>NC_047101.1:77167-4877167 GCF_902459505.1 Geotrypetes seraphini | reverse complement strand
CCTGGGGAAGAGAAGACTTAGAGGGGATATGATAGAGACTTAAAAGATCATGAAGGGCATAGAGAGAGTAGAGAGGGACAGATTCTTCACACTTTCAAAAAATAAAAGAACAAGAGGGCATTCAGAAAAGTTGAAAGGGGACAGATTCAGAACGAATGCTAGGAAATTCTTCTTTACCCAGCGTGTGGTGGACACCTGGAATGCGCTTCCAGAGGGCGTGATAGGGCAGAGTACGGTACTGGGGTTCAAGAGGGAATTGGACAAATTTCTGCTGGAAAAGGGAATAGAGGGGTATAGATAGAGGATTACTGCACAGGTCCTAGACCTGTTGGGCCACCGCGTGAGCGGACTGCTGGGCACGATGGACCTCAGGCCTGACCCAGTAGAGGCATTTCTTATGTTCTTAAAACTGAAGGGGGCAGAAGAGCCCTCTAGTGAAGGAGGGATTCAAAAACTGGTGTGGATTTCTTCTACATGGCTCATGAGCATGAGAATATTACCCATCTGTCCAGAATGATACACCTATTTCACAAGAATAAATATTAAACAGAGTACGTATATACCATGTCCTCTTTTTAGCTCATAGAAACATAGAAAATGACGGCAGAAAAGGGCCATGGCCCATCTAGTCTGCCCACACTAATGGCCCACCCCCTAACTATCTCCATGAAGAGATCCCACATGCCAATCCCATCTTTTCTTAAAATCTGGCACGCTGCTGGCTTCAATTACCTGTTGTGGAAGATTATTCCAGCGGTCAACCACCCTTTCGGTGAAGAAATATTTTCTGGTGTCGCCATGAAATTTCCCACCCCTGATTTTCAACGGATGCCCTCTTGTTGCCGTGGGTCCTTTAAGGAAAAAGAGATCCTCTTCCACCTCGATACAGCCCGTGACATATTTGAATGTCTCAATCATGTCTTCCCTCTCTCTGTGTTCCTCGAGTGAGTACAGCTGCAACTTACCCAGTTGTTCCTCATACAGGAGATCCTTGAGTCCTGAGACTATCCTGGTGTTATATTAATTAGACCAACGTTATTTCAGATTGATTGAAATAGAATATTAGTACAGATACTTGGTAAACAACCATGTCTTTGACAATTAACATATCTGTTTGTAGCTCTGTGTTGTCAAACAATTTCAGGAGACCTTCAAGGAGCATATCCCAAATCTGAGAGCTTCTCTAGCCATCTCTTCTGGCAAAAGATTTATCATGGCCACTGTATCCAACTGAAACGTCTCCAGCTTTTCTCCAAACTAAGGATGTGTATAACTTACTCAGGTTTTTGTTTTTATTTATTAAGGATAAAAGGGAGTGTACATTAAGCTGGATTCAGAATGCAATATCAAAGGGTTTCTTTTTTATGGAGAGCCTGCAAAGTTCCCACATATAGGATACGCTTCCTTCTTTGCTTCATGGTTGTCATTATACAGTAGTAATAGCATATGCCCTTCTGGCCTATCTCAAGACACCTGAAACCCTGGCACCTGTGCTGAGAGCCACTGTACTTTTTTTTTGCCAATTACAACCTTCATGTGCTTAGAGGCAATCTTGTATGACTTATTGAGGTCATTCAGATTTAGTCTCTTCATCTGGAGGAGCATCAGCTATATAGCATCGTCCCTGATGCCAAAAATAATTCTATAATATGTGATCAAGTCTTCTAATCTTCATACTTCATGACTTTATTAAATGTTTATCTTCCGCTACATATATATCAAGAGACTCATTGGTATCTTAAAGCCTATTATTCAGGACACACCTTTTGTAAGTCACATTTGTTTCTCCAATAATGTAATCTGCAAAATTTTGTTTACCACACTCTTGAAGGTCAGAGACTCATACAATTTATATGCTTCCATGCCAATGAATGCCAGAAGAATGGCAACACATTTCTCCATCAGCTGTTCTTCCTGGTCAGTTGCAATTTCATAATTATGTCCCTGGCTTCTAATATACTTAAAGGTTTGTAGTGCTATCCCCTGCCAAACTTAGTGGTAGCAGAATCGATGTACAACTTTCCATGACTCATCTACTTCTGAAACCATGAAACGTATTCAGATACTGCCAGGACAGATAAACATGACCATTTCTATGAAATTAATGAATTTTGTTAGAGCACACAATTTGGTAAACAACAGTCTACACTCCATCCTTTAAACGTGAAAGCAAAGTTACAGAAGTTCAAACATATAATTTTTTAAAGACTGTTTATGGGTCCATGATATGAAAATCACCTATTCTCAACATTTTGGATCTAAGACTTTAGTCACCTTTTCTCAGAGAATTTCACAAATAGTCTCAACTATTTGTTTTACTATTAGATCAACAACAGGAAGTGATGTATTCTATCTAGGTGCAAACAAAAACAAAAACTGTGGATACAGATGTTCTGGAGATAATTTATTAAACACTGAAAATTCAATTTAAAAAGCACAATGCTAAAAAATATGGTGATAAAAATCCACCCGGACCCTACACGGTCCGTGTTTCAGCGAACACGCTTTCCTCAGGGGTCCAATGGTTTCCAAACTCACATATAAAGAATTGGACTGAAAACAGTCTATTGTCTTTAAACGTGTGAGCAAAGAACACCACAGACAAGCTTAGCATTTTAAGTTAAGAATGCATATAAAGATAGGCTGCCTATACAGTATGTGTTGTATCTTATAAGTCAAGAAGGGAGTTCTCTGTTGCACAATGCAAGTACTGTGGTAGGAGGAAGCAGACGTGAAGGACAGATATTATAATCTATAAACCTTGGAGTGTGATTTATCATTGTCATGGTATATGAATTTTGACAGTGATTCTGAGGTTCCAGTAGGTATAGAGCAACTCCAGTATGGAGGAAACTCTTTCATGACATCATCAGCAACACGGCAGAGGAATGCCCAGAAGAAAGAAGGCCGCGAAGCAGCCTGCCTAGATTGCTTCCGACACTGCCAGTTTGTTATAGGTTATTTATTTCGGTCTTGCGGTTCAGATGGGAGGGAGAAATGGGTCGGGTGGGGGGGAGGAGTGCTGCTTCTGCTGGCGACTAGGGCTTATATTAAGACTTACCCCCAAAATCATGCTAGGGTTTATTTTCAGTAATATCCAAACTAATTCTAACAGGATAACTGAATTTTGATACTACTAAATTTAATGTATGTGGGCCAACAAATGAACCTAGAATGAAAAACTTCCATCACACAAACCTGTGTGTACTTGGTTTAGGAAATAACGGGAAAATGTTGCAAACTTCTGTTGTGCTGGTAAAAGTACAGTACTATATTTTGCAACTATTTATTCTATTTCTAAATATAACATAAGTACTGTATTTGCCAAGGCAGTTTTTCTTAACTACCGTATATAGAAATAATGACAAAAGAGAGCAGAGATCACATCTTACAAGTCTTATTTTTACATGTAGTGTTAAAAACAAAATAAATGGCTCACCGCAGGCTATCAATTTTCCTTGCAGAATAGTGCACGCTTAAAGATACGGAACTCTTTATAAAACTCTACTTCAAGTTTTTCTCTAAAGGTCAACATATATTTCTCATTTGGAGGAAAAAGCTTTTACTAAGGGTCCAATTAATCAAGCCCTTTTCCTACAGAGAGATTGCAAAAAATAATCCTGAATCAGGTTCTGGATTTTGAAATGCAGGAGAAAGTCACTGATCATTTAACTCATTTTTCTCCTCTTTACTCTCTTCTAGCTAGTTTCATACCTATGAAAGTTACAAACCGAATACTAGCAATAGTTCAACAGAAGTGACAACTTGAACTGATTAATGTTGTTTACATGTAAATGTGTGTGGAGGAAGAGAATTCAGTTCTTAATTAACTAAACTATCATAGAAATTCTACTTTGAATGCTGTCATTCTGTGAGGACAAGGGAATATGTCCTCTACCTGTCCACACTAAATGAGTATATATCATTTTTCCTCTTATCCAAATAAATACTGTATTTGTAGCATTGAATATTGCTACTCCTTGGGTTTTGACCAGGTACTAGTGACCTGGATTGGCACCGTGAGAACAGGCTACTGGGCTTGATGGACCATTGGTCTGACCCAGTAAGGCTAGTCTTATGTTCTTACGTATATAGCACTCCTATTATTTTCAGGCATAGAACCAAATGATAAATAAAAACATCCACAGCAAAGTTTTAGCAATCCAGGGGAAAAAAAAGGTCATGGCCTTACATCGACTTGAAGGCATTATCTAAGACAGGATTTCTGCCATTTTGTAACTATGGCACAAATCCTTAGTGAATAAGATCTATTCAAGCTCTAATATTAAGAAGCATCCTTTTGAAATCTAAAGTATTGGAATTCTGCTCCCTTCCCTTTTCTCTTCTGTACAGAATATAAATGGTATAGAAAGGTTGGAATGCATTTCCATCTAAAACGGTTCTCTTTCCTTTCTGTCAAACTTGGTCTCGACAGATAGCTTCACCCGACTGTATGCCCTGTTTCTATGCCAACAAAAGGCAATATACTACGTACAAATACGTCAACCAAATTCAAAGTCTAAATATAAACCAAAGATTATATAATTGTTTAAGCTCCATTAATGAATTTTTCAATTTGCTGAGTAAACCTGCCCTCAGAGCTGAAGCATTTGGACCTTGAAAATATCAAGGACACAGTTGGTCTCATGCTGCTACTTTACAATAATTATATCAGAATAAAGAACAAATTAAATTGTGATCTAATGCTACTTCAGTTCTCTCTCTATAAGCACCTTTAATTTTTCAAATTTCAAATGCATTACATAGAATTATGTAATGAATGAAGGTTTCAAACCTAACTGTTTTGCATAGAATATGACATATTACCACACACAAAGGCAGTCAAAAGAAGTGGTTATTTTCATCTAAATATTTATCCCAGTACACTGGCTCTTGTAACATACATTACTCTGCACTAACTAAAAAAAATTCTGCAAGTGCTAGGTGCTATTCTCTTATCTGTAGAACTACGCATACCAATGATCAGCCAAATGAGAAATAAATAATTTAAGAAAGGGGGAGGGGGTAAAAATTTAGCCAACCTGCAATTTTAAAAGGTTGTTAAAAGATGCATGCATCTCTCCTGGGGAACTGGGTTTAGCTGGTAACGAGATCTCTGTTTCCCATGATTCTCATTGGAAGCAGATCACTCTGCTATTCACACCAAGACTGGAATGCACTGTAAATATTTGGCACACTCAATTTATCACGTGAAACTTTCTGAAGCACAAGTCTGCCCACTTTTAATAAAAATAATTCTACTGCTCTGACCCATACTGAAAGGAATTTTAATGGTTACAAGCCCCAAACAATACAGCAAGAAGGTTATGTAAACAGACAATCATCAGTCATAAAACACTCACTGCACAAATTGCCTTCTAATCATCCACATATCAGACCAGTAATTATTATGGAAAAAATGTCAACCTTTACAGGTCTATGCATCACATTAAGTCAAGATATCAAAGAGAACTGGATCCTGCTATAAGTAAGCCACATACATACAGCAACTAACTTTAACATAATTTTAATATTCCTTTTGGTGCACAGTAAACTCAATGCCACAAATCTTGTCAGTATTTAAAAACTCATTAGAAAACACTATCTCTATATTTGCACTTACACACACATACACTCATCATATCAATAGCCCATATGTGTTGGGAAATTGATAAGGCTGGAACTGGATTTCACTCACCTGTTATACAGTATAAGCAGGATTCATATAACAATGGCTAAATCATGAGGCTAAATCAATGGCTAAATCATGAGGCTAAATCATGAGCTGAATAAATGTTTTTACAATATGTTAGATGCTCACCTGGAAAGGAAACATGTTGTCAGCTCTGTTTAAACTGTCATCTATCCACGATTTTGGTGTGAAGGCCGAGCTGGGCCGGGTGTACTTCTGAAGTTGAATGTGATTACTCGCAAAATTCTTCTTCAGGGGCGAGATGGAGTTGAGGGGCGTTATTCCTCCATTGAGTCCTCTGCGGTGGTCACGACCTTGGGACCCTCCCCACCCTCCATATCCACCACCAGGGCTCCAGGAAGAAGAAGGTGTAGGCGAGGGGCTTTGGTAGCTGCTCCACGGAGAAGGAGGTTTGCTGAGATTGTTTGCTAAATGAGGCAACTGACTGAAAGCAGGATTTCGGTGCGTGAAGGGTGGCGGATGCGGGCTGGCAGGGGACCTCCTCTGCTGCTGATTGTGGTGGTGCGGGAAATGGGGGTGATGAGGGTGGTGTTGCGAGAGGGGTCCAATCTGGGGCGAGAAGCTGCCCCCGAAGCCAGGGCTAACGTGGTGGGGGAAATTCTGAAAGAGCAGAGCCCCGTTGTTGGCGGAAGGCGCGGGCAGCCCTCCCTGGTGGAAGAAACTGGCGTCCTCGTTGATGATGGCGGAAGACGACGGGGCGATCGCCGCCGACCAGTTACTGAAAGCGGTCAGGGACGAGGCCGCCGACGTCAACGGCGGGTTGGCCGCCTCCTGGTAGTCGAAGGCGGTCAAGCCCGGCGAGTCGAGCCTCAGTTTCTCCTTGCCCCCGCCGCTCTCCGCCGAAGGCTCGCCCGGCTTTTCTTCCGCCTTCGCCTTCTCGGCCTCGGGCAGCATCGCCGCTTCCGGGCTTTGCCCGGGCGACAGCTGCTGCTTCTCTAGGGCGTCCTGCTGCTCCGCTTTCGCCTTGTCCGAGCCCAGGATCTCCTCCTGGACGCTATGGGCCGCCGGGGCAGGGAAGAGCCAGGGCGAGCCGGCCCCAGCGCCATTGGCGGCCGCGGTGCTGTTGAGGAAAGCGGCCGGGCCGGGGCTGGCGTTCTGCTGCTGCTGCTGCTGCAAATGCGGGTGAAAGCGCACCGGGAAAGTGGCTTTGCTGCCGCCGTTGTTCTGCACCAGCACCCCAAAGCCGTAATCCCCCATCGAGGACAGATGGGGGGGGGGTCGATCCCAGGGTCTTTTGGGGGTTTTTTTTACTTGTCACTCTCTCCCCCCCTCACTTCTTACATCGAGATCACAGCTGCTGAAAGGGGGGGGGAGAAATCCGCTGCAAAGTTTTTTTTGGGGGGGGGGAAACGGTGTCAACGCCGCTGCTTTTGGTCAGCGGAACGTGACGTCGCGCGCGCGAGAGAGAGAAAATCCCCCCCGTCCCCGAGGCCTCTCGGACTCCTCCTTTTACAGCGCTCTGGGCCGATGACGTCGGCTGCCCCGATCAGTTGGCCCCGAGAGCGCGGCAGGGCCCCATGGCGGCGGCGGCCTCCCTCCGCAAGAATCACCTCAGGACAGCGGCATTCAAACGCCGGCCGCTGGCTCCGTTGACGGCAAAGGCCTTCGAAAGCGGGGCTCCGTCCCCGGCCTCAACGCGCCGTCGCCCTCCGCTTCCTCATAGAGCCCCGGCGGCGATTTGGGGGGTGTTTTTGTTTTTACCTCACGCCCCTCGACGCGGACGCCCCGCGCTCCCGGCCACAAACGGCGGCGGCGGCGGCTTCTTCTCGGCGGGAAGCAGACATATAGAGCTCGAGCCCCTTCCCTCCCCCCCCCGGCGCCCTCTGGTTCCGTTTCTCCTCACGACGCCGCCGCCGCGTCTCCTCAGCGCCGAGCGGAGCAAAAATGACAACCAGCTGGCTCGCGAGACACTTCCGGTTGCGAGGGCGGCCCCCCCTAGCTCCCGCCCACCGGCCCCGGCGCGCGCCTGGCGCGTGACGTCGTCGCGCGGATCGCCTGGCCCCGCCCCGTCGTGCCGCGGGCGAACAGCAGGGTCCGGCCCCGCCCCTGAAGGTCGGCAGGAAGGCCGCTGCTTCCGCCCTTCTCCTCGGCCACTACGGAGCAAGGTCAGCTGAGGAATGTGTGACGTACGTGGGCGCGTCGACGGGCGCGCGAGGTGCTGGTTGCAAACTGCAGCTTTCACAGGGAGGGGCGGCTTGTTTTCTTGGGAGCTGGCAACCTTGTTAATATAGGAACTGTTATTTATAGTCTAGAGGGCATCTAAGTTAGGTGCTTAAAAACTCGCAGTTTACAAAAGGCTGATGCAGTGGCTTTTTGCAAAATACTATGGAAAAACGTAGGTGTATTTCGATGCACAATAGAAGTCTTTTGTTGTTAAAGAAAGCGTGATTGGCACAAGTTATTTTTCTGTCAATGCCAGGTCTCATTGTATAAAATAGCGCTGGTTGGTGGTAAAATAACAATTATTAACTGTAGTACATGTTAATACCTATTCCCCTAAATAGCCAAGCAAATGCTCCAGCAAGCTATCCAAACAAAACATCAGGTGATAATGTGTGTCACACAAAGCAGCTGAAGGGAATGCAGAAGCTGAATTTGCCCCAGATTTACATGTATTGTCATAATGAAATACAAAATCCATATACTTTGAATGCCCTGATAGGCCTTCTTGAAATATAAGTATGCCATTGTCTATGGTAAAATTCCTATATATGCCACAATTTACATGTGTACATGGACCCTTATTTTTATAAATAACTCTTTTAAAATCACAAACAGGAAGACCCAATGTTCCACAGAAAAAGGAGCAATCCAACAATGAAACAAACTGTGGACGAAACACAATGTTCTTGGCTTTCCTTTATTTCTTCAATCAATAAATCAGCGATAAAAATAATGTCCACATCAACCGTATTAAAAACTAATGGAAACATAGAAAGATGACGGCAGAAAAGGGCTATAGCCCATCAAGTCTGCTCACTCTACTGTCCCACCCCATTAAGTCAGAGTGCTGCTCGACCCACGTAGAGATCCCACGTGGATGTCCCATTTATTCTTAAAGTCAAGCACGCTAGTGGCTTTGATCACCTGCACCGGTAGTTTGTTCCAGTGATCCACAACCCTTTCTGTAAAGAAATACTTCCTGGCCGGGCCGTGTTTCAGCTAACAAAGCCTTTCTCAAGGGTCAGGTCGTTAAATAATACATTAATATTGTGGAGTTGGTTTCCAAATCGCAAATTCCAATGTGGAGAACGGAGCAGAGCTGACCGCTGAAGCATAGACCGGACCTTTGAGAAAGGCTTTGTTGGCCGAAACACAGCCCATGTCGGGCCTTTTAAAATCAACTCATAATGTATTGACAGCAGTGCACAAATAAACAGCAAGATACAGCCACTACTCTCTGGTGATTTTCTACAGTCTTTTTTAAGACAAGGATAAGACTTTATTGGAACCTCAGCAAAAAAATTGCATTACACTGTGCAGATTTTACTTTATTTCCAGCTCTTCAGTAAGACTGAGAGGGCATTCATACATTTGTACTATCTAAATGTATGCAGAGAGCATAGCATCCATCACAAAGCACTTTTCCAAAATGATTTCGTGTGAATTAGCTTGCACACTACCCCTCTTCCTACTCAGTTCCCTCATGGCAAAGATACATAGAGGAGGGAACTGTGGACCAGTCTGCGTTTAAAATCCCTAAAATGGTCTCTTTGTTCTCCGGTCCATATTTCCTTTCCAAATAAGAAGTCCATAAAAAGGAAAGACTGTCAAATAAACGGTGGACACCATTCGAGACCTTGCCTCAAGCATGCTCAAAGGTTAGACAGCAGGAGCATCCTGAGCCCAAATCGTGCCCTGTGCAATATGCCTCCTAGTGCCCCCCACCTCACCCCCTATGTCACAAGAGAGACAGGATGGGGAGTGAATTTTGTACCTCTACCTCAGTTGTGCCTTGTGAGTCCGCACTGTTCACACAGCTCTTGGGACTGCTCTGGGTAAGATATGTTTAGCTCATATTGTCTGGTGAGTTGTCCTGCTAAAGTCCACATCAGATCCCAACTATACCTACAGCCCCAGCATTTTTGTCAGAAACCAATCTCAGGCAAGAACCATGGGTTCAAAAACTCACCTTCCATCTTTAACACCACAGGACTTTGGTTTGTTATTTTAACACCCTGTTTTTCTCAGTGAACCATTTAGGTTATTTTTGTCACGTAAATGTTTAAGCAGGATTTTTTTTTAAAATTCTTATGTTGGTAGCTGAGCTGTAAAGATCCTTCCTGAGTATGCATTTTTTGAGGGTCATTCTATCATCCTAGACTTAGGCACTGGGAAAGTGCCCATTTGAAGCTATTCATAAAGTCGAACCCTACTTTTTCTTATAGACCACTGGTACAAGTGACTGATAAGATGCCTGCATAAAAACATAATCCTAGTGTTCTATAATTACATGCATAAGTATGCATCCTGCCCACCCTTTACCCAAACTCCTCCCCTGTGAATGCCCACCTGTAGAATAAGTGCTGTGAAATATTGCTCATACCTCTCAAAAGTGTGTTGCTGAAATCTGATTACTTTTACCCATATTTAACTAGATTACCAGCTTTTGTGAGCATTCTTACTGCCTAAAACCTGGCAGCTCCTTACAAAAATACCCCATCTGTGGCCAAGAAAATGTTGTTCTTTATCTGGGAAACATTGTTGTCTTCCAATAGTTAATTGCTGGGTTGCATTTTCTCTTCCGTATTTTGCAAGGTACATGAATTTGCACAATTCTTTTTTCTCTGCTGTAGTATTATCATGGTTTCATATCGTTACCAGTGTTTACTGATAGAAAGTTATGCTCCTTTCTAGAAAAGGACATTATTTACTGCCTTGGTAGTTTGGGAGGTAATAAATACCTTGTCAATGGGTGTGGAGTGGAGGCGTGGCCTAACAGCAACCTGAGAACCAGGATACATCAGGGTTCTAACCTCTCTGTGGCTCCTTGTGATCTTGAGCAAGTCACTTAACCCTCCTTTGGCCCACTGTAAGTTCTTCAGGGACAGGAAAAAAGATCTTCTGTATCTGAATGTAATTCACTTTGAGCTGCAGCTGAATGAGGCACAAGCTAAATGCAAAATCCCTTCATTTTAATTTATATTCAGGAGGTGCTTATTATGACATGATTGAAACTGTGGTTAGGATTTTATGTTGATAATGTAGTTTTATGAATGTTTTACACTTGGAAACCTCCAGGCACCTTTTTTTCCCCCTTCTATAATTATTATTTTACCTTTTATTTTTTATTTTTTTAGCATTGTATACCGGCCAGATACATGCTGATGGTCGGTATATTTAAAATAATAAAACTTGAAACTTGACTGTGGATAGCTTAAATAAACAAGAGTTTTGCAAATGCTGTCAGAGGATGCTAGGATAATGTGCAGGGAATTTGCATGCATCATACAAACACATTTCTACAGCTCAGGAGGAGGAAGAGAGCAGTAGGCAAAATCAAGCCAGACAGAAATTATTTTGAGTCTTTGATGAACTAAGCAACTAACTAGTCACACATACAAAGACTAATGTTGGCTACACTTACTGCAACAGGACTTGCTCATGGAGTCATAAAAGGTGCATGTGTTGTAAGCAGTTTTTGTCAGGAGTAACAGTCCTATTTCCCTATCTATTTTGTCTATATGTTTCACCGCCACCCCCTGTGCTGTCTAGTAAAAATGTTTTTATGTGTGTTGTGTTGTGTTGACATTGGAAGTAACATGAGGAGCATTTAATAAATTTATCTGTTTGAAAGAAAGTAGCAAGTATGTTGAAACAAGTCTGTCTGTGCATGTTGTGACATATCTCAAGGTTACTAATGCACAGTTGCAGCTCATTGCGAGTCCACTATTCCAAGAGACAGGATGTCAGGAGAGTCCTCTTGTGAATCAAGTAAGAAACTGCTAGATTTGGAGCACCGTTCAATGATAAAAATTCTCACACAAGAAGGGAGAAAGCCAAAGGAGATCCATGAACGCATGACTGCAGTTTCTGGCCAGTCTGCCCCATCATCCTACAAAGTAAAATTTTGGAGCAAGCAGTTTCAGTGAGGTAGAGAGTCCATTGAAGATGACCCTCACACTGGAAGTCCTGTGGAAGCAACTTCCACAGAAATGTGCAAGAAAGTCAAGGATTTAATTTTGTCAGACAGACAAATTAAGGTTTCCTGAATAACTGAAGAAAGGGGCATCTCGGCAGGTACAATTTGGGAAAGAATTCATGAAAAGTTGGGCATGTGCAAGATGGGTTCCAAGAATGTTGACTCCTTGTAAGAAAGCCACGAGGCTCTAGAGCTGTCAGGAGAACTTGAGATGCTCCATAAAGCCCAAGTAAATTTTTTTCATCATTTGGTGACTGGAGATGAGACTTGGGTCTATCACAGAGATCCTGAGTCCAAAATGGAGTCAATGCAGTGGAAGCACAAGTCATCCCCACCCCAAAAAAGTTCAAGACAGAAGTATTTGCAGGCAAAGTCATGGTAATTGTCTTCAGGGATGATAAAGGACTTTTGCTTCTGGAATTCGGGTTACACGAGACAACCATAACCGTAGAGGGTTATGTCAACACAATGATCGCTTTGCAGGAGTCAATCAAGGAGAAAAGACAAAAACTTAACAACAGGCCTGCTGCTTCTTCACGACAATGCGCTGCTGCACATGTCACGAGAATCACAGGCTGTCATCTGAGAACATGGGTTTCAGCAGCTGAACCAGCCATCCTACAGTCCTGACCCAGCGCCCTCGGATTATTTCTTTTTCCGGGTTTTGAAGAAATCTCTCCGTGGACAGTTGTTTTCAAGTGATGAAGACATCACTTGAAGGAAGCTCTGACATCCTGGTTTGAAGGTCAAACAGAAGAATTATTTTCAAAGAGGTTAAAGTCATTGCAGGAAAAGTGGAGCTGCTATCAGGGGACTATATTGAAAAATAACGTTTTTTGAAAACTCTCTTCTTTCCTACTGAGATAAATAAATTCTTGAACGCCCTTCGTACTATGTTATAGTGTGTACTGTCATTTGAATGTTTCTTTATTGCCAATGACCAGATTATTCTTGCTGTGCACTGCCTTGGGTGAATTGCACAGAAGAATAGCCCTATTGGTTAATGCAGTGACTGGATTCAATTCCTCTTGTAGTTCCTTGTGACTCTGGTCAAGTCACTTAACCCTCTATTGCCCCAGCTATAAAATAAGTTCTTGCATATACAGTAATATGTAAACCACTTTAATTGTAATCACAGTATATCAAGTTCAACCCCAAATAAATATACCAGAACAGAGATCTGCCATATGTTCTTTTGCAAAACATTTGCTATGGATTGTTAATCTGTGGCCCTTTGCTTTAAACAGTTGAAATGCTTCCAGCAAACCAAGAAAAGCTGCCCTTAGTCTAAAGTTAGAGGAAAATGATTTCGAAGAGAATTTAAAATAGCACACCGCAAATCGATCAAAACCGCCCTATTCGAAAAATTCACGGACTAAAATCGTCCCCTCCCGCACTAGGACTCCCCTCCCTTTAAACGCCTTTCTTTCTTTCTCAAGATGCCCCTCATGTACTCAGATATTCGCTATCCATAGTACTCCAATTCAAATGGAAGTTCTAAAGAAATACTCAGTTACTCATTACCCATTGAACCCCAATCTGTAACTTTCCCCTCTTCACTATTGTATTATATTTAGACTCATTGTACGATATTGTATTAGACTTATGTATGATGTTGTCTTTAGACTTATTGTATTGTATTATATTTAGACTCGTTGTATTATATTGTACTGTGTTGTATACACTCATTGTATTGTATTGTATTGTATTGTATTGTGTTTTGTCTTGTATTGTATGTTGACTTATTGTATTGTATTGTGACCTTGTTATTCGCTGAATGTCCAGCCTTCTTACAGTGTGAACCGCCTAGAAGTCACCTGACTATGGCGGTATAGAAAAATAAAGTTATTATTATTATTATTATTATCCAACCTTCAGAGAAAATATGGCATTCCAGTTCTACTTATGAAATTAGCGCAGCATGCTTAGCGTGGAAAATGATGGAGTCGCACTCGATCACATCACCAGGCACAGAAGTGTAATTCCCTCAACTCAGAAACCATTTAAATCTTGTGCAAAACACATTCGGCATGTTGATGGCTTCATCTGGCGAACAGCTCTCAATATGTTTTCTGATACCGCATTAAGGTTCTCTCTTATTGGCAGGTTTTCATCCTATGTGCTAAAACATTTTAATGGAGTCCTCGGCCCTCAAATTTTTACAAGACAGTCAGTGCTCTCAAAGTTCTATTTTAAACACATTCTATATTATTAATAAGAAATACACATTGTATTTCTTAGTACTCTAATTGACTTTACATAATTTTTCTTTTTTTTTTATGTGCTGCTTGCGAGAGACACGGTTTGAAAATGCCTAGGGCCTGCATAGCATCTGAAGAAACACATTCATCATTCAGAAATGTAAAATGGGCGGTATATTTTAAGATCCCCCTTTCCTCAGTGCAGTAAAAAAAAAGGCTTTAGCTATATTAGTAGAATGAAGACATGCTTTCCACTTTTCCCCATGTTTGGAAATAGGTTCTTTCTCATTACTGGTGAAAGCATACACTGGTGGGTCGTAGAGCACAGAGTGCCTTGTGCAGAACAGCTGAGGCCCAAAGCCAGAAATATCATTAAAATAAGATGCCGTTATTTACAACCTGTAATAGAGCTTTCCAGGGTGATTGTATTCAGCAAAGGCAGGTCATTACAAATCCAGCCTCTTTTGCGTATTATCTAAATTGAAATATGTTCTCTTTTTATATGCTGCATGGAGAATCCCTAACTTACGATTGAAACATGTTAATGAGATAGTTAAAAAGAATAAACAGGCCAAGTAGATCTTCTTTCAGGTCTTTGTTGGGCATTGTGCTGCTGGGAAAGAAGGTGGAAGCAGATTTCACGGGGGGGGGGGGGGGGGGGAGAATCCAAGTCAAAGCGGAGCTGGTAGAATTCAGGGTGCATATGCACTGGTCTCTGATCCTCTACTGAGAGGGTGTTAGAGAGAAAAGGTGAGAAAACAGAACCTGGGGGCTGTGAATGAAGGTTCTTTGTTCTGTAGCCTGATTTGGGGCGGGTTCTAGTTGAGCAGGAAGTCCAAAGGAGAAAGAAAAAAAGAACAGCCTGCATAAAATGTAAATTTAGCAAGGCACAATATTTTTATGATTATTTTAAATGATTCCTGAAATACAGGGGTCCTTTTAGCGTGTGTTAAATCAGCGTGCGCTAAATCGGTTAGCGTGCCTTACTATCTCCTAAGTTTAGACTATTAGTAAGTATATACTTGGTTCATTTTCCCACCGGGGGGAGGGGGGGGCAAGGACCCTTATTCCATCTATTTGCATGGCATGGTTAGATTTAGGTGGCATGTTAGAAATTTATTGAGAAACTCAATCTTATTGGCAAACGCCATCTTGGTATGTTTGGTTTTGCACCTTCAAGATGAGGAGCAGCCTAAGGTTTATTTATATACCGTCCAATTCTAGGCGGTTTCCAGTATCAAAACAGTCATAAAATTCCATAAAATCCACAAACATAATTTTCATTATAGACATAAACAACATAAATGTCGGGAATATGCCCCAAACCACATTGGAATCATTTCTTCATCTTGCATATAGGCATCAACCAACAGTTGTGTCTTCAATAGTTTCAAAGGTTCAAAGAAGAGCGACCAAAATGGTAAAGTGGATGGAACTCCTCTCGTATGAGGAAAGACTAAAACGGTTAGGGCTCTTCAGCTTGGAAAAGAGATGGCTGAGGGGAGACATGATAGAAGTCTACAGAATCCTGAGTGGAGTAGAACGGGTACAAGTGGATCGATTTTTCACTCCGTCAAAAATTACAAAGACTTGGGGACACTCAATGAAATTGCAGGGAAATACTTTTAAAACCAATAGAAGGAAATATTTTTTCACTCAGAGAATAGTTAAGCTCTGGGACACATTGTCAGAGGTTGTAGTAAGAGCGGATAGCGTAGCTGGTTTTAAGAAAGGTTTGGACAAGTTCTTGGAGGAAAAGCTCATAGTCTGTGATTGAGAAAGACATGGGGGGAAGCCACTGCTTGCCCTGGATCGGTAGCATGGAATGTTGCTACTCTTTGCGTTTTGGCCAGGTACTAGTGACCTGGATTGGCCACCTTGAGAACGGGCTACTGGGCTTGATGGACAATTGGTCTGACTCAGGGCTATTCTTATGTCTTAAAGTTAATATGTTCTGTGCACAATCTCAGATATCCAGGCAGAGAATTGTTCCACAGATACAAAACATTTTCATTTTTTAAGTCACATATCACATTCCTATTTCCTTAATAGCTGTTACTCATCCCCCTCCCTCCCCCCCCCCCCCCCCCCCCGATCTCAGTGTCTTTCCAGGTTTATAGATCTCTCACAACATATTAAAACATGCTGGGGCTGACCTATATAGAACCTGGTGTACTTTCGTGAGGACTTTATGCTGTACTCTCTGCCTCATTGGGAGCCAAGGCAGATGAAATGTGCTCCATTCTAGGTGTATTTGTAAGCAGATAGCAGCCAAATCCATTACCAACTGCAAGGCCTTATTCTTTGCTTGTGTCAGTCCAAGATACAGTGAATGGCAATGATCCATTTTTGACAAGATTAAGCCTTGTACCACCATCCTGAAATCATAAGATGTTAACATTGGTTTTAGCCTCTACAGGGTACGCAATTGTGCTTATCCCCCTTGGATGGTGTTCAAAATCAGTTTGAGCAATGGACTGAGAACCATCAAGGTTCAAATCCTGCTGTTACTCCTTGAGATTTTGAGCAAATCACTTTACCTTCCACTGCCTCAGGTACAAACTTAGATTTTGAGCTCTCAAGAGACAGGGAAATACCATCTGTACCCAAATAGAAACATGATGGCAGATAAAGGCCAAATGGCCCATCTAGTCTGCCCATCCGCAGTAACCATTATCTCTTTTTCTCTCCGAGAGATCCCACATGCCTATCCCAGGCCCTCTTGAATTCAGACAGTCTCTGTCTCCACCACCTCTTACGGAAGACTGTTCCAAGCATCTACCACCTTTTCTGTAAAAAAGGATTTCCTTAGATTACTCCTGAGTCTATCACCTCTTAACTTCATCCTATGCCCTCTCGTTCCAGAGCTTCTTTTCAAATGAGACTCGACTCATGCGCATTTACGCCACGTAGGTATTTAAACATCTCTATCATATCTCCCCTCTCCTGCTTTTCCTCCAAAGTATAGAGATTGAGATCTTTAAGTCTGTCCCCATTCACCTTATCACGAAGATCACACACCATTTTAGTAGCCTTCCTCTGGACCGACTCCATATCTTTTTGAAGGTGCGGCCTCTAGAATTGTACACAGTATTCTAAATGAGGTCTCACCAGAGTCTTATACAGGGGCCTCAATACCTCCTTTCTCCTACTGGCCATACCTCTCCCTATGCACCCCAGAATCAGATACTTTGAAATACTACTGACAAAGGCAGGGGCTAAATCAAAAATCTATCCTCCCCTGCTCCCAAAGGCTTCCAGCTCATTTGCAGCCAGAGCCAGGATCTTCCACCGTGAGACTTCATTTGTAACTCTGACAGTCTTCTGCTGGGGGCATGCACGAGGGCTCTGTGTTGATTATTATTGTGTTTTGCAGGCTTTAATAGATTACCATTCACTCGGGATTAAAGTGTTTTATAAAATTAGTCATGTATCATGTTACTCCTCTTTCTAGGATTTAATTTGCCATCTCCCAGGTTTACCTACAGTAATTGATCGCATTTATGTTTCTGTTTGATCATTCCCATATTGTTGTTCTGTAAACAGAATTGTAAGCTTCAGGTCGAGATTTACCTGCTGTATACCTCCCTCCTTAGGTGAATCTCTTAATAAAGGAAATTCATAAATCCCAATAAATAAAAACAATAAGAAGCAATAAATAATACACCAGAGCCAGTATCCCCTCCCCCTAACACCTACAAGCAAACTCTGAGAGGAACAAATTGGCTGAGTCCAGGGGCGGAATGACCATTGACGCAATTGGACAGTGCCCAAGAGCCCAAAGCAGTAGGGGGCGCACTCTCCCCTAGCTTTCATTAAATTTAATCAGTTTCGATGGGTAGGGTAGGTAGGGGCCCATGACCCTTATTGCCCAAGGGTCCAGATAAATGCCAGTCCAACCCTGACTGAGTCCATCCTTAAATTTCAAGTTTATTAAATTTTTGTTATGTACGCAATATCAAAAGCTTCAAAGCGTATAACATTTTAAAAATGGGGGGTAGAACAAAACTCTTTAACATAATTACAATCAAATTCTATCCATTCTAATACATAACTGATACGGAAGGTGAAAGGGATGAACTACAATCTTTGAAGAGAGAAAGAAAACATTTAGCGGGGAACACATTTGGTAGGTAATACAAAAAGGAAAAAAAGAAAGAAAAGAAAAAAAAAAAAGATGAGTCTATAATCTATACAGAAATCTAATTTGGGAAAAGAGTGCTCCAGATGCAAATCTTGGAAAAGCGAATTTTGAAGCAAGGGTGCCAAACGAGAAGCACAGCACGCCACATATATTCTAACTACGGGTGCAATGATTGACAATAGTGTACAGTAATGGGGGGTGGTCCGCCCCGGGCGCATGCTCCTCTCTGCCCCCCCCCACTCCTTTCCAACCCCCCTTTCCGTGCATGTGCACGTCCCTTCCCTTGTACCTCTTTCATTTTCCCGGTGCCAGGCACATCATGAATTTGCTGCCCACATCGGTGTCGGCCCTCTCGGGCATCACTTCCGGGTCGAAACAACAAGGAAAGACAAGGAGAATATCTTAAACAACCAAAATAAGTCATCATTCAAACAGTGAGTCCCTTATTCAGAACAATACGTTCCAACAAAGATCCCAGTATTGGCGTTTAGAAGACACCTTCTTCGGGGGACACTGCACTCAGGAAATGCATCTCGGTGCTCTGGAAACTACACATCATAAAAAAATACTTCGACGACACCTCATTCTGCCTTCTAGTACAATCCTCCATTCTCAGCATCCTTGACTACTGCAATATCATTTACTTGGGCTCCACGAAGAAAACCATCAGAAGACTGAAACTGATCCAGAACACTGCCGTCCGCCTTATATTTGGCTTGAACAAATGGGAATACATCACTCCTTTCTACCACAAACTACACTGGCTACCTTTTGAATCTAGAATCCTAATTAAGTTTTCGTGCTTTTGCTACAAAACTTTATTTGGTCTATCTCCGAGCTACCTCATCCCTCATTTCAACCTGAACTGCAACAAAAAGAACTCCCGTAGAATCAATCTATTTGCCTTCCCCTCCCCAAAACTATGTCACCTCAAAAGGTTCTTCGACAAAACCTTCGCCTTCCAGGCGGCCAAACAGAACCCATGGCTAGCCCAAATTATGCTCGAGGCCCCCACCTACCTCGATCTCAGAAAACTTCTCAAAACTCATTTATTCCATGGACAGAATCCCTAATCCCCCCTTCTCCCACTTCTCTCACCCCTCCCACCAACAATCTGAACTCTCCCTTTACTCCTTCTTATTGTTTTCTCCCAACCTAACTCCAATGACTTGTACAACTCCTTCATGCTTACCTCAATGACTTTGTTGCTTGTAAATCTGATTAATTGTAATTCTTGTAAATCTGTTTAATTGATGTGAACCGCCTAGAACTCCCTGGGTATGGCGGTATACAAAAATAAAGTTATTATTATTATTATTATTTAAAACCCTCTCGCACAGGTTTCAAACTGAGGGGCGAATCCCTGTAACTCAAGACAGGGCTGCCGAAGTTGGCATCCTCTCTCCTTTCATTGACTCTGCCTTTAGGTCCCTGCAAAGGACAAACCCTGCTGTTAATGTGTTTCTGGCTGATGTGGAGGAGGTGAGTTTTGCCTTTCTGAAAACTAGTACATATCCTTCTGGGCCACTGCTCAAAGGACCGTGTCCAAAAGCCAGCAACATGGAACAGAAAGACCCAAACGTCTTCCCTGCATTTGTTTCTCTAATGTGGTTAGAAAACAATTCAAGAGATCAAAGTGCCTTGTTTGACGTGCATGGAAGCCTAGTGTGTTGTTTTCATGTACATCAGCCTCTTAGCAGGGAAACTTCAAAACAGCAATTTGTGTGGTCACCTGTTATCAAAGTCAAAGTCTTGCTGTCGGCCCCTCCAGTGTGAATAATTTAGCTGAACTGAATTTAGTAAGCACACTACTGTACTTGCTGTGTGCAACTGTCCTGTTTTTCCTTGTATAAACCACAGAGCGTCTATCCTGAAAAGTGGTCTTGGCCATGTGAACATTTGAGCCGATTAAAAGCTGGACCCATTTGTTAATATTTGCTCATGAGAGGCCCAGAGGCCTGAGAGTGGGGGAGGAAGGAAGGTACGGTAGTTCCAGCATTATTCCTCCCTGAACGCCGATTCGTCTGCCCTCTTTCACAAGCACTAAAATGAATGCAAAGGGATTTTGTCCACAAGGTGCATTCAGTGTCTAACAAAGGGACAGGGAGCCAACGTCTGTGACCATTATAAAGAGGAATTATGTAATATGTGTGCCACAACACAGTGGGTGAGATTTCCTTTAGAGGTCATTGCACTTTTCATGTGTTCTGTACTCGGGGTTTAGTGCACGTTCTTATTTTCGCTCTAAAATAGTGATTCAAGCACGCATACAGTGTTTTTACAGATCATTTGAATGGAGCAACGCTTCATTATTGTCCTTCAAGAGAATATTCGGTGACCTTGGGATTATAATTGACAACCGTCTCAAATTTCCAGGTCATATCTTTATTAAAAAGTGTGTGGGGGGGGGGGTCCTTCTTTACTCTGAACAGACCTGGGAAGATTGCTCTTTAAAAAAATATATATTTTATTTTAAATCTCTACAATTTCTGATCCACTCCTTGGTAACCTCCAGATTGGACTACCGAAACTCTCTTTCATGGTCTGACGCAATACCAAGTGCAGGGGCTTTAGCTTATACAAAATATGTCAATGAAACTGCTAAATGTTGCTAAACACCATGACTATATTACACCTCATGATTGCCAAACATTGGCTTCCTATTTACCATTGCCTCACTCTCAGAACTTTAATTCTGTTTTATCAGATTCTCCGCATGGGACTTGCTTCACTTCTCTTTAGCCCATACTCTCTAACCAGCTTACTAGTGTTATATCAACATCAGTTGCTATAGGTCCCTAAATACCACCAGATAAATTCACATTTTGGCTACAACATTCTCGTAGCCTCAACTCTTTGGAACATGACTCCACTGGAAATTTCACCAGAATCTTTGTTTCAAAAGTGTTTAAAACTGTCATTAATGTGCACATCTTTATTAACCTTTTAACTCTATAGTTAAATGACATGGACTGCACATAGAAACATGAAAGCCAAATGGCCCATCCAGTCTGCCCATCTGCAGTATCCACTCTCCTCCCTAAGTGATACTAAGTGCCTGGCCCACGCTTTCTTGACTTTGTCTCCACCAGCTCTACTGGGAGCCTATTCCACGCATCTACCACCCTTTCTGTAAAAAAGAATTTTCTTAGATAATTCCTGAGCCTCTTAACTTCATCCTATGTCCTCTCATTACGGAGCTTCCTTTCAAATGAAAGAGACTCGCCTCATACGTATTTATGCCATGTAGGTATTTAAATCTTTCTATCATACTATCTCCCTTCTCCTGCCTTTCCTCCAAAGTATACATATTAAGATCTTTAAGTCTGTCCCCATATGCCTTATGATGAAGACCACTGACCATTTTAGTAGTCTTCCTCTGGACCAACTCCATCCTTTTTATATCTTTTGGAAGATGCAGTCTCCAGAATTGTGCACAATATTCTAAATGAGGTCTTACCAGAGTCTTGTACATGGGCATCGATATCTCCTTTTTCCTACTGGCCATATCTCTCCCTATGCTCCCTATCATCCTTCTAGCTTTCGCTGTCACCTTTCCCACCTGCTTGGCCACTCCTTTTTCATGCACAAAATTTCTTCACCCCTTAAACTGTACCATTCTCTCAGGTTTATGCAACCCAAATGCATGACCTTACATTTCGTAGCATTAAAACTTAGCTACCAGATTTCAGACCAATCTTCATGCTTCGGTAGATCCTTCCTCATCATCAGGGGTGTCTGTTCTTGCAGATTTTGGTATCATCCACAAAGAGGCAAATTTTACCCAATAGCTTTTCAGCAATATCGCTTACAAAAATGTTGAAAAGATCAGGCCCAAGAACCAAACCTCGAGGCACACCACTAGTAACATCCCTCTCCTCAGAGTGATCTCCATTGACCACTACCCTCTGTTGCCTTCCACTCAACCAGTTCTTGACCCAGCCCGTCACTTTGGGACCCATCCCAAGGGCACACAGTTTATTTATTAGACGTCTGTATGGAACACTGTCAAAGGCTTTGCTAAAATCTAAATACATCTAGCGCACTCCCTCTATCCAGTTCTTTGGTCATCCAGTCAAAGAAATTAATCAGATTTGTCTGACAAGTGAACCCATATTGCCTCAGAACCTGTAATCCTCTATTCTCTGTTTTAAAAACATGTCCATTAATTTACTTGCCACAAAAATCAGACTTTCTGGCCCTGCTTTTTCTTTGCTCCCACCTCTGGTTCCACTCCCAATTTTAGAGAAACATTAAAAAGATCAGCCAGTGGAGCTGCCAGATGTTCCCTAAGTTCCTTCAGTACCCTCGGGTGCACACCATCCAGCCCCGTCGTTTTGTCCACTTTTAGTTTAACTAGATCCTCATGAACACAATCCTCTAAAAATTGATCAGTCTACCACAGCTCCATCCCTACTTGCATTTGTCTTTTGCGGTCCCGCTTCCGGCACTTCAGCTGTGAACACAAAACAGAAATATTTGTCAAGCAATTCAGTCTGATCTTTATCATCTTCGGTATATTTCTCCCCTTCATCTTTCAGTCTCACAATGCCACTTTTGTACCTTTTCCTATCCCTAATATACCTATAAAATGTCTTGTTCCCCCGTTTTACCATGCCAACTATTTATTTTTTCTTCCATTTGCATCTTTGCTTTCCTGACTACTCGACCTGCCTCTTTTAACTTTTCCAGATATTTTTGCCTCTTTCTGCTCTCTTTTGTAGCTTATGAAAGCTAACTTCTTATTCCTTACCTTCTCAGCTACTACTTTTGAGAACCAAAACGGCCTTCTTTTCCTCTTACTTTCACTTACTTTCCTTACAAAAGGGTTTGTTGCGCTTACAATGGCTCCTTTCAGTTTTGCCCAATGCTTTCCTACTTCTTCCAGATGTTCCCATCCAGACAACAATTCCTTGATGTAATCCTCCATCTGAACAAAGTTAGTTTTTATTTTAAGTCCCAATCCCTTTCCCTGATGTCATAATACCTCATTCCACCAATAAGAGCCAACCTCATCAGTGATGTCACAGTGGCTTCATTGTTCTATACTTGGCTCACTTCTGATACTGTATTGGAAGACAGTATGGTGCAGCGGTTAAAGCTACAGCCTCAGCACCCCCACACTCCTCCTTGTGACCCTAGGCAAATCACTTAATCCCCCCACATACATTAGATAGATTGTGAGCCCATTCGGACAGACAGGGAAAATGCTTGAAGTACCTGCATGTAAACCGCTTTGAGTGTGATTTTATAAATACATGAAAAGGCGGTATACATGTCCCATTCCCTTTCCTTTCCCCTTTCCATTCTTCATTGCAAGGCTTGAGGATCAGTGGTTATGCCCATTTCTACTCTGATTCTTCCCTCTCTCCTTAAAAAAAATGACATGGGGATGGTTTTCTGCGGTTAAGTTCAGGGATGGGGACAAATTCTGCCCCCATGTCATTCTCTAGACCTGTGTGTCGCAAACGTTTTAAGCTGCGGCACACAAATCTCAGGGCTGCATCTGGAAGGCACCAGGATATGCACGGACATCGATGCTGGTGGGAGGGCGCTGTGGAAGGAGAGGTGAGGAGAAGGAGGAGGGGTGCAGGCGCCGGCTGATTAATTCGTTGAGGGCTCCTAGGCACACAAGTACACTGGGCCCCCTGCCCTGCCCCACTCCACCATGCGCCCAGGCGGAAACAGGAAGCTGCGTCAGAGGGAAGCTTTGGACAAGCATCACCGCTTACACAATTGCAGTTCTCATTGCCTTTCTTACCCGCATTGCATGCTTATCTTACTTTCCGTCGATGGGGGGGGGGGGGGGTCGCATTGCCGATCAGGGTGGGGCCTGCGTTGCCGATCGCGGGGGGGCCCACATTGCCAATCGATGCTGGAGGGGCCCATCACCCTTTGGAAAAAACAATGTTGATGTCCTCCTTCATCGGGCCCCCCTGACCATTTCGGGCCCTAGGCTCGTGCCTACTTGGCCTATTGGTTAATCCTGCCCTGGCTACAGGACGTGCCTCTCGCCACGAGGGGCAGGTCCTGTAAGCGGTCAGCCAACACCTCTTTCCCTCGACGGCATCTCAGGGCACACCACAGCAAACAGTTTGCGATACACTGCTCAAGACTGAGAAGAAAGGCTGTGGAACTAGAAGCCCAAAGAAGCAGGAAAAAGCTGTTAGGCCAGAAAATGAACTGTGATTACCTTGTCTAAGATCATCTGAGTCTCATGCTACCAATGTTTTAGCAAGTAAAACTGGAAATGCGCTTGCTCTGTTAATTTTAGAAATCAAGTCTTTGTTTCGACCTTGTCCCCACTATTTTCATTTAGATTTTTTATTTTCTCTCTTTTTTAATATATAACTTTTTATTATTTTTTATTATTGTAAACTGACCTGATTCTTGTGATGGTCGATATATCAAAATATTAATCAACTTGAAACTTAAACATAGGGCTCACTGGTTGTTATGAAGCGTAAAGGGTTCTCATTTTTTTATTCATGCCTGTCTTTATGTTTTAACAATTCTAACACGCAATCCAAAGCTACAATCCTTGTACAGTTAAAAACATTTTCATTATGTAGAGACGTGGGGGTATTCTGCAAATAGAATTTTATATTATATAGAAAAACGTGCTGTAGAAAGGCAACCCCCCACCACCACCACCACCACCACCACCATCAAAAAAAACAATCTTCTGGAAAATGTCAACTAAACGATGCAGGAAGTGTTGCCAGGTTTGATTTTTGTGCTTCCACGCTACCCCTGCAATGCCCATTGTTATCCTGGCTGTGAGCCTGCTTTTTGGATTCTGCTGTAACATTAAAATCTGCTGAGTAAGAGGTGATTTCAGAGAAATGGTAGCAGCCTGACTGTCTTCCAGGGCCCTGTGAAAGGGAGGAGGGGTGGGGGCCTTATCAATAATTGAACAGTGACTTTCCAAGCACAATCTAGAGAGGCCAGAGACAGACCTACGGTGCACAAAAGCACTTTTCCACATCGCTCTCTCAAAATACTGCAGGCTTTACCATTTTTGCTACGCATTTTTCCGTGCCTTTTTCAAGTGCCTTGGCCGAAGTTCAGGGAGGAAAGACAGGACTTTTGTTTCAGATGACTACTTATGTAACGTCTGCTGATTTAAGGCTGGGATCCTCAAATTCAGTCCTCGGGTTCCACAACCCAGCATGGTTTGCAGAATTTCTTTTTTTATTATTATTATTATATTTATTAATTTCAATCTTAATTACCAAGCGTAACTTGTACAGAAAGCAAAATTTGTCATATAAATGTTCTGACATAATAAACAATAGCAAGCAAACAAAATAATTTAGACTAATTAAGCTCAAGTGCCATCTACTTTGCTTATATCAGTAGCTCTTTCAATTGATAAAACATGGTTGTTAAAACTTTTCTTTAAAAATAGGCATAAAGAAAGCTTTTTTAATTATAAGAAATCTACGTAAAATAAGAAAATTCTTCGACCCAGCACAATTCAGGCTAATTGTCCAATCCCTAGTCTTAGGTCTACTGGACTATTGCAATTCACTCTTTCTACCTTGTCCTGCCAACATGATAAAACAACTTCAGACTATACAAAACACTGCCCTCAGACTGATCTACTCCCTGAGAAAATATGATCATATTACAACTGCCTTCCTAGACTCTCACTGGCTACCTATGCAAGCACGAATTAAATTCAAATTCTACTGTATATTATTCAAAGCATTAAACGGCTCCGCCCCCCCCCCCCCTATCTAAACAACCGCCTATACCAGATCCTCACCTCAAGACAAAGAAGAACTCCGAACCCTTTTGCCTTCCCTCCACTCAAGGGCACTCAGCGCAAAAAGATGTTTGATAACCTTCTGGCGACGCAAGCAGCAAAACTTAACCACTCCATCTCCAACCTGTTGATGGCAACGGGCGACTTCAAAACTTTTTGAAAAGAAATCAAAACCCTACTTTTCAAAAAATTTATCCAGATATCTTAACCCAACCCTTCCTCTCCTCCTAGATAAATTCTCCCCCAAAACCTCCACTTAAATAATCTCTTCCTCCCTAAAACACCAACCAAGTATTCAGATCCCTGAAATGTAACGTAATCTTATTTGTACTCTAACTGTAATCTATTTGTTATATCACACAGTAACGTACAGTCAATTTAATATCCAATTTGCAAGTTCTTCCAGAATTAATCCAGCTACCTCTCCTCCCTTGTAACCAAAAAAAAAAAAAAACCACAAAACAAAACTGTTGTAACTTCACTGGAAATATCCAGTTAGCTCTTTTGTAATCTGTCTTGAACTGCAAGATATAGGCGGAATACAAGTCCCTAATGTAATGTAATGTAAAGTACAAATGTATCCTGACTTGATACAAGAGATACAAGATATGTATACCCTAGAGGAAAGGAGAGACAGGGGAGATATGATTCAGACGTTCAAATACTTAAAGGGTATTAACGTAGAACAAAATCTTTTCCAGAGAAAGGAAAATGGTAAAACCAGAGGATATAATTTGAGGTTGAGGGGTGGTAGATTCAGGGGCAATGTTAGGAAATTCTACTTTACGGAGAGGGTGGTGGATGCCTGGAATGTGCTCCCGAGAGAGGTGGTGGAGAGTAAAACTGTGACTGAGTTCAAAGAAGCGTGGGATGAACACAGAAGATTTAGAATCAGAAAATAATATTAAATATTGAACTAAGGCCAGTTACTGGGCAGACTTGCACGGTCTGTGTCTGTGTATGGCCGTTTGGTGGAGGATGGGCAGGGGAGGGCTTCAATGGCTGGGAGGGTGTAGATGGGCTGGAGTAAGTCTTAACAGAGATTTCGGCAGGTGGAACCCAAGCATAGTACCGGGTAAAGCTTTGGATTCTCGCCCAGAAATAGCTAAGAAGAAAAAAAAAAAAAAAATTTAAATTGAATCAGGTTGGGCAGACTGGATGGACCATTCGGGTCTTTATCTGCCGTCATCTACTATGTTACTATGTTAGATGCAGAAGCGGCGTCGAGAAATCTGGGGTTACATCTTTGGGTGCCACCTTTTATTTACGGCACCCTTGTAAATGTATTCTTTTATATCAAGCAGTTAAATATGTCTTTTATGAACCAAACCAGTTGACAACCTTTTTGTCTTTATATCGTTTGGAAAAAGAACAATCTTGAGCCCTGTTTTGATGGAATATACGCCTCAACTCAATGCCTTAGCTAGTCTTGATTCTAAAGTAAAATATTATTTTGTTTCTCGCTAGATTATAACATATTGGTTTTCAGAATTTCCACAATGAATAAGTATGAGATCTATTTGCATTCATTTTTTGCATTGCATGCAAATAGATCTTATACATATTTGTTGTGGAAATCTGCAAACCAGACTGGATTGTGGAACTCGAGTACTGATTCTGAGGACCCCTGATTTAAAGAAAGTTACTGGAAATAGTTACTAAAAAAGTGTTTTTGTTAAATAGGGGGCAGCTCAGTAGAAGCAACGCACACACTGCCCTACGTGAGACCTGGATTTTACTCCTAAACCCACATTCTGCTCTTAGGGCCAGCAAAAGCTGGAGATGCCATAAAAAATACAATGCATCGCGACAGCACTGAGGGTCCAGAATCAGTTGTCAAGTTCTGAATGGAGTATGGTGTGGCTGCAAGCCAATGACTGTTCCTCTGATGGCCAGGCTCAACAAACCAAAGGCCAGATCTTCTATTTGTGTTTCTTTTACTTTAGGGTTAGCAGATTTTTGCAGGGGAAAAAAAAGAGAACTTGTAGCCCTGCCCTGATCCGCCCACAGGCTTTCAGTGGAAGAAGAACACGGATCTCTCAATCCGTCCTTCTTTTTCTGGAGCCATATGTTAACCCTACCCTTGGAGAGCTAGGCCTAAACCATAGGTTCCCAACCTTTGAAACAGGGCTCACTTTTTCAGTGAATTCGAGAGCGCCCCCCTTGAGTAAACTATATTGTACATACTATATATTGAAAAACAAGGACAAATTTTTTAAATTATTTTATTAAAAGATAATAACAATATTGATGCATTGCTCACAGTATGATTTCAAAAAAAATATGTTATTAAAAAAGTGAATATAATATTATTAGTGAGAGAGCTGAGCTTGATAAGATGAAACTTCCATCCAACATCTGCTCCTTCCTCTCTCTCCACTTCCATCCAGCATCTGCTTCCTTTCTGCGTCTGTTACCCTTCCCCCCTCTCCCTCTACTTCCCTTCAGCGCCATTCAACCTCTTCCCCTCATCGGACCACCTTCCTCCCTTCCCCTCACCTTTGCGAGCACTCTTCATAGTTTTCTCTTTCTGAGGTGTCCAGACGCGGCAACGTTTTCACCGAGTCCCGCACGAAGGCCCTAAAGCTTCTCTGATGCACTTCCTGTTTCCGCCTGGGCGGCTTGCGTCAGAGGAGAAGCTTTGGGGCAGTCACGCGGGACTCGGTGAGAACGTTGCTGTGGCGGCAAAAAATTGAAGCGTGAAAAATTTGAAGAATCAAAACAAAGATGACAGTGCTGCCATCGGTGGCCATTGCATTCCCCAATTGCTCAAGAGGGTGGCAGCTGGTCCTCAACACCCCCTCAATATGTCTTGGACACAAAATTCCCCCCTTAGACTTCTCAGCGCCCACTGGTGGTTGGTAGCGCCCCCATTGGGAACCCATTTGGCCTAAAGAGAGGAGAAGGGAAGTGAAGAGGGCTCTAGTCTAGACGGAAGAAGCTAGTTCAGGAGAGACTGAAAGGACTGGGCCTTATGAGTTTTGATAGATTGCAGCCTCAAAAAGGATTCTTGAAATTCCTTCAGAAAGAGAACAGGCCTAAGAAAGCGCATGCCAGCTCTACATTTTGCCATGTGTTCACATTTACATTCAGTGTAGCCTTTAGCTCAGGGGTAGGGAACTCCGGTCCTCAAGAGCCGTATTCCAGTCAGGTTTTCCCCAATGAATATGCATTGAAAGCAGTGCATGCAAATAGATCTCATGCATATTCATTGGGGAAATCCTGAAAACCCAACTGGAATATGGCTCTCGAGGACCAGAGTTCCCTACCTCTGCTAATAAGAGACACTTTTTAACTCTAATTTTCTACCCCCTTTCCCTTTTACCCCCACTTTCATGTTTGTCTTTGTAAAAAAAATTTTAAGGTTCACTCTCCCCCCTCCCATAAGTATTATTTTAATCTTTTATTCTATTTTAGCATTGTAAACCGGCTAGATACTTGTTGATGGTCGGTATATTAAAAATAATAAAACTTGAAACTTCTGCTTGGGCTTGTAACATTTACACTTATAGGTTAATAGACATTTTTTTTCTCCAGTTTTCTTTGAGAGCTGACCTTGCTCCCACCTCATTCAGTTGTAAAGCTGACCCTATTGATCAACTTCGAAGCCCTTTGCACTTTGGGTAGTCTCCTCCTCTTTCCCCCTCCAGAGAGATGCTCCATCTTGGCTTCAGCGCGGCAAGGCTACTAGCTTCTTTCTTCTCCCCGCTTGGCAAGTTCATCTCCTCTTTTATCGATTTAGTATTCTCAACTAAATTTATTCTCTCACAGGCCGCTCTGCCACTTAGCAGACCATCCTCCTGCCAGGATCTGCTGAAATGGAACAATTAATTCAGACAGGCTCTGCTATAATCTGACTTCAACAATCTTCATTTAGTAAGTTTTTCGTTTTACTTTTGTATTAAACTGTTGGAAACTGGGAGTTTGGATATCTTGTATGAATATTCAGTTGGTTTAGCTGCCTATCTAATATTGCATGGAAGGAACGTAGTCTGAGGACAGAAAACTCTACCCCCGGTTCTTCTTAATCCTCTCCTGGGGGCACACCTAGCCAGTTGGATTTTCAGGATGACTGAAATGAATATGCAAATGTGCCTAGGGTAGAGACTTGTTTATGTATCTTATTTTGTCAATTTATACCGTTCTCCCAGGGGAGCTTGGAATGGTTTACATGCATTTTCCCTATCTGTCCTGGTGGGCTCACAATCTGTCTAATGTACCTGGGCAATGGGGGGATTAAGTGACTTGCCCAGGATCGCAGGGAGCAGTGAGGGTTTGAACCTCAGAGTGCTAAGGCTGTAGCTTTAACCACTGCACCACACTCATGCAAATATTTGACATGCATATTCATTATGAAGATTCTGGAAACCTGACTAGCTAGGTATGCCCCTGAGGGAATTAAAGAGGGCCTGGGATAGGCACGTGGGGTCTCTCAGCGAGAGAAAGAGATAATGATTACTGTGGATGGGCAGACTAGATGGGCCATTTGACCTTTATGTGCCATCATGTTACAATGTTTATATAACCATAAAGTTCTATGACATCACAATGCAGCTGTAATGAGCCTTAGCCAATAGGGAGAGGAGAAGATAGTGAATGATGGAGATGGGCCATTTGGCCTTTATCTGACACCATGTTTCTATGTTTCTAAGTACTTAGGTAGTCCAGCTCTGTTTTACGAAGGATGAGGCTCCCTAGTGCATCCCAAGCACACTGGTAGGAATGTTTTGAGAGAAACTTTTCATCAATTAATGTCATTTTCCTCTTTTGTGTTTTACTGTTGAGGTAGTTTGTAGAGATTCTTCTTTTGAGGTTCCAAGGGATTACTTGTAGCAGTCCTGACCTTGAGTTCTGAGAAGGTTTGGTGACTTTTTTTGAGAACTGTCCTGGAGAATTAGCTGGAAGAATTGAGGGGATCCTGAGATGAGAAATCGTTCCATCGGAACTTCAGAAGAGGAGTCTGAATAAGGGAGCCTGCTTAGGACTCGGAATAGAAATTTTCCTTTCGTATTTTGCTTATGGTTGTAATGATTTTTGTGCCTATTTTTGCTCTTCTATATTCTCTATTTTGAGGATACAAATAAAAATGGATTTTATATACAAGACTTCCCTTGCTCCTATTTTTGGAGTATTTTGACTTGGTATCATTCCACTGAAGTCCTTGGGGCATTTTGCCTTTCTGCTTTGCTTGTACTTTTTCCGATGTATCTCCTTCCCACCATGAGGGCTGTCTCCCATTCAAGTATGCCTGATTTCTGTTACTATTTCCCTTCAATGATTGCTAATTTTGTCCTCAGGGGTAATCTATCTAGACAATCAGAATTATTTGTAAGAGTCTGAATCCACTAGTTTAAACCGTTTTTATTGAGGTTTCTGAGCAAAACAATAAAACAACAAAGCATTACATCACTTGTGCACCATCAATAGAAACTAGAACAGCATCAACCAGCCCGTCTAATCTTCCCAACCCCACCCGACCACCTACCCTGGGAACAGCAGCATTACAACTGACCACAGCGGTCCGCTGTGGAATGATCATAAATACACAAAGTCAGCAACATTAATTCCAAAGTTTTTCTCTAAGTAGTACTGAAGGGTGTCCAACACTGTGTGACTAGCTGGCCTGCACGAGTAGTCAAGTCAGCAATATCTTGTCTCTCCAAGAACACTTGAGTTAACATTAAAGATCTCCAATGAGAGATTGTTGGAGGTTCCGTAGAGAGCCAAGTTGTCAAAATACTTTTCCGTCCCATCATCACAGTCCGTCTGATGAATGCTGTACAACCAGGTCGAATAGGATGGAATCGGACTTGCAGAGTAAAAAGAAAACTAGGGTGAAAGCACCAAGAACAGTCCCAGATAACCTGGACTTATTGAGGGAGGCAGACTTAAGTTTTTCTCAGCTGAGCCCACTGGAAACATAAAACCCAGAAGTTCAAGCTCCTGCTTCAAAAAAAAAAAAAAAAAAAAGAACAGCAGTGATTCTTCATCAGGAAACCTTGATTCAGAGGAAGTGATCGTTTCTTGTAATTCTGGAAACACTTATCCAGTAAGTGAGTGGATTCAAACTATTTCAAAACAGAACTCCGCCTCCCTCCAAACAAAAATAAGAAGTGTAGATGAGGGAAAGCAGCATCAAAGGTCTGCAGACAGATGAAGTGCATGTTACACTCTTTACTTAAAAATATGCATTGAGGAAGAGGGAAACTGTTCAGCTCTATCCCATGACAGGATGTCTGAATGCTTATGGTTATCATTTGGCTCCAGGAGTCATATGGTAATCTTTGCTCTCACTCCTCTTCAGCTGTCCTACCAAACATTGTGGCTCTGCGGCATTTCACTATCTTCAACCCTAAATCTGCTTTTCATGAGCTTTGAGTTCTCTCCTAGTCGGGAAGATTCTGAATGTGCGACCTGTATATATGCCCTTTCAAGGATGGGTTGCGGGGGGTTCTCATTAGAATATCATCTTCCGTGTTCAAGCACTAAGCTGCTGGTGCAGAAAACTACCTTGGGCAGCAGCCTAAGGCTATTGAGGGGGTAGGTGCACACGTTAGCTGGTGAACGTTGCAGAAATGGGTTTGGCGTGGGAGTTAGATTGTATGATAGATGGTGCACAGTACATTAAATTAAATGTAAAGCAGGCTAGTAGCTGTTCTGCCCTGGTGCAGAGAAGTTTATAAGCAGGAGCAACATAAGCAAATTACTGCCAGGTCTGAGCAAGCGTAGAAAGGTTGGCTTGCCTTCTGCATCCTGGCAGAAAAGCTAAGAATTCCCCCTTCTATGCGTCAACCTTTAAAGGGCTTCGGGGCTGTGACCGCGTGGCTTTGTAAAAGAGGCTGTTGATGTGGTATCTTATATACCGCTAAATCTCCCAAAGAATTTGAGGCCACAAATCTAATCAGGTACTTTGAATTTCCCTCTCTGTCCCAACGGGCTCCCAAACTATAGTCCCTATGAAAGAAATAATTACTTACACGTGCCTATAAAAGAGAAGGAAGAGGGAAAACATAATACAATAAGTTCAATACTACAACAGAATATCAATATCAAAGAACCCCAAAGAAAAATCCTAAAAAGCTGGAAAAAAATAGCAAAATTAAATCAGCCCAACAAAAATAAAGCAAAACGAAAATTAAAAAGAAACCTGTCATCCTCACTCTCAGTACTTCTAATTCCATGTCAGCAGTCCTCTGACCCAACCTGACCTCCACAGACCACCACTGTTTAAAAAAAATCCCTAGTATGTAATGGCACTCCCATCCCCTCTAGGACATATCTGGAAAGAGGCAGGAGTGCTGCCATATTGGAAATGCAACTTTCTCTTCCTTTTGCACTGGGGTCATCAGTTGACCTTCCACTATGTATCAGCCACTCTTGGGTTGTAATCCTCAGGGCCAGATTTCAAATGTGAACACCCAAAAGCGAAGAGGGAGAAAGAGGTCCTAGGCTTGTGTCTCCCCCAGTTGCCTATGTCAAGATCCACACCTCTTTGGGGCATCTTTCTTCTTCTATGTCACTTGTCCTATGGTGGCCAGTTGATCAACTGCAGTAACTCCAATAACAAATTTTAGTATGGATCCGTTGTGCCCATTCCTTTAGAATGTGAGTGGAGGGATAAGACACCACAGAGCCTTATTAAGGGGGGGAGGGGGTGCTTACAAGTTCTGATTTGTATTTTGGTAACACAATTGCTGCTCAGGAACTGACAGTGTCAAAACGGCAGTGGTGGCAACACGCCGGTGGTACCTCTCAAAATTTGGTAGTTGCCTATGTATCCTATGTCTAAATCTGGGCCTGGGAATCTTGAGTTTTATCAGAATTGTTGAAGCTCTCTGCCCATCTCAGATCCTTCTGTTGCTGTACTGAGCTCCCCCCTCCCCCCCCCCCCCCCCCCCACACACTGAAGGAGATAGAACTAACCACAGCTGCCAACTTCTTCCTCTCACTCATGCTACAAAAGGAAAGCCGGGGGTGTGGGGCTGAGAAATGCCAGTGTCTCCTGCCTTTCCTCTAAATTATACAGATTGAGATCTTTAAGTCTGTTCCCATATTCCTTACTATGAAGACCATCCACCATTTTAGTAGCCTTCTTCTGGACCGACTCCATCCTTTTAATATCTTTTTGAAAGTGCGGCTTCCAGAATTGTACACAATATTCTAAATGAGGTCTCACCAAAGTCTTATACAGGGACATCAATACCTCCTTTTTCTTACTGGCCATACCTCTCTCCCTAGGCAACCTAGCATCCTTCTAGCTTTTGCCGTCACCTTTTCAACCTGTTTGACCAACTTAAGCTCAGTTTACAGCGGCAGCTAAGAAAGAAATTAGAATGTTAGGAATTATAAGGAAATGGATGGAAGACAAAGATGTTATACCGTAATTCCTTTGCATCTTGCCATGGTGCGGTCACACCTCAAATACCGTGTGCAATTCTGATCACCGCATCTCAAAAAAGATATTGTGGAATTAAAAAAAGGTACAGAGAGAGGCAACAAAAATGATAAAATAGATGGGAAGACTTCCCTATGAGGAAACGCTAAAAAGGCTAGGACTCTTCATCTTGGAGAAGAGATGGCTCAGGGAAGAAATGATAGAGGTATATAAAATACTGAATGGAGTGGAGAGGGTAGATGTGAATCACTTCTTTCCAAAAATACTAGGACTAGGGGGCATGCGATGAAGCTACTAAGTAATAGATTTAAAACAAACTGGAGAAAACATTTCTTCACCCAATGTGTAATTAAACTCTGGAAGTCGTTGCCAGAGAATGTGATGAAAGCAGTTAGCAAAACCTTTTTTAAACCCCTGCAAAGCTAACTTCTCAAAAGAGAAGTCCATAAGCCATTATTAGGATAAATAGCATAAAATCTGTTTTACTCTTTGGGATCTTGTCAGGTACTTCTGGAAACATCATACTGGACCTGATGGACCTTCGGTCTATCCCAGTATGGCAACCCTTACGTTTTTATAGCAACCAAAGTTAGAAACACAGGCATTCCATTTCTGACTTAAAACACCCTGTGTAAAATTTATTTATTTATTTAAAAATGTATATACCATATACAACTCTGCGGTTTCCATATCACATACATAAAATCCTGTTTCCCTACGCTTATCACATATAACATAGACATGTCTAAACAACATGGTTAATCGTCCCTGTTATAATATGGATAGAGCACAAATTCAATCAATTCAGAAATACAAGCAAGCTTTAAGTCGTACATTGCTGTCAAAAAAATTCTAAAAGGCGATTATCAACTGAAATATACCTTAGCATAAGAAGGCATTGGCAAATAACTGAGTTTTCAGCATTTTCTTAAAATTCATCCTCCCCATACAAAATCGCAGGATACCAGGCAAGGCATTCCATAGTTCTACGCCAGCCACAGATATCATTGGTGCTCCGATCCTAGCATGCACGGTCGACATTTTACCCTCCAAACTTAACATCTCTAAGCTCTCTTCTCGGTTTATAGATCTCAAAGAATTTTTGTAAGATCTTTAGGGAAACAGGATACAATGTCTGATGTATAGTTGCAACAGTCTTAAACTGCACTCTATTCCATAGGTAACCTGTGTAATTTCTTCAACGTCATATGGAAAACAAAATAATTATACCTACAAAATGCATTTCATGGGCCTAAAACTGTTCAGCTTGCTTCAGTCTTTTTCAGGAAAAGTTTATTAGTGGTTGCAAAGTCTCAGAAATTTCTGCTGTAAATTCACTTTCAAGGAGGTTCACAAATCATTAGCCTGCTGGGCTGTGTTTATCAATCCTTATCTTAGAGTTTGTTCTATTACAAAATCATAGGAGCAAGGTTGTACAGTGGTGGCAAAGTATAGAAGCGCCAGAATGGAATTTAAATATAGTTTGAAATTTATCCAGCCAGACATATAAGATCTTCCCCCCAGCATTCCATTGGATAGATCAATCTACCTGCTTTTAAATATCAGCAGCAGTGGGAGAACAACTGCTTTTACACCTAAGCAGCATTGGGACCAACCGCAACTACCAAGAGCCCATAGACCAGATCATGACAGGAGTGTGAGCTCCACACCTCCTGCAGTCCGCTAGGAAGATCAACTGCTTTAACACCTAAGTAACAGCAAGACCAGCTGCCTATAATAGGAACCCTTGCCCCGATCCAGCCAGGCATGTGAGCTCCTCCCCCTATATCCCGTTTAAGAGATCAATCTACCTGCTTTAAATATCAGCAGCAGTAGAAAAACAACTGCTTTTACATACAAGCAGCAGCGAGACCTACCGCAACCACCAAGAACCCACAGACCCGATCCTGCCAGGAGTGTGAACTCCTCCCCCTGCAGTCCATTGGAGAGATCAATCTGCCTGCTTTTAAATATCAGCAGCAGTGGAGATCAACTGCTATTACACCTAAGCAGCAACGAGACCAGCCACAACCACCGAGAGCACACAGACCCGATACTACCAAGAATGTTAACTATTCCCCCCTGCAATCCGCTAAGAAGATTGACTGTCGGCTCCGGGCGGCTTTCCCGCAGAGGAGAGAATCCTGCATTCACCGTGGGCCTCATCTGGGGCAGCCTCCTTGGAGCGGCTGGGGCACGGGCAGTGTGTCTGGGAGGGAATGCATGGATGGGAGAACATCTCAGGGGAGGAGACATAGGCATCCTGGGACTGTCGGCCAAGTCTCTTCCCTGAAGAAGCCCTTTCTGGAAACGTCAATCGCTCCTCCTAAACTTACTTGCTCCACTTCATCACTTCATCATGCTTCTATTCTTTTCTCTCCTCTCTTCTACCTTCCAAAGTATTTAGATCAATGCTGTCTTGTTAAAATGTTTATTTTATTTTTATTTTTCCTCTAACTCTATTTTTCACTTCTCTATTACCCTCCAGGTACTTTAGTTAGATTGTGAGCCTTCGGGACAGTAAGGGAATTTTTCAAGTACCTTTCTTATTTCTAATCTTAATGTATATTTTCTGTAAACCGCTTAGAACCTAACGGATGTAGCGGTATATAAGAAATAAATTACATTACATTACATTACAAGTGTATCAGTCCTTCTTGTGTTGTTTCAGTTCTGTAGATCTTTATTATAATGCACAGAGTTTTAAAAGTTCCACAAGAGACATTAAAATATAACAGCACATAGAGGAGAATGACCTGGTTCCAGACAACTATATGACTCTTTCCTCCTGCTTGAAATGTAACTGTCCAGAGGGGTAGCAACTTTCCATACAGAATCCCATGGAATAGCAAGAATCTGGAATCCCAAAAAGAAGCAACATTCCATGCTACGTCCACAATGAGTATGCATAAACTTGATTTGCATAGATCGCCTTCATTATATGCAAATATCTTTCATGCATATTCATTGTGGATATCCTGAAAACCTCACTGGCAAGGGGTTATTCCAGGACTGAGTTGAGAAGCACTAAGGTATACATCGTACCTGCTGTATAAAATATGACAGAAGCAGAGATGCCAAGTAGTCCAGTACGGATGGCTTTTCAAAACCTGGCACTTTGTCTGAGTTTTCAAAAGCTTCCCGTCAAAATCGGGTTGGGCTGGGGTGGGCCTGGGGAGGTGGCCATGGGATCCGGATTTTCCTTCGGGAAAATAAATCTTTTCCTCGCAAACTGTACACTTTTTTCATTGTTTTTACTTCGGCTTTCTTTATATTCATGTGTGAGATAAGTCTTGTGTGATTTATGCATGTCTCTATCTTCCACTTTTTCCAAAAGAGTACATATTTTACATGTTAGTGTTTTACATGTTTTATTGCTTTAATATGTTTTTAATAGTGTCCCCTGAGGAAGGCGTCTTGATTACATCAAAACTAGGATCCGTGTTGGGACAACATTCTTGAATAAAGACTCTGCCATAGGTTGAAAAGGCATCTCCCATGCCTTTTGTTGGACTGAGATGCCAAGTTACCCAGTTCCAGGCTGGAAACTCCTTGGCCAGTCCTGCTTTTGAACTTATTTCGCAATGCGATGCAGCATTGGAAGTGCCTGATCTTGCCCTGTGAAATCAGTGCTGCAAGTCCCATAATGCACAGGGTGGGAAATCCAAGGCTTCCAAAGTCTCCAGCCTAGAACTGAGTAACTTGGCATCTCTCATTTCTGGAGACCTGCTTAAAGTGATGATCTAGACAGAGAAATGCTCTGAAAGGACTTAGAAAAGGAAAAATGTAAACATATTGAGACAGGCAGAATCCAGATGCTTTAATTAATGGCACTAGCCCATGAATTCGATACACTTCAGCTGCTTAGTAGGCTAAAGATGATTTTTTTTTTTTTCTTTGCTGCAGCCCTGCTGAGGGTTGTGGTCCCTGCCCTCTGTGCTTTGCTTGGCACTGGCTGAGATTCCTGCACAGACTGTTTTGCCTTTCGGGGCGAGATCTGGTGCACAGGAGCCTTCCACGTGACTCTGCAGCAGTCATGTGGCCAACTCATTCTCATGCTAGGAGTGTGCAGGGTATTTGCAGCATTCGCAGACAAGGTCAGAGCTGCCAGTTTGTGAGCAAACATTACAGCAAAGATTAAGATTTTTTTTTTTTTTTTAAAGGCAATTCAAGTCAGGCTGCTTGATTTCTGAAGATTGTGTTGTACGCTGTGTTGTTTCCCAGAGGCAAGAGACTTTTGTTTTGGAGCAAATGCAGTTTCAGCCTCAGGGGCTGACTGGTTTTTGCAGTGTTTTCCACTTGCTCTTCCTCTGGCGCAGGTCTTTATAATACTTACCATTTTTTTAAAAATGTGATTGCCAGATTGATCTCAAGACGGTTGCAATTTAAAGAACAGCAGAGTCTCTGACTTGGGCAGGATTAACCATTTGGTGGACCTTAGGCAAACAAGCACATTGGGCCCCCCCCCACCATAATAAAAATATAGACTTATCTTCTGCAACAAATTTGCATCATGTTAATGTGAGAAGAGACAAATATTCCCCACAGCTCAGCAAGTGCTATTTACCACTCTCCCAACACTCCCTATCAAAGAGAGCCTTCCCTCCCCTTCACGCAGTGAAATGAAATACAGGTTCGCATAAAAGCATTTACTTGATCATCCATAGACTGCTGTGAAAAATCAAAAGCTCAATGGTGGAAGCTGAAGCGCCGTCACTTGTAAACCGTGTCGAGCTCCATTCTCATGGAGATGATGCGGTATATAAACTTAAGGTTTAGATTAGATTAGATTAGCGTGATCGGCAAGGCTCCTGAGGCAGGCCACTTTGGCTGAAACATGTACATGTCGAGCCATTGAATTACTTTTTTGAAAAAATAAAAATTTTTTATTGAAAACATCTGAGTTCACCAGTCTTCTTTGGACTTTTCCACTTCTTGGTGTACACTTTTGCGTTTGTGGATTTGACTCTCCTGTGTTATAATACCTTCTGGGACAGGCCAGCAGCAGCAGGTTCACCTCGTTGATGTTGCTGGCTGCCCAAAGATTCAATTACAGCAGCCTGTCCCGAAGAGGAGATAAGTAGGGGAGTCAGGAGAGCTGGTTAAAGCTGGACACGCTCCCCCCATTTAAAAAAACACAAAAACACAACAACTGGGCACCCAGACAGTCTTCAAAAAAGAGAACATGTCTGGGTGTTCCTGGACATGTGGTAAACCTAAGAAGAACCAGCATGGTTCCTGTGGCAGAGTGGCAAAGCCCAGGAGTGCCACGGAACGTAGGAGCCAATGTTGTGGGTGCTTGAGCTTTTGGCTGTGTCCGGGTAGGAGTAATTTCTTTGGGGCTTAGCACCCTCAATTGTTTTGAAGTTGGCTCCTATAATACCGAGGTGCCCAGTGGAGCTCATAATTTCATGAAAAAACAAATCACTGCAGTTAGTACATTTAGTATAGCATGAGAGAGAACAGCTTGTGTATTAAGCTTTGGCAAGTTTTCTTTTTATTAAATGGCTGTTGTATTCGTGCATTTCAATACGTAGGCATAAGGATAAGAATGTAAGTTGTGGATCAGACATTTCTATTGGACTAACGTACTGGAGGCCAAAGTACTGACCTGTAAATAACCTCACAATTATAGGGTTTTGCTTTCTTTTGTTTCAATTTTGTATTTGTGAAACTGCAAAAGTTTTGTTGTGGGTTCTGTTATGGCCTCTAGTCCTCACAGATGCTGCTACAGAGGAATGAGCTGATCCCTTCTATACCTCCTTTTGCACTGTACTCACCTTAGACTTCTGCACAGAGAATGACACAATGACAGAATTTGTCCCTGTCCCTGCGGATAACTGCAGGAAAACATCCAATATCATTTTTTTGTGTCTATTTCAACCTCAGTCCTTCTACGCCGGCATTCTTTAAAGCAAGGCTTGAGGGTCAGTGGCTAGAAACCATCCCGTGTCGTTCTTTAGTGGCTCTCTCAACCTCAGTCCTTCTACACCATCATTCTTCAATGCAAGGCTTGAGGGTCAGTGGCTGGAAACCATCCCGTGTCATTCTTTGTTGTCTATCTCAACCTCAGTCCTTCTACACTGGCATTCTTCAATGGAAGGCTTGAGGGTCAGTGGCTAGAAACCATCCTGTGTCATTCTTTAGTGTCTATCTCAACCTCAGTCCTTCTACACAAGCATTCTTCAATGCAAGGCTTGAGGGTCAGTGGCTAGAAACTATCCCGTGTCATTCTTTAGTGGCTCTCTCAACCTCAGTCCTTCTACACCATCATTCTTCAATGCAAGGCTTGAGGGTCAGTAGCTAGAAACCATCCCGTGTCATTTTTTGTTGTCTATCTCAACCTCAGTCCTTCTACGCCGGCATTCTTCAAAGCAAGGCTTGAGGGTCAGTGGTTGGAAACCGTCCTGTGTCATTCTTTAGTGTGTATCTCAACCTCAGTCCTTCTACTCTGGCATTCTTCAATGCAGTGGCTGTGCCCATTCACACGCTGATTCTTCCCTCTATCCTTAAACAATGACATAGGGATGGTTTCTCACGGTTATCTGCACTTGCCTGTGGGGGAGGGGGGAGCCTTGTAAATCAACAATGCCCGGTGCCCAGACTCAGCAGGTACACATGGCAGGTTCCAAGAGAAGCTGTGGTCCATGACCCCTGGCTAAAAACTATCGTTGCAATATGAATGGGGGAAGGGGGCAACTTAGTAGGTGCAAATGAAGACTCGCAATGCTTGAGACCAATAGAGACAACCTCTGATTGATCAGGAAGCCTAAAAGAGAAGGAAACTGGGTCAAAGATGCAATAAAAACAGTACTGATGAGCAAAGCTATAGAACATATAAAAATATCTTGGGTGAACTGTGAAAAGGGGTTTCCATGACAACCAAGCCAAATGTGCTCTCTCTGTCCTCGTGGTGGAGACAGATGAAAGCGTTTCCCGTTGCATTCTGGGATTTGGGGTGTTCTTGCTTTTTTTATCTGTGTTTGAATGTAGGCCCAAAGACCCAAAATTTCAGTAGGATAAGATTTTATTTTATTTTTTTAATCCTTAAATACGGTCTTTCCCTTATTAAATAGCAAATTCCAAAACCTCTTGGATCTGTTAGGAAGGCTAGAAGCAGCATAGTTCCTGAATTTATTATCATGAAATACAATATTGGCTATTTGTTAAATCAGATTAAGAATCATAGCTGAAGAAACCCTGGGCTCTCTCCCCCTCTTCTGGTTACATTTTGTAATTTTAAATCCCAGGCCGGCTAGGTAACCCTGATGGCTCCCACAGCAGGCCACCCAGTGGTTGGTGGGTTACATCCTGTGAATTTTCATGGCCAGAATGGGATTACTTTGGAGTCTTCACAGCAGAAAATCAGGTTACACGGCAGCTGTTTACCCAAAACATAACTATTAAAGCCACCGATAATTACAGCTCAGGTTTTGCTGACTGTTATCTAACAGATCCATCTGATCCGTGAGGTGACCTCATCCGTCCTCAGTGCCCTCACCTTCAGACTTTGCACTGACTGCCAGCCTTCTCACACGTCAGGCTGCAGTTAAAGCCCGAAATAGATATTCATTTTCCAAAGGGATCTGGGCAGCTGTGACTAAGGTGGGAAGGGTTTTTATGCTTTTATCTGCATTTGGTTTGTTTATGAAAGTGCCGGGCAGGCTGGCAGCGTCTGCGGCCTCCCAGCTGGGTGGTGAGCTGTCAGCTGACTATTAGCTGGCCTGCCTGAGCTGCTGCATGCAGGCAAGAAGGCAGGGCCGCATTTTCTCATGCCAAGATTACAGCTGGTTTCAAGGAGACGTGGCCTGCTCTGCTTTTCTCAGAACCTGCCTGCCCTCCCCTGCCTTCCAGGTGCTTGTGCAATGATTAGAAAATAAAAAGCCAGGCCCATCAAAGCCCTGATTATCTCTGGTTGGACTGACTGCATCAGACTTGGTGTGAGGTCATTGGGATGCTTGCTTCTAGTACCTGTGGAATGGAGGAGCGGCCTAGTGGGCAAGTCACTTAACCCTCTGTTGGCACAGGTGCCATAGTTAGATTGCGAGCCTGCTGGGACAGATGGGGAAAATACCCGGAGTACCTGATAGAAAAAAAAAAAAATCGTACCTCACCTTGAACTTCACCATGATAGGGCACTATGTCAAATGCCAATACGCAAAATCCGTGAATGCCTTAAATACACCGAGCATACCAGCAAAATCAAAACAGGAAGAGGAACTGTACAGTAGGAAAAGAGAAGATGGAAGGCTGACAGTCTGAGCCCCTTTAGAGTGGCTCAGATACATAAGATATTAGGTAGGAGGGGGCTCTACCTGCTGGCTGAAACCTCCTGTAAAATAATACACTGCTGCTGTCCTATCCTCAGTCACACTGGCTCCTTTGGCTGATATTCAACCAACTGGCAAAAAATAAAATAAAATCCTCCTCCCTCCACTCCCTGAAGCAGCAGCGGGTCCTGATCCGACAATCCCCCTTCCCCCAAAGCAGCAGTGGTTGCCGATCAGCAGAAGCAGCGACATAAACAGGCTCTTGTGGCCAGCCTTGGCAGGGCCTGTCCTCTGCCGTGTCACTTCTGATGCGGCAGAGGAAAGGTCGTGCCGGGGCTGGCCGCAATCAGCCTGTTTACAGCCCTGACCGGCTGCCGCTGCTACTTCAGGTATTAGATGCCAGCTCTACAGAAGGGAGGGGGGGGTCCACCAGAGGCTAGACTCAGGAGGGGGAGGAAGGGACATGGATGCTGGACCTGAAGGGTGAAGGGCAAGGGAGGAGAGATGCTGGAGCCATAAGTGTGTGTGGTGTGGGGGGGGGGGGGTAGATAAAGTGACCCAGACCAGAAAGGAGAGTGGGAAGGGAGGAACAGATGCTGGACATACAAGTGTGGGGGGAAGGGGGGATGATAGAGAGAGCTTTGGAGCTACGGCTCACGGCTCATGCAGGTAGGAGTGCGCATGCGCGCTTAGGGTTTTATTATTTTAATATGTTGCAATATGTGGCGCAGTGATTAGAGCTGCTGCCTCAACACCCCTGTGGGTTCAAGCCCTGTGCTGCTCCTTGTGCCCTTGGGCAGGTCACTTAATCCTCCCCTGCCCCAGGTACATTAGATAGACTCTGAGCCCCCTAGGACAGATAGGGGAAATGCTTGAAGTACCTGTAGATAAACTGATTTGGGTGTGGATGTAAAATTACAAAAAGGTGATGTATAAGTCCCAATCCCAATATTTTAGAAGTGTGATTTCTCACCCAGATGCATGGTATCGTCACAGACCCATTGTCCTATTTATCCACTTCTCAGGTTTACACTAAACTGAATTATCCTCTGTCTCTTTAGCGTGAATAAAAAAATGGCTTCACACTTCCTGTTGTGAAGTGTATAGTGCATTTCTTCTTTTTAACGTGACTCACTCTGCTGACACCTGCTGGACAATATCGTCACTGCACTAGCTCTGTCCGGGCTCAATTAACGTCATTCATCAGTGTGTACTAAAGCTTAAGACCTGTTAGATACTTTTTGTAGGATGTTTGAGTAATGGGAGAACGAGAAGGCACTCTCTAAAGTTGAAAGGGGATAGATTCCGGACAAACGTAAGGAAGTTCTTCTTCACCCAGAGAGTGGTGGAAAACTGGAAGGCTCTTCCGGAGGCTGTTATAGGGGAAAACACCCTCCAGGGATTCAAGACAAAGTAGATAAAGACAGGTTGTTCACCCTCTCCAAGGTAGAGAGAACGAGAGGGAACTCTCTAAAGTTGAAAGGGGATAGATTCCGGACAAACGTAAGGAAGTTCTTCTTCACCCAGAGAGTGGTAGAAAACTGGAACGCTCTTCCGGAGGCTGTTATAGGGGAAAACACCCTCCAGGGATTCAAGACAAAGTTGGACAAGTTCCTGCTGAAAAAGGACTTACGCAGGTAGGGCTAGACTAAGTTAGGGCGCTGGTCTTTGACCTAGGGGCCGCCGCATGAGCAGACTGCTGGGCACGATGGACCACTGGTCTGACCCAGCAGCGACAATTCCTATGTTCTTAGTCCCTAATTAAAATGTCCTCTAAAAAGGTTCAGTCTTTGTGGTCAAGATCTGGTAAACAGCTGAGTTTTGGCACCATCGGTGCCTACTTTGGAGGTGATCGATTGGCATAGAATTCTGCCAAATGTGGCACAGCGCAACTCTTCAGACCCTCAATATTTCAACAAACCGTGAACCTGTGAAGAACTCTATCCAAAACAGATCTGATCTAATTGAATAGGCATCATTGTGTTACCTATTTCAAGCTGGAAAGATCAGAGGGTCCTGGGTGAAGGTTTGGTCTTGTACCTCCTACAATTTACTTTTTGGACCTTATTTTTCCCCTCCCCCTCGCACTGTAATTTTTTTTTGATAATTAACAAACCACCCTTCTCAGAACAGTCTTGTAAAAAAAGACATAATTGGAAATATTACCTGTAAACAGTAAACGTTGGAGGCCTTTTATGAAACAGTGTTAAGCCCTGATGTATATACATAGACCGTGAGAAAGTGCATTGAAGCATTTTGTGCTAATATCCCCTTTTCTAACTGCACTTTATTTATGATGGGTTTTACTAATACTATACATTATTTTTGTATTGCTACCAGTCGTACGCAGCGCTGTGCAGTCACAGAGCCGCTTCCTGAATGGCTGCTGTCAGTTCTTGAGGGACTCACGAGAACTGACAGCAGCCATTCAGGAAGCGGCGCGGGGTCAGGCTGGATGCCGAAAAGATCGCTCCTGCCCTGTACCACTGGCCGCGGCATTGGAGGAGGCAGGAGGCAGACGTCCAGCGAGGGAGGGATTTAAAAAGGTACGAGGAGGGGATGATTTCAAAAAAGTTCAGCTACTCCAGTAATGCCGCGGCTTATCTAACATTTTTTAAAAACGTACATCGGCATTTTCTGTGGCCTATAGAATGGAGCGGCCTATCATGTGGGGTGGCCTATAGGGGAAATATGGCATTGGCTTATTTGCATCCAAATGAGTTTTGTGTTTTTATGCGAATCTTGCTGCTAAAGATTTAATTCAACCACTGCACTTGTGCAGTTCAATTACAGTGAAAATGTTCCATGTGAAAGTCTGCTTTGGAGAAGATCCCAGGAAACCAGCTTGCAAGCTTCTCTCTCTCTCCTCGGGTTTCAGTTTGCAGGAGGGTTTTGTCTTTCCGCTGTGGCAAAGGTCATGATATCATTTTGTCCCGGGATGTTAATAGCTGCACAGGTCCTTGACCTCAGCCAAAAGACCAAGAAAGGACCAACCTCTCTGCTTAGTGATCAGACCCTATGCCTGGATTGTAGCCAAAAAGTCATCCAGAGTGATAACTCCAATTTATTTGGGTTAAAAAGGAACCAGAACAACTTTCCGTGCACATGACTTCGATAGTAAAGACAAGGCTTGTTACTTTACTTTGAAGCAATGACTGTGGTATTAGTAGATGTCATATTGCACTAACCTATGTGATTGTGTGTTTTTTTAATCAATAAAAATATTTATTCAATTTTTTAAACCCTTTCTAATATATTCCAGGTGGCAACATCAAGTTTAAAGTTTATTAAAAACCTGTTATACCGCCAAATCAGGTTTCAAGGCGGTGGACATCTAAAAATTAAAATATTAAAAATAAGAAAAAGATATAACATAATTCATGGTATAACAAAAGGCATAAAAGCAAGCATAAATTTATACAAATTAATTTAGAGACAAACAACAAGAAAGGAAAACATTCAAAAAACAATAGGAACAGGGGGAGAAAGGAGAAGGGAAAAATGAATTAGAGCATCTCAGCCTAGTTTGGGATTGCTTTCAACTTCTTTAAAAAAATCTCAAGCAATTATTAGAAAAGTCACAGCAGTGCTCCAAACAGTGATAGCGCCTTTTAAAAGAGCAATCTGCCAGTTTTTGAGATGACCAGAAAGTAGATATTTCTTGTTTTAACTATAATAGAGCTGACATGACATAAGAATAGCTTTCCTGGGTCAGTCCAATGGTCCATCAAGCCCAGTAGCCCGTTCTCACAGTGGCCAATCCAGGTCACTAGTACCTGGAAAAAACCCAAGGTGTAGCAATATTCCATGTTACTGATACAGGGCAAGCAGTGGCTTCCCCCATGTCTTTCTCAATAACAAGACTATGGACTTTTCCTCCAGGAACATGAGTAGCAACATTCCATACAGAATCTCATAGAACAGCAATATTCTAGAATCCCAAAGAGTAGCAATATTCCATGCTACCAATCCAGGGCAAGCAGTGGCTTTCCCCATGTCTTCCTCAATAACAGAGTATGGATTTTTCTTCCAGGAACTTGTCCAAACCTTTCTTAAACCAGCTACGCTATCTGCTCTTACCACAACCTCTGCAAACGTGTTCCAGAGCTTAACTATTCTCTGAGTGAAAAAAAAGTTTCCTCCTATTGGTTTGAAAAGTGTTTCCCTGTAACTTCATCGAGTGTCCCCTAGTCTTTGTAATTTTTGATGGAGTGAAAAATGGATCCACTTAGGATTTTGTAGACTTCAATCCTATCTCCCTTCGGCCGTTTCTTTTCCAAGCTGAAGAGCCCTAACCGTTTTAGTCTTTCCTCATACGAGAGGAGTCTGATTTATTTCTTGGAAGCTCAGGTCAGAAATCCATATCCATCAGCTCTTTAAGTTGGTTTTAAAGTGATTGAACTATCACAGTATTAAGTTATCTTTATTTTTATACTAGTATTTACCAGTCAGCTTGGCCCTGTGTTTATTGATTTCTCCGTGACTTTGAACTGGATTTTGTTGGATTTCAAATACGTTGTTGTTAGGTATCAATTGGCTCGTGTTTGAGTCCTAGCGATTTGACGAATTGCAGATCTAAAAGGAAATCGGTTTTGTGCTAGTCCGGAAAGGTCCTCCAGCGTCATCCCCACGGTTGTTTTCAACGTGTCTAGCCATCCGATTGCAAGTCGCCCTCTTAGCCTGGCTCCCTCGATCTTCCCAAACATGATGTCCTTCTCCAGTGATCGCTCTCTTCTGGTGTAAATTCAAAGCACTCTTGAGGCCGTCAAAGGGGGTCAATAGAAAAAAATATCAACAACGTCTTCTCTCGTTTCAAGCTGCAAATTGGGATAAAGATTTGAATTCTCTAATAGCGACCTCTTGCTCATATCAGCATTGTAGGAGACAACTGAAAACGTATTTGTTTACAAGATTTTTAGGAAGTTAATGTTTTACATTCAACTGTATATGTGCAGGATTTTATTCTAGTTTGTAAATCGCACAGAACTTGGGGCTCCTTTTATCAAGCTGCGGTAGGGGGGTTTAACGTGCGGAATACCGCACATTAAACCGCCTGCCGTCCTAGTCGCTTACGCCTCCATTGACGAGGCGTTAATTTTTGGCTTGCTGCGGGGTTAGCGTGCGATGAAATGTCCAATGCGCTAACCCCGCTAGCGCACCTTGATAAAAGGAGCCCTTAATTGCGGTATAGAAATAATTTTTTATGTTATGATGGTGTGACCACAATAAGACAGTCGTAATTTCATACATTTAGGGCTCTTTTTACTAAGCTGCGGCAGCATTTTTAGCGCACGCTGCAGATTAGCACGCGCTGACCCCCCCGCGCTATGTTGTAAAACTAACACCAGCTCAATGGCGGCGTTAGCGTCTAGCACGCGTGCTAAAACCACTAGCGCAGCTTATTATTTTTGTAAGTTTTTTTTTATTATTCCATTTTTATTTTAATATAAATTGTTTATGTGTTAATGTAAAAAAAAAACCAAACCACAGTGGAGATAAGAAACGATGTTGATGTGCAATTTATTCTTCAATCATTAAAATCTATGCGGTGGCTCAACACAGCTGTTGTACTACCATTATTAATTATTTCTAAAGCGCTACCAGACGTACGCAGCGCTGTACAGTCAAAGAGAGTAAGAAAACAGTTCCTGCTCGAAAGAGCTTACAACTTAAACAATCCGTGTTCGTGTGCATAGAGACCGCCACGGTATCTTCAATTGAATTTACAATACTTGAATGATACGTTCCACTCAAGTAACAGATTATTCTGAGAAAGGCTCCTGAGTCACATGCGCATGTCGAGCCACCGCACAGATTTTTATGATTGAAGAATAAATTGCATATCAACATCCTTTGGTATCTCCACTGTGGTTTTTAATTTCTGCTTGGATTGTGGAGATCTCTCTCCTGGTTTGTTTGATTATATTTTAATGTTTCAGCATAGACATTTGTAATCTTTTTTTGTGTGTGTGTGTGTGTATTATTTGATTTTGATTCCATTTTTAATTTGAGCTGTTTGTATTATAAGTGATATTTGACAGTCTGCCGGCGACGCATGCAGCGAAACTGGACCACACCATCTCCAACCTGCTGATAACAACAAACTACTACAAATATTTCCGCAAAGAAATCAAAACCACCTATTCAAAAAATTTATACAGAGGGCTTAACCCCAAACAGACCCCTCTCCACGCAATTCCCCCCTCCTCCCCCCTTCACCAGTTCCCTTCTCTTTAGCCTCAAGCATGTCAACTGCTTCCCTAAAGGTATATATTTACTGGATCTGCACTATTTCCTATTTGTACAGCATCTTGTAGCTCTTGAAATATACAGCTCCATTATTCTTGTAACTTCTCCTGGAAATGACCAGAATTCTCTCTGTAATTATCCTGGAAATGTCCAGTTGTCTCTTTTGTAATCCGCCCAGAACTGCAAGGTTGAGGCGGAATAGAAATCAGTAATGTAATGTAGAAACATAGAAACATAGAAATTGACGGCAGATAAGGGCCACGGCCCATCCAGTCTGCCCACCCTAATGACCCTCCCCTACCATTACCTTGTGAATAGATCCCACGTGTCGATCCCATTTGGCCTTAAAATCAGGCACGCAGCTGGCCTCAATCACCTGAAGTGGAAGACTATTCCAGCGATCAACCACCCTTTCAGTAAAAAAGAACTTCCTGGTGTCACCTCGCAGTTTCCCGCCTCTGATTTTCCACGGATGACCTCTTGTTGCCGTGGGACCCCTGAAAAAGAAGATATCTTCCTCTGTCTTGACTCGGCCCGTGAGATATTTGAACGTCTCGATCATGTCTCCCCTCTCTCTGCGCTCCTCGAGTGTGCCTCTCTGCGCACCATGTGTGTGCCTCTCACACCTTGGACATGACCATGTTGGACATTTATGGATATAACCTGGGAGCTAAAGTAGTGAATAAACTCTTTATTACCCACATTGGATCCTGCAGACTTGGTCTAGCAGATTTCTTTGGAGAACACAAACTTCTCTCCAAATAACCCAAGAAACGAAACCCCTCAGACTGGAATATGTAGCATGTCATCTTCTGCATCCAGCCTAGCAAGCAAACTCCATTCCCTGCACACACTGAAATCTGCTCAACTGGTTTTCTCTTTTGTCGAGGCAAGGCCATTGAAGCCAGAGTGCACTTAGCCCATAATCACAGTCATGAATAAAAATGGGAAAGTGGCAGGCAGCAGAGTCTTCACGGGCAAGGACATTGACTCACCGTCATCGACGACCCTGAATCACAGCATAAAAATAAAGAGATGTTCGAGAAACATCGTGAACAATCATTCGGCTTTTTAGCTTAGACACGGTTAATGAAAGTCTGTAATTGTTTGGGGGATTTTTGAGCTTCTGTTTTGACACGTTGGTGCAATGTTGACAGAAAATGGCCTTTGAAGTGGTATTCATCAAAGATGTGGCTGTGTTTTGTGGTTTTTACTCATTCACACTCTTGTACAGAATCTGCATAATCAAAAACCTGCCTAAGTCTGAGGCTGGATGTTTTGTGCAAGACATCCACAAACCCAGCAGGAAAAATGTCCATTTTCAAAGCTGCCAAACCTCTATCTTTTATTTTTGAAAATGAGCTAGGTATGTTTGGTCCTTAGGATGTCTACCTTTTGTAGCCCATTTTTAAAAATAAAAATGTCCAAGCGAAAAACGTACAAAAGCAAATTTTGTAGACATACCCACCAACTACCTTGTCTGATTGTGGCAGTAGGAATCCCCATTAGCTGAGCCAGTTTGGGGGATTCCTGGAGGCTCAGCAGCTGTGGATTCCCCCTGTCAGGATCAGCTGAGCCCTATATCTCTCCCCTGACATCCTGGACCTCCCCAGCCATGGCCTGACATCGCCGCCTCCCCTGTACATTCAGAAGATGAAACACAGGAGGGAAGCTCACTCCCTCCTGCCTACAGGGCCCACGTGCTGCAAATGATGGGGCTTCCCCCTCCCAATGCATCTTGGTCGACCTTCGTGAACAAGGTAGGGAGCAGGGGCTCGTCGAGGGCAAGGTGGTGGGAGGGAGTGGTCATCCCTCCTGCTGCTGAGGGTGTGTGTGTTGGGTGGGTTACTTGACAGTGGTGGTGGGAGGGAGTGGGCATCCCTCCTGCTGCTGAGGGTGTGTGTATTGGGTGGGTTGCTTGACAGTGGTGGCGGGAGGGAGTAGGCATCCCTCCTTCTGATTTTCGATTTGAGGTCTTTTAAAAAAATATTTGTGGCTGTATTCTACGCTATTACCAGTGATCGGCACATGAAAATTTAGCAACTCTCTGTGAACCCTCATTTGCATGTGTGGTTTTTAATGAATGACTCATATTTTACCGCGAACAGAGAGAATCTTCCCCTGAATATTGTTGCCAACTGGTTAAGATCTGGCTCTGTTCAGGCTCCGCCCCCGGATTGCATCATTACCACCACCTTCCGAGACTCACACTGGCTCCCAGTACAAGCACGCATACAACACAAATTCCACTGCACCCTATTCAAAAGCCCTAAATGGAAACGGACCAAGCGATCTGAGCAACCGCCTAATCTGGAAAAACGCATCCAGGCCAAGGAGAACTCAAGCGCATTTTACCCACCCCTCAATCAAAGGTATACAAAGCAAAAAAATATACGACGGACTATTAGCCACCAAAGCAGCAAAACTAGACCGCCACCTCTCCAATCTGCTGATTATGTCGCCCAACTACAAAACATTCAGGGAAGAATTTAAAACCTTTCAATTCTAGAAATTTATCAAATGATCTAACTAAACCTGATCGACCCTCCACAGATCCCCACGTATAAGAACATAAGAAGTTGCCTCCGCTGGGTCAGACCCGAGGTCCATCGTGTCCAGCAGTCCGCACCCGTGGCGGCCCATCAGGCCCATGACCTGTAATGTGATCCTTCTCTAATCCCTTTTATCCTTCTATCCATACTCTGTCTAAAACCTATCTCTACCTCTATCTGTATCCTTCAATCCCCCTATCGTTCAGGAATTTATCCAATCCTTCCTTGAATCCCCGTAGTGTACTCTGTCCTATCATGACCTCCGGAAGCGCATTCCAGGTGTCCACCACCCTCTGTGTAAAAAAGAACTTCCTAGCATTGGTTCTAAAGTTGTCCCCTTTCAGCTTCTCTGAGTGCCCCCTTGTGCTTATAAGAACATAAGAAGTTGCCTCCGCTGGGTCAGACCCATGTATTCTCCCTTGAAATGCCCAGGCCAACTCTTGTAAACCGCCTAGAACTGAAAGGTATTGGCAGGATAGAAGACACTAATGTAATGTAACTTGACAGCGTCTGGGTGATCACAGGAAAATTCAGTGGCACTGACCTCTTCATTGCAGTCAAATATTGCAAGATGGCCGACTCGGCAGCGTTTGACAGGGCAGGAGCCTCGCACGGGGCTGAATAATATCTATATGAATGCTGAACCTACTGCGTTTTTCTCAGGGCGCAAAAAAGGGCCGAGAGTAATTTTTTTCTTATTTCTTATATACCGCTCCATCCGTTAGGTTCTAAGCGGTTTACAGAAAATATACATTAAGATTAGAAATAAGAAAGGTACTTGAAAAATTCCCTTACTGTCCCGAAGGCTCACAATCTAACTAAAGTACCTGGAGGGTAATAGAGAAGTGAAAAGTAGAGTTAGAGGAAAAATAAAAATAAAATAAAAAATTCTGGAGAAATTTAAATGATAGAAATAGAACAAAACAAAGACAAAAGGCAAAACAATAGATAAGATTAAAGATAAATCATAAGCTGGAAAGAAAAATAAAATAAAACTTTGTCTTAGAATCTTAGTAATCTAGAGAAATTCAAAGGAAGTCTGAAATGTGCTTCCTCTTCAAAGACGCTTATGAAAGCTGAGCTAGCTCTCTGATCTCGAAAGCTTATCCAGTCTTCTGATCAAATTTTTGTTTTCTATTCAGAACATCGTCCTCCCCCCCCGGGTCTGTTTTTTACCTTATTTGTCCTCCTTTTCTTCAAATATTGTGGTTCTCCCTGCTTCCCTTTTGCTTTATCATACGTTCCGTCTGTAGGTATTGTGTTTCTGTACGTTATGTAAGTGTTGCTGTTTTTTAATTTGTCTTTTAATTGTTTCCCCTATTTTCATTGTACAACACTTAGAATTCATGATTGGTGTTTTATCAACATTTTAATAAACTTGGAAACTTGGGTGGTGACGGCTGTTTCTCACTGAGATTTACTCCACTTTGTCATTTTCTCAGAGCTCTATTTGACTTCTACGTTAAAGCAGCAACACAAATTATAATTTAACTCTTCACAATAGTACAATAATCATCTGTAATAAAACATATGTACAGTGGCGTTGTAAGGGGGATGCGAGTGGTCTTGGTGAGGGCGCAGGTGCTCCTCTCCACCCCACCGACGCACGTATGCACAGCTTTCCTTCCCCCGTACCTCTGTAACGTTCCTGGTGCAAGCTGCGACCCCAACTTGCTGTCGTGCCAGCATTGGCTCTTTCTCTGATGTCACTTCCTGGACCCGTGCCTATGAAGTGACATCACAGGAAGAGCCGATACTGACACGACAGCAGCTTGGGGGTTGCAGCTCCCGCCAGAAACATTACAGAGGTATGGGGAAGGGAAGCAGTGTGCGTGCAGCAGGAGGAGGCAGCAAAGGAGTATGTGGAGGTGGGGGGGGGGGCAGAGAAAAGGATGGAGGAAGGGTGCCCCGCTATACCATTGCACATGTATATGTCTAATTCTTAGAACCTAACAGAGAGAGTGTGGTGCAGAAGTTAAAGCTATAGCCTCAGCCCTCTGAGGTTGTGGGTTCTAACCCCCGCTGCTCCTTGTGACCCTGGGCAAGTCACTTAATCCCCCCATTGCCCCAGGTACATTAGATAGATTATGAGCCCACTGTGATGCACAGGGAAAATGCTTGAGTACCTGAAAAAAACTCATGTCCAACCACTCTAAGCTCCTCTAGGAGACCAGTATAGAAAATTAAATAAATAATTTCCTTTTTTTTTATAACTCTAATGTCACTATCTTGTTTGGGTGTGTTTTTGCTGGCAAATAATTTCTCTACAGCAGTCAAGTCAAGTGGTCATTGGATGATGAGAACAAAGACTGCAGTTCTGAGCCCTGGGTTCAAATATTCATGAATTCAGTTGCACGTTCATCCCCCCCCCCCCCCAAAAAAAAAAAAAAAAAAACCTGTTTCAGTAATGAGAAACTATGTGGCCATTCCAAACGCTGAAATCTTCCTGTCCCTTTGCCAGGGGATTGCAGTAGGAAAGCAGAAGAAGAGGATCTCTAGTGGGCAACTCTGTGGGTTTTGGATGGCATTCCAACGGCTCTACCACCCTGTACAGCCGTGGTGCTGTTGGCGAAAGAAAAATAAACGAGGACATGTTCTCCATGAGGTCAGTGCCTTTGGTTTCATCTGCCAGCTGGCACAGGATGCAAAGTATCTGCTGATTGGGAGAAAGAGAACTGCAGTGGATTCGGCACATGATGAGGGGAGGGGGGAGGGGGGAGCCCTGCAGAGGGTTACCATATAGCTCAAAGAAAGGACAACAGACTGAGCCAGTCCATTGCGTTCAACAGCAGTAAAATGCGGACTGGCTTCATCTGCCTCCCTTTCTGGAGCCATATGGTAACCCCTAACGCTGTGTATCCCCATATCCCGTGTGTGTCCCAGCTAAGGCTCACACACCAACCAAGCCACAAACGTCTCTTTCTACCAGCATAGATGATTTTCTTTTGTAATCACACTGTTGCACTAGTCTGAAACTGTTTCCTTATGTTCCACGTGACTTTATATGATTTGCTGGAGCACAGCGTTACTGGAAATAAAGGCTGTGCAGACGGGGGGGACCAGAAACTGCTCCGTACTGGATCTGTCACACTGACAATTTTGTGCCTTGCAGAAAATGTTCACCCTCTTCTGTTGCCAACCATGTCTCATTGTTTCCACCTCAGCGCTTGTACTGTTCTGTTAATGATCTCAGTGCCCCGTAATGGATTAATCAAACTGCAAGAATACTGAGTGAACGGTTTGCATGTTTCCAGAGACTTCACTTCTCAGGATCAATGAATCCAAAAATCAAATCCCCACCCACAGCACCTATAGAAGGCATGCATGTGGTGCCAGGGAGCACAGAGCGCACCTCAAGTGGTCCACGGTATCTCCCATAATCCGGGCATGAAAGGAATCAAGACATTCTTTGCCTTCTAGAAAATAAGGGTATGGGAAGAGGTTTGCAAGGTGGACCTTCGTGTGAAACTCAAAGGGAGCCATCTTCTGTGTGACCTTGGATGCAATGTCGTAGCTCATTCGTGCCAGGGTTCTAATCCCAGTTTTACCTGCTATTTTTTCCTCTGTGACACTGGGGTAACTCTCCTTATACAGTCACTCAGCTAAGATTGGGCTGTTCCACTGCAAAAACTGCTGTCCTTATTTTAGTCAGGGACAGTGTTATCAATAGGTGTACCGGTAATAGGCAACTGCCTATGGGGACCATCCTCTCCAACCCCAATGAAGCAGCTACTCTACTGTGCTAAACCAATTTTGCACCATCAACTGTGATGCTTCATCATCTTATGTTGGAGAGTAGGGCATGGAACAGGAAGCAGGTGACTGTACATATACCTATGGGCAGCTGGGGATCTATACCTTGGGTTCCCAGATGTCCAGATTTTCCCGGACACGTCCTCTGTTTACAGGACTGTTCAGGCGTCTGGATGGGTTTTCAAAAACCTGGCAGTATGTCTAGGTATTGAAAACCATTGAGCTCGGTGCCAAGTCTGGAGGACATCTGCGCCTGCACGAACGTGATGCATACAGCGCAGTAAAAAACCTTCCTTTTCATCTGAGCTACCTCCAGCAAGCAGCTTCCCTATGCTCTCTTCTTCCGATGAACACGGTTATACAATCACCAGGAAACACCCCCTGTGACTGCTATGAACATCTCTCTACTTCCTGTCATGTCCAACGCTACCACGGCTGTCCTATGTAATGTGCTTGAACGTTATGGGTCTACTGTAATCTACTGTGAACGTGATTTTGTAACCAGTTCGGAGCTCAAGGGAGGACGGGTTAGAAATTTAAATAAATAAATGCATGCGTGTGATGTCACTGTGTTGCAACCACACTATGCAGACGCCCTCCAGATGCAGCCCCCGAGCTCAATGGTTTTCAAAACCCATCCAGACACCTGGACAGTCCAGGCACGGCCCTGAAGAGATGAGGTTTGTGTGGATTGGGATGGGGGGGGGCAGTAACGATCTCTTCTTGCTTGCTTTGAACCATTACTGGCTAAGAAATGACTGGCCACATTTACGAGAGGGTTCTCTGAAGCCGCATTTTTGCAAAATGCATCAGGACCCCTAAGATTCAGCTGTTATTCAATTTATTCCACAGCATTTTTTTCACACAGTATTATTTCAGTACAAAAAGTAGTTTTTGCGTGACAAGTGCAATGATTGAGCAAAGAGACTTAAGTATAGCCTTACTGGGTCAGACCAATGGTTCGTCAAGCCCAGTAGCCTGTTCTCACAGTGGCCAATCCAGGTCCCTAGTACCTGGCCAAAACCCAAGGTGTAGCAATATTCCATGTTACTGATACAGGGCAAGCAGTAGCTTCCCCCATGTCTTTCTCAATAACAAGACTATGGACTTTTCCTCCAGGAACGTGAGTAGCAACATTCCATACAGAATCTCAAAGAACAGCAATATTCTAGAATCCCAAAGAGTAGCAACATTCCATGCGGAATTCCAAAGAGTAGCAATATTCCATGCTACTGATCCAGGGCAAGCAGTGGCTTCCCCCATGTCTTTCTCAATAGGAGACTATGGATTTTTCATCCACTGATAGTATACTTTAACCATAGCAGCCCTTAAGCAGTTCAGAAACTTCGCTGTTTCCGAAATGCTGCCACCCGTGGCCCAGTAGCCAATGATCGTGCCTTTTTCAATGTCTGATAAATCGCACTTTTTCCCCCTACGACAGCTATGGTTGCTCTATTGGCAACTTGCTGACATCCCACCTTATATACCCACAAAGTCTGCGCAGGACATGTGCATTCGTTCATTGGCTACGGGTCCTTGATATCAGAGGTAGGCGGTGGTCATAATAACAGGACTCGACCATAACAATAGTAAACACAAAATTACGATATTGAATTGATGTATCTACCATAGTTCCAGTCGGGCCACAATTCCTGCTGGAAACCCACACCGTGGTCTCACTTGTAAAGATGTCTGAGCCACAAGAAGTTTGCGAAGATAAGAAAATAAGAACTGTTATTCATCAGTTTACTTATATACTCCTTGCACCAGTTTCTCTATTAAGTATATTCCCTCATTTATTTGGGAATAAGCAGGAAGCTGCTATTTCAGAGAGAACTACTTTTGCCAAGCAGGTGAAGCAACCTGAATCACCATTTGGTCCTTTTATGGCCCTGGCACAGCCCTTGCACAGATAAAACAAGGCCAGGTTGGGCTTTTAACCTAATTTAATCAGGATTTCTTGGTCGCACTTTTCCAGACAGGCTCAAGGCGATTTACAGGTCAAGAGGCCCATGGAGTAACTTGGGGAAATTTACAACATAGAGAGAGAGAGAGAGAGATACAATACATTATAGCGACATAATACACTTTAGAGGAAAGTTACATTGTTGCAGGATGGTATCAGCTGAGTGTTTGGGAGTGCAGAGATTGTATGGTGAATAAATAGGAGGTGTGGCCTAGTGGTTAAAGCTTCAGCCTCCGCACCCTGAGTTTGGGGGTTCAAACCCACACTGCTCCTTGTGACCCTGGGCAAGTCACTTAATCCCCCCCTCCCCCATTGCCCCAGGTACATTAGATGGATTGTGAGACCCCTGGGACACAGGGGAAAATGTTTGATACCTGAATAAATCCATGTACACCGTTCTGAGCTCCCCTCAGAGAACAGTATAGAAAATTAAATAAATAAAAGAAGTCATCCTGCCGTTGTATCGGGCAATGGTGCGCCCGCACCTGGAGTACTGTGTTCAGTATTGGTCACCGCACCTTAAGAAGGATATGGCAATACTTGAGAGGGTCCAGAGGAGAGCGACACGAATGATTAAGGGCATGGAAAATCTTTCATACACAGAAAGACTGGAGAAGCTGGAGCTCTTCTCCCTGGAAAAGCGGAGACTCAGAGGAGACATGATAGAGACCTACAAGATCATGAGGGGCATAGAGAGAGTGGAGAGAGACAGATTCTTCAAACTTTCAAAACATAAAAGAACAAGAGGGCATTCAGAAAAATTGGAAGGGGATAGATTCAAAACAAATGCTAGGAAGTTTTTCTTTACTCAGCGGGTGGTGGAGACTTGGAATGCGCTTCCAGAGGATGTAATAGGGCAGAGTATGGTACTGGGGTTTAAGAAAGGATTGGACAATTTCCTGTTGGAAAAGGGGATAGAGGGGTATAGATAGAGGGTTATTACGCAGGTCCTGGACCTGTTGGGCCGCCGCGTGAGCGGACTGCTGGGCACGATGGACCTCAGGTCTGACCCGGCAGAGGCATTGCTTATGTAGATGAAGAAGCTGAAATGAATTGCTTTGAGGACTATCCTCTGCTCCTCATTCTGAATCTCTCTGGCCCTTAGCACTGTCAAGTTCAGCTACCTCAAACTTCCATTATTTCCCACAGAGCTCCAGTGGTGGAGTCAAGCAGAGATGTCATCTGTATTCCTACGCCCTGATTCCAGCGCAGCCCGTTTTAATCGCAAACAAGGGGGAGGTTAATCAAGAAAAATAATAATTGTTTGCCTTTCAAATTTCTCTAGAGGGAAAAATTTGCACCACGTTTTGTACAAAATCTGAGTTGTCTGCACACAGCAGGGGAGCTTGAGGAACTAATGAGCAACTGCCGTTCTAATATACTTTTTGGTCTCAGATCATGCATATTTTATGCAATGGAACACTATTATGTGTAGGAGCTGCTTTTAGAGCTTAATCCCTGTAAAAGATGCACACCTACTGTTCAGGTAAGGTCTGCCATGGAGAGAAAACCGGGCAATTACAGACCACGCAGACAGACACTGTTTAATGGGTTGGAACCAGGATGGAACCAGACTGCCGGCGCTAATATTTAAAAATGAGATAAAGCAGCTTTTGAACTAAAATGGGGGAAAGCTGACAGTCGTCCATAAGTGCATTGTTCAGATACTATTGAAACAAGACATTTAGGGACTCCCAATAGAGAGATTTCAATTTGAAAAAGGAAACCGGGAATGTTTCTAAGGGGAGAGCATCAACTTCTAAGCAGCCTGTAGATGCAGGGAAAACCAATTTGAAACATCTATATATAAAGGCCAAAAGCCTGAAAAATTAGATAGGAGAGTTACATTATATAGCAGTGAACGAAGAGGTAGATATTACAGGCATGTCAGCGATGTGAATGAAGGACAATCACTGGGACACTTTGCTATCAGGGCACAAATTACATTTTAATGATAGAGTGGATCAAATTGGAGGGCAGTTACGCTCTATGTTATAGAAGGAATTGAGTCAAACAGGAAAAATAAAATATTCAACATGAAACAGTGGTGTGGAATAATGCGTAGAAATGATTTGTGTGAAGGGAAGGACAGAATGGACAGACAGCTGAAGAAATGTTCACAGAAATTAGTACAGCTGGCAGATTGGGTAACAGTATAATGGTGATTTCAACGACCCCAGCATTGATGGGGTAAATGGTACGTCACGTAGCACTAGGGAAGTAAAATTCCTAGATGTAATGTCTGCTTCTTGGAGCAACAGGTTCACGAATCATGACAAGCAGGAGCTATTTCAGATCTAGTCAGAGTGGAATACGGAATGGGGCACCCTGAGGTTGTGGGTTCAAAACCACGCTTCTCCTTGTGACCCTGGGAAAGTCCCTTAATCCCCCCATTACCCCAGCTACATTAGATAGATTGTGAGCCCACCAGGGCAGACAGGAAGACATGCTTGAGTACTTGAATAAATCCATGTACCATTCTGAACTCCCCTGGGAGAACGGTATAGAAAATTTAATTACAATAAAAGACTCAGTTAAGCAACAACAGAGAGAGAGAGATGAAAAAGCTGAGCAAATGCTGAACAATGGGCTGAGAATGCGTCATCCCAGGGTGTGGGAGAAATGCCTAGATAAATATATATTTACCTCCTAATTACAGCAAATTCAGCAGACTTGCTGTCAATAGGGACCAGTCTACATCAGGAATTCTCAACACACTCCTTGGGACACACCTATCCTGTCAGGTTTTCATTCTGTCCACAATAAATATGCATGAGATGCATTTTCGTACAATAGAGGCAATACATACAAAGGTATCTTATGCATATTCATTGTGGATATCCTGAAAGCCTGGCTGGCTGGTTTGAGAACCCCTAGTCTACATCAATGGTTGCCAACCCTGTCCTGGAGGACCACCAGCCAGTCGGGTTTTAGAGATAGCCCTAATGAATATGCATGGAAAATTTGCATATAGTGGAGAATGAAAGTCAGCAAAGTCTGCCTCGTGCATATTCATTAGGGTTATCCTGAAAACCCGACCCACTGGTCTACATCAGTGTTTCTCAACTCGGTTCTGGAGCACCCCCTTGCCAGTCAGGTTTTCAGGATATCCACACTGAGTATGCTCGAAAGGAATTTGCATATAAAGGAGGCAGTGTATGAAAATCAAGTTAATGCAAATTCATTCTGGATATCCTGAGAGCCTGACTGGCAAGGGGGGACTCCAGGACCCAGTTGAGAAACACTGGTCTATATCACTAAACCACAGGTGTCAAAGTCGGTCATGGAGGGCCACAACCCTGCCGGGTTTTCAGGATTTCCCCAATGAATATGCATTGAAAGCAGTGCATGCAAATAGATCTCATGCATATTCATTGGGGAAATCCTGAAAACCCGACTGGATTGCAGCCCTCGAGGACTGACGTTGACACTCCTAAGCTAAACTGTGTGCTAAGCATTGATCAGGAGGGATGGATACATTTCATTGGTTTTCTCACACCTTTTTCAGCAGGGTGCAGGTAGATCTGTCTCTTGGATATTCTGAAACTCCAGGTGAGCAGGTTTGGGAAGTGCTGCAAAAACTCCCAGATACTGTTCTGTATCAGGAACAAGGTGCATTGGAGGCGGCGGCTGCTCCAGTTACTGCCTGGATGATTCATGAGGTGCTGAAGAGCTGTAATTCCATAGGCTGACCCTTCCCGCTGCCCTTCATTATCTGTACCAGGCTTTGTTTCCATCCAGGCACAGTGTTGACGTCAGCAGTTTTGTGTAAACTGAGCTTTCTCACCAGCACTCGCCCTCCAGTGGTCAAAGCTGCATAGTGCAACTGCTTGCCTAATACTCTATATATCTGCCCAACGGTTGAACACTCATGATGGAAATACTGGAAATTCCTGAAAGCTCTTTACCTCCTCTTACAAGGGTATATTATCTTCCTTTTAAATCCCAAGTCAAAGAAGAAAAAGTTGAGGAACCTCGGGAAAGACCATTGGACATTTCCGCAATATTGGAACAATCGGATAGAGAATTGGCTGTTTCAGCCACTCTCTTCTTGTCTGTGGCTTTGGCTCCAGACAAGGATTGGATATTAAAACTTTTCTTTCAAAATAGATCCAAGGACTTCCTGAGACATCACATTCAGATATTTCCTGATGTCTCTAGAGAGACTAAAAAAAGAAGAGAATTTTTAATCTTGAAACCTGGAGTGACCCAAATAGGGGGTATTTTCTTTCTGAGATATCCATGTAAATGTGTAGTTAGATACTGTTCTTTGAAGTATATCTTTACAGAACCATCTCATTTGATAAATTTCCTCTCAATGAAACGTCTTGAGAAAGGAATAGCTGCCCCTAAGGAAGTTTAACTCTTTGTACTGCAGTAGACATATGGCTTTCCTTGATAAATTTTCTGATTAATTTTGCTCTACTCTTTAAATCTTGGATTCAATTATTGAGGACTAGTGTGTGATCAAATGAGTTTATTTGACGTATTCTTACTTTTAAGTTTAGCTGGTCTTTGATTACACTTTTCTGTACAAGATGTAATAATAATAATAATAATTTTATTTCTTGTATACCGCTATACCGTGAGGTTCAAAGGGGTTTACAGTATAGATACCATAAATATGCAATAAAAATTGAAATAAATGAAAAAAGGTACTTAGAAATTCCCTATGTCTTTGCTTGGTAATATTATAAAATTGTATAAATAAATACATTTTAAAAAAACAATAAAACTATAAACTATAATGATGCAAGTTAAGACCCCAAACATGGCATGTGGCAAGCACTGGTGTAGGTGAAAACTTAGCTAAACGGTTTCTTTGATTTTTTTCCCCTCCTCAGAACTTAAGGAAAGAGCAGATTTCCATGTGTAAGTCAAATGGGATTTTGTTCCATAGAGTCAGTGAAAGCAGCACTAATCCCCTGTTTTCCTAAGGTGTGCTATGCGTTTTAGCACATGTTAAATAAACACGCGTGCTAACGCGTCCATAGACTAACATGCATGCATTAGCATTTAGCGTGTGGTTAGCCCGTGCTAATATTTAACGCATGCTAAACTGCTTAGTGCACCTTTGTAAAAGGCGCCCTATGTCTCATGCAAGATAACTGCTGGAGCTCTGGGAGGCCCAGATTTTCTTATAGGGGGTGCACGAGAGCAGAAGTAGATCACATTTATTTTTCTTTATGTAAGTTCATTTGTTATGCTTCTCTTCAAATTCATATCGAAGCGGTTTACAATCAAATTATAATAATCAGACACAATGCCCAATGTCATGTGGCTCAGACATCTGAAGGCAGTGCACAAGCTGAAACCTTCACCTTTTCTCTGCGGCCAGCTAATGCGGCTTTTGCAGGATTGACTTCAAATGCTCACAGGATTTGATCCTGAGCAAAAACCTTGCAAGCGCTGCCTTGTAACAGCTGGAGCTGCTCAGGACTGCATTGTGGGATGCTGTGGCACACTGTAGGCAATTTCAGGAACCTTAGAAGTTTAGGATTAGGTAGTGAATGGTGATAATCAGATTATGCTTTCTGAAGAAGTGGTGCAGCTCTTGAAGGTGGCTTTATTGCATAAATAAGAACCTTGCCATGGCTGAAATGTGGCTTTCCTTGGACAAGCTGAACTGCCAGACCAGGTATTGGGTCTTTAGGTTACAGGAAAATCCCTTTAAAAAAAGGGGGGGGGGGTATGATTGACACTCTGCCTTTATTGCCTTACCCACAGAAGCCTGGACTCGGTTGGGCTTACTGTATGTTTCAAATTTCAGATTTATTCAGTACTTGATATTCCAGCCAACCAGTAGACTTTGTAGGTGGTTTATAACATAGAAGCCAACTCTGTGGGTAGGGATACCATATGGCCCCAGAAAAAGGAGGACGGATTGAGACATCCGGGTTTTACTTCCACTGGTTTCAATAGAAGTAACACCCGGATGTCTCAATCTGTCCTCCATTTTCTAGAGCCATATGGTAACCCTATCTGTGGGTGCACCCCCAATATTGAACAAATTCCTTGACTGTGGGAGGTTATTTCTATTGGGTTGGTATCCCCAATAATTTTGAAAAGTTGGGTCCTATTATAATATTATAAACAAAGAAATCGGAAACACAGTAGGAGGAGTAACAATAAACATAGAAGCAGCCAAACCAACAATGTCCTCTGCTTCTCGAGGAGATCTGAGAGGCAGGAAAGGAGAAGAGAGAAAATCGTTCTACAGTAGTAATTGCATGCCAGACATCCTGGAATAAAAAAGTCTTTAGTCCCTGCTTAAATATTTGAAGTGACTGTTCCATCTGAAGGGATATGGGAAGGGTTGTTCCAAATAGATGAAGATCTTCATTCTAACAGTATCAAGGCAGATGATACTAAATGAAAGTCTGTGAAGGATGAGACACTGAGCTAAATCTAAAAGGCAGGCATTACTAGTTCAGACAGGAAATGACTGCAGATGAGTCATCCTTTTTTTTTTTTTTACACACAGCTAAATGTCATCTGCTGATAGATGTCATTCTATGTGAACAAATTTAATGGTGTTGCAGATCAGACAGATGTAGACACTGAAAAGTACTACTGAGGCTTCCAAACTCTAAGGTACTCTACAACTATGATTCCTTGGGGGGTGGGGGGAGAGGGCTTTTCATGGTCCATGAATAGATGATGATTTGCTAGTGAAAATGGCGGAAACCACATGAGAGTCATCCCTTCTATACCTTCCATTAAAGTGATGTAAGTGGAGCAGGTGGTTAACAGTCTTGAATGCCTCAGTGAGACCTAATCAGACGAAGGAAGTCACTAGCCTGAACTGAATGAAGACAAAGTGTCAAAAAGGCTAGTTAGATGGACTCTGCCCTGATCCCAGATGCACAGAGAATATGAGCTTTCTCCAAGGAATCTAAAAGTTGGCAGTAGTCAACTCAAGAAATGCAAGGTCGTGCATTTGGGCTGCAAAAACCCGAGGGAATGGTACAGTTTAGGGGGTGAAGAACTTATGTTCACGACTTGGATGTGATTGTAAGTGATGATCTTAAGGTGGCCAAATAGGTTGAAAAGGTGACGGCGAAAGCTAGAAGGATGCTAGGTTGCATAGGGAGAGGTATGACCAGTAGGAAAAAGGAGCTATTGATGCCCCTGTATAAGACTCTGGTGAGACCTCATTTAGAATATTGTGTGCAATTCTGGAGGCCACACCTTCAAAAAGATATAAAAAGGATGAAGTCGGTCCAGAGGAAGGCTACTAAAATGGTGCATAGTCTTCGTGATAAGGCGTATAGAGACAGACTTAAAGATCTCAATCTGTATACTTTGGAGGAAAGGTGGGAGAGGGGAGATATGATAGAGACGTTTAAATACCTACGTAATGTAAATGCGCATGAGTTGAGTCTCTTTCATTTGAAAGGAAACTCTGTAATGAGAGGGCATAGGATAAAGTTAAGAGATGATAGGCTCCGGAGTAATCTAAGAAAATATTTTTTTTATGGAAAGGGTGGTAGATGCATGGAACTGTCTTCTGGAAGAGGTGGTGGAAACAGAGACTGTGTCTGAATTCAAGAGGGCCTGGAATGTTGCTACTCTTTGGGTTTCTGCCTGGTACTTGGAACCTGGGTTGGCCACTGTTGGAAACAGGAAGCTGGGTTAGATGGACCGTCGGTCTGTCCCAGTATGGCAATTTGTATGTCCCTAACATTTTTTTATTCTAAAATACATAATTGCAGCAGAAGACTCGTCTCCACCACTGCAGCACAGAAGAGGCTGAAAAGGCTTATGGAAAGCTACGAAGGCTGCACTCTGCAGGGGGAGCCCAGGACAAGTTGTGCATCTGAGTTGATCGGGGCTGGGCTGATTTACCACACCTAAGGCTGAAGGGCAGATCTTCGCAGCTCATATCTCTTCTGCTTCAGGTCCCTTTGTGACATATTAACATAACATTCCGTGCTAAAAGACCTTGAAAGGGCTGCGTTCAGCCGAATGGCACTCTACAGCCGGATCCTGCTCTCTTTGACAGAACGATGATCAAAACCAGCCATCAAAGCAGGCGAGATTTACAAACCCTATTTTAGCAGCCATGACTCTTAAGTAACAGCCGCTGAGTGTGGATAATCCTGTCCACAGGACAGCCTGAATAATGGGCTCCGAAGTCATTTTTCTATTGCCTGGTAACACCCGGACCATGATTAGCCTGGGAAGATTGATTGATTTATAGAATTTGTTTCTCCGTCCTTGCAACTTGGGTTAATCAAGGCAGTTTACAATTAGAAACATAGAAATAGACGGCAGATAAGGGCCACGGCCCATCTAGTCTGCCCACCCTAATGTCCCTCCCCTACCTTTGCCCTGTGAATAGATCCCATGTGCCGATCCCATTTGGCCTTAAAATCAGGCACGCTACTGGCCTCAATCACCTGCAGTGGAAGACTATTCCAGCGATCAACCACTCTTTCAGTGAAAAAGAATTTCCTGGTGTCACCTTGTAGTTTCCCTCCCCTGATTTTCAACGGATGCCCTCTTGTTGTCGTGGGACCCTTGAAAAAGAAGATATCTTCCTCCGCCTCGATTCGGCCCGTAAGATACTTGAACGTTTCGATCATGTCTCCCCTCTCTCTGCGCTCCTCGAGCGAGTATAGCTGTAATTTGTCAAGCCATTCTTCGTATATTATGAGGGAATGAAAAGGAAGAAATATTTTATGCCGCCTCATTAAAATATATGTAAATTTAAGAGGAGATAAAATGCTACAGTATAACGGGAGAAAAGAGTAATCGGATAGCAGATAAACACATTGAGGGGCATAATGAAAAGAAACGTCCATGTCCGATGTGGACCTAGGGAGCTTGGCAACCAAAGTCGGCAGCCTCAAAAGGTCCGTTCTCGAAAAGTATGTCCAAAAGATTTTTTTTTTCTTCAAAAATCGTCTCTCTGTACGTCCAGGCCTTTGATCATCCAGACCGCCACTATATTTATCTTTATACCACATTCTCGACCAAAAATTCATCTAACTCCCAAATGCCCCCAGATCAAGACCTTCGGGATGTGGGAGGGGCCAAAAGTGGGGCACCTCACAGGGCACTGCTGTGAATTTCACAAAAAGGGTGCCAGATAAACATCTCACCACAATTCCCTTATAGGTCATGGTGAGCCTTCCAAAACCCACTATACCCACCTGTCTACAACCCCAATAGCCCTTATGGCTGCAGGTGGCACCTATATGGCAGTAGAGTGGGATTTGGGGGTTTTTTTTTTGGTGGGCTCACATTTTCCACCATGAATGTAGTGGTTAGAGTGGCTTATGGGACTGGGTCCTCCTCTCTTTGGTTCACTAGGCCACCTCCCAGACTACATAAGACACCTCTGTGCTGCTCTACTAGGTTTTCCTATGCCAGGTGGTGATGTTCTGGAGGCAGGTAGGTACGTTTTTATTCCGAACTTTGTGGGGGTGCGACAGGGTCAGTGAACATGGGGGGGGCTGTGTGTGTGGATCTTTACTTTGTCCCTGCAGTGGTTATTTGGTCACTTTGGATACCTTTTGGGCACTTATACTTGTTTTCAGATCACCTAAGTATAAGTTCCGTCTAAGCAGTGTTGTCAAACCTTCGATTATTCCTACAAGATGACTAAGTCTAGGTTGGCCTTCATTCTGCCTACATGCCGCCCTGAGCATTCCTCCGAAAATGCCCCTTTCTGTTCTGGGCACACAGCAGGATTCAGAGGCCTAAAAAGCCTCTGGATATGTCTAAAAACCTGTTTCGATTATTGGCACTTAGACACCCTGTCTTTTAGGTCGCCTAAGTGCCGATTTGGGTAGGTTTTTAGATGTATTTTTGTTTCGATTATGAGCCCCATATGCTGTAACATGGGCGCAGCTTACGGAAAATAAATCGTGGCGGGAATATTTAATCAGATTTCTTAGTACTGCTATTATTGTTCAGATCCATTGGAGACGGTCCCCAGAAGGCTCAGGGTTTCACTTCACTTCAATCAGTGGGTTTAATTTTTATGACTGGAAATCTAGGCACCTCCCTCCCTCCCTACGACACTGGCCGGGAAGATCTCCATTAAGCTAATGCTCTGCAAAGAGCACTAGGCATGTAACCCTCTTTACAGAACAATAGTTTAGCATGGCTCTCACACCTAATTGTGGACGCTACGCTCAGTGGTGTGGGGGCCCCTCCCCTGCCCTCTTCCCCACCCCTCCCGGACATCTTTGCTAACATAGCCTGTTGGGCCGCCGCGTGAGTGGACTGCTGGGCACGATGGTCCTCAGGTCTGACCCAGCAGAGGCATTGCTTATGTTCTTATAGCCAAACTTACTGCGCCAGCATCATGGCCGCTGTCAATGCAGGCAAATTAGCTTGTAATAACTTTAATGCAAACTGTATGCTAATAAGAACATAAGCAGTGCCTCTGCTGGGTCAGACCAGAGGTCCATCACGCCCAGCAGTCCGCTCACGTGGTGGCCCATCAGGTCCAGGACCTGTATAGTAATCCTCTATCTATACCCTTCTATCCCTTTTCCTTCAGGAAATCATCTAATCCCTTTTTGAAACCCAATAGCGTGCTCTGTCCTATCACACTCTCTGGAAGCGTATTCCAGGTGTCCACCACTCTTTGGGTGAAGAAGGACTTCCTAGCATTGGTTCTGAATCTGTCCCCTCTCAATTTTTCCGAATGCCCTCTCGTTCTTGTAGTTTTTGAAAGTTTGAAGAATCTGTCCCTCTCCACTTTCTCTATGCCCTTCATGATCTTGTAAGTCTCTATCATGTCCCTCTAAGTCTCCGCTTTTCTAGGGAAAAGAGCCCCAGTTTATCTAATCTTTCAGCATATGAATGAGTTAATAAGATGCAAAGCTGTGTAAAATAGCTCAGTACGTATCAGGTAGGTACACCAATCCCCAGATTCTATACAGGTCACTAAAATTTGGGTGCAGATCCCTGATTTGCTTGAAAACTAATTAGCTAATGGGCCAGTGCTAATTGGCATGTCTTTGGGTTTACACATGGCTCTGCCCTATTCTATAAAAAGTGCACCTAAATTTTATACTCAAAAGGAGGTGTGGCTGTGGGAGGGGCATGGGTGGATTGGGGACATTCAAGTTTCAAGTTTCAAGTTTATTAAGTCTTGATGAATCGCCTATAAAATTGCTAGGCGATGTACAATAAAAATAACATGTATTAATAAATGAAACAAGTACAATATTAAAAATAACATAAAAACAAATTTGTTGTATAGACAAGAAACATACTTTGCAAACTACTCAAAAAACCTAAATTCACAATAATGTGAGGGTAAAACATACAAGACATGTGAGGATAAATAGGGAAATAGTTACAATTTTGATAGAGGAGAGGAATAAACATAAAAGGAAAAAACAAAAGGTGGGTAAAAGATGGCTTTTTTTTTTTTTTTATTTTTTAAAAAAGAAAAAAACCGAAAATGTAAATAAGAAATTACCGTATTTCCCCCCAAATAAGACAGTCTTATATTAATTTTGGGCCCAAAAATCACACTAGGTCTTATTTTCAGGGTATGTACATGATAATCTCTCCCTTCCTCTCCTTCACCCCAATTCTTCCTCTGTCACACATATGCAGCATCTTTCCTCCCCCTCCCTCCCCTCCCCGTGCAGCAAAACCCTTGCCCAGCTTCTATCCTTTTCTCCCTTCCATCCCTTGTGCAGAAAAACCCTTGCCCAGCTTCTAGCCTTCCTTCCCTCTCATCCCTTGTGTGGCAGAACCCTTGAGCACCCCCCCCCCCCTCCGCCGTGCAGCCAAACCCCCGCTGACCTTCCACCCTTCCCTCCCTCCCATCCAAACTCCACCGACCATGAGCGAGCCCTACATACCGGTACCTCCCTCCAAATCAGTGTCAGGGCCGGCAGCACTCTAAACAGGCTGCTTCGGCCTTGTCCGCCAGTGAATTCCCTCGGCCGCGTCACTGGTGATGTCAGTGGCATAGTAAGGGTGAGCGGCGCCAGGGGTAGTGGGAGTGTTGGAGCTGTTACTGCCGGGGCCAGTGCTAAAAATTGCACTACGCTTTTGTAAAAAAAAAAAAAAAAAGGGGGGGGGAGGTTTATATAGTGAATATTGAACATCACAAGTCCTTGCAAGTAGCAGGGAAAAACCCTGTCTCTGAGATCAATACAGGAACCAGCTGTTTCCTGAGTTAGCAGCCTTATTTTGATTATCAAGGTATTAGGTCTTTAGGGAGAAGACCTTTCATAACCTCTTAATGGATTAGCAATTCCTGCAAGTCTTCAGGCATCACCCAAATGCTTCACTGTTGATCCTGCATCCAAAACTACAGAGCAAGAGGAGCAGTGACTGAGGGCTCCTGCAGAAATCTCACCTCTGGTTCTGAGGGAGCTGAACTCAAAGAAGCAAGATCAAACCATCAGGTCCAAAGGAAGAAAAGGCAGAATTTCATGCTTTGGGTCTGAAGGAGGAGAAATTTAGCTCAAGAAACAAAAAGAAAACCCAAGCTGAAGAAGGTTACATCAAACAGCTACAAACATCTGCTAAAAGTTACTGGCAATTCTCAGCACTAATTGGCCATGTTTGGTAGCCAAATTGTATCATATAAATAGCAGTCATATCTTTGGTCGCTATAAACTTAACCGGCCAATGCGGAATACTGACTTAAATTTATGCTGGCCAAAAAAATAACCTGGCTATTCAATGGCAGTCATCGGAAGTGGCCCAGCATTGACTATCCACCATTGGCGCCAACTGCGGGAGTTAGCTGGCCTGTCTCCCACAATCTGAACGCCGGCCAAAGTATTTCTTTCTTTTTTTCCCCCCTTTCAAGACCAGCTTCATTAAGAAATCGGGGCACCTCTGTCCGCAGCCGTTCGGGGGAAGAGGTTGCTCTGGTTCTCCCTGACGGAGGTCAGTGTCACCTTGCTCTTGAGAGGGCTTCTTAACTAATATATGATGATTTTGTTGGCCAGATGCCCAGCAGTGGGCAGGGGGTCGGAGGGGGCATTAGCAAATGCCAGGATTCGGTATTGCAGCAGTGACCCACGTTGTCAGGCACCAGGATGTGCGAATGAATAAACATCTCACCAAATAATTCAACGGGCAAATGTCAGCTCTTTAATTAAACCTTCCTTTTGGAGCTGCTTCAAAGGTTCTCTCTCCCGCCACTTTCCCTCTTTCTCTAGGAGCTTTATTTATCTTTGAAGAAGCAAAAGCCAGCTTGTTAGTCTCAAACTCCCCCTTCCCAAATACCCATGTTACTCAATGCTCCCTCTATGGATTGGCCGGGCGCATCCACGTTTGTTTCTCAAATGAGCGATAAGTTATTTATTTATTTTTTTTAATAATTTTCATTACAATTCAACAAAGAACAGTAAGGAATTGATTTATATAAAATATAATCAAACAAATCATTTCTTTCAATATCTTCCATCTAGCCCACATTATGAGAGGACATAACTCATTTAAACAAGGTAAACACAAGAAATACAGGAGGAAAAATTCCTGGATGCAATGAACATAGGTAATAAATAATTTTTAAAAAAGAAGAAATTATTAACTAATTCATTCACCAGTTCAAAATCTTTCTAAAACTAGGTGATATCTTTAATTGCTCCTCATGAGTGTCAAGTTCTAATCTTTTTTGTGTGCGCGTGAGCAACAAGTTCTAAAAACCACAAATTTTTACTGATTTCCAAGTATTTTTGTGAGTGACCATATAAACTCTGTGAGCAACGCTCCTAGAATGTATGGGCCATTGCTCATATGATCAGCTTAGAAAAATGGTCTCAAATTTGCGGCCGGGGGGGACACATGTGGCCCACCAGGTACTATTTTGAGGCCCTCGCTATGTTTATCATAATCACAAAAGTAAACTATGTCTCTTTAGCTATAAATGACAATATTATTATTAAGATTTACCTCATTTCTTTAATAAGACATTAACTATTTTTTCTGAGGCCCTCCAAGTACCTACAAATACACCATGTGGCCCTGCAAAGGGTTTGAGTTTGAGACTACTGGTTTAGAGGGAACTTAAACGAATTAAATATATGATACAATCATTAGTCTACAGATCTGTCCAAACCAAACCTGGCAGTGCTTTTGCGGGACCGTCAACAGATGCTGGTTTCAAGAGGAAGTACAATTTCTGCTAGAACACGTCCTCTACCTCCATCGCTAATAAAAAAAACTCATGTCTACGTATTTATCGGTGATGTTCAGCCCAAAAAAATTTTAGTTTTGCTTACCTTCCCGTGTTATTTACAGGAGTTTGCAGGGAGTGTTTTCAAACTTTTTGTTTGTTTGTTTCAGGAGCAATATTGTGAGTAGTGTACCCTCTTCAGAAATAATGCACACTTGTTCACAAGTGTATGTATGTATGCACTATTTGTGGATATGTTAATAGTGCAAGCAGGCTGATTATCAGGAACGAATGTGTATTATTTCCCACAGTGTGCACTTTATTGGAAGAATGCACGCTATTTCTGACACAGGAAAAGCCCCAAACTTTTCCTGTTGATCTTTCCTATAAAATGACCCAGTTGCCAATAGAGTGCTTCTGAATTGGTTATTTTGTGTGCTCTGAAGATTACTGAGGGTTAAATAATTGCAGTGCTGACTTCGGCAACTTTAGGAGGTTTTGATGACCGATGATAGCTCCAGAAAGAAACATAAAGCAAGAAGTAATTCGGTACATTTTGTTTGGAGCACTTGTTAGTCAGCAGTAATTAACCTTTTCCGTTAGTGGGCTAAATCTTCCCCATGTCATTGAAAATGAATGCACATCTCTAGTATTTCTACTGTATATATTGTAGAATTCACAATGTTAGTATGATGAGAATTTATCTGTCGCCATATTATAAAAATAGCTTTGAATATTCACAGAAATAAAAATCGAATGCAATAAAATCTGGAAACTATAACAAGAAATTAATTGCAGCAAATCTAGCCCATCACATGTCTTACAATGAATGATTCCTTGATTGGTAAATTGCAGTTTTATAATGCTCTCAATATACACAGGTCTATAAAAATATAATCCCCCCCCTGCTTGCCAAGCACTTTGTTATCTTATATTTATGCATGGAGAAGGTTAGATGACCTTCTCAAGGTCACACAGCAAAGAATGCATGTTAGAATTAAGCTGATGTCTCAGGTTTCAGAGCTCTGCAGTGGACATTAAGCTTTACGTTTACACTGCGGTGCTTTTGTTCAAATAACTTAAAGGTTTCTCCACCTGTGGTTCTACTAGAATCCTTTTTGGCCTACTTAGCATTAGTGGCGTAGCCAGCCAATTTTGGGCATGCATGAGCCCAAAGTGGGTGCACATCTCTTTCTCTTTCCCTCTATTCCCCCCTCCATAATGCGTGCAGCAGATTCTCTCTCTCCCTCCATTTCCCCCCCCTCCCCCCCCACCTCTGATGCAAAACCCAAATGCATCAGCAGGAAAGCTTCCAGGTCAGCCAACGTCAGCATGTAGAAACCGCTGCCAGCGGTCTGTAGCTACTAGGTGGCTGGGCCTGAAACCAAGCCCGCCTGTGACTACTCCCATGCTCAGCATGTATCCGACTGGAATACCAGAGAGAGTAATGACGTCACGGAACTTCTAGCTAAGGGCCAATGTACTAAACATGTACCCATTGCCAAGAAATGGAGGAAAATGTCCCTCAGGTATACTGTATGTAAGCCTTAACTAGTGAAAGCTCTAGTCCAGAAATGAACAGCAAAGGCCTTGTGGCTCTTCTTCAGCAACCGGGGCTGTTGAATGGGCTCATGTCTCGTTCCACAAATATATATTCTTGCTGGCAAGAAATGACTGAGGATGGAGCAGGAGGGAAAAAAAATCCGGGTTGACTCTGTAATTGGAAGACTCAAGGAAGTCAGGCAAACAGAGAATGGTGAATGATATAGGTCAGGGGTAGGCAATTCCGGTCCTCCAGAGCCACATGGCCAATCCAGTAAGTCAGATATTCAGTGGGATAGAGCTGGATATGTCCATTCCCACTCAATATAAATGCTTTGGTTATATGAAATCCATAACCCCTCTCTCTTCTGCATATGGCAGTCGCTAGCAGTGAGGCAGCTACAGTCTAACATTGACCATAAGAATAGCCTTACTGGGTCAGACCCCCAATACCCCATCGTCACGGTGGCCAATCCAGGTCACAAGTACCTGGCAGAAACCCCCAAAGTGCCAACGTTCTATATAGAATCCCAAGGAATAGCAAGATTCCGGAATCCCAAAGAGTAACAAGATTCTAGAATCTCTAAGAATAGCAACATTCCATGCTACAGATCCAGGGCAAGCAGTGGCTTCCCCCATGTCTTTCTCAATAAAAGACTATGGACTTTTCCTCCAGGAACTTGTCCAAGCCTGTCTTAACTGCTCTTACCACAAGATAGTTTGGAGGAACAATTTCTCCATGTTGTGTTTAATGCTGGCTTTGCAGAATCCTGTACAATTTTTTTTTTTATTTTATTTAAATAGAAAGAACATTTTCTGCGGCAGCATTTTAATTTAAATATATCCATGAGGATGCATAAAATTAAGGAGCATATAGCTGATGGCGGCTAATTGAAGCAGCCCCTCTGGCTTCTAGAGCTAACATGTATCGAGATGTTTGCATCACATAATAGTCGGGAAAATCCAGGTTTAAGAGAAAATGGCCATAATTCAAACCTTCTGAAAGCCTCTCGCTCTCAGCAGTGGGCGACACGTTACCTAGCAACATACCAAATTCTCAGCAGTGCAGCTGTGCTTTGAAGGCTGAGAGTCTGACGTGCCCATATCCACTATCTCTGGAGCCTGTGTTTTGATTAGAAAAAAGGAAGCACACTAGAACTACGGCTATTTTGGGAAATGGATTCTCCCAAACCCTAGAACAGCGTGTCCTGGCTGGGTCCACTCAAGGGGAACAGGGATGTACATCTTCACCTAAAACGGCTTCTTTTCCTTTGGGTAGAACCCTCTGGCACTCAGAAGCCATCATGACTTGAAGCATAGGGGTCCCAGAAAAGTATTGGGTAGAGAACAAATCCAAGACAACAGGCAGAGGCTGAGTCCAAGAACAGGCAAACAGATTTATTACAAGAGCAACCGAAGTGTTGACACCAGGAGTCAACAGTGACCATAGCACTCGAAGCCCAGTGAAAGAACTAACTGGGCGTTCCAACTGGGGTAAGCGTCTTTCAAGGACCCGTCAGCCCAAGAAACCTAGGAGGGGACCAATTAGGCAGTAACCATTATCTCTCTCCCTATTGGCTAAGGCTCTTAACATTTGCATCTCCTCTTCCTATAGGCTAAGGCTCTTTACACCTGCATTATGAGGTCATAGAGCTTTATGGTTAGAGAAACATGGTAACATGACGGCAGATAAAGGCCAAATGCTGTCCATCCGCAGTAACCATTATCTCTTTCTCCCTCTGAGAGATCCCACGTGCCTATCCCAGGCCCTCTTGAATTCAGACACAGTCTGTTTCCACCACCTCTTCCGGGAGAGTGTAAATTTCAAAAAATATCTGGCAGTTGGAATTTTTCAGATATTTTTCAAAATTTACACTTCGACCCAGCAGCGATGAGATTGAACATGACGAAATGAAGAAACATTTAATGCTGCTTATCCTAGAAATAAGCAGTGGATTTGCCCAAGTTTATCTTAATAATGGCTTATAGACTTCTCTTTTAGGACATTATCTTAAAGAGTGTGGCATAGTGGTTAAAGCTACAGCCTCAGCATGCTGAGGTTGTGGGTTCAAACCACACACTGCTCCTTGTGACCCTGGGCAAGTCACTTAATCTTCCACTGCCTCAGCTACATTAAATAGATTGTGAGCTCACCAGGACAGATAGATAAAATTCTTGAAGTATCTGTAAGTAACCTACTTTGAATGTGGTTATAAAACTACAACAAAGGCAATATACAAATCCTGTATTTCCCTTTTTTAAACCCTGTTAAGCTAACTTCTTTCCCTACATTCTGTAGCAACAAATTCCAGAATCTACTTACATATACTTTCTTAGATAAGTGAAGCATTGATATGCTCCAAAGCTAGAAAAATGCATATAGAACCTATTATACTGATTTCCTTCAGTCCTGATTCTCTGAACATTGTACATTTGAAAGGAGACGTTATACTCCAGGCAGGATATACATTTCTAATATTTCTTGACAGTCTCACTAATTTGCCACCTGGATCATCAAGCTGTTCTTTTAGTAAATTCTACACTATCAAATCCCAGTGCTTTCTTTGGCTGCCAAAGAATTTCAGCTCAAACAATGAATCTAATTAATCGAAGAAAATGCACACACTAGGAAGGAGACTGGCAGAACGGATTGGCACAGGGATACGGAGCACTTCATTTCTGGGCTGACAGTTCGATTCTGCTACAGGTTGACAGGGACGGAACATGCTCAGCATTTCATAACTATTTGATTGTCTATGTGAAATGAGCTGGTGGTCAAGATGTATTTCCCAATGCCTAGGCGTCAGTGGCACTAAAATCACAGCAATTGGTACCGCAGCTGCCAGACTCGGCAAAGTTCCCATGAGTGGTAGAGCAGAGCATTCAGCATTCAACGCGCCGGCAGGCATGGTTGGAGGGCAGAGGAGAAGGGTTAAGGATTGAAAGCTTTATTGGGGCAGACTGAAGCCCTGTATCCTGTTTCCAGCAGTGGCCAACCCAGGTCCCAAGTCCCTGGCAGAAACCCAAAGAGTAGCAACATTCCAGAGCTCAGATTGTGATGTCATAATGCCTCATTCCACCAATGCCTAAGAGCCAACTCAGCAGTGATGTCACAATGGCTTGATTGTCCTAGACTTGGCTCACATAAGAACATAAGAGTTGCCATACTGGGACAGACCATGGGTCCAACACAGGTCCCAAGTACCTAGCTAGATCCTGAGTAGTAAAACAGATTTTATGTCGCTTATCCTAGAAATAAGTTAGCCTCTCAGTAAGTTACAATCTCCCCCTTTTACTAAGCCACGGTAGAAGTTTCTACTGCAGCCCAGAGTGCTAATTGCTCCGATACTCATAGGAATTCTTTGAGAATAGGAGCAGGGTTGGAGCATTTAGCGCTCCAGGATGCGGTAGAAACCTCTTCCATGGCTTAGTACAAAAGGGCCAAAGTTTGTTCATTTGCCACTTTTTTGAAGAAATTCACCCAGGGAGGTGTACAACAGAAACAATCTGGACATAGGCAATAGCCAATTACTAAACTAAGCCTTAAGTTTATATACCGCATCATCTCCACGGAAATGGAGCTCGACATGGTTTACAAAGCTTAAAAAATATAAGAAGAGAGGGGAGAAGGGTTTACAAAAGCATATAAAAAGAGGGGATGTAGACAGGAGGAGAGGTGTTATATGCTAGGGAAAAGCCAGGTTTTCAGTTGTAAAAATATTCAAATTAACAATGCCCAGAATGGCATAGTATGCTGCTTATAACTTCAACACAATATGCATTAAAAGATCTTACTAGACAGCACAGGGTGTAAGCAGAGGTGCAACATATGGATAGGTATAGGGTTGCCATATGGCTCCAGAAAAAGGAGGATGGATTGAGACATCTGGGTTTTACTTCCATTAGTTTCAATAGAAGTAAAGCCCGGATGTCTCTGTCTGTTCTCCTTACTTCCATTGCTTTCAGTAGAAGTAAAACCCAGATGTCTGAATCTGTCCTCCTTTTTCTGGAGCCATTTGGTAACCCTAGATAGATAACAACAGAGTTACAGAAGCTAGGTAGAGAATAAGGGAACTAACGTAAAGAAAGTTGCATGCGGAATCAGAAAGGTTCATGAATATGATCTCAGCTAGAGTGGAAGCAAAGAAGCAAGTCCTGCTATTCACTAACTTCTGGGTTTTACTTCTATTGAAAGCCCTGGAAGTAAAACCTGTATACTTTGAAGGAAAGGGGGGAATGGGGAGATGTGAGAGTCATTTAAATACCTACATGCATGAGTCGAGTCTCTTTCATTTGAAAGGAAACTCTGCAATGAGAGGAGGCATAGGATGAAGTTAAGAGGTGATAGGCTCTAAAGTAATCTGAGGAAATACTTTTTACGGAAAGGATGGTAGATGCATGGAACAGTCTCTCAGAAGAGGTGGTGGAGACAGAGATTGTGTCTGAATTCAAGAAGGCCTCGGATCGGCAAGTTGGATCTCTTAGAGAGAGAAAGAGATAATGGTTACTGCGGATGGGCAAACTAGATGGGCCATTTGGCCTTTATCTGCCCTCATGTTTCTATGTTTCTATCTATATGGTAACCCTATCCATTAAAGGCTTGGGAGAAAAGCCAACCTTTCATCTGCTTCCTGAAGTAGAGATAAGTCATGCCAAATGAAGAGAAGTGCGTACATGAACAAATCCAATATGTGACTGAAATTTCTTAAACAAATTATTGAATAGATAAGGCTTCAAAGATTTTCTAAATACTTGATAAGAAAATGAGATCAGGAGCAAATCACTTATGGTTTTGCAGCAAACACCAGCCTGATAAGATGAAGTTTTATCCAGAAATCTTTTGGAAGTACAGTAGGGACTACTCCAGAGAAGGCTCTTTGCAGGGTGTCACACTGCATAATTTTCTTTGGATAGGGTGTGGCTAGGGATACTCCCTGGGCGGACATTAGCAAGCTTGGAAGTCTTTAGAGTGAGATCCTGTTCTTCAAGTTCTCTGGCCCATATTCTTTAAAAGCCTTGAAAATTAGATACAGAGTTTTTAATTTAGCCTCATACTGGAAGTTTTTGCAGAAATGGTGTAATGTGATCACACTGCTTGCATCCTTCGGTTACCAGACGTCTGGATTTCCCCGGACAGCTTTTCAAAACTCGGCACTTTGTCCGGGTTTTGAAAAGCCTCCTCTAAATCGTATCGAGCAGTAGGAAATCCACGCATGCGCAGATTTCCTCCTACCCAACGAGAGCAGGCATCGGGGGCGGCGCTGGGGTGGGATTGGGGCGGGGATGGGTCGAACTGGGCAGGTCTAGTCTTTCTGAATCAACTGGAGCTGGTGCCTACACTTTGTAGTCAGGCTAGTGATGAGTGCATTACAGTAATCCAGTCCTGATGTTATCGTGGCATAAACTCTTTGACAAGATTTGCCTTTTCACTAGGCCTTCTCACTAGACTTTTTTTTAATTATCTAGGTTCTCTGCAGGCTTCTTCTGGTTTCGCCTGATTCATGAAAAGGGAAAAGATTGCACGACTAATCACCTAATATCATTGATTAGGTTTGGCCTTAAAGCTTTGCACCAATATCTGGAAGACCTTGTACCTCATTTAATCCACAGAGATCAAAGACTTGGTATTTACTCAGAGGAATGTGCTCAAGCAAGGGACTGATTGTGCCACTGCTTGTCCTAGATCATTAGCATGTAATGTTGCTACTATTTGGGTTTTTGCCAGGAACTTGTGACCTGGATTGGCCACTGTTGGAAACAGGATTCTAGGCTAGGTGGACCATTGGTCTGACCCAGTATGGCTGTTCTTATGAATGTTGACAACGCTTTTGAGAGAATTTGCTAGCGCTTCTTGTTTCAAGACTTGGCTAGTTTTGAGATTTCAGATCATTGTATAGCCTAGGCCAGGGCTACTCAGTTTTGGTCTTCGAGATCTACACGCAGGCCAGGTTTACAGGTTATTCATGGGATGTACGATCATCCTAATGTCACATTTGTTTACCAAGGCCCTGACCTCTTTTTTGGTGTCATAACATAACAATATGCTGGTATACTGCAGCTACCTCTCAGTTCTGTGCGGTTTACAGAGTGAAAATACTGGACATTCACAGTGAATTACAATCCATTAGTTAAAAAATTTACCAAACAAGTATGTTTTTAACAATTTTCTAAATGCCAGATAGGTGTTGGAACTTCATATAAAATTAGCAAGATGTTTATCCCATATACCGGCCTGATAAGATACAATTCTGCCGAAGAATTGTTTGTAAACACATCCCTTAATAGATGAAAAGTCAAATATCCATGAACCCCGTGTAGGGAGTTTTCTATTAACAAATTCAAACTAGTCAAGAAGATAACTAGGTAAAAGACCATTTACAGACTTAAAATATATAAAATATTCTTGCCTCAATTGGCAGCCAGTGCAATTTTTGGTAATATTTTGTCACATGGTCGAATTTTTTCAAACTGAATATCAAACAAACAGCGATATTTTGAATAAATTGCAACCTCTTGATGTTTTTCTTACAGATTGAGAAGTAAAGGATGTTACAGTAATCTAAAGTGCTTAGAATAAGTGACTATACCGATAGCCTAAAGGAGGAAAAGTCAAAATATGGCCTAATTGTTCGAAGCTTCCATAACAGAAAATAATATTTTCTAACAAGAGTGTTAATGTGAATATGAAATGATAAATTTCGATCAAAGTGGATCCCCAAAATTTTAATAACAGGTAGAATGGAATACGTTATCCAATCCATCTCATTTGAAGGAGAAGCTAGGAAACATTTTGTTTTGTCCGGATTAAGTTTCAGTCTGAAATCTTTCATCCATGTTTCTACAGCTTCTAAACAGATTGCTGGACTTGATGGATCCCCTAGTCTGATCCAACAGCAGGAGAGTTCTAATATTCCTGTACCCTTTATCTGATAATAAAAGCTATACCTCCCTTCAGTGGTTGCAGAGGGGATAGCATTCTCATATGCCTTCTCTCACCCAGCTGCCAAGTAAGTTAAACTCTTGAGTGTCACTGACAGCTGTTTTCCAAATCTCCATTCTCAAAACACTGAAGAAAAATCTCAAAATGTTTTATGTAAGTACTAACCCTGCAACCAGGGCCAATGTTAAGGAAGAATGGTGGGCGATCCGGAGCACAGGCTCCCACTGTCCTGTCTAGCTATGCCACTTGGCCAGCTTTACTGACTGTTTTGCCTTCACCCCCCCCCCCCCAATTCTAGCACCATTGGCATGATAAGGGGGGCATGGGGGGGTCCACCCCAGACATGGTCTTTGTAAAGGGTATAGGCACCTGTCCTTCTCTCCGACCTCCCCTCTCTCTGATGTCTCTTCCGAGCCCTGCACCGAGGAAGTGAGATCAGAGGGATAGCCTACGCGACGCGGGCAGCAAGATGCCAGGAATATCCCTAACAGCTAACCTAGCAGCTTTATAGTTACCACACTGCTTTTGGGGTGTAACTTAGACATCAGGACTGCCCTAAAGTTTCCATCCTACTACTAGGTAACTTGGCAGCTCTGTAAAAAATCTTTTTCTCTCCCCTTTTACAAAACCATGATAGCGTTTTTTAGTGCAGGCCAGTGCACTGTATCCTCTGCGCTGCTCCCGTCGCTCATAGGAATCTTTGAGTGTTGGGAGCAGCGCTGAGCATTCGGTACACTGGCCTGCGCTAAAAACCGCTATCACAGTTTTGCAAAAGGGGAGGGGGGTTTGTCTTAATATGTCAAAGAAACTACTTGAAGTTTGGAATATTGACCTCATATTTCAACCCTTTCCCTATACAGGATTATATTTTCTAAAATCTTTCTAATTTTGTGAAAATATACTTCAGTTTAGGAAATTACTTCTTTGTTCAGGGTTTTACGTAATAATATTTATAAGTGTAGTGGTGGAATTGGAAGACACAGGATCAGTGCAATGTTTTCCGGATAGGGAGCTAAAATTTCAAAGTGCTGTTTTATAAATGAATATTGTAGCGTCTAATGATATTGTGGATGTAAGTTTGTAAGTCGCTTAGTTCATTAAGCAGATTATAAAAATTTTAAATAAATAAATAAATTATAATGATGGAAATCAAAAAGTCAGGATAGAGTCAGGCTATTATAACGCTCAATAGTTTTTATCATAAAGTGTTTGGGGTAAGGTTATCAGATTTGTTCCACAAAAATAAGAGGACACATTGCCGCACCCAAGTCGGTGTCGTCTCTGGAGGGCCTCTAATTATGCGCAGATGTGATGCAATAACGTCATATGCATGCGTGCATACGTGTAGATCCTCGCATTGCTAATGCTGGCTGCCTGAAGATTCAATTACAGCGGCCAGACCCAGGGAGGAGGTAGGTGGGGAAATTCGGAGAGCTGGCTAAACCCGGAGAGATTCCCCCATTTTAAATAACCCTCCTCGAAAAAGAGGACATATCCGGGTTTTCCCAGACGTCTGCTAACCCTATGCTTGGAGGCCCTCTGGATATGGCCCTGACCTCAGGACCTTCAAAAACCCAAAGTGCCAGATTATGAAAAATCATCCAGGCACACAGACAGTCCTCTAAAAAGGAGATATGTCTGTTAACCAGTGGCGTGCAGTCAGGGCCTTCAGGCCTGGATTTGCCCTACCCCCTAAAGGCCTTGAGGGCATTGCTCTGAATTGTATTAGTTGAGTAGGCAGCTGCTGCTCAGCCAATCAAATTCAGATGAATACTGTCAGGGCCTTCAGGGGGTTTGGAGAATCCCAAGCCCAAGAGCCATGTGTTGTTTTTTTGGTTTACATTTTGCCTACTCAACAAATCAAACTGCATCAAACAACAATAAAAAGCAGGATTGAATCCCTTAAAAGCCATCACTGCTTGTAACCCTACTTTTTTTTTTTTTTTTGGGGGGGGGGTAGAAGAATGATGGTGTCTAATTCCAAATTGAAACCAACCAACTTCGACAGGCCAGAAATTAGGCTTATTTCATCAGATGCAAAGTCCTACGGGGGAAAACTACAACTCCCGAGGTGCTACACGCCCAGCATGCAACGCGCAGACCTCCTAATTCCGGGTCGTGGAGTTGCGCTCTTCGCGACGCCGTGTCCCGGCGTGCAGTGCGCAGGCTCGCACTTCCGGCCTCGCGCCCTCCCGGCATGCCCTAGGGCGGAAGCTGCCAGTCCGTTGAGCGTTACTCGGGCAGCCGACGATGGCGGACGGCGGCGGCGGCCCCTCGGGGGGCGGCGGGACGAACCCCGCTTCCCTCCCGCCCGGGGACTCGCAGCTCATCGCGCTGATCGTGGAGCAGCTCAAGAGCCGCGGCCTGTTCGACGGCTTCCGCCGGCACTGCCTGGCGGACGTGGACACCAAGGTATTGCCGGCAGGGGGCGCCTCTGTAGGCAGTTGGCCCAGGAATGGAGGGGTCTAAGAGCAACCCATAGCCTCAGCGCCCTGAGGTTGTGGGTTCAAATCCTCACCCTGGGCAAGTCACTTAATGCCCCCATTGCCCCAGGTCCATTAGGCAGATTGGGAAAATGCTTGAGTACCTGAATAAATCCATCTAAACCGTCCTGAGCTCCCCTGGGAGAACGGGATAGAAAAGTGGATAAATAGTGTGCAAAGTTTCAGCCTCTTAGAACCAGAGCTGCTATTGTGACATCACAATGCCTCATTCCACCAATCAGAGTCAACCTCACCAGTGATGTCACAATGGCTCCATTGTCCTATACTTGGCTCACTTTTACTACACTGATTTCTAGAGTGGTGCAGTGGTTAAAGCTACAGCCTCAGCACCCTGAGGTTGGGGGTTCAAACCCTCACTGCTCCCTGTGACCCTGGGCAAGTCACTTAATCTCCCAATTGCCCCAGGTACATTACATAGATTGAAGGGTATTAACGTAGAACAAAATCTTTTCCAGAGAAAGGAAAATGGTAAAACCAGAGGACATAATTTGAGGTTGAGGGGTGGTAGATTCAGGGGCAATGTTAGGAAATTCTACTTTACGGAGAGGGTGGTGGATGCCTGGAATGCGCTCCCGAGAGAGGTGGTGGAGAGGAAAACGGTGACTGAGTTCAGAGAAGTGTGGGATGAACACAGAAGATTTAGAATCAGAAAATAATATTAAAGATTGAACTAGACCAGTACTGGGCAGACTTGCACGGTCTGTGTGTGTGTACAGCCATTTGGTGGAGGATGGGCAGGGGAGGGCTTCAATGGCTGGGGAGGGTGTAGATGGGCTGGAGTAAGTCTTAACAGAGATTTCGGCAGTTGGAACCCAAGCATAGTACCGGGTAAAGCTTTGGATTCTTGCCCAGAAATAGCTAAGAAGAAAAAAAAAAAAAATTTAAATTGAATCAGGTTGGGCAGACTGGATGGACCATTCGGGTCTTTATCTGCCGTCATCCACTGTTACTATATTGTGAGCCCACCGGGACAGACAGGGAAAATGCTTGAGTACCTGAATAAATCCATCTAAACTGTCCTGAGCTCCCCTGGGAGAACGGGATAGAAAAGTGAATAAATAGTGTGCAAAGTTTCAGCCTCTTATAACCAGAGCTGGTATTGTGACATCATAATGGCTTATTCCACCAATAAGAGCCAACCTCATCAGTGATGTCACAATGGCTTCATTGTCTTAGACTTGGCTCACTTTTACTACGTTTTGATTTCTAGAGTGGCAAAGTGGTTAAAGCTGCAGCCTCAGCACCCTGGTTGGAAAGGGGGGCAGGAACATATAGAAAGAATTTGTTTTGTTGCCTACTTTTGACCTTAAATAATAGTTGAAGCTTCTACTATCGTGATCTAGGGAGTGGGTGGATTTTTGGAATATTGAACTTAAATTCAGATTCACTGTTTTAATATCCACTTTCCTTTTTTTCCATTTTTAAATACTTTAATAATAATTTAAATGCATTTTAAAAACATCTGTCTTGTATAATCAAACAGAACAATACATTAATTCATTGAATATCTTATTTCATAGTACATATTGACAATGTCACGATACCTATATGCCTTCTATAACCCCACCCTCCCCTCCTTTCCTTCCACCCCATTGAGAGGATGTGTGCAGGAGATTCATAAGATATAAAAAAACTATCAGAGATCAATGGGCGTGCCCCCTTGGGAGCTGATCCAAATATCATATGCACCCCAAATGGTATTATAACTATGTATCTGATTTCTCTGAAAAGCAGTCAATGTTGACATTTGTTGTATAAATTGAACTTTGGCCAACAGTACTCGGAACATTGGAAGATCTGGTTATTTCCAAGCAGATGCCAGAACAAGTTGACTTGTTGTTATCATCAGATGTATCCATCTCTGCTGCTTGAAAGCCAGGGCAACTGGTCCCACATTCAACAAGCAGCACTCCATAGTCTTGGGAATCGAAATACCTAGAACTGCCTCAATAAAGTAAATCACTTTATCTCAATAGATCTGTGCTTTTATACAATACCACCATATGTGTTCAAAAGTACCCATTTCCACACATCCTCTCCAACATTTATCCTTGCCTATACATCCACTTGCCTTTATTAATGTTTCTGCAGTGTGCTTATGTATTTCCTCTGTTTGTTCTAGCCGGCTTACCAAAATTTGCGACAGAAAGTGGACAACTTTGTGTCAACTCACTTGGACAAGCAAGAGTGGAACGCGAACATGAATAAAAACCAGCTGAGGAACAGCCTTAGGCAGAGTGTAATCCAGTAAGCCAGCAGCATTCGGACTTGGCAATTAATGACCAGTGGTGTCCAGGCGTGACACTTGCTGTCAGTGGGTCCTCTATATCACTTGCAGGAAGTAACTTGAATTTTGAAGCTTCATGAGGATCAGAACACTGCAAAAGCAAACCAATTTTAGGTTTCTGGCGTCAGTGAAGAAAGGAGGATTTATAGCTGTAGCAACCCTCTAATGAAAGGGGAAAACACTGTCAACCGCAAAGAATAAATTAAAAGCATAGCCTTCAGGTATCTTGTTGATTTTATAATGCATTGTTTACAGCGATAAAACAGTGGCAGGAGGATGGCCATTTTGGGTTCTCAGGGCCTTGAGATTCTATACTGCCCTACAGAGCATGATGTCACTGCTTGGGGCTGGAGGAGGTAGAAGTGAAGGTCAGTACAGGAACTGAGTGCTGATAATGCAAAGTGATAGTGAAAAGGTTGAAATAGTGGCAGTGACTTGTTGAGAAACGCTGTGAGGATCGGTAGGATTCTCTGTCTGCATTGTCAATCAGACTTTGGTACTACAGTATATACATTTAGTCTGAGAGTCATGTTACCTAAGATGCACTGGAAGACAGCAGTAGTCCATTGTACGTTTCAGACCCTGAAAACCAATGTGAAGGGGAGAGCATCCCAGAAAAATTATTATTTCTTTTGTATGCTTCTTATAGCGTATAAAGTACAGTAAAAGAAAAGTGTGCTGCTTCGTCTTGAAAGGAAAAAGAGATGGGATTTGGTATTACTGCCTTTCTGCAGTTACAATAGTGGTTTACTTAGTACTGTATAGACGGATTCATATTTTGTACTTGGAGCAATAGAAGATTGTGACTTTCCCAGAGTTGCAAGGTGGGACTTGAATCCTGTTCCCTGGTTATCAGGCCACTGCACTCCTCAGTGATACATCTATTGGAGTAGATTCATTCTTCGTACATAGTGTTTTAGAAAGTAGATTTTTGCTACTTATTAGTTGTATAGCTTCAATATCCTTCCTTATCTGAAGAGGTGATCGTTCATGAAGGGAGAACTTTTCCCAAGAATTAGTGGGAATTTCGGTTTGATTTAAAGAGAATTATGGTATGATAAGAGCCACTGATAATACTCGAAAACTGAAATGTTGAAAGATACCAGGCAGCTACCTTTCGCAATTAAATGTATAAGTGAAAATACTGAAACTGGCTTTGGAAGGTATCTGAAAATGAGAATCTCTAAAATAAAATGAAACCAACTTAATCCTGCTGTAGGATTTTCCTATGATTTCCCCAGTTTCCAGGGGGAAATAATACGTCATTGAGACAAGCTTCTGTAGAAAGTAAATAACAGGCTTCTTTTACCATATACAGTCTTGAGTATTCAATCTATGTATACATATATTCCCAGTCAATAAACAAGTTAATTTTCCTCCTTTGTAAACACTGTGTGATTTACTTTTCCAAAAAGAAAACATACTAGTAGGTTAAAGGTCTGAAACCGTTCTTATCAAAATGCCTTTTTTGTCAATATTGATTTAAAAAGTCTATGGTAAACAACAACTTCTGTTTCCATATACTGGCTACCCTTTTTCACCATTTAAAGTGGAATCTGCTAAGTTGGCTTTTGTCACTAACTCGCCCAAGACAATTTCTTACATTTTTGCAGACAAAATGTTAACCCTAAATTCTCCAGCTCCACACTACCTCTTAAATTTCTGTATTTGACACACTGCTGGTTCCCACTGTGTCAAAATATTTGAATGTCTTTCAGATAAGCATATACCTGTATCTTGGGGGGGGGAGGAGACTCTTAAGGGTAGGTAATAAAGGATATGACTTTCCCACTGATTGTTGGCTTTGCTTTTTGGAAAGGTCTGGCATGCTGGAAGCTGGAGTGGACAGAATTATTTCCCAAGTGGTGGATCCTAAACTGAATCACATCTTCAGGCCCCAGATTGAGAAGTCTATCCATGAGTTCCTGGCCTCCCAGAATAAAGAGGAGCCTGGGCCAACTCCCCCACCTCCTCCTGTTCCTCCTCCTGAGCCAAGCGAACAGGATCCTTCTGCTCCAGCTCAAGGTACCTTATAAGGTCTTGTATCAACCTATCCTTTATTAAAAAAACAAAACTTATTTGCTGCTGTTTTGCTTGTCCTCTTGACACATTTCTAAACCATGTGATAGAGATGCATGTGTGGAGGAAACCTTAGGATGTGCAAGATTGAGAGATTCAGGATCTCTGTAGCTAAATGCACTCAAACACAGAAGAGACTTCGTTAACCACTGTTCTGGTGTAATGTAAGCATAAGAATTGCATGTAGCAAAAGGAACTAACTTAACTTATGGTGGACCTCAGTTGCAATGAGCTCATTTTACAATAAGTATATTTTTCAAAAGGGGCATTTAAAAATATTTTAACTGTTCTTATTCACTTCATGAGCAGTGCTGAAGTTTGCCTTTGGGTGTTGGCAATATTCCTTTAAGTAGACATCTTACCTAGAACTATACTGAAGCATGCAATGTCTCGGTTTTATGTCACCCTGATCACATCGCTTCTTCCTGTTTCTCCTACAACTTTGAGTAGAACAGTTAGTTAGGAGCATCATATCTTGTCAAATGTTTGTGTAAATTTTATTTAAATTTGCATCAGATGTTTGGATGGGATTTTAGTTTTGTTCGTTCCTTTGATTTAGGCTTGGTAGGTCCATTTGTATTTCCGGGTGATTGAATATTTATAGCAGATCCCACCCTTGTAGGTATTTCTGCCTCTTCTACCTTTTAAGCGTGTCCCTAACTTTGCGAGAGACATTTTGATAATTTTCGAGGCATCCTCTAGACCAGTGTCTCTCAAACTGTGTGCAAAAACCCAGTGGTCTGCTCTGAAGAGACTCTGGATGTGCCACAATAAATTCCAGAATTTTACATTATTTTTAGAAATATATGACATGTACTCCGTTTACACAAGAGTCTGCCAATGTTAAGAGCATCTGTGTGCGTAAGGATAAAACCGCCCAGACAAGCATCATTTTTTGACGTGTTTGGTTCTTAAAAACTAACAGCAAGTAATTTTAGTTTTATTTTGTATGCAGTAGTTATCCTAACTTGAACAACATAGCAATCAAGGCTTTGTTACTGTTTGCAATGTCTTATCTTCAGCTCAGACAGAAAGAGAATGACTGCAGATGATGGGTGTTTGCTTGTTGACTATTGAGCCACATTGAGTTAATTTGCACTCAAAACCAAGCATATCCATTGCATTGATTAGCAATTCACACTTGTTAAAATTAACTTGTACATAGCTTAAAGAACTAATAACTCTCTAATTTAATTTTTTGTTGGCTTTGCAATTTTATAATTTCAATCTATTTGAGAGAGACTTCTATAGACCAGTGGCTCTCAACCCAATCTTCAGAACCCAGCTAGCCAGTCAAGTCGTCAGGATACCCACCATGAAATTTGCATTTGCATATTAGGTTTGTGTGCAGTTTATGTCATTATTTTAAGTTTTAGATTGCACAGTCTTGATCTACCATAGTTAAAGGCGGTTTACAGTAAGTTTGAAATAAATAATGAATGTGATACTTAAACGAAGAAAGTAGTATATGTGAATTTCACATACATTGACTGGCTGCTAATAGTAAATAATAATAAATTAATTTTGATATACCACCATACCCGAGAGTTCTAGGCGACTCACAACAATTAAGCATGATACAGCCAATGCAAGTCATTTAAGATTCAGCAAGTTAAACATACAGTAGGAAGAAATACAATGTAAAAGAATGCAAACAGTTTTAAAAAGAATAAATTAAAACTAAAAAATGTGTAAGACCCTAGCCTATTAAATAATTGAGTTTTTTCCTTCCCTTTCCTATTGTTTTTAACCTTAATTGTTTTTTCTCTTATTAATCAGATTGTATTTCTTTCCTTGTGTTTTATTATGTTTAGTAGATTTAGTCCCTTTGTTAGTTGTATCTGTTTCCCCTAACTCTGTAATTTTTATCGATTTGTACATCGCTTAGAATTTGGAGTAGGCGATTAATCAAATTTTATAATAAACTTGAAACTTTTCTAAACTCGAGATAACACAAATTTGGTGAGCCATGTGTTCAGTTTAGCCGTCTGAAAAGAAAAGGCATAATTTTATTGAGGAATACGCAAACAAATGTATTCTTCGAGAACTCTTATTAGTAAAGTGAAGGTTAAGGTAACTCGGTAACATACCAAGTGTGTCTGAAGGACTGAGTTGAAGGTGTCATTTCCAGAACTACTCCAAAGGAAGTCTCACTGAAGACTTAGAGGCCCTATAACCTTATTGTTTCATATTGGCTTTTTTCCACTCCTTGGGCATACATACATCCTTCTGGCTTTTTGGGATCACTTTATCTATTTGGCCACCTTAAGATCATGAGTTTCTCACTCCAAGTGCATTAAAGAATTTCACCCCATCTACTGTAATAATCCATCAGTTATTTTGCTGCCCAAAGTGCAGGGCTTTAATACTAAATTTTAAATGCTTAACTCTTAATGCATTCCTCAAATTTAGCTAGATTGTTTCTCACATCTTGCATATTTATTGCAGGTTTTGTTATTGTCCACAAGAAGGCAGAAGTTTACATGAAACTCCTTCTGCAATGTTGCTTGCAAAAATAATGAAAAGACAGCACTGGCTTCTAATGTGAGCCAGGATTATATTAATTTTTTTTGAGCTCCTACTTATCTCTTAAATGCTTACTATCTTGATTCTTAGAGCGGGCCAGCTTTCTTTTCAGAGGCGGAATGTACCCTTTTCCCTTGTCCTCAGTTGTTTTGCTTAGGCCTCAGAACAGCTGCTTTGAATTTCAGGTACCAGTGGAATCTTGTAAATGAGTGTCTTGTTCCCTTTTTTTTTTTTTTTTTTTCTCCAGGCAGTGCTCTTGGCCGAACAGTGGTGGCATAAAAAGCTTGTGGTACATTTTGGACCAGCGATGGACCATGATTGTCTTCCGTATGGCTGAAGTTGCTGCCTGAACATAACATCACGTGAACCAAGCAAAGGGGAGCTGCTCTCTGGTGTTGGCATAGCCCAGCGGTGACCGCGAGGGTTGCCTGAATTTAGTGTGGGCCTTTGTTGGGTTGAGGCAGTGAGCCTGGCCCCATGTGCTGGGGGGGGAGGGTTGTCTAAGAATAGATGAACTGAGGGGTAGAACTGTTTAAAGGAAAGTTCAGTAGTGTAAATTTTAGAGGAACTGTTGTAGTTTGCAGGGATCTTGTTTGATATGGTTTTTTTAAGGTAATAGGTAGGAAAAGAAATTAGCTAACAAATTAGCATGGTGGAAGTTTTTGTAGAGAGAATTATTGTGAACGTATGTTGAAGCCACTCAGCCTCTAACGCCCAGTCTGACTTGAAGTAAAGATGGGCTTGACTTTATACATTTCATGGAAATGAGTGATCTTAGATGGTATTTTTTGTCTGGTTATATTCTGACTGACTGCTTCGCTATTCACTAAACTCTGCACTGCATTTTTTCCATTCTGTTAATGGTTGCTCTGTGTACAAGTTTCACTGTGCTGAGTATTCTGCGATTGTGCTGGCATTAAACATTTTATACCACAGTTTCACTGTATAGTGTTTAATCTATGTTTTGTGTTCATGGACAAGTCTAAAACTCCTTTTTATTGACCAATTCTTGTGGATCCTAAATGGCTTGCACAGCAGTCTTGTGATGAGAGCAAGGTGAGCAAAGAAGGTTTATTTAATGTCCTCTACCCTATGTGCAAGCCCAACCGCTATCAAAGTGGTGCGCATTCAGGTTGGTGTCTGCAGTGTGGAAAACCTTACCTGCTGCTATTGTGGATTCATGAGTAATTTCATTTACATTACATTTCTTGACTTCTATTCCGCCTTTCTAGGTAGATTACAATAAGAAATATCTGGCCATTTCCAGAGAATAGAACTAGGCAAGCAGAATATCAAAAAATATATATAACCACCTAAAGACATCCCCTCAATAAATTCCATTATCAGAGACTATTTAGAGCAGGTTCCTAATACGGAGAAAAGACCTCAGTGTTCCCCGAGGGTAAACTCGGGAAACTACTATGACAGTTACTAAGTTGTCATAGAAAACACATCCTCGGTCAGAGAAAAACTCCGTTAAAGTGCAATCAGTGCTCTTGCATCTAAATAAATATATTTTCAAAGTCTCTTTAAATAGAAATTCTTTAGAAAATGTAAGGAACCCGCACTTATCTTAATAGTGTCCTCCGATACGGGAAAGATCACTGCAGCTCGGTTGACTACACTCTCCCGGTATAGTTATTCAATTTAACATAGTATGGAAGATCATTTTATAATTCCCGACAGGCCCTGTTTCACAATCCTGCTGCATCAGGGAAATTTATTTGAAAACGAGCTACTGCTTCAAAAATCTTCCATTTCCAGAGAATTACTTACCGATCATTGAATTAACATAGTTTGACATATGTCCTAAAAAGCTGTTAAAAAACAGGGGAGTAGAAAGAAATTTAAGCTATTGCACTGGGAAATGAGGTTTGCTCTGCTACCTTATTAGCAAGAAATGTGTGAGGGCTAAATAAAAGGCAGAAGGAAATCTCTGCCCCTCTTCTCTATCCCCACCTCCATTTTTTTCCTTCTAGTAAAGGCCACCATTTGATGTTTTCATGACGACCCAAATCAGTTACAGGTATGGAAGTGAATTACTTCAGAGCCCATTGCGACACAAACCTCTTTGTACAATTCTTTGTGTTCCTGGTTGAGCACTGGATGGGAGATATGGGTAAGTTTGCATTCTTGTTAGGATGAGAACGAAAACGTGAATGGATGGTGTGACTGACATGAGCAGGAATCTAGCTCCAAAACTCTAAAGGCCTGGTATGTTATAACGTTCATCTGCCTATTTATTTATCCTCTGGGGACCTCCTTTTTTTAAGTGATCTGGCATTTGAGAAACCTTTTCTGCATCCAAAGATGCACTTTAGGTGGTCAATTTTAGTAGAATTACTGTCTGAACAAAATAAAAAAATTATAAACAGTTTCCACTTTGGTTACTTTTAATAAAATTAAGGCTTAAATTAATTGATTCTGGTCTTGTGTACTGCTCTGTATTTGACATTCTGTGGGCATCTCTTTTGAACTTCTTTCTGCTGTAAAGCTTATGGGGACAGACGTAAAGAGCTCAATATTATACCAGGGCAGGAGGAGATGGAACATTTCAGATTTCTGTGGCATAAGAGAAGAATCAACTGAAAGGAAGTTCAGGAATGATGGGACAAAGGATGAAGATGAAAAGTGACATACTCAGCAGTAATCAAAAGAATAGCCACATTTTGTGGGGTGGGACTAGTTAACTAAAGCACATCAGTATGCTTTCTAACACGGAAACACACTTAAGCAAATAAAGCCCTTGATTTCTTGTTGAAGTTCTTCAAAACCTGTCTATAACCTTATCTTCTGATGGCCTAACTAACATATATTATCAGCATGTAGTTTAATCCAACTCCTCTAGTCGTGTTTCCTAAGAGCCTTAAATAACCATCGCACTGTCATGGAAGGACCCAACTTCCCAGCTCCACTTGCTGGTTTACAGATCCATTTAAAGCATCAGTAAGATGATGCATGAATAAACTAGTTTACTGGAAAACACTGAATCTCTTTGTTGTGTGGGTCCATTCTAGTCACTGGATTTTTTTTCCAATGTGGCCTGTTGCCAGATCATGGGGGAAGATGAGTTTGTGCAGGAGTGACATTCACTGTCTTATCTTGGTCTCTTGTCATGAAACAGATGAAGTTAATTTGTGCTGGGGTAGTGGAAAATGTAACCTATTGCCTTACAATGTCACTTCTAATGTGAGCCAGTAGGAAGCTTATTTTTACTGCTGATAATGTGTTGATGGTTGGGTGATGGATGTGGGGAACAAGTGTACGAGGCAGCAGGATGACAGTGCCGGTCTGGCTTGAACGGTAGAGTTTGGTAAGTGATAAAAGGCAAGTTCACTATCAAATAAGGGACCCAAAACAAAATCTCGAGCCCATAATATACTGTTCTGTACTGCAAACCATAAACAGCTGCTTGTGAGGCCTAGACAAATGAGCAACACTGATCACTGCAGGCTGCCTTCAACCATTCATACCTTAATTGGTAAGGACGGGCAAATAAGAAATAACTACCTACAAACTTGTAGCAAGTTTCAAGTTTATTTAAAATTTATCCCGCTCAGATTTCTAAGCGGTGTACAATAATAAAAATATATTTACGGTGTAGGGTGGGTTGGGGTGGGCATCAATGGGAACTCCACTAATATGTTACTGGCCAGACTTTACGGTAGATGTCCTGCAAACAACAGGATGGTTGGATAGGCTGGAATGAGCTTGGACGGCAACTTCAGCATTTGGAACCCAGGATAAAAGCAAACTTTACAGTCTACGACCCAGAAATATCAAAGAAGAGACAAGTTAATCTAATCATGTATTTTTAGTGGGCCGACTGGATGGACCGTTCAGGTCTTTATCTGCCATCATTTACTATGTTACCTGGCAGAGTAGCAACATTCCAGAGCTGAGATTGTGATGTCATAATGCCTCATTCCACCAATGCCTAAAAGCCAACTTCATCAGTGTTGTCACAATGGCTTGATTGTCCTATACTTGATTCACATAAGAAACATAAGAATTGCCGTACTGGGACAGTCCAAAGGTCCATGAAGCCCAGTATCCTGTTTCCAACAGTAGCCAACCCAGGTCCCGAATACCTGGCAGAAACCCAAAGAGTAGCAACATTCCAGAGCTGAGACTGTGATGTCATAATACCTCAATGCCTAAGAGCCAAATTCACCAGTGATGTCACAATGACCCATAATGGGGCTCATTTTCATAAGAACTGCTATACTAGGAGAGAATGAAGGTCCATCAAGCCTAGTATCTTGTTTCCAACAGTAGCCAATCCAGGTCCCGAATACCTGGCAGAAGCCCAAAGAGTAGCAGCATTCCAGAGCTGAGATTGTGATGTCATAATGCCTAAGAGCCAACCTCAGCAGTGATGTCACAATGGCTTGATTAGATGGCAATTTCAGCATTTGGAACCTAGGACAACACCAGGTGGACTTTACTGTCTATGACCCAGAAATGTCAAAGAAGAGACAATCTAATCATGTATTTTTTTAATGAGTATAACTCATGGGCAGACTGGATGGACCGTTCAGGTCTTTATCTGCCGTCATTTACTATGTAACATTCTATGAGATTTGGGCTTTTTCACCATTCCTGACGTTCAATTCTCCTCCATGTGAGTAATACCCGTGAGGAAGCCACATGGACTTGTGTCCTTCTGCTCACCCTCCATTTTGACAAACTTGATTTTGATCAGGGAACTTGCAACGTCGGCAAGTCGGGGATGTTGGCTTTAGGACCCAAAGATAACATTAAAGCAATTACAGTAGACTCTTAACTGGAACTCAAGCAACCGGAAAAAAATCAAAGAAATACTGTAATACTTTAAATGGAAATAAAATCCATTTCTGGCAGAAATTTAAGTGTAAACTTTGAGGACGCCCACGCTTTGTCTACCACATGTCTGGAACAGTTTATGGTGTGGCATTAGTTAGGCCTATTTGTAATAGTAACTCTCAAGCAACCGGAAACGACATTTATCCGGCATCTACCAATCCCCACTGGTGCCGGTTAACTGAGAGTCTACTGTAGATACTGTTCTGGGGGAAAACAGTATATTTAAAAGAATGAAGCTGAAGGCCTTTTCTTCCCATCTAAATTGTAATATCTAATTGATAATGGTCCTGTTTGTCAAGGAGTCATTTAATACTCAGGCCCTGCTTCCTCAGATGAAGCTGATAGGTTGGTTACACCATGGTTTAATATGTTTCAGGAAATGTCTTCTGAATTTTGTAATCTGATATTTTAATTACGCAGGGAGGCATAAGTGATTTTTCTGCTTTCTCAGCTGCCCACTGCATGTCGGATCTGTAGATAAGGCTGGCAGAAAGGTCAATTGCTACCATTCATTATGGGTGAAAGTGCGTTACGGGTATACAATTTCACCATTCTCATAGAAATAGTTTGCCTATCTAATTGGAGAGGAGGGCTGCCAATTCACCTCCGCTACACTTGTTAGTCTGCATCGCAGTTTCCTGCAGAGGGAAAATATAGGTTATAGCGGTATAGGTTTACGATCCTTTATCTGAAATGCTCGGGACCAGAGACACTTCAGATTTTAGAATTTTTCAGTTTTTGGAATGAAGTGTCACCAGTGGCCTCAGCAATTCATATTTGTCACCTGCTGCAGCCCTGCAGGCTTCTCTCTGCCGCCTCCTGCCTTGCTGACATCACTTCCTCTTTCCTTCCTGGCTTAATATGACAGAAGCATGCGGGATCGTAGCAGGCAACGAATATGAATTGGTGCAGCAACCGGCAGTACCTCAGAGAACATCAGTGTAAGGTAAGATGAAAAAAGTGGCCTACTATTGACATAGAGCGAAGTCTTTAAAGCAGGGATCTCAAAGTCCCTCCTTGAGGGCCGCAATCCAGTCGGGTTTTCAGGATTTCCCCATTGAAAGCAGTGCATGCACATAGATTTCATGCATGTTCATTGGGGAAATCCTGAAAACCTGACTGGATTGCGGCCCTCAAAGAGGGACTTTGAGACCCCTGCTATAAAGTGATTTGGGGGCTAGGCTTTACTTTTGATACTAAAAGTAAGCGTTTTTTAATACAAATTAGTAATGTGACAAAAAAAAATTGTGTGTTTGGAACTGAAATGTATTTTCTATACATTTTATGTAACATTTATCTCTCTTTATTTACTGTTTGAATTATACATACTTCTCATAACATGACAACGCTGGCAGTGTTTCAGCTCTTGGCCTGCATGAGGGGTCTCTTAAGATGTCTGTCATACGAATTCTTCACAAAAGTAGTCCTGGTGTTAATTTAGACTGTTTGCCATGATCTGCACTCGACAAACACTTTCTTCGGGGACAGTCACCTTGGCACTTTGTTGCGGCTTTACCATGGTCATGAATGCTTAGGGACCCCTGAAGAAGGTGTGTTGGTTGAGACACGGACCGGGTCGGGTCCCTTGATTTGCAAAAAGGTGGTCATATTATGCGCAACCAAAGACTCTAAATAAACATAGCCTGCATCTTGTACAGCTGTCTGCAGTTCCTTTTTTGTTTGGCGTTGATTGTGATTCAGTGTCGACCCGTTGGATTTTGCTAAAACGTGGAACTCCCCACAGAAATCTGAACCACAATTCATAGATCGGCTTCTAATACCTTCCACTTCAAATCGCTCCCTCCGATCTGATTCACAAGGGTTGCTTATGGTCCCTTCATTGAAAGTAATAGGAACTAGACGTCATGACATCTTTTCAGTCATGGCACCTCTTACCTGGAATACTCTTCCTTTATATATTAGAGAAATTAAGGATCTCAACCTATTTAAAACTAATTTAAAAACTTTTCTTTTCAAAACTACATTTAATCTCTAAAATTAACCATTTCTCTACGATCTAAAATCGGGTACTTCTCTATTAGCAATATCCCAATCCAAATGTTTTACCCTCCCTACTACAACCTCTCTTTCTCCCCTACGGGAAACAACAATTTGTAACTTTACCTCCTTTTGTTTTTTCCTAATGTATCTTAGTTTGTCTGTATTGTCAGTCTATCGCCGCCCCTTTTTTTATGTAGTATTATATATTTTAATGTTATATGTTAAATCTTTTTTTTTTATTGTAATTCGCTTAGATTATAATAAGCGAAACATCAAATTCAAATAAACTTGAAACTACCAACAGTCTCACCAGATTCAGAAAAAATCTGAAAACATGGCTTCTCCAGAACTATTATGAGATAGCCCTTTCGCCATAAATCTACACTGAAGGACCAGTCACTCTGCAACCTAAGAACAGAAACTTGTAATAATTGTCAAGTTGATATAGGTCTGTATAAATGCACGTCATAATAGCCAATGAAGTACAGGTCTAGAGCTTCTTTGCTGATTATATGAGAATTTGGTGAGATATACTGTAAGTTGGGTCCTGGGTGCTCACACAAGAGAACCATTTGTTTGGAATGCAACATTGCGTTTTCTAAAATAAAGATTAGACTTTTAGACGTCTTGCACATCGTTTCTGCGGATTTTCTCCTTGTTTTGGAGATATGAAATATGGATATCTTTAATTTCTTGTAGAAGGAGAACAGGCTACATCCATAATAATACTTAACAACACAATTACTTTATTTGTATTAATTGTTACATATTTTATTCTGTAATCATTTTTGGACTCTGCTTAGGACTAAGCTAGTGTGTCAGCAATAGTAAAGCATTGTTTCCAAAGAGCCCAAGACCTAAGCAAAGAACAGCTGCATGCAGCCCCATTGCAGATGTCGGAATCCAATTTCTTTACACCATGAACCCATTCCTGGCTGGCTTCACTGGTATCTTTGGAAAATAACAGCTCTGTTTGTGTTGGGGATGGGGAATTTAACACCAGGACTTGCCTAGCATGTCCTCATTGACCTGCTGCCAGCTGGTCTTCCTACAAGTGTTGTGTCTGTCAACGTGAGTGTCGTCACAGTGGACATTCCACATGATAATGTGGCATGCAGAGGTTTGGATGCAGGTCAGGAAGTCAGAATAGCAGATGCATCTCAACCTGCTTTTCCTCCTGACCAAGTGACTTCCCCAAGGGCCTCCTGCGTCCTCAGTGAGACTTGGGTTTCTTCACACAGCTTCATCCGAGCTCTCAGGATTCATCGCTGCTTCTCCTCGGTTCTGCAGCTGCTCGGTCTATTGAGTTCTCCGTGTGAATCTTGGAACTTGCACAAGACCTGGGCTTTCTTTTTATTAATAACTTGGTTGAGGAGGTAATTTTCAAACTGTCCTGGGAGAAAGACAGCACATACTTTATAGATGTGGGCTTTGCAATCCCGCTGAAAGTGAAAGGGCTCACAAACCTTTGCTTCAAATCTTATCACAGATATAGATTGTCAGTTCAATTTTTTTTTAATCCAGATTTGATTTAAAATGACGAAAATGGCATAAGTATACGTTTCCTCTCTAGACTGAATGAGCAAATGAGAATGTTTCTTCCAACCACATATAGGTCAACTGTTTTGTTTATTGAAAGTTGATATACTGCCAAATCTTAACAGTTCTCAGCGGTTTACATAAGTAAAACTTCAAAAAAAAATATAAAAGGAATGCCATAAAAAATAGAATATGAACACTAAGCACTCTTTAAAAATCTTTTAAAATATTAAAAAAGCAGATTAGATGATGATATACATTACATTACATTAGTTATTTGTATTCCGCCATTATCTTACCTGCCTAAAAATTGTTCATGCAGCCATTTCAATTGATAATTGGCTGGTGGAGATGTATCTGATAAATCTGAAAAAAAAAAAAAAATGATTTAATTGACTTTGAATTGTGTACTGTTATATTGTTGTAAGATGTGAAATTTCTGTGGCAGGACCATATCGTTTGAGGCTATAGCGGTTGATAAAAAGTAGGATAGCATACAGAGAACTCAACATCTTATACAAATAGCAATTACACTGTGCATTTAAGGGGTGCCCGAGGAATTCTCAATAAATATGATCCACTGGCAGAGAATCTGCTCCAAATGCCAACTGAAAATAATTGGTTTTTAACAGTGTCTTAAAAGCCTTGATCTTTATTTCAGACCTGCTATGTCTTTGAAGATCATTCCAAAAGTTGGACGCTAAATAAAAGAATGCTTTATTACCGCTGGATTCCCACCTTGTTCTACTTACAGCCAGAAGTACCTTAGCGTACGTGCTGGAGCATAAGGAATTGCCAATGAATTCAAATAATCAGGAACCACTGAACAAGGGCAATGTTGAGACAACTTATTACTCCATTTTTATTGAGTCTTATATTGATTGATGATTTAGCAAACATTTTTATTCCACTGATCAAAGAAACAGCAGAATTTCATCTTAAAGTAATACAAATGTACAGTGTATGAAACAGATATAAAATCAAACCTTAAAAACTAGCATAAAATCAAAAGCAATCTACAAATTTTGCTAATTTTCTCACCTCTACATCCTGCAATTGTCATCAATAGACTCTCCCCAAGTTCAGTTGTACAAAGTCAACCAGTGACTACTTTTCAGACTGCAGGACTTATTGTCTCATGAGAATTTTTGTACAACTTTGCAGAATTTTGTTTTTCTACACTTTGACTATTGTAATTCATTGCTTACTGATCTTCCATTGTATGTATGAAAATCTTTACAGATTGCTCAAATTCTGTTGCATGTTTAATTTCTTGTGTGTAATCATGTGATCATATATCATCCTCCAGTATTCATTGGCTTCTGATCAAGATATTGACTCTTGTATTTAAAGTTATCAAGAGCAAACCCCTGTTATTTTTTATCAGCCAATGTGAAATTTAGGTCAATGAAGTTCACAGTTTTCAGACACAGAGTCGTCTTTGCATTTGTTCATCCATCTTTCAAGTTGTTGGACCAAAACGATGGAATCTGTCACCTTTAGATTACACAAAATTGACTTGAGATTGCAATGTACAAAACACCTGTTGGCTTCAGAAAGCATAAAAACAGTTCTTAAACCCCAAAAGTTGTTTCCAAGTTTCCAAGTTTATTGGTTTTTAATATCCCGACCATCAAACAATTGTCTGGCCGGTTAACAATCAGCTTAAAAAAAAGAATTAATAGTAATAGGATGTGAGTGGAAATATCTTAAATTAAACATAGATGACAAAGACTTGACATACTTGAATGTGAGGAAATTGTGGGGGAAGGGAAAAAAAGTTACATTGTATAGAAGAAATGGAGAGAGTGGGGAGGGGATGAACATGAGGAGGGGGGAACGTTAATGTAATGAATAATGGATACTTGTCTAATGAATGAAAAAGAGCATTTTTTTTTTTTTAGGTTTGGTTAAATGCATCCTGAAATAAGAATGTCTTTAGATTTATTTTAAATTTAGCAAGTTGTTGTTCATCTCGGAGATGTTGTGGCAGTGAGTTCCACAATGTTGGGGCGGTAACAGCGAAATTGGTTTTACGAGTATAATAAGAGTCTTTTAGGGACGGTATAAAAAGGAGCTTTTGGTCTGAAGATCTCAAAGTGCGCGGGGAACTTTGAGGTATAAGAAGCTTATCAAGAAAAGTTGAATTGCTTTCCTTTCAGCGTGGATTTCAGTTTAGGAAACGAGAAGTCAGGAGAGTAAGGAGGCTGGAGTCCTGTAAGCGGTGCATGGCCATGACTGATAAGCGGCAGGAGCCACTGTTTGCGGCGCCTGCGGCATCAAGCACCACTTACAGAATCAGCCCCTAACTGGTTAACACTGAGTTAACACAGGAGCAGTTAGCGCTTCTTAAATAAGAGCTCAACCTGAAAATGGAAGAAAAAAAAGAAGTTGAGGATATCCTAAAAAGTGTTGTGTTAAATCTGTCTTACTTAGCATGCTCACAGCCCAGATTTCAGTGCACTTTGGCAGAAGGGCTCCGAATACTTTTTTGGGCCAGCTTGTAAGAGCCTCTATGCTTTGCCTGCAGCAGCCATTCCAACGTTGTCCCTAAGAGGGAGCCAGTGCATCACCTACAGTACTGGAAGGCACTTAGAAAATCCACACAGCCAATGAAACCAGTAAATCTATAGCAATATATTAAGACTGGTCAATTTACCAGCATATTGTGAATTGTGTTGTCTGAACAGTATGAGAGAAGCTGGGATGCTGTTGCTCTTCTATTCTGTAGGGTATCCTGTGCGCCATTGTCCAACTGCATTCTTGTCTCTTTGTCTTCCATTGTTGGACGCTATATGAAAATGGCCAGCAGTCCAGATAAGGGGGTCTTTTATTGAAGTGAACTTGCAGTTATAACACAAATTAGTGTGTGTTAGCCATTTCCTCACAAGCATGCTGTTATCATGGTGGCTGATGGTTTGCGCATGGTAATTTGTACATTAACTGACAAAATTTGTCCCCATCCCTGCGGATAACCACGGGAAACCATCCTGTGTCATTTTTTAGTATCTCTCTCAACCTCAGTCCTTCTACACAAGCATTCTTCAATGCAAGGCTTGAGGGTCAGTAGCTGGAAACCATCCCGTGTCATTCTTTAGTGTCTCTCTCAACCTCAGTCCTTCTACACCATCGTTCTTCAATGCAAGACTTGAGGGTCAGTGGCTGGGCCCATTCAAATTCTGATTCTTCCCTCTCTCCTTAAAGAATGACATGGGGATGGTTTCCCATGGCAATCCGCAGGGATGGTGACAAATTCTATCACTGTGTCATTCTCTAGTTAGAGAGCAAGAACTAGCCGGGTCATGGCCAGAGAATGGGTGTGAACAGCAAAAGGAGGGGCTAAGTTGGATCTGTACTAAATGCATTAAGGTTTACATGTACTAGTGCAGTTTTCAGTGCAATAATTGCACGCTCCTAACAACTACCACACAGCCTTTGCAAAAACATAGCACACCCAAGCAAAAGTCCCTCTTGATAACTGAGGAAAAAGTAATATAGTTGTTGAGTTGAATATATGCTATGGGACACTAACAATTGTTTTGGGGGATCTGTAATGTCTCTTCCTGGATAGTTTTGCATTGACCCTTTAATTTGATTTTCTTGACTGCTCACTTGCACTGCAATAAGGATCCGAGGGTGAACATCAGTTCCCCCCAACCAACTGCTCAGCTACAGACTCATGTCAGCAGAGGCGCATGTTCCCTACATTTGTAGGGGGAGCAACCTGATCCATCATCATATTGAGTTTCATCACGAGGGCAAAGCTTCGTGACCCAGAATATTTGACCTGACGTCAGGACCAGCCTGTGACTATTGAGATATTTCACCAATGTATACTAGCCCACCTCAGCCAATGGAATCTGATCCTTAGACATTAAGGTGTGAGAATTTTCAGCTGTCCAATGCACCGTGCGGGCAGAAGCACTGGCTCTGTACTGAAAGGCATGTTTCACATTTAAGAATATTGCAGTTATATTACAAGAAAAATGGAATTTGCTGAAGAAATATTTTCACCTCATTGTGGAACTACTCTCTTGCAGCAGAGGGATTGAGAGCGGTGATTAGATCAGACAAAATAAGCTTTAATTCAAGTAGCAGAGAGAAAGACTGGTGAGCACTGGAACAAGTTACCTTCAGAGAGGAGAGAATATCAGACCTTGAAAATTGTTAAGGTCAGGTTAAATAAACGTTTGTCTGGGAACCGGATGATCTAGGTAAGGGGTGTCTTACATGAGTCAGGTTAGGTTGTCGGATCTCTTGAGGTCCTTTTCTGCAGTTAGTGGGCCAATGAAACAAAAATGTTGCTTTTAATTATTGACATAAAGGACATCAATTTTGGAAGCAAATGTACCAAAGCATATGAAAAGCTAGATCTATAGCCAAATGGTGCACTTCAGCCTTCCGTCATACTACCAACCTTTTTGCAAGCTTTATCCAGACTACACAGAAGGACATAAGAATAGCCTTACTGGGTCAGACCAATGGTCCATCAAGCCCAGTAGCCTGTTCTCACGGTGGCCAATCCAGGTCACTAGGACCTGGCCAAAACCCAAGGAGTGGCAACATTCCAGCATCTCAAAGAATAGCAAGATTCCGGAACCCCAATGAGAACAACTTTCCAGAGCTGAGACTGTGATGTCATAATACCTCTCCACCAATGCCTAAGAGCCAGACTCATCAGTGATGATACAATGGCTTAATTGTCCTATACTTGGCTCATCTAAGAATAGCCTTACTGGGTCAGACCAATGGTCCATCAAGCCCAGTAGCCTGTTCTCACGGTGGCCAATCCAGGTCCCTAGCACCTGGCCAAAACCCAAGGAGTAGCAACATTCCAGCATCTCAAAGAATAGCAAGATTCCGGAACCCCAATGAGAACAACTTTCCAGAGCTGAGACTGTGATGTCATAATACCTCTCCACCAATGCCTAAGAGCCAGACTCATCAGTGATGATACAATGGCTTAATTGTCCTATACTTGGCTCATCTAAGAATAGCCTTACTGGGTCAGACCAATGGTCCATCAAGCCCAGTAGCCTGTTCTCACGGTGGCCAATCCAGGTCCCTAGCACCTGGCCAAAACCCAAGAAGTAGCAACATTCCAGCATCTCAAAGAATAGCAAGATTCCGGAACCCCAATGAGAACAACTTTCCAGAGCTGAGACTGTGATGTCATAATACCTCTCCACCAATGCCTAAGAGCCAGACTCATCAGTGATGATACAATGGCTTAATTGTCCTATACTTGGCTCATCTAAGAATAGCCTTACTGGGTCAGACCAATGGTCCATCAAGCCCAGTAGCCTGTTCTCACGGTGGCCAATCCAGGTCCCTAGCACCTGGCCAAAACCCAAAGAGTAACAACATTCCATGCTACCGATCCAAGGCAAGCAGTGGCTTCCCCCAAGTGTTAGCTGATTCTATAAGTGGTGTCTGACGCTGCCAGCACCTAGAAGAGTGGCACCTGCCGTGTGTCAGTCATGGACATGCACCGCTTACAGATTTGCAACTAGCAAGGACCCTAGGTGCTAGAAATATAGGGCAGCAAATGACCTAATGACACTGCTTCTCACTGTAAAAGTTAATGTAACATGAGAAAATGGCTCCATGTCAGAAAGGACAAGCTAAGCCAGTCCTGGTGTTAGCTCAGGGTATCTCGTAGACCAAGTCCCTTCTGACAAACAGCCATCTGGTGTCATAAATGAATGGGAAAATAGGACTTATGAACTTTTCTTCTCAGCAGAGATAATGCTCACATGAAGAATGCCAAGAAAGGGAAGTTTGGACTTCTCCTCCCCAACCAGTGCTATATTAGCCTGGTGTTTCATTATTGGAACATGGCTATTCTGTATTACGTAAGCATGCATAGAACATACGAGTTGCAATTGTAGGACAGACCAAAGGTCCATCAAGCCCTATATTCTGTTTCCAATAGTGTCCAACCCAGGTCACATGTTCCTGGCAAGATCCCAAAGAATAAAACAGATTTTATGCTGGTTATCCTAGGAACAAGCAGTGTATTTCCCCTAAGTTTATCTTTTAGGAAATTAGCCAAACCTTTTTTTAAACCCTGCTAAGCTAACTGCTTTCACCTCATTCTCTGGCAATGAATTCTAGTGTTGTACTACTTTGATGTTGCATTATTGGAGGATGGTGATGCTGTAATAGTTGAGTGTAGCAGTACTGTATTAGCCTGGTGTTAATTGGGGGATAGTGATGCTGTCTGAGTGTTGCAGTGCTGTATTTCAAGTGCTGGAGGATGGAGGTGCTGCAGTTTCTCAGTATGATGTAACTGAAGAAAAGCAGTGCAATATTAACTGGGTATTGTCATAGATAAGGGCTGCAGCACTGCAAGACTCGGTCATTTCTCCAGAGTCCGTTGCTCAAACCTCTCTCTCTATGCACTAAGGTCTTCATGTTTCTTGCCCAATTAGTCTGAGAACATTTTGAAAGCAATTCAAAATTAGCGTGTGGCCATTATTGAACAAATGTAGAAATCGGCCATTTACTGGCAGCACTAGAAGCGGCCTTAGCGCGCAGGAAAGTCCTGCATTGGGACTAACGCAGAGCACAGTTTGCTGCTGCTTAGTGAAAAGACCCCTTATTCACAAAATCCTTGGTGGATAGGCTGGGGTGGGGTGGGGTGGGGGGGGGGGAAACCTTGGCATCTAAAAAGAATGCCATCTTAAATGCTTTCTTACATTTTTTAGGATACTCAGACCAAAGTACAGTAAAACTGAGTCCTAAGCTGGGCCAAAAGAAATATTTGTTCTACGCTTGCAAGGGAGAGACTTTCCAGCCACAGTAAACAGTCAAACATTCAGAGGGGACGAAAAGGACTTTGTCTATTTTCAGTGTCAAATAAGCAGACAACTGCACGGCAAAATTATCGAAGAAAACACTTGAAGCTGAAATACAGCACATTTTTGCCCATGTTCCATGCACACACGGAGGTTTGGAGAAAGTCTAGGAAAATATTTGATCTTCAGCATGGCTGGGAGACAATTTGAACTTGTTAGTCCTGTCCTATCATTTTCTCTTCCCTCATTGTTATGTTATTTTGCAGATTGAAAGCTCTTTAAAGCAGGGACTCCCACGACTTCTGGTATCATTGTCAGCGTATACATTAGATTTCCAGTGTCGGTGCATTGCCTAAGTGATGTCACAGTGGCTTGATTGTCCCATCCTTGGATCACATAAGAGCTGCCATACTGGGACAGACTGAAGGTCCAGTATCTTGTTTCCAGCAGTAGCCAACCCAGGTCCCAAGTAGTAAAACAGATTTTTATGCTGCTTATCTTAGGAATAAGCAGTGGATTTCCCCAAGCCATTGCAATAATCGCCTATGGACTTCTCTTTTAGGAAATTATCCAAACTTTTTTAAACTCCGCTAAGCTAACTGATTTCATCACACTCTCCGGCAACAAATTCCAGAATTTAATGACACATGTGAAGAAATATTTTCTCCAGTCTGTTTTAAATCTACTACTTAGTAGCTTCATCGCATGCCCCCTAGTCCCAGTATGTTTGGAAAGATTAAACAAGCGATTCACATTTACCCTTTCCATTCCACTCAGTATTTTATAGACTTCTATCATATCACCTTTGAGCTGTCTCTTCTCCAAGCTGAAGAGCCCTGGCCGCTTTAGCCTTTCCTCATAGGGAAGTTGGCTCTTCTCTTTTATCATTTTTGTTGCCCTTCTCTGTCCAAAAAAGGAGGAACTAAGGAAAAGGATTAAAACAATAACACTAATTGAACAACAGAGGTCTTATTAAAAAAAAAAAAAAAAAAAGTGTATCTCCATAACTACAAAAAGCCAAAAATAATAGTGTACAATAAGATTTCACTGCTTCTCTTTGAACATAAAGGCCAAATGGCCCATCCAGTCTGCCCATCCGCAGTAACCATCATCTCTTTCTCTCTCTAAGAGATCCCACGTGCCTATCACAGGCCCTTTTGAATTCAGACACTTGGGTACACTTAGGAAACTGGAGCTAAACAGCCTTACGAAAATCTCAAAGGCTATTATTGGCATAGCTGGGATTAGGACCCAGGAGTCAGTAAGTCCCCAACTTTATTTTGTCTTGTCCCAGAGGCCTGGATTCAGGTAGGACTGGATACTGCTAGTGGATTCCAGTGATCTTAGCCAGACTCGCACTGCATGCTTCACTGCCAACATCCCAAAACCAGCATCACGACAGAACCAGTTGTTAAGCCAAGGCCTGGAGCAGCGGAAGTGTGGACGTGAGAATCCTCAGCTAAGTCTTGAGAGAGTTTGCACAGCTTGTACCTGGGGCTGGCTCTTCTGAACACTGTCAGTGTCTGCCTTACATAAGTGTTATTAGTTCATCAAATACATGGTAAATTGAGCTCCATAAGGCTTGATGATAAATGATCTTTGGATACCATTGTTGATTGAACTGAATGAAATAAGATTTAATTAACTGCGGATGGGAATGTTTTCCTGAAACTGTAGATGGCCATCTTGCAAAACTTTGACTAATGCTGTTTTCCATGCAATCACAAGCAAATAAATACCATTATGCAAATGCCCAACCACACCATAAATTTAACTGTTTCTTCCTTGGAAGAGCTTCAAAGATGATGGATGGTGTGTCAGGAATAATTAGATGAACACTGTAGAAAAAGATCCCAGCTGGAAATAGAAAAAAAAAAGCAAAAAAGAGTATTATTGCTCCAGTCTCAACAAGTTACTGATGCCACTTCGTTCGGACTTAACTGAGGAAAAAGCCAGAATTTAACAGTTCCCAATAGAGAATGACACAGGGACAAATTTTTTCCCGTCCCCACGGGAAATTTTTTCCCGTCCCAGCCCTGTCCTCGTGAATTTTGCTGCTATCCCTGCCCCATTCCTGTAAACTCTGCCTTAACCACTTATGATTTTAAAGTGTTTGAGGCTTGTGTAGATGAGGACAGAGCTTGCAGGAATGGGACCGGGACAGGACAAATGGGACGGTAAAATGAGTTCCCACGGTGACAGGGAAAAAAGTGTCCCCGTGTCATTCTCTAGTTCACAGCAACCAGTTATGAACCCTGGCTGATGTAATCACATCTGATACAGAGCGAGTATAAGACCCACATCTAACCAGTCATGAAAACTCTCTAACAAGGCCGCTGTTTCAGGCTGCATTCCTGACACTTGCCCACTTGCCCATCCCATGGTATACTGCGAGATCTGCTGGAATGCATGCCTGTGTAAGCATTCGGTGGATTCGTGAGGGTTCAGAGCTGTTCCTAAAATGCTCAGTGAATGCCAATAATGAACTTTATAACTTGGTGTGAATGTCTGGGGTTGGTTCGAAGGACCAGCAGTGTCTGCTCATGATGGCCTCATTCCCATTCCACGTTAAGGAGCAGTTTCCCTTCCCTCTCAAAGCAAAAAGTTTGGATTGGATAAGTTTTTTTTTGCTTTCAAGCCTATTGTTTATAGTTTCTTTACTGGAAAGGAGTGAAATGTGGCTTAGAGTAGCAAACGAAAAATTTTCTTATTTAGGGGCGCATACCCTGACATGAGAAAAGACCATATACTCAGCCAAGACGCTCAAGCACAGAAATGAATAAGAACCGCTTTTAAGAAGTGTCATCCCACCCCCTCTGTACTCTCCATGCACTCATACTTCCCTTTCTGACTCGAAGTACTTTGCACCTTCCTTTTCTCGGATCCCTTTGTGTCAATATATACATGTCTCGTCTGCCATACATATTTTAATGATGAAACGTTCCCCTTTTTCATTATTTTTTATCCATATTTTCTTTTAAATTTTAGTATTGTAAACCGTCTAGGTACACTTTGATAGACGGATGTCAAGTACAGCATAAACTTGAAACTTGGTCTCTGGTGACAAGGTTGAGCAGGTTAAGTGGTCTGCAGAATTATTTGAGGTGTCCTAGCCACTGTAATTGCATTATTTATTTATTTTTAGCATTTAACTCACGCCTTCCCAGTGGTGGTTCAAGATGAGTTTACCTTTACGTACACTGTCTAAGCTCGTACCTGAAACAATGCCAGGTTAAGTGATTTGCCTGAGGCCACAAGGAGTGTTGCTGGAGTTCCAACTGTAGTTTCTCTGGTTTCATTTCCTGCTGCTCAGGCCACTAGGCCAGTGCATCTTCTGCGATTTCAGGTGTGCCGCAGTACCTTGGGGAGAAGGAGAGGCACCAGCACCAGCTGACTGCCTACAGGACATCTCAAGACTACAACAGGATCTCACGGCAGCCATTTTGATGATGGCTCTGCAAGGGGCAGGAACATGGGAAGATCACTCCTGCCCTGAATCACCGCTAGATCACCAGGTAAGGTCTGGGGAGGTTCGGGCAGCCTGCAAAAAGAAGAAGAAAAAATTCACAAATAATCGAATTCGGAAATAGGGAAACCGCAAATCCAGAGAGAGAGAGCTGTATTAGATTTCCAGTGCTGGTGTGGGTGGGAGGGCAGACATATACTCTGCATTAGTGACATTCAAAGAGGGGTTTTTTTTGGCACCTTACCTAGGGGCATTCTGACTGGTGCTAGGGCTACAGAAAGACTTTGGATCATGGAGACATCCTGAAGAAGAGTAAATCTGTCATTCCAGATCAGTGTTTCTCAAACTTTTTTTTAGCTCCGGCACACTAAATGGAGCAAATGTTTTTCATGGCACATTATAACTGAAATGATATAACCAACAAAAAATTACATTTGAGAGTTATTTATTTAAGGTTCTTTAAGCTAAGTATTGGTAATTGTAACAACAGTGAAACTAAAGTAATAGAATTGCTAATCAATGCAATGGATGTGCTTGTTTTTGAGTGCAAATGAACTCAAAATGTGGCTCGATAGTCGACAAGCAAACACGCACTTCATCATCCACCATCTGCAGTTGTTCTCTTTTTTATGATTTAATTTCGTCAGAGCTGAAAATCCAAGAAGATCAAAACGGCAACAAAGCTTTGTTGCTCAAGTTAAGATAACTATTGCATTAAAAAAAAAAAAAAAACATTACTTGCCATTAGTTTTCAAGGACCAATCACGTCAAAGAATGATGCTTGTCTGGGCGGTTGCATCCTTACGCACACAGACGCTCATAACATTGACAGAGTCTTGTATTTGCGATGTACATGTTATCTATTCTAGTGTCTACTTAGGAAGGGAATTTAAAAAAATATCAACTAAAATTCTGGAATCTCTCTGGAATCTCTTCGGAGCACACCACTGTGCCTTGGCACACAGTTTGAGACACACTGTTCTGGATGATATTTCTGGTCATCAAAAAAGAAAGAAAACACTATTATAAGCAGTCTAGAAGAACTTGGGTAGAGTATTTTAAGCTACTGGTCTTTAATTCTGAACATTAGTGGCTGCAAATATAGGCAGAGAGCTGTCATTAAGGGTTTCACTGGGCAAGCAGAAAGAACGTCTGGCATGAAGGAATCTTATTTGCAGCTTTGTGTTCACCTGGATTCAGTCCCTCAGGACAGCACGCGGGAAAGGAGAATTCTCATATCTTAAGTATACAGTTCTCTCTGTGACGCCTACAACCCATAGGATGAAAGGCCCGTGCCTTTGTGTGTTAAAAGGCACAGCCATTTTAATAAGAGCCGATGGATACCGTACATCTCCTACTTGCCAGCTGCATGTTGCCAACTCAGCAGCACATGAGGTGAGGCTGACATGCCAGCCTGGCGTTTGGTAAGAGCAAGATGAGAGATATTTTAAGAGCCTGGCATTAAGAAAGCTTTAGTTGTATTTTTCCACACTCCGCAGTACACAAGTTTACTACTTAGCTAGGCTCTAAAAAGTGATGATGTGACTATCATCCCTTCCCATCCATCTGCCGACCCACAATTTACACATATGCACATGCATTCTCACATGTACACACAGTCACAAACATGCCCTATACTCATGCATACACACGCACATACACACAGTCACATTAACACATCCCACTATTATATATGTTCAGAAAGGCAACGATAAATGCACCTCAGAGGAGGAGTGACCCTTATCCACATAGTGGACTCAAACTTGTGCGTTTCTCTGAGCACAAAGAAATCATGTTACCTGGTATCTGGTGGAACAAAGAACAGAAGAACCAAATGCACAAAACTCAAAGACACAAGGTATGGAGTGGAAATGTCTTTATAGGACCTTGCGACCTTGCATCTGGTGCACATTTATTTATTGTGCACATAAGAGAATGTGGGCGCCCAGATGCCGATATAGAAAGCTATGTTACTGCACAGATTTGGGGAACCTTTTCTAGAATTTTCCCCTATGCGTTCGCTACCTTGTGGGTAATCTGCTAAAGCTCTAAACCGTGACAGGTAAATGCCGTCACTGCCTGGCCTGATTCAGGCCAGCCTGGATTCAGCCGCTCTGCTTTGATTTGGGTCAAGAGGCAGCTCTAATCGGGGTTCGGGGTCAGTCAAACTACTCTCAAAGGCAAAAAAAAAATACGATTACGTAACTCCATTATTCAAAGCACATTGGCTGCCAGTCAAACACAGAACAATCTTCAAAATTCTGCTTCTTGCTTTTCAAGTTAAACTAAATAAATCTCTGGGCTATATAGACCGACTACTTATTCCTTATGGCCCAGTCAGATCTTTACGCTCTAGTCAACAAAATCTTCTAACCATTCCTTCTGCAAGACACATAGAGCTTCTTTTACTAAGCTGTGCTGGCGGTTTTAGCGTGCGCTGAATTGCCGCATGCACTAGACGCTAATGCCACCATTGAGCTGGCGTTAGTTTTTGGCGCCTAGCGTGGGGGCAGCGCATGCTAATCTGCAGCGTGCCCTAAAAACGCTAGCGCACCTCCATAACAGCTCCCACTCTCTGGACGCTCTTCCGTTCTATTTGCGAAATAAAACATTGCTGACAAAGTTTAAATCCAGTCTTAAGACTTTCGTATTTAGTGACGCCTAGACTAGCCACATTAACCCTTTCTATGACTCTGGAGCCCGATTGTAGATTATTGATTTACCCAAGAACTCTTCCTTCTCCCAAACCTTTTTCCTCATGTCATTTCCTTCCCTCTCTTTCCTATCAAGACAATGTAGTTCTTCCCCGGCTCCCTATATTTTTTTTCCCCTCTGTGTATCGTGTATAATGTCCAATTGTGTGTACTGTGTAAGTTTAGCCTTTCTATGTAAGCTACTTATTTTTTGAATTGTAATGTAATGAGCAGTATTTCAAAACTAAAATAAACTTGGAAACTTTTGTGTGTAACGGTCCAGTCCTTGGTACTCACCCAGCCACTCAGGTTTTCAGGATAACCACAATGAATATGCATGAGATGGCATGCACACAGTTAATATAGCCCCTGCAAATACTACAGTATATATTCCATGGGTGTTCATTCTGGATTAGAGAATGACACGGAGACAAAGTTTGCCCTGTCCCCTTCCCTGCCCCGTCCCCACAAACTCAATCTGATTCCACCTGCACAAGCCTGAAACAGGAAGTTGCATCCCCGGCAGAGGGAAGGCCATGAGCAGGCCTGTGTGGGATTGGCTGACTCTGAAAGGTATGTGCCTGCAGGGAGGAGAGAGGAAAGAAGCTTAGGAAGTGTTAAGCATGAGTTTTTTCACCCCCACGAAAAGCTTTGCTCCCATTCACGTGGTACACAGCTTAAAATATTTCCTGTTCCCGTGGTTTTACCGCGGTTTACAGCGGGAACAGGTCACCGTGTCATTCTCTATTCTGGATATCATGAAAAACCGTTTTTCAGTCAGTCTCAGTCAAAAGGCTGCCTGCCATCCTCAGCTCATAATTCTACACTTGATCTTAGCCAAAAGGCTGAGAAGTGATGACAAGAACTATTTCTATAGTCTGGAATCAGTTAAAAATGTGTAGTGGAGGTTTCTAGTAGCCATATCGGAACTAGAGGCTTTCAAGGTTGTTATACTGTTTAAAGATTATTCTGGCTAACATTCAGTAGTCCAAAAGACATATAACTGACCATGTAAATAAGACCAGGTCGTGATCAAAAAAGATTTTTATAGAATAACAATGACTGGAAGGTAAACTCTTTACCCAAGGGAGGTTTTGTAGCCTTCCTTTCAGAGTTTCACATCTCTGAGTAATTTTATACAAAATTTCTTGATCACCCTTCAAAGGCTTGTCTTATTTACATGGTCAGTTTTATGTCTTTTGGATTTTGACTCTTTCTGACCTAGTGTTTGTCAAATAATATCCCTGAACGTAATTCAGTAATAACATTCAGTAGTGGCAGGGAGCATTTTTTTAAAGAGACGCCAGCTGCAATATTTAAAAATATGCATATATTCAGTGCTGCTGAATATTGATCCCATGCAAGATGTCCCTGCTCTGCTCCTGAACTGTTCAGACAATGCCCTGGAGCATTCAGATAAAAATTTCAGCGCCCTGTGTCCAAGGACCAAGCTGAAAACCCTTGCAGAAGAGGTCTCAGTGCAGTCAGGTTTAAAGAATATTCACAGTGTATGTGCACGCAAATTCTTTGTGGATCTCTTGAAAATTTGACTGGCTGGAGGCGACAATCCCTGTAATCGGTGTGGGAGTTTTCTGCTGGCATACCTGCCAGCAGGGAAAGTGCCTCAAAGCCATGTTTTCAATCACAAGGGGCAAGCAATTTCTGCCGGATTCCAAGGCAACCACCCCCTCCCCTAGCAATTGAAAAAGTCATTTTGAGACACTTTAGTGGGTAGAGGATTCCCACAAGGATTAGAGGAAACACTGGCTGGGAGTGCCAGTGGTTTATAGCAATGTGTTCTGTAGCAACCACTGCCCTGTAGGTCTTTATACAGAGAGCTTCTGGGCTGGCAGTAGGTCATTCAAGAAACAAAGGCATGTTTCTTTTTCATTCTGCCGGTAACAAGGATCAAAGTAGCAGAAATATCAACCACTTTGTAAGATTCCTTGACTTACAGAATTAGGAAACCCTGCTACTCTGGGGTTCTGGGCCACTAGTGAGTGGAGCTGGCAGTCCCGATGAGCTGCTGGCATGGTGCACTGGGGAGCGACCACTCACACACTGATTGATGCAAGAATAGCCTTAGTGGGTCAGACCAATGGTCCATCAAGCCTAGTAGCCCATTCTCACAGTGGCCAATCCAGGTCCCTGGTACCTGGCCAAAACCCAAGGAGCAGCAACATTCCATACAGAATCCCAAGGAATAGCAAGATTCCGGAATCCCAAAGAGTAATAAGATTCTAGAATCGTAAGGAGTAGCAACATTCCATGCTACCGATCCAGGGCAAGCAGAGGCTTCCCCCATGTCTGTCTCAATGACAGCCTATGGACTTTTCCTCCAGGAAATTGTCCACACCTTTCTTAAAACCAGCTATGTTAACCGCTCTTACCACATCTGCCAGCAATGCATAACGTTCTTTAAAATAGACGGTATGAAGGGGCAGACGCAGTCAAAGCAAAACAATAGATTCCAATCTGGCACCAATCCAGAACCATGAACATTAGTAGGAAAGGAGGCCAGTTTTTAAGTTGGAGTGATCTAGAACGGGTGGCATTGGGATGGTCATGATCGTTTAGCTAAGTTATGAAATTCTCAGGCTGGGAGTGGAATATCCAGTGGCCTTAAAGTTATTTAAAGAGGGCACGAAGCTCAAGATTCATGTAGTCTGCCTAGTACCTAGTCCCCTTGTACTAACCTTAAACTCAGAATTATAACCCAATTGAATTGGGTAAATGTTTTAATTTGTATGTTAATATGTAACTCGTCCTGGATAAGGGTGGGTGAGAAATAAACAAACCAACCCAGAAATCCAATGTCGAAGCCTGTACATGGCCTGGCATTGAGTTTCCAGGCTTAACACCATGGCAGTTAGCAAAATGCTGAGTGTTGCCGGCTGAATATCACGCCCAGTATGTTTCAAAATTCATCAATGAAACTGGATGCACACACATACTTATAAGTGTGTGGGGGGATATATACAGATGTGTGTATTCACACACGCAAGTGTATTCTCACATGTGGGTCAACTCAAAGCCCCTGCAAATAACTTCCCAAGAACACTGAATTTTTCACCCCATACTTCCTATGAAGTGCATTATAGATCGTTCATCTTCAGTAAACATGGCCAGTGGAAAAACCAATCTGCAGGTAAACATGACTAAATGTGGTGTAGCCCTCGGTGAGGTAGGGCAGCAGAAACCAATCTAGCATCTCATGAAATCATCGAGTGATTATTTCCATCCTGTCTGAGCATGAGGTGTCTCTTGTGTTCTATGCACTTCTTGTTAGGCAGTCTCTTTGGAAAGAACTCTAGCATGGAAAAAGAGCATTGTGGCTTGGTCCAAGTACGAGCCTTCTGACTTCATTGCATCTCCGAGAGGGTCTACAAAGACAAAGTCTATTTATTCTCCTTTAAACAGTCAGTGATGTATGAGAGACATTACACTCTTCTGTGCATTAAATCATGGTGCTTTTAAAGAAAGCACTTACTAACTCTGTTGGGTTTGCCAATCTTCTGGGGCTGAGACAATGGACTGTGGTCGGTCTCTCTGGAAGGCTTTCAATGACATTCAGGAGCTGAAACGTGGGCTTCTTCTAAGCTCCATGATTTTTTTTTTTTATTATTATTTTGTAAAAATTAGCCATCCTAACATATGTCAGATCTATAACTTAATAACAAGTTGACATTGCCATACAAGATAGATATTATCGAAAATTGACCAGTGAAGTGTAAATTTTGAGAGTCATTAATATTGTAACAATTGCAGTCTTTTCTAAATTAGTTTTCTTAATGTGTCCTGACAGCTGAGAGATCAGGCTTTAGCTGGCAAGCAGCAGAAATGTCACATAAATCCTGCATTTAATAATTTTTGTGTGTGTATGAACAAAATCCCAAATGTCATTGTAGACCGTGTTGTGCCAAAAACCACAGAAAGTGCTAAAAAAAAAAAAAAAAAATCTTTCATGGACTTGTCTTCCCAGAAACCAGAAAACTTATGGAGTAGCAGTGAAGTGTTGAATCTTCCTAGTCCTACCTGCCCTTCCTTTATCACCCCCCAACCTAAGCCACCTTCGCAGACCCATTAAAATGTGAGGGATGCCAAAGGTGACAAGGATGGTGTGCTGAAATAAAAAAGAACCACCATGAAATCACGCATTTGTAGCAGCCTGTCACTTAGCCAGGTTTACTGAGGAGAAAGGGGGGGTGTCTGTCATTTTCACTGTCTGGGAGGGAGGGGGTAATTGTGTGGAGATGAATGCAAGCAATTTCTGGAAAGCTGTTCTTCCCATGAGCAGCTGCACGGAACTGTAATGGATGTCCTTGTCAAACAGGGATTGCAAAGTTTATGGCAGAATGGTGCACTGGGTTTCAGGGACCCTATAGGGAAGTGAGATTGTTTTGACAGCTGTCATGGCTTCGTATTTTGGATCCAGAAACCTTGTGGGATGTTGTCCTGCTTTTCTAGCTGCACAAACAGGGCTCCTTACCCTAAAAATGTCTGGATGACAAGATCTCTTGACCCTCGCACTTTTTCAGACTCTCAGATCTTAGTAACATCTCCCAGAATCAATCTAAGAGTTCCCTTGAACCTTGATACTAATTAGCTGAATGTTTTCCGACCAACATTATAACAGTTTATATTTTTTTATTGAGTCAGCTAAGGGGCATCTTAGTTCTAATGTATGAACGAATGACATAGAAAGCTTTCGTGTATGATAAAAGAGCACCTGCTTTTTGGGGGTTTGCCAGGACTCACTTGACGAACTCTTGCTATCTCCCACATCCTTGACTGTTTATCTTCCATATCTCCCCTGCTATTTATTTTTTGGTAGTCTAGTTTATTTCTTCAGCTCTTCCACCATAACCTTGCCTTGAAAATACACTCCACGTTTACGTTCATGCTAACTAAGTTGTGTCTTCAGCTTATCATTTCCCAAAGCATTTGGCCTGACTTGTTCCAGGAAACCCCAAAGCAACGGTTACAGCTGAAATCCATCACATATAGTCCACTGGCTTGGAAACCTTGACACCACCCTAGCCGCACAAAGGTCAGACAGAAAGTTTACAAGAAGGAAATAATCACAAACTTCAGATCCAATTCTTACTTTTTTTTTTTGCAAAGTTGACCTCCAAGCAGTTTTACAAGTGGGCTTAGAATCTAAGTTGTACCTGAAGCAGTGGGGGGGTGAGGTGACTTTCCCAAGAAGCATCAGTAAGATATGACCCCTGGCTTCCCTTGCTCCATCTGTTAGGGTTACTTCTCCTCTACAAAATACAGTGTTATAAAGTGTTTTCAGTCAAATATGATGTGATCTCAAACATCCTTACAATCCATGCTTTAGGTATTTGCTGATAGACAAGGATGCATTGACAAGACCAAGAGCAGATACCATTGCCCAAGGTACATTAGATAGATTATGAGCCCACCAGGACAGACAGGGGAAAATGCTTGAGTACCTGAAGAAATTCATGTAAACTGTTCTGAGCTTCCCTAAGAAAACAATATAAAAAACTAAATAAATAAATAGTGTGTAAAGTTTCAGCTTCTGTTAACCAGAGCTGGTATTGTGACATCATAATGCCTCATTCCACCAATAAGAGCCAATCTCTTCAGTGATGTCACAATGGCTTCATTGTCCTAGACTTGGCCCACTTTTGCTACATTTTGATTTCTAGAGTGGTGCAGTGGTTAAAGCTACAGCCTCAGCACCCTGAGGTTGTGGGTTCAAATCCCATGCTGCTCCCTGGGCAAGTCACGTAATTGCCCCAGGTACATTAGATAGTTTGTGAGCCTGCTGGGACAGAAAGGGAAAAATGTGAGTACCTGAATAAATTCATGTACACCATTCTGAGCTCCATTGGGAGAACAATAGAGAAAACTGAATAAATAGTGTGAAAAGTTTCAGCCTCATAACCAGAGCTGGTATTGTGATGTCATAATGCCTCATTCCACCAATAAGAGCCAACCTCATCAGTAGTGTCACAATGGCTTCATTGTCCTAGACTTGGCTCACTTTTGCTACATTTGAGTTTCTAGAGTGGCGCAGTGCTTAAAGCTACAGCCTCAGCACCCAGAGGTTGTGGGTTCAAACCCACGCTGCTCCTTGTGACCCTGGGCAAGTCACTTAATCCCCCCATTGCCCCAGATACATTAGATAGATTGTGAGCCCACCAGAACGGGGGAAAATGCTCAAGTACCTGAATAAAGTCATTTAAACCGTTCTGAGCTTGATGGACCTTCGTTCTGTCCCAGTATAGCAGCTCTTATATTTTTATGAAAATGAACCCCATTATGGACCATTTTGACATCACTGATGAGGTTGGCTCTTAGGCATTGGTGGAATGAGGCATTATGACATCACAATCTCAGTTCTGTAATGTTGCTACTCTTTAGGTTTCTATCAGGTACTTGAGACCTGGGTTGGCCACTGTTGGAAACAGGATACTGGGCTTGATGGACCTTCGCTCTTATGATCTTATATTCTTAAGTAAGGAATAAACAGGACAAAATAAATGTCTCATGATATGAGGAGAACTATTCCATGTGAGAAACTACATGGAGCCCAAATTTGGTTTTCCCCCAAACTGATTACCATAATCCAATTCACTGAAACAATTGATTGATGATGACTGGGCTTTTCTGTATATTGTGAAGCTTTCATTGGACCACTGGAAGAATTACCCCAAATGACACAGATCCTCTGTTGAGATGAGAGAAATCCACAGTGTTGTCTGATGGTTCCAGTTTATTTTAAAAAATCCCCAAAAAACACTTCCTGAACTTCTGTTCTATTTTCACTATATAGTTACTGTGAAAGATTACGGTATTTTACCTATTCAGCTGAGTCAACAAGACCCGGAGACCGTACAACATGGACACATAGGCATCCCTGTGCTTCATTTTCACAAGGATGTTTATGACCGATGCCCTCCGCTCCTGATTCTGCAGCACTGGGCCCAGAAAAGTGGTTTGGTGTTTTAAAAACTGGCTCCACCAGTCCCCTAACCTCTGCTGGTGTCTTTAAGTTTTATTTTTGTCTGCTAAACCAGATTAAGCAAATACCAAGTAATTACGGTGTTCTGATGTGACCTTATGGGGCATGTGCTCGATTCCATGGGCCTTTGCCAAGGCGTACTACTGTGGAATCCGTGCCAAGACCTGGGAGAGCCCTGGCTCCCTCACACTGTTTTCTTTGGCTGGTCTCTGCAGATTCTCAGCCTGGCAAGAAAGCACTGTTTTAAAAGTACTGGCACACCTCATGTGGTTTGTCACACCGCTGCTCGTGATTTAGGTGTAACACTGTGCTCTTTTGTTTCACTCTGTCTGTACATCGTTTGCAGGTTTGAATTCGTTAATAAACGGCAGTCTCCAAAGAGTGCCCTTAGTTTGGTCTGGATTTTCCCTTGAATAAGTAAGCCATGGCCCATGAATCACGTGACTAGGCCAAAATGGTACTGCTGTACCTGATAATGGAGAGATTCAGTGCTAAAAAAAACAAGACCCTTTTCTATGCCAGGAATGGTGCTGCGGTAAAGTTTGGTAAATTGGAGGCAGCTTTCAGCTTTCTGTGCTACTTGCCTGTAGCAAGTTCAATGCGGAACCAACTTGTTTCATTTTAAAATTTGAAGTCTGGAGCCTGGATAATATTAGCAGAAGCAATTTACTGGTTTTCCAACCCCTCCCTTCCCCAAAACCAAAGCATCAATTCCAAACAAATAGAACTAGCGTGTTTATTTGTTTTTTTTCCTTCTTCAGTTGTGGTGTGTAGTCTCCATATTTGAAGGATCTGTAGACTGGGAGAGAAACCAGCTTTAATCTTCAGTAATATCTGAAATTATCAACGTCTGGCAGAGGAGGGATGATGTAAAACTTGGCAACTAGAGTCACAGTGCTGGCCACTTTTCCTCTTCTCCACCACTCACTGCCTGACCTTCAACAGATCACTAAATGACTTTGAAGTTACTCAAATCATAAGCACTGCCCTAATAGTTATCATGTTAATTGCTATTGAGTCTGACTAATTTTGCTGAAGATTCTGTGGTCTTACGATAATTCCAAAGGCTGTTCCATTAGATTTGGTACAGGGTTAGTGGTGTTCCAAAGGAAATGAATGTTGATTGTCATATGCTTTTGTGAGGGACTGTAATGTGACCCCTAATACGTATAAAAATGATACAAAAACAGAGTTCTACAGTGCTTCTTGTCTTGTATGCTCCTATAAATATTAGCCAGATCTACTCCTCCAAAGAAGCAACTAGCAGGGAGGAAATACCGTACTCCGCAGAATAGCACTTGGTCACTCTTCAATGAAGACTCTCGACAAAGTATTTAAAGGCAAGGAGGTAACACTCCGAATGAAAATCAGACTTGTCCAGATTCTTCAAACTTTTGAAAACTACAAGAACGAGAAGGCATTCGGAAAAATTAAAAGGGGACAGATTCAAAACCAATGCTAGGAAGTTCTTCTTCACCCAAAGGGTGGTGGACACCTGGAATGCACTTCCAGAGGGCGTGATAGGACAGAGTACAGTATTGGGGATCAAGAAGAGATTAGATAATTTCCTGAAGGAAAAGGGGATAGAAGGGTATAGATAGAGGATTACTATACAGGTCCTGGACCTGATGGGCCACCACGTGAGTGGACTGCTGGGCATGATGGACCTCTGGTCTGACCCAGCAGAGGCACTGCTTATGTTCTTATGTTCACTCATTTTCTCAGTGGTCAGTCACGGATGTGAAAGCTGGACACTGCGGAAATAAGACAGAAAGAGGATTGACACATTTGAGCTTTGGTGCTGGAGAAGGATTTTAGGCGTGCCGTGGACAGTAAAACCTAGATGGCAACTTGGCTTATCCTGGAGCTCCAGCTTTTCTCCAGTATGTCCTTAACTGCGGTCGGTAGAGTGCGCTAATTACCCCTCAGACCTGGAGAACATGAATAAAGAGGATGCCCTGCAGTCTTCAAGGACATACTGTCTTGTACAATTCTGAAAAGATATGGGCGTGCTCTCAAATGTTGTGGCTGTGATATAGCTCCTAATGCATTTTTGCCACTACTGATTCAATAAAGTTCAAGTTGGATGTTTGATTTACCTGAACCAAGAGTTACTTCAGATTGGTTCTTCTGTGCTGCTCCCTCATATACACTGAATTACATAGAATCACTGAGCTCAAATGAAAATCCCTCTAGCATTTGAATATTTTGAACTGAGCTTAGCTATCTCACGCCATCCTGATTGAGGCTTGGAAGCAGTCAGTGAGATATATGGCAGGCCCTAAGCTGCTACTATTATCTTTCCCTTTGGTTATTTATTGGCAGCCTAGGACTGTTCACCATTGAGCCACTGGAATTGACTGACCCACAGATCAGATCCCTCAAAGGACTCCTCAACTTTAGGAAAGCAATAAAAACAGACCTCTTCACCTAACTCTCCCACCACGACCGATGGATCAAAAGAAATGTATATTGGTATTAGATCCTCGGTATATGTGGCGTTAGGCTAAAATCTTGTATTGTAGAACTTGTACTGTAATTATTATATATGTTTAACCTATAACCCGTTCTGAGCTCTTTGGGGAGAACAGGATGGAAAACAAAATAAAATAAATAAATGTATGTCTCAATCCGTCCTCCTTTTTCTGGAGCCATATGGTAACTCTAGACTGAGATGAAGAGTGGGCAGCAGGTTACCGTATGGCTCCAGAAAAAGGAGGACGGATTGCTTTCAATGAAAGTAAAAGCCAGATGTCTCAAGCCGGCCTCCTTTTTGTGGAGTTATATGGTAACCCCGCCCCCAATCCCTTAGTTTCTGAGTTGGCAGGGATCCCCAAGCCCTGCCAGCAGAAGAGACTCCATTCGCCTGGCAGTAGGCGGCTCTTTCCATAGACCACCACAGTGCTACCCTCCTCCTCCTCCTGTGCAAAAGAGAATGGTGCAGCGGCAGTGGCCCATGGAAAGTCACTAGCAGAGGACCTTTTCTACTGGTGGGACTGGGGATCCCCATCAGCCACAGCAGATGGTGTGCAATTGGGGAGGAACTGAACCCAAAGTGGTGGTGGCAGGGGGGATCTCAGGCCTCCTTATGGCTATGCCACTGTGACCAAGATTCCTTCCCCCCCCCCCCCCAAGGCTATGAATACTGATTCCTCTATATTCTCAGTTCCAACAGGTCCAGAAAGCAAAAGTTGCACAGAACAAGTATAGCAGAAAGAGTGCAAACTTATAAGAAAATAAGAATAGCCTTCTGGGTCAGAGCAATGGTCCATCTAGCCCAGGATCCCATCTTCACCCGCCCTTTACTGGAGGAACTTTCTTCAGTATTTTCAGGCTCTGTCCTGTCCCCCAGACTTTCAGGTGACCCAGTGTGCCTGCTTGCACTGTCTGTGTTGGTTCTCGCCATTCCTCCTTGCAGTTTCCCCAGACCTTTATCCCAGGGATAACCTCTTGCCCTTCAGTGCACTGGGGCAGGTTGCGGGCACTTTTCACTTTAGCTGCAGCTCCCAGTACATGTTCAGGATAACAGCGTGTGCTTGAACAGCTCACTCCACTGGGTCATTCTGCATTCTCATGCTTCGCTCTTTGGTTTGCAATGATTGCTAATGTGGAAAATGTTTACAGGCCTTAGCACGATGTGTGTTTGAGTTCTCAGTACTGGGCAGTTATTTATGTCTCTGAGTTATGCGGCATCCGTTCATGGAACACCTTGTTTGTGCTTTCAGATTTTTTATTTATTTTTTACCCTAGCCATCCGACAAGACAATCACTTGTAATTGTCATAGTGGAGCTGAGGATGTGCTATGTCGGTTTCTCGGTCTTTCACTGCCAATATAGAAAGGACTCTCCACTGTTAATATAAGCAGGGACCAGGATACTGTGAAATAGGCGATTTAAATCCGTACATCAGGGAAAACATTTCATTTCCATATAAGGAGTTAGCCCTGTCCAGTATGGGCAATGTTTTCACAGGGGAAGCACCGCTCAAGAGTCCAGAGCATCAACTGAGACACAATGTTCCAAGCAAGAATTTGGCATTAGGGCATAAAAGTCATATTTTGGCAAGGAGGTGGCAGTAATTTGGGTTTCTCAAACAGCTAATGATTAGGTTTTGTGGTGTTCTTGTTTTTTCCACATATGAGCAGTAATGCAACACCCCAGACCCTAGAATCCCTCTGATTTGCTAATTTAAACATTCAGCATTTGGTGCAGCCAGAAGAGACGCTGGAACTATTGATCAAAGAGCCTCTATTAATTTGTTATCCTTTGCTCTATTGGGTCGGAGTCTGGGTCAGCAGCCTGAAACCTGCCCTCAATAAAATGAAGTGAAGGAAGGACCTAGAGAACAACTCTGAGGGGTCGGTCTTCTCAAAATGTCTCAGGGCAGTTGAACACCTTTTGAGTTGGGGGTCAAACAAATACACTGAAGACGGTGAGTGAGACCAACCGGAAAAACTCCAAAGTGACCAAAAAAAATCCCATTCTTCAAAGCATAGGGGGAGGATAAGGATCTCAGAAACCTGCTTGGTGAAAGGGAATAAACCTCAGCCAAGTCTGACAAGGTTCCACGTTTCATTCATTGATCCTGAAAAACCTCCTCCTTCCCATTTTATTCAATTTTTACTTATCGTTTCATTAATGATTTATCTTAAAATCTTCTCCATTAAATCTTCATTAAAACCATATTAATGTGAATGGTGTTCTATATACTTTCAAGGTACTTATCTTAAATGTTGCAGACAGCCACAGCCCGACGGGCCCTATCACAATTACTGGCGCTCTCAAGGGTTCACGTAAGCTGCTGCATAATTCTGTAATATATACATTTAAATTAATATACATACCCCTAGTACTTAATGCTGCTACCGCTCTTGCAGCCATTTATACTGTGTATAATCATCATGATCTATTTAATGTCCAATTTAATCAAATGTCATATTTAACTTGATATAAAATTCTTCCCACTTATTACTTAGATTTTCAACCAATTTTTCAAATATTTTTTGAGGTGCTGTTATGTCTATGGAAAATCCCTATAAAGTTTAGATGTTTATATGATTTTTGAAGTTTTTATCCCTTATGGTTTGCGACTATCACTCAGTAACCCCAGTACTATCCTTTATAGTGCTAGAAGTCTGTTATGTCGATGGAGACATAATGCCCCATTTCACTGCCTTGGGCTGGTCTTTTTGCCGGGCCTCTTCAGCATCTTCTGAGCACCCTCTAACAAAAGGGTACTCAACCCCGTCCTCAGGTCACACCCAGCCAGTTAGGTTTTCAGGATACCCGTCATAAATATGCATGAGATAAATTTGCATGCCCTGCCTCCATGGTATCACTCTTTTGCTTATATAAGTAGCTGGTCCAATAGGTGGGGCTAATAATAAAATAATTTAACTTTATTTTTCTATACCACCAACACCCAAAAAGTTCTAGGCGGTTCACAAATAAAGAGGATTGGACATTCCAGTGATGATGCAAAGCACACAGAAAAGCAGTACAATATTTCAATAGTGAAAAGTACAATAAGAAACTATGACATCGTCATCAATCAAGTAACAAATTTTTTGAACAAATAGGTCTTAACCAATTTTCTAAAGATGCAATAAGATACAGATAATCAGGTCGTCTAACCATACTTGAACTTTACCTGCATGATAAGCCAAAGATCGATCAAAATATTTTTTATAACAGCAATTTTGGGGATTAGGAAAAGTAAATAAACCAGTACGCCTAGTAGGCCTAATTGAACGGTACCATTCAAAATGAGAGAGGAGAAATAGCGGAGCTAATCCAAATAACATCTTATAGCAAATACAAGCAAATTTGAAAAGTACTCTTGCTTCCATTGGCAACCAGTGCAGCTGACGGTAGTAAGGGCTGACATGTTCCTATTTATTAATCCAAAAGAGACTTGGGAGTTATGATTGACAAGTTGATGAAGCCATCCACACAATATGCGGCGGTGGTGAAAAAGGCGAACAGAATGCTAGGAATGATAAAGAAGGGGATCACGAACAGATTGGAGAAGGTTATCATGCCGTTGTACCGGGCCATGGTGCGCCCTCACCTGGAATACTGCGTAAAGCACTGGTCGCCGTACATGAAGAAGGACACAGTACTACTCGAAAGGGTCCAGAGAAAAGCTACTAAGATGGTTAAGGGGCTGGAGGAGTTCCGTACAGTGAAAGATTAGAGAAACTGGGCCTTTTCTCCCTCAAACAGAAGAGATTGAGAGGGGACATGATCAAAACATTCAAGGTACTGAAGGGAATAGACTTAGTAGATAAGGACAGGTTGTTCACCCTCTCCAAGGTAGGGAGAATTGAAAGGGGATAAATTCCGTACAAATGTAAGGAAGTTCTTCTTCACCCAGAGAGTGGTAGAAAACTGGAACGCTCTTCCAGAGTCTATCGTAGGGGAAAACACCCTCCAGGGATTCAAGACAAAGTTAGGCAAGTTCCTGCTGAACCAGAACGTACGCAGGTAGGGCTAGTCTCAGGACGTTAGTCTTTGACCAGAGGGCCACCGCGTGAGCGGACTGCTGGGCACAATGTACCACTGGCCTGACCCAGCAGCGGCAATTCTTATGTTCTTAAACGGACCACTGTATTTTGGATTAGCCTTAATCTTCCTAAAACAGTTTTATAAACTGCCAAATAGATTATATTGCAAACAGGAGCAAGCTATTCAAATTTCAAAAAGAACAAAGGAGGCTAAGGATTTATGCAAAAATACCCGTAACTTGCACCTATAGATAGGGATCTTAGATAGAGACGGCCAAGTGGAACCTGTTCTGTAATGAAATCTTAATGCACTCTTTCATTTTAAAAGTATTAGCATAACAATGAAAACAAATGCCTATGAGTTGGGCAGAAGCACTTACATCAGCCATTTACGTCTAAATGCTGGGAATTCACGTGGATTTTAAATGCATAAAGTTAAGTGTGAGTCCCATCCACATTGCTCCCAGATTATTCCCTGTGTATAAAATGAGCAAAACCACTCAAAGTCTAAGCAACAAGGTTCAGGATCTGCAAGCCCTGATGTTAAGATATGGTTAATTGACTCCCATGAATAGGACACAATCTTACAGGGCTCGAAGCTCTTTAAAAAGGATAGAGATGGTTGAAAAGGAGGAGGAGGAGGAGTGGATGTGAAAAAAAAACCCCAATATTAAGGCAGCTGAAATGCAGGAAGCTGTATGGTTCACCCTGAAAAAGTAGTGCAGACGTCATCTTCAGAGCTCCAACTCAAGCAGAGGAACTGGATAAAGAACTGGTCACAAATAATCCAAAGTTTGGTTTTTTATATTCCGCTTTCATCAAGGCAGAGCACAAAACAACTCCTAACTCCTTTCAACTTGGGTTCTGCATCCCCAACATTATAGGTCATGTCTGCTGTCAGCCTAGAGGCCTCTGGGAGATTATATCAATCTGACCCTGGCATGGGAAGGCAGATAGACCCTTAGTGCAGGGAAACTGTTTTAAGTAGCCCTGATTGATATATTCTAAGTTTCAAGTAGCCCTGCTTGAATCATGGCTAGCTAAAAGGTGTTAATGTCTGATTAAGAGGGTGCTTAGGACAATGGTGCACAGATCAAGCCAGAGACTTAATCCCATCAGGTTTCTCACCCTCCTTTGTTAATTAAATTAACCATTGTCTCAAACAGTTTGCAAGTTCTAAACAGAAAGATACAGGGAGATACAATATTTTCTCTATTCAGAATAAGATTCCAAGGTATAAAAGCCTGCTCTCTGCTCGATCAAGCTCTCTCTCTCTTTTTCTATGCAGCTATCAATATCGCTCTCTTTTTCTATACTTCCCTTTATTTATCTAACACGAAGCTTCCTAGAACTACAAGCTTCTATGTCCCTCTCTGCCTCTGACCTCTGTAAGGCAGTGAGACTGCTTGCTCTCTGCTTTAGTGTAATGCTCTCTGCTTAATTGTAATGCTTATAAATATTACTTTTCTGTAAGACTATTTCTATAATATATTCTTTATGCAATCGCCTCTGGTCGTGTCTATTATTCTACTTCCTGGTGAGTCATCTGTGAGGGAACTGAACCTGGGACCTGGCGTCTGTCAGTACGCCTTTCACTTAACCCCTACCACCTAATATTGTGGGGGCCACTTTCAAACTGACATCTGCCTGTCCAAGTTAGATTGTAAGCTCTTCTGAGCAGAGACCATCTATAAATGTCAAAATGTACAGCACTGACTATATAAGTGATTAGTAACAGTAGTAGCAGTAGGTGCTGTTGGTGGAGATTTCAACCAGAAGCGGGTTGTGAGATCCCATCTGAAGAATCAGAAAGAAGGAAAGAGATTGTGGATGCCGGCCAAACATAGAAACATAGAAGATGACGGTAAAAAAGGGCCATGGCCCAACAAGTCTGCCCACTCTAATGACCCACCCCCTAAATTCTTCCCTGAACTGATCCCACATGCTTATCCCATTTTCTCTTGAAGTCCAGCGTGCTGCTGGCCTGAATTTCCTGCAGTGGAAGACTATTCCAATGATCAACCACCCTCTCGGCGAAGAAGTACTTCCTGGTGTCACCATGAAATCTCCCACCCTTGAGTTTCAACGGATGACCTCTTGTCGCCGTAGGTCCTTTGAGAAAAAAGATATCCTCTTCTACCTCAATATGGCCCGTGAGATATTTGTGCTCTGCTCGGACAAATGGAGACAGATTGCATGAAGGAAAGGATGATGCTCACCAAAGGAAAAGAGACGAGACAAAGGCACCACTTGGAAAGGTTAATTGGTCCTTATCTGCCATCATCTACTCTTTTATTAAGCATTAACTCTACCGTTGGCAGTAATCGAGCAGACTGCTAGTTTAAGCAAGCATCCAGCTCCAGAGCTGCTGGAGTCAGTCCCCCTTGTAAATATATCAGATTTCAGAAATAAATTCCAGTCATCTTCCATGGAGAATACATGGCCAGTGAGAGCTATCTGGAAAGCCTGTTGCACAGAACAGGACAACCCTTTGCCTCTCCTGGCCAGTAAAATTCCAGGTTCAGAACAAGAAGTACCAGTGCTACGAAAGTTTATATGTATTTTATTTTCTTTATTTGGCACCTTACAAGATTTACAAGCAGAAAACAAACCTGAGAAGTGGATGGAATAAAGCAGGGTTTCTCAGCTTCTTCAAGTCAAGTACCCCCTAAGTCTAAGAAATATCAACCGAGTAGCCCCACCCAACCTCTGCCCCAGACTCCACCCCCATAATAATAGTACTAATTGTAATGCAATTTCTTCCATCCATTTTTCATATACACACAATATCTTAATACATAATGGCTATCAAAAATTTTTTAAAAAAACATATACAAAGCACACTGTACGCAGAAAAAATGTTAATTATCATTTACAGTATATTCTTTTTTTTTTTTCAAAGAGGTTAAGGCAGATGACTTTAAAATATGCAATATCATCTCAGGGACAGCTATAAAAACTAGACAAATATAGTGCAGCAGATATAAATTCTCAAAACTGACACATTTCAATCACTAAAATCATTTTCCCTACTGATTTTATTAGTCTCTGATTGCACTTCCTTCTGACTGTGCATCCAACATTTCTTTCTTTCTTCCTGTCCTCCGAACCCCATTCCCTTCCCCAATCAACATCTCTCTCTGTCCTTCCATGAGTACAACTTTTCTTCCTCTCTCCTCCACCCCCATTGGCAACATGTCTCCCCCTCTCTCTCACTGTCCATCTGTCTCTCATTCCCTCCCTTGCTGCAAAGGGAGTGGGGAGAGAGAGAGAGAGATCCAGGATGCATCAGATCAGAGATTACTACCTTAGGCATTGTATTCAAAAGACATTTTGTGAGTTCCAAAAGAAGCTCTTTCCTATTGTCTGATCATTCCAAAGATAGTGACATGTCATGCATAAGCAAGCCCAGATGTATGAACCATGTCATTATGGTACTTTTGAAGTATTTTTGGCCTGTTTTAAGTTAAATATATCCAGTTCAGCCCAGTGTGGCACCACCAGAACTGCAGAGCACCTCAAGGGCCATCCGCCAACGCACATCCTCATTGTCTAAAACTCACCTCTATCGTTCTCCAGTCTTGGTGTCATATGTGGAGGTGGAATCTACACAGTCTCCACAGATTACATGATACAAAACTTTTAGATTAATCCCTAGGTTAATCCATAGACCATAGGCTCAGCCTAATCCCATTTGGCACCCGGCAGCAGAAGATCACTGCTTGAGTGGCATTTTTATTCTCCCTGTCACTTTTCTTCTAGCCTCACACCTCTGCACAAATAATCCACACAAAGGGGGAAATTCGACACCAGAAAAAAAAAATCAGTGTTAAGCAGAATACACCGAGATGAACATTCTTTATAGAATGGAATTTAGAGCCAATAAGGACATAGGGACAAATTTGTCCTTGTCCCATCCTGAGAGTTTTGTCGCTGTCCCTGCCCCATTCCTGTAAGCTCTGCCTTAACCGCACAAGCCTCAAACACTTATGATTTTAAAGCGTTTGAGTCTTATGCAGATGAGGACAGAGCTTGCAGAAATGGGGCAGGGACAGGAAAAGAACTCACTGGGGTGGAACGGAAAAATGAGTTCCCGCGGGGATGGGAAAAAATGTGTCCCCTTATCATTCTCTAATTTGACCCCGTCTCTGCGGGATCTCAGTATCCCTGTTCCATCCCTGCAAGTTCTGTCCCTGCCCCATTCCTGTAAGCACTGCCTTATCTGCACAAGCCTCGAACACTTATGATTTTAAAGCGTTTTAGGCTTATGCAGATGAGGACAGAGCTTAGGCATTGGTGGAATGAGGCATTATGACATCACAATCTGAGCTCTAGAATGTTGCTACTTAGGATTTTAAAGGATTTGAGGCTTGTGCAGGTGAGGACGGAGCTTAGGCATTGGTGGAATGAGGCATTATGACATCACAATCTGAGCTCTAGAATGTTGCTACTTAGGATTTTAAAGGGTTTGAGGCTTGTGCAGATGAGGAGGGAGCTTAGGCATTGGTGGAATGAGGCATTATGACATCACAATCTGAGCTCTAGAATGTTGCTACTTAGGATGTTAAAGCGTTTGAGGCTTGTGCAGATGAGGACGGAGCTTAGGCATTGGTGGAATGAGGCATTATGACATCACAATCGGAGCTCTAGAATGTTGCTACTTAGGATGTTAAAGCGTTTTAGGCTTATGCAGATGAGGACAGAGCTTAGGCATTGGTGGAATGAGGCATTATGACATCACAATCTGAGCTCTAGAATGTTGCTACTTAGGATTTTAAAGGATTTGAGGCTTGTGCAGGTGAGGACGGAGCTTAGGCATTGGTGGAATGAGGCATTATGACATCACAATCTGAGCTCTAGAATGTTGCTACTTAGGATGTTAAAGCGTTTGAGGCTTGTGCAGATGAGGAGGGAGCTTAGGCATTGGTGGAATGAGGCATTATGACATCACAATCTGAGCTCTAGAATGTTGCTACTTAGGATGTTAAAGCGTTTTAGGCTTATGCAGATGAGGACGGAGCTTAGGCATTGGTGGAATGAGGCATTATGACATCACAATCTGAGCTCTAGAATGTTGCTACTTAGGATTTTAAAGGGTTTGAGGCTTGTGCAGATGAGGATAGAGCTTGCAGGAATAGGTCAGGGACAGAGCTTGTGAGGATGGGTTGGGGAGAGATCCCATGGGGACGGGGGAAATTTGTAGCGTGTCATTCTCTAACTCACACCTAACGTCAAGCACCGGTATTTACACCCACTGAAGCGAGCACTCAACTCATGACGTTGCAGCGCGTAAATGGCGCTATTTTACAAAACTATACATTTTCTATATGCTCCTGACCCACTCCTACCCCTCCCTTAGCCACATCCCCTGTTGATTTGCACGCTATGGGATTTAGGCACTCAGGATTCGAAAATAGTATTCAAGCAGATGTGTGCAAATCTCAGTGGGTGCCAATGAACTGCAATTATTGATTGTTAAGGCTCATTAATTCATACTTGAGAACTCATTAACTATTTTATTTGCATGTGTACCTTGGATCCGCGCCTAACATTTTAGCACCCTATATAGAAGCTGGGAGAAAATACTTGGAACAGATTGGGTTTGGCCATCTTGGCACAATGCTAATTAAATATTTGAGTAGCTTCTGTCATTTTGGGGTCGGGACTTTTGACGGGTGGAAGGAGACAAATAGCTGTGGACATAAATCCCAAGGGGAAAAGGAAGGTCAAATGGCATCATCCCAGTATTTAGTGAAGTCATCAACTATAAACATTTCAAAATGGTTTTTCTTTGTCCCTAATATAAAACAGACCCAGGAAATATTTATAAACTTCACACTTCTTCTTTTCCCTTGCTGCAGATTTAAATGTTGCAATATAGAAAGTTCTAAAGCTGTAAGATGTGAAAAGTCATCTTTAACAAGCAAACTGCAGACATGAGTAAGGAAGTTGCCAAGAATTCGGAATATTACATGTCCCTAGGGCTGGTGCAAGGGCATTTGGCACCCTAGGCGATACTCCAGCTTTTTATACCCTCTCTCAATTAACTTTTATACTCCTACAATCAAGGAACCCGCCAAAAGTTTGATAAGAAACTCATGAATCATGATTATCCAAATACCATCACTCCCAGAACAATCCTACAAAACTTTCAAATATTAAAGGGCCACCTTACTACAGGGCATTAAGTATTTATTCCCCTGGATTCTATATATGGTGCCTGAATTTGGATGCCAAAATTTGTGCATGGATTAATTAGATTTTGCACGTGCATCTTCCTGTTTGTTATTCTATAACTCCACACACATAAAACCCCTTGCAAGCACCTCAAATGAGGGCATGGTACGGAACTCTAAACATTGGGGGTTTTTTTCTCTTAAACTATACATATAATGAGGCGATTTCCAAAACCCTTTTTACATCAGCAAATTGACTATGAAAATCACCCTCCTTTCCTAAAGGGTAAAGTACCTGCAGATAGTTCTTTGAGTATGTAGCTGTCAGGATCTATACGTAGAGAATGACACGGTGACAAATTTATCACCATTCCCATCCCAGCGGATAACCATGGGAAACCATCTCCATGTTATTCTTTAAGGATAGAGGGAAGAATCAGAGTACGAATGGGAACAACCACTGACCCTCAAGCCCTGGAAAATGCTGGTGTAGAAGAATTGAGGTTGAGATGGACAGACACTAGAGAATGACACGAGATGGTTTCCAGCCACTGACCCTCAAGCCTTGCATTGAAGAATGCCAGTTGAGATGGACACTAGAGAATGACACAAGATGGTTTCCAGCCACTGACCCTCAAGCCTTGCGTTGAAGAATGCCGGTGTAGAAGGACTGAGGTTGAGATGGACACTAAAGAAGAACACAGGATGGTTTCCCACGGTTATCTGTGGGGACAGGGACAAATTCTGTCCCCATATCATTCTCTATATGGCGTCACATCATTCTCTTCTTGGTTGAGTTGAGAACTTTTCAGCGGCCCCTCCTATTGTGATGTCATAATGCCTCATTCCACCAATGCCTAAGAACCAACATTGGTAATGTCACAATGGCTTGGTTTCCCTATACTTGTGTCCATTTACTAGATGCATTTGCCTCATTTGAAATGAAATGTGTCAAGAAAAGTATGTAGAGAATGACCCCAGGACAGAATTTATCCCTGTGCCCATGATTAACCGTGGAAAGCCATCTCCTTGTCATTCTTTAAGGGCAGAGGGAATGGGCACAGTCACTGACCCTCAAGCCTTACATTGAAGAATGCTGGTGTAAAAAGACTGAGGTTGAGAGAGACACTACAGAAGGACACAGGATTGTTTCCAGCAGTTATCCGCGGGGACGGGAACGGTGATGAATTTTGTCACCATGTCATTCTCTAAAAACAATTTCACTTTGACAGCTGCTGCTCTTTGCTGCCCCCTTCCTGCAGGTTACAGTACATGCTGATGATACTTTGAGTTTGCGTGGCTGTCACAATCTATTGTTTTGCTTCTACTGAAGCTACTTCCCTAGGTGACCCTCTAGTTTACCTAATGGGTTGGCCCTACATGTCCCACCTTGAATTTTCATGTTATAAAGTGACTTTTAATAATAAACTCAAGCTTAGTGCAAGTAAGCACACAAAGGAAAGTTGCCTACACTTAAGATTTCCAGCCTGAAGGTTCTGTTAAGTAGTTTGTAACAGATAGCAAATGCTTCTAAAACCAGATGCATCATTTCATAACACGGAGTCTTGACCCATTTGTCAGTTGGAAATGTGGTCTACTATTCTCAAAACTGCTTGTACTCTTTTTCTTGGTAGCATAAAAAATGGATATCGTACACGGTGGAGCAAGCATGGGTGAAGGATCTCAATGGAGTCAGAAAAATACGAATCAAAGAGGAGAAAATGAGGAATTATCTATGCGTACGAGACATGGCACATTCCAAAGCAGAGCAAACCGTTTTGCTCTAATAAGAGCTTGCTGAGAAATGGTTTAGGAGAGGGGCAGGCGATTCCGGTCCTCGAGAGCCACAGACAAGTCATATTTTCAGGATGTCCACAATAAATATGCATGAGTTAGATTTGTATCTCAAGGAGGCAGTGCATGCAAATCCATCTCGTACATATTCATTGTGGATATCCTGAAAACCTGACCTGCCTGTGGCTCTCGAGGACCAGAATTGCCTACCCCTGGTCTATCCATCCACACTGTCAGCTATCTCTTCCTGTCTTTAAGAACGTAACCCAACTAGGACTGTGATTGATAGGCATATTTAAATAATATTTTTCACTGATCATGAGTAAAAGGGGCTTTTATCGCATGGAAACCCTTCTCCCCTGGGGATTTAGAATTGACAGATTTAGTTTGTCCCCTCTGTTCACCACCCTAGTCAGCAGTTTAACCAATCCCTCTAACTGTATCCCCTATTCTGGCTTCCTGTTTGTCTTAATTGTTTAGATTGTAAGCTCATTCGATCAGGGACTGTCTCCTTTGTGACTCTGTACAGCGCTGAGTACATCTGGTAGCCCTCTAGAAAGTAAGTTTGGGCTTTATCATAAGGTGTCTCGTCACAGTTGACCTCCTATGTCATTTTCAGGCAGACAGGGCAGTCACTAGTCAAAGTTATGCCCTAGGCAAGGGTTGCTTTGTGCACTCACATATTTTCAGGCTGCCTCAAAGTGCAGCGGGTATTATGGGCGTTAATCCATCTTGTGTACCCCTTGTGACAGCCCTGGGCACAGGCTCAAGCATTGATGGGATTAGGTTCCTTCATCAGTAGGTCGGGGTTCCTATTGAGGGTTTGGGGTGTTGGGTATTGTTACATGGTAGAACTGAACTCAACAATGACTTCTGGTTAATGTTTATCAATTCCTTAATTATTCTAAAGTCACAGATTAGCAACTTTTTATTAATAAATTGCTCAGGGAATATTACCAATGCAGATTCATTTTGCTTACCAGCCAACACCTGTACATGACCTCGCAAAGTCAACCCAATGAAGCACTTTTGAAAAGAAATTATGGCCATATTTCATGTCACCAAGTTTGTTCAGTTGTGTAACTTACATTCTTCAGGCTGTTCCCATTCTGACTTGGCAGAACCATGAAAGAGTTTGAAAATTTTGGCTCGAGTCGCTTTAATGCACTACACCGTGATGATTTGATGAAATGCTTATTGAAAAGAGAAATCAAATTGGAACTTCATTTTTCTTTCACGTCGTCATTTCTTCCTGTCAAACAGATTTGTGTCAGCATTGTGCTTTCCTGTGTTGGATGTGCCAGGGCCATTTTCCAGCTACAAAGGAACTTCATTATCTAAGTCTCTGTTCTTCTGGGAAGAGTCAACGCAGGGTGGTGAAAAGAAGCCTTGCTACCTCAAACCCAAAGTCTAGGAGATCAGTGAAGAACATTACTGCAGGGGCCCACACGGTTTTCTATGGGCAGCAGCTCGTTTGTGCCTGTGGTGAGCATGAGTGAGTGTATTTTTATAGAAGAAAATGAAGATTGTATCGTATTTGTCTTAAAACAAGCATCTGTGTAGGTGTGCGTGTGTGCATGAGAAGTACAGCAGAACGTACCAGCCGTTCAGCTGTCCCCTTCTTGCTCTTCAGTTCCCGCAGGGATGTGCCAGGCGAATGCCAGTGGCCCCACTGCGGATGGTCTACTTGGCAGCTGTCAAGGCGAGAGCTGTTAGCTATAGATCAATCTTCAGGCCTGGCAGTGAAAGGGGGGAGAGGAGACACCAACTCTATTCCCAACCAGTAAAGGCTGTTTATTCTTAATAGCCAGTTTTGTTACTCGTGTAAGCCTGATTTACCAAATCAAGAACAAATTTGCAGACCTTTTTTTTTCTACTTTAAACTTTCAGTTTGTACAAATAGAGGGGCCAAAACACAAAAATAATATAACAGCAAAAACCACTAAAAACCCTGGGTTTAACAAATACAATTCATCTCTTAACTCTAGCAATTTCATCAAATTTCCTTATGAGACATCTAGTTTTCCGCCAGCATTCATAGACAAGACTGCATTGTCTTTCTGCTTCGACAATATAGAGCAGTGGTCTCAAACTCGCGGCCCGCCAGGTACTATTTTGAGGCCCTCGGTATGTTTATCATAATCACAAAAGTAAAATAAAACAGTTTCTTGATCATCTGTCTCTTTAGCTATAAATGACAATATTATTATTAAGACTTAGCCAAGATTTATAAGCTATAAAGAGTTTTACCTCATGCAAAATTGTCATTTCTTTAAGAAGACATTAACTTTATTTCTGAGGCCCTCCAAGTACCCACAAATCCAAAATGTGGCCCTGTAAAGGGTTTGAGTTGGAGACCACTGATATAGACCATATAGCTTTGGTCATTAGTACATCAAATAACTTAACCTGCTCCTTACAAAAGAAGATAAGAATAGCCTTCCCGGATCTAGCCCAATATCCCGTCTTCACGGAGGGCAAACAAGGTCACATGTACCTGGCAAAACTCAAATAGTAGCAGCATTCCATACGGAATCCCAAAGAATAGCAAGATTCTGGAATCCCCAGAGAGTAGCAGCATTCCATGCCACCGATCCAGGGCGAGCAGCGGCTTCTCCCACGTCTGTCTCAACAGCAGTTTATGGACTTTTCCTCCTGGAACTTGTCCGACCCTTTTTTAAAACTGATCTTACCACATCCTCTGGCAATGCACTGTGAGCTCTGCTTAAGTTCCTTTTTTTATCTAGTTTTGGGTTTTATTGTACGCTCTTTTTCATTTTTCCTAGCATTTCCCTGTTGGAAATTCTGAGACGGAGTTATTTTTGGAGAATAGCTGATTGACGGCGAGTGTGTTGCCGCAAACTTTTTTGCGTTGGCTCTGCTCAGCATTGCACAGGACCACCTATCATTATCTGTAGATAAGTGTGGAGGTTTATACCATTGAGTTATTATTGCACAGTTTTTGCTGTTTTCACTTGGAGATAGCGAATTTCACCCTTTAAATGGAGTTTTTCTGACCGAGGACGTGTCTCCCTGTGCCAATTGGTTATTGATACAGGGTTGTCTGTAAGGGTATTTGGATTTCTGTATGCCCTTATTTGACACGGAGGTCTGGTGCTCTATGCAATTGATAGGTATAAGCAGTGTTGAATATTTATATTTTGGGATGAGTGCGTATGTGAGAGTATTTTGGACATCCTTAACTTGCGTCTTATATGTTTTCTGATACTATTACAAATTAGGGACCCCTGATGAAGGCGTGTTGATCGAAACACGGGCCGCGTCGGGTCCTCTGGTTTGTATAAAAGTGGTGACACTAACCGCAGCAAATAATTGTTTAAATAAACCTAGCCTGCATCTCGTACTCCTGTCTGCAGGTTTTCTTTGTTTGTTTATATATATACAGGACCACAGACCATAAACGTCAGCCGCTCCCGGTAATTTAGGCCAGGATCCAACCAAGGTGTCCCGTCTTTTGGATAACCACATTTTATTGAGTCCAATAAAGTTCCTGTGTCCTGTACGTCATCTCTGCAGTCTTTCATTTGGGTTTGGTTGATCATTAATTCTGCTGCTCATAAATATCCAGTTTCCTAAACATAAGACTAATGGTCCATCAAACCCAGTAGCCCGTTCTCTCAGTGGCCAATCCAGGTCACTAGTACCTGGCCAAAACCAAAGGGCAAGCAGTGGCTTCCCCCATGTCTTTCTCAATAAGAGACTATGGACTTTTCCTCCAGGAACTTTTCTAAACCTTCTTAAAACCAGCTACGCTATCCGCTCTTGCCACATCCTTTAGTAACGCGTTCCAGCGCTTAACTATAATCTGAGTTTTTTTAAAAAAATTCCTCCTATTGGTTTTAAAAGTATTTCCCTGTAACTTCATCGAGTGTCCCCTAGTCTGTAATTTTTGACAGAGTTACAGTGTTATGGGGGTGCAATTTGTATACAGGGTCAGTTAGGCTTCCAAGGTTTGGTCAATGCCATCTTTCTCTTGACCCTTTCCTTCAGACTCAAGTGAAAACCTTCCACCACATAGAACAGGATATCAAGGTCAATGCTATTTAGACTACATAATTAAGCGAGTCACAGTGTCTCCAAGAGAGCAGCCGTGAGCGGATTTTAACAGTTACTTGGATGACGAACCTTATCAGTGATTTCATGCACTAACTGAAAAGCGACCTTAAGCACAGTGGCTAATGACAGTTCTCTCGATTAAGCAACGTAAAGCTTTATAGAACAGACTGAAAGAGGGGGATAACTTTAAAACCATTTCCAAATTTCAGTAATAGATTTGTCTACAGAGGGACTTTGCTGTTGCCACAACTCCATGTGTTGTGAAGGTTAAAAGGCAATCAGCCCCTTCTGTAAAAATCCAGCACAAAGCCCTTATGTGATAAGATGTCAAAAGAGGCCCATATTCTGTAAATGGCACCTTAACTTAGGTATCGGTAGGCGCTTAAGTCCAAAATGCCTTTTAAAAGCAGACTTAAAAGGAAATTCAAGGCGCCTACCGATGCCTAAAAAGTAGGTGTGGTTTATGCCAGAAGTGACGTTTGTCACACTAAAGCTCCCACATAGCTGCAGTTCACGCCAGAAATGTAAGCACTTGAAAACCCGGGCCTACATTTCTGGTGCCTACCTTTGCCAGAAGCGTAAATCTCTACATGGCACCGTTTCGCGATTGGCAGCCACTTTAAGGCAGCTAACGACGACGGCGCCATTTAGGGAATCCAGGCCTAAAAGAACATTTCCATCTTTATTCCTTATTTTCTAAACTTTAAAGACCAGCAAGGCTAGGAAGATCGCAGACAGCGCGGGGTAGGCGAGAGGTAGCTCCGCCCACCCCCTGCGCGTCAGCAACAGCGCGACTCGGCTCACACTTATAAGGGAGAGAGCCAATGGCGAGAGCACCTTTGCGAAGACGCCTTAAGAAAGAGCCAGGAAGTAAGGCCAACAAATTAATTGATCCCAAGTCCTTGGGTCATAAGGAGGTTATGAGCGCACACGGAATCCAGAAGATGAGCTTTCCAGTCTTCTGTACCGGCTGCAGTATGTATGAATACCTCCCCTCTGGGACTATGGCATACATTTGCAGTCGGTGCAGGGAGCTGGAAAGCCTGAAACAGCAAGTCTGGTTGCTGGAGGAACTAGAAGAACTTCTCATTATTAAAGAGGAAAATCGCACGCAGGAGAGGTTGACTGTGGAGTCCAGCTCTACTGAAGGGATTGAAGAATTGGAGAGATACATCGAAGATGCCCACCAGCAGATTGCCGTCATCTTTCTATGTTTCTATGTTTCTATGAGGCATTATGACATCACAATCTCAGCTCTAGAATGTTGCTACTTAGGACCTTAAAGGGTTTGAGGCTTGTGCAGAGGAGGACGGAGCTCCCAGGAATGGGGCAGGGACAGGAAAAGAGCTCACGGGGATGTGACGGGAAAATGAGTTCCTGTGGGGATGGGGAAAAATTTGTCTCCATGTCATTCTCTAAAGAAAACCACCTGCAAACTTTTCACCTGCATTACAGCAGCTACAATGTATTCAAAACAACCTGGTGCATCCTTCTCTATTTCCACCTAATTCTGCTTCTGTTCTGCATGAGCAGACGTTCAACTGCTGTGAAGTGTGTTTTTTCTGCACTGAGGGTACAGTTTCCAAGGAGCTTAGCTAGCCATGTTTGGTTTGTAAAAGTCCTCGCTTTGCATTGGCATAAGGCCAGGGAAATCCAGATGTTTCTGCTGCTTGTATGTAGATGTAGGGAAGGAAGGTGAAATGAAATGTCATGAACGTCAGCTTCTGTCGATTATCAGAATGATATTAAAGATATGATCATAGAATATTAAGGATAATTGTAATCAACTAGTTTCCACTCTGAATTCCATCTTTCCAGACAAGCTCAAGGCAGGTGGGCCCAGAGGTACCCGGGTTTCCCGATTGTGAAGGGTGAAACTTGCCATCACTATAGAGGCATTCACTGCGTATTCCACAGAAATGACAAAAATGTCCCATCAAAATGAAAGGATTTTATAGGATGGAAGAGGTTGTGGTCTGCCACATGAGCGACTTTAAGGGTGGGGAATGTTTGTGTCATTTTCTGGGTTTGTTCATTTTATGCATCCACACTTCCCGACTCGTATCAAGTGTGTGTTTGCTGTGTTCACATCCCTACATGTATGCAAAATAGAGAATGACAAGGGCACAAATTTGTCCCCGTCCCCGTGGGATCTCTCTATTCCATTCTCGTTCCCGTGAGTTCTGTCCCTGTCCTTCTGCCATCCCTGCAAGCTCCGTCCTCATCTGCACAAGCCTCAAACACATGATAATCCTAAGTAGCAACATTCCAGAGCTCAGATTGTGATGTCATAATGCCTCATTCCACCAATGCCTAAGCTCCGTCCTCATCTGCACAAACCTCAAACGCTTTAACATCCTAAGTAGTAACATTCTAGAGCTGAGATTGTGATGTCATAATGCCTCATTCCACCAATGCCTAAGCTCCGTCCTCATCTGCACAAACCTCAAACGCTTTAACATCCTAAGTAGTAACATTCTAGAGCTGAGATTGTGATGTCATAATGCCTCATTCCACCAATGCCTGAGCTCCGTCCTCATCTGCACAAGCCTCAAACCCTTTAACATCCTAAGTAGCAACATTCTAGAGCTGAGATTGTGATGTCATAATGCCTCATTCCACCAATGCCTGAGCTCCGTCCTCATCTGCACAAGCCTCAAATGCTTTCAAATCATAAGTGTTCGAGGCTTGTGCAGATAAGGCAGTGCTTACAGGAATGGGGCAGGGACAGAACTTGCAGGGATGGAACAGGGATACTGAGATCCCACAGAGACGGGGTCAAATTAGAGAATGATAAGGGGACACATTTTTTCCCATCCCCGCAGGAACTCATTTTTCCGTTCCACCCCAGTGAGTTCTTTTCCTGTCCCTGCCCCATTTCTGCAAGCTCTGTCCTCATCTGCATAAGCCTCAAATGCTTTAAAATCATAAGTGTTTGAGGCTTGTGCGGTTAAGGCAGAGCTTACAGGAATGGGGCAGTGACAGAAACAGCGACAAAACTCAAGGGGACATTGATTTTCTGCGGGGACGGGGACAAATTTGTCCACCGTGTCATTTTCTTGGACAAATTTGTCCTTGTATCAAATACAGATGGTGTGTGTGTGTGCATGTGTACATGCTAATAGCTTTTTCTCCAGCTCTGTGCACACAGCAGAAAATTGCTGATTACCGGCATAGTTCAGGGTCACGGTGCTCTTTCGGTCAGGTCAAGGCCCCTCCCACCATTACAATCCACAAGCATTGTTTCTCACATATACACTGGCATGACAAATAGCATTGCAAAACAAGACAGAGGCTCAGTCCAGGGTCTATAAACTGGCATTCCCAAGAGAAGATCAAACCCATTAGTGTCTCTGAGTGTGCGTCGGTTCCATAACCGCAGTATGCCAGACATTGGCGTGCCGACAATTGCGCACAGGGCATATGCGTGCCGCTGGTCCCACCATTTTAAACCGGTAATGTTACCACTGTGAGGGGGGTATGGGAGGGGAAAGTCCTCTTGCTCCTGTTGGTGAGTAGAGGGGTGAACCCCCCCCAAGTACACTTAAAACTTCCGTTTTCCGTTAAGTTTTCGGAGTTCAGGAGTGGGGGGGGGGAGTTGCCACACACATACACACCTAACAGGAGCGCGAGGACTCGTACATGTACTGAGGGGGTTCTAACCCCCCCCCCCCCACACTCACATACACACACCCTCACAGCGCTAACGTAATGGGTTTAAAGCGGCGGGACCGATGGCGCGCATACATCCTGCCCGCGATTGTCAGTGTGTTTTTGTCAGAGCACTTTTGTCTCACCCTCAATTGATGGGTCACTGTGTGTGCCACAAGGGTAGCCATCATCGCTGCCAGCGCAGAAGATCAGTCTTAATTATGCACCACATTTCAGTGACACGTACAGGCCTTAATTTGTAGATAAAAATAAAATAGAACTGAAGAGCCTGGAGAGACTTGGGTGAGCCAGGAGCAAGAGGAAGAGAAAGACTGGATTAGGGCGCAGGAACTGTTCTCTCCTCTCCTCCAGGCTCACCACTTCCCCTCCTTTTCCCTGCCCAGTGGAGCCTGCAAATAAGTGGTGCCGTTCCCCCCCGAAACGGCATCTGAGAGCGGTTGGGGAGTCGCATTATATGCATCAACCATCACCGTAGAGGGCACAGCTTTTATGACATCGGGCTAGGAATGCTGTGACCAATAGGAAGTGAGGCCTTTAGAGTGTAAGCAGTCCCTGAGTTACAGACGCCCAACTTAAGTACAACTCCTTCTTAAGAACGTGGTCGCAGCTTCATTTGATTTCACTGAGCAGCCTTTCCAGTGGCCTAGACTCCTCCACTTCTCCTGCAGCAGATTCAGGACTGACGCCTGGCCACATTAAGAACAGTGTGTGGTTGTGCGTGCTGTACCTTAGAGGGAACACTGGTTAGGGACAGCTGGACCTTTTGTCAGCTGGGAGCAGAATCTTAAAATCTACAAGTTCTGAGTTAACATGCAAATCCGACTTAAGAACAGCTTTATAAATGTAACTCTTTCTTACACTGGGGACTGCCTGTACATAATGCAAAGAGGCCTTCTATTCCTACAGGTGCACTTTGTCTCCAGCCACTAGGTGTCACTATTGTGTGATGGCTAGGACTTCTTTCCTGAGAATTGGGAACTAGAGAATGACACGGTGACAAAATTCATCACCGTTCCCGTCTCTGTGGGAAACCATCTCCATGTTATTCTTTAAGGAGAGAGGGAAGAATTAGAGTATGAATGGCCACAACCACTGACCCTCAAGTCTTGCTTTGAAGAATGCCGGAGTAGAAGGACTGAGGTTGAGATAAACACTAAAGAATGACAAGGGAAGGTTTCCCACAGGGAAAGGAGCAGTGATGAATTTCGTCACCGTGTCATTCTCTATTGAGAATACAGCACACCCTTAATTTATTTCATGCAAAGAAAATGCCCCCGAGCTTTGCCGGTTACTGCCATATCTTGGGGCTCCCATGAAAGGAGGATGCTTCCAGGCCACCTGGTTGTTCGAGTATCATCACTATTGTGGCCTGTGGACTTCTGACAAAAACAGGGACCCTGCAAGGGGTCTAAACACAGGTCTGATGCTACCACACTCTTTGTTCCCTTCTAGAAAGTGGTTTATAGCGACTCTGAGTTTTGAAGGTGTGCCTGGTCTTTTTCGAGGAAAATTACATAAACATGTCCCCTCTTGGTTTACAGCTATTTTCTGGAACGGAGAGAAGTGATGTATGACTTAAATATTTTGTATTTATATATCACTCAAGTAGTCCTGCAATGCAATTACCTCATTTCTCTCAGCCTTGGACTGGCGCTTGCCCTTTTAAATAAACAGAACCATACATAAAGTCTTTTAAAAATTAATCTCTTTTCTTGTAGTTTGGAACAATTGATAGACATTAATCTTAACTTGATATTTATTTCGTTCTCTGTTGATTTAAACAGGCTTGTTTTGGGTCTGATTATTTTTGTAATAAGTTTTTTGGACTATTGTCAAAGCTCTTTCTTTTATTAGTTATTCTTGGCTTCCAAAGATTCAAAGGATTTTTTTCCTCCTGTTCATGTAGGTCTGTTACTGGCTAATGCAATTGGGCATGATGAGACTCCCTTTTTGTATGTCCAGCTGAATAAGGATATAAGAACACAAAGAATGGCCATACTGGGGCAGACCGAAGGTCCATCAAGCCCAGTATCCTGTTTCCAACAGCGACCAAACCAGGTCGCAAGTACTTGGCACCATCCCAAAGAGTAAAGCAGATTTTATGCTGCTTATCCTAGGAATAAGCAGTGGATTCCCCCGAGCCATCTTAATAATGGCTTATGGAGTTCTCTTTTAGGAGATTATCCAAACATTTTTAAATGCTGCTAAGCTAACTGCTTTCACTATAAGTTTCAAGTTTATTAAGTATTTGATATCCCGCCTATCATTATGTCTAGGCGGTTTCCAAAGGAATGAAAATTGTTACAAACATAGAGGGATAGAAAAAAAAAATCACATTAGGACATACAATCAATAGAACATAAGCAGTTCCTCTGCTGGTTCAGACCAGAGGTCCATCATGCCCAGCAGTCCGCTCACGCGGTGGCCCATCAGGTCCAGGACCTGTATAGTAATCCTCTATCCATACCCTTCTATCCCCTTTTCCTTCAGGAAATCATCTTCTCCCTTCTTGAACCCCATTACCGTACTCTGTCCTATCACGCCCTCTGGAAGCGCATTCTGGGTGAAGAAGAACTTCCTAGCATTGGTTCTGAATCTGTCCCCTCTTAATTTTTCCGAATGCCCTCTCGTTCTTGTAGTTTTCAAAAGTTTGAAGAATCTGTCCCTCTCCATTTTCTCTATGCCCTTCATGATCTTGTAAGTCTCTATTATGCCCCCTCTAAGCCTCCGCTTTTCCAGGGAAAAGAGCCCCAGTTTCTCTAATCTTTCAGTATCGCCATATCCTTCTTAAGGTACGGCGACCAATATTGGATGCAGTACTCCAGATGTGGGCGCACCATCGCCCGATACAACGGCAGGATAACTTCTTTCGTTCTGGTTGTAATACCTTTCTTGATAATACCTAGCATTCTATTTGCCTTCTTAGCGGCCGCTGCGTACTGTGCCGACGGCTTCATTGTCTTGTCTACCATTACCCCCAAGTCCTTTTCTTGGGTACTTTCACCCATTACCAGCCCTCCCATCGTATAGCTGTACTTCGGGTTTCTGTTTCCTACATGCAAGACTTTACATTTCTCTACATTGAACTTCATCTGCCATCTTGTCGCCCACACAAAAGGGGACAAAGTGAAAAATATCCAATATTCAAACAAATAAAGGTCAAAGTGACTTACACATTCTCTGTCAGCAAATTTCAAGAGTTTAATTACTCATTGCGTGCGCTTCATAAAAGGAGCCCTTAGTACTTTCATCGCATTCCCCCTAGTCCTAGTATTTTTTGTAAACAAGTGATTCACATCTGCCTGTTCCACTCCATTCCGTAATTTATAGACATCAGGGCTTCCACAATGCTATTTCTAAATAACATCCATGCCTGGTTTAAAGTCCTAACCTTTGCCACCGATCCTTTAAGCTTCTTTTTAACCATTTTCCTCATTTTATCAGTCGCCCTCTCGAAAATTAAATGCCGCTACAGTAGATATCTTTAGCAACATCACTCCAGATATCAGCTCAAATTTGATCACGTTATGATCACTGTTTCCCAGCGGACCCAAAACAGTTAACTCCTGTACCATGCCTTGCATTCCACTAAGGACCAAATTCTAAAATAACTCCCCTTCTTGTCGGTTCCTGGACCAGTTGCTCCAAGAAGCAGTCATTTATGGCATATAGGAATTTTACCTCCCTTGCACTCCCTGATGTAACATTTAACCAGTCAATGTTGGGTAATTGAAATCACTGTACTTTAGACAAGAAGCCTGCTTCAAAAGACTTGCAACAAATGCTATTTTCAGATGCCAGAAGTCATCAAAACAGTCCTTGCAACTTTCTACTCAGCCTGCAGGCGTCTTCACCAGTGCCTGTGGCAGTGCCTCTTATGTTTGCTCTGTCCAACTAGCTGAGGCAATCTCCCCAGGCAAAGACTATGGAACGAATCCCCCCCTCTTTTCCAAAGACCACCCACTGGTCCTTCCAGCTCTTAACAGTCCACAGGACTCCAAGAAATCTCTCTGATCCTAAAGGTTTGAGCATCCCAACTTTGGTTCCCAATTACCATCTTAGCTCAGGAGATGAATGATAAAAAAAAAAAACACCTCAAAACCATGAGCTCATCTTGGCTTAAGTTGAATATTACTAAATTACACTGTGAACTCTTGGTACTGAGTTAAAAGGCGGCATAGAAAGTAAAATTAAATCTGTCCACGCCCCTCCCAAGGACACACCCACTTTGATATGATATTTTACATCATTACGTTACAAATAATTGTTCTCGTTGGATACCCAAGACTATGGAGTGTTGTTTGCTGAATGGGGGGGCCTTCCACCATGCCTATTAAACAGCAGAAATGGATACATCTGACTTGTCCTGGCATCTGCTTGGAAACAACCCGATCTTCCGGCACCCCGAGCATTGTTGACCAAAGTTCGATTCATACAACAAATGTCTAAACCGACTGCTCTCAGGAGAAATCAGATACCATTTGGGGCGCATATGACGCTTGGGTTACCTCTCAAGTGGATGATCCTACTGATTTTTGAACTATAAATTCTTATATCTCAATATTTCATGGTTCTCCTGCACACATCCTTCTACCGGGATGGGAGGGGGGAGGTTGGGGGGAAAGGAGGGTTGGATTATGGAAGGCTTATAGATAATTTGATATTTTCAGTATGTATTAAGAAATAAGGCATACAATGATTGAATATATTGATTATACTGTATATGATAGTTGTTTTTAATGCATTTAATTATTAATAAAGGAAGAAAAAAAGAAATAATTGTTCTCATATTAGGTTTTATGTGGCTGACATCTTGTAGGGAACCAGCCAGTCTCTGGTGAATAACAGTTAAATCTTAATAAACATTTCTAACAAATGGGTTTTATACAACTTTCTTTAAAAAAAAAAAAAAAAATAACAGCTAGTTGGTCAAAAGTTTCAGATGGTTTGCAAGATTTTCCTGAAGAAAAGAGAGCATCTAGTTAGTCAAAAACCTATTGAAGAAATGCGTTTTCCCAAAATAAAGGATAACTTTGTATTAGTCTAATGCTTAAAGGAAGCTCTTTCCACATAAGAGGTGAAAGAAAATGTACTTTAGGGCTCAGAAAAAGAGGTGTTAGAGACTCTCAAAGACAATGTTTAACGGAACTAAATTATTCAAATACCATAGAAGATCTTAAAAGCCGTCACACAAACTCTGAAATGAATCCGAGGATTCTCAGTGAAAAAAAACATTTCCTCCTATTGGTTTTAAACTTCGAGTGTCCCCTAGGGCTCCTTTTACTAAGGTGTGCTAGCGTTTTTAGCGCACGCACAAGATTAGTGCGTGCTAGCCGAAAAATTGCCGCCTGCTTAAAAGGAGGCGGTAGCGGCTAGAGCCCTCAGTCTTTGTCACTTCTGACAGAGTGAAAACTCGATCCATTCAGGTTTTTGTAGACTTCAATCATATCTCCCCTCAGCCGTCTCTTTTCCAGGCGGAAAAGCGTCTTAGGTAAAGCAGAGTCGAGCAGCCTGGGGCTCCGCTAGAACTAATGGGGTAACTCCTGTTCTAATAAGAACTGGAAGGGGTCATCTGGTCAAGTAGAGCATTCTCTGAGCTCTAAACAAACCATGCATGATGTAAATAGATACCAAAATATATAAAAACCTCAAATCTAAATTTTTAAGATAGGGAGCATCCTCAGCATGAGTTTGAAAGCTTTAAAGAGCGACTGAAAGAGCAGCTCTAGTGCTTAGAATAGCAAAGCCAGCAAACACTGAGCAAAGATTACCACCCACTGCCAGCCGCACACTATCATCTGGGTGCTTTAAAGTGCAAGTCAAGTGCAAAGAATGTGCAATAAATAAATATATATATAAAAGTGGAAGACAAAAAGTTCAACCCACTGACCTGAACAGAGAATGACAAAATGAGTCACTTGTCCCTCCAGTTACTTAGCTGAATAAAGGTGCTGGAGTCAAATAGTAGCAAGGAGAGTCCAGCTTTTTTGGGATCAAAGACCAAAGTTAAGGTGGTTTCCTGCAATGCCCTAGGCCACGCCCAACTTATATTTTGGTGTCTTTTAAGGATATTTTGTCTTGAGGTTTTTGCTGATGTAAATAGATGCCATGAGATGATGTTTCAGCAAAAAAGAGTCGTAAGGACAGAGAGGAAAAAATATAAATATAGGTTCAGTTACCTGCATGCTGAATATAAATTCACTATTTTTTTTTACATCCCAGTTCAGCAGGGTTGTCACCACATAAACACAAGCAGATAATTAAACCACTTGTCCTGGGAAGAGCGGGTGTTCCCGTGCTCTCCAGCTAGTATATAATGATTAGCAGCTACAAAGGGGTCCTTTTATCAAGGCGCGGTAGGGGGTTTAACGCGCAGAATACCGTTAAACTTCCTGCCGTGCTAGTCGCTAACGCCTCCATTGACGAGGCGTTAGTATTTTGGCTTTCCGCAGGGGTTAGCGCGTGATGAAATGTCCGACGCGCTAACATAAGAACATAAGAACATAAGCAATGCCTCCACTAGGTCAGACCTGAGGTCCATTGTGCCCAGCAGTCCGCTCACGCGGCAGCCCAACAGGTCCGGGACCTGTGCAGTAATCCTCTATCTATATCCCTCTATCCCTTTTCCAGCAGGAAATTGTCCAATCCTTTCTTGAACCCCAGTACCGTACTCTGCCCTATTACATCCTCTGGAAGCGCATTCCGGGTGTCCACCACACGTTGGGTAAAGAAGAACTTCCTAGCATTCGTTTTGAATCTGTCCCCTTTTAACTTTTCCGAATGCCCTCTTGTTCTTTTATGTTTTAAAAGTTTGAAGAATCTGTCCCTCTCTACTCTCTCTATGCCCTTCATGATCTTGTAGGTCTCTATCATGTCTCCTCTGAGTCTCCGCTTTTCCAGGGAGAAGAGCCCCAGTCTCTCCAATCTTTCAGTGTATGAAAGGTTTTCCATGCCCTTAATCATTCGTGTCACTCTCCTCTGGACCCTCTCAAGTATTGCCATATCCTTCTTAAGGTACGGTGACCAATACTGAACACAGTACTCCAGATGCGGGCGCACCATTGCCCGATACAACGGCAGGATGACTTCTTTCGTTCTGGTCTATATAATTCTAAGCAGTCTGTTACAGAATCTCCAAAAAATAAAACAGACTGATATTGATGCATTTTCATAATAGCCCAAGCCCCGATACCATGAGGACGTCAAAGTAAGTGCTCCATGAAGGAACCTTTGAAAAAGCCTAGTGTGGCGAAACGGGTCCCGTCGGGCAAAAATTTTGGGGCAAGCAATTTTGCTTACAATAAAGACAAGTGATGAAAATGCATCAATATCAGTCTGTTTTATTTTTTGGAGATTCTGTAACAGATTGATTAGAATTATATAGACCGAAGATTGAACCCTATGAGTGAAGGCCTTTGCTTTGTTTGGAGTTATCCTGTTTCCTCACTCTCTGTCTTCTATTTTGGACATTTTTAGTACTCACTTTTTTGATTATGCCCCTCCACGTATATACTTATGAGCTCTGCTTAAAATTCACCACTGCACACACTCATAATAACCTAGTAACTAGTAGATGACGGCAGATAAAAACCCGAATGGTCCTTCCAGTCTGCTCAACGGGATTCAATTTAAAATTTTTTTTTTTTTCTTAGCTATTTCTGGGCAAGAATCCAAAGCTCTACCCGGTACTGTGTTTGGGTTCCAATGACAAATGACACTCATTGACAAAGTTGATATTGTATAAGGGTCATTTATGCATTTCTATTCTCAGGTAACTGATTGCATACCTCTTAAATTATAGCCCTCGCCCCTTTATAGAATTACCCTGTAATGTTCATCTGTCTTTGTTTCTTTGAACTCACCTATCTTGTCAAGGTTTTGGCATGCTTATTTTTTTTAGAGGCTGGACTGCCTGACAGGTTATGGGCTCGTGAGTCTGCATTAAGTGTTATTGAAATTCTTTCTCAAGGAAGCCTGGTTTCTCAAGACTTTTTCTCAATCTCTGTGCCTAAAACAAACATCCCTTCTTAGATTAGCTCAGGGTAAGTTGTAAATAACGCCAGATGCGTTGCTTATCGTTTTTGCTGGGAATCTTCAGATCCGTTTCCTCTTTGCAGTTATTATAATGCATTCATTCAATCAATCTCTTTCTTTTGTTAGATGACTTATATTTAAAAATAAATTTTAAAAAAGGCGACATCGTCCAGTACTAGTGCATATCTTGAAAAACGAATCTGGTTATTTCATTTGCAAATAGATCAGCTAGTCCTGCCATGAGACACTAGAATTGTGTGTTCATAGCTACAAAATCTGAAATTAAAAAAAAATAAATAAATAACCGATCAGATTTTGCATTCACTGACAGTAAAATAAAAAAAAAGGAAAGACAGACATTTCTTGCACTGCTCTGGGGTGAATTTTGTGCAGCTCCAAAGGGAGGGGGGGTGCTCTTTCCTGTTTGGGGACCGAAATGACAACTCCCGTCTCCAGGGGCACGAGCTTCTTTTCCCGGGAATAAAGTGCCATTGTGTGGGGGACGCGGAGCAGCTCCTGCCACTAATTGGTGGAATCCAGGGGCGGTGGTCCCTAAGGGGCGTGGCTCCTGCTGGAATGTTCCCGGGCTTTCGCCCCTCCCTCCCAGTCTGAAGAAGGCAGAATCAAGGGAGGGGGAAGGGGCCAGGTCGTAAATCCTTCACTTCACATATTTGCAGGAGCTCGAGTAACAGCCACTTTGCTTTTGGACATTTTAGGGGTGTTTTTTCAGGAGGAGGCTCAGTCCTTCTTTCTTGATCGGAGATTGTTGTGGCTCAAAACCTACCTTTTTGATCTGATCTGAGTGATTGATAAATAAAAATATCCTAATTGTGTGTCAGCCTTTTGGAAATTGCAATCTGTTCACAATCGTTTCCTGACTCAGCAGATAAAGCTGTGAATGGGGGTTGGGGGTTTTTTCAATAGGTGTGTGTTAAATTCAGGCCATCTTCAAATCTACAAACTCACTTTATTTATTTATTCAATTCTCCTAGAGGAACTCAGAACACCCGGATTCATGAATACAGTATATCTAACGAGCTGCATGTGGGGTTATAGTTCAACCACTACTGAAAAGGAAGCACTGAGGAATTATTAGAAGTAGCACAGAAAGTACCAAGCAAGGTGGTCAGAGCTGAATCGAGCCTCTGCACTGGTTCCACTTCTTCTTGATTAAACTTTGGTATACTCAATCTGCCCAGCATCGATCCTACTTCCTAACTACAGTAAAACCTTGGGTTGCGAGCATAATTCGTTCCAGAAGCTTGCTTGTAATCCAAAGCACTCATATATCAAAGCAAATTTCCCCCATAAGAAATCATGGAAACTCAGACGATTCGTTCCACAACCCAAAAACTTTAATACAAAATACTATATGTACCTGTATTGCAAGACCTCGCTCGTTTAGAACAGTCACTACGCTCTCACAGCATCAGAGAGAGAACCATCGGCTCAGTTGTGATGATGTGATGCATGTATATCATATGTACTCATATTGCAAGACTATGCTCGTTTAGAACAGTCACTGCACTCTTGCAGCGTCAGAGAGAGAAGAACCATCGACTCAGTTGTGATGTGTGTATACTATAAGTACTTGTATTGCAAGACATTGCTTGTAGATCAAGTTAAAATTGAATCAAATGTTACTTGCAATCCACAGTTTTACTGTAGTTGATTTGTGGTCGAAGCCCGCTCCAGCCTTGATCCTGATCTGTACAGGACCCAGACAGTAGAAGTTTGTCCACCATTGCTCGTACTTCCCAACCTCTGAAACTGCCATCAAAGCTCAGTACAGTTATGAGGCCATTAAATGGATTCCATCCTTTTTGTAGAGGTCTTGAGTTTTTGTTGTCCTGGGAATGTATTAAGGTTGTGGTCCACCAAAATAAACTGAAGAAAATGTAGAGTAGAGAGCTGCACGGGGACGACGGGGATGGATGAGGATGGAGGGATTCCTCGCGGGGATGGGTGGGATTCCTCACGGGGATGGGTTGGACTTTGGCGGGGACGGGTGGGATTCCTCACGGGGATGGGTTGGACTTTGGCGGGGATGGGTTGGACTTTGGCGGGGACAGGTGGGATTCCTCACGGGGATGGGTTGGACTTTGGCGGGGACAGGTGGGATTCCTCACGGGGATGGGTTGGACTTTGGCGGGGACAGGTGGGATTCCTCACGGGGATGGGTTGGACTTTGGCGGGGACGGGTGGGATTCCTCACGGGGATGGGTTGGACTTTGGTGGGGACAGGTGGGATTTCTGTCCCCGTGCAACTCTCTAATGTAGAGCCGTTTCTTTACATAGGTTGTCTTTTGGTTTTGCTCTTGCAATGAAGAATTCTATTGGAAAACTAAAAACAACGAATGTTCCGATAATTATGGACTACGATAAAAGCCAATTTGGCAACCAGAATTCAACAGCTGGTGGCATTTTACTTAAAGAATAAAATAGTAGACCACTTGAATTTGTAGCAATAAAAGGTCACATAACATTATTAAGTGGTACATTTTTATTGGCCTAACAATCCAATTCCTTGACTAGCTTTCCAGAACTCTACTGTCTTCAATAGGTTGGAACAAAATGAATCTTGATCTGTTCATTTTGTTCTGACCTAAAGGGAATGAAAGTTCCAAATGATATTTAAGACCTGGATTCAGTTAATCCAATAAAAAGGTATCACCTTGTAATTTTCTTTTGCTGACTTTTAAAAGGAAAAACCTGGTCTCCTGGGAACAAGTCGTTCCAGACTCCAATCATGGGAAACTGGCATTTGTTATAAACATATAAGATGCACCTGATTCTGCACCCCGAGTCAATTCTTGATGTCAGATCTTTTCAAAGTCCCCTTGAAAATCAGATCAACGTGATACCAGATAAAGAGACGTACAATACAGATTATCAGTTTCCTACGTTTAGAAAACCAAACTGGAAAAATTCTTCCAAATCATCACATTCAGAATCCCAATTTTCTGTCATTTTCATATTCCACTTCTTTTTTTATGTACTAAAATTGATCTCCAGCTTTGTTGTCAATTAAACCCCCCTCCCCCTTTTTACTAAGCCATGATAGAGGTTTCTAGTGGCCTGGAGTGCTAAATGTTTTGATGCTCACAGTATTCCTATGAGTGTCGGAGTATTTAGAGTCCTAGGCTGAAGTGGACTTAGAAAAAGAGAGCCAGAGTGAGACATGGAGGCTTATTAGTTTAGCAAAAGGTGATGATGACCCGTCAAATGGATTCTGAAGGCAGCATATTTGAGTAAAGCTATGAAAAAAAGGTTATAGTCACATAGATGATTCGGAAAGTTGGCTCCGATTACCAATCGTCTCAAAAGTTTGTCAGAGGTATTAGGTGCCATGTAATTTGTGTCATCCACCTTAGGTCCCCTGAGGAAGGCCGAGCAATTGCCGAAACATGGACCGAGCCTAACTTTTGTGAGCATTTATCATCAGTGACACATTTTGGACCTAAATAAACTCTGAGGTTGCTTTTATTTGATCTTTGAATCTGATCATTTGAATAAACAATATTTCCCGGACATCCCCTTTGTGTGTTCAGATTTCGATTTTGTCTGTGGAACGCCGGTCCTTTTACTTGGTTTGTGTTTGTTAATTATTGTCCAATATATACAACTGGGGAAAAATTTCAAAAAAAGATTTGTTCCCAAAATATCTGAATAGGCAAACAACTAGTAAAGGAACAGGCTACTTTAAATACCTTTTTATATTTAAAGGTATTTAAAGTAGCCTGTTCCTTTACTAGTTGTTTGCCTGTTAATTATTGTCAACATTTTTGTTAATAATTGCCAGCATTTTTATATAATTAGATTTTTTTTTGGGGGGGGGGGGATACACTACAAGGAGCATTCAGTTGCCATAAACACCAAGGGGAAAATTCTGTAATTGGCATCTAAAAAGATAAGCACTTATCTCTTGTAAAGCACACTTTACAGAATCACACCTAACTTAAAACTTGGGCACACAGTGATGGCTGATTATCTGTAGGGAAGCGGCCAGGACTGGTCGCTACCTGAAAATTGAATATGTCAGATAAGTACTGATGGCAAATTTGGATGACACTTAAAGTCTAGAAACATATGTTTTTTCAGCAAGGATTTCTCGTATGAAAGATTATAAGACCTGACTATTTGAACGAATGATGATAAAGTGGACCGAGCCTACCCGAGAAGAAAAAGAATCACAATGTATTAAGAGACTGGTATTTTTAAGGCAAAGGAAGAAAAGAAGAAAGCTGGAAAAGGAATTTAGAAAACGATTTAAAAAGATATATAAAAAAAAGTTTAAAAAGTAGAAATAAATAAAAACAAATAAATTTAATACGGGTGGCTGGTGGTTAAAAGCCAATGATTACAACTAAGAGCGACCATAAAAGTGGAATATAACACCTATTGGTGGAGATGCTCTAAGTCTGAGGCTATTTTTCCACTTAGATAAAGGGAATAGCTAGTTAGCGGTTAAAGTTAGTGGGATGAGAAAGACACTGACGGGTCTTATGGAATAGTAGAAATACACCTGTCATATAGGAGAGGGTTTTAAAGGCCTACATTATAGGCGCCTAAGTCCTCCACTCCTAAACACATCTACTTTGGAGTTAGGCCCTGCTAAACACTATGTGATAGGTGCCTATCTTGTGTAGAATCCCGTCTAAGATAGGCCCCAGTTAATTTTTTTTTTTCAGTTATCTAATTAACGCACCTATCTTATAGAATTTTCCCTGTAGATTTCACTGCTTGCCTCCTCATGAAAAAGAAGAGGAAATCAGACTAATTGGATTAGTTACTAATGGTTAACACATTCTGTTAGCAACTAACACCTCCAACCCATCTCCAACATGGTTAGAGCTGCAGGATGAGAACCATGAGAATCAGAGTTCAAATCCTCTCTATCCTATTGATACTCCGTAACCTTGGCAATATCATTCCACCTTCCACTGACTCAGATTTATGTATTTCAAAATTTATATCCTGCATATCTGACAATTCTAGCGGGTAACAATCAACATACATAATATCACATAAAGAATGTAATTTAAAAACATAACACAAAATAACATACACCATCATCATGCAAACACTAAAAAAAAAAAAATCAAACTTCAAAATGTAATAGATAAAACTTGAAAAGGCAAATAATGACAAATTTCAATATTCAGTCTCATCTCGCAAAAGCGCATTCAAACAGTAAAGTTTTTTTTTAACATCTTCCGACACTGAAGAATGCTTGAGGTTTGCCTTACTTCCATTGGCAGCGCCTTCCAACAAATCAAACCCTGCACCGTCAACATGGTCAACCTCACCGTATTGAGCGAAGACGCTTCTGAGCACATCTTATCCACAGACCGCAGCGTACGAGTCGGTTGGTAGATATGTAGTAACGATCGCAAAACAACAGGGCAATCGTCCTACATCAGCCTTTAAACTCAACGCACACATTGATAGGCAACCGGGATAACTCCTGCAAAATTGGTGTGATATGTTCAGATATGATCTTACATTCTAAGATCTCTGTACCTGATCTCACAGTGGGAGGGTCGGTGGGGTTCTGCTGCACAGGGGGATGAGAGGGAGGGATAGAAAAATGCTGCAAAAGGGGATGGGTTTGAGGGGAGGAAGGGAGAGATGATTGATGTACATGAAAAAAAAAATAAGACAGCCCCTAAAAATAAGCCTTAAGCTCAGGTTCAGAAAACCGAGCAATCAAATTCAAACATAAAAGCAAAATACTTTTAATGGCTTTAATAAAAGTAACTGTGAGCAACTGAACGTATCACTTTTCCACATAGTCCCCATGCGAAATGGCGCAAGAAATGTTTTGGCGGCTCCCAAAGCTCGGTGAGCTCTGCTTCCTTTACTTCACCATCAGAGGGGAATCTGCGACCTTCCAGCATGTCCTTCGGTGGATCAAAGATGTGATAATTACAAGGCTGTAAGGAAGATGTGGAAGATGTTCAAACCCAAGCAGTTGCACTGTCCATTCTGTTGCTCCTGGTGCAGCAAGACCGTTTTGGGCAACGTTCCTCTTCTTTTGCTGCGAATTGCAGGTTTAAGTTCATTTCACAGCAGTGCATAGTAATTTTCACTGCTCACTGTTTGCCCATGCACCAGAATAGGTCCCTTCACGTCCCAAAAGAAGGTTAACATTTCCTTGGAGGGCACTACGGCACATTGTTCTTCGATGGTGCAATCTTGCAATGGCGCACCCAAGTTTATGATCTCGTGGATGAACTATCCAACAGGCAATGTATGAGTGCATAGGTTGCTCTGTTCTGGTTATCACATAATTTAGCAGTAATGCGGCAGAGGGAAGGCCCCAGCGGGGAAGTCCGCAACGCAGCCCGTTCAGAGCGCTACCACTGCTGCTGTTTTTGGATGCCTCGGAGGTACGATATGTCAGTCTCACAGTGGGAGGGTCGGTGGGTTTCTGCTGCACAGGGGGATGAGAGGGAGGGATAGAAAAATGCTGCAAAAGGGGATGGGTGAGAGGGGAGGAAAGATGCTGCACATGGGGGAGGGGGAGAAAGTAAAGAGGAAGAATTGGGGTGGAGGAGAGGAAGGGAGAGATGATTGATGTACATGAAAAAAAAAATAAGACAGCCCCTAAAAATAAGCCCTAATGTGTTTTTTTGAGCCAAAATTAATATAAGACCTGGGCTTATTTTCGGGGAAACACAGTATTCCTAAAGAGGGCACATGACTTGTAAAGAGGTAGTACTGTTTCCTGGACAGTGTGCACATGTGCGATGATTTGCGCATGTGTAATGGTTTGCAAATGCGCTATCTGGACATAGAGAGAGAGAGGCGTGAGATAGAGATACATGAGGAATAGAAGGATAAGAGGGAAAAATGTTAGATATGGTTGTGAAGAGGGAACAGAGGGACAGATTGAAGGGGATGCAAGGGGGAGGAATGTTGGTCGTAGTGATGGAGGGAGAGATGTGGCATGGTGCTGGAGATGGGTGATAGAAGGAGAAATGGGCATAGGGCTGGTGGGTAGTGATGAAAAATGACAGATAGTGACATTTCTCTTATCACTGCCTAGGACAGAGCTATTGTCATTCACAGTCGATCTGTATATTGCATTATCATTTCATTCGTTTCAGATGTAAATGAGAAGACAAATCTTAGGGCACCCCAACCCGCTGCCCATGGAGCAGCCTTTTCTTAAGTGTTGTTCAATAGTGGCCATTTAAGGAACTGAAGTAACCAGGATCTTTTGAAGCTATCGGATCATCCAGTTGGCTCTTATTCGCCCATTCTTAGATACATTTGTCTGATGATTCAAAGATTTGTATAATTTTACTTGTCTTATGAAATTACATAGATTAAAAAGTAATTTATTAAGTTCCTCTAGGACCACGCATCAACAGAATGGTATTCTGCCATCCGAATATTGGTAGAGAGAGAGAATATATCGGTGTACAATCAACACAACCACTTAATTCACTTGAGTACCACACAAAGTGCATCTTCATTTGCACAGCCGTGGCTCTGACATCTTCTCATATCCATAGGTTGCAATCCTGGAGCAGTCGCAGAAAGCTGGGTCTGATTTGCGCTGCCTCAATCCTTCTAAACCCGTACGTATATTAACATTAAGCTCACATAGCTAACGGATGTAGCGGTATATAAGAAATAAATTACATTACATTACATTACATTACATAGTCTGGCAAATTATTTGGAATTCAGAACAGAAGACATCTGGTTCCGATAGAGGTTAGTTAAAAAAGGTGCCTGATTCACTGCATACTTTCTCTGAACCAAGATGTTCCGAGCATAAGTTGGTTCTTTCCAGTCTGCTGCGTGTTATCTGTTTTATGGAAGCCATAAAGCTTACAGCACCTTAGAAATATAACTAGTTGAATAGTCATTAGGAACATCTTTTCCCTTTATTTACTCACTGCATTTTTGGCAGTCACTGCAGGCAGGCGTAATGCATAAGCTCTTTAGCAGAAGGGACTGTGGTCTCCTGAGGACCAATATTCAGAACCTCTATGAGGGAATGCTGAAAAGTTTTCAGTCCAAGCGACCGACTTCCTACGTTCTGAGCATTATTTTGCCAAAACTAAATTCTATGTTTTGATATTGTTTCAGATCATTGATTGAACCATATCCACCTCATTCTCTTTTTGGTTGGGCTGAGAACTTTTCAGCACCCCTTCGTAGTGTGAAGAGTTTCAGTCTCCGGTAACCAGAGCTGAGATTGTGACGTCTTCATGCCTCATTCCATCAATAAGAGCCAGAAAGAAGAGGAATCGAGAGCCGGCGTGGTTAAAAGGTGAAGTGAAAGAGGCTATTAGAGCCAAAAAAACATCCTTTAAAGCAGGGGTGTCAAAGTCCCTCCTCGAGGGCCGTAATCCAGTCGGGTTTTCAGGATTTCCCCAATGAATATGCATTGAAAGCAGTGCATGCACATAGATCTCATGCATATTCATTGGGGAAATCCTGAAAACCCGACTGGATTCCGGCCCTCGAGGACCGACTTTGACACCTGTGCTTTAAAGAATGGAAAAAGGATCCGAATGAAGGAAATAAGAAGAGACACAAGCACTGGCAAGTTAGATGCAAAGCATTGATAAGGAAAGAATATGAAGAGGAACTTGCCAAAGAGGCAAAATAACAATTTTTTTTTAAGGTACAGCAGAAGCAGAAACCTGTGAAGGAATCCATTGGATGATCAAGGAGTAAAAGGGTCGCTCGGGGAGGATAAGGCCATAGCAGAGAGACTGAACGAATTCTTTGCTTCAGTCTTTAAGGAAGAAGATGTAAGAGATATACCTAAACCGGAAGTGGTTTTCAAGGGTGATGACGTGGAGCAGCTGAAAGAAATCTCGGTGAATCTGGAAGATGTACTAAGCCAAATCGACAAATTAAAAAGTGACAAATCACCTGGACCGGATGGTACTAAAAGAAACATGAAATTGCTGACCTGATGTTAGTGATCTGTAACCTGTTGCTAAAATCGTCTATAGTACCTGAAGATTGGAAGTTGGCCAATGTTATGCCGATTTTTAAAAAGGGTTCCAGGGGAGATCCGGGAAATTGCAGACCAGTAAGCCTCTTTTCAGTACCGGGCAAAATGGTGTAAACAATTATAAAAAATAAAATTGTGGAACATGTAGGCAAACATGATTTAATGAGACAGAGTCAGCATGGGTTCAGCCGAGGGAGATCATGCCTCACCAATTTGCTTGACTTCTTTGAAGGTGTTAATACATAAATGAATAAAAGTGAGCTGGTTGATGTAGTGTATCTAGATTTTCAGAAAGTTTCTCATGAGAGGCTCCTGAGAAAATTAAAGAGTGATGGGATAAGAAGCAAAGTTCAGTTGTGGATTAGGAATTGGTTATTGGATAGAAAACAGAGGGTAGGGTTAAATGGTCATTTTTATCAGTGAAGGAAAGTAAACAGTGGAGTGCCACAGGGGTCTGTACTGGGACCGGTGCTATTTAACTTATTTCTAAATGATCTGGAAATTGGAACGACGAGTGAGGTGATTAAATTTGCAGATGACACTAAACTGTTCAAAGTTGTTAAAACACATGCGGCTTGTGAAAAATTGCAGGCGGACCTTAGGAAATTGGAAGACTGGGCGTCCAGGTGGCAGATGAGAGTTTTGCACTAGCTTTTACTTGGTTTAAATCTTTTGCACGGCACCAAATGCTGTTTTATACACAGCACCAACTCTGAACACCATTTATTGAAAAATTCAGCATAAAATTGTGCCATTTATAGAATTGAGTACAAATTGCCCAAATCTTTAGTGACTTTTTGAGAATTTACCCCTTTTAAGAATTCACCTTCAGTCTTCCACCCTCTGCCCCTAAATTCGCCCAACGGTTAAGCTGGCTGTGCCTGGAGTACCAACTACCTCTTGCAGAAGCCCTGGCAGGAAGTGGTTCCAGTGCATGAGAGTCTGAGGGCAGACAGCGTCAAGGGGCGGAAGAAGATGGAAGATGAAGCGGCTCCCAGCACACAGTGGGGTGCTTCAGCCTGGCTTCTCAGGTGGGTGATGAAACATCAGCCTGAGATTACAAGTGTTTTCACTCCCCTCCCAGGCAGGACTTTAACGCCAAGCTTGAGCTAGCAAAAAGCCTTACTGCACATTTGCAAAAGATCTTTCCCGGTTTGCAAATGCAAGTGTCCACGTGGATCTGACATCTTAAGCTTCAAATTCTCTTAAATGTTTCCACGATCTGAAATGCTGCTACTGGAGCAAAGCAATCCATCAAGATGCAGCACTAGTAAATATACAAAGCTAGAGGTTCTGAGTCCAGTGAGCTATTATACTAGAGTTATTTTGAGATGACTTTAGGGCTAAGTGCAGAGACTTCTCTTCTTTTGTTATGGGCCTGAGCCAGCCAGTGGATGCATTTTTAAGCATGAAAATGTCTGTTTTTGAAATGGCAGATTCAACTTGCCAAAGGTTGAAGGTTTTACTTAGTTTACAATAAGCCCAATTTCTCCTTTGCCCTCCATGTCTCATGATTGGAAAAATATTCTAAAAACAATTTAAATGGTTAGAGCAGCTGGCTAAGAACCAGGGAAGATCCTACTGGCCCCTTTGGCAAGTCACTTAATCCTGCATTAACTCAGGTACAAACTAGGGACATGGAAATATCTACTGTACCTGAAGGAATTCACCGTGAGTTTCGACTGAAAAGGGGTGACCTACATTTTTTGGGAAAAGTCTTTATGTTCAAATCTATTTTATTAAGCAAAAATAAACACAACAGTAAGAACAACCATGGTATGCATTTTCAGCATGGGTCTAGGCTGCAGGGGTGGGCAAGTCCGGTCCTCAAGGGCCGGAATCCAGTCGTTTTCAGGATTTCCCCAATGAACATGCATGAGATCTGTTTGCATGCACTGCTTTCAATGCATATTCACTGGGGAAATCCTGAAAACCCGACTGGAGGGCTGGAGTTGCCCCCACCCCCAATTCTTAGCCACTGGCTGCTGCCTCACCTTTTCTGCACCTGCTGGATAATGCATTCAATCACTGGGCCCTTTTCTGCCTTGGAGAAATTCTTCTCTGCATTTCTGTTACAATTCGCAAGGCTTTTATTTTAAAGCGATGGTTTGGGGTGTTTTTTAACGGGAAATGTGCAGGTGGGACTCAAGAGCAGAAAGCCTTAGTAGTTCTGACCCAATAAGGGAGAAACCAGAGAGATTGAGAGGGAAAATGCTTGAGTACCTGATTGTAAAACCGCTTAGAATGATAATCTTGATAGGTGGTATATAAATACCAGGAGTGCAGTATAACACAGATATTGGATCCATTTCCTTTGAATCAATAAGGCTTGTGGAGAGTTGACGTCCAAGATGAAGGCTTTCTGAAATTAGCCACAGAAACACATGTTTTCAGTGGTTGGGGCTTATTTAAGAAAGCCTTCATCCTCTTCATTTTCTCAGTTTGCTCTTGAGCGCCGTGCGCCCAGCCCCGGCTAAGAACAAGGCGCCCCTGGGTGGCATTGCGCGTCCTAGCCTTTTCCCTGCCCAACAGCACGTGCTCTCGCCGCGGCCACGCCCTCTCCGCGGCAGTAGTTCGAAGAAGCCCCGCCCGCCCAGCGCCTCGGCGCCTCCGATTGGTCGGCGCTCAGGACACCCCCCCCCCTCCCCGCCCGCGTCCTTCATTCATGTGACAGCGAAGCTTTTTTTGTCCGGGCATCTCTGGTCCTTGTCTCACTGTCGCTTGGATCGGGCACTGCTGCTGCCTCGGGAGGGGGGGCCCAGAAAAGCCCCTTCAGCCAGGACGATGAGGGCAGAAGTGCTCGGCAAACTCATTGCCCTGGCTCTGGTGCTGGCCAGCTCGGAGTGGGCCGGGGGGACGGAGGTCACCGAGGTTCCCCAGGAGAGAGACAAACTGCAAAAGGGACGTCTGTCCTCCCAAAACTCAGGTCGGTGCATTTGTTTTATTGCATGGGGTTCAATATGGCTGTTAGATCACGCCATGAAACACGTGTTAGCCTTGCATTGCTCCTCGATTTTAGGAAAGGTGACTAGGGAGAAAATCTGATGAAATAGAGCCAAGATCCAAAGAGAATAACTTTCATTTTCTCAGCCATCATTTGCATCGGCTCAGTGGGAAAAGGTATTCTACTTCTCTTTCTGGCAGATTCAAAGAAAGGAAAAAGTCCTTCTCCCCAGCCTTTCAGATAAAGTGATGGAATGGTACCCCCCCCCCCCCCCTCATCTCTGCTTTTATTTTGCTGAGGTGCACTTTTTGTCCCCCCCCCAAATCTAACTATAACATAAAAAGTCATCTTTTTTTTCTGCTATTAAGTAAAGAGGGCAGGAATGTCCGTTAGGGATACCACATGCGAATGGCAGCAGGGTTGGTGGCCAGAGCATGTGATATGGGAAGCTACCTCTTGCAAAATGCCAAGCCTGGCATTAAATACGGGGCAGCCTCCAGCATCCACAGCGAAGTTCGTGCTCTACCTCTGTAACTTTTTGCATCTGAATTTTTCATTTTAATGCACCTTCCTCCCCTACACCTCTCTCCTGTTGACCGGGTGCAGCTGAATGCCTTTCCTGCCCACCTCCTCCAGGTGGTGAAAGATTTGTGTGGATACAGCGTTTATTTTAAGCCTGTAACTAGAGCCCAAATGTATACTGTGACTGACTCCCCCACCCACCCTTCACACTTTCTGGGGTGATTTTAGCTCAGCAAGCGTAGCAGCTGATCAGCCTGCAGCAGGAGCAGGGGGACGGGATCTGGGACAGGTGGCAAGGCAGAATCCTCAACTGCAGCCACCGCCTTTGAAATTTTGTAGAGAATCACATGTACGAACAGGCTGAGGGACTACGGAGCACCATGTGGAGCAGACGTGTGAGTCATGACAAATGTGGAAATCCCAGTGCGGTTGCATCAGGGGTAAAAGCAGAAAGGGGCTGTGGAGCAGAGACCAGGAGAGCCTGAAGTGAAATGCTTCCACTCCTGCACTGTTACTTGTGCGTTCTCGCCACCTAATGAATTAAGATCAGCTGCTCAATTCTTTGGCGTAAGTCAAGTTTACATCCTTGTGGCTGAATTGATGGTAGCACTCTGAATTATGTCTTAAATGCAATGAATATCTCTGTTTTAGCTGAAATACAGCACTGCCTGGTTAATGCTGGCGACGTCGGATGTGGCGTTTTCGAATGTTTTGAAAACAACTCTTGTGAGATCCGAGGCTTACACGAGATCTGCATGACGTTTCTCCACAACGCTGGAAAATTTGATGCCCAGGTAAAATGACATTGAAAAAAAAAAAGGTCAGGTAGCCCAGGTCTCCTCTGCAAATCAGTGATAGGAGGTTTACAGCATTCCACAAATTCAGCTTCTGTTCACAGCTAGGGTTGATTTAGAGAAAAGAATGACACGGGGACAAATTTTCCCCATCCCCGCGGGAACTCATTTTCCTGTCCTGTCCCGGAAAATTCTTTTCCAGTCCCTGTCCCTTTCCTGAAAGCTCCGTTCTCATCTGCACAAGGCTCATACACTTTCAAATCCTAAGTAGCAACATTCTAGAGCTCGGATTGTGATGTCATAATGCCTCATTCCACCAATGCCTGAGCTCTGTCCTCATAAGTAGCAACATTCTAGAGCTTGGATTGTGATGTCATAATGCCTCATTCCACCAATGCCTAAGCTCTGTCCTCATAAGTAGCAACATTCTAGAGCTCGGATTGTGATGTCATAATGCCTCATTCCACCAATGCCTAAGCTCTGTCCTCATAAGTAGCAACATTCTAGAGCTCGGATTGTGATGACATAATGCCTCATTCCACCAATGCCTAAGCTCTGTCCTCATAAGTAGCAACATTCTAGAGCTCGGATTGTGATGTCATAATGCCTCATTCCACCAATGCCTAAGCTCCGTCCTCATCTGCACAAGCCTCAAACGCTTTAAAATCCTAAGTAGCAACATTCTAGAGCTCAGATTGTGATGTCATAATGCCTCATTCCACCAATGCCTAAGCTCTGTCCTCATAAGTAGCAACATTCTAGAGCTCGGATTGTGATGACATAATGCCTCATTCCACCAATGCCTAAGCTCTGTCCTCATAAGTAGCAACATTCTAGAGCTCAGATTGTGATGTCATAATGCCTCATTCCACCAATGCCTGAGCTCTGTCCTCATAAGTAGCAACATTCTAGAGCTTGGATTGTGATGTCATAATGCCTCATTCCACCAATGCCTAAGCTCTGTCCTCATAAGTAGCAACATTCTAGAGTTCGGATTGTGATGTCATAATGCCTCATTCCACCAATGCCTAAGCTCTGTCCTCATAAGTAGCAACATTCTAGAGCTCGGATTGTGATGTCATAATGCCTCATTCCACCAATGCCTAAGCTCTGTCCTCATAAGTAGCAACATTCTAGAGCTCGGATTGTGATGACATAATGCCTCATTCCACCAATGCCTAAGCTCTGTCCTCATAAGTAGCAACATTCTAGAGCTCGGATTGTGATGTCATAATGCCTCATTCCACCAATGCCTAAGCTCCGTCCTCATCTGCACAAGCCTCAAACGCTTTAAAATCCTAAGTAGCAACATTCTAGAGCTCAGATTGTGATGTCATAATGCCTCATTCCACCAATGCCTAAGCTCTGTCCTCATAAGTAGCAACATTCTAGAGCTCGGATTGTGATGACATAATGCCTCATTCCACCAATGCCTAAGCTCTGTCCTCATAAGTAGCAACATTCTAGAGCTCAGATTGTGATGTCATAATGCCTCATTCCACCAATGCCTGAGCTATGTCCTCATAAGTAGCAACATTCTAGAGCTCGGATTGTGATGACATAATGCCTCATTCCACCAATGCCTAAGCTCCGTCCTCCTCTGCACAAACCTCAAACACTTTAACATTACAAGTGTTCGAGGCTTGTGCGGTTAAGGCAGAGCTTACAGGAATGGGGCAGGGACAGCCACACCGTTAAAACTCATGAGGATGGGATGGAGAAATTGAGTCCCTGCGGAGACAGGAAAAAATGTATCCCATATCATTCTTTAATGGAAAGTCTTTCCAAGTGCTGTTCTGAGTTCAGTCATATCCTGGTTTTAACTACAGAAACACCAAACTGCCTCTTTGAGGAAATGCCACATCTTAAATTTCTTCAGCTTTGGTCTTGTTTATTTTTTGCATTCTCTGTCTCTGAAACCCCAGGCCAGGCTTAGCAGAGGGTGCTAAAAAGCCACCGCAGCTGAAAAGAATATTACTGTAGTTTATTTCATTCGAGTCTGCAAATTGGCACTTTGTAAAACTAAATGAACACTCTTTTTAGCTACAGTGGCAAAATGACATCAGATTTAGGAAGTTTCAGCACCCCCTCGTATGCCCAGAACCTCCTCGATTAATGTGTCCTGTGGTTCAAGAAAATGCACTTTTGAAGAGACCTGTGTGGATTATGTTTGTCTCCTTCATTTTCTCTCCAGATTACTGAAGCATGCTTACAATACCCTATTATGTCTTGTGAACTTAATCTCCCACTGAAATACACAGAGATGAGAAAATAGGACCAGCTTTTGGTACATGGACTAAATGTACTTTTCAAATGGCCATACCTCTCCCTATGCAACCTATCATCCTTCTAGCTTTCGCCATCACTTTTTCAACCTGTTTGGCCACCTTAAGATCATCACATACAATCCCACCCAAGTCCCGCTCTTCTGTCGTGTGCGTAAGCTCTTCACTTCCTAATCTGTACCGTCTTAAAAGACATACCACTCCTGCCCACTTAAATTGTTTGAACCCGAGACTCTCTGAGGGAGAGGAAGGGATTGTAAAGACGAATAGTTATTGTGGAAGAGAAGATTAGATAAGCCATTGGTCTATTACTATGTAACTATGTAAGTAAAAGGTTGGATAAAATAAATTTTTCCTAATTGTAAAAATGAGACAAGACTGAAAGCATAAGCCTTCCAAATAAATGTTGTAAAGCAAGATTTCCCCATTGAAAGAGAAGATTTTGAGATACCCTACTGTATACACATGCTGTAGAGTCAAGGTTAGCGCTGTGGAGGAGTGGCTTAGTGGTTAGAGCTCCACATCCTGAGATTGTGGGTTTGATCCCAATGCAGCGCCTTGTGATCCTGGGCCAATGAAACCCTCTATTGCACCAGGTACTATAGCTAGATTGTGAGCCTGCTGGGACAGGAAAAAACCCAATTAGGGGCTGATTCTGTAAGCAGCACCTGCTGTATGTCAATCATGGACAGTTGCCGCTTACAGAATCAAGCTAGCAAGGGCCCAAGGCACTGTAGATGTAGAACAGGCTTTTCCAGGCCTCCATTTCCAGCACCTAGGTTCCTTGTAGAATCACTGAAGTCTGGTGCAGCCCTTAATATACCCACTAGGCACTATGGACCCAGGTGTCGGTCCTGGAGGGTGCCTAATTTTTTTTAATTGGTTTTAATGGTGCAATCAATTATCATACCACTTAAAACCAATTAAAATGCTTAAGTTAGGCACCAGCAGGCATGATATAGGCATGCCTAACTTTCTGCGGCTTTTTTTGAGAATCTGGTCCTCAGAGTACCTGATAAAATAACCTAGTTGTAAACAGAGCATATATGTTGTGCTATGTCAAGAATTGAAATAATATAAAGTAACGATAACACGAGCTCTATTGTGTCTCCTTCTCGTAGGGGAAATCCTTCATTAAAGACGCTTTGAAGTGCAAGGCTCACGGGCTGAGGCATAAATTCAGCTGCATCAGCCGCAAATGTCCCGCCATTAAAGAGATGGTGTTTCAGCTGCAGCGGGAATGCTATGTGAAGCACAACCTCTGCTCTGCGGCCAAGGAAAATGTTCAAGTCATTGTGGAAATGATTCATTTTAAAGACCTGCTGCTACATGAGTAAGTGTGAAATGATACGCGTTACCCGAAAGTGAGCCTTGGGAACCAGGAGTCTCCCGCCACAAAATGGCTGCCAGAGCCTCCCAAGGCAGCCTCAGCAGCAATTGAGCAGAGGCACGAGTGAGTGAGTCCGCGAAGGTGAATTTGCAGGTGCTTGACCTTTTTGGAGGAAGGAGTAGCCTTAGTGGTTAGAGCTCCAGCCTCGGCCCCCTGCAGCTGTGGGTTCAAACCCCACACTGCTCCTTGTCAGTCAATCCAATATAATACATTTCAGGTATTCAGAGGTCTCTTGTCTCTTCTCCTTTGGGATATGCAAATTTTGCTCCTTATGTCACATTTCATAGGGTTTTTACATGGCAGCAGCTCTCTAAAGCACTTATAATGCACAAAAACGGTATAAGGCCCTAATAGGGACCACCAACAGGGCCAGCTGCACAGTCCTGAGTGAAAATTATTGATTAGTCACGTCCAATTCCATCTCAGTGACATTTCTTTTCCCCCACCACATTTCTGTGCATGGTATAATGGCAACAGTGAGCTTATCAATGTGGGCTTGCGTTGAGATGGATTATTTTACCATGACTCGTGCTGCCATAGTACAGGTCCCATATTATGCAATGAGACCAGGGTTAACAGCAGCCCAACCTTCATCACTTCCTCCTATAATTTAAAAAAAAAGTGTCTATATATTGAAATCACTGCTACTGTATCTGTAATTAAAGTGAGCCAAGTACAGGACAATCAGGCCATTGTCATATCACCAATGAGGTTGGCTGTTATTGGTGGAATGAAACATTATGACATCACAATCTCAGCTCTAGAAATGTTGCTATTCTTTGGGTCTCTGTCAGGTACTTGTGACCTGGACTGGCCACTGTGAAAGCAGGATATTGGGCTTGATGGATCATTGGAATGACCCAGTATGGCTATTCTGAGATTCTTATATGAGCCAATTATAGGACAGTCAAGCCATTGTGACATCACTGATGAGGTTGGCTCTTAGGCATTGGTGGAATGAGGCATTATGACATCACAATCTCAGCTATGATTACCAGCCACAGCATCCCGTGGTTGTGGGTTCAAACCCCACACTGTTCTTTGTGACCCTGGGCAAGTCACTTAATCCAGATACATTAAATCAGGGATCTCAAAGTCCCTCCTTGAGGGCCGCAATCCAGTCGGGTTTTCAGGATTTCCCCAATGAAAGCAGTGCATGCACATAGATCTCATGCATTTTCATTGCGGAAATCCTGAAAACCCAACTGGCTTGCGGCCCTCAAGGAGGGACTTTGAGACCCCTGTTAATTAAATAGATAGTGCTCTCCGTAATCCAGTTTCTGTCATTCCTATTGCATTACTCAAACCTCTGCCAGTAACATTTCTGTCATGAGTGACTTTATTGTAGTTATACTGCAATTTATATTAAAGGAATAAGAGATTTCATTTTCCTGTCTAAAGCTAATACTAAGTCATATTTCTTGTCCTCCTGTAGGCCGTATGTAGATCTGGTGAACATTTTGCTAACATGTGGGGATGAAGTTAAAGAAGCCATCACTAAAAGCGTCCAAGCCCAATGTGAACAGAACTGGGGGACCCTGTGTTACGTCCTCAGCTTCTGCACTTCAACCGCACAAGGCGAGCCCATGATGGCCGCCACAGCCATCGCTGAAAGAAGATACGGCGAAAGGAGCAAGGCCTCCAAAACCGATGGAGAACCGAGCGCTCAGCTGGAGAACGAGAGAGAGGCCACGGAAGACAAGGAGAGAGGTCTCCAGGTTCTCGAGAACGTCCACGCTCGGGTTAAAGCTGGCAGCCTGGGTCACAAAGTGATACCTGGGTCCAGTGATCCTGCCGAAGAAGCAGCTCAGTTTCCAGACATCCGGAGGTGAAAGGACGTGTTCTCGTTCCCCAAAACATTCTTCTATAAACCCATGTTCTTATCTATAAACATTCCGAAACATTCACCATTAGAGAGGGTTATGTGTCACCTTCAGTGTGTTTACCTGCATCGTTCTTGAGCACGAAAGAGAAGCTGGGTGGATTAGTTCATCCCTTCATCTTAGGGTTTACATAAAGGAGAACAACAAATGGTTCCCAGATTTGCCCTTCCACATTTCAGATGTGCATACACCGGTACTTAAATGTTTATCTTGCGTAAATGTCTAAGTGCAAGTTTTAGAAAGCTGGGATATACCAGTCTGAAAAACTAAAGAATGTTCGACTAGCAAGGGGCACACACTGGGTGTATTTTGGGCCTTAATAAATGATTTTTATTCCCCATTTCAGAAGGGGAATGAATTTAACAGATCAGTATCGAGATTTACGCCAGATCAGGAAATTGTTCCTGTTAAGCAGTTCTCCACCACCCAGGTTAGAGGAGGTTGCCCCTTAATTCTCCAGTGTCTGATTGCTCTCCCCCCCCCCCCCCGCAAATCTCTCTCATGCATATTCATTGTGGATATCCTGAAAACCTGGTCTGCCAGTAAATCTCGAGGACAGGATTTGGGCAGCCCTGCTCTAAGGGGTCTTTTTACAAAGCTATGGTCTTTATGCAGGTCTGCTAAGTCTATTTTTACAGCAGTTGAAAAATGGTTGATTTTCCTATTTTCTAAATTAAAGGCTGTGTGTAATACTAGCACTTAATTAGAGAAAGATCTCGGAGTGATTTTAAATGCAAACTGCTATGAAATTGTTCATTTAGGGAACTAGGTTAGACCTGCTCAGAGTGTGGTCTAAATAGCCATGGAAGATCTTGTAGAGTATGAATCCAAATTACCTAGCTCAAAGCTCAGAATACAGAGAGCACCAAAATCTGTCTTTCGACATTCATAAAGTAAAGATACCGCTGGAGGTGGACTTTAGGGGTCATTTCTGGGCCAGCTCAATACTGCAGCAGTCACTGAAGTCATTCTGCCTTTGATCACTTTCTCCACGGTTACTGTTGAACTCAAGTTTTCATTAGGATATAAATTCTTTGGAAGACGTAGTTGACTTGATAAGTGAGATCAAAAAAGATGCAAAGCGTTTTTGACTTGAGCAAGACCTAATGAAACCCACCTTTTATCCACTAGAGTGATAACGCTATATGAACTTTAGTAGGGTTTTAGTGGTGAAATTTAGAAGTTTTCTATATAGATTTCCAATACTAAAAAGTCTTCCAGGGTGAACAGATCTGTCATATTTTCAGGTTAAAGTGAGGCTCCCAAAGGATTTGTCTTTCTCCCTATGTATCCCAGTATACTGTGCTTCACAGGAGCATTGGTTGTTGGGTGGAGGAAGGGAGGGATAGAGGCTTTCTTGGTTGTCTGTATCGGAGAATAATACCCAGGTATCTAGGAAAGCCATAACCTATCAAAGGTTTGAACACAGGCCTTCAGCTGGGAAGACCTGGACTCAAATCCAGTTCAAGATTCGTTATGCAAGTGACATGCATTTAGAAGACATTATGTACATGGCACCTCTAGCCGTACCAAAGCATAACATGCACAGTTTAACAGTCTCTGCTAATAAGAGAGAGAGAGCGCCAAGGTCTTTATATCTTCAGCCTTAAGAAGAAAAATGCAAATGTCCTTCCTTCTACAGCCTGGCCCAAAAAAGCACTTGCCACAGCTACCTGTTCTGAAACTGGCCTGTGGAATACTCTAAACCTGCCCCCCCTCCCCCCACTTCTCTTTTCTCCACATTCTTCCCCACAACACACCGTCTTCTTGCCTGCGCTCCGCACGCATCAAATGTATATAACCAGCAACCTTTCCACAAGCCAAAGGCTAGAATGTAGCACAGGTTTTTCTTTTTACGTTTTCTCCGTATCTGGATTGCTGACTAGAGACCTGACCTGTCTTTGGAAACCAAACATACTTTTGAATGTTTCATTCAACGTATCACCTCGGCATGCCTAAAAAAAATAAAAATGGACGCAACGTCATAATCTATTGAATAAAGCACATTCTTCCGTCTGTTGTTCATGGAACATTGCTTGGGTACGTTCATACTGTTCTTCCGTGTGTCTGTGAGTTTGAAGGTTTACCTGTTTATCTACTGTATTCTGTTCTTGTAAATATTGTACATTTCTATTTATTGTCTTCATTAAAAAAAACACATCTTCTGGCTCTAATAATTTAAAAATGTTTTTCATGACCTGTGTTGTATATATTGATGCCACTAGAACATTTTGTGAAGCATTTTAATATAATTTGATACATTTCCATAATGTTATTTGCAGCTTAATTCATTATTTATTTCAAGGATGGTGACTAATTATAAATGTTTTAATGTTTAGAAAAAGGGGCACATGAAAGCTATTAGCCTTGTGGAGCTGTAATTCCTGATGAGATTTGAAACACTCCATTTTGACAAACTGATGAATGTTTTGGCAGCTTTTGAGGGGAATCGCAGAGTTCAAGAGAGGTGCACTTCTGAAAGTTGAGTTTAAATGTTCATCCCCCAAATCAGGGCTTTGCAACTTGTATACAACTGAAACTGTTGCACTCAATTAGGAGAGGAGAAGAAAGTGGGGACAGTTATGTCTTAAAAAACAAAATGTCTGCCTCACAATCTGTGGCTTTCCTTCTGGTGCATGGGAAGAATGTGACCATCGTCCCGTTTTCAACGGGACCATCCTGTTTTTAGGTAGCCTGTCCCATTGTCCCCAAGCACAGCTTCGGGACCCCGAAATGTCCCGTTTTCAGGGACCCGCTGAAGAAACAAGTACCTTAGCGAATACAGCCCCCCCTATCCCCCCCCCGGTACTTTTTAAAAATCCAGGCGGCTGCCTCCTGTCCTAATGTCTTCCAGCAATGTCTTGTCCCGTTTTGAGGAAAAAAAAATAAATGGTTGCGTTATACATACAGCACAGGCCTCAGCTCATTGGGGGTTTTAAGAACTAACCCATTCCTTTAGTATTTCAAAGCAGCTTGAGAGATTCTTAGAGATAGTTGAGCTTTCTAGGGAGAGAGATTGCAAAGTGCAGCATGCCTGAGGAGTGGATTTTAAAACAGGCAGGATAATCACTACTGAGAACCTGGGGTCGAGGTGATAGATACTAGAATTTTATCTTAGGAACAAAGTTGCATTTGCTTTATACCCTGGAGTTCCCACTGCTTTGGTTCCTATCTCATGACACTTATGTAATACTTGTACATATTTTTTTTTAATGTATCTGTGCTATGGATTTAAACAAAGCTTTCTGTAAACTTTCACATTGCATTTTGTCTTACAGTACAAATAAATGATTAAAGTACACATCGTTGGGTTTTGTCACCTTTTACTTGGATGAGGGGAGATGCTGTGAGAAACGCAGACCGTCACACTCCCCTGGGCCTTTGCCTGAGAGAGGTCGTGCCATGTCCGGCCTTGCCAAGGCTGAAGGCCTTGCCCCCTTGAAGAGTTTAAGGAGTGTGACGATATTCCTGCCCAATGGATACATTTCTTTAATGAGGGTCACTCAATCCACGTAATCTATGTAACATGTGAATTACTGGGAATCTTGTCTATATGAGGCAAGATAACTTGTCTTGGCCATTGTAAATAAGACAATGGTACTTAAGAGACATTTAGCAAATGTTGGGCCTGATTTAATGAGGCTTTCAGCTCCCCGTTCTGGCTATAGGGAAAATATTTTGTAAATCGGGCCTGCTTGCCTCATTGCTCCAATACAATAGCATGACTGAAAGTTTGTTGGTTATTCATATACGGCCTGTCAAGGGAGGTTGCCAGGAGTGGTTTTTACATTCAGGTGCTCAAGCATTTTTCCTCAATTTACTTGGGGCAATGGAAGATGACATGGCTTGGCCAAGTCAGGAGCTTGAACCCACAACCTCATGGTGTTGAGGCTGTAGCTCTAACCACTAGGTCGATTAGCAGCTTTTGATTTATACACAGCAGAGGCATACATCATCTCCCCACCCCGTCCTGGCCAGTTGGTGGGGCAGCTGACTGGAGTAGGGTGAGTTAGTGAAGAGAGTCAAAATGTAATATCTAGTTCAATTTTATGCTGCATTTTTCTGCAAAGATATATAGTATTATGTTGTAATTTGGGGATAAGCAGATGACATTAGGGGGAGAACAGAGATAATTATTGTCTGCATACATTAGAGTTGAATTCGCCTGTTAATGAGGTGAGGATGGTTGAGGATCAAATAGAAGTGTGAACAAAGTCTGGATATGTGACTAGGATGGAGATTACTAGGGTTCTGGGGGATATGAGTCCATCCTCTAATTCTCATGATAATATCTTCTTTATATTATTAAATGGCAAATAAGGGATCGCCGGTATCCAGTTTGAAAAGGAGAGCTGGGGATGACTGCTAATGAAGTGTCTCACATGTTGGAAGATTTTTTTTGTATCTCACATGTTGGAAGATTTTGTATTTAATCAACTAATTATCTGGAGTCTCTTCAAACATTTCACTCTTAGTCTGGTTTTCTCCCAAACTGCGTCACTGAAACTTTGATGCCAGCTGTGATGGATTCTAGGAGGTTGAAGGCTGATCAGGTGCCCCAAAGCTGTGCAATCCTATACCATCACGGCACAAAGATTCCAGGATAGATTGCTTGCGTAATATCAAGGGCAGAGGTAACGTAGTGCACCCAGGTGTGTCAAGTAACATGCACAGATTATAATAGTCTATAAGCTACACACACACCTGGTAAACACACCCGTAACCCCCATGTTCAGTGGCGTAGTAAGGGGGGAGGTGGACCACCCCAGGTGTCGTCTTGGTGGGGGCGCCAGCACCTCTCCCACCCCCGCCACATTTGTGCCCTCCCCTCTTTAAAATCTTAACAGCACAAGCAGCTACTCATGCTGGCCTGGCTCCCTCTCAAATCATTTCCGAGTCGCGGGGCCAGGAAGTGACGTCAGAGGAAAAGCCAATGCCAGCGCATGCAGCAGGCTGGAGAAGCTGCTCGCACTGGCGAAAATCTAAAGCGGTGCGGGGGTAGGGAAGGGAGGGTTTGAGTGTGGTATTGGGGTGTGCAAGGAGCGTGAGGAGGGTTTGCATGGCAGGAATGGGAGGGAGCGAGAGGAGGGCACAGAGGGTGCCACTGCCTCGGGCGCCACCCACCCTTACTATGCCACTGCCCATGTTCCACTTACATGTGCCCCTCCCTTGTTAGGTGGTACTGGCACTTAGGTGCTTACTTATAGACTAGTCCAGGGGTGGGCAACGCTGGTCCTCGAGGGCTGAAATCCAGTCGGGTTTTCAGGATTTCCCCAATGAATATGCATGAGATCTATTTGTATGTACTACTTTCAATGCATATTCATTGAGGAAATCCTGAAAACCCGACTGGATTCTAGCCCTCGAGGACCGGAGTCACCCATCCCTGGAGTAGCTGTATGAAAAATAGAAGAAAAACAACGTATCTTCCTTTCTTCGGGATCGGGTAAGTTGTTTTTCTTCTATTTTTCATACAATTTTTCAGAGCAATTACTAGCAGCACATTGCCTGGACCATCTGCATTAGGAGGTTTTTAGCCAGTGAAGTGATCGCTTGAACACCACTAGTCCACCATTGTGGAGGTGGGCGAGCCCCTGTCTGAGGCTTTTCCTCCATTTAGACTGGTCTGCTGGTTTGTGCTGTAATCTTATTGTTATACCATTTATTATTTTCCATTTTGTGAAAGTGTGTTGTTAACTACTAGTGGTTTTCACAATATCCGAGTTTTTGTGCTATAGATTCGCTGTCTTGTGTACAGTCTCTTCCTTATGTAAACCGCCTCGATCTGGAAGGTTGTGCGGTCTATAATGTAATCATATCAGAGTTAAAGTAACATTACCATCCTGCCTGTGTTCATTTCAAGACTGGAAGACAAAAGACTCATGTGCCCATCTATCGCTGGATCTCCTGGGTTTAGGGTTTGCTGTGTCAGAGTGTCATTTATGCTATCTGACTCTCACATCCATCTGTGCACCTATCTGTACACTACCGTCTACTCTGCCGGGACTTTATAAATAGCTAATAACATTCACTTACTCTGCCAGCTGTCGGGCTGAAGGCGTCAAGTGTATAACCTGCAGGTTGTGGGTGTTCTGAAAGCAAGCAGATTGGCCTATGGGTTTATCACATCTGAAAGTCCTGAAGGTTAAATGTGGTTGGGTGGAGTGAGATTTCCTGAAAGATCTGGGGGGGGGGGGGGGGGGAGGCAGCTTTATCTCAGTTGGTAATACCCAGCCCACTCTTCTAAAGTGTCCACGGAGTCTCAGCAGATGGTTAGAGGCTGTGTAAGTGAGCCTGTGTTTCATGACAGATATGTTGGCAGCTCTGACCTCAAGTGAAGGAGAAATGTGATTCTGACCTTATGACTCGGCTTTAAACACATTGGCATATCGTAGATGGCAAAATAAAGTTACCTGTAGAAACGAAGAACAGAAAATCAGGCCTAGGCTACACCACATCCTAGATATTTCTTACCCCAGCCTGTTGTTATGGTTTTAGCTTATTATTTATATTCCACCTTTAAGCAAGGCAGATTACAACCACACATACACAATTAATATTGATGATGGTGAGCCATCCATCCACTAGATAAGAACATAAGAATAACCATACAGGGACAGATCGAAGGTCCATCAAGCCCAGTATCCTGTTTCCAACAGTGGCCAACCCAGGTCCCAAGTCCCTGGCAGAAACCCAAAGAGCAGCAACATTCCAGAGCTGAGATTGTGATGTCATAAAGCCTCATTCCACCAATGCCTAAGAGCCAACCTCATCAGTGATGTCACAATGGCTTGACTGTCCTATAATTGACTGGGTCAGATTAAACGGTCCATCAAGCCCAGTATCCTGTTTCCAACAGTGGCCAACCCAGGTCCCAAGTACCAGGCAGAAACCCAAAGAGTAGCAACATTCCAGAGCTGAGATTGTGATGTCATAATGCCTCATTCCACCAATGCCTAAGAGCCAACTTCAATGATGTCACAATGGCTTGATTGTCCTAGACTTGGCTCATATAAGAACATAAGAGCTGTCACAGTGGGACAGACCGAAGGTCTATCAAGCCCAGTGTCCTGTTTCCAACAGTGGCCAACCCAGGTCCCAAGTACCTAGCTAGATTCAAAGTAGTACAACAAAGTAGTACAACAGGAATAAGGAGTGGATTTCCCCAGGACATCTCAATAATGACCTAAGGACTTCTTTTAGGAAATTATCCAACCCTTTTTTAAACCCCGCTAAGCTAACTGATTTCACCACTTTCTCCGGCAACAAATCCAGAGTTTAATTACACATTGCGTGAAGAAATATTTTCTCCGGTTTATTTTAAATCTACTACTTAGTAGCTTCATCGCATGTCCCCCAGTCCTAGTATTTTTGGAAAGAGTGAACAAGCGATTCACATCTACCCTTTCCACTCCACTCAGTATTTTATAGACCTCTATCACCTACCAGTATTTAAGTTTATGTTGGAGGAATGATTTAACAATGACAAAGCAGGATGGATGTCCACTTCATGCTGAGAAAACTCAGAGGAATGGTGTTAATACAAGTTACCACCATTAATACATATTATTAGTAACTAGGTCCCATTGCATAAAATAAGGCTTGAAGTAAAATGACGTTAGCCATGTTAACGCTCCCAGAAGACATTCACATCCAACGCTCCCTACACACACGTCCAAGCCCACACTTTCATATTGCCTCCCCTCATCCCATCACATCCACAATTCTCCCCAGCTCACATACACCCACAAGACACATACAGATGACATATAGATTCTGTACATCACATATACAATACATTACCACTCAGAACACACGGACTCTATATATTGCCTCCCCCCCCCCCCAAACACATACACACTCACCTATCAAGACTTCTTGGCACTCTTCTGAGATCTCCACATAGAACTGCCCAAGTCTGTTTATCGAGGATGGGGAAACATGCTCTTTTGTCACACAGCAAGTGTACGCCTGTCAACCTGTTTCTTGTCAAGTTAGAATTCCAAACTCCAAAATGCTTCATGTTATGATTCAACAAGAAAAAAGGGGTAGGCCTGGATCTAAAGACTCCTTGAAAAGTCAACAGATAGGAAGACTACTCTTGTAATGTAGTCAGCCAACGTCTTAGTCAGACATTTTCAGATGGTCAAGTGGATGGGCATGCTGAACCTACTGAAGGCCAAGAAATGTTTTCATGCCAAGCAATTGCATAGAGCATTGGCACTGCTCTATGGAAAGATTTACAAAATCAACACAAGAGGTAGGGAAGCCATCAGAGTATGTCCAGGGTACAGGCAATTTATTCAAGAGCAAATCCCTGAAGGGATTGAACTACACATACATCAACTAACAGTTACTGCATGATCTCATTCTCCGTCGTGATGAAGTACATGACTTTTGGCATAAATCTTGCACTGCTCCTGATTGAGACCATCTCTTCAGCTGAGCATCTCATCCTGAGTAGAGCATGGATTTCTCAACGACTTTATTTTATTTTTTTGCTTCCATGTCAGTGGAGAAGCTTTTTAAGTCTGATGTCTGCATAGGTTCAGTTCCCTTCATCTTTGGGAGGCTCTATGCAAATGAGCCGTTGGATTCCACACCACAAGCCCCACAGCAGCAAAGCACATGAATAGGGTAGGATTAAAATCTATTGTCTACGCTTCTGTTTGCCGTAGGAAAAAACTGCCAGCCACACAGAAATCCTGTCTTACGATTCACTGATCCTGAATCTCATGAATTCAGAACCATGACTTAGGAGTGAAAGACTAGATAAATAATGGGGAGGGAAGCTGGGGGATATGCAAGCCTTTGATAGTGAGGCCAAGGACAGATATCACCACAGAGTGAAGAGTTTCATGTTCTTTTTGAGTGGAGAGCATTGGTTACTGGCCTAGAAACATAATCCTTCTCTCAATCTTTGCTAAATGTAATGGGAGTTGCTTAACTGTATCTTCTGGACATAATAAAAATAAAAAAGCCAAAGTCTGAACAAGGTTGTTGTGCTAACTATATGCCTTTGCACTTTACCCCCCCCCCCCCACCCCTCCCAATCAAAGGCATGCAAAGCAAAAAAAATGTATGATGGTCTACTAGCCACCAGAGCAGCAAAAATAGACCGCCACCTCTCAAATCTGCTGACAACGACGCCCAACTACAAAACATTCAGGAAAGAACTGAAATTTGTCAAATGATCTAACCAAACCGTATCGACCATTCCCAGATCCCGACGCATACTATAGCTATCAACCATGTAATCTCCCTGCGAATGCCCAGGCTAATTTCTTGTTGTAAACCGCCTAGAACTGAAAGGTATTGGCGGGATAGAAGACATCAATGTAATGTAATGTAATTGGGACAGAATTGTATTCATATTTAATGCAAATTCAAATGGTGTGCGTGTCTACCTCACTGAAGATTTAAGTTAAATATGAAGAACCGTATGTGCAGACCTGCATTAGCTGTTCAGTTATTTTATTTGAAATACCGCCATTTTCTTTCCCCTTCTTGTTTGCTATTTGGGTTTCTGCCAGGTAGTTGTGACCTGGGTCGGCCACTGTGAAAACAGGTTACTGGGCTAGATGTACCATTGGTCTCCCCCAGTAGGGCTAGTTTTATGCTCTTAAGCACAACCAATAACAAGGTTTCCGCGCTGGGCCTTTTCAAAAGCCTGGTTGGCAAGGATGAAGATCATTTTCGCTCCCAGGATGAAATACGCCTCTGGTCATGCCCTTCAACTGCAAACCGCCAAATGACGTTCCTACTCCCACTTCATACCAACCCACTGGAATCAACTGCCCCCTTGAAGGACTCCTCAACTTTAGGAAAGCAATAAAAACCTACCTCTTCACCTAACTCTCCCACACACGACCAATGCGTCTGACTCACTCAGACAGATTCCCTGATCCATGCTGCCACCTTGAGGGATGAAAAGCACTACATTTTTCTTTTCACATGAATTTAAGAGACTCTGGAAGACCCATTTGAATATAAATCAGTACAGTGCCGCATTATTTGTCTTCAGAAGAATGCAATAATGAAATAGTATCCCTGGGATTCAGCAATGCCTCTCAGGTATGAGATCTCCAGCTCCTGCAGAGGCAGTGCAAGGCTCCTCCAACAGGCTCTGCAAATTTGGGTGTTTTGGACACTGACTTGTCTATTTCTGTTTGTAAATGCAACAGTTTTCAGTAATACAAACCAGCTTCATAATTAGAAACACTGAACTCCGATAAGACAAGGTGCTTGTTTTTGCCTCACCACGTCAGGAATTGTCAGAATCTTCCATCATCATAAAAACTTTACAATATCTGATTTACGCCTCGGCTAAAATATTAGGAGTAATTTTAGATCAGACTCTGAATATTCAAGAACAAGTTAACTCAGTCGTACGTAAAGGTTTCTAAACTTTATGGAAACTAGGCACTCTTAGAGCACACTTTGATTTCTCGGCAATTTAAGCTTTTGGTCCAATCACTGGTCCTGAGCCACCTTGATTACTGTAAAATTGTTTACTTGGCAGGTGTCAAAAAAAATATCTCCAGGCTGCGAGTTATTCAGAATACCGCAGCTGGACTTATATTTGGACTGAATAAGTACGATCATGTCACTCGGTTGTTTTGGGAATTACATTGGTTACCATTTGAGGCACGTATAGAGTCCAGATGGGTCAAGCTCCAGTGTGCTTGATGGATTTATTTTCAGCTTCTAAACTAAAAATTCTCTCGTAAAACTCATGCCATATGTGTTGATCCATCTGTAAGGGGTTGCAAGTTTAAAAGATCTCATGAACGTATGCAGGCTGCCACTTGGGACAAAGACTTCAAGCGATTGCTCACTATTTCATTTCCCTATCTGGAAAACCTACTTGTTTTCTAGGTTCTTAGGTAATTAATCTAATTATTATTCTAAATGTTATATATTTTTTTTAGTCTTTTGTAAACTGCATAGAACTGTGAGGTTATGTGGCTGAGAAATTGCTTTAAGGGAGAGTGTGGTGCAGTGGTTAAAGCTACAGCCTCAGCCCCCTGGGGTTGTGGGTTCAAACCCACGCTGCTCCCTGTGACCCTGGGCAAGTCACTTAACTCCCCCCCCCCCCCCCATTGCCCCAGGTCCATTAGATTGCTTGTGAGCCCACTGGGACAGACAAGGAAAAATGTTTGAGTTCCCACGAAAACCGTTCTGAGCTTTCCTGGGAGAATGGGTCAAGTTTCTTCGAAATTTGATGAATCGCTTATACATAAAATACTAAGCGATGTACATTAAAATCCAAATTTGAATGTACGATAAAATACAAAATAATGATAACAATGGTAAAGAAAATTGAATAAATAAATGTTATTTATATGCTTTTTGACACATTTACTTCTGCCAATCGTTTCTATGGTTAAATTTTATTTAATATAATATTTAATAGCAGCGTGGTTTACAGCACCAATAAAATTAGAAAGGAACTTCAAATCCAGATTTAAAGGAATAGCAAAGAAGACATAAAGTTCAAAAAGGTTAAAAACAGTTAACATAGGGGTCCTTTGACTAACGTGTCCATAGAATATAATGGACACGTTAGCATTTAATGCATGCTAATATTTAGCGCGCCTTAGTCAAAGGACCCCAAACTGTACTCCTAGTAGACTTTCACGACTCCTGAACCATCCAACTGAATAGAAAAAGCTTTTGTTTTTCCGGAAAGGCAGCTTTTTCAAGAGGGTTCTAAACTTCAAAGAGAATTCCAGAGGGAAGGTGAGATGCCAAAAAAAAGGCTCCGTCTCTGTCAGCTTATAATGGACGGAATGAATTGGGGGGATATGAAGACATTGGTCATTCAAAGATCGTAACCCCGTCCTTTACAAAGCCATGCTAGCATTTTTAGTGCCAGCCGCCACGGTAACAGCTCCAACGCTCGTAGAATTCCTATGAACGTTCGAGCTGTTACCGCCACGGCCAGCGCTAAAAACACTAGCTCGGCTTTGTAAAGGAGGGGAGGGGGTAAGGGCGGATAAGAGAAGAGAGATAGGCTGGACTATTGCAATGAATCGATTTGAAAGTCAGGATCAGGATTTTGAACTGGATACGGAACGAGATAGGAAGCCAATGATGTTGGAGGAGTAAAGGGATGAAGCGATCGAAACGTGAAGCATTGGGGAAGGAGACAAATGGCTGTGTTTTGGATTGTTTCTAGTCTACGAATTTGTGTTTGAGGGAGTCCTCCATAAACACTGTTGCAGAAATCTAACTTTGAAAGCATAAGTGAATAAATGATAGTCTTTTGTGAGTTTAGGTTGAGAAGAGAACGTATTGATAAAAACCGTCAAGAATTACCGACAGGCAAATAGTAGAGCACCTCGCCTTGGGATATATACAGTCAAACAGAAAGGCAAGGAAAGAGTCTTTCCAACCAGTGATAAAGTCTTTATTGTAAACAGTGGTCCCAACAAGGATCCCAGTTTCGGCGTCCAAAGAACGCCTTCTTCAGGGGACACTATTCACTACAGCAGAAAGGCCTTCCAGACTAGGAGAGGGAAATTACAGATCAGAACATGTTCTCATGCAGTGCTCTGATTTGTCATTTCCCTGCCAGTCAATAATTACTCCCAGACATTTGAATTGAGTAAACAGCAAAAGAGATTTATTCAAAAGAATAGGAGATAAGTTAGGGGCGGGGTTCTTACCAGTGATCCAACAGCCAAGAGATTTTGAAGGGTTAAGAAGTCTGTTATTACATTGCCAGTTAGATATCAAATGTAAAGCTGAGGTAAGAGGTAGGAAGGCCTTGTCTCACGAATCAACAGAATGTCGTCAGCAGAGAAGAAAAACTTCATACCTTGTTCCTGAATTAGAAGTGCTGATGGACTGAGGAAACTGTTGAAGAGTAGAGGGGGCATGAACAGATCCCTGTGATAGGAAACTCCTTTGACTGATGTGCACAGCACCATACACATCATACGCAGGTCCCCAATGGGCTGACAATCTAATTTTCTGTGTCTAGAGAAATGGAGAGTTAAGTGAAACACCCAGTCTCACAAGGTGCTACTGTAGGAATTGAAGCCAGTTCCCCAGGATCAGAGTCTGTTGCACTGAGCCAATCAGGGCCTTGGGCACCAGGAAGGGGAAGGCCTGCCATTTTGGAGTGACAAGCCTGGAGAGCAGGAGGACTGGGCATCCCTCCTGCTGTCATCTATTTATAAGGTACAGGGGAGGTGTGTGGGGTGTGGGGGTGGTTCAGGGGGCATCCAGTGGCAGGAGGAAGTGGGCATCCCACCTGCCAATTTTTTTATTTTTAGGAAGGGGAAGGGTTGGTTGGGGGGCATGGCAAGGAGGGTCAGTGTGAGGGGTTGGCTCATGGCAGCAGGAGGGGATGGGCCTTGCGGTATATAAATTGATTATTATTATTATCCCTCCTACCGATTTAAGGGGAAGGAGAGGGGAGGGGTTGGTTCAGGGAGTCCTGGTGGGGGGTCAGTGTGGAAGAGGTTCATGGTGGCAGGAGGGAGTGGGCTTCCCTCCCAATTTTTTGGCATTTTGGGGGGGGGAGGGCACAACATCTGTACCCATAGAAGAAAAAAAAAAAAGAAAACCAGACCTGTCGACTTTTCTTGGTCAGTCCTACTGACCCGATTCTGGCATGCAAGTTTAGGGCATTAATTGGATGCCTGGTTTTAATATTAATGACCTCATTTGCATGGGAAACCACGAGGCATCGTGTCAGCAAATATGAGCGGTCACTAAACCAGTCCAACTGGTTTAGCGACAATTGTTAGACTATCAGACACTGTAGTGCATCTGGCCCTTAATTCCCCCCATTGCCCCAGGTACATTAGACAGAATTCCTATGAGCATTGGAACTTTTACCACCATGGCCGACAATTAAAAACCACTAATACAGCTTCATAAAAGGGGACCTTAATAACTAAACTTGATTACTTTTAATCAAACTCTGTGACTCTGGATCAGATTTTCCAAGGTTTTTGTCCTATAAACACAGATTAAGAGAAGTTAATCACCAGACAAATTGAGTCCTAAGGGTGCCATGATGTTGTCTAAGTATCCTGAAGTACTTCACTTTGGTCACATGAGGGCAACATTGCACTACTAATACTGTAATTATTGCCACATTGAAGTGAAAATCTTGGCTCCTTGAACACCCCCTTCGCGTACATATATTTACCCACACGAACTCAATCCCCTAAACACACAAACACCTAACAATACACATACACAGTGCCCTGACGTACTTAACCAACACAAGCATCCAGTGGCGTAGCGGGAGTGAGCGGCGCCCCTCCCCCACCCTCATTTCCACCCTTCCCCCCGTTGCTTCCCCCGTACTTCTAGTTGTTCACCGCTGCAAGCAACAAGAACTTCAACGTGCTCCTCGTGACCCCGTCATCTCTCCCGCTGACGTCACTTCCAGTGCGTGGCACCCGGAAGTGACGTCAACGGGAGAGACGACGGGGTCGTGAAGAGCATGTTGAAGTCATTGTTCGTGGCGGTGAATAACTTGAGGGATGGGGGAAGGGAAGGGGAGGCACACGTACGGCAAGGGGGATCAGGGAAGCAACGGGGCCCCCACCAACATGGCGGTCGGGGCAGACCCCACCCCCCTTACCACGCCACTGGCTGTGAGCTAAGAACCTGAGTAATTGGGTTCAGTTCTCATTGCAACTCCTTGTGCCTCTGGTCAAGTTACTTAACTCTCCATATCCGATTAGGGACAGAGAAAGTATCTGCATATAATATATGTAAACTGCTTTGGTTGTACCCTCCAGAAAGGCCATATATCAAATCCATGACCCCAAAAGGCAAAGGTCAATGAAAAGTCTCATTTCATGCTTAGGCCCTCTTTTACAAAGGCACGCTAAGTGTTTTAGCGTGGATTTAGCGTGCACTAACCGCTAGCACGTCCATAGGATAACATGCACGCTTGGCGCACCTTTGAAAAAGAGGGGGGATTAGTGGCAAGATACAATATATTTTGCTGCCAAAGCAAGAATACTATACAGAGTGGTCACATAACATCACGTCCCAAACAACTACATTGGATGCCATTTCCAGTTCAAAATCCTAACTTTGATACACAAGGTAGTCTTAGTTACGTGGAGGAGCATAATAATAAGGGACTGATTTTGTTAAAATGTGGGACAAGCTAGTCCTGGTGCAGAAGGCGTGTCTAGTCCATCACCCTAAGTAGTAAAGGCTCGAGAGAAGAGGCAGGTTTTCTGAAGTAGAGGTAGCGTGAAATTAGACTAGCCCCTGTTGGAATAAATTCCTGTGCATGGGGGCTACTCCTGAGAAAACTGGTGCCTGACTTCAAGAATAAATGGGACATCTACGTGGGATCCCTACGAAGGTCGAGTTAAGAAATTGGGTCATTAGAACACAGAATTTACGGGTGGGTCAGTAGAGTGGGCAGACTTGATGGGCTATAGCCCTTTTCTGCCGTCATCTTTCTATGTTTCTTTTGATGAAGGTACAGATAGCGGAGCTCCTTGAGAAGACCTCAGGGGTCTCAAAGGTGTGTAAAATAATGGACTTCACCAAAAATACTCTGAACACGCCTGTTTCTCCCAAAAACTCAAAAGAAGTGTGATTTTACGACCCTCCACTAAAAATAGATAGATACACTTTTTTTTTTCATTAGCCACAGTCAAAACACAAGTGCTGGCACTGTAATGGCACCCCCGGACCAGTCGCTGCCTTTTGTTGCCAAAAGCCGCTCTTCGAAAATGCCTTGGCGATTTTTAAGAATCCACCATAGGGCTCATTTCAATGCCAAAGAGCACATTTGCGTGCCATTGTCGGAGACTGCCAAAAACCTTGCTGAAGACAGAGATAATCCGTTTTGATAATCCGCCGCTAAAATGCCGGAAAACAGTTTAGCGATTGAGTTAAAGTTTTGAGAATTTTACCCCCATTTCAGTCATTAGAAGATCACAGTTGGATATCCTTGAATGAGAGTAGTTTGACATATATGTTTGAAACAAGATACAGACATCTTTTAGTGAGACTCCAGGGTTTCTTGGGGCTCCCCCACCTCCCTCTGATACAGATTAAAGTTATAAGATACCTCTTGTCCTTTCCTTGACTGAAATGATTCTTAATCTTCCGAGGACCAGGCATTAATTTTAAATGGTCCTGACTGAGGTGAAAGTGAGAGTTTGCTAATGGCTAGAGCCTGAAGCAAGTCAGGAAAAACAAACAGAAAATACTAGCAGGAGAAAGAAAGAGAAGGGGGCAGCATGGGAAAGAGATATGAGGAGAGGATTGGAAAAGGAAGGATGGAGAGGAAAAGGAGGCGGAAAGATTTCCGTCTGGTCCCTAATGCTTGTGGCGTCTCTCCTCACCCAGACAGCATTCGGGGACAGGGCCATAGACAAGAGATAACATACCCTGTCACACTGATACCATCCACTCAGGACAGGAAGGAGATTGTTTCACAAAGCCTATCCATTTCTTTTCTCTGTGGCAATGTCAAACCACAGCTAAGGGTCAGAAAACGCCCTTGCTTTTGGAGGTAGATTCTATATTTTAAAGATCAAACTAAACTAAACTAAACCTTAAGTTTGTATACCGCATCATCTCCACAGAAGTAGAGCTCGACATGGTTTACAGGAGTTGGTACAGAAAGGAACTACAATGAAAAGTAGAAGGACTTAGAGAGAGGAACTTAGAGGGACTTCGTATATCGATGAGGGAGGGGTCATTGATCTTTGATCACGTCCACAGCCTTATGTGGGTTTTATTTATCTTACCAGGCAGGCAAGAGGAATTCTACACGGTGAGTTTCTACTTGTTGAATGACACCGGTTCAGCTCGGTACCAATGTGAACTGTTCTGGCCCGCCAAGGTTTTTCTAGTAAATTCTGGAATTCAGTGAAATTTGTATAGTGTTTCAAGCAAAGCCTTATTGCCTTGATTGCAAGTGATTAGACAATTTTGCATCAGAGATTTTGCAGGACTAGTGGAAGACCTAGAGCAATCAGGAGATAAGCTAAACCCCAAACCAAGTCTCTAGCATGGCTTCAGAAGAAGAGAGGCCGGAGAAGACCTAGAGGCAAAGAAAGGTTTTGATCGGGTGCCCAATTCCCATCTCAACACCAAACACGGTGAAGCATTTAAGATTTGTAGATATTCAGTATTTTGTTGTTCTCTGCTTTGGGTGAATTTCTGCCAATTAAATAAACACGCAAACACATTTGCCAGCAGCTTTCAGGCCTGTTGGTGGTATATAAAAAATTTAAATAAGGGCCATCCATATCAAGACCAAAGTGATCTTGGTTGGTCTAATCAGAAATGGTATCCTTTTGGGACCTACGTCGATGGCCAACTTAGAAGCGGCCGCCAATTCTATGTCGATCACTTGACAGTGATGGTTACAAAATTACGACTGATGCAACCAAGATAGGTGGCTGAAATGTAGGTCCGGAAAACCCTGGTCTACATTTCAGCTGCCTGTCTTTCCCACCACGGGATCCTAAAAGCAGGCTTCAGCAGCCATAAGCTGATCACGGCCGATCAGCTGATCAGGAGGAAAATATCCCTGCCATGATTAGCTGAGCGGCTGCGGCAGGGGACCCCACTCCTCCTGCCAGAACCCCAGAACACCCCCCCTTCCCTTTTGAATTCCTGCAGCTTCTGGGAGCCCTGCCGGCTCAGCTGATTGGGGATAATTTCCCCCGCCACGATCAGCTTATGGATGCTGCAGGCTGGCTTTAGGATCTCAGCCGTTTTAGTCTTTCCTCATACAAGAGCAGTTCCATCCTCTTTATCATCTTGGTCACTTTTCTTGAACCTTTTCTTGCGCCATTATATCTTTCGATCAATTAATAAAACAATCATTCAGAATTAGAAAAGGTACAGAGAAAGATGACCAAAATGGCAAAGGGGATGAGAAAATGCTAAATGAGGTACTTCGGTTTGGTGAAGACACAACCGAGGAGAGCGATAACAAATCCTGAGTGGATATTTAGGGACTCTGAAATTAAAACGTGGTGTATTTGAAACACAATGGGAGAAAATGTTTTTTCACTCAGGTCCATACGAGGGGCTGCTGAAAAGTTCTCAGCCTAACCAAACAAAAGTGGCACATTCTCCATCACGTAGTCCAGTGATTTTCCACTGTTTCCGTCGGAAAAATAGGGAATGAAAAAAGTGGAAAATTGCTGGACTAAGGGCTCCTTTTACTAAGCTGCGTTAGGGCATTAACATGCAGAATAGCGAACACTACAGTGCCCCGCGCTAGACGCTAATGCCAGCATTGAGCTGGCGTTAGCGCACGCTAAAAACGCTAGCGCACCTTAGTAAAAAGAGCCCTAAGTGTCTAGCCTTCGATGGAGACTGCCCCAACCTTGTTGGTTGGGCTGAGAACGTTTCAGCAGCCAGAAGTGTGCTAAAAGCAGTTAGCGTAACTAGGTTAAAAAACCCAAAACTTTGGACTAGTTTCTGGAGGAAAAGCTCATACCTGGATACTTTTTGAGCTCAAGCCAAGTAGGCACTTGATACCTGGATTGGCCACCTGGGCAATTCTTTCTTATTCTAACGTTCCTATTTGGTTTCCTTTCTGCACAGCAATAAGAAATCACACTGTCAGGGGCATAGCAAAGAGGGGGGCAAGGGGGCAGCCCACCCTGTTGATGGGGGCACCAGCACCCCTCCTCCTCTCTGCCCTCCGCCTCTTCCCATTCCTCCCCTCCACGTGCGCCCTCTTCCCTTCCCCCACTCGAAGTTGTTGTTTGCAGCGGTCAACAATGTGCTTCTCACGACCCCATCAACTGATGTCACTTCCGGGTGCCACACACAGGAAGTGACATCAGAGGGAGAGCTGAGGGAGTCACGAGGAGCACCTTGTTGACCGCCGCGAGCAAGAACTTCAACTAGAGAAGGGAAGGGGTACGCACGGCATGCGGGATCAGGGGAGGGCCTCTCACCCTCGCTATGTCACCCACACTGCTATTGCTAGTGCGCTGCCGGCCAGGGTTTCCTGAGATCAAAACCTGAGGTTGGAAATTTAATACCAGGGATGTGATGTGATGATTTACTTAGAAGATTAATGTATTGTGCAAAGCTAATTTTTTTTGTTTTTGCAAAGATTTCCCATGCTTTAATCAGTGATGGAGGTACTCCATGCAGAAGCAAGTTGAAATAAGGGGTAACACGTCCGTTTCAATTTAAGAGACCCACTTTCTGAGTCTCAAAGGAAGATTTCCTGCTAGCAGGAAAGACGGAAGAATTGAAATAAAGCTTAGACTCCTTCATTCAACCTATGCATTATAACCTACAAAGACTCCACTTCCTCCCAGGATTTTCATTCTTCTGTGCATGCAGCCATCCCTCTGTTTTCGCCTCTTTGGCGCTTAAAATGTGAATGGTTACAATGTAATAAGAATAATAACCACCAGCATCATCTAAATCAGGTATGTCAAAGTCCCGCAATCCAGTCGGGTTTTCAGGATTTCCGCAATGAATATGCATGAGATCTATTAGCATACCATGAAAGCAGTGCATGCAAATAGATCTCATGCAAATTCATTAGGGAAATCCTGAAAACCCGACTGGATTGCAGCCCTCGAGGAGGGACTTTGACCCCCCTGATCTAAATAGCGCTGTAGACGAGGGGCCACTTAATTCGGACTTTCTTGTGGCTCATTTAACTTCCTCGTAGGCGAGCGCTGCAGTTGTGTTTTCAGCAAAAGGCTTGAAACCTGTACATGCCTTGGGTGAATTTCTTCAAAAAGGCAATCAATCAATCAAAACAGAAGGTAAAGGGGAAAAAAGCAGCTTGAAGGCCTGCCCCAGAAGCCATAAATCCCAATAGATGCCAGAAAAGGTTTAGCAGTCATTTAAAGCAGGACAAAAACTTCCAGCTGTTTTCCTACCACTCAAACAACTCCTAACAGCTTATTTCTGGACTAGAAGCTCTTAATAACCAGCAGCAGTTAAGTGTTAGCACTCAGTTAATGACAAGGTCTCCAAACTGGTGTATTTACTATTTATATCTTTATAGACGCAGCGGTGTCTCCTAGATAAGGGCCTCAAAAAATCAATGAAATGCAGTTTTCTTACTGTGAAAAAAAATGTGGATCTGACCCTTACATTGACACAAAGTGATCAATAGATTTGTAAGAAGTTTCCAGAATTGTTTGTAGTTTGCCAACTGCAGATGACAAAGTCTGTTTTGCTCCCGAGCCTTTGGACAGAGACATCTCTAAATGACGTCCCATTGCAAGCCGGAGGTAGGGAAGCAGGAGACATTCAATCTCCTCTCCTGATGGGATTTCTTAAAACATTTGCGATCTGTAGTTTTTGGAATAGTTACATCAAAGCCATATCGTATTCCATAACTGAATGGTTGGGTCTCCATCACATCACTTCTCCCCAGGGGTGGATTATGGAGAAGAGGATGAGAAACAAAGTCAAGTTAGAATCTAGTTTTGAACGAATATTCTGAAGTCCCCAAATATCACTGGGATAGCAAACCCATATACAGTGATACCTTGGAATGCAAACACCCCAGTACTCGAACAACTTGGAATCCGAACAAAAAATTTGAGAAAATTTTGCCCTAGAATCCGAACGCTGCTTTGGAATCCGAAAACCCTGCACGTTGTTCGTGTGTGTTTGTGTGTGCGTTTCCCCAGCGCTCGGGCCACCCGTACGTCGTTCAGTTCCTTGTCGGAAGCCGTAGTGACAGTATCTCGTGTGATTTTCGCCTCTGTGTAGTGAGGAAAATACTGTATTATTATTATTTGTTAATATTTTACCTTAAAATCCAGTGCATTTACTATTAAAATTTGAGTTTGTGGGACCCAGGAACGGATTAATCCAGTTTCTATTATTTTAAATGGAAAAACTGTCTTGGAACTTAAACGATTTGGAACTCGAACGGGGTTCTGGAACGGATTAAGTTCGGATTCCAAGGTATCACTTTATATATATTGGTCTCGAGTAATTGTGTCGGATAATACCAAGAAACAAAAGTGTTAAAAGCTATGCCCCCTGGGTTACTTGGGTTTTTTGTTGTTTTTTTTCTATTCTATTCTTGCAGCAGGAGAGGGCAATAAGCAGGACCCGGAAGCCAAAGTGTTGCTGGATTTCAGTGCAGGGTCCATCAATCAGTTTGACAAAAGCCAGACACCCCCTCTCTTTAGCGGCTGTTTGCTCGATTTCGTCAGTTATTGCTCCAGTGCGACTCTCATGTTGATACAGTAGTTTTAAAAAGTGGTAATGTTCATTTATCAGGGGGCCCAAGAGCCGGACTCCTACTAGCTGTCAGTCTTTAAAAAAATATAAACACAAAGCAACCCTCGCAGACAAAAAAAACCCCTCCATTTGTTTCTAAAATACAGTACTAAAAGTGATGTATTGTTGAAGATAAAATCGAGGATAAGGACGTCTGTCTCCTATGGATGTCTCCGAAGGCATTAATGACATTCCAAATGATAACTAAGCTTATCTTTCAATTTATCATTATACCTTTTAAAAAAACCAAAACACTGCTTGGTTATATGATAGAAAATTGTTCGCTTTGCTTAATAACATTGTATGTACATCGCCATAAAACAATAGAAAAATGCAGAGCAGACCCAGGGGGCAAATCCTTGAGGGGTTCAACACAGTTAAAGGGCCGAGCATCAAAGATTCAACTTTATTTACAATGGCTTTCTACAAAAACTATATTTAAAATTTGTCAACAAAACATGGTGTGTTTTTTTTCCAGAAATGCTATCACAAATATTCTCGGAAAACTTTGTGTCATATTATATACTAATCTACTATTCTAAGTGCCAGCAGCGATGGTCCTCCGAGCACGCCGCTGGTAACATGGCGGCTGCCCAGAGGAAGCCCGGCCTTTGCTCCACCCCACTTTCCAACTCTCCCCTGCTCCCTCGGACATCACCCCTGATGTCTGAGGGCCTGGCCAGATGCTCATTGGACGGGTTGGGAGAAGGGGGTGGAGCTCCCCGCCTGCGGGAAAATTCAAATACTGAATGCCGGGGAGCATCGGCCCTTTTCTTCATGCTCCCGGCGTTCAGATTGCTCCCGCCCACCACCTAAGTTTCTCTCTCACAGCAGTAGGTAGGAATTTATGTGGGTAAGAAGTGTGCTAATAGCCTGTTCTCTCTGATTGTGCATGGCAGGGTCAGTTATGTAATGTTTAGAAGAAGTGTGCCAAAGTGTTGTACTCTTTCTACTGATGGTATCACAACAGCGGAGGCACCCGAGCCCTGAAAATTCTGGCCAAATAGTGAGACTGGACCCTCACGGAGAGAGCAAGACATGTCCACCTCGCTGGCTTGCTTGGCAGATGGACTAACGGAGTGATGCAGTGGCCTTGCTGGAAAGGAAGATGGCAGGCCTCAGAAGGGACTAAAGCATAGGTGGGGTGCAAGTCCTAGAGAGGGATTATGGCTCAGGTGCTTCATAGGGTGTTATGTCATGCATATCTTGGCCTTTTATTCCCAAGAACAGTCTCCATGATTTTATTCTTAATGTTGGCGGATGAGGAGGTGCAGCTTGCCTATGTTACAGCGAGTCAGTTTCTGTATTGCTCTGCATGGAAGAAACACTTCCTGTTTGCATGGTTTTATTTTCCAAAAATACTTTCTTCAGCAGGGAAGGGGGGAAACCTTTAGAAAATAAGATTAAGAATTATGAAGCAAAGGTGACCACCTTTAACTTTTCGTGGCATTTCATACATTCAAACAAGGTAGGGTGGTTTCCAGTTCCACATCTGTGCGTCTACAGCAAAACACATATGTTGTTCCAGGAATCATCTATCCCGACCCCCTCCATCCAGTGGCTGCAGGATTGCAATAAAATGCCAATGACTAGAGATAAAGAACATTGATCAGGAAAGAGAGAGGAAAAATCCAACCTGAAGGGCAAGACGCCTTGGCCAAGAAGTCCCAACGCAAGACATCAGTGTAAGTTCTGCACCTTGACATCAAATCAGAGTTTAGTGACCTGAGGAAAATCACCTTCATCCAAAACACTTTCTAGTTTTAGGAAGTGTAACGAAAATCCTATCCATTTAGCTGTATAGCCTATTTTATGGTTAATATTTTTTTAAAGAATTGGCTTCACGAATATGTGTGGGGGAGGGGCAGGGTTCTCTGGTTGTCCACTGGAACTAAATGTGAAACATCTTAATATATAGTAGCACAACCATTTCCTAATTCTTAAGGGGAAGGCCGCCTGTTCAATAATTTAACTACCTCAGCAGGAAAGAAAGCTGTCAAAAAATTTTTGTTTTATTTTTCAATATTGTCCCCTGGTGGCTCCAGACACTTCACCCACTTTCCCTGCAATGACTTTAACCCCTTTGAAAAGAATTCTTCTGTTTGACCTTCAAACCAGGATGTCACAGCTTCCTTGACATCTTCATCACTTGAAAACTACTGTCCATGGAGAGATTTCTTCAAAACGTGGAACAGGAAGTAATCCAAGGGAGCCAGGGGCCAGATGCACCAAACAGGATTGCATAAGTCCACTCCAATCCAATTTTGGACCAATTCTAAAAGAGCTATGGATGCACCCGAAGGTTCATAGTAATCCCTGACACTCCCGTCCAATTGATCACAGAGCCGGCAGGGGAAGCCCCAAAGCAGCCTCCTGCCACTCAGCTATTTGGGGCAGAAAACCTTTTTTTTTAATGGGCCCAGATTCTGTGTGTGTGTTACCCCCATTACAAAAAAAAATTTACCTCCTGCTCCCCCACTGACAGCCCTCTCCAATGTCTCACCAATGAACTGGCACCAGGGACCAACATCCCCTTTCCGTGCCAGCAAAAATTGGCAAAGACGGATGCCCACTTCCCTCCTACTATGCAGACCCCCCACCCCTGCATGAGGGAAAATAGGCAGGAGGGATGCCTACTCCCTGCTGCCAAAGGAGGCCCTCCCTGAACCTCCCCCCCCCCCCAGTACTTTTTTCAGAAGTTGGAAGCAGGAGGGAAGCACGGTCCCACCACCTCCAAGGCCCGCTGATCCAAAATGGCGGGCCTTCCCTCCTCGGTGCATCATGTGATGCACGAGGTGGGACCCAAGGCTCTGATTGGTTCAGATGCCTAAGGCTCCTCCTTCTGTAATATGATGTGGATAGAAATTAAAATATGCCATTTACTGTATATTGTGCTGGATTTTAAGAGAAAAAAAAGCTCATCCATGAGCTTTTTTGTCCTACACAACTGATCTTGCTTCCCTTTATAAAGAGTTGGGGAGGGGGGGGGTTCTTTTCTTTTTATAACATTTCTGTTATGCTGACATCTTGTTTATTATATCTATGAGAATGCTCTACTGGGTTGCCTATTAAGGGGTTTAATTTGTATTATACAAACAAACATCCTATGTATTATATAATTTCTTATTTTTTAATAATCATTTTATTTCTTATATACTGCCCAACCAGAAGAGAACTGAGGCTTATCAGTGAAGATGCAAGATACAGTAGAAATCAGTAGACCACAATGCTATACAATACAATACAATGCAAAGTCATCACATACATTTACCAAACAGATAGGTTTTCAGTGATTTTCTAAACTCATAGTAAGATTGGGAGTGGGCAATCAGAGAACACATCCAAGAGTTCATTCTCCCCGCTGGAAATGCTTTCGGAGTAGGGTACATGAATATGCCTGAGTTTCTTGTGTTCTTGTTTGATGTGACTAGATTTAATTGGGAGATTATGTATGATGGTGGTAATTCAAAGAGTGCTTTACAACAAATGCAGCTCAATTTTAAAATGACTCTAGCTTCAAAAGGGAGCCAATGGATTAGCATTATATGGTCAAATTTTTTCAGTCCAAAGATCAAACGTACAGCAGCTTTTTGAACCAGGTGAAGTCTTTGCAGTGTTTTCTTGGTTGACCCTAGATATTTGATATTGCAGTAGTCTAAGGTGGACAGGATGGTGGATTGAACTAGTATCCTAAAGGACACCATGTCAAAATATTTTTTTATACTTCTTAGTTTCCATAAAATAGCGAAGCATTTTTTAATCAGTGTTCTTCTATATTGCCCTATTGTGATGTCTATATTTCTGATACTGTATCATGATAATCCTTTTACTGGGATTCAGTTTTCCATCTCCAAATTTACCTCTTATTACGAGGGGCCATTGAAAAGTTCTCAGCCCAACCAACAAAGTTGGGGCAGTCTCCATCGAGGGCTAGACAGTCCAGTGATTTTCCACTTTTTTTTTTCATTCTGTTGGAAAAATACAGAAAGATAAATAATGGGGGAAATTGCTTGACTAAGTGTACAGCTCTTGACGGAGACTCATATTTGGCCATTTTTTAAATTCTTATTCTGTTAACAAAATTGTGAATGTTATGTCCATTTATATCAGCTGGGGGGGGGGGGGTTCTCTTCATAAAGGCTGTTTAATAAATCCCAAAGATCTTTGAAGCCAGCAAAATGTTTCTATCATAGTCACAAGCAGACACTCATTTGTTTTGAAGAAAAATCCATAACCATCTAACAAAAACCTATTCCAAATTCTAATATGCCCTGTAAGGAAAAGGCCTATCCTGCCCAGTCATGCAATCTCCCTTTGAGAGAGAGAGAGAGAGAGAGAGAGAGGACCTAACTGAAGACTGGACTTCTCTTATTGTGGAAATCCATTCTTGTCTATGCCATACAACATGGGTCTCAAAGTCCCTCCTTGAGGGCCGCAATCCAGTCAGGTTTTCAGGATTTCCCCAATGAATATGCATTGAAAGCAGTGCACGCAAATAGATCTCATGCATATTCATTGGAGAAATCCTGAAAACCCGACTGGATTACGGCCCTTGAGGAGGGACTCTGACATCCCTGCCATACATGATCTCAATGAAATCTAAATCAGTGGTTGTCAAACCTGTCTTGGAGGAGCACCAGGCCAGTTGGCTTTTCAGGATAGCCCTCATGAATATGCATGAGAGAGATCTGCATATAATGGAGGTGCCAGGCATGCAAATCTGCTCCACGCATATTCATGAGGACTATCCTGGAAACCCGACTGGCCTGGTGGTCCTCCAGGATAGGGTTGGGAACCAATGATCTAAATAGTACAAGATGCTGGGAGATTCAGCTAAAGAAACCAGCAAAAGTGTTTTCCTCTGCTTCCCATTTTAGTTTTAACTTTTATGATCACTCAGAAGGACAGACCAGCATGCGATTAACGGGCTTTTCAATCGGCAAAAGCAAAACAAAACAGTTTCCGATTCAAAGAAAAAAAGGGTCACATTTGACAGTCCTGGATGCATTTTCCCATGAAATGCTAAGATGTCAGTCTGTCCAACTCATCTTTCCGGGTGTCTTCTGAAGCTTGGATAAGGCCATCCAGTTCTCCAACCAACTCTAGCTTTCATTTAGAGCAGGGGTGTCAAAGTCCCTCCTTGAGGGCCACAATCCAGTTGGGTTTTCAGGATTTCCCCAATGAATATGCATGAGATCTATTAGCATACAATGAAAGCAGTGCATGCAAATAGATCTCATGCATATCCATTGGGGAAATCCTGAAAACCTGACTGGATTGCGGCCCTCGAGGAGGGACTTTGACACCCCTGAATTTTGGAGCAAGAATTTGAATTGAAATGGATGTTGCTACTTCCCCAGACTCCTCTTCCAAAATCCCCAAATAAATGCATTTGAAAGAGAGACATGAAAATAGTTCAGGCATGGTAGGATCATTCCTAATTCAAAGAATTTGTAGAATTTGTATTCAAAGGAAGGCAGCTCACGAAAAAGAAAATGAATATATTTAAATACTGAAATGAGAAAATTATTTGTTTGGGGGGGGGGGGTTGGTCAAGAAAAGTGAATGTGAAATAACGACCAATTGACTCCTGTGCTCCGTCCATTTTGATATCAGACTGTCAATTCATTTTAGCTTGTAAAATCCACATGAATATGAGACATCCTTATGCATTCCTCATCCTACTTTAGATTTAGAAAATCAGTAAAAACGAAATTGTTTAATCGATTTGTAACCTATGAACTTTCATGTTTTTACTTCTATTCTGAATGTATTTAATGACTTTATATTGTGACTAACTTCTTGTTGTAAACCGCCTCAAACTATTATGGCTTTGGTGGTATATAAGAATAAAATGATTATTATTATCCCCTGAGTTTTTAGTAAATGCGTCACGGATAAAGCAGAGCTTTTCAGGTTGCTGGTTTTTGTAAGTTGGTGCCTCGGTTGTTCCTCCTTCCAGGTTGATAAATCTAGTACCTGAGGTCTTCTTATGTATCAAAAAGATTATTAGATTCAGGGTTGATTTTTGGGGTTTTTTTGCACTTTGACACTTTTGGTTTGGCCTTTCAGATAACCATCAGCTTAAAGAACTGAATGGATAGGATCTATGAAAATCCGCAGCTCGTTGACATACGTAAATGTAACATCCCTGGGGTCCATGAGAAATCCCTTTGCATATCTGTGATCCGTGTTTAAAAGCTGGTTTCAAGTTGCCAAAGCCTATCTTACAACTAATAGTAATATTTTCTAGACATAACCTCTAAAAATGGAATTTATTTTCCTCTTCCACCTCCCAAATCTACAACATCTCCGATAACAATAGATCCCAACACCACCTCCAGCCTCCAAAAATAAATGGCTTTGAATCTTTATTTACCAAAGTCATTGAAAATGTTCAGCACTTTATGGATAATCATAAGATTTTAACTATGGGTGATCCATGGTTGTAAAGACATTACAGTAAATTAAGCTGTTTTCATAGAATGAGGCATTACAGCTTGTGGGGTTTTGGAATTGTTGAGAATTGATAGCGATGCATTTGGGAAACTCATAGAAATCCTCCTAATTCAATTATCTCTTCCTTTTTCTATATTATTTTTGCTAATCGTTCCTTATCAATATTAAATCAAGCAGGTAAAGCTCAACTCGGTTAAGATCTATTTGTTCAAATCATTTGTTCTTGATTGATGACTATGTTATAGTTCCAGACAGTATTTTTTCATCATTGTCTTTCTGATTACTCTGTGAACCACCTAGAACGGTATAGAAAAATTAAGTTATTATTATTAATTCTTTTTTTTTTTATATATTCTTTATTCATTTTCAAGATTACATTAAGTGTTAAAATATATTCAATCACATAAACAATAAATATATCACTTAGAAATAATCAATGACACATCTCACAAATTCTTATCCCCAACCCTCCCTCCCATAAATTCCATTCTCATATAAAACATGTAATAATAAATTCCCTGCACCTTAAATTATGCCGAAGAACGGTTTTATTCTTCACGATTTACTCGATTGAGCAAAACCAATCCGAATGTCTTCCTCTGTATTAGCAGAATCAGAAAACGGAATGTTAGAATTCCTTTTTCGTGCAAAAACCAACCAACCAATGGGAGCAAATGTTCCCAGTCATGAATCAAGTATGTCCGAGTTTTATATAAAGACCTGAGTGAGTGGACTGGCCTGAACCAATGAGCAACATTTCTGCAAAGCTGTAGCTCCAGAACTCGATGTAATCATAATTTATTTTTCAATTTTCAAAGGAAATATATGAATTCCTGGATGAATATAGCTACAGGAAGACAAATTCGTTTGGAACAACTCTAAAGAGACAGAAGCAGGAGCAAACGAGCCCATCCAAGATCCGTCTCCCTAAGGAGGTTCCAGAGAGTGTCTGAACTAAGGGAGATTTACAAGGAGTTAAAAGTCAATACAAAGAAGAACAAAAGCAGGCAATAATTGCTCCAAGAAATGCATCGAAGTAGTTGAGTCGAATCTGGCCCAGTGATGGGATTTGCAACGCAGGAATGATCTTTTCTTCCCCCAACTTTCTGAATATCTGATAAAACAAATGAAAAGATAAACGCTGAAGAATGAATGAAAGTCCCTGATCTGCTCCAGAAGACTCGGAATTCGGCACCTCTTTCCTGGTCTTAAGGTTGTCTAAAGTTTACGTTTTGGAATAACAGTTTACGGAAACCTCGTCCACTACGCAAGCTTAAGTTTATCCTAACCATTTCGTGCGACCTTGCAAGAATAATTTTGAGAGAAAGGACCCTGAGGTAAAACACGGTACGGCCCCTTTAAATAAATTGGGATGTTTTTGAGCAGGATTGCTATATTAGGTGAGCTGGAATTGGGGAGCTGCCTACTTAGCCCCGCCTCGTTTGCCTTATGATCTGGTCTACCTGAGCGGCGCCTTCACACTCTAAGCGGAGTCTAGGCGGGATTGCTATGCGTCTCTTGGGACACGCTCTTCGGTCCTAGGAACCTGCTCCCCACCATGTTTCCCAGTCCTGTGACCTCCACGCCTTTCTCGGTGAAGGATATTTTGAAGCTGGAGCAGCACCAAAGTGGCCTGGCCGCCGAAGACTTGGCCTCCTCTTGCCTGCTGTCAAGCTTTAAGCAGGAGACGTACCCGGGGACCCCGATCCTCTCGGACCTTAGCGAGGACCTGACCCAATGTGAGTCCCCCAAATCCTTCAACAGCTCTCTTTATGCCAACAGCTACGGGCCAATGGATCCCTCAAAGGACCCCAGAGGGGAGAAGAAAGGTAACCGTTAAGCCAGAACGAATTTCTTGAACGATTTTGCCTTAGGTTGTTCCAATTCAATTTCGTTAATATAAAACCAAGGGTACATCTAAGCCAGTGGTCTCAAACTCGCGGCCCGGGGGCCACATGCGGCCCGCCAGGTACTATTTTGAGGCCCTCAAAATCACAAAAGTAAAATAAAACCGTTTCTTGATCATATTTCTCTTTAGCTATAAATGACAATATTATTAAGATTTATAAACTAGAAAGAGTTTTACCTCATGCAAAACTCTTGATTTCTTTAATAAAACATTAACTTTTTTTTTTTTTTTCTGAGGCCCTCCAAGTACCTACAAATCTAAAATGTGGCCCTGCAAAGGGTTTGAGTTTGAGGCCACTGATCTAAGTGGTTTACAATTAAAGTTTAAAAACAACAACTAAATATAAAAATTAACATAAAATACAGTTAAACATCAAACCAACTGGGAAAGGATGCAGTCGGTAGATTAGAAGAACAGAAATGAACAATATTAAAGGGAAAATCCCCAGAGTTAGTCCAGCCCAGATTAGTTGAGCTAAAGCCAAAGCTGGAACTTTAGAGAAGGATGAACTCGTTTGCCTTTAATTGTGGCTGGTACATTTCAAAAATCAGAATAATGATGGAAAATGACAAGAGGCAACTGTTGAAATCTTAATAAATTTGCATCTAAAATGAAACCATGAAAAACTGTAAAAGAGATAAAGTTGTCTGTTGAGTCGGATGCAAACTTGAGGTAAAACTCGGCAAACTCCGGCTTAAAAGTGAGGTTTATTACTGGAAAAGAAACCCATTTGGAGTGAGTGTCCCCTCAAGAATGAAACCATCTAGGCAGAAAGCAAATTCAATGGAAACTCGAATGTAGCTTCTGCCTAGGTTTGATTAATCCAAGATATAATTTGAAACCAACCAGGAAAGAGACTATTTTTCTTCTAATGTCACTTGAAAATCCTTATCCAATATTCAAAAGTGATGTGTTTATAGGTGACCTTTGTCAATGGTGTCAACTGTTTTTCGCTCACCTTTTTGATTTTAATGTTTTCCTATTTACGATCACAGACAAGGTAAATGAGCGAAATAGATGTCTGTTCTCAAATCAAAACTAGCTGTACTGGGTCAGACCAGTTTAACCCAGCATCCCTTTTCCAACTGTAGCCAATCCCCCCCAAAGTAGCAACAGTTCATAATATGTATTCCAAGAATAAGCAGCGTCTTTTTCCCAGGTCTGTCTTAATAGTGTTTATCTGCGGATTTGTCCAAACCCAGCAAGGTCATTGCTTAACTATGAACAAATCTGTTTCCAGATGGGAGAAGCAAACAGTGGATTTGAGAGTTCCTGGGCTCTTCCACTCCACTCAGGACCTCCAAAGATAGGGGTGATTTGAAAATAATGAGTCCAAACTGACAGACATTTGAGACATAACACACAAAAATAATATTGTGGTACCAGGATAAAAGAATTTAGAGGCAAAGAACTAGAAAATTGTACCAAATATCCAGACCTTAGGCCAAGACTGGACAAATTTATATAAAACCATGAAATGTCAGATTTGACGACACAATTTTATTGAGTTCAAGTTCTGGATGAAGCTCAAATTCTCCAGTGATACCAGACAAATTTTGTATCATGTATATTAATAATAATAATAATAATAAAAAACCCATTCAAAAATATATTCCCCACCTATAAAGTATATTTATGGGTTTCTCTCCACTCCAGCTTCACACACATCTCATTTTAACAGCCTCCATCTTCTCATAGTCAAACAATTTATTTACTCAATTTTCTACACCGTTCTCCCAAGGGAGTTCAAAACGGTTTACATGAATTTATTCAGGTACTTGAGCATTTCCCTGTCACAATCTATCTAATGTACCTGGGGCAATGGGGGGATTAAATGACTTGCCCAGGGTCACAAGGAACAGTGTGGGTTTGAACCCACAACCTCAGGGTGCTTTAACCACTGTGCCACACACTCCTCAATCAAATTGCTACTTTCTGGCCTGTACAAGCTTTGTGCAATTTAAGACTTTGACTTCTTTTATTTAAATCCCTCAAAGCAGCAACATAAAAAAAAAATATTTCCCATTAAAAAGCATTTCTTTAATTATAGATATTTTTTTCTATTGGTTTCATTATTTCTTTGAGGAAAAAAAAAACCACCTTGGAAAGAGTCAGTGTAAACTGGCGAAATATTATCATTCATGTGCTTTGGTTTCAGGGCTTTGCTCCTCGCTGAAAAGTTTGGAAGAGGAGAAAAGGGACCCGGAAAGCTCCGAGCGGCCAAGACAGAGGAAGAGAAGGAAACCCCGGGTCCTCTTCTCCCAGGTTCAGGTCTATGAACTGGAAAGGAGATTCAAGCAACAAAAATACCTGTCGGCCCCTGAGAGAGACCACTTGGCAAACGTCCTGAAGCTCACCTCCACCCAGGTCAAAATTTGGTTCCAGAACAGACGCTATAAATGCAAGAGGCAAAGGCAGGACCAGACCCTGGAGATGGTGGGGCTGCCTCCCCCCAGAAGAATCGCGGTCCCAGTTCTGGTCAGAGACGGCAAGCCTTGCCTGGGGGAGTCTGCGTCCTACAGCTCGGCCTATAATGTCACCATTAACCCGTACAATTACAACGCTTATCCCGCCTATAGCAACTACCCCAGCCCCACCTGCAATGTTAACTATAGTTGCAGCTACCCATCGGTGCAACCTTCTCCAGCTGCCAATAACTTTGTGAACTTCAGCGTTGGGGAGATCAATTCCGTTCCTGCCCCTCTACAGTCGGCCAGTGGAGTGTCCACATTACATGGGATCCGAGCTTGGTAAAAGTGGTGGATGCAAGACGAATAAGTCCCATGAGATCTGAACACCTAAGGCTTGACACTTGTCTTTAAAGACTGGGACCATTATTGTAAACGGCCGGAACCCCCCTTCCCCCCAACAAACCTGCTACACGTTTTCTTGGGAGAAAGGTCACATACATTTCAGTCCCTATCTAAAAATTCTGAGCCCCTTTTCCCTTTTCTTGACAGTCATTTTTTTTAGTATTTATATGGACTTCAATTCCTAGAAGAAAAACGATAAAGTAAAAATAGAATTAAAAAAATTGTCCATACAGTGCTTTTTTTTTTTTGTTTGTGTTTTTACTTAAAAGAATTTCAGTCTTGCATCAATATATTTTCTGTATGTTTGCACACTGGCTAGGAAAAAACAAAGATTTGGTCTAAGGATTGTCTGTTTCATTTAATTCTGGCCATCTAGCAGATTCCCTAAAGCCATTTTTGGTATACTGGGATCTTTTGGGTTTCAAGAAAACAATCATTTATTTCCTAGAAACAGCGAAATCTCCACACCAGGGATTTCAGGCGTTCGTAACCAACTTCATTGCAATTTGTCTTTTAAATCTAGAGCTCTGATTTCCTCTTTAAGGCATCAAACTGTGCATTTTTTAAAAATAAACTTTTACGTCTCTTAATTAAAACAGAATGCTTTGGGGCATGTATTAATGTGTTGAATTAGACACTACTAGAAGATTTTTAAAAAGCGTGAAAGTTATTTAATTTGTCTATTCAGCCTATTTAAGTTTTCTCTATGATGTACAAATTTGGTTACTTCTAATTAAAGAGTGATTTGGCACTGATGTTTCAGTGTATAACATTTTACTAGTAAAATTTTATAATTGCAAATAAATTATAATATAGTTTGTATAAATATTAGAAAAGGATCATTATCTTTTTTTTTTTTTTTTGCATTGGATACAGCTAATATTTATAAAATGATTTAATTGTACTAATAAACTTCCCCCAGCTAATAGAACTATCTAGGTACAGAGCCAGGTCTCATGAAGGTATTCAGCATATATATGTGTTTTTAAAAATAATTTTACTATTTTTTTTAACAAAACCAATAATGTCCTTCTGAAAGAATGATCTTCATTTTTTTACCTGTTTTCTATGTAGAAAAAAATACGTAATATGTGTCCGAAACTAATGGGGAAAGCGGGAATTAAATTATACCCTGAAAGCAGTTTCTTAATAAAAAAAACTAAAATAAAAATACACCATTTACTGGAATACATACTTCTAGAAATCCAGAGAAAACTGAAAACTTTTCTTTATTGGACCAACAAAAGAATCATGGGGAGATTTCTGGACTACATAGGTCTCTGCCTAAAATGGACCCTTACTGCTTTTTTGACCTAAATGGACTTTCCAGTTAACATTGTAATTTATTACACATAGCAAGGATGTCCTTTGGATAAGTCCTGCAACAGGTTTCAGGTTCACATTCTTGAAAGATGGTTTTTCCTATAATTACTGTATGACCCAAAGTTTTTGGTAAATAGATTCCTGCCCAAGTTGTCTGTTCCTGGTTTCTGAAACTTGACATTTATCAGCAGGTTGACTGAAATGCTACAGCGCAGAATCCAAGTTACGAACCTTACTCTTGAGGAGAACCAGAAAGAACACTTCATTCACTTAACATCTGTCTAAATTCTAAAAGCCCTGATGAATTGATTGAATTTGGGCTCTATCCCTATTATAACAGGGACGATTAACGATGTTGTCTTGATGTGTGATAATCGGAGGGAAACAAGATTTTATGTATGCGGTATATCAATTTTTTAATAAATAAGGTAGCTCAGACCTGCCAAACCGACTGGTAATGAAACCAGCAATGTTTGAGGGTTTGCGCAGGATTACTGATTTTTATTTATTTATTTAACAGATGTTAGTCTGCCCAGAGGAAAAGGCAGGGAGGACAGAGTAACTGGATTGCTATCAATCACCCTTCTCAGTACGCCAGTCCAAATGGCACTGGTTCCAGTAGCACTAATAGAAGACTGAGGCCATTAAATTTTGGAAAGGTGATGCCTGTAAGTGTCACAGTGGTCACTATCAAATGTCACTTATTGGAGGGAGAAACAACAAACATTGTAATTTGCGGCGGTCAAAACATCCTCCAAGTGTCTAGATCGGATCAGTTGTTGATAAGGCAATTAGAAGGCCCTGTAGCAGCTCTTCTCTGGCCCACCTATCTACCCCATCAGTAAACACAGCAGGAGACAGGGTGGCTGTGGCCCAGGGACACAGGAGAAAACGTTGTCACTGGAGCTGGAGCCTGACCTTTTTCCCGCGCCAGGATTCCACTGGCACGTTATGGGAAACGAGGTTTGTTGAAGGTGACCCAGGTCCTAATACCTTGGTCATTTATGGAGGTTTAATGTGGTGTATCAAAAGTAGTTATAGGCGGTCAAGAAATTTTAGAAATAAAATAATTAAAGGTGCAGTGGGCGTTCCTTAAACGCCCCAGGATTGAGCAAACTCCTTTGCTGTGTGCAAGATAGCGTAATTTGCGTTGGATTTAGCACCTGAAGTCCTTTTTGAAATTACTCTTACCAACACACAAGTCAACTAAAAGTCATCCTGCCTGACAATACTTCTTACTTTGGTTGTGTACCGAACACCCAAATATTTTCTTCCATTTTCTTTTTTTTTAAGTGAATGAATCTGAACTAGAGATCTTTCTTCATTACAATCCACAGTAAAAGAAACTGGTACCAGTTAAACAATATCTCGCACCCACTGCCACAGGCTTCAGTGCCTGTGTATACTGGGGACACTTATTAAAATAAATGATATAATGCATGGTATGAAGAACTTAAGATTCATTCATCTGTAACTCCACACGATAGAGTAAAAGAAATAGGGGCAGGTTAGCCAAGAATGAGGAAGAGAGAAAACAAATCCACATTACAGTATAACATATAACATAGTAGATGACGTTAGATAAAACCTATACGGTCCCTAACAGGACAATTCATAGCACACAGCATGATGTGACACTATATATCCATATTATGCAGTAGTAGATCCTTAATTTCGAAAGGCATTGGGTACAGACTTTGCATCTTTTTTTGGGAATCCTTTTCTGGAATTCCGTCTTTTTGAGCCTTAGGGAGGTGCTGGATGCAACTTTTGAGAATGCCTGGGATGAGCACAGAGGTCCTCAGCAGGGCAGGATTAATTGGTCGAGGGCCCCTAGGCACACAAGTACACTGGGCCCCCTTCCCCACCCCCACCCCACCATGCGCCCAGGCAGAAACAGGAAGCTGCGTCAGAGGGAAGCTTTGGGCAAGCAGCACCGCTTCCACAATTACAGTTCCCGTTGCCTTTCTTATCCGCTTTGCTTGCTTGTCTTACTTTCGTCGATTGGGGGGGTGGGTGGGGGGGGGCGCGTTGCCGATCGATGCTGGAGGGGCCCATCGCTGTTTGGAAAAAACAATGTTGATGCTCTCCTTCATCGGGCCCCCCTGACCATTTCGGGTCCTAGGCATGTGCCTACTTGGCCTATTGGTTAATCCGGCCCTGGCCGCAGAGTTCAATTGTTAGCCCAATAAAAAAAAAGTATCGCCTACAATTTTTGTGTTGAGCCATGTTCTGTTTCTTTAAAGGAAGTCCGAATTTACTATACCCTTTTTGTCTTTCACACTCTCTGCTTCTTTCAGGCTCCTAAAGTCACGCAGGCTTTTATGGCACCGACCCAGGCACCTTGTCATCTCCCCCCTCAGGTGTGTCAGCTCTTCAAGGCGATTTCTACCCTAAAAATATGAGTCTGGAAAAATTGGACCACATGCCTTAAAACTTGGGTAACTGGTGGTTTGCCTACATATGTAAATAATTGTCTTAAGGTTGAGAAATAGAGCAATATCATAGGAAGAAGTCAAACCGGATCTCAGGCAATAAATCAACATTAAATTCAATTTAGCGCAATAACAGCAAGTTTGTACCAAAATGAATCCCGCTCTATTTGTCTGTGTGTAGATAAAGGTATCCCCCCTTTTGTAAGGCATATGCAATAATTAGAAACTTGATTCAAAAAGTTGTACTAATCAATCACATGCAAGAAAACGTGGGTGATGACAAGCCATTGATAAATTGACTAAGGGAAGGTGTTGGCTTCTTCCTTCAGTTGAGGAAAGTCATTCCGAGTTAATTGTCAACTACTTTCAGTAGATCCGCTCCAGTGCTATTTTTTTTCTTGGGTATAGGATGCATTTGATAGGTTGGTGCTTCTGTTGTGACTATATTTTCCAACTGAGGCCATGTCATTCGAGTGATCAGAGCCAGTTCCGATGGTTTAACTCTTATCTGAAAGCCTGTGGGACCTGCAGTTTGTGGTTCTTCACCTTAACAAATGCAAGAATGAAATTCCTTGCGTGCCTAAAAATGGGAGCTTACAACCGACCCTGGTTTACAACATAGGTGACCTGTGATTTACTGTCGCCAGGTGTGCTACATTGAAGGCTGAAAGGATGGAAATGGCTCGACTGTTGCAAGAGTGAACTGTATAAGATTCTATACTTTTTTTTTCTGAATAAATGAAAGTGTTTCTGCCTTCACACCCAAATTTTACACTAGAGATCACCCACACTGTTGTGGACAGAAAAACACATCATAGCGCATTAAAAGCTATACTGCTGCTACTTCTAATCATAGCCATACTAGACATACGCAGTGCTGTACATCAAAACACAGAAGAGAGAGTCCCTGCTCCAAAGAGCTTACAATCTAGTCAAGGCAGACAAACTGGACCAGATGGTGCATCAATACACAGAGCTCAGGTGGGGGAATTACAGACAGATATTGGGGCTTAGCAGGTGGGTTGGAGTTTGGAATTGAAGCAGCCTCAAAGAAGTGGGCTTTGAGTCTGGATTCGAAGACTGCCAGAGACGGAGCCTGATGTACTGAGACAGGCACTTTGTTCCAGGCATATGATGCATCAAGGTAGAGGGGAAGAGTCTGGAATTGGCTGTAGAGGAGAAGGGTACAGATAAGAGACACTTATTGGATGAGTGGAGTGCACAGGGGAGAGTGGTGAGATACCGAGGAGCTGCAGAGCAAATACACTTGTAGGTCATTAGGAGGAGTTTGAACTGTTTGCGGAAATGGATAGGGAGCCAATGAAGTGACTTGAGGAGGGGGGTAATGTGGACATAGCGACATTGAGAGAATATGAGGGTGCAGCAGAGTTAGAACAGACTAAAGGGGGCAGAGATGGTTTAGCAGAAGGCCAGCAAGAGGCGTGCTCAGAAAGGAAGGGTCTGATTTTAGCATTATTGATTTAGGGATCCTCGGGACTGACGGATGTTACATGGAGTCACTTTCCATACTCACACTTTAGCCAAAGGGGAGAGACTCTCGCTGGACACATTCCAGAGGAAATAATAAACTTATATGATACAAGTGAATTTAAATGATAAAACTTCCAGTGTAGAGGAAAAAAAAAAGTCTTTAAAACTTTTCAAAATTAAACATATGAGGGAATATCATTTGTAATGGAATATTATTCCAAATTTCTGCAAATGTAGATTTCAGCCAAATATGTTTTACAATAGGATAACCTAATTTTAAAGATGCTGCTTTCTTTTTTAAACCACAAACTTATTTTCTCATATTTTACCTATTTTTTAAACTAATGAGATATTGAGGTAATAGTTTAATTACCAGGATATATAAGAACATAACATAAGAACATAAGCAGTGCCTCTGCTGGGTCAGACCAGAGGTTCATCCCGCCCAGAAGTCCGCCCCCGCGGCGGCCCAACAGGTCATGACCTGCCTTAATCACCAGAAGGGGCCCCCTTGCCCCCTAGGTTTCTCATCGAAGTCCTATCTTCCCATCAATGTCCTAACCCTCCGGCCTTGTACCTGCACGACCTGGTGAGCTGTCTATACTTATGCAACACTTCAGCACCTCCCTCAGTACCCCACGATCCCCTTTTCCCTCAGGAATCTGTCCAATCCCTGTTTGAATCCCTGTACTGTACTCTGCCGGATCACTTCCTCCGGGAGCGCATTCCATTTGTCCACGACCCTTTGGGTGAAGAAAAACTTCCTTGCATTTGATTTGAACCTATCTCCCTTCAGTTTCTCTGAGTGCCCCCTCGTACCTGTCGTCCCTTTTAGTCTGAAGAACCTGTCCCTATCCACCCTCTCTATGCCCCTAAGTATTTTGAAGGTCTCTATGATTTAGGTGGCAGCTATGAGGAGACCAGATCTATGTGTAGCCTAGGTAAGAAGAGAAATTGATAATTGCAGACTGTGGCGAGGCACGAGAAGAACTCAGTGGAAAATTAGGGCCATTATGAGTTTATCAGATCTGCCAGTAAAGGCTCAAAAATCAGAAAGCGGAGAGGGAGCAATGCAGGTTAATATTAGTGATCCGTATTGATTGTTTGGAAATGTGATTGCTAGCAATTCTCTGTGCAAGGGAGGTGGGCTGTACTCAAGTGTAAAAAAACTCTTCTGCATGTAGAACGGGTAGAAGTGGATCAATTTTTCACTCCATTAAAAATTACAAAAACTAGGGGACACTCGATGAAGTTACAGGGAAATACTTTTAAAACCAATAGGAGGAAATTGTTTTCACTTAGAGAATAGTTAAGCTCTGAAACTCGTTGCTGGTTTTAAGAAAGGTTTGGACAAGTTCCTGGAGGAAAAGTCCATAGTCTGTTATTGAGAAAGACATGGGGGAAGCCACTGCTTGCGCTGGATTGGTTGCATGGAATATTGCTACACTTTGGGTTTTGGCCAGATACTAGTAACCTGGATTGGCCACCGTGAGAACGAGCTACTGGGCTTGATGGACCATTGGTCTGACCCAGTAAGGCTATTCTTAAGTTCTTACAGTTCCCTTTAACCTGGAAATAGTCATTAGTATCTTATTATTATTTAGATTAAAAAATAATAAACTCACTAGAAGAACCTTCAGTGTGTTTATTCATTCTAAATCAGTGGTCCCCAACCCTGTCCTGGAGGTCCATCAGTTCAATCGGGTTTTCAGGATAGCCCTAATGAATATGCATGGAGCAGATTTGCATGCCTGTCACTTCCATTATTTGCAAATCTCTCTCATGCATATTCATTAGGGCTAGTCTGAAAACCCGATTGGCCTGGTGGTCCTCCATGATATGGTTCGGGACCACTGTTCTAAATCATTATATCACCCTCTGTTCACCACCTCCATGTGTTTGCCCATCTCCAAATGTTTAAACCCTTTTCTATCCACTGCACTTGGCTGATCCAAATGTTAAGTACACTTTATGCTGCTTTCTGGGCACTGCATCTCAGAGCATTCATGTATCTGTATTTATAATCCAAATCTGTCAGCAACATTTTAACAACAATCCATCAAACTCTTTCAATAAAATTATCAGTTACCACAAGCTTGTAGGATACGATAAGTGCTCACTTCTGTCTAGAGTTCTACTGTAACTGTACCCTGCGTGACCAAATTCCCTCTCTCACACACACAGGACAAAACCAAAATGTTTGGGACAGGTCACTCCATCTTCTTTTTTCCCTTTCTGTTTATGAAGAAGTCCTACAACCAGATGTTAAAGCCTTGATCAGTGGCAGGGAGAGTGTCGCAGGCACAGGGAGCGTTTCCTTCAGTCCTGCCAAACAGAAATAATTTTCTAGAGGAACAGGGTAACAGCTTGTCCGGAGTCTAACATTAAACAGGGGGTTGAGCTGCCCCCCCCTTGAACTGCTGTGCTGGTCACGGTGGACTTAGCTACTTGCAAATGGGGCGGGGGGAGCCAGGACTGGGTTTCTGGGATGAAGGAGTTCACCCACTGGTGGCAATTCTTAATAGCTAGTGGGAAAGACTCTGCAGCCTCTGTGCCTGGAGCGATGATGAGGGCTGTGATTTAAAGCTAGTGGCTTCAAGGCTCAGGAACTTCTTCCTCACCCACCCTTTGGGTTAATCTACTGTATTTCTTGTTATAAGCCTGATTCAACATTTTGATGTTCTGGTGCTTGGCAGATCACTGTCATTGCTTGGGAGGGGGCAGGAGGGAGGGTACCCAAGCTATAGGCTATGCTCAAAAGGATGTCCTTTAAACCAGTGTTTCTCAACTAGGTCCTGGAGTACCCCCTTGCCAATCAGGTTTTCAGGATATCCTCAACGAATATGCATGAAAGAAATTTGCATAGAATGGAGGCAGTGGCAAGGGGGTACTCCAGAACCGCATTGAGAAACACTGTCATAGAGCAGGGCCTCAATATCACTAGGCCCATGCCTTTCTGATCTGGCATAGAATTTAAGCTACCGGAGCACTTCTCTGGCAGAGTTTCTGCGGATTAGCTTTTCCACGTATTTTCAGCTCTATCAGGGACCCCTGAGGAAGACATCCTTGTCGAAACACGGACCGTGTTGGGTCCAACACTCCCAACGGACTGGGTCCTAGAGATTTTTATGTGGATTGCTAAGTTGATTGACGAATAAAGTCCATGTCTCTCCACAGTGGTTTTTTTGTTTCTCTTGGACTTTTTCTCTGGATTCTACAGGGTCAATTTCTTTGCACAGTGTTGATAGGGTAATGTTCAGTCTCATTCTGACAATGGGTCTCCTAAATGTGGATGGCAGGTGGTCTTTGTTTCGGTGCTTTTATCTGTTTTCTTTCATCTAAGCTCGGCTATTTTTACCAATTTATAACTCAAATGCATGAAGATGTGGCAATCTTTTACCCCATTAACCTTGTCTGGTTTGATTATTTATGTTATGTAATTGCTGAAGTTTATAGTTTATTAAAGCTGGATATATTGCATATGCCAGACTAGACTAGTGGATCTAAGGGTGATCAACAAATTAAAACCAAAGAAGAAAATTATGAAAAGAATACCATTTAAAAAATATAGGATAGTAATTAATAAAACAGAAAGTAACCCCTAAGGTGTGTATCCTCAGAGAAAGGGGTGGGGGGTGATAGTCTCATATCCCCTGTTAAAACAAGTTTATTATTAAAAATTTGATGAAACGCTAATCAAAATTTCTAAGCGTTTTACAGTAAAGATTTAAAAAGGGGTTCAGTTAAACTATTAATAACATAACTTTACTTACATGAAACAACAGGTTAGTGGGGAGAAATACAATTTGAAAGAAAGAAAGATCAATTAAGGACAATAACACAGGGAAAGGGAGAATTCAATTTTAGTATAGAAAATAAGCTTGGAAAGTCCCTTAGATCAATTAACAGTCGTATGCGTCTTTAAAGAAGAAGCCTTCAAGGCCACCCTTGAATTTATCTAAATTCTGTTCGGATCTTAAATATAACAAATTCCATATTGTTGGAGCAGTCGTTGCGAAAGAAGCCCTACGGGTACTAATGAATTTTAGGGATGGGACATGAAGAAGATGCTGCGATGCAGATCTTAAGGTTCTCGGAGGATCATGCGGAGTCAGGTATTTATGGATAAAAGCGAATTCCTTGGTTTTCATTGTTTTGTAGGAGATTAAAGCTATTTTGCAAGTGATACGGTGATGGATAGGTAGCCAGTGAGCACATAAATAAAAACAGGATTGCAAATGATTTCATGTGGTCTTCTGGGCTCTTTTTGACATCCCAGTGCCATTATTATCAGAGACAGTGTTTGTACCTCCTTTGGCTGATGTAGAGAGAGGATCTTTACACTTTGAAATATGTACGTAATATTGTGAGCCGCCTTGGATAAAGGCGGATTAAGGGTTTTAAATAAATAAATGATTCTCTTCCAGGTCATACATTGTCTTCTTAAAATGTGTGCCTCCCAGGCGACACCAGTTTGGGGGGGGGGGGGGGGTGATGGATGACATATGGCACTTAGCAGTGAGATTACACCCACTGAAATTGTCCCTGAATGCCCAGCACAGTCGATCTCCTATATAAGCCCCTGCAGAGTCCAATCGAGCAGCGCAGATCTGATGACCCCCGAGAATTTAATTTTAGCTCCACTCTCAAAGCCGCTATCTCACATTCAAGCAGACAAAAATGTGTCCCAGTAGAGACTTTCAGACACTTTCCTCTTTAGAATCAGCCCTTGTCTGCCTCTGGCATAAATGTCTCCATGCTGAAGTCATCGGGCAAGATGAAGCTAGAGGAGTGCTTCTCTCAGTCGGTTTGTGGCTTCGACTCCATCACTGCAGACAAATAAAACTGTGTGACACCCCCCACACCCCGCAGAGATGCAGAATAATGATGCACCTATGGAGACCCCCCACCTAGGTTGCGACACCAAATGCAGGTTTTGTGACCCTATTTGGGATCCCGACCCACAGTTTGGGAAGCTCTGTGCTAAAGAGGGAGACAAGGCAGCAGGAGAAAGCTGACTAGAAAGACAGCCATTAGTGAAATGACAAAAATACAGCTAGGCACCTGCTTCCTGTTTTTACCAAGATAGACATTAGGCCTAGATATTATCAGATGCACAAAGGTACCCAGGTGAATTTTCATATGTGCCTTTAAAATTGTTGGAATTCTAAAGCAATGAAAGACCAAAGTTCAGGTCTTTTTCCTTTCGAGCCCTCTGATTACCTCTTGATGGTGTTACTGAGGCTGGGCTAGGTGGGTCATAAGTGGAGGGCTCCTTGTATCAAACAGGAGAAAGATGATAAAGAGAGGAAAGGAAGTGTCAATGTTTGTTCAAAGAGGTCCTGCTCCCTTTTTTATTATAGCAGTTCTACATTTTACAACCAAGGGAACATTGCTTCCCCCAAATATGGTAATTTTGACTGGAAAGATGCACCAAACCAGATAGCAAATTTTGGGTGGGGCAACAGGTACTGTTTGGTCTAAATAACTACACGAACAAGCTACATACCACCTCAGTTCTTATCTCTATCTTCAGAGGAGGCCAAGGAAAAAGAATGTAGCAGACTCAAAAGTGTAGTTTAAACATTCAAGTCCTTTTTTGGGGATCCTACTGACTGGTAGGACGACCTCCAAAAAGTCTCTCCCAAATGCAAGTGACTGGCCGTTTATTCCAAATAAATGGCAAGTCACTTGTATTGGGGGAGACTTTCTAGAGGTCGTCCTACCAGTCAGTAGGATCCCAAAAAACACCCCCAAGGCCTTGAATGTTTAAACTACCCTTTTGTGTCTGGTAGTTTGTTTTTCCTGAAGATAGAGAAAAGAACTGAGGTGGGATGTAGTTATTTAGACCTAAAATACAATGGGTGGGCATGACACATTTCCTCTGTACCCCTTTTCCTCTCCCCACAAACACTCAATTTAAATACCTTAGCTGGCGGGAATTCCCAAGACTCACAGCTGAAAATATCCAGACTAGATGGGCCATTTGGCCTTTATCTGCCATCATGTTTCTATAACCATAAAGCTCTATGACCTCACAATGCAGGTGTAGAGACTTAGCCAATAGGAAGAGGAGATGCAAATGTTAAGAGCCTTAGCCAAAAGGGAGAGGAGGAGATAGTGGATGCTCTGGATGGGCCATTTGGCCTTTATCTACCATCATGTTTCTATAACCATAAAGCTCTATGACCTCACAATGCAGGTGTAGAGAGCCTTAGCCAATAGGAAGAGGAGATGCAAATGTTAAGAGCCTTAGCCAATAGGAAGAGGAGGAGATAGTGGATGCAGCATTTGGGCAGATTGGATGGGTCATTTGGCCTTTATCTACCATCATGTTTCTTTGTTTCTATAACTATAAAGTTCTGTGACATCACAATGCAACTGTAAAAAGCCTTAGCCAATAGGGAGAAGAGGAGATTGTGGATGGGTCATTTGGCCTTTATCTGCCATCATGTTTCTATGTTTCTACAACACCCCTCAGACAAACAAGGCAATAGCATCAGTGCTGGCACCCCATGCAAGCCAAGCCTGAAGTGCCAGTGTCAGTGGCTCAGGAACACTGCCACTATCTTCCAAGGTTGGCTGAAGGGAGTTATGGTGGGCTACAGAAGTTTTCATCTGGCGGGGTTTGAGGATCCCTGCTAGCTGGGCTAATGGTGCACCCCTGCTGGATGAGCCTGAGCTGAAAGTGAACATGTCCCGCCCCACCCAGGAGTGGGTTGCTAGGATGAGAGGGCTGAGTTTTATCTAGGGGTGAATACCCTTTCACTAGCCCTGACTGTTGGCTATGCAAACAAAATGGCTGTCATCTAGCAGATCCAAATCTTGTCCTGCCCCAAAGGATCTGTAGTGCCACACCATTGCATTATAAACTCACTGCTGGGCCATAGCCTGAGTTATTTGGGTTGTTTAAGGGACACCCGCTAGGACACAGTTGCACTCTTCAAGGTCATTTCTCACAACTAATCATTTCATTAGCTTGTTTATATAGGCTAAGCCTTGTTCAGCCCTGAAAATATCAAAACATAACATGATTAAATACAGCATCTCAGTTTATGGAGTTTTATGTTTTCATAATCAGAAGTACAGCTGGGTGCTTTTCTTTGAGTTTGCCTTTGGATAAATTAATTTTTGTTCATTGGGATTTACTTTCAAAGAGGAAAGAGGGCCCCCACTCAGGCAGAGACCTGCAGCTGAAAGGGTCTTCAGCTTTTGGGTTTGGTTTTAATGTTCCAGTCCCAGGTGGGTGCTCTTTAATTCTCACAGTGAGTTGGATACAGCTGTACAGCACTTCGGCTCATTATTTCAGCTCTGTCTTTTCATCCCCAACTAGGGGGTTATGATGATGGAAAAGAAGCAGCAGGATTCAAAAGTTAATGCTAAGCTGCAGGTGTCTGGGCCATAAAGAATACAGAATAATTACTTCTTACTTAGCGCTTTAACTTCCCTCTGGTAGTGGTGCAGATTTTGTGATGCCAGGTTTGAAGATCGATCAATAACTTCTTAGACTCATAGTAAGGGAAATCAGATTTCCAGGCCAGACTCTTCCATTACTATCCTTCCAGTGTCTACACTTGACCAAGAATCTCTGGTAAAATGAGGACTTTAAAACTGCACATTTTGCTGACTGCATCGGCCACTTAGAATTGCAAAGAAGGCCTGGTTAAAATGGGAGCTTCCTGATTTTCAATCTAAGAAATCAGAACCATTTAACTTTAGAGAGAGCTACTACAAAATGAAGAAGAAAGTTAAAAGAAATAGTTATCAGGATTAGAAGTCTGTGTAAGATGTGAAGATTGTTTAAAAGCATAATCTTGGAAGCCCAGATAAAATATATTCCACAAGTTTAAAAAGGATCAATAATCTTTTAAAGAAATAGCCAATAGAAAATTTAAATGGGGCTGTACTACCACTTGGTAACAGTTAGTATCTGTCCAGGAAAAAAAATCTGAAAGCTAGAATTGGAAGCCAAGCAGCAAAACTTATCAGATATCTCACACTTAATGGATATTTTTCATATCCAGAGAAAAAATCTCACAGTATAAGTTAAATTAAGTAATTAATAATACAAGAAGTGCTAAGCTGGATCACACAGTTGATTTACAGAGTCCTGCATCCTATCTCCAGCAATGGCTTATGCAAATCACTTGGAAATTCTGAGATCACCTCCCTATTGCCTGCCTAATAGCCCTCCAGACACTCATCCAAACCTTTTTCAAATCCAGCTATTCTAGCATAATCTTCTGCTGCAAATCTCACAGCTTCATTGTGCATTCACTGATAAAAACAACTTTCCCCAAAAGTGTTTTAAATCTGCTATTTGTTAGTTTCATGGAGTGTCCTCTAGACTGAGTTCCTTATAAAGAATAAATAATCATTCCACCCCACCCCCTCAGGTTTTTATAAACCTTTACCATAACCTCTCTGCCATCTTTTCTTCACACTAAAGAGCCCTACCCTATTGTCTTTTCTTCAGAACATCTATCTCAGCTTTAAAAGCTTCCTCTTACCTTTTTTTTTTTTTTTTTTTTTTTTTTATATTGGGGTCAGAATTACATACTGAAAGTGGAACCACACCACAGATCTCTACAGACATTGCAATAGTCTCAGTTCTTGGGTAGTTGCAGTAGCTGAGAAACTGCAGTCAAAGTGAGGGGGGAGAGGGTCATGACCATGACGTACTAATTGGCTTAAGAACTGTAGGTTATGACTAGGGGGGAAGTTGTTGCTGCTGCTGCTTCTGCACCCAGAGGTTGTGCTGATCCCTGTGATCCTGGGCAAGTCACCCAATCCTCCAGTGTCCACCACCTTGAATGTCAGCCTTGAATGCCAAAGTCACAAAAAGGTGGTATATAAATTCCAACCCCTGTTTGCTATGGAAGGGAATGTTAGAAAGACAGAAGGCTATTTTTACCTAATAAGGAAAATAGCAAGTAAAGCATATTAACATGTGCAGATGGATGAAAGGTCAGATGTTCCTGGGGAAAGGATGGAGGGGTTTTGCATTATCCTGTTCTATACCATTGACTTGGTATCTTTGAAACCCACCCTGCAGCTTGCAATTGTCAGTCTATATCAGGGGTTCTTAATCTGGGGGTCAATTTGATTGACTTCTTTGAAGGTGTAAATAAACATGTGGATAAAGGTGAGCTGGTTCATGTAGTGTATCTAGATTTTCAGAATGCTTTTGATAAAGTTCCTCATGAAAGGCTCCTGAGAAAATTAAAGAGTCATGGAATAGGTGGCAAAGTTCAGTTGTGGATTAGGAATTGGTTATCAGATAGAAAACAGAGGGTAGGATTAAATGGTCATTTTTCTCAATGGAGGATAGTAAATAGTGGAGTGCCACAGGGATCTTTACTGGGACCAGTGCTATTTAACTTATTTATAAATTATCTGGAAAATGGAATGACGAGTGAGATGATTAAATTTGCAGATGACACTAAATGTTCAAAGTTGTTAAAACTCATGCAGACCTTAGGAAATTGGAAGACTGGGCGGCCAAGTGGCAGATGAAATTTAATGTGGACAAATGCAAAGTGATGCACATTGTGAAGAATAACCTGAATCACAGTTACTGGACGCTAGGGTCCACCTTGGGGGTTAACGCCCAAGAAAAGGATCTGGGTGTCATCATAGACAATACGATGAAACTTTCTGCCCAATGTGCGGCGGGAGACAAAAAAGCAAACGGGATGCTAGGAATGATTAAAAAAGGGATGGTTAACAAGACTAAGAATGTTCTAATGCCCCTGTATCGTTCCGTAGTTCATTCAATTCTGGTCTCCTTATCTCAAGAAAGATATAGTGGCAGTAGAAAAGGTTCAAAGAAGAGCAACCAAGATGGTAAAGGGGATGGAACTCCTCTCGTATGAGTAAAGACTAAAACGGTTAGGGCTCTTCAGCTTGGAAAAGAGACAGCTGAGGGGAATGTTGCTACTCCTTGGGTTTTGGCCAGGTACTAGGGACCTAGATTGGCCACTGTGAGAAAGGGCTAGTGGGCTCGATGCAGTAATAAGTCTGTTTTAATTTGCACAAGAGGATTGTGTTTCATAATTATAAGGAGTAGCCGTTACTTTTTGCATAAAAAAGGAGTGGTTTTTTTAGATTGTTTACTTAAAAATTTAATAATACTTTGTGTATGTCATATATGAATGAGACATTCAAATCTCAATAAATAAAGTCCATTATAGTCATTGCATGCAAAATGTGTTTATGGGGGGTTCGTAACTCAAAAAAGGTTAAGAATCACTGGTCTATACAGAATAGTTAATCTGCTGCCTATTCAAAGGCATGACTGGTGTCATGTGGATTATCCAAGCGGTGTGAAAGAGAGAGCTAGACTGAGCCTATTACTTAAATGAACAATAGCCACAGTTGAAAAGGACATTTCAAGGTGCCAGAATGGATTTTACTTAGCCAAACATTAACATTTAGCAATCTAACCCACCCTCCCAATGTGTAATACAACACAATTAAAGCCCAGCTGACGCTCAAATGGCTTCTCTCTTTGACTTCTGACCTTGGCTACTTACTTTAAATGTTGCTCCAGCAGCTTCCATTTCCCCCAATCTGAAGTTGCTGCCTCCAGCTCCTACCATGTGGCCCATTCACCTTGAATGAGGCAGATTGATGGATCCACTGGGACCAAGAGGTCAAGTTTATGTTGATTTACAGGGGTCAGACATTTATTGATGTAATGAACAAGGTCTCTGAAAGGTCAACTCAATCCTCTTGGGAATGACAAAGAAAAACCCTTCTACATAATTTACTTGCAGATGTTCCAGATGTAACCAGATCAGGTGGAAAATGTTAACAGACTCAACTAGAAGAACAGGTGCTGAGGTGGCTGAACAGTCAAGCAAAAAGAAAGGGTCTGGGATGAAGCGGACGTTATTCAGGCCCTTATAGAGCCAGAAAGTGAAGCTAATGACATACATAACGGGGAAAAACTCTTTAACAAATAGACTTCTTTCTCATGAGGAAAGACTAAAAAGGTTAGGGCTCTTCAACTTGGAAAAGAGACGGCTGTGGGGAGATAGGATTGAAGTCTGCAAAATTCTGTGTGGTGTAGAACGGGTTCAAGTGGATCGATTTTTCACTCCGTCAAAAATTACAAAGACTAGGGGACACTCGATGAAATTGCAGGTACTTTTTAAAACCATCACATCACATAACATTATACGTATAGACTGCGTTACCAAAAAGTTCTACATGGTTTACAGAAGATTATAAACATTACACTCAATCGTATATTTGAATGAATCAGCTAGTCAGGTATTTGGAGAAAAGATAGGATTTTAGCTGTTTTCTAAAATGTCTGTTAGAAACAGCTGTGAGCAACAATGATTGAAATTATGTTTCATGAGAAGATTTAGGAATTTCTAGCTTTTACAACCTTTTACAGAAGGAAAATTGAACAGAGCATGAGTTTTTCTACTGCATTTGTGCGTAGCTATGGAAAAACTATTAGCCAGATAAGTAGGGGTGCAGTGGTTAAAGCTACAGCTTCAGCACCCTGTTTACTAGTTTATCTAGCATGGAAAAAAATGTTAGCTACTTAACACTATATTGTATATGTACAAACAAAATTTTAAACCCTTTCATCCGTTGCAATTCATGGCAAGTTACATTCAGATACAATACCATTTTCCTGCCCCTAGAGGGCTCACAATCTGCGGGGCAAATGCTCAGCACTACTGCAGGCATTAATGAGTTGTTAATGCCAGGTATATGCACACATTATAAACACCCAGAGAGCTGAAGATGACTACACTTGTGTTTAAATGGATGTTAACGAGGTCCAAAGCATTCATTCCCAACGCACGAATGAAAGCGCTGTAATACTCAGAAACAATGATGGCCCATATCAGGTCGGCAGCAGCACAGAAGCTGTTCAGAAGATTTCCTTTCAATTTCTCACAGTAAACAAAACTTTGGTCTTCTTTTGCAACTTAAGTGCTGATAGTGAGAAACAAACACATCTGCAGATATTATGGCCAGTATTTGTTGATATTGTCTTTGAAGTAGATGTACTAACATATAACATACATTTATTTAGATATGGTTTATCAGTTGCTAAAATCAGTTTAAAACTTCATCAAAATTTGTTGTTTATTGAATCATATATTGGTATCCCCCCCCCCCCTTTCTCTGTTATATATTATTCAATATATGGGGTTGATACATTTTTAAGGCCTTACTATGTAATATTTGCACTGCAACTATGGCAAATTGTAACCTGGAAACTAGTATCTCTCAAACCTTTTTAATACTGTACTGAAATATTTTCCATCTCTTACTCATAACCCATACACACATGGCAGCCTGTTCATTTCATTTAAAAAATTTGCTGAAAATCAAAGTACTGCTTAGAAAAATTTGACTTGAAATTAATACCAACATTTATTTAAATAAAGCATTCCTAGAAACATCCCAAGCTGTGAAAGCTGAAGACAAAGGAATGAAGACTCGGGCATCACCTGTACCCCAAATTTCAAATCAACAATCTGCCTATGTGAATAGCAGATTTATATGTGCAAAACACCACATACGTTGCAAGGTTTTCGCCCTACAGAAAGGAGAACTATTCTGGGTGTGTACTGAAGTTCTCCATCATATATACATATTCGTTATTTTTGCATGGCAATGCATGCACACCTGCTCAGAGTCACTTAATCGCCAGCTAAGTTCTCTTCTGAACCTGAAGCTTGGAGAAATGCAGGGGTATATTTCCCTCTCTGGTGTTCAGAACAGCCTTCTTTGGCCAATTTTTTTTTATTTTTGGAAGATGGCTCCCCAGTGATGCAAACTTTCAAAGTCCACCACCTATACAAATTTGAATATTTACATGCCTGAAATAGGCCTTTCTGTAAATTCTGTAGGACGTTCGTTATTTGCATGTCTGGTACACACTTTTTATAAAATGTTTGCCTAGTTTACGCAGGCAGATTGCTTCCTATGTGGCCTATATAAGAAGTTATTCTCAAAAAGTCCAGCTTCACCTAGATGTCCCAGGAACCTGCAGGAATCCTGCCAGTGATAAGACATGAGAATCTGACCCTCGAAAAGGTGTTTTTAAAGTGTAAATAGCCCTGAATTCCATCCTATTCTTATGCACTTCAGCATACAAGTAGTTGTATGAGTTCTGGAGAAAGCTGGATTCTTTGCAACTTGTAATTTAAGACTTGCTACATAGGTTGTTTTGCTTCTGCTCTGACATACACACATACCGTCCCTACAGCTACAAAAACTTACATTCGGTCACACTGAGAGATAGACACAAATACGTTTTGGAAAGTTCATGTCAGAGCGTGACGAGGGAAACCATCCACACTGGAAAAGAACCTTCAGGACTCGGTATTTCTCCTCTTTCCCTTGTTCTATATTTATATCTAGTGTGTGTTGAGCCTGTCCCAGACCAGCCTGCCCTGTGTCAGCTTATCTCAGGAACACAGGGGCACATGTGACTTTATCATCTGGTAAAGTTCATTCCATTCAAGTGTCACTCAGAGGCAGAAAGCAGCAAACACAAAGCTTTCTCGGTGTCTCAGATTCTGTCACACATCCCCTGGTTTTCATATACTAACAACCATTGGAATCACTTAGAAGTCTGCATCATTTGAAAAAAATTTAAAATACAGCCCACCCCACCGCTATTTTGGACTCACCTTCTTCCTATACCCTTCCTCTTCCAGTTCAGCCAGTACTGCCATAAGTTTTCATTCCCAAGGACCCAGCAAAGTCTACGCCTTCAAATCACAGTGCAAAAGTTTCCATTTTCTAAGATGCCATTTCATGCCTTTCTACAGCCTAAAATGAGGCTACAGAATTACCTCCTTCCTATTAAATTATTTTGTTATCTACCCTGTTCCAGGAAATTATTAACCAAGGGGCTAGAGTTCATGCTCTAGGCCAGGAGTGTCAAAGTCCCTCCTCAAGGGCCGCAATCCAGTTGGGTTTTCAGGATTTCCCCAATGAATATGCAAGAGATCTATTTGCATGCACTCCTTTCATTGTATGATAATAGATCTCATGCATATTCATTGGGGAAATCCTGAAAACCCGACTGGATTGCGGCCCTCGAGGAGGGACTTTGACACCCCTGCTCTAGGCCTTGGTTCTGGGGATTTTTCTATATTCTTCAAACTGATACAAAACCAGCAACAAACCAGTTCTACATTGCAGGTTTTAGGCCAGGGCAGTAGTTCTGGACTGCTGGTATAATCCCAGGGGTACACTGGAAAGTCCACAAGGAAAAACCTCTTTTGCTGCTAAAACCGCATCCACTCTAGTCTGGCTTTTCACAGAATGCCACAGATATCTTAATAGCTTTCAAAGCTTCTGGCAAAGAGAAATCTCAGGTACTCACTCTTGTAAACAAGCAAGGAGCCATGGGCAGGAAGCAGAGCTGAGTCTGCAATCCATAATTCTTGGCTGCTCCTCAGAAACAGCCGAGTTGTATCTTTCAGTAATGACCTCACTTGGAAGTTAAAGCCTGAGCCTCATATTCAAGTCATCACCCAGAAAGGAGTCACTATTATCCAGAATTTAAGGGACACAAACACAACGAGAGTTCTGCTGGTCCCCCTTACCATGGTGCTTCTTTCAAACAGGATGACTGCTGCTAACTCATTGAATTTATAAAAGAGAGGGATTCCAGGTAGACATCAAGACTTGCTCTGGCTGCTGGATTTTAGCGTGGATTCGTTTTAGCGCATCACAGAACAATCTTGATTGGAAGTCAATAGCTTTACATGTTCCCTCAGGGTTTCCGCAGCTGGCATTGTGCTTGTTGCATTTTTTTTCAGGTCTCGCTGCGTCTTTGTCAGGTAGAAACCGACGTTTCAGCCACCATGCTGTGGCTTTCTTCAGGGTATGCTCTGAAGTCTGCAGTGTGACTTTGTAAACAATGGGTTCACTTCAGAGCATACCCTGAAGAAAGCCACAGCATGGTGGCTGAAACGTCGGATTCTACCTGACAAAGATGCAGCGAGACCCAGAAACCTGCAACAAGCACAATAGCTATACAGTTTGCAGCTAGGCAAAGGACAGCTCTCCTCTGCACAGGTCCACGTATAGCCAAAGCAGACAGCACAGTTCCTGCATGCAACACACATGGCATCTGAAATAAGCAGAAGGCAGTTCTCCTACAGCGCAGACGGGATGGATCATACGAAGCTTAATACTATTTATCACACTGTTTTCCAATCATTAAGGGAAAAGATACTCCCTTAGGGATCAGACAACCTTCGGTCTCACAAATGTTTCTCCGTGCCTTTTTTGGTCCATTTCCTTCTCTAGGGTTTGGTGATACCAATTGGTTTTGTGTGTTCATGAAAGCCTTTAATTGAAAGCTGGCTGCAATTACTTCTAAGCTGCAAAGGCCTCTCCAGACCGCAGATCCGTTTCACAGTTGCAGCTGTTTCCAGATCATTAAAGACCAGGGCTGCAATTATTTTCCAGTATTCACATCTGTAGATTTGTTAGATATGAAAATATTTAAATGTAATGTGAGCTCCTGGGCTGAAAGAAACGTCTAAATGAAGCTGTTAAAACTCTAGGAACAGAAGACTGGATGAACAGCTGGAGAGAATTAACCTTTTCAATGCAAAGGCCCAGTCACATGGGAAGCAGGACACAAGAGAAACGCAAGTCAAGGCTTCTTAAAATCTTCTTTGCTATGACATTTCACGGACAACCCCTATGAGCATCAAAGGAAGCCATTTTCTCTTCCTGCCCTCTCAGCTTCCTTTGTGGTTTGTTGATCTCATGCTTTAATGGGCTAATGTCCCTATTCCAGGGGCTCCTATGTGGGTTATGGATGCAAGTGGCAGCTCAGAAAGGTCCACTGTCTCACAAATGCAATTTCCAAAACTGCAGTATTGCTCTCAGATTTCGAGCTAGGTAGTTCTGTTTTGGGGAATCACCAGTCTCTCTCTTCCACCTGTCACTAGCACTTAAAGGCCATTCTATGACTTACTATGGAAAGCTTTGCCACCTTTAGCGTCTAAGTAAGTTAGAACATACCTCACCATTTCTTTTGCTGGTGTCTGGTATGGTAAACGCCTTTCCTGTGTGCAGCACTGAGTACCTTGATGGGGCTTTATAAGAAGCTAACCAACAAAAGCAGAATGGGCCTCCGATACGGATTTGTAGGCCACATTTCAATGAGGGACCCAATGGAGGCCATGTTTTGGTGGAACACCTGCATTAGCAGTCATCACTAGCAGTAACACAGTCTAGGTGGCTGTGTCAATGGGCAAAATCACCACATAGGAAAAGTCATTTCAAAAGGTTGAAAAAACACTGGCAGTGCTCGAGAGGGCTGTGACAGCCTTGAGCTTTGGCAGTATTTTGGTAAAACGATGCCCAGTTAGAACCTCACTCTTTCTGGAAGGACCTTTCATAAGAATAGAAAAACAATAGGCAAATCCCCCCCCCCCCCATGAACCAGGATGGCAAATACAGGAATTCCAACATAGAGCAGAAATCAAACTACAGACCCAATATGGTCCATGCTTCAGTTAAAAGAAAGGTAGTTATGGCTTTTCTGGCGCTTTATAGGGAGGTTGAAAGACTGTATTTAAATTCTCAGTTAAAAATATGTTATTTGATTTACTGATCTGCCTTTTACGTGTGCGGGTCTATTTTATTTCACTCAATTTTCTAGACCATTCTCCCAAGGAAGCTCAGAACGGTTTACATGAATTTATTCAGCTACTCAAGCATTTTTTCCTGTCTGTCTCACAATCTATCTAATGTACCTAGAGCAATGGGGTGATTAAGTGACTTGCCCAGGGTCACAAGGAGCAGTGCCTCAGGGTGCCAAGGCTATAGCCTTAACCACTGCACCACACACTTCCCTAATGGTACATAATACAACATTTGTTTGTACAAGGTTTGTCCATTATATAAACAGGACCACTGAGAAAGGCTCTTAACCAAAACACGGCCCACCTTGGGTCCAAAGTTTGATTTATGCTTCACGTTGGAATGCCTGTGATGGGACCACAATGGTGGAATGCCCTTCCTCAGTATATTAGAATTGAACATGACATCGTAACATTTAAAAAACTTTTAAAAACTTATTTATTTAATGATGCTTTTAATACCTGAAATTTTTATCTGTTTTAGGGATACTTTTTAAACTGTGCTTTGGTTTTTTAACCCCTTACCTTTTTCACCGAACCCAAGATTGTAACTTTTTAATTTATTTCCTCCCACCTCAAGTTTGTATTTTATGTAATTATATTGTTAATATGTTAGTTTCTCTGTTTTTTACCTGGACTATGTACATCGCCTAGCAATTTTAATAGGCGATACATCAAATGTTTAAATATTACATTACATTACATTTGTGATTTCTATTCCGCCTGTGCCTTGCGGTTCTAAGCGGATTACAGTTAAAAGAGATCAGGACATTACTGAGAGAATTACATTACAACGATTTAAGTAAATTACATGTTGTGGTATAGAAATACAAGTATAAGATATCTGGATTTATCGATAGAATAACTTGAGGGTTCAAGTAGTTACAAGGTTCAGTGGGGAAAACAATATAGGCAACTGAAGAAAGATACCTAACTTTGAAGGAATCAGTTAAGTGAATACCTAAGGGAGATGCTTTTTTAGGAGAAGGTTAAATGGATACCTAAGGGAGATGCTTATTTAGGAGTTTGGATATTTTTCATAAATGAGGTTCAAGGGGATGACTAGTGTGTTATTTGCTTGGGAGAGTGCATGTGCGATTGGGGAGGGGAACATTAAGTAAGGATGTGTTTTTTGAAAAGAAATGTTTTGATTTCTTTCCGAAACACTTTGATGTCTGTTGTTTTGATCATCAGTTTGGTGATGGTGGGGTCAATTTTCGCTGCCTGAGTTGCTAGAAGGCTGTCGTAAAGTTTCTTACGTCGGGTACCATTATGAGGGGGGAAGATAAAAAGATTCTGAGTTCTTCTTGATCTGGGTAGTCGGTAGCGGCAAAGACGGTTGTTCAGGTAATTGGGGGCCATACCATGGGTTACTTTGAAAAGTAAGCAGTAGAGTTTGAATTGAGTTCTTGCTTTTATCGGAAGCCAGTGAGAGTCTACATAGGCGGGTGTGACGTGGTCGAATTTGCTGAGCGAGTAGATAGCTGTGTTCTGAACTGTCTGAAGTTGTTTTATCATAGTATTTGGGCAAGGTAGGTAGAGGCTGTTGCAGTAATCTAAGGAGCTGAGTATGAGGGATTGTACAATGATCTTGAAGTGTTCTTTGGAAAAGAATTTTCTTATTTTTCTTAGGTTTCGCATTGAAACTTGAAACTTTCCAATAAAGGACTTGTTCTGGTCATCCTGGTTCATTTGGGTGGACATGCCCATTGTTTTCCCATTCCCTGCTTGGGAAGGAGCTTTCACAAAACACAGAGCCTGGTTTTGCATAGGCCATTTAGGTAAGAAATCGAGCTGTTCACAATTTGCAGTGCATCTTAGAAAAGGCTCAGAGAATTCAGAAGCTTCTGTACAATAGAAGAACCTGTATCTCACAGCACGTACAATGGTTACAGCCAATCTACAAAGAAATATGTTAAAAAAAATAAAAGTGGAATCACCCAGGACGAAGCATATGTAAATGCCGACATTGATCATGTGTAAGATTAGGTTCTTACCTTTGCTAATCTTCTTTCTTGTAAATACACACTTTATTCCGGGACCAATGGGTTATTTCTGTCTACCTGCCAGGACTTTGTAGGAAGCCTCAAACTTCAAGTGGTGAGTATAAGCCCTCGGGAAAGTAAATCATTGAATACCTCTACACGGATGGGAAAAGGGGCAATGCTCGAAGTATGGGAAACAAGATTCTGGATCTAGAAGCTGTGATGGAAGAAGAGTTGGATATAGTGGCGATCACGGAGAACCATGACTGGGATGTAGTTATACCAGGCTATAATCTGTTCATGAAAGACAGGCTAGGAAGAAAAGGAGGGGGAGTAATGTTATATGTTAAAGATCATATTAAAGCCACACAATTGCAGGATCTGCAGGGCAAGGAAGAGGCCCCGTGGATCAATTTGGAAAGAGAGAATGGTGAATATATTTATATTGGTGTGATATACAGGCCTCCTTCACAGACGGAAGAAGTGGACAGAGATTTAATAGTAGATATTCAGAATATATCTAAAAAAGAGGAAGTCTTGCTAGATGCTAGTCATGCCAGATGTTGATTGGGGAATCCCTATTGCGGGATCTTCTAGAAGTAGGGAGATTCTGGATTCTCTACAAGGAGAACCGTTCCAGCTGTTGGTAATGGAACCCACGTGGGATGGGGTCATACTGGACTTAGTGCTTACAAACGAGGAAAGTATTTCTGATGTTACAGTGGGTGATCATCTGGCATCCAGTGATTACTGCATGGTACAGTTTAATATTAAGATGGGTATAGAGAGGGTTCATTCAAAAGCAAAGGTTCTAGACTTTAAAAAAACTAACTTTGCTCAGATGGGGGATTACTTCAAGGAATTGTCCGGATGGAAACGTCTGGAAGGAGTGGAAATGCAGTGGGCAAAAGTGAAAAGAGTAATTGTAAGAGCGAGAAACCTTTTTGTAAGGCAAGTAAGTAAAAGTAAGAGGAAAAGAAGACTGCTTTGGTTCTGAAAAGTAGTAGCTGAGAAGGTAAGGAATAAGAGGTTAGCTTTCATAAACTACAAAAGATCACAGAAAGAGGAAGACAGGCAAAAATATCTGGAAAAGTTGAGAGGCTGGTCGAGAAGTCAGGATACAAAGATACAAAAAGAAGAAAAACGGGGAGACAAGACATTTTTTTTAGATATATTAGTGAAAGGAAGAAGTGCAAAAGTGGCATTGTGAGACTCAAAGGTGAAGGGAAGGAATATGTAGATGCTGATAAAGAAAAGGCTGAATTCATGTTCTGTGATCATGGCTGAAGTACCGGGAGCGGGACCGCAGAAGACAAACGTGAATAGGGATGGTCGGCAGTGGCATCGCTAGAGCACTGTTCATCATTAGATGGCATTAACAAGCAGGGAGAGCCCTAGCTTGGAGGGGCTGGGACAGGATGATGGCAGATGACTAGGAGGAGAAACTGATTGGGACAAGAACTGGGGAAGTGTTTTAGGGGAAATGTGGTTCAAGGGGGTGGTAAACTTTCAAGTTTAAGTTTCAAGTTTATTAGTGTATTTGATTAATCGCCTATTAAAATTACTAAGCGATGTACAAAATCAATAAAGAGCAATAAAAAGAAACTAACAATATACATAGTGGTTATATATTATACATACATGAGTCGGGAGGAAAAAAAGGTTAAAAGTTACAATTTTAAAATTTTTTGTAGAAATAAAGGAAGATACAAAAGGAGGGGGTGTTTAAAACCATAGCATTATTAAAAGAATATCCAAAAAGTATAAAAAATTTCAATTATTAAAAGCGTCATTAAATAAATAAGTCTTTAATAATTTTTTAAATGTAGAGATATCTTTTTCTATTCTAATGTAATGTGGTAGGGCGTTCCACCATTGAGGTCCCATCACAGTGAACATGTCTGATCTACGTGTTCCAATAATTTTTAAAGAAGGTACAGTAAGTAAATTTTGTCCAGATGAGCGTAGTGATCGTTGTGTATTGTGTGGGATTAAGTATTTAGATATAAATAAAGGTTCATTTGATAATAGTGATTTGAAAATGAGCAATATAATTTTAAATGTAATCCTATGACCTATTGGTAGCCAGTGAGCATCACCAGAGAACCCCTCAAACAATCCACTTCATTGACTGGGTGACTCAAGAATTAGATCAAGGGCTTGCATGGAGGGCAAAGGACTCCAGCTTTCCATCGTGATGAGGAATTTCAAGAAAACTGACGTATTTACAGTACTGCCTGACCACATGCCAGTGCTTTAGAGTATCTATCCAGAATGTGGAGGATTATTCATGACATTTCCATCATACACATATCTTCCACTTTAAAAAGAGCAAATCAACCGTCAACGTGTATGTTGTGAGACCTTTCTACTGGACTAAGTTAGCTACAAATGTGATAAAAAGAGCATGGACAATTTGTCTGGTGACTCTTACTGCCTCACCTGCACCAGGACTAAATTCTTCACTCTAAAAAAAAACCCACAGTGATGGAGGAACTTTCATTGCAGTGTCAATACAGAGGGTGAGACAAACTTGCAAAAACTCCCTCTTCTCCTTACCGAGACAGTCTGAGGGGCATCGCTGAAATAGAGGGTAAGACATGAATAGATCTGCCTTTTTATGGGAATCAGTCTCCTACTGCTGTATTCTTCTCCCAGTGCTTCAAGTTCAGAAAATACAATAAGAGAGGTAGATATGGGGACAGATAGTCAGATTGGAAATTCTACAACCACTTAAATCCGATACATTTCAGGCTAAAGAACAAGCTGCAATGATGCTTAGCTGGACTCGTCACATGCATTAGGAATGTGTGCTCTGTGTTCCCACTGAGGCTACCTGGCTTCAGGTCTGGAGCCCAAAGGGAGCAAAGTTAGAGCGAGGGGAGGAGTCTCTTCTTGAGGATGTAGAGGACAGTGGAGAGGAAAAGAGCCAGGGCCAGAAAAATGAGCAACTTGTCCGTCAGCTCCCGGCGGTTGTATTTGGTGATCAGTTTCCGCCCCAGTTGGATTGTTCCAGACATAGACTTGAATTCTTCGTTGGCTTCAAGAATTGTTCTGGAAGAGGAAGCTGCAAAGACAAGAGGACAGCATGTGGGACAGATGAGCAAGCACTACAGCAGGTAAGTACGTGTAACGAGACTGTCTTTGCTTTACTTTCCAAGAAGTAGAACCTGCAACTGGACTGCCGTAGTCTTCATTGTTGGGTCACAGCGAGAAGAAGAACTTTGTACGTTTCATCATGGCAGATGAGGAAGACGTGTCTGTGACAGAATTTTGTGTTAAACTTGGAAAGAGCGTAATGACACTCTTGAAATGTTACGCAAGCATACCCAACAATGAAGGCTACGGCAGTCCAGCTGCAGGTTCAGAAACATTGATGTGTGAGCTTCACAAGAACCAGCACAGTAAGGCAGTCTCGTTACTTTTCCATCAGCCCCTGTATAATATATTAATATATCTAAAGACAAAAATGGAGATATTCATTTCATTAATGACTACTATGGATCTGCTGAAACATAAGAAGTTGCCCCCGCTGAGTCAGACCAGAGGTCCATCTTGCTCAGCGGTCCGCTCCCGCGGCGGCCCATCAGGCCTAGTGCCTGAACAGTGATCGCTGATTAATTTTATAACTTACCTCTAATCCCATCCTTATAATCTACCTCTACTCTTATCTGTACCCCTCAATCCCTTTGTCTTCCAAGTACCTATCCAAAGCTTCTTTGAACCCCTGTAGCGTGCTCCTGTTTATCACTCAGAAGAAATCTTTGGATAAAGAAATGTGTGTCTCCCTCCACTCCCTCTGTGTGTCTAGAGTGGGGATGTATGTAGCTGATAACATTCTCTTTTTCTTCCCTTCCCAGTCAGTCACCCTAGGAATGCCAGAGGTATCGAAGCTGATGAGAGAGAGTGAAACATTATAGACATAAAGGTGTATAAATTAAATGTAAGGTTTTTTTGAGGAGAGGGGGTTGTGCATGCTATGGTTAAAGGGTGTTGAAGTTGGGGAAGGTGTCCAGTATGCGACAGCCGATTTTAGAGTTTAAAGATTAAATTAAATTAATATTTCACCTACACTATAAACAGTTTAATGATGATCAATTAGAATAACTTACACAACATCATTATAACAATAATACAATCAAAATAAAATGTAAAATTAACAGCTGCATAACTAACCAATAAATGAAAAACATCTCACATTTAATCCTCCCTCAAAAATGGTCGAAATCACAGAGGGCTCCCCCCAATCACTAGAGCAGTGTTGCTCAAACTGCGATCGACTGCCGCAGGATTCCAGGTGTGCCGCCAGACGCTGGGGAGAAGGAGAGGCACCAGCCCACAGGACGTGTCTCTCGTGGCACCCCTCCCCCATTGGTGTCTCAGAGTCCCATGTATGCGTGGACATCGACGTGATGACATCACACACAGGCATGACATCATCACATCAACGGCTGGACACTTCCGGATGTCCTCGAGGTGCAGTCCGAGGCTTAACACAATGATCTCAAAAACACAGAGAAATCCATGACTTGTTTGGCTACCTAGAGTCTGTATGGTCTCCTCACTCTGCTGCACCTCTTGAGCCATCATCTTACTCACACTCATCAAGCTCTCGGTGATGGCACTTGCTGACTCGGTCAGGTTTTCCTTTGTTGTTTTCCTGTAATGGACAGAAAGCAGAGAACAGAAAAGGTTAATGAAAGAAGACGTCAACAACCAATGACAGTGTCATGCAGCAAAGCTGTGATCTGCACACAGTGGTATTAGGGTATTAAGGAACGAACAGGGACAGTTTGTACAGCAATACTCTGCTCTTCTGGCAAGAGATGTTTGAAAGCAACGGCTGAGTAAAACGAATCTCTGCGCATGGTCAGCTGGCTTCTCGTTAAGGAAAAGGATGATTTGAACCTGAAATCCAAATTACTGTGTAGCATGATATAAAGTTATTGCCTGACCCAAGTAATGATTAATTTCTAACTTGGATTCTGAAAGACTTGAGCCAGCTCTGCTTCCAGTCATCTGTTCAGAAAAGTGTTAGGTGCCTCCATTCAGGAAAGACAAAACCGCCAGGGTGGATCCTGCACCATAACAGAAGGTGGGTTCAGAGACGAAAGCGCACAGGACGTCAGCACACTGGATTAAAAGGTAACTTTAAAGTGCTCTGAAGGGAAGTGTGGGGGGAGGAACCCGCTGATTTTACTTAGAAGTGTTGGCGCTGCTGTTGGGGGGTTTGAGGGGGGGAACCCCTTCCATTAGAGAGGAAAGTGTAATTTTTCCCAGTGTTTTAGTGAAAAAATTGCAGTTTCCTCTGTAAGTAGGGAGGTTCCCCCACCCCTCCAATGGCAGCAGCAACACTTCTAAGTAAAGTGGGGGGGTTTCCCCCCCAGGAGCGCTTTAAAGTTTACCTTTTAATCTGGTGCACTGACGTCCTGTGTTCATTTGTCTTAGCGTCTTTGTCCGCACGCGATTGTCTGGCACACTTTAGTCCCGTCACCTAGAATGTGTATCAGTGGAAAACAAAACAATACACAACAGTTTAAGTCACTCAAACAGAGATAAGAAAGTTCAATCAGATGACATCATCCACCTGGAAACAAAGTGAAACACTAGACTGCTCTGTAATTGGATGCAATGCCAGCCTCAGGGAGGAGACATAGCCCCTGAGTTCCTGTCTTAGGATTGGACAATTGCTCCTGGATTCTGATGCCTCATGGAACCAATTTTCAATCCATCCACATGTATAAAACCAGAAGATTTACCCATCCTCCTCCCTTTTTTCCTTGGACCGTGTCTCTCTCTTTTCTCCGGGGATCATCGTGCTGCAACATCTCTTCTATAGACCATGCAGTCTCCTCTCCAACTAAAGAACTTTTCAGCCACCAAGGACTATTGCATCATTGTGAGTAATTTTTGAACCATGTAAATTAATCATTCTGCTTTAGCAATAGCTTGTCTTGTAGCACATTTTTCCTTGTTAAAAGATCCTATCTGTAACCTGCTCTACCTGCCTGATTTTATAAATCCTGCTCCGTAAGAAATATAATTCTAGTTTGATTGCAAATGCTTTGAATCTCAGTCATTTTAATATATATAATTACTATAGAGCTAAGTTTTAAACAGGGGCGATATATTTTATTGGTGGAGATTTATCTTAATAAATCCATCCATTAGCAACTGCAGCTTCCAATTTTCTTCATGCAAAATACCTGCGAAGCGAAGAATACGCTGAGCCCAGACCCACAGACTGCTGAGAAAGGCACAGCTGATAATACTTGCTTTACTAGTGCTGCAAAGCACTTCAGCTGTGAGCACGACAACCAGCGCAGAACCAAGAGTGGCAAAAGAAGACGCTACTGCGCATGGCGTACCTTTGTCTCACAGAATCACCTCCAAGCAGCAGCTCATCCTTCTCAGAGTTATCAATTGCAATCTTGCACGCCAGATTTGCCTTCCTCCAGACTGTCTGATTGCTGAAAGGTAAATCCTAAGTATTAGTGTACCACTGGTATTAGGAAGCCCTCTCTAAAGAAGCAACAGGACATCACTTTAAAAACAACCCACTCAGTCATCATTATGCCCTAAAAGTTCTTAAAGCCTTAGCGGCTACTAAAGTCAAGAGAGATGGACCTTCCTCACTTACTTCTGAGATCCAAAAGGTACCTGAGAGAGGATCTGTGTGGGATTCAAGAAGCCGAGGCAATGCACAAATATTATCCCATTCCATGCTGATAGGAAGCCAGGGAACCCTAGAGGACACATTTCTGCAAAAGGCAGCACACACCTGAGCATCTGCTTTTTGTGATTCTCCATTTCTTTCAGTAATGCTTGTTTTTCTGATTCCTTATCCTGTTCCTTTGCCAGCTGTTCAAGGTCCTTCAAGAGGAAAATAAGCATATACTGTATAAACCAACAATCATAATATGGCAATTACACTGCTTTACAAATATGGCCAAAGCCAACACTCACCTGTATCCTGAGCCTTAGCTGATGAAACTTCTCCTTCACCTTGGCATTTAATACTGTAAGGGCACTCACAGGCCCCACACAGTCCCGGATATCCTACAAAACAAGAGTAGATGCTCTAAGAATGTAGGACACTGAAAACAAACTGAAGCCTTTCAATAAATTACACTCTGACACATCTCAACATTTATCCCCCCCCTTTACCAAACCGTGATAGTAAAAAGGGGGGGGGGGGGGTTAGTGAGCAATGTGTTAAAGTAAATAAATGATATAAAGAAAGAATGCGATTAAAAAAGCAGAATTTTTTGCAGGGGGGAGAGAAAACATGCAGGAGTGAGCAAAGAACATTATATAACTTGAAATCAAAACCATATTTTGAAGATTTTTGAACTGGATTGAGGCAAAATGGGGTTATGCAACATAGTAACATAGTAAATGATGACAGATAAAGACCTGTGAACGGTCCATCCAGTCTACCCATAAGTTATTCTCATTAAAAATACACGATTAGATTAACTTGTCTCTTCTTTGATATTTCTGGGCTGTAGACTGTAAAGTCTGATATTGTCCTAGGTTCCAAATGCTGAAGTTTCTGTCCAAGCTCACTCCAGCCTATCCGACCATCCTATTGTTTGCAGGATATCTACTATAAAATCTGGCCAGTAACATCCTCATGTTCCAAATTAGTGGAGTTCCCACTGATGCTCACTCCAACCCATCCTACACAGAATCACCATATATGGGACACAGACCGTACAAGTCTGTCCAATACAAGCCTTTCGTGAAGAACACAAAGAGGGTTTGAGGAGATGACTGATTTGATTGGGCTTTAAGTCCTGCATAAGCAAAGAGATGTTGGGGATGTTACTACTGCATATTTTTACAGCACTGTAGAGTGATGATAAGTGCTCAGGTACAATTTGCCCCTTTCCTAAAACGCTTATAATCTAGGTGGGGACCTGAAGCTTCAGGAGATAAAGCAACTTGCCCAAGATCACAAGGAGTTGCTGGTGGTGGAAGCAGAAATTGACCCGATTACCCCACGTCTCAGTCTATTGCTCTAACCACTAGGCCTCATCTTCTCCTGTGAAGCTGAGGGCAGAGGAGGTAACAGCAGACTAGAAATGGGATTTTGACAGTGCCATGCCTCAGGACGAGGAGAACGGAGGGTGGAGAGAGCAGACTTTGTCAGATGGGGAGGGGAGTGGGGGGGGGGGCAAGCATTACAGCATAATAGCCTTATTGGATCATAGCAATGGTCCATCTAGCCTAGTATCCCGTCTTCACGGTGACCAATACAGATCATAAATACCTGGCAAACCCCCTCCCCCCCCCCATAGTAGCAACACTGCATGCTACCAATCCAGGGCAAGCAGTGGAATACCCCATCTGTCTCAATAACAGACTACGGACGTTTCCTCCAGGAACCTGTTCAAACCTGTTTTAAAGCCTGCTATGCTAACCACTCTTACCACAACATCTGGCAATGCATTCCAGAGCTTAACTGTTCTCTGAGTGATTAAATATTTCCTCCTGTTTAAAAGTATTTCCCTGTAACTTTGAGTGTCCCCTAGTCTTTGTAATCTTTGACGGAGTGAAAAATCGATCCACTTGTACCCGTTCTACTTCACTCAGGATTTTATCTCCCCTCAGCCGTCTCTTTTCCAAGCTGAAAAGCCCTAACCGTTTTAGTCTTTCCTCATACAATTCCCCTTTACCATCTTGGTCGCTCTTCTTTGAACCTTTTCTAGCGCCGCTATATCTTTCTTGAGATAAGGCGACCAGAATTGAACGCAATACTCCAGGTGAGGTTGCACCAGGGTTACCACGTGGCTCCAGAGAAATGAGGATGGATTTTATTTATTTATTTGGCTTTCTAAGCCATCCTCCCCAGGTTGCATACATAATAACCTGATGGCAGCAATGGCTCTTGCACTGAAGGCAATGGAAAGTGAAACCCGGAAGTCTCAGCCCTGCCCCCTTTCTCTGGAGCCACGTGGTCAAAGCCATCACACCTGAGCTGGGCATTTCCAGGAAACGGAGCCGGGGGGGGGGGAGGAGGAGGCTGCTGAGGCTCTGGGCTGTAGTTGGGAGGGGGGAGCGAGGCCGGCCGGAGCCACCTGGATCAGCGCTTTCATCTCCAGGTCGTATCTGACGATCTCCTGGTTGCAGACTCGGACGTGGACGTCCCGGTTGGTCGCCATCTTGACAGCTGCTTACGGCGTGCGGGATGGGCCAAACGAGGGGCGCTCGGCGGCTCCAGCGCAGCCTGGCGGTCCCGTAGGCTGACTGCGCCATCTAGGGGCGGCGCCGTGAACTGCTTCTTCTTTCGTTCCCAGTGATTTCAGGACTCCATCGGACTGTATTTAAGCGAGCACACAATCTGTGGCAACTTCTCTCCGGAAGTAAAATCCGGATGTCTCAATCCGTCCTCTTAGAACCTAGCTTAACTGACTGCTGCTGATTTACAGCCTGAACAGTGACTTCCCACACAAGCTATTAAAGACATGGGTTTCATTTGATTTGTTTGACTTGATACATAGATAAAAATCAGAACAATTTACAATAAGAAAGGCAAAAATTGAGGGTGCTAGGTTAGAGAGATTGAGAACAGCTTAAAACCCTGAAGTTCTGGTGCCAGGGTGACATCTTGGAAAGCTGTTGGATGTGAAGAATGACACCCTACCTTGCAGATGCTCCCCAGAGGGAGGAGGCATAGGTTGGTGACACCTTCATTAGTGGACCCAGACCTGCTTAAAACCCTGCGGTTCTTGTGGCCGAAGGGGCATATCCCACCCCTTGGATTACCAAGGAATATGTTTATAATCTGTCAGTAGTACTTTGAAAATGCCCATCAGAGAGAAGAAGAGGAAGGGCTCAATGATTGCAACTACCCCTGGTAGGGACCTATGCATAAAAATATTGTTGTTTCTTCTGCTCTGTATTTCTAAATCAGTCATTCTTGTCTCCTTCTAATGGAGCCACTGTTAGTTCCCCAGAGCTATGCCTAGCTCTTTTGTTTCTTCAACTTCACAGAAACAGCAGGTATCAACTGTAATGAATGAGAATTGACAGTAGCTTCCTCCTTTAAGTGTTACTATGCCCAAACCTGTAAGGCAGGGCTGCCCCAGTCCGGTCCTCGAGATCTACTGCCAGGCCAGGTTTTCAGGATATCCACAATGGATATGCTTGAGAGAGATTTGCATACCAAGAAGGCAGTGCAGCCAAATCTTTCTCATGCATATTCATTGTGGATATCCTGAAAACCTGGCCTGCCAGTAGATCTCAAGGACCGAACTTGGGCAGCCCTGCTGTAAGGTATAGAAACAGTACAGGAGAGTGGCGGCTCTCCAGGACAAGGACAGAATATCCCTCTACAGCAGGGATGTCAAAGACCCTCCTCGAGGGCTGCAATCCAGTCGGGTTTTCTGGATTTCCCCAATTAATATGCATGAAATCTATTAGCATACAATGAAAGCAGTGCATGCAACTAGATCTCATGCATATTAATTGGGACAAAATGAAAAACTGACTGGATTGTGGCCCTCGAGGAGGGACTTTGACACCTCTGCTCTACAGAAATTTGGATTGTAGTGACACAGATGGAGTCAGGTACAGCAGCTGTGTAGTTTCTCCCAGCTAACTAAAAAAAATTAGAAGGCAACAGTAAATTTTCTGCTATGGAGAAGTTTCAAGTTATGGAGCCTCAGACTGGAAAATTTCAGGCTTCATCAGTTGCTACAGTTGAAGACAGCATATCAGTCCATTTAGGAATTGAAAAGTTAGAAAATTCTCTTTGTTCTAGAAATTTGAGCTTCTTAAATTTTCCTCAGGCTAATTACTTACAGTGGATTACTTGTTAAATATTTTAGAGAAGCACTCAAAATATTACATCCAGAAGAGATATTACATAAAGTTACCATATTTCCCAAAGATTTTGAGTTGAGAATCCTAATAAGGGGGGGGGGGGAGGGGGAAGAGCATACACTGGTTCTCCAAGCAGCAGTCACCAGTAAACACCAATTTACAAAAGAGTGGTGTTTCATAGGATGATTGAAAAGATTTTATGAATTTATACATCTTAACTATCATGATTTAACTACAAGCCTCCCGAGGCAGGCCCTTGTGGGCCAAACACGATCGTGTTGAGTCTATCACAATAAAAGAGACTGACCACCAATTGGTCACCTTTGTTGTTTTGTTTGCTGTTCACTGGTGTGAAGGCAGTTTCTCCTGTTTGTTTTTCAAACAATGTTTCTATAACCATAAAGCTCTATGACCTCACAATGCAGGTGTAAAGAGCCTTAGCCAATAGGGAGAGGAGGAGATAGTGGATGCTGCAGATGGGCCATTTGGCCTTTATCTACCATCATGTTTCTATTCTGGTCCTGATTCTCAACCCCAACTGCTCAACAATTTTCAGAGCACCGTAGACAGAAAAGGGATTGGATTTCCTAAATTTATACAAGAGAAATAGAATGAAATATATTGAATAAAGATGTAATGGGATAATGAGGTGAAAATATACCTATTCTGTTAGGTCTACCTGGCACCCAAACCCATGAAATGTGTCTTTCAGTCTAGATGACCTATGCTACAAACAGAACCTCAGTGCATCCTAGGGATTTGAAATTTTGTTATCAGTTGCTCAAAGTTTGACCTCTCCATCATCCATTACATGCAAAACAAATCTTAGTCTCTCTCATTTTGGCATATGTAAAAACACTTGAGTAACACCAATGCTGACACTCTGAAGTCTTCAACAGAAATGCAATAGTACAGTGAGAGATTGGAAAAACTGGGCCCCTTCTCCCTTGAAAAGAGAAGACTGAGAGGGGACATGATTGAAACCTTCAAGATAATGAAGGGAATAGGCATAGTAGATAAAGACAGGTTGTTCAAGGTAGGGAGAACAAGAGGGCACTCTCTAAAGTTGAAAGGGGATAGATTCCGTACAAACGTAAGGAAGTTCTTTTTCACCCAAAGAGTAGTGGAAACTGGAACGCTCTTCCGGAGGCTGTTGTAGGGGGAAAACACCATCCAGGGATTCAAGGCAAAGTTAGACAAGTTCCTATGGAACTAGAACTTACGCAGGTAGGGCTGGTCTCGGTTAGGGCACTGGTCTTTGACTTGGGGGCCACCACGGGAGCGGACTGCTGGGCACGATGGACCACTGGTCTGACCCATCAGCTCTTATGTCTGTGTTAAATCTAAATGTTGGTCCTCATACCAGGAATACAAGACAAGGGCATTCGAGGATGAGTCCCTACAGTGATAGATCTGGTTTGGAACACCCATAATCTTTGCAGAAGCCAGTGGAGACACAATCTGTCTTTCTGGACCACCAGGTTGTCTGAAAACCCTGGCTATGGCATAAAGAACTATTTAATGTATGCTCCGTAGGAAACAAACAGCCAAGATGAATAGAATTTTCCATATTTTTATATTTATTTTAAAATGACAGAAGATGTTGCATACATTGGTAAGTATTTGAACAGAAGTGCCAAGATTTTAGGATAACGGAAACAACCAAAACAAAAATTTGTTATGCTTGTTTAAAGGAAATACAACGGACATTTGAACATTTCTACAGCGTTCATGCGTAACACCTCCGTACAAAATGGAGACATTTTAAGTATTATTTGTGAGCTCTGGCTGGATGTGATAAACCAATGGTGGCATTATAAACATTCCCTGAGCAAACTAGATGCCACGATTCACCAATAAAGCCTTGACATTTTGTCCTACCAAAGTTTGCCTGATCTCTGGCAATCAGTTCAATTTTTCCACAAATGCTGCTGTATTCTGCAAGCCCAGTTATTCAGAAGAGACAATAAGGGGTACAAGCTAGGGAGGAAAAAAGGGACAGCTCAAAAGCACATAGATGGATGGACAGGAACCAATGAACAGGATCCATGCAAAAGTCCCCAAAACAACTCAAGCTCATTTCCTCTTTGACTGATCCATCATTTATAAATTCCTGTTTATAGTGTATTATCCTTGTGGGGGTAGCATAAGAGCAGTGTATGGATAAGAAACTAGATGTTAGAACAGTATATACCGTCCTCATCCACTGGAGAAGCCAGACAGAGAACTAATAATGGCATGAATTAAGATCATTGCATCATGAATTTGCAACAATTAACTCAGAAGGGCATCTTTTATCAAGCCATGGTAGCGAATGCCACACAGCAAATGCACTGAAGCCCATTCAATTCCTATGGGCTTCCATGCTATTTGGCTTGATAAAGAGACCCAAAATGTGAATCCAAGCTTTTATATCCTTAATTTTTCTTCTATTCTGACTATCCATATAATATCAATTTTATATATGCTTAAATTTTCTGCACAGCTCTAGTTAATTGCTCAGTTATATAAACTGATTAGACTTAATTGCATTTTAATCATCATTTACTCTCATCCTCCCCCCCCCCCCCCCGACCTACCATAAAGATATCACGTTGGCTTTAGGACAAGAGGAAGTAGTCCCATTTTCTCCTGCCCATGCTGGGTTCAAAATAGTGGCCACAACCTGTAGCTGTAGTCTCACAGTACTAGTGCTAGGGGGTCAGGACTCTAGTGGCAATATCGCAAGACAACCAGTAGAAATTGTAGCCATTCTGAACCTGGAGCCGGCAGTCAGGAGAAAACAGGGGTTAATTCCTGCCCTCCCTATTCTAGGCCACTAAGGTATCCTTAAGGTAGGCCCAGGGAGGTCCATGTGGGGGGAGCAGGGAGGGGCTCAATTCAGGGCACAGCAGTCAGCAAAAGTTCCATTAATTTTTAATTGCAATTAGGGTTTGTATGTTAACTATGACTTAACAGCAATGAATCAACAGCATTATATACCTTTTTGCCCTGACTCCATAAAAAAAATCCTTACAACCACAGTGTTTGGGGAATCATAATCCTTTTGATTCATAAGAAAACATTGTGGCTTTGTTGCTTGGCCCATTCCCTCTTCCTTGATGATTTTAACTTCGGAACATGAAAAATATTTGAAGTGATTAAAAAACAACAACCCCAGAACCTATTAGCTGGCTCAGTTTTGAAGCCTTAATACATAGGTTCTCAGCTCAGTCCTCGTTTTCAAGATCTACAATGAATACATAGTTGTGTGTATAGGAGATAGATTTACAATGGAGGCAATGCATGGAAATTTATCTCATGGATATTCATTCTGGGTATCTTGAAAATCTGACTGGCTACGTGCGTCTTAAGGGCTGGTTTGAGAATCACTGCTTTAATTCGATTTTTGTTTAAACAAAAATTCAAAACAGGAAAAGCTCTTTAGTCTAGTTTAGGGAGCAGAAACTCATCTGGAAAAGACAAAAGCAGTGAACTAAATCTCAAAACCCTTTTTCCTTTAAAACACTAAGGAAGATTATCAAAACTTACCATGCCCTTAACGATGGTCACTAAATCTGTTCCAAACAGTTTAGCGTGAATGTATTTTAGCGGCTGATTATCAAAACAGCTCATGGCGGTCTTTTCTGAGCTTTTTAGCAGTCTCTGACATGCAAATGTAGTACAATGAGGTCATTAATATTAAAACAGTAGTACAATGGGCTCATCAATATTCAAAGGAGAACTCAAGGCGATTCTCTATTATCACTGTACGATTCCCCAAGCATGGTGCTGGCTTTTGGCGAGCAAAAATGGCCAACTGCTCCGGAGATGCCAGTACTGTGAAAATCGCATCTCAGGCATGCATTTCTGTCCGTGGCTTATGATACAAGATTCACATAAATTAGAGTAGGGGTTTTTTTTTTTGGGGGGGGGGGAAGGGAACAAAAACACACTTCTTGAGCACATTTATTATAGGCATGTCTCATGTGTTTATGGCTTTGGTTCATGATAAAATTCACATTAAAATTACAAAAAGCCTGTGAATTTTAGGCATTTGTAAGCCGTACATGTTTTGTGCTACAATAGTGGACAGCATTATGGATGGTGGTTGTTATCCTTACCCTTTCCACGTTGTCACGAACATATGCGATGAGACCCGAAGATAATAATGGTGGCGTTGCTTTTCTCAGTACAAGCGCACATTTACGCCTCTTTTTGTGGTAAACTCTGCACGTGCCGATTACTAGTGATGTGCTAGTGACTTATCTAGTGGCCCTACGTGAAACTCTGTGAACCTCATTTGCATGTGCGATGTTTTGAGAATGACTTGGCTTTTTGACATCGTTACAATACATGACCACAACAGTGGCACATCGGATTTTTCCAGTAAGTTTTGAGAATCTTCCTTGGAGCAGGTTGCTTTGGTATTTCTTGAAGGGAATATTAATTTTCCAGACACCAAATCTCACCATTGTATTTCCCCCTCCCCCTCCCTCAAAGTAATTTATATGGAGTGTGATACACAGAGGACACAAATCCAATCCATCCAACTTATTTCATGTTCAAGTGGATAAGGAGGAGATTCAATTACACCTGTTTTAATCCTTTCATTGGCAGATAGTGAAACGGCTGCTTTACGTAACCTGATGTTGAGCTGAGAGCAACCGTGCCAAGTCACAGGCATTTGGAGATGCAGATCTCCCATAAGAGCCATCGAGAACTGCCAAATAAAGGGTTAAAAGAAAGGGCTGCACTTCTATAGATCTTTATCCAAGGCCCCTGTGTTCCTAGAGCAGCTCAAGGTAGATTCTGATTTACCTTGTAAAATGCAGATATTTTAAATTAACATTCTTGGCATAACCCAGAGCACCAGATGCATTGATCCATGGAGGATAGCATAGTGGTAAAAAGGTACTGTTTCCCAGCACAATCTCCTTCCCTGGCGGTAGATGTAGGGTTACCAGATTTTACTATTGTAAAATCTGGACTCATAGCCCTGCCCCCAGATCCACCCAGTTCTAGCCAGCCCCACCTCCTTCCACCCAAGTCACGTCCTGCCCCCTCAACCTGTTCTTGTGCTCGGAGCTGCGTCGTGAGGGCATGTGCAGGTATGATGCCATGATGTTCCATGCACGAGCGAATGCACCTGATGTCACCGTGATGCATCCACACATGCCCTCCTGCTGAGGTCCCGAGGTGGAAACTTTTCAAAATCCAGAAGCCACCCCGACAGGTCCAGGTAAATCCAGACATCTGGTAACCCTAGGTGGATGTATACAGATCACATGCTCAATCTCCCACCATTATTTCTGCTCATTTCCAAGATTTTAACTCTGTTAACTTGAATAAATAGCCCTACAGTTCTCTGTTGTCTATACACTCCCTCTAAGAAGCATACGCCTTTCTACCACCGCAGCAGGCCTTAACACTCCTCTCCCCGTTAGTCTTCCTACACCTCAGCCATCCATCACCACTGTCGCAGCACTTGCAATGCAGCGAGGGAGTTGCAGATGCTCGTGAAGTGAGACCATCGCTCTCCTCTTCCTCATGCATAAAAGGCATCAGAAAATTAAGAAAAACCCAAGACCTTAAAAAAGGTTCTTCAGCATGTGAAAAGCTATCAAACTGTTTAGAAGGGGTGATCAAATGAGAAAAAAAGAAAATTTAGGACCTTCAATAAGAAAACAAAAATTATATCTAATGGCATAAACACAAGAAAAAATGTTTAATGTGCTTATTGTAAATCTAATTCATCATTTTTTAAATTTTGGATGATACAACCTTTTATAAGTTACAGCAGTTTGGCATTTGCAATCTTACAGTAGCATACTGAAATCTCTCCTTCATGCAAAAACTGCCCACACCACTTTTGCTTTCAGGCGAACATAAATAGATCTTGCACACACCTGGAATGGCAAATGTCTCCTGTGGTGAGTGATGGCTAAGATATTCTGAACAGCTATACATGTGCTACTGTACTGGATTCAGATAGAGTTACAGCTCACTTTAATGCACATTTACTTTCAATACTGTAGTGAAGAAACTTGGGGGGGGGGGGGGCAATGCTCAAAACTAACCCCAGTGCTAGGAAGCTGTTAGTGCTTAATTTGCATGCATGTTGTACACAGAATGTTCAAAGGACTGGAGTACAGGTATTAACACGTGCACTAAACAGTACCACAAACTATATGGAAATGCATTTAAATGGATGCAAATGAGGTTGGTTAGTATTCCTCCAGAATACTCAGACAGCAGTGCTGCAATGCCCAAAGCAAATGATGGTCTATAATGGCAGAAGCTTAGAGGGGCTTGGGGAGAGGACTTGTTGCCGATTTCTCACATTTAACTGCTGGGTTTTGTTTTCTTTTGGAAGCAGAAGGAAGCCCAAGCACTGAGCTTAACAAACATGTCAGCAAGTCTGAACAAAAGCGAAAGGGAGCATACACATAAGCACCTATTTGTTTTTTTGCACTTAAATTTTGGGAAGGTTGATATTTAAGTGCAAACTAATTTTTTTTAAAGTTCATCTTTAAAAAGGTGAAGAACAGCACTGATGTGTGCTTGCACTCCCGGTTTTCGTCTGGGCATTTACCTTGAAACTTTGTGCGCATGTGCCAAGCAGATTCCTCCCCTTGCTTTTGATTTAATAGCACAACTTATGTGTGCATAAAATTTGAACGTCATTTGCTTTGAGCATTTGTTAGTACAATAGCAGCGTTGAAAACTGCCTGTGGGCTTTAGCACCAGGACTTTTGGCATCAGCCCCTTAAAGCTCTTAACTATGTGAAATGTCACACACTGGGAAAAACTTGGAGAATGAGCTCCAGAATTTTCCTGCATTACAGGTCCCCTTAGAACCTGGTCCAGAAAAGAATAGTTCTTTCAGACTATAAGCTTGCTGTTGTGTATGTGAAAAAGGTTGTCCCAATTTTTACATTTAATCGTAGTTTAGTACATAGCAATGCAAAAGACAAGACAAAGGAATTAAACCAGGTAAACTCATGTCAAATAAAGCATGACAGAAGGTATGCAATGCACATTTCATTTTTATTTTTCTTACACTTTCTCCCCAGCATTTTCAGAAACAATTTAAAACTGGTGTTGAAACACCCATACAGTACAAAATAGTTTAGCAAGGGGCCTGTTCAGAAAGCTGTTTGTTCTGCTTTGTGCCGCTTGGCAACAACCCTTTAGCACAGGAGGTTCACTTAGATACAGGTTTAAGAATCAAAACTAGACATTCCTTCATGATGCTTTATCATCAGAGTTCTGAAGTTTCTTTCCAAAAGGTTGCAGATTTTTAAAGGCTTTGGGGACTCTTGTTTTCATTCTGAACACTAATAAGGCACAATATAAAGCCATATCATACTCTGACTTGAAGGAAATATTACAAGGACAGCAGTCATACATGGTACACTAGAAAAAGGAATCCCTTGTACAGACTTAAAAGTGTGGCACTCAAAATGAGCCTCATCCGAGAGGCTGAAGGAGCATCAGATCTAGGGTATTTAGAACATAGGAGAAAACGAAAAAGCAGACAATGGAAAAGGAGGGAATCAGAATTATAGTGCAGATTGGAGTTTATTTTCCCCAAACTAAGGGTATCATGTTGAAGCAAAACACAAAAGCTGTTAATCTCATCCACATATGATTATTGAAAGTGCTGGGCTCTGCTCATCCCTGCATACTTTCCCCAGAGAATGTGTCGGAACCATTTGGTTTGTAATACTTTCAGCATCAGCTGAGTAGAAGCAAAACTGCAGTTGCTGAAAAGGAAAGGCTTCCACAGACTATAATGGCAATACATTGCTTGAATCTTAACGCTCTGGATTTTCATTTTTACCCACACCAGAGCCGGGGTTACTTTTGTATATGTTGCTGGGATCAAGGGAAAGAGACCACCACATGCTGTACATTCTCAGCAGAAGCATCCTTTCTCAGAGAGCATGGGCAGAAATGAGGGACGAACAGAGCAGCCATAGGAAACTCTTCTCCAGAATGTGTTTAACAGTTCCAGAACAGAACATGTCCATCGTTTAGCCGTAAATCTCTTCTTTGTGATAAGTGTATCAAGAGCTTCAATAAGAACTGAGGAAGTAGAATATTACTGGCATCAAAAGTACAACCATGTCCAGACGGTTTTTAAATGCCACAGAGTCCTCTGGTTAACATGTAAAGCTGCACAGCTTGCGCAAGTCACCTTTGTGGTAGAGTTAAACCCGGAAGGGGCTTAACTTTACTCTCACTTCTACTGCCAGGCTTACATCAAGTATCGCTGCAGCATTCTGCCAGTCCAGAGTTAGCAGCAAATGGCAGGACCAATAGAAAATGCAATTCTTGTCTTCTTTTTAAACAAAGTGCTTGTCTAGAATATACATACATATATAAATAGATACAAAATAAAGTGTCAACATTAAAAAGTTCAACTAGTTAACTTAATGGTACATAGAAAAAACACTGAAATGCGAGAGAGTGCAGAATCCACCACACAAAAGTATCATGAAATGCTGGCCCAACGTGGGATTCTAGTTTCACAGACCCCTTTGTATACACTGAGCTTTTCCAGGAAAAGAGAAAGAGAGAGGAGGAAAGAAGGGAGCAGCATTTCCTCAGACTTTCCATCCCTGGTGCAATGAGCTCAGCAGGTGTCCCCCACACTAGTCTGAAGTGGCTTATGCCCTTTCTTCAAGGCTCCTTTAGCTACAACATCCAGGGGACACTAGTGCTGATAAAAGCATCAGTGCATTTTACTCCTAGCCAAATGCTGATTTTGAAAAACCCTTAATTTAGTAAAGGTGAAGAACTTCTGAGCCACTTCTTCCTAACTCATGGCCTAGTTTAAAAAAACAAACCCCAAAACAAAACAAATCTGAGTAGGCACTTGGTCTCCCTCCTACTTTCCAGTACTGGCTTGGTACATCAAAGTTGACCGTGATAACTGAAAAGAGGCTTCACCAACCTAGAAACCAGGTCCCCCATTTCCTCAACTTTGTGTTCATTTGAAAGAACCATACTTCTTTCCCAATACTAAAGCCTTAGGAATCATTTGGATGTGTTTTCACACTGACTTGGTGCAGATACCACCATCTTTCTCCTGGCAAATCTAAGAAAATCATCTGTCCAGTCAACTGGCATTACCAGTACTAAGCCCTTCTGCAAAGCGACAAGGTCGTCACAGCTCAAAACTTAACGATGATACATAGGATCACGTATTAAAACCTTTACCAATCAGCATTGCTCCATGTTCTCGGTGTGAATGCTAGCAAACAATTGAACAGTATGCAAGTCACACCTTGAAGCCCTGGAAGAGAGATCAGGAGTAAAGCCTCAGGCTTATGGGCACATGATGGAGGAACAAGGGGTAAGAAGACTTCCAACTGTTTTACAGCACAACACTCAGAACTTAAACACTATCGGCAGTTAGGACCTAAGACAACATAAATGCATTTTAGATGGGATCCCTGATTTTGTCATAAGTGGGTTTCACATACAAACAGTTTATGAATTACTATTCTAGGGTACTTGACTACAAAAGCAAGGAAGGTGGTCATCCTGTAGGTAACCTAGAAGACCTCCCAGATACCTCTCTGGACATCTCTAGTGACAAGCAGAACATAAAAACAAGAGGAGGACACAAACTTGGGAGGGGGTGGGGGGAACAAAAACATTCAGGATGTCAAATCCCTAATTTCCTTAAAAAGAAAAGGAAACTGCACCTTTCATAGAAAAACAAAACAAACCCACAACAATACCCAAAAAACTATGCTTTCCAGAAATTGCCGTTAATTCAAAGGACTCACTGAACTTTGCTGCAAAACCCTCAAACACAATTAAGAGAAAATTTAACAGCTGCAAGTTAGGACTTTTACAGCACATAAATTACTCATTTTATTTGCATGACAAGAGACAGTCTGACTTACTATGTCTGAAAAATAAAAATGAGATACATATTAAATAATATTCGATTAAATAAACTAAGAAAAAAAAGGAAAATGTCGAGACAATAAAAAGGAAGCCTTTCTAAATGGGGTCCATGAAACCAGAGAAAGATCTCATCTTAACCCAAAAATATTAACTTTTTTTGGACAAGAAGCAAGGCTCTCCACATCATTTAACACTGACTTAAAAAGCAAACGCTCCTATGATGGACAGAAGCACAAATTCAAATGTGTTTGTATTAAAATTCAGAGCAAATACAGCACTGAAAAACAAACAGGAAGAGGAGAAACTAGTCTTGAAATACCTGTACAAAAATATAAAAATCTACAATATATATATTTTTTGTTGTTTCTTTTTATAGCTTTTGTTGATCCTTGGAAATGTCAGAAGCACAATGATACATCAAACTGAAAAAAGTGGCAATGAAGGAATTAGAAGATCTGTAGCTCTCTCTTACTTACATATGTACATTTACAATACAAAATTATTATTTTTTTTAATATATTTTGGTTGTTTGGTGGAAATATACTACTACAAGCTAAATAAAATTTAAAACTCAGTCAAAAACACTAGAATATTTTCACTGAAAGTTCAAATATATTAATATATTTCCTACTATAACTTTGCAAAATATTTTTTTCTTTTTCCATAAACTCTATATAGACACCAACTTATCTACTTTCGAAGCTGGCTAAAGGAAAACTATAGTGTACTAGTCCTTTAGATAATTGGACCCCAAAGCAGAAATAAAAATTCACAGTTGAGTAAAACGCCCTAACCCCTTTTTTTTAAAAACTCTTTTGTTATTTTTTTTTTTTTCTTTTGTTTTACATTCAGTACAGTATCTTTGTAAGCTGTGCAAAACCTTACGGAGACTGGCAGTTTGCCATGGATTAGTTGCATTTGTCTTTGGTACAAAAAAAACAAACAAACAAAAAAAATCAATCACAATAAAATGTGCAAGAACTTGATTTTTTTTTCCGGCCAAGTACCGAAGTTCTATGGTTTTCAAGGAGACCTCTCGTGCTCTTTTTTTTCTTTTTCTTTTTTTATATATATATATAATACATAGACTCTGTGGCATATATCTACATTTCCAACATATTCCTATATACATTCAAAATCTGTAGGAATTGGAACAAATATACTTAAACCCCCATAATTTTTTTCAACCATCTATACATCTGGTCACCCCAGGGTTCTTTTTATATATATATCTATATATCTATATATCATACAAGAGACTTTCCCAGCTCAGAACAGATCCTTCCCCCAATACAAGGCACAAAGAATAGACTTGGGGTTTTTCCTGACTTGCTCAGACGTTTATAGACTGCATTCTCAGAAAATAATTCCCCTATCAAACACACCAGCTCTACTGCCATGTCTGCTATATACAAGTGAAGTTAAAGGTTGTAAGAAAAAATTGCCTTCTTCTGAAATAAATTCTCACAACTGTCCAAACCTCAACAGCTACCTGCAGTTTAAACACTAAATGCACACTCTTCCTCCATGAAACTTAAGCAGTTGTAATGTTTGGCATCTACTAAACTGTTCTCACAAGCAAAACAAAAAATTTTGATTCCAAAACAAAAACAAATTGAAGACGCTGGTCCTAGAAGAGATTTTTTTTTTTTTGTTTTTTTTTAAATGCCTAGTTTTGATATTTATGTCTGAAGCAGCATTAAAACTAGTTCTTTTATGCGCCTTATTATCGTGTGTTAAGCGTACTACTACTTTTGTCTGTGTTTTCTTAAACCAATGTAACCTAATTTTAAAATGTTTACATAATGCTAAATGAACATGCGGAACAGAATGAGATCTCCAGTGGTGAAATGAACAGCACAGATGGAACTCTGACCAGCCAGGGAGTCAAGCAGCACCCATTAGGCTTTTGATGTTGGGATTCGAAGCCCCACCAGTCCGCCAGTGGGATTGCCCTCGGATGTTTTCTCCAAAACCTGGTTCACAAATTCAGATGTTTGCCCAGCTACTGGCAACCCTGGGTAAGGGAGGGGAGAAAAAAAAAATAACACGTTAGTTTTCAGAACATCTGGTGAAAAAATATTATAAAATGAATCCATTTCTTCCATACTAGAATCAAGTTTCCATGCAGTTAGTGTGGGTTAATCCATACTTTAAGATGTCCAAGAATATATACCCCACTCTTTTACTAAGCCTATGAGCATCAGAGCATTTAGCGTTCAAGGCTGTGGTAGAAACCTCTATTGTGGCTTAGTAAAAAAATGCCTTAATAGCAATATGCACAAATAAGGGTCAGAAAGCAATTGTAAATGGGACCTTTTCACTAAGTTTCTACACCTAATAAAAGGAGTACAGCTCTTTAAAGCAAGTCACAGATATACAGAAGCAAGAAAAAAGGTCTCGCCTATAACTGCTTTCTTGACCCTTTGAATATGTAGAAATACAGTGATTTGGTAGATTGAATTTATTTTAAATTTGGATCCATCAATGGATTAGTCACACTGGAACACAGCATCCTTCAGTAAGCTGGTTTCTTTTAAGTGTTTTAAACACAGAGAACACCAAAGTACTGGGTATAAACCAGGCTTCCTACCAGGCCCTAAGCAGAAAGTATATCACATAATTATTTCAAAATTGTAGTGAAGTGGGAAAATCTACTGATTTAAATGCAAAAACTCCACTTATAGGGCTAAGAGTCCCAATCCAACAGAAGAAAAAAGCCTCAGGTCTTATAGGTAGAGCCCAATGCTCAAACCTCCTCCGCCCTCATAATCGGCAAAAACTTCCGCTGGAAGTGACTATATGACACTGTGAATATTTTATTAGGGACTAGGATTTTCAATTAACAAAAAAAACTATGTTGAAAATGTATAAGTTAAAGGAGTCCTATGATTAGCCAACGTTTCATGGACTTCTGATCTCTCCACACAATTCTGTGAAAGTAATACCATATATCACTTTACTTAAACACTTGTCATTTATAGTCTTCCTGAAAACCAGTCCTAGCCATCATTATACTTCTGCAGCACAGTCCGAATTCCCTTACCTCTTCATGTTTTAGTTAACAAATGAACTGAAACCTTTGGCAATATTATGAAGGTGTCAATTTTTGTAAGACTTCTCAGCATCTCAGAAAGGACTGGAAAGTATGGATTAATGAAATGGAGGCTCATGTTTGTCCAAAGTCTCCAGAGATGCTTCATGAACTGACTTGGGACACAGAACATAGCCCTCTACAAAAGGCTGAAGAGTTTCCTTACCCAGAGTATCTTTGAGAAGTATGTCAAGTTTCTGTGCCATGTTGGTCCCTCGATCTTCTACAGGGCTGTGTACACAACTGACAATTTCTTGTTTGATTGAATTGATTACAAAGAGCAAGTTATCTGTGTAAAAGTCAAAATGAAAACTAGTTGAGATTGTAGAAGCTATTTGAAGATCTACAAACATACGGAGAGGGGCATTTTCAATAAGATGTATAAATCTGACTTTGGATGTTTCCACAAGCATGTCCTAAAGCTGGGTCCGGGAAACAATCATTTTCAAAACCGCAAGAAGTCTGTTTTCCCCCCGAAAATGACCTAGCTAAACATTTAGGCCCTTAGGATCTCTCTTATTTGGGTCATTTTTGAAAATCAAAATGTTCAAAACAAGTCCGTTTGGACATGGGGTGGGGAGGGGCAGCATTTTAATGGACTGCCCACACAGACATGCCAGCAGGGCACTACTGTGAATTTCACATAAAGGGTGCCAAGTACACACTGCGCCATAACCCTCTTAGAATATATGGTGAGTCCTCCAAAACTCACCCACTTGTCTACCAGCCCAATAGCCCTTATGGCTGCAGGTGTCACTTATATGGCAGTACAGTAGAGCTTTCTTTTTTTAGGGGGGGGGGGGGGCGAGGGGTTGGTGGGTTCACACTTTCCACCATAAATGCTTATTGAAAGCTTCTATACCGCTACTGACTGGGGAGTCAATTTTGAGCGGTTTGCATGACCTTCAGTAATGGTGTTACAATACATGAGTGTTAAAGATATGTGAATCTTACCTATTTATACCATTTATATACAGTGGGTAGGGTGGGATATGGACCTGGATCCCCCCTCTCTATGGTTTACTACACTGCCCATCAGGCTTCCTGCTCTAATAGGATTTCCCATCATATCTGCAGCTGTCAGAGGCTGGTATGGGTCAATGACCATTAGGGGAGTGTGTGTGTAGGGGGAGTATGACTTAATCCCTCCAGTGGTCATCTGGTCAGTTTTGATATAACAGCTAAAGTATTAATTAAGATAGCCCTGTGCAGAATGTATATCACATAATTATACCAAGAGGTCTGCAGGACTGGAGGAAAAATGACCTGCAAGATGTCTAAAATCTCAGTTTCAAAAATCAGCATTTGGTCATTTTGGCAATTAAAATGTCCACATGCTGGTTTTTGCCGTTTTTTGGACATTATTCTGTTTTGAAAATGATCATCATAGTATCAAGTAAAATCCTAGGAGTACTTTTATGCCTGTCCTCTTCCAGGGTCCTAGCCATTAACCATGTTAACCTCCCCCCCCCCCCCCATTTACTCAGTGAATAGGCCCCACTGGATTTTATTAAATCTAAAATCCAATTACCTTTCCCAAATCTGAGCTCCAGGTGAGTTGTAAATCAGATACACAGGTTATTTCCCTGCTCATAAATATAAACAGGCAATGGAGGATAGAGAAGAATCTGAATAAGAAACAGGCTTTTTTTTTTTTTTTAAATTAAGTTTGCAATATTATTATCAAGTAAATACTTGTACAAAAAGTGATATCATTGCACCAAACTTAAATTGCTAACATATTTAAACTACACATTTCTCAAGTCTACAATACTAGGATCCAAGATTTAAAAGATTGGAAAAATTTTTTAAAAAGTGTAATAAGGAAAAACATTTTGCCTAAATCCCACAAGAACAGACTTCAGAGAGTTAAGAAAGACATCTTCAATTCCCTCAATACGCTTCATACCTGATTCAAAGAAAACATATTTCAATGATTGATATCTCACAATACATTTACAAGGATATCACTGAAAAAAGTTCTACCAATCTGTGTTACACCAGGTTTTAAAAGTAAAAATTGTCATTTCCTCTTTTCTATATCCCAAGAAACATCCAGAATATTTGAATTTTGAATCCCAGAAATGTTTTGTGTCTCTTGAAAAACATCTTCAAAATCCATAGCTTATCTGGCGTAAGAGCTACAGAAGCTAATAATGCTGAAGGTTTTGCTAGATCACTTTCAGAAGACTCCAAGACATTAGAAATATCTTAGAGATTTCCTTGAGTTACTACTTGCTGGTCTTGAGATGTTTTTAAAGGTAAATAATAAACTTGCAAAAAAATGAGGTATTATATCTTCAGGCACTAAAAGAATTCCCATGAAATACCTTTTTAGCATATCTCTAGGTGTTACAGAGAACACCAGAGGAAAATTTAAAAAGCGGAGAATATTATTACGAGAAATATTTTCTGAAACAGGCATTTAACACAGGTTAATGAAAAGGGCCGAGCATGAATTAACTTTTACAGCATCACTCTATTCAAGCTGTACAGTCCACATTTGCTTTGCCCTGTGGCTGGTCTTCAGAAATTCTCTTCATGGTATTTTTCTTCTTTGCTTACTTCCCCTCCAGGGATTCAAGACAAAGTTAGACAAGTTCCTGCTGAACCAGAACATACGCAGGTAAGGCTAGTCTCAGTTAGGGCACTGGTCTGCCGGGCACGATGGACCACTGGTCTGACCCAGCAGCGGTAATTCTTATGTTCAATTCAGCATTGTTCACATTTTTTAAGTGATTAATTCTTTCTCATTGTTCCTTCTGAAAAGGGGAAATTAGACCTTACCTGCTAATTTGCTTTCCTTTAGTCCATCTAGACCAGCACAGATGGGTATTATGCAGTCCTACCAGCAGATGGAGACTGAGAACCACTGAGCTTTGACCTAGCTTATTAAGTGGGCTAAGTCCCCTGAAGCCAGACAACGAATAGCCAGGCAGACGTAAAACAAAGAAAGAGGCTTCCACCTCACCACACACCATGGCTGCTGTTGCCTGACCTAGCCAATACCAGCATAAGCTAGGCAATCACTGACAGTCATGTCCCTAGGATGCACTACACACTGAAGCTCAATGGTAAGCCTCTTTGAAATGCCTCTGACCAAAATCTGAAAACTTCTATTACTGCAAACATTTCCTCTTTGCATAATTATTTTTTTACTTTTCAAGAACAAAGCAGAAAGTAACCCAAGGGTGGGCTCTATGCCGGTCTAGAGGGACTAAAGGAAAGCAAATTAGCAGGCAAGGTCTAATTTCTCCTTTCGTATCATCCCTCTAGAATGGCAGAGATAGGCACTACCAACAGTGACCATTAAGGGCAGGAGCCTCACAAACCTGTCTCCAACACACAAGCCCTGAAAGCGGCAACCTGGCAATTGAAAACATTCAGCCTGTAATGCTGAGAAAACAAGTGAACAGAGGACCATACTGCCACCTTACAGATGACCAGAAGAGACACTAAGGAATGCTCTGCCCATGACACCACTTGAGTTCTGGTGGAATTGGCTCTCAAGAACTGTGGCACAGAACATAGGCAGACACCACGTCCTCCTTAATCAACCTACCAGTAGTAGTCATGGAAGCTACCTTTCCTTTTCGAAGACCCCATAACAGTATGAACAACCTATCCATAAGCCTAAATTCTTGAGTTACAGCCAAGTAATGCCAAAGATCCTGCGGATGTCAAAGCAATGCAAACGCTTTTGTTCTACTGTCCCTGAACGATCACCCAGAACCAGAAGGGAAATGACCCGATTCGCATGAAATACAGAAACCATCTTGGGAAGAAACGAGGGGACTGGACGAAGAGTTACCTTGTTATGAGAAAAAAGTAAGAAAGGCTCCCTACACGAAAGAACCTGCAATTCTGAGATATAATGGGTCGAGGACAAAGCTACAAGAAACACTGTCTTCAGGGTAAGGTTCCTAAGCATGCAACCCAAGAAGGGCTCGAAAGGAGCTGCCATTAGGAAAGACAACACCAAACTGAAGTCCCAGGGTGAAAGAGATGGACGGACAGGAGGATGAATGAGATGGATTCCGTGATAGAAGCAGACAATGTCTGGGAGCAAAGTTAGAAACGGCCATGAATCAAACCCTGAAAAACAGGACAAGGCTGCCAGGGAAACTAGGAGGGCGGGAGGGGTAAGGGACCCAACCTCCCAGGTGTAACACCCCTAAAGCAAAGATGATCCCCTTGGGCCTTCAGCTTCAGTCCAACAGCCCCAGGCTAAGAAGAACCTCCAAAGGAGAGGGAAAAAACCAAGTACTCGGAAAGCAAAAACACCCCTAAAGTAATGAAAGGAAGGAAACTTAAAGAGACTACAGAGGTGTAAATTACCCCTCTACCATCTGCTGAGAAAGAACTGATTGGCTTCAGGGGATTGCATAGCCCACTTATAGGCTAGGACAAGCTCAATGGTCCTCAGTCTCCATCTGCTGGTAGGAGTGCGTAATGCCCATCTGTGCCAGTCTAGAGGGACACCATGGAAAAGACTTTGTTGGTAACCGTGAGCTGCTTCAGATAATATTGGGACTCTTCATGCAGTCTACTCCACCAAAACACAGCCCGTGTTGAGTCCTTCACAGCAAACAAATGCTGTTTCTTTGAATAAAGGACCATTTCAAAATTTTATTTGTACATTGTATTGTGGTATTTATATGGTTGTCTCCATTTTTTTCTTCTTCTGTCTCTCTAAGACCACAAGCTGAGAAATAACAGACCTTCCAAATACACCGATACAGTGAATCAAATGATAGTAATCTCCCTTCTGCAGGAGAAAGCTATTTCCATTCTGGCAGCTACTAGTATACACTGACCGATCATATTATATGGTGAAGAATGCAGATCAAGATTAAAACAGTTCAGCAGAAAGATATTTGTATCTAATGGGAACTAAGTCATGAGAGAGGTCTGCTATTATTAGATCGCTCCAATATTCTTGTATTCACAGACACGCACAAACAAATCCCTACCCAGCTATCACTCTTCCTCCAAAGAAGTTCACTGATTGCAAGAAAAAACATATACATTTTCATAGGGTCAAGTATAACTGATATAAACTGTATTTATTTTCAGTCAAATGAACCAAGATTAAAGACCTAGTGGCTTTAAACAAAAATAATCCACCCACATATTAAGGTCAAGAACCATTCGCAGTTCCCTCTCTCAGGCTACAACAGGTTTCTCACCAAAGAGATGTTAAGCAAGCATAGCATTTGGCTATGACCCTCTGACTCACAAGGTTTCATACATGTCATCTCAAAAGGAAATTTATTCTTAACCGGATTTCGGTTGCTGCAGTACCCTTGGAGAAGAGAAAGGGGTTAGTGGGGTGATTTCACTGAGGTACAGTATAGCTGTTATTTCTTGCATGTGAAAGGGTGCTGCTTTCCCTCCTCTGGGAAATTATTGGAGAGCGTCACTTACTTAAGCTTCTAAGGCAACAAGTGGCCGTTTGCTCTTTTGGCAGGACTGGGGTGGCTGAGATGATCTTTGGCATTGCCTGTCGAGTGTTGTCTTCATTTCTTGTGAAGTATCCCACAGGTCAGCGCCCATGATGGCGATGAAGTGTTACCAAACAGTATGAACTGTGGTCTGCTTGAAAGTCAGGATCTGAACCAAGCAAGTACTGTTCCATTGCTATCTGTCTCTACTAGTCGTGCCAGCGTAATATTCTGATCCTCGGTGTCAAAAGCTGCTGAGGAATCCAGCAGTACTAACACAGAGGCAAATCCCGTGTCTTGGTTTTTGAGATCATCTAATAGGGATACAATGATCGTTTATGAATCCAGATTGACATGGATCTAGCCAGTTGCTCTCTTCTAGCAATCACCGAGTTGAACTCCATTTGTTCTATAAGTTTCTTAGAATGAGAGGTGTTAAGTGTCGATTACTGGCATCAATTTAGTTAGGCACCTAATCTCCCCACTATTCTATTTAAATTGGAGTTCTACCCCCAGCCCTCACTTCAGGAACCACCTGATGGGCCGCCGCGGGAGCGGACCGCTGGACACGATGGACCTCTGGTCTGACCCAGTGGTGGCAACTTCTTATGTTCTTATGTTCCTTCCCCCCAAATTCTATAAAAGTTTCAAGCAGCACCATGGCTCAGTTCTCATAAATTACATGAAGCTGAAGGGATCTTATGCCACATTCTTGCACTGTCTTCTATTCAGATGTTTCCCAGCCTCTTCACCCTTACTGCAGCTGGAAGACCTCATGCCCTGACCACTCGAGCACAAGGGGATAGAATGTTATAACAGTACAAGCATTTCACTTACCATACTCTGTGTTCAGGCCCCATAACTTCACCTTGTTGGCTTCATACTGAGCTTTTTTCTTTAATCTACATGCCCTGTGTGAAGAATGAATGAAAAATGTTGCATTATCTTTATTGATCTGCAGCATTCATATCTCAGCATAAAATAGGACTTGAAGGTCTGCTAGTCTTCTTACAACCTAATCCATTGTGCAGTTACGAAAGGAAAGAGAGCTATTATTGCTGCCTGGCAAAGGGAACCAACCTGGCACAGGGAGAGCAGAAAGTTCCAAACACCACTGATCCAGTCTAAATCAAAGCCAATGTCTCCCCAGTAATCGCCAACAGTTTTGAAATATTTACCTGGAAGCAAGCTTATTCTTTTCCTTTCGGGACCTCGGTCTGGCTGTTAAAGGAAGCTCACTGACTGGTGTCAAGTCACTGATCACTTTATTAAGTTTTCTTAATTCATTGCCAATCTGGAGAAGTTTTCGGGGATTGGGCGTCAGATCTTCCACGTCAGTCCTCCGAGATTTTTTCACTGCATATTTCCCTGTTTGAGCAACAAAAGACTTTATATCCTAGAACAGAATGACTTGTCCGTAACAAAGCAAACATGAAAAAATTATTCATCTCTGGCTGGCTACGAAACACCAAATGGCCTATCCAGTCTGCCCATCTGCATTAACCACTCAGCTTACAGTCCCTTTTGCAGATTCTCTGTGCTTGTCCCACGCCTTGGGAAGCCAATTGAAAAATGTATTAGGTTAGTCCAATTAAAACAAATATATTGCCTTAATATTTTCTTTGTTTTATCTCTAGTACCTTGAATTCAGTTACAATCTTTATCGCCCCCACCTCCACAAGGAGGCAGTGCCAAACATCTACCACCCTTTCCATACAGAAATATTTCCTTAGATTACTACTACTGTTAATTATTTCTATAGCGCTACCAGATGCACGCAGCGCTGTACAGAGTCACAAAGAGTAAGAAAACAGTAGAACCCATGCATACACCAGAGGGGAGGAAATGCAGTTGGCTCTGATCCAGATTTTTTTTTTTTTAAACCCAGCCTGCACTCAAGCCCAGTGCGGATAGAACCTGGGGTGATTGATCAATGGAATAGTCTTCCACGCCAGGTGGTCGAGGCCAGTAGCGTGCTCGACTTCAAGAAGCGATGGGACAAACAGGTAGGGGTACCACAGAGTTATGCTTAAAAGATGGATACCCCAGGGAGGGAGGGTTAATCTTGAGTGGGCAGACGGCCCTTATCTGCCGTCATACTCTATGTTTCTATGGGGCGAGCCTTGCTCCCAAGGGACCGGACCTTCAGCTTCCAAACTGTTAGTGCAGGCTAGCCAAGTGGGTGCCCTTTAGCTACAGACTTCTGACTTCAGAGTCTGAACTCTCCCACAGCCAGAGATGTCCCAAACTGGGAGCCTCTGAGGCATGAACAAAAAGCCTCATGATTGGATGAAAAATATTCAAATTAAATGAAAAATAAACTTGAGCAGAACAGAAAGGCTTCTACCAAACTGAGGAGTTACAGGACAGCCCAGGGTGATAAAAATGCTAATGAGGCTCTCTACACAGAATCTCGTGGTAAGTAACCGACTACCCAAGAGTTCAGGAATGAGGTGTCTATTGCATTAGAAATATGATTTGAACTCTCTTGCATTCTTCTGAATGTATCCATGTAAAAGACAAGGGGTTGTATTCAGTGACAAGAGGACAAAGAAGCAGACTGTGCTGGCCCCTATCAACTGCCACTCTGGTTCTACAGAACAATGAATGCATTACGAGTTTTTACTGGTATTACACAGTAACAAAACTGGGTTTAAAAAAAAAAAAAAAAAAAGCCTTGAAAGTATTTAAAAGAAAGTGGTTTCACAATATGAACTCAAACCTTAGCTTTACTGAGAAGCAGGCCTGTCTTAGCCTAGTTCATAGCCTAATCCTGGAAATTATGCCCACATGAATTTTGAAATGGTTTCCACTCTCCAAGTGCAGAATCATGCATTGGTAGCTATAAAAAGGACACGCTACCTTTCTTTCATCTACAAAATAAATGGTAGCAGACAACATATTAGATTTGCACTCTTCCACATACAGTATATTACTCTTATGGGAAATCTATATAAAAACTTTTCAGTTTTTAAACATTCAGTAAACTTCTACTTTTGTAAGTCTTTTTTACAGAATTCTCCAGCACAAAAGTCAGGTCTAGGAACAGAGGAGCCAAGCATCTGCCCCTTCCAGGCTCTCTTCCAGCTCAGGCTCAAATTCTATCTGCTCCTCCTGTAGTTTCACTCGCCAAATAGCCCAAACCTCACCCTAGCTTAATCTCCTTCTCACCTTGCATCCAGAGAGGTTCAATCCTCAGTATACTTTACCCTTCCTATCTCTCTAGGGTAGAGATACCCCAGCTCCCCACCCCCTTCTATGTTGGCCTCCAGTTTTCTCTCAAATCCCTCACTGAGCACACATATCTCCACAACTGTCTTGGAACTCCTCAACCCAAAAGGACACATAGCTCTTCTCACACCTCCCTCTCCTTTCTAAAATCCTCTCCTAAAGTCACTTCATTGGCTTCCCATCCATTTCCAAACTCATCTTACTGCCCCTCACTATCTCTCTTCAGTTATCTCCCCCTATGTTCCCTCCTCCCCCCCATGAGTTCCACTCAGCTGGTAAATCCCTCCTATCTGTGCCCTTCTCTTCAAATGCCAACTCCAGACACCGTCCCTTCTACCTTGTTGTGCCATATGCTTGGAAAAAGCTGCCTGAATCCCTATGGCGGGCTCCATCTCTGGCAGTGTTCAAGGCCCATGACATTTATCTCCAAAAGTTATAGTTGTTTACTATATATATTGTCATATTATTAAGGCTATACCTGATATTTGTTCATATGTTGTAAACTTTCATGAACTATACCTGTTTTCTAATGTTCATATTTGATAAAACTAATAAACAGATTGAACTAAAAAAAAAAAAAAAAAAGTCCACCTCTTCGAGAGTGCTTTCAACTCCTAACTTCTCTCACCTTGGGTTCTGCATTCACAACCCTATATGTCATGTCTGTCTGTCCAAGTTAGATTGCAAGCTCTTCTGAGCAGGGACCGTCTATAAATGTCAAAATATGGTGTATGTATTACTTTTGTGCTGTACTGCTGTTTCACTGTATTGTTTTTTGTTATAAATAAACAATTACATTTTTAAAAAGTGATGAGACGTAGTAGCAGTGTCTGTGTGGTAATGGTTACCATATCACACCATTCTTGCAAAAAAACACAACCTAAATTTTACAATACAGAGTGAATTTTAAAACTATGTCTGATCTTCAAGGCCCTTAAAAGGAAATGATCCAGGGGGACATCACGTGATCGGCACCAATATGGACACTTGAATCGCTCTCTTCTGTCAGCTCCTACTCAGCAGATTTGATACTCTATCAAAAATATGTATCTGAAGCATTATGGCATCTAAACCAGCTAAATCTGACTCCTCGATTGCAATTCAAATCAGCAACGAAGCGTTCAAAACAAGACCTGCCTACTCCTGAGAAGGCCCTACACATGCCATCCACTGACTTCTTTTTTTTTTTTCAAAAGTCTTTATTCATTTTTCATCTTACATCAAGTACACAATATTACATCAATTGTACTTATACACATCACTTGAATTTCTTTCAGTTATTATCTTAAATACATGTAATTTATTCCCTCCCCACCCACCCTTCCCACAAATATTTAAATATAAATTTTGTATAAATATTACATTATTATCTAATGATTAAACCTTAAACAGAACTTTATACCGCCTCCCCTTCCCCATATTATAAATGTACTTTCAGTGGAAAATGGCATCTAATCATCCACTGACTTTATCTGACTCTATTGTGGTCGATATCAAACTGCTTAAAGATCTTATGCAACAAAACTTACAACATACTTCTGAGATTAAGACCAAAATCGCCACCGTTACCACTCAACTTGCGCAGTTCAACGCCAGAATTGAGCTCTTTGAAAAAGGAGCCGCAGCACACGACAAATAACACTTGCTCATGCAACAGAAACTAAGTAAGTTAGATTCTCTTCAGGCAGAATTGGATGACATTACATTGCTTGGACTACCTGAGCTTACTGAAGGTAAAGATCCTATCTCCTTCTTGCAATCTTTTCTTCCTAAATTGCTGAAAATTTCTTTTGACCCACCACTCAAGATACAGCCCAGCTACGATTGCATCAGGCAACTCTCATCCAAGACCACTAATTTTCAAGTTGTTGCGTTAACTCTCATACTTTGCAAATTTTGCAATCCTCTAAAGCTGTACTCGCTTTACATTATGAAGGCAAAAAAATCTTCTTCAAGGCTATGGCCAAAAACAAATCTTTTCTGGATCTACGCTCACAATTGAAAGCGCCTGGAGAGCAAAATATGACCTTTTCTACCCGGCCAGAATGCACGTTACTCACCAAAGTATCACCAAAACCTTTGATGATCCTGCATCTCTACAGAAATTCCTTCATGATCTCTCTAATCGCTGATGCTGGCCTTCTTTTTCTTAATATTAATGCGCATCTCAGAGCCAAATGGGAAAAGTTTCTATTCATTATTTCTTTACCCAAACAGCCAACAGGGGGATGCCGTTCCTCCTACTGGATTACAGAAGAGCGGGACTTGGATGCGATTGTATGCGATGATCTTAAGGTGGCCAAACAGGTTAAAAAGGTGATGGCGAAAGCTAGAAGGATGTTACAGTACATAGGGAGAGGTATAGCCAGTAGGAAAAAGGAGGTATTGATGCCCCTGTATAAGACCTCATTTAGAATATTGTGTACAATTCTGGAGGTCGCATCTTCAAAATATATAAAAAGGATGGAGTTGGTCCAGAGGAAGGCTACTAAAATGGTGCATGATCTTCGTCATAAGGCGTAGGGGGACAGACTTAAAGATCTCAATCTATATACTTTGGAGGAAAGGTGGAAGAGAGGAGATATGATAAGAGATGTTTAAAGACCTATGTAGCATAATTGCACAAGTTGGGTCTCTTTCATTTGAAAGGAAGTTCTGGAATGAGAGGGTATAGGATGAAGTTAAGAGGTAATAGGCTCCGGAGTAAATAAGGAAATACTTATTTACAGAAATGGTGGTAGATGGGTGGAACAGTCTTGGTGGAGACAGAGACTTTGTCTGAATTCAAGAAAGCCTGAGATAGGTACGTGGGATCTCTTAGAGAAAGGAAGAGATAATGGTTACTATGGATGGGCAGACTGGATGGGCCATTTGGCCTTTATCTGCCATCACGTTTCTATGATTTCAAACGTGATCCAATGTGTTTGAGCAATCTCTTGAATGGCTTAACCAATCTGGAGATGGGGGTTTCTTCTAAGTGTTTACAAACAAAACAAAGCCTTAGAAGCAAATAATGCTAACACTAGCAGCCAGGTGACAGACTTACCATGATGAAGCCCATTCTTTTGGTACATGTTACTTGGTAAGGTCTCTCTGTTCCATTCAGAAGATCTCGGCATTCTCTCCTGCTGCAAAGGCAGCAGCTGCTCACTGTACTCCCAGAAGTATCTCCTCTTGCCCCTCTTTCGTGAGGAAACTGCCGTCATTTCTTTTAGGTCTTCCACAGAGTCATTTTCATATCCTAAAGGCATAAGCAGAACTTGTAACTACTACTATTATTTCTAGAGTGCTACCAGACATACATAGTCACGGAGACAGTCCCTGCTCGAATGAGCTCACAATCTAAAATCAATCATGCCCTATCATCACATGCCCTCAAGATATGGCTGGCACTAATTATTGATGCCAGACAAGGGTTACCTAGACAGAGTTCAGAGGAACCTAATTGATTAATTTTCTCTTCTTAATTCAGCTTAAATCCTTGAATTTACCTTGCTATTTTCCACAATAGAAGTGGAATTAGGGTTTTAAGTTGGACTTGGAGGAAGAAATATTAACTTTAGTACAGAAAATGAATCCAGCCATTTGCTTTTTTGATCCATATCTTGCAGCTTTTATTTGTTCCTCTTGAAGGGCTTAAAAGCAGACTGAAGAATATAATAAATACTTCATCACAATCTGTACTAAGTCAGACTGTGATTCAGCCATTTCCAAAAAACAAAAAACAACCCCAACATGTAGAGACAGATATAGTGGAAAATTTCAACCAACTCCTATTACTTCTTTTTAGATTAATATAATTCATGAAAAAGAATGTTTTATATCCATTCTAGGGAGAAATTAGGTCTTACCTGATGATTTATTTTCCATTAGTCCTTCACACTATTCTAGTTCAGTAGGATAGTTTTGTCCATCAACCAGAAAGTAGAGATAGAACATTCACAGAAGAACTGCCTTCTATAGGTCCTACCCAACCACAGCCCTTCAGTATTTACATCAACAAGCAGAGCGAGCCCGGATCAACATCTGCCTAACTTACCTCGCCATCTCCATAATGACCATTCATAAACATGGTCCCAACAAGGATCCTGGTTTCAGCGTGTCTCAACCTGATTCCTCAAACATACTCCTACATATATTCACCGAAATCCCTCAGATTACCACACTTGCACTATATAGTTGGCAAAGCTTGTGTGGTGGTTCTCCTCACCGGAACTATTTAAATCAGTGTAATACCGGCATATTATTTATAAGTTATACGCTGTTTGCCTGAACTGTTCTGTTGTTGTGTCATCCCCGACCCTGATGAACAATGAAACGCGTCGGTGGGGAATGAGGCAGCAACTGTTTACAAACTAACCAGATCAATTAAAAAGCTAATTTTTTATATATATATATATATATATATATATATATTTTTTTTTAAATTTATTTAAAGAAAGAAAGAAAGAAAATAAATAAGCACGGGCACTTTATTTCTTATTTTCAAATTTTTTATTTATTACACCGATTTAAATAGTTCCGGTGAGGAGAACCACCACACAAGCTTTGCCAAATATATAGTGCAAGTGTGGTAATCTGAGGGATTTCGGTGAATATATGTAGGAGTATGTTTGAGGAATGAGCTCTTAAAGAACTATTATTGATATCTATATATTGAACTTAGGTGCCAGAATTGTTCTTGATAGTTGAACATAAGAACAGCCTTACTGGGTGTCAAAGCAGCTCCTGATTGGTGAGGCCCAACTTTAGTGCAGAAAGAGGCGGTCGGAGCATACAGCGAGTGATTTCCTTCACTCGCCGGCGCTCCGGCTGCTCTCTCCTGGTCGGTGATTCGCGGTTGTAAAATTCCGCAAATGACTTGAAGAACACTGTATAGGCACAAAAGGAGAAATTCTGTAAATGGCGTCTAAAAAGATAGGGGCCTCTCTCTTGTCAATCACATTTAAGCGCTTATTACAGAAGCGTGCTTAACTTAAAAATTAGGCACCTATAATGTAGGCCAGGGTTTACTTTGGAGTTAGTCGCCATTAGGTGCTATGCAACAGGTGCCTATCTTTTGTAGAAGTGCATCGAAGAGAGGTGCCTATCACCCCAATTAATTTTTTTTTTCAATTATGAACTTGTTAAAGCTCATAATTAAGCTAATTTACTAATTAAACCCCCTTTTAGAAAACCACGCAAGTGGTTTTAGCGCCAGCCAGCACGCTCTGTGTTCCTATGAGCGTTGGAGCAGCGCAGAGCATTCAGCACACCAGCCGGTGCTAAAATCCTCTTTTTTGGGGGGGATTTCTAAAAGGGTAGAAACCTTTTATAAAATTCTCTCCAAACTGTAGATGAATGTACATGAATCTGCATCTATATCAATGTCTATCCATCTCTGGTAGCAATTGGACATATCATAAGAGATTATAAGCATATTTTTGCATAGGCCTAAAGCCATCATTCCACTTTCTGTTGTATTAGCAGAAATACCTGGCTCGGAGAACGTGTCACTAATGTCATCTTTATCATCCTCATAGTCTTCCTCTTCTTCCTCCTCTTCCTCCTCATTTTCAGACAGTTCATGTTCACTACCAAAGCCTTCATCGTGATCCTCATCGTCGACCTCATCCTCCTCCTCTTCCTCCTCCTCCTCCTCAGGTTTGCACTTCATTGGCTGCTCTCCTGAACTGTCCGAGACAAAGAGAGAGTAATTGTGCTCTTCTTTCTTTTGCGTTGTGTCCAGCACAGAGGTGCTGGCAGTCAGGCTGCTTTCTTCCGTAGCCGGTCCCTGCCTCTCTTGAGGAGGAATAAGGAGGTCCTTTGTCTCCCTGAAAGGCAAAATGGAAGAACCCCGGCTTTGAAAGGCCTGTATGCCTTTTCTTTCCTGTCTCTTTCCTACTGTCCCACAAAAACAAGTTGTCTCCTTCATTACCTGTACAGGTACCTGACTTACACACAGCCTGCCTTGGGGAAGTGGGTTAATTTTTACTTTTGCTTTTTTCACATAGTCCTTACACTCCATGTGAACATTCACCTTTTCATTACTGTACGCATTTGTTTTCACTGTCAGTTGTGTACTGGATGTGGGCTTATTTGCTCTCTGAACACAGTCAGGCAGGGGCCCCTCAGCATGGAGGATCTTTGAGGAGCAAACTGGTGCCGCTGCTCGACTTGCCGTTAGTTTTTTTCCTGGTAGGAATGGGGTCAAAGGGTTTGGTTTTATATTCAAGAAGGAATCGGGGCAATAGAGGGAGTCAGAGACAGACTGGGAATCCTCACTGTTCAGCTGTGCCAGGGTTGGGGTTTTCCCAATGACTTCCTCATCTTGGTAAGGACTGGAAAAGTCATCCAGACCAAGGTAGTCCACTTCTTTTGTTCCCCAGATATCACAGCTGGTTAGTTTGGTATATTTTGTTAAGTCTTCACAGTAGGTGTCCCACTGCTCCCAGTTTGAAGTCAGGACAGCATCATTCTCCAGGACCTCTGTGTAGGCCTCCAGGTTATCAAGGTCTTTGCAGTCCTCCATGGACAAAAAGTTGTCCGTTGGGCTCTGCTGGTAGTTCATTTCTCTGTCCTGTAACACAAAAAAGTAATTAAAAAAAGAATTGCCCCAAAACCTTGTTATTATGCAACCCAAGCCAACTCAAAGTATAAAGAAAAAAAACAAAAAAAAAAACTCAGGACCAAACATAAAAAAATATAATTTCCGATATAATTGTTTTTTGTTTTTATTATATTTACCTTTAATAAACACAGATTTACTGTTAAGAGTACACTTGCTCTATCTTGATGTCACTGGAAGATACAGCAAAGGATTTAATGTCTACTCTTCAAAAGGCAAACAGGACTGACACTTTAATGGCACTCTCATGCCCTGGAGACATGGCCACCTTAAGTTAGTAAGAGTGTTTGTGAAACTGGAGAGAGAAAGACACTTGCTACCTAACTCAGGAGTATCATCTGACTTCATTGCCAAAATAGGGTTACTGTTCACAAGAAAATGCAATGAATTTTGAATTTAATACCAGAAAAGTAACAGCTTCTAGACATCAGGAGAATCTACGTCTTGAGCAATAAGATTGAACTTGGCTATCTATATTGGCTCATAAAGCAGTGCAAAAAGCCTTCTAGATCCACAAAAAAATTTATTTCTTTAAACAGAATCTGACCATGTGAACTGTAGCACAGAAATGAGAAACAAAATGCAACTCACCAGTTCATACATGAAGTCAGGATCCGAACTGTGAGCTAAAAGATCTGTGCTGATCAGAGTCTGCTCGGAGAGCGAGGGGCTCCGAAAGGCATCCCCAAAAGGAGGATCCATTCCGCTTACACAGGGCTGCAAGACATTTTTTTTATTTTTTAATTCACAAAACCCAAAACTGGAGAAGTGAAAAGTATTTACTAAGGCCCTGATTATATATCCAGCGCCTAAATTTAGGCGTTGGTAGGCGCCCTGCCAATGGTCAAAAATAGCCTACCGATGCCTAAATAAAAGATGGCTAAAATGGATGCTGAAATCGCAGCTAGGTTGGTGCTTTAGATCGCCAAATGCCAAAGTGGAATTAGGTGATCTAAAGCGGCTATCCAGCCGTGAATCACACCAAGACAGGCGACTGAAATATAAGCCCTGGTAACTCTGGCCTACATTTTAGCTGCCTATGTTTGCCTAAACCAGAGGTAGGCAATTCCGGTCCTCGAGAGCCAGAGCCAGGTCAGGTTTTCAGGATATCCACAATGAATATGTACGAGATGGATTTGCATGCACTGCTTCCTTGAGATGCAAATTTATCTCATGCATATTTATTGTGGATATTCTGAAAACCTGACCTGGCTCCGGCTCTCGAAGATAAGAATTGCCTACCCCTAGCCTAAACCACAGCAGCCGATCGGGGCAGGAGAATTACCCCCCTCCCCCCACCCCATTAGCAGAGCAGCAGGGATTCCACAAAGCTGCGATTCTTGGGCAGCTCAGCTGATTTTAGAGGGGAAAATTCCCTTGCCGCGATTGGCTGAGAGTAGTCACAGCAGGGAACCCCCGTACCCAACCTCAAATCAGCCAGCAGGAGAGATGCCCACTCCCTCCTGCCGGCGCCCCAACCCCCCGCTAACATCTCCGGCAGGAGGGATGCCTATCCCTCCTGACGGCAGCCCCACCCTTTAAGGTTACCACCAACCAGACTCAAGATGGTCAAAATTACAAAGGTTTCTTAAACCCTGTGTATAAGACTACAAAAGGTAGAGATGTTTAAAGCATAACCTGATAGTCAATGTGCTTGTCACATGTCACTGAGTAATGCCATAACTTCCACCCAGTCACCACTCCTAAGGAAACAGTAGCTAAGAAAAGAATAGTTTTTGTTCCTTCCAAAAAGCAAATCAGAAAAAAGGTAAAGTCAACTTTAACAGTTGTTTTTATATGTGTTACTGCAGAAAATGCTCTCAGCTGGAGAGACGTATACCCTCAAGCTGCCATCATTTTTAATGTCTCTAAAACATGTCTGGTCAATTTAGTTAACTGCTTTATTAGCCACTGAAAGTGTCCAATGATCCTCCACAGAAGATCTCTTACCTGAGGCATCTCAAAGCCCAGGTCCCCCACGTTCAATCCCAAACTTCTCGATGGTCTCCCCGATAGTGCTCTTTCCACCTTCACCACAGTGACACCACGGGTCGAGTAATTCATACAGTAGAGCAGTGACCGGTAGCAGGGTTCCACCGTTGCTGGTTCACGTTTGCCAGTTGGGACTATTTCTACATAGTTAAAAAAAAATAAAAAGAAGAGAATGTAGGCATAACACATATACGTGAAACAATTAAAAGCATTTTTCCTTTTGTATAATTCTTGAGACCCAAAAAGTTCAAAGCCCCCCTGCTTTTTATATATATATATATATATATATATTTTTTTTTTTTTTTTTTTTACACTACGGCATTTGTTTCATTTTTACTCTTTTTAAAATTTTCCTAATAAGTTCCACCAACATTAGAAGCTTTTGCTTACTGTCATTATGCCTGAAATGTGTGCAATTATGCATCCTCATGGAGTACAGAAAAGTACAGATACAGAACTAGAAAAACTGCTACCAATGCGCTTAAGGCTTTCAATTAAATCCTCAAAAGCAGCTTTCTATTACCTCTGAATAAGAGCTGGACTCCTTACATTCCCATAAACCTCCAGTAAGAATAATAAAAATCTGCCTAAAAGAGAGGCCCTGCTCTCGTTAACTACCACAAAGGGAAATTTTCTTCCAAAAATAAAATTTGCTGTCCAGTGATGCACTCATATTAATGTAGGGCTGTACCGAATAATGCTCTGAATAGATTTTCGGATTTGGCTAAATCCTACTGAAATAAATACTATTTCTGATTTCACATTATTTGTATTTGGCAGAATAATATGAATTTATGTTATTTGGTACAACTCTAGACACTTCAGAAGCCACAAAATGTCTGGACATAAAGGTTATCATCTAACATGCAGAAATGTCTTTCCTCCAAATGTCAAAACACCTAGTAGAAGCAACAAGCTAATTCTAATCAAGATAAGTACTTTAAGTTAAAAGCCAACATTCGCTTTTTTTTTTCCTCTCTCTAGGGCCGAGGGCGGACTACAGAAGCTACCAAGAGCCGGCAACCATGTCTCTTGTAATTCGAGAAGTTCCAGCATATTCTCCATGTGCTCAACACCAATATCGATGGACGAAGGAAAATCACCTTTGTTATTACCGCCATCAAGGGTGTGGGCTGACATTACGCACATGGGGTGCTCAGAAAGGCCGACACTGACCTGACCAAGCGAGCGAGAGAGCTGACAGAAGATGAGGTGGAGCGAGTTGTTACCATTATGCAAAATCCTCGTCAATATAAGATCCCAGACTGGTTCCTGAACAGGCCGAAAGATATCAAAGATGGCAAATACAGCCCGTTTTAGCTAACGGTCTTGATAACAAGCTCCATGAAGACTTTGAACATCTGAAGAAGATCCGTGCTCACAGGGGTCTGCGGCATTTCTGGGGTTTACGTGTGTGTGGTCAACCCACAAAGACCACTGGATGCCAGGGTTGCATAGTTGGTGTGTCTAAGAAGAAGTAATATGCTCAGCCTTTGCAATAAAATGCCCATCTTTTAAGTTGAAAAGCAGAGAAAATAGAACAAAAAAAAAAGCCAACAGTCAATACAGAGTCGAATGTGATCAAAAGAATCATGCATCTTAAATGCAACTTATGCAAAAAGGTTCCTCTAGCATTTGGTTAAAATACAACTGCAAGACCGACCTCTAACCCACTTGCCCATTAATTACATTTCCTGTTCTGTGGTGCAAATCTGTTAGCCAGGACAGCTTCCAAGACAAGAAATCATCACCTTTTAAATCCCAGATGGCTTTGCCTGAATGATCAATGGAAAATAAACTGCTGTGTCATGCCAGTATAGGAAAAATAAAAGTACCACAAACTCCTCACTTCACAGTGCCAGGCTATCCATAACTGCCCTTTCGTTCTTTTGACATTTCTTTACTTATAGTCTTAATTTATTGTCAATTATTCTAATTAGAACAGGAGAACTCTTTACTACATATTCTTATTATATTTCATTACCTGCTAAGAATCAAACACGAAATAAGCATACAATACTGTTTCCTCAAAAATAAGAAAAGTCTTATATATTAATTTTGGGTCCAAAAAATGCATTAGGGCTTATTTTCGGGGGATGTCTTATTTTTGTTTATGTACAACAATCATCTCTCCTCCACCCCAATTCTTCCTCTTTCCTTTCTCCCCCCCCCTCCCCTCATGTGCAGCAGAACCCCACCAACCCTCTCACTGTGAGACTTGACATACCTCTGCTCTGAGGCCTCCAAAAACAGCAGCGGCGGAAGTGCTCAGTGATGCGGCAGGGGGAAGGCCATGAAGCAGCACGTTCAGAGCGTTGCCACCGCTGCTGCTTTAGGAGGCCTCAGAGCGAAGGTATGTCAGGTCTTATCGGGGTGGGGGTTGCTGAATCGACGAGTCCAATTTTTTCAGTGAATCGGGCAGGGATGGAGTCAAGGAGTATTGGGTACATTTCGGAGGGGTGGGTGGGGGGCTTCAGGGGTTGATCTTAACTAGGTCTTATTTTCAGGGAAACGGTATAATCCTAAGACTCTAAGAAACAAACACTAAATAAAGCATATAATATAATCCCGAGGCTTTCTATACTAGTCTAATATAGTCCTAGTAGCTTAATAAGGTTTAATTAAATCATCAGCTCAATAATAAGATGCAGACAGCAGTCTAGCAGCAAGAAGGGTGCTATCTTGTCTTTTGCACCGAGTATCACATGTATGATTTTCTCCCGGTTGGCAAGACGTTATATATGTGTGTGAGTGTGTACCCTCGAGGCTAGAGTAACCGACTTGGAGGAGCTGAGGGAGACCGAGAAGTACATAGAGGAGACCCACAGGGATGTTGTAGAGAAGTCCCACCTTTAGTCTGGTAGCCCCTGTGCTGCCTAGGAAGAGAGAGGTCTTCTAGAAGGAGAGCATCACCCTGGTGAAGTAGGAAATAATCCTGTAGCCAGGACCTGCCCACCAAGGGATGTGTCTCCAGGGGCTTCTGTTGTTGTAGTTGGTGATTTGATCATTAGGCATGTAGATAGCTAGGAGACTGGTGGGCGTGAGGATCGCCTGGTCACTTGCCTGCCTGGTACGAAGGTGGCAGACCTCACACATCACTTAGGTAGGATTTCAAGTTTAATGGTAATTTGATATATCGCCTATCGTAATACTAAGTGATTATACCTCACACATCACTTAGGTAGGATTTCAAGTTTAATGGTAATTTGATATATCGCCTATCGTAATACTAAGTGATTATACAAAATATTTAAAATCAGGGAATACACATCAAAAATTACATGATGACAAAGACAAAACGGACTAACATGGCATAGAAGGAATAGGGGTGAACTACAATAAAGTATAGTAAAGAAGAGAGAATATAAAAAGGATAAAACAGCAGGAGTAGAAGGGTTTCATACAGGCTGCCATTACCAATTTAGGAAGGAGAATAGGAGAAAGGCGGAACTTCGATCATTGGTTCAAATGCATCTCTCTATAAAAAACTTTAGTGCTCCTTTAAATTTATCTTGGGGAGGAGTCAGCTATCTTGGTACATGTAGGTAACAATGACACAGGAAAATGTGGGAGGGAGGTTCTGGAAGTCAAATTTAGGCTCAGGTAGAAAGCTGAAATCCAGATCCTCCAGGGTAGCATTTTCAGAAATGCTCCCAGTGCCACGCGAAGGACCTAAGAGGCAGGTAGAGCTCCAAAGTCTCAATGCATGGTTGATATGATGGTGGAGGAATGAGGGATTTAGATTTCTTAGGAACTGGGCAACATTCTGGGAAAGGGGGAGCTTGTTCCGAAAGGATGGATTCCACCTTATGGAACTAGGCTGCTGGCGCTAATGTTTAAACAGGAGATAGAGCAGCTTTTAAACTGAGATGTGGGGAAAAGCCAATAGTTGCCCAGGAACAGATGGATGGTTCGGTGTGAAGAACAGAAACATGATGGCAGATAAAGGCCAAATGGCCCATCCAGTCTGCAGTAAGAGAGGCTTTCTTGAATTCAGATACAGACTCTTTCCTGCGGCGTTTTTTTCCAAGCCGCAAGTCAATTCTTCAGAAACACCTGCAGAGATCCTACAGGATCATCCCCGTTTCACCCCTCGGGCTTCGTCAGGAATCTTGTGTATCTCAAATTCAAAAAACGGCTTCACCAGCAGACTGGGCATCCAAATGACAGATGAAATTTAATGTCAACAAATGCAAAGTGAAGCACATTGGGAAGAACAACCCAAATCACAGTTACAGATGCTAAGGTCCATCTTGGGGGTTAGTGCCCAAGAAAAAGATCTGGGTGTCATTGTGGACAATGCGATAAAACCTTCCGCCCAATGTGTGGCAATAGACAAAAAAGCAAACAAGATGCTAGGAATTATTAAAAAAGGGGATGTTTAACAAGACTAAGAATGTTATAATGCCCCTTTATCGCTCCATGGTGCGACCTCACCTGGAGTATTGCATTCAGTTCTGGTCTCTTTATCTCAAGAAAGATATAGCGGCACTAGAAAAGGTTCAAAAAAGAGTGACCAAGATGATAAAGGGGATGGAACTCCTCCTGTATGAGGAAAGACTAAAAAGGTTAGGGCCAGGCAGCTTGGAAAAGATGGTTAAGGGGAGATATGATTGAAGTTGATTTCCTGGAAAAGGGATGGGGTTGTGATACACTGCCTTTTTGTGGTTACAAACAAAGTGGTTTATATATTATATAAAGGCACTTATTTATTTCACGGGCAATGGAGTGTTAAGTGGCTTGCCCAGATCAAACCCAGTTCCCCTGGTTCTCAGGTCACTGCACTCAGCATTAGGAGGAACGGAGGAAATGCTGATGGGTAATTTCATATCAACTGGTCCAATTTGAAGGAGTGTTTGTACAGGGATGGCCACCCAGCTTGGCGACTCAAATGTGAACTTCCAAATCAGGGTTGAACTGAATATTCTAATTGGGAAATAAAAGTAACTTGTGATTCTCAGAGATGAATGCCAGAAGGAAGCTCTCTTTGGTAAAATGCAAGTACAGTGGAATGCTGATTATCCGGACTACCCTCGGCAAAGAGTAGTCAAGATAATCAAAAATCCAGATGATTGAACAATATTATTTTCCTTTTGTTTTTTAAAAAATAAAAAATACTGTCAGCCTCACAAGACTGCCCCTGGAAGCTTCGGTAGCTATTTTCATTACTCACAGAGCATGGGGGGCGCTGACGGTATTTTTTTTTTTTTTTTTACAATGATAAAAAAATACACAAAACAAAAGAAAAAATTTTTTATGTCCAGTTATTGCAAGAGGCTGACGGTGCTGACGGTGGGGGAAAGTCTCCTGGTTTGGGGGGGGGGGGGAGAGAAGAGGCTCCGGGCTGGGCTGATGGCAGTGGCGGCAGAATTAGAAAAGAAGCACTAGTGGGAGACACACACACCCCTCCCCCTGAAGCAATCCGGATAATTGGACATCCAGATAATCAGCTTTCTACTGTACTATTCTACCTAGTGTGACTTAGAAGAGAGGTTCATTCCAGGCATACGATGCCCAGAACTAACCCATTTGGAGATACTGCCTTAAGAAAAACATTCTGGGCTTACCCAGCTGCCTTGCCACATAAGTTTTATTTTATGGTAGAATTTCTTTCCTTAGTTAAGTTACAGTTTACTTTCTTCTTCGCTGGTTCTGTACCATGCTGGTTAGAGGAGCATACAAAATCCAACAGCCAGAATTACCTCCCATCTCCTATATCACCCAGCTTTGTCATAACCTAAATAGCTACCAAAATTACCAGAAAGTCACTGAGAGCACTGACCCAATCATAAAATTTTCCTATCAATCCTGAAAAACAAATTCCTATAAAAAAAGAAAAACAAAGAAATGTATAAGAAATAATGACATGGGGACAAATTTGTCCCCGTGCCGAGTTTTGTCGCCATTTATGTCCCTTCCCCGTTCCTGTAAGCATTGCTTTAAACGCACAAGCCTCAAAAACTCATGATTTTAAAGTGTTTGAGGCTTGTGCAGATGAGGGCAAAGGTTGCAGGAATGGGGCAGAGACGGGAAAAGAACTCGCCGGAATGAGATGGGAAAATGAGTTCCCGCGGGACGGGGAAAAAAAATCTCTCCCCATTCCATTCTCTAATAAGAAACCCAATGTTACTTTTTATCAAGATGCAGGCCAAGAACTGGGAAGACAAACTGCTGACAGCTTACAAGGTGCAGCAAACAAATTGGAAAAAAAAGTTGTAGAGGCTGCTGTAACCACACTGAGAAGGAAGTTGAAAGAAGGTGTCAAAGAGCAAAATCAGTGAGGCTTAAGCTGGGATTTCCCTGTTGGTTAAGGAAGTTTTACTCGGAGGAAGATTTAAGATTCTATATGATATTGTTGGAAGAAACCTGGTATGTTAATGAAGATGATGAAAAAACACTAAACTGTAACCTTCTTCTGCATTTCCCCCCATCATCCTGCTTCCAGTATTCTCTTTTTAAAAGTTCACACAGATAACTACGTTTCTCATGCATGTAATATTTAGGGCTCTTTTTACTAAGCTGCGCTAGCGGTTTTAGCACTCTCTAGACGCTAACGCCACCATTGAGCTGGCATTAGTTCTTGCCGCATAGCGTGGGGTTAGCACGCGGGGCAATGTAGCATGCGCTAAAAACGCTAGCACACCTTAGTGATCCGTCCCTGGAGGACTCTAGTATCACATTTGCCAAATTGAGTTCACCAGAACACTGAACTTGCCGTTTTAGTGGACCTTTGCATTAACCATCATTTGCACTGGACTGGCATATTTCTGTTCTATGGTTGTTAGAAGTATATACAACTGATATGTAGATGGCATAACTCTACTATCTTGATTCTTTTAAGCAGGAAATTGTACCCAAGATTCAAACATGTTTTAAAATTGTAGAAGACTGGGCAAACTTTACTCGCCTAAAGTTCAATTTGAATAAAAACAAGTTTATCTGGTTTGGCCCTTTTCCCCTATCATTATCAACTGATAAATTGATGTATTTATTTATTTTTAAATGTATACAACACCTAAACCTAGATGGTTTACAAAAGACATACATAATATTACAACAATACATAAGGAGAAAACACATTAATTGGCCCTACAAAGCCTACACAAACTAACAATTCCAATTTAACTAATTAGGTAACACAAAAGAAGTTGTAAAGAGTTGAGTTTTAAGCCTGTATTTTACTACTGAATCTTCTCTACGAATCATTTTGGATTCCCATTTGACGATATATTGTATGTGTGAACTTCCTAGAACTTTTTAGGTATGGCGGTATATAAAATAAAATAATTATTATTATATAAACAAACTGACTCAGGGAGCCATATCTAAAGTAAAAGTTATTAGATGTGTCAAACATTTTGATCATCTGAAAGTATTAGATTAAGCTATCGTGTCGTCTGCCTTAGACTACTGTAATTTCTATGTCGGTTGCACTGAATTTTTATGTGCTTACAAATTTTGCAAAATGTTGTAAGTAGACTACAATATTTTATGAAGCTAAACACGCGAGACAACCCTTCTTTTAATTAAACTTCATTGGTTACCTGTTCATGCTCATTTTTAAACTTTGTATTTTGGTTTATAAGATTTCGCATGGTTTTCTATGCCTTGCCTGTTTTTCGCTTCTAATTTTTTGACACAATCTCATGCAAATACGTTATTTCCCTCCATTACTCAGGTTAGACACAAAAAAGCATTTTTACTGTTTCTTCTGTAAAACAGGCTGGAAAACTCTGGAATACCTTGCCATCTAAGATTAGATTAGACCTGAAATAAAAATAGAATGGTCTTACCTAAAGTTTAGGAAATTACTGAAATGATTTTAAAGACGCTTTTAATTGCTCAAATATAAATTTTATTTAGTTAAGCTTGTTTATATTCCAGATTATTTCCTATTATATCTGTGATGCTAAAATCAGCAGAAAGAACAGCAGACTACAAAGACAGGAGAAATAAAGACTTTAAGTGAACCAAAGAATACAATGCCTGATGTGGCCACGTTTTGCCTATAAGACTGCGACAGGGGCAAGACTAGAAGGAACGGGCAAATGCTCACTTCTCTGTAGAATTAGCAATCAGAGGCCATTAGCCTCCAAGCAGCTCACACAGAAAGACTCAGTAAGACAAACAGCACACACAATATATACATAGGCATGTAAACATATTCCGCACCCCCCCCCCCACCGGAAAACCACAAGAACTGACGCTATCCAGAAACAGTTACACAAAGATTTTCTTTACCCAAGAACATTACGAAGACAGGGCTGAATAAAGCCATGTCCTTTGAGAACCTGGAATCTTGTACCAGTACAAAGTAAGAGTATCTCTTTACTAAGAACATGAGGACTGGTCAAGGCACCAACGATTACACTTCTGGCACAGTTTCCCACACAAATATAAACAGCACTGTATGCAAACCTGCAGGAATTTCAAAGTCAACCAGTCTTGTATTTATTACAGCGATCTCCATTTCAAGGTTGCATTCACTAAAATCTTAAAACCTTCATTAGAAAAAAAAAAATAGAGTATAATGGTCTGTAGTGAATGAATATCCCACATATTGCATAGCACAGAGGAGTTTAGACAACTTTATATGCAGGCAAACAGTTTGAATGTCACTGAAATGTTTACTCATGTTCCATAAATGAGAAAATGTTAACAAGTGACATAATTAAAAGTGTTGACTGCTTGGGAGAAAACTTGAGGCTTTCTTGGCACACAAAGTTCAGGGAGGATTCCTTGAACAAAAAAGGGTTTGGACCTTGATGGATTATCCTAGAGCAGGGGTGTCAAACTCAATCACATAAGGGGCTAAAATCTAAACCATAGGCTGTCGTGGGCTGAATTTTTTATTAAGATACTTAGGGGTCCTTTAATTAAGGTACTTAGCATGCACTATATGCACACCTTAATAAAAGGAGCCCTTAGTCTTAGTAGAAGTCTAGGGTTACAACCTCTCCAACCCCACATCAGCTCTGTGATGCAAAATAAATAAAAAAAAGACAAAGCTGTGCTGTTTCTGAAACACCAGCATCAGGATTGTTAACTGAGCTCAGGTAAGTGCATTATTTAATATTGCATAATTATTCACTTACTTTGGGGTAAATGATGAAAAAACTTGTGCTTAACTAATGATGGAAGCACATGAAATATGTCAATCTTATTGAATATGATACCTCTAATGCTTTTATATTGAATATTTATATCTAATTTTGTTTTGATTTTTGCCTAAATTATAACTTCCTAAGAATACTAGCCCCAAAATATATTTCCTCTGCTGCAGGTCTCCTTGGGACCTGACTCTACAGATTCACACCACATCATCTGTAGGTTCACATGGCCTGCAGAGGATCGTTGGTTGGCAGTAGCAATCCTAGCAGGAAGCCGTAGCCTCAGCTGCACGTTCCCTCTGGCGCGGTCCCATATGTCAAAGGAGGGGCGGGTCCGCGCCAGAGGGAACGTGCAGCTGAGGCTACGGCAGCCTGCTATGATTGCTACTGCCAACCAGCGATCCTTTGCAGGCCATGTGAACCTACAGATGATGTGGTGTGAATCTGCAAATGATGCGGCGCTTGTACAGGCGGGCCAGCTTTAGGGGAAACTGGAAATTGTCTGGCGGGCCAAATTTCAGTACCCTGCAGGCCAGAATTTGACATGTCTGTCCTAGAGGATTATGAACTAAAGGGAGGAAAATAAATATGAGACTAGCTCAAAGAACATTGAAAAAAAGGAGGAAGGGGTAAGAGGCAATGGAGCGAATATGGAGGCTTCTCAACTACATATCTCGCAAAAGTATTAGCAACACTGACTTATATCGATGCTGAACTTTTATGGGAAGTCCTTTACATCTACTTATAAGCACCTGATGTGACCATCACAAGATTTAAAAATAATTTTAGAAATATGCAGCTGAAGTGAAACTCTATAAATGCCTGAGTATAGGAAAATCCTTCCTAGCTTTCTGTGCCAGCCTCCTACTAGGCCCTGCTATGACAAATTGGAGAGAAAACAAGACAAGGAGCTCAAATCCAACCAAACAATGTGATGGGAATTTGTTTTCATTTGTTAAAGGAAGAATTCCCCATCACAGCAAATTTGAAAGCAGTAAATAGATCCAGAAGAGAAAATGCATTCCCACCAATCTCTGTACTTCTTTGACTAATACTGTTCATTAGTGCAGATACTTCTGTTGGGGGAAGTAGCTTTCTCCTTTAGTCAGCCACCCTCTCCTTGTACCGGATCACGCAGCGAAGACATGAAATGGTGTGTATGACATCATCTTTGTTGCTATGGACAGAAGACGACATGACTGAAGTCACACATTCTGTGTTCCAACATCACCATATGAAGGAAATGCCTTTAATAATACAAGAAACCACACTAGAATACAACATTTTACCTGGAAACCAATTGCTCAAATAACTAGAGGCTGGTATACCTGACAAAATGATGTTAACGTTCATCTTCACATTCAGACATCTTTTCCCTTCAATACCAGTGGCAATCAAGCAGCAATGTCACCTTAAATGGCTGTTAGATTACAAACAAAGCACTCTCAATCATATCCTCCTGCCAAATAGTTCAAGAGTAAAACTTTACTTCCACCATTCCTATAAGATCAGCTGACAGACCACAGGCGGCAGCTCTCTGCAGAGATCATTCTTATAGCAATGTTCTGGCTCTTTTACTGAAGTGCAGTAAAAATCTGCAGGGACAGTATATTAAACAACAAAACTTAATGTGCAGTAATTGCAGAGCCTGTGCAGTAAACACTGGGAGCATACAATTACCAAAGAGAAAAAACATCAACCCCAGGAATCTATTTATGCCGCCCAGATTTGCACACTCAAATTTGAGTGCACAACGTAACAAGCTCAATGGCATCAATAACTGAGTGCTAACAACCAATTACGTTAATTGCACATACATTTGGCTGCGTGATACAAGGAGGCACTGCACCTAACTCCTATAGTGTGGCTCTTAAAAGGAGGCAGGGGCATTCTGAAGATGCGTAATTGTGCCTAATTAGAGTGCCAGATTTACACCAGGTTTCAGCTGAAGTAAGTCTGGTGTCCAAAGTTGGGCATAAGATCCTCACTTAAGCAGTGGTCTTTGCTAATTTTTGAAGTGGGGGCCACGCTAGATCCAAATGAGCTGGACAGCTGCCATGTATTTCCCTACACAGGATTGCAGCACTGCTGACCAGCATGTGTCAGTGACATCCATCCCTCTCAAAAGCACACCTATAACAAGCCTTACACCACAACTCTGTACCAAACCTTCCCACTCCATACCCGAGTCTCTCTACCTCAAATTCCTTGTCTGACTCACTCACTCTCAATCCTCAAACTGTAATAAAACCAAAAGCATATATTGATACATCTATTAGAAAAAAAAAGGATTTTAATGCAGTACCAGAATAAAAATTTTCACTACAAAAGAACTATAAAATCAATACTTGCAAACATTTCAGCTCCAATTAATGAACTGCAAATCACATCATCAACAATCAAAATGCCAAAGCTTTTGTCTTTTATAGTTGTGCTCATAAGTTTTTCATATTCCTCTCCCCACTGATCAAGTATCCCTCTCTACCTCCCCCTCCCCTGATCAAGCATCCCTCTCTCTCCCGATAGAGGGCAGTGGTCAGATATTTCTCTGAGGAAAGGGATATATTACAAGTGGTGTGCCTGCTTTTTGGACGTGTTCTTTTTAACATTTTTGCAAATGATATTGCTGAAGGGCTGTCAGGTAAGATTTGCCTCTGCTGATACCAACATCTGAAATAGAATAGACACCCCTGATGGTGTGAATAACGTGAGGAAGGATCTAGTGAAGCTTGACGAATGGTCTGAAGTTTGGTAGTTAAGATTTAATGCTATGAAATGCAAGGTCACGCATTTGGGCTGCAAATACCCAAGGGTATGGTACAGTGTAAGGAGTGAAGAACTTCTGTGCACTTCAATTTCCGGGGCACCGACTTCACACGCATGGGAGATTTCGTTCATCAGACGCTGCAGGACCAAGCAGAGACCGGCAATGTGGAAACTATGTGGTCGTACCTGAAATCATCCATACACGAAGCAACTAATCGCTACATAAAATCAGTAGATAAACGGCAAAGAAACAACAAACCCCAATGGTTCACTGGAGAGATCTCGCACCTCATTAAGGAAAAGAAAAAAGCATTTCTTTCCTACAAACGTACGCAAAAAAAAGAAACTAAAGTAGAATATAAGGCCAGATCTGCAGCAGTCAAAACAGCAGTTAGGGAGGCCAAACTTCGAGTGGAAGAAACTCTGGCAAAAAACATTAAAAAGGGGGACAAATCCTTCTTTAGGTATATCAGTGATAGGAAAAGGAACACAGACGGTATAGTACGCCTTAGACAACCGGACGGAAACTACGCAGTGGCGGACTCCAAGAAAGCAGAACTACTAAATGAATATTTCTGCTCAGTCTTCACCTGCGAGGCACCAGGACATGGACCACAGTTGAAAGAGAAACAAGACGTGGATGACCCGTTTCAGAATTTTGAGTTCACACCTGGGGAAGTCTACAACGAACTGGCAAGACTCAAGGTGAGCAAAGCCATGGGACCGGACAATCTACACCCAAGAGTGCTCAGAGAATTGAGAGATGTTCTGGCGGAACCGTTGGCAGTGCTCTTCAATCTTTCACTAAGTACGGGGAAAGTACCGTTGGACTGGAAAACTGCCAACGTCGTTCCTCTACATAAAAAGGGTTGCAAGGCTGAGGCTGCGAACTATAGACCGGTAAGCCTCACCTCAATAGTGTGTAAACTCATGGAGACACTGGTTAAGTATAGATTGGATACGATCCTAAACGAGGAAAATCTCCGGGATCCCAGTCAACATGGATTCACCAAGGGTAGGTCATGCCAGTCCAATCTTATCAGCTTCTTTGACTGGGTAACAAAAAGACTGGACTCAGGCGAGTCCTTGGACGTCATGTACCTGGACTTCAGCAAAGCGTTTGACAGCGTCCCATACCGCAGGCTGCTGAACAAGATGAAATCGATGGGGTTGGGAGAGACTAACTACATGGGTCAAAGATTGGCTTAGTGGCAGACTTCAGAGGGTGGTGTTAATGGTACCCTCTCTAAAATGTCGGAAGTGACTAGCGGAGTGCCACAGGGTTCAGTCCTGGGCCCTCTCCTCTTCAACATATTCATTGGGGATCTGACTCAAGGGCTTCAAGGCAAGGTAACCTTATTCGCTGATGATGCCAAACTATGCAATATAGTAAACGACTATAATCTAAAGGATGCTATGGAGCAAGACCTGCGTACTTTAGAAAACTGGTCCTCGATCTGGCAGCTGGGCTTCAACGCCAAGAAATGTAAGGTCATGCATCTCGGAAACAGAAATCCTTGCAGAACTTACACCCTGAATGGAGAAACTTTAACCAGAACTACGGCAGAACGAGACTTAGGAGTAATCATCAGTGCTGATATGAAAGCTGCCACTCAAGTGGAGAAGGTTCATCTAAAGCACGGCAGATGATAGGTTGTATCAGGAGAAGCTTCGTCAGCAGGAAGCCTGAAGTCATGATGCCATTGTACAGAGCCATGGTGAGACCTCATCTGGAATACTGTGTGCAATTTTGGAGGCCACATTACTGTAAAGATGTGCTCAGAGTTGAATCGGTTCAGCGGATGGCCACCAGGATGGTCTCGGGGCTAAAGGGTCTCCCGTACGAGGAAAGACTGAGCAAGTTGCAGCTCTACTCTCTCGAGGAGCGTAGGGAGAGGGGAGACATGATTGAGACATTTAAGTACATCACGGGACGGGTTGAGGTGGAAGATGATATCTTTCTCCTGAAGGGACCCTCGACCACAAGAGGTCATCCGCTCAAACTCAGGGGAGGGAAGTTTCGTGGAGACGCCAGGAAGTACTTCTTCACGGAGAGAGTGATTGAGCATTGGAACAAGCTTCCAATGCAGGTGATAGAGGCACACAGCGTCCCAGAATTCAAGAATAAATGGGATACCTATGTAGGATCCCTACGAGGGTCAGCCAAAGGATAGGATCACTAGGGTATAGACTTGAAAGAGCGGGTCAGTAGAATGGCATTATTACTATTCTACTTGAAGAGGACATTAGACTTAAAAGGGAGGGTCGATGGTGTGGGCAGACTTGATGGGCTGTAGCCCTTATCTGCCGTCATCTTTCTATGTTCTATGTAAAGAGGATAGGAACTTAGGTGTGATAGTATGTGATGTGGAAGAGAGTGTGGCATAGTGGTCAGAGATACAGCCTCAGCACCCTGAGGATGTGGGTTCAAACCTCACATTGCTCCTTGTGACCCCGAACAAGTTACTTAATCCACCATTGCCCCAGGTGCATTAGATTGTGAGCCTGCTGGGACAGATAGGGAAAAAGCATGAGTACCTGACTATAAACCACTTAATACACCTGGTCCAACTGGTATGTCAAATCTCATTCCCTTAAGGTGGCTAAATATGTTGAAAAAGTGACAGCAAAAGCTGGAAGGATGCTAAGGTGAATAGGGAGAAATATGGCCAGTAGGAAAAAGGAGGTATTGATGCCCCTGTATAAGACTTTGGTGAGACCCCATTTAGAATATTGTGTACAATTCTGGAGACCACACTTTCAAAAAGATATAAAAAGGATGGAGTTGGTCCAGAGGAAGGCTACTAAAATGGTGTATGATCTTCATCATAAGGCGTATGGGGACAGACTTAAAGATCTCAATCTGTATGATTTGGAGGACAGGCGGAAAAGGGGAGATATAATAGAGACGTTTAAATACCTACGTAATGTAAATGCGCATGAGTCGAGTCTCTTTCATTTGAAAGGAAGCTCTGGAATGAGAAGGCATAGGATGAAGTTAAGAGGTGATAGGCTCAGGAGTAATCTAAGGAAATACTTTTTTACAGAAAGGGTGGTAGATGTGTGGAACAGTCTCCTGGAAGAGGTGGTGGAGACAGAGACTGTGTCTGAATTAAAGAAAGCCTGGGATAGGCACGTGGGATCTCTCGGAGAGAGGAAGAGATAATGGTTACTGCGGATGGGCAGACTGGATGGTCCATTTGGCCTTTATCTGCCATCATGTTACAATGTTTCCCTGATCAAGTATCCCTCTCTCTCTCTCTCCTCTCTCCTTGTAACTCTGGACAAGTACTACTACTATGTTTATTCAAATTTGACATACCGCTGAATCTTACTCAGCGGTTTACATAAACATTAGGTATCTAAGTTAAAACAAAAAAGGAACGCCTTTTAGAATAGGAAAACACACAGAGAACACAACAAAACAAATTCCATGGTGCTGTACATTAACATGTAAGAAACAATCCCTACTCAACAGAGCTTAAAACAGACAACCAGGACAAATGTGGGTTAGGGAATTGCTCACAGAGGGAATGATAAAATAGACATGGGTATTTTACAACTGAGTGGGAGGTAGGAGTTAAAAGCAGCCTCAAAAATGTGAGCTTTTAGCCTAGATTTGAATACTGCCAGAGATGGAGCTTGACATAGTGACTCAGGCAGTCTGTTCCAGGCATACAGTGCTGCAAGACAGAAGGGACGGAGCCCGGAGTTGGCAGTAGAGGCGAAGAGTACAGATAAGGGAGGAGAGATACTGAGCAGCTGCAGAGTGAATGCAGTTGTCAGTCAATAAGAGAAGTTTGAACTGTAGGTGGAAATGGATAGGATGCCAATGAATTGACTTGAGGAGAGGGGAAATGTGAGCACAGCGACACTGGCGGAATATAAGTCGTGCAGCAAAATTTTGGCAAACAGATTACCCACCATTGCTCCACTAGCATAAGCGAACCCACCAGGACAGAGAGGGAAAATACTTAGAGTATCTGATTACTATTCAATGTATTGTAAACTGCTTTGTGTGAATCTCTCTTCAAGTCCAGAGCTGCAGCAGTTAATAGGACCCTTTTTTTTTTTTTTTTTAAAGTCTGGACAGTCTGAACCAAACTTTATTAAGGTAGTGCCTTTCAACTAGTCAGGGTTTATTTTCCTCTTCCAATTCAATCCATTCATTACAGCAGTAGTGGCTCCACTGTTACGAGAAATTCTACCCTACCCCTGGATCCAGGCAATATTGCCTGTCCCACCACAGCTCTGGGAACAAAAATCTAGCCTACATCAACACTGAGCAACTAAGCTAGTCAGTTCTAGCAGCTTCTTGTAACAGTGACAAATTTTAAATTTTGCCCTCATGCTTGCAGCACTCTGCCTTATATACCTAAGTTGTAATCTGTCTTAACTGAAAATGAAAGCATAGTTTCAGAAGGACCGATGAAAGCAGTATATATGGAAAATGATTCCTGGAAACTGTTTGGCAGTCAAGTTCTGGAGTAAGGACAACAGGATGAGAGCTGCCCCAAATGCGATGCCAGGAAACATTAGCATGCATAAATGCCTTTGTAGAAGAAAGAGGAAAATTCTGAGCTTCCAAACAGAATTCCAAAGCACTCCACAACTCAATTGAGCATGCAAAAAAACCCCTAAAAAACATTCGCTTTATCATTATACATTTTCATGAAGCAGCTGACAGATATTGTTTAGCTCAAACTAACAAGAGTATCCAAACATTGATACAGTCAACAATCGGACCTCAATTTGCAACTCCTACTAGTAATAAAAGGGCTGCAACATCAGAATGAAATCCGTAAAGCTCCACTAGATTGAAAAATTAAGTACAAAAGGTGAATTCACACCTCAGCAGCTTAATCTGTGATAAACATGCGAGGCCTCATTTATTCTTTTAACTTTTTACACTAAAAATAAAAGTAGAGCGAGTTCTCAACTGAGATCTGTACAATGCGTTACTACAGTGTCAGAAAAGAAGTCAGCATATAAGACACGCAAGTAAAGGAACAGCAAAGATATATGCTAAAGTGCAGCAAATAGTATAATTTTGTTTTACGTGCCGATCTTCTAAATTAGAGTTAAAGCCTATACCAAAATAGCAGTAGATGCAATAAAATATTGCAGCAAGGGTCAGCAAAGAAAAAAAGATGACCTTCAGCAGGAGCCAACCGAGGTAAATAAAAGCCTGAAAAAATCTCACTCTCAATGAGGGAGTCATCAGAAGTTAAGATTCAAAGAAACAGAAGGATACAAGGCATTAGTTAGAATCTGAAAATGTAAAACAGAATCAGTCAGGCAAGAAAGACAAATCTATTTCATAGCAATAGGTGCTCACAAGGACAGGGAAGGCACCACGAAAAATCACCGAAAGAAACAAATGTGAAGGAAAGCAAGGTAAGCTTTTATTAGGAGGGTTTTAATATTTTGTTTACATTTTCATTAGACGGCTTGTTACTGATGGCACCAATTCTAAAACAGATTTTATAATAGTGATTACATCAACTGGTAAGAATGCAAGCAAGACCTGTTACTTTGCTTCCTTCATAACAAATTCTGCCTACATAGATGACTCAAACCTACTGCCAAATGCCCTATTAGCCCTGTTGTGACTGGAACAAAAGCTCTTCATGAAACCCCAAAATCCCTTACATAACTTAAGTACAGAATGAACCAAGGTTTCCCAAAGAATTTTTGCTGAAATAAGCATGAACCACAGCTCCAGAAATGAAGTCTGAGCCAACTTTAGAGTCAGCAAACTATGTAGGACAATTCTTCCAAGAGGTCTAAAAAGATTAGTGCATACTTAAGTGAACTTACCCCCCCCCTTTTTATAAAATCGCAATAGCGGTTTAACGCAGGCCAGCGCGCTGAAGGCTCTGCACTGTTCCTGACACTGAGAGTTCCTATGAGCGTTGGGAGCAGCGCAGAGTATTCAGTGCGGTTGTAAAACTACAAAAAGGCGGTATACAAGTTCTAATCCCCCTTTACCTTTTTATGTCTGCACACAATACAGAACTACTCAATGAGAACTATGTACACACTTTCAATTACTGTATTTTAACCATTTGGCCTTGTTGCTCAGAAGCAACATGTGTTTCTATGGCATCTCCAAATGCCTGTTACTTGGCACCATTGCTCTCGTTTAACATCAAGTTATGTAAAGCAGCCTTTTCACCATCTGCCCATTAAAGGGTTAAAGACTCTCTTTCCTACTGTATCTAATCACCTTTTACCTGCTTCTTTCTTTCCCCTTCCTTATTCAGGGCCAGTCAACTATTCCTTATATAACATATTCAAGAAGGTGCTCCAAACCCTAAAATTCTAACCGCACAAATCTGCATTTCCAATTTGTGCTCCTCTTCTGGGCACATGCATGTAGCCTAGATAAAGATGCTCCATTTACCTCCTCTACATAAAAAAAGAAAAGCAAGAATTGTAGGGAAAACCAAAAACAAATGGTTTACTAGTTAAAGTAGTGAATGAGATAGATACAACTTTAAATTATTCTCTACTATAGATTCTATGATTTTGAGTAAGTCAATTCTCTTCTTGCTCCCCAATTACATAGTTTAAGGGAAGAGAGGAACTGGAACAAATATAAAATCAAGGTACTGGAAATATATATTGTCAGGCCACTCACCCTAGAGATAGTGTGTACTGTATATAGCTGAAGTATTTCAAAACCCATGTTTAAATCCTATTTCAATAGAATTTTAGAAATAACTTATATGAACTGCTTAATCATAAGTACATAAGCATAGTTCTTCAAATGTTTTAGACAATACAGTCCTTATTCCTAGTCTGCAAAAATATTATGTTCTCAGATTTGATATAGTACACCTGCAGTTAACCTCTGGAGCACATGGTATTTGTTATGCTGCCTTTTGTGGTTACAAAGTACTAGTACTTTATATGTTATATACAGGTACTTATTTTCTACCTAGAAGGCAATACTACAATGTATGTATTCTCAATTTAGGTCTAATTTATACACAGTGCTATATGAAGTAATACCCAGATGCATCAGTATCGGGACACAATAGGTAAGGCAATTCATGCCTTAGAGTATGCTTTTTAAATGGTATACCGCTTTACTAAATAGAAATATGTTTGGGCACGCGATTAGAGATTTCAATCAATCAATTTAGCTGTGCTATATTTAATATAGCTAGTCTGGTTTTAGTTCAGTTGTCAAAGCTATAAGAATGTGGTACATAAAGAATCCTAGTCATATATGCTATTGAGTGAAATAATCATCCAATAGCACATTCATTACAATAAAAAGTGCATATCCTGTGTTGCAACATACATTGACCAAAGGAGCAGTCTCTTCAGTTGGAAAGACAATTGAAGCCTTTGCATCACACTTCAGATTTTCCTTGCCTCATAAGCAGAAGTCCAAGACTTCAAGTTGGATGACTTGCACTACTGTGCCATTTAACAAGAAGCAGCTACTTATTGATTAGAGGTGCTCTTGTGTCTTTCGTGCACGCTTATGTGGGTTATGAAGAAGACAACACAGAATATTCTAATATCAGTTAAAAGAAAGCACAGAAGGCTAAGGTACATCAGCATCACAAACCACAGAAAAAGAAATGTGTGAAACGCGGTCGTGGGTTTTTAAGGCACCTCCAAGTGATGGTTGTAGTATATGGAATAACTATTTCAATTTCCTACTCTGTGATTTGCAATGCTGATCTGTTGCGGTTTTCTACCCATGTCAAACCCGTACAGCTGAAGGAACTGCTGCAAAAAGCAGGTAGAGGTGGTTATCTTTCTTTACACAGGTAGTTGAAATTGTAGGCTTCTGCCTGTTCAAAGCAAACACACTAGAAGCAGTATATGGTTTAAGCATGAGATCAACATTGTACCTAAATACACGGTTAGGAGATAACTGAGCAACATTGCTACTGCAGTTGCAACTATTTCACTCAGTTAGCCTGAAAGAAGCCCCCTCCCCTCCCCTCCCCCCCCCAGCAGAAATCACAGTGCCAGAGATGAAAAGTGGGCAGCAGCAACTCTGGGGAGAAGTTGGCATTGCTCTAATGGCCAAGGTGAGGCAGCAGAAGGGCCGGGTCGGTGCAGCCAGCACAGAGTGAATCCAGCCCGGCCTCTGCAGTTGCTTGGGAAGGGGGGGGGAGGGGCGGCGGGCCCAGAGGCCACACGGCCGCTCTACAGAGCCCTTACCCCGCCAGCCTGGCTGCAGTGTGCCGAGAGCGCTGCCCTCACGCGTCTGCCGGGCCCCCCCGGCCCCCGTCCCGCTCACGCCCCCCCTCCTCCTCCACCTCACCCAGAAAGCCAACATGGCCGCCCCACAAACACCCAAGCGCAAAGCAACGGCCGTCGGCCCCGCCCACTGCCGGCTCGCCTCCAATCCCAGCCGGCCGAACGCTCGGCCGCGCGCTCCTATTGGCCCCGGCTCGCCGTCGCTCAGCCGACGTCGGACCAAGCAGGTTTCTGCGCCGTCCGCCCAAGCTCGTCTGAGACGGCATATAAACAATCTCTGAGGCGCGCCGCTTTCGGGGGGCCGCGAGGGCGGAGGGGGTGCGCGCGACGGGGCCGCGAGGGCGAGCCGCAGGCCAGGCCGGCTGGCTGACCGGCGTGTGCAGCGCCTGGGCGGACGGAGAGCAGGGGCGCCCGCTGCTGCGGTTACATAACCCGTCCTAGAGCGGCAGCAGGAGCTGCCGGGTCGGGGTCCGGGAGCGGCCGCGGCTCTCACCTGCCGGCCCGGGCTCCGGGGCTCAGCCTCGCCTCCGCCCAGTCTCCATGCTTCTTTCGGGTTTGTTTTGTTTATGTCCTTCCTGACGGGTTCCCGGAAAGCGCGTGACTCCCCTCTCACGTGGTGCCTGGCCCTCCAATCGGCTGCCTGGCCCCCGTCCGCGGCAGCCAATCGGGGCGAGTTGGAGCTGCGCGTGCGCTGTGGGCGCCGGGGACGGTCCTGGGAGCGCACGCGGGCGGGTGGAGGAGCGGCGGCGACCTGCAGGGCTCGAGGGAGGCGGAGCAGAGGCGCCTCTTAGCTCGGGATACTTTGCATGTCCTGCAAAGCTGAAGCCTTTTGCATGGGATGATTTGGCTGCTGGGAGTTCCTGATTTACTGAGCCCTTTTTTTTCCATTCTTATTTAATCAGACTTTTTTTTTTTATAGTAAATCAATCTTTTTAAAGTTTAGAGTTCACCCTATATTTCATTTGATCTGCTTGAAAGAAGGAGGTTACTTCGCGCTTCCCTGTGATGCCATGAATAATTACGTAATAGGGAGAAGGGAAAGGTTAAATTCAGGTCGGCCCACAGGGAGAGAACACGCGACTTTGGGATAGAGGAAGCTTCACGCCTACAGGCTTTTAATGAAGCAACTACTTAGTTCTTATATTTCGTGCACTATTAAAACAAACTGATTTTTTAAACAACAGTAATATTTTTAACTATTATTATTATAAGTAAGCTTGTAGGAAGCCCCTAGCGCAAGGGTGGGCAACAGCACACTTAGATTTTTAGCATTTCCTCAATAAATATAAGATCTGCACCATAAGCAGCTGGAGTCGGTTCCTCTTCCAGCTGTTTAGTGCAGCCTCCTGTGATCAACAACAAGACTTCCCACCCACAACCATAAAAGTATTTCTGAGTAGACCTTTGAAAAGATGGAGGAATGGCAGGAAGCAGGCAGATTTGGCTGCTCTCTGCAGCTTGTACACCCACAAAGGGCTTCCTGTTATCTCCAGGACCCAGATCCTTTCTTGCTGGATTAGCCACTAGCAGCCACTGTCCTTCCTCCTCTCTCCTAGGTACATAGTTTATTATTTATACCCTGTTTCTCTGAAAATAACAGTATCTTATATTCATTTGGGGCCCAAAAAAAGCACTAGGTCTTATTTTTGGGGTATGGACATGATCACCTCTCCCTTTCCTTCACCCCAATTCTTCCTCTTTCCTCCCCTCCCATCCCAATGTGAAGCAGAGGTTTTCCCAGCTTCTATCCTTCCCTCCCTCCCCTGTGCAGCCTTGCCCAGCTTCTATCCTTCCCTCCCATCCCTTGTGCAGCAGAACCCTTGTGCATTCAGCCAAACCCGACCATCCTTCCCTCCCTGCCAACTGCCCTACCTTCAACCAAAGCAGCATCAGGCCAGCAGCACTCTAAACAGGCTGCTTGGCCTTGTCCGTCAGGGATTTCATGCTGCTGGTTGAAGGTGGGGCTCATTCACAGCAGGGAGAGAAGGATGGTCAGCAGGGATTTGGCTGTGCGGTTGGGGGAGGGGCAGGTTAAAGAGTTGCCTGCGAATCCCAGGACTAGGGCTTATTTTTGGGGTAGGGCTTATATTAAGACCTAGCTCCAAAATGATGCTAAGGCTTATTTTCAGGGTAGGTCTTATTTTTTGGAGGAACAGTATTTCTCTTTTATCCAAGGCAGATCACACAAAAACATGCATAAACAAAATATAGTACAAACTCAAGCCAACACAGACACAACAAACATTGCAATGCTTATGTCATCCGACGAGATGTTTCAAGTGTTATTTCCCTGCACAAACTCTGACTCCCCATCACAACACATGTTTCTTTTCTTATGGGGAGGGAGTGGGGCAGGGTCATTTTAAGTAGAGCCAGAAGAGGGACTGGCAATCACTTATCTTACTAGGCCACTAGGGCTTCTAAGCTAGGTCCAATAAGGCAGTGTTCTTCAACCACCAGTCCATGGACCAGTGCCGTCCGCAGAAATTTCCTGCCGGTCCACAGGGCCAGCACGTGCATCAGGCCCGAAACAGTGTTCTTCAACCGCCAGTCCATGGTGCGATCGATGCGGCGTTATCTTTGAGCTAGCTCCCTCTGCCTAACTGATTCAGTGCACAAAGCCATGGGCAGTGACTCTACGCACATCCTGCGCCTGAACTGGAAGCCTTCTCTCTGACGTTGCAACGTCAGAGGGAAGGCTTCCAGATGAGGCAAGGGATGTGCAAGGTGCAATTAGTACTACTATGGGGGCAGGGTCTGAGATGGAGATTGGGTAGAGATGGGTGGGGTCTGGCCAATGACTTAGCCGGTCCACGGAATAATTTTTATTATTTCTGCCGATCCATAGGTGTAAAAAGGTTGAAAAACACCGCAATAAGGTGTTAGAAGAGGTTCAGTTTCAGCTAAAATCAAAACATGGCTGAATCTGAACTTTGGGTGTTTTAATGCCAAAGCTGAACCCCAAAATTTGGTTAGCCTCTATTGATCATACTTAAGTGAGCCTGGAGTGACCATAACCCCCCATGTACTTCAGTTCCATTTCATTCCCACCTGTACCCATCTCTTCTCTAGCTAGTAGAGAACCTGGATGCTATTGGCCCAAAGGACTTTCTTAAGGTTGGCTGGCTCTTCAATCGTTGATGACCTCCACTAATGCCTGGCTCTTCTTACAAAACTCCTAAGGAAAGCATTAAATGTTGAAACACGGACCATGTTGGGTTCTTTACCTATCCATTGTTTTCTACTGTGATTGATCTTGTGTATTTACTGACTGTTGCAATCAAGATTTTTAATAAAGATTACCTGGCTACAGTATGTTACCAATCCCACTTTTTATTTTTAGGATTCTGCACATGGGTACTTCTGTCCCCTTTTTTGTTTTATTCCTAGTGCAATACCCACAGCGTCATTATTCTGTGCAGAACTGTTGTAGTAATTTCAGGCTTTCCTAAATTGTAGTACTGTTTGTTTGCACCGGTCTTTCCATTTAAAAAAATTGACATCACTGCAATGAATCTTCTTGCAGCCTCATCTTATCACCTTGTGTTCGAGAGAATTATTTCTACTGAGAAAGAGATAGTCAGATAAAAAGTAAACTCTCCAATTATTTAGCCTAGATAAATGTTAAGTCCTTATATTTCTTTGCATATCACTTTTTGGGTAGACCCCTCAGCATTTGGGTAACTTTCTGCATTGGTGTCAGTCTCTAGAATGAAAATGTGCCAATTAAGGTCTCACTGCTGCCCCTTACAAAAGAATTATCACCTCTCCTTTCTCTACTGTTTCTGGATCTGACATCAGACATTGTCATCAATGTTCATTCAAAGCTGTGCAGCCACTGGCTTCAGGCCCAGCATCTCTCTGGTATCACTCTTCATCTTGTGCCACCGGTGCTACTACTTTCCTAAAGCAACAGCAGTGACAAACAAACCAGAGCTGTGGGACTGTCCCATACAGACTCAAGGCTGCCAACCCACCCTCTCCAACATCACTTCTTCTGAGGCCAAGCCAAAAGACAGTTTGCTGCTGCTTCAGGAAAGCAGCAGTAAGGATGCTAGAAGGGCAAAAAGTGGTGTGGTGGGGTGGGGGCAGCCACTAGTGGAAATGGTTTTGGGTGTGGAGAGGGTAGATGTTGTATAGAAGTGGGAAGATACAGCAGGCAGAGTTGGGGGTCTAGGTTACAGAGAAGAGATGATGAAATGGGGAAGTGAAAGGGAGCCAGGCTGCATAGAAGGAGGGAGACAAGTCTGGATGGAAGGGAGAGACAGGAGGGAGCAGACTGTATGCAAAGGGGAAGAGACAGAAGGGAGAGATTGTATGGAGACTGCTGATGGAAAGGGGAGAGGAGGCAGATACTGTATAGAAGGGGATAGATGCTGAATGGAAGAAAGGAGAATATACTTGGAGAGAGAGAAAGGAGGGATATGATGGAAAGGGCAGATATAGAGGGGCAAACACCGTCGTATAGAAAGGAGAGAGAAAGAGGGCAGAGTTAATGAAAGACTGGGAATAAGGGGAAATAAGAGAGCCAGGGAAAGAGACTGAAAGCTGCCAATAGACCATAAAAAAGAGGGAACTTAAAGACTAGATAGTAAAAATGAGTTAAATCTGGACATAGAGGTACAAAAATGACAAGGAAAAGGAGGAGAGAAAAATCATGGAGACTTAAGACAGAGGAAAGCAGAAACCAGAGAAGTGAATGGCCGGAAAATAAAGGTAGAAAAAAGAATTTTATTTTTAATTCAGGATATAGTAGTGTGGTACCCAGGTTTATAAAGGTTAACAAATATATAGAATTAAGATGGCATATTTTAATTGAACCATCTTCACCTGGGGAAGGAGGTGTTTGTTTCTGAGAGCTAATGACATATGTTGTAAGTCCTTTCAATAAAAGTCATCTTTATTTTCCTTTTTAAAAAAAAAATTTATTACCCCCCTTTTTTTTTTTTTTTTTACAAAGCCACACAGCGAAAGCCCCAAAGCCCTTTAAATCCCTATGGGGCAATTAACACAGCTTTGTAAAAGGGTTAATTTGTAATGCAGTGTGTATAATACCATCAGCATAATGTAACAAAATATTTGCTCACATCAACTCAGTTCTTAGAAGGAACACTGATCATCACTCACCTCATACTTCCTAACACTTACCTACTAAATATTGAAAACTGCATCTCTTTCACAATTAGATCTGTCTTAGTTTGCCTTTTATTAGTACCTATGATTTGTTTTAAAGTACCTAGGGTCTTTGGTTTTGATACCTACAGGCAGCAGAGATGTATTTCCTAATAGCCATCCTACTACTGAAACCTCAACTTGCCCCACCACCAGTAGCAATAGCCCTGTATGGTCTTAGCAGAGTCGACGGCTAGCAACCTTATTAAGAAATGCCCTAGGCCTAACAAGATGTTATTAGTTGTGAGCACAGAGACGTACAGCTTCTACAGATTGGCAACACTTATAGAAAATCTAACCAAAAGAATGGAATTCTGATTGCATTACAGTTTGAAATACACAAGAGAGTACATCTTGTGGCCTGCTGTGTAGTCAGCCTGAAGACTTCCTTAGTCCTGGTAAATAAAGCCTTCCAAAAGTGAAACCCACTGAGAAATTCCACACTGCTGCGATGCTTTTCTGTTATTTCAAAACTTTAATTTCAGCAATCTTGCAACACTGCCATTGCTCAACGTAAGAGGTACTGTCCAGCTGTAGCCTTCCCAGTTCCAAAAAACCACAGAATGTGCAAAACGCAGAACAGGGGCAGGTCGGCCCCAGCTCAGGGAAGACTCCTTAATAGTATTAGTTATTGAACAGCATAAAAAGGAAGCCCTTTCATATTTAGTTTAGGCACAAGTAATAATGAATCAATAAAAGAGGTAATACTTGGTCCAGAGTGAGAGGTGTGATCCAAATGTACTTTAAAATACAATCATATAAGGCATCAGAGGAAATTTTTAGTATACTAGTATCCATTTTAAGGCAACATCCAAATGAATCATCACACCTGGAAGAATACCCTGTAAAATAAAAGCAAACATCTGGTTAGCAGCTGTCTAGGAAACAAGGATCTGGAAGATCAAAGCTGAAGAGGGGCCTTTCAGTCTAATCAAAGACTGAGAGTGACAAAACCCATCCTCCATAGAGTAACATCTTGTACAAGAGAGACAACTAAATGAAATGTATAGTCCTCCTATGTCATTCTCTACTGCTTAGTTTTCTAAAGAGGAAGTTCTGCTTTAGTAGCAGAGTTTCCTCTTTTATGATGACAGAAAAAAAAAAAAGAGTAAGACTGGCAGAGCCAAGTAGGGTAGTTTCTACATGTCCCATTCATAAGGGACAAGAGGCCACTGTTCAGCAAGTGATTAATGCTTTGAAGTTCTGTGACCCTTAAACAATGCAAGCCAGAACTGAACCATGAGAGACATCTAGGTGGAATGTTTCATGGCTGTATAATCAGTCTCATTTAAAATAATAAATTCTCAAAAAGCTTGATAGCGGTGGGAAAATGCTTAGTAAAATAGGGCCTCAAGTCCGTCAAAAGCCGCTGAAAGTGTAACACTGCATCATACATTCAGGTGGCAGCTGGGGAGGGAGTTGACGGTCTCCAGCTAGATTTCAAGCCTGTTCGGACCGAGGGAAACAGGAATGAAGTAAGTTTTAATGCACTCCACCTCTGCCAAGCAGGTGAGAAACTCCCTGCAGTCCGAGTAGCCCCAAAAGTACTTGCACCCTCCCCCCTTCAAATGATGTATAAAATGGAACAGAACAGCACTTCAGTCTAAAAACGTGTAGCTCTGTAAACAGAAGATCAGACGTACCAGTTTGTAGTTTAATCACAGCTCACATGTAACAGCAGCCTACGCTGGAGTCTTGTGAGCTTGTTTGTAGCCTCTTATGTACATGGATTTTTTGAGACTTTCATGTTATATTTGAAACAGCCAAGAACCCTATAAGACTCCTGAGGAAGGCATTTTTATTTTGCCGAAACACGGCCCATGTTGGGTTATTTTTATTGTATACATTATTTGGTTTCTATCCTGTAGGTCAGTTTGTGGATTGTTTTTATTAAACTACAAATTGGTACATCCCATCTTCTGTTCCACAATCATTTTGCTGTTTTGATCCTTCCATTTCATTTGTGGAATCTTTTGATGCTATTTGGATTTTGTGCTCTGTAAACAGAAACATTGCAGAGACATTTATCCATCAGACCCCTATTACCTCTGCTTAACAGCAGCCTTGAACCTACTGATAAATGGTGTCTTATTATGTGTTGCTTCCCACAAGAGATATAAAGCACTAAATCAAGACATCAGCACAAGTTGGTGGCCCGATCTTGTACCAAATACATGGGCCACATCTACAAAAGAAGTTTTTCCAAGGAGAGATGAAGGAGAAGCCCCTGAGCACAACTGACCCAGGATTTTGATTATGTTTGCAGTTGATTTTCCATGTGGCAAATCCTGGTGCCTCACCTTTTGTACAGGGAATGGAGTCGGCGTTATGGCCAATGATATTTCAGATACATGATAATTTCACTGTTCAACTGCGGTCCAAAGAGTGGATTCAACTGGGCCAGAATTGCAATGAGCCAACTGGAAGAGAAAAGAAAAAAGCAAGTATAGTTTCAACTCGCTGGATTTTTATATTTCCACCCCCCTCCCAAAAATGCATGCGTGTATAATAGCATGCTAACTCCTAATAGCTATTATAATTATCATGCATCAATCCTCTTCCTCACCTTCCTGCGGGCTCTCAAAAGCCGCCAAAAGCAGCCTGCATGATTCTCCCTGCATATCCCCACTTAAGAGCTATAGGAATCTATTGCAAGAGCTCTTTGATGGCTATTTTTAAAGTTATTCTCCGATAAGAAAGTAATTCAGCCTTCTCTTGAGTTATCACAGCTAACCAGACTCTGGGAATTAGAATCAGAATAGTGATCTGGACACACTTGCTAGACAGACCACTTTGCAATGGCTCTGTGACCGACATGAGATACTTTTCCAGAGAAGTGCCACATGTAAGCAAATGAATACAGCACTATCAGTTAGAGCCGTCCTTTATTTTAAAAGGCTCCTACAGAAGACTGATTCCAGGGGTGCTTCGCTGCTCACTGGGATACACTTGTCACCCAGAGACTAGAAAGATCTGTAACAATTATATACAAAGCCAAAAAAACTTGATCACGTAATCCCTTTATTGAAAGATGCACACACGTTACCAGTTTCTCATCTACTTCTTACATTCAAAACAAAATTAGAATGTTCTCTGGCCTTTATTGATAGATTAAATTAGTCTAGTCCAAGAACATTACGCTCCACTAAGCAAAATCTCTTATCCATTACATCAATGCGACATATTGTTTATGAAACCACATGGAAATTCATCTTTTCCATCACAGCATCAGCCTTATGGAATGTTCTCTGCCCATTCAACTTAGACAGCAAGATTCCATATCTAAGTTTAAATCAGAACTTAAAACATTTTTATTTAAAGATGCTTATAATACAGAAAAAATATTTTATTTTCCCTTTTACCCTTCTTTTTATTTAAAATAAATGTATTTCTTCCCCTCATTCCTTTTATGTCTCCCGTATTTGTTTTAAATTACGTCTACTTTTACCATTCAACCTTTCTTTATACAATCACTGCTTAGATTTTCCTAGACAGGCGGTTTATAAAAAACTAAAGAAACTAGAAACAATTCTATTTCGATCTCCGGCTCAGAGGTGCAGTTGCTTTAATTAAGAGCGGCTTGCGAAGATCTACAGAGAACCTAACACTTCCATGCTTGCAAAGGTTTAGCATGTACATGCACCTAAAAATAGCACACGGTCTCAGTGTGCTCCCAGCGTGGGAGATAAATGCTTCCGGGGAGGAAAGCATTTGGACGGGACTCAGCAAGTCATGGAAAATTCCACACAAACCAGCCACCTTTCATCCAAACAGCATCCCTGAACAGAAAAGCAAATCCAGACTCCTGACTTTCCAAAACCCATCACCATTTAGGAGATGAACATTTGCCTCTCATTTGTGCTCCTCGAAATGCCTGGGCAGTGGATGAGAGCATGCTACGCCGAACACACACTGAGGCTCCAAATTCCTTTACACAATATCGTGCATTGCTAAGCCCAGGCCTCTTCTTTCTCCACAGGAGTGGCTGCCACTGGGGCTAATGTCTGCATATGGATGTACAGAAGAACATAAGAATAGCCTCACTGGGTCAGACCAATGGTCCATCAAGCCCAGTAGCCCGTTCTCACGGTGGCCAATCCAGGTCACTAGTACCTGGCCAAAACCCAAAGAGTAGCAACATTCCATGTCTTAATAACAGACTATGGACTTTTCCTCCAGGAATTTGTCCAAACCTTTCTTAAAACTAGCTATGCTATCCGCTTTTACCACATCCTCTGACAACATGTCCAGTGCAGACCAGGCAAAGAGCTCATGGAATAGCTAGACAGAGCTATCATTACATCTACTAAAGGTTTATTTGTGCCAAAGAACACTGTAAAGATGAAGGCAGGCGAAACAGAAACTACTGTTTTTTTGAAAACCTTACATGAACATACCACTCAACTAGGGGATAAATTGAATAATTAAGAACATAAGAATAGCCTTACTGGGTTAGACCAATGGTTCATCAAGCCAGTAGCCCGTTCTCACAGTGGCCAATCCAGGTCACTAGTACCTGGCCAAAATCCAAGGAGTAGCAATATTCCATTCTACCGATCCAGGCAAGAGTGGCTTCCCCATGTCTTTTTCAATATCAGACTATGGTTTTTCCTCCAGGAACTTGTCCAAACCTTTCTTAAAACCAGCTACGCTATCCCCTCTTACCACATCCTCTGGCAACACGTTCCAGAGCTTAACTATTCTCTGAGTGAAAAAATATTTCCTCCTATTGGTTTTAAAAGTATTTCCCTGTAACTTCCGAGTGTCCCCTAGTCTTTGTAATTTTTGACGGAGTGAAAAATCGATCCATTTGGACCCGTTCTACTTCACTCAGGATTTTGTAGACTTCAATCAAACCTCCCCTCAGCTGTCTCTTTTCTAAGCTGAAGAGCCCTAACCATTTTAGTCTTTCCTCATACGAGAGGAGTTTCATCCCCTTTACCATCTTGGTCATTCTTCTTTGAACCTTTTTCTAGCACCGCTATACTTTCTTCAGATAAGGAGACCAGAACTGAACGCAATAGTCCAGATGAGGTCGCACCATGGAGCAATACAGGGGCATTATAACAGTCTTAGTATTGTTAATTATTCCTTTTTTAATAATTCCTATATCTTGTTTGCTTTATTGGCCACCATTGCACATTAGGCAGAAGGGCTCAGTGTACTGTCTACAATGACACCTAGATCTTTTTCTTGGGTGCCAACCAAGGTGAATCCTAGCATCTGGTAACTGTGATTTGGGTTATTTGAATTTGCCCACATTAAATTTTTATCTGTCATTTCCAATTTCCTACGGTGTTGGTGCAATTTTTCACATTCGCCATGCATTTTAAGAGCTTTGAACAGTTTCGTGTCACCTAGAAATTTAACACTTCGCTTGTTCCAATTTTCAGATTATTTACAAATTTGTTAAATAGCGCCAATCTCAGTACAGATCCCTGTGGCACTCCACTATTCACCCTCCTCCACTGGCAATTTCATCCAGTTATTGCAGCTGAATAAATTGGTGGTGCCTTCCACTCCGGCACTAAGCTGCAGGGCTGTGGGATCTGTACACCAAACCTTTGATTCCCCTATTTTTTCTCCTGTCTGACTCACTCCAATTACAGTACCATATATTCTTTATGTACAAAATTAGGACTAAGAGACCACAAAATATATTAGCCAAAATAAAAATATATATAAGTATAAAAATATGTTATCTATAAGTTTTAAGCTTTTAGTTTGAAACTGTAATCCAAGTATGCACTTTTTACCGACTCCACAGCCGTGCACAGTGGTCTCCCCAAATTTTCAGCAACACTATTGGGTCATGTTTAGCAGAAAAAAGGAGATGGTTTTACACATCAGTAGCCTATAGACCACTAATGTATCGTACAGGCCCCCTGCTCAAACAGCCACATGCACATACCAGCCCCATAGTAGAACATGCCCTGGACAAAAATTCAGTTTACTAAATGAACATCTGATGCAGAATGATAACATTAGGGGTTAACTAACAGCATGTCTTATGGCTCTACGACACTTGCCCCCCCTTTAATGTCAATCAGGTCAGCAGCTCTGTTTGATGGTAAGCAAGAATGGGCCTGAACACAAACCAGAAATCACAAGACAGGAGCAGGTTACACCCTGATGGTACAGCAGCTCAGAACAAGCTGAACTGGAGAGAAGAGTCATTCATTCACAACAGGGCTTTGTTTGCACAACATTTGCATTCTGACTTGTCTTTTATGAAGTTTCCATGTAATTACATTTCTCAAGGGTAGCAGGTGAAGCTCTTTTCATTTCAACTCTTTCCTGCAGCTCCTCTGCCCCAGAAATTCGGACCTAGGGAACCTGTTCTCTATGCCCCCCACAAATCGTAAAGTCTACTATGCAGAGGCATTTACTTAGCACATCCTATCCTCAAAGGATTTTCTCTCCCCGCCTGAAAAAGCTAATTCTGAATGACTGTTTTTCTCTCTCTCTCTCTGGGCTAAGATTCAGCCTTTCCATAATTCCTGGAAGCAGCTGCTGAGCAGAAGTGTGAACAAAGACACCAAGACTTCAGAGAGAAAAAAACAATCCTTGCTTTACAATTTAAGGCTTATTCTTCATCTCAGTGGCTTTCAGCTTTTTGAGGTCAATTCCTTGCTGGAATGCAGGGACCTGGTGTCTCCACCACTTACAATACTATTAGCTTAGCTTTGTCATAGTCCTAATCTAACGTCTATCTCTTGAGCAGAATGACACGGTGGAAAACTCAGGGCAGAAGCGACCGAATGAGTTTGGCAATGAAGCTGCATTTAAGTCCTAAACCCAACCCACTACGAAGCACCCATTTCCGTTCGTCACGCCCTCTGTAGAGCCCATCCTTTTCCATCACATCATTCCCTACCCGAACAGCGTGAACAGAATCATTCTTTTTGACCTGTTGTAAGCTCTTCTGAGCAGGGACCGTCTCTTGCCAGTTTAATGAGAAACACTATATGTGCCTGGTAGCGCTATAGAAATACGGAATAGTAGTCGTAATAGTATCATGAGTTGACCAGGTACAACTGAGAAAAATCCCCATTTGTTGGCTGGCTCAGTAGTAGAGCTTCGGGGGAGGGGAAATGCTTGAGTACCTGAATGTAAACCCTAAAATCCTCTAGTGCCATTTAGTGAAAGGAGCTCTATATTGATAAGTGTTTTATTCAGTAGCCTGTGTGATTGAAAAGATCACCAAAGTCTTATAACGTACACATTCTTCCAAAACAAAATATGAGAAGTCCATGAAGAGAGATCCTGCAGCTTATCCAGCTATATGCGGCAGCAAGTCCAGAGCCAACTAGAAGCGAAGTAATGTTTATACTTACAAGAGATAACAGCAGACAGCGCAGGTCACCAACATTGTATTAATAACACTGCAAGAGAAAAAAAAAAAGGACAAAAGGTTACTCAGAAGTCAATCGTAATCAACTCCCTATAATCCACAGAATTTATAAGCACTGTCCCACCATGCCAGGGCCCTAATGAAAGCAGAAAAATGGGACCACCACCTGAACAGCAACATTTAATGATGACCAAGTTAGATCCAAATGGGCTTTCTACTTGAAGTAAAGCACACCATATTACGATATCACAACCAGCATGAAAGTCAATATTTCAGGGTCACAAACAAATGTAAAATTCAGAATATTCCAGATGAGAACATAAAAATAATCTTAGTGGGTCAGGCCAATGTTCCAACTATAGCCCAGTCGCCCGTCCTCACAGTGGCCAATCCAGGTCAAGCAGTGGTTTCCTCTGTCTCTCAATAACAGACTACAGACTTTTCCTCCAGGAAATTGTCCAAACCCTTCTACGCTATCCGATCTTACCACGTTCCAGAGCTTAACTATTCTCCGAGTAAAAAAATATTTCCTCCTGTTGGTTTTAAAAGTATTTCCGTGTAACTTCATCAAGCGTCCCCTAGTCTTTGTAATTTTTTTTTAGAGTAAAAAAACGGATTCCCTTGTACCCCGTTCACCACTCAGGATTTTGTAGATTTCAATCATATCTCCCCCTCAGCCATCCCTTTTCCAAGCTGAAGAGCCCTGGCTCACTGTGTCACTGCACTACACAGCGGCCAAGGATACCCGATACACTTGGTTGTGACCACATATGAGGGGGTGGGGGGGGGTCATCTCTGTTCAAAGGCTTCATTACATAGAATAAAAATGATGATTGGGTGGGGCTGTGGTGCATTAAGATTACCAGTCAAGACAGTTCCTGAGCAGGATGGAAAAGGGAACTTAACCAGTGCAACATTTTTTTCCCCTGACCTTGAAATGTTCTCAAGCATTGATGACGTAGCCATAACCCAGTGTCTCTCAAACTGTGTGCCATGGCACAATGGGATGCTCCAAAGAGATGCCACCAGATTCCAGAATTTTACTTTATTTTTAAAAATTCCCTTCCTAAGTATACACTAGAATAGATGACATTTATGTTGCATATGCAAGAGTCTGTCACCGTTATGAGCGTCTGTGTGCGTAAGGATACAATCGCCCAGACAAGCATCATTCTTTGATGTGATTAGTCCTTGAAAACTAATGGATAGTCATTTTAATTTTATTTTTTTATGCAGTAGCTGTCCTAACTTAGGTTTGCGAACCTGGATTTTCAGCTCTGACAGAAATTAAATTGAAAAAAAGAGAACTGCAGATGGTGGATGATGAAATGCGTGTTACTTGTCCACTACTGCGCTGCGTTTGGAGTGAATTTCCACTCAAAAACAAGCTCATCCGTCACATTGTTTAGGAATTCTATTCTGTCTAGTTTAACCGTTGTTACAATTTTATCATTTCAATGTGATGCGAAAAGCATTTGCTCCGTGTAGTGTGCTGGAACTAACACTACCCTAATCCCTTCAACAGCAAATAAATGACGTGATGCGCCTGGCAAAGCATCCATTAGGTTGACATGGTCCATCGCTGCTGATCCCTCCAGGGATTCAAGACAAAGTTAGACGAGTACGCAGGTAGGGCTAGTCTGTTAGGGCGCTGGTCTTTGACCTAGGGGCCACCGGTCTGACCCAGAGACCCCAGTGCCTAGACCCATTTTTGGATTTAACTCACAGCTTTTTCCACTTGTAGTGAAAAGTGAGCTACCTACTTGGCATGAAAAGAGACGTACAATTTAAGTGTGTACCTGAGGCAGAGGAAAGGGTTAACTGATTTGCCCTAAAATGCAAAGGGCTGGACTTCTCCAGTTCAGAGCCTCCTGGTCTAACCATTATACCCAGTTAAAAAAGAGAGAGAAGGAAAGCTTCAAAAGCCAGAGTTAGGGAGAGCAAATAGCTGCAAAAGAAGCAAAGGAGGCAATTGCAAGACTCTCTGGGGCAGGGGGGCCCCCAAGAGCCAACCGCAGGCGACTCACCCCCTGTTCGGGCCTTTGGGGATGAACCAGGGCACGAGGCCGCCCACCAGGCCCCAGAAGACGGTCATGACGATGATGGGCACGAGCAGCCCCGGGTAAGCCATGGCGAGAGGGAGACGGCGCGCGACGCACTGCCCGGACTCGAGGCGGAAGGGAGGGCCGGGCCTGAGGGCGGGCCCGCGCGCAGGCGCAGAAGCCGAAGCCCGCCGCTCCAGCCTCCCAGTGCAAGCTTGGCTAGGAATTGTGGCACCAGAGGGATGCTATTGGATGCATGGCATGGGGCAGTGGGATCGGGCCACGTCTTCTGAAAGAAATGAGGTCAAACTAAGTCTCAATCATAATATTGTCATTTATAGATAAAGAGACGTAGGATTTTAACTTTTGTGATTATGATAAACATACTGAGGACCGCGAGTTTGAGACCAGAGGGGAGAAAAGGACAATCAAGCCATTGTGACGTCACTGATGAGGTTGACTCTTATTGGTGGAAAGAGGCACTATGACATCACAATCTTGGCTCTGCTTCCCAAAGACAAACAGGATGGTGTGGATGCAGTTAAGGCCGTGGGCTCCAACTCCAACCCTTTGCAGGGCCACGTCTTCTGAGCGAAATGAGGTCAAACTCTTTCCTTTTGGCTAAGTCTTAATCATAATATTGTCATTTATAAAGAGACATAGGATTTTACTTTTGTGATTATGATAAAAACATACCGAGGCCCTCTAAAGAGTACCTTAACCCTTTCAGGACCAAGGGACATATTTGTCCCATAACTTTAAAATCCTATAAATTTTGATTGGGATAGTCTACAGTTCTAAATTTGATATGTACGGATTCCATATGATACTGCCTTTATGTAAACAAACTGGTTCCGACATTCATTCATTAGCGTCGTTGCTAGATTGACGAGAAGATTCACTTGCCACACTGTCCATAAGCCAGAAGTGTGATTTTTTTAAATAAAAATAATGATATTTCACAAAAAAAATCAATTTTTTGGCATCTGCAAGCCCTTTTTACCATAAAAATGTCGTCAAAACCACAAAAATTGGCCTACGATCCTTATGGTCCTGAAAGGGTTAAACTGAAGCTTAACTTTGTATACACAGTCATCATTCTGAGAAGGCTCAACTTGGTTTACAGCAATTAAATAAACGGAATGATTTACAAATGATAAATGGAAGATAATAGCAATATTTCAAAAGAATTAATTTTCAAAATGTTTGGCAAATAGAGCAGTTTTAAAGATTTATGGAAAAATTTAAACAAACTTGAATTCCTGAAAAAAGGGGACATCATTCCAGTTGGGAGAATTTAAAAACCAAAGATTAGCTGAAGATCTTAAAAATGCTTTTAATCCCTTTTTAGAAGGGAAAGTTTAAATTGTTGGCTACCTCTTGCAAAGAAGAATCAGTAAACATTCCAAAATAAAGGAATGAGGATTAAAGATAGCATGTAAAATTTTAAAAGAAATACAAGCTGATATAGATGATCCTCTTTAGTGTGTATTCTAACCAACCAGGTTTTCAGTTTCCTAAAACATTTATAGTAAGCATTTGATTCTATTCTGGTAGGTCCCAATGTTTTTTCTCAATTTGCTTAAACAATCTTTTGCAAAAGGTTGTCTTACGAATAATGACCAGACTGCAACTCTTGTTTTAGGGACCAATAGCAAAACTAGATGAGTTGTATACTTTGGTGCTAACCCATTTACAATTTTTAAACCATTACTAGTCAAACACACATTTTTTTTTTAACTGGAAGTCAGTGTTAAGAGATATAAAATTGGGGAGGCACACTCTCTCTCTAATATTCTTTCCCCCCCCCCCCCCAGTAGATCAACTCATTTCAGCTATTACTTTTTGCAATACCTGCAACCTGATAATGTTTGATCAGAAGCCCCAGTAATGGGGCAGCAGCAGCATCTCTTGAACCATCTGCTCAACTGTCGTGCATCAGAAAAGGTTTGATAAATACCCTGAGTACAGAGAGACGCACTGCAAGGCCCACTTTAAAGTTACACCCTGAGGCAGCAGAATTGTGCTGATCATCTCCATGAGATGTTGATTTTTTTCATCTATGACACTTTAAGTTCTCTATGCACCGCACACAGACTGTTTTCAAATTCCAGAGATTTTTTTTTCTGCTAATGAGATTTAGCCTGAACACCTAGACCCACTTTGTGGATGGTGGAAGGTTTTGTCTGAGGCTTTTTCCTCCTCTGGGTTTAGAGTTGAGTGGTTTGTTTCTACCTTGCACCATTTGTGTGAGAGTCACTTTTGACAAATACCATTTAACACCCCAAAGATTTTTTATCAGCAACAGGCTATATAAAGTTTCCATCATTAGTCTGGTATCTAGTTCCTCTCCTAAATTCTAGGATTCTTGAATAAAGATTAGCGATGTTATCAATCACGTTTTAATTCTACATACCCTGCAGCAGATAACATGCCCTAATCATTAGCAAAAGACCCTTTTAATCTCTTTAGTCAGGATAATTTCAGCCCCTGAGAGTATAGATTAACCATTGCACTATCTAGTTTGCTCCCCAATTCACAATATGTTCTTTTTTATCTTTAGTTCATTTCTTTGCATCCAACCTTATAACTTGGCACATGGCTTACTTAGACACAGTATAAGAATATTTACATGGTATTAATTCAGCAAAATGTCATCAGTATAAATCTAAAATTCCCAAGGATTTAGCCTACTACCAAAAAGGCTTAAATAGATTTAAAAGAATAGGATAAACCTAAATTAATAAAAGTCAACCTTTCATGACTAAAATGAAACGTGGACAACTATAAATGACTATATTATTATATCGTGCAAGCAATAGAGGGATATTACCATACTATTAAAAGGTAAAAGGTACAGAGAACTATAATTTGTTTTCCCAGTCTGATGCAATTTCACAATAGTGGCAAGGGCTGCAAAATTTGGCTAGAATGGACCCTGCCTGCCCTTGAACTATGGTCCAATTTGCTTCTTTCCTTTTGCATCTTTGCTACTTGGGAGTTAAACTTCTGTCCGCCTCTATACATAAAAATAATAAGTCATCAAACAAGCTGAAGATAAAACCATTTTATTAGATTTCATGTTTCTGAGATCCGTTTCTTCTGTGTACTTACCTGACAAAGGGAGCACAGTGATGACTTATTTTCATGTGCTCAAGAAGTCTAAACTGTGAGAAAATGACAGGCTGAATGGAGAGTCATGTCACAATAGTGCACCTAACTGCTAATATTAAGTAGCAAGGGCACAGATGTTCAAGGTCTACCTCTCCTCCTCTTTTGTTGAAGCTGAGACTTGCTTGCCAAAGGCAGCCAAAGCATTTTACAGATACTACAAACCTATTGTCTGCAAAGCATGTTGATTATGACATTTAGAAAAACAAGATTAAGCTGATTGTATTAGCATTTTTAAGTATTTGAGTTTTTTAAATTAATCTTCTATTCTTCAGCAATTACTTTTCCCTGTATTTAACACATGTTGCAGTCAATGAATCAAGACCGTGAATTCAGTATAACATAAAACACACGGAATAATTGCGTAGAAAGTGAAGTTTTTTTTATTGGTTTTGCACAGTCACTTTACTCCTGCATCTTTTCAATGCTTTCCTCCTTATATTTGCCCTTCTCCTTGCCAACTTGGCGAGATTTGGCTTTGCGTTCTAGGATCTTCTTACGATCCTTGTCCAGTTTTAACCTGGTGATCACCACCTACAGTGAAGAGAAGATAGAGCAAATGTTCACCTTAATTATGGTTAACACAGACTCGGAGACGCAGAACAAAGAAAAGCTTCTCCCATTGCTGTTCCCTGTGACCTCAAGACAGTTAATTCACTCTCCACTGCCTCAAAACAAAACTTAGAATAGTGGTTAGAGGTTAGAGTGGGAAAAATATAGTCTACTCCTGAATGCAAATCTAAAATTCAAAGTGTGAAGAGAGAAAATCATTGATCCTGTATTTTTCTGGATTCTCCGCATTAGAACACAAAAGCAATGGTGGTTAACTGCCAGGATGGAGAAGAGAGATGGACCAGAGGCCAGCAACATTTCCAGTTGAGGCTGGTGAGAGACATAGAACTAGTTGAAAACCAACAGTCATGTACTTGAAATCTCCATAATTCTCTCCAATCCGTTACAAGAAAAGTGCAAATGTGCTGTCAAGACGCGACCTTAGAATTACAGGGTTCTAAGTGACAATTTTCAGTATTTTTAACTCCGATGACTTCTGGGTTCTATCTGACATGTAGATGTTACAACACTCACGAGGATTTGGAGAAACTCTGTTCTGGTGTTAAATTAATAAATAAATCCGCACATGTGATTGAACACCAAATTGCCCCACTTCAAATTCCTGAGAATGACTTTCGGTACAATTAGAACCATGTAATTCTAAGGTCGCGAAGAGTTTGGCGACATCTCCCAGCTCTTGGTCCTGACACACTGGTTGAGATCTACCAAGCTAGAGGTTTACTTACTGCATGCAATATGAAAAGAAGTCTCAGTGCAAGATGATTATCTGACTTGCTTATTATGCCAGTGCAATGCTACTGGGCCATACCTTACTGGGATGAATACCAACATGGACTGTGGTACCATTGGCTTTCTCACGCTGTACACGTTCAATGTAGATGACATACTTTTTTCTATATACTTGGACTACTTTGCCGATCTGCTGACCTTTATAATGTCCTCGAACGACCTGTGTAAAAAAGAATCAGAATCAGTGATGGTCTTCAGACTCTCCTGTGCACATAAAAAATGACTACCTTTGTGGGAGAGGGAACAAAATGTCTCATCCAATTCTGAGGTCAACAAGCACATTAGCTGAAAACCGCTCCAATACAGATGAGTTAATGTCCTTCCCATCCTTAAGTCCCTTCTACACAAAGATGTGTAAAGGAAGTGTCTCAGAGGGAAGACAAAGTGCTCAACATTCTTCTCTCGAACACATAGTGTGGACAAAATAAATACTAAAGCAGCCCTGGAAGACCGCTGTCCTGTACTAGCAGAGCTTTGCTTCTGGAGAAACCTGGAATCTTTGCAGATAGCTACATCTTCAGCAGGTCCAGTGAAGTGTCACAACATAGTGATTCTTGTTCTCTAAGTGAAATCAGCAAGACAGCTCAGAAGCTGGAGGGAATGAGAAGGATTGCTCTTCATACTCAACATTTTATTAACACTGTTCTCACATTCATACTGTATTCCTCACCATGTAACAGCACTGTCATTATACACTGTTCACTAATTCTGGAAATGAACAACGGGAATGCAGCTCCCCATTACCACCAAGCGACCCCGATTGTACATTGAGGAGACAAGACACTGGGCTTGATGCATTACTAATCTGACCCCATATGTCACTTCTTGCTTAAAAGTATAATACAACCACTATACCTCACTGGATATTTATCAGTGTAACTAAAACACAACTTACCTCCTACACTGAATTTTAAGTGTTAATATTAAGCAATTTAACAAGCAAATGGCAATACTTACATGCAATGTTGATATTCTACATTAAATAATTCACTCTATATAATGAAGGATAGCTATATAGATTTTTACCCCCCCCCTGGAATATTTAAGATGCAGTGACACACAATCCTCCGTTATTTGATGGTCCATGGGTTAAATTGCATTACGAGATATGAAATAATTACAAAGGTCAAGTGTTATATTTTTAATAAATTTAGTTTGCTATTTATACTGTATAATGTACATACAGTAACATGATTACAAAAATGTAACTTCAGTTGCAAATATTAAGCCATAGGAAAAACTGTAACATTATTTACCTGGTAATAAGACCATCTGAGCACAACTTGATTTACAGAAGGGTCTGTGCTAGCATTACTCCTTCCCTGAGCACTTCCTTGGAAATGCTAGTCTCCCCTGCATTATAAAATGAGCCTACCTGGACTTCATCATCCTTTCGAATGGGCATAGAGCGGACATTGTATTTCTGTCTTAACTCCTTAGATAAAGGGGAGGACATAATCTTCCTACGAACATGAGATGGAGCATTGAAGTGCCTTTTACGGTTCTTGCTGCGGTCAGAGGTAACAAATGGACTGAACTTCATGATGGCTGCAGAAAGAAAACAGCATCTGAAGTCAAGATTGTATATACAAGACAGAATTCAATGCTTATATCCCGCTATCCTATTTTTGCTAGGTCATTTTGGGTCAAAACTAAAACTTCTGATGGTTCTCATTACGTTTACTTATATTTTATAGGTAACTAGAACAAATTTTAGAAAACTGCACCAAATGTGCCAGTGTAGCACAGGCCGGGCAGGAGTTCTCCACCCAAGGATTGAGACACACCTAACCAGTCAAGTTTTCAGGATATGCACCATGAATAGGCATGGGAAATCTGCAAGCACGGCCTCCATTTATTTCATGCATATTGGTTAGAGCAGTGGTCTCCTGGATTTGTAGGTACTTGGAGGGCCTAAGAAAAAAAATGGTTCATGTCTTATTAAAGACATGACAATTTTGCATGAGGTAAAACTCTTTAGAGTTTATAAATCTTTCCTTTTGGCTAAGTCGTAATAATAATATTGCAATTTATAGCTAAAGTTTCAAGTTTAATGGTTCTTTTGATTAATCGCTTAATCATACTTCTAAGCGATGAACAATTAAAAAAACATTCAGTGGGAAACAATACAGTACAAACTTAAAATAGTAACATAGGGTTAAAGATTAACTCATTATACTCATAACATAAGGCAAAAAGGGGATGCGAAATACAATTCAATATAGGAAAGCAGAACAAAAAAGGAAAAGTACAAGAGGGAAACAAATAAAAACATAATATAATACAGCAAAATCACTGGCCTAAGGATTATTAGATTAAGTACCAAAGGCATCTTTAAAAAGAAATGTTTTTAGATTACTTTTGAATTTTCCCAGATCCTGCTCCTTTCGTAAATAAATTGGAAGGGCGTTCCAAGTCTGTGGGGCGGTTACCGAAAAAATAAACTGCCGTCTTGTATTGATAATCTTAAGCGAAGGAATAGTTAGTAAATTTTGTTCATTAGATCTTAAAGCTCTGTTTGGATAGTATGGAATTAATAATTTATATATAAATAAGAACATAAGAAGTTGCCTCCACTGGGGCAGACCAGAGGTCCATCCTGCCCAGCGGTCCGCTCCCGCGGCGGCCCATCAGGTCCACTGCCTGAACAGTGGTCTCTGACTAATTTTTATCATTTACCTCTAATCCTGTCCCTATAACCTTATCTCTACTCCGAGAAGAGACTTAAAGGTGAGCAAGCAGAGTTTATATGTTATCCGATGAGACATATGATCAAGAAACGGTTTTATTTTGTGATTATGATAAGCATATCGAGGTCCTCAAAATAGTACCCGGCAGGCCGCATGTGGCCCCCAAGTTTGAGAGCCCCTAGATTGGCTTGATGTGTCCCGAGCATGGGCCATGTTCTAGGGCTACCTGTGATCTACCGGATGCCTCGACGTTTGCGCTAGACTTTGGGCTCCTTTTACGAAGCCGCATTAGCGGTTTAACGTGCGCTGATTTGCTAGGCGCTACCGCCTCCTCTTGAGCAGGTGATAGTTTTTCAGCTAGCGCGCGCTAAAAAGGTGCGTGCGATAAAGCCAAGTAAAAGGAGCCCTTTATTAACCAGCAAGCCAGACCAACCCCCCCCCCCCCCCAGTGGGATTTGCAAATCCTTTTTTTTTTTTTTCCCAGGATGGAAAATCTCCTTTCCAGTTCACTTTCTTTCACCTGGACCCGACACCCTTTCCAGCGTTTGAGAAATGCAAAGGTCCCGAGCAGCGGCCCTTCCTCCATCCGGCGCGGCGGGCTCATCTCCGGCCTCGCAGCCGCTCCCTACCCGGCCTCCTCCCTCAGCCCACCCCTGACTCGCCCGTCACCCTCTCCCGGGATCCCCACGCCGCAGCGGTGGCGTCTGACTCAGGATGGACCTGGATGGACTTCTCCGTTTCCTTACCCAGGCGCTCAGTCCGCTATGGCCGCCGGAAAAGAGGCCCGCAGCGCTCTTCCGCCCCCACACGTCAAAACGGAAGCAGAGCGAGACGGCCAGGGAAGGGCAGGCAGGCGCCCGCATTCTAACAGCGACATCGTGCGGCTCCTGAGAGGAGGTGCAGCTGAGCGTCCTCTTCCCTATAGTCTCATGCAGTGGCAGCCAGGAAGGTTGGCGCCCGGCTCCAAACACACTTCCCCTCCACGCTCTCTTCTGACGTCATGTCCGGGTCCCTCGACCAGGAAGTGACGTTAGAAGGGAACTCGAATCCGGCCCAGAAGCAGGTGGCAGATGCTGCTTCTGCCAGTGACCACTGCAAGAGGTGCCCAGGCGGTCCACTCCCCCCCCCCCCCCAAACCTTACTATGCCTCTGATCTGTCACCAAGTTGCTTGTGCTCTTTCTATTACAACTAGACTAATTCAATATAATATTCACTTTTCAGTCTTTTTAAAAGAATGCCACAATCTATGGAAAATGTAATTTGATAAAATAAAACAAGACCACTGCAGTCACCAGTTCTGGCTTGCCTAGAAGGGGACAGATGTTTCTGCTTCTTGCTTTCTTACATGCTGCATCCCTCTATGCTTGAGGCACAGGTGAAGAGGAAGTAAAGTCCTGTCTCTGTAAGAAGTCCAACATCTGACGCTCTTGATGTGGTGTTGATACGCTTGGGGCTCTTTTTTACTAAGCTGCGCTAGCGTTTTTAGCGCACACAGCATTTTAGCACGCACTAAACCCGCACTACGTGTCAAAGCAGCTCCTGATTGGTGAGGCCCAACTTTAGTGCAGGAAGAGGCGGTCGGAGCATACCGCGAGCGATTTCCTTCACTTGCCGGCACTCCAGCTGCTCTCTCCTGCCACTCTGGTTGTCCTCTCCTGTCTCCCCTGCTGAAAACTGTATTCGTGGTTTTTCAAGATTCATGGGGGTTCCTGGAACGGAACCTCTGCAAATATCAGGGGGAGTACTGTACTATGAAAAAAATATAGGAATAATATACAAAAATCGAATTGATCAAAAAAAGAAAAGTGTTCAACAGTTTTCTGAAATGTTCCTAAGGTTGTCTCCTTTCCACTCTCCTCCTCTATCAAGCCTCATTTTTCTTTTCATTCCAGTCAGGCCATCTCTTGTACAAAGGAGCTTGAGCTTCCTGTGTCTGCAAGTTGGACAGGCTGCACATTTTTGTGTATAGTGTTAGGGTTTAGGCTCCAAGGGCACAGACACCTCCATTTGTTTACAGCTGCAGGGGGCCCATTACTTGTGCTGGAGGGTTCGGGCTTCTCGCAGCACAAACACTTCTATTTTGGTTCTTGCTCTTAAGACACAGGTTTGCATACATACAAACAAACCCTTGCCTATGGACGGCCAATTTAACCCTCCCCCCCCCCCCCCCAAATAAGCACTATCACTAAACAAAACACACCTAACTTTTATTGGTAGTAGTAATCTCCTTTTTAGCATCTGTTGATGATAAATAGTTAGTTTTCCACTTCCTTTCATTCACAATAAAAACTGAGAATGTTGAGGGAACAGGAGAGGGCAGTATTTCCTCAGGTAAAAATCCTAGAGAAAGGGTTCCTCTCCTTTTATATATAAAAGAAAAATGCTTTAGGCTGCGCTTAGGAAGAAGTAGTAAACACACTGGTCGTCTCCAACTATTTTCTTTTGTGCGTATTAGGGTAGATATCACTCCTAAGTCAGGGTATGTTAGATAAGGTCAGTTTCTCAAATTGACTACTATTTAACACTTCTATAGTGCTGAAGGGTGGAAGCAACACTGTACATTTGGGCATTAGACAGTTCCTGTTCAAAAGAGCTTACAATCGAACTTGCACAGACAGACAGGACAGAAAGGGTTGGGGATACAGAATCCAAGGAGGAGAGGTAGGAGTTGAAAGTAATCTCCAAGAGGTGAGCATTTAGTTTGAACTTGAACACTGCCAGGGACAGAGGGATTTGGGCAGTTTTTCCAGGCATATGATGCAAGACAGAAAGGATAGAGTCTGGAGTTAGCAGAGTAAGAGAAGGGCACAGAAAGGAGGGACTTACCAGTTGAGCAGAGCTCACCTGGTTGGGGGGGGAGAGAAAAGTGAAGAGACATATTAAGGAGGCAGCATAGTGAATACAATTGTAGAATAGTAAGAGGAGTTTAATAGTATTCAGAAATGAATGGAAGTGACTTTAGGAGAGAGGTAATAACTGTGAGTATAGCGGCTCTCATGGAATATGAGTCGTACAGCCAAATTAAGGATGGATTGAGAGGAGAAAGAGCAGAAGACCTGTGAGTAGTAAGTTGCAGTAATCTAAGTGTGAGGTGATGAAGGCAGGGATAAGGGTTTCTATAGTGTGCTCGGAGAGGAAAGGTCAGATTTTGGTAATATTATAGAGGAAGACGTGGCAAGTTTTAGTGATTGTTGTACCTGAGCAGAGAAGGAAAGGCGCAAAAGATGACCCCCCCAAGACTGTGAGCAGACAAGATAGGGAGGATGATAGTGTTGTCCACAGAGAAAGGGGGAAGCAGGGAGGTGGGTTTAGGCAGGAAGATGAGCAGAGCTGTAGTAGCCATATTCAATTTTAAATGACAGTGAGATATCCAGGCAGCAATGTCAGACAGACAGAGGCTGGGACTCGGTTCTGGGTTGCAGTACAGATGTCCTGTGCAGAGAGGTAGATTTGGGAGTCATCAGCATATAGGCGATACTGGAAACCACAGAAGGAGATCAATGCTGCAAGTGAGCAGGTGCAGATTGGGAAAAAGGAGTAGGCCCAGACACAGTCTTGATGTACACCAATTGATAGAACATAGAAACATAGAAGATGACGGCAGAAAAGGGCTACAGCCCATCAAGTCTGCCCACTCTGCTTACCCACCCCCTGTGTATGCCCTAATGACCCAATTTCCTTATCTTGACCCTCGTAGGGATCCCACATGAGTATCCCATTTATTCTTAAGTCTGGCACGGTGTCTGCCTCGATTACCTGCACTGGAAGCTTGTTCCAATGATCAACCACTCTCTCTGTGAAGAAATACTTTCTGGTGTCGCCATGAAAATTTCCGCCCCTGAGTTTGAGCGGGTGCCCTCTTGTGGCCGAGGGTCCCTTAAGAAAGAAAATATCATCTTCCACTTCAACAAGTCCCGTGAGGTACTTAAATGTTTCGATCATGTCTCAACCTCCGGCAATGCATTCCAGAGAGTAACTATTCTCTGAATGAAAAAATATTTCTTCCTATTGTTTTAAAAGTATTTTCCTGTGACTTCGAGTGTCCCAATCAATCCACTTGTACCTGTTGTACACCACTCAGGATTTTGCAGACTTCAATCATATCTCCCCCTCAGCTGTCCCTTTTCCAAGCTGAAGAGCTCTAACTTTTTTAGTCTTTCCTCATACCAGAGGAGTTCCATCTCCTTTATCATCTTGTTTGCTTTTTTAAAAAAAATTTTCTAGTTCCGCTATATCTTTCTTGAGATAAGGCAACCAGAATTGAACACAATACTCTAGATGCGGTCAACCATGGAGCGATACAGAGGCAGTATAACAGTCTTAGTTTTGTTAGCCATCCCTTTTTTTAAAAAATAATTCCTAGCATCTTGTTTGATTTTTTGGCCACTGCCACACATCAGGAGGAATGTTTCATCGCATTGTCAGATCTTTTTCTTGGGCACTCACCCCAAGGTGGACCCTAGCCTCTGGTAACTATGATTTGGGTTATTCTTCCCAATGTGCATCACTTTGCATTTGTCCACATTAAATTTCATCTGTCATTTGGATGCCCAGTCTTTCAATTTCCTAAGGTCCGCCTGCAATTTTTCACAATCCGCATGCGTTTTAACAACTTTGAACAGTTTAGAGTCATCTGCAAATTTAATCACCTCACTCATTGTTCCAATTTCCAGATCATTTATAAATAAGTTAAATAGCACTGGTCCTAGTACAGATCCCTGCAGCACTCCACTATTTACCCTCCTCCAGTGAGAAAAATGACCATTTAACCCTACCCTCTGTTTTCTGAAAGCCAATTCCTAATTCACTCTTTAATTTTCTCAAGAGCCTCTCATGAGAAACTTTGTCAAAAGCTTTCTGAAAATGTAGATACATCAACTGGCTCACCTTTATCTACATGTTTATTCACACCTGTAAAGAAGTCCAGCAAATTTGTGAGGCAAGATCTCCCTCGGCTGAACCCTTGCTGACTGTCTCATTAAATCATGTTAGTCTACCTGTTCCACAATTTTATTTTTTATAATAGTTTCCACCATTTTTCCTGGTACTGAAGTCAGGCATACCGGTCTGTAATTTCCCAATGTCCCCTTCATGCACAAATACGCACGTACTACTTCAGAAAAGTGTTCTCTTAACTTTACTTCCTTGAAACAAAATGGCCAAATGGAAATAAATAAAATGAATGTTCCTGGAAATGACACACAAAATAACATTAAACAAACATTTGCTGGCTAGCCATTCCTAGAAGAGAATAGTTGATACTCATCTGGTCAGATGAAAGACTAGCTTGAAGTATTTCTGTGCAGAAGCAAAGCAGGACAAATGCTAAAAAGATTACCTTTATGCTCCAAATTGGATCATTTATATCATATGAAAAAGTCCACTTCTATCCAATCAAAAAATGTCTGAGATCTGTGGCATACACTTCAAGTATTGTATTAAAATGTATTGCCAAGCAGAAAATGATATTTCTATCATAAAATAACACAGTTTGTGTATTGCTCTAGAATACTGAGCAAAGGTGGCAATTTAAAGGTTGAAAAACACATTTCTTCCATTGGCTTTACTTGAAATGTACTTTCTAATTGAAAAATGCCAAACTGACTGCAGGCTCAAACCTCTTGATGTCATCTCTTGGACAAACCTCTTGTTTGTTACACCCTTCCCCTGTTAAGAGACAAGGCTACCACTTCTCCTTCCTAGGAGGGTCAAACACACCCTGCTAACCTCTCACACCCAAAAAAGGGCAAAATGTGAAGAATGCCTCACTGGCCCATAGATAATAGGCACACTTTAGTTAGGGTCAATACCAGCATGATGTCATTTCCTGAAGGATTATCTTAGTATGTATCTCACTAAAATAATGAAATATATACAAGGTTGAAACCATTTTAGTCCCTTCCCTCTCCCGGCTCAAAGCCTACATAGCTCCCATTTTTGGCCAGCGCACACACTTAAAAGATTGGCACTGTAGCTGGAATTTCTCCTGAATACATACCTTTGTTACTTTCAAAATATATTAAAAAATGGATTGTTTAAGCATGTCATTCCTTTTCTATGAATGATCCAGCAAAGAATGCATCAGACTGGCTGCTGCTGGGACTCATATTTCTCCTTTTTAGAACACAGCAGGGATATCATTTATTAAAAAGGTAAGAGGCAAAGTTAGCTAGTATAAAACAATGTAGCTCATTTTGCCAAGCCTTTCTACAGGATCTACTTCTAAAAGGAATTCAACCCTGAAAAGACTTTGTCAAAGAAGGCAATCCTTTGCATATAGAGCTGCAATCCAACAGAACTGTATATAAAGTCCAGCATGTCCACTACATTCATAATTGCAACAAAGGGTTTTTAGGAATGAAAACATCTGTGGTCAATTATAAGGAGCACAAGATGCTTTACTCCACTTTCAGATATACACATTTTATTAGTGACTAAAGGAATTCTGTTCATGAGGGTGTCTAGGCTAGCCAGTCAAACGACATTTTGAAGTAATACTGAACAAAGACAGTAGCAGTTATGGAGTGATTTCTGTGCATCCTCTCCACCCATACATTAACAATCCCCCTCCTCAGTGGTCCAGCATCTCTTCCTTTCTCCTCTTCTGTTCCTTGCTGCAAGTGGAACAGCAAGAACATGCAAACAATTATACAAGAATGGGGCTTCAGCCCATGGACGGTGGCATTTCTGTCCACTCCTTAAGAAGTCTATTTGAAAGTGGATGGGAATGTAGGACATGCGCCGAAGACCCTTCACTTTCTTGTTTAGCTGCTGTTCTGCCAGCTGTTAAGAGGGGGATTTTTATACTTGTCCAAGCTGTCCATTCTTTTGCCACCTCCCAAATTTCAGTGCTCCAGGTGATCAGCTACTTTGCCTAATGTAATGGAAGCACTGGCCCTAGGAGGTGATATAACAGCTCCCCCCTACCAATGGATCTATACACTACAACAATAATGATGGGCATATAGGATATTCATCTTTAGGTCTTTTTACTTCATGGGGAGAGATCCAAGAGACAGTACATACATGGAAAGGTACAAATAATGCATAAAGAAAAAGGTCAACCCACCCAGTGAAAAGGAAATTCTAGGACAAATTCACAATAATGAGGTCCCAATAGGGCCAGACTCAGGGGTAAGATCAGAAAATATTTATTCACAAAGTCAGGGGGAGACTAAAGACAGTAACAGTTCAAGAAATCACAAAAGATTTGTAATTGCAAAGAAAGAAAAAGTAAAATTAACTTGAATCTACAGCATTGCACAAGTATGTGCTCAAATCAATCATGGACCTTTTTGACCAGGTAGACTTAGGGAAAGCCAGTGCTTATCCCTGGAATAAGCAGCATGGAATCTTTCTGCTCAGTGGGATTGTGCCACGTCCGCAACAGGATACTGGCCTCGATGGCCCTTGGTAATACTGGGTCAAAGCAGTTCTTGGGACCTTTTCTGCCAACACAGCCTATATTTTGTGCTTCAGTTTCATGAAAAACAGCACAAGTACACAGATGTAATGGGATAAAAGCAGAACTGCTTACCTAGTGACAGACACTGACCGATTTCTTAAAATGACCCCACCCCACAGAATTTTAAATTCTATCTGCATTTTAAAAATTATAAACTGCACTACCAAACCCCATTGCCCATGAAAGGAACATATTGTATGCTGCTAACATTTTCAGGCAGGGTTCTGTTAGATGACACACCTGTTTAACTCAGAAGACACAGAGCACCCAGTGCTGGAAAGATGGGCACAGCTGGTCCTCATCAGGGTATGGCCTAAGAGCCTATCCTCAGAGGTGCAAAATGAATTCCTGGCTCCAGGATGAAGTGCAGGCTTCCGCCTATTTATTACAGCTGGCGCAGCCTGTGGCCAAGCTTTCTTCCTAAACTCAGAGCTGCTACAGTTTGCAGCCCAAGGCACCTCATTGACATACATGCAGTAGGGAGTAGACAGCTTGGCCCTAGGAATCTATGGTTGAATCTACAGGGGACAAAGATGGAGCAAGGAATATTTCAGCAACATCTTAAAAACTACACACATCTTTGTCCAATAAAATGTATTTACATTTTACACACTCACCTGCAGAAAATTTGGCTGGAAAAATCCCTAATTAATCTCATTTACCGATTTAAACAGCTGCCCTAAGAATAAAAAACTCTGTGAACGAGTCTGGCATTCAAGGGTTATTCTGACACAAGAATACCTTTTTTAAAGTTTTAACATTTATTCCCTATATAAAATCAAAGACAAAATGGGTCTGAATTAGTTTTAAGTTCTTTTGGGAGTTACACTATCTCCCGCTACTGCATTTTGCCCAGCTGAATCTTCTTCCAGGCTTCTGATGCTGTGAAAATACAGGAGTCCAAAATCCCAGCCACAGTGAACGTCCCACCAATGATGGCACAGATCTGGAACACAAGAGCAAGACATATCAGAGCATGTAGAGGGGATCGGCTGGAAATATGTGAGAAAGTTAAGTGCCACACAATGTTGTGAAATTAAAATGATCACACACTTTGGGATCTCTAACTCATGGTTGCATATAGGTTCTTTGCCTGCTGTTCCAACGTGAACGGGAAATCAGAGGCCCTCTGTTATCACCTTAGGAGGAGGCTAGAGAAGAGCAAAATAAGAAAGCAAAGCAGGTAAGTAGCTAGGGTGAAGAACCTAGTCAGCATGGCTGTTCTCAGAGGAGGAGAGACTTTTAGATAAAACTCATTTCTCATGTAGAAAGACTTTGCTCTCATTTCCAACTCTTAAAGGCTGCCAGTATAAAAGATACCTTGATTAAACACTATCTTTTCAGGCAGGTATTTGGAATAAAACCTGAAGTGATCTACTTCTGAATTCATTTTCATATCTAGAAGATCCTTTTAGACCCATTTATTTAACAGATTTGTTTGAATTTCTTACTGGTTTGACTTTCACCACCTACACTGGTGTACTTTTATGCCCTGTGATTTGTCAAGTGTTTTGATGTATTCTCACTAAATATTATGCAGTTTATCTTGATGTGAACTGCTCTGAACCACAAAGTATAGCAGGATACAAATAAAGCTATTATTATTATTATTAAAGCAGAGTTATCAGAGTAACACATTTATTATTTAAAGAGTCATTTGTTTTTTTGTTTGAGGTGTTTAAAATATTGCTCTCATGAGGAACTTGCAAACTATAAACTGCATCGGGACGTTATGAAGAGCAGCACCGCAAACTAGAAAATCAACTTGCAGAGTAGTGTGGACCCTGGACTCCTTTTCTGGCCGACCTGCCGGAGAGTCCAGAAACAAATCCAGAGGCAGGCAAAAGAAGTTTATCTTGTGCCTCTCCAAAATGATGTCCAGCACCCAGTGATCTGAGGAAATACAAGTCCACTCCTGATAAAACTGAGAAAGGTGGCCTCCATTATGAGGAAGCCCCGCCTGACCTCTGGCGTCATTGGAGCTCTTTAGAAGCAGCAGCAGCTGCTCGGGAACTTGAGGCTTGAGGACGCCTAGAATTGGAACTGTTGTAACGAGGGTGGAAGCCCTGGGAATATAGCTGGGAAGAAGATCCCGCAGATCCCCGATGAAACCTGCAGGAGGAACGAAAATTACTACGATCCCCTCCCGAAGTACGGCGAGACTTGTTCACAGGGAGAGACTTACGGCGGCGCTTAGCAACACTGGTCATGAGATCATCCAGACCTTTACCAAAAAGAAGCTGGTCCTTGAAAGGAAGTCTACTTAAAGTGGCCTGGGAGGCAGCATCCTCAGTCCAATGACGGATCTAAAGAGTTTACCACACAAACACAGCATAAGCAGAGACTTTACTAAGAACTCGAATTAGATCATAAAGGGCATCTGCCACATAAACCACACAGTCCAGCACAGGACAGGCATGCACCTCCACAGAGGATGCACTACGCAGTCTCATATGACAGGCACGTGCCTTAAAGGAAGAGGCTGCTGCTGCCGCCACCACTTTGATACCTAAAGATGCTACTACAAAAAGCTTTTTCAACATATGTCAACTCTGAAATCCTGAAAATCCTTAAGCATCACTCCCCCATCACTAGGTAGGACTGTGCACCGGATAACCTGCACCACGGTGGAATCTATCTTAGGCTGTTCAAAAACTTGCTGAAAATCAGAAGCCAGTTGATAAACCTTAGACATAGCTTTAGAAAGTAGGAAAAGAGTTTTCTGGGATATCCCATTGTTCTGTAACCAGACCAAGCAGCTGTGGATGGGATGGAAAAAAAAAAAAAAAAAAAAAAAGTCAACACATTAGAACGGTCCATGACTACGCCACTGATAAAGGCACTGGAGAACCCTCAGTGTCCTCAATGGTTCCTTTGGGCAGGAGTGTATCATGTGACTGCATGAGAAACAGGATTACAATCACATGAGAAAGCTCTGGCATGGAAGTTTAACCAAACGAAAAATATAGTGAATTGTTTACCAGGCAAGATGAAAAGATGGATTAAAAGAACAAATTCATACTGTACTTTAATGCAGCTCAGCTGGTCAAACTAGATTTCTATTTAAAGCACAGAGCCAGCGGGCCACCGATTTCCGTTAGTGCAATTACACACAGTGTGTGCGCTCTGCACTGCAGACGGAAAGAAGCTTGTTGGAACTCAGGTGCAGACTGCCAAGAATTAAGTTCTGTACAAGGTACAGGAGAAAAAAATGATTAAAGGGTGTGCAAGAAAAGACCCTGCTTATAAGATTGTTAAGCTGCAGAAACTGAATGGCAAAAACAGTGTTCCAAGTACTGTCATAGCTAATGTCTTTACAGGTGCTTCCCTTGAGTATTACAACACACAACAGGAGTGAAGTTCAGATAGGTCTAAAGGACAGCGTACCCACCCTGCTACCATCCAGGCCTCACATGTCACTGATCACTACCTCCTTATATCACCCAGTAGAGAGTTGGCATGCATAACTACCAGCTCTGGACAACAAATATCTATCATCTGCCTGTTAGAAGTTAGACAAAATATTCCTAACTCATGCTATTATGATTAAAATATGAGCTGCTGACTCCATTGTTGGACTGTGTGACAGAGTAAGACCTGGACTGAAGTAGCCCGAGCCATAACCTGGGTCATCCAAGCCTCAGCCAAGTGGTTGAATGAGGCATGGAGGGGTAAAGGGGTATCTGCATCAAAATAAAAGATCCAGTACAGGTGTTTAGTGTGAATTTTCCCTTTTCCCTAGCATGGGCTGATTGTCCCTAAAAACACCTGTGGTTCTCTGGTGCTTTGCTAATGAGCCTGGATAGCTTCCCTGCTCATTAACCCTGCCCCCAGCAGAGCTGATTACAGGAGCTAATCCCTTTGTGGGTTTTGCTATCACCTGCCTGGTGCATTCTGGTCCTTGTAGTTCTTTGCTTTTAGCATTTCCTACACTAGAACCGAGCAAGTATAATCGGGTCACTTTTGGGTTACCTTTCACTGGGGATAAATTCTGCAGGGTTTCTTCCAGCATGACAGGACTCTCCCTGCCACAACTGTTACTGTCATTTGGGTAAAAAGTGAAGTAATTGTACCAGCAGCAGGAAGACTAGTTAAGCTCTGGAATTCAATGTAAAAGGATATGGTAACATCAATAGCTAGGTTTAAAGTAGGTTTGGACAAGTTTCTGGAGGAAAACTCCAGAGTCTGCTATTGAGACAGACATGGGGAAAGCCACGGCTCGTCCTGGATCAGTAGCAAGGAATGTTGGTATTATCTGGGTTTATGCCGGGTACTTGTGACCTGAATTCGCCACTATTGGAAACAGAATACTGAGCTAGATTGACCACTGGTCTGACCCAGTATGGCTAGACTTATGTTCTTACCAAGAGAGGATGGGATGAATAGGGAAACAGGAAAAAGAGACTGTATTTATTTAGAGCAGAACATTAACAGAATGGTGTAGCTGAAATAAATAGCTGCACCGTTTAAAGGGCTGGGGAGTGCATGTGTATAGTAACAGTTGCGTTCTCACTGTCCTCTCTGGTGATGTACCTGATCTCATGCCCAGAAAGCTGGGCAGACCCCAGAGAAAGCTACAAGCACCAAAAATCTAACCTAACTTCATCACATGCCTGTTGCTGCTTTTGCAAGGAAATGACAGGAGACTAAAAGTCAGTCAATGTACGAATGACACAATGCTCTGGAAAATGTGACTTTGTAAAAGGATAAAAGCTGGAAGCCCATCACCATAAAGAAGAGGGATCACACAAGGCAGGATGAGTCAGAAGTACATGATGATCTCTGCCACAGGCCCAACTCTTTCCAAGCAAACAAAATCCATTATGGAGCCATTGAAAGGACTCATGTGCAGATCAGTGGGATGAGCACAGAGAATATATAGCCTTTGGGACTACATAGTTATTGCGGGGGTGGGGGGACTGGCATAACAACAGTGTCATTTGCAAGAGATCATCAGTATGAACATAACTTTCAGCCTCAATGATTTGGGGCTAGATGCAATAAAGTCAGTCGGTAATGCCAAATGGATCACTGCCGGCCAATTCTAGTACAGCAATCGATGCGCTACCAAGTTTGCATGCAAACCTGACAATAGTGAGACTCTATCAGGAATAATATCCATCAAATCCATTCCTATAAAAATAGAACCAAAAATAAAACTACTAGGAGTTATCATAGATAAAGATCTCACTTTCCACGATCACATCAGTTCGGTCGCTAAGATTTGCTTTTTCAAACTTCGTCTTATCAGCTCTCTAACTTCTATCTTAGAGACAGATGCGATCAAAATTCTAATTCATTCTCTAGTTATCACCCACCTTGATTATTGCAACTCTCTTTATAACGGACTTCCTCAAAAAGAAATTCGACGTCTACAACTAATTCAAAACACTGCAATAAAACTCATCTATAAAGCCAGAAAATTTGATCACGTTACCCCTTTACTAAAAGAAGCACACTGGCTCCCAATTACACACCGAATCACTTATAAAACTATTCTGCTCACATTCAAAATCAGACTTTTTCACCTGCCCTCATACCTAGATAATCTCCTCATTCCACAACGCTCAGTACGCCTCCTTCGGTCAGCAGATCAGAAACTCTTATCAATCCCTTCTTTAAAAGATTGCTTCTACACCAGGAAAACAAACTTTGCAGTCATAGCTCCCACCTTGTGGAATGCTCTACCACAGCTACTCCGATTTGAAAATCAACTCGACAAATTTAAAATAAACTTGAAGACCTTCCTATTTAGCGATGCTTATTCTTGTTTTTAGATTTTACCTTAAACACATATAATTTTTCTTTTCCTTCTCTCTTTACCTTTTTCTTTTTTTCTTCTTTTATATCTCACCAACCGCTTTCATAAAGCGATCCCATCCCATTTGTTTTTTCCCTCTTCCCTCTTTCTCCCTTCTTCTTTTAACATGTAACTTTCCCCCATCCTCCCCATTTTGCCTCACTTTCAAGTTTGTCTAGTTAATGTCCTCAGTGTGCACTTAGAATGTTCTTAAATTACCTATTTATCCAATTTTCTCATATTATTTTTATTGTACACTGGCCAGATACTTGCTGATGGTCGGTATATTAAAAACCAATAAACTTGAAACTTGACAGATCAATCGCTCAGTGAGTGATTGACACAATCTGGCTCATTAAAAAAAAAAAGAAAAAAGCCCTCTCTCTGCACTGATAGCCCTCCCCAACAACCCCCCCCCACTATGGGCAGAAGGGATGCCTACTCATTTCTGCCTGGCCAAATGCCCCCATCTGGGTCCTGGACCCATGGGGAGGGGCCTAAGGTCCTAATTTGCACATTCCTTAGGCCCCTCCCTGTGTATCACATGGGATACAGAGGGAGGAGCTTAAGGCCCTAATTGGCTCAGATGCCTAAGAACCCTTCCAAGGGGAGGGGCCTTAGGCTCCTCCCCATGCATCAAATAGTATACCGGGGAGAGGAAGGCCTGTCATTTTCCATGGGGCTTGGAGCTGGGGGGGAACATGCTTTCTTACAGCTCCCAACATCTAACAAAAGTAAGGGGGGAGGGTTCAGGGGAGCATCCAATGGCAGGAGAGAGTGGGCATCCTTCTGTCTTTATTTTCAGGAGGAAGGGGGAGGGGTCTTCATCAGCAGAAAAGTAGAGGATGGTTCGGGGGGAGGGGGCCTCAGTGGACAGCAGGGAGTGGGCAATTTTCTCTCGTTGGGGGGGGGGGGCAGAAGATTCCCAGTGCTGCATTCGTCGGGGGTCATTGTAGAGGGCTACTTTGCATGGGGTTTTAGCAAATTTACATGGACGGATCCGATAATGGGTGATTGAGGGGAAAAGCACGCAGTGAGCAGTTTTGTGCATCGGGTCAGTAAAAGCGATCATCGCTAAAGCTGGGAAAACAGGTTTAGCGACGATCGCTGACTTTAGTGTATCTAGCCCTTTTGTCCCCCTTTCAGGTCCTAAATCCATTCTTTGGCAGTAGAATTGGAGGGCAAAATATGAGTTAATGAAGTGTATAAAAGAGTCATCTCAAGAGCAAGAAGTTTCCTGCCCTCTGGCAAGGGTTTTTAGTTGTTTTAAACTGGTGACGCTGCTCAGCTGCACTTCACACCTCCCAATGTGTCTCTTGGTTGGTATGCTACCAGTAGCAGGATACAAGTGAAATGTCTGCCGCCCCCTTCCTGCATTCTTCTCACTCCTAACCAGTTAACTCACCGTGGTAATAAACCTGTACAAGGGCTGCCGCCTCTCTGTGTACTTGACTGTGATGGGACTCAGATCATAGCGAAACCAGATAGCAGGAATAATACGTCCTGTGTGGCTGTAGGCCACATATTCCTTCAGTGAGAAGAAAGGCATAAAGTTTAGAAGCAAGAAACATGTTCTGGAGGCAGCTTCTGCAAACCACAGTGCTCCCCACTTTATTTCTGCTGAGTTACTAATGAATGACAATTTAAGGAGACTAAAAGAGGACATTTTAAAGACAGAACTTCCACCTCTAGAGAGAGTTCTGAATGTAACCATTCTTCTATTTGCTCTGTTTCTAGCTCCTTTCTTAGTGTGATATTCTAAATAGGCACAAACACATATACAGATTGCATTTCACTGGGATGGATGCAGTAAACAAACCAAACAGCTGGAGAGAGTATAACCTGGGGGCCAGTGTATAGCTCCCTCCCTGTTAGAGAATAACACTGGGACAGATTTGTCCTTCTGGGGTCTCTCTCTATCCCTGCAAGCTCTATCCTCATCCTCATGGCTTGTGCAGATAAGGACAGAGCTTGCAGGGATGGAGCAGGGACAGGGATGGAGATAGATCCCGCTTGGAAGAGGACAAATTTGTCCTTGTTTCATTCTCTGCTCTCAGTCCCCCAACAGCTCTACTCACAATTAGGCTGCACATGTTATACAAGAAAGATCACACAAGCCTGATGTGAGCCATGGCAGGCAACGGCCAGACTGATTACAGAAAATATGAGTGTATTTTTATAATTTTTATAAACCTTCCCTAAACAGATGATCACCCAACATGGAGAATAAAATTACAAACATTCTTTTTCTGTCCCCCACATTGAGAGGAATCTGTTTTGGCCCCTTCCCATTGCACTCACCTTATTAGCTACCGTGTACTGGTATGAATACCGGTGCATCCCCTTCATGTTTTCAAATACTGTTGGTACTATCTTTAATATATAGTCATGAGAAGCCAAGGCTGTGGAAACAAACAGAAAGAAAGAGAGAAAAGGGTTTAAATTAGTGATATTAATTAGTTTCCTCTGCTTACCCTACTACAAAATCCAAACAAGTGAGCCAATTTTTTAGTTTAAATCTGTGGTTCCCAAACCAATTCTAGACAATCCATAGACAGCACAATTTTCAGGATATCCACACTGAAAACACAACAGAGACTGGCATACACTGCCTCCACTGCATGCAAATTTCTCTCATGCATATTCAATGTAGGCACCTTAAAAACCAACTGCCTGAGTGTGACACCCTTCTCATCATAGGTACTCTAGAATATGGGCTTTAAACTGGTCCATGCTGTTTGCTTGCACTGGGATTGGTAGCATGGAATCTTGCTACTCTTTTTGGGATTCTGCAGGTACTCGTGATCTTGATTGGTAGCAGGATACCGGGCTAGATGGGCCAACGGTCTGACCCGTTATGGCTATTCTTATATTTAAAGAGTTCTCTATACCTATGAGAGAGAGACTGTAGGCCTCATTCACCAAAGCTTATCTCCCATTCTGTCTCTATGGGAGGCTAATAAAAACACACAATATAAAGAACAAGATCCTGAATCCCAGAATGCATTGGGGTTAGGCATGAAACAGCCTGGCTCAAGCAGCTACCTCAGACTGCAAACCATCACTTGTCTCATTCTGGTCTGCATTTCACATGATCCAATAACTAATTCCAATATTCCTCAAAATGTATTTTTATATATCATCTTATCTTGCCTGCAAAGGTCATGAAGGCTGAATCTCATTGCATCACTATAAAGTCTGCAAGCTCATTAACAGCTGGCTTACATTCTTCCCTGTAGCTGACCTGGTTTGGCTCTTCACTCATGTGGACATGTCATGCTGATTCCAAAGGAAAAACAGCATGCTAGATACTGCTCTGACTGCAACAGCACCTGGAATTGGTCAAACTCCTCCAAAAGTTATGCAATGTTAATCCACATGAGTCACTGAGGTATACTTTTAAAAAGAAAGATCAGAGGAACATGGCGATCTCAACTACAATGTCCAGTGCCCCTACATTCTCTTAACTAGCCATACTACCCTCTGCAGGACTACCTGAAGGAAAGTTAAGAAAAGATGCATACGGTTTGACGTGAGCCGCTCTGCTCCTCCTAATGCATTGAATGCTCCATGAACGTTGGGTGCCTAGAACAAAAAAAAGGGAGTCGGGAGGCAATTCCACCTACACACACATGGAATTTGCAGACAATATTTTGTTGTACAGTTAAGAATATGCAACTCTGCTGCAGAGAATGCTATATGCAAGGGAAAAGAGAATCCTCACAGATTGCTGGGAGGCCTCCCTGAGCAACATATGGAAAAGCAGCTTAATGTTTAGAGCAGCCAGATGAGAATAAGGGAAGCCAGGGCTCAAATCCCATTGGCACTCCTTGTGACCTTGGGTAAGTCACTTAACCCTCCACTATCTCATATACGAACTTAGATTGCGAGTCCTCCAGGAATAGGGAATATTATTATCTGAACGTATCTTGAGGTTCTACTGAAATGGTATTACCTAAATAAAAATTTTTTTTAAAAATCTCTTTTTAGCTTCATTATTCATCCATACAACCAATTCCTCTACAGTGCTCAGGAGCTCTGCTCCACCGAAATACATTGGAAAGAAATCAGACTTAGGTCCTTGCATCAGGGATGTCACGGTAAGAGCAATGCACACCAACAGGAGATTCTACAAGATCAAGGTTCCTACAGCATTATGTCTCTCTGGTGGTTCTATATTTGAAAGCTCAGACAAGCCATAGCTTTTGATGGGAGGATAGATGTCACCTAGACCCTGGCCTGAATTCAGCTAACCTGGGCCTTCTTATTAGCAAGTAAATGCTGCCTGTTGTTCTGAAAGCCTAATACCAATGACTCAAGAAATTCACTAGCCGCACCTCATACATCTATTACTCAGTGCCTAATTAAGCTCTGGAATTCATTGCCAAAGGATGTGGTAAATGAATTAGTGCAGCTGAGTTTAGAATTAAAAGGGCTGGACAAAATCCTGGAGAAGCCAAAAGACCACCTGGAGCTAAGCAGCATAAAACGCTGTTATTTGGGATTCCAGAATCTTGCTATTCTTTGGGATCCTATCAGGAGGAACCTGTAACCTGGTTTGGCCACTGTTGGAAAAGAGGATACCGTGCTTGATGGACCTTTGGTCTCACCCAGTTTGATTTAGTCCCCATCTGAACATAAAACTTGCCAAATAGCTGAGAAGACTTCAGTGACCCCATCTCTACTACGATTATTCAGATTATACAAATCCAAATAACACCATGCAACAGAATCAGCTTGCTCTGTGCTGCCAAATCACATGCCAGATGCTGTTTGGCCCTAACTGATTTAACCCTGAAGTCCCTCTAAACAGTCCTCCAAGGACAAAGATTACTTAGCAAACTGTATCTGCTCTCTCCCAGATACAGTCTCTGGTATACAAAATCGCATCTTAAGGATAAGAGAAGCCATGCTAAGTCAGATCATGGTCCATCAAACCCAACATCCTTTTTCCAACTGTGGCCAGTCTGGGTCACAGATACCCACAAAGTTGATCTATTTCTCATAGCTTATTTCCAGAGACGAACAATGGTTCTTCCAAGTCTACCTGGCCTATAATTTTTTTTAAGACTTTTCTTCCAGGAACTTACCAAGCCTGTTGAAGGTGGTAGTGCTTTTGAAAGATAGTCACACTGTACTAAAAGTTAATCCAATAAATAAGGTATCATCTTATTTTCTTCTCTTTGTTTTATTTGTATTTAGTACCTTTAATTGAGGACTAACATAGCTACCACACCACTGGATCCCGCTAAGAAGCTTAAATTTATTTATATTTGATATATTGCCAATGGTTGTGTCTTCACAGCAATTTACAATACTACTACCGTATTTCCCCATATACATGGGTTTTACAATCTCCTGCAGTGGGTGCGGCTTCCTTATATGGGGCAGCCTATCTATAGGCATCGTAGATAAGCCATCCCATTAGAAGATCATCGTCCTGGACGGCTGCCTCCAGGAATGTCGTGGCCAGCGGTGCAGGACAGAAGCGATCTTTTCAGCATCCAGCCAGCTCTGCACTGCTTCCTCAAAACTGGGAGATATGCACCTGTCTTCTTACGCGCTATACTACAAAATACAGGTGCCTATTGCATAGTGCTCAAAGTAGGCATGTTTAGGAGTGGAGAAAGACTTAAGTGCCACTAGTTTCAGTTAGGGGAGATTCTGTAATAGGCGCCTAAGTGTGATTAATTCAATATTAGGTACCTATATTTTTTGGTGCCAATTACAGAATCTGGCCCTCAGCGCTTAAGAGGCACAGTGAAGTATGAGAAGCTGTGATAAGAATGCTCGTAGATCTGAATGACGTGTTGGATGGATCAGCATTGGTATCTTGAAAGTGATTCCGTTAGTGACGGAGAGCCAATACTCTTAATCCCTTATATTTTCTTCACATTTTTAAAGTTCAGTAGCAGCAATTTGAATGATTTTAATTCTCCAAATATCCAGAAGCTGAACATCCTTGAACAGAGAATTATGGCAGTCTTGCTATGCGAGTACAAGTGAATGTGTTAAGATTCTCAGGGCTTTTACTGGGCACTTGGGAGATACAGTGCCTCAGACATCTTTCAGAGCATCTATCTTTAATGATGAAACAAAAAGAGCTATTTTAGTTGCCTTGACCACATCCTTTGGCAAAAGATTCAACAGCTTAATTCTATGCTGCGCAAAAACACTTTTTTTGCAATCAGCTGAATTCATGAAGGCGTTCAGAATGCACCCAGTAGCAAAGCTCAGGCATAGTCATATTCTGTGTTGCCTGGTGACATCCTCCATGTGATACTCAACTTTCTAATTACCCTGGTCCCATCATTAACTGTGGAACAGATAGTGATACTGGTCTGTGTGAGAATCTGACGGGTGTGTAAACTGGTTCCCATATTATTCTGTGGGACTATCACTCTTTCGGGATCACTATCAATAAAACGCTGCTGCAATACACCCTGATTGGAAGTTAAAATAATAATAATAAAAAAGGTGGGGTTGCTATGAGAATGATGGGAAGAGAGTGAGATAGCAAGAGAAAGGGGAGGGGCGGGGGAATGCATTCACTGTTTATTTCCCAGCATTTCCAGGGATCAGTTAACAGTTGTGGTTAGACTTTATGCTGTATCACAGTCCCAATATCTCATACGTTACTCACAATGGGAAAAGCTGGCACTATTCCCAACTGTGGATCACTTCTATATCTGTGTCTAACCTCCCTGGGAGCATTTCGCACTCATTCCAACAACCCTGGATATGGCTTATGCCACCGATTTATAGTTAAAGAGTTTTGTTTGGTTCCTGCTTTTCTAAATGTGAACATTTCCACTATTCATAGAAAACGTACAGTTCCAGCTATCTCACCAGGCAAAGCTCTCAACTAATGTCATCTCTGGATTATAGACTCGTCACTTTGTCATCTTTAAACTGGATATTACATCTGCCTATCAAGACCCAGAGAGGTCTTCTAGCCCACATTCCAGGAGCTAAGAATGCTGGAGAACTGTCCACATCTCCCCCTTAATCCTACTACATAGGCTGGAAAGCATACACCTATGGGATTTGCATTTAACTTGCATCTTTTTTACTAATAGATTAAGGCAAGTTACGAAGATGGTTTGAAAAGTTAAAGTTAAACAGATATCTTTTAAAAATTGAGAAAACCTATTCTCCCAACAGGATGGAAAAACTGGAAACTTGCCAGATTAAGTGTATAGCCCTCAATGGAGACTATGTTCAGAAATAACAGTTTTTAAAAAAAAATATTTAACTTGATTTTTTAATGAACTTTTCAAATCACCTTTGTATGTTTTATGTTTGTTTTGAATCAAATTTGAGAAGGAACTCCATAACAGAATAGGATAAAGACCCAAACAGAATTTAAAAAGTTCAATTAATAAAAGTATTCTTATGTCTCCGGATTCAGGGCTACAAAAGAGTTTTTTCTACCTGTTTGCAAAGCCTTTTTTTTTTTTTTTAAACCTTGAAGTAGAGTCTGACAAACTCAACCAGAAACCGCAGAGGTGTGTAGGCGTAGGTGTGTAGGTGTAGGTGAGTGTGTAGGTGCAGGTGTAGGTGTGTATGTAGGTGTAGGGGTAGGTGTGTGTAGGTGTGGGTGTGTAGATGTGTGTAGGTGTGGGTGTTTAGGGGTGTAGGTTTAGGTGTGTTGGTGTAGGTTTAGGGGTGTAGGTGTGTTGAAACTGAAATTCAGTCAGGCTTTACCTTGAACCTCTTAATGAGAGCAGCATACCATCCGAGTTAACTGGGCACCAGTCTGAATATTGGTCGGTACCTGTTAACTTCAGTGCTGGAAGCCACAAATGCCACGGTCAGTTCAGCTGATGGCTAAGAGTGGCTTATACACCGCTCACTGCCATGGGCTGTTGCATTTTCAGAAGTTCCCATTACCACGTACCTCTACCATCTCTGTCCCCACAAAATCAAACCTGTGCCATATATTTACACAGGCAAGTAACAGTTTCTGATCCAGGAGCTCACCTGTAGCGTATCGCCAAATGTCAATTTGTGGATGACGTGCGTCATGTCGGGGTTCTGAGGCTGTGCGGTGGCACTGTGAGTAGAAACGTGGAAGTTACCAGGAACCTAATGAGAAACAGTAATGAAGAAAAGCAGCAACAGCTGAGATGAGGGGGAAAACATTATTAATGAGAGTTTAAAGGCTAATACAATGACAAAGTCTCTAACCTGGCCTCAGATTTCCCTGTGAGGGCCTGGACTGAGAAGAATTTGTTTGGTTCATGGTGCCGTCTTTATTGTGGATTAGAGAATGACACAGGGAAAAAATCTGTCCCTGTCACTACCCCGTCCCCAGCCCACCGTCCCTGCAGCATCCGTATAAGCCTCAGTACTGCAATATTTAGCTTATTCCTTCCTTATAATTTTAAAAAGATTTGGGGGCCATTGATTACATATTCTAATGATCAGACACCTTAAACACCTTTTTATTCTATAAGAATATAAGTAGGGTGGGATTGGGATATATGATATTTGTTTTAATTGGTTTATTCCTAATGGATGGGATGGGTGGGAGAGGGGTTCTTTTTATGCTTTGGTGATTATAAATAAGAATGTCAAGTGATTTGTAAAATTCTTGATTGAATATTATACACTTGTAAGATATGAAAACGAATAAAGATTAAAAAAAAAAAAAAAAAAAAAAAAAAGGGAGTCAAGGGGAAATTTGAAACCCAAAAAGAAAAAAATAATCAATTCAAGAGACACACAAAAGGTGGGGAAGGAGCAATGAAGGTGATAGGACAGTGATGGGGGAGTTGTTGCTTTAAATGGGGGTAGGAACTGAGAAGGAAGGCCTGAAAACATTTAGATTCAAATAGAAATACCTTAGAGAAAAAAATAGGCTTTAAGGATAGCCTTGACTCTTAAAAAACAAAAGTTCAGTTCACAAGCACAGGAGAACAGCACTCCAGAGGGTAGGGGTAAGTACTGAAAAAAAAGAGAGAAAGTCCTAGCAGAGTGTGAACACATTTGGAGAAAGGAGGGTATCACAAGGTGTTTGGGAGCGTGTAGGAAGCAGCTTGGGGAATAAGGAATGAGGCTCTTGAATAGGAAAAGGGGAAGACCACCAGACTGAAGGTCAAGCAAAGTCTGCATCATTTTTCCTCTTTTTCAGCATTCTGTTATCCACCCCATGACTTCATTCAACATGCAATTAAACTCCAGAATTCAGTGCTGGGGAATGTGGTGAAAGCAGTTAGCTTAGCAGGGTTTAAAACAAGGTTTGGATAATTTCTTAAAACAAAAGTCCATAAACCATTATTAAGATGGATATAGGGAAATCCACTGCTTATTCCTAGGATAAGCAGCATAAAATCCATTTTACTCCTTGGGATCTTGCTAGGTACTTGGTTTGGCCACTGTTGCACCTTCAGTCTGTTCCAGTATGGCAATTCTTATGTTCTTATGTGAGCTCAAACCATTGTGATATCACTGAGGTTGGCTCTTAGGCATTGGTGGAATGAAGCATTATGACATCGCAATACCAACTCTGGAATGTTGCTACTCTTTGGGTTTCTGCCAGGTACTTGGGACCAGGATTGGCCCTGTTGGACCTTCTGTCTGTCCCAGAATGGCAACTCTTATGTTCTAATGTGCTCCCAGGGTCCAAGTGACAGAAAGACTGTCAGCCCAAAGTTCTTTCTGCCACCAGTGTCATCAACATCAATTTCACCCTGCAAATTCCATCTGTCTGCCATGGTGGGGGCAGCAGGGTACTGCCAATTTTCTTTTGGGAGGGGCAAGTCATTCCTTTTTTGCCTTTGTCGTCAACTGATTTCAGTGCTGGTTTTGTTGCATAAGTACACACAAAAAGGGCAGAAACACTGTACAATCACTTATCACCTCCGGTGTGAGATGAACATGGGGACTATTCCTATCTGTATTAGTAGAAATGGATATTGCTTAAATTCCATTAATCCATTAAACCTTGACAAAGGCTTCTATAATAAGAATAATGGCTTCTTTCAGTTCCACGTGAACCTAACCTTCTGTCTCACTGTGACCTTTCACCTCACGCATCAGATCCAATTTCATGCTCTGGATTATACACTCTGGAAATGACAACTGGCATTTTCTACATGGCTTTTGGGTCTAGTGCGAGATCCAACACTCCTCATGACTGAAAAAACAAAGACTTTCTTGTTTCAATGTACATGGCACTACTCTACCAACCCCAGGCAGGTAAGCAGAGTGACCAGCATCAGTGTCTTGAACCAGGATACCTCGATTGCTTCCCAAATCCCCTTACAGAGAACTGTGAATAAACTGCCTTTTGCTTAAAATTGCTATAAATCACAATGTAATGTATAATGAGTATATAATGAAGGAACTAAGCCCAATATCCCAAAGCCCTCTTGCAATTTTTCACAATCCTCTTGTGATTTAATAACTTTGTCATCAGCAAATTTAATTATCTCGCTACCAGTGTTCCCGCTAAGGTGCGTTGGCCTGCGCGCGCGCACAAAATATTACATCGCAGCGCAAAGTTTCTCTTCACAGCGCACACACGCGTCACAAAGGTAAGGGGAGGTAAGGTAAGGGGACGCATTGGGGGGATTGCACTTCCCCACAATTGCCATGCTTCGGTTCCTCTTCTTCCTTCCTTCCTCCCCCCCCCCCCCCGCGGGACCCTGCGGCACCATCAACTCTTACTCCCTCTAATGTCGGCCCTGCAGCTCCAGACTTCCTCGCACCTTCTCCCCTCCCCCTTTGGATCGCTATTATTTTAAATGTTATAGCCGCGGAGCTGTATCCATCAGTGGAGATGTCTAACCTCGGCCTGCCCCGGAACTCTTACTGCAACAGTGACTTCCTGTTCCTGCCTAGACGGGCGGCTGCTGCAGTAAGAGTTCCGGGGCAGGCCGAGGTTAGACATCTCCACTGATGGATACAGCTCCGCGGCTATAACATTTAAAATAATAGCGATCCAAAGGGGGAGGGGAGAAGGTGCGAGGAAGTCTGGAGCTGCAGGGCCGACATTAGAGGGAGTAAGAGTTGATGGTGCCGCAGGGTCCCGCGGGGGGGGGGGGGGGAGGAAGGAAGGAAGAAGAGGAACCGAAGCATGGCAATTGTGGGGAAGTGCAGAGCTGCAGGGAAGAGTGTTGCGGTACCCAGCTGGAGGGAGAAGGAAGATGAGGGAGGGAATTAAAGGAGATGCCAGGGCTTGGAGCGTAGGAGGAAGGTATGCCAGTCTAAGGGAAAAGGAAGGGGGAGATGTGAGAGCATGGAGGGGGAACGAAAGATGGAAGAAAAGGAAAGGAGAGAGATGCCAGAGAATCAGGGAAGGGGAGATACCAGACTATGAGGAGAGGTGTGGGAGAGGGAAGGCGAGGAGAGAGATGCCAGACCAATGGGGTGAAAGGAGAGATGGAAGGGGGAGGCATACAGTTTCTGGAAGGGGCAGAGAAGGAGAGAAGATGCCATATAGGGGAAGAGAGACGGCAGACAGTGAATGGAAGGAAGAGAGTTACAAGAAGATGAGGAAAGGAGAAACCACAGAAGACAAAGGTAGAAAAAAATTTCTATTTATTTATTGCTTTAGGAGACATGTGTCACTGTTTCTGTGAAGCATTGTATGCAGAGTCCAGCTTCTTGCTGGTTCAATTTAACCTTTGTCTATGTATTTTTATTTTATCCCCCCTTTTACAAAACTGTGAAGCGTTTTTAGCACCAGCCTTGGTGGTAGCAGCTCTGATGCTCAGAATTTTATGAGCATCAGAGCTGTTACCTCCGTAGCTAAAATCCACACTACAGTTTTGTAAAAGAGGGAGGGGTTAGTTTGTGATTATATATTCCTTACTAGGCGAAGGTGTTTTCTGTGTTCTGTGTGTTCGAAAGACATGGTTTTCTGTTAGGATTGACGGTGTAGGATTGATCTGTGCTGGTCTGGCTTGTTTAGTTTTACAATGGGTGTATTGATGTACTGCTCACTGCAATATGTAAGATGCTGCCTTTTCCTAGGTACTCATGTGTGACGTGTGGTTTGTTACTAAAAATCATGTTTTTCTTACAGATGGGGGGGGGGGGTGCCAAAAAATGATGGGCCCCGGATGTTACATATGCTAGGTACGCCACTGTATGTAAAGATACCAGAAAGCTGGCGTAGCAAAAACTTCTAAGTTTTGAGTATTTAACCCTCCCACAATCTCACGGGCACTCGTTTCAAGTTTATTGAGATTTTGATTTAAACGCAATATCAAATATTTTCAATGCGTATAACAAAAATAAATTTGGGGAAATAAATAAAACCATTTGAACCAGTGTTCCCGCTAAGCTGCGCTGGCGTGCGCTGGCGCACAAAATATTACATCGCAGCGCACACGTTTCTCGTCACAGCGCACGATCGGAAGAGGCGTACGGCAGATGGCAGGGCGGCGAGAGGAGAATCGGGCGAGTTGGCTCATAACTTGCTGGCGCCCGATATTTTTGGCTCACGGTGAAAAAAGTTTGCTCACAACACCCGCCCGCTTAGAGGGAACACTGCTCGCTACTTATTCCCATTTCTAGATTATTGATAAATATGTTTTTAAAAAAACCCCAAACAAGCAGTCCTAGCACAGCCCTCTGGGGAACCTTACTATTTACCTTTCTCCATTGAAAATATTGACCATTTAAACCTACTCTGTTTTCTTTCAAGCAGTTCTTAATCCATAATAGGGCATTACCTCCTATCCTATGACTTTATTTCCTCAGAGGTCTTTCATGAGCTACTTTGTCAAATGCCTTTTGAAAATCCAAATACACAATATTAATGTTCATTCACCCCTTCAAAGAAATGCAGTAGATATGTGAGGTAAGATTTTCCTTGACTAAATCTGTGTTGGCTTTCTCTCATTAATCCATGCTTATGTATATGTTCTGTCATTTTGTTCTTTATAAAATCGTCTCTACCATTTTGCCTGACATCGATGTCAGACTCGCCGGATCACCTCTGGAACCCTTTTTAAAAATTGGAGTCACACTGGCCACCCTCCAATCTTCCGGTACTATGCTGGATTTTAAAGAAAAATTACAAATTACTAACAATAGCTCTGCAAGTTCATTTTTCAATTTTATCAGCACTCTGGGATGTATACCATCCAGGCCAGGCGATTTGCTACTGTTCAATTGGTCAAATTGACCCATTACATTTTCCAGTGTTGAACAAATCTCTGCAAGTTTCTCCAATTCATCAGAATTGAATACCATTTCTATCACGGTAATTCCCCCACATCTTACTCAGTGAAGACCAAAGCAAATAATTCATTTAATCTCTCCACTATGGCCTTGTCTTCCCTGAGTTTCTCTTTTATCCCTCAGCCATCTAGCGATCCAACTGATTCTCTTCCTGGCGTTTTGCTTTTAATATACCTAAAATAATTTTTACTGTGGGGGAAATTCTAGAAATGGCACCAGTATGCGCCTTACCGGCGCCCAAGTTAAATTAGCAAACGCTATTTAAAACGGCAAAAAAATGGCACTGTTAAAGCAGCTAAATAATACGTGCTGCAATTGCATCTATGTAGGTGTCTTAAGCTACTGAATACCAAAACAAAAAATAGGAACTTTGACTATTTCAGCCTTTGTAACCAAAGCGGTGCTCAGAACCGTGTAACGGTGAGAAAATCATGAGTCGAGGAATACTCCCCTGTGAGTGTTTTCAATCGAATATCATTGCACCATCTTCATTTGGTAGAAAAGGGATGAAATAGACTTCAACAAAATCTCAAGTGTACTTAGTAGTGTAGAACAAACCCCAAAAATGTTCTAAATAAAGCTCATAAATTAACAAAAAAAGTTTTTTTTAAACTTAACTTGACTGAAATAAAGGAGAAAGGAAGTTGTTTCACTCCAGAGGGTCCTGACGCGTTTCGCCAGTGGCTTCCTCAGAGAACCCCCATTTGCGGGCTGTAAAAAAAGAGTAAAACTTCTCCTCTGCTCCCAAAATTACATCACTTCCTATTAGGTGTTGAGTTCTACACTTTGGGAACTTTAGTGTTATACTTTTACCCAGTAGTTTAGTTGGGGTTCTTAAGCTACTGAATGCCACTGTGGTTGTGGCTAACACGAAGTGGTTTTTAAGCGGCCTAAAGCGCCTATGTAGGCCTGGACACTGGCCTACAATCCTAGTGCCTATCTTTCGCAGAGGCACAATTCTCTATAGGGTGCCGTTGTGTGATCCGACACATGATCAGTGCCCTATAGAGAATCCAGGCCTGCATATTTTTGCTTCCTGCCTAAGCAGCATTTTTAGACTGTCAAGACTGTTTTAAACTTTAATAAACCTGCTGCAGGATTAGAATTCATTAAGGAAACTGTTAAAAGATTTTCTTTGTAGTTCTTGTGATAAATTTGTTTAACTTCTGGCGAAGCATGACAAGAGACATCCACAGCTTCCCCTCCCCTGAAAAGTATGCTTGAGTGTTCAGGCTTGACCAGGAAGGTTTCTGATGTTTGTTCTTCCAAACTGCAGTGAGTTGATAAGACTATAGTGAACATTAGTCAACTGGATCCTGTTCCACTGGGTTAGTCAAGGCTGCACATCCTGGTCTTACAGCTATTGCAGCTATTGTCAATGCCTCCCTAAAAGGTCAACCATGTGTCTAGAATTCTGAAAACTTCAGTGATTCACATGGGGATGTAGTTGCAGAAGAAACCAAGCCTGGGGTTTTGAGCCCATATGCATGCTCAAGGCCCTGCTGAATCCCCACCCCTCAGGAATGGGAGTGTCAGTGGGCAGACATGCAGAACTTGAAGAACACACACAGACAAAGGCCCCACGTCTGTTGTTATTTACGGTGTCTGGGCTGTAGTTCAAAGGATAAAGTTGAGAAATGTGATGTTGGTGTCGGATATAAAGGCTATATGGTGGGGGGGGGAGAAGAAAAGAGGAGATAGATGATGCAGAAAAGAGAAAGTGGAGATGCTGACCATGCTAGAAGCATAGACAAGGACATGGAGTTGGGGCAGACTGGCAATCGGATGAGTGAGGACAGGATGAAAGGAGGGTAGGAAAACATAAGATACTGGAGGCAGAGGAGGGATAACCAACAGGAATGGAAGGAGCTGGGGCATCTGAGAAAGAGGGGAGAAGTAATGACAGAGAATGTAATGTACCTCGCCTAGTGGACCCTGGTTCATCTGGTGAGCAATTAAGCATTAAATTAAAAACAAACAAACAAACAAAAAAAACCATGTAGGAGGCCATGGGAAAATGTAGCCTGTGGTATAACTCTACTCATAGTAGGAGAATGCCAATTCCACCCTTATTATACCATTAACCTAGTACATGTCACACCCTTACCAGGACTATTACATAGCACATTGTCATACACCTGACAAAAATTATGCACCCCACAAAACAAACACCCCACCTCTAACCTACTTCTAACCCTAAGACGGGTAGGGCTGGAATTCCAGCTATGCTAAATATTTACAGAACCTTCCTGCTCGTTAATGAGATCTCTAAGAATTAGGGAATCAGAAAAAGAAACCAATTAAGAGAACAGAAAAAATGTCAACTTGTAGAGCAGCATTTCAACACAACAGTTTAAGAAGGTGGCTAGGTTGAAGTTTCTCAATCACAGTATAATTATATAATTTCTACATATATATGATTATGATATGGGACCTAGAACATAACTTGCTATGTTTTTTATGGCTGGTATGCCCCACATCTTTTCATTCTTTTCCCAGTTGTTCTTTACAGCACGTAGAAAAATCCAGGACACTGCAATGCTAATGAAAAGCCAGCACAGATCCGTGAGGCCTGGAAATCCAAGTTCCATGTCATATGTTCACAAAACAATACAACCTTGGGCAAGCTGCTTTATCTCACTGTATGTTTTTTAAAACAAACAATAATTATGCACATGAACCATCATGTAAAGAACAAGTCTAGGTTTCTATGAATAGAGGAGAACCTAATGGTTCAAACAGAAGGCTGACACCCAGGGAAGCTCAGTTCAGATCCCACTGGCTCCTTGTCACTGAACTCTCCACTACCATTAAAAAATGCACAAGTTAAATAGTTTCCCTGCCCATAGAAAATGTGTGTGGATAAAGATTAGAGGACCTATCTACTCTGCCCATCAACATAAGAACTGCCATCGCCGGATCAGACATTCGGTCCATCAAGTCCAGCGATTCGCACACGCGGAGGCCCAGCTAGGTGTACACCTGGCGTAATTTTAGTCACCCATATCCCTCTATGCCTCTTGTAAGGAGATGTGCATCTAGTTTGCTTTTAAATCCTAGAACGGTGGATTCCGCAATAATCTCCTCTGGGAGAGCATTCTAGGTATCCACCACTTGTTCCGTGAAGCAAAACTTCCTGATATTTGTCCTGGACTTGTCCCCCCTTAGCTTCAGTCCATGTCCTCTTGTCCGTGTCACATTGGACATTGTAAATAATTTTTTTTCCTGCTCTATTTTGTCGATTCCTTTCAGTATTTTGAAAGACTCGATCATATCCCCTCGCAGTCTCCTTTTCTCAAGGGAGAGCAATCCCAGTCTCTTAAATCGTTCTTCGTATTCCAAGTTCTCCATACCTTTTATTAGCTTCGTTGCTCGTCTCTGCACCCTCTGCAGCAGTTTTATATCTTTCTTTAGGTTTGGAGACCAATGTTGGACACAGTATTCCAAGTGTGGTCTGACCATTGCCCCAACTAATGAGCTCTACAATCCATTCCTTAAGAAATCCTCCTTGCGGATTGTATTGAATTCAAGAAAACCTAGGACTCATCTCCACACATCCTCCACCCTTTCTGTGAAGAAGAGTTGCCTTAGAATAGATTATTCCCGAGTCTAACCCCCTTTTTCCAGAGCTCCCTTTCAATTGAAAGACTTGCTTCTTGTGCATTTATGCCATGGGGAAGGGCTTTCAGGTCAGCTGGAGCCACAAGTAGGAGCTGCTGCCCTGGCAGCTTCTGTCAAGAGAAACAACTGTGGCTGGAAGGAGGGGGGAGCCGGCCAGAAGAAGGTAAACACCCGGGGGAGGAGGGGCACAAACCTGGGACAGAGAATTGAGGGAGGGAGGGGAGAGATGGGACGTGTTAGGACTCAGAAAGGAGGGAGAGGGGTGTATTGGGACAGGTTTAACAAGAATCCCTGTTCGTAAGTACGAGTCCAACGTAAGTTGTATGTTTGTAAAAAAGGGACTGCCTGTATTTTTTTTTTTTTTTTTTACTTATATTCCGCTTATACCTAAGCGGATTACAAAAACCCCCAAAACAAAATCATAATCCTAAAATAAAAACACCAAAAAATAGTATAAAACACAAAACAAAACAATGCACAGATAACTTTTCCATGAATTACTTCATTCTTTCAGTCACCACTCCTTAACCACATAAAAAGCTTCTATAAAAAGAGATGTTTTTAATCATTTTTTAAAACTCTGAAAGTTTATTATTCATTCTCAATTGTCCAACCAGATTATTCCAAAGCTTCACCCCTGCCACTGAAATAGCCATAGCTCTGGAATTAGCATACCTCACATGATAGATAAACATATGCTCTCTGATCTTAAGGATCAACAGGCAGATGCAATGCTCGAGTACGAGTGTAGGGTTTCTTTGATTTTTTTTAAATACATGATTAAAATAAGACCCAAATCTAAGACAATCAGCTACTGATGGAATGCATGATGACCCAAACTTCAGGAACTGTTCATGGTCAAATACTTGGATCAAGTCCATACAGGTCATAGGGGCTTTTGTGTGCCGAGGGCTGCATTTACCTTGTTGATGCTGAAGCGTCCTTCAAACCTGCAGCCATTCCCATTATGGAAAGGAATTTTCATGGAGTTATCAATGTGCCCAACCTCGTGTCTTCCCATCTCATCCTGGATGTCTAGCCCTACCACTAAGAGAGAGACAGATAATTACTGACCACATACAGCCTTGTCCTACAGCCACATGAAATAGCTTACTCATCCCGCAATGTCCACTCTTGGCACTGTATTAACGGAGTTACAGTCTAGAAAATGACACAGGGACAAATTTTTCCCCGTCCTCATGAGTTCTTTTCCTGGCCTGGTCCCATTCCTGCAAGTTCTGTCCTCATCTGAACAAGCCTCAACACTTTAAAATCATAAGTGTTCAAGGCTTGTGCGGTTAAGGCAGAGCTTCCAGGAATGACAAAAGTCACAGGGACGAATTTGTCCCCATGTCATTCTCTATTACAGTCCAAGAATTCTGGATGAAGAGATGTTTGGCTAATTTCACCAAACACAACAAGTAAAGCTGAAGTAAGTAGGTAAGAAAACACTAGAGCCTTTTTACACAACAAGAGAACTGAGAAATGGAAGACAACACTGCCACTGTTGCAAGAAAAAAAGGTTTAGCATCACAATCTCTCAGACAAACCCAATGAAGAATGCTTTGTTTCCAGTTATGGGGCAACAGTGGCATCCTGAGATTAACAGTTGTAAAGTAAGGCATAAAGGCAGGTCCACGGAGCAGATATTTTAATATGGAAAAAAAACCACCTGTCTTAGCAAGGTGGCTAGGGACAATTCTAGGGTTTTTTGTTTTTAAAACACCCTCCTGGATCAATGCCACACCATTCCCCCATGTAGAACAGGGATCCCCAACCACCAGGCCATGGACCAGTACTGGGCTGTGGGGTGTGCCAAACTGGGCCATACAGAAATTTTTATTTACATTACAGGCAATCCCCAAGATCAGTCTCCTCCTTCCAGCCACACTTCTCTTCACAAAGTTGCGAGCAGCGGCTTTTACATGCTGCGCCGGAAGCCTTCCCTCTAGGCTCCCAGGTCAGCCGTGACCCGCGTGTAGGAACTGTGCCTGTAGCTTTGTGAAGAGAAGTGCAGCTGGGAGTGGGGAGCTGGCCAGAACAGGAGGCATGAACTTGGGATACAGAATAGAGGGGAACGTTGGGACACAGAGAGAGAGGAGGCATGTTGAGACACAGAAGGAAGGGAGGGAGCACAAACTTCAGACAAAGGAAGGAAGGAGGGGGCATGAACTTGGGACATAAGATGGAAGAATGAAGGGAGTGAGGGAAAGATACTGAAGGGAGAAAGAATAGAAAAGGAGAATTGTGGGCATGGATGTCAGAGAGGGAAAGAGATGGTGCACATGGGGAAATAAAGAAAGGTGTATTGTTGGGCATAGGTAGGGAGAGAGAATTATTGGACATGGTGGAATAGGAGTGAGGTCAGAAACCACTTCACAGGTCGCGGACCTGATGGGCCGCCGCGGGAGCGGACCGCTGGGCGAGATGTACCTCTGGCCTGACCCAGTGGAGGCAACTTCTTATGTTCTTATGTTCTAGGTACAGATGCATGGGGGAGAGAAAGAGAGGAGAGGGAGAAATGTTGGATGTGGTGGTGGAGAGGGAACAGTGGGACGGATGGAAAGGGATGCAAGAGGGATCTCAAGGAGGTGGTAAGAATTCTAGGATCAGACTTTGGGAGGGGGAAAAAAATTGCTCAGAGGAAAGGCTTCTGAGTTAGCTGCGGGAAGTATGGTGGCAAGGAGGGAAGGAAGGAATGTTGGATATTGTGGTGGAGGCAATGAAGGGAGAGATGTGGCATGGTGATGGAGAGAGGTGATACAAGGAGAAATGTTGGGTAAGGGGCTGGTGGGCAGGGGTGAAAGATGCTGCACATGATCCAGGTGATGAGAGGGAGAAATGTTGGCTGTGGCAGTACAGGTGGCGGAAAGATGCACCCTGGGAAGGGGGAAAAGAGTGCTTTGTGTAGTTTAATTTTGTGGTTACCATAATGTATTAGTAAGATTATGTTGTGTGTACAGAATGGTGAAGAATGAAACTGTAAACCTCCTGTATAAATATATAAAATATATAATGTAAATAAAATTATTACATGTAATAATTAGATTATATGCATTTTATTATGCGCTTGAATCCCTTCCTCTGTGGAAAAATTGTCTAGCATGAAACTGGTCCCTGGTGCAAAAAAAGGTTGAGGGACCACTGTTTCAGAACACCCATTTCTCCCTCTCTTGGCTGACCTCAAATTCCATCCTCCTCCACCCTTCTCCCCCAAGATACCTGTGAATCCCCTCCCTCCCCATCCCCAGCATATACCCAATTTCAGTTTCCTCTCTTTATTCATAGTAGGGCTATACAAATATTTGCATCTGATTCAATTCAGCCCCGAACAGTGCCCTGAATACATTATTTATAATTGGACGAATAGTGCTTAAATTTGAATATGAATAATCCAGGCTGCACAGTGCTAAATCCTCCTGAAATAGATACTTGGTCTCCGACTTCACATTGCTTCTGTTATTTGTTATGTTAAAGCTCAAGGCTCAAATAGTAAAATATGCTATCAGGTCCTCCCCTCCTCACCCCAGGGTACTTCTGATGTCTATGAAGTGATGCATCTTCTTGGCCAGTTTGTCTACCTTGACCAGATTGTAAGCTTTTTTTAGCAGGGACTCTCTCTTCTGTGTTTTGATGTACAGCACTGCTTATATCTAGTAGCCCTATAGAAATTATTAGTGGTAGTAGTAGAAGCTGTCTGAAAGCTGCAGACAGGATACTCACGGTCACAGTGTAAGTTCGGTAAGCTGATGTTTAGATTCACATCTATTTTACCTCCGCTATCCTTGTCTGGGTCATCCACATACAGCTCATTAACTCTGGAATACAAGCACTATTGGTTACTAAAAAGCTATTAATCACCAATTAAGAGGTTACACTCCCCTCTTTCCTAGTACGACCACTGAAATCACACACACAACTAAGCAGGTCCCAGGAGGAACATTTAGGAGCAAAACCATTACATTATCCTGCCTGGAATGTCAGGGACACATTCACTTAAGTGTGTGAAAGACAAACAAAGGTACTACACCTCTCTTGTTACAAAACACAGGGCTTTGGCAGCCTAGATTTCATCTTAAGATAGGTGTTCTTGAGAATTCATGTATCTGACTTCATTTCTGTTTGATCCAACGCATTTAGCCTCTCCCCAGTTTTGGAGCCCAGACTACGCGCACCATCATTTACACACTTGTGTGCCTATGCGTGGATCTGAAGTTATTGCCAAAGAAACCGGATACTCAGGTTGCACTGAGAGGCTTTATGAACCTGACTTCATACTCATTCAGTAGGAAATGACATTTGGGAGGAGGACAAGGCCCTCCCTTTCTCACAGAAGAGTTATGAAACTGCTCAGATGTAATCGCTACTAGGAAGAAGTATAAAACATCAGTACGCTTAATCGTTTGGTTATGCATGAACCAGGGCGAGCACCGTTGATTTAAAAACGCTTTTATGCCACTCTCTCGTTCAGGAAAGCATCCTAAACAAGTTACAAACATATATAAAATCACATAGGATGTCAAAAATATCAAGTTCACAGGGAAAACTTGAGGAAAAAATAATTAAGATTTACTGTTCCAGCTTCATCTAACAAATGACCAATCCTGAGCTGCATCACTGTACTTAACACATAACCTTGGTCTTTAGCAAACTCTAATTAGAAGCTAATGTGCTCAACTGTTACATCATGGAAGTTGTTTCGTATTCCCTGGATGCTACTTAGGATAGATAAAAGCAGTAGCAAGTGAGCTCACGATTAAGGACAGAAATAACCGCAGGCAGGGTAGAAATTGCATTGCTTGTCTAATGTTAATGGGATGGAGAACTGGAAGCTGTAAAACAAGCGAAAGTCTCTGTACTTAGCAAACACCGTCACTAAGACCATGCGAGTCACTGTTGGACTTTGTGGAACAGCAATCGATGTTCCAACAAGTTTCCATGCAAAGGATTTGCATGGAGATTCTCCGTAATCCCATCAAACCAGTAGCTCTGAGAGTGACTTGGACACATGCGCAGAACTGGTTTTGGGGGAAGCCCGATCAGCTGAGTGGCAGGGGGAGCCCCAAAGTAGCCTCCTGCCACTCAGCTGTTGGGGCTTTTTTTTTTTAAATGGCACAGATGTTGTGCTTGTGTTATACATGCACAATTATCTACCCAATACCATGCCATGCCAGCCCCCAACTTATAATGACCCTCCCTGACGAACCTCCGATGACCCACCCCAGAACCAGAATGGAGGCAAGAGGGATGCCCACTCCCTCCTGCCACTGGATGCTTCCTGCCCCCCCCCCCCAAAGCTCTCTGTACCTTGATATCAGGTGACAGCAAGAGAGATGCCCAGTCCCTCCTGCTCCTCAGCCACTCCAAAATAGCAGGATTTCCCCAATATACAGAAGGAGGAGCCTAAGGCCCACATCCCTACTGTAGTTTTTTATTTCTATTTTCATATATCAGTACCCCTCAGTGGGGCAAAAGATGGTGTGCTTCCCTTGTGCTTGCAAACCATTTTGTGTTAAGACCAGTACACAGTAGCCATATGTATGGCAGACATGTTGAGCGGTCTGACTCTTGTTGACTGCGAAGTTAAATTTTCTAGCTCTCTACAGACTGAGAGGGGACATGATTGAAACATTCAAGATATTGAAGGGAATTGACTTAGTAGAGAAAGAGAGATTGTTCACTCTCTCCAAGGTGAGGAGAACGAGAGGGCACTCACTAAAATTAAAAGGTAATAGATTCCGTATAAACGTATGGAAGTTCTTCTTCACTTAGAGAGTGGTAGAAATCTGGAACGCTCTTCCAGAGGCTGTTATAGGGGAAAGTACCCTTCAGGCAGTCAAGAAAATATTGGATAAGTTCCTGCTGGAACAGAACATACGCAGGTAAGGCTAGACTCAAATAGGGCACTGGTCTTTCACCTAAGGGCTGTCGCGTGAACGGACTGCTGGGCACGATGGACTACTGGTCTGACCCATCAGTGGCAAATCTTATGTTCTTATTGAGGTTTTCAATGTGATAACAGATCTCATAACATAAATCAAGATAATTCCATAACAAATGATAACAAGCAAACTAACTAGCTGCATGGATGTACATACATTCAGCATGAAGAAAACATATAGATGTGGTATTCCGACCCTTGAATCTTAATAGGGCATAACACTAAATTATATCAGTGAATCCCATATTTTTTTAATGATCTTAAACTATTAGTTTTCCAAGCTGTGGCTCTCGCAAACCAATTTTTAAGTGGATTCAACTTCAATATTGCCTTATGACTCTCCTTAAAAATGAATCACTGACGTCAATTAGTCCATTTAAGTTCTACAATTCCCCTCCTGTTCTTGTCAGTTACACAATGATACATCTGCCATATCTTCAAGGTGAAATCTTAAGATAAAGGCATACCTTTCTCAATGGGGAGGAGGTGTCCAAGTGATCAGTCTGCCTACACCATTACATACACTTCATATTACTCACTCATGTCCTAAGTGGGCCAGGAGAGGCAAGCGGCTCGTCATTCCTAGGGAATGATATGAACTCATCACCATACTTCTTACAAAATCTGTAAGCTTCCTACTCTCCTGTCAAGTCATTTCTTAGCCAGCTGCAGGCTCTCCTTCGTGATTGGAGTTTTGACACCCCTCCCAGTCACAGCTTGGAAACGCTCCTGGAGCAGATTTCATCTTATTTTGGTTTAATAAATCCACAAAGAAAAGAAAAAAGTTTAAAACTTGCAGCAATTAATTGTAACTTCTGTCTCGGGACAGCTGTCTGCTGGCTGGCCTCATCATGATGTAATTAGAAAGCATGTTCTCCTATTACTGCATGTGTGTCATACCGATTGGTTTTTGGTCTTTAAACAAAGTGTAATATTAGACACAGGGAACCGAGTAAACAATTTTAAAATTATTATTTAATTTGTTTAAGGAACAAAAGTTATCCAATATCCATATCACCCATGTAAAAAAAAAAAAAAAACTGCCCTCTTAATCAACCAATTGAACAAATTCAATTGTTAAATTAGATTCAGCTAATTGAACACTGCCTAGCCCTGTTGAATCTAAACTTCACTATATATTGAACCTTGACATGAGAATGAAGTCATAATCAAGAACATAAGACTAGCCATGCTGGGTCACATCAATGGTCCATCTAGCCCATTTTCCTGCTTCCACAGTGGCCAAGTACCTGGCAGAAACCCAAAGAGTTAATAAGATTTCAGAATCCCAAATAGTAGCAACATTCCATGCTACGAATCCCAGGGCAAGCTCTGCCTTCCCCCATGTCTGTCTCAATAGCAGACTATTGACTTTTCCTCCAAACCTTTCTTAAACCCAGCTATGCATATTCGCTGACAACAAATTTCGGAGTTTACCTATTCTTTGAATGAAAAAATAATTTCTTCTTATATGCCCTGGATTTTGAACTTTTTGAAATGGTGAAAAATCGATTTCTTCCTACCTATTCTACACTATGCCACAATCAAAGGAAATTCCAGAGGCAATAAGAAAAAAACCCCGTACGTTGAAAGTCTCAAAAGGGTTCCAAAGCAATTTCTTAAGCTCTGACTCCATTAATCACATTATCGCCAAATGAATAAGACTTGAAACAGTGGTGAAATCTTCTGCAAAGTGACCAGTCAGCCAAAATTACTCCAAAACTCATCTGGGAAGTCACAACGATTCCAAAAGAATAGACAGAACTGACCTCTCTGACCTTAGCTAAGGTAAGAGTTCATGATGCCGAACAGAGAGACTGGGCAAAAATGGGATTCATGGGAGAGTCCCAAGGCACAAACTGCTGCTACCCAGCTACCTCCTCTTTTTTCTGCATTCAAGTTGAACATGCTGTCCACCACAGCTGTCTTGACTTTATTTCATCATAAACCATCCTTGATCCACTCCAATCTGGTTTTTGCCCTCTACATTCTACAGAAACAGTCTTTGCCAAAGTCTCTCGTCATCTGGTCCTGACCCCATCCAAGGGCCTTTACTTAGGCCTCATCTTTGACCGCATTCAATCATTTTGACACAGTTATCTCCACCTACTTCTTGATATGCTCACTTGGATTTACTTCTCTTCTCTCCTACAGTGGATAATATTCTACTAAAATCTATGAGTTGATGTGCCTGAGGACAGTGTCTTGCAATCTCTTTCTCAGTATAATTGTTCCCCTGCTGTTCTGATCTCTTACCATGGTTTTCTCAGATCTACCTCTCTACATCAGAAATTTTACCAGGTCCAAGTCTCGACCAGCTTGTCTGACATCACCAATGAAACATCTAGGCAGCATCTGAAACTGAACCTGGCCAAGATAGATTATCAGAGAAAGAGAGGGTGTGGTGGGGGTGGGAGGTGGATTTAAAGAGAAACATAGTCATCCTTCCTAGCTTCTCACCTTGGGATCATCTTCAGAGCCTCTTTCCCTATAATGTCACCAGAATTCATTTCTTCCTTTCTAAGCACACTACCATCACCACCTGCATAGACTACTGCAACCTGCTCCTTAAAGATCTCCCAATGAACAATATATCTCCCCTTCAATCTATTTAAAATTCTACTGCACAACTTATCTTCCAACTGTGTTGCTACACTAATATAACTCCTCTTTTCAAGTAACTTTGCTGGCTTTCTATTAGTTTCTGCATACTGAATGTCGGTTCCTCAGTTATCTCTCCCTAAACTCATCCTCAGGAAGTTCGCTCATCAGGTAAATTACTTATCCTTTCTCCTTCACTGTCAACAAGAGATCCCATTTATTCAAGGCATATGATGTAATAAAATGGAAGGGACTTCAAGTCCGTACATCATGCTCCATTTCTGGCCCTACTTAAATGCAGGACAAAAACCCACCCTTTAACTAGTCTTAACCCCTTATTCATCTGTTTAATACTCCTGTTTTTAACTATTTCCTACATGAAATTCCCTGATCTCTTATTTGTCACGCAGAGATTCTATTACGTGTTTGTATACAGAGCGTGTAAATGTAGCCGATACAGAGGAAGTAATGTAGTAGTGGATGCTTGTGAAAGTCTCCTGACCCTTCACTGCCTCAGGTACAAATTTATATTGTGAGCTAACAAAGGGAAACAGCATTCATTCACAATTTGCAAAACTAAGTAAATTAATCTATAATCCAAATCCTAATAAGTCATCTTGAAACTGAAGGATGGGAGGCTCCTCCCCCTTTAAACCTGTCACATCTCTTGATGTTAATAAATAAATGCCAGATTACTAAATTTACTTACATAACTCCAAGTGGCTGGTTACTTGCTGCACATGCTAGATGGATAAGCATTTACGTGGGTGGGGTGCCCTTAACTAGGCTGAGAATGATAATGAACACTTTAGACATGGGTCATTTAAAAAAAACAACAACAACCCAGCATGTCACAAAGTGGTACTGCATGACAGCTGGCTAAAGAGACAGTACACATTTATTGGTGTCACTGGGAAGCAGGAGGAAGAAAGCAGAAGCACTTCCTTTATCTCACCCTATCTAAACCAAATTTATCCACAGACACACGGATGTAGAGTTAGCTCAAAGGGATGAGACTCCCTGAACCAATTTTTGCTTCAGTATCTCCCCCCCTCTACGTACATCAGCACACTCCAGCCAGCCCTCCCCACCTAAAGAATCGGCTCCATTCCAACCAACCAGCTGTTGCCCTCTTTTCTTCCCCTCAACCAATGGAGCCAAAGTATGCATAGATTGGGAACATATATGCAGATGTTGCCAGAGGGATGTGTGCGCAGTTGTGCACAAGTGCACCGAAGGAGGGGAGAAGACAGCCACATGGAGTGGTTCTAGTGCTGGTAAAAAGGCAGTAGGTGCCCTTGGGCTTTGATGCTTTAAGCTCATGACTTATCCCAAAATGTTCCACCTCCCCCCCACGTCACACAAGAATGTCCCTCTCTATAGGGCTGAACTTGGACTTAACGGCATCGCGAGTGTCAGTATTCATCTCAGTGAGGCCGAAAACTATGGGGTTGACACTAATATCTGTCGTTTTCGATCATTTTTACACGTCACCCCTTCCCACCCCCACAGTATTTTTTCCCAGATAGTAAGTCATATGTATACCAAGTTTGGTTGAAATCTGTCCATGCGTTTCAGAGTTATGAAGACACGAACACACATACGATTTTAGATAGATAAACTTCTTGACTGGGAAAACCTGAACAAAATTACCGTAGGCTACACAGAGCAGTTTAAATTAAGAAAACTGAGAATCAGAAGCGCTCAGCCAAAAGAATCCCCAATAGGGAAATGGCTTTCTTTCACATTTAATTACTTACAGCTATGAAGAAGTACAAACCGAAACATAAGAACTACCGGCCTACACTCTTGACGCAGGTTAATTACAGCTCTAGAGAGTTCATAATAAACCAAAAAGCTACAATTGCCCACACCCAACACACATACAATGTCAGGTCACAATGACAGTTATATAATTTCTCATTCATTGTTACATACCTGAATCACAAAATCTCCATTTACGATGCTTCAATCCGGGTGGGAATACTATGATCTCAGTGGGAATGTAATTCGCATTTGGAAACTGGGTCACAGCATGAGTAATTGCCATAATTAAGAGACAGAGAAGCCTCATAAGAAAAAAGTACGTCAGTGCTGTAACCATCCTCTAGTGAGGTCACAGATCTTTATATTATCCACTCTAATCATTACTTCCTGCATTATTAGCCAGACGTTGACATGCCTTTGTGTGTAGCTGGAAAAGAGAAACACTTGAACAGGCCATGGCCATGGAAAAGACAAGGCATTCGTGCAAGCTAATTATATACTTATTGGGAGGTTGAAGTTGAAAAGTCCAATTTACCTATAAGCTCAGAATGGCAAGAGGTTTAAAGTTCTGTCCTCACAGTAAATCACATCGCTAGAATTCTGGTAGTTTTTTGTTGTTTTTTTTTGTTAGTTGCAATGGCTTTATTGAAGCAGCAGAATGTAGAATTAAGAAAAGGACAATCTAGCGTACTAGACTGGAAAACAATCCAGTTTCTCTCATTAGTTTCTCCCAGAGCTGGGGAATTAGTAACAAAAAAAAATTTTGTTAGAATATATAGTAGATTTATCACACATACACACACACACAAAAAGTCCTTATCCTGGGACTAAAGTTATATTTACCAGCACTTTAGACCCAGAGCAAAAAAATGTGGGAGTCGGAGATAGTCATAGTTGGACAGTAGAAAGATAGAGCTTTATTAAAGCAGCTGAGATACAGGGGTCTGAGATGGGAGGAAGCGTTATGATCAGCTTGAAGAGAGGGGTCATCTATAGGCCTCCAACACAACCCTGCCCGAACCCCCCCTCCCCCCGTACCCCTTTTCAGAGAAGTTGAAGCAGGAGGGAAGCTAAGTCCATCCCGCTCGTAGGCCCGCCAGTCCAAAATGGCAGGCCTTTCCCTCCCGGCGCATGATGTGATCTAATCTAATCTAATGCTTGGCTTTATATATCGAATCTTCATTCCAAGAAAGCTCGATTCGGTTTACAATAGTTAACAGGTAAAAACCATAAAGAAGAATAAATTTCAAGGAAAATAGTTTTTAAAACTTACGGAAAAATTGAAGTGAGCCAGACTTTCTTAAAAGGAACGGAAGATCTTTCCAAAGTTGAGAGAACTTAAAAATCAAAGATTGACTAAAAATCTTAACTCCTTTAATCCCTTTTCTGGAAGGGAGAGATAGTTTAAATTGTTGGTCACCTCTTGCGAAGGAGAATCTATAAAGATTCCAGGATAAAGGAACAAGAGGAGTGAAGATATCATATAGGATTTTAAAAATAACACAAGCACATTTAAACTGAACTCTAAAATAGACCGGGAGCCAATGAAGACTCTAAAGCACATGGAGGGGCCTAAGACCCCGATTGCCTTAGATGCCTAAGGCCCTTCCCCTTGGCCCCTTGAGAGGGGCCTTAAGCATCTGAGCCAATAAGGACCTTAGGCTCCTCCCTCTGTATTCCAGGATACAAGGGGAGGAGTGGGCATCCCTCTTGCATTTTGTTTCAGAGACAAGAGAGAGAGGGGATTTTTTTTTGGGGGGGAGGTACCTGGCGCGGGAGTGGGCTTTTGGTGGCAGGAGGGAGTCGGCAAACCCTACTGGAGGTATGGTATGTCAGTCCCACGGTGGGAAGATCGGTGGGGTTCTGCTGCACAAGGGGATGGGTGAGAGGGGAGAAAGGAAAGAGGAAGAATTTGGGTGGAGGACATGAAGGGAGAGATGATTGTTGGTTTTTGTTTTTTTTATGTACGACATCCCTGAAAATAAGCCCAAATGCATTTTTTGGAGCCAAAATTAATATAAGATCCAGTCTTATTTTGGGGGAAACACTGTAGTTATTGCTGCCATTCAGCCTTTCAATTACAGCAGATATGATTATGATGACAAACCACATTACTTATTAGAAATGCTAATATGGAATAACTCCATATTGTAAAGCTACACTGGTTGCCAATAACCAAACAATTGAATTTAAGCTGCTATGTCTAGTCTTCAAAGCCTGGCATCTTCATCTTCCAGAGTATCCGGACAAGAAACTGGCCAGATATCTAAATCTAGTCTCAATCTTGGATTTATATACCGTGTCATTGAACCTCTTACCAAATACTCCGCTCATAACTCGGTTCTCTTCAAACTGCTATAATATATTTTAGCCAATACATTCTATAATTCCTTATATTGTAAGTTGCCTTGAACCTAACTAAGCATAGTGTGACTCAGAAATACTGGATTAGATTCGTTTCAGTGTCTCAGTAAGGGAGTGGGGCAGTCTGCCCCGGGCGCTGGCACCCCTCCTCCTCTCCTGCCTTTTACCACTCATCCCCTTCCCTACCCCCGTCACAAGCAACAACCTAATAGAACTCTAAGATCATCTCAACATGACCGATTTGAAATCCCAGGCTCGAGAGATTTAAAACTCTAATCAACTAGAAAGAACCTTTTCATACTTCATTGAAGAAACCCCCTACCTTTCCTTCTGGAAACAATACTATAAAACCCTAAGCGATTACTCGCCATAGTCTGCGTCGTCTGGTTCACAGTACACCTCTTTCTTCTCTTCATATTTCTCAAGCATATATTTAAATACTTCTTGCATAGATGCTATAATTAGATTGTGAGCTCACTGGGACAGAGAAGGAAAATGTTAACCCTCGTTTCCAATGTATTAGTACTGTAAAACTGCTTAATACTCATGTACAAGTGGTATATGAAATAGAACAAATCCAATCCATACCTGTAGTCAAGTTTAATACTGCAGTATATGTTGAGGTGATGAATGCGCCAAGGCACGATCTGTAACGGCATAGCATCACCACAGACGCCTTTAAGGGTCAACATTTCCCAAAAGAAGTGTTAAACATCCAATTACAGTACCTTTTTAAATCAAATTTAACAGAAAACATGATGGAAGGAAGACCAAAAAGCCTATCTAGTCTGTCTAATCCTCAACAATTTAACTCCTTTCTTTTGCCGTCTCCCCCCCCCCCCCCCGGCTCCCCCGCCCCCCTCCAAAAGATTCTCTGTGTGCTCATTGGGAGGCTTTAAGTGTAAGTAAAACTAACTTCTGAATGACTAAAAATGTAGATTATTTTTATTTACGCCATCATCCACTAGGATGGGGCAAGGCATGGGAAAAGACAGAACAGACCTAAAGGCAGAAACTGGAAAACAGAAATGAAATGAAACAGGCTGTATTGGATTACATTAGGAAGGGAAGCAGAAATTGCCCCCTCCCCCTCTAATCCAAGCCCGAGAAACTATCACAAAAACAGATATTTTCATAATTACTTCTCATCTCAAACTTCTAGGGAGATAAATAGTTGTAATCTGTGATGACTATGTTAAATCACAATTTCTAAATCACAGCTCTAAATAATATAATAGCAATAAATAAATAAAATTGTGTTTGCAAAGTGCTCAGACCCTGTAACCATCTGTTTAGTGGTAACACCAAACTGTGGCTATTGTTGGGACCATCATCGTCATTAATAGGGACTCAGGTTCTCATTAATGCCAAAATTAGAAACTGGGTTAAAATATAGAAACAGGATTTCCTAAATTAATGAGTCAAGGATTGTCTCATCAGTTCATGACCTAATGAGTGACTTCAGTGGGTCTGCAGGATGGCTCGAGACACTCCCAGGAAATGACACAAACCTTCATTCTCTACAATCAGAAATGTACTTCCTGCACGGTCAGTAGGGTAAATAGCTGTGGCATAACTGTGAGCTTACTAAGGCTACATGGAAAGTGATGACCTTCATGACACTCCACTCAATTGGGCCGGAGGCTCAGACTGACATGGGTCTACGTCAGAGCATCCCCACCTCAATTCCTTAATAGGAGAACACCAAGACAGGAAACAAAGTTGGTCTGCTTGAACAAGGAGGCAGTGGCATAGCAAGGCGCCCCTCCACCGCCTTCCCCCATACCTTTTACATTTTCCAGGTGAGAGCAGCAGCGTGAACTTGCTGCTCTGACGCAACGTCAAGTTTCAAGTTTATTAATTTTAATATACCGACCATCGAAGAACACCTGGCCGGTTTACAATGTTAAAAAATAAATAAATTAAAAAAGTTAAAATTAAATTATTATGAGGGTAGGGGAAGTGTAAACATTAAATGGACAAATTACAAGAACGAATGTGAGCTTGGGGTTAAAGGGAGAAGGAAAAGTTAATAATAACATCATTAAAAAAAAAAATTAAAAGGAGAGAAAGAGCGGGAAAGGAAATAACATCAGGAAAAGGGATCGCTTCTTAAAAGCGGTTCATATTTAGTTTGCTAGCTGTTGGAGAGGAAATATTTAGAAGTGGGCAGCAAGTTCGTAATGCTGCTCGCACAGGGAAAAATTATAGAGGTACGAGGGAAGGGAAGGGGCGCGTGGCGGGGGGGGGTCGAGAAGGAGGATGGGTAGCTGCGTCCTTTACAAAGACCGCGTCTGGGGCAGACTGTCCCGCCCAGCACCCCCTTTACTACGCCAGTGCAAAGAGACAAGGTGGAACTAGGGCTGGGGCATTTTTTGCTGGGAGAAGTTCACCACTTTTAGCGCTTTATAAAAGGACCCCGATGTGTTAAGACAAACACCACAAAAAAAATCTAAAAAAAGTAGCAGTTGCAACTACACTTCCCCCTCCCTATTCGCGGTTTTGATGTTCGCAGTTTCGATTATCCACGGGTTTTCCCCCAGCCCCTCCCCCCCCCCCCCGAGAAAAAAACAGCCCCGGGACTTGGAGGGAGAAGATTGGAGGTGGCATGGGAGCGATCGAAGCATGGACCTTACCTGGTGGTCTAGCGGTTACGTGGTCTCGCAAGACTTTAACAGGGAGTTCCTGTTGTAGTCTCGTGAGACCACAGAAACTCAGCAGCACGGCTCTGCATGGGGCAGGATTGTAGGAAGATTGCTCCTGCCCCGCGTCACCGCTAGACCACCAGGTAAGGGGTAAGGTCCAGGGGTGGGTCAGAGCTGGCCAAAAGTTATTTGCAATTTTTCCCTATTTGCGGGCCGGCTCTGCCCCTAACCCCCGCGAATAGGGAGAGAGAAGTGTACTGCTTCAGGCAACCCGTCTTGAAAACATGCTAGGTTAAGTTACACCAAAGTTCTATTCTACATTGACAGTTCTAGGAGGATAAGAACAAGTTCAATAAAGCTGGATAAACAAAGACCTTCCAGGAATTACAATACAACATCCAACACAAATAAATAAGTTTTCAAATTTTTCCATAAACACCAAATAATCTAAGTAATCATGTCTAGGATGGCAATGAGTTCCACTCTGAAACCACTTGATGTTTAAGTGAAGAGTTCAAATATTTTACAGGGCACAAAGATGTGCATTTTTGATAAATTTACCCTCAGTGACAGATTGATAGTGGAGCAGAAGATGGGTTTGCCATACCCCAAACTTACAGTATTTGCCAGCATTTAAGACACCCCCCCTTTTTTTATACACATTTTTAAGAAAAAAAATAATTTTCTACATTTTTTCATGAATTTCTATAATGATTTACTGTACTTTATAGTTATTTATGTCTAGAAAAAATGTAACTAGGGAACACTGTAGTTATATACCTTTTAATCTTTATCCTCAAAACCCAGAAACCTTGCAGCGTCCGAGAGAGAGCAGAAACAATGCGACACGTGTGTACAGTGCGTACTTGTGAGACCTCGAGGCGGCATCCGAGAGGGAGCAGAAACAATGTAACAGTATAGTAATATAAACCAGAAGTTTAATACTGACTGAAATTTCAGCTCATAATTTTGATTAGTGGCGCCATATTTTAAGTGTATTTTGAGGGAAAAAAGTGTTCCCTATACTCCAGAAAACACAGTATTTTAAAAAGGCTACATGGGGGAGGGGGGGAGGGAGAAGAAAGGGGTCATTCCAAGAGAGGCAACTGGTAAGACAACCATGTTGAAATCTGTTGAAAAGCTGAATCACACTGGGTTTGCTCAGCACATACATAACTGATGAACAAACTCAAAGTGGTAACATGACAAAAAAATTCCTCAGCATTTCCTGATGGTGATTTTGCTACTGACGAGATATGACAGAGAACTAAACTAGGAGGAAGTTGAGAGCTGAAGAATCCGCATTTCCTGAGAAATAATCTTGAACAAGATTAAGACCACTGGACCCAGTTCAGAAGAACCAAATATGCTTCTTTAAAAAAAAGAATTTAGTTATCTGTCCTTCCTGGACAGATGTTTTTCCCAATCAATTTCAATTTGTTTCTTTATTAAAGTTAGCAGGATATGTAATGGAAAGTGGATTTTTAGGTAGGGTTACCAGATTTTAGGCCCGTAAAATCCGGACACCTGGCTCCACCCCCAGGCCTGCCCCCGAACCTCAGAGCCACGTTTGGAGGGCCTCTGAGCATGCGCAGGTGTGAGACGATGCCCTCCCAATGCAGCCCCAAGCTCAAAGCTTTTTAAAACCCAGACAAAGTGCCGGCTTTTGAAAAGCTGTCCTGATGCCTGGACAATCCTCTAAAAAGAGGACAAGTCCGGGTAAATCCGGAGATCTGGTAACCCTATTTTTAGGGCAGTTTCTTAAAATATAAAAAAGTGAATCACCCATTGTACACACTAATATTTCAAAACGATACCCGATGTGGAAGAGCAGTATTGGCCATGAGATCCAGGGGAGGGAAGGTCCCAGTGGCGAATGCCGTGAAGCAGCCGTTGCTGCTGTTTTAGGAGGCTTCAGAGAAATGTCAGGTCTCACTAGGGTGGGGGTCGCTGAATTGGTGAGTCCGATTTGAATCAACAAATTGGGCAGCACCAACTTGTATACAGGCAGTCCCCATTTTACAAACATCTGACTTATGTCAGACTCATACTTACGAACATGGGTCCTGCTCAACGCATCCCTCTATCTCCCTCCCGAGTTCCATTCTGTGTCCCAAGTAGGCACCTCCCTCAGGTGGGTGTTTACCTTCTGGACGGCTCACTCTTCCTGCCAGTCGCAGTCATTTCTCTACAGAAAGCCATGGGCAGCGGCTCCTACCCGCAGCTGAGCCAGAAGCCTTCCCTCCAACGTGGAAGGAGCTTCCTCCAACGTCAGAGGAAAGACTTCCAGCTCAGCCGCAGGTCGCACGTAGGAGCCACTGCTGGCAGCTTTGTATAGAGAAACGGCTGCGACTGGAAGGAGGACGGAGCCGGCCAGAAGGTAAACACCCGCCAGAGGGAGGCACCTATTTGAGAACACAGAATGGAGGGAGGAAGAGAGAGAGAGACGCGTTGGAACATGGGAGGGATGGGGCATGAACCACAGGATGAAAGAATGGCGGGAGTGAGGGAGAGAGAGGAAAAGATATGATGCACATGGTGAGATGAAGAAAGAGAAGAATTGTTGGGCATAGGGAGGAAGAGAGAATTATTGGACATGGTGGTGGGAGAGGAGTGAGGTAGAGATGAAAGCGAGAAATGTTGGATGTGGTGGTGGAGAGGGAACAGTGGGATGGATGGAAAGGGATGTAAGAGGGGCCTCGAGGAGGTGGAGAAGATGGGAAGAATACTAGGATCCGAGTTACAAATTGAATTTTAACAGTTTAAAAAAACGGAACCCATTTTTAACCCAGGGACTGCCTGTAATAATATGTAAACAGAAAAAGTGGTATAGCCAATTCCAGTCCCATAATATACATCCTGCAATTTTCCTGTGAGCAGCCAGTTTGGAATCCTGTGTCATGGCTCATGGACTGGTAACAGAATGGCAGTTCCCACACTATCTTAGAAAGTTGGGAATAAATAGGAAACGCCTTACCAAAACTCATTATTTCAGGACCATTTATTTGCAAAATCCGTCTTCCATTACACTCCCTAAATGTGCTTCAGTCCTGACCTTGAATGTTACGACTCTGAATGAGACATGGTAAAATCGAAATCCAAGTGGAATATTCCTGAAACAGATTTCTAGAATAGAGCTGGCATAAATGAAGGGTACCCCTGCAGGTCATAAGATTAGCTTGGCAAGCCTGAAGTTCAAGCTCTTTGAAAGACTCGGGGGTCAGATTTGACTTTCCAACATGTCATGTTATAATGGTTTGTATAATGCAGGTATTGCTTCTGACAACCAAATTAAGTCATACAACTCACCTAGAGTTGGGTATTTAGAATGTTCTATAACTAATCAGGAGTTTTAGAAGGGAAGAGGAGGAGATCCTCTCCTCTCCCCAGCAAATTAAACACTGCTAACGATCCCTCAGGAGCAGACATTCGAACACCAAATGGAGCACTGCACTTACATTTCGGTGGTAATGAATCCTGTAAGTTCAGACAGGAACAGGAACATTATAAAGAGGCAGCAGCACACAGAAACTGGAAGACATAAGCAAGCAGGGGTTCAGTAAGAAAGGTGATAGCGACCCTAGTTCTTAACACTTCACTTTAGTTCTTCTTCTCGCATTTCTCCCCCCCCCCCCCACTATCCTCTTGTTTTTACCTTATTTGTTCTAACCTCTTGATATTGTAAACTTTTCCCGCCCTTGATTGTCATTTTGTGTCTAGTATACATTTCAAGTTTATTAAGTATTTGATTAATCGCTTACTCAAATATCTAAGCGATGAACAAATCATTCAATTTACAGATAATACAGGGGTTATAAAAGACAGATGGACACTGAACAAAACATATTAAATTAACGACTAACAGAATAAACAAAAAAGGAAAACAAAGGGAAAGGCAGGGTAATGAAATACAATAATAATGATAGAAAGAAGGACGATTATGGTAAAAAACAATAGGAGGGAAATAAAAGAAGTAGCCTTATGAAAATAAGCAAAAATAGGCTGGGACTCCTAAATATCATAAGCGTCTTTGAAAAGAAAGCTCTTAAGTTGACTTTTAAATTTATCTAAGTTCTTTTCTTCTCTTTGATTTTTATCTATTGTTAACCACTTTGATTTGACTTTTTTTGGTTAATATTGGCGGTATATCAAATAACTAACGGTAACTGTGAAGTTCTTTGCTGGCCCAACTCACACCCCTTTTCCAAAAGGCTTCTCCATCCCACAGGATATATCTTAACCCTCATCACACGGTACAGCAAATTTGTACTTTTTTCACTTGGAGATTTGGTTATAGTGATCAGAATGCTTTCAGAAAACAAACCATTACACCCCCACCCCATAAATAAAATTAGATAAGTGAAAACAGGTACAACTGAGACAGCAATATATAAACTGCTTTGTTTGTATAACACAAAGATAGTTTACAAATCAAAATAAAATCCCCAAACCATTAACATGTTATTTGAAGAAAGACTGCTATACCTAAAATGCATTCATGTTCTCCTCGTATATACTGGGTTGCAATGGATAGGGGCCTAAGGCTCCGATTGGCCTAGAGCAGGGGTAAGCAATTCCAGATCTCGAGAACCGGAGCCAGGTCAGGTTTTCAGGATATCCACAATGAATATGTATGAGATGGATTTGCATGCATTGCCTCCTTGAGATGCAAATCTGTCTCATGCATATTTATTGTGGATATCCTGAAAACCTGACCCAACTCTGGCTCTCAAGGACCCCTGTCCTAGAGCCCCACCCATAAAACATAAGAATAGCCTTACTGGGTTAGACCAATGGTCCACCAAGCCCAGTAGCCTGTTCTCATGGTGGCCAATCCAGGGGCCTTAAACAACCTGGGCCAATCAGAGCCTCAGGCCCCTCCCCGGTGCATTTATTCTGTACACGTGCCCATCGTTATCACTAGCGATGGACACATCCAAACTTAGTGAATTTTCACTACTCTCCACCAACATCATTTGCATGAGTGTTTTTTGGAGAATGACTCACTTTAAAAAAAAAAAATTGGTACTATAACAACTGCGACAGCAGCCTGTCGGTTTTTACGCGGATTTTTGAGAATCTAGCCCTAAGAGAATTTGACATTTTGTTTTAATAATTCATGAGTCATTTTTGGTTGTCTTAGACTTATGCTATGAGTAGAGTCTCTACTGATTGCAAAATGTGTTCCCAGCTCCTGAAGTGTGTACCTCCCCCCTCCCCTTTCACTGTAGGACAGAGCCACAGAGGTACAGCAGGATGGGGATCACTGCAGACAATGCCTCACATTTAGACGCAATGCACAGATGCTCAGTGAAAAATACAGCAATGATTTTACTTTCCTTATTCTGTGCTGCTCTCAGGAGGAATAAAGTTCTTGGGGTTTTGTTTTGGGGTTTGTTTGTTTTTTTACTATACCTGGTTCTGTTTTCATGAATAAGATACAGAAAAAAAGGTCAATCCTTGAACACAGAAAAAGAGCCACTGCAACTACCGTAGATATTTTTTCTCATGTTCTACAGGTGATCCTGAGAAATCCAGTCACCCCCAGAAACCCAGTTTAGGCCCTCTACCATCTAGAGAGAGCTGGAAGGAAGGTGTGGCAAGCACCAGGATCCAGGCCTGCACTAGTGACACATTCACCAAACACCACACAAAACCCAGCTCACTCTGACTCACCAGGTTAGAAACAATACCATCAGATGTGCAATCACAAAACCAGCTAAGACCACAGGCTCTGGAGGAGTGTCAAGCCCCATCTTCCCATACCCCCATCTGTGTGTAGGATGCCTTATTTTGAGATCAGCTATCCCTTTGCCTCGTTCACAGAATATTACACGGATACTAACAAATTTGATGGCTCCTAAAGAGAGAAATGCAGCCAGTTAGCTAATTATGTTGCCCACATAACAGACCCTATTCTATAATATATGCCCAATTTTACCCCCCACCCCCAATTCTGTAAATGGCATCTAAAAAGACATCATCTCCTTGTTGAATGGGAGCTAGGAGGAAATGCCATCTAAAAGTCAAACTTCTTGTTTTATGCTATAAAGTAACATGAAATCAGTGAATCTAAATGCAGTTAGTCATTCATGCTGACTTTGCTCTTTCCCATATTCACCCCCAACCAAGCCTGCTGGAGAAGGCTAACACCCCTGAATCTCCCAAGCTAGGGTTACTAGATTTCCTCTTTAAAAAAACAGAAGACATGTGACCCCACCCCATTTCAACCCAGCTCTGCCCCTGCATGAGTCCAGTGTCTCCTTTGTCGAGCTCCAAACAAACATTGCTCATACACATTGCTCGTGGGCCTCTCTGCATGCATGGACATTGACATGACATCATGCTCATGCACGTGATGTCATTACATCGATGTCTGCACAGACCCTCCAAACACAGCCCCAAGCTTGTGGCCTTCCAAAACCCGGACAAAACTGCAGATAAATATCGTCCTACTTGAGGCCATGACACCAATAACGCTTCATGACAATCATTCCTACCAGACCACCTGACTTTGGTCACACATGCAGAATAAACCCTATGCAAATACAGAACCACAAACTAAAAAAGTCCTAATACACAAATGAAACCCTAAAATGCCAGACTCTACATTAAAAGGGACCTTAAACAACCTGGGCCAATCAGAGTCTTAGGCCCCTCCCTGGTGCATCCCAGGGTGCACTGGGGAGGAGAAGGCTGCCATTTTGAAGAAGCGGGCCTGGTGGCTGGAGGAAGTAAGCATTCCTCCGACCAGCCATCGTAAAGGGGGAAAGGTGAGGAGTCATCAGAGGTATGTGGGTGTCGGGGAGGGGGTTGTGTGGTGGCAGAATGGCTGGGGGGGGGGGGTTGCTTGACAGCGGCAAAATTTTCTGAATGGTCTGAGCTGTTAAGTCTTACTTTCCTTTCAGAGCCTGAGCCAATCAGCACTCAGGTACAGATCAAAAAGTAAGGCAACGACAGCTCAGACCTGTTGGCAAATTTTGGCAGCAAATGTGGAACAATGAGATTAGGGAATCACTCGGCAATTATAAAGAATTGCTTGGAGTGCTCATTTTAATCTTGAAGACCTCGTTGTACTACATCTGCATGGCAGTTTTGGAGACTGCTAGAAAACTGAGAAAAGACCAAAGTAAGCCGTTTTAATCCGATACTAAAATAAATGCACGCTAAACGTCTGGAACCAGTTTTGTAAGCACGTTAAAGGCACATTTTATTTTTGATAATCTGTCCTAAGAGTTTAAAATTGCTTGCCTGATTTTCAAATCCTCTCACAATCAAAATTCTGAAGGCATAGTTAAGACTTTGAAGTTCCCTAATAACTGGTCTACATCATGAAAGGTCCTAAAAATAAATCTTAATTTCCAATAATGAAGAGAATTGGTTACAAGCAGCAGTTAGGACTGACTTTTCCTTTTCAGGGGGCCAAGATTTGGAATAATCTTCTGAAGCACATTTAAAAAATTCTCATCACAGTTTTCGAAAAACTTTAAAATAACGATTTCAAAAATAAATTATGTTTTGAATTACATAATGTTATTATTAAGGGCCCCTTTTACAAAGCCGCAAATGCACTGAAGCTCACAGGAATTGGTGAATTTGCTACAGAAGCTCCACCGTAGCTTTGTAAAAGGAGCCCTAAGTATCATTATTAGGGTATCGTTCCTCTGTTTGTTTTGTTGCTGTGATCTGCTTAGAATTTTAAATGAAATAAAGAGGAAAATAAGACTATAATTTAGTAGAGCTTTTCCTCCTCCTTTTGGGTTCCCCACCTCCATCTAGTTGAGTATTCGGCTTCCAGCAGTGGCCAATCCAGGTCACAGAGATTTCAGCTCCTATTAAAAGTGCTCAGAAAAATACAATTTAAAACACACCTCTTTAGACAGGAGCTTTAGCTATCAACGATCTGGGTAAAATCACCCCATCAGGGCAGTCCACAGAGTGCCATTAACTACAGAAATTGTTTAATTGCCTCCCCTCGTGTTAAGCTCGCCGCTAAACAACTAGAAATGTTAGCACCTGTTATCAGAAAGCTTGCCAGTCTATTGCTTGGTCTGAGACTTCACATTGTTGGTTTCTCAGGAGCTGACTCACTGCAGCTGACTCACCAGCAATTCAACTGCATGACCACAAGGTGGGATGTGACGTCAGCAGGACAGGTGATGACATGCTAAGCGAACTGGCAGAGTCAGAGCGACCCGGCAGTGGAGTTACTGGATGGAGAAGGAACAGCATTAGGCCTTGTGCAATAAGCCCAAGCTGTGCACCATTGCAGTGGAGAAGTTTGTCATGTATTTTTCAAAATGGAAAGACAGCCAACCCTTAGTCAAAAACTCATTTAAGTCTGGGGAAGGGGGAAGCAAGGATCTAGATTGACTCATGATTCAGGAATTGCTAAAATGACTCACTGCACTTCAAACACGTTACATATGTGAAAAACACATACAATACATTATATTTCACACCTATGTATTCAATGCCTCCTCATGCCAAAAGGCACATTCCCTTCTTCGTTCTTCCCCCCCCCCCCCACACACACACACAGATGGAGATGGGAGAAAGCAGTTAGAACAAATATGTGACTTTTGACCAACAGTCAAATATCCAAGAGGCTGTAGCAGCTGGGAAAAAAGAATAATAAGACATAATGAAGCAACTGAGAAATCAGCTTGAAGATAGTTACAGTTGTTGGGAAATTAGCAAGAAAAAAAAAAAAAAGTAAATAAGCAAAAAGGTATTTGGTCCCACTTATCATGGAGCAAGAGCAAGAATAGATGTAAAGGTGCCATTGCCGACGAGCAGATCAGTTGATCCAAGGTAACTCGGTGCTTATGATCTACAATTTCTAATTCAATGTCGATAATGGAGGACACCCCCCCCTTCCCCTCCAATTTGGCATTCTGAGCAGTAGATAGGACTCCACTTTTGAGAATTTTGCATTGTCACCTGTAGGCTTCAGAGGGCAGATGGGAGTAATAGGCATTAGTACCCACAAGCAAGTCAAAAGTGAATGCATTGCATCCCATACTTACTGATGGCTCCGGTATAGGTTGGCTGTGTGAGGTCTTTCGGCACCTTGCGGTAAATGTCAAACCTGAAAAGGCAAAAAGCAGGCAGCATGAGAGAGACGGGGGCAATGCTAACACCCTGCATCCCTCCCAGATGCATTCAACAAAGCATTTTACATTTGCGATATAGAAAAGGCCAGAACTACAAGCAGCTACCTTCTGCTTTTTGAATAAAACTTGCACAAAACTGCCACTAGAGTCAGAGTTTAGGTAGAAAAAAAAAAAATAAAAGGCAGACTTCTCAGGTCACATTTCCCCCCAAATAAAGTTGGTGTAACTAAAATATATGTTCAAGTTCAATTTTGATATGCTGCCTATATAGTTAATATTTAACTGGTTGACAAAGAGTTTAAAATGTAATTGGAGAGGGGAGGAAAATCAATGTGAAAAGACATAACCCAGGCACAAGTTGATTTTTCTTAGCGCATCAATGTTTTCCTGCACTTTTCCTTTAAATGTTCATGTGTTACTAAGAATGGCTGTTTTAACTTGCACAATTATCTTTGGTCTATCAATGAACTGACCCAGGAACAAATAGAACTTATAGCACTGTCCTCTCTCCACCTCCAAAACTTAAAAATATTGTCCATTTACTGACCCAAACACCTCAAGGGAAAAAAAGGACAGGGTCCCTCAGAATACACTCCTGAGCTCTGCATCTAGACGCCTACAAATCCAAGACCACACCCAATGAGGAAGGGAAAAGTAAGTCTGTGTGTATTTGTTAAGGATTATCGTGGGGTAGTGGTTAGAGCTACAGTCTCAGAACCCTGAGGTTGTGGGTTCAAAACCTGTGCTGCTCCTTGTGATCCTGGGCAAGGCACTTAATCCTCCACAAACACAGATAGATTAGAGCCCAAAGGGACAAATAGGGAAAATGTTTGAGTATCTGACTTGTAACCCATTCTAAGCTCCTTTGGGAGGACAGGTTAAAACAATTTTGAATAAATAAAGAGCTTATAGAAGGGGATGGCATACTAAGTAATTAGAATTAAAACACCTCTATTTGCCAGTCCATAGGCTGGTATATTGAAGTAAAATCTTCCACTATGGAGAATTGGGTGTCTTGATAAAATAACTCTCGAAAGGCAAGATATGCTACAGTGATGCATATTTCTCTGTGTTCTTGGTTTCTTAACAATAATGTTTGTTAAGCAATCTGTTAACAGTCATACACAGCAACATACCAAAATAGGCCCCAATTCAGATTGCAACTTTTCAAAAACTTAGCCCCCCTCCCTCCCTCTCCCCCCCCCCAAGATGAATATACAGTGTAGGAATGGTAACGGGTCAATGCAATCTTCAAGTCCAAGTTAAGACCACCTCTTTGAGACTCCTCACTCCTCTCACCTTGGGTTTTACATCCCCAACCATCTATGGCATGTCTGTCTGTCCAAGTGAGAGTGTAAGCTCTTCTGAGAAGGAACCGTCTATTAAAATGTCAAATGGCAATGCTGTTTATGCCTTTCAGCACTATTGATGCGACAAATTATATTTATTAAAAAAATGTATAGGCCACTTACATCTAAGCATAAAAACATGCATAATATTCAATCAGACAGCATATATCATAGATTATGACCATTACATCAAAAATTAACCATTCACTGTACAAAACTAGTCAGGCTCTTCCTTCCTTGTCTTTCACACAATCAAATGGCTCTTGCTACAACCATAACAGTAGAACAACGCATATCATAATAGCATAATATTGTAAAAATACAATATCAGAATCATAGTTCTCACTTACAGACAGATTGTGGAAGGAGAGGGACCTACTAAGTGGAAAGTATGTCCATTAACATTTGGAGTTACTTAGCCATCTTGATGCCATTCCTTGGCCAGGCATCTGCATCATTATATCCTCAATATTCCTACACTGGTGCCAGTCCATCTTTAAAAAGTGCACAGTCCCTTGGCATTACCTTATCTCCTTTAGCTCAAGCCAATAAAAATGAAATACAAATGAGCGATTCTGTATTCTGATAACTGTATCTTTATTAATAGCTGTATATATTAGTGTCTTGTCTGAGTGCTAAGAGGTGTTATTAACTATAAATAAATATACAGAATAAACCCAGAGAGAACACTGCATCAGACATTGAACACGAGATCTTTAATACCTCAGCCGGCTGTTGGAACATCTGGAAAAAGTGTGTTTACATTCTTTCTAAATAAATCCAAAATCAGCAAAGAAGTGACCCAGAGCCGATGATGACATCACGGTCCCGGGCAGAGGAAATAGCTGAGCTTCCTGTTCATAGTTCATGACTGTCCAAGGTTCTCTCCAAGCACAATAAAACAGAGGGGGGGGGGAGAGTTGGCGACATCGAAGCGTTCCCAAATAATTGGAAACAGGAAGGAGCTCAATGCCAATAGCAGTAAGTGGGGATCTTGTAGTATACTATAAAAGGCCATCTGCTCTTGAAAAGGTTGTGATGAGTGACTTGCACTAACACCCAGCAAAGAAGCTTCAAAAGGCGACTCCGTTTTGGCACCTACAGAAGTTCTAAATGCGTCCTTTGTATTGGGTCCAAAGTTCCCAGTGGATTGGGTCCTAAATACTTTTATGTGGATTACAAAGTTGAACTTTTAATAACGCCTACATCTCCACAGTCTTTTGGTTTTTGAAGAAAATTGTGCAACATGTCTTCTACTCCGCTTCAGTCTTTGCTACTCCTCAACTGCTGATAGATTAATGTGCAAATCAGACACTGGCTCCATTTAAGCACAAAATGCGACCCCACCCACCACAAAAAAGGTTTATTATCGTATTGTCTTTATTTCTTCTTCGCCTTATACAAAATGAACATACATAAAATCAAACAAAACACATTCTAAAACAGGACAATCAGACGCAAAAACATACAAATGGGGCCATAAGCAGTATTAATTAAGAATAATCTCTCTACCCCCACTCCTTCACATGCGAAAGCGTTTTTACAAAAAAGGAATAAGAATTATAACGAGACAGGGATCAGCATTCACAGAAAGGGTGGTGGATCACTGGAACAAACTACCGGTGCAGGTGATCAAGGCCACTAGTGTGCTCGACTTTAAGAATAAATGGGACATCCACGTGGGATCTCTACGTGGGTCGAGCAGCACTCTGACTTAATGGGGTGGGACAGTAGAGTGGGCAGACTTGATGGGCTATAGCCCTTTTCTGCCGTCATCTTTCTATGTTTCTATGTTTCTATGCTATTAACTGTGTAGGAGACTTTCCTACTGATTAACCAGCACCAACCTCATCTCCACAGGATATTCAGTGGCATATACCAGTCTAACCATCATTGAATCAGCTGATTAGTGTCAATGCAAAGTCAGGGCTGAGCCAGGAGTTACCTGGGCAACACTGATATTGAGCAGTGGCACCTGGATAACTACCTAGGCATTTGCCAGTAAGGCCCAGATTCTGGAAATGGCGCCATCCGCCATGGTCAATCACACATAGGCGCCATTACCAGAATCACGGCTTATGTAATATAGGCCAGAGCTTAAAGGTCTACATTACCAGCGCCTAGGTTTGACCTAATGGCACCTAACACCATTTCTGACCATAACCAAGCCTACTTTGATTTTAGGCGCCATGATATAGCTGTGATTCCGGCACCTACTTTAATGGATTTTAAATGGTGCAATTACTGCGCCAATTAAATCAATTAAGTTAGGCGGGAGTGGGGAGCCTTTCTTTGGTATAGCTAAAGCAGTTTACACACACCATAGGCAGGGACTCTGTCCCTAGTGAGCTCACAATCTTCGTTTTGTACCTGGGGCATCGGAGGGTAAGGTACAAGGAGCTGCGATGGAATCAAACCCAGTTCCCCAGAACACTGCATTAAGCATTAGGCTACTCCTCCACTATCTAGAGACTTCCCTATGAGGAGAGGCTAGAGAGACTAGGGCTCTTCAGATTGGAGAAGAGATGGTTCAGGGGCTATAAAATGCTGAGTGGAGTGGAAAGGGTAGATGTGAATCGCTTGTTTACTCTTTCCTAAAATACTAGGACTAGGGGACATGCAATGAAGCTACTAAGTAGTAGATTTAAAACAAACCGGAGAAAATATTTCTTCACACAACATGTAATTAAACTTTGGAATTCATTGGTAAAATCAGTTAGCTTAGTGGGGTTTAAATAAGGTTTGGATAATTTCCTAAAAGAGAAGTCCTTAGGCCATTATTGAGATGGCTTGGGGAAATCTACTGCTTAGTCCTAGAATATGCAGCATTGAATCTGTTTTGCTACTTGGAATCTTGCTAGGTACTTGGGACCTGGGATGACCACTGTTGGAAACAGGATACTGGGCTTGATGGACCTTTGGTCTGTCCCAGGATGGCAATTCTTATGTACATATGAATTCTTTTTAGGTTCAGGCTCCAAGCACCGATGCTTCCCTTTCCTTTTGACCTCCTGTTCTGCTTACTTTGGTTGCCCTGAGCTACACTTTCATTTGCCTTCAACAAACAACCCCCCACAGGAAATAACTGTTCGCACTTCCTCTTCCATTGCTAGCCTTCATCTTAGAATTATGCGCTCGGTGGCAGAGCTCTGCTGTAGCAGTGACGTAAGTCACAGATCTAAGAGAGGTCTAGCTGCTGTATTCTGCAGCTAGACGACACCTGATGTTATTTTGGTTACGATCACCTATATCAAAATAATGGAAGATTTTTTCTTTAATTTTACTACAGCTGGATGTACAGTGCCAACCACAACTCGTCCTTCCATTAGGGTTCAAAGTCCAGCACTGCCTCCAAACCAAAATCCTACACCGAGATGGGCAGTCATATACCCAACTACTGGCATCACAGCAGCCTTGGCTGTTTGAGACCATTCCTGATCTAAATTCGCACCCAGCACACTAGTATTTATAGTCTGTTACCTATAGGGAAAAATATTCTGCGTTTCCGTCCAACAAGAAATTTCCAGAGTGCAAGTGATCAAGATGGCGATTTAACTGCTCAATTTGGCTACCAAATAATTTGGGCCTACTGTGCATACCCAAATATAAGATGAGATTTTTAGGCCAAACAAATGGCCCAAAAATGGGGATCTTGTTTTATATTTGGTCAGCGCCTACCCCCCCCCCCCCCGACCAGATGAAGGCCTCCGACGGCATGCCGCATGACCTGGTGGGCAGGGACAGAAGGGATCCCTCCCGTCTCCTGTTCCAACCAACTGACAATTTTTTCTACCTCCCTCCCGCCTACACCCGCGTACCTTTTTGAATCCTTGGTGGTCCAGCAGCACACCGGGCAGGAGCAAGTTTTCCACACTGTTGCCCCACGCTGAGCTCATGGCAGCCATTCAGGGAGAACTAAAGGCAACCATTCAGGGAGGGGCTCAGCGCAGGGCAGGAACGTAGAAAGCTTGCTCCTGCCTGGTACACTGTTGGACCACCAGGGATTCAAAAAGGTACATGGGGAAGGGGGGGGAAGGCGGAAGGGAGGTAAAAACATTGTCAATGTCTGCCGGGACAGGAGGGATCCCTCCTGTCCCAGCCTACCACTTGACCAAGTCATACAGCAGGCTCGTTGGAGGTCTGCAGAACATCGGGAGAGGGGGACAGGGGAGGGAGGGAGGAGAGCCTGGCAGGGAGTGAGAGGGGCTGAGTGCAGAGCTTGGCAAGGCAGGGCACAAATATTAACTCCCCCCAGCTTATATTTGCGTCAACTTATCCTCCTTTTTGGGAGGAAAAAGGGTACCTCGACATTCGGATCATCTTATATTTGAGTACATACGGTATATGATATAAACACCCTGTATGTCAAGCTAAAAGTTTAAATCTAATTCTTATTCAATTCATATGCAAAACTTGGCCAAAATTGGAGAGAATAAAACCATAAAATTGATTAACATTCAGGTTGCCAACATTTGTACAACTTGTAATTTCTAAGTTTTTAGACTGTCCTAGCACAAAAACATTACAATTAATCAGGCAGAACTGCATGAAAAGCAGTTGCAAAACTCTCCTTCCTGAATATCACCCACAGTCCGAATTACCAGTTACTACTGGAACTATTGGTGGGTCCATATGTTTTCACCCCTATGCCAGGGCTCTAATCTTTTAACAAAATCTTACATACATGGATGGTTTTAGAAACTGCATGCTTCTCTACCTTCTCTCAGTGCAATTTAAGCTCGTTTTCAAACAGCTAAAATGACACTGCTTTAAAGACAAGTGATCGAGCTTTCAAGAAGCTTCACTCACTTTTTACCCAGAAGCATTTACAACAGTATATCATCCACAGAAAAGATCACAACCCATAACTCCAAATTGTCTCCAACTGTGGTTATTAATAAGTATCAAAGTGATGGGAAGAACGAAAGAACCTCTGCTCAATCTCACATAGTATCAAGTATGCCCTACTCCTCCACAAAGATTAAAAAAGAGAGATGAAATCTATTCCAAAGGGGCCATCCCTAACACCTGCTTTTGCCATGAGACCTCAGTCTGAGTTAGGGTGCTGGTCTTTGACCAGAGGGCCGCCGCATGAGCGGACTGCTGGGCATGATGGACCACTGGTCTGATCCAGCAGCGGCAATTCTTATGTTCTTAAAATTCCATGGCCAATGATGCTGTTTTCAAATTAAGACCTAAAAGAACCTCTGGCAAAGACCATCAACCACAGACCCAGGCAGTATAAATCAAGCTTCACGTAATAACTGCTAATTCATGTGCATATCAAATTAACAGAGCCCAGTTTAAAAATTTTGGCTCTACTGACGCAAAATGGCACAAGGGTGTGGTTTGGCCATGAGTTAGGAGTCAAATTTAGACTTAAAATATTGCAAAATAGCAAATTCATTATTTGTTAAACCCAGAGTTGGTTTCGTAAGTCATTGTTTGTTCAGCCAAATGAGTTAAAGGACAGTGTTGGAAGCATGTTACCTATAGCACTGATCAAATGGAGAGCAATTTCAGCCATGGCAAGAGTAACATAACAGGGTCCTACAATACTGCAACTTACAACTAAAGCCTCTTTAAAGTCTTTACCCTCTGTGTTCTTCTTTTCTGTATAAATCTGTAGTTCTACCCCCTACTTTTTTGAGACTCAAATAAGTTATAGTCGATGTTTGTCTTTACATGTTCCTTTCCCCCAATTTTATTATGTAATCGCTTAAATATTTTATAAGCATTTTATAAAATTTTTAATAAAACTTGAAAGCATGCTCTTTTGGATTGCAAAGCTATCCTGTCGAGTATCTGAAGCAATGGCAGTGCCCCTCATGCAGAGCCACAGCTCAGTATGCCAGCAGGTTTGAGACAGAAAACAAATACAAGTTGTGAACCCAACTCTATTAGGCTTAACTGACCTTGTGTAGACTATTCAATACTTAAGCATAGCTGGTAAATCAATAGAACAGGAAGCATATATATACTGTATAAGGAGGAAGGAGTGGCCTAGTGGGTACAGCCTCAGCACCTTGAGGTTGTGGGTTCTAATCCTACGGAAGCTCATTTTGACCCTGGGCAAGTCACTCAATCCTCCGTTGCCCCAGGTATATTATATAAATTGTGAGCCCCTGGGACATATAGGGAAAATGCTTGAGTACATGATTGTAAACCACTTAGATAACCTGGATAGGTGGTATATAAATACCTAAAATAAATATAAATTTTAAGCGAGACTGATGATTTGAAAGTTGCCTTTTTCAAGCCAAAATTTCAAAAGTGATTGCAAAGGCTCTGAGTTTTCCAATGGTTCCTCCTTTCGTATAATTTTTTTTTTTTAGAGTATTTTTATACACAATTAGCCATCATCAAAACAAAGAGGTGGCATGACTTTAAAAAAAAAACAAAATCCAAACTTAACTGTTTACAAAATCTCAAAATAAAAAAAAATTCTGAATATAAAGACTTTTGTGATAGTAACCCAGAGATCCGAGTCACCATATAAAATGCAATCTTCTATCCTGTTGAATCCTCATTAATTAGCATTCTAGGTGGGTTAAAAGCAATATAATGTTACACAGAATTTGAAAGTTGTTTTTCTTATCTTAACCGAAGAATATAATTCACAGAATGGAGCAACCTAATAAGCAGATAATGTTCCAAAGTAATAAAGTGGACTCTTCCTCATGTGTTATGTTAGGGTCCTCTGGATCAGTGCAAAATATATGGCTGGTGCCTTTGTTTGCTGTTCTTGGAGCATATGGTCACTAAGGGCTCCTTTTACAAAGGTGCGTGCGTTAGGGCCTTAACGCGCGTGCTAAAATGCCCCGCCCTCTTGAGCAGGTGGTAGTTTTTCAGGTAGCGTGCACACCTTTGTAAAAGGAGCCCTTAATGTTAGAGGTGGAGGACTTTTTTGATTTCACGGATTTTCCAATGAGGATAAAAGCTCAAAGATCTCAGAATGATGCTTCTCCCCCCACCACGCACACTTTTGGGGGTTTGTTTGTTTCAAAGGTCTTGTGGGCTCCTGCCTCCCTCTTTCGAACCGTCACTGTTGCTTCCTTTTGTTTTATGGCATAGCAGAAGTAACTGAACTCAGAGCTTTTTGATTTTATTAGAATTTAAACGTCCCTGTTTTTTTTTTCTTACCAGTCATTCATTATTGGATCTTCCTGGTGTTTACCATCATAGCTACTTTGATTAAACATTGAGAGATTGGGAAGCAAAATGCATTTTCTGCTGTTCTTCCATCCCCTGTCCTTTACTTCAATGATTTTCTCTTAGAGGAATCTGATAATTAGGGACCAAAATGAACTCCTGAGTTTGCATCACTGTCCTCCCCCACCACTCTTGCAAGTTCTCAAAACACACACACACTTCATAAATTCAAACATATATCCTGTAATTTTCAACATGTGAAGAAAGAATAGTTTAAAAAAAAAACAAAAACACAGTAGAAAATCCCACATATTTAGTCAGCAGCTGTATGAATGTATGAATTAATAAGACAGTCGTGAAATGACAAGATTTAAACACAAGAATGTGAGCTGCTTAATTTCTCTGTTTTCTTCTTTTACCTGCAAAACAGCGATGATTCAGCTCGAAGCATTCCGGGGTACCAGACTGACTCATACATCCAAACTTAGGAGCTGTGCTTAGAGCTGGCAACCTTTTATTAGTAATGTGTGATAAGAATGTACCTGAAAACTAAAACAGATAGTGTGAAGGAACCCTGAATAAGGCACGCTTGTAGAACATCGCTCAATAACGGTAGAGAATCCTGCAGCCATGCTTAGGCTCCCTTTCAACATTTGATTTGGTTCTATTTGTGATAAAAGGAAGTCCAAGGTAAAAGGGCCTTTGGGAGAACGGCAGAGTGGACGAAGAGGGAAGTGACTCCCACGGTGGCTTCTTGTGATCATAGGTAAATTACTTAACCATCTCGCTTTAAGCCCTTGAGGACAGAAAAATACCCACTGTACCTTCTTTCTCAGGTGTAGCTCAAGGCAAGTTACAATTTCAATCCAAATCTCCTTTCTTGAAAATAGGTAGTAACATCGTAATTGACGGCTAATAAAGAGCAGCGAGCATTGGCCATTTTCCTACGCAGGAGGGAATTGCAGCTGCCACTCTCTGCAGGCTACTCTTCTTCCCATGCGTGTGTGTTTTTTTTTTTGAAGATTGAAAGTAATTTAAATCTTGCTTTTAGTGGAATGTTTTACTGGTTAGAGCAATGGGCCGAGAACAAGGGAAGCCTGTTTTAAATCCCACTGTGGTTCTTTGTGGTCTTGGGCAAGTTACGAAAGATTCCATTACCTCAGGTACAAAGTTAGACTGCAAGCCTTCAGGCGACAGGAAAATATCTACTGTTCCCGATGTCCTTACCTTGAATTGCAGCCAAAACCCCATCCTGTGCCTTTTTTGAATTCCGTCACCATTTTGATTCCCACCTCTTCCACCAGGAGGAGATGTCAGGCATCCACCATCTTTTCAGGAAATATTTTTTTTCACAGAAGTTCTTTTTAAAGGTTAGCTCCTTACAGCTTTATGTCCTAGTTCTACAGCTCCTTGGATTTCAAAAATATCTTTCAAGTATTTAAACTTATGCATCATATCTCCCTCTCCAATGCTCTTCCCCATCAGTGCAACAAGCTCCAGAATTTAGCCCCTCCGTACTACCGAGTTGTGGGTCTTTTTTTGGTCTGTACTCTACTTGCCTATTTTTGAAAGTATGAATTAATGAATTAACTTATTTGGCTTTATTTATTGCCTTTTCACGAAGAGATTCACTCAAAGTGGCTTACAATACACTGAATCAGGTACTCAAGTACTTTCCCTATCTGTCCCAGCAGGATCACAATCTAACGTGGTACCTGGGGCAAGGGAGGATTAAGTGATTTCCTCAGGGTCACAGGAGGTAGGATGGGATTTAATTCACAACCTCAAGGTGCTGTAGCAGCAGCTGTAACCACTAGGCCACGCCTTCTAGGACCTTTACGACCATTAACCACCAACCCAACTTGCCTTCTTTCTTATTCCCCACAGAGAGTCCCAAGGATGCCAGTCTGTGATGGAGAAGGGGCTCCCATCCCAATTCTCTCAGCCTCAACTCCTCTTTTTCCCCCTTCTGAAAACATAAGAATAGCCTTACTGGGTCAGACCAATGGTCCATCAAGCCCAGTAGCCCGTTCTCACGGTGGCCAATCCAAGTCACTAGTACCCGGCCAAAACCCGAGGAGTAGCAATATTCCATGCTGTCGACACAGGGCAAGCAGTGGCTTCCCCCATGTCTTTCTCAATAACAGACTATGGACTTTTCCTCCAGGAACTTGTCCAAACCCTTCTTAAAACCAGCTACGTTATCCACTCTTACCACAACCTCTGACAATGCATTCCTGAGCTTAACTACTCTTTGAGTGAAAAAATATTTCCTCCTATTGGTTATAAAAGTATTTCCCTGTAACTTCATCGAGTGTCCCCCAGTCTTTGTAATTTTTGACGGAGTGAAAAATCAATCCACTTGTACCCGTTCTACTCCACTCAGGGTTTGTAGACTTCAATCGTATCTCCCCTCAGCCGTCTCTTCTCCAAGCTGAAGAGCACTAACCTTTTTAGTCTTTCCTCATACGAGAGGAGTTCCATCCTCTATCATCTTGGTCGCTCTTCTTTGAACCTTTTCTAGCACCGCTATAGCTTTCTTGAGATAAGGAGACCAGAATTAAATGCAATACAGGAGCATTTTAACATTCTTAAGTCTTGTTAACCATCCCTTTTTAAATAATTCCAGCATCCTGTTTGCTTTTTTGGCTGCTGCCACTCCTGATGAACTGTTCTTATATTTATATTCTGTCTCAGAAGTTTGATTTAATGTTCCCTTCGTTTAAAGTTATTCATTTTAAGAAAATTCCAGAACAGTCTTTTCCTTATGAAGCTCTCTGATTAAGATTAGAATTATCGGCTTATGTTCTGTTTTGACGTATCTGCAAGTCATTCTATTTCGGTAGATCCCTGTTTTGAAATCAATTCTTTCACATGTTATTGTGCTGTGCTGTAATTAGGTAATATGTGCTTTTCCAAAGTTGTATGTAAAATACTTGGGGACCTAATTTTTAGAGTAGTACATGGTATAAGAGTGCTTCATGTGTAAGAACATAAGAATTGCCGCTGTGGGTCAGACCGGTGGCCCATCGTGCCGAGCAGTCCGCTCACGGGGCGGCCCTTGGTCAAAGACCAGCGCCCTAACTGAGACCAGCCCTACCTGCGTACGTTCTGGTTCAGCAGAACTTGTCTAAATTTGTCTTGAATCCCTGGAGGGTGTTTTCTCCCTACGACAGACTCCGGAAGAGCATTCCGGTTCTCTACCACCACTCTCTGGGTGAAGAACTTCTTCCTTATGTTCGTACGGAATCTATCCCTTTTCAATTTTAGAAAGTGCCCTCTTGTTCTCCCTACCTTGGAGAGGGTGAACAACCTGTCCTTATCTACTAAGCCTATTCCCTTCAGTACCTTGAATGTTTCAATCATGTCCCCTCTCAATCTCCTCTGTTCGAGGGAGAAAAGGCCCAGTTTCTCTAATCTTTCACTGTACGGCAACTCCTCCGGCCCCTTAACCATCTTAGTCGCTCTCCTCTGTACTTAAATCTGCATTACACTGCAGCCCAAATACCAACACAGGCCATTTAGAACAGAAACCCTGTGCTTGCCATTACCATCCTATAAAATAAATAAATAATCATTTTCACTTCCGGATATGCCACGTAGGAAAACTGCTAATTAAACAAAGCCAAGTGGAATGCAAACAAACTCAGGTTCACTACAAAACCTGTTATGGAGAACAGAGAACTCATGCAAGGCCAGATTAAGACAGTTAAGCAAGAATTTCCACATTCCACTTTTTCAGTACAAACAAACCAACAGACTGATAGAAAGTCTCCTATAAGCCCAAAAGATTTTATTACAGAAAGCAGATATTGACAAAATCTCCACTGAATGAACATGTACTTTCATTCAATTCTGCATAAAATCAGATTAGCGTTTGTAAGAGGTTCATCATAATTTGTCTCCTGGCAGAGGTAGTGAAGACAAAGACTGCATTTGAATTCAAGATGTAGCGGAATTAGAAAAGGTACAAAGAAGGGCAACAAAAATGATTTTTTTAAGGTATTTATATACCACCTATCAAAGTTATCTAAGCGGTTTACAATCAGGTACTCAAGCATTTTCCCTATCTGTTCCGGTGGGCTCACAATCTATTTAATGTACTTGGGGCAATGGAAGATTGAGTGACTTACCCAGTGTCACAAGGAGCAGTATGGGATATGAACCCACAAAATTCAGAGTGCTGAGGCTGTTGCTCTAACCACTGTGCTACTCCTTCCTCCATATGAGGAAAGTCTAAAGCAGCTAGGCTTCTTCAGTTGGGAAAAGAAATGGCTCAGGGGTGATATGATTGAGGTCTATAAAAAATACTAAGTGGATTGGAAAGGGTAGATGTGAATCGCTTGTTCACTCTTTGCAAAAATTATAGGACTAAGGGGAAGGTTTAGATAGGTTCCTAAAGGATAAGGGGATTGAGGGGTACAGATAAAAGCAGAAGTAGGTTCTAGAAATGGTCAGGAACCACTTCACAGGTCATAGACCTGATGGGCCGCCACGGGAGCAGACCGCTGGGCAGGATGGACCTCTGGTCTGACCCAGTGGAGGCAACTTCTTATGTTCTTATTTTCTTATAAGATGCAGCTACTAAGTAGTAGATTTAAAACAAACCAGAGAAAATATTTATTTACAATACATGCAATTAAACTCTGCAATTTGTTGCTAGAGAATATGGTGAGAATCAGTTAGCTTAGCGGGGTTTAAAAAAGGTTTGAATAATTTCCTAAAAGAGAAATCCATAGGCTATTATTAAGAGGGACTTGGGGAAATCCACTGCTTATTCCTAGGATAAGCAGCATAAAATCTGTTTTACTATTTGGGATCTAGCTAGGAAATTGGGACCTGGTTTGGCCCCTGTTGAAAAACAGGAGGCTGAGCTTGATGGACTCTTCGGTCTGTCCCAGTAATGGCAATTCTTATGTTATCTTCTGTTATTGTAATTTGCTCTAAATCTTTTGATAAGACGCAAATAAAATAAATACCTGTATTATTATTATTACTAAAATTAAATAATTTTGATTACATTGGAGATGTTTTACTTTAACAATAAACATTATAACATTTCCTGTACTATGTAAACATGTCTCTGCTTTAAATACTAACTGGAAATCTTCAGAGTATATTAACCAAGATCTAGTCTTCTCTGCCCCTCTAATAAAAGAGCCAGCCAGTCAAAAGCCTTAGAGACAATTAACCATGCCCCTGAAAATTACAGTCTGCAATTCCAGGCCCATTTAAGTTGACCCTTATAGTTCCCAGCACAGTGAGAATCTGTACCTTTTTCAGCATCTACACTCAAAAGGTTATCTTCTAGAATGAGAGAAATTTGCATTCCAGTCCATTTTTAAGATTTGCTTGCAGCTCTGGTAGACATGGCTGCTAAAGGATTATATATGAGCACAAATGACCATACAGTAAGCTTAAGATGTCCAACAATCATTCAGTAGGTTCCATATTGTAGGGCATTGTTACAGAATAGCTACTACTGGGAATCCTCTTTGTAAACAATAAGAGGTATAGGCAGAACGCAAGTGTGAAACGTGTGTTTCATGGTTTTCCATACAGCAGGGTTGTGTCACCAGCACCAACAGGAAAATTAGTTCAGAGCAATGAATGGCAAATTAGTGCCACAGTTTTAACATGGCATGAATTTGCATGATCTGAGCATGCTCTGCTGATGTTTCAGTGCTGGATTTGAAGTAGAGTTTCTTGTACCGCAAATATTTTGATAACAGGCTCACCAGTCGTCAAGAACAGTAATTTGTATCTGTCCTTGCTACCAACTCTTTGCAAGTCTAGGCACATAACTTTACTTTCATGTACTCATTCTGTTGCTTTTCCCCTCATATAATATAATATATGTTGTTGAAGTTAATATTTACATCACCTCTTAGAAAATGCCATGCACTGTATTTATCCTGCAGCACGTCTGCAGGATTGTTAAAGTACACCACACACGCCTATATATTTAGTCAATAAAGCCCTACTAGAGCCACTTAGACAGAGCTCTAGCCTGCATGCACACCTGGGGATAATTTTCAAAATGGCTGCTGAAAGTGTGTACGCTGAGTGCAAACTAACCATAACTATGTACATAATCCTCATCACAGAATAGTGGCACAAGACCAGAGTTGCACACCTAATTTTTAGGCTCCATGGCCGACATAATTGCCTGATAACTTACTACTATGTATCATTTCTATAGTGCTGAAAGGCATACACAGTGTTAGACATTTAACACATACTAGGAGGTCCCTGCTCAGAAGAGATTACAACCTCATTTAGACAGGAGGGGTCGGGGAGTCACTTGCAGAGGTATCTCGGCACTGGAAAGCAGCCTGGAAGCGGTTTCTTGTACAAGGACGCTCAGTCCTCAGGTAGTGGCTTAGCCATGCTTTCATGATTCGTCTTTGTCACCCTCCAGATGTATTTCCCCTAAAAGATTGGAGCTCATCCCCCTCTCCTGGTCTACGAATATACCGTCTAAAACAGTTTGGGGTTTGGTCTCCTAGTTTTAAATTGTTCTGCAATTCTTTTCCTCAACTTGAAGCTTGCATTTGAAGGCTTTCTGCCCCAGCCCCGCCCCCTTTCCAAGCTGCACCAAGGTTATATTCAATTAAGTTAGGCGCCTTCTTTTAGACCCCGCGCGTGCACATTTGCGCGCTTAAGGCGAGTTCCGAGCACCGCGCGCGCCCCCTTAGCCTAAAAGCGCTGTGGCGAGAGCTCGCGCCGCGGAGTCAACGACAACCGGGGGGGGGGGAGGGGGAGGGGCGCACTCACCTCCTCAGGTCGAAGGTCATGGTGGCCCACGCGAGGTTAGGCGGACAAGGCCGAGGCCGCGCAGCCCAGCCGCCCCGCTCTCAAGCCGTCCTGTCCCGGGGCCGCTACTCTTCAAGCCTGCCGGCTAGACACGCCGGAAGTGGCGTCACCCTGGGGCGCTTTGTCAAAAGGGGATTGGACGCCGCGACCGGAAGTCCGGGATCGCGTTTCCGGGACCGATTTAAAGGGGCGGCGGGAAAGCCACGTGGGCGGGGCGTGGAGGACAGTTGGTCGCGAGCCTGCAAGGAAGGGCGCGCGCTGGAATCGTCGCCCGGGCGAGAGGGCAGATCCGCCGGGAAGGGGTAAAACGCGGATCTTAACTGCACGTCCTTGCAAATCTGAGGTCCGGGCCACTTTTCAGCTCAGCATCGGGAGGGAAAAGCATTAGGACCCGTCAGAGCCAGAACCTCTGCTGAGACGAAAAGTGTTAAAGGCCTCAGATTTTTAAGGACGTGAGGTCCGTGTTTTACCCCTTCCCCTCCTGTAGCACATGGGAGCTACACCTATACATTTTGGTCTGCACAGATCAGCACCCAAAGTACCACCTTTCATCTCAGCAGAGGTTCTGCTTTTCCCTCCCGATGCTGAGACTAGAAGTGGCAAAGCTTTTGCCCTGAGGTCTGTGCCACTTCTAGTCTCAGCATCGGGAGGGAAAAGCAGAACCTCTGCTGAGATGAAAGGTGGTACTTTGGGTGCTGATCTGTGCAGACCAAAATGTATAGGTGTAGCTCCCATGTGCTACACGTGCAAATAATAAAACCAGCCATCCCTTCTTGCATGTTCTCCAAGGCCCGCATACATGTCTTGGTGACTCGGACAAACTAGCCAGGAACCGTGCTAAGCCCCTGAAATTGGAAAATTATTTTTAACAATTACTCTTTAGGTTCTCTGGAACAGACAAAAATTGCTAAGACCCAAAGGGTCTTTCATTCAGACAAAATCTTAAATGGGGTTTCATACTTCAGAAAAATGTGCCTGACCTGAAAGCATATTTCTGACACAATCTGAATTGTATTAATTGTTTCAAAATAGAGAAAAGAATCTCTTACCATTTTATTTCTCGATTTTAAATGTGTTGCCTAGGAAAACCAGTCCAAGACATGGTTTGCTTTCAGTTGGGTCCTGGAGGAAGAAAGAGACAGCAGAATACAAAAAATATATTAATGGTAAAACAATAAAACGTGTCATATCAGTCCTACTAACAAATACTCTGAACATAAGGGCCAATACGGTATGGTATGGAAAATTTCAAAATGACTGGGTTATCAAACACATTACATATTACCATTCCCTGGACACACTGACGGTGCTTCCTCATTGCCCAACATCCACAGAGCTGGCTTCTATAACTGATAGCAATGTAGGAGTAATGTTGTCTTTGTTTTACAATCCTAGTAATGTCAATTTATTTCTGTACAAACAATAGTAGATCAAGAATTGATAATGAAAGTGACTGTTGAGCAGGTTGGATGGACTCTTCAGATCTTTATCTGCTGTTATCTATTTTTACTATGCTACAATGTAGCACAAATTGTTCTGCCCTAAGTCAGAGATGACTCTTGTTAGAACTGGTGCCTAATGTTACATTTTCACATTGTGATACCTAGCAGCAGTATTTCATCAACTTTTTAATCTGGAAACTTTTATCCTATAGTGAGGTGCATGCAGTGGTGAAGTAGGGGGGGGTGTTAGCCCGCCCCAGGTGTGGTCTTCTTAATAGCACAGCACCCCTCCTCCTCCCTGCCCCCCTCCCCATGAGCTCCGCTCAGCTAGTATGTCCCTCCTTTTGGCCCATTCTCCTTCTCTGCCAACTCCATACTCTGTCCATTTTGTCTTGCTGCGTATGGAACAAACTGCCCAAATCCCTACGGTGGGCTCTTGTCTCTGGCATGATTCAAGACTGTTTTCATCACCAGCCCTATATGTAATGTCTGTCTGTCCAAGATAGATTGTAAGCGCTTAAGTTCTTCCAAGCAGGGATTGTCTACTAAATGTCAAATGTACAGCACTGCGTATGCCTTTCAATGCTATAGAAGTGACAAACAGTAGTAGTAGTCCCGTATACAAATCGGAGAACATCATATGAGCCATTGCATGAGCTTCTCACAAGCAGCCTCAGAGACAGGTTTACAGGGGTCATGCAAATAAATGATCAGCAGTGTGAACCTCACCTAAACTAGAGATGACTTTATATTATTTCTCATCCCCTCACAAGTTTGAATTATGCTCAAGTAATTAGTGGGCATCTATCTCACTCCCCCACAAGAACAAGGGGTCACTCGATGAAATTGAAGGGGGACAGGTTTAAAACAAACGCAAGGAAGTTCTTTTTCACACAGAGGGTGGTGGACACATGGAACACCCTTCCGGAGGCTGTGATAAGAAATAGCACAGTACAGGGTTTCAAGGATGACCTGGATAGGTTCCTGGAAGACAAAGGGATTGAGGGGTACAGATAAGAGCAGTGGAAGGTTTAGAGATAAGTGTAGAGGTAGGCATAAAATTAGTCAGGGACCGCTGACCAGGCAATATGCCTGATGGGCCGCCGCGTGAGCGGACCGCTGGGCTGGATGGACCTCTGGTCTGCCCCGGCGGAGGCGACTACTTATGTACTTATGTACTTTCTGTGCAGGGCATCAAATTCCCATGAGTCTCTCACAGCCAAGGATGCAAATCTAATGGTTGGGACACAGGGATATTTCAGTATATTTACCATGGCTTGGTCTGCAGAAAACAGAAGTTACTAAATCTGTACCCATTAACTATAAAGACTCAACTGGGACAGAAAAAGCAGAAGGTAAGGAGTCTGCATCATATGTAAGGCTGAGAATTGCTGACGTTTGATTATTGCACCTTAAACATTTTTTTCCTGTTTTGTATGTCTGCCTTGTTTAGATTGTGACACAAGCAGAAAGCCCCAAATTCATACATCACTGCAGTGTCTTGAAAATACTGTCATGGGAAACACCACATCTAGCTCAGACGTATCCAGACAATCCTAAGTTTGTGATGTAATATAATCACAACACAGCATAGCAATGTCTGTAACAGCCCACCAATAGATTTGATTTATTTTTTCCATTTTTCATATCATGCAGCATTATGGGGTAAGGATTTAGAACAACTGCTTTTGCTTACTGACACTTAAGGGGAATTTAGGAGACATCGAAAAACATGTCTGTTTTCAAAGTATTTAGGCAGCTAATTCGTATATGCACTATTTTGATCATTTTAGTGTCTCTAATTATTGGCTTTTAACTTTTTAGTTCTATTCAACTTCTTTTATTGTTGTTGGGGGTTTTTTTAACTGTTGTAAACCATTTAGAACAAAAACGGTTCCATCATTCACATTAATGGTTTTATTATAATTTGTGATGAAAATATGAGAATTTGTTGGTAGTGTTCGTGGTCATTAATTTACGATAATTTAATCTCACATACTACATACTCTGTAATTAGTTCATAAAATTTTCTGCTTTCAATAAAAATATATCTAGAGTTATTTATTTATTTTACTATGGCCCGCTGAAAAGTGCTGAAGTACCCAATGTGCCCTCATCTAGCAAATAGTTAAGGGGAACTTAATTAAGGTAGAATATACAATGGTACATCCGGACTAGAAAATTAAAAATTTCCTAGCAGTCTGTTCTTGTTGCTTTTGGGCTTCAGTGGAGCGAGAACCAGCTTCAATTGAGCTATGGTGTTGTGAGCTTTCATTCCCCATTACTTGGACTTTGCTACCACTTCCCCTGCCCAGCCATCCCAGTGAGTCCTCTGCAGGGTGGCATAGTAAAGAGGGTGCGGACCATTCGGGGAGGGGGGGCTGTCACCTCTCTGCCCCACCACACTATGCTCACGCCATTCTTCTCCCCCACCCCGTATCTCTGTTTTATCTTCGCTAGTGTGAGCAACTCATGCCTGTTGCTCACATCAGTCTGGTTCCCTATGAATCACTTCCAGGTCATGGAGTCAGGAAGTGCCATCAGAGCGAAATCCAACGCTGGGGTGAGGAGCATGCTGCAGAAGCCACTTGCGCTGGTGAAGATTAAGAGGAACAGGGGATGGTGTGCACAAGTGTGGAATGGGGACAGGAAGGAGTGGGGGCTCGGGGGGAAGGGGCTACCAGCCTGGGCACCTCCTACCTTTACTACTCCACTGAATTGAAGTACTCTATGCAACCCTGCTAGCAGGCCTTCAGTCTGGCTACCAAATACTTCCTCCACAGCACCCATCACCACCACCCTATGGAAACAGGATCCTGCCCCAGAATAGAATCCAAATCCTCTGTCTAGTACTGCATAGCCCCTTCCCAGAATTACTTTCATATCATTCCTTTGTAATTTGTCTGCAGTGTTTAAGATAGTGAAATAATTGATTTGAAAATCCTATAATCTTACTTGAACTTGGCATCCCCCAAAACTGGTAGTCAATGGTTGGTGCCTGCCCTCCCACCCATTTTCTGATGTTGCATTTTAAATCTTCAGGGCAGCTGCCGCGCAGCGTCAATGAGCAGGCCTATCCCGGAACCTTTCATTCTCCTTCCAAGGGCAGGCCTACTCGTTGACACTGTGTGGCGGCTGCACCAGAGATTTCAAGTACAACTCCGGGAGGAGGTAGGGGGCAGAGTCAGGAGCTGGTGACGGACCGTGTCGCAGGATTCCGTTGGGGCTAGGGCAGAGCTCCTGGGCCCCCCTCCCCTAAATCAAACAGCATTCCACTCCCTGTGCTTGTACTGATCTACCTGTACTAGCAACTCTGTTGAATGTCGGGGGTCAAACTGTCCATTGTAACTTCCTGGGTAACTGACCCAACATCTTGTAATGTAATCTGACCTCGAACTGAATAGGTAAAGGAGGAATAGAAAACCTGATTAGCATAACATAACATATTCTCCTTTTGTGTTTGACCTTTGGCAGCTAAGCTTCTGGGAAAAAGTGTTGAAAGTGTTTTGCCAGCTCTACTGACTAACAGATGAGTTAACCACCACAAATACTAACTTCTTCTTCTAGTTTTGTAATTGCTTCCAAAATGCGCTTTATTTCACAATGAACCTGAGTTCCCTCAATTCTCCATCCATCTCAGAACTTAATCATAAAAAAGGCAGATGCCTAAGGCTCAGAAATTTAGAAAGGGCCCTCTTTGATGTGTCCTGGGGGGAACGGAGCCTCTGCTGCCTGCAGAAGTCTGTAGGTTTCACCCACCACTGTGCGCTGTCCTTCTGCTCTAAAGGTTTCCACACAAGCAGTGACGTAGCGAGGGTGAGTGGCACCCACCACCACACATGCACCCCCACCTACCCCACCACCACCACCATGCATGCGCCCCCACCCACCCCACCACCACGCATGCGTCCCCATCCACCCCACCACCACCACGCATGTGCCCCCACCCACCCCACCACCACCATGCATGCGCTTCCACCCATCCCCCACCACCACCATGCATGAGCACTCCACCCACCCCACCACCACCACCACCACGCATGCACCCCCACCCACCCACAACACCACCACGCATGTGCCACCCACCCACTCCACCACCATGCATGTGCCCCACCACCACAACGCATGTGCCTCCACCCACCGCCACCACCACCACGCATGTGCCACTACCACTACCACGTATGCGCCTCTCACCCACCCCACCACCACCACAATGCATGCGCCTCCACCCACCACGCATGCGCCACCACCACCACCATGCATGCACACCCCACCCACCCCACCACCATGCATGCGCGCCCCCTCCCTTCCCCATACATGTTTCATTTTCCCAGCGCGAGCAGCATTACAAACTTGCTGCCCACGTCGTGTCGGCTCTCCCTCTGACATCACTTCCTAGGCACGGGACCCAGAAGTGATGTCAGAGAGAGCTGACAGTGACGTGGGCAGCAGGTTTGAGATACTACTCGCACTGGGAAAATTAAAGAAATAAGAGGGGAGGGAAGAGGAGCATGAATGTGGCAGGGGTGGTTAGGAGGGACCAGGCGGTGGAGAGGAGGATGGATGCCAACACCTCTGCCAAGATGGCACCCGTGGAAGACCACACACCCCCATACTATGCCACTGTATGCCAATAAGACTCATTAAAACAGTCTTAATGGCACAGAAACTCCTTCTAATGTTCAAAAGGATTCTCCATGGCTGCTACTAATCCTCATAGCTGCCACCGAGAACCCTATTCAAATTAATTATAAGTAGCTCATTAGTATTCTAATGAGCTTTCCTTCTGATGCACTTAAGGGAATGTGCCCCCCTTTTATATCACAATTTTCTGGCAGCTCTGGAGCTGCCAGTAGCTGTTGTGCATTCACACAACACACACACAACAGCTGCACCCTTATGTTGGGGGGGGGGAACCCTAGCCACCATTTTCCTTCCCTCTGCCCAACTGATGGTGGCTCCAAAGCCATGATCAGCTGCAGAGGGGAAAGTGGCAGCTGCCCGCTCAGCTGATTCGCAACTTCCCCTGCTGCTGCTACTACACTATCACTTATATAGTGTTGAAAGGCGTACGAAGGGCTGTACATTTTGACATGTAATAGACGTTCCCTGTTCAAAAGAGCTTACAATCTAACTTGGACAGACAGACATGACTTATAGGGCTGGGGATGCAAAACCCAAAGTGAGAGGAGTGAAGAGTCGAAGCAGTCTCAAAGAGGTGGGCTTTTAACTTGGACTTGAACACTGCCAGAGACGGAGCCCACCGTAGGGATGTGGGCAGTTTGTTCCAGGCATATGGAGCAGCAAGACGGAAGGGATGGAATCTGGATTTGGCAGAGGAGGAGACGGGGGGCACAGCTGAGCGGAGTTCGCAGGGGGGAACATGGGGAAGATATGTGATGAGAGATAGTGAGGGTCAGTTGAATGACTGCATTTGTAGGTTAGTAAAAGGAGCTTGAATTGTATTCAAAAACGGATGAGAAGCCAATGAAGTGACTTTAAGAGAGGGGTAACGTGAGTATAGCGGCTCTCATGGAATATGAGTCATGCAGCTGAATTCTGGACAGACTGAAGGGGAGAAAGATGGCTGAGCGGAAGACCTGAGAGTAAAGAATTGCAGTAATCTAAGTGCAAGGTGGTTAAGGGTTTTGGTAGTGTGCTTGGAGAGGAAGGGTTGGAGCCACGATCAGCTGATCTGGCATTTCCCTGCTGGCTCCTACTTTGGAGTCAGCAGGGGAAACCACAATCAGCTGACTCATGGCTTACCTTGCCGGCTCTGGAGCCACAATCAGTGTTACCCTATAATGATACCTATGGGCTGGAGCAATAGGAGGAAAGAGACAGCATTAGGAAGGTGCAAACAGGGCAATTATTGGGCCCAAGGAAGAAGGAACAGCCTGCCAGTGGGCTTTGGGGGCCCCCTTCCTAATTTTGTCTGGAGCCCCAGCATTTCTAACACTGGTCATGTTTAGGCAGCAGAGTGACTGATCTCTGTTCTGCTCTAGGCTTCTCTCCTCCCCTATCTCCCCTGTAGATAGCCTGTAAGGGAGAGGTTGACATAAACACCTCTGCTGATTTCTAGTCTGAACAGAAGTGGTGGAACTGCATTCCAGGCCATTCCCCCAGTTTCACCATTCTATCTGACAATATTTAACCCTTTGATCTGCTCAATCTTATATAGTCTCTCTTTTTTTTCTTGCCTCTTCTAGTCTTTTCTGTGTGATTGGTGGTATATCAACCCTTAGTAAGTCCATAAAATAAATAACAATCTCTTCCCCTCCGCCACCTGCATTTCTCGATGGTATTAATCGAAGGCATTTCCCACTTATTCTATCATCTTTGTGAGGGAAGTACATGTGGAAATCCTTGACACTCTCTGTGCTGTTACAGTCTCTGTTTAAAAAGATTTATCACATTTATAATCCACTTATCCACTAAGCAGAATACAAACAAACATATATATATAAAATAAACAAACATTTTTTATTCTGTTAACATTCCATCGGAAACATCACTTCATTAAAACCCCCTTTTACAAAACCGCAATAGTAGTTTTTAGCACAGCCTGGCTCTGCACTGCTCCTGACGCTCATAGGAACTCTATGAGTCTTGGGAGCAGCATAGAGCATTCAGCGTGCCGACCTGCGCTAGAAACCGCTATCGTGATTTTATAAAAGGAGAAGGGGGGGGGGGGTAAATCACAAGTAAATCTGAACAAATACATTTTAAATTTTTCTTAAAATCACATATTTATTTATTTATTTCATTTTCTATTCCATCCTCCCCAAAGAGCTCAGAATGGGTTACAGGCTAACATACATAATATGCAGTTTATAGGTTACAATTTGCCATAGTGGCAGTGCAAGGTTTTTCAGTACAAGTTTTTGTCCTAACTTGATCTGAATGATGATAAACAAATCAGTCCTGATAACTTCTACTTCCCATTCCACAGTGCTGCCAAAACTCTTGACCTAAAATTACTTTGACAATGATACTATATTAGAAAAGTAATCTTTTGTACCAAGAATCACTTTATTATACTGTCAATGACCAAATCTTGTAGTTACCCTTCTAGCCAGGGAAGTTTTCCATGCCAGTTCTAGTAACTTACAGTTTATGAGCAATATCTAGGCAAGAAAAACACTCCAGTCTATGGAATTCTCTCTCTGGCACCATTTCTCTCTTTCATAGCTCCTTTGTCAGTCCTGCATCCATGATGATGGCATGTTTAAGGCAGATGTGTTCTGGGAGAGTCACTGCCATTGGGATGCTCCAGTATCTGATTAGATCTTTCTCAGCTAGCAACAAGGCAAAGTGGCTGGTGGACCAAGGACAGAGTTTCCCCCATTTTGAGTCTGTGGGGTGGGGGTGAGGGGGAAGGAAGTGAAGTACATCTGATCCAAAGTCAGTATTCAGCATCAGTCAGGCAGCAACCCTTCTAATTCTGAGAAAAAGATCTTGTATAGGAATGGGACATCACAGATGTAAACAACCGGCCTACGTACTAAAGAGCTCTAATCTGCTTTCCTGCCAGAGTTCATGTTCCTGGCACATGCTGCAAACGCACACCCTGCACTTTCACCCAAGGGTGCGGCTCTCCTCAGTCCTTCCTTACTCACATCAGCCTTTCCTTTCTAGTCTTAAGGGTATATGTTTTTTCAGCTACAGTGAGAAAATAACGCTCAGAATTTAGGAAGTTGGTTGGTTGGGCTGAGAACTTTTCAGCCAAGTATAGGATAATCAAGCCATTGTGGCATCACTGATGAGGTTGGCTCTTATTGGTGGAATGAGGCATTATGACATCACAATCTCAGCTCTGGTTACCAGAGATTGAAACTCTTCACACTTCGAGGGGGTGCTGAAAAGTTCCCAGCCCAACCGAGAAGAGAATAATGTGGATATGGTTCAATCAATGATCTGAAACAAGGTCAAAACATAGAATTTAATTTCTAGAATACTCTTTTCAGCTACATTGGCAAAATAACGCTCAGAATTTATGAAGTTAGTCGGTTGGGCTGAGAACTTTCCAGCACCCCTTCCAATGTTTGGAAGCCATTTATCATGTTGACGAGACTCGCAATATATCCCTGACAGTTCTTTTTGTGCTGCAATATATTGCGTTATACTGCGAGTTCCAGCACATTCTGTACCTCTGCACAAATCTCTGACTTTTCCACTCCCCTCTTTCTGATCTTTTCTAATCTTCTCAGCGTTTCTCGCTCTGAACTTCTGACTCACCCCCCCTTTTTTTCCCACAGTCCCTTTGTCAATCTGCTTTCGAAAGCTCCTTAGTCACGTTCCATAAGCACCAGAAGAACACATTAACAGTTTCCATTTGCAAGGCTCTCGTTTATTCACCATAATAAAGGGTTCGATGGTCCATTTTATCTTATTTTTAAACAAAGGCAATTGATGTTCAGGCTGGGGCTTAGCTCTAAAAATAACGGTTTGGTTTGAGTGACCAGGGCAGGACAGGGTCTCATTCCCTGGGCCAATCTACACTGCTTCAAATGTTAATGTCTGTTTCTTTGTCCAACACGTGGAGGGCCATAATCAAAACATATGTCTGAATCTGATTCATACTGGGAAAATGTCCATTCTCGAAAGGCAAATCACCAAATGTCCAAAATATTTTTTTTCTCGAAAATCATCTATCTGGATGTCCAGGCAGTTGATCGTCCAGACCACCAATACGTCTATCTGTATACCACATTTTTGACCAAACATCCAGAACAAGACCATTTGGACATAGGAGGGGCCAGCATTGTGATGGACTGACCACCCGGACATGGCAATGGAACAGTGGGGCACCTTACAAGGCACTGCTTTGAACTTCACAGAAAGGGTGTCACATAAACATCTCACCAGAGATGTTTTGGGGGCTCACCAGGTCATACCCACCTGTCTACAACCCCAATAGGCCTTATGGCTGCACAGTAGAGTTTGGGGAGGTTTTGGTAGGCTCACATTTTCCACCATGGTTAGAGAGGCTTATGGGATGTGCTACTCCTCTCTATGGTTCACTAGCCCACCCTCCAAGCTATTTAAGACACTTTTATGTAGCTCTACTAGGCTTTCATAGAAACATAGAAACATACAAATAGACGGCAGATAAGGGCCACAGCCCATCTAGTCTGCTCACCCTAATGTCCCTCCCCTACCTTAGCCCTCTGAATAGATCCCATGTGACGATCCCATTTGGCCTTAAAATCAGGCACGCTGCTGGCCTCGATCACATGCAGTGGAAGACTATTTCAGCGATCAACCACCCTTTCTGTGAAAAATAATTTCCTGGTGTCAGCTCGTGGTTTCCCTCCCCTAATTTTCCACGGATGCCCTCTTGTTGTCGTGGGATCTTTGAAAAGGAAGATATCTTCCTCCATCTCTATGCGGCCCGTGAGATACTTGAACGTCTCGATCATGTCCCCCCTCTCTCTGCGCTCCTCGAGTGAGTATAGCTGCAATTTGTCTAGCCGTTCCTCGAGTCCTGAGACCATCCGGGTGGTTTCCTACACCAGGTGCTGATGTTCTGGAGACAGGTATGTAAATTTTTATTCTGATCTTTGTGGGTATGTGAGGGGGGGTCAGTGAACACTGGGGGAGTGTGTGGGGGGTCTTTACTTTGTCTCTGTAGTGGTTATCTGGTCACTTTGGATACCTTTTTTGGCACTTATGCCATTTGTACATCATCCAGGATGTCTAATAAAACATTCGATTTTCTCTGCAGGACAACTAAGTCTAGTTTTATATTCTGATACTTGTCTCTTACCCACCTGGTACTAATAACCATTAATGCATTATAAAGGAACAAAACTGGTTTACAACCAGTGATGGTAGATAACCAGTTTGAGTGAAATTAGTTCACTCAGGGCCAGATTCTCAAAATTTAAGGTTGCCTTTAATGCAGTCGCTAAACCGGTTCCAGCTGGTTTAGCATGCATGTATTTTAACAGCGGATTATCATAATGGCTTACCGTGGTCTTTTCCAAGCTCCCTAGCAGTCTACGACTCTGCCATGCAAATGGGCTCATCGATATTGAAACGAGCACTCCGGTGGATTCTTCAATATCACCGAGTGATTCTCCAAGTATGGCGTCGGCTTTTGGTGAGCAAAAATCAGTGACTAGTCCAGGGGTGCTGGAGTCTTCGAGTCCTCGCGGTGTGACTATCAATAAAGTGAACTTTACACCCGTGGCTGAATTATTGACATCTCATCCTCACGACTCCTTTGTTGTGCCGGTACTGTGCCAGCATCTCTGTCGTGTATTTTGACTGTATCTAATGAAACAAAATAAAATTACATGATTTATATAAATTATAGTCTTTTTTTAGGGGGGACGGGACAAAAACAAGCTTCTTGAGCGCATGTATTATAGCCGTGGCTTATGTGTTTCTGGTTGTGGTTCATGTTAAAATTTGACATTAAAAACAAATTACAAGATTTACATGAATTATAGTAGTTTTTATCTGGTTTTTCGACACGAGCGCCCAACGGCTACAGCCGCATGAGCAGCACGCTTATGACGTGAGTATATATTACGCTCAAATAAGGCACGCACGCGATATGTGTGCTTACAGCATTGCTTTTCCCGGCACATGCGCACATTTACGCCTCTTTCATGGTATATTCTGCGCATATGCCGATCACTATCACCAGTGACTCATTTCATGTAAATTTAGCGAACCTTCGCTACTCTCCGCCAACCTCATTTGCATGCACAGTTTTTGGGAGAACGACTCGCCTTTTTTAAATTGCTACAATAACAGCTGCATCAGCAGCTCATCATTTTATACCGCAAAGTTTTGAGAATCTAGCCCTCAGTTCATAGCAGTCACAATCGCTGGCAAGAAAAATGTCATCCATATAAAAAAAAGAAGGGCGGCAAAAAAAAAAAAAGCACACAAGATGCTAGTAATTATTTAAAAAGGGATGCTTAATGAGACTAAAGATATTATAATGCCTCTGTATCGCTCCATGGTGCGACCTCATCTGGAGTATTGCTTTCAATTCTGGTCTCCTTATCTGAAGAAAGATATAGCGGCACTAGAAATGGTTCAAAGAAGAGCAACCAAGATGATAAAGGGGATGGAACTCCTCTCGTATGAGGAAAGACTAAAAAGGTTAGGACTCTTCAGGTTGGAAAAGAGACGGCTGAGGGGAGATATGATGGAAGTCTACAAAATCCTGAGTGGAGTAGAACGGGTACAAGTGGATCGATTTTTCACTGCATCAAAAATGATAAAGACTAGGGCACACTCGAAGTTACAAGGAAATACTTTTAAAAACAAATAGGAGGAAATATTTTTTCACTCAGGGAATCGTTAAGCTCTGGAATGCCTTGCCAGAGGTTGTGGTAAGAGCGTAGCTGGTTTTAAGAAAGGTTTGGACAATTTCCTGGAGGAAAAGTCTATAGTCTGTTATTAAGACATGGGGGAAGCCTCTGCTTGCCCTGGATCGATAGCATGGAATGTTGTTCTATTCTTGGTTCACTTCTGATATTGTATTGGAGGAGAGTGTGGCACAGCGGTTAAAGCTGAGGTTGTGGGTTCAAACCCTGTGCTTCTCCCTGTGACCCTGGGCAGGTCTACTGCCCTAGGTACATTGGATAGATTGTGAGCCCCCTGGGACAGATCAGGAAAATGTTTGAGCACCTGATTTGTATCCCATTCTCAGCTCTTTGGGAGGACAAGCTACAAAAATCAGAGCCACACTGGAAATTGAACCTGGTTCTAGCTGGATCCCAGGCACTGTGCTAGCCATTAAGCTACTCATCCACTCCAGTGGAGTTAGGTGTAAAACTGTGAACTTACAGCAATTATCCACATACACACAGCACTGTACACATTACACCGGACGACAAAGTTTTTGCTTCTTCAACACTTTCGGGTGTATCTTACAGATTTTTGGTTGCTGATCACGAAAATCACATTTAAAATTACACATCACGTACCATTTTATAAAAAAAGTACATTTTTACAATTTCTTGTTATACTTTCAGGCTAATGTAATTAATTCTTAGCCTAATTTTTAATCTAGGCCTATTGCTCACGTTATACCTTGCTAGATCTACACTTCTCCCTCCGGATTTGCGGAGGATAGGGGCAGAGCCGGACCGCGAATGGTGAAATACTGCGAATATCTTCTGGTCCAGCTCTGACCCACCCCTGCCTCCCCCCCCCCACCTTCCCCCCAGCATCCCTGCCTTACCTGGTGGTCTAGCAGACTTTCGGGGCAGGAGCGATCTTCTTTTGCTCCTGCCCCGTGCAGATCACCAATAGGAAATGGCTGCCGTGAATTTCCGTAGTCTCTCGAGACTACGAAGGGAACTCCCCACAGCCATTTCCTATTGGTGATCTACATGAGGCAGGAGCGAAGGTAGGAAGATCGCTCCTGCTCCGAAAGCCTGCTAGACCACCAGGTGAGCCCGGGATGCTGGGGGGGAAGACTAAACTATAGGGTTTTTTTTTCTTTTTTTTCCCCTTCCCCCCAAAATTGTGAATATGTGAAATCACAATTGCCGAAACTGCGAATGGGGAGGAAGAAGTGTAGTGTGGGCATGTCCAGGCGTACATTCAGGGCAGGTTGCATAACATCCATGGAAATGATGCTGTCTGGGCATGCCTGGGCTCGTTTGCATGTGGGCTTGGTTGACAAACCTCTTAGAGCATACAAAACCATGCCATTGAAGATGCACTTTCTACATTCACATGTGGACTTCTTCCCTGCAAATCATGGTGCAGTCAGCGACGAACATGGCGAAAGGTTTCACCAGGACATTGCCACTATGGAAAAAAAAATATCAGGGCAACACAAATCCATCAATGCTGGCTGACTATTGTTGGGCAACGGAGAAATGAAAATCAGCAGGAAAACACTTTTCGCTATGGCGCACTATCGCTAACTTGTTTTAGTCAATTAAAAATACCATCATGTTTCTCAAAATTCCTATGTGATACAGTCAGTGGGAAATTATATTTGTGTTTGTTTTGAAGAAGTATATTATAGGGTTACCAGATTTTAATTTAGTAAAATCCGGACCCTAGACCCACCCTGCCCGGCTTGCCCAGTTCCAGTGCCAGGTTTTGAAAAGCCATCCGGACCCCTGGACATGTCCTCGAAAAGGAGGACTTGTCCGGCGAAATCTGGACGTCTGGTATCCCTAGTCTATCATAATCACCAGTTTATTTTAAGAAAGCAAAACCTTTTGGAAAAATTTGTTGTCCAGTGTTATCAGCAGGTACTTTCTCTGTTCCTAGTGAACTCACAATCTAAGGCAGGGGCGTCAAAGTCCCTCCTCGAGGGCCGCAATCCAGTCGGGTTTTCAGGATTTCCCCAATGAATATGCACGAGATCTCATGTATATTCATTGGGGAAATCCTGAAAACCCGACTGGATTGTGGCCCTCGAGGAGGGACTTTGACGCCCCTGATCTAAGGTGTGTGTATCTGAGGCAGTGGAAGGTGAAGTGACATACCCAGGGTTGCAAAGAGCAGCAGTGAGAATCCAGCCCAGTTCTCAGGATCACAGCTCACTGCTCTAGGTCCTCCAGCATCCCAGAATCCAACATTAGGCAGACCCTCAATAGCCAACATTGAATATGCAGATAGAAGTTCAAGTGCCGCGCTGGTCTTTAAATGAAATGCTGATATTCAGTCGGAATATTGACCTGGAAATGTACCTCAGTGTTTTCTTGTTTTGAATTTGACGTTATTGTACAGGGTGTGACCTACAGCAAATAGAGAACAATTAAGCAAGACTGTTTAATCTACCCTGATGAGAAGTAATTACTGAGGTTATTTTCTGTCAACAGAAATTACATCATATCTTACAGAATTTAATGTTTTATTCCATGTGACTCATATGTTGTTTCATATCAGTTGCAACCCATCACTAAATGTAATTATCACTGAGTTGTTTTGTATATATATTATGATTAAGGCTTGCTGATAAGAATCTTTGCTGCGTTAAGGAAATGTTCGTCTCTCTGTAGGAGAAAGAGCCATCCTGGATAGGTGAGCAGTGGAATAAACACGGACATCCGGATATCCCCGGACAATGTCCTTTTCGAGGACATGTCTGGGAGTCCAGAGAGCTTTTCAAAACCCAGCACTGTGTCCGGGTTTTGAAAAACTTCCTCAAAATCGCGTGAGATAGGGAAAATACTTAGGGCTCCTTTTACGATGCCGCGCTAGAGGGTTTTCATCACGTGCTAACCCCCGTGCTGGCCGAAAAACTACTGCCTGCTCAAAAGGAGGCGTTAACGGCTAGCGCGTCCGGCGGTTTAGCGCACGTTAAACCGCTAACGCGCCTTCGTAAAAGGAGCCCTTAGAGCCTGATTTTCATATTTGCTGTACGCTGCTTTGGGTGAACCTCACTTCATACAGGCAGTTAATAAATCCCAATGAACAAAACAAAAAAAAAATACCCGCAAAGAAATTCCATGACAAAATGTAACCATGGCCTGGAACAGAAGTAGTAGGAAGTGATAAGTGGAAAGGGAGACGTAGTTAAAAGAAATAGAAAATGTAAGCAGGGGAGTCCTGGGGGTTTGGCTAGTGAGGACTCTTAATTTCAAGGTTGGGTTGGCACCCAGTGCCCTGCTCACCCGCCTTAATGCTATCCCTGCTTGGAATGGGTCACAGGTTAACATGGCTACATTTCCCAGGAATGGAGAAATAAATATTGTATTGCTGACATCTGGGAAAGGTGGACTAAATTGTCTTCATCCGGCAATATTTACTATTTTAGCCTCCTGTGTTACATACTGGCAGGGGCCCGTGCGATGCTCCTGATTCATGTGCGCTCAGGGGCTGCCCCTATGGCACACGGTATACAGGGAAACTAGAGAAATGAATTCACTTATTCAGAATATGAACAAGGGATGTGTCATCTGTTTAATTCATTTGTAGCATCCTCTGAGTTGTGCATTTCAGCGTCTCATCAGTACAGTGGGAACACAGCAGACTTGGAGGTGACTAGGAGAATCTGAATAAAGGGCCCAGAACAAACATCCATTGTGTTGATACTGAGTAAAGACAAATGATACCCACTGGATAGTTTCCTGCTTGCCGGATGTGTGTTGACAACAAAACACGCCACGAGATATGAAATAGAAATCCATCCTCACCCAAGTGAAAGTCTATATGCTTCTCGAATCCATAGTACCTCAAGTATTATAACAGAATGATATGACGAGAGGGTCTAGGGGTCCGGATTTTCCTATTCATATCACCCTGATGCAGCAAATCCTACAGACAGTTCAGAACATATAGAGTTCACTATATCCTGATCTGGAATTGTGATCAGGATAAGACCTGACTGCTTCTAATAGCAGTTTTTGGAGAGGGGTGAGGTCTGAGTACATTTTGCTCATGATAGTGAAACCACAGTCTGCTAATTCAATTGTGACATCATCGCCATCAGTTCTGAATCGAGTGAGGTATTTCCAGGTGCTATTGCCTTGAGAAATCTCAGCTGCTCTCCCTCCACTCGCACCCAGAAAGAACCGTGCCCCAGTGGCATCAGAATGAATGAACCTGGAAGCCTTATTCTTCACAAGAGTGAGTAAGTGGCACATCATACCAGTCTTGGATCCTTCTATTTCCAGTGTATCATCCTCAGGCACTTGTAGAGCTGATACGGAACCTCACAACGAGTGACTCATCAGTACATTCCAAGCTACCACTCAGTACCATTAGACGGCACATTTTCCCAGGGCCTGAGGCTTTTACAAATAAAAAAAAGCAAACAGCATAAAAGATTTTATTTTCTTGAATGACTAATGTGTTTTCTCCTGTCCCCTTCCCCTGCTGTTCTGACATAAACATATCACACCATCTGTCACATGAGTATCAGATCAGCTGCCGGTGTGTACTGCTGTCTGAAGTGAGGAATCATTGGGGTAACACTGATGCAAAAAAAAATCTAATGATACAATCTTGCTTTGATAATATTGTTCACATTCTTTTGTATTGTTTTGATAATGTTTTTGTATTATTTTTTATACAAATACAATAACAATTTCACAGACAAAAAAAAACAAAGATACAATTCGTAGGCCATGGGAGATGCAGCTGTTTGAGGAGAAAGGGGTGAGAAGGAGTGGAGCGGATAAATTGGTTGGAAGGAGACTATAAGATGGAAAGAAATGGAGGGGGGGGGAGGGGAAGACCATAATGACAAGAGAGTTTTAAAGAGAAAAAGGAGACATCTGGAGAAAGATACTGGAAGAAGTTATAGGGACAGGAGAATGGTATTGAAAAGAGGAAGAAGAAAACCAGAGAGGACGAGAGACTGAAAACCCACCTTTTTGATGTAGCCTTCAATCCATAACCCTTCACCCCACTGCCCACCAACCCAGCCAGCTGATTAACCCTTCCCCTTAACATGGACTTTTAATATGGTATGTACAGCGCCTTGAAGTCTGATTTGACGGTATAATAAGATTTTAATAAACTTGAAACTATCCATGACATCGCATTTGTCTGTTTAGATTTTAAGCTCTTTGGAGCAGGGACTGTATTCTTCTTCTTTGTGATTCTGTGCAGTGCTGCGTGCGTCTGGTAGCGTTCTAGAAATAATTCATAGTGGTAGTAGCAGAGGCAAGGGGAGAAAGAGGCCCTTTTGTACATCGGGAGGAGAGCTTCTGTGCCAGTCTTACTGACATGGAAAACTTTTGAGCATTGGGGCTACAGTATTCAGAAAACAGTAAAATGGCTGGATATTTATTCCATTCTCAAGGAAAAGTTGTCCTTCATGAGATGAAAACAAGGAATTAAATAAGTGCGCTTAAAACTGTATCTCTGAAGAATCAGAATCCCTGGGAATATTACATCAGGTTGGCACACACTCTGTCCATATATTATCTAAAGCTGCTCAGCCTACACAGGGGCACTGGGGAGATGGGTTTGCGATTCTTCTCCTCTTTCCTGTCCTAGGAGTTGCCTCTTATTTCTGCTCACAACCTGGTTAATTACCAGTTCTGGCCTATATATATACGTGGCAGCAAAGGAGCAAACCTGTTTGAGAGATGGAATATGAGAGCAAAAATGCAATGACCTGTTACGTAAAACTTTCACATACAGCCTTTGGAAGATAGGTGGTGAACACAGGAATAGAGCAAGCGAATCGCTTAACCACTCTCACCAATAACTTTGCTTGGACTTCTTTCTCAATGTGGACATGGAAGACAAATGAGCTTCTGTCTGGTGATCATTAGGGACCTATAAAACACTGAGGAATAATATGTCAAAAATTGTGTGTATATATATTCAAACAGAGGAGAAATCATACATAAAATATAAATGTGAAACCCTAAATTCTACCGAGTTTCACGGTGGTGACATAATTTCCCGTTTAATTCATTTGCATGAAGTCTAGATGAGGTTATGTCACTGCTTGAAATAGAGAAGGTCTGAAATTACAGGAAGGAAGGCTTGGGGGAAGTATGAGAAAATGCTTCTTTACCGACAATCTGGAAGACAGGGCAATCCCAAGGACATCTGACACCCTAGACCAGTGTCCTTCAACCTTTTTACACCTATGGACCGGCAGAAATAAAAGAGTTATTTTGTGGACCGGCGGTTGAAGAACACTGGGCTAAGTCGTGGGCCAGATCCTGCCCATCTCTACTCGGTCTCCACCCCAGACCCTACCCCCATAGTCCTAATTGTAACACTAATTTTTCCATTCATTTTTCATATATACACACAATATAATCTTATCAACAATGCATCGATCGCACTGTGGACCGGCAGGAAATTTCTGTGGACCAGCACCGGTCCACCGGTGGTTGAAGAACTCGGCCCTAGACCATGGGTGTCAAAGTCCCTCCTCGAGGGCCGCAATCCAGTCGGGTTTTCAGGATTTCCCCAATTAATATGCATGAGATTTATTTGCATGCACTGCTTTCATTGTATGCTAATAGATCTCATGCATATTCATTGGGGAAATCCTGAAAACCTGACTGGATTGCGGCCCTCGAGGAGGGACTTTGACCCCCCTATCCTAGACATACCTTCAGACATGTTCCCCTCCCACCCCAGCCTAGCTTAAAGCCCTCTCTACCACCCCTCATAGCTAGCATCTCCTCTTCTCTTTCTAACTCTCCCCTTCCCTACTTTTACCCAACCCCCGGTGTCCTTCATCTCGTTTTCCCCATCCCTTCTATACTGTCCAGTAGTCCAGCATCTTTCTCCTTCCCTTCCATCTACCCCATGGTGTCCAGCATCTCCCCATTCTCCTCTTAAATATCCAGCTGCTTCCCTTCCCTTCTTTACCTCCTCCATTGCGGCATCTGCATGTCAGTCATTGCTGACACATGGTATGTGGTCCCTTCTCACTTCTCGGGGACCAATAGACAAAGCGACCTTGCTTAACAAATGTTCTGTGTGCATAATAGTGGTCGTACGATGCAGTAAAGGTTTACGGCAAAGTATATTAAAATGAATGGTAAGGAAGTCATTAGGTGTTTACAACACAAGAAATTCACTGCAAGCTCTGAGGCAGTGTGGAAGGGTTTGTCAAGAAGATTTCATGCCGGTGTTGGAGATTTATTCCCATTTTTTTCTTGCAAACATATATAACACAGTAAGTGACTGTGTAGATAAAAACGTGCACCGTGCATTCAGTCTGCCTAAAAAGGTGGCCAGAGCTCTGCCACACACTCATGCTTAAATGCTGGCAGTCTTGGTCTTAACCACACATCATCCCCATGTATTACTTACCAGTCAAGATGTCTTCCCCTGGCCTCTGAGATAGCGGAGAACCGGTTGACATAATATACTTGGACTTCCAGAAAGCGTTCGACAAAGTACCTCATGCGAGACTTCTCAAGAAACTACAAAGTCATGGAATAGAAGGGGATATACTAAGATGGATAGGAAAATGGCTAGAAAACAGAAGACAGAGAGTGGGCATAAATGGGAAGTACTCAGACTGGAAGAAAGTAACTAGCGGTGTGCCTCAGGGCTCAGTTCTTGGGCCTATCTTATTCAATACCTTCATAAATGACCTGGAAGAAGAAACGACCAGTGCTATCATCAAGTTTGCAGATGACACAAAACTATGCCGAGCAATCAGGTCACAAAAAGACAGCGAAGAACTCCAGAGAGATTTGAAGCAACTTGAGAGATGGGCAGAAAATTGGCAGATGAGTTTTAATGTAGAAAAATGCAAAGTGATGCACCTGGGCAGTAAAAACAAAGAGCATGGGTACAAACTGTTAGGTATAACATTGGGGAAGAGCGAACAAGAAAAAGACCTGGGAGTACTGATACATAGAACCCTGAAGCCATCGGCTCAATGTGCGGCGGCGGCAAAGAAAGCTAACAGGATGTTAGGCATGATAAAGAAAGGAATCACGAGTAGATCAAGGGAGGTCATAATGCCGCTTTATAGAGCAGTGGTCAGACCACACCTGGAATACTGTGTCCAACACTGGTCTCCGTACCTGAAGAAGGATATAACACTACTGGAGAGGGTGCAGAGGAGAGCGACGAAGCTAGTAAAAGGTATGGAGAACTTGAGCTACAAAGATCGCCTCAGAAAACTGGGACTATTCACCCTTGAGAAGAGAAGACTGAGAGGGGATCTGATAGAGACTTTTAAATTGCTAAAAGGGATCAACATAATGGAGCAAGCTCACTCACCAGCAGGGGGAAAGGATGGTGAGCAAGAAACAGCATTATTCACATTGGCAAATGTAACCCAGTCTCGGACCAGAGGTCATGGCCTGAAGCTGAGAGGGGACACGGCCAGGACAAACGTCAGAAAGTTCTGCTTCACACAGCGAGTGGTGAACGCCTGGAACTCTCTCCCGAAAGAGCTGGTGGAGGAAACCACCATTCTAGGATTTAAGGGAAAATTGGACGCACATCTTCTTGCAGAAGACATTGAGGGATACGAGTGACCATTGTATTCGCCAGGGTGTGCCTGGCTGAGCCTCCGCGTGTGCGGATCGCCGGACTAGATGGACCCCAGGTCTGATCCGGTGCAGGCATTTCTTATGTTCTTTACGTTCATCCGAATTAAATTTACTATCTGTCCCTTCTTTAAAAATCATCGGAACGAGAAGAGCAGATATGTTCACTGTCGCAGGTCCACAATGGTGGAATTCCCTTCCCCAGTACATTAGAATAGAACAAGATATTTCAGCTTTTAAAAATTTCTTAAAAACTTATTTGTTTAAGGATGCTTATGACCTTTAAAAATTTAAAAATTATCTATTTTGTTTTAATTAATATTCACAAAGTGTGCCTTGAAATTATTTACCCTACCCTTTGTTTTTCCCTTTTTTTCTGTGCCCCTATTGTAACTTTACCACCTTTCCTTTTTTTCATGTCAGTTATTATTGGAATTTTATGTTATTATGTTTAAAGTTGCTTTATTATATTATGTACATCGCCTAGAAAATTCGAAATAGGCGATTCATCAAGAGCTAAATAAACTTGAAACTTGTACAACACTGGAGTTGCCAAATCTTCACCTGTCTTTTGCCATTTACCAAACTCAGACAGTAATCTGTCTGGCATCAGCCGAGAAGGGGTAAAACACGGACCTCGCAGACTTCACTGATCTTAACTGCACGTCCTTAAAAATCTGAGGCCTGTGCCACTTTTAGTCTCAGCATAGGGAGGGAAAAGCATTAGGATCCGTCAGAGCTAACTTGTCATAGAGGTCTGTCAGAGCCATAACCTTTGCTGAGATGAAAATTGGCACAGACCTCAGATTTGTAAGGACGTGCAGTTAAGATCCATGAGGTCCGTGTTTTACCCCTTCGCTCTGCTGGATTTGGCTAATCTTCTTGCAGTCTTTTGCCGTTTGTGGGACAAAATGGAAGTAACAGCTGTGCGCAGAGTGGCAACATCTGCAAAGAGAACCAACGTTCCAGCACGGTTCATAGTCTGCGCACATACAAATGTGCGTGGTCAGAGGTGAGCAAGTCTTTATAGTGCAAGACAATTGCTGACTTGTCATGCGCGCATTTGACTTGCCACCTACCGGCACACGTCTGTATATGTTCTGTGCGGAAAATATTAGCTCTGCGTTCATTTAATGCGCAGGGCATTTTTGTGATGTTAATATCTCTACCGCAGAACAAAATTCTGCTTCATGTGCAAATATGCCCTGACACCTTTGCTTTCTCTGGACATGCCCTTAATGCCGGAACATTTGCGCCCACGTATCCGGCAGGCTTTCCCTGATTAGCGCCCACGTTCTGCGAGGTTTTTGATTTGGCATACTCTATCAATGCAGAATATTTGCTCGCTAATTTTGCTTGCGATCAGCGTGCCATTCTGCATTGACCCTATCAGTGGCTATTGGTGAAGCCCAGGCAAGCACGCTTTCCTGGGAAGGGGTAAAACGCGGACCTGATGGACCTGGCGGATCTAAAACCGCACGTGCTTAAAAATCTGAGGTCCTTGCCGCTTGTAGTTAGTTTCTGGCTCTGACAGACCTCGGTGACAATTTAGCGCTGACGGATCCGTCTCAGCTTAGGGAGGGAAAAGTATTAGGATCCGTCAGCGCTAAAATGTCACTGAGGTCTGTCAGAGCCAGAGACTAACTACAAGTGGCACATACTAGAGAATGACACGGTGACAAAATTCATCGCCGTTCCCCTCCCCGCGGGAAACCATCTTCATGTCGTTCTTTAAGGAGAGAGGGAAGAATCAGAGTATGAATGGCCACAACCACTGACCCGCAAGCTTTGCTTTGAAGAATGCTGGTGTAGAAGGACTGAGGTTGAAATTAGACACTAGAAAATGACATGGGATTATTTCCCGCGGTTATCCGCGGGGACGGGGACGGTGATGAATTTTGTCACCGTGTCATTAGCACATAGCTCAGATTTTTAAGGACGTGCGGGTTTAGATCCGTCTTTTACCCCTTCCCCGCTTTCCTTTCTGCTGGGATGCTTTTGTGGTGAAGTGATCTGTAAGCATTTCAAGAAAACTCAACTGAAAGGCAGGGAACCCAAAAAGTTCACTCCCAGAACATTACTTCAGCATTCCAGATGGAGGATTCAACCCTGATGAATGTGGGTCAGCAATCAGTGGATTTGCATCAGTGGATTTCCTGCCCCGACCGGCTCCTTTGTTTGCTTTGCCACCGCTGCTAAGGCCGCTGACGTGGACGACGCTGGCAGCGCCTCCAGGGCTCCGGCGAAGGAGGGTGGCAAGGCGCCGCGAGCCCGTGACGTCACCGGGCGCCCCACGTGGTGCAGCTCATTCACAAAACCCCTCGGCCGGCTCCGTATAAAAGGCACGAGCTACGCGCTGGAGCCCAGAGACAGGCAAACGACACGAAACAAGGCAACGAAAGGCAAGCAAACGCAACGGACGGAACGCGTTGGACTTTGTTTTATAGTCGTTTTCAAGAAACCAAGAGGAAGCGCTTGCTTTGAAGATTATTTACTTTCGTGTCGGATTTTCTGCCTAAGTATGGTCAACATGGAAGTCTGCGGGATGGACTGCGGCACTTTGAAAGCCCTTTTGGAGGAGAGGGTGGCCCGGTGCCTGGTCCTGGACTGTCGGTCGTTTTTCTCCTACAACTCCTCTCACATCCTGGAGTCCAGCAACGTCCGCTTCAGCACCATCGTGAAGAGGAGAGCCAAAGGGGCCATGAGCTTGGAGCACATCGTCCCCAACGAGGAGCTGAGAAGCCGGCTGCTGGCAGGGCTCTTCCAGGCGGTGGTGCTGCTGGACGACAGGAGCTCGGACCTGGAGCTGATCAAGAAGGACTGCACCGTGCTGCTGGCAGTCACCACCTTGTGCAGGGAGTCCAGGGGCAGCCGGCTCTACTTCCTAAAAGGTACCTTTTCCAAATCGAATCGAATCGAAACCTTAAGTTTAGATACCGCATCATCTCCATGAGTATGGAGGTGACACGGTTTACAAGAACTTAAAATAGTAGGTAGAGAGGAAGAAAAAAGGATTACATGAACTTATGTGAAGAAGGGGGGAAGGATAGAGTTACAATTTGCTGAAAAGCCAGGTTTTCAGTTGTTTGCGGAATAACTGAAGGGAGCTCAGGTTCCGCAACGGGAGGTGAGGTCGTTCCAAAGACCTGTGATTTTGGAGAGAAGGGATTTTCCCAGTTTGCTCCTTGCCTCTGAACCGCTTGACTCTGTTTCATGCTAATTCCACATTTCCTTCCCTCTTGTCTCTTCCAGGTGGCTACGAGGCTTTTTCCACTGAATATCCTGAGTTTTGCAGCAAACCATCTAGCCCAACTGGTCTGACTCTGCCCCTGAGTGCCAGCAGCGTGCCTGGCAGCGCGGATTCCTCCTGTAGTTCTTGTGGGGGTACCCCCCTGTACGACCAGGTCAGTACCTCCATCACAAGCTTCTCTGAAACCAATCTGCTAAGAAGCCTTGATAAACCTATAAACATGGTAAAACTCACCAGGCAATCTTTTCTTCTCTACTGATTCCAGGGTGGTCCAGTCGAAATCCTTCCTTTCCTCTACCTGGGCAGTGCCTACCACGCTTCCAGGAGAGACATGCTGGATGCTTTGGGGATAACAGCTCTGATCAACGTCTCAGCAAACTGCCCCAACCATTTTGAGGGACATTACCAGTACAAAAGTATCCCAGTGGAGGACAATCACAAAGCGGACATCAGCTCCTGGTTTAACGAAGCAATTGATTTCATAGGTAATTTAAATTTCTACTTCTGGCGATCTCTGGCTTATTTCTAGCACAGAATGTATGTTTTGTGCAAATGCACTAAAGCTTAAAAAGAATCTCTGTTACATACTCTCAAAGCAAATGCTAGTTTTCCACATTATTTCGTAATAATTCCTGCCGATGCTGTCATTTATAAATGAATACTTCGGCAGATTCTAGGCTTAGCAAATTGTTTGGATTAGAATTTGCTTCCCAGCCGTAGACATTTGGTTTTGTTTTCAAGTTTGCAGCCCTTAGTTCATACTTTAAACATGACATACCATTATTTCAGACTCTGTGAAAAACGCCGGAGGAAGGGTATTCGTTCACTGCCAAGCTGGTATCTCCCGCTCTGCCACCATCTGCCTGGCATACCTCATGAGGACCAACCGGGTGAAACTGGACGAAGCCTTTGAGTTTGTGAAGCAGAGAAGGAGCATCATATCCCCAAATTTCAGCTTCATGGGCCAACTCTTGCAGTTCGAGTCTCAGGTGCTGGCACCCTCTTGCTCCGCTGAAGCTGGCAGTCCGGCCATATCTGTGCTGGACCGAGGAACCTCCACCACCACAGTCTTCAACTTCCCCGTTTCCATCCCCGTTCACCCTGCAGCTAACGGTTTAAATTTCCTTCAGAATCCCATCACGACATCTCCCAGCTGCTGAAAGGCAGACAAAAAGCACAGAAAAAACTCAGACTTTTTTTTATTATTTTACTAAAAAGTGCAATAACTTTGGAGACAGTTATCTTCTAAAATTGTTCTTTAATGTGTTTCCCCCCACCCTTGCCACATCCCACGAGTCTCTGATAAGACCCCCAGAATCCGGCAACTCTTTCTTAGGTCTTGTTTGACCAGTCTTAAAGGGAACAAGGACCCCCTTCAGTATTTCCAATCGTAAGATGTACTCCAGCTACAAGAATTGTTTTTATATATTTATTTACCTGTTGGGGTCCACTGTGCCCGCCCCTCCCCTGTCTAAAATTTCATTTTGAAGGAAGTAATGAATACCTCAGTATTTTCGGGTACTGTACTCCTGTAAATATATTTTAAAGAGAACAGTTTTTTGTTTTCTTAGCACTGACCTGAGAGCGCTTAAACTCAAGTGCTTTCTTGATTTGCTGTTGTATATTTGCTGATTATTTATAATCTGAAATAATATATTTCTTCTCTTGAGAGAAGATATGGTTTTGCTACGTGACTCTGACTTTTTATACGGATGGAATAAATTATATTTGTAATGAAACGTGTCCAGCTACTGATTCTCTCCCTTCCCTCCATGACTGGAAATCTGCTGTCTTTATGCCTCTTAGTTTATGGGACATCAGCAGACCTGGGTTTGTTTTAATTCTGTGCCTTTTACAGTTACGCTAGACATCGCTCCAGTTATTTCAGATTTACTTAGCAGAAGACCACAAGGTAGATTGAATCAGGCAACATTTCTGGTAAAATAACGAAAGATATTTTTGAATTCCTTTCCTAGGATTTTCACCTTTTAAATTTACCCTAAAACACTGTCATGGTTTGCTGTTATAACCCCTTCGATAACTTACTTCCCCCTTTTTATAAAACCGTAGCGCGGTTTGTAGCGTCGGCCGCAGTGGTAACAGCTCCGACGCTCAGAATTCCTATGAGCATTGGGGCTGTTACCGCCACAGCTGGCGCTAAAAAACGCACTATGGTTTTGTAAAAGGAAGGGGGTATTTATTTATTTTCCATATTTATATGCCACTTTTATGAAAGTGGCTCAAAAAACATATACATGATTAAAAAGACAAGCAAATACTTTCCTCACATATCCATTTGATTGTCCCACAATTTTATGATATTTCATAATGAGAACTCGAGAGATCCCATCAGTTCCTTCTAACGCACCTATCAGTTCAGTTTATCAAGTTATACAGCTGTTGCAGCAACAATCAAAACAGACCATTTGAATGCATCACTGTGATGTGCAGGAAACTTTTTTTTTTTTTCTTCCTTATTCCTGTACAAAGTCAGTGTCTTAGATCGTGTCACGCACTGATCAAATTTCAAGTTTATTTAGACTTGATATACCACATTTTGCAGACAACAGTGGTTCCCAACCCTGTCCTGGAAGACCACCAGCTGGTCAGATTTTCAGGATAGCTGTAATAAATATGCATGGAACAGATTTGCATGCCTGTCACTCCATTCCATGCAAATCTCTCTCATGCATATTCATTAAGGCTACCCTGAAAACCTCACTTGCTGGTGGTCTTCCAGGACAGGGTTGGGAACCACTGGTTTACAATATTACCAGCTATAAAGCAGTAGAATGGGGAAAAAGGAGTGATGGGAGGCTAGAATTACAATGATTGGATAGGGCAGGAAGGGGGAATAGCTAGTTAGGATGTTCAGATCGATTAATTAGCAGAGTGTATCTTTTTACATTTTTTACTCGTCCTCCATCCCTTCTGGAAATATTTCTGGGGTGTATAACTAGTAATTGATTTAAAAAAAAAAAAAAAAATCATGCTTTTAACGGCAGTTTATTTTTCCCACTCTGGCCAGCGAGCAGAGGGATCCATCCTTTGTATTCTTGTATGCCACTATGCTTGACCTTAGCCCAAGGAGACCAAAAATCAATCATGCAATTGTTCATTTTATGCTCACTTTATAGGCTAATTACCTAAAAAGTGCCTGACATCCTTTTGGTAGGGAATAATTGAGTGTGACACCAGTAAACCTTGTAGGATGAACAGCGAAAACAACATGAGCGCGTTAAAGTTTGACCTCCTCAGCCCGTTAGCAATTGCTGGGACGTCACGAGGATTGCTCAGCATACCAAGTTAATCCCTTGTGTCTAATTGGCTACACAATGGCAAGCATTTTTGGTTCAATTTTGGAGCCAATTTTCATGCATTTGGGGGCTGATTTCAGAAATGAATATGCAAAATTTGATGAACATTTTTCAAATCATTTCATTCCTAGATGGTTCCCTAGATTCTATAAATGGTGCAAAATTGTATGCTATTCTGAGCTGCAGGTGCAACTAAATTGGCTAATGAGCCAATTAGCATCAATTATTGGGATTAATTGGCACCAATTTGGATTGGCTACTGAGTTGTCTGCCACTCATAAGGGGGTGTGGTCATTGGAAGGACAAGGGCGGTTTGAGGTATTCTCTAAGATGGGTTTATTAGGTTTTTCTAGACCACCTATCTAAGCATTCTTTACAATCATTTTCTCTGTCCCGGTGGGCTCACAATCTCTCTAATGCACCTGGGGCTATGGAGGACTGAGTGAGCAGCGTGGGATTTGAACCCACAACCTCAGGGTGCTGAGGCTGTATCTCAATCCACTGCGCCACACCCTCCTCTTACTGAAGGCCAGGATTTGTACCAGGTTTCAGTTGGTGTAGTAAATCCTCTTTTCCAAAGTTTGGCACAGAAATCCATTTCAAGCACTTTTGTATAAATGGAGCAGCACACATCAATCTGGGATTAATGTATAGAGTCAAGTCTAAATCAGTCTTAATGATCAACAATGTACTTTATTGATGAAAATGAACCCGACAAGGTCTACGTTTCAGCTCGACAGCCTGCCTCAGGGGTACATGCATGATCTGAGAATCCTGGAGGGTTCAAGTTGAGCAAGTGTCTATGTTAACCCTCTTAGTAGCAGAGCAGAGCGAGGGAAGAGTACCCAGCCTCATGACAGGGAGAAGAGAGGGGGGGGGGGAGGCCCTAGACTTGAACTCTCCAAGATTCTCAGATCATACATGCACCCCTGAGGCAGGCTGTCAGAGAGAAGTCTTCTGGATCAGGTACGTGCAGCATGTGAACCGTTGAAGGAGCGAGTGCGGATTGAACATGGAGGTAACTGGGAACCCCCCCCCCCCCCCCCCGCTGTCCTGGAAGGCTTTCCTCTGACATCAGCTCTGGCATCGGAGGGAAGCCCTCTGGGTCGGTTTTGGTGGAGGGGGGCAGGCAGGAGGGAAGGATTCCAGGTGGTGGCTTTGCCGAGCAATATTCTCGGTGGTGGCCAGTGCCACGTACCCCCAACAAGCGGCTCGCATACCACGTGTTGAGAAACACTGATCTAGACATCTCACTTGTCTTTTTTGATTATGTGCTGCAGGTACATGAGGTAGATTGGGAGACAACTGAGACAGAGAGGGAAAACTGCTTGAGTACCTGGATAAATTCATGTGAACCATTCTGAGCTCCCCTGGGAGAACAGTATAGAAAAGTGAATAAATAAATAGTGTGAAAAGTTTCAGCCTCTGATAACCAGAGCTGGTATTGTGATGTCATAATGCCTCATTCCACCAATAAGAGCCAACCTCACCAGTGATGTCACAATGGCTTGATTGTCCTTTATTTGGCTCACTTCTGATACTGTTTTGGAGGAGAGTGTGGTGTAGTGCTTAAAGCTACAGCCTCAGCCCCCTGAGGTTGTGGGTAGAGAATGACACGGTGAAAAAATTGGTCCCCGTCACTGCCCCGTCACCGTCTCACCATCCTCTGCACCGCCCCGTCACCGCCATTCCATTCACCGCCCCGTCACCGCCACTGCCATCCCATTCACCGCCCCGTCACCGCCACTGCAACCCCATTCACCGCCCCGTCACCGTCACCGTCGCATACATAAAAGCCTCAAACGGGTACGATTTTATATAATTTTCTTTATTTACGTTTAAAGGAAACATTCAGTAAAACTTTAAAACTTTAAAACTTTGTTTAATATTACTTAAAAACTTTAAAACTTTAAAACTTTGTTTAATATTACTTAAAAACTATACAAAAACAAAACACGACATGTACTTTTAATAGTTCTTATTTTTTAACCCAAAAATAGCAACAAATTACAAACTGCAAAAGTTAGCTTCAGTCATTGTCTTACATATAAATACCCACCTTAGCAGAATGACAATACATCTTTCAATGATAATGTTTTCATATGCGATGTCACCTCAGAAACAACTATTGAAAATAGACAGATATAAATTCTCAAAACTGACACATTTTGATCACTAAATTTAAAAATAAAATTTTTCAATCACTGATCTTCCACCACCCCTTGGACTAGCTATACACAGACATAAAACGACACAGTCCTACATGAAAAGGGGTTGTAAATAAAAAAAACCAGCTCAGTGCTGCAAGAGTATCCCAGCCAGACTTCATTACAGAGCTGGTTTTTTTTTTCACAAAAACAGTCCTAATTGAAACCTCTAATATGGCTTACTAAAAGAGACTAGCTTAGCTACTCTTTCCAATAGCATACATTAAATAGAAATGGTTTAAGAATAATTTTGAATTTATCTTACTGCCTGTAGGTGGAAAGGGCTACGCACACACCTATCTGTTAGTATGCAGCGCTATAGCTGCCCTAAATAGTTAGCACCAATGGTTCTGTAAGGGGGAGACGGACTGCCTCCCACCCTCCCTCCTTAAAACCCATAGTACATAATTGTGCATTCTAAATTGCAAAAACAAACCAACCCCCAAACAGTAAAATAAAGCTGGACAGTCCGGAAATTAACTTTCTCTCGCCCTCTTAATCCCCAGCCTCTAAACGTTTCCATACTATCAAACTCCCCACATCCTACCTTCGTACTCTTCGCTGTCACCGAAACTGAGCAGCAGCGGCTCTTTGATAGCGTGCGGGTCGCCGAAACTCCTACACCTCGCCTAAAACCCAACCTTGAAGACGTCCCGCACCGACGTCCCGCCCTCCTCTGACGCAGCTTCGCCTCCCGCCCTCCCCCCCCCCCTCTGACGGAACTTCCTGTTTCCGGGAGGGCAGGCGCGGCAGAGGGAAAGCTCCGGGGCCGTCGCAGGCCGGTGATCTCGAAAACAAGTTCGGAGGTAGGCTGGTGGGGGTTGAGATGGAGGGGGGGATGTGGTGCTATGGGGGGGGGGAGGAAGAGCGAGAGAAAGAAAGGGAAAGGGAGTTCTTAAACTATATGTCCCATTTTGTGTCTGTTCACGAACACGGTGAAACACGGGTGAATAGCGGTTCTTAGAAGGGGGGACATTGGCCTGCGGGGACAAAGTCATTCACCGTTTCCGCGGTCGGTGAATGACCTTGTCCCCGTCACCGCAGCGACTACTATTTTTCTTCCCCGTTTTCGGCGGTGACCCGCGGTCTAAATTCGGTGGCCGCGGGTAAACCGTCACCGTGTCATTCTCTAGTTGTGGGTTCAAACCCATGCTATTCTTTGTGACCCTGGGCAAGTCACTTAATCCCCCATTGTCCCAGGTCCATTAGGTAGTGTGAGCCCACCAGGACAGACAGGGAAAAATGCTTCGGCTATGAAAGGAGAAGAAAAGAGGAACAGAGACTTGTGGTACCAGATCTCAAGCTGGAAGCTCAAACAAGCAGGTAGAAACTGCTGGGTTGAAAACATAGGTTTTTGGCTGAGTCCTGATTTAAATTGGAAGACGAATAATCCAGGGCTCTCCCGTTATAAATCGTCTGAAATGAACACTTGATCTCTGATTTCACATTGCTTTTTTTATTATTTCTTAATCCCGTTACTCATATTCGGTACAGCTCTAGTTCGCAGGCTGTCTGGTTCTGCCGCTTACCTCTTGCTTCGTAACCTCTTTCTATGTGAAGAAGATGCCTGCTGTTACTCCCCAGGTGGCTGGATTGTGGGGAGGGAGGTTCAGGTTCAGAATTTGTTAACAATTAGTCATCTGGTGAAGGATCTGGGATTTAGCTAAAGACCTTTTTTTGTGGCATAGTTCAAGGTGAATTAGGGCACTTTAGGGGTCTCAAATTTAAGTTGTGAGAAGCTAGTCAGACACTGGCATGAGACCCGACACTGGCATGAGCAGCAGGTTGGAGTTGCTGCTCATGCTTGTGAAGAGCTAGAGGTATGGTGGGGGGGAGGTGAAGGTGCCCACATTGCGGGGAGAGGAGTGGGAAGGAACGAGATGGCGGAGAGGAGAATGGGTGCTAGCACTCCCACCAAGATGGCGCCTAGGGAGGACCCCCCTCCCCCCCTTACTATACCATTGGCTGTGGGGCTGCCAACATACAGATTATCCAAAAAGGAGGTTTGGACAATTTCCTGTTATCGAGAAAGACATGGGTGAAGCCACTTCTTGTCCTGGATCGGTAGCATGGAATGCTGCTACTCTGGGGATTCCAGAATCTTGCTGCTCTTTTGGGATTCTGCATGGAATATTGCTACTATTTGTGGTTCTGGAATCTTGTTACACTTTGGGGTTTCGGAATCTTGTTACGCTTTGGGATTCCGGAATCTTGCTATTCCTTGGGATTCTGTATGGAATGTTGCTACTCTGGGGATTCCAGAATCTTGCTGCTCTTTTGGGATTCTGCATGGAATATTGCTACTATTTGTGGTTCTGGAATCTTGTTACGCTTTGGGGTTTCGGAATCTTGTTACGCTTTGGGATTCCGGAATCTTGCTATTCCTTGGGATTCTGTATGGAATGTTGCTACTCTGGGGATTCCAGAATCTTGCTGCTCTTTTGGGATTCTGCATGGAATATTGCTACTATTTGTGGTTCTGGAATCTTGTTACACTTTGGGGTTTCGGAATCTTGTTACGCTTTGGGATTCCGGAATCTTGCTATTCCTTGGGATTCTGTATGGAATGTTGCTACTCTGGGGATTCCAGAATCTTGCTGCTCTTTTGGGATTCTGCATGGAATATTGCTACTATTTGTGGTTCTGGAATCTTGTTACGCTTTGGGGTTTCGGAATCTTGTTACGCTTTGGGATTCCGGAATCTTGCTATTCCTTGGGATTCTGTATGGAATGTTGCTACTCTTTGGGTTTTGGCCTGGATTGGCCACCTTGAGAACGGGCTACTGGACTTGATGGACCATTGGCTATGCTTATGTTCTTATTGAAGCGCTCACAGCCCACATTTATGCTTTAACCTGTGTGTGTAACAGCCTGACACACCACCAACCCGCCGGTGCCCCTCCCTGGTCTTTATCCCTTTGAAGTTGAACACTCTGGAATCGAGCGCACCACTGATAGGGCAGCAGCGAAGGGCAGCTAGGTACGTAATGGCCAACGGATGCCAACTAACACCAGTTAAGGACAATTATAGCTCACCATTAAAGTAGATGCACAACTAACCTTATTCTATAACTTGCTCTGCAACTTTGAGCACACAGCTTTCTGGAATCCGGGATTTCCATAAGAACTTGCGGCAGATCTCTACCATGCTCCAATGCTAAAATGCTGTCACCATGGCCCAGACCTTAATTGGAGCATTTGAACCTAAGGACAGAACCAGGGAGGCTTCTAAGGCCCAGAAATAACCAAGAAAAAAGACATTTGAATGTAATCATGAAATTGTAATGCATGGGATGGAGCGTTCAGGTCTTATTTAATGTGTGGCCGATTACGTGCTGAACTGGAGAATAGTTTGATGTCTACTTGCAAGCAACTCAGACTGGATGCTGAGCTCCATGGACCATTAATCTGACCCAGCAGGTCTGAGCTTTCAAGCCCTCCTCCCCTTCCCCTCCAGAGCCCCACACCCTGGAAATGTACAAACTCCTTCCTTTTTTTCTTGGTATTGTACGGAGCAGTGTTATCTTATTACACAACTTGACCTTCCTGTCCAGCAACTGGGAGCATTTCTAAGTAGTAAAGTAACCTTATCCCCAAAATAAACAAGGCAAGAATTCATCTCAGTGCTAAAAAACCACAAAGCAGTTCTTCAGTGGAAAAATACAGCTTGGCAGCAGGATTATTTCCTAAAGCGAATAATACCAAATATTTCCACATCTGGTCAGGCAGCACAAAGCACAGTGCAGAATGGGGCTGGCGTTGTGAAATTCAAAGACGCCAGGCTCAGTCCCATTTCTGGCCTTGACCCTCACCAGGAGTATGCGTTTTCCTTCCTAGGACCCTGGATGCCTGAACACCCCCAGGACTGAGCAAACTCTTTCACGTTGTGCAGGCTGGCATAGTTTAATCATTTTGAAAAGTTGACTCCTATACTTTCCTTAATCTTTCTTTCTCCAGTTCCTCTGTGACTGATTTCAACTCTGGTGCGGCCATAGTTTCTGGCTTTCCTGTATCGGTAAAATATTTTACGATACATAAAGTTATATCCTCAGAGCTTTTCACCTGTCTATACCCTCCCCTCAACCCTCGTTGCTTCTCCTTCCGCCCTTAATTCTCTTTGGCGCTTTCTGTTCCGGTTGTCAGCACCCAGACTCCTTAGATCGTGGTAGCTTTTGAAATGTTCATTCATGCAAGCATAGGCATGAAACATCACGTACTTGCAGATCATATCAGGATCACAGAATGGAGACAAAAACATATTATTATATCAATCATTACTTTGTCTGAGATAAGTGTCTTTAAACCATGGTTTACTGCTTGATTAATCTGACACCTCCCCACTGTGGGTTTTATTTGCCACTTTCTCTGCTGCTGAAAGATTTAAGCTAGAAATCCTTGTCACGGTGGGATTTGAACCTGCATCTCCTGTTTCCATCTGGTTGTTGTAATCACTGCTGCTCTTTTTGATTGATCTTGAACCTCTGATACCAACTTAAAACATAGCCTGCGATTATGTGACCCCTCCCTCTCCCCCCCCCAAGTGCACAGATATAAAAAGGATGGAGTCGGTCCAGAGGAAGGCTACTAAAATGGTGTGTGGTCTTCGTGATAAGGCATATGGAGACAAAGATCTCAATCTGTAGACTTTGGAGGAAAGGCGGGAGAGGGGAGATATGATAGAGACGTTTAAATACCTACGTGGCATAAATGTGCCCGAGTCGAGTCTCTTTCATTTGAAAGGAAGCTCTGTAATGAGAGGGCATAGGATGAAGTTAAGAGGTGATAGACTCAGGAGTAATCTGAAGAAATATTTTTTTATGGAAAGGGTGTTAGATGCGTGGAACAATCTTCCGGAAGAGGTGGTGGAGACAGAGACTGTGTCTGAATTCAAGAGGCCCTGGGATAGGCACATGGGATCTCTCGGAGAGAGGAACAGATAATGGTTACTGCGGATGGGCAGACTGGATGGGCCATTTGGCCTTTATCTGCCATCATGTTTCTATCTGCTGGGATAAATTGTTAAGGAGCACTGTGAGAATTTCTGCCATATCCAACATCCCACTGTCTACCATCTCTCTCTCTCTCTTTTCCTCCCTTGTGCCTTGGGTCAACCCTCTCTATACCCCTCCATGCAGCATCACTCCCTTCCTCCCCTCCATTATCATGTGCAACATTTCTTTCTCTCTCTTCTCCATGCATGCCTCCCTTCCCTCCACCATATGTAGAATTTCTCCCTCTAACCCCTTGCTACTTTTTTGTTGCATCTCCTTTCCTCTTCTCTAGTCCATATCCAACAACTCTTCTTCTCTCCTCTCTCCCACCATGTGCAACAGCTTTCCATTCATCCCTCCTATCCCACTGTGCAGCAGCTTCTCCTCCCTCCCTCCCATCCCCCTGTGCAAACAACTGTGAGATTTGACATTCCTTCAGTCCACCAACAGCTGCAGCAGCACCAAACAGGCTGTTTTGCAGCTGACTCCCACCAGGACTTCTTTCTGCCAAGTCATCGGTGACGTCATCAGTGACACGGCAAAGGGAAGGTCCCAGTGGCCAGGCCACAAAAAGCCTGTTCAGAGTTCTGCCACCACCACCGCTGCTGCTGCTGCTGATTTAGAAGGCAGGTCCGGAGGTATGTGAGTTCTCTCTTTGTCGGCCCTTCTCCTCTGCTTGTCCCAGCTACTTCCTGCTTCTGCGAAGGCCCGACGCCGGCAGAGCAGCGATGTTCCTGGACCATGACGCTAACTCTGGGAGCACCCCCTCATGGTTTGCACCCGGGGCGGACCCTCCCTTGGTGCGCTACTGCCCCAAACCTATAAACTCTTATAAGATCTGCGCACTTAGCCACCCATTTACACCTATTGACCTGATATAACCGGTTTATGGCACCTTCTACTCTCCTAGAACTGATGTGTAGCATTTGGCAACAGCGCTCCTAGCCAGAAAAGCCATGTTCTAGAGTTGAAAGACCTCCAGCAACAGGAAAATACCGGAGCATAAGTTGCCTTGAGCTACAACTGGAAAAAGCCATGAGCTAACATATTGATCCTAGCATCTAGTTGGAACAGCCCTTTCAGGCCCCCCCACTCCCTTTTCAGGCCAGTAACAACTCGTGATCTAAGTATCCTTGAAGCAAAGGTTAAATGTCTTGTGGATATCGTGTGTTTCGGGAACTCTTCTAAGGAATACGCCTCCAGAAAAAAAAAAGCTTTTGTGAGTTTTATAGCACAGATGAAATGGCTAATTAATGTTTAGGGCAGTTTAGGACACGGTCTGAAAGCCTGAAAAGCTCTGTATTCAATTGAAGATATAAGATATTTCTGAAGGACCCAACGTGGCTGAGCGTCTGGATTTCCCTCCTCAGCCTTTGTGCGACCGTCCTTCGAACACAGATTTCTGAACATAGATAACATTCAAATTACAGGGGAGAAGACGGAATTAAACAGACCCCTTTGCAACCCTGCCTGGCAAACCCAGCAGCGCAGTCTGCAGATGACAGCTGGCTTATATCAAAAGCTTACGCCGTGTTCATACTTCGCATATTTGCCTGACGATTGCTCTTTTTTTTTTCCGATCTAAATCAAATGCCTCCAAACCAGATTCAGAATGAGCAGAAATAGAAAGTAGTGTGGGCTGAGATTAGACACCTCTGTGGACTAAAAAAAGAGAGCTGGGTTAAGCCTGGTAACAGGAACGAAAAGAAAGACAGAACCTGATGGAAACAATATGTTTCGGGAGATCATACTTTGGAAGTGTGACTCTGCTATTTGGGTTTCTGCCAGGGCCTGTGCAAACAGGATACTGGGCTGTATTGACCACTGGTCTTACCCACTAGGGCTATTCTTAGATTCTTATCTGAGAGACAAAATCCCAAAACAGAGGCAGCTGCCCGGAGAATTCCTGGTTTCTGGAAATTAAGAGAGGAACCCATGCTGAGACTTTGATCCTTTCGCTGGGACGGCTCGTTTCTGCTGTGTGACAGTATCGGTGCAGTTGCGAAGTGAATTCTGTGTTGCTGTCCCTTTAACAGGATGATGTCACTGTAATTAGGGTTGAATTCCCATGGCAACCGGTGGGCGTTTCCCAGTGCTGAGGCTGCCTGTGATGTCACCCTGTGCTGACACAGGCAATGTGCTCCTCGCAAGATAAGAGGGGGAGGCGGCAGCTTGTATCTATGTGCACAGAGTAACAAAGAAACACTGGGGGAAGTGTGCCAACATATGTGACACGCATCGGGCACTGACCTGGGGCATTCCCACATGTATACAGGCGCACAGTTGGGCAAGGCGTTGAAGAGCCAGGTACTCTCCCAGATGGTGTGTTGGGATTCCCCAGGAATCCTTCAGCCTGTCCTTCTGTGCTGCTGGCATGAAGCTGAAGATGGTTCTGCCCGACTGATGCATCGTGCGTGGGCAGCAGCGTCTGCCCGCCTGTTGTCTCGCTCCTAAATTCTGAGAGATCTGTTTGGGGCACAAGATAACTGTAGGGCTGAGTGGGTGGCTCTCTTTCAGGTACAGTCACATTGCAGAGGGAACTGACACAGATGGAGGCTTTGAATTGGAGGGGTGGGATCAAATCAAAGGACTCCGGAGTGGGAAGGATCTCCTCAGATGTGGGCACAGCTGCCAGTGGGTTTCCTTCTGCCTTGACAACCCCCCCCCCCCCTTCCCTTCTCTGCAGCAGTTGCTTGGCAGAATTTCCGATGCGGCTTAAAATACCCCAAATCCAGCAAAATCGCTGACGACTGATAAATCTGACCGTGAAAGTTAAAACTAAAACTGAGCACATACATACCTGTGTGTGTAGGGGAGGAACATATATATCTATAAGGTATATTTTACATGCTGTGTGTGTAGGTGTGACCATAAAAATAGAGCTTCTCTTTCCAGGCCCCGTCACAGACTTCAGGTTCAAGTGCCTAGGAAATTCTTATTGCATTTTGATGGTTGAAATGTGAAATTTTTATCTTAGAGGATAATTCTGTCCCCAAAACAGTAAATGATAGTTGATAACCTCCCCAGTGAAGCAAAGACTGTGCTTTATTCCTATATATTCTGACTTGTGTTTAATTCTGTATGTCTCTGTATATAACATCTGTTCTTTTCTGTTCTGGGTCTGTTCCCAATGGCTAAGAGTGGGCGCTGGCGGGCACATCAGAGATGTTATAGATGGAGTGGCAGGATGACATGGGGCTAAGCTTTCTTCCTGTCTTTGCACGCCTTTTTCCCGCCCCGTCTCCGTCCCATCCCCACAGGTTCTGTCTCCGTCCCTGCCTCATCCCCACGAGTTTTTACATCATCTGAGACATGGATGTAGGAGATGAACAGGAAAATAAGTGTCTGTTACAGTAACTGTAAGATGTATGAGCAACTAGGCACATGATGGAAAGATGCTGCAGATAGTAGGAGTCTGATCAGCAGACAAGACACAAATGATGTCATTTAGCAGTAGTTCATTTAAATCCAAAAACAGCTTCTGCATTTTTTTAAAAATCACTGAACTCAGTTGCCAAAAATGTGCTAAGTTTTAACATATTGATACTAGCATCAAGTTGGAACAGCCTGTTTAGGGCTAGTGTCAAAATGACACGGGGACAAACTTTGTCCCTGTCCCTGCAGGTTTTGTCCCCTTTCCCGCCCGTCTGCCCTCCTCCTACCCCCGTGGACTCTGTCCCTATCCCCACCCCACGGTACCCGTCCCCCTGTCATTCTCTAGTACATGTGACTGGAAGGAGGTACGGCCATGAATAAGCAAAAGGGCATCCACTATGCAGAATGGCAGAGGAAAGAGGCTGTCAGTCCATAGGAGCCAATTTTGACTAGAGATATTAACCATAAAATTACCCCTCCCTGGCCACAGTGAATGATTTGGCTCAATGCTTGGGATGCTCAAGCACCTACTGTAGCCCCAGAGTTGGCTACCCTGGCGTGTTCAGTGAATAAACCAACGCAGGCCAGAGGAGGGAGAAGCCATCAAACTCACAGGTACAGTGGCTTAAGCTAAGCCTATGGAGTAGATGAGACACTAGGATTTCGAAGGATTGATCATTTGTTTATTTTCAGCAGGCCAGATGGTTAGGTGTTTCAATTTCTCGTTAATGCTACTGATCTTACCATTATCTGAGGCTAGAGCTATCGTTACCTTCGTACGGACATCCAAAATGAATAAGGAGTGCAAAGGAACGCACCAAGGGGCAGGACCTGCTCCTTAAGCGCGCTCCTTTGGCACGCGCCACTTGAAGAGTGAGAGTTTTGTAGAGAGTATTCACCAATGAGAGGGCAGTGGAAGTGACCTGGCGGCAATGGAGACAGCCAAGGCAGACCTGAGAGCAATAGAACCTAAGGTACAAACACCGTGAAACACAATAAACTAACTAGGAAAATACAGGGATGAAAAGAAAGGAGAGCGCTAATTCCTCCTGCCCACTGGGCGCTCCCAAGAGAGGTGGTGGCGAGGAAAACAGTGACGGAGTTCAAAGAAGCGCGGGATGAACACAGAGGATCTAGAATCAGAAAATAATATTAAATATTGAAGAACTAAGGCCAGTATTGGGCAGACTGGCCGTTTGGGGGAGGATGGGCTGGGAAGGTGTAGATGGGACTGGAGTAAGCTTTGACGGAGACTTCAGTAGTTGGAACCCAAGCACAGGACCGGGCAGAGCTTTGGATTCTTGCCCAGAAATAGCTAAGAAGAAAAAATTTAAATTGAATCAGGTTGGGCAGACTGGATGGACCATTTGGGTCTTTATCTGCCGTCAGCTACTATGTTACTATGTAGTCTGGAGTTGGGGCGGGTGACCCCCCTCAAATTGTGGATCGTAATGTCGAATTGGCCTCTCCTACCACTACTAAGATGACTTCCTTGGCTCCTACCCCTCCTAAAAAGCAGGCACATTACAGCTCTGCTACAGGAGTTGGGGAGGACAGACAAAACCTCTGTGGGCTGCAGTGACTCTGGTCTCTTCCCCCTACTCTTCTCTTTGCCAGCAGAGAAAATTGTTGCCTAAGCCTCTGGGCTCTAGGCATGTGCCTATGCCTTAATTCTGCTATAGCCATCCCTGTCTCATAGTCCACATCTTACACTTGGATCTCAGTCAAAAGATGGAGAAACGATTAATTACCGGTACCTCTCTGTTACAGCCTTTCTTCTAGAGGTGTGAATGGTGATGGAGACCACGGATAATCCACGGGAATGCATGGTATTGAGGACAAAAGATCCATTTATGTCAGGGATGGGGTGGGGAATGGAAAAGAATCAACTTGGGATGGTTCTGTTTTGACTGGGGATAGGTGAGGATGGGGGCTAGATTATGTCCCCATGCACACTCCTACTCCTTCTGGTGTCCTTCCTCGGTGCAAGGAGAAGTAGGGACTTCAGAACTGCTGTACCAAGGAAGGACGATTCCTTTTTTGACACGTGTGGCTGCAAAGGGCTCCTGCTCCCTCGCCCCAAATTGTCAGAAGAGCATTGTGTAATGTGTTTCTTTGTCTTTGACTGTTGCTCTTTTTCGTGTTTTTCCTGCATGACTGTGAAACCTATATTCTGTTACTGAGGGCCAGTGGCACTGCTTTGCGAAAGATTCCTTGTAAGACGGAAGCAGTCTGTACTTACCCTGGCTGACTGGACTTCCTCACCTGCTCGATTATTTTTATTCAGAATATTTCAAAAATGCTGAAGAACAGAATTGTCCATCTATGTCAGCTGTGACCAGGGCCTGAATATTCCCTTCCAATCAGATTCCGTGCTCTGGTCTCTCCTACTTATTCCATAATTGGCTTTAATTCACAGCGTTGCGTAGCTTTGCTTTCGTCCACCACTACCTTATATTTCCTTGACAATTTACATTGCAAATTCCAGAAGGGTTGGATTATGGAAACTTGCGGGTGAAGGAAGCTGTAAGCTTGTGGCATGGTTCCTCTCCCTCCTTCACGACTTCACATGGAATGTTTCAGTTGGCTGACTCTAGAAATTCTCCACAAATAATTTATCAGGCACTTTCAAGGGCTGACTCAGGCCCTGACATCTGGTCCTTGTTAAGCGCACCAAGCTGCCATTTTTACATATTTCATTCTCCATCTTCTAGAATAAACAAAACATTAGGGTTTTTGTTTTTGTGTTATAGCTGTTTCTGATTTTGTTTCGACCGTTGGAGAAGGCATTGGAAATATATTTATGACCATCACCTTGGAAACCTGCTCTCCCAAATTAGTTTTATAGGCCACTAAAAACACAGAAAATGTATTTTGTCTTGAAACATTTCAAGCTTCACCTACTCTCTTGGCCAAGTGATATTTCCTCGCCTTCCACCCTCCAATCTCCTTTGACATCTGTATTCTGTTCTGTGGCTCTAGGTGAATGAGCGGCATGGTCAGTGTCCACTCTGCCAAATTGTGTAGTGGTGATCAGTTCCTTGGAAGTGACCAAACGATCATTCAATCTGGCCTTGGGAAAATCAATTATTCATTTATTCATTTTGCACAGAAGCAAATACAAAGCAGAATTCCACAGCCACAGAGAACAGATGGTTCCTTATGTTAACAGATAACTGATGTGTTTAAAACTGCTTGACTATGGGAGTTTAACTATATAAAATCAACAAGCCAAAACAAGTTTTGTAAAAATTTCATATTGTTGCCATCCTGAAGATAGTTCCTTAATTTGCAGCCCTCGGGGCTAGTGAGTAAGAAACAGAGTAGAGAATGAGACGGGGACAAATTTTCCCCTGTCCTCGCGGGAACTCATTTTCCCGTCCCAGAAAGTTCTTTTCCTGTCCCTGCCCCCATTCCTGCAAGCTCCGTCCTCATCTGCACAAGCCTCAAACGCTTTAAAATCCTAAGTAGCAACATTCTAGAGCTCAGATTGTGATGTCATAATGCCTCATTCCACCAATGCCTAAGCTCCGTCCTCATCTGCACAAGCCTCAGACACTTTAACATCATAAGTAGCAACATTCTAGAGCTGAGATTGTGATGTCATAATGCCTCATTCCACCAATGCCTAAGCTCCGTCCTCATCTGCACAAGCCTCAAACCCTTTAAAATCATAAGTGTTCGAGGCTTGTGAGGTTTAGGCAGAGCTTACAGGAATGGGGCAGGGACAGCAACAAAACTCTCAGGATGGGACAAGGACAAATTTGTCCCTCTGTCGTTCTCTAAAACAGAGCAAAGAAGCCCTGATGCATAGTAACTGAGGAAATACAAAGGAAGCAACGATCCTTAAATAGGTTATACCCATGTCTCAGTGAGGGTGGAGCTGCAGGTAGTGGGCGTGGCCTGCAAAGAGCAGCAGTTACAAGGTAGCCACTTTGCTGACCCGACTAGATGGGCTATTTTGAGCTTTACACTTCTCCCTCCGTATTCGCTATGATAGGAGATTAACCGCAAATAACTTTTTCATATGTTATTCGCTGTTTTCTATTAAAAACCATCGTGAATATGGTGAAACCGCGAATAACATGGTGGGAGACCTGGCCTGTTCCTGAAGAAGAGGCAAAACACGGTGAAGAAAGTTTTGGGAATTGGCGATTTTCTCTGTAAACGCTTGGAATCAGCAATTTTTCTATGCAAGCTGAAATAATTAGGGGGGGAGGAGCCAGCAAGCTAAAAACCGTAAATAATCGAAACCGCGATTGCTGAAACCGTGAATACGGAGGGAGACGTGTATCTTACTAAAGTCTTTTCACTGCATAATTAGGGCTATTTTGAAACACTGCTTTTCTCTTTTAAAAATATGCAGTTTCCAACTTGAAAGGGTCTTGACCTCTGGGCATTTTCTGCCAGGCCGCTGACCTGGAACCTTTCTGAACCTGCTTCCTTTGAGCTCATTAAAGCTGGAGAAGGTAGAAGCTGCCTCCAGTCTGGACCTGGTAGCAGCACCTGTTTGTTTTCAGAAATGTTGAGCTCAGTGCCAATGCGAAGAGCTTTGTCTCTGGTTAGAATAGAAAAATGGCCATTTTTTTTTTTTTAAAAAAAAGAAGAGTTTGCCTGAGTCTCCCAGAGGAGGTCAGCTGGAAGTTTTCTTACCACACAGAAGAACCACTGCCTTCCCTACCTAACCCCAAGAAATTGCCAGTCCTGAATGGCAGCATGTACCTCTGACCTGCTTGCACTCATATTAAACCTGTTGTTTCTCTCTTTGCTGAGTCCCAGAGAGAATCGACACTGCCAGCTTTTGTTTTCCTGCTTTCTCTGGCAGTAACAGAGCCCCTTATCCCTCTGAAATGTGCAAAGCCGAGCCAAAGAGAAGCTGGGAGAGTGACGTGGGATCTCAGTTTGGCTCCCATTGGTGTGATGAAAAGTCTTTGGACATTTATGGTACTGGTCTGCTGGAGGGAGATGCCATTGGCTAGGCAGGATGTCCATTTGCCCCGACAGCCCAGCTGGGACAGTGATTTAACAGTACCATGGAATTATTTTTATAGCTCTGGGTCTGGGCTCTGTCCCAAATATAGTCTGCCTCTATTCCTGATGTAACAAGACCCTTCTGTTGGGATGTGGAAATTTTCAAATGTGAAACACATGGCGTTGGATCCAAGACAACAACAGAGGGAATTAGCAAGGGAGCTATCCCAGCTGTGGAATTTAATAAACGCTCTGAAACAGAGCTCCAGGGAAATCTGTTATATTATCGTCATGCAATAGAAAACAGCAAAAAAAAAAAAAAAAAGAAAAAGAAGACGGATTAGCTCATTTATCTGCCTAATTATTCCTGTTCACTGTTCCAAGGATATAGCCCTGCTGATTGGTCCTCTGATGAGGAATCTGCCAGACAGACCCAACTCTGTCATTGGTCAGCATTTGTACTTCATTATACCCAGCTTTCTATAAAGCCTTTAAACATGTCCCTCTTGGTCAAGCCGGGTCCAAAATCCAGGCTGAAAGGTATGAACAGCAATCATAGAATGACCAGGTCTTGCGAAAACAGGAGCTCTCAGCCACACTTCCTGGATCTCTTTCCTTCAAGTCTCCAAAGATCCCGTAAACCTCCCTACTGTGATCCATCCACCACCTTTTCTGTGAAAAGGTATTTGCTAACATGGCTCCAGATCCTCCCCTTGAAATTTCATAGCGTGGCCTTCTTGGTCATTAGGAATACCCTTGGCAGGTATGTGATTTTCTTTCACATTTGGGGCAGAACCCCACGCCATTTTGGTGGTCTTTCTCCAAAAACGCCCTCCCACCTTCTCTAGTCTCCTCAATTTGCCAAGGGATGAAAAGCTTTGCTGAAATCCAAATAAACTACATCCATTATCAGGTCATTTACTTAAAGAAATTATTAGCTTGGGGTTTTTTTTAAGAGCAGAAGAAAGCTTGTCCCTTGATTTCAAGAGCTTTTTGACTGGCATGTGACATCTTCCAGGGTCTCCTGTGGGCAGAGGTGATCATTCAGGGACTAAGGCAGTGGATGTGGAAGGCAAAAAGGGAAGATTAGTGAAGTGGGAAGAACATTGGTTCAAGGTCGCATGAAAGCAAGTCTGATCCCAGGGAGAGGAGGAAAGGGTGAGGTTTCCCCTGCGCTGTTCCCACACGTGAGGAGCCTTACGTAAGGGAAGAGGTCTCTGAGACCCTCCTCCAGCCTCCTGTTTTCTATTGAGGGCAGGCACTGAGCAGCCTGGCAGGCTATGGATCTCTTCCAAAGCAAGAACCAAATGTTATACTGTGACTTCTGGACCGGGCTCAAATGAGCACCTACAGCCACAGGACGCATTTGTGTTAATCTGTGCCTCACTCACTGGCATTTGTCACGCTGGGCTGCAATCTCCTGGGTATGATGCCCACAAAACTTTGTCTCACAAGGAAGTGTAGGAGGATTCACTTTAGCTGGAGCACTGTGGGTGTTGTAGTTATTTATTTTTTTCCACGATATTATTCCAGTCCATAGCTCCAGGAATTTCTATTCTGTGGCCCAGAATCTGTTCCAGGGCAGGAATTAAAACCACAGATCCAGTTACAAGATCACATAATTCAGAGATGGCGCAGCTGCAAGGCTCAGAGGAAAGGGCAAAAGTGACTAGGCTACAGGACCACGGCAGTGCCCAAGAGAAGGACAGACATACGAGTGGCAACGTCTGTGCGCACTCTGGTGCAGGCAGTGCGCTAATTTTTAAGTTTGTGCTTTGCAAAAGGCAGATGCCTCCACCAGGCTAGCAGGACATAAGAACATAAGAATAGCCTTACTGGGTCCATCCAGCCCAGTGGCCAATCCAGGTTACTAGTACCTGGCCAAAACCGCAACTTCGGCTCTTGGCTTCCGCAGATTTTGCATCTTGGATCCCTGAAGAAGGTGTGTTTAGCCGAAACACGGCCTGCGTTGGGTCCTTTGATGATTAATGTGGACAGAGATTTTAATGTGATTTTAGTTTTTATTGTTGCTGTTAAGACTCTTTGAGTTTCCACGGTCTCGTTTATTTGGGTTTGCCCTTCTATACCACTTTACCATTTTCATGTAAGACATTTTTTTATTTTTAAAATTTCATTTTATTCTTAACTGTTTAGAGATACTCGCTTGATGAACGGTACAAAAATAAAGAAAAGTACGAAAGAGAGAAGAAACAATTGAAAGGGATGTTTTAATTACCTAGAAATCTGGTGAACAAATATTTATTTATTTTTATGTAGAAATTTACTTTTATTTTTTCATTATTTATATTCCACATATCCTACAATTCTATGGCATTTTTCCCTATCTGTCCCGGCGGGCTCATGCTCTTATCTAATGTACTCGGGGCACTGGGGGATTAAGCGGTTTGAAATGCTTTAATATTTGTTTCCAGCCTCGAATCCCAGGGCAGATGATTCCACAATTGAGGGGCAACGAAACAAAAAGCTTTTTTTCCCAGTAAATTCCCACTTTGCCCTATTTGCTAGTAGAAGCAGTAGTCTATTATCTTGAATTGGTGTTTATGGCATTATTATCAGCTTCTTCGGTTTTCATAGGCAGCGGTAGCCGTGATTCTGTTAACGGCGCCTAAATATTTTTCTGGTGACCCGTCAAAAGTGCAATGGACATTGGCACGCTAACAATTGCACGCAGGGACAAATTATGCCGTTGCCTGTAGCTATTATTACCGTTCCCATTAACGCTGTGAGGGGGGGTGTAGGGGGGAACCCCTCCCCCCACTACACTGACAAATACTCGCGCTCATGTTGAGGGGTTGTGTGAGGGGAAACCCTCCCCAATACACCGAAAAGTCTCACTCTTCTCCCAAACACCAGCTCTTCTGCTTTGATGGGCGGTGTGTGTGGGTGTGTGGAATCCCCTAAAACTAATAAATTATGCCCTATTGGAAACCATAGGAGGGATCTACCTAGACACTACCAGGTCTACCCACTGCACTCATACAAAGACCCACTCATTCAAAAAGTGGAGAAAAAGCCTCAGTTCATCTTCATATGGCAAAAAACTCCACTTATAAACAACCATTAAGCAAGGTCCAAAATGTATCAGTTCACTCAGCAGTGAGAAACACTATAGTAGCCCTCGTAGGAACCACTTCAAAAAATAACAAAACTTCAAAAAATGTGAGTAGAGCAAGCAGCACATATATGAGTCTCAAACACAGTCAATGTTAAGCAGGAAAAAAACAACCAACACTTAGCTGCAGACAGCAGGAAAAAACCAACCAACACTTAGCTGCAGACGGCAGGAAAAACCAACCAACACTTAGCTGCAGACGGCAGGAAAAAAACCAACCAACACTTAGCTGCAAACGGCAAAAAAAACCCAACCAAGACTTAGCTGCAAACGGCAGGAAGAAACAACCAACACTTAGCTGCAGACGGCAGGAAAAAACCAACCAACACTTAGCTGCAGACGGCAGGAAAAAACCAACCAACACTTAGCTGCAGACGGCAGGAAAAAACCAACCTACACTTAGCTGCAGACGGCAGGAAAAAACCAACCTACACTTAGCTGCAGACGGCAGGAAAAAACCAACCTACACTTAGCTGCAGACGGCAGGAAAAAACCAACCTACACTTAGCTGCAGACGGCAGGAAAAAACCAACCTACACTTAGCTGCAGACGGCAGGAAAAAACCAACCTACACTTAGCTGCAGACGGCAGGAAAAAACCAACCTACACTTAGCTGCAGACGGCAGGAAAAAACCAACCTACACTTAGCTGCAGACGGCAGGAAAAAACCAACCTACACTTAGCTGCAGACGGCAGGAAAAAACCAACCTACACTTAGCTGCAGACGGCAGGAAAAAACCAACCTACACTTAGCTGCAGACGGCAGGAAAAAACCAACCTACACTTAGCTGCAGACGGCAGGAAAAAACCAACCTACACTTAGCTGCAGACGGCAGGAAAAAACCAACCTACACTTAGCTGCAGACGGCAGGAAAAAACCAACCTACACTTAGCTGCAGACGGCAGGAAAAAAACCAACCTACACTTAGCTGCAGACGGCAGGAAAAAAACCAACCTACACTTAGCTGCAGACGGTGTCCAGGCTGTCTTTCATGCATCCAAAAAGTGCAAGCCTGCCTGGCCCCGCAACCACTCTTTCCCGACGGGGGAACCTCCGTTTCGCTGAGCTGTGTCAGGGGAATCCCCCCAACCCCCCCCAACATGAGCACAAGTATTTCTCAGTTGTACTGGTGGGTTCTCCCAACCCCCCCCCCTCACAGTGCAAAGGGGAACGATAATAATGGCTTCAGGTAGCAGCACACTCTCATCCCTGCACGCAATTGTCAGCGCGGCTTTGTCAGAGTGCTTTTGTCTTACGCTCAAACGTTGATGTACTGTTTCTCTAGGTGCTAGCCAAATTTAGATCCCATTTACAGAATCCGGGCCCTTGAGCATGTGTCTTCTCCCACCTTCTGCAGATAATGGGGTCATCTGGCAATGAGCTCTAGGCCATGACCCTTGAAGCAACTTCTGATCTTCATGGAGACAGGTAGCTTCGTGCTCAGCTCATATCAGATGCTGACCTGAAGAAGGAAGCAGAGTTCTTAAAACCATGTTTGCAAATGTATAAAGTTAGTTCAGTAAAAAAAACCAACCACACCTTAGTTCATGTTGATCTTTGCTGTGCCATGAGAAGCCAGTGCATCATTTCACCGGGCTGGTACAATCCCGAGGGTGGCTTTTGTCTTCCGGTGTGAAGTGTGTTGACTCCATGCCTGCAGCTGACTTCAAAGAGTTCTGGATTGGAGCACAGAATTGCTGCCTTGTGTTGAAGTTCTTCTGCTTTCTTTTCTATAAAAGCTTTGTTCTGGGATTTTGAAGCTAGAGATTAAAGATTTCAGGCCTGTGCCAATGATGCCAAATCTCCTGTGTTGAAACAGAGGCAGGATGTTCTGTTGCATTTGGAAAGCTGGCAGCATCTTCGTTGGTCCACCTCAGATCCCTTTTACTTGGGGGGGGGGGGGTCTTAACAATTTTTTTCTGTCTTTCCCAAACCAAAGACATGAAAATGGTTAAATATAAACCAGTTTTCTATGAATTTATTGTACATAAATAAATAATAACAAAAAGTTCAGGTGATGGAACTCCTCTCGTATGAGTTAGGGCTCTTCAGCTTGGAAAAGAGATGGCTGAGGAGAGACATGATTGAAGTCTACAAAATCCTGAGTGGAGAAGAACGGGTACAAGTGGATCGATTTTTCACTCCATCAAAAATTACGAAGACTAGGGGACACTCGATGAAGTTACAAGGAAATACTTGTAAAACTCATTTATTTCAGAAGTCTCTAACAAATTCATCTACTTCTAATTAATGGTTTCTTATCCGTTAATTTCGATCCCTTCTTTGCTTGTTCTCCATGTGGGATAATTAGACCACAGGCAGCTGATGACTAGATGGAGGTCTGTCAAAAAAAAAAAAAAAAAATGTAAGGGGGGACCCTTCTAGCACATGGGAAGAGGCCTTTATCCACCTTCAGGAGTTTGTTGAACTTACAAGAAGAACCACACTTAGACTGGGGGAACTGCACCACTAACAACTGAAGGGAAGCTATTTCTGCCTGGACAGCATATCCTGTTTCACAACAGTCTGACGCCTCTCCCCCAGTTTCTCATGCAAACAGGATGCCAGGCAAGGTAGGCGCAACGTCTCTGGTGAGGCATAAAGTTGACATATTCTCAGGCCTTTTGCAAACCAGCGGAAACTTGTCAAATCACATTGAGTGGGCGTCAGCTTTGAAAGGATGGCGCTCTACGAGTGACAGCAGAAAAGTCTGTCCCGTGCTACCGATTTCAGCCATTCTTTCAAGATGTGATGCCTTAAGTGACGGATGCAGGTTCACCAAAGACCGAGCAAGCTTTCCTATAGTACCAAGGGCCTGATTCTATAAAAGACACCTACATCAGTCTGCCTAGCCAAGCTAGATGACTAACTTAAATGTTTTAATTGGCTTAATTGGTGCTGATAATTGAAAGAGCCATTAAAAACCAATTTAAAAAAGATTTAAAAAATAATAATTTGTTGGTAGGCGCCTAAATCAAGGCGCCTACTGGCAAGTAGGCATAGTTAAGGGTGGATTTGGATCAGAGTTTGGGCATGGATTGAGCTAGGCACTTACCTTATGTGCCAGTAGACGTGCATACCTTAGCCCAAGAAAACTCTGGCTTAATATACCGTCGCCTATAGTGTAAACACCTACTAGAGCCTAATTCAATTTTGGCATCTCTAGTGCAGTTCTATGAACAGAGCCTAACTTTAACTGAAAAGCAGTAGGTTCTGTTGTTCTAGGCACCTATTGAATTAGTGTTTACAACAGTCATTCTTATTTTCTACCTAAAATAAAATAAATCTGTCACTAATATCACCATTCTTACATATGATAATCAGAAGAGTGACAAGATTTTTCATCCCCACCCCCACTCCCTTTACGAATGACGCGCAAGTCAAATGACAACATTAGGTCAATGAAGGTATTATATGTCTCTGCCTGGGTACTTGGTGTATTTTATTTTGAATGGATAAGATACTCTGGAAGCTCTCTTATATTATTTAATTGCACCAAACTGAAAGAAATTATGGAACTTTATTCCAAGGAATTGTACTGTGCAATGAAGGAACTTATATTAGGTTGGAATCAAATTATAATTTCTTAGGGTGAAACCCTCTAACATGGAGTGAGAAGAGGATCGAGGATGGTTATTTTTGCTGACGTTGGAAGAGGCTTCGCTGTTGACTTTAAGAGCAGTGGAGGGGGAGGTGCTTGAGCTGACCATGGTATGGGATGCGTTTTGTGGGAAGGTAATTACAATGTTGAATTTCTGTATGTTATCATAGGATGGATGTGAATTATAGTGATTTTCTTGAGGTCGTTAGAAATTTACTGCTGTTACTACTGGAAAAGGTGACATAAATTAATTTTACATAGAATGAATCTGCCTTTTCCATCTCTACAGTGTTATTCCTCCCCACCGCTGTCATGCTTTGCAGGTACTTAGATTCAGCCAAGTCAGTAAGAGGGGTCTGTCCTCACCTCATTAGCCCAAAATGCCAATCATTGTATGTGAGGCTTTGAGACCCGTGGCCATAGGAGAGCTGATGTGTACTCTCGCCAGGTGGAAAGTTCTCAGAGTTTCATCTGGCCTGGAGACTGGGATTAGGGCATTGCAGGGCAGGGATGGGTGGAACTGGAGGGCCTAGGGGCGGGTCTAGGGGGGTCTGGATTTTCTGATTGGAAAATCTGGCAACCCCAGTATTAGTCCCCTAGTATATAACAAGTTAGGTTAAAAAAAAAAAAAAAACTTGTACCATAAACTGTCGTGTAATTATGGCAAATCATAACCTGTAAACTGTTCTAAGCTCTTTGGAGACAATGAATTAAAAGTATGATCAAAACTAGCAACTCCTGACTGTCTGCATGCTGCCTCTCCTCCATATTCTGCCCCAGTGAGTTCTAAACAGTGTCCTGGAGTTTAGGCCAAACTTTCACTCCCCTCCCCCCCCCCCATACACACACTTTTTCTTTCTAAGCCAGAATAAGTACCTGTGTATAAGTAAAGCTCTTTGAATGTGTAACCACAAAAGGGCGGGATGCAAATCCCACCGCCTTTCCCCCTGTCTGTGTGACTCCAGGGCCTGTCTCTTTTTTTATTTTGGAGTTAATTACTCTGCTTACAAAACTAAACCTTTCTGTTTGAAAGCCTGCCTAAATTGTGTGGCACAAAGTTCCCTAGTGAGAGTTTTAGGAGGCTCCCATCATTTGCATAGACCAGGGCTACTACTAGAGACCATTAATTATTTCTGAAGGGCTACCAGACATACGCAGCGCTGTACAGAGTCACAAAGGAGACAGTCCCTGCTTGCATGAGCTTACATTCTAAACAATTAAGACAGACAAACAGGATGTCAGAGTAGGGGTTACAGTTAGAAGGGATGGTTTAACTTTTGGCTAGGCTGGTGAGCAGAGGGCCGAGAGGAGTAAGGTTATGATTTAAAGGCTGTCTCAAAAAGGTGGGGTTTCAGCCTACTTTTAAACAAGAGAAGGGGCATGGTGGACGGACTCTGGATATGTATTCCAGGCATACGGGGCAGTGAGCTGGAAGGAGCGAAGTCTAGAACTGGAAATGGAGGAGAAAGGTACAGTTAAAAGCAATTTGTCTGAGCAACAGTGTTCTTGGGGGAGATGTATAAGGAGAGAGAAGAGAGGAGAGATATTGAGGGGCAGCAGAATGAACACACTTGTAGGATAGTAATAGGAGTTTGAACTGTATGGGAGGGCTGATAGGAAGACAGTGAAGTGATTTGAGGAGAGGGATGAGATGGCAGAAGTTAAGTCGTGCAGCAGAGTTTGCAGGGGGGAGAGAAGGTTCAGCAGGAGACCTGTTAGAAGTAGATTCCAGGAATCTAAGCGTGAGGTTACGAGAGTGTGGACAAGGGTCCGGGTCGTGTGCTCAGAGAGGAAGGGGCAAATTTTAGTGACATTATAGAGATAGAAGTGACAGGCTTCAGCAGTTGGATGTGGGTAGAAAATGAGAGGTCGGCGTTGAAGATGACCCTAAGGTTACGAGCAGAGGAGACAGGAACAATAACAGTATTATTTACAGAGATGGAGAACAGAGGGAGAGGAGGAAAGAGGAGCAGCTCAGTCTTGGACATGTTTTGGTTTCAGGTGGTAGCAGGACATCCAGGTAGCAATGTGAGCCAGACAGGCTGAGACTTTTCTTGGACTTATTGAACCAATGGTCAGTCCACTTGGCTTAAGATGATTCCTAGTTGATCGAAACAAAGTCCTTTTTCTGCGATGCTCCAACATTCAACTGGGTTCCTCTCCATTCCTTCTTAATGTAACACGAGAACCAACCAACTCTTGCCAAATCTTGTGCTGCTTCAATAGTGACCCACATGGAATGCAGCACCCCTCTAGAAGGGCCAGGGGGGGGGACCCAAGAGCTGAGCTCCAGCCACAGACCCTCTGCCCAGAAGTCCCATGCACCAAGACCCAGGGAAGGAAAGCCCTCCCCGATCCCCACCTCAGCGTCTGCTCACCTGTCTTTCTTAGCAAGCAGAAATGAAGAGCCAAGGGTTAAATCAGGGTCTGTTGGAAGCGAGCGAAGCTTCTGCCAGCCTGCCCAGATTTTGCTTGGCTGCGCTGCCTTGTGTAAACAGACTCTGCCGTCAGAACCTGTACTTCAAAGCCAGGCTGAAATTTTTGGATAAAATGAGTCATGCGTCCTGCATACTAACAGGGATATGCAGCAAAGTGGGGGCCTTGGCCTGCTACAGCGGATCCCGCTGCCATGTGGCAAAGGCAGATCTATTGTTACCAAGGAGGAAGAAGGGCTGGCGCCCTCCCAGGGTGTCTCTGATGTCAGCAATCCAGTTCATGTCAGGCAAAGGCAGGAAACAGGCTTCTGCTCTGCCCTCCCAGCTAAAGCCCCTGCCTGTCCTTGAAAGCACCTGCTCGGCCCAGGAGTCACAGTGGAAGTACCTCCTTCAGGCTCTTCTCCTAGTCTGTGCTTCTGAGCACTGAGGTCTTAGAGCACAGGACTGTAGAAATGCCAGTGGAGGGGGTATCTTGTCTCAGAGTAGACCCTCATCCCAAAGCATTTTCCCTATCTGTCCCAGTGGGCTCACAATCTATCTAATGTACCTGGGGCACTGGGGGGATTAAGTGACTTTGCCCAGGGTCACAAGGAGCATTGCAGGATTTCAAGCCACAACCTTAGGGTGCCGAGGCTGTAGCTCTAACCACTTTGCCACACTCTCCTCCAATGCAATATCAGAAGTGAGCCAAGTATAGAACAATGAAGCCATTGTGACATCACTGATGGTTCTTATTGGAGGAACGAGGCATTATGACATCAGGGGAAGGGATTGGGACTTGTAGCTTTACAACCATACTTAAAGCGGTTCACATACAGGTAATTCAAGCATTTTCCCTATGTATCCCAGTGGGCTCACAATCTATCTAATGTACTTTGGGCAGTGGTGGCTAAGTAACTTGCCCAGGGTCACAAGGAACAAGCACAGGGTTTGTGAACCCATAACCTCTAACCATTCTGCCACATTCCTGCTCCTCACTCCTTATCTGCAGTATCCAAGCACTCTTTTCCAAGGGAAGGGATCAGTGAGGAGTGATAAATCCCTGCTGGTTCTCTGCTGACCAAGCACTGTGAAGTCTTCTGAGGTGCATTAAAGGGGTCTCATGGGCCTATTCTGTGTGTGCGAACCAAAAGGGTGCCAGAGTTTAAGAGAAGACAAGTGAGGTATTAAACTAAACTAAACCTTTGGTTTGTATACCGCATCTTCTCCGCAATCGTAGAGCTTGGCACAGTTTACAGGGCTAAGATAGAAAGGAACTCCAAAGGAGGGTTATAGGATTAAGTGTAAAGAAGATATAGAGGGTTTTAGGGGGGAAGTGTTACATTTTTGAGAAAAGCCAAGTTTTCAGATGTTTACGGAAGAGTTGGAGGGAGTACGAATTTCGGAGTGGGGATGTAAGGTTGTTCCAGAGCTCAGTGATTCTAAAGGGGAGGGATGTCCCTAGTTTTCCTGCTTGGGATATACCTTTTATAGAAGGGAAGGATAGTTTTAATTTTTGGGAGGATCTGGTGGAATTAGGATTAGAGGAATTCCAAGATAGTGGAATAACAGGAGGAAGAATACCGTGTAGGATCTTGAAAGTTAGGCAGGCACATTTGAAGTGGACCCTAGAGATTACTGGAAGCCAGTGAAGCTTGGACAGAAGTGGTGAGACGTGGTCAAATTTAATTTTTGCGAAAATAAGCTTAGCCGCGGCATTCTGAATCTGCTGGAGTCTAAGGAGGCTTTTCTTAGTTAGGCTTAAGTAGATAGAGTTGCAATAATCTAATCTGGAGAGGATGATGGATTGTACAAGGACGGCAAAGTGTTTTTGATGGAAACAGGATCTTACTTTCCTCAGCATATGAAAGCTAAAAAAGCATTTTTTTACCAAGGAGTTGAGGTGGTCATTGAAGGATAGTGAAGAGTCCATGATGATGCCCAGAACTTTGCTTGAGAACTCAAGCTGTAGTGTGGGGCCGGAGGACAATGGAATGGAGGTGGGTAAATGTTCTAATATTGGACCGAGCCAAAGTAGTTTTGTTTTGGACTCGTTTAGTTTCATTTGTACAGTGAGGGCCCAGGATTGGAGGTTCGTTATACATGAGGATATGTTCTCTGAGAGGTTAGTGAGGTTAGAGTCGGTCTCGAGGAGGACAAGGATGTCATCAGCATAAGTGTAAAGTGTTTCTAGGGGGGATAGATGGAGGAGTTTCAGAGAGGACATATAGATATTGAAAAGAATAGGAGATAGAGGTGAACCTTGCGGGACTCCACATGTCGGTTTCCAGGGGGAGGATGAGGTGCCGTTCATGTTAACGGTGTAAGAACGGGAACGTAAGAATTTTGAGAACCAGTCTAGAACTGTGGAGTTGATGCCTATCTCGGAGAGTTGGAAAACTAGAATATCATGATGGACAACGTCAAAAGCTGCAGAAAGGTCGAATTGTAGAAGAACAGCGAACTTATTACGAGAATGAAGTTGTTGAACCTTAGAGATTAGTGAGGCCAATAGGGATTTGGTGCTGAAATTGGGTCTGAAGGAGAATAGAGAATCTTTCTAAGTAGGATGAGAGTTGGGAAGATATGATAGATTCTAGCATCTTGGTTAGGAGAGGGATATTTGCTATTGGACGATAGCTGGATGGTGTGGAGGGGTCTAGGTCAGATTTTTTCAGTAATGGGGTCAAAGCAATGTGTCCCATTTCAGAAGAGAATAGGCCCGATAGAAGGGCAGAGTTTATAAGTTTGGTGAGAGACGCGATGGCCTGTGTGGGAATTTTCTCAAATAGATTGTGAGCCCACCGGGACAGAGAGGGAAAATGCTTGAGTACCTGATTGTAATAACCGCTTAGATAACCTTGATAGGCAGTATAAAAAAAACTAATAAACTTGAAACTAGATCACCAGATCTGGTGTTAGAAATATTGGGGCCCAGGGTAGAAATTTGTGATGGGACTCAAAAACCAGCTGACAGGCCACACTTTCTTCTAACTTCTAGAAGGTTTGGCGGCCAGGGCAATTTCTTTGCTTACACCCTCCCTAGTAATGGCCCTGAAGACCACTCCTGCATGCATGATAGGGTCTCATTGCTCCTAAGCAGGGGTAGGCAATTCGGGTCCTCGAGAACCACAGGCAGGTCAGGTTTTCAGGATATCCACAATGAATATGTATGAGATGGATTTGCATGCATTGCCTCCTTGAGATGCAAATCTATTTCATGCATATTCGTTGTGGATATCCTGAAAACATGACCTGCCTGTGGTTCTTGAGGACCCGAATTGCCTACCCCTGCTCCTAAGTAATAAACAGTCAAGAATTTTTCTGATTTTCTTTTTTCTCCCTCCACATCTTCACTCTGAGACCCTTTGAGAGACTCTGTAGGTTGCACGTGCAAGAGGGATAAAGAGAGAGTCAGCACTGACAGGGCCAAGCAGAGACCATGGGCTGAGAACGCCTAGAGAGAGAAGTGCTTCAATGGACATGCCAGCCAAGAAACAGAGCTGGTCCTCCAGCTATATAGCTCACAAAGTAGGGTCACAATCTGGACCTCTAGACCCGTCCCAGGCCCGGCCAGTTCCACCCATCCCCGGCCCCTTATGCACCAGCTCTGCCCTCAGCTCCGCCTCCAGCCACATCCCCCCGCTGCCTGTTTGCCGGGCAGGAAGACATCACCGTGTTACATCCACGTAAGCGCGGATGCTCCCTTCCGGCGCAATTTCTTTTCAAAACCTGGACAAAGTGCCGGGTTTTGAAAAGCTGTCTGGGGAAATCCGGAAGTCTGATAACCCTATCGCAAAGACTTCCGGAGAACATGCAGTGTTGAGTGAAAAATCTCTTTATCGTTCCCTTTTTCACAGGTTAATATTAATATAAAGTAAGGACAGTAATAAGGACAAGAGGAAGTTTGTTGGTTCTGGTTAAGTTATCCAAGCATGATGAGCAGGCTAATTGCGCTCTCTGGTGGCTGATTGAAACCTAGCAAAATTAGGCCTCTCCAGTCTGCCCATTGGTGCCTTCTACTATCCTTTCCTCTCCCTTAGAGATCTGTTGTTTTTGAATCCTGATACAGTCTTCATTCCACCACCCTTTCCTCTTCATCCTATGCCCCCCTCATTCGAGCTTCCTCTCAATTTAGATCAGGGGTCTCAAAGTCCCTCCTCGAGGTTGCCAGAATTTCCCCAATGAATATGCATGAGATCTATTAGCATACAGTGAAAGCAGTGCATGCAAATAGATCTCATGCATATTCATTGGGGAAATCATGAAAACCCGACTGGATTCCGGCCCTCGAGGAGGGACTTTGAGACCCCTAACTTAGACTCACCTCATATCTTTTCTCTCCCGCCTTTCTTCCAACATATTGATAGGGTTACCATATAGCTCCAGAAAAAGGAGGATGGATTGAGACATCCGGGTTTTACTTTCAGTGGAAGCAAAACCCAGGGCCCATATTCTAGAAATGGTATCCTCCTGGTGCCTACATTAAGTCCAAAATGCTGTTTAAAAGTGGACTTAAGAGAAATTAAATAGCACCGAAATCATGCCTCCGGAGGCACCTGTTGGTGTCTAACGCCACTTTAGGCGTGGCTAACAGCAGAGGTGGTCTTACATACAGATAGACACCTCCAGTAGGCGCCTTCAGAGATAAGCAGTGGAGTAATAAGAGTGGGGGTGGGGGGCAGTGCGCCCTGGGCACCATCTTGGTGAGGGTGAAGACACTCATCCTCCTCTCCAATCCCGCTCTTTCCCTGCCCCCACTGCCGCGTATGCACACTGCTTATCTTCCCTTTCCCCGTGCCTCTGTAACGTTCCTGGCGCGAGCAGCAACCCCCAACCTGCTGTCGTGCCAGCATTGGCTCTTCCTCTGATGTCACTTCCTGGACCCCTTGCCTAGGAAGTGGCTTTAGAGGAAGAGTCGACTGGGGGTTGTTTTTCGCGCCAGGAATGTTACAGAGGTACGGAGGAAGGGAAGTGGTGCGCGCGTGTCAGGACGGGGAAGGAGCGTGTGTGTGGGGGGGGAGGGGCGCCACTGCCCCGGGAGCCTCTCACCCTTGGTACGCCGCTGGCAATAGGCGCTGGAAATGTAGGCCTTGGAAAACCCTGGCCTACCTTTGCCGGAGACGTGATTCTCTAAATGGCACCATCACGTGACTGATACGTGATTGGAGGCTGCTTTTAAGGCAGCCGCCAATCAGGGCGCTGTTTACAGAATCTGGGCCCAGATGCCTCAACCCATCTTTTCTCTGTGGCCATATGGTAACCCTACGTATTGAGATCTTTAATTCTGCCCTCGGGTCTAACCCCATCCTGTTGACGTCTTTTTGAAGGTGTGATCTCCACTCTCCATGAGGTCTCACAAAAAAGGTCTACAAAGGTGCCATCACTTCCTCTCTCTATGCACCCAAGCATCCTTCTGGCTTTTGTTGACACCTTTTCAAATACTACCAGCCCCCCATTCTGCGTGGGACCAGATGCACTGAGGACTTTTCCCATGGAGAGAACGGAAAGAACACCTTTTGTCACTTCAGCACTGGGACTTAGACTGTGCCAGAGATTTGCAGACAAAACTATGCATCCATCCTTCTCAGGACAAATTTTTACAGCCTTGAAGATAAGTTTTCTCATAACAGGGACATGTTATGGGCTCAGCCTTGTTTTTTTTTGTGTAAACAGGTTCTGTGTGAAGAAACTGGGGGGTGTCTTTCTTTCCTTTAAAGCTGCTTCAGCCTCTGTATTCTGGATACTGCATCCCCACACACCCCCCACCACACCCCCACAGTCTGCAGCAGCTCAGGGGTCGAAGACACAAAGGATTAGATTCTGGAAATGTTGTCCATATTTGTTTTTTGTTTATTTGAAAATAATTTACAAGTAATACACTTGTTAGGGAAAACAAAAAGAATAAAGAAAATATTCTTCCAAGGAATTTAAATCAAGTAAGTAACAATTACATTCTCCTTAGACCCCCCCCCAGCCGAGAACCCTTGAAAGGGACTTAAAATTAGCATGTAAGAAGAAAAAATATGAAATAAATGGCATTAAGGGATACAACTCCTCTCAGATACATTTACACAAGTGGTGTCCCACAGGGGTCAGTGTCGGGACCGCTGCTGTTCAATATATTCATAAATGACCTGGAAACAGGGACGAAGTGCAAAGTTATAAAATTTGCGGATGACACAAAACTCTCCAGCAGGGTCAGAACTGTTGAGGAATGCAAAGATCTACAAAGAGACCTAAACAGATTGAGCAAGTGGGCAGAAAGATGGCAGATGAGCTTCAACGTAGAGAAATGTAAAGTCTTGCATGTGGGGAAGGGGACCCCAATGTACAGCTATACAATGGGAGGGAGGGCACTGGGGGAAGGCAACCTAGAAAAAGACTTGGGGGTATTGGTGGACAAAACAATGAAGCCGGCGGCGCAATGTGCAGCGGCCTCAAAGAAGGCGAACAGAACGTTGGGCATTATCAAAAAGGAAGTTATCCTACCACTGTATCGAGCGATGGTGCGCCCGCAGCTGGAGTACTGCGTCCAATACTGGTCGCCGTACCTTAAGAAGGATATGGCGATACTCGAGAGGGTCCAGAGAAGAGCGACTAGGATGATAAAGGGCATGGAAAACCTTTCGTATGTTGAAAGGCTGGAAAAGCTGGGGCTCTTTACCCTGGAAAAGCGGAGACTTAGAGGGGACATGATAGAGACTTATAAGATCATGAAGGGTATGGAGAAGGTGGAGAGGGACAGATTCTTCAGACTAGCGGGGGCAACAAAAACAAGAGGGCATTCGCAAAAATTGAAAGGAGACAGGTTCAAAACAAATGCTAGGAAGTTCTTCACTCAGAAGATGGTGGACACCTGGAATGCGCTCCCGGGAGAGGTGATAGGACAGAGTACAATATTGGGTTTCAAAAAGGGATTGGATGACTTCCTGAAGGCGAAGGGGATTGAAGGATACAGATAGAGAGTAACTATACAGGACACTGAATGAATAGGGAATACACGATTTAGGTAAAGGATCACTTACAGGTCATGGACCTGGGGGCCGCTCTGGTTACCAGAGACAGACACTTTTGACACTATTCAGTTTTCTCTACTATTTTCCCAAGGGAGCTCAGGTACTCAAGCATTTCCCCTGTCTGTTCTGGTGTGCTCATACTCTAATGTACCTGGGGCAAGGGGGGGGGGATTCTGTGACTTACCCAGGGTCACAAGAAGCAGCATGGATTTGAACCCACAACCTCAGAGTGCTAAGGCTGCAGATTTAACCTCTCCCCAGACATACACGCTCCAACCCCCCCCCCGTACACTACATACCAATAGGACCCCCCAGGACTGGTTGAACCTTCAGGCAGAAGTGTACAGCTGCATCAGCCATCCAGGCAAATGAGAAACTCACAAGCAATGTGTTTACACTACCAGCTGTAAACATTTTCACCTATAAAGACACTTGTGTTCCCTCAGTCACTGTCGGGGGTTTCGACTCACAGGATTGTTCTGGGGGTTCGTTTAGCCTATTTGCAAGTCTTGCACCGTACAGTAGGTAGAACCCAAACTGTGGCACGGGGAGGGGTGGGGGGCTGGGTTCATCAGCGGCACTTTGCCCAGCCTACCACACGGGGGCGACCTGTGCCGAGACTTTAATGGAGGGGCAGGTTGGGTTTGGAACCCGCCTCCCCGCGAGCCGAAGGGACCCAGAACCTCCCTCCCCTCTCCGCCTCCTCCAGCGGGGCGGCCCTGGAGCTCTGCCCAGCCATGGAGGGCGAATGTGCCCGGCCATTGGCTCCTTCCGTGCTGCGCTCAAAGTCCGCGTCCTAGGCTGCAATTTCAAACCAGATCGGGCGGGAGTTTCCAGGCTGAAAGTTTGGAGCCACTCCGCAGTTCCAAAGCCAGGGCAAAAGGAGCCCCCCCCCCCCCCCAGGAATCCGCCCTCACCTCCCCTACCCGGGGCAAAGATCCAGAGCCTCCCACCTTCACCTCGACCCGGGGCAGAGCCCCTGCTCCCCCACCCAGTATCAGCCTCTGCTCTCTCTCCCCCCCCCCCCCAAAGCTATGGGCAACTTGGAATCGCTTCCTCTGAAGAGCCAAGTGGCAAGTGCCCTGTGTGACCGAAAGCCGAGAGGATACCAGAATGTGGGCGAGCGGCGGAGGAGCGATGGCCATCAGTGTAAGTGCCCCCGGCCCCGGGCTGGGCTTTCTCTGTCTGTCTGTCTCCATGCAGTAGGTGGCACTTGTCATTTCTCTGTATAGTGCTACGTAGGATTAAAAGGCAGTGACAGAACCCTACTTTGACATCCCAAAGTGGAGAAGGGCAGAAACTCCTTAAACTCTCCTGGCTTCAGACTTGATCTTTATAGCGGGGCTTGGACCAGCGAATTGGGGGGGGGGGGGGGGGGTTAAGGGCTCAATCTATCTGGTCCTAGATCCCATTGCTGCTTCTTTGACTCAGCAGCTCATTGGCTGCTTGGATTTCAAAAGATGCTGAGACCTCATTTCGTTGCCCTGGTCCATCCCACTAGTCCCAATTTTCTCGCCAGAGCTGTTTTTAGCAGCTGAGCTTCCCCCACCGCCCTGAGCCTCAGGGCCTGTTGCATAGTTCCTGCCTGTGCTTATATAATCCAGCCTGGCAGAGTGCCATGTTTCCAAATTTACTTGAAAAATACTAATAATGAAAAGGTCACTAGTTGCCAGTGACTGGGGGAGTGTTTCTTTTTAAATCCTGCATCTTGGGGAGCCCCTCCCCCTCCCCCTCCCTGCACCTGCTCCGCAGCCAAAATCTCCTCTGATAGACTCCAATAATCTAATCTTCATTTTATATACCGAATCTACTCCCTTAAAAAATGAAACCTAACAAGTAAAAACTGTGGGATAAAACCAGAAATTGGTTAGATTACATGGATGGAAAAAGTAGGTTGAATTGCTTAAAATTACTATACCACAACTAAAATCAAATGAACTATTGTGAAGACAACCAGGTTTTTAAACTTTTTCGCAATTGAAATCATTGATCTACCTGTCTTAGAGAATCTGGAAGTTCAGTCCAAATTGTCACCAATTTAAAAGTAAAAGATTTCCTAAGCTTCCCAGTGCATTTGATGCCTTTCAGGGAAAGAAATGCTAATTTGTGAATTGTAGGTTGTATTTATTTATTGGGATTTATTAACCCCTTTTATAAAGATTCACCCAAGATGGAAAAGTTTAACAATTCAGTAGTATAATGGGCAAAAATAAAATCCTGTGAAATGCAATCCATGAGATGAAAAAGTGTCATAAATTAGTAACAGAAATATGAGAAAGGTCAGCATGAATAAAAACATATAAACCCCACCAAAAGTTTAATTAAAGACCGGGCTTAATTAAATTTAAACAATCACTCCAACAAACTCACACCATTTAAATAAGCAGAATCTATCTTTATCAAAACTCCTCTCACTGCAATTTATATAAATATCATTTGTGAAATATAATTTTTAAACCCTAAACTCCTCATTTAGCTTTATCATTACATTATATTAGTGACTTTTGTTTCGCCATGACCTTGCGGTTCAAGGCGGATTGCATAAGAGGTTATCTGGACATTTCCGGAAGAGTTACAGAGTTGAATGGGTTACTTCAGTGCTTCCTGCGGTGGTAATTTGTTTTGACGGATTTCTTGGAGGGTTTTTATTTCTTTTCTGAAGGTTTTGTAGTTTGGTGTCATGGTCAGTTGGAGGTCTAGTTTCGCTGCCTGCGTGGCCAGAGACATATACTTATCTTAACATATTCAAAATGCATTCTGTCTGTCGGCCAAGGGGAGTTATGACTGTTTAATGTATCATGATAAGCTAAGAAGGCAATCCTTCAAAGGGTTGCCTCTGTACCAGCTGTGTCCCCTCATAGAGGGAAGTATAATAACTTTCCTTATTCTGTTGTTTTTAACCCATTCTCTAAGTAAATAATTTATGTGAATCGTATACTCTTTCAAAATACAGTGATACCTTGGAATCCAAACTTAATCCATTCCAGAATCCTGTTCGAGTTCCAAATCGTTCGAGTTCCAAGACAAATTTTCCATTTAAAATAATAGAAACTGGATTAATCCGTTCCTGGGTCCCACAAACTCAAATTTTAACAGTAAATACACTGGATTTTAAGGTAAAATATTAACTAATAATAATACAGTATTTTCCTCACTACACAAAGGCGAAAATCACACGAGATGCTGTCACTACGGCTTCCGACAAGGAACTGAACGACGTATGGGTGGCCCGAGCGCTGGGGAAACGTACGCACATGAACAACGTGCAGGGTGTTCGGATTTCAAAGCAGCGTTTGGATTCCGGGGCAAAATTTGCTTGAATTTTTCATTTGGATTCCAAGTTGTTCAAGTATTGGGGTGTTCGGATTCCAAGGTATGACTGTATACAAAAATTGAATAAAAACATCTCTCCGTGTCCTCACAACCTCTTCGCACAGTGTATTGCAAACTGTGTGCCATAGTGAGATTCCGGGTGTGCAGCGAGATGCACATCCTGTAGGCAGTCAGCCGGCCCTGGTGCCTTTCCTCCTCTCTGCACCTTTACACCGGCATAGTAATTTCTGGGTTAGCAAGCTCAGGACCCCGTCTGGAGGGCCTCCACGCATGCATGGATGTGACACATATCATCGCGTCAACATCTGCCCATGCCTGGAGACCCTGCAGACCGTTTGGGGGAGGATGGGCTGGGGAGGGCTTCAATGGCTGGGAGGGTGTAGGTGGGCTGGAGTCGGGTTTGATGGAGATTTCGGCAGTTGAAACCCAAGCACAGTACCGGGTAGAGCTTTGGTTTGAATCAAGTTGGGCAGACTGGATGGACCATTCGGGTCTTTATCTGCCGTCATCTACTATGTGTGCTGGGGTTTGAAAAAGTTGGCGAGATACTGCTGTAGCTTAAATTGTAATATTGTACTATTATAGAAAGTTATAAAATTGTAAAAAGGTTGAGATCAAATCAATGCCTTCACCCTGTGGAAAAAACATTGGTTACCTTGAAACTTGGATCATGCGGAGTGTCAGCCCTGCTCAAAATGAATCCAGAGTAAAACTGTGACTGAGTTCAAAGAAGCGTGGGATGAACACAGAAGATTTAGAATCAGAAAATAATATTAAAGATTGAACTAGGCCAGTTACTGGGCAGACTTGTACGGTCTGTGCATGGCCGTTTGGAGGAGGATGGGCAGGGGAGGGCTTCAATGGCTGGGAGGGTGTAGATGAGCTGGAGTAAGTCTTAACAGAGATTTCGGCAGTTGGAACCCAAGCACAGTACCGGGTAAAGCTTTGGATTCTTGCCCAGAAATAGCTTAAAAAAAAATAGAAAAAAATTTAAATTGAATCAGGTTGGGCAGACTGGATGGACCATTCGGGTCTTTATCTGCCTTCATCTACTATGTTACTATGTTAGATAAACCATTCCTGGGTGTATAGGAGAGTTGGATGAAGCAGAAGAGTAGAGATAAGGCAGGACCAGACCATGAAGAAGCCTGAGAGTAAAGCCCAGAAGTTGGAAAAAAGGGAGTTTGTGGGGAGATACGTGAGAGTTTAGGTATATGTATGGGGAAAGTCGTGAAGGGGTCTTGGCGCTGGGATGGGGGTAGGGAGGGCAGGAGAGTCTGATGCGTCTTGGAGTCCGTGGCCTGCGGTTGCTGCAATTGAAGATCGTTTTCTGATTCTCACAATCTGTCAGTACCTGCTTTCAGTTGGACCCAGTTTCCTCTGCCATTTCATTTTCGCTAGCTAGTTTTAATCAAGTTAGAACATGCTCTAAGTATACAGAAAACCAGAGATAGTCCGTCTTGTGCATTCTCATATTTCTGTCCTGTGATTCACACAGCAGATTCTGTTTGCACTGGGAGATGATTTGATTATATTCTAGCAGGTTCCATGTATTGCCTGTGTGTTGCTCAGCTCATAAAATGCTCTTTCTAAAGCGCAAATTACCACATTGATTTCTGGAGTCAGCTAATTTGTTTCATACAGATCCTGTGCAATAAGGACATCAAATAATATGAATATTGAAGCAAATTGTGGAAATGATTATGTGCACATTTTATTGTATTGATATGAAGGAGCTTGAAGATGCCATTGGCCTCCACAGGTAGTGTGAAGGAGTCGGGGATTCTCCCGCATGAGTGATGTTGTTATGCTGGTGGGCAGTAGAGGGCGCTGGCCAATTAGTGGGTAAACTACAGGGTCCAGAATGCATTGAGCTTTGTAGCTCAGAGCTCAACCCTCATCCAACAGGTGGCGCTGAACTACATGAACGGGCTACCCCGCTGAGTCATGTGGTGGAACCCAGGCAGGAAGAGCCTCATATGCCCAGTCTAGGATTCATTCTGAGAGGTCCCTACGGGAAGGTGAGAGCATCCACAAAGAGACTTCCCTGATCAGAGAAGGTTCAGAAGCCATGGGTTAAGATAACCCCGGGGGAAGCTGAGAAGACTGATAAGGTTTGCTTGGAAGAGCTGGCATGGTGAGTGGTGTTTTGCTTGGTTGGATGGGACAGTGAAGGTGCTGGCTAAGGTAAGCCAATGAATATTTGGTTGAGGCTTTTGTCTGCTGAAGAACCTACCACTGCTAATATCTGGTGTGGCTGAGGTAAGCCACACAGGTTTTGAAATTGCTAAGAGCTGATTAACTGATTAAGCACTGAATGGGAATGGAACAAATTGTTACACTGGACTAAGAGACCGAACTTAAAGTCTAGAGTTTTGGTTTCTCTGAGTTTGTGAAGGAACAGACTCGAGTCCTGTACACCAATAAACGCGTTCATTATACCTTCAGGAGTGTCTAGAAGTGTATGAATACAGAGAGGGTTGTTAGAAAACCTGGCCCGGAGCACTGAAGGTCCTGGCAATGTGATTAGGAAAATGACCGCTCGGTAGCCAATGCAATTCACGATAAAAGGAAGGTACGTGATCGTATTTCATCAGACCCTAAATGAATCTCACCGCTGTGTTCTATATGAGTTGTAGTCTGGAAATATTCTTCTGCCCCCGCAGATCAGATCCTTTGAAGGACCCCTCAGATTCGGGAAAGCAATAAAAACCTACCTGTTCACCTAATTCCCACGACCGATAGAGTTCAAAGAAATGGATATTGATACAAGATCCTCAGTAGGTGTCTCGTTAGGACAAAAACTTGTATTGTATTTATTGAATTTGATATACCGCTTGTTTACAAAGCTAATAATATAATCGGCACAACGAACTACCCTCTGTCCCAGATGGGCTCAAAATCTAAGCTAAAAGTGCCTGCGAAAAAAATGAGAAATTGGGAAAAGGAAGGGAAGAAGAAAACATCATAACAGAGCTTCAAGGAACCCCAAAGTATCCAAGAAGGGTGACTATAAAGGTTAATCTTAAAAACTAGGCTAGTAGATAATCTTGTACTGTAACCGTGAACTGCAGATTATAAATATTGGTATTAGAGCCCTGATATGTGTTGAGTTAGGATAAAAAAACCCCAACTTGTACTGTAACTATGGCATAGAGCTCCTTTTACATTTTTAGCGCACGCTAGCCGAAAAACTACTGCCTGCTCAAGAGGAGGCGGTAGCGGCAGGCGAGCGGGGCATTCTAGCCTGCGCTCTTCCACGTGTTAAGACCCTAACACACTTAACATTGTATATTATGTATGTTAACCTGTAACCCGTCCTGAGCTCTTTGGGGAGGTGGAAGAAGACATCTTTTTCCTCACAGGACCTACGGCGACAAGAGGCATCTGCTAAAAATCAGGGGTGGGAGATTTCGTGGCGACATTAGGAAGTATTTCTTCACCGAAAGGGTGGTTGATCGATGGAATGATCTTCCACTCCAGCTAGTAGAGGCCAACATCATGCTCGATTTTAAGAATAAATGGGATAAACATGTGGGTTCACTTCGAGGAAGTGCTTAGGGGGGTGGGTTTTTCGGGTGGGCAGACTTGTTGGGCCAAAGGCCCTTTTCTGCCGTCATACTCTATGTTTCTATGTTAATGGGATAGAAAACAAATTATGGTTTAGTTTTATTTTTGTTTAATTTACTTGTGCTCAAAACAAATTACAAATGTAAACATAAAAGAATAAAAATATTGTAATAAAAACCAGAAAAGGTTACTAGGTAGAGCACAGTTAGTATTTCACAGACTCTTACTATGATCGTGCATGAGATCTACTTTATATACCATTTCTGAAAACCATCTACAAATGGTGGTTTATGGTTTTTATTTATATCCTGCTTTATACAAAGCGGGTTCCAAAAACACATGCACACATTATGTTTAAATATGTTTATTGATTTTGCAAGAAAATAGCATCACACAAGACAAACCATTATCCTCCCCCCACCCTCCCCCTCCCTATCCCCAACACCCACCCTCCCAACATCCCACAGTAACAATGATCATCCTCCATCTATTGAAGTATTACAAGTTCAATAAGTGACTTCGTGCTTTATGAGTCAACGTTAACCAGAATGGTTCCCAAACAGAACTAAATAACCGGCCTCTGGGTGAGTCCAATGAAGTCAAGGACATACGCTCCATCGAGGCTTGACGAAGCATCAGAATTCTCCAGAATGACAAAGTTGGTGGGTCTGGTACAATCCAGCAATGTAGTATAGTTTTCTTTCCCATGAGGAAAGTCCGGGCCAAAAAACCTCGGAAACCTCTCGGAGACCCCCGGGGAAGTGGGTCCATCGTGAACAGCAATTCCGGACGATTTACATATCCCTGATGCCACATGGAAGTAATATGCCGCTGAAGTTGAATCCAAAAGTCCACTATCAATGGACACGACCAGAACTGGTGTCCCAGCGTTGCTCCTGGATGAGCGCATTTAAGACACATATCCGATGTTCTGAGGTTAGCACGATACAGGTACGTTGGTGATCTGTAGAGTCGTAAGTAGAACTTATAGTTCATTTCAATAAGGGTCACATGTGAGGTAAGAGAGTGAATAGAGTGAAGACCCTGTTGTATATGATGACCATTCACCTCACAGGCCAGATCCTCCGTCCAGCGGGCCGCATAGGCCACATGCACACATTATAAAACACATACATGCAGGCACGGGCTTGCCTTAACTGCCATGACCTACATAAAATACACATCATTAAATAAATAAATAAATAAATAAATAAAAGAAAGCAAACATGGCAAATGTTAACTAACACATCAAACCATCTAAAGCTTCAGGGAATAGAAAAATTGTTAGGTCTTTCGAAAATGAAAATACCATATATACTTGAATATAAGCCAACCCAAATATAAACCGAGGTAACCTTTTTCCTCCCCAAAAAAGGAGGAAAGTTGACTTGAATATAAATAATAATAATAACTTTATTTTTCTATACCGCCATACCCCGAAGAGTTCTAGGCGGTTCACATAAGTTAGACAGAGATTACAAGTGGGTACATGTCAAGTTGATCATAGAGTTGCGAACAGCAAGGAGAGGAGTGGGGAGGAGAGGAGGGAGAAGGGGAAGGGGAGTGGATCAGTGCGGGGGGAGGATTGAAAAGGGGCATTAGGGGTCTTGGTCTCGGAATAGGTGAGTTTTGAGTAGTTTTCTAAAGTCGAGGTAGTTGTAGGCCTTGAGGACCATTTGGGCTAGCCAAGGGTTTAGTTTGGCGGCTTGGAAGGCGTAGGTTTTGTCGAGGAATTTTTTTGAGTGGCATAGTTTTAGGGAGGGGAAGGCGAAGAGTTGAATTTTTCGGGAGTTCTTATAGTTGTGGTTAAGGGTGAAGTGAGGGGTGATGTAGCTTGGGGATAAACCAAATATTGTTTTGTAGCAAAAACAGGCGAATTTGAATATGATTCTGGATTCTAGTGGGAGTTTGTGGTAGAAAGGGGTGACATGGTCCCATTTTTTCAGGTCAAATATGAAGCGGACAGCGGTGTTCTGGATCATCCTTAATCTCCTGGGGTGTATATGTGTGTGCCCTGCACCCTGTCCCCCTCCCTCCCAGGGATTTCAAAGGTACGCGAGGGAGGCTAGAGGGAGTTAAAAGTCATTGCAGTAGGCCGGGACAGGAGGTGGGAGGGATCCTCCCGTCCTGGCCCACCGCAACAGGTCTGGGTTGGGGGCAAGTGGGTGTTGACCTGAATATAAACCGAGACCCCCATTTTTGAGCCATTCTTTGCCCCCCCCCCCCAAATCTCGACTTATATTCGAATATATACGATAATCAGATTTGGATCTCAGCTCAGGGCTTGTAATTGTAAACTGAGTTCAGGCTGCATGCGTCGCTAACCTTACTGAGAGAAGCTGTTAACATAGAAACATAGAAACATAGAAATAGACGGCAGATAAGGGCCCACGGCCCATCTAGTCTGCCCACCTTAATGTCCCTCCCCTACCTTTGCCCTGTGAAGAGATCCCATGTGCCGATCCCATTTGGCCTTAAAATCAGGCACGCTGCTGGCCTCAATCACCTGTAGTGGAAGACTATTCCAGCGATCAACCACTCTTTCAGTGAAAAAGAATTTCCTGGTGTCACCTCGTAGTTTCCCGCCCCTGATTTTCAACGGATGCCCTCTTGTTGTCATGGGACCCTTGAAAAAGAAGATATCTTCCTCCGCCTCGATGCGGCCCGTAAGATACTTGAACGTCTCGATCATGTCCCCCCTCTCTCTGCGCTCCTCGAGCGAGTATAGCTGTAATTTGTCAAGCCGTTTTTCGTATGGTAGATCCTTGAGTCCCGAGACCATCCGGGTGGCCATTCTTTGCACCGACTCCAGTCTCAGCACATCCTTGCGATGTGCTGAGTTTCTCACCAACCTCCTAGGAATTCTATGAGCATTGGAGCTGTTACTGCAGCGGCCGGTGTTAAAAACGGCACCTTTAAAAAGATATAAAAAGGATGGAGTCGATCCAGAGGAAGGCTACTAAAATGGTGCGTGGCCTTCATAATAAGGCGTATGGGGACAGGCTTAAAGATCTCAATCGGTATACTTTGGAGGAAAGGCAGGAGAGGGGAGATATGATAGAGATGTTTAAATACCTACGTAATGTAAATGCGCATGAGTCAAGTCTCTTATTTGAAAGGAAACTCTGCAATGAGAGGGCATAGGATGAAGTTGAGGTGATAAGCTCCGGAGTAATCTAAGGAAATACTTTTTTACAGAAAAGGTGGTAGATGCATGGAACAGTCTCTCAGAAGAGGTGGTGGAGACAGAGACTGTGTCTGAATTCAAAAGGGCCCTGGGATAGGCACGTGGGATCTCTCGGAGAGAGGAAGAGATGATGGTTACTGCGGATGGGCCATTTGGCCTTTATCTGCCATCATGTTTCTTTGTAAAAGAGGGAGCAAGGTAACTTGAAGTTCTATTCTTAAAACCTTAAAGATTATAGAACAAATCTTGAATTTGGTGGAAAAATGTCACTAGGGCTAGTCTGGTACTATAAGAAAGAACTGGTGATTGCAGTGCAAATAAAATCCACTAGGGGGAAATGATAATTCACGGTAGACTGGTCGTTGTACCTTAGCCCAGAACTTCAGATAACCACACATTGCATTTGCTTTCAATGGAAGTAAAACCCAGATGTCTCAATCCGTCCTCCTTTTTCTGGAGCCATATAGTAACCCTACCTTTGACTAAACATTTAAATCCAGAAATATCCAGTAAAAAAAAAAAGAGTCTGGAACTATTTCAGAGCGAGCATCAAAACCCCTAAGTCAGGGCTTTACCAAGTTGTAGGAGGGAAAATTAATCCTTTGGTTTTGCAAACCTTTTCATAATTCTTTAAGATCAGGATCAATGTTGAAAAGTTTTGTAAGCAGGCAAGACTGAGTTTTCACATTGACTCATTCAAAAGAGAAACATATTTTTTTTCCTGGTCTCTATCTGATGAGAAACTCTTCAATTCTCTCATGGACTGAGAAGGAGAGGATTATGGGAAGGTTTGCAGCAGGATTCCAGACCTGTTGGTACATCTTTGTCTTTGGTTCTACTCTATGCTACTTTGAGTAGAAGAACGTCTACATTTCATCCTTCAAGCAGTGAAATGGTGTGATGGCCGTTTTAATTCACTATCCAAGTAGTATAAAGAAATAAAACAACCCCCCCCCCCCCAAAGGAAATAAGGTGATACCTTTTTTAATGGACTAACTCAATGCATTTTATGATGAGCTTTCGAAAGTAAACCCTTCTTCAGATCAGAAATAAGCAAATGTTGAGAAATATCAGTATATCTGAGGAAAACATGAAAGCATTTTAGGGGTAGGAAGAGGAAGGGGTGGGTGGACAGGAAACAGAAAGGTAGTAGAGCAGTTTTAAATGTCTTTATAGTGGGAAAGAAAGCCCAGATCTCAGTAAAGTCCTGTCTGGTAGGTGTCAAAATACCTTATTTTGATTTCAAAGGTTTTACGTTCTTGGATTGTCTTAAAGTTCCCTTTTAGTATTCTCACCATAAAATCATTGGTGCAGGGGTCAGATTTTTTTATTTATTCAATCCTCTATCCTGTTTTCCCAGGAGAGTTCAGAACGGTTTACATGAATTTATTCAGGTACTCAAGGACTTTCCCCTGTCTGTCCCAGTGGGTTCACAATCTATCTAATATACCTGGGACAATGGGGGGATTAAGTGACTTGCCCAGGGTCACAAGGAGCAGTGTGGATTTGAACCCACAACCCCAGGGTGCTGAGGTTATAGCTTTAACCACTGCGCCACACTCTCCCAAAGTTTTTCCAAAGTGTTGTCTGACAAAGGTGGTATTGCAATTCTTAACATGATATCTATGTAGGTTGATTCTGGTCTTTAGCATTTGGCTTGTTTCACCGATGCAACATGCCTCTTTGCACTGAATGAGGTCTACCACATTAGAAAGTGAACTTGCGAAGGATCCCTTTATGCTGAATGATTTTCCCATATCCATCAACCAGCGACTCCCCCCACCTGCTCCTTCCCTGCCTTCTGTATTTCTCCCAAGTTTTTTTAAGCAAGGGATTTTATCATCTTGCTTTGCACTGCTCATTATATCATCATGCCCCCTGATGGAGTGGGAGGCAGGGGTATTTGCCCTCCAGATTCTCAGCCTCAACCAAAAGGCCAGGAGGTGGTGTACGGACCCTGCACTGCGATCTTTAATCAACCAAAAGGCAAGCTGCAGAAACAGCTCCCCAGTGATTCCTTCTCAAATGTAAAACAGTTCTGTTCTTGCTACATTTCATATCTGCCACCTCCATTCTGCCTTAAAACCCTGCGATTACCTCAGTCTGAGCCAGGTCAGGTCAGCAGTGAAGGGTCCCAGCCCTGAGCTCCATTGTAGGCAAAACACCCCCATACTCCCCGGGGAGGCTCAAAAGGTTGTTTTCTCAGGCTTAAAACCCTGTGTCTCAGACGTGGCTTTTCTAGTCTGGATCCCCTGGGAGGACCACAATAGGAGCAGAGCACATTCAAACCATAAAGTCTCTCTCCCTGCTCAACCGCTTGTTTACAGGGCCAGATAAGGGAGCGCTCCCCTCCCAAACATTCAGCTAGCCTGAGTCTGGCTGGTATGTTTCAGATAAAAAAGAACAAAAGTGTTGTATCCCAGGGCAAACAGCCCCCCCTCCCCCCCACACCGATATGCCCCTGTCTCCCCAGTCTTAGCATGACCGGAGCACTTTCTCAGGAGGGGTGGAAGTGGAAGATGCTGCAGAAGGAGGCCTGAAATCAAAGTCCCCACATAGAAGAGGACATTGCGGGCCTTGTCGCCCCCCTCTTCTGCCCCTGGGCTAAGCGTGTGCTCTTGAGCTGTGTTTTCTGAAGCACGGGAATTTGTTTGGCAGTAGAACACTTTTCTGGTCTCCAAATTTAAACACCTTAATAGCAATCCTAACTTGTACTGTGGGGGGGGGGGGGGAGAGAGAGGAATGAAAGGGGGTTGGTGTCCTCATTTTTCCACTGTTGCCTTCTTAGAGATTCCCTGAGGTCAGAATCCCCCCCCCCCCCCACACACACACAGTATACTAAAAAGTGCCGAATACCCAATAAACTAAGGAAAATGGCAGTTTTCAGTGTACTGGGGGGGGGGGTTTCTCCCCTAACCCCTCCCTCCCAACGGAAGCATGAACACTTGTAAGTTTACTGGCGGGGTTCCTCACCCCCACCCCCCTTCACAGTGCTAACAAGAAGTGTTTTAAGCCGGCACGCATCACTCCTCGCGATTGTCGGCACGCTTTTGTCCAGCGTGCTTCTGTTACGGTACCAGTACATACATATGGCCTCTCAGCAGCTGGGAAATAATCAAACATATGACACCCAGTGGATAACAATGAATTTAAAGAGCCAGGATGAGCCTATGGTTTCTTTCTTGAACAGACATGGGCAACTCTGGTCCATTGGGGTTTTCAGGATTTCCCCCATGAATATGCATGAGATCTATTTGCATGCACTGCTTTCAGTGCATATTCATGGGGGAAATCCTGAAAACCCCAATGGATTCCGGCCCTCGAGGACCAGAGTTGCCCACCCCGGTCTAGAAGTTATTTGCCTGAGATTCCAGGAGAGGCACTGGCTGACTGTCTACAGGATGTGCCTCTTGCGGCCAGAAGCCCATCGCAGTCAGCTGGTGCCAGCACCTCTCCTCTCCGTGCCTCTTCCCTCCCCCCTACTGGCGACTCGGGGCCCCATCTGGAGGAGCTTTGCGCATGTGTGGACGTCGACATGATGATATCACACACACATGTGATGTCACAGTGTTGATGTCCACGCAGTGACTGGATGTCCCGGAGCCACGGCCATCAGGTTTAGTGTGCTGTGGCTTCGCAAAGTTTGCCAGATGCTGTTCTATAAGGAAATGTCCTATTTGTCAGTTATCTTAAAGCAGGGGTAGGCAATTCCGGTCCTCGAGAGCCGGAGCCAGGTCAGGTTTTCAGGATATCCACAATAACTATCCCTGGATCGGTAGCATGGAATGTTGCTACTCTGGGGATTCTAGAATCTTTTGTTACTCTTTAGGGTTCTGGAATCTTGCTATTCTTTGGGTTTTGGCCAGGTCCTAGTGATCTGGATTGGCCACCATGAGAACGGGCTACTGGGCTTGATGGACCATTGGTCTGATCCAGTAAGGCTAGTCTTATGTTCTTACGTGAGCCAAGTATAGGACAATTAAGCCATTGTAACATCACTGATGAGGCTGACTCTTAGGCATTGGTGGAGAGGCATTATGACATCACAATCTCAGCTCTGAAATGTTGCTCTCATTGGGGTTCCGGAATCTTGCTATTCTTTGAGATTCTGCATGGAATCTTGATACTTTTTGGGGTTCTAGAATCTTTTGTTACTCTTTGAGATTGTGGAATGTTGCTACTCTTTGGGTTTTGGCCAGGTACTAGGGACCTGGATTGGCCACGGTGAGGACAGGCTACTGGGCTTGATGGACCTTTGGGCTGATTCTTATGTTCTTCATATGTATTCTCCTTACTTAACCGTCTTTTGCCTCAGGTACAAACTTAGATTGTGACCCTCTAGAGACAACAATATCTACCTTATCTAAATAAAGACCACTTCAATAGCTTTTGGGCTCACGGGCAGTATATAAGAAATTAATTATAAAATAAATATTATTTTTGTGATCCTTTGGAGAGCTCAGTCTGAATATGCCAGTGCTCAAGCTTCACCCAGATAAGGGGAGGGCGAACAGAAAAATGCCCAGGGGACTAATCCCTCCCCCCCTTTTAAAAAACCATGAAAGCGTTTTTTAGTGCAGGCCGGCACATTGAATGCTTTGCGCTGCTCCTGATGCTCATAGGAACTCTTATGAGTGTCAGGAGTAGCACAGAGCAGTTCAGCATGCCGGCTAAAAACTGCTTTCGCGGTTTTGTAAAGGGGGGGGGGGGGGAGTAAGATTCCTGAGTGACCAGACTTGCTGGAGTCAAGTAAAACCAGCCTTCAGCCTCAGATGCATCAGAATCTTTTCTAAATTGGTTATTGGTTCTGACTGCAGGCTCTAGTCACCTTCAGCCCTGTACTTTGATGCATTTCTGGCCATCTCCTCTCACTCATTCCCGGCTGTCACCTTCATCCTGGATCTTTGCGGAATTTCTTTGGAGCCCTCTGGTTCTTCTGGAGTAGTATTAATACCTTAGCTCGAATATAAGACATCGTGAGTGCCGGGGAACTGTAGAATTTGGGGTCTAGGTAGGAAAAATGGAGAATGCAAGGGTTATGCCGTTGAAGACGCCAGCAAAATGCACAAAGCAGAGACGAGAAACGTCAGACCCCTGTGAAATGCTGGAGACTTCAGTTTTCTGCTTCCCAGCTCTCTTCTGGCTGCGCAATGTTTAAAACTATGATTAGGGGAAAGAATTGAGTGAAATGAGAACAGTTCACCTAACCAATCAGTTAAGCCTTGCTTTGGGAAGCTGGAGCCACACAGCTTGCTTCGTAACACATGGAATGGTTTCCCAGAAAGCACTGCAGACAGTACAGATGTTCACAGGATAGGGTACAGATGCAACATGGCAGGAATCCAACACTTTACATAGAGCAGATTGCAGGAGACCCCCCCCCCCCCCCCGCTCTCCCCTTCCTGGAAATGGGACAGATTTGGTTTGCATTGCACATTGTTACACATAGAACTGTCAGCGTTAACTGCTGTGTACTTTTAAGAGTCTTTTCATCTGGCCTTCATCAGGGGTTCATCACAAGTTTAACCAACTACCTCCTAAGTTATACGTCAAAGTAGAGTATAACTTTATTTTTCTTTTTAACGATGTAATTACAAATTTTCCCTCCCCCCTCCCTCTAATTTGCGTAAGTCATCGTTTTTGTCCGTTTAATGTTCAACCTTTTCTTTTTACCCCCATTCTTAAATTTATTTTAATGTTTTTAGCTTTGTAAACCGGCCAGACACATGATGATGGTCGGCATATTAAAATGTAAATAAACTTGGAAAAATTTGAAACACTGATTTGCAAAGATAAATGACCACTCATAAAATTACCTCCTGCATAAAATTACAAGGGGTGTTCAATGATTTTATCTACCTCAGTCAGAAAGAAAAGTTTTCAAACATTTTTTGTTTCATTTATCTGTCTATCTATCTATATGGAGCCACATGCCTCCACCTGGGGTAAAAGGATTTTAATGGGTAGAATTTCCCTCTCTTTCTCCCCAGGAAACTTACAACATCAACACTTCTCTAAATGTAACTCTCTAAAGCTTTTCCACTCCTCTCTCATCTGTGACCTTCACTTCTCACATCTCCCCCTGAGCAGAGAAACCCTCCGTATTTTCTTTCTCCTCAGAAATCTCTTCCCTCCCCAGCATAGGTTGCTATGGAGAGGAGAAAAGAGCACACAGCGAAGTCTCGTCATATGTCTAAGCTCTCTTTTCCATCATTAAGAGGAATCGAGTTCATTAGTCAAATTTCATTAGTCAAATTTCACACTCCGATCCATACTTACTAACTGCGATATGGAATGGACTATTTCCCCAAATTAGATCGTGTTTATCTCTTCAGATCTTTCGCAAAACCTTAAAAACCACTGTGTTTCATCGCTTTTTAGGCAATAGCTCCAATGAATGTTAATGGATCTTCCTTTCTGATCTAATTATGTAAACCAAATCGAGCTCCTATTTTTAGGAGATGATTCAGTATATAAGACTAAGAATTAGATTAGATCTATACAACCATAATATGGGCCGTGTTGTGTCATTCAAATAAAAGATCAAATGGTTTCCCGTTCTTCAGGCCAGCTGTGCTCCTTTTTGGGGGGGTTATGTATACCTACCAAGGTAACACCAGCACCTTCCGAGATGACCATCAGTGGAAGTCCTTGGACCAGAGATTTCAGTCTACATCTTAATGTCTGAAGTGCCATTTAGACAAAATGAGTGGTGTCTCCAATTCCCAACCCTCCCCTTCCTTCCCCCACTGCTCTTATGCTGTGTTTTCTAGGTTCTCTGGTCTCCTTATCTCAAGAAATATATAGCGGCACTAGAAAAGGTTCAAAGAAGAACGACCAAGATGGTAAAGAGGATGGAACTCCTCTCATATGTGAAAAGGCTAAAACGATTAGGGCTCTTCAGCTTGGAAAAGAGACGGCTGAGGGGAGACATGATGGAAGTTTACAAAATCCTGAGTGGAGTAGAACGGGTACAAGTGGATCGACTTTTCACTCCATCAAAAATTACAAAGACTAGGGGACACTCGATGAAGTTACAGGGAAATACTTTTAAAACCAATTGGAGGAAATTTTTTTCACTTGGAGAATAGTTAAGCTCTGGAACGCATTGTCAGAGGTTGTGGTAAAAGGGGATAGCGTAGCTAGTTTTTAGAAAGGTTTAGACAAGATCCTGGAGGAAAAGTCCATAGACATGGGGGAAGCCACTGCTTGCCCTGGGTCGGTAGCATGGAATGTTGCTACTTTCTGGGGATTCTAGAATCTTGATACTCTTTGGGGTTCCAGAATCTTTTGTTACTCTTTGGGGTTCCAGAATCTTGCTCTTACTTGGGTTCTGTATGGAATGTTGCTACTCCTTGGGTTTTGGCCAGGTATTAGTGACCTGGATTGGCCACCGTGAGAACGGTGAAAAGCCGCCTGTTTAAGGCCTTTCAATACCACTGGCTTCATGGAAACTCAATATGCTGTTATAATTAATATATATTTATTTTATTAACAATCAATAACAGATTACAAGAACAAATCTTTACAGCATATGGAGCTGACAGATAGTATGCCTCAAGCGCTTGAGTATACCTGGATGTCTGTCCTCCTTTCGTAATACAATTCTTGATAGCTTGAGGCCATGTTGGCACATATCATATTGTTAGTTTTTATTGGTCACTTACAAATGTCATTACATTGATCAGTTTATTAATTGGTTCATAATATCTGTCATACCATACGCGTGTCCTGTTTACCAGAAAATCTACCTTTTCCCCGCATATGCCGTTTTAATCATCATTGTCAGCAATTTCAAGCTATCGGCCAGTAAAAGCCTGCCCATCACAGGATATTCTTGCAACTAATGTATTTTTATATTCTTGGTCAAGACATGTTCTCATCCTTCTTAGATTCACTTCTCTGGCATTACAGCAGATGTGACACCAGTTGCCATGTAAAAGAATAAGTTTCATTTCACTCGCTCATTTTTAGGATAAGTTTCACTTGGCTTGCTGATTTCAGCAAACATAGATTGTGCAAAGGCTTGACAGTTTTAGTCAGAGTATTCTCATCCATCTTAGGCCTTTAGTTGTGTTTATTGGCCTAAGATGTTAGGGGATTTCAGGGGGGAGGGGCCTCTTCACCTCTAGTTTCATAGAGGACTTAAACTTCTTCACCTGTACACCTGTACAGGACTCTCTCTCTCCCTTCTCATCCCCCTCTTTGAACCCTGAGAAGGGTTTAAAACCTCAAGGTCAAGGTGTTGTCGAAGGTCATGCTGGTGTTGATCATGGAGTAAAGGCATAGGGCCCAAATACTTGAAATTGAACCTGATAAAGTATTAAAAGGACAAGTGACTAACCCACCCCAAGTTAAACTATAGGGACAATCGTTACAGTATGACTCAGAAATCATAAGAAATCAAATAATTATTACAATAAAGAAATCTCGCAAAAACATATGCCATAGGTGGAAAATATATGTGATTAAACATTTGAAGATACCTTGCTTTTATGGCTTCATCCTGTCATGAATGTGCTATATCAAAAAAGGATAAAAGGATAAATTAACAAGTTAGATTATTTCCATGCCCTTCCAAAATAGCTGGGATCAGTGCAGACTCGGTTGGGTCCAAACGTTATCAGGTTATGCTCATAGGCCAAGGTGGAAGTCCAGGTAACCACATCAGATCTTGTTATCATAATCTATAGTGCACTTCTTAGGTCAACGACCTTCAGCTGGCATCGTTACTTCTTCATCTCAGCTTTAGCAGCAAGAAAGGAGATGGAAAGAATCCAATTGAATTGCAAAATAATTAGGGCGCAATTACTGGAATCAAAACAGGATGGGCTTGATGGACCATTGATCTGACCCAGTGGGGCTATTCTTATGGTCTTACCTATTGATGGAAGATGTGGTCAAGGCAACTCGTGTGGCAGGGTTCAAAAGAGGTTTAGACAAGTTCCGGAGGAAAAGACAATGAAGAAATGATTAGCCAGGTAGACTTGGGAAAGCCACTGCTTATCTCTGGAAATGAGCTATAAGAAACCTTTGGAATTTATTGCACATACGGGAACTTAGGTAGGTTTCCATCCAGCGGCAGTGTGAATGTTCAGACACCCCAGGATAAATAGACAGAGAACTGATACATTACTACTATTTATTTCTTTAGCGCTGTACATTTTTAATATACAATAGACAGTCTCTTCTCAGAAGAGCTTAAAAGCTAATTTAGACATGACATTACAGGGTTACATAGAAACATAGAAGATGATGGCAGATAAGGGCCATAGCCCATCAGGTCTGCCCACTCTACTGACCCACCCCCAAGTCTACTATCCTAGGGATCCCACTCCTGGTGACAGGTTCCCTTGGCTTAACTCTCTAAGGGATCCCACATGGGCATCCCATTTGCTCTTAAATTCTTGCACGCTGTTTGCCTCGATCACTTGCACCAGGAGCTCGTTCCAAGGATCAACCACTCTCTCGGTGAAGAAATATTTCCTGGTGTCGCCATGAAATTTCCCGCCCCTGAGTTTGAGTGGATGCCCTCTTGTGGCTGAGTGTCCTTTGAGAAAGAGAATCTCTTCTTCCATCTCGATACGGCCGGTAATATACTTAAACGTCTCAATCATGTCTCCTCTCTCCCTACGTTCCTCGAGTGAGTACAGCCGCAAATTTTTCCCTTTCCTCGTACGATAGATCCTTGAGCCCCGAGACCATCCTGGTGGCCATCCGTTGCACCGACTCTACTCTCAGCACATCTTTTCGGTAGTGTGGCCTCCAGAATTGCACACAGTATTCCAAATGAGGTCTCACCATGGTTCTGTATAATGGCATTATGACTTCAGGCTTCCGGCTGTCGAAACTCCTGCGGATGCAACCTAACCAACTATCTTGCCTTAGATGAAGCCTTCTCCACATAATCAGCAGTTTTCAGGTCTGCGCTGATGATCACTCCCAAGTCTCGTTCTGTTGAAGTTCTAGCTAAGGTCTCACCATTCAAGGTGTAAGTTCTGCACGGATTTCTGCTGCTGAGGTGCATGATCTTGCATTTCTTAGCGTTGAAGCCCAGCTGCCAGGTCGAGGGCCAAAGCTTCAACAAATGTAGGTCCTGTGTCATACTATCGGGTGAATTGCCATTTCTCACTATATTGCATAGTTTGGCGTTGGGTTGGGGAGATTATGGTAGAGGAAATGATACAGTAGGTCTAAATATCTGACAGCAATGAGTGGGAGTTAAGAGTTGAAAATAGATTTAAAAAAGTGGGACAGAAACAGCAAGCCCTCTGACTAGAGAACGACATGGGGACATATTTTTCCATGTCCCCAGGATCTATCTCCATCCCTGTGAATTCTGTCCCTGCCCCATCCCTGCAAACTCTGCCTTCATCTGCACAAGCCTCGAACACTTTGTCCCCGTGTAATTCCCTACCTCTGGCTCATGCTTTCACTTTTCTGTCTCTTCTTTCATCACATCTCTGAAGGAAAACTTAAAAAAAGGGACCATCCATGTCCTAAAAGGACTTTCCTATCTGCAAAACTTTTTTATTTTTGTGTTGATTGCCTCAAAGATTCCTCACCCGGCAGTCTAACACTGCTTTCCTGAACACAGATGTCTTGACAATTTTTTTTTTTTCACACTATGTAGGAGTCTAAAGGTTTCCTAAGCAACATCATTTCACAGAATTTGTGTTACTGAACCTAAAATAGACCTTTTAGAAGGCACTGCACAGGGAAAATAATTATATGAGTTCATTATTTAGCTTTGTGCTTGAAAAAAAAAATAAAAAAGCATTCTTAATGGAACATTTGCTCTCCTGCTAAACTGTTACCTGCATTTTTCTGCAACTTCTCAGGCTTTAATTAATATAATTATGGGATGCCACCCCCCCCCCCCCCCTTCAGCCTTCAAAGTGATGGGATAATGACTCGGAGAAGGCTGAAAGTTGGTTTCTGCGATTAGCATCATCTGAACATTTTAAGGAGCTCGTTGTGGGTGTCTCGCAGAAAGAGAGCAAACAAAGGTTCTGTGCAGCAGCGTCTCTTTGGATTCAGAACCATAAATCTTAACAGCAACACGTGACCTGATTCGAATAATACTGCATCTCTTATGTCCAAAACTATGAAGGCGTGACTTAAGTTCGTGAGAAGCGCAAAAGAAAGAAGGGTTTTAGAAAATTCTCACATTTTAAATAAGGGTAGAATATTATGAACCAAACATTTTCTGTCTTTTTCACATTCATATCGTGAATCTTTAAAAAGGGCTGCAGAGGTGATCTGGCAAATTACAGACCAGTGAGATTGACGTCGGTGCTGGTCAAAATGGTAGAGACTATTATAAAGAATGAAATGACATAACATATACATAAGCATGGATTAATGAGAGAAAGACAACATGAATTTAGTCAAGGGAAATCTTGCCTCACCAATCTATTGCTTTTCTTTGAAGGGGTGAATAAACATGTGGATAAAGATGAACCTGTTGATATTGTGTATTTAGATTTTCAAAAGGCATTTGACAAAGTACCTCATGAAAGACTTCTGAGGAAATTAGAAAGTCATGGGATAGGAGGTAATGTCCTATTATGGATTAAGAACTGGCTGAAAGACAGAAAACAGAGAGTAGGTTTAAATGGTCAATATTCTCAATGGCGAGAGGTAAATAGTAGGATTCCAAACAACTAGATTCACTACAAATCTCTAAATACTTGGTTATTCACCAAACTGTAAATTTTCCTTCTCATTATTTTATCTCTTAACATTATACATTCTAAACCGAGTTAAGCTTTATCTCCAAAAAAATGATACAGGTAATGGTTCTGAGTGTTAATACATTCCTGTTTTGTAATCTAATTATATAAACCGAATCGAGCTCTTAACTCTAGGAGATGATTCGGTATATAAGTCTAAGATTTAGATTAGATTAGACACAGTCTATAAATTTGAGTTTTAGTTTAGTTAAACCAAAACAGTTTCCTTGTAGCTGACAATATTAGTCATCAACCTACCTACCAATTGCTGTATATTTTAAGGTTCTGTAACGAAAGCGCACGGGACATTGACGCGCCAATAATCGCACGCCAACAATCCCATGCAGGACTTCTGTGTACCACCTAAAAACTGTTCCTGTGTCTGCTGTGGGTGGGAGTCTGGGGAGAACCCCCTAATAAACTGACAAGTGTTCACGCTCACGTTGGGGTGTGGGGGGGAACCTCCCCCATTACACTGTAAACTGCCATTTTCCTTCAGTTTTTGGATAATTGGTAGTTTTCAGTGTAGTGAGGGGTTCCCCCCCACACCCCGAACGTGAGCATGAACACTTGTCAGTTTACAGGGGGGTTCCCCCCCACACCCTCTGCGCGCTAACAGTAACAGTTTTTAGGCGGCATGCAGAAGTCATGCGCGGTATATTGCCTGCGCAGTAATGTCTCGCGCGGTTTTGACGTGTCACCTATTTTAATGTAGTGAACAGAACGCTTGTCAATGGAGCTTGTCCTGCATCAATAAGCGCTCTGTTCACTACATTAAAACACACAGCAATTGGTGGGTAGTTTGATGAATAGTAAGATTCCCCAGGGATCTCAGCCAGAACGGCTGTTTTTTTAAAAAACATATTTATCAATGATCTAGAGATGGAAATAACTAGTGAGATAATTAAATTTGCTCATGACACAAAGTTAAATCACAAGAGCATTTTGCATGAGACCTTGCCAGACTGGGATACTGGGCATCAAAATTGGCAGAATGACGTTTATTGTGAGCAAGTTCAAAGTGGTGCATGTGGGAACAAGGAACCTAGACTATAGCTATGTTGGGAGTCTCTGCTCAGGACAAGGATCTATGTGACATCTTTGAGGATACGTTGAAACTCTCAGCTCAGTGTGCAGAGGTGGCTATGATGGTTAGGAATTATCAAGAAAGGAACGGAAAACAAAGCTGAGAATGGTAGAATGTCCTTGCATTGCTCCATGATGTGGCTGCGTCTTGAAAACTGTGTGCAATTCTGGTCACTGCATCTGAAAAAAAAAGATATGGCGGAATTAGAAAAGGTTCAGAGAATGGTGAAGAAAATGATAAAAGGGATGAGACGACTTTCCTATGAGGAAGGGCTAAAGTGGTCTGGGGCTCTTCAACCTGGAGAAGAGATGGTTCGGGGTGATATGTTAAGAGGTGTATAAAATACGGAGTGGAATGGATGGATGTGAATCGCTTGTTTACTCTTTCCAAAAATACTAAGGGCTGGTGCAAAACTTCATATATCTCCTCCAAACCTACCAGAATCGCAGAATAAGCTCCTGCACCCCATTGGAGGGATTTGGAAAAAGGAACGACACAAGGTTTCGATAATTTATAGGTGAATAACTGGATCAACTGGCATAGAAAGCCCTCTTGGGAACTGATGGTACTGTAATGCAAGATATGGGGTTCGTGTCTGATTTATATTTTTGGAAGTGTGTGTGTGTGTGGGGGGGGGGGGGAATGTCTGGACTCTCCTTACTCTCCCCTCCTTTTTAAAACTGTATGCAAGTTAGACAGCTTGGTCAGTAAATTTGAGGATTATAATAAATATTTATTTATTGAGTGATGGCACACAGTTGATGCTCCCTCTTGATAGGATATAGGGAATTGGCAGGAGAAAGGCTTAATCTCTGAGCAAAACTGTGAGTTGTTTGGAAATGAATGGATTGGTGGTAAATACTGATCAAGAAGAGTTATTAGGGGAGCCTAGGACGGATGGGTTTACTCTGTGGGTAAAGTCGGTCAGATCTTTGGGGATCATCGTAGAAAATGAAGAAATAGGATGAGGGCAAATTGCTAATGTGTAAAATACAATAACGAAACCTGACGGAGATCATGAATGTTGTGGGGAGATATCTCTGTGCAGTTCCAAAAGGAGTCTATCTATGGCCTTACAAGAACAATTTAATAGCACCCATAAAACATTTAAGTAGCTAATTCCCAAGTGGTTCTAGAAGCCCTGAGCTCATCTTTCAGTGAGAAGAGGTACAAAGGCTCTTTATTCAACGTATGATAAGCTGGTTGGCTTGGAGTGTGCCAGTGACCATGGGAACGCTTGGACTCCTGCCTGGACTCCCGAGGGTATTTCACTCAGCACTGACGGCAGCAGATAACAGAAGTAATTGGAGCTGCTCTTCATTCTGTAGGTATCACACTCAGGGTAGCAGGGCTCTCCCACAGGGAGAGTGCGGCAGAGAGTGAGAAGTTCAGAGCCGTCTGCTGGAAACCATCCATGTGCCAAAAGGAAGGGAAGTGACTTTTGGACAGCATTAGCTAAACTAAGGGCCTCAAAGCTAGGTAGGACACAGAAGAATTCAAAGCTAGAAGTCGTAAGTGAAACTGGCAAAGATTGAACTGGAGAATTATAGTGACTGCCAGCTTTTTGCTGGAGCTCAGTGATAACCTTCTGAACTCTTTGCTAGTAAAATAATTTTTGCCACATTATCTGATGCCATTTTCTCATTAAAAGGAAACATTTTCCCCAATACCATAAAATACGGTAGTGCAGTTTCTAAGCAACTGACAATAAACCCAACCAAGAAGGGAATGACACAGAGCCTTGAAACTTAAAAAGTTATTCCACATAGTCACCCCTAAGTTCAATACACTTGGCACATCCTTCCCCAAAATACTCTGTCTGGTTACTGCACTCGCCTCTGAATCACTCCAAAAATTGTCACCCTTTCAATCTCTTTTTTTTAAGGTTTGGAAACAGAAAATAGTCAGCTGGAGCAAGTCTGGTGAGTAGGGTGGATGGTCTACACGCTGAAACCCCCACCACGTCAAAACATCTATCGTTTTGTCAGCCTTGTGAGCAGGTTCATTGTCTTGCAAAAAAGAACTAAAAAATGGCCGCCATAATCGCGTCTACAGAAGCATCTATCGGTGTCCAATGTCAAAGTAGACGTGGTATACGCCGCTAGGGGCCTCTATAGATGCAATTCACATCAACTATAGGTTCCAGTAGGAGACCTGCAAACCTTGACCTATGTAAGACTTAAGCTGCGATTCTCTTAACAGTGCCTACATGTGGTCAGTGCTGTTTTCGGAGGCGCCATTAATAGAATCCGGCCCTACGTATCTAACTTTAAGCGATTTGCACAGATTGACCCCCCTTAATGTTTCTGCAGTTGGCTTTGAACAGGGCAGCACTGAGATACACAAAGCTTTGAAAGATTCTGTTTCCTTTCAATTCCCAGCTGTCGGCTCAGGACCTTCCCTCTGCCCCTAAAAGGGCAAACAGTTTCCACTAAGAAGAAAGTCGGAAAGAGTTCTGAGCTACAGAGCAAATCTTCTTCATTTTTTTTAAATTATAAATCTTTATTGAAAAAACAATTTTTATAAAAATCAAACACACATAAATACAATAATACATCCATTCTAGGTGATATCCAAATCACAATGCATCCACATTTTTTGTCTTTCAGGAAAATTAACTTAATCCTCTATCCACAAAAGTAACCTAAGACAAATAGAACACTTTTTGCTATTATTAATTTCTTATTTAAATTTCAATAATCAACCCAAATTATATTGAACATACAATGCCTCCAGGGATTCCCACCTCTTTTGAAAACCAATCGCTTGATATCTGTGAAAAGCTGTTAATTGACTAAGATAATCCCGCCATATACCTTGAATGATCTGAGGCATAGATGGAACTTTAGTAGATGACCAAACTCTTGCTACAGAGCAAATCTTATTGTTCAGAATTTCTTTTAATGTGTCTCATTAACTAGGTACCACTGGGTGAAATCTGTGGACAGGAATTTATCTCCCAGAATGCACTATGACAGAAGTTAAAACCCCAGGATCAGATGAGCCTGTCAGGTTTATAGTCAAATAGCTACTGTATAGGGCTTAAAATGAAATGTCTAGGCACAGGTAGTTCAGATGCTGAAATAAATGATGGTAGAACAAGGGGTGGAGTAGTCAGGCTTCGATGCTTCGATGAAAACTATTCACACAGAGCAGCATAGGATTGACTTGACTTATAAATAGCAAGTGGATTAATATTCTGGAAAAACAATCCCGTTCCCTGGAGGGCCCTTGTAAAACACTGGATTATGGATGGTCTCCAGCAGTGTTCCAGACTCTTTCAAATTAGAAATAACTTCCAGTAAGCCTTTGGGGGATTATAACTGTATGCTTCAACACCAGGGTCTGTTGTTCTGAAGTGGAACCTCACAGATGAAACATAACAACATAAGAATTGCCATACTGGGACAGAGTGAAGGTCCATCAAGCCTGGTATCCTGTTTCCAACAGTGGCCAACCCAGGTCCCAAATATCAGGCAGAAACCTAAAGAGAAGCAACATTCCAGATCAGGTATTGTGAAGTCATAATGCCTCATTCTACCAATGCCTAAGAGACAACCTCATCAGTGATGTCACAATGGCTTAACTGTCCTATTCTTGGCTCACATAAGAATTGCCGTACTGGGACAGATCGAGGGTCCATCAAGTCCGGTATCCTGTTTCCAACAGTGGCCAACCCAGGTCCCAAGTATCAGGCAGAAACCCAAAGAGAAGCAACATTCCAGAGCTGAGACTGTGATGTCATAATGCCTTATTCCACCAATGCCTAAGAGCCAACCTCAGTGATGTCACAATAGCTTCATTGGCTCACATAAGAACATAAGAGCTGTCATACCAGGACAGACCGAAGGTCTATCAAGCCCGGTATCCTGTTTCCAACAGTGGCCAACCCAGGTCCCCAAATGTGCACTTAGCATTTCCAACCCTCTCTGGACATCGATAACGCTTCTCAATACTATCACTTTGAGGCAATCGTCAATTACTGACACTAAAAGCCACCTTGACTTGACTTTCTGGTCAGGTAGATGGTTTAGGAATGCAAGACTGTGTGTCTGATGAGCTCAGCTTAACATGAATGTGCACTGAAGTGTAAATGCCAGAAGTGGAGAGATAAAGCCAGATCCATCCCAGGCATTCTGTGTTTACAACCATTCCAGCTGTGCTTGCTTGCTTTAGGAGTTCAGCTGTGTGATTTATATTTTTCTTCCAGTATATATTACAGTTAGATGGTGACTGATAATAAGAGACAGAGCTGTAACCTATAAAGAGCAGATCTGGTCAGCTTTGGAGGACTCGGCGTCCAAGGGCCTTTGAAGCAGCTGTCCATTTATGTGAGAGTACGTATCGGCTACGGTGGGGCATCCTAGAATCCCGCTGCTTGCCTAGGTTCTTCTGGACTTTTGAAATTATAGTCTAGGAGGGCAGTGTTTAGAAGGCATTTCCAAACAGAAAAGAGTGTTTCTTCCTAATTCTGTATTCTGCACCACAACGTGCCAATGTAACTTTGGGGTAAGAGGCAGTTACGTGGGTAAGTGCACTTAGGCGCTATTCTGTAAGGTAGTGCCTACTGCAGGAAAGGTGTGCACATGGGCGGGCCATGGGAGAGTGTGGCACGGTGGTCAAAGCTCCAGCCTAAGCACCCTGAGGTTGTGGGTTCAAATCCACGCTGCTCCTTGTGACCCTGGGCAACCAGATCTGGTATTGTGATGTCATAATGCCTCAATCCACCAATAAGAGCCAACCTCATCAGTGATGTCACAATGGCTTCATTGTTCTATACTTGGCTCACTTCTGGTATTGTATTGGAGGAGAGTGTGGGCACAGCGGTTAAAGCTACAGCCTCAGCATGCTGAGGTTGTGGGTTCAAATCCATACTGCTCCTTGTGTCCCTGGGCAAGTCACTTAATCCTCCCAGGTACATTACATAGATTGTGAGCCCACCAGGACAGACATGGAAAAAATGCTCGAGTACCTGAATAAATTCATATAAACTGTTCTGAGAACGGTATAGAAAATTGAATAAATAAATATGTGTGTCCTTTGAGCTGCTGCACAGGTGCCAACAGGGTTGGATCAAGGAACTGTGATGCCCTGAGCTAACTTGCCCTGGATCAGTGGCATGGAATTTTGCTACTATTTGTTTTTTTGTAGGCACTTGTGACCTCGATTGGCCTCCTTGAAGATGGGATACTGGGATAGATGGACCATAGGTCTGATCCAGTAAGGCTAGTCTTAAGTTCTTATTCTTAAGTTTATTAGAATTTTATATACCGCCTATCAAGGTTATCTAAGCGGTTTTTACAATCAGGTACTCAAGCATTTTCCCTCTCTGTCCCGGTGGGCTCACAAATGCTCTTAACTGTTGCATTTGTGACCCCACTCACCTTCAATGTGGTATTTTTCCCTCCACTCTCTTTCCCCCCCCCCCCCCACCTGTGATTCAATATCTCCACCTCTCTCTCAAGCTTCCTCCTCCTGCTGGACCAAGTGAGGCACTGGTTGGTGATAAAGGGCTTTAAAATTCCAGTGGGCAACTTTGGTCCTCAAGGGCCACTATCCAGTTGGGCTTTAAGAATTTCCTCAATGAGCATGCGTGAGATCTGTTTGAACACAATGGAGGCAGTGCACAAAAGATAGTTGGGTTCATGTTGAATTGGGTGACTTACAGAACAGCTGATTGAAAAGAGGATCCAAGATGGTGACAGCTCCGACTTGGCTTCTCTGAGTAAGATCTTTTTTGGAGGAGTTCTAAAGTCGCCTAAACAATTATACCTCATTCTAAGCGCAAGGGGAGTGTCTGAGCTGATCCCCCTGTGGCTCGGACATCTACCCTGTGCAGCGCTCCATGTTTGAGTTAGTCAGCGTACCTGGGAGTTCTCGAGTCGACACCAGAGGAGTGTCAGACGGCAGGAAGAGAGGCTGAGACATCAGACTTGGAGGTTTCACTCACCCCTCCGGTGGCTGTTATACCGCTGCGCTTGGAACCCATTGAGGCTAAGTTGGTGGAGTCTCGCAATGTTCTCTTTGAGAAGGAGACCCCCAACTGCGGGGGTAGAAGCCGCGAGAGTCAGCATAGAGCAACGGGATGTGGGAGAGAATGTGGAAACTCTCTCCCACATAGAAAAACCAGCAGCAGTGACTTTAGAGAGCATTTGGGAGGTTCTCATGAAGCTTAACTCTTCAGTGGACAAATCTTCACAAGAAATTGTGCCTTAAGTGAAAAACTCCAAGGCACTAAAGAACAGTTTTCTTCAGAACTTAATCAAGTTAAGGATAAAATGGAAGATCTTCAGACTTTATCCTCTGGAATAGTTAAGGATAAAGTTATACTTTAATAGAAGAATAGAGCAATTAGAAAATTATAACCGTAGGTTGAATGTGTCTCTCTTTAATTTTCCAAAATCACTGGGAGTGTCTCCTATGGACATGTTAAAAAAAATATACAATTGAAGTTTTGAGATATTCACCAGAACTTGTTCCCCCAGTTAATTGTATATACTGTTTACCTATGACGAAAGACATGGATGCCACACCAGAGGAAGGGTTAGCCATTTGAATACACGAGACCCTTTGAATCTTACAGACTTACTTGAAACTTACAGTATCTGAGAGTTACCTTATTGGTTTAATTTGTTTTTGAGCAAGACATAAATGCTTCTTTTAGGATAAGCCAGCCCAAGAGCTCTTCTCGAAGGACACAGATAACACGTGGCTGGAAGGCCTGCGTGTTGGCCCGTCAGGATTGGCTCCCGGAGGGTTTAGGGGTGGGAGTGTCAGGAAGGATGCAGCGTGATTGGCTAGTTTGTCTCCTGCTTCGTGGGGATAGGTTGCAGCGAGTGAAGAAGGGGCAGGACTTTAGGCTGCTTCGGGACCAAGATTTTTCGGGTCCTCGTGGCTGCTTCGGGGGTTGGGGGTTTAGGAATTAAGGGACAACTGGGCCTTTCCAGATCCAGATGTTATATATTTTCATAATTCACAATTGCTATTTCTTGGGGGGAAAAAGTTTGGATCTATCCAGATGTTACCAGGTAAACACAAGAATGACGAAAACTCTTCTTGACTTTGAGAACTGACAGAGTGACTTTGGGTGCAACTTTTCTACTTGCCTATCCATGTAAATGTTTGATTAAATACCTTAGAGTTTAATATGTATTTTTGTACCTGAGCAGTTACGGGCTTTTCTTGATATGAAGAAATTGTCTGCGGGGAATGTTTAGCAGTAAAAGAACAGCTGTTTGAATAACGGGAACTAATTGTTAGTTCTTAATTTGAGTTTCTGTTCACTATATTTGGGGTCTCTTTTTGATTTAATGGTGGTCTAAGGAAGATTAATTATTTACCTGGTTTAAGTAACGTAAATGCTATTTCCTTCTGTTTTTCCGAAGCGAGAGTTATCTTGTGAATTGTATGAAAATCCAATCAAGAATTGGGTGACTTAGGCCATGCAAGAATCATCGGATGCTCTGACAGCATTTCCTATCCAAAGGAAGGAAGAGCCAGTAACTTGTTCAATCTTCTTATCTAACATCACAGGTTCTACATTTCCATAGCAACGCCATGACGACGAATGCGGCTTTGTTCGTAGACGTTTGGTTGTGCATTCGTTTGAACTTAGTGTTCTCGATCTTGTACTGTTATTTCATTTAAACGTGAACTCACGATACACAATGGACTGCCATTGATTTTCAAGGAACTGCTTGGCACATAGCCTACAGATCATTTGGTTGAGCTATTACAAGGCTGGATTTGCCATGAGCAAAGAGGGCTGCTTATATCAGATGGGGTGGTGTTTCACTGATACAGCCAATGTGAATTTAAGTTGATTCTACCAAAGAAATGTTGTCTATCACTTGAGAAGTACTTTCCTGTGGTATCATTCCATCTTGGGTTGCAATCGGTTATTACATTACATTACATTAGTGATTTCTATTCCGCCTGTGCCTTGCGGTTCTAGGCGGATTACAATTTAGAAGATGTCTGGACATTTCCAGTAGAATTGCATCACAAGGAAGTGAGTAAATTACAGTTTACCGTATAGAATAGTGATACATATCATGTTACAGAAGATGGTACATAGTGTTGATGGAAGTGGTTACAGATGGTGATAGCTTATAGGTTTCTTAATTTGTGATACATCTTTTAAGGAAGGAATTCTCTGGTTGTTGATGGAGATTATTTATTTGGATTTCTTAATATAAGTTGGAGCTATAATTTGAAGAGAAGATTAGTTTGAGGTTTTGGTTATGTGGTGTGGCTTCTGCCGGGCACCTCTGACCTCTGCATTCACAGCTCGCAGTACTGCCATGGTTACTGGCATTAATGTGATAATAGGATTACCAGCTCACCCCAGGTCTTCGAAGATGGCTTATGTACTCCTGGATTTTCCCCACAAACGGAATAGATGGCTGTCATCTTCTTCAGGAAATCAGTGGGAAAATTAGATCGTGAACTCAGGGTTTGTAATGGGACAAAACTGTGTGACCTTTCTCTGAAGAAGGATGAATAGCTATTGAATCAACTCTGCAATAGGGGTCACATTTCTCATCCAGGTTACGAGGCTGTATGACCTCGGGCAAGTCTTCTCTCCATGTATCACTTCTGACAATTGCGGCTCTGTTTCCTCCATCACTATTTACCCAGCTTTAAATTGACCTCTAGTGCACTTTTAACCCAGTTGTGAGTGGTTCAACTATGCTGCAAGATTTGGTCATACAGGTTACAGTTATTTTTATGCCCATGGCTGATTTCATGACAGCATTATATCCTACTTACGTTTATGACTTGTCACTTTATTCTGAGGCTTTTTTCTCCACCTGCTACCATTGCGGATAGATTGTTATTCGCGCTCTCTGTGCTTTCAATCCTTTTCAACAGTAAAGTAGAGTTAGCAATGCTAATAATTACCTTCCTTAGCAGCAGATGAATCCAGAGACCAATGGGATAGCACACATCTACCAGCAGGCGGAGATAGAGAAACTGATTAACAGGTGGTCCCATTGGCTGGGACTCCTCCTGTATCTGCAGTATTCTCTATCTCCCAGCAGGAAATGGTCGCTATTCAACTACCTCCTAAATTCTGGCTGTGACTGGAACTTTATTTTCTCCTGTTGAGGTTTCTCTTCAGTGAGACTGCCATTCTGTTTCTCCTGTTGAGGTTTCTCTTCAGTGAGCTGGCAATGCTATTTCTCCTGTTGAGATTTTCTCTTCAGTGAGACAGGGGTGTCCGGCTGAACGGTGCCGGCTTTAGGGGTTACACCTGGGCCCCCCCAGGTCCCTGCCTCACCCTCCCTCACCCTGTCTGTCTCTGAGTGGAGTTACCTGAATCTGTCAGACTTTGACCTGACAAACTATTTGAGAACCTACATGCAAAGTGAAAAGAGGGTCTTATCAGAGTTTGCAAGAATGGTAAAACAGAATGGTTTTCATAACTCCACCCCCCTATTTCTCAATATTCACAGTGATTTATGGAATAATTCTCTTTATTATTGATTTAACAGGGCAGGAGAGATTCCTGCCTGGCTAAGTCATGGCCAGCTAGCCATCTCTGTCATAAAGGATATGAGGACAGACTTCTGGGCTATAATGTGTATACTCTGGAAGAAAGGCAGGAGAGACGGGGGTACGAGTGAGCAGGAGTGAGCGACCTCAGCCCAGTTGGGGTTTCAAGATTTACCCAATGAATATGCATGAGATCTTTTTGCATGCACTGGATAGGCCATTCGGCCTTTATCTGCCAACATGTTTCCATGTTTCTACTACCATAAAGCTCTATGATCTCACAATGCAAGTGTTAATAGCCTTAGCCAATAGGGAGAGGAGGAGATAGTGGATGCTGCGGTGGGCAGACTAGACGGGCTGTTTGTCCTTTATCTGCCATCGTGTTTCTATAACCATAAAGCTTTATGACCTCACAATGCAGGTGTAAAGAGCCTTAGCCTATAGGAAGAGGAGATGCAAATGTTAAGAGCCTTAGCCAATAGGGAGAGGAGGAGGTAGTGGATGCTGCGGATGGGTCATTTGGCCTTTATCTGCCATTGTGTTTCTATAACCATAAAGCTTGATGACCTCACAATGCAGGTGTAAAGAGCCTTAGCCTATAGGAAGAGGGGGTGCAAATGCTAAGAGCCTCAGCCAATAGGGAGAGGAGGAGATAGTGGATGCTGTGGTGGGCAGACTAGATGGGCTGTTTGTCCTTTATCTGCCATCGTGTTTCTATGTGGCCAAAAATGAAATGTTTGTAACAGTCTCCCAAGTGTGGTGAGATTAATGTCAATATTTGTGATTATCCATATTCTTTGTAATTCTATGTTTATTTAGAATTTTTTTAAAAAAAATTTTTGTAAATATTTTTTTAAAAGAGAATTTCAGTAGAGGGAACCGGCCAAAGACAGTAACCTCAGGGAACAAACGTGCAGCGCGCTCTCAGGCCAAAAGCACGAAACTGCCGCTCCATCACTTTTTCTCTGGTTTCTTTTTAAAATGAAAAGTCAGTATTTGTCTTATTTTATTATTAACTCTCACATCGAACCTGGGAGACTGTATTTCCTGAAGAGTCAGCGAAGCCAAAAGTCACCGACCATGATAGATAAAAAAAATGAACCTGAACTCTTTGGTATCAGCGATGACCCAGATATCCAATGTTAGTGGCCAGATATGGCCAATCGAGCTGGCACTGGTCCGCATTAAAACACGTCTTTAAATAACATTTAGTAAAGGATGAGTTTTGCTTATGAACTGCATATTCTGCTGTGAATTCTTGTAGTAGCCATGCAGGTCACAGGACATATTAAGTGAGCCTCTGTTCGGGGGAGAGTTGTTTTTGGAAATCTTCGCTTCTTTCCATTTGAGTTTTTAGGGGGGGGGGGGCAGATGTGATGTCTTTCTTAAGAGACCAGGCACTTACCATAGGCTCTATTTTTAGACAGATATCCCCTTCTAAAGCCAGATGTCAGATGGTGACTGCTGAATTCTCACCCCTGGAAGACCCGAGATGGGGGTGTAGTTTTTGCAGATGGTGTCGGAAGACTTTCTTTTGGCAGAACTAGTGAGTGAATACTGCACAAGTTTTCCTGTGGGAAAGCGGCAACTTATTCCATTTTTAACCTATGATAATTGAGTTAATTTTGAAATACGACCCAAGGTTACATATTTCTAATGCTTTCTTTGCATTCTGGGGATGGGAATGAGTAGGGGCTCAGAGAAGAAGAAGTGTGGTTTGATATTTTTGGCTCCAGCTTTAGGGAGAAGTGAATTTGTAGCTGTCACATACCAGGAAGTAGAGAAAGGCAGGAAACCAAGTAATAGAAGACAGGACTGATAGTAGAACAGTTTAGTCTAGCTTCTGTGCTTAAAGAAGGCAATTTCAACATAAGAACATATGACTAGACCTAGGGAGGGCTCCTGCATGTCTTCATCGCCCACCCCAATGCCTGCGACAGACTGATCCATACATGCTTGCCTTGCAGTGCTCTTTGCTCAACTTGCATGCACTGGGCCTGTCATGCGGCGCATAGGAGACATCGCAGAACGCAGAGCCAAGGCCAGATAGATGCAAGAGTGCCGTCGAGTGATTGCCTTGTGTGGGAAGCTGACGGGGGTGAAACCATATCCTCCGAGTCAGTCTGTGAGTCTGTCAGCAAAGCTGGGGAAAGATGCAGCCTTGGCCTGGGGAAAATCTTGTTGGTAACATTCACAGTCGGGAGACTCGGGACACGAGTAAGATAGAAACATAGTAGCTCAGTAATATAGCTTCATAGTAATAGAGTAAGACAGTAACATAGTAGCAAGCCATCCTAGGCTAGAACAGGCCAGATGTGGTAGAAGTTTCTTCGTCCAAGAACAGCGTCAACTCTCCCGCACCCCACACATCACTAGGATTAGTATTACAGGATAGAGATGAAGGCTGTGTGGGAGAGCCGAACCTTTAGGAAGAAGGAGAACAAGCGTAGCACAGTTCAGATTGTGTGAAAGGCCAAGGACCTCGAGAAGCCAATGGGGCTGATAGTCAGATTATGGGGGTTAGCTGGGCTGACCGCAGTTGGCTGCGAACCCAGAAATTCAAGGCCGTATCCAGCGACCAGCATTGAATTTCCGGTCTATTTTTAGTCACTTTTAACATAGCCGGTTAAGCTGATATTCATCAGCTGAGTTCTAGTAGCCAAAGATAGACCTGCATAAATATGTGTATGTTTATTTAAGGCTAGTCTTTAAAACTTTTACATTAACGGGTGCTAGAATAGAATGTGTGTGTGTGTCTGTCTGTCTTTCTTTCTTTCTGTCTCTCTTTCCTCGGCTGTCCACCACCACCCCTTCCCTGCTCCCCCTGTCCAGCAGCACTTCTTCCCTGCCTCTCTCCCTGGCCCCCTGTCTTTCTTTCTGTATGTCTCTCTCCCTGACCCCCTGCCTGCCTGCATTTTTCTGTTGTGCCATGCCTGCCTGTCTCTCCGTAGCCCCTTTCTGTCTTCCCCTCCCTCCCCCAGAGCAAAGCATGATTGCTGTCTGACCCCCCAGCACACCCCTCCCCCCCCCAAAGCAGCCCCCTTTCCCTCTTCCCCTCCACTTCCCTGAGCATTTGAGAATGTTTACCAGCATGGGACACCTCGCGGCACCCACACGACACCCTCCAGCCGTTCCTCTTGAAACCGCCACTGCTGCTCAAATGCCTGCACGCGCCGAAAGCCATCGCAAGCCACCGAGCGCGCCTCAAGCCGCTGCATGCCGTAAATAGAATACAGCCATGGAAGGACACAGCACTCTGTCAGGGATCACAAAACCCTAAGTGCGCATGCGTGCTTAGAGTTTTATTATAGAGGATCTGATCTACCGCTCCTGCATTTCACTGACCTAAGTGGTTTACAAAGTATCAAACTCAAATGAAATTAGGTCCTTGAGAAAAACGACCCGATCTGTCCCGAAGGCTCCCAATCTATTTCCTGATCTTTCAAGAGAAACACAAAAACGCCGTCGTGAGTTTCTTCTCTTGAGACCAGGGGTCACTTCATTAGGGGCTACATTCTATCTAAGGCACCCTCGTAAGAAGTGTATTGTTTGCCACCGTTCGATTCAATATGTTTTCTTTGAACCTCAACAATTAACTGCTTTGTTGGCTTTGTCCCGTTTGGATGGAGATAAATCTTGAGCTCTATAGGTTAAATTTGGTACTCCAGTTCCAGCTTTGTATTCCAGAGCAATGGTTCTCAACCCTGTCCTGGGGACCCCCAGTCAGTCGGGTTTTCAAGATATCCCTAATGAATATGCATGAGAGAAATTTGCATATAATGGAAGTGACAGGTATGCAAATCTCTTGTAAGAACCTGATGAGGGGTTGGTAAACTTGGTGGCTGCAAATTAGTCACATCCTGGATCTTCTTTATAAGACTTCTGCATGCCATTTGCTGTATTTCCAATCGAAGGCCTTGCGCATTCGCTGTCAAGGCTGTCGGTGCCCCCATACGTGGGCGGTTCCAGAGACTCAAAAGGCTGATAGAAACATGACTTTATTTTTGTGTTTTATTAAAGAACATGATTCATGTAGGTGGTAGTAAAGGGGATGACCACTTTCCCACCTCCACAGACCCTCCTGACTAATAAGCCTCAGTGTGGTAATATGGCTTTTAAACTTCAAAGCTGTTGCACAAATGATCCGCAGGGACTGGCTAATTTTGCTGCTGTGTGTGAAAACTCCAGCCTGTGATGGCAAGGAGAGAACCTTAAGGGGTCCTTTTATTAAGGCTTAGAACACCTGTCCAGTGGCGTCCCTAGGGTATGTGACACCCGGGGCCCATCATTTTTTTGGCACACCCCCCCCCCCCGCCCTTGGTATGCCACTGCTACAGTTCAAAAAAGGCTAAGAAGCCAGCGCAGCGCCCAGGCAAAGTCGACCAATGGCTGAGAATGCTGTCCAATGGCGTCACGAAGGGGGGGGGGGGCGGGATAGAGCCAGATTGGGAAGGTGTTCCTTCCGCTCCCGCCGGCTTCTTAGCCTTTTTCTAATCCTGTCACTTCCATTCTATGCAAATCTTTCTCATGCATATTCATTAGGGATATCTTGAAAACCCGACTGGCTGGGGGGTCCCCAGGACAGGGTTGAGAACCACTGGTATAAAGGAAGGAAGACACCAACTTCCAACCAGTTCACTCATCTTGACCAAGTCATAGCCAACTCACTTGAGGTCTGGATCCATAACGACTTCCTCAACAAACAATCTCACCCTTTGTGAAGAGACGTCACTAAGCATTATTCATTGTGTCCTGCCAACAAACCCTGCTAGGACAGGGCATTGTTCTTGTGGATCAAGGAGTAGATACAGATGGGGCTTTTTTGTGCCTGATACTGAACTGCTCCTTCACTGGTTTGCAACATTCTACAACTTCCAAGTCGCATCCCACAGAAATTATGTTTCTTTTGGGATACACTTGAAGAAGCCACATTTTTAAGAGTTTGGAAGTGCCGGTCTTTCATTAGCTGTCCCTGTTTGCACTGTGCTATGCTGTTTCTAGGTTGTGGTTGGTTGTGTTTAAACGACAAAACATTGTAGTGGGGAATGTGATACCCTGTTCAACGTAGTCTTTCAGCAAGAGGAGGGGAGGGATGCTGATTGCGCACATGAGGCATGGGGAGAAGAAAACAATTTGCCGTACTCGGGTTTCACACATTTCTTCCTTCCCAGTAACTGCCAGCGAACATTAGAATCCAGTCAGTCTAAGGGTGTCTCAACACTATGGCTGCTTGTGTAGAGAATGGGAAAGACGGTCTTTTGTTCTTCACTTTTGCTTTGTGGGAAGGGGGGTCACAATCGCTGAGAAATTCTCTTTCTGATAACTCTGTCCCACTGCAGTTTGGGTGCTCTTGAGTAACACAATATTTGTAGCATTTCTGGCCCATATCCTAACTTACTTGACGTAGAGAATGACATGGTGATAGAATTCACCACTGTCCCCGTCCCTGTGGATTTCTTTAGTGTCTCTCTCAACCTCAGTCCTTCTACACCAGCGTTCTTCTTCAATGCAAGGCTTGAGGGTCAATGGCTGGAAGCCATTCTTCCCTCTCTCCTTAAAGAATGACATGGGCATGGTTTCCTGTGGCTATCTGCTTGGACGTGAACAGTGATGAATTCTGTCATTCTCTAACTGTACAGTCTGGTGTAGCTGATATATTACAAGGACTTAAAGCACAAGGACCCTTCTCACCTAAAAACTACAGCTCTGGGAAGGCAGTTGTTCTCTTTTCAATCCAGTTTCAATCTTCTTAGCTGCTGGAAACTGCTCAATGGGCCTAGTGAGAGATGCAGTGTAAGCTTGACAAGACTGTAGTGTTACTTCTAGGTTCTGAAAGTAGACGAGGTCGGGGTGTCCTGTTGGGCTATGGATTACCCTCTGTCCAACAAGGACTGTTTGCAATCCCATCTCTCCTTCCCTGGAGTGGAGAAGTAGCCTAAGGCTGAGAAACAAGGAAGCCATTTTCAAATCTGTCTGATGCAACTTGTTCTTGGGCACAGTGGCATAGTAAGGGGGGGGGGGGGGCAGCACCCGTCTTCCTCTCTTCCTCTCCACTACCCCTTCCCTTCTCCTGTTCCTCTTTAACAATCCCAGCACAAGCAGCAACCCTGACCTGCTGCTCGTGCCAGTGTCAACTCTTCCTCTGATGTCACTTCCTGGACCTGGACCTAGGAAGTGATGTCAGAGGAAGAGCCGATGCTGGCATGAGTATCAAGTTGGGGTTGCTTCTTGCGCCGGGAATGCTAAAGAGATACAGGGGTAGGGAAGAAGAGGGTGGGGGTGGTGGAGAAGAGGGCGGGGGAAGGGCGCCTCTCACCTTCGCTACGCCACTGCTTGGCCATCATTGCCTCAAGTACAGGTGGGGGCATTTGTATAACTGGGCTCTACAAGAATAGGAGCCAACTTTTCAAAATGATTTGGGGTCTTAAATCCATTGGCACTTAGCCCTCCCTGGGCACAGTCAAAGAGTTTGCTCAATATTGGGGTGCTCAAGCGCCCACCGAGCTGCCTCCTATGGTACAAGTTAGGCGGTTAGATACAGGATGCCGAGGGCTAGTGTATAATGCCATCTGGGCCCCCCAATTGCATTATAGATGGCTTCTACGCGTCTACATAGCAGCTGTAACTGCACCAACCTACATGCAGTGGACCCACCCCAAATTCTGGCTGCCAGAGCATGGAATATGCCACCAGCAGAAATAAGATTGTGTCTTTCAGGCAGTCTTTTTTCGTAAACATTTGAAATCTTATTTGTTTTACTAAGTTTTTGCTGCCATTTGGTTCTTTTTACTCTCTTTGCTCTTCTTTGATGTAAACCCACTCTGAACCTTATGTTTAGGGGGTTTAGGGGGGCTATAGATTTCCATTACCATGATCAGATGCACCGGCAGCTAGAACCAGGTCACTCCTCTACTCGCTGCCGCCATCCTTGCCCTCCCCCTGCGCAGGCTGAGGTTGTGGGGTCCGAATTGTGTGCCCACTCCCTTTGGGTTCAGGCTCATCCAAAATAGCTTCTCTGGCTCTGCGACCGGTTAGGTGCATAAGTGGGACCCTACTGAAGCCACATCCATGTTCCGCCCACACGTACATGCCTTGCATTTACACACATAAGTGCACATTCACACGTGTAAGTTCTTGCATTTTTATCATCTTAGTGCACAAATGATGCTTCCATTTAAGAGAATGGGGGGGGCTTGAATTTTGAGGGACAGGGGAATAAAACCATACCTGAATGTAACTCGCCTTGAAATACAGCTGAAAAAGGGTTGAACTAAATTGCGGATCTCTTGTACCCTTTTGCTGCCTCTCCAGATTCAGATTCCTAATTAATGCAGATCTGAAGACATTTTCCATGCCTTTGGATGAGTGACTGAGGTAAAAAGGATTATTGTGCCCCTTGGGAGCCAACAATGTGGCCAGTAGCTGATAGGAGGAACTCAAATGTTTTAAGAGAACTCATAAATTCAAAGGAGGAGAAAGAAAATATTTTCACTTCAAACTTTGCTGCTTCATCTTGGACACAGTGGTAGCCCATTCGGGGGAGGGGGGGGCGGAGGGTGACCTTGTTTTTTGGCAATGAAAGCTGCTAAGCGCTGGAGCAAGAAATGAATGCTTGTCTGTGGTCTCCTCCCAGTCACAGTGGTAAAGACAAAAAACTACACACAGACTTTGGTCTGGGCAGTAAAAAGAGAGTCATCAAGGAACGTGGTGAAGAATTACCCTGGTTGTCTGGCCACCAACATTACCGCTTTTTTTTTTTTACTGAACTAGCATTTACATTCTGCCAAACTGTCACCCAGGGGCTCACAGCTTCTGTGAAGGGCAGCTCGAATGGCCTCGGAGTAACATAGTAAATGACGGCAGATAAAACCTGAAAGGTCCATCCACTCTGCCCAACCATACAGGCTCCATAAATCAATCATTTAATTTAAATGGTCCTTTTTCTTAGATATTTTTGGGCCAGAAACCCAGAGCCCTGCCCGGTAATGGGCTTCGTTTCTATCTACTGGAGTCTCCATCAAAACTCACTCCGGCCCACCGAAACCCTCCCCAGCCCGTCCTCGACTGAATGACCATATACGGGACACAGGCCGTGCAAGCCTGCCCAGTGCCGGCCTTAGTTCCTTCAATGTAGACCCATTATTTTCTGATTCGAGATCCTCTGTGTTCATCCCATGCTTGTTTGAACTCTGTCATCGTTTCCGTCTCCACCACCTCCCTCGGGAGCGCATTTCACGCACCATCCACCCTCTCTGTACAGAAGAATTTCCTAGCATTACTCTTGAGTCTTGAGAAAACCATTTCCAAAATGAATTTACTGTTGGCAAAAAGTATCAGATTGATTGTACTAGAGGCAGACAATCCTATACTACATAATGGGCAGAGCATGGCTAGCTTCCCTCCCCCCCCCCCCCCCTCCCCACACACACACAGTTCCCTGCTTTGCTTCACCCATATCTTGAGGAACCTATGGTGAGGTAAGATCAGAGAGCTTAGCTCAGTCTTCATCTGTATGAAAGCCTCGGGCTCTCTGTTTGTACCCTTAGCTGTGGAAGAATGCTTGAGTACCTGAATAAATTCATGTAAACCGTTCTGAGCTCCCTTGGGAAAATAGTAGAGAAAACTGAATAGTGTGAAAAGTGTCTGTCTCTGGTAACCAGAGCTGATACTGTGATGTCACAATACCTCATTCCACCAATGCCTAAGAGCCAACCTCATCAGTGATGTCACAATGGCTTCATGGTCCTATATTACTACATTTTGATTTCTAGAGTGGTTCAGTGGTTAAAGCTACAGCCTCAATCCCACGCTGCTCCTTGTGACCTTGGGCAAGTCACTTAATCCCCCCATTGCCCCAGGTATATTACATAGATTGTGAGCCCGCTGGAACAGACAGGGGAAAATGCTTGAGGACCTGAGCTCCCTTGGAAAAAAACTGAATAGTGTGAAAAGAGTCTGTCTCTGGTAACCAGAGCTGAGATTGTGACATCATAATACCTAAGAGCCAACCTCATCAGTGATGTCACAATGGCTTCATGGTCCTATATTACTACATTTTGATTTCTAGAGTGGCGCAGTGGTTAAAGCTACAGCCTCAGCACCCTGAGGTTGTGGGTTCAAACCCAGGCTACTCCTTGTGACCTTGGGCAAGTCACTTAATTGCCCCAGGTACATTAGATAGATTGTGAGCCCACCGGGAAAGACAGGGAAAATGCTTCAGTATCTGAATAAATTCATGTCAACTGTTCTGAACTCCCCTGGGAGAATGGTATAGAAAATGAATGAATAAATAAATATCTGAGCAACTCATAAACCCCCCTAAATTTTGATGCCAGTTTGATGCATTAGATATGGCCAAGTGGATGAGGCAGGGCTGTGCATCACCCTAAGAGCTGTGCATGGATTGCGCCTGGGCAGAAGTAACCCTTTCATTTGAAGCACTTGTAGGTCTCCAGATGGTGAAAGACATCTGGTCACACACATTGCGTTTCAGTGCTTTTGATTTTCTGAGATAGACCAACAAAAGAAGAGCCATTTCACAGTTAGTAGACAAATTCTTAGTTAAATGCTGTTAAACCTTAAGCTAAAGCAAGACAAACATAGAATGAAACAATCTGCAGAATGCATCATTTTCCAGTTCTTTATAAAGTCTGAGAGCTGAATGGTAGACGGTGAATACTTCCAATCTCCCCCAAGCGCTGAAACTCGGTGAGGTTGCCAAATGCGAAGGCCTAGAGTCTGCCTAGCAAAGAAAGAGCTTATGGAGCCAGGCGCTGGCAAAGACTCGGAATGAATTATGCTCAGAACTTCTGCTGGTTGCTGGTTTTTGTATCCAAGTTTTATTATTTATATTAAAGCTTTGACTCGAAGAAAAGAAATAAAGCATCTCCCAGACACCCATTCCCTTTTCCAACCCTCTCGGAGCAAGCCTGTCTCAAATGGCTAATCTACATGAGAATTTGACGTGAATATCTCAAGGGCAAAGAAAAATTAGCTGGCTTTTAAAGCTCTCACTGTTTCTTTCCTGTAACCAGGACACACTGTATCTCCAGGGATACCTTTACAAGCATTCATCTTAATCTGCTTTCCCTGGTTAACACTGTTTGACAGTTGACTTCAAGCATTGATTGCTAACTTTAAGGATTCTACCTGCCCCATTCTTCAGTTTTCTGGAGCCTTAGTCTTTATTCTAGATCACTCAAATGGAAGCAGGTGGAAACACCATCCAACATTCTGACTCTCCAGAGTTCATTAATACATCTCCAGGGGGTTAATTAAGAGACATAAAGATTAGACCTGTCCAGAAACTGTTAAACCAGGTTGGAAGATGATTGAAGAGCACGGGGAACTGCTTAGCATCAGGAAGATCATCTCTCGGATTCTTCATAGAAGGGATGAAGATAAGACATAGGGGCAAGCTTTTTACAGAAAGGGTGGTAGATGCATGGAACGGTCTCCTAGAAGAGGTGGTGGAGACAGAGACTGTACCTGAATTTAAAAGGGCCTGGGATAGGCACGTGGGATCTCTTGGAGAGAGAGAGAGATAATGGTTAAGGTGGATGAGCAGACTAGAAGGGCCATTTGGCCTTTATCTGCAATCATGTTTCTATGATCACAACGCTGCCTCTAGGTATGTCTGATGTCATGAGGAGGGGAGGATGGTTGGTTATAGAGTGGCCAGACTCATGCAGGGGAGGGGGGAGGAGGAGGGAATGAGACAGGGGATAGGAGCAGAACAGAAGGTCTACACAGAATTCTGCGTCGATGGGGCATTCTGTGCGGTGAAGCTGTGCAGAATTCTGCCAGGAGTAAAACAGTGACATAGAAACATGACCACATTAAAACATTATAAATTAAGTTCCATTGAGATGACATTTTCATCTTGTTAGAAGTCGATTCCAATCTGACTAACTTTACATCCAATATAAATTCTTGCATTTCTAAACCACAATCTCGGTCATCTCAGGTACAAATGAAGCGCAATTCAGCAAAGACAAAATTACTACGGTTTGGCCCGGAAATTGGAAATTTATCATCTTCTGTCACCCTTAATTCCAGTGATACTTTGAATACTGAATCATCTTCCAAAAGTATTGGGTGTTGTTCAAGATTCTTCTTTCTCATTCCAATGTCAGGTAAATCATCTTATCAAAAAAATGCTTCTTTAAGAAAAGTTCACCATCTGTTTCATCAATATCATTTCCCAGTATTGGTTCAAGCTATCATCCTGGCACAGTTGGATTATTGCAACTCTATCTATGTGGGATTAAGTCAGGGGTAGGCAATTCCGGTCCTCGAGAGCCGGAGCCAGGTCAGGTTTTCAGGATATCCACAATAAATATGCATGAGATAGATTTGCATCTCAAGGAGGCAGTGCATGCAAATCCATCTCATACATATTCATTGTAGATATCCTGAAAACCTGACCTGGCTCCAGCTCTCGAGGACCGGAATTGCCTACCCCTGTCCTAGAGCAGTCGTATGAAAGAGCTGGATGGGTGACCTTGAGGATGAAGGGTGCTAATTTCATTCCATTGCTTGTATCTCTCTCTTCCTTCTCTTCTCTTTGCTAAACGCAGTTTTTAAAAACCCTCTTCTTCCACAAGACAAGAGACAAAGCAGTTGAACTGTTTATGGACATAGATGAAACCTTCTCATAGTCTTGCAAATTCTCTCAGGTTGGAGAGGGCAGAATGTGGCACAACAGTTTGTAGCTTGAAGAGAAAACACTTGGGAAGGTAATTAAACACAGTAGACACCAGAATTTCTCCCCCTGCCACTGACAAAATTCTGTTTATGTTATGGCACATCTGCAAGTTATTAGTAACCGTAGAAAAAGAGATCCATGTAAACAAACACACCGCTCTCCTCCCCCCCCCCCATGTCCACCCCGTCCAGAAACGGCAAAATGAAAACAGAGAACATGCTGAGCTCCGAGATTTTATGAAGTGTGTGAGGAATGCCGGTCATCCTGGCTTGTGCTTCAACCGGGGGCATCGTTATGCAGAATATTTATTTTGAAGTTTACTCAGTGACACCAATGGTATCTCTAGCCACTGGGACTTCAAATTTGACATGCTGGGCCACTTGCTAAAATAATTTCTCCTCATTTTCTCTCAGGGGGGGTGTTTGGAGGTGGAGTGTGGATGTCGATTAACGTGGTGGTAGCGCATGGGTCCTTACTGCCTATAAAATAAGCGTCGATATGCGCTCCTGCAGTAATTTTGTTTAATGGCCGCGTGCCAATGGTGAGATTAGCGCATGGCCATTAATTGGGAAAATGGAAATGTCCGGCATTTTCCGGCAGCAGCACAAGTGGCCTTAGCACGTCAGATAGATGCATGTAAGCAGCACGCTAAGACCACTTATGCCATGACTTTAGTAAAAGGAACCCAAATTGGAATCCTTTGAATACTGGGCCCTTTGTGTTATTTTTAGGTTAAGTGACAGGCTTTGCACCTCCCCCTCCCTGTGCATGATTGATTAATTGTTGAATATAATGAGTTCAGTGTCTCTCTCTGGGCTTATCTATTGTCAACTTCCAACCAGGGTTGGCTGATAGGGGACTGGTGCCTAGAGTCTGAGGCCCGGATATTGCTTATTCCTTAATGCACGATGTTATCGCTACTTCAGTGATAATGGCGGTAGGAAAGAGCCATGCAGTCACCTCCCCAAGAACTCCCAAGCTTCCTTAATTAGGATTTGACTGCGCTTAACACTTAGGTTCTGGTGCTTTGGGGTCAACAGCAGGGGCAAAGCAAGCACTTGAAAGTGATAATGCGAATGAAGGGCCAGCACTGAGTGAATGACCTCACTAATAGCTAGATCCCTTTGAACATGTTGACAATTCTTCTACATGTGTGTGGTAAGATGCCAAGTTACCCAGTTCCAGGCTTTCTGACCACCCCATCCTGGTGCATTACGGTCTTTGGAGTACGGCTTGCCCTGGATCAGTAGCATGGAATGTTGCTACTCTTTGGGATTCTGGAATCTTGCTATTCCTTGGGATTCTGTAGGGAATGTTGCTACTCCTTAGGTTTTGGCCAGGTGGATTGGCCACCGTGAGAATGAGCTACTGGGCTTGATGGACCTTTGGTCTGACCCAGTAAGGCTATTCATTTATTTAGGTAACTCCTCAAAGTAACTTGAGAAATCATGAATTACAGATCTAAAAAGAAACTGGTTTTGTACTAGTCTGGTACTTACTTCTACCTAAAATTTGACCTTATGAACTAAGCACTAGCACACGGCAGGGTTTTAAATTGAGCTCTGATCCTGTGTATAAGTCGTGGCCCAAATCTCTCTTTTTGCCGGGGCTTCAGAAGCCTTTTACAGAAATGCAGGAAACTGACACCTTAAACATATCGGGGCCAGCAAGCTGAACCATCCCATTTGGACCTAAGGAGCATAAAGTTCAGGCCAGTGGTTTATCTCTTTACAACTGCTTTACAAGTCGTTTATTGGTTTGAGATCTGGTTCTTATCGACACTCTGCAAATATAAAACCTTCGTTTAATGTGAGTGGGTTATAGATTAGCCCTAAGCACTTGCCAAAGTGACACCTATCATTTATACTAGAGAATGACATGGGGACCAAATTTTCCCCTTCCCAAGAGAACTCATTTTCCCGTCCCATCCACGCGAGTTTGTTTCCTGCCCCTGCCCCATTGCTGCAAGCTCCGTCCTCGTCTGCACAAGCCTCAAACCCTTTAAAATCCTAAGTAGTAACATTGTAGAGCTCAGACTGTGATGTCATAATGCCTCATTCCACCAATGCCTAAGCACCGCCCTCATCTGCACAAGCCTCAAACACTTTAAAACCATAACTAGCAACATTCTAGAGCTCAGATTGTGATGTCATAATGCCTCATTCCACCAATGCCTGAGCTCCGTCCTCATCTGCACAAGCCTCAAACGCTTTAAAATCCTAAGTAGCAACATTCTAGAGCTCAGATTGTGATGTCATAATGCCTCATTCCACCAATGCCTAAGCTCCGTCCTCATCTGCACAAGCCTCAAACGCTTTCAAATCCTAAGTAGCAACATTGTAGAGCTCAGATTGTGATGTCATAATGCCTCATTCCACCAATGCCTAAGCTCCGTCCTCGTCTGCACAAGCCTCGAACACTTTAAAATCCTAAGTAGCAACATTCTAGAGCTCAGATTGTGATGTCATAATGCCTCATTCCACCAATGCCTAAGCTCCGTCCTCATCTGCACAAGCCTCAAACGCTTTCAAATCCTAAGTAGCAACATTCTAGAGCTCAGACTGTGATGTCATAATGCCTCATTCCACCAATGCCTAAGCTCCGTCCTCGTCTGCACAAGCCTCAGACACTTTAAAATCATGTTTTCGAGGCTTGTGTGGTCAAGGCAGAGCTTTCAGGAATGGGCCAGAGACAGCGACAAAACTCACTGGGACAGGACGGGGAAATTGAGTTCCCGTGGGAATGGGGAAAAAATGATCCCTGTGTCATTCTCTAATTTACACCTGTGCTCTGAGCAATTCAGGACCTTCCATTCACTACCCTTCTCTGCTCTCTCTCTGTTTTCCTCCTCCCTCGCCTCTATTCTTATCATTCCTCTTTGTCTCCTCTTCTCTCTCTCTTCACTTTCCATCTCCGTATTTCTAGTTCTTTCTCCTTTGTCTTTCCATGCTTCTCCCTTTCTTTCACTACTTCCAGCCTGTCTTCTTTCAAGCCTCAGCCTGTCTGATGCACTGTGGGGTTATTTTTGGTAACAAGGGAAACAGGTTGCTCTGATGAGCTAAGACTTTCTTGATAGATTTATTGACAGGCTTTCATTATATTGTTTATTTGAATATCAAAATTTCCCAAGACCATGCATTGTTGAAAATGAGAAGAAACTCCTAACAAGCATATGCAAGAGCCTTCCTCACCTCACACACGACCTCGGATTGGAATTAGCTCACACCTTTCTCAAAAGTTCAAGACAAGGTACATTTTGTCCTCGCGCTAGCCGAAAAATTACCGCCTGCTTAAAAGGAGGCGGTAGCGGCTAGCGTGCGCTGAAACTGAAAGCGCACCTTTGTAAAAGGAGTTTCAAGTTTATTAAGATTTGTTATCTACGCAATATCATATATTTCAATGCGTATAACAATTTTTTTTAAAAAGGGGAGGAGAAAACAAGACATTGGATGCAAATTATATACGTTCTAATACAAACTGGTACAAAAGGCAAAGGGGATGAACTACAATCTTTAAAGAAAGAAAAGAAACATTTAGGGAAGAACACACATAAAAAATAAATAACAGGTTTAGTAATTGGTAAGTTTTGCTGTCTATGTTTTGAATGCGTCCTTGTACAGAAAGCTTTTTTAAGGAGCGCTTGAATTTTTCTAAGGAAGGTATAGTGGTAAATTGTTCCAAAGCTGGGGCTATGACTGAGAAAATCGTAAATCTCCTGGTCCCTATTATTTTTAGAGACGGAATAGTTAATAAATGTTGTTGTGTTGATCTGAGTGCCCTAAATGGAGAATACGGTATCAAAATACGATCCAGGAATATTGGAGCATGTGATTGTTGAATTTTAAAAGGAGCCCTTCTTGTACCCTGACAACTGGGATATTTTGTGTGGATTGTTCCTTTCTGCTCCCACACCATGTCTTCAAATTACAGGCACTTTTTTGACATTCCATGCAAGCACCCTGTTAAAAAAGCAAGTCCAGACTGTGCATTCAGTTGCCCCGAGCTGCATGTGAGGATAGGTATTACACTACCTCCTGCACTTTAGATTGCCATGGTTATAGCAGGGACCATCAATGGGCAGCCCCTTTCCCTCAGTCCCCATATGGTGCCTGATCCTAACTGATTTCTCTTGGGAACGAAAGCTGTTCTCATGAACTGGGTTCGGTTTCCCTGATGACTCTTTCCATCCCCAGCACATTAATCACGTGGGTGGGTCATCAGCTGAGAAGGAGCGCTTTACCTTACGGATGCTAGTCAGCTCAAGGCAAGGCTTCATTCCGGCTCGGGCGGAAGAGGAGCTGGGCTGAATGATCTCAAGTCTTCGAAACTGGACTGAGGACATAATGGAAGGAGCCTCCAAGATATATCCCATAGGCAACTGTGGTCCCAGGTCCCTAAGGAATGAGCCGAGAAGCAGGAAATATAGTTCATCTCAAGGTGAGAAAACCAGGGCTGCTTACCTTTGCAGAGAAGTCTGCCGTCTCCTCCTCCCTTTTAATTATCAGAACGAGTCACCCTCTGAGTATGTGTGGATTATAGAGATAGATGGGGGAGAGTGCATTCATTTTGAATTTCCTTAGATGATTTTGTCCTCGAAGGAAAGCGGTCTAGGCACATGGTGTGGCCTGCGAGCAAGCCTCTTTTGGAGACATTTTTCAAACTGTACACAGTAGGACAAAATCCACAGGTACTCTTTACCTGTGGTTATAGCCTCAGTTTTGTAAACGTAACTTTCCTTCAAAATATGTCATTTACCCACACAGACTTTTTCCATGAGTCCTTTTCATTGAAAATCCAAACTATACATCTACAGTTTTTAGGTTTAAAAACTTTCCCCTTGCAAAAATTTTTTTTACTGGATTTATTTACATGTAAGTTCCTGGAGAAACATTCTCATTGATATTCAGCCTATGGCCATCAGTATTTTGTAAAACATTTAGCCACTATGGATAGAATTAGCATCAGATATTCAATAGTAGACCATATCCAGGTCTAATAATAGTGGGTCTGGCTGCCGGAACTTAGAAAGGTCCTAGCTTATATTCAGACAGGACCCAAATAAGACATATGCAGGACCTGGGTGAATATTGGTCAGGATCTCGTAAGGGATGCAGGCGACCTCTACTTCCCCGATTCTGCTTAGTGGCTTCTTGTCCAAAATGGCTGCCATGACCTGTCGTAACAGCCTCGCTGTATTTACAATACACTGCAGGTGCAATGCTCACATCTACCAGAAAACGTGTTTGCCTCACATGTTTCCAAGCCCTAAATATATCTCTTCTGCATTTAGGAAACTCCCACCCTCCTCTCACCAAATAATCACATGCAAATAACCGATGCATTCCTTTACACAGAGATGCAAAGAAGCAGGCTCAGGGGACAGAATTAGTTTCTTTTTGTGTCTTGAGAGCGGAAACTGGGGGCCTCCTACCATTGTCCTGCTGCTAAGGGACCTTAGTCCAGGCTGGGTGGGGAACCCGGCATGGTATTTTTACTTTCGCAGGCTGGTCTTTGATTGTGTCTATTTTTTGAATTTTCCTGCATCCAGCTGTGCCTCTTAGTGAGAAGAACTCAACAGATGTGCCTAGTTTCTCTTCAGCAGTGGCTTTGCAAACTCGAGGTCATTTCACAGTCCACCCTAATCCTACATTAAACGTGAGCACCATTTGTGCGCTAAGATTACACTGGTCAACAAAAAAAAAGTTTTCCTTTGCTACTGAGAACTTAAGAAGTGTTCTTAGTTAATTTAATGACGCTGATTTCAGATCTGTAATTGAAATTCAGCTAGCCAGGTTTCTGAGATACACATTACTGATTTTTTAGACAGTTTGCCATATCGGCACAATATTGCGAGTATGAGCTGTGTCCCACCAAACTTGTGTTAAGGAGTTTACTCTGAAAACAAACACGAAGAGCGACTAAAATGGTCAAGGGGCTGGAGGAGTTGCCATACAGTGAGAGATTATAGAAACTGGGCCTCTTCTCCCTTGAAAAGAGGAGACTGAGAGGGGACATGATCGAAACATTCAAGATAATGAAGAGAATAGACTTAGTAGATAGACAGGTTATTCACCCTCTCCAAGGTACGAGAGAACGAGAGGGCACTCTTTAAAGTTAAAAGGGGATAGACTCCGTACAAATGTAAGGAAGTTCTTCATCACCCAGAGAGTGGTAGAAAACTGGAACGCACTTCCGGAGGCTGTTATAGGGGGAAACACCGTCCAAGGTTTCAAGTCAAAGTTAGACAAGTTCCTGCTGAACCAGAACAAGTAAGGCTAGTCTCAGTTAGGGCACTGGTCTTTGACCTAAGGGCTGCCGCGGGAGCAGACTGCTGTGCACGATGGACCACTGGTCTGACCCAGCAGCAGCAATTCTTATGTTAGGAGACATGTTGCAGCATACTGTATATTTTCACCTCTCTTACCTCACACAAAAGTGATGTCAGCATGTTCAGAAATATTTGAGACACTTGCTTTTACGCTTGTACTGTACATTTGTCTCTCTTTGCAAGAACCAACAATAGTCTCCCATCATACTGGGATCAAACTTTCCCTGATATCTGCTTTCCATCACCTTGACAGGTTGATGAAATCTTTCCCCATACTCATTGCTGACATCCCCAAGATTGGGTGGAAAGAAGTCGATGTGAGAATGTAAGAAGTGCATTTGAAGTGACATTCTGTCAGCATGTTCTCCACAAGCTCAGCATAATTCTCTGATCTGTGATGACCCAGAAAATTCTGAACAACCAGCACGAATGCTGTTAATCCGGAATAGCTTTATCTTGGTCGCCAACTTTACAGCCAAGATAATGCCTTTATGCACTTTGAAGTCTGCTGGACAGATTCTTTCGCCGATCTTGTGCAGTAAATTGTCCGCAAACGTAACAAATTATCAGGATGGTTAACACAACCTCGTCTGTTCATAATAATGACAATATCTTAGACAGAAACAAATGAACTATAAAAATTCACAGGTAGAAAAAGCAGCACAATTGCTTTTTAGCATAAACTTTCAAATTACTGGTGAGCTGTCCTAAAATACAATATTGTGTTACCGACGCTTCACGGTAGCGTTATTGACGAAAATGATAAAAGCACAAACTGATGCTGCACTTATAAACAGGATGTGATAGAAGACAACTGTTTTCAGATTTAGAGTCCGCATGAGTCCCTTGTTAAGGTACAGGTGACAGAACTCCAGTAGCAAAATGCTTGTTGACCTGGGTTATAAAATACTAACTTTTATGGTGTCAGTTCTATAAAGTGCACCAAAATTTAGGTGACAAAATACAGCATTTTCTAACAGAACCTCAGCAACCAGATTCCATTGCAGAATAAGTCAGCATTTAAGAGCCCACTTACGCCGTGTCAAGAGCAGGTGTAGATGCACGTGTCTAAATGCAAATATTCTATAACCTACGTGCGTAAATGTTTGACACACCCATGCGCCTCACTCACGCCCTCTTGCATTTGTACACTGCGTAACTTGTGCACGGACATTATAGAATACAGCTGAGCACATGCCAAGCACTTATGCATGTATGCTGGCATTCTGCAAAGGTCGGGCACCCTGTATAGCAGTGTTTCTCAACTCGATCCTGGAGTCCCCCCCCCCTTGTCAGTCAGGTTTTCAGGACATCCACAATGAATTTGCTTGAAAGAAATTAGCATATAATGGAGGTAGTGTATGCAAATCAATTTTACACAAGTTTTGTCGCTGTCCCTGCCCCATTCCCGTAAGCTCTGCCTTAACCGTACAAGCCTCTAACACTTAGGATTGTGCAGATGAGGACAGAGCTTGCAGGAATGGGGCAGGGGCAGGAAAAGAAGTCGCGGGGACGGGATGGGAAAATGAGTTTATCCCAGGACAAGCAGGCAGGTATTCTCACTAGTGGGTGATGTCATCCGACAGAGCCCCGATACGGACATCTTGCAAGCATGTCTTGCTTGAAGAAACTCAGAAGTTTCGAGATGCCCGCACCGCGCATGCGCCAGTGCCTTCCCGCCCGATGCTCCGGGCGTGTCTCCTCAGTTCTTTTTCTTCCGCGGAGTTTCTGTGGGTTCAGGGAAAAATTTGTCCCCATGTCATTCTCTATTTCACACTCTCCATTTTTCTTCTCTCATGTTTGTCTCGCCTCTTTTCTTCTATCTGTCTCATGCAGCATGTGGGATTAATAGCTGAAAGTAAATCAGTCGGTTGCCTGATACTTTGTGTGTGCAAGACTTTGGTTTGGGGAAGGAATAAAGGAAAGGAGATGGGGGGGTTGTGCTACAGTAAATCTTACATAGAAAACCAGAAAGGTGTAAAGCTTTCGCTGTAACCTGCAGGATCTGATTCAAACTCAAGAGTTTGTGCCACAGCTCAGGTTTGCTCTGGAAGAGGATGAGGTAGCCCCAGGACTGGGGACTTACTTTTTATGCTAGCCAGATAATTTTGCCAAGGTGGCCTCTGTCAGGATATTCAGAGGCTCTATCCAGATCGCGTGAATTGTTATGCTTGAGTTTCAGAAGAAATAATCTCAGATTAAGACAAGTTTCAAGTTTCAAGTTTATTAAAATTTGATGGTTCGCCTATTAAATCTAAGCGAATTACATAATAAAAGAATTATAGTATAGAACAATAAAACAAGTTATTTTACATTAACAATTTTCAAGGGGCTACGACAGATTGACAATACAGACGAACTGAGAAACATTAGGAAAGAACATTAGGGAATAAAAGTTACAAATTGTAGTTTCCTCAAGGGAAGAAAGGGGTATGATGTGGGTAGGAACAAACGAGTAGGTTGGGGAAGATGTTGGACAAGATATACATCCTGCCTCAGGGTTACAATCTGAGGTAGAGCAATGAGGATCATTTGCCCGAGGTGGTATCAGAGAGTGGGGCAGGATTTGAACCAGTTTTCCCTCATTCTCAGTCCCTGCTGCTCCTCCTCAAGACTAAACAGATTGCAAACCAGCAGCTAGGGTGACTTAAATGACAATATGCAAAGCAGGGCTGGCTTCAGTGCCGGCAACACCTTATTTGAAAGCTGGGAACGGTGTCATCCGTGACCTGGGTGTGGGAGAAATTCTCCTTTCTCCAGAGTCTGTGGGCGGGGTGGCAGCTCATCAGACCTTAACACCCCTGAAATGGCAGCCCCCATTCTCCTAATGTCAGTCCTAAGGGAAAGCCTTCATCGCAGGTACAAAGCACATCGGTTCGTGAGTTCCAAGAAGCCATTTCAGACCTCCAATGAAATCATTGTCTGTACTTGTAACCCTCATCGCTGGCTGCTGCAATTCCTGTCTGTCCTGTAAAATATTGAGGAATATAATTGGAATGAAGCGTTCAACGTGTCTATAAAATCCAAGTTGTTGCATAATTCCCTGAAATTGAAGCAATCAGCGGAGCATTGTTGCTTGCATCCACTTCTCGCTTCTTTTCCATGTGATGAAGAGTTCAGGCAGCCGGCCAGGACTCCTTATAGAACCCCCCCCCTTCCCCCCGATGTTTCTGTTCCCTTACCTGGTTGTTCAGGTCATTTGCTCATGCTGGACAGACGGTACAAGCCTCATCATTTTGCCAGTTAACTCAACTCATACTCTTGTTTTTAACTTAGGCAATAGAGCAGTGTAGCTTTTTAAAATCTGTTGCTTGGTTTCCAGAATTCTGATTCGCTACAGCTGAAATGCCGTATGAGGGCAGCTGCTGACATGGTTTGTTACCATATCATTAGCAAAACAAGAAACCAACTGGGGAAGGGCCTATGCACATCAGGGAGAACGAGAGGGCACTCTCTAAAATTGAAAGGGATAAATTCCGTACGAACGTAAGGAAGTTCTTCTTCACCCAGCTCTTCCAGAGGCTGTTATAGGGGAAAACACCCTCCAGGGATTCAAGACCAAGTTAGACAAGTTCCTGCTGAACCAGAACGTACACAGGTAAGGCTAGTCTCAGTTAGGCACTGATCTTTGACCTAAGGGCCGCCGTGGGCACGATGGACCACTGGTCTGACCCGGCAGCGGCAATTCTTATGTTTTTATGGATCTCTCGGAGACAGAAAGGGATAATGCTTACTGCGGATGGGCAGACTGGATGGGCCATTTGGCCTTTATCTGCCATCACGTTACAATGTTTCTATATTTCTAAGTGCTGTTTAAGCTCTTTTGAATTTCACAACAAGCCCGGAGCATTTCTTATAGGTATTTATAGTTCCGCAACACCACCTACTGGATTGACACCTTCACTCTTGAGGCAGCCTTTCATTTTGAAGCCGAAGCACGGACCGTGTTGGGTCCAGGAGCAAAGGAAACGGACTATGTGTTTATACACATGATATGTTTTAATGTACTAGTACCTGGCCGAAACCCAAGGAGTAGCAACATTCCATTCAGAATCCTAAAGAATAGAAAGATTCCAAAAATCCAAAGAGTAACAAAAGAATCCGGAACTCAAAGAGTAGCAACATTCCATGCTACCGATCCAGGGCAAGCAGTGGCTTCCCTCGTGTCTTTTTCAACAACGGACTATGGACTTTTCCTCCAGGAAATTGTCCAAACCTTTCTTGTTTTGGTTTATCTGACGTGGGGTTGTCTTCCCTTGTTTTTTGTGGATTGTACCATATCATTGCCAAAAATCCTTAGACCACTGCTGTAAGAGTCCATCAGGTAGCTATTTAGCCTATTAGATAGGGTTACTATATGGCTGCAGAAAAAAAGAGGACGGATTGAGACATCCGGGTTTTACTTCCATTGAAAGCAATGAAAGTAAAACCCAGATGTCTCAATCCGTCCTCCTTTTTCTGGAGCCATATGGTAACCCTCCTATTAGATCTCTCTATGGTATATGGTATTTGAGTTTTAATATACCACTTTCCCATCCCTAATGAAATAACTGCCAGACTCTGAATGAGAGAAAAGTCAAATCTACTATTTTGACCCTTGGGGACTGAGGTCCATGGAGGCCAAGTCAAGGTCACATACGACACTTACTCTAAGTTCTTTTCTTGTGCTTGGACCTGTCTAGTCATATCCACATTAGAGTCCATCTGCATTTTCCAGTATTCTTTACAAATACTTTCTAACCTTCTATGGTTATGCAGTAAAAAATATAAGAATTCTAACAATTTGTAAAGAAAACTGGGCTCAAAGTGCAGATATTTGTTAATGGTTCCCTGGAATGCACCAAGTAATGACACTGTCCAGATGGAAAGACCCATTTCCTGCTTGTTCAAGGAAATATTACACGTGACAACATGGGAGAGAAAACAGAAGCTCCAGCCAAGAGCTTATCCGGACTAGGAAGTCGGTCCCTGAGCACGTCTGAGTTTATACGAAAGCCTGGGAAATGAGAATAGATAGGAACAAAAGTTTATTTTTGGGTGCACTGCCATAGACCCCGTTGACTGTGTGTTTCCCCTCATCTCTTCAGCCCTAGGGACCCAGGGAAGGGCCTTGAGATGCCACTTTTTCAGTGTGGTTACATAATCAAAGCAATGTACATATTTTTAGACAAGTACTTATTTGTGCTTGCCCAGAGACCCAAGGAGCTGCAGTGGGAACTGAACTCGCAACCTCAGGGTGCGGAGACAGCTGCTGTAACCATTAGTTCACTCCTCTGTTTTGTGAAGGACTATCTTAAAGATGCCACACAGATTATCTTGCACTTAATTTTTATTTTCCCTTTCTTTGCCTGCACTGTCTCCCCTGGAAGGTCATTCCTTGCGTTCACCGTCCTCCCTGTGAAGAACTCCTGACCCTACATTGCTTCCAGCCTCCTATAAGGAGGTGTTTTTCAAATAGCCCACAATATTGCAGACAAGGAACCAGTTACTTGTGTGAAATATGCCTATATGTTGTTCCAGATTTGAAGGGTGATATGTGCGTACTTTCTCTTTGCAAATTATCTTATGAAACCCACACGGCCCTTTTACATCTGCCCAGATTTCCCATGCATTTTTTACATGCATATGTCCATATTATAGAAAACAGCAGATGAAGCTCTAATCCCACCCCTAGGAATGCCTGCACTCAGTCCAGGTAACCTAATATGCCTACAGGTTGTGTGCCAGCTCATAAAACATACCAGTTTTACCAGTTGAAATGGCTTTTAAAATTTACCCAGACTGGGCACTTTTAATAAGCAGACTTTATCAAAGAGAAATAACCCCATGTTGTTGGCCTTTGAAAATTCACTAAAGCAAAATCCTGCACGCAGTTGGATATGGAGGGGTTGTGGCAGAGGAAGGGGGCAAAATAGTTAAACCTGAAAATCTAGTAGTCAAGTGTCCTGCCACAGCAAGCAACCGCCATGATTTGTCTTGTTTTTACGCGGGTTTCACCTGCGTTGCCACTGTGACTCGGGCAAATCTAGTGGCATCTTGGTTACAAAGCTATTTTGGCCGGTATAAAGCAATGTTTGAGGATAAATCCCAGCTTATATTTTGCTTCATTTATTATTTAATAGCAAGTCAAAAAGTTGATAGTGGGTATTAATATATATACAATATTCTGTATTGTGCTGTCTATTAAAATAGGCCAGTCAGCCATTTTGAAATATGTAAGTTGTCCCTGTCCATAGTTGTATTCTATTTAGGGTTAGATTTCCCTTGTACGAAAAGGAAAGAAATCAGAATAGTTGCTTGTATTTGGGGCTCAGACATGTTAGAAGCATCTCCCTCCATGTGATTTACCACTCCCTGCCATGGCAGTCTTCCAACAGGAAACTGTTTTACATTGTTACATATCATTATTAATCCTAAGGACCTTGTAGAGTTGCCAGGAATCAGCTGAAGTTGCAACTCACCTTTTTGCACCTCTCCTGGGTCTCCTCCTACCATTGTTGACTAACCAGTGCAGTGAAGAATATTTGGTTTGACTGTTTTCTCGACTCTCTTTGTTCTGTGACATTGCAAAGGAAGTGCAAGATGGACTCGGAGAAGTTAGTAACTGAGTATGGAAGGGAAGAAACATGAACTAAGAGGCTCTAGGCTACTTGGTCCAGTACAGAGAGAGCGTTTCATGGAAGTAACCAGGCTAGATAAGGGAACTCTCATTGGGAACAGCAGGGTAAAAGTCAAGTTGAATGAGATGAGAGAATCCATCATGAATTTAGATTAAGAAAGGCTGGTTGAACACAAAGCAGAATTAAGCTGGAATTTATTTACATTGAGTACAAACAGCTTTATAATAGAAATGTGTGGAAGAAAATAACCACATGGTGACATGCTTGGAGAAGGGACCTCCATGGGCCTCCTGGTCTCTTCTTTCATTGACTTTAGGGTTTTTATTCTGTCTGCTATGATGTCGCAAAGCTTTCATTATGTTGTGAGGGATGCAGTGCTCATGTACCATTCCTAGGGTTACCACTTGGCTGCAGAAAAAAGAGGACAGATTGTCTCAATCCGTCCTCCTTTTTCTGCAGCCATATGGTAACCTGAACCATTCCAGACCAGAACTTTCTCCAGTTAAGGCAGCCAGAGAGAATGAAAAAAAATGTGATTTGTTACTCCTGAATTCCAGAAGGGCAATTAGAGTTGTATTTGCACAAAGTGGACACATGACTTCCAGAATGTCATAAGCTCTGCTCTTGCGTCATCAAGTTCTCCATTCGAATTTTAGTGATTATAATATGCAGGCGACTTGTCAACCTGTTTGTTGTAAATTAAATCAAGGTACTTTTTTTGGATTGATACAGCAATCAAAAGAGAACTCCCCAGTCCAAAAAAGCTCAAAAAAGATGTCTAAGGAGGGCATAAAAAAGAGACACCATGGCAAGTCTTTTGAGATGGAATTAAGTCCTCTCTTCAGAAGAATGAATATTCAGTGATTCTAAAATTATCATTGTACAACCTCCAGCTAGAGGGCAGAGATAATAATCATTGGTGAAGATATGAATAAAAGCTGATAGCAATGATGGTTGATACTAAATGATAAGGCAGTGACGATGTTCGTTGATGGCTGTTGTGGATATTGATGAAAAGTGAACATTACTTGCTTCTATTACAAGGGCGATGGAGGTGAAGATGGATGGTAATTGTTGAGAATGATGATAATTGAAGGTGATTGTGGTGATTACTGATGTAGTGGCGATGACTAAGGAATGACAATAATAATTAGTGTTTTTTATAAAGTGCACAGAGGGAGAGGCCGCAAACATCTTCCTACCCAACAGGCATGTCCAGATGTTTCATTCTGAACAGTTCAAAGCTTCTGAGTCTGGGAGCTGCCAGTCCTGAAAATGATTCAAATGGATCATGACGGGGTAATTCTATGAGGAACTGCGTAGTTTTAGGCTGCAAGAACCCATGAAAATTCTGGTGTTCTACTCATTTACTAGCATATGTGAATGCATGCGCATGTGTGCATCAAAATGCAGTGGTGAGTACTTTGTGGGTGAGCAGTCACATGGGTGGAGTTTGAGTGAAACATGAGTGGGGCATATAATGCACATGGATAATAAAATCTTATCATCTATGCGTGGTCCTGTGCAAGCATTTACATCAGCTTTGTGGCTAGTACAAGTGTTCATGCCTACAATATAGGCACATCTTCCACTTCACTAGTATTCTATAAATAAAAAGAGGCATCTACTTTCTTTATAGAATAGACATCAAATGGGTGCTTTTAAAGCACAAAATGTAGGTGGCTCCTTATTGAATTATCCCCAAAATGGTTAGTGCACACTTGGTGGGGAAAAGAGGGTCAGATTCTGCTGCAACACCCTTACATCGTATGAGGAGAGACAAAAAAGGTTAGGGCTCTTCAGCTTGGAAAAGAGACAGCTGAGGGGAGATAGGATTGAAGTCTACAAAATCCTGAGTGGAGTAGAACGGGTACAAGTGGATCGATTTTTCACTCTGTCAAAAATCACAAAGACTAGGGGGGACACTCGATGAAGTTACAGGGAAATACTTTTAAAACCAAAGGGAGGAAATTTTTTTTCACTCATCGAATAGTGAAGCTCTGGAACGCGTTGCCAGAGGTTGTGGTAAGAGCAGGTAGCGTAGCTGGTTTTCAGAAAGAATTGGACAAATTCCTGGAGGATAAGTCCATAGTCTGTTATTGAGAAAGACATGGAGGAAGTCACTGCTTGCCCTGGATCAGTAGCATGGAATGTTGCTACTATTTGGGATTCTAGAATCTTGTTACTCTTTGAGATTCCGGAATCTTGCTATTCCTTGTGATTCTGTATGGTTGCTACTCTTTGGGTTTTCACCAGGTACTAGTGACCTGGATTGGCCACCATGAGAATGGGCTTATGATGGTTATTGAGGACGATAATTGATTACGACAAGGGTAAAGATGATGGAGGTGATGATTATTAAGGATGGTAATGATGATTTGATTGAGTTTGGTGATGGCTGATAATTTTGAGTGTCATGGTGATGATCGTTGGCAATAATGAAGAATTGATTATGAATTGATAATGAAGAATGTCATGGTTGATGACAGTAACATAGTAAGTGACAGTAGATAAAGATCTGCAGGGTGCATCCAGTCTGCCCAACAGTCATTATCGAGGCAATATTGAACCAACAATCCAGTAGTGTTATTACATTTTACTTGCTAAGTTCCACAATAAGATGGCTTCCCCTCTTCCACTGAGATATACAAGACCTGAACTCATGCGATATGAATGTGATATAAAATATGAATCATTGCTCCCAATTCATCCTTGCCATTTTTAGGGCTCAAGCGGTAAAATAACGTCTTCCTTGACCTGGCACTCAGTTGCCTGTACAACAAGGACATCACGGATGAAGTCTTAGAGTGATTGTATTTATGAAATATTTGGATGTGAATGAAAAGCTTATAAAGTGAGTTTATAAAGTGATGCTAGCTGAAGATTTAGAGTGAGAGTGAGGAATTAATTATGATGGTTGATTTCAGAGATATTACTATCACTACACATGCACACATAACGTCTGATATCGTTACCTCATTATAAAGCCATCACAAAACATGAGATTATCAATAATTTTTATTGCATGGTGGTGTTCCTCCAGAGAACCTTCTCAAATGTCTCACAAAGAGCTTTGATAAGAATACTATAGGTTAATCGGTAGTGACCCTACTGAATTCCCTCATTGTTTTTCATGAGTGATAACTTAAGAGCCTTTTGTTCAGATGTCCTTGGTCATGGTGTAGGATGACAGGACCCTGGACCGGAAAGGTTCTGTGTCAAAACCATAAAATAATGTATACAGTAGAAAGAAGGAAGTTGGGTTCTTGGTTTAGATTACACTAAACCCCTCTTAATCTCCTAATTGGTTTTATGTGAGAGAAGAAACTAGTGCCACACACTTAGTTGCCAGTAGAACAAGGACATTTCAGATCAAGTATTAGAGAGATGGTGTTTATGAAATATTCAGATGTGAATAAAAAGCTTATAATGTTTATAAAATGAATTTTTGATAATAAGAACATAAGAATAGCCTTGCTGGGTCAGACCAATGGTCCAGCCCTGTATTCCGTCTTCATGGGGGCCAATCCAGGTCACAAGTGCCTGGCAAACCCCCAAATAGTGGCAACATTCCACACAGAATCCCAAAGAATAGCAAGATTCTGGAATCCCAGAGAGTAACAAGATTCTAGAATCTCAGAATAGCAACATTTCATGCTACCGATCCAGGGCAAGCAGTGGCTTCCTCCATGTCTTTCTCAATAACAGACTATGGACTTTTCCTCCAGTAAACTTTCTTAAAACTAGCTACGTTAACCACCCTTCCCACATCCTCTGGCAACATGGTCCAGAGCTTAACTTGTCATCAATCCTTTTGCAGAATTTACAACAACAAGCTGACCTGGAGAAATTGAGTTCTTTGCAAGTTAGAATACAGTATATTTAATTGAACTGACCTACTGTAAGTTATCCAGAGATGTCCAGACTACTTCTTGAGCCCTATCTCATGCACAGCTTATCAGGATCATTTTAGCACAAATCTTGAATGGTGTCCTATTAGCTCAGATTCTACAATGTTTGAGTTTTTCCTGAAAAGCCATATGTGCACCAGATTAGCAAACGTTTCTTTCAGAGGAAAACGTAGTCTTCTATGGCCCTCCTTTAGGGTCATCTTCAGTAGACCATAGCTGGTTCTTTGCTTCTCCCTTCACACTGTGCCAGCCCTTTACTCCATCCCAGGGTTAGGATGTGTGCTCCACCAGTTTAATGAGGTGTTATGGGTTAAGCTGTTTTCCACTGCTGGCCCTGTGTCGCTCTGCAGCTTTTATTTTTCCATTATCCGTGGAACTTCTTTTGTTAATGTGTTTTCAGGGAATTTCAGCAGCTGTGGGGAAAGGTACAACAACACCCTCAAGTGGGTCTCAAAGCCAGGCTTCTCGCAGGCTGGATTAGCCTAACCAAGCTGGTTGGAAAACTGTTTTAAGTGGAGCATGTAGGCCTTCCTTGACTGAGCGCATTACTCTCCAATTAAGACAACGACATCTCAAACTGATTTCCATTGAATCAGTGCATAGTAGAAAGAAAACTCTCTGTCTGTGGAACAGTACTTAAAAGAGAAGAGACCCTCTACGAGAGTGCGCCAACCCGAATTCCCCAAAGGGCCCGATTCTCCACTGTCTCGAGTCTCAAACGCTGATGTGCTTCATCCTGTGTCTTGAGCATGCCGTGTTTTTATCATCCAACGTTCTACCACTCTCTGTCACACCGGTCACCATCCTTCTCCTCCTCTACTTCACTGAACACCATTTCTACCATACTGTGTTGGCCCTGTTACGATCTCTCATACCATATTTGCCACACAGTGCTTGCTGTTCCATGTCTTTCCATGCTATGTTTCATCACGCATGCTTACCCAACCATTTTTTCTAGCCATGTCATACTGTGTTAGCCATGCTTTGTAATACTATGTTTACCGTGTCATGCTCGCCATGCTAGTTCTCACCGTATCATGTTTTGTCATTTTATATTTTTACTATGCATTGTAAAACTTTGTTATTCCATCTTTGTCAGACTTGCCCCAGGTACATTAGATAGATTATGAGCCTGCCGGAACAGATGGGGAAAAATGCTAAAGGACCTGAATAAATTCACGTAAACGCAGGAACTCTACGAGTGTCGGGAGTAGCACGGAGTATTCAGCTCAGCTCCCTGCGCTAATAACTGCTATCACGGTTTAGTGAAAAGGGGGTAAATGAGGCAACCAAGCTCCCTTCCGACTAAACGTTGATTTCTGAGATTTTATTTTGGAGAGATGCTGTCCTAGGTCATAAATATTCTATTTAACTTACCATGAGACAGATCCTATATTCCCACTAGGAAACTTGGAGACGTTTTAGTAGACTGAATGCCATATTTGGCAAAAAGTCCCTCTTGAGCTCCTGGCTGCCTAGTCGATAGATCAAGAGGATAGTGAGGAACTCCAGAGCGATTTGTGTCGGTTAGAAAAATGGGCGGAGAAATGGCAGATGAAGTTCAACGTGGAGAAATGCAAGGTAATGCATTTAGGCAGTAAGAATAAGGAATACGAGTACAGAATGTCAGGTGCAAGTCTGGGAAAAAGTGTACAAGAAAGGGATCTGGGTGTACTGATAGATAGGACCCTGAAGCCGTCAGCACAATGCGCGGCAGCGGCAAAGAAGGCAAATAGAATGTTGGGCATGATAAAGAAAGGAATCTCGAGTAGATCGGAGAAAGTTATAATGCCGCTTTATAGGGCAATGGTCAGACCCCACTTGGAATACTGTGTCCAACATTGGTCTCCCTACCTAAAGAAGGATATAAAACTGCTGGAGAGGGTGCAGAGACGAGCAACCAAACTAGTGAAGGGTATGGAGAAACTGGTATATGAGGATCGACTTAAAACACTGGGATTGTTCTCCCTTGAGAAAAGGAGACTGCGTGGGGATATGATCGAAACCTTCAAAATACTGAAAGGAATCGACAAAATAGAGCAGAGAAGATTATTTACATTGTCCAATTTGACACGGACAAGAGGACATGAAATGAAGCTAAGGGGGGACAAGTTCAGGACTAATGTCAGGAAGTTCTGCTTCACACAGAGAGTGGTTGGCATCTGGAATACTCTCCCAGGGGAGATTATTGCAGAATCGACAGTCCTAGGCTTCAAAAGCAAACTAGATGCATATCTCCTTGAGAGAGGCATATAAAGTATGGTTGGCTATAAAATAAACCAGGTGTATACCTGGCAGGGCCTCCGCGTGTGCGGATCGCCGGACTTGATGGACCGAAGGTCTGATCCGGAGATGGCGCTTCTTATGTTCTTATGTTCTTAAGAGAAGCTGTTGGGGGCCGGTGTCTAATTCTGCCAATTGCATCTTTTTGGGGGGACTCCTTCCCTCTTTGCTCATGGTGCTGGATTCTTATTCGGTGACTGATTTTTAAACTAGCGATCTACTGCTAGTCTAGTGGATAGAAGAGCACGCTCCGAAACCAAGATTCAACTCCTGCTTCTCCCAGTCATGTCCATTTCACCTCAGTTACACGGTTATTTATTTTTATGATTGTAAGTCCTGTTGTTTCATTGCTGGTGCAGAGTGAGTTATATTCAAATACAAGGTGGTTCCCTGTCTCTGGAGACTCTATACCTCGGGTTTTGCACCCGAGGGAACCGAGGAGGATGTGACTTGCCTAAGGTCACAAGAAAGGTCAATGGGAGAGGTAGAACTTGAACCTGGATTCTCTGGTTCTCATCCTGCCTTCCTGGACTTGGAACTCTCTTCTCACCTTGCAGCTCACCTTGTGCTTGGATTTGGAAAAGAGAGGAACTGAATTCAAACCCTCAATCCAAACACAAGGGCTGGAGGGTCTTTGCGTCGGTCTGTGGTAGTTAGAAGTTGTGACTCATTAACATGCAGAGAATTTAGAGGTAAATTTCATAGCACTTTTGAACTTTCTGCTACCTTCACTATTGATTGTCTTCATTATTACAGGTTAACACTTGTCAACAGAAACACAATCATCCTTTAATGGGCCTAGTTCTCAAAGAGATCTAGATGGGTAAAAAGCATTTTACCTGCTGCCCCTCAATGTGGTTGAATTCTCCTCATTCCACAAAACACACATAGTTTTAAGAGGAAGTGTTGTGTGGGTAGTGGAGGGATGGTCAGAGCGAGAAAAGGCTGCATATTGATTACCTTTTGTGCTTATTTTCACAGAAAAAGCAAGTCCCCACGCTAAGTTTCAGATCGATTGGCTTCCCCTCTCCCCCATTTTCATTACATCCTGTTCATTCAGAAGTCAGTACTTTCAGATGCCAAATGATCTTGTCTGGCAGAGCAGCTGCTCCTGGAGATGTGGGTGCCAACATTTCAAAATGGCTGGGGGTGTCGGACGGAATACAAATCACCCCTCTCTAATCAAAGGGGAAGGAATTGGCTCAGTATTGGGTGTACTCAGCCCTAGCAGATCTGGCCACTTTGCACCCTGCACCCTGCTGACTCTGGCATGTGCCAACCAGCCAGCGTTTGTGGCAGACACCCGTTAGTCTAAAGACAAGGAGCATTGATTTTCTGAGAACAAATCCTAGTCCCTTAATTTTATGCTCTGCCAACAGACTCAATAAAGGCTTCCTCCGAGCAATGACTTTGTGTGGAAACATAGGGCGTTCGCCTCGTGTTACACTTTGTACCGTACCACTGTACCAGACACGAGCGTCCATTGTCAGACCGCTGGGCTCCGTGTCTGCATATCTGAACAGATTCTCTCTCCTTTTCTCTTTCCGTTTGACAGTTTTCCTTCTTTTACTGATGAGGTGCAAACGACTTGCATGATAATTTTCATATTGTTTCTGTCAAAGGAGAGAGATTGATTGTAATTTGTAGCCTGTCTTCTGACACTGCTCTACGTTCCCCCAGCCCACCCACTCATCCCTCTTCCCTCTCATATGCCAGGATTTAGGATGAAACGGGAGCTGTAATATGCATAAATGAAGAGGCAGCTTTAGGTGAAGGGGAGGAGTTCAAGGCAGGGCCAGTGCCTCCTTGGAAAAATCTGATTGAGGTCACGGAGGGGAGACTTCAGGGCATCTGGGACCTGGCACTGTTTGGACCTGCTCCTGAGTCTCTGTCCTGGCCCTAGTGTGTCTAAAGCCAAGGTGAGACTGCGAGAGGTCATCTCTTTCTTGCGTGAACTAACACTTCCCATCTCCTAGGACTGAGAGGTAGATACGGAATTTACCAACTGTCATAAAAACATAAGAATAGCCTTACTGGGTCAGACCAATGGTCCATCAAGCCCAGTAGCTCGTTCTCTTGGTGGCCAATCCAGGTCACTAATACCTGGCCAAAACCAAAGGGCAAGCAGTGGCTTCCCCCATGTCTTTCTCAATAACAGACTATGGACTTTTCCTCCAGGAACTTGTCCAAACCTTTCTTAAAACCAGCTACGCTATCCGCTCTTACCACAACCTCTGGCAATGTGTTCCAGAGCTTAACTATTCTCTATGTGAAAAACATTTTCTCCTATTGGTTTGAAAAGAATTTCCCTGTAACTTCATCGAGCCTTTCAAAATTATTACACTTGCAGAGATGTGCACATTTGGTCCTGAAGATGACCATCATTGCCCAGAACCATCTTATCAAGTCCATGACTGCCACATCTGACATGTTTGTACCAGATTTAAACTAGTAGCAGAGCCTCCTGGAAACTTCCTGGTCAATATTCAGCCAGTAGTGGTCAGCATTTTTTTTTAACTTCTTTTTTTGCTCCCGGACCCTCACCTTGATCCTTTGCTTTTCTCTGGCGCACTTCTGTGCCTGGTGACTTTTGGCACTGATGTTCTGGCTCTGGCCTCAGTCTTGAGTTGACGCCTCTCTCCAGCTTGTGAGATTCTTCTCATGTCTCACTACTGAATGCTGAACTCCATCTGTGGTCTTGCTGTAGTGATCTACATAGAAACATAGGAATAGACGGCAGATAAGGGCCACGGCCCATCTAGTCTGCCCACCCCAATGACCCTCCCCTACCTTTCTCTGTGAATAGATCCCACGTGTCTATCCCATTTGGCTTTAAAATCAGGCACGCTGCTGGCCTCAATAACCTGAACTATTCCAGCGATCAACCACCCTTTCAGTGAAAAATAATTTTTCTGGTGTCCCCGTGCAGTTTCCCCGCCCCCTGATATGTCTCCAGCAGCTCTGTCAGTACTGAGTTGTAAATGTGAAGCTTCAAAGTTTTGTACTCTGCTTCTGGATCAGATGACCCCATATCCTTTTGGGCCTTCCCCTGCTTTCCATGACATTAGCACCCAGCGAACTGTATATGTGGAAAATGCTGTGAACCCATACAGTAAATCATCAGATATGAATGTGTGCCCTTTGACCTTTTCAGCTTATTGATTAGATGGAAGTAGACCGTTGCCTGCATCCCACCAGTTGGCAGAGGAAAAGGAAGAGAGTTTTCATGTGGTTGACGTACAAATGGTTATGCTAAGTTGAACAGTAAGTGATGGAGGAAATGATTTCATCACTTTATCCAGATGCTTTTTAGGGAAACAGCTGCCTGTATCATTTTCTGCCAAACTCTAATGTCCCCAAATCTGCAAAGCTGGGGGAGGACGTGCCCCTCAGAGATTTTTTGTCTGCAAACTCTTTAAATTACATTCATAATTTAGGAACCTAATTTGTATGTAATAAAAGAGTCTGGACCAGGGCATGGATTCTCTGTGGACCACAATACAGTAAAACCTTGGTTTATGAGCATAATTCGTTCCGAAACCATGCTTGTAATCCAAAACACTTGTATATCAGACTAAGAAATAATGGAAACTCAGACGATCCAATCCAATCTTTAGTCTTATATAGCGGGTCATTCTCCTGAGGGACTCGAACTTTAACATAGGGAAACATTAATGAACAAGAATAGGACAGGAGAAAATCATTAAATATCCACAACCCAAAAACTTTGATGCAAAATACTGAATGGACTTGTATTGCAAGACCTCGCTCATTTAAGCTCTGGAACACATTGCCAGAGGTTGTGGTAAGAGCGGTTAACATAGCAGGTTTGAAAAAGTTCCTGGAGGAAAAGTCCCTAGTCTGTTATTGAGAAAGACATGGGGGGAAGCCACTGTTTGCCCTGGATCGGTAGCATGGAATCTTGTTACTCTTTGGGATTCCGGAATCTTGCTATTCCTTGGGATTCTGTATGGAATGTTGCTACTCCTGGGGTTTTGGCCAGGTACTAGGGACCTGGATTGGCCACTGTGAGGATGAGCTACTGGGCTTGATGGACCATTGGTTTGACCCAGCGAGGCTATTCTTGTGTTCTTATGATGATTCTTTGAATGAATATGGCTTTCGGGATCTGGTCTATCATTTTCCTTTGCTGCCCCTCAGAAGCTGCCATCATAGGTGATTACCTAGTTTGCCTAAGGGTTAAGCTGTTTGTGTGCACTCGTGTGCTTGTGGAGTGTTCAGGGCAGACACCGAGAAAGCTCTATTCATAACCTAGGCCCAGATCTTCTTACCACTGAAAGGTAGTAAGTAAAGGTCTTAGTTTTCTGAAGATGCTGCCAAACACAGTATAGAAATACAGGAAGCCATAACAGCCTGCCTAAACAGATGGATAACCAGGAAAAATAAACCACTACTATGAGCGGCAGAAGGGCTGTACTGTGATTTGAGTTCTGTCACCACTGAAAGGAGCTGCAGATGTCCTCCTCCTCCTCCACATCCATCTTCTCCCACCAACTTTCTGTCTCGGATCTTAGGAAGCTCTTACATGTACACAGAATCATGAAGGAATCCACATTTTGATGTCACTTTAGAAACCCAGACCGTAATCAAGATAGATGGGAGAATTACCAACAGGTTTCGCTTCATCTCAACCAGCCCAGACTTCAGGCTGTTCTGTCTATGGACTTGCACCTCTGAGTTTCTCTTAAGAAGAGCTAGATGAGAAGTCAACTAAGTGCAGTGGTCTACCCTGAGAAAATCTAACCTAATCTAATCTTCGCATATACCTATTCAGGCTCAAGGCGGAAGGGGGGGGGGGAAGTAGTAGGGAAGGGGGTATGGAGAAATAAGAGAGGGGACCCAGAAGTAGGGGGAGTTGTATAGAAACGAAGACTGTTGGTTGACAAAGAGGTGGGTCTTCAGGTTTTTCCTGAATGTAGTGTAGTTTCTCTGTCCTGATAACTTCTGGTAGGTCAAGTACCCACCTTAGATGGCAGAGCACGAGGCATGGAAAAATGAGTCACCACTTTGCCTATCTGTCCTAATGGTTATTTTTTGCTAGTAAGATGGAAGTTTGCATTCGCATGTTTACAGGTAGGAGGAGAGTGTGGCGCAGTGGTTAAAGCTACAGCCTCAGCACCCTGAGGTTGGGGGTTCAAACCCACGCTGCTCCTTGTGACCCTGGGCAAGTCACTTAAGCCCCCCATTGCCCCAGGTACACTAGACAGATTGTAAGCTCAGTGGGACAGACAAAGAACATGCTTGAAGTACCTGTATGTAAAATCGCTTTAAGTATGGTTGTAAAACCACACAAAGGTGGTATATAAGGCCCAATTCCTTTCCCTAGAAGCATAGAAAATGAAGGTCGATAAAGACCAAATAGCCCATCCATCTCATCTAGAAACATAGAAACATAGAAAAATGATGACAGAAAAGGGCCAAAGCCCATCAAGTCTGCCCACTCCAGTGACCCTTCCCCCAACCTCCTGCCCTTACCTCATCAGAGATCCCACATGAATATCCCATTTATTTTTGAAATCTGCCACGCTGTTGGCCTCAATCACCTGCCGTGGGAGTTCATTCCAATGATCGACCACCCTCTCAGTGAAGAAATACTTTCTGGAGTCCCCATGAAATTTCCCTCCCCTGATTTTCAGCGGATGCCCTCTGGTGGACGAAGGTCCCATAAGACGAAAGATATCCTCTTCCACCTCGATACGACCCGTGATATATTTAAATGTCTCAATCATGTCTCCTCTCTCTCTTCGTTCTTCAAGTGAGTACAGCTGCAATTTATTCAGCCTTACTTCATACGGAAGATCCTCCGTCCCTTCTTCCCCTTAGAGATCCTATGGTCTTGTCCCAAGCTCTCTTGAATTCAGATTCAATTCCTGTTTTCTCCACTTCCACTGGGAGGCCATTCATGAATCCATCCCCCTTTCCATGAAGAAGTATTTCCATAAACAAAGTAGTTCTCAAAACCTTTTTAAATTTCAGAATATCGAAGAGAGACCTCAATGGTCCTATCAATTTGTTCCATAAAATAACTCCTGCAGTAGAAATCACAGTTACCGTAGTTAATGTAGTCTGTGAAAAGGATGGTCTTTATCCCTTTCTTGAACTTTCCGGTGTCCTTTTCTAGTTTTAATTCCTTTGGAAGGGAGTTCCACTACATTGGAGCCATCCCTGAGAACATCCTTGCTTATCCCTGTGGAAGCTGCCCCCTTCATGGGCTTCTATTGCGTGGCTGTGTCATAACTATGCATTGTGGAAAGCCTGGGGACTCGGAGGTGAAATGTCAGGAACATGCGGTTTAAGAAATTTGGTTGTGTGTGTTTCAGGGCTGGGCTTCCTAGTTGTCACTGTTGCATTGGGCGATAAGGAGGCTTCATTCACTAAGCCCCCTCCCCCCCTTCTGAGAAATTAGTCATTGTCGTTCTTAGTGTGTCACTGAGTAGGAGGGACCTCAAAAGACTTTCAGAGAAGGTTACAATAAACTGGTGGTTCTGCAAAGCCAAGACACAACTATGTTATTTTTGAGTCTCCCTGTGCAACCAACATTAACCTTTTCCTATCGTGTGTTCCGGATGCTGGGACATTCCAAAAATGACATAGACAGTGGATAAACAGTCTGTATGGACTAATAAAGAGCCAGGAACACAAAATATTTGAATTTACAGACATATGACTTATTTACATTATGTTTACAATAGCCGTAAATGATAACGGTGAATAATACAAAACTTTGCTAAAATAATTACGATGGGAACCAGCGTAACGTAAAATTTATTACGATAGGAAAAAGTTAACAAGCATCTATGTCTTTCCAGGGTTTTAGCATACAAAGAAATCAGAGTCCCATCATCCAAGTACACAGTTACACGCTCCTACTAAGAAGATCAGAGGAGTGATCTGTGATACTTATTCTGCCAGGAAAGTCATTGCCTGATGGAGAGAGAGAACAAAATTCATTTCTTATGCTGCTTTCTACGCTTCTCCCTGTATCCTCTCCAAGTAGGCAGCCATCCTCTCCACCGCATTAGTTAGGTAACGAATCTCTACCACTGCTCCTATCAGTCAGTGACTCAAAATGTCATCCCTATAAGACTGGAAAATCATTATTAAGCTTCCAGCGCTGAAGGTGGAAACCGCCATTAAAAATAAGTGTTGCCAAAAGGTTCAATATATGCAATACCTCCTTCCTACTACGTTTTCACACTCACAAAGGTGGCAGCAAGCAGAAAGCGTTAGATTACATATTGTACGATTGCGCATTGGAAGGGGAGGACGGAGGTGTATATGGTACCCTGACGTTTGAGTGCAGGACAAAAGTGCTCCGACAAAGCCACGCCGACAATTGCGCACAGGGATGAATGCACGCTACCGCCTGAAGCCATTATTACCACTCCTGTTAGTGCTGTGGGGGGGATTGTGGGGGAACCCCCCCAGTACACTGAGATATACGCTCACGTTGAGGGGGGGGGGGGTCGGAGCAGATGAGCCAGTGTTTGGGAGAAGAGTGGAACTTTTTGGTGTATTGGGGGGGGGGTCCCTCCACCCCCACCCCATCAACGTGAGCGTGAATATTTGTCAGTGTAGTGGGGGGGGGGGTACCTCCCCACACCCTCCCTCACAGCATTAATGGGAAAGGTAATAACGGCTTCAGGCGGCAGCATGCATTCATCCCTGCGAGCAATTGTCGGCGTAGCTTTGTCAGCACGCCAATGTCCGGCATGCTTTTGACGGGTCACCGGTGTGTATAGATGATTAAATGAAACAACAGAAAAAGGCAAGAGGGGATATCTTTTCAACCAATAGCAGGGTCTTAATTAGAAACAAAATCTCCCAACAAGAATCCCAGTTTCAGTGTAGAGAAGATGCCTGAAACTGGGTGGCAGCAGGTTCAGGTGCTTGGAATTCTCTTCCTGAGGGTGTTGTGGCGGAGAATACTCTTCGGGGTTTCAAGCACAAGTTGGATATACACCTTCTTGCAAATCATATTGAGGGATACGGTAATTTCAGGTTTTCATAATAGAGAACCTAAATGGGCCGCCGCGTGAGCGGATCGCCGGACTTGATGGACCTCGGTCTGATCCGGTGAAGGCATTTCTTATGTTCTTATGTTTATGTTCACTTTGCTGAAAACAACGCAGAGTCAAAAAAAGGAATGTGAACGGGAAAAACCATTTGCAGGCAAGCAGTACTGCTATAGAGGATAAAAGCCACATGGGTTATAAAGGGACTTATGATCTGCGCCTCTCCAGCTCTATGATATACACTCCTCCTAGTTTCATATTAAGAACATGGGATTGTTTTGAAAACAATAGTGAGGTACTCACAAATAAAACAGTTTTGAAGAGGAATAATTCTAAAATTTGCAAATCTGATTGCATTAATGTTGAAAATTGCACATTAAGGTGCTTTTCGATCCTGGATTGTAAGACTGAACATCCATATCTTGCAGGCACTTGCACATATGATTAGTTTCCGCTCTAGGTGCCCCATTTTTACCTGTCAGGGATCGTAAAGCTCAGAGGGAGGCGAGGCTGGACAGACTGCCAACGTATTCTGTTTCTTAATGTTCTCATATGGTCCCAGTGCAGCACTGCTTGGAGCTGCCGCCTTTCCAAATGTGGAGCAAATTAAATCGTTTTCGTCCACATTATGTGATTTGCATATCCAAATTGTCACATTTTTGGCACTTGACTTCTGATTTTCCCTTTGCGGGCCTCAGTTGCAGCAGCTTATCATTCACTTGCATTAACACATCCGCTCCTCATGTTTCTTATAATGACTGTAATTATTTTAATTTGCTCTCTTCTCTTTTTTTATATTAATTAAAGAAATATCGTAATCTAGGTCTTCCTTCTGTTTCTTCCATATTGTTTGTTATCTTCATTTAACGTGCATTTAAGTAAAGCCCCTCCTTTACAAAGCCACGCTAGTGTTTTTAGCACTGGCCACAGTGGTAACAGCTCAGACGCAGGGCAGGATTAACCAATAGGCCAAATAGGCACGTGCCTAGGGCCCGAAAAGGTCAGGAGGGCATCAACATGTGTGTGTGTGTGTGTGGGGGGGGGAATAAAAACTGGCAGATTTTAAAGAAAGAATTGTGGTAAATCCTCTCCTCAAACACCCTAATACCTGCTCCAAGCGGGTGCCTCCTTGTTTTGAGCGGCGTTCTCTGAGCATCCGTTTGACTAAATTTGCGTGCTATTTGTGCTAATCTTTGGTGGGCGTGTCGTCTCCTACGCTAGAGCCTTCGAGGCCAAATATGAGAATTAACAAATGAACCCCCCCCCTGGTTTTTACATGGTCTGCTTCTCCTTCTGTTCCCTCCATTTTTGGTGTAATACCTTTGCAAAACCCAAATAGTTACCTGCACAAAGACCTGTTGCTCAGCTTTTAATCAGGTAGTGGATTGTTTGCAGTTTGGTCTCCGGTTCCGATATGTTACTGGGTCACGGCCTGGACCCTGCAGTGTGGCCATTGATGAACCAAAGGGTTTATTTAACAGCTGACATTTGCTTTGACATTTTCCTTGCAACAGACTCTGGAGAACCGCAGGTGGTGGTCTGATTCCAATTCCATGACCCCGCAGTCCATTTTCTCTCTAAGCCTCTCTTCCAAATTCTCCTTTTCTTCTATCATTTTTTGTAACCAGCCCTGCATTGGCTTTGCTTTACGTGGGGAGAAGGCCTGCTAGCTGACTTTTAAGATGGCATTTATTCACAAGCTCCCTCCTGTTATGTCACCTATAATTACTGTCTTCCGACTGCAGAAAACCAGGAGAGAAGAAAATATCACTGCCAGTCACGGTCCTGTCCTCACACTTGTACCAAAGCCTTCACATCTTATTTTCCCATTTGCAAAGCAAAAATGTTCAAGTTTCAAGTTTAATTAATTTCAATATACCGACCATCGACGTGCACCTGGCTGGTTTACAATGCTAAAAATGAAAGGTTAAAATAAATTTTTGTAGGGGTGGGGGGAAATGTGACCATTAAATAGACAAATTACAAATATGAACATGAGCTTGAGGGTAAAGGGGGGCGGGGAAAGTTAATAATTACATCATTAAAAACAAATTAATTAAAGGGAAGAGGGGGAAGGATAAAACACCAGGAATAGGGATCGCTTCTTAAAAGTGGTTTGTGTTTATTTTGCAGGCTGTTGGAAAAGAAATATTTAAATGCTATGGTATGCGTCTTGGAATAAGACCATTTTTAGTTTAGTCTTGAATTTGTGGAGTGAATTTTCGAGGCGGAGTTGAGGTGGCATGGCGTTCCATAAACGGAAAAGTTAGCTTTTCTAGTGTAGTAGAATTCTTTGATGGAAGGTATGGTCAGTAAATTCTGATAAGGGGATGATGTCTTCAGCTGGGAATGCACATTTTCCAACTGAGTGGCTGCAATTAGTACAGCTCACACTGCCAAGTGAGAATTCAGGTACGATTCCTTGCCTACACTTGTTCTTCTGGACTTTAGGGTCACCAGGAAGTACTACAGTTAGGAATCAGCTGGGACCGGTGCATAGAAAGAAGTTAAGAGGTGATAGGCTCCGGAGTAATCTGAGGAAATACTTTTTTACGGAAAGGGTGGTAGATGCGTAGAACAGTCTCCTGGAAGAGGTGGTGGAGACAGACTGTGTCTGAATTCAAGAGGGCCTGGGAAAGGCAGGTGACATTTCTTAGAGAGAGGAAGAGATCTTGGTTACTGCAGATGGGCAGACTGGATGGGCCATTTGGCCTTTATCTGCTATCATGTTTCTATAACCATAAAGTTCTATGACATCACAATGCAGGTGTAAAGAGCCTTAGCCTATAGGAAGAGGAGATGCAAATGTTAAGAGCCTTAGCCAATAGGGAGAGGAGGAGATAGTGGATGCTCTGGATGGGCCATTTGGCCTTTAACTGCCATCAGGTTTCTATAACCATAAAGTTCTATGACATCACAATGCAGGTGTAAAGAGTCTTAGCCTATAGGAAGAGGAGATGCAAATGTTAAGAGCCTTAGCCAATAGGGAGAGGAAGAGATAATGGTTCCTGCGGACGGGCAGACTGGATGGGCCATTTGGCCTTCATTTGCCATCATGTTACAATGTTTCTATTACCATAAAGCTCTATGACCTCACAATGCAGGTGTAAAGAGTCTTAGCCTATAGGGAGAGGAAGAGATAATGGTTCCTGCGGACGGGCAGACTGGATGGGCCATTTGGCCTTTATCTGCCATCATGTTTCTATGGATGTATAACCAAGTGCAGCCATCAGGGTTTTATAGTTTGAACGTAATCCTAGCTCTGGGATAAATGCCATTTGAAAGGAAGAAATCCTATTGTGTCTTTAGCAGTGGGCACCGTACTGAAGCCAGAGTGGCAGCCGCTGAAAGGAAATGTTCAGTGACTTTATTCCGCCAACCTAAAATTAGTCATCCTGCAGAGCTGGTATGAAAGCGCCGGTAGCAGGGTTCCTGATTTCAGTGTTTTTCACCTGCTTAGAAAGCCGAAACGCAATTAGAGGTGTTATCACTCGCTGAAATACAAACAACTTAATTAACCTGAACACTACCATTAAAGTAACACAGGAAGGTCAGATGCAGTGGCACATTTCTACCTGGAATCATGCTTTGTGTATGTGCTTGCACACGCCTCAGAGAACAAAAGTGAGATGATGGGGAAAATAGTCAAATAATGCATCTTGGTAATTCACTGATCTGCGACAAAATCGAGGAGACAACCCAGGCCTAAAGCTACATAGAGGCAAGACAACTCAAAATAGCTGGAAAGTAAGGCATACAAATGCTCACAGTCTAAGCAACAAACTTGCGAAGCTGTAAGCCCCGATTCCAGAGGAGGTCTTAGATATCATCATTAAAACATCTAAAATGAAATCTAAAAATAATATAGAGGCCAGTTGAACAAGTCCCACGAATGAGTTACAATCACACCAGGGATAGAAATGACCAAAAGGGGAGGGGGGGAGGGAGTGGCATTTTATATCAAGGTTAGGAAAAGAGGCGGCTGAGGGGAGATAGGATTGAAGTCTACAAAATCCTGAGTGGAGTAGAACGGGTACAAGTGGATCGATTTTTCACTCTGTCACAAATGACAAAGACTAGGGGACACTCGATGAAATTACAGGGAAATGCTTCAACCAATAGGAGGAAATATTTTTTCACTCGGAGAATAGTTAATCTCTGGAACACATCGCCAGATAACGTGCTAAGAGTGGTTAATGTAGATGGGTTTAAAACAGGTCTGGACAAGTTCCTGGAGGAAAAGTCCATAGTCTGTTATTGAGACAGATATGGGAGTAGCCATTGCTTGCCCTGGGATCGGTAGCATGGAATGTTGCCCCTATTTGGGATTTTTCCATTTTCTTGTGACCTGGATTGGCCACTGTTGGAATCGGGAAACTGGGCTAGATGGACCATTAGCCTGACCCAGTACTATTCTTATGTTCTTATGAATTGAAATGTGGAGAGAGGGGGCTTGGTGAAAAGAGGAAGCACTGAGGATTATCGTGGAAAGCGAAGAGACCCATATCCATTGAGGTGTTGTATACAGACCCCCATCTGAGATAGAGAGACTAGGCCAGTGGTTCCCAAATGTGGGTCGGAACCCCAAAAGGGTCATGTCATCATTGGATGGCGTCACAGAAACAGGACTAGACCTCATTCTGCTCAAGCTCTACTTTGTCCTGTACTCAGTAATGGCAGGAGGCGAGGAGCCTCTGAGTCGGTGAACATTCACAGGTCCCCCCTCTTCTTCCTCAAGCAGTATCCTTGGTTGGACAGATGCATACCCTTCTCTTCGACAAGCTTGCGCTGGTACTTGTACAACTTAGTGTCACCTCTTCACTGTAGTCAAGTAGTCGGGATCTACAATGGACCCTATCATCTCTCTTTATCAGGCAGCTACCTGGTCTCCTTAAGGAATTCATTCACCTCTCAGCCCAAGCTACACCAGATCCTGCTTGGACAATAATAGTAGGAATTACCCCAGACCTGGATCCTCCTCCTTCATCCACACTGGGTCACCTTGGCCTCTTTAGTTCCACCTCCCTGTTTCTGGGACTGGAACTCTGAAGCCTCTTCCCCTCTTCTCTCTTTCTGAAATCTCCTTGAGGGGTGTCTGATAGTGACAACATCTAAGACTTCTTTTGGCATTAGAATGCCCCCTACTTGAGCTCTTGTCTATGCAGTGCATTTTGCTCTTGTCCATTTGAGCACTTACAACTTGCTAATTGCAAGATTCCTGAATTTAGATAGGTTCATGCTCACTTAGGAAAAATTAAGTCTGAGCCTTTGCGAGCAGGAAGAAGTGGAGTGGAAGGAGGGAGTGGGCAACGAGCGAAATGACCAAAATGCAGGCTGGAAAAAGGTTTTCAGCTCAGCTTTGAAGTCCTTATCTCAAGCAACGGACATAAATGTTTCTATGTTAAACGATGAGCATATAGCGCCTGGATGTACAGTAGCATTCAGAAGCTTTTCTGTAGGAGCAGCTGGTGATGTCCCACATAGCAACAGAAAGGTTTCTATGGCAACTCTATGTATTTTAAGGGTTTTTTTTTCCATGCTTTTAACGTTTAACAAGCCAGCAAATTGCTCGGGATTTTTCTCTTGTACCTCTTAAGCTCTAAGTGAAAGCACTTCTGTCTCAGTGAGAACAGATAGGTGACCGAACCCCATACAGCCATTTGGTGGGAGAGAGTCCGTAGACAAAGGCAAAGTGGCAGGAAGCTGCTGTCCCAGCTTTGTGAAAGGCAAGGGAGGTGAATTATCAGACCTGGAGATGACTCTTCTACTGGAGCAGGTTTCGTTAGACTACCTTGCCTTGTTCCTCTGGTATTATGGAGTGGAGGAAAAGCTTAGTGGTTAGACCACTGGACTGATAATGCAATCTTGGTGCCACCTATGAGATGAGACGTCTATGAACATTTAAGAACATAAGAACATAAGCAATGCCTCTGCCGGGTCAGATCCGAGGTCCATCGCGCCCAGCAGTCCGCTCACGCGGCGGCCCAACAGGTCCAGGACCTGTGCAGCAATCCTCTATCTATACCCCTTTATCCCCTTTTCCAGCAGGAAATTGTCCAATCCTTTCTTGAGCCCCAGTACCGTTCTCTACCCTATTACGCTCTCTGGAAGCGCATTGGCTAAGGCTCTTAACATTTGCATCTCCTCTTCCTATTGGCTAAGGCTCTTTGCACCTGCATTGTGATGTCACAGAACTTTAGTAACATAGAAACATGATGGCAGATAAAGGCCAAATGGCCCATTCAGAGCATCCACTATCTCCTCCTCTCCCATAAGAACATAAGCAATGCCTCCGCTGGGTCAGACCTGAGGTCCATCGTGCCCAGCAGTCCGCTCACGCGGTGGCCCAACAGGTCCAGGACCTGTGCAGTAATCCTCTATCTATACCCCTCTATCCCCTTTTCCAGCAGGAAATTGTCCAATCCTTTCTTAAATCCCAGTACCGTACTTTGCCCTATTACGTCCTCTGGAAGCGCATTCCAGGTGTCCACCACCCGCTGGGTAAAGAAAAACTTCCTAGCATTTGTTTTGAATCTATCCCCTTCCAATTTTTCCGAATGCCCTCTTGTTCTTTTATGTTTTGAAAATTTGAAGAATCTATCTCTCTCGACTTTCTCTCTGCCCTTCATGATCTTGTAGGTTTCTATCAAAGATCTGTGTCTGTAACCCTGCAAAATTCATAAAGGGCAGATATTTTTCAATGCAACTGTTGGCCAGTCACAAGGCGCAAATCAGTCTTTCATGTCCTCCACATCAAGCTCTTTCCACGGAGAAGCAGAGTTGCTTGTCACATTATTTCTGCCAGGGAATGCAAGCATGTTCTGTGTTTGTAGGGTGCTGAGCAGTGCGAAGCCGTGACAGTTCACATCCATCACTGATTGGTGCTGAAATATCCTTATCAATCCCCAGAAGACGTTATACTTTAAGTGAGGGCACTGGGGAGAAGCAACTTGTTTCTTCTACCCCAAAAAATGATCTTGCCAGAGGTTGTGGTAAGAGCGGATAGTGTAGCTGGTTTTAAGAAAGGTTCGGACAAGTTCCTGGAGGAAAAGTCCATAGTCTGTTATTAAGACATGGGGGAAGCCACTGCGTGCCCTGGATCAGAATCTTGTTCCTCTTTGGGATTCCGGAATCTTGCTATTCTTTGGGATTCTGTATGGAATGTTGTCACCATTTGGATTTTTGCTGTGTACTAGTGACCCAGACTGCCTACTGGACTAGATGGACCATTGGCTGTTCTTATGTTCTTTTCACGTTGCTGGCTTTTTTCTTAAATTGAAGCCTAAATTTCTGTTCAGTCATGTTGCTAAGCAAGTGCACGATAAGCCTTTTGTTCTATTATTCCAAGTGCAGTCCGGAGCCCATTTAAATGCAAAACTATTGTGATTTAAAGAGACTTTTTCCTGAAACAACAAAATGATCCTAAATATAGTAGGGAAATTTTTCCAATAAGAACTACCCCTCTCCTTCTGACAGTTCGCCACTTGGCGCCAACATGCAGTTGAATCCTACTGGGCAAGAAAAATAAATAAATATATTAATGGCCAATATTTCAAGGGCAATAATTACCCAGATTTGACAACAGATACATTTTTTACCCCCAAAAACAAGATCAAAATGGAAATCCCTTCTGTTTTCATTTGAATGTACAGAAATGTATGAGAACTGCTTTCGGCAAGGTCTGTCTGGCAGGAAATTATCTATGCGGGTCTGGAGATAAGCAAAGTGTGGCATTGCTGTTTTAAGGGCATGCCACTAGCTTACTCTATGAAATGAACTGTGAAACACAGTTCCTGCGTGGCTCATTGAAGCCCAGTAAGGGGGCCGTTGCTAGCGTAGGGATTTCCCACGTGCTGAGGCCACTTTTTTTAACTTCTTTATTAATTTTCAAAATAAGAACAAAGTGCATTAAATTTTACATACAGTTATTATCATAGATAGCACTTACAATAGATCAATAACAATACAAAATATATCCCCCCTTCCACTACATCAATCAAGGAATAATACAATATATATCCCCCCCCCTGGATGCGTGTGAACCTCCTTTTAGAAATCAAAGGCTTATACTAGTGATCAGTTTTTACAAATGTCGCCAATGGTCCTCAAGTCTCATTAAATTTTTTATAATGTCCCTGTTGTTCCGAATTGAGGCCACTTTTTAGCATGGCTCTAACGGGGCCTCAAATCTTTTTTGGAAGCTGGTGTTATGAGGATGTGAGCTGCTCCTTCTGCCCCTCCATGTGTGGTGTAGTGAGGGGTGAGGGGCTGACACCCCTCCTCCTCTTCACCCCCTGCCGCGCGCGGGCCCTTCCCTTTTTAACTTTGGCGTGACCAGCCACCGACTTGCTGCCCATGTCGGCTTCGGCACGCTCTCTGACATCACTTCCGGGACCAGCGCCTAGGGAGTGACATCGGAGAGAGAGCACTGACGCGGGCAGCGAGTCGGTGGCTGCTCGCGCCAAACTTAAAACGGTACGGGGAAGGGACACACTTGCACGGCAGGGGGGTGGGGGAGGGGCACCGCTCACTCTCGCTACGCCACTGCCAGGGAATGCCAAAAGCGACCGAACGATTCCACTCTATAGGATAAACTAGAAACTGACAACTCGGCTTGTCAGGGTTTTTCCCCCCCCATTTCTATTTTTATCAATCGTTTCACTGCAAAGGTTTGGCAAGATGCTTCCAATGTACTACAGAGAAGGGCTATAATAATCCCCTTCTGCCCGCAGACCATTAACTGACTCCTTTGGAAAGTATAAAACAAACCATAACAAAACGGAATAATTGCAGGGTTTCAATTTTTACATCCTTATGGGAAATGAAGAAATAGCAAAATGTAATAAAGTAAGGAGCGCGCAAACATCTCATCGTCTAACAAGCAACACCCCGCTGCGCATTAAAATAATAAAAGACTGTAGTATTAAACATTTAATGCTATTCCAGGTTGTTGGCAATGAGGTCATAGGGCACCAGATCCCAGCACCAATCCCAGTTAGGCTGGAAGGAATGGGATGAAACCGATTTTAACACCTTCCCCCCCCCCCCTATATCCTCTACAAAAGAAACAGGCCAATGCTAACACGCCTTGCGAATTGATTTATTTCAAAATATTATGGGAAGGATCATTTTCAAAACCATTAAAATATGTAAATAGTGAGTTACATGGGATTCGATTAGATGGGCACCCAGTGTTGCATGGTACGTGCATTACTGACTACATGATTCATGTGAGCGTGTTTAGGTCTAGGGCAGGGAGGTGGTGCATGCAGGTTAGATAATGACGCGGTGACAAAATTCGGCACCGTTCCCATTCCCATGAATAACTGCGGGAAACTATCTCCATGTCATTCTTTAAGGAGAGAGGGAAGAACCCGAGTATGAATGGGCAAAGCCACTGACCCTCAAGCCTTACATTGAAGAATGCTGGTGTAGAAGGACTGAGGTTGAGATGGACACCAAAGAATGACATGGGATGGTTTCCAGCCATTGACCCTCAGCATTGAAGAAGAACGCTGGTGTAGAAGGACTGAGGTTGAGATGGACACTAAAGAATGACAGTCTCTGGTATCCAGAACAGATATTGTGATGTCATAATGCCTCATTCCACCAATGCCTAAGAGCCAACCTCATCAGTGATGTCACAATGACTTCATTATCCTATACTTGGCTCACATAAGAATCAGAGTCTGAATGGGCCCAGCCAATGACCCTCAAGCCTTGCATTGAAGAATGCTGGTGTAGGACTGAGGTTGAGATAGACACTAAAGAATGACATGGGATTGTTTCTCATGGTTATCTTCAGGGATGGGAACGGTGATGAATTTTGTCACCGTGTCATTCTCTTATGCAGGTTACCTCCAGAAGAAACAGGTGCACAATTCTACAGGTACCCACGTTTCAAGGTGAAGGTGTGTAATTCCTTCTTCTTATTGCTACAAAGTCCCTGAGGAACATTGCCCAGTGTGATCAGTTTAAAACCTGCCACCCACCCCCAATGCAGCTTTTCTCATGGAGGTCAGAACTCAGGAAGCAATTACTTGCACTTCCTAAGGGAAGTCTGTCAGGCATAGCCTGTTGTTTTAAAAGCCCAAAACAACAGAGAAAACCGACTCTGCACAAATCCCAAAGAGTCCAAAGAAAGAAGCAGAGTGAGCCAGGGCTTCAAAAGAACCACACTTGAATGGCAACCAATAGAGCATATTTAAAGTGTCATCTAAACATACACGGGCTGTGTTTCGGCAAATGAACCGGTATCAGGAGTCCAGGTAGTTAGTCAACGTTTCACAAAACGAGTCAATGCCCAAAGTTGCAATGCCGAATCATAAAATATGCTAGAGAAGCACCATGAAAATGACATCTGAATGTCATTTTCATGGCATTTCTCTGGCATATTTTATGATTTGGTATTTGCCAAAACACGGCCCTTGTCGAATCCAATGTATGTTTAGATGACACTTTACTCTGCTATATTGTTGCCATTGAAGTGTGGTTCGTTTGAAGACCTGGCTTACTCTGCTTCTTTCTTTGCATTAAAAGCACATACAGACTATTCTTCTTTTAGCTGGGAAAAACCAGGCTCCTCAACCTTAGAAGATTCGTAAAGGAGGAAAAAAGGCCTCAGAAGCTACAAAGAGCAAAACTCTTCCGTGGCTACGGAGGGAAGAGCTGTGTACACTAGCTCCCCTACAAACTTCTATCATTGGCCACAAAAAAACGTCCTTTTTTACTTAACTTCAAAATTGAACATAAGATCTGCTGCTGCCCGGTCAGACCACTGGTCCATCGTGCCCAGCAGTCACGCGGCGGCCCTTAGGTCAAAGACCAGTGCTTTATTTGAGTCTAGCCTTATCTACGTATGTTCTGGTCCAGCAGGAACTTATCTAACTTTTTCTTGAATCCCTGAAGGGTGCTTTCCCGTATAACAGCCTCTGGAAGAGCGTTCCAGATTTCTACCACTCTCTGGATGAAGAAGAAGTTCCTTACGTTTGTACGGAATCTATTCCCTTTTAACTTTAGCGAGTGCCTCTCGTCCTCTTCACCTTGGAGAGGGTGAAGAGAACGAGAGGGCACTCGCTTATCTGGATAATGTCTTGCTGATTCTTTTCTTCAAACAACCAGAAGAAACAATGGTTTTGATGCAGATGAACTTTGCCGTCGCCGGAGATTCTGTGCTTCCAGTTCTTATGGGTTTTGCTGTTGCTAATGGTGGCCATTGTTTCACGATAACGTAATCGCTGCGTCAGGGCTCTGAAAGGACGTCTGTACTACTCGAGTTGAATTTTGTCCTGGTCCATTACAGTGTATCCGAACCTCTGATAAATGCTGTGGTTGTTGCCATACACAGGACAGTTTGTTTCAAGCATTTTTCAACTTTTGAATGATGATTGTCCAAAGACGCTGTCATCAATGTTACATTTATATTAGCCAAGGCAGAATCTCCGATCTATGGCCAAGTCGTGTTTGGATGTGCCTCCTTTGAGTGCAGTTAAGGTTGGCAGGGGCCAAGCTACTGTTGGACTTGAGGCAGGCTACAAGTGTGTCGCAGTTTAAGAAGGGTTAAAGACTGTTGTTTGCGCACATCTTTGAGATCTGAATAGGCTGCTTTTTTCTTTTTTTTTCTTTTCTTCTCTCCTTTTTAGTGACATAGGTAAACTATTTGGGTGAGAGCTTGTGGTTTTGTGGGTTGGCGAAGCGTTTGATGTTTTGTTGCTTTTATGTATTTCATGATTTTATTATGTATGTTATTTTGTAATCCGCACAGAATTGCTGGATATGCAGAATATAATTTTTTTTTTTAAATAAATAATGATGTACTGTCAGGAATTGAAGCAGCTTGAGAGTTGGTTGTCTACAATAAGGATTTGCTTCCAATTAAGTCTTTGCTTTCTTACATAAATGAAAGAATACAAAACCCCAATCAAAGCACTGCTCTATGCGTGAGGGGACATGAAAGTTCATAGACAGATATCTGTAGAGGTGTATGTTGAGAGCCGAATAGGAATAAAGTGCTACTTTAAAAAATATATATATATTTATTCATTTTATAAACCAACACAAAGTACATCATATTATCAACAGTTAACAATATAGACAGCACTTAATTCCATCAAATGATATAATAAGTACTTATCCCTATATAAAAACAATCAAGAACAATACAAATCATCAAGGTAAACAAAATTACAACAAATAATTAATTAAATACAGATCCCCCCCCCTCCCACCCACCCTTCCTGGATGTGTATAATCAATGGGCAAAACTAGTACCTAATCAATCTTGACAAAATTTTGTCAATGGGTCCCAAAGCTCCTTGAATTTCTTATAATGCCCCAATTGTATTGCACTCATACGTTCAAATGTATAAGTTTTTTTTATAGCTAAATTAGAGGCCGCTTGTGATTTATGTTTATTAAAAAAATATACCATTACAAAAGTGATCTGTGAGGGGTACAATGGCACCTCTGAGTTCTTCTCTAGTTTTATGCCAGTGTCTCTACTTCCCCCTAAGTAGGCTGTGCCGTCCTCCAAACTTTACGTGGGGTACAAATTCTTTGGTTCTTCTGCAGAGGGGAACAATGGAAAGTAGTCAGACTAACACAAAGAATGTCATTGTAAAGAACAGGTAATGAGGCACAGCCAAGCAAAATGTCCTTGGCACGCATGTGTCTATGAAACTAATGAAGCTTACAGAGAAATGAGAGGTTTCAGAGCTTGATTTCTTATTTTTCAAGAGAATTATGTTCACTTCAGGCTGGTGCCAGACTGACAGCGTTAAATGCTCTGCATTGATGGTCACATGGCCAACAGCAATGGAACACTCTCCCATGCTGGCTGGCTTAGGATTCTCCACCATTTCCTCTACCATGCGCCTACTAGGACCATCGAGACCCTGAAGTCCAAACCCATTGTCCTTAAGTCCTTGATCGTTTTCCTCAAATCATCAACTTGCTCCTCTGATTTTGATTTTCCAAATATTTCAATTTCCTTAAGAGCAGCTTTTTCACATACAGTACTTGCAGTTCTCCCAAACTTTCCTCATGCTGATTTCACCTGGAAGCTGGTTGGAATTAAACCAGCGTGTACTCCTGAGTAGACCCAACAATCTTGTTCAAATCCTCAGTTAACGTAGCAGAAAATAATGAAAAAGATGATTCCAAACCCTTAATTGCATCCCGTAGACATTTTAGGGTTATGGCGGCAACTCTTTGGGTCTATCCACTTTTGAAGCACTTACTCCTCCTGACAGCTTTTGATCGTCCCAAACCCACAACTTGGAGAAACATAGAAACATGACGGCAGATAAAGGCCAAATGGCCCATCCAGTCTACCCATCCACAGCATCCACTTTCTCCTCCTCTCCTTAAGAGATCCCATGTGCCTGTCCCACACATTCTTGAATTCAGACACAGTCTCTGTCTCCACCGGGAGATTATTCCACGCATCTACCACCTTATCTGAAAAAAAAGTATTTCCTTAGATTACTCCGGAGCCTATCATCTCTTAACTTCATCCTACGCCCTCTCACTCTGGAGTTTCATTTCAATTGAAAGAGATTCACTTCATGTGTAATTGCCGATTGTAAGCTTTCCAGATACAGGGAAATATTTGAGGTACCTGAATGCAACTCAATTTGAGCTTAATCCAAATTAAAAAAAAATTCACATCACCTCCTTGAGCTCAGACTCAGTGTCTTTGTTATGACAGATACCCTGATACTACTGTTAATAACTGTATGTACTGAAGGGGCTGTTTAAATAATACTGTGCTTATTATCTTGATTCAAGAATTCAGCATAACCAAAACTTTCGTCCAAAAATATTTGCCAAGCTGAACATTTTTTTGGCTGCTCTGAGCTCTTGCTGTGGAATTTTTCCTGGGTTGATTCTCTGTCTGTAGCTGGTGATTGACTAGGCTTCATGGTTCACCTCCTCAGCTCAGTGCGGAGACAATGCTGGGTTTTCACGACTTCCCTGTGGAAACTCTGCTGAGGAGAGCATGGAAGTTGTTAAGCAGAAAACTCATCTCCACCTTCCTGCAAAGCAGAAAAAACTACAATGGAACTCCTGCAGCTCATCCTGATTTGTCAATACCTACGAGAAAAATCTTAAGATTACAGTCTGTAAGAGCTGGGGGTCTTCTCTTGTATGGGACCTGAGGAATGGAATAAACTTCCATTATAATCAGGAACATGTAAGAATGCTTTAAAAAAAACCCAAAAAAAACTATTTGAACATCACCCGTTTTACCAAATGAAATAGTTGGGTTGTAATTGATTTTACAGTTATAGAGAGGTTGTATTTTATGCTGTAGTTGCGATCAGAAAATTTTATGTGATGATTTTGGACTGTGTTAATTATGTCGATGTAGTATTGTAAGTTGTTAATTTATTATAGGTGTATTATTTTTTTTATTTCTTTTGTTCTCCGCTTTGAATTAAAGTGGATTATAAATGAAATGAAATTGAAGTCATTTGTGTTCTGCACAGTGGCTGGGATCCTCAAAAGAGCTCCATAATTGGTCTGATATTGGCAACAATGCTCTTCTGCTGTTCCGGAAGCATCTTGGCTCATAACATACCTGTGTCTTATTGGTACTCACTTCTTGGACTGGTGGTGGAGTGATTTGAAGGCTCAGGTCATCATTCGTCAGGGCAGCTCTTTTCTCACTTGACTCATCCCCGATATTTCTGTTGGCTTACTAATGAGAATGGAGGATTTTGCTGATTCATACATGTGGTCAAACAAATTAGGATTTAGCAGTAGCATTAATATGAAAAATGAAATAAGTCCGGGTATTGAAATATACTTTCTTGATGCCATTTGATACTGTGAGGTTCATGAGCTTGACTATGTGCTGGTACATTTGAAGATAGATATTTGCCCAAAATTAGGCCCCCTTTCATGAAGCCGTGTTGGGCTTTTTTTTTTTTTTTTTTTTAATCGAGGGACATGGCGGTATTAGCTCCAACACTCATAGGAATTCCGTGAGCGTCAAAGCTGATTCTGCCGCAGCCAAAAAAAAAATGCCTAACGTGGCTTCATAAAAGGGGAAGTCGGAAACACACCTGAGTAACATGCGTCTTTCCTGAATTCTATCACATTTTGAGCTCCAAGAGGCTGTTCCATGCATTTATCTCTCTTTGTGTGAGAAATAAAAAGATGATTCCTTCCCCGTTTGCTTTGAGTTCAACCAACAGCAGACCTTATTGGATTGTGTCATTTTGGGTCTTTACATGGGGAATGTTCTCCTTTTATTCCTCTTCTTCCAACTCATTTTACCCTCGGCTTGGGAGCCATACACTAGAGAATATAAGAATTGACGCTGCTGTGTCAGACCCAGGGACCATCGTGCCCATCAGTCCGCTCCTGCGGTGGCCCTCTGGTCAAAGACCAGCACCCTAACTAAGACTAGCCCTACCTGCGTACGTTTCGGTTCAGCAGGAACTTGTCTAACTGTGTCTTGAATCCCTGGAGGGTGTTTTCCCCTATGACAGACTCCGGAAGAGCATTCCATTTTCCACCACTCTCTGGGTGAAGAAGAACTTCTTTACGTTTGTACGGAACCTATCTCCTTTCAACTCTACAGAGTGCCCTCTCGTTCTCCCTACCTTGGAGAGGGTGAACAACCTGCCCTTATCTACTAAATCTATTCCCTTCAGTACCTTGAATGTTTCAATCATGTCCTCTCTCAATCTCCTCTGTTTGAGGGAGAAGAGGCGCAGTTTCTCTAATCTTTCGTTGTACAGCAACTCCTCCAGCCCCTTAACCATCTTAGTCGCTCTTCTCTGGACCCTTTCGAGTAGTACCGCGTCCTTCTTCATGTATGGTGACCAGTGCTGTACTCCAGGTGAGGGCGCACAATTGTGAGCCCTAAGTCCATTCAAAAGATGTCACCATTGCATGATGGCTGGGACTTCATTTCCCACCTAGCCAGCCTAAGGAGTGGAAAATCTGATCCAGGAATCCAACTTAGGTCCCTCTGCTTGGGAATATTACTGAACCACCATCCAGCCAAAAGAAATACTTTCTAATGTGACTACCATCCTTGAACCTCACCTATGGTTACCATATGGCTCCAGAGAAAGGAGAACAAATTGAGACACCCGGGTTTTACTTCCATTGCTTTCAATGGAAGTGAAACCCGGTTGTCTCAATCCACCCTCCTTTTTCTGGAGCCATGTGGTACCCCTAACCTCACCCCACGTTCCCCTGTTCTAGATTTATTTTTCACTCATAGTATATTAGATAGTGGTTGATGTGCACACAGACCCTGTAGAGCTCGGAGAGCTGACGCCTTTGTACAAACATCCAACAAGCATATGTTAGGACCATAATAGCTTTTTTTATTCTGACAGAAAGAGATATATGAGCTTTACACCCTTGGCTGACTTTCTGGTTGAGTGTGTGGCTGCCTTAAAGAATAAGGATCATGAAAAAAAGTATCAGAGCACATTTATCAAAATGAAGTTGTCCAGTGCAGACCCTTATGGGCAGCCCTAGAGCAAAGGAGGACCCAGCAGGATTAAGTACACTGTTTGTATAAAGAGGGTAATAAATAGTTGACTTTGACGTCATCTGCTTCAAAGAGGTGCAGACTTGTTTCCTGGCCTGCGGAGATGTGATAAATTAACCCAGCTCATGTTTAACTCTTTAATAAATAATTATGTATGTGGTAGGGGGGGGACAGCTCTTTAATTTGTTCACTGCAAACTTTTGCCTTGATACATCCCTGTCTCTCTCGTTTGAATGGAGCTCTTTTTACTGGTGCCCAAGTGTAGCTAAGGTAAAATCTAGCAGCAATCTCGGCCTTTCTCTTCCTCTCCTGTGATGAAATATTTACTGTAAGAGCACTTAGGGGGAAATTCTATAACCAGCGCCTAAGCTTCAGCATCAGTGGGCACTCTGCCAATGCCTAAATAATTGAAAAATGCAGTCAGAAATGGCAGTGTTGAAGCGCCTACCAACGCCTAAATAAAAGGCGGCTGAAATGGCAGCTGGAATTATGGCTAGGTAGTCATATTAGGCTCCGGTATGCAAGAGTAGTCATGAGCAATGCTGGAAGTGGCCTTAGGCGGGCTAAAGAGGCTATCCAGCCGCAATTCATGCCAAGGTAGGCTGCTGAAATGTAGGCCTGGAAAACCCTGACCTACATTTCAGCTGCCTATCATTGGCACTAGAATGCAGCAGCTGATCGTGGTAGGGGAATTTCCCCCCCATCAGCTGAGTGGCAGGGACACCCCAAAGCCACGATCCTGGTCTAATCTATCATATCCCGGTTAGATTACTGTAATGCTATCTATCTTGGCATAACAAAGACCTGCCTTCAAAGACTCCAACTGATATAAAATACCGCTGCAAAATTAATCTTTGGAAAAAGTAAATTTGACCATGTGTCTCCTTTGCTTCTAAACCTTCACTGGCTTCCGGTCCATCTCAGGATTCACTTTCAATGTGCATGTATTACTTTTAAAATTCTAGATGGTATCTTCATCCCTCTTGTCCCTATATTACATTACATTACATTAGAGATTTATATTCCGCCATTACCTTGCGGTTCAAGACGGATTACAAAAGAGTTATAAATGGTGGGTTACAATGGAAGATCATTGGTCATTTCTAGAGAAGGTAAAGAGTAGATCAGGTAGTATGTGTGGCAGGAAGAAGGAGGGAGGAAGGTATATGAGATGTTAGTACTGATTCAGGAATTTCTTGAAGAGTATAGTTTTGATTTCTTTTCTGAACATCTTGTAGTCTGGGGTAGTTAACAGTAAATTGGAGATCTGGTTATCTAGTTTTGCTGCTTGGGTGGCTAGGCCATCGTATAGTTTCCTGGCTTGCTGAAAGGCAGTTCTCTAGGTCCCGCTCTGCTCCTCTTGGGCAATAACAAAGATGCTGCTTCTTCCCGGTTCCTGCACTGCTCTCCTTGCTGGTGGCCTCCTTTCTGCTCTCAGGGTCAGGTTTAAATAGGAGAAAATCCTGCCTATACCTGTGAGGAATAAGAATGGGCAGGTAGTCTCTTTGCCTCCCCCTTTGGCAGGACTGCAGATTGCAGTCAGAAAAAAAACCTGCTGTTTTTTTCTGAACAGGGACAAAATGGCTTCCCTGCCTGCTTGTGTGTATTTTCCCTTTGTCCTGTGTTGGGCTTGCTTGCCAACAATCCAGGCTATAGGAACTGGACTTAGGATAGGCAGCCTTGTTATTCTGCTCATCGGGGAAACTATTCTGATGGGCTCTAAACCCCTTTAATCCCGGTTTACCCTGATAATTCCCCTGTGGCAAGTCAGGGATGTCACTAGAATTGCCATAAACTGTAGTCATGGGGTTCTCCCTCCACACCTTCCCTCAGAGCATAAAATGAAGGCCTCAAAGTGGCAGAAGCAGCGGCACGCATTTCTCCTGCACTCAAATGGCGCAGAATTGTTGGTACACCGTTGTCCTCCACGCTTTTGATGGTGTACCCAGATGCCTAAGAATGCCTAAGTCGTACCACGCCTATTCATCACACCTAACCACACCTACTTTACAGGTAGGTGTTCTTAGGCCCTGCTAGGCACCTTGATATACGTGCCAGTAGGTGGCGCTACAAGTTCCATGTGCAACTCTTAATTCATTGTATTAACATTTTTTTAATGAGCTTTTAACGGTGTGCTCAATTACTACGCCGATTAAGCTCATTATTCAATTTTGAGTTCCATGTGGAACTTGGCTAGGCATCCCCAATCGGGCCCACTGTTTATGGGATCTGGCCCTTAGCGTGCACACATTGGAAAACTAACGCACTTTATCATGTTCTGTCGTAGGCCATTTATGCTAGGTTAGGAGTGCATTAGTGTCTAACGTAACTTAGTATAAGGGTCTCATAGATAGTTACTACTACTATTAATTATTTCTATAGCGCTACCAGACGCATGCCACGCTGCACAGAGTCACAAAGAGTAAGAAAACAGTCCCTGCTCAAAAGAGCTTACAATCTGAACCGGCAAGACAGACAAACAGGATGTCATGGATACAGTTAAGGGGAAGATAGTTGTCTATTACTGATTTATTTAACATCATTGGATTACTCGCCTTCGCCAATATAATTAATGTATAAAACAATCCAGTCCCAATCCTGTTTTGATGTACTGTTCTTGATTTTTCGACCCCCTTCTCCTGCTATTTTAAGCGAATTGTGTTTTTAGGACACGTAGACCAAGTGTTGACCACCTGAACAAGGGAGTCCAGATGACAATTTTCCTGATTTCAGCAGCTAATGAGAATCTCGAACAGGTCACTTGCAGAGCTGCCAAGTGGCCTATTCAAGGAAGAAGACTTTTAGTAAGTTTTGGGATTTGAGCTTATACCCCAGTGGTCCAGATGCCAGAACGCATCAGGATGGGATTGTCAGAAATCCATAACTCCGTTCTGAAACTGGATCAGTTGGAACCTCCTGTCTTTTATTTGGGTTTGATGAGTTGAGTCTGACATAGCCTGGGGTTTTTGCAAACTAAGTCTAGTCGGTTTGGGTTCAATTCAAGCTGCACTGGGTCAGTGACAGGTAGAATTTGGATAATCAAAAGCAGACCAAAGCTCTTGCTTCAGCAGAGGAAGGGAGGGAGAAAGTAGAAGGGATTTACATCTTTCCCATCCCTAGTACAGCAAACGCCTTTCAAACCAGAGGCAGAAGACATCTTGTAGGCCTCTTTGGTATTTCAGCTCTAGCAGTGGTTCCTACTTGTTGCCATTAAGTCCATAAACTGTTGTTGAGACAGACATGGGACAAGCTACTGCATCAATACACACTGCTCAGGTGGGGGAATTACAGAGGGAGTGATAAGACAGATATAGGGGCTTAGCAAGTGGGTTGGCGTTTGGAATTGAAAGAAACTTCTAGAAGTCAGCTTTGAGTCTGGATTTGAAGACTGCCCGAGAAGGAGCCTGAGGTACTGAGACAGGCAGTTTGTTCCAGGCATACGGTGCAGCAAGGTAGAAAGGAGGAGTCTGGAATTGGCTGTAGAGGAGAAGGGTACAGATAAGAGACACTTATTGGATGAGTGGAGTGCACGGGGGAGAGTGGGGAGAGCGGAGAGATACCGAGGAGCTGCAGAGTGAATATACTAAGAGTTTGAACTGTATGCGGAAAATGGATAGGGGTAATGGCGGAACGTGAGGCGTGCAGCAGAGTTCTGAACAGATTGAAGGGGAGAGAGATGGTTTAGCGGAAGGCCAGCGAGACTTTATTTTACCACTAAGGGGGGAAGTTATCAATTTGGGCTACTGCTAAGATGGGTTATTTTCCTGCTTAAACACAGGGCCCATTTTATGCAATGAGACCTCATTACCAATCACTGGGATTGACAATAAAATAACACAAATTAACGTAATTCACAAGAGAGCTCATGTATCATAATCATAAGAACATAAGAATAGCCTTACTGGGTCAGACCAAGCTCAGTAGCCCGTTCTCACGGTGGCCAATCCAGGTCACTAGTCCCTGACCAAAACCCAAAGAGTAGCAACATTCCATACAGAATCCCAAGGAATAGCAAGATTCCGGAATCCCAAAGAGTAGCAACATTCCATACTACCGATCCAGGGCAAGCAGTGGCTTCCCCCAAGTCTGTCTCAATAACAGACTATGGACTTTTCCTCCAGGAAATTGTCCAAACCTTTCTTAAAACCAGCTATGCTATCCTCTCTTACCACATCCTCTGGCAACGCGTTCCAGAGCTTAACTATTCTCTGCGTGAAAAAAAATTTCCTCCAATTGGTTTTAAAAGTATTCCCCTAGTCTTTGTAATTTTTGACAGAGTGCAAAATCGATCCACTTGTATCCTCTTGTGGAGTTATGGAAAGGGGGTGAGACTAGAAGACTAGAGCCCCCTCTACTCTCGCAGGGTCTCAAATCAATACCGTTGAGTTCTGTTCTTCCTTCTCGTAACTTGAGTTAGATTCCTTTGTCTGTTAAGTACCAGATGGACAGAGTGGGAGTAGTTGCATTTCCTGAGCGAACTGGTAGGAAGAACGCTCTGTACGTATCATGGGCTGCAGGCTCTGCACAGGGCAGATATTTAGCGGAATGACTGAGTGGGTGTTCTCTAGCTCAGATCAGGACGTTTTATGATGTGCTAGCTTGGACACAGACCTTCAGTGTTTGGGCATCTTTGGAAGAAGTTTGGGGAGTTCAGAATTTTATTGTGATATCAGCATTTACACCATAAACCAGGCTGCTTTATACCAAGATATGACTCTGCTTCAGACAGCGAGTACCAGAAGCAAGCTCCAAAGTCCTGAATGCCGCTGCATAAAAGCAACCTTGGACTAATGCTTATGTCACAGCAGAGTGAATTTTAAGCCCCAAACTTTCAGATTATCAGTAGTAGAAGTTTGGAAAAGTGCAGTCCATTTTTGGAATTCAAAGAAGCTGCAAATGGGTTCTTTGTGAAAGATGGAGGCAGGTCTCCTCTAAATGCATCCTCCTCACAAACAATGCCTAAAAATGATCTCATTCTGCACTGTAATTGATGAATTATAATTGTTCAAACAGTAAATAACATTCTTTGCTGGACCCTTCCTGACGGACAGTCTCTGAAGCTTCAGGAGCTGAGTACATATAAAGGTCTAGTTTACATTTTCACAAAGAATGCTGGGACATGCTCAATCCCAGAGGTATTTTGCAAAAGGCTTTACCAAAGATGGAGCCTTTTGTAAACTATATATATGGAGTTCATGTGTATTTGCTGGAATGCACAACAAAAGCAGTTGTTTTACAAATATACATGTACGTGCAGAAAAAGGAAACAACATTAACCCGGCAGCTTCCACAGGAAAGCAACCGTTTTCCAAACTCCCCTTCTAAGTGGTGTCACTTCCACTTGCAGCTGTCCAGTTTTACATACCTAAATATCTAATTGGTGCCAGTTAAGTAGTGAGGCTACAATTTTTTCCCTTCATTTGGAGGCATAAATAAAAAGGAATTATGTTGAATTATACCCTTAATCTCTCCTATAAAGCACTGGCTGAAATGAGCATGTTTGAAAAGTCTGTGCATGCCTCTGAGCTGGTGTACAACCTGACAGGGAAATTAATTTCCCTAAACATGCATTCACTTTGTAAAACTGGGAATGCATGGAGATCTTGGTCCTACCCAAGCCACGCCCCCACCATTCCTCTTTGAGATCTCCGCAAGTCACTTTAGACATGTGGAGATTCAGAAATAACCTGTTAGTCTTTGATACTCGCTCAAGTTATTTTGTGAGCCTGCTGGGGTGTTAGATTCTACCTTGGATCTACGCATGACGTAACAGCGCAGTATCTGGTGGCTTCATCAACACCGAGCACGTAGCTTTCAGCTATTTTAACTGCACCCAAAAAAAAAATGATTGTATTTAGTGAATGTAATTCAGCAATTAGTATGTAGAAGACAATTAAAAAATCTGTTAAAGCGAACTTAATCCCTGCCCGTGAACAAATGCTCAAATCTTGGCCAGAGCTTTGAAACGGGAAGTTCGTGCCCATGTTAAGTTCTTATTTCCATTGTTTATCTTGGCAGGATAGACTGGGAGCCTTATCACATGGGTGGTGAGAGGATCCAGCTTCTTCTTGACTCTTCTACAGTCTCTGGGTTTGGTCTGTCTTTTCTTCCTGCTGGGATTACTGTGGTGGCATTTGCTGTGGTTTTAGCAGTAAGGTCTATCAATCAGCCGGGCAGGAAGCTTCCAATATCTCACCCAGCTTTCAGGTTGCTAATAGAAAATGACACGGGGACAAATTTGTCCCCGTGCCCGCAGGAACTCAATTTCCCCCATCCTGCCCCCGTGAGTTTTTGTCGCTGTCCCTGCCCCATTCCTGTAAGCTCTGCCTTAACCGCAAAAGCCTCAAACACTTATGAGTTGAAAGTGTTTGAGGCTTGTGCAGATGAGGACGGAGCTTAGGCATTGGTGGAATGAGGCATTATGACATCACAATCTCAGCTCTAGAATGTTGCTACTTAGGATTTCAAAGGGTTTGAGGCTTAGGCATTGGCGGAATGAGGCATTATGACATCACAATCTGAGCTCTAGAATGTTGCAACGGAAAGTGAAACGACACAAAAATCCATACGAAAAAGGAGATTATCGCTGAAAAATAGCTGGAAAGCGATGACCACAAATGCTCGCAGTCTAAGCAACAAAGTTCATGATCTGCAAGCCCTGATATTAGAGGCAGATCTAGATATTGTTGCTATCACAGAGACATGGTTCAGTGAATCACATGGATGGGATGCAAACATACCGGGATATAATCTTTTTAGGAAGGACAGAGATGGTCATAAAGGTGGAGGAGTAGCTCTCTATGTAAAGATCAATATCCAAGCGACCGAAATGCAAGGGACCTGGGGAGAGGAAGAAGCGATATGGATTGCTCTGAAAAGAGAAGATGGAACTTCTATCTACGTGGGTGTAGTCTACAGACCTCCGACTCAATCGCAGCAAATTGATAAGGATCTGATTGTGGATATCCAAAAGTTTGGAAGGAAAGAGGAGGCTCTGCTGTTGGGAGATTTCAACCTGCCGGATGCAGACTGGAATGTTCCGTCTGCGGAATCGGAAAGAAGTAGGGAGACTGTGGATGCCTTTCAAGAGGCTCTGCTCAGACAAATGGTGACGGAACCCACAAGGGAAAAAGCGATATTGGATCTGGTCCTCACAAATGGAGAGAGTATCTCTAATGTTCGAGTGGGTGCTCACCTGGGTAGTAGCGATCATCAAACGGTTTGGTTTGATATAACGGCTAAAGTGGAGAGCGGCCGCACGATACTTAAAGTCCTAGATTTCAAACGTACGGACTTTAATGCAATGGGAAAGTACCTGAAGAAAGAGCTGTTAGGATGGGAGGACATAAGAGAAGTGGAAAGACAGTGGTCTAAGCTGAAAGGAGCGATAAAAATGGCTACGGATCTTTATGTGAAGAAAATCAATAAAAACAAGAGAAAAAGGAAGCCGATATGGTTCTCCAACCTAGTGGCTGAGAAAATAAAGGCGAAAGAGTTGGCGTTCATGAAATATAAAAAAACCCAAGAAGAGGAGAGCAGAAAGGACTACCGGTACAGGGTGAAACTGAAAGAAGCCAAGAGAGAGATACGTTTGGCGAAGGCACAGGTGGAAGAACAAATGGCTAAAAATGTAAAAAAGGGAGATAAAAATTTTTTCAGATATATTAGTGAAAGGAGGAAGATAAAAAATAGAATTGCTAGGCTAAAAGATGCTGGGAACAAATATGTGGAGAGTGATGAGGAGAAAGCAAATGTGCTAAATAAATACTTCTGTTCTGTGTTCACAGAAGAAAATCCTGGAGAAGGACCGAGATTGTCTGGCAAAGTTACACGAGAAAATGGAGTAGATTCTGCGCCGTTCACGGAGGAGGGTGTTTATGAGCAACTTGAAAAACTGAAGGTGGACAAAGCGATGGGACCAGACGGGATCCATCCCAGGATACTAAGGGAGCTCAGAGAGGTTCTGGCGAGTCCTATTAAAGACTTGTTCAACAAATCTCTGGAGACGGGAGTGATTCCTGGGGATTGGAGGAGAGCGGATGTGGTCCCTATTCATAAAAGTGGTCACAGGGATGAAGCAGGAAACTACAGGCCGGTGAGCCTCACTTCAGTTGTTGGAAAAATAATGGAAGTGTTGCTGAAAGAAAGGATAGTGTATTTCCTTGAATCTAATGGGTTACAGGATCCGAGGCAACATGGCTTTACAAAAGGTAAATCGTGCCAAACGAACCTGATTGAATTTTTTGATTGGGTAACCAGAGAGCTGGATCGAGGACATATGCTAGATGTAATTTACTTGGATTTCAGCAAAGCCTTTGATACAGTTCCTCATAGGAGGCTGTTGAACAAACTTGAAGGGCTGAAGTTAGGACCCAAAGTGGTGAACTGGGTCAGAAACTGGCTGTCGGACAGACGCCAGAGGGTGGTGGTTAATGGAAGTCGCTCGAAGGAAGGAAAGGTGACTAGTGGAGTCCCTCAGGGTTCGGTGCTGGGGCCAATCCTGTTCAATATGTTTGTGAGTGACATTGCTGAAGGGTTAGAAGGAAAAGTGTGCCTTTTTGCAGATGATACCAAGATTTGTAACAGAGTAGACACCGAAGAGGGAGTGGAGAATATGAAAAGGGATCTGCAAAAGTTAGAGGAATGGTCTAATGCCTGGCAACTAAAATTCAATGCAAAGAAATGCAGAGTAATGCATTTGGGGATTAATAATAGGAAGGAACCGTATATGCTGGGAGGAGAGAAGCTGATATGCACGGACAGGGAGAGGGACCTTGGGGTGATAGTGTCCGAAGATCTAAAGGCGAAAAAACAGTGTGACAAGGCAGTGGCTGCTGCCAGAAGGATTCTGGGCTGTATAAAGAGAGGTGTAGTCAGTAGAAGGAAGAAGGTGTTGATGCCCCTGTGCAGGTCATTGGTGAGGCCCCACTTGGAGTATTGTGTTCAGTTTTGGAGACCGTATCTGGCGAAAGACGTAAGAAGACTTGAGGTTGTCCAGAGGAGGGCGACGAAAATGATAGGAGGCTTGCGCCAGAAGACGTATGAGGAGAGACTGGAAGCCCTGAATATGTATACCCTAGAGGAAAGGAGAGACAGGGGAGATATGATTCAGACGTTCAAATACTTGAAGGGTATTAACGTAGAACAAAATCTTTTCCAGAGAAAGGAAAATGGTAAAACCAGAGGACATAATTTGAGGTTGAGGGGTGGTAGATTCAGGGGCAATGTTAGGAAATTCTACTTTACGGAGAGGGTGGTGGATGCCTGGAATGCGCTCCCGAGAGAGGTGGTGGAGAGGAAAACTGTGACTGAGTTCAAAGAAGCGTGGGATGAACACAGAAGATTTAGAATCAGAAAATAAGATTAAATATTGAACTAGGCCAGTTACTGGGCAGACTTGCACGGTCTGTGTCTGTGTATGGCCGTTTGGTGGAGGATGGGCAGGGGAGGGCTTCAATGGCTGGGAGGGTGTAGATGGGCTGGAGTAAGTCTTAACAGAGATTTCGGCAGTTGGAACCCAAGCACAGTACCGGGTAAAGCTTTGGATTCTTGCCCAGAAATAGCTAAGAAGAAAAAAAAAAAAAAAATTTAAATTGAATCAGGTTGGGCAGACTGGATGGACCATTCGGGTCTTTATCTGCCGTCATCTACTATGTTACTATGTTTGCTACTTAGGATTTCAAAGGGTTTGAGGCTTGTGCAGATGACGATGACGATGCAGGAATGGGGCAGGGATAGCGACAAAACTCACGGGGACAGGATGGAGAAATTGAGTTCCCGCAGGAAAATGGAAAAATTTGTCCCCGTGTCATTCTTTAGTTGCTAATCCAACAGCAAAATCCATCCTCTCAAATACTGAGGAAATGTAACCAACATAAAGTGAATTAGACATAATTTGTGTTCTCTTAAAATCATAAAAGAACTTATGTGATAATAAAGCATGAGGCAGTAGAAGGGACCTTCTTGAGTAATAAGTCACATTTGCATAGCATCCACTGGTCTTAGGCCGTTGCTTGCTGTTAGCCAACATATCATCAGAGCCTCTCTGCAATGTTACCCCATGATATAAAGTCTCCAGAGTGCACACAGATGGCTTTTCTTTCCTAACAAAGGAATACCAAGAGAGAATGTTTGGTCAAAAAAAGATTCCAGATGCCAGTCTGTTTCTGAACTGGATCACATCCCCTGGGAATGTGGGACAGCTGTCCACTACAAAGGCATCCTTAGCAAACCCAATAAGCATTTATTTATTCTCATAAATTTATTGAAATTTTAAACAAATAAACATACAAATCATTTAAAAAACCCCACAAATAACAGCAATCCCAAAAGTATACAAATATAATAATACTTATAATAAGAACTAATTAGTCCTGGGAAGTTGCATTCACTCTCAAATTATAACACAATCACATAATATCACAATTACTTACCATACTAGCTAACGGATTCCCATAATTTACACAAATTACCACAACGAATAGCAAATATTTTTTCATGCAAACACAGCATATTCCACCAGATGTTATAATCCAATTTAGAGAAATCTTTCCAGTTGAGTAATGTAGATTTAACAGTTGATACTTAAATTTTGAAGATCTATTTGGGGTCAAGTGAACAATATATTAGAAAATCCAGTGGCACTGACGTATTTTACCATCTTATTTGGTACATTAAGGAGGGCTAAAAGCCAAATATCAGCTTGAAATAATAAACTTTTCTTTATAAGGACAGGGGTTGCCATTCAACTCATTTTGAAGAATCGGAAGAACTGGGACAGGTTAAATGACACTTTCTGGTGGGAATCTCTCTGTTATACTTTTAAAATGGAACGTTCAACGGGGACGGTGTAATAAATGTATGGATGTTTGGGAACCATTGACTAAGTTCTGTAAGGAATGATAACTGATTTTATTTTATTGACCCTTAAGAATACACATCCAGGGTGGGTGGGGGAGGGGAGGGTTTTGCATTGGAATTTCATTCGAGGAATATATGGAAGGTTTCCTGTACTTTTTCTGATTATTTGGTGGGGGGGGGGAAATAGTTGTACATTAATGTCTATAAGTTTAATGTGCATTTTGTGTAAACTTATGTATATTGAAATTGTTTCTTTGCACTATAGTAATTTGGAAATTTAATAAAGATTTACAACCCCCCTCAAAAAAAACCCCAGTTATCATTAGTAAATTTTTCAGCAACTGTCCTTTATAAGTATCAACTGCACGATCTAAACCAAGTGCCCCAAGTATGATTATTTTTAAAGTTAACGGTTCTGATACAGTTAAACCTAATTTTTTCCCAATATGCTTTAACAAACAGACATATGTTCTAAAGTGCCAATCACTGACCTGAAACCAACAAAAGTTCTGCTCATTCACATCTATTTTGGATAATTTCAGAGGCGTCCAAAAAGCTTTATAGAATCTGGCAGCTCATCTTCTCCTGCAATATGCAACAAAGTTGTCACAATTCTCATTTTCAAGTTTCAAGTTTCAAGTTTATTTATTCTTAATGAATCGCCTATTTAAAATCACTAAGCGATGTACAAAGCCTTAATACATACAGATTAATACCTTAACACATACAAATTAAATGTTATTGACAATATAAAGTAAAATTTTCTTAAATACTAAACATACTTAATTACATTCGTATATTAAAATGTTAGTTAGGGTATAGAGACATACTTGAATTGTGAGGATAAATAGGAAAGAAATTACAATAATTGGATAGGAAAGGAAGAGTAATAACAAAGGAAAAAACAAATAGGAAGGGGAAGTAAATTTATAGATAAATAAAAAAGCATAATAAACTATTAAGAATCATATGCATCTTAGAACTGAGACCAAAACTTTCAATGACTTTGCTGGAGACTCAACCTCCTGGATGCCTACAGAATTCCAGAGCCCTAGGACTTTGGCACAACGTATACAAACGGCTTCACCCTCCCCCCCTCCCCCCCCCCATGTGGGGTCTTTCATGTTGTTAAAATGAAAATCACATTCATTATCAGTTTCTCTCTTTGCAGAGTGATCAAATTAAGCAGAGGGAATCTGCAATGATTTTGAGGTACATAGGAAGAGGATAAAGGCATGAAAGGTACAATAGGTTATGTCCTGGAGAGAAATGTGTAAGTTGGCCCCGAATCTAAACAGGGATAAAAGCATTTAGCTTCCTAGAAACACTCCATCCACCACACTGCCCCTCTGGCATTTCCGATTGTAATCCCACCTCAAATTATGTGACGTCCTTGTCAAACTTTCTCCATTTATGCCTTAAAGTGCATTAGTCATAATGGCCAGGTCATGTACTGAGAACTCTTTAAAGACCCTTCCAGCCTTAGATTGCAGATCCATCCCTTTGGAAAGGACCATCTTGGTGGCTCAACAGGGTACTTGGTATAGCACAAAGAGAAAGAATTGTCCAAGCAGCACATGCTAGATAACTGAGACAGGTGATTGGCCAGGAACCATTAGAAAGAGCTTGGCACGGTTTAAAATCTCTAGTATCTGCAACGTTTTCCAAAATCTTGTGGGCTGGGGACTTTCAATCTACACTATTTACAAGGACACGTTCACTATTTCATCGATCGTCTGTTGTCTGTCTCCATTGACGAGAACACTTCCCTACCTTTTACGAAACAACAATAACAAAAAAGCCTCCTGCCAACTAGGACAACCATGTAGATGGTTGCATCTCCCAAGCTCTCAGCATCTTCACATTCTTTTCTCTTTTTTTTTTTAACTTATTGCTCTAATTTTGCCAATTCAAATGATCTCGTACAGAGCAGAACATCCACAATCACAGTAATAACAGGAACAATATTTCTAGAAAGCGTCGTCAACAGGATGTCCAACAGTATACAAAATACAGCCGACAGCATTAAATCCCCTCCCGCCCGAATCCCCACAATACTGAACAACACAATCACTGTATAGTTTTCTTCCACTCCTCATAACATTGCCGTTTCCTAAGAAAGCGCCCCGTCCTATGATACTTGAAGGCTTAAACAAAGAGTGACAATCGCCTTAATTTATTCAGTACCAATTATATATCTGGGAGAGCAGGTAGTTTCCAACTGGCAGCCAGCCAAGGCGAACCGCTGTTAGGAACAATTTAACAAAGCAAACTTCCCCCTCATTCCAGGTAGTGTCCTAATGATGCAGAAATACGAACTCAATCGAGGGCTCTCGAGCCTTGTCTAAAATAGAAGATAAAACACAAAATACAGAAGCCCCAAACTCCCGGGCCACTCCACAGTCCCACCATATATGCAGGTAGGTACCCTGGAGCCCGCATCCCCGCCAACACTGTCCGTCTTCCCTCTCCCGACAGCTTTGCCAACAAAACAGGGCTGTAGTAACAAAGCTTTGCAACCATTTTCCACCGTCACAGTGGCCAGGTCAAGAGTAGCCATTTCCCACTCCTCAGGGGTGATGACCCGACCCAGATCCACTTCTCAAGGTGGACATATTTCAGGAACACACCAGACCTACTTCTGAAACAAGCATATATAGTGGAAATTGGGGCCCAGAATCTTCACATTCTTCATGCTTTTAAACGGATGCATGATGAAAATATGAATAGGCCAGGCAGTGTAAATCAAGAGGCCTACTTTATGGGAAATGACACTTTAGGTCTATCAACATCAGATGATATATATTCAGTAAGAGCAACATGTCCTTGCTACGGCTTCCTTAATAGGATCTTTTCTTGTTGCAACGTTTGCCTTTTTAAAGTTTTGGGAACCAGATGGCCTCCGTTACAGAGTGAAGTGCAGTCGGTTTAAGATGGGTTTATAGGATGTTCCTCAGAAGTTTTGCCTACCCAGAACAAGATTAAGGGGAACCAAAACCTCATCTGTACTTGGAAAAATTAATTCAAGGATTCAGTTTCATTTTGTGGTTAAAGAAAAGAGTGCAAGTAAAACCTTAACATATCTTCCTATCTGTTTGCTAGAATTCGTCATGTTTTAGTACAGAGTTTCTCAAGTTGGTCCTGGAGTCCCCTCTTGCCAGTCAGGTTTTCAGGAACTTGATTTGCATACACTGCCTCCATTATATGCAAATTTCTTTCATGCATATTCATTGTGGATATCTTGACTGGCAAGGGGGGGACTCCAGGGCCGAGCTGAGAAACACTGTTTTAGTAGATAAGTTATTTGAAGAAAAAATAAATAAAAATTGCACAGAGGAAAAGTCTCCAGCTGCCTCCAGGAGCAACAGTCCAGCTTCTGCAGCTTCTGCAGGGCATGGTAACAATTAGAGAGAGAGAAAAGGCAGAGTGGGAAATGGGGAACGCTCATGAACCAACCAGTCTGATTCGCCTTTACAGGTCCCCCTGTGCAAAAGTTTCTGAAAGCTTCCAGGGGGAGTTAAAAAGTTATCATAAGTTTCAATGTATTTGTTACTTTCAAACCAGAAAATTCCAGGAGAAACTCCACCTGGAAATGAAGCTTGTGTCCTGATATTATGTACATACCATTGCTTCCTGTCTCACATGTTTTACTGGAATGCTTTCTTCACATTGAAAATGGAACTGAATCACGCATCACTCTTTAAAATAAATTTGCATTTGACCCACTGTAATCATGAGATTTTAGCTAAAGACACAGACACCAAAGAAAAATCCCACAGCTCCGGGTGGTTGCGCCCTAACAAAGCAACATCGGAAGTGACGGTAGAAACAGACCAAAGTGGCCCATCAAGTCTGTCCCAATCCAGTTCTACCACTTTGGGCATTTGAGCACATAAATTCTGACACTCAGCTCAACCGCAGCTCCTCCCACGTCTTTTACCTGAACTTTCAACCCCTTCTGCTCACTGCCCTCCGTGTTAAATTAATCACATATACCTCCGCTACTACTAGGAGTAGGCTCTTTCCTTAATGATTCTTACAAGACCAGCAATACATTATTTTATTCATCTATTATGCTTGCTTATAAAGAACTAAGTAGTTTACAAATTTCAAAAATCAAAGTACAACATTCGGAAAGGAGCAAGTCACAATCGGGAGGAGAGACGGGGAGATGGAAGCGGGGGCTCAGTGCTCATTACAGCTCTTATCCCAACTAAGAGCAATAAAGCCTGTGTAAATAGTTAAGGTTTTATCAATTCAGTCAGCTGGGAAACTTTGTCAGTCCTATGCTTTCAAGTTGGTAGAGATTTGGAATGGCCTTCCCGGTTCTATTAGAACGATAGACCAATTGCAATTGTTTCGGAAAACCTCAAAAACCCTGCTATTCTCACAATACCTAAATGGTTTACCTGCAGAATCTACTAATCGCTAACATTGCAAGATCTACTTTTATGATAGACTAAATAAATTTCTACTATCCTTACTTCTTATTTTATGTATATTCTAGTCTCCTGACTACACTTGTAAACCAAGTCAGGCGCCAATGAGAGATGACCCAGTATCCTGCCATGTAGGTACATATTTTTTTTTCCAGTTTTCTATACCGTTCTCCCAGGAGAGGTCAGAACGGTTTACATGAATTTAGTCAGGTACTCAAGCATTTTTCACTGTCTGTTCTGCCTAATGTATCTGGGGCAATGGGGGGATTAAGTGACTTGCCCAAGGTCACAAGGAGCAGCGTGGGTTTGAACCCACAACCCCAAGGTGCTGAGGCTGTAGCTTTAACCACTGCGCCACACTCATCATAACATTGATGATGTCAAGATTGTGAATCAGACACATCCATTTGCTCTGAAGGATAGTTATTGTGTTAGTAGTGAATTTCCTTTTATATTCTTACCTTTTTGGACGTGAGGATTACAATGCTATATATATATTTATTTATTTCATATGCTTTGCTTCACTAATGCATTATTAAACATCTTTTTCTATTCTTATGAAATAGAAGTCCTCTTTAGCCCCAAAATAGAAGTTTAATATGCAATATTATGTATGTATATTTGATGTGCTTTACTTAAGTAATGCATTATTAAACATATTTTGAGCTTAATATCAACCTGGAGTCCTCTAAAACTCAACAAGAGAGTTGACCCTGATTCCTCCACAACCCAAAAATAAAAGTCCCGTTCACCTAACTGATGCCTAAGTCTTGTCCACCTAACTAGTCCTGTCTACCTAGCGCCCAGCTCACGTTCAAAAGTAGACCTGGTTTTGCAACGCCTACATTTTAGGCATGAGGTAGACACGTTAAGTCGCTGAGCGGCATTCGATTCTGAAAATAGACATCCAAACTCCAAAGCCACTCTCACACCACACCTATTTTTTAGGCACAGCTTTTTCCGATGGGCATCCAAGAAATTGTGGACATCTATTTGTAGAATCGCATCCAGCATTTAGATGTCTAAGTTCCAATTAATGCTTGTTAAAGTCATTATTAATTGGACTCATTATCCATTTTATTTGGACGCCTAAGTTGGTAGACATCTTTTACAGAATCTGGCCCTTGGTGTCTTCCCCCTCCCCCTCCCCCCTTCACATGTGCTCAGCTTTCACTGCCACAAAGACATTCATGACCTTGTCTTTCCCAGTTCCTAGTTTGGATATTTCAGTTTGTAAAATGAATGTTCATGCAGGATGTCAACAGCAGATGGAAGTTCATTTCTCATCGATTTTACAAATGATTGTACGTCAGCAAATCCTGTTCTAAAATGTTAATACAATCAGAAACCTACCAACCTAGATGCTATTCAGTGGCATAGTAAGGGGGGCCGAGAGTCCCTGGGCGCCTTGTTGGTGGAGGTGCCAGCACCCTTCCTCCTCTTCCCACTCCTCCCCTCACCACATGCGCACTCTCCTTCCTTTCCCCCATACATTTAGCTCTCCCGCTGATGTCACTTCTCGGTGCCGCAGACAGGAAGTGACGTCAGAGGGAGAGCCATTGGGGTCGCGAGGCGCACGCTGAAGTTGTTACGGCGGTGAACAACCAGAGGTACGGGGGAAGGGAAGGGCGTGTACAGCAGGTGGGATCGGGGAAGGAGCGGAAGGGCAGAGATGAGGGTGGAGGAAGGGCATCGACGCCCCAGGCCCCTCTCACCCTCACTAGTCTACCGACGCCATTATTTGGAGCTGGATGTCCTTTCTAAAATGTCGTTCTTTGTTCTTTCACCATGGGAAACATCATTGACATGTCTCATGTTATTTCACTACTATAAAAAATTGGAACAATTCTCCTTTTAAGCCCAACTCAAGGATGACAGCTGCACTAATGAAGGGGTTTCATTTATCCCTACGAATGACCAGAAGCCCCAGACCCGAAGATCTAAATAAACCCTGCCCTGTACATCATGATAACCCTTGTTTTTTAAAAAAACATTTAATCAATAACATTAAATAAATATAAAGTGCAAACGGTGTAGGAAGGAGGAAAAGATGGCATTGAAAACCCCACAAAATTAATTGACAGAGAATCTTCAAAAATCAGTGAAAAAAACAGTTAATAAAGTTCCAACTTCTTAAATTCATAAATAGATAGATTCAAAAATTCCTGAATTCATCAGTTCTGAAAGTTCAAAAATTCATATCACCATTGTATCTCCGTTCCTCAATTCTTCAATTAATAGGAAATCAGTAATAAAAAGTCATGAGAGAGACACTTAGAAAATCAAATCAGTCAGTCAATGCACTTAGCTGAATTTTCCATTTCATTCATTCAAATTCATATCGCCACCATATCTCCACTCATGTCATTTCAAACAGGTGGACTTTTGTTTTTCCTAAATAGGCCAGAAAAGAGAATTACACTTCGGATGTCTAGTCTTTAAGCATTTTGGAGTCAAATCACCTTACTTGCATGTGGCGTACAAGCAGAGCTGATCACTTAGTGATTTCCTATCATGAAAAATATCAGTAAATAAACTGTTTTATTACCAGAACTGCCTCCCGCAGAGGACGTTTCAATGTTGTGCTGCTGTCTGTGAAGAAGTGCCTTGAATATATAATCATTTACTACCTTTTTTGGTTCTTGAGAAGCACACTGAGGAAGCAAGGCCTGGCCAGAAGTATATGTTGCTTATCAGTGGAGGTTGTCTTAGCGGTTAACATTCAGGCACTCAAGCATTTTCCCTGTCTGTCCTAGCAGGCTAATCTAATCTAATCTAAGGCTTGGCTTTATATACCGAGTCATCATTCTGAGAAAGCTCGACTCGGTTTACAAGAATTAACTTAACAAATAAAAACCATAAAAATAAGACTAAATTTCGGGAAATTAGTTTTCAAAGTGTTTAGCAAATAAAGTAGTTTTTAAAGATTGGCGAAAAAATTGAAGTGATCCGGAACTCCTTAAAAGAAATGGAAGATCATTCCAAAGTTGAGAAAATTTAGAGATCAGAAATTGACTAAAAATCTTGACTCCTTTAATCCCTTTTTTAGAAAGAAGAGATAATTTAAATTGTTGATTACCTCTTGCAAAGGAGAATCTGTAAACGTTCCAAGATAAAGGAAGGAAAGAAGTAAAGAAACCATACAGGATTTTAAAAACAACAACTCTGCAATAAACCAGGAACCAATGGAGACTCTGGAGCAACGGAGTCATGGGGTCAAATTTACGTTTCTCAAAGGTCAATTTTGCAGCAGTATTTTGAATCAGTTGCAATCTATGAAGACAAGTTTTTGTGATACTGAGGTAGATAACATTGCAGTAATTGAGGCGAGATAATATAATTGACTGAACTAATATGGAAAAATAGGTGTCTGACCTTCCTGTAGAACAATCCATCTACAATACCTGGTTCAAGGGGGTGGGATTAAATGTCTTGCCCAGGGTGGCTTGAACCCATAACCTCAGCTCTAACTCCTGAGCCACTGCTGTTCTCTGAATTTGGACTAGAATCTCTCAACCAATCACTAAAAACCATCCACGTTTACATCATGGCATTTATGCATATGTTTGATCGTTTTACTATTGTTTAAATGGCAAGTTTTATGTCAAGCTTCATAGAGGCAGTGAATGAATCCCAAGAAGAATAAATAAACGCTGAAAACGTTCAAATGAGAAAGGCCAGAAGATGGCAAACAAATGATTTGAGCTTAGATTAATAGTTTGTTTTTTGGTGCCAAACTCATATTTCAGGGAAAATAAATGAAGGAATTAATAGGTAAAAAAACAAACAAACAATTTAAAAACAAAACAAAACGGCAAAAATCTGCAAGTCTGTGTAAGGTTTTAATTTCTTTCAACTTTAGGATAGAAAATAAATAAGCAGGAAAAGAAAACCAAAATATAATCCTGCAAGCATGTTGGATATGTGGAAATAACCTCCCCCCCACCCCCCTCAGTTTTTGGCAGAAGGAGCCCCGTTGAATGCTCCACGCTGCTCCCGACGCTCATAGGAACTCCACCCTTAATCGTGCCCAATCTCTGGTAGGCATCTTGGACTAGGTGCTTAGCTGAAAACGGTAAGTGCCTACCATCTAATTGATTTGAGTTTAAGCCAATTGAGCTTAAACCTTTTAAATAATTAATCTCCCCTTTTTTACAAAACCACGCTAGCTCATAGAATTCCTAGGAGCGTCAGAGCTGTTACCGCCATGGTCAACACTTAAAACTACGCTATGGTTTTGTAAAATGGGAGGGGGGAGGGGAGTTTGGCATCTAAGCACCTAACTGCTGGCGTTTTTTTTATAGTCTAAGCCTGAGTGCTTTGAGCTGCGTAACTCCAAGCGATACTGCACGCGATGTGTCATTTTAACACCGGACCTGTAAATACAAATGCTGGGAACCCCTCCCCCCCCATAGCTGCCATGTTAAATTTGCAGCTACCATGTGGTAAAGTCCCGTGTTAAGTGTGGAAAAGCACATTTTACTGCATTATCCTCTCTTCATCAGCTCAGGCCAGCATTAAAAAACAGCTAAGCTTAGGGACCAGCCAAATTCTCCACCGTATGCGCCTGCACAAAACCTTTCTGGATTCGCCTTTTCTTCCCTGAGACGTGCTGTGGTAGAATCCTGCACCTCAGCGACTCAACTTTATCCTGCTTGCACTTGAACCTGAAATCTGACCCGTCATCCTTATCTCGAAGCACAGTTGTTTAGAGCAGTAAATATGTCAAATGAAGATCCCGGCCCTTGAAATGTCAGTAATGTGCGACTAATATACGAGTACCACACATACGCACGTTGAGTAATCAGGAGGCTTGTTGAAATGCAAATTGTAGGGAGATTTGTCGATCCTCCACACTATTGTCAACCTCTGAATGTTTTACACCATAATTGTGATCTTTTGTAGGGTTACCATATGGTTCCAGAAAAAGGAGGACGGATGGAGACATCCATGTTTTACTTCCCCTGAAAGCAATGGAATTATGTATGCAAGCATGTTGGATATGTGGAAATAACCTCCCCCCCTCCCCCCTCAGTTTTTGGACAGACCGAGACATCTGGGCTTTACTTCCATTGAAAGCAGCGGAAGTAAAACCCGGACGCCTCAATCCGCCCTCCTTTCTCTGGAGCAATATGACAACCTCTGTCTTTCTTGTAATGTCATTAATAACAACCAGAGGTAAGAGCCAGTGTCTTATTGTAGACTGGGAACTGGTTGAAAGGAAACAGAGAATAATGCTAAATGGTGATCTGGAACTTGGAATAAGAAGTGAGGTGATCAGACTTGCAAATGAGGTAGAATTATTCCAAGTTGTGAAATCAAAAGTGAATTGTGAGAAGGACCTTTCCAGACTAGGACACTGGACGGGTGACCATCCAAACAGCAGCAGAAATGTAGAGAGGGCATCGCACATCTAAACCATCTCCACTACTGCCGAATGAAGAACCTCGTGTCAAATCAAGATGTTCAAAGACGATACAAACCTCTCCACACGTAGACTTGGGAACAGCTGCTCCCTCCATTCAAGTTCCAGAGCCCCCCAACCAACAATCCCTTCCCATCTCACCATGACACACAAGCTCTCTATTACAGACTATCCCGACAGCGGCAAACTGAGCAAGAACTCAATCCATGGTAGCTCCTCAAACTGAATCCTCCTCTCAGACCTACGAAGGGCCTTGTTTCTGCCATCCAAGTGGTCACCAAGACCTCTAGCAGTCGTGGGGACTTGTATACCTCCTTTTTGTCACTTTGGCATTTCAAAGCTGATACTCAAAGGGGTAGGCACTGGAGGATTCTTGCCTAGGGTCATAAGGAACAGCACCGGGATTTGATCTCGCAACCTCTGGGTGCAGAGACAGCAGCTCAACCAGCGAGCCCACAGGCTTTCCTCACAGGCTTCCATATATAGGAAATAGGGAGGCAGAGAAGTGAGTTGAAAGGGAAAGATTAAATTTGATATATTTGTATTTCAAACAAATGCACAACATGTCAGGATTTCTAATTATAGCCGAGGGTCTGTTTGTTCTGCCAGTGTGTCTGAGGGGAGACATTTCTACTTGTGCTTAGTTTCTGTGTGAAGATTCATAGAATGGGACTCGTTCTGTTTTCTCAGTCGGAGGTATATTGGTGTTTTTGGACCTGGTGCTGCTTTTCATAAGCATGATTCTTGCGGTTTCATAGCTAGAAGCGAATGCCATTTTGGTTTGGCAGGTTTCCTACTTAAGGTCTGAAATGTGTTTTGGTAGGTTTTTCTCTTATTTCAAAGTGTCTGGTAGTGGAGACTTTATCGTGCCGTTTACAACGGTGAATCTAGAATTTCTACATGATCACTTCTGAAAATATAACGATGTATTTTTGGTGCACATGCTTTGTAAATTGATTTAAACAACAACTCACAGTTGGGTTACAGGTTAACATATGTGGAGGAGCATAATTATAAGAAACGGCTAAGTCTGTTTTGGGCCTAGGGCGCTAGTCGTCCAAAGTCCATTCTCGAAAAATGCATCCAAATTTTTTTTTTTTGAAAATTGTCTACTTCTACGTCCTGCGCTGGAAACGGCTAGCGGTTTAATAGAAGAGGGGGTTTATCTATGTTTGGGACATTTTGTCTGTTTTTTTTAGTGCGCTGCTTAGATTTTAAGTAGTTTATAAAACAAATAAATACTGTAATATGCAACTAGAAAGTTACACTCCCAACTTTGTGCGTGCTTCCAAGGTGCACGCGACCTCAGTAATTGCTCTGTAATTAAATCCTGTGTTTTTTTTAAGCTCAGGATGATCCGGTCAATTTCTACATTTCTAGAACCGAAAACTTCTTCAGTTCAATGCCCATAAATTGCGCACACAACTTAATTTCATAACAAGGAATAATAGGCTAGAATTGGCCCTAATTGATGCTAATTGACACCAGTTTGAAGTCACACATGCAACCGCCCTTAGTTGTTATTCTACAACAGGGGTGTCCAACCTACGGCCCGAGGGCCGCATGTGGCCCCGTGAAGTATTTTGTGCAGCAGTGTTTTCCTCTGCTGCCCCCGGGTGTTTACCGTCTGGCCGGCTCCCTCCTCTGTCTTGCTGCAGAGTTTGCACATTTTTTTCGACCAGTGAAGCCAAAAGGTTGGACACCCCTGTTTTACAAGTTGCTCGCACCTAAAATCAGAAATGTAAAGGTGGATGCAAAGCCAGCAGTTAATGCACATGGCTTCCATTAGAGAATTTGCACTTAGTGCGTATTGTCTCGACGTCTAAATTTTGGCGACCTTTTGAGAATTTACCCCATAGACTCATATCGGCAGTGACAGTAGGTAAATTCTGTCTCGGAGTTTGAACTGCCTATATGTGAACCTCTCTGGATACATTGACATTGCATGGTGCTATCATACTGGCTCGTTTTCTGGGGTCAATCTAAAGTTAGCTGAATACACACCTATGTACAGGTATAGAGCGAGACCCCTTCAAAGCGCTACAGCAAAAGGACTGCAGACTTACTTCAGGGAAAATGGATGATGCATTGCCCTGTACAGATCTCTCAGTAAACCGTCTCTAGCCGTGAGGCTGAAGGGGCTCCTTCGTTGTGCAATTCTCTGGAACGACAGAGGATCCCAAGCTGAGGCCCAAGAGAGAAGACATCACGTCCGAGGAATGTCATAGGAGCTATCGCATGCCATTCGCGGCGCTGTTCTCTTTCAGGATAATAGCATCTTTCACTATCTTGCACTCTCCCCCTTTTTTCAAATTATTTTCATTTCCTAAGATCAGGCTAGGCTCCAGCAGGCCAGAATTGATTTGAATCCTGCTGCAGTTTTCCTGGAAGCCCCCTGGAATCTGCCTCAGCTATGTGCTTCGTGGGTGTTGAGTGGGCAGAATTCTTTGTCCTCCACAATAAGACAAAACTGGCCAAGTCTTGATGCAGGAGGTGTGGCATGGCAGGTAACCTACCTTATTTATGTTCATTTTGTACTAAATGAGTGGATTTTTTTTTTTTAAAAAAAGGAAAAAAAATGTTAAAAAGAAGAATGCATCCTGTTATGGGGTGTTTCTTTTTTTCCAAGAGTTTGTTTTCTAAAGAAACTAGGCTGCATAAAATCTGCAGGAAAACGTAAAAGTGATGCATTAAGTGTGCCTTGCAAGGAAATAACACACTTTTGGGGAGAATTTTAGTGAGAATTCTATAAATAGCACTCAAAAAATTGAAAGAGTACTGAAAGAGTCAGTACAAGCGGTATTTTCTAAAGAGGGAACCGAGAGAAGGGTTTGCTAAAGAACAGTATTTCCAGATGATTCTTTTGATTGGGCATCTCTCCCACTGCCGAGGGGGGCTATAACACACATCCTCAAGAAACATGCTTTTACTACTCCCACAAAAAAAAAAAAATAATAAACAATTTATGATTCTTCCTGTAATTTTTAATTTTTTTCATTAGCCACAGAAAAAAAAAACCACACGCCACAAGACGCACTTTTAACAGTGCTTTCACTGTACTGGACCAGTCGCTGATTTTTGTCGCCCAAAGCCGACGCCGCTCTTGGAGAATGACTCGGCAATTTTGAAGAATCCACCAGAGCGCTCATTTCAATATTGAAGAGCCCATTTGCATGGCAGTGTTGGAAACTGCTAGAAAGCTCGCTAACTTTTGGCAGCAGAAGGTATCGGGGAGACAGAAACCATTGTGTACGGGACTCCATGAAGATTTGCTGCCACCCGATAAACAAAATAGCTCCAGCCAAGGCTGCTGAACACTGTGGTGATCTTGGGGCAGGAAACCGTTCCAATTGCTCATTAGTCAAGGCCAGTTCAAGAAGCTCCTTGGAGGGTGTGGGCTTTTCCTAGTTTAGCATCTGAAACTTCTGCTTCCCTTTGGACAAAATGATTTCTTCCTTTCCTTGACCTACTAAGACCTGAGTGTCCTGTGGGAGGCAAGAAGCCGAGGAGGGAGAGTGACGTAGTTGGCTTATGGTGTTTGAGAAGAAATGTGTGGGTGGCTGGTGCAGTAATTATACGGACTGACATGGAAATTCTTCCTAGATAAGTAAATAATTCATAAATAATGTGCTCTGTGGCAGAACTCAGAGAAAAGCCGGAAGATCCAGCCTCTGCACTGATTAGTATTAATGCATTCAGCATTTTGAAAAAGCTACAGAAATTAAGAAAATCCATGCTGAGCTGGAGTAAGATCCATCCAGTGACAATGTCCAGTCCAGGTTGCACATATCCGGCAAATCCCAAACGGTCGATCTAGTTCCCATAGTTCATGTACAGGAATGAACAATGGAGCTCCCAAGTCTACCTGGCTAAGATATGTTTCGGGAACTTTTCCTTCAGGAACTTGTCCAAACCTTTTTAAAATCCTGCTATGTTATTTGGCTTGGCCACATCCTCAGGCAACAGATTCCACTTAATTACGTGCTGTGTGAAAATAAATTAAACCCACCCCCCAACTTTCTCTGATATATTTTCAATGGTGCATATTTTAGAAAAGCCAGTGGGAGGTTCGGCATGCATAAATCAGCATTTAAATGTTATATTGCATAAACGTCTAAATCCTGATTTTACAAAGCCGGGACATAAACATCTGGAACTGAAAAACATGCATATGACATGGGGGCATGGTCTGGGTGTGGACGGCCTAAAAAACAAACCTCATTTTAAAATGTCTGTGTCCAAAAAGATCAACAGTGGGATCTAAATCCACTATTTATTTAATTTGTTTTCCCCAAAGAGCTCACGAGGGGTTACAATTTACCATAGTTACAGGACAAATTTTTTTATACATGTTTTTATCCTAATTTGATACATACTAGGGATCCAATACCAATATACAATTTACAGGTTGAATTTGTCATAGTTACAGTTAAAGATGTTTCAATACAAGTTTTATCCTACCAATATACATTTCTTTTGATCCATCGGTCGTGGCGGGAGAGTTAGGTGAAGAGGTCTGTTTTTATTGCTTTCCTAAAGTTGAGGAGTCCTTCAAGGGATCTGATCTGGAGAGGCAGATGATTGCAGTGGCTCGGTATGAAGTGAGAGTAAGAACGTTGATTGGCAGGGGGCGTTTTGAGGCGTATTTCATCTTGGGAGCGGAGGGACTTGTTCGGCGCGGACTGAGGAACTTTGGCCGTCATGTAGCCTGGTGTCATGTTGTGTAAAGATTTGAACGCTAGCATCAGGCCCTTAAAAACACAGCGTCTGGCTACAGGTAGGCAGTGGGCTGACGATAAAGCTTGGGAGATCAGGGACGCAGGCATAGAAGGTTTTTAGTAGTCCGATTGCTGCATTTTGTACACATTGGAGACGTCGTACGTTCTTCACCGTGGGACCATTGAATAGGGCGTTGCAGTAGTCCATGTGGGAAAGGACTAACACATAGAGTAGTTGGGTGAAATCAGTTTCAGAAAAGTAGTTCCTTATTTTTTTGGCGTTGTCGCAGGTAATAAAATGAGGAAGATAACACCTGAGAGATATGGTTGGAAGGAAAGCGATAGATTGGCGTCAAGATGTATTCCTAGGCTGCGCGTTTGGTCTTTTGCAGTTATGGTAGTCGAGTCCCAGCATAGGGAGGGGACGGGCATGGCTGCAGTGATCTTAGCGGATCCAAAGTAGTTCTGTTTTTGAGGCGTTTAGTTGCAAATTGTTGACGGACATCCAGATTTTGATTTCCGAGAGGCAGTTTAGGAGTTTCTCAATCTAGGCAGTAGGTATAGTTAGATGTCATCCGCAAAGGAGTGAATCTGTATTTGGGATTTGTGGACTATGTCTAGGACAGGTCGAATGTAGAGACTGAATAATAGGGGATAGTAGAGCCCCATATGGAACACCCCAGAGAAATAGAAACAAATGCATTTCTTCCTGAACAGTGCAAAATATAGACAGCAGATGTAAATTCTCAAAACAGACACAATTCAATCACCAAATTGAAAATCATTTTCTCTACCTTTGTTTTCTGATGATTTTATTTTTCTAACCATCTTTTTTCCAGCCTCTGGTTTCATTTCCTTTTATCTGTGCATTCAGGGCCTTCTTATCCATGAGCTGTTTATCTCTCCTTCTTCACTTTCGGTATTAAATTTTAACATTCAACTTTCTTCCATTTTTCGGCTTTCTTCTCAAAATCTATCTACTTTACCATGTCTTCCCTTCCCATCTATCCATGTGCATCTTTCTTCTACCCCATTCCCATCTATCCATAAGAAACATTTTTTCTTATCTCTTCCTTGCCACACCCTGTCTTCCCTTCCCCTACATCCCTGTGCACCATCTCATCCCTCTCTCTCTCCCCTCTCCCATGGTCAGACATCTTTGTCTTCCCCCCCCCCCCTTCCCTATGATCTGGCATCTTTCTCCTCTCCTTCCCATAGCCTGGAATCTCTCTCCTCTCCCATGGTCTGGCATCTCTCTCCACTCCTTCCTACAGTCTGGCACCTCTCTCTCCCCTCCCTTCCCTTCCATGGTCTGGCATCTTTCTCTCCTTCCCATTCCAGTGGTCTGACATCTCTCTCTTCCCTCCTTCCATCACCCTTCTCAGGAATCTGACATCTCTCATGTCTTTGAGTCATCTCTCCTCCCTCCCAGTGTAACATTTCTCCTTCCCTCATCTCCACCACTATCATGTCCAACAATTCTCCTTCTTTCTTCCTTTCCCCATATATACCATCTCTCTTTCCCTCCCACTCCACACACCTATGTCCAACAATTATCTCTTTCTCTCCCTTCCCACCATCCCACTCATGCATCTCTTTCCCTCCCTTCCTAACCCCCAGACCATACAGCATCTGTCCTTCCTTGCCTTCCCAAACTGCTCCCAGTCCGCTGCAGAAAGAACATTTCTGGGGCAAAGCGACAGCGGGCGGCTTGCTTTGTTGTGCCACCCGCTGCCTGAGGATTTTAAATTGCAGGGAGGTGGGAGGTGGGGGAATCGGGGAGAAACCATACTTCTGATTGTCAAATTGTGAGGAGGCCACGGCCCATATGCAGCCTCGATTAAAGCAAGCTTATAACCCATTTTCCTAAAATACAGTGTTATAGCATTCCATGATTTTGGGATCGGATTTATATCTCATGGGCCCTGAGCTACAGGATTTTCAGTCTTCCTTCTGTCCATCTAACATGATCTTCTTCCCTTGCATGTGAACAGGAAAGTGGGCACTTGCTACCAGCATCTGAGTTCCCTCCCTCCCCCCCCCCCCTCTGTTGGCTTATTTCTGAAGTCTGAGCATGTGCACAGAGGAAAGCTGGCCCATGAAGAGGCAGGATTTGCTGCTTTATTTCTCATGGAGAAGACACTGCACCCTATGCAACACAGGTCCCCTTCGGTGCCTGCTGTGTTCAAAGGGTAATCCATCGACATGGCCTGAGTTGACACTAGATTATGCTTTGTTTCTCTCCATAAGGCATTCCTAACCTGGGAGGTAGGGAATGCACCTTCCACCACACTGAGGAACCCTGTCCTTCCAGAGAGACCTGAACTCATGTGTTCCTAGATCCTTCAAGGCTGATCCTCCAGCCATGTCTCCTTGGACCTTATTAACTTCTTCTTCAAACTTGCAACTTGGGTTAAGCCTAGCCAGTTGCTGACCTAGTCGACCTTCAACGAGGAGGCAGCTTTCTCAGGCTCTATCAGAAGCCTAGGAAATGATGGTCCATCCAGTCTGCTGAGCAAGACTTATCATTATGGCTACAGTAGAGCTACATTCAGTGGGGAATGGAGGAGTAGACTGATGCTTAATGCAGGGTTCAATTCTCTCTCCAATTCCTTGTGATTTAATCCTCCAGTGGATTGAAATCCTCTGCTACTCCCTGTGACCCTGGGCAAGTCACTTAATCCCCCCGTTTGAGCCCACCAGGCTCTAAGTGGTATTTTACTCCCTGGTTTCATCCTTCCCAAAAGTGAGTGGCAAGGGAGTTGCCCAGGTCCCTCTCCCGCCCTCCATTTGCAGAAGAGCTTGACTTTCCTGCACAGGGGCGCGCGCGAGGGGCCGAGCGCACGTGCGCGCCGCCACCGCCCCTCCTGGGAGCCCGCGTGCCGCTGGAAGGCGCTTCAGTGCCGCCCGGCAGCCCGGCGCGCGCCTCTCGCTCAATGGAGCAGCGCCGAGCGGAGGAGCAACAGCAGCAGCGTCGGAGCCATGGGGAACTCGGCGCATAAGACGCTGCCAGGTGAGGGGGTCGGGGGCAAGAAATGACTTTGGTGGCTGCATTTTCACTCGGCTCCAGACTTTCTGGCTTTTAGGGCAGGGAATGATGCCCTCCCAAATGCAATAGGGACATAGATGGGCTTAGGACAGTTCGAATCAACGAGTTCCGAGAGGAGAAATGGCCCATTTGGGTCATGAATTGAAAGCTTGGCAGTGCCAGTTTCACAAGTCAGGGGCAGCTCCTTGACCCAGGGATTCATGTGGGAGCCCTGATGGAAATGCTCAATCTGGCTTAGACGGTGGATGTTGATAGTATCAATGATGATTGTGCTTAAGTGGAGAATAATGAAGAACTGACTGCAGAAATATTGTGGTGATTGTGTTAATCATTGCTAAACAGTCTTGAACTATAGCAATTTAGGTTCTGGAGATGCATTTTGGGGGCAAAGTATTTCCTTATTACAGAAGTGCTCTCTCTCCCTTTATATATAATCTATATTTAAAATATATGGCCCATCCATATCAACCGCGCTCGACAACCTTTTCCTTTCTGTCCGAGATCCTCTGTTCTTGTCCCAGGTATGCTTGAATTCAAATAACTGCTGGGAAGCTGTTCCAAGTGCCCATGTATAAGGAAACATTTCCTCAGGATAAACATGTAGGAGACGAGTCAGAGCTTTTAATGGTATCGGGAAATTCAGGCTTTAAGATCTGTCCTGCATGCATTAAAAAGAGTTAAGACTGGTTAGGAGTCGACCGCTTCTCTTCCTTGGGAATTTCATCCCGGTTATCTGAATTTGAGATGTTGTCTTAAAAACCACATTTGCAAAGTGCTTTCAATTGTAGAGTTAACGGAGAGATTCATCTGTTGTAGAGGTGCCTTTTGACAATTAAAATCATTGGCTCTTTAGTACTTTTATAAGTTTTTAGTCTTATGATTGTTTTATATTCTCTTTTTTTAATACTTGCTTTTCTTGTCATTTTCTTTTTACTTTGCTCACTGCCCTCAGCATCTTCTTAGAAAAGCCATTTGTAAAAATAACTTAGCAAAGCAAATTTATTTAAATTCTACAGGCGTACTGTTTGAGCAAGAAACCAAACTCTTAGGGTGTCCCAATAAGAGCGCAAAATTAAATTTTTTATAAAAAGCATAATCGGTGGTGTAGTAAGGGGAAGTGGGTGGTCAACGGATCACCCAGGGCACCAGCACCTCTCTGCCCCCCCCCCCATGCCATGCGCGTGCCTATCCTTCTCCATCCCCATACCTCTTTAAATGTTCAAAAGCATGCCAGCGTGAAATCACTTCCAGGTCGCAGAGTCAGGAAGTGACATCAGAGGGAAAACCAATCCCGGCTGGAGAAGCTGCTTGTGCTGGTAAAGATGTAGATGCTGGTAAAGATGTAGGTACTTAAGTGGGAAGGGAGGGGCAAGTGTGGTGTGTGGAGTGCAGAAGGAGCGAACAGTGGGGGGGCAGAGAGGAGGGTGCAGGGGGGCCCAACCTACCCTCACTACACCACTGGGATTTATATCAGGAGCATAATTTGCATACTCGTATTCATGCATTGTTGATTATTGTGATATTGTTTATTTGGGTATCGAAAAATATAATCGTAGGAGATTACAAACAATTCTAAATACTGCAATTAAATTATTGGGTTTCAAAAAGAAATTTGATAGGGTTATTACACCTTTTGTATTTGAAATATCACTGGTTGACTATTTCTTATAGCAGACAGTTGAAAACTTTGATTCTGGTCCATCGGACCATTTGCCATCATCAACCCAAGTATTTACATTCTCTAGTAATCCCTTATACACCAATGAGAACATTACGACCAATTAAGGATAATCGGTTGGTTCTCCCTTCGGCCAGTAGGGAATCAACAAGAAAATGAAGCTTTTTATTTCATTGGTCCTCAATTGTGGAACTATCTACTTGGTTTAGTTTCTTAGGTTTTTATAGACCGCCTATCAAGGTTATCTAAGCGGTTTTTACAATCAGGTACTTGAGCTCACAATCTATCTAACGTACCTGGGGCTATGGAGGACTAAGTGACTTGCCCAGAGTCACAAGGAGCAGCACGGGGTTTGAACCCACAACTCCAGGGTGCTGAGGCTGTGGCTCCAACCACTGCGCCACCCAGGCTAAAAACCTTCTATTTTGTGAGGCGTCGGGAAAGATATATCCATTTCCGAGATTGCTCATATTTATTGAGAGAGTTTGACTCTGCGGTTGAGGTGGTTAGAGAACATTCAGATATGATTTAAGATTAGATTTAGTAATTTTTTTTTAGGGTAAATGATGTCTTTTTAAAGACAAATGTGATGTTACTTTGTATCTTTTCAGGTCTTTCCTATTATTTCTGGAGTTCTTTTATATATTGAATTTTGATTGAAATCCGCCTAGACCTGTCGTATGCTCAAGCGGTATTGCAAGTTTTAATGAAACATAAACTGCTGGTTTTATTTTAGTATAAAGTACTTACATTGCGATTAAGTATGGAACACAGTATTTGACAAATATTCCCCATGATTCTGCTGGCAAACTCTTGCTCTTTATGACAAAATTTTCAATCACATTTTCACATTACAGGCAGTTCCCGGGTTAAGAACAAGTTACGTTCGTAAAGCTGTTCTTAAGTCGGATTTGTACGTAACTCAGAAATTGTAGATTTTAAGATTTTACTCCCAGCTGACAAAAGAGCCAACTGTCCCACAGTGTTCCCTCTAAAGTACAGCACGCACAACCACACACTGTTCTTAATGTGGCCCTGCAGGAGAAGTGGAGGAGTCTATGCCATTGGAATCTGGGTTGACCACTATTGGAAACAGGATACTGAGCTTGATAGACCTTTAGTATGTCCCAATATGGCATTTCGTATGTTCTTAGTGAGCCAAGTCTAGGACAATGGAGCCATTGTGACGTCACTGATGAGGTTGGCTCTGAGGCATTGGTGGAATGAGGCATTATGACATCACAATCTCAGCTCTGGAATGTTGCTACTCTTTGGGTTTCTGTCTGGTACTTGGGACCTGGGTTGGCCACTTTTGGAAACAGGATACTGGCCTAGCGAGCAGTGACTGGTATATTCTCTGATGTAATGTCTACATCAGACTTTTTTGACTCCTGAGGCAGACACTATTTAGCCGAAACACAGGTTGATGTTCAGTCACTTTTATATGGTTTTTGAATAAACTTAACATAGATGCATAGAAACATGATGGCAGATAAAGGCCAAATGGCCTATCCGCAGCATCCGCTATCTCCTCCTCTCCCTTTTGGCTGAGGCTCTTAACATTTGCATCTCCTCTCCCTATTGGCTAAGGCTCTTTACAGCTGCATTGTGAGGTCATAGAACTTTATGCTTATAGAAACATTGTAACATGATGGCAGATAAAGGTCAAATGGACCTTCTAGTCTTCCCATCTCTTCTTCTCTCTAAGAGATTCCATGTGCCTATCCCAGGCTTTCTTGAATTCAGACACAATCTCTGTCTCCACCTCTTCCAGGAGACCGTTCCACACATCTACCACCCTTTCTGTAAAAGAAGTATTTCCTCAGATTACTCCTGAGCCTATCACCTCTTAACTTCATCCTCTGCCCTCTCGTTCCAGAACTTCTTTTCAAATGAGAGATTCGACTCATGCGCATTTACATTATGTAGGTATTTAAACATCTCTATCATATCTCCCCTCTCCCGCCTTTCCTCCAGAGTATACAGATTGAGATCTTTAAGTCTGTCCCCATACGCCTTATGACGAAGACCACGCACCATTTTAGTAGCCTTCCTCTAGAAAGTCCATTGCCTCAATCCCACTTCTTTTCAGAAAACGTTCCATACAGTGAGGCGTTTTGAAACATTAATGTTAAAATGTGCTTTTTACACTAATGCAAAGTTCCCTTTTGCCTTGCTCCCCTGTGGAGTGAAATAGACTTCCTGGCCAGGGTCTGATAATGGAATTGAATCGCTGTTTAGACATGGGAGAGCTGATTTTTCACAAACAAGCCCTATTAAGTTTAACTGAAGAAACTCAGAGCAGGGTGATGAAGTCATTTCTCTCCTTCCTCCTACCCCTACGCACATACATTACAAGAAGGATGTCTGTTATCCTCAATATGGGGTTGTTTTTCTTCCTAAAATTTATGAAAGCTTTTGAAAAAAAATAAGGGGGTGGAAGCCATTGGTTTCCAAAAATGTAGTCTTAACGCTGAGATGTTTGAGAGGGAGAGAGAATGTTAAACTTTTTTCTTTTATGAAGAAAAGACTTGGTCTACCAGAATCTATGTTGCTCGTGGTGATTTAATCTAAACCTGTCAGTAAAAGTATTTTTAAAATCAGAGCAAGAATCTCCCTTCCTCGCAGTATTCATGATTCAAGCATAAATGAAGGTGGTATGAGGGGGTGGAGAGAGTAACTGCCAATTTGTGACCAGAATGAACAGACGGATACTGAAATGTTAACAGAAATTAGGGAAGCTAACAAACTGGGTGATTTCAATTACCCTGATATTGACCAGGTAAATGTAAAATTGGGGCATGCTAGGGAGGTAAAATTCCTTGATGAGATCAAGGACTGCTTTATGGAGCAGCTGATTCAGTAACTGATAAGAGGTGAAGCAATTCTAGACATATTCCTTAGATAGCAGCGGTCATAACATGGTGAAAAAGCAGTTAGCTCAGCAGGGTTTAAAAAAAGTTTGGATAATTTGCTAAAACAAAAGTCCATAAGCCATTATTAAGATGTCTTGGGGGGGGGGGGGGTGGATTCCATTGCTTATTCCTAGGATACGCAGCATAAATTGTGCTTTTCTCTTCGGATCGTGCCAGGTACTTAAGATCTGGGTTGGCCATTGTTGGAAACAGGATACTGGACTTGATGGACCTTCGGTTTGTCCCAGTATGGCAGTTCTTATGTTCTTAGTATCCAATGGGGTATCCTATAAAATGGTACCACCTTTTGAGAGTCAGGGTACCCCACCCCATCACAGAATACTAGTTCAAACCCGCTTTAGTGAGCCCAAAAGAACAAGAAGTCAATAGCAACACTCAGTGACAATTTTGACGGTATCCTAATTTGTAAAGTGTTACTATCTGTAACCATCATTCAAAATAGCCAAGAGGATGGCCATTGTAGCGTCAAATTTTTAAAAAAGACTCCAGAATGATTCTGGTATTGTGAGACACAATGATTCACTCTATATGCGGACTAAAAAAACAACCCCTTCCTTTATAATGCGTAGTGCGGGTGTTAGCGTATAGGAATTCTATGAGTGTCGGATCAGTTACCGCCTCTTCGGGCGCTAAAACCCACGTAACGCGTTAGTAAAGGAAGGAGTAAAATTGCTGTCTGTATAGACGAAGACATGGGTTCATGGGAATGAGATAGATAACAGTCAACAAAGACCAAGTGTTGCTTTACAATGTGCTAGAGTTTTTTTGAAAGCATAAAACACAGGACTTCTTTGGCTCGGTCCAAAACTAGATTACCTCCCCACCTCCATCCCACTACCCTCTGGCTCCTCTCTGCAGCTTGAGTTCTCGAGCAATGTCTTGGGCATCATCATTGATTCCACATTGTCCTTCAATGACCACCTCAAATCCTTGGTAAAAAAATGCTTTTTCAGCCTTCACATGCTGAGGAAAGTTAGATCCTACTTCCATCAAAAACATTTTTACCCTCCTTGTCCAATCCATCATCCTTTCCAGTTTGGACTATTGCAACTCTATCTACTTAAGCCTGACTAAGAAAAACCTCCACAGGCTCCAGCGGATTCAGAATGCAGCGGCCAAGCTCATCTTCGCTAAAAGTAAATTTGACCATGTCTCCCCGCTCCTGGCCAAGCTCCACTGGCTTCCGATAATCGCCAAGGTCCACTATAAATGCGCCTGTTTAGCTTTCAAAATCCTACACGGTATCCTCCCTCCCTTTATCCCTCTTTCTTGGAATTCCTCAAACCCTAATACCACCAGATCCTCCCACAAATTAAAACTATCCTTCCCCTCACTAAAAGGCACACAGGAAAGCTAGGGACCTCCCTCCACTTCAAAATCACTGAGCTCTGGAACAACCTTACCTCCCCTCTTCGGAACTTGAGCTCTCTCCAAGTTTTCCGCAAACATCTGAAAACCTGGCTTTTCTCAAAAAATGTAAGTCTCCCTCCAACTTAGGAATCAAGGAGGAAACTCTTATCTCTTGGCATCCCAAGTCCTCTAAATTTTCTTCACACTTCTACCTCTAACCCTCTGTTGTAGTTCCTTCCTATTTCGCCTACTGTAAATCGCGTTGAGCTCTACGAACGTGGAGATGATGCGGTATACAAACCTAAGGATTAGATTAGATTAGATTTAGGTTTTCAGAAATATTTTCACAAAATCCCTTACAAGAGACTTCATAGGACAGGAGACAATGTTTTGGTGTGTGGGTTGGTTTGTTTTTTTTGTAGACTTAAATCTGGCTACAAGATAGGAAACGGGTCAGTTATCCACATGGAAAAGGGTCATTAGTGGAGTCTCTCAAGGGTCTGTATGGGAATCTGTGCTTTTTAACCCATTCATAAATGATCTGGATATTGGAGTGACGAGAGAGGAGGTTTAAATGTGTGGATGACGCAAGAGTTAATCATAGCTGTTCAAACAACAGAGGATTGCAAAAGGATCGAGAGAGGGGCAGGTGAAGCTGAATTGGCACCAAGGGCAAAGTGATGCGGCTTCTGAGTCATCACCAAAGAGAAAGATCCTGGAAGAAAAAAAGCAAATAGACAAGTTAGAAGGGATACGATATGTGTCAAAATCATGAAGAAGGTGAATGTTAAATAGGGAATGGTTTAATTTTTCAAAAGAACTGAAAACAAAGCGGAGGAGGAGCTCACAGGGGTCCTTTTACCAAGGCGCACCAGACATTTTAGGGTACGCTAAATATTCGTATGCGCTGAATGCTAACGTGTCCTTAGACTGTAATCCACGTGTTAGCATTTATCACATGCCAATATTTACCGCTCGCTAAAATGACTAGCGCGCCTTAGTAAAAGGACCCCAAAGTGACTTAATATAGTGGAATTCAAAAGAAGTTTGGATAAGTTCCTGGAGGAAAAGTCTATACGAGTTATGAGTCAGGTAAGAAGAGAGCCATTGCTCATCGAACAGAGGAGATTGAGAGGGGACATGATTGAAACATTCAAGGGAATAGACTTAGTAGATAGAGACAGGTTGTTCACCCTCTCCAAGGTAGGGAGAACGAGAGGGGATAGATTCCGTACAAACGTAAGGAAGTTCTTCTTCACCCAGAGAGTGGTAGAAAGCTGGAACGCCCTTCCAGAGGCTGTTATAGGGGAAAACACCCTCCAGGGATTCAAGACAAGGTTGAACAAATTCCTGCTGAACCAGAACGTACGCAGGTAGGGCTACTCCCAGTTAGGACGCTGGTCTTTGACCTAGGGGCCGCCACGGAAGCGGACTGCTGGGCACGATGGACCACTGGTCTGACCCAGCAGCGGCAATTCTTATGTTCTTATAGTCACTGTCGGAGACAAGATGCTGGCTTTGGTAGACTTTGGTCTGACTCAGTCTGGCTTTATGTTCTGCTAATACTGTGAACTGGTTGGATGAGCAGCTTTAATTGAGAATCAGGAAAGTCCCAGTTCAAAGAACACTGCAGCTTCTTGTGGTTTTGGGGAATTCACGCAAACTTTTCTACACCGCGGCACACTAAACCGGCCAGAAGGCATCTGGAAGTGCGCAGATGTTGACGCGATGACATCACCTTGACAGATCTGCACATGCATGGAGGCCCTCCGGCCGTGACCCTGAACTTGTCACTTTGCCTGTGGGGGGATCCTCAAGGAGGGGGAGGTGCAGGGAGAGGAGGAAAGACGCTGGCGAGGTAGAGAGTCTGGGCAAGCTGTTGCTTTCCCTGGATCTGTAGCATGGAATGTTGCTACTCTTTTGGGATTCCACATGGAATGTTGTTGGGATTCCAGAATATTCCTTACTCTGAGATTCTGGAATGTTGCTCCTCTTTGGGATTCCAGAATATTCCTTACTCTGAGATTCTGGAATGTTGCTCCTCTTTGGGATTCCAGAAAGCACAGTTACTTACCGTAACAGGTGTTATCCAGGGACAGCAGGCAGATATTCTTAACACATGGGTGACGTCACCGACGGAGCCCTCGGTACGGACCTTTTTAACTAGAAGTTTCTAGTTGGCCGCACCGCGCGTGCGCGAGTGCCTTCCCGCCCGACGGAGGAGTGCGTGGTCCCCAGTTAGTATAAGCCAGCTAAGAAGCCAACCCGGGGAGGTGGGTGGGACTTAAGAATATCTGCCTGCTGTCCCTGGATAACACCTGTTACGGTAAGTAACTGTGCTTTATCCCAGGACAAGCAGGCAGCATATTCTTAACACATGGGTGACCTCCAAGCTAACAAGAGGGAGGAGGGATGGTTGGCCATTAGGAAAATAAATTTTGTAACACAGATTGGCCGAAGTGTCCATCCCGTCTGGAGAACGCATCCAGACAGTAGTGAGTAGTGAATGTGTGAACTGAGGACCAAGTGGCCGCCTTGCAGATTTCCTCGATGGGCGTGGAGCGGAGGAAAGCTACAGAAGCGGCCATAGCTCGGACCCTGTGGGCCGTGACAGTTCCTTCCAGTGAGAGACCGGCCCGAGCGTAGCAGAAAGCAATACAGGCAGCAAGCCAATTGGAAAGTGTCCGTTTGGAGACAGGACGACCCAAACGGTTGGGATCGAAAGACAAAAATAGCTGAGGGGATGTGCGGTGAGCTCTGGTACGATCAAGATAGTAAGCAAGGGCACGCTTACAATCCAGCGTGTGCAACGCCTGTTCCCCAGGATGCGAGTGAGGCTTAGGGAAGAAGACGGGCAGCACAATGGACTGGTTAAGGTGAAAAGCCGAGACCACCTTGGGAAGGAATTTAGGGTGGGTACGCAGAACAACCTTGTCATGGTGAAAAACAGTGAACGGAGGGTCGGCAACCAGTGCATGCAGTTCGCTAACCCTCCTGGCAGAGGTGATGGCAATTAGGAAAAGCACCTTCCAGGTAAGAAGCCTGAGCGAAGTTGTGGCAAGAGGCTCAAACGGAGGTTTCATGAGGGCTGAGAGAACCACATTCAGGTCCCAGACGACAGGAGGAGGCTTGAGAGGCGGTTTGATATTGAAGAGCCCTCTCATAAATCTGGAAACCAGAGGATGAGCCGTGAGGGGTTTTCCGAGAATAGGCTCATGAAACGCAGTAATGGCACTGAGGTGGACTCTGATGGAGGTAGTTTTGAGGCCAGCATTGGACAGTGAGAGCAAATATTCCAAGACAGTTTCCACCGCTAAGGAGGTGGGTTCCTGATGATGCTGGAGACACCACGAGGAGAATCTGGTCCACTTCTGATGGTAACATTGGAGAGTGGCCGGTTTCCTGGAGGCGTCCAAAATGAGGCGGACCGGTTGAGATAGATTCTCCGGAGAGGTCAGCCCGAGAGAAACCAAGCTGTCAGGTGGAGCGAAGACAGATTGGGATGCAGTAGAGACTGATGCTGCTGCGTAAGTAGAGTAGGAAACACAGGAAGTAGAATGGGTTCCCTGGAGCTGAGTTGGAGCAGGAGTGAGAACCAGTGTTGGCGAGGGCCACCGAGGTGCGATAAGAATCATGGTGGCGTGATCCTTGCGGAGTTTGGACAAGGTCCGCAACATCAGAGGAAGTGGAGGGAAGGCATACACGAACCGATCCCTCCAATCGAGCAGGAATGCATCCGGAGCCAGACGGTGAGGAGAGAAGAGTCTGGAACAGAATTGGGGCAGCTGATGATTGTGAGGTGCTGCAAAGAGGTCCACCTGCGGAGTGCCCCATTGAGCAAAGATGGAGAGCAGAGTCGGAGGGTCCAACGTCCACTCGTGAGGTTGAAGGATGCGGCTGAGATTGTCGGCCAGAGAGTTCTGTTCGCCCTGGATATAGACCGCCCTGAGAAAGAGATTGCGGTCCGTGGCCCAGGTCCAGATGCGCAGAGCCTCCAAACAAAGGGGGCGGGATCCGGTGCCGCCTTGCTTGTTTATGTAGTACATGGCGACTTGATTGTCTGTGCATAGGAGGAGGACTTGAGGGCAGAGAAGGTGTTGGAAAGCCTTGAGGGCGTAGAACATGGCTCTGAGTTCCAGGAAATTGATGTGATGACGACGTTCCTGTGGGGTCCAAAGTCCCTGGGTGCGTAGATCTCCCAGGTGAGCTCCCCACGCATAGGGGGACGCATCTGTGGTGATGATCATAGAGTGGGGGGGCAGATGAAAAAGTAGACCCCTGGAAAGATTTGAGGAGTTCAACCACCATTGGAGAGATTGCTGAAGAGATGATGTCACAGAGATGGGATGAGAAAGAAGATCCGTAGTCTGTGACCATTGGTTGGCGAGAGTCCACTGAGGTGTACGAAGGTGGAGACGTGCCAGAGGAAGGACATGCACCGTCGAGGCCATGTGACCCAGGAGGACCATCATCTGTCGGGCAGGAATGGAGGGATGCATGAGTACCTGACGGCAGAGATGGAGCAGGGTCTGCTTGCGATCGGAGGGGAGAAAGGCCCTCATTAGCGTGGTATCCAGAACTGCTCCAATGAATTGAAGTCGCTGGGTGGGAAGCAAGTGCGACTTGGGGTAGTTGATCTCGAACCCCAGGAGGTGGAGGAGAGAGATGGTGTGATGAGTGGCTTGTAGCACGAGTTGAGATGAAGGTGCTTTCACCAACCAATCGTCCAAGTAGGGGAACACCTGGAGGTTGTGAGACCTGAGGAAGGCCGCTACCACTATAAGGCACTTGGTGAAGACCCTGGGCGAGGAAGCGAGGCCGAACGGTAGCACTTTGTACTGATAGTGGTGGTGCAGCACCTGGAACCGCAGGTAGCGGCGGGAACTCTGGTTGATGGAGATGTGAGTGTAGGCCTCTTTGAGGTCCAGGGAACATAGCCAGTCGTGTTGAGAAAGAAGAGGGTAAAGCGTGGCAAGGGAGAGCATTCTGAACTTTTCCTTGACCAGACACTTGTTGAGGTCCCTGAGATCGAGAATGGGACGGAGGTCTCCCGTCTTTTTGGGAACCAGGAAGTAGCGGGAGTAGAATCCCTGACCCCTTTGATCTGGAGGTACTTCTTCGATGGCATTGAGAAGGAGGAGGGATTGAACCTCCCTCAGGAGGAGGGGGGTTTGAGATGAGTGTGAAGCAGACTCTACGGGAAGGTTGTCTGGTGGAAGAGTCTGGAAGTTGAGAGAGTAGCCGTGGCGGATGATGTTGAGGACCCACTGGTCCGACGTGATGACTTCCCAACGGCTGGAGAAAATGGTGAGACGACCCCCGATAGGCTGTGGAAGAGGTCGTGAGGGAGGATGACTGGCTATGCCCTGGAGAGAGGAGTCAAAAGGGCTGAGACTGTTTAGCAGGCTGAGGCGGCTTAGAGGGTTGAGTGGCCTGAGAACGAGCCTGGGCATGGTGCTGCTGTTGACGAGGTCGCCGAGATTGTTGTGGAGGCGGATTGAGTGGCCTGGCTGAGAACCTCCGCTGGTAAGATGATTGCGGCCGATAGGGTCGAGCAGGCGGAGCCTTCTTTTTTGGCTTGATCAGGGTGTCCCACCTGGTCTCATGGGCCGAGAGTTTCTGGGTGGTGGAATCCAGGGACTCTCCAAAGAGTTCATCCCCGAGACAGGGGGCGTTGGCCAAACGATCCTGGTGGTTGATGTCCAGGTCGGAGACTCTGAGCCAGGCTAGTCGACGCATAGCTACGGCCATGGCAGAGGCCCGAGAGGTGAGCTCGAAGGAGTCGTATATTGAGCGGACCATGTATTTTCGCATCTGGAGAAGACCAGAGATGTGTTGCTGGAATAGCGGGACCTTGCGCTCAGGAAGGTACTTCTGAAGGGCAGACAGCTGTTGGACCAAGTGTTTTAGGTAGAAAGAAAAATGGAAGGAATAGTTGTTTGCCCTGTTGGCCAGCATGGCATTTTGGTAAAGCCTCTTGCCAAATTTGTCCATGGTCTTACCTTCTCTGCCAGGAGGGGTAGAGGCATAGACACTGGAGCCCTGAGTCTTTTTCAAAGTGGATTCCACTAAAAGGGACTCATGGGGCAATTGAGATTTGTCAAATCCAGGTATAGGGATGACTCGGTAAAGGTTGTCCAGCTTACGGGGGGCTCCCGGTACCGTGAGGGGAGTTTCCAAGTTCTTGTAGAACGTTTCCCGTAGGATGTCATGTACGGGAAGCTTTAGGAACTCCTTAGGAGGTTGCTCAAAGTCTAAAGCCTCTAGAAAGGCTTGAGACTTTTTCGAGTCAGATTCTAGAGGAAGGGACAGGGCAGCAGACATTTCTCTCAGAAATTTAGTGAATGAGGACTGCTCTGGTTTAGAGGTGGCATCGGGTGCCGATGGTTCCTCATCAGATGAGGAGGGATCCTCCTCGGTACCGAGTGGGGTCTCCTCCCACAAATCAGGGTCTCTTACCTCTGGTGCATGTCGAGACACCGGGGTGGAGGGCGCGGTGTGGCGAGTCTTGGACAAAGACTTACCAGAGCGCACTGAAACGGTACCAGGGGAGGACGATCGGCGCCGTTCTCGGTCCCGAGAAGAATGCCGTACCGCCTGGTGCCGAGGAGGATCCACTGTGGTCTGAGAATGAACCACCGGATCGGCGTGAAGGTGTGGAGCCGAAAGGATCGGCATAGAGGTGTTTACCGGTACCGAAGGAGTGGACACCGGAGGCTCGGTGCGGGGCTCGGGCCGGTCTGGTACCGGAAGGAGCGGTGCCAGGATAGAGGGTAACAGTTGTTCAAGTTGTTTCTTCAACTGCTCCTGGAGCTGAGCCTGAAGAATGACCGAGATACGGTCATCTAGGGGTGGCATCGGAACCCGCTTTCTTTTTCTTCGGTTCCTTGGATGCCGCTCCACGCCCCGGCGATGAGGAGGCCGATGACGAGGCACTCACCGATATCGGGGCGGAGCGCTTGCGGGACCGGTGCGATGCCGGTAGGGACGGTGTCGCCACCGTAGCTGGAGGGCGCTCGAGGGAAGAGGAAGGCTTCTTAGCCGGCTTACCTGGCGCCAGCGGCGCCGATGCGGGGTCGGTCGGTGTCGAAGTCGACGGTGCCGATTTTTGAGGTACCGCGGTGGAAGGTGAGGAGTCCATCGCCGACTCGGTGCCGAAGAGAAGAGTTTGTTGGATTCTTCGGTTTTTAAGTGTTCGTTTTTGCAGGGTGGCACAGCGGGTGCAGGAGTCCGCCCGATGCTCCGGACCCAGACACTGCAAACACCAATTGTGTGGGTCAGAAACGGAGATCGGGCGTGCACACCGCTGGCACTTCTTAAAACCGACCTGCGGGGGCATGAAGGGGAAGATGGCCTCCGCAAAATCGAAGTCCGAGGCCTGTATAATGGCAACAGGCCCCGCCGGGGCAAAAACGAAAGAAAAAGGAAAAAAATGAAAGTTTTTTTTGTTTTTTTTTTTTGCAAATCAAAGAAAAATAAACCCGAAGGTAAAGAGAGGAAAAATTAGGAAAAAAACGCGAGCGGGAAGGCGAAAAAGTGATTTCAACGGCCGTTGAAAAAATACACGCGTCTTCTTCGCTCCGCGGAAACGAAGAAACTGGGGACCACGCACTCCTCCGTCGGGCGGGAAGGCACTCGCGCACGCGCGGTGCGGCCAACTAGAAACTTCTAGTTAAAAAGGTCCGTACCGAGGGCTCCGTCGGTGACGTCACCCATGTGTTAAGAATATGCTGCCTGCTTGTCCTGGGATAATATTCCTTACTCTGAGATTCTGGAATGTTGCTCCTCTTTGGGATTCCAGAATATTCCTTACTCTGAGATTCTGGAATGTTGCTACCCTTTGGGTTTTAGTATTAGTGACCTGGATTTTCCACTGTGAGAACGGGCTACTGGGCTTGATGGACCTTTGGTCTGACCCAATAAAGCTTGTTCTTAGAATCATTGGTGCCGGCTGTGCCTCTCGCTGCAAGAGGCCTGTCCTGTAAGCAGTCAGCTGCCACCAGCGCCTCACCTCCTTGCTGGTGTCTTGCGGCACACCTGGAGTCTGCCACCTCACACCGTTTACGATACATGGACTTAACCTTACATTGGCTGAGGTGCAGAGTTAGCATGTAAGCTCTCCCGAGACAGGAACACAACTACTGTAACTCCCCGTGAATTACATAAGAAAAACCAGGCATGAACTAAATCCCAAATTCCTTTTATTTGGTAATCAGAAGAGTGCCAGGATGCTATGTATGGAGTGATTCCCAGAATACGAGGATGCCACCGGTACCTGATTGTACTGTAATTCTTCCTGCATGGAGAGTAGAAACTCCACCTTACATTCTTGGCAAGTTGAGAAAGCCACAAAAGAAAACAAAATTCACCAGAGATCTTCCTTCTTCTGGTGCTAGGGGCATAGGCTGTGCCAGGTTAAAAATAGAAGGCTGTAATTGCAGCACATTGTCAGGGTTTATTCTGCCAAAGTGGTGGTGGTTTTTACAGGTTTCATATTAAAACAGCAGGGTATGGAAAAAAACTTTCCATTCTGGGAGGGTGTAGATGGGCTGGAGTAAGTCTTAACAGAGATTTCGGCAGGTGGAACCCAAGCATAGTACCGGGTAAAGCTTTGGATTCTTGCCCAGAAATAGCTAAGAAGAAAAAAAAAAAAAAAAAAATTTTTAAATTGAATCAGGTTGGGCAGACTGGATGGACCATTCGGGTCTTTATCTGCCGTCATCTACTATGTTACTATGTCATTTGATAGCAAAAGAAAAAAAGAGTTGTTTTTTTTAAAAGAGATAATGGTTACAGCAGATGGGCAGACTGGATGGGCCATTTGGCCTTTATCTGTCATCATGTTACAATGTTTCCATAACCATAAAGTTCTATGACATCACAATGCAACTGTGAAGAGCCTTAGCCAATAGGGAGAAGAGGAGATAGTGGATGCTGCGGATGGGCCATTTGGCCTTTATCTGCCATCATGTTTCTATAACCATGAAGCTCTATGATATCACAATGCAGATGTAAAGAGCCTTAGCCAATAGGGAGAGGAGATGCAAATGTTAAGAGCCTCAGCCAATAGGGAGAGGAGATAGTGGATGCTGCGGATGGGCCATCGTGTTACAATGTTTCTATCATTTTAGAAAGGATGTACAAATTGGAATTGAGAAGTCCAGGTTTATTGTTCACAACGCCGTCACAGATCCTGGTATCCCCTGTCAGTTTTGCAGGATTTTAAAGAACGTTTACATATATTTCTGGACCTGCTTTTATAATTTTTTTGTCATTGAGGACTAGATTTACAAAAATGCAATATTGCATTACTACCCGTTAACATAGGGGCCTTTTATTCCATTTTTATGCACTGGGAGCTTTTATCAATTATGTATGTTAAGTGGCGTTGGCAGTTTAGTAAATCCAGCCCTTAGCAATACAAAAGATCTCATTTATAAATTTTAATATTTAAGCTTTGCAGTGGCTGAAACATGGCTTCCTCAGCTTTTCTGATCTTTCAGATCGGCTGCAGACAGGGCTTCACACATAAGCCTTTTGTGCTGTGGGAAGCAATCGGACAGAGACGTCTGCTTCTGCGTTTCAAACATCAAGACAGGCCGGCAGACAAGTGCTGTTCTTTCAGCTATAATTAACTCCGCACCCCTATTATAAACCAATTTAACTAGCATTCATGTAAAATGAGGTTAAATATTGATGTCATTGATCAGTTACTTTATGGATATGTAGAATTGCTAAGAAACCGAAAGAAAAATGTATTACAAATTTTATCAAGATCACAAGTTTTATTTAGCAGTTCTGGTAACGCAAACTCATTAATCATGCATTTTCCTTATTTTTGTAACTTTTGGGAGTGGGGTTGTGTCATGGGTGGGGAAAGAGCATGGAAGCATTATTTCAGTTTTTGTTTTTTTTTAACTTTCTTTATTGATATTTTGAACTTGACAATGTATACATTTGAAAAATAAAAAAAAAACTGTATGAAAATACATTATTAGCATCAGAATTATTACAATAAAGATTTTAAATCCCTTCTTAACCTATAACAGTAATGATGTATATTATACTATCAATATTATAAAATATTATGAAATTTATTCCTCTAAATAAATAATGCATCCCCCCTATTGCTCATCAACACAACCATAGAAAATGACAGGGGGACAAAGCTTTCCCCGTCCCATCCCGGTGAGTTCGTTTTCCTGTCCCTGTCCCTGCAACCACCGTCCTCATCTGCACAAACCTCAAACACTTTCAAATCATAAGTGCTTGAGACTTGTGTGGTTAAGGCAGAGCTTACAGGAATGGGACAGGGACAGGGAAAAATTTGTCCCTGTGTCATTCTCTAGTTCACAATCTAATCAGGAACTCTAGCTGGCTCTGGATAACACAGGGTTAACCTAAAGAGGTGGTTTAAGTGCAAAAAAAAAAAAAAAAGTCCTCTTGTAGGGATATGTTAGAGATGAGCTTAAAAAGTCCTAAGTTAAAACATGCTAAAACCCATTTCATATTCAGTTTATCTCGTGATCTTATTGCATAGACCTCGTTCTAGATATCGAGCAAAAAACCTTTTTTTTTTCTCAATCGACATTTCCTATTTTTAAGAAAGTAAAATAAACTGTCCCAGGTACACATCTCATCAGGTACACACCCCAAAACCTATTGGACCCAGCTGAAGCCCTTCTGCTTGTACAGTGGTGGTTGTTTGGGGGTTTTTAGTTTCACGATTAAAATATCACTTATTCTTTACAATTAAATTACAGGCTTCCTGTAGAATTCACTGCTATGAATTCGAAGAGAGCAATTTTAACATGGAGACCTCAGAGTAGTAACAGCATCGTCAGTGATTAGACTTTTTTTTATTTTTTTATTAGTCCTCTCGGTGATCGGGCACTTTCTGGTTTCATAATCCTCGAACAACAGCTGAAACTGTAGGATGCAAGCAGTAAGTCTCGGCAGGGTGTGGGCTGTGCTGACATCCCACACCTCTTGCCGATTGTTCAACTACACTCTTTATTGTAGTTGAATGTGTTATTAGGCTTGTCGGATAACTACAAGAATAAAAGAAAATGACAAACCATAGTATCATAGTAGATGACGGCAGATAAAGACCTGAACGGTCCATCCAGTCTGCCCATGAGTTATACTCATTAAAAAAATACATGATTAGATTGTCTCTTCTTTGACATTTCTGGGTCATAGACTGTAAAGTCCATCTAGGTTCCATCTAATCAAGCCATTGTGACATCACTGCTGAGGTTGGCTCTTAGGCATTGGTGGAATGAGGCATTATGACATCACAATCTCAGCTCTGGAATGTTGCTACTCTTTGGGTTTCTGCCAGGTAACATAGTAAATGACGGCAGATAAAGACCTGAACGGTCCATCCAGTCTGCCCATTAGTTATACCCATTACAAATACATGATTAAATGAACCTGTCTCTTCTTTATAATTATGTTGCGCCATGAAACCATCTCACTTCAATGTCAGTGAGTTGCGATTAGTCTTACAAACTCTGGCCGCTTGTTAGATGGCCTGCTTTTTGCTGGCTTTCTTTTTCTAACTGTGGCAACAGTCCATGGGGTTTGCATGTTCCCTTGACTGGTTTCTCCAGTGTCCTGGAAGGTATAATTGTTTTTTGTTTTTTTTTATTTTAATCCGCTCACAAGTATAAACATACATAATAAAAACTACATAAAATACGTATAAAAACAGTCTCACAAATAAGCGACCAGCAGATTAGAAATATTTTAAATAATAAATGAAATCAAAATGACATAGTGCAGACATGTCCCTTCTGCGCATAAATAAATATTTTTAGCATACAGGTAGCACATGCCAAATGGGAAATTTACCTGAGTGCATCTTGCAGTACATAGTACAGCTTAAAGCTACAGCTGAAGAGGAAGGTCATCGGTGAATTCTACGCTCTTATCTGTGTAGGGAGCTGATTCCATAGGGATAAAGTGGCTGTAGGAGTGCTTATGGGCCGTTTCCATCTGGAGAGATCTTCCTGGGGGGGATGCATAGTCACTTTTCTGCTTCTGAGTGGAGGGGACGGTTGGGGTGTACTGGTGGAGCTTGGATGTAATGTAGGTAGGGGTTGTGTTGTGGAATCTTTTGTGAGCTGTTACAAGGTTTTTGAATATGTAGTGTTTGTTGACAGGTAGCCAGTGCTCTGCATGGAGCGCTGATGAGGTGGGGTCGTGGTAGTCGAGAATGTACAGTAGGCGGATCGCTGAGTTTTGGACTCGCTGGAGGCGTCTGAGCTCTTAAAGTCTAAGAGCAACGGAGGACTTTGCATCACACTTGGAGAGCCATATGGCGTGTGACAATGTCTCCAACTCCTCTTCAGCCATTGAGCAAGGCAACTCTGCTCCCGGGACAGTTGTGCGAAGCGCTGGATTCTGCAGAGTTCCCTCAGTAGCACACTTTGCAAATATTGCATAAGAACATAAGAACATAAGAATTGCCATCTCCGGATCAGACCCATGGTCCATCGAGTCCGGCGATCCGCACACGCGGAGGCCCAGTCAGGTATACACCTGATTGTTCTAATCACCCATATCCCTCTATGCCTCTCATAAGGAGATGTGCATCTAATTTGCCTTTGAATCCTAGCACAGTGGATTCCTTAATAACCTCCTGTGGAAGAGCATTCCATGCGTCCACCACTCGCTGCGTAAAGCAGAACTTCCTGACATTTGTCCTGGACTTGTCACCCCTTAGCTTCAAACCATGTCCTCTTGTCCGTGTCACATTGGACAATGTAAATAATTTGTTTTTCTGCTCTATTTTATCGATGTCTTTCAGTATTTTGAACGTCTCTATCATGTCCCCTCGCAGCCTCCTCTTCTCAAGGGAGAACAATCCTAGTTTCTTGAGTCGTTCCTCATATTCCAATTTCTCCATACCTCTTATTAGTTTCGTTGCTCGTCTCTGCACCCTCTCCAGCAGTTTTATATCCTTCTTTAGGTTGGGAGACCAATGTTGTACACAGTATTCCAAGTGTGGTCTGACCATCGCTCTATAAAGCGGCATTATGACTTTCTCCGATCTACTTGTGATTCCTTTCTTTATCATGCCCAACATTCTGTTTGCTTTCTTTGCCGCTGCCGCACATTGTGCCGACGGCTTCAGGGTCCTATCTATCAGTACACCCAGGTCCTTTTCTTGTTCGCTCTTACCCAGAGTTGCTCCTGACATTCTATACTCGTGTTCCTGTTTGATTGTGAAACAAAAATACCAGGCAGCTAAAGACAAAACTGAAATGCACAATGGAGCTGGAGGTCCTGGACGCTCTTGAAAATCTCATCATACTGGTTGGGCCGCCTTTAGCTGAGGAAATGGTTGACATCCTGCCCGCTCAATACTGCATCAACATTGCCATCAAGGAAGATTGTCTTAGGACATCCCTTCAGCTGCCACCTTTTGGAGGATCTTTTTCATTTAAGATAATTTACAATATAGAACATAACTATCTGCTCCAGAAAGCCATAAACTGCCAATAAAGTAAGTAAAATATATAAGAAAATAAATGTTACATGCACTTCTAAATGAAGCCCCCTTCTCTTAGAAAAGAAGCAAGCATGAATTCTGAGCAAGGTAAGTAACCGTGGTCAGATGTACCTACAAAAGCATCTACAGCTCGCCATTATCAATGGAAGAACTCAATTAATACCTAATGTAGATGCATTTACAGGAAGCCTTAAAAGAAAGATGGCCCCCAACCAACACGTCTGTTCCTTCTTCCTCCACCAAGGAAGCCTAACTTTAGATAATAAAGGTGCTACTTTGGAACATCAATCAGTGAATCGAATCAGGCAGAACTATTACCCAGCGCTGTCCTTTCCTTCCTCTTAGAGACCTTATGTGCTTTGTCTTTTTCTAGCTCCCACCCAGTTTACCCCTCCTGTACAATGACTCCAGTTCTCTTTCTTACAAAGCTGCCCTGTGTGGTGACACACACACCGTTTCTTATCATCTGGCCTCGGTGTTTCATAATGAGGTATGTGGGAGTGGGAGGCATGGGAACTGCATCAGCTTTCTTGCTCGCCCAAAAGATGGGAAAATTCCAGAAAACACCTACTCATACTTTGTTGACACGAGGATTAAGGCACAGATTTATTGATGTTTTGTTCTGGTGCAAAACCTGTTCTATATTTTATCAATGAACATTGTGGTGTTAATTGGGAAAGGAGTTGGGCAAAGATGTTTTTTTTTTTGGGGGGGGGGTTAAAAAAAAAAATCATCAGCTTCATACAAGGTCAGCCCAGTCATCAGATGGGAAGAATTTTGAGGAGGGGGGCACATGCCAGAGCTTTCCCCCCTTCATTTATTTTCTCATGACGCTCTCAAGGGGTAGGGGAAGGGGGGTGGACACGCAGTGTTTTAGTGTGGCTCTACGCAATACTGATTCTTCCTTAATTTTTCAGTCAGCCCAGAGGCAGATAGGGGTCAGCAGAGGCAGCTGTGGTGGTGCGATGGGAAGGTTGGGAGGGGGGGGGGGGGAGATAAGAAGCTGGCCAATGGAGAGATGGGGAGGATCTTGAGACAGTTCAATGAAGACCAGTTAAGGTAGTGGAGGAGTAGCCTAGAGGGGGACTGGGTTTTCAATCCCACTGTAGCTTCTTGTGACTCTGGGCAAATCACCTAACCCTCTATGTCTTCAGACTAGAGAGTTGCATGGGGACAGATATCCCACCCACACCCGCCTGTCCCTGTCAGGATCCTCTCCGTCCCCACCCATCCCCGCCAGGATCCTCTCCATCCCCACCCGTCCCCGTCAGGATCCTCTCCATCCCCACCCGTCCCCATCAGGATTCTCTCCGTCCCCACCCATCCCCGCAAGGAATTACTTCCATCCCCGCCCGTCCCCATAAAAAGCAGAAATTACTTCTGACAGGATCATCAATTCCACAGTTTCTTTTTGTGTTTGTGCTGCTGTTTTCCTTGTGGAATCTCTTTGGTGGAATCGTTTTTTTGTTTTCTGTTCAGGTAATTCACTTATAAACCCCCTCTTTTACTAAGGCTGACGTGTCCATTATATTATATGGACGAACCCTGCTTCCAAAGCCTTCCATCTCCGTGGGAGTCCCATTGGCTAGAGGGGGGTCCCCGTGGGAGTCCCATGGGTTAGGGGGGGGATTCCCGCGATCCCCGTTCCCTTACAGACCTCTACTTCGGACATGCCACCTGAATGGCTAAAATAATTTGGAAGACAGGAGAACAGAGCAGAAAAGCAAGATAGGGGGAAGGAGGGGGTCGAACCACATAATTCATAATAGGATAATGGGTGATGGTCAGCATACAGGGGTAAAAGCTATGAATTGTGACTCTTATCCAGTGCCTCCATACTGATAAAGAGGGGGGGGAAGGTTTCTCTCCAGTCGCTCTGGGGTGTCTGTTCTAGAAAATTTCTCCTGTTCTGATTACATATTTCCATTCATGTCTGTGCTGCCATCAATCTTGGGTCTTGCCTGAACAGATTCACGGTGGAATTGGGTTTTCTGTTTATATTATGTGCCATTGTAAATATTTATTGTTCTGACTTGTTTCTTTGTGCCATACATCAGATTACAGAAGTGTACGTACGAGAGGGGAAACGAGAAATGCCGCTTACAAAATAGGTGGGAAACATAGCTCTTGACCATCGAAACTGGAAATAGAAAAATCAGCCATTTTAGCCATATGGGAAAAATGGACTTAGCGCATGGAAATGACACTAAGGCCACTCTGTGAACTAGAGATCAACACTACGTCAAGGCCATTTGGATTCCACAGTCTCTGCCTCTTTTGTTTTGGACCGACTTGGGCATGTTTTTGTTTGAACTGAATATAAAAACATAAGAATTGCCACACTGGGCCACGCCATTGATCCTTCTAGCCCAGTGGCCAGTCCAGGTCACAAGGACCTGCAGTTGTTTTAGCCAGTTAAGTGTTGAAAATTGGCACTTAATTGGCCCAATGCTGACTCTGCTCTAGAATGTTCCCAGTTAGCCCCAGACAGGGGTTTAAATCACTTTGAATATCGGGCCTATTATTTTTATACGGGGTTGATTTTTTTACCAAGTCAACTGGGTTAAATGAGCCACACCAGAGCCTTTTATTTGAAAGCTTACGTGACAAATCTACTATCCCGTCAAGCAGCTCACTCCAGCCGGGAATTACTCCCCATTAGAGGTTCCTCCTCTTCATACGTACATTTTAGGCGAAATTTAAAACCAGACTTGTTCGACAAAGTCCTAGTAGATCACTATACCCTGCGAGTCTCTCGCGCTCTCGCGCTCCTCTAGGTGATGGAACAGACTCTTTCTTCTCTTACCACCCGTACCGAGACTCTGTTCATTGCTTGAGTTCACCTTGCATTACCTTACGTCTATTGTATTCGACTCCGAGCTTACTATAATCCTTTCTTATTTGTACTCCTCCATTACTTGTGCGTCTGTCTTCAACTCTTATGTACGATTTTTCAGTTAGCTTATTAACCGCATCGAACTTCACGGTGTTTTGCGGTATACGATTAAAATTTTATGTTTTATGTGTTTAGTGTTTATTTGTCAATTAATACGTCAGTGCAGTGTGCCTCAATTGAAAAGGAAAATAGCGCCAAATAATCATGATACAAGGATAGAAAGAAATCAATCATTTAATTGCTGTATGAAGAGATACCTAATATATTTTAATTTGGTGCAATTGTTGGATATGTAGAAGGGGGGGATGATATATGTATTTGTCATGAAATATAAGTTGATAGAATTTAAGTGCTGTTAAAGTGTAAAATGTTGTGCTTATTTTTAGCTTTAAAATGAAGAAAGATTAAAAAAAAGAGATACCTAATTGAAAATTAAAACCAAATCATAAAAGAAATTAAAACATACTTAAACTAAAAAAAACACAAAAAAACTAGGAAGGAAATGCCAATCCAAATATGGATTTTTTTTTTTTTTAACATAGGTTACTCCCCATTAGAAAGTGAAAAAGGTCAGAACCAGATAAAGTACAATTTCAGAGAAAATACAAAAGTATCCAGATACAGGAAATAGGTGACAAAAGCATCAAATCCCACCAGAAGAACCAACCGGGCCGGAGACCCAGAAGTACAATAGACCAAAACAAAAGTAAAAGCTATGAATACCCAAAAGAACGGGAAGGCAAAATGATCAGGAATAACTAGTACAGTTTTGGGGAAAATACCCTGAAGACAACCAGACGCTCCATATCTTACCACGCTATCTTTTTATAAAAGGGGGAGTCATTTTGGTGAGCGGTATAGACATTTTTTTAATACATCAAAAGGGACGTCTGTGCTCCTGGTAGATTTTTTATTGCTGGAGCTAATGAAGTGTTTTGAGTTAGGCCACTCAAGATAATTCTTGTAAATTTCATTGATCATTCTGTTTGTTTGCTTAATCTTGTAGTGGTTGACCATGCTCTGCTCTTGACCATTGCTGAGATGTAGACATGCTGGCCAACAGAGGTGTCGATTAATAATTTTTGTGTTTGGTGCATTTAAAGCAAAATTGTTTTCCAGTCAATAATCATTCCTTAAAGCAGGGGTGTCAAAGTCCCTCCTCGAGGGCCACAATCCAGTTGAGTTTTCAGGATTCCCCAATGAATATGCATAAGATCTATTAGCATACAATGAAAGCAGTGCAAGCAAATAGATCTCATGCATATTCATTGGGGAAATCCTGAAAACCTGACTGGATTGCGGACCAAGAGGAGGGACTTTGACACCCCTGCCTTAAAGGATATGCTGATATGGCTTTTTTTTTTTTTGTTTTAACAAGATTAGTATCAGAATTAGGATTATATTTTCAAGCAAAAATTTGGTAAGAATCGTATGTGAGCTGGGAGCTTTCTCCAGCATCTGGTCTATGTCACTTGTACTTTACAGAATCTATGACTGTGATTCTATAATTACTGTGGAGCAGGAATCTTTGGGAACAAAACAAATCTGCATTCCTACAAGAAAAACAAGAGAGGTAGATTTGTCATTGGTGACACCGTGTATATTTTGGAACACTTGAGAACTATTTGTGCTTTTCTGCTCAGTGTATTGAAGCCGAAGTGCATTTTCTGTGGGGTGCTAACGTATGCTTACTGCAGCAAATACGGGCTTACCGTGGGGCATGCTGAGGCGTCCTGCAAAAATTTTGAAAATTCTGCGCACAATATTTTTCAAAATTCTGTAGTGTTTTGCGTAGAATTCTCCTATCCCAAGGTCTGTAATTCCTTCCTGCCTTTGCACAGGACAGGGTGGCGCAGGAGCCTGTTAACTTCATGGAAGGGTTATTATTAGTATGAATAATAATAATGGTTAGTGCAGCTACCTCAGCACACTGAGGTTGTGAATTCAATTCCCACTGCAGCTCCCTGAGACTCTGGGCAAGTCACTTAACCCTTCATTGTCCCAGGTACAAAATAAGTACCTGTCTAAAGGTATATAAACCGCTTTGATTGTGTAGAACAAGTCCTGTGCCCTTTACCCCACGATTATCTTGTCAGACACTGTGCAGGATTCTTGGATGGCAAATGGAATTATATACTTTTCATGAGTATGACTTGGTTGGGGATTTGAAAAAGCAGATCACAGCCAACACTGGGAAACATTTTCTAGAAGCCTTATGAAAATGGTCTCCCCCTCTTTCCTAAAACCAGAGCAGCTCCAGAGGATTCAACTTTTCTGTTTATTTTTGTATATGTTAATGAGGCGGCTTTCACACTCTCTGCATCCCTTCTTATTTGCTGCTTAAAAATGGATTTTTAACAAACGATTTCGTCGGCAAGAGCTCTTCACGTCTCCCCATGCTGGGCTGAGTGCATTTACGGGGCATGTACTCCTCCTGTCTCCCCATGAAGAAAGCCACAGGTGGTTCAGTAGGATGATGCCTGCAGGGATTATTGTTTTAAACTATATCCTTTTGTTTTGGTTGTTTGTAGGTCTGTGCCTTTTTTTATTTTTATTTTTTTAGTATATCATTTTTATACCTTGAAACTCTGCTCAGGTTTGCAGCCAAAGGGGAGAAAACAGTTTGTTGGAATTCTCCTAAACATGTGTGTAGGTTCTGTAAAAAGAGGCCAGCACAAAATTAGAGAGAAGTCACAGTGGGACGCACAACTGAGGAGTACTGGGCTGAGAAAGCCCTAAATCAAGATATTCTGAACAGCCGTATAGTCTGGAACCTCCAACCAAAAGGGAACAACGACACCAACCACACAAGAGGAGAGTGCTACAAGAAATGTTTCAGATGTGCAAGTGCTGGGAGATTCCTAAATGAGGAGGTGACATCAGTAGTAGAGAATGACACGGTGACAAAACTCATCACCGTTCCCGTCCCCGCGGATAACCGCGGGAAACCATCTTCATGTCATTCTTTAAGGAGAGAGGGAAGAATCAGAGTATAATTGGGCACAACCACTGATCCTCAAGCTTTGCTTTGAAGAATGCTGAGATTGAGCAGCAACATTCCAGAGCAGATATTGTGATGTCATAATGCCTCATTCCACCAGTGCCTAAGAACCAATCACATCAGTGATGTCACAATGGCTTCATTATCCTTGGCTCACATAAGAATCAGAGTATGAATGGCCTCAACCACTGACCCGCAAGCTTTGCTTTGAAGAATGCTGGTGTAGAAGGACTGAGGTTGAAACAGACACTACAGAATGACAGTCTCTGGTATCCAGAGCAGATATTGTGATGTCATAATGCCTCATTCCACCAGTGCCTAAAAACCAATCACATCAGTGATGTCACAATGGCTTCATTATCCTTGGCTCACATAAGAATCAGAGTATGAATGGCCTCAACCACTGACCCGCAAGCTTTGCTTTGAAGAATGCTGGTGTAGAAGGACTGAGGTTGAAACAGACACTACAGAATGACAGTCTCTGGTATCCAGAGCAGATATTGTGATGTCATAATGCCTCATTCCACCAGTGCCTAAAAACCAATCACATCAGTGATGTCACAATGGCTTCATTATCCTTGGCTCACATAAGAATCAGAGTATGAATGGCCTCAACCACTGACCCGCAAGCTTTGCTTTGAAGAATGCTGGTGTAGAAGGACCGAGGTTGAAATAGACACTAGAAAATGACATGGGATTATTTCCTGCAGTTATCCGTGGGGACGGGGACGGTGATGAATTTTGTCACCTTGTCATTCTCTAATCAGTAGAGAACAAGAAATCAAGGTTAGTCTATGAACTGAAAGGAGAAAAGTGAACGCTTGCTTTCAACAAGCTTGAGTGGGAGTTTCCGAATTTTCAGCAATCTTGTGATGGGGACAGGAGTATGAAGAAGCATTTTGTTACAGAAGGGTTGTGGATAGCTGAAAGAACCTTCTGTTAGAGGCAAAGACTGGACCAGAATTCAAAAACTTCTGAAGACAGGCTAGAGGTGAAATAGGAAGGCCCGGAATCTATAAATGGCGTCATCGTCGCAGGCCGGCAGGTACTTGTGACTTGGATTGGCTTCCGTGAAGATGGGATGCTGGGCTAGATGGACCACAGGAGTAGACAGTGACACAGGGACAAATATTTTCCCGTCCCATCCCTGTGAGTTTTGTCGCTGTCTCTGTCCCATTCCTTAACCTCGAACACTTATGATTTTAACAGAAGCCTCGAACACAATTTCCCCCAATGAATATGCATGAGATCTATTTGCATGCACTGCTTTCCATGCATATTCATTGGGGAAATCCTGAAAACCCGATTGGATTCCAGCCCTCGAGGACCGGAGTTGCCCATGTCTGATTTAAGGAGTGGGGGTTCCTGAAAAGAACTTTACATACCCTGGTTATAAATGATTTTTCCGTGCTCACCTGTGGCTTCACTTTACTCTGCCATCAATAACTTAGAAGATCGTCAATAATTTATTACGAAATTACACATTCAGAAGTCGTCCACATGACATCTCCATTACACATACATTTAAAACCACTGACTGGATCTGTTGGTTGTATTTTCTGGATATTGATATAACCATAGAGCCCTCCCCTGTTGTACTTTAAGGAGATAATTCAGTAACTGGGAACCTGCTCAGAGCCTCTTCTAGAAGGAAACACGTAATTTAGTTACGAGGACCTAAACCTACCATAGAGCTGGGCACCATTACCGCACCATTAGGAAAACTCAAGCAGGATACATTAAATTTGAATGGGTCCATTTATCCCATTATCTCAGGTATAAAAATTCTAGGAGTTTATTTAGATCGAAACCTTTCATTTGATGCTCAGATTATGTTGTTTATTTAAAAACTTGTACCGCGCTTACACCTAAGTGGTCCGCATGATACATTCATAATTTTTAGACAATACAACAATAAACGAACCATACTTTTAAAATGCACTTTGCGTAATTAGCACAAATCATCTTTCATGACGAAGCCTATACAACAGTGTTCTTCAACCACAGGTCCATGGACTGGTGCCGGTCCACAGAAATTTCCTGCTGGTCCACAGGGCCGGCATGTGCATCAGGCCCAAAACTGTGTTCTTCAACTGCCGGTTCGCTGTGCGATTGATGCGTTGTTAATAAGATTATATTATATGTATATATGAAAAATGAATGGAAAAAATAGTGTTACAATTAGGACTATGGGGGCAGGGTGTGGGGTGGAAACTGGGTAGAGATGGGCAGGATCTGGCCCACGACTTAGCCCAGTGTTCTTCAATCGCCGGTCCACAAAATAATTCTTTTATTTCTGCCGGTCCTTAGGTGTAAAAAGGTTGAAGAACACTGCTCTACAACATCTTGGTAAAAAAAAAGTTACTTTATGTTGTGGAAACTCCTATCGGATCTTATTTTGAATTTTCAGACTTCTTGTACAGTCTTTGATTCTAAGGGCTCCTCTTGAGCAGGTGGTAGTTTTTTGCTTAGCGCGTGATTAAAAGGCGCCCTAAGTCTTTTAGATAATTGCAATATTATCTATCTAGCTTCGTACAAAAAGAGCATTAATAGACGTCAACTTATTCAGAACCCAGCAGTCCGATTGATCTTCAAGTTGAAAAAAATTGACCATGTGATGAAACATTGAAGCAAGGATTCTTTTTAAAATGGGTTGTAGTTGTTACAAGACATTGTATGGTCTAATACCAGCCTATCTTGTGAACCACTTTGATTTTGCAGATAGAAAACCAACTTTGCGCAAACTTAATTTATTTTCATTTCCAACAGTAAAAGGGTTAGATTTATAAGTGCTTTTTTTTTTTTTTTAGGTTATCAGGCCGGTTCCTGGGGCAAGAGTCTTAGTAATTTGGTATCAAGCTTTAACTCGTACCAAATTTTTAGAAAGATGTTGAAAACAGCTATTTGATAATTTTTATAAATAAGTTTATAATTCCCTGTGCATGTACAGTGTTTGCATAGAACTGAGAGGTATTGTGGCTTGTTATGTGATTAATTTTCGCTTGATCGGTAGCATGGAATGTAGCAATTTTTGGGATTCTGGAATCTTGCTATTTCCTGGGATTCTATATGGAATGTTGCTACTCCTTGGGTTTTGGCCAGGTACTAGTTATCTGGATTGGCCACCGTGAGAACGGGCTACTAGGCTTGATGGACCATTGGTCTGACCCAGTAAGGCTATTCTTATGTTCTTACGTGAGCCAAGTATAGGACAATTAAGCCATTGTAACATCACTAATGTGGTTGGCTCTGAGGCATTGGTGGCGAGTCATTATGACATCACAATCTGAGCTCTGGAATGTTGATCTCATTGGGGTTCTGGAATCTTGCTGTACTTTGAGATGCTGGAATGTTGCTACTCCTTGGGTTTTGGCCAGGTACTAGTGATCTGGATTGGCCACCATGAGAACAGACTACTGGGCTTGATGGACCATTGGTCTGACCCTGTAAAGCTAGTCTTAAGTTCTTAAGGCGCAGTAAGTGCAGTGCAAGGATTTGCAGTTTATTAAGAGGGTCTCTTTGTAATGCTGTAGTGGTAGTAGAGATGAGTGCCATAGACTCCTCTTTTTCCATCACCAGCATTCAAGGGTTCCTCCTTTTTTTAGGGGGAGGCGATACTCAGGGGTACCGAGTACCTGCACCTTTTCTACTGCTTGATTGAAATGATCCACGGTCCCCCAAGTATTAATAAAGGAGCTCTGGTTCTGCACACTGTGGCTGGTTGCAGGGGCCCTGGCTACTGTGGGGGGGGGGGTGTCCCTCAGTGGTCACCCCACTCCTGAAGAATGGCCTGGTATTTTGACTAAAAGCACATTTTTGCTAGAAAAAAATGAACCGACATTCTCTCTGCCCAGGGCTGTCGCTTTTCAACCTTTTTCAGGATTTGTAAATTTAGGCAGATAGCAGGGTTATCCCTATGGACCAATGAGATTACTTTCAGACGTGCAAAAATTTAAGAAGTTACTCAAAACAACAACTCTTTATGGAAGCTTTTCACTGAAAAAGTGGTAATACTTTAGGGGAAAAGTGTTTTGGCTGTACAGTATGTCGATTGTTTGATGTTTATGACTATATTTTGTTAGCTACTTAGGCTTAAACAGGTAAGAACAGAAGAATTGCCGCTGCTGGGTCAGACCAGTGGTCCATTGTGCCCTGCAGTCCGTTCCCGCGGGGGCCCTTAGGTCAAAGACCAGTGTCCTGTGACTAGCCCTACCTGCATATGTTCTGGTTCAGCAGGAACTTGTCTAACTTTGTCTTGAATCCCTGGAAGGTGTTTTCCCCTACGATAGACTCCGGAAGAGCGTTCCAGTTTTCCACCACTCTCTGGGTGAAGAAGAACTTCCTTACGTTTGTACGGAATCTATCCCCTTTCAACTTTAGAGAATGTCCTCTCGTTCTCCCTACCTTGGAGAGGGTGAACAATCTGTCCTTATCTACTAAGTCTATTTCCTTCATTATCTTGAATGTTTCGATCATGTCCCCTCTCAGTCTCCTCTTTTCAAGGGAGAAGAGGCCTAGTTTCTCTAATCTCTCACAGTACGACAACTCCTCCAGCCCCTTAACCATTTTAGTCGCTCTTCTCTGGACCCTTTCAAGTAGTACCGTGTTCTCCTTCATGTACAGCGACCACTGCTGGACGCAGTATTCCAGGTGAAGGCGCACCATGGCCCGGTACAGCGGCATGATAACCTTTTCCAATCTGGAGAGTAACATACTGATGTATTAAATATATAAATCTCTGTCACAGCAAACTGGGCACCATTCAAGGTTTTATTTATTTATTTAAATTTTTAATACAGTATTTATATACCACTGCCTCCATTATATGCAAATATCTTGAAAACCCGACTGGCAAAGGGGGACTCCAGGACTGACTTGAGAAACACTGTTTCTAACTCAGGCCTGACAGACCCATCATTTGTATCGTACCACTTGGTGTCAACAGTGCTGTACAGACACAGAGTCCCTGTGCCATCGAGTTTAAAATCTGACCTGTTGATGTGAGATGTTGACGAGTTATTGCGCATAAAAATGGCAAAAAGCCAAGATTTCCCAGCTATTTCTGGTCGAGCCTTTTCTCCGATCCCCTCCTTGTTCAACAGAATCTGTCTTGAGCTCAAGAGCGGGCAGTCCTCGCCCTCTGTCCTTTCCAGAACGTATCCTTTCCCAGATACTCGACATCCTTCCCTGCATCTGTCCAGTCAATAGGCACCTTTTATGGGGGTCGAAAATGTAGCCTCCACCTCTGCAGTCATTAAGGGCTAGATTCTCTGAGGCCACGGATCCGATCTGATCTGTGAGCAATCCAATCCGTGGTCATGGGGCTGATTCACCAAGCTCCCTCAAGCAAACCATGCCCCCAACTGACCGCACGGATCGCTGAACAGCGATCCCGACGCATGTGCAGACCGTCTTCTTTGCCTGTAGATGGTTTGCGATGCTTACAGAGCTTTGGGTTTAAAAAAAAAATTTTTGCTTCGCAAACCTGTGGTTTTAACCCGCGGGCTCACACTGCGGGGAAGGGCAGGAGAGTTGGGGCAGAGAGCAGGGCAGTCGGGAAGGACCTGAGCAACTGGTCCTCAGCAGTTGCTTATTTTTTGATCGGCCAGCCCAGTCGGTGTTCCTCTTTTTTTTAGTGAATCTGCCTATATTTGCATTCCGTTCCCCTTCATTTGCATGTGCGGATCAGATCAGAGGTTGATCGGCACCAAGGTTAGTGAATCGGGTCACTCACGATAGGTGTCCATAGTGAATCTATCTCTGTAGTCACTGAACATCCACTTTGTCTGGCAACCAATTGATCGCCAGTTTTCAAGAACTCGTCCTGCCTGGGCAGAACTCTTGTTTTTCAAGTATTTACGCGTAGAAAGTTATTTGCTTAACTTATTTGGAATAAACAGGTGGAAATTAAGAAAAGTGAGTCTTCCTGTGGATGTTGACCTGGTTTAGCTGCCTGTTGTAATAAGGTATAAAAGTGTGTTGTGAGGGGAAAGGGCTCCAAACCCTCTCGATCACCCCAGCTCAGATCCTCCTCTCCTGGACGGGCCTGTCCTTTCGCTGATGTTTAGGGCGACTGCCCTGTGGCAGCTTCAAAAAAAATTCAGCAGGGGCCCTGCTAGCCATAGGGGACCTGAAAGATTTCCAAGGTAACAGGCAGCCTTCAGACCCTGTGCTTTATTTTCTTTTTGAGGTTGCTGCTGTGGGTCCAGTGCTCTTCTGAAGGCCGTGATAATGGCACCTGTTGGCTACTAAAAGCAGCTGCCTGTGTTATCTGGGGAGATTGTGGCGCAGTGGTTAAAGCTACAGCCTCGGCACCCTGAGGTTGTGGGTTCAAACCCAGGCTACTCCTTGTGACCTTGGGCAAGTCACTTAATTGCCCCAGGTACATTAGACAGATTGTGAGCCCACCAGGACAGACGGGAAAATGCTTGAGTACCTGACTGTAAAACCACTTAGAATATATGTTCTTATACCTGTGTATTGCACTGTTAATATTTAAAAATTAATAAAGGTTTATGAAGAAATAAAACTGAAAAACCATCTGTTCGATACTTAATCTCCTTTACCCTCTCTTCTCTCCCTTTCCCTTCCTCTTCTCTCCCCTTCCTCTCCCTCTTACCTATCCACCTCCTCTCTCTCCCTCCTCTTTCTCTCTCCTATACCCTCTCTTCTCTCCCTTTCCCTTCCTCCTCCCTCCCCTTCCTCTCCCTCTTACCTATCCACCTCCTCTCTCTCCCTCCTCTTTCTCTCTCCTTTATCCTCTCTTCTCTCCCTTTCCCCTCTCTTCTCTCCCTTTCCCTTCCTCCTCCCTCCCCTTCCTCTCCCTCTTACCTATCCACCTCCTCTCTCTCCCTCCTCTTTCTCTCTCCTTTACCCTCTCTTCTCTCCCTTTCCCTTCCTCTTCCCTCCCCTTCCTCTCCCTCTTACCTATCCACCTCCTCTTTCTCTCTCCTGTACCTTCTCTTCTCTCCCTTTCCCTTCCTCTCACTTATCCACCTCCTCTCTCTCTCCCCTCTTACCTCTCTTTACAGTCGCCTTGAGCCTATATAGGTATGAGCGATTCACAAATAGAAGATTAGATTAGATAATCTTGATAGGCGGTATATGAACGCCTAATAAACTTGAAACTATAATGCATGTAACTAACGGGCAGACTGGATGGACCGTTCGGGTCTTTATCTGCTGTCATTACTATGTACGTTGTGCATAAGTGGTGCATATCTCCTTTGCCTGTGACTTTTTGCCAGAATATATTTTTCTTACTTGTTCATAGAAAGATTCTGTTTGCAGAGGAACTAACCATCTTCAGTTTGCTCTGCACTCAGTCCAGAGCTGGAGTGCTGGGTAGGCACACATTACATTTTAATTTTTTGGCTTCTGTTGCTAGGATGACTAAATTTCACTGGGTTAACCTTAACTTGAGCCTGGGGTGATTTTCCCTTTCAAAAGCAAGGCATCTATTGTTTGCTGTGCTGTTGAAAGCAGCATTTTAAGCAGCCCCCTTGAGCGCATGGTGCGTTTACGGTGTGAGAAACTGTGCCTCGGGGATTATCCGTAGCTCTTTTCCAGGAGATATGCAGGTAACAGCCAGATTCAGGAAGAATGGCTTTCCAGGTCTTGTTTGAACCTTCTCTCCCTCCCAGCCGTGCCTTTTTCTCCATCCCCCGTCCAGTGTTTGAACACACCTAGAGTGTAAGCGTGCCAGACTTCTGTGATGCCAATAAGAACTGACATAAAATACAGATGTTTGTCAGTTGGATTTGGAAGCATTTTGCATCCTAAAAACAAACATGCAGACTGCCACAGACCCCCACTGCCAGAAATCGGATGCCAAAAGGATGACTGTACCGGGTTTTTGTTAACCCCACCAATGCCTGTGTACCTTTTCCCTGCCACAATTTTTGCTTAAAATGCTTGTCACAATAGTCCTGAGTCTCTGTAGGTATTGAACTAGAATAATCCCTCCTGTGTAAGACGTCTGTGTTACGGGAACCTGTATTATGAGTATGTGAACTGAAATTAACAGCAGATTTCTTCTCCCGATGTACACCTGAGTGGAGAATGACACGGGGAACAGGAACTCAATTTTGTCGCTGTTCCTGCCCCATTCCTGTAAGCCAGGGGTGTCAAAGCCACAATGAAAGCAGTGCATGTAAATTGATCTCATGCATTTTCATTGGGGAAATCCTGAAAACCCGACTGGATTGCGGCCCTCAAGGAGGGACTTTGACACCCCTGCTGTAAGCTCTGCCTTAACCGCACAAGCCTCAAAGTGTTTGAGGCTTGTGCAGATAGGGGACAGGAAAAGAATTCCTGCGAGGACAGAGAAAATTTGTCCCCGTGTCATTCTCTACACCTGAGTTTACTGATGTGTGCTACCTCATTAGAAGGTTATTAATAATGGATCACCTATGTGTAAGGGAGGGGTGTGGAACGCACTGTGTCAGTGGGGGGGGGGGGCACCGGCACCTCTCCACCCCGCAACACCCGCTGAGGAGAGGGGAGAGGAGGCAGGCCACAGGAGATCCTCCAACGTCGGCATCAATCCACCGCTGGTGACCAGACAAAAAAAATGAGTGAAATCTCCTGTCTATCAAGGCTGGTTCTGTGAGTCTTTGCATTTGGAAATTTTGGACCCCGGAGGAAGGAGTGTTTTCTGAAACACAGACTGTGTTGGGTCCTGCGGGCTCACACCTGAGAACCATTTTTAAAATTTATTTTTATTTAGTTTTGAATGCTACATTGGAGATCAGTTTTCACACCTTGTACGTCGCATCTGCAGTTTGTCCTTTGGTTTCGTCTTTCGACTGTGAGCTACAGTTCGTTTGGATATTGGGTTTTCTTCTATTTGTGCCCTGATAGGCATTCATGCTAAGCAGAAAGTTGCATTTCTTCTTTGCAAGGTTCTTACCACATTCAATGCGAAAAAAATTCTAACATGCAGTGACATAGGGTGGGGGGCAGGGTGGTGGGCCACCCTGGGCACTGTCTTTGCAAAGAGTGCCGGCGCCCTTTCACATCCCCGAGTACCTCTTGAAATGTTCGCCCGCGTGAGCAGCATCTTTCACTTGCTGCTTGTGCCGGTCTCGGCTCCCTTCTGACATCACTTCCTGCTCACGGGACTAAGATATGACATCAGAAGGGAGCCGAGGCCGGCACAAGCAGCAGGTAGAAGATGTTGCTCACACCAGCGAACATTTCAAGAGTTACGGGGGGGAGGGAGTGGTAGAGAAGTTTTGGGGAGGCACACAGTGTGGTGATGCTGGGTAACACCCACCTGGCACCAACCTGACTCACCACACCACTGTGAACATGTATCCAGGGTAGGGGGCACCCGGAGTGGAGCTGCACTTCCGTCCCCACCCCCACTGTGCATGTGCTCCTCCCCCTGTCGCACATGACCCCTCCTTCCCAAACCCCCAGAACCCTCTGCAAATGTATTGCTAGCAGCTCTTTAGTGTTTAAATGAGCTCTCCTAGCGATGCACAAAAGGGAATCCCCCTCGTCCAGTCCCTAATTTTTGGCCGCACACAACACAGGCACAACAACATTAAACAACTCCTCTAAGGAACTATAAGAGCTGATGTACTGGGACAGACTGAAGGTCCATCAAACCCAGTATCCTGTTTCCAACAGTGGCCAACCTAGGTCCCAAGTACCTAGCTAGATCCCAAGGAGAAAACCAGATTTTATGCTGGATGTGTGGAACAGCTTCCCAGCAGAGGTAGTGGAAACGAAATTAAAGACAGCATAGGCTCTCTAAGGAAGAAGAAGGGATTGTAGAGCTTAATAGTTGGTCTGATGGGCCATATCTGTCAGCATTTTCTTCATGCCTGTGTAAATACAGATATTTGTACTTCTCTTTGGTGGTGGTGGTGGTGGTGGTGGTGGGGATGGGTTCAGTTAAATTGTCCTCAACCTTCAGCTAGTATGACACAGTCATTCCTCAAGTACTTCGAGAGCTAAAAGAAAGACTCAGCTCGGAGTAAAATATTCCCCTTATTAGGATTTTTAGATTTTCTTTAAAAGTCGACAGGAGACCCAGTATGAACAGAGAGGTGTGTTTATGAAAATTCCAGAATTGAAAATACCCTTCTTATCTTCCAGTGTGTCTCTCTTTTTTTAAGGCCCTCAAGGAACAACTGGACCTGGATTTGTACTGAGATATATGACAGTGGAAAATGTCCAAATGTAGCTTACGAGGCCCGACCTCTCCCCTGGGCCTGGTGTGGACACGCTTATGTGTATTCTTGGTGCCAGCGGTCTCTTAGAAGCTCAATGCTCTGAAGTGCTGCCCTCTGTTTAGTGTGAAGCTTGATCCGTGCTAAAGTATTCCGGCCCTCGTGTCTCAAATGCACAAATGTGGCCTGATGCTCAAGTTCAAGCCATCTGATAAATGTTTCATGCTATATTTGGGCTTTTAGAACATTGAAAAAAACAATCCCCTTTGTTCGGAAATGCAGCTTCAAATCATTGTTAACTGAGGTAATTCAGCACTGCACTTAACAAAACCCAAAGGCTCCGACTGCTTCAAGTGTGCTGGAGCAAGAGATAAGTGCTTTAAAGTACTTTGGGGATGGGGGTTGGCTAGGGGGTTTCCCTCCCCCGTCTGTTGCATTATTTTCAGATGAGCTCATGTTCTTTAGATCAGTGGCCAGGCAGAGGCTGCTTTCATGCTTCATCGCTGGCCCCCAGTCCCAGCAACTGGGACTTTTTCGTTGGTTAGATGCTAAGTTGATGGTGACCACAGTAGGGACAGTAATATCTCACTTTCCTTGAGCTAAGTTCTCGGTCACGCCATCAGGAAAAAGTCATATCTGGTGACTAGGCAATAACAGTCTAAGGAGGAGGAGCATTATTAATTCTTCTGATTCCATCTGTACCAAATGACATTTCTTAGCACCTTCCTAATGCTTTGGAAGTGAGGCTACATGACTCCAGGGGGTCTCATGCCGTGTGCAGACGTTATCACATGCACAGTTCTGACTGTGAGAGGGATTGCATATTTCTCTTTATTCATTTGGCATCCTGTGCATCCCTTGTGAACGCCTTGTTGAGTGACGTTTAAAAAGGGGGAAATTGGAAAACCAAAACAGCAAGCCAACCAATCCGCAGTAAGGTAATGCGAGCAGAGAACCAAAGACGAGAAATACTGCGGCGTAGATGTTTGTGATGCCAGATTTATTGAAACACACAACAAATAGTACTCTGTATAGTCAACTGCATCCATGTTGTTGAAGAGTTTAGAAGGGTAGAGGCCCAACACGGGCCATGTTTCAACTCTATCGTCTTCCTCGGGGGTCCTAAGGATGAAATGAACTTAGACGAAATGTGGATACATTGAAAAAAATGAGCTAAAAAACATGCAGGTAATCCGTGAACGCTGAATGTGAAAAACTGTATCTTATGTATACTAATATCGGACCCCTAGTATATGCCAAGTTAGGATAAAAACTTGTATTGTAATCGTGATGTATGTTTAATCTGTAACCCTTTCCGAGCTCTTTGGGGACGGCAGGATAGAAAACGAATTGAATAAATCAATAACTACATTGCATCCATCCTTTTCCAAACTTAGATAGTTCGGTTAAGTTTTTACAACGTCTAAGCAAGTTAAATTTGCATTTGCCAACTCATCCTTAGCCAAGTCCTGTGGATATGAAAATAACTTCAGATTCCATGGCCATAGGTTTATTAATATTGCTTGGGGTGAAGGACAGATTCCAAACCTGGATAACAATTCCATAAGGTCTTAAAGCTTCTTAGTATCACATTTCAGTCAATGGCAAGTCTCTTATTGAATCAGAACAAGTCATGTTGACATAGCATGCGTTTGTATAATCTTGCCTGGCTGAAGACGGAAAGCTTTAATTTCTCAATTAATTACCGTAGATATTCGAATATAAACCAAGATTTTGGGGACAAAAAAATGGCCCAGCAATAGGGGTCTCGGTTTATATTTGGGTCAGCGCTGACCCGCCCCCCTCCCAAAACTGTTTCCAGGCCCCTGCCGGGCCTGCCATGAGACCTGGTGGTCCAGCAGTGGCCGAGGCAGGAGGGATCCCTCCCACCTCCTGTCCCAGCCCAATTCTAATTATTTTGATCTCCTTCTTGCCTCCCCCACGTACCTTAAGTATCCCTGGTGGTCCAGCGGTGAACCATTGCTGTGCCTGTGCAGAACTGCTAGCTAATTGGCTATCTCAAGTTCTCACGAGACCGCGAGAACTCAATGGGAGCCAATTAGCTAGCGGTTCTGCAAGGGCAAGAGCGAAGGAAGATCACTTATGCCGCGATTCACTGCTGGAGCACCAGGGATACATAAGGTAAGCGGTGAGGCGGGAGGGAGATAAAAATAATTAGAATCAGGCTGGGACAGGAGGAGGGAGGGATCCCTCCTGTCCTGGCCACCGCTGGATCATCAGGTCTCATGGCAGGCCCAGTGGAGGCCTGCAAGACATCGGGAGGGAGAGGGGAAAGGGTGCAGAGACTGGCAGGGCAGGGGAGGGAGGGAGTGAAGGTAATGGATGCAGAACCTGGCAGAGCAGCAATGGAGGGGGAACAGGGTGCAGAGCTGGGCAAGGCATTGCACTTGAATATTAATCCCCCTCCCCCCCGGTTTATATTTGAGTTAATCCTTTTTCCGGGAGGGGGGAGGTTACCTCAGTTTATTTTTAGGTCGGTTTATACAGTATGCTGGATTTCACGATGTTCTAATGGTGTGATTCTTTCTGTTTGTCGTAGATACAAATCAGATGACCCGTCCATTGTCTTGCCGTCCATACTACACGCTGCCCAACACCAGCCATGAAAGGAGGTCAGGCCTTGCCATCACAGAGCCTGCCCGCTTTCACTCCCACATCAAGGGTAAGAACATCCGTCTGGACACCCACGCACGAAAGGCATCTCGCAGGAACAGCTTTTGCAATGGGATTACATTCACCAACCGGCCCATAAACCTATACGAGAAGGTGCGGCTCAGGCTGGTGTCTGTGCATCATGGCTGGAGCGGGGCACTGCGCTTTGGCTTCACGATTCATGACCCATCTCAGATGAGCTCAGATGACATACCAAAATACGCCTGTCCAGATTTGGTCACCCGGCCTGGATACTGGGCCAAAGCTTTGCCAGAGAGGTTTGCACTGAGGGACAATATCCTGGCATTTTGGGTGGATCGGCATGGAAGAGTGTTCTATAGCATCAATGATGATGAGCCCATTTTGTTTCACTGTGGCATTAAAGTTTCCAGCCCTCTCTGGGCTCTGATAGATGTTTACGGGATTACCCAGGAAGTGCAAATATTAGGTGGGTACAATTTTGGTTTAAAACCAGCACACAAAGCTTGTCTTGCTTTAATATGATCTTAGCTACAACATCTGGGAAGCTAGCAAAATATGACGAGGTCTGTATGTGGCTTTTCACTTTGCAAGTCATGAGTCCCTTCAGATGTGTCTGAAATAGAAAGCAATTTATACCCAAAGAAGTAAATATGTAATTTGCCTGAGAATTGTGCGCTGCCCTCTGATTGGCAGCAATTAGGGAGGGGGGAATAATTGCCAACATTGCACAACAAAACTGTTGAATAATGTGCTATTAGAATATCACACACTTGTTATTCAATGACCCTCCATATTTTGCATACTTTTAATTATTTGAAAGAGAGGTGTAATTGAGGGTTTTTATGTGAACGTCGCTAGGACTTGAACGCGAATTTTCAAGTGTGGGTACGTTATATTGCTATCAGCACACAGACCAGATGGATAGCTAGCATGGAAATTTTGCATTTGCCAATACTGTGTTTTATAGAGAAACTGCACGGGTAGTCGTTCTTTGAAAATTTGCAAAAAGTATTTCTGCAAAGCATCATTTTGTCATAGGTCACTAGGTGAAAAGGCCACGTGGATACCTATTTTGAGTCCATTTTTAGAAATAGTCATAGGTGCCAATCTGTCTGTATAAAATACTAGATCAAATCTTGCAGAAATCATGCTTACGAACGTTTATACTCTGCATTTTATAAACTGTGCACAGAAATCATGACACCACCCATGATCCCCGTCAAAATCCACCACTGAACTAGCCCATACCAGGGCTTCTTACGAATAGATGCAGAGGGTTAATTTCTAAAAGTAATTTTACCTGCACTTACTGCCCTGGATGTGTGGAAAATCCTGCATAAGATTACCCCACCCCACGAGAATGTCAGGACAGGGATACTGTAACAGCGGTATACTTTACTGACCTGAAGAAAGAGGTTTTGACCTCTGAAAGGGCTGCGATCAATACATATAAATATAATATTGCTGAGGCCAAAAGAGTCCACTACGCTCATGAAATTGAAAATGACAACTTTAATATCTAGGTGGAGAGAACGAGAGGGCACTCGCTAAAGTTAGAAGGGAAAAGATTCTGTACAAACGTAAGGAAGTTCTTCTTCACCCAGAGAGTGGTAGAAATCTGGAACGCTCTTCCGGAGGCTGTTATAGGGGAACGCATCCTTCAGGGATTCAAGACAAGGTTGGATAAGTTCCTACTGGAACAGAACATACGCAGGTAAGGCTAGACTCAAATGGGGCACTGGTCTTTGACCTAAGGGCCGCTGCGTGAGCAGACTGCTGGGCACGATGGACCACTGGTCTGACCCAGCATCGTCAAATCTTATGTTATGTGCTTATTACGCACCATGACTACACGCCCAGACCTAGGACTGTCAGAAAAGATCTCTCAACCTAATGCCCAGACCCTCGCTGACCACTTCCTCAATAAGATAAAGACAGTAGAACAAAAAGTTGAGAATGCTTCCATCGCATCGGCTCCAGCTCACTCATCCCCACAGATGACCTCCGACCCCTGTGCTGCTGACCAAATCTGAAGCACATTTGTACCACTAAAGAAATTACCATACAGATAAACTCCTAAAGAAACTCTCCTCCCGAAGCAGCTCCCTTGACAAATACCCCATCTGATTATTAACCAACACCCCGATTACATCATTGCTTGAATCACTCCCTCTCTGAACACTCTACTATACCATGGCCAACTTCCACCCCAAATGGGTCAGATTGCACTCACCCCTGTTCCCAAAGCCTCAAATGCTGATCTATCAAATCCTACAAATTACAGACCTATTGCTGGCATCCCAATATGCACCAAACTTTTAGAAACACATGCAAGTAAACAGCTCTCAACATATATTGAGAAGCACTCCTGCCTCCACCATACGCAGTTCTGATTTCACCCGCACCACAGCACGGAACTGCTTCTACTAACCTTAACTACCAAAGTCAAACAAACGCTACGCAAAGGCTATCAGGTCATCCTTCTACAATTCGACATTTCAGTAGCATTTGACTCAGTCAACCACCAGCTACTCCTAACCTATACTTGATGAAATATGCATAGTGGGCACAATACACAACTGGTTTAAAGACTTTCTACAGAATAGGAATTACCTTGTCTGAAAAGATGAGGAATTTGCACAAAGCTGGCAGTCTTTCTGTGGTGTTCCCCAAGGATCTCCCCTGTACTCTACAATCTATTCAAAAGCTCCCTCGGCAATATTACCTTCACTAACAATGAGAGCCTATTATCACACGCAGACGACATACTCCTCCTCATTCTAGAGAATTGCCAACAGCATAGACAAGATACAGATGTAGGCTATGCTCAAAAAGCTCAAACTGAACACAGCAAAACACAAAATACTGTGGTTTCACGCTTCTCTACAAACAGTCCCTACAACTATCACCCTGCCCTCAGAAACCAAACTAGATATTGACAAAACCTCCAAAGTACTCGGAGTCATATTGGACTCAACCTTCTCCTATGAACCCCAGATTGCCAGCTTACGAAGGAAAACCACCTATAGCATGAGACAACTCAGACTGATCAGACCTTTCTTCCACAGTCATCACTTCACAATACTGACACAAATGCTAGTACTGTCCCAACTGGACTACTGCAACTCCCTTTATGCAGGTATAAACACCACACTCATCTGCAAACTACAATTAATCCAAAACAAAGCAATATGGCTAATCTTCAAACTGAAAAAATCTGATTCCATATCGCCCTATGTCAACGCACCTCTCTGGCTACCAATCTCTGCACATATAAAATTCAAAATATCATGCATAATGTACCACATTTTATATCAAGCTCAACTGAACCTCTCGTAAGCCTTTTCATCAACTCTTGGTCCAATTCAACCAGAAACATCAAGAAACTTCTTTTGATCCTCCCATCTCCAAAAGGAATTAAGTACAAATGCATATTTAACACAATTATCACCCACATCGGCGCAAAGACCTGGAAAACCTCTCAATAACCATCAAAATGGATCCCTGTTTCTAAAACTTAAGACTCTTCTGTTTGAGATAATACTCCATGGACAATCAATAGCTGCTTTGACTCAAAGAACACCATATCTTCTTCCAATGCAAACTGCGCTTCTAATGTCCACTCTAGTCTTCCCTGAAAAAGACTCTCCTCCGTTTCCTCCTCCTGCTTACTGTCTCTTTACTACTTGATTCTTCTTCTTTTGCCTATCACTTGAATTGTACGTCACCTTGAACCTATTTCAACATAGTAATGACAGTAGATAAAGACCTGAATGGTCCATCCAGTATGCCCATTAGTTATACCCATTAAAAAGACATGATTAAATGAACTTGTCTCTTCTTTGCTATTTCTGGGTCATAGATTGTAAAGTCCACCTGGTATTGTCCTAGGTTCCAAATGCTGAAGTTGCCATCCAAGCTCACTCTAGCCGATCCAACCATATTGTTTGCAGGATATCTACTATAAAGTCTGGCCACTAGCATCCTCATGTTCCAAACTTATGGAGTTCCCATTGATGCCCTCCTCAGCCCAATCCTACACCAAATCATCACATATGGGACAAAGACTGTGCAAGTCTGTCCAGTACCAGCCTTAGCTCTTTAAGGCATAGATCGACACACAAATTGTAGATTAGATGAGAGCTAATTGAGAAATGTAATAATCCAATAAAATGGTGGGTGCTCGATTTTCTTCCCGCCATGCCTCATGCCTCCTACCCAAATGCAAAATATAAATACTTAAGTTGGTGAGCTTCCCCAAATCCTGCTGGTTCAGCAGCCAGAACTCTTCAGGCTTTGCAGCTGGTGGCAGCTCAGGGCCATTGCCACTAGCTGCAGAGCTTGGAGATTACTGGCTGCCAGACTGGAGGAGGTGGCAGGGTTTTGGGATCCCCACCAGCCACAGCAAGGAAAATGGCTAATTTTTGGTGGACCTGGTCCTGCAATCCCTGTGTGTTCAGTACAGAAAGAAGTGCATATCTGTTTTTATTTCTGCAGTGTTGTAATACTTGCTGAATTCAATTTCTTGGGGTTTCCAGTTTAGTTTCTATTTATGATCCTTTAGTAAAGGTCTGTCTGTGTTTTATGTGTAAAGAAGTCATTTAAAGTTGTTTTATGTGTGGTAGTAATGGGAAGTGGGGATATCGGGGAGGAGGGGGATGCAGAGAAGGGATTAATAATAATAATAACTTTATTCTTCTATACCGCCATAGTCGTGAGACTTCTAGGCGGTTTACTTTGAAGAGAGCTGGACAGTCAGCGAAATACAATATACAGATAGTTAACAGATGTTAGAAATTTCAGACTTATACGCAGGAGTGGACATATTTGAAATAATAGAAATTTTGTGTAGATCCTTTTTAGGTGATCTACACAAAACACTAATTCAATTTCTAGGAGCTCCGTCCTTAATTTCTGCCCTGGGCCCCCAGCATGTCTAAAACCGGTCCCTGTAAATCTGGTGTGTAAAGTTTGGGCGTAGGAATCGACAGTAAGCGTGATTCTGTTAGGCGTGCCCCATTTCTACACTCACGCTTAGCGCCAGTCTTTCCCAGCACCTATTTCTGAGCGTGATTTATAGAATCTGGCCCCTTTGTGTGGCTTTTTCTAATGTCTTGTGGGTTCCCCGTCATCTAGGCTAGTCGCGAATGGGTTTAGCTAAGAGGTATTCTTAAGCATGAAATCATCTCCGCTTCATGCCACTGATCTGGTAGAAAAAGTCGCTTCTCAATAGACTTCCACTATGCCCGAAGTAGGTCAGGGCAGGAAGCTATTTTAAGTGCTTTCAGATTAGTTGCACACCACTGCCATACGACCTCAGAGCGATGCAGCTAAGAAGGTGAGAGAGATGGCATTAGACTTATTTCTGCATGCCATGGGCCTTTACCATCTGCACAGGATTCCTTTGGTTTAGATGGTAAGCTCTCTCGAGCAGGGACTGTCTCTTATGATTGATTTATCTATTTCCTTTTCTATCCCGTCCTCTCCAAAGAGCTCAGAACGGGTTTCAGGTTAACACACAAAATATAAAGTTAACAGTTTACAATACAGGTTTTTCAGGTAAAATTTTTATCCTAATTTGACACATATTAGGGGTCTAATACTGATATCCATAATACACAGTTCACAGGTTAAATTTGTCATAGTTATAGTACAAGATTTTTCAATACAAGTTTATCCTAATGTGACACATAGCGAGGATCTTGAATCAATATACCTTTCTTTGTAATCTATCGGCATGTTTAACGTACAGCGCTGCGTACATCTAGCAGCTCTATGGAAATAAGTAGGACCGTGTTTCCCCGAAAATAAGCCCTGGATTCGCCGGTAGCAGCACTTCCCACGCCCCTTCCCCTGCCTTCGCCCCCGCCTGCGCAGCCAAACCCCTGCCGACCATCCCATCTTTCCGTCTGAACCCCGCCAACCACGAGACCTACATACCTCCCTCCACAGAGCAGTGTCGGCAGCACTCTAAAACAGGCTGCTTGGTGGCCTTCTCCCGCCGGGGCCTTCCGTGTACCGCATTGCTGATGACATCATCTGTGATGCGGCAGAGGGAATGCCCCGGTGGGAGAAGGCCGCCAAGCAGCCTGTTTAGAGTTTGCTTTATAAATATTACCACTTAAGCTCGTCTGGGAGGATACCACCATATTTTGTTTTTCTATTTAATGACACAATAGCAACGGTTGCAATTAAAAGGCCTTGAACAAAGCGATCTACAGGTTTCCAAATTTTCTGAACTTGGCCATTGCATTTTAGGCTGCAGAAGCATCGTTACGTGTACATCAGACGTCCTGCATTCTTCAAAACCCAAATCCAACATAATTTTCTAAATCATCTGATAAAATTCCATAACAAACACAAACTACCAAGAACAAATCACATAACCACTACTGAGTCCAGCAAAGAATTTCCAAATAATAATCTGAAATGAAAAGAGACGCTAGATATTCAATGTATTCTTAATCCTTTGCCATACCCTCATCTGAAGATGTTGCTTGTTTTCTGCTACAAAAATACAACCTATAATAATTTACGTAATCAGACACAATCCTTAAAGGAAGCCAGTTCAATTTTCGTAGGCCAGGATTTTCAAAAACCTGCGTTTAAAAAGCGACGATCTGCTACTGCAGCCGTTTTGATACCGAATCTAAAATCCCGAGACATTCATTTAAAAAATAAGATCGGCGGACAGCAGCGAAGATTTCCTATATTTCCTTGTGCCACGCTGATGAGTGTGTGCGCAAAAAAAACGCCGTTTAAAAAAAAAAAAAAAAAAATCACACTCTCCTGTTGCACTATTGGACAAATGGAAGGGAGAAGCAATGTAGACTTTTTTCAGTTGCGCATAAAACAAGCCTTTCTCTTGAAAACATGACTAATTCAGGTAAATCTTGTAATTTGTTTTTAACGTAAAATTTAATTAGGACCCACAGCCAGAAACACACAAGACAGGGGTATCATAGAAGAAACGTTGGCTTTTAACAAGCGTGCATGAAACATGCCTATCTCTCCCAAAAACTCAAAAGAAGTGTGATTTTATGATCCCCCACTAAAAATATATAGATACACGTTTTTGGCTTTTTTTTCATTAGCCATAGTCAAAACAGAAGTGCTGGCACTGTAACGGCACCCCCAGACTTCTCGCTCAAAAGCCGATGCCGCTCTACGAAAATGACTCGGCGATTTTTAAGAATCCACTGATTGTCCATTGATACTTGCTTTTTGGAAATCAATTTGGGGTCAAATAAATAGCTTATTGGAAAATCCGGTGGCATTATCGTATGATGCGGTGTTATTTGGTACATCAATGAGAGTTAGGAGCCAAATATCTTCTAACAATAACAAGTGAATTATAGTTTTTGGTGGAGCTCTTTATGTCACCTGTTTAAAATGGAAAGGATAATTGCCATGCAGCAAAGGAATTTTAAGAAATTTCAGGATATTTGGGAGCCATTAACAAAATACTGTAATGAATGAATACCGTTTTTTCCCCTTATAAATGCACGTGCAAGATGGGGGAGGGGGTATTTTGGTTTTCTTATGAGTGCAAATTGAATATAGGGGTGGGAGGGATATGAAATCTTAAGTAGATTTTGATAGTCTATTAAGTGATGTATTTAAGTATAAAATGATGTTATATGCCGTTACACTTATTGTAAGTTTTAAAAAACCAAAAATCCACTGGAGGGCTCGATTCAGTGTTAAAGAGCTCATTTGCATGACATGGTCGGAGACTGCTAGAAACCTTGCTTACGACAGAGATAATCCGTTTTGATAATCCGCCGCTAAAATGCGTGCAGGCTAAAACGCCGGAAAGCAGTTTAGCGACGGCGTTAAAAGTTTTGAGAATCTTGCCTTTAGTCTTTTGGGGTTTCTTTTACTCCTCGTAACCTTCTTGCCTCTGCATTTGCTCAATCTGCAATTTTACCCCGCCTCGGATTTCATAATTGTTTCCTTCCAGTTATATATACAAGTTGCCCCTTTGTTTTGAGACTTGGTCAGCTATTGTATAAAGGGCATTCCAGTATGAAAACTCCATATGGTGTTGGTGGTGAGGATTTACACCAACTGGAACCAGGTGTAAAATCTGGTCCACAAATTGGATGTGTATCTGTGGTATTCCGTAATAACTGCATGCAATTTTCTGAAATGCTCTGACCCACCCAAGGGACCCCCCACCCTTTTGCATATCTGTGCAGACACAGTTAGGTGTACGTAACCCCGTATTTCTGCGCTGATCTGCCTTGAGCACCTTGCATCCATTGGATTGCAATTCCATGCTGAAATTTAAGCATGAAATTTGCATCTAAGTGCAGGTACCGTTTATAGAATTCTCCTAACCCCCTTCTCCCCTCTCCCCAATTTTTTTTTTAAAGAGAAAGTCCTCTAAGATATTGAGGCTGGTCTGAAAGATGTATTTAAGAACATAAGAAACGCCTTCACCGGAACAGACCAAGGTCCATCTAGTCCGGCGATTCGCACACGCGGAGGCCCAGTTAGGTGCTCCCTGTTGGAGACCCGGATCTCCCATATCCCTCAATATGATTTGCAAGAAGGTGTGCATCCAACTTGCGTTTTTTTTTCTTCTGGAGTTGGAAAACATCTCCCCTTTGGTCTCCAGCTGGGTGTGTGAGTTGTGTCCTTGAAGAGAAGCAGTGTCTTAGACATAGAATTTCAAGGAATCTGGGTCTTTTCTTTTTTTTTTTTTTTTTCGTAAACAGGAAATGACAGCCAGGCTACAGTATCTTTAGTTTAAGAAAAGAGCAAGAAAACTGGTCCATGAGCCAATTGTTAACTTAGAACATTCTTTCTTCCTTTCATCTAATGTATGGGGTGATTTTTTTTTGGGGGGAGGGAGGAGTTGCAGTCTTTTATACATTAACCCTTTCAGGACCAAGGGACATATTTGTCCCATAACTTTAAAATCCTATAAATTTTGATTGGGATAGTCTACAGTTCTAAATTTGATATGTACGGATTCCATATGATACTGCCTTTATGTAAACAAACTGGTTCCGACATTCATTCATTAGCGTCGTTGCTAGATTGACGAGAAGATTCACTTGCCACACTGTCCATAAGCCAGAAGTGTGATTTTTTTAAATAAAAATAATGGTATTTCACAAAAAAAATCAATTTTTTGGCATCTGCAAGCCCTTTTTACCATAAAAATGTCGTCAAAACCACAAAAATTGGCCTACGATCCTTATGGTCCTGAAAGGGTTAAACTTGCTTTGTCATCTGATAGCTTTACATTCATTGCATGAAGAGACAGTAACTGGGACTTTGGTAGGCATGTCAGAAGCAATGCTGTTTTTATAACGATGAATTATAATAGAATCTGATCTCTGCTAATACATAGCCCTGTGGCGTAAGACTTCAGTTCGTTATTAGCAAGGTTTTGTATTTTGCAAGGGTTTCGTAGGTAGGAGGATTGGCGCCCTTCTCTACTGCACCATATTTTGCCTTCCTGAAACAGAATTTAGTGGGAATTTAGAGCAGGGTGCCGTTTCCCTCCTGATTCTTCCCACTTGGTCAACCCAAAGTTAAATCGGGGCAGGGTGGTGTGTTGTAGCCAGGTTCCACTGTTCAGGTAAGAACATCCCAGTGTGATCCAGAAATGTCAGCCATGAAAAATGCGGCCTGTAGAGTCTTAAATGCCACTTTGCTCATCTGGGGCTCTTAATGTCTAAGCTAGGCGCAAGATAACATATGCATTAAGCTTGTACGAGAAGGTCGTCTGTAACAGTCATAGCCTGTTGCATGTCAACACAGTTCATCATTCTCATTTCACAAATTAGTGTCTGTGGGTTGGTTTCTAGTGAATTTGTCTTCTGTTAGTGTTCCTCAGCCCTGCCCTTGAGGAGCTATGCCCCCTCTGAGATCCTAATCAAACTGTATTTTGTAATTCGGGACCTTTCATCTAATATGTCCCCTCCGAAAATTCCTAACAAACTGTATATTGTAATTTTCGCTTTCTTAAAATTTCTGTATTTCCTCTGACTATCTGCATATTGTCCAGCTCTCTTGAATGTAAACCGCTTAGAAGTAGCAAGATTGTGGCGGTATAGAAGAATAAAGTTGTTGTTATTATTTATTATTAGGAACGGAGGGTACTAAGGAAGACTAAGGTAATAATTGATTATTATTTATTTATTTTTACAGACAGCATGTTTGCAGACACCATGACGTCGGCCCGTCTCAGTAGTGTACGACTCAGCACCTGCCTCCCACAGAGCAGCCATGACTCGGCCAACTTCAACAACAACGAACTAGAGAATAACCAAGTGGTGGCCAAAATTGCCAACCTGAATCTGAACAGGGTAGATACTCATGTGATACCATGCTGCCCGAACAGGCGACTCCGAGCTCAGGGTGGCTCAGCCTTTTTGGACACAGACCTACATTTCCATCATACTCGGGGGCAAGACGTCACTCTCTCTCAGGATCGGATGGTGGCGAGCACCAATTGGCAAGAAAGTAGTAGGACTTTGGTATTTTCTGATCGGGCTCTACACATAAATGAAACACTTTTTGTGGAAGTAGGACATTTAGGACTGCCTTATTATGGGTCACTGTCATTTGGCATCACTTCCTGTGATCCAGGTACTTTACGGACCAATGAACTTCCAGCTGACCCAGATTTCCTCTTGGACCGAAAGGAATACTGGGTAGTTTACCGAGGATTTTCACTTCTCACCAATGGTGATGTCTTGAGCTTTTCAGTTTTACCGAACGGAGAGGTGCACCATGGCATCAACGGAAGCAGTCGAGGCATGCTGATGTGTGTAGACGCCTCACAGTGTCTCTGGGTGTTCTTTGCCATCCATGGAGTCATCAACCAACTGAAAATATTAGGTAAGGAAGAGCTCTTTCCAATGATTTTGAAAACATCTGAAAACTTGGCTATTTTCAAAAATGTAAATTTTGCTGCTTTCCATATAATCACTAATTCTTATTACATTTTCCTTTCTTTAAATTTCTTGTAAACCGTGCTGAGCTCTATCTTTATAGAAAAAATGCGGTATATAAGCTTAAGGTTTAGTTCAGTTTAGGAATGGGCTCAAATGGAAGATGAGACAATTGTTTGCACCCGGAGAGATGCTGAGAGTCAGAACTGTGACAATTTTCCAACATACTTCGAACTTACAAAGACTTTATCGGCAGGATAAGAGAGGGGTGGGGATTGAAGATCAATAGAATTTGTGATAAGAGAGGTGGGTGCCAAGTCATGGATGGGTATGGGGGTTTCTTGGAAGTGGGATGGTTTAGCTTTAGCTTTACCCAGTCTTCCTCCCCTGCCCCCCCCCCCCCCAAGCTAAGGCCAGGTGCTTTTTTACCAACCAAAAATGGGTTGGGATGGATGTCTCAATTGGCCAGAAATCCCAGTGCATAATTTGAACTCAGGTCGTGGGATTAGTAGCCCAAGTGACCTACTGATTTGTACTAGAGCTGAGCAGGCTGGATGGACCAAATAATGTCTGTCTCCAATAGCTTCTGCATTTTTAAGTGACATTCATGGCATATGAGACTGAAATGGGCTGCCTTTTCTTGCTTCCTGCTAAAGGCATGTGGCAATTTTTACTGAGGAAAATATTTGCTCCATATCTTTGAAGGGATCTTAATCAAGAGAAATTGCTCAGTACAGATTATATAATCTTATTTCTCAAATGAGCTACTTTTGTAATGTGCTGAAATTCATTCATTTACACCAACAATAGCACATGAAATAACTCAAATAAATTATAAATAAACTGGGGTAATAATGTGAGGATGAGTTTCTCTTGTTACAGATGTCATCAATCGGGCATTAAGAAATAATTCATTATCAGGAGAGAATACATACAAAAATAGTGATTGAAATCCCAAATTGATGATGACGGCATTCTCGACACCTCTTTTGTGTGGAGCTGTTTGTTAGCTGTGGGAACCAAGTGCCTAAATAAAATATTATTGACAGGATAACTTGAAAGCCTTTACCTCCTTTTAATATAATCATTACTTCATCCGGGGTCCTTTGCAAAATTTTCTTCACTTTATAGAATGTTGAGAGAGAATGATTTTCCTACCCAAGACTCAAATACAGTAGCGCACAATTTGAACCTCATGGTTTGTTTAATTATCGTTGAGAGAGAATCCTGTGTTGTCTTTAAATAAACATACTCGCTGTCTGTGCGCTGTAGCACAGATGTTTGCGCTCGGAATTAAGTGACCCAGAGATGTGGAGAAAGTGCTGTCCTATGGATGGAGGTGAGGTGGGTACAGGATGTCCCTTCCAGACCCAAGCTCCTCTTGAACTTGGAAGTGAAAAGAAGAGGGTGTAGGTTACATAAAGCTCGTGACTGCCTGTTATCTCAGCAGCAAAATACATTTCCCACCAAGCCACAGTCATTTTTTTCTTCTTAAACTCTACCCATCTCCTTCCAGGTCTGGAATCATGTCTGCCCTTTATCGCCAGACACCAGTAGCATAGAATGCTTTATAAACCTGTGTCCTCGAAGGAGACAGTCTCCTCTGCACACACAGTAACCAGATCCAAAAAAAGGAGCAGAGCATGCCTGGTCTTCAAAACCCTTCTTTATTGGTAGCAATTGAACTATGTGCAAGCAGTCTAAAAAAAGTCACAAAAAGTCACGTTTTACTCTAAATGGGGCAAAATGAAATGAAAGGTGAGTCTACAACCCAAGTAAGAAAATCAAACCACTAATGAAATCCAAATTCCACTAAAACAATAAGAAAATATTGTTTGATTATAATAATACACATAGAAAAAAAATCACATTGTATCACAACTTAGGAAAATTGATCTAAATGAATGATATAATATGATGATGGAAGATTAACATACATATCCAAAATATAAAACCAACCATAAATGAAATCCAGATACTGGTAGGGTAATAATTTAAAAAAAAAAAAAGATGCATGATTACAAACGCGACATTATCATGTTGTGTTATTTATGTCATGAAGAAGGTCACGGTACTACTTGAAAGGGTCCAGAGAAGAGCGACTAAGGTAGTTAAGGGGCTGGAGGAGTTGCCGTACAGCAAAAGATTAGAGAAACTGGGCCTCTTCTCCCTCAAACAGAGGAGATTGAGAGGGGACATGATCGAAACGTTCAAGATAATGAAGGGAATAGACTTGGTAGATAAGGACAGGTTGTTCACCCTCTCCAAGGTAGGGAGAACGAGAGGGCACTCTCTAAAATTGAAAGGGGATAGATTCTGTACGAACATAAGGAAATTTTTCTTCACCCAGAGATTGGTAGAAAACTGGAACGCTCTTCCAGAGTCTGTTATAGGGGAAATCACCCTTCAGGGATTCAAGACAAAGTTAGACCAGTTCCTCCTGAACCAGAACGTACGCAGGTAGGGCTAGTCTCAGGAAGCTGGTCTTTGACCAAGGGCCACTGCATGAGCTGTTACAGTGGCACAATGGACCACTGGTCTGACTCAGCAGCGGCAATTTTTATGTTCCTATGTGACCTTTTCTATTGTATGTTACAAGACTCCTGAAGCAGACACTATAGCCAAAACATGGGCCGTTTCAAGCCAATGATGTGAAATTATTATCTGCCATATTTAATTGCTACCAATAAAGAAGGGTTTTGAAGACCAGGCTCGCTCTGCTCCTTTTCTTGGATCTTCTAAACCTGTGTCCCATGAGGTCCCTGATCCAAAAGGCATACATGCCAGGGCTGCTCAGGTGGAAGGTCCTCAATGGTGGCCCCTCACCATGACTAATGGAAGATTCTGATGAACAGAAGCAAAGCTAATAGACAGAATTAGGCGCCCTTTGGATGGCAGTTGTCAAATTCTTCTTAACATTTCCTCACATCAACTGTGCTAGTTTCCAAACCTGCTTCCAGGGCCCCCCCCCACCCCCCGAGCCAGTGTACATGAGACACATTTCTGTGTAATGAAGGCGGGGCCATGTGTACTCATTGTGAATATCTTAAAAAGACAATCAGGCAGGGGTTCTGAAGGACCGGTTTGAGGTGCTTATTCTCATACTTGATACCTTCATCCTAGGTTACCGTAGCTAACAGAATTGTGTGTTTTTGGCAGGCACCCTGCAGTCTAGTACGATGACCATCTCGCCCTCAGGATCTCCCGGTGGCTCCCAGTATGACAGCGATTCGGACGTGGCCTTTAGCGTGAACCGGTCCTCCTCTGCTTCGGAGTCTTCGCTCGGTAAGAGAAAACTGCTTCAAGGCCTCTTTCCTGTGTAGGGCAGACAATGCTTAAAAATAAAATAAAATGGGGGTCTGGCACTTGTGCCCTCTGTGTAAATTGACAGCCATGTAAATTAAAACCTCCTTGTGGGGATGTTCCTGCAGCGGAGAAACTCAAAACTGAAATGGAAGATGGAAGAATTAAATTTCAAGGTGTAAAGTATAAAATACAGTGAAGAGCTGACTTGTTAGGTGTGACATGGCATAAAACCTGAAATATTTGAAAAGTAGGTGTTGGGGGGGTGGTGTCAGGTCTAAGCAGAGCATGGACCGAGACTGGGAACCCCAGGAAAGGGCAAGTCCTGTGGTTGCCCTGTTTTGGCAAGGAGCAAGGGGTAGGAGGGCTGTGGTTGCCCAACACTCAACAGCCAGAAATGTTTGGAAAAAGGTTGGGAAAAGTTACAGCCAGTTCGGTAGAATCACCCAATACTGTACCAAGATAAATGAGGCAGTCCCTGCCCCTTGGAGCTTATAATCTAATCGAGGTAGACTAGGAAAGCCTGCAGACCAAAAATTCAAGTGAGGCTTTAGTGAGACACTCTCCCACACCCCTGAAGCCACCACAGATATTCATATTATTGAATTTATTGAATTTCATTATTATTGCATTTTTTTAAAAAAACCTCTAATTTTAGCAATTGTAAACCGTCCAGATATTTTTTTGATGGTCGGTATATCAAATTGTAAATAAACTTGGAATCCAATAACATTTGAGTCCCTCTCCTTCCCCCCAACAAGATTGTAAAAGTAGATGAATTGGGAGTAGAAAAAGAAAAATCACTTAGCACGTATTCCCAATAGTCATCTAAAAGAGCCCAAATCCTCTTAAAATGTCGAACTGAACGTCGCTTAACAGCAGCTACTTCTCCGTATTTACGAGTAAGACAAATTTCCGCCCACCATGCAGAACAGGAAGAGCCGCGCTATTTTTCCATTCTGACAAAACGGGTTGAATTTCTAGACCCATCAGAATCTCAAAGAATTCGGCCTTACATTTTTTTTAACTAAATGCGATAAGATAGCAGAACGCAAAATAACAATTTCACAAGTCGGTTCTGTACGAAAGCCAAAGATTTCTTGCACTCATTGCCAGACTTCATCCAAAAATTGTAGAGAAAGTTAACGATGAAGAGCAGTGTTGTGAATACGATCCAGTGGTGGTTTTAACAGTACGTATTGTTGATGTATTTTTTTGTGAATTACAGTAGATGTCATTTGGATTGTTTACCACCTGGATTTCGAGATGGGCCGAATATGAGAATTTTTCTATAAATGAACTTAGGTGGGACATAATTCTTGTTTCTTTCTGTTGCAGTGACTGCTCCGAGTTCGCCTCTCAGCCCTCCCATGTCCCCTGTGTTCCCCCCGCCAGAGCCCCAGGGCAGTAAGAATGGAGAGTGCACAGTCTGCTTTGACAACGAGGTTGACACGGTGATCTACACCTGCGGACACATGTGCCTCTGTAACGGCTGCGGTCTGAAGCTGAAGAAGCAGATCAATGCGTGCTGTCCGATTTGTCGCCGTGTTATCAAGGACGTCATCAAGATATACCGCCCTTAGCCCCGCCTTTCTCTTCGGTGATGCCACGCCTTCCTCGCAAGACACAAGAGGGCTTGCGCTCTGCTTGTGTGTGCAAGCGACCGAGTGAGACTGGTGGAGTAAACCTAAGGACACCTCACCTGTGGAAGCCATCGTGTATGTGGGACTCTGCTGTGATTTCTGGCTGTGCTCTGTGACCCCCCTCCTGCCATATTTGGATGAAAGTAACAAAAAGCAACTCCTGGCTGTGGAAGAGAGAATTTTTTTGTTACTGGGTAATGTTGAATTAAGCCTCAGCACCTGATAAGTTTGGAGTGGTTACGTGCACATGCGACGCTGATATGTTCTAAGTAATTTTTTCCCAGGTAACAGGGTTATTTGAAATAATAATTAAAAAAAAAAAATCTCAGAAATAGATTCCTCTGCTCTCAGTGCTAGAGCTTTTAGGTGACCAAAGCGTGAACCACTACGAGACCATGCAAACCAAATTTGAGGATGTTCCTGAAAGGCGAAAGAAGTTAAGGGTTCAGCATGTGGGGTTAAGGGTTCAGCTCTGGTTCAGCATGTAAGCAGAATATTTTTTATTCGGGTACTTTAGTTAATGTGGAAACAGGTGGAGAGCTTGGAATAAAAGAAGGAAAATACAGGAAAGAGAAGGAATAAGCTCAGGTTAAATGATGGTGCCTAAGACTAGATTGCCTGGCTGATTCCATTCATGACATCTGAAACGCTACCCAACTCCCCCTCCTAGCATCCAGATTATTTTTCTGATGGTCCACTATTTAGAAACATGATGGCAGATAAAGGCCAAATGGCTCATCCAGTCTGTCCATCGCACTTAATTAGTTATTTTTAGCTTCCTGAATCTTAGTCTTCTGTCAGAGTCTCATTAGTTGGTCATATATAAGGCTTGAAAGAATGCTTATATTTGCAAGCAGAGACCCCCCCCCCCCACTCCTCCTTCCACTCCTGTGCATCTGCAGCAGTGCATTTCCTTCAGGTTTGCTTTTATGTAGGCTGTTAGCGCAGCAGTTCCCAAACTGCGCACCAGGGCACAGCGGCGAACATGCAGAAAAACTGCAGGTGATTTCGACACCCGTGGATTGGCTGGCAGGGATGCCCAAGCCCCCCCCCCCCCCCCCCCACCAGCTGAAGAGAGCCACTGCACAAGTTGGGAGTGCGATTCGGGGTGAATTGAGCAAGTGTGGGGAGTGCCATCGATTTCCTTGCCGCTCAGGCAAGCGTGGATTTCAGGGCTCAGGTAGCAGACTTCTTCAGCTGGCGAGGCTTGGGCACTCGATGCCGTCAAGGGGAGGGGGAAGATCTGAGAGAGAATTGGGTGGCCTAGGGGTGCTGTCAGCTGGTGGGTTAGCATCTCTAGCTACGTAGGTTTTAAACCTCATTACATAAAGACGGCTGCGTGGTCTACGCAGAGCCCACAGCTTGCTCCGATGGTTGCGTCTTTCCCACAGGAACGAGGCAGATCCAAACTCTGCCTATAGGGCACTCTCAGAGATCACCATTTTAACAATTGGGATAAAAGGATAGAGATAACTTACTATTTGGTTGAAAGGGTAAAAGCAGAAGTTTCTTTCAATCAGATGCTGGACTGCTTTTGCCAGCTTCTTTCCGTGATATCATGAGTCCAATTATTAACGCCCGTCACAGTTCTCATATTCTTAAACTTAAACGTATCGCATACTGCACCTTTTGGTGAATAAAATGGAGATTTTCATAAACTGTATGTCACAGGGCACGTAAGCATCAAGACTTTTCTGGTGCTCTGTTGGAACAGTATATACTGTATATAAAACAGTCATTGTGCAGTGTATGTGTCCCCCCCCCCCCTCACCACCACCACTATTCTCCTGTCCCAGCTGGAGCAGTGCATATGAAGGGCTCAGTGGAAACCCTGTAGGGTGGGGATGCTGGACTAATCTCTTAAGAGGCAGAAGCACAGCACGGACTGTGAAAGCAGAAAGACAAAAGGCCATAATGATGTCTCCACTTGCCCCACCTGCCAGATGGGCTGTATTTTAAAAATCCGGTTACTCCTGCATGTGTGGAAGTGAGCGGAATTAAAATGCAGTGTATTTTGGTGAGTGAGGTTGTTACTGTTTTTATTTGCACCTGTCTGTTCCCCAGCCTCCTTCATGAGCACAGATTTATTTCAAACCCCCTTCTGAAGGGTCATTTATCGATCTTTTTCTACATGGAAAACAGGTTTAATGTGCTAAAAAAGTTTTTGCTTTGTTTTTTTTTTAATTGCACAGAAAGTATGTAAAGCAAGAAATCCTGGGTACATTTATGCACACCAGATATAGGTATTCATGGGAGTATAGTGTGAGTGGAATGGGGTCTCCAGTGGAGGTGAGGAGCTAGGAACACACAGAAAGTACACATAAATTGATAGCACCTCTGTAGCAGGATACAAATTGTGTACTAAGATTTGTGTCCTGTTGGGGCTGGTTTTGAAAGCCTGGTTTATAAAAGCAGAGAGTGGCATAGGTTGCCCGTCTCAAATAAGGACCTTTCTGGGACTTTTTGAGATGCCCTGGTGTAACGTCTCTCCCGTTTCCCGCATTCCAGCTTCTTTGGTTGGCCGTTTCCTCTTGGTTCATGATTTTGCCACCAGCCCTGCATCAGGACGATTCAGTCCTGACCTTTTGAAGACCAGAAACCTGTTTCTCTGTTAGTTGTGGAGCGATCGCCATCTCGTAAAAGGTTTAAAGTCCAGCACTTTTGGTGAACAGCTGCTGCTGTGGCAGGATGAAGTGACCGAGCCCCTGAATTTCGAAGCCCATGTAAATGAACGTTGCATCCACGATCCCTATATTATAGTCAATCGTGGAAAAGGAAAACAACAAAACAAGATTTTCTCTTAAGTTAATGGTTACCTACAAATAATTATTTCATCTTTTAAACTTTTCATGCATGTTAAACACAGCTAGCTGAAGGTTGCAACAGTGGCTTCTTCCACCGGCAGTTGACAACATTCCTTTGGCCTCCATGAGCCTGAAAAATTAACAGGGTTGATATTAAAGAACAGAGCAGCATTTTCAGGTTCAGGTTGAGGGTTATAAGAACATAAGAACATAAGCAGTGCCTCTGCCGGGTCAGACCACAGGTCCATCCTGCTCAGCAGTCCGCTCCCGCGGTGGCCCAAAAACAGGTCAAGACTTGTCTGAATCATCAGAAGGGGCTCCCTTGCCACCTTGGTTTCCCATTTAAGTCCTGCCTTCCTATCGAAGTCCTAGCCCTCCGGTCTTGCACATGCACGACCAGGTTGGTTTATACTCATTACCTGGTTAACTTCCTATACTTGTGTTACATCCCAGCTCCTCCCTCAGTATCCCATGATCCCTTTATCCCTCAGGAATCCATCCAATCCCTGTTTGAATCCTTGTACCGTACTCTGCCTGATCACTTCCTCCGGTAGCGCATTCCAAGTGTCCACGACCCTTTGGGTGAAAAAAAACTTCCTTGCATTTGTTTTGAACCTGTCTCCCTTCAGTTTCTCAGAATGCCCCCTCGTATTTGCTGTCCCCTTCAGTCTGAAGAATCTGTCCCTATCCCGACTGCTGGCGTGAGAGGTTGGACTATAGGCCAGTGGCATCTTGCTAGAAGGCATCCATTGTACCCCTCCTTGTGTGCGAAGTAAGCCCTGGCTGTGTCTTCTGGGTTGTGTTACGAGCCCTTAATTGGCCTAACTGAGCAGGGTAGAAAATCCTTCATCTGCCCCAGCTGGGCAAGCTCCGTCGTGGGAGGTTCAGGAAATCGATGCCCTTGGGACGATTGCTTTCTGTATCCTCCCAGTTTCAACCTGTAGTAACTGGTCATCACCATACGGAAGATTTGTCTGTGCCTTATCGAATCGTGTTTGTGCACTTTTAACCTTTTTTAACCAACTTAAAAAAAAATTACACACACAAATCCAATGGTAGTTTTTTTAAGAATTACAAAATAGCTGCAGAAACAACACCCCCCCCCCCTTCCGCCTTTTGATATTCGAGTGAAAGCTGTAGTTTTCTGATTTATTTTGCTACAGACTATCCAGTGCATTTGGGCTACTTTTGTTTCTAAATGATGATCTGCTGTGATCTGTAGAACCCGTTTTAAGCTCTAACAAGACTTCGAGTCTTTTTAATACACTTGTTTGAATATTGTTTTGCACTTGATCTCTCTCTGGTTGGTGTGCTTTTTTTTTGTGCGTGCCGATTTTTGTGTTTGTGAGTCTGTTTTTCTAATCCATTTTCCAGTAAATTGTTTTACCTGTTTTGAAACAAATAAACCTCTTGCTTGTAACAGTTCTTTGTTTCCTTTGCTCGTTTTTGTGGTGAATGATGATTGGAAACGATGAAATTCCTTCCCCTTGCTGCAGAGAAACACAGGAGGGATTTGCTCCTTTGACCAAGTACCTTACTCCTGATTTTTGGGGGTCTTCCATCTTGCATCTAGCAGAGGATTTTTCCCCCATTTCATATCCCTTCCAACGTGCTATTTTAAACCCAGTCCTTGCACTTGTGGTTCTCCATCATTATTAGATGACAGCTCCCCCCCCCCCACACCCCCACGCCAAACCTAGAAATGTGAACACTGCTAACCTGGGGAGCAGAAGACCAGAGCTACAAGCTGAACCCAGGTGACTTAGCATGACCACACAGACAGACAGACCCAATCATGCATCGTTCTCCTGTGAAGAACCCCGAAAACCCTGGGGAGGGTAGGCAAGAGTTTGCATGATACGGGATGAGTGGTTCGAAGCAAGGAGAGTTGTATGCTTGTTTTTGTCTTATAGAGGGACAGCGGCAGCTCTTTCTCCACATAATATCGCAAGGGGAGATGGAGCTATCTTTGGGAGCCCTCAAGAATCGCAGATGCAGGAAATGAGACGGGGTAGTTTTAAGCTCAGTTTGTAGCCAATTTGAAAAACTGTTTCTTCATCAGCACAATTGAACCCTTGTTTTGAGGACATGGGAACTTAGGAGCGTATCGGCTTTGCATTAATAATATAGAATACTTTTGGACGTACAGGTAGGGTAAGAAAATGAAAATATTGCTATTTAGAGCTCTTGATTTATTTTAGGTAATTATATCCCACCTATCAAAATTGTGGTTTACAATCAGGTACTTCAAGCATTTTTCCTTGTAAAATATGGCTTAATACAGGGGTGCCCACACTTTTTGGGCTTGCGAGCTACTTTTAAAATGACCAAGTCAAAATGATCTACCAACAATAAAAATGCTAAACATATATATATATTTATTTATTTATATATATATATACACACCGAGTGTACTTTGTATTTATGTTCAAATATTTTTTTATTATACAGCCCCCCTCCCCCGAAAGCCTGACCCCCCCCCTGAAGGTCTGCACATTCCCCCTCAAAGGTTGACTCCCCCCCTGAAGGCCTGCACTACCCCTTGAAGGACTGCACCACCCCCCCCCCCCCGAAGGCCTCCCCTCCCCACATCCATTTACCTAATTCCAGCAGGGAGCAGTCTGCAGAGAGGATCGCTGGTACTTTAGCGACCCTTGCAGGTTGCCATAGGCCTCAGGAGCTGTCTTCCCTCTGCCCCAAGCCTGTCTCTGACTTAGAGGAGGGGCTGGACCACAGCAGAGGGAAGACAGCTCCTGAGGCCTATGGCAACCTGTAAGAATTGCTAAAGTACCACCTGCCACCGGCCGTCTCCCATTCGTCCCCTTTGGAGATCCCCACAGGAATAAGAAAGTTAAATTAATAGAATACTTAGGCACAGAAAAACAAAGAAATACTTCCAAGAACTGCCCCATAAGAACTGCCTGTCACAATGCTCATTAGTGGAACTGAATAAAAGACAAGTACAATGGATTTAGAAGGGGGACGATCCGCCCGGGTGCACGGCTTGGAGGGGTGCACAGCCGGCCAGGTCCGGGTCATCCTGCCTTTCTTTTCCCCCGGTCCGCGCTCGGGGCTTGCGCCTGCCTGGTCCCGCGCCGACGCTCGAATGGTGCCGTCAACTCCCGCGAGTCTCGCGATAACCAACAGCACCATTTGGGCGGCGGGTGCGAGCCCCGTGCGCAGACCGGTGGAAAGGAAGGGCAGGAGGACCGTGCACCTGGGGCGGGGGTGGACCGCCCCACCTCGGTACGCCACTGATTGGGAGGCCGATTTTGGGGGTTTTAAAATTGTATATCGGGCAGCATTAGGCCTCGCTCTTACCTCAATCATTACAGGCGCTTCTATTTCTTGTGATGCGCTGAGCTCCGTCCCCCACCGCCCTTCACCCCGCCCTTCCAGCACTCTGATTGGCCAGCGTTCTTTAAGAGGCGGGCCAGTCAGGAGGGGAAAAAAAGAGAAGGGAAGAAGGGAACCTGCTGTGCGATCGACTGGGGTCGCCTGAGCGAACGACCTGTCGATCGCGATCGACGCGTTGGGCACCCCTGGCTTAATACATAATTTGCTTCCCACAACCTGGCCCTTTCCAGCTTTTTAAGTTGTAAAGGGTGATTTTCTAAATTCGCAATTTACATCCATCCATTTGCACAAGAAAAAGCCATGAGAGCCTTCCAAAATGGCTGCCTAAATCTGATAATAAGCTCCTACCAGGCTGTGTTGTTTCTCTAAATCGGAGCCATTCTATATAGGTGACAAACTTTTGATGACACAATTGTTCTCTAATAGAAACCAGGTATGTAAGGCAGCCCATGTTGTAATTCCCCTGAATGCATGAGAAACCAGCCTTTGGCCCTTCTGAGCCATGTTATAAGTGCTCCGTGGCATCCCTACTGCATGTTATAACAATCCAAGGCCCGCACGCTTTACGGTTCCAAGGATATAATTTATGGACTAAAACCTTTCTGCATGTGAGATTTGTTTCTTTTCCCCAACTGGATGGTGCAGGGTCTATCTTGGATTGGATGCATTGCATTTGATAAACTGTTTGAACATGGTGACGGGACAAAAGCGCACCGGACAAAGCCATGCCGACATTTGAGCCCAGACAATTGGCCACAAGACTCCACTTTACTTAATATTGTTTGCACTGCCATTGGGGATGGGGGGGCAACCCCCCCCCCCCCCATTATACAGAAAACTTAACTTTTTCCTAAATAAATTGGGAAAAGTTAAGTTTCCTCTATAATGGGGGGTTCCAACCTCCCAACCCTTCCCAACAGCAGCACAAACAGTATTAAGTAAACTGGGGAGGTTCCCCAGGTTGGAGCTCTTTAAAATTAACTTCTGGCAGCGCGCTGGAGTCTTGCGGCCAATTGTCTGGGCTCAAATGTCGACATGGCTTTGTCCCGCGCGCGAATGACTGTGAACCTTTGAACATAGGTATTAAGTGGTTTACAATGCTGAATATAGGCATTGAGCTACTCTCTCTGTCCCGAACGGGCTCACAATCTAATTAAGCACACGTGAAAAGACATCACGGAGATATATAATAGGGAGAACGTGCAAAAGAACAGGTCGTCAAAGTGCCAATAATCGAAACGGCTTTTTAGACACATCCATGGACTTTTTAGGCCTCAGAATCCTGCTGGGCACCCAGAGCAGAAAGGGGTATTTTTGGAGGAGTGGTGTGGGTGGGATGTGGGTCGACCTAGACTGTCATCCTGCAGCGATAATCAAAAGTTTGACAAGGCTGCCTGGACGGAACTTATATGTTGACCTAAAACCAGGTATAAGTGCCCAAAAGATATCCAAAATGACCAGATAACCACTTCAGAGACAAAGTAAAGACTCGCCCACACTTCCCCCCCATGTTCACGGACCCCTCACACTGCCATAAATCTTGGAATAAAAACCTGCCTCCAGAACATCAGCACCTGGCATAGGAAAGCCTAGTAGAGCTGCATAGAGTAGTCTAGGTGTGGGCTACTGAACCATAGAGAGGAGGAGCCAGGCCCATAAGCCACTCTAACCACTACATTCATGGTGGAAAATGTGAACCCACCAAAACCCTACTGTACTGCCTTATAGGTGCCACCTGAAGACATAAGGGCTATTATGGTTGTAGACAGGTGGGTATAGTGGGTTTTGGGGGCTCACCATGACCTATAAGGGAGTTTTGATGAGATGTTTATCTGGCACCCTTTTTGTGAAGTTCACAGCACTGACCTGTAAGGTGCCCCACTGCGCTGTTGCCATGTCTGGGTGGCCAGTCCATCACAATGCTGGCCCCTCCCATGTCCAAAAGGTCTTGGTTTGGGACTTGTACAAATATTTGGACGAGAATGTGGTATAAAGATAGATGTAGTGGCGGTGTGGACGATTAAATGTCTGGACCTACAGATGGACGATTAAACCCCCAACTATTTTATAGACGTATTTTTCGAGAATGGACATTTGTGCCCTGCTGACTTTGGGTAACTTAAACATGTTTTGATTATGCCCCTCTAAGTATGCAAAAGACATTTAAATTTAGGCAACTTAGTGGTTAGAGTAGCTGCCTCAACACACTGAGGTTGCGAGTTCTATTCCTTGTGACTCTGGCCAATCACTGAACACATCATTATCCCAGGTGAAAAATAAGTACCTGTCTAAAATATGTAAAGTACTTTGATTGTAACCAACAGAAAAAGCGGCATTTATTTATTTAAAAGCCTATAGCCCACCTATAACTAAGTGAGTTCCAACATAGAATGATAGGGAAGTGAAGTAGCAACTCTTCTCTGTCACAAGAACATAAGACTAGCCTTACTGGGTCAGACCAATGGTCCATCAAGCCCACGGTGGCCAATCCAGGTCCCTAGTGCCTGGATAAAACCCAAGGAGTAGCAAGATTCCATAATCTCAAGATTCTGGAACTCCAAAGAGTAGCAACATTCCATCCAGGATAAGCAGTGGCTTCCCCCATGTCTTTCTCAATAACAAACTATGGACTTTTCCTTCAGGAACTTGTCCAAACCTTTCTTAAAACCAGCTATGCTATCCGCTCTTACCACAACCTCTGGCAATGCATTCCAGAGCTTAACTATTCTTAAGATATATGCCTGGCATGGAACCCCCCCTCTTAAGCAGCAAACTTTTATGCCTAAAGAAAGTGTGTTATAAAGGCAAGTCTCCCATTGGTAGATCTCTGTACTAAGATTCTGCCATGGTTATGCAGACAGTATGGGGATATCCTCTTGGAATCGCTGGAGCAAGTTCTTGGTCAGAACAACCTATGCACGCATTAGTAGAGCTGAGCCAAGCCAACGTGCTTTATTTAACTAAGTTTGATTGATGCTTCGGTCTTTTACGTGGTTAGAGACTTGACAGTTTTGGAAGCTAGCAGTAAGCTGTTTGAAGGCTGCCTTCACTCCAAGATTCACTGCAGATGGGACACAGCGTCTGGACTTCTTTTCACATTTTAGGTAAAATGCCAAATCTTTCTCAAGTCTGCCGTGAACACATGACATCTGTTTTTTGTCATTTTAAGAATTCATTATGTCCATAGCTTGCTGAGGGATAAGAAATTATCAGCATTTTTTTTAAGGGGAAGGGTTGGAAGGAGGAGATAGCGATGAAAGTTCCTTTTACCTAGCTGGAACCATCCCATTGTAAGGTACGGGTTGAAACAACTGTTGATTCACTCGATCCTCTTTCTCCACCTTTTTCTTGATCTTCTCAGCATTGTTCAACATAGAGCAGGGGTGGACAACTCCGGTCCTCGAGGGCCGGTTTTCAGGATTTCCCCAATGAATATGCATTCAAATAGATCTCATGCATATTCATTGGGGAAATCCTGAAAACCTGACTGGATTCCAGTCCTCGAGGACTGGAGTTGCCCACCCCTGACATAGAGCCTTGAGCAGCTGCATTCCAATTTGAGGATGGAATTTTCTCAAAGTTTTAGGAAGAAAAATAAAGATTGGCTTTCCTATTTTCTGATTCTATTTTCTGGCAGTGTTGCTAAAGCAACTTCTCTTTGTCTCATCGTGTGGCATGTTGGAAATTTTGACTAGGTTCCATTGCTGCCTCTTGCCCCCTCCTCTGATTTTAGCTTTTCCATGTTTTTGAGCAAGTTTGATTTTTTGGGTCACTTTTCCTTTTTAACCTTTTGCAAGAACTTTTCAATTCCTTTGAGTTCAACTTTCCTGATGTCTTTCCATAACTCTTAGATACCCTGTTAAGTATCCAGTGTGACAAATTGATTTTGCAAGCAGTCTCTAAATTCCAGTGGTATATTTTCGAGATCATACTTTTGCTATTTTCAGCTTTGAGTTTGCATACTAATAGCTGACCTGTACTGCAGTTGGCTCCAGCTTTCCCCCTTGTTAATGTTTCTTCAGCTTTTCTGTCGTCGACTTCCACAGATGTAGTCAATCTGGTTTTTGTACAATCCAATGAGCGAAGCCCATACAGTTGCCAGAAAAAAAGGTGAAATGGATGATGATCCTTTACCGACTTGTGTTTTGGTTCCACTGCAACGTTATTGAGAAAAGTCAAATACGCGTAGCTTATAAAGTAGCATTGGAAAAGAACAGCAAAATCCTGGGGCAACTAACCAATGCCAGAGTTAATATATGTTCAACGGCTCCCCCTTCTGCTTCTATTCCTTTCTCTCCTCTCTTCTACATTCCAAAGTATTTAGATCAATGCTGTCTTGTTAAAATGTTTATTTTATTTTTATTTTTCCTCTAACTCTACTTTTCATTTCTCTATTACCCTCCAGGTACTTTAGTTAGATTGTGAGCCTTCAGGACAGTAAGGGAATTTTTCAAGTACCTTTCTTAATTCTAATCTTAATGTATATTTTCTGTAAACCGCTTAGAACCTAACGGATGTAGCGGTATATAAGAAATAAATTACATTACATATATGCTGCCCCTGCCACCAAAATGCACACTGCTATCATTGAAATAGTAACTGAAACATTAGCACATTGCATTTCTTATTTTTAACCCGAACATAATCAACCTGATATTCACAATGATTTAAGATGGCCGTAGAGAATGGCTCTCAGTATTTGTGTAGTACCGTGAGCGAATGCAGCAATTCTGTTCTCACGCCAGCTGCAAGGGACAAGAATGAGTTCTTGCTCCAACAGAGAGCAATTAAGGCTCAGGGAGGCCTACTGAGACCACAGGGGTGGCTTCGATATGGCAAAGGCTGGGGGAGGGGGCTTTCTTGGGGCCAGGAAGGGGGATGGTGAGCGCAACCCCCTCCCCCCCCCCAAGAATAAAGACAGAATTCAGCCGGAGCCTGCATAACTTTCACATTTAGGTCCCAGCTGAAGATCTGGTGGGACCCACATGTGGTTGTTCAGCGCTGGTGTTCTCACATTGCCCTGAATCCAAAGATCTGGGGCTAAATTGTCTAGTGATGGTCAGTGTTTAAAAAAATCATTGCCTGGAACCATGTTTTGTCTCCTGGGACATGCGGTTAGCACCGCAGGGATTTAAAAGCACAGCTCGGGTGTGAATCTTCATGGTCTCACCCTGCATGTGCGCTATCACGACTTTAATTTACTGTGATGTTTTAATATCTACTCCCTAAATTATTTATAGCCTGTTCAAACGGCAAAGGTGAGGTGCCCACTACGGGGCTGTAAACCCTCAAACCTTCAGTTTCCACGCCCGATAACAGCAGAAATCATCCCCCCGCGCCCAAGGAACTGCACTTTGCTTTGTGCCGGGTTGGGTGGCAGGCGGTCATAACCCTTTTATTTTTCATATACCACTAAGTCATTTACATAATTAAAAGGCAAAGGGGAAGAAGCTAGACACACAATGCAGCATACAAGAAACCTGTAACGAGGCAGCAAAAAGAACACCCAGTCACAGCGTATCATAATGACACGAAAAATAATTACAGGCATATTAGGATTCCTATGAGCTTCGGAGCGTTTACCGTGCCGGTCCGTGGTAGAAACCCTACTGCAGCTTTAACCGGCTACGGCGAACCAGATAAAGATAGGAACTGACTTATGCAAAATATCAACACTTAACCAGTCAAATAACACCTCTGCTCCCAGTATGCCTCCAGCTGGTTTTGCTTTTCAGTTGAAAATGACTGGTTAGCCCCAAACAGGCCGCTTAAATTGCTTTGAATATCGAAGCCACGCACTCAGGTCCTGCCACCTGGCAACAACCCTTGAGTCAACGGCCGGCAGCATCTTGTGGACCTGCCGCTCTGTTCCTGAAATTGTCTGCCTGTCCACTATTTCAGCTTGGTAACTGGCATATGAAACACTTCTTCATATTCATGTCCTGAAGCCGTGGCAGCAAAAACCGGACTTATTACAGACACGTACACAGAGAGACAAATGACAGAACCCAGAGACGCCGACCGACTTCTGACTACGGGCTCTTTGTCAATCTCCCTAAAATTGCAGCATTAACACAGCAGTCTCCGTCTGCTCACCTTCCAAATGATGTTCAACAGTGCCATGATGTGGTTACCGAAAGCACAGACGCAGATCAGTGATTCAGGAAGGAGTTCATGTCCTTAGGGGTGGATAGGTCGGCTGGAAATGTTAAAAGGAAAGGCATCCGAGTTCCCACTATCTATGATTTATCTCTGGTTTTATTTACACATCAAGCAGAACTACAACAAAATAGTCTAGATCAGGGGTAGGGAATTCCGGTCCTCGAGAGCCGTATTCCAGTCAGGTTTTCAGGATTCCCCCAATGAATATGCATGAGATCTATGTGCATGCACTGCTTTCAATGCATATTCATTGGGGAAATCCGGAAAACCCGACTGGATTGCGGCCCTCGAGGAGGGATTTTGAGATCCCTGGTCTAGCACAAGGGTAGGCAACTCCGGTCCTCAAGAGCCGGAATCCAGTCGGGTTTTCAGGATTCCCCCAATGAATCTGCATGAGATCTATGTGCATGCACTGCTTTCAATGCATATTCATTGGGGAAATCCTGAAAACTCGACTGGAATAGGGCTCTCGAGGACCGGAGTTCCCTACCCCTGGTCTAGATCAACTCGGTCCTGGAGTCCCCCCTTGGCAGTCAGGTTTTCAGGATATCCATAATGAAGAGGCATGAAAGAAATTTGCATATCATGGAGGCAGTGTACGGCAATCAAGTTTATACATATTCATTGTGGATATCCTGAAAACCTGACTCCAGGACCGAGTTTCATTGCAGTTTGGAATGAAAGTAACCTTTAAAAATATTTCTTGTACCAACAGTCCTTAAATGAAGGTGGACCCCCCCCCCCCCTGAGAATTCTGGAGACTCAGAATGAAAAACAAATCACAAAGAGGTGTGGTGGGATTTGAACCAGGGCCCCCTGACTAAGACCACTGCTGTAACCATTAGGCTATTCCATCTGGAGAGTGATGTGGTCATTTTGTGACACAGAAGTCCCTCCACTGCCACAATGACTTCTATGTACCTTATTTTGAACCTTGTTTGGATATTTCAGTTTGGAAAATGGATATTCCTACTGGATGTTACTGGTGCATGGACGCCCATGTCTCGTGTATTTCAAAACAGGTTGTACCTTGCCAAATCCTAGTCTAAAACACCAGTACCACCACCAAGGTACCGACCTGCATGGTCTTTCTAACATACCATTCAATACATCCCAAAGGAGGATGAGAATCTGGCAAATTGCAAAAAAAAAAAAAAAAAAAAAAAAAGGAATCGCCATAAGTGTAGATTTGAAGAGTGAGGAATGTTTATTTTTGTTTTGTAAAATACAGATTGCCAATAACCAGCAGCTACAGTCAGCACCAACATTTATATGACGTTAATGAAGGTTGGTTTGTTCATAGTGCTTTTTCTATTACAGTACAATGATGTTTAATGACACTGTGGATGGGGAGAAGCATCCAACTGCTTTTCTTTCCTGGGTCTTAATGGCTTTGAAGTGGTCAACAATCGAAGAACCTCAAACCCCACCCCACCTCATCCTTTGTCTTCTATACCGCGCAGATTTCAACTAGGATTCAGTGCAGTTCACAATAAGGATCGATGTGATGGGTTCATGAAGAGTTTTGATCAGAGTACATGAAGTTTGGTTGAAGGTTACTCGGGGAGAGTAAACATTAATTCATACAGGTGAGCGACTGACTTCCCCCAACAAGGCACTCTTCAATCATGGCCACAGATTAGATGGCACCTTGGCTCCTTGTGTCAGACCAAAGAGGTTCAGGTGCACTAAATGGCCGGATTATGGTGTTTCACGAGAAGGTGCTTTTCACCATCCAGCATAGTATGTTACATTTAGCACTTTAGAAAGGATGCAATGCAAAGTGTGTCCACGGCGACAGTGATGGGGACAAAACAGCAGAACAGAGGTGTTTCTGAGACCTGATTGTGTCGCCTCACAGATCAGAAGTCACAACTTCCTAGAGAAGAGAATCAAGTCTCCTCTCCGATAGCTCAATGCTGATATTTTTTGATTGGACCCTGGTGAGACACTAATAGTTCCATTTCAGTGTTCAAGCGTCCTATCTGCCTCATTAACCCTGCAATTCCTTTATTGCTAAGCGCCCGATTCAAGGCCATGCCGACACTATGCTCCACAGGAGGTACCTGTGTCTTCACCAACCAGTAGCTCCGCCTTCTCAACCAGATGAGATTCTAGTCCTCCATGTGCCACACACTGTCCGATTCTTTCAGAATTTGAGAGATTTATTTTCAAAAGAGGCTGATAATCAGAGGGTTCTAAACCGGCCTCTCTTGAATACCTAAATCTAGGCTCCTAGTTTTAACAGGCTCTCAAATTTAGGAACCTAAGTAGATTTAGGACAGGGAAAACAGTTGGGAGACTAGCACTGATTTTCTGCACTTGGGGGTGGGGGTGTAGGAGAGGGGGGTAATTCTAATTTGATGCCTCCCTGAGGTTATTGTATAGTAGAACAAGGCACCTGGGATCAACTGTCATTGTCACATCTAACATGTTGGTGCAACACTTGACAGCCGCAGAGCTGGCACAAATGCAGCAAGGATACATGAAATTATAGCATTGTGTAAATTACACGCAGAAATGGGTGTCCTGCCAAGGTTTCATCCCTGTGTACGTACCCACGACAGACGTTAAGCAAAATAGCACTTAGACAGAACCTTGGCATCACATGTGAATATGTCCATGTTCTAAACATTTAAGCACACATGCAAACGTGAGCATTCAGCCTATTTGCCGAAACCAGAGGACAGTTAGGCGCTTGGCTTTTTCTGAATAGCGGCCTCTAAACCTTTACATGTAGGATCAATGACCAAGTTCCTTCTTATTTGACATGAAAGGTCATGAGCTTAACCCCTGTACTGAAGGGCTTCAGGGTCACAACACCCGTTCTGTACAACTTCGCCTACTTTAAAACCTTGGATATACTTGTCTTAGCATTATGGTGAACGAGGCACAGAAACAGTCTCACTTTCATATGCGTAACCTGAAACGCATTTCAAACACCCCACGCTCACCAGAACCCAACCATCCTTGGGTAGGACGTCAAGAGATCAAGATACCCAATGTCCATTAGAAAACATTTGAAGCCCTCCAGCCATGAGCTTCAAATGGGAGATCACAGTTTCATTTTCTTAAGGGGAGACTGTATTCTCATAACTCCATGCCTTCCCCTTGAAAAGTCTTGTCGTTGATATACAGTTTCATAATTCTTTAGTGCTTTCAAAGGAAGATATTTCATGGAAAACTGGGTTTTGAGAAAAGAACGGTCCAAAAGGTTTGTTGAAAAGTGTCAAACTGGTACGGTACAGTAACTTTTCAACAAACCTTTTGGCGGGGTTCCCTGACGCAGGGTCGAAACATGATACATCATGTCAGAACCTTCTAAGCAGATACTTTTGGAATTTTTTTGTGCAGAACTGGGATCATTTTAACATTAAAAGCAAGTGAAAATTAAAAGAAAAATATGCTACGATTGGATGGTGAGGCTACATTTGGGGAGTTTTCCCCTGCTGTGGTCCTCCAGAGCAAATTATTTTCCCATGGAATTTCTTTTTGAAATTATCTGCCACGTGTGCAGAATAATATGTATGGAGGTTCCATATATACATATTTTGTGTATATTTGCCTTTGTTCTCCCTCTTGAGACTATTTTGTATGGACTCTGTCCACAATCACATATAGGCAGTAGTGACATAGTAACATAGTAGATGACGGCAGATAAAGACCCGAATGGTCCATCCAGTCTGCCCAACCTGATTCAATTTAAAATTTTTTTTTTTTTCTTCTTAGCTATTTCTGGGCGAGAATCCAAAGCTTTACCCGGTACTGTGCTTGGGTTCCAACTGCCGAAATCTCTGTTAAGACTTACTCCAGCCCATCTACACCCTCCCAGCCATTGAAGCCCTCCCCTGCCCATCCTCCTCCAAACGGCCATACACAGACACAGACCGTACAAGTCTGCTCAGTAACTGGCCTAGTTCAATCTTTAATATTGCACACAATTTATAGCAATCTAGGATGCCTGGTCATGCCACCTCCATGGGACAGCCCCCTTTGAAGTCACACATGTCAACACTTAGGCATCCATTATAGCAGGGGTGTCAAATGTCGGTCCTCAAGGGCCACAATCCAGTCGGGTTTTCATGATTTCCCCAACGACTATGCATGAGATCTATTTGCATGCACTGCTTTTTCATTGTATGCTAATAGATCTCATGCCTTTCTAAAACAGGCATCCTGGACCCACCCCAGTAATGCACAAAAATCCTCAACCATTTGTACAAGCTCCGTGTGGATATAAGCATTTTATAAAATACATCCCTACATCCCAACTCCATTCCTGCTCTGTCCACACTACACTCGGGAATGTCTCTGTGTGGTGATAGGGCACGTAGGCGTGGTCTTTTAGCACACGTGTACCTGTACATGCGATCAGCCATAATTTTATGAATCATTTCTGCAGGCAAAACACATGTTATGTGTGGAATATTCATTCTAGAAATTACCTCCTGCAAAGAGTAACTGCAGTTGGCAAGCAAATACAATTCAGTCCTCCAGCAAGAGATGAATATAATAGTTTAAATTTCATAAAAATCCTCTTGCTCTCGAAAATTAATCTCCCAGGTAGCAATGGCCCATGAATGCAGCTGAATGTTTGGTTTCCCAGTAGGGCTGAGGGTCCTAGGGATACTGTGGAATTTCAAGGTGTCATCTTGGCATCCAATTTCTTAAGAAGAGATGACCCTCCAAGGAATTTACTACCAACCGGAGACTGGACAAGCAAAAGAACAAAAGCCTGGGCTTTAGGAGGAGAGGCATTTTTTTGCTTTTTTTAATATTTCAGAGGGAGGAAGGCAGTCTTTATAGTACAACTCAAACCGCCCCAGTTCTTTAAGCGCAAAAGGTAAATGAGGTAAAAAGACTTTCTTGAACAATGAGCTCAAATATATAACTGCATTCCCCAAGCGGAGAACTTCAAGCAATCAGAAGTCAGCACGGCTGATCAATTATCACTAGGGCCTGTTTTATTAGCTTTGCCCCAGAAGGGGGGGAAAAAAGCCTTAGTGAAATAGGCCAGGGGTGAGCAGAACAAACGCGATATTCCAACACACAGTCAGGAGGTGCAACTGTTTAATGTACAAGTATTTCTTTGGACCTTTCCAGGAAAGCTCAGCTGCTTTTAAAGTCAGAGAACCATCACTGAATGGCTTTGTAGTCATCGCCTCACCTCCTAGCTCTCGCTTCATTAGTGTTTTATGCAACATTTAAACAATTTGTGCCTGAAACCAGTCAAGCCTCTATCTAATAATATAAAACAAGACAACAGATGGTGCAAGACATTTCAAGAAGATAAAATTGACATCCTTAACCCCCTTCCTCTCTCGTCTATACACCCTGAAACATGAAAACAGATTTTTGCAAGGTGAGAGGCAGCTCCGCCTCCTTCGACAGAAGAGAAAGGTTGGACTAGCTCACAGCATTAGGACTGGCCCAGAGTGGTCCTTGTTTCAAGAGGGGAAAGAATGATTACAGGCAAAATACACAACTACAGTTTCTTCTGTTGGACAAGAGGCTGTTTAGAAGAGAGTTCCATTACAATGCTTGTTCAAAAACTTTAGAGATGACCGGTATAGAGGATATTTTGCATCTGAAGCCACTGTTTTCCAAAGGATGTTTTTACATTCATTCTTTGTTGATCTTTCAGTCCAATACTTTTACACATGTGAGGAAAGATCATTAGTCATTGTGAGCCCTTACGAATGCAGAAATGGGGGTATGGCAACATCGAGCAGAAGGTCAGGTTTGGCCAACTCTCTCTAAATGAGCAAAAGGATTCATGTTCAAAGACGTTCCTCCACCCCATACCCAACCCCTACGGGGAGCCATATATGAGGAGCTAAGACATGGAAGGTGCTGCCTTCTCCAACCACAACTGAACAAATTGTGTCAGGCTGGTATTTACGCATAACTAGATACAATTGTAAAAGTCTAGGGTCTCGTCTTTCTGTCGGTCGCCTTCACATTGAGAGAGCAGCAGAGCGGGGTGCAAGGATGGACAATCCTGATAAAGCGCTCTATCAATCCATGCAGCTTATGGAAGGCAGGAGGAATTAACCTACGCAGCAAAGTTTAAAAGGCACGGTTTGTTCTCTTTAAAACGTCATGAAAATGAAAGAGGGCTGAGGAAAATTTAAAAAAAATGCAGGTAAGAGCCCCAACGCACAAAGCATTTGAAGATCTTCAGGTGGCATGTTGTGGCGTAGAAATTTCTGCTTGGAAGGGACCGGACATCATAAGCTATACCCGGGTTCTTCTTCCTCTGGGGCTTAAGGACATAGCAAATGAAGACAAATTCTTTATGTTCCAAGGAGTCAGGATCCTAAACCCAAAGAATAACTGTTGTTTTGATTTCTTGAGAATTTCACGTGGTTTTCCATACAGTTATTCCCAAAAATGTGCATTCATCTGCACGCTATGTTTCTTACACTATAATTTAGACATTTTCTTACGAGCTGAGATAAATAAATGAAAACCTGAGGTTTACCTGGTATTTTTACAACAGGTCACATCTCTGGAATCTCCACACTGGTTTTGGAGCTTCAAGCAATAGCAAATACACTCCATTCATTTTTCAGTATACGAGGAGAACAATTTTCAAACTGATCTAGTCACTTCAAAATGGATTTATATGGCTAGATAGGGCCATTTCAAAATCCTCCCCCTGTTTCACAGAGTTTGTGCTGCTGGCTGCTCCTGGAAAGGGGGAGGGAAAGGTTTAGGCACTGATGGGAACATCAGATTTATAAAAATCTGTTTATTTTTAGTGAGCTGAAACTATGTGCGAATGTTATCCTATTTTCAAGTCTCTGACTGTATCTTGTATGCAAAAAAAAAAAAAAAAAAAATCTGAGCTAGAGAATTACCTGCGACTGTTGATGGTCTCCATTTTCCAAAAGGAAACCACAGGAAATTTTATTCCTGCAGATGGCAGGTACTAAACTGCCCCCTAAAAGCCTGAGGTGGCACAGTTATGACACTTTTTCCTGTAAATTCATAGGGCGTGGCAGGTTCTTTGAAAGTTATTGATAGCATTTCAGCAGCCAGTTTTAGTGTTTAATATTCCTAAAAAGAAGGGAAACAGGACTTTTAAATGAGACAGCTACAGGCCATGATTCACCCTTCCTGAAACTCTAAGTGAGCTGTAAATACGTCTGAAGCGGAAAAGAAATCCATTTCACTGATCAATCACCAGTCAAGTAAACAGAATGGCAATGGAAACCTCCCAGTTAAGATAGTACAATCTATCCATGAACTAATCAAGAACAATTCTTAGACATGTGGCTCGTAAATATTCTTTTATATTGTTGAACTCTACATATGTGCACCTGCCTCTTCTTGCAATGCAGTTCGCTACTGGGGATTCACTTGGAAGGAGGACCTGGGGGGGGGAGTTGGGAGGTTTTTTTTGGGGGGGATGTTGCTTGGTGTGGGTTTCTTGAAAATGCCTTGAGCTTGTTTTCGCTATTATGTGTATCATCTGTTTCATTCCTTTTGCTGAGCTCAATAAAATATATTTGACTATAATTCTTGGACATGAACCGACTATTCCGATTGGTCGCTGGAGGCAGGGACGTGAAAGACTCGTTTCTGGCCTGTTGAATGGCCATAAAGATGTCTCGTACGGTAGGACATGAACTTGGGTTCTTGAGACTAGAAGACAGCTACAAACATTTGGAAAAGGATGATAGAACTTTTCTGGCTGAATATTAAAATTTATCTAGAGGGTTTACAATCAATAAAAGTTTAAAAACTGGCTGTGGGATTATATCCACCTTCTGAGTTGAGACATCAAAAAAATGACACTCTAGAACCAGGTAAAAAAGAGGGGGGGGGGGGTTCCTCATCTTGGGTTATTTTTGTATTTTTTTTCAATGTTTTACCCTGTCCTCATTACTGTGATGGAGCATGAAGAGATGATGAAATTCTGGAAATCTGAAATGGGGATGGAGAAGAGCCTGCCTTAGCCATGGGAGGACTAAGTTACGATTGGCAGAGGCAGCTGACACTACGAAGTGCCACATCTGCTATTTTCATTATGGTATTCTAGATAGAAGAGCAATTTTTTTTAAGTGTTTAAATTATCAAGAAAACAGAGCTCTGTGACTGGTACCAGCAGATCAATAAAGAGAGACAGAAACTTCCCTTTATAAAAGGTCACATTAAAAAGACAATGGGTTCAAACTTTTGTAATATATGACTGAACTCTGAGGACTTTCTTAGAGATCAGACTCCACAGGTGACCCTTGAGGTTAATTCCCTCCCACACATTTAGAATACTGTGTACAATTCTGGAGAAGCACCTTCAGAAAGATATAAAGAGGATGGAGTCGGTCCAGAAGAAGGCTACTAAAATGGTGGGTGGTCTTTGTGATAAGGCGTATGGAGACAGACTTAAAGATCTCAATCTGTAGACTTTGGAGGAAAGGCGGGAGAGGGGAGATATGATAGAGACGTTTAAATACCTACGTAATGTAAATGCGCATGAGTTGAGTCTCTTTCATTTGAAAGGAAGCTCTACAATGAGAGGGCATAGGATGAAGTTAAGAGGTGATAGGAGTAATCTAAAGAAATACTTTTTTACAGAAAGGGTGGTAGGGTCTGCCGGAGGAAGCAGTGGAGAAAGAGACTGTGTCTGAATTCAAGAAGGTGTGGGATAGGGTTAATGGTTACTGCGGATGGGCAAACTAGATGGGCCATTTGGCCTTTATCGACCATCATGTTTCTAAGTACACTGTTGAGCTTCCCCTCCAAAAAATCCAATATCTATGTAAAGTTTGATGGATTCTCCTTACCCCGAATACTATTTATTCATTCATTCAATTTTCTATCCCGTTCTCCCAAGGGACCTCAGAATGGTTTACATGAATTTATTCAGGTACTCAAGCATGTTCCCCTGTCTGTCCTGGTGGGCTCACAATCTATCTAATGTACCTGGGGAAATGGGGGGATTAAGAGACTTCCCCAGAGTCACAAGGAGCAGTGTGGGTTTGAACCCACAACCCCAGGGTGCTGAGGCTGTAGATTTTAACCACTGCGACACACTGAACACTTCAGCCAGCACATTGCATAGATCTATAATGTACCTGGCCCCTGTTTACTAGGCCACATCAATGCAGAAATCTATGTTAAGGACCTTAGAAGAGGTGGAAAGTGCATTCTGTTGTTAGTGTGCCTGCTAACAGAACAATTTATACCTCAAAACCATAAAGCAAGTTAGTAATTAGGGTCATAACCTGCAAGTAACTAATTTTGTGAATGGGAGTAGACTACCATTGATTGCTTTAAAGGATTGAAGACACGAGACAGTGAGAAAAGATGAACCCTGGTGACTCTTTCCCTTTACCTGCCTTTATCTTGCCCTCTGTCAATGATGACCAACATAGGAATATCATTTTTCTTTAAAAAGTTGGTCCTATGTAAAAGCTATAAATTAAGCTAATTAAATATTCTTGTGAAAGGAAGGTATTATTAAATTGTGTAAACTCAGGATAACTATGGCTTCTTCCTCAGATAATTGGAAGGGATCCAGCCCTCCAAAGTTGGTCCTCCGCCTATAGCCTTGCAAAACCACCAGCCACTGCTGCTCTTCTCCTGTACCTCAAACATAGTCCCTTCTTTAAAGCTGCTGATTTCATCATCTCCTTCAAAATCAGCCACAGCCACATAAAGGACTTCTTTGGAGACTTCAGAGTTAGCCTGTGGGGTAGTTATTCTCTCTTTCTCATCTGCTTTCTCCACCTGCTTGGGTGTTATCTTTGGAGCAAAGCTGCTTCTCAATTTGGCATCCTCTAAACATGGAGTAGGCAAAAATGGTTTGGATCTTGGAGGGGCCAACATGGGTCTGCTAGGTACTGGGGCAATTTTAACTTCTTGTGAGTCTTTCTGTTGCACCTTCACTTCTGTAGGGATACAGGAGGAAGACACTTTCTTTGGAGGTGGAGGTCTTCTGGGTGGAACAACCGGCCTCTGTGGTGGTTCTCTTAAGACAACAGGACAACTTTTTTGCTCTGTGTCAGCAGTCTTTACAATGTCAAGCGATACCTTTGGTGGAACCTCTTTAGAACTATGATTGTCCTGCTTTGGTAAAGATCTGGTTTCTATACTCGGTTGTTCTTGAGCCCTGTAGGAAACATCTACTAGTGACATGCTACTGGAGCAGTTTTCGTTGCCCTCTGTGCTAGAAGCACCATCTTGTTCAATAGGCTTGTCTTGCGACTTGGCAGCAGGCCTCAGCTTGCTTCTAAGGTTGGAAATATCTACTTTATCTTCTGTCTGTGGGTCAGTCCTTGGGGCGGGGAGTGGCTTAGGCCTTACCTGAGGCTTAGGTTTTATAAAGGGATTCTGAGCAATAGGCTCTGGTTTTTCTTCCGATAGCTCCGATTTGGGCTTGGGTGGTTTGGGAACGGAACGAAGGTTAGGCTTCTTTACCTCTTTGGCAGACAACTTGTGTCCACATTCTAGACCCATCTCATTTTTCAGCTGGAACAATTTAGCCTTTTCTGTTTTCAGCTCTGGTTTCTTACTGTCCTTTGGAGCTGCTTGTTTGGGTGGAATTACTGGCAGGATCCCTCCTGGTGGTCTTGGAGGTGGTGCTCTTAGGTGTTCCATTCTCTGTCGCTCAGACAATTCTTCTGATTTAATCATGGACTCTTTCCTTGGTGGTAGACTTGGTTTTTCTTCAGAATCCTTACTGGATGTCTCGTCAAGCCCTGGGTGGACCGTTGCATCTCGATTATCTGGAGGAGTGCTTTTCAGACCATACTCTTTTCCTTTCCAGTCTCTAGGCCACTTCACCCCAGAATCAGTACCGTTTTGTGGAGGACCAGGTAGGGGTCTGGATGGTCCAGTTGGTTCCTCAGTAGCACTGCACTCAACAGTGGCATCATCAGCTTTAAGTTGGCTCATTTCATTTGGCAATGGTGCCAGGAAGTTGGGTCTAGAGGCGTTGGTAGTTTTCTTATATTTATCTATAAATGTAGCAGGTGCCCAACCTTCTTTTTCTTCAATCTGAATGTACCACCAGCCACTTAAGTTCTTCTCTATCACCTACAAGAAACATCAAAATTCAGAAAATTAACACTAGGCTCTAGGGATTCTCTAATCAGTTTAACTTCTTCAAAGTAGCAAAACGTCAACATCATAGTTCATTCCAGTCAGCATAAAGAATGTCAGGAGTGATGTCCCTTTTTCTCTTTCACCTGCAGACATACAAAGGATGTTTGAGGGGTTAAGCGGCTCCCCCTACAGCTCTATCTTTGCACTGTTAATGCTGACAGTCAAATGGAAAAAACTGTCCGTTGGCCTCCTGGCCACACAAGAAGCGAGATTGGACCACCAACTCTCCACTTTACTGATAACGACCCCAGACTACAGAACATTCAGAAAAGAGATAAAAACCATACTATTCAAAACAACCCTACTACCCAACAATTCCTTGAAATAAAACTAACACCATCACTATTCTCAAATACAATCTTACGCCACAAGAACCAACCTCACTAATTCCTCTGGAAATGGCCAGATATATCCTTATGTAATCCGCCTTGAACCGCAAGGTAACAGCGGGATAGAAATCACTAATGTAATGTAATGTAATATAGAGCACAAAGAGGCTCAGAATCCTTTCCTTGGAAAGGCTACAATTGAAATCACTACCTGAGGTCACAACAGATTGTGCGATGCACCCAAGGTATGAGTGGCAGAAACATTATTTAACCCTTTAATTGGCAGATGGAGAATCCGCTACTTTTACATAGCATGATGCTGACTGTACCAAGTCACAGGCATTTGGAGATGCAGATCTCCCAGAAGAGCCATAGAAGGCACATGCTGCTTCTCAGAAACAAGGCCAAATAAAGGGTTAAAATAGTTGGAGTTCTTTCCTCTGTTAGTACTACCTTTGTATCTGTTTGATATTTCACGGACGTTGTATTTGTCCTCCCTTGGTCAATAAAGACTCCTTGTTTAACCCTTTAATTGGCAGATGGTGAAACGGCCAATCAACCGTGCCAAGGTAACAGGCGTTTGGAGATGCAGATCTCCCAGAAGAGCCACAGGAGACACGTGTTGCTTCTGAGCAACAAGGCAAAATAAAGGCTTAACCTGCTTGCCTAATCCCCAGAGCCCATCACTCTAATCACTAGGTCGCCTTCCCCTTTCTGCTAACTTTACAAGCATGCAGTTTTTCTGACCTGAGCGTGACCTCGGATAAAAAGGGGGAGTAAAAGTGAGATGGAATAATGAGGGGGGTTGGGGGGAAGACAGAAACCTCACCTCAACTTTCAGTCCAGCTTGGAAGCTAATGCCATCTGGAATGGTGGTCTGAAACTCCGCAATGGTGTAGTATTCCTCTTCCACCTGGGGAGGTGTGGGCGGTTTGGGCAGATTCAGGCCGCGCGGCTGATGTGACAAAGAGGGGGAAAAAAAGTAATGATATTAAGGTCATTAATGATGCATACTAGTGAAACTTTGAGACGTCAATGAGTATGAATCGGATGGCTCATCGGGGCAAAGGGGCAGGTCTTATATACCGCCTTTTCTGGTTAAACATTTACATATATACATCCAGACTGTGTGGTAAAAGAACTGATAAGAGCCCCGCGAGATGGCAAATCAGTCCAAAAGGGAAGCCTTTATTGTATGAGTCCCAACAAGGATCCGAGTTTCGACAATTTAAGAATTGTCTTCTTCAGGGGACAAAAAATATGAATTATGTTGATACAGAAACTCCATACAGATAAAACCAAGTGTGGTTAAAAAAAAAAAGTCCCCGAGCGTAGGAAGATGCCAGCGTTGGGACTGATTTACCATCCCGTTTGCCCTTCTTTCTGTGTGTGCTTTGCCTTGCGGGGCGGATCCTTCTCCTTTGCCTGACGACAAGAACTCATAAGCCAGAATCCAAAAGTTCTTTTACATTTGCTCAACAAAGTTGTGATTCACAATCTCTCTAGCCCTGATTCTATCAACGTTTATAGAATTGCGTACTGTTACCAAACATCTGGGTTTACCCAGACATGTCCTCTTTTTAGAGGGCATGTCCTGTCGTCCGGACGGCTTTTCAAAACTCGGTACTTTGTCCACTTTTTGAAAAGCTTCTTCTCGGGGATCACATCGGGAAGGCATGCGCCTGTGACGTCATCACGTTGCATCCACCCATGCCCTCCTGACCAACGAAAACAGGTTGAGGGAGCGGAGCTGGGGGCGTGACATGGGCATAACGGGGCAGGGCTGGGCGAGCATATGGGTCCAGATTTTATTTAACCAAAATCTGGTAACCCTAGTCTTAGGTGCTGGCAGGCATTGAAAGCTTAGACGCACTACTAGGGGTTTTCTGGCTTAAATGAGTGTGCTTAAGTTAAACCACGCTTAAAATCCACCCTAAATCTGTCCCTAAGCACGCTTATTTGCTGGTAGCCACCTTGGTGTAGACACCTACCTCAAAGTGTGAGGCATTTACCAGCTAATTCATTTTTAAAATCATTTTTTTAATTGCGCTTTCAATTGTCAGCGCCGATTAAGCCAAGCTAGGTGCCCAGATCAGCTCGGAAGAATTTGGACCTCGGTGCCTGCGTTGTTTTTGCAGTTACTGAGGACAAGTGCTAGTGACAGGCGTTCTCTAGAGGGAACTGAAAAACTTACTATTGTAAGATCCCGCCGGGGTGGGGGCCTCTGCCTCATCGTTGGCGACTCTGTAGAGAGAACAGTTCATATCGCTTTAATCTCCCCGTCATATAACACGTAGGAATTACCATATGCACAGTGCAAAACAATTCCTTCAAGTTCTGGAATGACTTTTCCCGAGAGTCACTAATTGAACGTTTCCTCGGATTGAATCCCAGCCTCCTGCAGCAGTAAAGAAACCCCCTCCCTGTCCCTTCATAATGCTTGCTAAACAAGAGAGCACGAGACAGAATCAAGTCTCCTATATCCGCCTTCAGAATATGAACGTGGAGCCAAGGCAGCTAACCCGGCAGGGTTCAGAAGACTTGGACAAAGTTCTGGAGGAAAGTCCATAAAAATTATTAAAACAAAAGAAAGGCAAAGCCGATGTCACAATACAACACAAGGGATTTTATTGAAAGTTCCTACACACTTTCGGTTCTCACTAAGAGTTCCCTGACAAGTTTCTTTAGAAGTCTGGCTGTCGGTACTTCTTTCATTACGTTCCTAAAGGTCTTTATCCAGACTACTCAAAATCAGTTTGGTATGTCCCCTGAGGAAGGCAGTGTTCTGCTGAAACCAGGCTCCTAGTTGGGACTTCCCATAGGAACTTTCAATAAAATCCCTTGTGTTGTATTGTGACATGGGCTTTGCCTTTCTTTTGTTTTGCTTCTCACTGTGCTGGGCAAAAGAAGACTCCTCTTTTTCTGTTGAGTTGCATAAAAATTATTAGCCACATAGACTTGGGGGAGCAATTTTTCATCCTGGAAATGAGTTAGGGAAACTAGATCAACTTTTGGGGAGATGTTTTTGAGAAAGGTTTGGACAATTTCCTGGAGGAAAAGTCCACAGTCTGTTATTGAGAAAGACATGGGGGAAGCCACTGCTTGCCCTGGATCGGTAGCATGGAATGTTGCTACTATTTGGAGTTCTAGAATCTTGTTGTTCTTTGGGATTCCGGAATCTTGCTATTCTTTGAGATTCTGTATGGAATGCTGCTACTGCTTGGGTTTTGGCCAGGTACTAGAGACCTGGATTGGCCACCGTGAGAACGGGCTACTGGGCTTGATGGACCATTGGTCTGACCCAGTAATAATAATAACAACAACAGTTTATATACCGCAGGACCGTGAAGTTCTATGTGGTTTACAATGATTAAAAGATGCTACAAATTGAGTAGAATTAACAAAGTTAAAAGCTAGTGATTAACAGATCACATATTGTGGATTAAGATTGTACAGGTCAGTTACCTAAATACTTCAGGAACAGATATGTTACAATAAGGCTGTTCTTATATTCTTATGCCATTTTCATTTGGTTTAGCACACCCAATAATTTTTAAAAGTTGGCTCCCTTGATTCCATGATTCATAACACACAGATCCAGTGAAAACACAAAAATAATTTAATTCTGCATGCCGGAAGAACAGAATGCTGCGTTCTGCAGCTATTGTACCAAAGATATTTTGTGGTCAGGGTACAATATTAAAAAAAAAAAGATAATATTAATATACAGGCCAATGCTATGTGGAAGGGGTGATTTAAAGAGGTGTGTATTTTAGAATCTAATATGTTTGTATCAGTAAAAAGGGAGAGAGAGCAGCAGCTGAGGGAATATTTTTCAGCTATACTCAACCGAATGTGGTTTGGCATGCTTGGCAAGTGACACTCAAATTTGGGGTCACCTGGATGCACCGCCATTTTCCAGCAAGAAGGAAAGGACAACTAGATTGTCAAAAGAATTTACCCTCAATAAAAGGTGGGAAAAAAGAGGTGCTCCAGCACCTGAGGACTTCTGAGGGAGACAGAATGTTAACTGAGGCCAAGTCAGCCAATTGTTAGAAACTCATGCAAAGCGCAACCCCTGTTAACCCAAGCAGGCAAGGAGCAACTGATCCTTCCTCCACTTACTTCTGCGAATGTCGGAAAAGGGTGCAGGGCGCCCATCAAACCTGTCATCTTTCTGCTGATTGGACGCCTCCTTCTCCCGACTCACAGAGTTCTGTGGTTTGCCTACGCCATCCAGGTCTAGAGTACAGGAATTAGCAGAAGAGCCTGAAGCCAGTTTCTGTGCCGGCAGCTCCCCGCTGACCTTCTTCAGATAGGAAGCAGGGGCCCAGCCTTCCTGACCTTGATATCTGCATAAAGAAACCATTTTCATGTTGACAGCTCCATGGAATAACTGGATGGGCAGGGGCACCATCCTTTGATGTGGTTATTCTCAAATCTGGAGGCCAAAAGGTAGAACTGATCCTGATTTTATCAAGTTACACACTTTTCAGTAAGGGCCTAATACTTGAAACGCGCATCCCAATTACAGACACCTACCGCTGTCTGGCGGCCAATTAGGATGCACATTTGTTTTTACCAGAAGATAGGGTAAATAATGCCCAAAATGCCCATTTCCTGGATAACGCTTTGTTTTATCCCTGGATATGGCTTTTGAAAATTTCCATAGACTCTAAATTCACTCATTCAGTCATAAATACTTATTTAAATTAATTAAATAATTTAAATATATTAATTTAGATTTTGCAGGGACAAGCCTCAGCCTTAGGAGTGCATCTTCCCATACGGGGACTTCTTCAAGAGATTCTCTTGCCTCCTTCTAACATCACCAGCTTGTTTCCCACCTCCCTACCCAATTAATTCATCGATCTTTAATCAGCTAACACTTTCTAAACTGCATCAACCTTATTATATAAATACTTACAAATGTTATTTCCACTATTTAAATAATTTTTAAAAAAAAAAACCACCTCATTCACTATTTTAATAATATAAATATATGAAAAACTCTCACTTTTAAGGTATGGGGTACTTATATACTCTAAAGAATCAGGCGCTTCCCTTCTCTTGAAGAAGTCCCCGTATGGGAAGATGCACTCCTAAGGCTGAGGCTTATCCCTGCAAAATCTAAATGAATATATTTAAATAAATAAATTAATTAATTTAAATAAGTATTTACGACTGAATGAGTGAATTTAGAGTCTATGTCCATTTTTGATTTTTCAATGGTCTCTAATATATATTTATTTTACTAATAGATCACCATTTGATTTTTTTTGTTGTTTTGAAAATTTCCTTCATAAATTAAATGCTAAAACACCAAATATAATAAACCGGGGCGTTTAAATGCATAGGGGAATGGGCTGTACCTGGTTTTCCACCATCCTTCTAGATTTTTCTGGATAACTTCCACCACAGCACCTTTCTCCAAGCTGATCTCGTCCTGGTCTCTTGCGGTATATGGATAAATGACGCTGTACTTCTCCTCTGGTCAACACAAACACATTTACCAGAAGGTTACAATCACGTTCAAAGAACTAGACGTATAACACAAGATGGCGGAACCTTGACTTCAAGGGAATCCCTGGATCACACGTCCACATCCGACTGCAGTGCATGGCAGCTTCTCGGGAGCAGAGCTCAGGAACGGGACACAGGGGGACCGACCGGGGAGAGGTGCACAGACATCTATCTACTCATGACAGTTACATATCCAATGCCATCAGTTCATTCTTCAATTCAACACCAAATTAAGCTATATTTGACCTCCTCACTTTTGTTTTCATTGAATCTCGATGTAATTATACTCTCTAGTGTTTTTCCCCCCTCGATTCCATCAGTAAGCTGTCTGTATTCTACCCTCACTTTTATTTGATCATATACGATATTGTTTTTATTTTACATTTTCTCTTGGTTTTACCCTATTTTTTTTTTTTATTACTTTTGTAAACCGTTTAGCTAATACTCGATAGACGGTATATCAAATGATAAATAATCTGGCTTTTCATCAAACGCAGACTGGATGGAACATGCAGGTCTTTATCGGCCATCATTCACTAGGTTACTATAAACTGTCGTGCCTTTGATTCCTGGAAAAAAGTTCTATAAGAAAACAGAAAACCCCTAGCTCTTAAAGGGAGCCAGTTTCCATGGCTCCCTATTAATGTAAGTCCAGCTGTTTTACTTTCAGTATTCTGCATCTGGTAGGATGATAAAGCGACAGTGGGTCATCTTCTGATCTACTGGACTTCACGTCAGAGATGACAGGAACTACAGATATCAGAGCTACTTCCTTCAACGTGATTTGGAATCAAACGCTATGATGCTGTGAGCCCCATACTCTGGGGATCTTTCTCTAACTACCAATCAGATCCACACTCTGAAAATATTTATTTACTGACTGGTTCCTGCAGGGCCAGTCACTCTACAGCCAGGAGTTTGAATAACTTTATTTGCTAAATAGTCATAGCACTGGCAGAAAGCAGTATATGAGAGAAGCAGTTGTCTGTTGAGTTCAGAAGCTATGAAACAATTTGTTTTTTTTTATTTGATCTCTAGAAACCTGTTCACTCGAGGCTTTTAGTTTATCAGACTGTAAGGAAGGTTTGGGGGAGTTTCCACAATGCTGATCCATTAACTATTTTATGACTGAGCAATCTTATTGTTGCCACCTTTTGCTTCAGAAGTGGCAACATGGAATGGATTCTCCCGATTTGCTGGTAAGTCCAGGCGACCCAGAATGGCCACTATCAAGAGACAGGATGCTGGGTGGACCACTGGTCTGACCCAGTGTGGCAAATCATATGTTCTGAATACTGACAAGACTGAGGGAAGGACATCAAATGAAAAGCCATCGGTATTGCCAGCTCCATCATTGACAACATTTTTAACTTTCACACACCAGCGCCTTGTAGCCCGAATTAAGATTTGTCAGGTGTACAATTCCTCACTATGGTTAAAAAAACAAGCTACCGGACCAGGAAAAGTTTAGAGAATCTTGTTTTTTAAAAAAAATCTCCTAATCATCTTCTGTGCACACCTGGGACGTGAGCAACAAATCAATGGAAAAGAAACTGGATGCCAGAAATTTTTGGGGCACACCGGTGTGTTCCCTCTCAGTTTTGCCACAGGAAGCTGGTACTGGGCTTTTTAACACGCATAGTCTAAACATCTGCTAACACTATCTTCAGCCCACCTCCCTATGATATGATAGAACCAATGAAAGATCCAAGTGAACAGAATGAAGCAGGCCATTGGTTCGATGCTGAAATATAATCAATTGCTCTCTAGCGCTGGCTCCCACTTACCCAGAAGAGCTTTGGACTTAGCTCCAGGTGAGTTACATTCATGCACACAATCTTCATTACAAGAATCCTATTTACAGTAAGGCCCTCCAAGACAGCTGATGCATTCCATCGTCTAGACAAGGGTTCTCACCCCAGACTTGGGACGTACCCAGCCAGTTAGGTTTTCAGGATATGAATGAGATACCCCATTGTATGCAAATCTATCTCAAGCATATTCATTGTGGGTAACCTGGGTATGTCCCAAGAACCTGATTGAGAACCACTGGTCTAAAATGATCGTCTTGTAGTAATGTGAGATTGACAGGTTGCTTTCATTTTGGGTTCTTTCTTCTTATCTTAAATACAATTTCTGTTTCCTTGTAAAAGAACTACAGATCCTGAAATGTTTAGGGATGGTTGGACTAAAAAGATATGGACCAGCTTATGCAGTAAGCAGCAGCTATGAGATCCCCCCTACCCTGTGCAAAGCACATACATGCAGCTTAGGTCTACTCTTATTCCTGAACTGCAACCACATGCAAGACATGCAAACATGCAAATACACACAAGCAGAAAGTCAAGAAACAAGCCTCTATCCACCTGGACCCCATCCACTGGTGTACAGATCCCCAAGTGTCCGACGGCGGCCAACGTGCCGGGGCACAGACCAATATCGCCAAGGGGCTGGCAGGAAGTTGAGATGCAGGAAGTGACAAAAGAGAAGTGAGACACATGCTCAGAAACTTTGGAATCTCTCTGCCTTCACAGGACATGAAGATAGCAAAGCAGAAGCCATTTAGAGACCAGAAGATTTAGAGGACATTGACGACACTTTAATTTGTGATTTTGGAAGCTTCATGGTGTGATGGAATAGTTCTCATGCCTGGGACCATGGACATAGATTTGGAAGAGTTTGATGGGCTCTGTATTATCCTTGAAGAATATGTATTCATACTGATGACCTGCCACAATTGCTCATACCTGGTGGTCTCATTATAAATCATAAACAAAACAACGGTGGATGCTCCGAGTTACAAACCTTGTGTTAAACCCCCCACTGTCACAGATGTGATGGGGCAGGATTGAGGTGTAATGATATGGTGGTGTGTAAAGACCTCAATACAGAACAGAAGGACTGTGACAGGTCTCATGACACTACTGGCCCTGTGCAGTTCTTTCTGCAGTGGAAACTGGCAGAAGAGGAGGCAGTAGGAGGTAGAAAGCACTTCTCCCTAATGTCTCCTGCTGGCTGAAGCAGGTCAGGAATGGGAATTAGGAAGAGAATTACACTAGTGGGATGGTAAATATGACTATGCCAGTCTGGGAGGAGAGATGAAGGAAGTAATGGTCCTTATTTTAGCTGTCCACAAACCAGAAGTTAGACATTCATAATCCATGATTGTCTTTACATAACTGGAATATTAATGTCTATAACGGAAGGACATACAAAAGGAAAGGGGCGTAGTCTGGGAGTGTTGTGGGATGAACCAGGATGGGCCCAAAAAGTAGGCATCTATTGTCCATTTCAGAAGGGGAAGGATTACCTTTGTCCGAAAAGATGGATGTCAGAGTCAGACCCGCTACCCTCGGTTTGAGATCAGGGCTCCAATTAAGCCACATTCCACCGAAGGTTGATGACCCTCCCCCAACCACCACCACAAGCAAAATTGGCAAGGGTTACAGGGTTCTGTGACGCTTTGCGGAAGTTTCGCCCCCAACATTTCGCCCCTAGCAATTCGCCCCTCACATTTCGCCCCCCACATTTCGCCCCCAGGTATCTTTTGCCCCCGGAAGTTTCGCCCCCACACATTTCGCCCCCTGGATGTTTCGCCCCCACACATTTTGCCCCCGGATGTTTCGTCCCCATCGCGTTGGATTATGTGTACTACATCAATAATATGTCTCAAAATGATGAATGATTAAGATTAAAATGATGAAAAAATAAAATAAAAAAAGGTAAAATGATTAAGTAGGTATTTTTTACCTGATTTTTGTCAGAGAAGTCACTGGTCCGCCGGGACCAAACCGGATTTTTCAGAATTTGAGAGGACCAAAATACATAATTTACTTTTTTTGCTTTATTTTATTTGCTTTATTTGTTTTCGCATACCCAAATAGCATGGCTGTCATCTGCTGTTCGTTTAGAGAATAAATAAATATGATTTTCGTAAACTAGCTTCTTCTTGCCACGCTTTGAAAGAACTGAATCCATAAATAAAAAAATCACTACACAGATCAATTAATCAAGCGCCAATTCGGAAATCGTAAGGACTAAATGACCAAGAGGCAAGAACCCGTTATATTTATAGAAGTGTAGAGCTTCTGGGATCAACCTTAATTGGAACGTTTTGGCGGGGGCGAAGGTTAAACTCTGTAGAATTTTGCAAAGTCATTGGCCAATTTTGGCGCCAGATTGGCCGAATCTAGCACTGGCGACTATAATCAGAATACATCACAAACATTAAAATCTAGGTCAGGTATTGATGTAGCAGTCACACATACATACATACTAGGGGAAAAACGCTAAATGTGCGGGGGCGAAATGTGTGGGGGCAAAACATCCGGGGGGCGAAATGTGTGGGGGCGAAAGTTCCGGGGGCAAAACGTACCTGGGGGCGAAATATGGGGGGCGAAATGTGAGGGGCGAATTGCTGGGGGCGAAATGTTGGGGGCAAACCTTCCGGATCCCTTCTGTGACAGCTTCCAGCATGCTACCATTTCCTAATATAAATGTTGAACTTTCTCAGCAATACTTGGGGATGAAATGTGGTTATAACCAAGGCTTCATCATACTTAGCTGCTTATATGATTAGTATGGTGGAAACTTGACAACCACAATTTAAGCATGTAGTGGCTGGGGCCTGCGCAGAACTGTGGGTGCGGCTCAGGCCACCTTGTTGGGTAGACTGGATGGACCGTGCGAGTCGTTATCTGTCGTCATTTACTGTGTATAAATGTTCACGAGCAGCCACAAAGACATTTATGCTTCCGCTGTGTCCCTCTGATATTTCAGATGTTGCCTGAACATCCATCTCCCACATATTTCAGGACAGACTCTATGCTGGCACATCCTAGTCTTAGATATTAGAAGAACTTGACAAGTGCTAAACTGGGCATCTCAATTTGCTTTTGGACATCCTGTCTAAAATGATGCTTAATATGGGGGTAGCAATCAAGTGTTCCAAATTGTTACCCAAGTCGTTAGGCTAAGAGGACCTTACCTTCATCAGGAGGCATGGAGAATTCATCTTGTGTCTCATCCTGAGCCTCAAGACACGTAGCAGGCACCCAGCCCTGCTCGTCGACAGTGCTCACAAACCACCAACCTGAAAACAAGGAAACAAAGTCTGAAAGGGATAATGAAACTCACTTTTACTGGTCTCTTGTCTCATGAATCTGGTGATATTTGTTCCTTTCAAAGTCTTATGTCAATGTTGACCATTAGTTTGGTATTCTCACACACAAAATCTTGATTTTTATACAGTACTGTGACATCAGTAAACCCCCCCCCCCCCCAAAATGAGTCGCAGAGGGCAATCGGAACTCTCATAATGCAACTCTCATAATCTTGCCATTTTTACTTCTATCTGTAAATGTTCAGCTCCTGGCCCATATCCAAAACACATCTATATTCTCTTTTCATGGTTTCATCCAAATTAAATTCAGGCACTGGTCAAATTACTTAAAACTGAGCTGGATGAACCGAGGTAGAAAGCATTCCTTTCCATGCAGTGGAATGCCAAATTACAAAATAAGTCTGCTTTTTAGAAAGTTTAATATTGATTCCAGAAATCCAGCAGTACTTGTTGTTTCTTTAAATATTGTATGATGGATTCTGGACATCCAGGGTTCAGAACTTTCCGTGGATCCAGATATCTGCTATCCTACTGTTGAGTCTCTATACTCCTATGGCAACTTGAAAACTTCAGGTTATTGTGTTATAGTAATACTCCTAAATTCCTTGTTTCAGGAGGTTGAATCAAACTAGTTTGGCCATGGTTAAACGTTTTTTTGTCCCTGAAAAGGTCAAAGAGCAGGGCTTTAACTTCCTGTATAAGTTCTCAATCTCAGCCAAATCACCAAGAAGGGACCACACATGGCTTGTCTCAGACCTTAAAATAGGCTTCAAATGAAAAACCCAGAACAATTGCCAATACGACAAATACTATATTCAAAAACACAATTGACAGCAAACTTTTTTTCTCCTAGTGCGCAATAGGCCAAAGAGTATAGAAACCAGATAAATATAATAATATCTGGGGTAATATTACTAATAGGACATCAATAAGGGCCCTGTTCACTATTGGGAGCAAGATTTGGCCCCGGGCAGAATCTCATAGGCGACAAGTACCAGACACTAAGGTCTAAGTAAGACCTGCCCCGTACATCATCGAGTCCAATATTGAGAATTTACTAATACAAAAATCCATAAACCCTTGGCCTAAAAACGGACCAGGTGAAGAAAAGAATGCAAAACGTTTTAATCACCCAGCAAAAATGCATCAAATATTAATCTCAAATTACTCAGCAGTTCATCAAAAATTTCATCTCAAGTCTCCATGAAAAAACATTCAAGTGCAATTATTTAAAAAAATCACAAACTCTGATGGACATCTTTTCAATGACTTTCTTTGTGGTTTTCCTGTGCACAGTGGTGTTGGTTAACCCATTCTGAAAATAGCATTTTGTACTTGGTGGAGTTTTTTTGCCTATGAGACAGAAGCTGACTGGCTTATAACCCGTTGGGTTGCCAGTTGAGTGCTTCAGTGGGTAGCTTCACCACTAAGCTAATAACATTGAGTATATTTTTGAGATTGAACTTTTGCTATTATATTATTTTTCTTGTGAGACAAAAATTATGCCATGTATATCACTCAATACTTCACAATAACCTTACTTGTAAAGGGACGATTTTTACACAGCAACACCTTTACTGATTGTTCAAATACGCAAATGAATCTTATGCTTACCAGACTCATTTTTCTCAATAATGTCCACCACCTGCCCTACTCGCAGGTTGATCTCGGAGCTCTCTTGCTTCTCATAAGCTGCAACCGCCACATACTGGTCCAGCACAAGAGGGTCGATCGATGAAAAGTCTCCACCTGAAGGATAATAAGAGGAACACAAACCCAGAAAGCTCCTTGAGGTTAAGCAGGCAGACTCTCAGCATCTCTACCTGGCGTACTGCCTGCTTCTCTGCGCACGAGGCTGGTGAGCGGATGGCACGTAGAAAAAGAAAAAGGGACGAAGGAAGGGCGCGAGAACAGTCGAGCGACACCCGGAAATCTTCTAGCCAACTTCAAGGACGTAAAAGAGCTATACTGTATGTGCGCTATCAGACTGATATATAAGCTTCGTAAATTCGATCATATCACTCCATTTTTGAAAGAAGCCCATTGGCTCCCGGTTAAACATCGTATCGTATATAAATTACTTTATACACTTCCATCTCATAGGGAAATAGTTTGCGAGCACGTAAGAGACGCAGTTTTCTCTGTTAATGGCCCAAAGCTCTGGAGCTCATTAGTATTAACGCTTCGATTCCTAACTTCTTTTTTTTTTTTATAAATCTTTATTAATTTTCAATCTTTGACAGCGCATTACAAATAATATAACATAAAAAGATTACATAAAATGCACCATTCTCACACAAATATTAAAGAAAACAATCATTTTCCCCACCCTTCTCCCAATTATTTATATACCAAATCATATTATGTATTACAACATTATAATTAAATAATTTTTAAATAAAAATCCCTCCCTCTCTCCCTTCCCCCCACCCTGGATGTGCAAAGGAAATCTAAAAAAGAAAAGATACATTACTATTTTTGTATGTTAACAAATTCAGTCAATGGGCTCCATTCTTTATTAAATGCGTTACTAAAACCCAAACTTTCTTTCATATTTATATGTATTGCATACACTTTCCCACCAGAATGTGCAATTAAGTCTGTCATGACATTTCCAGTTTTTCGTGATCATTCGGAGGGCTATTCCTGTCATGATCAATAAAAGACGGCTTTTATATTTATCCAAAACAGGCTTTACCTGTAACAACGTGCCACAAATTACGACTTCATAAGATAAAGGAATAGATGAATCAAGAATAAGATTTATTTGTCCCCAAATTGACCTCCAGAAATCAAGTATCAATGGACAAAAATAAAACAGATGATCAAGAGTCTCTATATTAATATGACAATGCCCAGCATCTATTAGATTTAGAATTATCCAACTTTTGTAATCGAACTGGGGTCCAAAAAATCCTATGCCATAAAAATAACCATGTTTGCCTCATAGATGCTGGTGCTGTACATATCAACCTCCAAGTCCAAATTCGTGGCCATCGAGATTCAGATATATATTGTTTTATCTCACTCCAAATATCCCTGAGACTAATTTTTGGCTTTTTATTCAAGAATTGAGAAATTAATTTGTACCACTGGGCGGCCTGATGCCTTACTAACTTCAATTGATAAGTTCAAAGCCAATTTGAAAACTTTTCATCGTGCATATTAAGTCATAATTTAGCATACATTCTGTAGTTCTCTCCCCTTGACCTTAATTCCATGTACTTTTTAAACATGTTTTATTTCTATTATTTGATGTTTTTAGAATGTAAGCCGCAGGATAGTCAATTTTTAATAAACCTGAAAACTTGCTTGATGCCAGAGAAAATGAGAAGCAAAGTTTAATATACTTATTACAAATTACCAATAATATATCAGATTTTAATTTTTTATATGCGATACGGCCTTATAAATGGAATTTGAGACATTACAACAGCGGACTGAAATATGCTCTTATGTCATGCAAAAAATTGCATATAGCACACTGTTTCGTTCAGATGTTGATGGGTAGAACTGTACAAGCGCCCGATCTGCTTGATGCTCCCTCCACTCCTCCGTCACTCCTGTAATGGTTTTTTTTTTCACATTTTAAAACCACACGTATTACTTTGCCCAGTTTCATGCGTCTTGGCTGGGTTGCCAAGAGACAAAGCTGGGCCTGGGGCAAACAATATTGAGGGTCCCTCCCGCTGGCCGAGGCTGACATTCTGCCTCTGGCTGACCAGGAAACCTCCCCTCTGCTATGTCGGGAAGTTACATGAGAGAGGGGCAGGACACTGGCTGAATATCGATCCCAATATGGCAGTTCTTAGTTTCAGGAGCAGATTACTGAGTAAGCTGTGCCCGGAAAAGTGAATGCCTCGTTTTGAAATTGCCACGGTCTGTGATTCACACAGAGAGCTTTAGGAGTACTCTGCCAGTGGCTCTGATTTCAGGTTTTATCAGAATAGGATCTGAGTTCACTCTGTCTATGGCGACTGTGGAGCAGACAGCTTTAGCAAATAAAATATGGACAGGCAGACGCGTTTACAGCATCTTCCTCTGGAGGGCAGTGCAGTCTGTGCAAAGCCAACCTCGGCACTAGCAGATTTCTGCTTAGCAGAGTACGAAATTCACATTTTATAAACTGACCTGGCTTTGTGTCAGTTTGAGCATAAACTCTCCCAAAACCCTACTAAGGCATACAAAATTGAAGCAAAGGAACTGCTCGGTTTAGTTACGTCTCTGCTCTTCTCCCTTCACCACCAAGCTCCAACTCACCATTGAGACTGGATTTAGGATTTAGGTCACACCTGTTTCACTAGTGGCCAGTGGCACAGTAAGGGGGTGGGGGCGGCCCATTCTGGTCGCCATCTTCCTCGGGGCAGTGGCAACCCTCCTCCCTCTCCATCCTCTTTTTCCACTCCTTCTCCTATACCTTATTAACTTCGGTGCCAGCAGCCACCAACTTACTGCCCGCGGTGGCTTTGGCGCTCTCTCCGATGTCACTTCCGGGACCCGTGCCTAGGATGTGACATCAGAGAGAGCGCTGAAGCCAACGCAGGCAATAAGTTGGTAGTTGCTGGCACCGAAATTAAAAAGGTACAGGGAAGGGGCACGTGTGAGCGGCAGGGAGGGCAGGGTAGGGGACGCCACTGCCCCAGGCACTGCTCACCCTCGCTGCGCCACTGTTTGCGGCACAAGCGAGTTGTGTTCAGGTATAATAAAGCTGGACAGGGCCTGAAGATTTTAGCCCCAGGAAGAACTCCAATCACTTAAGAATCTCAGACAGATTGTGCCACTCTTAAAGGGCAACTGCCCAAGAGGCCACCTAACTTTCACACTGTACCTGAAAGGAAATGTATGACTAAGGTTGCCAGATGTCTGGGAGTCCTAGGCCTTCTTCCCAGTGCATCCTGGGATGCACTGGGAGTGGCCTAAGACTCTGATTGGCCTGATCCCTAAGGCCCCTCCTATGGCTCCCTGCCATGGCCGCTAAACTGATCGCCGCAGGGAGATTCCCTTGCAGCGATCAGCTCAGTGACAATGCGACTCTCTAAACGGGCCTATGACACGGACGCCAGTTAGAGAATTGGGGTGGTTAGGCGGGATTAGGCGTCTGTCTGTCAGGACAGAGACGATTCTATATAGGACGCCCGTGTGCGATTTGCAAAAACCTCTTAGGTGGCTGCTGAGACTGAGCGACCTCTACAGAATCTGGCCCCACATGTCTTGACACACTGGGTTCAGCGAAGGCAGGACTCTCTTAGACTATAACTTACGGAAGACTGCACTGTATGTTATGTGCGTGAATACATGCAGATATTCTAGTATTCTATAAGGGAAAGAGGGTGTCCACTGCTTAAATGCAAGCATAGCATTATGGGATTGCCTTCCACATTTGTAACTGTAATCCCTGCATGCCCCTCCCCCCTGGAAATGCCTCCACTGAAACAGAGATGCCTTCTATATTTACCCTCTAACTTTCTAACGCTCTCCAGCCACTTTCTCTTCCTCATCTCCAATCCTACATCTCCCTTAAGTGTCTCTCCCACCACACACCTTCCCTTCCCTTCCCCTCCCTCCCCATCATCAATGCACAGTGTTATTAGGGTAGAATGTGGCTTCTGATGCTGGGAAATTTGATGGGGGGAGGTTTATTTTTTCCTAATTTCCACTACTGGAGATACGTAATGGAATAAGTTGTAGAAGAAACTTAATTTACAGAAGCTTTGATTTTATATCTAATGATTTGCTGTTCTACTTATGTTCCATGGATTTAATGATTCTGCATTTCAGAATTTACTGCAATGCAAGTTGGAAAGGCAATTCAATTCAATTTTATCCAGCAGTTAGAATTTCAATCAAGGAAATTAAGATGAAAACGACAAAAATCTTTTGCATTTTGCTTAACCTTGATTTCTGTTAACCCACACAACTTTTATCTGACTTCAATCCAATGAACAATTTAAAAATACATTTGCCACAGAGGCTCCTAAAACCCTCCATGTTCGCTGAGCAAAAGCTAAAATGTGCAGCTAGTCTTCTGTTAGTTAGATGCAAATCAGGGGTGGCTTTTGTGACCCACTTAGGTTCTAGGCAGGAAATACATTTTTAAATAAATAAACAGGTTTGTAAGAAAAATCAAAAGACTTAAGTTGAAAACGTATTTGCAACCTTCTCTGCAAGGCAAATGTTTCTCTGACTGGTAGGAGAACCACCAAAATAGTTCCTACAGCGAATGAACCTTCCCCGGAGATGAGACAGGGATCTGGTATGAACTGGGCTCCCAGACCATCCATTAACCTTCCAAACAAAACCGGTGAAGCTCCGTATTTTTAGGACTGCCGGCAGTTGTGCAATTAACCCCCACTAAAATAACTCTGGACTAAAAATACTTCCTTTTACAATCTTATTTTTAAAATGCTGGTGTTACTCTTTATTTATCCATTTGTTTTTGTGAAGGAAGCAACCAAAAACGTTGGAGCTGTGTTCATGCGGCTTAATTAGCTTTTAACATTGTGCCATGTCTGGCTCAGCTCTTCCAGGATAAGAACTTAAGAATAGGCTTTCTGGGTAAGACCAGTGGTCCATCGTGCCCAGCAGTCCGCTCACGCGGCGGCACTCTGGTCAAAGACTAGCGCCCTAACTGAGACTAGCCCTACCTGCGTACGTTCTGGTTCAGCAGGAACTTGTCTAATTTTGTCTTGATGATAACTATTGGCTCATGTACATTTGAAAAGATAAGAAAAAGATCCTTTTAATATTAATATTATGATTGAAGTTAGGCTTTTCAGTGGCAAAAAAGAGACGAGGCTTTATGGGAGCAGGTTAGAGGTGGAACAGGGCAGGGTCGTGCATCCGGATTTTCCCGTCCTTAAATATGGTAACCCTATGAATGCAGTCGGGGTCCATACTAAGGTCCTATTAGCGACAAGCTTGGTGGCTACAAGTGTGCATTGAGAAGCCATGTTAGAGCATCAGTTGCTCTGCTAGTTTACATGGCATTTCAATATTAATGACCTTATTTGCGCGGCCAGATCGGGGAATGAGTGATCCTGCGGAAAACCACGCAGTGGGCCGTTTTCTGCGTTGGGTTGGCAAATCCGATCATCGCTGAATCATTCAAAACCAGTTTAGCGACGATCGTTTGAGGATCGCTGACTTTAGTCCCTCTAGCTCTGAATCCTCATTAATTAGAGTTCTAGGCAGTTTACAGGAACGATATATCATTTCACAGAATTTTGTAGAGTTAAATATGCTGCAAAGACTTACTGAAAACATATTTTTTCCCCAAGAGTCCGTCGGAGTCGATGCAACTCCAAATGAGCATATTCATGAATTTGACTGGTGAATGGGCACATGACTGACATATATTGGGGTGTAGGGGGGGGGGGGGTTGTGTGTATGTGTGTGTTTGATTATGAGTATGAGAGCTTAGATTATGAGTGTTTCTTGAGTGTGGATGAGTTAGGTCTTTCTTTATATAATAGAGTTCCTTTTATTTTATCACATGTAATTTATTTTAAGATGTAATATATATTTTTATGCAATCCGCTGAGAACTATCCACAAAATATCAAATGTTAATAAACAAACATGCTACATAAAGTTATCAAATTATACATAAAGTCTGAGGTAATATATCATAACTGGCAGCTGACCATTATATTTCACACAAATAAATACAACAAAATACTGACAAGCATACAAAAATCATCCTTTCCATATATGACTTATTGCACACTGTAAAAAAATCCAGTATATTACCATATGCAACACACTTGTAGAGACAGACTTTTTTCCCCTCTCCTCCCCTGCTCACCCTCAGCCCCACCAAAAAAAATACACCTTTGCATCCCCAACTCTCTCTTTTCTGGAGTTGAAGTACTCTGTCTATCTGAGGAACCCCAAATCCTTGTGTCCCCTCTTCAGCTAAATACCCTTCCTCCATGGGATCAGACCACACGCACTAATGATCCACCCACATTTAAAATCAATTAGAAAAGGCCCACTTTATTTTGTCTCGAGTTTGAATTAATGCTCAATTTTCCTTCTTCCAAGACCCGACTTTCACCCCCTCACTACTCCCCATAGAAGCACATAACAACATAGCAAAAGGCAGTGGAGAGAAAGAGAGAGAACAGGGGCCAAGCAAAGGGGCTGTTAGCATTACTACCTCTCTTAAGGAAAGATGACGCTCTCTGGACAAACCCTGATGAAGGAAAAAGCATGGGTGAGAAGGAAGAATGAGTGAAACCAATGAACGAGATGGTTAGATCATTAATTAAATTTCAGAAATGTGAGTATGCGAGACCAGTCTTAGCTCTGTCATGGGTCTGGCCTTATTCCCAGCATGCAGTGCAACTTCACCCCTCAGTATTCACCTCCCCATTATTATGAGGTGGGCTGACAGACCTCAACATCCCCACCAGCACATGGAAATAGGCAGAAATCACCCTTGAATCAAAGCTCATCGGAAAGAAACACCAACATTTCACCTTCTTTGAAATGAAAATGAAATTCTGAATTTGTTTTTCTGATCCTCTGAAAAACTCCATATCAGCAGGAACATTCAGTGGGACCTGGGCACTATCGAGCAGGGTTCTTTGTACTGGCATTACTGGGTGCACCCACTAGATTTTGCCCAAAGTTTCCAAACCATGGATCATTCCCTGTCTTCTGCCTATGCTGTAACTATGTCGGATCTTAACATTTCTACCATCATCTCATGTCTGATATTGCGGGGGAAACCCCGGAGACTTCTTAGGGGTACAATCACACATTCAACAAGTCAGAACTGGTTGTCACTCATTCCTCTCTGCTATGATACGCCCCGAATTAAACACACCGATAGGGACACGTGGCGGTAGCACCATATGCTAGCTGTACTTAAAATAGTCAATAGCAAACATGCAAAAATAAGGCTTAAAAGTTGGATTCAAAATTGCAGCTAGTAGAGAGGTAAGCGACATATGTAATGCTGCTTCACCTGAAAATAACAGAAGTGTCCTTACCAACTTTCTTCTTTCCAAGGGGTTCCCTGAAACAGAGAGAGAAAAGAAATCCAGTTAAGTAATAAAGGGGAAATGACATTTTTGAGTTATGATTCCTCTGTGCAGAGCTAGGAAACAATCTTGATAAGAGCCTGACATTTCAGGACATGGATCTGAACCGATACCCCAATGTTCTGAGGCTCCGAATGGTCTGAGAAGCTGAACCGAGAGCAGAGCTTTCATTCTACTAATGAGAGATATGGACGTATAATTCTGGTTTTTCACTCCCAACAGGTATCAATGGCCACACGCAATTAGAGTAAATGCAAGGATTAGCTCTTGCTATTAATGTGGAGCAATATGGTCACTCAATAAGATTTCAGTGGGTGAACTGGGACTGCCAGTGTGGAGTGTCCCAGAGACGATGACGTCTTTACAAGCCAACAGCTTCCACACCTATCCTTGGGGACCCTAAGATAGTCTGATTTAAAGATATGCAAAGCAATGAATTTGCACAAGATAGATTTGAAAGCACGGCCTGCAAACCTTTCTCATGTGTATTCATTGTAGACGGTTGGGGGGGGGGATCTTCCGGGGCACGTTTGTGAGCCACCGTTCTAGCTAATCTTGAACACAAGTCAGGATGTCCCAAAGCGAGCTCACTGAACACTGGTATAAGCGCCGGTCGCTCATCTGTTTATGTTTTAAATGTGTAGGATTTGTATTGTGTATGTTTAAATGGCGAGCCGCTCTGTAAAAAGCGGATTATAAATAAATGAAACAAAACACAAAACTTATTCCCGCCCAAGGCTGGTTTGACCCCGACTTTTAGACTAACTCTACCTCAAGTTGCCTCGGCCTCCCCTACTGCCATCCTCTGTTGTTTATTGCACTGTAATTCTAAGTGAAAAAGGCAAATTCCTGGCAGCCCACCAAGCCAAACAATATGCAACTCACTCCTGCCAGGGAGGCCAAGGAGCACATCGTGAGCTTCAGGTCTCATAAGCAAGATATTATCAAAACGAAAGGCCCCCCTCCCAAAGCCAAGGCACCGGAAGTCCCTTTTTCAACTCAGCAGAGAGACTGGGGACTGGTCTGATTTTCATTAGCATAAAATCATTTTCCAAATGTAGGTTGTCTTTGTCTTGTTTTTTTTTAACCTCTGGCTCGCTTTCAATTGCCTTATCTAATTTACGAGCTTGGAAATCCTTCCCAACCCAAACCCAGCAATCTCTCAAGAGCCTCACACATCTCCATGACCTGGCAGAATCTCAAAAAAGAAACAACCCAACGGAGATAATGGCTAAAACTAATCCTGCCAGAGGAGAATCAAAGACTTTTATTAATTAACATTTGGAAACACAGCTAATAAATATCCCTGAATGTGAAATACACAGCAAGTAACCTTGAAATGTCTCCTACAGCTTTCTTTGAGACGAGAAGTGAAGGAATAAGCTTAAAACAGGGCTTGGGCTTCTGTTCTCTTGGCTACTGTCTGCTACCAAGTTCTAGCGTCTTGGTTTGGAGAAAGGACGGACAAGGTGCGACGGGAGGGAAAAGCAGCGGCCTCTGACCCACGCAAAGCTTTATAAAATGTGCTGGAGGTGGGGGGATCTACTTTGATTGCCTTAGTACAGAAAACGTTCTCTTTTTATTTAAAACACTAGCTGATGCCCCGGCGTTGCACGGGTATTTAATTATAGCAATAACACTGTAAATGGATTCAAATAAAGATACTTTATAGTGGTGAATGAAATTATTTTTTTACAGCTTAATAAAAAGTACAATATTCAAATTATAATGTGAAATATTTGACAAAATGAATACAATACAACTAACGCAAAACGTGATTATAAACAACATTTTTAGTTTCACCTCCTGGAGCAAGAACATATAAATTCTTGGGTGAACCCACCCTTGAGCAAGCAACATAGAGTTGTGGCCCGCGAGACCCCCAGAACATATCACCCCAGGTAGTGAGGGATCTGCATACCAAGTTTCGTTCAAATCGGTCAAGCCGTTTTTGCGTGATCGCGGCACATACACACCTCCGATTTTATATATATAGATAAACATTCAATTACATACAAATTCATTTCAGCATAATTTGGACCTAAAATTTTTATTATCATTTTCAACCCCTCCCATACCCAACCACATCAGTTAGAGAGTTGTAGTAAGATTCGAATATAAACCCATCGCAGAATACCTTTAAAATCCCACCTCTTCCAGTGAGCTTAATAAGAGCAAATGGAATTCCTCATTGAAATAAATCCCTTCCCAATTGAAAGGACAAGGTCTTCGGTATTTCTGGGCTCCACATAAAAGCTGAGCTAACTCAAACTGGTATGACAGTGACAGTACCTTGATTGGGTGGATAGATGCAGTGGCGTAGAGATAGGGAGAGGCACCCAGGATGTGGCACCTCTCCCCACCCCCATACGTTCCTTCCCTGCCCCCTCCTGCCACATGCACGTACCCCTTCCTTTCCCCCGTAACTCTTTAACGTTCCCGGCACGAGCAGCAAACCCAGCCTGCTGCTTGAGCCAGTGTCGGCTTTCCCTCTGATGTCACTTCCTGGGCACGGGTCCAGGAAGTGAAGTCAGAAGAAGCGCTGAGGCTGGCGTGAGCAGCAGATTGGGGGGGTTGCTTCTCCCACAGGAAACGTTAAAGAGGTATGTGCCTAGTAGTGGGAGGGTGGGGAAGGAGCGAGGGGGGGCAGAGAGGAGGATGGGAGCCAGCGCCCCTGCCAAGATGGAACCTGTGTCGGACCACTCCTCCCCTTTCTACGCCACTGGATATACAGTCGACTCTGCTTATGTACATGCCCCTCGGACTGGGTTGCCACGTGCGCTTAATAGGAGTGGGAGGGAGGATAGGGGGAGGCTGTAGCTAAGCCGGTTCAGTTTAAATATGGCGCGTGGGCTGCTGGGTGAAGCCTAGCCATTCCCACTCAGAACGTGATTGCATTTAACCGGAGTGAACGTAACGTGAAAGAATAGAGGTGGGACCTATGACATCAGTGCGCATACGCGGATTGTGTGCCTATCCGAATTGCAAATATCCAGAATTTACGTCCATTGATTTTAATGTATATATTAAAAAAACGGGTACCGTGGTGGTAGGATAACCGAAGCATGCGCTTAACCGACGTGCACTTAGGTGGAGTTTATTGATTCAGGATTTCATTTCTGCCCTTTTCAAGGTTGGTTATTTTCCTGACCCCGAAGGTTGTACCTGAGGCAGCGGAAGTTTAAGTGACTTGACCAAGGACTGTTAATGGGTTTTGAAGTGAGCGTCTCTGGTTCTCGGCCCGCTGTCCTAAGAAACCCAGCAGTTGTTGTTTGGCCGTTTGAGGCTCGCTGCAAATGATTTCTCAGTTTTGAAGGCTAAAATAAGCAAATGTTTCTTGCAACAGAGGGTTCCAGCTTATTTCTGAACATGAAGCAAAACATACGACACAAGATTCCCCATCCCCCACTGGGCTGTGCATATGGAAGCCTGCATAGAAGAAAGGTCGACACGGCAGCGTGGCATGCAGACTGGGAGACATTAGAGAGATGACAGGCAGTGCTATTAGGTAATGAAATGAGCCCTTGGAAGCATTCGCACTAATCAAATACAGGCAGCTGCAACACGAGCGAGAAAAGCAGAGAAAATGTTATGCATAATACGTAGAAACATCAAAGGCAGCCTCCCTCCCGTGAGTAAGAAGGGCTGAGGACGGCAGGTTGTGATTCCATAGAGAGGTGAAGGGGCAGAGGCAGGGTTCAGATCAGAGAATGACATGGGGACAAATTTGTCACCGTCCCATTCGAGTAAGTTCTGTCTTAATCGCACAAGCCTCAAACACTTATGATTTTTAAGTGTTAGAGGCTTGTGCAGATGAGGGCAGAGCTTGCGGGAATTGGGCAGGGACAGGGAAAGAACCTGTGGGGACGGGGAAAAATTTGTCCCCGTGTCATTCTCTACTTGGAAGAACAGTATAGAAAATTGAATAAATAAATAGTGTGACAAGTTTCAGCCTCTGATAACCAGAGCTGGTATTGTGACATCATAATGCCTCATTCCACCAATGCCTGAGAGCCAACCTCATCAGTGATGTCACAATGCCTCATTCCACCAATAAGAGCCAACCTCATCAGTGATGTCACAATGGCTTGATCGTGCTATACTTGGCTCACTTTGCTACATTTTGATTTCTGGAGTGGTGCAGTGTAGAGAATTGCATAGGGACAAATTTGTCCCTGCAGGAACTCAATTTCCTCGTCCCGTCCTCGTGAGTTTTGTCGCTGTCCATGCCCCATTCCTGTAAGCTCTGCCTTAGCTGCACAAGCCTCAAACACTTGTGATTTTAAAGTGTCTGAGCTTTGTGCAGATGAGGACGGAGCTTGCAGGAATGGGGCAGGGGCAGGAAAAGAACTCGTTGGGATGGGAAAATGAGTTCCCGCGGGGACGGTGAAAATTTACCCCCATGTCATTCTCTAGTTCAGACACCATGCTTAGCTGGGACTGGGTAGGTAATAGAGAGTACCGCCTACTGGTTGATTTTCGGAACAAATTTCATAGGATCATGGATACTTAATGTGGAGCTGGTAGATGGGTGACCCACAGAATGAAAATGGTGGCTTCCAAAAACTCAGTGCATGGCCTTGTGGTGCCAGACGCAAGTGAACTTCGGAGGCAAACATACATTGAACCAGCAAACACTCAAACCCTCCAGAAGATATCCATCAACAGTACCCTAATGCGATGTAAGTAAAATCCCATCACCTTCTGTCCCCTAAATTCTGGTTTGGTTATTCTAAACCCGAAATCCAGAAGCTGTCATCACTCACGCGACCTGGGAAGTAGCTAATCTTAGCAGACTGCAATTGCAACAGTAAGAGAATTTAGAACAGCTCAGAGAACGTGGAAACCACAGAATGCAAAGCAAAGACGACTTTTCCTCTATACAGAGAACAGATCGGCTCATCCTCAGGAGGAACCAGAGTCTAAATATAACACATGAGGCATGTGAGATGAACAGACAGAGAATCCAGGAGGAGGAAGAAGGATAACGAGAGACAGGGATGAGGAAGAAAAGGAGGTGGAGTGCTACCAGGAGAAGGAAGAGTTACGGCACATATTCAGACCACGTGCAGGCTGTTTATTTCTCTGGAGCCCAGCTGGCCCAAATTCCCCATCACAAGATCCAGATCCACAGGGTTGTGCAACCATTCAGAAGCTGGAACACATACATCACATCTGTTGCTACGTGAGGACACTGGCCGGTCATGGATTCTGCTATCAAACTGCAATGGGCAGGCTAAAGCCTTATAACATGCACCAGGAAATAAGAACGTACTGGGTCAGAGGGAAGCCCTGCCGGGCTGGACTAGGCTTTGAGCATTTGCGCATGCTCAAAGCCTTCTGGTCTCGCTCTCTCCGAGCGAGACCAAAAGACCGGAGAGAGCGAGACCAGAAGGCTTTGAGCATGCGCAAATGCTCAAAGCCCAGTCCAGCCCGGCACAGGAAGAAGGAGGATCTCTCTCGCACCGCCCAGCCCAGCCCAGCCCAACGAGGGAGGATCTTCGGGCACTGGCACATCCTGTGCATTGGTGCTGGTGCCGGTGCCCAGTCGGGTAAGAGTTGTCTTTGCGGTGCTGGGGGGGGGGATGTAGGATCGTGGGGGAAGGGGGGTGACGTGAGCGGGGGGGAGGATGCCGGTTCGGAGTAGGCGGGAGGAGGTTTTAGCATGCGCGGTATACGCGTGTGCACGCTATATTAAAATTTTATTACATAAATTTATGTTCCCCGCGCGCTATACCTGTGTGCGCGTTTTACACGGGTGCGCGGTATATGAGTGAAAATATGGTAATATGTTAAACACTTTGACTGTAACCCCAGGAAGGGGGTGTATCAAATCCCAACCCCTTTCCCTTAATCAATGGGTTTTGCCGTGTAATAAAGTAATATTGTACAACAGTTTCATCAGCTGCATCTGTGTCTCAGAAACGTTGCTCCTGGCACTATAAGAGCACACCAGCCTCTAACAAAGGCGCACCTTGCTCAGTGCAACACGAATCAATGAGTAGGGTGGAATTTGAACCTTGATCTCCAGGTTCTGCCTGCTCACAGGGAGACTCACTCTTTCGGTGGATTCAGGTCTTCGGGTCTTGTTTCAAAGAACTGCACGACATCCTCACACTGAGAAATGTATGGAGGCAGCTGGATCAGAGCCTGAAGACAAAGCAAGCGAGATCCACACTTAAGACAGCAGAAACCCACATTTGGATGACCATCACAGAACATCTCTTTTGTCAAAACATATCTGTTTGATTACTAATTCCTGCAAATGGTTCCATGTCAGCAAATAACTGAAGTGTTCATTACTCCTTTGCTCTGTATTTTAGCTCCTGGAGAGCATAAAACATACCCAGATTTTGTCCTAAAAAAAAAAAAAAAAAAAGAGGGCATGGCCCTGCCCCATTCTGCCCTCCAACCCCAGCCCCACACATACCCTGTCTCTTTGGGGGGTGTTAGGTCAAAAGTGCGCTGGGACAAAGGCGTGCCCAGACAATTGAGCGCAGCGCGGAGATGCGCGCCGCTCAAAATTACTGTTTTTAGGGCTCCGACGGGGGGGTGGGTGGGGAACCCCCCCACTTTACTTAATAAACATCGCGCCGTGTTATGGGGGTGTTGTGGGGGGTTGTAACCCCCTACATTTTGCTGAAAACTTCACTTTTTTCCTTTTTTAGGGAAAAAGTTGTTTACAGTAAAATGTGGAGGGTTGCAATCCCCCAAACCCCCCATAACGCCGGTGCGATGTCTATTAAGTAAAGTGGGGGGGGGGGTTCCTCAACAAAAACCCCCGTCGGAGCCCCTAAAAACAGTAATTTTGAGCGGTGCGCGCCTCCGCGTTGCGCTCAATTGTCTGGGCACGCCTTTGTCTTTCGCGCCGTTGTCTATGAACCCTTTGGGGCCATGTCTGGAGTTGCATCTGTGCATGCACAGATGCCCTCCGAGTCCAAACATGACCCTGAGCTCAATGGTTTTCAAAACCTAACCAGATGCCTGGACAGGACCTATCTGGGTAAATCTGGATGTCTAGTAACCCTAAACATACCCAAATATTACAAATCAGACAGGATAACAGGACGCCAGCTTTTCAAAAAGTGAGAGCGGACCCACAGCCAGGCACCGATCGAGGACCTCTGGATTCTGGATCCCTGGGAATAAGGGAATGAGGCAGCACACAAGAAAAAGACTGGTGCCAAGAGATAATAATGCGTCTGCTTACAATGCGGAAACAGCTTCAATTATATTCATCAAAGAGGCAAGAAGTAACCAGATTAAATTGATTGCAATCAGCTGTCTGTCTGATTAATGGTTTAGAGTTTTCCTTTTTGTGAGTTCTTAAAAAAACCCCAAGTCCTTTCTAGGTCTAAATTTATTTATTTCTTTAAAAGATTTCTTAACCACCTATAATAGGCGTTTTTACAAAAAACAACATACAACACACGTTATACAGACAATAAACTAAATCACACACTAGCAACCCAGTAAAAATCTTATATTATTTCATAAATTTATCACATTAATCCCACTTTCATTAAATAACCCTCAGTTGGCTCTTCATCCTTTTTGTATAGAGTTCATCTAAGGAGAAAACAAGCCATTTTCTTCACTGGATCCTTTTTTTAATATATTTTTTTCAACTGAATTATTTGTGCAAATAAATGAAAAATATATATATAAAAAAAGGACTCAATGAAGAAAATGGCTTGTTTTCTCCTTATATGAACTCTATACAAAAAGGATGAAGAGCCAACTTGAGAGGGTCCAGAGAAGAGCGACTAAGATGTTTAAAGGGCTGGAGGAGTTGCCATACAGCAAAAGATTAGAGAAACTGGGCCTCTTCTCCCTCGAACAGAGGAGATTGAGAGGGGACATGATCTAAACATTCAAGGTACTGAAGGGAATAGACTTAGTAGATAAGGACAGGTTGTTCACCCTCTCCAAGGTAGGGAGAACGAGAGGACACTCTCTAAAGTTAAAAGGGGATCGATTCCGTACAAACGTAAGGAAGTTCTTCTTCACCCAGAGAGTGGTAGAAAACTGGAACGCTCTTCCGGAGGCTGTCGTAGGGGAAAACACCCTCCAGGGATTCAAGACAAAGTAGATAAAGACAGGTTGTTCAACCTCTCCAAGGTAGGGAGAATGAGAGGGCACTCTCTAAAGTTAAAAGGGGATAGATTCCGTACGAACGTAAGGAAGTTCTTCTCCGCCCAGAGAGTGGTAGAAAACGGGAACGCTCTTCCAGAGTCTATCTTAGGGGAAAACACCCTCCAGGGATTCAAGACAAAGTTAGACAAGTTCCTGCTGAACCAGAACATACGCAGGTAAGGCTAGTCTCAGTTAGGGCTCTGGCCTTTGACCTGGGGGTCGCCGTGTGAGTGGACTGCTGGGCAGCGGCAATTTTTATGTTCTTATTTAATGAAATTGGGATTAATGTGATAAATTTATGAAATAATATAAGATTTTTACTGGGTTGCTAGTGTGTGATTTAGCCTGTTGTGTCTCCCCAGTTGAACATTAGCCAATTGAAATTAGATACACCCCTGGCCTAGGTAGTAGATGGTATAGAAATTTTAATAATAAATAAATAAATCTAATTCCAAAACCAAAGAAATGGACCCTCACCACCCTCTTTTTCTTCAATGTCACCATCCATTCCTATCAGAGTGAAAGACGAAGCATGTCTGGGTGTAACTCACTGCCCTTGGAAGCCACGAACAGCTCAAGGCTAAGCAGGGCAAGAGCGTGTCGAAAACTTGAGACTATTACTGACCAGCAGTTTTAAGGTACTCTTACCTCAAAGCCAGACCCCAAAATAATCAAAAGCAGAGGAAGAGGCATTTAAGCAGGGCTGAGGTCTATATTTACACCCACTCTTGTGGTGAATGAGTAGTAAAACAAACATATTTCTACATACTAGGGCAGTGTTGTAAGCAGGAAGCCTGGCACCACGGGAGCTGGGTAACTCCTAGCCCTGCCCGACACTCTGCCCACATAGCAGAAAGCTGAATGCTGAGTCTGTCCTGGAGCAGCAAATCTTTGCCACCTTGCTGAGAGGGCAAAACAGATACCTTAACCCTTCATAGAAAAGTCAAACACACTGGAGCAGCGTGCCAGGCCTGAAAAACCTCGGGAAACAGCAGCATCGGATACAAAAAGGTGATGGCATCTGAAATCAGAGGCTGGTGATCCAAAGCTGAGTCCTGCGGGCATGAAACCCTCTGATGGTGGGAGATTTTCAACAGGATATACAGGCAAAGTGGGAACCAACGGTGGTGCAGGAAAGAGATGTGAGACAGGGACCAAGGGCAGAACAGAAACTGAGCAAGAAAGAAGTTGGGAAGAACTTACACTGAAGCAGAAAAAGTTGCTGGGACAGCAGAAGATGAAGAACCGTAGAACCAGAAAGACACCTCCAGGGAGTGGACCTCTTCTGCCCTCTGTGGTCACATTTCTATGAACTCAAACTGCAGCTTCTGTGGCTCAGCCTGCAAAGCTGAGGGTTTGACTCCTGGGAAACCTATTAATTCGGTGGCTTTCCTTTAAATAGCCCTCTCTTCATCAATGTTAGTACAATAAATATACAAATACTGTAAACACAAGAAACCAGATAATTTACATTTATCCGAGATAACAAAAAAGATATCGAACAGAACAGAACCAACCCAACTCATTTATCTAAAGTAAAAGCTCTGGATGATGAGGAGCTATCAGGGCAGCCCGCCTTTGGAGCTGTATACATATTATAAAGTCCAAACACAAACTGAGCCATCGACACAATTCATTGCACCTCAGGCCTCTCAAACAGAGACATTATGCAGGGCTGTGTCTTGGTGTTCAACCCTTCTGAACTCACCTTGCAGTATTCATCTATAGGTATCAGCCGCTTCACTGCCACGTCTCGGATGTGACTTCGTCGGAAGAGGATCTTCCCTGTGAAGTAACATATATTTAACTATTATTTGTTCAAGTAAAAAAGAAAAGTATCATCTTTCTAACTATGACCTCCAGCAGCAGGATTATGCATGAGATGTGTACACACCACTGCCACCCGGTTGTTAGTACATGCAGAACACATGATATAACTGGCACCTTCTCCACCCTTGCCTCCCAGTGGCTTGTAAAAGGACAGCAAATGATGGAAGTGGCATCTTACTCTCCCTCGTACGAGAGCTCAAGGCAGCCATTTCCTATGAGCGATTTGCATGGGGCAGGAGCGTGGGAAGATCGCTCCTGCCCCAAAAACCTGCTAGACCACCAGGTAAGGCTTAAGGGGGGCAGAACTGGCCCAAATATTATTTGCGGTTTTTTAAATATTCATGGGCCAGCTCTGCCCCTAACCCCTGTGGATACGGCCCTCAGTATCTCTTCTCTCCCTACACCCTGGGAGCTCTAGCCACTGGGTAACTCACTCTTACCTATACCCTTCTCCTCCACTACCAAACAGACTCTGTGCCCTCCATCCTATTGTGCCTCAGACCTGGCCTGGCTTTCCTGAATCAGCCTTTACAAAGGCTGCTTTTCTGATCCCCTTATTCAATACCCAGGTTCTTTAATCATCTCCATAATAAATAAAAAAAACTCCTTATTTGTCCTAACTGGGCGTCTTGAATAGATTGTAAGCTCTGTAGAGCAAGGACTGTCTCTAATGATCTCTAAATCATGCTCATTGGCTCTTTCCCAATGCTCCGTTACGAGCATTACGATCTGATGACAAAAACCTCCTGTCCGTCCCATCATTAAGATGCATTAATACCCGGAGGGATACTATCTTTTCAGTTGTAGCCCCACAAACGTGGAATTCACTGCCAAAACAACTGAGGGAAGAGAAGTCATTAGATAAATTCAAGGGATCACTAAAAAGCTTTCTGTACAAAGACGCTTTCGATAGATAAGTTTCCTACGAGGCTTTACTATTTTTCTTCCTGTCCTCATGTTTTGTCCTATAATTGTTTTCTTCCCTATCACAATTGCAGTTCTCCCTGCATCCCTTTCGTATGTAATAAGTCATGTTTGTCCATGTCTACGTTCTTAATTGCTTTGTCTCTCTTCCCCATATTTTACTGTATGTCGCTTTTAATTTTTTTTTGAAATTGCGATTTGATCAAAATTTTTTATTATATTGGTCAACCTATCGTGTTATTCATGGAGCACTAACCTTATGGATGACTATTTCCATTCCTTATACAATCACGGTTGTATCATGTCTTAGTTATCACTATATTTTTGTACAAAACCGATAAAATCTTTGAAGTAAAAATGTTTTTTTTTTTTTTCTTAAATTTCAACTTGAAAGTAATAGCACTTGTACTGCCCTGGCAGCCAATCCAATGATGCAAAAAATCATTTGCCCAAGAAGATTAAACCTACTTTAAAAAAAATAAATAAAAAAGTCACACACAGACGTTAAGGAAGAAGTCAAGAGAGAATGACACTGCATCACCAGACTCCCCCCCCCCATCCCAAGTTCTCCTCTTACTCACTTTACCCTTGTCATGAAACTATTTCTCACACTGAATGTTATCTTATTGCATTTGTATTTTTTTTACTGTATTATTGTATTTCGCTGATTGTCCAGCTCTTTTTAGTGTAAACCGCCTAGAACTTTTGGTTATGGCGGTATAAAAGAATAAATTTATTATTATTAACTGTAGCAAGGAAAGGATAAGAATCTCCACTAAATAAGCCAAAGCTCACGTGCTAAAATCAGCCTGAAATCGTGATCACCGTCTGTCATTCTACAAGGCCCGAGGTCTCATTAATGGAACAGCGCTGGGGCTCTGAGCTCAGGGAAGGAATTTACATTCACGGTGAAAATTAAATTAGTTTTCATCCAATAAAAAATTAATATGCATTGCCCAGTTGGTTTTCTTAACGTGAATTTTTCTCTGTTCCTTTTTAAAAAAAAAATAAAATTATTAATTTTTCAAATTTATTACCAAGCATTAGACATCTACATTTCCATCAAAGCAAAACAATTAATCAATAAAGAATAAAATTTAGCTCATTATGCTCAAGTCCTCAATTAAAGATCCAAAATGTGAAAGTCTAGCGAGGACAAAGGAAATAAATTAAAGACTGGTTGTAGCGTTGAGTGACCAAAAGGTTGTCAACTGGCTCAAAGAAAACATATTTACCACTACAGTATAAAACAATACAATTTACAAGATATAACCCCAGGTTTCATTAACGAGAATTCACGGCGACGCTTCTGAGTTTCTCGTGTCAAGTCAGGAAACATTTGTATTTTAAGACCTAAATAGGAACCTCTCTTCCAGACAGCGGAGAACCCAATCCCCTTTCTCCTACCCCCCTTTTAAAGGTACTAAGCGCAAAAAGATGTACGACAACTTACTAGCAACACATGCGGCTAAATTGGACCCCTCCATCACCAACCTACTGACAGCTTCAACTGACCTCAAAGCTTTCCGAAAAGAAATCAAAACCATACTATTCAAGAAATTCATCCTAATTTCCTAACCCCCATTCTTTTCCCCTCTCTCCCCCTCTTAGTATCCTCCCTTCAAAATGGTTTTAGACCTAACGCCTTTAATTGTATTCCTCTTCCTGGAAATGTCCAGCTATCGTTTTGATGTAATCCGCTTAGAACTGCAAAGTACAGGCGGAATAGAAGTCATGAATGTAATGTAATAAATTCTTTCTGCCTCTTTTTAAAGAAACGTTTTAACAACCATGTTTTATCAATTGACAGAGCTACTGATAGAATCAAAGTGGATGGCATCGCTGCCTCTTTATCAGATATTTCCAATATTTCAGAAACATTTAAAGGTTCTCGATCTAATGAGATTTGATTTTTCTCAGGAAGATCATTTCCTCCGAAACTTCCAATATTTCTAATAGATATCTTTTAAGCATATCCCTAGATGTTATAGATGGAAGTTAATCAATCTTAGGTTGTTATAATGTGAATTATTTTCAAGCAATTCCACTTTCTTTCTAAGATTAAGTTTGTCCTTTATCAAATTCTCATGTAAAATTTTGAAAGTTGATATTTCTTTGTCATGTGAACTGAACAAGGTTAGGAAGGAAGTTTAACTTTTTGGGGCCTCCATCCATCCTTCTTGGTGTCACATTCTTCAGTGGAGCCCCTTAAAGCGCGTTATTTAAACGACATTTAAGCAGCTCAAATGAACTGTACACCCTTTCTTTAGGTTCACTGACCGTGGTACCGTAAGCCAGATTTAATTTATTAGATGAGAAAGATGACAAGAGTGTCTTGGGAACTCTGAACCTATCGGGGAAATTTCTGGAGGCAAATGAGCTTATCCAGATTCCTTTTAAGGCCTAGAACTCAGTTTATCCTTGAGGTAAACAAGGGCAGAGGCATTTTCAGGGCCCAGTCCTGAAATCAATTATTGCGGCTTCATTCGAAAATGAAATAACTCATCTTGCCGTAGAGCAAACAAACGATTAATGTGCCTTAGAAATGTAACAGATGAAGAGCCCAGGAACAACTGCTCTATGGGACACGTTAACTGAAGCCGAGGCTATATAGAAACATGACGGCAGATAAAGGCCAAATGGCCCATCCACAGTAACCATTGTCTCTTTCTCCGAGAGACCCCGCGTGCCTATCTCAGGCCCTTTTGAATTCAGAGAAAGTCTCTGTCTCCAACAAGACTGTTCCACACATCTACCACCCTTTCTGTGAAAAAGTATTTCCTTAGATTGCTCCGGAGCTTATCACCTCAACTTCATCCTACGCCCTCTCATTGCAGAGTTTCCTTTCAAATGAAAGAGACTCGACTCATGCGCATTTACATTACGTAGGTATTTAAACGTCTCTATCATTTCTCCCCTCTCCCGCCTTTCCTCCAAAGTCTACAGATTGAGATCTTTAAGTCTGTCCCCATACGCCTTATCATGAAGACCAGCGGCAGTGAGGTAAAAGGTATTGGTGAATTACAGCTGGGCAATTTTGGATTGCAAACCACGTTGATCTATCACTGCCACAGCCTCATATAACAAGGAGGCAAAGAGACTCTGCCCAGGAAAATTCAGAAGTGAACTGCATCGGAATTGGGGGGCGGGGAGGGGAGGGTCTCAGGACTGGAATAGCAGGGGTGGGGTGCGGAGAGCGCTACAGGGCAGGAATGAAGTGCACTCGCAGAACAATGTGTGGGAGGAGAGGGATTGCCGCAGGGCAGAACTGGGGTGTACTGGCAGCGTTGCAGATGGTACTGCGGGGCAGGCATGAGGTGCATAGACAGATTTTGGGGAGGCCCAGTACAGGAATACGGGTGCTGTACGTTAAAAGCTCTAATATAAGGCTCCACAATGAAAAGCAAGTTTGTCTGCTATGTGGTGGGTCATTACCCCATAATTCAGTACCTGTTTTAAACCTGACAGGAAAGGTTTGTCATTTCCTTTGACAGTGTTCATCTTCCTCTCCAGCCTGGTTGGGAAGAGTCGCCAGGCTTTTCTTTCTGTAAGAGCAGACTTGTCGAGATCCTATAGCATTTCCTTCCTGTCTGAAGAGTTTCTATTTGCCTTTAAAGGCATAAGTTAGAGGCTGGAATTCCTCCTCAGAGCCTGTGGTTCGCTCTCTGCCCTCGGAAGTCTTAAGCAAGTCGCCCTGGTCACACACACCATCTCCTGACTGTGAAGGGACAGGGGCACCAGCAGGGTACAAAACCCCGTGAAGGCCATGCAGGCCAAGGAAGGAATCAAGCAGTAAGTCCTGCATCTGGGGACATTCCAGCTCATTTGGGCTTTGCTGAGATTCTGCCCAAGCTACAGACAGCAGCGAGAAAAGCATGAAAACTTTCAGAAACTTTTTCTAATTCAGTGGCATCTAAGCCTTACAAAGAGCAGAAGCTGAGCTTCAGGTCCTGCTGGTGTCTCGGAAGGTAGCTCCGGAGCAGTATCAGTAGGGTTGCTTCTAGGTAGCTTGGCACGGCTCTCTCTCTCTCCCTCAGTCTAAGTTCTAGTTCCTTAATCTTAGCACCGAGCAGAGGTGTTTGCCAACTAGGGCAGGGGGAATAATTCTGATAATATGTGGAGGGGAGACAGTTTTGGCACAATATTTGAAGAGCCCACTGCTAGCTAGGAGATGGACCAGGGTGAAGACACATGTGTGTCTGGACAGATGTATCATTACCTCGGAAGGCAGCCACAAAACTAATCACATGTCTTGAGCACCCAGATTTCCTAGTGAAGTCACTAAATTACAGAGCTGGTGCTCGTTCCCAGACGGCCTTTCAGAGACCTATTTATTCTAGAGTTTGTAAGAAAAAGGATGCTTTGTGTGCACGGTCTAAAATGAAAACTTTTCCCAGCTGTAAGCCCAATTTAAACCAGATTAGGTTGTCAAGTTTTTGAGCAAAGACCTTTGCATTTTTTTTTAAAACCGAAGACCAAACTCCCCAGATTTCTGAACCCTTCCAAACAAACAAATCATAGGTGGAGAATTTATGTTCACGTTTGTTTGGTTATTTATAAGTTCCATCTATTTGATATACCACCAATATCAAACTAAAGTTAAAATTGAAGCCGTTTACAATAATACAATATAGGAGGGCACCAGCCCTTAAAGTGGAAGGTTCTGGTCAGTCTGTTCGAAAGGTTATAACATCTTCACCTCACAAACTCAAATCACCCTGCTATCCTCAGAATAGAAACTTGAAAGCAAGTGCTTAAAGATTGGGAATTTTTGAGGACCGATATGGATTAATTTTTAATTTTTTTTGCCACACAAAACACAACATATGTCTGCTATAGATCGGTAAAAGACTAAAATCGCTCACAGAAGAACCCCCTGGAGCCCCAATTTCTTAACAGAATCACATCTCTGCTGTAGTTTCAAGTTTTATTAAAATTTTATTCCGTCACTTATCAAAACTTTTAAGCGAGTTACAAGTGGAATATAAAGGGAATTAAAATTAAAAAGTCAATAAAAATACAAATAATTCTAAACGAAAAAAATTTAAACAGCTTTAAAACAATTCCTCTAATTCAGGGAATGAGCCTGCGGTAATGGGGAAGAAGTCACCAGCAGGATGGCGAACCAGAGTGTTCTGCCGAGAAAAGTCGTCACCAAGCCCAACTCGATGGCCTCATCTAGAATCATGTATGAACAAGCAGAAGATAATTATTCCCCAAATGAATCAATTTACAACTCTTCAGTGCCTGGCTGCCATAGAAAACACATCACAAAAATTTATAAATGCTAAAAGTGTCAAAGAAAGGTAGCAAAGACCAAGAGTGAGCAGTGGGCCGACAACCAGAGAAGCTCAGGGTTCAAACCCCACCACTACGCCTTGTGGTCTTGGGCAAAGTCACTTAACCCTCCAACGCTAAGATTGCGAGTCCCCTGGGTGTACCTGAATGCAATTCATCCTGAGTTACCACTGAAAAGATGTGAGCTAAATCCAAATAAGTTATGAAAAGAGGGGACGCTTTAAAGCAGGGGTGTCAAAGTCCCTCCTTGAGGGCCGCAATCCAGTCGGGGTTTCAGGATTTCCCCAATGAAGGGGACATCCGTTGAAAATCAGGGGGGGGGATATTTCATGGGGATACCAGGAAGTACTTCCTCACTGAAAGAGTGGTGGACCATTGGAACGAGCTCCCGGAGCAGGTGATCGTAGCCAGCAGCATACAAGATTTTAAGAATAAATGGGATGCCCACGTCGGATCCCTACGAGGGTAGCATAGAGGAGGGCAGCTTGGGGACGAGTGATAAGAGTGTAGATTAGGGGAGGGTTGTTGGAGTGGGCAGACTTGATGGGCTATGGTCCTTTTCTGCCGTCATTTTCTATGTTTCTATTAGCATACAATGAAAGCAGTGGGGGAAATCCTGAAAACCTGACTGGATTGCGGCCCTCGAGGGGGGACTTTGACCCCCCTGCTTTAAAGGGACCTTTTAGAGGGAAAAGATTAGGCTGATGGTTTCATTTTGGTTCTTTGCACTTCCAGAACAAAACTGGAATTAGTCCTTGGAGGGGGCTCAGTTCTTCATTCAAACCATCTGGGGGTCCACCTCACTCCCATTTGTAACCCCTAGTCCATCAAATACATTGGCGATCCCTCATCCAGGAGCTGGAGACTTTAATTCCATCCGGCCCCGAAGGAAAATCCGGACCCATGGCCATGACCACAGGCCCCGCCCCAGACAGCATTCGCACATGTGCAGGTGTGCGCGTGACATCACCGCGTGGTGTCCACGCATGCGCGGTCGCCCCTTCCTGATGGGAAGCTTTTCAAAACCTGGACAACCTGCCGGGTTATGAAAAGCCGTCTGGACCCCCATAAAGCTCAAGTTCAATTTATTTAATATACGGCAAATATAAAACCAAGAGGCAAATCGAAGCGCTTTACAATATAAAAATTTTTTTAAAAAGGAGGACTTCTCCGGCGAAATCTGGACCTCTGGTAAGCCTAATCTGGCACTCAGTATACGCACACCCAGAACCTAGCTGTTAGGGTGGCCATCGTGACTTGGCAGTGGGAGTGTGTGGCACCCTGAAGCTGTGGGTTCAAATTAGAGAATGACACGGTGACAAAATTCATCACCGTTCCTGTCCCCGTGGATAACCGCGGGAAACCATCTTCATGTCATTCTTTAAGGAGAGAGGGAAGAATCAGAGTATGAATGGCCACAACCACTGACTGGTAAGCTTTGCTTTGAAGAATGCTGGTGTAGAAGGACCGAGGTTGAAACAGACACTACAGAATGACAGTCTCTGGTATCCAGAGCAGATATTGTGATGTCATAATGCCTCATTCCACCAGTGCTTAAGAGCCAATCACATCAGTGATGTCACAATGGCTTCATTATCCTTGGCTCACATAAGAATCAGAGAATGAATGGCCACAACCACTGACCCTCAAGCTTTGCTCTGAAGAATGCTGGTGTAGAAGGACTGAGGTTGAAACAGACACTACAGAATGACAGTCTCTGGTATCCAGAGCAGATATTGTGATGTCATAATGCCTCATTCCACCAGTGCTTAAGAGCCAATCACATCAGTGATGTCACAATGGCTTCATTATCCTTGGCTCACATAAGAATCAGAGTATGAATGGCCACAACCACTGACCCTCAAGCTTTGCTTTGAAGAATGCTGGTGTAGAAGGACTGAGGTTGAAATAGACACTAGAAAATGACATGGGATTATTTCCCGCGGTTATCCGCGGGGACGGGGACGGTGATGAATTTTGTCACCGTGTCATTCTCTAGTTCAAATCCCTCACTACTCCTTGTGACCCTGGGCAAGTCATTAATCCCCTCATTGCTCCAGGTACACTAGATAGAGTTTAAGCCCACAGGGACAGATAGGGAAATATGGTAAAATACCTGAATGTAAACCACTTACGATATAAGTGGTAAATCATCAATGAATAGACCTAGAAAATATTTCCTCTAAGCCGGTGCTTCTCAATCAGCTCAGTTTCCAGGATCACCACAGTGAACATGCATGAGAAAGATTTGAATCTATTGAGCCGCTGCCACAGTTCTGCAAACCCAACGGGCACGGCGTGCCAACAGGAGATGGTTGTGAAACAGCGCTCCACGGATTTCCAGCGGAACCAAACGTGGATCTCCTCACAGCGGTGCCACTGATCCGCAGTAGAAAAGTGAAATGCAAAAGGACAAACTGAGGTCAAACAAAGGGCAAATTACATCTTTGGGCTAGTAATTTCTCATCTGCAGCACTTTGGCTGGCTGCCGCCTCAGCACAAAGGCAGCTACAGACTTGCATGGGAAGGGGCGAGAAAAAGACTGCGTGGGAGGAACATTCCAGTACTATCCAATTACCAGTCAACCATGCATTCTTGGGATCAAAGCCTTGAGCAGGGAGGTGAGGACCCCAGGGGTTCTTGGTACCTTTTGATGTGATAAGCAGCCACTTAAAAAAAAAAAAGCCCTCTACGGAATTTCAAGGAAAGCCTCTGCAAGGACAAAAACCTGACCCTAATGTCCTGCAGATGAATTGTTGGGAACTACTTCTATTAATTATTTCTATAGCGCTACCAGACGCACGCAGCGCTGTACAGAGTCACAAAGAGTAAGAAAACAGTCCCTGCTCGAAAGAGCTTACAATCTAAACAGCCAAGATACCGGGGAGAGGGGAAGGCCCACCATTTTGAAGAAGGCGGCATCTGTGGAAAATCAGGGGCGGGAAACTGCACGGGGACACCAGGAAATTCTTTTTCACTGAAAGGGTGGTTGATCGCTGGAACAGTCTTCCACTTCAGGTTATTGAGGCCAGCAGCGTGCCTGATTTTAAGGCCAAATGGGATAGACATGTGGGATCTATTCACAGAGAAAGGTAGGGGAGGTTCATTGGGGTGGGCAGACTAGATGGGCCGTGGCCCTTATCTGCCGTCTATTTCTATGTTTCTAAGCGGGCCTGCTGGCCGAATAGAGTAGGCATCCCTTCAGCCAGCCACCTGAAAATAAGGTTAAGGGGGAGGGGGGGCGAGTTGCATGGCGGTGAGAGAGCATGGGCAACTCTCTCGCTGCTGCCAAGGTGGGGTTGGGAGGGGGTGTTGGTTGGCAGCGGGAGACACTGGGCATCTCTGTTGCTCCCGGGGGGGAGGGGGGGTGTTGGGTGGGTGGGAGAGATTGGGGCATCTCTCCCACTGCCGGGGGGGGGGGGGGGGGAGTGTCGGTTGGGCGGGAGAGATGCCCAATTGGGTGGTTTTTTGAGGGTTTTTAAATTTATTTATTCTGCGCATGTGCCCATCACTATAACCAGCAATGGGCACATGCAAATTTAGCGAGTCTTCGCTATTCTCCGCCAACTTTATTTGCACAAGCGTTTTTTAGAGAATGACTCGCTTTTTAAAAATCGCTACTATAAGCCCATCGTTCTTTTTACGCAGTTTTTTTGAAAATCTAGCCTTTGGTGAAAAATCCTCAGCTAGTTCTAAAGAAAGTCTCATGGTACCAGAACCGAACCCATGTTTCAAGTAAGGAAATGGTCTAGGGTGAAAAACCTGCCCCCCCCCCCCCCAAAACCAGACAAATGGCTTGCTTCGAAAAAGGTTCTCTCTCACTGTGTACCAGAGGGAAATATCTTTACAAAAACTAAGTGCTATGCTTATTACCAGCATTCAATCAACATGGATTCATTTACTGTGTCCTGCCAGAACTTAATTATTTTGATGGACTTTCTTTTCCCTAATATGCCTGAAACTGGACGAGAGCACAGTCACTGCAGCTCATAAATAAAATACCAGATCCTGGCACAGCTTCATCTTGAGCTCTGCAGAGGACAATCCAGCTCCGATTGATACTGTGAGAGAGTTGAGCTGCTGACCCCAATGAACAAACCACTGCAGAGACCGCTCAAACCATCCTGGGTGGGGGGGAGGGGGAGAAACCGGGATGACTAGGGCATTGACAAAGACCTGCAGTGTTCAGCTTGTGCAGTCCTCCAGAAGAGGAGCAGATTCTCTCACACTGAAGCTGCTAGCAACGAAGACAGACAGACGGAGACGCAAGCGACCACCCTCTAAAAATAGCAGCATTTTGGTGTGAAACGAGAGGGCTCTCCATCAGTGGACAGCGGCCAAGATCTAAGATATGAAGTCATATCTTCTGGCAACTTGGCTTGCTGGCATTCAGAAGTGCAAAGCAAAGCATTTGCCTCGGCTTTGCTGAAGCTGCAAAAAACTGCCGGATTCATATGGAAGTCTTGACAGAAACCACAGGTCACCAGCTGAAGGCATCCCGTTCACCACGGTTTCAGTTCTCCACCATGCATGCCAACAAAGTTTCGTAATACTCTGTACTCCAAAGCATTTTAGACACTTCACAGCCTCCCACTACAAAGCACCCCTCCCTATAGCAAGATAGATTTCTCCTACTATAGCATGTGTTTCTGGGCGTTCCCGATTTCTTTGCCCACTTCCTAGGTTCTAAAATTGCAGCCGAACCCCGACGACACCCGCTGCAGACTTGCAGCGTACAAAATCAGAACTCACTGCAGACTTGATTGATTTATTTAAAACTTTTTTTTACACCGTTTACAAAAAAAAAATCCAAACAGTTTACATCAAATTAAAACATACATAAGATAAAAAGAAGCCATATCATAAAATGTACATAATTAAAAACAATTTCTTCTCTGCAAATGTCAACTGGAACTCATTACCGGCTTATTTAAGAGAAGAGGAAAATATCGATAAATTTAAAACGAACTTAAAAACCTTCATGTTTAAGGACGCCTATAATTTATGACTTCCCGCCCGACCCAAACCACTGATCTTTCCCTATTAAATAATAAGTAAGAAGAGCATGGTTTCCCATCCCCACTGCGCTATCCTTTCTCCTTCTTACCCTATAACCGATTGTAGTTCACCCTTCTTCCCGTGTGTCTCAATTTGTCATGTATCTACCCAAAGGAGAGAGCGAGAGCCAGAAGGCCTTGAGCATGCGCAGATGCTCAAGGCCCGGCCCAGCAGAGATCTGCGGCAGGTTCTCCTGGCACCGGCACGGCCTGTGGGTTGGTGCTGCATGCCGGTGCCAGATCGCGGTAAGGTTTTGGGTTTGGGCGGGCGATGCCAGTTCTTGGGGGTGGGGTCTTTTTCGGATGTGGTGGGGTAGGGTGGAAGCGAGCAGTGCCGGTGGCTTCGTGGGGGAGGGAGATGGGGAACGAATCAAGCGAGTTTCCCTTTCTTTCTATGGGGAAACTCGCTTTGGTTTACAAGCATATTTCTGGAACGAATTAAGCTTGCAAACCAAGGTTCCACTATATACATATATATATACATATATATTTTAAGTTCAAGTATTTTTATTAAGTTTAAAACAGATAAACAAAATAAAACAGGACGCAAATCAACTGTAAAAATCATGTGTATTTTATGTATAAAATGTATACATCAGATATATAAAACCAGTCCACGCATTATCAGTCAATGGTACGCATACAGACATAGGAGAATATACGAGAACTTCCAACGAGCAACACATAGGGCTCCTTTTACTAAGGCACAAACTGCGTGCTAAACGAAAAATACTAACGCAAGCTCTATGGAGGCGTTAGTACTTAGCAGGCGCTAAACGCTAACGCCTCCATAGAGCTCGCGTTAGTATTTTTCGTTTAGCGCATGGTTTGCGCGCGCTAAAACCATTAGCGCACCTTTAGTAAAAGGAGCCCATAATAATTAAGAGGAGATGATGATCGGTATAATTTTTATAACGTAGGATCTAAAATACAGTTTGTCAATGGTCTCGATTACAGTAAGATTGGACCGGACTCCAGATTTCAAGCTGGGGCGATGTTTTTCTGCTATTACGCTTTCAAATTTCTGTTCCACCATACGATGAATTCGTCCTTAAATTCTTTCAGCAGTGTAAAATGTTCTGCAGAGCCAGAAACAGTAGAATATGAAGGAAGCGAGCGTTGGGCTCCGTTAGGGATTGCGTGAGACCAATTTTATATTTTTTTACACAATGTACACCGCTGTGACAGTTTTAAGGCGGGATAGCAAATATGCCCCCCACTTTTACGGCAACTGCTCCGACGCTCATAGAATTCCTATGAGCGTCGGAGCCGTTTACGCCGCTGCCGGCGCTTAAACCCGTGCTACGTGTCCGTAAAAGAGGGGGATGGTTAAGTAGATTCTTTTCTTCAAATGCTAATTAATAAATCATAAAAATGCAGCAACAAACTGAGCGTTTCTTCAGTTGAAACCGGTTTTCACTCAGCCACAACTGGCCCACCCTGTCTTGAAAGTCATTTCATGGTAATCCTTCTAGGAGTAGCCTAGTGTAGAGTTACCAGACGTACGGATTTCCCCAGGTCTGGACAGCTTTTCAAAACCCAGCACTTTATCCGGGTTTTGAAAACCCTCCTGAAATCGCGTCAAGCAGGGAGGAAGTCCACACATGCGCGGGCGCCACGCGATGACATCACATGCACATGTGAATGCGTATGACATCATTGTATGACGTCCCTCCCTGTCTGACAAGAATAGGCAGCCGGGGGGGGGGGGCAGGGCGGGATTAGGGCATTACAGGGCGGGAATGGTCAGAACTGGGCAGACCTGGGGCGGGTCTAGGGGGGGTCCGGATTTTCCAATTGGCTAGTGCAACCTGCGAGAGGCATTTTCTCTCTGCCTGACACAGTTACGAGCATTTATTCCACTGGAAAAGTTGTCAGGCCTCCACCTTCACTGCAGAGGGGTCACTGGCCTCCCCAAATCATTCTTTTACATTTCCTCCAATATCAACTGACTTACCAGGAAGGAAGGGAATGATGCGCTGTTTGGGGTCCTTCTGACCTCCTTCCATTGGAAATTTGTCCAACATTTGCATCTGAAAAGTCAGGTAAAAAAAGAACAGGATTAAACAGGGCAAGGTACTATCTTTATGTTATTTAAGAGAAGTCCCACCGTGGTCCCCCCCTTGGTTAGAAATCAAGTGACTGGATCTATTATGGCCAATCATTTCTCCAAACTCTGGTGGAAATCCTACTTCTACATTACCCCAACATGGTTCATTATCTGGGGTTTTATCATCAACATGATGTACACAGCACTGAACAGAAGCACAAAATGGACTCCTTGAAACTTACAACCTAGTCAAGACAAAACAATACGACATGAACACAAAAAAAGAGGGAGACTTGGATTTAAAGCAGCGAGGTCATGACCGTGGAGGTTTAAGGCAGATGGGAATAAACCGATGATAGCAGATAAAGGCCAAATGGCCCAACCAGTCTGCCCATCCGCAGTAACCATTATCTCTTTATCTCTCCAAGAGATTCCACATGCCTATCCCAGGCCCTCTTGAATTCAGACAGTCTCTGTCTCCAACACCTCATCCAGGAGACTGTTCCATGCATCTACCACCCTTGTCTCTTTTAAGAAAATTTTAAAGACATACTTATTTCAAGATGCTTTTGATGCATGAAAAGTTATACTTCAGGTTTCCATATTCTTCTCTTTCTATTAAAACCCGCTACCACCCAATGTATTTTCCCATTGATGTTAAATTCTAAATATAAAAATTGTAACTTTTCCCCTCCTCCCCAACCTTTCATGTCCGTCCAATGTTATTTGTCTTTTGTTTAAAATTTTTTGTTACTCTAATTGTATTACAACATTCTGTTGGTTTTTAAAATGTACATCGCTTAGATATTGTTATAAGCGATTCATCAAATGCATATTAAACTTGAAACTTGAAACTTTCCGTAAAAAAGTATTTCCTCATATTACTCTGGAGCCTATCACCTCTCAACTTCATCCTCTGCCCTCTCATTGCAGAGTTTCCTTTCAAATGAAAGAGACTCGACTCAGGCACATTTACATTACGTAGGTATTAAAACGTCTCTATCATATCTCCCCTCTCCCACCTTTCTTCCAAAGTATTCAGACTGAGATCTTTAAGTCTGCCCCCATACTCCTTATGATGAAGACCACACACCATTTTAGTAGCCTTCCTTTGGACCGACTCCATCCTTTTTATATCTTTTTGAAGGCTACGGATGTTGTTCTTAATTAGCCTTTTCTTGTGTTGTACATGGATTAATGGCCCCAAATCTGTCTCAGAAACAGAGATGCTCTCCCTCACATATTAAAAGGGAGGAGGCGGGTAGGGAGGAGGAGGGGGACGGGGAATGGGCACTGCGGTGGCAGGAGGGAGTGGGCATCTCTGCTGCTGGATTTTTCAGGGGAGCTGGCAGGCGGGAGCCATCGTGGCAAGAGGGAGTGGGTTTCCCTCCTGCCATATATTTGGGGTTCTTGGGGGGAGGGGAGAAACGGTGACTTGGGGGGGGCATGTGATTTTCATGGGCCATTGGGGGACGGTCGTTGGCAGCAGTGGGGAATATTTTTCATTCTTTTTTTATGGGGCAGATATTTTGCGTCTGTAATACACGCAAAATATCTGTGCCATAGAAAAAAAATGACACCCCCCCTCCCCCCCAGTAAATAGGCAGACCTATTGGTCAAAAACAGGCAGACATGTTGGTAACACAGTTACAGCAGTTGGGTTTTAGATTGCTAAATAGCCAAGCAATGTAAGTGAATCAATCGCTTGGCTATTTTGCATGGGGTTTTACTCATTTGCATGGCCGGATCAAAAAATGGGCGATTTCTGAATTGGCTAGCAGTGATCGCTGACTTTAGTGCATCGGGCGGGGCCTTAGAAAGTTATGTGCATAGCTTCTAATTAATCCCAAATAGTGTCAATTAGGTGTAAATGGCCTTTTATCAATGTTTATTAGCTTGCACTGAACAATACAGAATCCGGGTCCAAGTGCTCAAGAACATATCTATATTCATTGTATGAACACTTAAGGTCCATATTCTATAAACAGCGTCTTAACTTAGGCACCTAAGTTACGAGAGAAACATCGTTTAGTTCTTATAAAAAAGAGATTTCCCGCGATACAATACAATACAAAACCAAATAGTTCTATGTGGTTCCCAAAAGAGTAATAAGGATCTAAGGAATAATCTAAGTGCCTGTGCATTTGTTGAAGCGATGGGCCTTCAATTGCCCGAGTGAGACTTAGAGCACAAAGGCCTGAGAATGCCTTGAAAGCCCTACATTTCCAGCGTACGTAACTCCTGCGCGTTATAACTCCTGCTAACATGTAACTGCATGTTATATTAATAAGGTGCCCCACCTAAATTCTGCCCATGCAAACGCCTACCCATAAAGTAGACGCCATCGCACCCAGATGCGCACTTACAGAATACTGCTTAGCCAGAACTGCCCATGTACACACGTGGGTCCACTTACAGACACAAAGGACGAGAATTCTGCCACTTCTGCACATTCCTGTCTCCTAAAAGTAGAGCAGCTCCTTGTAGAATTACCTCCGAAATATCAACACCTCAGCAGATAAAGACCATATGGTTGACACAGTTGTAGTCTATGGGAAACTCAGCACATCTGTCCATACTGAGGTTACTACGCCTGTGTCTGGAAACATTATGAATATCGTCAGCAGAACTTCAGGAGAAGAGAGGAAATGAATGCTAAGCTCTCCAAAATGTTCAGAGATACTGGAGAACACAATGGCCGAATCTGTCCAGCAGATGTGCTCACCACTTAATCAAACCATTTAAAAGAGCTAATGCAATCTCTTGTTTTATCACAAGAAATACTCTGTTACAACAATCGATGTAGGTTGCACTGAGGGCATATGAAAGCGATTATAGACTATTCAAAATGATTAATCTTTTCAACGTCAACTTAAGTATGAGAGAGAGAGATTCCTCTTTATAAAAATTTCACTAGTAGCTGGGGAAGCCAGGGGGATTTTTAAATCGTGTTCCATGGTTTTTTTTTCTTTTTTTAATCATTCAGAGACAAACCCCTGAATAGACGAGTAATTTGATCAACGTTCCACATCTCAGGAAACAAAAGAACGGCAGGAAATTATTTGAAACTGACGTTCCCAAGTCTTAAAGGGTGAAATATAAAGCATTGCATTCAGCCACTTGGACAGAACTCCTAGCCAATAAAGAAGCATTTCTTCCAATATTACAAGGATAATTTGTAATTATTGAATTTTTGTTATTGTTTTGTAATTCTTGGTTATAATCAGTTTTATTCCTGTAAGTCACACTGAACTGCTATTTAGGGTTTTAACTCGTACTAGCAATTAATTTTTATTTATTTATTTTAAAAATTTATATACCGTTTAAAACTAAGCGGGGGTCCCCCAGGACAGGTTTAAGAACTACTGGAATATAAGATAAGTGTTTAATCATAATGATTCTTAGGCTGGCTAATGGTAGTTTTTCTGCCAATTTCCTTCTGCAACAGGTGACGGGAGACTCCAGATCATGGCCACAGTTGCTAATATCCTAGTCATAAGGCAATGTTTCAAAAGGGCTTCTTGTGAACACACCCAGGGAAGGATTATAGGGTAGGCCAAGTAGGAATGTGCCTCAAGCCTGAAGAGTTCAGGGGGCCTGGAATGCTGCCTGCTCCGATGACGTCCAAGTACTGCCTCCTCCTGCCGTCTTCATTATTCAGTGCAGCTGAACTCAGTCTTCAAAAGGTCACAGGCAGCAGTTCCTACTCGTTGTCTGCGGCTGACCCGGAAGCTTTTCCTCCGACGCTGGGATTTTGCATTAGAGGGAAGGCTTCAGTGCACTTGGGTGCCTAGGGCCCAACAAAGAATAATCCTGCCCTGCACCTCTAGTGCTGTCCAATAGAGAATGACACGGGGAAAAAATCTGTCCCCGTCACCGCCCCGTCCCCAGCCCACCATCCTCTGCACCGCCCCGTCACCGCCATTCCATTCACCACCATCCCTTTCACCGCCCCGTCACCGCCACTGCCATCCCATTCACCGCCCCGTCACCGTCCCCGCAGCATCCATATAAGCCTTAGTACTCTAATATTTAGCGTATCTTTTGGGATCTTTAACTCATCATCGCTAGGACTCGAATCTGAGTCCGTGGCACCTAACATAGAATGGAATTAGTATGGCAAAGTAATGAAGAATGGTCCAGCAGCCCCTACCCTCCCTCCACCTCACCTTATATTCGTTCCGAGTTTGCCGGCTTCCTTTTTCCCTAGCCGCACGCGTTCAAAAAGCCGTGCATTTAGCCAGCTCCCTCCCTCCACCTCACCTTAAATTTCGAGTTTTCCGGCTTCCTTTTTTCCGAGCCGCACGTGTTCAAAAATCCGTGCACGCGCGGCTGCGCGAGTCAATCAAACTTCTCCTCTCCTGCAACTTCCTGTTTCCGGTTGCGTCAGAGGAGAAGATTGATTGACTCGCGCAGCCGCGCGTGCACGGATTTTTGAACACGTGCGGCTCGGAAAAAAGGAAGCCGGAAAACTCGAAATTTAAGGTGAGGTGGAGGGAGGGAGCTGGCTAAATGCTACAGGCGGGCGGGCGGTGGCTGCGGAGACCGCGCGATCCTTGATACCTCACTGCGGAGACAAGACCATTCACTGCCCTGCGGGTGGTGAATGGCCTTGTCCCCGTCGCCGCAGCGACTGCTAGTTTTCTTCCCCGTTTTCGGCGGGTGACCCGCGGCTAAAATGCGGTGGCCGCGGGTAAACCGCCACCGTGTCATTCTCTACTGTCCAATTCACAATTTGAATTGACTCACTGATTAAGTTTGGCTGAATCGATTTGAATTGGGGTTTTTTAAAATTAGACTTGCCGATTGAGGCACTGTGGGGGAGGGGGTGGAGTCCACCCTGGTTGCAGACCATAAAGGGGTGCTCCTGGGGTCAGCGTCCAATTCTTCCCCTTCCCACAGCAGCAGCAGCCTTCACTTGGCGTTGGGCCTTCCTCTGCTGGATTCTGCCTTCGCGGAGTAGGCGGGACCAGCAGAGAGGAAGGCCTTATGGCAGCAGTGCCACTCTTACCCCCCCCCCTCCCCCACCAGAGCACTTACAATCTTCGGATACACTGGCGGCACTGTCAGTCAGTCATTCAGGCACCTACCGGTACTGCATTCCACAATCTCCCCGACTTTCACTCATCTACTGTCCCGGGCTGCTGGTAGCTTTCCTCTCTCTCACTGGGGCTAGACTGAGCATGAGCTAGGACCTAACAGTGTTTGTTTTCTTTATTTTCTTATTTATATCCCAAGTGGTTTACATTCAGTGTACGTGGGGCAATGAGGGGGATTAAGTCATTTGCCCAGGGTCACAAGGAGCAACGAAGGATTTGAACCTGTAGCTCTAACCACTGACGGTTTGCAGTTTAGAAAGATGTGGAGGCTTTTCTTTGAAATTGTGCTATAGTCATATCTAATAAGAATCTCGGATTATGACTGCTGCACTCTAGCGGGAATGGCTGACACATAAACCCGTTGAGTTTTGACATTCTTTTAAGTGGATTAAATTACTATGTGATTGGAATGTAATTGAATGCATTTGGTCCTTGGAACTATTGTGAATGTTTTAACTGTTAACCGTTTAGTTGTAGGCGGTTTAGAAATTTTAGAAATAAACAAACAGAATCAATTTAAGATGTTCAGAAACAGAATTTCTAGTATTTCTATTGAGAGCAACAACCGTTTCACCCTTTATTGTTTTCAGAATGCGTAAAACACCTGGCGAACACTGCGACAGCCTTCCAATAGGCAAGCGCCAGGTCCGAGGTGCTACAGAACAACTCGCAATCGACAGAGTCGGAACTCAAAATGTCGCAAATCCCAGAATGCCTGAAAGGCCAAAATGCAATTAAAATATCTCAGCTTCCATCTCTCGACACTGCTCGAGCCATCCTTGGAAGAAAAAGTAAACACTACCGTTACCCGAGATCATCAAAATAAAATAAATAAAGGTTCTCCTGAAATGAGCTGTGACCCGGTTGTATCCTTTTCCAAGTCCCTGTTCTCAATTTATTTTTTTTATATATTTGTGCTCAGAAGGCTTTTGTTAATTGTGAGAGTTGGAATGCAACCTTTGGGCACTCCACAGGAATGCAAGCTTTCAAATTCACCCTAACCCCAATAAACCCTATTAAATCAGGACCAAAATATCCACAGATGCACGTTGTTCCGCGGTACCGTAGCTGTAGCAATGTGTCTCAAGCGGCCGAAGCGCGACGAGCAGAATTCAAGGCTTCCCCCTCCAGAGTCGGGCCTACATTCATGAAGCTATTCTACACCACCCAGAGGCTCTTCAACCCAGGCTAATTCCTTTAGCAGAAACCTCAAAAATGTACACTTAAGCCATTTACTAAGGCTGAGCAGCTGCAAGGCAACAGCCCTGCTTCCGTTATGCTACCAGCAGAGATCCAGAGTGTGTGTAGCGGGAAGAAAGTCCTGCTGGGTAACCAAAAGGCAAAAACTCAAAACCAAATAAACATTACATTTCTAGACATAAGAACATAAGAATTACCGCTGCCGGGTCAGACCAGTGGTCCATCGTGCCCGCGGCGGCCCTTAGGTCAAAGATCAGTGCCTAACTGAGACCAGCCCTATCTGCGTACGTTCTGGTTCAGCAGGAACTTGTCTAACTTTGTCTTGAATCCCTGGAGGGTGTTTTCCCCTATTTGAATCCCTGGAGGGTGTTTTCCCCTATTTGAATCTCTGGAGGGTGTTTTCCCCTATTTGAATCCCTGGAGGGTGTTTTCCCCTATTTGAATCCCTGGAGGGTGTTTTCCCCTATTTGAATCCCTGGAGGGTGTTTTCCCCTATTTGAATCCCTGGAGGGTGTTTTCCCCTATTTGAATCCCTGGGGGATGTTTTCCCCTATAACAAGCTTCCAGATCGATGCGGTTTACTTAAGCAAGAGACTGTACAAAACAGTGAATTACAAAAATTTGTGACTTAAATCATTAATTTCCCAAAAATCTTACAAACAAAGATGTTTTCAATAGTTTTCGGAAGTGCAAATAGGAGCCTGAGGAAGCAAACAAGATACCTGGCTCTCCAAGTCAATCTATTGATTCAGACCATCAATAATTGGATATATTTCTTTCTACTTCCGTCATAAAAAAATATATTTATATCCTTTCTAATCCATACATCATGTTCCCTATAGGATTTAAGAATTGCCGTTACTGGATCAAACAACTAGTTCTTCAAGACTAGTTTCCTGTTTCCAAAAGTAGCCAATTCATATTACAAGTACCTGGCAGAATCCCCCCCCCCCAAACAGAGATATTCCCTATTGCTTATACCTAGGGATAAGAGTGGCCTCCCCAGGTCTACTTTAATAACAGTTTCTGGACTTTTCCTCTAGGAACTTACCCAAACCTTTTTTTAAACCCAGTTACGCTAACTGCTTTTACCACATCCTGTAGTAATGAGTTCCAGAACTTAACTATGTCTTGAGTGAAAAATTATTTTCTCCTCTTTGTTTTAAAAGTATTACCATGTAACTTGAGTGTCCCCTAGACTTTCATTTTTGAAAGTGTAAACATTTGATCCACCTTTACTCATTCCACTCCACTCAGTATTTTGTAGACCTCTCTCATACATCCCGTCAGCTGTCTCTTTTCCAAGTTGAAGAGTCTTAACCTCTTAGTCATTTTGGTCACCTTTCTCTGTAACTTTTCTAACTCCGATAGATCTTTTTTGAAATGCAGTGACCAGAATTGCACACAGTACTCAGGTGAAGTTATAGCATGGAGTGATGCCGGCTGGTCAATATTCAACAAAACGATTAACCAGCCGGAAATGGCCACAAACTGCTTTTTGGGGGCCATCCTCTAATTTTCAGTGGCACTTAACCAGTTAACACGGCTGAAAATTAGCAGTTACACCTGGATTCTAAAAACAGTGCTTGAAAAACCAGCACCAGTCGCACATCACGCAAACTACGGTGCCGGTTTTGAGAATCGCAGTCGGTGTCAAAGAAAGACATCGGAAATGTAGATCAGGGTTTCAAAAGACTTCATTTCCAGCACCTATTTTTGACGTAGAATCGCGCTTAGCGGCGCTGAATGTCCAGCCCATTCATATCCACGCCTCTTTGCGTAGACATGATAGAGGTGCCTACTTTTTTTCTTAATTACTTTTTATAAAACATAAGGGTCGGACCAATGGTCCATCAAGCCTAGGAGCCCGTTCTCACCAAAACCCAAGGTGTAGCAACATTCCATGCTACCGATCCAGGGCAAGCAGTGGCTTCCCCCGTGTCTTTCTCAATATCAGACTATGGACTTTTCCTCCAGGAACTTGGTTTTTAAAGGCACAGCCAACTGCCGCACTGTTAATGGCCGATTAAAATACTTAACTGAGGCACGGTTTGGACACCTACCGGCACCTTCCGAATGGCGCTGTTTTGAGAATCCGGGCCTTAGCGTCTAAGTGAAAACCAGCTATTTTGGGACGTTCTGGAGGGGGAGTCAGCAGTCTTTATGTAATAAACCATAGTTGCTTAAATTCTGAATATTGATTTAACCAGCTGTTCAATGTCAAAGCGCAGACATGGCCCGAGAATGAAGCGGTCAGCGGTCAGCAAAACGCTCACTGCTGCCGGCTGAATACTAACCCCCAAGGCTTTATGATATTCTCCATCTCTTTCCTAATAATTCTAAGGTTTTGGGGCTGTATTGTAGGGTCTTGATGTCCCATTCAGTCTGGTGAACCAGCCAGGAAAGAGGAAATGGATGGGCAGCTCATGACCGCCCTGGCAGATGACTTCGTTGGGGGGGGGCACTGGCCCCTCCCCCCACCTCTTTAAATGTTCGCTGGCACTTGCTCTAGTACCTCTGTATTAGTGTTTGTGATACACACATGTACCCGTTTTGTTTTTAATGACAAGTAGAAGCGTGTTTGGTGATTATACTGTTTTTCCGCTCTCTATTGGTTTGTATTTTTATTCCTCCTCAAGCGCTCTGAGGTGAGCAACAGGTCTGCTCTTGGCATTTAGTCATGAAGCAGAGTAATCCCACAGATACATCTCTGACACTGAGTCAGCTCACTGGCAAGAGAAAACAAAAGCGTTTGGAAGGATGGATTTGATGCCGTTGGTCAGGATGTATTGAGTGGATCTAGAGACATCAAGCGTTGCATTCCAGGCTGGAAAATCACAGGCAGCATAATATATTTTTTTTATCCATTGCTTTTGAAAATAGTAATGAAACTCCGTGTGACAAAGTCTGCAGGTCACTTTTACACGAAGCTCAGAGAATAGTTAAGCTCTGGAACGCGTTGCCAGGGGTTGTGGTAAAAACAGATAGCGTAGCTGGTTTTAAGAAAGGTTTAGACAAATTCCTGGAGGAAAAGTCCATAGTTTGTTACTAAGACATGGGGGAAGCCACTGCTTGCCCTGTATCGGTAGCATGGAATATTGCTATTCCTTGGGTTTTGGCCAGGTACTAGTGACCCGGATTGGCCACCGTGAGAACGGGCTACTAGGCTTGATGGACCATTGGTCTGACCCAGTAAGGCTATTCTTATGTTCTTACGTGAGCCAAGTATAGGACAATTAAGCCATTGTAACATCACTGATGAGGCTGGCTCTTAGGCATTGGTGGAGAGGCATTATGACATCACAATCTCAGCTCTGAAATGTTGCTCTCATTGGGGTTCCGGAATCTTGCTATTCTTTGAGATTCTGCATGGAATCTTGATACTTTTTGGGGTTCTAGAATCTTTTGTTACTCTTTGAGATTGTGGAATGTTGCTACTCTTTGGGTTTTGGCCAGGTACCAGGGACCTGGATTGGCCACCGTGAGAACGGGCTACTGGGCTTGATGGATCATTGGTCTGACCCAGTAAAGCTATTCTTATGTTCTTGGTGGAACAGACAAGGCAGGAGACTAATTCCACTTTTTCTGAGCAATACTTCATCAAAGCAAAATGTAGGTATGTAATTTGTTTATTCAAAACCACACGTGATCTCATCCGCGTTGGCCTATCCTTATTCTTGAAACACCTCTCAATCCCCACGGATACAGCACGGACAGACTTCTCACCCTGTAAAGCCTCCTCATGTCTCTGCTGAGAACGGCCAAGAAAGCCACCATAGGAACAGTTTGAAATGAGCTGAGCAGAAAACTCTGGCCTGGAGTTTCTTCTTTGCTCCGTTGCCCCTTGCCTGCTTTTTGACTGGAAGCCACATCCACCCCCCCCCCACCCTTCCGTACCGCATTTGCTAAGACACAGATGGAACTGCTTCATTTCTGCAGGGTGTGCAAAGCGTACTTCCTGTGATGAATTCTACTATGCAGATGTGGAACAGCTGCAGTTGTTCCAGATGTTCCTGCTGTCTCCAAAAAGTTTATCATTCAGGAATCAGTCAGAATGACAGTAACGCAGTTCCTAACCAGCATGATGAGAACAGCACCGACGTCTGCGCTGGATCCACGTTGTCATTCAGCTGTGGTTGCCTACATGGCCAATCCTTGGGTGGCCAGTCGTGAACCTCAGTCCTAGCCAGATGTTTACAGTGAAATGGTAGAAGAAAAACAAAAATGAACCCTTTCCTACAAAAAGCCTGAACCCTCTGGGAAGTAGCAGCACATCTGGAATGTGGCTCTCAAAGACCTCGCCTGTCCTGTTTCCAGCAGAAGGAAAGCCCTGCGTCAGCACTCCGCCACGCCAGCTCTCTGCGGTTGAGGCCAAGGTGAAAGTGGAAAGGTGACTCTAGGAGAACGAGGCTTCTCCCCGCCCGGCAGTCGGAGCCAGGCCAACTTTTCCTGTTGGCTTAATTAGAAACATGTGGTTACTTGGGGCATCCTGAGTTTAGGAATCGTACAGCAGATTCCTACTTATCTCATCCTCCCCAAAGAGCCCAGGACGGGTTACAGATCAACACACAATACACATTTAACAGGTTAAAGTTTGCCATAGTTACACGGGGGAAGAGTGTGACGCAGTGGGGTTGTGGGTTCAAACCCACACTGTTCCTTGCGACCCTGGGCAAGTCACTTAATCTTTCCCACTGTCCCAGGCACATGAGATAGATTGTAAGACTGCCAGGACAGACAGGGGAAAACGCTTGAGTACCTGAATAAATTCATGTAAACCCTGGGAGAACAGGATAGAAAATCGAATAAATAAAGTTTTTATCCTAACTCAACACATATTAGGGATCGAGTACCAATATCCATAATATTCAGTTCACAGGTTAAATTTGTCATATTTACAGTGCGAGATTTTATCCTAACGCGACACCTGCCGAGGATCTAGTACCAATATGCATTTCTTTGAAATCTGTCGTGGGAGTTAGGTGAAGAGGTCTGTTTTTATTGCTTTCCTAGAGTTCAGGAGTCCTTCAAGGGATCTGACCCCCGGGGGCATGAAGTGGGAGTAGGAACGTCGTTTGGCGGTTTGCACTTGAAGGACACGACCAGGAGGGGGCGGAGCGTTTTGAAGTGTATTTCCTCTTGGGAGCGGAGGGACCTGTTCGGCATGTACAGAGGAGCTTTGGTGATCACGTAGCCTGGCGCCTTGCCGTGCAAAGATCTGAACACTAGCATCAGGCCCTTGAGGACACAGTGTTTGGCTTTGGGCAGCCAGTGTCGGTGACTGCCTAGCTTTTGTAATAGTTAAACTGGCCCTCATTGTCATTACATTTTACAGAAAACAATATTTATTCTTTATTTATTTACCTAATGCTCTCAGGTCAAATCTTCCCATTGTGCTAGACAACTGGAAGCAGTGTTTTAGCATGTAAGAACAAAAGAGTAGCCCTACTGGGTCAGAGCAATGGTCCGTCAAGCCCAGTAGCCCGCTCTCACGGTGGCCAATCCAAAATCCAAGGAGTAGCAACATTCCATGCTACCGATCCAGGGCAAGCTGTGGCTTCCCCCGTGTCTTTCTCAATAACAAGCTATGGACTTTTCCTCCAGGAATTTGTCCAAACCTTTCTTAAAACCAGCTACGCTATCCGCTCTTACCACAACCTCTGGCAACACATTCCAGAGCTTAACCATTCTCTGAGTGAAAAAAAAAAATTCCTCCTATTGGTTTTAAAAGTATTTCCTGGCCGTTCAAAGTGTTTTCCTCTCTCTGTCCTCTGGGCTCTTCCTTGTACCACCCAAGCATTAGCTGATACCATTTATCAATTCCCAAATCCAGATCTCATGGGAAAAGGCCTTCCTCCTTCCATCTTCCTGATTAGATAGGAGCGATAAATTGAATCCAAAGCACTTAGCATCCTCTCAGCTACTGCCCTGTGAACTGCGATTCCACAAGCCAAGAAGCAGCTGTACCCAGAGAAGAGGAAGCTTTATTTGTGGAAGACAAGTTGCTTTATATTCTACTGTGATGCCTCTCTCTTTCATTTGATGGCCACAGGCAATCTCATCTGGGAGAGAAAATCAAGCAATTTGAAATCATTACTGAGAACTTAGATTAAATCTCTTAAACTTAGAAATGACAGCATTTATGGTTTGTTTATTTATAATCCGCCTTTTTGCAAGGCGAAGTAGAATGGCACACACATAAAAGTACTTCACAGACCTGTCTAGCCAAACCATCTACTCCCGTACAGATCCTGGGTACTTGTCCCACGCTTTCTTGAGCTCAGGTACAGTCTTCGTTTCTACCACCTCCACTGGGAGCCCGTTCCATGAAATGGCCATGCTATGGACTTTTCCTCCAGGAACTTGTCCCTACGCTCTCCGCTCTTACCACATCCTCTGCTCAGTCCCACAACTTTACAATTGTCCAAGTGAAGTGAACAAAACAGGTTGTTCTATAGGATCATCATTGCATCTCCTCATCCTGCCGCCACCAATTCACCAGTACGTGAACTTATGACTTTAAATCCAGTTACAAATAAAATAGACTTATCTGAATATCTTGGTGGAAGCTTCTTGATTTGGCCAAATTAGAACAGCCACAGTGACAGAAAATTAAAGAGAACAGAAATGCAATCCTGAAGCTGCGATAAACGAGTCTCCCTCCCGACTCTGCTTCTTCTGCTTCTTCTGGAGATCTTAACGCAGTCTGAGCTCGTTTAGTATAATTGGTGCCTTTTTCATGTTATCAGTATAGTCGGGGTTCAGCTAAGGCCCAAAAGAAAGGCTTGGGCCAACTAAGGCTGAACTTAAATTCTCTCATAGATGGAGTGAGCAAAGTAACGACGTCATGAATGCCAGAGATAGGTGGAAAGAATCTGCAAATGGCATCACATCTCTCATCAGGAAATATTTGCATAGTGCAGGAAGTCCAACTGCAAGTCACTTGATTTCCGGCCACATTTGATATGACTGATATTACGCCAGGACTATGGCAAGTAAATGTTAGGCACCGATAACGGGTTACATTATTATTCAATAATGGAACTTGGATACCCAGATGCCATTATAGAATAGTTTCCCACCATCCCCTGGGAGCAGCTAAACAGAGGTACCCATGGGCCGGGGAATTCCACATCCGGCATGCACTTCACAAGTCATGACAGTAACAGATCCAAACAGGCACCGAAATGTGCCACATCCTTACCTGGAGGTCGAAAAACTTGCTGTACCGTCGGTAAATGAGCTCTGTAGCGCCATTGGACCGTGTGACTTTGATGATGTACACCTGTGGGTCAGAGAAAAGATAACAGATGTCTTAATTACGGTGCAGCCAATGAATCATTCTCGCACTCATGTTTTGAAAGTCCAGTGGTTTTATGCTGCCAAACCTACGAGTTCTCCCATGTTTTTGGAAGTCAACATAAAAATTAAGATGCCATCTTTAAAGGACTAAACAGACCATTTCTGAAAACAAATTGTTCATATTCTCTAAATTATTCATCTTTGGAATTTATAGTTATTAAACACTGAAAAAAATGTCTACATGGCACAACTGGGCTCGAGACAGGAAGATGGCAGCGGCAACGCAATATACTAAACAAAAGACTCGGTGGATGTGAGGAAACCAATCACCACCAAGTATGAAATCATGTTGATACATACCCCCCCCCCCCCCATGCCAGTCTTAACATGCTGTGTCTTTTTTTTTTATATAAATCTTTATTAGTTTTCAATTATTAACAGTGCAAAACAGTGAATTTAAACATAATCAAATCAAACAAAAGCACTTTAAATATACAAATATTTCAACAACAAACATTTTCACCCCCTCCTCCCCTTAACTAACGAAAATAAAACCACATGTATAATTTCAATAAAATAGATATAGATATAAGAAACACACTTCACTCTCAATATTTGTGGGGGTTAGGGGGCAAAGCCAGGGCTGACTCTGACCCCATCCCCAGCTCCCTCCCGCCTCCCAGACCCCTTCACAACTTACTGTTAACGACTGGCGGTCTAGCAGTGGAGCAGGGCAGGAGTGTATACAAGTGTTAGCGGGAACTCAGGGCAGCCATTTTTGTTTGCGGTTCAGCAAAGGGCAAGAGCGCGCAAAGATCGCTCCTGCCCTGTTTCACCGCTAGACCTCCAGGCGTTAAAAGGTACGTTGTGAAGGGGTCTGGGAGGCGGGATTGGGTCAGAGTTGGCCTTAAGTAAGTTGTAGAGTTTTTAAAAAGTAAGTCCAGGGGGAAACATGCAAATAACTGAAGTTGTGAGTGCCAAAACCCACAAATATCTTACTATGTTTGAAAATAGAACTAAAAACAATTTAGAAACAAAAACTACATTTGATTTGTGAGGCTCTCTCACAACACAGCTGGATGTTAGACCCTTGTCTTGTTCATGAGCTCAGAACATATGGGACCACCTGATAAGACACACGAATTGATGCTGTTCTGTCCACGAACAGACATTCTCTTGAACACAGCAGATGACGGCAGATAAAGACCCGAATGGTCCATCCAGTCTGCCCAACCTGATTCAATTAAAATGTTTTTCTTCTTCTTAGCTATTTCTGGCCAAGAGATGCCAACTGTCTAGCAGGTGTCTTTGGTGATGAAGTTGGGGGGCTCACAGACATGAAAGATTCTACGAACTGAGCATCTTATCCAGGGGACGAGGCTGCATTGGAAATGATGGTCACTAAGCATCGGAAGCTGGAGATCTCAGCGCTCCTATTAGGGAGCCATTCAGAACCCAACTGCCCTTCCTAAACTCTGCTCCTTTCTCATCGCAGTCGTCATGTATCCTAACGTCTAGTGGGCACAAGTCAGGAAGGTTTCTCCAAAGACACTTCTCATTCCCGCAGCAGTGACCAGGGTGACCCATAGGGCAATAAAATCTGAACGCAGGCATGCGGGAGATTGGCACGTTAGTTTGAAAAAAGATTTTAGCCTAGCTCAGACTTGCAGGTCTCTTTATTGGAAGCGCAGAGCACAAACTTCTAAGCTACAAGGCAAACCCGGCTTTAAATCTTGACTAACATTTTACATTCACCAGGATAAAAATAATTTGCCAAAAAATGTCATTTCATGTCCAATTCCAGAAACCATGAATATAGTAAATCCAGCCCAGAACTGCGCAGTAGCACTGGGTTATGAAAACCTCACAGCAAAAGGGCTCCTTAGACTGCTGATGGAGGAACATAGCTGAGGATGTGGGAATTACTCCACTCCTAGTTATAGCCCTCTGCATCTCGACAACATGGAAATGGTTGGATCTGAAGAGCTGGGCTGTCGGAGAATGTGCTTGTTCAGATCCTTGTGGGTTTGGAAGACATAAGAGTGGACACAGAACAGACCATTGAAGCTGTAGAAGGAGACAGTGACACAAGGCCTGGCCTGGCAATTAGCCAACCTTAACAGTCAAGGCTATGTAAATATTTATAGAGCTTCCCGGGCCAACATGAGCTTTTCCATGGCACAGGGATGCTAACGGCCTCTGTAAATCCAGTGATTTATCTTCTCTTTCTAATGAACTGCATCTCTGAAATATACCGTTGAATGATTCCTGATTATACAAGCAACAGCTCATTGTTAAAATTGGGCAACAACAAGACACGTTGCTATGTGTATTCAGGACAGCGAGGGCAAGCAGGACGTTATCACGAAGCACGAATATAATTTTGGAGGAGTGTGTGGTGCAGTGGTTAAAGCTACAGCCTCAGAACCCTGAGGTTGTGGGTTCAAACCCATGCTGCTCCTTGTGACCCTGAGCAAGTCACTTAATCCTCCCATTACCCCAGGATAGATTGTGAGCCCACCGGGACAGACAGGGAAAAATGCTTGAGTACCTGAATAAATCCATGTAAACTGTTCTGAGCTCCCCCTGGGAGAACAGGATAGAAAAGTGAATAAATAAATAGTGTGAAAAGTTTCAGCCTCTGATAACCAGAGATGGTATTGTGACATCATAGTGCCTCATTCCACCAATAAGAGCCAGCCTCATCAATGATGTCACAATGGCTCAATTGTCCTATACTTGGCTCACATAAGAACATATACTGGGACAGACCAAAGGTCCATCAAGCCCAGTATCCTCTTTCCAACAGTGGCCAACCCAGGTCCCAAGTACCAGGCAGAAACCCAAAGAGTAGCAACATTCCAGAGCTGAGATTATGATGCCATAAGGCCTCATTCCACCAATGCTTAAGAGCCAACCTCAGCAGCGATGTCACAATGGCTTGATTGCCATACTGGGACAGACCAAAGGTCCATCAAGCCCAGTATCCTAGTAGCCAACCCAAGGAGAAAACCAGATTTCATGCTGCTTACCCTAGGAATAAGCAGTGGATTTCCCAAAGTTACTGATGTAATTAAAAGTTCACAGATTCTTAGTGAACCCTGGGGAGCCTCTCTCATTTTGCATACTAGTAATAACCATGATTTTTTTAATAGTCTCATTTTAATAATATCTCCTGCCTCCGAAGTCATCCTTTCCAATGGTTCAAAAATGATCCCTAGCCAGATTTTCTTATTGCAAAAATGGTTCGTAGCAAAAAGTCTTTTAAAAAGCACCCATCTGGACTAAGTTGTGCCCAATTATGCCATTTCTGCCCTCCAGATTTCCAGGTACACGTGAAACGGTCCGGGTGTTAGCTGACAAGAGAGCTGGCTGTGAACAAAGAACGATCCCTCCTGGGTGTGACAAAAGCTGACACCCCCCTCAGGGCTCTTATTGTTCCTGTTAGTACAGCCCTCGTCATGTGTTTGTGATTGTGTGCATCTAATCTAGGGAAGGAAACATTTGAGGCCGATAAGGAACTTTATTCGTCTTTGGCAAAAGTGCAAGAAAAGTGCACCAGATTTGTCCCTCCCCCACCCCCTTCCTCTCTGGTCTGAGAAAAGCAGGGCAAGAGAGAGAGGACATGGAATCCATCCCAAACCATGAAGTTTGAAATCTTCCCTCCCTTGCTCTCTAGGGCTACGGAGTCTACTATACATCAAATTTAGACTCTTTCTTTCAGTTCCAAAATTTTTTCTTGAAATTTTATACAATAAACATACACAGGAGAGAATATAAATTCTGAAAAGCTTGTTTATAAACTATATCATCACAATGCAAAGGGTATTCATGAAATTTCAAAAAACTATCCCCAAATCCTCCCATCCCATCCCATTTGCAGAGAGTAAAAAAAACCATACATGCATACATAATTGGTGGCTGGGTTAAAGAGTGCTGCTATATACGTGCTCAAAAGAAAAATGGAGGACCGGCTATTTAATTTAGAAAAGGTGTAAATTTTGAAATTGTAAAACAAATATCTGATCCAGAATATAGATGGTTACAATTGGATCTTTCTCCGACTCTTAATGATATTAGGTTTTAAACTTTTTGTTCTGTATCTGGATATGTTACATTTACCAGTACTTTAGATCCAGGACAAAATATATTCATTCACTTTTTCAGGGAAAGGGTGGTAAATGTGTGGAATGGCCTCAGGGTGGAGGTGGCGGAGACAAAAAATATATCTGAATTCTCAAAAAGTTTGGGATAAGTACTTTGGATCTAAGGGAAAGGGATGGCGTGGATGGGTAGAATGGATAGGCCATATGACCTTTATCTGCTATTCCTTGGGATTCTGTAAGGAATGTTGCGACTCTTTCGCATTCCGGAATCTTGCTATTCCTTGGGATTCTGTAAGGAATGTTGCGAATCTTGTTACTCTTTGGGATTCCGGAATCTTGCTATTCCTTGTAAGGAATTTTGCTGCTCTTTGGGTTTCTGGAATCTTGTTACTCTTTGGGATTCCAGAATCTTGCTATTCCTTGGGATTCTGTAAAGAATGTTGCGAATCTTGTTACTCTTTGGGATTCCGGAATCTTGCTATTCCTTGTAAGGAATGTTGCTGCTCTTTGGGTTTCTGGAATCTTGTTACTCTTTGGGATTCCTGAATCTTGCTAGTCCTTGGGATTCTGTAAGGAATGTTGCGACTCTTTGGGATTCCGGAATCTTGCTATTCCTTGGGATTCTGTAAGGAATGTTGCGACTCTTTGACATTCTGGAATCTTGTTACTCTTTGGGATTCCAGAATCTTGCTATTCCTTGGGATTTTGTAAGGAATGTTGCGACTCTTTGAGATTCTGGAATCTTGTTACTCTTTGGGATTCTGGAATCTTGCTATTCCTTGTAAGGAATGTTGCCGCTCTTTGGGTTTCTAGAATCTTGTTACTCTTTGGGATTCTGGAATCTTGCTATTCCTTGGGATTCTGTAAGGAATGTTGCGACTCTTTGGGATTCAGGAATCTTGTTATTCTTTGGGATTCCTGAATCTTGCTAGTCCTTGGGATTCTGTAAGGAATGTTGCGACTCTTTGGGATTCAGGAATCTTGCTATTCCTTGGGATTCTGTAAGGAATGTTGCTACTCTTTGGGTTTCTGCCAGGTACTTGTGACCTGGATTGGGCATTATGAAGACAGTCTACTACGGTAGATGGACCACTGGTCTGAACCAGTAAGGCTATTCTTATGTTCTTACTGTGTACTGGATCAAATACAGAAATCAATAGTAAGCATTCAGGCTACTTTAAGAAAGTCCGTTTGGAAGACGTGCCATAGAGCATCACTGATCTGACAAATCCAAAGTTGGTGGAGCGAAAGCCAATATTTTCTGACTGTAAGTCTGCTGGTCTGCCTTCAGAAGTCTCCAGCAAATAAGGGCTGGAACCACAGTGCAGCAATGTCCGACAAGCTTTGCTAGTGGTGCCAGACTTATTCAGCAGAGCTCAGCTGTCCAGAGAGACTGGGGTGCATCCCCATAAATCAGAGCAAAGCTAGTCTCTGGTAGGGAGGGATCTTCTGATAGGAGTGTCTACCCAAGACTGGCCAGAAAGCAAGAGTTAAAATCCGTGGAGATAGAGAACCCTTATACTAAAAATAAGAGCTGGAAGAAAGAAAAAAAAAGGAGAATGGAAACAAAAAAAAATTCATTGTAGGCTCTTTGCTGCTCTTGGCCAGGGTCCATCTCTTCATGAATCATCTGCCAGGTTTCTCATTAGGAGTACAGGGCTGGCCAGGGAGAAAATTTCTGCTGAAAAGATTCAACCAAGGCAGAGAAACCCCAGTTGGAACCTGGAAGGAACCTGCCTGCGTCACGTCCTCTCCGAGTCCTGCCTGTATACCATAGAGCTGGATATGGAGCTACTCGTCCGTGCTGTGTACCACAGGGCAGGAGAGCAGCTGCCTATCTTCTGAGACCTCCCTCTATTCCACAGGGTAGAAGGGGTTGCTTCTTGCCCATCCCGTGTGTCATCCTCTCTGAGACCACCCTGGGCAGGAGGCAAGTTGCCCATCCTCTCTTGTCAAATGAGGCATCAGGGATTTATTTACTTAAAGATAGTAAAAAAAAAATAAAAATTGCTGACTACTATTGCAATCTTAGTGAGGGGAAACACAGTAACAGTAAATGACAGCAGATAAAGACCTGAACGGCCCATCCAGCCTGCCCAACATTTACACTCATCATACATTTCTTATAGTCTTATTGTCAAGTTATTGGTGAGTCAGTCGTGCTGTAGTTTCATGTAGAGAATGACACGGAGACAAATTTTTCCCCGTCCCCGCGGGAACTCATTTTCCCATCCCATCCCGGTGCGTTCTTTTCCTGTCCCTGCCCGTTCCTACAAGCTCCATCCTCATCTGCACAAGCCTCAAACGCTTTAAGGTCCTAAGTAGCAGCATTCTAGAGCTCAGATTGTGATGTCATAATGCCTCATTCCACCAATGCCTAAGCTCCATCCTCATCTGCACAAGCCTCAAACGCTTTCAAATCCTAAGTAGCAACATTCTAGAGCTCAGATTGTGATGTCATAATGCCTCATTCCACCAATGCCTAAGCTCCGCCCTCATCTGCACAAGCCTCAAACACTAACATCATAAGTAGCAACATTCTAGAGCTCAGAGTCATTCTCTAGTTTCAAGTATACAATCTGTCGTGTTAACCCTTTAGCAACATGTGTCTTCTATGGGTCTTATGGGAGATCCGCATCTCCAAATGCCTGTTTACTTGCACTGTCGCTCTCGTTCACCATCAAGCTACGTAAAGCAGCCGTTTCACCATTTGCCAATTAAAGGGTTAAATAAAGAATTCAAAAAAAGAAATGGGGAAAGGAACGGGACGCGAAGTACCACCCTTCTGTGGTTACAATCAAAATGGTTCCACCCTATATCCTTTCCTCCCAATATCTTGTAGGCACTGTAACCTAGGCCTCCTTGTGTGGGGCCCTTTTAATAAGCTACTTTAGGCAAAAGAAAAATGGACCTAATGCAGGAGGCATTACAGTTTTCATATGTACATGTGCTGACTGCATGCTAAATAACCTGTTGCACTTTTTAAAGGGGCACGTTAGGAGCAGAGAGTGGGCATAGTAACATAGTAGATGACGGCAGATAAAGACCCGAATGGTCCATCCAGTCTGCCCAACCTGATTCAATTAAAATTTTTTTTTTTTTTTTCCTTCTTAGCTATTTCTAGGCAAGAATCCAAAGCTTTACCCTATACTGTGCTTGGGTTCCAACTGCCAAAATCTCTGTTAAGACTTACTCCAGCCCATCTACACCCTCCCAGCCATTGAAGTCCTCCCCTGCCCATCCTCCACCAAACGGCCATACACAGACACAGACCGTGCAAGTCTGCCCAGTACTGGCCTAAAATGAAACTAGAGAATGACTCAGGGACAAATTTGTCCCCGTGCCCACAGGAATTCAATTTCCCCGTCTCGTCCCCGCAAATCAGCACGTGGTTAGCACAGGAGTCTTTGCCACCTAAGAGCTCCCACAGTAATTCCTGAAAATCACTACATGCTAATAGCGCCGTAAGCACATGGCAAATATGGAAAAAAAAAAAAATAGAAAAAGGGGGGGTGTTTATACCAAAAATGGACTTATCGTGCAGAGAAGACCATATAAGAGTGAGATAAAGGAACCTTTAACAATATAAAATGCTTAGATTTGATATTCCAGATTTGCAGTGTATGGAAAAAAAAAGTGAAAACGTGATGAAAAATAGCCAGTGGTGACTTGGGGATGAGACCCTTGCTTGGATCTCTAGTTAACAGTTTGGGTTTTATTATTACCAAAGGAAGCAAATTTCAGCTCACTCTTTCCTATACTGTCTATGTATATATATATATACACACATGCACATAAGGATTTATTTTTTCCAACCACAAGTCCAAATATTTTATGAATGCTAGACTTGGCAGGAAGACCCCTGTCTACAATTTCCTAGTCTGTTGTAACATAGTAACATAGTAGATGACGGCAGTTGAAGATCCGAATAGCCTATCCAGTCTGCCCAAGAATCCAAAGCTCTACCCGGTACTGTGCTTGGGTTCCAACTGCCGAAATCTCCGTCAAAACCTATTCCAGCCTATCTACACCCTCCCAGCCCCCATCCTCCCCCAAATGGCCATATACAGACACAGACCGTGCAAGTCTGCCCAGTACTGGTCTTAGTTCAATATTTAATATTATTTTCTGATTCTAAATCTTCTGTGTTCATCCCACGCTTCTTTGAACGCAGTCACCGTTTTCCTCTCCACCACCTCTCTCAGGAACGAATTCCAGGCATCCACCACCCTCTCCATAAAGTAGAATTTCCTAACATTGCTCTTGAATCTACCATCCCTCAACCTCAAATTATGTCCTCTGGTTTTACCATTTTCCTTTCTCTGGAAAAGATTTTGGTCTACTTTAATACCCTTCAAGTATTTGAACGTGATATTTATTTTTCAACTCTTCACCCTACTGTCGACCCTTCACAGAGCACCCTAAATAACGTCAAGACATTTCTGGTAGCCACAGACAAGTCCTGAGGTCACCAAAGTTAGCAAGGGATGACAGAACCTACCATGCTCTCACATCTGTGCCTTTATCACTGTCTTACACACTTAAAAGTAGAAGAGGGCAGAAAAGACCAATGACCCCACCCACTGCTCTCGTAACTCCTGTCCAGTCTGCTTCAGACACATCCCCACTGCCAGCCGCACAGGACTGCTTGGACAATGCCACTCCACCTGCGCTAATGAGTGAAACGGATTTAGGTCATCATTTTGAGTTTTGCTCCTAAATTGGCCTCTTTGAAAATTTACTAGCGTTAAATGCATACCTTTGTACTCAACATTTCACTAAACTCTTAAAATTTAGGACTATAAAAAGTGGGAGGCAACAAAATCTCCCTTTGTTTTCTATTCCCCGCCCCCCATTTGTGTAGTGGTCTGAGGAAGTATTTATATTCCACTGATTTTGTTTCTTGGTGGAATTTCTAATTGTAAGAATGGTGACGGAAGTTAACACTGAGTTGCTTATATGACTGTTACAATTTGTAATGATTTGTTCAATAAATACAAATAAAGTTTAAGAAAAAAAGTGGGCGGCAACAGCGGCAGGTTTAGGGCAGGGAAAAGAAGTTACCTTACAAGCCTGAGCTTGAAGTTCAAGGCTAGAATTATAAATTAGGCTCTGAAATCTAGGCAAACGAATACCAATCCTACATTTCTGCGCATAAGCTCCTAAATCGAGATGAATTTTCAGCTGGAAATTCATGCTTTGTGTTAAGTTCACCACACACCTCCCTAATGCCGTCTGCTCAGCGACAGCTCAGACTCTCAAGCCATCCCCCCTTTCTCAGCTCGAACTGGTTTCTTGTAAGCTGCTGAGAAATGCAATTAAAGGTTATCACCTGCATCCTGTTTGCCGAGCATGTTTCTAGAGGTGATGTAATACGGAAAATGTAAGATGTGAAGTTTTTTCACTTGTAAACGTACTCTACTTCCTAGGCATTCCTCGCTTTCTTTTCACAAATCACAGTGAACTGAAGCGGTATATTGACTGGTGTTTACCGTAAATCCCAGCTCTGAACTCGTTTGGTTCTGCCTGAATTTCAGCAAGACCAGAATTGACTGTGTCTCCCTTCTTTTGGAGAAACTTTACTGGCTGCCGCATGGGGGTAGGATCGATATGAAATGTTTGGCTTTTGTTTTAGAAAATATTTTATGGTATCCTTGACCCTCTTCAATCGGGCTTTCACCTTCTTCATTCCACACAAACTGCCCTTAAGTCCGCAATGACCTGCTCCAAAGGCCTCTACTCCATCCTCGTCCTCTTTGATCTATTTGCAGCTTTCGACACAGTAGATCACTACCACCCTATCTTTGTTGGGGGTTTCTGTTAGCTCTTTCCACCTTTCCCACCGCACTTTTTTTTTTTTATTTATCAAGTTTTCGCACTTTTAATGTATGCGCTGGTGGGTCCTCCTCAGACGCCATTCTACTATCAGTCGGTGCACCATAGGGCTCTGTCCTGGGACCGTTTCTTTTTTTCCATCCTTTGGTGCGCTAATCTCCTCCAATGGCCTTCAGCGTCACCTCTTTACACCTGAAATCTCTAAAGACATTCAGATCCGAGTCTTAGCCTGCCTATCTGACATTGCTACCTCGAAGCCCAGCCCATCCCATCCTCAACCTAATGGCCATATACAGACACACACCATGCAAGTCTGCCCCGTACTGGCCTTAGTTCTTCAATATATACCATTATTTTCTGATTCGCGATCCTCACGCGGTGGTTTTCTTCTGGGCATGTTGCGAGGTCTGGAGTTTATCTTTATATGTAGTAGGTCATCAAACCTGATTGGCTGGGGCTTGAGTTGAATGAAGCAGGAAAGTCCGTTGGTCATGAATTTGAATCTTGGCAGGACAGACCGCTGGTCACAAATTTGAATTTTGGCGGGAAAGTCCATTGGTAAAAAATGTCTGAATTTTAAAAATTTTCTCCCCACAAAGATGGGTTATGTGCGCTCTTAGGCTTCCGCGGATGGCGTCATGATGAGGCAAGAAACAGAAAACTGGAAAACTCATGCCACCAGCCGTGGAAGCTTAAGAGCAATCATAGTCATATTTCTCAACCAGGACTTCCTCAGAGCATATCTGATGGCCACTGGGAATGTGAATTTCTGCCACTTCCCCAGCCCATGACAGCTAAGAGACCACAGGCTCCATCTAATAATTAAATCCACGTTCTCTGAATGGCAAAATGAAACACTTCCATTGCAACTGCCAGGCCAGGTTTTTCTAAGACATTTGTAGATTCTGTAACATGACAGAACAGTCAGCTTATATACCGCAGGGCCGTGAAGTTCTATGCGGTTTACAAAAGGTTAGCATGTACATTTAGGACAAAGTTGAATACCCAAGTAGTTAAAAAATAAAACTATAAGGTCTGAATAAATAAATAAAAAAAAAATAAATAAACTATAAGGTCTGAATGGATTACTAAGGGCCTGTTTCACAAAGCCGCGTGGCAACAGCCCTGAAGCCCTTTAAATCTCTATGGGCTTCGGGACCGTTACCGTGCTGCCGCTGCTAGCGTGGCTTTGTAAAACAGGCCCTTAGTTTACGATCTTGGTATAAATTAAAACTAATTATCCAAATATTTAGTAAACAAATGTGTCTTTCAGCGTCTCCTGAATTCCACATAGGAGCCTGAAGACACGATCAAATGTTGCAAATCCCTGCCCCATAATGCCGCCTGATATGACAAAAACGGTGTTGATTTTTTTAAGTTTACAACCTTTGACAGGCGGGAAAATAAAGTTTGAGGGTGAACTTCTCCTGTGTTTGCTAGTTGCAAAGAAAAAGAGATTGATAAAATATTTAAGGATAAGACCGAACAGAACCTTAAAACAGAAACAACCAAATTTGAACTTCAAACGCGCCTCCATCGGCAACCTCCGGAAAAAAGGTGTTATATGGTCATATTTCCTCAACCCAAAACGGTCACTCATCTGCAAAGTTTTAATGGCAGAAAATTTGTGTACAAAAAGGCAAAAAAGGTGGCATGTCTCATCCGTAGACATTGCAACATCGCTCTACTGCATCATGACCCAAAAAGAGTTATGGAAAGTAAAGAAGCTGTGATCATCTGGGATGTCCCCATTCTAACTAATAAACTTGATGCACGAAAACTGGATATTTGGCTAAAGTAGAAAAGCACCAGAATTGCACCGATTACAGAGGTGTCAGTTTCAAGGAATCATTCAATGAACCGAGTGCAGAAGGAGAAGTTCCTCCACTACCAAGATATGCAGTCAGAAACCAAGAAAGTGGAGCGAAAATACTATTTTCCACTGTGTTGGGTGCCACATGCTTGATTAAAAGGAATTTTCAAGCATGCTTGGATAGGTGGCTGTATAAGGAATTATATCCTTATAACTTGAGAAGTCCATAGTCTGTTATTAAGACTTGGGGGAAGCCACTGCTTGTCCTGGATCGGTAGCATGGAATGTTGCTACTCTTTGGGTTTTGGCCATCGTGAGAACGAGCTACTGGGCTTGATGGACCTTTGGTCTGACCCAGTATGACACGATAGAAACAGAGACAAATTAAGGCAGATAAAGACCATATGGCCATCGACGCCATCTACTCTCCCCTTCAAGAAGCAAGAAGTATGGTGAACCTTAAAAAGTAATAAATCTGAGACCAAGGTCATGCTCCACATACCCTGGCCCAGGAATGAGCATCATTACTGCCATGCTTTGCCCAAAACTAACCCATTTGGAGACACTGCCCCCAGAGCATTTCTGGAGATTTTGCATCTTTTCATTTTAGTTCAAACTTTTTATTGTCAAACAGAAAATACTAAGAATAAACCCCAGCAAATCAATTTATACATTCAAAGGATATGACAGTGTCCCCATTTCTTGTAAATTTCACAATGGTGACATCACCCCTTGGCATTGCATTTAAACAAATCCAAACCACATCCTAGAAAATTTGTAAGTAGTCATGGAGGGTCTAGACGTACAAGAAAGCTTTATCTCAAAAGTAAGAATATACTTCTGTGTTTTGAATGTTGTAGCAAGAACAGATGCACAATTAGTCAGCCTCTGACTAGGCTACTCGGAAGAAACCATTCTAAGCAGGGCTTTACTGCTGGTAGAATAAGTCTCCCTATTGTTCTGTCTTCAAAGATTTCACAACAGAAAAAAAGGGACAAGTCAGTGGTATTACAAAGCCACTTCATCTCAATATAAAGAAGTCCATCAAAAGTAAGAGAGGTTGAAACGTCAGTAAGCAAGTAAAGAAGCCTGCTTCTGGGGCAAACCTGCATTCACAGAAATGAGCCCCAGACTTGGCTGGATGCGGTGGGAAATCTGCATCACGTCATTGGTGCTCAGATCTAAGTGAAGCTAAAGGACGAGTCTATAATTTCAGAGGTCATTTTCTAAGTTCTAAATACAGCTGCTGAGACTTTGCTTCAAAGGGTGGCTCAGGAAACGGAAAGGAGGTTGGTTTTTGACCGACAATTGAGCACCCCCAAACTGCGTATTTAGGGCCAGATTCTCTTATACTGCCAGTAAAATCTGACGGGTCGCTGTAGCGGCTGTAAATCTAACGATGAAAAAAAAGACGAGTCATTCTCAAAGAACTGCACTGCAAATGAGGTTCGCCAAATTTACATGAGAAAGGTTGGGTACAGTTGCAGTACAAAGCAATGGGTTGAGGAAATGGCAGATAGTGGGGATGACAGTAGGAGAGATGGTGATCAGTAGATGGTTGGGGATAGGATTGGAGGAAGAAGTAGCGAGTTTGGAGTGGGGATGACAGTAGGAGAGATGGTGATCAGTAGATGGTTGGGGATAGGATTGGAGGAAGAAGTAGCGAGTTTGGAGTGGGGATGACAGTAGGAGAGATGGTGATCAGTAGATGGTTGGGGATAGGATTGGAGGAAGAAGTAGCGAGTTTGGAGTGGGGATGACAGTAGGAGAGATGGTGATCAGTAGATGGTTGGGGATAAGATCGGAGGAAGAAGTAGCGAGTTTGGAGTGGGGATGACAGTAGGAGAGATGGTGATCAGTAGATGGTTGGGGATAGGATTGGAGGAAGAAGTAGCGAGTTTGGAGTGGGGATGACAATAGGAGAGATGGTGATCAGTAGATGGTTGGGGATAGGATCGGAGGAAGAAATAGCGAGTTTGGAGTGGGGATGACAGTAGGAGAGATGGTGATCAGTAGATGGTTGGGGATAGGATCAGAGGAAGAAGTAGCGGGTTTGGAGGAAGATGAGAGAAGATGATGTGCAGTTTCCTCTTCTGTGGCTTCAGAGAAGAAAGAAAAGGTGGCAGAGATTGGCAGGGTGGATGGGAGGAGGGAGAGGCGGAGGCAACTTAGAACTCGAGAACCTTGAGAACTCGAGGTTAATATTGTGAACCTGGTCGTGGAAGTAGTCAGCCATGGTCTGGGGAGATAGCAAAGGAGGCGTTGGAAGTGAGGGCACTTTGAGCAGAGAGTTGAGCGTCGAAAAGAGATGGTGAGGGTTGGATCCAAGAGAATCAGTCAAGTGGGCAGAGTAGTCTTGTTTTGCAAGCGAAAGGGTAGATTGGAAAGAGGTTAGTAGGAATTTGAAGTGAAGAGAATGAACAAGAGGAACCAGTGAACTCAAACAACAATTAAGTACAATAGGGATGAGACAGACCCCAGAGGCAAACCACATCCCAAGTGCCTCCTCCCATCAGACACAACCCCTTCCCAGAAACCACTTGTGACCTAGAATTCAAAAATAAGATCCTACTCGAATAGTCTATACAAGAATAAGGCATGATCAGTTGGTATCATGATGGTGTAGTTTGTTGTTGCTGGCGAGTATCTTTTTGAGGTTAGGTTAGGCAAGCTATGGCTGCTACTGAAGAACCGTGAGAAAGTGGTAGTGTTTTCATCAAGGATCTACAACCAATCTTAGACATCTTTGGGTGACAGCCTTATCCTGGCCCATGAACAGATTCTTATGTTAACATGGATGCTCACCAGCAGCCACAAACTACACAACAACGATCAACTCAGGGACTGAAGGATCCAGCTGGGCGGATGCTCTGGGTGCTTGAGCACCCTCAATATGGAACACTGGTTTCTATTGGATTTAGCACACCCAGAAAAGCTGGCTCCTGGTCCTACATCAGGGAGTTTACAGTGCCAGATGCCAACTGTGCCCTCCATTATCAACGACAGTCACCTGTTCTTCCTCCATCATCTGCCACCAAACTGTCTACAGAGGCCAAACAGGTCAGGCTCAAGAAAAATAATAAATAACACAAGTCCGATATTTAAAAACAAAGCAACATTCAAAAAGAAATATTAGTGGAAGAACATTTCAAGCTTCCTCATTCTCTATCTGACCTTCAAAAAGACATTCCAGCATGAAGCTGCTGAATTGGAACTCATTGGGAAGGGGTAAAACGCGGACCTCACGGATCTAAACCCGCATGGCCTTAAAAATCTGAGTTCCGTGTCCGTGACACTTGTAGTTTCTGTCTCTGACAGATCTCCATGAGATTTTAGTGCTGACGGATCCGTCTCAGCATAGGGAGGGAAAAGTATTAGGATCCGTCAGCGCTAAAATCTCATCGAGATCTTGAGGCCCGCGTTTTACCCCTTCTCCATGAAAGGCAGAGCAGAGGAGTACATCGAGCAATTCAGAGGAAGGAAAGCAGCCAAGGCTCTGCCTCATGCCTACGATCCTCAGACTGACCCCCGGCAGCAACCAGCAACGTTTGGAGACTTCTTTTCCATAACGCACGTCCGAAACCTATGTCCCCGCTCTCTTGGCTTCTGTTCTGCCGCTCTGGCTCTGACAGACCTCGAAGAGATTTTAGCGCTGATGGATCCTAATACTTTTCCCTCCCTATGCTGAGACGGATCCGTCAGCGCTAAAATCTCATGAAGATCTGTCAGAGACAGAAACTACAAATGGCAGGGACACGGACCTCAGATTTTTAAGGCCCTGCGGGTTTAGATCCATGAGGTCTGTCAGGTCCGTGTTTTACCCCTTCCCAAACTCATCAAACTATTAACAGAATCACCCTAGTTCATTCAGGGCTCACTACAGGTGTGAATGGACGTAAATATTGTGAGATCATTCTGGGCTCTATACTGAAATACACAGAGCTCTGTGGTGGTGTTTTTAATCCATCATCCTACTTATGTGCATATGTTTATACCAAATCAATCGTCCTACGAATAAGACTAAGGGGTCCTTTTAAGTGAGCATTAGTAAAAAAAAACCCTAAAGTTTACAATTGCAGCTAAATGCTCTATACCCCCCCTAAGGAGGTGGGCTATACTCTGCCCTACCTGTACCTGGCAAAGTGCCCTCTGGTCTTGCAAAGCTCATCTGCCCTTGTAACAAATCAGACCCAAAGAAGTTACAAAGCGGGTTTCCTAATCTGGCACAACTCATCGGACCGACATCTGCCATCAGGGTCCAAGTGCAAATCAAGCTCCACAATGGCCACCAGAGCCACAGGGGGTGGCACGTGGACAGGGAGCCTTGTTCAACCTGGACAGCCAGGCACCCCTTATTCTCATCTTACAGACATCCCCCCCCGCAACCAACTTCAATAGCACCCCCTCCCCTCCTCAAATGCCAGGGCAATCATTGCACATCTCAAAGAAGCTCCCTCTCATCTGGAAATCAGCCCCGATCGCCCGGGAAGGGGCAGTTGCAAAAGTTCCCCCCCCCCCCCCCGAGGGTCGCCACTCACGTAGTGTTTGTTGGGGATGCGCCTCTTCTGCACGTCCAGGACATTCACTTGCACGACGCTCCGCCTCGGCATGGTTCGGTTGGGGAGCGCTGAGGCCGCTCCGCTCTCGCTCTCTTCCCCCAGAGCTGGGAGGGGAGAGGCGGCTCCCTCCCTCCCCCGTCTCCGCCCCGGGGAGGTGGCACCGCGCCGTGCCCCGATCGCAGCTCTCGGACGCCCCCTAGAGGCGCAGTCGAGCAGCGCAGGACTCGCTCAGAAGAGCAGTGCCAGCTCTGGAGGTCTCCCCCCACCACACTATTCAAGGAGGGGGGCATTTGGGTTGAGTTTAGCAGCCCCAAGGTCCCTGCACTAGCTGAATTGCACTGGGCCGGGTCCAGACTCTCAGAGCTTTCTTTGCGGTGCCCCCAACTATCAGAGAGAGAACCACAAAATCCAACACCTGCCTTAGGGCTCTTCAGCTTAGAAAAGAGACGGCTGAGGGGAGATAGGATTGAAGTCTACAAAATCCGGAGTGGAGTAGAACGGGGACAAGTGGATCGATTTTCCACTCTGTCAAAAAGTACAAAGACTAGGGGACAGAGAAATATTTTTTTTTACTCAGAGAATAGGGAAGCTCTGCAACACATTGCCAGAGGTTGTGATAAGAGCAGATAAGGCAGCTGGTTCCTGGAGTAAAAGTCCATAATCTGTTATTGAGAAAGACTTGGGGGAAGCCACTGCTTGGGTAAGACCGCTACAGAAATGTTGAAAGTGGCTTATGGGGAACATATTAGTCATGGAAGATGTTTTGAATGGTATTCACACTTCAAAAGTGGTTGTGAATCAGTGGACAATAATTCACAAACTGGAAGACCATCAACAACTCTTGTACTAACTGTTAAGAGGAAATTCTAACAGAGGGGGCAGTTATGGTTCCTGTATTGCAACACACCCGCCCACACTGCCATCAAAATTCACGAGTTTTGCGCAAAAACCCCCACTCACCTTACGCTCCGGACTTGGCACCTGGCGACCACTTTGTTTCCTAAACTTAAATCCACACTCAAAGGAAAGTGATTCAACACAGCAACTTTTGCCAAGTCCTGAAGATGCATTTAAGGACTGTTTCCAGAAGTGTAAACAACGTTGGAAAAGTGTATACGTAGGGAAGGGGACCCCATGGAATAAGTTGTAAGATTGTTTAATACATTTTTATAATTTACCGGCAACTCACAGGATTTTTAATGAAATTATTTAGTCATTTCAATTATACATATCATGTACAGCTGAAAGTAAAAGTGAACAAGGGAAATTTAAAAAAACGTAGATTATGAACGCACAGAATTGTTCCAATTTATGATGCAAAATCAACCCAGGATTTTAATACAATGGCTGGTTAAGTGACTTTCCAAAGATCATCCTTGCGCTAGGAGGCAATGCACTAAACCCTCCACTTCAGTAGGAAGGATCGTTGCAGATCCCTTTCCACCATACAAACAGACACAGCTGCTTTCCTAATACCGAAGGTGATATATTCTAAAAGTATTTAAAGAAGTTTAACTACCCTACTTAAAAACAAACAAAAAAAATGCACAACGTGAATGGGTGACCATGGTTTTACAATGAGCACCATCTAGCGACAGCAAAGAAAAATCACAATTTTTTCTCTCTCATGAATTTATACCTGTAAACACTTGGTGCAGTAACCTTATTAGTCCACTTTTTTAAAGTTAATAAATAGAAAGAAAACAAAACACCAGAACATAAAATGATACTCTCTCAGGGTTTCTGCAGCTGGCCTTGTGCTTGTTGCAGGTTTCTGGGTCTCGCTGCGTCTTTATCAGGTAGAAACCGACGTTTTCAGCCGTCATGCCGTGGCTTTCTTCAGGGTATGCTCCGAAGTCTGCAGTGTGACTTTGGACACAGTGGGTTCACTGACCTGACTGGGAACAGGGCAGTTCACCAATTTTAATTTTGGCGGGAAAGTCCACAGAATGGAAAAAGAATGGTAGACTGCCCTGTTTCCAATCAGGTCAGTGTATGTTACATCACTTTAGTGCACGCTAAAATTTAAGGTACATTAACACACTAGAAGCACCGCATAAGGTCTTCGGTTCTGCAAATGCGCAATGTGGCACAATAGCACTACTGAAAAGAGATGATGGGGCCCCTAATTTTAAAAAAGCCAGACATCCAAAAAGAATCCCGTCGGCACTTGGACGTCAAAATTGTTTTTCTGTTCATCTAGTGAGGTGTTCCAGCCTCTGTACGTTCAGAGCACGAGATGGGCGTGGTAGAGGCAGGCTTTGAGCGGGTTAGACACGGGCGTCTTGCAGCGATAATCAAACATTTTGCAAGACACCCTGGATGGAATATATAGGCTTAGAACTAGACCTGTTTTAGAAGTGCCACAAAGGTGCCCAAACTGACCACTGCAGGCATCAAGGTAAGACATCCCCTGACTCCCTTCCACCACACAAAAATGAGAACAAAAAGGTACATACCTGACTTTAAAACCACAGCATCTGAGGAAGCCTAGCAGAACTGCACACAGGTGTCTTAAGGAGCCTGTTGGGTGGGCTAGTGAGCCATAGAGAGGAGGAGCCAGGCCCATAAGCCACTCTAACCACTACATGGAAACTGTGAGCCCCCCAAAACCCTAATCTACTGCTATATAGGTGCCACATGCAGCCATAAAGGCTATTGGGGCTGTAGACAGGTGGGTTTTGGGGGGCTCACCATAGCTTATAAGGGAGTTCTGGTGAGATGTTTATATGGCACCCTTTTTGTGAAGTTCACAGCAGTGCTCTGTTGCCATGTCTGGGTGGCCAGTCCATCACAACGATGGCCCTGCCCATGTCCCAAAGGTCTTGTTCTGGCCATTTGGGACTTGGATAAAATTTTGTTTGAAAATGTAAGACAACGGTCTGGATTAAAAAAAAATAATACATTTCTAGCCGTATGGTGGTTTGCCTTTTGAAAAGGGGCATTTTCTTACTGCTGACTTTGGACGTCCAGTGCCATACGTCCAAATCAGATTTAGAGGTATGCTTTAAAAATGCCTCTCCACCTGTAAATGAGTTTCCCCGCCTTCTAGCATTTGCACAAAATTCAACTCCTCCAATGAATGCCGTCTGGCCAAGAGGACATCCGCTGAAAATCAGGGGTGGGAAATTTCATGGCGACACCAGGAAGTTCTACTTCACCGAAAGGGTGGTCGATCGTTGGAATGAACTTCCAAGTCAGGTGATTCAGGTCAGCAGCGTGCCAGATTTTAAAAGGAAATGGGATACACGTGGGATCTCTAGGGGGGGGGGGTTAAAAAAAAAAAAATGTAAATGGGATACACGTGATATCTCTAGGGGGGTAAATTCAAGGGGGTAGGGTTGTTGGAGTGGGCAGACTTGTACGGTCTGTGTCTGTGCATGGCCGTTTGGAGGAGGATGGGCAGGGGAGGGCTTCAATGGCTGGGAGGGTGTAGATGGGCTGGAGTAAGTCTTAACAGAGATTTCGGCAGTTGGAACCCAAGCACAGTACCGGGTAAAGCTTTGGATTCTCGCCCAGAAATAGCTAAGAAGAAAAAAAAAAAAAAAATTTAAATTGAATCAGGTTGGGCAGACTGGATGGACCATTCGGGTCTTTATCTGCCGTCATCTACTATATGGGGGGACAAATTTTTCCCCATCCCCACAGGGACTGAATTTCCATGTCCTGTCCCCGCCCCATTCCTGTAAGCTCTGCCTTATCTTCACAAGCCTCGAATACTTATGATTTTAAAGTGTTTGAGGCTTGTGCAGATGAGGACGGAGCTTGCAGGAAAAGAACGCACCGGGACGGGATAGGAAAATGAGTTCCCACGGGGACGGGAAAAAATCTGTCTCCGTGTCATTCTCTAATTTATACAAAATTGCCCTCTTCAGTGGAAGACTCTGTCAGGAGCTGCTCTGCCTCAGTCTGGGCATAGGGAAGTGTCATTTTTGTCAGTCACCAGTGCTGAAGAGGAAAATGAAGGGAAGATGGCAGGACAATCAGCTGGATGGGGCAGAGGACTTGCCCCCCACCCTGAATTTTGCAGAGTACCTATACATTTTTCATGCACTGAAACCCGCTCGAGATTTACGCCGTCTTCTCCTCTTTGGCGTCAAACAGACCACAGTAAACACCATCCCTTCTTTTTATTAAACACCTTACGCACAATTTCATAAAACAGTACAGAAAACAGTTTTCGTAGCAAAAGTTTGAAAAACACATTTGGGCTCTGCTTCTTATATAAAGAGGTTATTTGAAAATAATTTTAATGTAAATAAACATTTTCTACAAACATTAACATACGTAGGAAACCAAAAGCAGCTCCACAACTTTCCCCCAAAGCCATAAATATTGCACTCTCTCACAGAAACAGCGAAGGCTCCGTACGAGCCACTCACCCGTCACTTCCAGGACAGTCGTTTCAATAGGCACGTCGACTGCTCCTGTAAATTAGATCAGTGCAATCAGACTGGAAAGGTCAAATAGCTAAGTGGTGCTGGATTGAGGCGATCCCGCTTTATGCGTGGTGCTGTCCTCTGCTTCCTACTGAAAAACCTCCCCAGATGATTTGCCAGTAAACGTAGAATTTACAAACTGCAGCCTAGGGGTTTCCCCAGACTTGGTCCCAAATCTCCTTCTCTTCCAGTGCATGTGGTCAGCCGAAGAAGTTAGCCCCAACTTCAACTCAGACTATTTAAGAGCTGCACCTCAGCCCAGCTCCCCAGTCCCACCACAATGAGAGGACAACCAGCGTCCCAGTGACAACCAATGTGCAATACTGTGTTGGAACAGGAGAACCAGCCCAGCAGAGAGGGAGAAGGGATTCGGGTTTTAGATACTCTAAATGTGACTAATATACAACTTATCTTAAACCTTAATATACAGATGACAAGAAAAGTGTAACTCTAATCTATAAATGAAAGGAATTCTGCAAACGTGAGGACCAACATCTCCTGAGACAGTTTTGACACTGACAAGTGCGCAAAATCTTGACTTCTGAACTTATCACAGGTCCAAAAAAAACCACCCCATACCCATCAATTAGTATGTGGCAATGTCACAGAAGAACGAATCCTCCTGCAAGTTGATTCCCTCAAAGACTTAACCCTATGCGCCGCCCGAGCAAGAATTTGAAGAAAAAACCCGCTAGATTTTTCTGCCCTGTTCTCTGGAAGGCACAGTTTAAGCACCTTGGTATCAGAGTTTGGATAGCTCCACATGAGGAATCTCCCCGTATTCTGGAAAGTTCCGATTTTGATCCAAGTTTCCTTCAAACGCACACATCTGCTTATCCAGGGACACAGGTCCTACTGGTCACTTTCATACAGGATCCAGCCTTCAGACCAGTGTGACACAGGCCACCAGCTTCTGGGTACTGAAACACAACGTGATGGATCCCTGGGCTGTGGATAAGACAGATTTATTCGAGTCACGGTAACCCTCCCACTCCATTATGATCTAGGTTGGGTTGAAAAGGTGTGTGTGTGGGGGGGGGGGGGAAAGGTCAGACAGTATGAAGACTTCCCTTTACCATCATACATATTTGAATTACAGCTTTCCTTCAACCACCACAGCTCATGTTCTCTGTGGTAAGTAAATGTCTCCATCATGTCCGATCATCATGTTAGCCTGGCCCTGAAGAAGACCACGGCTGCAGGCAGAGACGAGTTTTACGCTGCTCTCTCCCGATTCTGGAGGGAAATGTAGAAGCAGTCAAGACATCCTCAGTGGTAAAGTGACTTTTCAGCCTGTAACACTGGTGTAGTATACGCAGACTTGCCTTCCCTGGTGAGTTGTAACACGTGTCAGAACTTGTGCAAAAGGCAGGGGATTAATTCAATACAAAGTCCCCCGATTGGATTACACCGTAGATAAGCACAGCCAATGAAGCCTTAATTCAGAGAGGTGGGAGGAGACATTTTATTCTGTTCGGCCTATCAAACCTTGAGCAGGAAGCTACATCCCATATGTGAAAAACGAAGAAAGAAGCAGTATGTCTGCACCCAAGAGTGGTCGTTGGACCACTACCCACTTGCCACCCATAGAAAACGGCATGCAAGGTGCTGACAGTGCGCAAACCCCAGTCCTGAAGCCAGCAGGCCTGGCAGGTTCCTCTAATCGTGGCAGCTTCTGGGTTGGATCAGGGCAGAGCTCTTTGCGTAACGGCCTACGCTGAGACCAAGGTAGGAAGGTGGATCCTCTGGAGAGGGCAAATGTTGTCAAGCAAGTCGAGAGGAGCGTGAATGACCCGGGCCATGAAAATGGATGGGATAAGGCAACGTTAAGAGTTAGGAGGCTTCTGCAGAGCTGTAGGAAAAGAACTTGGCGGGTCTGGTGGGAGTCAAGCTCATACTATCCGCCTCTTCGCTCAGCTTGAAGAAGATGTCCTGCTCTTGCTTCTTGTGGTCCAGTTCCTCCTCCAAGGCCTGAAAGAGAAGAGCGAAGGGAAAACAGTCAATGGCCACACCCCAGGCTCAAGGGAACCCAACTTGTAAATACTTCCCTTGCGCATTCAACAGAATGCACCCCTTTCTTTCCCCGATGGCAAACCAGATCTTTCTGCTGGTGGACTCAATATTTACATTGTAGAAACCTGTGGATTCTTCCACAGAATTGTCCATTAAAAAATCCTTCAGAACAGCATTAAATTTCTGAAGTGCGAAGACATCACTGGTAACCAGGATGGCATTTATTTGGCTGATCCCAAAAGAACTAGTCTATGAGAAAGGAGAAATGGCAGCTTCCTGAATACCACTGGTGAAAACGCCAGAAGAGTTTTAGATCTGGAGAGAAATTTAGAAAAACTATATAAGGGAGCTTCCTAGCTTTGAATTTGGTTGGTTGGTCTCTGATCCACAAAGAATGCAAACAGCAAAACAAGGTAAGAAAGATTTTGCCTCGAATTGTAACACGCAAGACATAAAAGACCCAGGAGATGTCTAAATCAACCAACAATCCTTTTATTGATATAGAAGAGTCTCACTGTAAAATTGCTTATCTCATTGATAGAGAATAGAAACTAAGATTCCCAGTTCCCTTAGCTTTTATTCTCTATCGATAGGCTAAGAAGCAACCTTACAGTCGTTGATAGATTTTCTTTTGCAAGAGCTGATCAACAATTCAAATTATCTCTTCCTTCCAAAAAGGGGATTTAAGGGAGTTAAGTTTTTCAGTCACTCTCTGATTTTTAAGTTATCTCAACTGTGAAATGACCTTCCACTTCTTTTAAGGAGTTCCGGCTCACTTCAACCTTTTCGCAAACCCTTAAAAACTACTTTATTTGCTAAACACTTTGAAAATTAACTTTACCAAACTTGGTCTTATTCTTTTCTGGGGTTTTTTATTCAATAATTTAGCTATTGTAAACCAAGTCAAGCTTTCCTTGAATGATGACTCAGTATATAAAGTCAAGCATTAGATTAGATTAGTGAGACTCTTCTATATCAATCGAAGGATTTAGACACCCTCCCTTGCCTTTTGTGGTCTCTGATGATCCATGTAGCAGGGGGAGCTTCCAGCAAGAGGTCTCCAGACCTTTAATCACAGAAGGCCTACCTATAGGCAGGATTGAATGATTGACGTTCAGAGCACATCAATCACGGGGTCTGCTGTTAATCTGAGAACTGAGTAAGTGTATAACACAGCCTTATTTGGCCTCCCGGGGTTTTCTCCAGTCCTAGCCCTTAAAATAAAATATTGTGTACCTGGACAGCTATCATAGTCCAGAGTGCACACTAGGCAGATGCCTAGGGTCACCATCTCTTCCCCAGCAGGTTTCAGAAGACAGGAAACGCAGAGACCTGAAGGAATTTTTACCTTTTTCCGTGGCCAGAGCTTCTCTTTCCAATCCTTCATGAGATGGTTGTGGTTCTCATCGAGACCCTTCAGCTTCTGGGTTTCATGCTCCACCAGGAGGTGACATTTCTCATTCTAAAACCAAGCAACAAGCACTAAGTCACAAAAGGGACAGAGAGAGACACAGACAGACAGAGACAAAATCTGCCGACAGGTCTGAGCTGTTGTTGCCTTGCTTTCTTATCAGAGCACTGATTGGCTCAGGCACCGACAGGAAAGTAAGGTTTGATAGCTCAGACCCCCCCTCGCAAATTAAAAAAAACAAACCCCAAACTGAAGATCGGCAGGAGAGATGCCCACTCTTTCCCACCGTATCGCACAAACCCCTGATACTACTACCCACCCTGCAGTGGGAGAGATTCCCACTCCCTCCTATCTTTGCCCAACTCCCCCCCCCCACCCCCGGCCAGGGTACCTGGAGTAGCTGAAGCTCCCGAAGGTTGCTCTCACACTCAGCTAGCATGTCTCGCATCTGGAGTTCATGTTTATGCTGCTGGTGTAGTCTCTCCACTTTCTGTCTCTTCTCCTCCTGCTGGGCAAACTGCAATGGTAGATAGGGAGGAACAAAAATCTTCTCAGCCAATAGGAATTAGCTAAAGAATGGCGCCATTGAGCAGCTGTGGAGACTGAGCCCAGAAGACTCCTATCGTTTTCAATTTTAATACTGTATTAAACTGTTCAAAGTTGTTAAAATGCATGTGGATTGTGAAAAATTGCAGGCGGACCTTAGGAAATTGGAAGACTGGGCGTCCAAGTGGCAGTAAAGCTATTCTTATGTATGTTTGATTGTAAGCTGCCAAGAATTTGCAAAGATTGTGCAAGTTAGAAAATATCACAAATAAATATATAAGACAGACATGGAGGAAGCCACTGAAATTGGGATTGGCAGCATGGAATCTTGCCAGGTGCTTATGACCTGCATTGGCCACTGCTGGAACCAGGCTACTGGGCTTGATGGACCTTCGGTCTGTCCCAGTTCTTATGTGAGCCAAGTCTAGGACAATGAAATCATTGTGACATCACTGATGAGGTTGGCTCTTATTGGTGGAATGAGGCATTATGACATCACAATCTCAGCCCTGGAATGTTGCTACTCTCTGTGTCTTTCTCTGGTACTTGGGACCTGGGTTGGCCACTATTGGACACAAGCTACTGGGCTTGATGGACCACTGGTGTCACCCAGTATGGCTTGTCTCATCCTGAGGAAACCAGAGGATGCTGGAACAAAAACTCTGCCGGTTTCCCAGCAAGGCTGAGTGACATTAGCAATTGCTAGGTTGCAAGTAACTGTCCTATTGAATGAATCCCTTCACTAGCTGCATTTGGGGGTTTGGATCCAATCTCGGGGGTCGAGGGTCACGGGCTTTGATAACGACCAGGCAATACCTGCTTTATCTTCTCCCTCTGCACCGAGGCGCTCCCGCTGGAATGAATGTGAAGGCTCTTTTTGTAGATGACCATGCGAGTCTTCCCCTCACTGCGCTGGATTTTGGGCAGCCGGGCTCGCTCCTGCTGCTGCCGCATACGCAGCTGTTCCACCATGCGCTGGTTGTATCGCTGCATCTGCTCCTGTTCCTGAAAGACATAACATTCCCTTTTCTACCGTTACCGCACATTTCACGCCACATGTTCCTTCTCAACAGTCTAAGAGGGTCCCTGAGGTAACGCTGGGTCACAAGCACGTCAACAGCAGAAATGGGAATTAAACCCTGGCTTCCCCGGTTCTTAGATTCTTAGCCCACCGACGGAACCAGCAGGCCACTTTCCCAATACCCACGATGTAAAAACCTGCTTTAGAGAGAGCAGACGCCTCACCAGTTTACAGAACAACATACAGCTCTGCAGGTTTCCACGTATATCTTAGCAGGAGTTTAAACTTCACATTTAAAGATCAGCCAGGAAAATCATATTTAAACAATGATCACATTTAAAGAGTGTTGCCTAGATTAATAGGTGAACCTAACATAATCAAATGTGAGAATCATCTGCTTTTGTCACATCTGTAATTCCCCCCTTTCCTCTCCAGAAGTCTGTACGTCACCCACCCAATGCAGAGAAGACGAGAGATTTAAAAAGACGCTCATCTCGATTGCACAGCACAGAAGCACCACAGGGGGGCGGCCTAGGCATTTGTGCCGTGCCTGCTCACCTTCTCGTGCTTGCGTAGCAGCTCATGGCGTTGCAGGAAGTATTGATCCTTCAGCTGCTGCTTTATGAGCTGGTGTCTCTCCTGCAGCTGCTTCTCCTCCAGGTCCCAAATGACAGCTTCACGCTCTGAGGGGAGAAAGCGAACGAGCAGGATTACAACACGGAGTGTCTCCCCAATACCACCACGAAACAGATCCAGGGTCAGTGAGAGAATACTGGGAAACCTACGCAAAGCATCTTGCTTATCTCCTCCCTGATGAGTCTAATAAACTAAACTCAAGAATCATGATGACCCTATTTTCTACAACAGAATGGTTTACATCATAATATACTGGGACAGACCGAAGATCCATCACACCCAGTACCCTGTTTCCAACAGTTGCCAACCCGGGTCTGAAGTACCTGGCAACATCCCAAGGAGAAAAACAGATTTTCTGCTACACATCCTAGAAATAAGCAGTGGATTTTCCCAAGTGCATCTCAATAACGATTTATGGACTTTTCTTTTAGGAAATTAACCAAACCTTTTTTAAACCCTGCTAAGTTAACTGCTTTTACCACATTCTCTGCTAACAAATTCCAGAGCTTAGTTACATGTTGAGTGAAGAAATATTTTCTCCAGTTTATTTTAAAATTTACTACCTAATAAGCTTCTTAGTATTTTTGGAAAGAATATAAAATGATTCATTCCCACCATTTTCACGCCATCCAGTATTTTATAGACCTCTATTGTATTTCCCCTCAACAGTCTCTTCTGCCTTTTAGCTTTTCCTCATAAGGAAGTTGTCTCATTCCCTTGATTATTTTTGTCGCCTTCTCTGCATCTTTTCTAATTCTGCTATATCTATTTTGAGATGCGGTGACCAAAACCGATCTCAATATTTGAGGAAAAGAATACCATTTTGGCAAAAGGAAAGGAGTGCACAGAGGAGGAAGAATTGTCAGGCTGTACGCTAGGAAATACGACCATGTTTCACCATTGTTAATAGACGCCCATTGGCTTCCAATTGGTCACAGAATCACCTTTAAAGTAATGCTGCTTATCTTTAAAACTCTAGCCTTCAACGAACTTCAATTTATATCTAGATTATTAATACCACATAATACTCAACGCTCACTCCGTTCATCTGGTCATAATCTCCTCACAGTCCCCTCTCTAAAAATTATTGGAACAAGAAGATCTGACATATTCTCTGTGATGGGACCACAATGGTGGAATGCCCTACCACAATATATTAGAAACGAAAAAGACGTCACAATTTTCAAAAAAACTTTTAAAATCTTACCTATTCAAAGATGCTTGTAATATTTAAATTTTCAGTGAGATTTTAAATCATGCTGTGGTTTAACTACCCCTCACCCTCTTGTTTTTTCCATTTTTCTACCATAAATTGAAAATTGTAACTTTTACTCTTTCCCTCCCGACTCATGTTTGTTTTCTATGAAAATGTATTGTTAAATTGTTTGTTTCTTTTTACTATATTATATTTTGACTTTGTACATCGCTTAGTAATTCTAATAAGCGATTTATCAAATATATTAATAAACTTGGAAACTTGTACAGCAAAATGATTGGAAGAGCAGGCGTGAGAAGGATGAAGAAATGAGGGATTGAAGCAAGAACCTTTTGTCTACAGCTTTTCCCAGGCAGAGCTGACCCAGGACTACTGTGGAGCTCTAAAGCACCCAAAGCCTTGAACAAAATTCAATTAATACCTGACAATAATAAATATTATAAATTTGAAGATTAGCACTATATCTTTATGTAATCGCTTTTGTGCAAGTAAAGTTATACACATAGAAATGTGTATAACTTTAAAGGACTTGGTGGTTGTGTAAGACGGCGAAAGCTAGTAGAGGGATGTGAGCCTTGAAAAAACCCTTTGGGTGAAACATGTTGGCATAGATGTCCCTACAAACTGACCACCTGAAGGCAAAAAGTTAAAAGCTAAGTACCTTTCTTAAAAATGGTTGTTCACAAAATGTTTAAAAATAACTTTAAAAATAATTCAACTAAGACAGTTAGAAAAGTTGGACCCAGTGAAGATATAATGCGTGAAGCCAGATACAGTGAATGTTTTGAGGATCGTGGTGGCACTTCTGAGGGTCGGTGAATATTGAAGAAATTTTTGACAAGTGTGAGTCTATAGAAAGGGGTGTGGAGGTGACATCTGTTTCACATTTCTATATGATAATAATAAATATTAAGCAGAACAAATGAAAGAGACACCTTCTCCTCGCTTGCAGAAGGAAAACACTGAGGAGAGGGCAGTGCCCAGCGACTCAGGGACGTGGAACTGAAAATGTAAGATACCTTCTGCATCCTTGACTACACCCATAGGCTCAGGGCTTGTGCGCTTTTTCCACTGGAATGTGCAGTTAATGCTACTCGGATGATCAGTTTGGCACAGCCACAGGGAGAACCGTGACGTGCAGTGAAGAAAGCAGAACTCAAGGTCACCTACCTCGTATCAGATGCTGCTTCTTGTTCAGGCAGTCTCTCTCCCGGTCGCAAATCTCTCGCCTGTTCTCCGCAGTGATGGTCTTCATGGTCAGCGCCAAATCACGCTTTTGTTTGGCTACGAACTCTTGCTCCTGTGGACCCAAGGAACAAATATGCTGGGAAAGCCACAACCCTGCAAGTACACCTACTGACAGGCAAATTCCTACCCCTCTCTGGTCTCCTTCCTCAATGTTCTTCCTGCTTTTTGATCCTCCTAATTCTCGATATTTGGGGTGTGTACCTTGAGTTCTGAAGGTGGCACTCCCTTCCCTTCCCTCCCCACCCCTTCCCTTCCACTTTCAACTACATACAATTGCTTGGCTGCTACTGCATGAATTGTGTAGGGTGGATGGAGAAGACCAAGAGCTTTGAATAAACCATCTCTTGGCAGGAGGTTGCTACTGCCTCCATCTGTACTGTTTCCGCTACAATTTTGAGGTCATAATCTCCTCAATGGTGCAAACAATGTTCTTTAAGATCCGACTGGTGTTGAAATTGCGGGATTTGCTCTCCCCCTTCCAATTTTCATCAAGCTGTGCAAAGTTTTGTATTACCACACTTAGACTATTGCGATGTTCTTTTATGTGAATTTCCACAGAAGTCATTGACAGCATTACAAGTGGCACAGAATGCTGCGGCATGAGTAATTGGTGGTATTTCTAGCCCGTCCCCATGGGAATCCATCCCCGTGTCAATCAGAGTTTGAATGGTAACAACCAAGGACCTTCAAGCCTTGCACTGAAGAATGTTGGTGTAGAACAGTGGTCTCAAACTCGCGGCCCGGGGCCACATGCGGCCTACCAGGTACTATTTTGCAGCCTGCGGTCTGTACTAGTGCTGTCTTCTTTTTGCAGCATCCTCTGGCTTCCCCCCTGGCCTCCTACTCTTACCTTCAGATAATTACCACAACCTGCAGAGAGGATTGGCAGTGCTGTAGCGATCCTTGAAGGCTGCTGTCGCCCTCAGCAGCACGTTCCCTCTGCCGCGATCCTGCCCCTGATGTCAGAGGAGGGAGCAGGGCTGTGGAGGTCGATGGCAGCTTGCAAGGAACGCTACAGCACCAGCGATCCTCTCTGCAGGCTGCGGTAATTAGTTGAAACTAAGACCGGGAGGTCAGGAGGGAAGCTGGAGAACACTGCAAAGAAGGGGGGAACATGCAGGCCTTCAGGAGCGGGGAGGGGGGGAGGTGAAGATTTATAAACTATAAACAGTTTTACCTCATGCAAAATTATCATTTCTCTGCGGCTCTCCAAGTATCTACAAATCCATAATGTGGCCCTGCAAAGGGTTTGAGTTTGAGACCACTGGTGTAGAAGGACTGAGGTTGAAATACACTACAAAAATGACATGGGGATGGTTTCTCACCGTTATCTGCAGGGATGGGGCCAAATTTTGCTCCCACTAAGCACTCATACCTTTATTTCAGCTATCTGGAACTCAACACCAAATTATATAAGAGAAATTTCATCACTTGATAAATTGAAAAGTAACTTGAAGGCCTTTTGGAGTATAACAGTCCTTCTAAGGACGGCAATGGAAATTTGTTCCTTGCCATTTTTTAATCATTAACCGATTTTACAAAGTCCCAGACTATTTATTTTTTTGTTCCCCTTCCTTTTGTTTTGATCCTTCTCCCTCTCTTTCTCATTATACAAATGTATTTCTGCCCTTTTCCATTTTGTATTGGTATGTTAATGTTTGTCTGTGTGTTTGATTGTTTGTAATATTAATTGTAATTTGTTTTTAACTCATGTCCTTTTTATTCTTTGTTTTTATATTATGTAAAACCGCTTTGAATTTCGATAAGGCGGTATATCAAATTTTTAAATGAACCTGAAAATACCAGACATGCCCACGTTTCACCCCCAGTCTGCATCAGGGCTAATATATCAACAAACTATAAAAACAAAACATTAGAAAGATTTGCATGTAAATTCATAAAAAACATAAGTTGCATTAAATTTCCAAATTATTAAAGGCTAAAATATAAAAGCAAATATTGTTAATGTAACAACAAATATATAAAAGTGATAATGAAAAGATTATTAATTTCATGTAATTTTTTAAAATTATTTTTTCCATATTTAAAAAAAAAATTTTTTGCTTTAGCTAGTCCCATAAGACAACTTGAAAAACAAAAAATAAAATAAAATAAATCAGATCAATGCTGGGTTACAGCAATGAAAGAAAGAATCTCAACTAATCTCTTTTTTATATGCAATATTTATGTTTTGGATATATTACTCCTGAAGCAGCTTCATACCAGATATTTTAATAAAACTGCTTTTTAAATCCCATTTTACAGCTTTGCTGTGGCGATACTTGTGGTTCCCGTCTACAAGATTCTGTTATTACTGAGCTTTGGTGAACTGCCCCATCGTTCCCATAGGAGAAAGACCAGCATTATTTCCCCACCATGAGGATAATTTTAGGAACATTTGTTGCTCATTTAAAATAAGGCCAGACCTACGAGCATGTGTAGGTGCAAGCCAGTAAGTAAGCGTGCTTAGGAGAGGCAGGCTCCTTATTTACACATTCGAAAAGCACAATCTCTGCAGGGCTTGTGTTAGGTGTCTTTCTGCCCTGTCATACGTCTCCCAGATCAAACTCCAACCACAGGCTACAAAGTCCTTCAGGTCACAAGACAAAATCCCTCTGATCCAGCTGCAGCATGACCACATTAAACTCTGCGACTGGCAGCCCAGCTCCTATGACTCACGAGCCAAACAACTATGCTTCAAACCTGCATTTTCACAGCACCAGGCTGACAGCTCTTACCTGTGCCTGCTTCATCTGGGTGTAGGCATCTAGTTTCACCCTCATGCTCTCCTTCCGCTGCTGTCTAGGGAGCTTCTCAATCTCGCTTTTAACCTTTGGAAGAGAAAGACCTTCAGTGGGTGAATTACAGTCAGACATCAAGAAAAGAGTCAACACATAAACCGGCGTTAACATGGGTCGGATTCTGCAGGTGGTAGAGATAACGTATGCAAATCTCTCCCATGCATATTCCTGGCTGGGTGTATCCCACAGATGGGTTGAGAACCACCATTTTGAGTATTGGAATGCAGTGGCGTAGCGAGGGGTGGAGGCACCCCTCCGCACCCCCCCATGCCACAATGGCGCCCTCCCTTCTCCCCCCCTCCCAGTACCTCTTTCAATCTTCACCAGCACGAGCATCTTCTCACGCCGGTGTTGACATTCCCTCTGATGTCACTTCCTGGCTCCCCCGACCCAGAAGTGATTTCATAGAGAAGCCAGTCTGACATAAGCAGCAGGATGGAGAATTTGCTTGTGCTGGTGAAAGGAAGGCATGAACATGGTGTGGTGGGCCATAGAAGTGCTGGAGTCCCCACCAAGATGGCACCCAGAGCGGTCCGTTCCCCCCTCGCTATGTCATTGCTGGAATGAAGGGTAAGATTTAAAGGAGGGGGCAATCTGAGGGGAAGGTCCAAGACACACTTAACACTGGAGGGGGTACCTCCTTCTTCTTCTGTTTCAGGTGCTCTAAGAACCTATTGTAATCACGCTCCTGCTCCATTTGCATTCGTCGGGCCTCGTCCCGTCTGCGCATGGCGTGCTGCTGCTCCAGTCTTTCTATCTGCTGTTTCTGCTGACGCTCCAAACTCTCAAGCTCCACATCATAAAATTTCTTCTTTGCCTGCAGAGAAGCAGAGAGGGACGGTGAAACAGCTTTTCTGAACTGCGGCTGGCTCAGGTTCTACCGACCAAAAGCCCCAGCACTAGGCCCAAAGGTTCCCGTTTTGCAGCCGCTGAAGCCACGGGTTCAATTTGCATTCCTCCACTGAGGCAGAAGATTCTAGACAAAATGTTAAGGACTGTGGTGTGGGAACGAAAGACCAAAACGTTCACTAAATGAGAAAAATCTACATTGGATGCAAGCAGCATCTTTTCTGAGGCACGTCTTTATTCTGTGTGGTTTAAGCTGTCAATTTTCACCTATGGTAAGTATGTTTTATCTTATATACAGTACATTAGAACAAAAAAAAATATTTTTTGAATTTTTATGATACATTTTATATTAATATTTGTTTTTGCGCCTTTTTAGACCCCCCCCTGATGCAGGCAAACTGCTGAAACACGCTCTGGGTCGGGTCTATCAAACTCTGCTTCCATATTTGACGTTGGATCTACATCCTTGTTTTCTGTCTCACTTGTGCCTGTTAGACTTTGCGCCTGTTTTACAAAGCTGTGCTAGCGGCTGCTGCGTGGTAACGGCTCCGAAGCCCATAGAGATTTAAAGGGGCTGTTGCCACACGGCTTTGTAAAACAGGCCCTTTGTGTTGGCAAACTGTCAGTATAAACATTAACACACACCCCCCTGCCACAAGACTGTTCAATGTAAGATGAGCAAATGAGAGGCAACATTTCATCTAGTGATTTTGTTGACAGGAATAGAAATGTGTAAAGGATGCCAATTAACGATGTAAGGCCGAAGGAGATGGGTGAAAAGCACAGGAACATTTGCTGGTAGACAAACTAGACAGGGACCTTTTCACTGCAACAAGCGCTGATTTGGAAAATACAATTAGTTGATCCAGTAAAAAGGACTCACTGCGCCAAATTTGCTTATGGAGCTTATCTCCAGAGAAAAATGAAGAATTGACCCCTTGAATCCACAGAAAGGTAGAAATCCAAAGCAAAACAAACTGTGGAGTCCGATGTTGCTGTTGTAGGCTTTTATTGGAACAAGGAAATAGTTATGGATACATTATTAGTTCTTCAAGATTGTGGACTAAGTCAATGAAGAGGTCCATGTTTCGACAAATGGTCTTCTTCAGGGGGTCCTAAAAATAAATGCATGTACGGAGAAATATGCTGAAAGAGTGCTTGGCGACCTTCAAGATTGTGGACTATTTACTTGCTCCAATAAAAGCCTACATCAGCAACATCGGATTCCACAGTTCGTTTTGCTTTGGCTTATTGCCAGACAACCTCCCCACGCACATTCATTTCCTGCTCAAAGCGGCGCAGCATCTGCTCCTGCTGTAGGAGGTGTTTCCCGTTCAGCTGAGCCTGGTGCCGGTGCTCTTCTTTCTGTAGGAGTCGCATTTCTCTCAGCTCCTGGCGCCTGAAGGGTTAAAAAAAAAAACAGGACCAGGTCAGGCACGGTTTGCTTCTTCCTCAGACTTAAAATTTGGTCAGATGACAGGTATGATAAAACAAACATGATTTTTCATGGCATGAGAGACGTGTAGCATGTGCACTCCAACATCTGGCCAGCAACAGCCAAGAGCAAAATGTAGAGGCTCAGACAAAAGAGCCACGGCCTGATACATATCAAACATATTCAGAAATGCATATCTGTCTTTAAGGGGAGCAGATCTTAACCTCTGATCCCAGGACAGGATCACCCCTCATCTTCCTACATAGGTTAGTCAAACTAGGGGGAACCCTTTCCAAGTCATCTGACAGGACCCTCACACCTGTTATTTTGCAGAATAATAATTAGGGCCGCTAATCTCAAGGATTTATACGATTTATACATTGAAAGTTTAGATAGTCCCCCCCCCCCCCAATAGGGGTCTATTTATTTAAATTTGGATTTATCAATCACCATTTTTACAATCTAAAATTCACCCAGGATTATCCATGGCACGGGATAATAAGATTTTAATAAACTCGGTATCCCTCAGACTGCAAATGCCCTACATGCAACACTGTGGAAGGGACACACAAACATCGTTTTTGAGAATGCCCTGCGATTTTGGATTTCTGGAGAAATTTGTGGTTGTATTGCGGCCAAATGTAAGGTCTGAAGTTTGCAGCTGAAGCTCCAAGGAGAGCCGGGGGAGGGGAGTTCCCCTCTTTTTACGTATTGGGTTAAACTGAAAATCAAAAGTCTTAAGGAACAAAATTATCCTGCAAAGAAAGACAAATGAATACTCTCAAACCACCAGCTTTATATTATGTAGTGCACTGTTTTGGGGCAGGAGGAGTATCTGGGTTTGAATTCTGGAATTCAAATGCTGGTTACCCAACCTCACTGCATGTCCTTCAAAATCTTTTAAAACAAGAAAAAAAAACACACACAGGCTTTCATCGACAGACTATTGATCCCTCACCCAACATCACAACTATTACGATTTTTCCCAACAAAATCTCCTTTCAATTTCTTCACGTTGCCATACATTTTATGACAAAACACGTAAAACAATCTAGTTTATGGAACGCACTTCCAAGCCATTATTATGTATTTGATATCCCATATATCGCTATGTCTAGGCAGTTTACAATAGTTAAAACAAAGATTAAAAATAGAGGGATTAAAAAATAAAATCATCAAACTAGAACATATATGCTTGAAAATATACAGTAATTTATTTTTTTTCTTATATACCGCCAAAGCCATGGTAGTTCGAGGCGGTTTACAACAAGAGGAGCTGGACAGTCAGCAATAAGTTACAAAATAGAATCAAAGAATACAAGTACAAATAAGAGGCACTGAGATGACAATATTGACTAGACACACAAAAGGGGAGAGGGGAAAATTATAAAGGCCTTACACATAGGGAGGAGTTAAGGGTAAGGAAGAAGGACGAATCTAAAGACCATCTTTGCTCCCTAAGAATTCTCCTTTCCTTAGGTCCTAACAGCGGGAGTCGGATATGCTTGCTTTTTCTCTTACTCTTACCCCCCTCTTGTCCCCCTCCCACCGAACTTTCCAACAAATCACACAAACACTTATTGGTGGAAACATAGCCACAGCCCTGTTTATTGGAAATTAACATTTTAACGGAACAACCAACATAATATGTCCCGAGTTGCAACAGTATAAAGTCTAGTCTCCGACCCAGCCATGTCAGCAAGGATCTGAGGGGTGGCATGTACCCCCACATGCCCCATTCTCCAGGGTCACCCGACCCCCGGGCATGACTACCACGCTGTCCCGCCGCTCATCACCCCGATGAGCCCAGCAGCCAGTAGCTCGGGATAGCGCTCCCAAGCCCCTCACAGCCTCAACCTTCCAGCGCCTAACAAAGAGATGGGTGGGCGGGAAAGCCACCTCGGAGGACCAGGAACGCCAAGAGTCCTCCGAGGTCACGACTTAAATCCCGATCGAGCGACTACCCCTGCGGCTGTGGCCCGCCAATCGCTCCGGCGGGAAAACTCCGCCAGCCAATCCCCTGCCGCTTCCTACTTGCCTCAGGACGACACATGAGCGTGCTTGTCCTCCCGGCCCCGCATTAGTCTCGTCCCAAGGGACAGGCTCTCGGGCTCCCAATTTACCCTTTCCCCCTCCCTATGTGCAAGGCCTTCTTATGCTTTCTTTTTCTTTATACTGTTTTCCCCTCCCCCACCTTTTGTCTCTCTAGTCAATATACTTTTATGTTCTGGTCTGTTGTTTTTATTTTTAATCCCTCTATTTTTAAACTTTTGTTACAACCTATTGTAAACCGCCTAGACGCAATAATAAGTGGGATATCAAATACAAAATAAACTTGAAACTTAGGTGAGATGCACGGAAATGCCTCAAACATACGCACCAGTCACCTGAAGCAGTATATGGAGCCTTTCCGTGCTGTGGTTATAGAATGTGTTTACTTAGTCCACCCCCCCCCCTTCAGTGGCATCACTGAGTACTTAAATGCTTAATAAATCCCTCATGTGATTTAAGTGTACCCTGTTACATCATCTGCTCTGCGTTGCATCCACAGCTCAGGCAGGTGAAGTGCCAGAATACAAGTAGGCTCCCCTAAACCCACCAACCCTACTGGCTAATGCAGCCTTCCAGCTCTGCAGTGAATACCATTGACATGTCAGTAAGTGAGCCCACCATATTAACACAAATGTAGGAAGCGCCTGGGTTCAGTCACTTGCCTGAGGAACCTCATGTCTTCATCTTTCTTCTCATCTTCACTGATGACCTTAGAGGTGGTGATACTAACTTCCACCCCATCTACCACAAACTTCCTGGTACGTTTCAGGGTCTTATTGTGCAGCCTGGAGTTCTGCAATTCAAGAAGAGAGAAGCATCATAAGAAGGGGCCATCACAGACACCTCAACAGCAGCCCCAGAGCAGAGGTCGGACAGCAACGCAAACTGTCAAGAGGCGAGATAGGAAGGTTCTCCAAATCCACCCTCCCTTGTGAAGACAGGTGCAAGGACAAACTCTCCCTTCTAAATATAACCAGGTGAACAATTAGCAGACTGAATTTGGCTGACTGGACATCCTCAAGTCCCTTCTGTGCTGGGCAGCAGCAATCAATCAACCAATCAAAGCCTCGTGACTGGGATGTAGACAAATATACAAACCCAAGAGCAATAGCTTTGATCATTCTCCTAGGACTAAGCTGGGGATTCCCCATCATGCTTTTAATTTTTGTGAGCAAAGAAAGACTTCCTCCAGCACACTATAGGTTCTGCCCACTACAATAACCTGTCCCTTTCTATCCCAAAAACCCACTTGCCAGCCAAAGCCCTTAAATATAGGCCAGAAACCTTTCCAGGAAACTTCTGACCTTCTCTAGCATCAAATGCCGAGTAGAGGACTAGCTTGGTGCTTAGAGAATATCCATCTCATTGGCAAGTCTCAATGAACTTGGCATTATTATTATTATTATTTTTTTTTAGCAGTCGGAGGGTGGAAGATACACTCCCTCTGATAATCAGATTGTGGGAGATCGCCAGCGATCCGCAGTCCGTGCAATGCCGGAAATTCAATGCCATTCCAGTCACCGCCGGCTAGGTCAATATTCAACAGCTAGCAGGCTAAGTCTCAATAGCCAAAGATATACCACTCTTTCAGGCCGCTGAACTAAGCCGGCGAGACACTGAATATTGGTGGTGACAGTCTACGTCACACAACACAGAGAATCTGGAGACTGGGCTATTCAGCGTGAGATACCCAGCTACCCCCCCCCCCCCCCCCCACTGAATTCTGGCAGATAAGACAGCTATATAGACATTCCTGGCTGGTTAATAGCACTGAATATCAGGCTCGCGGTCTCTGTTATATTTCTTATCTTTTCATATTTATATGATGGAATTCTTTTCCTTAAGTTTCTAAATTTGTTTTGTGATCCGCATTGTTTATCTCACAAGGAAAGAAACAATATTAAATTTAAGCCTTCAACTCTGCAAGGGTTCCCAGTTCAAATCCCACCGCTGCTCCTCGTGGATCTCGAGGCAAGTCACGCAGCCCTCCATTACCTTAGGCACAAAAACCAGCTTGTGGATCCTCCAGCTCACTTTCACCTACTACCACTTTGTATCATTTCCTCTCCAAATTAGATTGTAAGCTCTTCTGAGCAGGGAACCATCTATTGTATGTTAAATATACAGCGCTGCGTACGCCTTTCAGCGCTATAGAAATGATAAATAGTATTAAAGTTGTGAGCAAAACCCAAATTAATAAATAACAAAAATAAAATCCCACTTAAAAAGGTTTCTTGCCGAAGGAAGATGGAAACTAAGCTTAACATTGTTCCCCGGTAGAGAATGACACGGTGACAAAATTCATCACCATCCCCGTCCCCGCGGATAACCGCGGTAAACCATCTTCATGTCATTCTTTAAGGAGAGAGGGAAGAATCAGAGTATGAATGGCCACAACCACTGACCCACAAGCTTTGCTTTGAAGAATGCTGGTGTAGAAGGACCGAGGTTGAAACAGACACTACAGAATGACAGTCTCTGGTATCCAGAGCAGATATTGTGATGTCATAATGCCTCATTCCACCAGTGCCTAAGAGCCAATCACATCAGTGATGTCACAATGGCTTCATTATCCTTGGCTCCCATAAGAATCAGAGTATGAATGGCCACAACCACTGACCCGCAAGCTTTGCTTTGAAGAATGCTGGTGTAGAAGGACTGAGGTTGAAACAGACACTACAGAATGACAGTCTCTGGTATTGTGATGTCATAATGCCTCCTTCCACCAGTGCCTAAGAGTCAATCACATCAGTGATGTCACAATGGCTTCATTATCCTTGGCTCACATAAGAATCAGAGTATGAATGGCCACAACCACTGACCCTCAAGCTTTGCGTTGAAGAATGCTGGGGTAGAAGGACTGAGGTTGAAACAGACACTACAGAATGACAGTCTCTGGTATCCAGAGCAGATATTGTGATGTCATAATGCCTCATTCCACCAGTGCCTAAGAGCCAATCACATCAGTGATGTCACAATGGCTTCATTATCCTTGGCTCACATAAGAATCAGAGTACGAATGGTCACAACTACTGACCCTCAAGCATTGCGTTGAAGAATGCTGGGGTAGAAGGACTGAGGTTGAAATAGACACTAAAAAATGACATGGGATGATTTCCCACGGTTATCCGCGGGGACGGGGACGGTGATGAATTTTGTCACCGTGTCATTCTCTATTCCCCGGTTCATTTGCTGCGTAATCCAAGAGTAGATTTTATTTCCCATGAAAACAAGGGTCCCCAAAGACTCCCCAGCCCACGTGCAGGGTTCATTGCCTAATCCTGTTGCTACTGCAAGAGCTCGCAGGTAAAAAAAAAAAACCTCAAGAAATAATTTCCACAGACAGACAGTTGCCCTTGAAAAACCTTGTTGGTATCTCAGCTTAGGAGCAAAGCCTCGGAGCCACTTCCCAGGAGCGAGCAGAGAGAAATGAGGCCGTTGGAGCTGGTTTGACACAGAGTCGGCATTTCCAAAAAGCATATGAGAGATGGCGCAGCATACGCCACTCCGTGGACACGTGGCCCCTGCGAGCATCTAGAACGAACAAGGGAGGGTCTGAACCTCCTCCCACGTTGTTACCGAGTATCAGCGGGTCAGACAGACAATTTAGACATAGGGCAACTACCCCAGGCTCCTTAAACAGAATATCTGCTAGATTCAGGCCACCAGAAAATGCTCGTTCCTCGCCGTTTCCTTTTATTCAGGTTTTTCTGGCCATTTTGTCACTTCTGAAAATAGTGCGTAGTCTTTGAAAGAAGGCACACATTCCCCCCCCCCCAAGTTTGTGCATGTGTGACTGTTTAACTATCTGGCAAAATTGATGGAACACTGATAGTGTATATAATGTGGTTTAAATCAAGGGAAAAAAAGACCTCAAAATACCCCAAGAGTGTGATCAGATCGAGTAAAAGCTTTACCAGCGATCTTTGAGCAAAATTGAAGTTCAACTGGCAAGTTAATAAGCCTTTTCATTACCCTTGAAGAAGCCCATTGGTGCGAAACGGACTGGGCCTCCGTCGGGTTATTAAGATAAGTGCTTAATATTTTCTAAACTCAAGTATGACGAAAATTATGGAATTGAATCGTTGCTGGTCATTTAATGCTCATCCATAAAAAAGAAAATATTGATAGAAAATTGATATATATTATATTGTTCACTTAAATATTTATCACGAAAGCAAATTTTTAAAAAATTAAAATCAAAAATATTAAATTCAAGAGTTTTTGACCTGTGATGATACCCAACCCCGAAATAGTTGTGACTTCATTGATCACAATCTTGGGGTATTTTGAGGTCTTTTTTCCCTTGATTTAAACCACATTATATACACTATCAGTGTTCCATCAATTTTGTTGGATTACACAATCATTTGGACACTATACCTTGTTTTCCATTCTCTAATTCAGTGTTTAACTATCTGGAACATAAGCCATCACAGTTTCTGCTCGTTTCGAGCACCAAACACAGCCCAAATTTATTTACAGCCTATTTAAACACTTTTCCAAGAACTGGCATTTACCTCAACTACCCTGATATGTGTATATTTCTTGCTGTTAACTTTCGTGAACTGTGTATGTTATCTGTTATTGCCTTTTTAGAATAATTCCATAAAATGATTGAACTGGAAGAGATGAATTTAGCAAAGCCCTGTACGGCCAGCAGATGGTGCTGTAGGCAGAAACGTGGACCCTAGAATTAGATCACCCTTGCAGCACCTCAAGCCCAGGGGTCGGCAACCTGCGGCCTGCCATTAAATTTCTATACGGCCTGCAAGACCTTCAATTACTGAATTTCACAAATATTTTCAGAACAGCCACTCTAGCAGTTTTGTTTCCATCATTTTTAGCTACAGTTTTACAAAATCACAGGTCTTTGCAGCTCTATGCATTTCTGGTTGCGACACTGCATAATGCTGAAGCGCACCAGGGATCGTATTGACATTTATGTGGCCTCTGTGTATAGAGGTTACCCTCCCCTGCTCCCACCAAGCAACCCCCCTCACCCTACAACCCCCCCCCCCTGTGCTTCCAACATCACACGCAGCTTCCCCTTTACCTTGTTAACGATGGCTGCCCGGAGAGATGCCTGCTCCCTCCGGCCAGCAGACCCACCTCTTCAAAATGGCGGGCCTTCTCTCCGGTGCATCCTGGGATGCACCGGGGGACGGGCCTAAGGCTTCAATTGGTCCAGGTTAAGGCCCCTTCCAAGATGCACCCATAGGAGAGGCCTTAGGCCCTGGGAAAGGGAAGGCCCGCCATTCTGAAGAGGTGGGCCTGATGGCCGGAAGGAGTAGGTATCTCTCCGGCCAGTCATCGATAAAAAGGAATGGGGGAGAGGGCGGTGGTTGTGTGGTGGTGGGAGGGAGTGGGCTTCTCTTCCGCTGCGGGGGGGGGGGGGGGAGGGTTTATGTGTGTGTGTGCATTTATTCTGCGCATATGCCCATCGCTATCACCAGCAATGGGTACATGCAAATTTAGTGAACCTTTGCTACTCTCCATCAACCTCATTCGCATGAGCTTTTTTTTGGGAGAATGACTCGCTTTTTTGACATCGCTATAATAACGGCTGCAACAGTGGCCCATCGGTTTGTTATGCAAAGTTTTGAGAATCTAGCCCTGGGTGTTCAGGATTCCACAATGAATATGCATTAGATCAGTGTATGATTATTTATTCCATATTCACTGTGGCTATCTGACTTGCTCTGGGAAGAGGTGGGTTCTAGGACAGGTTTGAGAAACTCCATCTCTCATTCTTGCCATAACCTGGAAAGTTCAGTTCCCTGATTGATTGCTCAGGTCTGACTTCTCTGGGCTTAAATTTCCACACTTAACTTTTAAAGGATCTTTGTAATCCTTTAATAACCTTCTCCCCCTCAGATTTTGCAGGTTGTTGTGTTAAAACATAGTGCCTTAGAAGAAGACAGCGTCCCCTTACCCTCAATGACACTGTGTCGATCTCCTTGTTCATTGGCAGGTCAGCAGGCAGAGAGAGCGAGAGATCCCCACAGTCTGAAGCAGACACACTCCCCGAATCTGAATTCCTCTGGCCTCTGCTACTGAGAGACAGATTGGGAGAATCCAGCCTCCCGTTGGTTACCATGTCTGTAGGCGGATGCTCCATCTGACCGCTCTGCGGCCTCTTCCCGTTGTCTGAGGCAGCTCCGTCATCTAGTTTCACACCCATGTTGTTTGTTGCTGTGGATTCCTTTTTGGGCTCAGAAACTTCAGGTTGGGCGATGGCGAGGTCCAACTTTTCATCAGACGTCTGCGTACTTCTTCCATCATCTGTCCCAGAGTCTGAGCTACTGCTGGTTTTGAAAGAGCCCTCCCTCTCCACCTTATCACTGTCACAGCTTATGCCCTCATCCGAGAGTTTGTCGCTTTGCCCATCCACGGGGTCCTTGGCTTCGCCTGGAGACTCCTTCAGACCATTGGTTTTAGGTATCTCAGGGGTCTCCGACGGCTTTTCTGTTTCAAAACTCAACTGGCTGAGCCGTGATGATGAATCTCGCTTTAAAGTAAGAACAGAGAAACATGTCAGACCAATACATAAGATACGGTCAAGATGTCATTTCACACAGCTGTACAAACTCTCGACTCTCCAGACCAAGTTATTTACACAGCTAGCGATGCTTATTTTTGTCAGCAGGGCTAAGTTCAAAACAGTATTTTATTGGGTTTGCTTAGAACTTAATTAAACCCAAAAAATAGTGCAAAAGGGGTGGGGGATGGGCGGACTGCCCAGGGCAGTATCTTAGTGGAGGCGCCAGCACCTCTCCCCCCCACCCCCCCTTTAAATGTTCCCCAGCCTGCTGCTCCTAGTTTCGGCATTTAGAAGACGCCTTCTTCAGGGGACACTTTGCTGAAAACGAACAAATACAGAATAACATGAGCAGAAAAATCTGGGCATCGTCTTCAGCTAAGTGTCCCCTGAAGAAGGCGTCTTCTAAACGCCGAAACGAGGAGCCTTGTTGGGATTTCCTGTTTTGAATAAAGACTTATCTTAGTTGTTTAAGGCATCCCCCTTGTCTTTCCTTGTTGTTTTTACTTTCTATTAAAACATCATACCATGTTAAAAACAAAACACACAGGAGAGAACTGTGAAGGCACAACCCCACACAGGCACACACACAACCCTACACAGGCACACACCCAGGCACACACAGCCCCACACAAGCATGCACACACAACCCCACACAGGCACACACCCAGGCACACACAACCCCACACAGGCATGCACACACACAACCCCCCCCCCCCCACACACACACACACACGGGCACGCACAACCCCACACAGGCACACACACACACAGGAGAGAAATGTGAAGGCAGGCGAGCAAAAACAAAAGTCTGCACAATGCTGAGTGGAGGTTCTGGACATACCAACGCAGGCTCCAGGTCCTCCTCTTCCCCTTCCTCCCTATTATCTTCGATTTCATCCATCACCTCGGCCTTGGCTTCTGCCACCAGCTCTCGCAAATCCCGGTTACTGGAGACCTTCCTCACAAAGGGGTGCTGTACAAGCAAAGAAAGGGCTTCAGAAATATCCTGTTACCTTACAATCTAGCACAGTGGGCAGAGAACAGGCAAGGGGTGAAATTTTGTGCTTCAAGGTGACGTTTGCATTTCAAGATTAAATGGCAACAGCCACCTACGTCAAACAAACAAACAGCACAACTTTCTTCCCTGTAAATAGCATTGTGCGTGGAAACAGCTTGGTTAGGAGAGTGGTCGGGGGGAAACTGGGTAGGAGACAAGCGGCCAATTGCTGACTTTGCCCCGGAATGCCATCAAAATAGCCACTTTTCATTTAGACGCTAATTTTCAGCGGAAATAACTGCTTAAGTGCTGTTGAAAATTAGTGGATAGGTTTACGCTGGCTTTTACAACATTGCGGCCGGCAAGGTAATTGCTCTAACGCTCATAGAATTCCTCTGAGCGCTGGAGCACTTAGTTCACTGGCCCGTGACTTTATAAAAGGAGCCCTTAACCAGTCAGCGGTCATTTTTGGCTGGTTAAATCATTTTGAATATCTAAGAGAAAATCTTTCAGTTCTTCAAATTCTTTAACAGAGATTGGTAAACTGCATATATTCCCCCCCCCCACCCCCCAAATAAGACATTCCTAAATGTGTTTTCAATAGCAGAATTTTAATTTACTGATCTTCTCTTATGTTCTGGCTTCTTGAAATCCAGAACATTTAGTTGACCATTTTAAATTTGCAGATAAAAAACCATCATTGTGTACAAATGCTATATTTTTGTTCCCCCCTGCCAAATGTTATATTTATAAGTGCTATCTTCAGAGAGTCTTGGCGGGTTGGGATAAGCGCTTTAGCAAGTTGGTAACAAGTTCCAGTTCTTATCAGGTCTTTAGAAAGAAGCTGAAGACCCATTTGATAAATAATCTTGTAATTTACATTACATTAGTGACTTCTATTCCGCCCGTACCTTGCAGTTCTAGGAGGATTACAAAAGAAGCTAACTGGACATTTCCAGGAAAATTACAAATTAGGATTACAAAAAAGATAACTGGACATTTCCAAGAGAATTAAAATTTAGGGAGCTGTTTACATGGTTGAGACTTTGAGGAGAAAAATTGCAAGAGTGGAAGAGACTTTGAGGGGGAATTTACAAGGCAGGGGAAGGACAAGGGGAAGAGTTAAGATATCTGGATAAATTTTTTGAATAGCAGGGTTTTGATTTCTTTTCGAAATGATTTGAAGTCGCTCGTTGTCAGCAAGTTGGAGATGGAGTGGTCAAGTTTCGCTGCTTGCGTCGCTAGTAGCAAAACTTGACCACTCCATCTCCAACTTGCTGACAACAACTGTTATGGACAGTTTCTTTGATTCTTGTAAACCGCTTAGAACCGATAGGCGTTGCAGTATATAAGTGGACTGTTATGTCACATTAATTGTAGGGCTTTGTTTCCATTTCCTGTACTCCTCTGTCCTGCCACTGTGACTACGTTGCATTACCCCTTCCCTCTCCCACCCCAAACAGGATCTATTGGAATAAATATTCCCAGAGAATGAGCGTAGGCCGAGGTCATTCAAGTCCAGCCTTGGATCATTTCCTTCAGAGTTAGGGCTCATTCAGTCTCTCTGTAGTGTAAGACTTGCAAGCTGAGGGTTTTTTTTTTATTTCCCAGGCCTCAATTACCTGAAGGAGCTGAACGGCAGTGGGTCGAGTCTCTGGGTTTTTGTCCAATGCCACCTTGAGGAAGTCTCTGAACTCCTGGGACCTTTCAAAGAAGAAAAGATTGGTCAACACGTCGGTGGGGGCAGAGGTTGCCTGTAGTGCTAGGAATATCATATTGGAACAAGCGTTCTGGGCAATTAAGATTTATTCATTTTATTTTTAAAATTTCTATACCGTTTAGCAGATCATTACAGCTTCAAGAAGATGTTGAAAACCAAACTGTTTCTAGACGCATATTTTTGATCTGTCTTTCCTAAAGTTGTTTGGCTATTTTTTTGCATCATTCTTTTAAATATGTTATTGAAGGATTTGTAAATTTGATGTTCATATATGGGCCGATGATGTTTTAAAGAATGTTTTCTACTGTTTTGTTTTTACATGCGACTCCAGGCGGTACATTAAGTTTTTAAATAACTCCAGGCCTATTCATTCTGGTCCTTTTATTTGGAGAGGGCAGGAGGAAAGAACTGTTTTAAGTCCAAGGCTGAATCTGCTTTGTTTGCTATGTTACTTAATGTGGAACATTTTGAGCAAATATGTTAAGAAAGACCAGACGACATGGCAGTGTACAGGCACCAGCTGCAGCTGTTATCCAGCCTCTTGTGGTCCTCCCATTTTGGTTCAGAACATCCAGGAGGCAATCTGTGTACGTTTCCACATAAGCACCAAAACCTCCTCTTATCAAGCTGTACAACCCAGGCTTGGATGTTTAGGAGCTAAACTTGTCCCTAACTTGTGCGTTTTCAAAATGGGAGTTTGGATTTCTGTGCAAACATTTTACAAAATGGAAAGCCGACCTACATGAAACCACCAAATCGCAAGCATAACATTAGGTATCGCATGCAGGCCTATGTCCGTTCTGCTTAAAGTCAGTCTGGACCTCCTGCGAAGGCCTTGGTACCTACGTATAACATGACTTCCTGAAAAGTCCGACAGAAGCGAGGCCTTACCATTTGGAAGGGGTGCTCAGGGTGGGAGGATCAGACTTGGCAATTTTGAGCAGAACTCTCATGGGATTCAGTTCATGGTGGGGGGGCTCTATCTGAGCCATTTCAATCAGCGTTATTCCCAGGGACCAGATATCAGCCTTGTAATCATAGGGTGTGTCCTTCATGGTCTCGCACATCACCACCTCAGGGGCCATCCTGCGGAGGGATCAGAGAAAGCGAGAGGTCAAAGATTCCTGTCACACAAACACCCATCACCAAAACCCAAGCAGTCACTGTCCACATTCAGGCTGCCCCAAAATTCTCAGACACACACAAATAAATAAAAATCACTCTTAGGAGGAAATGTACTTGATTTTTTTAGCCCGTCTTCTCTAAGGAGGTCAGAATGGGTTACAAGCCAAGTACTCAAGCTACTGGGGAGTGTGTGGCCCAGGCGTTCGAGATACAGCTGCAGCACCCTGAGGCTGTGGGTTCAAATCCCTCACTGCTCCTTGTGACCCTGGGCAAGTCACTTAATCCCCTCATTGCCCCAGGTACACTAGGTAGAGTTTAAGCCCACCGGGACAGATAGGGAAATATGATAAAGCACCTGAATGTAAACCACTTACAAAATAAATGGTAAAGAAATAATAAAATTAATTAATGTTGAGTATTGGGAAGTCCTTTTTTTAGCATAAATCTTTTTTTTATTAAAAATCGAATGTGAATAATTGTACAAAAGTCATAGAGAGTACAGATCCAGCAATACATAATCTACAATTGTGTCTGATACAATATAACAATTTAACTCCTTCATAATATGTACGTACTTCACAAATCTCAACTCCCCCATGGGAAGTATAGATTTTTTCCCTGCGTTTGTACTGGCTCCCTATATCACAAAGAGTGCAGTATAAAGTGTAAACAATAATTCATCAGGTTGTGGTGATTTGGTGTAGGATGGGCTGGGGAGGGAATCAATGGGAACTCCACTAACTTGGAACAGGAGGGTGTTACTAGATAGACTTTACGGTACTTTCTAAAGTTGAAAGGGGATAGATTCCGTACAAACGTAAGGAAATTCTTCTTCACCCAGAGAGTGGTGGAAAATTGGAACGCTCTTCCGGAGGCTGTTATAGGGGAAAACACCCTTCAGGGATTAAAGACAGGTTGTTCAACCTCTCCAAGGTAGGGAGAACGAGAGGACACTCTCTAAAGTTGAAAGGGGATAGATTCTGTACAAACGTAAGGAAGTTCTTCTTCACCCAGAGAGTGGTGGAAAACTGGAACGCTCTTCCAGAGGCTGTCATAGGGGAAAACACCCTCCAGGGATTCAAGACGAAGTTAGACAAGTTCCTGCTGAACTGGAACATATGCAAGTGAGGCTGGACTCATTTAGAGCACTGGTCTTTGACCTGGGGGCTGCCGCGTGAGCGGACTGCTGGGCACGATGGACCACTGGTCTGACCCAGCAGCGGCAAATTTTTATGTTCTTAGATATTCTGCGAACAGGATGGTTGGAGAGGCTGGAGTGAGCTTGGACGGCAACTTCAGCATTTGGAATCTAAGACAATACCAAGTGGACTTTACAGTCTACAACCCAGAAATATGATTTTCAAGTGTTTGAGGCTTGTGCAGATGAGGACGGAGCTTAGGCATTGGTGGAATGAGGCATTATGACATCACAATCTGAGCGCTACAATGTTGCTACTTGTGATGTTAAAGTGTTTGAGGCTTGTGCAGATGAGGACGGAGCTTAGGCATTGGTGGAATGAGGCATTATGACATCACAATCTGAGCTCTAGAATGTTGCTACTTAGGATTTTCAAGTGTTTGAGGCTTGTGCAGAGGAGGACGGAGCTTGCAGGAATGGGGCAGGGACTGGAAAAGAACTCGTGGGGCAGGACGGGAAAATGAGCTCCCGTGGGAACGGGGAAAAATTTGTCCCCGTGTCATTGTCTACTCTCAGCATCAGGGGTAGAACTATCATGTACCAAAAACTGCTGTGTTGAATTGACATTTATTTGGCATTTACAGCGGAAGCCCAGAAACTGGGATGGAAAATTCAATTCTGAAGTGATAAGAGTGGGGATAAGGGGCAGTGAGGGAGAACTGATCCCAGAAAAGAACCAGAAGGATTTTGCCTTAAAAACATAAACAGGGCTGGTTATTCTGGAAGCTAAACGAGCGAAGAGGGAATAGTGACTGAACTTTACCAGGAAAACAGGACGCCTCCTTGCACGAGACCTGGCCTGGTTTGCAGATTCTGAGCATTCTCTCTCTCTTTCTCTCGTTACTGAAGCATCCTGTGTCCGTGGAAAGCATCCAAACTGAACATCTGGTTCAGACGTCACTGCTTCAAGACTATAGATTATTCCTCCCCTCCGCCCCCACCATGGAACTTAGTGACCGAAAAGATAAAATTCCTCGCATTCTATCCATGCAGATGGAAGTGCTTCAAAGAACATTCCTGAACCCAATGTGTCCCAAGTCACAAAATGAGATGTCGGTACCGATATTGCAAGATTAAAAGCAACCCCCCCCACCAAAAAAAAAAAAAAAAATATATATATATATATATATATATATATATATACAGTATATTAATAATTTAAAAAATCCAAACTGTGGAAAGTGGAAGAGGAAAAAATTAGACAAACAGTCACAGGGAAAGGAAACGGAGGATGCAGGTGTTGCAAACCCCTGGGATAACGGAGCAGGATTCTGCTCATTCCAGGCTCCATCTTCTGCAGCGACAGAGGGTGGACTGTGGAAGCCACAGGGCTCAGAAGAGCAGGAAAGCATTAGCCAGTTCACCCACCCATAAGCAGAGGCTCTGAAATACCTCAAAGTTGAGAGGTGGTATGAGGCTAAAAGGAGGTAAGAAGTCTTAGAGAAAAAAAGATGAAGGTGAGTAACACCAGCACTGGGAGAAAACCTTGGAGAAGCCGAGAGGAGCCTTGACAGGAAAAACACGAGAAGAGACGGCATTTCCTTATTCTAAGAGGCATTCAATGGACAGAGGAGCTACCTAGTGATTGGAGTGCAGGTTGACAGTAGAGAAGATAAGAGTTCAAATACCACTGTGGCTGCTCATTATCGTGGGAAGTTGATTAATCCTACACTGCCTGAGGTATAAATTTAGATGTGAGCCCCCAGGGGGCAGGGACATAACTCCTATACCTGAACTAAATCCAAACCCCACAACAGCGAGCAAAATCAAAGAGCTGCCAGTCTGGGGTTTGCTCCGCATGTTTTGTCAGTCTTCCTGGCCACACCAGCACACACAGACCCGACTGCGCTTTCACTTACCAGTAGGGCGTCCCAATGAAGGAATCTCTCTTCTGTAAAGTTTTCACATTCTTGGCAGACACTCCGAAATCCGCTGTAAGGCAAGAAGGCACCATGTTGAACTGTAGCCCAAGACAACAGAGGAGAAGCAGTTTACAGAGGAAGTGGCGCACGCACGGGTTTCATTCCCAGCTCTGCCACAGATCCTCAGCGCGTTTTTAGCACAGTTGCCAGCTAGCGGCAATGAACAGGCTGGGGATGGAAGCATTCAGAATTCTTATCTGCTATGCTGACAACGAAGTGTGTCCTGGTGTGGAACTATGACGATTCATCGCGGCCGATTCAGCACAGCCGCCTCATTGCAGAATCAGCCACAATGAATCATCCATTGTAGGCACCTGACTTCTTGTGGGAGGAGGGGGCTATGCCCCTCATACATCCCCAAGGTAGAAGCATTCCTCATACCCTCCCCCCACCAAGGTAGAAGCGCTGCCCTGTCCAGCATAACTCTTGAAAAGTTTGCCAGCATGAGCAGAATCTTCCACTTCCTGTTTGCGCCAGCCTCTTCTCCCCTCTGACATCACATCCTGTTCCCGTGACTAGGAAATGATGTCAGAAGGGAGCCAATGCTGGTCGAGCAGGGGGTGAAGATGCGGTGACCCGTCAAATGCGCGCACGACAATTGCACGCACTGAATGGATACTATTTTGGCTTTTTGAGGGGGGTGTTAGGATAAGGGTTACATGATGATTATCGGAACCCTTTACATAACTGGATATCTGGAAGGCCCTGATTTGCTGAGACTCCTCATGCCCCGTTCCTTGGGAGGGGCTTGAGATGCCTCAAGCCCCTCCCAAGGGAGAGGGCTTGAGGAGTCTGAGCAAATTGGGGCCTTCAATGTATGTATACCATTCACATTTCACGGACCGCAATTGACGGGGTGGCATTGTCCTGCGCTCACTTGTCCATTATCGGATTTGTCAGTGGGCCGGAAAATACTGCTGGTGAACTTTTCAAGAGGTATGCGGGGTTTGGGGACAGAGAGGAGGAGAGGCATCAGCAGGGAGGAAAGAGAGGAGGAAGCAGTGGCAGGAGACAGAGAGGCAGATTCATCACAGCCATCGTGGAGAGGACGATTCATCGCGACCGCAATAAGTCATCCCATTCCAGCCTGGTGCAAGGGATGACATAACTAATACCAAATTTTTTTTTTTTAATTATTATTTCCAGCTTAAGCGAGGCTAAAATTTAGAGCAACCTAGAGATTAAAAGGAAGTTGTCCCAAGACAGCAGTCTAGCTGTATCACTGCGATTACTGGTTCCTGATGCTGGACTACAAAGTAAACACATCACACTATATCTAATGTCAATCTCTTAACTGAATAAATAAATTCACCTAGTTTCAAGTCCTGGCGCCACCTGCCATGGATTTTCCACTGTTTAAAGCTTTTGGAATGCACAGAGGTTCCAAAAACCCTTTTGCAAACTCATGTTTCACCTGAAGCCTTGTTGTTTCCGAGAAACACATGTGAAGGGGAACAGAAGTGCCTCCGTACTAAAGATCAATCAGGTATCTCTTTGCATTGAGTGCCCCCTTCCCCTACCCAATTTCTTCATCTTCCAAACCATCCACATTCAAAAGGCATTTCATTTTATGGCGATTCAATGAAAGCAACTAGGGCCACGTTCATAGGAGAACCACGTCTAGAGGGGATCTGAAAGCCGACTGCACTCAATACAGGGGACAGAGAACATCCAGAGCAAGAGCAGATTTCAGAGCAGACGTAGTGAACATTCAAGACCTGTATATGATCAGGGTATGCTACTGACACATGCCTGGGCTCTCAGATATACTAATTCAACGGCTCCAATAGCAATTTTTTTTCCAGGTTACAACTGCTCGTGAGCATGTGTGCACACACACGTGTCGAATGTCAGGGAGGGGAACGACTGACTACTGCCTCCAGGTCTGTCCTCCCCAAATCTTATCCTCCTTTAGTCGGTCTGAAGAATGGAAACCAGCACTTCTCAGCTGCTGCTTCTCTTGTACAATCCGAGTCCTACAGAACCCTATTCCTGAGAGTGTTATACTATATTTAGAGTCCACAAATGCTTAATCCTGCTCTTCATCTCTCATATGCATATTAGGCAGGTCCTAAAACCCAACTAATTATTGCTCCATATGGATTACTGATTCCAGATGGAGGGAAACCGCTGAGGAGAGAAAGTTGACAAATGGTCACTTTCTACACAGGAAACACTCTCTTCCCCCTTCCCCCAAGAGGCATAAACATCTTTATTCAAGCCTCCTTGCAGGTTCCGACCTCTTCCCCTCCCCCTCTCCATGTGCGCTCGTTCTCACATTAGTGTCCGGAAGTTGACACTGTACCTTATCAACATACACCGAGCCGCAGTTCTCACATCCCCTGCACTATTACACAGGAAATATCGCGTGTCGCAATGCGCCCTCCATCCGGCAGTTCTGCTTTCATGTTTTTTTCTTTCTTTCTTTCTCTGTGGATGAAATGAACCTCCACCAGAATTGGTTGTTTTTACATCTGTACAGAGATAAGACAGCGCAGTTTTGGCTCTACTGGGTCTTTAGGCAAAAGTGAACCAAGAGTGACAGTAATCTTAGAAAGTTAAAAAATATCTCGGGACTTGCGTTGGTGGATTTTTCTTATCCATTTATAGGACAACTTTGTGGAACTGGTTCCTCTGTACTGAATTCACAACTGCAGTTTCAACAAATCAGACGACTCTGCTTTGCAAAAAAAAGGGGGAATAATCCTCTCAAAATGCCCTGGATAGCTGTAGTCAACATTGATTTTAGGACATTTGATAGAAGTATAGAAACATGACAGCAGATAAAGGTCAAATGGCCCATCCTTTACCTCCACCTCTCCGAAAGCTATCCTACATGCCTGTCTCACGCTTTGTTGAATTTAATAATAATAATTTATTCTTATATACCGCCAAAGCCATAATAGTTCGAGGCGGTTTACAATAAGAAGTGCTGGACAATCAGACAAATAGTCACAATGTAAAATCATCAAAAACATGCATACAGAATAAAAGAAGTAAAAACAGTAAATTCTTAGGTTACAAATCGATTAAATATTTTCATTTTTACTGATTTTCTAAAACTCCCAGCCAATCTTTCCATTTCCCTGCCTGGAAAGCAAGAGTTCTGTCCAGGAATCTTTTCTAACGACAGGCCTTTGTTGTCGGATAGGTGAACATATGAATTCTACGTGTAGACCCAATAGAACTATCCAAATGAAAATGAGAAACCAAGTACGTAGGGGCTAAACCAAATATTGATTTAAACAAAGACAAAAAAATTTAAACAAAACTCTTGCTTCCAGGGGCAGCCAGTGTAGTTTTTGATAATAGGGACTTATATGTTCCCATTTTTTCAAACCAAAAATCAATCGAACTGCCAAATTTTGAGTAACAGTCTTTGTCTCTACCACCTCTGCCAGGAGACTGTTTCATGCATCTACCACCCTTTCTGTGAAAAAGAATTTCCTTAGATTATTCCCGAACCTCTTAACTTCATCCTTTGCCCTCTCATTCCAGGGTATTCCTTCATTTTTAAAAAGGCTCACCTCCTGTACACTAATGCCAAGGAGATATTTAGAAATCATATTGCCTCTCTCCTGCCTTTTTTCCAGAACAAGTCTTATATGCTTTAAGACAGAGACAGCTGACAAAACTTTGTATTCACCCTCTGGACCAACTCCAACCTGTTTATATCCTTTTGAAGGCGAGGTCTCCATATATGAAATATGGCCACAGTTCTATTTTACAAAAGGAGCATAAGAAGCGTTTGCCAAAAATGAATTTTAAATCAGCACCATCATCCAAAAAAACAAAAAAATATCTGCAAGTACTCTGCATTGCTGGGATAAGTGCCAGATTCAGCATTTTTCCCCCATTAGAAATGTTGAAAAAAATAAAAATGGAGAGATATAGCCTGGCTTGATTGTCAACCATGAACCAGGGCTGGGATTCACACCCTCAATCTTACTCTAGCACTGATTTGCAGAGGGTCTTCTGCAAGAGGTCAGCCACCAGGATTCCTTCCAGAATTTGGGACATGAAATCAGCAATAAGCAATCAACTTCCCTCTCCACAATCTTGGCTGCTTGACGAATGAATACACTTCACTGTCTTTACTAGATTAATTTTTTTTAGAACCGCCATCTCCGGATCAGACGTTCGGTCCACCAAGTCCGGCGATCCGCACACACGGAGGCCCAGCCAGGTGTACACCTGGCGTAATTTAGTCACCCTCTATGCCTCTCCTAAGGAGATGTGCACCTAGTTGGCTTTTAATCCTAGAACGGTGGATTCCGCAATAACCTCCTCTGGGAGAGCATTCCAGGTGTCCACCACTCGTTGCGTGAAGCAGAACTTCCTGATATTTGTCCTGGACATGACACCCCTCAGCTTCAGTCCATGTCCTCTTGTCCGTGTCACATTGGACATTGTAAATAATTTTTTTTCCTGCTCTATTTTGTCGATTTCTTTCAGTATTTTGAAAGTCTCGATCATATCCCCTCACAATCTCCTTTTCTCAAGGGAGAATAATCCCAGTCTCTTAAGTCGTTCCTCGTATTCCAAGTTCTCCATACCTTTTATTAGCTTCGTTGCTCATCTCTGCACCCTCTCCAGCAGTTTTATATCCTTCTTTAGGTTGGGAGACCAATGTTGGACACAGTATTCCAAGTGTGGTCTCACCATCGTTCTATAAAGCGGCATTATAACTTTCTCCAATCTACTCGTGATTCCTTTCTTTATCATGCCTAACATTCTATTTGCTTTCTTTGCCGCTGCCGCGCATTGTGCCGACGGCTTCAGGGTCCTATCTATCAGTACACCCAGGTCCTTTTCTTGTTCGCTCTTACCCAGAGTTGCACCTGACATTCTATACTCGTGTTCCTTGTTCTTTCTGCCTAAATGCATTACTTTGCACTTTTCCACATTAAACTTCATCTGCCATTTCTCCGCCCATTTCTCTAACTGACACAAGTCACTCTGGAGTTCCTCGCTATCCTTCTGCGATCTGATTGCCCGGCATAGCTTTGTGTCGTCTGCAAACTTGATGATCTCACTGGATGTTCCTTCTTCTAGGTCATTGATTAAGGAGGAAATTTTATATTTTTCTCCAAGTCTACCTGTTGTCTTTTTATGGGCATTGATTACGTATATAGGACAATTATTACATTGTTGTGAAAGTTATGGGATGGGAGGAGCTGTGACCTCAACAACACGTTAACTGCTTTGGCTAGAGATGCTTTGCTTTAGCTTGGAAAGATGTGTTCGCCCTCCAACAGAAAGCTGGATCTCCGGTCCCAGCAGTGGATACCATTGCCGCAGTGGCGTAGCTGGGGTGAGAGGTGCCCCTTCTCCGCCCTCTTCTCAGCGCTCACTTCTATCCGCCTCCTCCCTTCCCCCGTACCTCTAACATTCCCAGTGCGAGAAGCAACCCCAACCTGCTGCTCGCGCCAGTGTCAGCTCTTCCTAGGCATGGGTCCAGGAAGTGATGTCGGAGAAAGAGCTGACGAAGCTCTCGAGATGTAAACAAGACATCAATTAACACACTGCAACCAAACCGATTGTGCCTCACTGGGTTTGTAATGTCAGGAAAAAATTAAGTGGAAAAAAAAAATCAAATAGTTTCCAAGAGCAGCATGAGCCATTTAGAGCACAAATTCCTTCCTTCGCTGTACAAACAGGAACATCCAAGAGGCTCTGGCCAGGATATTTAAAGCCTCAATTAGGCTTTACTGCTACAGAAAGATTAAAAGCTTTGCCTGGTGTCCCTGAAGTCGCTTATAATTTCTTCTACATCTCTGTGACTTGCGGCCACCAGCACGGCAGCCCCACGGCCCACTCACCTTCCCTCTCCCTTGCAGTAATAAAAGGTCAGACTATTTGAAGCATTACCTTTAATTGGACCTGGTGCCCGAGTTCTGTCGCCTTCTGCCTTTTCTGCGTTAACTAGACCTCAATTCACCGATAAACAGTTGGGGTTCCTTTATTTCTATATATTCACAAGGACTAAAAAAAAACAAACAAACCCAAAAAACTCAGCAGGAAGTAAATACCCCCAGGAGCAGAACAGTATGTCAGGAAGTTCAACCTGACCCTGAAAATCATCCAGAAATGTTAAATATAGTCCAGCTACAGAAAAAGAAATCCCTCCACATTGAGTACCTTAAAGAGTCTTCACTAAATGGCCTCTGCAGGTCACGACCTACAAGTATTTCCACAGAGCGGGAAACATTGACATTTCCAAAATGCCAGGCTCGAAAGACTATGGGAGCTCAAGGCAGCCATTTCCTGTGAGCGATCTGCACGGGACAGGAACGTGGGAAGATCGCTCCTGTCTGAAAACCCACTAGACCACCAGGGGGGGCTTAAGCGGACCGAATATTATTCACGTTTTTTTAAATATTTGCGGGCCGGCAAAAGGGCATCATTGTATCAAATGTAATAAAATAAACATTACAGGGCGGCTCAGGAAAGACCTGCTAGATTTCCAGATTTCACAGGTGATCAAAAAAGGTTATTATTGGCTTTAGTGAATCGGATTTTTTAGTTCCGTTTTAGATTTTTCGTACATTGCCTTTGTTCCGTCTGTAAGAGAGTTTATTGCGGTATTACGTCATCGAATGTACGTCTCCTGCAGACATTTCAGAATTCAGCGGCCCATTTTCTTTATAAAGCAAAACTATACGAACGGGTCACTCCTCTATGGATTCAATTGCGCTGGCACCCTGCCCAGTTCAGATGTCATTTTAAAATCTTATATTTAACATTTAAAGCCCTTCACTTTTCTCAGCCAGTTTATCTAGCAGCTGCTACTGTGCCATTTACCCCTTCTCATGTTTTGAGGTCCCGCGATGCTAACAGACTTGCTCTTCCCTCTCCCAAGTTGGCTCATGACTTTTTTATGGCATAATCTACCTCCGTTTAGCCAAGCAAAAGAATCATTTTTAAAAAATTTAAATCTCTTTTAAAAACACTTTTTAAAATGGCTTTTAACTCTTCTCTTCAGGAAGACTGATTAGAATTACATAAGATAACATAACTTTATTCTTCTATATCGCCATAATCAAAACAATCTCTAGGCAGTTTACACAGAAGAAGGCCGGACAATCAGCAAAATACAAATAGTTAAAAACACAACAATTTTCTTAGTATATTTAATGTAAAGTTTTGTTAACAATAGTATCCACATTTAGGAAATGAACTTATCAAACACGTTTTCGAAAAGCACCATAAGACCTCATGGCTCCACCAATGCAATTACCCAACCAGGACTGCTTGAAATGCAAGAGTCCTATCCAGAAAAGTCTTCTATCTGCAGCCAGTAATTTTTGGATAAGCAAATAAATTGCAACTCCTAGTTAACCTCGTTGGGCTGTATAACACGGAATGAGATAATAGGTAAGTTGGGGCCAATCCCCAAATCAGCTTAAATAGATTAAACTCGATTACTGTAATGCTTTATTCAAAGGTTTATCTCATAAAGAAATGAGACGTCTTCAAATTGTGCAAAATGCCGCCATTAAAATAATTCACAATGCAAAAAAATTTGACCACGTCACACCCTTACTTCAAGAATCTCATTGGCTTCCTGTGGCACACCGCATTTTATTTAAAACTCTTATTTCTCAAACTCCTGCTTTTATCCATAGAGTCTTAATCCCTTATAGATCACAGGATCAACATCTATTAACCATTCCCTCCTTAAAAATCATTAATACAAGACGTCTCACTATTTTTTCGGTGACAGCCCCTCAGTCCTGGAATGATCTCCCAATATATATAAGAGAAGAAAAGAACCTCGAAAAATTTAAGATTAAACTCAAAAGTTTCCTTTTTAATGATGCTTTTAGTGAATAGTGATCTTTTATTATTTTTATCTATTTTTTTTTTTTTTATGTTTTTCTCCCCCCCTTATGTTTTTACCTTTGTATCTTGAATTTAATATAGAATGTAACCATTAATGAATCTTCCCATTGTTTCGATATAATTAGTACCAACTTAATTTGTTTAATTGTGTTTGTTTTTTGTAATTTTGTCCATTTATATAATATTTTACCTATGTTTATATAATATTTTACCTTTGTTTGTAATTATTTGTTTTATCTTGTATATCGCCTTGAAGGTAGAGTAGGCGATTAATCAAATCATTTAATAAACTTGGATAAATTAGATGACACAACTGGACGTCATGTGTGACTGGTTACTTGTTTGGTTCTAGACTTTACTATTACTCTTTGGCGTTCCTTTTCTCTACATTTACGTATACATTGTAAGCCACTATGACATTTTGCATTGGCAGGGTATCAAGTGATTAATTAACAAACAAACAGAGGTCTGTGGGATGCTCTGACCAGGGCTGTGGAGTCGGAGTCAAGCAATTTGGGGGTTACTGGAGTTGGTGAAAATGTGCCGACTTTCTAATAGACCATGTTTCCCCTCTCTTGAAAGATGCGCATTGGTTACCTATCGGTCATAGGATCATGTTTAAAATATTGTTTCTTATTTTTAAGACATTAGCATCTAATGAACCACAGTTCATTTCCAAATTACTGATTCCTTATAAACCAAAACGCTCCCTGCGATCTTCTGAACAAAATCTCCTTTCGGTACCATCATTAAAGATTATTGGGACCAGAAGATTAGATATTTTCACAGTTATGGGCCCTCAATGGTGGAATACTCTGCCTCAGTATATTCGATCGGAACCAGATATTGTAAAATTTAAAACACTTTTAAAGACCTATTTATTTAAAGATGCCTATGATTTTTAGAATCAGTTTTTTTCAACTAATTTAAAATTTATTTCTTACATGGTGCTTTGGTTTTATAACTTCCTTCCTATTGTTTTTTCCTTTTTAACTAAACCCTAATATTGTAACTTTTATCCCTATTCCTCAAACTCATGTATGTATTGTTTTAAATTTGAAATTTGAATTTATTATGTTAGTTTCTTCTATCTAAATTGTAATATGTACATCGCCTAGAATTTGTAATAGGCGATTCATCAAAAATTGAATAAACTTGAAACTTGAACAGAGTTAGATTGTATGTCATATAATGCTTACATTTCTTATTTCAGATATGCTTTATGTTTTTAAAAGCTTGATATACCACCCAGTCTTATCTGATTAGGGCAGTTTACAATCTCCCCCCTCCCCCCCAAAAAAAAAAAATATACCAAATGTTAAAAATTAAAAGGAACTCAATCAAAATGATAGTAAAGACCTAACAACATCCAGAAAGATAAGACATTTAGCCAGAAATTCATTCATACCCCTGGTACTTATCAACACTCTTAACAGACGCCTATAAAAAAGGGCACCACAGTCATGTCCACAGAGACGCCCAGCGATGCCTAAGGTCAAAGTAGACGTGGTTTGGCCTGGAAATGACCTTAGGCGCAGTTAGGCACGATTCTACGTTAAAGGTAGGCGCCGGTAACGTATGCCTTTAAAACCCTGGCCTACATTACATTACCGGCTCCTGCCTTTAACGGGAGCTGCGATTCTACAAACTGCACTGCAGCATGACCGACATGCGATCAGCGCCAGTTTTGTAGCTGGTCGTCAAATACAGCCTCCAAGTGCTATTCTATAAATTGGGTTCAATCCAGAGCACTGTTGATAGATTTTTTTTTTTGCTGTCAAAATCTAGCCACCGTTTCTAGCATGATCCCCTTAGGGCCCAAAGAGAATGTATGCAAGTTAAATGCTGGTATTTCAGCGCAGAAAGGTGCCTACGTTTAGACACTATAGTTAAAGAGTGAGGGAAGTGTATGCACATCGCCAGATTCTACTTGAGGAGCATTGTTACTCAAACCGAACACTCCTTCTGTGACGATCACACACATTGGTCTCATTTCTCCTCCAATTGCTCACCTAGCTTGATGTCCCCGTCCTGAGATAGCAGCACGTTACCCGCTTTCAGATCCCGGTGGATTATTCTCTTGCTGTGGAGGTAGACCAGAGCCTCCAGCATCTGACGACAGACAACTTGGACCTGGGTTTCAGTCAGTCCACGATCCAGTTCTGCAGAAATGCGAGAAGCAGCATTAGGAACAAAGGTGTGATTCAGTAACACGTCAGCAGCCGCAGAGGTGTTGATCCTCCACTGCCATCAGAAGAGTTAACGCAAACTGAGTGAAGAGAGAAACCAGGCAAATGGGGCAGGTGACATGACCTGTACAGGGTTCTCAGAGCTAAGGTAGTGATGGGAAGGAGACAGGACGCCTTCCACATGTGAAATCTGATGATGTACATTGAATGGAAATGGGCTGCTGATTCTGTCAGGCAGGGAGGGCATGAAAATAGCATTTGCTTTATGCTTATGGTGTCATAATCTTTTATATGATGGAATTCTTTTCTGCTTTTAAATCTGTTTTGTAATCCATCTTGTTATCCAGTGAGCAAGGTGAAATATTAAAATCAATAAACTATAGGAGAAGCCCATAGGCCATTATTGAGATGTCCTGGGAAAATCCATTACTTATTCCTAGGATAAGAAGCATAAAAATCTGTTTTATTACTTGGGATCTAGCTAAGTACTTGGGACCTGGGTTGGCCACTGCTGGAAAGAGGAGACTGGGCTTGATGGACCTTCAGTCTGTCCCAGTATGGCAATTGTTATGTGAGCCAAGTATAGGACAATGAAGCCATTGTGACATCACTGATGATGTTGGCTCTTAGGCATTGGTGGAATGAGGCATTATGACATCATAGTCTCAGCTCTGGAATGTTGCTTCTCTTTGGGTTTCTGTCAGGTACTTGGGACCTGGGTTGGCCACTGCTGGAAAGAGGAGACTGGGCTTGATGGACCTTCGCTCTGTCCCAGTACGGCAGCTCTTATGTGAGCCAAGTACAGGACAGTCGAGCCATTGTGACATCACTGATGATGTTGGCTCTTAGGCATTGGTGGAATGAGGCATTATGACATCATAGTCTCAGCTCTGGAACGTTGCTTCTCTTTGGGTTTCTGTCAGGTACTTGGGACCTGGGTTGGCCACTGCTGGAAAGAGGAGACTGGGCTTGATGGACCTTCAGTCTGTCCCAGTACGGCAGCTCTTCTGTTCTTATAAATCTAGGAGACAGATGCCAAATGCTGCCTACAAAATACCAATTGCATTAGCTGATAACTTAGTCTATGTTAATTCCCAGTTTAACAGGGCACCATAATTAAAGCACAGTAATTTCAGTAAGTGGAACAGGGAGGTAAAATGCCAGGAACTGTACTTCACAATTAATGCATGAAGTTGCTGTACAGTAATGTGGCAGAATAACAGAGCACAATTAATGTCACCTGAGCACATAAAATTAACCAAATTATATTCCGGCATTAGCTTAAATAGCTACACGCCGGAAACCCCCTAAACGCAGAGGGTGCACAGTTATCAACAGCAAAATCATATTACCCCTTACTAATTAGATTCCTGTATCACTTTCCATCTACCCCATAGGCCAGGGGTGTCAAAGTCCCTCCTCGAGGGCCACAATCCAGTCGGGTTTTCAGGATTTCCCCAATGAATATGCATGAGATCTATTTACATGCACTGCTTTCATTGCATGCTAATAGATCTCATGCATATTCATTGGGGAAATCCTGAAAACCCGACTGGATTGCACCCTCCAGGAGGGACTTTGACACCTCTGCCATAGGCGTTGAGAAGTCTGCTTTAAGACACTTTTCAGAAAAACTTACCGAGCATAACAGCATCCACGGCGCCACCAGGACAAAACTCTATCATGATCTAACCAAAAGAAAATATTTCCAAAATTATGTTATTATATCTCATGACTCAGGCAAAAAAAAAAAATATTCTTAATTGTACAATCAAGATTCCTGTTAGACAATAAGAACAGTAATAACTTATTTCTTATACCTCAAAAGAATGCAATATCTTTCCTCCCCCCCCAAAAAAAATTAAAAAAAAAATTGACAAGTCAAACACACCTCAAAAATGTTATCAGGTTAGTCAACAATAATGAAAAAGTTACTCAATCCCGACAGCATATACAGAGAGAGTTGGATTTTTCAAATAGGTCCAGGGCACTTATAGCAAGACTGATGGGCACATCCTAAATATGGCCTCTAAAGCACTTAGTGGAGTGGAGGAGCAGGGAAACAGTTTGATTCCTACTGCAGCTTCTTGTGACCCCGGGCAAGTCACTTAACCCCTACAGGTACAAAAACTAGATTGTTGAGTCCAGTAGGGACAGAGAAAATACCTGTATATAATATGTAAACTGCTTTGGTTGTACCACAAAGAGGTCATATCCTTTCTAAGTCTTTCTCCACTTTATTCTTTCTTTATATCATGCTCATTGTTTACTTAATTCCATTTATTGCTTCTTCCACCTCACAATTAAACCATGCTGTCATCTGGCCTTCTTTCAACCTTTTCTTTGATGTGTGAAATACATTTTACCTGGGCTTCCAAAATGGTCTTTTCAAACAACATCCATACCTCATGCAAACACTTAATCCTGGCAACTTTTCTTTTCTTCTTATTATTTATATACCGCCTATTAATGGAGGCACTCAAGCGTTCTTATCTATCTGTCCCAGCAGGCTCACAATCTATCTAATGTACCTGGGGCAATGGGGGGGAGGGGGAGGAGAGGGGTTAAGTGACTTGCCCAGTTTCCTCATTCCAGTAATGACAAATGCATCACTATTGCCTAGTGGCCCTACCACCATTACCCCTTGCACATGGTCCTGTTTAACAGAAGAAATAGATTAAGAGTACTTCCCCTCTGGATGACAGTCATTTATGGGATCAAGAAATTAATTCCCTAGATGTACTTAAGAAGATATTTACCCAGTCAATATTGAGGTAACAAATCTCCCATTATTACGGCGTTACCACATTTGTCAGTCTACCTAATTTGTTAACATTTTGCAGTCTCTTCATCCTGTCTGGGTGGATGGTAGTATATCCCCACCAGTATACTCTTCCCCATCACGTATGGAACGTCTGTCTTTAAAGATTCCACATCATTTTGTTTCTTGCTAAAACTTTATCCTGTTTTGACTTTGTTATTCTTAACATACAACACCACTCCTTCACCCCACCCACTGTGTTAATTTGTATGCTGGTGTCAATGTCCCATTGGTTGTCCTCCTTCATTGAGGTCTCAAAGGTCTATTATGTCTAAATCATCACTTATTCTCATACACTGTTTTCCATTTTTTAAGACATCTGGCATTCGCATAAGAAACATTCTCTAAATTGTCTGTATGTACGAGTATTTATGACCTTTGCAGCAGTTGATAACGATAATTTGGAGTCATTTATTTCTGCCTCCAATTTAAACAGTCCTGGGTATCTGCAGCTTATACTCTGCTAGGATATTCTCCCTTTGCATTTGGCCAGCATCTCGTCCATTTTCTGACCAATGGGCTCCTGAGGGACTGTTGGCCTTTCCCAGGTTGAAGTTTATAAAGGTTTGTGGCAGCTTCTAAAGGAGAAAGAGCAGCCGCCTGCTTCCACACTAGTTAGGATGAAGCCCATCCTTTTTGAATAGACTCCCCCCCCCTCTTTCTCCAGTTGCTAAGAAACTTAAATCCCTCTTCCCAGGATGATTATCTCATTCACACGGACTCTGGAGCTCTGCCTGCCTCTTGAGTCCTGCGTGTGGAATGGAAACCATTTCTGAGACTATCCTGGGGGTTCTGGATTTCAATTTACTTAAAAAAAAAAAAAGCTACATTTGGCTTCCAGAACCCCACCAGCTCATCCTTTTGGTACCCACAAGGACCAAGACAGCTGGCTCCTCCAACACTATCCAAACATCTTATCAAGGAGGCCAGGCAGGCTGGGGACCAATTGATCTCGATAGTCCTCAGTCACCAAGCACCCTATATGAAGGTTTTAGGAATCGTCCTTGGAGACAGGAATGGTTTTACGTTTACGTGTCAAGCAGAGTTGCCAAAAAGCATTACAGTTTAGTTTTGCTCCTCTCCCTTCTCTCTCCCCATGCTTTAAAATATTTGGAGCAAATATTTAAGTCAGCCCCATGGTGCTCCCAGGAATGCTAAGCAGTAGGGAACCTTAAAGGAGCCACACGCAACAACCACTGTGGATCTACAAAGTCTGCTACTCCTTGTCAGGAAGAATTGAGAGTGCAGGAGGAGAGTCGAAGAGACAGGGCTGAACTTTGGTCAGAGGCAAGGGTGTCTGTCGAGGTGCACAGCGAGCGTTGACCATTATTCTGGGCAGCTGACAGTTCTGCTGAATTCACCCTTTTAAATTCTGCGAAAGAGCCAGGACACAGCTCTCCGACATACAGATGCTTCCTACATATAATGTACAATACAGCCTCTGGTGTGCCCGATATCCTGAGACTAGAGCTGGGCTATTTTCGGCGCTTGCAAGCAGTGAAAGGTCGAGGTTTTGGCAAACATCCTGTTTATAACAGTACAGCACAGCGAGTTCAGTCCCCTTCCTCAGCCCATGTGACACATCCAAAAAGAAAGAAAAAGGAAAACGGTGAGGGAGGGACGGAGGGGGCTCCGTGAAAGACTTACTCACAAGGTTACAAGCAGAAGCAAAACCATCAAAATAGTCCTCCGATTCAAGGTGGCCTGTTCCAAAGTTATTCAAAAACAAGATGGCAAACTGAAAGCATCTCTTTGGTACAGAAAAAGAACGGATGGCATAAAAACAAAACTTAAATGGCTGACGTGAGTTTAATGAGTTGAGCAGTGGTTAGATGGTGACACTGGCAGTGGAGAACCAAGGCCAGTACTGGGCAATTCGGTTTACGATGGGCTGGAGAGGACTTGGACGGAAACTCCAATAACGGGGAACATGAGGACAGTACTGGGCAGACTTTTAGTCTGTGTCCCACAAATGACGAGATGGTTTGGATAGGCTGAAGTAGGCCTCGATGTCAACTGCAGCCGTTGGAACCTAAGAACAGTAGCAGACGGAGTTCCAGGGTCTCAGAAATGTCAAAGAAAGTCAATTTAATCATTAATCATCAATGAGTAAGTGTGACTGTTGGGCAGACTGGATGGACCAACCAGTCTCCATCTGCTGTCATTTGCTAACTTACACTTGTGCCCCCAAACTTAGCTAAGCAGGTTCTGTACAACATCCCGCCCCAGAAACTCTCGTCTAAAAATCCAGCCAAAAGCTAAAAACCACAAACCACAGATTTCCCTGCTTTCCTTACACATCCCTTCCCTTTTTTTAAAGCTCTCTACTTTGAGATTGTAAAATTATGTCCTACCTGTTAATTTTCTTTCCTTTAGAAGCAGCAGATGAATCCAGAGACCAGTGGGATATAGCTCCCACTGGTCTCTGGATTCATCTGCTGCTTTGCAAAGGAAACATTATTTAAAACTAAGGTAAAATGACCAGGTCGGTGCCCGAATAGTAAGTGAAGCGGAGATATTACAACGTAAGGCGCGTAGCCTAGAAGAAAAACAACCTTCCAGCTTCACCCCCTGCCAGTGCCAGAGCATCATCCTAGCTGGCTCACTCGGGCCAGTTATCAACAGACATTGCACACGTGCTGCATGCAACACTTTCACAGATATGGAGGTGGGAAGAGGTTGATACGGGTGTACCAATAGCTTCATGCTGCGTTTCAAATCTGATTTGAGAAGAAAAAAAAAGAACACAAATTCCTAGTGCCAGTGTAAGTATAAACATAGCCACCTTTTCCCCTCTGCTGCAGGCTGAGGTCAAGAGCTACCTTTTACCTAATGTGAGCCAAGGGCGAGGCAGATGAACAAGGGGTGTCTCCCGTCAGACCAGACTGAGTTAACACAGGCTGGCAGGACTGAAATTCCTGAAGCACAGTATCGGCTCATGCCCATTTAGACAAATTAATTAGCATGAAGATCAAAACCTGTTCCACACCGTCATACTAATGAGGGCCAGGCTAGTTATGTAACTGGGCCAAAATGAAATAGCATACTGGGAAGCCTTCCATCCCTATGAAAGCACATGCATATATAAAACTTGTTTTCTTGCTTCTTGAAATGAAGGGACATAAGGACAAGGATTTAAGTTTGTTAGATTCTGGATATACCACCTTTTTGAGGTACAACCAAAGTGGTTTACAGGCATTTTCTCTGTCCCTCTGGATTACCCTCACACCTTTCTCAGAAGCTTAAGGCAAATTACATTTATGTACACAAGTCCTTGGAGGGTTTACAATCTAAATTTGGACCAGAGGCAATGGAGATTGGTCAAGAACGCAAGCAGCCATAGTGGGATCTAGGTCTTCCTCCACACATTGCACAAAGCAAAGTGCTAATTCTTAGGTTAGTGTCAGCTGAGGTTTGTTTAGTTGAGTGGAGCAGTGGGCTGAGAACCAGGGGTGCAGGGTTCAAAACACAGCGACTGGCTCATTGGGCAAATCACATAACACTCCGCTGCCTCCGTCTACCAGACGTCTGGGGAAACCCAAACATGTCCTCTCTTTAGAGCACGGGTGCCAAAGTCCCTCCTGGAGGGCCGCAATCCAGTCGGGTTTTCAGGATTTCCCCAATGAATATGCATGAGATCTATTTGCAAGCACTGATTTCATTGTATGCTAATAGATCTCATGCATATTCATTGGGGAAATCCTGAAAACCCGACTGGATGGCGGCCCTCCAGGAGGGATTTTGACACCCCTGCTTTAGAGCAAGGGTGCCAAAGTCGGTCCTCCAGGGCCGCCATCCAGCCGGGTTTTCAGGATTTCTCCAACGAATATGCATGAGAGAGATTTGCTTATCAAGAAGGCAGTGCAGGCAAATCTGTCTCATGCATATTCATTGTGGATATCCTGAAAACCTGGCCTGCTGGTAGATCTCGAGGACCGGACTCGGGCAGCCCTGCTCCAGAGGGGTACTAGAACAGTCTCTCTCTTGACAGTTACTCTTTAAGAAAAGATCACCAGTTTTATCTTAACTCCATTATTGGTGGTCTTTTTTTTTCCCTCCACTTCATTTTCTATCACTGATGTAACCAACCCAGTGGAGCACATCTCCAAGTTACTTGTTTTAATTAAATCAGCAGTCTTCAAAGCTGGTCCCAGAGACCTGCTAGGTAGTCAGGTTTTCAGGATACCCCCAATGAATATGCATGAGAGATTTGCATACACAGACACCACTGTAAGTGTAGCCTGAAAAACCAGCCTACTTGTATTGGGCAACTGGAGGCAGCTCAATGAGTTGCAATTTACTGAACTTCCTGTTTTCACCCTTTGTTTAAACAAGATCTCTGTTGAGCTGGCTTTCTTGCTAACTCTCTCTCACACCTCAGAAATTGCAGTAAAAAGGGCTCGAGGATATCCAGTAGGATGGTGCAAGACCTAAACTCTTCATTTCATAATTCTGGTCCATTCTACATCACCCAACTTCTGCTGTGCTTAATTTTTGTGAAAGCAGGAAGGAACAAGGGGTCTAGAACATAAGAATATAAGAACTGTCGCTGCTGGGTCAGACCAGTGGTCCATTGCGCCCAGCAGTCCACTCATGCAGCGGCCCCCAGGTCGAAGACCTGTGCCCTAACCGACACCAGCCCTAGAGACAGAGGTGATGAGTAATGTGTATATTGGACACCCAAAAACAGATGGCCTGGGGAGATCCACTGCTTATACCTAGGAGAAGCAGCATAAAATCTGTTTTACTACTTGGATTTTTGCCAGGTATTTGGGACCTGGGTTGGCCACTGTTGGAATTAAGATACTGGGCTTGATGGCCCTTCGGTCTGTCCCAGTACGGCAGTTCTTATGTTAGCCAAGTCTAGGACAATCGAGACATTGTGACATCACTAATGAGGTTGGCTCTGAGGCATTGGTGGAATGAGGCATTATGACACCACAATCTCAGCTACTCTTTGGGTTTCTGCCTGGTACTTGGGACCTGGGTTGGCCACTGTTGGAAATAGGATACTGGGCTTGTCCCGTATAGTAAGAAATAAATTATGGTACTTCCTGAAAACAACGGTTGAATTGGTTGTCAAACACACATGACCCTGGAAAGCAGTGGCGTAGCCCCTGGGGGGAGGGGGTGGGAAAAGGGGGTTAGGCATCCTCATTCTTGGCTCAGGCTCTCTCAGTGACAACATACATACTTTCTGGCATTCCCCCCACCCCATAACCTATACAGTCCAGTATCTCTCTCCTTTCCCTCTTCCCCGTGGTCCAGCATCTCTTTCACTTTCCCCTACCTCACACACTGCCACTATAGTTCTCTGGCGTCGGCTCTTTCAAAGCATTCTTACCTTTTGCTGACCTGGAAGCTCTCTCTCTGCACAATACACAGAGAATTGCTGCAGAGAGAAAGAGGTGTGAGAGGGGAAAAAAGTGCATGCCCACCAGTGGTGTGTGGGGGTGGGGGGGGAAGGAGAGAAGAGAAACCCCCCTCTCTAAATTGGAGGGCTAGCAATGCAGAACTGTTCATAACAAGAGCTTCATCTCCAAACTGTCAGACCTTGGCCTTAGATTTTGTCCATCTTTAGCTAGTTTTCAAGGAGTCGAGTCCAATAAAATGGAGTCTCCCTACACAATTTTTGTTTGTTAATCCGCATTTCCGTGCGAACTGGTTCGCAAGGATTAAGGTTGCTGAGCGCTACCCAGGCTGCAACTGAACAGATGACTCCATGTCAAGGACATGCCCAAACTAAAACACTGAAAGCCCCAGATTAGTTGGAAGGCATGTTCTAATCCAGGGTTTGTCAACATGCCCAAGAGCCGGTGACTGCACCAAAGACATAAAAAAGGTTACGTGAACTAAAGCAGAGGTATGCCCAATTCATTCCGCATGCCCGTGTCATGCAGCTCAGACTCGCAGTGCCAACGCATGCCAGTGACTTCATTCGGCATCGATGCACTCAGCGAAACAAGCGCCACTGGGAAAAGCTTTCAGAAGCAGACAACTGCCACCCTGGGTCAGCCAGGGAGAGAAGCATCCAGCTACATCTCCATTAGCATTCTCCAAATAATTCTTAGGGTGTGGCCAGCTGGCTCTGGGCATGTGCTGAAGCCTATGAAAAGATGCCAATCCTACTGACTCACAGCACAGGTTTCCAAAAGGCAGATCCATTTGGGAGTGCCATGAGTTTGGAGAGGACAGACTAGGTGCAAGAATTTAGATCACAAAAACTAAACATATATTGCACATGTAAATCTCCCACATCCTTGCCCCCACCCACTGCGTAGCTAAAATAAGAATTGCCGGTGCTGGGTCAGACCAGGGGTCCATCGTGCCCAGCAGTCCGCTCATGCGGCGTCCCCCAGGTCAAAGACCAGTGCTCTAAAATGAATCCAGCCTCACCTGTGTACGTCCCAGTTTAGCAGGAACTTGTCCAGCTTAGTCTTGAAACCCTGGAGGGGGTTTTCCCCTACAACACACTCAGAAATTCTACTACTTATCACTTATCCAATCCAATCCTTAGTCTTATATACCAGGTCATTCCCCAGAGGGACTCAAACTGATTTACTCATATAGCGCTGAAAGACATTTATAGACGGTCCCTGTTCAGAAGAACTTACAATCTAACTTGGACAGACAGACATGACGTATGAGATGCAGAACCTAAGATGAGAGGAGCTAGGAGTCGAAAGCACTTTCGAAGAGGTGGGCTTTTAACTGGGCCTTGAACACTGCCAGAGACGGAGCCAGCCGTAGGGATTTGGGCAGCTTGTTCCAAGCATAAGGCGCAGCAAGGCAGAAGGGAGGGAGTCTAGAATTGGCAGCTGAAGAGAAGGGCACAGAAAGAAGAAATCCTCTCACTCTTTACCTCAATAGTCCAATCCACGCTCCCCAATTTAACCATTTAAGAGTGGAGGGAGGGGGAAATTAAAGTGGGTTACTATTAAGATATATTTACCACTAACTAGTGTTTTAACGCAGGTTTTTCTATTTCGTGTTATTTTCTGTTCAGCAGCTCTGCGTCATTTGTGCAAAAGAGTAAGGCTAAGTTATTTCACATCCTTGGCAACACAGCATACTTTGTCCAAGTGGAAAGTTAGCGCTGCTCTGTCTTTTAATTCATGGTGGGTTTATACGCAAGTATGAGGAGGTGGATGCTGCTAAGCGTTGTTTGGTTCAGTAATTTGAGCCCCTTTGGATGACTATTGTTCATTTGTTACTGTATAATCCTTGTTTTGCACTAGAGAACGACACGGGGACAAATTTTTCACCGTCCCCGCGGGAACTCATTTTCCCGTCTCATCTCCGTGAGTTCTTTTCCTGCCCCTGCCCTATTCTTGCAAGCTCATCTGAACAAGCCTCAAACATTTTAAAATCATAAGCGTTCGAGGCTTGTGTGATTAAGGCAGAGCTTACAGGAAATGGGGCGGGGACAGCGACAAAACTCACGGGGACGGGGAAATGGAGTTCCTGCGGAGACGTGGAAAAAAATTTGTCCCCATGTCATTCTCTATTTTGGACTCCTAGCTTGTTAGTTCAAGCTGAAATTTTACTTCTTTGTGGGAAGTGGTGGTGGTGGGGGGGGGGGGAGTTGGAAAGGGGCGACTCCTATATTGTATTGTTTTAAAATTAAATAAAGTTATTTCAAAAAGAAAAGCACAGGTCCCAGATTTTACAGAAGGCCTCATACTAATAACTGGGGGTGAACAGTAAAACAACATGTCTTAACGGTAGGCCACATTGATAATTCCTCCCCCCAGATCACCCTTAAACCCCCCCTCCTTGTGTAGCACTCAATTTACTTTTACATGTCTTGGAGTAGGGCTGGGGGCCAGGAAGACCTTTGTTGCTTTCCTTATAAAATCACACTTGCCCCATCTTGCCGTAATATTGATGTTACATAGAACAATAACGCAGAACAATAAATTGAGTTACCAAAAGACCACTTCCTGTTTAATGTTGGAGTGAAATGATAACCCACCTTTACCTCCCCTCCCCACCCTGTCAAAACATCTTCATCCTCCAGCCAGTTACCTTAAGGGCATGTGACAGATCAAAAGGAAGATCTCCTTTAGGTAAATATTGGCTCTCTGGACTCAATGCTAAAAAAGCCAATAGCAAGAAGCGTACCACATGTCCCAATGCCCCCTTAAGAACATAAGAACATAAGCAGTGCCTCCGCCGGGTCAGACCACAGGTCCATCCCGCCCAGCAGTCCGCTCCCGCGGCGGCCCAAACAGGTCACGACCTGTCAGAATCATCAGAAGGGGCTCCCTTGCCACCTTGGCTTCCCATTTAAGTCCTGCCTTCCTATCGAAGCCCTAGCCCTCCGGTCTTTCACATGCACGACCTGGTTGGTTTTTACTCATTACCTGGTTAACTTTCTATACTTGTGTTACATCCCAGCTCCTCCTTCAGTATCCCATGATCCCTTTATCCCTCAGGAATCCGTCCAATCCCTGTTTGAATCCCTGGACCGTACTCTGCCTGATCACTTCCTTTCTAATTTAAGCTCAAGAACAAAAAAAAAAGACTTGGGAACCCAAAAGGTCATCTCTGCATTCTAGGTAAAGGGTTAAAACAAGGGTCTAAGCCGACAGCATTTGAGGAAGATGAGGGCTCAGCAAACGAATGCAGATGCCTTTATTTTGTCTAGGAACACATCCTGCTATTGTTACTCAAATTTTTGGCAACGGTTGCTTCTGAGTCATCTGGGGGTTTTGAAGTAGCTCTTCTAAAAGCAGGACTTAACTGCAACAGAACGGATGCATCGCTTAACCATGTGCGTTCTGCAGACACCCAGTTGCTTCCTAGAACTACCCAGTTAATCTTTATCTCTACTTGAGTTCTGATCAATCTTTGCAATCCAAGGCATTTTTCAAATTCCAACCCTAGTGCATTTTATTCCATCGGCCTCTGGTTAGGCACTGGGAGTTAGCTAACATCTGGAGTTTTGAACGCTATACGGAAAATTGAAGGCTACAAATTTCTGCTCAAAGTAAGTTGAAAAGACAGGCTGTTAGTAACCGGTCAAGAAAGGACAATTCCATGGATCATTCTTTTGACTTTAGATTACAGAATAACCTTCTAGAAGTCTTCCTCCTTGTACACATCTAAAAGGTCAATGATACTGCTGAATTCATTGAAGAAGGGAGCCTATAACCACTCTGTACTATGACCCTGTTCCTTATATTAAATAAAATAACAAATAACTTCTGTAGTGATGCATTATTTGCTAAATGTTTTGACATCTGTTAGCAGTAACTGACCATGTGTGTTCTACCACGTATCCATTGCAAGAACCAACAAGAACACAAAGCCATAGAAAAATTAGTACTAGAACATTCTTAAAAGAGCTCCGACACCTTGTTTTTGATAACTGGTATGAAAACAATGTGGCAAAATTGGCCAAGTTTATTTGCTCATATCATAAGAGATGAAGTAGCCCCATGAGGCCTGACCATTTCCCTTCCTCATGTCCACTCTACTCCTCCAGCCTTGTCCATCCTTCTGGTCTTCCCTCTTGATATCTGAACTACCTCTGCTGCTCTGCCTCTTGCACTGCTGCAGACCCTACTGCACAGATTTCTGTTACATGCCCTCCCGACGCAAGCGGGGTCCAGGTCTCCATCTGTTGCAGCTGCCAGTTGCTCCCGAGCACTTAGGTTACAGATAGGTTCTACATGTGAGCCATGTCCACATCCTATTGCCTTTTAGTCTACTGTAAAGAGATTTGGATTTCTCACATGCCTTTCAAATTGGTATATGGAGGCAAGTTGAACTGACCATACGCCATAATCTTTCCTCCAAACACCTACACACCATTGTACCACAGAAAAGATTATTTGGTTACCCTGCCAGACAATACAGAAAAAGCCCTTGTCCTGCTTCACAGAACATTCTTCAATGGCTTGCAATTGCTCAAGAGGTGGGAGTCTGATCATTAGCATACTGCGAGACAAGTTACTGGAAGCACAATATAACTATTCAGCCAAGGTTTTCTAACAAACACAGAAAAATTAATTCCTTTCTTCCTTTCTCAGCACCCCCAGGATTCTTTCATAAGATTACAACTCTTTGGAAAAGAACACACTCCATTTAAATCAAAAGTAATAGTGAGAGGAGCTAAAATCAGGCACAGTTGTCTTTCAGGTTTGGGTCACATATGAAGGATGGTTAACTAGGCTCAGCAAGATAGATGCTTCCTCTTGAAAACAAGGCCTACTTGAGGAGAAGTGTAGGTGCACCTTCTGTGGCAACACATTTACGAAACTAAAGAGGAGTTAAGAGCAGATGCTTAAAAGACCAAGAGAATCTATGAACTCTATTTGGACCCAATTAGCAAGCTCCCTTCCCCTCGTCTCATAAACACGCAGAATATAAGGCAAGAGTATCAAGTGATTAGGGTGAAACGTAACCTCCCCTCCCCAATAACTTGGAGGCCCCTAGCCCATCTTCCTTAACCAAGACTTTGATAACTGAACTCAGCCATTATGGTCAACTATCGGTCTTGTAAAAATGTGTAAACTCGATATAATTCATTAAAAGATCAAACTCAATTTATATATTTGGTACTCGAGTTTGGGTGGCTGTTAGGATCCAGTGTTTTGTTTTAATTGCTGGTGCTCTTTGCTACCTCCTCCCCAGAAGCTGCAGCCTTAGGTGACGGCCATCTTGCCTAATGGTTAAACTAGTCTTTAACAGCTGGCCTTAGCAAAAATGAGACCCTCTGTGTAAGCTGACAGAGCTCAAGCGTTATCACTTACTATACTGCACAACTTGTAAATCTTTTGAGGCTCCTGAAGTTTCTACTTAGAACCACATCCCTTCATTGTCTCCTCTGACTATGTTCCTGTAAAGTTAATAGACACGGAGTATTTCCTTTTCCAACCATAAACATCCAGAATGAGCTTCAGCTCTTCCAACCACCATCTGGAAATTTAAATCCACCAATTTTCCTTCCACCTTTCCAAAACCTGAAATCTCATTGGCTCCGTTTCTTTCAGCTCCAACACAATGTTCGGCCTTATAGTCTCAGCATGAACTAAGGAGTATGTAGCAGATCTTACTAAAAGAGATGCCTGGCTAATTAAAAGCATAACTGCAAAATAAAAGTGCGGTATGGTTTCCATTAATCCGTTTTCAGTACCTAGGACGAAGGAATGTACAGTAAACTGCTCAGCTCACCTTTCAGTCAGTATTAGAGCCTTCAGGTTGTACCCCACAAAGAGTGAAAGTGACTCTTCCTCTTCCATGCACTGTACCCAATTATTTTTGGGAGGAATAGGGTATGTTAGTGTATCTTTGTTTTATGTATTTGGAAAAAAATCCATCTTGCCTTCATAGTACTTAAACCAAGCAGCCAGGTCAGTTACTTTGAGACGTTCCTTCAAAAGTATAAATATCTCTTGTTACAAAAGCACTTCCTCAATACTCCATTCATCGGGCAAGTTTCTCTTATCTGTACCTTTCTCCTCTATTGCCAACTCCAGGCTCCGTTCCTTCTCTCTTGCTGCACCATACCTGTGTCAGTACGTCAAGCTCCATCCTTGGCAGTATTCAAATCCAAGCTATAATCCCATTTTCCGGGAGGTTTCTTTTAACTCCTAGCTCCCACTCGCTTGTAAAAGCCTGAGAAACTTCCCTAACCTTCCACTTGTCCTGTTAGTCTGTTTAACTTGTCTCTTGAATGTTTTAAAAGTACAACGCTGCATATGTCTAGCAGCACAACACAAATGCTAAGTAAGATGTTTTTTCAACAATAGTGTTTCTAGAGCTTTACAATTCCTGAAATTGAGAAAAATCTCACTTAGTACTGGCCTTAGCCTAGGAGGGAGGAATCCAAGGCTTTGTTTAGCACCTGGAAATCCTGTGTGCTTATAAAAACCAGCTACTTCCTATCCAAACAAAAAGTACAACCAAGTTTAGCTTATTGTAAAGTATATACAACATGTTGCTTGCTTCCTTTCAGCTGCCCTGGTATGCAAAGAAACAAGAGTCCGTTCCAGTTACCCTCGTTGTCTTCTTCAGGCAGCAGAACACGCCCGTCCCAACAACTCGACTGCAGAAAAGGTTCAGCTGCAAAATAATCAAATCTTCTATTTGTGTGTCGCGCATACCAATGCAGGCTCAAGGCGACTTACAGAGAGAAGGTGGGAATAAAGAGCAGAACAGGGTGAGGGAGGTAGGGGGGAAAAAAGGAGAATAAGGTGTAGCTAGGCTCCACTCTGGTTGTTTCTGCGAGGTCGTTCCAAGTTTTCACTCTCAGGAAGGATAGAATGGAGTGAAGAATACACCTGTACTGGAGATTTTTTGTAGTTGGGAGATTTAGTTGTATCCTGTCGAGGGTTCTGCGAGATTATTAGAGAAATCAAGTCTCAAAAAACATCCAACCCGTATCCAAAATTTATAGAAAAAATGGGTTACTTAGATGATCACAATAATCTTTTATGAATGTTTACCATATCTTTGTTGTCATTATAACATGTTGAATAAAACTCATTCCTCAACTTCTATTAAAACTACTCACATTTTCTCTTGGAGCATCTTACTACTCAAATGGGTGATGGGCATATCATAACAATGCAGATATCAGATCTTAGGACCTCTTATGATTTATATACCATTCCAAGTCTACATCCTGTATTTGTATTTCATAATCATTTATGCCCACCACCTCCACCAATCCCTCACACATTTTTCTTATGGTGGAATGCCTAAATTCTCAATTTTTGTATATCAAAAAATTAGCCAATAAAAATCCTTCATACATATTCTGTGACTAGAAAGTCTTATAACATGAAAGGCAACACTTATCTTGGTGGATCCGGCCACAATCAACATTGATATGCAGTACAATCAATGGCAGGGCTCTGTAAGAGGCAGCCCATGTCTTTGACAAGAGTTGGATATGAGGAGCTGCTGAATTTCCATGGAGTATGTGATGAATGATGCAGGATGTGTTGAATTTTATTTGCGATGGGATGGGTAGACAGCGCAATTGCTTGATGAAGGCTGAGACCGAGTCGTCTTTTTTTCAAGTCGAAAATTAATCTTACAGCTGTGTTTTGAATAAAGCTGCATTTTATGGACTAGAGTAGGGTTGATTCCCATGTAGGCGGAATTACAGTAATCCAGCTGTGGTAGAATCACCATCTGCACAATCAGGGCAAAATGGTGCCGATGAAAGTTTGTTCTGACGAGTCTTAACTGTCTCATGGTGAAGAGGGACTTCTTCCAGAGATGGGAGATTTGTGGTTCCATCATAAGTGTGGAGTCTAGAATGCAGCCTAGGATTTCGGAGGTTTTATCTACTGTGAGGGTGTTGCCCGACTGAAGAGCGATGCTTGTCGGTGCTGTCTGCTGGGCAGCGTGGAAGTATAGAGATTTTTGAAGCAGGTGGTGCTGCATGTCAAGATGAAGCTGCGCAGTTAAGAGGTTGAACAGCAAAAAGCTGGACAGAGACAAATGGGAAGAATTCCAGTTTGCTCCTTCATAAAAACTTAGGTCCCTTAATAAGAACGTAAGAATAGCCTTACTGGGTCAGACCAATGGACCATTTAACCCAGTATCCTGACTTCGCACACCTCCTGCCACCCTCCCTGCAAGCTTCACTACATCAATTTAAAGACCACAATGTGCCTGATCTCGAACAGCTTTGGAAACAGTTTTCATCATTGCATTCACCAGGTGAGTAGATGGTGTGGAAGGTGCTACCATGTGAATGAGTTTCAAAGGGCCAAAGGATGGTTGTGAGGTGGTCACCTAAGGCAGCAGCCTTTTGCTCCTAGCCCTGTTCCTCAAAAATGACTCCCCACCCGCAAAGTGAGATTCTTCCAACTGCTTTGATACCAGTAGGAGGTGCTGCTTCCATACTGTGTTTTCAATGGCTAAGGACAACAGGTTCTCTGGAGTAGAGAATGACACGGGGGAAAAATTTGTCCCCATCCCCGCCAACCGTCTGATCCCATCCACACAAGCCTCGAATAGTTATGATTTTATATTGAACTTATTTTATTAAAGTATAAAAAGAAAGAATATTCAGTACAATTGTCTTTTTATAAACAAAAAATACAGAGGAAGGATCAACAAAACCCCCGTCTCCCCTCCTCTTCAGAAATATCCACTCCACTATTGAGAAAACTGAATAAGCCAAATTATTACACAGAAAAATCATGCTAACAGAATACCACACTCACACATGAAAGAATTGTGTTAGGGGAGAGCAACTAGGGCAACTGCCCCCTGGTCAGAGAGAGCCCTAAGTCAGCTGGAAGCTAAAGAAGCACAGTCTGGGCTTAGCAGTCCCCAGTTATGTCTAACACAAAATAGAAAAAAAAAAAGTCTACCTTTTGTTGTCTAGTCATTTTATTTTTTACATCACATTGGTCTCAGATTCTGGTTTCTGTTTCATTCTGTCTACTCTTAACTCACTTGCAAGGAAGGGTCTCCTGACCATTTGATATGTCTTCTTTCTCCATGCTTACCATTCATCTTCCATCTCTGTATATGTTTCTTCCCCCATGTTCAGCAAGCATTTCCCTTCTCTGTCTCTTATACTTCCCTTTCTGGTGTTTCCCCTGTGCTCATCTCCCTGCCTTCATCTCCCTCTTCTATGATCCCTCTCCTCTTATGTACAGTATCACTCTTCTATATCCCTATGCCCCACCTGCCAGCATCTTCCTTCTCGGTTCTTATTCTCCCCCTTGTCTAGCCATTTTCTCTCTTTGTCCTTATACCCTCCCATGTCTAGCATTACCCATCTGTGTCCATATATGACATCAATGCAGATGCAGCATTCCCCTTTTGTCCCTGTTCCTATGCTCCCATCCATACCCACCATCTTCCCTCTTTGTATATCTCTGTGTCCAGCATCTCTCTTCTTACTCCCTTAACACCAATGTCTCTCACTTTCATCCCTTCCTCCGCTATATTCAATATTTCACTCACTCTTCCTTCGTCCCCTTGGTTCAGCTTTTCTCTTTCACTTTCTCTTCCTCCGTGCAGGTCCTGCTCTCTTCACTCTAGCCCCATTTCTCATGGGTCCAACACCTCTATCCCCTCCCTTCAGTGCCCAGGTGTGGGTCTGGCACCTCTCCCATCCCTCCAGCTCCACTCCACCCACCACATGGGCCCAGCACCTGTTTTCCTTTCCCCAATCCCCAGACCAGATCCAGCAACTGTCTCCCTTCCTTTCAGCTCCAGCAGCCCAAGCAACTCCCTCCCCCCTTCACGGGTGCAGCAGCAGCCCCCCCTCCTTCCCTATTGCTGGTCCAACAGCCCCCCAACTCTCGCACCCTCCATCCTGATGGCGGACAGCAAATAAAACCCCCCAAAAACCCTGCGAGTGTAACTCCTGGATCAATCCCTTCACACCTCCAAGGGCAGGTATACCAGCCTGTTGGAACGGAAGCTTTCTGTACGCAGGGCTGCTCGGACTGGAACCTTCTTGTGGCCGGAAGTTACATCAGAAGGAGGGATTCGGCAGCAAGAAGATTCTGGTCCGAGCAGCCCTGTGTCAAACATGCAGGAAGCTTCTGTTCCAAAAGGCTAATATGCCTGCCCCGAGAGGCGTGAAAGGGCTGACCCCAGGAGTCACAGTCGCAGGTTTGTTTGTTTTTATTTTTTGCCATCTGCCATCAGGAGGGAGTGTGGGGGACTGTTGGACCAGCAATAGGGAGGGAGGAGGGCTATTGCTGCACCCGTGATGGCGAGAGGGGGCTGCTGGTGTCGAAGGCATGGAGGCAACTCGCAGCAGATACTTCACTGCAGGGACAAGCCCATTCACCGCTCCGCAGGGCGGTGAATGGCCTTGTCCCTGAACCCACAGCAACCAGTCTTCTCCCCTCCCCGTTCCTGCGGGTTACCCGCGGGTAACTGTCACCGTGTCATTCTCTACCCTGGAGTTCTCCAAAGCTTGCGCCTGTGCATCACTGTTGAAAGTGTGATAATGAAACAGCACCACCCACTGGTAGGACTGTAGGTAGAAGACTCCCGATCCGCTCAGAGGGAACAATCCCCTCCACATACCCTTGTCAAAAAGAAGCCTGGACGCACTTATCTGGTTCACTCAGCTGGAATTTGACACAAAATCTTTACAGAACCAACTTGACTGTGGTCACCTCTTACCCAGAGTTTGTTCTCATGGTAGAAAGCCCCCAGAAGCTTGACGATGTGATGATGGTCGCAGCTAGCCAATATCTCAATTTCCACAATGTATTCCTCCAGTTCCTCTTCACTCTTGGTCTCAATTACTTTAGCGGCAGCCAGGACTCCAGTCTCTCTGTTCCTAGCCTGCAAGACAGAAGGCAAAAGCACCATCAGGAATCGGGGAAAGCCAAGCAGGTGCTCAGCCCAGACTGCCTTTCCCTTCCTCACTCACGATTACTGCTACTGGTTATCACTTCTATAGTGCTGAAAGCTGTACACAGCACTGTACATTTTGACATTTAAAAGAAAGGCTCTGCTCGGAAGAGCTTACAATCTAACTTGGACAGACAGACATGACATATAGGGTTGGGGATGCAGAACCCAAGGTGAGAGGAGGTAGGAGTCAAAAGCAGTCTCAAAAGACGTGGGCTTTTAACTGGGCCTAGAACACTGCCAGAGACGGAGCCCACCATAGGGATTCAGGCATATGGTGCAGCAAGGCAGAAGGGACGGAGGCTGGAGTTGACAGAGGAGGAGAAGGGCACAGATAGGAGGGACTTACCATTTGAACGGAGCTTACCCTGGTGGGGGGGGGAGTGGAGGACATAGGTGGAGATAAGTGAAGAGAAGTGGGGAGGGGCAGCCGAGCCATGCTATTAATGCCATGTGATTCTGCCGTCATGTTTTGGCCCACTAACCTGTACAAGACTCTCTATAGCACACTACAATATCTCCAGGTGTTTCACTTTTACTTTCTGACTTTTGTTTCTGGAATTTTTGTTTTAAATAAATGGCACAATTTCTTCCTCCCCACCAGCGGAGAACAGGATTCGGGCTTTGCAAGCCATTGGAAGAGCAAATCCTGCAGTGTGCTGTGTGTGAGTTCAGAAAACTGCTTTCGCAGAGTTTCTGAGGCAGAAGGGTGGAAATTCAGCATAACTGTAAACCTTCTAAAACAAGAGTGAACAGAAGATCCCTGTAGCAGCTTGTAGAGAGTTACATAGGGTGGGGAAATATCAAGAGAGAAGGTGGGGTTTCCCTTTGTGGTTTTCTTTGTAAATCACACTGCAAGAGAGGAAATGTGAGCAGAAACAGGGCCCCCCCAGCCCATCCAGTTCTCCTGCTGGGTCCCTCCCACTGGTCAGCTATCTCCGTTGCCCCCACATTTCCCTTCTTAGGTTATTCAGATAGGAGGCACCAAGGTGGGTTGGCTTAGAGCAGTGGTCTCAAACTCAAACCCTAAGTAGGGCCACATTTTAGATTTGTAGGTACTTGGAGGGCCTCAAAAAAACCCCAACTAATATCTTATTAAAGAAATGACAATTTTGCATGAGGTAAAACTCATTATAGTTTATAAATCTTTCCTTTTGGCTAAGTCTTAATAATAATATTGTCATTTATAGCTATATGATCAAGAAACTGTTTTATTTTACTTTTGTGATTAGGATGAACATACCAAGGGCCTCAAAATAGTACCTGGCGGGCCGCATGTGGCCCCTGGGCCGCACGTTTGAGACCACTGGCTTAGAGAATGACACGGGGACAAATTTGTCCCTGAAACATTCCTGTAAGCTCTGTCTTAACCGCACAAGCCTCGAACACTTATGATTTTAAAATGTTTGAGGCAGGGATAAGACAGGAAAATAACTTGCCCAGGATAGGTTGGGAAAATGAGTTCCCGCGGGGACGGGGAAAAATTTGTCCCAGTGTCATTCTCTACTTGGGAGATCTGTAGAGAAAATTAAATAAATAAATAAATATAGTAGTGTGAAGAGTTTCAGCCTCTAATAACCAGAGCTGCTATTGTGACATCATAATGCCTCATTCCACCAATAAGAGCCAACCTCATCAGTGATGTCACAATGGCTGGACTGCCCTATACTTGGCTCACTTTTACCACATTTGGATTTCTAGAGTGGTGCAGTGTAGAGAATGACAGGGGGACAAATTTATTTATTTATTCAATTTTCTATACCATTTTCCCAAGGGAGCTCAGAGCGGTTTACATGAATTTATTCAGGTACTCAAGCATTTTCCCTGTCTGTCCCGGTGGGCTCACAATCTATCTAATGTACCTGGGGCAATGGGGGGATTAAGTGACTTGCCCAAGGTCACAAGGAGCAGCATGGGTTTGAACCCACAACCCCAGGGTGCTGAGGCTGTAGCTTTAACCACTGCACCACACTCTCCCGTCCCCATGAGTTTTGCCCATGTCCCATTCCCGTAATCTCTGCCTTAACCACACAAGCCTCGAACACTTATGATTTTAAAGTGTTTGAGGCTTGTGCAGATGAGGACAGAGCTTGCAGGAATGGGACAGGGACAAAACTCACGGGGACAGGACTGGGGAAAAATTTGTCCCTGTGTCATTCTCTAGGTTGGCTGTAGAGTTTTGGTGTGCCAGGTGGCTCTGTCTGCAGAGCTTGCCACCTTTCTATTTGAAAGTGACTCTGCTATTCAAGGCACCGTTTCTCTTCTCAGCCTCACACGACCCCATTTTCCTTAGCTTAAAACTTGACCTCCAATGAGCAGGGGCTGGATTTAGTGGGCGCAGCTTCAGGAATCCTTCTACAGCCACTTCTCTCCGACCCACTGAAAGGGCACAACCTCCACCCGGCTTCCACTTCTGCTAATCACTTCACGTAAGCGGTGACATCCGCTGCGCTGTACAAGGGAGGGGAAAATGCTGGAGGTGCGAGGAGCAGTTTCCTGGTTGGTTCTCCTCCAGTGTTATCCATCTTTATAATGTAAACACACTCGGTGCCAAATAGATAAGTGTATCACACTGCTGGCACAGCGTTCGAAGCTGAAACTGAAATCTTATGACTAGGCACTGTCTTTTTAATAAAAAGAGAGAAGGGGGTAGATTTTCAGAGGTTTCAACGGGTGAAGGGCACTGTAGTACTTCACCTGTATTAACTGCCTCCCCTCCAAAAAGGGAGCGAGAGAGACCCCGCACTGTCCCTCGATATGTGTACACTTTTGCATGGATGAACCATTATTCCCAGAGCACCGTTAGGTCAGTGGAGCAAAACATGTAGAATTCGCATTTTCAGATCTATACGTGGTGGGATTTTTTTTGGCGGGAAAACACCCCCCCCCCCCCCAGCTCAAGCAATAGCTTCATTCTGAAAACTCGTGCAACTCCCACAACTCTGCCCCTGCAAATGGTGAAGAGAATTTTTTTCTTCAAAGCCTGTTTTGTAAAGCTCTTGACACCCTGTATTAATCTTTTCCGTTTGGCTTCCTGATGAAGATTTGAAACGTGGCACGTCAAGGCCAAAGAATTATCAACTTTATTTCATGACAGTACAATGAGTTAATTGGATTGAGTGGTGAGGTTTTTGGGAGAACTCTTTCCCCTTTTTCCTCCATGTCTCTGAGCACTATCTGCCTTTGTAAAAATTAAGTATATTAGTTAGCATGTTGTTTTTTATTTGATTATTTCACATTTCCTCACTAGTTTATGTATTTTTCCTCCATTTGTGTTTTTGACTTAGCTAGCGTGGAGTGGACAGCCTCAAAATGTCCCCCTGTCTCTCTTTAGAGACTAATTTTACTTTTAAAATTTAGATGCTTGCTCCTAAATCACTCCCCTCACGTATGGATCCTAGACGTGCTCTATTTGAAATGCAAAAAGAAAAAAAAATAATTACACCACCTGTGGCACGTCATGTAAAAAATAATCAGCATCAGTTTCGTCACACCATGGAAAATGTTGACTACTTCCAATGTACTACTTCTACGCAGCGCTGTACATTGAACATTTAATTACAACAAACAGGACAAGTAGGGGGTCAGGAGGGTCTTAAACAACCTGGGCCAATCAGAGCCTTAAGCTTCTCCAGGATGCACCGGGGAGGGGAAGGCCCGCCATTTTGAAGAGATGGGCCAGCTGACTAGAGGGAGTAGGCATCTCTCTGACCAGCCATCATAAGGTAAGGGGGTCATGGCGGTGGGAGGGAGTGGGCATCTCTCCCGCTGCCAGGGGGAGGGAGGGGTGTCGCTTGACGCCACTAGTGGGAGGGAGTGGGTATCTCTCCCTCTGTGTGTGTGTGTGGGGGGGGTTATTAGTGTCGGCTGATTGTGCAACACGGCAGGAGAGACTAGGCATCTCTCCTGCCGATCTTCAATTTGTTGTTTTTTTTTATTATTCTAATTTGCGCTGAGGTGGGGGGTGGCACTGATCAGAAAGTAAGTCAACGACAGCTCAGACCTGTCAGTAAATTTTGGCAGCAAAAAATATTCCCCGTCCCCACAGGGGCTCATTTTCCTGTCCCTGCCTCATTCCTAACGAATGATAAAAGGGTTTCATAGAAAACAAGTGTGGGTCGCCGGACTGGATGGACCAAGGGTCTGATCCAGCAAAGCCATTTCGTATGTTCTTCTCTGGCAATACAAAATAAACCTGAGAAGGGTGGGAGAACCAGAGTCTAGAAACTTTCCACGACAGAGAGGGACCCTTTCATCACAGCAGAGTGTGAATAAGAATGCCTGTAATTAAAAACCATGTGAGAATTTGGGTCAAGGCATCCCAGGCAAGGCGTGCCCTCCTCCTGTGGGTTAGGTTTTTTTTTTTCTTAGGATTGCCAGATAAAAGGCCTCTTTCTAACCATTTAATTCCCTGTGCCCAGCATAGCAACATTCCTCCACCCACCTCACAAAGCTCCGCACTAACTCCCACGAAAAAGCAACGCTAACAACACGTAAGCCTGGCCATTTATCTGGAGCCCTCTCCACGTTACAGGTACAAACTTTTCTGAAAATCTCTGTAAGGAAAGGCAAGGCTTGCGAGGAGTGCACATTTCACTGCTGTGGATCGTGAGAAAGCACCAGTCGAAAGCCCCTCTCTCTTTCTGCTTGGGTTAAATGGCATTTAGCAAAGGTCTGTGAGCAGACGTGAGCTGAATATCGTGGAGCAGCCACACAGAGGCAACGTGACGGCTCTCTCCTGCCACCCTGATCAGTCGCTGGCAAATCTGTTCCGCCCTGTTCTTCCACCCCATTTCTTTCTTTCGCATCTTCAAAAACATTTCGAAATGGTGCATGGAGGTTTTGAATGGTAATGCAGAATCTCAATACGATCAAATCAAAAAGCAGGGCACGCGGAAATCTCCCGCAAGCCTTCACAGTCTAGAGCTGGCTTATTTCCATCCACATGCTACACACCTGACTCTGCTGCCTAGAGGGAGAAACCAGGAAAGGTTGCACAAGTACTAGGGGGAAGACGTCAGGTTGCTGCTTTCAGTACTAGTGCACATGGGCCCATTCCAGAGCTGCTTTCAACAGAAAGGAATGGGGAACTTGGCATTGGAGAATGCACGGGGACAAATTTGTCCCCGTCAGAACTCAATTTCACCACCCCCTTCCTTGCAGGTTTTGTCACTGTCCCTGCCCCATTCCTGTAAGCTCTGCCTTAATCACAGAACCCTCGAAAACATGATTTTAAAGTGTCTGAGGCTTGTGCAGATGAGGACGGAGCTTAGGCATTGGTGGAATGAGGCATTATGACATCACAATCTGAGCTCTAGAATGTTGCTACTTAGGATTTGAAAGCATCTGAGGCTTGTGCAGATGAGGACGGAGCTTAGGCATTGGTGGAATGAGGCATTATGACATCACAATCTGAGCTCTAGAATGTTGCTACTTAGGATTTGAAAGCGTTTGAGGCTTGTGCAGATGAGGACGGAGCTCAGGCATTGGTGGAATGAGGCATTATGACATCACAATCTGAGCTCTAGAATGTTGCTACTTAGGATTTTAAAGGGTTTGAGGCTTGTGCAGATGAGGACGGAGCTTAGGCATTGGTGGAATGAGGCATTATGACATCACAATCTGAGCTCTAGAATGTTGCTACTTAGGATTTGAAAGCGTTTGAGGCTTGTGCAGATGAGGACGGAGCTTAGGCATTGGTGGAATGAGGCATTATGACATCACAATCTCAGCTCTAGAATGTTGCTACTTGTGATGTTAAAGCGTTTGAGGCTTGTGCAGATGAGGACGGAGCTTGCAGGAATGGGGCAGAAACAGGAAAATAATTTGTGGGGATGGGGGAAAAATCTCTACATGACATTCTGGATCTCTATGATGCAATAATCAAGAGCAGAACGTCACCATGGACGAACCCCGTAGCCTTTCAGCATTGGATGCCATGGGCTTGGGAACTGCAGTGTGTCCTTGATTTTATTTGGGAGGAGGGGAAAATGAGCTGGAAACCCAAGAGGACACCAGAACTAGTGAACTGTAACTGGCCTCTGTTGCGCTGTGGAGCTGAGTCAGTTAACCCGTTCTCTAATCCTCTCCCCGACACGAAGTGGAAGTTGGGCAACGCCTGAGAACTGGTTATTGCCCAATAGCTGCGGATCCCCTCGCCTCCCCCAAATGTTGTAAAACTAGGCATCCCTGCCAGGGAACCAGATAAAATACCGGGACACAGGAAAGAGGGTTATTTCTTCCCTATTATGTTCAGAATTCGCACACATAATGGCAACTCACAGGGTTTTGCAAAAGAAAAAAAAAAAAAAGTGCTAATATAAAGCAAATGTTTTGCCAAGCTGCCAGAGAGGGGCCCAAGTTCACTCACTAGCTTTTCTACAGGAGAAAAGGATTTCAGAAAAACAGACCCAGCTTGGGCTCTCAGCGCACTGGGGCGCTTTAATCCATTCACAGGTGACAGGGGACAGACTCAGAAATAACCTAAGAAATACTTAAGAACAGAAGAATTGCCGCTGCTGGGTCAGACCCAGCAGTCTGCTCGCGCAGCGGCCCTTAGGTCAAAGACCAGCGCCCTAACCGAGACCAGTCCTACCTGCGTTCGTTCCAGTTCAGCAGGAACTTGTCTAACTTTGTCTTGAATCCCTGGAGGGTGTTTTCCCCTATAACAGACTCCGGAAGAGCGTTCCGGTTTTCTACCACTCTCTGGGTGAAGAAGAACTTCCTTACGTTTGTACGGAATCTATCCCCTTTTAACTTTAAAGAGTGCCCTCTTGTTCTCCCTACCTTGACAGAAAAGATGGAAGATGCGTGAAGGTTTCACGTTTATTATGGTTTGATATACCGCTTTCGTACCACAGCGGTTTACATTATAAAAAATACCAACCAAACAAGGATAATTAAACACGAGGGAAAGGGAATACATGTGAAAATTTGAATTGGCAAGACATGGTACAGGAGGAAAAAGGGGAGGGTTAGAATTTTAAAAATAAAAAAGATGGAGAAGACTTAAGTGAACCGTTTATCTAAATCTCAAAAGCATCCTTTAAAGAGAAACTGCCTCCCAGTGGAGATGACGGCGAGAAAGGCTGTATGTCGGCTTGGGAGAAGTGTGGAGAATCTCTAGAAAAGTGAAAGAGAGTAGATGGTATGGATGGGCACATTGGATGGGCCATATGGTCCCCGTCTGAATTTTGCTATGTTCATCGTGAGGCCCTTTGTGGGTCATCGTGGTCCCAGCCACTTATTCTATTGGTTTAATGGTGACCGCTGCTTTCTCCAGAGACAAATCAGTCGACAGGTGACACCAGACGACATTTTCCCCCAATTACAAACTCTTTCATCCAGTATAAAGACTGCTATCCACGGAGCACTTCCATATGGTGCTAAGCAGATGTCATCTTAAATAATAAAATGCTAGCCGCGCATGCGCACTTGCCTTGCGTGTTCCCTGATCCCTTTTCTGTCGGGATGTGGCAAGACAAGTGCGCATGCGCGCTTATTACGTCACTAACGGAGAGCAGCGAATGCAGGAAGCGGAGAGGCCAGGTAAACAAAAATAACAACAACAACCGAGCGAGCCGGGCCGCTGAGAAAGCGCGGGAGGCCTGGCCCGGCCTGCGGACAGGTAAGGAGCTGGGGCAGTGAGCCTTCCCTACGGCTGAAATGGAGCCTGGCCACCCTCCGCGACAGACCACAGGAGTCCGAGTCCTTTTCCGCTCACCCCCCTTCCCGCGGACCCGACTATCTTGGCGATTCAAGCAGCGTGTGCAGCACTCTTCACACGCTGCTTCGGGCCCTTCTACTTCCCTGATTTGCTCTGCCGCGTCTCTGATGATGTCATCAGGGACGTGCCAGAGGGGAGGTAAAAATAAGGGAGAATGGACAGAAAAAAGCGGCTAAGGAGACAGAGAGAGAAAGAAATAAAGACAGACACACATATATTCTAGCACCCGTTAATGTAACGGGCTATAAAGCTAGTTAAGGTATATTATAGAGACCTCATCAAGGTTTAATTGCTTTTAAATTAAGTATCCCAAGCTGTGTCCATTAATGAACGCAATATCTCACAGGAGCTGAAGTTAATGCAACATTATAGTTAGGCCACGTGAACTAAAACGAAGCTGCAAACGGAGTCCTTTCGGAAGAGAATTCCCAGAGTAACGGAGGGTTGACATGTTCAATTAAAGCACAGTCCAAGCTGAGACAGCAATCGGCAAACCCAGGGAGAGGACACGTGGCTTCACTGCGTGTTCCTTCGGCTTACAGGCGGCCCAAGTAGCGAATGACACGGGGACAAATTTGTCCTCACCCCCTGTCCCGTTCCTGTAAGCTTTGCCTTAAACATTTATGATTTTAAAGTATTTGAGGCCTTTGTAAATGAGGACAAAGCTTGCAGGAATAGGGCAGGGACAGGAAAATGAATTCCCGCGGGGACGGGAATTTCTCTAGGTCCAAGCAAAGTTAACAATGGGACAGTCCTGAGGGTGAGCCTCCCCTGTAGCACTAGAAGCAGCCTGGATCTGGTTCGCACTTTGCCAGACCTGTAAACTACGCACCGTCTTAACCCTCTAGCCAAAGAGCACCTTTTTCTAACGGCGCAATCTAGACAGAATGGAAACACAGGTATCTAAGAGAACTGGACTTATAAGAGCAGCAATGGCCAGGGGGGAATGGCTCCGTTTTCCCTGCTTAACTTAGAGGGATTACTATCACTTGAAACTATTCCAAGAATTATTTTTGTAGCTCTCCACTAATTCATGCTAATTCATCCAAGCTAGGGAATGATACGGGACAAATTTTTTCCCTGTCCCCGCGAGTGATTTTCCTGTCCCTGCCCCATTCCTGCAGTCTCTGCACAAGCCTCTTCCTTCTGCTACCAGCTACTGAAGACCCGTCTGATGAAAGATGCATCGGTAGAAAGGAAGCTCGGAGATAAAGGCCAGAAGGCGGTGGACTCGGAACTCCCGTTGCAAAAGACGGTGGTGGTGCGGAAGAGTCTGCCAGGGAGGCAGCGAAAGCACAGCTCATGAGCAGATGGAAGGCGAGGGTCAACTCAAATCAGGTAGGGCAGACAAGGTGGGCATTTGTTGGTACACAAAACGCGCCTTACTGTTCAAACTTGAAAACTAAACCCAGGTTCTTACAGCCACCACCAAGGGAGCGTCAGTTGGGCAGATTCAGGTGCACAAAGTGTGGTGGAAAACCTAAGAATCTCTAACCTATAGGAAGCATATTTGGAAACAGATCATCCGCTGAAGTCATTTCAAATCTTTTTGAGGTAAAGATAAAGAGACTCATATCCTGTCCCAAATCTTGGCTTATTCTGACTGCAGAAAACCCCCCTCAGATTTCAAGTTCACAATGGGAAATCTTGCCACCCTTCTTTTGTTTTCAAGGACTCCTGTGTCATAGCAAAACATCCTACAACCATGGCATAGGCGGTTCAGCGGCTCACTGAATGCAAAATTTAAACCACAGCCCTTCCTGCCTTACTTTACCCTGGCTCTTAAACGAAGCCATTAAAAATGACATCTTTAGAAGGCCTTGGATCAAGCACAGCCCATGCCTCACCCACTGCACATTTGCAGTCATACCACCATAAAGCCACAAACTATTGTGCAGAGTGAGTATCGGCATGTCCACACCCTGCTACTAACGACTATTATCAGTGGGGAAAGGGTTCAGAGCGCAGGCTGGGCTGACAGATAAAGAAACACCACTTCCCAGCAAGGGAATTAGCCTTGCAGCATCACCCTTCTGCCCTACGTTTCACTTTCCATACATAAAATGCACTTTAGAAACATAGAAACATGATGGCAGATAAAGGCCAAATGGCCCATCCAGCCTGCCCATCCGCAGTAACCATTATCTCTTTCTCTCTCCGAGAGATCCCACGTGCCTATCCCAGACCCTCTTGAATTCAGACACAGTCTCTGTCTCCACCATCACTTTTCAGAGACTGTTCTACACATCTACCACCCTTTCTGTAAAAAAGTATTTCCTCAGATTACTCCGGAGCCTATCACCTCTTAATTTCATCCTATGCCCTCTCGTTCCAGAGCTTCCTTTCAAATGAAAGAGACTCGACTCATGCGCATTTACATTATGTAGGTATTAAAACGTCTATCGTATCTCCCCTCTCTCGCCTTTCCTCCAAAGTATACAGATTGATATCTTTACATCTGTCCCCATACGCCTTATCACAAAGACCGTACACCATTTTTGTAGCCTTCCTCTGGACCGACTCCTTCCTTTTTAGATCTTTTTGAAGGTGAGGCCTCCAGAATTGTACACAATATTCTAAATGAGGTCTCACCAGAGTCTTATACAGGTGCATCAATACTTCCTTTTTCCTACTGGCCATACCTCTCCCTATGCACCCTAGCATCCTTTCAGGGATCTCAAAGTCCATCCTTGAGGGCCGCAATCCAGTCGGGTTTTCAGGATTTCCCCAATAAATATGCATTGAAAACAGTGCATGCACATAGATCTCATGCATATTTATTGGGGAAATCCTGAAAACCCGACTGGATTGCGGCCCTCAAGGATGGACTTTGAGATCCCTGTCTAGCTTTTGCCATCACCTTTTCAACCTTAAGATCATCACATACGATCTCACCCAAGGCCAGCTCTAAAAGGAGAAGGGCGGGGGTTTAATAATACTTTATTCTTATATACCGCCAAACCATCAGTTCAAGGCGGTTCACAACAGGAACAGGCTGAACAAACAGTGACTTAAATACATAAGCATCTAATGTTTCTCAGAAAATACAAATTGCAATTAAATCACCCATTTTTCGAAATGGATAAGACTGAGCTTGGGGAATAAGAGCATTCCAGCATGAATTCATTGCACTAGCCTGGAAAGCAAAAGTTTTCCCCAAGAATCTCTTACTGCGACATGCTTTTACCGACGGAAACATAAACCAGCAGGTCCTTCGTGTATTCTTATTTGAATTATAAAATTCGAAGTAGGTTGGAGTCAATCCAAAGAGAACTTTAAAACAAACACAATCAAATTTAAACAAAACTCTCTAGCCTCAAAAGTTAAAAGGTTGCGAGGGTACTTTTGGGACAGTGATCTCCGTTTACAATCCCATTTTAACCAGCGTTAAACGTTTCACATATTTTAGTAAATAAAAAGCATTTAACTATTACAATGCAAGTTATTAGTGAAATTTATCCCAAAGCAAATTGAAGTTTCGGAAGACACACTCCGATTCACTGTAGCGCAGCCCAGGCTCAAATTCAGCTTCTCGTTATGACCTCCGGCATCTCACATGCCTCAGGTGCCAACAGAAATTGTAAGCTCTTTGGGGAAGGGGCCTACCTAGGGTATGGCAGTGCCACTGTGCCGACAAACAGGATAGGTTGGTACTGAGTATGAATGTCAAGGACACTTTTCATGCTGTGCATGCAAAGAATGAATTTTGTTGTTTTGGTTGTGTTTTTATTTAGAGCATTTAGGTGGGGCACAGTGGTTAGAGCTACAGGGCACCCTGAGGTTGTGGATTCAAACCCCACACTGCTCCTTGTGACCCAGTCACTTAATTCCACCCCAATTGCTCCAGGTACATTAGATTAGATTGTGAGCCCACCAGGACAGGCAGAGAAAAATGCTCGAGGACCTGAATAAATTAATGTAAACCGTTCCCAGTTTCCCTGGGAGAGAGCTCAGGTGTGATCCACAAAACACAGGGACCATGTGGATTAACAGATTTGGACCAGCAGCCTCATGATAAGAGCTGTGGGACTTTGGCAGTTCTCATTGTGAGATTTGGTCACATGGTAGCAGGAAATGAGGAGCTTAAGGGCCTCCTGTTGCTGGGACCGGATTGGGTAAACAAGACAAAATCAAGTTCAGTACTGGCCGCAATAGAGGGAAGGACCACGTTTTGGAGGGCCGCAGAAAAAATAATTAGGGGTCCTTTTACTAAGGCGTGTTAAATGGTAACAGGTCCATTAGATGCCATGGACGCATTAGCTTTTAGCGTGTGCTAAATCGGCTAGCACGCCTTAGTAAAAGGACCCCAAATTAATTTTGCGGCCCTCCAAGTACCTACAAATCTTAAACGTGGATTATCAGAAGCAATTGAGAAAATATTTATCAACTATAGTTTATAAATCTTTCCTTAGTTGCTTCTGATCATTTCAGCTATACACAGGTGAAAGCAATGCAACCTGCTGAAAGTGACAAAGAATCAACGGGTCTCACCTCCTCCAACACCGGACCGGACACGGCTCCGCTTCCAACCACCGCTCTAAGCTGCACGTTCTGGAGCGTTGCCCGCCTCACCGCTGTAACCTCACCCAAGCGCTTTCCTGCGTCTGCGATTGGACTCCACCTCACAATTGCGGACAGATGCAGGGAAGCGCTTGCAATGGTTACAGAGGTTACAGTGTTCGCCGGACACTTGTGGAGTGGACAAGGGCCTCAAAATAGTACCTGTGGGCCACGAGTTTGAGACCACTGAGCTAAAGTAAGAGGCTTTCTTCCAGGACTGAGTGCAGACCAAGCAGTGGCCTAGCGAGGGTGAGAGGCTTCTTCCCCGATTCCCCTACCATGTGCTCCCCTCTTCCTCTAGTTGTGAACGCACCTGGAAGCGATGTCAGTGGGAGAAACGTGAGGAGCACGTTGGAAGTTCTTGAGTTTTCAGAATATCCACAATGAAGAGAACGAATGCGTGTGATTTTATCTCAGGATAGGCTTGGAAAGCCTCGCGCTGGAGACTTCTGTACCCTATCTTAAAAAGGCCCTCCCCCCCCCCCCCAGAACAGTTCTGTCGTGATATGCCACGTCTGACAGTGTAATGAGACTCCTCAAAGATGCAAAGTACCCTTGCATGAAATGCAGCGTTTTGGAGATGTGGCGCAAACGCATCGCCTCCATAAGTGGACAGAAAAATAATCTTTCAGCAACACTTATTCCAGTGTCCCGAAAACCTTTTGACGCCGTGGCTGGAGGGCATCCGGAAGTGCGCAGATGACGATGCGATGTCGACGTCTGTGCATGCATGGAGGCCCTGAGCCTATTTCGACGCTGGTAGGGGTTAGCTCATAGGCAACAGGACGTCCTGTAAGCAGTCAGCCAGCGCCGATACCTCTCCTCCTTGCCGCCATCTCTCAGCACACCTGGAATCTGCCACAGCCCACAGTTTGCAAAATACTGACTTAGGCAGCAAGAAGTGTGTGTGTGTGTGTGGGGGGGGGGGGGGGGTGGGGGGGGAGAGGAGCTCAATGAATGCTAAAACCAGGCTGCTCTTGGGTCCTCCTTGACCTTGCCAGGTAAATGTCTATCTACTAAGTAGTGGACCCAGTGCTATAAGGCAGGGGTAGGGAACTCCGGTCCTCGAAAGCCGTATTCCAGTTAGGTTTTCAGGATTTTCCCAATGAATCTGCATGAGATCTATTTGCATGCACTGCTTTCAATGCATATTCATTGGGGAAATCCTGGAGGACCGGAGTTCCCTACCCCTGCTCTAAGGGAATATGGAAGAAGTCTAGTATGCAAATGGGTGTACATGGGCACCTTATAGAATTCTATAGGTTACACACCTAGGCATGCTCAGTTACTCTAGGTTCGGGGTAGGCAACTCCGGTCCGTGAGAGCCACAATCCAGTTGGGTGGACCGGAGTTCCCAGAGCTGCCTCTCCAGGTCCCAACTTTTTACCTTGTAGACTTTGCCGAAGGCGCCGTCGCCCAGCTCGCCCACGATCTCCCACACCTCGTTGGGGTCCAGGTCCCGCCGCACGTGCTCATACTCCCGGGTCCGCCGCCGCTCCGAGGCCGAGAAGCGCAAGATGCGCCGGAAATTGGCGAAAGCCATGGCAGCAGCGCCGCTCCCGACCCGCCGACTCTCCCGGCAACTCCACCTGCGCCCGATCAGCCCCGGCAGCAGGCCACGCCCCCTCCGCGCAAGCTCCTCCCCCGTGCCTGCCCCGACGGCAGCCGCTGAGTTCCTGCACTAGCCTCAAAGGATCTTCCCCCCTCCTTAAAAGGCGTCATCGAGGCAGGGAAATCCCTTTTCCAATTCACTGAGCTTTGGACCAACCTGGGCTCGCAGCTGAAAACCTGGCTTTTCTCCAAAACGTAAAGCTAGCCATCCTCTTCTTAACCTCTAATTTCTTATAATGTCCTTCCCTCATTTATGGAATTCCTTGTAGACCAGGGGTACGGAACTCCAGTCCTCGAGAGCTGTATTCCAGTCGAGTTGTCAAGATTTCCCCAATGAATATGCATGAGATCTATTTGCATGCACTGCTTTCAAATGCATATTCATTGGACAAATCCTGAAAAACCAACTGGAATATGGCTCTCAAGGACCGGAGTTCCCTACCCCTGCTGTAAACCGTGCCGAGCTCTATCTTTATGGAGATGATGCGGTATACAAACTTAAGGTTTAGTTTAGTTAGAATCCTGCCTTTCTCAGCAGTAGCCTAAGGCAGGGGTAAGCAATTCCAGTCCGCGAGAGCCAGGGCCAGGTCAGGTTTTCAGGATATCCACAATGAATATGTATGAGATGGCTTTGCATGCACTGCCTCCTTGACATGCAAATCTATCTCATGCCTATTTATTGTGGATATCCTGAAAACCTGACCTGGCTCTGGCTCTCAAGGCCCAGAATTGCCTAGCCCTGGCCTAAGATGAGTTACAGGAGGAAATAGGTCCCTAACCCTTAAAAACTTAAAATCTAAGCAAGGGGGGGTCAGTCAAAGATCACAAACAGAAGTGCATTGAGATTTGAACCCCAGCTTCCCTAGCTCTCACCCTGGAGCTCTCTAGACATTAAGCTCTTCCTCCCACAGCACTGTTTCAGGTGAGATTTAAATACACTGCAAAAGCCTTAACTTTTATGGCTCTGATCTAGGCACTTTTCCAACTAACAGCTGCAGGATGTGGGGTTGAGAAGTTGATTGCTTCTCCGCCCAGGACATACAAGGTAGGATACAAGTACCTGTTTACATTTTCATTTCAAAATACTAAGACATCTCATAGTAACGTAAAAGTATTTGAGTGAAATTATGTGGTGGCTCTGATGGTCCACTGTTCAAGAAAATATATAAAAATAAAACAAAGATAATACTATACCTTTTTTAGTGGTATAAATGCATTCTATGATGAACTTTCAAAGGTAATCTTTTTTCAGATCAGAAATATTGACAAAGGGAAGCATGAAAGCCTTTCAGTGATAGTTTCACAGCAAGAGGGAGGGATGGGTGGGTAGCATTGCAATGTTTCATGATTCTTTTATATAGACTTATATGTCAACATTTGCTTATTTCTGATCTGAAAAAGAAAGTCTTCACTGCAGCAACACAACCGTGAGCTTGAGAAATCTTTTAGAGAATGACACGGAGACAAATTTTTCCCTGTCTCCACAGGAACTCATTTTCCCATCCCTGCAAGCTCCATCTTCACCTGCACAAGCCTCAAAGACTTTAAAACCATAAGTGTTCGAGGCTTATGTGGTTAAGGCACAGTGACAAAATTTGCAGGGGCGGAGAAATTGAGTTCCAATTTCCCTGTGTACTTCTCTAAAATCTTTTTTCTGGTTCTTTCTAGTAAGGAAGTTCTGCCATCACACAACAGATACATTAGATAGCTAGACTTAAGTTCACAATGAGTTAGATTGTAAGCTCTTCCTAACAGGGACCATCTATAAATGTCAAAATGTACTACGCTGCATCCGCCTTTCAATGCTATATAAGTGATAAGCAGTAGTAGATGGACAAACTGTAGCCCTAAAGATTATGGGACATGTAATTCTCCTCTATATTAGTCCTAGCCTAGGGGGAACTGTGTCTTATGGACCCCAATTAAGGATAGCTGAGTTGGGAGTGGGCTCTAGTTACAAGAAGCTCTATTCGCTGATGACGCCAAACTATGTAATATAGTAAGTGAAAGCAATCTGCAGGATAGTATGACGCAGGATCTGCTTACGTTGGAAAACTGGTCCTCGACATGGCAGCTGGGCTTCAACGCTAAGAAATGTAAGGTTATGCATCTCGGTAGCAGAAATCCATGCAAACCTTACACCTTAAATGGAGAAACACTAGCTAGGACTTCAGAAGAAAGAGACTTGGGAGTAATCATCAGTGCAGACATGAAGGCCACCAAACAAGTGGAGAAGGCCTCATCCAAAGCAAGGCAACTTATGGGATGTATCAATAGAAGCTTCGTTAGCCGCAAATCTGAAGTCATAATGCCACTGTACAGAACCATGGTGAGACCTCATCTGGAGTACTGTGTGCAATTCTGGAGGCCACATTACCGTAAAGACGTGCTTAGAGTTGAGTTGGTTCAGCGGATGGCCACTAGGATGATCTCGGGGCTCAAGGGTCTCTCGTACGAAGAAAGACTAAACAAATTGCAGCTCTACACTCTGGAGGAACGCAGGGAGAGGGGGGACATGATTGAGACATTTAAATACATCACGGGACGTGTCGAGGTGGAAGAAGACATCTTCTTTCTCAAAGGACCCTCGGTCACAAGGGGGCATCCGCTCAAACTCAGAGGAGGGAAATTTGATAGTGATGTAAGGAAGTATTTCTTCACAGAAAGGGTTGTAGATCACTGGAACAAGCTTCCAGAGCAGGTGATCAAGGCCACCAGCGTGCTTGACTTTAAGAATAAATGGGATGCCCTAGTGGGATCCTTACGAGGGTCGAGTTTAGGAACTAGGTCATTAGTACTCAGACTTAATGGGGTGGGTCAGTGGAGTGGGCAGACTTGATGGGCTGTGGCCCTTTTCTGCCGTCATCTTTCTATGTTTCTATGGTGTCAGATCCCAACCCCTGAATAAGCTGAAGAGGAGAAAACTGTAGAGCAGTGTCTCTCAAATTGTGTGTAGCAACAATGTGGTGTACACTGAAAGTTCCAGATGTACCACAAGAGATTCCAGAATTTTACTTTAAAAAAATTCCCATTAAGTATACACTCGAACAGATGTCGTACATGTAAGAGTGTGTCAATGTTATGAGCATCTGCATGCATAAGGATACAACCCCCCAGATGAGCATCATCCTTTGACCCGATTGGTCCTTGAAAAATTTTATTTTTTACGCAGTAGTTATTCTAATTTGAGCAACTCCTCAATCAAAAATTTTTTACCATCTGATCTTATCTTTGCAAACTTGGGTTGGCAGCTAAAAAAGAACAACTGCAGATTGTGGAAATTGCTTATCGACTATCGAGCCACATTTTTAGCTAATTTGCATTAAAAAAAGAAGCTCATCCATCGCATTGATTAGCAATTCTATCTACTTTAGTTTCACCATTGTTACAAGTTACCCATACATAGCTTAAAAAGCTAAATTAATAATTCTCAAATTTAAGTTTTTGCTGGTTTTACAATTTCAATTGTAATGCATCACAAAAAAACATTTGTGCCTTTTAATGTGCTGGAGCTAAAAAAAAAAAAAAAAGTATGCTTAGAATAAACCATCTTTCAGCATCAGAATGTCTCATGCATGACTGGTATCACCACTGCTATTTCAGATGAGTACTTATGATCTCACAGGACACTCGCCGATAAAATATGTATTACAAGCTCATTGCAAATATCCCATAGGCACCTCACCGACAGCTCTGTCCTCTTGCATACCTAAATGTTTTGCAAGCATCGTCTTTTGGCCGACACAGATGACGACTTCTTCCTGTTGGTTGACAGGTTGGACTAAGATGGTGGCAAACCGAGAGAAGGGCTTTAAGAGTATTGAAGGCTGGTTGGCATAGTGATTTTAATAAAGCAAGAAACATGGCAACTCAACTTCAGAACCGTTTTATGCATGAAATGTGTATGTTATATATGGTACAACTGCAGGGAGTGTGATGCAGAAAGGAGCATGTTAAGACCTTCCCAAGAGGTACATAATCGGAGTTTCACTTCAAACTCGCCAACGAGTACCAGAAGCAAAATGATCATCATTTTGGGGATCAGAGATAGACATACTCCTGGTCATGAAGCCTAGCCTTATCTTTTAAATACATAACCAATATCTGTGCTTATGCTACTAAACTTCTTCGCATTACTCCTATTAGTCAGTGTTGAATGTGCAGGTTTGATTGGGTTTGTCTAGCTGGCATGTTAAACATTGCACTATGGCTTTTGTCCCTTTACAATAGCATTTAGACAATTCTAGGCCAGGGGTTCTCAGCCCAGATCTTGGGACTCACATAGCCAGGAAGGTTGTCAGGATATCTACAATGATTGATTACGCATGAGCTAAATTTAAAAAAAAAAAAAAAAAAAGCTTCTACAAAAAGATGTTTTAAGTTCTATAAGAAGTAGCAGTTTTGGTTTTTTTTTTTTTTAAATTATTTATAAATTTCAAATTAACAAATCAAGATGAATCTTGTACAGAAAGTGATTACAACAAAAGAATCTCATAAATTTACATAGGAACCAAATATTGTATAATCTCTCAAGTCCACCATATGATCCATGATGTAAAATGAACGGAACTAACAAAGAAATATTAATTGAAGATAATTGGTGCATGGTTAACTGAGGTTCAGGCGTCTAATATCTTAAAGCCCTCATTTCTTTCCCTTCTCCAGGCGGGACAAGGAGAGAAGGGCCGTCAGCTGGTTTGGCTCAAAGAAAACATATTTCTGAGAATTATATTGGCGAAGATAGAAAGTTCCCCCAAGAGCCAAAACTCCAGGTTTTAGTAATAGAAACTCCTTTCTACGTCTTTGTGTATCTCTTGCCAAATCTGGGAACATCTGTATCTTAAGATCAAGAAACATTTTCTCTTTATTTTTGAAGAATAGTCTCAAAAGCCAATTTTTATCCAACGTAATAGCCAAGGTCACAATCAATGTAGCAGGTGTTGCAATTTCTTTATCAGATAGTTCAAGTAAGGCAGATACATCAATTGGTCCCTGAGTTTTTTTCTTGAAGATCCTGATTTTTATTAGGTAAATAATAGACCTGGGTGAAATGAGGTAATGAATCTTCCGATACTTCCAATATCTCCAACAAATACCGCTTTAACATTTCTCTTGGAGTCACTGTTGAAATTCGTGGAAAATTAATCAATCTAAGATTATTATTCCTAGAGAAATTTTCAAATGTCTCTTATCTTCCTTCTTAAATTAATATTATCCTTGATTAAAGTGTCCTGAAGCAACTTGGAAGATTTAAGTTGATCAGAAGTAGCAGTTAAGAAATGAAAAAGAGGCAGGATCTAATCCAGTGGTCTCCAATTCAAACCCTTTGCAGGGTCACATTTTGGATTTGTAGGTACTTGGAGGGCTTAAGAAAAAATAGTTAATGTCTTATTAAAGAAATGACAATTTTGCATGAGACAAAACTCTTTATAGTTTATAAATCTTTCCTTTAAGTCTTAATAATAATATTGTCATTTATAGTTAAAGAGACATATGATCAAGAAACTGGTTTATTTTACTTTTGTGATTATGATAAACATACTGAGGGCCTCAAAATAGTACCCAACGGGCCGCTTGTGGCCCCGGGCCACAAGTTTGAGACCACTGATCTAATCTAATCAGAATTTCTTAATTGTACTTATCCAGTACAGGTTTAAGGCATTTACAAGATAAGAGGACCATGCAGCATCCTGGAGAAATGGTTAATGTTTTATGTTGTGAATTTTAATTATGTTTTGCTATAATTGTGTATGTACCTTGGAACTCGCTTTAACCATTTGAGAAAACAAAAATTAAAGCAGGGTTCTTTAACCATTTGGAAGGGAAGAGATCTAAGACAGATGGACTAAGTCCCAAGGAGAGGAAAGATCAACGTGGCTGGTTGATTTAGGATGCAGTGAAAAAAAGGCACAGTAAGCATGAATTCAACCAAAAAGATCCCTTGGTGACTGTTACCTTTTTCAGATAAAGTCTGCTGCCCCTCAGTTTTAGGGCAACCATGACCCCCCAGTGGTGTTTTGATTCCCTTTTGTTGAAAGGGAAGTTTGAAGGAATAAGGCAGCCCTGAGATTGTGATACAAAGTGTACAGGATGTGATGTGTTAAATGAGAGGAAGCAATTTCCCGTCTTGTCCCTGCCCCACGGCTGAAAGCTCTGTCCTCATCTGCACAAGCCTCAAACACTTTCAAATCATAAGTGTTTGAGGTTTGTACAGTTAAGGCAGAGTTTGCAGGCCAGGGACAGAATTTGCAAGGATGGGTAAATTGAGTTCCTGCGGGGATGGGGACATATTTGTCCCTGTGTCATTCTCGAAAAGCTCAAATTTTTCATACTGTTTTTTCAGGCACAGTAGACTCGGCTCCCAAACCATTATGTCATTGCACTTAGAATTCCGTTTTATATGAAAGATTTTCCAAACACATAGCTTTGTGGAGTCCAGACTAACCCCCCCCCCAAAAAAAAAACAAAAAAACCCCCTTACATTTAAAAAGGGAGCCGACTGAATTCTGCTGGGTAGCACAACAATCTGGGAGCCAGCTGTGAGAAGTCAGGAACAGGCAAGAAGTGCTGTTAGAAATCCTCTTGCATGAGATCCCCCAGTCGGAGCCTCAGTTGCCATATTTCTTTCTCGGAGAAAACCCAGGTGCCATTTTGGTGCTTAAACATTTGAACCGTCACTTCTAAAACAATAATCTTTTCTCTCAGGCCTTCCTAGCAGTAGCTCTAGGTGAGTTACATCCCCGTCTCCAAAGTGTCTTAGCTTCAGTAGTGTAGTAAGAGGGGAGGGGCGTCCATTCCTCTCCCTCACCCCGTACCTCTGTAGATCTTCACCAGCGCGAGCAACTTCTGGGTTGTGGGGCCAGGAAGTGACGGAGGGAATCCCAATGCTGGCGTGAATGGTATGCTGGAGAAGCCACTCACGCTGGCGAACATTTACAGAGGTTCATGGTGGGAAAGGGAGAGCATGAGTGTGGAGGAGGCGGCGTGGAGGGCGCAGGAGGCACCGCTGCCCCGGGTGCCTCCTTCTCTCATGATGACACTGCTTAGCATCAGGCATAATGGGGATCAGTTGACCAGTGCATGAAGCTAATACAAACAGCATTCCACAGTCACATCATCTTGCCAACAATCAGACATGGTGGTGGTAGCAGTGTGATGGCGTGGGGATGCTTTTGCTACCTCAGGATCTGGAAAACTTGCCAAGACTGAAGGAACCATGAATTGCATTGTACCAGAAAATTCTTAAGGTGAAGTGCTTTCAGGACTAATTATAAACCACATGCTTTTCATTTAAAGAATTTTTATTTATTCAGAAAGTTTACAATCAGTTTCCAACTTGTGGAAATGTATGTCACTTTGCTTTCAAAGTCATATTGGATATAAATTACAGTACATTACATCCTAACTGTATTCTTTAAAAATTTCCCATTTTTACATTTTAAAACAGCCAAAGTTTTGTGCTTAACCAATGATTCAAAAATGTTTTCTTGTGCACACTGTACCATAGCATGTCACCGTAATTACAAAGGAACAACCAAAAAAAAAAAAAAAATCTACCCTGCTTCTTGTGACACCACTATTTAAGAAACATGTAGGCTTGGAATTCCTGTCCAACCACCAGCTGGCAAAGGCATGCTTCATAAAACCATTACTCAGAGATTACAGATCAGGGGTTGCGCATCAGTATTTAAAATACTGGGCTTTTTAAAAATCACACCATTGAACTAGAACTTTAGCACCACCTACTGGTGAATCAGGAAGGCTGAACAGCTCCTCCATGAGAATAATGTAAAGAGGCCATTATTTTAAGAAATATATTTTAAATTGGGGGCAGATGATGTTGGGCTGTGCACTGACAAGGTTTCAAACTCAAGGTAGACTATCAAAGTTACCAAAGACAACTGAGAACAAAGCCCGACAATGTACTGTATTTAGAAAAGCCCAGCAGTGAAGAGCTGCATTTCTTTTACAGAGGTGCCAGATGACTTGGAAAAACTCTGTCACATTAATCATACCAGCCTAATTGGGGTCCTGCATGCACTGTTGCTGTATGAACCCTGAAGGACAATGTAAAAAACCCTAACCATACGGTATCTCACAGACCCACCAGCATATTAGTGATGTGGCAGGGAAACAACAAAACCTGCTTTGAATTCATCAGATGTTTGCTATATCTTTCTTTAAGAGATTCTGAAATAAGAGCTTGCATCTGTTGAACTGATTCACTGAATGTAACATGCACTAAGGTAAAGACTTGGAAGAGAAGCGATGGTGTTTACCAGTCCTCTTTGGGAAATACTCCCAGGAAGCCAGCCAAAGGTTTAACTCTCCTGATGTCTATTAGCAAAACCAATCGGGCACAATGACAACAGAAAATACTGCACAGCACTACTGTTGTGATGCTTTAAAATTGATTGCCTAGACTGAAAAAACCCCAAAAGAGCAGGAACCTTCCATAATAAAGAAAACCCAGAAGGTCTAAGGTTGTGGCTAAAAATCTGTTTATTAGAAATGCAGCAAAGTCAATAATGGACTAGCATAAACCTCCATCCATGGGTGCATGGCATTTCTTTCCCTGCACACAATTTTATAAATGAGTCTGAGCTGCCTAGAATTTAAAACTGGATTCCATCTAGATTCTGTGACTCCTGAAGCAAGGCATTTCTTGCTAAAACTGTTGGTTCCTGTAATTCACAGGCGTCAAGGCTCGTCTGGCCATTTTATGCGGCCCGCAGTGCGATGCGGTGTTTTCATTGTCGCACCCGGTGTTATCTTCTGGCCGGCTCCCTCTTGCTCACTGCTGCGGTGTGCACAAAGCCAAGGGCGGCAGCTCCTATGCCTCATCCAGAAGCCTTCACTCTGACTTTGCGACGTCAGAGGGAAGGCTTCCGGATGAGGCATGGGACACACATAGGAGCTGCTGCTGCCCACGGCTTTGTGCACACTGCGGCAGTGAGCAAGAGGGAGCCGGCCAGAAGATAACACCGGGGGTGGCAATGAAAATGCAGATTGCACCAAGGGTCGCATAAAATGGCCAGACGGGAGCCGGCCAGAAGGGAGGCACTTAGTTGAGGCACAGCATGGAGGGAGGGAGACCTCAGAGGTAGGGTGAATGATTTTATTTTCAATTTAGTGAATGAATTCTGTCAATTTTGAGAATTTTCATTTGCTGTCTATATTTTGCACTGTTCAGGAAGAAATGCTTTTGTTTCTCTTTCTCTGGGGGTTGTACTGCATGCAGAGTCTTGAATCTTAGGATTTCGTTTGTATAGATTAGTACTTTTAGGACTCCTTTTACGAAGCCGCGTTAGCGGCTTTAGTACACGCGAATTTCAATCACGCGCTAGCTGAAAAACTACCGCCTGCTAGCGCGTCTGGCAGTTTAGCACGCGCATTAAACCGCTAACGCGGCTTCGTAAAAGGAGCCCTTAGTTTTCGGTCCCATATTTGCATCTAGGGGTTATCTGTGTTCTGGTAGGAATGAATGTTGAGAAGCATACAGTGTGCTTTGTGTACTTTAATTTTGTGCTTAACCATTATGTGTTGTTAATATAAGATTATATTGTGTGTATATATGAAAAATGAATGGAAAAATGGTGTTACAATTAGTACTATTAAGGGGACGGGGTCTGGCCCGCGACTTAGCCTGTGTTTTGGATTTCGGCCCCTTAATGTCATTGAATTCGACACCCCTGCTGTAATTGTTTGCTGCGACTGTCCTTGGATGGGTGTTTTTTTGCTAGTTCATTACTAACTTTTGTATGGATTTCTATCAAACAGATTTTTTTAGCCACAATCTCGGACCCTCTGTGTTTTCTTCATTGTGGAAGGTCCTGGTCTGCCACTGCTTCATTGTTTCGTTCCTTTGCAGGGGTTCCTCTTTTTTTTTTTTTTTTTTTGCTGTTGGATGATTGCCTTAAGACTAGTGAACTCTGAATCATATTTCATTACCAGAAATTTTAATAAAAGCTCTAATTCAATCTTAAAATAACACCATTAAATATTTGCACTGCATGCAATTTACTCTCAGAAGAGTAGGACTTGTTCCACCTTTTCTTCATTCTGTATTCAAGTTAATCATAGATTTTTGCTTCTGTAAAATGCTTGGATTCAGGTATCTCACATCTTTATTACCTTGTGCCTCTTGGATTGTCTTACAACAATATCCCCCAGCCTACCCAAATGTGGATAAATTAGGAAGCTGCTCCAATTGGCTTCTGATGCTGAGTCATGCTTTTGGGCTGAAAAACCTTAAGGGGGCCTTTCTGGGCGCAAAAGAGGAATCTGGGGATGATCGTATCTGATGATCTTCGATCAAGACAGGTAGATAAGGGAACAGTAAAGCACATAGGCAGAGGAACAGTCAGCAGGAAACACAGCTGTCAATGGCTCTGCCCAAGTCTATAATGAGGTCTCACTTGAAGTCCTGTGTACAATTCTGGGGAAAGCACTTTCAAAAGGACAAACAGGATGGAAATGGTTTGGAGAGCGGCCTACTAAAATGGTCAGCAAGCTTCAGGGATAGGGGAGAAATACTGGAACTATTTAAATGCACATAAGGCAAGCCTATTTGAATGGGAAGGATGCTCTGGAACGATGGGGAGGCAAGGGTATGGATGCATGGTGATGGAGATAAGGACAGTATGAGACTTGAAGAAAGCATGAGAGAAGTGCAGAAGATATCTGGTGGAAAAGACTTATCTACCCTACAAATTACTGATCATGGTGGAAAAAGTAGATTAGGATAGGCAGCCAAATTCCACCACATTCTAGACGAAAATAAACAGTATCTCTTTCTAACTCAAACATTTCAGAGTTGATCTGTATTTTTTTGTGGTAAGGGAATGAAGACCTACGTAAAAACCTCTATAAATTAATGGTTGAAGCAATTGCTACCATCTCTTAAAGGGTAAGAACTACAACTTCCCCTGTATTCAACATTTTCAAAGATTAAGATGACTAAATGCTAGTTTTGTATTGCTACTGTATCCAAAAATTGCAGTGGTCAATACCCAGTGGCAGCTTCTGTGTTAAGTGCAACTATACTGCCAAAAATAGCTTTGAAGATTTCTGCAGCAATCCAACAGAGTGAAATAATGACCGAGATTTCATGGAGCGTTTACTTCTATCAGCCACACAGGACATGAATCTCAGATTTCTGCAGTGTCACAAACCTTAGGTCTTGATTTCATTCCATTTGTTTTTAAATTTGGTAGATTTCTAGAACTGAGCTCCCATTTTTTTCTGCTTTTATTTTTAAGAAAAGCAGGGAGTGGGCTGGCTGGAAAAAGTGCCAGTCTTCTACTTTGAACCTGGGTACAGTTTGTCCTTCCCCACTTAAGAATTCTCTGTCATCCTTAGTGAAATAGAAAAGGGGGAGAATTCAAAACATATTGCTTTTGAACACAAAATGTGATTTCAAGGCAGATGCATCTGAAAAGGGGACCAAAAAGCAAGCAAGCAATATCATCTCTCCTCTGATCAACCAATAAGAGATCACAAACCTGGTCGCCAAAAGCAAGCTTACCTTGATAACTCACCATTATTATACTAAGGGTGGTCTGCGTACGTGGCATGACATTGTTCCTGCACTCACTCAACGTACAACTGTTGCATTAAAAAAAAAAGTGAACCGTTTATGCTGTGTCTGGCAATAATAATAATTTTTTTAAAAGGCTATGGTGAGGGGACTCGAGTTCACTACATTTTGTTTTTAGGATTGCTCTTTGGTAAGTCACCAATGGGATGACACCTTTCTATTATTTTGTCTCCGTATCCTTTACCACAAAGTGCAAACTGCAATTAGCTATCAAAGCCAATTTAAAAAGGACGTATCCTTGAACTGATTGACTTTCAAATAGTTATTCTAACTTTAGGTTTTGTCTGGGAGCTGTTAAGACACACAGCTCCATCCAGACACTGAATTTAGGCTGAAGTGGTGATGTAAGAGCACTCATTTACAGCACCTAAGCCTGGGCTGCCTTCCCTCTATCTCCTGGTCATCATTGGCTTTTTATATTTCAGACTAGGATGGCTATGATTTTTCTCTATTGCATGCATGCACGTTTACTCCAAGAACTGCAAAAAGGCTAGGTTTTCAGGACATTCCTTATGAATATGTACCAGACAAATAAGATAGTACGAAGACTAACTGAAAAGTAATAAGAGACTGCCTCTGTTTTTCTTTCCAAGAAGTAGACGTGGCAACTCTGTGCTGCTTCTTGTGAAGCTCACACATCAACGTTTCTGAACCTGCAACTGGACTGCCGTAGTCTTCATTATTGTGTCACAGCGAGAAGAACTTTGTATGTTTCCGCTGTTACCGCTCTTTCCAAGTTTAACAAAATTCTTTCAGACACGTCTTCCTCATCTGCTGTGATGAAACATATAGTAACATAGTAGATGACGGCAGATAAAGACCCGAATGGTCCATCCAGTCTGCCCAAATTTAAATTGAATCAGGTTGGGCAGACTGGATGGACCATTCGAGTCTTTATCTGCCGTCATCTACTATGTTACTATATGTTTCATCACGGCAGATGAGGAAGACGTGTCTGAAAGAATTTTGTTAAACTTGGAAACAGCGGTAATGACACTCTTGAAATGTTACGGCAAGCATACGGTGGTAAAACAATTAGCCATGTTGCGTACTCTCACAGACACATCCTTCCTCATCTGCCATGACAAAACGTACAAACTTCTTCCTCTTGTTGTGACCCAATAATGAAGATTCAGACACATCGATGTACGAGCTCCACGTCTGCTTCTTGGAAAGAAAACCAGAGGCAGACTTGTTACTTTTCAATCAGCCCGCGTACATTCATGCAAATCTAAATCTGCCTCATGCAGAACAGAGATAGATTGAAAACTTAGCCTCTGTGTGACCCTAGGCACTGCCTGGGGAAGCTCAGGTGATAAAAAGGGAGAATGTTAACTCTGTTGCATGAGTGTTTGGCAACATTATACCGCCTTTTTTTATTACTACCTAAAATAACTTATTTACGTTTTACTAACCGCACTGAGACCAGATCTGCACCATTTTTCTTTAACCTGAACTATGACATCTGAATCGACGCAACTTGACGTCCCCAATATGTACCTGCTGAATGTAAACACAAAGTTAATTAGATTGGTTCACTGAACAGAAAGGATCAGAAAGTGGTCCAGAAGAAGCCGACGGAGCTGATGTAGTCCCCTCATTAGGCATGGCTACTGGACTGCATCAAGAGCACCTGCTCAGAGACAGTATCAGGGTAATTCTACAATTACACACACAAACGGTCTAGCAGCAGATAGGCAAAAGCCAAAATGTTTCCTAAGTGCATAGCACATATAGCAATGTTACTTACCGTAACAGTTGTTATCCAGGGACAGCAGGCAGCTATTTTCACTAGTGGGTGATGTCATCCGACAGAGCCCCGATACGGACATCTTGCAAGCATGTCTTGCTTGAAGAAATTCAGAAGTTTTGAGATGCCCGAACCGCACATGCACCAGTGCCTTCCCGCCCGATGCACTGGGCGTGTCTCTTCAGTTCAGGTAGCTAGCAGAGAAGCCAACCCAGGGGAGGTGGGTGGGACGTGAGAATAGCTGCCTGCTGTCCCTGGATAACAACTGTTACGGTAAGTAACATTGCTTTATCCCAGGACAAGCAGGCAGGTATTCTCACTAGTGGGTGACCTCCAAGCTAACCTCAATGGGATGGAGGGAGAGTTGGCAACTTAGGAGAACAAATTTTGTAACACAGTTTGGCCAAACTGCCCATCCCGTCTGGAGAAAGTATCCAGACAATAATGAGAGGTGAACGTATGAACCGAGGACCAAGTGGCAGCCCTACAAATCTCAATCGGTGTCGATCTGAGGAAGGCTACAGAGGCTGCCATTGCTCTGACCCTATGTGCTGTGACCTTACAGGGAAGGGGTAATCCAGCCTGGGCATAGCAGAAAGAGATACAAGCCGCCATCCAGTTGGAGATGGTGTGCTTCGATACAGGTCGTCCCAACTTGTTTGGATCAAAGGAGACGAAAAGTTGAGGAGCAGTTCTGTGTGGTTTGGTGCGATCCAAGTAGAAAGCCAAAGCACGTTTACAGTCCAGAGTGTGAAGAGCTGATTCTCCAGGATGAGAATGAGGCTTTGGAAAGAACACTGGAAGCACAATGGATTGGTTGAGGTGAAATTCAGAGACCACTTTAGGCAGGAATTTCGGGTGAGTGCGGAGGACCACCTTGTCATGATGGAATACTGTGAAAGGTGGGTCCGCCACCAAGGCCTGAAGCTCACTGACCCTGCGAGCAGATGTGAGGGCCACCAGAAAAACCACTTTCCAAGTGAGAAACTTGAGTGGAGCCTTGCTCAGAGGCTCAAAAGGAGGTTTCATAAGCTGAGAAAGGACAACATTTAGATCCCAAACCACTGGAGGCGGTTTGAGAGGAGGATTGACATGAAAAAGTCCTTTCATAAATCTGGAAACCACAGGATGAGAAGAGAGAGGTTTCCCTTGTAGAGGCTGATGGAAAGCCGCAATAGCACTCAGGTGGACTCGTATAGATGTCGACTTGAGACCAGACTGAGACAGATGTAAAAGATAGTCCAAAACAGAGGATAGGGAGGCTCGCTGAGGCTCCTTAGAATTGGAAATACACCATGAAGAAAATCTAGCCCATTTTTGGGAGTAGCATTGACGAGTAGCAGGCTTCCTGGAAGCCTCCAAGACATCCCTTACCGCCTGGGAAAACTGGTGCGGAGTTACGTTGAGAGGAACCAAGCTGTCAGGTGGAGAGACTGCAGGTTGGGATGAAGCAGAGACCCCTGATGCTGTGTAAGCAGTGAAGGAAACACTGGAAGTAGGTACGGTTCCCTGCTGCTGAGTTGAAGTAGAAGGGAGAACCAAGGTTGCCTGGGCCACCGAGGAGCTATCAGAATCATGGTGGCATGGTCGGACTTCAGCTTGACCAGAGTCTTTTGAATGAGAGGGAACGGCGGAAATGCATACAGAAAGCGATTCCCCCAATCCAGCAGAAAAGCATCTGCCTCGAGGCGATGAGGAGCGTAGATCCTGGAGCAAAACTGAGGCAGCTTGAAATTGTGGGGAGCCGCAAAGAGGTCTATCTGAGGCGTTCCCCACTGAGCAAAGATCTGATGAAGGGGCTTGGAATGAAGGGTCCATTCGTGAGGCTGGAGAAGACGACTCAGTTTGTCCGCCAAGAAATTGTCCCTCCCCTGAATGTAGACAGCTTTGAGGAAGGTGTTGTGGCGAACCGCCCAATCCCAGACTCTGAGAGCTTCCTGGCAGAGGGAGGCCGAGCCCGTGCCCCCCTGCTTGTTGACATAATACATGGCGACCTGATTGTCGGTGCGAATGAGGACCACCATGTCGTGAAGCAGATGTTGAAAAGCTTGAAGAGCATTGAAGATGGCTCTGAGCTCCAGAAGATTGATTTGATGGAGTCGGTCCGCACAGGTCCAGAATCCCTGAGTGCGAAGCCCATCCAGATGTGCTCCCCAGGCATAGGTCGAGGAATCGGTTGTGAGAACCTTCTGGTGGGGAGGAGAATGAAACAGCAAACCTCTGGATAGATTCGAAGAGGTCATCCACCAGAGTAGAGACTGCCGAAGAGCAGGAGTGACTGTGATGTGTCGAGTCAACGGATCCGACACCTGAGTCCACTGAGATGCCAGGGTCCACTGAGGAATTCTGAGGTGGAGTCTGGCAAACGGCGTCACATGAACTGTAGAGGCCATGTGGCCCAGGAGGACCATCATGTGTCTCGCTGAGATGGTCTGGCGAGAAGACACAGACTGGCAGAGATGAAGGAGAGCATCCATGCGCTGAGGAGGAAGGAATGCTCTGAGACGTACGGTATCGAGGACAGCCCCAATGAAGGGAAGAGACTGGGTCGGCTGCAGATGAGACTTGGGAAAGTTGATCTCGAATCCCAAACTCTGCAGGAACAGAATCGTTGACAGGGTTGCTGAGGTGACCCCCGAGGCCGAGGGAGCCTTGATCAGCCAGTCGTCGAGGTAGGGGAATACCTGAAGACCTTGGTTCCGGAGGGCCGCGGCCACAACCACCAGACATTTGGTGAAGACTCTGGGGGACGAAGACAGGCCGAATGGAAGCACTCAATACTGCAGATGGAGATGTCCCACCCGAAATCTGAGGAACTTGCGAGAGGCCGGATGAATGGGAATATGAGTGTAGGCCTCCTTGAGATCCAGAGAGCATAACCAGTCGTTCTGCTCGAGGAGGGGGTAGAGAGAAGCAAGAGTCAGCATGCGAAACCTCTCTTTGACTAGGAATTTGTTGAGGACCCTGAGGTCCAAAATGGGTCGCAGGTCGCCCGTCTTCTTCGGAACAAGGAAGTATCGGGAGTAAAACTCCTGGTACAGTTGGTCCGTCGGGACCGGCTCCACGGCACGAAGCCGGAGCAAAGCCTGAGCTTCCTGAAGAAGAAGGGCGGTCTGAGTCAAGTTGGAAGGATACTCTCTTGGAGGGTGGTCCGGAGGGACCCGATGGAAATGAAGAGAGTATCCTTCCTTGATGATAGTAAGGACCCAGAGGTCGGTTGTTATGGCCTCCCAGCGATGATAAAAATGATGGAGGCGCCCTCCGATGGGAAAAAGAGGGGGAGGCAGAACGAGGTTGGTTATGCCCTCGACGAGACAGTCAAAAAGGTTGAGTGATCTTAGGGACAGCAGGTGACTGAGACTTAGGCTGACCCTTCTGGGGAGGCTGACGCTTCGCCGGTTGCCTCGCAGGTGGAGTTTGCCTCGGCTGATAACGCCTCTGATAAATCAACGGCGGACGAGAAGGTCGAGACTGCTGAGGCTTAGGTTTCGGCCGAAGGATAGATTGGAAGGACTTTTCGTGGTCAGACAACTTCTTCGTGACAGTCTCGATGGATTCGTCAAAAAGATCCGCCCCAGCACACGGGACGTTCTCCAGGCGGTCCTGAAGATTCGGGTCCATATCAATGGTCCGCAACCAGGCCAACCGGCGCATCGCCACCGAGCAGGCCGCCGCTCAGGCGGAGAGCTCGAACGCATCATAGGCAGATTGCATTAACTGAAGCTGAAGTTGGGACAGCGAAGCAACCACTTCCTCAAACTCAAACCTAGCCTGGGATTCGATGTATGGTGTGAACTTCCGAAGCACAGGTAGAAAAAATTCCAAGTAGGCTGCAAAGTGGAAATTGTAATTCAGGACTCGAGACGCCATCATCGAATTCTGATAGATGCGTCGACCAAACTTATCCATGGTTCTGCCCTCGCGGCCCGGAGGCACTGAAGCATAGACCTGGCCAGGATGAGACCGCTTGAGCGAGGATTCGACCAGGAGGGACTGGTGAGAAAGCTGAGGACCCTCGAAGCCTTTATGATGCACCGTGCGGTACCGCGCATCCAATTTGCCAGGGACCGCAGGGATAGAGTAAGGAGACTCAAAGCATCGCATGAAGTTCTGGTCGAGGAGCTTGTGCAGGGGAAGCCGCAAGGACTCTGCTGGAGGACGAGGCAAGTGCATGGTATCGAGGTACTCCTTGGAATATCGAGACCCAGCATCGAGAGTAATGTCCATGTCATCCGCCATCTGTCTGAGGAACGATGAAAAGGACAGTTGGTCCGCCGTTGCCGGTCTGCGAGACGGACTAGAAGAAGAAGAGGCTTCAGGCTCCAGAGAGGCCTGCGAGCAACAGGACGAGTAGAAAATCTCGGTGTCCTCGAACTCCGGGCCCGGAGGAGGAGACCCAGTCGAAGCAGCATACCCCAACCGAGGCAATTTCTTCTGAGGCGAGACGGTCGAGTGTCGAGAGGAATGCTTCGAAGAATGTCTGGATCGATGCCTGGAAGGGGATCGAGCCCGTCTGTGAGAAACTGGGTCAGACGCCTCCAAGGAGCAGATTGGACTCGATGCCGTCGATCGCAGAGGCGGCAGAGTCGGCGCCTCCCCCGACAACGCCCAGGTTTGATAGGGGGTTCGGAAGAACTCGTCCTGCTTCCTGCTATGCCCAGGACTGGGTGGCCCCGAAGGTGGATGCCATACTGAGTCATGGGGCGGAGTAATCGGTTCCAAGGGAGGCAGGTCACTAAATGAGGCTTTCCTCGAGGGGATGGGCTCCAAGGGAGGCATATCACTAAGGGAGGCCCTCCTCGAGGGAATTGGTTCCAAAGGAGGTACAGCGCTAACGGAGGACCTCCTCGAGGACCCGGACACCGCTCCCCGCTCCTTCTCGCCGAGCAACGAGGTTGTGCGGCGAGGAGGAGGAGGAGGGGGCGGTCCGCCCCTCGAAGCCGAAGCTGGAAGGTCACCCTGGATGGTGGCAATCAGCCGAGGCCCCATGGTCTGCATGAGCTCCACGAACTGAGCCTCCAGGATGGACCGCAACGAAGCCGATATGGAGGGATCCGCACCAAAAGGGGGCCCTTCCGCACGGTCTCCGCGCTCCTTGGGTGCTGCGTGCTTCTGCTTGCCAGTCTTCGGCACCTTGAGCACCACTGGTGGAACTGTCGGGGTCGATACCTGCTCAGAGGAGACGGATGAAGGCACCGGCGCCGAAGTCGGGGCCGAAACCGGTGTGAACGATGCCGGTTTCAGGAGGCCCGAAGCAGCCGGGGAGGCAGAGGGCTTTGCCGAAGGAGTCGAAGCACCCGTCGATGTCGAAGCTGCAGGATCCGATGAAGCTTCCATCTTGAACATGGACTCCCACAGCAGACAGCGACGCTTAAACGCTTTCGCCGTCAGAGTGGAGCAAGGCCGGCACGATTTCGGGAAGTGATCCGGTCCCAGACACTGTAAGCAGCGTCGATGAGGGTCCGTGAGCGAAATCGCGCGCTGGCACTTGCTACACTTTTTAAAACCGGTAATCGGCCGGGACATAGGCCGGAAAAGCTCCGCCGCAAGGTCGAAGGCGCGAGGCCCCAGCCACGCGGCCGACCCGGTATCGGAAGGAAAAAATTTTTTTTTTTTTTTTTGAAAAAAGAAATCAAAGAAAGAAATAAATGCACAGGAGAGCCAAAAGAACTCAACCCACGGCAAAAAAGAAGGCAAAAAAGAGATTCAATGGGCGCAAATTGAAGATAGACTTCTCAGCTCCGCGGAAGAAAAAGAACTGAGGAGACACGCCCGGTGCATCGGGCGGGAAGGCACTGGCGCATGCGCGGTGCGGGCATCTCGAAACTTCTGAGTTTCTTCAAGCAAGACATGCTTGCAAGATCCAAGTTTTATCCAAGTTTATTAGGTATTTTTGATTTATCGCCAATTCAAAATTCAAGGCGATGTACAAATAAAATAGTTGGTGACACACTTGCAATTATTAAATTAAGCAAACAATTATCTAAAATACAAATAACACAAATAACATTACATTTAAAAGTAGTTTAAATAGGTTATAGTGAAACAAAAGGAAAAATTATTTAATGGTTACATTCGATAATACAATCTCTAATTCAAATTTAAAATATTTAATTAAATTCAGGGGAAAAACAATAGGAAGGGGGACAAAGACAATTGACCTTTTAAATTATGGTTGCGGAGAGGAAAAAAAAAGAAAAATCAGTTATTAAAGGCGTCTATAAATAGAAAACTTTTAAGTTCTGACTTAAATTTTGTTAAGTTTTTTTCCTGTCTTAGGTACAATGGAAGATTGTTCCAAGATTGAGGGGCTGTTATGGAGAAGATAGTGTTACGCCTTGTGTTAATAACTTTTAGTGAGGGAATAGCTAAAAGTTGCTGATCTTGAGATCTAAGAGATCTAGAGGAAGTATAGGGTATTAAAAGTCTAAATATAAAGGCAGGAGTTTTGTGTTCTAAAGCTTTAAAAATGAGTAAACATTGTTTGAATACTATTCTATGTGCTACTGGGAGCCAGTGGGCTTTCTTAAACAGGGGTGTGACATGATCGAATTTTTTAGCCTTATAGATTAATTTAATTGCGGAGTTCTGGATTATTTGTAATCGTTTAATTTCTTTCTGTGACAAACCTGTAAATAGAATATTACAGTAGTCTAATTTAGACATTACAAGTGAATGAATTAAGATATTCAATGATTTTGAACATAAAAATTTAGATATCGATCGGATCTGACGAAGTCTATAAAAAGTAGATCTTACGACTTGACTTATATGATCATGAAAGGACAATTTATTGTCAAAGGTAACGCCAAGAATTTTAACATTATTAGTCATTTTTAATGAAATGCCTTTAATAGTTATAACAGAAGAAAGAGTTTCACCATCTTTCCAAGGAAAGAACATAAGATTTGATTTTTGAATGTTTAAAGCGAGTCTATTGGTTTCAAGCCAGTCATAAATTTGATGTAATTTCTCATTTATTGATATTATTTCTTGCGGGTTTTTGGTATTTACAGGATGTAATAATTGGATATCGTCTGCATACGCGTATACTGTAAATCCAATAGATGTCCGTATCGGGGCTCTGTCGGATGACATCACCCACTAGTGAGAATATCTGCCTGCTTGTCCTGGGATAATATACAGAGAGGCAGTGCGGATGGGACTCACATTCACATGTGCAACTAATAGAATCTATAATGTACACATAACACTTAGGTGGTTATTTTAGGAAGAAAAGCAGGCCCTCACTGGGTACCTAAATATAGGTGCACTGCTTTCAAATGAGCCCATTATACCACATATGGATTTGAAGGCCCATCTAGTGTGCCAATCTGTGCCATAGTTCATCTCAGGCTTTCCCCTCCCTTTGTGCCCGTCTCCGTCACTTTCTCTGGAAGGCCAGTCAATGCGTCTGCCACCTTTGCTCTCAAGAAATAGTTCCTAATGCCCCCACCTTGCAGCCTCATACCACGGTCTACTGTTCCAGATCTGATTTGTTTCCGTTTAACCTGCGATTTTCATTCTGGCCTCTGCTCCATTACATCTGCAGCCCCTGAGCTGTATTCTACTTGAATCAAAGCTTATAAAGCCCCCTTGAAAATCAACCAAAACCCATCCTGCAAGGTTATAATTCCCTGGAGGGAGGCATGCACATAATTGAAACACCTTACCTCTCTACCGCTTGTCCTCACAATTGTGCAATAACATTACTGAGTGACATAGATGCTGTCAAAAGGTTAAAATTATTGCCTACACTGCAAGATAAACCAGAGCCTCATTGCTGTCATGCTGGAATGTACTGCCCTGTAGCTGCTCTTAATGCTAAAAAGAAACGACAGTGGGGAGGAGGGAGGGAGCACTGCTGCAACTTCATATTACAGCTGAAAACTTCATCTATCGGTGTGCAGTAATCACTGCTGTGCTCCATAATTCCACACAACAAATAAAACAAACAGAACAAAAGCAAAAGCATAGGAAAGGCAGCAGCAGCAGCTGCTCATATGAGAGTCTTTGGGGGGGGAAGGGGGGAAGATGCTGCCGTCGCAAAATACTTCAGCACAGTTTGGTGCATTGTTTCATCATCTTCACAATAACCTGTGACATAAAAAAGTGCTTCTCTCTGTTGATAAAGGCTCCACTTACAGGCAAACACATTTTTGGAACTGTTTAAAAAAAAGAAAAAAAAAGAAAAAAAGAGCCAAAACAAACTCCCACAAAAAAAGAGAATTCTGCATCTTTCTGCTGTAATAGGTTTCTTGCAACTAAGTTAGAAACTCAAGGAGCAGCTGTCACTTTCTTTTCCTGGGCTTTGTTTTGTTTTAAGTTCTCCATCACAGATGGAACATTTTTCTGCTAGTCATTCCTCGGGGACAGAAATCCACCAGAAGTATTTTTTTTCTTCCTTCTTAGAAAAAAGTGTGCATAGACAGCACAAAGGATGAGATGAGACGTGGTTAGTTTTCTACTAGTATGGGATTTGTTAAAGGCTGGCTGACAATAACTTGTACCACATAGTCCCTGGGAATCTTCAGCTCCTCAAATCTCATTTTGTCTGTCAGTGGCCGGCCCGAAAAAAACCAGCGTTGACTTGTGGGTTCCACCCCTTCTACAGTATGCAAGTGCCTCTTCATGTGATGGACTGTGTCTGTACTGCGGACTGTTAGTTTCAGGTCTCTGCCTGTGGAGAGGCGAAGACGCAACTGGCACTCATAGCCAGAGTTGGGGGACGGGTCGGGCATATCCAGAGTCTCTATGTCGCTCTTCTCTTCAATCATGTTGATTGGAGGTGCCAGGCAGTAGACCGGAAGCTGGTATCGGTTGCCCAGTTCATCATAACACTCTGTAAGGGCACCTTTAAAAACAAAAAAGGCAGAAAAATGGTATGAATACAACTTCAATCCAAACTAGAGTTCTACAGTTCGTGATGCTTCTGCAAAAAAATGTAATCTCAGTACAAAACTTCAGCCTTTGTTCTACCGAGTCCATGTGCAATTCTCATGCTGCTGCTGTTGCTCTTTTGTAACTCATCCTGCCGCTCTTATTTCGTTCCCTAGAAGGACATTTATAGCTGCCAGTTTGAACTTGTGGATGTGGAATGATAAAATGAGACCTTCAAACCCAAATACCTTTAATGTCCCCTTTCTGTCCGACTTCCTACACCAAGTGGAAAGACCTCCTAGAGTCACAAACATCAACAAAGGGCCAAGGGCGTGGATTTGATATACCACCTTTCTGTGCATACAACCAAAGCAATTTACATTTAATATATGCAGGTATTTTTTCTGTCACAATCCAAGTCAAATACCTGGCGGAGCAATGGAAGATTAAGTGACTGGCCCAAGGTCATAAGGAGCTGCAGTGGGAAATCGAGCCCAGTTCCCCAGGTTCTCAGCTCAATGCATTAGGCTCCTCCTCCACACACCCCTGCTGCCCTTGCACAGGAGAAGTGGGTATCAAGAAATGCCCTATTTTTATCCACAGCAAAAGACATAGGAGAAAGATGCCAGGCATTGTGATTCTTAAGTCGCATTTTTTTAAAATAATATTTGTAACAAAAGCAAGCAAAAAATACACAGCAACAGAAAACAGGCTCATTTCCAATAAACCCAGTGTCTCGCAAACTTTACGAGCCGTGGCTCGAGGACACCTGGAAGTATGCAGATGTTGCCATGATGACATCATGCGCATGCATGATGTCATCATGTTGACATCTGCATATGTGCAGAGGCCCTCCAGATGGGGCCTTGACAAAGAGGAGGCGTGAAGAGGAGAGACATCAGGGAGGAGGAGAGGCGCTGGCAGCAGGGGCCGACTGCCCACAGGACGTGCCTCTACATTGTCAAGATTCAAGCCATTCCTAGATAGTATTGAACAGGGATTTTCCGCAAGAGCACTGGTAACCCAGGCAAGGCAGGTCGCTTCTAGTAGGCTGCCAACAGTAGAAGACCCAATGTGACTCAGAAGAGAACAGCCTAAAGCTCGCTGAAGGGGGACATGCAATACCCAAGATAGAAAGTCATGATTTGGTCCCAGAAGATCTGCACCTTAGAGCAATCCCACCAGATGTGTGAAAATTGCCCTGCTGACCAGAGGCCACCCAGCAAAGAGCGGAAACTGAGCCAAACATTGTGAAGGGTGGGGGGAGGAGTATAGGACCATTGATATAACATTTTATAGCCATTCTCCACCAAGTTACTAGCTATCGAGGAGACCCTCAATAAGGACTGTGGGACTTTCTCCCAGTGTTTAGGGTCAAAGTGCTTACCCAAAATAGCTTTCCACTAAAGCCAATACTTAGTAGGGGCTGGCTCATGGAGCAACAAAGCTGTATAAAACCAAGAAGTACTCCCCCCTACCGCTATCTCCCAGCACTGCAAGCTCTAGGGGGGTCACTTCAAGACGCAATTCCAATTGAGCATGTCGCTTTATAAAATCAACCATCTGGTGACAGCAGAAGAGATCTTTCGATCCCATGCCACACTCATCCTCTAGGTACACAAGCTCTAGTGGATCCAATAACCCAAGGTCAAAATGAGGCATGTATTGGATAAAAGACGCGATAAAGTAAATCGTTCTGTGCACTCACACTCTGGCTCAAAATCGGATCCTCCTACGTATCGTGATTCTTAAGTTTCAGAGTCCAGTGACTTGTTTGTCTCCGCAGTTGTACGTATGATTTAGGATGAATGCCTAGTGGTTACAGCAGTGAAATGAGAAACAGGGAAGCCAAGTTCAAATCCTACTGCTGCTCCCTGTGACCTTGGGCAAGTCACTTAAGCCTCTATTATCTCAGGCATGAATTTAGACTATGTCCTTGTCCCCAAAGAGGTTTGCATACTGTACCTGTATGGTACTGACTTTGAGCTACCTCTAGATGGAGCACACACACCTGAACTAGATCACATCAGTCCAACACCGTGAAGATACAGCAGCTGAGGGCGAGGTGGGTTCTGAACCCTCTAGTCCTACCTAGGTTGTTCAAATCTCAGTTTTTAGCTGCAGCGTGAACAACCTAAACCAATGTTTGTGGATGTCGCTGCTTTTTACAAGTTTGAGTATTTCACACTAAAAATAAAAGGACTCGCTTTGGTTTTGAATGTGCTCTAATGAGCAGAATAATGGAGGTTAAAAATGCCAATAAATAAATATTGGTAAATCACAGACCATAAGAAAATTATTAGTTCATCAGACAGAAAGGGGACATTAAAGATATTTAGATCTGAAGGTCTCATTTCATCATTCCACATCCACAAAGTTCAAACTGGCAGCTATGAATGCCCTTCTAGGAAACAAAATAACATAAGCATTGCCTCTGCGGGGTCAGACCAGGGGTCCATCGTGCCCGGCAGTCCGCTCCCGCGGCGGCCCCCCAGGTCCATGACCTGGAAGTGTTCCCTACCTAACCTAAAATGTCCATCCCCTATTCGCTCAATGTCCTGTAAGGTAAACCTCTATCTGTACCCTGAAGAGAGTGGCAGAACCACGTGTTCCTAAGTAGGGCAGAGACTGGGGTAACCTACATTGAGAGACCATGCTTAAAGTCCAAACTTTAACAAGCCACGGAAGTGTGGATCGCCAACCACCAAGAAAAGGATGCCACCCGCATTCCCTCGGTGACAAGTTACAGCCACCACATTTGAGAATAACATGGGGACAAATTTTTTCCCCAGTCCCCACAGGAACTCATTTTCCTGTCCCATCCCCGTGAATTCTTTTCCTGTCCCTACCCCATTTCTGCAAGCTCTGTCCTCATCTGCACAAGCATCAAAAACTTTAAAATCATAAGTAATTTAAGATTAATTAATTTTCCTAAACTTGAGATGGTAAATCCTAGAGAAATGCTTAAGAGATATTTAGTGGATATTTTAGAAGTATCAGAGGAAATGTTACCACCATTTTCACGTGTTTATTATTTACCGATGAAAGCTTCTATAGAGCAGTAAAAAAAATTTGGTTCAACAAACTTTAAATGTTTCAGAATTATTAGAGACTTCTGATAAGGACTTAGTATTACCAGCAACTTGATTATAACTGTGGTGCTTCCGCTAGATAAAACATGGTTATTAAGACTTTACTTTAAAAATAGACAAAAAGTTTTTCTTGGTTGTTAAAGTACAGATGTTTCCTGATCTTATAAGGGAGACTAAACTAAAACTAAACTAAACCTTAAGTTTGTATAGTTTCAAGTTCAAGTTTATTTTTGACTTATTGAATTGCTTAATTTAATTTGCTAAGCGACATCAGATTAATTATAAAAGGATACATAGGTTTGACATACTATCATACAAAATAATAAATAATGTCATACAAACTAACAGATATACGGGGGAAGAAAGGGTAGAACTACAATCGTATATATAAAAGAGAACATAAATGGTAAAAACAACAGGTAGGGTAGATATCGGGGTTTACAGGAATTGATATAGAAAGGAACTCCAATGAAGAGGGGGAAGGACTTAGTAAAGAGGAAGATAGAGGGACTTAGCATATCGAAGAGGGGGGGAGTAGTTACATTTTAGAAAAAAACTAGGTTTTCAAATGTTTTCGGAAGCGTTGGAGGGAGGTCGTACTCCAAAGCGGGGCAGAAAAGCCGTTCCACAGCTCGGTGATCCTGAAGAGGAGGGGTGTCCCTAGTTTTCCGTGAATTTCTTCTTCTGAAATCTGAGGTTATATCTTTGGGGGGCTTCCTTTTATTTGAGACATCCATGTAAATGTATAGTGTGTTACCGCTCTGTCAAGTATGTATTCTTTGAACCATCTCAATTGACAACTTTTGTGGCAATGTCTCATCTGGATGGAGGACTATCTTGAACCCTATATATAATTATGAGATCTCATTTTCAGTGCTATAGTTTTTAGCATCTTGCTATAAATTTTATTTTTTCTTGTTTTCTTTTATTTTTTCGCTATTTCTAAAACTTGGATCTAGAACGAGGACTTGAGCATAAATAGTTAAATAATGTTTTCTTTATTGGATGTAAAATTAATTTTATGTTTTTATGTTATTATGACTATTGCTTTCTGTATTAAATTTAAATTGAAAATCAATAAAGATTTAATAACAAAAACAAACAAAAAAAATCATAAGTGTTCGCGGTTTGTGCGGTTAAGGCAGAGCTTACAGGAATGGGGCAGGGACAAAACTCATGGGGTTGGGTTCGGGGAAAAATTTGCCCCCGTGTCATTGTCTACAACCACCTTTGAGGTGGTTCTTGGAGTTGCTGCTAGGCCAAATGGTACAGAGCAATGTCTCTCAAACTGTGTGCCAGGGCACAGTGGAGTGCCCCAAAGAAATTCTAGGTGTGCCATGAGAGATTCCAGAATTTTACTTTACTTTTCAAAATTCTCTTCATAAATATACACTGCAATAGATGACATGTACATCGTGTACGCAAGAGTCTGTTAATGTGTGCATAAGCTATGACCACCCAGACAAGAATCATTCTTTGACGTGAAAACTAACAGCAAGTAATTTTAGTTTTAATTTTTATGCAGTTGTTCTCCTAACTTGAGAAACAAAGCAATCAAGGCTTTGCTTCCATTTGGATCTTCTTATCTTTGTGAACTTGAATTTTCAGCTCTGACAAATTAAATCGAATAAAAGAGAACTGCAGATGGTGAATGATGAAACGCGGGTTTCCTTGTTGGCTATCGAGCTGCGTTTTGAGTTAAATTTGCACTCAAATACAAGCACATCCATCCCATAGAATAGAATTGCTAATCAATCTTTTTTCACCATTGTTACAATTAACCATACATAGCTTAAAAAAAATTAAATAAATAGCTCTCAAATTTATTTTTGTTGATTTTGCAATTTTATCATTTCAATTATAATGTGCCATGAAAAACATTTGCTCCGTTTAGTGTGCCAGAACTAAAACAGTTTGAGAGACACTGGTATAGAGTGTTTTATGCAATCCACAATGACCTTCAATCATACAGACCCCAGGGCCCCCATCGATCCTTCCAATTGAAATGGGAGGCTAGATGTCTCATCTGAGCCCCCCTTCCCCCAATTCCTGCTGTCCATACTTTGCAAAAATGCTGATATAGAGGAAATATGTCTGCCGTTCCCAGCAAAACTGGAGGTCCTGGTTTCATCAGTTCTGGCCAGAACTGAATCTGTGGCCAAACTTTGCTGCTCGCTTTCAGCCAAAGCTGGCCATAGGGCCTGGTCTAGTCTCCACAAAGAGCAAACCCCCACGTCGTTGAGCAAAACAAGTCCCCAGTTCTGGACCCCCTGCCCTAAAGTACATCCCTTAGTGATCTAGTGGCTAGATATGGCAGGAGCAATCCCCAGAACCCTGCTCTACTGCCATAATGGCTGCTGTGATCTCTTGCAACTGTCTTATGAGACTGCCACTGGAGGTCATGGCAGTCACTTTGAGACTGGAGCCAGCAGAGGCAGGAGTTAGCAAAACAATCTCTAAGAACTATTTTCAACAGGTGAAGAACATTTAAAAAGGTGTTCCATAAAACCATTACGTGAACGTCAAGAGAATAGGGTGCAGGAGAGATCCCTTGCTTCCTCTCTGCTCTTAAGGCACAGTGATGGCCTTCCACCGGCTCTCATACACCTTGTTAGCTAAAGGTTTCTTCTGCTTAAAAAAACACACACACTTGGGAAGCAGCAGCAGTGAGCTGTGAGATACGCTGGGATGTGTTTATGTTTTATTTTATTTATAACCCACTTCTTACAGAGCGGCTCACAATTTAAACATGCACAATACAGATAAGACACAGTTAAAACACAAACAAATAAGTGACCAGCGCTTATGATGCACAAAACCTCAATTCTCATATTTCATATTACAGAACAAATGTCTCTTCAATAACTTCTTAAAAGCACCAAGGTTGCCCTGCTGGATATCTACAGCCTCAGCTTAGGCTTGTACTATCCCATGCCCAACAAAAAAAGTGTCAAACTTGACATGTCTTCCTACCAGGGCTGCGGAGTCGGAAGCAATTTTAGGGTTACTGGAGTCGGTGAAAATGGGCCAACTCTAACTCTCAATAGAGTTAAATTGTATGTCATGCAAATATTATAATGCTTAAATTTCTTATTTCACAGATAATTTGATTAACCCGTTTTTATCAAGTTCTCTGATTACAAAATGTAATATTTTATAATATTTATATTAGTGAAAATGGCATCTAGAGAATGACAAAGGGACAAAGTTTGTCACCATCCCCACGAACTCTCTCCTAGTCTCTGTGAACTGTTTGATCCCATCAGCATAAGCCTCGAATAGTTATGATTTTATATTCAAACTAGTTACCATTTCTCTTCAATATTTTTCTGTCCTCATTTTTGACCCTCTGTCAATCCATCAGCTTTTCTGCTTTTGCTTACGCAGACAACATACAGCTATTACACCCATTAAACCCTGAATATAAACAAAATCAAAGTCATTAATCAAAAACCTGAATAAATCAGAATTTGGCCAAATGAAAATATGCTAGCGTTAAATATTACCAAGACCAAGACCATGATTTTTCCCTGGATAGAAGGGATTTCTTTATGCGCCCCAATAACACTTAAAAACAACCCACTGCAATCGGTCACAACTATAAAAATCTTTGGGATCACTTTTGACCAAAAACTTTCATATTATGATCATATCAGTTGTGTGGTTAAATCCTGCTCCTCCAAACTTCGAATGATCTGCTCAATATCGAAATTTCTGGAACCTAAATCATTAAATATCCTGATCCACTCATTAGTGAGTTCCAAATTGGACTACTGCAACAGCTTACTAATAGAAATTACACAAAAGGAAATTAGGCACCTCCAAATAATTCAAAATACGTCAATCAAACTAAATTTCAAATTCTAATAAATTTGATCACATCACACCCCTGTTGGAAAAGGCACACTGGCTCCCAATTAAAAAATTGTTATAACGGTAGACCTGCAGAAAGTCTGGGAGGATGTCGGGTGGTCACCAGGTGATGACCCGAATATAGGACGAGACCTCCATTTTTGGGCCATTTATTTGGCCCTAAAATCTTGTCCTATATTAGAGTATATACGGTCACATGAGCAACTGGATCCAGACATCCCCACACCTCTGGACATCATGAACCATCTCCTTGCACAGCAATGGCAGTAATCAAGCAGTTAGTTCATCTCCTTCAACCTAATACCATCTGTGGGGGTCAGGTATGGTCTTATTAACTCCCCTCTCCCCAAAAAATGAGGTGGGTTGTCCATTTTTATTGACACACCTGCCCCTTCATTAAGCATGCCACCAGGAATCTATCCCTTCAAGGCTTTGTCTTGGAGAGTAAATGAGGTGAGGAGGGCTGGAATGTAAGCTCAGAACCAGCATCACATTAAGGTATTTCTTAGCTCAAGGGTCCATTAGGAGCTTTCAGAAATGCCAACATATTGCCACATCTAAAAGAAGAAATGCTGCTTAATGCTGAGCCAAGATCCCAGGAGGCCTACACTGCAGTCAATGAAAAGAAACTCAAAGATAAGAAAATGCTGTGAAAGGCTACTGTACCAGAACAAAGCGTCCCAAGGAAAGATGGAAAATTCCTCTCTCTCTTGCATCAGGGAATCAATCTCTATACAGCTGGACTTTTCTTGTCTAAAGGTTTTAAATTCTTCTACACTAACTTTAAAATTTCTGCAAGTAGAATACGACATGTTGCTCCTTTGTGCTGATCAAGTTCATTGGATGCTGCTGCTGAGGACTTTGAAGCAATCGGAGAAAGTCATTAAGTCAAAACAGCATGTGCAGAAACAGGACTTCAAGGGGGCAGAAATTTGCAAGCAACAATACTTACTGCTAAACATACATGTTCAGCTCAAGCTGCACCGAGTTGCGAAAGGAGAAATTCTTCAGCTATTATCGTTACTAATACTAATTTCTATAGTACCACCAGGTGTACACAGCACTGTACAGACTGACCCTGCTCCTCAGAGCTAAGTAAGAACACAGGCTACCCTATTCAACACACAGACCAACCCCCTGCTTCCCAACCTCCAGGGGTGGAAAACCATCTGGATGGGTTATAGATGGGAATCACTGACAATGGGCCAACTAAAAGAAAAATGAAGCTCCTAAGCTATATCACCAAAGATGATGATCCAGTGCTCCAGGAATGGCGAGGAATGACTCTAAAGCAGTCAGCACAAATGATTATTGTTTTAGAGATACTCTTGATGTGTCACAGTAACATTAAGCAGCAGTCAGCTTCAAGGGATCCGCGCTCTGAAGCAGAAGATGGAAGCTTGGGTCGAGACTCAGGCATTTGCTTCTTGACCTGGGAACAGTGCTGGAGCAGCAGTCTGAAACCTAAGCATCAGCTCAGCTAAATACCAGTCTTCTCTCCAACGAGTTGATGGTGGCCTTCAAGAAAGCTAAATAAGTTTCTCTATCACACCAAGCAGGTGGTGATGGTTCTGGGGGATTGGAACTCAGGTCCCTTCCAGGTTTCAAAACCATCTGCTTATATTGTGAACAGAGCTAAATAAGATTAGCAGTAGAAGCAGTAGTGGTACAACCTCCAACCACTAGGATGTGCTGCTGGTTGAGCCAGTTTTCGCATACTGTGATTTTGAACGAATTAGCCAGTAATGTAATAATCCAGCCCTCCTGACCTTGGATTTAAGTCTAAGGGATGTTTCAAGGTCATTGATCACTGGTCTCTACTAGCCTTACTGCAATTAATGCACTACAAACATCTTAATTATAAATTACTACAGTATGATACATAATCCAATCAGCTGCTATCAGATACACAACTGCTATGAAATTAATTGCATAACATTTTGGAGAAAGATGTGGAGAAATGCTACAGAAGAAAATCATACAAAGGAAAAACATCAAAGTGTGCTGTACAATGGCCTCATCTTTAGACCGAGATGAAAAAGGCAAATGGTGAAAAGGGTAATAAGGAACAGCAGAAATACAGAATACGTCAGTCTGGCGTTCAAATACAGAGCTTACAGAACATACACAGAAGGCAGGCAGAATGTGTTAGAGCAGGGTGTGACAAATTGCAGGCACCATGTTGCTATGCTACCTAGAAATTTCATTGTGGCACCCAGGACTTGATTTGTGACAAACCACCAGAGAACGGTGTTCCAAAATGTTTTGAAATCTCTAGAAGATCCCCATAGCTAACCCAGCTGCATGACCTGGTCCACAAAAGGGGGCAAAAACAGAAGGAGGCATTTAGCAGCCTGTATGGGCCAATAGAAAGAATCAGTTCAGTGCTGCCGCTCAGAAATAGGGGGAGAGAAGAAAAGAGCTAGAGAGGGGGCTGGAGAGAGGAAGAAATAAGTCTGAGAAGGGGCAGGAATAGGGTAGGACCAAAAGAATTGCAAGACTGAGTCAGGCCAAAGGTCTATTAAGACAAGAATCCCGTTGGAAACAGCGGCCAATCCAGTTCACAAATGCTTGGCAGGATCTCCAAAGGTACAGGAGCTAAGATCCCATGCTACCAACTCCTAGGGATAGGCAGAGGATCCTCCCTATGCAAACTGTGGTGAGAAATGACCTCAGTAATGACCGTGGCCCTTGTCCTCTTTTCACCCACAAAAGAAAATGGATCCATCAAAAATAAATCAAAAATCCAAACAGAAAATGGCAAACCTATTTTTTACTGTATACAATGTCTTTTGAGTGACAAAACTGTTTTCAGAACTGAGGTTGAGAAGAACACCTGTGAATGCTTTGTGAAACACAGGGCCAGTAAGGTCACCCACCCAGCAAAAGAACACGCAAAGCGCAAAAGGTTACAAGTTACCAAACAAGTGGTGACAATCACAGTTTCTCCCTCTGGACATGTTCACTTGCTTTGCGGTGAACTTTGTGCTATTGTTACATATGAAAAGTGAGCTTCAAATAGAAGAAAGTGGGCACCAAACTGTTTGACATCATTGTTTCAACCACAGATGCTTTTTTAGATTGCCCTAAATTAAAAAAAAATTCAAATGCTAGAGAATCCAGCCATTAATCTTCAGATTGAAGAAAACGGATAACGTTACACCTTATTTACGTGAATTACCATGGCTACCTAGAGAAGGGAGACTACTTTATAAATTCTATTGTAGTCTATTTAAAATGCGGCTTGGAGAAACTCCTGATTATGTGCCACATCTCGTTAAATTTTCTAATAATCCATCTCTGAACCTAAGAAACAATGATCCTTTTCGGTATTCCGTCATTAGGAACATTAGATGCAATAGAACTTTAATTCCACATAGGCATATCGAGCATTTCAAACTAAAGTTAACCAGCAATCTAATTTTAAATGTTTCAAAAAAGACCTAAAGGCCTATTTATTCCATGAATTTGTTATTAATAATTCCTAAATATTGTTAACACTAGTTTTTAATGTGTATCACCATAATTACTTATGTAAACTGCTGTGAATTTCATGGAGGCATTGTATGTATTGTATCATCTGCATGGAAACTGCTTATGTTTATATTCCATTCAGTAGCTAATGCTTTGTTTCAGATCTGACAAAGCCAAAGTCAAGATTGGAGACTGTCCCAGATTATGAAATAGCCAAAGGAATTAAACAAATGCAACTGGGACTTTGTGTAAGTACCCAACTGTAGTCTTGAGGGTTCCTGGTCATAAATGTTTGGCTTTGACCACCTCGCAATTAATAACCTCATTTATTAAGCTGGAATAAAGGTTGAAAACAAATGAGATTTTAGATAGGCTTCCCAAACTACTATTCAAATTCTCATGATCAAAGATGCTTTACTATAATTATTGCTGGAGGAATGGTGTGGCTACAGCCTCAGCAACCTGAGATTGTGGGTTCAAATCCCACACTGCTCCTTGTGCCCCCATTGCCCCAGGTTCATTAGGTAGAGTATGAGCCCATCAGGACAGACAGGAAAAAAATGCTTGACTACCTGAATAGAAATGTACAGTACTTAGGCTATAAGTGATACAGTACAGTCTCGGTTAACCGGGTCTCCCTGAAGCGCCAGCGTCCTGAGCCGCAAATCCTTACTCCCTCCCCAAACCAGCTCAGGACTGCTGCTGTGCTGATGCTTTGGTGCAGAAGGGAGGGGGGGTTTACAGCTGCTTTGGGGCTCAGGATAGCTGCCGCACTGGTGCTTCGGGGAGGAATTTAGAATGTGTTAGATAAGGTTTCTAACACACTTTCAATTAACCAGAAAACCAGTTATCCAGTATCCACCAATCCCCATGGGTGTTGGATAAATGAAATTCTACTGTATATAAATACTAAAAACAAATAAATTCTGCAAGCAGCAGGTCTTCACCCACTGTTCTTGTTAGATATGAGCGCACATCAGTGCTTCAGCCAATCCAAATTCACTGACTACCAATCTTGCTAGATTGGAGGTTAACATTAGATTGTATATTGAACATGTGTGAGAAGAAGGCTGTTCTACATATGCCACATCCACAAATTAATTTTATACCCCTGGCTACTAAAAAGTGATAAACTAAATAGACCAGGCTGATGTATAAAAAAAAAATCTATACTATAGAAGAACTATCAGCAAGTTTTGCATAATTATTAACCTACTGACATGCAGTTTGGCAATCTCTTTTAAAGCAGTAAAATGGGCAACTGTAAAAATCACCGACATCCCCCTTTGGATTCTCATTTTCCCAGCAACACTAAAGGATAGTTATTCTCTATATAATGAAACATTACCCCTAGGTGCAATTCTGAACTAAAATATCAAATTACTATCAGCTGAAAGAGCCGCAGAGTGAAAGGAGAGGGAGATGATCCCAAATTGAAGATCAAGATCAAAAAGAAAAGAAACTAGGGACTAGTATAAAAATGTATTTCAAGAATGTTCTGCAAAGTTTCTACAATTCCTCCCACTTAGCTAATAGCACTTTCATATCCATTGCCAAGCTGATCCTCAAAACAACTCTGCACGGTGCGTGCATGTGTGAATAATGCATGAGCTGCTGGAGACTGGACTTGGTGAAACTCTGGTGGGGGGGGGGATTAAAATTAAATACAGGGAGCACAAAAAAAAAAAAAAAAAAATCAGAGCCACAATCAGCTGAAAGCCAGCCGGTGGAGGGAAGTGCAGTGGCTGCTGGCTCAGTTGTTTCGCAGCTTCCCCTGCTGGCTCTAGAGCAGTGATCAGCTGCCAACATGATCAAGAATGGTAAAACAAGGCAGTTCAACACGAGCAAAGAAGAACCAACAGCTATTGGAGAAGGAGCAAGAGAAATGTGGACGTATTTAGGCACTTAAAATAAAAGAATATGGGAATGGGCCTCTTTGTGACTATGAATTCAGGAAGATCTGATCAGCTAGATCTGGGGTAGGCAATTCCAGTCCTCAAGAGCCACAGGCAGGCCAGGTTTTCAGGATATCCACAATGAATGTGTATGAGATGGATCTGCATGCACTGCCTACTTGAGATGCAAATCTATCTCAAGCATATTTATTGTAGATATCCTGAAACCCTGACCTGCCTGTGGCTCTTGAAGACTGGAACTGCCTACCCCTGAGCTGGATAAACATTGGACGAACTCCATTTCCCTTGATGTCTTTCATTACCCCCCCCCCTTCCTCTTCATTTCCATACTGATGATGCCTCAGCTTCACAAATGGATTTCATTCTGCAAAAACACTGAAAAGCCGATTTTCTGATTTCTGATCTAAATAATAATAACTTTATTCTTGTATGGAATAAACTACCATGGAAGTTCTATGCGGTTAGCAGATGAAGAGACTGTACATTTACAGCGAAGTTACATTTTCGGCGACGCTGCATTTACAGTGAAGTTCATTTTTACAGCTAGGTTACATTTGCAATGAAGTTACCTTTGAAAGATCATCATAAACCCCCATTTTATAAAACCGCAGTGTGGTTTTTAGCGCCAGCCATAGTGGTAACAGCTCCGACACTAACAGAATTCCTGTGAGCGTCTGAGCTGTTACCATCTTGGCTGGCGCTAAAAAACGTGCTACGTGTTTGTAAAAAAAGGGGGGAAGGGGCAACGCATTGAGTTAGTCCAATGAAAAAAGTATCACTTTATTTCCTTTGTTTTTTGTTTTATTTCTTTATATTACCTTGTGTTCTCAAATAAACCTTAAGTCAAAATAAATACCTAAATTTACAGTTTATGAACACCTAAGAATAGAAGCTCTAATTATAATTAGAACTGAAATGCCCAGAGAGCATGTACGTCTGAGCTCAGATCTCCTGTTTTATCTTTCAGCTGTTTATGGCAACATCAGCAGATTGAAACAGCCAGACTGGTCCATCCTGCTGAGCTCCACAACTGTAAATAAATGCCAACCATGTCTAATGCCTCTGCTAGCTTCCCCTTCAGAACTTATTTTTCTCATATATGAAATTCAGACCAGAACAGAACTAGATCAATTAAAAACAATTTCTGACATTTAGTCTTGGAGCAAGGACAGGCTAACTTCAAGTCACCTAACTCTGCCATCTTTTGGCACTTCTGCTGGACTGAAGGTCTCCTGAGACACCTACCGTGTGGCAAGGTTATACTCGCACCGTCAATGATTGCTTGTGCCAGTTCGTGATCGTTGCTCTCGAAGGCATGAGCTGCGGCTTTGAGAGCATCCCAAATTTCCTTGCGGCCTTCGAAAGCTGGTGCTGTATCCCAGAATTCATCTCTTTTGCTACGCAACTGTCCGTCTGTCATGGGGTAATCGCTTTTCCATTTCGGCTTTTCTTTCTTCAGTGGCTGATTTCTACCCAAGGCAACTAGGGAGGGAAAGAAAGGAACACATTACACTAAGGGAAGAAAAAAAATGAATTCCTCTCAGTAAAACCAAGAATCTTTTATTATCACTGTTATCAACTTGTTTAACCACCTTAAGGTCAAATACACTCTTCCAGATCCTGCTCGTCTTTCAGGAGTAACCACCAAGTCTGACAACCATTTACAAGGGAGATCCAGAAGGATATAATGGGAGACACTTAGCATTTGAGTTCTGAATCAAAAGGGCAGAGTTTGTGCAGCCAACATGTCAAAATTCACAAAGCAAGCCAGATACTGGTTTTATCTTTCATGCTCAAAGCCTTCTGGTCTCGCTCTCTCCGAGATTCTCAGATTCAGAATCTCGGAGAGAGCGAGACCAGAAGGCTTTGAGCATGCGCAAATGCTCAAAGCCCAGACCAGCCCAGCACAGGGAAGAGGGAGGATCTCCCTCGCACCGCCCAGCCCAGCCCAGGCGAGGGAGGATCTTCGGGCACTGGCACATCCTGTGCATTGGTGCTGGTGCCGGTGCCCAATCGGGTAAGCGATGTCTTTGCGGTGCTGGGGGGGATGTAGGATCGCGGGGGAGGATGCCGGTTCGCAGGCCAGAAGAGGGAGTAAGCGGGGGTGGCGGGAGGAGGTTATAGCAGCATGCGCGGTATACGCGTGTGCGTGCTATATAGATTTTTTTTACAGCAATGCTTTGTTCCCGCGCGCTATATGCGTATGTGTGTTATACACGTATGCGCGTTATATGCGTGAAAATACGGTAAGTCACCTGTATTACTGGAATCATTAGCTCATAACATTTTCTTTGCTGGTTATTAGCCCACTTTACAAGTTAAACAAGTAAATTATGTGAATTTAAGATCGAGGGGCCATAGCCTAGTATCCTGTCTCTGAATTGGTCAATAAGCTTATTAGGACATACTTCGTAGATACGAAAAAGTAGATCCATTCATTGCTTCTTTTGTGCACAGAAATACTTCATCACCTACGCTGTACTGCTCCCTTGGGTTTTTGCAGCCCAAATGCATAAACTTGTGGATGTAAGCATTGAACCTTAAGGTGTTACACAGTTCTTCCACAAGCTTCCAACATATTCAGGACTAATCACAACTTATAAGAGTGCCTGTAATTGATTCCTAACAAGATTATTTCCTTGGTTGGATAGTCAACCAAGAAACTAAAACGGTTCTGAAAATAAAAATATGTACAATACAGAACAGAGAAGAAAATGGAGAACTTTTCCAATTAACAAGAGTAGAGATTTGAGACTGCTCGTTTTACGCTTTCTAGACCAGAACTAAATGCACAGACTGTTATCCGAAAGCAACTATGCAAACCACAGTAGTGTCAATGTGCTTTAAAATAAGAGTTGCCATACTGGGACAGACCGAAAGTCCATCAAGCCCAGTATCCTGTCTCAATCAGTGACCAACCCAGGTCAAAAGTTAGGGAGAGGTGCAATCTAGTTTTAGACTGAAGCATACCTTGTGCTTCCATAACATAAAAATAACCTTACAAGCCCAATACCCCATCTTCATACAAACTGACTTCTTGTCAACTCTATTGCTTCCACCAGTGGTGCATATGGAAAAATATTTCTCCTACTTAATTCCTGATGATAGGATCATCGTCCAGCAGCCAAAGTGGTTAGATATGTTACTATAGGTTAAGACTAGGATAAAGATAAGAACCACTACTTCAAACTTTGGTCCTGGCTCATATAGATTACTGTAACATTACATAAGGTGTAAAGAGTCAGTTTTGAGGAGACTTCAGATGTTGCAAAATGTAGCGGCCTCCAAATTCAAGTCATTCCCCTGATTTTAACAGTACGTTGGCTATCAGTGATGCCAAGAACGATTTTTAAACTATATTCCTTATGCTCCAGGTTATATGCAAACTTTCATTAACATTCTCTCTTAGAAATTCCAATCCAAAATCAAGAGAGTATTTGGTTTTGCATATCCCAATCCAAAAAAGGTTATTTATAAAACAGTATTTTCACCTCCGTTTCCTTACCAAGCAGCTAGTCACTAGAATTCAGTACCGATAGATGCAAGATGACAAACTAAGCAAACTTGTTTGGACCCAAATCTTTCAAAACCTGAAAAGTGAGCGACAAAGTTTTTGTCAGCTCATTTTTATTTTAAGGGTACTTAGTAAATTACAGCTTGATTTTAGAGCAAGATGTGGAAGAACTATGTGAATTCTTTTCATCATCTCTGTTTCTTTTTTTTTTTTTAAAGCTAATTTTGGTGGAACGCGCTACCGGAGGATGTGATAAGCAGGAGCACGCTACAAGGCTTCAAAGAGGGTCTGGACAGGTACCTGGAGGACAAAGGGATTGAGGGGTACAGATAGAAGTAGAGATAGGTATTAGGGATAGGATTAGAGGCAGTTACAAAATTAGTCAAGGACACTGTTCAGGCAATTAGACTTGATGGGCCGCCGCGGGAGCGGACCGCTGGCAGGATGGACCTCTGGTCTGACTCAGCGGAGGCAACTTCTTATGCTCTTTAATGTTCAAAGCTACGTTGTTGTACTCTACTTTGCTCGTTGCCCACGATTCGGAAACACATACCTGGCCTACTCTTTTTCTCTTTACGAAGTAACTAGTATGAGCTCATGACTCAGGATTTCCAGCGCTCTCTCTCAGGCAGCGTGGATCTAATGTGGCATTGTTTTTCATTTGAATGATACTGATGCAGTTACTTGGATAACAAGTTGGCTATTGACAGAGTCAAGAGTGGAGTTACCTCTTCAGGAGGAGAATGCATTATTCAGGATCAGGGTCAGCAGGTCTCCTGCCCCTGACAAAGCTAGCGGTCTGCATTCACACTTCCCTTTCTCTCTCCCTCACCAGTTTGACTTCTTTCTTCTCGCAATCTCTCCTCCATGTTTAATCCTTTCCATTAATTTTCAGATTTAAATTTTCAGATTTGAATACTTTCTTTTAGAAATCCAAGTTAAAAGGGAATTAAAAATAAAATACATTGCATTAATACAATTTTAAATACCTCCTTATTGATGAAGCAGCAAAAATCACGTTATAGGAAGGAAAGGGATTTGGGGTTTAACTCGCACCCTTTTCAGTAGCAGCACAAGAAAAGTTGCAGTCGTGTACAAGAGAAATTTCCATGTTTCAGAGAGCTCACAGTCTAAACAATTCAATATTCAGTTGGTGGCAATAAATGGTTTTTAAGAATTGGCCATTGCCAGCTACAACAAGCCTGGATATTCAGTGCTGGACCATGACTACCAGCATTTACATAGGTCCTGGCTGACTACTGGCCAGGACCTGCATAAAGAAATCTGTCGTTCCCCCTCCCCCCAATAAGATCAGTCTTCCTGTCCCAAGAGAAAACCCCCTTACTAACTCCATGTATAGAAAAAAAAAAAAAGAGAGAGCTAGTCCTGGTCTTTAAAAAAAACAACAAACTAACAACAACAACAACAAAAAAACTTCTAGCCTGCTTAAATCCTAAGCGGGTTATAAAATCACATATACAAAATACAGATAACATATACAACACATAATAATCATAAAACAGTAATATATTACTTACACATTTTCCTCCAAATTTTAAACAATTAATGAACACACTTTACTCCTCAAAAAAGCCTCCAACAAAACTTCATTAATCACAAGGTTAGAAAACAGCACCAAATGCTACATACATTGAACCAACTTCTATTTAGAGTGTCATTCTGAAAGCGGGACGGGCCCAGGCAGCAGTGCAGACGCCCAGACACCGCTGGACCACCAGGTTTAAGGGGTGCTTAAAAAAGAACTATGGGGCGTGGGGGTGTTTCAAAAGGAAGGGCAAGCGGTGTTTTAGAAAGTGCATCTTATAGACCGAAAAATATGGTATGTTGCATCTATCAAGTAGTATAATATTCAGTTATGGTAGAGCAATAATGCAGCTCTCATGCCCATTTCTAAAGAAGTCTTGTTAAGACAAATCGTCTGTCTCATTGCACAGTTATTCTAATGGACAGCATAATATTGAACAAACTAGGTACTATTTGTTCCATGGAAAAATTAAGGAGTCACAAAAGAGAGAGATAAAAGTATTGACTCAAGTAAGCCTTTTCAATCCCCCTCATCGTGTACTTCCAAACCGATTGCAACCAAGCATTTCAAATAAAGTTAGATCAAATACAGTCATCTTTACACCATGCCAAAGGTAGAGAGAAGAAATGACAGTATGGAAGTAGAGGTACAACAAAGCCTTCAGAGAGTAATATCAAAGGCCATCCCAAGCACCTGTGAACAAGGGTCCATATGACAAATATACTCCCACCACAATTTGAATGGCCAGACAAAAAAACCACCCCACAATTTCTGTGATGATCTTAACAGATCACAGGTTCATGTAGGCAAGCAATGTTACTAGGCAGAATAAATGTCATTTGTTTTTATGTAAACGTGATACATGCCACTTTGGTTTTATTAGAAACAAAGACAAAATAAGACATTTGAATACATTCAAAATACTAGCAAGCGTACAATGGGAGCCAGTCCTTTTGTTTGAGGAATCCGATTTTTTTTGGGTGTGTATTCTCCATAAACTGAGCTCAACATTGGTTTGGGTTATTCATGTAACATTACAGACAAACAATAAAAACTCTATTGATCCAAGGATAGTCCAGGAAGACAAAGAACAGATCCCCAAGGATGGTTTCCACATACAAAGTTCTTTCTGTAACACAAACAATCTATGTGGCCCATGTTTTGCCCACAAAATAGGCTGTTTCAGCAGACAGTAAGTTGGCCAAACTTTAGCAGCCCTACAGTGGGCACTGATTTCACATGATTTTATGTGAAGCCAAGACTGCTGCCAACTGGGAGGGCTGCTAAGTTTTGACCAACCCTGTCCTTATCTCTAAAGCAATCCATTTTGTGGATGAAACGTTGACCCCATCATGTAAAGACCATAAGAATTGCCACTGCTGGGTCAGACCGGTGGTCCATCATGCCCAATAGTCCGCTCATGCGGCGGCCCTCTGGTCTAACACCAGCACCCTAACTGAGACTAGCCCTACCAGCGCACGTTCTTGTTCAGCAGGAACTTATCTAACCTTGTCTTGAATCTTTGGAGGGTGTTTTCCCCTATAACAGCCTCTGGAAGAGCATTCCAGCTTTCTACCACTCTCTGGGTGAATAAGAACTTCCTTACATTTGTACGGAATCTATCTCCTTTCAACTTTAGAGAGTGCCCTCTTGTTCTCCCTACCTTGGAGAGGGTGAACAACCTGCCCTTATCTATTAATCATATAAACTAGGACTACACAAAGACACACTGAATCTTTTGTAGGTGAACCATGCGAGTCCTGATAAATAAAGAAATATGAGGTCCCATTGACAGATGGCTGTGTAGCATGAGCCCAAGGTAGTGTCAGTATTACTTGAGCTAATCTCGGTACATGATAAAGTGAAACAGATCAAGATCTTCAAAAATGACAAGCTCAACATTATTTGTATTAATGTAAGCACTGGCCAATGGTACCGGAAAGTAGAGGCTACTGGATCTTAACAAAAATACCACATTAAGGGTACTGAGGCTGCTGAATTTTCATAATAATAATTTTTAAAAAGTTGATCACCTTCTACAATAAAAAGATGGGTTAGAAATAGGGCATGTTGCATGGAAAGTAGGTCAAGTTTGTTTGTTTTTTTTAAGGCAAAGTCAAACTCTTACTTCTTTCTGGATCTGGGGAAACCAAGTCCTGTTGTAAACTGGCATTCATGAGAATAATTTAAAAAGTGAGCTGGACTCCAGGCTTTACCACCAACTAGCAAGGTAGATTAGCAACGGATGATGATTTGCCGACTGAACTTTTGTTTTCCTTGAAGGAAAAGCAAGAGACTAGATCCTCCAGAACAAAGGGTGGCCTACGAAAATATATATGAACACACGTATAGGCCTATGGCACACTATTTCTATTGGAGGTACGTGAATTGTCTGCATAATATCCCCTCGTGCCTTCTGCTCCACTGCCTTAAAGAAATCTTGGACTTTACACTTCATTTCATAGGGCTTATATTTCAGAACCTACACTATTTTGGTATTTCTCTTATCTATATCCTTTAGCAGATGTAGTTTCAGAATTTAACACAATCCAGAAACTTTACCCTCCTGATGAAGAAATGACCCAAATCAATACTAGGATAGTTAAGAACATAGGAATTGCCATACTGGGATAGACCAAAGGTCCATCAAGCCCAGTATCTTGTTTCCAATAGTGGCCAATCCAGGTCCCGAGTACTAACAGATTTTATGTTGCTTAACCTAGGAATAAGCAGTGGATTTTCCTCAAGCCATCTTAATAATGGCCTATGGACTTCTCTTTTAGGAACATTTTTAAACCCTGCTAAGATGATTATGTTGCCATTTTTGTTAGTTTTCCTTTTTTTTTTAAATCTTTATTCATTTTCAAACTTACAATAAGTGTGACAATATATTCAAACAAATTAACAATAAATATATCACTTAATAATCATCACTTGTACAAATGATATGCTCTTATCTCCCACACTTCCCACCTTTTCTTATCATATAATCAAATACCTTGTACGATTTGTAATAATAAATTACCCTCTCTCCCCCCCTCACAATTGAACTTGTAAATTCAAGGGAAAAATTTATATACCGGTATATGTTTGATTTTCAGAACCGCTCTTCTGTGCCATGGGTTGAGTATGGAGTCAGGAATAACAGCTCCTGGGGAAGATTCTTGGCTTACAATAAGGGCAACACCTGGTAGCTGGATTTATAGCCAAGCACATAGATGCAGGGTTAAAAAAAAAGCCCCAACGCATGGCTCCCTGGTCTATTCTGGATGTTTATATCATCACAGAATCAAAATGGGTCAAAAAAAATGAGAAAACGAATTATTTTAAGACCACAACAATATCATAAATCAAATATTAAAATATTGGTGAAATAGTTTTCTAGAGTTTAAAAAAAAAGTGGATAAATGGGCAGAGACTAATTGGCAATATCTTTACAGATTTTACTAGATTAAAAATAAATGAACCATTCAAAAGTCCCTTAAAATGAATACTTTTAATATTAAGATAGTCTAACATCAGAGAAGGAAAAGGGAATGGGGACTTGTATACTGCCTTTGTGTTGCTTTGGCATTCAAAGTGATGGGCACTAGAGGATTAAGTGACTTGCCCAGGATCACAAGGAACAGTAGCTCTACTGGTGAATTAAAATGTAAGGAATGCCATAGGGACGTTGCTACAATGACCGAATAAAACCTTCCCTACCAATGGTCTTAACAGATTTTTAAAAATACCCTAGCTGTGAACGAGAGTCCGTAGTACTAGATCCCAGCCTTCAATCTGACTGAGCTGGAAGACACACGAAGAGTGTGAGTTAGCAGGGTAGAGCAAAATGAATTAAAAATAAAAACAAACCTGAAGGAGGCCTTGAGCTTAGGATCAGGGGGACTTTATCATATCATCCGAAACCTGCTTGCGTCTGCAGGGTGATGAATTCTTTCCCTCATTACTTCAAATGGGCCACGGAAGGTCACAGGGAATCTCTAGACATGACAGGCAGCAACATCTGCTGTACACCAGGACTCTATTTTGACACACATTTGACTGTCTGTAATTCCCATCACTCTTTCACTTTCCAGATAAAACTGTTTTTCATGGAGGGCCTAGTCACAGAGGAGTTAGTACTATGATTATTTCTATGCAACAACTGTTGCATGTCCTAAAAATTAAGGTTTTTGACTTTGAATGCAGTTGATCCTTACAAAGCTGGAAAATCTGCAGGAAGAAAAAACAATCTTTAAAATAAACTACTGTATGTGCAGCGCCTTTGAACCTTGTGGCTGATAGCCCTAACAGCGAGCCTGCTGGTCACTGGGATGGCCTGCTTCCATATCTTGGCTGCATCTGGATTAAAATCAAATTGGAGGAGCGCCATTAAGTGGACAGTGACTCTGGAATATATTTATAATGCAGGAGCATTTTATTTATTTTAAGTTACTAAATAAATGTATTTGTTTTTTTAATTAATTAATTAATTTTTATTTAAATATTTTTGTTTATTTGGTGTTTTGTGTCGCCTTTCATTATGGGGTAGGGAGGGAAATTGGAATGATTTTAATATATATGTATGGAGTGAGGAGGGGGGATATAGGGGAAAAGTGGTTTAGATATATTAAAATATATTTTTGGAGGAATGATAAAATGTTTATGCAAATGTTTTATTGTGAATTTGATTGTAAAGAATGTCTTTTTGTATCATATTGTTGTATATTCCTTCAATAAAATGTTATAACATAAGTTACTAAGGCCCTCTTTACTAAACCGTGCTAGCGGTTTCTAGCGCAGGAAGCCGCGCTGAATGCCCCGCGCTGCTCCCGACGCTCAAAGAGTTCCTATGAGCGTTGGGAGCAGCGTGCAGCATTCAGCGTGGCTCCCGGCGCTAAAAACCACTAGCACGGTTTAGTAAAAGGGGGCCTAAGTTATTTTTATCTTATTTAAAATGCTCTATAACAGAATGCGGTAATTTATCTTTAGTTACATAATACATATCTTTTGCTGCTAGATCCTTTTTATTTTGATTGTCCTTATTTTTCTTTTCTTTCTTTTATATATACTATTTTTAATTACTTACATTCAGTTTTTCTCCATTTTCTTCTTAGGCACCTTAGCTTAGACTGTGCTCCTAATCTGGGACAGATAAGTTATTTCGATGTGCCTAATATTCTAAATTAATTTTTTATGTTACACTTTCTCCTTTGATGTATCTAATTTATGTAACTGCCTAGGCCTGAAAGGCATTTGTGCGTTATACAAATAAAAACTTGTGTCATGTTATCTCCAGAACTGTACATAAAGGCACTATATCACCTTCTGCTAGCCATTCCTATCGCTATACACCACTGGTCTCAAACTCACAGCCCGGGGACCACATGCGGCCCACCAGATATTATTTTGAGGCCCTCGGTATGTTTATCATAATCACAAAAGTAAAATAAAACAGTTTCTTCATCATATGTCTCTTTAGCTATAAATGACAATATTATGATTAAGACTTAGTCAAAAGGAAAGATTTATAATCTATAAAGAGTTTTACCTCATGCAAAATTGTCATTTCTTTAATAAGACATTAACTATTTTTTCTGAGGCCCTCCAAGTACCGACAAATCCAAAATGTGGCCCTGCAAAGGGTTGGAGTTAGAGACCACTTCTATACACTCAAGCATCATCCTAGTTTTTGCCTTTTCTACCTATTGGTTACCTTAAGATCATCACATACGATCACACCAAAGTCCTGTTCCTCTTTCTTCACTTCTTAAACTGTGCCATTTCTTAAGGGTTTTGCAGCCCAAATGCATTAAATCTTAGGTCTCTTACTTTGAAAATGGGAAGTCAGTGTCCCTCCACTATTAAAGATGTACGTACCTTCACAAAAACTTTGCAGCAGCCAGGGCCAACCATTCTAAAGGGAGGGTGGAGGGGAATACATCAAGCGGAACACACATTTTACCACCTGATAAGTCTTTCTGTTACTGAAAAGGCTACAGAGTTTGAGGAAACTTTTCAAAGGTGATTAATTCCTAATATTTAAGAACATCTGCAATGGCAAAAATCCAAAACCACAGATCCAAGAGATCATGCCAACACAACATCTGGTAAAATGACTAGCTGGTATAAAATGAAGCAGTAAGCCATGCTCAGAAAACATAACACCCACTAGATATAGTTTTCTCTGAAAATAATGCAGTGACATTCCATTGCACCATTTCACATTAATCTGTCTCATCACAGAAATTTGAAAAAGGGGAAAACATACTTAAGACATCCTCAAAGAGGTTCTATAGATGAACCAGATCCATTGCCAGTGCAAAATACTTCAAGGGATACCAGGGGAAAAAAAGGGCTACATGGTTATAGCCTTTAAATTTGGCAGACAAAAACAGCCTTAACATAAGAATAGCCCTTACTGGGTCAGACCAAGCTCAGTAGCCTGTTCTCACGGTGGCCAATCCAGGTCCCTAGTACCCGACAAAAACCCAAGGAGTAGCAACATTCCATAAAGAATCCCAAGGAATAGCAAGATTCAAGAATCCCAAAGAGCAACAACATTCCATGCTACTGATCCAGGGCAAGCAGTGGCTTCTTCCCTCATTTCTTAGGAGCATTTCAGTTGCTTTACTCCTCATATATTCTTGTAGAACATACACAAAACACTGCAATAGACAAACAGTGGGGTTTCTCAGCTGCTTTCATACCCAGGCTCCTCGGTTCAAAAAGGCTAGAAAACACCACTGGTTTCTTAACACAGACACTGTAAAATCGGGATTTACGGAAATTGAGAAAAAAAAACAAAACAGTGACAAACTTACTGTAGGGACTCAAGCTGTTCCACTTCCTAACAGAAGCGCCACACTCCAGCTGAACTCATGCAGAAAACGCTGCTTCCCAGTAAATACCTTCTTTGTATTAAACTGGAGGCCTTTCAGAGCTGCTTACCTAGATAAAGAACATTGTTTGGAGAATGAGGAATTAATGCTGGTTGGTAGACTGAGAACCAGGAGACAGTCTACCTCTACCACCTGTTGTGAGTTTGGGCAAGACATCACCAACCACTGTCTCGGGCATCCACTTAAGACTGTAAGCCCTCTGGCAAAAGACTCTTTGCAATTATTCCACAAAGCACCTTTGTGTAGACTGCTACACGAATGCCAACACAACAGAGAGGTTGTTGTGTATTTCCCTTGGCATGTTCAAAGTCTGCTCCTTTGGCTGCTAACGCTGACAGAATATGCTCTTGAATCCCAAAAGAGCGAGGTACCATCCCTTTCTACATTTATAGACCAACTAAACTTAGAAAATATTGTTAAAGCTGACAAAGTGATCCTAATGTTACTGAAGTGCTGACAGTTCATCTGAACTCTCTTACACTTTCAGAAAAGGAATAAAAAACACTTTCCATACTAATTTTAACTTTAGGTTCATGGAGAACTTGTATACTGCAAAAAAAAAAAAAAAAATACCTCTAATAGCAACTTTATAAATGTTACTTTATACAAACATCTCAATATTACAGTCATCACTGAACTGCTGAACCCCTTACCACACTGACCAGTAGCAACATTTGAACATAAAATTAGCTAAGCCTATCACCTCTTAACTTCATCCTATGCCCTCTCATTCCAGAGCTTCGACTCATATGCATTTATGCCATGTAGGTATTTAAACGTCTATCATATCTCTCCTCTCCCGCCTTTCCTCCAAAGTATACAGATTGAGATCTTTAAGTCTGTCCCCATATGTCTTATGACAAAGACCACGCACCATTTCCTCTGGACCGACTCCATCCTTTTTATATCTTTTTGAATTCTGGAGGCCGCACCATCAATAAGAGATAAAAAAGATGGAGTCATTTCAGAGGAAGGCTACTAAAATGGTGCGTGGTCATCATAAGACATATGGGGACAGACTTAAAGATCTCAATCTGTATACTTTGGAGGAAAGGTGGGAAAGGGGAGATATAATAAGAGACATTTAAATATCTATGTGGCATAAATACACACGAGTCAAGTCTTTCATTTGAAAGGAAGCTCTGGAATAAAAGGGCATAGGATGAAGTTAAGAGTAATCTAAGGAAATACTTTTTCACAGAAAGAGTGGTAGATGCATGGGACAGTCTCCTGGAAGAGGTGGTGGAGAACTGTCTGAATTGAAGAAAGCATGGGATAGGCATGTGGGATATCAGAGAGAGGAAGAGATAATGGTTAGTGCAGATGGGCAGACTGGATGAGCCATTTGGCCTTTATCTGGCATCAATGTTTCTATGTTAATATTTCCAAACGCCTACCCGTCCTATTTTCTAAGGTAGTGACTCCTCAAAGGAGGTCACATCATTGCTGGGGGGATTAACTCCCTTTTCTTTGTCTTTTACTATGACCATTGCCCAGTAGGGGTGGTCGCAATGTGGCCTACAAGTCAGTGAATATCCACAGGCCCCGCATCCTCTCCCAGGTAGGCTTCTTAGAATGGAAACCCATAGGCAGTACTGAGGGCTAGGCGCACTGATTCCCAAGACCTGCCCTGACTGCTGCTGTCTTCCTGCTTTGGATGAGCAGAGAAAGGAGGAGAATAAGTAGAGATTTGCTATTTTTGTTTCCATCATCAACTTGGGCTTTGAGAAATTTAAATATTCATCTATTTAGAAACAGTTTCTGATTTGAAAGATAACCGCTCACCAGAATGTGAAGGGACTTTCTTTCTGCAGGGTCTTTTCATCAAAGAAACGTTTAATAACTCATAATAATAAAAGCTTTTCCTCACTTCTGAAATTTGATCATGGAAAGTAACTAGAGGATCAAGTAATACTCCTAGATATTTAAATTGTTCTACTGTAAGAATTGTTTCCCTAACATTGGTATCAAATTAGGGAGAGAAAGAAATATGACCTGTCAACCAACATGTAATTGTTTTCTCTACATTAAGGACAAGCTGGTGATCATATAACCATTTAGACAGAGCTGATAAACCATTTTTGAGCTTGTGATATGTCTAAAGTCATGGGATTAATTTTTTCTACAATTAAAATATCATCAGCATAGCAACACAATTTAACCCCAAACTCTTGAATAACAGATGTGGGGAATGAAAATAATAAATAAAATTGGGAAGAGTGAAGATCCCTATGGAACTCCACGTTACCGTAATTTATAATCTTTCCAGAAATCACAGAAAATGTCCTCTTGGTAAGAAATGATTCAAACCATTTTAGAGCATCATAACCTTGTCATCTGAAAATGGAAACTATCACTGTTAATACTAAATAAATTTAAGAGCAAAATGCAGAAGAGAAAATAAATAGCTTTCAAAGCAAAAGGTAACTTAAAAAAAAAAAAACCCCAGCACATCTCAAAGAATCTATCAAATACACACAAAAAAACCCCACTAGTATAGAGGAATTAATCTCTGTGGCTTCTTTTTTGCAAAACTCTTGCATGACAAATAATGTTTGTATATTTACCAAATAGGATATTGAGATCTAAGACAGTTTCAAGTTTATTAAAAATTTGATTGAACGCAAATCAGAATTTCTAAGCGTTTTACAAATTATAATAATAATAAAGGGGAGACAAACTTAACAAATAATCACTTAACAAGACATGACTGACAGACAGGAAAGTTGGGAGAGCTACAGATTAAAAGTGAAGTGTACAAAAAGGGAAGATCACAGTAGGAAGGGGAGGCAATCATAAATATTGATCGGTTCTATGTGAGAAAATTTTGTTTTAGATTCTATATGCCTCTTGGAAAAAGTAAGTCTTTAATAATCCCTTAAATTTCGATAAGTTTTTCTCCGTCCTGATATACAAAGGTAAAGAGTTCCATATTGTGGGGGCTGTAACTGCGAAAGAAGTGACCCGACGTTTCTAAGATATTTAACTTAGTTTGGGGTCCATTGACGTCTTTTGTACAATTGTTATAGTTCTTTTATCCTTCTTTTTGCTGGTATAATTCAAACACACCTGGGGGGAGGGAGGGAGGGATATATCTTTAGTGTGATTCTTTGATGTAATTGTGGGGTGGGGGAGGGCTTATATTGCTGCAATGCTATAGATCAAATTTAAGTGCTTAGTTGCTATTGTTACTGATATGAATATTGTGTTGCACTTTTTGTTAGTAATGGAAAATCAATAGTGATGCTGTTAGTTGTCGAGACGGTAAGAAATGTTGTGACAGGGACGTTTAATATTTTCAGTAGCTACAGCATGGCTATGGAACAAATTGCCAGGTGTAATGCGTTTATGTAAGAGTACCGAACAATTTCATAAGTTGCTTTAAGACTCACCTGATCGTGCAGGCTTTTTATGATAGATGAATTGTTATGATAGATGAATTTAAAAATGATTTCTGATTGTTTTATTGATAATGTTTTAATGTGTCTGAATTATTATGTCTGCTGATTGGAACCTGCCTAAGTTTTAGACGGGAGATAAGTTTTTGAAATAAATGACAAATAATTTGATTGGAGCAGGAGAAAACACATTACCGTGTGCAAGTACCTCTAAATTTTCAGTTAGGCTCAGGAATTCTGCAGAACAGAACCAGTGTTGTGATACTGAGGTGGGAAAAATCTTTTGGTTCTTATGTTTTGGCAGGTTCCATCTTTGTCTCAATTCTCCATTCAGTATCTCACTCTGTTTCTCCCTGGGTAAGCACCAACCCCTAACACTTAGGATATCATTAGTGACAAGGCTCAAATTTCTAGGCACTCAACAACCTAGCACTCAAGATTTTTATAGCTCTTATATTTCTTCTTTTGCTCTTTAGTCTTTTATTACTAAAAAAAATATATAATCAGTTATATAATCCATAGGGCTGCAGTTCAAGGTGGCTCTCAGCAAATTTTCTGAAGGCCTAACCTACAATGAAAACTTGACTCCTCTTCTGTTTTTTAAATTTTCCCCTATACTTTCACTGGGGGCTCGTTTGTGGTGCCACCTTTTGAAGAGCAGTTCTACTTCCTTCCAGCACCACAGAATTTGTGCCCTTGGTCTTGAGTGAATAGTGTGAGATTTTGGGCAGCACCTAGCTCAGACTCACTGATAGGAAGAGGTGGAGAGAGATGGTGTACAGAGAGGCCATACAGAGTCAATGGGTTCCCAGTGCTCCCAGATCTTGCAATAAACATCATTAACTTTTTACTAGTAGAAACCACAAAATGATAATACTCTCAACGGTAGAGTAGAGATCAAAATGTATGAAAACAGTCAATACCATCTTGGTTTAACTCCTAATTTTTTGGGTGATGAAGAATGTCAAATGAGGGCATCAATGACACAGTTATGGTTTGTACTCATGCAATTATAACATTACCATAACATACAAGCTGTGAGACTCTCTAGAGCAGGGGTGTCGAAGTCGGTCCTCGAGGGCCGCAATCCAGTCGGGTTTTCAAGATTTCCCCAATGAATATGCATGAGATCTATGTGCATGCACTGCTTTCAATGCATATTCATTGGGGAAATTCTGAAAACCCGACTGGATTGCGGCCCTCGAGGACCGACTTCGACACCTGTGCTCTAGAGAATGACACGGTGTATGCCACTTATTTGATTTACTTGTGCAGACTATGTTACTTTACAATGCACAAATTAAAAGGAGGACTACAATCTGAGTTTTAGAACATTTAAGTAATACCAAGAAAGTAGCTCTTCTAACACAGCATGGGCTAACTCTACATCATCACACTTGGAACATGTCAGCTGTGTAGTATTGTATATGGGGTGGTGATACTTCACAATAACTCATTGTGAAAGAATAACAGATGATTTACACATACCAAACACCAGCCCCAAAGGTTTAAACCACAATGCTGAGTGACAAATGCATTATAAAATACACAGATATGTCATTTTGTACCTAATTGATTGCACAGCTTTAATGTGTGTTGGTTACTTTGTAAGTGACTTTGATGGGGAAGGGAATGTAACAAAGGCTGTGATGTTTATTTTACAGCCAGTACTAAGTAATTTAATTGGATTCAGTCAGCATTGTTGGTGTCTATGATTACAATTAGCTGTTTTAGCTGCCCTATGCATTTGGTTTGGTTTTACTTCTTTTTTCAGCTCTCTCTCTCTCCACACACACATTCTCACAACAGTCTAAGGCAGGGGTGTCAAAGTCCGTCTTCAAGGGCCGCAATCCAGTCAGGTTTTCAGGATTTCCCCAATGAATATACATGACCTCTATTAGAGGAGTGTGTTGCGCAGTGGTTGAAGCTACAGCCTCAGCACCCTGGGGTTGTGGGTTCAAACCCTGTGCTTCTCCTTGTGATCCTGGGCAAGTCACTTAATCCTCCATAGTCCCAGGTACATTAGCTAGATTGTGAGCCCACCGGGATAGATAGGGAAAATGCTTGAGTATCTGACTGTAAAACCGCTTAGATAACCTTGACAGGCGGCATATAAAATCCTAATAAACTTGAAATATGTATGCAAATGGTTTTTTTTATGAATTTAATTGTAATTGATATCTCTTTGTATCATTTTATTGTATATCTATTTGATTCATTCATTCAATAAAATGTTATAATTAAAAAAAAAACCCAAAACTTGATGCAAATAGATCTCATGCATATTCATTGGGGAAATCCTGAAAACCTGACTGGATTGCGGCCCTCGAGGAGCGACTTTGACACCCCCTGGTCTAAGGTTTTGAAACTTTATGGGATTTGCAGGTGATGAGCTGCATGATCTAGCACAGGGGTAGGCAATTCCGGTCCTCGAGAGCCAGAGCCAGGTCAGGTTTTCAGGATCTCCACCATGAATATGTATGAGATGGATTTGCATGCACTGCCTCCTTGAGATGCAAATCTATCTCGAGGACCGGAATTGCCTACCCCTGCCCCAGCATAAGCATTCCATTAATTGCGTTGCAAGCGGAACCAATTCTTTTGAGCCCTGATCTAGACGCCGCCGACGCCGTTCACTCGGCGGGATCGAGGCTCGCGGGGACTCGCGCCTGCTCCCGGCGCGAGGAGAAAGGGGCGCCCAGGCCCCGCCTCCGAGGCCTGGCGCGAGGACCCCCCGCCCCAGAGCAGACAAAGGAGCGGCGCGAGCTCACCTCCGGTGCCGTCCGAGTTCTCGTTCAGGCTGCCCGAGGAGTCGTGGCGGCTGCCCACACACCCGCCCATGGGGCCGTCACCCGCTCGCCGCTCCTGCTGCCCCGGGGCGCGGGAACGCGCCAGCACACCCGCGCGCCGCCTCAGCACGGCACGCTCTCCGTCGCTCCGCCCCTTCCCCTCATAGCGCCCGAGGACGGCTGGCTTTCCGTAGCACCGCCCCTCCCTTGTGCGCCGGCTCAGCACGCACTCCGTCGCTCCGCCCCTTCCCCTCATAGCGCCCGAGGACGGCTGGCTTTCCGTAGCACCGCCCCTTCCTCGTGCGCCGGCTCAGCACGCACTCCGTCGCTCCGCCCCTTCCCCGTGCGCCGGCTCAGCACGCTCTCCGTCGCTCCGCCCCTTCCCTTCATAGCGCCCGAGGACGGCTGGCTTTCCGTAGCACCGCCCCTTCCTCGTGCGCCGGCTCAGCACGGCACGCTCTTCGTCGCTCCGCCCCAAGTTCCGCCTCCATCCCTATGTCCCGCCCCCTTCGCTCCTCCTCCTGATCTCTCGTTCTAGCGCGCTTGCCTCTGGCGCTCTGACGTCATCGAAAGGCGTCGGATGTTGCATGTTTGCAGCCGGATGAAGCGTCACGGGAAGGGATTCTGCTCTGTGTGGATGAGGCGGATCCGGAGATCCGTCTTTTGCTAATTCCCTTGTGCGATCTGGGGCCAACAGAGCGTAACGGGAAGAGCCAATAGATTGAAAACGAAGAACAAAAGTAGCTCCCAAGGCCTTGAAAAAAGAAATTCTTTCCTTCGCCTCTGGAAACATTTGAACTTGAGCTCTGCTAGCCTAGAACTGGTTTTTATATCTTTTGGATTTTATTAGAGGACTTGAGCTGCATTTAAGCTAGGATTTCTTTCTTTGAATTTGTAAAATTGTGCTTGATTTTTTTTTCCTTATGTCTTGAATTTTGCTTTCTGTACAAGTTAATCTTGATTATGTATATTTGAAAATTTATAAAGAAATAATAATTTTTTAAAAAGTCCTTTCTGGCAGGCAGATGGAGGTCAAGGTTTCAAGGTTTATTAAATATTTGATGAATCGCTGAATCTGTTTACAAAGCGATGTACATAAAAATAGGATAGAATTAAAAATAAATACAAAATACATGAACATTGAGATTAAGACAAGACAGACATTAGTTGGAAGGGGAGGAGGGTAAAAAGATACATCTGTTTTATCGAGAAAGACCCTGGGGGCAGGAAGATGTCCTGGTTGGAAGCAATCTGATTTTTAAAAAATATTTATGCGCCAAACAAAAATGATACTAACTTCTTTAAAGACCTCTCTATTGTCCATAAATAACATATCATGTTCTTTGCATTTATTAATATGAGGTGAATTTAATTGTCTACTGGATCCTTTTTTAGATTGCTCTTCTAATTGCAGACCTACTAAACTCAATGTAAGGAATACCTTTAAACCTCTTATGAAAGAATATGGATGTACTGACTTATAGAGATTAAGAACATAAGAATGGCCTTACTGGGCCAGACCAATGGTCCATCAACCGTTGGGAGCAAAGCATTCAGCGCAGCTCCATGCGCCAATAACCGCTAAAAGGGGGGGGGGGGTTAAAGAGAGAAAAAATTAACAACTCCATGGTCTAAATCACTTTACTACCCTATCTGGTGGAACCCAAATATAAAAAGATGATTTCTTGGAATATTTGGCAATCTTCTAATATATGGAACTTAAATGATCTCTTTATAACTAATACAATAAATAATATAAATCCTTCATGGAAATCTTTTGCAGATTTATAATCTATTTTTAACCTCCCTGATACACAGTTCTATAAATTGATTCAATTATTATATTCTCTAAAGAAAGTAATCACAGAAATCAAGGACTTAAGTGCTTTTCCTTCATTGATCATTTATTGCAAACAATTTATGGCCACGGATCATTTAGCACCTTAGTTTTACAAGTTAAATGTTCAGAAAATAAAGACTTCATTAAAAGACTTCATTAACAAATGGGAGGAAGATTTGCAATACAATTTCTCTAATAGTGCCTGGGAGAAATTTTGGAATGTAACCTTGGCATTATCAAAATCAGCAGCTCTTACACAGACAATGTTTGTATAGCTCATAAAGCGCGTTGGACACCAATTAAGTCACACTATATAAATCCATCACTTTCTCATTCCTGTTGGTCTTCTAAAACTGTTTTAGGCACAGTAGAGCAAATGTTTGAATGTAAATTTGTTCAATCATATTGGAAAGAAATTTGGAATACTATTTGTTCAGTGTTTAATTTGACTACTGAATTAACATACAGACATATTATTTTGCGATCTATATGTTTCCAACATATCCTAAACCAGCAACAACACCTAGTGTTTGATTCTTTGCTTTAAAAATCATCTTAAACTCTTGGAAAGACCTATCCAAAATTCATTACATGCAATGGTGGAATTTGGTTTGCTTAACATATCGATACAAAAACTTATGTAAACAAAAAATCGTTCCTGGTCGTTGGAGAAAGTTCCGGGCTATTTGGGCTCCCATTTGGGATAGTTTGTCCCATGGAGCCCGAAGTATCCTGTTGAATTTTTGAATTTCTTGAGTTTTGACACTGGAGTGCTGGGGAGGGTGGGGGGGGGGTGGATTGGGATCGGGAGTTAATTTTTAAATTGTCTTGTAGAGTTTCTTAGTCTCCGTGCAGAAACCCCACGGAAGACTCTCTTATCTTCTGTTTTGTACCAATTTTGTATATGTTCTGACTGTTGTATTTCATTTGTATGTGTCTTTTTTCAAACAAAATAAAAATAAAAAATCGTTATTACATTCCAAAAACATTGACAAATGGTCTATTTTATCTTCCTTAATTGGTCTAGATGACATATCTACCACATTGTCTTAGGTTTAACTTTGTTCATGTTAGCACTTTTGCTTTTTTCTTCATAACTGTTGTGATAGTAAAACTTGTTATATCAATTTAGATGTTTATGGTGTTTTTGTAAAAAGAAACTTCTTTTCTCAATAAAAATAGAAAGACTAAAAAAAAAGTTTAATTCCTATGTTGGTGTGAATTGAAGGGATGCCCCCTTAACCACTCCATATCTCTACAGTAAGAAGACAGCAGGAGGAATGTTTTGTACATCCTGTTCGCAGGCCTGCCACTCCAAAATGGCGGGCCTTCCCGTTCCTAATGCATCTGAGTCAATCAGGGCCTTAGGATCCTCCCTCTGTATCACAGGTTTCACTGGGTATGGGGCCTAAAGTCTTGATGCACCACAAAAGGGAAGGCCTGCCATTTTGGAGTGGCGAGCCTGCGAGCAGGAGGGACTGGGCATCCCTCCTGTCTTTTTTTCATGGGGGGGGAGGTGCCAGGGGAGGCATCTGGTAGCAGGAGGGAGTGGGAATCCCTTCTGCCAATTTTTTGTAAATTATGGGAAGGCGGGGGGTTGGTGTGGGGTTGGGTCACAGCAGCAGGAGGGAGTGAGTATCCCTACTGATTTTTATTAAAGTATGGTGAAGGAGGTAATGGCAAGGGAGGTGGTTTAGCTCGGCATGGGGGGGGGGGATTCGCAGTGGCAGGAGGGAGTGGGCATCCCTCCTGTTTCTATTTTTGTTCTGGAGGGGGCCGGCTCAAACTTTTTTTAATGGGCCAGATATTGCTCATGTGTTACACAAATCTAACATCTGTGCCCATTGAAAAAAAATGAAAAAAACATGTCAGACCTGTTGGTAACAGCTTCCGACAGGTCTAGCTAGACCTGTCAGTTTTTTCAGGTTGGTATTAGTGATTCAATTATGGCATGTAATGTTAGAGGCCATCAATTGGGTGGCTCGTTTTAATATTAATGACCTCATTTTAATAGTAATGAGGTAATTTGCATGCCAGAGTTGGAGAATATACGAACGCATGGAAAACCACACGATGAGCCATTTTGAACATTGGGTCAGCAAATTTGCTCGGTCGCTTATTTGTTTAGTGCATCTAGGCCACTGTGTTTCTTCAAAGAACTAAAATTAGAACTCTGCTTCCCTCTATTGGTCAATCTGAGTACTTGCATTAGCCAAAATATTCTGTAGGCTATAAACAGCCAGATTGTATTTTATAACAAATGACACAACACTAATTACAATTTATTTTGTGGTACAGGTTTCCCTCCTTAGCAAGGGCTCCGACCCTCTTATAGAACATGATGGCAGAAATGGGCCACGGCCCATCTGCCCACACTAATGGCCCACCCCCTAACTACTTCCATGAAGAGATCCCACATGCCAATCCCATCTTTTCTTAAAATCTGGCCCACTGCTGGCCTCAATTACCTGTTGTGGAAGATTATTCCAGTGATCAACCACCCTTTCGGTGAATAAATATTTTCTGGTGTCGCCATGAAATTTCCCACCCCTGATTTTCAATGGATGCCCTCTTGTTGACGTGGGTCCTTTAAGGAAAAAGAGATCCTCTTTCACCTCGATATGGCCTGTGACATATTTGAACGTCTCGATCATGTCTCCCCTCTCTGCGTTCCTCGAATGAGTACAGCTGCAACTTACCCAGTCATTCCTCATACGGGAGATCCTTGAAAACTGAGACCATCCTGGTGGCCATTCGCTGAACCGACTCAACTGTCTGCACATCTTTTTGATAATGTGGCCTCCAGAATTGTACACAGTATTCCAGATGGGGTCTCACCATGGATCTGTACAACGGCATTAGGACCTCGGGCTTAGGGCTGACGAAACTTCTACGGATACAGCCCATGATTTGTCTAGCCCTGGATGAAGCTTTCTCCACTTGGTTCCGAAACCCCCTTTACCATGAAAACTACAAAGAGATCACTGGTGTAGGAGTGATTCTCTTGCGCTCTCTGCGGCCTCCTCTGTACCGTTCCTTTGCTGCAGTTCACCCAAGTGGAAACAGGAAGTTGCTTCAGAGGTGGGTGGACTGTGACAAAATAAAAGGCCACCGTCAGCGCTAGAGAATTGAAAAACAGTAGCTTATGCACTCCTATCCTCTACTACCTGCTTCCCCCCTCCCCCCCCCCCCCCCCCCCCCCCCCGCCCTAGAACTGACATCGCACTTACAGTCCCGATGCTCTGGATACCAAAGCCAGCGCTCTGTGCTAATCTGAAGGGCCTTCAGCGTCTGCGCATGCTCAAGGCTTGCGGTACTCCCTTTGAAAATCCTGGTCAAGGTAACCACAGAAATAGGACCATTTACACGTCGGTCTTTGTGCGGTGCCTCATAGCCAGTTCAGTGTGGATTATCCTATTTAAACGACTGTGCATTAGCCGGCTCCACAAATCCAGGAATTCAATGGTAGTGCCTCGAAATGGCCTGGCATTGAATTTATGGGTTTAATGCCAGTAGCAGTCAGCAAAATACATCGTTAACAGCTGAATATCAGGTCCTATGTTTTTAGGTGGGCAGGTGGTGAATATAGACATGAAGGAAGGAAAATGGCAAAAGGGACAGTACGAAGTGGGAGATATAGAAAAGGATCCAGCAGGGGAGGGGGGGGAAAGAGAATTATATGTGATGGAGTTGGTATGGAGAGTGGAGTGGCAGAGGCAGTTAGGAAGCCAAAAAACGGGAAAAGGTAGAATTTAGATTTTAGGGAGGGTTTTCTTTGAAAGGTGGTTATAGCATTAAAAATATAATCCCAATTTTAGCCTGAGCTCATTGATTCACTTTAGTTGTATCTTATCATGTCCTTGAATAAGAACAATTCATTGACTTGTTTCAAAGTTATGTAAAGGACTCTTTTTCAATATAACATAACAGCAGATTTATAGACCGCATAGCCATGAGTTCAATGCGATAAACAAAAGATTATACTAAGGAAAATAAAACCAAAACAAAGAACGTTATAAAGAACATAGGGTATCTAATTAGTCAAAAATTTAGAAAAGAGAAAGGTTTTCAACAACTTTCTAAAATGTTCATATGAAGTAGATCTAACTAATATATTGCATGTGTATAAAGGATTATACTACAAAGTAACCAGTAGGTGTCAGGTTTACATCAGAAATTTATTTTATTTATTTATTTTTAAAACTTTAATAAAGCGCCTGTTACCAGTACATTCATATAAAATATATCGGTAAAAACACATCTGCACACTGCAACATACAAGCATAAAAAAAATTCTTTTCATAGCGACATCAAACATATGTTACAATATCCCAAAGAATACCTAAGCGGTTACAAATGCTTCCACAAATAAATAAGCTTTTAAGGATAAATTCTATCCCCCCCCTTTTTTTTACAAAATCTTAGCTTGGTTTTTAGTGGTGGTAACAGCTCGGACGCTCATAGGAATTCTATGAGGACGCAGCATGTCGGATTCAGCACGGCTCCATGCGCTAAAAACCACTATCGTTTAGTAAAAGGGGGGGGGGGTTAATTAGTAAATTGGCTTCAACAACTCACCTTTTTAACAAGCTCATAATTGGGTCCGGCTTTTCTGATTGGAAAATCTGGCAACTCTATTCAAAGGAGGTCCCGAGGCAGAGACTTCCAGTAGAGAACCCTTCAATAGCTGTGGGTTGAGAAGAGCCATGGGAAGCAGAAGGATTCTTATGCAACTGTGTGAGAGAGAGAGAGCTCTTTCCTAGTTGTGGGCTGAGGAAAAGCCCTGGGAAATCAAGAAATCTGGCAAGGACTGTTAGAAGAGCTGACAGTGTGAGACATTTGGTACATGGCTGGCTAAGGTAAGCTAACCTCATTAGACTGAGGATTGTAGAAATATGACAGCAGGTAAAGGCTAAATGGCCCATCTACTCTGCTCATCCACAACATTATTATACCTGCAAGAGTGTCCCGGCTGTTTGTGTGAGTGGGCACAGGGTCCGGGAATACCCGGAATGGACTCTGCCACACTTCCTATCAATAAATTATCTGTTTTCATCACATTTTAACATTCATTTTTTTTAAATCAAATAACCAGCTCCCAACACTGTCCATGTACTGAGACATTTTCCCCTTTAGCCACAACAGGGAAGAAAAATTTAACATCGTCTGCATGCATACGGTGAGCTGCTGTCCTCTGATCAAACACCACACCCAAAGGGGACATATAAACCCTCAGCACCGTCAATAATGAGTGTCTCCCCAATGATTCCCATTTGTTCTTACTTCAAATGATCTACCACTGTGTCCCGCAAACTTTTCGGCACCGAGGCAACCTAAACCCGGTAGCGCGGCCAGAAGGCACTCAGAAATGCGCAGAAGTCACTGGGATGATGTCATGTCACGTGCATACGTGGAGGCCCTCTGGCTGCACCCTGAACCTGCCCCTTTGCCGGTGGGGGAAGAGGAGGAGAGGCACTGGCTGACAGTCTATAGGATGTTTTGAAAAGCCGTCCGGACCTGAGGGCATCTCCAGGGAAACCTTAGCTGGGGCTGCCCTGAGGACTGGGTGAATCATCGATTTTCATGCTTTCTGGATGTCTAATTCTAGGCAGATTGTTCTGGAATTGCTCCGTAAGTGACCTGCACAAGCTATAGATGTTGCCTGTATTTGGCACAGATATATTAGTTGCTAGACTTCTGCATCATGTATGAGTGATAGAATACTGAGGTGGAAGGGTTTCGGTTGGTCTGAACTGAGAATGGAAAAGATCGGAAAATGTCATCCATATGAGCACAGGCTGAGTTAGAGTAGGGTGATTGAACACAGACCAGCAGAGAGCAGAGGATGCTTCGGTCGTGAACACTTAATATCAAGGGGAAATTTAAAGATTGTTATCATGTCTCTGGACTTCCAAAGCCACATGCAGACATTCTTACAGTGCAGTGAGCATGCTTAGTATAGATGAAATCCAGCAGCTTCATGTGCATGAGACCGAAACCAGCAGATTCTGTAGATTTATAAACAGACACTGTTATCTCCTTTCTATAACTTATTTCAATATCGCAAATGATTTGTGTAAGTAAAAAATACTATACATCAACAGAGGTGAAAGAAAATGACTTTATAAACCTCTACATCAAGGGACGATGGGACAGACAGGTGGGGTCGCTCAAGAGGAATGCTTAATAGACGGAGGGAGGGTTCTTGAGTGGGCAGACTTGGGCCGTCAGCCCTTTTCTGCCATCATACTCTCTCTTATTTTTTTGACCTATGGCCTGATGTACTAAGCAGGGTGGGGTAAACAATAGGTTCTGAGCTTGTACCATATACTGAAATCCCTTCATTGGCTTCCTGTTTACTGGAGGATCCAATTTAATAATAATAATAACTTTATTTTTATATACCACCATACAAGAGAAGAGACTGTATACAGACAGTGACTTTACAGAGAACTTTCACAATTACATTGGCATGCTAAGTTTAGTCAGGTTTATCTAGAAGTGTTTTGGAAGTACATCAGGTTGAAGTGGGGTCAGAGAAATTTGTCAAAGAGATAAGTTTTGATTGACTTTCTAAACGTTTGGTACGAAAGTGCATTTGAGATGAAGTTGGTTAAACATTTGCTCCATTTGCCTGCTTGGAATGATAGTGTTCTGTTGAGGTATCTCTTGTAGGTGCAGCCCTTTAGGGATGGAAAAGCGAACAAGTAGGTACTGCGTGTATTAGTTGTGCCTGGGAATTCGAATTGGTGAGACAGATAGGATGGGGATGAAGCTGTCATGGTTTGGAAGCAAAGGCAAGAAAACTTAAAAATGACCCTTGCTTCCATAGGCAGCCAGGGTAGTTTTTTGTAATATGGGCTGATTTCTTGAGGCCATAAATGAGACGGACTGCAGCATCTTGGATGACTCTCAATCGTTTGATAAATGTGCAACTGTAATTTTCAAAATCCTATTTGGTATTTTTTCTCCTTTGGTTCCTGTCTCATTTAATTCACAAGAAATCTCTAATTCTAGGAGCTCTCAGAAATATAAACTCCTTTAATGACTCCTTTATTTCTCTCTGAAAATAATCTTTCATCTCTTTTTGTACTCCGTTTCTTCAGATTGTCGGTATTTCCACATCTCCTTCCCCCTTCTCTTTACCTTGCAGTCTTAGGTGTCTCTTCTAAAGTTAGGTCTAGAGTTCTTTTACAGTAGACATGCTCAGGGGAGGAAGTGCAGCTGAGCAAAGAAACAGAAAATGGAAACCAGACTACTTAGGAAAAGATCAACAAGAATAAAATCGAAAAGAGAACAGGGCAATTAGAAAATAAAAATACCAACAGTACAAAAAAGTATTTTATTTAAAGTATTTAGTGAATGGAATATATCAGCCTTAGGAAGGTGCATTTCTTCTGTCATATTTTGCCGAGTACAGGACAATAGGCATTTCTGTTTTCCTGTTCTTTAGTGTTACACGTGGTTTCTTGGACGTTCCATATTTTTGTATGTGAGCTTCTGTTTCTAATTTGTAGTTCTTTATTCTGTATTTGGTGAAGGTCTGTCTGTATTCTGCTAGCATATATTTCTGTTTGGGGATCTATAATAGGCTCTCTAGCTCTATCTTTGCAAAAGAGATATTAGTCTAGCGCAGTGGTTCCCAACCCCATCCTGGAGTGTTCAGTGGCCAGGACCCAAGTCACACAACCCTGACCAAGCGAAGACGAAGGAGTTGGTAGAATGGGTTATACTGCAAAAAGGTTAAGAAAAACAATTCTATCCAGATAAACTGCAAAGCTTGCTTTTTACTGGTCCATTCATGCGTGTCCAAAAAGCTCAGAAAAATCATTCATCAAACAAATCAAAACACGGGTACTTTTCCCTTAGTTAATGCACTTCTCTACAATTCAGTCATCTTTTCTGCAAGTTTAATATTATTCTTTTATCACGGAGTATCTTTTCTGCCTTCCTTCAGCAACACCATCTCTCAGTACTTTGAAAACACGATAAGACAATTTACCAAACTTCCAGCACAGTCTCTACAGTACCACCAATGAAGAATTTTCCTTGGGTTTGACCTTTTCTGCCCAAACCCCAAGGCATGGGCTCTCTCCGCCCGAATGATCAGCTTAAATCAGATCCCTCCTAAAATATCCCAACTGAATTTAGCTTTTCTCTCCAGTGAAGTTTCAATTGCAGTGATTTTCACTGGCATGACAAGTCCTCAAAAATAATCTTTTCATTCCTATTAGCAAATAAGGCTTAACTTCTGGCCTTCCTTTCTTGCAATGCTGCTTTCTTTAACAAACAGTTATCTCTTCAAAACCGGTTTGCACATTCAAAACATACAGCATTTTCCTTTCTGTCAGCCACCCACTTTAACTGGTTTCAAGTCATGTTCATTTCCTCAAAGCCTGGAGTCATTGGATAATTACCACCCTCACTAAAGGCGCTAAGACTCACCACCATTTCTAAAATAAGCATCTTCCTACCATAGTAATCCAGGTGCCCTGTTATAAAATGACCCTTAAAAAGGTGATTTTTCATTGTCGCGTATTCAACCAAAACCTTTCAAATTTCTTGTCAGATATACATAGGGTCCAATATCCAGTCGGTCAACGTTTTGCTCACTACCAACAAAGTTATTCCTGGATATTCAAAGGCGAGACCTGTGCGGCCTTCAACTTTGAATATTTGGTCATAAGTCAATAGTGCATAAAAATAGGCCAGATTTGTATACAGTTCCATTAATAGGCTAAACCTGGCTGCTGTAGAGTTGAACATCAGCACCTAAGCAGCCAAGTGCTAACCCTGCTCCCAGAACACTATGGGCTAGGTGCTAACTCCAAATTTCAGCAGCACTTAGCCGGTTAACTATTGGCTAGCCTCAACCAAGTGATTTAATTGGTCTGTGGCCAGCTAAATATCGTTCCCACAGTTTGAGAGTTTTCTCTTTTTTTGCTCAGGTCGCATCCTCCTTGTACTCTGTCGGCACTTGGCTAAAGTGGAGGCAAAGATATCTCACATTTGATGGCAGAGACAGGGAGGTCTGAGCGGTCTCCTTCTTTGCTTAACCAATAACCTGCTGAGCTCTGATTTCACAAGGGTAATTTCTGCTGGCTGTTTGCTTAAGTTCAGTAATGGCAACAGTAGATGCATGTTAAAAACTTTTGAGCCCAGACCTGTTCCCTCACACTGAGTGCGCACAGCAGAGAGTGACGAAGGTAGATTAGTCCCGTCGGCATGGGAACAGCCACCAGCATAAGGTTCCTTTTTTTCCTTCTTCTTCCTAATGAACAGGAAGTTTCATTATTCAAACCCTGAGAATACAGTTTGTTTGAAGGGCAAGAGAGGTTAGCAGTGACACTGTGCCTCTCGTGGTTTTAATGCACTGCTAATATCTGAGGTGTATGAACAATTGTCATGAACAGATGCTTACGCTTATTTCCTGTGAGACTCCGGAGTGCTGCTGTCTTAGGGGCTGATGCTGAAAGCCTAATGCTTTAAATGCAGTTAGTGCCAGGCTCTGGGTATTAAACATGCAGGCCAAACATTAAATTGTATTGAAATGAGCTCAGTATTCCTTCCCTAATGCTGAAATGCAAGTGTTGGCGTCAAAGATTTTCAGGACAAGATTTCTTGTATATTTGGAACATTAAGGGTTTTGTGGCAAGGGGAAAGTTCCTGGAGGAAAAGTCCATAGCCTGCTATTGAGACAGACATAGGGGAAGCTACAGCTTGCTCTGGATCGGTAGCGTGCAATGTTGCTACTCTCTGGGGATTCTAGAATCTTGATACTCTTTGGGATTCTGGAATCTTGCTATTCCTTGGGATTCTGTATGGAATGTTGCTACTTTCTGGGGATTCTAGAATCTTGATAATCTTTGGGATTCTGGAATCTTGCTATTCCTTGGGATTCTGTATGGAATGTTGCTACTTTCTGGGGATTCTAGAATCTTGATAATCTTTGGGATTCTGGAATCTTGCTATTCTTTGGGATTCTGTATGGAATGTTGCTACTTTCTGGGGATTCTAGAATCTTGTTATTCTTTGGGATTCTGGAATCTTGCTATTCCTTGGGATTCTGTATGGAATGTTGCTATTCTTTGGGTTTCTGCCAGGTATTTGTGACCTGGTTTGGCCACCATGAAGATGGGGTACTGGGCTAGATGGCCTGACCCAGTAAGGCTATTCTTATGTTCTTAGGAAACCCATGTGCTATAGTGAGAAACAAATGTGTGCAAGGCTGAGCAAAATCGAAAGTGAAAACATGCATTGGTGCTCAAATATCAGCCTTTCAAAAATTTAACTGCATTTTTTGAAAGACTCGTTTTTACAGATGCAGAACAAGTGCGCCGATGTGTGCTTGCACTTCTGGTGTTTTGTCTGGACATCTGCACATGAGCTGCGCTTCTTGCAAAACCTTTGTGCACATGTGTCAGGCACGTACTTTTGGTTTACTAGTGCAAATTAAGTGTGCATATCATTTGCATAGAATTTCTTCTGAGCGTTGCTTCACCATGTTTCTGCATTCAGCCTGGATTTTGAGCCTATGCCTCTTACTGTGGAGACCAAGGTGATTTGATGAGCTGTGTGGAAGAGGCGCTGGGGTGGTTTAGTTGGCAGGTGTCTCTTTATAGCTAAGATTTCTTTTACATGTAAATATGAAAGGTAAAGCATTAGAAACCTATAATATGTATAGGGGCAGAGAAGAACTGTGAAGTCAAAACACCACCGACAGTCATCGACTGAATACTAGGGTGGGGGGGGAGAAATATTTTGTAATATTCTTTGATCAATTGTAAGTGCTGTCTATGACGTTAATTGTATATATTTTAATGCACTGTTATCAAATTGAAAATTAATAAAGATTTATTTTAAAAAAAGTAATGTGTATCTATATGACCTATACATAGGAGTCCAGAGGATGCTCAGTAAGAGCCTATTCTATTCATGAAGAATGGTGATTAAGTTCCTTTAGACTAGAAAATACTAATATAATGCTTTTTATTGTCCATATTATGGTATTTTTCTGAGGATTGTTCGTATGTCCATTTTATCACATGTCTATTTCATTATGTAATTGTTTATTAAGTGTTTATTTTAAATATTGTGCATGTAAATTATGTAAACCTTTTAGTGTTAAATGGTATAGAAATTTTTTAAATAAATACTTGCTGTAAGTTTTATTTATGAGCTGTTTCACCAGTCCTGGATCAGCCGCCTGTGTTCTAGAGTGAAAATGAAAAGCCCTAGAGAGGCCTCGGGATCCTGGTGGAGAAAGACTGAAGCTCTACCTCTTTTGCTTTCAAGGCAGAACTTTTGACTTAGGGGGTCCTGTTATTAAGGCGTGCTAATCGATTTAGTGGATGTTAAATGCTAAGGCATCCATTATATCCTATGGGCAACGGAGCATTTAGTGCACCTTAAGAAAAGGACCCCTTCATTATTTTCCTCAGTACAAATGATTTCCCAGCAGACGATCAAAGGGCACATATGGCGCTCTCACCCTTGCAAAAGTAAATCATTTCAATTAGAATTCATTTCCGAAATTCAGCATTTGTTCCCTTCATGGTGGTGCACAAAGACCTCTGTGGACCAGCAGAAGAAAGAGAAAGTCGGTGTTCCTGCAAGAGATAGTTTTGTCTTCTGTGACTCTCTTGGTGAGGGTCATCCAGGTGGTGTTTTGAGTAGCAGAGGCTGAAGTGCCTGCGAGACAAACACGATTAGTTTAATGACACATATTCAAGTGTGCCGACTTAATGGGTTTCTTTCTGCGCTGTACTTGGGAGAATTCTGTTATTCTGAAATTCTGGGTTGTTATTATACTGTATATAATAATAATTATCTTTACAGCGTCTTAACATGCGCGCTGTCAAATCTACTTGTCAGCCAATAAAAGATTTTTATCTGGACCTATGGTTGTGTCTCCTTTTGGGCCACCTCTGCTACATATATCTCCTTCATAGAAATGCTGGAATATTCATTTTCTGTGCAAATCTTGTTTTGTGTTTAAATACAGTAAAACCTTGGTTTGCGAGCGAAATTCGTTCCGGAAACATGCTTGTAATCCAAAGCACTTGTATATCAAAGCGAATTTCCCCATCGGAAATAATGGAAACTCAGACGATTCGTTCCACAACCCAAAAACTTTAATAGAAAATACTGTTCTGTAGTCGCTACAGTCCTGTGTCAGAGAGAGACAGAAGAACCATCGGCTCAGTTGTGACGTGCTTATACAGTGCGTGCTTGTATTGCAAGACCTCGCAGCGTCTTCGGCTCAGTTGTGATGACGTGCCGTGCGCATACGTGCTCGTATTGCAAGACATCGCTCGTTTATCAAGTTAAAATTTAATAAAACATTTTGCTTGGCTTGCAAAACACTCGCACACCACATTCCTCGCAATCCAAGGTTTTACTGTACATGGCTAGCTATTACTACTACTCCTATTAATTACTTCTATAGTGCTACCAGACGTACATAGCTCTCCTCAGGATTGTTTTTTGATGTTTTGTTTGTAAATCACAGTCAGTGCTTGTTGGATATGGTAGAGGATAAACTGACTTAAATAAATAAGATATAACCTTATGGAAATGGAAAATACATTTGTAAGGGGAACTTTTTTTTAGCCAAGAAGCATAGGAATGTACCATATAAAGAGCAGGGGGGGGTTGTTTAAAACCATTTTTTAAATGTGCACCCCCAAAGAGTGACATTGGTGCAGTCCAACCACTTAAGTGGTGTAGCCACAGGTGGGCCCGGATGGGTCCAGGCCCAACCACTTTGAGCTCAAGTCCACCCACTGGCAGAACATCTAGCCCCATTAGCTAAGAACTCCTAAAACTTCTCCTCCATGTACATTTAAGAGCTGATCTTCACCAGCAGTGAGCAGCCTGACTGATCCACGCTTCTTGCACTGGCCCCACGGCCTTCCTTCTGATGCAACTTCCTGTTTCCACAGAGGCAAAGCGCATCAGAAGGAAGACTGTGGGGCCAGTGCAAGCAGTGTATATTGGTCACGGTGCTCGCTGGAGGCAAAGATTGGCTCCTTGAAAGGTAGGCAGTGACAGTGGGCAGCAGGGGGGGTGGGAGGAACCAGATTGGATCACCTCACCTCGCAGGAGAGGGCGAGATAGGATGAATTTTAGACAGTTAGAGAACCAGGAATGGTGTCTCTCTGCTCCTGAAAGTGAACCCAGTCCCCTTGTGCCCTGCAGACCCACTTGTTGCACCAGGAGTCAGGAAGGGAGGACATGTCCTGGGGAGGATGTGAGAGGTATCTGCTTCCATGCCTAGAAAATGAAAATGTTTATGTTCCAGTTGGAAAGCATTTACCGATTTGGTGCCAAAGCAGGAGTCCAACAGAATTTGTGGAGAAGGGGACCAAAGAGAGGACTTCAGATACCAGAAAAGGGCAAATTTACCCAGAGAATGAAAACTGATTGCTCTTCAGAGAGAGTCCATCAGGGAAATATATTTGTTCTTGTATTTAACTTTTACCCTTGTTACGGTTAAATGAGGTCTAGGTCTTTAGACTCGAAGAAGTGCTAAAGGTACATCACTTGGCTGGTTCTCTACCGCCATCTCCATTTCCTCAAAGTCTATTACTGGAAGTGGCCGAGAAGGCAGAAGACAAGTGGCAAAATAAGTGACGTCCAACTGATTTTGTTAGTTTAGTCAAATTTAACATAAAACCAATCCATAGAGATATGCAGAAATGTAATTCCAAAATACAGAGAGAGAACCCCCCCCAAAAAATAAAAATAAAAAAAAATAATTCATCCACAAGTGAAGTAATGGATCCAAGAATTACCTAATAAACAAAGGAAATATTTTAAACCTTTAGAGATTTTGCAGGAACTAAACTCCCCCCAAGCCGTCCCTTACAGCGACGATAAGGTTCTTATACAATTACGTTAACATCCTCTCCAGCCTTAAGAAAATAACAAAGGAGGTTTTAATGAATTTTGTTAGAACAATCAATTTGTAAAAACAGTCCAAACTTGCCCCGTCGTTTTTGTGAAAGATTTTAAAAAGTTGCAGCAGTTCCTATATGTGACGTTCTCAGACTGCTTATGGGCCCCTGAGAGGAAAAACTGATCCTTCTCAACATTTTGGATCTGCTGCTTTAGTCACCTTTTCCCAGAGATGAACACGTATGCTAACATGTGCAGAAACTATGGCAGGATGTCTGGTCTAACATGTTGAAATCAGTTAGGTCGTCCAGTATCACTCAATCCATATTTTTCCTCTTACAATGAACACATTGGACTCCATCCAAAGTCTCAAAAATGTCAAAGGGCTTGTCTAATTTATGCTGGCCTTGCGGAAATCAAGAAGGTTCTCTATCACATGTGTTATAGTACTGCAATCAACTATGCTTCTACTGGGATAAAGTATGGACAACCATCTTCTCCATATTAAATATACAAGGACCCTTCCAACTGAAAATCATCGTCACGGCCTCATAAAACCCTTAGGGGTCCTTTTACAAAGGCGTGCTAAGTGTTTTAGCGCACGTTAACCACATACTAAACGCTAATGCGTGGATGTTAGTCTATGGACGTGTTAGAGTTTATTTAACGCCTTTTTGTAAAAGAGGGGATTACATAAACATAATTCCAGATTGCTTAACATTCTATTATTCCTAGCCGTAAAGACTATTCTATATTGCTGGAAATCTCTCTAAGGTAGATTACACCTCATGGTGGAATACGCTATGCTTAATTACTAAATATGAAAGTGTTATTGCTGAAAAACACAACTCTGTTTGTGCCTATCTCAAAGTTTGGAGCCCAGTTACTTTATCCTGCGAATTAGACCATTGATATTCAGTAACTGATATATGATATCATGGAACAGTTTCCTCATGGAATTTATGGTCCTCGCTTGTATACCCAATGCACTTTTATAGTGCTTAACCCTCGTTACTGAGAATTGTACTGATCTTACCCATTATAGGATGGTTATTGATTGACCTGTTGTATAATATTTGAAGCACTGGCTCACCACTTGATTGTTTTTTTATTAATACATTGGGTTGTATCATTTTATGGACTCTCTTTTCTTATTAAAATCAATAAAATCTTTGAACTGAAACAAAAAAGCACGTGCAGGAAGCTGGTTGAATTAACACAGGTTTTTAACACATTAGCAGTTGTACCAAATTGTTTCTGCTTTAGTGAGAGGAATGCATTAGTGCGAGGCAGTGCATTGCTTCGCAGACCACCTTGCAGATGTGCTGCACAGCTGGCAGGGGCTGTTTCTCCGTAATCACTAGGCAAGCCATGTCTCCTCCCATCCCTGACTGAAATCACTTGGGCATCTCTTCCTCTAATATCAGAAAGTGTATTCCTGACGGGATGTACACCCACTTAACCTTTCTCCTTTAGGGGCATATATTAATCGCTCCTGGGGGAGAGGGAACTCGCTGTGTCTGCTGAGCTGTTTGAGAAACATTAAGAGACACATGGCTATTCAGAGGTGCTCACACAGACCCATATGCAAACACACATGTACAAACACGACACATACATAACATAGAAACATAGAACATGACGGCAGAAAAGGGCCACGGCCCATCTAGTCTTCCCACACTAATGGCCCACCCCCTAACTACCGCCATGAACAGATCCCACATGCCAATCCCATCAGTGTGGTTGCACTGATGTACATATTAATAGACAACACTTACAGACACATACTTGTGCCTATGTACTGACCCAGAAATATGGTGTATAATCATGCTTATATAGATGACATCTGATGCTCAATCTTTGAGAATTGTTTTCATGCGATTAAGGAGTGGTTGATGGAGAATCAGCTAAAATTGAATATTGGAAAAACTGAAATTATGTGTGTAGTTCAAGAAAAACATCTGCGTGCTTTTCCATCAGAGATTGTGCTGGATAATAAAGTGTCAAGTCGGTGTAAATATCTGGGCGTCTCTATGGTTCACTAGCCCACCCCCCAGGCTACTTAAGCCACCTCTGTGCAGATCTACTAGGCTTTCATATAGCAGGTGCAGGTATGTACGTTTTTTTTCTGAACTTTGTGGGGGTAGGATGGGGTCAGTGAACATGGGGGGAGTGTGTGTGGGTCTTTACTTTGTCTCTGCAGTGGTTATCTGGTCACTTTCGATACCTTTTTGGCACTTATATCTGTCTTGTGAAACATTTGATTATTCCTGCAGGATGACTAAGTGTAGGTCGGCCCACATCCCGCCCTAACCACTCCTCCAGATATGCCCCTTTCAGCTGCGGGCGCACAGCGGCATTCAAAGGCCTAAAAAGTCCCTTGCTACGTCCAGAAATTCAGTTTGATTATTGGCACTTAGATGACCTGTCTTTTAGGTCGTCCAAGTGCTGATTTGGGTGGGTTTTTAGACCTATTTCTGTTTCAATTATGAGCCCCTTAGCTTATAACAATAATGCTCTATGACCTCACAATGCAGGTGTAAAGGAGATAGTGGATGGGCAGACATTTGGCCTTTATCTGCCCTGTTTCTATGTCTCTATATAAGTAGGGTTACCAGATGTCTGGATTTACTTGGACATGACATCGTGTTAGAGGACATGTTCGGATGTCCGGATGGCTTTTCAAACCCCGGCACTTGCTACCTGCCCTTCACCCTATCTAGTGACTCATGGATCTCTTCCTCTCATGTACTGTAACATTGATTTTAATGGTCCAATAATAAGCATCACAGCCTCTGATGTACCCAACTGTTCTTGAACCCAACAAACACACAATTATACATGTATACACATTTAAACCAGGAGGAAAGAGTGGCCTAGTGGTTAGAGCTACAGCCTCAACACCCTGAGACTGCGAGTTCAAACCCAGCGCTGCTCCTTGCGACCCTGGGTAAGTTGCTCAATCCTCCATTGGCCCAAGTACGTTAGATTGTGCACAGTGCGCCCACTGGGACAGATAGAGAAAATGCTTGAGCACCTGATTGTAAACCGCTTATAAACCTTGATAGGCGGTATATGAATACCTAAAAATATTTAAAAAAATAAGCCCTGATAAAAACTGAAAGTTCCTGATTTTCATTTTGGATCATGGGCAATCTGCAGCCTTCTGCAGATAGGGACTGGGTTTCCAAGGCAACCTGCAATGGACCCTGGTAAAGATGGAAGTTAATGGTGATGCAGTAGCTTCCCGGCACTGGAGAACTCTCGACATATATTTCATAATTTCTTATGCTTTTGTGTTAGTTACGCTGTCGGTCATGCTCCAAAAACCATATTTGTGCTGAGTTTTTTCAAAATTTACTGATTGATTTTGTTTCCTGTATTCCATCAGACTTGTCCCTTAACAACCTTAAAAGAACATAGAATAGAACAAACATCAGTTTCTCATGAGACACATTAAGACTATGGGCTCCTTTTATCAAGGAGTGCTATGGGGGTTAGCGCGTTGGACATTTACATAGAAACATAGAAACATAGAAATAGACGGCAGATAAGGGCCCACGGCCCATCTAGTCTGCCCACCTTAATGTCCCTTCCCTTACCTTTGCCCTGTGAATAGATCCCATATGCCGATCCCATTTGGCCTTAAAATCAGGCATGCTGCTGGCCTCAATCACCTGTAGTGGAAGACTATTCCAGTGATCAACCACTCTTTCAGTGAAAAAGAATTTCCTGGTGTCACCTCGTAGTTTCCCGCCCCTGATTTTCAACGGATGCCCTCTTGTTGTCGTGGGACCCTTGAAAAAGAAGATATCTTCCTCCGCCTCGATGCGGCCCGTAAGATACTTGAACGTCTCGATCATGTCCCCCCTCTCTCTGCGCTCCTCGAGCGAGTATAGCTGTAATTTGTCAAGCCGTTTTTCGTATGGTAGATCCTTCAGTCCCGAGACCATCCGGGTGGCCATTCTTTGCACCAACTCCAGTCTCAGCACATCCTTGCGATAATGCGGCCTCCAGAATTGCACACAGTATTCCAGGTGGGGCCTCACCATGGATCTATACAATGGCATAATGACTTCCGCCTTACGACTGACGAAACCCCTTCGTATGCAGCCCATGATTTGTCTTGCCTTGGACGAAGCCTGCTCCACTTGATTGGCAGACTTCATGTCCTCACTGACGATTACCCCCAAGTCTCGTTCTGCTACCGTTTTTGCTAGGATCTCGCCATTAAGGGTATAAGACTTGCATGGATTCTGGCTGCCCAGGTGCATAACTTTGCATTTTTTGGCATTGAAGTTAAGTTGCCATGTCCTAGACCATCGCTCCAGTAGGAGTAGGTCGTGCATCATGTTGTCGGGCACTGAATCTTCGTCTGTTGTGCATTTGCCCACTACATTACTCAGTTTGGCGTCATCGGCGAATAATGTTATTTTACCTCGAAGCCCTTCTGCCAAGTCTCTTATAAAGATGTTGAATAGGATTGGGCCCAAGACTGAGCCCTGTGGTACTAATCACCTTCGTCATTTCGGAGGGGGTGCCGTTCACCACCACCCTTTGGAGCCTACCTCCAAGCCAGCTCCCAACCCATTTCGTCAATGTGTTACCTAATCCTATAGAACTCATCTTGCTCAGTAACCTGCGGTGTGGTACGCTATCGAATGCTTTGCTAAAGTCCAGGTACACGATGTCCAGGGACTCCCCAATATCCAGCTTCCCCGTTACCCAGTCAAAGAAGCTGATCAGGTTGGATTGGCAGGATCTCCCCTTAATAAATCCATGTTGTCGGGGATCCCGTAGATTCTCCTCATCCAGGATCTTATCTAATTGGTGTTTGATTAGAGTTTCCATTAGTTTGCTCACTATCGATGTTAGACTCACTGGTCTGTAGTTTGCTGTCTCCATCTTTGAGCCTTTCTTGTGGAGTGGAATGACGTTAGCCGTCCTCCAGTCCAACGGGACGCTGCCTGTACTAAGGGAGAGGTTGAAGAGCGCAGACAGTGGCTCCGCCAAGACATCACTCAGCTCCCTAAGCACCCTGGGGTGCAGGTTGTCCGGCCCCATTGCTTTGTTAACCTTGAGCTTTGACAGCTCACCGTAGACACTGCTGGGCGTAAACTCAAAGTTACTAAACGGGTCAACTGAGCCAACCCTTGTCTGTAGCTGAGGGCCGAGCCCTGGCGCTTCTCGGGTGAAGACTGAGCAGAAGTATTCATTTAATAGTTGGGCTTTTTCCGCATCCTTTTCCACATAGTCTCCGTCTGGTTTCCTAAGACGTACAATCCCGCCTGAGTTTTTTCTTCTATCACTGATATATCTGAAGAAGGATTTATCTCCCTTCTGGATGTTCTTTGCTAGAGACTCCTCCATGAGGAATTTAGCCTCCCTGACTGCTGTTTTGACGGCTTTTGATTTGGCCAGGTAGTCTGGGTAACCCCCGTGGCAGCCTAAAATCCTAACGCCTCATCAATGGAGGGGGGTTAGGTATTAGCGCGGCAGGCGGTATAACGCGCAGTATTCCGCAGGTTAAACCACTACCGCACCTTTGTAAAAGGACCACTATGTATTTAGCATGGGAAAAAGCAAGTACTGCCCATGCACCAGAGCCTTCTAAACTGTAAAGAACTTCTGCTGAGTTAATTCAGTCATCTTCCCCACTGGGAAAAATATACAGGCCTCTTATAATATAGTTAAAAGCTACAGGCTCTTTCTCTAGAATCTAAGGGAGAGTTGGATGAAAATAGCGGCACTGGGGGGGGATCCTTGAAAAAGCAAATAATTGCGAAACAGGTCGGATCCACTGCTCCCAGGTCGAATTTAGCAGAAGATGAGTTTAAGCTAAGTACAAAAGTCATCTTTTAAAATATAAATTATTGTACTTTAAAAGAATGATAAAAGAAGAAATATTTAAAAAATGAATTTAATAAAAATGAATTTTTCAAGGCCAGTGAGGAACTTATGGCACAGTCGTCCCCGTTTGATAAAATTAATTATTCAAGGTGGAGGAGGTGTATCTGAGGCCTTTATAAAAATTCCCCAAAAATCTATACATTGAGTAAAGTTGTGATAAGTTGAATACTTTGATATTTTCACTCGGTTGCTTGATTGAGAATTAATGCTTATAATATATACAGATCTGTTCACTGGGAAAACGAGGATTTCAACCCCTAACAAAGGAAGAGAGTGAGAGAGAATGAGTGAAGGCCTTTTCACCTTCATCTTTAGTGAGTCTTTATCCGAGTCTGGATATCCAGATACAGCAGAAATCTAGAAACAGAGTTGGCACATACAGCTGGCCGTAAGACTTCATTAATGAGTCTTACTACCACGGAAAGCTTTTGTGCCTATTCCGGTTTGTTTAATAACTGATTATTTTGCCTTTTAAAAATGTTTAATCAGCAAGGGAATCAGATAGTAAAGATTAATGCTATTATAACTGTATTTTGGTGGCGTTCGGGTCTTCTGGTAAGTAAGCTGCACTGAACCTGTCTAAGAAAATAGCAGCTTAGAGGAACTAACAGAACAGAACAAACTCCCAATCATAAGTTCAAGTACTTAGGGCTCCTTTTATGAAGCTGCGGTAGGCGGTTAATGCGCGGAATACCGTGCGTTCAACCGCCTGGCGCACTAGTCGCTAACGCCTCCATTGACGAGGCGTTAGTTTTATGGTGTGCCGCGGGGCTTAGCGCGTGATGAAATGTCCGACGCGCTAACCCCCATAGCTCACCTTGATAAAAGGATCCCTTACTGTATTACATAAAAAAAGTTTTCAAGGCCTTACAAAAAGTCTATACAGTACAATGTTTGAATTTGGATGGGACCTATAGTTCCAAAATTTGACTAGATTGAAATGCAAAAGAATGATCAAGAAGACTTTACTGGACAACAAATGTTTCCCAAAGTTTTTTGCTTCCTTAAAACAAACTGCTGATTATGATAGACCCCCTTCAAAATAAACACAAATTTAATTTCCCACTGACTGTATCACATAGGAATTTTGAGAAACACGATGGTATCTTTGATTGACTATAACATGTTTTAATGCACAAAGTTTCTGATACGCTGTGATATTTCGCTAAAAGTGTTTTCCTGCTGATTTTCGTTTGTACTCAGTGTCCGGTGCATCTCGTCGCAGTGTCCAATAGTCAACCAGCATTGATGGATTCCAGTTGCCCCGCTATCTTTTTTTCCATCTGGGCAATATCCTGGTGAAGCCCTGTGCCATGTTCATCGCTGACTGCACCAAGATTTGCAGGGAAGACATCCACGTGTGAATGTAGAAAGTGGATCTTCAGTGACCTGTTGCACTTCATGGTTTTGTATGCTTTAAGAAGTTTATCAACCAGTTGAATGTAGTTTGGTGCTCTGGAAGTGCCAAGAAAATTCTCAACGGCATCCTTGAATACTTTCCAGGTGACTTTCTCTGGCCCGACTAACAGATCTTCAAATCTCTCATCATTGATGACATGTCTGATCTGTGGACTGACAAAAATGCCTTCCTTAATCTTGGCGTCAGTTATTCTTGGAAGCATCTGTCTTAGATAAAGCAAACCTTTGCTTTTACGAAATTTTTCATCAGTCCAAGTTTTAGGTGAAGAGGAGGCAAATATATCTTTGGCATGTCAACAAGTGGTTCATGTACCACATTTTTCTGTCCTGGAACCAAATTCTTACGGAGCGGCCAGTCCTTAGCACGGCTGTCCCATTCAAAAATAAAACAATAGTACGGTACTTGGTATTTCCAAGCTGCATTCCAAGTAGCAGATGTTCCAGTTGTGCTTTAACAGCAGTTCTACGTTTTCATATGTTTCTTTCATGCATGCAGCCTGAAATTATAACAAGAAATGGTAAAAATGTACTTTTTTTTGTTAAAATGGTATGTGATACGTAATTTTAAATGTGATTTTGGTGATCAGCAATGAGAAATCTTTCCAGCAGGCCACTCATCCCTGCACACACTTGTCCTCAGCCTGTGAAGAGAGGCAGAGTTGCAGAAATAATGGGGGCTGTCCCCGAGGTCTCCAGAGCAATCATTGGCCCCTGGGCTGAGATGTTTCAATGGGTATTTTGTTGACATCATCAGTAACATTACTTTGTCATAACGTCTGCTGCTGAGCGTATTTTTCCAGTACACCGCCTTGAGTGAATTTCTTGAAAAAGGCTAACAAATTAATAGTATTGCTAAGGGCATTCTGTTGTGTGAATAGATATGTATGTGATGCTTTTCAGTTGTTATGCTGTAGTGTATATGTGCTTTCATGTATGTGAATTACGCTTTTATGTATGTGAATTTGTAAACCGTTGAGATTTTCGGCGGTAAGTTAACTACTTCTGGACACTGGTGCTAGATTTGATCCCCCCCCCCCTTTTCTGCTAGATTGGAATCGATTTAATTATTGCCCTCTTACAAATCTGAGTTTAAGTTGGAGTGCATCCTGCTGTATTGAGGATTTTCATGGCCATGGGGGGGGGGGGAAGTAGTCAATTTGGGCTACCAATTATTAGTAACAAGGTCTGATTGCATATAAAGGGACCTGCGGTACAACAGCATGAGTTAGTGGTATGGTAGCCCTTGTTCCTCTCCTTCTCCAGGCCGAGCAATGGTTGCAATGATTTCTGCGTGGCCCCTTTAATTTCCTGGAGATCTCTGCAAAGGCAAATAAAATGAAAGAAGCTCGTCTGTATTTGACTTAGTTAAACAATACGCTTATTTAAACTTATCACCATCTCACATATTAAAACCCATGCACACAGAGCGTGACAGGCCGCTAGTTAAACTCGGTTGCCCTGTGAAACCCACATTATAACGTTGCATAATGTGGAGAGCATCGACCTCTCCTCGGCGCAGTAAAAAGATCCTCCCGCCCTAAGCAAAGGAGTGGGCGGGGTCTGGCGCAATGTCCAGTTTCATCAAATCGAGCCCTGCCCCATCTTGCCATGCGCACGTGCCCCTTCGCGCTGTGAGCAGCAACGCTAGCCTCTGGTATCACTTCCTAGGCCAGGGTCCAGGAAGTGACGTCTGAGGAAGAGCCAACAGTGAATATTAAAGAGGTATGAGGGAAGGAATTTATTATGTAAATCGGGGGGAGGGGGGGCTCTGGTTGGTATGTATTTTGGTATATAGCTATTTCTGATATATGATCATTTATTTATAAAGTGTGACTATTGAAAGAATTAAAAAAAACGAACCCCTTCTTTTACTAAGGCGTGCTAGCCGATTCAGCAAATGTTAACACGTCCATAGAATATAATGGACGCGTTAGCATTTAGCGTGTGTTAAATCGTCTACCGCGCCTTAGTAAAAAGGACCCCTAAATGTAATAGCTTCCTGAGTATTTAGCTACAGATTCATTAGGGAAATCCTGAAAACCTAACTGGATTGCGGCCCTCAAGGACCGATGTTGGTGAACCCTGGGTTGATCCATACCAACTCAAGCTCTACAGTCCCTTCCTCTCCCTCTGCATGGATCTGGCATCCCATCCTCATCTATTTCACATTCACACATCCACCACCCTTTCCTCAATCTACCCGTTTGGCCTTCATTCTATAATCTCCTCCGTTTGGAGCTTCCTTTCTGTTGAAGGAGGCATGCCTCCTGTGCATTCATTCATGGCTCCATAAGAATTGCCGCTGCTGGGTCAGACCAGTGGTCCATCGTGCCCAGCAGTCTGCTCACGCGGCGGCCCTCCGGTCAAAGACCAGCGCCCTGAGACTAGCCCTACCTGCATGCTAGTCCCAGGGCGCTGGTCTTAGATATTTCATTTTCTTTGCCTTTTCTCTCCTGTCCTGATTGTCCTCCAGGGAACATATTTTAGGTCTTTCAGTCTGACTCCATCAAAAAAAAAAAAATATATATATATATATATCTCCCTATGGGAGTACTTATCATATGATGTATCAACCAAAGCGCCTATGTAATCAAACTGGATAATCAGAGAATGTACACTGTTCAAAGAACCATGAAATAAATATATTTTTAAACCATATTTTTTAGAACAAAATTCCCGATGCGCAGGCACTGCAATTGTTGAAATTTTTAGACACTGAGCCCCAATTCTCTCTTTTGAATTGAAAGTTACTGTTGAACTGGGGATACCAGGAAGTACTTCTTCACTGAAAGAGTGGTGGACCATTGGAACGAGCTCCCGGAGCAGGTGATCGTAGCCAGCAGCATACAAGATTTTAAGAATAAATGGGATGCCCACGTCGGATCCCTACGAGGGTAGCATAGAGGAGGGTAGCTTGGGGACGAGTGATAAGAGTGTAGATTAGGGGAGGGTTGTTGGAGTGGGCAGACTTGATGGGCTATGGCCCTTTTCTGCCGTCATTTTCTATGTTTCTATGTTTAACATATTTCAAGGGGCTACATCAACAGTGAATGCACACTGAGATATTATTTCACCTTTATTTTGGTGTAACACTTCATCTTTTCATAAGGGTGTTTTCACAAAACAAGGAGAGAACATTTGTGATGTAATTGCAGCGCTTGTGTATCGGGAATTTTCCCGCATGCAGTTGCTTGAGCAGCGGACATTACCGAGGTTCTCTTTTTTTTTGTTCAAAATATATTTCTTTCATTCTCTGATGATCCATTTGCTTTAGGACAGAGCTGGACTGACTCCATCCTGTTTCTATATTTTGGAAGGTCCTTTTTTCTAGAATTGTACACCACGATTTCAGATGAGCTGTCAAGTGTCACCATAGGCTTAAGCCGAGGCACCCATCGCTTCCCTTTTCCTGCTGGCCATCCCTCTATGTATTTACCTAAGCATCCCCCAGGCTTTTTGGGTACATCATATAATTTAGGCCGTGAAAACACAACCTTGTTTTCATATGGTAGTATTTTGATCTATGCTGCCAAACTCAGTTAATTACCCATGTACCATTCAGTAATGACTGTTTTACTTGTCAGAGCGTCCTATCCTCTGAAGGTTTGAAGGTGGGAGAGTTTTTCACATTCTATTACTAAATAAATTTTCATTATAAATCTACCAGTGAAAATGTTCCCAGTTTGTGAAGTCCCAAGTGAGATAGCGGCTAAACTCAGTTTCAGCTCTCTAGACTAGAGAATGACACGAGAACAAATTTTACCCCATCCCGTCCCCCCGTGAGTTTTGTCGCTGTCCCTGTTCCATTCCTATAAGTTCTGCCTTAACCACACAAGCCTTGAACGCTTATGATTTTAAAGTGTTTGAGGCTTGTGTAGATGAGGACAGAGGTTTCAAGAACGGGGCAGGGATAGGAAAATAACGGGGAAAAATTTGTCGGGAAGGGGTAAAACACGGACCTGACGGACGTCGCGGATCTAAACCCGCACGTGCTTACGTGCCGCTTGTAGTTAGTTTCTGGCTCTGACAGACCTCAGTGACAATTTAGCTCTGACGGATCCTAATACTTTTTCCTCCCTATGTTGAGACGGATCCGTCAGCGCTACAATGTCATCGAGGTCTGTCAGAGCCGATTTACTGGGGCTGCAGGAAACCAGTTTAAAGGATTCGTTTTAGAGCCGCTCCAGCACTATTCTCTGGCTCTGACAGACCTCGGTGACATTTTAGCGCTGACGGATCCTAATACTTTTCCCTCCCTATGCTGAGACGGATCCGTAAGCACTAAATTGTCACCAAGGTCTGTCAGAGCCAGAAACTAACTACAAGCGGCAGGGACCTCAGATTTTTAAGCACGTGCGGGTTTAGATTCGCGAGGTCCGCGTTTTACCCCTTCCCTAATTTGTCCCCTTGTCATTCTCTACTCTGGCTAAGGATACAGTGGAGGGGATAAGCAGTGCTGAAAGTGGGATATGTAAATGCAGGGTAAGGAGAAACTGGGGAGCCCCAAATGAAAGCTTGTGGCTTCATAGTCCAGTAGTGACTCGTTCCATTTCAGATGGAAGGTCAAGGAGCAGAAAACAACTGCTGGTGGAGGGGACTTAGCGGGACCATCCCAAGGGTGTCTGATGCCCTAGGCCGGTAGCTCTCAAACATGTCCTGGGGGGGGGGGGAGGTGAGGTCTAGGCTGATTCTTTATGGCCAGTTCAGCGCAGCTCTTTCAACACAGCTATTTTGTTGCACAGAGCTAGCCGCAATGAAACGACAAACACCAATTGATCACCCATAAGCCCAACACAAGACTGCGTTTTGCCCAAAAGCGTCTTCAGGAGCTGTGGCAGGATAAGATTCAAGATGTGTTCTGAAAAACATTCTTTGTCATCATAACTGCAAGAGCTGGGAGGAACCAACCGTCAGGTCATCACAGCACATCCATGGCTTCCCACAGGAATAAATAATGTAAAACTGGTGACAAGAAAAGAGAGAAGGAGCAAAGAACTGATATCAAATGAACTCAGGTTTTCAACTACTTTGAACGGCACAAGATTAATCCGGAACGTCTGTGAGAATAAGAAAATGGAGTGTGAATTTTGCATATGTAAATTAGCTAATTCATGTAGATGAAGTAGGAAGAGGCTCCCGTTACTGTGATGTTTTATGTCTAAATCTATATGTGGGACTATTTATTGATAAGTGGGTAATGGTTATTACTATTATGATATATAAAGAAATCATCATTTTATAAATATATTTACAATTCTCAATAGCTTCATTGGAAAAGAGTATGCATATTCATTAAGGATATTTTGAAAACTTCCACTGGCTGGGGGTTCTCCAGGAGAAGTTTGAGAACCAATGCCCTAGGCAAAATTTCAGCCTTGGGTTCCCCCGGGGGCAGCTGAAGAATCTACCCCCTGTAATCCAGGATCTCCCCTTCCAGGGAGAGGAGAAGTAGGCTAATGATTAGAGCGGTGGGCTGAAATCCAGGTAGCCCAGTTCAAATCTCACTATTGCTTTATGGGATCTTGGGAAAGTCACTGGCCTCCACTGTTGGAGGAGCCAGCTCAGACTGGGAGCCCTCCAGAATCACCCACTGTACCTGAATGCACACCCCCTTTGATAGCGCTCAGGCCTGCAGGCAGTATATAAGAAATATAATAAATGCTTTTATTATCTCACTGTACCTGCTATGTTTGCAGTTTATGGGATGGGAACACATTCTCTATTTGCCTCCTACATGTCTATAAACCAGACTTTTCCTGTTGACCCCACAGGGAATACTCTCTCTTATTCTTCCTCTTGCCGCTATGGGGTCTCTGCCCTGATTGCTGTATCCGGTGGACGGAATCCAAATGGATGGTGGCAAAATGCCCCCCACCCATGGGGAAGTGTCCACATTCCTCTGTTACCAGTTAACCCTTTCAGGACCATAAGGATCGTAGGCCAATTTTTGTGGTTTTGACGACATTTTTATGGTAAAAAGGGCTTGCAGATGCCAAAAAATCGATTTTTTTTGTGAAATATCATTATTTTTATTTAAAAAATCACACTTCTGGCTTATGGACAGTGTGGCAAGTGAATCTTCTCGTCAATCTGGCAACGACGCTAATGAATGAATGTCGGAACCAGTTTGTTTACATAAAGACAGTATCCTATGGAATCCGTACATATCAAATTTAGAACTGTAGACTATCCCAATCAAAATTTATAGGATTTTAAAGTTATGGGACAAATATGTCCCTTGGTCCTGAAAGGGTTAAGCAGTGAATCTTTTCACCCCCTTGTGGGTGCAGAGCCCTGCCTCAGCTCTCTGAGAGGATGACTTGGGTAAAGAAATCTCTCCCTTCAATCCAATTGACATATTTTCCAATGATTTGAGAGATCATGAGAAGCAGAAGCAGCGCGTAGGATGCACTGGCCACGGTTACTGAGTCTGCAACAATAGAGGATAGAGAAACAAACAAAAAAAAAATCCCAAATCAATGGTGAAGTGGACGTGAGCGGCGCTGACAATGCACTCGGTCTATTCACTGTACCTCTGTGTTCCCATTCAGCCTCTGCCCAGTACAGCGGAGCAACGAGTGGCAAATTGACTAATTACACGATTTGTTCAGTTTTTAATACTTAAGTCTTTGTATTCAGCGTGAGCGGTTGGGGCTGGTAATGGCTTTTACTGGGATATTGCATTTTTTTCGGTGATTATTCTTCGCTGAATACAAAAGCCGTTCCCAGCAGAGGAATGATTTTGTAAACTCACTTGTTTGACCATTTTGTCTCCCTTCTTGGCTTTTGCTTGAATCCTTCAGTGGGTAATTTGACAGCAAATTATAGCGAGAACAGAGCAAGAAGACATTACATCTCTTAAAAAAAAAATACAATTGTTTTCTTCACATAAACACAAGTTTAATTTGCTCTTGTTACTGGCTTTATGCCCTCTCGACTGTTGCTTTTATACAAATTCACATTAGTGTTATAATTTTAAAGGGACACGGTGAGTGGGGACAAAAGACCCCTGTTCTCTTCTGTAGATTCCTAAAGCTTAAGTGAAAGAATTCAGGAAAGCATCTTTCTGGTTAACTTTGTCACAGGAGGGTAAAGAGATGCCACTATTTGCTGGCTCTATCCTGTCCACTGTTCACTTACAAAAGGGCAGATGGATAATGAGGGTGATTCTTAGTAATGGAGCTGTATGCCTGATGTAAACCGCTTAGATAACCTTGATAGGTGGTATATAAATAAATATATCACCAGGGGCATAGCTACCATTGATTGAGCCTGGCACAGTGCCCAGAGCCTCTCAATAGCAGGGGATGCCTGCAGATGAACCCTCCCTTCTCTTCCTGCACCTGGGTCTGGCATCTCTGGGCTACTCACCTTCCTGCTGGTCCTCCAGGCGTTGCTCCAGAGAGTGCTGAAGGCTGCCTCTCTCTGGTAGCTGTGTCCTGCCCAAAATAAGTTGCAACAGAGGAGGGGCTTTGCTGGTCACAGAGAGGCAGCTTTGATGCTCTCTCTGCCCTGGCCACTGCAGTGTTTGGGGGACTGGCAGGTGGGTGGCGAGTTGTAGAGATGCTAGACCCAGATGCTGGGGGGGGGGAGGGGAATAGAGTGAGAGAGACTCTGGCCCTAAACCAAGGAGGGAGAGAGAGTGAGACACCCTGGGCCAAGGAGGGATAAGAAGTCTTTGGTCTGCGCTTACGATCACCGAAACCTCTTTTCACAAAAAAAATAAAAAATTATCTAGATTGAGTTTCTTGTTAATTTTGGAGAACCATTTCCCTGGTGATACTTTTTCATTGATAGGGGAGTTTTTGATTTGTTGAATTTTGGTCTCTTCTCTAGTTCCGGTATTTGTATAGATTCACGTTGAAAAGGCACCAAAAAATTGAGTGGAGATACAAGAAGAGTTGGGGAGGGACGAGGGAGCTACAGAAATGGATTTTCTAATGGTTATCCAATAAACACCTATTGTTGGGGTGTTCTATCAACGTTTATCCAATGAAACTTAAAATCAAAAGGCCTAAACATGTGTCAGGGTTTGGAGCAAGGACCACCCACCCCCATAATATAAAGCACCCTTTCTATTAAGAAAGACTTTGTTTACCGATGTCTTGTAAATCAAACATGAAAGTTCAAAACTGATGGTTATTTTCTGGTCCTCACAAAAAAAAAAAAAAAAGTATTTACTTAAAAATGTTACAAAAATGTGTGCGAAGCTGTTCCTAACTCCATCGTATGACAGTCTGTATACAAAATCCATTCATCTTGAACCATCTGGGATGCGAAGGATTCCTGCTTCAATTCCCAGGAGCTCCAGCACTGCGCCACGCACAACACCATGCGGCAAATGCTATAAATGGAGCTTTTAGTCAAGCCTACCGCTGCCTCACTTAATTGGTTTAATTGGTTCAATCAGCACAGTAATGTGGAATGTTAGAAATGATCAAGAAAGGCATGGAAAACAAAGACGAAAATTTTATAATGCCCTTGTATCACTCTATGGTACAGCCACACCTCGAATCCTGTGGACAGTTCTGGTCTTCATATCTCAAAAAAGATATAGTAGAATTGTAGGATTTAAAACAAACTGGAGAAAATATTTCTTCACACAATGTGAAATTAAACTCTGGAATGTGGCGAAAGCAGTTAGCTTAGAAGGGGATAAAAAAGGCTTGGATAATTTCCTAAAAGAGAAGTCCATGGGCCATTATTGAGAAGGTTTGGGGAAATCCATTGCTTATTCCTAGGATAAGCAGCATAAAATCTGTTTTACTACTTGGGACCTGGGTTGGCCACTGATGGAAACAGGATACTGGGCTTGATGGACCTTTGATCTGTCCCAGTATGCCAGCTCTTATGTTCTTATGTGAACCAAGCCATTGTGACATCACTGCTGAGGCATTGGTGGAAAGAGCCATTATGACATCACAATCTCAGCTGTGGAATGTTGCTACTCTTTGGGTTTCTGCCAAGTACTTGGGACCTGAGTAGGTCACTGTTGGAAAAGGATACTGGGTTTGATGAACCTTCGCTCTGTCCCAGTATGACAACTCTTATGTTCTTATTTAGTAATTGACTGCACCAATAAAACAACATTTAAAAAGCTGTTTTCCTTTCTAAACCACAATTTGCTAAAGGCCACTGTAGATGTGGCAAATGCTGAAAGTGGCCTTAGGAGCCGCCTCCTTAGATGCAATTCTTGTGTAAGATAGGTGCTGGAAAGGTAGGACTTTAAAACCTTTGTCTACATTCTCCAAATGGCACCATTGCACGATTGACATGTGATCGGTGCTGCATTTGAAGGTAGCTGATGATAATGGTGCCATGTAGAGAATCTGGGCCAAAGAGCCTTCAGAATTAGGGACAATCAAAGGAATTTTATTGTGGGACCCGACCCAGGTCGCGTTTTGGTGAGATACCCCTGTGTTAGGGCTCTAGTCAGAGTCTGTTATAGGGGAAAACACCCTCCAGGGATTCAAATCAAAGTTGGACAAGTTCCTGCTAAACTGGAACGTATGCAGGTAAGGCTGGACTCAGTTAGAGCACTGGTCTTTGACCAAAGGGCTGCCGCGTGAACGGACAGCTGGGCATGATGGACCATTGGTCTGATCCAGCAGCGGCAATTCTTATGTTCTTATGCAAACATAAAAAATTGCTAAAATAATAATGTATCCCATCAGTAGAAAGGATTGAAAATGTGAAATGGTACAAGAGTGACTCCAAGAGTTTGGAGATACACGATTATGATATTAAGGGTGTGAGAAGAGCTCTAGTGATACATGGGTGACTTCCAAATTTTAGAAAAGCAAGTCCGTATGCTCCGAGTACACAAAGTGACTTGAAGAATACAGGAAAAACTCTAGTTGTAATTGGCCATGAAATATGACATGTGATCATGAAAATGCTTGCATGTGTGTGAAGTAGAGTGAAAAAGTGCACGGATGTCATTTGAAAGTTAGCACCCCACCAATGCAAAAGGTCACAGTGGCTTACGATACGTACAGAGAATTATTCATACACAAGAGATATAACTAACTAACTCCATATGTAAAATGATTAATATACTGTCAATTTGCACATAGATGGCAGAATTATAACACAGAAAATGAGGGAAAAGACCTCAAAATGCTGCACTTTAATTGGGGCTGTCAATATTAGCGTTAGTCAAAAAGATCCTTGTTTCTATGTCCAACAATATTTTTTAATTTATGTGATTTTGAATTAGTTCAATTTTGCTAAATAGCTAAAAAAAAAAAAAAAAGTACAGCTAGTTCAAAATATTAAAGGGCACTTAACTTCCTCCAAAATGCGTCATTTATGTAAGTAGTCCATGTAAATGTTGGTCATGCCTGTGGCACACTCGTGTCCGTCCCCTGCAAGTACATGCTAAGGGCCAGATTCTATAAATTGGGCTACAAAAATTGTCACTACGTGTGATTCTATAAAGTCGATTCCTGTGCCCTAAGTTGGGGTGCCAGGCTCAAGGTCTTTCAGACTTTCCAACCTGAAAATCTGGGATGAGGAGTGAATAGGAGAGCGGAAACACCTCTGTTTCTGAGATAGTGGCGATGAAGTGACGTCCCAAGATCACAAGTTGCTGCAGTGGGCTTTGAACTCTGGCTTCCAGCCCATTTCTCCCATAAGGAAGCGATTCCTCCGCTCCATAAAATTTTATTGCAGTTAATTTATTCTGCCTTTATGTGTGAACTGAAAGGCAGAATAAATTAACTCTATAATCAAATTTTATGCGAAAGGCGATCATTAACTTATGACAGGCACTTTGTGGACAATTACCAAAGCCCTTTACTTGGGTAAATAGTGATTTATCTAGGAAAGGTGTTTGAAAATTGAAATTCTACAGCTTCTCTCTCTCCCCCAGCGAGAGAGTCTTTGGCAATGCGTCTCCATTCCACTTCGATATTCCAATATTGTCATCTTTTGCTGCACTGTCCTGGCCTGAGGAAGGAGGTTCTGACCTCTGAGAGCTAGTGAAAAAAAAAATCAATTGTTAGTCCAATAAAAAGGTATCACCTTGTTTACCAACCCTACCAGACAAATTACTTCAGGAAGGTCTAGGTCCCCAAAGTGTCTTCTATGTGCCATCTATGAACTGCAGTGAATTCATGCCCCCAATCACGGTGGTTCTTATACTACATAATGATGGGGAAGTCAAAAGAGCGCTATCTGCCCCAGCAAAGAGCCTGACCCCAGTCAAATACCTTGTCTTTATTTATTTGTTTTCTTTCCGAAAACATCCCTGGTTTAATTCAGTGTGAATGTTTCAGCATTGTAAAGGGAAAAGCGCAACTTTCTCCCATGAACACTTACAGAAAATGAATGAACTGCATGAAACATCGAGAAGACGAGCGCATGTTATTGATTGTCTGGAAAGGAGTCCAGGGACTCGGAATAGGAACATCAGAGGCTCCAAATGAGAGGGGAAATGGTCTTCAGAGCTGAGAAACACTGCGATATCGTACTAGTATTTCTAGTGAACCTTTGCAGAGCTTCTAACCTTCTCTTTTTCAGTCTAATATGAAGTTTTTGTGCTGAAGAATGCTTTGGCTGCAGGACGGAAGCAATGAGACTGAATTAGGACCATCTTGCTCATGTCACGTCCTGCTTCCAACAGTGGCAAATCCAGGCCACGAGAACCTGGCAGAAACCCAAATAGTAACAACATTCCATGCTACCAATCCCAGGGCAAGCTGTCTCAATAGCAGCATATGGACTTTTCCTCCAGGAACTTGCCTAAACCTTTTTTAAACCCAGATATGATAACCGCTGATACCACATCCGCTGGCAACGAGTTCCAGAGTTTAACTATTCTTTGAGTGAAAAAAATATATTTCCTCTTATTTGTTTTAAAAATATTTCCATGTAATTTCATTGAGTGTCACCTGGCCTTTGTACTTTTTGAGAGTAAAAAAAATCAATTCACTTTTACCCATCCTATACCAGTTAGGATTTTGTTCACCTCAATCATATCCCCCCCCCCCCTCCGCCATCTCTTTTCCAAGCTGAAGAGTCCTAATCTAATCTAATCCAGTATTTCTAAGTCAAACCATGCCTAAACAGATGTATTTGCTGCATCATATTACAGCAGTTTCAGGAGCATCGATTTATGAACGGAGTAATAGGGAAGGGAGGATTTGAGGTTCCATCACTTGTTAGTCTTTCCCCATATTTATTTATTTCTAAACCGCCTATAACTAAGCGGTTAACAATTTAAACATTCACAATAGTTCATGGACAGCACATTTACAAAATACATTCAAATTACAGTGCAATCACAAAGGAATTTAATCCTCTTAGAATAATGTCAATGAATTTCCACGTTGTTTGCTTGTTCTGTATGTTAATTATTTTTCTGCTCAATAGAAATTATTTTAAAAAAATAAAAAATCATCCCCATGAAATAAAGTGCAACAATCACAGTTCAAGATTCTTATTAAATATGCCTACCAACATAATTTCAGAGAAAAGCTTCCACAAACAATTGTGGCTTCAACATCTTTCTAATCTGTAAACAGTCAGCAGATTAACTGTTCCCCTTAATTGTATCCACGACATCCTGTTTGTCTGTTTAGATTGTAAGCTCTTTGGAGCAGGGACTGTCTTCTTTGCGAATCTGTACAGCGCTGTGTGCGTCTGGTAGTGCTATAGAAATAATTTGTAGTAATAGTGGTGTGAAGAGTTTCAGCTTTTGGGAAGCAGAGCTGAGCTTGTGATGTCATAATGTCTCATTCCACCAATAAGCGCCAACCTCATCAGTGATGTCGCAATGGCTTGATTGTCCTGGACTCCCCTCTGCCCTCCAACCCTGCCAGCGGACTAACCCTTCCCCTTAACTGTATCCATGACATCCTGCTTGTCTGTCTTGGCTGTTTAGATTGTAAGCTCTTTGGAGCAGGGACTGTCTCCTTTGTGACTCTGTACAGTTCTTACTGGGCTAATGTAGATTTTAAAAAGTGGGAGGGGAGAGTCAAATTCCACCCACATTAACTTAACTCATGTGTAGCCACGAATCATAAGCATATAACTTGTTATCTCCCTCTGTGGTACCAAATTTATGCCTGTGTGTTAAGTTGAAAGAGGGTTTTTTTTGTTTCCTTTTTTAAAATCCATGATGCATTAGTATCCAAGGAACCTCAAACTGTTATTGACAGAATGGATAGTTAATCAGTTGAGATTGATAAGCCACGTTCCAGTTTGCTGAAATTTCATAAAAAGCCAGAGCTTTGTTTGCACACAGTCACTTGTCAGCAGCGGATGCGTCCAGCAGAGAAGAGATGGTCAGGGTTAAAATGGCTGTACGTGCGGCAGCTCATGAGATCTCTGTACGGCACGTGGGGACAGCGCAAGTGCTTTGGCCAATTCAGGTTTTATGTGGTTTTTGCAGCTCAGCTGCCCACATTCCCTGCCCCTCTCAGCTCCATGCTCACTCTGCCTGTTTTTAATTATCCTTATTACTGAATTTTAGAAGAATGCCTTCTACCAGATAGGATGAATTTAAAGGCACAGTGGACCCAGATGCTTCTCCATAGCTAAAGAAGGGAAAATTTTTATTTTTGACTAATGCCCAAAATGTCTTGTGTCTTCCGTGGTTACTACAACACTAATGATATTAACATACAAAGGAAGAATGCATGCCAGCATTACTGAACCCTCTGTAATTGGGGTCATGAGAAAGACGTAGATTTAATGGCACTCCATTCATTCATACCCTTGTATTAACAGAAACTGGGCTTAATGACAGAACTTCAGGGTTATACAAAACAGGCTCACTATTCAGCCAGTGACGGTCGGTGTTGTGCTGACCATCACTGGTGCCAACCCGCCAGGTCATGTCTGGACACTGGCATTGAATTTATGGGTTTCCAGAGCTGGCTAACACATAGCTGGTAAACTGCGGTATTTGGCGTCCACATGGCAGATGAAATTTAATGTGGACAAGTGCAAAGTGATGCACATTGGGAAGAATTTACTGGATGCTAACGTCCACCTTGGGAATTAGCGCCAAGAAAAGGATCTGGGCGTCATCGTAGACAATACGATGAAATCTTCTGCCTAATGTGCGGCGGCAGCCAAGAAAGCAAATAGGATGCTAGGAATTATTAAAAAAGGGATGGTTAACAAGACTAGGAATGTTATAATGCTCCATGGTGCGACCTCATCTGGAGTATTGCGTTCAATTCTGGTCTCCTTATCTCAAAAAAGATATAGTGGTGCTAGAAAAGGGTCAGAGAAGAGCGACCAAGATAGTAAAGGGGATAGAACTCTTCTCGTATGAGAAAAGATTAAAGGTTAGGGCTCTTCAGCTTGGAAAAGAGATGGCTAAGGGGAGATAGGATTGAAGTCTCCAAAATCCTGAGTGGAGTAGAATGGGTACAAGTGGATTGATTTTTCACTCTGTCAAAAATTACAAAGACTAGGGGACACTTGAAGTTACAGGAAGCTACTTTTAAAACCAATAGGAGGAAATTTTTTTTCACTCAGAATAGTTAAGCTGTGGAACGCGTTGCCAGAGGTTGTGGTAAGAGCGGATAGCATAGCTGGTTTTAAGAAAGGTGTGGACAAGTTCCTGGAGGAAAAGTCCATAGTCTGTTATTGAGAAAGATACGGGGGAAGCTACTGCTTACCCTGGATCAGTAGCATGGAATGTTGCTACTCCTTGGGGTTCCAGAATCTTTTGTTACTCTTTGGGATTCCAGAATCTTGCTCATCCTTGGGATTCTGTATGGAATGGTGCTACTCCTTGGGTTTTGACCAGGTACTAGTGACCTGGATTAGCCACCGAGGGAGCGGGCTACTGGGCTTGATGGTCCTTTGGTCTGACCCAGTAAGACTATTCTTATGTTCTTATGTAAGATAGGGCTGACTATTATGTGGTTAACCTGGCCAGTTAAGTTCTAAATATCAGCACTTAACTGGGCAAGGTCCGACTCTGGCCCCAGAATGCCCCCCATATGGCCAGCTTTGAGTTTGGCACTAAGAGGGAAATTCTTAGTTGAAGAACGCCATTAGAAATGGCAAAGTAGAAGTGCCTAAATAAAAGGTGCCAGAATCGCACCTACATAGGCGCTTTAGGCCACTGAGCACCAAAGTAGGTGTGGCCAACTCCGGATGTGGTGTTAGGTAACATAAAGTGCCTATGTAGGTGTGATTTGTGCAAAGATAGGCACCAGAAAAACTGTAGGCATGATTCTGAAGCCGGCACTGATGTGTGATTGATATGCGATTGGTGGCTGCTTCTAAGGTGACCACCAATATCGGCTGTAACTTGTTATTTTCAGTAGTACTAACTTGTTGAAAATGGCTGGTCAGTCCCAAACAGGCAGTTTCATTGGTTGGGAGCCATTTCTGGCCTGTTAAATCACATTGAATATTGACCCAAATATATACAAATCTGATAATTGTTTCAAGTTTGGTCTCTTGGTTTCCACTTTCTTCTTCCAAGTTCAATTGGGAATGCCCTTATATTGGACTGGAGTGCTGTGAACCTTCTGCGGACCTGATTCAGAAGTTGCTGTTGTTGTTAATGTTGACTCATGACGATCCTCTGGAGCGTTGTCCTGAACTGGGTTTGGTCTTTAGCAATATGAAGGATGGATCAATACAATAAGAAAAACTTTGGATGCCAGTCTTCAACCCTTCACTGCAATGCATACATCCTGGCAGGGGTTACAAGGTGGATGGAGGGGACATGCTTCGTTCAATATGAGAGATTGTATTTCCCTCCCTTTCTGTTCCTCCCACCATTTTTCCTTCCTTAGACCCTCACCTTTTGGCTGATATTTTTCCTCTTGTCTGGCCCAGCTCCGGCCCATCACTTGGTGATCGTTAGGACGGCTGGAACCCACAAGCTAGCTCCTCAGCCTTTCTTGGCAGCGGTGAGGGGTGACGGCGATACTGTGCAAGATGAGAGAATTCTCAGAGTGGGAGAGGATGGAATTGACTGATCACTACAGCGATAACAAAGTGAAAGATTATTCCACTGATTGAATTCTGTAGAAGTCAGCCCTAACCTTGCCATGCTAAATCATTCGATGCTAATGAAGTGCTCTGTGATAAAGATGATCATATCAGCTTTGTTTTCTAGTTGCTATAGGAAAGGATCTTAAAGCAGAAGAAAATGAGCCTCTGTGTTCCTTTGATAACAGAAATGCGGTGCTTCGGGTGGAACGAATCACATTATCAACATAATCGCATCCCTGTTAATCTTCTGTTCTAGCAATAATGTGTCACAATACCGTCACAATGTTTCTGCTGCCTCATTGAACTGCCAGGGCATATATCCCTATGTGACACTCATTCCCTTCCTTGTCTCTGGTACATCTGTGCACTGAATTCACCCTCAAAAGATATTAAAACAGTCAATTATTCTGCTTGTGTCCTACCAGCAGGGAAGCAGAGGTGCTGGAACATGTGGGTGAAGACATGTATTAGGCAGTGGAATGAACGGAGGACCCTCAGGAAGAAGGTAAAATCAGTTTCTAAACCTTCCATTTTCTTACTTTGTACATTTAACTAAGGGGCCCTTTTATTAATAATAATAATAACAACAACAGTTTATATACCGCAATACCATTAAGTTCTTTGCGGTTTACAATAGATTAAGCGAGGTACAAATTGATTGAATTTAAGAGGGGAGAAGAGGAGAGTTAATAGGACCGGAAATGCGTTGTTGAGGAGAAAGAGATTAACAGGACAGAGGAAACACTATGGAGGAGAAAGAAGATGAGTGGGTCAGTTGTCCAGATACTTTAGGAACAGTTGAGTTTTTAGACTTTTGAGCTGTGTTAGGTGTTAAATTCATATAAACTGTTTCAAGCTCCCCTGGGAGAACAGTATAGAAAATTCAAGAAATAAATCTGAACTTTTTCCTAGTTTTTTTGGGGGGAGGGGGGTGCGTCGGGGACAGAGTGTGAGCATTGCTGTATTAATCAGTAAACACAGTTACGCTAAGGTTACCATATGGCTCCAGAAAAAGGAGGAGAAATCGAGATATCCAGGTTTTACTCATTGAAAGCAATGGAAGGAAAACACGGACGTCTCAATCCGTACTCTTTTTTTTTTCTGGAGCCATATGGCAATTCTAGCCTTGCCGCCAACCAAATGGGTGGCAGGAAGTGCTCCCACCAATCGTTTTTGTTAACGTTTGTGTGCTAATGGCCCAAGCCACATAAACCTCATCGGTGCTGCCGACTCTAAAATCCTGTTGATTGAAAACAAGAACAAAAGGCGGCACCAGAGGGACCAGTAACGCAAGAAAGGAGAAAGTCTCAGAACCTACCCTTCATTACCACTTAGGGCCTCTTTTATGAAGCCGTGCTAGTGGCTGCCGCTGCGGTAACGGCCCTGAAGCTCATAGAGATTTAAAAGTCTTCGGAGCTGTTGCCGTGCGACTTTGCAAAAGAGGCCCTTAGTGATAGGTATGCCATGCAGAAACCTTTTACAGGTAATCCCAACCATTTTTTTTTTTTTAGAATGAGACTTAGCGGGAGAGTGTGGCACCCTGAGGTTGTGGGTTCAAACTCTCATGTTCCTTGTGACCCTGGGCAAGTCACTTAATCCCCCCATTGTCCCAGGTACATTAGAGTATGAGCCCAACAGGAAAGACAGAAATTCATGTAAACCGTCCTGAGCTCCCCTGGGAGAATGGGATAGAAAATTGAATAAATAAATTATAACTATGTGTGCTTGCTAACCACTCCTGCCCAAGCTGGGAATTCTCAAGCACTATCTTGAACTCAGGTGCAACGTCCATAACCCCCACCCCCCTTTTTACAAAACCACACAAGAGGTTTTTAGTGCCAGCCACCGCACTGCTCCAATGCTCATAGAGTTCCTATAAGCATCAGAGAAGCGTGGAACATTTTGCACCAGCCAGCGTTAAAAACCTCTTGCGTGGTTTAGTAAAAGGAGGGGGAGGGGGGAAATGAGTTCCCTTATTTTCTTATTATCTTTCTATATGTTCCACCTGTCTATTGTTGGATCACGTATTGTAGCATATTACGCTACGATTGTCTATTGCTTATGTTTTACTTAGGGCTCCTTCTACTAAGCTGTGCTCGGGCTTTAAAGCGTGGAATAGCGCGAGCTTCATTGATGCACGAGCTAGACCTTAATGCCAGCATTGAGCTGGCGTTAGTTCTGGAAGCGTAGCATGCGGTAATTTCCTGCGTGCGCTAAAAACGCTAGTGCACCTTAGTAAAAGGAGCCCTTAGTCTTGGTGTATGCTGCCTTGAGTAAAAAGGCACTATTTAGTGGAGCTCAGACAAAAGAGGACTGCAAAGAATTGCAAAGGGACTTGAACAAACTAGGGGAATGGGCGATGAGATGGCAGACGAAGTTCAACGTTGAGAAACCCGAGGTACAGCTATACGATGGGAGGGATGTTATTAAATAAGAGTACCCAAGAAAGGGACTTGGGGGTAATGGTGGACATGACGATGAAACTGACAGCACAGTGCGCAGCGGCCGCTAAGAGAGCGAATAGAATGCTTGGTATAATCAAGAAGGGTATTACAACCAGAACAAAAGAAGTTATCCTGCCGTTGTATCGGGCGATGGTGTGTCCGCATCTGGAGTACTGCGTCCAATATTGGTCGCCATACCTTAAGAAGGATACGGCGTTACTTGAGAGGGTTCAGAGGAGAGCGACACGTCTGGTAAAAGGGATGGAAAACCTTTCATACGCTGAGAGATTGGAGAAACTGGCTCTCTTTTCCCTGGAGAAGAGGAGACTCAGGGGATATGATAGAGACTTACAAGATCATGAAGGGCATAGAGAGAGTAGAGAGGGACAGAAAGAGAGAGAGAGAAAGAAAGAAAGAGAGAAGGAGAGAGACAGAAATAGAGAGAGAAAGGGAGAGAGAGATAAAGATTGGAGAAACTGGCTCTCTTTTCCCTGGAGAAGAGGAGACTCAGGGGATATGATAGAGACTTACAAGATCATGAAGGGCATAGAGAGAGTAGAGAGGGACAGAAAGAGAGAGAGAGAAAGAAAGAAAGAGAGAAGGAGAGAGACAGAAATAGAGAGAGAAAGGGAGAGAGAGATAAAGATTGGAGAAACTGGCTCTCTTTTCCCTGGAGAAGAGGAGACTCAGGGGATATGATAGAGACTTACAAGATCATGAAGGGCATAGAGAGAGTAGAGAGGGGCAGATTCTTCAAACTTTCGAATAATAAAAGAACAAGAGGGCATTTGGAGAAGTTGGAAGGAGACAGATTCAGAATGAATGCTAGGAAGTTCTTCTTTACACAACGTGTGGTGGACACCTGGAATGCGCTTCCAGAGGGCATGATAGGGCAGAGTACAGTACTGGGGTTCAAGAAGGAATTGGACAATTTCCTGCTGGAAAAGGGGATAGAGGGGCATAGATAGAGGATTACTGCACAGGTCCTGGACCTTTTGGGCCGCCGCGTGAGCGGACTGCTGGGCTTGATGGACCTCAGGTCTGACCCAGCAGAGGCATTGCTTATGTTCTTAATCCTAAGTACATAAAAATTAACCAAATAAGGCCAGTCTTTACAAGAGTGTCTGAAGAGAATAGTTTTTTTTTTAAAATAAGCATTTATTTCCTTTCCACATCTCCTACAATTCTATGCAGAGTACAAATTATTCACGTACTCGAGCGCTTTTCCCCATCTGTCCCAGCAGGCTCCCACTCTATCTAATGTACCTGAGGCACTGAGCGACTTGCCCAGGGTCACAAGGAGCAGTGCAGGATTTGAACCCATAACCCCAGGGTGCTGGGGCTGTAAATCTAACCACTGCACCACATACTCCCCACAACTGCGCCTTCTGAGGAACATGAAAGATATTTTCAACCTGCACATTGTGTATTTCATGGTTTACTTCCATGGCACTTAAGTGGGTTGTATACCTTTGGGGTTTGCACCGGGGAAATGAAAAAAAATCAGCTAAAATGATCCAAAACTGATGTCCCGCCGCATCTACATTTACCCTTGCACCGCAGTCTGTTCTCAGTCACATAAGAACATAAGAAGCCTTCCTGGGTCAGATCAATGGTCCATCTAGCCCAGTAGCCCGTTTTCATGATGGCCAATCCAGGTCACTAGTATCTGGACAAAACCCAAAGAGTAGCAACGTTCCATGCTACCGATTCAGGGCAAGCAGAGGCTTCCCCCATGTTTTAACAGACTATGGACTTTTTCTCCAGGAACTTGTCCAAACCTTTCTAAAAACCAGCTACGCTACCGCTCTTACCACAACTTCTGGAAACGCGTTCAAGAGCTTAACTATTCTCCAAGTGAAAAATAATTTCCTCCTATTGGTTTTAAAAGTATTTCCCTGTTTTTTGTAACGCGTGTCCCCTAGTTTTTGTAATTTTTGACGGAGTGAAAAATCGATCCACTTGTATCCGTTCTACTCTACTCAGGATTTTGTAGACTTCAATCCTATCTCCCCTCAGCCGTCTCTTTTCCAAGCTGAAGAGCCCTAATCTTTTTAGTCTTTCCTCATACGAGAGGAGTTCCATCCCCTTTACCATCTTAATCGCTCTTCTTTGAACCTTTTCTAGTGCTGCTATATATTTCTTGAGATAAGGAGACCAGAATTGAACGCAGTATACTCCAGGTGAGGTCGCACCATGGAGCGATACAGAGGCAATATACTATATTTAGTTAAATATTTAGTCTTGTTAACCATCCCTTTTTTAATAATTCCTAGCATCTTGTTTGCTTTTTTGGCCACCACCACACATTGGGCGGAAGGTTTCATTGTATTATCTACGATGATACCTGTCCCAGTTCCTTTTCTTGGACACTCACCCCAAGGTGGACCCTAGCCTCTGGTAACTATGATTTGGGTTATTCTTCCCAATGTGCATCACTTTGCATTTGTCCACATTAAATTCCATCTGCCACTTGGACGTCCAGTCTTCCACTTTCCTAAGGTCTACCTGCAATTTTTCACAGTCCGTATGTGTTTTAACACCTTTGAACAGTTTAGAGTCATCTGCAAATTTAATCACCTCACTCATCATTCCAATTTCCAGATCTTTTATAAATGTTAAACAGCACCGGTCCTAATACAGACAGAGAGATCTCTGTGGCACTCCACTATTTACCCTCCTCCATTGAGAAAAATGACCATTTAAGCCTACCCTCTGTTTTCTATCCGATAACCAATTCCTAATCCACAACTGAACTTTGCCATCTATCCCATGACTTTAATTTTCTACGGAGCTTCCTTTTCTCACTACTGGTCCTAAGTCTGACAGTTTTCATGCTTTGATCCCTTCAGGCTTTATTTTGAATACAATGAATTGCAAGGGAGCTATTTTCCATTTGATTTGCCAAAAGTTTCACTCTCTTGCTCTCCTCTTTTGGGTCTGATCTCGGATGGATCCTCAGGGCTGCTGGCTTTATTACATTGTTCTTTCTTTTTGATCATCAGAGACATAAGGAGCATGAAATAAGCCTTTTGTTGCAGGACTGGAAATGACTCCTGAGCTGCTGGCACAGTTCAGCCTGTGGGTCATTTATTCCAGAGAAGCAGGGTGTACCCTTTTACTGCCCCTGTCTAAGCAAGATCCAGCTAGAGCCATCAAGTCCTTGCAAAGACAATGTCCTTCAGAGATGGGACAGTGCTGTTGTGTTGGCCTTGCAGAGACTGTGTTGTGTGTCTTGAGAAAGTGAGTGAACACACATGCTATCCTTTGTTCCCCAAGGGTCCCCATTGTGTAGGTAGGCCTCCTTTGGCTTACCGATATACTTGATGGTCCAGTGGGGGGAGGGTGGTGCAGGAGCGAAGCACCCTCGCTCCCATCTCTTGCTTGTGGATCCTCAAAATGGCTGCCACGACCTCTCACGGCAGCTCATGGTACTTCCTGTACTTCTCTGGTCCAAATAAATCACTCTGAATATCGGACCTATAGTGTATAACTCAAAAGGGGGCATTCCCAGAAGTTAGGTGCGATACCTGCATATGTGTGCCTAACTGTCAGCGTTTATACCAGCTTTTGGCAGGTGTACGTTCTCACACCAAAGTTAGGTACAGGAAGCATGCTAAGGTAGTATTCGAGTATTCAGTAGTAGAGAATGTAGAGCATCGGTGCGGTTATCGCCATGGCTGGCACTAAAAACTGCGCTACAGTTTTGTACAAAGGGTGATTAGTTAGAAATCTTAATTTTTTTGGCAAAGAATTCTAAAGAGTAGGACCTCAAACAAACAAAAAAATGAAATGTAGAAACATGATTGCAGATAAAGACCAAATGGCCCATCCAGTCTGCCCATCCACAGTAACCATTATCTCTTTCTCTCTCTGAGAGATCCCACGTGCCTATCCCAGGCCCTTTTGAATTCAGACACATTCTCTGTCTCCACCACCTCTTCTGGGAGACTGTTCAAAGCATCTACTACCCTTTCTGTAAAAGAGTATTTTCTCTGATTACTCCTGAGCCTATCACCTCTTAACTTCAACCTATGCCAGGGGTAGGGAACTCCGGTCCTCAAGAGCCGTATTCCAGTCGGGTTTTCAGGATTTTCCCAATGAATATGTATTGAAAGCAGTGCATGCAAATAGATCTCTTGCATATTCATTGGGGAAATCCTGAAAACCCAACTGGAATACGGCTCTCGAGGATCGGAGTTCCCTACCCCTGTCCTATGCCCTCTCATTGCAGAGTTTCCTTTCAAATGAAAGAGACTCGACTCGACTCATGCGCATTAATGTATATGTTCATGAACCAGGAACTGGTACAAGCCACATACAGTAAGTGCTGGAAGCATGGATTCTTGAATGGTAACATACCCTCTCCCCTTTAACTAAACTGCGGACTCAGTTTTTAGTGTAGGCTGGCATGCTGAATGCTTCCAACACTTTGGGAGCAGCGCAGAGGAATCACCGCGCCAACCGGCACTATAAACCGCTTTCACAATTTTGTAAAGGGTTGGAGGTGGGGGGGGGATGGTAACATAGTAAATGACGGCAAATAAAGACCTGAACGGCCCATTAGTTATTCTCATTAAAAATACATGATTAAATTAACTTCTCTGCCTTGATGTTTCCGAGACTGGACAGTTATGAAGTAACCTATTCTCTCACCAGGAATTTTCTCTCCTTAGTCTTGAAGAAGTTTTCTACTTGTCTTCTGCGCTATGGCTTTCATAACCTTGAAACGTTGCTGTGTAATTCTGGATATGACAAGATACAGAAGCTCAGTGTACTCCTTACACAGTTCTCTGTGTGGTCCTCTAGAGCGGAGGCATGGGTTTACCTGTCTCTCTCATAGTTGTGTTCATTCCAAATGACACAAAAACATTCTGGTCTACCATGATCGTGAAACTCCAGCTCGAGATACTCCTGTGTCAAACAATACTATCAGTTCAAGTTTCAAGTTTATTAGGATTTTATATACCGCCTATCAAGGTTATCTAAGCGGTTTTTACAATCAGGTACTCAAGCATTTTCCCTCTCTGTCCCAGTGGGCTCACAATCTATCTAACGTACCTGGAGCTACGGAGAATTAAGTGACTTTCCCAGGGTCACAAGGAGCAGCACGGGGTTTGAACCCACAACCCCAGGGTGCTGAGGCTGTAGATCCAACCACTGCGCCACACACTCCATTTCACAAACAAAGCTGTAGAGACTAGATCTGAGCCAGTGAATTCAGCATTCTCATTCTTGGACCAGTCTAGGTTTTCATAAAGGACTAGCTTTGAACCCAAAGTAGTTTTTCAGTGGCAAGAGCTCCTTGCTAGAGGGAATTTTTCATGGAGGATGATCCCACCATATGTAATATTTCAGTGGGCAAAACCCTAAATCGAGAACAACCTCGTAACACGTTCTCTTACTGCATTGGTTCAAAGAAAACATCCGTGCCACCACGAGTACTCAATAAATAAAGAAAGTAGCCAGCTGAGAAGACCAACTCTGGGACTATTGTCTGTTTCATACAAAGCAACAGGAGATTCTACCTTATCAAGGCAGATACTCAAAGAAAACAGAGAAGGTGACCAAGTGGAACCTGGGCTAATCTCCACATCATGAAAAAATTTTTCAAAGTGATCATTCTGATTGATGTGTTCGGTGAATGACTCAATCATTATAATTTATAAGATAGAACTGTCAACATATACTCTATTGATCAAAGCATTAAGACTCCTGAGGCAGGTCTTCGGGCCGAAACACATACGTTTCAAGTCTTCATAGAGTAAAGATATTGATACCACCTGGTCGCCTTCTCCATTTTCTTTGACTACTGTATGTTCCAATAGGTTTGCAATCCTTTCTATAATGCTACTAGACATGCAGGTAATAGACAGATACTTTCTCTGTCTGTAGTGGGCTCAGAATCTACATTTTTGCACCTGGGGGCAATGGAGGCTTAGGCAACTTGCCCACTAGGCTTACAAGGAGCTGTAGTGAGAATTGAACCAGTTCCCCCAGGATCAAAAACCACTGCACTAAACACTAGGGCTGCTCCTCTTGGCTCTGTCATGAAACCATTTTTTCATGACTTTCGACAGACGCCTTTTCAGAATTAATTGATACCAGATGGAACCAAAAATAATAAGCAAGACACATAATTATCATAGCCTGCTGCACTGACAGCTCTATCATTTTCCAACACATCATTCTCGGTGAAAACTTCTCCCAGGTTCCATAGTTCATGAATTGCTCATTCATATTAGATGTTAGTTGAGGTTCTTTTTTCGCAGTTCTCTCTGGGATTTTATGTGGGCAGGTTAGCACCACGGCAATATTGTAGAGGGAATGATCATTTTCTTCTGTGGTTCTCACACAGCAATGTTCCAGGTTCCAGGAGAATGATTTGCTCCTTACGAGCTTCCAGAGTTCTTCTTGACCCAAAGGGTGGTGGACACTGGAATGCACTTCCAGAGGGCGTGATAGGACAGAGTATGATATTGGGGTTCAAGAAAGGATTAGATAATTTCCTGAAGGAAAAGGGGATAGAAGGGTATGGATAGAGGAATACTATACAGGTCCTGGACTTGATGGGCCGCCGCATGAGCAGACTGCTGGGCATGATGGACCTCTGGTCTGACCCAGCAGAGGCATTGCTTATGTTCTTATGAAAGATTTAGTTAATCCATTAACACTTTTTTGAAGAAATTCACCCAACGCAGTGTTCAGAAAGAAGAAGTCAAGATTTAGACCAACCTGCGGCCCCATGAAGTATTTTGTGCGGCCCCGGTCAAGGGTACATCTCGCCATATATAGTATAACAGTAATATACAGAGTAACATGGTGACAGGAGACAAACACTGAAGACATTACATAAACAGATGATATTCTTAATTTAAAAAGATAAGGACGTAAAATTAGTGTGCATATTCATGTATGTTGTATGTTTGTGTATTAAGGAGACAGTAATTGACACACACACACACACTTTCTCTCTCTCTCTTTCTCTCTCTCTCCCTCCCTCTCCCTCTCCCTCCCTTTCCCTCTCCCTCCCTTCCATATGCAGAGATACATGGTGCTGGTGTGTTTGTTCATCTGTCCATCTGCCTCTCTCTATCATCTAACTTTATAGTGAGGAATCAATCACATGTCATGCAGAACTATCATTAAAGCACAATTTACAACACAATCTACCTTTCCAATTCATTAGAGTGCCTTAACATGTTATTACATTTGATGACAGATTAATTGTGCCTGCAAAGTGTTATGGAATAAACTTTCTGCAAATAATGAGCTGTCAAATCTCAAGCTGTACAAACTCTCTCTCTCTCCCAATAATAATACTACAAAGTTCTTGCCCCCACCCCACCCCTAACTGGACATGGGGCAATGAGTGCCCTGGGCTTAGCATGGGAGAGGCTAACATGCCTGCTGGGAAGCCCAAATTTAATGCCAGGCTATGAACGAGAGGGGAGGCTAGCCCCTGCGGTTTCTACCACTCAAGCTGTTTCTCTGCTTGAAATGAGAGCACAGTTGAATGATATGTTTTGAAATAAAAGCTTGTTTTGCATTCTGAAGTCCGAGCGTGGATTTATCTATCCCGTCTGGCACAAACACTCCCCGAGGGAATCCTGGCACTAGAAATGTGTTGCAGTCTAGGATTCACAGCCATGTATCCTACTATCATTCCCCTGCGCCTGAGATTCAGGGGACTTTACACTTTGACTTATAAACATGTTTTGCTCCTGACCTAAATTGGATTTTGCTTTATGATTACTTCAGGCATACAGGATAACCAAACCTTCAAAAACCTCAAGATTTTCAGCCACTGGACTCTCTCCAACTATTCCAAAAACATCTGAAAACTTGGCTTTTTTCAAAATTGTGATCTTCGCTTCCCTCTATATTATGCCTATTCCTATTGAATTCTTTTTAATTTTCTGTAAACCGTCCCGAGTTCTATCTTTATAGAGAAGATGCAGTATATAAGCCTAAGCTTTAGTTTATATCTAAACTAAACTAAAACTTAGTTTTATAGACCGAGTCATAAACCAAGAGGAGCTCGACTCGGTTTACAATAATGTAAAACATAAGACATAAATTTGACAAGAAAAAGTAGACTGAAATAGTTCATTTCCAAAATGTTTAGCAAGCAAAAAAGTTTTCAGAACTTTCCGGAATAAAGCAAAAGAACCTAAACTTCTTCATGTAAGCGGTAAAGCATTCCAGAATTTGGTTAATTTAAAAGCAAAAGAATAACTAAATCTCTTAAAGGTTCTGTTTTTACCACTGAGAGAGGGAAATATAAGTTTTAATTTTGAGAACTTCTGGCAAGATGAGATCTATGAACATTCCAAATGCACTTAAATTGAATTATGAGATACACTGGAAGCCAATGTAATTCCTTGAGCAGAGGGGTTACGTGATCAAATTTACTCTTACCGAAGATAAGTTTAGCTGCAGTGTTCTGTATTAATTGAAGTCTCTGCAAACTGACCTTTGAAAGCCCCAAATACACTGAATTGCAGTAATCTAGCCTTGACAAAATGATTGATTGAACCAATACAGAGAAGTGTTGTTGGTGAAAAAGTGCTCTCACTCTTCTCAGAGCAAGGAGGCTGAAAAAACACTTTTTAATAAGCAAATTTAGTTGGTCCTTAAATGTTAGTGAAGAATGGATAACAATACCTAGTATTAATGAGGAAAACTCAATTTTCAAAGATTCTGAGTCTAAGATCACAGCAGAAACATAGAAATAGATGGCAGATAAGGGCCACGGCCCAGCAAGTCAATAACCCTCCCTTACCTTTCTCTGTGAAGAGATCCCACGTGACGATCCCATTTTGTCTTAAAATCAGGCACGCTGCTGGCCTCGACCACCTGCAGTGGAAGATTATTCCAGCGATCAACCACCCTTTCGGTGAAGAAGTATTTCCTGGTGTCACCGTGTAGTTTCCCACCTCTGATTTTCCACGGATGCCCTCTTGTTGCCGTGGGGCCTTTGAAGAAGAAGATATCCTCTTCCACCTCGATACGGCCCGTGAGATACTTGAACGTCTCGATCATGTCTCCTCTCTCGTTCCTCGAGTGAGTATAGCTTCAATTTTTTCAGCCATTCCTCATATGGGAGATCCTTGTGTCCCGAGACCATCCGGGTGGCCATTCGCTGGACCGACTCAAGTCTCAGCACATCTTTGCGGTAATGCGGCCTCCAGAATGAAGGGAGAGAATCTAACTTTGGGCCAAGCTCTCTCACTTTCATACTCATCCTCCCACTTCATCCCTCCCCCCCTCCCCCCCACCCCCCAGGTACTTTCGAAAGAGCAAACAGCAAGAGATAAGCTGTTATCCTCCTGCCTATAGGGTCATGTGCTGCAAATCATGGGGTTTCCGTCTCCTAATGACCTCACTGTTCACAATCAAAGTTGAGTTTAAAGCCAAAACCAGGTGATGAGTTTTGACTGTAGTTTTGATTTTGACTGAAAGCTTTCAGACAGCTTCTGTAGCAGTTTCTATTTTGGTTGAAAATGAAAAAAGCAATTCCAGTCAGTCTCTAGCATGAGCTGGGTTAATGCTAACAATAGCCGAGTTCTGATCTTGTATCTGGCAGGGACTCTGGCATTTAAGAGCATCAGAAAATTTATTTAGTTTTAGGTATTTGTATGCTTAGGATTGCCAGATTTTCCAAATTGGAAAATCTGGACCCCATATCTTTCTCAGTAACAGGCTATATGGACTTTTTCTCCAGGAACTTGTCCAAACCTCCAAACTTGTCCAAAACGCTATCTGCTCTTACCATATCCTCTGGCACCACGATCCAGAGCTTAACTATTCTGAGTGAAAAAATATTTCCTCCTATTGGTTTTAAACAAGTATTTCCCTGTAACTTCGAGTGTCCCCTAATCTTTGTAATTTTTGACAGAGTGAAAAATCGATCCACTTGTACCTGTTCTACTCCACTCAGGATTTTGTAGACTTCAATCATATCTCTCCTCAGCCGTCTCTTTTTCAAGCTGAAGAGCCCTAACCTTTTATGTTTTTCCTCATGTTTAAGATAGTGACATTTCTGCAATAAGACTCAGAAATATAGATTTGTGTTTTATTTTCATACCAGGGGAAATCATTTGGTTCAGTATACAGTAGAATCTCAGTTAACCAGGAATTGATAAATGTAGTTTCTGGTTGCTTGAGGGTTACTATGAAAAATAGTAGTAACTAATACTATACCCCAGTGGCGTGGAGAGGGTAGGGGGTGCCCGGGGCGGAGATGCACTTCCGTGCCCCCACTCCCCTGAAGCCAAAACCGGGACCCTATGACATCCCCTGTCACTAAGTGCCCCGCCTTCTGATCACCCCTCTCCCAGCACTCAGCTCTAAGTGTGATTTATAGAATTCACCCTCATAGTGAATTATGGCAGATAGAGACCAAAACGGGCCTATTACATGTTCTCTTTTTTATGGTTGGGGGGGAGGAGTTGAGGATGGGACAGTGGAGCAGAACAGATTACATTAGGCCGCACTAGGAACCCGAGAGAAGGCAGAGTGATTTGGGAAAAGAAGCCACACCTGGAATTGGCAGGAATGGGGCAGAGCATGAGGGGGATTAGGGCATGCACATCAGGAAATGGGGGGGGGAAGGACTGGATGGGGAGGACTACTACGTCTACTTATCACTTATATAGCGCTGAAAGGCGAATGCAGCGCTGTATATTTTGACATTTATAGATAGTCCCTGCTCAGAAGAGCTTACAATCTAACTTGGGCCGACTGACATGACAGAGGGCTGGGGTGGGATGCAGAACCCAAGGAGTTAGGAGTCAAAAGCACTCTCAAAGTGGTGGAATAGAGGAGAAAGAGAAATAACTCAAATGAGAAAGGGGAGAGCGAAGACTGACAGAAGAAGGGGAGGAAATGACTACGGTTGGTGGGAGGTGGAGAGCAACAGGAGATTCGTTCGTAGTTGATCTCCCCTGCTTCTGGGAGGGATGGAGTGCTGCAGAATCCAAGTGCTACTGGCAAACCCCCCTGTGGGATGGGGGGAAAGAGGCAGGAAATATTTCCAGTTGTAGCAGTGGGGAGGGAAGTTGAATATCAAAACCTCCTGGGAGGGATGCCTTTGAACCTGCCTCCTAAATTACCTGAGAACCTTGCAAACATCTTTTATAATGCACCTGGCACTGAGGCTCTGCTCCCCACTTCCACATGGGCTGCATGAGATCCACACCACACAGCTACAAGCCTTCATGCCACGCTGATATGAGATCTTTCAATTCATGTCGTGCTGTTGAGAATTTGCCACCAGGTTCTGACACCTCAAAATCCCTGCTGTCGTTTTGGTCCGATTCCATTTTTTTTCAAGGCTCTTCCAGACTTCAGTTAATCCTCCCCCAACATATACATTGTAGAGGGCCTTTCAAGACCTCCCTTAATTAAATTGTTTTTTTGTTATTCTTTCCTGTAATGGATTGAACCCCTAGGAGACTTAGGGCTTAAGTTGTAAATTGTTTGTAATAACTTGTCAACAACAAACTGGTGGAGGCGTTGGGTTACATTTGCCAAGACCCTGCTGAGGGAAAGAGCCTGACTCGAGCTGCAAAATAGCTAAATTTGGCACTTAAGAATTAACTTCAGTGAATAAAATAAACAGACAAACCCTCCTCACCCCCACAGTTCAGAGCCTTCCATATTTCAGGAAAATCATATGAACACAAACATGAATCGATTATCAGCCTTCGATAATGCTCTCACCCCACCCTTTTCTCTCACTGGTGCTGATGAACCCTTTCCTTTTTTCTGTTAAGGACCCACAGCTAAGCTTCCTTTCTCAGCCTGAAAACCGACAGGGTTCTGTGCGTTATGAAATACTAGAACATTCTCCGCAGAAAGAAATACATTTATCCTTTGCCAAAGCATCCTTTCACTAGCCAGATCAGTAAATATCTGTAAACAAATGGCCTAATACAGTCCAGTGCAGTTCCTGCATTATGCAAAGTTTTGCAGAGAAAGGGAGGCCAGACCTTTTATTAACTTATGCTTGTGTTATGCAGTAGAGAGTGACACAGGGGAGGGGGAGACACATTTTTCCCCATTCTCCTGTCCCATCTCCGAATTCTTTTCCTAGTCCTGCCCCATTCCTGCAAGCTCTGTCCTCATCTGCTCATGCCTTGAACCCTTTCAAATCCTAAGTGTTCGAGGCTTGTGCGGTTAAGGCAGAGCTTCCAGGAATGGGGCAGAGGCAGCGACAAAACTCTCGGGATGGGACAAGGAGAAATTTGTCCCCGTGCCGTTCTCTATTATGCAGTTTGTGCCTCTTCCCTGTTATTTAATTATGAGCATCAACAGTGATGAATATTTAGCATTGCCATTCTAAAGCCAAAAATGCATTTATGTGACTTGTTCATTTAGAAATGCCAAAATCTCCATGCTAAGGTCACACTCGGTTTCGTGTGTGTCCCTTTCACTCACCATTGCTGTTTTCTTAAGAGAGGATGATGGATTTTGTATACCAGTGAATAGTCCCATTCTGAGGCCAATGCAGGACAGACTGTGCCCTTGCCCGCTGCCCGATTTATTCAGTGCCACTGGACAGTACATCCAGTCATGGGGAAAGCAATATTTTACATTACTCCGACACATTTAAAAGACCCTTCGAAGTTTGCTCTAATTTTTTTTTTTTTTTTTTGCTATGAACTTATTTTGAGTGAAAAATGCAAAGAGAAAAGGCGGCAAAGCTAAAACTTATCTTTAAAGAGAACAGCTCAGATATCACCAGGTCTGATCCAATGGATTTCGAAATCCTGCTTTGAATTGAAAAATCATTAAACCAAAATGACCATTATTTGTGTCTTGACCACAGACTTGTTTGTCAGCTAATATGTTGATGGAGGAGGGTGTGGTGCAGTGGTTGGAGCCACAGCCTCAGCACCCTGGGGTTGTGGGTTCAAACCCCGTGCTGCTCCTTGTGACCCTGGGCAAGTCATTCAGTCCTCCATAGCCCCAGGTATGTTAGAAAGATTGTGAGCCCACCGGGACAGATAGGGAAAATGCTTTGAGTCCCCGATTGTAAAAAAACGCTTAGATAACCTTGATAAGCGGTCTATAAAGACCTAATAAACTTGAACATGGAATTCTTCTCTCCCACCATGTCTGCACCAAATGAAGTTCGAAGCTGGTAACAGCACAAAAGAATATATTATAAACAAAATTGTTCAGATATACTTTTAATAACAAGGACATTTCAGACCAATATATTTCTCCAGGGAAGGAGCCAGAGTTTCTGGAAATCAAGCCCCCCTTTCCTGACTGCCACCACTGCTGTTCCACCTTACCTTGGTGCATGCAAGAAGGAACATTGGTGGAATCCGCCTTGAACTGCAAGGTATAGGCGGAATAGAAGTCACTAATGTAATGTAAGTGTCAGAAGAACATAAGAATCGCCTTACTGGGTCAGACCAATAGTTCATCAAGCCAAGGAGTCCGTTCTCACAGTGGCCAATCCAGGTCCCTAATACCTGGCCAAAACCCAATCCGAAGGAATCCCAAAGAGTAACAAGATTCTAGAATCCTCAGAGTAGTAGTAACATTCCAACCAGACTATAGACTTTTCCTCCAGGAAATTGTCCAAACCATTCTTAAAAGCTGCTACGCTATCCACTCTTACCACCAGAATATCCAGGCTCATGAGAATTGCACAGAAGGAGCCTTCCTGCCCCACGTGACTTACAGCTAAAGAGCCAGGCAGCGCAGTGCAGTTGAGGTTCCTGGAGATCAGATCTCTTGAAGGACTCCTCAACTTTAGGAAAGCAATTAAAACAGACCTCTTCACATAACTCTCCTGCCACGACCGAAGAATTATATTGGTACCAAATCCCAGTATGTGTCACATTTATAAAACTTGGATTGGAAAATCTTGCACTGCAACCATGGCAAATTTGGTGACACGTCAAAACTGCGCCGACATCTGTGCGCCTTACTGTTATCTTTCTGAGGGTGTGTGTGGGGAACCCCCCCCCCCCCACTACACTTATAACTGCCGCCGGGGGGGGGGAGAAAACCCCACCACCACTACATTGAAAACTCCCAAACAGCAAGAGAATGGAAGTTTTCAGTGTACTGGGTGGGGATTCCCCCCAACGGGAGCACCGATCAGTTCTAAGTTTACTGGGGGGAGTTCCCCCCACCCCCCCTCAGAATGCTAATGGTAAGGCGTGAAAACTATGGAACTAGCGGCGTGCATTCATCAGCGTGCCGATGTCCTGCGCGCTTTCGTCGGTGTACCGTAAATTTAACGTATATTAGTATTAGACCTCTAGTATGTGCCAAGATAGGATAAAAACTTATACAGATATTAGGGCAAATCGTAACCTGTTCATTGTTTATTGTTTATGTTTAACCTGTAACCCATTCGGAGCTCTTTGGGGAAAACGGCTCAGAAAAATAAACAAAAACAGAGCTCTTGGCAGCTTTTGGTGGCCCCAAATGTTGACGCTCTCCTGCTGGGCTTAACATGTGCAGTTATTCAGAGGCTAATCTGAGAGGGAATTGAATGAAGGCTTTACTGCAAATGAATACCATCTTTCATGTGTGCCTCAGTTTGGGGGGGGGGGGGTGTTGAGACAGATAAATGGCTTTTTATATTTTTCAAATAAACAGATTAATGAATCAAAAACTTTGGATGTGCCCTCAATTTATTGTTTGTTTATGCAAATACAACCAATTGGAAGCCTGTAAAATTCACAGCTCTTGTTTCCGCTTACGTAATGCTATACTGACATCAAGTCTCAATTAAGAGATCTGACACAGAGGCCAAAGCAGAAGTAGAGAATGGCACGGGGACAAATTTTTCCCTATCCCTGCAGGAACTCAATTTGCCCATCCAGTCCCCGCGAGTTTTGTCGCTAAATCTTAAAAACAATACATAAACACTTAAACTGAATTCTAAAATAAACTGGGAGCCAATGGAGAGAGAAAAACAAAGGAGTCACATGGTCGAATTTGCTCTTTCCATAGATCAACTTCGTGACGGTATTCTGAATCAATTGTAGTCTTTGAAGGCAGTTCTTAGTGATGCCAAGATAAATGGCGTTACAATAATCTAACCGGGATAATATAATAGATTGAACCAAAACAGAAAAATGACGTTGATGGAAAAGAGATCTGACCTTCCTCAACATTCGTAAGCTGAAAAGACATTTCTTAACCAGAGAGTTTATTTGATCCTTAAAAAGTAAGAGAAGAATCAAAAAGTATTCCCAAAATCTTAGAGGAGAACTCTATTTGTAGGGAGGCTCCAGAATTCAAAAGTACAGTGGAAGGAAGATGATCCAATTTTGGGCCTAACCACAGAAATTTACTTTTAGCTGCATTTAGCTTCGTCTGGACGGACATAGCCCAAGTTTGAAGTTTAGAGATACAGTGATTTATTTTAAAAGTTAAATTGGTAATATTTGAGTCAATCTCAATCAGTATAAAAATGTTATCCGCATAAGTAAAAAGCGTTTCCCACGCCGACAGCTTACTCTTACTTCTATTGGGTCTTTGTGGTAGGAACGCTTTGGATTTTTCTTCTGCACAGCTGCCAGGTTGCTTGGAATATGGACCTTTCAAGGCCTACTAATGACTCAGGCACTTACAAAGTGGTCAATGTCATTAAGGCTAACTACAGACATTACTTGACTGTTTTGTTATTCTCTGTCATCAGCACAAAATACGTCCCAGGCTTCTTTGCGTCTGCTGCTAGTTCAGTAGGACTTCTGGCTTCATAAATAATGCTTTCTGAAAGCCTGATCCAATTAAGTGGAAGAGAAGCTCTCAGGACTCATGTTATTACCATTATCGTAGCATCTCCAGAGATTAAGTATGGTAATATATTGTTATAAACCTAGAGCTATGAACTGCTATTCAATTAGTTGTCGAAGTGAAAACAGATAAAAGCAGATCCCACCACTTCATTAATAACCAGATATATTTGAGAAAGAGGAAAATATTTTTAGCATGGAATATGACCTAATTATATTAACTTGAGCATTGGAAAAACACAATTTTAATGCATGATTATGGGCCTGTTTTACAAAGCCACGCTAGCGGCTGCAGCACGGTAACAGCCCCGAAGCCCATAGAGATTTAAAGGGCTACAGGACTGTTGCCCATAGGCTTGATTCTATTCTATTTTGCTGTTTTCACTAGGTTCAAAGCAGATCACATAGTCAATAAGCCTCAAATTAAGGGAAAATATAAGAAAGAGAAACAAATATCACCTAATACAAGGTGTATGGGGACAGACTTACAGATCGCAATATGTTTACTTTGGAGGAAAGGCAGGAGAGGGGGAGATACAATAGAGATGTTTAAATACCTATGTGGTGTAAATATGTATGCGTCAAGTCTTTCATTTGAAGGGAAGTTCTGGAATGAGAGGGCATAGGATGAAGTTAAGAGGTGATAGGCTCAGGAGTAATCTAAGGAAACACTTTTTTTACAGAAAGGGTGGTAGATGCTTGGAACGGTCTCACAGAAACAGAGACTGTCTGAATTCAAGAAAGCCTGGGATAGGCATGTGGGATCTCTTAGAGAGAAGAAGAGATAATGGTTACTGTGGATGGGCCATTTGAAATATAAGTATTAGCCTGTCTAATATGAAGTAAGAACATAATTGCTGCTGCTAGGTCAGACCAGTGGTCCATCGTGCCCACTCCAGCAGCGGCCCTAGGTCAAAGACCAGTGCCCTAACTGAGACCAGCCCTACCTGTGTATGTTCCAGTTCAGCTGTGGTAAGCTATTCCAAACAGATGCTGCATGATAAGCAAAAGTAGAAACATCGAAGCATTTCTAGAGTCTAGAAAATGCTTCCATGTTTCTAGACATGTTGCAAGTACATTTAAAATAATTAGAGCTATGGATAGTCAACAATGACTTAGAAATCTGTAAGCTATGATCAGGTTCTCTGTATTATAGAAAAGTACATTAGGAAAATTGAAGGATTGGCTAAAAGTCTGAAGTCATATCTCATTGGCCCAAAGGCTAGAAGGACAAATCATTTGAAGAGTAGCTTAGCACAGGTTGTCGACTGCTTTGGAATGATGAGAGGAGGTGGGTTTTGCTGAGGCTGGTGTATTCTTTGAGGATGCCATGCCAGGCCGTTGTCTGGGCTCAGGAAGCAAATGCGGTCTTGCTATTATTAACTGTGCTGGGAATCTTACCCTCGACGGAGAAGAATCATGTTGTCATTTTCCACTTGTAAACTCTTTAAATTAGAGAGCATAATTTCATATCTATAATGTATTCTTAAGAGGGACTCAAGACTGAACACCTGGATTATTTTCGCAGCATGAGTCCTCTTGCTTTTCTTTCCTTCCTCCTGATTTAAAGGATAATTATAACATCTTCATTAGACATTCAAAAGACTCCAAGGTCAGCCACACTGGGGCACTCAGTAGCTGACAATATAATTAGATAGTATTCTCGGTGCATATGGTACCGTTTTATGTTTTTCTGATACTAAGAGGTCTTTTCAAAAAGTTCCAGGACAGTTTGACTTGCACGCTAATGGGAAGTTCTAGGCGGCATTGAGTAGCTTGAAATCTCATGAGTAACCTCCTTTTTCCCCTTTGTTGATATCTGTTTTTGTCTCCGAGCCACAGAAGTTTTTGTGAAAGTGCGTTTTCATGATTGGCTATTTTTCATCATATGCGACCTCAAATGAGCAGCGCTACAGCGTGAAGTTCTGTTTTAAATTGGGTAAGATCGCTACAGGAACTTATGAAATGTTGAAATTGGCTTAAGGGGAACATGTCATAAGTCATGGAAGGTGTTTTGAATGCATCAAAGTTCATGAATTTTGCACAAAAACACGATGACGGTTCTTCCCTGGCGACGACTTCTTGTTTCCTAAACTTAAATCCATGCTGAAAGGAAAGCGATTTGACACCATTGAAGACATAAAGCAAAATTCAACACAGCAACTTTTGGCGATTCCTGAATATGCATTTAAGGACGATTTCCAGAAGTGGAAATGACGTTGAGAGAAAAGGGTATATGTAGGGAAGGGGACCCCATGGAATAAGTTGTAAGAGTGTTTAATAAATTTTTTATAAACTCAGTCCTGGAACTTTTTGAACAGACCTCGTACATACTTGCTTATGTGTTGTATTTTTATAGATTTTCACTGCACGCAGCTGTATTTGTTTTCTTGTATCCTGCTCAGATTTGGAGATTTGAGAACAGGAGTAGATGAGTACAGGGATATCCCTACCAGCTCAGCTTTGTCGCTCAATGAGGTCAGTGGTGGAACCTTTGGTTGCTCTTTCACAGACCAAGACAATTGGATTGTCCTTGATCCCTATTGGCAATTTGCTAGAATTCAGGCAACATGAAGTGCATGAAGAAAACATAATATGCAAGGGTTTTTTCCCCCCTTCTTTCTTTTAAATTAAAAAAAAAAAAAAGTCTCATGCAATGAATAAAAAAACAAGTATCTGAGGCGTTTCCTCGACAGTTAGAAGCTGAGAAGACTGGGAATGTAAATGTGTGTATTGTAATGGGCCATCGTTTCCTGAGGAGCCGCAATAGACAATGCAGGTACTGGCTTCTCATCGTCCCTTTCCTTCCTCACCCAGCCACTCTGACGCAGGTCTGGAATCACAGCATTTTCCTCTTTTCAGGAGCTGACCTGAACCCATCACCCGAACTCGGTCAGAAGTGGGGAAGGGAAGCAGATGGGAAACTTGGGTCTATGTTTTTCAGTTTGCGATCTTTGTGGTTTTAATTCTCTGACCGAGGTAAATGTTAGCACTGGCACAGAAGAGTAGACAGGAACTTAGAGCCACAGGCTCAGAGGCAGGAAACCCGGGGGACCAGTACATACTTTTCCTACCGATACCCCTTGTGATGTTGAACAAGTCACTAAGCCCTTAAAAAGTAACGGGGAAAGGGTGTTGTGATACAGCGGAGAGAACGGGCATCTCTCCCGCTGCATCACCACACAGTCTCCGACACTGACCGGTACCCCTGGACCAGTCACTTTTTTGTATCACCAAAAGCCGATGCAACTTTATGAAAATGGCTCAGCATTTTTAAAGAATCCACCGGAGGGCTCATTTTAATGTTTTAGAGTCCATTTGCTTGTCAGTGTCAACCTCGCTAAAGATGGAGATAATCCCTTTTGATAATCCGTCACTAAACTGTGGACTGGCTAAACCGCCGGAAAACAGTTAAGCGACTGCGTTAAACTTTTGAGAATCTTGCCCTTAATTCTTCAATGACCTAAGTCCAATTTAAATTGTAAGCCCTAATGAACAGGGACATAAGCACCAGACCAGATTTGAAAAGGTGAGAAATCAAACCTTTTAAAAAATTGGACTTTAAGGACTTGCACAAGCAAAACAGAAAGGCAAGGGAGGCGTCTTGTCAACTAATGACCAAGTCTTTATTTGAATCAAATAGTCCCCACAAGGATCCCAGTTTCAGCATGTAAAAAAACCACCTTCCTCAGTGCTTCAAATGCTGTTGCTTCTCTACACAAGTGTCCCCCGAGGAAGGCATTTTTTTACACGCCGAAACTGGGATCCTTGTGGGGACTATTTGATTCAAATAAAAAGACTTGATCATTGGTTGACAAGACGCCTCCCTTGCCTTTCTGTTTTGCTTGTGCATATCCCAAGGCGAGGTGTTCTTCTGTTTGCCTGTCCACTTTAAGGACCTGGCAATGTCTGCAAACAACAAAATATTTAACTGTTTAACCCGGTTGCTACAGACATGAACTGCCAGGAAAATGCAAAATCACAGAACCATTAACCAAAGACGCCAAGAACATTCCATTTTAGCCGTATCTATCAGGTCCTCAAGGAGAATAATAATCTGCTTCTCCCGAATCCTGTATACAATTGACCTCCTACTCGGAGAAATGTTTCTGCAGTTCTGAGTGCAAATGTTGTTTTGAATTCTCTCACATCACCCTTCTAAGTGGCAGAAGGAGGAGAAACAAGGAGCTCTATTCCAATATGAGCCATTCTAGGGCAGCTTTGTTCTCCCAACATAACATAGCCTCACTAGACTACTACAATTTACTTCTGACAGGTCTCCTGCTGAGCCGTCTCTCCCCCCCCCCCCCCTGCAGTTGGTGCAAAACTCATCTACATGACTTACCTTCTGCCAACCTCGCTACACTCACCTTACCCTTCTCCTCAAATCACTCCACTGGCTCCCTATCCACCTCTACAACCTAAAAGTGTGTTCATGCCGCAGCCCCTCAGTATCTCTCCTATCTCCTTATCCACCTCCCAGAGAACTCCGTTCCTCAGATCATCCGCTCTTAGCTGTACCCTTCTCCTCCGCTGCCAATTCCAGACTTCATTCCTTTCATCTAGCTGCCCCCTATGCCTGGAATAAACTACCTGAGTTTGTCTGCCAAGCCCCTTCCCTTCTTTAAAAACAGACTGAAAGCCCACCTTTTTGTTATAACCTTACTCCCCACCCACCCTACTCCTTGTGACCCTGGGCAAGCCACTTAATCCCCCACTGCCCACCGGGACAGAGAGGGAAAACGCTTGAAGTACCTGGATATAAACCACTTTGAGCGTGGTTGTAAAATTACATAAAGGCGGTATACAAGTCCCAGTCCCTTTCCCTAGCCAGCAGATTAACCATCCCCCCTAACTGTATCTCCATCCTGACATCCTGTTTTTTGGTCCCTGCTCAGACGAGACAGACGATCTCCTTCGTGACTCTGTACAGCACCGCATACATTTAGTAGCGCTCTAGAAATGATTAATGGTAGTAACGGTGTTATAACATGATCACAGCCCTGCAGTATTCTCCGACTCTTTGAATCAATTGGAAATTATAACGACGAATGCGAGCTGCAGAACCTGTGCACTGTGCTCAGTCTTCCAGCATGCATGTTTTTCTTCCTTCTTAGACCAGGCTTGTTTTTATTTTGTGTTGGGGGGATGATGGAAATGTTTATCCTGGAATTTTTGGCTTTATAAAATCTCAGTGCCCACATGAACTAAGCACAGAAGCAAATGCCAGTGGCTTCTCCTAATAGATAATGTCATAACTGGAAACATTTGAAATGTTGAGTCCGTTTTCCAGCTAATTCCGGACCAAAAGTAATAGACACATGCGCAGAAAAACACCTTAACCCCCCCTCCCAAAAACCAACCACTCTCCCGCTGCATTATTGGATGAATGGAAAGGAGAAGCAACGTCGACTTTTTTCAATCACGCATAAAACATGTCTCTCTCTTCAAAAAAGTAGTATAATTCAGGTAAATCTTGCAATTTGCTTTTAATGTTACATTTAATGAAGACTCACAGCCAGAAACACACAAGACAAGGGCATCATACACGCGCCAGAGAAGAAACGTTGGCTTTTAACAAGCGCGCATGAAACATTCCCGTGTCTCCCAAAAACTCAAAAGAAGTGCGATTTTACGACCCTCCACTAAAAATATATAGATACACTTTTTTTTTTCATTAGCCACAGGCAAAACACACGCGCTGGCACTGTAATGGCACCCCCGAACCAGTCGCTGCTTTTCGTCACCAAAAGACGAAGCCGCTCTTCAAAAATGCCTCGGCGATTTTAAAGAATCCACCGGAAGGGCTCATTTGCGTGCCATTGTCGGAGGCTGATAGAAATCTCACTAACAACAGAGATAATCCGCTTTGATAATCCGCTGCTAAAATGCGTGCAGGCTAGACCGCCGGAAAACAGTTTAGCAACGGCGTTAATTTTTGGAGAATCTTGCTGAGAGAAAAACAGAAATCAAGAGAGAAGGTGGGGGGGGAATCAGAGAGAGAGAGAGGAGGGGAGCATAGGGAGGGAGAATATTGCTGGCAGCTGGTGGGAGACTCTCTTGTGTGTTGTATTTCTACAGTCGTCTTGCAGTTGAGTGGTTGCATTATTTCTGCATTGTTCTTATGTTCATTGTCTCCCCCAAACTTTAAATGCTAGTGAGCATTGGAGAGAGAGAGAGAGAGAGATGGAGAAGGTGCAGTATTCTTTACCCTAATAAATAACGTGGGCAGTGTCTTTCACTCTCTCAGTTCTGCCTTCAGCTCTCATCATCATATTGTTCTGTGTCATGTATGACTCAGTGTTATGGAAAAATCAGAATTATAGAGGGGAAGAGGATGGAGTACCGTACACAGTCATTTTGCATTTCTTTTCTGAAAATAATACGTTATGTTCAAAGATATGGTTCAAAACAGCAGGATGAATATTCTAATTCGTTGACGTGAATGGAGGAAAAAATATTTTACTGGCAGAAAAAAAAAAGAATTATGTTGAAATTCTCAGAGCCACAAAACTTTGAATTGTGTAGCAACACTCAAAGGCTCTAACCAGTCCCATTCATTTGTATTCTGTGGGTTTTTTTTTCATACAATTATAGTATAAAATTCTTTGCCAAGTCAATTAACAGTGATAAGAAAAGGCATCGGGAAAAAATAATAATAATAATAATAAAAAAAAGACAAAAGACGTGGGCCTTTCTAAGAATACATGGCTGGCGTAATTATTTCCACTGGAATCCAATGTTCTCAGTTGGGAGGTGAGAGCAATGTCAAGGGATCAAGGCAGGGGAGAAGAACAGAAGCCGAGTCTCTGTTGAGTAGCAGATGTTTACACTTAAGACTTAAGTCTAAAGAGCTCTATAAATATCTGTGCGAGATCTGATCCTTCCCAGCAGATACCTTCAATGGCCTGGGCCTATATCCACATCACAAGGCCTATGGCCCTTGTTATTGACGTCAGGCTCGATTTCCCTGGTTGAAGCCAAGTATCCAGTTGCAGTTTGGCCTGTGTGTATTTCTGGGAGCTGCTTGGTAGGGACAGGTCACAGCTTGTGAAAGACAAAGAATATCACTGAAGCACATTTGGATGGCTTCTTGTCCCTCCCCCTCATACCCGTCTTGACTCACCGAGGTTTTGAGTTGCAACCTTTTCTCTGGCATATTTTTGCAAGGTGACTTGCTGCACAGACTTGTTTAAAGTCAATGGCTTGATCCTCTGCTCGGCTTTCTATGACATAAGCCCTGGCTTAAGACTATTGCATTTAACTGCCTTTCAGCAAAAGAATAACAGCGATTTACATTATAACTAGATATTGCATGAAATAACAGGGAAATACACATGTAATAGGATGCCACCATTCTGAGTTCCTAGTCCAGAAGAGGGCCAGTCGAAATGCTCAACGAAGTAGCCCAATAGACAAGAATGACGTCACTAGTACAGTGGTGCCTCGCATAACGAACGCTGCGCACAACGAACTTCATGTCTTGCTTCCTACAACGAACTTCGTTTCACACAACGAAGTCGCCCGAGCTGCATCCTTCCGCGCAGGCACTGCGCTTAACTGCCCTCTCTCCGCCTGACTCCCTGTGCAGTGGCGGACCGTCTGCTCGCAGGGGCCCGGCGCCTACTGCTGATGCGTTGGGGGGGCGGAGCTACTCTCGCCGCTTCCCCGATGCTAGAAAAAAAAAAAAAATGAACAGTCCCAGTTTTTGCCGCTGAGACTCTGCCCTCTCTCACTGTAAAATTAGACTCTACTTAGTCTGTCTTTAAATTTAAAAAATGTGTGTTGTTTTAAAAAACAATTATGTTTTTAGATGTATCTAAATAAAAATAATAACAAAAAATTTATCTTTTTTTATGTCATCTTAGCATATTTTATGCTGCAGAACGAATTATTTTTTTTAACATGTATTGTTATGGGAAAACGCGTTTCACATAACGAACTTTTCGCATAACAAACTTGCTCCTGGAACCAATTAAGTTCGTTGTGTGAGGCACCACTGTATCTCACCAAAACGGTACAAAGAGTAAAGCGCGCGGGACAACCACGTGCCAACAAAGCCGCACGGCCAAATGTGCGCAGGACGTCAGCACGCCGGATTAAAAGTTAACTTTAAAGTGCTCAGAGGGTTTTTGTTGGGGGGAACCCCCCCCCCCAACACACTTTACTTAGAAGTGTTGCCGCTGCCGTTGGAGGGGGGGGGGAACCCATTGCAGAGGAAAGTAATTTTTCCCTCTTTTTTTAGGGAAAAATTAGTTTCCTCTCAGTTTCAGTGGGGGGGAGGGGGGTTCCCCCCCAGCAGCAGCAACACTTCTAAGTAAAGTGGGAGGTGTCCCCCCCCCCATCGGAGCTCTTTAAAGTTGTGCGCACTATTTGTCTGAGCGGTTTTGTCAGCGTGCAATTGTCCCGCTCGCTTTTGACTCATCACCGGCCCAAACCCAAGGAGTAGCCATTTTGTTTTTTTATTTATAGTAATTTTATTGGTTTCATTAATGATTTATCTTAAAATCTTCTCCATTAAATCTGCATTCAACCCATATCGTCCTGTGTCCCTGCTCACTTTGGATACCTTCTGGGCACTAACAACTGTTTTTGGCTCCCCTAAGTCAACTTAGAAGTTCCGATGCATCCTACTTACCTCACCTGGAAAGCGGAGCTTGAGAAGTGTTGAGAAGAGTGAACAGAAAGTACCAGAGAGGGGAGAAGGGGACTTTTGAAATTCCCTTCACTCTCTTTCCAAGGTCATTGCTAGTCTCCCTTTGCCTTGCTTCACCTCTGGCTGGCACTCATAGCATGAAGGTGTTTGAAGACAGAATAGCCTTTCGCGTTAGGTTTTCAAGCCCGTGCATGCTACTTTGCAGCCATTTGGGGGGGGGGGCACCCACAGAGCTTAAAGCAACACAGGTAGTTCGAGAAGACGTAGGGCTCTTTTTACAAAGGTGCGCTACCTGAAAAACTACCACCTGCTCAAGAGGAGGCGTTCCGTGCGTTAAGGCCCTAACGCACTTTTGTAAAAGGAGCCTTTAACCTCGCTGACAAAATGATTTAGAAGAGATGGGGACAGGTGCCAGCAATACCCGCTTTGTCCTCTTAATAAACCAGGATTTTGCAGCAGATTTTAAGTGAAAAAAGCTTGGCATTAGTCCTTCTGCTTCCATCACGCATTTGGATTTTGTGTGTAGTAGTCAGACAGTCAATTCTTTTTAGCAGCAACGTACTGTACGCCACTTTCCACTTAGGGAAGTTTCACGGGCTCATCTCACATACCCTAAAGTGCTTTTAACCTTACTTTAAAGACATCCCCTTTATCCACCCCTTCCCCCCCCCCACCATTTTCTTCACATATCTGCTGGGGATGAACATAAGAACATAAGAATCGCAACCTAACAACTGTCTTACCTTAGATGAAGCCTTCTCCACATGATCAGCAGTTTTCATGTCTGCGCTGATGATCACTCCCAAGTTTCTATAAAAGCATTTCTAAGTGCTGTCTCTATGATCTTCCTAAAGCATCAACTTAAACAAGTCCACCCCCCCCCCCCCAAGGCAACTTAGCAATTGCTGGAAATCTAACAGCCTGTAAGTTTAGATCTTGGACATCCCACTTCTGCCACCATTATTGTAAACAGTTTAGTTTACAGTTTATTCCCATTTGATATCGTGCCCATCGGGTCCTCTGAGCAGTTTTTAAACCAAAAATGGTTCCAAGACCAAAATGTAAACATTTAAATGATTAAAGAAGAGATTACCTCATTCTCTATAAAGATCTAACTAAAAAGAAGCAGGACAACTAAGCCAAGAAGGGTTCAGACTTCTTGTTTCCTTCTTAACTGGTCACAAAGACAGCCAAAGTTACACATTCAGCAGATTTCTATGTTCCAGGTCCAATCTAAACATAAAACTATATTTATTGATCTAACTCTCTGCTGACACTCTGAATGTTCTTGTTTCTGAAAGTCCTATCCTGTATACATGTAAACATTAGAAATATCCTCTGAAAACAGCAGGCTAGAACTACAGCAGAGATGTCCTGAAGAGAGTGAAAACTGTGCCATTGTTATAACCCATTGAGAGAAATCTCAGGCTCTTTCACAGAATCCGTTGAGTAATTCCCAAGTCCAAATTATGCTATTGCCTGTATTGACTTTAATATTATTGCCAGCTAAGGCATAATTCAATATTAGACTCCTGGTCAATTAATAAGGCACATCCCAGAGGAACCCTTATACCCTCTATCCTTCATGCTAGCGTGTTCCAGCTCCTTGAAGCAGGTGTCAAACCACAAATCCAGGCACACAGAAGGGGTATGGGGGGTTTTGAGTGGTGGCAGGGAATGGTGAGAGACCTCCAGTGGCAGGAGGGAGTGTGCATCCCTCCTGCCTTTTCTTAGTGGGGAAGGGGGAGGCTAGGCAATGTTTGGGAGGTGCCTGGCACGGGAGTGGGCCTTCCCTTATTGCTGTCACAGGGGGGGGGTTATTCCTCCTGCCATTTTCACTGGCGTGGGGGGGACAGTTTGTGGTGCCTTCTTTGGGAGGGGGAGGGGTGCTTTTTTCTTTTTTTTTCTAATGGGATAGATATTGTGTATGTGTAACATGCATTTACATGGCATTTTAATATTAGCTTATTATCAGGGAATGAGCAATCATGCAAAAAAGCAGGCAGTGAGCTGTTTTCTGCATCGGGTTGGAAAATGCGATCGTTGCTAAAGCTGTTAAAATAGATTTAGCGACAATCGCTGGCTTTAGTGCATCTGGGCCTGAGTGTTTGCAAAGCACAGAAAGAGAAAATCAAGAAGAGTGAGAAGTGTGGAGAACTCTTACGACTGCCAAAGCATCTAAGAAGAAATTGTAAATATTTTTGCAGTTAATGAAGAGTTCCAGTTTGTTCAGGTACACCTTGGACTTGGCTGTTCCTTCCAGCATGAGAGCAAGCCTGGCTTGAGCCTGGTGATTGAACCCTGGGATCATGTCTCTTCCGGCCTACTGGAGTTATCCGGCCCTGGCCTACATCCAAGCTCAGTAAAAATTGCGAGAAACTTAGTGTCTGCACGTGAAAGGAACACGAGTCTCTCTCTTTTTGTAAGCCCTGGCTGGGAGTGTTTCCCCAAACCTGAGGAGCCCATGCGGCAAGGCAGGAAGCCAGGGCTACACAAAAAGAGGATCCATAGCTCCACCCACAACCCTGCCCACACTCTACCCATTTCCTTGATCCTTCTTCCCATTCTCTGTACCCTTTTAGTGCCTCTCTCTCTCTTCCTTCCTCCAACTCTCCTCCCCAACGGGTACTTCTCTCCTTCCAAACCCCCTCTTCTTTGGGTGTTTTCTTTCTTTTCCTCTTTCCTTCTAATCCCCCCACCCTCAGGTGTCCCTCTCTCTCCTTCCAACCTCTTGTCCTACAGTTTCTGTTTCTCCCCTCCTATGCAGAATATTTGTCCTCTTGGAAGATAAGTCAGTCATTACAACACCTTCCTGATCCCAAAACACTGTGGCCATGACCTTTCCTGCTGACTTTTGGGTCTTCTTGGCCTTGGAGAACCTGAATGCCACCATTGCATGGACTGTTTTGTCTCAGGATCATGGCGGTGTAACCATGTTTCATCAACAGTAACTAGTTCCAAAAAGTTGGCAGCAGCTTGGTGAAAATGCTGCAAAATCAACTTGAAAGTGTCCACTCGATGTCATTTCTCATCAGCATTCCGCCTAGGTTGTAGGCGGAAAAGAAAATTTTAAAATAAATAAATAAATTTGGGCATTCACTTGGCTGACAGCTTCTGCATACATGGATTATAGATCCAACACCGTTCCCTGGATATCTGTAGTGTCCCAGCAATTGTTTTTGCTGATATTCGCTGATCTGCCCAAATCAGGTCATGGACAAGGTCAACAATTTCAGGAGCTGACACTGTTTGATGCCTTCCAGACCTTACTGTATTTTCGGTCTCGAAATCTCCACGCTGAATGTTTACACACCACTCCTCCACGGTGGAGTATGATGGGCATTTGTCACTCAATGTTTTCATCATACACTCACAGATTTCCTTTGGAATTTTCTTCAGCAGGAATTGGAACTTCATGATGGCTCGGAGTTCCACACTTGAAAATTCCACACTTTTTGTTTACTTGGTTCAATCAATGATCTGAAATAATGTCAAAACATAGCATTACGATTTCTTCAATTTGGCACTTGGCAAAATAAAGCAACACTGCAAAATAACACTCAGAATTTAGAAGTTGGTTGGACTGAGGACTTTTCAGTACCCCCTCGCATCGCATTATTTTAAGAGGCACAGCTGCATGCTTATATTAATTTGTGTTCACTCTAAATTTCTGATTTATCAAAGGAAAGGTAAAAAAAATTACTAGGATTGCGGTTTTCCCTAAGTTCTTGATGGGGAGAAGCACTTTTTCCTATGGCCAAAAGCAGCTTTGGTCACTTCCAAAGGAATTGCAGTACGGACAGCAGAGAGCTTGGGCTGCTCAGAAAGCTCTTTCTTAGAATTTATTTACTGCCATTTTGAAGAAATTCACCCAAGACAGTGAACAGCAAGAGTGAACCGGATATGCGCATTTTTACTGGGAGAAGTCATCTAAGAAATGTGGGGAAAAAATCCCAAAACTTCTGAGAAAATTGTTCCTATTTGAGCGTTACCTCTGGACTCCAGAAAAGCTAAACGCTCTAGCTCCTTCTGGAGATGCCAAAACGTGAACTCACGATGTTTTAGAAAGGTCTAAATTTGTCACAAGACTTGCTCCCATTCCTGAACTAACTAAATCATGATAACTCTCCCCCAAGACAGTAAGCCCTGTTGAAAATGATGTTTACTGCCAGAAGGAAATGTTCCTGACCTTTGGCACTAACTGCTCCAAGCTTGTGAGACTCCCTTTTCTTCTGTATAGTCTCGGACTGGGTTTTATTATTGTTCTTTTAAAATAAATTGAAGACATGTCTGTTTTCTCAAGCTTCGGTATTCAATTGCAGAACATTCTACCATAATTATATAAGATGCTCTATTGATGACAGCTGTTGTTAAAGCCTGGGACATTTAAGTACTGTATCTGCAACCTTATTACACCTTATTACATAAAAATGTTCTCGCTGATAAGGGAGGAGGGGGGAGACGTAGATCTGCAAGACCTTCCTGGCACAGGGGTGTGGGCGAGGCAGGGCCAGGGGTCCCAGTGTATTTGTGTGCCTAAGAGCCCTGGAAGAATTAATCCTGCCCTGATTGCAAGAGCTATTTAGGATGCATGTAAATAGAGATTACTTAGTTGTAAGGGTTAACCTATTTAGCAGGGTGTAAATATAGCATACTTAGAATGGTTAACTGTAATCTTATGTAAACATAGCGTACATATATAATAATGCAAATGCAAACATGTTACCCTAGCCAAGTAGCAGAGGCTGGCAACAGTCACAGTGGAATCCATCTGAATCGGTATTTAAAATCCATTACGGATGTCTTTGAAAACCGCTCTGAACCAACTCCCCAGTCATCATTAGTAGCGATATAGAAGATGGCAATAAAGATACAGATAACAGCACATGGGTGAAGCCAGTCACCATGGAATTACTGTACAGAAAGTGCACAGGGAGCAGGTGCTCTCTTTACAAATCAGCTTGTAAGCACCCTGGGCTGGCTACAACTTGCCCTCAAGGTGAGCATAAACCAGGAAGTACTTCAGCTTTGTCAGCAAACACTCCAAGAAATTGCATCTCTGTCCTACTTGTAATGAAGGGCTTGCAGTGAATCATTCTAACCCTTCGGCAAAATATTCTCCTTCTAGGATGGTCCTGTCACCCTAGAAAAGTGGAGCAGGGGCAGAAAGGTGGTGTAGAGAATGACACGGGGACAAATTTGTCCCCATCCTGACCCCGCCCCATTCCTGTAAGCTCTGCCTTAACCGCACAAGCCTTGAACACTTAGGATTTGAAAGCGTTGGAGGCTCGTGCAGATGAGGACGGAGCTCAGGCATTGGTGGAATGAGGCATTATGACATCACAATCTGAGCTCTAGAATGTTTAGGCTTGTGCAGATGAGGACGGAGCTTGGGCATTGGTGGAATGAGGCATTATGACATCACAATTTGAGCTCTAGAATGTTTATTCTTGTGCAGATGAAGACGGAGCTTGCAGGAAGGGGGCAGGGACAGGAAAAGAACCTGCTAGGACGAGACGGGAAAATGAGTTTCCTTGGGGGATGGGGAAAAATTTGTCCCCTTGTCATTCTCTAATGTGATAATAGCAGAGCATCTTCCAGCAGCCATATTGACCTTAGGGAAAACCCTTTTCCCAGTAAGGTGCGATGTGTTGGGTCAACGTAAGATGTCATATCATCCTGCAAGATCACATAGGTCCCATCGGTTAACTCACTAAAAACTATTAACATACTCCCTCTTTTACTAAGCCGCGATAATTGTTATTAGCGCAGGGAATTATGAGTGAGGTGTTCAAACAGCAAAAAAGACAAACAACCTCTTCCCCCGTGCTTCCACCCCCCCCCCCCGAAAAAAAAAGAGATCAATTTAACAGTCCTTGTAGTGCCAGAACTTGTCTAGATGTATCAGATGAGAAACTACTGCATCCTTCAGTCATTCGATGTGTCTTAGAGATGGTTTAAACAAAATTAAAACTGGAAGCCACTGCTAGTACACAAGAGGTTAATAGTTCAACCATGATCAATAATGTGTACGTTATGTAGTGGCTCCCCAGAGACATTTCCAGCGCTGATATCTGGCATCTTAAGCCAGAGTTGGGCACTTGGAAATGAAGGATCCCTGTGCTCCTGAGATTAAAGCTATCCTCAATCCATTCAGATGAACTGGACCTTGCCATCTCCTTTCCATTAATCCAATATTTGCTAGTTTGCAGGAAATCAGTGTCAATGATTTATAAAAATTTTGCATCATTAACCAAGGCACACTTGTGGCTAATTAGTCACCTATTAGATTTCCTTCGAGGGAGATTAATCCCGTTCTGTTAGGTTTTCTGTTTGCTCCCAGATTAGTGAGCAGGTATAAAAGTGCGCCATCAGGGAAAGCTACTTTAGAACTAACTTTTCGCGTGAATTCCTTACCTAGCAAAATCTTGTGTAGGTATGCAGAAAGACCAACTGATCCATCCATTCTCCTTCCTCATTCTGGCTTCCATTGTCAAGTCTAGTTTGCCCTTCTGGACTCTTCACTATATTAACTAGATTTTATAATAAAATGTTGAACTTAACTAGTATTGACCTTGGCCTCCTTACTCTTTTCGCCATGAAGATTTGAACTAGCGGCAATCCATCTCAAAGAGCAATGATGCCACACTGAGCTCCAGGTACCCACCATCAATAAGCCACACGGGCCAGTCTGAGGGAGCTTCACGGTTCAGAGAGTAGATTTGTCGAGCAGTTTCATAGACCAAAAAAACGGAATATTTTATACTTGCCATTTCTTCCATCTGGATGTTTTTTACACACGCCAACGGTGATGCCTTTATCCCCCTCTTTCACCTAGGATAAAAGCATAGCCTGGGCTGGTGAATGAATGCAAGAGCATCAATTAGGCCCTTGCATTTGAGTTTTGCAGACCTTCCATTAGGTTTCCACCTTCATGTATCTGTAGACCACACTGTCAATTCATGAAGAATTTTCACTCGCTTTTAAGCAGGCAATGATTTTACTGTTATCATTTTATGCACAGATGGATTTCTCCCCATCTATTTTCCTTTATACAGTGAAACAGCTCCCAGATTTGGAGACTACAAGCTTGCAGAACCTTGAGACACAAAGAGAAGAATAATTCAATTATAGCTTCACATTACGAGGTTACATTTTAGGAGAAGGATCTAGAATACTTGGAAATCTCTTGCATAATGTGGTGTGGAGGCCAAGAAGGCAAACAGTGTGTTAGGAATTCTTAGAGAAGGAAAAGAGAATAAAATGAAGAATGTCATAATGCCTCTGTATTACTTTCTGTTGTGGCTCCACTTTGAGTATTGTGCCTAATTCTGGTTGTCACATCTCCAAAAAAAGATCTAGCAGAATTGGAAAAGACACAGGGAAGGGCATCCAAAATGATAAATGGGATGGAACGCCTCTTATACAAGGAAAGACTAAAGAAGCTTGGAGAAGAGACGACTGGAAGGAGATATGATAAAGGTTTGTAAAATTTTAAGTGACCAGGTATGTGCAAATTGGTTGGGGACATGCCATGAATTTGCATAATAATATGTTTAGAAAAAATTGGAATTAGTTTTTCTTTCGATGTGGAATTAGCTTCTGGAGCTCATTGCAGGAAGTTGAGATATAAGCAGTTAATGTAACTGGGTTTAAAAAAATGTTTGGACAAGCTCCTGGAGGTAAACTGGTAGACTTGGAGAAAGTCATGACTTATCCCAGGGACTAGTAGCATGGGGTCTACTTAGTCTTGGGGTCTGGATTGATCACCACTGGAAACGGAAACAGAGAAACATGATGGCCCTTCCAGTCTGCCCATCCACAGGATACTGGGCTAGATAGACCTTTTGTCTGACTCAGAGAGACCAAGCTTCCACAGATACAGCTTCATCACTCATGATGTTTTTATTGTCTTGAATGTGTCTTCACAAATCTTAAGAAGTTTATGGTTTTATCCAGGTTTTGGGAGTCTGTTTCAAAGATCTTGAAAATATGGTTTGTCCATTCACTGTGTACTTACGCTAATTTGGAGTAACTGGATGACTTTACAATGAATTCATTTTTATATTACTGAGAATTGTTCCATTGTAGCAAATGAGGTCTGGGATAGGGGGATGAGAAAAGCTGATTGCATTAAGGCATGAAGCTTGGACATCAGACTAATGGTTGAGTGTGTTTAGAATTCCGATATTTAGGGACTGTGTTAGATGCCATCAATTTGATGAATTACAGATCTAAAGGGAAATCGTTTTGTGCTAGTGTGTTAGCTGGATAACATAGTGGTAATGTAGGAACAGCCAACACCTCAGAAATCAAATGTCCAACAACTGCTGTAAAACTAATGGTTCCATTTAATTTCAAGCTAAGTCTGATTTTCTCAAGTAATTGATTGAAGATGTAGAGCTTATAGCCATTCAGGCAATTGAAAGTTGAATAACTACCATTGTTCTTGTTCCAACACTGTATTGGACAATGCGATGATTGGGTGGAGTTTTACAGCAGTTGTTGGACATTTGCTTTCGTCTTATTATCAAAGAATATAGAGTGACTTTCTTATTTTTTGCTATTTTTTCTTTGAGTCACTCAACCTATATATTTTCTGTTGAGTTATTTGCCTCTTTTTGTGTATTTTTGACTGAGTCAACACCTCGGACATAGCAGGTGGTAAGTGTTTTAGAGCTCACAGAAGTGCTGCCGGATCCATAGGAAATGCCAGTCCGAGGGCACCTGCTTTGGTTACACTGTGCACACCCAGAGGAGCTGCAAAGGCACATTTCAAATCTTACTTTGGGGGAACAGTGGGGAGTGGGGGCTCAGATTCCGAACCTTTCTGGCCTAACCTCAGTGACTGTGAAACAGTGGAGGTCATTTAAGTGCTTAACGAAGCTAGAGCCACTCGGGGCAGGAGGCTGGCGATATCCTGCTCTTCCTAATCCCTTTTTAATGTTGTGTTAAAAACACATAATATGTATCATTTACAAAGCGCTGCCAAGTGTCAGGGTCAGTGGAAAGGAGAAATGGCTCCCAGACGGAGGTACAGTGTGATAAAATGGACCAAGCGTCCGCTCCGCACATGGGGCCCAATTCACCAAAATATTGTACTGAGAAGAACTTACCAAAGTCATTTGCCTACTCTGCCAGACAGAAAGGTTCACACACTCTGTTTGTTTCTATGTGCCCAGTTCCCCACAGCGAAAGCCATCAACCTGCCTTGACCCACTGCCCAGTACCACAGGGCATGCGTCATTTGATCCCTTCACTTACTTTTCACTAGCTATCTGCTCTTCTAATCACCCCAGATCCTCTCCATGCCTTCTAACAACATTAACCAGGCACTCTTGCCCAATTAATGCAAAAGGGCATTAGGCATAATTGGGCATCCTCAGTGGTTACAGCTGTGGGCCAGATGCCAGGGTTTAAATCCCACTGATGGTCCTTGTGACCCTTTAGTACAAATTTAGATTGTAAGCCCAGGGACAGAGAAATGCCTAATATAACTCACTTTGAACTACGATACTAAAATGCAGGAGCTACAACCAGAAATCAAATTAACCTCTTGCTGTTTAAGAGACTCCTTACCATCACATGAAACAACCAGCTGCCATACTCATAGTTTCCCTGCAAGCATAATGTGATTAAGCTGAGTCCAGGCTTGCGTACGATGATCTACTCAAACAAATTGACTGGCATGCCCTCTGATCCCAGGCTCGTAGCGATTGCCTCTCTTACCGAATTCAGACCCTCGGAGCTGGCTAGGAGCAAGGTTCCGCCGCATGAGAACGATAAATCCACTTTTAATGACAGAGCCCATATTGTAAAGAATTGCATGAAATGCTACGTCAGAAGTCAGTTTCAGCTATGTTTTAATCAAAGTTCAGATCTGAGTTTAGATGAGATATTTTCAGGCATGTACCACTCTTGAAGGTCATCTACCGGATTCATTCTGCAAATCTCAATCCATCTTTCTGCAACCTACCTGGTCCCTCTCTTTCAAGTTTCAAGTTTTATTAATTTAGATATACCAACCATCAAGTTAATATCTGGCCGGTTAACAATATATTTAAAAGAAAGAGAAGCTAAAAGAAACTAAAAAAAAAGGTATTGTGTATATACAAATAACATTACCAGACGAACTAGACAGTGAGGATAGAAAGGAAGGGAGGGTGAAGTTACATATTTGAGAAGAAAAATGGAGATAGTAGGGTTAGGATAAAACATAATGGAGAGGGACGCTTTAAAGAAAGCGGTTATTATTGATAAATAGAATTAAAAAAAAAGAAAAAAAAAGAAAAAAAAAGAAAAAAAAAAAAAGGAATGATGGCTCTAAGTGATAGCGAAAGCATCACGAAATAAAAAAGTTTTTAAATCTGTCTTAAATTTGTCGAGTCGTGATTCGTCGCGGAGTAGCTGTGGCAGGGAATTCCAGAGGGTAGGGGCAGTTACTGCGAAATTTACTTTACGTGTATTGTAGAAGTCTTTGATAGAGGGGATAAAAAAAAGTTTTTGATCAGTTGATCTCAGAGTGCGTGAGGAACAGTAGGGAATGAGAAGTTTATCAAGGAATGAGGGCAGATGAGAAAGTTTTATTTTAAAGGATAGTAAGATAATTTTAAAGGTGATGCGGTGAGTAATAGGGAGCCAGTGTGCTTCTTTTAAAAGAGGGGTGATATGGTCGTATCTGCCTACTTTATGGATAAGTTTTATTGCAGTATTTTGTATTAGTTGTAAACGACGAATTTCACACTGCCTTCCAGCTAAAATCAGTATCAGCCATACTTTAATCAAAGTTCAGATCTACAGAACATAAGAATTGTCGCTGCTGGGTCAGACCAGTGGTCCATCATGCCCAGCAGTCCGCTCATGCAACGGCCCTTAGCTCAAAGACCAGTACCCTAACTAAGTTTAGCCTTACCTGTGCACGTTCTGGTTCAGCAGGAACTTGTCTTGAATCCCTGGAGGGTGCTTTCTCCTATAACAGCCTCTGGAAGAGCGTTCCAGATTTCTACCACTCTCTTACGTTTGTATGGAATCTTTCCCCTTTTAACTTTAGAGAGTCCCCTCTTGTTCTCTCCAACTCGGAGAGGGTGAACAATCTCTCTCTCTCTATACTAAGTCTATTCCCTTCAATATTTAAAAATTAGGCAACTATCTAAGGTGCCAGATTTTGAAGCCAGGAAATACCTTGGCAATACAGAAGTCCGATTCCACTTGCTTTATAATCTATCTTTGGAGAAAATGCCCCCTCCTCATCACTCCCTGGTCCTGCCTATATACAGTGGTGTAGGAAGGGGGTGGCTCACCCCGGCACAATCTTGGTGGGGATGCTGGCACCTCTCCAACCTCCCCCCCCCAATCCGGCTCGTGCCCGCCCCCTACCTCTTTGAAATCTTTGCCAGTGCGAGCATCTAGTCGGTTGTTTGCGCCAGCCTGGCTCCCTCTGAAATCACTTCTGGGTCGCAGGGCCAGGAAGTGACGTCAGAGGGAAAGCCAGTGTGAGCAGCCAGTACGGGATGGGTGCGAGTGGGGAGGGAGTGTAGCGAGGAGGTCGCCACTGCTCCAGGCGCCTCCGACTCTCGTTACACCACTGCCTAGGTTGAATCAGGTCCTGTCCAGCTTTATGCAACAAAATTTAATTGTTCCCTAATTTCTGGTATGATTGATCGTTCAGGGAAGAAAGTGTGAATTTCAGTCTCAATGGATCTGAGGTTTTACAAGAAAGTAGATCGGTCTAAGAATAGGCTTGAGAACATTTATTTTTGAAAAGGAAATTGTAGGTAAACTCAATCAAACTAGAATGTTAAGATGAGTCCTACCGAATGGTCCATTTGGATATGGAATGGCGAAGGCTTCTATTGATGTCTGAATAATTTTTTTAATGTGATGTCTTTAGTCTGTTGGCTTGTTTTATTGTGTGTGTGTTAGATGCAAAGCACCTAGAGTGGTAGACCAAGTTTTGGGCCTGATTTGATTAAAACACACCACCTACCGTTAGGTGCCTAACTTCATTTTTTAATTGGTTCAGTTGGCATTGAAAATTGAAAAAAGTGCCATTAAGATTCAATTTTAAAAAATGAATTTGCCGGCAGGCGCCTACAACTTTGAAAAGTAGGCGTGATTAGGGGGTGGAGTTTGGGAATGGATTGAATTCGATGCCAGTATTTTAGGCCAGGAAATCCCTGTACGTGGCTACCAGTGCCAAACTTGATTGAGGTAAAGCTAAGTGCGATTCTACAAATGGCAGCATGAGCAATTTTGGATCTATAGAAACATCGAAACATGATGGTAGATAAAGGCCAAATGGCCCATCTGCAACATCCACTATCTCCTCCTCTCCCTATTGGCTAAGGCTCTTAACATTTGCATCTCCTCTTCCTATAGGCTAAGGCTCTTTGCACCTGCATTGTGATGTCACAGAACTTTAGTAACATAGAAACATGATGGTAGATAAAGGCCAAATGGCCCATCTGCAACATCCACTATCTCCTCCTCTCCCTATTGGCTAAGACTCTTAACATTTGCATCTCCTCTTCCTATAGGCTAAGGCTCTTTACACCTGCATTGTGAGGTCATAGAGCTTTATGGTTATAGAAACCTGATGGCAGATAAAGGCCAAATGGCCCATCTGCAACATCCACTATCTCCTCCTCTCCCTATTGGCTAAGACTCTTAACATTTGCATCTCCTCTTCCTATAGGCTAAGGCTCTTTACACCTGCATTGTGAGGTCATAGAGCTTTATGGTTATAGAAACCTGATGGCAGATAAAGGCCAAATGGCCCATCTGCAACATCCACTATCTCCTCCTCTCCCTATTGGCTAAGACTCTTAACATTTGCATCTCCTCTTCCTATAGGCTAAGGCTCTTTGCACCTGCATTGTGATGTCACAGAACTTTAGTAACATAGAAACATGATGGTAGATAAAGGCCAAATGGCCCATCTGCAACATCCACTATCTCCTCCTCTCCCTATTGGCTAAGACTCTTAACATTTGCATCTCCTCTTCCTATAGGCTAAGGCTCTTTGCACCTGCATTGTGATGTCACAGAACTTTAGTAACATAGAAACATGATGGTAGATAAAGGCCAAATGGCCCATCTGCAACATCCACTATCTCCTCCTCTCCCTATTGGCTAAGGCTCTTAACATTTGCATCTCCTCTTCCTATAGGCTAAGGCTCTTTACACTTGCATTGTGAGGTCATAGAGCTTTATGGTTATAGAAACCTGATGGCAGATAAAGGCCAAATGGCCCATCTGCAACATCCACTATCTCCTCCTCTCCCTATTGGCTAAGACTCTTTATACCTGCATTATGAGGTCATAGAGCTTCATGGTTATAGAAACACGATGCCCATCCGCAATAACCATTATCTCTTTCTCTCTCTGAGAGATCCCATGTACCTATCCCAGGCCCTCTTAAATTCAGAATCCGATGGTTTAAACGTATCTGTTGAGTTGCAAACTGTCTTTTGAAAGCAAATTCATCTTGAAGTGGGGGGAGTTAATAATAGGAATGATTACTCGACTTTTCTTTTGTGAGCAGATCTTAAGTGCAAATCTTAAGTGTCTGGATCGTGTTTCTTGCTCTCTAAAAAGTTGGGGTTTTTTACTGCTCTGTTTTTCCCAGCTTAAAATATCGAGCCAGTGATAATAACGGTGGCTTTCAGGTTGTTGCATTAGCCATTGATTTGCCAAGCACTGAAGTCTTTCAGGCTCGTTTTATTTAGAATTTATAGATGTCGGACTCTAGACACAGCAACAATGAATAATTTTCTTTATTTAAAAGATTTATATACTGCCTAAAATCTAGGCAGTTTACAGAACAATATACACAGTATTTGAGGGAAACTGTCAATATGCGATTGAGCTGCAATTGAAAAGGTTTTTTATGTACTTTGTCTGGAACTATTGTGAATTTTTTATTGTGAACCGCTGAGGGATAAGCGGTTTATAAATTTTAGAAATAAATAAATAAATACTACTACTACAACAACACATACACATGATAGAAAGCCTACGTGTAGGAGGAGGGGGAAAAAAACCACCCCCCAAAACAAGAAAAAAAAATATTCTGAACCAAGTTTTTTTTTCTTTTCTTGGTTTATCCTCCTCTACACGTAGGTGCGTCTTATGGTCAGGTGCACCATAGACCAAAAAAAATACAGTAGTTCCCGCAGGGATGGGGAAAAGTTTGTCTCCGTGCTATTCTCTAATGGTGTGTGGCTTCACCTGGTTTCAATGGCGCAGCTTTCTTACGATCTGTTAATCTCTGCTGGTAATCGAACAATATCTCCTTGTGCTTCGCGTCAACTGTTTGCAAGTTTGTAGCCAAACATTCATTGTGCTCTTTTTATTTTGGGTTGCTGTCGCAAGTTTTCATGTTATGTTTGTTTAGGACTTCAGCCACTTGTCATCCTGGCCTCAAGATCCCAGATTAACCGGCAGGTTTTGAAAACACAGAAGAGTCGCACCGTGTAGAGCGGCTTAGCTGGACAGTGCAGTCACTTAGCCTGAGGGGGAAGGGCAGCTTCCAACTGAGGGGTAATATTATAACATGGCACCTATTTAATGCCTGCTTTCATTATCTATATATGTAGCATCACAAGACAAAAATGAATCCAATGGACAAAGTCAGACATCAAAACCAAAGAAGGGACTGCAGGGACCAGGAGCTTTATTGAAGACAATATAATCTTGCTCTTCCAACATGGTGACCAATCATTGTGGACCATTTATTGGCAAGCGACAGTATATATCGTCTTCAATAAAGCTCCTGGATCCTGTACATCGTCTCTGCAGTCCCTTCTTTGGTTTCATTATATGTGTAGGACCAGCATATTGGGGGCCATGGAAACAGAGGTTTTTTCCCCCCTAAAGCCATCTTGTAATATAACCACAAGTCCACCACAATAGCAAATATCTTATATATTTTATTTTACAGATTAAAGATAAGGTGATCTCTTATTTTAGCATTTTTATCTATCTTATATATGAGATTAAATGTTTCTAGCAATGATGTGTACATTCATGTAAAGCATTGTTTAGTTTTATTACCTTTTTTCTTTCTCTTTGCTGCGATTCATAAGTTAGTTTTCTCTTGTTTTTATGTTTATTGTTTTAGTTATGTTTATATGCATAATTATACTCTCCTGATGCAGGCCGGGTAGGCCGAAACATGTACATGTCAGGTCATTGAGTCATTGTATGGATTTATGGAACTCTGGATGAATAAAGGCATTTGGATTTATCAGATGAGTTGAAAGACACTTTTTTTGTGCACCATTCTGATTGGGACAATTCCACTCTGTTTTTTGTCTTTTGATTTTTGTGGTTTTGTTTCCCCTGTTCTTTTGTGTGTTTGGTAAGAAATAACCGTAAATAAATGTGGATTTCAGTGGCTTTGTTGGTTTCATAAGGTTTAGCAAAGTATCCCGCGAGTATGTCTTCAACTCCTAACTCCCACTCACCATAAAATGTCCCTATATAAACCCATGTCTTAGATTAGGTTAAGTGAAGGAATTACCCGTTTGCCTTTAAATCTATTGTGCTTCTCTATTATTAAATATTTACATTTAAGCCATTAGGCGGCTCGTCTAAGTCTGTGTATGCAGTGACAGAAGTTTTAGGAGAAATGGGGGGTGGGGGGGGGGCACTTTGGCTATAGACCTTAAAGAAATTCTTTGTGGCCCTAATATTTGAAAAATCTGCTACGCTTTAAACCTAGGCAGGTCAGGGTGATAGCGACAACATCTCTCCCCAGCTCTGAATTTCACTTTCCTGGAAGCCAGAAGAAACGAGTGGAATTTTCCCACTGCTAGGAACAGTTTCCTGCCCACTTTGCAGAGGTAGGCAGGGCCTCTCCAGTTGTCAGACCTTGTCCGCGAATCTCCTCCTGCTGGACACCTTTCAATCTCACACACAAATTTATTTATTTCGATTTCTAGCCAGTCCTCCTCGAAGCTCAGAACAGGTTACATAAGGACGTTCACAATGCAGACATTTTACAAAAGCTAACGGACATGACTGGTCATAAGGTAGTGGGTACAAAGGGGGAAAAAATGGTGAAATTTTACACTAAGGTCAAGATTGGTCATTAAATAAAGGGGAACATGGGGGGGGGGGTTACAGAAAAGGAGGAGACAGTCTGTCAGAGACTGTTTAGCTGAAAAAGAGGGTCTTTACTGCTCTTTGGCATGTCATCAGTGATCTTCTCTGATCGGACAACTGGTTCCAAAGCTGGGGATAAAATGACTGTATGAGCGTTTCCAGGCTGTTTCCATCTGGAGAGATTTTCCCTGGCTGAGCGACTGGGGGTGTAGTTTGGAAGTTAAGTATCTAGGGATTATGTTGTGGAATCTTTTGTGAGTGATTACCAGAGCCTTGAAATGCAGCATTTCCCGATAGGTAGCCAAGGTTCTTCTTGGAGAGGTGGGGTCACGGTAGTTGAGGCCACCTCACTGGCAATGCGATTCACAGAACTGGTATTCTCTTTCCTTTCTTCCAGGCCACAATAGCGTGGTCTGCTTTGCTTCTATTTGTCTTGTGCTCTGATGGAAATCTAACTCTGTAGTTACAGGGCACCTCAGAATGTGGTTGCTTTGGATTCTGAGCAATTCCTTCATCATCTGAGAACTTCTTGATCCTTTGAGTCTTTCCAGGGGATTTCACCCTAGCACCTTATGGTGGCTATGAGTGTTTCTCTTCCTCTATCCACTGAAGATGCATGACCTAGGGATTTAGTACCATTAGCAAATTTCCAGGCAAGTTCTATAATTTTTATTACTCATGTCTTGTATACATTTAAAATTTTTGCATACTGTTTTCCTGGAAAAAAATTCCTATCAGAGTGCCAGGTCTATGTGATGCGATTCCTAGGGTTTCGGCCTTTGGAAGGGGTGTAGTCTAATGCCTGGCAGCCAGCAGGTGGCAGGAAATTCTCATCTTGGCTCTTTTGAAGGTTCAGTTCCTGTAAGAGTTACGTGGCCTGTGCCCACCAGACCTCTGGAAAAGGCTCAGCATGATTCAAGGGTTATTTTTTTTTTATTATTTATTTTTTAAATGGGACATGGTTATATTATTCCAGGAAGTACCTTCTAATCACTTTGCCACTGGAAGTCAGAGTTTCTGTGAGGAAAACAGATTTAATGTCATAACGAATGCTCAGCAGGCTGGTCAGGAAATCCAGAAAGGCAAAGCGAGAGCAAGAAAAAAAGAGAAATTTATGACATGCTCACAATAATTGCAAGTATCTTTGACTCTTCAGTTCAGTTGTGGATTAGGAATTGGTTATCAGACAGAAAACAGAGAGTAGGGTTAAATGGCCATTTTTCTCAAAGAAGGATGGTAAACAATGGAGTGCCACAGGGATCTGTACTGGGACCGGTGCTATTTAACTTATTTATAAATGATCTTGAAATTGGAACAACAAGTGAGGTGATTACATTTGCAGATTACACTAAACTGTTCAAAGTTGTTAAAACATATCTGGACTTTAAAAAATTGCAGGCGGACCTTATGAAATTTAATGTGGACAAATACAAACTGAAGCACATTGGGAGGAATAACCCAAATCATAATTACCAGATACTAGGGTCCACCTTGGAGGGCAGTGCCCAATAAAAAGACCTGGGTGTCAATGTGGACAATATGCTGGAACCTTCCACCCAACGTGTGGCGGCAGCCAAAAAAACCCAAACAAACAAGATGCTAGGAATTATTAGAAAAGGGATGGTTAACAAGACTAAGAATGTTATAATGCCCCTGTATCACTCGGTTCATAGACAATGGCGCGAAAGACAAAAGCGCGCGCCGACAATTGAGCGCAGTGCGCGCCGCTCTAAATTACAGTTTTTAGGGGCTCCGACGGGGGATTTTGTTGGGGAACCCCCCCAGTTTACTTAATAGACATCGCGCCGGCGTTATGGGGGGTTTGGGGGGTTGTAACCCTCCACATTTTACTGTAAACTGAACTTTTTCCCTAAAAACAGGGAAAAAGTGAAGTTTTCAGTAAAATGTGGGGGGTTACAACCCCCCACAACGCCCCCACAACGCGGCGCGATATCTATTAAATAAAGTGGGGGGGTTCCCCCCCACGCCCCCCTGTCGGAGCGCTACAAACAGTAATTTAGAGCGGTGCGGCGGCGCGCGCTGCGCTCAATTGTCTGGGCGCGCCTTTGTCCCGGCGCGCTTTTGACCTGACACCGTATCACTCCATGGTACAACCTCACCTTGAGTATTGCGTTCAGTTCTGGTCTCCTTATCTCAAAAAAGATATAGCAGAAGTAGAAAAAGTTAAAAGAAGAGCGAACAGGGGATGGAACTCCTCTCGTATGAGGAAAGACTAAAGGTTAGGGCTCTTCAGCGAGACGGCTGAGGGGAGACATGATTGAAGTAGAACGGGTACGAGTGGATCGATTTTTCACTCCGTCAAAAATTACAAAGACTAAGAGACACTTGATGAAGTTACCAATAGGAGGAAATATTTTTTCACTCCGAGAATAGTTAAGCTCTGGAACGCATTGCCAGAGGAAGTGAATAGTGTAGCTGGTTTTAAGAAAGGTTTGGACAAGTTCCTGGAGGAAAAAAGTCTGTAGTCTGTTATTGCTGCAATTTGAGGTGGATGGGGTCCCCCCCCCCCCATTAATGCCCCTCCGTTTCTCTGAGCTAAATCCTACCCTTTGTAAAGCTTTCTCTTAAGAGCATCGGCATTCTCAAGGGAGGTGTCTCTTTCTGGCTGTCATGGGGTAGACATGGGACTAAAAGAGGGACAAGACTTCTAGGAGAGGTGAGGGAAGCTAAAAGAAGAAGAGATGGGAAAGCTGAGGCCATTGGCATAGTCAGGGCGATGGTGGCGCCCCTTCCGCCATGCGCACACCCCCTTCCCTGGCGTGAGCAGTATGCCCACTTCGGTGTCGGCTCGCCTTTTGCCTACGCACTTCCTACGCACGGGTCACGGAAGTCATGTCAGAGAGAGTGCCGACGTGAGCAGCAGTACGGGGAAAGGCAAGGGGCGCACGCACATGGCAAGGAGAGGGGCAGAGAGGACAAGGGGTGCTGCACTGTGCCCGGGGCGGACCCTCCCCCATTCCCCTTACTACGCCACTGGCTGAGGCTATGCACAGAGCATCTGTGGCGTGTGAGATTGGCTATGCTCTGGGAAAATCGGACAACTCCACGGGTTGTCTGGTATTTGCCGTTGCATCCTTTGTTTCTTGGTTTCCAGAATCACATGGCGCCATTCCAGCTAAGTACAGTAGTTGATGGCTGCTGGTCTCTGCTCAGATTTGCCCCGTCACGGCCTGCAGACAGAGGATATCCCACACCCTTCCTAATATGCTGCAATAGGCAAAAATAATTATTGACAGGGGAGAAGGTAGAAGCTGCCGTAGCCTTCGCTGGAAGAGCTCCAAGAGGATGCGTTTCCAGCCCTGATTAATACAGGATAGAGCAGAGAAAGGTGGGGTCAGAGTTAGTAATGCTGATGAAGCATGATCCAGTGGCTTCTTATGGTGTTGCCACTCATCCAACAGGCTCCTTCCACAACCCCTGCAGCAAGAAACATAACAGCTCAAGAGAGATCATTTTTTGCCCTGTAACCCTTGCAGAGAATCGTTTCCTGATGGTACTTGATTAGGGTGTTGCTACTTTTGGACATGTCATAAGTTTTAAATGCAGAAAACACAGTGAAGTGAAAACCCTCTGGCCAATCAAATAGGAATGGAGGAAAAAGCCTCAGACCATGTCATACAAGCCAGCCGTGACAACAGCTGTAGGCAAGGCTAAACGATACCTAAAGAGCATAAAAAAACCCTTTATTTTACTTGAAAAGTGCACTGTGCAATGGAAGAAACCAAGGAAATGTTTGAAAGGTCCAAATAGCAACATATCTCTGTCCAGGATCAACGCACAGTGGCAAAACGATGCTCAGAATTTAGGAAGTTGATTGGTTGGGCTGATAATAATAAAAGTGAACCAAGTACAGGACAATCGAGCCATTGTGACATCACTGATAAGGTTGGCTCTTATTGGTGGAATGAGGCATCATGACATCACTATCTCAGCTCTGCTGAAAAGTTCTCAGCCCAACCAAGAAGAGAATGACGAGGACATGGTTCCTTCAATGATCTGAAACAATGTCAAAACAGGCACTTAACAAAACTTCTCAGTTACAGTGGCAAAATTTAGGAAATTGGTTGGTTGGGATGAGAACTTTTCAGCACCCCTTTAGATTTGTTCATTTATAACCTGCTTATAGCTAAGAGGGGTTCAGAAATTACACACAAACATAACGTTAAAACGTATACAAAATATTAAACGTTTACACACTTAAAACAATCATAAGATTTTAAGATCGGAATGGTATTGTGATAAGCCTTTCCCCGATCCAATTTGATCTAGTCAAAAATAAGATCCGAGTTTTATTTACACATTTACCCCTTCTTCTACGAAACTGTGCTAGAAGTTGGCTGAATGGCCCGCGCTGCTCCCGACGCTCATAGGAACTCTATGAGCGTCAGGAGCAGCGCAGGCCATTCCGTAGAAGTTCCATAGAAGAGGGGGTTAAAGTCTCTTAGCCAACAGCCATTGTCTAATATAGCCTATACTATAAATTGGATGTTTTATCCCTGCATCAATTCACGTATCTACTAGATGAAAGAACAAATCATCAAAGTATAAGAATCCATAATTTAGTCCTAGTGGCTCCCACAGTGAAGCTCAAGTTTCAAGTTTATTAAGGCTTGAAATACCACTGTGTCCTAAGTGGTTTACATAATACACAGTTTAAAATATTTTAAAAACAAGGTGGTCAGACATATACCATTAAAAATACGATATAAACAATGAGGGGAGCTTACTAAGGATGCAAAAGAAAGACAGGCAGGGTTGCGTTGCTTCCTTAAAATAGAAACAAAGTTGATGGGGAGGGAAGAAACCAAAGGCATGTTTTATAACTGAGATCCTGCTCCCCAAGGCATCTTTGAAGAGAGAGGCTTTAAGGTGTGCTTTACATTTATCAGCGCTAGTTTCTTGTGTGATGTCTGATGGGAGCGACATGATGGCTTGGCATGATTGAAGAAAAAGATGGGAATAGCCTATCTGGTCTGTCCAGTAAGGTGGGGAGGGTCATAATTGCTTCTCTGTGGAGATTATCTTCTGTTCTCCCCCCCCCCCACCCCCCATCTGTCCATGGCTCTGTTTAGGATTGTAACTGCCATTTCAGAAGAACATAAGCAATGCCTCTGCTGGGTCAGACCTGAGGTCCATCGTGCCCAGCAGTCTGCTCATGCGGCGGCCCAACAGGTCCAGGACCTGTGCAGTAATCCTCTATCTATACCCTCTATCCCCTTTTCCAGCAGGAAATTGTCCAATCCTTTCTTGTACTCTGCCCTATTACGCTCTCTGGAAGCGCATTCCAGGTGTCCACCACACGTTGGGTAAAGAAGAACTTCCTAGCACTCATTTTTAATCTGTCCCCTTTCAACTTTTCTGAATGCCCTCTTGTTCTTTTATTATTCGAAAGTTTGAAAAATCTGTCCCTCTCTCTATGCCCTTCATGATCTTATAAGTCTCTATCATATCCCCTCTAAGTCTTCTCTTCTCCAGGGAAAAGAGACCCAGTTTCTCCAATCTCTCAGCGTATGAAAGGTTTTCCATCCCTTTTACCAGACGTGTCGCTCTCCTCTGAACCCTCTCGAGTATCACCATATCCTTCTTAAGGTATGGCGACCAATATTGGACGCAGTACTCCAGATGCAGACGCACCATCACCCGATACAACGGCAGGATAACTTCTTTGGTTCTGGTAGTAATACCCTTCTTGATTATACCTAGCATTCTATTCGCTCTCTTAGTGGCCTCTGCACACTGTGCCGTCGGCTTCATTGTCACGTCCACCATTACCCCCAAGTCCCTTTCTTGGGTACTCTCATTCAATAACATCCCTCCCATCGTATAGTTGTACCTCAGGTTTCTGCTTCCCACATGCAATACTTTACATTTCTCAACACTGAACTTCATCTTTCATGCAGGTTACCACCGGCTTTTCTGAGCCGAGGCGTTTAGTTGATGATTACTATCCTCTTGCATTAAGGATATTTGTCTCCATCACCTCCTCTAGGGATAGTCAAGAAGACTCATTTGGGTGCAATGGATAGGTCCATATTGCAGAGGCTTTACAATCCAAGGTCTACATTACTAAAGTGGGCTACTGTGCTTTATTAGTGAGAACGGTCCTGAGCAATGCACAATACTGTGGGAGCTCCTTTATTTGATCAGGATTTCTCTTAAGAAGCACATTAAGGCCTTATTGCATAGCATGCCATTTTTTTGAAACCCTTTAATATGTACTCTCAGCAGATGTTTCTAAATAATGCGGACATTTTCCATTTAAGAATGCACTGATGAACGAAGATCCAGCTGCTCAGACAGAAATCCTACACGTGGGCTTGAAAATTTCAAACGGTTCTCATTCCCCTTCATTTTTCACTAGCCAAAGAAGGCAGAACTATTGCATCTGCTTGTGAACAGCTTCTAGAGAAGTAATCCCTCTTTTCCCCTGAGCATCTCAGTAAGAAGACCGGATGGAAAATCTAGATCTCTCCAATGGTTTCAACTGGGAGACAACATTCTTTGAAATCAATCCAATGTCAATGCCTTGTTCACATGGATGATAGAACAGGCTATAATGTAAGGATACCCTACGCCAATGAGTCCAAAACCTAGCGAGTCAAGTTACCAGGATATCCATGAGATCAATTTGTATAAGCTGCCTCATTCATATGCAAATCTACAGCATTTCATGCATATTCGTTGTGAATATCTTGACAACTTGACTGTCTGGGGTTCAACCAGGACAGGGTTGGGAGCCCCTGATCTAGTCGATGAAAAACATGAACGAATGGACTACGACATCTTTTGAACAGATTTAGGGCTATGGTTTCACGATCCCGGAAGAAGCTAGGTGCAGAGCCTCTGGCCACGGACAGTTGCTGTAATGACTGAATAATTAGTTATCTTCTCTCTCTAAGATGTCGGATGAGGGTCTTCACTAATAAGTTGTTTTCCCTCTAATCCAGGGGTCTCAAAGTCCCTCCTTGAGGGCTGCAATCCAGTCGGGTTTTCAGGATTTCCCCAATGAGTATGCATGAGATCTATGTGCATGCGCTGCTTTCAATGCATATTCATTGGGGAAATCCTGAAAACCCGACTGGATTGCGGCCCTCAAGGAGGGACTTTGAGATCTCTGCTCTAATCTAACTATATTCACTTTGATTATCGATTTTTATGTGAACTGAGTCGAGCTCCTTTTGGGGAGATGGCACGGTTTATAAATCCAAGATTAAGATTTAGGTTAGATATAATACAAGGGAAAACTCCTGAAAAGGAGCAGGGTGAAGTTTCTGTGTCAAAAGCAAAAACATAAAAGTGCTGGCAGATCTTTGTCCCTTTTGGTTTTAAATCAGTTCCCATTCCGATAGGGTTCAGTGTACAGTATTTCCTTTTCAGAGCAGCTGTGTTGTCCTTTCCCTTTCATCTGGAAGAATACTGGGTACCTTGCCAGACACGTTCCAGCACATAATACACCATCATATGTAAGGCTGCATGAAGTAAAAGGCCACTGGAGGAGAAGGCGCTGAAAGATGGATTTTGTGCATCTCCGTTTCACTTGTCCCCAGGGAGGCCACCCCTTGTCTGCACGAACACAAAAAGCAGACTGTGGAATAATTGTATAGATGCATAACTTATATTCAAGTTTATTTAAAATATTTGATATAATCGCAGTATCCAAATCCAATGCGATTTACAAAATTAAAAATAGAAAGAATAAAAAATTTCCAACAAAGAGGACATTAAAGGCAATTATGACATAAAAACACTGATGAAGAGGAGGGGGGAAAAATGGATTAATACAAATTGAAAATAAATAAAAAGGAAGGGTAAAGAAACAAAGGTTGGGGAATGGTACCCACTTAATTTCTACTTAACAGTGTTCCTTGTTCAGATAAATTCCAGGGATTGAAATAATGTGATTATGAAAAGGGTCAGTTAAAGGCCTTTAAATTTAGTAGGTAATTTTTCTTCTCTTATATTGAGAGGAAGTGAGTTCCAAATTTGGGGAGCTGTGGAAAGAGTATGGCTCCAGGGCCTGATGAACCAAAGAGATCCTCCCATAGGAATAGCCTTACTGGGTCAGACCAATGGTCCATCAAGCCCAGTAGCTCGTTCTCACGGTGGCCAATCCGGGTCCCTAATACCTGGTCACAATTCCATGCTACCGATCCAGGGAAAACAGTGGCTTCCCCCCATGTCTTTCTCAACAGTTTACATCTCAATCATAAAAAAAAATCTGACACCTCTTTTCTCAAATGATATATCTGATCAATGTCACATATAAAGGAAAGTAGAGTATGATGCTGTGTTAGCGTTAAAAACTATCACCTAATATAAGAGACGACCCCCACCCCCAAATAACTAGCTGGGAAAAACTAGCTGAAGACCATCATTAAAACACAAGGCAAACACAGAAAGCAGTACACAGTTCATTAAAGATGCCCAAATCCGAATCAAATGTCCAGCCTCAGGAGACTTGACTTTTGCAACAGCTGATGATGGCCCAGCCAGGGAAGGGGAAAGGAAGGAAAAAGAAATGAACTAGGAGAACAAAAGCAAATCCAAAAAGTTTTGATTTAGAGACAAGTAAGAAACCCGATTGGCCCTATTTAGATACTGTATGCCAATGGCTTGGAAAGCATCAACATTGCATCACTTTTCAAAGGCTAAGACAGACTGTATGAAAGGGTGGGTGGGGGGGAGGGATGTGTATTTATTATATCATTTGATGGAATTAAGTGTTGTTTATTAATGCGTTGCACTTGTAGTTGGGTTTTTTTTAATGTATAAAGATATGGAAAATAAAAACTGAATAAATAATAAAAATAGTCAAATGCATTTTGTCCACTGAGGTGTTTTTTTCTTATGGTTTTGCCCCTCCATAACAATCAAATAGTTTTTGCTCTTAACTTTAGGCTGGTTTTCTGGTTTGGTGCTGGGTTACGATTAGTCTCAATGCATTGAGATTTCAGTTTCAAGAGGCATTTCTTTAATCGAGGGGGAACTTACCCTCATGGGCTATTTCACTTTTACCCCATAAGAATAGCCTTCCTGGATCAGAGCAATGGTCCATCTAGCCCAGTATCCCATTTTCACCGAGACCAATCCAAGTCACAAGTACCTTGCAAAAAACCAAACAGAAGCAACATTCCATGCCACTGATCCAGGGCAAGCAGTGTTGGCTCCCATGTCTGTCTCAACAGCAGCTTATGGACTTTTCCTCCAGGAACTTGTCTATCTATCTATCTATCTATCTATATATATCCAGCTACATTAACCGCTCTTACCAATCCCAATCCTCTGACAACGCATTCCAGAGCTTAACTATTCTCCGAGAGAAAAAAAAAAATATTTCCTCCTATTAGTTTAAAAGTATTTCCCTGTAACTTCATCAAGTGTCCCCTAGTCTTTGTAATTTTTGACTGAGTGAAAAATCGATCCACTTGTACCCGTTCTACTCCACTCAGGATTGTAGACTCCCCTCAGCCGTCTCTTTTCCAAGCTGAAGAGCCCTGACTGTTTTAGTCTTTCCTCATACGAGAGGAGTTTCATCCCCTTTATCACATTGGTTGCTCTTTTTAAAAATCTTTTCTAGTGTCGCTATATATTTTTTGAGATAAGGAGACCAGAACTGAATGCAATACTCAAGGTAAGGTCGCACCATTGAGTGATAGAGAGGCATTCTAACATTCTTGGTCTTGTTTTTGTTGGAACGTTGGTCATCTACCTGGCAGCTGGGCTTCAACGCCAAGAAATGCAAGGTCATGCACCTCGGCAGTAGAAATCTGTGCAGAACTTACACCTTAAATGGTGTGACCTTAGCTAGGACTGTAACAGAACGAGATTTGGGAGTGATCATCAGTGCAGATATGAAAGCTGCCAGTCAAGTGGAGAAGGCTTCATCTAAGGCAAGACAAATGTTAGGTTGTATCCGCAGAAGTTTCGTCAGCCGGAAGCCTGAGGTCATCATGCCGTTATACAGAACCATGGTGAGACCACATCTGGAATACGGTGTGCAATTCTGGAGGCCACATTACCGTAAAGATGTGCTAAGAGCAGAGTCGGTTCAGCGGATGGCCACCAGGATGGTCTCGGGGCTCAAGGATCTCTCATACGAAGAGAGGCTGAACAAATTGAGGCTCTACTCTCTCGAGGAATGTAGGGAGAGGGGAGACATGATTGAGACGTATCGATGTGGAAGAAGATATTTTCCTTCTCCAAGGACTCTCAGCCACAAGAGGGCATCCGCTTAAACTCAGGGGCCGGAAATTTCATGGTGACACCAGAAAGTATTTCTTCACTGAAAGAGTGGTTGATCATTGGAACAAGCTTCCGGTACAGGTAATCGAGGCCAACAGAGTAAATGGGATGCCCATGTGGGATCCCTAAAAGGGTGGAATTAAGGGTGGGTCATTAGGAGCGTGATCTCCAGGAGTGGGCAGACTTGATGGGCTATGGCCCTTATCTGCCATCATTTTTCTATGTTTCTGTGTTTACCATCCCTTTTCTAATAAGTCCTAGCATCGTGTTTGTTATTAGTAACTAGATCTCATTGTATCTAAATAGCCTGAGTTAGTAGTTAAATAACACTTCTTAACAGTAACCTAGTTGATAACCACATCTCCTAGTGGCATGGGCTTGCATAATTTGTAGATTATTTCCAAATGGAAAATATCTGGATAGCGTGGCCGGGCGTGGCCCATTGGTCGCATCCAGTGCCAATACCCCAAGCCAGGGGTAGGTAATTCTGGTCCCCGAGAGCCAGGTCAGGTTTTCAGGATCTCCACCATGAATATGTATGAGATGGATTTGCATGCACTGCCTCCTTGAGATGCAAATCTATTTCATGCATATTTATTGTGGATATACTGAAAACCTGACCTGGCTCTGGCTCTCGAGGACCGGAATTGCCTACCCCTAACCTAAGCCACACAGACCTTGGCCGAGCAAAAGCTAGGTAAGGGTAGCTGAGAAGGACTGCAATCAAGTTCAAGAAATGGTGCAAAACACCTAAGTGCCACAAAATAAATCTTTATTTCACACCAGATTTGGCGCATTTAACTCAAGTTAAATGCACCAAGTAGCAATTCAAAAATGAGTTCCAAAAAAAATACAAGCAAATAGTCCTTGCACAAAATAGAAACAAAACTGGCTTCTATTTCAGCCTTTTAATGGCCCTTTCAGAGGCTCTCAGGCCACACTGGGCTAGGCCCTTCTCGGCCCAGCCATGGTTTTCCACCTGGCCTGTTTAACCAGATTCTGCTATGATTTCTTGTAAGTCCTTTCACTGGGGGAAAAGTTCACCTTGGGGTTTAAGACCTGAGATCTTTAAGTCTGTCCCCTTACGCCTTAATGAAGACCACTCACAGTTTTAGTAGCCTTCCTCTGGGCCGACTCCATCTTTGTATAAAATAGAATCAGAAATGCCATTTTAATTAAAACACTTCCTTAAGACTTAATACAATAGCAGCTGCTCTGATTAATCACTGGGGCAAAGAGTATGCAGAAGCAGCCTCAGCGCAATCATGTTGCCTGTATCTCTTCAAGGATCTCCGACACCTGAAGATGACGTACGCTCCTCATCCATTCATACCCTTCCTGCAGAGAATGTCACAGCTCTGTAATGCGGAGTGCTGCAGTAATGTTTCCTAGGGAGGAAGCCAGTGTTTTAGCTGAAGTGCAGAAGATTAAATTCTGCTCCCTGGCAATGCTGCCCCGAGGGTTATCAGTAGCTTTCAGCAGTGAAAAGGCCCTTGAGCCTGATTCATGAATCTTTTTCACTCGGAGCCGGGGTTGCGTAACACCATTTGAAACTGAGAGGCCCCATGCTGAGCCATGAAAGCGGCCTCACATGCTGGGGATTTATTCATTTCTATTGTGTCCCTGGCGTGGTAGCAGGTTAAAAGCTTTCATGGAAGTGACGGTTGTGTGGTTCAGCTGTTGCTGCATTTTTCTGTTGGCAGGGTAACTGTTCTGGGGCCACAGGACCTGAACTTCAAATTTATGGAATACTGGCATACCCGAGAAAGTCTGTAAGGGTGGGTGAATGCAGTTGCATAATTAGGGGGGGAGGGTGCCATCTTGATGGGGGCTTTGCGTTCCCCATGCCCTCCCTTCCCCGCCCTGGCACCTCCTGAAATCACTTAGATGCAACACAGTCAGTGAGGGCCACATAAAACGGCCAGGTGGGCCGGATTTGGCCCCCAGGCCTTGTGTTTGACAGGTGTGGCTTAGGCAGTTAATTTCTGAATATTGCACTTAACCACTTACCATCCAATATTCAGCACTATTTAGCTGGGCAGGAATGGCTCCTGGCTGGCTAAATAGCGGTAAGCCGGCTACCTGCTAATATTCAGCAAGAGACAGCTGGCTATCTTCCGCTAAACATCCCATTCAGTGGCTATATAGCGGGTCTATCTTTGGTGACTATGACTTAGATCGGGGGTGTCAAAGTCCCTCCTCGAGGACCGCAATCCAGTCGGGTTTTCAGGATTTCTCCAATGAATAGGCATTGCATAAGATCTATTTGCTTGTACTGCTTTCATTGTATGCTAATAGATCTCATGCATATTCATTGGGGAAATCCTGAAAACCCGACTGGATTGCGGCCCTCGAGGAAGGACTTTGACACCCCTGACTTAGATGGTCATCCAATTATTATTGTCTTGGCCGGAAGTGTCAACTGCAGCTATAAGTAAACTAAAAATTCAATGCTGGTTGCCAGATACGGCCCTGGCCTTGGATTTCTGGGTTCACCGGTTCTGGGGATAGCCGGGCTGCTTCCCACGGTCTGTAAACTGGCCTCATGGGAGATAACTGACTGCATAAGCCCGAATATTCAATGCTGGGGTCTGAATATGGCCCAGAACGTAATATCTGGCTATAATGCTTGCACCAGATAATAAAACATTGACCGCTGCTGACTGAAAATCCCCAAAAGTATTAGCTTAGGCATTGCCCAGAGGAGAATTTTATCATAGCTATGGGGCATGACCATGAAAACCAGGGGTGGAAGCACAGCCTGGAGCCTGTTTAGAATGGTTTTCTCTTCAGTGAGATATCCTCTGGTGAGGAACGTCAGCTTAGAGCAGATTATTCCTAGAGCAGTGATTTAATTGCTTTGATTTCTTTACGAGCCATTTTTGTAGTGGTTGGAGTAATTCTCTGAGGAGGAGGGGACCCTGACTTGGTCAGTTTGCACAGTCCTAGATCTTGTAAATAAAATCATGTCTGTGTATTTTACAGTGACATATGGGGTCAGCTTGGCTTAGCATCTTAGCACGTTACCCAATGAAAGCCAAATAACCAAGTGAAGAAAAACACTGTTTACATTTACTGTTAAACAGCAAAAAAAAAAAAAAAAAGTAGTAATAATTATATCCAAGTTAGCATTAAGAGACGGTAGATAATAATAATAATAATAATTTTATTGTTATATATCGCCATCCCGAAAAAGTTCTAGGTGGTTCACAACAAGGTGAACTAATACATGGGATTCAGATAAAATACAAATTAGAATAATGGACTTAAAACCAGATAAAGACAGAAAACATTTACAATATAACACAGAAAATACCGGCATGGCAGGGAAAGAAGTAATACATAGGACAGATAAAATACATCAAGTTGAATATAAGGAACTTGATTGAAAAAATGAAGCAGAATGCATTAAGATACCAGCCTATCAAAGAGTTGAGTCTTTAACAATTTTCTAAAACAAGATAGGAAGAGACCTCGAACATCATTTTTCCAAGCCATACATTCAGTTTAGCGTCTTGAAATGAAAGGGTTCTCTCAAGGACCTTCTTATAACAACAGGATTTTATGGAGGGATATGAAAACAAGTGCATTCTACGAGTGGTCTTTTTGGCGTGACACAAGATAACCTGGTAACAAACCCGAAACTGATTTATAACAAATACAGGAAAATTTGAACAGAATTCTCGACTCTATCAGCAACCAATGGAGTTTCAAATAAAAAGGAGTGATAAGCTCCCATTTTTTTTAACCAAAAATGAGGCGAACGGCAGTAATAAAAACTGTTTCATAAACGTTGTTATGCACTGAAGTTGTGCATTAAACCGTTTTTCAGTTGTGCTTTTGATACAAATTCTCATACATGGAGCTGGAAGGTGATTTCTTCACAATGGAGTTTCCCAGTACTTTATAATGGAATAGAAATAATCAACCTTCACTTGGAGGACTGAGAAGGTAAATGACTCAGTCCCTGCTGGATTCTGCATAGCTCTGATGAACCTCTTGCCCGGCCTTTCTCTCGCCTTCATCTGAAACTGCACAGGGAAAGCAATTGGGAAAACTGGGAGCTCCGTGTAAAGGGTCAAATTCACTACCACGTCAATTTCCTTCCCAGCATGTTAAGCTTTAGGAATCAAATGCTCATCGTAATGGAATAGGAAAGGTGATTAAAATACATGGGTATAGCAGGATGATTGGCTCTGGCAGGGGGGGGGGAGGAGGGGGGCACTAATTTCCTGCCCTTGAATAACTCGGCTTCAGTATGATTACTTTTCATTATAAATAATTATAAATACAGTAAAACCTTGGATTGCAAGTAACTTGGTTTGCAAGACAAGCAAAACATTATATTAAATTTTAACTTGATCTACAAGCAATGTCTTGCAATACAAGTACTTCTAGTATACACATATCACAACTGAGCCGATGGTTCTTCTCTCTCTGACGCTGCGGAGTGTAGTGACTGTTCTAAATGAGCGAGGTCTTGCAATACGAGTACGTATAGTATTTTGTATTAAAGTTATGGGGTTGTGGAATGAATCATCTGAGTTTCCATTATTTTCTATGGGGAAATTCGCTTTGATACGAGTGTTTTGGATTACAAGCATGTTTTTGGAACAAATTATGCTCGAAAACCAAGGTTTGACTGTATCTGCTTGGAGCTACTGCAAGAACAAGCAAATATTACTGCTGTAGGAGCTGGTGATCAATGGTGTCAAAGGCAGAACTAGTAGGGCATCACTTCTTTATCGAGCATTGACCAGCTGTTGTTGATGATGTCATGGAGAGCTGACTTTGTGCTATGGTCCACCTGGAAGCCAGATTGGAAAGGAGAAAGGCTCCTTGCTCTTCTATGTATGGTAGCAATCAGTGGAGCACTATCCGTTCTAAGAGGTTCAAGACCGGTTGATAGTTGCTGGGGTTGTTAGGGTCAAGATTTGGTTTCTTGAGGGTGGGCCTGATAATGGCAACAGAATGCTAGGAATGATTAAGAAGGGGATCACGAACAGATCAGAGAAGGTTATCATGCTGCTGTACCGGGCCATGATGCGCCCTCACCTGGAGTACTGCGTTTAGCACTGGTCACCTTACATGAAGAAGGACATGGTACTATTCGAAAGGGTCCAGAGAAGAGCGACTAAAATGGTTAAGGGGCTGGAGGAGTTGCTGTACAGTGAGAGATTAAAGAAACTGGGCCTCTTCTCCCTTGAAAAGAGGAAACTGAGAGGGGACATGATCGAAACATTCAAGATACTGAAGGGAATAGACTTAGCAGATAAAGACAGTTTGTTCACCTTCTCCAAGGTAGGGAGAATGAGAGGGCACTCGCTAAAGTTAAAAGGGGATAGATTCTGTACAAACATAAGGAAGTCCTTCTTCACCCAGAGAGTGGTGGAAAACTGGAACACTCTTCCAGAGTCTGTCGTAGGGGAAAACACCCTCCAGGGATTCAAGACAAAGTTGGACAAGTTCCTGCTAAACTGGAACATATGCAGGTGAGGCTGGACTCATTTAGAGCACTGGTCTTTGACCTGGGGGCCACTGGTTGAGCGGACTGCTGGGCACGATGGACCATTGGTCTAACCCAGCAGTGGCAATTCTTATGTTCCAGCTGAGTGGAACCTTCCCCGTTGATAGGTTGGTATTTATGATGGGGAGGATTGTGAAGAGACAATATGCACTGTAGATTTATTGTTTCTCAAATAATATCATATGGCATATTTCAGTCTTTAAAATTCCCGGTTTAAAAATAATAGAACCTAGAACAGAATAATAGTGACTATTGTAGGCTGAACATTGCAGGGGCTGTGAATAACCTGAAGGTAACTGTGTAGAAGACTTAGCCCAGGAGCCAACTGTATAGTAAGAATGGAAGTGCCGAGACATCCGCAACAGTGGCGTACCTAGGGGGGGGGGGGGGGGGGGGGGGCGGGCCGCCCCGGGTACCAGCCCTAAGGGGGTGTTCCCGGCCTTGCCGTTCAGTCCCCCGCCACCCCCGAAGGACCGCTCGCCCCCCTGGCCTCCCCGCACCACCTATGAACAGCCGCAGCAGGATCGCGAAGTCAGCGTCAGCATCCCTGCGCTGCTTCCTACGACGCGATCCCGCCCCTCCTCTGACGTCAGAGGAGGGGCGGGGACCGTGGCGCAGGAAGCAGCAGGGATCGCTGACGCTGACTTCGCGATCCTGCTGCGGCTGTTCATAGGTGGTGCGGGGAGGCCAGGGGGGCGAGCGGTCCTTCGGGGGTGGCGGGGGACTGAACGGCAAGGCCGGGAACACCCCCTTAGGGCTGGTACCCGACGCTGACTTCGCGATCCTGCTGCGGCTGTTCATAGGTGGTGCGGGGAGGCCAGGGGGGCGAGCGGTCCTTCGGGGTGGGTCGGGGCATCAGGCCTTCAGGGTGGGGCGGGCGGGCAGGCAAGCAGGCTTTCAAGGGGGAGGGGGGTGACAGGCAGGCAGGCAGGCCTTCAAGGGGGGACAGGCCTTCGGGGGGGGGTGCAGACATTCAAGGGGTGCAGGCCTTCAAGGGGGGCAGGCAGGCCTTCAGGGGGGTGCAGACCTTCGGGGGGGGGTGTAGGCCTTTGGGGGGGGGTGCAGACCTTCAAGGGGGTGCAGGCCTTCAAGGGGGGAAAGGCAGGCAGGCCTTCAAGGGGGGGACAGGCCTACAAGGGGGGGGGACAGGCCTACAAGGGGGGGGGGACAGGCCTACAAGGGGGGGGGACAGGCCTTCAAGGGGGGGTGCAGGCCTTCAAGGGGGGGTGCAGGCCTTCAAGGGGGGTGCAGGCCTTCAAGGGGGGAAAGGCAGGCAGGCCTTCAAGGGGGGGGACAGGCCTACAAGGGGGGGGACAGGCCTTCAAGGGGGGGGGCAGGCCTTCAAGGGGGGGTGCAGGCCTTCAAGGGGGGTGCAGGCCTTCAAGGGGGAGACAGGCCTTCAAGGGGGGGAAAGGCAGGCAGGCAGGCCTTAAAGGGGGGACAGGCCTACAAGGGGGTGGGACAGGCCTTCAAGGGGGGGACAGGCCTTCGGGGGGGTGCAGACCTTCAAGGGAGTGCAGGCCTTCGGGGGGGGGGGTGCAGTCCTTCAGGGGTGGGGTTTAGGCCTTCAGAGGGGGACAGACCTTCGGGTGGGAGGTAAAGTCCTTCGGGGGGTGCAGGTCTTCAGGGGTGGGGTGTAGCCCTTCGGAGGGGGGACAGACCTTCGGGGGAGGGGGGGTCCTGGTGTAAAAGTACACAGAGGGAGAGAGGGAAGGGGGGATTCAAAGATACATGCATATGCCAGACTTTGGGGGTTAGAAATAATGGGTCTAAAAACAGAGGAGTGGGAGAGAGATGGTGCATAATGGGATTTAGGGAGGGAAGGAACAGAAAGGGAGAGAACTTGGAAACAGGGGATGGTGTGGAGGGGGGATAGAGATACTGGATAGGAGGATAGTTGGGAACAGAAAGGGAGAGATGGTGGATCCTGGGGTGGTGGGGAGTTGAGAAAAGGTGAATCTGTGGATGGAGACAAAAAAAAGGAAAGATGCCAGATCTCCGGGAGAGGGAAGGGAAACGGAAGGGGAGAACAGAGATGGCAGATGGATGGTTAGCACGGAGAAAGGAGACCCTGGCAAGCAAGACAACAAGAGCCTGGGACCAACAAGATTTGAATATTGATCAGAGAACAAAAGGTAGAAAAAATAATTTTATTTTCTGTTTTGTGATTACAATATGTTAGATTTGAAAAGTGTACATGAGACAGCTTGAAATGGGAACTTTTCTATTTTTGTGAATGGCAAGGCTGAGTTCAGTTAAAATATATGCTTTATAAGAAAATATAATAATGTGTTTTATAAAGTTTATAAGCATTGCTGGCATACTCGGTGAGGTGTTCCTAGTGTTGGTGGTGGTGGTAGCATGTCAGTGTGTTGAGAGGAAGAGGTAGTCTGGGAAATTCTGCTGAGCAAACTCTGGGCCCATTTCCACCCCCAGTTAGTCCACTCCACTCAACTGGTTCACACACTGAGTGGGTCTTTGGGTGTTATTTCTGGGTAGTTGTTTTAGAATCTCTTCCAGTGGTTTGTCAGTATCTCCTTCTGGTCCAAGGAAGGAAACTTTGTCAACCTTAGCATTGACCTTCAGAATATGTTTGTAACAGCGCTGCTTGTGTGGCATTAGGCTATGTAGTGATCGAAAGAAAAAAACAGACCTTTGCACATTTTTGCACTATATGGTGGGTGTATGAGGAGATTCATTTCCTGCACAGTTAAGTCCATTTTTTCTACTGAATAATAGTATAGGTACAATGAAAGTAAATAGCAAAAATGTTTGAGTAGATAATTAAGGAAATCTTTTTCATATTGCTTGCTTATGGACTGGGAAAAAAGACTGTTCAAGCAAATGTCTCCAGAACTGCTTTAATGGAAAAATGTGATTTTTTTTTTTTTAAGTACTTTGTGAAATTTATTGTTGTTGTGAAATTTATTGTTATACTTTGTTTAAACTTAAAAAGCGGTGTCATTAACAGTGAATCTAATCGAAAAATCGATTCAACAGGGTGAATCGGATCGAATGAAATATTTTTCTCTGAATCGGGCAGCACTATTGGCTACCATGAGAATGGGCTACTGGGCATGATGGACCATTGGTGTGACCCAGTTAGGCTATTCTTATGTTATGTTCTCATCTGTAGGGGCCTTTGTTTTCACTTCTTATTTTAATGTATTTTTTTCCTGGGAACTTATCAGTGTTTTTTTATAATGGGAACAAAAATGGAAGAGAATTAATGTGTGTGGAATGGGGGGGGGTAACTAATTTCTTCAGCTAATAATTCAATCCACTTCAAACAGACATAGGAGAACTCACGCACCATTCACACACCCTCCAACCAAAAACGTCAAAAGAAAAAAACTGTTCGACAACCTCCTAGCCATTCGAGCTGCAACACTTGACCCCCAACTCTACAACCTATTGACCTCGACCACAAACTACAAAACCTTAAAAAAAGAAATAAAAACCCTTCTATTAAAAAAACACATAAAACCAAACTAACATAATCAGAACTGTCCCAAGCATCACCTGCAACTACTCCATATGTACTTCTGATGTCATGACAATTCAGACATAATTTATGTTATGTTATGTTTGGAATAATGGTTACATAAATGAGGTTCAATAAAAGAAAATTTTCTGTGGGAGCATTTGTTGGAACTTCTGTTATCCTGATTTCTTCTATCTGTGGGCTTTCTTTAGCTAACCTACTTATCTGGGGCTTTCCACTTCTGCAGCTGCCCTTTTCACGGTCCACTTTGCGCTTGCACTCTCTGGGGAGGGGGGGTTGGGTCTGGGCTTGGTGGGGTAGGTGTGTCTGGTAGTTTTGTCTGGGTGGTGGCTGGGTGTTTCTTGGGTGCTTGTTGTGCGGATTGGTGTGTCTGGTGAGCGGTCTGGGTGTTGTTGCTTGTGGGGGTTTTTTTCATTATAAAATATGGCTGAGGGTCTAGTCCGGCTTATTATTCTTGTGGGTTCTGGGGTGGGATTTGTTTGCTTGCCCCAAGTTTTGGCCTTTTGTTGTGTATTGCTATGCCTCTCATTGGCAATTTTCTCTTGGGAGAGGCTTGTTCATGCTTGTTGTTGCTGTTACTCTCATTCTGTGTTCTTTTTGATAATGTATAAGTTTCTGTACAGACCATGGTTGCTTGTCTGGACCTTTTGCCATTCTCAATAAAAATACTTTGGAAAAAAAAAAAAGAAAATTTTCACTGCCTGTTTCTATTCTGACCATTTATTCCATTTCATGTTTTTTGCAAAAAAAAAAAAAAAAAAAAAAAAATTTTACATGAGGGGGGGGAGGTGTCAAAAAATGATGGGCCCCGGGTGCCACATACCCTAGGTACGCCACTGATCCGCAAGGCTCATTTATCTGGCTATTTGGTTTAATCATCTGTGTTCTATTATTAGATTTAATAGGGAAGATAAGATCTCTTGATTTCCATTCTTCCTCATCTCTTCAACCTCTTTTCTCAAGTGACTTTCCTGTAACTGTGACTCTTCTCTCCCCTCTTCTTTTATTCAAGAGCAGATGCGTTTCATCCGGGCTGTGGAGTTGGAATACGAGAATATCGGATGACGCAAAATGACCTTCCCTCCTAAACACTCCGTCAATGAAGTGAGTCATCTGCTTTATCTTCAGCTCATCTCTCATTACTTTTCATTTCATTTCAAAGACAATTAATTGTTTACAGTATATGCTATTTTTATTACATATGTAAGAAGTGTGATTAATTCAGTTCTCATCTTGAAGAAAAATCTGTTCCTTGGCTCTGAACTAGTTAAATACAAAAAAGGTAATTATGGATTCCCTTCCCACACCCCCCACTCACCCAAATGGCACCTGTGGCTTGCAGGGCTCTTTTTTTCTATGGGTTAATGCACCAATATTTGCTGCAGGGTGACCCAAATTCCAGCTAGTGAAGAAGAAATTCAAGGTCCCGCTAGATACTACAGTCCTGCCGCAGGTGACAGGAGAGTTTAACTGGATATCATAGTAAATAAACTGAGGTCCAGCGCCATCCCTCCAAAATTCATCAGAGCTTCTCATAGATATTTACAGGCAAATTTGTAGGCCAATTGGGATGCATGTTTAAAAAAAACAAAAGCCTCCCAAGGCAGGCCGCCTACATTGGCGACACCTCTGGGAGCTGCTGTTTTAAACTGAACTATTGCTGTGTTCAAGTTATGGCAGTGCTTTAGTTCAAAATTCTTGTCACTAAGGAATCCTGTGTGAAGAAAGGAAACTTGATGTGTTGAAGGCTTAATTTGGCTTCCTAAAGTTTGTCTCTAAGTGCAAGACCTAGATTTAGAAAAATGAAGACAATACAGGAATACCAAGCGCTAAGGGAACCGTTGGATTTTGTCGTAAGGTTGCAGATAAGAGCTTTCTTTTACCCCCCCCCCCCCACCCCTCTGTCTGAAGGAGTTAAAGTGGGGCTGTTCTACAATCCTTTGTTTACAAACCTCAGAGCCCTGGACACCCCATCAAGGCTCAAACTATAATCCTCTTGTTCTGATTCTGGGCCTGTGGCGTTAGCACAGAAAAGCTGAGTTGTAAATCACTTCATTGCTCTATAGCAATGTCTAATTTATTCCCTGTTCTAGTACTGTTAAAACACATATATACTCTGTCTTCTGTATCCCCAGAGACACATTCTTTAATCTGCTAATCAAAGAAGCTTAGCTTGTTAAAAAACACTTTCTCAGGATATGTTGGCGGATGAAAGCTTTCTGCCAGGAAGGAATTTGGGAATAGTTTAACTACTGGAGGAGAACTAATCCTTCAGGCTGAGAGTCCCCAGTGCAGAGACCAATGCGGTCTTCGCGATCAATTCACACGTGGGAGTCGAGGCCCAGAAGCAAATTCCTCGTGGGACTGGTGGTGGGGTTTTCAACTTCATTCTAATGACCTTTTACAAATCAAATTTATGAAGACTAGAAAGGGATTTACTTCTCGGGCTGGGGAGTAGGGGAAAGTGGGCTGCTAATCCCTAAATCTTATCTTCTCCAAAGTGAGAGACTGTTGGCACTGCAATGTGATCACAGCGAAGCTGGGTACAGGAAACATTGATCCTATCAATCGGAATTATGGGAACATTTTAATACAAGTACATATTGCCTGGCTTATTTAACTTCTACAGTGTGTTCCAAAATGGCAAAGACGGACCAGGATTAAGCACACATAGTTTATATCAGACTTATATCATGTGGTATGGGTGTTCTGTTTCTCTATTGGCATGGTGGCGAGATATTGCGGCATCATATAGAAATGCCTTTATGCGATAGGCATGGTAACAGATTGCCAGCTGCCCTGGTTATGGTGCCAGTGTTCAATCATGAACAAGTGTAACCTTCAAAGAGTGTGTGTGTGTGTGTGGGGGGGGGGGGGGGGCAGCCTAGATTGACTGTGGAAGTCTTTATGTGCCGTCATTTACTGTATTACTGTTGCATGTATAATTCATTATAAAAATATTTCCAGCACCAAAGCTCAAATGAGTCAATCCTCCCTCCGTCCCGTCTCCCGGATGGAGTGAGGATTGACTCATTTGAGCTTTGGTGCTGGAGAGGGTTTTTGGGCATACTGTGGACTGCCAGAACTTACAAATCGATTCTGGAAGAGATCAAACTGGCTGTGTCACTCGAAGCCCAAATGATGATGTTACGACTGTCTAATTTTGGTCATATCGTCAGAAGAGAGAGATCACTGGAGAAGGACATCATGTTTGGGAAGATGGAAGGAACCAGGTCAAGAGAGCAACCTACAATCGGATGGCTGGGCACATTGAAACCAACCCTGGGGATGACGCTGGAGGTCCTTTCTGGACTAGCACAAAACCCATGTCTTTAGATCCGCAATTCATGAAGTTGCGAAGACTCGAGCATGAGTTGATGGCACCTAACAAGGACAGAATATTTCCAGGAGAACTGATTCTTAGAGTAAGTTAATCCTGACCCGAGAGAGGTGCTGTGGCCTTCTTTGAAGGTAAGTATATGTTTTAAAAGTTGTAGCTCTGCCCAACTGTACTCAAATGTCCCCCCCGAGGATTGTAGATGGTGTAAAAGTAAGCATGCTCATAAGCTTTTCACCTGTGCATTTTTTTACAATCTGCATTTTCAGTGCTTTGCAAATGGAGCAACTTTTACATAACCCAACCTGAGGCCAATTTTGCTGACAAATCTTGCTTTGCTACGTTCGATGCCTTTTACTAAAGCTTAGACTGCGATGTGCAGCATTTAGTAGGCGCTATCTGTTAATGCGTGCCGAATTTTCGTAAAAGGACTGTTTGGATTTTAAAATACTCTGGACTAGTTGATAACTTTTAGCCATTCAATTTTCTATGCTGTTCCCCTCGCTCAGAAGAATGTCTTCAGGTACTCAAGCACTGTTCCCTGTCTGTCCTGGTGGACAATGGGGGGATTGGGTGGCTTGCCCAGGGTCATGGGGAGCAGTGTGGCTTTAACCACTGTGCCACACTCTCCCCTCTCTAAAGCTACGGTACTTAAAATGTTGATAAAAAAGTACCATCATAAAGTGTACAGAAGCTTTAATAGTGATCAAAAGCTTCTCCCTTTCACGGGAACACAAACAGGTTTGGCTTGCACAGTGGCAAAAGTAAATACAGGAAATTGGTCAGGGAAATGAGATAACAGGGATCCAAAGACAAGAACCGATTGATCTCCACATCAAACCAGAAGTCTTGAGGGGGGCCACAGCCTAAAGCACCTGCCACTTGGCCGATGCTTGTTTCTGTAAGTGTGGTGCCGTGGATAAAGCTGCAGCCTCAGCACCCAGAGGTTGTGGGTTCAAACCCATGCTTTGTGACCCTGTGCATAACCTCTCATTGCCCCAGGTAAGTGAGATAGATTGCGAGCCTGCCAGGGCAGACAGGGAAAAATGCTTGCGTACCAAAATAAATTCAGGTAAACTGTTCTGAGGTCCCCTGGGAGAATGGTATAGAAATGTGAATAAATAAATGGTGTGAAAAGTTTCAGCCTCTGATGACCAGAGCTGGTATTGTGATGTCATAATGCCTCATTCCACCAATAAGAGCCAACCTCACCAGTTATGTCACAATGGCTTCATTGCTCTACACTTGGCTCACTTTTACTACATTTTGATTTCTAGAGTGGTGCAATGGTTAAAGCTACAGCCTCGGCACCCTGGGGTTGGGGGTTCAAACCCACACTGCTCCTTGTGACTTTGGGCAAGTCACTTAATCCCCCCATTGCCCCCAGGTACATTAGATAGATTGTGAGCCCACCAGGACAGACAGGGGAAAATGCTTCAGTACCTGAATAAATTCATGTAAACTGTTCTAAGTTCCCCCTGGTATAACAGGATAGAAAATTAAATTTGTATTTATTGTGGGTAAACAATCTTTTATTATCCGGAATAATTTTGAAAAATTGCCTCTTTATTTCTATGTGTTTCTATGGAAACAGAAGACACCCCAGGTGAAGGAGGAGAGCTACAGAGCGAGAAACCTTTCTGGACTGGAGGGGCTGGTTTGTCCTTGCTCTTAACTGTGCTCCTGTGTTACTACGTTGGTGATCCTGGGTTCATAGCACCTTCTACACCCAGAAACGGCTCTCTTTCAATGACTTATAAATGGTGCACGAGCCACTTCTGTGAATTACTGACTGGATCCAAAGTGAAATCCGGACGTCTGGTAACCCAACTTTCAATTCAGTCCGGTAATTCAGGATATCCACAATGAATAGGCATGAGAGAGATTTGCAGACCAAGAAGGCAGTGCTTGCAAATTTATCTCATCCATATTCATTGTGGATATCCTGAAAACCCCGACTGGCTAAGTGGTCCCTGAGGACTGGGTTGAAACCCACTGATGGAAAAAAACCCCAAAAAACTCACTAAAATAAAATTTCAAAAAAGTACAAAAAACATACACCCTGTATTAGAAATCTGCCATTGACTCCCAGGCAGCTCCCAAAATCCCAGGCGCTTCTTCTTGGAAGAAAGCCAGAAAGAAAGGGCAAAGAATATTCTGGATTCCTTCACAATATGAAATCTTCTTAACCTTAAACATTTCCCTCTGGGGAGCATCACCGAAAGCCACTAGTTCTTCTTTCTGACATCTGTGTCATGTGCCTAGGAGGACCTATTCATGACTGATAAGGGACTCTGAAAATAAACACGAGATGTAATCTTTAAAAACGTACAAATGCTTCTGAGTCAGGGAGCAGAAACTCTCTCTACAGGCTGTAGCGTAGTCTGAAAACTGCAGGAACAGTGCTCAGATCCCGTGGTAATGATATATTTTGGCATACATTTGCATCTATATACATGCCTAATTAATAGCATATGGTTCATAAGTAGTATTTTGGACCCAGCTCCTAATTTTTTATTTTAAATTCTTATATACTGTTGCTCAAACATTCTCAGTGGTTCTCACATACACATAAGAAATATTCAATTTTATAAAGGAAATGTACACCTAAAATCAGACACAAGCAAATAAAACTGTATAACGCAAAAAATACACAATGCTAAAAATCCTGTCTGTTGGTCACCATAGGGTAAATTCTATTTATTTATTTATTTATCCATTCAGTTTTCTCTACTGTTCTCCCAGAGGACAAATTTATTCAAGTACTCCAGTCTGTCCCGGTAGGCTCACAATCTATCTAATGTACCTGGGGCAATAAGGCGGGTGTTTGCTTAGAGTTTGTTTTAACGATGGGGAAGCAAATTGGGTGTATTATTCAGAAATGTTATGCTCTACTTCGTGTGTTGTATAGGCTAAAACCATTTCTGAATAAGTATGATTTTCGAACTGTGGCCCAATCTTTGCTTTTATCTAATCTAATCTAATCTAAATCTTGGGTTTATATACCGCATCATCTCCGCAGATGGAGCTCGACACGGTTTACATGGTTAGGGAAGGAACGGAACTCCAGTGGAATTATATAAGTATGAGAGAAGAGAGGTTGGTGTGAGAGTGCCAGGAGCGGGACGGGGTTACGTTCTGGAGAAGAGCCAGGTCTTCAGATGCTTACGGAATGGTAGAAGGGGGCTCAAATTGCGGAGAGGGGAAGGGAGACTGTTCCAGAGCTGAGTGATTCTGAAAGGGAGGGAAGAGCCAAGTTTACCAACAAGGTTGCTTTTGACAAGATTAGACTACTGCAATTCCTTGTTCTTGGGCCTGCCAAAAACGAATTGAAGGTTTTACAGGTGCTCATGAATTCTGTAGCTAGGGTCATTAATGGGATGATGAAGACAGCCCATATAACCCCAACATTGAAAAATTTGCACTGGCTACCGACTGAGCAAAGAATCCAATTTAAAGTGTTGTCACTGGTACATCAAATAGTATATCATACTGTACCACTTTGGTTTCAACCTTTTTGGGACATTTATAAACCTCTAAGGGCATTGCATTGCGCTCTGAGGGGAAATGAAATTGGTAGCATTGACGGCTGATAATGTAAGATATGTGGCAACTCAACTTCAAATGTTTTCCATTGCTGGAATATCATATTGGAACAAGCTTACCGGACAACTAGACCACTACAGCTTTAAGAAAATGTTGAAAACCAAACTGTTTGTAGACGCATACTTTCGATCTGTCTTTCCTAATGTTGTTTGGGCATTTTTGTAATATTTTTTAATACATTACTGAAGAATTTGTAGGCTTTGTTTTCACGTGTTGATATTATTTTGAAGAATGGTTTGTATTGTTTTGGGGGCTTTCTGGTTTTGATCTATGTATGTTTATTTGGAAACTGCTATGACTCCAGGCGGTATATTAAGTTTTTAAATAAATAAAGATTACCTCATATCTAGGGATTAAAACTTTCACAGTTCTTTATATTTCAGCACAGGAAAGCCATTGTAGACTTTGATCACTTTCGGAAGAAGAAGAAAGCTTTTCCTTTCGTTATAAACAGGAAACCTGAACTACATGGCCACAGATGCTCTGGTCTCCTCAGTTCAGAGTTCTGACGCACACAGCCCTTTGGGGAAGGGAAGCCGTACTTTGAGTTTGTGGATCCGATTGGATTTCCTTACAGTATTTCCTTTCTCCTAGTGGTGAAACATTTTGACAGAGACAGGAATGGCTGATCTCCACTCTGATTCTGGGAACTGAAATTATGTGCACATGACTGTGACTGTGGCAGTGTCGGGATTCCCTGAACAAAGTGACAGCTCAGGGGTGGCAGCTTTTCCCGCCATCCTTGTTCCTAAGCCAGAAGGTGACATCATATAACAGAAATCCTTGTGCACAGTGAATATTGTTCTTCTACACCAATGGAAGTACTTCCATACATATCCCTGATTAAAATTCTCATGTAGGTTGGAGCAAGTTCCAGGTCCCCTTCTGCAATCCATATTAGGTGTTGAAGGACCACCTTAATCCTGACTAGAACTCACCCAGACCACACCCATTTGCCGTATGGATGTGCTGCATTTTTCGACATCCATATTCTAGCTTCATAAAATTGAGATGAATGGTTCCAAATTTCAGCAACTAACCTTGTGCACACTCTCTTCTCTTTACTCTCAATCCTTGACAATCTTTAAGAAAATTCCATAAAAGAGTAGGATCCAGTCCAGAGTTACAAGCTGAATCAGTCTGGGTTTTGGTTCTTTAAAATCTCCAGGGCTCCAGATTAAGTTTACTGTAATCCACAAGTAATGGGTTTCCTTTTTTAATAATCCATAAATCCAGACAAAGACCCCGGGTTTTTCACAGGGGTTGGCACAGTTTAGCAGTGTCACTATAATCCACAAAAAGTCCTCTTTATAAGCTTCAATTAAAATCTCTAATCAGAGTCCACATTTTTCTGTTGTGGATAAACCTAGCTCAGCAAGGCCACTGTGTTACAATAGTCTTTTTAAAGGTTCCCACCACTATCTTTAAACAGAGTCTACAGTTATTTGATGGGAATCCACACACCTCTTGTAGGATCACTGAAATTCACAGGTAAGTTTGGTGCCAATGTCCTGCCATCAGTAGTTCTGCCAAACCAGGGTTTTCCAGTCTTTGCTATAAGTTAGCACAGCTTACCAAGGTAAGTTTCCAAAATCCTCACAGCAATACAGTTTCTTGTTACTCTTTGGGATTCCAGAATCTTGCTATTCTTTGGGATTCCATTAAAGGCCTGGCTGAAGATCTGAGCTTTCGCCTGCTTCCTGGAGTAGAGTTAGTAATTGTAAAATCCCATTCCTAAACTGTCTAATGCAACTCCAAGGACAAAACAAAGGACCTACTTGTAACCTGTACTAGCAACCCTACTAAATATCCGTGTCAAACTGCCCACTGGGTAACTGACCCAACCTTTTGTAATATAATCCGACCTTGAACTGAATAGGTAAAGGTGGAATAGAAAACTTTGATTAACATAATGTTAAGCGAAGCCTTTCAGGCAGTGCATTCCAGAGTGTGGGGGTCACTCTGGAGAAGACTCGCTGGCAAGTAGTATCATATTGTGGGGTGTCATTTGGAGAGAATGTGGTTAGGGATACTCCTTGGGAAGACCTTAGTGGTATTGGAGGTGTGTAAAGGGAGATCTCGTTCTTCCAGTACTCTGGACCATTTCTTTTGAGGGCCTTGAAAATATGCATTCCTCTTCTGGAATGGGGAACACACCTGTAATTTTTGGCCCTATGCAAACCAAGTCCCCCTTCCCATAAGTACTTGCTACAGAATTGCACATGTAAAGTCCTGCTTTCTTAAAATTGGGTTGTCAATATTTATTTGCTATAGATGTGTAAATGCTGATATTTACATGTGCAAGTCATGAAGAGAGCGTCTCAAATAAGGACCTAACTCGAAAGAGCCTGTAATGACGGTGTCAGACAAATCTGGCCTGATGGGAAAGGTTAACGTATTTGCAAGATGATCAAATATAAATTGAACAGCGTCTTTAATCCATGAATCCAAAAAGGTTTAGAGCATTGAATTAACAATGAGTTCATTGACCGAGAACAGACATATCGTAAAAAGCTAAAAATGTAAAGAACCACTGTCGGCATCACAGAAGCGGAGTCACTCCACCAAGCGAGCAGATGTGTTTACCAGCATCCGCTGTTTTCACAACCTGTCTACGCACTCTTGGAGCAACCGATTAACCATCAGTGCCGGTTACCCAGGCCTTGCTCATACACCAGTGCTTACTCTCACCTACCAATGTGGTGTCTGATTGTACCAGTAGTTGCAGTTAGGATTCAGGTCCTTCGAGCTGACCGCTGAAGATGAATGGAGCGGTTCTTGTTGCATGCTTACAACAGCCTTCTTCTCGCTTTCTGTGGCCCGATGAAGCATGAGGTTAGGGATCTAGTCTGTCTCCTGGGGCTATGACCAATTGCTTTGTATAGACAGAGAATGGAAAGTCTTAGGTCCGGGTACACAGGAAATATAGCTGAAACCTTTTTCCTGCTGCAAGGCAGCATGGTGTCAGCCTCGGACTGACATGAACCCTGGCAAAGAAAATATTGATTTTAATTAGTTTGTTTTAAAGCTCATGCTGTGCTTCTCATCAGTAGGACCTTGCAAGTTTTCTCACTCCCCCCTTTTTGTTTTGTATAATTTTGCTGTTTTATTCTTTTTCTTTTCATCTTTTTCCAGACAGCACAGATAGCTGCCAGGTATCTGCTTCCAGCATGGCACCGGATATGGTATCTTCTAAAAAGATCTGAAGTAGTAGCAACACCCCCTCCCCCTTTTCAAATATTCCTCTATTTTTGGAGCCTTGTGCAGAGTAATACATCAAAATAAAAGTGGTCCAGTACAGGTGTTTAGTGTGAATTTTAAGATGACTTTATTTTCTGGTTTTATATTGTAGTGCAATTCCAAAACATACAAACAAAAAAACTCTCATTGGTGACTAACAGCCTGTTAGCCCACCATGCTTATTCACTTTATAGTTCAAGAAAAGAAAAATCTGGCAATTTCAAACAGCTTGCCTCTGGAGCAATTCTCAGGGTGTAATTATCCTTCTCACCTTGAGCATGGAATTCTTATCTCTTCTGTTACTTTTAGTTAAATCAGAAGCAGTAATTCTTAATTATTCTGGTACCTTTTTTTTTTTTTTTTTGAGGCAACACCACATTATCAGACACAGCTTTCTACTTCCTACAAGCATTACTCTGTGATCATGCCTTCAAGCATGCCTAATTCCTCAGGCCCCATTTCAATATCCTCTATCAACATTTCTTCTGGCATTTCCTTGTCATATTTAGTACCTTCAGAAGCATGATTAGAGGCTTTAGTTTTGAGGTTTTCTACCTGCTTGCTTTGGGAAGTGCTGGTCTCTGCCTTCTGAATCCGGGCTTGCATAGAATCCTATAAGTTTGTGGCTGCCCACTTGGCCTAGGGACCACACCCTTATCTCTAGCATGGGGCTGATTGCCTCTCAAAATACCTGTGGTTCTCTGGTGTTTTGCTAATGAACCTGGATAGCTTCCCTGCCCCCAGCAGAGCTAATTGCAGAAGCTAATCCCTTTGTGGGTTTTGATATCCCTTGCCTGGTGCATGCTGGTACCTGTAGTTCTTTGTCTTTAGCATTCCCTACACTAGAACTAGGCAAGTATAATCGGGTCCCTTTTGGGTTGCCTTTCACTGGGGATAAATTCTGCAGGTCAGTTTCCCTAACCTGCCTGGTTTTAGGAGCAGATTTAGGGATAGTTTTAGAGCACTGCAGGGTTTCTTCCAGCATGAGAGGACTCTCCCTGTCACAGCCCTTACAAAGAAGGTGCCTGCCCCTTATGACGCCAATGGCCACAGCCAGTGTTTAATTGGAGCAGGTCACTACGGCAGCTTATCATGCCTCAATATTTATAGGAAATGACTCAAAAATATTTATTTTAAAAAATTATGAATTGCTTAAATCTAAGCGCTGTACAAAACATTTACATCCACAGTTTCAAACACAAACAAACATCTACCCTAGTCTGAGAAAAGCTGGTCAGAGAGAACAGTGCTCCCTTTTACAAAACTGTGGCGTGGTTTTTAGTGCTGGCCATGGCAGTAACAGCTCGGATGCTCATAGAATTGGAGTTGTTACCGCCACGGCCAGTGCTAAAAACCGCACTATGGTTTTGTAAAAAGGGGGAGTAAAAGACATGTTGGGCTCTAACTGGAATCTCCTTGTATTTTGACCAGATGCAGATGCATTGCTCTCTCCTGTCTCTTATTAGCAGTCAGTCGGGTTTTCAGGTTAGTTCTAATGAATATGCATGGAGCAGATTGCATGCCTGTCACCTTCATTAAATGCAAATCTCTCTCATGCATATTCATTAGGGCTATCCCAAAAACCTGACTGGCTGGTGGTCCTCCAGGACAGGGTTGGGAACCACTGTTTTAGCTATTATCTGCTCTTAGAAAATTGATACCTTTAGGACAGGGGTGTCAAAGTCCCTCCTTGAGGGCCGCAATCCAGTCTTCAGGATTTCCCCAATGAATATGCATGAGATCTATTAGCATACAATGAAAGCAGTGCAAGCAAATAGATCTCATGCATATTCATTGGGGAAATCCTGAAAACCCAACGGGATTGCAGCCCTCGAGGAGGGACTTTGACACCCCTACTTTAGGAGGTTCTGATTGTTCGCAAAGTTGATCCTGAGGCATCTGGGACTTCTCATTGCTCAAGGATTCACTGAGGTCTTTTCTTGTTATATTATCTAAGGAATTAAGAGTTATAACCTTGAATTGCCTCAAAGCTGGTTCTCGCCAAGAAAAAAAATAGAACAGGCTTATTCAAATTGACCATGGTACAATCTATGCTGGAAGCTTTCAAGAAGGCTGCCTTTTTAACAGCATTTGTATGAAGTTAGGAAATCTGTCTTCCTTGTGAGCTGGATAGGATTTCTCTTGGCTTGTTAAAATTCTGATCTGTTTGCAGCCTGTTCTTGGAAGTCATAACTGAATGGTATTAACTCCAGTCAGGCAGGGAGTGATAGTATCCAAACTCTACACTCTATCTTGCAGAGCCCACATCCACGACGGTTCTGTATGAAGTACAGTGGTACCTCGGAATCCAAAAGCCACAGAACTCGAAAGACTTGGAATCCGAACCTTTTTTTGTAGTAAATTTTGTCTTGGAATCCAAACGCCCTGCACATTGTATGTGTGTGTTTGTGCCCCAGAATCTGAATGCAGCTTTGAAATATTTGATAATATTTTACCTTAAAATCCTGTTAAAATTTGAGTTTGTGGAACCCAGTTTCTATTATTTTCAATGGGAAAAATTGTCTTGGAACTCGAACGGGGTTCTGGAACGGATTACGTTCAGATTCCAAGGTATCACTGTAATGTGATTGATGCAATTGCTTGAAGCACCTTCACAGCCCTCCCTTTCTCCCCCTCAAAATTTGGAAATAAAACTCAAAATTATGTAAGGTATTTTAGGTAAATATGGATGCCATTTCTGAATGACAGTTTGTAGCTGGTTCTCTAGGGGAAAGTTAAAGTAAGCAATATGAATGAATGAATAAAAGCTAACTTTTGGTGGTGTTTTGAAAGGTGGTGACCTCAAAGCGTGAGATGCATTGAAAAGAAAACATTATGCCTGAAAATATCAGGCTTGTTCGTTTGACTACAACACCAATAACTGTGACATTGTATCAAGAACACAACTCCTGATGAAGCCCATCAACATAAAATGGAAGGCCACCATTCTGTCCAGATAAGTGTTTTATTAGGGGGGGAAGGGTTAATGAGACTTTATTGACCAAGTTTGAAAATGTGTTGATTTTAGCTGAACTTAAAACACTAGTGCAAAAATAATTTATGTGTCAATAATACACATCGTTCCCATAACACAGCTTAATATTTACAATCTTTAATGTCCCCAGCTGCTGGTCCATCGTCACAGCACATCAAGAATCTGCGATACACCCAAAGAGGGCATTGGAGTCATGTGACAGATGGAAAGAGCAGGTTTTTTAGACAGGACCCTATATACAGGCAACAGACAGGCATCCACCACCCCTCACAGACTCTTTGGCTCGGTTCCACAGGTTTACACCATGGCATCTTCTGTTCCTCTCTTCTTGTTCTGCTTCAGTTAAGACAGGCATGTTTTCCATTTGCTTTTTATTATACAGGGCAGAAGCTCTCTAATTCCCCTTGTGGAATATAAATTTTAATTTGTTGTTCTAATTACAGACTTCTCAACAACACTTAGGAAACACTGTTTTAAGCTGTTGTCTCCTGTCAATGCTATAAATCTTTGCTTCTCTCTTGGGGGGGGAAGGCTGCCCCCAGAGGTCACAACAGCCATTCTGAGACTGGATCTGTGACAAGCAGGAACTAATAAGCGTTGCTTCTGCCCAAAGGACCCTCTAGACCAGTGATTCCCAACCCTGTCCTGGAGGAACACCAGGCCAATTGGGTTTTCAGGCTAGCCCTAATGAATATGCATGAGAGAGATTTGCATATGATGGAAGTGATAGGCATGCAAATTTGCTTCATGCATATTCATTAGGGCTAGCCTGAAAACCCAATTGGCCTGGTGTTCCTCCAGGACAGGGTTGGGAACCACTGCTCTAGACCACCAGGGATATTCAAGGTAAGTCTGAGGCCAGGGCTTTGGGGATTGGAGGGGAAGAGGGGTTCAAGTCAAAGGCTTCCTATCTTTGAGAAGGGAAGAGAGAGAGAGTATCTGAATTGTGGGGAAGGGAGGAAGGACTTGGAGGTGGTGAAGGCGTCTGCTTTTCCTTCTGCTTTCACGGCCCCGGATATTAAATGCCAGTGCCTAGCCTTGAATATCTTGGCCTAATTCTGGTCATAGTGGTCAGCATTTTAAAGACACTGACCGCTGCTAGCTGAAAACTGACTGGATGCATGTTTTAAGAGTGTGGGTGTGTGTATACACCTGCTTAAGTTTTAGCATGGCACCTATGTGCGATTTTAGAAATACTTATCTTACATAGCAAATATTTTCAAGTGGGGGGGGACTTGGAGGAGGGAGGGGAGCATATGCTGGATATACCGTCCTGCTAAGCAACAGTAAATCACAGTTCAAGGAAAGTGAATGTTTCTAAACATTCTAAACATGACAATATATTTTGTTTCCTAGGTTTTTTAATGAAAATAAATACAACCAACAACAACAAAAAAAACCCCAAACCTTAGGAAACAAAATATATTGTCAGGTTGGGCTAATTGAATGTTTAGAAACACAATGGTCAGAATGGGCAAAGCTCCCACTTGTCCATATAACATACAGGATACTGTAAGTTATGGGTGTATCTGCCACACGTGTAATTGCAACACCCCTGAACTTAGGCGTAATATGACATCTAGTATTCGAACCAAGATAGGTGAGGAGTGAGCTTCTCGTATTTGACTACTTTGGGAGAAGGAAGGAACAGCAGAAGTTGGAACAAATCAAAAGGCAAGAGAGATGTCCTTTCAGCCGAAATGTTCGTCCCAACAAGGATCCAAGTTTCGACATATATATATGCCTTCCTCAGGGGACATTGGATTAAACTGCTGGTGAAAAAAAATATACACCAAATATCACTGCTAAAACTATGCCAGAAACTAGGATCAGCAGAAGTGATACCATAGCATTTAAATATGTCTTCTCCAACAGCTAGCAAACTAAAAATGAACCACTTTCAAGAAGCGATCCCCTTTCCTGATGTTATATCCTCCCCTCTCTTCCTCTCTTTTAAATTTGTTTTTAATGATGTAATTATTAACTTTCCCTTCACCTTCAAGCTCATGTTCGTATTTGTAATTTGTCCATTTAATGTTCACTTTTCCCCTCCCCTTATAATAATTTATTTTAACCTTTCATTTTTAACATTGTAAGCCAGCCAGTTGCTCGTCGATGGTCGGTATATTAAAATGAGTAAACTTGAACTTGATGTTTCTGGTTGAAGTTGGCCAGGAGTTGATGGAAAGGTTTAGAACAGGCTCTGTGTAAGATATGAAACATAATACATGCTGGTCTGAAGGAAATTCGCGCACTGATAGGTTAGCCAGTGCAGACTGCAGAAGTGAGGTGAGATGGAATCAAATTGTTTCAGTTTGAAAATTAGTCTTGTTGCTGTGTTTTGTGTCAGTTGTAGCTTGTGAATGAGGAAGGTGTTTATACCGGTGTAGAGAGAGTTACAGAAGTCTAGTTGGGAAAGAGGCAGCATTTGTGTCAGGAGGCAAAATGGTGGTCGTGGAAGAAAGGTCTGATTAGTCTTAGTTGTTTCATGCTGTGGAAGATCTTTTTCCATAGGCTGGAGATTTGGGGTTCGTAGGATAAGGTGGAGTTGAGTATTATGGAAGTTGGCTCCTCAGGATAATGTGCTATTTGCGAGGTGTTGTGAAACCAAAGTACCTTGGGTTTTTGTTCTATTTGTGTGTAGCCCAGGACAAGTTGACCGTCAATGCCATTCGATATTCTCTGTGAGGCATCAATGGAGTTGCATTTGATCGGGTTGAGAAGTAGGATGTCATCTGCATAAGACAGCATTCATAGTGTTGAAGCTAACTTTGCCCAAGGAACTCATGAAGAAGTTATAAAGTATTGGGGAGGCTGAGGATCCCTGGGAAACACCACAGAATGCCCGCCCATTTCTGGAGAAAACACCATCTTTCCAGATGAGGCAGTTCCTATTCTGTAGGAAATCCTTGAACCAATGGAATACAGTGTCCTCTATGCCTATTGCGGGTCTATATGTCTCTATGTTGCTTAGGTATGGGTATGAGTGCTCATTCTACAATGTATGCATTCTATTTATTTCTTTAAGTACAGTATTTATATACCACTTATAGCCTCACGTGGTTTACATTCAGGTCCTCAAACATTTTCCCTCTCTGTCCTGGTGGGCTCACACTCTACCTAATGTACCTGGAGCAATGGGGGATTAAGTGACTTGTGCAGGGTCACAAGGAGCAGCATGGGATTTGAACCCATGACCTCAAGGTTCTGAGGCTGTAGCTTTAACCACTGCACCATGCTGTGTTCAAGGTGTCCATCTACCTGGAAAATATGTGCTAAGATATACTCATTTACAGAAGAGGGCTTGGCTGGCATTTTAGCTCCCTCATACAGAGAGCTTTGTAGAAGGACCAGATAGGCCCATTAGAGCAAATTTTCAAATAAGTGGAGGTGCTAAACTCAACTCAACATCCCTCCCTACATACATAGAGGGGGGTGCTTATGCATCCCAGGATTGTTGCTGCTGCCTGAAACGGGTGAAGCCTTGGAAAACTTTTGCCCCCCCCCAAAAAAAAAAAAAAAAATCAAACCAACTGATTTCCAACAAAGCATCACCTTCAATTTTTCATCCAGAATAAGTTTGGCTTACTTGTCATTTCTGCAATCTGTTCTTTTCTTTCTCTCTGGCTCCAGACTTCGCACTTTTGCCTTCTCCATTAATTTGGAGTGAGTTACTGTTACTGTACGAAGTAGGTGGAGTTTCACTGTTTCCTGCTCTATATAATAAAAAGTGACTGATAATTTTATATTTCCTCCAACTGCAACACTTTCTAGTAGCACTGAAGAAAATTCAAGCGACAGCCATCCCAAATCCTCCTAAAGAAGCAATGCTATATTATGTGGCCATTCTGCTTGGCTGATCACTGGAAAGAAGGAATTTGGCACATGGCATGGAAGCATAGGAGATGATTACTCTGTCTCTGGCAATATATTCAGTGCTGCTACCAAGGAGACAAATAGCAAAAGCCACCTAGTGCATTGCTCTGTAATTTGGTCCGGCAGTGATGTGTAACTGAGGCCATACAATTCTGAAATATCACTGACATAAAAATCCCTCAAATATGGAAAAGTGCCATGAGACCAGTAACAAGGAAGTGGTGTTTCAGGAAAGCCTCAAAGCCAGAACTGCAGCTTTCAAACATCTTGAGGGGGGGAGGGGGAGGGGAATTGTCCAATGCTATAACATTCATGCTATATTAGCACAAGTCCCGTTTTATGCAATGAGACCTAGTTACTACTAACGGGGGTTAATAATGAAATGAACAAAGTCCAAAGCACCTTTAATAAGGCATAAAACAGTCCAACTAATAACCACATCATAAAAGAAAGCGTGCCATTCTACTTTAGCATTCAAACCAGATGGAATATAGGTTTTCAATGCAAATATCCATCTTTGCTCTCTTTGTCTAAGGAATATCTCAAAGTCACCTCCCTTACTAGATGGGTATAGTTGTTCAATTACCCAACATCATGGTTCAGAGAACATGTGCTTAAAGTCCAGGCAATGTTGCACCATTGGTGCCTCCACCTTAACACAGGACAAACATGATCTATGTTCAATGAGTCTAGTTTCAAGCTGTCTAGAAGTCTGCCCAATATAGATTAGATTGCATGGGCAGCTTATAGCATAAACTATACCTTTTGAATCACAAGTGGTATAAGATGTTAAAGAATATCTTCTCCTATCCAAAGGATTAATAAAGAATGTGCCTTCCTGCATGATACGACATACTGAGCAATGCCCACATTTATAGTGTCCCACCTTCCCACCCTGTCTCTTCCATGTGTCTAATGTCTGTATTGCTCCTTTACTAGTTGGGCACATTATTTCTTGTAAATTCTTCTTCCTAGAATATGCAACATCATTTTTACATTTTGGAAGCAGGGATGTATAGATAAACAATTCCAATGTTTTTTCAAAAAACGGGTTTGTTGAGAGTGCCGTAGCACACAAGATAACTTCTCAATTACAGGTTCAGGTTCCCTATATTGTAAAAGTAAATCTCTTCGGTTATTCAACGCTCTCGTATAGGCTTTTTTTACACATGGTTCTGGATATCCCCGATACAAAAGCTTCGCTCCCAAAATTTTAGATTGTTCTTTAAATTCACTCCTGGTGGAACCTACTCTCCGGTACCGAAGAAATTGTGAGTATGGGAGACTTTCTTTCAAATGTATTGGATGAGAGCTGGAGAATTCTAGGAACTTATTTTTGTCGGTGTCTTTCCAAAATATTGAAGTATCAAAATTGTCTTCATTCACTGTAACTAGAACATCCAGAAATGAGATTTTTCGCTCATCCATTGATATATCAAATTTAATAGTTGGTACACAGTTATTCAAAAAGTCCACAAACAAATATAGATTAGATATTGTATCCTCCCATAGAAGAAAAATATCATCAATATTGGGCAGACTTCTAGACAGCTTAAAACTAGACTCATTGAACATAGATCATGTTTGTCCTGTGTTAAGGTGGAGGCACCAATGGTGCAACATTGTCTGGACTTTTATAGCTAAAGAAACTGTTTTATTTTACTTTTGTGATTAGGATAAACATACCAAGGGCCTCAAAATAGGACCTGGCGGGCCACATGTGGTCCCCGGGCCGCGGGTTTGAGATCACTGGGATAGACCATATGGTCTTTATCTGCCTCCTTTCTCGCTTTATCTGTTTTTATGTCAAAGAAAAAGACAGTAGATGAGGACCATTCAATTAATCTCATACACCTGCAGCGTTACAGAGCGCAGTTAATCTCTGGCTTTCAGTTCTTTGCCACTGTGCTTATACTTGGCTTTTCTATAAAACAAGATTATACTGTATTGTTCTTTCAGAGCTGAACCCTCAGCAAATGATTCAGTAAAAGCATACAGGGTCCTAGAGTTCCTTGTGAATTACCTACACAGACGACACAGGGACAAGGTAATAACAGCTATTATGGCTCTGCTTTGTGTTACACTACAGTGGATAATGCTGACTGGGAAAAAGCCCCCAACATAATCCCTACAAATGGAACCTGAATGGCACGCTCGTCTTTGTTGAAGTCGCTCTTCATTGTGGTTGACATGCAAGAGTAACGCAAGGGCTACTGCACAGAAAGAAATCAGATTGCTTTAATAGGAAAAGCAAGTTCAAATACGAGGGACCGCTGAAAAGTTCTCAGGCCAACCATGAAGAGAACGATGTGGAGCGGTGAAACTTACAAGTTATTCCACGCTTTTCTTGACACTTTGTTTCAATGAGGCACATGCATGTAGTGAATGGGCAACCAAGCCATTGTGACATTGCCGATGAGGCGGGCTCTTAGGCATTGGTGGAATGAGCCATTATGACATCACAATAGGAGGGGCCACTGAAAATTTCTCAGCCCAACCAAGAAGAGAATGATGTGGAGCCGTGAAACCTACGAGTTATTCCACACTTTTCACTTCAAGCCATTGTGACATCACCGATGAGGCAAATGCACACTATTACCATTATCTCTCACACCAAATCTTGCACTCAGCCAAGGGCAATTTTCAAACAAAGTGCATGTGTAAATTCTGTGGAGGCTTCTTGTCCCCAGCCTTTATGTCAATTTTCAAAGGGAAAAATTTCCTTTTGAAAAGTGTGCAGATATCTGCACCTATTGGCGTACATAATGTTTTCCATGAAGCCTTCGACGATTGCCTCCCTCTCCCCCTTGCCTTACTTAGATGGCTGGCTGGAGGGATGCCTCTTCAAAAGAGCAAGCCTTCCCCTCCCCAGGGATGCACCCGGAAGGGGCCTGAGGCTCTGATTTGCCCAGACGCTTCAGGGCTCTTTTTTTTTCCATAAGAGTAGAAGGTACATGACATTTACGAGCTTATTAAAAACACATCTATTTAAGAATGTTTGAGATGATTTGTTGCAGAGAAACTATTTGTATTATGATTGATTAACTGGGTTTGTTCCTAGTAACATTCGCCACGGTTTAGACAGAAAAAGAACTTAATCAATAGAAACAACATAAAATCCTCATTAATTCAATTTATGATCTGTCAACTAAAACCCATCTATGTGAAGACAGTCAACAAATAGCTTAAAGAAATGCTTGGAAAAAAAATGCCTTTTTAGGTTTTTCTAAATAATAAATAAACTGCTGCTACTACTATTAATTATTTCTGCAGCGCTTCACAAAGTCACAAAGAAGAAGACAATAGTAAGTCCCATGGGAGGAGCCTGAGGCACCTGAGCCAATCACTGGGGCGGGGTCTAAGGCCTCAGACTCGTCGCGGGAGGCATTGGAGCAGGAGAGATTGAGCACCTCTCCTGCTCAGTTAAAGGTACAGGGACGGGGTGGGTGGGGAGGGGACTGGGAACTGGGAGGAGGCATCTGGTGGGTGGCAGGAGGGAGTTGGCATCCCTCCTGCCGTTTGTTTTTTGGTTGGTGGGTGGGTGGGGAAGTCAGGAGTGGGACTGATGGCAGGAAGGAGTGGGAACCCTCTTGCCATAATTTTAAAGAGCTGCGGCGGCGGCAGGTCACATTTTGGGGGGAGGGAGGGGAGATGGGGCACTTGTCGGGAGAGGGAGGGGGGTTAATTTTTTTTTAAATTGGGCTGATATTTTGCGTGTGTAAAACAACCGATTAAAAAAAAATTAGGTGGCTGCTTCTCCTGTCACTACTGTTAGGGCCGTAGCGATACGTGCAGTCGGTTGGGGGCATGCCAACGAGTGCCCCCATTTTCATGCAGGCCTTTAGTGAATTCGTCGGCCTGCATGCAATCGGCCACGGATCGGACTTGGATCTCAGGTTAATGAATCTAGCCCATTGTGAGCCCACTGGGACAGACAGGGAAAAAATGCTTGAGTACCTGAATAAATCCATGTAAACTGTTTTGAGCTCCCCTGGGAGAACGGGATAGAAAATTGAATAAATATGTCACCTGCTAATTCTTATGAGATTGTGCAGCAAAATTCATGCTTTGAAAAGAGCATTTGACTCAGCCAACTTTTCGGCACTATAAAAGTTTCCTACCTTAGACAATATTAACAGGCCTAGATCTCTAACCCATGACTGCTCAGCCCCCAGGATTAGGTCTGTAGAATTAGCACTGCCTCAGCCCTCGCGTCAGTGACTGGCTCATGCCCAGGCGTTGAGATCCAAGACCTTGTGCTATACAATTCCAGGGTTGTCATTTAAGTACCAAGGCTATGGCCTTTTTGATTAATCCCACTGACCCCAGACACTGTTTCAGCTTTGCTCACTGAATGTGTAACGGAGCAGCCATGCAATTTTCAATTCCTTCTGGCTGTGTGTAGTTCTACCACCTTAGGCAGGCTTTACATTTGCAGGCTCAGCTCCCACCAAGTGCCCTGCTTTTATTGCTAATTAGACTGAATGATGGAGTCGTATGTGCTATGTCAGTGTATATCAGCTCTCCCCCTTTTTTGCATTTCTTTAGTCTGGCCATGGATTGTACAAACTTCAGAAGCGAAATTAGATCTACGCACCCTGGAACCTGCCTGTGGTTCCTTTCTCTGTACCTTTTCTACTGTGTATTACAACTGTGTTGTGAAACTTTCTTAGTCTTTTGAGTGTTTTCAAGGTTCAGCATTTCTGCCCCTATAAAAGAGATTCCCAGATCCAGCCCCAACGGTACACAAATCCCTAAAATAGAGTAAATCTGTGCATGTGTTCTAATCATGTATACATAGTTTACAAAATAATTTTTTGCATTGCATCTGTACCCCTGCACCATCTAAATTAACCCCCAACACACATTATGTACTCACAGATCACATAAAGGTAGGGGTTCAATTTGCATGCATGTAACTTTTAAGCATATACAAGCAGTCATACAGTTTTAGGGGGGGGGGCTTTTCTTTACAGTTTATACAGACCTTTCCTGCATATAAAGCAAGCTTTACAAGGGGAAAAAGTTTCAAACAAATTACCCCCCAAAAGTGTGCAAAGCACTGGGGCCATGAAGTTAGACTTTCATGTCCTTCTGACCCATCTAAAGAAAGAAGCCTTCTTTGAAGGCGTGAATAAACGTGGATAAAGGCGAGCCGGTTAATGGAGTCAGTGTATCTAGATTTCTAGAAAGTTCCTCATAAGAGGCTCTGAGAAAATTAGAGTCATGGGATAGGTGGCAAAGTTCAATTGTGGATTAGGAATTGGTTATTGGACAGAAAACAGAGGGTAGAGTGAGGTGATTCAATTTGCAGATGACACTAAACCGTTCAAAGTTGTTAAAATGCATGCAGACTGTGGGAAATTGGAAGACTAGGCTCCAAATAGCAGATGAAATTTAATGTGGACAAATGCAAAGTGATGCACATTGAGAAGAATAACCAAAATCATAGCTACCAGAGGCTAGTAGGATCCATCTTGGGGTCAGCACCTAAGAAAAAAACCTGAGTGTCATTGTAGACAATATGTTGAAACCTTCCGCCCAATATGTGGCAGCAGCCAAAAAAGCAAACAAGATGCTAGGAATTATCAGAAAAGAGATAGTAAACAAGACTAAGAATGTTATAATGCCTCTGTATCGCTCCATGGTACAACCTCACCTGGAGTATTGCATTCAGTTCTGATTTCCATATCTCAAAAAAAGATATAGCGGAATTAGAAAAGGTTCAAAGAAGAGCAACCGAGATGTTAAAGGGGTTGAAACTCCTCTCGTATGAGGAAAGACTAAAAAGGTTAGAGCTCTTCAGCGAGTCGGCTGAAGGGAGATATGATTAATGTTTACAAAATCCTGAGTGGAGTAGAACGGGTACAAGTGGATCGACTTTTCACTCCATCAAAAATTACAAAGACTAGGGGACACTCTTGAAGTTTTAAAACCAATAGGAGGAAATATTTTTTCACTTAGAGAATAGTTAAGCTCTGGAATGCATAGCCAGAGGATATAGTAAGAGCAGTTAATGTAGCTGGTTTTTAAAAAAGTTTGGACAATTTCCTGGAGGAAAAGTCCATAGTCTGCTGTTGAGAGAGACATGGGAGAAGCCACTGTTTGCCCTGGATCAGTGGCATAGAATGCTGCTACTATTTGAGTTTTTGCATTGGCCTCCGTGACCCAGTAAGGCTTTTCTTATATCATTCCAGATCACAAAGTCCACTGAGGGACCTTCTATACAATGATGATGAGGTCTCCATGTTCTGCCTCACCTGTCCTTCCTCTACTCAGTCAGCATTTCCAGCTCAATTGAGTCATGGTGCCTTGAAGCTTCATTCACAATTATCCCAGTATTTTGTTTTCTTCTATGTTATCCCTCTGAATTCGTTGGGGAAATGCACGGTGGCTCTCTCTAGAACCCCTGAACTCTCACGCTTAGGCCCTGAATCTGGCCAATAGGTGCCATCACTGCTTAACGATTGCACCTTCCCTCCCAGAGGCTATGAAGGCTTCTTTGGTTGTAGTGTAATCCCAGCCCTCGCCAGCAGGGTGACTCTAACATGACAGCTCACATAATTGCCAAGCCAGCCAACACATCCCGTTTTTAATGTCTTTGTTAGTGTAAGGCAAGCTTTCATCCGCAAAATCCTAATATCCAGTTGCACACTGGAATATCAACCAGATTTAAAAGAGATAATTAAGTCATAGCTCTATTTGTTTCCTTGTGTCAACAAAAGACATCCCATTCCCTCACAGTTTATAAAATCACTTTCATTATACTAAAGCCGTTAGCTTCCAAAAAAAAAAAAGAAACAATTTATAGCAAAGACAGTTCATCTTAGTGTGATTCAAATGCACATTTACTGACAATGGAAAATCCCACTGACAAATAAAAGGATTTTTCTTTGGTAAGGAGAAAAGGACTGTGGCCTAGATGCACTAAAGATAATCGCTAATAACGACTGGATCGCTGTTGGCCGATTCTCTGGCTGATTGTGGCCGAGTGCTCGACGCACAAATGAGTTGACATGCAAATGATTTGAGTGGTGGCTCTCCTTAATCTTATCTGATCGATTACTGTGAGAATGATTTTAACGCATGCACAGAATATTCCTGTAATGTACGAATGCGCCTGTTGTATGTCAGCCATAGATGTGATTTATTTGCATGTGTCATATGTTCATGTCATCGGTGTGAATCAAAGGCATCGGCCACAAAGCATTGTTGTCATACAATACGTTATAAGGAATGCCGGTAGAGATTTTCCTTCTTTTGGGAGCTGTTGGACAGAGCTGTTGAAAGGAGTTCGAAGGTGGTGTTGGAAGGAGCTTTTGAAAATTGTTCGACGACACTGTTGTCTCAGTGAGGTGGCGTTTATACATTTCTGTTTACCATTTTTTTTGTATCGGTTTTATAGTTTAACTTTGATACAGATTCTATTACTTTCAGGGCTGAATCGTGAGCGACTGGCCTTCACCAATCGCTCTTTCTTGGATTGGTGAACCCGATCACTCTTTCTTCTGCTGGCAGAAGCCATTTTGTGCATCAATCGCTCGCCTGGTTTGCATGGCATTTCAATACTAATCCCCTCATTTGCATGCTCGGATCAGAGAATGAGTGATCCTGGCCACTCAGTTTCAATGCCAAAAAATGCAAAGTCATGCACCTGGGAAGCCGAAATCCATGCAGGATTTACACCCTAAATGGCGAGATCTTGACAAAAACTGAAGCAGAAAGAGACTTAGGGGTGATTGTCAGGGAAGACATGAAGTCTGCAAATCAAGTTGAGCAAGCTTCATCCAAAGCAAGGCAAATCATGGGTTGCATACGCAGGAGTTTCGTCAGCCGTAAACCTGAAGTCATTATGCCACTGTATAGATCCATGGTGAGACCGCACCTGGAGTACTGTGTGCAATTTTGGAAGCCACATTACCGCAAGGATGTACTGAGACTGGAATCGGTCCAGAGAATGGCCACCAGGATGGTCTCGGGACTCAAGGAGCTCCCGTACGAGGAGCGGTTAGGGAAGTTGCAGCTCTACTCACTCGAGGAACGTAGAGAGAGGGGAGATATGATCGAGACGTTCAAGTACCTCACAGGTCGCATCGAGGTGGAAGAGGATATTTTCTTTTTCAAGGGTCCTGCAGCAACAAGGGGGCATCGGTGGAAAATCAGGGGCGGGAAATTGCACAGTGACACTAGGAAGTTCTTCTTCACTGAAAGGGTGGTTGATCGCTGGAATAGTCTTCCACTTCAGGTTATTGAGGCCAGCAGTGTGCCAGATTTTAAGGCCAGATGAGATAGACATGTGGGATCTACCCGCAAAGATAGATAGGGAGGGTCACTGGAGTGGGCAGTCTTGATGGGCCGTGGCCCTTATCTGCTGTCTATTTCTATATTTCTATGTTTCTATCGCACGGAAAAACACACGGCCAGCAGCTTTGTGCATCGGGTTGGGAAATCCGATCGATCGCAAAACCAGTCAAACCAGTTTAACGACAATCTGTAGACGATTGGCAAGTTTAGCGCATCCCCTAATTTGTGGTTTATTCTGCTTCCAACAAGGTCCTTCTTATGTGGTCCTCATTTTATTCTAACCTATCAGAAATTGCTTTTCTGCTCCCTGTGCTAGTGTCTGCATTTGCATAGAACAGGGGGGAGGGGGTCAAAGTCCCTCTTCGAAGGCCGCAATCCAGTCGGGTTTTCAGGATGTCCCCAATGAACATGCATGAGATCTATTAGCATACAATGAAAGCAGTGCATGCAAATAGATCTCATGCATATTCATTGGGGAAATCCAGAAAACCCGACTGGATTGCGGCCCTCGAGGAGGGACTTTGACACCCCTGGCATAGAATATGCCCGAATGAAGAGAGGCCAGGTGACTTTTTGGAACTTCTGGGACAAACGACAGAAATAAGAAATTCAGCCGTGGGAATTGCTATGCACAGATCCAGGGCTCCCTCTAAGCCAGGGATCTCAAAGTCCCTCCCTGAAGGCCGCAATCCAGTTGTGTTTTCAGGATTTCCCCAATGAATATGCATTGAAAGCAGTGTATGCACATAGATCCCATGCATATTCATTGGGGAAATCCTGAAAACCCGACGGGATTACGGCCCTCAAGGAGGGACTTTGAGACCCCTGCTCTAAGCTATGCACATGTGCACCCACCTAGCAACTGTGCACACATAGCTTTTACACACACTATATAGGATGAATGATAAGAAATGAAGGAGAATTTGAGTTCAATTTGCACTCTTTCATCAGAATGCAGACTTGCACCTGCAAAATGAAAACCCACAAAGTTCTGCACATTTTCTGCTCACTTTCATGTTCTCACCACATGGGAAATGCTGTTGACACTTCTCATGTCGTCACAAGTGACACAGCTCATCCCTAGTTCCACAACACTGAGGCAAAGGCTCTTGACTAGATTTGGGAGATATACACAGAACATAGTATTCTATATACAGTAAAACCTTGGATTGCGAGTGTTTCGCAAGACAAGCAAAATGTTTTTATTAAATTTTAACTTGATAAATGAGTGATAGCTTGCAAAACGAGCATGTATGCTCACGGCACGTCATTACAACTAATGTCCAACCCATAGTTTTCGGGCTCGCAGAGATGAATACCAACACTCCCGAAGCCGTTTAAGTCTAAGTTCAGCTCCATAGAGAGGGACATTCCTTTGGGACATGTGGAGGGTAGGGGGTTGGGACATGGGGGTGGGGCATATGGGACATGTGGGGGGGTAACGTGGGGGGTGGGACATGTGGGACATAGTGGGGTGGGACATGTAGGGGGTTGGACATTTTGGGATAAATAAATATCCGGGCAACGCCGGGTAATCAGCTAGTATGTTAATAATATCCCTCCTGAGTTCATTAGAATGATATAATTATTAATTATAAAACCACTTATAAAATACTAGCTGATTACCTGGCGTTGCCCGGATATTTATTTATCCCAAAATGTCCAACAATACAAGTACAAGTACAAGTACGCACGCATTGCGACTGAGCCGATGGTTCTTCTCTCTCTGACGCGGGAGTGTAGCGACTGTTCTAAACGTACTACAGAACAGTATTTTTTATTGTGGAACGAATCGTCTGAGTTGGATGACAAGCATTATGCTCGCAAACTAAGGTTTTACTGTATTATGCAGGTGTTTGCCCCGCCCATGCTCTACTTAGACTCCGCCCAATTGAACAGTATATTTATTTATTTGTTCCATTTTCTATGCTGCTCTCTCCAGGGAGCTAAGAACAGTTTACATGAATTTATTCAAGCATTTTTCCTTGTGTGTCGCGGCAGGCTCACAATCTATCTAATGTTCCTGGGGTAACGGGGGGATTAAGCGACTTGCCCCGGGTCACAAGAAGCAGTGAGTGGTTTGGCCCAAAGACCTCAGGGTGCTGAGACTGTAGCTTTAACCACTGCATCACACTCTCCCCTTTATATCCTGTGTGTAATTGCAGCCCATAACCAGATCATTGTTATAGATATGCTCACATACACATGTAAACGTCTGGGATGCTAGCTTTGGAGCTCATCCTTCCACTGAAATCTATGCAACTCCCTTTAGAATAGTGGTCTCCAACTCCAACCCTTTGCAAGGCCACATTTTGGATTTGTAGGTACTTGGAGGGCCTCAGAAAAAAAATAGTTAATGTCTTATTAAAGAAATGACAATTTTGCATGAGGTAAAACTCTTTATATATAAATCACTAGCTGATGCCCCGGCGTTGCATGGGTATTTAATTATAGCAATAACACTGTAAATGGATTCAAATAAAGATACTTTAAAGTGGTGAATGAATTATTGTTTTACAGCTTAATAAAAAGTACAATATTCAAATTATAATGTGAAATATTTGACAAAATGAATACAATACAACTAACGCAAAACGTGATTATAAACAACAATTTTAGTTTCACCTCCTGGAGCAAGAACATATAAATTCTTGGGTGAACCCACCCTTGAGCAAGCAACATAGAGTTGTGGGCCTCGAGACCCCCAGAACATATCACCCCAAGTAGTGAGGGATCTGCATACCAAGTTTCGTTCAAATCGGTCAAGCCGTTTTTGAATTACTTTGAGAATGGCAGCTTTTTACATTTTTTCCATTGACATGAATGGGTGAAATCTGATTTTCTGTTTGTAGCTCTGCCCACGTGTGCAGGTGGGCCGCGAGACCCCCAGAACATATCACCCCAGGTAGTGAGGGATCTGCATACCAAGTTTCGTTCAAATCGGTCAAGCCGTTTTTGCGTGATCGCGGCACATACACACATACACACCTCCGATTTTATATATATAGATTCCTTTTGGCTAAGTCTTAATCATAATATTGTCATTTATAGCTAAAGAAACTGTTTTATTTTACATTTGTGATTATGATAAACATACCGAGGGCCTCAAAATAGGACCTGGCGGGCCCATGTGGCCCCCGGGCCGCAAGTTTGAGACCACTGCTTTAGAATGACCTCTTCAGCCCCAAAATGTTTCTGTCCCAGAGATGAGAGTATAGGGCACCTCTTGTCTATGGTACATGTTCTGTTCCTGTCCTGCACCTAAACCCTTCAGTGAGAAAGCGCACTGTCATTTTGTTTTTTGCTAAAGTAAACCCAAGCGTTAGTTATCTCATCTGCTGGCCTGACAACCTGGAACAGCAGAGTTCTCTCTCCCTGTTTGATGCTCTCCTGAATGTCCACCTTGAGTCTGACCGCTTAGCCCTTTCGGAGCACTCAGTTACTGAAAATAGTGTAAGCCCACCGTTTGCACCTTCTTTCTCTGCTTAGACGCCTGAAACAGTGGATTCTTCGCAGGCTGTGACTTTTTTTTTTTTTATGGGAACACCCGAAGAATTTTCTAAAGGTACTGGATGAACTTTCAAGCTTCTTACCAGTTCTTTCTCTCATATCGCACACGTGTCACTTGACAAAGCCAGTCGATAGCTGAGTTGCATGCAGTGTGCAAAGCTTTGTTTGTTGGTGAGGAATTCAGACAGGTTTCTTCTTTGGATGTGATGAAAAGGGCCCATATGGTCTCCAGATGTCATATCTCTGATAACTACTTCTCCAGGAAAAGATACAAGAGCCTGGGAAGGACCGCATGAGATCTGCAGTACAGATGCTGGAGCTCTGCACACCAGTGCTGCCCCATTTAGGGCAAACATTTTCAATTTGATTCGATTTTCTCACCCAATCGGGCATGTTTTTCAAATGTCTTGGCAGATTTATTTTCTGAGAGGGGACACAATCGAAACATTCAAGATAATGAAGGGAATAGACTTAGTAGAGAGAACGAGAGGGCACGCTCTAAAGTTAAAAGGGGATAGATTCCGTACAAACGTAAGGAAGTTCTTCTTCACCCAGAGAGTGGTAGAAATCTGGAACGCTCTTCCGGAGGCTGTTATAGGGGAAAACACCCTCCAGGGATTCAAGACAAAGTTAGACAAGTTCCTGCTGAACCGGAACGTACGCAGGTAGTCTCAGTTAGGGCTCTGGTCTTTGACCAGAGGACCACCGCGGGAGCAGACTACTGGGCACAATGGACCACTGGTCTGACCCAGCAGCGCCAATTCTTATGTGCTTAGTCTTTCCACCCACCCCACTCTCTTTTTCCCTCTCCAACCCCACACTGGTGCTGTGGCGTAAACAAATCTACTTTACCTCTCTATCCCCCTCTTTTACTAAGGCGGCCTAAGTAAAAGGACCCCTCTGTTAGGTCCTAGATCACCCTCGCTGTCTAACACCAGCTCTGGCAGGATACACATTTCAAATCTGACATGTTGTAATCACAAAATAAAAAATACAATTATTTTTTTTTCTATTTTCCAGTGCCCATATCCAATATTTGTTTCTTTCCCACTTACCATCTCTCTCTCTCTCTCTCTGCCTGCCTTGAGGTCTGAGTCAAACCTCTTTAGTCCCCTCCATGCAGCATCTCTCCTATCCTCCCCTCCACGTGCTCTCAAGGCCATGCAACTTGCTTTCCCTCCCTCCCACCCCTTCTTCCTATGGACACTGGGGCCCGGGTTGTCGCAGTGGCGGTGATCCAGAGCTACTGGATTCTGGGCTCATCTGGCAATGAGTGGCTGGCTGGCAGTAAGCTCTGGGAGCTGATGCCATTGGGTCCGGTGACCCGGAAATGGGGCATGGAGCTGACATGGTTTCTTATGGCAGATATGTTGTAGCTCAGGAATTATTATTCTACTGTTAATGTTTGCACCAATTTTAGTTTCCAATGACCCGAGCTGTGGCCTGCTTTTTCCAAACAGAAAGTGTCTGCGTTTTGATTCCCGCATGTACCTTGTCCGGCGATTTATATGTCTATCATGATGGCGGGGCGTAGGAGGTAAAGAGAGAAGAGGCATGGCGAAGGATAAGCATGCAAAGGGGGTGAGGTGGGGAGGCCAATGGTGTTATTAAAGGTTAATGAAGATAAAAGTTGCACCACTGGGGACCTGAGGAGTTCAAAACACATGCCACCCCTGATGGGTTAACCATCTGCCCACTTCACTTTCAGGAGATGGAAAACAAAGGCATACAATGTAAGCAAGCCTTTAGCTGGCCACTTTCTGTTCACCCGCATGACTGGAGCTGATGCCCCTGATTCTTGCAAATACTTGGGATTAGAAGCTGGGCAATAGAACAGAAAGCCGAAAAGAAGGAGAGGGCAAGGGGGGGTGGAGAACTCACTATTTAGGAGGTGAAATAAGTCAAACATGAAGTGACGCATGCACGTTCCCCCATCTGTTCAGCATATTAATATGGAAAGTCTGAAACAAACGTTTCAGCAAACAGAGCAGAGCATTATCAGATGTACTTGGAGACAGAATAAGGAACCTATCGAGCTGCATTTCCCTCTGCACCAACATAGACCCTCTCTAGCTTTCACTTCTTTAAAGCAGGGCCAGTGTTGGACGCACTGGCGCCCGGGTGGAAACTAAAGAGTAGCCCTACCACCGAAGTGAAACCTTTCAAAGCCCTGGAAAACCCTCTTGCACCTCACAGTAGAACAAGGGGCACCTGATACGGATGAATTATTTGATAGGGTGGGTGCAATTCATAGAGAGAATAAAAAATGTAAAACCATGCAGAAACCACAAAGTAGTTACTTACAAATCTGTTTATTGAATGGTCACGTCCTGAGTATCGGCTGGTACCCACATAGGTTACAGGTACAGACGGAAAGGTTCTCTGGTTCTCTCTTCTTCCCTCCCTCTCAAAAAAAATCAAATTCCCCCCCTCCCTTCTTCCCTCCTCCTAGAGGGATCTCTATCCCCCATCAAGACCCCTACCCTGTTCCTATAGTCCACCCCTGGCCTACTTTTAAGACAATTGGTTGTATTTGAGGGTGCAAACAATACCCACTCACTCCTGCCCATCACTGCTCCAGCCTCAAAAAGCTGTTGCGACCTCTAGAGGCGGTCTCACGGTACAGCCAGTCATCATTCTGGCTTTTGCTGTTGTCTTGACCCCACTGGCCTTTCATGCACAGAATGTCACTCACTATATTGTATTGCTCTGAACAATAGGAGATGGGATTTTGTGCACAAAAGAGGGAGTGCCTCTTTCGATATTTGCTGGCCTTGTAGAGGCATCATCTGGGTGCAGCTCTTTGCGATTTTGTTTGTTTTTTTAATAAATTTTGACACCAGAAGCCATCACTGTAACTGCCTCATAGGGGTGACTTTCTCCACAGAAATGCGTTGTAAAGGTAGCCAGTGAAATTTAGCACTTTTAACTAGAAAACAAACCCAAACCTTTTGATATACATGTACAATCTTGCACCTTATTACAATTATCAGGCTGATTAAGCTTTCACAATTGACAAAGCAGCTGATTTTTCAACCATCCTGGAGGCTTGCCCTGTGGATGGCAACCTCAAAAGGCTTCTTGTGATGAAAAGCTCTTGTTATCTCTAAAAACAAAGCAGCACTGCCCAAAGTTCATCAGGTGACCTGAAATTCCTGTAATATTCATGTGCATGTAAAATTGTTATCAGCTAGGAAGTCTTTCTCTCCCTTCTCAGTCTCTCTGATGCCAAAGAAAAATGTTCACCTGTGACATGTCAGGTAGTACTTTAAAGCCCCGCGCGAGAGGCTTCATGAGGGGTGGAGGAGTCCATTCCAGAGGTTGTGGTAAGAGCGGTTTTAAGAAAGGTTTGGACAAGTTCCTGGAGGAAAAGTCCATAGTCTGCTGTTGAGAGAGACATGAGAAAAGCCACTGTTTGCCCTGGATCGGTAGCATGGAATCTTGCTGTTCTTTAGGGATTCCATATAGAATGTTGCTACTCTTTGGGATTCCGGAATCTTGCTATTCCTTGGGATTCTGTATGGAATGTTGCTACTCCTTGGGTTTCCGGAATCTTGCTATTCCTTGGGATTTTGTATGGAATGTTGCTACTCCTTGGGTTTCTAAACCTATGCTTTGTTATGAAAGAGTTTTTTTTCTCCTGCCTATGATTGTATTGAAAGCAGTTGAAATGTGACTTTGATAATACAAGTTGCTACATTAAGTTGAGGCTTTTTTCCTCCCTCTCATTTTTTGATAAGGTTGAATTTGAAGCTCCTCAGTAGCCACGTTAACTACATAATTTCTGAGGTTTTTGTAATTGATACTGTTTGTTGATTTTCTTTCTGAGTGTGTATGAAGCAATAGCACATGGCCATTAATTGGGGAAAAAAAGAAAATCAGCCATTTTATAGTTATGGTAAAAACGGCCTAAGAGCATGAAAACCCCCAGCAAGGCTGCTCTAAAACCAGCTCAGCAAAAAGATCCTTATTCTATCTTCTTCAGAATTCACTGTGGTGCAAAGCTGGGATATATATATATTTTTTAATTACAAATCACAGTCCTCTAATACAAATACATAGTCAGAGATGTACTGTACGTAGTAAACATACCAGACTTCAGTACTGAAATCCGTCATTATAGAGTCATAAATAGGGTATACCTTCCTTATGAAGACTGACAGCAGGCCTTTGTGAGTCACTTCCTGAGTGATGTTGTCTAATGCCACAGTCTGATATATCAGACAGATCATGTATTTTAGGCTTGGACTGAACCCCACCTAGAAAGTATTTTAATCTAATCTAATCTAATCTAATCTAAATCTTGGGTTTATATACCGCATCATCTCCGCAGATGGAGCTCGACACGGTTTACTTAAGTAAATAAAATAATTCAGCACAAGTTTTATGGAATCAAATGACCCAGAAAAAAGGAGAAGATTCTGCCAAAGAGGTGATGGAATGAGGGGGATATTCCCAAAATCCCCCCCAAAAACCCCCCAACCAAAACTACCAACCAAAGATCCAAAAAGTTTATTCTGAAGAAGTTTCAAGTTTTCTTTATTTTTGATGTATCGTTTATCAGACGGGTATCTAAACAGTTTACAATAAAATGAGATTTAAAAATAAAATGTCAAAATAAAAGACCCAAGAGCAGCTACGTTTCAGCTAAAACACCTACATCAGGAGGCCAATGAATGTATCCCTTATAACATCTGGACCTGGAAAGGCCCGATTGCTCACACCACTTCCCCCACCTTTCATCTTCCCTTTTTTTTTTTTTTTTAATTTATGCAAAATTTTAACACTTTTAATATCAAATGATATCAAAGAAAAAGGATTCTTACACAAAATTTGACATTCATATACATATAACACAAAATTCCTTTTTGAGCCCACAAAACTGGGGAGCCATACTTCTATATTACCTAACTTAAATACAAAGAAAACTAAGAATTGGTTCAGATTCATATGAATCCTAACCATTCATTATTTATGGGACTCTGACATCCTCCAACTTTCTCAGTAGTGAAACATTAAATCAACAAACCTCATTTCTGTTCTCTACATCTTCCCTTTTAACTATTTGACCATCTCCATCTCATCAACAAGAACCCTAAAACTACATAAATAAATGCCCCATAGAGAATGCAATACCATTTTAAATAGCCCTTGAATGATAGGTTACATCTAGAGCAGGTGTTTGCAACTTTGGTCCTTGAGAGGTGCAACCAAGTTGGGTTTTCAGGATTTCTCCAATGAATAGGCATGAAAGTATTTGCATACAACACAATGCATGCAGATAGATCTCATGCATATTCATTGGGTAAATCCTGAAAACCCTTCTGGATTGCAGCCCACCAGGACTGACATTTGACACCCCTGATCTAGAGCCACATCCTATGGTGCTTAAGTTTTCAAGGTTTCATGGAATGGGGGAAAGGATGGGGAAGGTTTGGCTTGGGAAGAAGATGATTGAATTCTTCTTAAATGAATTGGTGCTATTTATATTAACATACAATTAATTGCTTCAATTGATAAATTTGTTGATTTTTAGGATAATGAAGTTACAAATTGTTTGGAAGAAAATGTTAAAACTTCAAGAATTGTACTTATGTAACTTTGGCTAGTGTATAAATTACGTAACTGCCATTTCTTATTACAGTGTTAATAAAAAGGGGTTTGGGGGGAGTTTGGGAGGGCTCAGCATAAATTATAAGGGGCATATGCATATCTGGAACCCTTTATGTGAAGTTCAAAGCAGTGACCTCGAAGGTGCCCCACAGCTCTGATGGTGTGACTAGTCTATTACAATGCTGGCCCCTCCTACTTCCAAATGGTCTGGATTTGGACGTTTTGAACTTGGATGTTTTTCTAGTCGAAAATGGAAAGTTGGCCTTCCTAAGGTCAGAGGTCCTGGCAGCCAAGATGTCTGAGGAGGTGATTTTCAAAAATAAAAATAAAAATTGGATGTCTAGTGGTTTTGCCGATTTCAAAAATGGCTGTTTCTCCACCTCCAACTTTGGATGTCTTGTGGGAAACATCCAGAATCAGACTTAGACTTCCTATTGAAAAAGCCCCTCAATTTCTCTCAAGGGGAAGTCAGGTAGAGGCTTAGATAGATTATTAAGAAGTGCCTATCAGTAACATAATCATTCTGTTTCAGCCAAAGAGTCTCTACCAGGTTTGTATCCAACTAGAGTTAGGGCCAGAGTCAAAGTTTGTTAGAAATCTGATACAAAACACTGGGGACGATCCCAAATTTTCCAGCCCTTTCTGAGACTTTGGATTAGCAACGTTCGGTATTTAGTGATCTATTTTGGTGACTTAGAGCAGCTTAAATGAGATTGATAAGGCTCGACTGTTTTAAAAATCATCTGTTTAAAGAAGCATTTACTCTATGACGACCTTCAATTCTAGACTCTGCCCATTGTCTATCAAGGAAACATCTTTTTTTTGTCCCGGTCCTCATGTCCTCTTTTACTTTTATAGTTGTATTTCATTCCCTCATACCTTCCATTTCCCGTTCGTCAAATGTCTCCGTTTAGTTTGAATCTTTTTTATTGTAACTCGCTTGTTTAAAAATATTTAAATATAATACTGTAATAAATAATATGATTTAATATATTAATAATTGGGAGGAGGGGGAAAATGGATGTTTTCTTTAATAATGTGTGTAATATGGTATATTTTATGCAATCTGTTAAAGTTATATTAATTGTAATACACTGTCAAAGCTTGAAAATTAATAAAGAATTAAAAAAAAAAAAAGAAATCCTGATAAGCGATCTTATCAAATTTTTAACAACACCTTTAAAGACTTTTTTAAAAAACCAAAAACGTATAATGCCCCTTACCAACTGGAAGGTAGCATGTAATGCAGTGTTGGTTACCAATGATACCTCTCCAGTGAATGACTCAACACCACAAAATGTGTATTTTCCCTGAAGGGAATTTGAATGTATTGTGGACATTAAAAAAAATGGCTACATCTGTTCATCGAGCAGCGTCCGAATGCAAGTACGAGTTTCAGGGTAATAACAGACCAACCATTGAGAATCTTGGGCCTGGGCCAGCAATTTCCATATTACAGTGGAGTAGGGTAACAGCGGTTTTTCTGTTGCTAAATAAGTTATTCCACGAGTCAGATGAACAGCAAAATATTAAACGAGAGTGTGCGTTCTCAGTAGAGACGACTTGGCCGGGTGCTCTCACACTTCAGAAACACCTCGACTCTCCTCCCTAAGCAGCCGTGTACAGTCTGCTATCAAATGCATTCCTTTGATTTCACAGTAGTAAAACCGGATCAGGCACATTGCAGATGACTAATTAAACACCTCCGGTTATCATATAATTCATTATTATTGTTATCGTGTTGTATCAACAGTCACCAGCAAAGACAGAGAAAATAAGGTTTCGGCAAAATTAAAATTCTAGTAAACTTCTCCCTCACTTTGTGCCATTAATTTGTCCAGGGAATGAAATTCTGATCCATGGTAATCACTTGCCTCCATGTCCTAAAGAACAGGTGGAGACGGTCCTGGTTTTTAGCACATTGCATCTGTGGAACGCGTTGCCAGAGGATGTGGTAAGAGCGGATAGCGGAGCTGGTTTTAAAAAAGGTTTTGACAAGTTCCTGGAGGAAAAGTCCACAGTCTGTTATTAAGACATGGGGGAAGCCTCTGCTTGCCCTGGATCGGTAGCATGGAATGTTGCTACTCTTTGGGTTTTGGCCAGGTACTAGTGACCTGGATTGGCCACCGTGAGAATGGGCTACCGGGCTTCATGGACCATTGGTCTGACCCAGTAAGGCTATTCTTAGGTTCTTATGGATTTGTAGTCTTGTTGTTCCAAGAGCAGGGCTTCTCAACACAGTCCTTGGAACCAATGGCGTAGCGAGGGTGAGAGGCATCCGATGAGATGGCGCCCCTCCCCTGCCCTCATCCGTGCCCCCCCCAGCTCCTTCCCCGATCCCGCCTGCTGTGCTCGTCCTCCCCCCCCTTCCCTTCCCCTGTACCTCTAGTTGAAGTTGTTGCTCGTGGCGGTCAACAATGTGCTCCTCGCGATCACGTCGGCTCTCTCTCTGACATCACTTCCTATGCACGGAACCCAGAAGTGTCAGGAGTAGCGCACCGGCCTGCGCTAAAAACTGCTATTGCGGTTTTGTAAAAGGGGGGAGGGGGTTAGGGTTCTACATTTGTCTACACAAAATGGAGCAACCATAATCTCAGAGAGATTCTGAAAGAAAACCATACGTATCTTCTCCCTGTAGCAGAAGTCAGCAACCCTTGCCTGGAGCTGTCTGCCACACCCTTGTCAACTTTTTCATAATTCTCAGGTGTGGCATGACTCAGCCAAGCCCTGAAAGTGCACCGTCATAGGGTGTGAAACGTGACTGATCTGATCACTCTGAAAAAAGCCACCCATCGAACAACACAAACAAACATAACAACATAGGAATTCTAGGAGCATTGGAGCAGTTACCGCTGCTGCCGGCACTAAAACCCACGCTATGCGTTGAGGGCGATAGTTTGTAGAAAGAAAGCGAGTCCTCAAGAGTCCTGTTTGCTTCTGTACAGTCAAGTCTCATTTCCCCACCTCAGACTTCTGCACAGTTCCAAGTAGTCCCTGTTCTTCTGAACCCCTACATTCATCTGGGGGACCCCCTTGTATTTTCAACACCTCAGATAAGAGATAATGTTTTTAGACTAGAGAATGACACAGGGACAGATTTTTCCCCCTCCCCGTGGGAACTCATTTTCCCGTCCCATCAAGTTCTTTTCCTGTCCTTGCCCCATTCCCGCAAGGTATCATAGGTAGCAACATTCTAGAGCTGAGACTGTGATGTCATAATGCCTCATTCCACCAATGCCTAAGCTCCGTCCTCATCTGCGCAAGCCTCAAACACTTTAAAATCCTAAGTGGCAACATTCTAGAGCTGAGATTGTGATGTCATAATGCCTCATTCCACCAATGCCTAAGCTCCGTCCTCATCTGCACGAGCCTCAAACGCTTTAAAATCCTAAGTAGCAACATTCTAGAGCTGAGATTGTGATGTCATAATGCCTCATTCCACCAATGCCTAAGCTCCGTCCTCATCTGCACGATCCTCAAACGCTTTAAAATCCTAAGTAGTAACATTCTAGAGCTCAGATTGTGATGTCATAATGCCTCATTCCACCAATGCCTAAGCTCCGTCCTCGTCTGCACAAGCCTCAAACCCTTTAAAATCCTAAGTAGCAACATTGTAGAGCTCAGATTGTGATGTCATAATGCCTCATTCCACCAATGCCTAAGCTCCGTCCTCATCTGCACAAGCCTCAAACGCTTTCAAATCCTAAGTAGCAACATTCTAGAGCTGAGACTGTGATGTCATAATGCCTCATTCCACCAATGCCTAAGCTCCGTCCTCATCTGCACAAGCCTCAAACCCTTTAAAATCCTAAGTGGCAACATTCTAGAGCTCAGATTGTGATGTCATAATGCCTCATTCCACCAATGCCTAAGCTCCATCCTCATCTGCACAAGCCTCAAACACTTGAAAATCCTAAGTGTTCGAGGCTTGTGTGGTTAAGAAAGGAATGGGGCAGGGGCAGGGACAGCGACAGCGACAAAACTTGCGGGGACGGGGAAATTGAGTCCCCATGTCATTCTCACAAGGACCCTGAGCAGCCAAGACTTTGATTCCATTGCCAGAGGACTGGTCCTTTATCTTCTTCCCGGTTGGAATCTAAATCCAGAACAGCTGAATTTCAGTCTGTAAGAAAAAAAAAAAAAATCGCATGTCATGAAACAATTTTATCCTGAGCCCTAAACAGTGAAAAATGAGATGATCCAGGGAGAAAAGTAGGAACGGAGGAGAGCTTTCTAGTAAAGAACTTGGCAGAGCAGAAGTATGACTCACACATGACATAATTGAAAGGTATTGACTCTAGAAGATTCTGCAGATTTAAAGCCGAACCTGTTCTCCGTGATGGAGGAGAGAGGGGGAGAAGGGATGTTCACCTATAACTGTTCCAACAAGCTACAAAGACAAAGAGTCAATCATGACTCACTTTGACCATTAGGGACCGCTGAGGTCCTGAGGGTAACAGACGTCCAGATTTATTGAGAGCTTCTAATGACTGGGGAGTCAATTCAGAATGGTTTGCATGAGCTTCTGTAAAAGGTGATAAATAGTTTTAGTACTGTAAGAGCAGCACATTGGGGGGGCTTGGGAACCACAGAGAGGAGGATCCAGCCACATTAACCACTACATTTTTAGTGGAAAGTGTGAGCCCACCAAAACCCACCCAAAACCTACTATATTGACATATAGGTGACACCTGCATCCATATGGGCTATTAGGTTGGTAGACAGGTGGGTATAGTAGGCTTTGGGTGAATTATGGAGGACTTACCATACACTAAAAGGAGGTTCTGGTGAAATCTGTACCCTTTATGTGACGTTCACAGCAGTGGCCCTCTAAGGTGCCTCACTGCCCTGGTCCATCACACATCCAAATGGGTTGGTTTCAATGTTTTGAGCTTGGACATTTTTGTATTCGAAAATGACCAAAAACTTAGACATCCTAAGGTCCAAGATGTCCCCTACCCCCAAAAAAAGAAAAATGGACATTTAGTGATTATGAAAATGGATGTTTCCCTCCCTAACTTTTAGACATCTTGCAGGAACATCCAAAGTTGGATGCACCATCGAAAATGCCCCTCCACATCAGACACATTCATGTAGGCAAGCCATTATTAACCATGGGCCTAGTAACCATTTAGATTTATAGGATATCTCTCATCCGAAGAGGAGACCCACAAAATTTACAACTTAATATTTTATAATCTTGGGATAGATGTTATCGAGTCTGATAGATGACCTGATGTTTGAACCGTACAAAAACTTCTAGAGGAAAGGACTTAGTGTAATTATTAACATAAAATTAGACCTAGATAAGTGAAGGCATGGTGATAAAAATGAACTGCTCAAGGCCATTGGTAAGGAAGGGATTAGAATTGGTGGTGTAAATTTCACCCAAGTAGATCATGCAGTCTAGGGCAATGTAGTGAAGGAAGGCACCACCATCTGTAGCCCCTCCACTATCTTCTGGTGGTCATTTTCAATCATTTGCTTAGGAACTCTAACTTTGAGCTCGATCCAGGGATTAGAACTGATGTACAAGATGACCAAAGTCACACTGGCCATGTGTACACCCACCTCCGAACCACGTGTCTTTGCATTTAGCCTTCGTTTTCTAGAATAATGTTCCAGGATGGGGCCAAGTTATATGGTTATCATCAAGATTCAACTTTATCCATTTGGTAGGACCACACAAATAGTAAGTTTTAACTTAGATAACTTAAACAGATAGGACCACTGAATAAAAGCAGGTAGATAATCTTTATGGAACATTCAAGCCTTAATTTATTAATTTTTTTCCTTTTCCTTCCAAGTTCAAAATTTAACTAGTTTCATTCCAGAATTGTGGACCGTGGCCAAGTCATGAGAAAATGTTTAAATATGATCACATTATGCACAATTCCAGTTGGATTATGTATTAGTAGGAGACAGGGAGAAATTCTTTCATCTATATATTTACTTTGTAAAAGATAAGATAACTTATTTTGCTTTTCTCACATACTCTTACAGGGCTGATTTTGAACTTGAATGGGAAAGGGTGGGGGGTTCAAAATACCAGAAACAGATCTCCATGGGATCTGAAACATCAGAAATAGGATGTGCTAATGCCGGGGTACGTCATCATATGGAATTCTGTCTACTTTGTGCGCAGAGACTTCCAAAGCACAGTATTTCAAGATGTACACTTCTCCCTCCGTATTCGCTGTGATAGGGGATTAACAGAACCGCAAATACAGAAAAACCGCAAATAACTTTTTCATATGTTATTCGCTGTTTTCTATTAAAATAAAAAACCATCGTGAATATGGTGAAACCGCAAATAACATGCAAGCTGACGTAATTTGGGAGGGGAGGAGCCAGCAAACTAAAAACCGTGAATAATTGAAACCGTGAATACGGAGGGAGAAGTGTATACATGTAGCCTAAGAATCTAATTGATATGCAAATATTAGTTATTTGGAAAACCTGCTGTTTTGACTTCGAGCTGTTACGTTATGGATATGCTTTTTTACATGCTCTGCACGTCCTTGACGCCCTGCGTCCTGATACTAGCTGTTCTGTTATCTTTAAAATCAGTAGCCTTGCCGGTTTTTCGGCCTTGGAGAAATCAGTGGAGGAGGCTCGTCTACATGAATGAAACTTGAATTTTTGGTGGGTACCCTCTGGTTTGCCGGGAATTAGTAATTCAGAAAATTTTTTTTACACTGCATGACTGTTTTGAATAACAATTGGAGTATTTTATTTATGCTTTCAGAGACACCACCACTTTTTGAGAGCTTTGCTGAGTGCTCCATTTGGTTCCCTGACGCAGGATCGAAACGGGCCCCGTCGGAACCTTTGATCAAGCTCAGTGATTGCTTGTGACTGTTCAAAGTATAAGAACTTTTTCTATGCAAGTTTGCAGCAACAAATTTTGTTTTTCACTGGAATTTACAATATGCAATGATTGGGTGGTGAGGCAATTTTCTCTTGGGGCTGCGGCTCCATGTTGTTGCCTTTGTGTCTCTCAGCATATTTTTGAATTCTAAGTGTGTGTTCTAGAAGTATTAATTTCACTATTACACCTATTGAGTGGTTTTTTTGACTTCTGTATGGAAACATGATGGCAGACAAAGGCCAAATGGCCCATCTGCAGCATCCAGTATCTCCTGCTCTCCCTATTGGCTAAGGCTCTTTACGCCTGCATTGTGATGTCATAGAACATTATAACATGATGGCAAATAAAGGCCAAATGGCCCATCCACAGCATCCACTATCTCCTCCTCTCCCTATTGGCTAAGGCTCTTTACAGCTGCATTGTGATGTCATAGAACTTTGAGACATGATGGCAAATAAAGGCCAAATGGCCCATCCGCAGCATCCACTATCTCCTCCTTTCCCTATTGGCCAAGGCTCTTTACAGCTGCATTGTGATGTCATAGAACTTTGTGACATGATGGCAGATAAAGGCCAAATGGCCCATCCGCACCATCTACTATCTCCTCCTTTCCCTATTGGCCAAGGCTCTTTACAGCTGCATTGTGATGTCATAGAACTTTGTGACATGATGGCAGATAAAGGCCAAATGGCCCATCCGCAGCATCCACTATCCCCTCCTCTCCCTATTGGCTAAGGCTCTTTACAGCTGCATTGTGATGTCATAGAACTTTGTGACATGATGGCAGATAAAGGCCAAATGGCCCATCCGCAGCATCCACTATCCCCTCCTCTCCCTATTGGCTAAGGCTCTTTACAGCTGCATTGTGATGTCATAGAACTTAGTGACATGATGGCAGATAAAGGCCAAATGGCCCATCCAGTTCTGCCCATCCACAGTACCCCTTATCTCTTTCTCTGCCTGAGAGATCCCATGTGCCTATCCCACGCCTTCTTGGGGTTTCTGTGCGTGTGTGGTGGTCCACTCCGGATTGCAAATAGCTAGGAAATCCAAGTCCAGGACTACTGTGTAGCTCCAAAGACTAACACTAACCCCAGAAATGTGAATTCTCTTCACTACACTTCTGTGTCAGGAGTTAAATTTCCGCCATTAAAAAAATAAGAGTTCAACATACAGGGCCTTAACATATTTCCCTGCATTGGGAAGTAAAAACGAATCCCTTCGTTTTAAATGGCTTTTGTATGGAGATGTGCTGTTAGTTTTCACTCTGGGCTCCTTTTACTAAGGTGTTTTTAGCGCACACACGAAATTACCGCACGCTACACCAAGCGGTACGTTTCCAGAATAACGCCAGCTCAATGCTGGCGTTAAGGTCTAGCGCGCTATTCCACGTGTTAAGGCCCTAACGCACCTTGGTGAAAGGAGCCCTCGGTGTAATGTACCTCCGAAAATAGGGCATTGAAGCATTAGGAAAAAGTTTAGCCTATCAAGCTACATCAGCCTTTACAAGATGGGGAGCCCTCAACATTAGGTTCTGATGTGGAATTCTAAGCTATTGACCTGATGTCTCATCATACCATTCTCAAGTGGATAGTATCCAGGCTCCGAAGGTGGCTTCTAGTCCTGTTGGCACACAGGGCCTTTCCTTCAATCTGCTTAGCCAATAAGCCACCTACTTTGCTCTAAGATAGCCACATCTTGGTTGTCTCCATCCTGATGAAGCACCTACAAGGAATTTCCTTGATTGTCCTGGTGGACAGTCGTGACCTGCTTTGCCCTGACTCCATGAACTGTTAGGGCCACAGCAGTCTGCCCAGATGATCAGCAGAAATATTTGAATATGTGCCATTAAAATTCTGCGTTGGACTCAGTCATCAAGGTGTTTTCCCCCAGACAGCGCCCTATGAAAATTCATGCCCTGAAAATTAAAATCTGTGCAGAAGGCAGGACACTTTAAAGGAAATTCAGATTTCCTGATCGAATGATAATTTTGGTACATGTGGTTTTCTTCAGAAGAACATGTTACTTTTCTAACCATCTTCAATAAAAGGATATACGGTTCTAAGACCCTCCATTTCAACTTGATTCTAATTCATGCAAAGCCAAATGAAAAAACCGAGCTACTTTCTGTGCTAAAGAGCTCAGAGATTTCTTAAAACTGAAGCTACTGCATTTGCATTTCACTGAGTTCACCACTTCCTCACAATAACACAGTACCATAGTAACAGTCTGTACAACAGCAGGAAACAAGAAATTGCTTCTTCTGGTCTGAGCTGAATTCTTTCAGTTTGCTTAGAAAGTACACCCAGCAACATACCATAGCAACATAACCGTAGCAAATGATGGAAGATGAACACCAAAATGGTCCATCCGGCAAATTCACTGATGAACCCCAACACCTGCTTTCCCTTCCCGCCATGCCCCTCCTCTTAAGCAGAAGGAGCACCAGTTGCCCCCAGCTCTATGTCTTTTACCCGCTCCTTCAACCCTTTTCCCATCCCTCCATACCAGTTCCAACCATGCATAGAAACTATTAAAGAACTCACCCCACCACTTCCACTGTGAGGCCATTTCTTAGGGAAGTCACCTAAACTTAGGGGTTAATTCTGCACCCAGCCTTCGATGCAGAAACATGTTTTAACAGCTGCAAGGTGCCAAAACTGGCTTAAAAGCAAATGAATCCAGATGTCTAAACTCTTGCATCTGGAGGGCCTTGGAGTGCAACTGTCCATCTTTTTATTGTGCTTCTAGTTCCCTATGAAGTCAATTGGTAACCAGGCTGTCTTAAGAGCTATGCAAGTGCTGAGGCCACAGAGGGTGAAAGGGAATTGGGGGGTCACCAAAACAACTTCCCATTCATTGCGTCCTCTTCTTGGCTGTGGCAGAGTGGGTGAGTGGGTGGGAGCACTAGGGAGCGTGTCATAGAGGGTGTGGTTCCAACTCATTGATCCCTCTATATGAGTGGTTCCCAAGCCTGTCCTGGGGGACCACCAGCCAGTTGGGTTTTCCGAATATCCCTAATGAATATGCATGAGAGAGATTTGCATACCTGTCACTTCCATTATAAGCAAATCTCTCTCATGCATATTCATTAGGGATATTGTGAAAACCCAACTGGCTGGTGGTCCCCCAGGACGGGCTTGGGAACCACTCATATAGAGGGATCAATGAATGTCAAGTGACGAACAAAGACATATTGTTCTTGAAATGGTAATCAACATTCTAGCTCTTTCCTGGTGTGATAGCATTATTTTACTATGAAACGTACTGTACTGAGCCTATACGAACTAATGATGTGGTAGTCACAAAATATATGTTGATGCATTGTGCTAATGAACAGTTTATAAACTGCACTGCACAGTGACTTGGAACAATAATTATTCATGTTCACCACATGTAACTACAGATGAGCTTATGCTACTGGAGAAATCCTCCTCCCTAGGTTTGAAAACTAGTTAATTTGTACTATTGAACTGGTGGTGGGGGGGAAGGAAAGTCACATATGGATGGGGATGGAGACCAGAGATGAAGCTCATAGACACTCAGATCCACTACTATCATTTGATTCATTTACATTTTAGCTTTGAATTATTGGACCTTCACAACCAAAAGAGTTCAAAAACTAAGTGAACAACAATTAAACAAAATTGTGGACTCAATTGGGCGCTCTTGTCTGGACCTTTTACTTCAAGTTGAATGCCACTTAGGGTCAACAGAGTTGCTGAAAGTCTGATTCACCCAGCTGATATGAGGAAGTCTTGAGGAGGTTAATTCCTCACCGAAGAATGCAGACTCACACAAGACCTCGTTTTCTGTTTTGTTCTGACATTTTCTAAGACCTATCCGAAAGTCAGGAGTGCAGCTGAGTCAGATTGCCAGCAGCAATCTTCAAATGGAAGGAGAGGCCTTATGGATAACTCCTCATAGTCTGACACTGGAATTTCCATGATGATGTGGCCATGATACACATTACGTTTCGGAGTAAAGTTAATTTTCCTCTTACATGCTGTGCTCATGAAACGTAGATTCTGATTGGCTATTACTTCCCTTCCTCTTGCTGAAGTCAGCTGAGTGTTTCAAACCTATTGGGTATCACACGGATGGGTTGTATTCACACTCAGAGAGGACATTGTCAGCCCAGTAACTGAACACTTCCTTACTGTTGTGAAAGGTGAATAATTTGCATCACATTATAAAGCCACTAAGGCCCTAAAGAGTTGTTTCCAAGCCAATTAAAGAAGAACATATTACATTATTGAAGGCAAAAGACCATGAGAGAGGGATTCATCAATGTGTGTTACTGTTAAGATGGGATATTTTGCCATAAATTGTGCTATTTTAGCATTTGATAAAATGGGTCCCCATGCTAAAATAGCGTGACGTGGAAAAATGGCCTGTCTTAACTTTCATGAATTCCTCCCCCCAAGCCATGCTTTGCTGGGACTTTATCCTACAGATGGCTTTGTTTTCATCTTAGGATACTACCCAGAAAGGGGTGAGTTAAGTCCAAAATCCATTCTCTTCCTCACTGTTATATCATGTAGCGCCATGACCTAATAATCATAGATATTAAGAAGTCACGCAGACAGAAGCAAATCCTCTTGTATGAGTTTAATTTCTTAAGGGCAGTTTCAAAGAATGTCACCAAATATCTTAGTTCCCATTGGTTGGAATGGAAGTGAAGCTGATAACTAAATTCTTATTTCCATGATACCACCAAAATGTTACAATGGATATTTGAGATAAAAGGAAGATACTATGAGAGTCTTCAAACTCAGCCTTTACATCATAGATGTGGAGAGTTATAAAAGAGATTGAGCCTCTGAGAGACGGAGTGAGGCTATTTGAAGACAAACATAATTGTATTGCTGAGAAATGTGGTTCCTGTTCTGGATTCTGCTTTGGAAGCCGTTCGTCCTGTTTATTGCCCTTGGGCTTCAGAGAATACGTACTCCTCCCAGTAGAGATCTGAATCGGAAAAGTCATTTGCGGAATCGTAATCAAACCCACCCACCTGAAACCCAATGAAATTCTGGAATACAACCGATACAAGTGACTTCCTGAAGACCCTAGTGAAATGAAATAAAAATGATGGCAGTTTTATCTTGTTGGAACCAATTAACTAAGGTGCAAAAAATGAGGACTTTTGCACTGCCAATGGGTGAGGCTTTGTCACTCACCTTGGGACGTTTTTATCAAACGGATTTAGCTATTGATCTCTTCAGTAGAAGGTAGAGCAAACTTTTTACATTCATAGGACTGGAATTTGTTGTTACAATCTGCATTTTATATATAATGTACATACATATTGTAAAGATCAATGGCCATATTTTGGATTTGTAGATACTTGGAGGGCCTCAGAAAAATTAGTTAATGTCTCATTAAAGAAATGACAATTTTGCATGAGGTAAAACTCTTTCTAGTTTATAAATCTTTCCTTTTGGCTAAGGGCTCCTTTTACGAAGGCACGGTAGCGGTTTAACGCACGTAATATCGTGCGCTAAACCGCTAGCCGCTACCGCCTCCTCTTGAGCAGGCAGTTGCTTTTAGGCCAGCGTGTTAAACCTGCTAGCGCAGCTTCGTAAAAGGAGCCCTAAGTCTTAATAATAATATTTTCATTTATAGCTAACGAGACATATGATCAAAAAACTATCATAATCACAAAAGTAAAATAAAACAAACATACCGAGGGCCTCAAAATAGTACCTAGCAGGCCGCATGTGGCCACCGGGCCGCGGGTTTGAGACCACTGATATAGATGTATTATAAAGCATGTGTGTATTCTGTTATTATATATAGACTTGTGTTTTTTTCTCTTTTGTCTCTTTCCTAGTTTTAATGAAGTTCATCTTATTATTCTAATTGGATTATTCTGTTAACTGCTTTGATCCTAATTGGTGGTCTAAGCAGTGAAGAGAGGTTTCCCGGCATCTTCAGATCTTCTCGTAGCCATTTTGAATGTGTGCCTTGGGGAGTGTTGGACTATTGGCTGGGCTCAGCGATAGTAAATAGGCTTTGCTGAATTTATCGGTGGCCAGAGGAAACCTGTTATTACAATGTTAGACCTAATGGAAGATATTTTTAACAAACATTTGCATTTATTTTTACAGAATGTTATCTGCATCGGTAAAATTGACTATATTCAGCCTTTAACTTCCCCCTGAACAAGTCATTAGTGAAATGGGTGCGCTCCGTAGGGATTTTTTTCAAGGTAAGTGCTGTATTGTTTTGAATGATTACTAGAGGACATTTTATGGAGGTTTTTGACCTCTGATTAGATTGAGTTGGTGAATTACAGTACTGCAAAATGATTTTCATTGGTGCAGTCTGTTCCACTCAATGAGGTCTTTCCTCCTCCTGTCTGCTATAAATAGATTGATAAATTAATAATAATAATCACTTTATTTTTATATACCACATCAGAGCAGTTTACAGAGGAAGAGACTGTATACAGACAGCGATAATACAAAAAACTTTCAAAATTACATTAGCATGATAATATTAATCAAATTTTTCCTAGAAGTGTTTTAGAAGTACATCAAGGCAGAAATGGAGTCGGAGAAATTTATCAAAGAAATAAGTTTCGATTGACTTCCTAAAAGTTTGGTAAGAAAGTGCCTTTGAGATAAAGTTGGTTAAACATTTATTCCATTTGCCTGCTTGGAATGATAAGATTGATAAGCTGGTTGGGGATTCCCTTGCTGCGATCAGCCGATGCCAAGGGATCCCCTGGCAAAAATAGACGGCTGGGCTGCCTATATTTGCGATCAGGCTAAGGTGCGATTCTCTAACTGGCGCCGGTGACGTGGGTGCCAGTTAGAAAATCGGGAGGGAGGGGTTCGTTAGGGCAGACATGATTCTGTATAGGACACTATAGGTATGCTTCTTAGGCGGCCACTGACACCGTCGTCCTATACAGAATCAGGCCACAGAGGTAAGTGAACCAGAAGAATCACAGATAACTGATGCTAGCTCACAACACCAGCTCATATCTGAGGTTTAATTCCCAACATTAAATGTACACTTTCATTACATTCAGGGCTAACAGCTTATGCCTTAATTTCCATCCAGGATTTAAATGACAGTAATGTGGACCCAGCCTTTCTTCATCTCATCTCATCCTGCATTGGTCACTAAACTCTGTACCGGTGGTTCCCAAACCCTGTCCTGGGGGACCCCCAGCCAGTCAGGTTTTCAAGATATCCCTAATGAATATGCATGAGAGAGATTTGCATATAATGGAAGCAAATCTCTCTCATGCATATTCATTAGGGATATCTTGAAAACCCGACTGGCTGGGGGTCCCCCAGGACAGGGTTTGGGAACCACTGCTCTATACATTAAAAACTATGCAAATGACCCAGTGCTAAGCTCTGTGTTGGGCTTGCCACGCTTTGGGCTAGCTTTTCAATTTGCACTGTTTACCATAAGTCATATATCACACAATGGGATTTAAGTACTAATGAAGCGTGTTCAACACAGCAGCACATGTTGGCCTTTAGTTATTTATTTACCAAGATTCGATGACACGTCTCGGCATGAGAATAACGGGTGCAAATGCTACCCAGCAGCTGTTCTGAGAGTCTGTAGAAGCTACAGGCCCAAGTTACACAACAGAAAAGTCTGTGTATAGGGACAAAATGAAATAGTAATGTAAAGGAACACATTTGTCATTAAACTTTGTGCGTTCAGCTCTGATATTCTGAAAAATGGAATAGACTGTAGAATGCATGTGGCCAATCCCTAGTTGGGGGGGGGAGTCAGAACTGTACACTGGTGACAGCTGGACAGCTGACTGTTGCATTCTCCCAATTCCCTGATCTACACTTCTCATATCCCTTCAACTGCCCCCTAAGAACCCGAGTCTCAAACATTCCAGAAGCAAAGATAATGGAAGAATGATTGAATTCTTCATGGAGAGGTTCCAATGCACATAGTCAACATTCTTTGTTGGACTCACAATTAAAGACATGTCTCCAAAGGCAGCTAAGTCTAAGCAGATTCTACAGAACTGCTAAACTGAGGTCTGCAGCCTTCTTTAGAAGGTGAAAAAACTTTGCATTTTAATAAAAATATTGGTTCCTCATGGTTTTGGTGCTTTTCGGGCTCTGATGACACTCATTGCCAGATGCATTAGACAATTTTGGCAGGAGCACAACGTTCCAGGTTTGGTCCAGGGAAGGAACAAGCAATAGTTTGGAGAATGCAAAGTGCAGCAAATCAGAGGAAAATGGAACATCTAATCAAACAAGTTAAGTCCTAAAGGACCCCAGACAGATCAAGCTATTCCTGATGAGTATCTATGAGATATTTTTGCAATGGAGGTGGTACGCAACCAAGTCTATCTCATCATCATTAGGGATATCCTGAAAGCCAGGTGTGTCTGAGGCCCTCCAGTGTTTTTGTTAGTACTGTGAGGGGTAATTCTATAAGTTTTAGGCATTAGCAACACATAATGTTATCAATCACTATATTAGGTCTTTATGTACACATGGAGCAGTGATTGGGGTAAATGAGCTTTTGTAAGATACCAACCAGTGAAAGTGTATCTGTCATTTGCATAGCACACACTCTCGCTTTGGTCTCTTGCACGTGGCCAGAGAGTGGGAATCGTGAGCAGGTACGCACGTGAATTATGGAATCCTACATGTAAATATAAACGCATGTCCTGGGCCATTTACACCAGTATTTTATAAAGAAAGTAGACACTTGATTATAAAGTTATCTTCTTAGAAGGTACTTTGCAAAAGAAATTGGGAGCATTGCCCATATCCCACTCCTTGCAGTCATGTGCTTTGCCATTCTGTACACCTTTATTTACACAGGTAAATGATGGCATACATTGACGGGCTCGCACGGTGTGTAACTGTGGATGCCTTCGTACAGGCTTGCCCTTTTGCTGCGTATGTGTGTTAATTGTTAGGACTCTAGCATTTATATAGCTTGTATACTCTTAGATTAACTAAAGCATGTGTGTTCTTAGCTTCCCCATAACAAGTATATTATCGTATTCTGTCGCAATTTTCTGTAACGCGTATGTACTGATCATGTATTTCGCTATTGTTCCTGTAAAATGTCAATCCTGAAAACTAGTGTGTACGTATCATTGTAATTTGTTCTGGACTCCTGGGGGGGGAGGAAGGGGGATAAAACTAACTAAGGTGTCTTCTTTCTACTTAACGCCTTCCAGCTCCTAAGGCTATGAAGGAAATGCTTGACTTGCAAGACGCATGGAAGCTCTTCTCTTGATGGGTTGCATTGCAGTGGATGGAAGAATTGCAGTCAACTCTATAAAAAGCTGGATTCAAATATCAAAAATTAGGAGGGTCTTTTGGAAACATTTGCGTTGTTTTGTATATTGTTTCTGAGTTTTGGGGTTTTAAGACATGTTTCATTTATAACTAGTGTACACTAACGTAAGAATAGTTTCCAAAATTACTAAGTAAAGTTAGGGTGCATGATTGAGCACAATTGACATGAACAACATAAGATGATTTCAAGCAACCAGGTTTCTTACAAAAGTTGTGATCAAGAGGGATGAAGTAGAACTTAGGAGAGAATTTATGATGACGCTTGGATCTCTCCGTTTTATAAACATGACATAAGGAATTCCACCAGAAATTATAATTTAATCTACTCCAGTTCTTCCAGTTATAAGTAATTTGTTGAATGGCAACCCCAGTCATTATAAGTAATAATTTGTTATTATTTGTAGAAATCTGACTTTTTGCTCTCATTGCCATACCAAACAGCACAGTATCATATGTTAATGTCACTGGATTGTCTAATAAACAATTAATTTGGTCCCAAATTGATTTACAAAAATTCATAATAAATGGACAATAGAATAATAAATGATCTAAAGTCCCTGCTTCGAGATGACAGTGCCAACATTTATTAGACTTAGACCTATCCAATTTTTGTAACTGAACAGGGGTCCATAATGCTCTATGTAACAGAAAAAAACAAGTTTGTCTCATAGATGCCGAGACTGTACATCTCATCCTCCAAGTCCAAATTCGTGGCCATTGAGATGCAGTAATTTGATGCTTAATCTCAGTGCTCAAAATATCTCTCAGACCAGTGTTTAATTTCTTTTTAACAAATCCAGTCAGCAATTTATACCATGTTTATAAAATGGAGAGATTTATTGCAATACAGCGGGGATGTTTCAGGAAATTTCAAGATGTGTGGGAGTCTTTAACAAAGTATTGTACTGATTAGATGATTTTTTTTTTCCCTTAAATTTACAAGTTCAATTGTGAGGGGGGGAGGGGGTAATTTTATTGTTACATATTGTAAAAGGTATTGATTATATGATAGGAAGGGATGGGAAGGGGGGGGGAAATAGCATATCATTTGTACCATTGATGATTATTAAGTGATATATATATATTGTTAATTTGTTTGCACATATTATCACACTTATTGTAAGATTGAAAATGAATAAAGAATTTAAAAAAAAAAAAAAAAGGATGACGCTTGGAAGAAATATGAGGTAAAAAGACGTTTTGGGGCTTCCCTTTTTTGGTAGTCTAATTTCCTTCGATTAGTTTTCTTTTATCTCTCCTCTCAATATTATTTATTAAGAATTTATTTAAGACAAAATGGCGACTGGGTTTCATTTGATGAAATGATCATTTTTTTCTTGTGTATTTTTGTTATATTTCTTTATGATGTAATAATATCGGAAACTGAATTAAAAAAAAAGTTGTGATCCAAGAAATGACTTTAAGAACATGTGCTACAATGATCAGCTCAGGCCAGAATGAAGACAGCTAAAGTCCCCTCTCCCCCTAGACTCTAACGCTAGAGGAGTTCCCCTCTGTTCCTGTCACCTCCTGGGCTCTGTTCCCAATAATCTGCAGCCTTGCTTGTTTTTTTTTTTTTTTTACCCCTTCGCTCACCTCTATTCCATTACAGTTTTTACAGAAACTTACTACAGCACCGGTTCAGTCCCAAATTGCACCTTCCCATCCCCGCTTTAGGAACTCCGATGCTTTTCACCTGAATGACTCTTCAGACTCATTTTCTCAACACTCCTTTTAGCAGTCACACCTTTCATCTGAGCGAGTGCTGGTTATGCAGGTCTATTATTAGTCCTTATATTACATAAGAGCAAATATCCACTCCATGCAGCTAAACATTTCAACACAGCCTAGACACCTGCTCTCCTTAATATCAAAAGAGCATCAGGGAGAGTCTGGTTAAAGACACAGCCTCAGCCCCCTGAAGTAATGGGTTCAAACCCATGCTGCTCCTTGTGACCCTGGGCAAGTCACTTAATCCCCCCAATGCCCCAGGTACATTACATAGATTATGAGCCCACCAAGACAGACAGGGAAAAAGTACCTGAATAAATTCATGTAAACCATTCTGAGCTCCCCTGGGAGAACAGTATAGAAAAGTGAATAAATAAATAAATAGTGTAAAAAGTTTCAGCCTCCGATAACCAGAGCTGGTATTATGACATCATAATGCCTCATTCCACCAATGCCTAAGAGCCAACCTCAGCAGTGATGTCACAATGGCTTGATTGTCTTATACTTGGCTCACTTTTACCACATTTTGATTTCTAGAGTGGTGCAGTGGTTAAACACCCTGAGGTTATGGGTTCAAACCCACGCAGCTACTTGGGGCCCATAGGCAAGTCACTTAATCCTCCTGGGAGAATGGTATAGAAAAGTGAATAAATAAAACAGCTGGGAAGGAGGAGAGCAACCGGAGCAAGCTAATCTCCTTTCTCCCCTTCCCTATCCATTCTCTTGGACTCTCTCAAGATGCCAGTTCATATTTTGTACTGCTCAGAGGTATTATGTTAGGCAGTATATTAACTATGGTAATAATAATAATTTTCATAATTATCCCTGAAGCTGGCTCTGCTGAAAGGAAATTCGCTTTCCTTTATGTTTGCTTGTTAAGCATTTAGAAGGCCCACAGGAGACATAATGTTAATTGTTAGGAAGTGCGGCACTCCAGGAAAGAGTGAAGGGTTTCCCGACACTGTCCTGGGGACCCCGTTGCCAGTCAGGACTTCAGGAAATTTGCATGATATACGGATTTATGTCCCATTGTGGATATCACTGTGGGATCCCCAGGACAGGTTTGGAAAGCCCTCTTGAGAGGGACTTCAGTATAAATAGGTTGATCCAAAGCCATTAAACCCCACTGATAAGGCAATGGAGAAGGTGAACATCTGTCTGATGGGTGTGGCTTGGCTCTAGGACATGCCAGCTGTTCTAACGATTTCTGCTTTCGGGCTGCCTTTTGCCAAGGAGCTCAGAGGGCAGGGAGGAAACTGGCTGTTTTTGTCAGTTTCCGGATAGTAAAACTCTACCGGTTGCTGAGGAAAGGGGTAAAGCCGGCTCGTGATGTCAAAGGACATGGAAATCTGTCATCCAATCTGACACAAAATCTGGTTGGTTCATCAGTGCATGCTAGAATGCAGAAATGAATGACCAAAAAAGGGCCATTGAAAGGATAGACGTTTCTCTCATGCACAGCTAGATTGCTTCTCCCTTGAAAAGAGGAGACTGAGAGGGGACATGATCAAAACATTCAAGATAATGAAGGGAATAGACTTAGTAGATAAGGACAGATTGTTCACCCTCTCCAACGTAGGGAGAACGAGAGGACACTCTCTAAAGTTGAAAGGGAATAGATTTCGTACGAAGATAAGGAAGTTCTTCTTCACCCAGAGAGTAGTAGAGAACCGGAACGCTCTTCCAGAGTCTGTCGTAAGGGGAAAACACCCTCCAGGGATTGAAGACAAAGTAGATAAAGACAGGTTGTTCACCCTCTCCAAGGTAGGGAGAACGAGAGGGCACTCTCTAAAGTTGAAAGGGGATAGATTCCGTCCAAACGTAAGGAAGTTCTTCTTCACCCAGAGAGTGGTAGAAAACTGGAACGCTCTTCCGGAGGCTGTTATAGGGGAAAACACCCTCCAGGGACTTAAGACAAAGTAGATAAGGACAGGTTGTTCAACCTCTCCAACGTAGGGAGAATGAGAGGACACTCTCTAAAATTGAAAGGGGATAAATTCCGTACGAATGTAAGGAAGTTCTTCTTCACCCAGAGAGTAGTAGAGAACCGAAACGCTCTTCCAGAGTCTGTCGTAGGGAGAAAACACCCTCCAGGGATTGAAGACAAAGTTAGACAAGTTCCTGCTGAACAAGGACATATGCTGGTAAGGCTAGTCTCAGTTAGGGTGCTGGTCTTTGACCAAAAGGGCCACCGCGTGAGCAGACTGTTGGGTAGCAGCATCTCTTATGTTCTTATGCATGTTTGTCCTAACTATATGTGCAGGTTTTTGTCCACTGATGCTGCAGAATTAAAACCCTCTAATAAGGAAGTTGCTGGGAAATAAGCGAGAGCTGGTCACCCCAGCCTTAGGCCAAACACTTTAGTCAACTCTGACAGCAGGAAGGTCCAAAAGTCATTCAAGCCTTGACACAGTGTGAATAGCTGTCCCTAAATTCAATTATTCAGTACTGGCTTTGTGTAATACGAGGGGTTGCTGAAAAGTTCTCAACCCAAGCAAGAAGAGAATGACGTGGATATGGTTCAATCAATGGTCTGAAACAAGGTCAAAACATAGTATTTCATTTCTGCAAATTGGCACTTGACCAAATAAGAGAACACTCTTTTCAGCTACAGTGACAAAATAACGCTCAGCGTTTAGGAAGTTGGCTAATGGGCTGAGAAATTTTCAGCACCCCCTGGTAATATCACGGATATTAAAGATGATGCTCACATTTAAAGAAGGGGCTTTTAGAGGGGTATTTTAAATAGAATCAGTGGTTTGTTTGGAGGGTAAATGGATGCTGAAAAGAATTGGAGCAGTTCTTAGAATTATTCTGAATGGAGAATTTCATGGGGTTAGATATGAATTTTAGTTGGGGGACAGTGTAAGGTTTTACTGTGCTAAACTGTTGTTTTCTGCTCTGCTAAAAAAATATCAGGCTAGAAGTATGATGGCATTTCAAAAAGTAACAGCAAATTGAATATTTTGAGATATATAATTCAACTAGTGATACAAATTATATGTTATTTTTCTACATAATCACCCTTTTTTTCTGACACCGTTGCACCAACTTCTTTATTCCATTGGAAAAAAACGTTGTTGCTTGTGCCTTCAGCCAGGAACGCACTGCTTCTTTGGCCTTGTTGGCACTTCCAAATCTTTGTCCTCTCAAAGCGTCCTTCAAGGGTCCAAACACATGATAATCAGAGGGAGCAAGATCAGGGTTGTGTGGAAGATGCTGCAAGATCTGAAATCTCAGTTTCCGAATGGCGTCAAGAGTTGCAGTGGCCATGTGAGGCAAGCATTATCATGAAGGAGAAGGATGCCTTTAGACAAAAGTCCTCTGCGACAGCTCCATATTTTTGGCTTCAGGACCTCCTCGAATATTGCACTGTATCGGGCACTGTTTCACCCTTTTCCTAATAGTGTTCCAAAATTGGTCCTTCCATATCCCAGAAGAGAGTGAACAGGACCTTTCCAGCAGAGGGTTGAGACTTGAACTTCTTGACTGGAGATGATGGGTGACGCCATTGTGAAGATGGCCTCTTGCTTTCAGGCTCATCGTGATGCACCCAGGTTTCATCCCCTGTAACGATGCACGCCAGGAAGCCTTCTCCTTCATTGTTAAACCGTGCCAGAAAGGCTGTGGAAGTCTCCACACAAATCATCTTGTGCTCATCAGTCAACATCCTAGGCACCCACCGTTCACACAACTTGTGATACTTGAGAACCTCTGTGATAAAGGAATGTGCGGATCCGATACTGACATCCAATTCCGTGGCCAGAACGCCTAAAGAAATTTGCCTGTTTTCATGAATAATGGCATCAACACAACCCACCTTCTCATCAGTGATGGCTGTGCTGGGACAACCAGAGTGTTCCTTATCTACTGACTTGCACACTCTTCTCTCACCAATGCAGGCATTCTATGAATTTCACGAGGTTTCACACCCTCTGACCAAAAAAATCTAATGACTACTCGCTGCTCCTCTGCCATGCAAACCTCTAAGGGCACTGCCATAGTCTATATGGTGCCATACTACAACTCCTACTTAACATTTCTATAGCGCCAAAGCATGCCATGCCATCAATTGGGCAGTGTCAACACTTCCTGTATGAATGTATCTTCCCTGCGTGGGAGTTTGAAATGCCAGGGGTGTTCATTTCATGAAATACTCTCAATTTGCTATTACTTTGTGAAACACCTTTGTATATGGCAGCAGTTCTAATACTCAGTGCCCTAATTCAGGCAGTACAAAGAGGCGTGCATACAGCTAATTTTATAAGGGCACTTAGGAGTGCTCAAATCATTGTAGGACACTATTGCAAACATGCAGTGGTGGACCACAACTTAACAGCACCCTTTATGCCATATCAGAACATAAGAATAAACTTACTGGATCATTCCAATGGTCCATCTAGCCCAGTATCCAGTCTTCACAGAGGCCAGTCCAGGTCACTAGTACCTGGCAAAACCCCAAACAGTAGCAACATTCCAAGCAGAATCCCAAGGAATAGCAAGATTCCTGAATTCCAATGAGTAGCAACATTCCATGCTATCAATCCAGGACAAGCAGTTGCTTCCCCTAAGTTTGTCTGAACAGCAGACTATGGACTTTTCCTCCAGGAACTTGTCCAAACTTTATATAAACCAGCTACGTTGATAGTATTCTATAAATTACATATGCCTCACACCATAGTCCATCTAGGCTGCTCCAAAAATTTATACCCATCTTGGACTTAACGCAATGTAGCGCCTAGAATAGAGCCTAGTGCACTTATTTGTGAAGTCACCAATTCAAGGGGCCTTTCATGTGCATGAGTGGTGCAGAGTTTACAGAACTGCCTAATCCGGAGAGGGGAAAAGCACTGCTATTATGGGATTTTCTCAATCATTGACAACAGCTAAACAAGTAGAGCAGAGCCTTTCAAGGCAGCCAAGCCCAGCCCCGTCCGACTGACTCATGCGCTGCCACAGCTGCCAACTGATACACTTCTGCAGCATAATAAGGCAGCTTGTAAAGACAGCAGGATGTCCGGATCGCCTGAGCCTGTGAGCTGCGACCGCTTGTGTGCATTCTCCTATTTGCACTTGCAGACTGCTAAGCGCCACCCTGCTCATGAATATTAACAGAGACGATGGCAAACTCAGACCAATTGGCAGAACCAGTCGAGCCAGATGAATCACAATACCCAGGGTGACAGCAGTCCACCCCTCCCCCAGTGGTTTTCCACATCTGTCCCATGTATGTTATCTCAGCCCCGTGGGAAGCTTAAACCAGCTGCACCTCTAATGTGAAAAGAGGCCGTTTTAATTTCATTGAGGTTTCAGGAAAAAATGGGGCACAGAAATGAAACATGGAATTATGTGCATTAAAATTAAAGAGCTCCTGCTAACAGGAAATCAAATGGGTGAAAACAGTGCATACTTTGAAATGAAATAATAGATAGGTCATATTTATTAAAAAAAAAATTTCTATACCGCTTAAAACTAAACGGTTTACATAATTTATGTACATCTATATCCACATAACACAACCTGAGCAAATTGCAGCTCTACACTCTTGAAGAGCGTAGGGAGAGGGGAGACATGATTGAGACATTTAAGTACATCACAGGACGGGTCGAGGTGGAAGATGATATCTTTCTTCTCAGGGGACCCTCGACCACAAGAGGACATCCGCTCAAACTCAGGGGAGGGAAGTTTCGTGGAGACGTCAGGAAGTACTTCTTCACGGAGAGAGTGATCGAGCATTGGAACAAGCTTCCAGTGCAGGTGGTCGAGGCACGCAGCATCCCAGACTTCAAGAACAAATGGGATACCCATGTGGGATCCCTACGAGGTCATGCCAAGGATAGGGTCACTAGGACTTGAATGAGCGGGTCAGTAGAGTGACGGTATAATTACAATGAGCAGGTCAGTAGAGTGACAGTATAATTACAATTATACTTAAGAGGTCAGAAGACCTAAGAGGGTGGGTAAATAGTGTGGGCAGACTTGATGGGCTATATGGCCCTTATCTGCCGTCATTTTTCTATGTTTTTTCTATGTTTTTCTAACCTCAAAAATATAGGATAACAAGTCCAAGTGTTGCTCTCAAGGGAGAAAAGACCTCAGTGTCTAATAGGGAAAATCAAAGCAACCCATATAGACAGGCTTGTTGCAAATATCACTTGCAGCCAGCAGACACATCCTCGGTCAAAAACTCCCAAAAAGTTGAGGACACAATTTCACAGTGAATTTCAACAGTCTTAATTCTAAATTTCAAAAAGTTTTCAAAAAAAACACTTATCTGAAAATTGTTGTCTTCTCAATCAAATTGCAAACACTAGAACGTGATCCTGGAGCTTGGAAGCAGGAGAAAATCACTCCATAGGAGACAAACTCAGAGCATAGCAGCTACTAAATATCACCACTCGCTGGCGCGCTTCGTCAGGGATTTGAGCATCGATTCACCCGCTTCAATTTCTGTCAATTTCTTTATACACATCGCGCCGCGTTGTGGGGCCGTTGTGCTGAGAACTTCACTGGTTAAGGTGGCGTGCGCTGGCAAAAGGTGGCGGGGCTTAACTTTCGGCGCGCCCACTTTTTCCATTAGTGGTGGGGCTTATCTGGAAAAGATCCCAACTCGGGACCAAACATAGAGAATACACAAGAAGAGCAGAAGATTACAAAGAGCCTTTCCTTATAGGGGAGAGTTGCATCTGCATTTCATAGAGTTCACAAGATCATCCATTATGTTATAGAATTATCTTTCTCTAAAGCATTATAATGTCACTCAGAATATGATACCCAGGATTTATAGGAGATAAAAACATCCTAGAAACATAGAAACATAGAAATAGACGGCAGATAAGGGCTCACGGCCCATCTAGTCTGCCCACCCTAATGGCCCACCCCCCCTAACTACCTCCATGAAGAGATCCCACATGCCAAATAGAAACATAAATATAGAAACATAGAAATAGACGGCAGATAAGGGCCCACGGCCCATCCAGTCTGCCCACCCTAATGGCCCACCCCCCCTAACTACCTCCATGAAGAGATCCCACATGCCAAATAGAAACATAAACATAGAAACATAGAAATAGACGGCAGATAAGGGCCCACGGCCCATCTAGTCTGCCCACCCTAATGGCCCACCCCCCCTAACTACCTCCATGAAGAGATCCCACATGCCAAATAGAAACATAAACATAGAAACATAGAAATAGACGGCAGATAAGGGCCCACGGCCCATCTAGTCTGCCCACCCTAATGGCCCACCCCCCCTAACTACCTCCATGAAGAGATCCCACATGCCAAATAGAAACATAAACATAGAAACATAGAAATAGACGGCAGATAAGGGCCCACGGACCATCCAGTCTGCCCACCCTAATGGCCCACCCCCCTAACTACCTCCATGAAGAGATCCCACATGCCAAATAGAAACATAAACATAGAAACATAGAAACAGACGGCAGATAAGGGCCACGGCCCATCCAGTCTGCCCACCCTAATGGCCCACCCCCCTAACTACCTCCATGAAGAGATCCCACATGCCAAATAGAAACATAAACATAGAAACATAGAAACATAGAAACAGACGGCAGATAAGGGCCCACGGACCATCCAGTCTGCCCACCCTAATGGCCCACCCCCCTAACTACCTCCATGAAGAGATCCCACATGCCAAATAGAAACATAAACATAGAAACATAGAAACAGACGGCAGATAAGGGCCACGGCCCATCTAGTCTGCCCACCCTAATGGCCCACCCCCCCTAACTACCTCCATGAAGAGATCCCACATGCCAAATAGAAACATAAATATAGAAACATAGAAATAGACGGCAGATAAGGGCCCACGGCCCATCCAGTCTGCCCACCCTAATGGCCCACCCCCCACCCCCCCTAACTACCTCCATGAAGAGATCCCACATGCCAAATAGAAACAAAGAACATGATGGCAGAAAAGGGCCACGGCCCATCCAGTCTGCCCACCCTAATGGCCCACCCCCCCTAACTACCTCCATGAAGAGATCCCACATGCCAAATAGAAACAAAGAACATGATGGCAGAAAAGGGCCACGGCCCATCCAGTCTGCCCACCCTAATGGCCCACCCCCCCCTAACTACCTCCATGAAGAGATCCCACATGCCAAATAGAAACATAAACATAGAAACATAGAAATAGATGGCAGATAAGGGCCCACGGCCCATCTAGTCTGCCCACCTTAATGTCCCTCCCCTACCTTTGCCCTGTGAATAGATCCCATGTGCCGATCCCATTTGGCCTTAAAATCAGGCACGCTGCTGGCCTCAATCACCTGTAGTGGAAGACTATTCCAGCGATCAACCACTCTTTCAGTGAAAAAGAATTTCCTGGTGTCACCTCGTAGTTTCCCGCCCCTGATTTTCAACGGATGCCCTCTTGTTGTCGTGGGACCCTTGAAAAAGAAGATATCTTCCTCCGCCTCGATGCGGCCCGTAAGATACTTGAACGTCTCGATCATGTCCCCCCTCTCTCTGCGCTCCTCGAGTAATCACGCTCCTAGAGTAATCACAGGACCCCAAGTCATCCAGGTTTTGTGTTCCTTTTGTCGATTTGTATTTCAAGTTTTGAAGCAAAATTAGGCTTGACATGGGCTAGGAGAATCTGTGGCTGGAGACTATGGACAAGGCATCTGGCACGGCTCGGTTGAAGATGAATTGTCATAAACCAGTATTGGGGAAGGTCACTGCTTATCTCTAGGAGAGAGCAACAAGGTCTGACCTAGTGCAAATGGGCAGCCAGAAAAGGTTTCTTTCATGTCATTTCTGGGAATGTTTATTTTATTGATTTTCATCTGGCCGTTTTGTTGCCATGAGAGCAAAGTGCATGCACTGTTTACATGCCAAGCAGTTTGCCCCTCTGACTGTGTAGTTAGTGCTAGGGTGGTCTGTGGGTAGACACTGGGAGGAGCGAACAGTGGCATTCAGTCCTATCTTTGCCCAGTTAGCAATCTGAGTGCTGGCATGAAATAGCATGGACATAACCTCCACATCCACGGCTGATCCAGATAGTCAATGCTGGTGCTTGGACGTGGTCTCGGCATTGATTAGGACCTGCCTGCCATGGTCAGGTGCTTTTAAACTGCTGACCGCCATGGGCTAAATATGGGGGGAGAGGGACTAGGTCCTCATACAGACTCCTTAGAGACCGTGCATGGGTATCCAGACATGTCTTCCTTAAAACACTCGTAAATGCAACACAGTAGGCACATGAGTAGTCTGTAAGCAATAACGGCTTCTAAAGACTGGAGTGGACCTGGGAAAATGATCCTTTGACTAGTTCTCAGTTTGCTACTCTCACCATCAGGCCACCATTCCACTATAACTGTCCTTAGGTAATAGGGATATTAAGCTAGGTCAAAAACAAGTATAAACATAAGAATAGCCATCCTGGGACAGACCAAAGGTCCATCAAGCCCAGTGTCCTTTTCCATGGAGAACCCAGGTCCCAAGTACCAGGCAGAAACCCAAAGAGTAGCAACATTCCAGAGCTGAGATTGTGATGTCATAATGCCTCATTCCACCAATGCCTAAGAGCCAACTTCATCAGTGATGTCACAAAGGCTCGATTGTCCTAGACTTGGCTCACATAAGAGCTGCCATACTGAAACAGACTGAAGGTCCATCAAGCCCAGTATCCACCTTCCAACAGTGACCAACCCAGGTCCCGAGTACCTAGCTAGATCTCAAGTAGTAAAACAGATTTTTATGCTTCTTATCCTAGGAATAAGCAGTGGATTTCCCCAAGCCATCTCAATAATAGCCTATGGACTTCTCTTTTAGGAAATTATCCAAACCTTTTTAAACCCCACTAGGCTAACTGATTTCACCACATTCTCTGGCACATCATTTTCAAAAAGGATTTATCTGGAAACTGGTGTCCGCTGTAAGGACCTATTGTGCTTTTGCTTTGACTGTTAGCTAGACTAGGTAGTCTTGTGGTCACTTGGAATGGCAATTTCTGGGAGCTAACAGGTAAGCCTGCTAACCCCTACATAACTAGACTTTCTCTTTCCAGAGACCAGTATTTTGCAACATCTGGCATCAAAAAACTGGTATCAATGAGCAATGTGATGCTTGCACACAAAATAAAAGCAAACCATGTAATTCAGCCTAAAAAAAAACAACAATTCAGCAAAACCTCTGGAAGAGCAGGGCTGTGAGGTATACAAAAAGTATATTTTGGGCACTGAGCTACACCCTCACTGGTTCCAACTCTGTGATCACTATCTAAATTGGACAGTGCTTAGCTGAGTGATTAATAATGACTTAGCTCTTTGTTCTAAACACATACAGACCTCATTATGCTAATTCCTGCCTCTTACAAAAGATTTTGTGATGAGTCAGGACTGCTTTGAATAACCTGATTAAGAATAAAGCTACCAAGATTCAATATTTACGACATAGCATGAAGCATTTATCTTTAAGGTACCACCTGCAACCAATGTTCACAGAGACCCATGACTAGGTGTGGTTATACCGGGCTATAATCTGTTCAGGCAGAAAAGGAGGGGGAATAGCGTTATATGTTAAAGATCATGTTAAAAGCCACACAATTGCAGGATCTGCAGGGCAAGGATCGATTGGAAAGAGGGAATGGTGAATATACGATATCGTATTTACATTGGTGTGATATACAGGCCTCCTTCACAGACAGAAGAAGTGGACAGAGGTTTAGTAGTAGACATTCAGATTCAACTACCATAACCACCAAAGGCCAAGTCTGTAGCCTAGGGGTGCTCACCTACATGGACTACTGCGATGCATTAGTCAACGGACTGATGGCAAAAAGCATAAAGTATCTCCAATGTGTACAAAACACAGCAATCAGACTACTAAAGAACCTTCGCACCAGTGGCTCAATATCCCATGTGCTGGCATCGGCCCACTTACTGCCTGTAGCCAAATGCTGAATCGTCAAAGGCTTAGTACATGGCACCCAGCTACATATCAGGCAAACTCCTGCCTTATGTCCCAAACAGACCCCTCCGCTCCCAGGAGGAAACGTGTCTTCAAATATCCCCTGGTCGGAGCCTCCAACTAGAAAGTGCCAGACGAAGGTCATACCCTCACTTCCTACCAAAAGTGCTGGAATCAGCTACCTCCTAACATCAGAGCTCTTGATTGGTTTTTGAACTTTAGAAAAGTAATAAAAACCTACCTATTCACCAGACTCCTCAGGACCAGCTAACATTCAGACTGTTACACCCAAACCACTGCATTCCTAATAGATGTTTAGCTGACTCTCTCCCTGTACATGTTTCAGGCTCCAAGCATCTGCTAATCCTCATCAATTGAACTAGACACATCCCACTGTACCCCTATTGCCTTAGAGGGGCATAATCAAAAACGTCTAAGTCTCCTTCTGGCCTGAGGTCCTAGGTGCACAAAGTAGGCAGCAGGTAAATGTCCATTCTCGAAAAAAATGCCCAAAATGTGAGGGTTTTTAGAGAATGGCCTACTTGTACATTCAGCAGTTTAATTGCCTAGACTGCCACTACGTATATGTTTAGAACACATTTCCGACCAAAAATATCACCCAACTCCCAAATGCCCAAAACAAGACTTTTTAGGCAAAGGAAGAGCCTGTCCTTCACCTAAAAGTATGATTCTCTAACCGGCATCTGTTATAAACAATGCTGGTTAGAGAATCCTGGAACCGTCCCCCTTGCAACGATCACAACTGGAGGGATGCCCTGCGCGATGAAACTCTTCACCAGCAGGAGGGATGCCCAATCCCTCCTGCCGGACTGCCCAGCCCACCCCCCAGACCCCCCTCTACCCCCACCTGGACCATCCCACCCCCATCAGGACCCCCCTAAACCAACCTGAACCCCCCCCCCCCACTCCCTGGCACCTCTCTAACCTTTGGATGATGGCCAGATGGATGGGTCCTCCCTCTGTCTAGCAGGTACGCCTTCCTCTGAATGGTGAGTCTGCCCCTTCCCAGTGCATTGTGGGATGCACCGGGGAGGAGCCTAGGGCCTGATTGGCCCAGGCGCCTAAGGCCCTGCTCACAGGGGCCAACCTAAGATTCCAGGGTCTTTGTGTACGAACACTAAATCTAAGTGTTGCCTGCTGATTGTGTAGGGGTGGCTATAATCTGGACAAGTCCTAGGTCAGCCAGAGAAGAGAGGAAGTCATTTATAACCTTATCCCTCCCTCCTGAGAAAAAAAAGAGACCTCCTATTCCTCCCGCTGTCTCCTTCTAGCCTAGCTCACCAACTTAGTAACCTCCTGGAAAATCCCACACCACTGCTCTGCCAGCAGAAGCATTTTCCAGGGGGGGGGGGGCACACTAGTAAGAGTAAGGAAAAAGTATCAAAGTTTCCCCCTTGAACACAATGAAGGAGTTCGATCCTATGAGTAGAGCAGTAGAGATTGTGTTTGAAAGCGAGACCACTGGCACACCACCTGAGTATTTCAGAGTATGGATCAGTGGGACTAGAATAGTTTTATGGCATTAGGGCACACAGCCGTGAAAGTGGAGAGTTGCAAAGTGCCTGGATTTGAAGCTGTCTCTCTCTTTCTCCCCCTCTCTAACTCAAAGCTAGTTACATGTCCTTGAGTCTGACTTTAGTCTGTCTCTATCTTCTGTGTGTACAATATATTGAAATCGGGCCATGATCTCTCTTGAACCTCTGACTTCTGTCTTCCTCGCTTAATTGCTTTTAAAGAAAGCTGACTGGAAAAGGATGACATTTTAAAAAAAGAAAAAATTATAAATAGAATAATCTAATCTTCTATTTCTGCGACGCACATACCTAAGCAAGCTCACTGTTCACTAAACTGCATGCAGGTGTTTGTAGGCAGTAAATCTTCTTTGCTAATTAATAAAAGCTTCGTTTAGTTTAGACTGAAAGCTGTGCTTTAGTCAGGACCAAGATGATGCCGAACCTAGAAGTGTAAAAGCTCTGTTGGACCCTGAAGACAGGAGGGATTTCTCAGCATGGAGAAAAGGAAGGCTAAGAAGGATGCTCCCACTATGAACCCCTCAATGGTCTAGCCTACAATGGAGGTTTCCAGCCTCTATCCTGTGGGATCATTTGGATCAGAACAATGAAGGGGTGCGGTTGAACTCTGAAATGCAAATGGCCTTGTCCAACCCTGAAGCACTACTGAGGTGGAAGCACTGGCTTCAGGGATGCATGAGGCGTTGACTCCAAAATCAAGTGTGGAGGGTGCCTCTCCAGTGGTTACTGCTTTGTTAAGGTTTGAGGTGCTCTGGATCAAGTGTCAGCAAGTAACATAGAAACATGATGGCCGATAAAGGCCCCTGTAATATCATGTTCCACTAAGTAACAGCATCTCAAGAAATATTTATTTCAATAAGAGCTTGAACATAAGCACAACTTGACTTACCAATAGGGGTCAAGATGCCATTTTGAACTTGGCGCAACTGGCAATGGCTCCTGTTCCTATGTGTTGGGGGGGGGGGGTGGAGCTGTGATGCTGACACCTGGGGGAGGGGAAAGAGTTGGGGTTTGATTGGGGGGAGGAGAGATTTTCTATGTAACTTTTTTGTTCATAAAATTGTGAATGCAATTTGTCCGAGTCATTTGATTGATCTACTCAGAACAAACTTGGCAGATGACTAAATTGTAATAAATTTGATTTGTCATTACTTCAGCAAATTCAACTGTCATCCTCACTTAAAAAATTATTTATAGCCATGGCCCCTCAACTATGGAATCGAGGTCTGGCTTTCTTAGTCCCGGTCCTGACCTTCAAAATCCAGTCCCCAAAATCTTAAGTAGTCCAACTTAATTCTCACTTGGACAACCTAAGGTTGAAAGCAAGTAAGGAAAATGGGCTGACAAATTAGACCTTGCGATCTCTGTACCATTACCGTCTGTCTGTTTCTCTTTCTCGCTCTCCATATCACTCAGCCCCACTCTTTGTCTGTAATGGCTGTCTAAAACATGCATTAGTTTCTCTCCAATATTTTACAAAATAAGTCTTTTTTTTTCTTTCCATTTAATACAACTTTAAGTACCCAGCACACTACCTAATATTGCAGTGTGAAGGGTGCTGTTGTTTGATAATTACCAAAAAGATAATGAGAACCCACATATCGCTAGAACATTAATAGCACTAATGGACCAGCCAATGTAGCCTACTTTATTAAAGCACAAATGCTATTAGAGCAATTAAATATGAAGGACTACAAATTGCTTTCTGAATCCACGTGAATCATCAATGTCATGGAACAACCACTAAGCTCCAAAGCAAGAGATTTTCCAGGGCTGAACTGTGTGTGTATAAATAGCTGCACTATGGTGTTTCGTAACAAAGTTGTGTAGCCTTTTCCATAACATATATGTAGGTTTGATCCGTATTAGTCCAAGAGAAATCCAGATTTGTCTACAGAAGTTGTCAAAAGACCAACATGTTGTCACAAAGCTTCCACTCTACAACATGCCTACTTAACATTCTTATGTTGACCTAACGACAGGTCCAGCAACCAGGGATGGATTCCTGCAGGTAGGCACCTTTTCTACGAGCTATATTTTCTTAGCACAGTTGGCTGTGATTTTCATAGGCTACATCGACCCACTGGAAAGCAAGATCTAAACCTAATGTGACATGGCAGAAAGTCTGGGAATATCAACAGGGGACATCAATTGATACCATAGTTTAATCTTGACGTACTGTGGTAGATCATCGCTTACATCTTCCATCCCGGAAAACTGTACCTTCAGGTTCAAGGAAATCGCAAAGACTTTTCACACAAGTGATGGCATTCCAAAAAAGTCTTTATTGAAACATATCATGTTCTAAAAAAAATGCATTAGTATCTGAGCCACATTGTTCTGGGTGCTTACTCGCTTAACGAGATAATGCATAGAAATAAAAGAAAACAAAAAGAATCCAAGTGATACCTTTTTATTGAACTAACTAGAGCCTGGTTAGATTAGCTTTGGAAGGCAATCCTTCTTCTTCAGATCAGAGATAAGCAACGAAGACAGTCCTTCAGATCAGAGGTAAGCACTGATAGCTGTTTTCATTCCTTATCTCTGATCTGAAGAAGAAGGATTGCCTTCCAAAGCTAATCTAACCAGGCTCTAGTTCAGTGGTTCTCAACCATGTCCTAGGGGACCCCCCAGCCAGTCGGGTTTTCAAGCTATCCCTAATGAATATGCATGAGAGAGATTTGCATATAATGGAAGTGACAGGTACGCAAATCTCTCTCATGCATATTCATTAGGGATATCTTGAAAACCCATCTGGCTGGGGGGGTCCCCCAGGACAGGGTTGAGAACCACTCCTCTAGTCAGTCCAATAAAAAGGTATCACTTGGATTTTTTCTGTTTTCTTTTATTTCTATGTATCATCTTTCTAGTAGGTAGCATTGTTTCTCATTTCCAGCATTATTTAAAGCTCAGTTACTCAACAAATAAATATATTTGTTTGAAGTCTTTTATGAGTAAATCTTTTGAATCTGTAGGAACCAATCTTTGGAATAATCTAGCATCCTCTGGAGCTAAATCAGTTCCAGAGCTGGAATGAAAATACAGTAGACTCTCAATTAACCGGCACCCATGGGGATTGGTAGATGCTGGATAAATGTCGTTTCTGGTTGCTTGAGAGTTGCTATTACAAATAGGCCTAACTAATACTATACCCCATACTATGCCATACCTTAAACTGTTCCAGACAAACTACCGGACATGTGGTTCCAGACAAACTACCGGCAAAGCGTGGATGTACTCAGGTGTGGCACGCCATGTTTACACTTACATTTCTGCCAGAAATTGATTTTATTTTCATTTTTATTTAAAGTATTACAGTATTTCTTAGATTTTTATTTTCGGTTGCTTGAGCGTTCTGGTTAATTGAGTTTCAGTTAACAGAGAGTCTACTGTAGAAGACTGCAAATCTTCTGGCTTTGTCTTTATATTACAGAAGCAAATAAAATGGGTGACATGAACCTACTAGAATCTACCAAACAGATTGAAAGAGACAATGGTCCTGCCCATTAACGACTGCTCCAGTCAGGATTCCAAAAGTTTATGCAGCAAGAGGACTGACAAACTCACCCCACTACCATAGTTCCTGCCTCTCCACACTGCTTCATTCCCAATGGCAGACCATTCACTCTCATGTCAGACCGTGAATGTCGCTTTCCTGCCACAAAGGCATTTCTTAGGAAGCCTCTCCTCTTCTTCCATAGGTCTATCAACCAGCAAAGTGCTTCATAGTTTTGACAGAAATAACATCTGCTAGGCTGAGCCCATTGTGGTACAGTTTATTTACACTGGAATTGTCCATGGGAGAAGCCACTACTTGCCCTAGATCGGTAGCATGGAATATTGCTACTCCTTGGGTTTTGGCCAGGTACTGGTGACCTGGATTGGCCATCGTGAGAACAGGTTACTGGGCTTGATGGACCATTGGTCTATTCTTAGGTTCTTATCTATTGGTGCTGGTTGGACCATCATGGAGGTAAAGAGAGCGAGAAGATGGCTGTCATTACTATGATGGTCTCTGTCAGTCAATCAGCACTGCACCTCAGGAGATTTACCTCCCCTCAATTCCCGGTCCAGCAAGGATTCCCAGAGCTTCCTAGACATTCTGCCTTTGGAGGGAACACAGCACAGATTGAAGGAAAGAAAGAAGGATTAAGAAAATAATAACTGGTTGGAACTATGTCAGAGCAAGCTATTTTTAGTTTGATCTTTTAATGTATGTGATAAGAAAGTTCTCAGGAAAAAGTTAATTTCCTCTTGGCTTAAGAGAAAGGGTGCAAACATTTGACCTTTATGTTTTTATGCTGTGAAAGTAGATTTAGTAAAATGAAGGACCCCTGGCTCTGACACAACAAGCTGACATAGGCTCTAATGCCTAGTGGCCTCCAGTGCTATCACTGGCTGCTATATGGCACTTAGGAATTGTGAATAATGCTAAACATGAAGTCAATATGAACTCTGGGAAAGCTGACTCCAATCTCATGGGGGCAGTAAACTAACCTGCGGGATTTCCTGCGTATTAGCACTTTCTTTCCCATGCAAGTTTGCTGGAGATGTAAATGAGTCCAAAGCAAATTTGTCTGAGAAACATTGCTATGGGGAAGGCAGGAAAAACCAACCTGCCATTTTTACAAACAGGGCTTAGCAAAGACATTAGGAGGACCGTTTTCGAAAAGGACATCTAAGTCTGATTTGGACATTTCTCGCTAAACGTCTAAAGTTAGAAGCACAGAAATGTCCATTTTCGAAAGCTGAACCGCTAGACGTCCAAAATATTTGGGGGGAAAATCGTCTACTTTGACATCTAGACCAGCAGGATATCCAGCCCTTTATATCCCATTTCTGACCAAAGAAATGTCCAAGTTGAAAGTGTCCAAATCCAGACCTTTTGGTCATGGGAGGGGCCAGCATTTTGATGGACTGACCACACAGCCATGCCAACAGAGCAGTTGGACACCTTAGAGAACACTGCCAGAAGTATATCTCACCATGAACCCCTTATTATTTTTGGTGATCCCTCTAAAACTCCTCCAAAACTTACTAGACCTACCTCAAGGCTGCAGGTGGCACCCACATGGCAGTAGAGTAGGGTTTTGTGGCCTCACACTTTCCACCATAAATGTAGTGGCTAGAGTGGCTTATGGGCCTGGGTCCTCCTTTCTATAGTTCACCAGCCCATCCACCAGGTTACTTAAGGCACCTGTGTGATACTCTAGTTTTCAAGTTTCAAGTTTCTTTATTCTTTGATATACCATTTATCAAACTGGAACTTGGTAACATGGCATCTCTGGAGTCTGCAGGGCTCAGGTGTACCCTGGAAACCATTTGCAATGCTGGGGAGGGAGAGAAAACAGTTCCTGCTACAGGGGCTCTGAATATTAATCCCTCCAGCCACTAAGGGCCAGATCCTATAAACTGAAACATAGAAATATAGAAATAGACGGCAGATAAGGGCCACGGCCCATCTAGTCTGCCCACCCCAATGACCCTCCCCTACCTTTCTCTGTGAATAGATCCCACGTGTCTATCCCATTTGGCCTTAAAATCAGGCACGCTGCTGGCCTCAATCACCTGAAGTGGAAGACTATTCCAGCGATCAACCACTCTTTCAGTGAAAAAGAATTTCCTGGTGTCACCTCGTAGTTTCCCGCCCCTGATTTTCAACGGATGCCCTCTTGTTGTCGTGGGACCCTTGAAAAAGAAGATATCTTCCTCCGCCTCGATGCGGCCCGTAAGATACTTGAACGTCTCGATCATGTCCCCCCTCTCTCTGCGCTCCTCGAGCGAGTATAGCTGTAATTTGTCAAGCCGTTCTTCGTATGGAAGATCCTTGAGTCCCGAGACCATCCGGGTGGCCATTCTCTGCACCGACTCCAGTCTCAGCACATCCTTGCGATAATGCGGCCTCCAGAATTGCACACAGTATTCCAGGTGGGGCCTCACCATGGATCTATACAATGGAATAATGACTTCCACCTTACGGTTGACGAAACCCCTTCGTATGCAACCCATGATTTGTCTTGCCTTGGACGAAGCCTGCTCCACTTGATTGGCAGACTTCATGTCCTCACTGACGATCACCCCCAAGTCTTGTTCTGCACCTAGGGAGGCCCTGCTAGGTGCCCTAATCATGGACGCATAGCAATGCCTAACTTAAATCTGCACAAAAGTTAATTTTTTAATTGGTTAAATAGTGTGGTAATTGACCGTGCCATTAAAACCTGATTTTTAAAAATATATTTTAATTGTTAATTGAACTCATGTGCAAATATCTGTGCAGTGCCCTCCGATGCCTAATGGCATCTACCTGAAAAGTAGACATGGTTAACTTAGGTGGTGTTAGACATCAGGTTATGCACTGGTAAAATAGGCCAGCCCTAAATCTGGCGCCTACCTCTAGTGAAGCCTAAGTCTGCTTAGGCACTGCTAGACGTGATTCTATAAAGGGCGCACAGCGGTTGATTGACAACTGTGTGGACCGGTGCCTAAAACTTAGTCACCGTTTACAGAATCTGGCCTTAAAGGTTTCACAGCTTTATAGTAATCTATAAATATATAGGGAAAAATATAGATATAGGGCAAATATAGTATCCAAAAGGCACATATAGGGAGAAGATAGTGAGCACATACTGAACAGTCATAGGATATGAGAACATAAGAATTGCCGTTGCTGGGTCAGACCAGTGGTCCATCGTGTCCAGCAGTCCGCTCATGCGGCAGCCCTTAGATCAAAGACCAGTGCCCTATTTGAGTCCAGCCTTACCTGCGTATGTTCTGATTCAGCAGGAACTTGTCTAACTTTGTCTTGAATCTCTGGAGGGTGTTTTCTCCTATAACAGCCTCTGGAAGAGCATTCCAGTTTTTTACCACTCTCTGGGTGAAGAAGAACTTCCTTACGTTTGTACGGAGTCTATCCCCTTTTAACTTTAGCGAGTGCCCTCTCGTTCTCTCCACCTTGGAGAGGGTGAACAATCTCTCTTTCTCTACAAAGTCTATTCCCTTCAATATCTTGAATGTTTCGATCATGTCCCCTCTCAGTCTCCTCTTTTCAAGGGAGAAGAAGCCCAGCTTCTCTAGCTTCTCATTGTACGGCAACTCCTCCAGTCCCTTAACCATTTTTGTCACACCACACCAAAACTAATCAGTAGAACACCTCAGAAGCCCAAGTATGGATAACCACTACAGAAACACTCTAACTCTGTACTAAAGCTTATATATCGAATCTCACGTATCGCAACACCATCACTGAAGCTCATGTGTTGTATCGTCATTATAATAGCTCATATATTATACTGTATTGTAACTACTGAAACTCGCATATTGTAACACCATCATGGAGGCTCGTGAAAACCTCTCTGAATTGACCATCCAGTCATTAGTAGCGGAAATGATTTTTGGAATGTAGCTCAAACCCAATGGTGTAGTAGGGATGGAGGTGGGGGGTGAGAGGACTGTCCTCCATGTTGGTGGGGGCACCAGCACCCCTCCTCCCTGCCCCCTTTGCCTCTTCCCACCCCTCCCCTCACCCATCGCATGCCCCCCTTCCCTTCCGCCACGAGAAACAACGTCAATGTGTTCCTCGTGACTGTGTCATCTCTCCTGCTGATGTCACTTCCAGGTGCTGCGCATAGCAAGTGATGTCAGAGGGAGAGCCACTAGGGAAGGGGGGCATGTGTAGAAGGGAGGATCGGGGAAGGAGCGGGGGGGGTGGAGATGAAGGTGGGGGAGGGGCAGCTCTCACCCTCACTACGCCACTGCTCATAGGCAACTTATTTCCCTGTGTCGAGGCAATAGTGGGTTAAGTGAGTGGTCAAGATTATTAGGGGTATTAGTGGGATTTGAACTCTGGCTCTAACAATTAGTTCGTTCTTCCGTGATGACAAAATGGGAAAAATTAAAGTAAGGGAATGCAAAATCCTGTGCTCCGTAGTGCTTTATCAGAATTGTCTATTACAAGATCAAATCAATCCTATCCCTGGCATAAAGTATTTCCTTTTGAAAGTTATTACAAGTAGAGGCTCTCGTGCGTGCCAACACAGATGTTCTGCTGTCTGATCTTGCTTATTGCCGTCTCCTTAACTGTTTGTTTTCAGTGCTTTTTCTCTGCCACAGTATGATAAGACCCACTTACAGAATGCCCAAACCCATGCCAAGTCATGGTACTGACAGCTAATAATTCATTCTTAGAGCCTGAAATCTCTCCGTCAGAAATGGTGAGAGCAATGGGATTGAGGAATTGATCCTGACAGGGAGAAAAACTCTGCATGGCAGTGAAATAAGCTTCCTGGAATGGATAGGTGGACTTCTCCTGGTTAAAAAGCCCACTGTGTGCAATTAAAAAGCTGTAAATATAAATCCTAAAAAATCCATCTGGAAAAATTAAATTAGAACATCTGGCAGTGGGGATGGAGGCATCAAGTCTAAGATTTTCTCCATGGATTTAATTGCGGTGGTGAGTGCCGGTGTGGGAGGCGGAATGGAACTGCGATGGGCCGAGCCGTCACTTCCTGTCACTTCACCTCCAGGCTCCTCTGGAAACACTACCCTGCTCAATCTGGCCACCACAAATTGTGCTGGTCTCCACCGGTTCCTCTGGTCACCACCAGTCCCATAAGAACATAAGTATTGCCGCTGCTGGGTCAGACCAGTGGTCCGTCGTGCCCAGCAGTCCCCTCATGTGGCGGCCCCCAGGTCAAAGACCTGTGCCCTAACTGAGACCAGCCCTACCTGGGTTCGTTCCAGTTCAGCAGGAACTTGTCCAACCTTGTCTTGAATCCCTGGAGCGTGTTTTCCCTTATAACAGACTCCAGAAGAGCATTCCAGTTCTCCACCACTCACTGAATTTCTGGGTCTTCTGGCTGCTTCCACTACCATTACCAGTCTCTCCACTGGTCGCCACTGGTTCCTCAAGTCCCAGTGCCGGTCACTCGCCAGTCACCATCAGCCAGGATAGCACCGGTACATTAGTCCCCTCGGACCTTCCTGTCACCAGTCACTCAGAGCCACAATACCACCAGTACACTGGTCCCTGTGGACCTTCCTGTCATCAGTCACTCAGATATTCTCCCTGAGCACACGCACATGTGCATAAAATCAACCAATGAACTTAAGAATACATGTTCAAATTCTGCTTTACTCAGCACAACAGAAATAAAGAGATCCAAGCATTAATGACTATGGTAGAACGTAACTGAGTCAACCCAATATCAAAATAAACAGTACAACTTACCAGACATATGAGACCGTCTGTGGCAAAATGCCATCTCTCCCTAACCACTTGTGGAGAGCTCAGATGAGGAGATTCAGTGATTCCTCTGCCTTCGTGCAGACATAAGCTCATGCTGAGATATCTATCATAATAAAAGCTCATTTTTGGACTGAAACTTCAGTGCATATTCAAATTTCTTGGATGACTAATAAAACAGACTGGCTTACAAGTGAAAAGCTGAAACTATGGGCAGAAAAAAAAACCACATCCTAGAAGACAAATTGCCAGAACCTTCTACAGGGAATAAAGCATAACAAGATCTGCTGAAGATGTGACACCATTACAGTATTGTCTGCCCAAAAGGTGTCATGAATTTGTGTCAGAGACATAACCACAGATGAGCTTAGGCTCTTCTACTTTTGGCTCAGGCCCACCCAGCAGCAGCTCCTCGATGGTTCAGCTGCAGGGACACCCACAGCCTGCCCTAAACTCCTCTCAGACAATCTTGGTAGTCCGAGGCAGCGCTCATGAGCCGCTGATGCCGGAACCCTGTGGGATGGTGTAGAAGCACGTTTAGGAAATTTCTACTGCTATAAGGGTCGTAAAGAGAGCTCAGATCCCCTTTTGCTGGTCCCAGTTAATCTAATCTTTGATTTTTTATACCGATTCATCCCAACAGGAGAGCTCGACTCGGTTAACAAAATATTAATAAAATTATACAGGAGATTAGAGCAGAAACTATATCTTTTAGGCCAGAATGTTATCTTTTATGATTGATTATTTGAAAAAGAAGGATCATTAGTAAATTTCTGAAATAAATATGTCTTCAATACTTTATGAAAAATGGGTAGATGAGAGAGAACTCCAATTATAGAAGGAAGGTCATTCTTTTACGAATAAAAAAGAAAATGATTGACAGAAATTGGCCATAGTTTTTATTCCGTTAACAGTTTATATTTCTGAGAGCTCCTACAATTAGAGATTTCTTGTGAATTAAATGAGACAGGAACCAAAGGAGAAAAAAATACTATATAGGATTTTGAAAATGACAGTTGCACATTTAAATTGGATCCTCCAGTAAACAGGAAGCCAGTGAAGGGATGTCAGTAAAGGTGCGACATGGTCATATTTAGGTTTACCGTGTATCAGTTTAGCCACCGTATTCTAGATAAGTTGTAGCCTCCTCAAAAAAAAAAAAAAAAAAAAGATAACGTAGCATCGATTCCCATGCCCAAATTGGGCTTTGAGGACTTACTGTATGTTTGCTGGAACCAGGTATAATTCCTGGCCCCCAATCAGGACCTGCATAACAGCTGGTGACCGTCACATGGCTGGATATTCAGTTCTAGCACCTGGACATCATAAAATGCTGACCACCAGAGAGGGGGGGTGTTCATTTTCAAGATGAGCAGGAAGTGGTGGGAAGTGGGGATGGGTTGAGGTACAGAAGAAATACGTCGTGCCAGAGATCCAGGGAAACCTGGACATGTCCTCTTTTTAGAGGACTGGCCAGGTTCCCGGACAGACTTTCCAAAACCCAGCAGTTTGTCCAGATTTTGTGAAGCCCTGAGCTCCGGCCACGTGTGGAGGGCCTTCAACAAGGATGCGCAGAGGACGTAACACGCATCCGCGCATGTTGGGGCCTGGAGGCCAGAAAAAAAAGTCACGAGCTTTTTGGGGGCGGGGCTGGGGGCAGAACAGGGCGGAGGCAAATATGGTAACCCTTCATTGTACCAACCTACATCATGCATCGGCCCACCCAAAACCTGCCATCGGTCTACACCACTGGTGGTAACCAGAATGTGAGATTCCATCTGTTTTGCCTTGCGAAGATTTGGCATCATGACATAACAAATCATTTTGCCTGTTTGAAGAATGGTATCAAGAGAGATTAACCTGCCCAACATTCCTGCAAATTCTGAGTCATCCTTAGTCAGACAAACAGGGTGCAGCAGGCCAGGGTTTCTCAAGGCCCTGTATGGACACGGGGAGGGAACTTTTATGCCCTCTGCAGGGCTTTCTTCCCACAGGCACTTTTTCATACCTCCTTCTCGAGTTTCTTTGTGAAAAAAACAGCTTCCGGGCACAACATAGGTGCACGAGTGTGAGCAAACAATGCACATCTATCTAGAAATGAAATCTCAGGGGGGAATCTTCATGTGGCAACGGTCAACCAGAGCCTGGGACCACAACATGATCTGAATAATGACCAGACAACAAAAGGTAAAATTCAAATGCGATTCAACATTCGGAAGGGGGATGAAATGGCATTTGAGTTTTCTTGAGCAAAGATGGATTTATAATCTTCTCTATAAATATAGAGCTCAACACGGTTTACAAAAGTTTAAAAGGGAGTACAGTGGAGTTGGGGGAAGCGGAAATTGACATTTTTGACAATAGCCAAGTTGTCACTCCGCATGGTTTAAATGAGAAGTTGGAGTGGGCTTCTCTACTCTATCTTCTGAAGGGGGACGACATTCTTTCAAAGAAATTCTTTTTCAAAACAAGATAGGTGAAGAATTATTTAATACCTTTAAGGTTTTTCCCTTTCCTCTCCGCTGGGGCCGCGTTACGACACCGACGCAACAGTCAGCTGAAGAGGGGGGTTGGGTATTTAAACTGCTTTTTCAAACGACGACGCCATCTTTTAATGAACGGAAGTGGTCTATAAAGTTGACGGGAGAAATGAGAGGTGCGTTTAATTTTGCTACCTTGTGGTGCTTAACTGATAAGTAAAAATTTAAATGATTGGTATTTTTTCAAGTTATAAGTACTCTTTATTACTTAACTTTGTAGGGACTATGCCTTTGAAAAAGTTCCGGCGAATCATGTCGCCAAAAGCTAAGTACACTTACAAGCTTTTTGAAAGTGGTTGAAACACTTCTACATAAACTATTTAAACAATTTTTGAATCTTTGTGAATGATGCACCGGTGAGGAACGTAGACATCATGAGCCTGGAGTGGTGTTCTGAGGTTCTTTAAACAAAGTCCCCCAAAAGTTGAATAAGCTTTAGAAACCGTATGAATGTTCTTACTGGAGATACATTCTCCAAAATCTCTCAGAATCTGAGGTGACCTGACCCTAATGTCACAATTCCAATTTTTATATCCTTTCTTAAATCACTACTACTACTTATCATTCCCATCGCGCTGAAAGGCGTACGCAAGCGCTGTGGATTTAACATTGAATAGACGGTCCCTGCTCAGAAGAGCTTTCAATCTAATTTGGACAGAAAGTCAGGACATCTCAGGGTTGGGGAGTTTCTGGCAAGATTGTTCATAATCTGCAGGTGCACCCGCTTCTTTAGGTGCTAAAATTTGCACCCGCCCCTGAGCAAGCATAAACGACAGTCGCTTCAGTCTAGAATAGATGCAGTTTCTGACAGTTTACCCGTAGCATTAGATAAAGTGGCAAAGCTGCTTATGGATTTGTTATGGTAGTAGGGATTTGCTGGATGACCTGCTGTAAAATCCCCCTTTGCAAGATCAGTTAGGAGTTTGTTGTGGCACTTTGAAGTTCACTATTTTGGTGGAAAATGGGAATGCACACAGCAGATCTTCCAATGGAAATGTCATGATTTTTTTTTTTACTTTTTATTACTTATATCACTAGGCAAGTCTAGGTCTGGACTGGAAGCAAACCCAGCACCTTGAATGAAAATTCTTGTCCCTTGCTGGTTCCTGCAAAGACCTTTAAGCAGAGGAATGTGAAGAAGTTCGAGCTGAAACAGCGAAGGTCTTGAAAGCTCAGCCTGAGGCCATTTCTGCCACCCCTTCTGGCAGCAGTTTCAATGTGATATTTCTGCTGGGCTCACACTTCCTGCCAGCTGATCTGTAAATATCTCAGGTCTCTTTGGAGAGATTAGAGGGTAACTGCTTTCACATGTGTTTATGTACAAGCCTGCAAATGAGCACAGGAAAAAATCCGAGACATGGAAAATGTCTGTTTGTTTTCCCGAATCTGCCAAGCAACAGAATATAAGTGAAGTTTTATAATGTTGCATGACAATGTGAGAGGCTTACCCGTTATGTCACTGGCAGACCAGCTGTGCCTGTCACTGAAATACATACAGTGCTTTTTTTTTTGAGCTAAGTCGCTGCTGCATGAGAGAATACAGAGACTGGAGAAATGGGTAATAACCGTTGAAATGAAATGGACACATAAGCAGGAAACTGTAATCCTGAATCAATTTCTAAATGTAATTCTTTTATTTACAAAGCTCGATAGGTGTCAGTAAGGAGCTACCCGTGTTTCCCTGAAAATAAGACACTGTCTTATATTAATTTGGGGCCCAAAAAAGGTACTAGGTCATATTTTCAGGGATTTTCAAGAACAATGATCATCTCTCCCTTCCATCTCTCCTCCACCCCAATTCTTCCTATTTCCTTTCTCTCCCCCACATGTGCAGCATCTTTCCTCCCCTCTCACCCATCCCTTTCTGCAGTATCTTTCAATCCCTCCAATTCCCCTGTGCAGCAGAACCCTTGCAGCTTCTATCCCTCCCTTCCTCCCATCCCCCATGGAGCATTTTTTGATCCCTCCCATTCCCCCTCTCTTCCTGCTGACCCTTTCATCTCTCCCACCCATCCGAACCCCAAACACGAGACCGAAATACAGTACCTTATAACAAACTGCATCATTGGCAGCACAAGCCCCATCGTGGCTTTCTCACACCTGGGCGTTCCTCTGCTGCATTGCTGATGACATCATTCAGTGCTAATTAGCTCTATCGCTTGTATTAGCTTCTGATCAGTGTTGTTAGGTTGCATCCGCAGGAGTTTCGTCAGCCAGAAGCCTGAAGTCATAATGCCATTATACAGAACCATGGTGAGACCTCATTTGGAATACTGTGTGCAATTCTGGAGGCCACACTACCGAAAAGATGTGCTGAGAGTACAACGGTGCAACGGATGGCCACCAGGATGGTCTCAGGGCTCAAGGATCTATCGTACGAGGAAAGGCTGAAAAATTTTCGGCTGTACTCACTCGAGGAACGTAGAGAGAGAGGAGACATGATCGAGACGTTTAAGTATTTTACTGGCCATATTGAGATGGAAGAAGAGATTCTCTTTCTCAAAGGACCCTCAGCCACAAGAGGGCATCCGCTCAAACTCAGGGGCGGAAAATTTCATGGCGACACCAGGAAATATTTCTTCACTGAGAGAGTGGTTGATCCTTGGAACGAGCTCCCGGTGCAGGTGATCGAGGCAAACAGCGTGCAAGAATTTAAGAGCAAATGGGATGCCCATGTGGGATCCCTTAGAGGGTTAAGCCAAGGGAACCTGTCACCTTGAGTAGGATCCCTAGGATAGTAGACTTGGGGGTGGGTCAGTAGAGTTGGCAGACCTGATGGGCTATGGCCCTTATCTGCTGTCATCTTCTATGTTTCTATATTAAGGAGGCAGGGAATGGTCCACCCCGAGCGCCGTCTCGGTGGGAACATTGGCATCCATCCTCCTCTCTGCCCGCCCCCAGCTCTTTCCCTGCCCCCACTATCACACAAACGTACCTCTTTAATGTTCCCAGTGCCAGAAGCAATCCCGCCAGCAACTTGCGCCAGCGTCTGCTCTTCCTCTGACTTGACTTCCTGGACCCACATCAAGGAGATGATGTCAGAGGAAGGGCCGATGTTGATGTGAGCAGCAGGTGGGGGTTGCTGCTGCACCTGGAATGTAAAAGAGGTGCAGGAGAAGGGAAGGGGAATGTGTGTGTGGCAGGAGGGGGCGTGGAAGAATGCATGTGAGGGGTGCCATCACCACCCCAGGCACCCCTCACACCCTCGCTACGCCACGGGTTCTGAGTCCTGAAGCTTTACTAACATACAGAATACACTTGAAATGTAGCCCAAGCAGGCAATGGGTTGGGGGGAAGATGGGCTACATTTCAAGTGTATTCTGTATGTTAGTAAAATTACAACAAAAACAGAACACCTAAATTGAGAGAACCAAAGCTTCAGGACTCAGAACCCGTGGCGTAGCGAGGGTGTGAGGGGTGCCTGGGGTGGTGCTACCATCTCCACCATACAGCAAGGGAGGGGCAGATGGGAAAAAGCTGCCCTGGAGGACCCTGGAAGGAGCCGAGTCCTCCAAGGTCCCGGCTTTAAAACCTTGCCCCCGCGCCGTCACTCCCTGCCTTCCTCCAATCCGCTAAACTCACTGTCGCGGGAAAAATCCTCTACTCAGTCCCCTTATCTTACCACTCCACCTTCCCCATCCCCCCCCACCCATTGCCTGCTTGTCTCCTTCCAGGGTCCTCCAGGGCAGCTTTTTCCCATCTGCCCCTCCCTTGCTGTATGGTGGAGATGGTAGCTCCGGAGGGTGAGTCTCCCGAGCTACTGGGTGTTGAGGCTCATCCGGCGATGAGCAGTGGGCCGGCTGGAAGCCGTGGCGTGGGGTCAGGTGACCCAGTTAAGGGGACATGGGGTCATGCCGCCCCTCAGACTCTTGCTGTATGTGGCGGGGTCGAGGGCAATATCTTGCAATGTATACCTGGTAGCTTGGGAGGAGCTCGGTGATGTTGCTAATTTATGATTAATTTTTTAATTGATGCTAATATATGCAATGTTATGTTAAGTTATATAGTTTATTATTATTGATCAATAGAACTGTGGCTATTTTTCCATATCCGAGTGTGTGTTGAATGTTGGAGGAGCATTGGGTTTAGGGGTGGGGGTGGTTAAGGGCATCATGAATTACTGAATCTCGTAGAAAATAAGATGAGTACACTAAGAGCTACTGAAAACAAATCTTTCTTTGTTTATTTATCTCCCGCCTTATCCAGGGCGAGTTACACACTTGCATACCATAGAATGCATCAGTGACCAGCACCCTGGAATCAACAGTCTCAGACCCTGCTCCAAAACCAGCAGTTCATACTGTAAACAGCCTATAAAAACTTGATAAGATAATACCAACTGCATGCAAATCATAAATCAAAAACAGCAACATTGATTGTTTCCTCAGCCTCAGCATCAACCCAGCACCCAGTCAATTGGGCTTATGTGTTGCCTCAGCAGGAGTCCTCTGCTCAAGGATTATGTCAGCTGTGGTTTACATCAAATTCCCTCTTAAACTCAGGATCTCTGCGCCCTCACAGACCGCCCTATGGTGTGAAACGTAGCTTGGAAGATTGCTAGATTCAGGTAAAAAGTAGCTGGAACTGGGTACTGGAAAGGTTCAGTTCATGGTCGGATTACATTACAAGAGGTTGAGTTGGTTACCCAGGAAGTTACAATGGACAGTTTGACACAGATATTCAGTAGGGTTGCTAGTACAGGTACATCAGTACAACTATTAATACAGTTAGGTCATATAGTTACAAATGCATAGTTACGAGTTCAAGTAGGTCATCATTGGCTCATCGTTATGTCCCAAGAGTTGCATTAGACAGTTCAGTTACTTCAGGGTTGGCTCCCTGTACATTATAATACTGGCCCCTCCCACACCCAAATGGTCTGGATTTGATTGTTGACGTTTTTCTTTTCAAAAATGGCCCTAAAGATTAGGCATTCTGAGGTTAGACGTCCTGGTGGCCCAAGATGTCCAAATGGGTAATTTTGAAAAATAAAATAAAATCTGGACCTGGATGTTTCCCCACCCTGACCTTTGGGCGTCTTGCGGGAAATGTCCAAAGTCAGACTTAGACACACTATCGAAAATGGTCTTCCACACTTCTAAGTTTAGGTCTGCCAGAGCTCAATTTAGGAACGTTTAACTGGTTTTCCCTGTCCTAAATCTATCTCTTATGCCACCCACTTTTTAGGCATCCAAATTTACAGCACAAAGTTAGGAACTCAAATTCAGTACATTTTCAAAGAAGGCAATTTAAAGTCTAACTCTCAATGTTAAGTGCCTAAACCCTTTGGCCTCCTAATAAGTTAATAAGTTAATAAGAACAGAAGACTAGCCTTACTGGGTCAGACCTAAGGTAAATTAAGCCCAGTATCCTGTTCTCATGGTGGCCAATCCAGGTCACTAGTACCTGGCCAAAATCCAAGGAGAAGCAACATTCCATGCAGAATCTCAAAGGATAGCAAGATTCCGGAATCCCAGAGAGTAACAAGATTCTAGAACCCAAAGAGTAGCAACATTCCATGCTACCGATCCAGGGCAAGCAAAGGCTTTCTCCCAGGTCTTTCTCAATAACAGACCATGGACTTTTCCAGCTCTTGGTTTGGAAAGATCCTGTATCTCCAAGCAACAGCACTCCACCTCCTGTCCGACTGCTTAGTAATATCTATTAGGATTCCTTACCGGTTCATCATTTTCCTGCAATTCCAACGGACGCAATAATGAATGGAGTGCTTGAAAGCCTCGTGATCCATCGTTAGCTTGGCTGTGCATTCCAGTGTGATTCACCAGGATGTCATGTTTCTATATTAAGGAATCTGATTGTACTGTGCAGTAATTAATTTAACAGTGTTACCTGACTGGAATGATAGAATGAGACACCTGGGAATATGAGTTGTCAGGCAGGGATGGACTAGTGGCGGGTTGTGCGAAATCCAATGACACATTTTGTCTGTGTATGCAGGAATAATTTTCCAGCACACATAAAAGCAGATATGCCACAGAGGTTCATCCATGGCTTTGAAGCAGTTTTCAAAAACCTCAAGGAGGGAAGGGCGGTACACCGACAAATTTTGCATGACAAATGCGCCCCAACAATTGTGTGCAGGGACAATGCCCCCCATCAAATGTACCCTGTGAAATGCAAAAGGTATTCATACATTGAAGGCCCTGATTTGTTCAGACTCCTCAGGCCCCGTCACTTGGGAGGGGCCTGAGGAGTCTGAGCAAATCAGGGCCTTCCAGATATCCAGTTATGTAAAGGGTTCTGATAATCATCATGTAACCCTTACCCTAACACTAGATAGGAAGTGAATGTTTTAAGTGTAGTGGGAGGGGGGTCCCCCCTCAAAAAAGAGGGTTACTTTATAACCCTCAGAAAGACAAACTAGTATCCAATTGTCGTGCGCGCCAGGAAGGGCAGAGGTAAGGGCAAGATGTGGGTGACAATTTCAGGAGGTTAATATTAGGCATTACAAGAATATTTTTAACTATGAGAATAGCAAACATTATAGAGATGTGCGGCGGCAGCAAAAAGGGCAAACAGAATGCTAGGAATGATAAAGAAGGGGATCATGAACAGATCAGAGAAGGTTATCATGCCACTGTACCGGGCCATGGTACGCCCTCATCTGGAGTACTGCGTCCAGCACTGGTCGCCGTACCTGAAGAAGGACACGGTACTACTCGAAAGGGTCCAGAGAAGAGCGACTAAGATGGTTAAGGGGCTGGAGGAGCTGCCGTACAGCGAAAGATTAGAGAAACTGGGCCTCTTCTCTCTCGAACAGAGGAGATTGAGAGGGGACATGATCGAAACATTCAAGGTACTGAAGGGGATAGACTTAGTAGATAAGGACAGGTTGTTCACCCTCTCCAAGGTAGGGAGAATGAGAGGGCACTCTCTAAAGTTGAAAGGGGATAGATTCTGTACAAACGTAAGGAAGTTCTTCTTCACCCAGAGAGTGGTAGAAAGCTGGAACGCCCTTCCAGAGGCTGTTATAGGGGAAAACACCCTCCAGGGATTCAAGACAAAGTTAGACAAGTTCCTGCTGAACCACAACGTACGCAGGTAAGGCTAGTCTCAGTTAGGGTGCTGGTCTTAGACCAGAGGGCTGCCGCGTGAGCGAACTGCTGGGCATGATGGACCACTGGTCTGACTCAGCAGTGGCAATTCTTATGTTCTTAAAGGTATGGAGGGCCGTGAATCTTAAAGGGATTTTTGAGCTTTAGAAAAGCGATAAAAACCCACCTCGTCACCTGACACCTCAAGACAAGCTAGCGTTCAGACAGTTACTCCCAAGCCACTGTTTTCTTAATAGAAGCTCAGCCGACCCCCCCCCCTCCCCTGTGCACGCTTCAGGCTCCAGAAGAACTGAACTAGACGCATCTCAAGGGACCCTATTGCCTTAATCTTCTGTTCCCTGTTGTTAATTCTTATCCATGTTACCATGTAACCTGTTATGGGCTCCTCGAGGAGGACGGGTATAAATTGAATTAAATAAATCAAATCAATTAATTAATTAATGTGAAGGGGACGGATTGTACCGGGAGCCGGCATCTACCTCGCAAAATACGCATGATGTATGATATGCGCATATTTACAGAACAGCACTAAGGTGGAACTGTGACATTTCCCTGCGTCTGTGCATTATTGGTGCAAGTGAAGATAAATACATAAGAATACTAGGGGTTATTGACAATAAACTTCCTTATCATGTTTCTTTAGACTTCGCTTAATTAGATCAATTTCTAAGTTTCTCAAACCTAAATCTTTAAATATTCTACTTCATTCATTAATCATTACTAAACTTGACTATTGTAATTCACTATTCAAAAATATTACACAAAAAGAAACGCTTACAAATTATTCAAAACACCGCAGTTAAGCTTATCCATAAGGGTAAGAAATTTGATCATGTTACACCTTTTTTGATTAAATCCCACTGGCTGCCCATCAATCATCGCATTACTTATAAAATTTTATTATTAACTTTCAAAACTCTTAATACCAATGAACCTCTATTCATCAGTAAAGTTCTTATCCCATATATTACTTCACGTTCTCTTCGTTCAACAAATCAAAAATTATTAGTAATTCCATCTCTAAAAATTATTGGAACCGGTCGCCAATAAATATTTTCAGTAACAGCTCCACAACTTTGGAATTCTTTACCTTTACAACTGAGAGATGAAAGTAATTTAGACAATTTTAAAAAGAACTTAAAGACCTTTTTATTTAAAGATGCTTTTAACCTGTAAATTGCTTTATTAGACCTTTTTTTCTTTTCTTTAACTTTCTCTCTGATATTATCTATTGTTCTTTTATGTTTTGTTTTATGTAATTTTTGTTTTGTTTTATATTTTTAAATACTTTGTTATAGTACATATTTTTAATACTTTGTTAAAATTACATGTTATTTTATTTATTGTAATTCGTTTAGAAAAATTTTTAATTAAGCGATTAATCAGAAATAAATAAAACTTGAAACTTTTTCAATCTCTCATCATTTGGCACACAGCTTGCACAATCTGTAGTAAATCAAGTGATGTTAAATAAAGAATAGTGTGTAATTTATAGCATTAACTCCAATAGTACTTCAGTTGTAGTGCAGTCTAAGTGCTGGAATTTCTCTTATTGGCTACGCTGAAGCATCCATCTGGGGTGTTTAGCAAGAGGGCTTTACATAGTCCTTCCAGCCCTCTCCCGTGATTTTACATCGATATATGTCTGGTGAAACATCCATCACCACTTGCCTCCAACATTCATGACTTTTTTTTATGACAAGCCATTCATTTTCTGTGCAGCGATAAGTTTTCAAGTACAACTAATAATGTCCCTTGGTGAAAATGGAAGTCTGATATCAGACTTCAAAAGGAAATCGTGTGAGATCGTTTGCAGGTTCCTTAGATCAGCACAGTCAGCAAGGCGGACCTTCTAGGGCAGAGGTGTCAAAGTCCCTCCTCGAGGGCCGCAATCCAGTCGGGGTTTCAAGATTTCCTCCATGAATATGCATGAGATCTATTAGCATACAATGAAAGCAGTGCATGTAAATAGATTTCATGCATATTCATGGAGGAAATCCTGAAAACCCGACTGGATTGCGGCCCTCAAGGAGGGACTTTGACACCCGTGTTCTAGGGCCTCTGGAAGATCTTCAACGACCAAACCGAAGCATCTTCTTTATTTTCCATTCATATGGCCAGCAGTGGTGAGGCTGGGTTTTAGTGGGCTTTGCTTATTTGGTGGTCCACATTTTAATTTTCGGCCTTTAAAAAGTGTACAGTGAGGCTATTATAGGGTGTTGAAGCGTAAAATCAGTTTGGCCATGAGGGCAAAACTCAATAAATGCAGGAAAGAGTCATTTCCAAACCTTCTGAAGCTGAAAAAAGTCTTCCAACTGAACTGAAGAGATAATAAAACAGTAAACCAGAGACCATCAGAGCCCAGCCTAAAAATGCACTTGAGTGGGAATATGGCCCACAAAGCAGAGTGCATTTTCTGAGCCAACAAAGCAACATAACATCGTCTCTCCATCAAAGGAGGCACCATCACTCATTGCTCTGTTATGTTATAATAGAGCACTTAGAAGGCTGCTTTTCAAAAGTGCTTTATAACCTATTTTCAAATAATAAAATACCCCATTGAATCACTAAGATCGCCCCCTGACAAGAGACTGGTCCATTTGTTGCTTCTTTGCATTACGAATCAGCTTCTGTTTGTCCAATCAGCAAATTTTGCTATTGATCAAAGGAGCTTTTATTGTGCTTGAATGGGACATCTCAGCGGTCCACCTGGAGCCTCAAATTCCTGCTCACGCTGCAGGAAAGTGGCCCCATTTGGTTTACATTATTTAAAGCTTTCCCCGAGATTTTGGAAAATGATGCTGTGGTTCTGGTATATCTATTTTTGTAGCTCCCAGATGAAAACGTTTTGGTAGGGCTTGATGATTCCTCTTCTGCTTTGCTGGAATGGGGGGGGGGGGCACAGTTCAGGTGTCATAATTTTTCCGGAACTGTCACTCCCATTGCAATCAAGAGATACAACCCTATATTAACCACCAGGACAAGAGGAAATGAGGATAAGAGACATAATGACTCATTTCACCGGTATAAATGGCTTCTCTCTATAGTCAAAAGGAATCTGACTCCCAGAAATTCTGAATGTGTTCTTTCTTTTATTATGAAAGAAAGTTCCAAGGCTTTTGCATTTATTTGCCTATTTATGAATCTGTCTTGAAACTCCTTCCCTTCCATTGAAAATGAGCTGCATTGTTTATATTGTGCTAAGTGCTGCAAACCTGAGCGATCCCATGCAAATAATTCTGCTCCCACCTCTCCTAGTAGGGTTTTTCCCAGAGGAAACACGTGAAGTATTGAAAAACACAAATGGACTTGGGATTGCAAAAGACTACATTCGTTGTCGACACAAAAATACCAACATTCTTGAAAACTCCACAAAGAAAATCTTAGCCCACACGAGAAGATTCTTTTAATAAAAATGTCTTTATTATGCAATATTGGTTATAGACAGAATCTCCAAATTTTGGGCATTGGAGGAACCAATTGCATCGTTCACTTTTTATTTGAGGTTTGTCGATGTCCTAGATCTAGACAAACTCATCTTTTTATGAAAACTTATGTTCAAAAACTTTCACCTAGAGCAAGAAGTTTAATTCTTAATAAATTACATTGAAGCTATGGTTGCCTTCATTGTATTCCACAACTTGGTGGTTTTTTTGTCACTTTTCATCTTGGGAGGGAAGGGAGAATGGGACAGAGGGAAGGGGGATGGGATGGGATGGTGGGAAGGGGAAGGTGGGAGAGGGAGAAGGGAGGGGGTGATAATGCGGATGACATCACAATTGTCATCCCCATCCACTCATTCACGCAAGAAACAGAGCAACTCATCTCATCAATACTTACAATGGTTGAACACTGGACCACCCAGTCCAAACTGAAACTAAATCCAGAAAAGACCAAACTCTTCCTAGCAAGTCCCAACCACAAAATAACGACCACCACCTTACAACTCAACGGCCTAACTTACCCTATTAACCCCACCATCAAAATCCTGGGAGTCACCCTAGACCGCTGCCTGACCTTTGAGGACCACACCAACACCCAGGTCAAAAAATGCTTTCATACCCTCTGGAAACTTCGCACCATCAAACATTACTTTGACTTCCCCTCCTTCAAACTGCTGGTTCAATCCCTAATCCTAAGCACACTGGATTACTGTAATATAATTCATATAGGCTCCTACAAGAAAACCATCCAGCGACTGAGACTTATCCAAAACACTGCAGTCCGCCTAATCTTTGGCCTCAAAAAATCAGACCACATCACCCCTTATTATAAAAAACTACACTGGCTGCCAATAGAAGCGAGAGTCATCTTCAAATTCGCCTGTCTCTGCTTTAAAACCTTAACTGGCTTATCACCGATTTATCTGTCTCACCACTTCGTGTTCCCCAAAACCACAAGCACGCGTAATACCAACCTGTTTACCTACCCTTCCCCAAAGGGATGCACCTACAAAAGATTCTTCAACAGAACTCTCTCATACCAAGCTGGCAGATGGTCAAACTGCCTGACCACCCTTATTTCATCGGCCCCATGTTACTTATCCTTCAGGAAATCTCTCAAATCTTTCCTCTACGACAAATTTCTTGAACCTCCCCCATCACCAAATAACTAAAGACTACCTCATTAGTTGGCCTCTCGCACTACCTCACCACTACAAACTCAACCCTGCTGTATATGTACTGTCCCCTGTATGATAATCCTACTTTGTTTCTTTACTGTATAAAATACCTATACTGAATATGTACAGTTCGCATTGTATCATCGCTGTAAATGTACAGTCTCTTGCTCTGTAAACCGCTCTGAACTGTTTGTGGTACTGCGGTATATAAAAATAAAGTTATTATTATTATTATTATATAGAATGTTTGGAGGAATGATAGTATTTATGATAATATTTTATATATTATATGGACTGGAATTTTAAATTGGTGAATTTTTTTTGTAAGGAAGTTCTTTTTCACCCAGAGGGTGGTGGATACATGGAACGCGCTACCGGAGGATGTGATAAGCAGGAGTACGCTACAGGGCTTCAAAGAAGGATTGGATAGGTATCTGGAGGACAAAGGGATTGAGGGATACAGATAGGAGTAGAGGTAGGTTATAGGGATAAGATTAGAGGACTAGAGACAGTTACATAATTAGTCAGAGACACTGTTCAGGCAATTAGGCCTGAAGGGCCGCCACGGGTGCGGACCGCTGGGCAAGATGGACCTCTGGTCTGCCTCAGCGGAGGCAACTTCTTATGTTCTATAATATGAATGTATTTTTACTTTGTTCCTTCAATAAAAATGTTTGAATGTAAAAAAAAAAAAGTCTATTAAGTGAAAGTCCTCCGGATCTAGGATGCACAGTTTTATGAAACTTAGGAGGTCTTTTACTAAGGCGAATTAGCCAATTTAGTTGAAAGGGGATCGATTCCGTACAAACGTAAGGATGTTCTTCTTCACCCAGAGAGTGGTGGAGAACTGGAACGCTCTTCTGGAGGCTGTTATAGGGGAAAACACCCTCCAGGGATTCAAGACAAAGTAGATAAAAGACAGGTTGTTCACCCTCTCCAAGGTAGGGAGAAAGAGAGGGCACTCTCTAAAGTTGAAAGGGGATAGATTCCGTCCAAACGTAAGGAAGTTCTTCTTCACCCAGAGAGTGGTGGACAATTGGAACGCTCTTCCGGAGTCTGTTATAGGGGAAAACACCCTCCAGGGATTCAAGACAAGGTTAGACAAGCTGCTGCTGAACCGGAACCAACGCAGGTAAGGCTAGACTCAGTTAGGACTCTGGTCTTTGACCTAAGGGCCGTCGCATGAGCAGACTGCTGGGCGCGATGGACCACTGGTCTGATCCAGCAGCGCCAATTCTTATGTTCAGTGTTGCTTTAAAACCCAACTGCAATGTCTAAACGAATACCTGGATATTCAACATCGGGTCACACCCAAATACCCACCGATATTGGTGCCAGCTCGAGCATGCGCAGTATTGAACAGATGCCTTCGTTTTGTCCAAGGAGGGGGAAGTTGCACCCCTTCTTTCTGCCAAGATGGCTTCTATGAGTGCCAGTACCTGGATAATTAGCCAGGCAAGAGAGGATGGCTGAATATCAGTAGCAGCATTAAATACTGCTGGGGCCCTGATGGCTCTGCCTTCGCACTGTCCTGGAATTATCCAGATTTTGCTGGACAGTAGGTCAAGATTCTCAGAGCCATGGAGCCAATGCAATTGAAAGTCAGTAGCCGGTCACAGTGCGAGGCTCTTATCAACCTGAAGGAGCTATTTCTCGGGGTCCTGCTACATTTATAATTTACAGAGAACTTACAGGTGCAAAAAAAACAACCTGCACATTCTACCGCAGCTAGCAGGGTTACCGGTAAAACCCCAAGAAAGAACAACAACAAAAAAGGTCAATTCTTTCTTTCCTAGAAGATTTTCTGGCACTGCAGCGCTATGCACAAGACAAAGGATCTTCCCACACACAGAAAATTATGACAGGAAGCAATAAATCCTTTGAAGGCAATAAAAAGCTATGTAGTTATTTCTAATGTGTTCTTCATTTCACCAGGGTGAACAGAACTATCACAAATTTTAGCAGACAACCAACTCTGGTCCCTGAAGGGAGCGGAGCAGCCGACAGTAGCAGCGCCGCTTGTACGCATGCCTCTCGGGAAGCACTTCAGATTTCCTGCATGCCATCCAGATGTTTGCCCCTGTATCCCTTCTCTAGGTTTCTACACGCACTGGCCTTGCCCACATCTTTTTTTTTTTTACTGATCAGTTTTGGATGCACAGTGGCTAGAACACCTCGCAAGATATCTAGAAAGATGGTTTTGAAAATTGGCACTTGAATGTCCTGGCAAAGACATTTTGAGCCAATCAGGGCTTTTGGCCCCTCCCACTGCATCCCAAGATGCAGTGGGAGGGGAAAGCCCCGTTATTTGCAGCATACAGCCCTGTAGGCAGGACGGAGGGTGCTTCCCTCCTGCCCTTTTCTCATCTGAAGTTACAGGGGGGGGGGGAATCTGGGGATATGGGAGGAGGGCCCAGGAATGTTGGGGGGATGTGGAGAGGGGGGCAGAGATGTCAGGAGATGTCGGGGAAGGTCTGAAGATATCAAGGGGATGTTAGCGGAAGGGGTGTAGGGCTCCACTGATCCAGGCAGGGGGAATCCCCATCAGCTGAGCTGCCAGGAATCCCCAAAACCGGCTCAGCTGATTGGGTTTCCTCTGCCATGATCAGACAGAGTAGTTGGTGGGTATGTCTACAAAACTTGCTTTGGTACATTTTTCATATGGATGTTTTTATTTTTGAAAATGGCCAAAAAGGTAGACATCCTAAGGACCAAAATTTATACCTTGTTCATTTTCAGAAATAAAAGCTGGATGTTTGGAAGCTTTGAAAATGGACATTTTTCCTACTGGGTTTGTGGACGTAGTCAGTGCACAAACCATCTTTATTCAAAGCCTTTATAAATTGTTTCATCAAGCCTAGCTTTATATGTAATGGTGGAAGTAGGATTCTATCTCATGCTACCAAAGGTTAAGAACATAAGCAGTGCCTCTGCTGGATCAGATCAGAGGTCCATCGTGCCCAGCAGTCCGCTCAAGCGGCGGCCCATCAGGTCCAGGATCTATATAGTAATCCTCTATCTATACTCTTCTATCCCCTTTTCCTTCAGGAAATCATCCAATCCCTTCTTGAACCCCAATACCGTACTCTGTCTTATCACACCCTCTGGAAGACATTCCAGGTGTCCACCACCCTTTGGGTGAAGAAGGACTTCCTAGCATTGGTTCTGAATCTGTCCCCTCTCAATTTTTCCGAATGCCCTCTCGTTTTTGTAGTTTTCGATCGTTTGAAGAATCTGTCCCACTCCACTTTCTCTATGCCCTTCATTGATTACATTTTGTCCTCCAAGCACCTTCTACTCCCTCGGAGGCCAATCGTTTTTTGCCCAATGTTCATTTTTGGCTCTACTTTCCCAAAGGCATAAAAAGCAAGGATATCAACCATATCGAAGAAACTAGAGCTGATGCAGTCTATCCAAATGCAATTTTCTGAATCAGTGCCCCAAATAACCACAGGAACAGGTCAAAAACCCAAGGCACCAAGAAATGTTTTGTTGTTGTTGGCCTGTGTAATAGAGCAGGATGGAGCAAGAAGATGGACCCCTAAACCCGTCCCATGTCCGGGGAAATCCAGACATCTGGTAACCCTAGAAGAGATGGAAGGAAGGAATCTAATGAAGGAGAAGGTGATGGAGAAGATCATCAGACAACAGTCTTGATAGACAAATATAATATATAAAGAAAGTAAAGGCAGAACAAATATAAAACAATCACATTACAAATTAAAAATAATACAAATCGAAAACCCACCATAATCAAACCAAAACACAAATCAAAGAAATATTAAGCCAATTAATTTATCATTGAGATTTAAAACATAATTTTAAGAACCCTAACATCCAATACAGGAAAAAAAAAACTTTCTATGAATTAGACAGTGCATATAATAAATAAATGATACTTATATCATGCAGCTGACCTCGCACTTGTCGCGGGATAAGAACATAAGAATTGCCGCTGCTGGGTCAGACCAGTGGTCCATCGTGCCCAGCAGTCCACTCACACGGCGGCCCTCTGGTCAAAGACCAGCACCCTAACTGAGACTAGCCCTACCTGCGTACATTCTGGTTCAGCAGGAACCTGTCTAACTTTGTCTTGAATCCCTGGAGGGTGTTTTCCCCTATAAGACTAAAGACTTGAAAAAAATAATCATACCTTAATTTTGAGGTGTTTCATAAAACAAGGTATCCAACAATCATCCCTCCCTAGGTTGCTATGAGGTAGAATAACCCCAAAATATGCCTCATCAGCAGAGTGTCACGCCCAAATTGAAATTAAGCACGGACATGTGAAGCTGAACAAGTTGGTCATTTCCTCTTCAAGGCTTTAAAAATCAGGAAAAGTATTTTAAGCTTTTTTTTTTCTTTCCTGAAAACAGCTGGTAGCTAATACAGCTGATGCAATACCGGTTATTACAACTCTTTATACCAGTCAAGCAAAAGCATTCTCTAGCAACTGTGTTTGTTTATAGGGTATTGTAGTAACATGATCAAAGAAATGACAGTACACAGGTTAATTCCAATAGTAGCATCACTCCTGAGGATTAATTTACTAAAAGATACTAGGACCCTTGGCACAGCCAGATGCTTAATTTTGGGTGGGCCCAAGCCCAAAGGGGGAGGGCATGACATTTTCTCTCTGCCCTTCCTCTCCTACTGACAATCCAGCATCTCCCACAGTCTCTCAAACTCCACTCCCCACTTCTGTATATCTCTTCACTTCAGTGAGCAGTGATCCCCAAAGCCTTCTCTCTGACGTGTTCCTGTCTACACAAAAACAGGAATTACATCAGAGTGAATGTTTGGGCAATTGATTTATTTGAAATTATGCACACTGTCCTTTTTACTGTACATCCTTGTTAGATACTGGAGCATCTTCTTAAAGATGCCTTGGGGGGAAAATCCGCTGCTAATTCCTAGGATAAGCGGCACAAAATCTGTTTTCCTACTTGAGATCAAGCTAGGTACTCTGAACCTGGGTTGACTACTGTTGCTTGACAGACCTTCAGTCTGTCCCAGTTTGGCAATTCTTATGTTCTTATGCTTGACTCTGTAGCATTTTGCTTGAGTGACACTGACTAACAAGAGGTGAACTTTACTAGTCTGTGCTGTGAGGTTGAAGAGTCAGCATTACATCTGGCCTATGAATACGAATGTTACAATAACCGTGTCTTAATTTTTTTTCTTAAAAATTCAGTAAACTCATTGCGAACCTGAACTTACAGGATGAACTTCTTAACAGAGCTGGTAAAACCATTCTAAAATTGCAAACTCAGGGCAAATATGCGGTCTTTGTCAAGTTCTGAGCTTTGGCGTGCTCACATGGTCGCATCTTCCATCAAACGGAGACACTACAGAGCTAAGTGGATTTTTTTTTGCTCTTTATAAACTGAGTAATAAGTAATGAGCTACTACTCTATAGAGCCTATTACATATGATCTATTATTCAAAGACCGTTAGATTTACACCCTTTTCTTGCTGGATACCTAATGGCTTTTGTCTCCATTCTTCAGAAATATTGGGCTCCGCTTACAAAGATGCAATGGCTCTTCTCCTGTGGCTAATTCACTGAAGCCCTTAGGAATTGCGTCGGTTCATTTGCCACGGGGGAATCACTAGCGCGGCTTTGTAAAAGAAGCCCAGTGTTTTGTGGAGTGGACTTCTGCCATTTTTGTGTTTTGGGGCTTTAGCTTGGTTGATGGCACTTAGTTCAGAGTTCTTTTATTTGGGATTTGAAGAACATCCCTTATCCTGCGGGTAAAGCTTTATTATTATTTGTTTCTATCCTGCTACTAATGACTGGGGAGTCAATTCTGACCGGTTTCCATAAGCTTCTGTAAAAGGTGTTATAATACTGCAGCCATCAAAGAGCGGCGCAGGACCAGGCAGGAAGCGCAAAGGTCGAGCTCCTGCATTCTGCGTCGCTCTTCTAAGACATAGGCAACCATCCAGAAGACCACGCTGGACCTCCGCCACTAAGAAAGGCACCGGGGGCGGCTGCAGGCTTCGGGCGGCTTCTGGCGATTGCGGGCTGTGGGCTTTGGGCGGCTGCGGGCTTCCCAACACCAGACCACCAGATGCACCTACGTGTAAAGGAGGAAAAATCAAGAAGAAAAAAATTCTGAACCAAATTTTATTTTTCTTGGTTTTTCCTCCTCTACAAGTGGGTGCGTCTTATGGTCCAGTGCGTCTAATGGTCCGAAAAATATGGTAACACTCATTTCAGGTACAGTGGCAAAATAAGTCAGTTGGACTGAGAACTTTTCAGCACCCCCTCGTAGCTCTGGAATTTGAAAACGTTTCATCAAGGCCATCCATCAAATAAGTATAATGAAGAATTTATGTCTTTATTAGAATTTGGCTCATGCCCTTTTCAGTTGCAGTTCAACATTACGGTAAATTGTTTTTTCCATGCTGTTATTATTCCTTCAAGCTCGTTTGAAATGAAGGTACACAGTGACAGCTTTTCCATCCCTGCCCTTCACAGCTGCCTCCTCTTGTAATGCCAGGCACTGAACATAAGATAGTTTTATTACACAGAACTGACACCCAGGGACAAATCTTATCTGGATGGATATCGCCGGGGGAAAGAGACAACTTTCGAGATCTTGTTTCAGAAAGATAACCTCATCAGTGAAGCCTTATTGAACTGCCAAGGCTTAATGCCAAATAGTAATTAACAGTGATTGCCAAATTCCCAATGCAAGTGTTAATGTAACCATTAGCAATGACTGAGAGACTGAGCTAAAATATTGTCTAGCAAGGGGAAAAGCCATTCCTGTCAAGGTATGCACACAGTTAAAATCCGGATCATTGAACACCAGCGTTGCATTAACAGAAATATTACTAGTGCTTCCTTGGTTAAGGTTTCCTGACGGTACCAGTATGTGTTACATAAGGATAACTTGTATCATACACCGTAACTTTCTGCGTATCGAATTAGGTATAACTTGTACTGGAAATCTTGCATCGTAAGGACAACCATAGCAAATTATAACCGGTAAACTTTATACAGTACTCCCCTGAAATTCATGGGGGTTCCGTTCCAATGCGGTTTAGGAGCTGATCGAAGGTAGGAGAAGCAGGAGAGGGCAGCTGGGGCGCTGGCGGGTGCTGAAAATCATTAGCGGTATTCTCCGACTGCCTCTTCCTGGTATTAAAGTCAGGCTACACCAATCAGAAGCTCCTTTGACATGCCAGATAGCGTGTCAAAGCAGCTCCTGATTGGTGTAACCATGGAAAATGCCGTGAATTACTGAGTCCGCAATTCGTGACTCGGGAATTTGCAGGGGGGGGAGGGGGGGAGTGTATCATCATTAGCCCCTAGCATGTATCAAGTTAGGATAAAAACTTGTATCGTATACTTCTACAGAAATTGTGTCTGTTAAAACCAGTAAGCCGTTCTGAGCTGTTTGGGGACAACGGGCTAGAGAATGAATTTAATGAATTAATTAAATTAATAAATAAAACCCCAGACACATGGCCCCGCCCCAGCTCAGCCCCCACAAAGCCTCCTCTCTTCTTCCCTGACGAGCTCCAGCCGCATCGGGAGGGCCTGGAGCATGCATGGATGTGTATGACATCATCCACATCTGCTCAGAGGCTCTCCAGATGCGGCTGGAGCTCGTTGGGGCTTTCTAAAACCTGGACAAACTGCCGGGTTTTGGAAAGTCTGTCCGGGCACTGGACAGTCCTCTAAAAAGAGGGCAAGTCTGGGTTTTTCCCGAACATCTGGTAATGAACATTGGAATGAAATGGGAACAAACTGGAGAACTTAAGTTTTTGGTCTTTAAGGTTATTAAACAAGAGGAGACAAGACGAGCAAAGAGTAATTTATGAAATGAAGTCTGTGGCATACCTTTGCTCTTAATTTGGAGGTGGATTAGAGCTCCTTCCTTTAGGGCTAGACCTCTCATACGAGCACATTCAAATATATATGTTGGTTTATTTCTTAGTGTTTATTTGTTGAGACTTAATACATCCTGTTCTTCTGTTTAAGAACATAAGAACATAAGAAGCGCCATCTCCGGATCAGACCTTCGGTCCATCAAGTCCGGCGATCCGCACACGCGGAGGCCCTGCTAGGTATTCACCTGGCTTATTTTATAGCCAACCATATCTTTATATGCCTATCTCAAGGAGATATGCATCTAGTTTGCTTTTGAAACCTAGGACTGTCGATTCCGCAATAATCTCCCCTGGGAGAGTATTCCAGATGTCAACCACTCTCTGTGTGAAGCAGAACTTCCTGACATTAGTCCTGAACTTGCCCCCCCTTAGCTTCATTTCATGTCCTCTTGTCTGTGTCAAATTGGACATTGTAAATAATCTTCTCTGCTCTATTTTGTCAATTCCTTTCAGTATTTTGAAGGTCTCGATCATATCCCCACGCAGTCTCCTTTTCTCAAGGGAGAACAATCCCAGTGTTTTAAGTCGATCCTCATATTCCAGTTTCTCCATACCCTTCACTAGTTTAGTTGCTCGTCTCTGCACCCTCTCCAGCAGTTTTATATCCTTCTTTAGGTAGGGAGACCAATGTTGGACGCAGTATTCCAAGTGGGGTCTGACCATTGCCCTATAAAGCGGCATTATAACTTTCTCCGATCTACTCGAGATTCCTTTCTTTATCATGCCCAACATTCTATTTGCCTTATTTGCCGCTGCCACGCATTGTGCCGACGGCTTCAGGGTCCTATCTATCAGTACACCCAGATCTCTTTCTTGTTCACTTTTCCCCAGAGTTGCACCTGACATTCTGTACTCGTATTCCTTATTTTTACTGCCTAAATGCATTACCTTGCATTTCTCCACGTTGAACTTCATCTGCCATTTCTCCGCCCATTTTTGTAACCGACACAAATCGCTCTGGAGTTCCTCACTGTCCTCCTGCGATCTGATTGCCCGGCAGAGTTTTGTGTCGTCTGCAAACTTGATGATCTCACTGGATGTTCCGTTTTCCAGGTCATTGATATAAATATTAAAAAGGATCGGCCCAAGTACCGAGCCCTGGGGCACACCACTAGTCACTCTCTCCCAGTCGGAGAACTTCCCATTTATGCCCACTCTCTGCTTTCGGTTTTCCAGCCATTTGCCTATCCATCTTTGTATATCTCCCTCTATGCCATGGCTTTGTAGCTTCCTGAGAAGTCTTTCGTGTGGAACTTTGTCAAATGCTTTCTGGAAGTCCAAGTATATTATGTCCACCGGCTTTCCACTATCAATTTGCTCGTTCACGGTCTCAAAGAATTGGAGTAAATTCGTCAGACACGATTTCCCTTTCCTGAATCCATGTTGACTGGGTTTCATCAAGTCGTGTGTGTCCAAGTGCTGAACTATGCTATCCTTGATCAGTGATTCAATCATCTTGCCGGGGACAGACGTAAGACTCACAGGTCTATAGTTGCCCGGTTCTCCTCTCGATCCTTTTTTGAAAATTGGCGTGACGTTCGCTTTCCTCCAGTCGTCTGGTATCTGACCAGTTCTGATTGACAGGTTTGCAAGTTTTTGCAATAACTCTCCAATTTCAATCTTCAATTCCTTCAAGACTCTCGGGTGAATTTCATCCGGTCCAGGTGATTTGTCACTTTTAAGTTTGTCGATCTGATAGTATATCTGGGCTAAGTCCACTTCAACTGTGGTGAGGCTGTCTTCTATTTCTCCTGCAAACACTTTCTCCGCTTCAGGTATTGTTGAGGTGTCCTCCTTCGTAAAAACGGACGCAAAGAAGGAATTTAGTTTGTCTGCGATTTGTTTATCTTCCTTGATGTACCCTTTTCTTCCCTTGTCGTCCAGGGGTCCCACTGCCTCTTTTGCAGGTTTTTTCCCTTTCACGTATCTAAAGAAGGGCTTGAAGTTTTTGGCCTCCCGGGCTATTTTTTCCTCATAGTCCTGTTTTGCTTCCCTCACCGCCTTGTGACATTTCTTCTGTTCATCTTTATGTTTGTTCCAGGCTTCGGTTGTCTTCGTGCATTTCCATTTTTTGAAAGAGTCCTTCTTTACCTTTATGGCTTCCTTCACCTGTATGGTAAGCCATGCCGGTTCTCTTTTGCCTTTAGTTCTCCGATCTTTGGAAATCCTCGGAATGTAGAGATCTTGTGCTTCTGCAATAGTATTTTTCAATAGGCACCATGCCTGATCTACTGTTTCAAGTTTGTCCACCATCTTCTCGAGTCGTTTTGTTACCATGGCTCTCATGCAATCGTATTTACCCTTTTTAAAGTTTAAGGTGGTGGTTAAGGTTTTGACATGTTTCCCTTTCCCGATGTCAAGTTTAAAGTTGATTACATTGTGATCACTCGTTCCCAGTGGAACCATGACTTCTACTTCTGTTATCGGTCCAGTGAGACCATTTAGGACCAAGTCCAAGGTGGCGTCGCCTCTTGTCGGCTCTTTTACCATTTGCTCCAGGAAGCAATCCCCTAGCACCTCCAGGAACTTGGCCTCCTTGCCGCAGTTGGAGGCTCCTAGTTTCCAGTCTATTCCTGGGAAATTGAAGTCTCCCAATATAACTACATTGCCTGTCTTGCATACTTGTTTGATTTCCTCCATCATTTCTGAGTCAGTGACTTCCGCCTGTCCTGGGGGACGATAGTAAAGGCCAATTTTTATATCTGCGCCATTGCGACCAGGAATTTTTATTGTACTTTAGCATAAAAATTTTATTCTGTTTTACTTATTCATGAAATGTATTTATTTGAAGCAATTTATACATTTAAACTTTACAGTTGTAGCATATATGTTTCTTTGGGTTTTTAAAAAATATTTTTAGCAATTTAAGGGTTTTCTTTCATTCTCCCTGTTTGTGTTGTAGGCTCTCCAAACCCCTTTTTTCACAAGATCTCATAATAGGAGTTTCAAGCCTCTCCTTTCGTTTCATTGCCTGAACTATGTGGTTTTCATTGCCTGAACCATATGTTCTCCAAGCCTCTCTTTGATTCTCAGGGTTCCAAGCCTCTTGATGAATTTGTGCTTTCCAAGCCTCTTTTTGATTTGCACAGGTGTCTTTATTAGGACCAAATGCTTGCGGGCTCTGTTTCTAAGAACTATGCAATTATATTTATGTCTTTTGCTCATTGAATTTTTATCACTGATTGTCCAGTTCTTCTTATCTGTAAACCGCCTAGAACTCTTGGGAGTTGGCGGTATAGAAAATAAAGTGGTTATTCTTATTCTTATTCACGTGCAGGTTTGGAAGTGACTTTTGCATCCTGTTGCTCTGGTGAGTCCATGATTCTTTCTTCTTATCTGGGTTTGGCATTTTGTTATTTTTACTATCTTTGTGGTGGAACTTAATTTGTTCCTTTTTCTTCAGTCTGCCTACTCTTTGTCAATCTCACACCTTTGAGAGGATTCATAATGGTAGAAACATAGAAGATGACAGCAGAAAAGGGTCACGGCCCATCCAGTCTGCCCACACTAATGGCCCACCCCCTAACTACCTCCATGAAAAGATCCCACATGCCAGTCCCATCTTTTCTTAAAATCTGGCACGCTGCTGGCCTCAATTACCTGTTGTGGAAGATTATTCCAGCGGTCAACCACCCTTTCGGGTGAAGAAATATTTTCTGGTGTCGCCATGAAATTTCCCACCCCTGATTTTCAACGGATGCCCTCTTGTTGACGTGGGTCCTTTAAGGAAAAAAAGATCCTCTTCCACCTCGATACGGCCTGTGACATATTTGAACGTCTCGATCATGTCTCCCCTCTCTGCGTTCCTCGAGTGAGTACAGCTGCAACTTACCCAATCTCTCTGTTTTTTCATCATTCTTGCTCTACCTCTTCTAGTTTACTTTTAAGGCCTTTTCATTGAAAGCTATCCGAGATGCTTGTTTTAGACCACTCCAACAGACTAGTCGCCTACTGTGATTAGCACATTGAAAAAGTCCAATATCACTAATTTCCCAGGTGCTGTGAAAAAAATAATAATAATTAAAAAAAAATATATATATATATATGTACAAAGAAATATATTTAAAATTCAAATAATATGCAGATAGTGAAGTTATAATGGATCATCAGAAAGATGTCAGGGGCGAGATGGGGCTGGATGGAGGTGCAACTAAGTGGGCTTGGGGGTGTGGCCATGGGTTCGGATTTTCCTTCGTGAAAATCTGGTAACCCTATTTTCACAGTACCGACACCCCCAGTAATTTGGTACTTTAGTACCTTTTTAATAGTAATGACCTCGTTATGCTACATTTGCATGGCAGAGTCGGAGGCTCGGAAAAGACCAGGCTGAGCTGTTCTGAGAATCGGGCACTAAAATACTGGTGTGCTAACCGGTTTGCGATCATCATGTTTTGAGAATCTAGCCCTTTATGACTTGTACATTGCTCACAGGTTTCAAACTGGGGTATGAAGAACCCTTTTGTCTCTGGGTTGTATTGAGGCCAATTTTGGTGTTTTGTGTTGATCATTCTTTTAAGAAATATTGCATAGAAAGTTGTACACCACATTGACAGTGGAAAAAGTGGTGAGTTAGCCAAATTAGTCTACTTTTAAATAGAAAAGAAACAAAACTGGAAAAAAAGATGATACCTTTGTATTAGTCCATCGATTTCATTTCTTTTCATTTTTACTACCCTCCTAAATGTATCTCTATTTTCTTTAAAGATTGTGGTTCACCCTCCTTTCCTTTTGTATGTTTATTTGTATAAAGTTGTTTTATTGTTTGTCTCCTAATTTTAAACTGTCATGCGCAGTGTACAACAAATTTTTAATACACTTGAAACTATTAAAATCTTTATATGCTGCCCAATTTGCCAAAAAGGATCCTGGAAAAATAGGAAAGACAAAGCATCCAACAGAGAAAATATTTCATGCATTCTTCAAAAAAGGAATTCAGCCCCCAAACATCTCTGCCCTGCACTGGGCACAACACTTTCCCTACTTTCTGGCTGCCTCTCCCGACCCTCTGGGCAAAGCAGTCTGCGGACGCGCCCTGCAAATTCGTACTGACCAATGAGCGAAGCCCCCGGCCAGGCAGCCAGCCAATGGGGAAAGCCGCGAGTGCCGAGCGGCCGCTTCCGCCCCGCTCTCTCGGAGCCGCCCCCGGCGTTGTGACGTCACAGAGGAGGCGCTCTTATAAACGCCGAGGCGCGGCGTGGTTCGAGCAGTGTTTAGGAGGGAAGATCTGAGTGCGGAGCGGGGAGACTCCCTGCAGCGAGGGCTCTGGCGCCGAATGAGGAGCCCTATGGACTTTTGCTAGAGGAGCCTAAGCGATGGGCTCACTTGGCAACGGGAGCAGGAACGGCACCGGGGGGGCGGTGGTGGGGCCCGGCGACGCCTGGAAGGTGGGCATGAGCATCATCATGGCCCTCATAGTGCTCATCATCGTCTTGGGCAACGTGCTGGTCATCACGGCCATCGCCAAGTTCCAGAGGCTGCAGACCGTCACCAACTGCTTCATCACCTCGTTGGCCTGCGCTGACCTGGTCATGGGGCTGACCGTGGTCCCCTTCGGAGCCATCTCCATCATCGTGGACGCTTGGCAGTTCGGCAACTTCTGGTGCGAGTTCTGGACCTCGCTGGACGTCCTGTGTGTCACTGCCAGCATCGAGACCCTCTGTGTCATTGCTGTGGACAGATATTTTGCCATCACGTCCCCGTTCAGGTACCAAAGCCTACTGACTAAATGCAAAGCCCGGATCGTCATCCTGGTGGTCTGGGTGGTGTCCGTGTTGACCTCCTTCTTGCCCATCCACATGCACTGGTACCGCTCCGTCGAGCCGCACGCCGTCCAGTGCTTTCAGGATGAAACTTGCTGTGGCTTCTTCACCAACCCAGCCTATGCCATTACCTCATCCATCATCTCGTTTTATTTGCCCCTGGTGATCATGGTTTTTGTCTACTCCAGGGTCTTCCAAGAGGCCAAGAAGCAGCTCAAGAAGATCGACAAAAGCGAGGGCCGGTTCCACAACCAGAACAACAACCAGCAAGACCAAACGGGGAGGCAGGGGACCAGGAGGTCGTCCAAGTTCTGCTTGAAGGAACACAAAGCCCTGAAGACCCTTGGCATCATCATGGGCACCTTCACCCTGTGCTGGCTGCCCTTCTTCATCGTCAACATTGCCAACGTGATCCACAAGGACCTCATCCACAAGAACGTCTACGTGTTCTTGAACTGGGTGGGCTACGTCAACTCGGGCTTCAACCCCGTCATCTACTGCCGGAGCCCCGACTTCAGGTACGCCTTCCAGGAGCTCTTGTGCCTCCGCAAGTCCACCCTGAAGTTCTACAGCAACGGCTACCCGCACAGCAATGGCAACAGTTGTTACAACGACGAGCAGGACGCGGCCAATGCGGGGAAGGAGACCACTTGCGAGGTGCTCTTTAAGGAGGACAAGCCCGCCGACCAAGCCTTGCCCAACTGTCAAGGTACGCTTTGATCCGTTCCAAAATACGTGCGTTTCTAAACATCGGTCGTAAAGATAAAGTTGCAAAGTAGCAGTAGCAAACCTCCGAGAAATCTGTAGACCGTGGGCAGGGCAGGCTGTATAAGCAAGTTATTCAGGAAATGGGCTTGGGTAGTGAGGTTTGGCCTCAATAACTGGCTCCCCTCCCCCCTTATCTTTTCATTTTTGTATTGATCTCATCCAAACGTGAAGAATTGTTGGGTTGTTTTTGTATGCTCCCGGTGCTATAGTATACCTTCAAATCCCTATTTGAAAGGAAGGCACCAATTAACACCCCCCCCAAGTCCCCAGGTCACTATTGCTGAGCTCAGTGACACATTACGACTGGGGACAAACGAGCTTTGAGCCTGAGCTGCAAAGTTAAAGAAATTGTTTGAAGCAAGACAGATTTTTTTTAACTGAAGGGAGGAGTGTGACATGGACCCTTTTTCAGGTTTAGACAAGCCCTCAAGATAATCCCTTTGGTACTAGTCAGGGAGGGAGAGAGCGGGTGGGGGGCATAGGTCTTCCTCAATAGACTGTGTAGGTTTTGGCCGGAGCCTGGCTGGTTCCTGCAGGTCTTCCGGGCAATGCCACTTACCCTGAGCGTTTTGGCACTTGGTGTCCAGTATTTGGACAACGGGATCCGGGATTCCTTGTACCAGGGGGTGCCGAAAAGTTCTCAGGCCAACCAAGAAGAGAATGAAGTGGATACGGTTCAATCAATGATCTGAAACAGTGTCAAAAAACGTAGAATTTCATTTCTGTAAATTGGCAGCTTCAGTGGCAAAAGAACGGTCAGAATTTAGGAAGTTGGTTGGTTGGGCAGAGAATTTTTCAGCACCCCCTTGTAATATGTTTCCCAAGAAAGCTCTTTTATATGTTTTGTACTAGGGCAGGGGACAACCCCCCCCTCCCCTCCCCCATGTCTGCCTTTTACTGTCGAGTTGTCCGTGCAAAGCAGCTCCAAATCCGTACTTGAAGTATAATTCGATCAAACTAATGCCCATGCCTTCTATTTATATCAAGCCAAAGAGGATGGCCTATTAGCTGATGTCTTCTGATTAAATGATGGATCTTGATTTTTCTCTTTTTCTGCCGCTTATATGGACGGTGTCATGTGTCGAGTTTTGCCCCCACCTTCACCGTGGCTGTCATATGAGCAGATCTGAAGCAGCAAGTGCAGGCAGGGGGAGGGGGGGGGGTCTGGTCTGGTCTTGCACATGGCCACGGCTGAGAAACTGGAAGTACGAGGCTTGTGACGAGGGACAGACCCTTTACCCACGTGGAGATGGTGCGTTGCTGGGGCAGATCTGAAGGTCATCGGGGAGGGGGGACCCAGTGGATTTTATTTCATTAGAGCTGATGCGTAGGGAGCCAGCGGGATCATTTGCTAGTCTGTCGATCCAGCTTTGGAGAGGGGAGGTTAAGCTCTCTGTGGGTGAAGCATTGAGCCATGAAAAACAAAAACCTGCCCATCGGAGAACCCAGACACAACCCACAGGCTCAGTCAAAACCTGTTAAACTATCACCCAAACACTGGCAACAACTTCTAACAAAATATTTGCAAAGCTCTTACCTGTGCATGTTACATTCCAGCCCCCTTTGACAATGCAAACATATATATATATATATTTTAACTGCTCCTTATAGTCAGATTAATACACAATCTATTCTTGATTTTTGAAATCTTGCTGTTACTTTCCAGGGTGTGCAACTTCTGCATTCTGTTCAAAAAAGCAGACTTTAAAAACTTGAATTTCCCCTGCCCTAAACTCAGACTAAGCCGAGTTCTTACAAGAAATCTTTCTAATAGACAAAATAGAGTTAGGGCCGCTTTTACGAAGCCGCGGCTTTTTAGCGCGCGCTAAACCCATGCTAGGCGGCTAGAACTAACGCCAGCTCAATTACACGCGTTAAACCACTAACGCGGCTTCGTAAAAGGAGCCCTAAAACCTTTGATTTTCCTTCTGAAATAGATTTGCTAGAAGCAAAGTACGAAATCTGTGAATAGGATCTACAGTACGTCCCTAGATATAAGGGAAATATTGCTATCCAGGCTTTAACTGGAAAACTACACTTCCAAAACTTTCTATTTCTTCCTGGATCTCACCCTTTCTTTTTAGCCCAGAATCAGCACCAGTTAACCCAGTGTCCCTCCAACTGTGTGCCATGGCGCAGTGCTGTGCTCCGAACACATTCCGGACACGCCACGAGAAGTTTGCTTTATTTTCAAACATTCCCTTCATAAGTGTACACTAGACTAGGTGACATGTACGTTCCGCACGCAACAGTCTGTCAATGTGATCGGCGTCTGGGTGCGTAAGGATGCAACCGCCCAGACGAGCATCATTCTTTGACGTGATTGGTCCTTGAAAACTAGCGGCTAGTAATTTTCGTTTTATTTTTTTCATGCCGCAGTTATTCGAACTTAAGCAACAAAGCAAGGCTTTGTCACCGTTTGGATCTTCTTATCTTTGCCAACTTGGATTTTTGGCTCTGACAGAAATTCAATTTTTAAAAAAGGGAACGACTGAAAGACGAAACCCGTGTTTGCTTACCAACTATGGAGCTGTGTTTTGAGTGAATTTGCACTCGAAAACAAGCTCATCCATCTCATTCATTAGCTATTCTATTCGACCTGCTTTTTGTTTCCTCATTGTTACAATTCCCCAAACATAGCTTAAAGAACTTTTTTGCTAATTTTGCAATTTTATTATTTCAATTATAATGTGCCGTGAAAAACATTAGCTCCGTTTAGAGCTCCTTTTACTAAGCTGTTCCATTGTTTTTAGCGCACGCTAACCCCGCGCTATACAAAAAATACTAACGCCTGCTCTATGGAGGCGTTAGCTTGTAGCGCACGCAGCAACGTAACGTAGGCTAAGCGCGTGCGAAAACCACTAGCGCAGATTAGTAAGAGGAGCCCTTAGTGTGCCAGAGATTTAAAAAAAAAGTTTGCGAGACCCTTCAACGAGTCTTTGAACTCGATATGTCCTTGCTGGTCAAAATATTTAGACTAATTTGGACAGTAAAAAGTTGCATCTGTCTATTTAATCTTTGGCCATCACAATGTTTGTGACTGATCAGGTTCTCATCTGTGGTTTTTGCAGTTTCACTCTTGCTACTATGATGTATCATTTCTATGGTGCTGCTAGACATACCCAGCACTGTGCATTAAAACATTTAAGAGACAGTCCCTGCACAGTAGAGCTTACCATCTCATCAAACAAACAGGACAGGTAGAGGGCGTGGGAGTTTCTCAGGCGTGGTGGGGGGCTTTACAAATGGCTGGGGGTTAAATGGACAGTTCCCCGATTACAAAGCTGGACATGACGGAGCAGAGTTTCACAGTAACACAGTAAACAAAGACAGAAAAATACAAACTTGATCCGTCCAGTCTGCCTAGTTAGAATTTGTCCGCTTATAAACCCTCATATTCAACACAACCAAACTCCTGTCCTGGCTGTTTCCTACCACTGTCGTCTGTAGCAGACCAGATGTTCCCAAATATGTTAAAATGCTGACCTGTGGTAGATCATTTTGGGCCTTGTCAGTTTTCTCTATGATCATTACAGGACCAACACTAGACCCAGCATCCAGGTCCCCTTAATCCTTGGCATTAAGATGCGTTATATTGTGTTTTGGCTAGGGCTGTGCAGTAATTGACAATTTCATAGTCCACTTGGATACTTAGCAAAAAGGGTCAACAAACAAGTCCGAGACCTTCGTACTGGACCAATTGAAATACAGCTTTAGAGTACGTAGAACTCTCCAAAGTCAACGGCATGGATTAAGTTCAGCTAATCTGATGGTTTTGCCTAGGATTTATATGAAAGTGGTCGTTGCTGGTTAAGAAAACTTAGACCAAATTTTTTTCTCCATGGTTTTTTCTTTGTTTCACGGTAGGTATTGCACATTTTATTACAATGCATATCACTCTCTGCCCACTGAGCACAGTTTCAAAGTGTGTTGCTCACGTGCGTCCCATTCGCTCTCCGTGCTGTTTACATTTCCTGCACACACTTTAGTCCAGGATTGAAAGGGTTGCACATCCTGCAGTGGAAAAGCCTGTAACAGTAAACTGAGCTCATGCATCGAATTAACCATGGTCTGTTCTCTTAGGTGAACGTGTGAACTGTCAATAGGCTGTGTGTATTCACGTATCCATTTATTGAGGAAGTAGGGCTCGCAAACGCAGGGATTACACAGATAAAGGATTGTATGAACACGCAGGCAGACGCTGGTGGGCTGAAGTTGGGATTAGTGAACCCGCGGGAGCCTTTAAGGATATGTGTGTTCATTAAGAGGGGAAAAGGAAGGGCCTGCTTAATTAAGGGGTGCTTTTACTAAGGCGCTTTAGCACGCGCTAAAACGCCAACGCATCCATTATAGTCTATGGACGCCTTAGTAAAAGGACCCCTAAATGTCAGGAATATCCATAATTGGTAGATCTACGCTGCCCTTTCTCAGGATGTGTTGCTGCTGTGTTCCAGATGTTTGCTTTTCCTTTCCTCACGCTTTCTCCTGGGATTTCTACATGATTCTCACACGGCTCCAGGCTGCAGGTCTTGAAATTTCTACTTCTTTGTAATTCCCTTCATTCCTTTTCTCCTCCCTCCCCGGCCCTGTTTCGTCTTCAGGTGGTTAAAAACTGTTGTGCGCTAGACCAATTTGGAAAGGGCTGAAATTGGATTGTTAGGGTTCGTAACAAGATTTCTGCATCACGGGAGGGCGTGGCTGTCCCCGCACCAAGGAAAGCACTCTTGGCCCCCCCAGCACACACACACAGCCCCTTAAATTTTGTCTCTCCTTTCCGGACACCTTGAGGGTTCTTCTCTTTCGCTGCTGCTTTTCCGCTGAGAGTCTGGAGAAGAGGCAGGGCTCTCAGGCGCTGGGGTACTGGAATCTCCCCAGGGGATCACTGATAAAATGCTCTCAGTAAATTCTGGGCATGTCGAGATCTGCTGCTGGCAACCTTGGCATTGGCAGACGAGCTGTGATACCTGAGTGAATTCACTCGGCAGGGCAGACCCAGGCAGTCGGAGCAAGTCTCAGACTAAGTAGCATGACGGCAGAAATGAGACGGCTCTCCTCCCAAGGGGCAGAGAGCCCTCCTCAGTCTAAGGCAGGGGTAGGCAATTCCGGTCCTCGAGAGCCAGAGCCAGGTCGGGTTTTCAGGATATCCACAATAAATATGCATGAGATAGCTTTGCATCTCAAGGAGGCAGAGCATGCATATCCATCTCATACATGTTCATTTTGGATATCCTGAAAACCTGACCCGGCTGCGGCTCTCGAGGACCGGAATTACCTACCCCTGGTCTAGGGTTACCATATGGCTCCAGAAAAAGGAGGTCGGATTAGGGCATCTGGGTTTTACTTGCAATGGCAGCAAAACCTGGATGTCTCGATCCCTGCTCCTTTCTCTGGAGTCAAATGGTAGTGGAAGCCCCCTTGCCAGCCGCTCTCAGTGCTTCCTAAGCGCTAAATGTGAACCCATGAGACGGGAGGTGCAGTACAGCTGCTCCGTGGTGTGTAGGAAACTGCAGATTTGTTTATTTACAGCGATATTGTGCTCCGAATGTTCCCATTTATTTTTCCGCTCTCTCCTTGTGTTCCAGTCCAATAACCACACCTCTGGGTCTTGGCATTGCCAAACCCAACGCCATTCCTAAAAGTTCATAAGGGTTAAGCGTTGGAATTGTACTGACTTGAAAAGCTCAAGCTGTCGTAACCTTTGATGTGGTGCGAGCGTCTGTTGCTACATTCTCATCAGGTTGCTGCAATTCCACCCCCCCCCCCCAGGATATGTCGGTGAAGGATATATAGGACGCCGTCTCCCGCTTACCTGAACTGGCAGCAGAGAGCTTGTTTTTGTGATGGGTGGCTTTAGAGGCGTGTGTTTGTCATTGCAGAGGTGGATGGATGACATTGGTAGGGAGTAAACAACATACAGAGAACTGTCTCCCTCCCCAGCTCCCTTTCTGTCCCTGTGTATTCCTGGCCCTGTCTCTTCTCTGTTCTGTGCACACACTTTTCACTCTCTCCTGCTCCTCGTTACATATCCACTTTGGCTTTTTAGTTCAGGACCCAAAGAGACACAGAAAACATATCGCTAACTATAAGGTTTTCTTCTGTAATCTCTGCAACTTTTCTGAGGTTTTCTTCACGTAGCTTGTCTCTTCGTTATTTAGGCCCAAGCATGCTCTGTCTATCTGTCTCTTTCTGGGAGCAGAATGGTAATATCTTTCCGTGCACTCTGGCACTCCACAGCACCTTATAGCACTAGGCCAGCGAGCAGTATGCCACTGTTTGTCCGTTAAAGGAACTTTTTCTATCTACAGTGGAGATTTCGAGTCATGTTCTCATGTAGCTGAGCGAGAGACCACACTGACTTTGCCAAAGCCTTTTCCTATTCTTTCTGTCATAGGAAAGAATGTAGTGAGTCAAATCTTGACACAGCGCACCAGAAGAGCAGGGCTCGTTGTAATCGCTTTCACATACACTGGACCTGCTTTCTTACGAAGGGAGTGAGGTGGCCTTTCGCCTGGGAAAGACGTAAGGCTCGATTTGGCCTCACGTCCAGGTCTGTAGATAATTTTCCCAGCAAAAACTGATGTACAGAATGGAGAATTCATTGACAGGGGCTGGAGACTGTATCAGTTTGTCATGTCTTTGGGTGTTCTTGCCAGCAGAACACAGAAGTTGTGTTTTATATGTGTCTGAAGAAGAGTGTGTTTTCATCAAGCACTTTTTGTTATAAACAGGAACAGAAACGCTAGGGGTCCCTTTGGCAATAAGTGATTACAAGAGTGAAGACCCCTAAGAAACATGTCCCTGAAGACCATCTGTGGACATTCCTGAAAAGCCGCCCACGGAGCTGCCACTCGAGCCTCCAGGGCACTCCAGTCGACGTGAGCAGATCTTTTGGACCTGCGCTGCAGACAATGCTGAACTGTTTCTGGGACTACATTGGTGCCACATCAGTCCATAACGTTAATGGGCCCTACAGGATCAATTAAATGATAGGACATTCCAGGGCATTAAAATGAGTCATTTAACCTATGAATGGGGCCTTGAGAGGATCAACAGCTTTTTTGGAGGTGGAGGTTCAAGATCACATTCACCATTTCAGACTCAGGAACATTAATGCCCCCCAAAAGCGCCCTAGCCATCGGGAAAGTCTAATCAGTTTTAGAGTGCCCACCTCTGTGAGACATGATCTGCAGAAAGGTGCCATCTAGGGCCCACTTAGGAGGGGGTGTGGGCTGCACAGAGGAAGCGTTGGTTGGGTCAGAACAAACAAACCAGAATTCCTTGTGCACTGTTAAAAAGATTGTTGATTTATTGTTTTCATAATGTGAATCTGCAGAAAAGCAATGAAGAGGAGACGACTAAGGCCCTCTCCTACAGGGTTCTAGATCAATCCTGGTCCAGTGTTGGTCACCTCTTACTCTGTGGGAATCTCAAACCTTTACTGAGAGAGCACCAGTCAGTTGGGTTTTTGGAGTATTCACAATGAATATGCATGAACCGTATTTGCATACATCATTTTCATTGTATAAAATTGTATCTCTTGTGTATTCTTCATGGATGTTCTGAAAACCCGCTTGGCTTCGGCTTCCCCTTGGCTCTGGTATGCGAAGGGCTGACCTGGGGCCATACCAAAGAACTGGACCCAACCCAACCTACGATTAATCTGTCTCTGTCATGCCTTCCTGAACTTTCCAAAAATATCAACAAGCTGGAAAGTGCACACTTGGTGTTTCCCTCTGGGTCCCCTCCACTTTATCATTCTACATCAGCAGAAATGTATAAGTTGGGGCCAATTCAGGACTTGCTGACCACGGTAGCCACAGGAGAAGTCTGGACCATCAGCTCAAATTTCTCTGGCATCCTTTCCCGTTGCTGGCTATGTTTCTGCTCAGGGAAGGGAACACTGGGTAAGGAGAGATTTTTGGGGGTGGCCACTAACTTATATTCTTAGTGGGTGGCAGAAGCTGGTCTCTTGGTCACCCCCAGTGGCTTCCATCGCCTTGTTCGTTCCACTTGTGTGGATGGACAGATGGACGGTTGGGTCTTCAACAACAGGCACCTAACAAAGATCACCCCCCCCCCCCCCCCCCCCCCCCCCAAGCCTCAACTGCACAGGCCAGTTTCCGAGGCTGCCAGTCCTTCAGAAGCATCTGATAAGGCAGACGGTTTTGAGCGTAGTGGGATTTATGTGCAATAAGGCCGACAAACAGGTCTAGAAATATGTACAGAACAATGTTTACTCCCTTTGCTTGAAGCTGTTTCCGCACAACTGTAAAATATTAATGAAATATATTTTTGTTCTGATAGGAATGTATATATTTTATGTATATATGTTGATATATGCTTTCATATATTTATTTTCATCAATTCAACTGTGTTAAAATAAAAAATCTGTATTTATGATAGCTACTGCCTTTAGCAATTATTCTTTATTGAGAAAAACCCAAAGGTGTGTTTCCATAGATTATTTTTTTCATTATTTCTAGTCTAAATGGTTTGTTTACATTCAGGTACTCAAGCATTTTCCTTATCTGTCTAATGTCCGTGACTTGCCCAGGGTCCCAAGGAGCAGTGTGGGTTTTGAACCCACAACCTCAGGGTGCTAAGGCCACAGCTCTAACCACACATGACCCCTATTATCAAATCTTCTAGGCTGGGGGAGCAAAGGCATTCGAGGTAAGAATAAAGGGAGCCAGGGCTGCTTTGGCAGCGTTATTGCTGGCCAAACTGGGTTAAACTTAAGTGTCGCATTACTGATGAGCTCATCGGCTGTCGTTTATAAGCAATCGCTTCAGGGTTCCTTCGTATTTTACAAGTTTTTAATCCAACTTCCAGAACACCCTTTTTCAAAGTAGGCTTTCTCACTGGTTCCCATGTCGTTGGCCTTAGTCTTGGGTCACATTTTGTCTCCCAGTGACACTTTTCCTCCATTTTTAAAAATTTTTGCATAAATGTTTTGAATTTTCTGTGACCAAGATATCTTCCGTCCTAAAATCTTTCTGATTTTCGGGTATAACCGGAAATAAAGCATCAAAACACATCCAATGAGGAGTTTATCGCAACCCCTGAGAAATGGTCTCTGCAGGGGAACACTGATGACACGCTGCAGCTGTCACTTCTGCATGACTTCATTGGAGGGAGGGAGGGGGGGGGGCTTGCGTTCCTACTTCTGCTCTTCGGTAGGAGCTTGCTGCTTTTAGCCTACACTCGGTCTGCCTCTCTTGTGGTTGTTGCTGTTCCGTGAACAGGTTCTTCTGGCAAGATGCAGGAAGTGACAAGCTGTTGCGTTTTTAACTCCCCAGAGGACAGGCAGGCCGGGTGTGGGGTGAAGCTGCAAGCTCCTGCCACTCTGAAGAGCGTGCCAGCACAGAGTAGGTGGGCAAAGAGGGCATGGGAGCGGAAAAAGGGGGGAACTGATGGAGGGGGCTGTTGCAGATGCAGGGAGTTGGGACAGAGGGGACTATGGCTGATACAGAAGGGATGAGGGGGTGTTAAAAATTCAGGGGGTCTGCAGGGGGCTGGTGCAAGAAAGTGTGGGGCAGGCAGATGGGATCTCTTATGGAGAGGAGGGGACAGTGGATGTTGCGGATGGGCAGACTGGATGGGCCATTTGGCCTTTATCTGCCTTCATGTTTCTATGTGCTGATGGTGGGGGATGGGAGAAAGAGGCTTGGAACTGGAAAATTGTGTTTTGAGGTAATTGAATGGAATCTGCCTGGAATTCACTTAAAATTCGCCTGACTTTTTTTTTCCACAATGCGAATATATCAATAAACCCCTAATTGTTTTTCAACCCTGGGAAAGCATCTGCTCACCTAAAAAATAAACCCCTACAATTCCAATGATAAATCCCTAGAAACGGAAGCCCTATTTATGTTATATTCACGCTTCCCCGTCTCCTTATGTCTGGTGTAGGTCCATAAGTCAAGTAATTTATTGTACTAAAATTCCCTAGTATTGTCCAGCTCTGTTAATTTTATAATTGTGGTTTTAATGTATCTTCTATGTATTTTTAGTATTGTACACTACCTAGAAGCCTGATTAGGCGGAATAAGAAATTTTTAATCAACTTGAAACTTGTTTTGTGTTGACGGACGGTACTGAGACATCCAGCATGGGACTCAGCAAGTAGGTTGACAGATGCACATTGGCTCTCTTGTTGAAAAAATCTTATGATCCAAGAGAGATGCTTCTTTACAGGAAATTAATTGAATGCTGGTAAATATGCCCGATAAAAAGAGGATTTGTTATAACCATCCAAGCTGGTTTAAACTCTAGTCAACTCTGCAGGAATTGTAAGACTTACAAGAACAGAAAGGAAGCCATTGTGACCTCGTTATTATGAGGAACCACCATTGAAACAAAACTTATTTCGAGGTTGATTCGTTTCAAATGCTCTATTATGGGGTCTGGCTCTTGAACCTCTGGCACCATATTCCTTGACGTTCCCTAGCACAGAGACCCAGACTTCTCCTGCTGCTACTTGGCACACAACTGGCATTTTCCCCACACGACCCCCCTCTAAGCTCATGTGATTTTTTCCCACCTTGATTCGTAGGTGTGCAATCAGATTGAGACCTTCCCCCATGCTGATATGCACCGTACACATGTTTAGAAACAGGCTAAATGGCCCATCCATTCTGCCCATCCGCAGTCTCCACCACCTCTTCCGGGAGACTGTTCCTCGCATCTACCACCCTTTCTGTAAATAAGTATTTCCTCTCACCTCTTAACTTCATCCTATGCCCTCTCGCTTTAGAGTTTTCTTTCAACCGAAAGAGACTTGCCTCATGTATATATTGTAGGTATTTAAATGGTTCCCTACTTTAAAAGTGTAGTCTTTAAGCAGTTTTGCAGGCCTGGAGCATTCATCCCATATGGACTGGAAGCTGATTGTTTTATCTGTCTTGGCATTTGTGACATCCTAGGTCAAGGTGAACCAATCAGAGCCAGGGCATAAGAGGAGGTCAGAGATCACGATCTCTGAGGACAAGTGACAGAAGTGACAGATTCTCTCTCTCTGGACAGACGTGGCTAATGCTTCTAACAATTTGTTTCCTCCTCCATCCTTAAAAGATATACCCCTGAAAGACATACTTTATTTATTCAATTTTCTGTACTGTTCTCCCAAGGGAGCATGAATTTATTCAGGTACTGAAGCTTTTTCCCTCTCTCCCAGCAGGCTCACAATCTATCAAATAGACCTGGGGCAATGGGGGACCAAGTGACTTGCCCATGGTCACAAGGAACAGTGTGGATTTGAACCCATAACCTCAGGGTGCTGAGGCTATACTTTACCCACTGCACCACACTCTTCCCTACAGAGGGACCAAGCATTAGTGGTTGAGGACTTACTATGCCGTACATAGATGAGCCTAAAAATGGCCTAGGTGGTTCAGTGCCAAGAGCTGCAACAGAAGTGTTCACACTGTACCCCAGCCAGATTCCTGTAAGTCTGCGAATTGTGCTGGGCAGCTTGTCAGTGGTTTGTGAGAGAGAGAGAGAGTGGGGATCAGGTCCAGCACTATTTCAGGGCTTTGCAAGCGCTGTGGTCGTCCAGGGGCAACAAAAAAATTCTCCCAGGCCGACAGGTTGCACAGATGTAACTCTAGCTCAGTCAGAGCATGTTAACTTCAGACAAAGTTTTTTGTAATGGTGCAGGGTGTATATCACAGTTTGCAGCATGAACTTTTCAAATAGGAAACCCAGGCAGGCGTGGCCTGCTTTCAAAGCATGCAAAATGTGTAATGTACGTGGCTGTGCAGGGAATAGCAACCATTTCAAATACCAAGTTTCCAATTTGATATCCCATTTTATCATAATCAAAGTGGCTTACATAAAAATCCAAAATTTATGGGGGGAAATCACAGACTATATGACTGACAAAATGAAACAAGTGGTATCTAGGGGAGAAATACAACCTTTGATAGAAAAACAATGAAGGGGGGAGTAATCTTTCTGCATGGAGGAAGAATAAAGTGTTTCCAGATTGAATAGAAAACTTTTTAGGCTGGATTTGACTCTCCTGCTGTGTCCTGGTATCACCCAGCGGTCCGTACTCTGTCTTGCAATAACTTCTTAGGAAGCATTGCTTCCTATATGATTCTGCAGAGGGACACTCGTTGGCTATTGTCTGAGGGCAGCAGGAAAAGCACGCTGCTGAATTATCTTCAGACCTGGATATCGTGTTCTCCTCTAGCTAACTAAGCTCAATCCATTTCTGGGACACACCCAGCTAGTCAGCTTTTCAGCTTAGCCACAATTGGTTTGCAAGAGGTAAGTGTGCACACGCTATCTCCACTGAAAATGGCAAGGACACGCCAGGTTCAAGTATGCAAATGCAGTATCGCATCATAGCTTATGCTACGAGTTTATCTTTTTGGCCAGACTGAACGGACCATACAGGTTTTTATCTGCCGTCATCTACTAGGTTACAATGGGGCTCATTTTCAAAAGAGGAAAACATCTAAAAAATGGAATAATGTGGAATTTGGAGGTCCAACTTGCCACTTTTCTTTTTTCCAGAGGCAACTGTATAAACCATGATTAATTTGAAAGGACCTAGATCCAGAGGACAAAAGAAATTCAAATTTGCATGTCACCTTTCAGTTATTTGACAGCAAAAAAAATACTGCCTAACCCAAATTACAATTATAAAAACATAAAGCTTCTTCAGCTGTAAACAATATACCAAAATTCTGCTCTAAGCTCCAGATTGTAGATTGTAAGGGATAGCAGTCAGGCTAATAGTGCTTTGCAAACAGTCTTCCCTGACCCTGAAGAAGAATTCGAAACGCGTCGGGATGTGTCAGCTAAAAGATATTCACTGCAAAGCTAAGTTTATAACCATTTATTTATAAAATGAAAAGTAAATTTGAAATTACAAATTTATAGCAAGCACAAGAAGAAGGAGTAGGTGGACGGGACAGGTGAGGATTGCAGCCGGCGGGTGTTATGCACCATCGTCAATCTGAAGACCCTATGCTATAGCTCTTGCTCGACTGTGCGGAAGTTTGTTGGGATGACATATTTCAAGAAGTGCAGCATTTAAGGAGTCAATTCTCAGACAGATATTTCTTATCATAGCACTGATTTGCAGTTTTGGCACGGAAAGCAGCTGCTGGGAAGGGGGAGATAAAGTTAGGTAAACATGAGAAAAGGACAGAGAGATGAGATGAAAACGAACAGATGGGAAAGGTAAGGCAAGGACAGATCAAGGTGGAAGCATGCATTCCCATAATTGGGTTTGATGATGGTAAACACGCTACAACCCTCCTCCATGGAGCTCCTCAGTCCACCTCCGCCATCTCTCATGCTCCCCTCATTCTCTCCTTCCCTTAACCTGTCAGACTCCTTTTTCCTCCAGCCCCTCATGCCCATCTCCCCTCACTCCACCCTCAATCTTCTCCTCCCTCCCTCTTTCCCAAACCACCCACTAACTTACTCCTTCCCCATCCATTCACCTCCATTCTCATTCTCAGCTGCTCCTCTCACCATCTCTTCTCCCTTACTTATTCTTCCCAGCTTTTGGACAACAACTGTCCTCTTAAGGACAAAATATTAAATCACAATTATTACTTTTTACCTTAACCTATTAATTTTCCCTTTTTTGTTGCACTTTTCTTTAACGATTGTAGTTCTTCCCCACTTTCCCACTGTTTGAAGTAGGTCTATACGTCTTATCAGAACTTTGTTATGACACTTGGATTTTATCCAGTATCCCCAGTTTTAATATGTTTTTATGTAATTTTATGTACACCGCTTAGAAACCTGATTAAGCGGTTTAAAAAAATATTTTAATAAACTTGAAACGTCATTAGTTCTGCTGATGGTGCCACCAGCTCCTCTTCCATATCTTCAGCCAAACTCTGCCAGCCCTACTGATCCACTTGTCAGTCACTCTACCATCTTACCATTGTTACACACTCTTTTCTCGAGATTGACAAAATATTTTAAAACTGACCTTCCCTTCTGCGCGTAGTCGGAAAGAAATAAAACAAAGCTACTTTCGCATTTCAAGGGCCCAAAATTTGGAATGGCCTTCTACAGCACCTACGTCAACTGGACACATACTATGACTTCAGGACAATGCTGAAGACTGATATCTTCTCTTCGAACCAATAGCTTGAAAAGCATAGACATTATACCCTTAATTTATATCTCATTGTTCACGAACACTGATTAAAATCTTATTGTAAACCACATTGAATCCTTGTCGAAACTTGTGATCCCATCACATCAGCACTCCGCGCAGCCCACTGGCTACCTGTCAGCAGGCACTGCATCTTTAAGGCCCTTTGGAATGGCAAACAAGATTTCACCAAAACGACCCCACCTAGCAAGCTATGATTATATACACCCAACCGCTCTGGCTCAGAAAGACGGCTCACCATCCCCCCAGGAAGATTACTCAAAATGGAAACAGCAAGCACTTTCTTTCACGACTATGGAATCAATTACCTACTCAGATCAGGTCACTGGACTCACTGATGGCCTTCTGAAGAGCAGTGAAGACCTTCCTCTTCCACTAAAAACGCCCAGTGGACAGACTCCCTTTTTATACTCCTGTCTGTACCCCCTCTTGTCCTTCTTGCATTGTGAATTGTAACCCATTCTGAGCTTTTGGGAGGACGGGAGAAAACTTTAAAGAAATGAAATCTTATATTCAGCTATCAGAGCTTATCTATCCTTGCCAACCCTGGTGATCCAGCCATGAGGTTTTACACCCTCCCCCTCCAGATCCCTGCCAGCCTCACTGATCCAGTCACCACTGTCTGCCCTCCACTCCAGAAATCCTTGCCACGTCCACTGATCCAGCCATCACATTTTATATTTTATGTTATCTGCTTATGTTTCTCTGCGAGAAGAGAGTTTGTAGAAGAAACTCTTCAAACATTCCAACCTGCTCATTTCCAAATGATGGTTATTTTTCCTTTATTATCAAAACAAAGATAAAAGGTTGGCATTTTAATAGACTAATGCTGAGGTTTATAAGACTAATGTTACTGATGTCCGAGTATGGAGGACGAATGATGCGGGAACTGAGAATAAGGGAAGAGCATGATTGGAAGGTCAAAAGGAGATTCTGGGATACTCTCCAGTTGCAAGTAATTGCAAACCCCATGACCGACAGCCACAGAAAAAGCAACATGTAAACAGGGCCTGATTCTAGAAGCGGTGCCTAGTGGCAGTGAACTTCTAGAAGCCACTCGTGTGCTTGACAGTCAATGACTAGGTAGAATCACTAGATGTCCTCGTGGTAGGTGTCAGTTTCTTAGTCAACCGCGCCTACTCTCCGTCCCTAACCATGCCTACATTTCAAGTAGGCATCATTGGGCATCAGACAGCACCTTGACTTAGGTTTTGCTAGGTGCCACATGGATATCTGTGTGCAAACTAAACTGATAATTAAATAATGTTTTTTCTCATCCGTTTTTAATGGCTCGTTGTCCATGTAGGATCAGGCCCACAGAGCTCAATCTATACTCATAGCTGGGCAAGATCAAGGTGTCAGTGATTGTTTTGCTCCTGGTATTAATTTCTGATCTGAAAGAAGATTGAGCTTGACGCGCGTCTTCAATGGTTCGTCTCCACATTACCCTAGAAAATCTCCCACCCTCACTGGGCATCTTCCAGTCTTTGGGCTGGGATCTTAGACTACTTCAACTGAAGCTGACAGAGAGAGGAAACTAGAACTTTCAGGGATGTATGTAAATAGATTATAGTTAGTTGAAATGGCCATCCTCCTTAGGTGATGAGTGAATATAGTGCATTTAGCTGCAATAATAAACCTAGTATTAATAAACCACCAGAGAGCTCTGTGTATTTCAGTATAGAGCCCATGAATGTAACACCTTTACAGAGGCTCATGTAGACTGCTTTGAATTGACTCCCCAGTCAGTAGCAGTATAGAAGCTCTCAATAAACATAAACATTAATATTACTACTGCTGTTTATCATTTATATAGTGCTGGAAGGCAATCTGATCTGAATTCTGCATGGAAGGTTGTTCAGTACAGCCCAATCAAAGGTCCTGGGGGAGGGAAGAAAGTAGATTTGCAAGTCAAGTGAATTTGCAAGAACAGGAGAATTAAGGAACTTTGGAAGAGTGGTGCCACAGAGCCGCTGATTGGATTGCTTTAGCCTGCGCAGTAGAAGTGATTTGAAAAATGGTCAGACTGATGTAATAATATCCTGGTAGACGGGGAGCTTCGTATTGTTCAGAAGTGGCCTTCTCTTGGCAATGAGGAGGCAAACTTCTTAACAGCATCCATTGGTGGACTAGATGAAAGCTTTTTTACCTTCCAACAAAGAGTCCTGGGTTCGACTCCTAGACCAGAAAGTTTGAATTTCTGGGGAGCCGCCGCGGGCATGATGGACCTATGGTCTGACTCGGCAGAGGTGATGCTTATGTTCTTATGTCTTTGCTTACCATGTGCAGCTGATTCGTGTGATGAGGACAGTTCTTTCTCTGTTAATGCTGCTCCTCTTTGAAGTCAAAGTGGGGCTTTGCAACCAACCCAAAAAATGGCCATTGCCCCTGGAGACGTCACGGAAAGCAAAACTAGGCAACTCCGTATCCCTTGTGGTTCCTGCCTGTTGTGTGTTGGCGGTATTAAGGACAGAAGCGGATCTGAATGACGTCCACAAGAAAAAAAATTAGAAAAAGCAAATGGTCTGAGTTCCCTGACGCCATCCTACTGCGTTATGGTTATTACGCTAGCTCCTCCATCAGCCCATGCGGCTTAGACTTACTTTAAAGTTCATTAAAAAGATTCAATATAAAATAAATGACTTAAGTGAAAGAACAGAAGGTATAAGTTCCGCCATTTCAAATACCGGGACGACAAGTTTAGTTTCCCTTTGCTAGGATGACATCACAACAGCATCACAGTTTCCCTCAGGCCTTTTGGATGCCTGGAGAATCTAATTATTCATTACCTTGGCTTTGTGTAAACAGTGTCAACTGTTCCCAAGACCTGGTCTCCTGTTTACTGTGGACAGGAACCTTGCTGCAAAATGTGGAGCATTTCCAGTGCGTCTTTCTCAGTCGGACCAGTGAGAGGATGCTCTAAAGAAGGAAAGCGGTTCAGCCACAGGAGCAGTATCTTCATCACATCTGAGAGGATTCTGCTTTTCTTCTTGAAAATTATACTGGGGGTGCTCTCAGGTTTTCTTTTCTTTCTAACTGGCATCCAGTCTAGAGCTGGAAAAGACCTCCAGGAGGATCGTTTAATACATTTGATAAACCACTGCATTCCTCCAGGAATTTGTCTAAGGAAGATTTCAACAAATTCCTGGAGGAATAGTCTATAGTCTTTTATTAAGACATGGGGGAAGCCACTGCTTGCCCTGGATCGGTAGCATGGAATGTTGCTACTCTCTGAATCTTGTTACTCTTTGGAATTCTATATGGAATGTTGCTGCTCTTTGGGTTTTGCCCAGGTACTAGGGACCTGGATTGGCCACCGTGAGAACGGGCTACTGGGCTTGATAGACCATTGGGCTGACCTTTGAAGTACGTTAGATAGATTGTGAGCCCACCGGGACAGAGAGGGAAAAATGCTTGAGTACCTGATTGTAAAAACCGCTTAGATAACCTTGATAGGCGGTATATAAAATCGTAATAAACTTGAAACTTGAAAATGATGAGACTTCTTTTACAGGTGTCAAAATATTTCAACAGAGATCTGCGTTTCATATGACATTATAAACACTAAAATTGTGCTGCTTTGTTACCCTCCGACCACCCATCCATCGCACTCTGTTTCTCATCCCCCTCCCCACCCACCCCTGCCTTCCTCATGAGACTGCCATTAAAATGTTTTTATGTTTGACTGATGTCATTTTTAGCTCATTTCTGACCTAAAGAAGAAAGTAATGCCTTCGAAAGCTAGTAAAGTCCAATAAAAAGGTGTCATCTTTTTGTTTTCTTTTGCTTTCTTTCTGTTTATTTCCTTCAAAGCAGACTAACCTTTCTTCATCATCAGGTTCCCCTCTCTTTGTTTGCATCACAGTCAGTGTTTATTGACAAATAGGGTGTGTCTCGGAAAAGGTTGGTCAACAACGGTACTTTTTTTTCTAGTCAAATGCAGAATGTCTGAAAGAAGACAATAGGAAGGAAGAGAAGTGTCTCAACATGTCTAGGGCTCATTCATTCCCATCACAGCAATGCGGAACTTCATCGGTGTCTCAGCTGACGGGCATTAACCACTGGCATCGTAGCGAGCCTGTCAACGCAAGGGATTCATTCGTGTTGTAGAAATTGGATCCTTCTTCCTTTCAGCCGTTTCTTTGTGTTCCTCAGCACTTCATACTTTGAAGCAGCAGGAACATTTGGATGGGGTTCTGGATTTTCAACCCCATCCTCGAAAGGGAATGGGACTCGTAGTCTGCTTTTTTTGTGGTTGCACGTTCAAAGTGGTTCACATATATACAAGCACTCAATGGAGGATCAAGTGACTTACCCAGGGCCACTCCTCACCTCCATATGGCACTCTTTTCAAAGCAGATGGACATCTCAAAATGTACAGCTTCCCAAAATGTCCAAATTGTGACTTTGGAAGAGCAGAATCTGGACGTCCTACACTGCAGTGCATCCGGATAGAAAGGGGGTATGTTTTGGGCATGGTTTGGGTGGGACTAGAGAGCATTCAAACATAGGATATCCAAGCTTAAAAAGAAGGACCTGTCTCAAGATCTGATTCAGCAACTGACCACTGGAGGGGTTAAGGCATGACCCCTTCTCCTTCACCCCTGAAAACCTCAGGCCCTCCCATATGCAGCAAGAAGGATCAGGAGCAATTATGCGCATTTTATGCCACATTCAAATCGTCTTCAGTACAGGTCTTGGTGGGGGGGGAGCGGAAGACATCTTATACTGAAATTTAGCAAGTAAAGCAAACAATTATTGGTTTGTGTTGCTTCAATGTTGCCTTGAGAATGAACGTGACTGTGAGGCAGACTGAATGGACCACACAGGTCTTTATCTGCCGTCATTTACTATGTTACTGAACACAGCACGAGGACAGAATTTGTCCCTGTCCCTGAGGAAACTGCAGGAAGCCATCCCGTGTCATTCTTTAGTGTCTCTTTCAACCTCGGTTGTTCCACACCATCGTTCTTCAATGCAAGGCTTGAGAGTCAATGACTGTTCCCATTCGTACTCTGATTCTTCCCTCTCTCCTAAAAGAAAGGCACAGGGATGGTTTCCCATGGTTAACCACGGAGATAGGGATAAATTCTGTCCCTGTGTCATTCTCTGTGATGGACTGTAAACCAGGCAATCCAGCTTCAAATTTCACTTCAACTTTCTTTTTATAACCTTCAAATTATGAGCCCTCTAGAACCAGAGATATATCTGGTATTTGCCTTGCAGTAACATGGAGTGAGAAATGGTAGGCAAGCTTAAGAAGGTTAAACAATTTTGGACCTTCGGTAACGCGCTCCCAAGCTCAACTATTCTCTCAGTGAAAGAAACCCTCCTCCCATTGGTTCCAAAAGCACCTCCCCATAACCTCATCGAGCATCCCCCAGTCCCTGCAATCCCCGACGGAGCAAAAAAATCGATCCATCTGCACCTGTCCCACTGCACCCAGGACCCTGCAGACCCCAATCAAATCTCCCCCAGCTGTCTCCCCTCCAAGCTGAAGAGTCCCAACCCTTACAGACCCCACACACACACGAGAGGAGCCCCCCCTCATCCTGGTTGTTCCCCAAACCCCTTCCAGTGCCACTACATCTCTCCCGAGACAAGGAGACCAGAATAGAGTGCAACACTCCAGATGAGATCGCACCATGGAGCGACTCAGGGGCACCACAACACTCTCAGTCCCATTAACCATCCCTCCCTCGATAATTCCCAGCATCCTGCCTGCCCCCCCCCCCCCCCTCTTCTGAGGGTTATTTCAACCTGATGATTAGCTTCTTGCTATCAACCGGGAATCCGAACAGCTAGAAGCTAGCGTGAAACTGAGGTCTCCACCAGGCAGTTCCTATTACTCAGCTTCAAAGAAGAATGTGAGAAAATTGCTCAGCAAAGATCCCCCTTCCTTTTGGACTCTCTTTGGTGGTGCTCTGACGTTGATGTGCTTTTAGCACAGATGTAGACTTTGCTCTACAGAGCCACGACTGCTTGTAGATGTCCACAAGGACTGCAACCTTGTCTACTGATTTTCCTGAGCCGTGTATTTTTATTAAAGACTTTTCAGTACTCGAGACATTAGAACAAACTACAGTGTATGATTTCAGATTGTTTTGAGATGTGTTACTGGAAGTTAGAACCCAACGTACCAGCTGCTGATAAGCTGCTATTTGCCCTAGGTCCCTCTTCTTTGGCCAGCGTTCTTTGCAGACAGAAGATTCGTGTCATTACTGAGGTACAATTCTGTTATTGTTACTAGACTGACAAAACAGAGTCTACTGAGAGACCGTTTAGTACCTGGCAGATGCTTCCAGTATGAGAACGCCTGGTATGTAGTAATAGTCATATTGCATAACGTTGACAATTTCACTTTTAAGTTATTTCGCAAATTTGTTTAAAGCAATCTTCCACTGCATATTGCTACATAAGCTAAAAAATCTATTTTTCCTTAGTCTGTTCACTGCAAGCTACGGGGTCTGGGATGGTGCTGAAGCTATTTCTAGCCCAAAAGGAACATATGCAAAATACCTATAATTTTCATGACCTAATAAAATATCATCTGTTTAAAATGCGTAATCCATTGTGACATAAGAATAGCCTTACTGGGTCAGACCAATGATCTATCAAATCTAGTAGCCTGTTCTCACAGTGGCCAATCCGGGTCACTAGTACCTGGCCAAAACCCAAAGAGTAGCAACATTCCATACAGAATCTCAAAGAATAGCAAGATTCCCGAATCCCAAATAGGAGCAACATGCCATGCAGCATCCCCAAAGAGTAGCAAGATTCCCGAATCTTCAGAGTAACAACATTCCATGCTACCGATCCAGGGCAAACTGTGGCTTCCCCATGTCTTTCTCAATAACAGACAGTAAAAGCTGATGTTACAGTGCTAGAAACAGGAGTCCAATAGGCAGCATTGAAGGGATGTCCACTGATCTCACCTGGGACAGTCCAGTAATACTTTATATCCACAATTAATCTTTCAAAATGTCCAGTATATTCCCAGTTTGTCACTTGAGATTGTAATGTATCTCAATACCAGAGACCTCATGGAAGGAAGAGCTCAAAGAAAGGTGAGAAGAAGATCTTGAGTGAGGTTTCCTATGGTTGCTTGGCTGAAGAAAAGACTGATATTTAGTAAATAATAAAAGAAGGACTCCATTCCTTAAAAGAAGTTCCAGTCGTGGGATTTCTTGGTTTCTAATTCCCAACACACTCTAGTTATAAACTCCCAGAAGGCTTCAGACAAAGAGTTGTGTTTGCACTTTGTACCTGTTGGGGACACTGCTCAGTCTTTTAATCCTGCTCCCAATTACTGGGTCTTGCCCTACTCCTATTATATATGTGGATTATTAGTCCCAGCAGTTATGAAATATTCAGAGTAAAATTCTCCTTAGAGACCTTAGAATCAACTAAAGCAGATACCACAAGCTAATCAGGGTGACATCTCAGTGGGAGAGTACTTTGCTAGACCAAAGCAGTGCACCAATGACTTTATGGTCAGAATATGAAGAAGAAATTTTAAAATGATCCAGGAATGTAAGATCTTTGAAGTTAAAAAATGATGAAATATTTTAACACCCACCAAACAGGACTTAACAAAGGGCCACAGGTTTGATACACCATCCTTCTGTAGGAATAACCAAAGCAGTTTACATATGCCAAGTGCAGGTACCTTTTCTTGACCCTGGTGGGCTCACAGTCTAACCTGGGCCAGTGGTTAAGTGACTTCCCTTGGGTCAAAGGGAGCTACAGTGTGAACTGAACCCAGGTTCCCCAACTACTGCACTAACCATTAGGCTTCTTCACCAAGAAAGATCTGGGTTTTATATCAAGCATTTTGCTGACTGTGGCTGGCATTATTTCTTGATATTCAATACCAGGCCATATCTGTGCTTCAGCACTGAATATAGTGTCAAGGTGGTGTAGAATACTGATAAAAAAAAAGATATCAGAACGCCATCAATATTGACAGGACAGAATATCCTCAAACCAAGAACAATCACACAGAAAAGTAGAAACGTGACAGCAGATAAAAGTTGAATGGCCCATCCAGTCTGTCCATCCACAACATCCGCTATCTCCTCCTCTTCCTAAGAGATCTCACATGCCTGTCTCATTCTATCTTGAATTCAGATTCAGTCTTCGTCTCCACCAGGAGACCATTCCACATATCTACCACCCTCTCTGTGAAGAAGTATTTTCTTAGCTTACTCCTGAGCCTTAACTTCATCCTTTGCCTTCTCCTTCCGGAGTTTTCCTTCATTTGAAAAAGACTAACTTCCTGTACATTAATGTCACAAAGATATTTAAATGTATCTATCATATCCCCTCTCTACCATATACATATTAAGGTCTCTAAGTCTGTCCCCATATGACAAAGACCAATAAACTGTTTTGTAGCAGCCCTCTGGACCGACTCCATCCTATTTATATCTTTTTGAAGGTAGGGTCTTCAAAATTGCACACAATATTCTAAATGGGGTCTCACCAGAGACTTATATAACAATATTATCACGTCCCTTTTCCTGGTAACATTCCTTTCCTCAGAGCGATCTCCATTGATCACTACCCTCTGTCGTCTTCCACTCAACCAGTTCTTGACCCAGCCCATCACTTTGGGACCCATCCCGAGGGCACTCAGTTTATTTATTAGACGTCGGTGTGGAACACTGTCAAAGGCTTTTCTAAAATCTAAATATACCACATCTAGCACATATCCAATTCTCTGGTCACCCAGTCAAAGAAATTGATCAGTTTTGTCTGACAAGACCTACCTCTAGTGAATCCATATTGCTTCTGGTCCCCTAATCCACCGGATTTTAGAAACTTGACCATTCTCTGTTTTAAAAGCGTTTCCATTAATTTGCTTACCACAGAAGTCAAACTTACTGGCCTATAATTCCCTACTTCTTCCTTACCTCCACTTTTGTATAGAGGAGCCACATCCGCCCTTCTCCAGTCCTCCGGTACCACTTCCGACTCTGTTAGTAAAACTTCCCCTTGCTTGACATCAATTATGAACTGGATGGGAAAGAGCTAAAATGAGATGAATTTAGAAAAAAACAGAAAGGGACGTGACGAGGAGGGTCTGAATTTTAGGCTTAATTACTCTTCTGTTTAAAGCTGCATTCAGGTACCCATGTAATTTCCATGGCCAGTCTGGGTTACAATCTTAATTTGTATCTGAGGTAACCAAGGGTCATAAAGGATGTCAACTTGAGAAGCAGAATTTGAATCCTGGCTTCCTTGCTTTATAAGCTGCTTCTCTGACTCAGAAATGCCAAATCACACTCAGGATGGGCACAGTTATACTACTCTAAAGAGGCTAAGGAGGGATGGGGGAAGGGACGGAAGGGAGTAACCATGATTATAGCTTTTACCAGTAGAAGACATAAGACCACAGCTTGCCCAGCACTTTCCCAGGAGGACTCTATCTCCCAGAATCCCTGAACAGATAGTCATAAAAGGCTTTGCTTTGTATATGGACATCATTTATTTCTTCAGTTTTCTACACTGTTCTCCCAAGGGAGCTCAGAATGGTTTACATGTCTGTCCTGGTGGGCTCATAATCTATCTAATGTACCTGGGGCAATGAAGTGACTTGTCCAGGGTCACAAGGAGCAGCATGGGATTTGAACCCACAACCTCATGGTGCTGAGGCTGTAGCTTTAATCACTGCGCCACTCTAGAAATCAAAATATAGCAAAAATGAGCCAAGTCTAGGACAATGAAGCCATTGTGACATCACAGATGAGGTTGGCTCTTATTGGTGGAATGAGGCATTATGATGTCACAATAGAGATGCATTTGATTCTTAAATTAGATAATCTTTTCTTTTTTTCCCTTTTCTTCCCCTATCCATACCTTTCCTGATGTTGTTCTTCCCTAAAAATATATTTTTTTTTTAAACAAATGTAATTTTATCCTAGTAATCCTTATGTATTTTTTATTGTCTGTGGATATGTCTTTATGTCTATTGTTTAAATAATTTATTTCCCCAAATTTTAATTTTTGTAATACGCATTGAAAATATTTGATATTGCGTGTAAATCAAAATTTTAATAAACTTGAAACTTAAACTTGAACAATAGCAGCTCTGATTATCAGAAGCTGAAACTTTTCTATACTGGGGGGATTAAGTGACTCTTTCATAGCAGGGACCAGCCCATATGCCACCAGTAGCAAAAGTCACAGTAGACTCTGCTATTGCTACAGTGTGGTGCGTGGAGGTGGAGGTGTCACCTCCTGCCACCCCACCAAATAATCCAGGTGCTGGATTGGCTCTCCTTGCCCCACTTCTAATCTGACTTCCCTACTCCTAAACAGGCTTACAGAGGCATCGAAAGGAGGGAGGTGTGAGCAGATTCCCAGGAAGATTTCCTCCGTAGAGGTCATGCACTCACTCCTGGCTCTGAGAAGGAGCGAATCTATTCAGGGCGATTATAGAATCCTTCTGGGACACTGAGGCTTTTTTTGTGCGGTCACAGCCTCTCTGCTACTGGCACCCTCGTACCCTGCGCAACGGAGTTTCAGTACATTTCTGTGCACTGCTGAGGTTTAGAAAAATCAACTGTTGTTCCCGACCTCAGTCTGGATGCTCACTTGCCCAGGCCATCTGAGGAAGGCTAATCCAGCCCTGGTTTTCCTGCATGGCATGCATGGAGCTGTAGTTCTCATTTGCACAACAGCGTGCTAGATTTTAAGAGGAAATGGGATGCCCAGGTGGGATCCCTTAGAGGGTTAAGTTAAGGAGATCGGTCATTAGGAGTGGGATCTCTAGGAAAGTAGACTTGGGGGTGGGTCAGTAGAGTGGGCAGACCTGATGGGCTATGGCCTTTATCTGCCGTCCTTTTTCTCTGTTTGTTTCTACTTCAAGGCATTCAATGAGGCAAAACTAGGATTGAATCAGCTTCTTTGGACTGGCCTGGCTGAGGTGGTGCCCTTCCTTGCTCTGTGTCATTACCAACTCTTTGCTTTGGTATGGGTTTTTTTTTCTCTCGGCACCCTTCTCTTCCCTATGTAACAGCCTAATTACTGCAGCGCTATTAAGAGTCGGGTGGGGCAGGAATAAGGGCGTGAGTCTGAAACAAGAAAATTCACCTTCTCTCTTACCAAGCGAAGCTTCACAGCTTATTCTGCCTCCTGCCATTAATAGATCTGAATTCGTGCAAACATAGAGCTGTCAAGTTACCCGTTTGCAGGAGGGAGACTTTTGCTCCTGTCCTGGTTTGGAACCCGCATCCCAAAGCCTTGTGGTTTTGGCCACTGAAATCAGTGCCACGGGTGCCAAAAATGCTTCAAGCTGGCCTAAAATTTCCCTCCTGGAACAGGATCACTTGGCAACTCTGTGGACACTCCCCCTTCTCCCCACCCCCACACTTTCCCCAAGGTCTCCTGAAGCACTTCACCAACCTGTCTTATGCCACCCAGCCTAAATACTTGACGTCATCAACATGCCCCAGTGGCCACAAGCACATGCAATCATACCACAGGCCACACATGTACATTACCTGTACCAAATCACTGTACCAGCATATTACGCTGGTACATTGATTTAATAGCAATTGAAGAGCATATTTCAAGTTTATTAAAATTTGATAAATCGCTTATTACATACTAAGCGAGTAACATTAAAATATAAGATAGATCAAGAGTTCATTATACATCATTGAAGTGGGTTAAAAACAAACAGACATGATACATAAGGGAATGGAAAGTAAGTGAGAATAGTTACAATGTTAATATTTATCATAATTATGAAGAAAAGAAAAACAAATAGGGAAGAAACATGAGGAATGGGGTTGGAATTGATAAAAATGAATTATTTAAACATTAAATGCATCTCTGAATAAAAATGTTTTTAAATTATTTTTGAATTTGTTGAGATCTTTAACTTCTCTTATATGTAAAGGTTAGAGGGGCCATTACAGAATATATATCGTGACGTCTGGTTCCGATAATTTTCAGAGAAGGAATCATTAGCAGTCCCTGAGATGCGGATCGGAGAGAACATGTCGTGTTGTAAGGAATGAGTAGCCGGTCTATAAATTGATAGTGTTTTAAATACTGAAAGCAAAATTTTATATTTGATATTTTTCAATATACTCCTATTAGTATTTCGCATTACCTGTACCATCCTTGTAGCTTTCAGATCAGCATCAACAGATCTGCTACTTTCATCAGAATCAGCCCCAGCCGGGGTCTCAAAACAATTTTATATAGTCTGCGGCGTAAGGGGGGGGGCACCGGCCACTTGCCTTTTCCCACTCCTCCCCTCGCCCCCTTCCCTTTCCCGTACCCCTAGTTGGTCACCGCCGCGAGCAAGAACTTCAACCAGCTGCTCACGACCGCGTCGTCTCTCCACTTTCTCCAGCTGATGTCATGCATAGGAAGTGATGTCAGAGGGGGGGGGTCGCGAGGAGCACGCTGAAGTTTTTGTTGCTTGCGGAGGTGAACAACTAGAGGGCAAGGAAGGGGAGATTGGGGAAGGAGGGGGGGCCTCTCATATTATGCTGATGTTGCCCCCTCCTCTCATTCTACCCTTTCATGTTTCTCTCCTGTACAAATTCTAGTTCTCCCTTTTTCCTATTCGTCCAGTTAGTCAATTGGAATATCTGTATTTCGTCATGTCTTACACACGATTACTTCTATCTCCCTGTCTTCATTGTAAATCGCTTAGAATTGTACGTAAAGCGATGAATCAGATTTTTAATAAACTTGATAATATCTGAGGTTTGGTTTTACTTAGATTTTAGTCTATAGAATATAAAAAACTAACAAATAAGGGGAACCTTTTTGAACTTGGTACATTTTTTGACTACTGTAGATGTCAGAGGCTCAGAAATGAGCAAATACACAAGGTAAGGAATGGGGTGGGCTGTGAAACAGGGAGACATGTCGGGGTGATCTGAATGGGACAAAGTAGTTATCATTTTATGGGATTATAATGTGACGGAAGAATCAGGTCTTGTCTGTTGGGGGTCAAAATATTTCATCATTTTAACTTCCTGAATTATCTTAAAATTTCCTCTTCATATGCTGAACACAAAGTCATTCAAGCAGTGCCCTGGCTAGCCTTGTAGTGTTTAATGTGGTGTCTGTGTGAGTAGAGAATGACACGGGGACAATTTTGTCCTCATCCCCGCAGGAACTCAATATCCCCATCCCGTCCCTGTGAGTTTTGTCCCTGTCCTATTCCTGTAAGCTCTGCCTTAACCGCATAAGCCTTGAACACTTAGGATTTTAAAGTGTTTGGGGCTTGTGCGGATGAGGACGGAGCTTAGGCATTGGTGGAATGAGGCATTATGACATCACAGTCTGAGCTCTAGAATGTTGCTACTTAGGATTTTCAAGCGTTGGAGGCTTGTGCAGATGAGGACGGAGCTTAGGCATTGGTGGAATGAGGCATTATGACATCACAGTCTGAGCTCTAGAATGTTGCTACTTAGGATTTTCAAGCGTTGGAGGCTTCTGCAGATGAGGACGGAGCTTAGGCATTGGTGGAATGAGGCATTATGACATCACAATCTGAGCTCTAGAATGTTACTACTTAGGATTTTCAAGCGTTGGAGGCTTGTGCAGATGAGGACGGAGCTTAGGCATTGGAATGAGGCATTATGACATCACAATCTCAGCTCTACAATGTTGCTACTTAGGAGTTTGAAGCGTTTGAGGCTTGTGCAGGTGAGGGCAGAGCTTGCAGGAATGGGGCAGGGACAGGAGTAGAACTCGTGGGGCTGGGACGGGAAAATGAGTTCCGCAGGGATGGTGAAATATTTCTCTCTCTGTGTGTGAGTTGACGCTAAGATCTCTACCAGTAAAGAAGTCTTTTCCTCAAATGAGCTTTTTGCTCTGAATATATAATAACCTCGGGATCAAAAAAGAAAAAGGGAGGAGTTTTGTGTCATGTGACAGAGATCAAAAAAGAGGCTGTTGTATAGTGATCACATAGGAGAATGATACAATGGGCAAGAAAGGATCGTTGGTGCTGTGTGCAGCGCCCTCAGTTCTGTTGTATAATGGAAGTGAGGTAAGGAGGAGGATTCATTATTTTGTTGTATAAATATTGATGCTTTCCTAATATTGGGAGGGTAATAGAATACACTCCTCGCTTCTGGGACATGACCAGAATTCTTTTCTGGGTGGCAGAGAAACCCCAGCCTGGAAATTACAGCTGACTCATGCAGGTCTCATCTGATCCACCAACAAGTGTCTGACAACAGAAACACAGTTACTCTTGCGAAAGCTTCGTATGGGAGACCAATGCTGGCTTCCTCCTCCTGAAACCACATTTGAATTTCTCCTGCTTCTCAGTCCTACACTTTATTCCTTCCCTTGGCCCAAGACCTGTTCGTTTTTGGACTGTAGGTGTATTATTAATTCCGTATAACCTAGATCTTCTCTCATTCCATTTCCCTGGTCTGTGAGTGAGATGCAACAAGGCAAAGCGTAGTAGTGGCTTTTTGAGTTTTAAGTCCACAGTTGCGTTATTGAGCCTTAGGAAGAGGTTTAAAATTAAGCCATTGTAAAGAAGTGAAAAGTGAAATCTCTTTTTCTGAGAACAGGATTTGCACTAAGGGTATTTTTTTTTTTTTTTAATAATTTTTTATTAATTTTCAAAACTTCAACAGTGCAATACAACAAATGGTATTTGAGTTTTTTGATTATTACAGTCCCTTTGTGTTTGTGAGTGTGGAGTGAGTGCATTTGTTACAGTTGGATAACAAACATACAAAGAATATCTATAACCTCAGCATAAACAAATGCTCATCAAAAAATATAAAAGACCCACATTAAGCCCAAATTAATCAGGTCGCCAGGAAATTAGAAATATTACAATATTGCCCTCGTTATCGGGGAAAAACTTGTGGCACACTTTTTCATTGTCAAGTTCCAAGTTTATTCAAGATTTGATTAATCTAGCTTATCGGTACTCAAATTTCAAAGCGACGTACATAGTTGAAAATCCATACAACTTTCAGGGGAACAAAGCATGTAACGTATAACTAACAGCTTGGGGGAGAAGGGAAAGAAAAACAATATGTTGAAGAAAATGAGACAAAAAGGGAAAAACCAAACGGGAAGGAGGAAGTGCGTATGTCAGATCCTAAGAAACGATTCCAATCTGACGCGCATCTTTAAAAAGAAAGCTTTTCAACTTACTCGTAAATCAGTCTAGCATGCGTTCCTCCCTTCAATGAGTAGGGAAGGAGTTCCATAATTGTGGATCCATAACAGAGAAGAGGTATTGTCGGCACATATTGATAACTTTGAGAGAAGGAAGTGTGAGTAAATGCTGATCATTAGACCTAGGAATTCTTGTAGAGGCATAAGGGATTAAGAGTCTGTCAATGAATGCTGCTGGTGTTTTGTAAAGAAGGCATTTAAGGGTTAATAGACATATTTTGTAGGATATTCGATGTGAAACTGGAAGCCAGTGTGCTTCCTTGAGAAGTGGCGTATTTTTTTTTTTGTTTTCATGATAAGTTTTATTGAGGCGTTTTGGATAATTTGAAGACGTCTTGTTTCTTTATGGGCAATTCCTATGAATGGGGCGTTGCAGTAATCAATTTTTGAGATTACCAAGGAGTGGATTAATATGTTCAAAGATGTAGGTTCCAGGAATTTCGAAACGGAGCGTATTTGACGTGATCTATAGAAAGTAGATTTTACAACACTGCTAAAATGTTCATGGAATGATAACTTTTGATCGAAAATTACCCCTAAGATCTTAATCGAAGCAACAATCCTCCTAAACAAAAAGAAAACTGAGAAACTATCAGCCAAGGTTTATCTTTAAGAAGATCATCCAGCTGGACCAGATCCAGGAACACGTATTTATCACTTGTATACAACACGTCTTCTTCAGCGGTCCCATAAAATGGTGGTAACAAAGGACACGCAACAAATATGCCTGATCTGTATGTTGTGTAATTTTACGATAATAATGTACCGCTGGAGAAAACTAAAGTTGGTCGAAACATGGACCGTGTATAATAATAATAATAACTTAAGTTTTACATACCGCTATACCACAAACAGATTTATCTAGAAGTGGTCTAACAGTACATCAAGGCAGGAGAGGAGTCAGAGAAATTTATGTAGAAAGTGGTTTATCTGTACACAACAATCTTTGTTGGTTTCAAATAAACTTTGCCTACATCTTTGTACATCTGTCTTTGTCCTTGATTCATCGCATTCAATGTCAATGTCTGGACATGGCCCCAGCATTGAATATCCAGGTTAGATTAGCCTGTGGTAGATGTTGCAGGATTAGTCTCTGTTCTCAGGGATTCCCCTTTACACAGATCTCTCCACTGAGAAATGATCCCGAACACAATCCCTTCTCCAGCAGTCCAGCTCCTGAGTAGAGCTTTCCTCTCCTTGTCCCTTCAGATTTCATTCAATGAGAGGCAGAGGGATGGGTAAAACCTCTATTTTTACATCCACTTCACACTGGACTGGGCTATGCCTTACGCACACACTCTCTGTTGCTCCTTAGAGAAAAGAGCCCCCGACACACACAGTCTACCACAAAAATGCACACCACGCCGTAGAGATCTCTGGCTTATATCCAGAAGGAGGATGCTGAAAACAAATGATGTGCAGCTCCTCTCTCCTTTGAACTTGGTCTGGCCCTCAATGCAGGAGTCTATCTTCTATTACTACAAATTATTTCCAGAGCATTTACCAGACATACACAATGCCGTACAGAGTCACAAAAGAGACAGTGCCTGCTCAAATGAGCTTACAATCTAAACAGCCAAGACAGAGAAGCAGGATGTCATGGATACAGTTAAGGGCAAGGGTTGGAGGGCAGAAGGGAGTACAGGACAATCAAGCCATTGTGACATCACTGATGAGGCTGGCTCTTATTGGTGGAATGAGGCATTATGACATCACAATCTCAACTCTGCTTCCCAAAGACTGAAACTCTTCACACTACTACTATGAATTATTTCTATAGCGCTACTAGACATACACAACGCTGTACAGAATCACAAAAGAGACAGTCCCTGCTCGAATGAGTTTACAGTCTAAACAATGAAGACAGACGGACAAGATGTCATGGTAGGGGTTACATTTAGAGGGTAAGGTTAAACTGCTGATTAGGTTGGTGAGCATAGGGCGGTGGGGAGGAGTGTTATAAGTTGGAGGTTGTCTCAAAAAGGTGGGTTTCAGCCTACTTTTGAACAAGGGAAGGGGTGTGATGGATGGACTTAGGCACTTTATTCCTGGCATACAGGGCAGCAAGCTGAAAGGAATGAAGACTGGAATTGAAAGTGGAAGAGATGGGTACAGATAAAAGCAACTTATCTGAGAACCTGAGTTCATAGGGAGAGATATTGAGGGGCTGCGGCATGAACACACTTGTAGGTTAATAATAGGAGCTTGAACTCTATGCGAAGGCAGATAAGGGAGCCAGTGAGGTGAGTGTAACGAGGTTGGCAGAAGATAAGTCATGCAGCTGAGTTTTGCAAAGATTGCAGGGGGGGAGGCGGTTCAGCGGGTGACCTGCTAGGAGTATTTATTTTTATTTATTTATTTATTTATTTAGATTTATATCCCGTTCTCCCAGTAGCTCAGAACGGTCTACAAGTAAACATACACAGTAGAAGTAATTAGGCAAATAAGATGTACAATAGGTTTAGGTGCTTGGACATACAAAATTGTGCAGTATTTATCAGGGTACAAACAATTTTTCAGAGTACAGACAATTTATCAGAGTACAGACTAAGAGAGGACTATACTGAAATTTAGGAGAAGTTAAATAGGGGAGAGAAGAGTGAGGTGGGGTTTAAGGGGGGGTGTAGACTGAGGGAGATCTTTAGTTGAAGAGGAGGGTCTTTACCATTTTACGGAATGTCAATAAAGAGTTCTGTTGCCTGAGTTGGGGGGGGGGAGTTTATTCCAGAGATGTGGGATGAAGTGGCTGTAGGATCGTTTGCGGGCAGTTTCTGAGAGGAGGGACCTTCCAGGGGGTAAATTGCAGTAGTCTAAGCGTCAGGTTACAAGACTGTGGACAAGGGTCCGGGTAGTGTGCTCAGAGAGGACGGGATGAATTTGGGTGATGTTGTAGAGATAGAAGCTTCAGGCTTTAGTAGTCTGTTGGATGTGCAGAGAAAATGAGAGGTTGGAGTCGAAGACAGGAACAGTAACAGTATTATTTACAGAAACAGAGAACAGAGGAGTGGAACAGAGGGTTTAGCAGGAAAGAGGAGCGATTCAGTCTTGGACATGTTTAGTTTTAGGTGGTGGTGGTGGGATATTCAGGTCAACCAGGCTGAGATTTTTTCTTGGATTTTAGGAGAAAAATCAGATGTAGAAAGGTAAATCTGGGAATCATCAGTATATAGGTGGTACTTGAAGCCATGGGAGCAGATCAGGGCACCGAGGGCAGAGGTAGAGAAGAGAAGAGGTCCTAAAACAGAGCCCTGGGGGTAGCAACAGAGGAGGACTTACCAGTGCATACACTAAAGATGCGATGGGAGAGGTAGGAGGCAAACCAGGAGAGGACAGATTTGCAGAATCCAAGCAAGGACAGTGGGTCAAGGAGTAAGCAGACAGGTCAAGAAGGATGACTGAGTAAAGGTCACTCACTGTAAGGGCAGTCTCTGTGGAGTGTGGGCAGTGAAAGCCAGATTGTAGAGAATCAAGAGTGTTGAGATGAAAGGAAGTCCAGGCAGTGACGGAGAACAGCACACTCGAGTAGCTTGGATAGGGATGCAAGAAGGGAGACAGGGCGATAGTTGGATGGCCAGGTGGGGTCCAGTAAGGGTTTTTTTGAGAAGCAACTTAATTACCGCATCTTTGAAGGCATCGGGAACAGGTTGAGGATACGACAGATAGCAGGGATAACAGTATGTGAGATGGGGGGTCAACTAGAGGGATGGGGGAATAGAGTCCTGAGGGTCCTGAATTGATGTTTGGATTGTGGGGGTCACTGACCTGTCTCAACAACTGTTTGTGGCCTGTGTACATGTCTCGGCTTGCCACCTGCAGAGAGACCTGGATGAGTTCAAACCAAATTCCCTCACTTGCCTTGCTCACTTTTCTGCCTCTGGGAAGCACACTTGATTAATTGAGTCTCCAGTTAACTTATTTCATTAGATGACCCTAATTAAATCGCGTACCGACTCTAAACCGTCCTTTTGATAAGTATCACAGGATCAACCCCTTGGGCTTCTGTTCTTCCATGACTTGGATGCGCTGAACCTCTGATGTGTTAAGACACTGGATTCTTTCTTACACATAAGTCCAGCCTCTGGGAATCAGGCGTGACAGCAGAATCGCAAACGTGCCAGTTCACATGGTTTCCCAGTGTGATCACAGAATTCCACTGCAAACCTTCAAGTCAGAGGAAATTTGATCTTAACATGAACTAGTCATTCTCATCCGCCACAAGGGTGCCCTAACTGGGGAGGAGAAACAAACAAGGAAGCTTCTGTCTTTTGTGCATCCGAAACACAGGCAAGCTAAAAGCCGGACAGGAAACGTCCCAATTCACTACAAATCATTCGTACCTTCCTAAGCCCGAGAAGGGGTCTGACAATTCTATTCCTCTTTCCCTGGGCTGAAGGGAAGTCCTACAGCACCATCCCACTCCCTGGCATCAAGTAAGACCCCAGAGTTCAGTGGTTCTTCTCTCAGTTTGGAAGGTCATGGTCTCTTCTTAGATCTTTACCCTACAGACCCCCTCAGCTGCAGTCATGCATTGCAGAGATGGAGAAAATGGGGGGAAGGAAGCTGCCAGCTTTTGTATTCAATTTCTTTAAACTGCGATATGAAGACAGCAGGGTTCTAATTTACACTTGAGTTTCTTGCCTTCATGTAATAGATCTAGTACCGGTCATTCTGAACCTTTAAAACAGCATGAATACCGTAATCCTCATTAGCCTGATTTTCAGGGTCTCCACCATGAATATTCATACCAGTAAACTATATGAGCATAGAGGAGACATATTGTATGCTAATATCGCTTCTGCAGGTTCAACAGGGATATCCTGAAAAACAGATGTTTATGGGCCTTCAGGACCAGAACTGGCCAGCTCTGATGTAAAACTTGGATATCATGATCTGAATTATTCTGTCAGACACATGTGAGGCTGAGATCTCAACTGTGAACCAGGGTTTGAGACTGGGATCTAAACAGGTGGGGTCTGGGACTGAACTGGGGTCAAGACAGAGTACTAGACAGTGAGCTGGAGTTAGGGACTGGGTGTCTAGACTTTCAACTGGGGGCTGGGATTTAGATCTAGACTATGAACTGTTCTCTGGCACTGGGATCTAGATTGAAGTAGGGTCAAGACTGAGATCTAGACAGCAAATTGAGGTCAGAACCAGGATCTGGAATTGAGATCTAGACTGTGAACTGGGGTTTGAGACTGGTATCGTCAGTGAGCTGAGGTCTGGGAATGGGATCTAGACTGTCAACTGGGGTCTGAGATTGGGAGTTAAACAGTGAGCTAGAGCGGCCTCCATTGCTTCTTTATTTGTATTTTTATAGATCTAATGTGTGAGTTACGGAAAGTCCTGTCTGTTGGAATAAGGCCCTGATAAGCAGCTCTGTTCACAACAGATCAATGGCTGTTTCCACAGATGGGACACTGCTCTCTGAAGATCCGTTCTAGGCCGGGGGAAATGGGGGCAAACAGGCATAACAGTCAAAGCTAGGTTAATATTAACAGCATTTGTGCTTGTGTTAAACAATCTCTCTAAAGCCCTGGAAGCACCGCAGGAAGTTTTGGGATGCTGATATTGCTATGGTACAGTACAGGGAGCTGCTGGATAGGCAGGAGATCACGCAGTGCAGAGGGTTCTGGTATATGAGGCCCTGTGGTGGATATAGCAGAGTGCAGCGTACACAAGGCCACAGTACCTGGAGAGGCCACATGGACATGGCTGATATGCTACAGAACATTTACCAGACGTCCGGATTTCAATGTCCGGGGGTCTGGATGGTTTTTCAAAACCCGGCACTTTGTCCGGCACTAATCCCTCTTGAAATGGCCCAAGTCTGGCTGTCACCCGGCGTTCCTTTGTTTCCCTTTTGGCCCATCTGAAGAGCAGACACTTGCTAATTTGGCTAATTTGGTTTTAATTTGGCATGGCTTATTGCATTGCATACCAGGGTCAGACATAATATATTATCTCATATCCCATACTTGCATACTCTCTCATGACATCTTGGTACCTTTATGCCTGAACCTCCTGAGAAAGTTTCCTGCATCCCTTATGCACCGTTCATTCGCTCAATGATGGGTAAGATATAGCATACTGACTGTACAACCTAAGACAGAGGTTTGAACTCATAATGGGAACTGTTTATCTTCATAGCTTGGAGATTCTGCAGGACAGAGGATGTGCTGCTATAATGTTGGAGGTAAGCGAGGCATCTGCAAAATGCAGACTGGCTGTTTATAGAAGGGTACCACAAGCTTGTCTTCATTTCAAAGAATAAAAATAAAAATAAACAAAGTATGGGAGATGTCAGCATAGCTATTGCTAGCAATCAGCATTTTCAGTTGGCATAACTAATGTCAGCAAAGGCCAATGGGAAATTATATCTATCTGACTCTGGAATGTAGATGCAGAAAGACCCTGAGTGCTTATTCACCGGAAGCATCCAGAAAGATGGGTTTCACTCTCGAGTTCCAAAACAAAACTATGGAGTAGATGTTCTTGATATGAAAATCTACTGATACATAAAGTCCAACAGGTAAAAAACTTAGCAGATAAAAAACTCTTCAGGCACTGAGATAAAGTCTGTGAATGATATGGACCCAACAAGGGGTGGGGGGGAGTCAAATTTTAAAGCCACAAGGGTAATTAAAAACCAGGTCCGAATAACAAACATGTGTCTGAATATGCAAGCTGCTCAATACTTTGTTATTAATCAGACCCGGTTTTTAATTAAGCTTGTGGCCTTAAAATCGGATCTCCGAAGAAGGCGCTTATAGCATCATTCACAGACTATCTGCATTGCCTGACGAGTTTTTTTACCTGTTGGACTTTGTGTATCAATCAATTTTCACATCAAGAACATCTATTCCACAGTCTTGTATTGGTTTTGGTTTCACCTTATTCCTGTGGAACCATTGGGTGTTTTCTTCATTGTTGGCTCTTGTTTCTAGAGCTCCCACATTCAGTCCTGTCCCCAGTGTATGGGCACTAATAATTCCCATTTATTGGCTTGCTGGGAATATCATGCATAATGCAGTTACTCAACAAGAAAGGAGATCCAAGGACAAGGGGCCACATCCACATTTTGGAGTTACATCTAAAGAGGAACCCTACAGAGACCAGAGACTCTATAAAAAAAATGGTTACCATAGTATCCAGTATATGTTGGATTAAGGTTAGTTTGCTCTACCTGTAGTTCTTTCATTGTTTAGATCAGTGGTTCCCAACCCTGTCCTGAAGGACCACCAGGCCAGACAGGTTTTCAGGATAACCCTAATGAATATGCATGAGAGAGATTTGCATCTAATGGAGATTTCAGGCATGCAAATCTGCCCCATGCATATTCATTAGGGCTATCCTGAAAACCTGACTGGCCTGGTGGTCCTCCAGGACAGGGTTGGGAACCACTGGTTTAGATTAAGGGACTGGTTCTACCCAATCACTTTCTATTCCAATATTGTCAGGCTTGGTGCCAAGTTTGCTAGTAATGCGATTAGTTCCAGTTCAGCTAATTTAATTGGGACCTTAGAGAATAAACAAATGCACTCTAATTCTCAATGAAAGCTTTGACTTTAGGCATGAAGCTGGAGAGAGGACAGAGCGATGCCTAGTAAAGCCATCATCAAGAGTTGTTTGTCTTGAAGAGTGACTGCAGAACTTTCTCTGCTGTGTATTCAGCCTGTCTTATGGTCCGATCTCCTAGAAACACTTCTGCGTCCTTTGAAACATTCCCCAAAAATTCAGAAAGAAGAATTGTGGGAATCCATGGGTCACAATGAAGAGATATCAGTTAACCCAGGGCTTCTATGGAAACCCTAGGCTGATCTTAGACTTGGGTGGGGTTCTTCCATAGCCAGAATCTATTTAGAGAGAAAAATGTGAATTTGTCCCTGCTCACTCCACAGTCGGCTGCATGACTTAGCCTAAGACTTCTGCTAATGTTACTTCTAGTGGAAGGTCCTCACTGGTGTAAGCCTTTGGACGCCCCGGGACATCATGCATCATTCAATGGACTGGTGCAGAATTTCTGCAGCAGCTGAAGGATTGGAATCTCTCTTTTTGTTGTTGCATAAAAAAAAAAATTCACTTGGCAGTTAAGACAAAAACATTCCGGACCCCCACCCCCTTCATTTCATTCCCAAAGACTGTTTTAGCATTTCAAAGCATTTGGAAATTCTTCCTTCTTAGCTACTCTGGCTATTATGAATCTAAGTAAACACTGGCAGGGCTGTCCTGTTTGTCATCAGAGCACCCTACCCTCCTTCTCCATAGACATCAGACAAAAGATATGTAAAACTTGTATAGAGCATGGATGCCTGAACAGTGCATAAGCCATTATTGAGATGGACTTGGGGAAATCCACTGCTTATCCTAGGATAAGAAGCATAAAATCTTTTTTATTACTTGGGATCTAGCTAAGTACTTGGGACCTGGGTAAGCCACTGTTGGAAACAGGATACTAGGCTTGATGGACCTTCGGTCTGTCCCGGTATGTTCTTATGTGAGCCAAGTCTAGGCCAATCAAGCCATTGTGACATCACTGATGAGGTTGGCTCTTAGGCATTGGTGGAATGAGGCATTATGACATCACAATGCCAGCTCTGGAATGTTGCTACTCTGTGGGTTTCTGCCTGGTACTTGGGAGCTGGGTTGGCCACTGTTAGAAACAGGAAACTGGGCTTGATGGACCTTCGGTCTGTCCCAGTTTATCAATTCTTATGTTCTTCTGTGAGCTGAGTATAGGACAATCAAGCCATTGTGACATCATTGAAGTTGGCTCTTAGGCATTGGTGGAATGAGGCATTATGACATCACAATGTCAGCTCTGGAATGTTGCTACTCTGTGTGGGTTTCTGCCTGGTACTTGGGAGCTGGGTTGGCCACTGTTGGAAACAGGATACTGGGCTTAATTCATATAAACCATTTTGAGCTCCCCTGGGAGAACGGTATAGAAAATTGAATATGTAAATAGTGTGCAATGTGTCTGTCTCTGGTAACCAGAGCTGGTATTGTGATGTCACAATGCCTGATTCCACCAATAAGAGCCATCCTCGTCAGTGATGTCACAATGGCTTGATTGTCCTATGTTGCTACATTTTGATTTCTAGAGAGTCGCAGTGGTTAAAGCTATAGCCTCAGCACCCTGAGGTTATGGGTTCAAACCCTCACTGCTCCTTGTGACCCTGGACAAGTCACTTAATCCTCCACTACCCCAGGGAAAAATGTTTGGGTGCCTGAATAAATTCATAGAAACCATTCTGAGCTCTCCTGGGAGAACAAGATCGAAAATTAAATAAATAAATAAATGTATTGGGGGAGGGGGGGAGAAAGAACGGTTTTTGCTGTTTACCTGTTTGTTTAGCTTTTAACTCATTTGTTTTATGTAAATTTCTTTGAGGTATTGGCGATATAGAAATCAAGATTGCAATTTATTTTGCTACATTGCAATAGGAAGCCTTGCACTGAGCTTTAGCGCATAGCTCTAATGTAGGGAAATGCACAGCCCCCACCGCTGGCTCTCTTCTTGCTCCCCAGAATATCTGTGACCTCTCCTTTATTTCGTTATCTGCCTGGGTTTTTCCCTCTCAGATGATTCTTCTGCAGAAGAGTGTCCCAGCCTGTTTTGTAATTGTGCCAGAGAGGGCTGACACATTGCAGAGAGACCGCTCCAGGGCCCTGGCTAGGAATTTGTCTTTTGCAAAGCAAAGAAACGTTGTTTACTCTGAGCGTGCCCTCAAAGAAAGACGGGGGTTCTGGAATATTATTTTTTAAAATCTCCTGCCACACACATCGTGGAATCAAATTGTACTTTTCAAAATCAAAAGTTAACAACCTCAAACCAATTCCCATAAAGGAGCAAAGCGTGGATAACTGGTTACCAAGTGTGATGTTGCACTGAACACGGGTTTCACATTTACAACCAGATTGACCAAAGGGGTTTTCTAATTCTGTGTCTAGAGAAAAATAGTGAGTGTAAAGACACTTTCGGATAAGGTTCTTGGAGCTAAATAGTTTCTGGAGAAAACCAGGTTCTTACAAGAGAGAACAATACTCTAGTGCAGATACGAAATGTCTGTCTTTCTCAGAATGACAGATTTAGACTGTAGCAAGACATGGACAATGCCGAAATGAGTGTGCACTTGAGATGATGGCGCTAGATAAGTCTCTTCTTCCGAAGTTTCATACTGCTGTTAATTTAACCATCTCACTACCCGTTTCTTTTAATTACTTTTCTATTTATACTCTGTCTTATGTTGCAAAGCCCAAGGCAGAGTACAGTGGTAATTAATCCTCACATCCCATGTACTGGCTGAATATAGATCTGGGCTACCCAAACCAGCCAATCAGGTTTTCAGGATAACCACAGCAAACATGCATGAGATAAAGTTTGCATGCAGATCTATTTCATGCATATTCATGATGGAATCCTGAAAACTCAATAGGTTGTGGGGGTCCCTGGGACAAGTTTGGGAGCAGTACAGATAATCCACGCTGCTTTCCTTCAGTGGACTGGTGCAGACTGTTTAGTTTCTTGATTTGATATACCACATGCTCAGTTGGTTTGCAATGGATAAAATACGAGGCTCATTTCATAAATAATGCACACTAATTTTTTTTTTACGTGTTTATTTTTTTTCAAGTATTTCTTTTCAATTCTTCAATATAGTCTCCCTGCTTTGCAATGACCGAGTCCTAACGCCTGGGAAGCTTAATTATTCCATTCAAGACACTGTTTTTGTTCAGTTGCCGAATGGCTCGGGTAACGGCAAAAAAAAGCTCTTCCAGAGATGCAAAACGATATCCACACATAGGTTGTTTCACTTTGGAAAAAGGTCGAAGTCTGGTGGACTCTTGTCTGGACTGTAGGGGGCACTCTCACTTCAAAAAGCTGATCATAAGTCATTGTCCACACCAGCCTTTATCACAAACCTTCTTGTGTCCTACAGCTCAATGCATATATTTAGATATTTGCAACATAATCTACTTGTGACATCCCTTTCGATGGTCAGATATTAGGTGGTAGCACTGACCTTTGCCATTCATCCCCCCACTCTTAAAAGGGATTCTTCACTTTAGCATTTGGAGATTAACACAGAACTCTTCTGGAGTGGCTGGACTGAGGGACAGACATTTCTACATGATTTATATCAATTCTCAGCCTCTTGGGAGTGGAGGGAGTGGCCAGAGCAGCTGCCTCCGCACCCCGAGGTTGTGAGTTCAATTCCCGCTGTAGCTCCTTGTGACTTTGTGCAAATCACTTAATACTTCATCGCCCCAGGTACCTGTCTAAAATATGTAAATTGCTTTGATTGCAATCACACAGAAAAAGCAGTAGTTAAGGAGCTACAAACAAGCAGCCCAGCTCACAAGACTCTTTGGATTTTGTTGTTCAGGCTTAGGAAATGAAATTCTGAACAGAAAGAGCTTCCGAGTTATTGCCTGCCAGGCACGGCAGGCATTTAATTATTGTTTCTGAGAACTGTCCAGATCTAGGTGCAGCCGCTTAATTGTGAGAAAGTGGAGGCTGGAACCAGGTGACCGATCCCGAATGTACCCAAAAAATCACCACCGACACTGAAAGGAGAGCGTTAGTCTTGAGATGGTGGTAGATTATTTTGTGTGGTTAGTTACAAGATTCTTGGGGGGGGGGATATATATATTAAGCAGGTTTCCCCCTATTTATTTATTAATTTATATACCGTATATCAACTATACGGTTTACAAAAATTACGATCATAACAAGTTGAACACCACATATAGACGTAATTGCAGAACAGCTCTTATAAATAAAAAAAACTAACCCCGGAAAGCGCTAACAAAAATTGAGTTTTCAGCATTTTCTTAAAATTCATCCTCCCAGTCCAGTATCGCAAAACTCCAGGCAATGCATTCCAAAGCTTAGCACCTGCCACAGACGGCATCGCTGCACCGCTCCCAACGTGAGAGATTGACATCGTACCCTCTAAGCTCAGTTTCATACTATTTTCTGATCTCAGACACTTTCTAGGCTGATAAATTAAAAAAAAAAAAAAATCTTTGTAAAACAGCCGGGGAGACACGATACAAAATCTGATGTATAGTTGAAAGAATCTTAGTGTTTTTATGCTATTTTGCTTATTAACAAATTATGTTCACCCATTCCATGTTTCATATCATTTCATTGTTCACGGCTTTGGAGGGCTTCATAGGAAAGAAGTAGACATCCGTCTGATATTCCGCCAGCAGAGGGCAGCACGTTGAGTGGCCACCGCTGGCGTTAAACCTGGCTATTCAATGACGGGTCTCAAATCCCAGTTTCCCCGTCTGCCCATCACCTACTTCTTGCAGTCCACCTCACCCAGCCACTTCTGTGAGAATTTTTTTTTTCATCCCTGGAGAGAGAAGCTTTCAAAGTTTCTGTTCTTCATAACCATAAATATGGTCTGAAGATTAGGGTGTGAGTTTGCTGATCCTTATCAGACCTCTTCATGCCTCCTAGGGGGGGGAAAGGAAGCCTAAAGCTACGAGTTCAGTGGAAAACCATCTTGTAAATGAAAGGTACGAAAGATTCAGAGGATCTTTGCTCAGCTTTTTGGTTAAAATCAGTGCACTCAAGGGTTTGAACTATGAGTTGAGGACTCTTCCTTGTCGGTCTGTAGGCTGAGCTTGAAAATCTATTGAGTACTGGGAGGGGGGATTTCATGCCCTACCACTAACCCAATCACTGCCGCAGTTCCCATACTGCAACAGTAAAAGTATTTCTTCAGTAGCCGGTCCCAGATTATGGCATGCTCTTCCTAATGAGCTATGCAAAACAAACTCCTTAGACCGCTTGAAGACCCCACTTAAGACATTCCTCTTTCAGGATGTGTTTGAATAACATTTCATGCCCTCTGTCTAGTTTCAAGTTTTATTTAAAAAAAAAAAAAAAGTAATAAAATGCTTATAACAAATTTCTAAGCGATTAACATTAATAAAAATATGATTCTAAAGACATATAAAAGACAGATGTAAACCATGACTAACTTGATTCTACGGCAAGGGTAGAACTACAATTTGATTACAAAGGAAGAACAAATATGGGGAAAACTAACTAAACTAAACCTTAAGTTTATATCCCGCATCCTCTCCATAAAGATCGAGCTCGGCACAGTTTGCAGGTACTTTAATAAATGAGGGAAGAACATAATAAGAATTAGTGGTTATAAAGAGGGTGGTGAGCTTTTCGTTTTAGAGAAAAGCCAGGTTTTCGGATGCTTTCGGAATAATTGGAAGGAGCCCAGATTCCACAGCGGGGCAGGGAGGTTATTCCAAAGCTCAGTGATTTCCCTAATTTTCCTGCATAGATGGCACCTTTTAACGAGGGGAAAGATAGTTTGAGTTTGTGGGTGGATCTGGTAGTGTCAGATCTTGGAGAATTCCAAGATAGTGGAATTAGGGGAGGAAGAATGCCATGTAGGATCTTGAATGTTAGGCAGGCACATTTAAAGTGAGCCCTAGAAATCACTGGAAGCCAGTGAAGTTTTGACAGAAGTGGGGAAACATGATCGAATTTGCTTTTTGCAAAGATCAACCTAGCCGCAGTGTTCTGGATCCGCTGAAGTCTTTGAAGACTTTTCTTGGTTAGACTTCAATAGACCGAGTTACAGTAGTCCAGCCTCGAAAGAATGATTGATTAAACAAGGAAACAGGATCTCACTTTCGTCAACATATGGAGCCTAACAGTCACACAAGCAGTCATCGCTGGAAATCACTGCAAGACCTTAAACCTCCTTTTCAAGTCTCCATTACGCAATTAGATGCCTTTTGAAATAAATACGCTTTCAACATTTTCTTAAAACGATTCAAAGACAATCCTGGCTTAATTATTCAGGGTGGACATACACACCCCAGCAGGAGCGCGAGCAGTTCTAAGTGTAGTGGTGGGGGGATCCACCACACCCCCTCAGAACAGTAACGGTAAGGTGTGAAAGCGGCAGAACCGGCGGCGTGCCAACGTCCGACGCGCTTTTGAGTGTCACCGTGAACGCTTACTATCACCTATTTTGCATCCCAATTCTAGGCGACGGTAGGCCTCCTACCACCATATAAGGGACCAATCGGAATGTACATTGTAAAAAAAAAAAAAAATTGATGTGGCGAATGTCTTCAACATAGGTGTCTGACTCGCACCTACAGAAGCGCCTATGGATGCCTAAGGCTGGCACAGGTGTGGTTTATGCCAGAAGCGGCCTTAAGCATCCGTAAGTGTGCCTGGGCGTTTCCATAGGCACAAGTCAGGTGCCTTAAATGTAGACCTGTAAAATCTACAAAAAACAGACGCAATTCTGGACGTGGCAGCTAGCGGTGGTTAGCCTGTGGTAGCCCCTCCCCCCCCCCTTTTTTGCAGGCGCCCACTGTGGGAGATGCCGTTTCCAGGATCAGGCCCTGCGGGTTCACATTCTAATCCTGCGCCATCAGGCAGTGCAGTCACATTAGTGTGGGATTAGAGCATGAATGACCTCTCTCCATCCCTGCAAAAAAAAAAAAAAATTAAAAAATATTTTGTTAGCACGTGATTAGCACTTGCTGATTTAGCTGTTCCCACAGGACACCTGAGCGGGTCCCACGGGACTCCATTTTAAGTTGTTTAAGCACGCAGTAGCACTTAACACGGCTTAGCACTTATCTCACCTTTTACAAAACCGTGGAAGTGGGTTTTTAGTGCAGGCTGGCGCGGCGAATGCTCTGCGCTGCTCCCGACGCTCATAGGAACTCATTGAATGTCAGGGGCAGCGCGGAGCATTCAGCACGCCAGCCTGTGCTAAAAACCGCTTTTGCGGTTTTATAAAAGGAGAGGTTAAATACTTCTTTTTCATTCCTTCTCAATGAAATGTCTCGTTTCCGTCCCTCCCACTCTGGGAACGCACTTTTATTTCTGCTTAAAATTAGAATTTTAACTTCCCTTGATTATTATACTGTAATATTCTTTATTAAAATGCATTTAATAAAACCAGAAACCTAGAATGTGCTGTTAGTGGGATTTCATTAAGAAGTTACTCTGCCTAGTTATTGAAGATTTAACTAATTAAAATAATGTACCTGCTGTGTTAATCCACTGAAATATTTGCACACAAGTAATTAAAGGGTAACTCTTTATTTATTGAGAAGTTGGACTTATTTTGTAAAGTAATTTGCCAACTGAATCTTGAATCACAACTGGAAAGTTAAAACAATGGATTAAAATGGATCAAAATATTTAAAATAAATGGAATTACTCACATAGGAAGAAAAAAAAAACAGTTTTGCAATCATACTACTGTCTATTTATCTGTTATTCCATCTATATACAGCTCTAACTGGATTATAAAGTCTTTGGAAATAAAATAGAAAAGAGTGAAACAATAATATAATGAACCTAATATAAAAATAAAGCCCCTTTTATGCTAAGCCATGGTAGAAGTTTCTACCGTGACCCGGCGAACTAAATGCTCTGATGCTCATAGGAATTCTTTGAGCGTCACTGCATTAGCGTTCCTGGCCACGGTGGAAGCCTCTATGGGGGGGGGGGGAGGGAGGGAGTAATTACAAAAAATAAGGTCAGCAAACTTGACTCTTAGGATAAATAAGAACATAACCTAAAAATTGCCATAATGGGACAGATCGAAGGTCCATTAAGCCCAGTATCCTGTTTCCAACAGTGGCCAATCCAGGTCCCAAGTCCCTGGCAGAAACCCAAAGAGCAGCAACATTCCAGAGCTGAGATTGTGATGTCGTAATGCCCCATTCCACCAATGCCTAAGAGCCAACTTCAGTGATGTCACAATGGTTTGAATGTCCTATACTTGGCTCACATAAGATAAGAGCTGCTGTATTGGGACAGAGCAAAGAGAATCGATCCCGCATTGTTGTAGCTTTCGAGGTGAGCCACATTTTTGGGAGAAGGGCCTTCAGAACCGGGTGGGGGGGTTATTTGGTGGAATGGGTGAGGGAAGGAGGGAAAAATGCTGAATTTGGAGGGGCAGAGAGGAGAGGAACAGGGATGGAGGGAATGGGAAGGAGATCGTAGCATATGGATGGAGGGAAGGGAAAGGAGATGGCCCACAAGGATAGAGGGAAGTGGAAGAGGAGGGAAGAGATGGTGCACATGGATGGAGGGAAGGGGATGAGAAGAGAGGAAAAGGATGGTGCACATGGATGGAGGGGAGGGGAAGAGATGGTACACATGGATAGGGGGGCAGAGGCAGAGAACAGAGGGAAGAAATGGTGCACATAGATAACAGATGGAGGCAGAAAAATGGAAGAAAACTGAATATGAAAATCAGTGCCAAAGATGGATGTAGTGCAGAAGGTGAAGAAGGAGAGGAAAGAAACAGCAAATGTATAAGGAGACCCTGGAAACAAAATTAAGAGCACATAGGACACAAGATGATCAGAAAACAAATTGCCAAATAAGAAAGGTAGGAAAAATGTTTTTTTTTTAATGTAGTGATTAAATATGGCCGTTTTTATGTTTTGAACCGTTCCGGAACAAAAGCATTCCTTTCTGTTTCTCTTGTGGGTTTGTATTGGAAAAGGGTTTTTTCTGCTTTCTGCATGTGTGACTCAGGCCAGGTGTTCTGGGGGGGGGGGGGGGGGTGGAAGTCTAGAAACTTTGGTTGATGTCGTGACCCCCAAGTACTCCTTCAATTTGGGGGGACTCAAAACAGCCCCAACTTAAAAAATGAGTGAAGACCACTGTCCTACCACCTACTGTATTTTTGCAGTGATTTGTGTTGTGAGTGGGCATTGAACTCACAACACTTCACATTTTGTGCAATGTATATTGTTTATTACAATTACGGTAAATGGTTTTAAAAAAGGAAACGGATCCTGTGTTAGATGGACCATTTGCATCACTTCTTGATGTAGTTCTTTGGCACTGAACGGGAGTTTTCTGTAGCAGTTACTGAGGTGACATTGCATCTGCCTTGACCTCTGAAAAAAGCAGAATATAAATGACAGTTCATTGCACTTCTCTGCATAAAGTGTACTTTGTGTAGTTTAATTATACGATTGTTAATTAGATTATATTGTGTGTATATGACGAATGAGTGGAAGAAATGGCATTACAATTAGTACTATATTATGGGGCGGGGCTTGGATGTGGTCTAGGGTGGAGCTTTTGCCCCCTCCCCCCCCCCCACTCCCCAAACAAAAAAGCGTTCCACTACCTTTGACTCTTTGTATTTTATTATGGTGATTGCTAGCAGTGCTTGTGTACCGGGGAATTTTCAGACTTTTGTCTGGAGGGCCTCCAGGTTTGTGACCCAGAGCCGCTCCAGAGAAAACATCAAGAGACACGAACGTGCATCCATCCTGTACATGCCGCTGAGTCAAGGCTCCAGTGCACACCCTCTGTCTCAAAGGCATGGTAGCATGTGCCCGAGAGGCAGCTTTCCCTTTTCCTAATCTACATTCAAACTAGATTTGGGGGATAGTGAGGCACAGAGGAAGAAGAAAAGGGGGGAAAGGCTAAAACAATCAGGAGGATAAAAAGTGGGATGGAGGGGGACAGAATAGGGGGCAAACTGGAAGAAGGTGAGTAGAATAAAGAAACTGAAAAGCAAGAGCATGAAGGATCCAAAATGGCACAGTACAGAGCTCTATTACCACTCAGCCAAGCTTTTCCTCTACTTGAGCTATGAGGAAATTGAATTTGCTCATCTCTTGGAGCTACCTACTCTAGCATCTGAGTGACACTTGGAGTTATTATCATCAACCATTAGGGAGCAGAAATGCAAAGAGCTCCTATAATGACTGAAATCTCTACATTCGGAAGTGTTGCCAAAGTCATGAAGTGCATTCGAGGGGGGTGCGGAAAAGTTCTCAGCCCAACCAACCAACTTCCTAAATTCCGGAAGTTAACCAAAACCTACCTCTTTGACAAATTCCTCTGATCAACCCTCCCTCCTCCCCCCTAAACCCTCACGACCTCATGCAACACTGCAATCTGTAACGCTGCTGTATCTAACTAGAGCAATTGTAACCGCTCTGAACATATAACCTAGCTGCCAAAATAACTTCACAGTATATTTACTGTCAAAAAATGTAAAGGTAACCTGACCGAATTTGTATCGTCCAAAATGTAAATCTAACCTTAACGAAATTGTAACATCGCTGTAAATGTACAGTCTCTTCTTCTGTTAACCGCATAGAACTTCCATGGTAATGCGGTATACAAGAATAAAGTTATTATTATAATTATTATTTCATTAAATGCCAATTTGCAGAAACACAATTCTCCGTTTTCACATTATTTCAGATCATTGATTGAACAATATCCTCGTCATTCTCTTCTTGCGTGGGCTGAGAACTTTTCAGCACCCCCTTCGTATTACCAAATACCCCCAACAAAGCCACAAATCAGAATCTTTTTAAACAAATTTCATGTACGAGGATGTTCCATCTTAGTCACTCTTATGATATCTGCAACCGTAAATCAAAAAGCCAAACCCCAAGGAGCTAGTCTCTAATCTAAGAGCAACAGGCAGTTTTGATAACTTTAAAAGCATGAAATTAATGTCCATTCCTATTAAAAAAGAATTTCAAAGCATGAGCACACCTTGATATACCCATGAATTCTCTCTCTCACAATGAATTGAAGTAGTGTGCAAGAGAAAACCACCAGGCAGGGTTGGGGCAATCTAGACCTCAGCACTGTCTGAGCCAAGTTTTGCAAGCTATAAATAAAAGGTGGAGTAGTCAGCTAATAGAGAAACAGCAGAGGGAAGTAAAAGAGAAGAGCTGAGGCCAGCTCTATCACCAGCTTTTCTAAATATAGAGGCCTGCTAGCTATTGCCTGTCATGATGGAAATCCACGGAGGACTTGAAATGATTCACTACCTTTGAAAAATGACCCTACGGCAATCATTGTTCTTTGAACTTGGTTGTACTCAGGTTCTGTGTATGTATGTGTGTTTAGGGGTTATTTTTAGGGGGGGAGGCCTTACCATACCATATGCTGAAATGGTGGAGTGCCATGTTAATCCACTTTTCAAGGTAATATAAAGAAATAAAACAAAGGAAATAAAGTGATACATTTTTTATTGGACTAAAATGCTGTGCTTTCGAAGGTAACCCTTCTTCCTCAGGTCAGAAATAGGCAAATGTTGGCAAATGTCAGTATATATAAGAAAAACATGAAAGCACTTCAGGGATAGGAAGAGGGAGGGGTGGTGAGCTCCAACGCTTTCACGTCTTCTCAAAACTTCCCAACAAGCGACCTTGTTTCACAATCAGGGGAACAAACCAAACAGCCTTGAAGAGTGGCTGCACCCTTCAAGGCTGGTCTCGGCGTGGCTGCACCCTTCAAGGCTGGTCTCGGCATGGCTGCACTCTTCAAGGCTGTTTGGTTTGTTCCCCTGATAAGCCAAAACAAGGGTGAAACAAGGTCGCTTGTTGGGAAGACTGGAGAAGACATGACAGCGTTGGAGCTCAAGTCATCTTTTGTTGGCTAAGTCCTTGAACGTGCCTCCGGGTGACTTTGCCCTTTTCTAAACCTGAGCCATTCTGTGAGGGAGTTTTTTTTGCCAGTGAAAGTATCAAAAGCAGTTTTGATTTGTACCTTTTGGTTCCATACTACTACATTAGTCTGAGGCTATTTCTCCCTCTTTTTGGGTGCATGCTGGGTTTGAAGAGGGCGGTACCTTGGTGCCACGATCACACAACATTTTGAATCATTATAAAAAAATAAAAATGGAGGATTCTGCCAGAAGTATCAAGCAGATAGCATTTCGATTTGCTGTCTCTTTTCTTACATGTAATTTTCTCCAGCTCTTTCATTTCTACACGTGAGTGTGGTTTTGAGGAAGATGCTGTGAGGACAGGAAGCTGCAATGACACAATGGTGTTGAGTTGGTGGCACACCCATGATCTGCTAGTCACAAGGTGGCAAAGGGCAGAAAAACAACCCCCAAATTAGAGCTGGAGAGGGAGGATTAGCAACGGTACTGGAGGGTGCTTTCAGACTCCTAAAACAGTGGTCATTTCGTAAGCGATTGTTTATTTTCTTCCACTTTGAAAGTTACTCCAGGGAATGTGTGTACAACCTTCTAAGTTCATTTATGCATATTTTCAAAAGTACATGCCTAAGGCAAACCCCTCCACAACCCTGTCCCTGAGAAAGACTCCACTCTTTTCCTAGAAAGTCACTTGTGAAAAAAGCTGTAGGTAGTTAACTTTACTTGACAATTGTACAAGGCCAAATGCATCACAATGGCTAAACGATCCTCAAAGCCATTCAAGCTTTTACCTGGAGCTTCATTTGGAGTACCTGAGTTACCTGCAGAGGTACGGGAGGAGCTGATGGTTCAAAGGGAGTCCTAAGATTATCCATTTTTACTTGATATGTTAATGTACAAAGGGGTACCTCCACTGTAGCTCATTGCAGATGAAACATGCCATGCTTCTTACTTCAAGGATACAGTTTTTAAATCAAAACTACTACATATGGCCAAAATTGGCTTTCAGTACCCCTCCCTAACACCCTCTTGACTCTCTTATGACAGCCATGTTTCTCACGTGGTCTGCACCTGCTTTTGGGCTCTACCGCAATACAGATCGATCCATTCCTTCTCCATGCACATGTTGCATCAAGGATAGATTACTGCAACACTGTGTGTGTAGGACTTCCACAAGATCTTATGAAATGCCTCCAGTTGGTAGAAAATACAGCAGTTCATCATTTTAGTCATATTCACAAGCCAGACCATATTAATCTCCTCCTTTACCAGCACCACTGGCTCCATGTTATCTTACAAATTCGGTTTAAATTGCTAATTCTTCCACCCAAAGCAATCTTCTTACCATGCATCTTTCCTCACACCTCTGTTGTTCATCTAATACGCTTCACCTTTACTGGCCCAACCTGACAGCACAAACAACTCAGCATTGTATTTTGCTGCCTTTACTCTATGGATTCTCCTGCCACTCTCACTCCAGCTTGATCTATCCTTTGCCAAATTTAACAAAGCCTTACAAGGGCTTGCTAAAAAGCCATTCGGGAAGCTGCTCAGTGCCGAGCAGCAGCGCCAAAGTGTACTGCTACTTGGTACCACTCAGTGGCTGAAGCCGTAACTTGTAGCAGCGACTGACCAGGTTAGCAGCAGGGTAGGAGCGTGGAAAGCTCACTCCTGACCGCTACACCTCTGGACCACCAGGGATTCCAGCGGCAGAGGAGGGGAGACAGGGCGCAGAGCCTGGTGGCCCGGTGAAGGCCTTCAATAAGTCTGGGAGGGGATTGGGTTGGTGCTGGGTGCTGGCCCAACTATAAACCAGGACCCCCATTTTTGCCCCAAAATCCAAGTTTATATTCGCGTATATATGGTATATTGTTTGGATAGGGATAGAAACATGACAGCAGATAAAGGCCAAATGGCCCATCTAGTCTGCCCATCATCTTTTTCTCTCTCTGAGAGATCCCACTTGCCTATTCCAGGCCCTCTTGAATTCAGAAACAATCTCTGTCTCCACCACCTCTTCTGGGAGACTGTTCCATGTTATGTTTCCTTCCAGGTAATTGCTTTGTGAAAGCCCCATGTTTATTTAAGTGGCAATAACCTGCAATATATCCCATTTGGCATTTGAAAAGCACATCGTGTGTTGTATATTGTTTGCTCCTGGTTTAAAAATAAAAATTGTAGAAGAATCTAAGAAGACCCCCCTGAAGCAAGTTGCACCGAGCCTAAGCCACAACCATTTGGAGAAGTTACATGGAGTCATTTTCAGAGACCAAATACAGCAAATTAAAAACTGTACAGTCTTTTCGATCCTTTGATCATGAAGAAACATTGCTTGAAAGACTGTTAAAATTTACAAACCAATAATATGGAGGCTCAAGGGTACATCATGTACAATATCAGGCATTGCTCTGTCACTGATACTCTTCCGGCTCCGTTTACGTTTTAACAGTCTGAGAATAGACTGATGATCCCTTGTGAGACTCTCCGTTAGACCTAAGGAACAGAGCAGAGAGGAGAACTGATAGCTGATACCTTTCCATTATCTACTGTATAAACTATGCTGGTGGGAATCTATTTGGGGATCATTTTAAATGTCCACTTTCCAGTGGATGGAAATGAGAAGGTGTTTAAGTTTCAGCCCTGGTTCAACATATTGACATAGATTGTGGTCTAAACCTGATGAAATTAATAGCAAAACATAGTCATTTCATTTAGTTTCATTCTCATCTGATTTGATTTTGATTTTGGTCTGTTTAGCAAAAATGAAGGTGTCAGTATTAAAATGTGATTGGAACTTGGCGGGAGAGGCTCCTGGACGGTTGAATCGCCAGCACTGACCGGTCGAAGTGAAACCAGCTATTTTGTAGGCAGGTCTGGTTTACTTTAACTGGTTAAGTGCCAGCTGGCCACACATACCTGGATATTTGCTGAGTTGTTTGTGCTGTCAGGTTGGGCCAGTAAAGGTGAAGCGTATTAGATGAACAACAGAGGTGTGAGGAAAGATGCATGGTAAGAAGATTGCTTTGGGTGGAAGAATTAGCAATTTAAACCGAATTTGTAAGATAACATGGAGCCAGTGGTGCTGGTAAAGGAGGAGATTAATATGGTCTGGCTTGTGAATATGACTAAAATGATGAACTGCTGTATTTTCTACCAACTGGAGGCATTTCATAAGATCTTGTGGAAGTCCTACACACACAGTACCTGGTACCTGGACATGGCCTAGCATTAAATATCTGGGCATAAAGCTGACGGCAGCAAAAATATCAATTAGCACCAATTATGTTAATTGCCAATTATTTATTTATCCAATTTTCTATCCTGTTCTCCCAGGGAAGCTCAGATTGGTTTACATGAATTTGTTCAGGTACTCAAGCATTTTCCCCTGTCTGTCCCGGTGGGCCCCCAATCTATCTAATGTACCTGGGGCAATGGAGGGATTAAGTGACTTGCCCAGGGTCACAAGGAGCAACGTGGGTTTGAACCCACAACCCCATGGTGCTGAGGCTGCAGCTTTAACCACTGCGCCAATTAGCTGTGCCAATTAGCCCAATTAATCTATTAAGTTGTGCACTTACATCAGCTGCACGTATCAATGTGGGCACCATATACAGAATTTGGGGGCTATTCTCTTTCACAAAGGCTTTTTGGCCATTTTGTTCCTACTGAAAGTTGTTTTTCAGAGCTTGGCACTGAATTAATTCCTTCTCAGTAAAACGGAAGGACTGCATGATTAAATGTAAGCATGTGACCCTTTTTGGTTAACCAATTTAAAAAAAACTTAGGTATTTAAGCAGATGCCTACTGAGAGCCAGACAGATATGTAGAAGGAAGTTACTCATTTTTCAGGTCACAATGTGGTACAAAAATGTTATTCTTCTCTTTTTGTCTTTCTACCCCACAGAGCTTCCTGGGTGTCCCGATGTGGTTGAAAGCTGAATGATTAGATGATCTGTCTCACTGCTCTCAGCTCTCAGGGGCTCTAAAGAGACAGGAAGGAGATGTCTTCTTCTGATAACAGTGGATAAAGCTACTTCAGGCCAACCAACCCTCTTATCCGCAATGAGTTCTCCAGGAGAGGAAGCAGGAGAAGAACCGGGTTGGTAACCAGGGACAGCTCAGTTCAAGGATAGTGGCGACCTGTTGCACACGAGGAGATCCTCAGAGAGATTGTGCATGAAACATCTCAGAAGCATCTCTGGCTATGTGCAAGCTAAGCAACAGTAAGAACCCGTGGAAAGAAGGTGCTCAGCCAACCATGAGATACAATGTTAATCTCAACAAGAATGTAGAAAAGGAACAACTGATTCTTTGTAACAACTGTCTCCAGTATGCAGGGAATTTGGGAACTGTGCCTTCCCCCCTCTGCAGTTCTGTTCATCAACATATCAGTGCACTTGGGATCATCTTTGATCCATTGTCAGATAGGCTGACTTTCAGTTGGAACGCCAACAAAGGCCAACAAAACAAAGACTTCAAATTTGCCTAGAAAGGAATAATTCTCGTATTGCACATCATTTTCTGCTCAATAACTGAAGTGTTACAATGCAATGAACTGCTATGGAGAATTGCGTCCCTAGTGATGAAGCTTTATAGTGACTGGCAACGGGGGCAATGACCCTACTGGCATATAGCAATAACTGGCTGCAGGGATGATGATTCTTCATGACATGGAGTAACAGGGACTGGCCATAGGGATGATTCCACATCATACGGGGTAACAGTGAGTGGCCACAGGGATAATGATTCTCCACCATGCAAGGCTGTGATTGCCACTGTGGTTTGGTAATCAGCATTTAGTTCCATTGCATGATAGCAGTTGTTTGAAACAATGATTATGTCTTTCAGAGGGTAGAATTACATTTTATTAAATTAGCTTTAATTGTCATCCTAAAGCATTTTGGCATTTATGTTCATATATGAAAAGTAAGACTACAAATGCCAGCCTCCTGAAGCTTAAGGATTAAAATAGTAATCTTAGATAAAGTGCCCCAGGCATTCTCTCATTCCTAGCTAAGGCACAATGTTCTAGGCCAGACTGGCTGTGTATTCTCATAACCTGTGCTCAGTCTGTTGGGCTTTTTCTATATAGAAGAGCCAAGTCTGGTCAGGTGGACAAGAAAGTCAAGTTACTTTCAGCTGCTACATTTAGGACACGGGTGATGACAGATTTCTCCATAGTTAACACAGAATGTCACACATTCTGAGTTCTGCATGAGAGATAAACTCAAGAATGTCCAGAAAGTTTCATTATGTAATTAGCTTCTACTTTGGGATGCGTGATGAGAACAAGTAAGAGGACCCATCTCTAAGACACGCATTGCACTCCTTGACTATCCAGCCACAGTGCTGGTGCTGACCGCAGAGAAATTTAGTAATTACACTGCACGGTTTCTCAGAGGAACCACTTGGGAATATGCTGAACTTTTTCAGTGGTGAACACTGCAGCACATTCAGGGGATCAGAGAAGTGTTTGAAAGTTAGCATGACTGGACAGGATGTCAAAAGGAGCAATGCTCTCCATTCTCTGGTTCTAGGACTTTCTATCGTATTTTCTTCTTTAACCTAGAACGTGATCTGGGAGTGGAATGGTCCTTAAAATCCAAGTAGACGTGTACCAAAGTGTTATGAATTGCTGACGGGAGGTATCTCGAAGTCTGACTAATAAACTACACAGACAATGTCTCATGCCCAGAGTAACATGTATATATCAAGAGCAATTCTTATTCCTGTCTAATTAGTATGGGATTCATCAGACTGGAAGACTGTGAGCCGAAAACCTTGAAAGACAGATCCTTAATAGGAAATGAACGCAGCTCTCAGAACCCTGAGCAGGACTTGAAAAATAGCACCTCTGTGTTCACTACCATTCCTTCTGCAGACCACATCAGAAGCTTTGCTATAGTGCCAGACAGAAAGGACAGCGAAAACCACAAAGAAAATGGCCACAAGACCCATCTTGTCTTCCTACTGCACTACCTCAGACTTTGCAATTTATGACTCTCTCCCTCAATTCCCTAATGCTAAAAGCCCTCGTAGCTCATCCCAAACCACTAACACCTGGTGCTTGAGGAATACATTTGGATGAAACGTAAGTCGCCTTAACTTCGAGATAGGCATCCTTGTTCTTCCTGTCAGATCTCACTTTATTCTGTTTATTGCTGACCCATACCTGTATGGAGCCCCCGATTTAGGGTGGTATATCAAAGTCCACTCCTTCAAAGACCCCAACATCCATGTCACTGTAGATGGTGCACTTTGGCAACAATGACTTATAGTGCATTAATGGAACAAGGGTGCCGTGTAGTCGCTTTAGACTTTCTCAAGGTAACCTTCGACCCAGTGGTGCCTATTGACAAACTTCTAATGGGTTGCATGGGGGTTTACCAAGTGCTCAAGTTAAACACTGATGAAGAAAAATGTCCAGGCTTCACCCAGTGACCCTCAAAGAGGGTCTATAGACAGGGAGTGAGTGTCTGTGGGAAGAGTAATTAAAAGCTCTCAATCGTCATCGGTTGAAAATTTTGCTACAGGTATTCTGTTATTCACAGCTTTGTCATGCAGGTTCAGATTCAATCCACATCTCATCATCAGGAAATAAGCTGTAATTTCCTACCATTTCAAAAACATACACAAACCTCGTATAAAGAAAGAATAATAAGGTGTGTAATACTTTTTCACCGTTTCTACTAAGATTGCAAGACAAGTCAGTGAACACGGCCAAGATGTTTTAAATTACTGTCCTGACAATGAGTCCTTCATGGCGTCCACTAGACAGATCCTTCTTAGGACAAAATGAGTTTGGGCCAGAAAGAAAAGTTTGAGAGATTATAAAGAAACTGGAGGAAACATCCAAGTATGTATAGATTTCTGCTGAAATCTATATACTCTAGAGGAGAGGAGGGATAGGGGTGATATGATACAGATGGGAAAATGGTAAAACCAGGGGGCATAAATTGAAGTTGAGGGATGGTAGACTTAGGAGTAATGTTAGCAAATTCTTTTTCACAGAGAGGATGGTTGTTGCCTGGAATGTTCTCCCAAAAGAGGTGGTGGAGATGAAAACGGTGATGGAATTCAAAAAAGCGTGGGATGAACATAGTAGATCTCTAATTAGAAAATGAATGATATAAATTGAAGAACTAGGGCTGATACTAAGCAGACTTGCACGGTCTGTGCCCCACCTATGGCGATTCGGTTTAAGATGGGCTGGGGAGGGTTTCCATGAGAACTCCAGTAATTTGGAACTTGAGGACACTGCTGGGCAGACTTTTACGCAAATGAAGAGATGGTTCAGATAGGCTAGAGTAAGCTTCGACAGCAACTCTAGTAGTTGAAACCTAAGGATAGTTCTGGGTGGACTTCTACAGTCTATGACCCAGTAATATCAAAGAAAAAAGACAAATCAATATAATCATGAATTTATAATGAGTATAAATATTAGGCAGATTGGATGGACCATTCAGGTCTTTATCTGCTGTCATGTACTGTTATTATTAGGGGCATTTTCAAAAAACAAAAACATCTAAAAAGAAACCAACTAACTCGGAATGTGGATGTTTTGCTCGGCAAAATGTCCAAGTGCCGATTTTTGAAATAATAATGTAATGTAATTTATTTCTTATATACCGCTACATCCGTTAGGTTCTAAGCGGTTTGAAGAAAATATACATTAAGATTATAAATGAGAAGTAAGAAGGTACTTAAAAAATTCCCTTACTGTCCCGAAGGCTCACAATCTAACTAAAGTACCTGGAAATTAATAAAGAAGAGAAAATAAAGATGGTTGAAAAAAGAAAAATTCTATGTGAACTTATAGGATGGAAATTAAACTGACAGTGAAGAACTGTATGAAAAATACATATGGAATAGATGTTTTGTGGGACATTCGCCCTCTAGGATATCTAAGTCATTAAGGGGTGTGTTTTGGGTAGGCTTTGGGCCAGCTTAGACATGGATATTATGTAACGATAAACCTATCACAAGTCATTCTGGACAGAACTTAGACATTTTAACCTAGTCCTCTTTTAGAATCATCTAAGTGCCAAAAAGGTACTCAAACTGACCAGATGACCACTGGATTTATTAAGGTATGACCCCCCCACACACACACAAACACACTTTTCCAATGGTCACTGACCACCTCCTATCCCCCAAATATGTGAATGAAACAGTACATACCTGTGTCTAGAACAGCAGCACCTGGCTTTGGAAAACCTAGTAGAACTCCAAACAGTTGTCTTAAGTAGCCTGGTGGGCGGGCTAGTGAACCATAGAGAGGAGGAGCCGGACCAGGACCCATAAGCCACTCTAGCCATAATATTTATGGTGGAAAGTATGAGCCCACCAAAACCTGACTATACTGCCTCCTGCAGCCATAAGGCTATTGGGATGGTAGACAGGTGGGTCTAATAGGTTTGGAGAGAGTTTTGGAGGGCTCAGCATAAATTATAAGGCACCCTTTATGTGACATTCACAGCAGTGCCCTCTAAGGTGCCCCACTGCTCTGTTGGCATGTCTACGTGACCAGTTCATTAGAATGATGGCTCCTCCCATGTCTAAATGGTTCTGATTTGGACATTTCAAACTTGGACGTTTTTGTGGTTGAAAATGGCAAATAAAGTTAGATGTCCTGGTGATCTAGTAGACGATTTTCGGAAAAAAAATTATTTGGATATCCTATTTGAAAATGGACATTTCTCTGCCTCTGACTTTGGACGTCTTGCAGGAAACGTCCAAATTCGGACTTAGACGTATCCTATCGAAAATGGCTCTCCACGTTACTAAATAAACAACTCTTTAGATCTGCTGTATATCTAAAGTTGGCCCTCCAGAAATAAGGGCACACAAAACCTTATCATGATCTTCAGTACAGGATGTTAAACCCAGGAAAAGTAAATTCTTCAACTGTTTTTATCATGTTTGTAAGATTGTGCTGCATTGTTTCAGTTATCAGTTTAAAATATGCCTGCAATTCTAAATAAAATATTTGTCATCTATTTAATAAATCAAACGCACACTAAAGCCTTGCGTCATTGAGACTTATTGAGTGGTCATGGATCATCATGACTTGCATGATCATAGAGGGTGGTTGTTATGGGTTGGTCATTTTCCACAGTGACATATCACAGTGTATCATGAAATAACTCCATCTGCCATCACATAATCCATGGATTCAAATATTTTGTTAAAGACAAACCAAGGAAGAAAAGGCTGTTAATCAAAATTGATTTTAAAAAAATTAACCTCCCCCTCTTTTTACAAAACCACGAATGCTCTGTCCTGCTTCCGACACTCATAGAGTTCCTATGTGCATCAGGAGCAGCACAGAGCATTGGCCTGCACTAAAAACCACTATTGTGGTTTTGTAAAAAACGGGGGGGGGGGGGGGGGGAGGGGGGTTAAATAAATAGATCATATAAAAAAATAATCAAATATATTTAAATGCCAACTTTAATATTTATTAAAACAAAATTACATTATATCACATTTCTAGATCACAAAACCTCTCGGATCGATGCGGTTTATAAGAAACAAGAGGCTGGACAATGCCAGTGATCTACAGAGCAATCATAAATACATTTAATTTCCAAGAAACCTCACAGAGTCAATTTTAATAGTTTTCTAAAGTGGGTATATGAACACAAACCCCTCCCCCCCAGATAAGAACCTACTAGAAGAATAGCTATACTGGGTCAGACCAATGGCCAATCCAGGTCACAAATACCTGGTAGCAACATTCAAAAATGCAGTCAAGAATACAATAGAAATACAAAAACTGTCATATCTCTGGTGTGTCTCAGCAAGATTTTCTTATGGACCTCTTTGCAAGTTATGCACTGAGCCCTGGATTCTACGTATATAGGCCACCCAAATATGGGTGATCAGGGCAGATACATGCAAATGAATTACTTAATCAACATTCAAAAATTGGAGTTAATTAGCAACAATTTGGATTGTTACATGCATCTGCTCGGGTTGCCGTTCTATAACATCTGCCCCTAACTCTCACAGTGCACAAATCAAAAGGGGCGTGGCAGGCGTAAATCCAGCGCCCAACAAGCTAGAATTCTGCAAAGGGTGCGCGCTCAAAAAGGCCATGCAATAAGTGGAAATACCTCAAGAAACCCTAACACATCTCCATGACTATCCCCACTCTTGTGAATCTCCCAGCAAAGTCTCAACCATGTAAACATCACCCTAATTTGTAAGTTTCCTGGCAATGTCCAGTTATCCTCTTTTGCAAGGTGTTGGCGGAATAGAAGTCGCTAATGTAATGTAACACTGGATCCCCAAAGGAGGTTGAATAAGATATCGATGGAGTGGTAAAATGAAGGAAAAGGATCTCAGAAGATCATGCGATCTCTATAGGCGTGAATCCAAAAACCTTCAATTTCATTTGATTGTATATTTATTTAAGAATCTTATTTAAATTTTAAATTCACTCTTGTTTATTAATAATCTTTTTTTTTTTAATTTTTTCTTTATCTAAACTGTGTCCCATAAGGTGTATAAATAGCACCAAAACTTATTTGTAAAAGTATCACTAAGGGGTCTTTTTATTAAGGTGTGCTAATTGATATAGAGCACGCTAAGATTAGAATATAATGGATGCCTTAGCATTTAGCGTGCTCTAAATCGGTTAACACGCCTTAATAAAAGGACCCCTAAGTGTCTGAAATAAAAGACGTGATCTTGTTAGAAGCAGAGAGAAGCCAAACGTCAGATTTTTGTGCATCACTGCGATTGAACAGCTTGCTATGTCATGTGTCACATCGTCCGACGGGACCCGTCTCACCCTTATACATCGGGCTTTTTCAAGGTAAGTTGTCTATCATTTTAGCACTCCATCAATATCTTATTCAACCTTCTTGGGGGGGGGGTCTAACTTTGAGCACCATTTACTGAACCAAAGGAATTCTTTTTTCCTTCGTTTTTCCCTGTACTTTTGAGTTGACTCTACGTCTGAGACTTTGTAATTGTTTACACTGAGCCTCTAATTTTGATAAACGCGCCGTCTTGTTCACACTCCTGATGCAGGCAATAGCTGAAATACGGCCATATCAGTTTGTATTTCATGTTAAATAACTTATAAAATTGATATTTTATTTATTTATTCTATTTATTTTACCATTAACTACTGGGTGTTGATTTGCCAAACCCTAACCCCCCTCCCCCCCATTATTTTAAAGAAGTGACAGAGCCAGACCAGAACTGTCTGTATTCCAGAGAGGATCTTGGTGAGCTGAGAGTTTCAGCTTATTTAGTTAGGAACAGCAACTTATATGTGAATTGCTTTGGTTGTACCACAGAAAGACAGTATATCAAATCCATGAACCTCTGCCTTTCCCCTGGGCTTGTAAGCTGGGTATTTGCTATCTGGGATTCATGGTTTTATTGGCAGAGGCTCAATGTTGTGAGATATCTGTAGAAACACGGCATTTCCAAGTTCAGTTCTGAATAACCCCAGGTTCACCCACCCACATTTTGTTGTTGTAAAATCAGGGTGGTTCGCGACAGCATCCAAACCCTGATGGTCTGCTGTTCCTGCCAGCAGAAGGGAGTCTTTTTAAGGTGCAGAGGACACAAAATTAAATACGCTCTAAAGTCAGGTAGAGGCCAAAAAGGTCCAGTAAAGCAGAATGCACTGCAGGTGACCTTTGAAATGTGAAATTCACTGCTGTTAGTTAATATAAAATCCAGGTCATGGTTTACAAATAACACCAGCAGCAACCACTAAATAATGTATTTGTGAGATCTAGTAAAGCATTTTCTAGGAGATTTTGAGGTCAGTCCTGTCTGTCTGACGCTGTCGCAAAGTATTCTGGAACTTGTAGTGCTGATTTGGAATGGAAGCCTCAGGGGTCACAAATCCCACAATGCTCTGGGATGGAAGCTCAGACGCCAATAGAGAGCTGCACGGGAACGGGGTTGACGGGAATCCCGCGGGCCCCGCGGGTTTCCCCTTTGGGTCACGGGGATCCCGTGGGGACGCCCCTTAGGGTCGCGGGGATCCCGTGGGGATGCCCCCTAGGGTCGCGGGGATCCCGTGGGGACGCCTCGGAGGGTCGCAGGGTTCCTGCGGGGTTGGATCGCAGTGCACTCGAGCCGCGAGGGTAGTCTCCTCCTCCTTACCTGCCCTGTCGCAGTACACAGCCGAACGGAAGTCTTCCCGATGTCAGCGCTGACGTTGGAGGGAGGGCTTAAGCAAAGCCCTCCCTTCCTCCGACGTCAGCGCTGACATCAGGAAGACTTCCGGTCGGCTGTGTGCGGCAGGGCAGGTAGGAAGAAGGCAATGGCGTACGAAAGAGGGGGGAGGGGGCGGTCCGCCCCGGAGAATGTGCACAGCCGGTCAGGTCCCCCGATCGACCGACAACAGGCCCGGCCGACAAATCTCCCTGCCCTGTAGCCGCGAATCTAAATTACCTCTTACAGCAGCTTCACTACTCCAGCTGCTGTAAGAAGGTAATTTAGATTCGCGGCTACAGGACAGGGAGATTTGTCCGACCGGGCCTGTTCTGTTGTCGGTCGGGTGCGAAAACGCCACAAAGGGAGGGAGGAAAGGTAGAGTGGAGAAGAAAAGACGCTTAAGGGGGGAGAAGGCCACTGAAAGTACTGGGGAAGACAAAGGGGTGGAGAAGAACGCTGAAAGGACATGGGGTAAATGGGAGGAGGGGGGGGGAGGACCCTGAAAGCACTGGGGAAGACAAAGGGGTGGAGAATGCCACTGAAAGGACATGGGGGAAACAGGGGTGGAGAAGGCCACTGAAAGGAAATGGGGAAAACAGGGGGGAGAAGGCCGCTGAAAGGACATGGGGAAGGCAGAGGGGGGAGAAGGATGCTGCCTGACAGGACATGGGGAAGATGGTGGGGGAGAAGGACACTGAAAGGAAATGGGGAAGAGGGAATGGGAAGAAGACGCTGGCAGGGAAGAAGGCAGAGGTGCCAGACTATGGGGGGAGCGGAGGGAAAAAGATGGGTGCCAGACCAATTTGGGAGGGGGGAGAATGGGAGAGGCATAGTAACAGAGCAAATGGAAGACACAGAGAGAAGAGAGGCAGTGGATGGAAGGAATTGAATGAGAAAATGAAGAAAGCAGAAACCAGGCAACAAAGGTAGGAAAAAAATTCTTTTTTTTTTTTGTGCTTAAGGATAAAGTAGTATATTAGTTGTGTTGATAAAAATTTATAAACATTAGAGGCTCTGGTAGAAACTAGAGAGTTGTGCGGGGACAGAAATCCCACCCGTCCCCACCCGTCCCCGCCAAAGTCCCACCCGTCCCCACCCGTCCCCGTGAGGACTCCCACCCGTCCCCACCCGTCCCCGCGAGGAATCCCTCCGTCCCCACCCGTCCCCGTGAGGAATCCCCTCCGTCCCCGCCCGTCCCCACGAGGAATCCCCTACGTCCCCGCGAGGAATCCCCTACATCCCCACCCGTCCCTATAAACTACAGAAATAGTTATTTCATTTAATTATGCTACTGAATTAAAGGCTCTGGTAGAAACCCATTTAAAAATAAGCAAAAAGACTATTAATTTGGAAATATTAATTGGGAAGAATACATACTTTGTAAACCCCCCCCCCCTCCACACACACACACACACACTAAACTTACAAGTGTTCGTGCTCCCATTGGGGGGGAGTGGGAACCCCCCTCCTCCACTATACTAAAAACTGCCAAATACCCAAAAAAGAAGGAAGCATGAACACTTGTAAGTTTACTGGGGGGGTTCCCCCACACACAGACCCTCAAGAGCGCTAACAGGAACTGTTGTAAGGCCGTGTGCATAAGTCCTGTGCAAGATTTTCGGTGCATTTTTGTCCCATGTGCTTTAGTTATGGTATCAGCTATTTAGACCCCCAGTGCAATAGATAAATGAATTTCTGCATCCTGGGGATTCTCACATGTAAATAGCACTGGGGCCTGCAGCCCTGGTGAGCATGGACCACATATCAGTCACCATCAAACAAAGACTGATCACTGCCATTGTGATCCCAATCGCAATATATGCTGCAAGACATGGACACTCACGAAAGCAGATAGAAGAAAAATTGGCACATTTGAGCTGTGGTACTGGAGAAGACTTCTATGAAACCCATAGATAGCTAGGATCACCAACAAGGATGTTCTTGATCATATAAGCCCTGAGTTGTCCCTGGAAGGCAAGATTACCAGCCAGAAACTGACCTATTTTGGACATGTGATGAGGGCAAATTCACTAGAAAAGGAGGTGCTACTCAGAATGGTCAGCGGTAAGAGGATGACATAATTGAAAGAAGCCGTGAAAAACACGGAAGCATGGCGAGGACTGGCCTACAGAGTATTGAAGGGTCAGACACAACTGAATGGATAGTAGCAGTATCCTGCCTACCAAGTGGTTTACAATCAGGTACTCGTGCATTTTTCCCTGTCTGTCCTGGTGGGCTCAAAATCTATCTAATGTACCTGGGGCAATTAAGTGACTTGCCCAGGGCTACAAGGAGCAGTGTGGGTTTGAACCCACAATCTCAGGGTACTGAGGCTGTAGCTCAACCACTAGACCACTCCTTCCTCCATTTATGTGATCTGGATGTATAAATGTCACTGTTTACAGGCCTAGATGCTTCAAGAAAAAGACCTGGCTTGTGCACAAGGCAGGAAGGTGAAGCCTGACATACAGTACAAAAGTCCAGTTCACTAGCAGAACAAAAACAGCTGGCTTACAACCACTGTAATAAAAATGATAGAAAAATATTACTGGTTAGGGAGGTAATCATTAATCATGATTATAAACATAGCCTCAAAAACACTCAACAAGCACTGAACCAAAACAAGGTTGCTACAGCATTGCTCTTATGGAGTCCAGCAGCATTATCATTGGCCAAATTAGACTGGAAAAACCTCAACCAAAAGTCCAGGACACCGAAAGGGTGGTTGATCGCTGGAATAGTCTTCCACTTCAGGTTATTGAGGCCAGCAGCGTGCCAGATTTTAAGGCCAGATGGGACAGACATGTGGGATCTATCCGCAAAGATAGATAGGGAGGGTCATTGGAGTGGGCAGACTTGATGGGCCGTGGCCCTTACCTGCTGTCTATTTCTATGTTTCTATCCATAGGAACACTATGACCGTCTTTGGGCCATGGCACTGCTGACTCTCTTCCTTTTAAATTCAGTGCTGAAGGCTATGATTTGAACCCTCAAGGAGTCTGAATCCTGTGTCCTACATTCAGAACTAGGACAACAACCAAACCCCAGCATTAATCCCTCCAGCTCTTATGTTGTTAGGCTAGATAATTGAGGAAATAACATTTAAGTTGTAGAAACTCCACTTTTGTCTCCATGGAAATAGACAAAAGGGAATAGAGATGGAGGCTCTTCTTATACAATGACCTACTAGAAAATAGCGCCGACAGACCAAAATTGCCATCTCATCTGTGCAACTGCTGCTCCCTGCGGGATTTTCCCCTCCCTCTCGAAGCCTTCTCAGAAGTGGCACAAAGTCATTTCGAGGCAGTTCTGAACTGAAGCGCTTCCTGCTTGCTTTCTATCCTCTAAATTCTGTTACCACTGTTGCCTCCACCATCTCCATCCAGGAGAGCCTTCAAGGAATCCACTACACTTCCTGTGCAAGGTGTTTTCTGATGTTGCTCCTGAGTTTTCCTGCTTACAACTTTACGTCATGTCCCTCCTCTCTATGGCTTCCTTACTTTTGGAAAGAGTTTGTTTTCATGCAAACACTTTTCAAGTATTTCGCTTCCTGACGCAAGTCTTCTGAAACATGGCCCATGTCGGTGTTGGTCCAGGACTTCATTGATATAGGTAATCAGCAAATTTTAATGAAAGATTGCATATGAACCATGTTTCAGCAGCCAAACTGTATCAGGGGTCTGTATAAATTAAGAAAAAAAAATAACACAAAAAACAACTTCACACATAAAAACAAGCAACTTAAATAATATAAAAGACAAAATGGTAAGGAAATCATCAATATTCATCCAAAAATGTCCCCACCATAGCTGACTGAGTTAATATGCACTAAGCATGAATTTCAACAGCACTTAGCCAGTTAAGTGGCATTGGAAATTAGCAGCTAGCCTCAACCAAGCAATTTAACTGGTTAGCTGCCGCCTACATCGCTTTGAATATCTCGTGGTCTTTATCTGCTATCATGTTCTTTGTTGCTAAGGAGGGAAGCCACTGCTTGTCCTGGATCGGTAGCATGGAATGTTGCTACTCTTTGGGTTTTGGCCAGGTACTAGTGACCTGGATTGGCCACCATGAGAATGGGCTACTGGGCTTGATGGACCATTGGTCTGACCCAGTAAGGCTATTAGAACATAAGAACATAAGAATTGCCGCTGCTGGGTCAGACCAATGGTCCATCCTGCCCAGCAGTCCGCTCACGTGGCGGCCCCAAGGTCAAGACCAGTGCTCCAAATGAGTCCAGTCTCACCAGTTTAGCATGAACTTGTCCAACTTTGTCTTGAATCCCTAGAGGGTGTTTTCCCCTATAACAGACTCCGGAAGAGCGTTCCAGTTTTCTACCACTCTCTGGGTGAAGAAGAATTTCCTTATGTTTGTACGGAATCTATCCCCTTTCAACTTTAAAGAGTGTCCTCTCGTTCTCCCTATCTTGGAGAGGGTGAACAGTCTGTCTTTCTCTACTAAGTCTATTCCCTTCAGTATTTTGAATGTTTCAATCATGTCCCCTCGCAGTGTTCTCTTTTCAAGGGAGAAGAGGCCCAGTATCTTTAATCTCTCGCTGTTCTTATGTTCTTATCTGTCCTGGTTTGCGCACAACAGGCTCCTTCCCCCATCGCATTCAACGTCTTTGTATTTCTGTATCACGAATGCATCAGACACAGTTGTAACAATACAATAAGAACAGATCTTAGTCATTAGTATAAGATCAGCAGATAGTTCCAGGTAATAAAAAAACAGGATGTGAATCCTGGTGTTACGCTCATACTGCATCTATGGACATGGTGTACTGGAGCTGCTCTAATGACGTATCCATAAAGAATACTGAAAGGAAACTAGGTGTCCCTCAAGACATAAATCTATTTAGTCATCTGAAATTCAAAAGTTAACTAAACTAAACTAAAACTTGAATTTATAAACCAGGTCATCTTCATATAAGCTCGACTCAGTTTACAATAAATTAAAAAATTGAAAAAATTAAACTTAAACTTACAATTTTGAGAATAACCATGTTTTTAAGTTTTTGCAGAAGAATTTAAGTGAACCTTAAGGGAATATTGTTCCATATTTCTGTTAGTTTAAATCAGTGTCTCTCAAACTATGTGCCAAGGCATAGAAAGAACTGTGCCCCGAAGAGATTCCAGAATTTTATTTTATTTTTAAAAATTCCCTTCCTAAGTAGACACTAGAATAGATGAGACGTACCTTGCGTATATGCAAGAGTCTGTCTATGTTATGAGCATCTGTGTGCGTAAGGATACGACCGCCCAGACAAGCATCATTCTTTGACGTGATTGGTCCTTGAAAACTAACGGCAAGTAATTTTTTTTTAATGCAGTAATTATCCTAACTTGAGCAACAACGCAATCAAGGCTTTGTTACTGTGTGGATCTTATCTTTGCACACTTGGAGTTTCAGTTTCGACACAAATTAGATTTTTAAAAAAAGAGAACTGCAGAAGGTGATGATGAACTGTATATTTGCTTGCAGACCATCGAGCCGCAATTTGGGTTAATTTGCAGTAAAAAAAACAAGTACATCCATCGCACTGATTAACAATTCTATTCTATCTACTTTAGTTTCACCGTTGTTACAATTGCTTTTATTTACATAGCTTAAAGAACTTTAAATAAATAACTCTCAAATTTAATTTTTTGTTGGTTTTGCAATTTTGTAATTTAAACGATAATGTGCCACGAAAAACATTTGCTCTGTTTAGTGTGCCGGAGCTAAAAAAGTTTAAGAGACACTGGTTGAAATGAATAGGATTTCCCTAGTTTACTAATAGAAACAACGCCTTCAAGGGAAGGAAAAGACAGTTTTAAGTTTTTGCATCGTTCTGACCAGACCCAGTCTTTGAAAGTTCCAGGAAAGAGGAAGAAGTAGAGAGCATATGCCAAATAGAATCTTAAAAGTTAAGTAGGCGCATTTAAAGTGTATCCTGGAAAATATCAGAAGCCAATGACGTTGAGCCAGCAGCGGAGATACATGCTCACTTACTAAAAATCAACCTAGCTGGAGGCTATTCTTGGTTAAACTTAAATAGGTTGAATTACAATCATCTAACTGTGAAAGGATAATAGATTGAACAAGAACAGAGAAATGTTGCGGATGAAAACAGGACCTGACTTTCCTCAGCATGTGAAGGCTGAAGAAACATTTTCTTACTAGAGAGCTAATTTGTTCATTGAATGAGAGGGATGATTCTACGATGACACCCAAAATCTTAGAGGAAAACTCAGTCTGTAGAGATGCCCCTGACGGCAATGAAATAGTAGGAGGGAGATGATCCAGTTTTGGACCAAGCCATAGGAGTTTAGTTTTGGCTTCAGAGAATGCCCAAGCCTGTAATTTCACTATGCACTGAATTATATTTGCCGAAAGATTTGAAAGATTCGAGTCTACCTCAAGGAGGATGGAAATATTATCTGTATCTAGGACTCTGTCAATAGGAACAAAAGATAAAGCATGAAGCACTGATATTTTTAAAGCAAATTCAGCATTTTTTAAATATTGCTATTGAATTGCAGCTGCTTGTACTTTTCAGAAAACATTTTGACACATATGAAATAAGCACCCATGGATTTCAATATTTGGAAAAACAAATTCAAAAGCATTTTTAGCTGCTCCTTTGAAATCACAAACAAATGATAACGGCTGAAAATTAGGACAAAAGTTTCTAATTTCATTCAAAAATTGAACGTAAGTGTTTTCACAATTATTTGGTAACAGTGCATAAACGGATGGAGCGCACTGACCCCCAACAAAAATGTGTAAAGTTGGAGAAAAAAGTCTGGAAAAACCTTAAAGGTCCCATCGATGTATAAATTTTGAGGCTGTTCCAGGAAGCCTAGATTTTGCTATGTAGAAAAGATTCGAATTTGGTTATTTCCAGCACCTGAATCACAAAGTAAAAAAAAGTCTGACCATTGCTTAAAGTATTCAGGAATTTGGAGATCTATGAAACCCGTAATTCCATCTTCTCAGTCATGGCGCCCTCTCTTTGGCACTCCCTGCCTCTCTCCCTATATTTAAGACCAAACTCAAAACGTTTCTCTTCAATGATACCTATGATGTTTAAATCTAGGATCCCTTTTGCTCTCCCTGCAAATTTTTAAATCCTTAGAGGCAAACCAATCCTCCTTGTTCTACCCTTCCTCACCTTGCATTTATATATTTTTTTATCTCGATGTATTTTTTGGAAATCTTATCTACGTAAGGAAGTTCTTCTTCACCCAGAGAGAGGTAGAAAACTGGAACGCTCTTCCGGAGGTTGTTATAGGGGAAAACACCCTCCAGGGATTCAAGACAAAGTAGATAAAGACAGGTTGTTCACCCTTTCCAAGGTAGAGAGAACGAGAGGGCACTCTCTAAAGTTAAAAGGGGATCGATTCCGTACGAACGTAAGGAAGTTCTTCTTCACCTAGAGAGTGGTAGAAACTTGGAATGCTCTTCCGGTGTCTGTCGTAGGGGAAAACACCCTCCAGGGATTCAAGACAAAGTTAGACAAGTTCCTGCGGAACCGGAATGTGCTCAGGTAGGGCTAGTCTCAGGGCACTGATCTTTGACCAGAGGGCCGCCGCGTGAGCGGACTTCTGGGCACGATGGACCACTGGTCTGACCCAGCGGTGGCAATTCTTATGTTCTTATGTACCTTCCCCGTGATGTTAGTCTTGAGTTATGTAATCCCCCACTTCACTAAATTCGGGGATGGTTTTTTCTTTCTCCCCTTTTTTTAACATTTGCTTTTAAAAATTATTTTATAAATTGTAAACCACCTAGATAATCTTTTGTGATAGACGGTATATCAAGAGATGAATAAACTTGGTGCCGTTCCTTGACGCTTTCCCTGAATCATTCGTTTCAAGGAATTAATACATGGCAAATTAACTGATGAAGCTAAAGAAACTCAATTCAAGGAATCATTAATCATAATTTGTACTGATTCTTCGTCCTACCAGTTGCCGCCTACGAATTGTCATTCTTCCCTGTGTAACAAAGGATGGGGGTGGGGGAATAACCAATACCGAGTGGCAGGTCCAACCCTTTCTAGGCAGACTAGATGGAGAATGCTAGGAATGCAGGAAAATACACAGAATTTTGAGTATATGATAAATAAAACACAGAAACTAGAATTATAGTGTAGATTCTGTATATAGAATGAATGTATTATGGTATAAATATGTAAGATGAATATATATATAGGGTAAATATAGTATTCTATCATGCATATATATAGGGTGAGGATAGTGTGTAAATACAGCATACCAGGGTGCCCAAAAAGCACCAAAACCATCAACGAACAGCGCCAGAAACTCATGTATGGATAACCATCACAGAAACTCTGTATAATAACCCAGTTACTAAAGCTCATATATCATAGCTCATATATTGGAACACCATTGTAGAATTGACTACCGAGTCATTAGTAGAGGTAAAAACCTGATTCTCTTTTACCACAGAAAGCTTATACTGTTGTAGATGTTGTATATTATCTTGCATTTGTCTGACATATCCTGTGAGATCCTCTTTAACAGATTCTACCGTCCTAGTTAGATTATAATAATAATAATAACTTTATTCTTATATACCGCCAGCAATCTTGCGACTTCTAGGCGGTTTACAAAACGAGAGACTGTAAATACAATAAAGAGAAACTGTACATACAACGAATTAAAGAGTATAGCAGTGTGCATCTGATAACATTGATAATGTTTACGACCGTGTGTGTGCTGCAGGCCAAGAAGTGCCAAGCTGCTTACACAGAAGTAGAAATATTCCGTAAATTGAATAGAGTGTTCATGGTTAGTGATTAGGGGTTGAGGTTAACAGTTTATAAGTACAGGTATGTGATGATGTTACGAGGGGGGTTGATGTTCCGGTTCGTTACCTAGGTATTTCAAGAATAGGTAAGTTTTTAGGTGTTTCCTGAATTCTTCATAGTTGTTTGTTTGTGCAATTAGTTTTTCTAGGTCTTTACCCCATATGGCTGCTTGATATGATAGCAGTTGTTGATGGTGTCTCTTATATTTGCACCCTCTAGCCGGTGGGGAGACAAATTTCTTGTGTGTTTTTCTTTCATGTCTGTTGGTTGGGAATGAGAAGAGGTCTGTAATGTATTTTGGGGCTAGACCGTTTAATACTTTGAAGCAGAGACATCCTAGCTTGAACTTCGTGCGTGCCTCCATCGGCAGCCAGTGTAGGAGTCGGTAGGAAGGGGTTATGTGATCGGTCTTCTTCAGTCCGAAAATCATCCTGACTGCTGCATTTTGTATTAGTTGTAGTCTTTGCATTTGCTTCTGGGGGATTGTCAGATGGGTGATGTTGCAATAGTCCAGGTGGTTTAATATTAGGGATTGTACTAGAATTCTGAAAGCTGAAGTGTGGAAGTACGCCTTAATGGACTTAAGTTTCCAGAGAGTGAAAAACCCTCTTTTGATTAGGGAGTCTATGTGGTCTTTCATGGTTAGTCCTTGGTCTAGTGTTACTCCTAGAATCTTCATCTTTGGTTGAATGGGGTAGTTTAGATTGTTAATGTGTAATGATATTGTCGTATTATGTGCGTGAGGCGAGGCTATGAAGAATTTAGTTTTATCTGAATTGAGCTTTAGTTTGAAATCTGTGGTCCATTGTTCCATCGTGTTTAGCGCTTCAGTTGCTGTGGGGGTGATTTCGGAGGGAGATGCAGTGAACGGGATTATGATTGTGAAGTCGTCTGCATAGCTGAATACTTTTATGCCTCGCTGGGTTAGCTGCGTACCTAGTGAAGCTATATAGACGTTGAAGAGTAATGGGGATAGTGGGGACCCCTGTGGCACGCCTGATGGGTTTCTCCATGTTTTAGAGAGATTGCCATTGAAGCGAACTTGATAGGTGCGGGTCGTAAGGAAACCTCGGAACCAGTCTAGCACTTCGCCTCCGATGCCGATTAAATCTAAGCATTGTAGTAGTTTTTTGTGGTCCACCAAGTCGAAGGCCGAGCTCATGTCGAATTGCATCACTAAGGCTTTGTGGCCCTTGCTGAATAAGTTACGTAGGTATTCTAAGATTGCTGCAATCACCGTCTCGGTACTAAACAGAGGTCTGAAGCCTGACTGGGTTTCGTGTAGCAGTGAGAATCGATCTAGGTAGTCCATCAGTTGGGTTTGTACCAAGCCTTCCATTATTTTTACGAAAAATGGGATGGATGCTACTGGTCTATAGTTGGTTGCTGATGTTAGGGGTAGTTTACGATTTTTTGGGATTGGGGTGATTATAATGTGACCATTATCTGCCTTAATTGCCACTGATGTTACCTCCGCCATCGATTTAGTGACTGTAGTTTCCAAACGTTGAAGGACGAACCATATGTTAGTCAGAGATATCTCCGTGGGAGTGGCAGAGTCCTCTGCTGCCTTGCTCCGATTCCTCAGCATTACTGGCACGGACACAATGCCCACGCTGGGAGAGTCTTCCGCTCCGCTTCCGGGTGCAGAGGTCTCCTCCGCTGGTGCCCCGACAGTCGCTGGACACGGAGTTCTACTGGAATCCGGAGGCAACATAGGGATCTCAAGCCCATGGAGGAGGGGCACTCCTTCGCTCCTCTTCACCACAGGGAGCGCTTCTCCCGCTGTGAGCGAAGGATTTACCGCCACAAAGCGATCGATCGTCTGCTGCATGGGGGAGGACATGAGGACCGGCGTGGAAACAGTCCTCATCACCCCCTTTCTCTTAGTAGTTCTTTCTCTTTAGAACCACAGAACTCTGGAACAACCTCACATCCCCGCTCAGAATTTCAAGCTCCCTCCAATCCTTCCGCAAACACCTGAAAACTTGGCTCTTTTCAAAAATCTAACACCTCCCGCTCTTTGGTTCTTTATCTTCCTAGCACCTTTCCTATAACCCTTCATTGTAGCTCCTTTTCAACCTAACCCTGTAAACCGTGCCGAGCTCTACGCTTGTGGAGATGGCGCGGTATACAAACCTAAGGTTTAGTTTAGTTTAGTGGTATTGCATAATTAGAATGTTAGATTGGGTAGACTAGAACAAAAATCTTGCTTGATTTGCTGTTGTGCACACTTAAATACAAAAGTGGGGAGCAGGTCAGGGCTTGGGGGTGTTAATTCTGACTGGTCTCAGCTCTGCACAATTTTGAGCACTAATCTTATTCAATCATTGTCATATTTTCCAGTTTCTTCTATGTTCTCCATCCTGTCTCTCTGCCCAAATTCCAACCCTTGAAGATGGATGTGGAGCCAAAAGCAGGAAGCATCTGTGCAGTTCTAAGTGTCTTTCCCCCTGCCAGAGTCAGGAAGAGGTTGTCTCTTATTTACCTGGGAAACCGAGGATGCATGAGACTTGTCACATAGGAAGTCATTTTACCATATAAAAAGACAGGGACCCCCCAAAAGGTCAAGGACTCATTTGCCAGTTTCTGCAAGCAGAAAAGAAGAAAAATTGGGTGCCCATTTCTTTCCTGAAAAACAAGCCTGTCGCATTTTCTATAGGATGGATGACTTGTTTCTGGTTTTCAGGACACATTCACACACATTTAACAAACATAGTAAGTTTCGGTCATTGCCAACATAAACCAGCGGGATCACTGGTCCATTCCTTTCCCCAGAGTGCTAACATCATTTGAATATTCTTTCCAAGTCACCAATCCAAGTAATTCCTGTTTTCCGATCCTCTTTATTTATGAGCTGTCTTACCCAGCTTCGCTGTCCCATGACGTCTGAAAACTGACAATCTGTGTGTGTCCCCATCTTCCTTCCATATTTAGAACCACACTCCATTAAGAGGGTCAGTAGTGCAACAGGGCACCCAGGCAGGGAGGGCATAATGATGGAAGCTCGGCTTCCCTGAAAGCTCCCACGCAAAACCTCCGAGCAGGAGTAACTTTGTGCATGCATGTATTAACCTTATGTTTATTAGGATTCATTTACCAGCTGTTACAAGACATTCACCGAAGACGGGATTCAGAAACTCTGTTCCAGACAGAGACAACGGATAATGACAGCAGCAAAAATCTTCAAGAACAGTCCACATTATGACAACTGTTGGAATTAGGGAATGATACGGGGACAAATTTGCTCCCGTCCCCACAGGAACTCAATTTCTCTGTCCCATCCCCATGAGTTTTGTCCTTGTCCCTGCACTATTCCTGTAAGCTCTGCCTTAACTGCACAAGCCTCGAACACTTATGATTTTAAAGCGTTTGAGGCTTGTGCAGATGAGGACAGAGCTTAGGCATTGGTGGAATGAGGCATTATGACATCACAATCTCAGCTCTAGAATGTTGCTAGTTATGGTTTTAAAGTGTTTGAGGCTTGTGCAGATGAGGAGGGAGCTTAGGCATTGGTGGAATGAGGCATTATGACATCACAATCTGAGCTCTAGAATGTTGCTACTTATGGTTTTAAAGTGTTTGAGGCTTGTGCAGGTGCAGGAATGGGGCAGGGACAGGATGGGGAAAAATTTGTCCCTGTGTCATTCTCTAATTTTGCCTTTCAAATTTTGTGTTATTTTATCCCCCTAGACAACTATGAAGATCATTGAATGATAATAGAGTAGCTATACCTCGTGTATCTAGAGCCCATCTTGCTTCAAGTAGAAATTGTGCATTTTTCTATTTGGTTCAAGTTTTATGGAATAGTTAACCAATGGAATTGAGGAAAGACAAGTCATTCATGCATTTTAAAAGACATTTAAAGGCCTATTATTTTCAGTTGGCCTTTTTTTTTTTTTCTTACAATGATAGGACTTGAATTCAGTGTTTCAATCTGTATCTATTTTCATTTCATATGATGATTTTACTTAACTATTATTGATGCATTGTAAGTAAGTTAGTTATGTCATGTTATTTTGTATATTGTGATTTTTTTTTCTTTCTTTCTTTCCTAGTTTAATGGAGTTCTTTTCAATAACGTTTGAATTGTTTTGTCAACCGCTTTGATCCAGCAGTAGATAAAGACATGCAATAAAGAAACAATTCCACCGGGTGGCAGGTAATCTTGGATGCTATATAGGGACGAGCTTAGCGAATCCATTTTGACGCTCACAGTCACTTAAGTCATGCCAATGGCATCCTTAAGTGCGCCATGCTTTACGTTGTACAGGACACCAATGAGTCGCCCGTGCTTCTCGACATTAAAAGTCCCCCTGCAGCTGTGCGCTATGCGATTTTGCACAGTAACCCCAACACCTATGTGCCTGATGACTTTTGTGCGCCTAGGTCTAGAAATTACGGTGTGTAAGTGTCCATTCTAGAATTGTCCTTCCCGTCATAGTTGACTGTTTACAGTATCAACACACTGTTTTGTCAAATGGAATATGGGTGAAGAATGGGGGACTGCGTTTGTGGCTAGGAGAAGATATGCCGTGAATATTAATGTTTCATCGCTTCTAATTGTTTTATGTTTGTTTTTGTTTTTTTACCTATATTTATTAGATTTTTCAAACTTAATTGCCAAGCATTACTTATACAGAAAGCAATATTAGAGATATACATATTCCATCGTAATAAAGAATATCAAGAGAAAATAGATTTGGTTAATTATGCTCAAGTCCTCAAATTGGATTCAAAATCCGAGAACTCTAAGATCCACCTCACAGCATACTCTTAATATCCCATCCTTAAGAATAATAGGTACTCGTCGTAATACAATCTTTTCAGTAACTGCCCCCACGATTTGGAATTCCCTACCTATACATATACGATCCAAAAACAATCTACAGAGATTTAAAAATAGTTTAAAATGTTTCTTTTTTAAAGATGCCTACAATTGACTATTCGTTTCAAGTCCAGCAACTCTTGATTTCCCCTCCCATTGTTCTTCCCTTTGCTGTATCTTTTCTTAATAAATATTGTAGTTCTCTCCCCCTCTTTTCCTATTGTGTCCTTATAGATTAACAAAAAAAAACCCCCCACGAAGTATGTTAAGATGTTAGTCTCTCTGTACTTTTGTTAATGTTTTAATTACTATTGTACAACGCTTAATATTTTGATAGGCGTTTAATCAAATAATCAAATAAACTTGAAACTTGAAAACTTGATAATCAAGCGAGAAAAGAAGAAAGTTCAATGAGAATTAAGGCGGGTTAAAGCGTTGAGTAAAGGTGTATATTCAGGGCTCAGATTTTTCCCTTTTCCAAGCGGGACAATGACAAAAAGGTTGTCAGTGACTTGGTTCAAAACAGCACGATATACAACAATACATTTACTAGGCGAATAATAAACATAGAACACAATACATATGCCTTTATTATAACCCCTCCCCCCATGCTCATTTGTATAAAAGAAGGCTCTTAAATGAATATATGTCTACTCCGGGCTCCTTCACACTACAGCTGATTGCAAAGTAACCCTCAAGAAACATGGTGGTCCAGTATTATCATGCCTTTCCCTAGGCCCCCCCCCAACAAATTGACAGGAGTGGGACTGCAAGTGTATGATCCTCACCACCAAACTCAAGGAAGTGGCTGGTAGACCCCACTGCTGCCCTTTCCCGCCATTCAGGACCCTTGCTTCTGTGCATTGCTCTTTGCACAAAATGTCCCTCATTACAGACAGCTACAGAAATGTTACCAACATCACCTGAAGATGAACAGAAAGAGAGATGGTGCATTAAACAGCAAAACTGGGTGTTTTCTAATTTATTAGGTTTTTATATACCGCCTATCAAGGTTATCTAAGCGGTTTTACAATCAGGTACTCAAGCATTTTCCCTCTCTGTCCCGGTGGGCTCACAATCTATCTAACGTACCTGGAGCTACGGAGGATTAAGTGACTTGCCCAGGGTCACTAGGAGCAGTGCGGGATTTGAACCCACAACCCCAGGGTACTGAAGTTGTAGCTTCAACCACCGCGCCACACACTCCTCCTCAATTTATAGCCTAAGTGGTTTACGTTCGGGGACTTAAGCATTTGTCCCTGTGGGCTCACACTCTATCTAATGGGGGACTAAGTCACAAGGATTCGAACCCACAACCTCAGGGTGTTGAGGTTGTGGCTCTAACCACTGCACCTCACACTCCCTTAATGTTGCTAAAATGTACAAAGTCACATGACACCGTGTGGCTGCAGAAGGGAACGGGTGTTAAGACATGCCAATGTGTCCTTGATACATCATTAATTCCTCTGTACAGCACAAGACCTTTTAAAGACAAAGCTAGAATGGTGATTGCTTTGCCATTACAATGCAATGATTGACTCCCCTGGGCCAGAAACAAATACAGAAGCGCCATTCAGTGTTAAAGTGGCTTGGTTTTGCCAGACAAGCAAAACATTAGATTAAATTTTAACTTGATCAACAAGCAATGTCTTGCAATACAAGTACATCACAACTTAGCCGATGGTTCTTCTCTCGCTGACGCTGCGGGAGCGTAGCGACTGTTCTAAACGAGCGAGGTCTTGCAATACGAGTACGTATAGTATTTTGTATTAAAGTTTTTGGGTTGTGGAACGAATTTTCTGAGTTTCCTTTAGTTCCTATGGGGAAATTCGCTTTGATCTACGAGTGCTTTGGATTGCAAGCATGCTTTTGGAACGAATTATGCTCGCAACCCAAGGTTTGACTGTACTTTGGAACACTATGGCAGGAAACAAGCTTCTGCCTCATCCAGTAGGGCCCGTTCTCGGTTCATTCTGCCAAAGATCTGTCCTACCTGCCAGCCAAAGAGCTCGAGTGCCTGTAGGACGCCTTCATGACCGTTTTGGTCAGTTTATGCCTCTGAAACTAAACATAGACCATCCCCTTTAATTTTATCACCACCTCGCCTCCTTTTCCGTAGCCAATCACAAGGCCCAACAATGAACCAAAAGCCACTAATAGCGGTTTGGTTGTTTCTCAAATATTCAGCTTGCTAGGTCCTTACAGCCCCACGGATTCAGTTAAACATAGAAACATAGAAAAAAGCAGCAGAAAAGGGCTATAGCCCACCAAGTCTGCCCATTCCAAGTATCCCCTCCCCTGAATTTACTCCCTTAAAGATCCCACGTGAGTATCCCATTTTCTCTTAAAATCCGTCACGCTGCTGGCCTTTATCACCTGGAGTGGGAGTCTGTTTCTATAACCATAAAGCCCTATGACCTCACAATGCAGATGGAAAGAGCTTTAGCCAATAGGAAGAGGAGATGCAAATGTTAAGAGCCTTAGCCAATAGGGAGAGGAGGAGATAGTGGATGCTGTGGCCATTTGGCCTTTATCTGCCATCATAGAAACATAGAAAAAAGCAGCAGAAAAGGGCTGTAGCCCACCAAGTCTGCCCATTCCAAGTATCCCCTCCCCTGAATTTACTCCCTTAAAGATCCCACGTGAGTATCCCATTTTCTCTTAAAATCCGTCACGCTGCTGGCCTTTATCACCTGGAGTGGGAGTCTGTTTCTATAACCATAAAGCCCTATGACCTCACAATGCAGATGGAAAGAGCTTTAGCCAATAGGAAGAGGAGATGCAAATGTTAAGAGCCTTAGCCAATAGGGAGAGGAGGAGATAGTGGATGCTGTGGCCATTTGGCCTTTATCTGCCATCATAGAAACATAGAAAAAAGCAGCAGAAAAGGGCGATAGCCCACCAAGTCTGCCCATTCCAAGTATCCCCTCCCCTGAATTTACTCCCTTAAAGATCCCACGTGAGTATCCCATTTTCTCTTAAAATCCGTCACGCTGCTGGCCTTTATCACCTGGAGTGGGAGTCTGTTTCTATAACCATAAAGCCCTATGACCTCACAATGCAGATGGAAAGAGCTTTAGCCAATAGGAAGAGGAGATGCAAATGTTAAGAGCCTTAGCCAATAGGGAGAGGAGGAGATAGTGGATGCTGTGGCCATTTGGCCTTTATCTGCCATCATAGAAACATAGAAAAAAGCAGCAGAAAAGGGCTATAGCCCACCAAGTCTGCCCATTCCAAGTATCCCCTCCCCTGAATTTACTCCCTTAAAGATCCCACGTGAGTATCCCATTTTCTCTTAAAATCCGTCACGCTGCTGGCCTTTATCACCTGGAGTGGGAGTCTGTTTCTATAACCATAAAGCCCTATGACCTCACAATGCAGATGGAAAGAGCTTTAGCCAATAGGAAGAGGAGATGCAAATGTTAAGAGCCTTAGCCAATAGGGAGAGGAGGAGATAGTGGATGCTGTGGCCATTTGGCCTTTATCTGCCATCATAGAAACATAGAAAAAAGCAGCAGAAAAGGGCTGTAGCCCACCAAGTCTGCCCATTCCAAGTATCCCCTCCCCTGAATTTACTCCCTTAAAGATCCCACGTGAGTATCCCATTTTCTCTTAAAATCCGTCACGCTGCTGGCCTTTATCACCTGGAGTGGGAGTCTGTTTCTATAACCATAAAGCCCTATGACCTCACAATGCAGATGGAAAGAGCTTTAGCCAATAGGAAGAGGAGATGCAAATGTTAAGAGCCTTAGCCAATAGGGAGAGGAGGAGATAGTGGATGCTGTGGCCATTTGGCCTTTATCTGCCATCATAGAAACATAGAAAAAAGCAGCAGAAAAGGGCTGTAGCCCACCAAGTCTGCCCATTCCAAGTATCCCCTCCCCTGAATTTACTCCCTTAAAGATCCCACGTGAGTATCCCATTTTCTCTTAAAATCCGTCACGCTGCTGGCCTTTATCACCTGGAGTGGGAGTCTGTTTCTATAACCATAAAGCCCTATGACCTCACAATGCAGATGGAAAGAGCTTTAGCCAATAGGAAGAGGAGATGCAAATGTTAAGAGCCTTAGCCAATAGGGAGAGGAGGAGATAGTGGATGCTGTGGCCATTTGGCCTTTATCTGCCATCATAGAAACATAGAAAAAAGCAGCAGAAAAGGGCGATAGCCCACCAAGTCTGCCCATTCCAAGTATCCCCTCCCCTGAATTTACTCCCTTAAAGATCCCACGTGAGTATCCCATTTTCTCTTAAAATCCGTCACGCTGCTGGCCTTTATCACCTACAGTGGGAGTCTGTTCCAATGATCCACCACTCTTTCGGTGAAGAAGTACTTCCTGGAGTTGCCATGAAACTTCCCTCCCCTGATCTTCAGAGGATGCCCTCTGGTGGTCGAGGGTCCCATGAGCCAAAAGATATCATCTTCTGACTCGATGCGTCCCGTGATGTACTTATATGTTTCAATCATATCTCCCCGTTCTCTTCTTTCCTCAAGTGAGTACAGCCGCAATTTTTTTAATCTTTCTTCATACGTGAGATCCTTGAGCCCCAAGACCATCCTGGTGGCCGTTCGCTGAACTGACTCGATCCTCAGCACGTCCAGTTGACACAATAAAGCATATACAGGCAGCTGCCAGGTGGGTCCACCTTCTAATGACAAGTAGTTTTATCATTTATTTAGTCGAGTTTTAGCCCGTCCTCCCAGAAGAGCCAAAAACGGGTTACAAGTTTAGATACATAATAAAAGTTGGCAATGAGAAAATTGAGACGTGTTTTCTGGAAGCTTTAGGTAGGAGGAGGTAGCTTAAGGATAATAAAGTGAGCAGAGAATTCTTGAAAGTGAAAGGAACAATTCCATATACAGAAAGACAAATCTGACATAGGTGTGAGGAGAATTAAGAGTAGGATGACAATTTGGACAATGACAGGTGTTGAGACTATTTCAAGTAACAAGGCAGTTTGGGCAAACTCTTAAGTCTGGTTAGCATTGGTCTTTGTGGACAGTACTAGATAAACAGATGGGTTTTTACCGTCTTTCTGAACTTAAGTCTTTCTGTTAGTGATCTGAGAGAGTGCGGGATTCCATTCCCTAGTGGGAGTAAATGCGCTTGCAGCCGATTTCTGGCGGGGCGGAAAGTCTTCTCTCAGCTTGCGATTTTAAGAGATCTAAAGTTCTTAGGGCGGTGGGAACAGCTGTTATCATATTATGGGCTCCTTTTACTAAGCTGTGATAACGTTTTACGCAGCTCAATGCTGGCATTAGCGTCTAGCACACGCTAAAACCGCTATATCAGACCAGTTGCTGCTTAGTCTTGTTTCCAGTGCAATCCCAGCAGATCGTCAGCATCCTATAATTGCTATATTAGCCATCATTAAACTTAATTTAACAGAGCAAGTTTTTATGAAGGCTTTAAGTTGTATGTTTGGAGTGCTTCTTACTTTCTATTTTATTTAATGAAATATGTTAATAGCTTATCCAATTAAGCAGGGATACGTGACCTGCTTTGAGATGGAAATATTATTAGAAAGTAAGAAGATAATTATTCATTTTGCAAAATGACAAAATGTTCCACCAAGCAGAAAACAACAAATGCAATCATGTGTTCTCCTGAAATGTTTGCTTTGAGGGATGCTGATTTTAATTTTAATCTCTAATAGTGAAAATATCCATATGAATAGTCCAGAATAATTCCCTATCAGCATCTGTGCTTTTTTGAAATTATTATTCATCTTCTTGGAAGCGTCGAGAGCAAACCGAAACAAAGTCCACAGAAATTAGATTGAGCTGTAGATTGCGCAAGTGGCCTCGTACTGCAATCGGTAGGTCACTCGTCTACTGTGTCCATTTTGAATTTGTAGGCTAGCGAAGGTCTTCTCTGGCCAACTCAGTTGTCCATCCACTTTCTGTTGGTAAATGGGGCGGAGGTACGAATGGCTGGGCAAAGCCAAACCACCCTACTAACAGTCTGACAAGAAACCATTATGCAAGTGGCAACCCCATAAGTCATTCATGACTTGTTTGCTGGGGATTGCCTTAATCTTCAGGTCGAGCAGAAAAATCCTCCTCTGTCGATGGTCACAGGGTCTTTCAGGCTATTGGTAACAGTCTGGCCCTGCAGTATATCACACCAGTAGTAACTGGCTCTGCCAGAGAGCAAATGATGGAGGCCAACAATAGTGGAACATGATGTAGCCTAGCAGGAGATGCCTTTAAAGAAATAGGGTTCATCAGCTGAAGGTCATTGTGAAGTATACCTCATGCAGATGTATTTTAGCTATGATTTGGCAGCTTTGTGACGCTGTTTTATCAAGAAATTTGACCACATTACCCCTCTCTACCGCGATTTGCACTGGTTGCCAGTAGAGACACGTATCATCTTCAACTTGGGCTGCATCTACTATAGAGTTTCCTTAGGTCAAGTTCTGCAATATCTGGCTAACTCTTTCCATATTTTGACACAAAGGTTCTCTCGTAAAACCCATGCTCTTTGCACATTCCTACCTGTTCCTACATGAGCGCATTCCTTCTTATCAAGCAGCCACGTGGGATAAGGATTTTAAACAGTTATTATTGTCCTCTGTCTCTTATTTACGTTTTAGGAAACAATTAAAAACTTATCTGTTCTCCAAATTTTGTGCAACTAACCGCTAACTTTCAGGTTCTTTTTCATTCAAGTATAGTTTTATTATTTAATCTTTTTGTTAACCACATAGAACTTAATGGTTATGCGGTCTAGAAATTGCTTTTATGTTATGTTATGATACACAGACACCTGTGTATTTGTCTTCCTTTACCATCCAGATGTACTTCTTTTGCTTTAAAACATGTCAACCAGGTCGACGTCCCTTGTAGCAAATAAAGCTTGTAGTGTTTAGGCTGGACTTGAGTTCATGGCTTTGCTGCTTCAACTCTCCAAAGAGGGCTCAATTCACCAAGGTTTAGTTTGGCATCTGAAGGACAAATAGAGTCAAACCCCAACTAGTTTCTATAGCGAAGAGATATTCAGTATAAAAAGAAAATATTCCTTCTGTCCTGAAAAAAAAAAAAAAGCTAAACCAGAGGAATATAACTAGATTTGGCCAACAAGATGAACAACCAAAATGTTTCTTAAATATATGTCAATATAAATAAATGGACTGGCAAGAGTAAGTGTTTCTGTTGATCCACGTTTTAGCAAATTTGCTTGTGTGAGGAATTTGCCTCAAATGCATAAAAATAAAAACATGCTCCATACATAAAACATATCAATCAAATAAATTTTTTTAAATGCATATGAAACATATATAAAAAGACAGTTATTAATAAAATATTAAATTGCCATGGTTATCAGAACTGGAAAGGAAAGGAAGATGTTTATTGACTAGGTAAGTGACAGGTTTTCATCTTTTGATGCCTTGTGAAGAGGCTGCCAACATTGTGTGATGTTTTTGAATCCTGAAGATGACAAATCCCTCCCTCTTGTACAGTTTGTCACATAGGAGACACTTAACTCTGAATTTAAACAATCATAGTTGGGATAGGTCCAAAGGTATAGAACACGCCAATGAAATCCTTGGATAATGATGGTTGACTTTCTTCCTTGGAGGGTGCCACCTTCATGTCATGGGTGGTGGAATTAAGTAGAATATGTTTCAGTGGATGTTGGGATGGTACAAACCATCTACCAAAATGAAAGGCTATACTTCAATTCCCTTCACTGTTGATGGTAGTCAATTGTCTTGGTCTGGACAGCTCGAGTGGTATGAATATATTTCTGCTGGGCACATCTCCAAGATATTCCACTTGCTGGTATCTGCAGCATTGCCGGCCTTACCTATACCAAGGTTTTAAGTTACTTGAAGAGAAAGTTATTTTGTTTTGTATTTCAAATGACGCTAGAGGAAGTTGGCAGCAAAATCATCTAATATGAGTAGTGTCACATGGAAACTATGGCAAACAAACAAAGACACATTGACATCCCTCCTTAAATAAACAGATGGAGAGCTGCCAGTTACATGCTGCCATTTGGGAAGACATCAGAGCTGAGACCAAGTCAAAGAAGGACTAGTATCTGCTCCCTTGCTAAGCTCAAGCCACAAAACCTGAGAAAGGAGAAGCTGGAATGCACTTCAGTCTAAAGACCGCTAGAGAAACAATGACCTCTTTCACTGTGTAAATGCAATCTATTCTGCTAAATCACCTTTTTTTCATTAATTGCAGGTGCTAGAAAGTGGGGCGTGAAGAGTTAGACACTGTCTCCTCAATGCCTCTTCATAGGTCAAATGATAGAGATAATGATTTTTTTGTGTGTGCAGAATTTTGAATTAAAGCCTTTGCTAATCGTAATGAATGTTTGGAGGAAAGATTCCATTGACAGTTGGAAGTTGCTGGATATGTTGAGCACATACATCCAGACATCAGGATATCTTTGAGGCCATTGTCATCTTAATGTGTATGAGTTGCTCTTACAGAGAGTACACTGACATTAGAACTGATGTGCTCCAAACTTCTGAAGGTCTGAACTCTGAAGAACTCATCCCTCACCCGGAGATCACAAGGAACTTCATTCTGCAAACCTTTCATCATCACACCATTACAGTAAACTCAAGATGGCAGCCACAGTATCAAAACAAACATACCACAATTATCAACAACAATCACGCCAATGGAGATGACAAAAACTACTCGCCAATATGGTTTTCGAAGTGGTCATAGTATTGAGTCCCTATTGATTTCTACTGTTGACATTGTTTGTCAGGGGACTTATCTTTGTAATAGCTTTTTCCGATTGTTTCTTTGGACATTCCTGTAGCATCTGATACTATTGACTGTGATATTTCGTTAAACCATTTGCTGGTCAATTCTATGGCTGGTTTCAATCTTTTTGTCAGATTGGACACAGGAAGTAAGTATGGCGGTCATCTTTCAAATCCAAAGATATTTAGAGCTGAGGTGCATCAAAGATCATTTTGATCAGCTCGTATTTTATTAATATTTATGTGATCCCCTTGTTGGTGCCTGAATGTTCATTATATAATTTATGATGATGACTTTCAGTTCTTTTTCTCATTTGATCGGACTTTAATGAAGCATATAGAAGTTTGAGTTCATATTTAAATAGTATTTTGGTGTGGCAGAAACTGGAGATTAACATTGGAAAGAGAGAGGTGATAATAGTTTGTGGTACCCCAATACTGTTACTGCCAGATCAGATTAAGGGGTCCTTCATTGTGGAGCGGGAGAAAGAATTGTAAATGTTTCTTCATTGTGGAGCGGGAGAAAGAATTGTAATATATCTTTCACATACATAAAAAAAAAATTCTCTAGTCTAGGAGATAGATAATGTGTTTCAGGAAAATTAAGCAACCTCAAATGTGTTTATCTAGAAGCATTTTCCAATGCATCCATTTGTAAATGAGTCATTAAACTCTCTTTCACTGAGGTTGCTAATACTGATTGACAAGATTTAAGCTGAGAATCCATTTTCTTCATACTTTTTTCAATCACTTCAAACCTTTTATCCTGTTCTATAAACTTTTCAGTTGCTTCCACCTAGTATTCACTATAGAGTACTAAATTATCTTATCTACATGCAAAACATGCCCACAATCCATCCCTCCCCTAAACACGCCTACTCAGGAGCCTAGCATCCAATGAAGTGCAATGTTCATTAATTGTCAATTATCAGCACCAATTAAGTCTATTAAATAATTAAGTTAGGTTCCTATATCGGCTAGGCGTGCCAGTGTAGGTGGACCATATAGAACAGGGGTCCCCAAAGTCCCTCCTTGAGGGCCACAATCCAGCCGGGTTTTCAGGATTTCCCCAATGAATTTGCATTGAAAGCAGTTCATGTACATAGATCTCAGGCATATTCACTGGGGAAATTCTGAAAACCCGGCTGGATTGCGGCCCTCAAAGAGGTACTTTGGGGGACCCCTGATATAGAATCTGGATGTGTGTATTTTACGGACTATTCTTGTTATGTTATTAGTTATGTTGATCATTTTTTATAGGAATAAAACAGAGGAAACAAATCCACAAACTCAAATACATAAAATATTGAGTGGAATTGTCCTAATCAGAATGATTATAAAAATGTCATTGAGTTATTGGAGTAAAGGACATTTTCATAATCGTTCATTTTGATTAGGACAATTCCACTCGATATTTTATGATCATTTTTTATATACTCTCTTGAATACTGAGTCCCTGTAGCCAGCTGATACCTCCTGCTCACAGGCAGAAAGAAAGGAAGGAACAATATGTTTATCAACCATGGGAAATGTGTTCCTGGCCTAGGCTGTGACACGCATGAAGTAATGTGGCTCAGCCCTTCCATGTCTCCTGGCTACAGCCACTTTGGTCGCTTGGTCATGTGATGGGCTTCCTCTTTGTTCTGTGCGATGTGAGGTCAGGTATCTTTCCTAACTGATAAACTGAGAGACTGGAAGAGCTCGGACCCTCTTTACATATACTAAAGTTTGTTTACGCATATGAGAAGGTTCTTGGCTGCAAAGGGATCAGGTAGATTCTACTCCCACCCACCCACCTACCCAATTTTATACCAATCGAAAGTGTCTAATACATTCCACTTTAAGAATTGTCGAAGGAAAAGGTCATCGCAGAATTCTATACCTGACTTCCCGGCTGGCAACTTTTCCAAACAAAGCAGAACGATCAGAAAATGAAGTACTCGAACCCTGGAAAGTGCAGCAGAAGACAAACACGGCGTGGAAGCGTGAGTGTTCAGAGAACACGTGTCTAGAGAGACACATCTGTGGTTTTTACACAATGTGTGGAAGTTCTGTGCACACAAAATCACACTCACAGAGCGCACGGGAGCATGCAGTGACCCTGAGTGACAAAGGCAGGGTCTGAAGGTCCTCATCCAGCAATGGATTTTGGCAGGCAGAGGGACTCCGATTGTCTGGGCGTGTACCCTGGGCTTTTGTCTCCAGCTTGAGACGCTCTCAGGCTACTTCAACAGAGAAGATTAATAAGCACTTAACAGTCAGTTCTGCACTTCTGCTGTGATCTCCATTTCTCCTGTTGGGGCTTCACAGTCATCTGGAAGACAGAAGTAAACCTCATGCACAAAGACAAGCAGGGCAGGCTTCAATTGCCCAGACACAGAACATGGGAAGTATTTACTGACTTCCCCATTCCTTACTTATCCCTCTGCTGTGAAACCCGGCAAACTGGAAATCTAACAATTACAATTTTATTTATATACCACAGTACCTTAACATAAGAATAGCCTTAATGGGTCAGACCAATGGTCCATCAAACCCAGTAGCCCGTTCTCATGATGGCCAATCCAGGTCACTAGTCCTTGGCTAAAACCCAAAGAGTAGCAATTTTCCATATAGAATCCCAAGGAATAGCAAGATTCCGGGATCCCAAAGAGTAACAAGATTCTAGACCCCCCAGAGAGTAGCAACATTCCATGCTACCCATCCAGGGCAAGCAGTGGCTTCCTCAACATCTGTCTCAATAACAGACTATAGATTTTTCCTCCAGGAACTTGTCCAAACCCTTCTTAAAACCAGCTCCGCTATCCGCTCTTACCACATCCTCTGGCAACGTGTTCCAGAGCTTAACTATTCTCTGAGTGAAAAAATATTTCCTCCTATTGGTTTTAAAAGTAGTTCCCTGTAACTGCATCGAGTGTCCCCTAGTCTCTGTAATTTTTGATGGAGTGAAAAATCGATCCACTTGAACCCACTTGAACCCACTTGAACCTTGCAGTTCATTGCGGTTTACAATAAAGCTAACTGACAATACCATCAAACCACACAAAGAAAAGAAATCTATTCCAGTAAAAATTTGTTTAATGAATAAGTTTCCAAAGAACGCCTAAAATGCAAGCAAGGAGTAGTCACCAAAAATCAAAGGAAGAAAATCAGGTCCCAACTTTGCTGCCTGGAAAGACATGAGGTGCTTTTGAGTTCTATCCTTCATAGTAGGGAAAGCAGACCTAGATGGACAGCTAGCGATGGCAGAGACAAAATGATCCAGCAAATATTTAGGCTCTAAACCATAAAGAACTTTATAAAGCAAGCACCCACTTACAAATACAACCCTGGCCTCAACTAGGAGCCAATGAAGTTGGCAGAAAAAGGCAAAACCACGATCATACTGTATTTCCCAATGTTAAATATTATTAAACGGATTGCGGTATTCTGAACTCTACATAGCCAATGGAACGTTTTTTTATGGAGCAGCCAAATCAATAATATTACAGTAATCCTGAATGCCTAATACTAATGATGGTGTTAGTACCTGAAAGGAACATGTGTTAAAATACGGAGTGAAGTTTCCAAGCATTGCACCCACTTGCAAAAACATCTGAAATCTTCCTTCCCCTTTTCAGTTCTCCTTCATTCCTGAGTTGCTACTCATGAGTTTTGCAGAATAAGAGTTTGATGTAGTGAAAGCACAATGTGATATTAGCCTGTGAAACGTAGCCTCAGCAAATGCAGTCACGGTATCCATGCAAAATGCTTAATGGGCTACAGAGTTATGCAGAGCAATTCAGTAGCTGTGTACACATGGCTAAACTTTGCATGAAACTTAACTGCGCCTTGGGGGATAGTAAAATAAAGGATTCATGCATAAAATCTTCTGTACATTTCTTATCAGACATTGATAGCTTGGTGTCGTGAGAAGGATATCGTCCTTTACGTATTAACGTTCGTCTCCTGTAAGTGTTTCTCAAGCAGTGCGTTACCACTGCTCATATACAGGGCAGACCACCTCCTGGACTCTGCTATCAGCACTTCACAGCTGCAATTCTTGAACATGCAAGAGCTACTTTCTCAACACATATGAGTCACAGCTGTTGAACAGGGATACATTGCACACTTTTCAGTCCTTCCAGGCAGACTGAGATGGGGGAAAAGTTCACTAAACACCAGGCCTAATTAAAAACATTGCCATACTGGGACAGACCGAAGGTCCATCAAGTCCAGTATCCTGTTTCCAACAGTGGCCAACCCAGGTCCCAAGTACCTGGCAGAAACCCAGAGTAGCAACATTCCAGAGCTGAGATTGTGATGTCATAATTCCTCATTCCACCAATGTCTAAGAGTCAAACTCATCAGTGATGTCACAATGGCTTGATTGTCCTAGACTTAGCTCACATAAGAACATAAGAATAGCCAAACTGGGTCACACCGAAGGTCCAAGTCCAGTATCCTGTTTCCAACAGTGGCCAACCCAGGTCCCAAGTACTTGGAAGAAACCCAAAGAGTAGCAACATTCCAGAGCTGAGATTGTGATGTCATAGTGCCTCATTCCACCAATGTCTAAGAGTCAAACTCATCAGTGATGTCACAATGGCTTGATTGTCCTATACTTGGCTCATATAAGAACATAAGAGCTGTCACAGTGGGACAGACCGAAGGTCTATCAAGCCCAGTGTCCTGTTTCCAACAGTGGCCAACCCAAGTCCAAAGTACCTAGCTAGATCCCAAGGAGTAAAACAGATTTTATGATGCCCATTCTAGGAATAAGCAGTAGATTTCCCCAAACCATCTCAATAATGGCCTATTTGGAACAGAAATCCTAGAGGAGATTTTACAGCACCAGGATCCATAAATTACTTTACGCAAAAATGCAGTTTACTTAAGGAAAAATATAAAGTTAAGAAGAGAAAGGCTTCAGAGTTAAAGAAGAAGTAGGAATAAGAGCAACAGCTAAGGAGGCAGCACCCGGGTAGTTAAAAGAAATGCTTTAACCTCCAGTAGTAGAAATCCAGATTTTGGACTAGCAGAATGCTAGAGGGATTTCGCTGCTGTAGGCTACAAAGAGTTAACTAATAATGAGTCTTGTGAGAAATCATTTCATTAATCTTTTCTAGTCCTTATTTGTTTGGATCAAAGCATAAAAGGTGTACTCGGAAACAGAAGAAAAAAATGTGCAAATATATCTATTGAATCCGCAATGTCAGGCACAGGAGGTCAATAAGCGGTCAGTGCTGCTCCAGAAGTAGCGAGGTGGTCCAAGAGCCAGACCTAGCTCAGCATCTGAAGGAGTCAAGGCATTAATCAGTCCAAGGAACAACTGATTGCCTTAGCTGGGCCCATTACTGCCGACTGCTGCTGTGTCTCTGCTGCCTGATGTAATTAAGCCCCATCGTGGATATGACCATAAGATCACTCACACATCCACTGTCAAGGCTTAATTACACACTTTTCTTAGCAAATTTAATTTAACAAGATATTGTTTCAGCTAAAAATAAGCCATTGTCACTCGCAACGCTGCCCTGCTGATCCCTGGCTCAAGCTCTGACTGGGAACCTCGCCTTCCTGAAATGGACGTTAACCCTTTTCTGATTTCTTTGTGAGGTTACCATGAGTTGAACGCACAGAAGACACAGCCGCACGTTCTATTAATAAGTATGCTGATGAGCTAAATGTATTGTGGCCGCCGTTCACTTTTGACGCGGGCGCATTGCGAGACATTTTTTCTAGGGTTCGGGGTGGCTTAGAAAGTTTTGTGGAGAGGATTTCTTGTCAATTTTTGAGTCGTGTCAGTCCACTTTTAAAGATAATATTTAGAAATAAAACAAAAGGAATAAAGGTGATACCTTATTAGGACTAACTTAAAGAAGATACTACATTGGAGAGACCAATTTAAGGGCATCTGACTCTTTAATAATAATAATAATTTTATTTTTGATATACCGCCAAAGCCATAGTAGTTCGAGGCGCTTTACAATAAGAAAAGCTAGACAGTCAGTGAAAAAATAGACTTTGAAAACAGCTAGAGTTGTTCCATAATCCCGATTCCCTAAGCATTCTTGACTTTTGATTTGTAGTTAACATAGTAGATGACGGCAGATAAAGACCCGAATGGTCCATCCAGTCTGCCCAACCTGATTCAATTTAAATTTTTTTTTTTTTTTTTCTTCTTAGCTATTTCTGGGCGAGAATCCAAAGCTTTACCCGGTACTGTGCTTGGGTTCCAACTGCTGAAATCTCTGTTAAGACTTACTCCAGCCCATCTACACCCTCTCAGCCATTGAAGCCCTCCCCAGCCCATCCTCCACCAAACAGCCATACACAGACACAGACCGTACAAGTCTGCCCAGTAACTGGCCTAGTTCAATCTTTAATATTATTTTCTGATTCTAAATCTTCTGTGTTCATCCCACGCTTCTTTGAACTCAGTCACAGTTTTACTGAGTTCTCCCAACTTTCCTGTTGTTTCATGTCAGTCAAGTATTGTTTACTGGTTATTTGTTTCTTTTGTCTCCCCCCTTTTAATATAAATTATAAAACGCTTAGAAGCCTTGATTAGCGTTCCATCAAAATTTTAATAAACTTGAAACTTGAAAATGATGAAATATTTTGGCACCTACAAGACAGGGTGTTGCATATTTTTAAACGTAAACCAGCTGAACAGTTTTAAAAATTGCATACGATGTTTCTCTGTTATTGCGCACTCTCTTGATCTAAGTACCAGAATAGTGGCACCCCCCCCCCGCCATGCGTGCGCCCCCTTCCCTTCCCCTGTACCTTTTAAATTTTCCAGGTGCCAACTAGAGCACGAACTTGCCACCCTCTGACATCACTTCCTAGGTGCAGAGCTAGAAGTGACATCAGAGAAAGGCGACACCGACGTGGGCAGAGGTACGAGGGAAGGAAAGGAGTGCACACGCATGGCAGAGGGGTCGGAGAGGAAAATGGGTGCCTGCGTCCCTTGCAAAGACCGTGCCCGGGGTGAACCCCTCCCTTAATACGCCACCGGCTCTTCCTTCCCCATAACCCAGCCGTGCGACTCAACCAAGCTCATCGTTCAGCATCTTTTCTGTTTGCACTGTGAACGAGGAGACATCACTTCATCCATATTTATCGCCTCCCTTGTAATTAAAATCTGCATTATTGCAAAGTTGTAAAAAAAAGACTTCAATATTGAATTGCCAGTTTTCTAAACTCATCACACCTTAGACAGAGGAACAGCTGGTGTTTACCAGACTTTGCATTACACCCCAAATGGTTGAAGGGGCTGAGGGAATACAACTCTTTTCCATTTTTGATCCACTTGCCTGCCCCCGGGAGAGTGAGCTAGGAAGGTAACCTTCTCCAGAGGCACATGTCTCCGATGCGTTGCATCCCACCGCACACATTCCCAACTGCTGAAAAATAATTAAAACAATAAACAGTCTGTTTATGGAAATTGAAAAGCAATTAGATGCTTAATTGGAGTTTCATTTCAAACTAATGTGCTCTGTCTTGCGTTGCGTAGCAAACTAGTGTTGTGAGTTTAACAATGCAACTTGGACAAGTGTCAATTATTGCCACCCTCGTGCTCTGTCATATCCCCTGTTATTCCAGGCCTGAGAACCACAACCGGAGCCCTGTACGGCAACTCCTCCAGCCCCTTAACCATCTTAGTCGCTCTTCTCTGGACCCTTTCGAGTAGTACCGTGTCCTTCTCTCCTGCAGTTGGGTTTCAATGCTGAGCCCTGCGTGGAGCTTTTTCGATGCATCTCAGGTGAAACCCTCTGACCGCAAAATTAGGAATGGCAAGAGAGGGATTGTGCACTTGGTTAATGGGGTGTTAGAGTCACGTGATTACGGCACAACAGTCAAGAAAGGATGGCATTACCGTGGTCTAGGAAGCTGTAGATTATGAAATCTGTGGACTCTTCCCCAGAAGTGATATAGCAGAAGAGAGAAAGTCGTTTTCCTCAAGGACAATCTTTCTATACAGTTTTGTTTTAAACATATCATGACCGTATTTAGCCAAGGTTTGTGGATTATGATCTCGGCCTCTAAAGTTTACTGCTAATTCATGCCATAGTACTAAGGAGGGGGGGAGGGGGGTTTAGATGGCACTCCTGCTTCTGGAAGGTATTGGGGTCTAGAAATGTATTTTAATGTAATGTAATTCATAATCTGCTACGTTTACTGACCACAACCTCTCTTCTGGAAGGCTGTTTCGGACCCGCTCCAGAACTAAATTTTCTGATATTACTCCAGAGCCCAGGAGCAGGATAGGGAGGTTCCCTCACTCAGTCAGTTGTCCCAAGAAAAGAAGAAAAAAACAATCCATGTTATATTCCCTTTCATAGTTCAAAAAATAGCAAGAGGAATATATATTCAAAAAGACCACAAAAAATATTCCAATTTATATCCACTATTATAGAGGAATAAGGCACCAGATAAGATATATATTTCTAAATGGAGAAAAGACCTCAGTTTCTTCCAGGGAAAGATAGCAATCACCTGGAGGATCTCTATGTCTGCCGTATACAACTTCAAGCAGCATAGGAAAAAACATCCCTGGTCAAAAACTCCATTATCAATAAATATCTGAAAAACTGTTAATATACAGTCCCGAGCATTATAAATCACTTATCTTTTGGATTCATTGTCCTCCAAGTGGAAATAGAATCAAAACAGTTCTATCAATGTCCCCACATCGACTTTCTTCCAAACGTGGGAACAGGTATTGTTGAGACTCCCGACAGGCCCTGTTTCGCTATGAAAAACGCTGCATCAGGGGAGGTCTACTAAAATTTTGAGCTACCGCTTCACAGATTCTCTTGAAAGAAAGATAAGTGATTTATAATGCTCGGGACTGTATATTAACAGTTTTTCAGATATTTATTGATAATGGAGTTTTTGACCAGGGATGTTTTTTCCTATGCTGCTTGAAGTTGTATACGGCAGACATAGAGATCCTCCAGGTGATTGCTATCTTTCCCTGGAAGAAACTGAGGTCTTTTCTCCATTTAGAAATATATATCTTATCTGGTGCCTTATTCCTCTATAATAGTGGATATAAATTGGAATATTCCCTTTCATGTCATTTTTGCTTCTCCACCTCTGCTCATAGATTTTGTCTTCTCTGCTCTTTCTCCAGGTCTCCCTCGGGTTTTCTCTTTCCCTCAACAGTCTCCGAGTTTCAAGCTTCAAGTTTATTATTATTTGATATCCCGCAAATCAAATCACATCGAAGTAGTTTACTGTACCATCTAATTAGCAGCCTACTTTCTAATTCTCTGATTCTTTTGTGCTGTCCTTCGTCGCCTCTCCACACCTTTTCTCTTGCATCCTCTCCATTTCTCATCACACTTCTCCACCTCCCCATCCTGCCTTTCTTAGGTCAATCCTAAGCTAGTGGAAATCAATGTTTTTATACATTCTGATGGCCTCTGGCATATTCAGGGCCGGTGCCCGCTTAACTTCTGCCTCTGCTCAGAGTTTGACCCCAGCCCAGTCTGCTACTGCCTGGACACTGCCATGCTGGTCAGAGGAGAAGGTCAGTGGTACTGCTCACTTAAGTGCCGCTGACTATTCCCTCTTGACCTGCTCAGTACCCGGATAATCACTTTAACTGGGCCTTCTATTTCGTCGGATTTATTTACTACCTTTTAGAGAAAAAAAAAATCATGCAAGGTGATGAAGCTCATGAATAAGACAAACATAGATAACAGAGATTTACAGCAGTAAAAATATTTAGGCGTCCTTTGACTAATTGATTTAACGCACTAATTGATTTAACTAATTGATTTAACGTGCTAATTGATTTAACGCACACTAAATGCTAAGATACCCATTATATGCGCAGCGGCCGCTAAGAAAGCAAATAGAATGCTAGGTATAATCAAGAAGGGTATTACAACCAGGACAAAAGAAGTTATCCTGCCGTTGTATCGGGCGATGGTGCGCCCGCATCTGGAATACTGCGTCCAATATTGGTCGCTGTACCTTAAGAAGGATATGGCGTTACTCGAGAGGGTTCAGAGGAGAGCAAAACGTCTGATAAAAGGGATGGAAAATCTTTCATACGCGGAGAGATTGGAGAAACTGGGTCTCTTTTCTCTGGAGAAGAGGAGACTTAGAGGGGATATGATAGAGACTTATAAGATCATGAAGGGCATAGAGAGAGTAGAGAGGGACAGATTCTTCAAACTTTCTAAAAATAAAAGAACAAGAGGGCACTCGGAAAAGTTGAAAGGGGACAGATTCAAAACGAATGCTAGGAAGTTCTTCTTTACCCAACGAGTGGTGGACAACTGGAATGCGCTTCCAGAGGGCGTAATAGGGCAGAGTACGGTACTGGGGTTCAAGAAAGGATTGGACAATTTCCTGCTGGAAAAGGGGATAGAGGGGTAGAGATAGAGGATTACTGCACAGGTCCTGGACCTGTTGGGCCGCCGCGTGAGCGGACTGCTGGGCACGATGGACCTCAGGTCTGACCCAGCAGAGGCATTGCTTATGTTCTTATATGCTATGGGTGCCTTAGCATTTAGCGTGCTCTAATCTTTTGTGCGCATTAAATCAGTTAGCACGCCTTAGTAAAAGGACCCCTAAGTTAACTCTATACTATTGTGGCCCAGTGTGCTACTTACACAAAACACATGAAATCATCTTAAAATACAGCACAGGATAGAGGTGGAACAAAAAGACGGATAAAAGAGTCCTCAATCTCCCTCCCGTCCCTCCCATCAGCCTTTCTCCAGCCTCTGCCTCTCCCCGTCCATCAGTCTCTTAGATCTCACAAATTTCCATTCAGTCACCCCTCTCTTCCCCCTTCTACCCCAAGTGCGGGTGTGAGATCCATGGGCTTCCAAAAGACAGGAGAAGACTTGTCCAGAGCTGAGGCCGGAGTAAGCGCAAAGGGCTTAAAAACCTAGGACAGAGATGGGGTTTGCAGAGAATTTGTATTTTGGGAGAGTTGCTGGGAAGAGTCGGTAGAGGTTTAGGGAACGAGGTTGGGAATAGGCTTTGTTTGCTCTAAATGTTCCTGAGCTGAACAATCTGGCTAACTTTATCATCGCAATGCAACCCCCCCCCCCCAAGCCTGTCTGTGTCATTTGGGAGGGGGATCTCTCCTTGCTCAGGATGGTGGCTGCTTCATCTGGCAACACTCTTGGATCTCACATTGAAGTTTCTTGCCAAAGAATCTCCTACTTGAAAAACAGTGAAGATTGTTGGTCCAGGAAAAGGGGGAGCAAAGGTCACCCCAAACAGCAGGCAGCAGCCTTCCTCAGGACACCGACCCGGAATACAACAGTGTAAATCAGGGATGCGCAGGACACAGGAAGCTGACTTGATGCCTCTATTTTTCTTATTTTCCAGACCTGGGCAGACCTCTCGATCCCAGTCACTCTTTTCCTTTCCATCTGTTAAAGGTTTCTCGCATAAGAGATTAACATAAGAACATAAGAACATAAGCAATGCCTCTGCTGGGTCAGACCAGAGGTCCATCGTGCCCAGCAGTCCGCACACGCGGTGGCCCAACAGGTCCAGGACCTGTGCAGTAATCCTCTATTTATACCCCTCTATCCCCTTTTCCAGCAGGAAAATGTCCAATCCTTTCTTAAACCCCTGTACTGTACTCTGCCCTATTACGCCCTCTGGAAGTGCATTCCAGGTGTCCACCACTCGTTGGGTAAAGAAGAACTTCCTAGCATTCGTTTTAAATCTGTCCCCTTTCAACTTTTCCAAGTGTCCTCTTGTTCTTTTATTTTTCGAAAGTTTGAAGAATCTGCCCCTCTCTACTCTCTCTATGCCCTTCATGATCTTATAAGTCTCTATCATATCCCCTCTAAGTCTCCTCTTCTCCAGGAGCTTCTAAAGATCCAGAATGGAGTCATCTGGTCCGTCCTTCTACATCATACATGCATTTTAGGAAGCTCCTTAAAACTCACCTCTTCCCCAAACCTGATGACCCAGTTTTAAATTAACCCTTGTTGACCCAAGACTAGGCAACTGTCACTCATCATCTTACCCCATTACTAACCTCAATTTCTCATTTATTGTGTTTTCATGCGTGTTCAAACTGTATTAATTTTAATGTGTTAAAAACTACTGTTCCTTGATGTTTTTGACTATCCTGTACACCACCTTGAACCAAAGGGCTAATACGGTATATAAATAAACATTTATGTTATTTATGTTATATAGGGAAATAAATGAAGAGTCTCCAGGAAAACATTCCGTAAAACTGATAATCAAATTGTCTTCTCCTCTTCTGAAGACAGGACAACTCAAGACAGATTTTGCAGGATAAATAAGCTTTAGGAACATTAGGGTTGTCCAGAAAAACCTAAGGTTGGAAAAACTGTGAACTCAAGTTTTTAATATAATATTGTGAATTCGTAGTGAATTTAATGCTGGTGAAAAGTGTGCCGTAAGCAAATGATTTGCCTCTTTGGAAACCTAAAAAACAAGTTTTCATAATACCACGAAAGAAACTGTGAGATGACAGGGCCCAGGGACATCATTTTGCTACTGAAATCTGATTAAAATCCATTCACTGTCAGCAGGAAACCACAGAGAAAGCAGAATCAGTCTAAAGAAGGAGAAGAACCCTTAGGAAACTGGTCAAAAACCTGGGACCTGAAGAGGGACTACTTGAAGCCCAGGGATATCCTTAAATGTTGTGCACAAGCATTACATTCACTGGTTTCATCTCCTTTATTTTTTATCCTATAATGCCTTGAGCTTTTCTTAGGATTATACTCCCAGTTTCAGAGAAGAACCTCCATTTAAACTTTGCTTGTTTCAATGGAATGAATTCAGGCCCCTTTTAGTCAGGCATATGATGGAAGTGTGCTACCTTCCCGGACAGTAATTTACTGAATTATAGGAGTAAGTGAGCAAAGGTTTAAGGTTCCCTATCCTGCTTAGGGGTGCATGAGTTGTGTTCTCTTTGGCTGCAAACGGATCGTTCTTAAGATGTTCCTCCTGAGTACGCATGGACTAGATCTGTAGACATACCTCCTCCGTTGTACTCGAATGTCAATCTATCTTATGCAAAGTCATGAGGGTAACCAGTTTGCAGCCCTCAAGGACTGACCCTGGTCTAGAGTAGGATGTCTGCATTAATTCTAGTCCTCTGGGGCCGTGTGGTTGAAATCTAGACCTTATCAGCAGGCTGGTAGCAGATCCAGACTTTCTAATGAATAGGTAAGTGGGGGCGGTTGCAGATATTTACACATTGCCAAGTTATCGCTTTGGTCTGGTTTAACTCACTATTATGTGCATGGCTGATAGAACTGAGCAGGTCCAGGGATGGCTAATGACAGTAGACGATAAGGGGGCAATTCTATACCATTAACATCTAGGTGCCCATAAAGGGTTAGAATAATAGTATTTAAAGGTCATGGATCTGATATACAGACGGTCTGTGGCTCAACCAAAGCACTGTGTGTATATTAAATGCTGGGACCTTCTCCGTCTCTTGAGGACTCACAATCTACGTTTTGTACCTGGGTTCACGGTCATAGGGAGCTGAAGCGGGACCGGAACCCAGTTCCCCCAGATTCTCAGCTCATTCCACTCATTAATGAACTGTATACTCTCCTGGCATTAATTACTTCTCCATTCCAAAAGGTAAAGTGTCATGGATTTGATTTACCACGTAACTGCCAAGGTTCTGTGCAAGCGCTATGCTTTAAATACCCAAATACCCGCTTACACACAAGGAACTTGCAAGGGGGGCAGGGGGGGTGTCCACATGGGGCCCAGACTTACCTGTGTAACATATAGTATTCTGTAAGTTATGTGCATATCTGGAGTATTTACGTACATTACGCTTGCATCAGATCTATGGCAGGTGGACCTGCTTGCGTCTAAGTACATATGTGCATACCCACCTGCTTAGAAAGGAAAGCAGGCGCCTACCGTGCACTCTCCATGTGTCTAACTGGAGCTCCTGTCACAGACCTTCTACGAATGATACCTGGGATGTCTTCTTGCAATGCACAGGTTGAATGGACCAACTGGCTGGTTTTTGCCCTCACACACCGTGTGCTATTAATAATGAAACACTTCTGTTACTACTATTAAATCATTTCTATAGTGCTACTAGAAGTACACAGGGCTCTCCACTTTATATGCAGGTACTTCCGCTGTCTCTAGAACGCTCACAATCTAAGTTTTTGGAGCAATGGAGGGTTAAGAGACTTGCCCAAGGTCACAAGGAGCTGCCTTAGCAACAGAACCCAGTTCACCAGGATCAGAGCCTCCGGCACTAACCATTAGGCTATTCCTCCACTGACGTCAATACAATATACATGCTAGTATACTTTTCAATATAGCAGCAGGGCATATCTGAAGATAATTCAGCAAAGCTAACGGCACAGAGACCTTCAGAACTTCCACGCTGCTATGTTGCCTTGAACACGAGTCAAAATGGGGGAAAATGTACAGATGAGAAGTTGTTCTGCTGGCCTAAATGCTGAAAAGGTCCAGGACAGATCACAGAATGAACTGCCCCGCTTCAGATATGCAATAACAGACTCATCTCGCCATTGGTGTGGAGCTTCACAAAGAGCACAAACTCTTCTTTTGGAAAAAATAAAGATCTATTTTATGTTCAGAGCAATCAGGGGTACATAAAGTGTACAAGTACCAAAACTCACATTAAAAATACAGGGATCAACTTACAGCAGCCACATTATATAAATATTAATGATACAAGCAAAGCCAGAACCCAGCTGTAAAATAGACCCTCCCCCCTTTATCTGCACTGAATTGGGCTACATGTAATAGATATTAGGGGCAACTACTTTCAAAAGATTCTGTGGCCTTCTTTGTGTCTGGCAAAGTCTGGGAATGGGAGCCTGTCTACCGTTGCCCTCAGCAGATCCCAGCTGAAAATGATGAGTCACCTTTGCATGACTTGGGTCCATTACCCCCAGGAAGGATGACTTAGCCATTTCTAGCTCAGTCCTGTGGGTGTGTCTTTACAGTAAGTAGCCACCCCTTTCTTGGCAAAACACCCTTCCAGGGTTGCATGCCCGCCAGAAATATATGTGGTCTAAGGAGGGGGTTTCTTCTGGTCACCCTATCTCACAATGGATCCAATGAAACTAGAAAAGGTTCAGAGAATGGTGGCAAAAATGATAGATGGGATGGATCACCTCCCTTATGGAGAGAGGCTAAACAGGTTAGGGCTCTTCAGCTTGGAGAAAAAAGAGGAAGTTTGCAAAATCATCAGTGCGATGGACCACTTCGATAGTGAACAATTGTTCAACCATTTAAACATCACAGAAGCAGGAGGACCTTTTGTGGAACTAATAACCAGCAGACGGAAAATAAATCATCGAAGGGTTTTTCACATAGCTCATAATTAACCTGAAGGATGGTAAATTTCCTGTTACTAAAGGACACGTCATATCGTAGTTACTCCTATTGTTAAAAATCCAAAGGAATCAATGGCAATTACAACCAACTATAGGCCAATTGAATTCATTCCTTTCTTTGTAAAGATAAAAGAGAGACTGGTTCAATCCCAATTAATGGAATACCTAGACCATCATTCTCTTTAGGCCTTTATACAGTACGGAATCCGAGATTGCTGCAATTTTGGATAATTTTCACAACTTGTTCAGCAAAGGACTTAAAGCCTTAGTGATGTACCTGATTGTAAAACCGTTTAGATAACCTTGATAGGCGGGATATAAAATCCTAATAAAACTTGAAACTTGATCTAATCTAATCTAATCTAAACCTTAAGTTTATATACCGCATCATCTCCATGAGAATGATGCAATTCGATATGAGTTCTGATTTTGACTTGGTTGATCACAAGTTAATAGAATGTCTTGACGCCATTGGTATTCAAGGCAAAGGGTTCCTTTGAGCATTAGTCAATTAGACTATTGCAATATTATTTCCTTTGCAGATATTCAGAGAAACATACAGAGACTGCGCATTGTCCAAAATGTGGCGGTCAGACTAATTTATGGATTGAAGAAATTTGACCATATTACGTCTTTATTTCACGAGTTGCATTGGTTGCCAATGGAGGCACAAATAAGTTTGGTTGTATTTGCTATAAAGTTATGTTCAGATTGGCTCCTAAATATCTTACAGACTTATTTTCTTTCACCAACAGTAAATATATTCGGTGTTCCCATATGAATTCCATTTTTCCATCATGACTTCCGGCACATACTTAGAATTTAGGAAACATCTACGAGGTATTTGTTCATCAAATATATAGGTAATTAAATTATTCTATTCATTTGTTATAACTCTTTCTTTGTAAACCGCATAGAGCTTTACAGTCCTGTGGTATAGAAGCCAATTGTTATGTTATGGAATCTGTTGCCAGAGGATGTAGTTAAGGTGATCAAGGCAGCAGAATTCAAAAGAGGTTTGGACACGTTCCTGGAAGAAAAGTCCACAAAAGAATTATGAGCCAGGTAAATTTGGCAGAGCCATTGCTCGGTCCTGGCCGCCACGAGAGACATGATGCTGGGAATCAATGGGCCTCATTCCGACTCAGCATGGGGTTCCCTGTGCTCTTGCAACTTATATCTGTCTCTCACTTTTTCCTCCTTTAACCCTCTGCTCCCCCCTGCCCCCACCTCAGCCTCATACAAACCTTTCAGTTTGGTATTCAACTGTTTTGGTCCCTAGAGTGTTCACTGGGCTTTCTACCTCCCCCTTCTTAAGGGGAAAGGGATTGGAACTTGTATACTGCCTTTTTTGTAGCTTTACAACCACATATCCAGGTACTTCAAGCATTTTCCTTGTCTGTCCCGGTGGGCTCACACTATCTAATGTACCTGGGGTGGGGGATTAAGGAGCAGTGGGGGGGGGGGGGGGTTGCTGAGGCTGTAGCTTTAACTGCTGCACCATACTTTTCTCCGATACAGTATCAGAAGTGAGCCAAGATTAGAACAATGAAGCCATTGTGACATCACTGATGAGGTTGGCTCTTATTGGTGAAATGAGGCATTATGACATCAGAAAAAAGGACTTGTATACTGCCTTTTTCTAGTTTTACAGACAGGTACTTCAAGCATTTTCCTTGTCTGTCTGTCTGTCTAGTGTACTCGGGGCAGTGGAGGATTAAGTCATTTGACCAGTGTCACAAGGAGCAACGCAGGCTTTGAAGCCACACTTCAGGGTGCTGAGGCTGTAGTTCTAATCACTAGGCCATACAAATCCATTGCTCTTATCATTGTGACCTTTCACCTCAAATCCTTTTCTAATCATCCTCTCCAGTGGGCCACCTTAATTACAAACTTGCCCATGCTTCCAACTAATGCAGCTGAACATATCTTGGTGTCTGCTGCTTGTCCCAGCAGACTCCTCCAGTCTATTGGCATTCTTTCTCTTGGTTCTGAATTAGTCCTGGCTTTAGTTCACATCAGCGTCAGTGCTTTCCTGTACAAAACATGCAGCTTGTTCCTTGTCCTGGAGGACTATGCTGTAGATATGAGCAAGCTTGCTACGAAGGACTCTTTGAAGCTTCTCATCTCCCACTTCCATGGCCGCAGCCAGAGCTAAGATGAAGTAGCTGGCAGCATCTTGGCCATCCTAATAAGAGAAGAGAAACGCAGGTTAGAAACCCAACATCCTTGTGCAGTAGCTCAGAACACAGAGACCTCATCTGATAAGAAGACGTTGCAATTTTTAAGCAGGCCATTTTAGCAAAGAATGGAGAGCACCAGGCCCAGATGGGCTGCTCTCCTCGGTCGAATGAACCTCTTGATCACACAGTCTCACTCGCCTCCATCTGAGTGCCAATAAAGACCCGCATACTGAAGGGGTATTGGTCCTGTGCAGAGGGACCTGGGGGTTTGGAGGCCTCTCAGTGTGTCCAAAAAAAAAATTAAAAAAAAGCAGCCCTAGAAGATACTCACAGGATCTGACATGGCAACTGTGTGGTCCTATCAGCAATTACCGGTAAATAACAGAGTTAGCAAAACTGAGCAGAGAGCAGCTGAAACTCATAAAGATGACAAATTTACCCCCCCCACCCCTCCCTTTCCCCCTCCCCCCCATCTTTTACAAAACTGCGAAAGCAGTTTTTAGGGCCAGCTGGCACGCTTAATACTGTTCCGACCCTCATGGGAACTCTATGAACATCGGAGTAGCGCACCGCATTCAGGGCGCCAGCCGGCCCTATCAATCACAGCCAGAATCCAAACACACAGCACTTACAGAGTAAATAGTGGAGAAAAAGCTTCAGATGTAAGGAGTGGAGTTTTTTCTGCCGACGACTGTTTTACTTTCCCCATTGGGGTTCAACAAGGTAGGGCTTTTCCTCCACTATGTACTCTGCAAGTGCAGTGTGTTTGGATTCTGGGTGTGATTGAATACGATTGGTGGAGTTACAGAGCTCCCAGGAATTTGTGCCAACAGACCTTCACTGTAGCCCGAATCTGTGCACTCTGGTTCTTGCACATTAGTTTTGCGTTGCTGTACTTTGGGCAGTGGTTACCTTAAGCTTCAGCAGGGTGAGGCTGCCCAGGCGACAGTAGACCCTTAAGCAGTACTTCACCTCCTGGGCACACTGCGGAGATGAAGAGCAGAGAGCCAAGGCCTTCAGATAGCAATATTCTGCCATCTCGAACATCTGCAGGAAATAGTAGACAGTAGCCAGACGGTGAAATGCGACCAGCTCCTGCAAGCGATCCTCTGCAAGAAAGGAAAGGAAAGCTGCAAGAACCTTGTAGCCTGCTGAGGTTTCGTCCTGGGTCGAACACTAGCGGGTCCAAAATCTAGAGACACACGAATTGCGTCTGAAGAAAGAGTCCACCCTGTGTGTGTGTGTAGAGGTCCAGAATAGAGAGGGCCAGGAGAAGAGAGTTTGGGCGTTGGAAGAACAACAATTTAAATGATCTCTTCCTTCCAAAAAAGGGATTAAAGGAGTCAAGATTTTTAGTCAATCTCTGATCTTTAAGTTTTCTCAACTTTGGAATGATCTTCCATTTCTTTTAAGGAGTACCGGCTCACTTCAATTTTTTCGCAAATCTTTAAAAACTTACTTTATTTGCTAAACACTGAAAATTAATTTCCCAAAATTTAGTCTTATTTTTTATGGTTTTTATTTGTTAAGTTAATTATTGTAAACCGAGTCGAGCTTTCTTAGAATGATGACTCGGTATATAAAGGCAAGCCTTAGATTAGATTACAAAAGCTTAGACAGCAAGCCTACTAGAGACAGGGAAAGTATAGAAACATAGAAGATGACGGCAGATAAGGGCCATAGCTCATCAGGTCTGCCCACTCTACTGATCCACCCCCAAGTCTACTATCCTAGGGATCCCACTCCTGCTTCTTTAAACTACAAACTGGTACATCCCATCTTCAGTTCCACTATCTTTTTGTTTTCCCCCACTCACCTCTCCACTAGTCATTCACAGACTTAAAAAACAAACCAACCAAAAAAACAACTTCCGTCCAATAGTTTAGCTGGCCCAGTGACTCTTACCTTAGTTCTCTAAAAATAATTAATAGAAGATGCAATGAAAGAGTCACAGTATTTTCCCCTCAGTTATGGAACTCTATGCCCTCTTTTCTCAGAAGCGGGCCATCTCTAGACAAATTCAAGAGTTCCCTAAAATCTTTCCTATATAAAGATCCTTTTGAAGAGTAAAATGCCTTAATTTCAAATCTAAAGAGGCTATGCTTAGTTTCCCTTATTCCCTTCTGTCTACTTTCCTATAATTAATTGTAGTTCTTTCCCTGTTTTCCTTTTGTATCAAGTTAGTCTACGTCTAAGTTGGTTTAATTTTTAAGCTGTAAAATAATGATTTTAGTTTTAATATGTACATCGCCTAGAAGTTTTATAGGCGATACTATCAAATTTTAAATAAACCTGAAACCTTCTCAGGATGCACCTAGCCAGTATAATGACTATGCATGAGAAAGATTTGCATACAACAGAGGCAGTGCAGACAAATGGGTTTAGCATGTAGCTCATGCTTTTCCAGTGATAGGTCCAAGGCAAGTTTATCTCATGCATATTCATTGTGGATATCCCGAACCCCTGACCAGTTGGCTGTGTCCTCAGGACTGAGTTCAGAAACCCTGAGATACAAGCATACAATTCATCAAACCCCTCCGGTGGGATATGTGGTGAATCTAGACAACCCATAATTACTACCATTAGAAATAAAATTGGTTGAAAGATAGAGAACAAAGAGTACACAAAAACATAAGAGTTTCCATACTGGGATAGACCAAAGGTCCATCAAACCCAGTATCCTGCTTTCAACAGTGCTCAACCCAGGTCTCAAGTACCTGGCAGAAACCCAAAGAGTAGCAACATTCCAGATTAGGTATTGTGAAGTCATAATGCCTCATTCTACCAATGCCTAAGAGGCAACCTCATCAGTGATGTCACAATGGCTTAACTGTCCTATTCTTGGCTCACATAAGAATTGCCGTACTGGGACAGATCGAGGGTCCATCAAGTCCAGTATCCTGCTTCCAACAGTGGCCAACCCAGGTCCCAAGTACCTGGCACAATCTCAAAGAGCAAAACAGTGGGGCTAAAATGGTCAATTTTCTCATTGGAGAAACGTAAATAGTGGATGCAATGGAGTTTGTCCCATTGGCTGTGTGCAGAGATAATGCATTCATTGGATAAACTTGGACACTTGGCTAAATGAAATACAACTGTGATAATATCAAGAGGTACAAACACTGTGGTTTCAGTAGATGGTTTGCTTTGCAATTTCCACGTGCAAAGACAACATAAGAAATTGAAACTAGTAGGTTATTCTTTTTTCCAAACAGTAAAGCGTTCACCACAAAATGTGCAACCATCACTAAGTCAGGAAGAACCTACCCAAAAGTGTGCTAAGCCTGGCAGCCATGTTTGCAAACTCCAGTGCCTGCTGGTAATCCTCCAGGGAAAGGAGCAGCCGTGTGAGCTTCTGGCAGAGCCGAAGCTCTATCCGATGCTCTCTGAGTCTCCGGGCTAAAGGAATCGCTCCTTCCTGCGAGACACAAGAAAAGGAGAGTGTGAGGACAAACACACCGTGGGGTTTCTAGCCCAGAAGTAAAGGATTTTTCCACTTTGCTTCTATAGGGAATAAGGTTATGGTTTCATGGGGGATTTTTTCATTTTCATTTTGTTTTAAAATACATTCACTTTACCCAAAAATATCCATATAAACAAAGATCTCAGGCTCTCTCCTGAGCCTCCACTTCCTTGGGACAAATGCCCTCTTGCCTCAACAATGTGGCCATTTTAAATTCTGCTGTATCATGGCTGAGATTATTATTGTTATTTTGTAGCAGGGCTAATCTTGCTTATTTATTCAATCAGTGAGCTCAGAACAGTTTACATGAGTTTATTCAGGTCCTCAAGCATTTTTCCCTGTCTGTCCCGGTGGGCTCCCAATCTATCTAACGTACCTGGGGCAATGGGGGGATTAAGTGACTTGCCCAGGGTCACAAGGAGCAGCGGGGGTTTGAACCCACAACCTTAGGGTGCTGAGGCTGTAGCTTTAACCACTGTGCCTTACACTCCTCTGGCATTATTTATTTCTTTTTTTAAATAAAAAACATAGTAACATAGTAGATGACGGCAGATAAAGACCCGAATGGTCCATCCAGTCTGCCCAACCTGATTCAATTTAAATTTTTTTTTTTTTTTTTCCTTCTTAGCTATTTCTGGACAAGAATCCAAAGCTTTACCCTGTACTGTGCTTGGGTTCCACCTGCCGAAATCTCTGTTAAGACTTACTCCAGCCCATCTACACCCTCCCAGCCATTGAAGCCCTCCCCAGCCCATCCCCCTCCAAACGGCCATGCACAGACACAGACCGTGCAAGTCTGCCCAGTACTGGCCTTAGTTCAATATTTAATATTATTTTCTGATTCTAGATCCTCTGTGTTCATCCCACGCTTCTTTGAACTCAGTCACAGTTTTACTCTCCACCACCTCTCTCGGGAGCGCATTCCAGGCATCCACCACCCTCTCCGTAAAGTAGAATTTCCTAATGTTCTTAATTGTTTGGGGGAGGGGTTGTTTCAAATAAATAAAACACACAGTTGAACCTAAATACGTAAAATAAAGCAAAACAAAAAAATGTGTGACCTCTCCCTTAGTGTGGAAAAAGCTTTTCCATCTTATCATTCTATTTGCTCTTACAGGACGGCTGGTAGTACCGCGAGGTTGCCATGAGAGGTCACAACAGCCATTTTGGTGATGCAACCGCTAGGAGGCAGGAGTGAGTTGGATTCGCTCCTGTCTCCATTGCCCCACTGGACCATCAGAGATATGAGGTAAGCCCAGGAAGGGCAGGGGGGGAGAGGTTGAGGATGGGAGGGCTTTGATGTTGCACACTGTGGAGAGGAGAGTCAAGAGTGGGGGAGGATATTTCAGGGCTGGGAGGAGAGTCTTGATGTCATGGTCTGGGGGAGAGGGATCAGAAGGAGGGGGGTTGTTTCAGGGGGGGGGGAGAGGATCAGAGAAGCTAAAGCACCATATCTGTGGTTATGTGAGTGCCAGTCAATATTCCATGCCAACACTCACATTGCTAAGTGGCTGAATTTAGGTCGTAACTATCAGCCGCTGCCCAGCTCTGCCCCCCTGACCCGCCCACTTTGGACATGGCCAATCAGAGTCAATATTCAATGGCACTGCCACATTATCTGCCCTTGAATATAGGTGGTGAAGCAGCACCAAGGGTTTTAAGTGGATTGGGTTACAGACATCACCAGCCATGACCTAGTAAAATAGTTGACGATGGCCATCAAAGACCAATTGACCCATCCAGTCTGCCAAGTGATTCCAGTTCATACTTCCTAGGGTCATTTCCCAGCTGCCAGTCTGGGAGCTCTTGGGGCTCATTACCTGAAATGAGTTTTTATGGTACTTACAAACTTATTCACTCACAAATAACACAGAAGGCTAAGAACTGGGTATTGCACCGAGCTGGAATGCTGGTAATAAGGTTTAAAAGTTTGTCGCTTCTATTCAAAGCTCTGTCTTCAGAAGCAGCGTTCGGCACTTCTTCTGTCCCTCAGGATTATTGCACTCTGATGGTCAATACTTGCTTGACTTTCTATCCGTCAAACATTTTCATCTGGCTGAAAGTCATGAAGGGGCCTTTTTCTTATTCTGCATGGTGAGGGTCATATTGATTTTAATTGATTGCATATGCTATTATGGAACCTGCCTAGATCTAAAGATAGAATGGGTTGTAAATTTTTAAATAAAGAAACTGCTAAGCTTGTGGGCATGTAAACAATGTGGACAGCTACGTATTGATTACCTGCAATGAGTTGGCATGACTTATTTGGGGTCAGTAATATTTTGTAATGAGTTTGAGCAATTACTTGGGAGACAGAAAACCCATTATAGGTTTTTAAAAAAGCACTGAAGGTTTCAGTACTTAATAAACTTGGAAACTCTTCAGCAACGGAGGAGCAGATTGGTGTTTAGAGAAATGGGTTATCATGCAGGGCAGCCAGGGTTCAAATCCCACTTCTCCCAGTGACATTCTGTGATCTTGAGCCAATCACTTCAACCTCTAGGACCTGAGGTACAAATTAGATTGTGAGCCGGGAAATAGCTCAGATTTGGAATAGGCAACTAAGAAATCATAAGAACATAAGAGTTGCCATACTGGGACAGACCAAAGGTCCATCAAGTTCAGTATATAAGAAATAAATTATTATTATTATTATTATCCTGTTTCCAACCGTGGCCAACTCCAGATCACACGTACCTGGCAAGATCCCAAAGAGTAAAACAGATTTTATGCTGCTTTTCCTAGGAATAAGCAGTGGATTTTACCAAGTCCATCTTAGTAATGGCTTATGGACTTTTGTTTTAGGAAAATATTCCAACTTTTTATTTTTTTAAACCCTGCTAAGCTAACTGCTTTCACCATGTCTAATTACACATTGAGTGAAGAAATACTATCTCTAGTTTGTTTTAAATCTACTACATAGTAGCTTAATCGCATATCCCCTAGTCCTAGTATTTTTGGAAAGAGTGAACAAGCGATTCACATCGACCCTTTCCACTCCACTCAGTATTTTATGGACCTCTGTCACATCACCCCTGAGTCACCTCTTCTCCAACCTGAAGAGCCCTGGCCGCTTTTGCCTCTCCTCATAGGGAAATTGTCCCATCCCTTTTATCATTTTCGTTGCCCATCTCTGTACCTTTTCTAATTCCTCTATATCTTTTTTAGATATGGCAACCAGAATTACACCCAGCATTTGAGTTGCAGCCACACCATGCATTTGGAAGTTTTCTAGACAGATGATGGAAAGTGGCAATATTAAAGTATCTGTGCCCCTGATTGCATTTCTGGGCTCATTTCCTCCTCTATCTGATCTATTAATTTATTTATTTACACTATTTATAGTCTACAGTTTCCTATTTTGGATAAAACATACATAATTAAAACCAATTAAAATGTCAACATACATAACAAAACAGATTTCTCATCTCAATGATAAAATCATGAAGTTCTTGTATTTCCAGTTTTAAGCCCTTGAAGCTCGACCACTTTTACCCAAATCAGGCCCAGACCTGTAGCATCCGCAGCTGCCACAGATGCCAAATGATGAAGGTGCCATTCACCAGCCACACTGAAAAGTTGCGATTTCAGGCAATAGTTTATATTTTGAGAGATGGCAACATGAAGAGAATGAGAAGTGGACACGTGTCCCAGGTTAGTATAATATGCTACATGGCGTCAAAGTCAGATGTTTCTTCAAGAGAAGAAATGCAGATTTAGCATGGTCAGAAACTTACGGAGAACAGGAGAAAAGCACGGAGCATGCAGGAGTCCTGCAAAAGAGAGCCTCAGAAGATGAAATGCTGAAAGTAAAATCTGTAAACAACAAAGAACTTGTGGAGAGACGAAGGCTTTATTAGAACATGTAAATAATCCACATAAAAATGTCTACGGCCTGAAACATATGGACCCAACAAGGTCCATGTTTCGACACTATGGTCTTCCTCAGGGGTCCCAATAGGTCCTATAAGCAGACTCGTGGATTAGATAATAAAAACGATACCTCTGGGCTGGTGATATGTACTCAGAAGCAAAAGTAAGATCTGTGTCAGAGGGAGGAGGAGTGAGGTGAAAGAGGAGGGATTAGGAGCAGCAGGGAGGACCAAGAGAGAGAGGACAGAGTGTGTGCTGGAGTTGCCATTTCTTAAAAAGAGGAGCAGGAAGTGGAGACAGTCCACCCACCATCCCTCCCATACAGATCCCCCCAAAGAGGCGCATTCGATTCAAACTATCCTCAATACGCTCCATGGTTAACAATTCCAACCCACCAGCACAGAGCTCCCCCCACTTCACCTAACAGACAAATTGAGACAGTGACCCCACTCAGAGTGTGAGTCCTTGCCTGAACAAACAAGACTTCACTAAGCGTCGGAGCTGTAAATAGAACAGCGCACCCCAAAACTGAAAGAGCTCTTCCTCTCATCCTTTCCAATCAAGCCTCAGCCAAACCTGGGGTCACCAAGAAATCTCTGCAAGTTGTCAACCTGGCCCATATTTTTCAAGTTTATTACCCAAATACAAGTGGGGTGACTCCATGTAACACCGTAAGAACAGTTGTCAATCAATTAAAAAATCATTAAACAGCCAAAGCATAGAAGGAACATGGTCATAAGGATGAAGTCTTCCAATAATGCAAGCCACAGTATTTTCTGGAACTGCAACCTTTTCAAAGATCCTGCAAAAGCAGAGGTTTAATAGTCCAACCTCATTGTGACCACCACAATCAGCCACCAAATTCAAAAGACACGTAAGGTTGCAATTATGTGAAGATGCGAAGTTGATTCAAAGCAGAGACCTGGCAGTTCAGATTTAAAGAAGAGTTAACCCCAAGAGTCTTTACCTGCCATGCCCCATTGCACATTCCCCCCACCCCCCTTGTGCCTTCTTGGCTAGGTAAATGTATTTACCAAGCTATGTCTTAGTGTTCTTTTCGGAAGTTAATTAAGACCAAATTTATTACTTAATAAGGGTTCTAATCGTTTGTAATTGTATTTTGCTCACTGTTCAGCTCTTCTTAGTGTAAACCGCCTGGAACTTCTGGGTATGGCGGTATAAAAGAATAAAGTTATTATTATTACCACTGAGAGAAAATAGAAGTAGACGGCAGATAAGGGCCACGGCCCATCAAGTCTGCCCACTCTAATGACCCTCCCTATCTATCTTTGCGGATAGATCCCACATGTCTATCCCATCTGGCACGCTGCTGGCCTCAATAACCTGAAGTGGAAGAACTTCCTAGTGTCACCGTGCTGTGGCTGTGGCTGTGGCTGTGGCTAGAATAGTTATAAGATCAGGTGTGAGGTGAGAATAGACAGGTGTCTGTGTGAACAGTGGGCAGAACCCTCATTCTGTGCAGGTTACCCTGTAAAAGGCCACCGCTCTTTCGTTCTTCTGGCTGTCATTGAAAAATATGTCCCCAGCTTCCTCATACAGGTGCAAGGCAAGGTCGAGGTCCTGCAGGTTCAGCGCCGTCTCGATGGCCGCCTACAACAGAGGAAACGCCAATATTGTTACCACCAAGAACTTTGCCTGTTCTTATGAGGAATATCCAATTAAAAAAACATGGCATTTCCACGCTAACGCTTCGTTTATCTTGTTACACCCAAAATGACTGACTATCACTCTGGATCATATTTGTCATCAATATCATCCTGATTAATCCCAGAAGCTCACATTTTGGCTAGTTCGGCACATAACATAAAAATGTCAGACCTCGGCCTGCTTCCTAATTCAGTGCAGAAGCAAATACATTTTTGCTGGGTCGTGACTGTTCAGGCTGCACCTGCCGACAACTTGTAAACAAGATTAATAAAATAATGTAATACAGAAAAGCTTTTCAGCACCAGAACAGCGAGAAACAACGGTGTCTGGCAGAAAGAGCGACTGAACTCAGACTCTGCCCTTCCTATGGAAGCGCGGTTTATAACAGCGGTAACCGCTCCGACGCTCATAGGAATGGGAGTAAATTTTTGTACCTGCCATGCATTAAAATGATTTGGGGATACCCAGCGTCACCATTTAGATACGGTATGATACGGAATATCTGGGGGGGGGGAGGGGGGATATTCAACAGCTTTCCAGAGAGCTAACTGGATAACTAACCCATTAGATATTTATTTTCAAACTACTTAGGTGTTTTGGGTGGATTCTAGACACACCGTTAGGCAGATCCCAATGTTTACATTAAAAATGTTAAATTCTACTATTCTCTCTCCCTTCTCCCTCCTCAGTCCTCATTATGAGATATTAAACTTTGCCTTTGCAAATGAATAATTTAAAATACATTTAAAATTTTCAAATGTGCTCCAGATATATTACAATTACGTGGCTTGCTATGGTAGAAAAATATAATTAGTGTGGGAGTATAAAAAACAGACAGAAATGTAATTTCTGCAAAAGGTCACAGATTCACATATGGTTTTTTTTGACATTACAGAGTCTAAAGCTCTGGACAGAATATGAAATCTATGCAATGTTTCTACATTTAGAGTCTTGTGTTGTTCCCTTGAAAAAAGCTGTCAAAAGGCCATCAATTTGCTGAAAACAGGGAAATGAAACACAGATATTTTTTTTTTACCAATGTGTTAATCCTGAGGACTTCTTCGTCCTGTTGCTTTGACAGACGTTGCTTTCTTGAACAGGTTGGGCTCAGATCTGATGTCATCCGGCTACAACACCAGCAGCTGGATGACATCATTGGATCTCCTTTGGCGGTGACATTCTGTCAGGCTTTTCCAGTTATAACCCAAAACCAAGAGCTCTATGCTTCAGTGTTGTGAAAAAGCAGCAAAATAAGAATTAGGCTTGATAAAATTTACACAATGAAAAAAATGAGGTTCTTAAGGCTTCTTGTACTCAACTGTGTATTTTAGTTTGGGCGAACTTCTTCATAAAGGTGTTTAATAAATCCCAATAAATAACCAAACTTCAGTTTCCAAAGGGCAGCTCAGGAGCGCCACCTAGTGGTCCTGATGGGTGGTTTTTCAGGATTCTTGCAGTAAAACCGCAGCACATCATTGGCTCATGTGTGTTTGTTCCCAAGATTCAAGCCATACCTGGAAGTACATTTCCACCAGTTCATCCTCCTGCATGAAATAATAGAGTCTGCCAGCTTGCAGCCAGGTCTTTGCCACCTTGATGCCCTTATTGAGATCGATCTTGATTCTCAAACTTTGCTTGGTATAATCCAGGGCCACCCTGAGGGACCTAGACTTCACAGAAATACTTATTAGCAAGCAAGCAGAAAAGTAAAGATTAACAAATAAAAGCAATACAACAACAAAAACCAGAATAGAAGGTCATCTTTTTTTATTGGACTAACTTCATATAGTTTTTCACTTGCTTTCAGGAACTGAAACCTCCTTCTCCAGGTCAGGCAGAATTTCATAATTAAGCTGAGTTTTAACGGGATGATGCCCAGAATCACCAACATTACAAAATGATTGGGGGTGCCAAACACAAATCACTCCTTACTGGACACAGTGGACATATTGGGGCTGCTCAGCACCCAATGGCACCAACAGAACTGGATCCGATGGTGCCCTGCTAGGAAAAACTAGACAAACAGAAGGACCGAGAGAGGGCATGGGCTGTCCAGAAGGATAGGAAGGAGCACAGAACCCACACCCAAAGCACGTAATATAGTTACGTTGGTTGATAAAGACATCTCATTTGCCTGTTCTGTCTGTTTGTCATAACAAAATTAACCAATGGCACTTAATTGGAAAATAACTGATGTTAACAAATACTAAGAGAGAAGTTCATGGGCCATTATTGAGATGGTCTGGGGAAATCCACAGCTTATTCTTAGAATAAGCAGCCTAAAATCTGTTTTACTACTTGGGATCTTGATAGGTACTTGGAACCTGGGTTGGCCACTGTTGGAAACAGGATACTGGACTTGATGGATCTTTGGTCTGTCCCAGTACAGCATCTCCTATGTTCTTATATGAGCTAAGTATAGGATAATCAAGCCATTGTGACTTCACTGAGGTTGGCTCTTCGGCATTGGTGGAATGAGGCATTAGAATGTCACACTCTCAGCTCTGGAATGTTCTACTCTGGGTTTCTGCCAGGTACCTAGGACCTGGATTGGTCACAGTTGGAAACAGGATACTGGGCTTGATGGACCTTCAGTCTGTTCTAGTATGGTAGCTCTTATGTGAGCCAAGTCTTGGACAATCGAGCTATTGTGACATCACTGATGAGGTTGGCTCTTAGGCATTGGTGGAATGAGGCATTATGACATCACAATCGCAGCTCTGGAATGTTGCTACTCTTTGGGTTTCTGCCAGGTACTTGGGACCTGGGTTGGCCACTGTTGGAAGGTGGATACTGGGCTTGATGGACCTTTAGTCTGTTCCAGTAAGGCAGCTCTTATGTGAGCCAAGTCTAGGACAATGAAGCCATTGTGACATCACTCATGAGGTTGGCTCTTAGGCATTGGTGGAATGAGGCATTATGACATCATAATCTCAGCTCTGGAATGTTACTACTCTTTGGGTTTCTGCCTGGTATTTGGGACCTGGATTGGTCACAGTTGGAAACAGGAGACTGGGCTTGATGGACCTTCAGTCTGTTATAGTATGGTAGCTCTTATGTGAGCCAAGTCTAGGACAATGAAGCCATTGTGACATCACTCATGAGGTTGGCTCTTAGGCATTGGTGGAATGAGGCATTATGACATCATAATCTCAGCTCTGGAATGTTGTTACTCTTTGGGTTTCTACCTGGTACTTGGGACCTGGGTTGGCCACTGTTGAAAACAGGACACTGGACTTGATGGATCTTCATTCTGATCCAGTATGGCAATTCTTATGTTCTAATGAGTGCATATACTGGAGCAGGACCTGCCCACCTTACTGAGAAAATGGCTTAAATCTGAATTTGCGCTTTCTAATAGCGTAGGCTCACTTTGCCTGGAGCGAGCACACAGAGTGGGATGCATGCAAGATGGCAGATACTCTCTACGTGCAGTGGTGATGAACATCCATAATTATAGGCATAAAAAGTTGAGATCCTGAGAGGTTATTTCACAAAAAAGGACGCTCTTCAATATGTCATTGGGGGAATTGGGTATTACCCTGTCTCTATTAATTATCATTGGCTCCTGTTCACATAAGAGATTCTAATATGGAAGAGACGAGAGAGAGATACTAGGAAATATTTATTCACAGAAAGTGTGGTGGAGGCAGTGAAGGCTCAGACTGCATTATAAGTCAATGAGACATGGGATAATTTGCATCTCTATAAATTGCACTGTAAAACATCTTCTGCTTCAAACGGTTTTATAATTGTACCTTCTGGACCATCCTTGCACTATAATGAGCTGTTATCTCTTTAAAATTGCACTGTAAATCGCCTTGAACCTTTTCAGGCCCAGCGCGACTCATAAATCTCAGATTAGATTAGATTAGATAAGCACAAAGGATCCTTAGCAACAAGGAAAAACAGGGGAAACCATTTTATGGCTGGGAAAACCAGAGGTCAACTGAGATTTATGGCAATACAACGGGGATGACCTTGGCCAGACTGGATGGGTTTCATGGACCTCATCGACCATTAGGTTTTGGGTTTCTTTAGGGTAGACAGTCACTTACTTAGCTGTGTTTAGAGCTTGGTAGAGCTCACTGAGAGTCTCCAGCAGTTCTTCCTCTTCCTCTCTGTCCTTCAGTTTCTGTACCAGGGACAGCCGATGCTCGTGATAAATAATGCATGCCCTGGTGTTCACCAACACGTTCCTGTAGAAATGGCAGAGTTCCTCGGTCACCTTTAGCTGACCTGTATTAGGTAAGGGACAGCAGACATACGGAAGTATCATTTATATTAAAAGTGATTGGGGGGGGGAGGGGATTGGAGATTTAGCTCATAGTTCTTTCCAATTGGACCTGATTCTTCCCTTAGCCTTTCACTGTTGCGGCCTGCGGTGCTGCAGGCTAGGAATGAGTAGGGTTATCAGATGTCCGGAAAACCCGGACATGTTCTCTTTTTAGAGGACTGTCTGGGTGCCCAGACAGACTTTCTAAAACCCAGCAGTTTATTAGAAACGGAAAAGATCTTGTCTCTTTTAAAAAATCCTTAAAAACATATCTCTTCAAAGATGCTTTTAATCTATGATTTTCTTAACTAAAATTTCCTTTTAACTTGCTATTTTAAAGTCCTATTCCCCTTATGTTATTTTCCTTTATATGTGCCTCAACTCCTGAAAAGAAATTGTAACTTCTCCCTTTTTTTCCTTCCCTAGTCGTGTATTGTCTTTTTTTAGTTTGTTTTTTATTTATTATTGCATTAGTTGTTATATTTTAATTGTATTGTACATCGCTTAGGAAATTAAATAGGCGATTTATCAAGCATTAATAAAACTCGAAACTTACTTAGGATCTGGGTTGGCCACTGTTGGAAACAGGATACTGGGCTTGATGGACCTTTGGTCTGTCCCAGTATAGCAACTCTTATATGAGCCAAGTCTAGAACAGTCAAGCCATTGTGACATCACTGCTGAGGTTGGCTCTTAGGCATTGGTGGAATGAGGCATTATGACATCACAATCTCAGCTCTGGAATGTTGCTACTCTTTGGGTTTCTACCAGGTACTTAGGACCTGGGTTGGCCACTGTTACTGGGCTTGATGGACTTTTGGTCTGGCCCAGTATGGCAATTCTTATGTTCTTAAGACTATTAGTATACTCACTTTTCACATTATTTGACTTCAAGGAAAAGAGCAGGGCCAGCTCATACCAAATTTTGCCATCTTCCAATCTCCCTCTGCTGACCAAGATCTGCCCCAACCACAGGAGCACTTGTACCAGCTCCAGTTCTTCCTCGTTACCACTGCAGAACTCAAAGTACATCCAAACAGACTTCAGAAAATAGATCTCTGCCAACCTGTTTGCCTGGCAGGATGATGCTAGGACACCAAAGTTGGCAAGGGCAATAGCTTGGTTACGTCTGTTCCCAGTTTCCTTCGCCATTTTTAATGCCCAGAGCAAGTTCTTGGCTGCCTTTGGTATTTTGTTTTCCCTTCTGAGGGCAATGGCCAACAGGTTGTGAAGCACACCACACTGAGTAACGCTGTCCGTTTCGCGCATGGAGTCTAGAAGGGTTAACATGATCTCTACAGTCCTTTCCGGTTCGTCATTCAAAAGATAGATCCATCCTGCAGAAAGCAAAGACTCAAAAGTCTCCTCTTCACTGATATTTTTACTCAGCTTGGCAGCCATGTTTGAGTAGTAAATTGCTCTATCCAGGATCCTGTACTGGAGATGGACTTTGGATAAAATCACACACAAAGCCTTTTGAAGGTTTACAGTTCCACAGTGATAAGAATAAGACAAAGTTTGCCTAAGAGAGAAGCAAGCTTGAGCTGGAATATGGCTGTCTCCAAATGGGCTGCCAGAAATTCTGGAGGTGTTCCGAATCACGAGGCCAATTCTCCATGATGGTGTTGGCATTTCTCTTATACTTTCAGCACCAGCCATCCTGGCAGCTGCTAAGGCAAGATTTGGTAAGTACTGCTTGTCATACAGGAAGCTCAGAAGGGGCATCAAGTCTAGAGGAGCAGAACCAGTCAGAGAGACAAAGGTAGTGGAAATGCTCTGCAGACGTTCGGTGAAAGGCAACACCTCCTCATATCTGCCAAGCTGAAGCAAGAGTCTGACCAGGAGGAAGCACGCCCTTGCCTCCAGAGGAGCACTGCCGACCACAATTGCTTTCCTAAACATGTACTTCAGCACTTCTAGCTCATTCTCAGCATTGAGGCTGTACTCTGGCATGCAGCCCAGTAGGGTGACTGCCTTCTCCAACACATGCTCCAGCCTGGCTTCCATTTTTTGTTTCATGTACACAGCAGTCAAGTTTCCATATAGTGCTATCAGCAAGGGTGGGTCCGAAAATCCCCCATTCATGGAATTCATTGCTTCCTCAAAGTAAACTCTGGCCTGGGACAGCTTCATCCGTTTCATACAAAGCTGGCCTAGTAGAAAACAGCATCTAATGTGAGCCCAGGCCATTTGGCTCTTCTTGGCCCAGTTCCGAGATGTTTCAAGATAAAAAGCTAGTTCATCTTCATCTGAGAACCCATAGAACGTAGAATTGAGAAAGGAGAAGGAGGCATCGTACATAGGCTGGAAGTGAGTCTCGTAGTGGTCTTGGTTAAGGAAAGTCAAAATGGGGTCAAACACCTCTGAGTCCTCCATATCACTAGCATTAAGATCTATGAAGAACTTGGGGTCATCTATGTCCTCTGCCTGCTGCAAAAAGATGTCCTCCTCGGCTCCAGGGGAGCTCTGGCATTCCACGCTCACTTGTTCTGACCCACTGTGCCTGGTTAAATCATTCATGTCTTCCTCCTTCCAGCTATCACATACCTGGTCTTCTTTAAAACCTTCATACACAGTCTCTGAAAGAAAATGAAACTAGATTAAAGCACAATGGTATAACATACTAATAAAGACAACACACTATTAAGAGCCCTGGTTATTAATTTCTTCACTTATACAAATAATTGCAAGAATATTTTCAAAAACATGTTAAAAATAATGGCTGTTGTTCTTATGTCAGTTCACTTGGTGGGAGACCTTATCGCTAACTAAGTACATCTGAAACAAACTTTTGAGAGTTATTCTTTCTCATGGACCCAATGAAGGGAGGATAACGCTCAAAAGCTAGTCACAGGTATATTAAATTCATCCAATAAAAAGATTTCACCTACAACTTGCTTAGTGTCCAAAAACATGCCAAATTCTAAAAACACTCAATGAGTGGTAGCCAGGTCTGACGAGCTTTCTATGGCACTCTGCATCCTTGAAACCCAAATTGATTTACACATCATATTTATAACAAAGAACATAAAGTTAGGAAAATAAAAGTGACAATCAAAGAAGAGGGAAGAGACTCCAAGGATATGGAATGGAAAAGAGGGAGATACTGGGGTGGTGAGAACATAACATAAGAACATAAGAAATGCCTCTGCTGGGTCAGACCCGAGGTCCATCGCGCTCACACGGTGGCCCAACAGGTCCAGGACCTGCGCAGTAATCCTCTATCTATATAGAAAGAGGCATAAGCTAAGCGAGAAGGAATTCCATCTGAAAGGAGTTTACTCACCAGAGGACAGGCAGAGGAGTATTTCGGCAGGCTTAGATCCATCTGCAGAAACACAGAGCAAGACTGCTAAAAGTACAGTAACAATGACGAAAATAGTGGGAGTAATATTAGACCAGGAACTTACATATCACAATCAGATCAGTTCAGTGATTAAGAACTGTTTCTAGAAACTACGTCGTATACAGGGCAGGATTAATTCATCGAGGGCCTCTAGGCACACAAGTACACTGGACCCCCCCTGCCCCACCCCAGCCCACCATGCGCCCAGGCGGAAACAGGAAGCTGTGTCAGAGGGAAGCTTTGGGCAAGCAGCACCGCTTGCACAATTACAGTTCCCGTTGCCTTTCTTACCCAAGTTACTTTCCGTCGATGGGGGGGCCCACATTGCCAATTGATGCTGGAGGGGCCCATCGCCGTTTGGAAAAAAAATGTTGATGCCCTCCTTCATCGGGCCCCCCTGACCATTTTGGGCCCTAGGCACGTGCCTACTTGGCCTGTTGGTTAATCCTGCCCTGGTCGAATAAGATCTTTAGCAAAAGTCTTAAATCCAGAAGCTCTCAATATCCTTATCCATTCTTTAATTATCTCTAGGCTCGATTATTGCAACACATTATACAAAACACAGCAATAAAAATCATTACTAATTCAAACAAATATGACCACGTAACATCACTTCTGCAAAAGGCACATTTGGTTACCAGCCTCACCCAGAATTATATAAAAAATCGCTCTGTTAACATTTAAAATCCGACAATCTAATGCACCAATATTTCTGGACCGTCTTTTGATACCATACACGGCATTTAGATCAACGGAACATCATCTGCTGACTATCCCCTCCTTAAAAGTAATAGGTACAAGAAGATCGACTATTTTTTCGGTTGTAGCTCCTCAGCTGTGGAATAATCTACCCAATTATTTGTGTGCTGAACCCGCATTGTAAAAATTCAAAAGTCTTTTGAAAAGTTTCTTGAGACATAGATAAGATAACTCGCTTAGAGCCATCCACAGTTTCAATCGACCCTTATTCTCAGGACTCAAATCCTAGTCCTCTATTTTTCCTTCTTTTTATTTTTAATACCAGACTGAACTTTACTATCTTTTCTCCTGATGGTAGGTGAACTTATTGATCATCAACTCTGTTTTGGTTTGTACATTTCTTTGGTGGTAAAACACTGTTTGCCTTGAGATAAGTTTGAAGAATCCAACATCTGCTTTCTGAACGGGATCAGAGAATGGCGATTCAGGCTTTGCTAACCTTATGCTTGGATTATTGCAATTCTCCAAAAAGTTCAATAGACCATATTTTGCCCCTGTTATATCGATTGCATTAGTTGTTGGTTGTGTACCATGTTAAATTCAAGGTCCTTGTGTTAGCACGTAATTCTCTTTTTTCAGATTCTACATCCTATTTGCCAGCACTGCTCGCCGTAGATGAAGAAGGACACGGTACTACTCAAAAGGGTCCAGAGAAGAGCAACTAAGATGGTTATGGGACTGGAGGAGTTGCCGTATAGCGAAAGATTAGAGAAACTGGGCCTTTTCTCCCTTGCACAGGGGAGATTGAGAGGGGACATGATTGAAACATTCAAGGTACTGAAGGGGATAGACTTAGTATATAAGGACAGGTTGTTCACCCTCTCCAAGGTAGGGAGAACGAGAGGACACTCTCTAAAGTTAAAAGGGGATCGATTCCGTACAAACGTAAGGAAGTTCTTCTTCACCCAGAGAGTGGTAGAAAGCTGGAACGCCCTTCCAGAGGCTGTTATAGGGGAAAACACCCTCCAGGGATTCAAGACAAAGTTAGACAAGTTCCTGCTCAACCAGAACGTACGCAGGTAGGGCTGGTCTCAGTAGGGTGCTGGTCTTTGAACTAAGGGCCGCTGCGTGAGTGGACTGCTGGCCACAATGGACCACTGGTCTGACCCAGCGGCGGCAATTCTTCTGTTCTTATCTTTCCTGTCTCCATATAGACCTTTCTCTCCCACATTTGGATTCTACCCATTATTCTGCTTTTTTGATTTGACCCTTTTCTTTGGCGTTCACTACCTTGAGATTTACACTTAGAACAATCTCAGCCCTTAAATCGTATTTCTTTCTTTTTACTTTGGTCCGCTCAGATTAGTGTAGGGAGATGACCTTCTGCATTGCAGGGTGGAAGCCTGGCTTTGCTGGTTTGTTTGACCGATGACCTTTTTTTTTTTTTGTCTATTTCATCTTCCTGTATGTTTGACCTATTTTCTGTGGTTTTACTTTCATAAACCACTTTGATGTATGCTTACAAAACACAGTATATCAAGTTCAAATAAACCTAAACCTGCTCTGAATTCTTCATTTCCTAAATACAAAGATATGTCACATGAAAATGAGTCTTTGCCACCTCCGTTCCCCTGACCTTCAAAAGGTTTGTTTTTAGAGCTGCTTCAATTTGGGTAACTAGTAAATTCTCAGTCACTCTCATTGTGTATCTTCTACCAATATTTAATTTAACTTAACAGATTTATATTCCACTTTAACCAAAAGTTCTAAAGTCCATGATTATTCCAAAAGATAGATTCACATATCAGAGACCACTAAATCCCATCTTCAAACAGTGGGGGGAAAAAAAGCTTTTTTTAAAAAAAAACCATTCTTAAAAAAATTAAAAGAGGAGAATAACATATGCTTTGCTTACAGTTGTGGGGAGTGTATGGTGCAGTGGTTAGAGCACCCTGGGGTTGTGGGTTCAAATCCCACACTGCTCCTGGGCAAGTCCCCCCATTGCCCCAGGTACATTAAATAGATTGTAAGACAGGGAAAATGCTTCAGTACCTGAATAATTTGTAATCTGCACAGAATTGTAGAATATAAATAAATATGACCCTGGGATTCTGCAGCCACAACAGGTGGCAGAACTCACCAAGTTTATAGAGAGAGCCGATATCTGTCTGGGCCAGACTGCTCAACAGTTCGGCACTGTCACACTTCACGTCCTGGTGTGGAATGAACAGGGACGATCTCTCTTTTTCACTTACAAACACTAAGTGCTTCTCCCTGAGTGAAGAGAAGAGGAAGCCACAGGCTAGAGGGGGGAAGACCACAATCCACTACCACATCTGCCTTGCAAGCAAGAGATAAACACTTTCAGATGACTTTACAAACTATGCAACACTCTTTTATTCTCCTCTACCAGCATTGGGAGTGTGTGGCACAGCCTGAGGTTGTGGGTTCAAATCCCTCAGTGTTCCTTGTGACCCTGGGTAAGTCACTTAACCCCCCATTGTCCCAGGTACACTAGGTAGGGAAATATGATAAAGTACCTACTGCTTCCTCATAATTATGAATTCTTAAGTTTTCTAAAAATTCACTCTTACTTTAATCTTGAGATAGTTTAAGGGCTCCTTCTACAAAGGTGTGGTAGCGTTTTAAGCGCACGCACCGGATTGGCACGTGCTAGCTGAAAAACGACTGCCCGCTCAAGAGGAGGCGGTAGCGTGGCATTTTAGCGTGTGCATTAAGGCCCTAACATGACTTCGTAAAAGGAGCCCTAAATGATGTTTCATTTTTCTTGTAAGCTTTATCAATTTTGGATTTTGATTTAATACTATTGTCGTCTTAATCTAACTTTCTGTTCAAGATGTTTAATGCTTGGAAGCTTTTTTTTTTTATTCTTTATTAATTTTCAGACTTACAATAAGTGTGACAATATGTCCAAACAAATTAACAATATATATATCACTTAACAATCATCAATGGTACAAATAATATGCTCTTATCTCCTACCCTACCCACCCTTTCTTATCATATAATCAAATACCTTGTACAATATGTAACAATAAAATTACTCCCCCCCCCAAACTGTGGGTCAGTACCCTGGATGAGGTCACACCATCTATGAATAGGGTCCCAGAAACAGAGTGGCTCCCCTCCAAGTTTCCAAGTTTATCTAAATTTGAATATACCAACCATCAACGTGTACTTGGCCGGTTTACAAAGCTAAAAATATTAAAATAAATTTTTAGAAGGTGGGGTAAGGGGGAGAAAATGTGAACATGAAATAGACAAAATACGATTACGAACACGAGTCTGAGGGTGAAGAGGGAGGGAAAGCTAATAATTACATCGTTAAAACAAATTAAAATTAAGGGGAAGAGAAAAAAACACCAGGAAGGGAGATCGCTTCTTAAAAGCGGTTTGTTTTATGAGCTGTTGGAGAAGGAGATTATTAGACGCTATGGAATAAGGTTTTGAATTTATCAAGTGAATTTTCATGGCAGAGTTGAGGTTAGCATGGCGTTCCATAGAGTTGGAGCTGTAACGGAAAAATTAGTATTTCTGGTGTAGTAAAATTCTTTGATAGGTGGAATGGTCAATAAGTTCTGATCAGCTGATCTGAGGGTCCAGGAAGAACAATAGGGAATGATAAGTTTGTCAAGAAAGAATGGTAAGTCCTCTGGGCTTCCACTGTGACCTCTGCTTAGTAACGGTGGTAAGATGAGGTGAAGATTCCCAGCTACGTCTCCTCCTCCTGGTACTGGAGTCTGAGTGCGCAGGGTCCTATCCTGACTGCTGCCACTGTTGCCACCTTTGTGTTTGAATAGGTGGTTGAGAGAGGGGAGGCGAGCCAGGTCTCCTCGTTTCCTGTGAATTTGGATAGGCATTTGGGAAGAACGGCAAAAGAAGTCTGCATGGCTTCTGATCCCATCTGCCCACAGATATGTTTAAAGATAACATTCTCTTTTCTTGTTCTTATGTGAATGTAAGTTACAGGGAAATACTTTTAAAACCAATAGGAGGAAATATTTCTTCACTCAGAGAATAGTTAAGCTCTGGAACGCGTTGCCAGAGGATGTGGTAAGAACAGATAGTGTAGCTGGTTTTAAGAAAGGTTTGGACAAATTCCTGGAGGAAAAGTCCATAGTCTACTATTGAGACAGACATGGGACGGTAGCAAAGAATGCTGCTACTCTTTTGGGTTTTCTAAATAAATAGGGCTGTAGGAACCTATTAAATTGATCTTATATTATTTGAAATTAGTCACACTGTACGTTTACGTCTCCTTTCTTCTTTTATAGTCGGGTTTTGCCAGGTACTTGTGACTTGGATTGGCCTCCGTGAAGACGGGATTCTGGGCTAGATGGACCATTAGTCTGACCCCATAAGGCTATTCTTAAGAGTTCAGAAAATCGATAAAAAACCTATTTGTTTGGTAAATTTATGCGATGATTTCACGTTATATTACATCGTACTGCATCATATTGTATTTCACTGAATTCTACTGTATTTTGTGTCTTCGCTGATATGTTTCAGTTCTCTTGCTGTGAACCGCCCGGAACTTCCAGTTGGGCAGTATATAAGAAAATAAATAATAATAATTATTATTATTATTACTGTCTATGTGCCAGAAATAGCATAGAAAGGCCAGGATCAAAGATCTTATACCACATTCATGATTGGTTTGATCATGAATTCAAGAGTGGGACTACAGGGCAGACTGGATGAACCGTTCAGGTCTTTATCTCTCGTCATCTGCTATATCACTAAGGTACTATGATGCTTCTCTACATTAATTAAGTACTAAAAAGGCTTCAGTTTGACTTGTACTAACACAGGAACTCAGAATTGTATTGCTTTAGGGACCATTATTCCCTGGATCACAACTGAGCTCCAGTTTTGCACTCAGTTCCCTTGCTCTCTTGAGTTCAGCTGCCATGCTTGTGCCTTCCTTCTCTAGCAGGGGGTCTGCCCTGTGCTTCCACCGTGGAGGTGCTTTGGTCATGCTGGTGCAATCTCTATGAAGCTAGCAAAAAGCTCATTTGTAGAGCAACAGTGCCACACAGTGTTCCAACACACAAGCATAGTTTCATGCTACTGCTACCACTACGACTATTTATCATTTTTAATTTGGACAGACAGACAGTACATATAGGGGCTGAGGAGTTTCTTGCAGAGAGAATGAGAGAATGGACATCGGTAATTGTACAGTGAGTATGAGTTAGGAATTGAAAAAAATGGGCTTTTAGCTAGGGTTTGAATACTGCTAGAGACGGAGCTTGACGTATCGACACAGGCAGTCTGTTCCAGGCATGCAGTGCAGCAAGATAGAAAGGATGGAGTCTGGAGCTGGCAGTGGAGGAGAAGGATATGGACAGGAGGGACCTGCCCGATGAATAGCGTTCATCAAGTTCAAGTTTCAAGTTTATTAAAAATGTGTTGTACACGCAATGTCAAATACTTCAATGCGCATGACAATTTAAAATTGGGAAACAAACAATAAAACAACTTTATACAAATAAACATACAGTGTAGACGTACAAAAGGAAAGGAGGGTGAACTACAATCTTTAAAGAAAATAGAGATACATTTAGGGAAAAACCAACTGGAGGGTGATAGAAATTAATTTTGAAAGCATGGCTAAACATGGAATACGTGGAAAAGAGGTAAAGGAGATTACGACCTATAGGTACAGTCTGATTGAAATTAAGTATTAGAGCATGAGGAGAAGCATAGGGGGACATAAGGGAGGAGAGATATTGAGGGGCTGCAGAGTAGGTCAGTAACATGAGTTTGAATTGTATTCAGAAATGGATAGGGAGCCAATGAAGTGACTTAAGAAGAGGGCTAATGTTCACTATTTCATCTGGGCTCCTCCTTTAGTTGTCCCGAGGACACGTGGGAGGAGCCTATTCCATTAGGGCGCCTGAGCACCAGGTTCTGTTATAGAATACTAGTGTAACCTAGAGTTGGGGCAGCTCGACAGTGATGCACTCACAGTTAGACCAGCCACAGATCTGGGAACATCTAAAAGCATCTAAAAGCAGGGACCCCTTTGCATTTATGCCCTACGTCAGGGGTAGGGAATTCCGGTCCTCGAGAGCCACAGACAAGTCATGTTTTCAGGATATCCACCATGAATATGCATGAAATAGATTTGCATCTCAAGGAGGCAGTGCATGCAAATCCATCTCATACATATTCATGCCTGTGGCTCTCGAGGACCGGAATAGCCTACCCCTGCCCTAGGTAAACCAGGAATGCCCTTACAGAATGGCACTGTCACGGGTAAATGTTAGTAGGTCTGTGCCCTGAAAATAGGAAGATGAAACCTGCTCCATTGGTAACCCTTCTGGGCGGCTTACAATCTAAAATTCTACATATTATCAATAAACATGTTACACAAAGCACATCCAGGTTTAAAATTGAAATGCAATTGGTTTCTTAAAAGAGGGGGAAGGGGACATACAAATTGGTAATCTTGTGTTCTGCAGAATTCCTCCAGTGCAGTTAAAATGTAAGAACCTAAGAAGAGCCTTCCTGGGTCAGACCAAAGGTCCATCAAGCCCAGTAGCCCGTTCTCACAGTGGCCAATCCAGGTTACTAATACCTGGCCAAATCCAAAGAGTAGCAACATTTCATGCTACCGATCCGGGGCAAGCAGTGGCTTCCCCCAGGTCTTTCTCAATAGCAGCCTATGGACTTTTCCTCCGGGAACTTGTCGAAACCGTTCTTAAACCCAGCTACGCTATCAGTTCTTACCACATCCTCTGGCAACGCATTCCAGAGCTTGACGCCTCTCAGCACTATAGAAATAATAAATAGTATTGGTAGAAAAATCTATTATACCCTATAATTTTTCAACCAAATTTATTATTATTATTATGTATTATGAGCATCAGCAAATAAAAAAGTCTTAAGATCTGTTTTGAATGCTTCCAAAGAATTCAATATTCTTAAAGATAATGGTAAAGAATTCCATAATTGAGTATCAAATCCCACATTATGAGTTTACCTTGTTGGGCAGACGGGTCTTTATCTAATATGATAATTGAAAGTATATGCTCAAGGGGCATCCTGGGACCTAACCAGAGTGTCTAAGCAGGTGTGGCAGGTACTTTTCTGCTGTTAGCTTTGACATGGATTCTTAGGGTGGTTGAGATTTATGAATTGTGCTATGTCTACAAAGGTTCAAGATATACTCATGCTGGTACTTTTAAGCTGTGAAAGGGATACAACATCTTGAAAAATTCAAGAAGAGTCTAAAAACTTTCCTATTTCTAGACGCTTTTTCTTCCGTTTAAATTTCTCCTCACCATCATACTTCTACATACTATTCCACATCACTTACAATTCCCCCACCCTCTTTGTTATAACCCAACCCTTCTATTTCCATTTTCTCTCTACAATGTAACTTTACCCACCCTTCCCCTTCTTGCCCTCACTATCCAGTTTGTCATGTTAAAGTCATTAACGTTCACTACGTGTTTTAATTTAATTTTTTTTTATTTTTTTAATTTGTCTTTTTTTTTTTTTAATTACTCGTACCATTTATTTTAGAAAAACTTTTAAACTTTATGTAAACCGGCTAGATATTTGCTTGATAGTCGGTATATTAAAATTCTAATAAACTTGAAACTTAAACTTGAAACTTGATACTTACAGTGACAGACACTCATCAAGGGCCACATATCTTGTCTGGACAAAACCAATGGCACCATTGACCGAGGACTTCCCAACAAACCACTGAAGTCCTGGGATGAGGAGGCCGACGATGCCAATGCTGTCTCCTTTGCAGAAGCTGAGCTCGTCCCACTTTTCTCCTTTGTAGTCTTCTGTGGCTTTGCACATTCCCCTGCCTAGTAAAGAGAAAGTATTACACCTAGTTATTAACTATCGAGCAACTTGGCCATGGCGTGCTGTATCAGCTGGGATGGCGCTAGAGTTGACCTGGAGGCTGAGACGGGCTGAACAAAAGGAAGAGTCTGGCAACCTACCCATCATCCTCAAGGAGACTGGCCCATTGCTGTGCTTGGGAATATTGCAATTCACTGGGTAGTTCCTCAGGAACCATCTGCAAAGCGAGAACCAGGATTGAAATATTCTGACCTATGGGAGCTCCTGTTTATTTCTTCAGAGTCAAATTTCCATGTGGATTCATTCTGAACCTCGGCCGTATGCCAGGACATCTTGGAGACGATCTCAGTCTCTGAGATCCACTGATCCAGCTCCAGTAAGTGAAGTCTGGCATAGAGAATGACACGGTGACAAAATTCATCACCGTTCCCGTCCCCGCGGATAACCGCGGGAAACCATCTTCATGTCATTCTTTAAGGAGAGAGGGAAGAATCAGAGTATAATTGGGCACAACCACTGACCCGCAAGCTTTGCTTTGAAGAATGCTGAGATTGAGCAGCAACATTCCAGAGCAGATATTGTGATGTCATAATGCCTCATTCCACCAGTGCCTAAGAGCCAATCACATCAGTGATGTCACAATGGCTTCATTATCCTTGGCTCACATAAGAATCAGAGTATGAATGGCCACAACCACTGACCCACAAGCTTTGCTTTGACGAATGCTGGTGTAGAAGGACTGAGGTTGAAATAGACACTAGAAAATGACATAGGATTATTTCCCGCAGTTATCCGCGGGGACGGGGACGGTGATGAATTTTGTCACCGTGTCATTCTCTAGTCTGGCATACTCCCTTCAACCATTCTCAGGGACACACAGCCCTGGGCCATAGAAGTGAAACCCTTGTGACCTGGGCTACCAGCCTTTCAAAATCACCTGCAATGGTTTTTCCCCCTTTGAAAGTTCAAGTTTCAAGTTTATTAAGAAATTTTTTATACCGCTCAATCAAACTTATTCACCTAATCACCCATTTGTTATGTCCTAGTACTGCATAAAAGCCTATAGTGAAAATCGAGGGGAATATTTCTAGCTATAGTGGCAAAATGCCGCATCCTCCTTTCTCTTCTCCGCATGATGTGGAGTTTAATCATCAGCAGGGAGCTCGTCTCTAACAGAATCTTCTATTTGAACTGGGTCCAGGAAAATAAATGCATTTCCTTTCATTCTCATTTAAGAGAATTCGCAGCCCCAAAAGTCAATACATGGGAGCACAATCACTAGAAAATTCTTCTCTTTAGCTGGGTGGAACATGAAACCTCAGGGAAGATTCTAATTTTCTCATTTATAAAAAGAACATCCTTGGTCTGAAAAAAAGAATATCGTAAATTATGCATAAGCTCTAATTTTATAATCTTTTAAACAGCTGGTAAATATGAAGTTGTCATGCCGATATCAGTAACTGGATAGATTGTTTGGGCCAAATGATTCTCATCTACTGACAAGTTAACGTCAACAGGTTGAAATCAGCGTCATTCCTTCTCATGGATTCGCTGCTCTTTCTCAGACGATGAAATTGCTATGTAGCAAGCACCTACTGGGAGAAAGGGCAAGGTAGAGGCTCCAGGGCTGAAATGGGCACCAGCCCACGTTGTCCCGTGGATAAGGACAGCCCTTCCCACTTCTCTTCGTGGCCAACGTTCTTCACCGACAGCAGCTCGTTCTTGGAAACTCTGAGATCCTCCTTCTCCTCCTCCCTCTGGAAGTGTGGGATGCAGAGCACAACTCTGGCAAAAAAGGAGCCTGCAGGAACCGAGGATGAGAAAGAGAGAGCGACCAGGTGAAGCAGAGAACCAAAATTAGAAAAGGCAGCATGCAATCAGGTGAGAGTGTGGCGCAGTGGTTAAAGCTACAGCCTCAGCCCCCTGGGGTTGTGGGTTCAAACCCACGCTGCTCCTTGTGACCCTGGGCAAGTCACTTAATCCCCCCATTGCCCCAGGTACATGAGATAGGGAAAAATGCTTGAGTACCTGAATAAATCCATGTAAACCATTCAGAGCGCCCCTGGGAGAACAGTATAGGAAATTGAATAAATAGGGTGAAAAGCTTCTGGCTCTGGTAACCAGAGCTGGTATTGTGACATCATAATGGATTGTTCCACCAATAAGAGCCAACCTCATCAGTGATGTCACAATGGCTTGATTGTCCTAGACTTGGCTCACTTTTGCTACATTTTGATTTCTAGAGTGGTGCAGTGGTTAAAGCTACAGCCTCAGCACCCTGAGGTTGTGGGTTCAAACCCACGCTGATCCTTGTGACCCTGGACAAGTCACTTAATCCCCCCCCAGTGCCCCAAGTACGTCGCATAGATTGTGCGCCCACCAGGACAGACGGGGGAAATAAATTCATGTAAACTGTTCTGAGCTCCCCCGGGAGAAGAGTATAGAAAAATAAAGAAATTAGAAAATTGTATAGAACATTTTCATTTATCATCAGATTAAATTGAATGGCGCCATCTTTTTTAATTGTGATGCTACTGATGACATTAACAATGGCTTGTTTCATGATGAGCGTCAAACAATTCACTTTGCCATAGAACTGGGCTAATACAGTGGTAATATGTGCTTTCGTGGGTGAACGGCTGCTGAGAAGAGTGGCTGTACTTTTATGCAAACTGTGTGTTTGGCGGAACTGGTATATGTGTATTATATAAAGAAAATTGTTGCATCCAAAATGCGAAAGCACCAAAGCAGATACCCACTAAAAAAATGAGCATAGTATAATGTGTGAAATCAGATTAATAATGAGGAAAAAAAAGACCTCAAATACCCCTGTGTGAAAAACAATGTTTTGTGAAGATACACATATGGGGCAGAAAAACCTCATTACAACACCGATATGTGCAAACCACAAAATCATTTCTACATTTTTATTGTAGTGATCTGAATTCCTTTGTATACCCCCTGGGGAAGCTTTCGGCCACTGTTGGGAGATTCAAATATGTGCTTTACAGTTTTGACTGCTCTTTGCTGGGCCTTTTCGATTTTTTTATTTCGCCAGATTTCAGCCCTTACTAGGTGCTCCGGGACGCTAGGCTAGCTAGTTCCCATCCACCTGCATTGAGCATCATCGTGATTTCTAAAACGTCAAAAAGAAAAAGTGTGAATTAAGCAAAAAAAGTCATAGAAAAAGGAATTTAGAGCACTAAAAAATTCAGATATGCCAACTCATGTATTATCATTGCTATTTAATAGAAAAACATCTGCAATTTTCTGGATAATCTACTGGAGAAGGCAAGTATCAATGTGGTCAGAAGATCTATATCTGACCCTAGTTGGCTTCATAGATGGTGTTGCCACACATTTCATGCACAGGAAGACATGCCTTGACATTCAAGGTCTAAAGTTGCACCTTCACAGCCTGTCTCAGAGACATCACTCACCTTCCTGCAGTAGAAGACCTAGATACATTGTTGTCAGATGGTCTTCGGCTATTTCTATGTGGATCTCCGTATCCTCCACCAAGGCATTGTTCAACCAATATATCTCATTAAAGAGTACCTCCTCCAGGCAGCAGGCCACATAGCCTATATAGATCACAAAAAGCACTGTTATCCAATCGATCTCGTCTTTATACTCAAGGCTACAATGACAAATACAGGTATGAAAAGGTAGGTAGAATATGGATTGAGGAGATCAACACCGTTTCTAGTTTCTACAAAGTTACCGAGAGTCAAATATGTAGAAAATCTCCAGATCTCTTCAACAGTCTTAAAGGTTATGACAAAGAGGTCCTTCTCAGCCTCCAAGGAAAGGAGTCTGGCAGACAGTTCCTACAATCAAACAAAAACAAAGCAGAATCATATTACTGCTAACAATTGAAATTATTATATGATTAGGAAGGCAAATGATCCCAAATAACCGTTCAGGTAAAATGAAGACACTTGTACTGAAGCCTATGTAAAACAAGAAACATCTGATCCCTCTAAGGTGAGCAGGAATACTCCATTTACAGTCCTACCAGTGTGGGGTGCTGTTTCACTATCATATTTTCAATAGTGAGGGACAGGTAAGTTCTGTCGGACTTCAGGTAACCAGCCGTCTCTAGCAATTGAAAACTCAACATTGAAACACCACCCCATACTGGCAGTGATGCATTTGGAGGACCCCCCACTCAGCTTACAGGGAACAAGGTGGGCTACTGGTAGCAAAGGATTCACAAGAGGTAGCAGTCTTGGTTGTGTCAATTAAAGAGTTTGGTGTAGCACTGGATTTTGTTGCTCTTGTGAGAAATCGAAACTTGCTGTCTTTTGATACAACAGCTCTCTTTAAGCAATACCATGGCCTGGCCTTACTTAATGGGTCAGCTTTCTGCAGGTTCCTCCAAGATTCATACCTTGAACAAGGTTAAGATTTCCTTCTGGTCACTCTCCCAAGCTCGCAGTCTCTTCCTGGCTACCTCCTGCAGCTCGTCATTGGGATGCTGAGAAGAACGACTTAGAATGGAAAAGGAGAGCAAAATTTCTGAAGAGGAATGACAAATGTTTAGAGGAAGTAATAGGAATAAACTCTGAAACTACAATGCACTGAAAAAGTTAATATGTTTTGTGAAACTGAGAATATCATACCAGTGGGGAATCCTTCTCCTATAGCCAGCGATACAAAGTCGGTGCCCTGATAGTTCTCTGTTGACTGAAGGGACTCAGCTGACGATCCTGAGTCTGCAGAATGATGCAAGGAATAAAAATGTTACTAGCAAGCAGTCCTGCAGTGGCCTTCTTAAAAGTGTGAGCGTGTGGCACTGGCTGCCCCTTCTGTAATCAAGTTTCAAGTTTTTATTACAATTTATTACAGAGGCTGTACCATGCAACCACAAATCAAGAAAATAATAAAAACATCAATTGCAACTAAGAGAAACCTAAGACAAGTTCGAAAATTCTTTGACAGAAAACAATTCCAACTCTTGGTACAATCTCTAATCCTAGGCCTAATAGACTACTGCAACATACTATATCTCCCCTGCCCAGCGACCACGATAAAACAATACAAAACACAGCCCTAAGACTCATCTATTCACTGAAAAAATAGAACCACATCACAGTGGCATATTGCGACTCACACACTGGCTCCCAATACAAGCCAGAGTATACTTCAAATTCTACTGCCTACTATTTAAAGTTATAAATGGAGATAGCCCAACCTACTGGAACAACTGACTAACTCAATCCACCCCAACCAGACACAGGAAAACCCACACACTATTCACACACCCGCCAACCAAAAATGTCAAACTAAGAAAACTGTATGACAACCACCAGAGCAGCGAAACTGGACAGACAAATCATCAATCTGCTGATCTCGACCACAGACTACAAAACCTTCAAAGAAGAAACAAAAAAACTTCCATAGAGTGACAATCCGCTATTAAGGTTTAAAAGTGATTGAGGACTGAGATTTTTCCACCGCTAAAACAACCGTGATTATTTAAAGCAGTCTGATATGTTGCCGACATTTCCCGGCACTAAGCCATTTCTTCAGGGCTATATGACCTCGCTTAGATTCTCACAGAGTGACAGCGTTGTGCTCACGATCTCACCAGTATCCTACCTGAGGCTTTTCTTCCATTTGAGCAGACTCTCAGCTTTATACAAGTGGAGTCAATTTCCCACTTCACCTTTTGTAGAATCGTTAAATAAGTAGCATTTTAGTTTGCTTTTGAATCGATCCTCCATTTTTTCTTCTCTAATAAAGGCAGGTAACGCATTCCTTATTTGGGTTGCTGTAACTGAAAAAATGTTGAGGCGTTTTGTACTAATTATCTTTAACGATAGAATAGAAAGTAATGATTGATCAGCTGATCTAAATGGACAGCTAATGCACAGCTGGATGGATCCAGCATCTAAACTAAACTAAACCTTAAGCTTATATACCACATTTTCTCTATAAGAATAGAGCTCGACATGGTTTACAAAAATTTAAAAAACCTTTTACAAAGGTGCGTTAGGGCCTTAGTGTGTGGAATAGCGCGCGCTAGACCTTAACGCCAGAATTGAGCTGGTGTTAGTTCTAGAAGCGTAACGCGGGTTTAGCGCACGCTAGAATCCTGTGTGCGCTAAAAATGTTAGCACACCTTAGTAAAAGGAGCCCTAAGAATAATATAGAGAGAAGCAGGATCTACAATTTTGAGAATAGTCAGGTTTTCAGATGTTTTCGAAATAGTTGTCCCAAAGTTCAGTCATTTTGAAATATAGAGACTTCCCTAATTTGCCAGTAGAAATGACGCCTTTCGAGGTAGGGAAAGACAATTTAAGTTTTTGAGTAGATCTGATAGTATCTTGCAGAATTCCAAGACAGAGGAATTCTAAGAGGAACGATGCCATGTAAGATCTTAAATATTAAACAGGCGCATTTAAAGTAGACCCTAGAAATTATCGGGAACTAGTGAAGTTTTAACAAAAGCGGAGAAACATGGTCAAATTTACTTTTTGCAAAGATCAGCTTAGCCGCAGTATTCTGGATCAACTGAAGTCTTTGAAGACTTTTCTTGGTCAGACTTAAATAGACCAAATGACAGTAATCCAACCTCAAAAGAATGATTGATTGAACAAGAGCAGCAAAATGTTGTTGATGGAAACAGGATCTCACTTTCCTCTGGGTGACGTACCTGATGCCATGGTCTCCTCCTCCTGAAAGCATTTTCCTTTGCCCTCAGTAGCGTAGCTCTGTAGGTGTGTCCAGCTGGCCAGGTGTGCAGGAGGAATGGACGTGGTTGATGAAGCAGCTGCCTCTTGACCTAGAGAAGAGATTACCGAGAGGAAACAGTCATCCAGGGAGGTTTAATTCTCCAGGAGTCAGTCATCAAAGAAACATAATGAAAACCACATAGGAGGGGCTTCTAGAAATGGTGCTCAGAAATGGACGCTGGAAAGGATCAGTGCTAAGCGTTATTCTGCATGTGCTCTTTATACTATAGTGCTTAGCGTTGATTCTTGAGTCCAGCTCTGGCCACCAGACTTTTGCCTGCTCGAACCTAGTGTACATCCTGGTACCCAAGTTGGGCACAGAGACCCATTGTTAAATAACACCGCGCAGAACTTTCTGGAACACCCCTGTCCTGGCCATGCTCCTCCCACAGCTACATCTCCTTTTGGAATGGGCGCTACGGGATTTAGGTGGCCAGCATTATAGACTAGCGTGCAGCCATATGCAAGCGCAGATCCTAATTGGTGCTGTGTTTCGACAATGATTTGCCTTCCTCAGGGGTCTTTCTCAGCACAACCGAAACACAGCCCATGTAGGGTCAGGTTTCTAGCCTGTAAGCATCAAAGACACAATATGACCATTGCATTTCTTGACATAGACTTGTACTTTATGCATATTTGTTTCTTATTAAACAATACTTGTTAAATAAACACTTTATCATCAACCTCCTGGCATTCCAGGGACTTGTTCCACTTTGTGTGACTTTGATAGCAATTGAAGCATCAGTCTGAAAAACCCAGGCTGTTGAAATCAATCGCTTGCTGCTACTGATCAATGTATGAATTTCTAAAGTCACTAAACCTTTCCGTGCTACAGTGATTTTTTGTATCTTACGTCATGAGCAAATAATACTCAGATGCTCATTGACGATACCTAATTATTTGAAATGCAAATAAAAACAGAATTGCAATTTTGGCCTTGGTCTTCACTCCCTGTCCTTGAGGACCACCATCAGGTCAGATGAATATGCATGGAAGATCTGCAAACCTACCACCTCTATTGCAGATAAATCGCTCTAATTTAAAATTAATTAGGGATATCCTGAAAACTGGTAATGTGTGCAAATGTTATCTCCTCCAACTGAACTGTGTACTCCTGGTGTCTGAACATAAGACCAAATCAAAGTAGCCCAGCAAGTCATTCAAAACCAAGTAAAATAAACCTGAGCCACAGTCCCGTATGGAATTGCAAGCTTTTGTTCTGGAAGAGCAAATTGTATTAGATTCCACATGACTTATAAGTCCTTCTGTGAACTTCTATTGTCTTTGTTCAATCAAACAGACACTGTTAACCAAAGTTCAGTTAATGAATGTTTGGGCAGGACCCATTTACTGGAAACAGGTAGGATTCCCCTTGGAAGGAAGTTATCAGGAAGGTTTTTAAAAAGTCATATCCTATGCAGGGCAACCTGTCACTAAATTAAATTAAACTAAACCTTAAGTTTATATACCGCATCCTGGAGCTCGGCACGGTTTACAGGAACTTTAATATAAGGAAGGAAAAACATAATAAGAGTTAGTGATATTAAAGAGGGTAGCGAGATTTACATTTTTGAGAATAGCCAAGTTTTCAGATGCTTTTGGAATAATCGGAAGGAGCCCAGATTCTGAAGCTCAGTGATTTTGAAGAAAAGAGATTTCCCTAATTTTCCAGCATAGATAACGCCTTTTAGCGAGGGGAAAGATGGATCTGGTAGTGTCAGGTCTCATAAAATTCCTAGATAGTGGAATTAGAGGAGGAGGAATGCCATGCAAGATCTTGAATGTTAGGCAGGCACACTTAAAGTGAACCTTAGAAATTACTGGAAGCCAATGCAATGCACTGCAATGTTTGATTATCCTTTTGTAAATTTGTAATCTCAGAATTTTGTAAAGCCTTGACCCTTGCTGATTACCCCTAACTTATGTAATGGTGAACATAAGAATTGTCACTACTGAGTCAGACCAGTGGTCCATCATGCCCAGCAGTCCGCTCACGCGCGGTCCTCTGGTCTAAGACCAGCACCCTAACTGAGACTAGCCCTACCAGCACACGTTCTTGTTCAACAGAAACTTGTCTAACTTTGTCTTGAATCCTTGGAGGGTGTTTCCCCTTTAACAGCCTCTGGAAGGGTGTTCCAGCTTTCTATCACTCTCTGGGTGAAGAAGAACTTCCTTATGTTCATACGGAATCGATCCCCTTTCAACTTTAGAGAGTGCCCTCTTGTTCTCCCTACCTTGGAGAGGGTGAACAACCTGTCCTTATCTACTAAGTCTATCCCCTTCAGTACCTTGAATGTTTCAATCATGTCCCCTCTCAATCTTTCAAGGTACTGAAGGGAATAAATTTAGTAGATAAGGACAGGTGCATTATATCACTTTGAATGTAAAACTGTAACCTGTTCTGAGCTCTTTAGGGAGAATGGAATTATAACATGAATTAAAGAAATACAAATCACCTTAATTTTCAGTCTCCTGCCATAGTCTAGAGAACAGAAGTAGCGTATCAATTCCCACAACCCGAAAGCTAACGCATCAGTAAAGAAGAGCAGGAAAAGCACAGCGTGGTTTGCCTGGCATGTGGTATATCCAGATTATGGCTTTACAGGAATAGATGCCACTGCAGCCAAACGCCAGGGCTTGCTCAGCAATACAGACTGATGGGAAATGCATGATAAAATGAAACAAGGCACAAACAATAATCCATCTGAACAGTTCTAAGGTTCAGAGCATACTGAGATAAGCAATGCTTTCACGGGAAACTCACCTGAGCTCTCTAAGAGGTTTCTCACCCAGGGGACCCCATAGCAGCAACCCATGGCTCCCCCAGTGCTTTAGCCTGAGGCCAGAAGGGGTCCTATCCAACCCAGTCCTGCTCTGCTGCTTTTCATCTGCTCCCTGTACTGACCACTTGGCCACACAATGCTTCACTTGATAACTTGAGTATCTGTAGGCTGGGGGAGGGCAGGGTGTGAAGGGGGGAGGGAGGAAGAATGCAACAATGACCACTGTGATACATACTATGGCCTGGCGTAGAACATTATCCTTCTTCCATCCTACAGAGTATTTCAGTTCATATCTCAGATGCCAGAGATCGCACTGCTGGCATTCAATGCTTCGTCTCTAGGGAAGGCCGGCACTTTTACCCCTGTCTCTGTAGCAGTTTAGACATCAGTTGTAATAAACAGGGAGAGCTGTCCCAAAATGAGACTACTCCAAAACTAAGGAAAATCTGTGCATCTCCAAACCTCTTACACCTAAAAAGTTGGGAAAATGTATTTGACCTTTCTTGGGCAATGTCATAGATGGATAGGGTTCTTTTAGAGGTCTATTATAGAAACATGATGGTAGATAAAGGCCAAATGGCCCATCCGCAGCATCCACTATCTCCTCCTCTCCCTATTGGCTAAGGCTCTTAACATTTGCATCTCCTCTTCCTATAGGCTAAGGCTCTTTACACCTGCATTGTGATGTCATAGAGCTTTATGGTTATAGAAAAAGAGAAACATGATGGCAGATAAAGGACAAATGGCCCATCTAGTCTGCCCATCTGCAGTAACCATTATCTCTTTCTCTCTCCGATTGATCCCATGTACCTATCCCAGGCCCTCTTGAATTCAGACACAGTCTCTGTCTCCACCACCTCTTCCGAGAGACTGTTCCACACATCCACCACCCTCTCTGTAAAAAAGTATTTCCTTAGATTACTCTGGAGCTTATCACCTCTTAACTTCATCCTATGCTCTCATTCCAGAGCTTCCTTTCAAATAAAAGAGACTCGGCTCATGAGCATTTACATTACATAGGTATTTAAACGTTTCTCTCCGGTCCTCGAGAGCCGTATTCCAGTCGGGTTTTCAGGATTCCCCCAATGAATATGCATTGAAAGCAGTGCATGCACATAGATCTCATGCATATTCATTGAGGAAATCCTGAAAACCCGACTGGAATATGGCTCTCGAGGACCGGAGTTCCCTACCCCTGCTCTAGAACAATAATAATAATAACAATCTATAAGTCAATTATGGATGTATAGACGTACTGCAGGGATAATCGAAAGTTTTACGAAGCTGTCTGAATGGAACTTATACTTTGTGACTTAGGCAATCTAAAACCAGGTCTAAGTGCCCAGAAGGTATCCAAAGTGATCAGATAGCCACTGCAGACAGAAAGTACAGACCCCACATACACCCTCTCCCAGTGATCATTGACCCCCCTCACACCATACCTGTTTCTAGAACATCAGCACCTGCTATAGGAAAGCCTAGTAGAGCGGCCTGCCCAGTAGCGGCCTTAGTTCCTTCAGTGTAGACCCATTATTTTCTGATTCGAAATCCTCTGTGTTCATCCCATGCTAGTTTGAACTCTGTCACCGTTTTCTTCTCGAACCACCTCCCTCGGGAGCACCTTCCACGCACCAACCACCACATTACTCTTGAATCTACCACCCCTCAACCTCAAATTATGTCTTCTGTTTTTACCATTTTCTTTTCTCGGGAATAGATTTTGTTCTCTGTTTCATTGCCAGAATCACATCGTGAACCTCCACCTGCTGGCACTGAGCACGTTCTTCTGCTCTCCCAAAACTGAAGCACAAGGTTCGGCAGAAAGCAGCCGTTACAGTCACAAGCGTGTGAAGAAAATAGCAAACTTCCCTCCTTACCGCGATGACCTCTTCGCATGCCTTTCAGAATGTCCTTTTGGCTGCCCTCAAGGTGCTCCACAGGGCTCAGCCCTAAGGAAGATCACCGAGTGTGCTGATAGCACTGCCTGTGTCTAGAGTCCATCGCACACGGTGAGTATAGGAAGCTGGTCCTGCCCACACCTGCAAAAGAATGTGTCAACCTGCCCTGAGTATTGTACCACTGCCAGCCAGTTTAAGGTCAATGATTTACTCAGAGAGGTTCTTTCTGTCAGAAACACGGTGAAAGCAAGTGCCCAAAAGCCCTTCTGAGCAGCACCGAGCGCGGTTTAACAAGCCAAACCAAACATCAGCCCAGAGGAGGAATTCGCCATTTTTCTCTTCACCTGGCTTCTTGGTTTATTTGTGTTTGGAATGGTCCTACGAAGTGCTTTTCCTTCCCCACACCCCCTCCCTTTATGCCCTTGAAGTCAAACTCACACTAGTTAAACATCAACCAAAAGAGGAGATTCTGAGGTAATTCCTTCAGGTCTGTGTGACTATAGACTATAATATCTCAGCCTAAGTACAAAAGGGAGACAAGAAACACTAGAGACAGCTGACCAGAGAGCTGTATATCATAAAGGAGAGAGTGTGGCTCGGTGGTTAGGGCAGTGGGTAACGCCAAGTGAAGTCCTGATGAACCTGGAAATGTATATATCGCCTTCCTGACCAAAGCCGTTCAACATGGCTTACAATAAACTTCAATCAATTAAACTGGTTGAAAAAATTAGAAAGGTCTGTAGTAGTAACTAATTTAAATATAATAGTAGTAGACCAATCATCCCATCTTCTAAACAAAACTTGTCATAGAAGTATAAATAGAGATAGCACACTTCTCGTTCCCAGTTCTTCCTCTTAAACCGACAGAGCCTTCAGAAGCGGCACTCTATTGTGTATAAAACACAAAATTATAGAGTTTTGTTGGCCACTTTGTAGTTCACTTGAGAGATGCTGAGGCGAACACGAATGCCCGCCATGTTAAAACTACAGAGCTAATATATTATCGCGCCCTGAAGCAGTTTGTTGGGCCTATGCAGGGCATTATGCTATGTTATGTTTTCTATTCCACCTTTATCTATTCAGTTCAAGGTCGAAATACATTACAAGAGGTTGGCTCAGTTACCCAGGAAGTTACAATGGACAGTTTGATACTGACATTCAATAGATTTGCTAGAACTGGTAGATCATAATTGTGATGGGATCTGAACCCTAGCTTCCCTGGGTCACTGACTGATTCTCTTACCTATGGATAGACAACTCCAATCCAGGTAGGTCAGGATATCCACAATAAATATGCACACAATAGATTTGCATACAATGGTGATGGTGCATGCAAATTTATCTTATGCATATTCATTGTCTGTAAAATGATTGAGCAGTACCATCCAGATAGTGCTGTTAAGTATATTTTTTCCAGCTAACGAGTAGCTCCTTCATTTGTATCCGGGAAGGGTCATTTGTACTGTGTTTGCCACCCCCAAAACTTTGAAATGTTGGTGCCTATGACAGACCCGCTAGTCTTTTAGAATGCAGATACTGTAGAGCTGCTCACACACAATGGAAACAGCCATTATAGAAAATAATACATTTCAAAAATAGTGGCATCACCAGAGTTTGCACATCTAGGTAACAGTAGACACATATATATAGGCTGGCTATACATAGTTTTGTTTTGTTTTAATTTGGAGTATCTGTTTGCACAATGTTTTTCTCAAGCAGTATATTTGATACAGTAATGGCAACAAAAGTTTTTTCTGCCTATGATGTAGAGATGGTTGAGAGGTTTTTCCTCACCTATATAACTGAGACTTTTTCTTTCATTTGCTTTTGGATGACATCATAATATATTGCCACATGCCAAGAGTTTAACTTACTGTGTGGGGAGTTCTGTGTAGTGATTTGGTGATACTTTTCCTATACTCACTGCTTAGACAGGTTTGTAGATTTCTATGTATCAATATGTTTTGTACATATGCAAATGGCATATAAGTCTAAATTCACCCCAGTGTGCTCTTGTAAGCTGGCTGGTCTCCTTTACAGCTCAGAAGAGACATTTTTAAATAGTGTTTATCACTATTGAACTCTCAAGCTTGTGCTTCTCTCTCTCTCCATCCTCACTCTGCTTTGATGGATTTCAAAGAGACCCAGGAAATGAACTTAGTGCTGTCTCAGCATTCAGAAGCTTTTAAATCAAATCAAAATCAATCAGTTCACAAAGCGAATACCTGCGCTCCAAGAATAGGTCAATGCGAGGGGAGGGCACCCCCAAGACCCAAAGAAAGTAGGAAATACCCAGCATTTACTCTTCCCTCCCACATGGCATTCAAAGAACTAGATCAAGAATAAAACTCTGGACATGAGAGCACCCAGTCGCCTTTTCCCCAGGGCAATGTCAAAGTCCCTCCTCGAGGGCCGCAATCCAGTCGGGTTGTCAGGATTTCCCCAATGAATATGCATGAGATCTATTTGCATGCACTGCTTTCATTGTATGCTGCTGGATCTCATACATAGTCATTGGGGAAATCCTGAAAACTCGACTGGATTGCGGCCCTCGAGGAGGGACTTTGACACCCCTGCGCGTACACCTTGCACTGATGCTTTCATACATTCAGGCATCCATACACACATGATACAGCTATGGGCAATTGATCCTCGCGACCCCGTCATCTTTCCCACTGATGTCACTTCCAGAGACGACGGGGTCGCGAGGAGCAGGTTGAAGTTCTTGTTGCTCGCAGGGGAAGGGAAGGGGTGCACATGCGGCAGGGGAGAACGGGGTGCGGAGACAAGGGCAGGGTAGATAATGCTCTTTTCAGCCCCCCCCCCTCGTACAAACAGGGCAGAGCAGCTGCAGCCCCGACTTACCGCTTTCTGGACTCCTTTGCTCGCTGAACTTTCCCAGGCTGTCTCTCCCTGGTGGTTTTTTCTGCCTGTTTCTGGGGCTTCTCAGGCAGAATGAGCTGGACAGCACAGCATTCCCCGGCAGGACCCTCCGACTTCTGCCTGGTGAGGTGAGGACCTGCAATTGCTGCTTTCCTTCTAGGGATTCTTGGCTTCCCATGTTGGCAGAGGCTGCCACCTAAAATCAGTTGGTGAAAGGCTCCTCTCGCCCCTGCTCGGTAACCTTGGTGCCAGACGGTAGACGTGTATCAAGTGCCTGAGTTCAGCATCAATACCAGCACTGCTGATTGGAGAGCAGGTGAGACAAAGTCAGGATTTTGCAAACTTCCTCAAAGTACCTCGAAATCATTCGGACCCTAATTATCACAAGGAGTCAGGTACCGGGACCAAACGATAGCACCCGACGGAAGAAGGAAGGAACAATCCGATAAGCATGTCCAAGGAATGTGCTCTCTGGCTGACCCAAGCATTAAGCTAGACTAGGTAGTCCCGTAGGACGCAGCAAAGAGCAGCTGACAGCACAGAATCTCAGCGAACCGTCAGGACCTGCTTAAAAGGCACTTTTCGACTACTTTTTTGTGATGATATGACTGTTGAGTTTAATGATCAAAATCATGGCTGCAGGCTAGGGGCCTGAAAGATCATTGGGGAGGGGTCCTGGCCAGCTCTGCATGCTGACATTTTTCAATGTCCTCAAAACATCCATGGAATTTAGAGCATTGCTTTGTGTCATTTTAAAGTGTGAGAAAACGTTTCAGCCCCAGCTTTTTGCAAATGAAAAATACTGTATGATACACAGGCAAAACGTTTGATTCCATTTTACCTTGATACGCAACAATATCTTGCAATATGAGTGCATACAGTATTTTGTATTAAAGTTCTTGGGTTGTGGTGTTTCCATTGGATATACCAGTGTTTTGCATTACACAAGCATGTTTTCAGAACAAATTATGCTCGCAAATCAAGGTTTTAATGCACTTTCTTACAAAACAGGTCCAAGTTAAACAGATTCCTTTTCCCCTCAAATGTCCTCCTTACCTGCAGAATCCTGGCTGAACAGCATTCTGTTAACATTTGGAGCCCAAAAGCTCTGGAACGTTGTGTTTCCTGAAAATCCTGATTGAGGATTAAGTTAACTGGCACTGAGGAAGGATCACAGAGTCATGCACCGTCTCAGGGAGATAAGATTCAGGTTGGTCTGCAGGCACCAAAAACTATGAGGCCTTTGTTTCTGTTACAACCTTATCCCCTCAGCAGCTATGGGAGGAAAAAAAAAAAAAGTGTGCGTACCAGGCCGTGATAGGGTGTCTGAGGTTGTTTGGGATGTTCGTATCAGGCAGTGTTAACTGTCCAGGTAGGTATTTCTTAGTGAGTGGCAGCCAGGCTTTCTGCGCTCTTATAAGTTAACCTGTATTCTCTCTCTCGTTCTTTCTCACTCTTTCTCTCTCTTTCTTTCTCTTTCTCTCTCTTGCACTTTCTTTCTCACTCTTTCTCTCTCTTTCTTTCTCTCTCTTTCTTTCTTTCTTTCTCTTTCTCTCTCTTGCACTTTCTTTCTCACTCTTTCTCTCTCACTCTCTTTCTTTCTTCTCTTTCTCACTCTTTCTTTTTCTCTCTCTCTTTCTTTTTCTCTCTTTCTCTGTCTCACTCTCTTTCTTTCTCTCTCTCTCTTTCTTTCTCTCTCTCTCTTTCTCTCTCTTTCTCTCTCTCTCTTTCTCTCTCGCTCACTTTCTCTCTCTTTCTTTCTTCTCTTTCTCACTCTTTCTTTCTGTCTCTCTCTTTCTTTCTCCCTCTCTCTTTCTCTCTCTCGCTCACTTTCTCTCTCTTTCTTTCTTCTCTTTCTCACTCTCTCTTTCTTTCTCTCTCTGTCGTCTGGATGTTTTCTGGCTTCCTGGTTTCTACCTTCCTTTTTGTTGTGAGTCTGCTAGTGTTACTGTTTGATCTGAGTCCGCTAGTGTTACTGTGTTAGTGTCTGTGAGTGCTTGTTTCCCCTAACCCTAACCCTGTTCCGGAGATGGCACTTCTTATATTCTTATGTTCTCTTTCTTTCTTTCTCTTTCTTGCACTTTCTCACTCTTTATCTCTCTCTTTCTTTCTCCCTCTCTCTCGCTCTCTTTCTCACTCTTTCTCCCTCTCTCTTTCTTTCTCTCTCTCTCTCTGAGGTTTCTCTGTGTTCTGAGAGTGCTGTAAATTTTGACCTTGAAGTTATCTCTCCAGGTAGGTGTATTGTCCTCTTGCACTTAGGCACTCAAGCCCATATGCTCAAAACTCACCGTGCTTTTAATAATCATCGCTAAACCAGTTTTTATTTATTGATTGACTGATTGAACTTTCAAATGAAAGATACACAAGTACCCACTTGATACAGAAATGCATAGAAACATCAAATAAGAAATTAATCAAGTATTACAAAATCATATCTTCCTTAGACCACGATTATTGGAGGCGAAAACCCAGAAACCAAAGGAGTTCCAGTAATGAGGAAAAACGAGAGAAAAAACTTAAAGGCCTTAGCACGATACAGCTACATCCAATTATTTCCTGTCAGTCCTATATCTTAGTGATCTTCTTTAAGTCTTTGAAAGCTCATAAAATACATATTTTAGCCCACAAAATTTAATCAAGCATTTACAAAGACTTTTACAAGCATTTACAAGCAGTTCAAGGATTTCTTGCCTATATGAAAGCAATACCTTCCTATGTTCCTGTGTTATCTTGCTAACATCAAGGTATATCCACATCCTATGTTCGTAAAATGGTGTTTTTAAATTGCAGAAAAAAATTTTCATCAAATTATTTAAGTCCTGTTCAAAGACAAACAAAATTATCATAGTGGTTCTCTGATTACTTGCTGAAATAGAGTCCTCCAATATTGCTAATCTAATCTAATCTAATCTAATCCTTAGGTTTGTATACCGCATCATCTCCACGTGGTTTACAGTAGGAGAAATAGGAAGGAACTACAACAGAGGGTTAGAGGTAGAAGTGCTATCTCCTCCTCTCCCTATTGGCTAAGGCTCTTAACATTTGCATCTCCTCTTCCTATAGGCTAAGGCTCTTTCCACCTGCATTGTGATGTCATAGAGCTTTATGGTTATAGAAAAAGAGAAACATGATGGCAGATAAAGGACAAATGGCCTATCCAGTCTGCCCATCCGCAGCATCCGCTATCTAATCTAATCTAATCTAATCCTTAGGTTTGTATACCGCATCATCTCCACGTTCGTAGAGCTCGACGCGGTTTACAGTAGGAGAAATAGGAAGGAACTACAACAGAGGGTTAGAGGTCGAAGTGCTATCTCCTCCTCTCCCTATTGGCTAAGGCTCTTAACATTTGCATCTCCTCTTCCTATAGGCTAAGGCTCTTTCCACCTGCATTGTGATGTCATAGAGCTTTATGGTTATAGAAAAAGAGAAACATGATGGCAGATAAAGGACAAATGGCCTATCCAGTCTGCCCATCCGCAGCATCCGCTATCTAATCTAATCTAATCTAATCCTTAGGTTTGTATACCGCATCATCTCCACGTTCGTAGAGCTCGACGTGGTTTACAGTAGAAGAAATAGGAAGGAACTACAACAGAGGGTTAGAGGTAGAAGTGGGAAGAAAATTTAGAGGACTTGGGATGCCAAGATATAAGAGTTTCCTTGATTCCTAAGTTGGAGGGAGACTTACATTTTTTGAGAAAAGCCAGGTTTTCAGATGTTTGCGGAAAACTTGGAGAGAGCTTATTCAAGTCCAAATTCTGCTGTTATATACTATTTTCTAAAGGCATCTCTCCTTTATCCACCTTCTTTGATATGTTCAAATAATACACCTTATTCATAAGAACAGAAGAATTGCCGCTGCTGGGTCAAACCAGTGGTCCATCCTGCCCAGCAGTCCGCTCACGTGGTGGCCCTCTGGTCAAAGACCATTGCCCTAACTGAAACTAGCCTTACCTGCGTACGTTCTGGTTCAGCAAGAACTTGTCTAACCTTGTCTTAAATCCCTGGAGGGTGTTTTCCCTATAACAGCCTCCGGAAGAGCGTTCCAGTTTTCTACCACTCTCTGGATGAAGAAGAACTTCCTTACGTTTGTACAGAATCTATCCCCTTTTAACTTTAAAGAGTGCCCTCTTGTTGTCTCTACCTTGCAGAGGGTGAACAACCTGTCTTTATCTACTAAGTCTATTCCCTTCATTACCTTAAATGTTTCGATCATGTCCCCTCTCAGTCTCCTCTTTTCAAGGGAGAAGAGGCCCAGTTTCTCTAATCTCTCACTGTACAGCAACTCCTCCAGCCCCTGGAGGTATCATTTCAGGGGGACAATGAAGAACTTCAATCAAGTATTTCTTGAATGTATCAATAGCTGAAATACCAGTTTGTATAGGTAAATTCAAGATTTGAAGGTTTAACCTTCCATTATGGTTCTCCATCTGTTCTATTTTCCTGTTAATCTGAGATTGGTCTTTTATCGCCATAGATCTAAATTCTTGGAGAGCCTGAACTTCCAACGTCACTTTCTGAATCTTACTAGAGGCGTCTAGTCTCACCTCTTCCATAGTTTTAGTCAGTAGATCCACTTTTGAAATCAAAGAAGATGACTTTTTAACCTTTCCATATAGACTCCAAAGTTACCGTCATGGGAGAACCTGACATTTCTCCTTCGGCTCCCTTGTTATCCAGCTCACGGCCTCCAGAAAGCCGCTCAACATCCCCTCCCAGGAGCATAGATGATTGCTCACCATTCGGCTGTTGGTCCTGCGCTCGAACGGCTAAGGAGGCCGGACATGACGGCATGGATGGTTCTGGGGGTGATAAACTGACATCATATTCCAAAACACCAGCCACTCTTTTTGGCTGGACAAGCTCGGAATTCCCTTCTAGCTCCGGTAAGAAATCGCTTGGTCCTTTGTTGCCCTGCTGAATCTACCCGGGGTGGAGAGGACAAAGCCCGGATCACTCTCTTCCTCTTAGTATGTGGCATCATAGGAAGGCAATCAAAAAGAAGCAATAGAGGAAAAGGAAAACGGAGCAAAGTTTATCCGGAACATGTCACCATCTTGGTTACGCCCCCCATTTCCCACTAAACCAGTTTTAGCTGGTTTAGGGTCGAAGTATTTCAGCTATGGATGCCCAAAATGGCTAATCAGTTTTTTCTGTGGTTTGTAGCAGCCTCTGATCATTCTTATGTAAATGGATTACAATGAGCTCATTAATATTAAAATGAGCACTCTGACCTATGCATGCAAAGAAGATGGTTTGAAGAAAAGTTTGGACAAGTTCCTGGAGGAAAAGTCCATAGTCTGTTATTGAGAAAGACACGGGGGAAGCCACTGTTTGCCCTGGATCACTAGCATGGAATGTTGCTACACCTTGGGTTTTGGCCAGATGCTACTGACCTGGATTGGCCACTGCGCTAGATGGACTATTGGTCTGACCCAGTAAGGCTATTATGTAAGATTTAATTCAGCATCTCATATCAGCAGGAAGGAGTTTGCACACTTTCTGCAAAAGCTCTCATATGCTCAGGTGCTAAAGTGGTGGGACTGTGGCCACTAGGTGGCAGCCTTGACATAAGTCTCAGGCGGAGGAGCTCCTTGTGTTGGGTAAATGTCACCAACTTGTTATTTGTGACTGTAGAAAGAGGAACGTTAATTAATCTAATGTTTCTTAAGACATGTAGTCCCTCTGCAGATCAGGACCTTGATGCAAGTGTGAGATGACCTTCATGTAAGACTTAGCTCACTTGCTCAGCCTTCCTGATTGCGATTTGGCTTTCAATGTTGATTGCTGTATTTGTCCAGTCCCTATGCCATCAAGAGCAGAAAATAGTGATTAAGTTTCTTTGCTCTAGCAGGTGCCCTGGAAAGGCTCTGGAATGTTGCTCCTCTTTGGGTTTTTGCCAGGTACTTGGGACCTGGGTTGGCCACTGGATGCTGGTTTCAGTGGACCTTTGGTCTGTCCCAGTACAGCAATTCATATGTTCTTATATTCTTATGTGAGCTAAACATAGGACAATCAAGCCATTGTGACATCACTGCTGATTTTGGCTCTTAGGCATTGTGGAATGAGGCATTATGACATCACAATGTCAGCTCTGAAATGTTGCTCCTCTTTGGGTTTCTGCCAGGGACTTGGGACCTGGGTTGGCCACTGTTGGAAACAGGATACTAGGCTTGATGGACCTTCGGTCTGTCCCAGTGTGACAGCTCTTATGTTCTTATGTGAGCCAAGTCTAGGCCAATCAAGCCATTGTGACATCACTGATGAGGTTGGCTCTTAGGCATTGGTGGAATGAGGCATTTTGACATCACAATCTCAGCTCTGGAATGTTGCTCCTCTTTGGGTTTCTGCCAGGTTCTTGGGACCTGGGTTGGCCACTGTTGGAAACAGGAAACTGGGCTTATGGCAGCTCTTATGTCCTTATGTCTATCTTTTATAGGCTGTAAGTTCTGTCCAACAAGGACTGTCTCATTTGTGTCTGTGCACAGCATTATAGAAATGATAATGGTAGTATGTGGTTGTGGAGAAGTGTAAATTCTGGTGCCATAAGTGGAGAGAAATGATGGGCAGGACAGCTTAAGAACGGATGACAGGTGAGAGTAATACTGGTACTCTCTAGTGACGAGGAATGCATCAGTCTTGAACAAGGAGCCTCTGCTGTTCCCAGTGACAGGATTGACTGATGCTGTCTGCCCCAACACAGTACCTCCTGTGCACACACAGTTCGAAGAAGCTACTTATTCTTTTAAAAATGTGAATGTAGCTCACGCCTTTTCACTAGTAACTCAAGGTGAGTTTTGTTCAGGTATGGTGGGTCTTAGAGTATAAGGTAGTCAGGGGAGGAGTGACTTTCCCAAGGTCACAAGGAGTGTCAGTGAAATTGCACCACCTGCAGTGCCCAGGGGAACAGCAGGCACTGCACTGAAATGTAGTGTGAAGCAAAACCACAGAAAAGGGTGGCAAAGGGCTGGAAGAAAGAAGGATCCATTTGAACGTGATGTGTTTGAACTATGTACGCTTCTCAAGACGTAAGTCATTGCCCCAGGTACAGAGCTTATATTGTGAGGACAGAAAAAAGTACCTGTGTGTAAAAGGTGGTATATCAAACCGATGACCTTTACCCTTTGAGAATGAACGCTGAGGGCCTGATACTGCCCTTGTTGGGCTTTCTTCCACCTGCCTGTCCTCTGGCTTCTGTAGTTTCTCCCTGGTGACTTTTCAGTGAGCTCCACTAATTGAAACCCGCTGCCTTCAGTCTACTTAGAGCAGATAATTTGCATGATTAAATGCCGTGAACTGAAGCAGAAGGTGAAATTGGGGAGCGGGGATTCCTCACATGCCCCTTTCGTGGTCCTTCTCAGTTTATAAGAGAATGCCTCAATCGCCTTAATGTAAAAACCAATGAGAGGTGGTCTGTAATGACAATGAGGTGTAATGCAGTCTTTCATCTGGAGTCAGGCGCTGTGAGCTAATAATTCCTGGAATATTGGTTCTACATCTCTTTCCTCTGTCCTTCTGTGTCCGGGAGCAATCTGTCTGTGGGCCCTTATTGAAGTCGTTTTTTGTTGAAAATTTGTAAGAACCTAAGAATTGCCGCTGCTGGGTCAGACCAGTGCTCCATCGTGCCCTGCAGTCCGCTCCCGCGGGGGCCCTTAGGTCAAAGACCAGTGTCCTGTGACTAGCCCTACCTGCATATGTTCTGGTTCAGCAGGAACTTGTCCAACCTTGTCTTGAATCCCTGGAGGGTGTTTTCCCCTATAACAACCTCCAGAAGAGCGTTCCAGTTTTCCACCACTCTCTGGATGAAGAAGAACTTCCTTACGTTAGGGGGACAACAGGTACGAGGGGGCATTCGGAGAAACTAAAGGGAGATAGGTTCAAAACAAATGCAAGGAAGTTTTTCTTCACCCAAAGGGTCATGGACACTTGGAATGCGCTACCGGAGGAAGTGATCAGGCAGAGTACGGTACAGGGATTCAAACAGGGATTGGACGGATTCCTGAGGGATAAAGGGATCGTGGGATATTGAGAGAGGTGCTGGGATGTGAAAAGGATTCAGGTCCCAATTCCTGCCCCATACTTTCTCTGTCTCTGTCATATGTAAGTCAGGTACCTGGGGACACATCTTAAAGACCAGAAACCATCTTTCAAATATGTCCGTCTTTTATTATGAGTTTCACATATTTATACGAATCAGGTTTGTCAGCATGTGACGGCATGTGACGTAAATACAAACCATATATGGACATAGGTCACATGAAACTTTAAACACATCAGCATTTTTCCTAGCTAGAGATTGAAGTCCACAGAGGGTCAGAAAAAGCCTTAACCAGCAGAGACCCTAATCTAAATCTGTCTGTAAATACGGCTTAACAAAACAATTGAATTCACTTCACATTATCTCTGTTTAAACATTACCTGTCCTTGTACCATCTTCAAAGAAGGGAAAGATAAACAGGGCCTACCTTTGCATCTTTAAACAACGGGCGCAATTGTCTATGAACCTTAAACAACATATGCCTAAGGACACTTACTAAAGTTCTGATACGTGTCCGTTCAGGATGTAACACAAGTATAGAAAGCTAACCAGGTAATAAGTATAGAAAGCCAACCAGGTCGTGCATGTGCAAGACCAGAGGGTTAGGACTTTGATGGGAAGATAGGACTTTAATGAGAAACCAAGGTGGCAAGGGGCCCCTTCTGGTGATTCAGACAGGTCGTGACCTGTTTGGGCCGCCGCGGGAGCAGACTGCTGGGCAGGATGGACCTATGGTCTGACCCGGCGGAGGCACTGCTTATGTTCTTATGTTTGTACGGAATCTATCCCCTTTCAACTTTAGAGAGTGCCCTCTCGTTCTCCCAACCTTGGAGAGGGTGAACAACCTGTCTCTATCTACTAAATCTATTCCTTTCAGTATCTTGAATGTTTCGATCATGTCCCCTCTCAGTCTCCTCTTTTCAAGGGAGAAGAGCCCCAGTTTCTCTAATCTCTTACTGTACAGCAACTCCTCCAGCCTCTTAACCATTTTAGTCGCTCTTCTCTGGACCCTTTTGAGTAGTACTATGTTTTTTTCCATGTACGGCGACCAGTGCTGGATGCAGTATTCCAGGTGGGGGGCGCACCATGGCCCGGTACAGCGGCATGATAACCTTCTCCGACCTGTTCGTGATCCCCTTCTTTATCATTCCTAGCATTCTGTACGCCCTTTTCGCCGCCGCCATGCATTCCACGGACGGCTTCATTGACTTGTCAACCAGTACTCCCAAGTCTCTTTCCTGGGGAGTCTCTCCAAGTACCGCACTGGACATCCTGTATTCGTGTATACAATTACCGACATGCATCACCTTATATTATCCACGTTAAACCTCATTTGCCATGTCACGTTGCAGGTTTTTGCAATTCTCCTGCGTCTTCACTACTCTGAATAACTTCATATCGTCTGCAAATTTAAACACCTCACTCATCATACTAATTTCCAGGTCATTTATAAATATGTTGAAGAGCACGGGTCCAAGCACTGAACCCTGCGGCACTCCACTCATGATGCTTTTCCAGTCCGAGTATTGTCCATTTACCCCCCACTCTCTGTTTCTTATCCGCAAACCAGTTTTTAATCCACATGAGTATTTCAACCTTGGTTCCATGGCTCACAATTTTTTGAAGTTGTTGTTCATACAGGACCTTGTCAAATGTCTTCTGAAAATCCAGATATACAATGTTGACCGGGTCACCCTTGTCTATCTGCCTGCTTACTCCCTCGAAGAAGTGCAGCAAGTTTGTCAAGCAAGATCTTCTTTTGCTGAAGCCGTGCTGGCTGGTCCTCAGATTGTGTCCGTCAAGGTGATCAATGATGCGGTCCTTTATCAGTGCTTCTACCATCTTTCCCGGTACCGAGGTCAGACTCACCGGTCTGTAGTTTCCTGGATCTCCCCTCAAACCTTTCTTGAAGATTGGCATAACATTTGCCACTTTCCAGTCTTCCGGAATCCTTCCCGATTTGATCGACAGATTGGCTATTAGTTGAAGCAGTTCAGCTATAGCCCTTTTCAGTTCCTTGATTACCCTCGGATGGATGCCATCCGGTCCCGGGGAGTTATCATTTTTAAGCCTATCAATCTGCCTGCATACCTCTTCTAGACTGACCGTCAACCCTGTCAGTTTTCCGTCTTCATTTCCTGCATAAGCTTTCTGTGGTATCCTCTACTGCCTCCAGCCAAACTGTCACATGTTGATGATGTGAGCGTACACATGTGTCAGGTGCTGATATGATGATACCAGCATATCACAGGGCAATGATGTGTGTCTGTGGATAGCTGTGAACTGTATGACCACACAAGCCTCCACACTGGAGGGGCTCCACGGCATGAAGACGACCCTCTAGCATGGACCAAGAGAAAGGATACCTGGTCAGGCATTTGAACCCCATCCTCTTCCCTGGAGAGAACATGATGGCAATATGTAATCATGCAACAATTCAAAAAAATAATCACCTTATTTCCACCTAAATAAACAACCAAATACTTTTATGGTCACACAGTGACTCTAGATTTCTAAGTGAACGCTCAGACCCATAACCAAATTCTCGTGAAAAGTCACGGACCATCACAGCAAGTTCACTGTCTCTGCCACCTGCTAATAACATACAAGGAAAAGATAGGTAACTTCTCTGAATGCAGGATGGCACTGCTGTTGCTCTTTCACTGCTCCGGGGACATTGCAACTGCCATAAGCTGTTAAACCCCCAACCCAGGTTTCCCGATTGGCTTCCTCAGGAGGGGCACAGGGACAGGACACTCCTTCACCCGGCTGAGAGGCCTCGAAAAGCCCTGTGTCAGGCCCCGCTCCAGCCTAAAGATGGACCTTTGTCTAACCCTGTCACACACTGACTGGGCGAAGGATGGACATTATACCTTTTGGATCTGCAGAGAATGGCTGGGTCTTCTGAGAACCCTCTGCTAAATGGGCTACCAGACCCAGGAGAGAAGGGCCAGAACAAAGAATAAGGCCTTATAATGTTCTGTTAGGGAAGCTTGCCAGAACTTTCTCTCCTTGCCTATTCTTTACACTTTTCTTCAGTGTTTCTCATGGGGATTTTCAACACCTGAAAAGGAATTGTACCAAGTGGGCTTCTGGTGAGTCAGCCAAGATCCCTCCCTCCCTCCCAAGTCCTCTGGTCTCACAGGCATCATGGCTGGCATTTCTATCCAGGCTAAATGATTGGAAACCCTGCGTCTCATCCTCCTCGTCCGTTTGCAGTTCTTGGTCCCTAGCTTTCGCCAACCGGCATTGTGTCCAGCAGGGGGCAGCCGACTGCGTTTGATGGCAGAAAAGAAGCCGACCCTGCCCCGCTGTTGCTGCTTTTTCCCGAGGTGAAGATCTGAGAGCTTGCCTAGCCCAAAAGGACGGGCTGCCTGCATGGCACCGGCGTGCACGCTGGCAGCTAGGTGACAAGCACCCTGCACTGGCTGTGCCTGCTTCTGCTGAGCTGGGGTCCTGCCCAGAGGAAAGTGGATGCGAATGGCAAGGAGCCATTGTGGGTGAAGCAGGAGAGAGACGGGCACTGCCACCATGAGCACCAGTGGTAAGTAGGGGGCGCCGGCTTGCACTAACTTGGAAACGGGCAGATTAAGGGCTCGTCCGTTGACAGCACACGGTGGCAGGGCCAGGACCGCCCAGACCCTGTGACCGGGTGAACCGAAAGTGCCGTCGGGGAACCCCAGCAAGCTAAGAAAATGTCTCCTTTTGGGCTGCATGTTTTTATCTTCTCTTTCATAGTCTCTTAGCTCTTCTAGTGCTGCATCGATCCAGGAGCACCACAGCACCGGTATCATTTCCTAATCTTGTAACAATAACATGCAATCCCTTGCCTCGACAGCATTGTAGAGAGTGCCCTGCACAAAAAAAAACCAATTTAATCCTGGAGGGCACTTTGAGAAGAGACCCTGCCATTGCTGAACTCATCACTACATCCGTTCGTCCCATCCATTAGTGGCAAAAGATTTTTGCATAAATGGTCAATAAATGTGCCCTCTGAATCAGGGATCTCAAAGTCCCTCCTCTTGGGCCGCAATCCAGTCGGGTTTTCAGGATTTCCCCAATGAATATGCATGAGATCTATTTGCATGCACTGCTTTCATTGTATGCTAATAGATCTCATGCATATTCATTGGGGAAATCCTGAAAACCCGACTGGATTGCGGCCCAAGAGGAGGGACTCTGACACCCCTGCACTACTGTTGCCATCTCGCCCAGGTGAGTCGACACAGACCCTTTGCATCATGGACTTGTATTTCTGATTTCCATAAGAAAAGTGGGATGCCATATTTGTGCTTGCAGCAGGGCATCCGCCTGTTTGAGTTGACCTGACGACCCTACATTAACCATCCAATCTGTCCTCCTTGGTTTCACGCCTACTGTGGGCGTATTAGAGTGTATATGAATAACTGTGTGGGAACAGTGGCATAGCGTGGGTGAGAGGCACCCCCGCCCCGTTCCTTTCCTGACCCCGCCTGCCGCATGTGCCCCCTTCCCTTCCTGTACCTCTAGTTCAGGTTGTTGCTCATGGCAGTCAACAAAGTCTTCCTCAGACCCCATTGGCTCTCCCTATGCGTGGCACCCAGAAGTGATGTCAGCGGGAGAGCTGATGGGGTCGCGAAAAGCACGTTGTTGACTGCCACGTCAACAACTTCAACTAGAGATATAGGGGGGAGGAATGGGAAGAGGCAGGGGGCGGAGAGGATGAGGGGTTGCCAGAGCCCCCCCCCAACATGGTGCCCAGGGAGGACTGCCCCCTCCTTACTGTGCCACTGTGTGGGAGTGCTTGTACATTGAGGGATGGGGGGAGAATATGTGCGTAGTGTGTCTGTAATGGATCTGGGGATATGTAGAGGGTGTTATATTGTTCTTGGGGTAGGGCTTCTCAATCCAGTCCTGGGGACACACCCAACCAGTTAGGTTTTCAGGATATCCACAATGAATATGCATGACATTGATTTGCATACACACTGCCTCCATTGCATGCAAATCTCTTTCACGTACATTCATCGGATATCCACTGCTCCAGGACTGACTTGGGGCTTAAGCCATATTCACTATGAATATGCATGGAATAAATTTGCATGCCCTGCCTCCTTTGTATGCAGTTCTACAGTATGTCATACAGGCTTGAGAACCCCTGGTCTGGAGATATATTGACAAAGGATCTTCCCAAAGTTTCTGCACTTGTACTTTTTAAACCCTAGTTATTAAATATCTCAAAAGCAAATGACATCACTTTTCCACATAATTCCCCTGTTTTGCCTGACTGGCTGGTCACATGACATTCTACGACACGCCCTCTTACTACTTCTCCCATGAAAATATGAAAGTGCGGAAACTTTTTGAAGAACCCTCATATGAGTAGCATGTGTGGAATATGTCTAAGGGACGTATGTGTGTGTGTGTGGGGGGGGTGTGGCATGAATGTGTGTGTGGTTTGTATATAGTGGATCTGGAGATATGTAGAGCGTGTTATAATATGTTGGAGGCTCTCTTGTATGTGTCCAGAGGAGGGCGACGAAAATGATAGGAGGCTTGCGCCAGAAGACATATGAGGAGAGACTGGAAGCCCTGAATATGTATACCCTAGAGGAAAGGAGAGACAGGGGAGATATGATTCAGACGTTCAAATACTTAAAGGGTATTAACGTAGAACAAAATCTTTTCCAGAGAAAGGAAAATGGTAAAACCAGAGGACATAATTTGAGGTTGAGGGGTGGTAGATTCAGGGGCAATGTTAGGAAATTCTACTTTACGGAGAGGGTGGTGGATGCCTGGAATGCGCTCCCGAGAGAGGTGGTGGAGAGTAAAACTGTGACTGAGTTCAAAGAAGCGTGGGATGAACACAGAAGATTTAGAATCAGAAAATAATATTAAATATTGAACTAAGGCCAGTTACTGGGCAGACTTGCACGGTCTGTGTCTGTGTATGGCCGTTTGGTGGAGGATGGGCAGGGGAGGGCTTCAATGGCTGTGAGGGTGTAGATGGGCTGGAGTAAGTCTTAACAGAGATTTCGGCAGGTGGAACCCAAGCATAGTACCGGGTAAAGCTTTGGATTCTTGCCCAGAAATATCTAAGAAGAAAAAAAAAAAAAATTTAAATTGAATCAGGTTGGGCAGACTGGATGGACCATTCGGGTCTTTATCTGCCGTCATCTACTATGTTACTATGTTACTATGTGTGTAATATGTCTAGAGCAGTGGTTCCCAACCCTGTCCTGGACGCCCACCAGGCCAGTCGGGTTTTGAATATTCGTGAGAGAGATTTGCATATAATGAAGGTGATAGGCATGCAAATCTGCCCCGAACATATTCATTAGGGCTAGCCCAAAAACCCGACTGGCCTGCTGGTCCTCCAGGACAGGCTGGTTTAGAGGACATGTAAGTGTCTTGTAGTCTTGTAGAACTCTGGGACTGAATGTGTGCTGAGATTGTCACACTCCAGTCAGGTAGAGGCCGACTCTCAGACTCTGTGGTTCAGACCCAAACCCAGTCTCTCAGAGTTCACTTGACTCGGTTTCCCATTGGAAGGGAGCCAGCCCGCCGTCTTAGATAAGGCTGACTTAAGCTCAACTGATCAGGTGGAGGTTCAGGCATAAATTTAAGAAGCTGTATGACTTTTGACAGCGTTATATCTGCATAAAAGATCCTGGTTCAAGGCTGGAGGGGTCACAGAAGACTGGAGTAATTCAAGCTGAATCAGGTCAGGTTAACAGAAGCTCCTGAAATCTGGTCAGTATTCAGCCTACAGCTCCACTTTCTCCTGAGGCCTTTCCCACATCCCCAGCCGCTCCCCTAGTAGTGAGGGTCAAATTGCCATATGTAATGGCACACCACAGGTGGTGGGATCTGTGTGGATGAAACTTAAATTCCGATAACTGACCTATTTTTAACCCTGACAGATTTTAAGGGCTGAAGGATCGCTTTCAACAATTCTGTTCTACGATATATTGGTCGTTACAGTCATGTGTTTAAGAGGTGCATCGGGAAAGGGCACCCTTTGTTACGCTGAGAACTGACACTATTTATTTAAACACTTCTTTAGACGAAGCACATTTCTAAGAATGAACATCTGCATTACATCATAACATGGCCAGATGAAGAGACAGGGATCAAAATGTAGACATTCTGAGAAAGCCCTAGAAGGAGAAAATATTCCAACCTGGTGGACGGAGGAGAGTAGATCAGTGATTGTAAGGCACTAGAGAGGGAAGTGGGATGTGTAGAAGAGATGACGGATATGCCGAGTCATTCTTTGATGTTTAAGAGAAACGGTTGAAAGCACTGAGGATGAGGCTGGTGAAAGGAGTTGGGAGATGAGGAGGACCTGGGTGATGTTACTGTTCTCTAACGGAGGGATTGCTGAGCAAGAAGGAGACAGGAGATGGAAGTGACTGTCCTTATAATGTCTCTGAAGCATGACAGGACTTAGGAGGCGTAGGGTGTAACTGCCTTGCCTTATAATAAGAAGAGATAAAAGGAGTTGAAGAGAGCTATGGGATATGCTTAGTTTTCTGAAGAGCAGATTACATACCCTGATCCCTATTAATTCTGGGACTGAGTAAAGGGACGCAACACAGACCATAATACTGCTCTAGAAGCCAGTGTTTGGCCGATCATGTGACTGAAAGACAGGAGGAGGCTGATGGGACATGCATGGGGTGGTCTTTTGCTCATTGATCTGTGTTTTTCGATATCATCAAGAAGTGCGTTTGATTGTAAGGGACAGGAGGTTCCACACGTCATAGTTGGGGTGTTAATGCCCAATGAAAAGTCAGACTGCTCTGTTGGACCAGGCTGAAGTCGATTTCTTAAAAAGTGACTGAAAGGAGAAGGGCACAGTAAGACCACAGGAGACAGCTCTGATTCATCCATGAGCATCATGGGACTTGTAGTCCTACTGTATATGGGCAAAGTCTGCAGGTATTTTCTCCCCAAAGATTTTATATCAATTTTCCGAGGAAAAAATCCCTTTCAAAAATTGGTTTGTGAAAAGTATATACCTGCTCTTGGGTTAAAATTTATGTGTACACTTTTGCTACTCTTTTCCACAACCCCACCTGTGGGAACAATTTCCCAAAATGAAACAAATGCTTAAGCAAGTATGTACAAATGTACTGAACAATTTTCAAAAGCCCCATTTCTGTATATTACACCCGTCTGAATGTGCAGAAATGATTTTGAAAATCACTCTTATTATTCTTGAGACACTGGGACTACCTGTCCATTTAAGAAATTACTCAACCTCTCTGGTGTGGCTTGGAGGCTTGCCATGTGGCCACAGAGAGGTAGACATGAAGACACCCAGGCAGATGGATCTTCGTGAGTGAAGGCTTTAACAGACTCTTCTGCCATCACTATTTATACCGCCAACCCTGGTTTAGGCCACACATGGGATTCCAGGGGTATAAATAGGAATTGGAAGACTGTTGAACATTTCTAGTGAAGTTCAACCCAGAGCAGAGGAATGGCATTCTCACAATCCCTCTTGGGATCCCACACGCAGTTAGGAATGTTACCTGGAGGGAAGGGAGGGTAATAAAGGGAGCTAGAGGATGCTTGATGCTACATGCAAAGTGATGCACATTGGGAAAAAGAATCCAAATCATAGTTATCAGATGCTAGGGTCTACCTTGGGGGTCAGTGCACAAGAAAAAGTCCTGGGTGTCATTGTAGATAATACTCTGAAGCCTTCCACCCAATGTGCAGCCAAAAAAGCAAAAAGGATGCTAGGAATTGTTAGAAAAGGGATGGTAAACAAGACTAAGAATGTTATAATGCCTCTGTATCGCTTCATGGTGTGATTTCATAAGAAGAGCGAGTGTTTAAAAGGGGCTGGAACTCTCGTATGAGGAAAGACTACGGAGGTTAGGGCTCTTCAGCTTGGAAAAGAGACGGCTGAGGGGAGATAGGATTGAAGTCTACAAACTCCTGAGCGGTATAGAATGGGCACAAATGGATCCATTTTTTACTGCATCAAAATTTACAAAGACTAGGGGATACTCGATGAAGTTACAGGGAAATACTTTTAAAACTAATAGGAGGAAATATTTTTTTCACTCGGAGAATAGCTCTGGAGCACGTTTGCCAGAGGAAGTGGTAAGAGCAGTTAATGTAGCTGGTTTAAGAAAGGTTTGGACAAGTTCCTGGAGGAAAAGTCCACAGTCTGCTATAGAGATAGACATGGGGGAAGTCACTACTTGCCCTGGATCGGTAGCATGGAATATTGCCACTATTTGGGGTTTTTGCCAGGTACTTGTGACCTGAATTGGCTGCCGTGAAGATGGACCATTGGCCTGACCCAGTAAGGCTATTCCTATGATCTTGTGGTCCATTCCAGCCCTGTTATTGATTGATTGATTGATTTGGGTTTAGCTCTTTCCTTGACTCATTTTGCCTCTTTCTGTTGTGTCCACTTTAGCAAAGCTGGAGAAATGGAAGTTAGTGGACTGAGCCTCACAGGAGGCCATCTTGTCCTCATACTTTCTTCCTCAGAGCCTGGCTCTTATCTAGTTTTCTTCTTCCGATCTCTGGAGTCCCAAGTTGTTTTCTACGGAGAACTAAAGCTACCTAATCTTGTTCAAATGGCAAAGTAAGAACCAGCCTTCTCAAGTTCTTAGGAAGTATCACTGTTTTGAAGTTGCGAGGCACTGTCATGGAGTAAATACTAATTTTCCTAATGACAGAGTCAGGTTGGTTTACCCTGATAATTGCATTTCTAAAGTGAACGTTGTGGCCTTTAATGATAGCTTCCCCCTCTGCCAGTACGAAGTTTGCAGGCAGTCACGGGCCTGTCACTGGGCTCTAAGTGGGAAGGCGGACAGGACACACGGCAAGCCCACGATATAATGATGATCAGCTGGGAAGGAACGAGGGGGCTGCGCTGGCATTTTTAGATGATAAGATAAGCATGTTCTTGTGGAAAGACATCAGATCTTTAAGATCCTTTCATAAAAGCTTGCAGATAGTGGAGATCAGAGATTAGGGAGGCTCTTTCACCAATGACACAGGTAGGCCTGAGGGGGTTAATCTGTAAATCATGAATGCCTACAGCAGTCGTCCTCACAAGAAACACAAGAGTGCCCAATAATAATATGGTGACCCGTTGAATGCGCGTACGACAATTGCGTGCATGATAAATGCACACACTGAATGGGAGTTGACCCGTAAAATGTGCTCCGATAATTTGGATACTATTTTGTCTTTTTGAGGGTTACAGGATTCCAGAAACATCACCAAACAGAGAGTCAGTGTTCCCTGAATAGGCTAGCAGCCTTCCAGAATGCACCACAGAACTGTTTGACCATTTCTTTAAGGGGCAGCATGTTGGACAGATGACTCTGAATCTGATATTTTAGCTGTGAGTTTATTTAATGCATTTTGGAAAACAGGTGGCCTGGGCAAAGTTCATTCCACCTCTGTCCTTTTCCTCCAGTACGCTTGTTTTTAATTTGGCACCGTTTACTGCTGGGACCATAAGTCGCAGCTGTCGATAGTAATAAGCTGGCTGTCTCTGAGTCGGGAGTGTGGTATGTGGAGGGCATTGGATTTCCACTGTAAATGCTCTTCATTCGTTTACAGGGATTTCCCCCAAGAGATTCTCAGGAAGAGGGAGAAAGGTATGTGCGAGACATTTCACCTGCCAGACTCGCCTGATGCTATAAATCAGATCACATGCTGAAGTGCTGTTGCCATTTCTGTGCATTGAGACAGTCTCCCCGAAGGAAATGTCTCTCTTTCTCACTCTGATTTCAAATGCCCATCTGAGAAAGACATTCAACGTGATGGCCAGATTTCACATGCATGTTGCATAGGGAAGTGTCTCCAAATTGCTTCATTTTGCTTATAATAATGAGCCTCATGTCGAGAATAGATTAAGAGAATACAGGAAGTTGTAGTCTTTTTTTCTACTGAGCACAATATCTGGTGTCTAGACGAGGTCTTTGTGCTTAACCTTCTGCACTAAAATGTTTTTTTTTATCTATTGGAAAGGTTTTTCTGGTTTTATTCTCCAAACAGTGTCATAAATAGAGAGGAGCCAATTGGGGGCTTTGGCCCCTCCTACTGCATCCCAAGATGCATTGGGAGGGGGAAGCCCCATCATTTGCAGCACACGGCCCTGTAGGCAGGAGGGAGGGAGCTTCCCTCCTGCCGTTTGCTCTTTCGAAGGAATGGGGGGAGGTCAGGAGGATGTGGGGAAAGTGAACGGGATATTGGGGGAGGGGTGTAGGGCTCTGCGGCTCAGCTGATCCTTGGAGGAGGAATCCCCATCAGCTGAGTCACCAGGAATCCCCCAAACTGGCTCAGCTGATGGGGATTCCTTCTGCCGCGATCAGCTGATGGGAAGCCTACATGTTGTTGTTGGGGTTTTTTTGCTCTTTGGGTGGTGGGAGGGCGTTGTGACCACTGGGGAAATAAGTGGGGGTCATGCCTTAAATCCTCCAGTGGTCTTCATGTCAGTTTGGGCACCCTTGTGGAACTTAGACGCAACTCAAACAGGTCTAACTGCAGGTCTAGTTCCCTCTAGGAAAGCTTTGATTATGGCTGGGGTACGTCTAGGTTGAAGCCCGCCCAATTCCCCCCCATAACACACCTCCCAACCCACCCCTTTGAGCTCTGTATGCACAGCAGCTTAGAAGTGCTTCTGCACATCCAGAAAGTTGGTTTTGATTATCGGCACTTGGACGTCTCTGCTATTAGGATGTCTAAGTGCCGACTTTTTGGGCGTTTTAAAGTTTTGATTATCAGCCCCATAGTAAATGATGGCAGATAAAGACCCGAATAGTCCATCCAGTGTGCCCAACCATACACACTCTATAAATTAATGATTTAATTTAAAATTATCCTTTTTCTTAGATATTTTTGGGCCAGAAGCCCAGAGCTCTGCCTGTGCGTGCCTGTGCTTAGTATTGGAGCTTCTGTCAAAGTTCACTCCAGCCCATCTAAACCATCCCAGCCATCGAAGCCCTCCCCAGCTCGTCCTCATATACAGACACAGACCGTTGAAGTCTACCCAATACCAGCCTTAGATCCTTCAATATATACCATTATTTTCTGATTAGAGATCCTCTGTTTTTATCCCATGCATTTTTGAACTCCGTCACCGTTTTCCTCTCCACCACCTCCCTCGGGAGCGCATTCCATGCATCCACCACCCTCTCCGTAAAGATGAATTTCCTAACATTGCTCTTGAGTCTACCACCCATCAACCTCAGATTATGCCCTCTGGTTTTACCATTTTCCTTTCTCTGAAAAAGATTTTGTTCTACATTAATACCTTTCAATCATATCTCCCCTGTCCCTCCTTTCCTCTTCTAGGGTACACATATTCAGGGCTTCCAGTTTCTCCTCATACATCTTTTCACCATTGCTAAGGAAGTTTTCTAATAAAGGTTGGACCAATGTATTATCAGACTTACATGTATTTGAAACTATGTAAGGGGTTCTGTTTTTCCAGACAATGTAGATCCCAGGTGCCAGACAACCATATACAGGAGGATATCGGAGCAAGCAAAACTCACCGACACCAGTGCAGCTGATACCCTAATGGTCAGTTGCCAAGTCCTCGTGGTCTTTCCAGTTGACTTCTCATGACCTCAGACCTATTCCACTAATTGACACAGGACTTGCCAGAGGTACCTGGCTTTTCAAACAGCTGCATTTCTTCTAAGACATCTAGGAATTACAAAACATTTGCAACCTGCTGCACAGATCAAATAGCTCATTAATTCTATCCTTGCAGCCCACCAGACAGGTCTGGCTTCTGGCTGCGTGCGTCCCCACATTTCCACTAGGATTCCACTTCTGCTTATTCTAGCACTTGCTTCCTAACCCCCCTCCAATGCTATTTTATTCTTCTGATGGCTCTTCACTAAGGATCCAATGTGCTTGTTAGATGCCTTCTTGAAATTTTCTTCTGTCTTCTTCCTGGAAGGCATCTCTTCGACTTCCACATTTTAGTAAAAAAACAAACAAACCCACAATATGCCAAACATTCTTGAGTCTGCACCCTGGGAGACTGATATCATCACACCTTTTTCTAGGACTTCCTTTTTATCAGAAAAACATTGTGTTCTTATGCAGAATAAGTATTTTCACATATTAATGCACCACTGCAGTAGGCCCAGAGAGTGGAAGCTTGGGATGCAGGAAGCATGGCATCCTTGAGCACCACATCCATCTTCAGCAATCGTCCGTGAAAGATAAAGAAAGACTTGAACATTGGCCTGTCAATTTATTTAAATGTGTGCTTGGCCCTAGGGACTCTTAAACACATCTTGATCTCCAGAGCATCTATATCTCCCAGGTCTCTTCTTTCCTTGAAAAAAAAAATAAAAAGAAAGATGTCCAAAAGACGGTATAAACCGGCACTTGGACATTTGTATCGACGATTTTCAAAACTTATTTCTTAGACATCGTGCTAGACTTTTTGTCTGCTGTGCGTTCAAAGTTCAAGGGGGCATGTTGAAGACATTGTATTGGCAGGCTTAGGCGTTCTTAGTGTTTGAGCGTCTTGTGGGATGTCATATAGATGTCTGGAGCTAGACCAGTTCTAAAAGCATCTAAGGGCCAAAATGGTACCCAAACTGACCAGATGACCACTGGAGGGATTAAATCATGACCCCCCTCCTAGTGCATGCCTGTCTCTATAACAAGAGCAAGAAATCTTAGTAGAGCAGGAAGCAGGTGTCTGGAGTAACCTGGTTGGTGGTATCGTGAACTGTAGCGAGAGGGATCCAGGCCCATATCTCACTCTAGCTACTAGGTTTATGGTGGAAAGTGTGAGCCCACCAAAATACTACTGTACTGCTATATAGGTGACACCTGCAGGGTGGTAGACAGGTGGGAATAGTAGGTTTGGGGGGAGCTTTGGAGGGCTCGCCATATATTACAAGGGAGTTATGGTGCGATGTGTACCTGGCACCCTTTATGTGAATCTCGAAACAATGCCACTGTTCTGCTGGCGTGTCTATGTGGCCCTGCCTACGTCCAAATAGCTTGGTTTTGGACGTTTTTAACTTGGATGTTTTTTTTCAATAATGGCCAAAAATGTTAAACATCCTAAGGGCCAAACATCTAGATCAGGGGTGTCAAAGTCGATCCTCGAGGGCCGCAATCCAGTCGGGTTTTCAGGATTTCCCCAATGAATATGCATGAGATCTATGTGCATGCACTGCTTTCAATGCATATTCATTGGGGAAATCCTGAAAACCCGACTGGATTGCGGCCCTCGAGGACCGACTTCGACACCTGTGATCTAGATAGGTGATCAAAAAAAAAAATGACAAGACATCTAGCAGTTTCAAAAATGGACATTTTCTCCACCCGATTTTTCAAGACGTCCAAATCGAACTTAGACACACTATCGAAAATTGGCCCTTTTCTGGACTGCCTCCATTCAGTCGAAATTCTAACTGAAGTTTAGCTGCTTGAATGGACTCAAGACTGCAGGAGAGCTGACCAAGAGTAGAATCAATTCTTGGTTTTCTACCAGTTACTCTGGTCTCTATGCACTTTGACATCCTTTGAGCCCTGGAAACTGCATCCAAGAACTACCTGTTATACTCGAATATACACTGCTTTGATAGCTTTCAGATTTGCAAGTGGAATAATTAAAAAAAAAAAAAAGTAGAGAGGGGCAGATTCTTCAAAATTTCAAAAACTACAAGAACGAGAGGGCATTCGGAAAAGTTGAAAGGGGACAGATTCAAAACCAATGCTAGGAAGTTTTTCTTCACCCAGCGGGTGGTGGACACCTGGAATGAGCTTCCAGAAGGCATGATAGGACAGAGTACGGTATTAGGGTTTAAGAAGGAAATGGATAATTTTCTGAAGGAAAAGGGGATAGAGGGGTATAGATAGAGGACTACTACACAGGTCCTGGACCTGTTGGGCCACCACATGAGCAGACTGCTGGGCACGATGGACCTCTGGTCTGACCCAGCAGAGGCACTGCTTATGTTCTTATGAAAAATCCCGATCATACGGGAGGAAAGGAAAAACGAACGGAAATAAATAAGCTGCAAATGGGAGAGAGATTTTGCTGAGTCTAGTGTGTTATTTCAGTGCTAGGTTTGTCTGCAATAAAATAGGTCCAATCAGAAATATGGTGGGAGATAATCAATATAGATTAGCTTTAATAACACAAACCTGGTTAACTGAAAGTGATAACTCTTCATTAGAGCTGATTTACCCTCAGGGATCTGCTATTCATTCTGTTCCAAGGAAAGGGGTTGCAATGGTGTTTAGAAAGACCTCGGAAGGGGAAGAAAGTGCTGCTGGATATTTCGGCCCCTTAAGGATGGCTAGAAATTTGCAAAGGGATCCCTGCCTGGACAAATTGTACCTTTGGCTCATCAGATTTATATAGTGCTGAAAGGAGCACGCAAAGCTGTAGATTTTGATATTCATAAAACTCTTCAATCTCTCATGGCGCACCTGGAATCTCTTCGGGGCACAGTTTGAGAGACAAGTAGGAGGTGAACCAGTCTAATGCTAGGTCCCCAATTCCTATAGTTTTTAAGTCGTTGTAGGAGGAGCAAATGAACCCAGATCACCAGGATCAAAGTCCACAAGCCTAACCACTAGGCCACACTTCCATCGGGTCCTTTTCCTTTTGCAAGCCAAGCAGTATATAAAGCTCAATAAACCATTTATTGGTACCTGACAGTCACTTTACACCAGGGGTGTCAAAGTCCCTCCTCGAGGGCCGGAATCCATTGGGGTTTTCAGGATTTCCCCAATGAATATGCATTGAAAGAAGTACATGCAAATAGATCTCATGCATATTCATTGGGGAAATCCTGAAAGCCCGGCTGGATTGCGGCCCTCGAGGAGGGACATTGACACCCCCTGCTTTACACAGACACGTCTATTAGTAAGGCTGGTCTTGAGCTTTTCTCCTTCACCCCAATATCTGGATTTCTCACATCAAGGTTTTCATTTTCCACACTTCTGTCAAGATTGTTATCCCAGGGTTTTCCTGGCACGGCAGCGTTACAGTGGCGGAACTGGGCTCTCTTATGAGGTCTTAGTAAGACTGTGGGTCTCTGCCTCTGCTTTATATTGGTCTTTCCCCTTTTTTATTTTTTGCTTGAAGTAGTTCTTGGGCTCTTTTGCATCCCTGGGACATGGCATTGCTCCCTCTCACCATCCTCCCAGATAAATCAGTGCAATTTCCAAGGCAGAAAACCAAACTTTCCACCGCTGCCTGTGACTGAGGTCGGCTTCTGGAAGCTGCAGGCTGGCAACACATTCCTTTCCCTCCCGTCTGCTCTAGTCTCTCTCTTCTGTTATTACCTTTCTGCTACATAGTTTAAATTTCTGTCCGATGTCATAATAGTGTTGGAAAGGAGCAGCTGATTCATAAGAATAGCCTTCCTGGATCAGACCAATGGTCCATCTAGCCCAGGATCCCGTCTTCTCAGAGGCCAATCCAGGTCACAAGTACCTGGCAAGAAAACAAATAGTAGCAGCATTCCATGCCAGTGATCCAGGGTAAGCAATGGCTTCCCCCATGTCTGTCTCAACAGCAGTTTATGGACTTTTCCTCCAGGAACTTGTCCAAACCTTTTTTAAAAACAAGCTACATTGACCGTTCTTACCACATTCTGGTAACGCATTCCAGAGCTTAACTATTCTCTGAGTAAAAAATATTTCCCACTATTCGTCCCCATTATTCACTCTGACTTTATAAAGGAGGGTTAGGGACTAACCCCAGACCCAGGATGTTCTCTGGTACTGCCTTTTTCTAGGAAATTTCTCCCAGGGACATTCTTCTCCCTGTGACAGGACATATACCCCATCACAATAATGCAATACAATACAAAATAGTTATATTTCACAAATAAACCTATACAGCTCTATGTGGATCACAATTAATTCTATTTGCAGTAGAATCTTAGTTAACTGGGACTCTCACCCAACCAGCAAAAAAATTGCTGCTGAAAAAACAGTGTCCCCCAAAACACCTGTGGAAGCGGTCCTGAGCCACAAACCCCATCTCCCTCCTGACCCATAGCACCAGGCAGTGTCCTGAGCTGCAAATCCCACCTCCCTCCCTCAAGCCCCCAAGCAGCTGATAGACGACTCCCCTCCCTCCTGCCCCGAAGCACCAGCGCAGCAACGGTCCTGAGCTGCAAAGTCCCTCTCTCCCCCTTAAGCCCCCCTGTGGCAGAAGCAGGTGGCAGTCCTGAGCCGCAAACCCCCTGGATCCCTCTCTCCCTTCCTTACCCGAAACGCAGCCCAGTACCCCCACCTGCCTCTGCCAAGCTTAGTGTGTTATGGCAGCTATGAGAGCAACTAGAATGTTAGGAATTATCTGGAAAGGAATGGAAAACAAAGAGGAAAATGTTATAATGCCCTTGTATCGCACTATGGTAAGGCTGCACCTCGAATACTGTGTGCAATTCTGGTCGCTATATCTCAATAAAGATATAGCAGAATTAGAAAAGGTACAGAGAAGGGCGACAAAAATGATAAAAGGGATGGGACAACTTCCCAATGAGGAAAGGCTGAAGGGGCTAGGGCTCTTCAGCTTGGAGAAGACACGGCTCAGGGGGATATGATAGAGGTCTATAAAATACTGATTGGATGGGGTAGATGTGAATCGCTTGTTCACTCTTTCCAAAAATACTAGGACTAGGGGGCATGCGATGAAGCTATTAAGCGGTAGATTTAAAACGAACCAGAGAAAATATTTCTTCGCACAACATGTAATTAAACTCTGGAATTCGTTGCCGGAGAATGTGGTGAAATCAGTTAGCTTAGCGGGGTTTTAAAAAGGCTTGGATAATTTCCTAAAAGAGAAGTCTATAGGCCACGATTGATGATTTGTAATCCTACTATAGTTTCCTGCTATTTTTAGTGGGTTAAATGTGTTTACTGAAAGTACTGTTACGTGTTGTCCTCTGAATCATTGTGAATGTTTTATGCTGTAAACCGCTTAGTTATAGACGGTTAAGAAATTTTAGAAATAAATAAATTATTGAGATGGCTTGGGGAAATCTTCTGCTTATTCCTAGGATAAGCAAGATAAAAATCTGTTTTACTACTTGGGATCTGGGTTGGCCACTGTTACAAGAAGGATACTGGGCTTGATGGACCTTCGGTCTGTCCCAGTTTCGCAACTCGTATGTTCTTATGTGAGCCAAGTCTAGGACAATCAAGCCATTGTGACATCACTGCTGAGTTGGCTCTTAGGCATTGGTGGAATGAGGCTTTATGACATCACAATCTCAGCTCTGGAATGTTGCTACTCTTTGGGTTTCTGCCAGGAACTTGGAACCTGGGTTGGCCACTGTTGGAAGGTGGATACTGGGCTTGATGGACCTTTGGTCTGTCCCATTATGGCAGCTCTTATGTTCTTAAGACAGTTCAGTGCCATTTGCATGGCTATCCCTGTCATAATTAGGAAAAGCTTGCATTTGTAGCAGTCCATAGAACAGTTTTCTGAAGAAAAAAAAAAAAAAGAAGACCCCCATCCACCATGAAGTGACTCAGGATTCAGCAGAAATCAGTTCCCATAGAGGTCTTGGGCAGAGAGCCATCCTTGAGAAAGAACCCGTCTGCCATGAGCTGACTCAGGGTTCTGCAAAATCGCTTTCCATAGAGGTCTCGGGCGGGGAGCCGTCCTCTGGGAAATAGGCTAATACTCAGCAGAAACGGACTGGATATTTATTAGCACTCAGCAATTTGCAGATTAAGAGAGGGAAAAATGTATTTCTAGCACACTAGTGAATAGAGGGAGGCCTGTAAAAACTCAGTTTATTCACACAACTAAGACCCAGCAAAAAGCCCTTTCACATCAAGAATCTGTCTCCTTTTGAAAGATGACTGAGAACCTTAAAATTCAAGCCAAGGTTGCTAGCACTGCTTTGGATATGATATCTTGACCTGCGGAATTTGATCTTCATTTGGGATCAGTTGAATAAAGCACTGGGTTATCCCAATGTTCACTGAAGATCTCAGGAGAACCTTCTGATGGCTTTGCCTTTTGGGAATTGCTTTGAATTATCAGCCGTCCTATTTTTTTAATTTATTTCAGAATTTATATACTACGTATAGCTTTAGTGGCTTACATTCAGGTGCTTGAGCAGTTTTCCCCATCTATCCTGATGGGTTCACCGTCAAAAGCGCGGAGGACAGCGTGCCGCTTCTTCTGCTGCTTTGAGGCGTTCCGTTTTACGTTCTGAGGGGGTGTGGGGGGGGAACCCCCTGATTACACTGAAAACTCCTGTTCTCCTTCCCGTTTTCGATCTTTGGGAGTTTTCATTGTAGTAGGGGGTTCCTCCCCCACCCTCTTAGAGTGCAAAAGGGAAGGCTTCAAAGTGGTGGAGCGCTTTTCTCCTGTGCTCAAACGTCGGTGCGCTGTTGTCCTCCGCAGTTTTGACATGTCACCCGTCCTGATGGGCTCACAATCTTATCTCATGTACTTGGGAAGGATGAAGTGACTTGCCCAGGGTCACAAGGACCAGCATGGGATTTGAACCCACAACCTCAGGGGGCTGAGGCTGTAGCTCTAACCACTGTGCCACGCACTCCCCACATATAAGAATTGCTTTCTTGTTAGAACTCCTTTCTTACACTCGGGGACTGGGTTCTACCTTCTCGTGAACGTTTGCATGCATTCTTCATCTGTCTTTTGTTAGCACGGGCGTGCAAAGAATTACTTTCAGCAATATCCGCCACACATAATCCTTTTTCAAAGGTCTTCTTAACAGCCTGTGCAACTATCAGCAAGACGGAGCGAGAGAAACTACCATAAATTGATTCTTAATAAGGGAAGAAATAAAGAGATTGAAGATTGTTCAGTGGATAGGGAACAGAACGAAAGAAGTAATAGAACGATAGCTACATTACTGATTAAGGTTAAGGGCTACTAGCTGGATTTAAAGACCTGAGAGATCGGCAATTCGTGGTCTGTTAATAGAAAGAAAGAGAAAGCGGGTTCTGTATGTGTGTTCATTCCTAGGCAAAGGCCATCCAACAACCTTATCTAATTACGTCCCCAATCAGTCCACTTCTCGTTCTTCTCAATTAAGAGCTCTTTATTGATTAATTATGCTTCCTGCCCTTTAAGTAACACAGCTCCCAGAAAGGAGCCCAGGTAGAAAACATTACCTTGGGATGCTCTGGGCGGGATCAGTCTACGATACGACCCGCAAAGCTCCCACAGACGTCAAGTCCAAACTTAAAACCTTCTTATTTAGCGACGCCTACCAGACCTCAGAAAGGACCCATTACTCAGCTATTATGATCAAACCTGGCAATGAGTAAGAACCGCTTTTCAGAAGTGAAATCCCCCCCCCCCTTTCCTATTGTTATCTCCACTCCCCCTTTCTCAGGAGCTCATCTACCTGTACCTGTTCCAGAGTCAAAATGTTAGTGAGGAAAGGATTTAGGCTTCTCAGCACCAAGGACAGTGTTAGAAGAACATGAACATAAGAATTAAACGCAAGAAAATTATTTTTTTTCCTTCCAAAACTTGTCCATCCCAACATCTTGCTACAGGCTGAGATATCTGTACAAGTTTGAGAGGTGACTGAAAGAGGGACGGAGGGGCCTCTCCCCACTAAGAACAAGTGCTATTGACATTTGATAAGGCGGTATATCAAGTTTTGAATAAACCTGAAATCGTGAGATAGAAGTTCCTGATCTCTGTGCCGTTGCATGAGAGTCGCAGTCGCAGGAAGAAAGGTTGACCAGCTGCCTACTGCCAAGTCTATGAAGACTTTCACGGCATGTCATTTGCAGTGAAACCGGGGCTTTTCCCTTTTAAACTTAGCGAGTTCAAAGTACGAGAGCTAAAAGCAATTCTCATACTTTACACGGGCAGGCAGTAGAAATCGGGTGGGGGGAAGGGTAAAATGGCTGCTATACTTTTGAAAATGCTGCCTTATTCCCAATGGAATGCCTCTTTCTTGTTTTAAAATCTGCAGCGAATTACTGTTGCCAGTTAAGCGGAAAATATTCAAAGCATATATGATGTGAACCTGATGCCCTATGAGGGCAGTTTATCCAGGAAACAGGCCACACTGGGAGCACCATGGTGAGGCTGGGTTCTTGATACCGTAGACTTCCTTGTTTATCATTGATGCAAATGATCCTGTGGCCTTCTGAATGCATCATAACAAAAGAATAGCCTTCCAGGGTCAGACCAATGGTCCATCAAACCCAGTATCCTGTCTCCGTGGAGGCCAATCCAAGTCACAAATAACTGGCAGAAACCCAAATAGTAGCAGCATTCCATGCTACCGTCCCATGTCTGTCTCAACAGTAGACTATGGACTTTTCCTCCAGGAACTTGTCCAAACCTTTTTTTAAAACCAGCTACATTAGCTGCTCTTACCCCATCCTCTGGCAACGCCTTCCAGAGCTTAACTAGTCTCTGAGTGAAAAACTATTTCCTCCTATTGGTTTTAAAAGTCATCGAGTGTCCCCTTGTCTTTGTAAATCTTGATGCAGTAAAAAAAATTGATCCACGTGTTCTACACCAGTGGTTCCCAACCCTGTCCTGGAGGACCACCAGGCCAATTGGGTTTTCAGGCTAACCCTAATGAATATGCATGAGAGAGATTTGCATATAATGGAAGTAAGAGGCATGCAAATCTGCTCCATGCATATTCATTAGGGCTAGCCTGAAAACCCGATTGGCCTGGTGGTCCTCCAGGACAGGATTGGGAACCACTGTTCTACACCACTCAGGATACCAGTAATGTAGTGATACCAGAAATCTGAAAACTGCTGCAAAAGTCTTTTTATTTATGTAAACAGACTGTGGCACCTTTCCACCTACATTTGGCGTTCTACCAAACTGATCAACAGCCCCTCTCCCTAAGAAGCCCCCCTTTTCCTGCAACCTTCCTTCTCGTAAACAGTGCCCTAGCCCTATCAATATTCTCAGCTCAGTACGCCTGCTTTTTCTCCTCTGAATATCTCGCTCCACGCAGCACAGACAAACAATGAACTTTCTCTTCTGTAAAATCTAAAGTGTGATGAAGCTCTGCCAGACTACCAGCAGGTTACTGGCAATTAAGGGATAATTATCTAGGGCTGTAGATAAGATGAGTAATTCTTCCGAAATCTGATGAGCAATAGCTCTGCATTCTGTGCCAGAAAATTTATGGAAACATAAAGTGATGACCAAGAAGGACCACAAAGCCCATCCAATGAGGCCATTCCCTTGTCGAGCTACACTATAAGGTGAATTAAGTGGGGTTGTACATTCATGATCATGGATTGAATTTTTTGGACATTTAAAGTATGTTCAAATCATTTGTACGGACATATATGAACAATTAATAACACCTACACTCTATGTCAGGGAGAGCCATATTCCAGTCGGGTTTTCAGGATTACCCAATGAATATGCATTGAAAGCAGTGCATGCAAATAGATCTCATACATATTCATTGGGGAAATCCTGAAAACCCGACTGGAATATGGCTGTCAAGGACCGGAGTTTCCTACCCCTGCTCTATGTAATCAAGACAAAGAAAAGTGGTTACGATGTAAAATCAACGTGCTCTACAAACCTGTCCCCTTTTTCCTCATTCTCTTCCTTGTCGTAATGTTTTCTGCCTCTCTTTCTTCTCCCCTTCCTCCCCCCCCCCCTCTCTCTGTTCTCTAACTCGGAACGTGTATGCAATATTATTCCCAAAGATTTGTTTATTTAAAAAAAAATTATCCCACAGGTCTAGATGCATAAAACTAGTTGAAGTCAGATAATTTACTGAAGTTGATTCTCTTTCTGACTAGTGAGGATTTCTAGAACTTAACAGCATCCCCCGCTCCCTCCCTCTTTGCAGATATACTCCTAATCCATCACAAGGGTTTCCCTTTTCAAGATTTGGTTCTGCAGGTGTTTCCCACTAAGGTACATCATTCTCATTGTATTTCACGCTTGGGTTGTTGTTTTTCAACCTGGTTACTATTCGTTCTCCACCTTTATGAATCTTAATATTCGGAGCATTTCTTTGCCACTTCTCATCGGAACCACATCAAGACATCGCACCATTAGACACGAAGCAGGAACACAAAGGCTGGGGATGATTTTGGAAACAAGTGATATGAGCTGTGAAAGGGCTCTTTGTTCCAGAAAAGTGTGAAAATATATGGAACAACATGTGTCTTCACAGTAAGTCTATTTGATGTTTGTATAGCTGTTCCAAGCATCTGATTCCCTGAATATATTTGTGTCCAGTGTTTCAACACTTTCAAAGTCATCGTTAGAAAGAGTCACACGTTAAAAGACCTCTGTTGCACTTAAAGATATTCGCTCAAGTGCCTCTTTAATCCCACGAGCTCTGCAGCAATTCAAAACTGTGAGCACCAATAATTCTATGGTTCTACAAATGCGTAGAATAGTCTCCCAGTAGAGGTGGTGGAGGCAAAACCGTGTCTGAATTCAAACAAGCCTGGGACAGGCACGTGGGATCTCTTAGGGACAGGAGGAGATAGTGGATCCAGACTAGGTTTGGCTTTTATCTGCCGTCGTGTTTCTACCATAAAGCTCTATGACCTCACAAAAATACATCTAGCATTTTTTTTTTTTCTAATCGTCTATCTGGACACCACATTTTTGACCAAAATTTCATCCATGTCCCAAACGCCCAGAGTAAAACCATTTGGATGTGGGAGGGGCCAGCATCGTGATGGACTGGCCACCCAGACATGGCAACAGAGCAGTGGGGCACCTTGTAGGGCACTGCTGTGAACTTCACATAAAGGGTGCCACATAAACATCTCACCAGAACTCCCTTATAGGTTATGATGAGCCCCCAAAACCCACTAGACCCACCTGTCTACAACCCAAATAGCCCTTAAGGCAGCAGATGGCACCTATAAGGCCGCAGAGTTGGTTTGGGGGGATACTGGTGGGCTCACATTTTCCACCATCAATGTAGTGGTTCGAGTGGCTTATGGGCCTAGGTCCTCCTCTCTATGATTCACTATCCCACCCCCAGGCTACTTAAGACACCTGTATGCAGCTCTACTAGGCTTTCCTATAGCAGGACAAAGGCAAAAAAGAAGACCCAACAGATCTTCAGTCAAAAACGATAAACCAAGGACAAAGGAAAGGGCTGCAGACAGGTGTCAAGATGCAGGCGAAATTTATTAGAAACAAATAAACCACTTAGAGCAATATGGGACATTCTGTTTGTGTACTACACATTATACAGATCGGGCATATTTGTTACCACCTTTCTATGGGACCCCTGAGGAAGACAGTGTTGCTCGAAACACGGACCGTGTCGGGTCCCATATTGCTATAAGTGGTTTATTTGTTTAGAATAAATTTTGCCTGCATCTTGTACACCTGTCTCCAGTCCTTTTCTTTGTCCTTGGTTGATGTTCCGGAAATAGGTGCATACTTTTTTATTCCGATATTTGTGGCAGTGTGAGGGGGGTCAATGATCACTGGGGGGGAAGTGTGGGGAGTCTTTACACTGTCCCTGCAGTGATTATCTGGTCACTTTGCCACTTATACCTGCTTTTACATCGTCTAACTCACAAAGAAAAGTTTTGTCCAGGAAGTCTCGTGAAACGTTCAGTTATCCCTGCAGTCGGCTCACATCCCACCCAAATACCGCCCTAACCACTCCTCCAGATATGTCCCTTTCAGCTCTGGGTGCACAGTAGCATTCAGAGGCCTAAAATGTTCCTGGATACGTCCAGAAATTCGGTTTGATTATTGGCAGTTAGATGACCTGTCTTTTAGGTCATCCAAGTACTGACTTGGGCGGGTTTTTAGACGTGTTTAAGTTTTGATTATGAGCCCCTTAGCCTATAGGGAGAGGAGGAGATAATGGATGCTTCAGATGGGCCATTGGGCCTTTATCTGCCGTCATGTTGCCATGTTTCAGATGAGACTGTTTAAGTGTTGGTCTTTCATCGACAGCTTTGCTTAGGTACAATTTGGAAACTTTTCCCAACTTTCTTTTGTTGACATGCTGTAGCCATCCTCAAACTATCTGACCACTTTCTTCTGTGAAGATCATCTGTATTTTCTAGCAATTTCCTGGGCTTTGGTCCAGCTAAAGTCAGACATAAGACCACCATCACGGAGAGCACAAAGCTTTGGACTCTTGGATTTGGGTGGGATCGCCAAACCCAGAAGCGAGGAATGTGGTTCTCGATCCTCAGTTTGTGCAACTCCCACCCTCAAGTTCAATAATGCAAGTGAGAAAGGAAAACCCACACACAGCTGTCCTCGCGCTGCGGAGGCCCTCCAAACCTTCAGGGAGCCTCCAATCCCACAAGCGGTGACAGCAGTAATTATTTCCTGAATGAATTATTACCAGCTGTTCTCTAGATCTTCTGTTCTAGCTTGAAATCTAAACAAAGACGCCCCTCATCCACACCTACACCCACGCCCACGTCCATACAGATGTTCTGGATTCCGTGGAGATAAGGGAGAGGCTACAGACGATCTGGCATGCCTCCCTCGGCACTAGAGTAGTGATTCCAGACCTGGGCAGAATTTGTGTTCTGGCTGGGAGAACTGGAAACGTCTGATGGGGAGGGCAAAGGCTGGAAACCAGTGCCAGAAGGTCTCTCCATTGGGGGAGGTGGTTGGGATATCGAATTTGTTGCATTGTTGCTCTAACTCTCGTTACACTTTGGATTTACCCGACACCCCTTTGCATCCCTTCATATGATCATCAGTACAAAATTCTGCTGCATTTTAGGTCCTGAATGTCAATTACACAAATGCAGCTATTGATAGCTTTTCAGCCTCTAATTAACTCTTTTTTTGTTTCTTTGTTTTTGCATCTGTTTGTTGCAACTTGATAGGAAAGATAATAAGTTTAGGGACCTTAGATTCTGCCACTATAGCGGTAATTGTGGCAGTGGTTAGATGCCCCTGGATGGCACCTTAATGCACACTTTCCCCAGAGAAGAGTGACTACAATGGTAAAGGGGCTGGAGGAGTTGCCGTACAGTGAGAGATTGGAGAAACTGGGCCTCATCTCTCTCGAAAAGAGGAGACTGAGAGGGGACATGATTGAAACATTCAAGATAATAAAGGGAATAGACGTAGTAGATAAAGAGAGATCGTTCACCCTCTCCGAGGTAGAGAGTCCCCGCAGGACTTCAATTTCCATGTCCCATCCCATCGAGTTTTGTAAGCTCATTCCTGTAAGCTCTGCCTTAACCACACAAGCCTTGAACACTTATGATTTTCAAGTGTTTGAGGCTTGTGCAGATGAGGACGGAGCTCAGGCATTGGTGGAATGAGGCATGATGACATCACAATCAGAGCTCTAGAATGTTGCTACTTATGAGGATGGAGCTCAGGCATTGGTGGAATGAGGCATTATGACATCACAATCTGAGCTCTAGAATGTTGCTACTTATGAGGACGGAGCTCAGGCATTGGTGGAATGAGGCATTATGACATCACAATCTGAGCTCTATAATGTTGCTACTTATGAGGACGGAGCTCAGGCATTGGTAGAATGAGGCATTATGACATCACAATCTGAGCTCTAGAATGTTGCTACTTAGGATTTTAAAGTGTCTGAGGCTTGTGCAGATGAGGATGGAGTTTAGGCATTGGTGGAATGAGGCATGATGACATCACAATCGGAGCTCTAGAATGTTGCTACTTATGAGGACGGAGCTCAGGCATTGGTGGAATGAGGCATTATGACATCACAATCTGAGCTCTAGAATGTTGCTACTTATGAGGACGGAGCTCAGGCATTGGTGGAATGAGGCATTATGACATCACAATCTGAGCTCTAGAATGTTGCTACTTTTGATTTTAAAGGGTTTGAGGCTTGTGCAGATGAGGATGGAGCTCAGGCATTGGTGGAATGAGGTATTATGGCATCACAATCTGAGCTCTAGAATGTTGCTACTTAGGATTTTAAAGGGTTTGAGGATTCTGCAGATGAGGAGGGAGCTTGCAGGAATGGGACAGGAAAAAAACTCGCGGGGTGTGAAAACAAGTTCCCATGGGGACAGGGAAAAATTTGTCCCTGTGTCATTCTCTACTAAAGACACCAAAAGAAAAACCAAGATTTTAGCCCGTGCACCATGTTTCCAGATGTTAAGTCAGAGATGTCTTGCAACTAAGCTCTTTCCAAGCTTGTGTATGGTGGTCATTTACAGAGAGAGCTTTGCAGGAAGCCCTGCTTCCTCACCCATGACCTTGGCAAGTCTTCCTCAGCTCATGTATCTGTAAGCTCTTTCAAGTAGAGACCTCATAGTAACAAGTGAACGTGGATAAATTCAGTTCCTAAATTCAGTCATTCCTGCTAGTCCAATCCTGCAGTCCAAGCCGGGTCCTAAAACGAGACTGTACAGCTGTATGGATTTCAGGAAGGCGTTGGTTACAGATGTGTGCAGTCTGTGCCATCTTCTAATCACCATGAGGGCACCAGTGCAGCGCTGCAAGCTGGCTCGTCACCATGGAGACCAAAAATTATTCGGCTCTGGGATTGAGAGACTGAACAGATTTAACTGATTATTTACCGGAGAGCTCGAGCTGTTGTCTGCCTGAATATTTGAATATCAATTCCTGGTCCATTTGAGATGTGTGAAATGTGCAACAGCAGAAGCCAGTTGGGTTGGTCCTGTTAACTTTGCCTGTATGTGACCACATGCGCATGCAAATATGCCCAATGAGCGACTTGCAATGACTTGAGGACACATACTTTGCCGATAGGCTTGTACAGGGCGGAGTTTTGGTGGAACACAGGCATGTTCACAAGTAATGTGCGTACATTAGAAAACACGATAATTTACACATGATTGTAATCTAAGCGTGAACATGTACACCAGCTCGAGAGCACAGCTTCTTTTGCTTACACTAATATTTTCTAAAGATGCCTTTGCGTTTTTCGGTACACTGACAAATCTGCGCAGGACAATTGCGCACATGAGAATTGTGGCCGGTCAATTGCACCCCATGACTGAATCTGCCATAAGTGGAAATCCGGAAGGCCCTGATTTGCTCAGGCGCCTCAAGCTCCTCCCAAGGGACGGGGCCTGAGGAGGCTGAGCAAATCAGGACCTTCCAGATATCCATTTATGTAATTGGTTCCTTTAATCATGATGTAAACCTAGATACTTTGTAACTCTCAAAAAGACAAAATAGTAGCCACCGTCAGGGCGCATTTGATGGGTCACCGTGCTTTTATGAAATAGCACCAAAGTACATAGGTGTCTATTTGCCCTCTTAAGCCAGTCGCCTGTCTATTAAATTACCCTCCACTCGCTTGATGTTGGACATTTTCTAATGCCCTGAGTAACTCTTTAGCAGTGCAGTCCTAGAGAAAATGGAATAAATGAGACCCAACCCATGTGACCTGCTCTTGTCCAATGGCACAGCTCAACCTGCATCACAGCCATCTTTCTTGAATCGTGGCTCTCGGAAAATGACTCCACTTTGTTACTGTTTATCTTTCCTACTACACAGAGGCCCAGAGCCTTCCAGGCATGTTCTTTAAGTTATTTATTTCTTTATGCCACAATACCACCTAAACAGATCAAGCTGAATATTAAAAGAAAAAAAGCAAAATTACTGAACAGCTATAGATAGCATGACATATAGCTTCAGTAAATATGTTACAATGTTTCTGTAACCATAAAGTTCTGTGACCTCACAATGCAGCTGTAAAGAGCCTTAGCCTATAGGAAGAGGAGATGCAAATGTTAAGAGCCTTAGCCAATAGGGAGAGGAGGAGATAGTGGATGCTGCTGATGGGCCATTTGGCTTTTATTATTCTACCATCATGTTACAATGTTTCTATAACCATAAAGTTCTATGACATCACAATGCTGCTGTAAGCGGCCCTAGCCAATAGGAAGAGGAGGAGATAGTGGATGCTGCGGATGGGCCATTTGGCCTTTATCTGCCATCATGTTTCTATGTGTCAGCCTCTGTATAAAGGGAGAGAAGGGTTACAGTGGATGAGTTTCAAGTTTCTTTATTTTGGATATACCGTCTATCAAACAAGTGTCTAAACGGTGTACAATTAAAAAGAAATTAAAAGAGTCAAATTAAAAGAAATATCTTATCAAACGTTAAAAATATTGGACAAGTTCACACTGACGTAAATGGAACAAAAGGGAGGTGGGGAGGGACAGTTTCTAAATACATCAAAATAAAATAAAAAAATAAAATAAAATAAGGGAGGTAACTGGAGACCCATTAGGAGCGGGATGACTTCAAAAGAAGCGTTTTGGTGTTTCAAAGCAAATCGGCATATTTTTTCTCAAGGCACTTCAAGAGAGAGAAGGGAATTAGACACGTCTTTAAAGAGAAAAGTCTTAAGTTTAGCTTTGAATTTTTCAAGAGAGTTCTCTAATCAAAGATCTAATGGAAGGGCATTCACAGGGAGGGAGAAGGTGGACTTGCGAGTTCGCCTACTGATGGTATGGAACGTAGGTTTGGCTTGTTGGATCGGATGATGACAATGGGGTCGCTTGGAGGAGTTTATAGGTGAGGCGATGCATGATGGGGAACCAACGTGCTTTACGGAGGAGAGGAGAAACACGGTCCGCTCAAACTCAGAGGAGGGAAATTTAAGGGTGACACCAGGAAGTATTTCTTCACGGAAAGAGTGGTGGGTCGCTGGAACAAGCTTCCGGAGCAGGTGGCCAAGGCCACCAGCGTGCTTGACTTTAAGAATAAATGGGACATCTACGTGGGATCCCTACAGAGGTCTAGTAAGGGGGTGGGTCAGTAGAGTGGGCAGACTTGATGGGCTATAGCCCTTTTCTGCCGTCATCTTTCTATGTTTCTATTTTGTAGCAATTGTAAGCGACGGATTTCTTTCTGGGTTGTGCCCTGATAGAGGGCATTGAGCGTCACTCTGTGGATGAAAAGCTGCCAGGGACTTCCAAGTGACTTGGACAGGTCAACTCCAAGGATTATCGGTCTTTCACAGTTTAGCACTTGTTATCTCCTTAGGGGTCCTGGGCGTTAAGTCAGTGCAGTGTTTATGGGGAAAAGTGTGTGAAGCCATAGAGGGTAGAAATCACCATGTCAATATTTAGAGAGAAGTGCGCAGAGCTGCGGACGACGGAGACCGATGGCTGCTAGTCATATACATGGAGAGGGATGCGGAGCTATGGAAGGCAGAGAGCAGCACTTGTTAATCAGGGTGTAGACTGGGGTGAGAGGCTGTGGGGGGGGGGGCATGGGAAAGAACTTGGTTTCCCCCTGTATTTTATGACTTTCTTGCTTTCTGTTATTCCTGAGATTCAGCAGATAAACATCCTGTTTGCAGTGGAACATGCTGCAAGAGCCGGTCACCATTAGCCAGGAGGAGACAATGAGAAGCTTCCTTCAGTTTCACTCATTGTACAGTATTTCCATAAACCAAGCCAGAAAACAGAGCGGCCTTCCTGAAAAAAACCAGCTTTCTCCCTCTCGTGTTTCTCTTTTTCCATCAATTTCTGCAGCAATACGAAATCCTTCCTTAACCGAAGACCAGCTGTTTGTCTTGACGCAGGCACGCAACGAAAGGTTTTCAAACCCAAAGATGTGATGGAAGAAAACCTCTAGACTGGCACTTTTTCAATTCAAATCTCGGAAGACCCGGTGCCCTTATTAGCATCCACAGCTTATTCTGCATCTGTTTTCAGGAAAAAAATTATGAATTTTTTTGATTTCACATGTAAGGGGTTATTTTAAAGCAGGGCCAATCTAGTTTGTTTTGTAAAGTCAGCACAGATGCTTTGAGCCTGTGTAAACCAGCTCCAGTAACATGGAAATGTACTTATGTGGTTGTTTTTTTTCATCAAAGCAGTTCACAACTCAAAAAAGTATAATTAGGAAATTTTGAAAGGAATGCCATCATCAGTGAAGACCTGTCAGAAAAAGAATTTAGGGGACAAGTACGTTCCACACTGGGATGAAATTTAGTCTGGGTAGGATTGTTCTGTCCGGCCTGCGAGGGGTAGCGAATTCCAGAGAAATGGATCGCCACCAAAGAAAGCTGTGTGGTGAGTTGATTCTAAGCAGAAGCAATGAATATAAGGAACTGCCAGAAAGGGGAGGGCACGGGACGCCACATAAGGGGTACTAAGAGAGGAACGGTAGGAAGGAGTTCCTGAATATAGTACCTTATGTGCCAGGGTCAATGTTTTATGTTGGATATGACGTGCGATGGAGAGCTAGGCCTGAATAAATGACATTACGGTAATCAAGATGTGATACCACGAGGGCATAAAGAAAAATCAGAGTAATGGTGGAAAGAACAAATGCATCAGCAGCCTCACCCTGGTTGTGACAGGGCTCCAAGATATGCTTTATATGATTCAGTAATCTCACAGAACTTTATTGCTGTAGCCATTTCCTGCCAGGATATATAAGATAAGCATTGTGGGCAATGTAGTCTTACATTATCCGCAGTCACTCCTGCTTGCCTGTAAGCTTTTCTGTCAGTGGTCCTTCTCCTACAACCACATCCCTTTCTTCTCTCATATAAACTTGAATCCTTTGTCTCATTACTGTGCTTCCTGGTAATTTATTTGCCTCTGCCTGATAAGGTCAGCATGGTGCAACCTTTCCTCGACCACTAGGTGCTAAACTCAGCTCCGATTGGCCTCTCTCTTGCACCCCCTCCTTTAGACCCTTTGTTCTGAGTCATTCATGTTTTAGCTCTGCTGAAATACATTCCTGGCCACATGGCTGTTCCTCCTTAATTAGAGGTCCATCATTTTTACCCTTCTCCATCTAACCTAATGCAAGAATTAACCTGCTATCCTCTCTAGCATCTGGATTCTTCAGTGCCTTGCCTCTCTCTCTCTCCCTTCTCCTGCCATCCAAACTTCACTACCTCTACATTATACTGGAACAAATAAGCTGTGCTCAGAAGGGACCGACTTCTGAGAAATTCTTCTACTGTGAGTACTTATGTTATATGTACTCAATAAAGCGTAATTCAGAAATTATAAGGATTCTCTGTGTGTGTGTTAGTATGCTGGGGGTTTAACTTTCTTATATGTGTAACCTAACATTTGTTTATGAGATTTGGTTATGCAAGATCAGTAATGTTGGAGAGAGAAGCAGGATCATACAACTGAGGAGAATCACCTCTAGGTATTTCACGGAATCTACTAATGTTATTGAAGAACTTTGTAGCGTAGGGATGGTGGAGGGATAGTTAAATCAGACTGTAATCCAAAGAGCTATGGTTTTCAGTGGATTAAAGATCAACTTCTTAAAGATGAACCAAACATCTATGGGGTCTAAACATCTTTGGAGACCTGTCAAAATCCATATCAGATGGATCCTGGGTGAAAACTAACAGGATATCATCAGCATACATGTAAAATCTGATGGAAAATGACTAAATCAGAGAAGCAAGATGACTATGAAATAAAAAAGAATAGGGAATACACTGATCCTTGGGGAACACCAGAGTTAAGAGGGCTAGGGCTTGATATGTAGGAGGGTAGTGAGACCTGAAGGGAATGGTCTTGTAGCCACCACCAGAGCATCTATGCAGGTTTCCACAGTGCCCCTAGTGGCCACAGCAAAAATCAATCCGGGCATGTGACTCAGAATGGAGTTCACCCTGCAGGGACTGAAATACTATATATATTTTTAAAAAGCCACAAACTTTCAACAGCAATAGTTCTCAAAAAAGATAGTTATAATAGTCAGAATGTGCCAAGTCCAAAATGAAATGTAATTTCCAAAAAGAAAACAAAACTTCAGGGGAAAATCCTGTGTAGTGCTCAGGATTATGTTTTCAGAGTTTTTCTAAAACATGTCTAAGAGGAAAGGAGTCTAATTTTTGAAGGGAGGTCAGTCCAAATTTTTACCAAGGCAAATGCCATAGAATGTGAAAGCTTGCCCAAAGCTTGAGTATCTCTAACTGAAGGAAATATTAATTTAAATTTATGTATTCCTCTGGTTAAAAGAGGTTGTTGAGAATTAAAACAATTAGTAAGCAATGTGGACAAAATCCCATATAAACTTTTAAATACAACACTAGCACATTTGAACTCAACTCCAAAAATGTATTTTCCCACTCAAACAATTTCTTTTCCCCTCAGCCTGCCCAATGCAAGTCCCAGGTAAGTCCAGCTCCTTAGCTGTAGCAGTCCAAACATTTAAACAGCCCAAACACCAAAGCCTCCAGCTATCTCAGCAATGCTGGGGTCAGCAGAGTTGTCTCAAGTTTGCATTAGTAAAGCACAAAAAACTCCAGCTTTCAAAATTCCCTCCCAGATAGAGGCAAACTTCTCCCACACCCAGGTCTTAAGGCATTACCCTGGCCTGAGCATGAAACTTTCTCTTTTGGAAGAGACACATGTCTTCCCCCTCACCTCTCTGCAACCAGTGCAAACTACTGGCTTTTCATGAGGGGAGCCACACCCTACTCTGACTGAGCCTGTTCTCACCTGGGCCATCTTGGGCTCCCCCCAGTGGACACTAGCGAAATAACAGGGACCAGGGCAGGCACAGAGCCTGACTGGTCACCATCTGTAAAAAAAAAAAAAAAAAAAAGGATGCGAACCACTGAAAGACAATACCTGAGATACCAAAAGGTGAAAGTCAGGAAAGAAGTAAAGAGTTGGTCACGAGATCGAAAGCAGCCTGTGAGATCTAATCAGGTTTCAGGTTTATTTAAAATTTGATAGTATCGCCTATTAAAATTTCTAGGCGATGTGCATAATGTAAACTGTATTACAGCTTCAAATTTTTCAAACAAACTCAGACAAGGCTTAACTTGATACAAAGGAAAAGGGGTCGCACTACATTAGTTATAGGAAAGTACAATTAGGATTAGAGGGGGAAATAAGCATGGCGCCTTTACTTCAGATTTTAGGCACTTATCCTTTAAGATAAAATAAAGGTAAAAAGAGTAAACAGAGATTTACCCCCTCTTCTATTAAACTGTGCCAGCAGAGAGCCGTGCTGAATGGCCCGCGCTGCTCCCGACGCTCGTAGGAACTCTATGACCATTCAACACGGCTCACAGTTTCGTAGAAGAGGGGGTTCATGTTCAAAAGCGTCTTTACATAAGAAAGTTTTTAAGGAACTCTTGAGTTTGTCCAGAGATGGCACACGTCTAAGAGAAGGCGTGGAGTTCCATGGTTGAGCGTACGCTGTGAATATCTCGTTTCGTCCTGTATTAATTGTTTGATCCACGGACCGCAAAGTTCGAAGGGGAATCTATGGAATTAATAATTGATCACGAAAAGCTGGAAGGTTGACCTGGCGAATTTTGACACAGAGAAGTAGAATTTTATAGGTTAAGCGAAGTTCCACCTACATCCCACCCCGCCCCCAGCCCCCTTAACCTGTTCGTGCGTCGGGACACGTGTGCGTGTGATATCATCACATTGCATTCGCGCGTTCGCAGATGCTGTCTCAACGTCGGAAGTTTTTATTTTATTTTATTGAAAAGCCATCTGGACCCCTGGACATGTCCTCAATCAGGGATCTTTCGGTGCGCTTGGTTTTGGAACTTACTTGCACAATATTACTAAAGTCAGTTTCTGTATATACAGCATGCTTAAAGCCTCCGTGAATGAAGCCCCCTGTGTTGCAAGCACTCCTCTGCCCTAGCTCTTCCCTCATCCTGCAGCAGACTTTTTCCTGGAATGGGGGTTCTCCACACCTCAGCCTCCAACTGTTTCTCAGAAAGCATTCCCCCCCCCCCCCCCCCTCATCCCTCGCTCTGAAGAAGAATTTCCCTCTCCTGGTCATTCATTTTAATGCCTCAATGAGGTAGTTTTAATTCTCTTCTGATTCATCCAGGGCTCTCTCCCACTCTTTAAATATGAAAAATGTGTGACCTTGGAGCTTAGAAATGGTAGAAAGGCTGCAGGGCAGGACTAGCATTGTACTGATGTCAATATTGTACCGTAAGGGGTCCTGCAGGGCAGGAATGAGGTGTATTGCCAGAGCTGTTTGTGTATTTGGGTCTCAGTATTAGGTAGCAGGAAGTGCTGCAGGGCAGGAGTGAGAGGCATTGGTGAAGCTGATCCTTTCTACCATTAGAGTCAAACATTGTTTAGACTTAATCCTCAGAAATGGATATGAAAATGTTCAAACTGAGTTTAACCTGATGGTGGCGTACTCTGTGACTTAGTGAACACTGTTCTGTTTCAGACCATACTTTAACTCGCTCAACAAATAGTTAAGCTCCAGAACTCATTAGCAGAGGATGTGGTAAGAGCAGTTGATGTATCTGGGTTTCATAAAGGTTTGAACAAGTTCCTGGAGGAAAAGTCCATAGTGTGTCATGGAGATAGACATTGGGGAAGCCACTACTTGATCTGGGATTGGTAGCATGGAATCTTACTGTTCTTTGTTGTAAGGATACTGGGTCAGGTGGACTATTGGGCTGTCCCCAGCATAGCTCTTCTTATGTTCTTATAAGAACTGTCTTTTGACAGTGGCCAGTTTGGCTAATTAAAGAAGTTCTTCCAGATTCCAAAAATTAGATGGTTTCCTCATTTGCTCACTCCTAGGAATATGCAGTGGACTTCTTAAGACTGTCTACCTAATAATGGCTGATGGACTTTTCCTCCAGAAACAGGAGGATCAGTCTCTACTTTTCCCCAGATAACGCCAACCTTAAATTGCTTTGGTTCTAGCATAATATTATGTCTTGAGGTCTTCAGCTCAAATACTAGTCACTTCTGAATTGCTCTGCACCTCTCCAAAACCCCTTTATGACTTCTGTCCCTAGAACATAACATAAAATCACATTTGTATACCGCAAAACCTCGCAGTTCTATGTGGTTTAACAAACTAAGAAGACTGAATAATCTCAGTGATTACAAGTCAGTTCTCCAGGAATTTTCAAATAAACTTGATTTTAACAATTTTCTAAAATGTATATAGGCTGGCACAAGGTCCCAACAGCTCAAGGGCAGTACGGAGAGTCAAGGTGTGTGGTCTCAGCATACCTGAGGAGAGTTGAAACATAGGTGTCCTGCCCTTTGTGGGCCAGTTATTACATTGTGCCAGATTTCTTCCAGTACATCTTTTCCTCTTCTCCGATGTGCTAGAGGGGGGTGGAAGAGCATTAGACTGTCAGAGACCCCCTGCGCTAAGCTGTCTCATTCTGAGATGGTGATCAGTGAGTTGGACGTGGGTGGCATGGTGGCTTCAGCCTAGTCGTTCCGATTCTGTGCTCAAAGGCCAAACTCCAAAAGTGTACGTTCCTCAAATTACCATTTTTGATGTTGGATCTGTCATTTTCCTAAACTTTTAATTTTCTGCCCTGCCTGAGAATAAACTCCTTTGAACCTCATTGCGGTGTGGCTGCTCTCCCTACCTCATTCTAGCACTCACGTTCCGTAGCTTCGGAGGAGAATTTGTGATGCTTTTCAGTTCCTGCTTTCTGAAGATTATAGGCTAGCGGGACATCCAATATTATCTCCAACACTTTAATCTCTTCCACAGATTTCAAAATTTGATCAACAAATGTAACTTCTGAGCAAAGAATCTGAAGGCTGTGCTTGTACGACCACAAATGGTTCAGCATCCATTTATTCCTCCATAATCAAATCTCAGTTTGATGTGGCAAACTTTAACCCCTGTAATCAGAGACAGGAGCAGCAAGAAAACGGGACCAGCCGGGAGGAGTTGATGGTTTCACAGCCCTCCACATCTCTCCAGACTGCTCATGATTTTTTTCTTTTGCTTTTTAGTTATTTGGTCCCTCACGCTTTCTGTACAGACCAGGTCAATGTGTCCCCTCTATCCCTTGGTCCCACTGATTTGCTTCATTTTACTTTTCTTGGACAATATAATTTAAATAGCTACAATAAATTTGTCTTGTGTTCATCCAGATGCCAGGTTGAGTTTTTCCCTCCCCCAATCTCTGCCCCCCCACTCCTTCCCGATCCCACCTGCCATGCACGCCCCCCATCCCCTTTCCCTTCCCGTACCTCTAGTTGAAGTTGTCAATGGGAGAGCCGAAGGGGTCATGAAGATCACGTTGTTGACCGCCTACTAGAGATATGGGGGAAGGGAAAGGGGGCACGTCTGCGGAGGAGAGGAATGGGAAGAGGAGGGGTGTTGACACCCCCACCAACATGGCCGGGGCAGACTGCCCCCTCTACGCCACTGGTGTGGTGGGTTTTCCCTGTCACTAACTGGGTTTTGTGTGGTCCCTTTTTGTCATGTATTGTATACACCGCACATTAATGCAAAAACATTGATTCCATGGGCATAAAATTAATGTCCTTCAAATTACCACAAGTCTCTCTATATGGCTATTACTTTCAGCGGTCCAAGAAGATAATATATGAACTGGTAAACGATTTATAAAGGTCACACATAAATGAATGATTCAAATTACCATAGCATTATAAAATGTACACCAAAAAACCCCACACAAAACCGAGCACACTGCCACAGTAATCTGCCATGGTTTCCTGCATCAGGCGAAGGTGTCTCCCGTCCTTTCAGTGCATATGGGAATTAGCTTATGCACTGACTGGAAAGGAGACAAGAAGAAAATTCTGAAACCACCTAGGCCATCTTCGAATCCCATCCTGCAAGCATGTCTAGATGGCTCAGTGGGCCCAGACTCCGAAACCTCCACCACACGAACTTTCCATGGTGGCACCATTGAGCCCTGGATCTCCTGGCTCCTTTCCCAGTCTCACCCCCACCACCACAAGTTGGGATGGACTCCTAGCAGTGAGTCTGCCTATGAGAGACTCCTGATGCCCAAGGCTATTTGGTCTAGGACCTTCTGGGTCAAGGCATCATTGACGCTGACACCCCAGGCCCTGGCCAAAAATAGGTCCAAAATTTCTCAAGTTTCATCACACTAGATAACCACATGAAGGGGCCAAAAAAAGAACAGAGAGAAGTTAAATTACCGTATGTGAGATTAGTTGTTCCTACAATGAGCTACAGGTAGCAGAATGCATCGGAATATATGGAAACTGGGTCACTCAATAAGCCTGCACAAGCCTTTCTTGTCTTCCATTAAGCTCACCGGTGAAGATTTCTGCCAGGGGCACATTCCATCAGTCAGAAAGAGTAAGGTGTGGTCTGTCAGCAGCTTAGTCTCTCTGTCAATCTTCATTGAGGATCTCTGATGATAAACCACACCCCTGGCAGCCACAGAACTGCATTACGGCAGCTTCATGGGCTGGTGAAAGGATGATATTTTCAGTGATTCTGGAGCCTTCCCTGTTTTCAACCTAATGCTTTAGTCACTTGAGTTTTAGCTATTGGAGTGATCAGTGCTACAAATCCCATCATGCACTGCAAGATGAGAACCACTGTTAGACTTTCACCGTATAGGCCCAGACTGTAACTGGGTGCTCAGACAATATTTGAGATCCAACAGCCATGGGCCATCAACTGGGAAAGTGCTCTAGTGTCCCCTTCTTGTCATTATTGGTGAAGCGAGACCCTCGGGTTTTCTGTTCTGTCCTTCATAAGAACAACACTTTCTTCCTTGCCAAAAGCATCGCTGAAATTGGTCCCTTGAGATTCATCATGATTTAGAGAGCTCCTATAGAGTTCTTTTCAGGGGTATTTGGCTCTGGCTGTTTATCTAGGAATGGGAAAATGACTCTAAACTCATTATCTCCCCTGAGAAGCGACTGCTCTATACAATTTTACTGAGAGGATGATTTATAAGCAAATTATAGCAGCAATGGTTGGGGGTAGGAGTTGTAGAGTGATACATCGCCCAGAAGCTCACTGCATATACTGTGATAGTCAAGAACCTTACTCCCAAGTCAGAGGTGTAACTAGGGTTAAGGGTGGGAGAGAAGAGAACAGGGATGGGAACAAGGTTTAAGGATAGAAAGGAAGGATTGAGGTTGAGATAGGAGGAAAAACTGTGGCCAATTTTTGTCGATCACTCTCTTTGTTATTCGTAAAAGTTTGGAATGACCTTCCTTCTATAATTGGAGTTCTCTCTCATCTATCCACTTTTCGTAAAGTACTGAAGACACGTTTATTTCAGAAATTTACTAATGATCCTTCTTTTTCAAATAATCAGTCATAAAAGATAAAATTCTGGCCTAAAAGATATAGTTTTTGTTCTAATCTCCTGTATAATTTTATTAATATTTTGTTAACCGAGTCGAGCCCTCCTGTTGGGATGAATCGGTATAAAAAAAATCAAAGATTAGATTAGATCCGGATATGGATAGACGGTCAGGTGGAGGGGTGTGTGGAGAGAATAAGGCTCTTAAAGGGATAAATGAGCCTTTTTAATTGATAACTCAAGACATTGAGCTACATTGAGTTACAGTAGGTGTTTCCCTAAACTTTTATCATTTTGGTTGTCCTTCTCATACTTTTTGAGACGTGTTACTTACTTGTGACCCAGACTGGCCGCTGTTGAAGAGATAATACTGGACTCAGTAGACCCTTGGCCTGACTCATCGTGACTGTGCTCATACCAATCTGTTGCCTATGTTCTTACTATTAGAGTTGATCCTGCCATGGATCACGATTTCAATTGCGTGAGGCAAACAGGTTTTGGGGGACTGCCTACCCCACACCTGATCCTGCAATGCTATTCCCAGAAGTATAAACAGAGTGAGTGGGCTCCCGACCAGCTCAAAGGGAATGTTTCTGGTGGAAGTTAAAGACATTCCTATAACATGAGAGGCTTGCGCCAGAAGACGTATGAGGAGAGACTGGAAGCCCTGAATATGTATACCCTAGAGGAAAGGAGAGACAGGGGAGATATGATTCAGACGTTCAAATACTTGAAGGGTATTAACGTAGAACAAAATCTTTTCCAGAGAAAAGAAAATGGTAAAACCAGAGGACATAGTTTGAGGTTGAGGGGTGGTAGATTCAGGGGCAATGTTAGGAAATTCTACTTTACGGAGAGGGTGGTGGATGCCTGGAATGCGCTCCCGAGAGAGGTGGTGGAGAGTAAAACTGTGACTGAGTTCAAAGAAGCGTGGGATGAACACAGAAGATTTAGAATCAGAAAATAATATTAAAGATTGAACTAGGCCAGTTACTGGGCAGACTTGTACGGTCTGTGTGTGTGTACGGCCGTTTGGTGGAGGATGGGCAGGGGAGGGCTTCAATGGCTGGGAGGGTGTAGATGGGCTGGAGTAAGTCTTAACAGAGATTTCGGCAGTTGGAACCCAAGCACAGTACCGGGTAAAGCTTTGGATTCTCGCCCAGAAATAGCTAAGAAGAAAAAAAAAATAATAATAATTTAAATTGAATCAGATTGGGCAGACTGGATGGACCATTCGGGTCTTTATCTGCCGTCATCTACTATATTACTATGTTAGGGTCCCTCTCGGTCACATTACAAAATTCTTCTTACATCCTTTGTTATTAGTGGCTTATAAGACATAATGAGCTTGTCTCCATCAAACTTCCCTTAACAGTGCTAAGCTCCAGCTTTACTACCACTCAGCTAAACACTAGGAAAACCAAAGAGACACCAGATCTTAAGAAAACAGCGCCGAGAAATCCTGCAAATTCTTGGATGGGCTCTTAGGTTAATCCTAAACCAAACCACTGAAGTGGGATAACGCTGCTAATGGCTTTTCAGAGCCAGGCTCTTCCCCTGTCCTCCTCCCTCCTTCCCCAGCACCCTCTGCTGTCAGCTCAGGGGGATAGTGACGACACGTTTCCATGGATACCGACAATCCCCTGGCAACGAGAAGCTGAGAAATGTGATGGGTAAATTTGCACACGTTGTATTAGATGTTTATTTAACTGTCAATGACTTCGTAGAATAAAGTCTGGGCGGGGACTTGGCAGTTTTGTGTGTATTTCTGCAAAGTATGTAGGGACAGCAGAAGAATAGACAGGGGAACTTCAGAACGATCTTTCCGTATGAACGTAATGTCAGAGCTATCATCCAGCAGTTAGTTCAGTGGTTTTTTTAGTGGTGAGGTATGGTTATTGCATCACCAGTAGCAAATCGATAAACACAGGGTGTCTTTCTGTGCCGTGAGCGCTACTGCATACTTGGCTTACCTGACCTGTTGTGCAGAATTGGAATAGCTGGGATGCTCCTCGAGACAAGGCATCCTTTCTGCTCAGGCTTTGTTCCATCCCACTGAGCAGATGGTCTGCAGAGATAATTCTTCTGGCCTTTGAGAAATGTCCAGAGTAAACATTCCTGAACCTGAGATACATTTCCTCTTTCACTTTGTTTTTAAAAGAAAATCAAATCATTTCATTTTATTGAAAAACTCTTTTAGTGAAGCCAGAAACCATATTATGTTAAATAAACAATCTTGTACATTCATCGCAGATGCATACAGTAAGGAGGGGTGGGAGGAGGTAGTCCGCTCCCGGCACCATGTTGGGGGGAGGGCTGCCGGTACCCTTCCTACTCTCCACCTCTTTCCACTCTTCCTCTATCCCTGTACCTCTCTGGTTGTTTACCACTGCGAGCAGCAACGTCAACCTGTGCTCCTTGCGACCACATCATCTCTCCTGTTGACGTCAGAGGGCGAGCCGACGGGGTCACAAGGAGCATGTTGAAATTCTTGTGGCTCAGGGCAGTGAACAACTAGAGGTTCTGTGGGGGAAGGGAAGGGGGCGGGTAGTCTCTCACCCTCATTACACCACTGGATGTGTATAACTTTTTTTGAAATGTCATTTGAAAATAAAACCTGCCCCAATTCAAGTAAGCCTCCTGGGCCTTCTTCTGATCCTGAAAGCCTCCCCTTCCCCCTGCACTCTCCACAGGGTGGGAATGATCCCTAGTCATTCCTGCTAATGGTGCCAGTCAATCCGAGGTTGATACAGTTTTGTTATACTGGAATTCGTTGCCAGAGATTGGGATGAAAGCAGTTAGCTTAGCAGGGTTTAAAAACAAAAAACAAAACCCGTTTGGATAACTTCCTAAAAGAGAAGTTCATAAGCCATTATTTAGATGGATGTGAGGAAATCCACTGTTTATTCCTAGCATATAATATGTTTTACTCTTTGGAATCCTGCCAGGTACTTGTAACCTGGGTTGGTCAGACTGGATGGGCCTTATGGTCTTTATCTGCCAACATGTTTTTATGATACTGGGTTTGATGGGCCTGCGGTCTGCCCCAGTATGGCAGCTCTTATGTTTTTATGTTGTTATGTCACTATCCACTTAAACAAAAGCGCTGTCGCACAAATCTTTATTGCACTCTCATAGGGTAATTAGAGATTAACAGGGGTCTCAAGTGCTCACAGCCATGGATCTGAGATATTTTTCAAAAAACAATGGCTGATGTTGTGAGCTATCATCGGTCCCGTTTATATTCTCTATACCTATAATTCGTGCATATTTATTTACTTTTATTTAATTCTTTGTAAAACTATATATTATCTAATAATTTGCTATTCCCTATTTGCTAGGATTACTTGGCTTTTTTTATTTTCTTTCTCCTTTTGTTTGACTTATCGTTCAAATCCTTCCTTATAAATTATTTATAAAATGTATAAATTAGTGTTTTGCCATTCCATCTAATACAGGATTACTTAGCTTTTTTCTTTCTCCTGCTATTATTCAACTTCTTATATTTCCTACGGAAGATCTCCGTTTCGCACCCAGAATTTAACACGGGGCTTCATCAGGAACGTGCCAACATTCTTTTTCAATTAATGTCCATGGGCTATGCCTTCCCCTTAGTAATGGAGCCAGCTTCCTGCACTTCCATTCCTTCCAACAGCTCTGGAAAATAACTGGTAGAAGTGGGAAGGCTTTCTTCTACCTCCTGCATGGGCCAATCTGGGACGTTTAAGTGGATAGTGAGATTCACAAGTTTTATTGAGTGGTTATCATTTATGTTGTTATGCACAAATCATTTTTTTTTTTCAAAGTTTAACCCATTGTAAAATGTCCAGAATCCCAGAGAGTCATAGAAATTTTAAAAAGCCATCCCTATATTTGCATCAAACTCCAGCCAGGCGGCTGCCACCTGTAGCTGGTTCATCTTCAGAAATACTCTGCCATTCCAGCTGTGAAGTGGATACAATGGTTAAAAAGAGGCATATTTTATGCTCCATAAGCAGCTGATACCGAAGTACGTGGTGTCAGCCCGTGAGAGGCCAAGTGGGATCCACAGATATTAATGATGACGAAAGAAAGTGGATCGCAGGAGACGGAGTGCGGGAAGAGGAGATGGAAAAACACACTTTTCTTCAGAGGTTACAATTTGCCATAGTTACAGGTCAAATGGTTTATGATCCAAGTTTTTATCCTAATTCGATCCATACTAATAAACATAGGGTTCCTTTACTAAGCTGCATTAGGGCGTGAACGTGCGGAATGGCGCGTGCTAGACGCTAACGCCAGCATTGATCTGGCGTTAGTTCTAGCTGCGTAGCGCGGGGTTAGCACACCTTAGTAAAAGGATTTGCTCTATTTCCTAAGCTTTCTTCCCAAACTGCCCCCTCTGGGAGACTCTGGTCTGTGCTGTAGACTTTGGCCGGAAGCCAACAGGATCCAGAATACAAACTCCTGCTGTAGGACATCCCAACAGCGGGTTCAGGATGGATTAACCCAGTGGAATGCTTTTACACTTGGCATTTGGCTTCCTGGAATGGAGCTCATACACTGGACTTTGTGTCACAGGACGTTGCAGGCAGGATTTCTGTTCCTGGTGCCTCATATTACACATGGAATAAACGAAGGACATTTCTGACCCTTCTGTATCTCTCTATTTCATGTCATTCTTGACTGGGCAGAAATCCTCAAGCCGAACTAGCAGAAGACTCGGTATTAGCGAGTCGGTTCAGCGATGGTCTCGGGGCTCAAGGATCTCTCATACGATGAGAGGCTGAATAAATTGCGGCTGTACTCTCTCGAGGAACGTAGGGAGAGGGGAGACATGATTGAGACATTTAAGTATGTCACCGGTCGTATCGAGGAGGAAGATGATATTTTCTTTCTTAAAGGACCCTCGGCCACAAGGGGGCATCCACTAAAAATCAGGGGCGGGAAATTTCATGGCGACTTCAGGAAGTATTTCTTCACCGAAAGAGTGGTTGATTATTGGAATAGACTTCCTGTGCAGGTGGTCAAGGCCAGCAGCGTGCCAGATTTTAAGAATAAATGGGATGCGCATGTGGGATCTCTAAGAGGGTAACAGTGGGGGGAGAGTCATCGGAATAGGCAGACTCGATGACATATAGGATATCTGGGAGAATAAATTTAGGGAAGGGGATCTTTAGTGTGGGCAGACTAGATGGGCTATGGCCCTTTTCTGCCGTCATCTTTCTATGTTTCTATGTTTATTATGTATTTTATTTATCCTTTAGGATTCACAATTAAAGATTTATGGCAAAAGGCACTTTAAAAATATATATATATATTATGTTTTAAAGAATGTGAAGTATTGGATGGATAATAATGCCCTGAAGATAAATCTGGCCAAAATGCTGAGTTACACCAAACAACTGTTGATTTAGCTGGCGCGACTATCTCTGTTTCCCCATAAACAAAAATTTTATGAGGGATAATTGATTTATTTTACTTATTGAAAATATTTATTAACCGCCCAAAACCTAGGCAGCTTACAATGCAACATTCATAATCAGTTGAAGAAACAAACATTAAACAAACCCCCTGATATTCAGACCACAGAAGATCGCCGGTGATCTCCCGCAGTCCGCAGTGAACCTGGAAATTCAGTGCCTGCATCATATCCGGAAACCAGTATTGAATTTCTGGTCTATTTTTGACCGGTTGAGATATAGCTGGCGAAGTATCAACGGCCAAAGATAGATCACCCCTTTAGAGGGTTGTCTTTCACCACTGAATTTAGCCAACAAGCCACTGAATATTGGCTGTGATTAGCTATGTTGATCACCGGCCAATCCGCTAAGCCAGATATTTGATAGAGGAGGGGAAATAGTAGAGTGCCACAGGGATCTGAACTGGGACTGGTGTTGTTTAACATATTTATAAATGATCTCAAAATTGGAAAGATGACTGAGGTGATTAAACTTGCAGATGACACTAAACTGTTCAAAGTTGCTAAAATGCATGTGGACTGTGAAAAATTGCAGGCAGACCTTAGGAAATTAGAAGACTGGATGTCGAAATGGCAGATGAAATTTAATGCAGACACCTTAGGGGTCAGTGTCCAAGAAAAATCTGGGTGTCACTGTAGACAATACGCTGAAACCTTCCATCCAAGGTGTAGCGGCGACCAAGAAAGCAAGCAAGATGCTAGGAATTATTAGAAAGGGCATGGCAAACAAGACTAAGAATCCTCTGTATCGCTCTATGGTATGAGCTCACCCGAGTATTGCATTCAATTCTGGTTGCTGTAATCTCAAGAAAGATATAGCAGAATCCAAAAAGGTTCAAATAAAAGCAGCCAAGATTATAAAGCCCGAGAGCTCGTCTCGACGGGCAACTTTTAACGTGGAGCTGGGAGGCCCACGAGGTCGCCTGTCGGTTAGGTGAGAGGGGGGGGTCAGTTGGGGGAGGGGCGGCAAGGTCCGTTGGGGGAGATCTTTCCTGCCGTGGGATTGTCCTTCGATTGGGTAGGGCCGTAGCCGGAGGGAATTATGGGAAGGGGTAGTATAAGGGGGGTTCTCGGAGGACCCTAATGGTTTCCTGTCCTCCGCGGCAGCTTTCCTGCCCTCCTGCCCGCTATGTGTGGTGTTAGGGGCTAAAGCGGCGGTGTCCCGAGCTACTGGCTGCTGGGCTCATCAAGGGATGAGCGGTGGGCCGGCTGGGAGCTGTGGCAATGGCTGGTGATGTGACAATGGCTCACTTTTATTACATAGAATAGTGATTTCAATTCCTAGAGACACTTCTTTTTTCTTTATCAATGTGGGCTACCATTAATCTAATCTAATCTAATCTAAACCTTAAGTTTATATACCGCATCATCTCCATGAGAATGGAGCTCGACACGGTTTACAAGAACTTAAAATAGTGGGTAGAGAAGAAGAAAAAGGATTACATGAACTTATGTGTAGAAGGGGGGAGAGAAAGGGGGGAAGGATAGAGCTACAATTTTCTGAAAAGCCAGGTTTTCAGTTGTTTGCGGAATAACTGAAGGGAGCTCAGGTTCCGCAGCGGGGTGGTGAGGTCGTTCCAAAGACCTGTGATTTTGAAGAGAAGGGATTTTCCCAATTTGCCTGAATAGTGGATGCCGCGTGGAGAGGGGAAGGCTAGTTTAAGCCTTTGGGCAGTTCTGGAGGAGTCGGGACTGGAGGAGTTGAAAGACGGTGGGATAAGAGGAGGCAGGATTCCGTGAATGATCTTGAAAGCCAGGCAGGAACATTTGAAATGGATTCTGGAGATTATTGGGAGCCAATATGTTATTTTACTGAATAATGAAATAGAGCCAGATTGTCATAGTGGCCCATGTTAATAACTTCCCCAAGGGCTAAAGCCATCTGCATTTCAAAATCAGGGTCCAGCTCAGGTTGAAAGTCCAGAGTCATAAAGCGCTTTGCGTCTTGAATCATACTTAATTCCGTTGGGCAAAAACAAATTCCCACACTAATCTCTCTTACTGAGAACTTCCTGTTCATCTTAGTGAGTGACAGGAAAATGGATTTGTTACAGGCTATTACGATGAAACTCCAAGGTGTAGAATTCGCCACCTTAGGTTCATAAATCGTTACAGTGGGGGGGTTTTCCTCACAGATCTTAAACACTGATATTTACTGGCCCGGTTTAGTGGGTGATTTGAAGATTTATTTGCTTCTCATTTATTTGCGCTCTATGCATCGGCCTCTTTCATGAAGCGATGCATTATAAAATCACACCAGATTTACTTAACTATGCCGAACGCCTGTGTGTAATGGTGCAAAGTGGAATTGTTTAATCCCATGCCCAGGTATCCCTCTGTGAAATAGATCAGCACAGAATTGCATTTTATTAAACCGGAGGCAGCAGGGAGATTGGAAGGTTCATATTTCTTTTCTCAGACCAGTGAGTGAGGTTGATTCTAGCTGTGGGCCCTGCTTCGATTCTTTGTGGCTCTCAGTCTTCTATCACTTAGACACAGACGTAGGAATTTGGATATTCCAACCTGGAGCGACATTATTTAATGGAATTGATGCAAGATTGAATGAGCAAGATTGGAGTCTTAATAAATATCAGTGATAAGAAAGAATGGATTCAAATTTGAAGCACTTGAGCAGTACTTTAGGAGTGGCCTAGGAGTTTGAGTGGCTCCTCGACACTCTGAGGTTATGAGTTTGATTCGTGACATTCTGAACAAGTCATTTAACACTTCGTTCCCCAGGTACAAATTAAGTACCTGTCTAAAAAAATATGTAAAGAGCTTTGATTATAACTACAAAGAAAAAGCAATATATCATGTCCCGTTTGCTTTACCCTCTTTAATCTCGGAGAGCTTCTTTCTAGTTCTGCAAGCGGAGACAGGATTTAAATGTACAGTTCAAACATGAAAAGACTTAATTAGATAAGTGACAATATTTTAACATTGCTGGGGTTTGCCTAGAACTGTGCAATGATGGAATTTAATTACTTGTTAATATCAGTCTGGATTTCAGAATTTTGAGTGTAATCAAGTTTTAAGTTGAATTAATTTTAATATACCGACTATCGACATGCACCTGGCCAGTTTACAAAGCTAAAAAAATTGAAAAGTTGGGAAATGTGAACATTAAATAGGCAAATTACAAATACGAGCATGAGCATGGGGAGGGGAAGTTAATAATAACATCATTAAAAATAAGTTAATTAAAGGGAAGGGAGGGAGGATAAAACACCAGGAATGGGGATCGCTTCTTAAAAGCGGTTCGAGTTTATTTTGCAGGCTGTCGGAAAGGAAATATTTAAACGCTATGGTATTCGTCTTGGAATAAGAATGTTTTTAGTTTAGTCTTGAATTTTCAAGGCGGAGTTGAATATTTAAATCAATATTTATTATTTTGGATTAAGCTTTTTAAAGTTTCATATCCAGCTTCCAAGACATTGTTTATTGTTTAGAACCAATAGAAACCTTTTGTTGTAGCTTTCCCCGCTTTGATTTTATATCCGTCCTATAAAGCTCCCCTGCCAATAACAATTCTCTTTCTCTCTCTCTCAATCTTGTCTGTGTCTTTCCCAGCAGTTCCCTATCAGCAGAACCGGTACAGTGCCCAGGGGAGCTCCACTGCCATCCATTGCTACCGCTGTGGAGACACCTGCAAAGGGGAGGTAGTGCGAGTCCAAACCAACCACTTCCACATTAAATGTTTCACATGTCAAGGTAGGGCACTGGCTTTCCTTTCAGCATTTAGTTACTACGGTATATGTGTAGCTGGTCAACGTTAGATTGTGTTATCCCGAGGAAAAGCTCCCCCTGTATGTGTGAACTCCTGAGGAGGCTGTCTTTGAAGCCAAGCATTACCAGTAAATCACACCCAACATACACATTGGCTTAGGAATGATGTTCGTTCTAGAGACACGGGGGACAAATTTTTCCCTTTCTCTGCAGGAACTCAATGTCCCCGTGAGTTTTGTCCCTATGCCTGTCCCACTCCTGTAAGCTCTGCCTTAACCGCACAAACCTCAAACACTTAGGATTTTAAAGCGTTTGAGGCTTGTGCAGATGAGGACGGAGCTTAGGCATTGGTGGAATGAGGCATTATGACATCACAATCTCAGCTCTAGAATGTTGCTACTTAAGATTTTAAAGTGTTTGAGGCTTGTACAGATGAGGATGGAGCTTAGGCATTGGTGGAATGAGGCATTATGACATCACAATCTGAGCTCTAGAACGCTGCTACTTAGGATTTTAAAGGGTCTGAGGCTTGTGCTGATGAGGACGGAGCTTAGGCATTGGTGGAATGAGGCATTATGACATCACAATCTCAGCTCTAGAATGTTGCTACTTGTGAAGTGTTTGAGGCTTGTGCAGATGAGGACGGAGCTTGCAGGAATGGCGCAGAGACAGGAAAAGAACTCGCTGGGATGAGAAAATGAGTTCCCGCAGGGACGGAGAAAAATTTGTCCCCGTGTCATTCTCTAGTTCATTCCACACAGACTATGGCTCAGTATTAACCCATTAGGTGATATTGCCCTAAGAGAGATCTGGTATTCTCTTACTTCACACACGATTCCATTTCCTCATGGATTTTTTCTTTTTTTTAATGTCAGGGATAACATATTTGTAGAGAACAAAGAACACCTCCTGCAAGCCACTGTAAAGTCATAAAGTACCCACCAATTTCACGGTTTAAATGCATTCTTACAATTTCCACATGGAAATGTTTCCCCCCTGTCAGAGGGAGAACATTCCAACAGCAGTTCCAGGGATAGGATAGTCATTTTGGGCATATCATCAGCCTTAGTACCTGGGTATAATCTCAGATCTCTCAGATTCAGTGTTAATGTTTACTTTAGCAAAGGGAGAGACGGAAGAATTACAGAGGTGAAGGAATATTCCCCTCAGTCAAAAACAAGCTCAGGTTTTCTTTCACCCATCTGGCATGCGCACACGTGTAAGCTCTTCCTCTGCGGAGACACTGAAGCTGGAAATCAATGCCCGGTTTCTTAAAGCAAGCCTACACATTCATTCCCAGTAAACGAACACAGTAAATGACGGCAGATAAAAGACCTGGTCCGTCCGTCCAGTCTACCCACCAACATTACTTGGTGTTAAGTTCTGCTCTACAACTTGCACAGATGAATTTGAACTCAAATTACATTACATTACATTAGCGATTTCTATTCCGCCTGTGCCTTGCGGTTCTAGGCGGATTACAAATTAGAAGAGATCTGGACATTACCGAGAGAATTGCGTAACAACGATTATCTAGAGAAATTACATAACAGTGATTCATGTACTTTACATGGTGTGGTAGAGGATTCAGTTGTAAGAATTACATAGCAGAGAATCAAGTGATAACAGGATACAGTAGAGAATATCAGTATATACGGGTTACAGACGAGAAGTTACCTAATAATGACGTAAGAAGATTGTTGGATAGTGAGGTAAATGCTTATATAGGAGTCAGAATATGTTTGGAAGGACAGGTTCTAGGAGAAGACTAATGTGTTATTCACGAGAGGGAGAGCTTGTGCGAAAGGGGAGGAGATTAGTTGGTAAGGACGTGTTTTTTGATTTCTCTTCGAAACACTTTGATGTCTGTTGTGTTGATCCTTAGTTTGGTGATGGTGGGGTCAATTTTCGCTGCCTGTGTCGCTAGAAGGCTGTCGTATAGTTTCTTACGTCGGGTTCCATTATGAGGGGAAATCTGAGCACAGGAGGTAAACGTGGATTTGCTTTGGCATGGATGAGCGATTGAGGCTGGTCCTGCTGCCCATAGCAAATAAGCCACCTGGACATAGCTGTGCTCTCGCCCCGCACAGAATGGGTGTAATGCCGCCACTCAGACTTCCGAGTGGCTTTCTTGGATATTCTCATTTTCTTTTGCACGGAACAGCCCTCTTCCCCCCCCTCCCCCCCCCCCCCCCCCCCCCCCCCCCCCGTGCACTGATCCATGGCGGCTGCATCTGGTGAATATAGATCTGTGGAGGCAAAAAGGAGCGTTAAACACAGCCTCACACCTGCGGCAGAGAAGAAAAAGCACAAGAAAATGTTGCTGCCTTAATGATCTTGTTTATCCTAACAGCTCCTTAAATTATTTCCATAATTAAACAGATTGTTTTGGTAGGATTAAACGATATATTTCCTTCTTTCTAGGAGCCGATTCATTTCCCGTTCTTTTTCTCTTGAATTCAGACCCTGTTCTGCTTTGATTTGGATTTTCACAGCTCACTTCTTTAATCATTGATAGCTGAGACTGAGTTGCATTCAGCTGCAGAATAGACACTGCAGGGCTTGTTCCCCGTACATCCATTTATACAGAACGCTATCGGTTACGATAGAGCGCAAGCCCTGGAAATGGGATCTATAAATTAAAGCCCCAGTCCCTGCTTTCTCTATACCAAGAAGACTCGGTCACGACATGAGCTGCTCTCGGCCCTTTCCCGCCTTCGTTATATTACATTTTCTGGGCAGTTTCAGACAGGTGCCTTTTCCCCTTCTGTCTCTTGCCCCAGCCTTCACTGTATAATTGCAAAGGATGAGAAACAGAGCATGTACTTGAAAGGGGACAGGTTTAGAACTAATGCTAGGAAGTTCTTTTTTACCCAGAGGGTGGTGGACACATGGAACGTGCTTCCGGAGGATGTGATAGGCCAGAGCACTTTACAGGGGTTCAAGGAAGGTTTGGATAGGTTCCTGGAGGATAAGGGGATTGAGGGGTACAGATAAAACTAGAGGTAGGTTATAGGAGTGGTCAGAAACCACTTCACAGGTCACAGACCTGATGGGCCGCCGCGGGAGCGGACCGCTGGGCAGGATGGACCTTTCCAGCTCAAGCCTCTGTCCATGGCGCAGGCTTTAGGTTTTTGCAGATGTTATAAGAGCTACATTACGTTAAAATACATTGCTAAACCGCAATACCTTCCAGATCGTTGCGGTTTACATCATCAAGAGACTGTACATCACAGTGAAATACAAGAGAAATAGCATCTGCCTCACTTTCCTGAGAATTTTACAAAAAAGACATGTCTTAAATAGTTTTCAGAAAATGCATATATGAAATCGAAGAGGCAAACAAAATACACAGTTCCCAAACCCAACTGGCAGCCTGATATGCAATTATAAAGAGAACGATACGGTAACAAAATTCATCACCATTCCCGTCCCCGCGGATAACCGCGGGAAGCCATCCCGTGTCATTCTTTAGTGTCTATCTCAACCTCAGTCCTTCTACACCAGCATTCTTCATTGCGAGGGAAAACTCAGAAGACCCATTTTGAAATTTCGAATTTATGCCCAGCAGTGTCTACGAGGAGCTATCAAGGTGAACAAAGCTATGGGACCGGACAAACTACACCCCAGGGTGCCCAAGAGTTGAGTGACGTCCTGGCGGAACTGTTATCCACGCTCTTCAATCTTTCCCTAAGTACAGGAAGAGTCCCGTTGGATTGGAAAATGGCTAACATCATTCCACTGCACAAAAAGGGATGCAGGACGGAGGCTGAGAATTATAGACCGGTGAGTCTCACATCGATAGTGAGTAAACTTATGGAAACACTAATCAAACGCCAATTGGATACGATCCTGAACGAGGAGAATCTACGAGATCCCCATCAACATGGTTTTACGAAGGGAAGGTCCTGCCAATCAAATCTGATCAGCTTCTTTGGGTAACAAGAAAGCTGGATATAGGGGAGTCCCTGGACGTCGTGTACTTGGACTTCAGCAAAGCGTTTGATAGCATCCCACACCGCAGGTTATTGAGCAAGATGGGTTCGATGGGACTGGGTGAAACATTAACTGCATGGGTTAGGGACTGGCTTAGAGGTAGACTTCAGAGGGTAGTGGTAAATGGTATCCTCTCCGATACGACGGAGGTGATCAGCGGAGTGCCGCAGGGCTCGGTCTTGGGCCCGATCCTATTTAACATCTTCATAAGAGACTTGGCTGAGGGGCTTTGAGGTAAAATTACATTATTCGCCGATGACGCCAAACTATGCAACATGGTAGGCAACCGCACAACAGATGAAAGCACAGTGCCCGACAAAAGCTCAATGTCCAACAGTATGACGCAGGACTTACTCCTGCTGGAGCATTGGTCAAAGACTTGGCAACTAAGTTTCAATGCCAAAAAATGCAAAGTCATGCACCTTGGTGGCAAAAATCCATGCAGGACTTACACCCTAAATGGTGAAATCCTAGCAAGGACTGTAGCAGAACGTGACTTGGGGGTGATCATTAGCGAAGACATGAAGACTGCCAATCAAGTGGAGAAAGCTTCATCCAGGGCTAGACAAATCATGGGCTGTATCTGTAGAAGTCGTCAACCATAAGCCCGAGGTCATAATGCCGTTGTACAGATCCATGGTGAGACCCCATCTGGAATACTGTGTACAATACTGGAGGCCACATTATCAAAAAGATGTGTGGAGAGTTGAGTCGGTTCAGCGAATGGCCACCAGGATGGTCTCAGGTCTCAAGGACCTCCCGTATGAGGAACGACTGGGTAAGTTGCAGCTGTACTCACTCGAACGCAGAGAGAGGGGAGACATGATCGAGACGTTCAAATATGTCACAGGCTGTATCAAGGTGGAAGAGGATCTCTTTTTCCTTAAAGGACCCACGGCAACAAGAGCGCATTCGTTGAAAATCAGGGGTGGGAAATTTCATGGCGACACCAGAAAATATTTCTTCACCGAAAGGGTGGTTGATCGCTGGAATAATCTTCCACAACAGGTAATTGAGGCCAGCAGTGTGCCAGATTTTAAGAAAAGATGGGATTGGCATGTGGGATCTCTTCATGGAGGTAGTTAGGGGGTGGGCCATTAGTGTGGGCAGACTAGATGGGCCGTGGCCCTTTTCTGCCGTCATGTTCTATGTTACTGCACTAGATGGATCGTCGCTGTGACCCAGTAAGGCCATTCTTATGTTCTTTTGTTGAAGGCCCTCAAAAGAAATGGCCCAGAGTACTTGAAGAACAGGATCTCCCTTTGAACACACCTCCAAAGTCAATAAGGTCCTCCCAGGTAATTTCTCTAAGCTCACACTCTCCAAAGGACATCACTCGATATGATACCCACTAGCAAGCCTTCTCCAGAGAAGCCCTCACACTCTAGAGAGCTTTTGCTTAACAGAAGACTTTCTCTACTTCAGGAAGAAGGTTACCTTTTTATAAAAACAACACAAAATGATTTTACAGAACTCTATGAATATTTTTGTGATTTGAACCTTTTCATTTTATCTATTTCCTGCACAAGGATTCAGTTATCTTGCAATAGCATTTGGTCAACCTGAATTTAGGAGGACAGTGTCTCCATTTCATAACAGGAATGAACCACATTCCTAAGCCCCGGGATGTACAGCATGACTGATACTTGTGTTTTTGCTCCAAAGGTGTAATATTCCAGGCCAGTGGCATCCTTTCTTTCTGCACATTCTCTTGGTCTCTGATGGCATTTCTTGGTACTTGAGGATAAGAACATAAGAATTGCCGCTTCTGGGTCAGACCAGTGATCCATCATGCTCAGCAGTCCGTTGCCCTCTGGCCAACGATCAGCGCTCCAACTGAGACTAGCTCTATCAGCGAACATTCGTGTTGAGCAGGAACTTGTTTAACTTTGTCTTGAATCACTGGAAGGTGTTTTCCCCTATGACAGCCTCCGGGAGAGCGTTCCAGTTTTCTACCACTCTTTGAGTGAAGAAGAACTTCCTTACGTTTGTACGAAATCTATCCCCTTTCAACTTTAGAGAGTGTCCTCTCGTTCTCCCTACGTTGGAGAGGTTGAACAACCTGTCTTTATCTACTTTGTCTTGAATCCCTGGAGGGTGTTTTCCCCTATGACAGCCTCCGGGAGAGCGTTCCAGTTTTCTACCACTCTTTGGGTGAAGAAGAACTTCCTTACGTTTGTACGAAATCTATCCCCTTTCAACTTTAGAGAGTGCCCTCTCGTTCTCTCTACCTTGGAGAGGGTGAGCAACCTGTCTTTATCTACTTTGTCTTGAATCCCTGGAGGGTGTTTTCCCCTATGACAGCCTCCGGGAGAGCGTTCCAGTTTTCTACCACTCTTTGGGTGAAGAAGAACTTCCTTACGTTTGTACGAAATCTATCCCCTTTCAACTTTAGAGAGTGCCCTCTCGTTCTCTCTACCTTGGAGAGGGTGAGCAACCTGACTTTATCTACTAAGTCTATTCCCTTCATTATCTTGAATGTTTTGATCATGTCCCCTCTCAGTCTTCTCTTTTCAAGGGAGAAGAGGCCCAGTTTCTCCAATCTCTCACTGTACGGCAACTCCTCCAGCTCCTTAACCATTTTAGTTGCTCTTCTCTGGACCCTTTTGAGTAGTACCGTGTCCTTCTTCATGTATGGCGACCTGTGCTGGACACAGTACTCCAGGTGAGGGCACACCAAGGCCCGGAACAGTGGCATGATAATTTTCTCCGATCTGTTCGTGATCCCCTTCTTTATCATTCCTAGCATTCTGTTCACCCTCTTCACTACCGCAGCGCATTGCGCAGACAGCTTCATCGACTTGTCGATCAGAACTCCCAAGTCCCTTTCCTGGGAGGTCTCTCCAAGTACCGCCCCGGACATCCTGTATTCGTGGATGAGGTTTTTGTTACCGACATGCATCACTTTACACTTATCCACGTTGAACCTCATCTGCCATGTCGATGCCCATTCCTTGAGCCTGATTCTCTTTCTCCACAAGTAGTACAGAATCACTTGGCAGTGACACTTCTATAAGAAATACTGCTCCTGGGTCTGTTTTCTCTCTTTTCTCACAATGTCTAGATTTCTAATATCAGGCTTTTCATTAGTGGGGACAGGAATGTTCCAGGTGATGACAGCTTTTCATTCTGCATAATTGTATCCTGATTAATGCAGATTGCTACTGTCAGATTTCTTGCTGTCATCTTATATCAGTGTGTAGAAAATGCTGCATTTCAGATCCTCTGTACAGGTAGAGGCGGAGTAGACTGCTCACTCCATTACTGGAATGATCTGTTACCATGGCTGCCTCGTACTGCACCTCAGACAGACATCGCTGCCCCCACATCCTGGAAGAAATGCGAGGACCTGCTTCAAAGAATTTAATCACAGCTCCAGTGCTAAAGAGAAGCATGGCGGGGTAACAGCTGGCAAGAGCCTTTGACAGAGTAGAACTTGGTCCATTCTATATGGATGGCATCCACAGGAATAGCAGAATTTCCCGAAAAATCAGGGGATTCTGCCTTTGGGAATCTTCCATTAGCTACCTCCTGACTCTGGACAGGCACCAGGCTAGAGAATGGCATGGGACATAGTTGTCCCCATTCCTGCTGAAACTCAGTTTCCCTGTCCCTGTGAGTTTTGTCGTTGTCCCTACTCCATTTCTGTAAGCTCTGCCTTAACCGCATAAGCCTCGAACACTTAGGATTTTAAAGCGTTTGAGGCTTGTGCAGATGAGAACGGAGCTTAGGCATTGGTGGAATGAGGCATTATGACATCACAATCGGAACTCTAGAATGTTGCTACTTAGGATGTTAAAGGGTTTGAGGCTTGTGCAGATGAGGACGGAGCTTAGGCATTGGTGGAATGAGGCATTATGACATCACAATCTGAGCTCTAGAATGTTACTACTTAGGATTTTAAAGGGTTTGAGGCTTGTGCAGATGAGGACGGAGCTTAGGCATTGGTGGAATGAGGCATTGTGACATCACGATCTGAGCTCTGCAATGTTGCTACTTAGGATTTCAAAGGGTTTGAGGCTTTTATTTTATTTTTTAATTATTGATTTATTAATTTTCATTATAAATCAAGCATAACTTGTACAGAAAGGAAATTGAAGCAATTAAGAAAGTAAAAATGAAGAAATCAAGTGTAAGCTTCAATTTCAGGATCCAATGTGGATAATGCCATATAGTAGTTGATTGAGACGAGGACATCCTATTCCTTGAACATTGCCCTCAGATCTCATCTTGCTCCAAGCGTGACGTTGATAGTTGGAAGGGCTCAAAGAAGACAAATTTGTGCTGTCGATAATGTCTTACACATTTGCTTGGGTAACATAAGTAAAAAGTCGCCCCCAGAGCTACAACACCAGGTGGTTTGATTAACAAGAATTCACGTCTCCTTTAGCCAAATCTGGGAACATCTGTAGTTTGAGACCTAAGAATTCTTTTTGCTTTTATTTTTTATCTTGATGTTCTTTTTACTCCCCAATGTTCTTTCCTACTTGTCACGTTAGGTCCTGTTTGTCTCCAAATCCCTTTTTTTTTTTTTTTTTTAAATCGTAACTTACATTGCTTTTATTTTTATTTTGTTATATTTTTCTATAAAACTTATTGTAAACTGTTTACCTGAAGCTTGATTGTCAGTATGTTAAATAATAATAAATTTGGAAACTTATATGAAATTTGGAAACTCTTCTTTTCCCTGTTGGAAAAAAATTCCAAATAATGTTTAAGTGAACACTGCCTCCAGTAAGAGCTCAAAATACCAACCCTCCTAGGCACTGCTTCTAGATTCCCCCACCCTCCTTCAAAAAACCCTGTCCCCCCACCACAATGGTTTAAAAGTGGAAGACGCCTTCTGCCGTGTGAACCCCCCCCCCCCCCCCCCCGACTGTTCTTTCCCTCCATGGAACTTGGAGAAACATAAGACTTTTTTAAATCTCCCAGACTTCATCCATGTAAGGCAGAAGGGGAAATACTGGAGAGTGAGGTGAGAATAAGGTGAATTTGTGAGGAAGTGCAGTGGGGACAAAGAAGGGATAAATGCAAAACAGGACAAAGAAATATAAAGGGGATGGAACTCCTCTCGTAGGAGGAAAGACTAAAATGGTTAGGGCTCTTCAGCTTGGAAAGGAGACGGCTGAGGGGAGATAGGATTGAAGTCTACAAAATCCTGAGTGGAGTAAAACGGGTACAAGTGGATCGATTTCTCGCTCCGTCAAAAATGACAAAGCCTAGGGGACACTCGATGAAGTTACAGGGAACTACTTTTAAAACCAATAGGAGGAAATATTTTTTCACTCAGAGAATAGTTAAGCTCTGGAACGCGTTGCCAGAGATTGTGGTAAGAGGGGATAGCGTAACTGGTTTTAAGAAAGTTTCTGGAGGAAAAGTCTATAGTCTGTTATTGAGAAAGAAATGCTTGCATGGAATATTGCTATGCCTTGGGTTTTGGCCAGTGACTAGTGACCTGGATTGGCCACCGAGAGTACAGGCTACTGGGCTTGATGGACCCAGTAAGGCTAGTCTTATGTTCTTATATTACCAAAAGGACAATGAGAATGATATTACTTGGAATGTGATAATAAGCTGTTTTGGACACATCCTCTGAATTTACTCTTTGGGTAAAAATCAGACTGAAAGCAGCAACCTCGTCTGCCTTTAGGCCCAGAGCAGGTACACCAGTGTTAGGGAGCACGATGAAACCCTTGCAAGCTGATAAAAGAAAGGAGACTCAACCAGATTGCTTCCCTTCATTGTTTTAATTGTGGGCCCCGAACCAACAAGAGTGTAAACATGTAGCCCAGAGCCAAAAATGTCCTGGCTGAGCTCCAGAGCCAGTGGATAGGCCGCTGCTGAGTTTATTGAAACCTGAGAGCTGCCAAGCGGGTCTGTGCGGAGTCAGCTGGGCCATGGAATGATTTCGATAATAAATTCAACAATTAAGAAGCCCCTCCCCCAATTAAGTCCTGTAAAATACACATTTGAACGCCATAGGTGTAAACATTAATCCCCGGATTCTACATATGGAACCCAAATTGTGTATTATTCTGAGAGCCACACTCAAATATGTTGGCTTACAAGTAATTATTGGCAGTAATTAGGAACCGTTTGGATTTACATGCGCTAAGTGGGATCCAGGGGTTTCAGTTGGTAATAATAATAATAATAAATAATAATAATAATTTTATTCTTTTATACCGCCATCCCGAAAAAGTTCTAGACGGTTCACAACAAGGTGAGCTAATACATGGAATACAGATAAAATACAAATTAGAATAATGGACTTAAAACCAGATAAAGACAGAAAGCATTTACAATATAATGCAGAAAATACCGGCATAGCAGGGAAAGAAGTAATACATAGGACAGATAAAATACATCAAATTGAATAAAAGGAACTTGATTGAAAAAATGAAGCAGAATGCATTAAGATACCAGCCTATCAAAGAGCCTATTAAAGAGAATAAACCTGTCTTAAATAGAAATATCATTTACATATCCTCGTTCCCAAAGTTTGGCATGGATCCCAACACTTCACACTACAGGTAGGCTTCGACTTACGACCTATCCAAGTTACGACTGTTCGACCTTATGACGCGACTTCCGCTCTCCGAAGAAAGAAAATGTTAACAGAGTGCTTTAAGATGATTAAAATATCATTACCCAGTCTAATATTCTTACGTCCTGATCCACTTACGACCTAGCAGTCGGAACCAATTGCGGTCATAAGTCGACGACTACCTGTATTCTATTAATGGTGCTTCTCGTATAGAGGACCCTGTATAGAATAAGGATTTAGTGAATGCTCCAGCAGTCCTTTCAAAGGGATCCCAGGCCCTCGAGAGCTGTTCGGGAAAGTTTAAAGGAGATGGGATCTGACAGAGAGTCTCTCGGTCCCCATTCTAAAGTCCTAAACTTGGAAACGGACGTGTGAAAAAAAATTAATTGCAAGTGTGAAACTTCCGAGTTCAAACGGAGTGACCGGAGCATCAAATAACAAGATAAGTTACTTTGTTGCAATTCTTGGATGAACGGGTGCATGAATTGTTACAATGTAGCTGGCAAAATGAGTCGTTCTGAGAAACAAGGAGAAAATTTAGAAAGAATTTCAAAGGAATATAAGTAAGATAAAAAAGACCACCCAGTAGTTCAGAAAGAAATATGAGAGATTTTTGCCAATGACTGTGTGTTTGAGCCAATTATGTGACATGGATCAACTGCGCAGGAGGCTCTGTATTTCAAGGCTTTTTTCCCCCTTAGATTACATTAAATTAGACTAAATTAAAACTGAAATACCCTGGAGTAAATCAACAAGGAAGAGCACTGCTCACGAGTGAAGTTATATATTTTGATTAGATATTATTTCTTGGACCGCCAGATTAACTTATAGACCATAAGAAGAGCCATATTGAACCTTTTGTAGAAACACAGAAGGGTGTAGGGACGAAGGTTGTCTGTGCCAATGGGTGATGAACTGAAGACTGTAGAAGGGGGTGTTTGCTTTATTTATTTAAAATTATTTGTATCTACAAGACAAACATTCAAAATCAGCAAATGACAAGCAATAGGATACAATGGCAAAACTCCTCAAAAATAAAGCCATTATAAAGATACTATGCGCAATCCCAATATATGTCTTCAAAAAGACAGGTCAGTACAAATCGATCGAGCCCACAGACTAACCCAAAGAAGCAGAATCTCATACACACACACAGCGGGTACCAAATAACACCGTTTTCGCTTCTCTAAACTGACGCATTCCACAATACCGGGCTTTCATTGACTCTCGTAGGAAGAAGGGGTCAGCTCAATGCAAATGGTTTCAATGGGAGACAGATGTGCCAGATGAAAGCTCTGTTCTCGGATCACTGACTCCAGACCTGGCGGGCACAGACTGGGTCAGGCTGACTTGCATCATAACCACACAGTTATACCGCAGGGACTCTGAAAGCGTGGGTGAGCTGGACCTCCGCTGGAGATGTCGTTTGTTGTGTGGTGTTTAATTTGCGGACTGACTCTTTTTCAATCACGTTTCCTCCTCCAAGTGTGCGGCTGTGACCTGGCCAAGTCGGGCTTCTTCTTCAAGAATGGCGAATACGTCTGCACTCAGGATTACCAACAGCTGTACGGAACGCGCTGCGACAGCTGTCGGGATTTCATCACAGGCGAGGTCATCTCTGCCCTGGGCAGGACGTACCACCCCAAGTGCTTTGTCTGCAGCATGTGTAGGTGGGTCCAGGTACAAAACGCTGCCTCATCGTTACAAAGAGGACCTGAGGTAATGCAGGATCAGTGGAATAGTAAGGGGGGGGGGTCCACCCCGGGAACCATGTTGGTAGGGGCTTCGGCACTCCTCCTCCTCTCTGCCCTTGCCTCTTCCTACTTCTCCCCACTTCCCCCCTTTCCTTCCCCGCGAGCATCAAGAGCTTCAACGCGCTCCTCACGACCGCGTCATCTCTCCCACTGATATCACTTTCGGGGTCACGAGGAGCACATTGAAGTTCTTGCTGCTCGCGGGGAAGGGAAGGGGGGAAGAGGGAGGAGTGGGAAGAGGCGGGGCGGAGAGAGGGGCGAGTGCCAGCACCCGGGACATACCGCCCCCCTTCACTGTAGGCAGGGTGGGCACCGACAACCCATGTAATCCACAGATATGCCACGAACCACCTTATAGAACAGACTAGAAGGACCATACAGGTCTTGTATCTGTTTTCATTTGCTTCAGGGCTCATTTTCAAAAGAGAAAAAAATGGAATGTATTTGCTGAAAGGTCCAAATTGCCATTTTCAAAACATATTTTTAGTTTCCTCTACTGATTGACTGTAGTGCATCTAAATAGAGAATGACACAGGGACAAATTTGTCCCCGTCCCGTCCCCGTGAGTTTTGTCCCTCCATAAGCTCTGCCTTAACCGCACAAGCCTCGAACACATGATTTTCAAGCGTTTGAGGCTTGTGCAGATGAGGACGGAGCTTGCAGGAATGGGGCAGGGACAGGAAAAGAACTCGCGGGGACGGGGAAAAATCTGTCCCCGTTTCATTCTGTACATCTAAATCTCAAAAGGGGGGGAAGGGGGTGTTCTGGGTGGGATAAGGGCAGACTTAGGAGTTGGACATTTTTCTGCAATAATGGAACTTGAATATTTATTTATTCAATTTTCTATCCCGTTCTCCCGAGGGACCTCAGAATGGTTTACATGAATTTATTCAGGTCCTCAAGCATTTTCCCCTGTCTGTCCTGGTGGGCTCACAATCTATCTAATGTACCTGGGGCAATGGGGGGATTAAGTGAGTTGCCCAAGGGTTTGAACCCACAACCTCAGGATGCTGAGGCTGAAGCTCCACTGTGCCACACTCTTCTTCGTTTCAGTAATGAATACATGCCAAGGGACCGTCTCTTGTGTGTTTAATGTACAGTGCTGTGTATGTCTGGTAGCGCTAAAGAAATAATATATAGTAGTAGTGTATCATTGTGTGTGCATTGTGGGTGTCTGGGTGGGTGTGTCTTTGTGTGTGCTTTGTGGGTGTGTCTGTGTGTGCATTGTGTCTGAGAGTGTCTAGGTGGGTGTGTCTTTGTGTGTGCAGTGAGGGTGTCTGGGTGGGTGTGTCTGAGTGTGTCTTTGTGTGTGCATTGTGGGTGTCTGGGTGGGTGTGTCTGAAAATGTGAGTGTCTGGGTGGGTGTGTCTTTGTATGTAGTGAGGGTGTCTGAGTGGGTGTGTCTGGGTGGGTGTATCTGAGTGTGTCTAGGTGGGTGTGTCTTTGTGTGTGCAGTGAGGGTGTCTGAGTGGGTGTGTCTGAGTGTGTAGGTGAGTGTGTCTTTGTGTGTGCATTGTGGGTGTCTGGGTGGGTGTGTCTGAAAATGTGAGTGTCTGGGTGGGTGTGTCTTTGTATGTAGTGAGGGTGTCTGAGTGGGTGTGTCTGGGTGGGTGTATCTGAGTGTGTCTAGGTGGGTGTGTCTTTGTGTGTGCAGTGAGGGTGTCTGGGTGGGTGTGTCTGAGTGTGTAGGTGAGTGTGTCTTTGTGTGTGCATTGTGGGTGTCTGGGTGGGTGTGTCTGAAAATATGAATGTCTGGGTGGGTGTGTCTTTGTATGTAGTGAGGGTGTCTGAGTGGGTGTGTCTGGATGGGTGTATCTGAGTGTGTCTAGATGGGTGTGTCTTTGTGTGTGCATTATGGGTGTCTGGGTGGGTGTGTCTGAGAATGTCTGTGAGTGTCTAAGTGGCTGTGTCTTTGTATGTGCAGTGAGGGTGTCTGGGTGGGTGTGTCTGCGTGTGTGTGTGGGTGGGCGTAACTGAGTGTGTCTAGGTGGGTGTGTCTGTGTGTGATTTATGGGTGTCTGGGTGGGTGTGTCTGAGAATGTCTGTGAGTGGGTGTGTCTTTGTGTGTGTCTGGGTGGGTGTGTCTGTGTGTGTGTCTAGGTGGGTGGGTGTTGATAGTAGGTTACACTATTATTCTGTAATGGAGCTTCAACACTAACTCCACCATAGAACTGGCATTCACCATGTGTTCCTGGGGACCTAATTGGTGAGTTCAGGCAATAAAAACGAGAAGTGATTTGGATTTGCCTTACACCTTTTTCAAGGAGAGTTACATGGAGGTCCTAGAGGACTCACAATTGAAATTTGCCCCTGAGGCACCGGAGGGTTAAGTGGTGGGATTTGAACTGGGCACCCCTGCTCCTTAACTCCTTGCACTAGCCATTAGGCCACTCCTGCAAGGAATCTCCTTTCTTGGGATCTTCCCTCCAGTGATTAGTCCGGACTTTTCTTCTTGCAGGTTTAAAGTTGTCTCTCTCATTTTCAGGAAACCGTTTCCCATTGGAGACAAAGTGACCTTCAGTGGGAAGGACTGTGTCTGCCAAAACTGCTCCCACTTGCTGGTCAGCAATCAACCGATAAAGGTTCATGGACCAAGTCGTAAGTTCTTCTCTACATCTCTGTGCAGCATGGAAAGGGGAAGAGCAAGGTCCTCTGTACCTCTCCTCTCTGCATAAAGACACAAAGGCAATGCACATGTTCTTTCTGCCTTTTCCGGGCGTGAAGCAAACGTGGCAGATACACAACTGAAACCCAAGCTCAGTTGAGATGCCGTCTTGCACTCTAATGATGAAAACATGGTGGGGTCTGGCAGTGATGGAGACACAGTGCTCTTGGGGGCGATGGAGAGACAGTGATCTCAGGGGCTGTGATGGGGGAGCGATTGCTTTCTTTTGGCAGTGGGGTGGCGAGGGGTAACACTTTTTGGTCTACTTTGTGAATAGATTTGTTGCTCTGATGTTTTGCAGACTGTGCTGGTTGTAAGGAGGAAATTAAGCACGGCCAGTCACTCCTAGCCCTGGAAAAGCAGTGGCATGTCAGCTGTTTCAAGTGCCAGAGCTGCAGCGTTATCCTGACCGGAGAGTACATCAGCAAGTGAGTATTAGCCGTTACAGCCAGAATCTCTTAGTCTCAGCCCCCCAAATCTTGCAGGGTATTCAGAAAGTGCCCTAAGCCCTTCTCCAAGAGCACAAAACCACAGCATTTGAACTGTTGGAGCTGATATTCAAAAGAAGCTGAGCTCTTAAATGTATGCTCCTAAGTCTGTGTATCGCAAACTGTGGGCCTCCTGAGATTTCAGAAGTGCCGCCACTCACTGGGGAAGAGGAGAGGCCCTGGCGCCGGCTGACCGCCTACAGGATGTGCCTCTTGCAGCCAGCGCCAGGGCCTCTCCTTCTCCACGCGCCTCTTCCCTGCTGGCGGCTCAGGGCCCGTCTGGAGGGCCTTCGCAGATGTCGACGTGATGATGACATCATCACGGCGCCATCTGCACACTTCCAGATGCCATGAGCATTTAGTGGGGTGGAGAGTATAGAAGAACAATTTGGGTTATTGCAGATTCGGGGGCGGAGGCTACTCTGTAGATAGGGATCTTGGCTATAGCTCTGGACGTTATCGTGCTGCAAAGCTCTCCTCTTCCACCTTTCTTTGCTCAAGAAGGCTAGGGAAACTGAGAAATGCCTCTGGTTTTCTGCTTTTGCAGGGATGGCGTTCCATACTGTGAGTCCGATTACCATGCTCAGTTCGGGATAAAATGTGAGACCTGTAAGAGATACATCAGTGGAAGAGTCTTAGAGGTAAAGTGGAACAGATTCAGAGGGAAACGGCCAGATCCTGACTGACTAACAACTTCTTTTGGCTGTGGTCCTCGTCCTTCCTCAATATAGTCCCCACTGGGACTGGGTGACAGTGTTTCAAGGCCAACGAGGGACCAGCAGATGCTTTCTCTGTCGTGGCATGCAGTTAGTATATCTCAGCCCCATATCATTGGCCTATGGTCTGCCACAGAATTACCCCAATAAGAATCATGTGCTTGGATTTATGACATATGAACCTAAGAATAGCCACACTGAGTCAGACCAATGGTCTGTCTACCCCAGTCTCCTCTTTCTAACAGTGGCCAATCCAGGTCACAGGTACTTGGCAGAAACCTAAAGAGTAGCACCATTCCATGATACTGATCCCAGGGCAATCATTGGCTTCTTCCATGTCTGTCTTAATATCAGACTATGGACTTTTCCTCCAGGAACTTGTCCAAACATATTTTAAACCCAGCTATACTCATCACTGTTACCACATCCTCTGGCAATGAGTTTTTTGAGTGAAGAAACATTATGAAGACGATCCTTTAGCAATACAGTAAGTACTTTGAGATTTTTTGTAAATATCCAGATGTCGTCTGTGTTACCTGATGGGTTCCCGAAAAGCCAGAAATGAAAGGACAACTATGTCACCCTTCCACATCCACTTGGGCTGTGCGTTACTCCACAGCTGGTACTGGCAATAGACACCGCTAGCATCCACCCAATGTTGCAGGACTCCGCCCCATTCCTGTAAGCTCTGCCTTAATGGCACAAACATCAAACGCTTATGATTTTCAAGCGTTTGAGGCTTGTGCAGATGAGGACAGAGATTGCAGGAATGGGGCAGGGGCAGGAAAAAAACTCACCGGGACTGGAAATTGAGTTCCCGTGCGTATGGGGAAAAATTTGTCTCCGTGTCATTCTCTAATGTGTAACTTAATGTGACGTGTTAAAGCAGGGGTGTCCAATCTGTGGCCCTGGTCGAGAGCAATGCAGTGTTTTCCTCTGCTGCTCCCGAGTGTTTACCGTCTTGCCGGCTCCCTCCTCTGTCTTCCTGCAGCGTTTGCGCAGCCCCAGAAACATTTTTTTCAGCCAATGCGGCCCAGGGAACCCAAAAGGTTGGACACCCCTGTGTTAAAGTATTGCATTTCGTTACAGGCATGTATGCTTGCTGGTGACATAGTTGCCCGCTTAAGCTAGTCTTCCATAACGGACTGTTGGCGCCTCACTGCTGTTCTAGAATTCACGTTTCAGTTATAGAATCGCCCCCTATATGCAAGATGAGTGGCAGAGAATAACCCCACTGTAGCCTCTGCTCTTCTTTTCCTCAGGCAGGAGGGAAGCATTACCATCCAACCTGTGCCCGCTGTGTCCGCTGTCACCAGATGTTCACAGAAGGGGAGGAGATGTACCTAACAGGTGAGGAAAGAGCCATCACTACTATTAATTATTCTGTAGCACTTTTGTGCCTCATCAAATTACCCATGGAGGGAAGAGAAAGTCAAGGTAGGTCTTTGTAATCTTCTCCCATACACTTACGAGCAATAAGATCCCTAACCCAGACCAGTTTTAGATTAGCTGTGTAGATTACTGTAACTCTTTGTATTATGGTATCACTGAAAGGGAACGTAAGAGATTGCAATTGCTCCAAAATTCAGCAGCTAGATTACTTTTTCGGGTAGGCCGACTTGAGAAGGCTAGTCCATTACTGGAAGAGTTACACTGGCTGCCAGTGAAAAAGCGAGTTCAATTTAAGATCGCTTGCATGGTCTACAAGGCGATAACTTACGGACTAGTTTCAGATATTAAGGGCGTACACTCTTTTCATAACTCAAGAACAACACAACGCCTCAAACTGGCCTTCCCTTCTCCACAACAAGTTCAACGGAAAAAGTTATTCAAGTCTACATTCGAATGCCAAGGGCCCAAAGATTGGAATAGCCTACCATTAAGTTTGTGCCAGCTTCCCTCTTACTACAGTTTCAGGAAAATGTTAAAGATATATCTCTTCGCTTTGTAACTCAAGATCCAAGAAACCTCAGTTGGTTACCCTTGTAACCCTATTGTAAACCACAATGGTTCCAAGCTGAAATTTGTGGGGTATAAGAAATGGCATGAAAGATATATTCTTACCAGTGTTTTGCAGCAGGCAGGAACAGTGTTGGGTACAGGGCAAACTACAGACTGGTGAGCCTGACGTCAGTGCCAGACAAAAGGATAGGAACGATTGTAAAAATTGAGACAGAGTCAACAGGGATTCACCCAGTTTACTATATTTTTTGGAAGGCATGAATAAATATAATGTGCCTCCCGTGCCATCTCACAAGTATGGAAACCATCCAATGCTACCAAACACCTTTCAGCTACTGTGTGTGTCTCCTCATCAAGTTTAAGTTCAATTTATTTGATATACCGCAAATATAATTAAAAGTCTAAGCAATTTACATACAGAGGAATATTCCAGACCATGCTCACCTTCCTGGGAGTCAAAATTTGGAATGACCTTGAAGACAATTAGAACAGAACCCAACCATGCTCTATTCCGGAAGAAACGGAAAACTCTACTCTTTGACAATTAATATCTACAGGACTACCACCCTTTTCTCTTCCCTCCCCTCTATGCCCCTAGTTACCCTTGTCCTACTGCAAGTCGCCTTGAGCCTGTTTAGGTTTGTACAACGGACAAACTTTAGATTAGATTAGAACATGAAATACCATAATTAGAATTAACCGTGGGCATACACAAAAAGTGAAAGGGAAAAGTGGAGTCACGAATCAAAGCATCTTCTTCTCACAACCGTTGGAACCCTTCTCTGGCAGTTGTGACTGTCCTCTGCCATCTTATGAATCACTGGGACCTTCTTTAAGCAGCATGTCAACCATTCTGTGTGTCTGCTTTGATTTTCTAAAAATAGTGGGGTTGCCATATTAATCCATTTTAAAGGTATCAAACAGAAATATTTTTATCTCCGTTTATTTTCTAAAAACAAATCTAAATTTGTCATGATGAAATCCTGGCTCCTCCCAGGTGCCCCTCATTACCTGGGATGCCTTAAGCAGTTTCAAGTTCATTAGGGTTTTATATACCACCTATCAAGATTATCTAAGCGGTTTTACAAAGTAAAATACATGGAACAGCCCCCAGCTACCTAAACAACAGACTACACCGTAACCTCTCACACAGACTAAGGAGAACCCAGAGCCTATTCACTCACCCCCCTCTCAAAGGAACACGACGAAAGAAACTATATGACAGCCTTTTAGCGACACAGGCAGCAAAGATCGATACTACCATCACCAATCTACTGACCAAATCAATAGACATTAAAGCATTCCGAAAAGAAATCAAAACTCATCTCTTCAAAAAACACTTCCCATCATCATAACCTCACAAAAGTATTAGAAAATGCTCTCATGACTACCCAAACACCACCACCAGCAACACCCGAATCCGGACAGTATTATCTCTACTCGTCTAAACAACAGAACCCGGACAATATTATCTCTATTCGTCTAAACAACCTATCACTATCTACTATCTACTACCAATTTATCCTGGAAAAGTCCAGAACAACAATTGTAACTTAACGCATTCTTGATTATATGTACTGCAATGCTACTGGAAATGTCCAGTCTTCTAACTTGTAATCCGCTTAGAACCGCAAGGCACAAGCGGAATAGAAATCACTAATGTAATGTAATGTAATGTAATGTACAATCAGGGACTCAAGCATTTTCCCTCTCTGTCCTGGGGCTATGGAGGACTGAGTGACTTACCCAGGGTCACAAGGAGCAACCTGGGGTTTGAACCCACAACCCCAGGGTGCTGAGGCTGTGGCTCCAACCACTGCAGCAAACTGAACCAATATGGCTACTTTTCCTATAACTATGGTACCAGCTTGAATTTAGCTAAGCCTGCCAGTGGACTTCTCTTATCTCAGATAAGATGCCAGGTGCAACATAAAGTCCAGAAAAGACAATGTGAAAATTAAGATTGCATCTTGAAACACAAATGAAATGGTTTGCCAGAAATTTAAATAAAACGTTGTTTGGTAGGCGAGAGCTCGGAGGGATTGTGCGAACAGCAAATCTATAAGTAGCAGATAGACAGAGATGTATTACTGAGCAATGCGAGCTATGAGATGTCAGACTAAGCTATTAACCTGGTTCCCAGGAGCTCTTGGAGGAGCGCTTTTTTTCAAGGTGACCTTCAGAACCATATGCACATGGAAAATATATTACACAAGAATATACAGATGTACAGGATTGCACCAGTGGGAAGAGACTGCAGAAGAAGAAAAGTATAAACTAATGGATTTCATTATGGCCTCTCCCTTTTGAACATTAAATTACTGCTGTACTGTATAAAATTGTGTCCTTATGGTTCTCTTTCTGGGGCTACTCTTGGAGTTTGCATCCATCCCATTTGCTGGTTAAAATCTTTCTTTACACGGTTACTTCCTGCAGATTGGAAGCAGAGTACAAAGTTAAGGCTAGCCTCACATTAACAGCCTGCAAGAAGCTAATTTTCTAACAAACTCAATTTTAAACTGCCCCCTCCCCCCCACACACATATACACACACATCCATATTACCTTATTCCAGTGACATAGCCAGATAGCCAAATTTGGGCAAGACTGAGCCCAAAGTGGGTGGAGCTAAGTCCAAAAAGAGCAGGCATCTCTCTCTTCCCTCCAAGCCCCCCCCCCCCTCCAACCTGTGCAGGTGCCATACCAGACATGGGCATAGAGATAGAAAGAGAAGTAGCAACTGGGAAGGGAAGCAGGGCACCCCCTTTGCTCACCCCCATGTCCATCTCACCCTCTCCTGCTCCCTCTGCCCTCCCTCCCTGACATCTCTCTCTCTCTCCCTCCTTTCCTTACCTCATCCCCAAGTCTCACATCTCTCTCTCCTTCCCTCATTTGAGTCCAACATCTCTCCCTTCCCCGTCCAATATTGCTCCTTCTCTGCCTTCTACCCTTCCTGAATCTGACATGTCTCGGGAGGGGCCTTATTTCTAGGCAGCACTCTGGTGAAAGTGGCACCTTGCTGCCGGCCAGTGTATCTGCTGGTCAGCTCTCTCTACCACGTCCCTTTCCTATCATCTACTCCTTGAACATCAACCCCCTCGCAACATCATCACATAACTAAACTTGCAAACTGTTAACCCCAACCCCTAATCACTAACTACGAACACTCTATCCAAATCACGGAATATTTCTACTTCTGAGCAAACAGCTTGGCACTTCCGGGCCTTGCAACACACAAACTGTTGTTAACATTATTAATATTAACAGATGTAACCTGCTTTACTCTGTAAGTCATAGTACAAGAAGTTTACTGCTAAACTCCTTAATTCATTGTACGCAAAGCATCTCTTTATTGTATTTACATTTTCTTTTATTGTATTCTTTTATTGTATTCTTTTATTGTATTTCTTTTATTGTATTCTTTTACTGTAAACCGCCTAGAAGTCGCAAGATAGCTGGCGGTATATAAAAATAAAGTTATTATTATTATTATTATTATTTTATCCACTCTGGACCAGCATTTCCTTTTATCCCTCTCCCTCCACCCAGTGCATCTACCTTAAATTTGTTGTAAAAGGTACTGTCCTGCCGCCGACCCCGGCACCTTCTCTCCACTACGGCTCATCCCAGTGAAGAACAGAAATTGTCAGAGAGGGTGGGTCACATTGGAGAGAAGGCGCTGGAGCCGGTGGCAGGACAGCAATGAGAACCACTGCCACAGCTTAGTAAATTTTACATCAAATTTAAGGGAGACACACCGGGGGGAAATAAAAGAAATGCTGGGGAGATAAAGGGAGTAGATGCCAAGAAAGGGACATGGCAGAGGGAGCGGACCAGCCTGTGGCTGCTGGGTAGATGGGCCTTAGTCCAAAAGGGGCGGGCAAGGCCCATCTAGGCTCGCCCATGGCTACGCCCCTGCCTTGTTCTATTTGTACTGTTCAGTGATCGGGAGAGTAAGAAGAAAACTCTCTGGACTTAGCAGTAGATGTTCAACTTAGGGTCTTTTGTCCTTTTTACTGTACTTTATCAGATGTCAGAATAACAGATGTATCGCATAGTCTTCATACATCTTTGATATAGTAATTAGCAAAAGTCTAACAAATAGAATAGGTGACCCCCCAGTGATGTCATTGATATGGACCTGATTGGCTCCATTTTTACCCCTAAAGGCATAAGTAAATCTTTTACAAAAGCTATCTCGAGATCTGATGTTTCCAAGTGACAAATTCAAAGCCAGCTCTCAAAGGTAATTCAATGGAAAGTCAGGTAACATGAATAGACTGTGATGAACAATTTGGAGTCCAGATAAAGGCAACCATGTGAAATTCACATGAAATACTAGTACATATAGGGGAGGGGGAGATGCTGGAAAGTTTTCAGCCCAACCAAGAAGAGAATGATGTGGATATGGTTCAATCAATGATCTGAAACCGTGTCAAAAACAGAGAATTTTGTTTCTGCCAATTGGCAGCTTCAGTGGCAAAATAACGCTCAGAATTTAGAAGCTGGGATGGGAACTTTTCAGCATAGTAGATGACGCCAGATGAAGACATGTACAGCCCATCCAGTCTGCCCAAGACAAACAGCTGAAATGAAAGGAAAGTAAAAATATCAGACACCAAACTTATGACAAATTACAAACACCCACCAGAACCATGACTGCATCAGGCTAATATCAAAAGGCTTAACCACGCCTGACAGAAGATGCTGGCTCTGAGTTGAGCCTGTTGCCGAAAGGCCAGACATGTTGATGCTTTAACAACTGTAAGAATGTCAGTCTCTTAATTGGAGAGATTTCCCTAAAGAGTCTCGTTTTCATGTAGTGTTTTGTTAATTCCAAAAGATTCCTTGTCAAATGTTGTTTGATATTTTTTTTCATAGAGAAACATAGAATTATGTATGAAAAACTGCACCCTTTAATGGTAATAATTACTCCACTAAGGCCCTGACATTTTGGATCTGCTGGGAACAGCTGTAATTACAGTGTTCATTTGAGTCAGAGGGATGAAGACGGCACAGCGGGAGCAAACGATAAAGTTCAGAAAATGACAGTGCAATGGCTGAGTCACGGAAGCAGAACCTCTCAAAGACCAGGTTATGGTACCCAAAGTACCCTGTGGCTGGCCTCTTATTCCCTCAAAGTCATTTCAGGAACTGGCCAAAATTAAGTCCAAAAATCTTTTGGAAGAGCTCTTGTGGTTTCTCACAGGTCCCCTTGGTCCTGAGGTGCTACATCTGTGCCTGAGTCTGGCAAAAACTGTTCCAAGGAAGTACGATAACCATCTTAAGAGGACGAGACGGAGTTGGTCTTTGGACTTCTGCTAAAAGAGCAAATTGTGGTCTTCCAGACCTCAGAAGCATGGGTGTAGAAGACAGTGGTGGACATGCAAGAAGAGCACCTCAAAAGTCCTATTTTTGAGCTACTTAAATAGTCTCCATGTGCTCCTGCTTAGGAAGTATGTAATGACGCATGATTAAACCATGTTCTCATAGTAATATAGTAAATGACGGCAGATAAAGACCTGAACGGTCCATCCAGTCTGCCCATAAGTTATACCCATTAAAAATACATGATAAAATTAGTGTCTCTTCTTTGATATTTCTGGGACATAGACTGAAGTCCACCTGCTATTGTCCTAGGTTCCAACTGCTGAAGTTGTCATCTAAGCTCACTCCAGCCTATCCAACCATCCCGTTGTTTACAACATATCTACTGTAAAGTCTGGCCAGTAACATCCAGTTCCCACTGATGCCCTCCCCAGCCCCTCCCATCACATATGGGACACAAACAGTACAATTCTGTCCAATACTGGCCTTAGTTCTTTAATTTATATCATGTTTGTTTTCTAATTAGAGATCCTTGATGTTTATCCCACACTTACTGACGTTATCAGTGTTTGAGGCAATCATCGATGTTCTTCATGCTTTCAGGTTCAGAAGTTTGGCATCCCATATGTAAGCAGGCGGCTCGAGCTGAAAAGAAGTTAAAGGTACGTTAGACGCAGGGTCAAGTCTCGGGAATAGGCTGAGTAAATAAATAAATAAATAAACAAGCTAGGGGCCAGCTGACGACCCCATTGCTATCCTATATTCATGCTTCTAAATTTGGTACAAAGGGAGCAACTGTGGAACTGAAGATCTCGCTACAAATTTTATTCAGAAAATCTTGATATAATCCAAAATGATAATACATAGTAGATAATTCGTGGAATAGACCCGACACGGTCCGTGTTTCAGTCAGGAGTGGCCTTCTTCCGGGGTCCGGTGCACTTTGATCCACAAAGGTCAGCATGCTCAAAGTATCGTGTATTGTAAGACTGGTGAGCATCGCTGAATAAGCCTAGTCCGCAGAAAGAAAAAAATTGAACCCATGTCGCCTATTTTGCATTGGTCGTCTGTTGTGTCGCATATTGAGTTGAAAACGTTATGTTTGATCTTTGATTGATACGGTTTCTGCTGTGCCAAGCTCCTCATTCCATCTTTATCAGCCATCGCGATCGTTGTTTTCGATGTTGCTGGAGATTCCGCGCAAGACCCTGTCGTTCCATGGTGACGGTGCAGGGTGGAATGCTTTACCTATTGAGATCAAGCAGGCAGCCAGTGTGTCGCGATTTTGGGAAATTTGTAACGACTTTGTTATTTGAGAGAGAGTCCTTTTGAACGTTTTAAGACTTTTGGGATGATTTTACTATGCTTGTCTGTCTGTTATAATGTTATTGTGTGCGTTTTATTGCACCCCCGTGCAGAACTGTTGGATGCTGCGGGTAACACATTTTTAAGAATAAATAAATATGGGTGTGTCCTCTTCCTGTGCCTGACACTGTGTTTGATATTCACACAGCATAGACGAGCGTCTGAGACCTCCATCTCTCCTCCAGGGTCCAGCATCGGCTCTCCTAACCGTGTCATTTGCGTAAGTATGACGTACAGTCCAGCTGCACTTGACCTCTACAAACTATACATCCAAACCAAAGTGGGCCATTATACTCCTAAATGATTATCAGTTGGTTTCTTGGTGCAACTGCCTTGGGAGTTAGGGTTGTCGTCAATGGCCAACCGGCCTGTGCCATGTGAGTTTCTGCAATGCCACTGGTGACACCTTTAAACAATCCCATATCTACAGAGGTGAGTTTCATTTAGAGACACAAGGCCCCCATGCGTTCCATGAAATGCTCTCCAATCCCAGGTCCTGCCACAGGCACCATCTTGGTGAGGTTGCAGACACCCAACCTCCTCTACGACCCCCTGACCACCACTGCCACGCACGCACAACGCTTCCCTTTCCCTGTACCTCTGTAACGTTCCTGGCGCGAGCAGTAACCCCCAAGCTGCTGTTAGGCCAGTGTCGGCTCTTCCTCTGATGTCACTTCCTGGCGTGACAGCAGCTTGGGGGTTGCTGCTCGCGCCAGAAACGTTACAGAGGTACTGTGGAAGGGAAACGATGTGCGCAAGGCAGGAGGGGGCAGGGGTGGGGCACCATCGCACCGGCCGTCTCTCTCCCTCGCTATGCCACTGCTTAGGGACATACTTTCATGGTGGCTATTCTGTAGATCAGGGGTGTCAAATGTCGGTCCCCGAGGCCACAATCCAGTTGGGCTTTCAGGATTTCCCCAATGAATATGCATGACATCTATTACCATACAATGAAAGCAGTGAATGCATATTCATTGGGGAAATCCTGAAAACCCGACTGGATTGTGGCCCTCGAGGACCGACATTTGACACCCCTGATGTAAACTGTCCACTCATCGATACACTTTGCCTTGCATCCGGCTGCTTCCACCATCTCTTCCTCTTGGAGAAATGTGTAACCTGTAGCTCTCTCATCTCCTCTGTGCTAATAGTGCTCAGCAAAGCAATCGTTTGTATTGAGTGGAAGTGAGTCCCGTGCTTCCTGCCTCGCCACACTTCTCTGCCTTTCTGCATTTTCTCTTTCCTCTCAATCTGCTTTGTCACCCCTTCCCCTCTCTCTCCAGGCTAAAGTTGATAATGAGATCTTTAATTACAAAGATTTAGCTGCCCTCCCCAAGGTTAAAGCCATCTATGACGTGCAACGGCCAGACCTCATTTCCTACGAGTCCTATCAAAGATATGCATCGGACGACAGGCTGGAGAGATACAGTTATGGGGAGGTACGGAACAGTTTCAGGTAACCCATAGGAACCTGAGCCGAGTGGGTAAAAGTCTAATGGGAAATAGAGATGATCCTTTTTACGTAGGATCTGAGGGAGCAGAAGCAGACTGAGAACCGAAGGAGGCAGGGTTCAAATCTCACCCATGCTCCTTGACAAATCATTTGACCTTGATACAAGCTTAGAGTGAAGCTATCTGGAACAGGAAAATATCTACTGTACTTGAATGTAGCTCACCCAATAAGGGAATGCAAGGGACAATAAGAAATTACACTGCAATCCCTGAGGAGGAGAGCAGTCGTCCATGCGGATCCCCTACTGAGAGAGGGAAGGCAAGTGGAAAAGGTCTTTGGTGCCACAGTGATAGGGACATGGTTCCTAGGAGGAGGAGCCAATTGTTAAGGAAGCCCCTCCTCCCAGGGAGTCCCAACCATGACTCCTAGAAGTGTGTTTGTACTCAACTCTTAATGGAGCTACGGTTAGTGGTATCCCACCATGAACTGGGTTATGAATGGGGTCAATAAAATTGAGAGTGATCAGTGAGGACCTGCCAACTCCAGCTGAGCTACAGGACTCACTGTGCTCACTGTGTCTCTTAACCGAGGGGTAACTGCACTGGAGTGGGAGGGGCTCTTTCTAGGGACAGCTGAGGAAGAAGGGTGACGACTAGATTCTCAAAAATTCATGTTAAAAACCAATGGGCTGCTGTTGCAGCCGTTACTGTAGCAATTTTTAAAAAGTGAGCCATTCTCCAAAAAATGCTCATTCAAATGAGGCTGGCGGAGAGTAGCAAAGATTTGCTAAATTGGCATCTTCCCATCGCTGGTGATAGCACCGAATAAACCCCAAAAAACCCAACAACAAATTGAGCTGCCGAAGTCAAGCAACCCCCCACCCAACGCCCCCCCTGGCAGTGAGAGAGATGCCCACTCCCTCCCACTGCCAAGCAACACCCCCACCTCCCGACAGTGAGAGAAACGCCCACTCCCTCCCCCCACCACACAACCACCCCTGATGACCCTCAGCCCCTCCCCCTTACCTTGCTTATGATGGCTGGCCAGAGGGATGCCTACTCCCTCCAGTCAGCAGGCCCACTTCTTCAAAATGATGGGCCTTCCTCTCCCTAGTGCATCCTGGGATGTACCGAGGAGAAGCCTAAGGCTCTGATTGGCCCAGACGCCTAAGGCCCCTCCCAATCAGAGCCTTAGGCCCCTCCCCAGTGCATCCCAGGTGGGCCTGCTTGGTGGTGGGAAGGAGAGGTCATCTCTCTCACTGCCTGGGGGGTGTTGGGTGGGGTTGTTGCTTGGCGGCAGGAGGGAAAGGGCATCTCTCCTACTGTGGGGGAGGGGGTTAGCAGTGTTGGCTGATTGTGCGACACGCCAGGAGAGAATGGGAATCTTTCCTGCTGCTCTTTTTTTATTGGGGGGGGGGCAGGGGTCTGAGCTGTCAAACCTTACTTTCCTGTCAGTACCTGAGCCAATCAGCGCCCAAGGACTGATCAGAAAGTAAGGCGACAACATCCCAGACCTGTCGGTAAATTTTGGCCGCACATGTGGCACAACGAGATTAGGGAATCACTCGGTAATGATAGAGAATTCCTCGAAGTGATCATTTTAATATTAATGGCCTCGTTGTACTACATTTGCATAGCAGTATCAAAGACTCAGAAAAGACCTTGGTAAGCCATTTAGATAATCCACTGCTAAAATCCATACACGCTAAACTGGCTGGAACTGGTTTATTGAGCATGTTAAAGGCAGATTTTAGTTTTGAGAATCTGCCCCTGAGTCTACGTGCTAACAGCTATGCTAGTTAAGAATGAGAGGGAAAACCAGGCACCTGCCCCTCCCCCTCCCCATCCTCACATTCATAAATCTACTACTCGCTCTCCTGCCCTGGCAAGGTGTCAATAAATGCCACACGTCATAATTATTCTCTTGCCCTTGCCCTCCTGTGGCTGTATTCAGTCTGCATGTTGGGATGGGTTACGAGTGAGACGTGTTGGTTTTGTATATAAGAATAGCTGCAACTCCTAGAGAGAACAGAGATTTATCGGCCGTAGATAAACTACAGTCTCCCAGAGGCCTTAATCAGACACTGGCAGGTTTAACGGCAGTTTACCTTGGGTATAAGTAGCCTTTGAAGTGCCAGGGCTTGCAGTCACTTACCGAGCTCTTAATTATAAATGTCTTTCTCCTTCCTTCCTGCTGCCTTCAGTCCCTGGGAATGCTTTCTCCTTACTCTCAGGTAAAGGTTTCTGACTATAATAATCACCAAATACCTGCCTTGCTCCAACTGGAAGAACCCTTTGTTGGTCAGTGTTTATTTCACCAGCTTCTTCTGCTTTAGGATATCTATGAAGGGATTGACCTTCGACAGAGGAGATCCTCCAGCCCTGGGTATATCGACTCTCCCACTTACAGCCGCCAGGGCATGTCTCCGACTCTGCCACGCTCTCCGCAGCACTATTACCGATCGGGTAAGACTGGTCAGAAGTAAATACTTAAGGCACCATCCCCTTCTTTCGCTAACAGCTCAATTTATACTCTCACATTATATATAGAAGATTAGCAGTTGCACACATGAATGTAACAGATTTACACATAAGTGCTAACTGCAGGGGGGGCATTCACGTGGGCATGTTTTAGAATATTGTCATTTACACATCAAAGTGTGGCTTTTAGGTGTCCACATTTACACCCACTATAAACATGACATAAGTGGGCAATCCTAAATGCCAGAATCCAGGTGCCCAGATGCCAACTTACACTAGGGTTCTACACCAGAATCCAGGTGCCCAGATGCCAACTTATGTCTAGAATCTGGGTGCCCAGATGCCAACTTACACTAGGGTTCTACACCAGAATCCGGGTGCCCAGATGCCAACTTATGTCTAGAATCCAGGTGCCCAGATGCCAGCTTATGCCCAGAATCTGGGTGCCTAGATGCCAACTTACACTAGAGTTCTACACCAGAATCCAGGTGCCCAGATGCCAACTCATGCCCAGAATCCAGGTGCCCCAATGCCAACTTATGTCTAGAATCCAGGTGCCCAGATGCTGTTCTCGAATTCAGGCTTTAACAGCCAGCCTTTTTGTCTGTAACATTTGCCATGTGGAGGCTGCTGACTTGTTCCAGCCACATCCATCTTGGTTACCTGGATATGGGTATATTTTCAAAAGTCACTCCTAACTGCAAACTGATGTGTACCTCAAAGCGGTGGACACACAAGTTATGTGTGGTCATTGTCTCTGGACATGGGACAGCTAAAATGTACCCATTTCAGAAGAGCGGCATCATTAAGACCATTCAAGTTATATGCTTTTGTTTTGAAAATGAAAATGATCCATGGAACGTCCTTCTCATGCCAGGGCTGTGATTTAGGCTGTGGAAAATGTTCTTCACTGCGGTCAGTCAACCTAGATGCACATAAGCTCTATTACATGCACAAGGGTCTGGATTAAGCTTTTGAAAATTTACCCCAGTATGCTTCCAGTGCTGGGAGTTAGAGGGAAATTACAAGAATGGTTTCCCTGCCATTGAGATACTGGTTTCTGGGACTGTCTCTGTGTTAGAGGGCTGCAGAATCTGTCTCGTGTGCTGCAGTTCACATTTTGACTTTTTTGGCTGTCCTCAAGTCTTTCGCCTTCACCGCTGTGTTCTTCTTTTTGCGTTTTAAGGTACTGAGAGTGGGCAGAGATCCCCGTACTATAGCCAATTAGATGTGAGAGCCTCAACCCCAACCACATACCATGGACCCAGGCATTTCCACATTCCAGGTAGGCACTGGAGACCGAGGGGTATGGGGTGGAGGTGGGGAGGAGGCCTAGGGGTGGGACTCTGGGTATATAGCATGCTTCCTGTGGAGGCATGCCTGATCTGACGAATACTGGGCTTCCAGAGCCATAATTACGGGTGACTTTCTGCCACATCGCTGGAAGTGTTCTGATTGGGCTTCTTTTCCCCACTGCAGTTAGAACAGAAGCTGGAGACCATCACCGGTCCCAATCCAGGATTTCTAACTGTGTGGTTTATAGTTCACAATAAATAAATCAGTAAATTAAAGAAGATACCACAAGTGGTGATGACCAGTTCCTTAGCTGTAATAGGACTTTCTTCAGACTCTTCCTTCGCACAAAGGCAGGGTTTGCCCAGCCCAAGGAATCCCTCCCGAGCATTAATGGAGGGTTCTGGTCTAGTTAACTGGATCATACAGACATCAGTAGGGTTTGAAGATCTATAAAACTGCCAGACTGAACGAGCATATTAATTCTCACAGGACTGAATCCTGCCATTCTGACCCTCCTCCCTCCTCTTTCCACAGTAATGGGTGAAAATAACCTCTACAGGAAGCCTCCCATCTATAAACGTCACGGTACTGTCACATATGTTTCTCTCTTCTTGCACTTAGAATGAAACAGAGAAATATAGAAACATGACGGCAGATAAAGGCCAAATGGCCCATTCGCAGCATCCTCTATCTCCTCCTCTCCCTATTGGCTGAGGTTCTTTACAGCTGCATTGTGATGTCATAGAACTTTATGGTTAAAGAAACATTGTAACATGATGGTAGATAAAGGCCAATAGCCCATCCACTATCTCCTCCTCTCCCTATTGGCTAAGACTCTTAACATTTGCATCTCATCTCCCTATTGGTTAAGACTCTTTACAGCTGCATTGTGAGGTCATAGAACTTTATGGTTAAAGAAACATTGTAACATGATGGCAGATAAAGGCCATATGGCCCATCCAGTCTGCCCCTCCGCAGCACCCACGATCTCCTCCACTCCCTAAGAATAGAAACATGATGTGGGATACTGGGTCTCTGCTGGAGGGGTGTTATTTAATCAAGTCAGTGGCTCTGAACAGAGAGAAGGCAACGTGAACATCATTTTATGACACAGTCAATCATACAGGAACATATGTAGCACATAGATGCCATGCTGGCACTGGCATTAATCTACCTAAATAGATTTTGCAATAAAGGGGGGCACCAGGGAAAGGAGGATCCAGGTATAACTAGGAAAAACCCAGACATGACCTCTTTTTTAGAGGACTGTCTGGGTGCCCGTAGGGATTTCCAAAACCAGTTTGTCCAGGTTTTGGATCCCCGACCTCTGGAGGGCATCTGCGCAAGTGCGTCCATCAGCACGGTGACATCGAACGCATGTGTGCGTCCACGCACGCACACATGCCCTCAAGATGCAGTCCTGATCTCTGGGAGGTTCATGTGGGGGCGGGGCAGGGAGCAGATTGGGGCGGAGCTGGATGCGGAATGGGGCGGGGCTGGGGTGGAACGGGTCAGGACCAGATGTCCTCTTTTTTTAATAGCGGAAATCTGGCAACCTGAAGTGGGTCTTCCTGTTCTGCTTCAGAACCCTAAATTTGAACTTTCTGCTTATGCAACCGGGTTTCCAATATGTGACCCAGTAACGAAAGCTTCTACCCTGTGGCAGAAGTGGGTGTGATTCACCTGAAGCCCTCACAGCTGTCCCCCATCTCCTAGGGTTATCAGATTTGCCGATGAAAAAACCCAGGTGCATGGCCCCGCCCTGTTCCGACCCCAGCCCACCCCCAAAAAGTAGGTCACTGTTTCTCTTGATCTCCAGGCCGCATTTGGAGGGTTTCCTGCACATGCCTATGATGTCATCTGCACATGCTTGTTGGAAGCCCTCCAGACGCGGCCGGAGCTCAGGGCTTTCCAAAGCCTGGACAAACTGCCGGGTTTTGGAAAGTCTGTCTGGGAACCCAGACGGTTCTTTAAAAAGACGATATGTCTGGATTTTCCCGGACATCTGGTAACCCTACCCTCTTCCCACCCCCACCCTAGGGGAGGAAGTCTCAGCTACCACATAGCACGACTAGGTTCCACTCTGAGTACTGGACTAAGCCTGTGACTGTGGATTTATTAAAAAAGAAAAAAAAGGCCAAGAAACTGAAAGTAAAACCTCTGCGAGCTGTGAGGGAGGCTCAGGGTAGGGTTAGCAGATGTCCGAATTTAACCGGACATGTCCAGGCATCCAGACGACTTTGTAAAATCTGTGCCATAACCCAGCAGAGATTGCTGATGAAACTAAAAAAAAAACAAGAGAAACCACTGGGTAAGAACAAGGATGAAAAATGGCTAATAGCTTCAGATATTTGTCCTTGTTGCTCATTGGACCCTGAGGACCAAGACCCCAGGAAGCTCTGACCTCTTTAGCTTTTCTTCTTGACTTGTCCAGCATTTCAATGACATTCTTGTTTTTGCTCTGATTTCACTCCTTCCCTTGTGTCCTTTTCTCCCTCTGCTTCTCTGCACTTTTGCTCTGATGGCCTCATCTGTCCTTCTGAAAGTAAGTAGCAACTCGAATCCTATTTTCTCTTTCTGTTTGAGATCACATTTTTCTATAGGCAGCTCTCTGCGTGTGTTCCTTCAGCCCTGAGATAACTCGGGCCAAACTTTAAAAATTTAGATTATGCAAAAAAAAAGAAAAAAAAAACAACAACCCAAAGCTAGAGATAAGTTTATGAACTTTAGATGGGCCACACATTAAAATTTGAAAGCAAAACATGAGAGGAATCCCGCTTGTAGGCTCTCCTCCGTTTCCTTTGGAGAGGCTGAGATGAGGAAAACACAAGCTGTCACTTGTCCAAAGGTACCAAGTCCAGGGTTGACAGTACGGAAGGAAGTTATCGGCATGGGTTACCGTTAAGACATTATTTTACCACTAATGTGCAGTTTTAACACAATTTCCATTTTATACAAGAAGTCCTAGTTACTAATACAATAGACTCTCAGCTAACTGGCACCAGGATTGGTAGATGCCGGATAAATGTCGTTTCTGGTTGCTTGAGAGTTACTATTACAAATAGGCCTAACTAATACTATACCCCATACTATGCCATACCTTAAACTGTTCCAGACAAACTACCGGACATGTGGTTGGCAAAGCGTGGGCGTACACAGGTGTGGCGTGCCACGTTTACACTTACATTTCTGCCTGAAATTGATTTTATTTTCATTTTTATTTCCACTTCTCCCTCCGTATTCGCTGTGATAGGGGGTTAACAGAACCGCAAATACAGAAAAACCGCGAATAACCTTTTCATATGTTATTTGCTGTTTTCTATTAAAAACCATCGTGAATATAGTGAAACCACGAATAACACGGTGGGAGACCTGGTCTGTTCCTGAAGGAGAGGCAAAACACGGTGAAGAAAGTGCCGGGAATCAGCGATTTTTTTCTGTAAACGCTTGGAATCAGCGATTTCTCTATGCAAGCTGATGTAATTTGGGGGGAGGAGCCAGCAATCTAAAACCGTGAATAATCAAAACCGCGAATGCTGAAACCGCGACTAAGGAGGGAGAAGTGTAAAGTATTACAGTATTTCTTTGATTTTTTTTTTTTTCTGCTTGCTTGAGAATTCTGGTTAATTGAGTTCTGGTTAACAGAGAGTCTACTGTAGCTGGGGGAAAAGGTATCAATATGGACTAACCATCAAGATGGATTATTTTACCATTAACTCGTGTTATTATAGCACAGGTGATCTAGTTACTAATAACTGGGGTTAACGGTCTTAATGGCAGCCCGTGTTGATAACTGTTAAGAGTATGTCTCACGATGAGGATATATACAGGAAGTGACCCTTGGAAAGAGAGCCTGTAACACCAGGTGTCCCTTATTGTATCTTCCAGACGATGAATTTGAAGCAACAAAGAGCAAAACAAGTGAAGACATCGTCCAGGCATCCAAATACCTTCCGGCTTACTCCTCCGACCCATACTATCACCCTGAGACGGAATACTGGACTTTCCAGGGCTCTCCGAAAGGTACCAGAAGGTTCTATTCCTTGTTTTATGTCATTACAACCATATATCATTTTACAACTATATCAGAAGAAGGCAGTTTTTCTGTCGAAACCAGGGTCCTTGTTGGGACTATATTTACATTAATAAAGCTTATCTTGGTTGTACTAAGACATCAGAGTTGCCCTTCTCTCTTTGTGCTCTTCGAGAAATTATTTAACCCATGTGTAAGCAAGGCACTGAAATTTCAGGACAGAGCCTGAGCTGCAGAGAGAGAAGGGAAGAGGTTAAGGATGTTCCATCTCTAGCTGCAGTCTTCACCAAACACTCACTCCCCTTTTGACTTGGGCTACGTACAAGGCTTGGGCATCTTCCAGCAATGATTCTCTTTCTGGCCATGGGACTCGGCACTCGTTGTACTAAAACTCAAGGGAATGACCTGATCTTTTGATGTCATCCCTGCAGCAACTCGAGCTCGGAGATTCTCGTCAGGAGGAGAAGAAGATGGGTTTGACCGAAGCATGTACAAGGTGAAGATCCCAAGAGATCCTTGATCTCGGTTCTATTGCTATGGAGAAAGTAAAGAGGATCAGGGTCAGGACAGATTGTGGGGAATTGGCACTTGTCCTAGCAGTAATGGAGAAGTCCCAGAACAGAATTAGCACGTATGGATGTACGAGCATTGGATGGTGCATAGGCAAGGCAGGGGCGGAGTCAACTATCCTATTTTTTGACTTAGCAAATGAGGTAACCCTAGGAAAATGCTTATTATACCTGAATTTAACTTACCTTGAATGATCGATGATAGGTATGAGTTAAATATAAACCAAAATATCAGTAAGTAAAATACTGTCAATAGTTTAAAGGTTCTGTTTTGGATCCATAAGGTTTCTGGGTCACACTTCAAAACAAGCCCTGGCAAGTGCAGTGGCTGCTAATTCTTCACAGAATGAGACTCATTTGCTTTGCACACACATGTTTCCCTATGTTTGTGCACTTGTGAAATGAGTTACGAGGAACCAGGGCAATGAAGTCCTCAAGCGATAAGAGCAGATATGTGAACTGCCAGATGAACGCGACTGCGCTACAGGCTTTTCAGTCCGGGCCCTGCTATGCTCTCTGTGTTTCCAGAGTCTCCACCTCGGGTTGCCAGATTTTCTGATTGGAAAATCCAGACCCCCCCCAGGCCCGCCCTGTAATACCCTAATCCCACCCTAGCCCCGCCCCCGCTGCCTGCTCTTGTCGGGAGGGAGGAAGTCCGCGCCTGTGTGGATTTCCTCCCTGCCCGACGCGATTTGAAGACGCTTTTCAAAACCCGGCAATGTGCTGGGTTTTGAAAATCCGTCCGGACCCCCGGACATGTCTGGGGAAATCCAGACGTCTGGTCACCTTATCTCCACCCCCTAAACTATGTCTTCCCTTGCTCCACCTGATTCCCCTCTGTACATGATAACATGTTAGCCTCACCTTGTACCTTGTGTCTACGGAATCTGTGCATTGTTCCTTGATGATAATTTGTTAGCCTTTCATATAAGAAGATAAGAATAGCCTTCCTGGGTCAGACCAATGGTCCAGCAAGCCCAGTAGCCTGTTCTCATGGTGGCCATCCAGGTCCCTAGTACCTGGCCAAAACCCAAGGAGTAGCAACATTCCAGAATCCCAAAGAGTAACAAAAGATTCTAGAACCCCCAAAGAGTATCAAGATTCAAGGCAGAATCTCAAAGAATAGCAAGATTCCAGAACCCCAATTAGAGCAACATTCCAGAGCTGAGATTGTGATGTCATAATGCCTCATTCCACAGTGCCTCAGAGCCAACCTCATCAGTGATGTCACCATGGCTTGATTACCCTATACTTGGCTCACGTAAAAACATGAGAATAGCCATACTGGGTCAAACCAATGGTCCATCAAGCCCAGTAGCCCATTCTCACTGTGGCCAATCCAGATCATTAGTACCTGTTTAAAACTCAAGGAGCAGCTACCATTTCAGGTCAAGTATTGGCTTCCCCCATGTCTTTCTCAATAACAGACTATGGACTTTTCCTCCAGGAACTTGTCCAAACCTTGTCTCCCTGTTCTTCTGTTACCCGCCCTGAGCTCTCTGGGAGGGCAGGTCATAAATCAAAATAATGCTTGTGCACGTGAGGGCTTGATGCTGCTTAAATAAGCCTTTTTTCTTTTCTCCCCAATCTCTGACTTCAGATCCAGGGTGGTATTAACAGGATGATACTGAAGGAAGAAATGAAGGCCCGATCTAATTCTTACATGGACCCCTGGACCTCTCCGCGGAGCTCTAGAGGAAGCAAAGAAGCCCTTCACACTGCCGGCTATGAGGCCTCGCTGAATGGATGTAAGGGTACAGGACGCTGAGGTGGGGGTTGGGAAGGCGCCCTATCTTTAACCACAGGGAATGAGAGCTCCCTCCCATTTTTAAGACAGTTGAGACGTCCACGTTTCTTTGGGGTCTGATCTATCCTGGAGTTTTACTACTATGATTAATTATTTCTATAGCGCTACCAGACATACGCAGCGCTATACAGAATCACAAAGGAGACAGTCCCTGCTCAAAGGAGCTTACAGTATAAACCAGTGTCTCACAAACTGAATCTAGTACCCCGGCCGGAAGTCCTTGGACGCCCATCTGCCCACAACCCGCTTCGGTGGAGGGATCCGGGAGGTGCGGGGGAGAGGAGGAGAGACGCCGGCCAAGAGAAGAGTTATCTGCGCTGGCTGATTTCCTACAGGACATAGCTCTCGCCATGAGAGGCATGTCCTATAGGCAGTCAGTCAGCGTGGACGACTCCCCTCCTCGCCAGTGTGTCGCGGCACACCTGAAATCTCAGGAGGCGCACTGGTGTCCAGTTCTCTTCCAATTTTGTAATCCGCTTAGAACCGAAAGGCACAGGCGGAATAAAAATCTCTAATGTAATGTAATGTAATGACAAGACAGACAAACAGGAGGCCATTAGTCTTCTAGATGCTTTGAAACTGAGCAGGGAAGGCAGAAGATAACAATTCTAAGATATTTTTCAATTCCAGTTAAAGTAAACATCAGACACTCAGCCCTTCCCAAGTATGCTTTGTTCTCTTTTTCATCATCTTTGCACTGCTTTCATGTTTTATTTTCGTTGTCTCTTTGCTGCCTTCTAGTGTTGACATCTGTAAGTGTCGAATGTGTTCTCAGGAATGTAATCTAAAAATATACACAGTGAAACCTTGGTTTGTGAGCATAATCCGTTCCAGAAGCATGCTTGAAATCCAAAGCATTCGTATATCAAATCGAATTTCCCCAAAGGAAATAATGGAAACTCGGACAATTCATTCCACAACCCCAAAACTTTAAAACAAAATACTATACATATTCGTATTGCAAGCCCTCGCTGGTTTAGAACAGTCGCTACACTCCTGCAGCGTCAGAGAGAGAAGAACCATCGGCTCAGTTGTGATGTACTTGTATTGCAAGACATTGCTTGTAGATCAAGTCCAAATTTAATCAAATGTTTTGCTTGTCTGGCAATCAACTTGCAAACCAAGGTTTTACTGTATATATATATATATCCAAGTTAAAATGAAAATAAATAAAAAACTGAAAGAATAGGCTTAATGGTCGTGTGAAGAGCTAGATTTCCTCTTATGTCTATCAGCATTTATTTAATAGCAGAAAAAAACCACAACAGCATTTCTTGCCACCTTTAAAGGAACATGAGGAATAATATTTTAGTAGAAAAATCAGGACCTTTTCCGATTAAGGACTGGATTCTGTAAATAACCATTAAATTAGCAGCATCTACAGAAATGGATGCCAGCCACGTGTCGCTCATGCTCAGCCACTGTTAACGGTGCCTCGAAAAAATGTAGATGCCTGCAATGTCCCGCTCCACCCCTAACCGCGTCCACGTAGGCGTAAGGCGCTGTTAGGTGTCCTGCTATAGACACGTTTAATGGCGCCTACACTGAAGTCACTCCTGGTGCCAATTAAAGCCAATGTAGGGTGCCTAACTTATGGCGCTGTTTATACAATATGGCCCATAACGTAGCAAACCCCCTAACCCACCCCAGGCCCCTCTTTTATTTTATTTTTATTTTGACACAGCCTGTTTAAATCTTTATTGATTTTCAAACTCTGATAGTGCAATACAATTGGCAAATCATAAAATACTGCATAGAACACACTAATAACTATACAATTACTACATTGAACAATCATTTACTCTCATCCTCATCTTAATTATTAATACAATAAAACATATGATGTGATTTCAATATTATAATGAAATAATTTAACTCCTCAAAGTACATTTCCCTCCCCCACCCACCCAGCCTCCCCCTTCTTGACTCCTCCTTAACTCCCTTCCCTAATCTTGCCCTGGCAATGCCCAAACCCCTTCCTTTTCATCCCAGGAATTTCCCCCATCCCCCCCCCCCACCTCACATTAGGAATGTTCTCGATTTTTCTACTTTTACACACACGCAAGACATGGCAGTTTTCCGATGGTCTTATCACCCGTTTAAATCGCCATCCTATAGGTAAAGAGCTTTTGCAACTTACGCTGTCCACTTCTGCTGCTTTATTTCAGCTTCTCCTGCTTTTATAAGAAGTTATTCTGCCTCCTGGATGACCAGTCAGGGTCCGTCCCTGTCCTGAGACATTTACATGGTTTTCCTTTTGAGGAAAGATCTCCAAATGGGTTATTTTTGTGCAACAACAAAAATATTACAATTCTTTCTTGAACAAGACACATTGTAACCATTTCTTGCAACAAATTGCAGGTTAGCTGTGCTTGTATACTTCTTTCTCCGTATTCGCTGTGATAGGGGATTAACAGACCCGCAAATAACTTTTTCATGTTATTCGCTGTTTTCTATTAAGAACCATTGTGAATATGGTGAAACCGCGAATAACATGGTGGGAGACTTGGCCTGTTCCTGAAGGAGAGGCAAAACACGGTGAAGAAAGTGCTGGGAATCAGAGATTTCTCTATGCAAGCTGATGTAATGGGGGGGGGGGGTATAATTGAAACCACAAATATGGAGGGAGAAGTGTATTATTTGGGGGCTGACTATGGCCTGGATGCACTAAAGTGTCCAAGGTCTGACGATCACCAGTAAACTAATTTGGCTGGTTTTGCGATGACCCAATGTTCTTGCAGGGGTGTCAAAGTCCCTCCTCGAGGGCTGTAATCCAGTCGGGTTTTCAGGATTTCCCCAATGAATATGCATTGAAAGCAGTGCATGCACATAGATCTCATGCATATTCATTGGGGAAATCCTGAAAACCCGACTGGATTCCGGCCCTCGAGGACCGACTTTGACACCTGTGTTCTAAAGTCTCACCATGTGGTTTTCTGTGCGTTTGTTTAAAATGAGGTCATGAATATTAAAATGAGCCATCTGATTAATGGTCTAACATCGCAAAGGTATGCACTAAATTTTGCGATGGCTAAGAATGACCTGAAAATAACGACAGGTCTGCCATATTTTTTTTTCTATGGGCACAGATGTTGTGTGTGTGTAACATGCACAATATGTGTCCCATAAAAAAAAAAAAAAAGTTGAGCCACCCCCCCCATCCCCAATAACTCCCGGAAAAAAAATAAAGAGAGAAAGGAGGGATGCCCATTCCATGCTGCAAACTGCCCCCCTTTCACCACTCCCAGACAAGAAAAAATTGGCAGGAGGGATGCTCACTCACTCATGCCTCCAGGTGGCTCCCCGCTAAACCAACCCCCCCCCCCCCACTGAACCCCCCCCCACCCATGCCAGGACTCCCACTTCCTGTACTTAGAAAACAGATTGGCAGGAGGGATGCCCACTCCTTCCTGCCTTCAAGTGCCCGCCATACACACTGAACTGATCTCCTCATGCTAGGACACCCGTCCCCATTCCCCTTACTTAGAAAAATAATCAACAGTGAGGATGCCTACTTCCTCCTTTCTCAAGCCTCTGACACCCCCCCCCCCCAACTCTCCCAACACCCATGACCCACCCCTGTACCTTTTTCCTGAAGAAGACAGCAGGAGGGATGTCCAATCTCTCCTGCCCGCAGGCCCATCTCTCTAAAATGGCGGGCCTTTCCCTTCCCAGTATATCCTGGGATGCACAGGGAGGGGCCTAAAGTCCTGATTGGCTCAGATGCCTAAGGCCCATCCCAGGAGACGGGCCTTAGGCATCTGAGCTAATCAAGGCCTTAGGGCCCCCCCTACCCGGTGTATAGTCTGTGGTGCTACTGTGTGGGAGAAGACCATTGCATTTTGTGCATTTTCTGCCCTGCTTTGCAGCCTCTACTGGCATATAAGACGAGGCCCCTAGGGTGGGTCTTTGCACATGTCCCCACATCTCCCATGAACTGCCCCTGTGCCAATCACCCCATCTACCAGCACCAGAAGCTCAGCTACACTAAAAATCTATTCAGCAGATCTTACAAAGCAAAACTCAGCACAGTGACCACTGTGGTCACACATCCTGCTAGTCATTGTCACTGCAGTCATCTGTCACCAGCAAGACAGCGTGTCACTAAACATCCCAGTATGATATGAATGGCAAACCTTCTCTTGCTGTTTTTTAAAGGGACACTGCAGTGTTTTGCATGGAGCTTTTCAGGGACACAGAATGAATCCGGTGATTGCATTTCCATATCCTCCTCAATCCCTGTGGGCAGGGTCTGAAATCTGCCAAGCACAAATATGTAAATGCTGAGTACTGACAGCACGTAGAATAGCTCTTTCTTCTTTCTACCCATTGCTAGATATGTTCCCCCCCTTTTCTGGGAGATGCAAAGAGCACTGGTTGTTGGGAAGAGACCCTGTAACACACCACAAGAAGCTGCTGAAATAAAACAGCTTAACATAGAAACATAGAAATTGACGGCAGAAAAGGGCCATAGCCCATCGAGTCTGCCCATACCAATGACCCACTCCCTGACATTTACTCCCCTATAGATCAGGGTTGGCCACTAGATGTCAGCATTGGAGAGGCTATGGCAGTTTCTTCTCTTCTGGCTCATTCCTTGCTAAGACCAAAAGTGATCCACACATGGTTTATAATGGTGGAAATACAGTACTATGGACCAGATGTACTAAGGAAAATTCATAGTACATTGGCCACTAAAGGCTAGACTTAAGGCCTGAGAACACATGGGTAAAAATAATGGAAAAAAGACAGTTTATACAGTTCTGGAAGAGCGCAAATTATGTGGACGGATAGGCAGCAGAAACAGGAAGTTGTCAGTGGAGAGAAGACACCAGGGCCAGCGGCAGAGTGTTACATGAAATTCAGGGTAGGTGCGCGGGAGGGGGTGAGGGGAGGGATGGGCAGACTGGATGGGCCATTTGGCCTTTATCTGCCATCATGTTTCTAAGTTTCTAAATAAATAAATCCATTCCAAGGAAATTGGGGGGGCCATTCTAGCAAACCTTAGTGCACTAACAGACATTAGTGTGTGCCAAATGCTGTGATCCATGTCACATTTAGCAAGCACTAATGTCCGTCAAGCTTTAGTACAAGGGCCCCAGGTGTTCCTCAGATCTGGAGCTAGGTTAAAGCCGTGTTGCAGGAGGTTTCTCCTGGTCTGAATGCTTCCAGCGTCTCCTTTTCATCCCACTCTGGACCAATCGTCTTCAATTGCCCTGGTCCTGCCTGCAGAATCTTAACTCTCTTTCTATCTCTTTGCAGCCCTGCGGTCGCATTACCTGGCTGACAGCGGTAAATATCTTTGCCTAGGCTTGTTGCATTCTGCTTGCTTCTGTGTCTGTGGTGCTCTGGGGGCTGTTCCGCTGATGCCGCCAACTTTTTCCCAGGTCAGAGAGACTGAAACGTTCTCAGAAGCAGGGAAGGATTAATTGGTCGAGGGCCCCTAGGCACACAAGTACACTGGGCCCCCTGCCCCGCCCCACCCCACCATGCGCCCAGGCGGAAACAGGAAGCTGCGTCAGGGGGAAGCTTTGCCCAAGCAGCACCGCTTGCACCATTACAGTTCTCGTTACCTTTCTTACCCACATTGTTTGCTTGTCTTACTTTCCGTCAATGGGGGGGAGGGGGCATGTTGCTGATCGATGCTGGAGGGGCCCATTGTTGATGCCCTCCTTCATCGGGCCCCCCTGACCATTTCGGGCCCTAGGCACATGCCTACTTGGCCTATTGGTTAATCTGCTCTGCTCAGAAGTGTTTGCATCCTCCTGCATATTATTTCCATATTACTGCCTGCTGTAATGCAGCTTCATTTGAAGACATCACACTCCGTGCCTTGGAGAGTAAAGTGAGCACTTCACAAGGCAGCATCCTTTCAGTGCTGACACCGAGGCCAGTGCACTTACCTTGTGTTAACGCTAAAACTCAGCACAGTTTCTTTCCACAAATGTAAAGTGAAACTTTTGCTCCCTGATGCCATTAGAGCTTACAAATAGGGCAAAATCTGTTGCATTTCAAACAGAATTGGAGAAGCATGGATTTAAATGTGCTCTGCATTGTCTGCCTGAGACTTTGCTCTAGCCAATACTCCTTTCCACACAGGGCATATAAAATTGTGCGCACAAGCCGGATGAACCTGTGAGCAAAACCTGGTGCGCTTGCTGCATCCCTCGGCCTTTGTCCTGCTTCTGAGCCCCGTAGATACACCAGAGGGTATGTGTGGTCACTGCAGTGCAGAGACTGGACAGGTTCCTGGACTATTTAGGGCATTTTTCTGAATCCTGCACTATTGATCTTTTTTTTTCAGATCCCTTCATTTCTAAATCCGCCTCTCTTCCTGCATACAGAAGGAATGGACTGCACAGGGTAAGATGGGCGTTGACTGTTCGGGTGCGACAAATTTGAACCAGTTTAAGCTTGGGTGTTGAACTCAATAGCTCGTGCTGGGGGTTGGATGTAGCTCTTCGGTGGGTGGCTACACAGGAGCCACAGGGGAAAATTCATGTAAACCGTTCTGAGCTCCCCTGGGAAAATGGTATAGAAAATTGAATCAATAAATAGTGTGAAAAGTTTCAGCTTCTGTTAACCAGAGCTGGTATTGTGACATCATAATGCCTCGCTCCACCAATAAAAGCCAACCTCAGCAGTGATGTCACAATGGCTTGATTGTCCTAGACTTGGCTCACTTTTACTACATTTTGATTTCTAGAGTGGTGCAGTGGTTAAAACTAGAGCCTCGGCACCCTGAGATTTGTGGGTTCAAACCCTCGCTGCTCCTTGTGACCCTGGGCAAGTCACTTAATTGCCCCAGGTACATTAGATAGATTGTGAGCCCACCAGGACAGACAGGGAAAATGCTTCAGTATCTGAATAAATTCATGTAAACTGTTCTGAACTCCCCTGGGAGAACAGGATAGAAAATTGAATGAATAAACAGAGAAAGTAGGCCCTGGGATCACACCATCAGTGATGTGAGCTTTTTGGTCTCTAAAGCGTACATTTGGAAAAAAAGTAAAATGACTAATTGAGAATTAAGCTTAGCTCTTCTTGTTCCTAACTGGAAGCCTGTGGCAATCATGGGATGGGGGGGGGGGAATATAAAAGGGAGTAAATCCACACAGGTGGGGTCTGGGGGTGGTCCACCTCGGGTGCCGGCAGCCCTCCTTCTCTCTATCCCCTCCTCCCCTTGCCCTACGCCCTCTCCCTCTCGTGCTCCTCGCAACCACGTCAGCTCCCACTGTCACTTCCTGGTGCCACGCATAGGAAATGACATCCGTGGGAGAGCCGACGTGGTCGTGAGGAGCACGTGGAAGTTGTTGCTGGCGTGGTGAGCAACTAGAGGTACGCGGGTAGGCAAGGGGGGCATGGGGGGGCGCCTCTCACCATCGCTATGCCACTGAACCCACAGACTCTCTGTTGTTAGGTAGGTCGGAGTTTCTTCAATGTGTTGATTTTGTCTTTGGCAGCCTCCCAGCACTGACATTTTCCACTATGACAGCACCAACGCAGTGAACTGGGGAATGCGAGGTAAGAACCCCTCACCCCCCCCCCCCCCCCCGAATACGCACAGGAGGGAGGGATATGTTCAGCCTGTAGCCAGTAGGATTTTGCTGACTGCCACCAGCGTTATATTGGGAAATTCAATGCTGGGCCTGGTCTGGGCATTGAATTTCTGGTTTTACACATATATGATGAACCAGAGGCCGCGGAGCTCGTTGTGGTTCAGCTACGCTCAGCAGCATCCTGTAGCCTGTCTCTCTCCAGCTCCCGAATCCCCCAGCCACCTCCTTCCGGCCACTGATGATGTCACACGCAGGCAAATGACAACACTGCGTTGACAACCATGCCTGCGCAGTTATCCTCCAGACGGAGTCCCGAGCTCAGGGAAGGCGTAGCAAGGCTTGTGTGGGGGAAGGGCAGGGCTGGGGTGAAGTAGGGCGGGACTAGGGCAGAGCCAGGTGTCCTCTGGACAGAATTGAGATAGCAATACATTCACAACAAGCTTTGGCAAGATAAAAGTTTATAAACTCTGGGGCCGGGGGAGAGAAAAATTTCAGTCATTGGGGTTTGTCTGACTAATTCCAAAAACTCAAACCAAAAATTTGATAGGGAAAAGGTTTTGAATGTAGAGATCAAAAGAAAGAATACAAAGATCTCTATTATCAAATATTATTTGGTCACCTTAATCTTTGATTGAAGCCATAACATACGCTCAGAAGCCCCTATAGCCACCACCCGCGCGAAGCAGGAAGTAAATGGAGTGGACATTTTGAGAGTGACTTCTCACCTTAAGCGTTTGATACCAGGACTTTTAATGAGGGTTCCTTGAAAAAGATAATAAAAACCGTGGTCCGCATCAGGATCTTTGCAAAGCTTGAGAGCTAAGTACCTATCATTTGCTTCAATGAGTTATTTGAATATTATGAATTTCACAATTTGAAATATTTATTAGCACTTTTATACATATGCGATGATCAGGTGGTGGGTCTGGCTATAAGGACTTCAGTCCTTGGCAATATGACACATTTCTGTTCAATCAAAGATTAGGTGACCATATAATATTTGATAATAGAGATCTTTGTATTTTGCTGGATAAGTCCAAAAGCTACCTAGACAAATCCTTTGAATATGGATCTCAGAAAGTCTCAAGTGTGTGTTTGTTTAGTTGGTTTTTTTGGGGGGTGGTTTTTTTTTTTGCTTATTTGGTTTGGATTTTTGCTTTTTTGACCATAATTCTGCCTGAGGACTGATTTTTTCTCTTTGATGTCTCATTTTCTTCACTGCAGAATACAAGGTAAGAGGTGTCCTGTGCCCTGGGATCCTGCTTCCCTGTGAAGGGAAAAGCCTCCTCCGCCAGTGACTTTGTCTCGGGTTGTGATGGAACACGAGGCATTTCAGTGGGGTTTCAGCAGATTGCGTATTTTTCATTTTGATTCTGTTTCAAAGGCTTTGGCCATTTCTCCTCCCATCTAGCAGGATTAAACTGGGGCAATGTGGTTTGTCCCTCTTCCATCTCCACAGGGGACATGAAAAACATCCTCATTCCCAAGGCAGGCATGAAAGCATGGTGTACAGGAGAGGAAGGAAGGGGAGCAGGGATTTTCTATCAACAATGCTGAATCCAGGACACCAAGTCCAGCCTTTTAAGGCTGGGAGATGACTACTTGTCTGTCATTTCTGACATAAATGAGGATGAGCCCACCCTTGTCCACAAGCAGGAGCAGAAGGATGGGCGCCACTGACAAAATGTTCTAGCTGAATCCAGAACCCTCCTTGGCTATACCTATGTGACCCAAAACTTCCTGACTTCTGCACCATTCTTATACTATAATATTGAGCCAAGTAGAGCCTACTGAGATGAGAACTTCCTCTCTTTCTGTAGATTTACCCATATGAGCTGATCATGGTAACCACCAGAGGGAGAAGCAGGCTGCCAAAGGATGCCGACAGGACTCGATTAGAAGTAAGTCCCAGCTCACCATCTCTCATCCCCAAGACGTCAAGGTGCGCAGGTTCCTGTGTGCATCTCACATCAACATCATTCTGTTAAATATAAGAATCTGTGAATTTGGAGTAAGGGTCTACCCTCTTCAGATTAAAGGGTCATCTTGCCTGTATCCGATTGTGTGAAAGGAAGAGCTTACAACCCCACCCCCACCCCCTTTCAGACCTTCCCAGTGTCCAATCATCATGTATTAGGGCTGCACTCACCAATCTTTCTGTGGTCATGTCCCAAATGTGTGCAACTCCCAAGCTGTGCAGGACAACGATGTCCTAAGGAGAGCCCATCAAGCTTGCACCCAAACGGTGAAAGAGCTAGTTGGTGAATTGTGGTAGTTTGGGTGATTCTTCAACCTTAGTATTCCTCATATATGTTGAACTTGACTGTCTCTGTGCATGCTTCATGCATCTGCTAATCCAGAAACAATCAAACTAGATGCCTTAGTCTTCTGTGTCTTGTTCATTAAAGTATTGTGTATGTTAGCTTTCTGGTGAGGACACGATATAAATCAAATTAAATATATAAATAAGACCAATCATAGTGACTGGGATGCTTTAAAGACAAGGCATGCTTGAAGGCTGTCACTATAGCCAGTCTGTGACAGCCCAGATTAAAGCTAGCAGATTCTACGAGGACCTGTCCTTATTTAAGATTCATAAATCATGGACAGGTTGATTAGATGAGTGATTTGAGGCAAGATAGGGTGTAAGGAGACCACAGTTGTAATATACACCACTCAGATAGTTTTAATGGGAAGGGGTAAAACACGGACCTTACGGACCTCGCAGATCTAAAACCGCACGTCCTTAAAAATCCGAGGTCCGCGCCACTTCTGAGGTCCGTGCCACTTTTAGTCTGGCTCTGACAGAGCTCTATGACAATTTAACTCTGACGGATCCTAGCATAAGGAGGGAAAAGCATTAGGATCCGTCAGAGTTAAATTGTCATAGAGCTCTGTCAGAGCCAGACTAAAAGTGGCACGGACCTCAGAAGTGGCGCGGACCTCGGATTTTTTAGGATATGATGTGTAGTTCAGATCCGTGAGGTCCGCGAGGGAGCCGGGGGCCTGAGCTGAGCTGCAGGGAAAGCGAAGGCAGACTTGTCAATGCACAGACCTCGGACTTTTAAGGACGTGCGGTTTTAGATCCGCGAGGTCTGTGAGGTCCGCGTTTTACCCCTTCCCAGTTTTAATTAACTAATGAACATTATATAAAAATGTTTTATTAACTGTAGTAATAATAATAATATGGGTGGGGATTCTTGCATTTTCTCAATCACTGAAACATGAATTGCAACATGTGACCCAGGAAAAATGCCAGTATCTGTATCAGGGACTATATGCTTGAACCTAGGGTCACAAGACGTCCAGATTTCCCCAGGCACGTCCTCCTTTTGAGGACATGTCCGGGGGTCTGGACGGCTTTTCAAAACCTGGCACTATGTCCGAGTTTTGAAAAGCTTCTGACGTCGGGATGACATCCACAAATGCGACATCACGTGCATTGTCATCGCATGGATGCCGTTCTGATGCATGAACAGGTTAAGGGGGTAGGGCTAGGGCAGAACTGGGCGGGCCGGGGGGGTGTGGCCATGGGACCGGATTTTCCTTCGGGAAAATCTGGTAACCCTACTTGAACCACCTGCTAAATTCTACAGAGATCTAACAGGAATCACGCTTAGCGTGCACAGAAAGCGCAGAGCTGCATTGTCACATGGAATTACATGAAACATGCCTCACCTTGTCTTCCTCCTCTCCCCTTCCCACAAAGCCACATCTCTACCCCATCATGTAGCCCCTCAGATTTCCACCTCACCTAAGCACCGTCTCTCCCCCGCATTTATCCCTCATTGTGTTTTTTTCCAGCGTCATCTGTCCCAGGAGGAATTCTTCCAGATCTTTGGCATGACGATCACAGAGTTTGACCGCTTGGCTCTTTGGAAACGAAATGAGCTAAAGAAGGAAGCCCGACTGTTCTGAATAGAAATCTATACATTTCTCTATAAATATATGTATTATATATAGCCTTCTAATGGATCGGTGCGCATGTCTTTCTGTGTCTTGTGTAAGTGTCCCTTGTTGGAATTTAAATCTCCCTCGCCTTCAAATGGCAGGGTTTCCATTAATTTTCTACGCTTAGAGCAATGAAAAGAGGGTAGATTGCAATGACAGAGCTCACTTTATTGAATGACCCGACACCGGCCATGTTTCGGCAAAACAGTGCCTACTTCAGGGGTCCACACAATTTCAAGAAGACGAACAGCCAGCCAAATGATGTGAACTCTCCAAAAAGTCCAGACAATTCTGTACACAGATAAGCGTTACACTCATACTGGGACTGCGTCCTCTTCCGTATCAAAAAAGTAGTCTGGATATTTTTTTGAGAGTTCATCTTATTGAACTTGTATGGACCCCTGAAGCAGGCACTGTTTTGCCAAAACACAGCCCTTATCGGGTCGTTCTAGAAAGTGAACTCTGTTACTCCAATCCACGAGGCTCATGGTGCTTTCTATGCTTGACAGGACTCTTTGGCCCACATCACAGTGATGAACCCACAAAATGATCCCACCTCAGCAAGGTATACATGAGAGGACTGTGTGTGTGTGTGTGTTTTTGAGGTATGGAAGCATGATCCAGGGCCAGTATCTGAGGGAAGGGGAATAAGCCCAGCTCCGTATACTTAGGTTCAGCCACTGAAAAGTGGCATCACCTACCGTGTCTGAGGGGGATGCTGAGATCTTTGGGTCATCAACTTCACAGGTAAGAAAAATCCTCTAGACCACAGGTTCCCAACCTTGTCCTGGAGGACCACCAGGCCACTCAGGATTTCAGGCTAGCCCTAATGAATATGCATGAGAGAGATTTACATATAATGGAAGTGAGAGGCATGCAAATCTGCTTCATGCATATTCATTAGGGCTAGCCTGAAAACCCGATTGGCCTGGTGGTCCTCCAGGACAGGGTTGGGAATCACTGCCCTAGAGTATTACAACTGAAGAGCCTAGGAGTACAGCCAGTCCTCCAGTGGCCCCTCAGCTCTGAATTCACATGTGATTTTAGTGTCTTGTAGCTTAACCAGCCCCCATCCTACATTATAGCAGAGCTCTGGGCTTGGAAAGGGAAGGAGAGTGAAGCGGAGGGATTTGCTTGCTGTGAGGTTCTGGAATCACAACATTCAAACCTCTGCCAAGGTCATCTCCTCATTTGAAGGTTATGAAACGGATTCCTTTTCATTTTGATCCTGCTTTAGCCAACTGCATTTCAAGTCATTCGCTCTTGAAATGGCTCCTATAACTGCTGTGAAATGTTGGGGAGGTTCACCCCGGGAACAGGTGCGCAGGTCAGCACTGCCTCCTGAATTTTCCTAAGTATACAGCAGCACTGCTGAGTGTATTTATAACCTGCAGGATTACATCCAGGCTGCTGTGTGAGCGGCAGAGGCCAAGCAAGGCATAACAGATGCAGCGTGAGAGCCATGTGTTCGGAGCTGTCAGCAAAAGCCAAAGCAGACACTAGTTCATCTCAAGGAACTCGGCAGAAGAGAGTGACCGGCTTGAGCTTTGGACTTGTGTCCTGCAGCTCCCTGGAAGAAGGGGACATCTGGGCACCTCTTTTTTGAGACACACGGGGAAAAGTGTAGATAAGCAGAACCTTGGTAAAATCTTAGCTTGACCTAGAAAAAACCTGCCAGGGCGATGCAGTAAAGGGAACGGAACTTGATATACTGGTTTTTCTGTGTGGTTAAAATGAATGCGGTTCAGACGGGGACTTAATTTGTACCTGGGAAGTAAGGTTTTGTCAGGATCCTTAAGAGAAAGGGGTTCAGTCACAAACAGGTCTCTGGTTCTGTATGTATATGAGAAGCCAGGGACTCAAAAATGCCACTTATACAGCCCTCGTTACTGAAGGGACTCCCAGATGGCATGAAATGTTAGCACAAAGGAATTTCAGAATTGATCATTGGCATTCCTATAGGATCCTCCATGCAGGAAAGCTGGTTCTAGTTTACAGGAAAAGCAAGTATGGGAAATGATCTTTAATTGCAGGTTTCGATGTTCTCATGATGATTAGATGACTAGAGTGATACTGTATACATTTCCGATTGTTTTCCAGAATGGTGTTGCTACTATCCTTGTCTACCGTGGGTTGACTAAGAGGAACTTAAGAGCATGTGGCAGGGAGCTGAGATTGTGGTATTTGAGTGTGGCTGTCTCTCTGGCAGGATGTCTCCAGTTGATTAGTTGCATCACAACCCATCTTGCTTGCTGGATATTTCTGTGACTAACTCATAATTGGCTCGTTCACTGGCAGGTTGGTTGAATTCCTGCGTATTGGTGGTTCTCTGGTTGGTTCTTTAACCTTTCTGGTCTGTCAGATGACTTAAAAACATGAAAGACAGATCAATGGCCCATCAAAATGAACATCTTGTCTCTGGCTTTTCAGATATTGATCAAGTCAACAGATCAGCCATAAAAATATCTCTGGATCTAAATATCTAGGGCTATGAATAAAGTTTAAGTTAAGGTGCAGGAAAGTCAGTCAAGAGGGACCCGAAACAGAGAGCACAGGTATACATAGCATGAACAATTAAAGGGCCTAGATAATTAAATAGAGTGCAAGGGAAAGTAAATAGAGGGTCTGCCCTGGAGGGAAAAAACTTAGATCGTGAGTCCAGTAGAGACAGAGAAAGGACCTGCATATAATGTGTGCAGTGCTATAGAAATGATTAATTGTAGTAGGTAATTAGATAGCATGGACAATTAAAGAGAGGGCAGGGGCAATTACATCGAGGGCATGGGTTATTTAATAGGGGGTATGGGCAATTATAAGATAGTAACATAGTAGATGACGGCAGATAAAGACCCGAATGGTCCATCCAGGCTGCCCAACCTGATTCAATTTCATTTTTTTCTTCTTCTTAGCTATTTCTGGGCAAGGATCCAAAGCTCTGCCTGGTACTGTTCTTAGGTTCCAACTAGAGAATGACACTGACAAAATTCATCACCGTTCCCGTCCCCGCGGATAACCGCAGGAAACCATCTTCATGTCATTCTTTAAGGAGAGAGGGAAGAATCAGAGTATGAATGGCCACAACCACTGACCCGCAAGCTTTGCTTTGAAGAATGCTGAGATTGAGCAGCAACATTCCAGAGCAGATATTGTGATGTCATAATGCCTCATCCCACCAGTGCCTAAGAGCCAATCACATCAGTGATGTCACAATGGCTTCATTATCCTTGGCTCCCATAAGAATCAGAGTATGAATGGCCACAACCACTGACCCACAAGCTTTGCTTTGACGAATGCTGGTGTAGAAGGACTGAGGTTGAAATAGACACTAGAAAATGACATGGGATTATTTCCCACGGTTATCCGCAGGGACGGGAACGGTGATGAATTTTGTCACTGTGTCATTCTCTAGTTCCAACTACTGAAGTCTCCGTCAAAGCTTACTCCAGCCCATCTACACCCTCCCAGCCACTGAAGCCCTCCCCAGCCCATCCTCCACCAAACAGCCATGTACAGACACAGACCGTGCAAGTCTGCCCAGTACTGGCCTTAGTTCTTCAATATTTACTATTATTTTCTGATTCTAGATCCTCTGTGTTCATCCCACACTTTTTTGAACTCTTTCACTGTTTTCCTCTCCACCGTGTCTCTCGGGAGCGCATTACATTGCTCTTGAATCTACCACCCCTCAACCTCAAATTATGTCCTCTGGTTTTACCATTTCCCTTTCTCTGGAAAAGATTTTGTTCTACGTTAATACCCTTCAAGTATTTGAACGTCTGAATCATATCTCCCCTGTCCCTCCTTTCCTCTAAGGTATACATATTCAGGGCTTCCAGTCTCTCCTCGTATGTCTTTTGCCACAAACCTCCTATCATTTCCGTCGCCCTCCTCTGGACCGTTTCAAGTCTTCTTATGTCCTTTGCCAGATACGGTCTCCAAATTATATTATATTTAGATCGTGGGCAATTCAATAGAAGGCATGGATTTAAGAGCCCAGGACTATACGATAAGCTGACGGAAGTGGGAAGGTGAGAAATGAAGGGTCAGAAAAGGGCTTCTCTGCAATTCTTTAGAAGTTTCTGGGCCCTCTTTCGGGCAAGAGGGATGGGCAAGAAGGGGCCTGGAGCAGGTGAGGAGTGGCTTTTGCACTGAACCAAATAAAGGATTCCAGAGTCCAGCCCAAAGGGAGTGGCAGGGGGGAAGAATGCAACCATTCCAGAAATAGCCCCCGATGCTAAATTTAATCCCTCAGATGCCACCAGTCAGCCCACAACCACAACCCTCTCATAAGAGGGGCTCCTTTGGTTTAACGGTCTGACTTTAAAGATGCTGTTTGCTGAGGGGAAAAAAAGAGCCGACTTGCTTCTTTCCTTCAAAATGACAGGTCGAGTTTCAGATAATGACCGTCTCATTGCATCAGACTGTATCACTGAGTGCAAGCAGCCAATTCAGACCCTGATGACTTGTCCTGGAGCTCCCAGCTGGTCTCTGAGAAAGAAAAAAATGACCCTTTCCTGCTCTTAGCGGTCCAAACGATAATTACGTCTGAGGCATTTCAAGAGGAAGTGAGCAGAAGATGGGCCATCTTAGAACTGCCAGGGCTACCAGACATGAGGTCATGGTGCTATTTTGGGCAATGAGTAAGTGAAGCACAACAGATGAGATCTGCCTCACTTACTGATGCCCTGTCTTTTGTGCCGCATTAACGGCTGCTGGCGCTTTTTGGAATGACGTTGCATCACAATAATTGTCGTTCCTAGGTATGGCAGCCAGAGTCTAGGAGACTAATGCTGGAGAAAGGCCCCAAGGACAGAGATGCCAGCTTCCAAAACATTTCCTTTGATTTTGAGCAGTTCTGATGGAGCTCTGGGTACATTTTTTGTGTGGATGCTGGACACTGGGAGGAGGACATAGTAGATGGCAAGGTTAGGCAGACTAGATAAGCCCGTGGGATCTCTAATGATGCAAAGTCAGGGGGTGGTGAACAAATTCAAGGCGAAGGGTCACTAGAGTGGGCAGACTTGATGGGCTTTGGCCCTTTTCTGCCGTCATTTTTCTATGTTTCTATGTGTCTGAATGCTTAACAGCAAATACAGTGAGAAAAGGTGAAGGTGGGACAAGTTTTCCTGTGGATCAAAGACCTGCAGGCTGATAGGACTGACTTTCTGAGCTCCAGTTTGGATTTAGTCTTTGCTGCTTTTCATAAACTGAAAATAAAAATCGAGGTAAAACCAGCATCAGCTCAGTACATCTGGCTACCTCTGGCATATGTGGAAACTTCCTGTAATGGCTTCTGCCTTTGCTGCTCACATGGGATCTATTGTTTCTCTTGGTTATGATTTTCAGAAGAATTTTCAGGGTCCAGGAAAATATGCCCCTCTGGGGAATAACCCCCCAGCTTTTTCCTCCATCCCAAGATGAGTACTGTGTGGTGGTGCTAAAACTAACGCAAGGACCTCCTTAGGATACTCTGTTGTACCGTGTGGGAGTCAAAGGAACCCAGGTGAATTTAAGAACATAAGAGCTGCCATACTAGGACAGACTGAAGGTCCATCAAGCCCAGGATCCTGTTTCCAACAGTGGCCTAACCAGGTCCCAAGTTCCTGGCAGAAACCCAAAGAGTAGCATCATTCCAGAGCTGAGATTGTGACATCATAATGCCTCATTCCACCAATGCCTAAGAGCCAAATTCACCAGTGATGTCACAATGACCCATAATGGGGCTCATTTTCATAAGAGCTGCTATACTAGGAGAGAATGAAGGTCCATCAAGTCCAGTTTCCTGTTTCCAACAGTGGCCAACTCAGGTCCCAAGTTCCTGGCAGAAACCCAAAGAATAACAACATTCCAGAGCTGACATTGTGATGTCATAAGGCCTCATTCCATCAATGCCTAAGAGCCAACCTCAGCAGTGATGTCACAAAGGCTTGACTATCCTACATTTGGCTCATATAAGAACAGCCATACTGGGACAGACCAAAGGTCCATGAAGCCCAGGATCCTGTTTCCAACAGTGGCCAACCCAGGTCCCAAGTTCCTGGCAGAAACCCAAAGAATAGCAACATTCCAGAGCTGAGATTGTGACGTCATAATGCCTCATTCCACCAATGTCTAAGAGCCAACTTCAGTGATGTCACAATGGCTTGATTGTCCTATATGTGGCTCACATAAGAACATAAGAATTGATATACTGGGACAGACCGAAGGTCCATCAAGCCCAGTTTCCTGTTTCCAACAGTGGTCAACTCAGGTCCCAGGTCCCTAGATCCAGTAGATCCCAAGTAATAAAACATTTTTACCTGTGGAATTTAGTTTTCACTAAGGTGAGAAAGTCCCTGTGGTGTCAAAAAACCCCAACAACTAAGCAACTGGAATCCATAAAACGAATGCAGAAGAAAAGGTGGAAAAGGTGGGATTTTATTCCGAATTAAGCAGTTTAAAAAACACAGCTATGGGGGGTGGAGGAAGAGAAAAGCTTTTCCAAGCCAGATTCGTTTGATTCCAGCAGCATCAGACGCGCTAAGCAAAGGTCCGAATGCTTTAACCGGGGCGATCTGTAGCGCGCTGGGATGGAGCCCTCGATCCCCGCCTATGAGAGGAGGGGGATGGGAAGAAGCCGCGCAGCCCCTCCCTGGCGAGCAAAGCTGCAGCTGGGAGCGGCAGGAGGGGCACTAAGACCCCGCAGCCCGAGCCGGGGAAGGGGTGGGAGAAGCGACCGAGGGCTGCTGGCAGTGCCCGGGATCGGTACCGGCAGAGCGGGGAGCGGAATGGACACCGGCCTGGAGAGAGGGAACGGTAAGCCCCCCTCCCCTTTTTCAATGTGCCCTTTCGCCTTGGGGCTCTTTCGCTCAGCTCGCCCCGGGAGGGTTGGTAGGTTGGATCGTTCTGCGCGAATTCTCCTATCCGGATAACAGGTGAGCGCGTAGGCTGCGAATAGGATTTCTGGGAGCCCCTACGGGGGTCTAATGTCACGGCATGTCCGGAGACTTTGTTCTGGAGGATGAGCACTTGCAATAGCGAGGTGGTTAAAACCCGGATCCTCCGCTCGGATCTGCAATCTGTCTGTCCAGGAATCGGCCTAAACAATTAGTGGCTGCAATCAAAGCCAAAACGATCTGGGAGGGGGTCTGATTTTAAATCTATTTGTTCAAGCAAGGAAAACCTTGGAAAATTGGGGGACTGTGTCATGCACAATCAACCTTACAGTAGGGGATTTAGCCTACAGGCAGTCCCCAGGTTAAGAACGACTTTCATCCAAATCCGACTTAAGAACAGCTTTCAAAACGGAACTCAGAACTTGTAGATTTTAGGATTCTTGCTGCTTATCTCTGCTCCCAGCTGTCAAAAGGGCCAACTGTCCCCCAGTGTTCCCTCTAAGGCAGGGCCGCAATCCAGCCGGTTTTCGGGATTTCCCCATTGAATATGCACGAGATCTATTTGCATGCACTGCTTTCATGGTATGCAAATAGATCTCATGCGTATTCATTGGGGAAATCCTGAAAACCCGACTGGATTGCGGCCCTCGAGGAGGGACTTTGACACCCCTGCTCTAAGATACATCTGCTACAGGAGAAGTGGAGGCCACTGGAAATACTCAGTGAAATCAAGCGAAGCTCCAACCCCATTTTTAAGTACCAGTGGTACTTAAGTTGAGCGCTGCAACTCGGGACCGCCTGTACTTGCTTGATATTGTTCTCATGGTGTTTATTGGCAAAGGAGTCCTTTCTGCCAGAGTGCCTATTGTGTGATCAGTTGGCCTCTGTCCCATATAGCTGGTATTTTGACTTACGCTTCTGGCATTAAATCTTGTAATAGGGACTTGCCTTCCACTTTATCTGCAACACTGTGCTTCAACCTATTATATTGTAGAAATTGTAGAAGGGGGCAAAGGAAGCCCCAATACTTGTGTGGCGAAGGAGTGTGTTGGGGGTGCATGGAGATACAAAGAGGTGCAGTCTCCAAAAAACCTGGGGTCTAGTTACGTAGGTAGTTATTAATGTTTATGAAGAGATAGGCTGTTTGTTCTCTGTTAAGCTGCGTCTTACCTCGGAATAGAATCCATGTTTAATGGAGGGATTTTGAGGAAATCACAGATTGTTAGATTTAAGAACATAAGAATAGCCTTACTAGGTCAGATCAATGGTCCATGTAGCCCGTTCTCAGGGTGGCCAATCCAGGTCACTAGTACCTGGCCAAAGCCCCAAGGTGTAGCAATATTCTATGTCACACTGCAAGAGCCTGAGAAACCCTTGTGAAATGGTGGAGGTACCAGTTACCTTAGCATCCAACTCCACCATTTCTGAAGGGGAACCCTAGATCAGACTTGAGTTTTCATAACTTCCCTTCACCCACCTGCCCTGATGCATTCTGGTTCCTACAGAAAGAATCAAGGAGCACACATCCCATGATGCACTAGGATGTAAGGTGAAAAGCCGGGACTGTTCTAATGTCTCTTTCTTTGGTTACCAGTATTCTTCCTCTTGAACCCCGGAACTGAGCCAGCTCTACCCTGTACATGAATTCAAACTCTCATGGAGGCTGACCAAAAATGCTTATGTTGATAAAGGGATTCAGATGATATCGGAAGCACTTTTTATGTCTGTCTACAGCATGCAAGCTTCTCTGGGATGGGGGCTCATGTGTGCATGCACTGTGACAGTGTGATTGAAGGGAAGATGACTCTGTGACCCTTCACTCGGTCAGGTAGTCAATCAGTGGTGCTCAGGTCTCCAGAATTTTTGCTGGTTCCAGGTTTGTCTAGGGCTCTTTAGAGAGGTTTCTGAGCCACTTATTAACGTGACCTGCGGGTCAGGGATTCACAGGGCTCTTGACAAAGCCAGGAATGGAATGCTGGGCGGTATAGCTTGGCAGCCGGGCTTGTGGGTGGGGCAGAGGAGGCTAGGATATGTGGGTGTACTAAGCCAAGTCAAGTAAAGTTCAAGCATTTAGTATTTGCACTGAGAATTTACAGTCTTGCTTTCTGAAGAAAACCAAAAAAACTCTGTGGAGTGACGATGTTCCCAAATGGACTTTATTTGAAAGTGTCAAAGTTCCAAAGGTCCACTGAAATCATCCACATAAAATAATTCCATCCACATAAAAGTAAATCATCCACATAAGAGCCTTAAAGGACCTAGTCCGCTAGGGATACAGGACCCAACACGGTCCGCGTTTCGACAAAAAGTCTTCTTCAGGGGTCCCTGGGGGTCCTATAAAGGTGAGTACGTGGGAAACAATTGTGTGGTGAACCGGAAGTGAGACACTGCTTGCGTTTTCATGTGGATGGAATTATTTTATGTGGATGATTTCAGTGGACCTTTGGAACTTTGATACTTTCAAATAAAGTCCATTTAGGAACATCGTCACTCCACAGAGTTTTTTTGGTTTTCTCTGGATTTTCTTCTTTGTGGATATTTTGGGGTCAATTCCTTTTGTTTTTTGCTTGTTGCTTTCTGAAGTGCATCCCATGCATCGTGTTGACCATGGTCCATTTTGCCTCATTTGGAAGCCGTACTTCAGGTGCTAAGACTTGATTTGGTTTATTTGCTTCATACAAAGATATACATTGGTAAGATGCATTTAGAGGACATTTTGGAAGGCTAGGGCTGGTCTGAACAGGATCACTGAGGGGCTTTGCCAGATGCATGCACACGTGTGTGAATGTAAAATGTCTCACAGTTGAATTAACCTCACATATGTGCCCTGGCTGTCACAGCCTGCAGAGCTCTGAGGTACTGAAACCTCAGCCAGTGGCTACAGGGACCACCAGTCCCCACAATGCAGCACACCAGTACCATCTCTCTTTCTTTCTGTAACATAAGAAGCCAGAATCCTCTCAGGTTAGAATTTTGCTGATCTGGCAAAGAGAACTTTCTTTCTGGGTCTAGAAGCTGACAAGCAGATTATAGAGTGTAGATAACACCTTTTAGGAACAGTGTTACAGATTGCAATTACATCTGTAGAAACAGGTAGACCCCCAGTGGCACAGCAGTCAGCAGTTGTAAAGCCAATGACAGCTGTAGGCTGGATTAGACCTGGATATTCAACGCTGGCCCAATCTATCACAACCATCAGTTATCCGGTTGCCAGCCGATCTTCAGGCCAGCTCTCTGATAATCGCTAACTTCTGCTGTCCTAACTTTATCGGGGCACTTACCTGGCTACCAGCTGAAAAATGTCGCTAACCGGACCTGACTCCGCCCCCGGAGTGCCCCGGTGCTAATCAGAGAATAGAGCGTCATTCACAGCAGGCTCTGGCAATTCAAGCCCTGATGAGTATCAGCGACAGAGCCAGCTCCCTTCTTCTTAATGTTATACCTTATTCTCTGGAGCACTCCAAGAAATGATACCTTTTTATTAGACTTACTTAGAACACGAAGTAATTGGGTTAATTTTGGAAGGTGTTTTATGCACAGACATCGCTGTTCATTAAATGCCTGGGCTATACCTGTATTTGCACACATTGCCCCAATTAAAGTTAAGGCTTTCCTTGGGGGGGGGGGGGGGGGATTGGCACTTATCCCACGTAGGAATGGCCCTGAAACAATTTTTAGGAAGGTTAGCAATTAGCATTTCTCAGCCCTTACAGGATCTAATGTTACCCCAATTGGTGCCATACTTACTGTACCTGAACCACCAAAGCCCAGAGACCTTTATCCAGAGGGACCCTTCCCCCCCCAAAGCTATTGCCAAGGTCAAGTCAATGAACCTAGAAATCTGTGTGAGCCTCGGAGCAGGTGTACATATGTCTGTGTACTTCCCAGGGCAGCAAAGATATGAAGCTGACCAGACAATAATCAAAATTCAAGGAGACCAAGTCAAAGAGTATTCCAAATGCGGACAACTTATCAGCGACAGTAGTGGAGGGGTCAAAACCCTGCCCTGGTTTGGCTGAGTTTCGCTTAAACAGACTGCCTCAGGGGCCTACAATGCCAGATTAGTTAAAGAAGCTGGCTAAAATGTTATTCTCCCTCTCAAATATTCCACACTTATAAAAACTGAAGTAACATTTGCACTCTCTGATGCACATATTAGGTGGTCTTTTATCAAATTACCTTATTCATGAGCAGCTTTTGAGCATTTATACTTCCCTCTTTAGACCAGAATATAAAAAAATTTCACTGATAGCCTGAAGGGGAAAAGTGGGGTGGATGGAAAAGTTGGTGGATTATTAGAAGTTCACTTGGCTAAGTCCTTGTTAGTTTCAAGATATTTGATCATTTTAACTTCAAAAATCTTACACTAATCTTAGACTACGGTATTTAAAATGTCCTTTGCATGTCCAAATCATCAGGGTAATAATGCAATGCTCTGGTCTTTAGGAAAAAATGAAGGAATGATCTTAGCTGAGGACATAGGCAGCCTTTCTCAGAAGCGTGCAGCAGACCACTACCAGGACCTGGGGATTTTCACTACTTAAAGATATTCATATTCCTCCAGAATCATGAGCTCTTAGGGGAGTCTGTACTGTATGTTCACCCTTACCTAAACTTTGATGAACTACAGTCCATAACTTTGAGTCTTGATAATTCACTTCCCCGCCCCCATTCCCTTTCATTGTTCTGGATAGACTTCACTGGTGGTTTGATATAGTCCATCATTTTTGGATGCAATTACATTTACAGAATAATATTGGGACTTGATTGCTATTCAATGTATTGTAAACCGTTTTGATATCTGTGGATGAAAGGCGGTATATCAGAAAAAAATAACCAAAACCATCAAAGCTTGTGGGCATATAAGAATAAGAACATAAGAATACCTTTACTAGGTCAGACTAATGGTCCATCCAGCCCTATAGCCTGTTCTCACAGTGGTCAATCCAGAGCACGAGTACCTGGCCAAAACCTAAAGAGTAGCAACATTCCACTCATAATCCTAAAAAATAGCAAGATTCCGGAATCCCAGAGAGTAACAAAACATTCTGGAATCCCAAGTAGTATCACTATTCCATGCCACCAATCCAGGGCAATCAGTGGCTTTCCCCATGTCTTTCTCAATAACAGACTATAGACTTTTCTTCCAGGAAGTTGTCCAAACCTTTCTTAAAACCAGCTATGTTATCCACTCTTACACATTCCAGAGTTTAACTATTCTCTGAGTGAAAAAATATTTCTTCCTATTGGTTTTAAAAGTATTTGTAACTTCGAGCATCCCCTAGTCTTTGTAATTTTTGATGGAGTGAAAAATGGATCCACTTGTACCCGTTCTACTCCACTCAGGATTTTGTATCTTCCCTCAGCTGTCTCTTTTCCAAGGTGAAGAGCCTGAACCTTTTCTAGTGCCGCTATATCTTTCTTGAGATAAGGAGACCAAAATTGAACATAATACTCCAGGTGAGAACTCACCATGGAGCGATACAGAGGCATTAGCTTGTTAACCATCCCTTTTTTAAGAATTCGTTGCATCTTGTTTGCATTTTTGGCCACCGCGGAAGGTTTTAGCATATTGTCTTCAATGACATGCAAATCCTTTTCTTGGGCACTAACCCCCCAAAGGTGGACCCTAGCACATAAACACACTCTAAAAAGCAGTAGCCATTAGCAGGTAGGCCAAAGACTGGCATATGCATGGGAAGGATAATATGCCACTTCCTGTGCTGTGCTGTGCTGTTGTGTTTTTGCACAGTACCTGCGCTGGGTATCATTTATTTGTTTATTTATTTAATTAATTAAAACATTTATATCCCACATGTCCAAAGTTCCATGTGGGTTACAGATATAACATGCATAAATCATAACAGACAAACGTAAGTGTTATTTCTTCAGCCTTAAACACATTAAGCAATGCTATTAAAACTATCTATCAAATGTGGCGAAAGGCCTTACAAAAAAAATAGGCTTTCAATCTTTTTTTGAAAATTTACAAACTGATTCAGGAAGGGAGTTCCGCAGTTGGGGGCCCACAAAGCTAAAAACACGGGAACAAATAGTTGCCTTAGATAACTAGTTGTTATCACATGTTTATTAATAGTTTAAAAATGGAATGAAAGCTGGTGGCAAGAGACAGCGAAGGCTGGGATCGTCTCATTGGCAGCCGACGCCGTGTTATAACACTTGGCGGTTTGGTTGTGGGTCTGAGCTTTTCACAAAAACACTCATAAGCAAATTATTTATAAGAGTTTATTTGACAAGGTGATTATTTGCTGAAGATATATATGATATCACCAATTGTAATGTTGTAATAGTATTTCGCTGAAAATATTAAGCCATAGTATTCTGCACAGTTTTAATTTTCCTAAGCAAAGTTTTGTGACTGCCTGGAAATAGAATATTACAATATTCAATCCGGGATCACAAGAGATGAAACACTGTGAGATCTGATTCGTCTGTTTTGTGCAAGTGCAAAGCAGTTAAAGAATTGCCTTTCATATGGCAGGTATAAAGTCTGGCTCTGCAGATTTTTCCCTGCACAGGTGTTGGCTACCTTGAGGAACCTGTAGGGAGAGGGAGTCACTGTCATCTCTACAATCTCGTACACATAAGTACAGAATTATTTGGAATGTCTCTGAGTGCAAAGCTACAGAGGAGAGAGAACAGGGCAGGTCGTAGGGTTATCTCATGGCTCCAGAAAATGGACGACAGATTGAGACATCCGGATTTTGCTTTCATTGAAAGCAATGGAAGTATGGAGGACATCCAGGTTTTACTTCCATTTGAAAACAATGGAAGTAAAACCCGGATGTCTTAATCCATCCTCCTTTTTCTGGAGTCATATGGTAATCCTAGCAAAGGGGAAGGGAGGGAATCCCTAAGCACAGGGAGGGGAAAAGCATCCAGAATTTACAAGCTTGTGTTTTATTGTACTTAAGTAGAATGATTCATTTCATATAAAAGAATTTGTAAATACCTGACTGTAAAAAATGGCTACCTCAGAAGGAAGGGATGAAAAAAATCAGAGCCATAAGATAAGATGGAAAGGAGAGAGAACGAGTGTGGAATCGTGGGGAGGGAAAGAATAACAGAAGGATGGGAAAAAGAGGTTGAGTTAATGAAGAAATGCTGAGCGTGGGATGCAAGGATGGAGAAGAGTTGACGTGAAAGCCTTCTGTGTTTGGCTTGCTTAGTGATTAGGATCTAATCTGCTCCTGATTTCACCAGCAGGTTTTACAAGCACTTGGATGGGATTAGAGCTCCCTGGGGATTTGAGGCTTATGGTCCTGAAACTGTGCTGCTTCTTGCCATGTCTGTAGTGAAACAGGGTAAGGGCAAGGGTCTTTTGCTTGGGGTCCAGCTGGAACAAGCTCTTCCACCCTCTTAGGGCCACCTACCTTGTAACTTCTGACCCTGTTCCTTCCAAATCCTAGCCCTGGAAGAAAATCCACTTTGGCTGAGGGGGGGGGGGAGAGGGGGGTCATGAATAGGAATTGACACACAGTGGGAAAGGCATGTTCAAATCCAGGCTAAAATCCCATCTTTTGCAGGCTCCAACCCTCTTGTTACTCCCTTTTCAATTCCCTACCCCCAGTGACGTAGTAAGGGAGGGGGTGGTCCTCTCTGGGCACCAGCACCCCTCCTCTTCCCACACCTCCCCTCGCCACGCGTGCGCACTCCCTTCCCCTGTACCTCTAGTTGTTCACTGCTGCGAGCGACAACTTCAACGTGTTCCTCGTGACTGCATCAGCTCTCCCGCTGACATCACTTCCTGGTGCCACGCATAGTGACTGGGGAGTGATGGGGCGGGGATGAGTGGAACTGGGGGGCCTGGGAGTGGGTCTAGCAGTCCGGATTTTCCAAACGGAAAATCTGGTAACCCTATGCTTTACGTAACTTGATGTTGAACGAGAGCCACAGCGCTGAGTAAGTGGTGCTTGGAGATGCAGATTTCCCATAAGAGCCATAGAAAACGCATGTTGATTCTGAGCAACCTTGCCAAATAAAGGGTTAAAAGCACAGAACAGCTGGGTTTGGGCATGTGCAAAAGAGCAGCGCTTACTTCAAAACCTTTGGGGGTGCCTGTGACTCGCAAGTGTCACTGGGACCCTAATCTTCCAAGCAGCATTGATCCATCCCATCTGTAACCTCACTGCACACAGGGACTTGTAGCTTTGATTTCCCAATTACATTTCCAAAGAAAGGCAAGACTACAGTGGGGGGTTACAGCTGGAAATAGATCAAAGTCCTTGGTCAAATCAGCAGCCAGCTCGCAACCTTATCTGACAGTGTGGAAGGTTATGGGTCCCAGAAATCTGTCATAGCATCTGTGCAAGTGTGTTGGGTTCCATGTTTGACATTGCTGTCGTTTTGAGAGCAGGGATCGATCAGCTAATCCTTCTTCAGCTCAGGGTCTGCACTTATCCTTGGCTCCCGACTCACATTGTACTGTCAGGATATTTCTCCCAAATTGTCTCCTATTTTTGTAACCTGAGTACCTGCAGTGCTCTGAAATATCCAGGGTAACGTTAAACGTGTTTCTAAAGGAGTCGTGGGATGAGCTCCAAGCTGATGAGAAAAGCACAAGTTCCAGGTTACCCTCTCAGTCCCTGCCTCTTTGCCCATGAAAGGAAAAGGACTGGGCTCTTCCTCCCAGAGCCCAGCATCCCACAATCTCTGACAGAGCTGGAAATCTGAAGAGAAATTTCAAAGGGCATTCCTGGATATTTATCTGCTGTTTGAGATCAGGTTTACAGTCTTTTATCCTGTTCTCACTGCTGGTTTGGGCCATGTCAGTCTTCTACAGATTGAGATCCTTTTAGGCAGAGGGTTGGAGGGATTTTGTGTACAGAGCTACAGCATCAGAAGAAATTAAACAAAACCTGAGGTGACCTAATTAATAGAGGAAAAACTCTTGTTGGTGTTTACTTACCTGGATGTATCCAAAATGAGCTCCTCTTCCCAGGCACTGACTGTGCAATTTGACAGTTTGTGAAGCACTGGGAAAATCACCTGACCCTGAAGGCTGAAGGAGACATGTGGTTCTAGCACCATGCAGTCTGGCTCAAATCGCACTTTTGCTCCTGGTGATCTTGGGCAAGTCACTTGCCTCAGTGCAAACTTAGGGGCTCTTTCAGAGGCTGTGCGTGAGCTTTGGGGCTGACTTCCAAATATCATCCGTTCCCCCATCCTGTCCCCTTCCCTCTCTCGCATGAGATCAGGTTTAAGTTGGAAACCTATTGGAGGTGAGGATTGCCCTAATGGTAATGTTGCTGCCTCAGTCAGCACCCTGAGGTTGTGGGACTGAATCCCAGTGCTGCTCCTGTGTGACCTTGGGCAAGTCACTTAATCCTCTAATAGGCTGAGTAGTGATTTGTAGAAGAGGCGGCCAAATGAGGTATGGCCGACCAGTGTCGGTGATCTATACCAAGACTTGGCAAGATTGGACGGTAGTTGGGGTTACAGCTCTAAAATTTATTTAAGAAGGACTGCAGAATTTGGAGAATAGGTGTGTTTTTAGGAGCCTTCTGAAGTGCTTTGACCAGTTTGTTTAATTTTGGATCTCTGGAGGCGGCTTAGTATGAGGAGTCTGTCGATGAATCTTTTGTAAGAGCATCCCTTGATTGAGTTGAAGGAGAATAATGAATGTTGACGAGTGGGTTGACCAGGCTCGGCGAAAGTGAACTGATTAGTAAGGTAGTCGGGCAGTAAGCCGTGTCATTCTTTATAGAAGAGCTAGCCAAATTTGAAGAGTGCTCGTCGCTCTATTGCTAGCCAGTGCAATTTCTGATAGAACGAGGTTAAGTGGTCAAATTTTTTCAGGTTAAAGATTAGCCTGACTGCGGTGTTTTGAATGACGCTTAGTCTCTGGAAGTGTTTGCACATAATGTTGCAATAATCAAGAATGCTTAGGCTTAGGCTTAGGCTTAGGCAATGGGGCAGATGAAAGAGCCCTAAAGTTTGCTGGAATGAAATGGTCAAACAAAAGGCAGAACAAATGGATTGGATGGATTTCTGTGTAGTGCATGTGGTCTTGAAGCCCGTGAAAATAACCGGCATTTACCATTTGGGGAAAGAGGTTAGACAACTGTAGAAAAATAGGAGTTGAACTTCTGGACATCTTTCAACCTCTGAGCTCTGTAATTTTGGCCACAAATTCTAGTTGTAGGAGCCATTATCATTTGGCTCTTAAAAATATTCACACTACAGGTGGGTCAGATGATGTTGGGAAAGGAGAGATTTGATCCCCCTTACCTCATGCCGTGGCCACAGAGGCTGCTGCCTTCAACCGTCATGGTTGCATTTATTTTCTCTTTCTGGAAGGCTCTTAGAATTTGGGTTTTCTCCACTCCATGAGTCAGATCAGAGCTGCCAATTCACAGAACAAGAATTAATTTTAAAAATCCAGTTGCCTTGCAGCCTTCCTGACTAATTTCCTAAAAGTCCATAGGATAAGCAGCCTAAAATCTGTTTTAGTCTTTGGGATCTAGCCAGGTACTTGTGACCTGGGTTGGCCACTGTTGGAAACAGGATACTGGGCTTAATGGCCCTTCGGTCGTGTTCTTATGTTTTTGATTCGTCCCTTCCTCTGTCCCTCACAACACCACACAATTTCATTCACATTTTCACATGCTCCTGGGACTCCAGTGTTGACTTTCTACAGCCTCCACCCAAACTGCATTGCCTTTGACGACATTGCTCTTCCTTCCTCTTTGAACTTGTACAAGCATCGCCCTCCTATCCCTGGTGAAGGTCAAGAGAGCTGGAAAAAGGCAGCAAAGGAAGGTGGCCATTGTTCACAGAGTTTGAAAGAAACATATCCTCTTTATTTAGTGAACCCTCAGGCTTCTGCAACTCCTGCATGGGGCCTAGGACACCTTATGTAGGTATGAATAGTTGAAGCCACTGCTGGCACTGCCCAGTCCAAATCCTAAACATGGCTGCGTTTTAAGAGGCCAGACTCCCTCTACAAAGAATTATATAATAATCCAGGCTGTATTAACCCTGTTAGATGGTACAAAGACAAAAGCCTGGATTATAGACTTTGTATCATGGAAACAGATAGAAGTGCAGATGGTCTTTCGGGACTAGCAGGGATTTTTTTCTGCTAGATTTTGAAAAGTGAAGGTCACTTATGGCTAGCAAAAAAATAGAAAGAAAGCCAGATAGTAGGGCAGGATCTTACCACATCGTCTCAAGAGGGGGAGGGAACTTACACCCCTGCCCTATTGGGGATCCTTAAGGCTGAATTTCCTTCTGGCTAATGGGGGAGGAGGTCTTCCCATTATTGTTCCTTTGGGTTTTTTGTGGAAAGAACAGTTTTATGTTTCAAACTTGGGACATTATTGTTCTGGAACTCCATATGACATTGTTGTGTATGGTGGGAACAGGATACGGGAATTGTTCTTAATGCGTGTCTGAATCCTCTGGTAAAGCCTTCAGTAGACACAGGAGAAACCCGGTCAAGCTCATAAAAGTGAATTTTAACCTAAGATAAACATTAGAGGGTCTGTAAACATCTGTCACAGTTTAGAATATATGTTGTAGCTATAGAAACACTCACCCTTACTCCCTACTAAGATACAGACAGTAGACCAGTAGCGAAAGGGGTGCTGTCCAGTCTTTTGCACTGAGTGTCACACTATCTCCCAGTTGACAAGAGGTTATATGTATGCACTCTATGCAAAGAGCTCCTAGCTCTCAGAGGACAATTCCGTTCTCTTGAGTCTAGAGAGGCAGACTTGGAGGAGCTACAGGGACATTGTAGAAAAGTCCCACCTTCAATCTGGCAGCCCCTAGTGAGGTAGAAAATAATCCTGTAGCCAGGACCTGCCCACCAAGAGAGGCAGGGAGGAGGCCACTGCTTGCTGTGGATCGGTAGAATCGGTGGAATGTTGCTACTCTCTGGGGATTCCAGAATCTTGCTATTCCTTGGGATTCTGTATGGAATGTGGTTACTCTTTGGGTTTCTGCTAGGTATTTGTGGCCTGGATTGACCACTGTTGGAAACAGGAAACTGGGCTAGATGGACCATTGGCCTGACCCAGTAGTTCTGTTCTGCTACTATTAATTATTTCTATAGCGCTACCAGATGCAAAAGGTGCCCCGTTTGCCGTACCAGAATTTAATCTTGAAGGACTTTAACCTGCAGCTCTTGCCACCTTGGATAGACTGTGCCAGATTTTATCTGCCATCTCTTACTTTGTGCACAGTGAGGCCAGCCACACAATCACATCTGTTTCTTAGAAAATACAATAACTCCGCCTCTGGTTTCTCTTAATATGGCTATGGAAAACATGAACCCATTCAGCCCCATGTCCCCCTAATAAATGTCTGCAGGTCATACTTAAAATTAGGATCTGAAAGCTGATCGCTTCTGGATGGCTGTGTCACTGATGCACCTGAGCCTGAGAGACCTGGAAAGCCCCTGAACTGATGACTTTATCTCACACGGCTCACTCAATCTTACTTTTGTTACACTCCATTTGTCCTGGAAATATTTCCAAAAAGTCATCGATAAGTGGTAGTGTCCTAGTAGGACTTTTGGTTGGTCTAGAACAGGGTAAGGCAATTCCTGTCCTCAAGAACCACAGGAAGATCAGGTTTTCAGGATATCCACAATGAATATGTAAGAGATAAATTTGCATGCACTGCCTCCTTGAGATGCAAATGTATCTCATGCATATTTATTGTAGATATCCTGAAAACCTGACCTGCCTGTGCCTCTCGAGGACCGAAATTGCCTAAACCTGGTCTAGAAAGTGCCACGAGCCCCCCTTTCATCTTTGATAACACAGCATCCCCCTCCTAGAGTCCTTTTAGGGTCATGGATAAATCCTAAACTTATCTAAAAGCAAGAGGCACTCTAGACCCTTAGATGGGAACGTTCTCAGCCAGCTGGAGCATGCATTCCCTTGGCTTGCTCAAAGTCTGCCTTCCCTCTGAAACTAAGTGCAAGCTTCCTCTTTGCCAAACTAGACTTCACTCACACACAGAGCGTTGTAAAAACATTCTAAGAATACATTTAAAGATATCCAAACAAAATCTGTGATTATAATGTTCAGTGCACTTAGGAAAGCAAACGGCATTTCCCAGCAAAGCGTAAATCTGACGGGTTCTTTTTGACTTTTATAGAGTATAATTCAGGTAGAGCAGATGTTAACAGCCTTCCCAGTTCTGAAGCGTTCCAGTGGAGGATTATGACGGTTTTGAAAGATGGAAAGAATCTAGGGAAGTGTCCAAGCAGGACATCCTGAGGGACCCCTGGGGCCACTGATGATGTGTTTTCACTCTCCCTCTAAGCATCTGTGTAAATAAAAACAGAAGAGAAATCCCAGAATTATCAGGCAAGGGAGTTAAAAAAAAATCAGGACTGGCTTAGCTTCTCATGCATGATTTGGAGTGAGATGGTTACCGTGAAACAGAAGCCAGAACTTGCACCTGTGCAGTTTATCCAAAGTAACACAGGAACTTTTCCAAACAAACAAGAAAAGAGAGCTTGGAATAAAACCAAGATGGGAAGTATCAAACCAAGCAACCCAGATAACTCATAATTAGAGAATATGGGGCTCATAATCAAAAAATCCTAATTGCCAGAGCAGCCAAGTGCCAATTTTCAAAGCTGAATTTCTAGACGTCTTGCAAGATGTTTTGCTCGCTGTGTATCCAGAGATCTAGGGGGTGTTTTGGAAGGCTTGTTACGGGTGTGCTTTGGGCAGGTTAGACAGACGTCTTGTGGTGAAAATCGAACCCATCCCAGGATGTCCTAGACAGAACCTAAACGTTTTGGGCTACACATGTTTTAAAAGTGGCTAAGTGCCACAAAGATACCCAAACTGACCATATGATCACTGGAGGGATTAAGTAACGAACCCCCCCCCCCCAAACACACACTCCTCTAGTGGTCGCTAACCCCCTCCCACCCTACAAAGATCTAAATGGAGCAGTACATACGTGTCTCTAGAACAGCAGCACTTGATATGGGAAAGCCTAGTAGAGCATCACACAGGGGTCTTAAGTAGCCGGGTGGGTGGGCTAATGATTTCACAACAAAAAGGAAAACCCAACTCCATGTATAATTACATTACATTACATTAGAGATTTCTATTCCGCCATTACCTTGCGGTTCAAGGCGGATTACAAAAGAGTTATAAATGGTGGGTTACAGTAGAAGATCATTGGTGAATTCAAGAGAAGTTGAGAAGAACTGGTAGTATCTGTGGGGCGGGATGACGGCAGGATGATGGAAGGTAATTGATATGCTAAGAGTGTTTCAGTGATTTCTTGAAGAGTATCGTTTTTATTTCTTTTCTGAAGATCTTGTATTTGGGGGTGGTTATCAGTAGGTTGGAGATTTGGTTATCCAGTTTTGCTGCTTGTCTTGCCAGTAGTCCGTCATACAGTTTTTACCGTTTGACTTCTTTGATTGGAGGGTGTGTGAAAGGGGGGGTGTTTTTCTATGTCTGGGTGATGTAATTTGGTAGAGGCGGTTGTTGAGGTAGATTGGGCTGTCTCCGTTTAACGATTTAAATAGCATGCAGTAGAATTTAAATAATATTCTTTCTTGAATTGGTAGCCAGTGTGAGTCGATGTATGCTTCTGTAATATGGTCGTGTTTCTTCAGTGAGTAAATGAGTCTCAGCGCTGAATTTTGGATTGTTTGCAGTTGTTTAGTCATTGTTGCAGGGCAGGGGAGGTAGAGGATGTTGCAGTAGTCCAATAGGCCTAGTACAGGGGTCTGCAACCTTTAAGACATAAAGAGCCACTTGGACCCGTTTTCGAAAAGAAAAAAAAACTTGGAGCCGCAAAACCATTATAAAACAAATCTAACACTGCATATATTGTTTCTTATCTTAATGCTATATACAGGATCACTAAATTGAAAATAAAATCATTTTTCCTACCTTTGCTATTTGGTGATTTCATGAGTCTCTGGTTGCACTTTCTTCTTCTGACTGTGCATCCAATCTTTCTTCCTTTCTTTCAGCCTCCTGTATGTTTCCTCTCCTCCAGACCTCATTCTCTCCCCCAACTTTTTCTTTCTGTCTCCCTGTTCCCCCTTCTTTCTGTCTCCGTGCCCTCCCCCAAGCCACTCAGTTTGCTGCCACCGCAATCGGGGAACAGCCCCCAAGCCACCGCCGTCCCAAGCTTTCCCTGCAGAAGTGTTGCGCTGACCAGCATTCCGCTCCCTGACGTCAATTCTGACGTAGGAGAGGAAGTTCCGGGCCAACAAGGCATTTCTCCTCATTCCATCCAGCCTAAGCCCCATCTCTCCTTGATCCAGCATTTCCCTTCTGTGTCTGTCAGAATTACCATTCCACCTATTTTCCAGCATCACCCTTCTTTGTGTCCATCTCACCTATATCCCTATCTCACCACTTTTTCAGAATCTTAATTTGTCTCTGTCCTTATCTTTACGCCATGTTCACCATTTGCCCTTTCAATGTCTTTATCTCCCCCCCCTCCCACTTTTTCAGCATTACTTCTATGTCTCTATTTCACCTCCTCTTCATGTCCCCTCTGTATCTCTATCCTTATTCAGTAGGTCCTGCTTACCCTTTCTCTTCTTTGTGTCACTATCTCCATTTTCAGCTTTCCCCCCTTTTCCTTTGTTAATGCACCCTGTAGCCAGAATCTTTCCACCCTCCCTCCACTCCGGCCCAGCCCAGTATGAAATATTTCCTTTTGTTTCCCTCCCCTCTCTCTCTTCTCCTCCCTCACCCACAAGTCCTGCATCTGGCCCTCTCCCTTATACCTGCACCTGGCAACACCCCCCTGCTCCGCGGCTCTCTTAAGCAACTCGTCAGCAGCGGTGATCAAGACAAGCTGCCGACATCGAGGCCTTCCCTCTACGAGTCCCGCCTTTGTGGAAAAAGGAAGTTGAAACAAGCGGGACTCGCAGAGGGTAGGCCCCGACGTCAGAAGCTTGTGTCGATCGCTGCTGCTGAGTTGCCGAAGAGAGCCGCGGAGCAGGGGATGTGGCCGGAAGCAGGTAGAAGGGAGAGGGAGATAGGAAGGCTGTAGATCTCCGGAGCATGACACCGACCCCGGCCAGGATGATTTCTTTTTCAGGCACCTTACAAGTCCAGCGTCGCGGCGGGAAATAGCCATGCTGAGCAGTGAGCTCAGCACTACACAGATGAAAGCCTTGCTTGCTGATTGGTCCGGCGGCACGGCGGGGCGGGGCCGCCGGACCAAGCAGCAAGCAAGGCTTTCATCTGTGTATGTGCTGAGCTCACTGCTCAGCATGGCTATTTCCCACCGCGACGCTGGACTTGTAAGGTGCATGCCTGCGTGACACACTACCGGAGCCGCAGCAAAGGTGGAAAAGAGCCGCATGCGGCTCTGGAGCCGCAGGTTGCCGACCCCCGGCCTAGTATAAGGGATTGAACTTTGAGCTGGAATTGTGGTCTTTCGAAGAATTTTCGTACTTGTCTTAAATTTTTCATAACTGCGAAAGATTTCTGTATTGTTTTGTTTATTTGAGGCTGCATGGTGCATCATCTGTCTATAGTCATTCCTAATAGTTTTAGGGTGGTCAAACAGAAAACAAAAGCAAGTGGAAAAGGGAATGTACACATCCAAGTTTCTTTAATCTTTGATATACCATTTATCAAATATATACCTAAACGGCCTTTAGAACAACTGTGCTTTATTAAACATACTCCAACTGTTAAAACAAGTACATATATGAATATAGGCCAATTTGGAGAATCCTTTGTCCTTTTTCTTTGGACCCAACACGGTCCGTGTTTCAGCTTGGGAAAAAAGCCTTCTTCAGGGGTGTGTTAGTCATCTCTACAATGTGAGAACAATTATCTATGAACAAACGTGTAAACAGATGCAAGTGAAATATAATCAAAACAGGATAAAACTTGCATCTGTTTATGTAATTATGACAGACACACAGGACAAAAACATGAATCCGTAGACGCTGCTCAGGTAGGGACTTAGAAGCGGACTGGTGAGGTAAGTAGGGTAGAATGAACAGATATGAAGTTGATAAGGTTCAATAAAGGGCACAGACACAGCCATCGTCACTGCACACTAGCTGAAACAGCAAATGAAATCCAGAGTTAGGAAGTTATACACTGTTCATGCACCCACATGTGTAGACGCAAAAAAGCCATCCACGCACCAGATGGACTAAAGCTGAGGGAGACGGGGACATTGTAGAGAAGTCCCACCTCCAGGTACCTGTAGCTGGGAGGCAATATCCTCTCACACTAGTTGATGATTCAGTCATTAGGCATGTAAACAGTTGGATGGCTGGTGGATGTGAGTGTGGATCGCCTGGACAATTGCCTGCCTGGTGAGAAGGTGGCAGATAAGATTCTAGATAGTGCTGGGGAGAAGCCAGCTGTGTTGGTACATGGGAGGAATGTTCTGGAAGCAGAGACACAGCATTTTCTAAGGTACCACCAAGGCAATGTGACACCCCTTTGGGGAAGAGAACCCATCTCAAAAAGTCAAAGTCTTTCTCTGCTTGCCACAGCTTCCCAGCTCACCAGAGCACTAGAAATCCTCTCAATCCTCCCAGCCTAGGCTCCTGACCTCATTCAGGCAGGATATAACCCGGAAATGGTTCTTCCGGCTTACCTCAGTTCTGATCAAGGCAGGATATGACCCACACATGGTTCTTCCTGCCTTCTCAGGTTTATCTATGAAGTCCTTCTGTTTCCGCCTATCCCGCCACACCATTAACTCTCTCTCTCTGCCATCTTGCTGAGCACGGATATTACCAACTTCCTCCCTTCACGCTACCTTAGGGAAACAGATGTTGCATTAAAGGATGTGGACTCTGGTTTGTTCCCATATAGGTGGAGCATCGCACAAAAGAAAAATCCAGAGGGAAGAAAATGTGCTGTGTTTCCAGGCTAGCCCCACTTCCCCCCACCCTCCTCATGATTTCTTCTAGGCACACGCCTAGAGCTCATTATGCTACTGCAGCTTTTAAAGTGTTCCACAAGAAAAAAAGCAGCATCTATTATAAATTTGCAAAAATTATAATCAAAACTTTTCATATGTATTTTCGCAAAGTCTTCAGAATGTGCCTCCAACGGCATATTCATCCTCATCAGACCTGCTTTGTGCTCTGTGTGTTGTGAAATTTTTGGTTGTTTGTTTCAAAATAAACATAAACTTAACTAACTCAAAACAATAAACAATTTTGTTACTTAGCTTGGTACTGGAAGAGTTGCCGTACAGTGAGAGATTGGAGACACTGGACCTCTTCTCCCTTGAAAAGAGGAGGCTGAGAGGGGACATGATCGAAACATTCAAGATAATGAAGGGAATAGACTTAGTAGATAAGGACAGGTTGTTCACCCTCTCCAAGGTAGGGAGAACGAGAGGACACTCTCTAAAGTTAAAAGGGGATCGATTCCGTATGAACATAAGGAAGTTCTTCTTCACCCAGAGAGTGGTAGAAAACTGGAACGCTCTTCCGGAGGCTGTCGTAGGGGAAAATACCCTCCAGGGATTCAAGACAAAGTAGATAAAGACAGGTTGTTCAACCTCTCCAAGGTAGGGAGAACGAGAGGGCACTCTCTAAAGTTAAAAGGGGATAGATTCCGTACGAACGTAAGGAAGTTCTTCACCCAGAGAGTGGTAGAAAACTGGAACGCTCTTCCAGAGGCTGCTATAGGGGAAAACACCCTCCAGGGATTCAAGACAAAGTTAGACAAGTTCCTGCTGAACCAGAACATACACAGGTAAGGCTAGTCTCAGTTAGGGTGCTGGTCTTAGACCTATGGGCCGCCACGTGAGCGGACTGCTGGGCACGATGGACCACTGGTCTGCCTCAGCGGAGGCAACTTCTTATGTTCTTATGAAAAGGGGGAATTTAGAAGGTTAAATGATGTGGCAGAGAGGAGCTAGAAAATGAGTCCTACAACAACCATTGAAAACGTGTTACTCCAGAAGTGAATGACGAATAAGCCTGTCTCCAGGGTATTTTTTAGTGTCACATAATAATTAGGACGGAAACTCACTGGGGTCTTCTCTGGGCCCCTGGCACTTTGTCTGTGGTCAGCCTTAGAAAGCACTTGGTTGGAGGCACATTCTGAAGACATATTAAAGGATTTGATTATCATTCTTGGGGGGCCCCCTTTTCTATTCCCTGTCAAAGTATATGAGTCAGGATGCTGTGGAATAAGACTGAAGGGGGGACTCTTTCTTGAGAAAGTTGCAGGGCGATAAATGTCAGACTGGCATGGAGAATCAATATAGCATTTATGGAGACTCGAAGCAGTAAGAACATAAGAATTGCCGCTGCTGGGTCAGACTAGTGGTCCATCGTGCCGGCCCTTAGGTCAAAGAACCAATGCTCTAAATGAGTCTAGCCTTACCTGAGTATGTTCTGGTTCAGCAGGAACTTGTCTAACTTTGTCTTGAATCCCTGAAGGGTGATTTCCCCTACAACAGCCTCCGGAAGAGCGTTCCAGATTTCTACCACTCTCTGGATACCCGCTGTATCATTTCCTCTACCGTAATTTCCCCAACCCTGAGATGTCCTGTCTGTCAATATTAGATTGTAAGCTCTTCTGAGAAGGGACTGTCTATTGAATGTTAAATTTGCAGCACTGCATACGCCTTTCAACTATATAGAAATGATAAATAGTGGCATAACATAGATTTAAAATGTCAGAGCATGTAGCAAAACAAGCCCAGCTCCCCCCACCCTCCCCTTCACATTATTACCTGAATCCCTCTGTTCCCTCTCCCAGTATTAAGAATTCAACCTCTGCTGTGTAGCACCTGATTCCATGAAAACAATTAAATGCACCCACATGGAAACGGATTCCACTTGCAGCTCTAACACAATTTCCTTTCTGTTCCCTGCAGCCATAATAACCTAGGAAATTAAACCTTTCCTCCTTGCCTCAGATCAGCCAACCAACCGCCTTCTCCACTCACAGCTCCCACACTGACATTTTTAGCTCTTGGTGTAATTAAGCCAGAGGGGATGGAGACAAAGAAATCTTTAGATTCTGCTCTGCCCCTTCTATTACTCAGCCCATCATCAAGGGACACTATGACCTCACTGCTCAGCCATGCTCAGACACAAGTCGTCTGTATGCTGAGTCTTTCTGCAGCCTTGGGTCACTTCCGGGCTTGCGTTGCCACTCTCTTTGCTAGGCACGTTCCCGCCTAGTACTGAAGGAATCCCCCATATAGGCGACAGATAAACGGCATCTGCAGAATATGCATGTAAGAGGAATTGAATGCACCCACTGCCTTGGGTGAATCTCTTCATTAAGGTGGTTAAGAAATGCCAAGAAATAAAATATTGTACGTGTAGACAGGATACAGGAGCAAGCTGGCCTCTAGAAATCCCTAGCCTATGCAGAACATAGAAAAATTCTCAGAACCAAAACCGAGCTGCAAACTCCAAGAAACCAGATGCTGCATGCACCGCAACCATGCCTTTCCCAAAGCTGAGAGAGAAAATAAGACTTCCCACAAAATTAGAAATATCTCTACAATCCTGGGGGAAACAAGTTAATCCTCTCGCTTCCCAGTAGAACCATAGCTCTGTTCGTATAACCTCACCTGGGTGTATTTCAGTATAGAGCCCATGCATTGTAACACCTCACCACTTCTTATGGTTACATCTGTACAGAAGCTCAGACAGTGTAGCGCCTTTGCAGAGGCTCTGAATGGACTTCCCAGTCATCAATAGCGGTATAGAAGCTCTCAATAATCATATAAACAAGTTAGTGACCACCTACCTGCATGACGCACCACTGCACAAAGAACCAGACAAAAACCAGTACGAAAAGGTGCCTATAGTACTATTCTGCACCGAGAGAAATGGGAAGAGAGTTCCATGAAAATGGAGAGATACCAAAGAATACAGAATGCCTGGTACACTCAAAACATGAGAAGAAAACTGGTGAGATGGTGTTCAATAGAGAAGCCCAATGACCAGGGAGAGACAGAAAGAAGTATCAGAGTAGACAAGTAGGATGGAGTCACAGAGTGCAAGAAAAAACCAGAAATATGATGGCAGATAAAGGCCAAAGGGCCTATCCACAGCATCCACTATCTCCTCCTCTCCCTATTGGCTAAGACTCTTAACATTTGCATCTCATCTCCCTATTGGTTAAAGCTCTTTACAGCTGCATTGTGATGTCATAGAACTTTATGGTTATAGAAACATGATGGCAGATAAAGGCCAAAATGCCCATCCAGTCTGCCCATCCGCAGTAACCATTATCTCTTCCTCTCTCCGAGAGATCCCACGTGCCTATCCCAGGTTTTCGTAAATTCAGACAAAGTCTCTGTCTCCACCACCTCTTCTGGGAGACTGTTCCATGCATCTACTACCCTTTCTGTAAAAAAAGTATTTCCTTAGATTACTACGGATCTTATATGTCACTGTTAGGCTCTTATGTTGTACTGTATACATGGCCTATTCTTTCTCTTGAAACATAGAGAAGAAATCAGCGCTTGAGTCAGCTCCTGTCTTAGATGGGCCAATGGTCCAGTAAGCACTCAAGCCTGAACTGTAAGTATGCAAAGAGCTGCTCATTGGAAAGAGAGTATTCCACTATCATTTCGCACATCATTCAATGCCCAAATTCCCCACTTCACACACTCGCAAAAGACCCAACATTGCATACTGGGGGGAAACTTGTTACTTGATATCAGCAACAAGGGAGAAATTCTAGGGTTCCTTATAAGCTATTTCCATATTATTCTCAAATGGCTGACTACGAGGTAGCATGTTACATGAGCAAGGCTTCTTCTTAGATTCCTCAGTAGAACACGACTTGTTTGCAAAGGGTTCGGTATAGCCTCTCTGGAGCCCCAAGCTGACAAGTTCCTGTTAACCAATCATGCAAAGGTCTTTAGCAGAGGACATGGGGAGCCCCCTTAAAGTGCAAGAGTTTCCTGTCAAAAATACAGACCTGGCACTCATATGCCCAATGTTTCTGAAGGAAATATAAAGGACTTTATCCATCTGTTGAGAGATCAGAGATGGCTGAAAACTAGGGATGTGTATTCATTAGAGTTCATGTGGTTTGCATGTCTGTGCTTTGAAAGATTTAGGGGGGGGGTGGACTTATCAACATGGCCTACCATAAAGATTTGTTATTTTACTGTTAACCCTGGTTATTAGTAACAAAGTCTCATTGCTTAAAATGGGGCCTTTACTACACTGAGAAACACGTAAAGAGAATACCAGCCCTACAGTGGTCCACACGTACGAAAAAGAAGGGCAAGTGAGATGTGAATTTATTCAATAAAGACTTTACTCTGAAGACAAGATTTGTAATTTTAAGCAATTAAGATGGTGCACATCCCCTAGTGCAGTGGTTCCCAACCCTGTCCTGGAGGAACACCAGGCCAATCGGGTTTTCAGGCTAGCCCTAATGAATATGCATGAAGCAAATTTGCATGCCTATCACTTCCATCATATGCAAATCTCTGGCCTGGTGTTCCTCCGGGACAGGGTTGGGAATCACTGCCCTAGTGGTAAAGTGCCAATGTTTTCACAAGAAAAGCCCAGGACAGGGATGGAGCACCTGCTGTTTCTGCAGTTCAGCTTCATGCCTGAAAAATACCCTCCTGGATTTCAAAATCTGCCCCTGTATTTTCTCTCCACCAACCCCTTTTTTACGCAGCCAGGCAGCTAGATTTAGCCACTCTGAAGATGCAGCTGTTTTAATTTGAGCCTCCCTTTCAAAATAATGCTTAAAATAGTTTCCTGCATTATTAAACCGAGTCCCTATTCAAAAGGGGTTACGCTGTGAGTTAAGTGAAGCAGTGGGAGAGGAAGTGTCTTGCCAAAAGTCCTAAGGAGTGGCAGACAGTGGGGGATGTGGAATCTGAGCCCATTGTTCTAATTACCAGGCCACTCCTAAATTTTCATCTCAGGAGATCCAGCCCCTATTTCACTAACTACTGGATCCTCTTTGAAAACTGCTCTTGTGTTACACTAGAGCATGAGAGGGAAGAAGGAACATATGTCTGCCAAGGGACATACACTGTATTTTACATGTCTCAGGAGACTGCTGAGTTGGACTCTTCTTAAAGGCACAGCAGATTCCAAAAGGGAAACCTTCACCTTCCCTGCATTCCACACCAATGTGTGAGGACTGAGGGCTGATAAGCTAAAAGGGAAAAGGAATGTGGGAAGGAGGTGCACCCCAACCCAGTGGGCGAGAAGGTGTGAGACAGAGGTACATGGTGCAGTGGGAGGAGAGAAAGAATGTGGAATAAAGGGGGAAGGTGTGAGATGGAGGTGCAGGGTGCAGGGGGGGAGGAAGGTGTGGGACAGAGGTACATGTCACAGTGGAAAGAAGGAATGTGGAAAGGAGGTGCATGCCATAGTTAGAGAGAAGGTGTGGGGTTGAGGTGTATAGTGCAGTAGGAGGAAAGAATGTGGAATAAAGGTTTATGTCACAGTGGGGTGGGGGTGAGGTGTGGGAAGAGAGAAGGATTGTGGGATAGAACTAGAAGTGCATGTTGCAGAGGGAGGGAAAGGGTGGGACAGAGACGCTTGACACAGTGGAAGCTGAGGGATGGAGATAGATCAGTCTGAAAACGTTCAATCTAGGCTTCCTTTCTTCCACTGATGTTTGGCTGGAAAGATTGGTAAATCAGAGGATATGGAAGCACACAAGCTCTTCTAGATCTCAGAGGATGGAGGGCAAAAAGCTGATGGACTTCCACAGATTCTCCAGATTCAACGGAAGAGAATATGAGGGAGCAACACCCCATCTGACAGAAGGGGCGAGCTAGTTGGGTTTCCAGTAAATTGTAAACACCACAAAACCTGATTCACTGATCCTGGGAATTTGTGGTTAGAACAACAGGCTGATAATCAGGAAGGCCAAGGTCTGAATTGTTATTTGTTGTGAGCTATCAATGGGGAGGCATGAACCACTGGTGATGACAGACAAGTCCCAACACATGTCAGGCACTTTGAATCCTTGTTACTTTTGGAAACCTATGAGATGCTGGCCTTCAAGCATTTGCCACCCAACCCCTTGCATGCAGTGGAACAACTAGCGAAAGGGTTTCTCCGATAACATCAAGATGGCATTTGGCCTGACAAATGTGCTGGAGAGCAATCTTCCTTAGAGAAAAACTAAGCAAAGCTGAGTGAGCTTTGCAATATAAAAGAACTTAAGCAGAGAGATCTCAACTAATTGGATGTAAGAACTAGAAAACTCTTCCAGCTAATCCATCAGAACTTATCTATCCTTTTCAGGGGCAGGTGTGATTCTGTTGGCTGGGTGCCCTATAGGACTGGCAATCTTGATTTTTGCTAATTATTCTTCCCTTCCATAACTTCTTCCTTTCTTCACCTTGACCTTTGGTACTAAATGATTTCGACTGTAAACAGCTTTGCTGCTTGAAAATGAAAGGTGGTATAAGTACAGTACTGAGTTCCTTTCCCAGAAGGGAAACTTAGAAACATCGAGGGCAACACCTGTGGTCTGAGAGCAATGGGGCTGTCGCAGTGCCAGCACCAGATGCTACAATCACACTGCACAGACCGATTCAGCTTTCATGCTTTCTGCCACTGGTACATTCCTGCCTGGTGTTCTGCATGTTTCCCCCCCCCCCCTCGAGGAACGAAAGCTGAGAACCCCCCCCCTCCTGTGATCTCACTTCTAGACAGGGTCTGCAGAAGCTCTTTAGTCAGCAGAAAGACAGATAAGATAAAATGTGGTACTTAATCTTATCAATGTAAGCCTTCTCCCTAGTGATAGTAAGGTTTCTCTGATTTCATTAGCTTTAAACTACTGGTGGCATCTGTCAAGCCGAAAACCAGACACAGGAGAACAGATGGAGGGAAAACCTGCATTGACCCTCTGTGTTGCCCAGTGGCTTTTCATAGTTGCATCTGAGTTTGCCCATTGAAATGTCTCTGTCCTTCGCCTGAAACGCCATATGTACCACTTCCACCTTCCCCTAATGGTTCTCCTTCTCTCTGCAGTGTTGGAACAACTCATTCCTGAACTCAACGTGCTGCTCAAGCTGTTGGACCACGAGTACCTCAGCACAACCACCCTGGAAAAGAAGACAACTGTGTCTTCCATCCTAGCAAAATTACAGCCCGGCACAGGTCAGTGTGTGATATCCTTCCCCCCACCCATCCCCCCTCCATATACCATTACACAGTGGTAGTAACTCCGAGCTAAAAATGTTCTCCTGCATCCCTTAAAGAGTGATCCTCTACCACATCCATGCTTTAAAACTTAGCAGTTCTGCTTCCCATTGAGCGAGACAACAGCAAAGGAGAAGATTCCCTGCCATAGAGACACAGACACTGCGCTCTGAGATCCAAGCTGTAATTCCAGGTTTTCTGGAGGAAATGAGACCTGCAGCTGAGCTTCCTGATAGTTGGACTCTTAAGTGAATGTATCCAAAGGAAGATCAAAATGACTTCCTCCTTCCTGCACCTGGAGCCTTTGACATCTCTCAAAGGAGCGCATGGAAACCCCTGCTTACACCCTCTCACGGTTCTCTTACAAGTTCCCTAGATGAGGGAGTGAGGGGTATGTGTGTGGGGGGAGGGGGGATAGGTTTCTCAGCCAAGGTAAGGATGCAGGAGATAGTCTGTAGGAAGCATTCATAGTTAGGACCTAGGATTGCAAGATGTAACCTGATGCATGTCCCTTAGATAGAACTGAAATAAATTAAGAGCTAGGGAAAATTCTCCAGGTAGCTGCAAATGAAGGTTCATGATATCAGATCCCAGCTCTGCCTCTGTATAAGCTGGATGCTCAAAGGAGTAGGATAATGCCAGACCCACCTCTCAAAAGACCAGGGACAAAGAGCAGAGGCCGTAAACTTCACCAAGATCACTTATATCAGTGTTCGACGACCAGGGGAGTTAAAAACTGCAGGTTGGAATCAAAAGGAAGCCGGTTACTGGGGTTACTGGTGTGTGTGGTAGTGGTGGTGGGGTGAGAGGGTTACGCTCTGAAAGTGAACTCATTTGCCAAATGTCCTTTTTTTTTTAGTTAAAGTTTTAAAGTTAATTTCTTTTTCCAATCTCTGCGAGTCCTTCCATATTCATTCTTTGCACTGGAGTAAGGATTTTCTTTGAAATTTAGTTTGCAGGCCCTTGAGTGTGTCCCACATATAAGATAAGAACATAACATAAGAATAGCCTTACTGGGTCAGCAGCCATTTCTCACAGTGGCCAGTCCAGGTCCCTAGTACCTGGCCAAAACCCAGGCTACCGATCCAGGGCAAGCAGTGGTTTCCCCCATGTCTGTCTCAAAAACAGACCATGGACTTTTCCTCCAGGAATTTGTCCAAACCTTTCTTAAAACCAGCTAGCTGAAAAGTTGTTCCCATAAATCTGGGAACAGAACATTCCTAGTTGTGAAGGAGTGAGGGGAAAAGCCAAAGACAAACTGGGCTCTGTGGACTTCTCCAGGAATGAAATTGGGCCCCTAGATGGGCTTCATACTACTTATCTGCCATCACAATCTCTGTTTCGTATAACGAGGAAGGGGAACCCAGTCTATGGCAGGACTGTTCCCTCCTTCATTAAGGCATCCTACCTTCTCTCAGAGCTCCATATTTTCAGAGTCAGTGGGAAGGCATTTCTCCTGGGGAGGGGGTCCTCTGACCTAATCCCTTTCTCTCTTCTTCAGGAAATGAAGTGGATTACATGTATGTCAATACATCAGCCTACTGCAATGGCACCAGCTTTGTAGAGTCTCTCTTCAAAGAGTTTGGTAAGTATCTTGAATGCTGGTGATTGGATTTGTAGGTAACCCAGAACTTGTAGATTTTAAGATTCTTACTGCTTACCTCTGCTCCCAGCTGACAAAAGGGCTGTTCCCTCTAAGGTACAGCATTCGCAACCCCACACTGTTCTTAATATGGCCAGGCATCATTCCTGAATCTGCTGCAGGAGAAATGGAGGAGTCAACATCATTGGAAATACTGCTCAGTGAAATCAAATGAAGTCGCGACCACATAAAGTACGAGTCGTACATAAGTCAGGCGTCTGTAACTCGGGGACTGCCTGCAGTGACCTTGCAGATATGCAGTTTTCAATTTTTTATTTAACTCTACTGGAAAGTGCTTGTCTAAGCATGTCTGCCAAAGTATGATAGAAGTCACTGAAAATGCAGAAGTCACTGACCATTAAAAAATACTTTGATCCAGTGTCTTTCAGATTACTGGTACAATCATTGATCCTACCCATTCTGGATTATTGTAACATCATTTATTTGGGATCTTCCCAAAAGATTTTAAGAAGACTGAGAATAGTTCAGAATGCTGCGGTTCGATTGATATTTGGTCTGAAGAACGACCACATTAGTCCATATTACCGATTATTGCATTGGTTAGCGTTGGAAGCAAGAATAAGAACATAAGAAGTTGCCTCCACTGGGTCAGACCGAGGTCCATCTCGCCCAGCGGTCCGCTCCCGCGGCGGCCCATCAGGTCCGCGACCTGTGAAGTGATTTCTGCCTACTTCTATAACCTACCTATATCTGTACCCCTCTATCCCCTTATCCTCCAGGAACCTATCCAAACCCTCTATTTAAGTTTTCTTGTATTTGTTTTAAGCCGATTTCAGGAGAGTCTCCAATTTATTTGTCCCCTCACTTTGAATTTTATAGACCATTAAGGAATACAAGAAACTCCAGCTTATTTACCTGTCCTAAACCAAATGGTATCAGATATAAACCTTTTATGAAAGGAACCAGGCAGGCAAGCTACAATGTTGGCTCAGTGAATGTCTTCGAAAATTAGTAAAGTCTGTTTTGTTTGACAAATTTATCACATAATTTAGGTCTTTTTAACATTGTAATTATTTTACTAATTTTTAATCCTGGTTTTATCATATGATATGTATGTACTTTGCTGATTGTTCAGTTTCTTTTGGTGTAAACCGCCAAGAACTCTTGGGTAATGGCGGTATAAAAGAGTAAATTTGTTATTATTAAGTAGGTCAAAGCTTGTATAAGTATGTTTGTATGCAGGTCAGATATGCCACGTGTTGGTTTTCTATTTAGATTATTGCAAAACTTAAAGTTAAATCTTTGGGCAGGGGAAGGAAGTCACGATGTTATTTTAAACAGCCAGGCCAGTAGAGAAGCCCTTAGAAACCTCCCCACCCCAAATCCCAACTTTGATTGGAGTGATATCCCCCTACAACTGGCAGCCAGGATATGTTCTTAATACACAAAGCAGATGGGCCGATTGGTCTTTTTTGGCCACCATCTACTACAATCCTCTGTGTATGTTTATGTTTATTAAAAGATTTGTTTTACTGCCCAATCATACTTCTATGTGGTTTACATCCAATAAAAATGAAAAATAAAATTATACAAATACGACATTACAGACATCAATACTACAAGGTAAAAATGAAACAAGTAATTTAACACAGACTAAGCTCAAACAGTAGGAATGGTTAAAAAACTACAATAAAAATAACATTTTTTTAAAAAAGGAGAGGAAAACACAGGGACTCACCAGAAATGAGTCTAAAATGATGGTAAAACGTCCTTAAAAGGCATTCATAAACAAGAATTTGGATTTGAATTTATTTAGAGATGTACAGACGTGTGGTGTCTTATGCCTGTCCTTCTGTGTGTTTGTCTATGTTCTAACATGTCTTTCTCGTCTCTGTATAGACTGTGACCTGCAGGAACTGAAGGACCTACAGGATGAAGACAGGGATGCAGGGGAGAGCCAGGTCTCCAAATCCCCTAGACCCGTATGTATTAAAGATATATATATATTTTTTTTTTTGCTTCTGCTGAAAACCACATTGGGCTGTTGGGGTGGTAGACAGGTGGGTGTGGACCTTTTAGCTAAGGTCAAGTGTAGTGTATCTGGCACCCTTAATGTGAAGTTCACAGCAGTGCCCCCTGGGTGCCCCACTGCTCTACTGGAATGTCTGTGTGGCCCCTCCTACATGCAAATGGATTGTTTTGGATGTTTATAATATGGACTTTTTTTTGATAATGGCAAAAAAATAAAATTAGACATCTAACTGGACAAAATGTCTAGCTGGACCATTTTTGAGAGAAAGTGATAGACGTCTTGCAAGTTTGGAAATGGACATTTTGCCCACCCAATTTTTTTAACGTTTTTCTCAAAACGTCCAAAGTCAGACTTAGATTTCCTATCGAAAATGCCGCTCGGTGTGTGTTTAGTTAACTTCTATATTCTGAGCCTACTGCGGAATGTACTAGAAAATAATTCTAGAGTAAATCACTACTAATATTGTTTGCAATGTTTTAATCAGGTTTCAGGGGAGCCCCCACCTCCACTCCCCACAACACCCCCTCCTGAAGACTACTATGAAGAAGCTGTCCCCCTGAGCCCGGGGAAGATTCCTGAGTACATCACCTCACACAGTAAGTGATCGCTGGGTAATCTCCCCCCCCCCCCCCCAGTCAAGAAATAATGGAAAGGAAGCACAAGGCTGCGGACAGAGAAGACAGGATATCCCCTGTCTATACCCAGAGAGGCTTTTCCATTAGCTGGTTAGACAGCGGTAAGATGCCTACCGCCGCCTACAATTGAGACACCATTTATAGAATTTGCCCCAAAATGTGTACTCACATGACAGAGCAGGCCATTTGTGTGCACACACAGGCCTGAGCTACTGGCAAAGTATATCTTGCATGCAAAACTCTTGTTTATCAGCACTTGCAAGCTTGCATGTGCTAGAAAGCTGTTCGCAGCTTATGTACTGTTGCAAGCACAGGCAGTCTGAGGAGTGCTGAGCTGATACCCCTGTCCAACATCTAGAATTTTACCCTCCCCTCAGCTCTGTCTATTTTTTCATTGTATTCTTCATGGAAGCCAAAAAAAAAAACTGCACCTCCTTATGCTAGCAGTAAAAGGATGAAACAGCATGAAATCCTCACTAAGGCTCCCACTTTTCACTCCTCCCAAGACGCTATGTTAAAGCATCTACTCCGAATAGCTAATAGCTTCCTTAGCATGGATTTAAATGCGTTGCCTTCCTCAGGCTTTGTGCAGGGTTAGCTCATAAGCAAAACCTGCTTCTATCTGTGTTCAGAAGCCAAGCTAACCTGTGCACAGCATTCCCCCTGTCACTCACACCTTTATCAGCTGCTTCCTTCAGGCTCTCTCGCAATCCCTCCCCTTCCCTATACTTTACAGGTGATATTAGGAGCTTGGACATCAGTAGAGCCTTTCCCATTCCTTTTCCCTCTTCTCTCCCTTCTGCAACCCTCAAGTTAATGAAAATATTGCAAAGTAGAGAACATGCAAGTCTGAAGAGCCTCACCCGATCCCTCTAGGTGACCCCCTTCTCTTTCTCACTGTCCCTAGAGAGGGTTAACTTCCAATCAAGTCTTACTAGACTTTAACTTTTGACACGTGCAACTTTAAAACCTTTCTGTACAAAGAGCATTAAAAACTGAGCTGGGGTAACCTAGAAGGCGATCTGGGTGGCCCTTTAAGCCAAGAAGAAAGCTTACTTCTGTTTTCTAACTTAAGCTAATTCCACACGTAGACAAGACACTCGGGTGATTGTTTCAGACTGTTGGGGCGAGGGGGGGCTGTGGCTAGGCTGGGCTGTTACTGCAGGTCACCGCTTGAGAGTATTACTGAGCGGCTGCCAGGAAAAGGGATCAGCTGAGGCTCCGAATCTGCTCAGGACGCTGATTGGTGCTGGACTGGCATAGCCATTAAAGTGCATGGGAAACAGCATGCACCCTCGTCTCCGCCCTCTGCTCCTTCCCCAATCCCGCCCAATGTCCCCTTCCCTTCCCCCGTACCTCTAGTGGTTCACCACAGCCGGTAACAACTTCAATGTGCTGCTCACGACCCCAGCGGCTCTGCCTGATGTCAGTTCCTATGCGTGGCACCCAGAAGTGACATCAACGGGAGAGCCGACACCGTCTCAAGGAATAATAATAACTTTATTTTTGTATACCGCATTACCATGGAAGTTCTATGCGGTTAACAGAAGAAGAGACTGTACGTTTACAGCGAAGTTACAATTTCGTTAATGTAACATTTACATTTTAGACGATACATATTCGGTCAAGTTACCTTTACATTCTAGACAATAAATATACGGTGAAGTTATTTTGGCAGCTAGGTTATATGTTCAGAGTGGTTACATTTGCTATAAGCTAGATACAGCAGCGTTACAAATGGCAGTGTTACATGAGGCGGTAAGGGTCTAGAGGAGAGAGGTCAGAGGAGGAGGGAGGATAAATCAGAGGAATTTGTCAAAAAGGAATATGTTGAAGTTGTTGCTGGTGGCGGTGAATGGAAGGGGCGAAGTGAGAAGAGGCGGAGAGGTGCCAACAACCCCACCCACATGGTCCCCACGACCCCCCCCCCCCCCCGTTACTACGCCACTGTGCACACTGAAGATTAGTGCAAAAAGTATTCACGTGTAATCAAACAGATGTTAATGAGGTCATTTCCTATTCCCTCCCAATGCCCCAAACAGTCGCCCTTGCCGCTGAAAACCTAACGCCAACTCAGAGCTGGTGTTGGGGTGTTTGAAGGGAGGATTTTCCCAAGATCACGTCTTTAAAATGTGCTGGTTTTTATTTCATTTGGAAGCAGAAGGAAACCCTTGCAAGTCCTTACATGGGAGGCGAATGTGTGCGAGTTGGAGCAAACCTGAAAGTGAAAGCAAAGAAAAAGTCCAGAAAACATAGGGTTACCAGACAGCCGGAGTTTTTTAGAGGACTGTCCAGGCATCCGGACCGGCTTTCCAAAGCCCAGCACTTTGTCCGGCTTTTGAAAAGCTGTTGAGATCGGGGGCCGAGTCTGGAGTGCGGTGATGTCATATGCATGCGCATATTTATTTATTGAAAGAATTTTATACCAAAGCAGCTCACAGTAAACATACCTCATATAAGAGGCCATAACATGTCTCCAGTAATATAAATCACAATAAAATAGATCAGGAATTATGAAGGAGAGTCCCATCTCACAGAATAGAGATAGCCTTCTCACAGCAATAAAAGGCCTGCGCAAAGAAATGGGTTTTCAGTCATTTTCTAAAGTTCAACAAATCTCTACAAAATCTCAAAATTCCTGACAATGCATTCCATAAATCAGGGCCCGCAATAGAAGACTTCATTGTGCTCACATATCCCACTTCTTCCCTTTTTCAGACCTCAGTGATCTGGCCGGTTTGTACAATGACAAGTACTCAGGTAGAGCGTCATAGATTCCCCGTTGGCCAAATTTCAGGATTCTGAATTGTATACGAAAGTGATGCAGAAATGGGCGGAGCCACATGTCCTCTTTTTCCAGATGCAAAATTTGGTAATCCTAAGAAAACAGGTGTCACATATAAGCTTTTTAGGCAAAAATTTTCGATAATAACTTATCCTATCATGAACACATTTCTTCTATCGTTAAACATTGTTTCTATAAACTTCGACAGATAAGATCAATCTCCAAATTTCTCTATCCTTCCTCTTTAAAGATTTTAATCCATTCATTCATCATAACTAAAATCGACTACTGTAATGCCCTTTTTTTAAATATCAGCCAAAAAGAAAAAAGAAGACTACAAATCATCCAGAACACGGCCATAAAGTTAATCTACAATGCAAAAAAATCCGATCACGTTTCCCCATTATTAATTGACGCGCATTGGTTACCAGTTAACCATAGGATCCTCTATAAACTGATGTTCCTAATTTTTAAGTCCCTCACATACAGCGAACCACAATTTATTTTAAAATCACTTATCCCATACAAACCCCAAAGATCTTTGCGCTCATCTAATCAAAATTTATTAACTGTGCCATCATTAAAAATCATTGGAACAAGAAGAGCTGAGATGTTTACTGTTGCAGGTCCACAATGGTGGAATTCCCTTCCCCATTACATCAGAATAGAAAGTGATATCCTAATATTTAAAAAGCTTTTAAAATCTTATTTATTTAAGGACGCCTTCGATTTATAACTTAACTTAAGGACGCCTTTAATCAATTTTTATGCAAGAAAAGCTTTAAAATTTTACCCTACCTTTCGTTCTTTCCTGGTTTTTTGTTTTTTTTTCTTCTTCCCCATTGTAACTTTACCCTCCTTCCCTATCTTTCATGTGAGTCATAATTGATTTTATTGTAATTAGGTTAAAGTTTCTATATTATATTATTATGTACATTGCCTAGAATTTCGAAATAGGCGATTCATCAAATGCGAAATAAAACTTGAAACTTGAAAATTTTTTAGAAAAGCTTATATTTAAAAGAACAGAAAAACAGCACTGATGAACGCTTTGCTTCTAGGATTGCCTAGTGCAGGGCTGCCCAAGCCCAGTCCTTGAGATCTACTGGCAGGCCAGGTTTTCAGGATATCTACAATGAATATGCATGAGAGAGATTTGCATACCAAGAAGGCAGTGCAGGCAAATCTCTCTCATGCATATTCATTGTGGATATCCTGAAAACCAGGCCTGCCAGTAGATCTCAAGGACTGGACTAGGGCAGCCCTGGCCTAGTGCATGCATACAACAGCTGTGCTTACCACAAAACTCTTGGGCAATGTATCAGGTATATTTCCCCCCCCCCTTGTTTTGAGGCAAACAGTAGGCATATTATTTGCATCTTCCTATGGTTGAGCAGTGGGGAGCTATTTTCCTACGCTGCTCCCGTGGTATTGGTCGGGCCCAGTTCCATATAGCGTTAGAGTTCTGACCATCAGCCCATGAGACAAAGAGGGAGACTGCTCACAGCAGTCTGGAGGCACCTGGGCTGTGAGCAGAAAGCACTGAAACCTAGCCAGACAGATGTGAGAGATGGAATCAGGGCGATGAAAACAAGAGTCAAGGGCAAGCCAATGGCCATCACGCACAGTCCCAGCCTGCAGTGGCTGAGCCAGGTCTGTGTGGAAAGGGTTTGAAGAGCCCAGCCCTACAGTCCCATGGAGGACATGGATCCCTACCATCCACTTTCTCTGACTTGAGTTTGCTGCCCAGACAGGCTCTGGGCCACTGTCACAAGAAATACTACCTCAGTAAAGAACTGCTGTGCAAGGTAGGGAGACAGTCAACCGAGAGCCATTGGAGGCCTTTGGGGGTAAGGAGTGGGAGATTAATAACCATTCTGGGGGGTAAGGAAGATGGCAAAAGAAAAAAAAAAAAAATCAAAGGCCTTGATTTTAAGCTGCAGAATATTCTTCTCCGATGTTGGATACCTTGAGCCCTTTTGATCTTGTTTGAGCTGTCTGTCCCTCTAACTGTCTGTCTGTACTCCTCTCAGAGTCTGCCCTCTCATCTCTCCTCAGACAGTTCCAGTCCCCCGAACTCCATTGAGGATGGATATTATGAAGATGCTGATAACAACTACCCTGTGACCAGAATCAGTGGAGAGCTGAAGAACTCGTGTACGTATCATCACATCTTAACATGGTTTCTTCTACTATGACTAATTTCTGTAGGGCTACTAGACATGCACAGTCCCTTATCAAAAGAGCTTACAATCTAGTCAAGACAGACAAACTGGACAAGAAGGTACATCAATACATTGTGCTCAGGTGGGGGAATTACAGAGGGAACGAGAAGACAGATATTGGTGCTTGGAAGTGGGTTGGAGTTTGGAATTGAATACTGCCAGAGACAGAGTTTGACGTACCGCATCAGTCAGTTGTTCTAGGCATATGATGCAGCAAGGTAGAAGGGACAGAGTCTGGAGTTGGCTGTAGAGGAGAAGGGGACAGATAAAAGAGAGGGTATGGGGAGAGATGAGAGATACACTTGTAGGTTAATAAGAGGAGTTTCAACTGTATGCAGAAACAGATAGGAAGTGACTTGAGGAGAGGAGTATTGTGGGCATTTACATTACACTTACATCCTATGCAAAGAACATGATGGACGTCATGTGCAGAGATTCCTGTCTGTGTTTGTTCACGCTTGTCCAGCAGGCCCTGGAGGGACCTCTGTGTTTTGTTTGTTTCAGGGCTGTGGAAGCGGTGGGTGATTCTGCCCTGCTGCTGTAAGTCTCCAGTGTGTGTATATGAATATCGGGGAGTATGAACATACTCTGCATCTGTTGGTACACGCATGTTGTATATTAATGTGCATGTTGTGTGTTGGTGTGTACACATGGGTTGTTGATGGATGTGGAAGCAGACTGGATACAAAGTTATCATTTACATTGTGATGGTACTCGGGTGCCCTGTGTTAAACCCAAGCCTATGGCTTGTGGAATGTGGAATGTTGGCTCACCTTGGAAGCTACAAGATCACACTTGCCAGGCTGGATTTCTAACCTATCTGACTCCTGTTTCTTTGTGGTCTTCTCAATTGGAACTAGGGCTGGGATCTGAAATCATGAGCCTTCCTTAACCACTCTGTGGGGAAGAGAAGAGAAGGTGGTCATTTTAGGCACAGTCCTCAGCTGGGAGCTCTTTCCAGAACTGAACCTGAACGTCAGTAGTGTGGTTATATCAGGCTTCCAAGAAGGCACTGGTGTGACTATAGTTAAAACCCAAAATTCAGTCGGCCAGGAGGGATCAGATGCTTTTCTAGCATTTTTGCCTTTGGGGTTTTCTGAAGAAGCTTTTTGTGAAACGCGCCAGAGCCCGCCAAGAATTGGCTAATTGTCATACAGGGAAGTTGGCATGTTTTGATTTGATTTGAATTGATGAAGTTCAGCATTCTTTATTAACAAGAAATGCTTTTAAGTGTTATGATTGGGAAAAGAGAGATTCGTTGTGTTGGGGCTTAACTCTAGTTTGGTCTCTCATGAACTTTTTCTGAACACTTTCAGTGTTGGCCACCAGATGGTTGATGATATATTTGATGATTAGCAAGCGTTATCAAGATCCAGATTAGACCAAAAACATACGGTAATTCTCAGGGAATATAACTCGACACAATTTTAAATAGTTTTTTTTATTAGTGAAAGGAAAGAAAGAGTTCAGAGAAAAGCGTAAGGAAAGCTAAACTGATACTGGCATTTCTTTGTAGTTAAAGTCAAAAAAAACCACTTGCTATAGAAACTGCAAATGAACATCTCCAGTAGAAGAAATATACAGGTTACGAGGGAATGCTGAAAAATTCTCAGCCCAACCAACTTCCTAAATTCTGGCTGAAAAGAGTGTTATTTTATTTTGCAAAGTGCCAAGCTGCAGAATCATAATGCTATGTTTTGACATTGTTTCAGATCATTCATTGACTGAACCATGTCAACGAGAAGTGTGGAATTTTCAAGTGTGGAACTCCAAGCCATCATGAAATTCCTATTCCTGCAGAAGAAAACAGGAAATCTATGAATTTATGATGCAAACATTGAGTGACAAATGCTCATCATACTTCACAGTGAAGAAATGGTGTTTAAACATGCAGCAAGGTGTGGGAGTCCTTAAACGGTGTCAATTCTTGAAATTGTTGACCATGTCCATGACCTGATTTTGGCAGATCAGCAAATATTGACTAAAACAATTGCTGAGACACTAGATATAAAAGGAACATGTTGGGTATATAGTCCATGAGCAGCTGGGTATTCAGAATCTGTCAGCCAAGTGGTTGCCCAGATGTTTGAAATCTAATGAGAAATGACATCAAGTAGATGCTTCCAAGTTGATTTTGTAGCATTTTCAGCGAGCTGATGCCAACTCTTTGGAACAACTAGTTACTGTTGATGAAACATGGTTACACCACTATGATCCTGAGATAAAACAACAGTCCATGTTTATGTTTATTAAAAACTTTATATACCGCTAAATATAACCAAAAAAGGATCCAAGCGGTTTACAGTATATATAATTCAAAACAAATTTGAAAAGAACTTTAAGTCCAAAAGTCAGCAGGAAAGGTCATGGCCACAGTGTTTTGGGATCAGGAAGGTGTTGCAATGACTGACTTTCTGCTAAGGGGCCATACAATTAATGCAGAATACTACTGTAACTTTCCATACCGATTAAAGGAGGCATTTAAAGAAAAAAGGAGAGGGAAGATGCAGAAAGGAGTTTGAGATGCAGAAAGGGATTGAGGGGTACAGATAAGAGTAGAGGTAGATTATAGGGATGGGATTAGAGGTAAGTTATAAAATTAATCAGGGATCACTGTTCAGGCACTAGACCTGATGGGCCGCCGCGGGAGCGGACCGCTGAGCAAGATGGACCTCTGGTCTGACTCAGCGGGGGCAACTTCTTATGTTCTTAAGTTCTTTCTGCAAGACCATGTGCCTACTCACAAGGCTGGCATAACAATGGATGTTTTAACGCAGTTGGGATTTAACCTTAGACCATCCACCCAACTCATCAGATCTTTCTCCATCTGACTATTTTCTGTTTCCAAATCTTAAAAAGAGTTTGAAAGGGTGACAATTTTTAAGTGATTCAGAGGTGATTGCAGCAGTGGAGCAGTATTTCAGTGACCAGACATCAGAGTATATTTTGGAAGGGTTACAGAAACTTCAGACACGATGTGTCAAGTGTGTTGAACTCAGGGGTGAATATGTGGACTAACTTGTAAGCTTCATGGCTCCACATCATTCTTGGTTGGGCTGAGAACATTTTAGCACCCCCTCGTGTCTTGTAGAAAAACTTAAAAATACAAAAAAACCTTCAGAATAAAAACTGACAGTGTGATTTGTAAAGAAACCCAATATTGCCTGACTGTGTTGGAGAAAATACTGTTTTAGTGCTGAAATCATAGAAAAATAAATGAACATAAGTGGATATATGTAACTAATAATTAAACAGTTAAAGCTTTCTTAAACTTTGAAAATACGTATTTATGAGTGCTGACACATCTACTACCAGGGGCCACTGAAAAATTCTCAGCCCGACCAACAAAGTTGTGGCAGTCTCCATTGAGGGCTATACACTTAGTCCAGTGATTTTCCACTTTTCATTCTTTTGGAAAAATATGGAACAAAAAAAGTAGAAAATCGCTGGACTAAGTGTTTAGCCCTCGATGGAAATTGCTCCAACTTTGTTGGTTGGGCTGAGAACTTTTCAGTGGCCCCTTGTACATATGAAAAAGGACTTTTATAAAACTGTGTGGTCAGATAAGTACATAAAAATGTAATTTAAGCTTTTATATTACACCTTAGCCATAAAAATTCAAACTGGATTACAAGACGTTTCATAAAATCATAAAACAATATAAGATTGCATATGTTGTAAATTATGTCTCCCATCTAACAAACTGATTGTTTAGACTCCAAAAGCCAAGTTTTTAGATCCTTCTAAAGTCTTTATATGAAATTAGCAGTCTCATGTCTAGTGGGATGGAATTTCCAAATTGTTGAGCCCTATCCTATAAGAGTCTTATTTCTAGTAACATATCATTGTAGATCTCTGACAATAAAGATCACATCAAAATAGAAACATAGCAAATGAGTGAATATAACGGTCATATAGCCCATCCCGACCATCTATCTCCTCCTCCCCCTAAGAGATCCCACACACCTATTATAGTCCTCATCTCAACCACTTCCACCAGGAGGTCATTCCACGGGTCCACCACTCTTTCAGTACAGAAGTATCTCCTTCGATTACTTCTGAGTCTATTCCCATTTAACTTCATCTTATGCCTTTTCATTCCAGAGCTTCTTTTCAGTTGAAAGGGACCTGCCTTTTTGTGCATTCATGCCGTAGAGACATTTAAATATCACCTTTCTCGTCTTTCTTCCAAAGCATACTTATTGAGATCTTTGAGTCTGTCTTTATATGCTTTATGATGAAGACAACTGTCCATTTTAACAGCTACCCAAGTAAACATATGAAGCCAAATATGGTGGGTCCAGACCATTAGGAATTTTAAATCTCAGCTTAATCATTGCATATATTGGCAGTCAATGTCATATAAGGGAACCTCAGTCTGTTCTTTATTCCTCCAAAAATTATCTTGGCAGTAAAAGGGACCCTATAGGTGTTGAATTGAGTTTTGGTCTTCTCAGAATCATTGTTGACAAGACCTGTGGCCTACCAGTGAACAGAAGTGGATGGTGGCAGAAGCCGGTACTTTACACATTCTGAGCTTGCTTGGGATAGATGCACCACCTTGGGTGAATCTCTTCATAAAGGGAGTTAATGAATCCCAATAAATAAATAATAGATGTGAAGAGCAATGGTAGAAGATGTTTATGTGGGGAAGAGGAACTTGATGTTTGGGTTTATACTTGAAATACTCCTCTAACACATGTGGAAGAATCTCAAGGTGGGAACAGATCAAATGAACTAGTATCATCTTTTTTTTTTTTTGTGGGAATTAACCAGATAAAGTGTTTGTTATTCACTAGCTTTTTAAATTTGGGGGCAGCAATCTTTTGGTGGACAGCTCAACATCTGGCCAAAAGTGACCTGCTTGAGGTGGGAATTTAACCCAAGTTGTACACATGGCAGATCCATTTGCTAAGTTCTGAAAATCCATAGCTCTGGTTTCAGAAAGGGTTTGACAGCCAGCTCCAGGCTCACTTTGTATAAATAAGCATTATGAGACCTCCATGAGGTTCTCCCTTGGATCCATAGTCTCTGGATAAAATCTCTAAACCAAGGCAAGAGAGTTTTAGCTTTTGATTGGGATGCCTGGATAAAGTGTTTCAGACTGAAAAAGTGTGGGGTACATTTGTGCCCTTTCTGGAGTGACAGGGGAATGCCTTCTCATACCATTCCCACAGACAATGACTCGGATGGAATGAGCAGTTCTTATGAATCATACGATGAAGAAGAGGAGGAGGGGAAGGCTCAGAGAATGACCCACCAGTGGCCCTCAGAAGAAGCATCCATGGACCTGGTGAAGGACAGCCGGATTTGTGCTTTCCTACTTCGCAAGAAGCGTTTTGGGCAGTGGACCAAACAGCTGACCATCATAAGGGACAGCAAACTACTGGTGAGAGAACAACCTGCTCAGTACAGCTATTACTGGGGGGCGAGTGAGAAGGGGGGGAGGAGCAGGATATATGGTTCTGCATGTGCACGCAAGCATGCCTTTGTTTCTCCATGCATGCCACAAGCCTGTGCCAGCAAAACCTGAATAAAGAGCATGAAATGGTATACATTTTAGAGAGAAATCTGCTTACGTTGGTGTTTAATATTATATTCTGGACTTATAATCTTGTTGGGAAATGCTTAACGATATGTGCTTATATTAGGGTGCACTTGCTCCATGGCCCCAGCCTGTGTTGAACACGTGTCATGCAAAGCATTATGGGAAAAGTCACTGTGGACACAGTGTGGCATCTCTGGGCCTTGATGCTTTTTGCTTTGAATTGATGTTTGCCTAAGCTAAAGTTGAGTGTATTTTTAACAGCTGTGTTGGGTTCTCCCTGTCTCACTTCCTGTATATCTGTTTTTCACTCTCTCTCTCTTTCCCCTTCCCTTTTTCTCTCTGTCTCTTTGCCCTCCCTTCCATTTTTTTTAAATTTTTTCTCTTTAGACCTATAAAAGCTCCAAAGACCAGCAGCCACACTTGGAACTGCCACTCAGTATGTGCAACGTCATCTACATCCCCAAAGATGGTCGACGTAAAAAACATGAGCTGCGCTTTTCACTGCCGGGAGCTGAGGCGCTTGTGCTGGCGGTGCAGAGCAGAGAGCAGGCCGAGGAGTGGCTGAAGGTACTATTCCATGAACGGAGAGGGAGGGGGCACAAGTATTATCCCCCAGTGTTAGGCCTTGAGCATCTTCTCATATATCCCTCTTATTCCAATCAGCTCCAGCCCCTAGAATGGACCAAGCTATGTATGGACCCACGTGTTAGAGCAGTGTCTCTCAAACTGTGTGCCAGTGGTGTGCCTCAAAGAGATTCCAGAATTTTACTTTATTTTAAAAAATTCCCTTCATAAATGTATACGCTAGAATAGATGACATGTACGTCAGAATCTGTCAATGTTATGAACGTCTGTGTGCGTAAGGATATAACTGCCCAGACAAGCTTCATTTTATGAAAACTAACGGCAAGTAATTTTATTTTAATTTTTTATGCAGTAATTATCCTAACTTGAGCAACAAAGCAATCAAGGCTTTGTTACTCTTTGGATCTTCTTATCTTTGCGAACTTGGATTTTCAGCTCTGACAATGTGTGTTTGCTTGTTGACTATCGAGCCGAATTTTGAGTTAATTTGCACTCAACAACAAGCACATCCATCGCGTTGATTAGCAATCGTACTTTAATTTCACCATTGTTACAATTACCCATATATCGCTTAAAGGACTTTAAATAAATAACTCAAATTTAATTTTTTGTTGGTTTTGCAATTTTATAATTTTAATTATAATGTGCCGCAAAAAACATTTGCGCCGTTTAATGTGCTGGAGCTAACAAAGTTTGATCGACACTGTATTAGAGGAAGGCAATCACCTCCTCCACTCACCCCCACTACCTCTGACTCCAGCATCTCACTTGGGTAGAAGGGTCTCTCTAACTACAAGTTGGCTGTTGGACTGTTTATTGCATTTTGCACTGTGACTAGATCACCAGGAAAAGTCCTTTCAGTTACCCTGCAGAGTACTACTATCCTGGCCAGCTTGAGATGAGCGGGGAAAGAAACCTGAACAGGAAATGTGTGATAGGAACAAGGCAAGTGCTAAAGCATCATGACCGCCTGTCTGACATTGTCACCTGGATGTCTCACCACCATCTAAAATTGAATATGGTTAAAACAGAGCTGCTCATCTTCCCGCCTAAACCCACCTCTCCACTTCCCTCATTCTCCTTCTCTGTGGACAACACTCTCATCCTTCCTGTTTTGTTTGCTCAAAATCTCGGGGTCATCTTTGACTCCTCTCTCTCCTTCATCGCCCAGATACAAAATATCACTAAAACCTGCCGCTTCTTCCTCTATAATATTACCAAAATCCGACCCTTCTTCTCTGAGAACACTACCAAACACTTATCCGCTCCCTCATTAACTTGCATTTAGACTACTGCAACTCGCTACTCTCAGGCCTTCCACTTAGCCATCTTGCTCTCCTCCAATCCAGCCAGAATTCGTCTGCATGACTCATATACGCTGGATAAGGATTTCAGATCTTTGTTATTTTCTTCAGTTTCCTATTTTCATTTTAGGAGACAGTTGAAAACCTATTTATTTTTAAAATTTTGGGGATCTTGGTTTCCTTATCATTTGTTTTGTGTTCTTAGCTTAATCTTTTGTAAACCACATAGAACTTAAAGGTAATGCAGTCTAGAAATAGATTTGATGTTTCTGTTATTCCGGGAGAGCCGCTTTACTCACATTACCCTTCTCCTAAAGTCACTTCATTGGCTTCCCATCTGTTTCCGAATTCAAATCAAACTCCTCTTACTGACCTACAAATACACTCACTCAGCTGCCCCTCACTCTCTCTCTTCACTTATCTCCCCCTATGATCCCCCCATGAGCTCCGCTCAGCTGGTAAGTCCCTGCTATCTGTGCCCTTCCCTTCAACTGCCAACTCCAGACTTCGTCCCTTCTGCCTTGCTGCATCGTATGCTTGGAACAAGCAGCCCGAATCCCTACGGCGGGCTCCGTCTCTGGCAGTGTTCAAGGCCCGGTTAAAAGCCCATTTCTTCGAGAGTGCTTTCAACATCTAACTCCTCTGATCTTGGGTTCTGCATCCCCAACCCTATATGTCATATCTGTCTGTCCAAAGTTAGATTGTAAGCTCATCCGAGCAAGGACTGTCTATAAATGTCAAAATGTACAGAGCTGTGTAGGCCTTTCAGTGCTATATAAGTGATAAATTGTAGTAGGAGTAGCATGCAGAGTGTAGACCATGCCCAAGACTTACAGTTTTCTATTTGCAGGTAATCAAGGAAGTGAGCAGCCCTGAGGCCGGATCAGGAGGTCTAGAAGCCCCCACATCACCAGTCCTTGTCCACAAACTGGAATTGAGCAAGGTAACTGTACTACACTGTCTGATCGAGCTTTGAATGTCTCCTTCTAACATACATTAGACCTTTCCAACATTTGCATACCAACTATTTGTACATTAATTCATGTGTTAAATTGATTTTGTGCACACTAAAATTTTAAGATGTGTAATAAACCAAATGCATGCTAATGAACGTGCATCCCTATTAGGCATCTTAACCTTAACAAGCAAATTGGAAGTCTTTGATCAAGAGCATCAGTGTATGTTCTGGGTTTGGTTTGGGTTATTAGCCCTAAGGATTAATCTTATCGCTTTGTCTTATCGAAAGTTATCACTAAAACACGTCTCTGCCTTCCACCAGAGGCTGTCACAGGAAAAGCAAACGTCGGATTCGGACAGCTTGGTGAATGGAGAGAGTCGGTCTTCCAGTAGCTGGCGGGAGACTCGGGAGCACGGTAGGAACAGAGTGTGTGATCTTGTGCTCAGGCGTTGCTCTCTTATTTCGCAGCTCTTTATGATATGAAATGATTTAATGTTGAAGAAAACCAGAGGGTCCATCAAGTCTAACATTCAGGAAGGGAAGGTCCTGTGATCTGTAGCCAGTTGGGCAGCACCTTAGAAAAGTATTCTTCTTTCATCCCAAATGATGTGTATGGAGCTCTGATCCTATTAGATGTGGATTGTTAAGAAAAATTCCCAAAGGACAAGAGCAAGAATAATATCAGTCCTCAAATATGAACTATACTCTCTTCTGAAGGGGTTCCAATCCCTTTCCTCAACAGGTAAATAGTGGCACAAAAAACCTCCACTGATTACACTTCCATATCAAAAACCAGTTATTGGAATCCACATCAGGAAAAAATGGTCAAAACGAACTCTCAAATAGAATATTGGTGTGGTGTAGAAGTTTAATTAGTGGAGTTTTTTTGGCCTATGATTAAGGTGTGCTTGTTTGACTACTTCAGGCTTGCTTGAATTGAACATTGCACTGTTGGCACTGAGGTCGTTTTTCTCCACTATTTACCTGTTAAGGACAGGGATTGGAACCCCTTCAGAAGAGAACACACACCTTCCTTCATTCCTAGGCCACTTCACTAACCACTAGGTCATTTCCAGTCCTCTCCTCCCTCCTCTGTCAGTACTTCTTTCCTTGGCAATACATCTCTACTCCTCACCTTCTTTTGGTTTCTTTATCAGGGAAGAGTAAGAAGAGTGGACTGGCAGAACTCAAAGGTTCTGTGAGCCGGGCCGCCAGCAGAAAGATAACCAGAATCATCAGTTTCTCCAAGAAAAAGATGGCAGCAGAGGATACCCAAACATCATCTACGGAGGAGGACTTTCCCTGCTGTGGTATGTACAGGGCAGTCTGGGAGGATGACAAGGGGACAGATTTTTCCCCGTCCCCACAGGAACTCATTTTCCCATCCCAGCGAGTTCTTTTCCTGTCCCTGCCCCATTCCTGCAAGCTCTGTCCTCATCGGCAAAAGCCTCAAACAATTTAAAATCATAAGTTTTTGAGGCTTGTGCGGTTAAGGCAGAGCTTACAGGAATGGGGCAGGGACAGTGAATGCTTCCCGATACCTCATTTCTCACCTTCAGATAACCATGAATGGTTCCTGATGACTTGACCCAATGGATTAGGAAATCTCTTCCCCCCTGCCCCATCTCTCACTGCCATTCTTTCTTTTCTAGTGTACTTGTCTCTTTAACTCCTTTGGACCCCAGGGTGGAAACCAAGGCTAAGGTGTCCGTGTATTTTGATCTTCCCACAGGCTACTTAAACGTCCTGGTGAATCACTGTTGGAAGGAGCGCTGGTGCAGGCTCAAGGGACAGACCCTCTATTTCCACAAAGATCGGACGGATCTACGAACACATATGAACACTGTGGTCTTGCAGGGCTGTGAGGTGCTACCAGGGCTCGGGCCCAAGCATCCATTTGGTTTTCGCCTGCTTCGCCAGAGTGAAGAAGTCTGCGCCTTGGAGGCACGTATCCAGGGGAGCTTAGGTGGGAGAGGATTGGGTCAGAGGCTGATTGGCGCTCTGTCTCTGGGCCTGAAAGTTCCCTTATAGTACCAAAACATGTTGTCCAACCGATATCATGGAAAAAACTCTACCGATGAGCTAAGAAAGCAGCTCCCCCTTGCTAAGCTAGTAGGAGGTCCCCATCTGCTTCAGCCTGGTATCTTTTCCCTATCGCTCCACCCTCCCAAGAGAACCGAAAGCTGATAAGAAGGGAAGGGAGTCTAGGAAACCCAACTGCCTTAAATAAAATCTCTTTGGTAGGAATATTGATAATAGTGTTTGAAAACTAATATAGAGTTCTGGAAAGCAATGTTTTAATGCCTTTTTCTCTCCGTTTCTCTTCTTTTTCTCAGCTTCCCCGCCCTCTTGTATTTTTTCCTTTCCCATTTCCTTTGTTTTTTAATATGATGTATCCTTTTTCTGTTTTCCCTTATATGTCTAGTGGTATTTGTTTATTGTTGCTTAGTCTGTGTAAGTACTCCCCCTTCTCCCCCCCACATACATTTTAATTTTGTAATAATTTTTTTTTATGTAAACCGCTTAGAATTTAAATAGGTGGTATATCAAATGTAATAAACTTGAAACTCTACGGTTATTCAGTAAGGGTTAGTTTTGTAAAAGGATGCCCACGTCTAGAGTTACATATGGTTCCAGAAAAAGGAGGATGGATTGAGACATCCTGGTTTTACTTCCATTGCTTTCACTAGAAGTAAAACCCGGATGTCTCAATCCATCTTCCTTTTTCTGAAGCCATATGGTAACCCTGCCCACATCAAAGATGGAAGATGTGGCTACATCCTTTAAAGGATAGCTGTCCAGAATCAGTCCCTGTAACAGACATTTTTACCTTTTCATATTTAAACATTTTTATTGAAGGAACAAAAAATACATTCATATAATATATCAAGATATTCCTTACAAATAAATTCATATATTTAAAAATTCCATATTATCAAATAATATTATCATTCCTCCAATCATTTTGTATTATAAACCATAATCCCTCATTATCACCCCCTCCTTCCAACCCATTTCCTTTCCCCCCTCCATCTCATGCCCCTTTCCCTCCATCCCATTTTCTCTCCCTCTCCCTGGATGAAAGGTGTAAAGTTCTGCATTTTGTATTTCAATGTCTTCTTGCATTGTATAAAATGTGAACATTGCAACTCCATGTCAAATCTGTTCAAACTGTTCACCTGAGGACACTGACATTCAGTGTATTCAGCCACATAAATTTATTAAAGAGTTATTTTCCACACATAAAGGATACTTTATAAAATTAAGTGGGGGAGAATAGGGACTTGTATACTGCCTTTTTGTAGTTACACAACCACATTCAAAGCGGTTTACATACAGGTACACAACCATTTTTTCTATCTGTCCCGGTGGGCTCCCAATCTATCTAATGTACCTGGGGCAGTGGAGGATTAAGTGACTTGCCCAGGGTCACAACGAGCAGCACAGGGTTTGAACTCACAGTCTCAGGGTGCTGAGGCTGTAGTTTTAACCACTGCACCACACTCTTCCCCAAGAAAGATTCCAGGTCTCTGGGATCAGAGGGCGGAGGGACCCAATGCTTTTTCTGAGGACCGTGTTCCCATTATGGGGTGAGATGATGTGATGTCACCTCCAAGGTCCATATTCTGAGTGTCAGAGGGGATCCAACGCCTCTTCTGGGGGGGCCAGGGTCAAAGTGTGATGATGCCTCCACTCTTGTGCTAACTGGGTTTTTTTTTCTGTTCCCCAGGCGAGCTGCTCAGAAGAAATGGGCCGTTGGCTTGGACTACTGTTGGCCAAGACGGGCTGTCAGGCAAAACCAGAAGCCTTGCACTATGACTATGTAGATGTGGAAATGATTCCCAGCCTCGTTAGTGCTGTCCATCACTCCTTCCAGTAAGAATGCCTTTTGGGAATCAGGCAGTTAGCAAGGAGGTGGGGGAGCGGCACATCCCATGGCTTAGCCCTTTCTTCCGCCTCCCTTTCTCCTCTGCCTTCTTGTCGTCGTTCTGTTACGTGGTTGCACTGCTTGGTTTTGCTGGCTGATGCCATGCAGAGATGCGGAGGGAGGGAGTGTCTGGATTCCTAATTCCATCATTCCTCTGACCAAATGCTATAAGCCAGAGGAAAAAAAGGAGGCTCTGATCACGATCGGTTTGCTTAGTGAATCCTGGCCTAAGTGCCTATGGATGCTACATATTTTGTATGCTGTATGTTCAGATCAACCTAGGGAGGAGTTTTATGCCTTGTCCAGTAACAGCCTTTTGTTTTTTCCCCCAGGTGGGCAACCTCCTGTCACAATAGCAGCAGCGATCCCCGAGTGTACGATGATGTCCCCTATGAAAAGGTGGGTATGAAGGTGCACTTAAGACACAGAAGGTTAAGGGTCACATGGCTTATCCCAGAGGAGAATCTGAAGGCTTTAATGAAAGGGATAGCTTGCATGGATCCTGCTTTCTACCTGTATATTAAAAAGCTGTTTGGGATGTTAAACGAGGCGGGGTGATTTAATAGCTAATGTTATGCCTTTCCATGTAAAGACCTGCATTAGATTCCTGCTCTCCATGCCATTTAGGGAAGAGGGTGCTGCAGACATGGCACACTCAACCCCCTGGGAAAGGAAGTCCCTTTTGTCACTGCACAATGACAATACCTTGTGACCAGGCTTAGGGCCCACAATCACAGGATTCTAGATGGATTCCTGGTGCTTGTATCCAAGTTTTTTTAAAAAAAAATTCAGAATAGGGAAAACCAGCTACCTGCAGCTGAAGGTTCAGAGAAGCAGAAAGAAAAAAAAAACAAAACACAGCCCAACAACCAGCTGTCATTTCTAGCAACTTCCATAGAGGTGGAGTATTACCAGCACCCTCTGAACCTTAATCCAGACAGAGTATATGGCTGGCGCAAAGAGAATCAGACACTATTATCCTCCCTAGGAGGATCTGATGCCCACCAGGTAAGTCTTCCCCAAAGGAACGTGCAAAAGGGCCACTATGACTCAGATGTAGACAATCATTAACTTTTGCTCTGTCTGCCAATCACAAATTTTACAATTTTAGCAGCAGTATGTTTTGGATTATGTCAAACCACTGACAAGGCAGAATTACAACGTGAACCTTAGTTAAGTGGTTTGTATAGATTTCAAGTTATACACATGGGTGCAAAACCTGAGGCTCAGAGGCAGTCACGCAAAAAGTCCACCCAACCCTCCCTGCCCATAAATCAAACAACAGGGCCTGAAAGCTTGATGTTTGTCCTCCCACCTAGGGTTACCATATGGCTCCAGAACACAATGGAAGTAAAACCCGGATGTTTCAATCAGTCCTCCTTTTTCTGGAGTCATATGGTAACCCTACAAAGGCTCCTCCCCCCACCCCCCACCCCCAGTTCAAATCAGGTAACTGAGCCAAAAGACAAAAGAAACCAGGTAGACACCGAAATCCCTAGAATAATTACAAAACAAGGAGATTTTAACTTCCTCTCCCAATTTTTCTCTGTGAATCTGAGATTCATATGATGACTCTCAGGGTCACTGTAGCACAGCTTGCTAGTTCCTTCCTATGTAGGGTTACCAGTTGTCCGGATTTCCCCGGACAGCTTTTCAAAACCCGGCACTTTGTCTGGGTTTTGAAAAGCCTCCTCAAATTGTGTCACGCAGGGAGGAAGTCCGCACATGCACGGATGTCACGGGATGATGATGCGTGAATTTCCTCCCTGCCCGACACAATTTGTGGACAAGAGTGGGCAGTGGGGATGGGTGGGCCTGGGGGCGGGTCTAGGAGTCCGGATTTTCTGTTTGAAAAATCTGGAAACCCTATTCCTATGTGACTTTCCATCAACATCTAATTCCCTCAGTGCCAGCTCCTGGGAATCGCAATATGGTCTGTGAAATGATGACGCCACTTGAGTTTGGCTGGAGTGACCCCCTCTCCCCATTGACCTTGTCTATTTCATGCAGGTGGAGGAAATAACACAGCCAGCAGGAGCACAGGTGAAACGTCATGCCTCATCTTGCAGTGAGAAGTCACGTCGCGTGGATCCCCAAGTTACAATAAAGCGTCACGCCTCCAGTACGTCTTGGGCCCCACCTTGCCCCTCTGTACACATGAGAGGGGGTGTCAGTGTGTAGAAATACATTTGCTAAGGTTGAGCTGTTTTCTCCATTAACTGAAGTCCTTCTTTTTCTCACCGAGGTGCAAATCAATATAAGTACGGGAAAAACCGTGCGGAAGAAGATGCTCGGAGATTCGTGAGTGAGAGGGAGAAGTTGGAGAAGGAAAAGACATCCATTCGCACGGAGTTGCTAGCCTTGCGCAAAGAGAAACGAGAGCTGAAGGAGGCCATAAAGAGCAGCCCAGGTAGAGGGAATGCGCCAACTATCTTCCCATTTCAACTCATTTTCATCACATTGGTTGCCAGACACACACTGAGAACAGCATAGCAGAAATGTGAAATAAGAATAAAGGTGTATCAAGGTGTGAATGACATATGGGGGCCTCCACTTGCATGATGATTTCTTGGTGATTTAAAAACATAAGAGTTGTCATACTGGGACAGAATGAAGGTCTATCAAGCCCAGTATCCTTTTTCCAACAGTGGCCAACCCAGGTCCCAAGCTAGATTCCAAGTAGTAAAACTGATTTTATGCTGCTTATCCTAGGAATAAGCAGTGGATTTTCCCAGGACATCTCACTTAAGGCCTATGGACTTCTCTTTAAGGAAATTTTCCATGCCTCTTTTAAACCCTGCTAAACTAACTGGTTTCATCACATTCTCTGGCAATGAATTCCAGAGTTTAATTACATGTTGTCTGGAAATATTTTCTCCAGTCTGTTTTAAATCTAGTACTTAGTAATTTCATCGCATGCCCCCGCTAAGTCCTAGTCATCTTCCTTCCCAACTAAGTGGATGGATAGCTGAATTGGCCAGAGGACGGCTACCTAACAGAAATCCCAGTGCAGAACTGAAACTCAGGTTGGGGGTGCAGTAAGGCAAATCACATACCAATTGTATCGCCTGCTCCTCCCCCCACCCCACCCCCATATATATGCACCCAATGTACAGTGTCCCTGGAGAATAAGGATGTTGCAGTGATGGGCCCTCATTGAACCACCTAGTGCCCATTGCACAGTGACTCCCACACTTGTGATCTGAGGCTGAGCTGGGTTCTGAACTTAGTGTCGGGCCTTCTACATGACAGTGAGCAGCCCTGGTACTGAGTGGGCCCTCATCGTTTGATTTTTGAATGATGTGGGCACTGTATTCTCGTCATTTTTCTAATGGCAAGTACAAACTGCTCTTGGCAGTGCTGAGGTTTCGTGGAATGAGCTGTTTTTGGATGTGGTGCTCCTTCAGGGCTCACACCTTTTTCACTCTTGCTGTTTGTTAAATGATTTTTGAAAGAAGCTTCCATTGTATTTATAGAAGAAAATGTCCGTCCTTAATACACAGAGCAGACCTGCAGACCTGTTACAATTCATTGGTGACCAATAGATGGTAGTGATAAGATCATAATGTCACTGAAGCATATTTACGATCTAGATTATTTTCATTACACACATAAAAAATACGTGCACCTGTCAGCAACCCTGGAGCTCCTGTGCCATGAGCAGAACAGACTCTGGCTTGTTGGTTCAGGGCAGGGTATTTGCTCTTGACCCTCCCTTGCCCAGCACAGCCTCTGTTCTGGGAATTTCTTCTCCTTTCCTTTTGTATGGATCTCCCCATGCACATTTTGGACTCTCTCTGCCTCTAGCTTCTGCCTTTGTTTTTAACTGATTGTGGTTCGCATCCCCATCTAGTGGTCATAGAATAAAAGTGAGAAAGAACCTTAGCATTGCCTGTGAATCTCCCTCTAGATCAGGGGTCTCCAAAGTACGGCCCCATATGATTTTATCCGGCCCGTGGAAGAATTGTGTGGAAATGTGCCAACTGGACTAATTTTCACATGAGAATCCATAAAAAAACAACAAAAAAAAAACAAACACGGGGCGTTGACAGATTTAAAATGCATTCATTAAAATTGTGTTGAAAAGATATAAAATTGTGTTAAAAAAATTGTTCAAAATATTCATATTATTCACTATTTTAATTAATACTGAATCATACTTGTAGACTTCATGGTATTTCTTCATATTTGTTCCGCCTCGATTGTTGTTACGGTTAATTGTCCATAAGAATACTAGCAGTGGTGCAGTGTAATACTCAATTTGTAATTGCATAAATTTATATTTAAAGGTGCATATTCACTTATTCACATATTTGCTTGTACTCATATATCTACAGTTATATATATATATATATATTTTATTTTTTTTTACTCCGACCCGCTGAAAAGTGCTGAAGTACCCAATGTGGCCCTTGTGGCGAAAAGTTTGGAGACCCCTGCTCTAGATTAATTACTGAAAATAAGAAGTATTCTAGATAAACAGCACTTGGAGATCTGTTACTTCCCAGCTGTGGCATCTGGACTGCTAGGACACAGCTCATGTGATCCACAGGTTCAGTGATGTCACACAAGTAGAGGCATTATGATGTCACACAAGACTTGGAATTCTCTGCAAACTGGAAACCCAGAGGTCATTTTATTAGTTTCACTTCTGTATGTCTTCAGAGGGGGGGGGGGGGGGCACCTCGTAAAAATCTGTGCAAAAAACCTGAAAATTCTGTGCACCAAATTTTAAAATGCTGCATTCTTGATTTGTTGGGGTTTTTTTGTGCAGAATTCCTCCTTCTTCTGGCTTCTGAATGTAATACATTTAGGAGATGCAGCAGAGCACAATAAGCAATGGGGAAAAGATCTTGGTGGCATTCACCCAGTCTCCTAGGTGAAGCACTAAACAAGCCATATTATACAATTTTATGTCGGGTAACTCCAGACTCCCTCTCTGCCAATTACCACAAAGAAAATGGAATTTCATCCGCGCCACCAACAGAAGGGTTGGAGCATTTTATGCAGCCGAGTAATATCTTTAGACAACAAAAACAGTGGTAGAATTTGCAAAAAAAAACATAGGGAATAGTTCCATTTTGAATAAGCCCACTGCAGAAGGTGCTGTTTTGTAATATACAGTAAATGGGAGACATTTATATTGTATGTATCCCCACCCTAGCATCCTGTTTGCCTGCCTAGATTGTAAGCTCTTTTGAGCAGGGACTGTCTCCTTTGTGACTCTGTACAGCGCTACGTACATCTGGTAGCGCTATAGAAATAATTCATAGTAGTAGTAAGGAGTTGACCCACTCAGCAGAGGATTTTGGGTCCACCCCCAGCCTGCCCCACTCCGCCCCTGGACAGAGGCAGAAGTGACCTTATCTGTCACTTAGTGTCTGACTGCTAATTTGAACTGCTTGGTTAGATGGCATTCAGCAATCGAGCCCAGGGTAGCAGACGAAAGAGGATGCAGCTCAGTTTGTAGCCATTGCGTTCCTCTTCAGGGTGTGATTAGTGGTGGGAGTGGGAAAAGGGGATCCATAACAGCCCACTGAAAAGAAAGTGTAAATCTGTGCATGTTTCCTGTGCAGGTGTATTATATAATCACAGTTCTACAGATTTACCTACAATGCAGGAAGAGTAAGCAATTCTATCTCATGTTTCTTCATTGTGGATATCCTGAAAACCTGACTGGCTAGGTGTGCCCTGACAACTGGGTTGAGATCCCCTAAATTAGTGGGAAGCTGTTTGTGGATGGATAGCTTAATGGCTAGAGAACTGGATGGTCACCCAGGGTTCAAATCTCACATCTCCCACTCTTTGTGATCTTGGGCAAGCCTGAGGTACAACTTAAGTCTGTGAAATGGGAAATAACTCACATGTCTGAATGTAACTCACACTGAGCTCAGATTTGGAAAGGGAGAATAATATCCATTTAATTGTAGCAGTTATTGTGTACTGTAGGGCTTCTCACCTGCTTTATTTCTTATTGGGACAGGGAAGAAAACAAAGGAACTGGAGGAGAGGCTTAGGGCACTGGAGGAACAGTGCAGACAGAAGGAAAGCAGACGAGTGGATCTGGAATTGCAGCTGTCTGAAGTGAAAGAAAATCTGAAGAAGTCTCTTGCTGGAGGACCCTCACTGGGTCTCAGTATGACTAGCAAAACCAGCAACCCGGTATGCTATTCCCCTCCTTTGGTCTCTACTCCTGTTAAAGCAGCTCAGCCAGCTGACCCTCAGTGAAATGGGACTACGTGTCTGGGGGGGGTCACTCCAGAACAGATACTGGGTAGAGATAACGTCCCCATCACAGCATCATCGCGCCACTAGTTTTCTGGTTCTGTTGGTGCGTACTTCAGTGAGCGCACCGAGAAGCTATCTTGAACCATGAGGTGCATTCAGTTTTTTCAGACCACGTTTCTCTTTGCTGACAGGCAGACACATCTTCATGTTCTTTGATACCCTGTGACCCAGTCCTTCTCTGCAACCGTACTTTTTCATCTGTGCACTTGAAAACTGTCAAAAAGATTAACACCAATTTTGGGGGGTGTCTAAAGTTTTCACCCCCCACTTGACCCTGCCTAACACATGTGGTTTTATGCGCCTTGATAACTGCCCTCTGAATCAAGAAGTAAACAGGATGGTCAGATGTGCATCCACTGCCATCCAGGCCACCAAGAAGCTGGGCAGCAGCTACTCCAAAGAGCGCCTCCAGATGTTTAACCTGCTCCAGCTGTTGGAGAACCAAGAATAAAGGGTTTAAATATATTTGATATTCTACAAATTGACAAGGAGGCAAGATTCTAACTTGACGCCCTGTTTCAGGTGCTAAAAATGGGCACATGTCACCCATAGGTGTGCTTAAGTCACTGTAGAACATGGTGCAAACTTGCCTTGGTTTGTTGTCATTTAAATGCCACCCCTTATACCATGTCAATGTATAAGAACATAAGAATAGACTTACTGGGTCAGACCAATGGTCCATTAAGCCCAGTAGCCCGCTCTCACGGTGGCCAATCTAGGTCACTAATACCTGGCCAAAACCCAAGGAGTAGCACCATTCCATGCTACCGATTCAGGGCAAGCAGTGGCTTCCCCCATGTCTTTCTCAATAACAGACTATAGACTTTTCCTCCAGATACTTGTCCAAACCTTTCTTAAAACCAGCTACGCTATCTGCTCTTACCACAACATTTCTCTGAGTGAAAAAGAAAATTTTATCCTATTGGTTTTAAAAGTATTTCCCTGTAACTTCATTGAGGGCTCCTTTTATCAAGCCGTGCTAGCGGGATTAACGTGAGCGACTTTTCATCACACATTAACCCCCTGCCTGCTCAAGAGGAGGCGATAGCAGCTAGCGTGGCCTGCAGTTTTGCGTGCGGTATTACGCGGGTTAAACCGCTAGCGCGGCTTGATAAAAGTTGCCCTGAGTGTCCCCTAGTCTTTGTAATTTTTGATGGAGTGAAAAATCGATCCACTTGTACCCGTTCTACTCCTGGTGCCAAGCCCTTGGTCCTCCCAAGCTCCTCCCACATTTACACCCATCTTAGAGTTACACACTGTAGCACTCAGGCACTACGTTATAGAACAGAGCCTAGTGCACTTACTTATGTGCAAAGCCACCAATTAAAGTGCATGTAAGTGCCCTGTGTCTCTAGACATGAGTTTGCAGAATTGCCCCCTATTTTTCTAAGCAGTTTACAATAAAATAAATAGAATAATAATTGAAGTAAATAACCAGATACAGGTAGGTGGAGGCAGAAATGGCTCTTGCTGTATGGGTGAAGGTTGGAACATTAACTATATCTCCTCCAGTATGTGTTTAACGCTATGTATGTTAATTTGCAGCCCCCGTTCTGAGTTTTCTGGGAGGACGGCATATAAAGCGAAATCAATAAATAACACACATGCTGTCTGCTTCTGAGGAGGGATGTTTTTAGGGGCTCACATAGTTTACCAGCTTCCTGGGTGCTTTTGCACTTCTCCCCCCCTGATTTTCACAAGAAAACTATTTGGTTAGTTTCCCTTTGGAAACTTTTTTACTTGTGTATCTTGCACCAGCTTTGTCTGCAGGAAGAAGATGAGCAAAACATTTCATATATATGTATTTTTTTTTATTTATTTACATACTTTTTCCTCTTCCCATGCTCCCATGGATGCCACTTTCCCAGGGATATCGCCCCTCTTGTCCCCTTTCCCCAGTCTTCTTTCACATTCCCATTTTCATCAGGTCTAGCTCATGAAGTTGGCTTTGATTTGGGTCTTACTGTTATGCTCTCTCTTTCCTTCATCCTTACCCCTTCCCTCCAGGCTACAGAAAGTCCGCAGGCAAGCAGCTGCGAAGACCAGCAGCTGCCTGTTAACTGTGCGTCAGAGATGAGGAAAAGATGCTCCTCCATTGTGGCTTCCAGCACCGGCAACGTCCTGCAGAAGGCCAAGGTACAGTGAGGAGCATCAGTGCAGCCCCCGGCTCAACCATTCAGGGCACCACAGAATCCAAAAGAAAAAGAAAGATACAGGAATTAGTTATAATGGAGGTTGATGACTGAATCAATGCTGTGATCTACTCATGGGCCACCAAAATCCATATTGGAACTCTTAAAGACCAGAATTAACAGCAGCAATTACCATGTTTTCTCCCTATCAATAGATTAGAAATTGAATAAATCTGTTGTACAGAAGCAAGAAGACAGTGAGAATGTACACTTTAGACTGGGACACTGTGCCTGTGAAAGCAAGCATGCCATCCTTTTGTTCACATCCCTTCCCTAACCCACAAGAACTTTTTCGTCAATGGATAGATTGAGAATCCAGGTTTTACTTCCACTGAAAGCAATGGAAGTAAGGAGGACGGATCGAGACATCCGGGTTTTACTTCCACTGAAAGCAATGGAAGTAAAATCTGTATGTTTCAATCTGTCCTCCTTTTTCTGGAGCCATATGGTAACCCTATTCTTGCAACCCAGTCCCACGCACAAGTACTGGAGCAGAAGGGAAACAGGATAATGGTTAAGGGGACAGGAGTGGCTTTGAGGCTACCCAGAGATTCAAGCAAGTGTGTTAGATAATCTACAGTACGGAACTCCCTTCACACCACATCAACAGGCTGAGATCATCTTCAATACCCTGCCATAGTGTTGAAATGCATTCCTGTCATGGAATGTGCAAAGTTAACCAACTGAGACATTATACCATGTAAATACATGTTTTTTTTCTATTAAACTTCAAAGAAGCAAAATTATGAAAAACTATAGAAAATGGGAAAATACTAATATCCAGAAAAAAAAGACAGCTATATATATATATATATAATAAGATGACCTTGAATGTAAAAGAGACCACACTGCATTTGGGCCACTAACACTATACAATATGTTGGTTCTGAAAAATAAAAGAACATAGGGTCTTGTGAGCTTCCACACTAATTTTTGGTTAGTCCCTTTAAAAGGTGCCACAGCTTGTAATGCTACTTTGTTGGATTAGGGTACGATAGCCAGTACTGCAGTCTCTTCCATAATCTTGAGGGGTCAGTTTTGAGACCAGTGTCAATGCCCATTCCCTGACTCTATGAAGGAAACAAGAGGGGGGACATAACACCTCTTCAAATCATACAAACATTAACATGTTACCAGACCACAGTAGCTGCTTCTAGCTGTAAAAACACTTGATCCTCACAAAGACATTCCATCAGCAAAATATTACTGTTCTAACTCTGATGCCTTCTCTGTTTATGGCAGGCCTGGGAAATGAAGAAAACCTAAAGCCATCAGCAGGATGGAAATAACTTATTCTCTGGGATTTGTAAAAACTGCGCAAGGCAGAGATTCCACATCTATGGGAACAGGAAGAGGAGTGGAAACTCTTCCCTAAGAGCCCCAAGACAAGAAAGACCAGGGGAAAGTTCTAAAGGCAAGCTGGAAATTTAGGAAAAGGGTGTACAGTGGGGAATGCGTCTTTCACAACATAGCCAGCAGTCTGCATTGCAATCTGCAGCACAGAAAAATGTGTTACTTGGACCTATGGGTATCCTCAACCCAAGAAGAAGAAAATGGTGGCAAACTGAGGGGCTGGAGCTGTCTCTCTGGATTGTGAGATAAAAGCATCAACAATGACACACACACAAAAAAAAGAAATGGAGAAGATGACAAACTCTGGATGGAGGACCTTTACAATGATGCTCAGTGAGAGGCTGATAATAAACGACCCTGAAATCTTATCTTAGAAAAACCCCAGGGGTTTAGCAGCATTTTACAAAGCTACATCCATAATCCTTCCTTATATATTTATTGGAAGATAATGCAAAGTGTGTATTTGTAACACATCACTCCATTTGTCAATATTTCATGGCAATGTACAATGTTGAGCTTCGGGGACACAATCCATTCCATTCTCCTCTGTTGCATTCCTAACCATTGCTTCCTATCCACCACACTAGTTTTGAGTTTGTTTAGTGCATACTGAATGTGAATGTTTTTGTCTTGAAGCAGTAAGAAGTGTAAGGAATTCATCAGATTTTCTTTGGAAAGTAAATGGCATGATTTGGTATAGTACGGCTAGGGTATATGGTCTATTGAAGAGATGTGGACAGTGTATGACTAGAGCAGATATTATTTGCTATAGAAATCAATCTCAAGATTTGATTTAGCATGGATGAAGAAGTTTGATATGGGTTTAGTAAAGGGGGATAAAGAGGATCGGACTTACTATACCATTTTGTCTGTGTGGTTTACACATTCAAAGCAGTTTATATATTTTACACAGATACTGTACTTAATTTGTACCTGGGGCAAGGAAGTGTTAAGTTACTTGTCCAGAATCACAAGGAGCTGCAATGGGAATTGAACTCACAATTTCAGGGCATGGAGGCAGCTGCTTTAATAACTAGGCCACTCCTCCACTGTTTCTATTTTTGGGCTTATATACCACCTTACTCCTCTGCAAGGGGCCCCAAAGTGATTTACCTCATAGAAGATAAAGAACATCAACATAAGATGGGTAAAGTGGTTTAGTTACGTCTGGTTTAGTGTTGATGGCTTGGTTTTAGTTGGCATTAATGACATGGGTTTGGATACAGTGGGAGGATTGGCAAAGACAAGGCTCTTTGATATGGTTTAATATGCTTGGAGACTGAGTGATATAAAATGTAGGATTAGTTTGGAAACCTAGGGAATAATGTTTAAAATATGTCCGTATAACTCTAGCTCACTAAATGTGGCAGAAGGTGAGAAGTTTGTAGGAAGGGATTACTTTCAACCAGGCGATGAAAAGCAAGGACTCAGGTGGTCTGAGCTTGTCTTTTTTTGGAATCTAGGGCTCCAGGTGCTGAAATGTGCTTGAGAGAGCTCCAAAGGGAGAAGGAAACATGTGGTGTGTATCCAATGCTTGACAGATGCACATTGAATGTTGACATGTCATTGTGGATTTTCAGCTTTACAGGGCTCTGGCGTGTGTTTGCACATTGTTGCTGCTGTGCTCTGAACTAGGGGGTGGGCATTCATTTAGGTGCCTACAGAATCTAAGTGCACACAATTTGTGCACACAAAAGTCCTAATCCAAATACAAGGCACACATTTGAAAAATACATGCACAAAAGTCAGGAAAGATGCAGGAAATCTGAAAATCAAATTTTTCTCTTGTCACGCACATGCCTAGTTTGAACTTCCATGAAAATCAGGAGGGACTTGGGGAGGTCAGTAGCATAGAAAAGATTCTAGAAGCTTAGGGAATTCTGCATTATCCATTAGCTAAACTGTCCTGAAGCACTTTGCAAAGACAGATCATGCAAGATGTTTTAGAGGTCTCTTTGAAACAACAAAAACCCCCACAACCCACCACTCAGCATTTTTTAGGTGCCTAAAATTCAGGTACTTTGATTTATGATTTTCAATCACATTTAGGAATATATAGACTTGCTTTTATTAGTAAATGCAAGAGCAATGAGTTTGTAAATCTACTGAATTTAGACCTGAAATTCATTTACCTCGATTTAGGAAGTCCTATCTCAAACTCCAAACTATGTACCTACCATTTTCTTACCTCAGCTCTGCCCCTGAACGAGCACACTATTTAAGGACCTAATTTCAGTCAGGCCTCTAACCTCTTCATAACTAACCCCTAAATAAATAAGACTAAAGTTTAGACATTTTAACCTGCAGTCAGGTAAAATCTGATTTATGTCCTCATCTTGATCATGCAGTCATCCAGAGAATGAAAAGAAGCTAGAAGTTATAAGGATATAAACCTTGTAAGCTTCATAACCCGAATGAAAAATTATGGAAATTTTTCTTTTCATATCTTTAATTTATAACATTTTATTGGATGGGGTCACGTGAGGTTATGATGCTGGGCGGTTGCTAAACCTCTAATCGGGTGTATTTCTATTTTTTTTCATCTTCAGGTTGTTTATATCTTTGCATATCTTAACACTACAGTCTCGCAAAGTGAATGACTGGTGCATGTGACACCACTGTAATTTCAAAAGGAATAGAGTATCTTGGGGTGAAGGAACTTGTTGAATAGTTGGGCTGTGTGCATCACACATTGATTTCATGTGAATTAAATTATAGACATATTCACCTATGAATTAACAAATGCAGCCAATTTTCATGCAATAAAAAGTTCTGATGCATGTTACTTTCTATTTACATGAATAAAAGAATAAATCTATAAAATTGGGGAAGGCCAAACAAACCAATGGAAACTTTTGTTCCCAGTGCCCATGTCTGTTTAGTAGACAGACAGGATGGCTTTGCATGTTGTCAGTGTATGTTGACATATGATTACTGTGTTCTGTCTTTCGGTGCTGGTTTATGGATGTTGTTTGCAAAGGAAGATGAAAGTGTTTGTGGGACCAGAAGCAATGTTTAGGCTGCTGTTTTCACCAGTGTTTCTGAGGAGCCATGTATGTAGTGAGCTGGGCCTCCTGGGTCTGTGCTGGTAGCTTGTTAAACATTACTTTAACATGTCTTCCATTTTAAGCTTCACAATTCCGGTGAAAGCTACCTAATAGCTGCATATCTTGACGTAGTATGAATCAATCAATATGCGATGGCACAAACCCCAGCTGAGTGCTGCTTTCTCTGTTTCTTTTAAGCTTTGCTAAATGGGTTTAGAAAATCAGGATGATGAATACAAAAGGAATATCATCTCTCTTCCTTCATTCACTTGCCACTTCTATTCACCTAACTCTCGCAGGTGAACATTTTTAGCAGTCTCATGTATGTGTCTTATGAGATTCCATGCCCACAATATCTAGGAGAGAGAACAAGAGACACTTAACCCTCCCACATCTCTCAGTCATGTAAATACTATTCTCTGCTCTGCCGGGGAAGTCTAGAACTGTAAAATGAAAACAATAAATAAAAAAGCCTTTTGTATATTATATTTTCCAGGAACTTTGTGCACTTTATGCATTTCTGGGGGGTTTCTAATAAAGACATCTATCTGTACCACATTGTTTGTTATGACTAAGGCATCTGAGGTGTGTAAAAGGTCTGCCTAGGCTAACATTACAGTCTATGACATTTAGGGTCACTAGAGCTTGTTAACCTTATCAGCACTTTGAAAAACAACAGCTGTTGAGAGAAAAATGCTCAACCCAGATGTCAGATTATCTCCTCAAGTCTGCACATAATGTTCTAGGGAATCCTTCATATTAAAGGCATGGCATTTTATTTACATATCATATCATATCACATATCAGGGTCAAAGAATGCAGGTCCTTCAGAAACTAATGTGTGACCTACCCTCTCTTAGCTGGGAGGGGGGTTGTCATGTCACACACAAAGATTTGTCATCTTATAGATGAGCTTGATAGCAGATATGTGTGTGCTTCTCTTTCTTAAAAAAAAAAAAAAAAAAGGAAACAAAATTAATATTTAAGGGCTAGAAAGATCTGAACCATAACATAATAAATCTTTTGTATACTGCAGCTTTCTTGCAGTTCTGTGCGGTTTACAATTCTAAGATACTGCAAGATACAGTTCAGATTATTTAAAAACGTTTTAGTAATGATTTCCTAAAACTTACATAAGAATCAGATCTTAGAATCAAAGTGCCAAAATTCCTATCCCATAAAGCTGCCTGATAAGCCAAAATTCAATTAAAAAATCTTTTGTATTGGTAACCTTTTACTGATGGAAATTCAAATAATCTGAAACGTCATGCAAAACGCATTCAATTTAAAGTGATCGGGACCAGACCATATAATGTCTTATAACATATGCAACCAAACTTAAATAATATTGTTGCCTCTATCTGCAGCCAATGTAAATATCGGTAATAATGTCGGTAATAATCTGATAAGTGATCAAATTTCTTCAAATTAAATATCAGCCTGATGGCTGTATTTTGATAATCTGCATCCTTTTGATGTTCTTTTTGCTTGAAGCGAAATAAATCACGTTGCAATAGTCTAAAGTGCTTAAAACTACCCTAGCTGCTTACTACTGTGGTATTGGAACTTTCTCCACAACCTAGAGATAATTAACAATGTATCTATGCCTCCCTGTGAAGAGATACAGCAGACATAAAGATCACACTGCTGGGATTACCACTCCATGTTTATTTTTTAAATATACCACCTCCCTAATCTTGGGAGAATGCCTCTAGGCTGGGACCTCATGAATCCCTCACTACCAGGTCAGACCTGGCACTAGGGCTGCAAATTGCCGTCGCTCAGTCAGAGGAGGGTCTACGTACCGACCCTCTGAGCTTCTTCTAAGGTAGTGGCCTGCCTAGAACTTAAATCGTAACCCAAGTCTCAAGACCTAGATTTTAGCCCCACTGCTGCACTGTGCCAGACACCAACCATCTGCTGGAGACAGAGAAGAACAAACTGCACCAGTCCTTCCAGTGGTTTGCTGATGTCACAGAAACTCTGCCTACCTCTGCTGGTTTATTTATTTATTCAATTTTCTTTCCTGTTCTCCCAGGGGAGCTCAGAACGGTTAAATTAATTTATTCAGGTACTCAAGCATTTTTCCCTCCTCTAATGTACCTGGGGCAATGGGAGGATTAAGTGACTTGCCCAGGGTCACAAGGAGCAGTGAGGGCTTGAACTCACTAGTTATGGGCTGGACTAGCAGGAAGATAAGGAGATGTATCTATTACAAAATACTGGTGCAATTTCTAGTGAAGGCAAAAATGAATCGTTCATCATTTTGCTTATATTTATTAAAGTGTGATACACTGCCCTGCTTGTCGGTTTACAACCATCGCACACTAAATGGAGCAAATGGTTTTCATAGCACATTATAATTGAAATTATAAATTTGCAAACCCAACAAAAAATTAAGGGTTCCTTTTACAAAGGTGCGCTGGCTGATTTAGCATGCACTAAATACTAATGCACCCATTATATTCTATGGATGTGTTAGCATTTGGTGTGTGCTAAATCGGCTAGAGCGCCTTAGTAAAAGACCTCTTAAAATTGAGTTATTTATTTAAAGTTATTTAAGCTATGTATGGGTAATTGTAACAACGGTGAAACTAGAGTAGATAGAATATAATTGCAAATCGATGTGATGGATGTGCTTGTTTTTGAGTGCAAATTAACTCAAAAAGCGGCTCGACAGTTGACAATCCACGCATTTCATCATCCATCTTCTGCGGTCGTTCTCTCTTTTTTTAAATTTATCAATTTTTGTCAAAGCTGAAAATCCAAGTTTGCAAAGCCTTGATTGCTTTGTTGCTCAAGTTAGGATGACTACTGTATAAAAATTAAATAGGTGAGCCTCTAAGGTATTGCGTAAACAGCCAAGTTTTTAGATCTTTTCGAAACTGTTGTAGCTCACCTATCAATCTTACAGAGTCAGGAAGTTTATTCCAAATTTCTACCACCTTGAATGCCATAGATTTACTAAGTCAACGGATTAGAGTGTCCTTGAGAAAAGAGACTTGGGAGTACTGGTCAACAAGTCAATGAAGCCCGCGGCAAAAAGGGTGAACCGAATGCTAGGAATGATTAAGAAGGGGATCACAAACAGATTGGAGAAGATTATCATGCCGCTGTACCAAGCCATGGTGCGCCCTCACCTGGAATACTGCGTCCAGCACTGGTCACCGTACATGAAGGACACGGTACTACTTGAAAGGGTCCAGAGAAGAGCAACTAAATAGGTTAAGGGGCTGGAGGAGTTGCCATACAGTGAGAGATTAGAGAAACTGAGCCTCTTCTCCCTTGAAAAGAGGAGATTGAGGGGACATGATCGAAACATTCAAGGTACTGAAGGGAATAGACAGGTTGTTCACCCTCTCCAAGGTAGGGAGAACGAGAGGGCACTCTCTAAAATTGAAAGGAGATTCCGTATAAATCTAAGGAAGTTCTTCTTCACCCAGAGAGTGGTGGAAAACTGTAACGCTCTTCCGGAGGCTGTTATAGGGGAAAACACCCTCCAAGGATTCAAGACAAACTTGGACAAGTTCCTACTAAACTGGAACGTATGCAGGTAGGGCTAGTGTCGGTTAGGGCGCTGGTCTTTGACCTAAGGGCCGCCGCGTGAGCGGACTGCTGGGCGCGATGGACCACCGGTCTGACCCAGCAGCGGCAATTCTTATGTTCTTATAAATGGGTGTGCTCCTTGAATAACAAGTTCAAAACTCCTATAATTCTAAACAAAATCTATGAATAAGTTTAAAAATTTATTTTGAAGGAATGATAAACATTTATTAGAAGTTAATATGGTCAATTTAAATGTAATGACTATTTTACTGTGTTATATTATTATGTATTTATTGCATTTCTTCAAAAAAATGTTATAAAGTGAACAAGTTCCAGTGGTATTCCAATAGAAGGGAATTAGAGAGTGAAATATTCCGTAAGGGATTTGGAAAACAAGGAACTGGAAGCCCCTGGTCCCACTTTCTGGGTCACCTATTCTCCTGTTTTCTTAGGAATTGCATTTGGCCCAGAGAAGGAGCTCCGCCTACAATGCCTAAGGCTCCTCCGTTTCTCGAACTGCGCCTGCGCCGTCTTTGCCGCCCTCCGCCTCGAGCGCGCCAACCCATCCTGCCCCTCGGCCGTGTGAAGCCTGCGCATGCTCGGTGCGGCTGAGCGCGAGGGGTGGAACCGATCATGGCTGCATGGGGTCTGCGGGCGGCTCGCGCCCAGCTCAACGGTTTATTGCGGCAGAGCGGGTGAGAGGGAGGGAGTAACGGGTTTCGGGATGGGGGGTGGGGTGGGGTGGATGCGAGGGGGAGGGGGAAACCTCGCGAGAGGAGGCAGAGGCCGAAGGCGAGGCGACCGCTCGCTCCGAAGGCGACACGCACGCGCCCACAACGGCCACGCGCCAGCGAGAAGCGTCTTCCCCCAACCCCGTTTACACTCCTCAACTCCAGCACGTGACGCGCGCGAGCGAGAAGTCTCCCGCCCCGCCCCGCCCCAACGCAGCGTGCGCCGCCACGCTCCTTAGCCGGCACGTGACCCGCCCACTCCACATTCACAAAGTGACAACATGCGAGCGAGACGCCCCCTCCCACTTCTTGCACACTGGCCTCCCACGAGCAATAACTTCATCCGCTCCACATACCAGATATCCCACCAGTCTTGAGTAATTGCCCTACTGCAGGGGTGTCAAAGTCAGGTTGTCAGGATTTCCCCGAGGAATATGCATGAGATCTATTTGCATGCACTGCTTTCATTGTATGCTAATAGATCTCATGCATATTCAAGGTGGAAATCCTGAAAACCCGACTGGATTGCGGCGGTCCAGGAGGGACTTTGACTCCCCTGCACTACTGAGACAGATCGAAAGTCCCTCAAGACCTAACAGTGGCCATCCCAGGTCCAGCCTAAGAATAAACAATGAATTTCCCCCAGCCATCTCAATAATGGCTATGAACTTCTCTTTTAGGATATCGTCCAAACCCTCAGTGATGTGTGGGAGGATCACTTCCCATGTGTCCAGCAGGGGATTGAGTGCATCATGGACACTTAGCAAGTGTGGAGTCAAACTCCTCCTTACATTCTCCTACCTGAGGACAGGCACATTTCATGTGATGTAGCCCACTGCCAATATCTAGCTATGATGTGGTCTGCTTACAGCAGGAACATAGTCTGGAGTTGGCAGTGGAGAAGGGTACAGATAAGAGGGGCTTGTTGAACTTCTCACTTGTTACTTAAACCTCCACATTCTGCCCTGGGGAAAAGTGTATAAGACTTTGTTTTTGCATATTTTTGAATGTGTGTTTGGGGAAGGTGGGGCAGAGTTCTCGGCAATGAATGAAACTAAGTGTAGTCTTGTATAGATGATGGTGGGGTGGGGGGTATTCAGATGGCCATTTGGCACTACGGAGGCAGATTCTTAAGTATTTTCATTCTTTGTCCTTTAGGTGCTCCTTAGTCTCAACTGAATTGTGTTTCTGCTTGTTACAGGGAATGTGCCCGTGTCTTTAGCACAGCTGCTCAGCAGAGGAATTCGGGAGATGACTGTAATACAGATGATACTCAAGCCCATCAAAAACACTTGGACACTGTTCGTGCTCTGGAAAAAAAGGCTTTGAAATTAGAAGAACAAATCAAGGATTTAAATGTGAGTTTCATTCACTGGGAGAGAGGATGTTTGCATGCAGAATATATTTTTTTTCAGCATATTACAAATTCCTTCATTTATACTTTGATCATGAACCGTAAGATTTACTTGAGCTAGGTTTTGAGCATGCAAGAGCTATGTATGTCACACTTAGTAAATCAATTTATTGTACCTGAGTAGAATAGCTAATTCTGCAAGAAAAAGGTAAAGTTGGATGGATAATTTAGTGCTCTGCTTGCATTACTGTATGCCTGATTTCTTTGAGCAGATACGATACCAGAGGGTTGTGGCTGACTCTGAAAATGTTAAAAGAAGAACCCAGAAGTTTGTGGAGGATGCCAAGTTGTTTGGTAAGAAAAGGGAGTGGAGGGTACTGCCTTACGACAATATAGCTAGCTAGCTCGTTCATAAATATTAACTTACCTTATTTCCTGGCTCTATTACATATTCTACGTCTTCTGTATGTTTTTTTTCCTTATGGTTCATTATTTTCCATATCGCCAAAGAGCTTGAAGACACAAGATGGAGTAGCCTTTGCCTGTTGCATGGCAGCCACCAACTTCAGTTGAGCTTGCTGTACTCATGCTTTTTCTCAGAAGAATGCAAATGGTTTCTGATAGGTCCATTAGCTTGGATCAGAGATGACCTTAGCTCATTGATAGCTCTTGCTGCTGTTTGGGATAAAGTTGTACTTGGTGTTTTAAGATCTTTAAAAGTATCATATTTGTACAGTAAAACAGGGAGCTGGTGAATCCTCCATATTCAGAGCTAACTTAAAAAAGAAGGCATACACTAAGAAGAGCTGTACTTTTAAATCCTGGTAAATATTTTCCAGGTGCAGGACCTTCCCAGTAGAAATGGGGGAGTGGCCTAGTGGTTAGAGCAGCTGCCTCAGCACCCTGAGGCGGTGAGTTCAATTCCCACTGCAGCTCCGTGTGACTCTGGGAAAGCCACTCAACACTTCATTGCCCCAGGTACAAAATAAGTTTGAATGTGTAAAAGCACACAGAAGAAGTGGTATAAAGTCCCATTCTCATACCCATCTATTGAACATATGCTTCAATCCCAATGAATTAACTCACCAAGCCTTCAAAGGAGATTAACCATTGTTTTGCTGAACTGCACTTTCCATTGTTCTTGTGGGGAAAGGAGGGACATGAGTCGACAAGCTACAAGTTTCCCGAAAAGAATAGAAAAATGTGTTGTCTGACTATATTTCAATCCCAAAAATTTACACTTGCATTCAGATTCCAGAGTTCCAACTTTGTGACTCTTCAGTGTACATACAGCCTGTTTTACAAAGCCGCATCACAACAGCCCCAAAGCCCTTTAAATCTCTATGGGCTTCGGGGCCGTTACCACGGCTTTGTAAAACGGGCCCATAGTGTTGCTAATTTACACCATAAAATTTTTCAAAACACTTGAGAAGGATTAATGCATAAATAAGAAAGTTAAAGTATATTAATGTGCCTTATCTTGCGTTAGAAGAAAAAAAGGATAAGCATTATAGATATAAATGAATTATATCTGTACATGAAATATGTGGAATAAAAATAATTTAAATAATGACAATGAGGTGTGTGTGTATGTATGCTGTTTGGAAGCAATGACAGGTAACAAAGAACTAGGCATGTGTTCAAGATTGAATGTGTTGGTTTTGTTTTTACTGTCTTGATCTTTATAAAGTAGTGGACAGATTTTCCTTAACTACTCATGGCTAGCTTGCAAAATTAATAAGAACTGCTCCAGACTTTTGTTCAGACATGTTTGCTATTTCTTTAGGGATACAGAGCTTCTGTCGGGACTTAGTAGAGGTGGCAGATATAGTGGAGAAAACAACGGAACATGTTGCACAAGAGAAACTCGACAGTGAGGAAGTATCACTGGAAACCATTTCTGAAGGACTCTTGCTTATTGGTGCCAAAATAGAAAGTGTTTTTGCCAAACATGGTCTACGCAAAATGAACCCCATCGGTGGGGCATATGATCCTTACGACCATGAAGTAATTTGTCATGTGCCAAGTGAGGGTGTGAAGCCTGGTACAATTACCATGGTGGCCCAGGATGGTTACAAGCTTCACGGACGCACCATCCGGCATGCACATGTCGGGTTAGCGGTGGAGTCACAGCAATGACATCATCCTATCACTAGGCATTGATCAAATGAACAGCAGACTCTTCACAGTCTAATTCACCTATGTGGTTTTTTTATTACTATTTATTAGCTTTCTATAATGTGAATGGGCTTTGTGTTGACTGCTCTTAATCTCAAGGTATTAAATTATTTAATTATTGGATACTTTTTTGAACATCAAGATTTAGAATCTCTCTATCTCATTCAGGCTTTCTTCACTCTTGTTTAAGAAGCATCACTTTATATTTTAGCAATCATTTCACGGAAATAATTTTAATAAAATGATAAGAAGGCTGTTAAATTAGTAGACCCACATGTAAGATCACTAACTGACCAGTTACCTAGTGTAAAACCATGTGACTTTTGAAAAAACATTTTTAAAAAGGTACTTTTCTCTGCTTAAGCAACTTGTGTTGAAAATATGTCTAACTATCTGATTTTTTTCAAAAACTACATTGAAGGTTTGTCCCTGCATGGCAGGTACAATGGTGCCTCGTGCAAGTAACTATTTTGAAGGTGCATGGTCGATTGTGAATATAACATTCCTCTGTTGGACTCCTTACTATGCAATTTGTATTCTTTTTTGTCTGATATCGAAAATCTGCATTTTGAGGAGTTTGGTTATGATGATGTCACAACATTGCTGGGCTAGATTTGCGCTTGATATATTGGGAGCATGTCATAGTTTTTAGTGAGGTCTAGTTAGGAGAATAAGTATATATTTTAGAAGAGCTAATGCTGTGATACTTGAAAGGAGCTTCTTTTTGATATGTTGGAACATAAGCTTAGACGGTAACAACCAGAAGAAAAATAAAAGCAAACAAGTTGGGATGAACCAAAGATGATATTAAGCACATTTTCTGGCAAATAACCTGTGCTGCTATCTCGTGGTTCCATTTGTATCCTTTTCCTTTGGGCTTTATCTGAAGAGTGGGGTAAATCCGATTTAGATCTTTTGTTTCGTAGGGGAAAGATGTAAAATTTTACACTGGGGGAAAATTGCTGACCTGACAAAGGCCTGCTGGCTTTAAAAGGTTCACATAGATCTAGTTTTTAGGTGACCTAAAGAATCGGGTCCATACATTATAACATCTGAAAGTCAGAAATGCTCTACAGTTGTGTGTGAAAAAGCTCATGTTTCCTGGAGGAAAAGTCCACATTCTGCTATTGAGAAGACACAGTTTGCCTTGGTTCGGTAGCATGTTGCTACTTTCTTGGGATTCTGGAATCTCGCTATTCCTTGGGATTCTGTGTGGGATCTTGCTACTCTTTGGGGATTCTGCATGGAATCTTGCTACTATTTGGGGTTCCAGAATGTTGCTACTATTTGAGTTTTTGCCATGAAGTTGGAATACTTGGCTAGATGGACCATGGTTTGACCCAGTAAGGCTATTATGTTAGTGAATGTCAAAAGTAGACATAAGATGAGTTTTGAACTTGCTAACTCTGAGGAGGAGGGCAGTGAGAGTTATTTATTTAAAGTTCTTTAAGCTATGTATGGGTAACTGTAACAATGGTGAAACTAAAGTAGTTAGAATAGAATTGTTAATCGTTGCGATGGACGAGCTTGTTTGTGAATGAAATTAACTCAAAACACGGCTTAATGATAGACAAGCAAACACACATTTCATCCACCATCTGCAGTCATTCTCCTTTTTTTAATTTAATTTCTGTCAGAGCTGAAAATCCAAGTTGGCAAAGATAAGATCCAAACAGTAACAAAACCTTGATTGCTTTGTTGCTTTAGAATAACTACTGCATAAAAAAATAAAATTACTTGCCATTAGTTTTCAAGGACCAATCACGTCAAAGAATGATGCTTGTCTGGACGGTTGTATCCTTATGCACCAGATGCTCATAACATTGACAGATGCATATGTGATGTACATGTCATCTATTCTAGTGTATACTTATGAAGGGAACTTTTAAAATAAAGTAAAATTCTGGAATCTCTCGGGGCACACCGTTTGAGAGACACTGCCCTGGGAAGGGAGTAGATTCTCTTCTTCTTCAAAGAAAAAATAAAATCAGTATGTACCAGAAAAGTATCCACCGGTCAGTCTTGCATAATATTTCTCTATATGGGTTATGCTCATAAACAGAAAATATTTGAATCTGATCTGATATTTATTTAGATGTCCACTTGCTGTCTCATCATCCTCAGTATATGGATGTCATCCTTTGGACTTGAAAATTGGATATCCTTCTAAAATTGTCTGTTTTGAGGTCATCTTCCAACATATATATTTGCACCAAATTTTATATTGACTGCTTACAATGCATAGGTATTCTGTTTAATCCATGAAAAGGGGTGTTCTGTATGGACAAAAAAAACAGCAATTACATTTCAGTTCTGGTGCTATGAAAAAAAAAATCTGTTTGCTCAGTATTTCTTTATTCTGTAAGAACTGAATCGGAGCCTAAAGTGAATATAAATGCTTGATCTATCTCACCCCCATGCACTGGCCAGGAAGAACTCTTTTGTGGAGGCATTATTGATACAGCTTTTTTTCCTTTTAATTCATGGTTGTAACATTGGTGATTTGGGAGGCTACAGTGGCTATGAAGATGTGTTTGCAATAGCTTGTAACATCTGAGGTCAATTTTGGACTTACCTTGCACAGTTTGTTCAAGGTGAGTTAAGGAAGAGTAGCTTTTTTTCCTGTCCCTGGAGGGCTTAACACTTGAAGTTTGCACCTGAGGCAATGAAAGTTAAGGCCTCCTTTTATCAAGCTGCATTAGGTGTTTTTTTTTATCACCAGCCACTACTTTAAAAGCTCTGACACTCATAGGAATTCTATGAGTATTGGAGCTTTTACCGCAGCAGCCTGTGATAACCCTAATGCAGCTTGATAAAAGGGGGCTTAAGTGACTTACCAAAGCCACAAGGAGAGTTGGTAGGATTTCAGCTCTAACCATTAGGTTACTCTGTTTGCTTTGGTTGCTTGTCAAGATGTGCAGTATAATTTGCAAATCAGCTTTTTTTGTTTGTTTGTTAATCAAATCCACTGCTTCTATAGTAGCAGAAGTTGAATAAAGAATACTTTTTGTGATCTGGATTTGGCTCGCTCCTTTTTCATTAGCATATATCCATTCAAGTCTACAGCAAAGTCTGCAAACCTTTCCTAGGTGGTTCTGATGAAATGCATTAGTGCAGACTTGTGTAATTGCTACCACAGCAACTTCCAGTCTGCTGGGATCTTTTAAATCTTCAGCTGAGTGACTTCCATCTTTTATACTAAATTTAAGGCCTATCTGATTCTTTCCTGAAGAAGTGCAGCTGAGAGCTCCTGCCTGCTTTCATGCAGTTCACTAAGCTGGACAGAATTGAGGTGCTATGCAGCGGGAAGATTAAAATGGTGGTGGTGGTGGTTCTATTGGTTAACTTTCTTTTTAGTTTCTTTTATGTATTCAGTTTTCTATACCATTCTCCCAGGGAAGCTCAGAACGGTTTACATGAATTTATTCAGGTACTTAAAGCATTTTTTCCTGTCTGTCCCAGTGGGCTCACAATCTAATGTACCTGGGGCAATGGAGGGATTGAGAGGCTTGCCCAGGAGCAGCATAGGTTTGAACCTACAATCTCAGGGGCCAGAGGCTGTAGCTTTAACCACTGCACCACACTCTTCATTATTTCTGTTTCTACTTTCATAATACACCAGAATACAATAGTTCCTTTTATCCACCAGATCTCTCAACAGACACCACCTATTTATAGCATCCCTCCTCACCCCTACCCCCTTTGGATCAGTCCAGTATCTCAGTGATTCCCAACCCTGTCCTGGAGGAACACAGGCCAATTGGATTTTCAGGCTAGCCCTAATGAATATGCTTGAGAGAGATTTGCATATGATGGAAGTGATAGGCATGCAAATTTGCTTCATGCATATTCATTAGGGCTAGCCTGAAAACCCAATTGGCCTGGTGTTCCTCCAGGACAGGGTTGGGAACCACTGCTCTAAGGAATCCTTCAAATGAGGGAGAATTCTTTCCCCTAGCTCACACCACCTGTGTCCCATTCAGCCAGGCATAGTTCATTGCCCTCTTTAAAGAGTTAGCAACAGAAGCCATGCTTCCTTAAATCTTTTCAACTCATCATTCAGTGGGATTTCCACTTTCTGATTTTCAAAACTGAATCCATTTTAACCAATTGTGTTCAGTTCTTATTAAGCCCTGGCATGGACTTTTTGAAACCCTCTATGCAACTGGAGCTGCTGAACTTCTCCCCAAAATACTTGCAGCCCTTCTAAATAATCCATCTCTGTCCCAGCATTGGCTGGCATGGATCCCCGCTACTGCACTGTCGTCCATTTCTCTAGCTAAATATGTAAATCTTTCCTTAATTTAATCCAAGATCCCAGTTTAAGCATATCCTGGGTGCTTAAAGTGTTATATAATCTTGTTAATACCCAGGGGCTGTGGTTCTTTCTCCAAAAATATGATATGATCTTGTTCACTTTCTTCCTGAGTAAGGCTACTAGTTACCCATTGAGGGAGCTTTATGACACTCAGAGTTCCTATAAATGGCGGAAGCAGCTCAGAGCATTCAGCACGCCAGTCTGCTAAAATCCGGGGGGTATTGAAAATATAAATTAAAGAATCTAAAACAGCATGCAGAATAGCAGTTTTCAGAGACTACTTCAGAAAAGCAAGCCTAGTTCCTAACCAAGAGAAGTTTTCAAGCCTCTCAAGGTAACAACATGGAAGTTGCTAGAGAGGTTTTGAAAAGTGCCAAGGTTGGGTGCGAAAGAGCAGCTCCAAAGCAAGCAAAACACTGGTCCTGAAAGAAAGAAGGGGTGGGAGGATGATCCTGTGCATTTTGCAATCTGGGGCAATGGAAGGTTGGAGGTCTTGCCCAGGGAGCAGTGCTGGGGGTTGAACCCCTCAAAGCCACAGGCCCATGTTTCTAGTTGAAGCCTGCCCGCATTATGACCCGTTTGGTTGTATAGGAGCACATAAGCTTTGCCCTACTGGCCGAGGCAAATGAGTCCTTCCAGAAGCACTAACCATCTCTCCCTTGTATTTGAAGCCCCCTCCCAGTCTTTTACCCAGCGCAGCATCAGCAAGAAAAGTCCATGGGCTGGAAAGTGGTTTTGTCCAAGTGGACATAGCGGCCCTTTAATGTCCTTTTGTCTTGCCAATAAAGTTCTCGCAATGTCGCCTTTCCCATTGGCAGCTGCTAGGCGACAGCAACTCCCGCCCCCCTAAGACCCAGAAGCACTTCCTGCCTGGGCTGCAGCATGGAGGCCGCTGGCCCAGATCCACAGACCGAGCGGGGCAAATGGAGGGGCTGCTCAGGCGCCCTTGGCCACCAGAAGTCCAGGCTGTACCTGGAGAGCAGGAGAGCAGCGCCCACCCTCCTCCCCCTGCTGCTGCTCTGCATTTCCTGCCCAGCCGGTGCCCAGGGAGCCGCCACCCCGCCAGAGAGGATCGGTACCGGGGAAGGGAGGGGTGGGGAGTGGCGTGCATGCAGCCGAGGGAGGGGAGGGGGAGTCTTGTGCATGCAGCCAAGGGAGGGGAGGGGAGGGGAGGGAGAGGCTTGTGCATGCAGCCAAGGGAGGGGAGGGGGAGGCTTGTGCATGCAGCCAAGGGAGGGGAGGGGAGGGAGAGGCTTGTGCATGCAGCCAAGGGAGGGGAGGGGAGGGAGAGGCTTGTGCATGCAGCCAAGGGAGGGGAGGGGGAGTCTTGTGCATGCAGCCGAGGGAGGGGAGGGGGAGTCTTGTGCATGCAGCCGAGGGAGGGGAGGGGGAGTCTTATGCATGCAGCCGAGGGAGGGGAGGGGGAGGCTTGTGCATGCAGCTGATGGAGGGGTTCAGAGGTTTTATCTCCATGATTATGAATAAGGGTTGGGGGAAGGGGATATTAGGAAATGTCAGGGGACAGGAGACAGCTGCTTTGTACTTGCTACAGCCTCTAAATCAGTGTCTTTAAAACTTTTCCAAGCTGTGGTACGCTAAATTCGTGGCCGCGACTGGAGGGTTTCCGCACATATGCAGATGTTGCTACAATGACATCATGCCAACATCCATGCATGCATGGAGGCCCTCCAGACGGGGCCCTGAGCTTGTTAACCCTAAAATGACTATGGCAATGGAGAGCAGGAGAGACACTGGCTGACTCGCCTACAAAGGCACACCCGGAATCTTGCCACAATATACTGCTCTAAATAAATAAATAAAGCATGTTTGACCTCTGCCAGTGGTTTGGTGACGCTACATCAGTCACCCAGCATCTGTGAAGGGTAAAGTGCTCATGCTGGATCTTGTTTCTTTTTGCTCCCCTTGCCCAGCTGTAGTGGGTGCTGGAATAGGCGGCTCAGCAGTGGTTCATTTCCTGCAGCAGCAGTTTGGACCCCAAGCGCAGATTGATGTTTATGAACCAGGCAGTATCGGAGGGCGACTGGCAACCATCACAGTGAATAAACAACACTACGAATCTGGCAGTGTAGCCATCCATTCTCTGAATCTGCACATGCAAGACTTTGTCAAATTGTTGGGTAAGAAAAAGGCACATCCACTCATTCTGTTAGGCCATTTTATATACTTAGGGCTCATATCACCCCAAATTAATAATTTTTCTGACTCCCCTTTTCATATCTTTCTTTATGCTTCATTGTTTGAAAATTTATATTTACTGCTGTGACCAGAACTGGCGGGGGTGGGAGTGTGCATGTCACAAGGAGCACCAAGCATGCCTTAAGCTGAAGGAAGCAGAGATTGAAGGGGGGTTTGGGGGCCCCCTCTCCAGCCTGTGCACATCTAATACTAGACTTGGTTGTGGTGTCTCCATATGTGTTTCTGATGTGCTCCCTATGTGGACTGGCTTTCTTTGCTGATGCAAGTTTTTCAACATGCTACTGTACTGCTGCGTACTATTTGAAGTCCCTGGCTCCAAACCCACCACTGTCACTCCCTGAAATCATTTAACCTCTCTGTATGCAAGCTTTGACTGTCTACTCCAGGAAATTTATTATAAGAAACAATACAAAATCTATTTCTTCATTTTAGTCATGAGATCATCTTTTATAAGAGAGGTTGATAATAATCCTGAAGCGCTCCTAGACAGGCTGATATCTGAAAATCAGATAACATTGTAGAGTCTGGCAGCCTACTACTTACAGTTATTAATCCTCCTGTTGAGAATAACGCACATAGTATGGGGTAAATCCCTCTGTTTTGCAGGTCTGAAACACCGCAGGGAGGTTGCAGGGAAAACAGCCATCTTCAATGGAGAGCAGCTGGTGCTGGAGGAGACAGACTGGTATCTACTCAATCTTTTCCGACTCTGGTGGCATTATGGCATCAGTTTCCTGAGACTACAGATGTGGGTGGAGGAGATTATGGAGAAGTTCATGAGGTATGGCTGGTTTGATCCTATCTTCTGTCTAACGCAGGCACAGACGGACAGTGAGGAAGAAGATGGAGCAATGCCATTGCATACCCAGTCAGGTTCCAGGCAGTGGGGCAATATGGCACTTCCTGGAACAGTCTTCTGCTACATATTCTGTATTTAAATATACTTACCTTGAACTACTACTGAAAAAGATGTCGGATAAATCTAAGTAAATATGTGAAATCTAGGTGCCAAGGCTGAGATCTTTCAGCTCTCTCTCCTGCTGCCCTCACCAAGGTTGAAGAGTGGAGTGGGGGAGAGATCCCTCCGGGGGCTACCTCAGCGACTAGGGCTTGATTTATGAAGGTTGTTTTCCCATCCTGTGTTTACAGAAAAGAAATCTTAATATCTCAGACCTCCTAATGCACCAGGTGCACAGCAACAGCTCCCCCAACTCAACACTCTGTTTGTCTCTCATCTCCCCCTAACCTTCTCATCCCCAGCCAACAACCCACCCCAGCCACTGCCCTAGCTTGCAGGCATCTTCTCCCAACCAGCAATACCATCCAGTGATCCAGCCAGTCTCTACCTCCTTCCTAGCTAACCAGCCACTCCCCCATATAGCTAGCTGGCCAACCAGCTCCATTCTCCATACCTAGTCGGCCACTCCTTCCAATGAGCTATGCTGACCTCTCCCCTCACCTCATAGTGTGCTAAAGGCAGCTACTCCCCCGCCATAAAACCAGAAGCTGCACTGCCTTTCCTTTGCACCATGCAGGTCTTAGTTTGAGCCACATGGTATGGCAACTTATATGTTGGTCTCATGGGTCCAGCACAGGACTTCTTACACTGCATGGTTGAAGAGAGAAGAGGAAGGCTTCTGTTTCAGCAGAAAGAGACAGGAAAATGGAGTATAAAAGTCCCAAACATGGCACTTAATATTTGGTGACCCTGCCTTTAGGCATTAAACAGTAGGATTGATGCTTGATGACAATTTTTTGGGGTTGCTGTCCTTCAGTTGTGGTAGAGCAGAGTACGACTTTGGGGTTCAAAAGGGGATTGGACGAGTTCATGAAGGAAAAGGGGATCCAGGGGTACAATTAGAGGGTTACTATACAGTACAGAAGGCTGTAAAGTAATAGATCACTACAGGTCATTGACCTGAGGGGCCACCGCGGGAGCGGACTGCTGGGCGTGATGGACCTATGGTCTGACTCAGCAGAGGCAGTGCTTATGTGCTTATGTGTAAACTGCTAAAATTATATCTGTTTAAGAAGGTCTTTCCCTGATCATTTGAACTCCTTTTGAATTAATCGGTATTGACTAAGTGGAAAAGGAAGTTAACCACTCTGATAACATAAGAACATAAGAATTGCCGCTACTGGGACAGACCAATGGTCCATCCTGCCCAGCCATCCGCTCACCAGTTTAGCATGAACTTGTCTAACTTTGTCTTGAATCCTTGGAGGGTGTTTTCCCCTATAACAGCCTCCAGAGGAGCGTTCCAGTTTTCTACCACTCTCTTGGTGAAGAAGAACTTCCTTACGTTTGTACGGAATCTATCCCCTTTCAACTTTAGAGAGAGCCCTCTTGTTCTCCCTACCTTGGAGAAGGTGAACAATCTGTCTTTATCTACCAAGTCTATTCCCTTCATTATCTTGAATGTTTCGATCATATCCCCTCTCAGTCTCCTCTTTTCAAGGGAAAAGAGGCCCAGTTTCTCTAATCTCACCCTGTATGGCAAATCCTCCAGCCCCTTAACCATTTTAGTTGCTCTTCTCTGGACCCTTTCGAGTAGTACCGTGTCCCTCTTCATGTTCGGTGACCAGTGCTGGACGCAGTACTCCAGGTGGGGGCGTACCATGGCCGGTACAGTGGCATGATAACTTTCTGTTCGTGATCCCCTTCTTGATAGTATTAAGATTTGTCTTGGTTTTTATTTGTATTGTTTTAATTTAATATACTACTACTATTAATGATTTCTGTAGCACTACCAGACATATGTAGTGCTGTACAGAGTCACAAAGAAGACAGTCCCTGCTCGGAAGAGCTTACAATCTAAGACAAGTCAGACAAATAGGATGTCATGGATACAGTTAAGGGGAACAGTTAATCAGCTGACTGGGTTGGAGGGCAGAGGAGTAGGGTTAAGGATTGAAAGCTAGATCAAAAAGGTGGGTTTTCAGTCTGCTTTTTAACAAGGGAAGGGGCTTGGCGGACAAACTCAGGTAATTTATTCCAGGCATAGGGGGCAGCTAGATGAAAGGAACAAAGTCTGGAATTGGCAGTGGAGGAGAAGGGTGACACTAAGAGTGACATCTGAGGAACGGAGTTCTCTGGGAGGTGTAGAAGGAGAGAGAAGCGAGGAGAGATATTGAGGGGCAGCAGAATGAACACAATAGGAGCTTGAACTGTATGCAGTGGTGGATATAATATAATCTTCAATTTCTGGGTCGTTCTATACTGATCTAAGTTCAAGAGAACTTACAAATCAAGAAGTTTACATTACGTTTAGGAGTTACAACAATGAAATATAAAGTAAGCAGTATACTCAATTACCAGAGATAAGAGATTTAGTAATCATCCAATAGAGGGGAACGGAATGACACAGGGATAAATTGGTCCCCGTCCCCACAGGAACTCAATTTCCTCATCCCGTCCCTGTGGGTTTTGTCACTGTCCTTGTCCCTGCCCCATTCCTGTAAGCTGTACCTTAACCGCATAAGCCTCAAACACTTATGATTTTAAACTTACAATTTGCTACAGTGTAAGAAAGAGCCTAAGCTGAAATTCTTCAATCAAAATGAGACTCAAAACTCCAGGTACAGATTTAAGCGACTTCAGATCCTCTAAAAGAGCCCCCAGAATTAATTAACAATATGATGAGTGTAGGGTTCTTCCTGGGGAGGGGTCTGGAAGGGAGATTGTGATTCTTGCATTTTCCTTCTGCCGTGTCCTGTTGCATCACCCTAGTAACAGAATTTCAGTAAACAAAAGAACCATTAAAAGTGATATAAAGCAATTGCTTATCTAAAAGCAAATAACGTTTTCAATGCAGAAACTACAGTTTATGCCAAAAGCCCTGTAGTTTACTTGGAATTTGCTTTAGAATTTAATTGGGTTTGTACTGAAGGCTTGGTCTGTATCCTACAAGTTTGTCTGTAGAAATCCAAGGTAATGCTATTCTTGTTACTGTCTGAAATTAAAACTACTGTACTGAATCACTGAAACTCAGGATTGGAAGCTGTAAGCATGCTGTCTGGTGTGTTATGTCTTAATCCTAATTAGCAGCCCTTCTCCTGCACGATGCTTTGATCCTGACTTCTCCTGTATCTTGAGTGATCTCCGCTGTGTGGCAGTGCAGGGCCTTCTGGGCCCTCTGTGAACTATGGCTGCCTGAATTGGCAATGGAAGTGCTTTCTCTTAAATCACTCACCCTCTGTTTCCCCTCTTGCCTTCAGGATCTACAAGTATCAGGCACACGGTTATGCCTTTTCCAGTTTGGAAGAGCTGCTGCACTCTCTGGGGGGTGAGCGTTTCGTTAACATGAGTCACCGCTCTGTGGCTGAGTCTCTGCTGGAGGTGGGGGTCACTCAGCGCTTCATCGATGAAGTCATTGTGGCAGTTATCCGGGCCAGCTATGGGCAGCCTCTGACCATCCCTGCGTTTGTGGGTGAGTGGCAAGAGGATTTGATTTCTAGATAAGGGCACTATCCCAGTAGTGATGACACAGGAATTTGTGTGCTTTATTTTCTTCCCAGGAGCCATGTCACTAGCAGGAGCCCAAGGCAACATGTGGGCCGTGGAAGGAGGTAACAAGCTGGTGTGTAGTGGGTTGCTGAAGCTGACCAAAGCCAATGTAATCAAAGCAAAAGTGACAGGAATTGCACTTTACAATACAGGTAAGGTAGGCCCTAGAATGCTACTTATGTAACACTAGTAACAAGGTCTGTGTAAGGCAGACCTCAAGCTGCTCTTCTGAGCACAGGTATAATATTCAAGCAGAAACCAGATTGCAATAGCAACTGTAAGACAGTACATTTCTCCAGTTCACCGAGGGCAGGATGCACACAGCTCCAGCAGCCTGGAAAAAAATGCCAGGTTGGGAGCGATTTTAATTTCCCAGGACATGCTCGGCACCAAATAACATTCAAATCATATGTACACTATTTGTGCTGAGTATCCCAGAGAAAGGGGGGGGAGAACTTTGCCTGGCGCCTGCACACAAGAGCTAAGCATTCGGCACATCTATTTTGCACAGTTCCCGATCTGCCGGAGCTGCAAGCAACTTTATCTACTGTTTCTTTGTTTTCACAAGCCAGTGTGGACATAGCTGTTGTGCATGTCTTGTATGAGTGCATGTTCCACACCTAACAGCTGTATTCTGACCACAGACGCGGGGTATACACTAGCACAACACACAGAAAAAGTTACCGGCAGTTCCAGACCTGCTGGAAAATTTTGCCCGGTAAAAGGTGGGCGTTCCTAGAATTTCTGTATTAAAAAGCATCCATTTAAAAACACGATCCCATCCTTAGTCTACACAAGACAGACAAAGGTACCATTTCATTCTTCTTCATTCTGTGCCAATAATCCAAGTTCACATCATTTTAATACTAAGGGTTCTCAGTGGCTGCTACTGCGATTGGCAGAAGCCTCCAAGAACCCTTTTGAGCATCGCAGGGGCCTTACAAGTAAGACTGGCTACAACCAGACTTACTTGCAAGGCAAGCATTTGAGCATCAGGGCCCAGGTAAGGCCCTGTGGGTGTTTGGTGTGATCTAGTAGTGTGCAGTACCACAGTTTGTCACCAGAGAGAACACTCTTCATATTCCCTTTTGCACTTTCCTACCTTCTGCAGTCACGAGTGTGTTCCTTGTGCTTGGATGAACAGTATTCAATGATGCTCCCGAACCCTTCACCTCACAAGCCATTTTGAACACTTTCTGCATATTTCCAAACTGCTTTTCCAAGTGACAATGCTCAGATATTCTGCAACTGATCCCGGCCTATTATTGAATCAGAGTATGATTTTAAGGAAATTGTAGAGAAAGCTTATGCTAAGCCAGTATTTAACATAGAGCGATCCAGGGTCTTCTCCACCTACCTCTTCCCCCAATCACAAATCCTCTCCCTCTGTTGATTTGGAGGAGGCTGAGCCTGATTTAGCATTTTTGTACTGTCAAACCTATCTAGAAATCTCTCCACTCCACAATCTTCTGATTTTAGCTTCTTTTCACTTCACTTGGGCCAGTGGAAGTAGGGTGAGTGGTTAGTGGGTGACAGCAGTCGGACAGGATCTGCACTGGGTTTCTGAGCCTCCTCGTACCTGCAGGCCCCACAGCAGCTTTTCCTCGTGCATCGGGTTTCTGTAATTATTCATTTAACCTGTAAAAAGCTTTTTCTCTAGGTGTAGTATAGAAGCCTGCATAGGAGGTAGATCACAGGCCCTGCATGGTTTCTAATACTCTCCCCTATCCCTTATCCAGCTGTGGAGAAGGCTTTGCCTCCAGCCCCCATCTCTGGGCTCACGAGACCCCTTGTGAAAATGGCAACCTAGTCAGTTGCCCTGCTTGCCCTCTCCTGTTCTTTCTTTCTCATGTAAGGTTAGCTCTGACCACACTTTGAACTTAGTGTTTTATTATTAACATTCAACAGCTGAACCTGGTGAGTAAAAACTAGATTTTATCCAAAAGCCAAGCAGATCTCAATTAAAACTCTGAGAGAGCACTTATTTTAAACAGTGACTCTTTGTTCTAGGAATACTTTCAGGTCTGGTGAAATTGGAATCGAAAGGCAACAGTAAAATACATTTTTTTTGCAGCTAAATTTCATGATTTTTGTGATGTGTGCTCTGTATTTAGCATGGAATGAAAGGCGTTTCCGCTGACAGCTTCTCTCTTGTTCTGTCTTTGTCTGCAGAAGGGAAAACACAGTACAAGCTCAGACATGAAAGCGACAGTGGGAACGGTTCAGACATTTATGACATGGTGATTGTAGCCACACCTCTTCATCGCGGTGGGACCAACATCAGCTTTGAGGATTTTGAACCTCCTGTCGGGGAGTTCCCTGGCACATACCACCACATGGTGTCCTCTGTCATTCATGGCTACCTCAATTCTTCTTATTTTGGTTTCCCGGAGCCAAAGCTTTTTCCCTTTACCAGTATTCTGGCTACTGATAACCCTGACCTCTTTTTCAACAGTGCAGAAAATATCTGTCCAGTTAATGTGTCCGTGGGGTTCCGCAGGAAGCAGCCTCAAGAAGCTGCAGTCTGGAAGATCCTGTCGCAGCAACCTCTGGACAGGCAGCAACTGAAGACGCTGTTCCGCTCCTATTACTCTGTCCAGGTGACAGACTGGGCCGCGTACCCCCACTATGGTTCTGCCCCCAAAGAACTACCGCCCATCATTCTCCACGATAACCTCTTCTACCTGAGTGGCATGGAGTGGGCAGCGAGCTCCATGGAAATGAGTGCCGTGGCTGCTAAAAACGTGGCTTTGCTCGCTTTCAACAGGTGGTTCCAGAACCAAGAGAAGATTGATCAGAAAGACTTGATGCACAAATTAAAGATGGAACTGTGACGGCCAGAGCACAGAGGGGGGACTTTGTAGTAATACCGGGGACATGGGTGAAAGCTACTGAGGTTTTTGAGCCCGATATTCAGCTCCTAACTTAGGCTTCTAAATTTGTGCCCTATTTAGGGTTAAATATTCGGCTGGCAGCAGTTGGTGTTTTGCTGACAGCTTAATGCTGGGCCATGTCTGGGTTCGAGTAATGAACGGCTGATTAAGTACTGACTCTGCCCCTAGAAAGTCCACAGCACAGCTGTTTCAGCTTTGGTGCCACTATGGAGTAGCCTAGTAGTTGAAGCAGCTGCCTCAGCATCCCGGGGTGGTGAGTTCAATTCCAACTGCAGCTCCATGTGACTCACTTAACACTTCACTGTCTAAAACATACAAAACCACTTTGAATGTGTAAACAACACTGAAAACGCTATCAAGTCCCATCTCCTTTACCCTTACTATGCAGTTAAGTACAGCTGGATATACCTGGTTAGCCCCAGGCAAGCCATTTAAATGGCCAAGAGTTGAGTTGCTTTGAAAATCAACCCCTTAAAAGTTACACTTATAAGCCTCATGCTAAGCGCCTGTTATTCCTGCCCTGAATCTGTCCCCGTTGCTACTTCCATGTTGTGTTTCTAAATTTAGGAGTGTAGTGAAATTTTACCCGGCCAAATTAGGAGCAGAAATCCTTTGAATATCGGGCCCTTTATTTATTTTATTTTGTCCTTGATCCCTGTGCACTGGAATTCTCGCTGTCCCTGGGGCAAGTGGTGACGGTCTGCTTCCCTCTAGAGGTCCTGGAAGCTACCAACTTCGAGGCCAGCGAGGCCTGAACACTGCTTTGCATGGATATTGCAGTGGCCGCAGGCACTTCTGCATTCTCTGCTGTACCTCGGCACCTTTATTTCTCTTCACTTTGCTATGAAACGTATTATTTCTGACAAAAAGGCATGGTGATGGGAAAGCAATGAACGGAGAGTAAAATAAATCAGCAGTGTAGTCGAGATTTTGGCTGTATCTGTTTTATGGAGTGGTTGCTGAATATGAAATTTGTCTATGGCTGGGGTAATTGCACTCTCAGTAGCTTTTTAGAGACCTCTGTCGTGCCGTCCTGTCAGCTGGAGCCATAATAGCGTTTGGTGACCTTGGACACCGACTGCACCACGGAGCCTGAAAGATTATAAACTTGAAGATCTCTCACCGCCTCTGACAAGGAAGCCACAGATCGGTTCCAAAGGAGAGCGAACTCTTGCTTGGCAGCCAGCCAATCTTCCTCTTCCGAGCAGGACCCTACAGCGCTTTTATGGTGCAGTGAGGTGGCTGTGTACAGTGAATCAGCAGCGTTTTCTGATAAGCATGCCCGCTCTCCCACACGAGCTGTATTGTTCTCCCTTACTGAGCTGTTTGCTGGCATGGCAAGGCTAGAATCGTGTTTTACGTCTGGCCCAGAAATACAAAGAACAATGAAAATGACATTAACTTAGCAGGGTAACAGATGCTGCTGCTTTGATCTCGGCCTCAGGGGCAGATTTTTATCAGGAATGGCTTTCTTTGGCTCTTGCATTGCATGAATGTTTCTCTCCTTTGGGGTAAGAAATGCCCCAGCTCCGAGCAGCACAGTTTGCCCTGGTTCTTAGTTTAATCTTGATTAAGTTTTAACATCTTACAGAAAAATGCAACACACAAATATACTTTAGAAAATTCTTAATGAAAAACATGTCATTGGGTTTTGACCAAGTACTAGAGATCTGAATTGGCCACTGGGCTTGATGGACCATTGGTCTGATCCAGTAAGGCTATTCTTCTTATCCCTCCCTCCCATATGTCTGGCTGGTCAATCATTCCATCACACACATTGCTTAACGAAACCCTCTAAAGAGCTGCAATATTCCCTGATCTTTCAGCTAAATTAGCTTCATATTTATAAAAGAGTCACACAGTTTCCTGCCAAAAATCCTTCCGGTTCTTAACTATTGCCTGTAGTATCATGAACAATTTCTTTGTATTTACTGTCAGATAGGTTGAAGTAGCATCTGCTCCACAAATCACCATTCCATAAGAAAGAGGTATACGAACTTCCAATATATTTTGTATTTTATTCCACATCTCCTGCCAGAATGTTTGAACCAGTGGGCAGGAAAACAAAAGATGATCAAGTGTACCCACTTCATTTGTGCAGCTCCAACGTGCAATGGACTTGTTAGCATCCAATTTCTGTAACTTAAATGTTCTGTGGAGCACAAAGTGAAGAGTAAAGGTTGCCCTGTTTCAATTAAAGACCCAGACACCCCAGCACTGCGTGATAAGAGCCTATTCTATAATGGAAGTAAGGCGCTTGGATTCCCTTGTAGAATACTTGCCTAACATTTATCTGTTCACATGTGTGCCAGACATAGAGCTGGCGTGGGAGCACCAGGAGCACGTGTAACTTGTCCCTTTGGAAATCCATGTTGTGTAGGTTAAGCAGTGTTTCCACCATAGCACTTTGGCAGAAGAAGAATATTTCCACAACTATGAATGCTCATCAGTGCCGTGATTCTAGACAAGTGTGTGTGTAAATTTGAGTGCTTAGTTCCGAGAACTGGCCTTCTAGTGTGAATCCCACTGTCCCATAGCATCGTGGCACTATTGTTGCTTGAAAGGAGCTGATGCCACATTGCCCTGTGAGCCTTTCTTTGCAGAGGCTCACAAGTAAAGGAGTGAAATGATTGGAAAAGTAGGCAGAGGCGAGATCATATTTTATTTTTATGTTAAGTTACAACTAAATTGGGATATGGTGGGTAATTAATAGCTCATTACTATATTAAACTAAAAAGCAGGAGGGGCCATTGATCAAGGTTAGGAAAGGTCCAGCTACAAACCTAATGAATGGGGATAAATTGATTTGCATACAACTAAAGGAACATTAATTGAAGTTTTTCCCATGAATTTGATTATGCTTGATCAGGAAATCATTTTTTTAATGCTCAAAGCCACTGATTACATAAAGCTCAGTTTTTCTTAAAATTTGCTATTATTTTTGCTTAATGGAGCAGAGTTATTGGTATTACAGCTGTAACTTTTATGCTTTCACACTCGGCAATGATACATTGATAAAGACGTTGTATGCAAAAAAATCTAGCCGTGTTTTATTAAATATCTGCACTTTATTGTGGAAAATAACAGATATTTCACATACTTTGCTAATAGCTAAACACGTACATATCGGTGAACAGTTTTGTTGGGCCAACTAGGTTTTCAAGCGAGTAAACGGAGACATTTCCTGTTTCATCCTCTTGGCATTGCCAGTGAATGGTGGGCAAAACCAGTGGACAGGTGGTCCGTATTGCTGAATAGACGCAGCTGAGCGAGGAGTTCAACTGGGAACTGACTTTGTCTCGGTGCAGCGTGAGACCTTGTTGCACCTCAAGAAGACATCGAATGCTTGAGCGTTTGGAACGCCATTGGGAGATGACCTGTTTGGCTATTAGTGAAGTAGGTTACATTTCTTCATAGTAAATGTCAGCAGATAAAGACCTGAACGGTCCATCCAGTCTGCCCATTAGTTACATGCATTATAAATTTATGATTAAACCTCCCCCCCCCCCCTGTACGAAGCCGCATTCGGCTTTTTTTATTGCCGGCTGTGGCGGGATTAGCTTTCACACTCATAGGAATTCTATGAGATTTGGAGCTATTATCGCCATGGCCAGCAATTTAAAAAAAAAAAAGAAAAGCCTAATATGGCTTTGTAAAAGGAGTCCTAAATTAAATTGACCTTTTTTTCTTTGGATATTTCTGGTCCACCCAGTCCTGTCTCTAGGTTCCAGCTACTGGAGTTGCCATCGCAGCTAACTCCAGCCCGTCGTTTGCGGATCCATACCGTAATGTCCACATGTTCCAAGTTACCCTCCCCAGCCCATTCGATACCGTATTGCCATATACAGGACACACACCATGCAAGTGCTTCAATATATACCATTCATTTTCTAATTAGAGATCTGTGTTTATCCCATGCTTTTTTGAGTTCTGTCACCATTTTCCTTTCTACCACCTCCCTCGGGAGGGTTTTCCAGGCATCCACCCTCAGTGGCGTAGTAAGGGGCATACGGGGGTGGGGGGGTGCGGACTGCCCCGAGCGCTGAGTCAGTTGGACCGCTGGCTCGTCTCTGCCGCACCATTCCTCCCCCATCCTGTGCCTCTGTATTATCTTCGCTAGCGCAAGCAACTTCTGCCTGTTGCTCACGCCAGCCTGGTTCCCCTCTGAGTCACGGGGCCAGGAAGTGACCTCAGAGGGAAATCCAACGCTGGCGCAAAGAGCAATGCTGCCGAAGCCACTCGTGCCGGTGAAGATTTACATGGGGGTGGGGAGGGAGAGCACAAGCATGGAAAGGGGGTATGGAGGGCACAGTCACAGTCCACCCTCTTCAGATATTGAAGATTCATTTAATAAAATACTGCTAGAAATTTTGCATAAAATGGCTTTTTATCAATGTGTGAGAAAGCATAAAAGTTATAGCTGTAATACCAAGAAATTTGCTCTATTAAGCAAAAATAATAGCATATTTTAAGAAAAATGGAGCTTTATGTAATCGGTGACTTTGAGCGACCCCAGGAAGGACTTTAAAATGTTTTTAAAAATAATTTTCTGATCATGCAGAATCAACTTCATGGGGAAAACTTCCCTTCGCATTGTTTTTCCAACTTTAGGTTTTTCTGGACAACCTTAAACTAGCCTGCAAGCAAATCTATCTCTGGCACATTCATTCGGGATCCTTGAAAGCTGGAACTGCCGCGCAGGAAACTCCCTCTTGCGTACATTTAGAAGGAGGATCTCTGCAGGTCAGGGACACCAGCAAGTCAATGAAGTAATGGAAAAAAAAATCCCACAATTGTACAGAGAGATGCCAAAGAAACTGGAACTTTGTACATTATGATACTTTGTAGAGATTCACAAGAACTTAAGGTAACGAGGGGGCAAAAAACTTCAAAGACACAGAACAAGTGATGGAAATCTTAGTTTTCTGAAGAGAAAAAGTCCAGAGAACAAGAGATTGAAGAACTGATTACTGAAGGGTCAGTGTGTTGTAGTTAATGCTGTTAGAATGGGACGGAAGGGGGAGGGGAGTGGCGGGCCGGGCCGGGCTCCTCATAAGATGCAAGTGCATCCCACTGCCACATTCTCCATCACGCGTTTGTATTTTCTGCACTTCTTCCTGGGCTTGTGTTTCTGGCCAGCCTTGGCCGCATCGCAAAGCTGCCTCTTCACGGGGATTTTGCTGTAGATGGGGATGCTGGACATGGTGCGATCCTCCTGCATGGTGAACGGGTTAATACAGCCTGAACACAAGCACCGGGCTTCAGGGATATCGACAGGAATGCGATGCTCATCATGGTTTATACTGAGGAAGAGAAGAGAGTTTTGTTCATGAAAATGACCCACCACTCACTTTAGCGTTACGTGCAGGGCATTTTTCTGAGGGGGGTGCGGAATGCTGGCACCTTTTCTGCTGCTTGATATAAATGATCCACGATCCCCTAAATGTTAATAAAGGAGCTCAGGTTCTGTGCACTCAACGCTGCCTTTTCGTGGATTCTGTGGGGTCAAGTGGAGGGTTGCCTTTTGGAAAATCTAGCCCCATAGTCCCGCCTCCAGGCCCACTATTTCCGCCCATCCTGACTAAATCCTGCCCCCTCCTCCCCTTCCCCCACTGCCTGCTCTTGGGTAGGGAGGAAGACCGCGCATGGGCGGCCATCACACGTTGATGTGTCCGCACGTGATGGCCGCTCATATGCAGACTCCCTGCCCAACAGCTTTTCAAAACCCGGGCAAAGTGCCAAGTTCTGAAAAGCTATCCAGGGTAATCCAGATGCTGGTAACTCTAGTCAGGTGTCTTCGTTTTTGGCTTGACAAATATGGCAACCCTAATCAGTTAAAATTTGGGGTTTTTTTCTTTATTTAGTTTCCGTTTCATGTCAGCCCAGTCAGCAACTAGACGAGTGACTTCCTCTACTGATTTGTTGATCTTGCTTTCTTGTAGACATATTGTAATGTCATATGTGTGTGTGTGTGTGTGGGGGGGGGGGTTCTTGTCTGTCCTAGTGTTGACATCGGTATGTTGCAAAGTATTGGGGAGAGTGGTAGCCCTGGAGTCCTCCGCTTGATGCTCACCATTCTTCCGATCTTTCTCCATCCATTTTTACGCTGTATGTTCTGTTTGTTAGGAATCCTTCTAGCCAATTGTCACTTGACTTTTTTGAGTGGCAGCCCCCTTTTTTTGGCTAGAAAAACTGCTCTGGTCATGTGTGAGGGGTTTCTTGTTTGCTGCCTTCTGTAATTCCAGCACTACGTTGCCAGCCAGCTCTACTGGCCCATCTCGGTCCCTTCGCTATTCCAGCTGTGAGACCCACAATCCTTCCTCTGCAGAAACTTCCTGCTCTTCTACTTCTGAAACCCTCCTCCCTCTGTTAATGTGCCTCAACAAGTGTGGCACAGTGGTTAAAGCTTTGGTCTCGGCACCCTGAGGTTGTGGGTTCAAACCCACACTGCTCCTTGTGACCCTGGGCAAGTCACTTAATCCCCCCCCCCCACCCCTAGAAAGATTGTGGGCCTGCCAGGACAGAGAAAAATGCTTGAGTACTTGAATAAATTCATGTAAACCATTCTGAGCTCCTCTGGGAGAATGGTATAGAAAATTGAATGAATCTGCTATTGCACTCCTGACATTCTCTTCTTCTCTCCCCAATTGGGTATCAAACCTGTTTATTATAAAATCAAAAGCAAATGATCCCAGGGTATTACAGTTAATAGAACGTCAATAGCCCTAACAACTGATTAAAGCCTTGAAGAGTCAGTCTTCACATTACCAAGCTGAGAGCCCCTAGCACCGTGCTCCGATTCCTCACTCCTTACCTGTAAGTCCATGGTGAGAGACTCCTCTTGTTGGACACCCACAGCCTGAGGTTCACCTCACACTTGCTCCATGCCGGCTCTGAGCTGTTCAGAAGCCGGTTCACCATATCCTGGAGGCTTTGTTCATAATCTTCCACCAATGTATAGTCCCTCTCACCAGCCAAAGGGACCGAGATCACACGCAGCACAGGTTCTGGTGAAGGCTTCGTGGATCCTGGGTGAGTATTCACCCCGCGGTGGTCTTTCTTTCTGCTTTTTCCTTTCTTGTGCTTGCTTTTTGGGTGTTCCGCAGCGACCAGTGCTGTAAGCACCAAGAGTAGGCAGAGGAGAAACTGAAATGTAGAAGAAAATGATTTAACTGGAAGTCAGAGCTGGGCAGCCATAAAACTGTCTCGGGGGCAAACGGGTTGGTGAAGCATAAACCTCACTCCTAAGCTAGGTCAATGTGGTGTATGACCTTGGGAGCCGATATTCAAAGCCAGGCACATGAAAGGATGGGGAAAGGGACCTTGGGGTGATAGTGTCTGATGATCTGAAGGTGACAAAACAATGTGATAAGGTGGTGGCTGTAGCCAGAAGGATGCTAAGCTGTATAGAAAGAGGAGTAACCAGCTGAAGGAGAGAGATGTTGATGCCCCTCCCTGTATAGGTCCTTTGTGAGGCCCCACTTGGAGTATTGTGTTCAGTTTTGGAGGCTGAATCTGGCTAAGGATATAAGAAGAGTTGAAGCGGTCCAGAGGAAGACGACAAAGATGGTAGGGGAGGGTTGTGCCAAAAGAAGTGTGAAAATCTACTCTGGAGAGGAGGGACAGGGGAGATACGGTACAGACGTTTAAATACATGAAAGGTATTAATGTAGAACAAAATCTTTTCCAGAGAAAAGAAAAAGAGCATAAATTGAGGTTGAGGGGAGGTAGACTTAGGAGTATCGTTAGGAATTTCTTTTTCACAGAGAGGGTGGTGGATGCCTGGAATGCCCTCCCGAGGGAAGTGGTGGAGAGGAAAAAAAAGCGTGAGATGAACATAGAGGATATCGGATTAGAAATGGATGGCTCGTAAACTGAAAAACTAAGGCTGCTACTAGGCAAACATACATGGTCTGTGTCCCGTATGTAGCGATTGAGTAGTTGGAACCTAAGGACAGTACTGGGTGGACGTATGGTCTATGGTGCAGAAATATCAAAGAAAAAAAGACGATATAATTTAATAATGAATTTATAATGCGTGTAAGAAATGGGCAAACTGGATGGACCCTTCAGGTCTTTATCATTTACTATATTACAAAGCTCATATTGCAGAAAAAAATGTAAAGAAATAGCAAAGCAGTGGTTAAAAAAAAAAAAGTATGCAAATGATCTGTGCAGTTAATTGGTGCTAAGAACCCAAAAGCAAGGGAAGGAATGCGCCTGACCTATGCGCCCCAAGGCTTAGCAGTAAGTGTAGCTGTTGTTAAGGGCTTTCAAAAGATGTTTGCTATTTAATTTTGTGAAATGCTCTTATCTAAAGCGCAGAAAACCAGGCAGCAACGTACACTTTCACTTTCGGTTTGCCTTGGACTCGCACACAATTTTGGTTCTCATTAGAATCCTTCCACGTGCAAAAGAAGACAAAAACCCCACTGAGCTGGCAGAAAGTTTTTGGCGTTAAGGGCCATTATTTCCTTCTGTGCTTTGAGAAGGATCACTGACTGACTTCATTAGCATCCATTTAAATGTGTTGTGTTAACACCGGTATTCAAGCTGAGCAGATAAAGGCCAAATGGCCCATCCGCGGAGTCTACTTTCTCCTCCTCTCCCTATAGGCTGGCTCTTTACACCTGCATTGTGAGGTCATAGAGCTTTATGGTTATAGCAACATGATGGCAGATAAAGGCCAAATGGCCCATCCACAATCTCCTCCTCTCCCTATTGGCTAAGGCTCTTAATATTTGCATCACCTCTTCCTATTGGCTAAGGCTCTTTACGCCTGCATTGTGAGGTCATAGAGCTTTATGGTTATAGAAACATGATAGCAAATAAAGACCAAATGGCCCATCCACAATCTCCTCCTCTCCCTATTGGCTAAGGCTCTTAATATTTGCATCACCTCTTCCTATTGGCTAAGGCTCTTTACACTTGCATTGTGAGGTCATAGAGCTTTATGGTTATAGAAACATGATGGCAGATAAAGACCAAATGGCCCATCCAGTCTGCCCATCCGCAGCATCCACAATCTCCTCTCCCTAAGAGATCCCATATGCCTATCCCAGGCTTTCTTGAATTCAGACACAGTCTCTGTCTCCACCACTTCTTCCAGGAGACTGTTCCACGCATCTACCACCCTTTCTGTAAGAAACTATTTCCTTAGATTCCCCCTGAGCCTATCACCTCTTAACTTCATCCTGTGCCTTCTCATGTCAGTTTTCCTTCTTTGAAAAAAGCTCACCTCTTGTGCATTAATGCCATGGAGATATTTAAACATCTCTATCATATCTCCTCTTCCAATCCAGAGTATACAGTACAAATTGAGGGGAGAATGTGGCACAGTGGTTAAAGTTACAGCCTCAGCATCCTGAGGTTGTGGGTTCAAACCCACACTGCTTCTTGTGACCCTGGGCAAGTCACTTAATCCCCCCATTGCCCCCGGTACATTAGGCAGATTGTGAGGCCACCAGGACAGACAGGGGAAAATGTTTGAGTACCTGAATAAATTCATGTAAACCGTTCGGAGCTCCCCTGGGAAATTGAATAAAGCAATAATCTGTCTCCATATTCTTTATGACAAGGACCATGAAGCCCTCTGGACTGACACCATCCTTTTTGTATCTTTATGAATTGCAGATGAGGATTTATATATGTTTTATGTAGCTCCTATATATTAATGAAAACAACTTTTTCCACCAACTTTTCAATATTTTCTGGTTACATTTTCCTTAATTTCTGACCTCTCTTGATCTTATTACTATCAAATTAAAGTGAAATGAAACCCCCACCTAGGCATTCTTTATAGTGCTTCCTGAAGAGACCCGCAATGGTTTAGCCGCTGTAACCCAGGAGGCATTTTGGTCCACCGTGTGGGTGCTGCTCTTGAGAACGCTCTAGACCTCCATTGAGCAAAAGACAAGATTTGCAAAGATGGCACTTCAAGAAGCCCCTCTGGATAGCATGCCCATTGCATTTTGGAGTGTAGGGCACTAATTTCTGGGCCAGAAATCGAGGGGCTTTGCCATAAATAGCTCTAAATATCATTACACAGCATCTTGAATTATGCAAAAGAAAACTTATGCACACCTAGCATGCTCTGAAGGATATTCGAGAGAGCGTTGGTGGAAACAGCTGTTCCCCTGGCAGTCATCACTCTCTGTCTTCCCTTTTTTCATGTTTTTCTTAGTACAATACTCTGACGTCCCAGGCTGTAAGAATGTGCAAATGATTATAAAGTGTGTCGATTAAAGGAATGAAAACCTGAGTAAGCGATATATTGAGATTATGGCTCTCCCAGATTCTCCACACTCCTGTTGCTGTTGTAGATGCTTTTGGAACAATATCTCTCTAATATCCGGGGCTTCCTCCTCTCTCCCAACTTATCCACAAATAAATAACTAATCTCTCAGCCTCACCACTCCTGTAATTAACCTATCTGCTTCTTTTTCTACTCTCTGTTTGGCAGTGGTGTTTTTTCTCTTAACACATCTGCCCCAACCCAGTTCCCATTTGAGAAACAAGTAATCAAGGAAGCAGACTTCAAGCAAATGGATAAGACCACCTACCAGTTTCTGAGAGGAAATCATGGTACAGGGAGCCAGAGCTAGATCCAGAGAGTAGCAGAAGATCCCAGATGCGACAGATTGAAAGAAAACTTGGCTGAAAGAAGCAATTCAGAAATATCTCTCTAGGTACACAAAGGCAACGGCCCCTAATCTAAAGCCATCTCCCTGGGGGTGGATCTGAGGTACACAATAGGTTTCAAAAGGTATATGACGACATTGACAAAGGGGAAAGGGTTAGAGAATTGCTATTTGCAGTCTGCAAAAGTGCCACATACAGCCCCTGCCAGCGGTGGCTTTCCCACAGTTAGTACACAGTAACCACTGATAGTCCCGTTCTGTCAATTTTCATTTATTTTTAAAGAAGGAATAGCTGCAAACTGCTGCTCCCAGACAAGTTTACGTATTCCCAGTTGGAAGTTCCTGGCTTCCACTTAAGGGGTGAGATGGTACAGGTTAGCGGGGAACTATTGACCATGCGTTGGGGTTTAAATCCTATTCCTAAATTACTTGCAGAAAGTGTGGTAAAATCCTTCCAAGTGAAGGGTGTTTGAGTGGGACAATAATACACGAGAGTAAATCAAAAAGTAAAGGCAAAATACATTTAACGGCTTTAATAGAAGTAGCTGTGAGCAACTGAACGTATCACTTTTCCACATAGTCCATATGAAGGACGACACATTTGTTGTATCGTTCAACTGGCTTCTGCATTCCTGAATGTCAGAAACCTGCAGGTGAGACAAAGAAATGCAGGTGTAGATTAGAAGATGGTGATGGTTCTGGTTTGCTGACATCAATTATTTTTCTGTCTTCATTTTGTTTTTTCTGATGTTACATTTAGCCAGCCAACTTTCCCAACAAACATTTTTCTACACACTTGCCTCATTCCAGCTCCTGGGAGTACAGGGGAGAAATGGGGACACCTGGAGTTCCTAAAAGGCAGTACTGATTGTTCTTATAGAGCCTCCCACTACTTGTTAGGGAATAAAAGGACAGGACTGTTTGTATAAGGCCCAGGCTGCCTTCTGGCTGTTATACAGCAGCCTCATTGTTACTTTGAAGCTGGCTATCAGCCTCTCCTTCTCTGTTCTCTTTCTTTTCCTGGGCACATCCTGCATATGACAGAGTACACAAGTCTCTGTTGACAGGGAGTGAGTGAATACCAGGCAGACCCTGCATCTCTGTTTGCACATGGAGCTATGGCACAGAAAGCAAAAGCAGGAAGCTGCCCAACTCCAGTGCCTCACCAGTCTGCCAGTTTGCTCTGGAAGGGCTTTGTTCTGAATATTTTCAGCGGTGCTGCTGGTAGAAGGAAGGGCACCCCAGGAAAGACTCAGCACTGGTGTCACATACTGAGTTCCCATGTGTCAAATGCATGCAATAAGGCCTGAGAGTTAGTTACCTGGCATCCATGTACAAATAAATTTGTTGTTCTGATTTTCTTAGGGAAAGCAATGGGGAAATCAGAAGTACAAGTTCAGATCCTAGATCAGGTTTTCCAGTCTCCCGATCAGCTAAAGTTAGGGATTCTGCAGATGTTGCTCTCACAGGCCCTAAATCTAATCACTTAGGAGACAGTTCTATAAACTGTGCACTTGAGATCAGGTGAGAGCTATGTGCAGAGTTACAAGGACCTCTTGTGAGTTGACTGTGCACAAATCTTGCTAGTGAATTGTTGCAGAGGGGAGGGGAGTGCACATGGGAAGGTCTGACAACCACACCCACCTCTTATAGAACCATAAGAATAGCCTTACTGGGTCAGATGAAAGAACCATCAAGCCCAGTAGCCTGTTCTCACGGTGGCAAATCCAGGTCACTAGTACCTGGCCAAAACCCAAATAGTGGTAACATTCCATGCTACTAATACAGGGCAGCAGTGGCTTCCCCCATGTCTTTCTCAATAACAGACTATGGACTTTTCCTCCAGGAACTTGTCCAAACCTTTCTTAAAACCAGCTACGCTATCCATTCTGACCACAACCTCTGGCAACGCGTTCCAGAGCTTAACTATTCTCTGAGTGAAAAAAATATTTCCTCCTATTGGTTTTAAAAGTATTTCCCTGTAATTTCATCGAGTGTCCCCAAGTCTTTGTAATTTTTGACGGAGTGAGAAATCGATCCACATTTACCCGTTCTACTCCACTCAGGATTTTGTAGACTCCCCTCAGCCGTCTCTTTTCCAAGCTGAAGAGCCCTAACCTTTTTACTCTTTCCTCATGCGAGAGGAGTTCCATCCTGCTAAAATGTGCATGCTTCTCCTCATCTATATGCACAAGTCATGTCTAAATGTGATGTCACCTGTTAGGCTAGTATTCTATAAAGGAAAATGTGCTTTCCTTTAAGAAACAGCTACTTAGGTGCCGCTGAAAACTAGCCGATAGCCGTAGATAACCTCAGAGAAGTGATCAGCGATTACATCATTTTGAATATGGACCAGTCAGCGATTCAGATCTTGCCACTAGGTGGTGCTGTCTGCAAGTTCAGAGGCTTCCTTTTCTATTTCTTGATGATATATAAGCAGAGTCATTGATGAGTTTTGTTTCTGTTTATTACACTCTTCTATGACCACTCTGTTGTTCTAACTTGGATCCAGTGAAAGGGCTGAGCACTGTATTAATAGTGATGGCTAAGTCTTGCTCCAAAGTTATATGACCATTTGGAAGTTTTCTTCAGAGAAGCTCAGTGACTGATGAGATTTCTCATATGAAATCGTACCATTTCTATTATGAACAGAGTTGAATGAGAGTGTCATGAAAAATGAGGGATGCTGTGGGGAGTGAGGGTGACTGAGAGTACAAGGACATCCAGAAACTCAAAGTTGGTAGACATCTAGCTTTCCTTCCCTCTGCAAGTGCAATCCAGTAAACCTGATTTTGAATAAACTGTACCCTCAGTTCTACAGTGATAGTAATGCATATGGCAGAGTCCCTGCTCTCTGGACCTTACTGTTTACTCCATACTTGGGTGAGACTAGGTGCCAGCTTATAGCCTCACTCCCTGGAGCTCCTCAGCCTCCCTCTTCCAATGTCACATTCCTTCAGGCGGCTCCACGCGCACGTCTTGAATTAGAGTACACTCACCCATGCCTCAGCTGCAGGAGCTCATCCACTTTTGCCTCGGACTTACTCAGCAGCCAGACAAACTTTTATGTAGCTGGCAAAGATCCAAGTGCAATTCAGTGGATACACCAAATAGATAATGAAAGTCTAAGCGGTTTACATGGTCATCGATGAAATATCATAAAATCACTTGACAAGACAATAGACACCAGACATAGGTCAGAGGGGAAGGAAAAGATTACAATGTAAAAACAAGAAGGATATTAAGTAGGGTTCACTATCAATTCTGTGTGAAGGGTCAGGGGCCTTTACACCATGCTCAAGTGTTTGATCAAGAGAGAAGTAAGCCTTGGTTTAAAACTTAAATTTAACAAAGGAGTATTCAAGCCAAATGTTTAAGGAAACCTGTGAATTCTCTTTGGAATGACAATTTTGGCTAAAGAAACCCAACCATGCTAGTTATATAATTCCATTTGTATTTCATCTGTGTCTGGCAGATTCTCTTTGTTGTAAACCACTCTGAACTGTTAAGCTATAGTGGCTTATAAATGTATTATTATTATCATTATTCCAAAGGGTAGGGCAGCTAAAGCAAGATGACCTAGTAGTGTCAAGATACACTTGACAAAAAAAGGGAATGGAAAGAAAGCGGTGGAAATCCAGTCTGCTTGGTTCACGTAAAGCAAGGTTCTTATGCTGAGTTCATGTGTGAAAACTGAGCATGCTCACCGTGTCATTTTGAGCTGCTGACATCTGTGCTATTCTCTGCGCATGATATGTTCTATTCGATCATATATAGACACTTCCTTTATGAGATGGTCGCATCAAAATTGGACTACTGTAATACCATCTATAGGGGAGTTCCTCAGGTTTCACTTAAGAAATTGCAGATAGTTCAAAACACTACGCTCAGAGGTAGGATCATATCACTCCATTGTTTAAGGAATATCATTGGCTTCCGATAAAATGTAGGCATTAACTAGCAAATTAGCAAAGTGTTGACCAGTGGGAAACCTGATTATCTTCCAGAATTACTTGTTCCATCTAAACCTCCCTGATCACTGCAGTTGTCGACTTTAAATAGATTGACATTACATTAGTGACTTCTATTCCACCTGTACCTTGCAGTTCTAAGCGAATACAGTATAAGATAGCTGGGCATTTCCAGGAAGTTACAATTTGGGGGATGCTTACACAGTAGATGCAGGGGGATTACAATTTAGGGGACGTTAAAAAAGGGGGCAGAGGGGAGAAATTGAGGAAAGGGAGGAGAATTGAGGAATACTAGTAGGGAAGATGAAGTTTAGGGTTGGTTACTTGTTAGGGCCATCTACTCATCTGGTTAGATTCAAATCTACTCAAAACTGCCTTTTTTGCATTGGTACCTGATTTCTGGACTTCTCTTCCTAATGAACTTCGCTGTGAGCCTAACTGTATTGCATTTAGAGCTTCTTTAAAAACTTATCTAGTTGGATTGGCATTTCCTTTTTAGTTTTCTTTTATGATATGGTTTTAATCCTTAGTTGGGCACTGGATTATGCAGTAACGAAAGGATTGATTTCTTTACACTTGTACGATAATTATTGGTGTTCCTTTCCTTTTTAAGTGATGTATGTTGTAACAAAGAGCAGAATGTAAATACTGTACAAATAAACAGAAACAATCCAGCTGGATTTCAGGTCTTCATCAGCTACAGACGGTGTGTCCTGCTTTGAGGTGGGCCTTAGGCAAAAATGAATGCCTCGGGCCAACTCAGGCTTACTTGTGGCTGTAGCTGTGCACTCAAGACCATCTTTTCTAGGAGGCCAGAGACCATTTAGAAAGGATGTGGAAATCATAATTGAGAAATCCAGGTCAGGATGTCTCAAGTTCCACTGGTATTTTAGAAAAGAATCTGCCATTGTAGATCCTTTCTAAAATACACGGTGAGATTAGGGTTGATGTTCCGTTCGGAGAATCCGGATTAGAGGTCTGCACGGGAATGGGGATCATGGGGGTCCCGTGGGAAATCCCCCTAACCCACGGGACTCCCACGGGGACCCCCCTCTAGCCAACGGGACTCCCACGGGGATGGAAGGCTTTGGAAGCAGGGTTCGTCCATAATATATAATGGACACGTCAGCCTTAGTAAAAGAGGGGGGTTTATAAGTTAATTACCTGAACAGAAAACAAAAAAAGGGTTCCACCAAAGAGATTCCACCAGGAAAACAGCAAAAGAAACTGTGGAATTGATGATCCTGTCAGAAGGAATTGCTGCTTTTTATGGGGACGGGCGGGGATGGAGGTAATTCCTTGCGGGGATGGGTGGGGTTTCTGTCCCCTCGCAACTCTCTAATCCGGACTCCTTAGACCCGCCCCTAGGCCCATCCAGTCCCGCCTCCCAATCCCGCCCCAGCCATGCCCCCTGCTGCCTGCTCTGATCGGGCAGGAGGGCATCTGTGATTTTGAGTGAGGCTTTTCAAAACCTGGACCCCAGGACATGTCCTCAAAAGGAGACACCTGCAGATAACAAAATGTAAACCACAAATTCATGACCCACTTCTTATGCTCTTAACATCTGTAAAATGTCCCACAAATTTCTCATACTGGAGAGAATTTCAAAAAGAAAATATTTGTTAGAAGACAATAAGTTAGAAATGAACATCGCTGACTCCTGTTTCTTCACAGGTGGAGTAGCCAGACATCTGCTGGGTACAGAATGGTCCCAGTACGACCTGCACTGTGTTTACATCCAGCCGCTCTTCAGCTGGCGCCCTTAAACGCAAAAGAGAACGCAGATGCCGCTAAACAGGAGCCTCATTGCACTTTCTGTAGAACCAAGCTCTAGAAGAAACCAAAGCAATCCCTAAAGCCTCGGCGGTCCCAGTGTGCGCTGGCAGGAAGGGTGAGGGTGGAGTCCCATCGTACATTATAGAGCCATTTGACCAGATGACAGTGACGCCTTTCGCCTAAACAGGAGAAAGCCTGCCAAAATCTGGAAAAGCACACGCATGCATCAGTGTCATGGAGAAAAATGAGGTTTGGCAGGCCCACGGAGGCTGAACACGGGGAGCAGCAGTGGAGCCCCAGCACAAGCCAATGCATTGGATGAGGGGGCCTCAGAGCGTCCAAGGTGCTTTGTTCTTCCCCCTCCGCAGCCTGGATTCTATCAACAGTTGGAAATGCTGTTTATACATGAGGAAAGCTCTGAGGCATTTTGCAGCCGCAGCCAATTATCAAGTTTTGATCTTTTTTGGTGAAAAGGGAGTTTGGGCTTTTAAACATGGCCAAATTTGAGGAACTTGATTTCTTTTCTTTTCGTAGACAAAACTGTGTTATTAGTTTAGGGGATAGAATGAGCCGAGGGACAGAGTTTGCCATTCTGCCTCCCTTGTAGCCCAGCAACTAATGGCAGGATGATGATTGCCCCTTCTCCCTTCGGTCTCGGCTCCTCTGCCTCCCTTACAGGACCTTCTAAGTTTGTTTCACAATTAAGCTTCATGGCTGTGCTTTACGGAGAAAACCAGAAAGCTAAGCTCTTTGGGTCTCTCTTTTCTTCCATTTTTCTAAGGACAGAAGACGAGTCACATCACTGCAATTTCTGCGTGTTTTGACTTGCGTAAAGATTTGATGCGTCCTTACATGTCTGAGTTTAAAAAAAAAAACAAAAAAAAAAAACCCTGCTGCTCAAGGTTTTTTTTTAAATTTATAAATTTGCAGATCTTCCAAAAAAATAAAAAGGTGAAAGCTATCTGTCCAAACAGGCTTAGCTAGATGCATCATGTTCTCCAGACTGCAGTTTGTCATATCACTGCTTTTAAATATCACAAGCCATCCCAGGTATGACTCATGGTAGAGAAACATGAAATAAATATATTCATGTTAATGGTTTCCCTTTCTATCTTTATGGCTCCTGGTTTTATGATTTATTTATTGGTAACAAGCAATTTAAAAGAAAATCCAGATCTAAATAACAATACAATATGTCACAGTTTGGGATTTAGGATGTACCAGGATGTGCTAAAAATGTATCTGCACACAGAGGATGTAAAGACTGAAATGGCACTTTTAGGGTAGTTGTAGGACTGCGGATGGACCGACTGGACGGGCCATTTGGCCTTTATCTGTCATCATATTCCAATGTTTCTATAACCACCAAGTTCTATGACATCACAATTGCAGCTGTGAAGAGCCTTAGCCAATAGGGAGAAGAGGAGATAGTGGATGCTGCGGATGGGCCATTTGGCCTTTATCTGCCATCATGTTTCTATAATCAGAAAGTTCTATGACATCACAATGCAAGTGTAAAGAGCCTTAGCCAATAGGAAGAGGAGATGCAAATGTTAAGAGCCTCAGCCAATAGGGAAAGGAGGAGATAGTGGATGCTGTAGATGGGCCCTTTGGCCTTTATCTGCCATCATGTTTCTATAATCAGAAAGTTCTATGACATCACAATGCAAGTGTTAAGAGTCTTAGCCAATAGGGAAAGGAAGAGATAATGGTTACTGCAGATGGGCTATTTGGCCTTTATCTGCCCTCGTGTTTCTGTGAAAGATAGGAACCAGCATTTTTGCCAGCCATACCGCTGATGTCAGTGTTAGCTGCTGGAGACAGTATTCTCTAAGTTAGGGGTAGATTCATAACATAAGATAACATAATTCTTTATTTATCTACTGCACACTTGCCTTTCGGTGAACAAAAGAATGCAATGAGGCTTCTGACAAAGGTTCTTCTAGTTGATTCACTGACATTAAGGGTGAGGGCAATAATTGATATAGCACCCAACCCATGCTGAACTGGAGTTTTATGAGATTTTGAGTGATTTTGTTCCTCTATCACCCGCATGAAGAACAAAGAGTCCTGCAGTCACTCCCCCCTCCTCAATACAAAATGATTTATTCATGAAGTGATATTTGCCCCTCCTCCCTTGTCGAAACTCTCATAGAGCCAACAACAATATAACATAGAATAAAAGAAATAGCAAAGAACAATATTACGCCTAATAAAACCCACCCACGACCATGCGACCAATCAGAGAGTAGAGAGGCCTGCATATAAACAGGATTGGGTTTCATTTCCTTTCACCTCGTCTCTGACACTCATCAGCTATTCCCACATCCACTCTGTGGCATTGCAAGTTCATCCTTGGATATGAATGCCAAGTTTAATGACAAGTCAGGTCCCAGCAGAGGATTTTAAAACCAGTTCATAGAAAGTCTATCTCTTTTAAGCATAACCCACCCTTTTACAAAACCTTAGGGCTCCTTTTATGAAGCCGTGTTAGCGGTTTTAGCGCACCCAGATTTTTAGTGCATCATAACCCGCTCTACGCGGCTAGAACTAACACCAGCTCAATGCTGGTGTTAGCGTCTAGCGTGGCCGGCAGTTCAGCACGCACTATTACACGCGTTAAATCGCTAACGCAGCTTCGTAAAAGGAGCCCCAAGTCTGGTTTTTAGAACCAGTCATGGCGTTAACAGCTCTATAAAATTCCTATGAGTGTCGGAGCTGTTACCGCTGCGGCCAGCGCAAAAAACCACGCTATGGTTTTGAACAAGGGGGTGCAGGGGGGATAAGGTAATTCACACAAAAAAGTTACCCCAGAAATCTGCAAGGTCACAAACGCATCAATGTGGTTTATAATAATATATAATATAAAAAAGAATGAATAATCGATAAATATAAAATTACCTGCTTAAATCTCATCAGTATTTTTCATTTATACATTTCCCCAGGTAGTTCAATCGTGTTCAGCGACTGGGGGAGTGATTCACACAAAGATCCTCTGTAGTGCTCCATGGTGCGACCTCACCTGGTGTATTGCATTCAGTTCTGGTCTCCTTATCTCAAAAAAGATATAGCGGTGCTAGAAAAGGTTCAAAGAAGAGCAACCAAGATGGTAAAGGGGATGGAACTCCTCTCGTATGAGGAAAGGCTAAAACGGTTAGGGTTCTTCAGCTTGGAAAAGAGGCGGCTGAGGGGAGATAGGATTGAAGTCTACAAAATCCCGAGTGGAGTAGAATGGGTATAAGTGAATCGATTTTCACTCCGTCAAAACTTACAAAGACTAGGGGACACTCGATGAAGTTACAGGGAAATACTTTTAAAACCAATATTTTTTCACTCAGAGAATAGTGAAGCTCTGGAACGCGTTGCCAGAGGATGTGGTAAGAGCGGATAGCGTAGCTGGTTTTAAGAAGGGTTTGGACAAGTTCCTGGAGGAAAAGTCCATAGTCTTGTTATTGAGAAAGACACGGGGGAAGCCACTGCTTGCCCTGGATCAGTAGCATGGAATGTTGCTATTATTTGGGTTTCTGCCGGGTTCTTGTAACCTGGATTAGCCACTGTTGGAAACAGGAAACTGGGCTAGATGGACCAATTGGTCTGTCCCAGTTTGGCTAGTCTTAGGTTCTTGTGCTAAAAGTTGTTCTGATCTTTGCCAATTAACTCATTTCTTTGTACGATACTGACACTGTGAGCAGCATTTCTGTTATTTCAATGTTCTAAAGATTGATTCGCTGGCGACACCTTTGTACGCTTATGTAGTACATATTTAGTTTTGAAAATATTTTTCAATAATTTAGACTTCCTTTGGTTTTTTTTTAATGATTAACAATAAAATAACATATCTGATCAGTAGACCGCCGTCCCACCCCCGGTTAACTGGTTAAAGCAGCAAGAATTAATTAATCTATATATAAAATGCAGAAAGTAAGTAAGTGCAAGTGAGGCATCTAGGAGGATCCCTTACGAAGACTAAATCTTCCTCCTATTTTAAGCTTGGCATCATCTAGTGTGAATTTGTCGCTATCATATAATTTTTGCCTTTTAAATTGTTTTCTAGAGGATCATTTTGTATAGCTAAGTGTACAATGACAATCCAATGACAATAGCAAATGTAACAGTGGATGCGGTGTTGTAAGATGTCTAAAACCCTGGCTGGGTGTTCATTAAGGGTAAGACTTAGATCATTCAGTGTCCGAACGGCATCTCCAGCTGAGGGTGGCCACAGCAGCCCTGCCAAACTCCAGCCCCCAGAGGGGTACAATGACAGCATCAGATAGCCTCAGAGTCTTTGCATAGAAAGCTCCATCGGGACCCAATAATTCATTTGTGAATAGGATTTTAAAATCCATCATCTTGCACAATCCCTCCATGACAATTGACTTATTGAAAAATGCACATAAGGTATAGCTTGTGAGTAAATGTTAGGATGTTTCGGCCTGTAATCTTTTCCAGAGAAAGGAAAATGGTAAAACCAGAGGACATAATTTGAGGTTGAGGGGTGGTAGATTCAGGGGCAATGTTAGGAAATTCTACTTTACGGAGAGGGTGGTGGATGCCTGGAATGCGCTCCCGAGAGAGGTGGTGGAGAGTAAAACTGTGACTGAGTTCAAAGAAGCGTGGGATGAACACAGAAGATTTAGAATCAGAAAATAATATTAAATATTGAACTAGGCCAGTTACTGGGCAGACTTGTACGGTCTGTGTCTGTGTATGGCCGTTTGGAGGAGGATGGGCAGGGGAGGACTTCAATGGCTGGGAGGGTGTAGATGGGCTAGAGTAAGTCTTAACAGAGATTTCGGCAGTTGGAACCCAAGCACAGTACCGGGTAAAGCTTTGGATTCTCGCCCAGAAATAGCTAAGAAGAAAAAAAAAAAAAATTTAAATTGAATCAGGTTGGGCAGACTGGATGGACCATTCGGGTCTTTATCTGCCGTCATCTACTATGTTACTATGTTACTATGTATCAATTCTTTCCACTCTGGGACTTTGCCACTGCTCTTAGTCCCTTTTGCTCAGTTCTGGATTATGTTTATGCTGGAGAGAGATCCCTGGTTTTCATGTATGGTGCTGTGATCTGGAATTATAGGGTTGCCAACGTCCAAATTTCCCTAGAGATGTTCTCCTTTTGAGGACATGTCCGGGGGTCTGATCGGCTTTTCAAAACCCAGCACTTTATCCGGGTTTTGAAAAGCCTCCTGTCAATCGCGTCGGGCAGGAGCCAACGTTTCTTCTTGAGCGCATGTATGATACCCTTGTTTTGTGTGTTTCTGGCTGTGGGTCTTGATAAATTTTACATTAAAAACAAATTACAAGATTTACCTGAATTATAGTCGTTTTTATGGAGAGAAAGACATGTTTTATGCGCGATTGATAAAAGTCTCTCCTGCTGCCAGCGGAAGAGTGTATTGGGGTTTTTTTTGGCGCATATGCCCATCGGCAAAGGGCGCATGTAAATGTAGGAAATCTTTGCGGCTGTCCATGCGCAATTTTTTAAGAATGTATCGGGTTTTTAGATTCGGTATTGAAACAGCTGCGTTAGCAGACCTTCGTATTTTAATGTGGGTTTTTGAGAATCCTGGCCTAGTTCTGCCCTTGTGAAGCTTAGGTTGATCGAATGTTCTGTTGAAGAACTTGTCCTCACAGTTCTATTTAAACTAATGGCCAAGGTTTTGCCCTGCAAATGCACTCATCGTAATCAGCCCATTCCAGGTAGACTTCAGATCTTATCCCAACCTACTCCTCCCCTGCCGCACGCATACCTTCAATTCACCTACCTCTAGCTCTTCACTGTTGTGAGCAGCAGCTCCAACCTACAACTCATGCCAGCCTCGGTGCTCCCCTCTGACATTACTTCCAGGAAGTGACATCAGAAGGAGAGCCGATGCCAGTGCAGGTAGCAAGTTAGCGATGCTGATTGCACTAGGGAAGTTAAACAGGTACATGGAAGGGGAGTGCACATGGCAAGGGAAGGGGGCGGAGAAGAGGGCAGGAGGGGGGCATCTCCCCCCCCCTCGCTACACCACTGGCTGAAATCAGTGCTGTATTGGAGTGGAAGGGGATTTCATTTTTGTTCTGAGCTCTGCTGAAGGTACTGGGAGGGGGTGTGCAGGAGGCAGAGTGTAAATCTGGTTGTCTCTGGAGGCTCCAGGCCCTGATGCCCTGGAGATTGTTACCATTAGGAAAGCAGTGGAAATGTAAACCTTCCTCCTCGACTATTTTGTTTAACTAAAGAAGGTTTATACAACCTGTGCAGAGAATTCTTTCACAGGAAATTAAATCTTTTGCAAACTCAGTATTTCTTTCCATCCATGCCAAAAATCTCTCCTCAAGAAAAAAAAAAATGTTGAAAAAGCCCAGAGGGACACTTTTTCTCTTCTTTCCATCTTCAGCCACTTGAATGCATGACAGGAGTTCGCCGTGGACAGCAAGATAACTCAGGCATATGTAAGTGATGTCGTCCAACGGCTCCCATCCGTCCAATGGGAGCCATCAGATGATGTCACCTGCATGTGGCTGACACATCCTGCTTGTCCTAGGAGAAAAAATATTTCTTCACTAGTTTTGAAAAGTTTGCCTCAATCCGAACTGTCCAGTTAGTCCAATCCTCCATAAGACTTGGCTGCCTCTAGGGTGGCCTGGTGAAGACTGGACAGGGGTGGCTGGGGCCTGCACAGATAGGACGTCTGGGGGACGTTTGGAGGATATGTCTGGGGGTCCGGATGGCTTTTCACACTTTGTCCGGGGTTTGAAAAGCCTCCTCAAATCGTGTTGGCCAGGGAGGAAGGATGCCACGTAATGACGTCACATACACATAAGCGTGATGTCATCACGTGGCCTCCATGCATGCATGGACTTCTTCTCTGCCAGGCAGCGGGGGAAGGGAGCTATGGCGGGACTGAGGGCGGGATTAGGGCATTACAGGGTGGAGATGGGCGGGGATGGATTTTCCGATTGGAAAATCTGGCCACCCTACTCTGGCCACCTTGTTGGTCAGACTGGATGGACCTTGCTGGTTCTTATCCACAGCCATTTACTGTGTTGCTATCTCTTCTCCAAGCTGAAAAGCCTTAGCCTGTTCAGCCTTTCCTCAGAGGGGACTTGTTCCATTCCCTTGATCACAACTTCCCAAGGGAGGGGGCCTGAGGAGTCTCAGCAAATCAGAGCCTTTGAGATATCCAATTCTGTAAAGGGTTCCCATAAACCCTACCCTAACTCTAGATAATAAATGAATATTTTAAGTGTAGTGGGGTAGTGTGTGTGGGGGTCCCCCCTCAAGAAGACAAAATAGTATCTACCGTCCTCCCATTCAGTGCACCGATGGACATTTGTGGGGTGCCTGTCTCAAAACATATAGGTTGTGGACTGCCAACAAATCCGTCCCGTCCATCCTCCCATTTAGTGCGTGCATTTGTCTTGCACTCAATTGTCGGAGCGCTCATGTCCTGCGCGTCACCTTAATTCCCCAGTGGGTTTTGCCCCTCCAAAAAGCTAAACTGGTAAAGGATATCAGTGTCGGTGACAGCATCAGGAAAACACATATTTATATACGAAGCCATATTACATCCTGCTATTTATATATTTTTACTGCTGTTATTGTTCCTTGCCTGTGTCTAGCCACCTTGAGTGAAGGTCTTCAAAAAGGCTGTAAATAAATCCTAATAAATATGGGAAACTCATTGAACAGTTCTGCTCCTGGTGTACATAGAACAGATGTAGTTCCTGTTTAGCCAGAGCTGGCCTGTGACCATTCGAGAAGACTCATAACGCTCCGTCACCTGGTCTCTCCCCCCCCCCCCCAAGCTTTCTTTATCCTGAAGATCTGGATTATAATGTAAATAGCTGCTGGGGCTTTTGGTGGGTTTTGCATTGTATAAACTGCTCTCTGCAGACACTATATATCTTTAATGACGTGTGTTAGGGTTCACAGTATGAGTGGGACAGATTTGTTTATGGTCAAGGAAGGTTCAGCAGGAGCGCCAGAAGACAAGGTCTATGGAACTATAGGATCCCTCCATAGTGAGTCCATCAGGGTAATGTCTCCCAGTCCCAGGAAAGCATGTCTTAAAATAATACAATACATTGATGGAAATTGGCGAAGAGGTAAAGCCTGAGACAACATTTAATCTCAGCATGGACCAAAGAGGGATCCATAATCCTAGCTCAGAATATAGTGGAGACCCTGATTACAGCAGTCTAGTGGTTAGAGCATCAACCTGAGACCACATTTTCCCCTATCTGTCCTGGTGGGCTCACACTCTATACCTAATGTACCTGGTGCAAATGGGGGATTAAGTGACTTGCCCAGGGTCACAGGGAGCAGCATGGGATATGAACCCACAACCTCAGGGTGCTGAGGCTGTAGCTCTAACCACTGTGCCACACACTTCCTGGTCTGGAAAGGACGAGACATGAAAGGCTTTGATCTGTAAGATCCTCAAGGCTTCATATTGATCTCCCTGACTGCTGTGCTGATACTGCTCCCAAGACAAGCTGGCCCTGAACACACAAGACAGACAAGCTGGCCCTGAACACACTCTACTCCACCCCATCCCTATCCTCCAAGTACAGGAAAGACTTTAATCTCTACTAATAAAAGACTGGGGTGAAGTAAAATTTTTAGAGACACCCTCCCCCCCCCCCCCAAAAGGACCTATGTCCGCCCATGTAATGACTGTGTGAGTTAATCCATCACTGGAAGGTCTTTTCTTTATGTAGAGAGAATGGCATGGATTGATTCTGACGAACAGATTAGCGAATCTCCATGGAGCAGGAAAAAACATTAAAACACAAGAGTTTGGAAGGACAGTTCCTCTGAAATGTTTTCTTAACACACTTTGTAAGAACAAGAGAGTTGTAAAGATAGTAAGCTCTTAAACATTGCCTTATTAAGTCTTCTTGGATACAAAGGGTCGCAACCCCTCTGGGTTCTGGAACCAGATTTTAGCATCCAGCCTATAAACAAAGGCTAGCATTACAATGTTCACTCCATTTAGAAAACTGTTCGTTTCTAATTTTAGAGTCCTGTTTAAAGGTAGAATTACAATTGCAGATTATTCTTCAAAGGAAGGAAGTTAAGAGCTAAAATGGTGTGTCTATGTATATAAGTATATATTTTGACACGTACATTTTTACATACTTATTACACCAAAGACATATTTCCATTGCTCACAGCCGCCTTCTGAGTTCTCAGAAAACCCCACAAGCAAGGGATTTTATTTTGACATTCCAACAGCTGATTTCAGCCCCTGGATACTTATTGAACCCTTCATTTTACAATAAGAGGCCCTTGTAGATTTTCCCTTTTCAAAATGGGAGTGCAATCCTTTCACATATGAATATATCTGGGACAGGTTTACATTCAGTTTTATTCTAAATAAGAGAAGTCCACTTCCATATTTTCTCATGGACTAGATTGTACCTCCTTTGTTATATGTGATATGGAAATGTATTTACACCTGCCTCTGCTATAAAATACTATACGGACTAGAGAATGGCATGGGGACAGATTTTCACCCATCTCCATGGGAACTCATTTTCCTGTCCTGTCCGCGCGAGTTCTTTTCCTGTCCCTGCCCCATTCCTGCAAGCTCCGACCTCATCTGCAGAAGCCTCAAACCCTTTAAAATCCTAAGTAGCAACAATCTAGAGCTCAGATTGTGATGTCATAAAGCCTCATTCCACCAATGCCTGAGCTCCGTCCTCATCTGCACAAGCCTCAAACACTTTAACATCCTAAGTAGCAACATTCTAGAGCTCAGATTGTGATGTCATAATGCCTCATTCCACCAATGCCTAAGCTCCGTCCTCACCGGCACAAGCCTCAAACACTTTCAAATCATAAGAGCTTACAGGAATGGGGTAGGGACAGGGACAAAGCCCGAGGGGAAGGGATGGGAAAATTAAGTTCCTGCGGGGATGGAGAAAAATTTGTCCACATGTCATTCTCTAATGTATGGCCAGTGGTGTCCTAAGGTCTTCGTTGAGACTCCCTGCTTTAGCAATGTTACATATAATTAAGTGCAATAAACCTGGAACACTAGTATAAAGATATTGCACCATCACTTTTTGACCAGGTACTCTACCACCCCAACTATAAACCATGGCTATTCACACATGACGGTGACTTAAGGTCAAAAGACAATGCTAGAAACCAATTTTTCTGAGCATTTGCTTTACAGAACTTGAAAAGGACATCTTCCGTCACCTTGTCAATTTTATCCCAGCCATCAAACTCATCAAATACCAAACTTTTTGAGATTTGTAAGGGCCATTGGATTCTTTGGCTTGCTTGTTGACTTCATTTCAACTTCCACATGATTTTTATGAATGTAGTTTATGTAAACCTATTTGAACAAACATCTGTATTGCATAATGCAGTATGTAAGAATTTTATTAAACAAAAAAATAAGACTTAAATTATTCAAAGCTGCCAACTGTCACAGCCAGGTCCATTCCAGGGGAGCGTCAGGGGTCTTAGAAGTGCACCTCAGCTCTAACATCTTCCATTTCCTTCAGGTTGAGCCCTTCGGCACTCAGAAACGGCCAGGACTTGAAACACGGGTGTTTTCAGCAGAGTGCAATGGACACCAGGCATCAGGCAGAGGAGGCAGGAGAAGAAGCAGGTGTGGAACCAAATCCAAATGGCAGGCAGAGAGAACATCCAGGAGCAATCAGGAGTGAGGGACGCAGAACAGGTCAACAGAGGATAAGGCACGGACTTTCCACATAAGATCTTTCTGAGAAGAGAGGGTGACAGAGTTATAGGCCAGAGCTTTGGGAATTTTCAGACAGCCGTATCAGGTAGTGCATAAAGCTGAGAATGGCATCAGTATAAGAGACAGGAAGATGCCTGAACTCACTTCCTCCCAAAGTTCATCCTTCTGAAGGGTACGAGTGTGACATGAATTACCTACTTCCAGAAAGATTTCAAGAGAATCATCTTTTTAAAACTGATGGAAATTTTAGGCAGAATTTTAGTCTATTAATAAAAGTAAACCAATTCTGCAGGAAAGGAAAGATATGCAAAATATTTGGCAGAAATAGTTAATCTCTGTGAAATGTAATTGCTGGGATTCCATTGCAGTGAAATATTGTGACTGGGTTGTATGAGGCAGAGACTCTTCCAGTATGGAGAATCACAGGCACAAATGATAATCCATCAGTTTTATTCTAAATAAGAGAAGTCCACTTCCATGTTTTCTCATGGATTAGATTGTACCTCCTTTGTTATATGTGATATGGAAATGTATTTACGCCTGCCTCTGCTATAAAGTACTATACGGACTAGCCCCTAAATACGTAACTGACCTTTTCTCCTTCTCAGCCAACAGACACAAGAGAAGCTCACACTCGAGCTTCGTTTCCCACCCAGTTAGAGGTTGTAAACTGAAAAAACACCATGGGGCAAAGATCTAGAACAATTACTTTCGCCCATTACTTATGAGGAATTCAGGAAGCGCCTAAAAACATACCTGTTCCTGAAGTATCTAGACAACTGACCCGTACATCTCTTTCTCCTCAATAACGGTTTCTTGACCTATTAATCACTTTCTTCCACCTCTCTTAAGTTCAATCAATTTGTACCTTTGTTTAATCTTTTGTAAACCGCAAAGAACTTCACGGTATTGCGGTATATAAACTGTTATTATTATTTATTATTATTATTATTATTATAGAAGTAGCCTGTCATGGGCTCCTGACTGGGAAAGTGAGCAGTAAAGGTCATTTTCTTGGGTCTTGCTCTACCTTTCTGGCTATTCTCTGATCTGGCCTTCTCCCCACCCCCAAGACACAGACATGCATAGCAGCCATGATCTGAGCTGCTAAACGCAACACAAATGACTCACTCCCTAGAGAAAGTGAGCATATTTGCTCAATATTGGGAGTGTGCAAACAAACACTAACCCCACAAAGCTGGCACCTATCACATGAGTTCAAACTATGAAGAAAAGAGTCCACAGGCAAAAACTGCATTCAAGCATGCACATACTACTAGAAGCACTGTGAACCAGTGGCATACCAAGGGGAGCGGGGGGGGGGGAAGGGGAGGGGGGGCAGTCCACCCTGTATACAGCCCTTAAAGGGGTGCTCCAAGGGCCCCTCTTTTGGCAGCAGCAGCGTTCACAATTTGCTATTCTGCCGGTATCAGGCCTTTCTCTATGCCAGGTCCTGCCTTTGCGGAAACAGGAAGTAGACAGGAACGGCAGAGAGAAAGGCCCAGAACCAGCATAAGCTGTGAGATGTGAAGGCTGTGCTGCCGATGGAGGGGGGGAGGTAACAATGAGAAAGAGAGGGAAGGAGAGAGGGGAAGAAGAGAGAAATGCTGCACCCAGTTGGGAGAAGGAAGATCAAGGTAGGGAGAGGGGAGGAAAGAGAGATACATGAGGAAGGGAGGGAGGGTGAGAGGGAAAGAAAGAAAGAAAGGAAGGAAAGGAGATACCAGACCATGGAGCAGGAGGGATAGATGGCAGAGCATAGGGGGAAGGAAGGAAAGGAGACAGAGATGCCAGACCAGGGGAAAGGAAGGAAGGAGAGGAGATGTGAGATCATGGAGGGGAAGGGAGAGATGAAAGGGAAGGAGAGATACCAGAGCATGGGGGAAGAGAAGGAGATAGAGATGCCAGACCATGGAGTGGAGTGGGAAGGAAAGGAGAAAAGAGTGATGCCAGAGCAAATGGGGGGAGACAGAAAGAAAAATAGAGAGGAGTGAAGCTGGAATGAATCATGTAAAAAGGAGATAAGGGGTACAGGATAGACAGTTTATGGAAAGGACATAGAAAGAGAGAAGATGCCATATTGAAGAGATCGAGACAGCACACAGTGGATGGAAAAGGTGGAGAGAGAAGGCAGAGGATGGATGGAAGGGGCAGAGAGAAAGGGCAGAGGTTAGATGGAAGGGGCAGAGAGAGGGAGGGCAGATGTTGCATGGAAGGGAGAGAGAGGACAGACACTTTATGGAAAGAAGAGAGTAAAAAGATGATTAAAGCAGAAATGACAAAAGGTAGAAAAAGTATATGTATACTTTTTTGTTGCTTTAGAATAAAGTAGTATTGTAGCTGTATTGATAAAAGTTTATAAATAGGAAATGGACATAAGGCAATCTTTTTATTGGACTAAACCCCCTTAACATAGAAACATAGAAATAGACGGCAGATAAGGGCCACGGCCCATCTAGTCTTCCCACCCTAATGACCCTCCCCTACCTTTGCCTTGTGAATAGATCCCATGTGTCGATCCCATTTGGCCTTAAAGTCAGGCACGCTGCTGGCCTCAATCACCTGCAGTGGAAGACCATTCCAGTGATCAACCACCCTTTCAGTGAAAAAGAATTTCCTGGTGTCACCTCAGGTCAGGATGATACTGCAACAGCAGTATACTGTACTGACCTGAATAAGGAGGATTTGGACTCTGAAAGCTGATTGAAACATGGATTAGTCCAAAAAAATAGTATTTATTTCCCATTATTTGTTTTATTTCTGTTTGTTAATTTGTAAAGTGAGGATTGCTATTTCTCAGTTTTTTCAAATTTACATCTGCTATCTTTATATTTGCACAATATTAGGGGACATGCATCACTATTTCTGTTTCTGTGGTGTTGCATTGTATGCAGAGTCTGTCTTCTCTGTGGTTCAGTTTAACTTTTGTCTGCGTATTTCTATGATTACATATTCTATACTGAGCGAGGGTGTTTCTGTGTTCTGTATGTACGAAAGACATGGATTTCTGTTAGCATTGACTGTGCAGGATCAATCCGAACTAGTCTGGCTTATTTAGTTTTACAATGGGTGTATTGATGTTCTACTGCAACAGAAATATGCAAAATAAAATAGAGGTAATCCAACCTTAAATGTCATTTACAAAACTACATTAACTGGAGAGTTGGAAAGATTACATAAGAACATTTTTAGAAAAATTAAGAGCATAAACTCCTGATTTGCTGCATAATTGAATACAGTAGACCCCTCATACTTCAGATGTACAACCTTGAGCAAGTAGATGCCAGCTTTGCTTCTCCATTAGAAACTTTTCTGCACGAACAGGATTCATAAAAATATAGCTACAATCTTTGTAAATCACTAAAGATTTACATGGAAAGTTAAGAAAGTCAGGACTGGAAAGAAGATAAAAGGGCAGTTCTGGTATTTATAGTGTCTTATGAAAGCTCCAGAAACTTACCCCCTTTTTTACGAAGCTGCGATAGCAGTTTCTAGCATCGGGAGCAGCGTGGGCCATTCAGCGTGGCTCCCCATGCTAGAAACTGCTATCGCAGTTTCGTAAAAGGAGGCTTTAGTGAAAGGAATTTTGCATTTCAGTGGAGTTCAGGAACTAGTAGACACAATACTCAGCACCAGCTCCTTGAAATATATTTTCTTTGAACCTGCCCAATTAGGTTTTTTCCTTGAAGGTAAAGGAATCTCTACACAGTCCGAATGATACAGGTTAATAATGCGGTATTATTATTTTGGATAGGATAAGAACTAGCTGCTCTATTTCTTAATATTTCTATTTTCTTTTGTATATTTCCCCTTTCCCGAGAGGTTTTATTTTCATCTTGTCTCTTCTCCTCAGGTTGTAGACTGTATTAGATGATTTATTATGGATGTTTTAATTTCAGTTCTTAGTTTGTATTATGACTAAGAGAGTATTATATTTTCTGTATTTCCTTTAAACATCTTTGTATATAGGATGTATTAAAATGATAAATAAATTTAAAAAAAAAAAGTCAAATAAATTTGACTTTGCTTAAGCAGTAGATCACTTTCTCAGCACACAGAGATCATCCTGGCAACAAGGCTCTTTGTTCTGCTTCATCTGCGTCAGGGTGAGTTTGAAGGAAAAAAAAAGTCCAAAGTAAATAACAAATAAATATATACAACTTTTTAATAAATGGGGGAGGGATTTTCTGACACGCCTCTTCTGGTTTACTAGTGAAACTGGCTCTGAACTTGCCCTCATTATTGTAAGCCACGTGTGGTGTTTTTCTAAAATATCTACAGTGTTTAGTTGTTCTTAGGTGCCATCGACTTGTTCTCGAATCCTAGCGACTTGACGAATTGCGGATCTAAAAAGAAATCAGTTTTGTGCTAATCTGGAAAGGTCCTCCAGTGTCATCCCATGGTTGTTTTGTCCAGCCATCTGATTGCAGGTCGCCCTCTTGGCCTGGTTCCTTCAATCTCCCCAAACATGATGTCCTTCTCCAGTGATATTTCTCTTTTGACAGTCGTAACTTCAGCATTTGGGCTTCGAGTGACACAGCCAATCTTATCTCTTCCAGAATGGATTTATTAGTTCTTCTGGCGGGCCATGGCAAACCCAAAATCCTTCTCCAGCACCAAAGCCCAAATCTTCTTTCTGTCTTGTTTCTTATTACAATTGTTTTAAAAACGGTATTGTTTTATTATTGTCACTATGGGCCCCATTTACAAAGCCGCAGTAGCGAGTCCTGGCACAGCAAATACGATGCAGCTCATAGGAATTGAATGGGCTATGTTGCCATGTGCCGTACGCGACTTACTATCGCGGCTTTGTAAAGGGTCCCCCATGTCATATTGTAACCCACTGTGATCATTGAATATAGTGCCCTATAAGTTTTAAATAATAATAAGTAAAAACGTTTTATGGCCACTCACGTAATGGTCACTTTAGTATTTCATGATGGCTGAGAATAGCTTTTAACTCCCGCCGAGAACAAACAACGGAATGCAGATGTAAAGAAAGTTATTATTAAGAAGAGATCAGGAGGGGCAATCCACTTTTTTCTCCCGCTCACTTACTATTTTTTGCATTTAGATTTGAAAATGAAGACATTTTCTAAGACATTTAATGATGTACAGGGCAGGGCTGACTTTGAGTCTGCTGCTTGTCACCTATGAGTTCCTGCCCGGGGCCAAATCAATTACTAATAGTGGATTGCCCCTCCTGATCTCTTCTTAAGAATAACTTTCTTTACATCTTTATAGCATTATTGGCACATATATAGTTTGGTCTCAAGATTGTGACCTGTCTAGATGAACATGCATTCTTCCTGCCTATTTCACTGATTTGCAAATATTTCTGTGCACCAAGGCCCAGTCTCCGCAAAGCAAAAGCATTCTGTTTTTATGGCTCCAATCTGTGTAGATCTGCACCTGGAGATGGACTGGAGAGATGGAAGCCAGGCATGGATGCCCTACCAGGAATTTAAGAGGAGGTATTTACAGAATCCTTGGCCTCACAACATAAATAGCTTTTTCCAAGGTGGCAGCCAGGTTCATCTGTTGAGTAGCAAAAACAGCCCAGAAGCTGTTAGCATATCTTACGCTGACATCTGACAAAATGGACTTTTTTTCCCTCTACAGCATGAGTTCTTTTTCTACTAGAAAGTTGAGATTCGCACTTTTTCTAGGGAGCAGTCTGACTGAGAGCTCCAGTTCCTGTGGGCAAGTCCTGGGATCCCTCCCCCCCCCCATCACTTCTCATTGAAATCAAAGCCTTATAACCTTCTCCTAGATCTAGGGAGGAGAGGTGATGGGGAACTTCAATCATATTTTATTTTTTGCATGTAATTGAAGTCTGAAATGCTTGCAATCTTAAGATTCCCTAGTCAGTTGAGTTATTTGGTGGGGTCAGAGGGTCTTGAGGCTTACAAGACTCCATTTTTCCCCCCTTTCCTTTGGTTCTCAGACTCTTGTGGTGTAGCTCCTTCCCACATGGAAAGGACAGCAGAGGAAGGAAATTATTACAAACAGCGTTCACTGGTTTCAGTCGTGTTCCCAGGCATAGAGCTGGCAGTGGTCACAGGCCTCTCTCTCTCCCTTTTTTCTTTCTCTCTCTTCCTCCCAACCCCCTACCCCAGCCCCTCTTCTCTCTCAGGCTTAATGATTTCCACATGGACATCTGGCATCTCAAGCCGAGCCTCCACTATTGTCTGAAATCTCCAAATTTAGAAGAAATATGAAAATTGTTAAACGTCCCTTCCTTAGTGGGTAAAACCAACAGTCTTCTGAACTATCACAGGTCAAGGCAGGGGAGGGGAGGGTCACATGACCATACCCTGACCAATGACTGCCCATGGAAGGTTTGACAGATGTGACTTCCAGCTGCCTGGCTTCTTCTTTCAGCTCATATAAGGTAAAAGAAAAAGGATTTCCAGCTTATGAGCCACAGTGAAGAGACTATTAGCAAAGAGCCCCCTCCCCTCTTTACATGCTGTTTAAAACAGCTAGAGTGGTTGCACAGGGTCCCAGTGGACAATTTATATTCTGGAGAGAAGACTTGATCCCCTCCCCCATTCCAAAAGTGCTCGCTTCACAACAGGTGTGGACAGTTACCAAGAGAGGTAAGTACAAGCTGGACAGGGAGGGTGGGTGTCAGGGTCTTCAGCTGTGCCGGTTCATAGCTGGCAACATAGTAAAAAGCCCTTCTGGTCCTAGAGCCCTGTCTGGGCTGTATTCAAACTTCCTAAAGCCGGTACGTACTCAGTGGACCAGTCTATACAGACTAAAGTAGGCAGGCTGGTTTATAACTGTTTGCAAAAGCAATTGCATGTGATAGTCCTCTCTTGGAGAATTTAAAGCCTGTTTACTGTATATTTTCTACCCATAGGTATCTATGTAAGATAATGTAATTCCTGGGCCATGCAAAATCTTGGAAAGAAGTTGAAAAGAAAAAAAAATAGAAATATAAGTTTGTCAGAGAAGGAAAGCGTGTATAAAAAGCAAAGAAAGAGAAACATTAGCGAACCAGAAGAGTGTATAATGACATTTGTTTTCAATCGGACTTCTTCCAGGAAGTTTTGTCCCCCACAGCTGACTCCTTGTCTGCTCACGGAGCTCTTTCCTGCTTTTCTCTGTCACACTTCCCTGCTCTCGGGAGAAAGTAGTTTGCGTGCCATGTTCTGTTAATATTCAGTAAGTCCAATAAAAATGGTGTCATCTTATTTTCCTCTGCTTTCTTTCGTTTTGGCCAGTTGTAGTGTTTATTGGAAGAAAGAACGAGAGACAATTCCTTCACTTCCCATGTCTTTTCTCATATTTTAGGCCCATTAGATGTTATGCATTTGGAGTAGTATGATATACTTATTGCATAGAAGCTTAGGATGGCCCAAAAGCCTAACAGATGGTCAGAGAACAGGTTGGGCAAATTTCCCATGAAGTGCCAGGCTCTCCGGTTTGTGTCCTCTTCCCAGAATTCTCTAGAGGGGTGAAAACAGGTTGTAAAAATTTCCAAAGAAGAAAAATCTCTCAGGCAATTGACTAGAAATAAAATCTGTACATTTCATTGCCTGCTGGTAGACGTCAGGATTGCTCAGTGAGCCCTATGCTGCAGAGTGGGTTTAACCAGCACACAAACTAGGCAGTTGCCTAGGGCAGCAATTTCCAGGAGCCAGCAGAGAGCAAACTAACTACAAGAATCATCAGCCTGGACTTTTACTTGCAGGGAGAGATGGAAATTCTCCATATTTTGAACTTGTATTGCAAATCAAAGTTTAATGCGAATATGGGTTTGTAAGTCGCTTAGTTCATTAAGCGGATTATAAACATTTTAAATAAATAAAATTAAAATGATGTCTTATCATGCATTTTTACAGACTTATTGGGGGGGAATGTGCTGAGATGATTCTGATTGCTGAGTTTAGCTATTGACATCTCTGCGATGCAGGCTTAAGAACATCCAAGTTAATTGGGGATCCAATGCAGAACCTCATTCCTGCTACACCAGGGGTGTCAAAGTCCCTCCTCGAGGGCTGAAATCCAGTCGGGTTTTCAGGATTTCCCCAATGAGTATGCATGAGATCTATTTGCATGCACTGCTTTCATTGTATGCTAATAGATCTCATGCATATCCATTGAGGAAATCCTGAAAACACAACTGGATTGCGGCCTTCGAGGAGGGACTTTGACACCCCTGTGCTACACTGACCTCAGAACATTATTGAGATTTGACCTGGGACCAACAAGAGGTTTAAATGTAAGATATATCAGAGTTTAGAGAAAGTGCCTGAAACGGCCCCGGGGATGGGCATAGCAAACACATTCCCAGAGTAATTTTCATTAGTATGCATATATTTGTGATTTGCTTTGATAATTGCAGGCATTTCCCGGTGTTCTGCTCTGGTCCATGTAAATTGTAAAGGCAGAATAAATTAAAGCGAAACTTCCACTACACTACTCTCCAAACTGGGTGTTCTCAAGGTACCCCTTGGGGGAAAGGGGTTAGTAACTGGGAGAGATATGTACGGAGTCTCTTCTCAGATGGAGGGAGGAGGGGCATTTTAGACTTTGGTAGTTTGACCCCAGGATACTGGTTCTTCTTATCATCACTGTGATATAATGAACCCCATCCTTGGGGGTGGAGGGGAGGGGGAGTTTGGAAATATGACACTAGAAATGGAGTATGAATGGAATTTTTCACATGGCAAATCGGAGTCTCTGGACAGATTTTTGTTCTTAGAAAAGTGTAAAATGTTTCAACAGGTTTGGCGGTTTACTGTGGCTCTGTGTGTGTGCCCTTGAGGAGGTCCCACAATTTCCCCACTCTGTCACTAACTGGGTGGGACTTTGAATGGGGAGGTTACTTGCTTCAGTTTCCCAACCTGTCATTTGCAATCTGAAGGGCCTTCCATAGAGATCATCTGCCCTGGAGGTGACTACGTGTGAGTTGGGGGGATATTTTAAATGCAGATGTTATATAAAGCAAAATCTGCCACTAACAAGCAAAGGAGGCCCTTATTCCTGCTCTCCATCTGGGAAATGTAAAACAAACCAACCTGATTGTACATCTGGTGATGAGGTATAGATAACATCAGGGATAAGGAAGGGCCAGCCATAGCATGTGTGTTATCAAAAACAGTCTCAATTTTCTGAAATGTGTGTACTGATCCTGTAGCTCATTATTGATCCTGAAAACATCTGCGTTTTGGGCTCTTGGGGAGGACGGGAAAGGTCTGGCACTGCCTCATCTCTCCTCATGCACAGCTTCTGATTTGGGAGTGTTCTGGTTAATTGACTAGTGGCCCTTTGATTTTATTCTAAGTATAAACTTTTCCTCAAATACTTTCCTCGGTTATGAAATTGCCCTTTCTCTTCCTTTTCCTCCCTGTCTGTCTCTCTGGTTTATAGTATCCATCCTCTGCATTTCATCAGAAGATTGAGAGTCTGCTTGAACTGCTGAAAAGACATCCACTGCCCCTGTTTCATTTTCCCTGAGCCCTCAATTCCTGGCAGCTGCCATCTTGGGCCATTTGCTTGGCAGGTTTTGCATTCTCAAGGTGGAATTTGCTCTGTCCTCTCTCACAGTCCAACAAGGTTTTCAAATATCTTCCATTTCACAGCTTTTTCAGTCTTTATAGCAGTGGTCTCCAACTCCAACCCTTTGCAGGGCCACATTTTGGATTTGTGGGTACTTGGAGGGCCTCAGAAAAAAGAGTTAATGTCTTATTAAAGACATGACAATTTTGCATGAGGTCAAACTCTTTATAGTTTATAAATCTTTCCTTTTGGCTAAGTCCTAATAATAATAAAATGTATAGCTAAAGAGAAACTGTTTTATTTTACTTTTCTGATTATGATAAACAGACCGAGGACCTCAAAATAGCACCTGGTGGGCTGAATGTGGCCCCCTGGGCTGTGAGTTTGAGACCAGTGGTGTATAGTGTACAAGGACCTTTGCTATTGCATGTCAAGCTTTACAGCCCAATAAAAAACAACAGGTCAAAGGGTTTCTCCTATTCTTTCTCTAGGAAAATTCCTGTCAAGTCTTTAGGTAAAGTTATGGCTGCCAGATTAATCTTCTTGATGCACAGTAATAAAAGTCTTCTTGACTAGTTTTCAGCAGTTACGCTCTCTGCATGGAGTCGAGCAAAAGATATTTCACCAATGTAGGCATAAGGCATGAACAATAGAAGAAGAGAATGGCCCGGGGACAAATTTGCCTCCATCCCCACGAGTTTTGCTGCTATCCCTAAACCTAACCGCACAAGCCTTGAACACTTATGATTTTAAAGTGTTGGAGGCTTGTGCAGGTGAAGATGAAGCCTGCAGGAATGGGGCAGAGACATGAAAAGAACTCGTATGAACGGGACGGGAAAATGAGTTCCGGCGAGGACAGGGAAAAAATTTGTCCCCGTATCATTTTCTACTTCCAAGCTGCATCTCAGCACACTGGGCCGGGGCCCATTTTCTCCTGCAGGATTCATTATTTCAGTGTGAGTTATTGAGTTGCTGCAATCCTTCCCATCATCTGCAGCCAACACCAGCTCAGTAAGACTTCCCTTCAAGGCTTGTATAGTCTAGACACTCAGCAGCGCTCACTGTGCTGTGCCCAAAATGGATTCTTTTCCTCAGAGTATGGTACTGGGGTGTAAGAAAGGATTGGACAATTTCCTGCTGGAAAAGGGGATAGAAGGGTATAGATCAGTGGTTCCCAAACCTGTCCTGGGGGACCCCCCAGCCAGTCAGGTTTTCAAGATATCCCTAATGAATATGCATGAGAGAGATTTGTATATAATGGAAGTGACAGGTATGTAAATCTCTCTCATGCATATTCATTAGGGATATCTTGAAAACCTGACTGGCTGGGGGTCCCCCAGGACAGGTTTGGGAACCACTGGTATAGATAGAGGATTACTGCACAGGTCCTGGACCTGTTGGGCCGCCACGTGAGCGGACTGCTGGGCACGATGGACCTCAGGTCTGACCCAGTGGAGGCATTGCTTATGTTCTCAGCCCATCTGCAATTGTAATTCCTAGGATAAGCAGCAAAAATCTGTTTTTTCTCCTTGGGATCTTGCCAGGTACTTGGGAGCTGGGTTGGCCACTGTTGGAAAGAGGATACTGGGCTTGATGACTGGTCTGTCCCAATATGGCAGCTTTTATGTCCTTATGTTATGTTTTGAGGGAAATGCATCCGTTTCCTTCCTTAGAAAGTCAGCCTTGTACACTTTGAACTATCCATATGATCTAATTCTTTTTGCATAGTTTGCAAGAGAAAAGCATTCACTTTGCGTATGTATAGATATGCTGATCCTCATTCCATAAACTGTGCACACGGTTACAGAACACCATCCTTTCTGCACTTAATGCAATTGCTTGATTGGCCTTTGATGCTCAAGTACCAATGATTTGCGTTAATGACCCTTGATTCTTATTAGCAATTGTGCACATAACTCTATCATGCACCTGTTCTATAAACCTAGAAAAGCGGAGACTCAGAGAAGACATGATAGTGACTTTCAAGATCATCTTTTAGGACAGACAAGTACCGACTCGGGCGGGTTCTTAGATGTATTTGTTTTGATTATGAATCGCTTAGTGCTTAATTTCTTGCACCGCCCTGTGTGTGGAGAAGTGTCTTCCTGTGCTTCTACGACCACATAAGTGTGTATGTGTACATGTTAAAGTGTACAAATGTATAGTTGTGGATGTGTGATTCAACTCTCTCGGCACCATTTCCAACTGGGCATCAGCTACGAGTACCTCTGCACAAGCTAGCAGCTGCCTAGAGTGTGATAGTGAAAGCCTGGCTATTTAGCAAAGCTTTTAGGTCTATATTTTTGAACTGTAATTAAGATGTTGTGAAGTCACTGGACTCAGTGCCTGTACTCAGATTGCACGTGGCAGGGACAGTGCACACATGCAGATGGTACTGTATACATTGACTAGAGCATTATTGTTAGATAAGAGAGTATGAGAGGCGGGGGGAAGGTGTTGATCTACTTGTTGCATTTTGGTGGGTCACTGAGTAAAAGAGATTGCAACCCCTGCAGGGACAGGGAACTAAATCCAAAAAAGAAAAGCCATTTGATTTCAGAGCAAATACGTTCCCTCACTCTGTAGGAAGAGAGTCATGGGGCAGTTTGAGAAGGGATTTTTTTTTTTTTTTTTGGGGGGGGGGTGAATTTGGGGACCCTGAATTCCAGAATAGGTTCCAGTGCAGGTCCTGGACCAAAAAGATTTCCCCACCACCTCGGTGTAAAGCCTACAAGTATCTTCCTCACACTGCCTTTGTACCTCATTTTAAAGGGACAGTTCAGACATGATTTCCCTTTGCAAAACCATCCTCAGACATAAAGCACCAGTGGATTTGACACCTGATGTTGGGTAGACTTGGAAGTGCAAAATACTTACATTATGCTCCTCAGAGAATGAAAAGGAGCAGGAAGGCAATTTTCAGGGGGAAATTATTAGTTAAAAAATAAAAGAAGAGAAAAACATGTCTACTACTAACAACAGTCCAACAAACTCCTGCATTAGATTTCATTGAGCTTGCTTATATCCCCCCCAAGAAAACAAATTATGGCAGACCTATCATTCAGGGAGGGGGCGCGTGGGGCTTTATCCTCCTAGCCATTCTAGAATGCTCTTAGAAGCCTCCAAAATGAGAGTCAGCCATTTCTTTGGGGATGAGAGGAGAACATGATTAAGAGAAAGCAGATGATCAGTTGACAAAGGTGCAGGAAATGGTAAATTGAAATCTAGAAAAACGCTTTCAAAACCTGATTGATGAGATTGGAATCATTTTACTGTTTCATTCTTGGAGCAACTTGGATACAGGTTTCTACTGATAACTGGCCTTGTTCCATTGTATTAAATTAGGCGCAGGCGTAGTGCAGTGAATAAGTTAGCGTGCAAGACTGTGAAACACTTTTCTTTTGTCTAAATACAGCAGGGTTAGTTTTCAAAGGCTCACAAACTATGTGGTAGAATTGGATGAACAGCTGAATCTGCCAAAGTGGGTTTGGGGTTACCTAACACTTTGCATATAGTTTTATAACATACAAACTTTTATTCACAAGAAAAAGAGATATTCCCAAAGATGTGACCTGAATAAGGAGTGTATGAAAGTTTCACAACTGTGTTTGTATACGTTCTACCACTGCTTGATTATATGCTCATACTTTAAGCTGTATTAAAAAAGGCATTGCCAAGGCACAACCTACCAAGATACTCAAACATGAAGGTCACGGACACCCTGTGTTTGAAGGAGCAGAAAAGAAGGCACACAGAGTGCCAATGAGGCCCTCCGGAAAATGTCTCCCTGTGTTACCACAGATTGGAGAAGATTATCATGCCGCTGTACCGGGCCATGGTACGCACCCCCCCCCCCTCCAATCTGGAATACTCCATCTAGCACTGGTCGCCGTACATGAAGAAGGACGTTGTACTACTCAAAAGGGTCCAGAGAAGAGCGACTGAAATGGTTAAGGAGCTGGAGGAGTTGCTGTACAGTGAGAGATTAGAGAAACTGGGGCTCTTCTCCATTGAAAAGAGAAGACCAAGAGGGGACATGATCGAAACATTTAAGATAATGAAGGAAATAGACTTAGTAGATAGAGACAGGTTGTTCACCCTCTCCATGGTAGAGAATGAGAGGGCACTCTCTAAAGCTAAAAGGGGATAGATTCTGTACAAACGTACAAATGTAAGGAAGTTCTTCTTCATCCAGAGAGTGGTAGAGAACTGGAATGCTCTTCCAGAGTCTGCCATAGGGGAAAACACCCTCCAGGGATTTAAGACAAGGTTGAACAAGTTCCTACTGAACCAGAACGAACGCAGGTAGGGCTGGTCTCAGTTAGGGCACTGGTCTTTGACCTGGGGGCCGCTGTGTGAGCAGACTGCTGGGTGCGATGGACCACTGGTCTGACCCAGCAGCGGCAATTCTTATGTTCTTATCTGCACAATAGCAAGCTATATCCACGGGTGAGCTTATGTGGTCTGTAGCTCCTCCAGTTTGGAGCTAGTAGGAATAGAACAGGTGGTGTCAACATCTGCACTGCCTAGTGTCCAACCATTTTTAAAAAAAATTACATTGATTGAAGATTTTGCATTTTACAATAAAAGTAAAACAATCCCATATTATCACTAAGAAATATAAAGAGAGCAAAGGATCAACCTTATCCCATGACAAATCTAATGTCTTCATTAATGTAAAGAAGAACATTTTAGAAAAAGGGGAAAAAATGAAGAAAGTCAAAAACAGTATTATACACTGTTGGACTCCTTTACTTCTTAACCGATTCTTCCATAACATTAAGTTTCCATATCATTGTCCACCATAATCCTTATTTTGAAAAGAAATTACCGTAAACTTCTCCTAGGATGTTTCAAAAAGAAAGTCATTCCCAAAGCCAAAGCTCTGGGATGTAATTTAAGAAGTTCCCTATGGGCTTCTTGAGTTTTAGAGGAAATATCAGAATAAACATATATTCTTTGATGATAAAAAAACAAAGTCTATCGTTTCTTAACAAAAACAGAGCCCGACCATTTGAATTCCAAGATTTACCAAAAGATCAACTAGGCACACCACAGCACAGAAAACAATCAAACATGGAATAACATAGTATTAGTAACATAATAGATGAAGGGAGATAAAAACATACATGACCCATTGAGTCTGCCCAATAAGATGGTTAGAGTTGTAATCATCTCTCATCGTTGGTTAATAGTCACCAATGTCTTCCCCTAAGTCTTTGTTTAGAGGAGAGCAAGATCTTTTGATAAGACACAAAAGACAGGGGGGAAGCCACTGCTTGTCCTGGATTGGTAGTATGGAATATTGCTACTCCTGGGGTTTTGGCCAGGTACTAATTGGCCACCGTGAGAATGTGCTACTGGGCTTGATGAACCAATGGTCTGACCCAGTAAGGCTATGTTCTTAAGTTCATACCAGTCTGCCAAAGACATAGTTCACAGAAAGTGCTTTTAAGGAAAACTGACAGTTTCGGCATGATAGAAATTCCCTCACCCTGGCCTACCAGAAGTGGGATCTAGTGACAGGACAGGAATGTCTGCTGGTCATTGAGCTGAAGTAAGTATCAACAGACATCACAAGTAACCATTAAGCCTGCGGAAACCTTGGCAGAGCAATGTTACACTGCCTCTTCCAGATGTGGCCAGCTGTAAGCACTGGAGGGAAGGGAGCATGCCATAAAACAGATTTACATTAAGACCTTCTGGGAGGGCTCCAGCATTTCTGCCTTAAGCCACAATCGAAGGCCAAAAGTCTAACTTCATTTTAACTTTCTTTGATTTTTTTTTTTTTGCTAGATTTTTGTGGGGTGATGGAGAAAAGGAATGGGACTGGTATCAGCAAGTTTTTAACTTTGATATCCTGCCTTTCTATGGGTACAATCAAAGCAATTAATGGATGGTTAAGTGACTTGCCCAGGGTCACAAGGAGCTGCAATGTGAGTTGATCTTGGCTCAGGCCATTGTACTAACCACTGGGCTACCCTGAGCAAATACAGAGGAATGTATTTTATATTGTGATTGAATTGTATCGATGCGATCTGATGTATTTGACCTCTTTAGACCGACTCACTCTAGTGTAGGAAAGACGTTCCACAAGTGAGACTCAGTCTGTTTCTGAAAATAGGAGTGACAAAGAATGTACCTTTTCCATTCTCCTGTCCAGCAAGCCTCTCCCACTCACATGCCCATGCTTGTAAATACCCTGGCCACAGAAATGGTCCATAGGCTTTGGCATTAGGCTTTATGAATGAATGAATGAATTAGGGTGGTCTATTCTCTCCAGATTTCCTGACAAGAGACAGCTTATTATGGGCTTTCCTTACTAGCGTGGTAATATTTCAGTAACTTCACAAAGCCCTCAGTGACATCACAAAGAGAGCGATGGGATCTTTAATAGCATCACGTAGATACCAAGTGACTGCTTGACATAATGGAACTAATGGAGTGCTTCTCACTGGCCTTCAATCTGTTCAGAACTTTGCTGCACACCTCATATTCCACCAAGTTCGCTAAGCCCACACTTCCCCTCTCTTCAAGTCACTTCATTGGCTCCCTATGTCTTTCTGAATACAGTTCAAACTTCTCTTACTAACCTACAAGTGTATTCACATCGCAGCTCCTCAGTATTTCTCCTCCTCCCCCAGGCACTTTGCTCATCAGGTCAGTCTCTCTTATCTGTACCCTTCTATGGCCAACTCCAGACTCCGTCCCTTCTATTTTGCTGCACCATATGCATGGAACAAACTGCGTGACTCAGGGCTAGATGCACAAAATTCTCAGATCGTGTACCGATGCTCGCTAAACCAGTTTGATTGATTTAATGACCGACGGAATTTAATGATCTGATTTTCAAAATGGTTTTCAGTGTGGTCGTACATTCTCCGATTCTGGCATGCAAATGGCCTCATTACTATTAAAATGTGGTCATTAATATGAAAACCAGCCATCCCATCAATGGCCTAACACTGCATGCCAGAATCGGATCAGTAATACCGACCCGAAAAAAAACAAACAACCGGTCTAGTGTGTTACCAACAGGTCTGCCTGTTTTTCTTTTTTTTCTCCTATGGGCACAAATATTGTGTATGTGTAACACACTCACAATATCTGGCCCATAAAAAAAAAAAGTTGAGCCAGAGTACAAATTCCAGCGCAGTTCCTTGGGATCTTAGGTGGCACCATAAATTAGATGCTACAAAATAAATAAATAAATAAATAAATAAATACACACACTGCCAGTTCTGTAACAGTGCCTAAGCTGTGACTGAGCACGGGTGGCATTGAAACACCAAAATATAGGCACAACCACTTATATCAACTCAATAGCAGGTATAAGTGGGCATGGCCAAGTGCACCATGCCACACACCCAGCTTATATCATTCTCCCCTGCATAACATACTCATGCTGTGCCCAGTTGCATGCCAAGGAACTTAAGCCCATATTTTATAGAAAAGCACCTGGTGCTTATGGCAATCATGCACTTAAGGGCTATTATTCCATAAATATGTGGGCGTAACTGGTGACACACCTCAGAGAATTTTCCTTCACACCCTCCATTTGCTCAGATATAATCCTCTAGGGACAAGGAAATACTGAATGAAACACACCTTGAGCTACTACTGGAAAAGGTGTGAGACAGATCCAAATAAATCAATATTAACTGTTCTTCCCTGAGGCATTTCAATGAATGGCTGGGAATCGTCAAAAGCCAGTTTGTCTCTGGTAAAACAAAGCTGAGCCAAGAAAAGTGCAGGCAGGTTCCAATTGCCCGTTAGGCCATACCTTTAATTGGGCAAGACCGAGGCAAAAGACAATTTCGAGGAGGAAAAGGAAGAGGCAACCTTTGATTCCATTGCCACAATTTCTGAGATCTTCCCACCCCTGCACTTAAATATGTGCAAGACTGGTCCTAGTATGCACCTAAGCCAGAGGTGACACATCCTAGTTAATTAATCCGCTATTTGTTGGCAATAGCAGGTTATAAATGATTTAACTGTATCATATTAGATCTGAAGCCTGGAGTCGTAGGAAGTAAATGAGAGCAAGAAACCCTGGAGGCGGAGGGGCAAGGTATAAACTAGAGTTTGCAAGTATTCTGTACACTGGGAGAAGACTCATTTTAGAAGTATAGAACAGTCATCAGAATAGAACCAAAAATGAGTTCTGAAAGTAAATTTCTATACTGTTCTGGTAATTCAGAGCTTCCACCCCATCTGATGATCTGGAGTTTTCCCACCCTCTAGCAAGGTACCACAATGGACAATTTTGGCCCCTATACTTTTTACCATTTTCTGACTCCATTGGCCACCCTGCCACAAAGTTTGGTATCTCTGCTTATATTATGCAATGCCCATATGACTGTTAACAGCTCATGACATTTGGGACCCGCTTTTTCAACACTGGGCGAGATTATCAGCTGGTTCTGAATTCTCATAAATCTGAAGCTTTCACATCTCTTCTCTTTCAGCTTTCTCTTTGCAGAGTCCCTCTTCCTATATGAGAATCTGCTCAGGTGCTTGGTCTCCTCTTTTACGCATATCTGTCTTCTCCTATGTCCTTGGCTGGTCAGAAATCCTTCCTTGCCTTGAGGAAGATTTGCTCAATCAGACTATACCTCAATACTAAGGCATTAGCCATGCTCTTGTTCTAACTTATCTGGACTACTGCAATTCTCTTCATCATGGTCTTCCTCCTTATCATGTTTGCCATCTTCAACTGATTCAAAACATGGCTATATAGCTACTTGATGACACAAAATGCTCAGATCACATCTCCCTGATTCTTTTTGAACAATAATGGATACACAGAATGTAGAGAATTCAGTGTGAAATCGGACCCCTCACGCTGTCTGTTTTGGTCTTGGTTCCTTATTGGCTTACCTATAACCTTCCATCTGTATGTTTCAATTTGCTCTATTTCTTGGTCTGACCATTTTCTGCTGTATCTCATCTGATCTTTGCCAGATGTCTCCTCTTCCTAAGTTTGACTCTCAAGACTTGGCTTTTTCTACAAGCTTTCTCTTCTTTTCTCACATGACCTTCTTAAATCTCCTCTTTATGGTTTTCATTTCTGCCTTCTTTTCTCCTTGTCCCATTTATCCTCATCTTTGATTAGTTTCTATCTTGTTTGTTTTTACCATTGCTCATTTTTATGATTGTAAACCAGCTTGATATCTCCAAATAAATACATCTTTCAGGCTGTAGCGGGGCCTGGTACAGTGTAATTTAATACAATATTTGCTATTTGAGCCTTTATAGGTGTGCATCAGAATAGTTTATAATATTAAACACTAGAAAAAAGGAATGGGACGTGTATATCGCCTTTTTGTGGATACACATTCAAAGCAGTTTAAATAATTAAACCCAGGGCAGCTACTCCTCACCTCACTTGCCGTGAAGTAGAGGAGTAGTCCAATGGTTACTGCAGCAGACTATAATCCTGGGGAACTGGGTTTAGTTCTCACTGCAGCTCCTTATGACTCCAGGCAAGTCACCAAACCCTCCATTGTCCCAGGTACAAAAAGCTTAGGCCCTCTTTTACAAAGCCAATTACCATGGTGGCCCATTGGGAATTAATGGACTTTGGTGCCATTGCCATGCGGCTTTGCAAAAGTGTGTGTGTGGGGTGGGGGGTTAGATTGAAACATAAGAACATAAGAATAGCCTTACTGGGTCAGACCAATGGTCCCATCAAGCCCAGTAGCCCATTCTCACACTGGCCAATCCAGGTCACTAGAACCTGGCCAAAACCCAAAGAGTAGCAACAATCCATGCGGAATCCTAAAGAATAGCAAGATTCTGGAATCCCAAAAAGCAACAAGATTCTCAAATCCCAAATAGTAGCAGCATTCCATACAGAATCCCAAGGAATAGCAAGATTCCAGAACCCCAAAGAGTAACAAGATTCTTGAATCCCCAGAGAGTAGCAACATTCCATGTTACTGATCCAGGGCAAGCAGTGACTTCCCCCATGTCTTTCTCAATAATAGACTATGGACTTTTCCTCCAGGAAATTTTCCAAACCCTTCTTAAAACCACTCTTACCACAACCTCTGGCAGTGCGTTCCAGAGCTTAACTATTCTCTGAGTGAAAAAAAATTTCCTCCTATTGGTTTTAAAAGTATTTCCCTGAACCAACGAGTTTCCCCTAGTCTTTTTAATTTTGGTTGCTGTGAAATCAATCCACTAGGGACAGAGTAGGTACCTGCATATAATGGACAACACTGTGTATGTCCAGTAGTGCAATAGAAATGATTGGCAGTATGGATACATTGAACAGCTGATGTAATTCAAGAAGAAATCACTGACTGGTTTGGGAGATTTCAGAGGCACGTGGCATGACTACCTAAGAAGAAAGGGGATACTCTAGAATCATCACACTCAATCCATTTACACCTTTACTTGAAGCTTTGAATGAACTGTCCACTCCCCAACCCAGATGCTTCAGCCATTTCCTCAAAAACCCAGACTGTGCTGACGTCCTTTCTGGAGAGGGTAAATCTCTTGCCTCAGGGTGTTCATCACATTCCCATGTGTGTCTGAGTATGCTGAGAAACGTAGGACAGCTATACATGGGAATAATCAAGTGTTCTAGGAAGCCCAAGAGTAGGGGGTTTGCTGATGTCATTGAAAAGAGCCCCAGGGAAACCTTTTCTCTCCGGGTAGGAATGCCACAAATATACAGAGGACTTGGGAGTGTAGTGTGAGAGGCCAAGATCACACGCTCCTAGCTTCCTGGGTTAGCGGAGGCTGACAGACAGCTTGCAGAGGGCTATGGGAGAGGATGAAGCTCTCAGCTCTTTTTCCCACAACTTTTAAAAGAAGAGGAAAAAGTTTAACCCTTTCATTGGCAGATGGTGAAACAGCAGCTTTACGTACTTTGATGTTGAATGAGAGCTAATGATCTCCCATAAGAGCCATAGAAAACAGGGTGAAGCTCTGCTGATTCTAGACTCTAAAATGGAAAAGCTCCTTACAAGGTGCTTTGAAAGTTAATCAGAATATGTATTGTTAGTCCAATAAAAAGGTATCATCTTCTTTTATTTCTCAAAATTTTCTTTAAAGCAAGAGGCTGCTCCTTAATAGTTAATAAACCCAAATCTTTAGCTCCTTACACTGACTGTGAAAGAAGCAGGAAATTTTTGGGAACTGCTGAGCTAAGTCAGCAGAGGAAGTGCCAATAATGTAGTGAGCGGAGTGGTAGTCGGGAGTGAGTTAGCTGTGCAGATGGGGCAGTGCCGCAGTCCCTGGGCAGACGCCTGATCCATGACCACTGACATGCTTTACTGCAGTCCGAATTTTCCAACGCACACTGTGAAGCAGAGGCAACAGGATTAAGTGGCCTCACTGTCTTATGAATGCAGGTAGTTGACAGGGACCCGAACGGCCTGGTGCATCCAATAAGACCATGCTGCTTAGCATTAACAAGGTACCTTTGACAGGACATGTCTCAGGGAGAACTGTCAGGCTTAATGGGAAATAAAGCCAGAGACATTCGTTACATAAGAACATAAGAATAGCCTTAGTGGGTCAGATCAATGGTCCATGAAGCCCAGTAGCCTGTTCTCATGGTGGCCAATTCGGGTTCCTAGTACCTGGCCAAAACCCAAGGATTAGCAACATTCCAGCATCTCAAAGAACAGCAAGATTCCGGAACCCCAATGAGAACAACTTTCCAGAGCTGAGACTGTGATGTCATAATACCTCTCCACCAATGCCTAAGAGCCAGCCTCATCAATGGCTTAATTGTCCTATACTTGGATCATCTAAGAATAGCCTTACTGGGTCAGACCAATGGTCCATCCAGCCCAGTAGCCCGTTCTCTCAGTGGCCAATCCAGGCCAAAACCCAAGGAGTAGCAATATTCCATGCTATCGATCCAGGGCAAGCAGCGGCTTCCCCCATGTCTTTCTCAGTTATCAGAACATAAGGTAAAGAGTTAAATTTTCTATAATGTAGAGTTTATTTGTTGGAAAAGGCAGAAAGTGAGAATGCCAAGTGCCATGGCAGTTCCCAGCTCCAAGACATGAGAAACCTTAAAAGGCAGAGTTTCAGCCTGCACGCCAGGCACCCTGCCAGATGTTCAATTTGCTCCTTAAAATAGTTATACATGGATAAGGGAGAGAACGAGACAGACAGATGGAGGGATTCTGAGCAGGAAAACAAAGCTCTCCTGGGGACCAAGAACCACACACAGGATCTGGAAAGGCAGAAATACTAGGAGGTTATTAGCACTGCTAGGTCTGGCTCTGAAATCAATTTCAGTGAATTTGGAGTTTACTGGTATCTATCTACGTCGTTAAGCAAAGAAAAGGACTACAGCTACCAGAATGCACTGGGATGCACAAGCATTCCACAGAACCTGAATCTACCAGGAACTTAAACCGTGCTATCATTATAAACCTGCCAGCACAGGAGCCCTCAAGGAATTAAAGGAAACTTCCATCTCCTACTGGATCGTATTGGTGTGGAAAGGATTCTTCTGTGGCTTACAGTTTTTTCAGGATAGTTAGGCCAAATAAATACTGCAACAGCAAACACTCCTTACTGGCTTTGATGGTGCCCAGAGCGCCCCGCTCCATGTGGAGATTGCAGATACATGCACTGTCATTAGATCCAAGAGAAATACTTTCTATTTGGGTCTCACTGCCAGTATTCTGGTACTTTCCTGAGCCCAGGGCAAGTGATAATCCATAGCCCACAGCAGGATGGAAGCCTGGCAGGTTTTCAAGCAGCCCCTCAGGAGTACCACAATAGCTTTCTGCAAAGCGTCAAAGTCATTGCTCCTCCGATAACTGTGTGGCTGATTCAGGGCATTTCCCAGTGGCTGTTGTACCAGAGCGGAGGGAAGAGAGAGAGTGAGGTGAATTACACTGCGGTTCCCAAATATTGTCACTTGTTTGGAGCCGTTACATTCACAGAAATCAAGGGCAGGATTCTCTGATTAGAGGTTTTTTTTTCATTATGTTATGATCAATGTATCATTTTAACTTCCTGCTTAGTTGGCTGCAGCTGGTTTGTATTTTGATTGCTCTGTTAAAGATAATCATTTCTCATTAGCGGTGGTATTACTGCAATGAACATTTTCTTTACACTCTTAAGTTATGGATTGTTTGTAGAAATATGTTTGACAAGTCACTTCCTTATTAGAGAGATAAGTGTCGGGTGCAGATTACTGCCCTCTCTGTCTCTTCAAAACATGTCCAGAAGTCCAGTTGTGGCCAGCAAAGAATGCTGTATACATACATAGGCGATGGATTTTTTCTACATAATATCCCAGCATTGACAATTTATAACACTAGGCCATGTAAGCTACTATCTGGCCACAGTTATGTATTTAAAATGGGATGATATTTGAGGCGGGCTAAGGGGTGGAGATGGGCCACAAGTTATATGGATAGCCGAAGGCCAAAATAGCAGAGAACTTTGTCCAGGTAAGTTATCTAATTGAAAATGGCATTCATTGGCCAAAATTTTTTCCTAGCCATACCACTTCCTATGCACCCTAGCATCCTTCTAGCTTTTGCCATCACCTTTTTAATCTGTTTGGCCACCTTAAGATCATCACTTACAATCATTCCCAAGTCCTGCTCTTCTGTCGTGCACATAAGCTCTTCACTCTCTAATCTGTACCGTTCCCTCAGGTTTTTGCAGCCCAAATGCATGACCTTGCATTTCTTAGCATTAAATTTTAGCTGCCAAATTTCTTCAAGCTTTGCCAGGTCTTTCTTCATGTTATTCATACCATCCGGCGTGTCTACTCTATTGCAGATTTTCATATCATCCGCAAAGAGGCAAATCTTACCCAACTCTTCAGCAATATCATTTATGAAAATAATAAAAAGAACAGGCCCAAGTACAGAACCTTGAGGCACACCACTGGTAACATCCCTTTCCTCAGAGCGATTTCCATTGATCACTACCCTCTGTCGCCTTCCACTCAACCAGTTCTTGACCCAGCCTGTCACTTTGGGACCAATCCTGAGGGCACTCAGTTTATTTATTAGACGTCTGTGTGGAACACTGTCAAAAGCTTTGCTAAAATCTAAATACCCACATCCTGTATCCAATTTTCTGGTCACCCAGTCAAAGAAATTGATCAGATTTGTCCGACAAGACCTACCTCTAGTGAATCCATGTTGCCTCTGGTCCTGTAATCCAAGGATTCCAGAAACTTCACCATTCTCTGCTTTAAAAGTGTTTCCATTAATTTGTTTACCACAGAAGTCAGACTTACCGGCCTGTAATTCCCTACTTCTTCCTTACTTCCACTTTTGTGGAGAAGGACCACATCCGTCCTTCGCCAGTCCTCCGATACCACTCCTGACTCTAGAGATTCATTGAAAAGGTCAGTCAGCAGAGTTACCAGAACGTTCCTAAGTTCCTTCAGCACCCTCGGATGTACACTATCTGGCCCCATCGCTTTGTCTACCTTTATTTTAGCTAGCTCCTCACAAACACAACCATCTGAAAATCGATCAGAGTCTATTACTCCTCCATCCCTATTCATGTTTGTCTTCTGTGGTCCCCCTCCTGGCGTTTCAGCCGTGAACACAGACTAGAATATTTGTTAAGCAATTTGGCCTTTTCTTTACCAGCTTCTACATATTCCTCCCCTTCACCTTTGAGTCTCACAATGCCACTTTTGCATGTCTTCCTATCACTAATATATCTAAAAAATGTCTTATCTCTCCATTTTACCGTGTCAGCTATTTCTTCTTCATCTTTGCTTTTCTGACTACTCGACCAGCCTCTCTTAACTTTTCCAGATATTTTTGCCTGTCTTCCTCTTTCTGCGATCTTTTGTAGTTTATGAAAGCTACCTCTTATTCCTTACCTTCTCAGCTACTACTTTGAGAACCAAAGTGGCCTTCTTTTCCTCTTACTTTTACATACTTGCCTCACAAAAAAGTCTGTTGCCCTTACAATAACTCCTTTTAGTTTTGCCCACCACATTTCCACACCTTCCAGACGTTTCCATCCAGACAATTCCTTGACATAATCCTCCATCCGAACAAAGTTAGTTTTTAAAAAGTCTACCTTTGCTTCTGAATGAACCCTCTCTATACCCATCTTAATATTAAACCGTACCATGCAGTGATGACTGGATGCCATATGATCACCCACGGTAACATCCAAAACACTTTCCCCTTTTGTAAGCACTAAATCCAGTATGATCCCATCCCGCATGGGTTCCATTACCAACTGCTGGAACAGTTCTCTTTCTAAAGAATCCAGGATCTCCCTAGTTCTAGAAGACCATGCAATAGGGATACCCCAATCAACATCTGGCATGTTAAAATCACCTATTAGTAAAGCTTCCCCTTTTTTAGATATATTCAGAATGTCTACTATTAAATCTCTGTCTACTTCTTCCGTCTGTGAAGGAGGCCTGTATATCACACCAATGTAAATATATTCACCATTCTCTCTTTCCAAATTGATCCACGGGGCCTCTTCTTTGCCCTGCAGATCCTGAAATTGTGTGGCTTTAATATGATCTTTAACATATAACATTACTCCCCCCTCCTTTTCTTCCTACCCTGTCTTTCCTGAACAGATTATAGCCCAGTTATGGTTCTCCATGATCGCCACTATATCCAACTCATCTTCTTCCATCACAGCTTCTAGATCCAGAATCTTGTTTCCCATATTTCGAGCATTAGTATACACTCCTCCCTCCTTATTCACAGTTTCAGGACTTGTGGTTTCGCCTAATTTGCATTTTTTTGTGCCAGGACCCCCCCCTAGTGAATCAACCTTACCTGGTGGTCTAGCGGTGACGCGGGACGGAAGCGATCTTCTTACACTCCTGCCCCGTGCAGAGCCTTCATCGAAAATGGCTGCTGTGAGTTCCTGTGGTCTCATGAGACTACAACGGGAACTCACAGCAGCCATTTTCGAAGACGGCTCTGCACGGGGCAGGAGTGTAAGAAGATCGCTCCTGCCCCATGTCACTGCTAGACCACCAGGTAAGGTCCAGGAGGCAGGAGGGAGGTGGGGGTGGGTCAGAGCCAGCCCAAAAGGTATTTGCAAATTTTCAATATTCATGGGCTGACTCTGCCCCTAACCACTGCGAATATGGAGGGGGGAGTGTATACTGCTTTCCAGACATCGCCCCCTTTTCCCATCCATGTAGAGGTATTCAGTGATTTACTTACCTGAGGGCTTATACTCACCTGGGAGCTTTGATCACCCTGCCCCATCACTTCTAGTTTAAAGCCCTCTTCAGTAGATTGGCCAGCCTGCCGGCAAAGACACTTCTTCCCTTCTTTGATAGATGCACACCATCCCTTGGAAAATCATCGCATGGTCCAGGTAGCCAAAATGCTCTCGACGACACCATCCACCAAGCCTGTAAGAGAAACAGCGGGGTCTTGAGATGGGAGACTTTAAATGGATTTTGCAGTTTCTGTGCTTCTTTGTCTTCTAGCTAGGCTGAGCTAGTCCTGGATTTATCTGCACTGCCTCTGTGGACCTGTAGGCTTGATTTCCTTGGGAGAATTTGAGATGAATGTTATATGCAAACGGAGGTTACAAGCAGCATAACGCTACATAGAACTTAAACACAGAATCATGCATGTTCCATTTAGTTTTACATGCTACTTAAGTCTACACATGGAATGTAGGATAAGGCATCGAAATCCGCAAGTTTTTTCTAAACGTTATCTTTCTATAGAGTGAGTATTCTTTACAGAATCTGAGTTTCCTTAAGCCCTTAACATGGACTTCTTGAAAAGTCATTTTTTAGGCCTTTGTAAAACAGCGCATGTACAGTAGTTCCACAAATTTCATAGGGAAGTTGAGTTCCACACCTTTGCAATTTGATAGCAAAATGATTTGCTATGAGGAAGCTGTTTGGCATTCAAAACACTATACAGCGATGCTCCATTCATCGGTAGCCAATGTAGCTCTATGAGCAGCGGAGTGACATGGTCAAATCTTGATTTGGAGTATATAAGTTTTGCTGCAGTGTTTTTCATCAGCTGAAGATTTTTCATTAGTTTCACAGAAATTCCGAAGAACGGTGCATTGCAATAGTCCAGTAGAGACAGTATTAAAAATTGTACCAGTATCCTGTACTGTGGTTGGAAAAAGTAGAATCAGACCTTTCTTAATTTCTGTAGTGTAATAAAGTATTTCTGGATTAAATTATTAACATAGTCCTTAAGGTTCAGCGAACTGTCTAGATCAGGGATAGGCAATTCCAGTCCTCGAGAGCCACATGCAGGTCAGGTTTTCAGGATATCCACAATGAAAGTGTATGAGATGGATTTGCAGGCATTGTCTCCTTGAGATGCAAATTTATCTCATGCACATTTATTGTGGATGTCCTGAAAACCTGACCTGCCAGTGTCTCTCGAGGACCGGAATTGACTACCCCTGGGCTACAGTGACTCCCAGAACTTTTGAGGTTTTCTCAGTGTTGAAGCTTGTGTCGTTTGTCAGATCTATGATGGATTGGATTATGTGTGTGTGTTGCCCAAACCATAACAATTTGTTTTTTTTCCGTGTTTAGTTTGAGATGGTATGTTACCGACCATTCTTGTACTTTAGTTAACATTTTGGAAAGTATGGCAGTCATGTTTGATCTGTGGGAATAAGTAGAAAACCATCTGTGTGAGGAAGTTATTTTTCACACAGAGGGTGGTGGATACATGGAACGTGCTACCAGAGGATGTGATAAACAGGAGCACGTTACAGGGGTTCAAAGAAGCTTTGGATAGGTACTTGGAAGACAAAGGGATTGAGGGGTACAGATAAGAGTAAAGGTAGATTATAGGGATGGGATTAGAGGTAAATTACAAAATTAATCAGGGACCACTGTTCAGGCACTAGGCCTGATGGGCCGCCGCGGGAGCGGACCGCTGGGCAAGATGGACCTCTGGTCTGACTCAGCGGGGGCAACTTCTTATGTTCTTATCATCCCAAATTTAGTGTGGTCATAAAGATGTTGTTTAATAGAGGTAAAATAGGGGATCCTTGCGCTACACCACATGATGGAGACCAGTAGTCAGATAAGGATCCATCTTTCAAGACTCTGTAGTGCAGGGCTGCCCAAGTCCGGTCCTCGACATCAACTGTCAGGCCAGGTTTTCAGGATAGCCACAATGAATATGCATGAGAGAGCTTTGCATACCAAGAAGGCAGTGCAGGCAAATCTTTCTCATGCATATTCATTGCGGATATGCTGAAAACCTGGCATGCCAGTAGATCTCGAGGACCGGACTTGGGCAGCCCTGCTGTAGCATCTTTTCATCAGAAAGCCTTGAAACCCTTTCAATACCAGTCCTGAAATTCCTAATTCAGATAGTCTGTTTAATAATAAAGTGTGATTTACCATATCAAACACTGCTGAGACTTTGAATTTTAAAAGCAGCGTTTGTCCGCCCATACTTAACCATGATCTTACTCTAGATACCAGATCAATCAAGCATGGTTCTGTGCTGTGTAGGTTTCTAGATTCCAGTTTGTCTTTTAGTTGGGAGGCGACTACAAACTCTATCAACTTCGTCATAAACGAATGCGTGCTATCGGCCTGTAGCTTACTGTTTTGAATTGGCCTAGGTCTGCTCCTTTTGGGATAGGTGTAAGTAGAATTTCTCCACATCTTCTGAAAACCATCCTTGCTTCAATGTGGAGTTAACCATCTTAACTAACCAGTTCAGCACTTCCGACATATCCCAGTAGAGGTGGAATGGGCATAGATCCAGTTGGCATCCCTTTCCAGATAGTCTCTTTACTAAAGGTTATAATTCTGTTACTGTGATAGAATTGAAAGCTGTCCATACACTGTCTACTGGTATATCAGCTAAATTACTCTTAGAGCTAATATCATCTGGTTGATTGTCTGCAGTGTTTCCAAATGGTTTAAATATATTCTCAATTTTGTTTGCAAAGTGTAATGCTAATGAGTTAGGTGCAGGGGAATCTACATTTGAGGCAGTTTTATCAGAATTTTGTACATCTTCTTTAGGTCTGGCTTGTCTACCCAATATCTGAGTAATATATGCATTTATCTGTTATAATGTGTATGCTGTTTCCTCCAATTGTCTCTAAGCGATTGATCTCCTGACTTCCTCCAAGCTCTTTCTAGTTGTTGGCATTCTCCTTTCAAGCTTCTCAGGTCTGCTAAATACTACTGTGTACTACTAAATATTTCTATAGCACTACCAGCCATACGCAGCACTGTACAGAGTAACGAAGACAGTCTCTGTCTGAAGGAGCTTATGATCTACACAGACAAGACAAACTAATAGGATGCCATGGATACAGTTAAGGAGAATGGTTAATTGCTGGCTAGGTTGGTGGGCAGTGGGGAATGGGTTTATGGATTGAAGGCTATATCAAAAAGGTGGGCTTTCAGTCTGCTTTTAAACAAGGGAAGGGGCTTAGCGGACAACCTGGGTAATTTATTCCAGGCATAGGGGGCAGCTAGATGAAAGGAAGAAAGTCTGGAATTGGCAGCGAAGGAGAAGGGTACAGCTAAGAGGTTCTCTGGGAGGTGTATAAGGAGAGAGCAGAGATATTGAGGGGAAGCAGAATGAAGTCACTTGTAGGTCAGCAATAGGAGTTTGAACTGTATGTGAAGGTGGATTCAAGGAGAGGGGTGGGTTTTTTTTTCATTTCTAGGTAGTTTTCTGTCTACTAACAGTGTTATCAATTCTAATGTAAATTCTATAGATTTGGGAGTTTGTTTTTTGTAGATAGAATCCCACCTTTTCCCAGAACTTTTCTCCGTCCACAGATTGGAACCCTCCTGCAGTCTAGTGGAAAGCAGGCCAGGCTAGATGGGCACAAATGTGTGGGTAAAGCACACTTAAAAGACAAAAGAATGTCCCAGATCTTTTGCTAACCACTTCCTCTACTCATGGAAAGCAAAGGACTCTACAAGGCTTTCTAATTGATACCATAAACCTGTGTTTTGTTCCTGGTATTATAATTTATCCCAGCCTGAATCACAAAGAAAAACACAAGCTCCCCTTTGCCTTCTTTGGCTGGATGCCAGATTTAAGATTCAAGTTGTTTAATGTTCAGCCCCAGGAACCTGGCTTTAACCATAAAAGGCCGGCATTTTCTGCAGCCCAATCACAAAAGCAGAAGCTATTTTTAGTTAGCAGGACTATGTCTGAGTTCAGAATGAAAATGAGATTATAGAGTCAGATAGACCCCACTCCCTCCCTTTTCTATGCAAAATCTAATGAAGATATATATACACTGGAACAATTATTAGAAACTAGAACAAACCAAACAAAAAGCTTTTTCCCCACTAAAAAAATCATCCAGGAATATCTGTTAAGTCACAAAAACATACTATGTTGAGACCTCATTTAGAATATTGTATACAGTTCTGGAGACTACACCTTCAAAAAGATAATCAGGATGGAGTCAGTCCAGAGGAAGGCTACTAAAATGGGGGACAGACTTATAGATCTCAATATGTATACTTTGGAAGAAATACTCTTTAAAAAGCTATTAGCTCTTTTGAGAGCTAAAGCATGGCGTCAAAAGGACGGTGTATAAGGTTAAGGGGACAAGTTCCTCGAAAAAACCTAATGGTGAAACATGTCGGAAGAAGTGCTCCTTCAAGCGACATGTACAAACTAAAAGATAAGTTGAAATTAATATATTGTAAAATATTTTTGATAGAATTTAAAGATCAGTTTCAACAACACTTGCATTTGAGATCAATAAAGAGTGGGGAATGTAAATCCCAAGTGGATGTCTAATGCTGATAATTCTGGGTATCACTGCTGAGATCTATTGGTTGAAAACTTGAAGAGTATTACCGTATATTGATTCCAACCTTTTAAGAGATTTTTCAACCTGAATCTGTGCCAGTGTTTGGATAGTGAGTTATACTTTGGAAGAAAGGCAGAAGAGAGAGAAGATAGAGATGTTTAAATACCTCCGTGGCAAGTCACTTTCAATTGAAAGGAAACTCATAAGAGGGCCTAGGAGGAAGGAGAAAGGGTACAGGCCCAGGAGGAACCTGTGGAAATACTTCTTCATAGAAAGGGGGTGAATTCGTGAAGGTGGCATACTGAGGGTGAGAGATGAAAACTGGTTGCAAACGATATGGGTGTAAACTACTGTTTGGAAAATACGCCTAAAAATGCAGTGGAAAAGGGGCCCAGATCCCCCAAAATATGGGGCAAGCCACTGCTTGCCCTGGATCGGTACCATGGCATGTTGCTACTCTTTGGGTTTTGGCCAGGTACTAGGGACCTGGAGTGGCCACCCTGAGAACAGGCTACTGGGCTTGATGGACCTTGGTCTGACCCTGCAAGGCGATCCCTAAGTGATAAAATTGGCAGATTTGTAGTAAGTATTTCTATTTTAGCTTTAGATTTCTTTAGTAAAAGGTTTTTCAATCCAATGTTAATCAACTCGAATAATGCCTAATGGTTTGTACAGTGGGCAGAAAACTTGGGGAACTGGGTTTGACTCCAGCTGTGGCTTCTTCTGCTCCTGGGCAGGTTACTAAATTTTCCATTGACCCAGGTACTGAAAAAGTGACTGCATATAATAAATGCAAATCCCTTTGGGCCCCTTTACAATGTCACGGTAGCGATGCTGCCTTGGTAAAGGCACCAAAGCCCATAGGAATAGAATGGGCTTCGTGGCTTCCACTGCAGCAGCATTGCTACTATGGTTTTGTAAAATGGGGCCCTTTGACCCTCCCTTGTCTTGCAGGACAATTTCTTATGGCTAACATGTTTCATTCTGTTTCTTGCAGGATTGGCTTTGGTGCTTTGAAGAAAACATGGCCATGGAAGGGGGCCACTGACTCAGTGACTGTGTAACAGGAACCAGTAAAATTAGGAGAGATATAACTGAGCTTCAGTTGCTAGAGAAGACAAAGGCAGAGGCAAATCCAGATCAGCTGGGACACAGTACCATGAATTCTTATATTGTGTGTTACGGAGAGAATCTAATCTAGAGTCTTTTGTCTCTCCTTTGTAGGCATCTGGATACCTTCATTATACATAGCTCACTCATGAAGTGGCTACAAACATGATTTTGAAGTCATAGAAAAAAATATTAGGATCCTACCTGTACCTAAAGCACTGGATAAATTCTAGTAATCTTTTAAAATTATTTATATTGCTCTTTCTCTTACACCCCCAGACCTGCCCCTCTCCTGAAGAATTCTAGGTCAAATTCCATAACATGGAGCTTTGGGGTCTTTTTACTGAGGCGTGCTAAGCGACTTGGCACGTGCTAAATGCTAACGCATCCATAGAATATAATGGGTGAGTTAGCATTTAGCGCACGCTAATCATTAGTAAGAGGGGGTTTAGGACCTACTTTCTATCCTTGCCCCCATAGAGTGGGTATTTGCATCCCACTTGCTGGCACATGTGTTCAAAGTATACGTAGGCTGAAGGAGTACAAGGCGAGCTGTTTTGGGCCTCAATTTGATCAATCTCACATTTTCTAACCAGCAGTAATCAGAATCAACCAATAATTACTTATTCATTTGGTTTTATTTAGTACCTTTTTGAAGGCATTCACTCAAGGCCGTGTACAACAAAATGCTCCCCCTCCCCTCTCTCTTCACATAAGGGAATACCAACGGTCTAATTTCCTCAATGTCTCCCAGCCCTAGGTGCAGTGCTGCATCTCTGGTCAGTTGTGAGTCTGAGATGAAGCACTGTAGCTCGGGAAGGGAGGAACTGTGCTTCAAAGATGAACATGAAGATTGCCGGAGGACTTGTGCCCAACAGGAAGAACTATAGCCAAGAGGCAGACTTAGTGCCCTACAGGTGACAGAAGAACTTACACCCATGTGAAGACCTGCAACCAACAGGATGTTGTATGAAAGACAGAAGGACTCATCATAGGATTAAGGGTGACATGATTTGGTCTTGGAGGACAGACCCTGAAACAGACTGATCTTAGGGTAGTGACTATTTAGTAGAAGAGATTCTTCTCACTGTGACAGATAACAGGAAAACACACTGGGGTTTTAAAGTCTTCCTGGGGGAACCAGAGCTGGGGTCCCAGTCCCAGTAAATTAAAGGAACTGGACAATGGAGTAAAAGATAACTGCTAACTCTGAGGCATCGAAGCCTTCACGAGTCACCCCGTTCTGTTAATTATCCTGCTACCATAGAGAAGGGGACAGAAGGTTCAAGATTTCAGGCTGGGGCAGCATACAAAGCTGGACCCTTTGAAGAATATCTTTTATTCTAGACAAAGGAAGAGTAAGTTTGGATTTTGGACATTCACCAGCAGCAGACTCACTAAAACATCTATGGGGCACAATTTACACCAATGCTGACACAGAACAGAGAAAGGAAATTTCACGACCTATCCCACCACCTTTGACCTTGGCCTCAGGGTCCAGTTTTCCCAGGAATCCCTTGGGCATTGTGATGGGGATTCCTGGAAATACTGTTCCTGGGGTTAAGGCATAGCCACCTCCTCCATCTGCTACTCAGACTACTTTTCATCTGCAAGGAATGTGTGGGAGGCAAAGGTTCTAATTTTGATTGGGGGCGGGGGGATATTAAGTTATAACAAGGAAGAGGAAATTCACTGGAGACTGAATGCAAGTGTTGGACACTTTTAAAGTTTAATTTTAAAGTTGCATGAACTACGGAGACATACCGGAGTTGTGTTCTATTCATTTCTGAGAGTTTGTTCAATTTCTCCTCCACCCCGAATCTCACAGGGAACGAGTCAAATGTCTCTCCTCATTGGTCAGGAGATCCTTCCCAGTGAATTTCCATTACTGAAGTTTCTTCTCCCATCATCCTATAAGTTCCCATAATGCAGTGAGATCTGAAGGCACAGGTTCAAATTCTGCCTCTACTCATTTTCCTCACTTGTAAGCTTGTGGTTTACCCTGGACAAGTCTGTGATAGGGATAATACAGTATTAATTCTCTGATGTGTATACTGCAGTATTAGCGATACTAATGATGTTCTCTCATATGGCACAAAGGGAGAGGAACAGTCGGGGGAAAAGCTCTAGAGGGTGAGACCAAGGAAGAGGCAAAAGCTAAAAACCTGTGTAACATCACTCGTATGTAAAGTAATGGAAGAATGGAATCGGGCACTGTTTTGAGGTTAGTAAGTTACAGAATCTTAACCAAGAAGAAACCATTTCCCAGCCATGAAACGAGCAGAGCAGTAGATAAGGGATGCAGAAACCAACAGCCCCTTAAATCAAGCTGTGCTAGAGGTTTGGAGCACAGACCAGCGCGGTAAATGATCTGACGCTTGTAGAATTCCTTTGAGTAGCGGAGTATTTACCTCGCCAGCCCATGCAAAAAAAACCCTTTAGCGCAGCTTGATAAAGGGGGGTGTAAGAGTCAGATCCTGTGTGATAGGGGAAGAACCAGAAATCTCAGCATAAAGTAGGGGAAAACTAACCATACCTGAAATTAAGTGAAAGCTTGCTTCAGTGCAGGCTGCTGCTTTCATTTTTGCAAGTGTATTACAGTTAATTGTTTCTATATTTTTACTGTTAAGGTTATTTTGCAAGCTGCTTGGCACCTCTGACTGGACAAGTATCTCAAAAATGAAAGAAATAAAATACATTGTGTTCCCACTTTGATTTTGTTGTGGTAAGACCATTTATTTAAGGTTTATTGACTACTTTTATTAAGAGATTCACCCACGTAAAGCTGGACATACAGAATGTGGGATTTTAGATGCACAACTAGTTCCTAATGTACAGTGCTGTGTGAGACTGCGTCAACACATGGTCCCATTTGACTAAATGGATGCCGAAGTGCTCATGCACATTAGTAACTGCAGCTGTAATTACTTGCCTTTTACAAATCCAAGTTCAACATAAGTTGCAACAATATAAGTTAAAAAAAAACACCAAAATGAACAACTGAACTAAAATGAGTGATTGTTAGCATAATATACAATTAGAACATGGAAATAGGAAATTTAAATTATAGTAGTAACCATAATGTTTCAAGACGAGGAAAATCATTCAGCATGCATTAACAGACCTTCATCTGCAGACACACCTATCTAGTGATTTTTTTTTCTCTAAACCTGGAAGATATAATGGGGCTATTTGAAGAACTGAAGAGTAGCAAAGTGCCTAGACCAGATGGTATACATCCCAGAGTACTGATAGCAAGGTACTAGAAAGTGGACAATGTAACACCAATTTTTATAAAAGGCTCCAAAGATGGTCTGGAAAATTATAGACTGGTGAGCTCAACATAGGTGCCAGGTAAAATGATAGAGACTATTATAAAGAACAAGATTAATGTGACGAAACTAACACGGATTTAGTCAAGAAAAATCTTGCCTCACCAATCTACTACATTTCATTGAAGGGGTAAATAAACATGTGGATAAAAAGGAACTAGTTAATATTATGTATCTGTTTTTTCAAAAAGCATTTGCCAAAGTACCTCATGAAAGACTCCTGAGGAAATTAGTTTTTCTCCACATTTGATAGACATTTTTTGGTCTTTACAAGGCTAGCTAAACCATTTTTTGGACCCCTGAGGAAGGTAGTTTGCCGAAACATGGCCCATGTTGGGCCTGTACTATACAAATGTGGATAGTGTTTCATGTTTTTCAAGAAATAAAATGAAGATTTTGAACAATGTTGGTTTTAGTATATTTATAAATAATCTAGAGATGGAGTAACTAGTGAGGTAATTAAATTTGCTGATGACACAAAGTTCAAAGTTAAATTGCAAGAGGACCTTGCAAAACAGGAGATTGGGCATCAAAATGAGCAAAAGCAAAGTGATATATGTGTGTGTGAGGGAGTCAGGGATTCTCCCTCACGAGTGATGTTATGTCAGTGGGTAGTAGAGGGCGCTGGCCAATTGGTGGGTAAACTACAGGGTCCAGAATGCATTGAGTTCTGTAGTTCAGAATTCAACCCTCATCCAGCAGGTGGCTACCCTGCTGAGTCATGGGGTAGAACCCAGGGAGGAAGAGCTTCATATGCCCAGTCTGGGGTTCGTTCTGGGAGGTCCCTAGGAGAGGCTATTTGTGAGAAGGTGAGAGCCTCCATAAAGAGACTTCCTTGAGCAGAGAAGGCTCAGAAGCAGTGGGTTAAGGAGAACCTCAGGGGAGGCTAAGAAGAAGTGAGTGGTGTTGTGCTTGGCTGGATAAGAAGCCTGCTGAATGTATGGGAAGCTTGGACACTAAAGGTAAGCCAATGATTATTTGGTTGAGGCTGTCTGCTGAAGAGCCTAACCCTGCTGGGAAAGGAACAGCTAATGTCTGGTGTGGCTGAGGTAAGCCACGCAGGTTTTGAAATTGCTGAGAGCTGATTAACTGACTAAACACTGAATGGGAATAGATACTATCTTTAGAACAAACTGTTACTCTGGACTAAGAGGCTGAACTTAAAGTCTAAAGTTATGGTGAAAGAACAGACTCAGATCCTGTACACCAGTGCCAAGTGCTGATGTTCTGGAGGCAGGAATGTATTTTTTTTATTCCAATTTTTATGGTGCTGTGGGGGTGTTAGTGATCACTGGAGGGGTGTATGGGGCTCTGTACTTTGTCCCTGCAGTGGTTATCTGCTGACTTTGGATATCTTCTGGGCACTTCCACCTGTTTTTAGATCACCAAAGTCACAACATATAAGTTCCATCTAGGCAGTCTCATCAAACTTTCAATTATCGCTGAAGGACAACTAAGTTTGGTCAGCCCACATCCCGCCATAACCACTCCTCAAAAAACACCCCTTTTCGCTCTGGACACATAATGGCAGTCAAAAGGCCTAAGATGCCTCTAGATACATCTAAAACCTGGACGATTTGTCTTTTAGGTAGTCCAAGTGATGATTTAGGTGGGCTTTTAGACGTAGTTTCATTTCAATTATGTACCTCTTAATGTACAAATAGATGGTGGTCTCCCCAGTTTTCAGCATCTCTCCCCTCCCATGTAGCATAGCTATCACAGTACTATCCCTCAGTCAAGGACTACAAAACACGGTTCCTTCCAGACTCTTGTGTGGCAGCTACCCCTCCCATAATCTTTTCTTGTTCGTAAGGGCAGCCATATATCTTTATGTTCTAGTGCTGGGAGGGGAATCAAACCAACGGTCTGACTTTGCTTCCTAAGCACCCTAGTCAAGGGTGGCAAAACATTAGTTGGACCTTGTTCTGCCTGTGCATGCTGGGCATGACTGGCACCACCTTGACCAGTAAATATCTAATCTAATCTTCCATTTGTGAGTTGCACATACCTATAAGGCTCAAGGCGACAGATCAAAGAGGAAGGGGAGAGTAGTAGGGGAAGAGGGCATGGAGAAACAAGAGAGGAGAATAGAAGAGGGTTTAAAACAGAAATTGAGTTAGTTGTCAAAGAGGTGAGTCTTCAGGTTTTTTCTGAATGTAGTGTAGTTTGTCTCTCCTGATAAATTCTGGTACGTCATTCCAGGTTTTTACACCCAGATAAGTTAGCAAAGAGTGGAAAATTCACTTGTAGTGGAGATAATTTGTGGATGGCAGGTTCAGTTGGATTCTGTTAAGGATTCTTTTTGATGTCGACCAAACATTAAAGAATAATTGGATGTTGCATGATTGGTTACAGGTACCCAGTACATACATAACACCGATACTGAAATGCAGTATTGAAAAGATACATTAAAAAAGGGGGGAAAATCAAATAGACCAAAAGCACCACCTGCAGGATCTGAGAGGAAATACACTAGCCAATCATTCCAGAGTTTAACTATTCTCCAAGTGAAAAAATATTTCCTTCTATTGGTTTTAAAAGTATTTCCCTGTAACTTCATCGAATGTCCCCTAGTCTTTGTAAATCTTGATGCAGTAAAAAAACGATCCACTTCTACCCATCCTACACTATTCAAGATTTTGTAGACTTTAATCATATCTTCCCTCAGCTGTCTCTTTCATCTTGGTCGCTCTTCTTTGAACCTTTTCTAGTGCTACTATATCTTTCTTGAGATAAGGAGACCAGAATTGTATGCAATCCTCAAGGTGAGGTCACAACATTGAGCGATTCAGAGGCATAATAACATTCTTAGTCTTGTTAACTATCCCTTTTCTAATAATTCCTAGCATCCTGTTTGCCTTTTTGGCTGCTGCCATACATTGGGTGGAAGGCTTCATCATATTGCCTACAATGACACCCAGATCCTTTTCTTGAGTGCTGACCCCCCAAGGTGGTCCCTAGCATCCGATAACTATGATTTGGATTATTCTTCCCAGTGTGCATCACTTTGCATTTATCCACATTAAATTTCATCTGCCATTTGAATGCCCAGTCTTCCAATTTCCTGTAGTTTTTCACAGTCCGTATACATTTTAACAACTGTGAACAATTTAGTGTCATCCTCAAATTTAATCACCTCATTTGTAGTTCCAATTTTTAGATCATTTAGGCGAGTGAGACAGCTGAGGGGAGATATGATCAAAGTCTACAAAATCCTGAGTTGTGTAGAACGGGTACAAGTAGATCAATTTTTTACTGCATCAAGATTTATGAAGACTATGGGACACTTGAAGTTACAGAGTAATACTTTTCAAACCAATAGGAGAAAATATTTTTTCACTCAGAGAATAGTTAAGCTCTGGAACGCGTTGCCAGAGGATGTGGTAAGAGTGATTAATGTAGCTGGTTTTAAAAAAGGTTTGGACAAGTTCCTGGAGGAAAAGCCTCATAGTTTGCTATTGAGACAGTCATGGGAGAAGCCACTGCTTGCCCTGGCTTAGGTTATCTTAATTCATGGTCCCCAAGTGGATGAATAATTTTACCAGCTATTTTTTTCTTATATATGTGTTTTTCTATTTTTTCATTCAAGGCCTCAGCAACACCACTCAAATCACTTTCATAGTGGCAAGCTTTATTATATAAATTTAATCTTCATTTATTTCTTAAGATTTAATCCAAATCTATATTATATTTGCATTCTATTTATAAAAGGTTTTCAAATCTTACTTCTTTATACTTTTTTATATTATACAAATCACTTAAGTATTCCTTCATTCCCTCAATTAGTTCGACCTGGGAGGGTTGGGTCTGACATGTTTCGCAAAAGCGTTATCAAGGATCCACCCAGAGCTGCCACTCTCATCCGACTTCCTAACTTTTTAGAGCAAGACGGGTTGGGTCTGACATGTTTCGCAAAAGCGTTATCAAGGATCTACCCAGAGCCACCACTCTCATCCAACTTCCTAACTGTTTAGAGCAAGACTAAATTAAGATGATCTATTGATATTGTCTCCAGCTATAAAAGTCATATACCGTACTTTATATATACAAGCAAGAGACCATCTAAAGTACCCTGGATCGGTGGCATGGACTGCTGCTACTATTTGGGTTTTTGCCAGGCACTTGTGACGTGGAATGGCTTCTGTGAAGACGGGATACTGGGATAGATGGACTATAGCCCAGACTATAGATCCAGTAGGGCTATTCTTATCATGCTATGAAATTCATGAATGTAACTCACCTTGAGCTACTCTTGAAAAGGCCTGTGCTAAATTCTAAAATCAAAACAAACATTCTATGCTTATTTATAATTGAGAAATTACACAAGATCTTTTCATTTTAGAAAAAGAAAGCTAAAAATGGAATCATCATAAAACTAGAACAAAGAGGCCATTTTAGAGAATGACACGGGGCCAAATTCATCTCTTTATTCCCAAATTTCCCATCCCATCCCCACAAGCTCTGTCCTCACCTGCACAAAACTCAAGCATTTTTAAATCATAAGTGTTCAAGGCTTGTGTGGTTAACGCAAAACTTGTAGGAATGGGACAGAGATAGAACTTGTAGGGACAGGATGGGGGATACGGAGATCCTGTGGGGAAAGGGACAAATTTGTCCCAGTGTCATTCTCTAAAAGAGGTGACACAAATTCTATTAAAGATTGGTATTAATTGTGTAAATAAAACCATTATATATATACTCCTGATTCTCTAGAATGTATGAAAACATTGGCAGGATGGGGGATGAAGATTAGGGAAAAAAAGAAATGAGTTGGAAAAATCTTTATAGAAAATCTGTTTAAAATACTTCATTACTGTTCAATTGACAATTCCAAATGGTGTAAAATGAGGTGAAGGTATTCAGCAAATTGCAATTAAGACAGCGGCGTTTAGGATTCTGACTATACCCTCAAATGTTTTCTTTTATGACAATTATGAAACTTGAAGAGTACAGGGTCACCTTTTGGGGGGGAGGGGTCAGTTTGTCACTATTTCGTAATCTTTCTAGGGAATACAAGTGTTTTTTTGACATTGACATTATTGGTATACAAATGCATTGATTAAATGGATAAAGGAAACTCCTCTCTCATCAATAATGCAGACAATGATAAATGATTCAAATTGAAAGAAAGCACACAGCCTTATATCCTTATGCCTAAGGATATAAGAAGACTTCAAGCGGTCCAAAGGAAGGCATTGAAAATGTTAGGGAGTCTGAGGAAAAAGACTGGACGATGTAACTGGTTTTAAGAAAGGTTTGGATAATTTCCTGCAAGAAAAGTTCATAATCTCTTGAGACAGACATGGGGGAAGTCACTGCTTGCCATGGACTGGTAGCATGGAATGTTGTTACTTTTTGGGTTTATTTCCAGGTACTAATGGCCTAGATTGAACACCATGAGGACAGGCTACTGGGCTAGATGGTCTGACCCAGTAAAGCTATTCTTATGTTGTTATGACCTGAATATGTATAGTCTAGAGAAGGGATAAGGGTGATATTAGCCCAGAAAACCTGCTCCCAATCTCCCATCAAATGCAATAAAACATTATATTGATAGCTACTGCAAAGGTAACAAAATATATTTTGAACGGCAGCCTTGTCCCCTTCCCAATCTCCCACCCAGTAACCTAACGGAAAAACAGGCTTCACTGCCGTCCCCAATTCTATGTTGGAAAGGCCTAGAAGAGAGCTAAAGAGAAGATAATTATCCTAATGATGTCAATCATTTGGAAGTATATTCAAGAGCCGATTTAGCAATTCATCAAATATTAATAAACTTGAACTTAAATGGCATCTGAGTATGACTATTAGTCTTAGATATGACATGCAGCACCAGTTCTAAAGGGAAGTGACATACATATGCTAGAGGCGCATCAGAGCCTGAACACACCAGAGGGCAGCAGAGGGCCTGTTTGGCCCTTGCAGCTCAGCATTTCCTTCTCTGGTTGCTCAGACTGCACTGCTGAGTCACAGGAGGGAAGGGCAAGTCTGCAGTGACAGAGCAGAAAGCTTTGCAATGAGTGTGCTGCTACCAGAACCTTCATTAGAGAAGGTGGAATGATGCATCCCTTTGAACCTCCCTGCAGGGTTTCTAGTGATGAATACCCAGTGAAGAGAGGGAGGGCACACCTTGACAGATCTGTAATGTCAGCACTCCGCCTGTACTCTCAGATCTGCTCTCTTCCTGTCTTTCCTACCCTTTTGTTTAATTTAAAACATCTGGGGATTAATTTAAGAGGTGAGTTACAAAACTTAAGTACATTTATTTTTCTCCAAAAATGAATACATACCGGAAACAGACCACCTTTATAGATGTGTGAAATTTGGACTAAAATAATGCCTTTTGGATAAAAGTGAGGAAACCTACTGAAAAACTAAACTTGAAATACCTGATTCTTCATATTAGGCACATAAAAATTCAGTAAATCAAGTGTGTGAGAGATCCAATAAAATGATACATAGCAGATCATTCTTACCCTCACTTTCTGCCTGAAATAACTATTGTATTGTTTGTGTGATTTGTATGTGAGTATTGTTCCCTGCTTAGATTTGTGGATAGGTGGACTATAAATAATTTCAAATAAATTGTATGCTATGACTGGCTCTAAACCTTACAACATAAGAATAGCCTTACTGGGTCAGACCAATGGTCCATCAAGCCCAGTAGCCCGTTCTTACGGTGGCCAATCCAGGTCACTAGTACTTGGCCAAAACCCAAGGAGTAACAATATTCTATGCCACCGATCCAGGGCAAGCAGTGGCTTCCCCCATGTCTTTCTCAATAACAGACTATGGACTTTTCCTTCAGAACTTGTCCAAATCTTTCTTAAAACCAGCTATGCTATCCACTCTTACCACAACTTTTGGCAATGTGTTGTAGAGCTTAACTACCTATTGATTTTAAAAGTATTTCTCTGTAACTTCATCAAGTGTCTCCTAGTCTTTGTAATTTTTGACGGAGTGAAAAATTGATCCACTTATACCTGTTCTACTCCACTCAGGATTTTGTAGACTTCAATTATATCTCCCGTCAGCCGTCGCTTTTCCAAGCTGAAGAGCCCTAACCATTTTAGTCTTTCCTCATACGAAAGGAGTTCCATCCCCTTTATCATCTTGGTCGCTCTTCTTTGAACCTTTTCTAGCGCCACTACCTGTATATCCTTCTTGAGATAAGGAGACCAGAATTGAACGCAATACTCCAGATGAGGTCTCACCATGGAACGATACAGGGGCATTATAACATGTTTAGTCTTGTTAACCATCCCTTTCTAAATAATTCCTAGCATCCTGTTTGCTTTTTTGGCCATCACAGCACATTGGGGGGAAGGTTTTATCATATTGTCTACGATGATACCCAGATCCTTTTCTTCAGTGCTAACCCCCAAGGTGGACCCTTGTCTGGAATGGATCTAAATCTCCAATCTCATCCAAATAAGAGGACAGTTGTCTCAATATCCCCTTTTTCAAGATCTTAAGCAAGCAGGGTAAACTAGACAAATGTTGATAACTAATCACCACAGACAAAATTCTCTAAATCTATAAAATACCATCAGACAGCTGTTTCATTATCCTCCATCTTGTAATTTTGCCTGGCTCAAAATTATAAGATGTGGAGGCATATTTTCAAAGCATTTAGACATATTAAGTTCTTTAAAAATGAGCCCGAGTCTTAGCTCCATCATATTCTTTTAAAATTCTAAAATAGTAACATGTGAAAACCTATCCAGGCCTGGCCTTCTTTTTCCTCCAATAAAGAAAAATCCTGGCCCATATTCACTCTGAAAGCCCCAAAACTTATTTGCTTCCTTCCAATCACAACCCTCTATCTAAAAGTCCACTGTGCTAAAACATTTTCTTTATTTATAGCAGTCTCCAATCAAGATGAAAAATTAAGATTTCTTGGACCTAATAGCTCTGAAATAATAATAAAAAAATTATATAAAAAACAAGGTGTCTTATAATCTCATAGAAACATGATGGCAGATAAAGATCAAATGGCCCAGCCAGTCTGCCCATCTGCAGTAACCATTATCTCTTCCTAAGAGATCCCACGTGACTATCCCATGCTTTCTTGAATTCAGACACAGTCTCACAACACATTGGAACACAATACTGTGTGGACCCCCTAATTAGGGACATTTCTGCCTGTGGGATAATACATACGAAGAAAGCAATAATGATAGTGTGTAGACCTTGGGCTTAGATCCACAGTTCCAGATGTGGTGTTTGTAGCTGTGCTGTACTAAGCATAGGAATTAAGAGTAACTTTAGCTTGTGTGTGCCACGGCAGCTCCCTTCATATCCTCCCCCGGACAAAGTATAATACACATTTAGTCTGCACTCACAGCCTGTAAATGTGCTCCATTTGTATAGTGCACTGGCTTATGGCGCCCAGAGCCTCTCTTTCTGCTCTAAGCACAGGACTAAGTACTGTCCACCATCTTCTATATTGGTCACGGTCACTACTGCTCTTAGCTGGATTTGCTTCTGGGCTATGGCAAATGGCATGTGCTGTGTATTTTAACAGGTGTATCCAGCTTCACTGTTTACCAAGGCTAAAGTTGAACACTCATATTCATTCACCCTCATGGCAGACACACCTATGGTAGCACTTCCTGGCAACCATTACTCATTCCTATATCTTAAACTGTAGCAGTAATTACTGTCAGTGACCTTTGAAGGATATCGCAAGGGAAAAGAGGCACCCAGGGACCTGTCTCTGACTGCATCTCATCTCTCAAAGTAATAAGGAAGCCAGAAAATTGTTCTCTGACCCTTCTCAGGGGTGATGCTCTTATGAGAAGCAGGAAACTCATTGCTGCTAATTTAAAAACATCTGCTAGAGCTTACTGTTGTTTTCCATGGCCTCATTAGTATAATGAGTGGTTTATATAACACCTTTATCCACACAGAATCCCAACACACTGTATCATGCACCAATTCTCAATTCTAGCCAGGTTCATAATTGAGACACATCCCACTCTATAATAGGCACCAACCTTAGTTTAAGGCTTGCTAAACATGGATGCAGTATGCTAGGAAGATGAGCAAAGTCGAAATTGCTGTTGAACACCAGACCACTTCTGGCAACAAGACAGTATTGAGGGACCGACTCTCCTGAGGATGCATCTTAGAGCTTTCAAAACTGCCTAGTTTGAGAAGATTGATATCCAACCTCTTCTCTTGGAGAACTAGTGAAGCCCTGGAAGATAATTTCCCCAGGCCAGGTTGGAAGTTTTTGTAGTTAAAACAGTTTGGTAGGGGACATAATTGGAAGAGTAAATCCAAAGCCAAATTGGACTGGAAGAGCTATTAAATTCTTCTGTGCCCACACATTCTTCTAAAGTCTCCACATGGCCTGATACACCAGAATTCTCAGACTCAAACTATCTTCCCCCTTGTTAAAAGGCGTCATGTATGCAGGTAAATTAGGGCAATCCCTTTTCTTCAAATTCACTGAGCTTTGGAACAACCTCCCTGCCCCGCTGCGGAACCTAGGCTCATTCCAATTATTCCGAAAGCATCTGAAAACCTGGCTTTTCTCCAAAACATAAAGCTATCTATTTAAAATGTAAAGTTAGCTATTATCTTCATAACCTCTAATTTCTTATTATGTCCTTCCCTCATTTATTGAATTACCTGTAAATCGTGCAAGCTCTATCTTTATGGAGATGATGCAGTATACAAACTTAAGGTTTAGTTTAGGATTCTCCCTTATGAAGACGTGCTACAGGTTTTAAGGCCCAATGTACTTAAAACATGGATCAAACTCCTACCTGCGGACTTAACTCACTCCTTTCACAGTAACCCTAAAGTTCTGATTTCAGAAAATGAAGAGGTGACAGGGCTAAGGAAAGGATAAAGGAATGAAGTGAGGTAAGTGGAAGAAGCCTAGTGGAGATCAAGATTTAATCTTTGAGAAACTGGATTTACTTTGAGATCTTACACATACTTTTGATCCAAGCTAGCCACCATTGAATACGGGATGCTAGGCTCAATGGATTTCGGTCTGATACCTCTTGGATTTTCAAATATGCTCTTATGAACTTGGTCATAGAATTATTCAGGTAGTCGGGCAGAAGTGATTATGTTAGAGAAATAAAGATTGAAGATAAAAGGGGAGGCACCAAAATTATTTTTACACTACTCTTCACTATCTCAAACATGTCTGTTTCCCCATCTCTCCTCCCCCCCCCCTCAGTCTCTTACTTTCTATTCAGCTTACATACGCCACTGATCCCTCTCCTTTGACTTTGGCTCATATGAGCTCAGCTGTTGATATGTCTTTAGTTCATGTGGTCCATTGATTGCAATTCCTAGTTGAAAAAGTGACTCAGTTTGATGAGCCATAAAAACCATTAACAGGGACTAGGGCAAAGAGACAAGTTTGATCATCTGGGTAGGCTATATAGTGCAGTTGTCAGCTACAATGTTTAAGGTTGTTTGCCTTTTCATTTATATGTATTGTAAACACAAACATGATGGCAGATAAAGGCCAAATGACCCATCCAGTCTGCCCATCCACAATCTCCTCCTCTCCCTAAGAGATCTCACGTGCCTATCCCATGCCTCCTTGAATTCAGACACAGTCTCTTCCGAGAGACTGTTCCATGCATCTACCACAAAAAAAAAAAAAAAAAAAGTATTTCCTTAGATTACTCCTGAGCCGATCACCTCTTAACTTCATCCTATACCCTCTCATTTCAGAGCTTCTTTTCAAATGAAAGACTCGACTCATGCGTATTTATTCCATGTAGATATTTAAACATCTCTATCATATCTCCTCTCTCACACCTTTCATCAAAAATATATATATATATTGAGATCTTTAAGTCTGTCCCCATACGCCTTATTGATGAATACCACAAACCATTTTAGTGGCTTTTCTCTGGACTGACTACATCCTTTTTATATTTTTTTTGAAGGTGTGGGCTCCAGAACTGTACACAATATTCTAAATGAGGTCTCACTAGAGGTATCAATGCCTCCTTTTTCCTACTAGCCATACCTCTCCCTGTGCATCCTAGCATCCTTCTAGCTTTCATCCTTTTTGGCCACTTTTAGATCATCACATACTATCATGACTTTGCATTTCTTAGTATTAAATCTTAGCTGCCAAAATTTCAGACCATTCTTCAAGCTTTTCTAGGTCCTTCCTCATGTGATTCACACCATCAGGGGTGTATTGCAGATTTTGGTTATTATCTGCAAAGACGCAAATCTTACCCCACAGCTCTTCAGGAATAGCACTTACAAAAATGTTAAAAAAACAGGCCCAAGAACCAAACCTTGAGGCACACCATTGGTAACATCCCTTTCCTAAGAGAAATCTCCATTGACCACTACCCTCTGTCACCTTCCACTCCAACCAGTTCCTGACCCAGTCCATCGCTTTTGGGCCTATCCCGAGGGCACTCAATTTATTTATTAGATGTGTGTGGAACACTGTCAAAGGCTTTGTTAAAATCTAAATACACCACATCTAGCACACTATCCAAATCTCTGGTCACCCAGTCAAAGAAATTGATCAGATTTGAGTGATAAGAGCTGCCTCTAGTGAATCCATGTTGCCCCTGGTCCTGTAATCCACTGGATTACAGAAACATCACTATTCTGTTTTAAAAGTGTTTCCATTAATTTACTTACCACAGAAGTCAGACTTGCCAGCCTGTAGCTCCCTACTTCTTTCCTTACACTTTTGTGGAGAGGGACCATATCTGCCCTTTTTAAGTCTAGAGAAGCATCAAAAAGGTCAGCCAGCATAAGAACATAAGAATAGCCTTACTGGGTCAGACCAATGGTCCATCTAGCCCAGTAGCCCACCCTCACAGTGGCCAATCCGGGTCTGTAGTACCTGGCCAAAACCAAGGTGTAGCAATATTCCATGCTGCCAATACAGGGCAAGCAGTGGCTTCCTCCACGTCTCTCTCAATAACAGACTATGGACTTTTCCTCCAAGAACTTGTCCAAACCTTTCTTAAAACCAACTACGCTATCCGCAGATACTGTTTCTTCAGTATCCTCAAATGTACACTATCTAGCCCCATAGATTCTGGAATAGGGACAAAGGTACACAGAGCCTGGTCGCACAGGACAGAATAAGGAGAAATTGTCCTTAGCTCTAGCTCTACTTCTACCCTGATGCTGAGATTCTATAACTTGCATATGCAGATCCTGAAAAGGTCTTATTTGGTTCCCTCCCTCCCTTCCTTCCTCTCACCCTCGCCGGGGGCTTGCAAGTGACGCCAACACACCTTCTACATCAAAACCAGTTCATCTGGTAGAAACAAGGGTGTGGTAGAATCAAACAAGCAAAGCAATTTAGGCTGGGCTCGGCTCACTGGAGTTTCTGATGAAACATAATGCTTAATAGCATCTAAGCTCCTTCTGTATTGTATTCTTCTATGTAGCTGGGAAATATACCCAAGCACCTGTGAGCCCCTCCTCCCCCAAAAGCATTTCCTGCTTCTGAACCAACACTAACTTTTAAGAAGTCACTTGCTAGTATGAAAAAACATGTTCCTTAGCTCCAATCCAATCTTGGATTCTTGAACCTAAACATGGATTGTCATAGCTAGCAAACTGCCTTTGTTCATCCAATCATCAAAAACTATTCTTTAGATAATTCATTGTCATCAAATATTCATCCAGTTTCTATCCTTCCATTCATAGCAAAAGTTGTCAATAAAATTGTGTTTTCCAACTCACACAATATACTGATATATGCAGACAGAAGAAACAAGACAAAATACAAAGGTAAAGTGAAATATCAAATAACATCATGAAGAAGTAATAAAATTATACAATGAAATAACAAAAATGAAAAGTAAAGTAGCAAAGGGACCTTCATCTACTTAATGAAAATATGTATTAGACTTATAAAAAAACAACCAAAAAAAAAAAAAAAACTTTACTACTCTGATGTATCAGTACATAAAAGGTGGACGTATTGAAACTCATTTGAATTACATGATCTTCAATACATTCACCTTCTGTTGCTGACGGATGAGGATGATATTTTGCTACTATCCACCCACAATCCATCTAATCCTGATTTGAGAACTTTACAATCGTGCCCATCAACGATTTGTGAAGACTTTGTTATGTATTTGAGGTCTGTGCTTGTATTCCTATGACAAAATGCTAATAAAACTGAATGAACTTAAAAAAAAAAAAAAGACAGATAATTGCATCTCAGAAAACAAATTTGTATTGAACCAACAGAAGACAGACAGAATGCGGGTAACATGTACCCACCATATTCCACCAGTCTTTCTTTCCCTTAGATCCACCACAATTAAGTTGGTTGACAATATAAAGTATTTAGGTGTCAATATTGACAACACTCTTACATTCCAAACTCAAAATTATAGCTGTTGCAAGTTCTTGTTCTCTTTGCCCGTACATAGATACCTCCAGTCTTCACTAATCTATGCACTGGTCATTTCAAAACTAGACTATTGCAACATCATATATTCTGGTCTCCCTTCCTCAGTATTAAAAAGACTTAAAACTGTTCAAAACCACGGCCATAAGACTTCTCACTAATGCCTGGTGCTATGATTATATTTCTCCCCTTGAAGCAATATCATTGGTTACCAATTAAGATTTACTACTTAAAGCTTTAACTTTAGCATTTAGAACTTTACACACAAGTCTTCTGAACTATTTATATCTTATAGTCCATCTAGAAATTTATCTTTACAGCACATAAATTCATATGTCTAGATTGTCTTCCATCTGTCATTCTGCTTTTATTGCTTTTGTTCCAAGCTTATGGAATTCCCTCCCCAATGAAACCTGTGCTGAGCTTAGATATCCCAAATTCTGCATTCTTAGAAACTGTAAATTAGTCAAGCTTTCAGAGGCAGGGTAGTGTTGGGTGGGGAGTAGCTAAAGCTTAGCAGCAAAATAAGTTTGTTATAGTTTGTCAATTGCTTAGTTTTATTACTGGTATGTTTTGTTGGGTCTGCCTTTTGAGTTATGTCTTTCTTTAGCGCTTTTCTGTTTCCTTTTGAGTTATGTCTTTCTTTAGCGCTTTTCTGTTTCAAAAGAGTTCTTTTCTAGGTGTTTTGTAAACTGCTCAGGTGGTATAAGGGAGGGGTGGTATATTGGGTTTTTTAAAAACAAATATGTGACCAAGTCACTTCTATACCGCATAACCAGTAAGTTTGATAATACAACCTAGAGATAATTAATTGGTGAACAAATTTGTCTTCGATTGCTTTCGAAAATGATTGTAAGACATGGAACTCAACAACAAAGGTTTTAGTTCCTTGCCCAGAAAGTCAGTAGCTTCCATCCCCCTATATCAAAATGATGGAAGGATATGTCACAGAACTTGGCTTCTATTTATAATGCTTCAATATCCTCCCACCCTTCATAATCAGGATTCAGGGAAATCACAGCACTAAGACAGTGATCGCAGCACTAGTAACATATGGCAAAGAACTACTAAGCAAGGGTCACAGTGCAATCATAATCCAATTGGGCCTAAGCAGTACATTTGACCTAGAAAATTTTGATCAGATTTATTTCAAGCACTTATTACCCGCTTAACATCTAGGTGGTTTACATTCAAACAGTGCATATACAGTACATTCCTCACTAAACTACATAGCTATAATAGCAACTAGCAACTCTTTCTGGTGTGAACAAAAAATACTTTCTCTGGACCATATGCTACCCCTTTAATGGAATGCCTGCATAAACTCACTTCAAAAGACTCAGCAGGATATGGTTTCAGTAAAACAAATCCAGGAAACTATAATTAAAAACAATCTGAATCTTAGAAGAAAAGTAGAGTCATTAGAGAACCAGGCGCGTATTAACAACCTGAGATTGATAAATTTCCCAAGAGTAACTATGGTTACACCTAGAGATATGCTTAGGAGATATTTATTAGACATTTTGGAAGTCCCGGAGGGGAATCTTCCACCATTCTCCCAAGTGTATTATCTCCCTAGCAAAACTCCGCATCACCAGCAACCAGAACCTACTGAAGGGCAAGCATTGAATAACACTGAGATTCTGGAGAAGTCAGACACAGAGGTGGCAACACCTGCAACATTAGTTGTTACATTGGCTTTCTATTGATAAATCATGGTTATTGAGACTGTTTCTTAAGAATAAAACAGAAGGAATTCCTTGGTTGTAAAATGCAAATGTTCCCTGATGTTTCAAGGGAAACGCAAAAACATAGGCGTGACTTTCTCCTTTTAAAGCCAGGGGTCATCTCACTAGGGGCTACATTTCATTTAAGACACCCCTGTAAGTGCATTGTTCGCTATCACTCAACTAAATATGTATTCTTGAGCCTCAACAATTGACTAATTTTGTGGTTATGTCCCATTTGGACAAGGATAAACCTAAATCTCGACTCTAAAAGAAAAATGGTAGCTCCGTTCCTGATGTATAGAAAACAGCATTACTTTGTTGTATTGATTACATTTTTTTTTCTTCTTAGCTTGCCAGTACAATTTCTTGGGTCTAAAGAGGACTGGAGCTAATTTCACCATAATAATTTCTCTTGTAATTTTGCTTATCTTTTGTTAAGTATGGATGTATTGTTTAATGATTGTAATTTGCTTTGGTTAAATTTGCTTTCTGTACAAGTTCTACTTGATATTATATTGAAATCAATTAAAAATATATATATATACAGCTGTGAGCATCAGCATTAAACTTGGACATTAAGCCAAGTATAAATATTTACTAAATGCTTTTTGTCCCTTGTGATTATTATTTGAAAATGTTTAAAAGTGGGGACTAGATTGACTAATGATAGCTCGCAAGGGGCTGATCTGTTAAGACAAGTTTTAACTACAGGCAGCCACGAGCCCCCGAGGTCTTTTTTCCCCATAAGAATAATCTCCAACGAATGGTTTGAGAAGTGCATTGGATATTCAGGAAGAGGTTTCCACTCATAACCAACATTTTTGAGGGTTATTAGTCTTTAAGTAACTTCTTAAACATCAGGCCTTTACTGGCATAGCATGGATCAGCCACTGAGAAGGCAGACTGAGCTATACTGGCGTAATGCACCTCATCTCGCCTTCCCACATCTAGCAACATTCCATTTTTAGACCGCAATGAGCGTCTTATCAGAGATCGTCAGTGATTTCGGATTTAGCGGCCAATTCCTCTCCTGATTCCAAGGCTTCCTAACCACATGACACTATGCTGTACTTAAGGATGGTGAACTTTCCGACAGATGGCACCCTCCCACTGGGGTCTCCCAAGGATCCCCACTTTCACCATCTGTGTTTAACCTTCTAATGCAATCCTTGGGAGCCAACCTAGATCTCACACAAATAAAACATTTTTACCTACGCAGAGAACATAATGATCATTCTTTCTGAGAAGGGAGAAAGAGGGAAGAAGACATTCTCTTTCTGAGAGAGGAGTAGAAGACATACCTTTGGGTAAGCAAACATTATTTTGCTGAGCTTTGATAGGTTTGGGGAGAAAAGCTCAATTGTAGGTTCCCTTCTATAGACAGTTTAGAGCTAGTCTCTGAATGTACGTAAGAACATAAGAATTGCCATACTGGAACAGACAAAAGGTCCATCAAGCCCAGTATCCTGTTTCCAACAGTGGCCAACCCAAGTCCCAAGCTAGATCCCCCAAGTAGTAAATGTCATAGTTGGGCAAAGTAGGAAGAAGAAAAGGAAATAAATCCAAAAACCTGCAGTGGGACTTGAACCAGTACCCTTTGTGATCTCTGCTCTGACTCTCAACTGGCTGCTTTAACCAGCTATTCTTCCACATGGACACCTTGGTGTGGCAGCAGAACCATCTCCATATTATAAAATGGCCATCCAGAACATTCAAGTCCCTCATTTTCTCCATTCATAACTTGGACATGCTAGAACATTCTAACATATGGACATGTATTTTAGAACAGGTTATATCCTTTCTAAAATACATGCAAGATGGACATACATTTGTGACATACGGACTGGGACATTCAATCTAGGTTAATGTCCTTTTTAAAATGGCCCTCAAAACTTTGAGAGATGAAAGATGCCCCCCCATATCAAACATTTATAGCCTTTATCATCTGTTATTTGTAACCCCACTTTTGATTCCTTTTTGCTCAGATGGTAACATTTTGTTTCCCTTATACTTTCTGGTATACTGACCAGGACAACAATTGAGGTATTGGGCTATATTCCCATATGGGTAGATCTGCAGGTAGGGGTTATCAAGCAATGGACATATCTGGTCTTTTTTAGGAACAACAATTTTTCAGGCATCCGTAGTAAATGGAAGGAATTTAATTCAGAAGACCAACCAATCCCATGCTTCTTTTGAGAAACAACAAAAGAACTAAGGGGTAGGAGCTGGGAAAGGGAAGAAAGTTTATACTGCTAAGCAGGTAGTGGTGTCGCTTCAGCACATATTAGAGCTGTAAGAGGCAGCTCAGGCAGGACAAGCCAACTTACGTAAAAGACCATCTGGGCAGGCACTGGAACATTTTGTGGCTATCCACAGCCATTCATGAACATACTTAATAGGAGCTCTTCTACTATAAAATTTGGTTTAAATTTGGAAATAAACCAGGAAGAACAATAGTAGAACCCACTGTTGGATTTCCTAAAATGTATCTGGTACTGGTAAAGCTTGTATTGCCTTCTATTCAGCCCTGTATGATGCAGGAAGGGTAAATCCAGAGTCTTATTATCCACTTTTTGGAGAACATTCCCTCTATCAATACCGAATGATGATGAACAGAGGGCAGAGCTGAATGCATCCCTAACAGCAGCAGTATAGAGAAATCATTTGAGAAACAGCTCTATGTAATATTCTGGAACCCAATAGCTTTAAGGCAGAAATTTATAAGGTTGTTCAATATCAGGATCTCTCCCCCCAAAAATACTGCCACCAATTGGTGGCAATGTTCTAGAATGCAATGAGCAAGAATTCTTACCTCAAGAAATTAATGGGGCATTCACTATAGTAATATACATTAAGCCTGGAAAGGACCCATTACCATCAAAGTCCTATAGAACCATATCCCACCTTAACTTTGATATCAAGATTTTAGCTAAAGAGCCTGGTCAATAGACTTAATAGAGGAAGTTTCCTTGATGGTGCTAAAAGAACAGTTCAATTTTGTTCCAGTACAATATTCAGTTGTACAGGTTAGGAAGCGCTAGCACTAATAAAATTGTCAGTGAACATACCATCCCTACTAATTAGCTTCAATTCCAAGAAGGCATTCAATAGGGTAGGCTGGTCATGCTTATTCCAGGTATTAGAGCTCTATGGTTTGAGAGGGCCCTTTGTTATAGCACTATATATGCACCTGACAGGTCTCTGCCTTTTCTAATAAGATGGAGTGCCCCATCCCTACTTTTGATTCTTGAACCTTTAAAAAGCAGAATGGAAATGAATTCATAGCATACTGCTTTTGAAGTAGTGACTTTCAAAGATGTTATACTGGTTCATCTTATCCAGAGCACTAAATGACTGATTTATTATGGCTCAAAGGTATTTGGGGCCTGCTCAGGCTTGAAATTGAATTATGCTAAATTAAAGGCTTTGTTGTCACTACCATTGATAAGATGGGTGGGGACCCCCAGGGTTTTTATTAAAGTGGGCTGCAGGGGAACTGAACTTGAGATCTGGGTGCCTCAAAATCTCATGGACCTCTATAAACTGAATGTCATAATTTTACTACAAGAGGGACATAGTAAATGCATAGATCCTAGAGGCTGTTCCCCTTGTTGCTTTATGGAAATGTTTATTTAGAATAGTTCTGCTCCATAAATGGCTGTACATGCTGCAGCTATAAGTGTGTTGCCATTAAGAATAATGACCGGCACAGAGAGGGACAGAGCACACCAAGCACAATAGTGAAAAAAAGCACAAAAGGCTTCAATGAACAGGGACTTGTTTTTATCAACCCAACACACTTCAGCAGGAAAGTAAAAAAAGTAACTGGCTTTAGGACCAATTCTGATCTCTAAAGATTGGTAAACATATTTTGCTTATTGTCTGACCCCTGATGCAGGAATTGTATGCTGAAACACAGCTTGTGTTGGGTCAATAAAGACATGTCCCTGTTCATTGAAGCTTTTTTTGCTGTATTACCATTAAGGATATGCAGCAGTTTTACAAAGTCTTTTGTAATTTCATATGGCAAGGAAAAAGGAACTAGCTTCTCCTCAGATATCCCAACTCGTACGCGAGACTGGTTTTTCCATATACTAAACACTAATTATGTTGCACAAATGAAGCACGTAGAAGACCAGCAACAGGGAGGTGTTTACTCAAATTAGTTTAGAAGCTGGAATATTACCTCCTTAGAACATGCAATAAGTATTCCTTGCCTCTCCAGAATACCTACATCCAGTATGGATGCCCTATTCAGATTCATCAGCTACTAGGACATCATTTCTGGATGACACGGTAGCGTCTCACAAGATCCAAGTGGCAGTCCAAGTCATTAAACAACAATCTCGACATGCCCTATATGCTGATGTCTATTTCTTCCTTGAAGAATTTAAAAAATGGTGATCCATTTCCTTTTGGAGAAAGACTTTGGTCCAATTTATGTGTACCAGAACTCTTGAGATGAGCAGCACAAGTGGAATTTGGATACTTGAGAGACTCCAGATAGTTGTACTTGCTGAACTTGTACTCTGAGCCAGCTACTCATCCAGATAAAGAAACAGTTTGCACAGCCATCATGATTTGTAACTTTGTAAAACTTGAAGAGCTCATGCTAGGCAAAAGTATATAGTATTAGTTCCTGTGAGATGGATATACCCCAAAATGGGTATAACTGGTTTGATTATTTTTTTTTTTAAAGTTCCAGGACACAGATTGCACCCTTTTTGGATTAATAGGATGCTCAGGGAATTAAAGTACATTTGGATTTTGAGACTGTAACCAATCTGTATTTTTATGCTAGCACAGATGTCTGTTATGATCCAATCAGCCAGTACTCCAGGTGTACATTCCAGAAAACCTCACTGCTGGAGGAGACCCTTAGTCTAGATCTGGAGAGGGCCCTTCAGCAATCCACTCAAATGGTACCTAGTTGATGTGGAAGACAAGTCAGAAGCAGCTGCAAAAAACATCTTATGCCTAGCACAGTAGGCTTTCATCTGATGGCCATAGTCAAGAGAAGCCGAAGGCACTGCTAACCATGACACAAAGACCTGGCTACTATTTACAAAACAAAGGGAGCCTAAAGACATGTTTTACACACTTTTCCTTTAAATACCTCTAACCTAAGATGGTCTCTATCACATTTTTCTTGAGAAAAACTTTGTATCTTGTCTAGAATGTTTCATATTAAACCAATAATAGCTGGTTAAGGAGCTACGTAAGAGGTAAGCATGGAATTCTGTAGGTCCAGGGCAAGAATATTTGGCCCCAAGGATCCCAAAGAATACATAAACCTAGCAGAACCACACTTGTTATACATGTACACACAATTTCTGCTTTCCAAAGTTAATGGCGAACCACAGGGATAGAAACTGCACTTTGAAAAAAAAAAAAAAGGGGGGGGGGGGGGGAAGACTGGCAACAGAACCTAAACACAATTTATAAAAATTTACCACCCCTTAAAAAAATGTACACAATATTGGCCATTTTCAGACAAAATTTTAATTTATTCAGACATGCTAAAAGGAATAAATTACACTATTAGAGAATCACCAGCAATAAAGTAGGCTTTTTTCAGGTGGGTTCATGAGATAAAGACATCTTTGGACAGCTATATTGAGTACTGCTGCCTGAAAATCAAAGTCCGTCTGATCATGCCCACCTGACAATCTTGTTCACATCCCCCTTCAGCATACAGATGGCCAAGCCTTAGAATCATGCCAGATACTGGCAGAGCATCAGTTAGCTGCAGGAAGTCCACAAACAGAAAATGCACTGGGGGTTGAACTAGTAGGGACTGGATGCAGTTCTTGAAGGGGGATCGGTCGAGGACAAAACCAGCGATCACCCTCTCTCCCTCAACTCCAAGAAATTAAACAAAAGTTAGAATTCTATCAAAGACATCAATATAAATCTAAAATCATTTGCAAAGAAACAGAACATGTTTAATGAATGGCCTTGAAATCTTCTATTTAAAAAAATAAGTGGGTATTGATTTTGCTTTTGTATATAGCAAAATTAACAAGGCAATCTTATTTCCTTACAGAAAGATTTTAGTTTTTAATGAACTTGTAAACAAAAGAGCTCTTGTTCAAAATAAAAACAAAAATATTCCCAGATAGAGGTTTACAACGATTACATTTATCTAAGCAACTTACATACAAGGTTTCATTTGTTAAGATGTTAACTAGATTGTGACATATACTTTTATCCTTTGATACCAAGAACATTATAGCCAATGCAGAGTCCTAAAGAGACTAGTAGTCACTAGCATTTTTCTCAAAGTCTTTACTTAGATGCTGTTATTTCTAAAACACAAGAAAAGCGGGCGGAGTTCTTCTATATGCTTCAGAACTGGAATCTTTGGTTATTAACCATACCAGCTGGCTAAGTATGAGACACAAGAAGCCAAGCTCTTAAGAATGTTTTAAGTGTAGAATTTTCAAATAACCCAGGGAGGGAGAACTAGGAAAACACTTGTTCAACTGTGAATGTTTACAAGTAGTCGTCACAACTGCTGCTGAAGACTGCTCTTGCCATTCTTCCAAAATCAGAATTGCTAAGCCAAGTTCAAAATGGTAACTCCCCCCTCCAAAAAAACAATTGGCATATGCACAATTTTCTCCACCACTCTGTGCCAACCATTTAGTCAGGCTTTCCACTTTAAAAAATGCAATAGAAAAACTGGACACGTTTCACTATCTCAGTAATCTTCACAATTAACAGTGGTGGCACCACCCACACCGCACAGAGCCAGTTTATACTGAAATTAAGTTCTTTACACGAAGTAAAATGGTTGCCCACAGCAACTGGCAAATGTACATATGAACTAAAATTTCTAGATTTAGGGAGTGACAAGTCCTGCTCCAATCATTCGCTCTGCATCATCCGTTCCTCGTTTATGTTCAAAATCCTGAAAGAAAAAGACAAAGGTATTTCACTGACAAATGCAAGAAACTGAAGAGAAAAAGCATATCCCCAAATACACTCAATCACCAAAAAGAAAACTTTCAAAGCACTACCTATGAAAATTCAGACAGAGGGGTCTGTGAATGTGAAGACCAGAAGTAGAGAAAGCAGCAAACATCAGGGCGACTGAACTATTAGCTTATATTTATCTCCTATTTCCCCCGTTCCTCATCAGTTTTCTGTCCAATTTACGAAAACGCTGCAGCAGCTAGTTCCCATTTGGAAAAATCCACTGAATGGCCTAATGGCTATGAAATGTCAAAGTTCGGCAATTTTCATCCAGTAGAAGACCAGCTCTACACTGAAGCTCAGCAGTGTTCAAATAATGTGACATCACTGCGCTTTATATGTTTAATTTTCTATGAAAAGGAATTTCTATCATTTTACATCCATTTACGGCTCAATTTTTCCACCAAGGCAAAGAACAGAAAAAGGAATGCCCTGACACATTCGTACATGTAAATGAAAACGTTTGTTTCTACTATATGCTGATAAGCAGCTAATTTTACAATAGTTTTAGGAATTTTAATGAACATAAGGAACCTTTTTCTCAGTGTTTGTGCAGTTTATCTGTAGCAGGTTTTCTATGGACAGCAGGATACACAAAGCCCTCAAAGGGGTGACACTGGCCAGAAGGAACATTTCCATCAGCTTAGAATATTTCTAGAACTGAGAAACCATTCATGTGCATCCCCCTTTCATGCTGTGTCATCACATACAGGCTCTTAAAGTTTCTATATAGCCGAGGATAAAATTCCAGGAGGAGGTAGGAGGACATGCAATAGCCTACCTTGCTGTCCATGGAGAATACCTGCTATAGGCAACTTGGCTTTCTCTGAGCAAAAGCAAGATAAATCCTTACAAACTACAGGCTTCCATTAGCAACAAAGGGAAACAGAAAAGGAAACTTCCAATGGGCAGTCAAGCTGCTAGCTGTGTTTTCTGGCTGAAAACTTGGAAATGATTTAAATGGGCCTGAGTTGAATTCTAAAGCCTCAAAATGACTCTGCAGCATAGACTGTCTAAATCTGTTTTCTCAAGTTCTCTTTCCCTACAAGTAAATATGAATATATGAACCAAAATCAGTTGCGGTCTGTGCATCATCCCTTCACAGAACAGGCCAATCTTAAGTAAGAACATAAGAAGTTGCCTCCGCTGAGGCAGACCAGAGGTCCATCTTGCCCAGCGGTCCGCTCCCGCGGCGGCCCATCAGGCCTAATTGCCTGAACAGTGTCCCTGACTAATTTTGTAACTGCCTCTAATCCTCTAATCTTATCCCTATAACCTACCTCTACTCCTATCTGTACCCCTCAATCCCTTTGTCTTCCAGGTACCTATCCAAACCTTCTTTGAAGCCCTACAACTGCCATGGTTCTGGCACTATAAACATCGACAGGTTTAAGCTCGGTCCTGAGTAGTCAAGAGCAAAAAATATAATCTGCAAGCCAGATAAATAAAGAGCCAGGTGGCCTCTCTAATGGCTTTAGTCTACTCCAAGTAGGTGGCCAAGTCTCTTTTGTAATCCAAAGTTCTTAAGACTAACTATTGTGTACACAGTTCAGTCAGTTGTCCTGCTAATAGTTAAGGGAAAATTTGACACCACCTCTGAAATAGCTTACGATTGCTCTCTCATCCAATTGCTGATAATTTAGTATGGAATACATCAGTCACTAAAGCCTGGAGCTAACCAACTATGCATGCCAAAGTGACTGTCGCCAAATGCAAGTCCTTCCTAGTTAAGTAAGAATCCGGCAGCTCAAAATGAGTTTTCATTAGCTGAGCTACACCAAAGTATTGAGATACCAAGACACTGCAGATGGCTTGATGAGAGACTAACAGAAGCATCACACCTGAGACACCTCCAAGAGATGTGGGAAAGGAAGGAACCTAAAACTTGTCATATCCAAATAAAAGCTTCTATCTGAAGATTATGAAATACTTACTGGAGTCTCCTAGAAGCCATAAGAATCTGACATTTTCAGGGAGGTACAGGGTACCTGCAAACCTCTCTCAACATACAAGCTGTGAGAGCAGATACAACAGTCCGCCGGGCCCCTATGATCAATGTTGGATAAATCCCCAATTTGACTGTTTTCTTATGGAAAGATTCTGAAAGGGGGGGGGGGGGGACAGACAGACTTGCCTTAGCCAAAAGGAAGCTACTATAGTATAACTGTTACCTGATCCAAACTGGGCTTTATAAAACTTACTGCTGAAACCTAATCAAACGAAAAACCTGAGCAAGACACCAGTAAGAAGTGGTGATGAGAATCAAAGAAGAGAAGCCATACAAATGGGTATAAATGATAAACCTGGCACAGGGAAAATGATTCTAAGATCCACCCCGACAGAAAATCTTCCACAGGGAAAGCTTAGGCAGCCCTGTGTGATGACAAAACAGGAAGGGATGCATGTGCATAACAAAACTTATCCTATGCAGGCATCACCTACCTTCAAAGACCTGGACTCCTTCTCATCCTTTGTGAATAAATTATTTAAGTTTCAAATTTATTCTCCTTACCAAAAAAAATGAAAGTAGATACAAAAGTATCCAATACAGAAGTTATATAGTATGTTGTAACGGTTTATTTGAATTGTAACAAAGAAACCATACAGTTTTACATAATTCAATCTTAATAATGGCTTTTGGATTTTTGTCAGGAATCAACCCAACCTTTTTAAAACCATGTTAGGCTAAATTTTTTCTACATTCTCTGACAATGAATTCTAGAGTTTATTTACATGTTGAATGAAGATATTTTTTTTCCAATGTTTTAAAATTTACTGCTTAGTAGCTTCACTGCATGACCCTAAGAGCTGGAAAGAGTAAACAAGTGATTTACATATAGACTTGTTTCACTCCACTATTTTATAGACTTCTATCATATCTGCCCCTGAGCAGTCTTCTCCAAGCTGAAGAGCCCTAGCTGCTGTAGCCTGGGAAGTGGTCCCATCCCTTTATGGAATGCAGTGACCAGAATTGCCATGCACCTCAAAGTAATACAAAGGCACTGTAACATTGTTTTTGTTTTCCACTCCTTTCCTGAAAAATCTGACCATTATTTGCTTTCATAGCTGTTGCTGCACACTGAGCAGAGTTTTCAACATTATCAATGATACCTAGGTCCTTTTCCTGGGTGGTGACTCGGCAATGCAGGTGGCTGGTATTTGTAACTTGCCAATTTTTCTATTTAAAACGGTGGGCTTCGCTAATTTTTAAGCGAGGCTGTTTTGAATACAAAAGGATTGACACCAAGGACTGGGGCCATGACACCAATAACGCATTCGTACCAGAATACCTGGCCGTGGTCACACATGCAGAATACAGATAAACCCTATGCAAGCAGGACCACAAACTAAAAGTCCTAACACACAAATTTAAGAGGAAAAGAAGGCCATAGGAGGCTCTTGAACAAACTTGAAGGGCTGAAGTTAGGACCCAAAGGGCGGATGTGGTAATTACAGGCTGGTAAGTCTGACTTCTGTGGTAAGCAAATTAATGGAAACGCTTTTAAAACAGAGAATGGTTAGGTTAGGGCTGTTCAGAAAAAACACACATGACTGAGGGGAGATATGATTGAAGTCTACAAAATCCTGAGTGGAGTAGAACAGGTACAAGTGGATCGATTTTTCACTCCATCAAAAAGTACAAAGATTAGGGGACACTCAAAATTACATGGAACATAAGATTTTCTTTTGCTGGGTCAGATCACTGGTCCATCGTGCCCAGCAGTCCGTTCACACGGAGGCCCTTAGATCAAAGACCAGTGCCCTATTTGAGTCTAGCCTTACTTGCATATGTACTGTTCCAGTAGGAACTTATCCATCCTTGTCGTGAATCCCTGAAGGGTGCTTTCCCCTATAACAGCCTCCGGGAGAGCGTTCCAGATCTCCACCATTCTCTGGGTGAAGAAGAACTTCCTTACGCTTGTACGGAATCTTTTCCCTTCTAACTTTAGCAAGTGCCCTCTCATTCTCTTCACCTTAGAAAGGGTGAACAATCTCTCTGTCACTACTAAGTCAATTCCCTTCAATATCTTGAATGTTTCGATCATGTCCCCTCTCAGTCTTCTCTTTTCAAGAGAGAAGAGGCCCAGTTTCTCTAGCCTCTCGTTGTACGGCAATTCCCCCAGCCCACTAACCATTTTTGTCGCTCTTCTCTGGACCCTTTCGAGTAGTACTAAGCCCTTTTTCATGTACGGTGACTAGTGTTGGATGCAATATTCCAGGTGGGGGCGTACCATGGCCCGGTATAACAGCATGATAACCTTTTCAGATCTGTTCATGATCCCCTTCTTAATTATTCCTAGCATTCTGTTCGCCATTTTCGCCACCGCGCATTGTGCGGACGGTTTCATTGACTTGTCTACAAGTACTCCCAAGTCTCTTTCCTGGGGGCTCTCTCCGAGTATAGCACCGGACATTCTGTATTCGTGCATGATTTTGGTTACCGACATGCATCACCTTGCACTTATCCATGTTGAACCTCATTTGCCATTTCGTGGCCCATTCCTCGAGCGTATTTATAACTCTTTGTAGGTTTTCGCAATCCTTCTGTGTCCTCACTACTCTGAATAAACTTTGTATCGTCCACAAATTTAATCACCTCGTTCATCGTGCCAATTTCTACGTCGTTTATAAATATTGACGAGCACAGGCCCGAGCATTGAACTATGCGGCATTCCACTCGTGATGCTTTTCCAGTCCGAGCATTGTCCATTCACCCCACTCTGTTTCCTATCTGCCAACCAGTTTTTAATCTACGTGATTATATCACCCTCATGGCTCTCAATTTTTCAAAGTAGACGTTCATGCGGAACCTTGTTGAACACCTTCTGAAAATCTAGATATGTGTCGTCAACTGGGTCACCTTTGTCTATCTGCCCAATTATTCCTTCGAAGAAGTGCAGTAAGTTTCCTTTTCTAAAGCCGTGCTGGCTGGTCATCATCAGTTTGTGTTCATCAAGGTGATCGATGATGCGGTCCTTTATCAGCGCCTCTACCATCTTTCCCAGTACCGAAGTCAGACTCACCGGTCTATAGTTTCCCAAATCTCCCTTCGAACCTTTTTAAAAAAACTTTTAAAGCCAATGTTTTTTCACTAAGAATAGTTAAGCTCTGGAACGCATTGCCAGAGGTTGTGGTAAGAGCGGATAGCGTAGCTGGTTTTAAAAAAGGTTTGGACAATTTCCTGGAGGAAAAGTCCATAGTCTTATTGAGAAAGACCATGGGGAAAGCCATTGCTTGCCCTGGATTGGTGGTGGCAAGGAATATTGCCACTCCTTGGGCTTTGGACACGTACTAGTGACCTGGATTGGCCACCGTGAGAACGGGCTACTGGGCTTGATGGACCATTGGTCTGACCCAGTAAGGTTATTCTTATGTTATGTTCTTTCTGGAATCCTGTGGATTACAGGACCGGAGGCAAAATGGATTCACCAGAGGTAGGTCTTCTAAGACAAATCTGATCAACTTCTTTGACTGGGTGACCAGAGAATTGGATAAATGGAGTGTGCTAGATGTGGTGCATTTAGATTTTAGCAAAGCCTTTGAGAGTGTTCCACACAGACGTGTAATAAATTAACTGAGTGCCCTCAGGATGAGCTGGGTCAAGAACTGGTTGAGTGGAAGGCAACAAAGGGTAGTGATCATAAGAATAGCCTGATAGTGGGGGGAGGGAGGGAGCATAATTAAGATGGCTGCCTGAAGGCACTCGAAAAGACGCCACTGAACCTTTTCCTTCATATCAATGGTAAAAAGGAAAGCAAAGACCCAGGTTTTCCCTGTTGAACTTGGGTCAGCCCAGCGATTTCCTGGTCTAATGGATGCCTTTGTGGAGCACAGGACTATAGGGGCTCCAATAGAATAGTCCTCGGTTGGAGGTAGGAGCCAAAACGGAGGACTCTAAAACCTCCCTCGAAGCAGTCAGCTTCTCACCGGAGAAACGAAGACACCCAGTACAACCACTCTCTCAATCTGTGTCTGATGATGCAGGTAGAGAAGAGAGTGACGCAGCCCAACTTGTAGACCGCGGGGAGAGAGATGACTGCAGTACGAAAATCGCAGATTGAATTACCAGCTCAGCTGCGATCCGGCAATGCCTTGCAGACGGAAGGGGGAACACAGGATCCACTTTCAACGGACTTGTTTACAGGTACTGTGAAACTAAGTGATTTAGGACCTATACCTTTGGTCTCTACCTTGAAAAAACCTCTAATTATCGACTTGAATTTTATATGGGAAGCAATTGTTTTTCCTCATTACAAACTTTTCTGGGGACTCGGATACAAATAACCTCTTATTATACTGGAATGTTAACAGAAACATCGAAGTTAAAAGATAAAGTGGAAAAGCTGGAGTCTAATTATCAAGAACAAGAGAATAAAATTGAGTCTTTACAAAACCAATGCCAACTTTTGATGAGACATGGGAAATGTTAATTTTAAACTGGAGATATTGGAAATTGTTTCCAGGTGACAAAACCTCAGATTAATTAATTTTCCTAAAGTATACTCTATTATAGCTCTTGATATGTTCAAGAGATATTTGTCAGAGGTTTTAAAAGTACCAGAAGTTTCTTATCAACCAATATCCAGAGTTTATTTATCTTTTGGTAAGAAGAAATCCGTGAAGGATCAGCAAGATCTCCCTCAATGGACAGTTTGGCCTTAAACTTATTGGAAAAATCAGAGGTGGAAGTGGTGGCTTCGGCTACACTTTTCGTCCAGTTAGCATTGGATTCAGATAGAGAATGTTTGTTGAAAATGTTCTTTATATATCAGAAAAATTGTTTATGAATCAAAAAATTAGAATGTATCCGAATGTGTCAAGAATTACCCAGAAGGAGGAAAATTTTTTACTTTTTTGACCCCCAGGTCTTAAAGTTAGGGGCTACCTTTACTCTTAGATATCCTTGTAAATGTATGATTAATCTTCAGGATGTTAAATATGTATATTTTGAAGCCTCACAGTTAACTAAATTTATAGCTGGCAAAGTGGTTTTTTCTACCAGTACCTGTCTAAAATATGTAAACTGCTTTGACTGTGTAACCACACACAAAAAAGCGGTAAACAAGTCCCACCCCCATTATAGGAAAGGAAGCAGTGCGCTGGAGCACAGAAGAATGATCATCATTCTGGGAGACCAATTCAAGTGAAAATTTAAGAAAACTTGGATGCCATTCACTCCAATATCCTGGACGACTGAAGAATATCTGCTAAAAAGATAGCAGAGACCCTGGAGATATACTGAGAAAAAGTAGGCTATATTATTCACGAGATTTTAGACATGAGAAAGCTTTTAGTCAAATAGGTCCCCAAATGTCTCAATGCTGACCAAAAGCGTGATCAAGTAGTTGACTCGCAACCCATTTTGGATCAATTTCAGTGGGATCGTGCTTGTTCTTCTGCTGGGCTTTTTACATGATTTTCTGAGGATTATATGTTCATCTTTGTTTGATTTTATCTGTTTTATTGAATTATGTATGTAACGATATGTAAACTATTTAGGTTTAAACAGTATACAAATTTTTAAAATAAAATAAATAAATAAAATCGTGTGGGATTTATGAACTCTCGTTAACTATGGATGATCCAGAGACAAAAGAACAATCCAAGGACTGGAGACCCTGTGGTTCCCAATATCCCAAGAAATTCAAGACAGAAGTCATCAAGCAAGGTGTTAGCAACTGTCTTATGGGACAAAGATGGAATTTTGTTTGTAGATTACCTGGAAAAGGGTGCAGCCATCACAGCAAATTACTATGTTGCATTTCTCAAAACGATGCAGCAACTGGTCTCCAGACGTCAAGGCAAGCTTTAGAAAGGAATCTTGTTTCTTCAAGACAATGCTGCTCCTCACAAGGCAGCCGTTATGCAGAAGACATTGGCAGATCTTCACTTTGAAATTCTGAAACACCCAGCCTACTCACCTGATTTGGCCCCTTCAGACAATTACCTCTTTCCTAACCTCAAGAAACACTTCAAGGGAATAAATTTTTCAAGCATTGAGGATGCCATTAACTACGGATGTGTGGTTTGCAATACAACCAAAATAATTTTTCTTGGATGGGTTAAAGTTAGAACACCCAAGTTGTAAGTGTTTGGAGCTTAGTGGTGAATATGTAATGTAAAGTAAAGAAAGATTAGGTTCTTACCTTGTTAATCATCTTTCTAGTAGACATACACTATTCCTGAACACTCAGATAGTTGGCCTCTTCTTGCGAGAACTCTTGTAGGGAGCTTCACTTGCATTCTTTTGCTTCGCTTCCCGGCTGTCCTTCAAGTTCTCAGTTCGCAGGAGGAGATCACCACCTTGATGGTACGGTCCATCAAAAAAAAACTTGGTTCAAAGGCTCATAGAGCAGACTCACTAGTGCCCAGAGAACCAGATTAAGATAGTCTATGTTGAAAAAAGGACATCGCATTGGAGGGTGGAGCCTAATCGCACCCTTCATAAAGTCTGGCTACATCTGGATGTGCAACAAGAGTGCTCTTATTGATCCTAGGCCCAAAATAGGAGAGCCGAGCTATCTGAACTCTCAGTGAACCAACTGCTGGGCCCCTTTTTTTAGACCTTCTCCAAGGGTTCATTGTGAGCTTGGTTAAGCATATAGGCTGCAAACATTCTAATGAATTCAGGGGGGAACCCCTGACCATGATATCCAGACAGCCCCTGCGGACTCTAGTCCCTTTTTGGGGTTTTCCAGTTGCATTACAGCTGTTTTGCCAGGGACATGCTTGCGCTATTCTCTGGCTCAAATTTAGGCTTCCCCCCTGTTCCTCGGACGAACTGGGTACTAAAACCTCCCCCTAAGGAACCAGAAGAAACTAAGCCTGTGGCTCCTGCTTCTTCCCCAACCTCACATGCCGCATGACACATGAAACATGGATGCTCCTTGGACAGCATCCACCGCAAATTTGGCATGAATGCAAGGTATTCTGGCTTGAGTCCATCTCTCCATACCACCTGTTTTTAAATAAAAACAAGGTGTTTTGAGGTAGATAGAGAATTTTGTTTTCAAATCAGGAAAATCTCAGATAGCCACCACAGCAGTGATTTTAGCACTAAAAAAAGGACCAGGAAGCTACACTGAAAAATGAAAAAATAGTAATTTTAGAGGTGAGGGAACCTAACTCTAACCCCAGATGTGAAAAAAACTCAATTGTAAAGGATCCCCCCCCCCCCCTTGGATTTGGTCTGCCAGGCTGTGTGTTGAGAGCTGCAAGTGTGGAAAGCTGCATACAGGGAGAATCTCTGCCTCAACAAGCCTGGAGTCCAGATTGCTTGTGCCTTCCGACTGCCTCTTGGGCACAACGTAGAAGCTGGAGAGCTCAACCCCCACCACAACCTGTGCATGCAAAATGGGGTGAGGAAAGCAGTTGGCCTCGATCCTGGATAAAAACGGTCCACTGCGAACAAACCTGGGGCGAGCTGTGCTCTCAAGGGAATAGTTCCTGAGCCCTCAAACTGTCAGTGAAGGCTAGCCTAGTGGAAGCACTACCAAGCAGTCTGCCTCTTTGAAGCAGACTCTTGACCTCTGAGTCAGCGCTCTCCCACAGCCAGAGCAGTTTCACATAGGGGATCCTCCACAGCATCAAAAAGCAGCAAAAAAGACTGTTTAAAAAGAAAAGAAACATGAGCAGAAAAGATAAGCTCCTACTGTCTTGCTTGTAGGAAGACAGCCCAGAGGGATGGGAGGAGGAGCAAAAAAGAATGCAAATGAAGCTCCCTACAAGAGTTCTTGTGAGAAGAGGTTGACTATTCAAGTGTTTAGGAATAGAGTGTCTGTCGTGTTAGAAATACATTTTTTCAAACCCATAGTTTGTTTTCTTTACAGAGACAAGGAATTAGCATCCCTTCGTTATTTACCTAATGACAATAAAAAAATTTCACATAAACTTATCCATAAGAGCATGTCGCACCTCGAGCTCTTTACTAAGGGTTAGGTTTATTAAAATTTACTATCCTGCCCATAAGGAAATAGCTAGACAGCTTGCAGACTAAATAACAGATAAAAGAGAAAAGGGCAGGGGGATACAACATAAGAATTGCTGCTGCTGGGTCAAACCAGCTAGGTCAACACTACACTATACTAACAGCAGTTCCTCCAAAACACTGCTAATGCTCAGTACCGGGTTCTCCTCTGCTCTCCTGACAAACACAACACTACTGCTTCACTCTCGTGACCCATGCCTTTCTGACATAATCCATTAATGGGTTCTGCCAACAAGATAATAAGACATACCCAGAAATTGCCCAGAAATAGCTAAGAAGAAAAAATTAAAAAATTTAAATTGAATCAGGTTGGGCAGACTGGATGGACCATTCGGTTCTTTATCTGCCGTCATCATCTACTATACATAGGAGGAAGGTTATCCAATTAAGACTTTCGACAAACCCCTTTATTATGAATAACTTGGTTGTTATTAAATGTTAACAGACCTCATCTTCTAGTAGGCATGTAGTATATAGCTTAACACATTTATAAATTATAGCAAAACTTTGCCACCATACCAAACTCAAGATGAAGCTTTCTTTCCTAAAATTCACCGATGGAAGCATTTGATTCACAGTCCACACGTACTCCCAAGTATTCTGAAGATGTCATCAATCACAGCTTTTCAGTTCCTCCTCTTCCTCCCCGATCTCTGCTACCCTCTTCAGTTTGTACCAAAGCCTGCAACAGTATTCTAGGAAGACACAGGAGAAAGTGTAGGGGTAACCCTGCCTTATCCTGTTGGACTAATTTAGGTTAAGAACCATTTTCTTTCCCTCCTGAAGCATCATAGACTTATTTACAAGCTGTGTTAACAGTAAAGCTCATTTCCCAGCCTCTCTTCCTAGGGGAAGCAGAGGAGGGGAGACAGCGTTTGCAGACAACGTGATGTAATGTGCCTGGTACTCATTTTTGGCTTGTTTTACTGTCTGCCTAACACCTGCAGCAAGAAGTCTTCATTCTGCTATGTGACCAAAAGGCCTCTGTTTCGTGGTAGGTCACCTGTGCCTGTGGTTCCTTTATGCTGCTCCAGGAATGTAACTGATTCTAGAGAAATATCTTCAGGTGTCGTGTGGCTCTTGGAAGAAAGTGAGAGACTGTTCTCTAGATATTTGTGAGCTTTAGCTCTAAATCATAAGAACAGCCTTACTGGGTCAGACCAATGATCCATCAAGCCCAATAGCTTGCTCTCACGGTGGCCAATCCAGGTCCCTGGTACCTGGCCAAAACCTAAGGAGTAGCAACATTCCATGCTACCGATCCAGGGCAAGCAGTGGCTTCCTCCATGTTTCTCTCAATAACAGACTATAGCCTTTTCCTCCAGGAAATTGTCTAAACCTTTCTTAAAACCAGCTACACTATCAGCTCTTACCACAACCTCTGGCAATGCATTCCAGAGCTTAACTATTCTCCAAGTGAAATTTTTTTTCCTCCTATTGGTTTTAAAAGTATTTCCCTGTAACTTCTAGTGTTCCCTAGTCTTTGTAATTTTTGACAGAGTGAAAAATTGATCCACTTGAACCCGTTCTACTCCAATCAGGATTTTATAGACTTTAATTATATCTCCCCTCAGCAGTCTCTTTTCCAAGCTGAAGAGCCCTAACCTTTTCCTCATATGAGAGGAGTTCCATCCCCTTTATCATCTTGGTTGCCCTGCAAGATTGTTATTTAAGAGCTCTGAATGTCATCATACCGCAAGATCTCTCATCTATACTAATGTAATTCTCTATATTAAGGGGTTAGTAACAAAGATCAGAACTCCATTTCATCCAGAACACCGCCATTAAAATTATATAGAAGGAAAAAAAAAAAAGTTTGATCTTATGCCGTTACTTAAAGACACTCATTGGCTACCTATAACCCACCGGATATCTTACAAAACCCTCCTTCTCACTTTTAAAGCAAGATGCGAACATACTCCAGCATTCACTGACTGATTGATATTACCATACAATCATTTTGTTCGACCCAACAAAATCTCCTTTTAATCCCCTCGATTTGCCATATCGTATATGATACCACCTGGAAAACTATCTTCTCGGTCACTGCATCAACCCTATGAAACGCCCTATCTAATCACCTAAGACAAGAATACTGCTTAACAAAATTCAAATCCAATCTTAAAACATTTCTGTTTAAAGATGCCTTCGCAACAAAATTCTAATCATCAAGATTTACTCCTAATATCTCCTTCCTACTGTGTTGCCCTCTTTTTCATTTTTTTAGAAATATAATGTAATTATTTTCCCTTCTTCTGTCTTATAGTGAGCATTGGTTTAATGTTTGTTTGCACCTGTCTTTATCAACACATTTCTGGCCCTCACCTGTTTCCGTGAAAATAGATTTTTCTTTAATTGATTGCCCTTTACTATTTATATATTGTAGTTTCTTTTTATTAGGTTTTTAGTTTTGTAAACCGCATAGTTCTGTGCATCTCTAATAGTGGTACATTAAGTAAATAAAAGAAATGAATCCAGTATTAGTTTTGAAATAAACACTGTTAATTTTTACATATTATAGATTAATTTACTTTAATACAGTGGTCTCAAACTCACGGCCACATGCAGCCCGCCAGGTACTATTTTGAGGCCCTCGGTATGTTTATCAGAATTACAAAAGTAAAATAAAACAGTTTCTTGATCATATGTCTCTTTAGCTATAAATGACAATATTATTAAGATTTAGCTAAAAGGAAAGATTTATAAACTATAAAGAGTTTTACCTCATGCAAAATTGTCATGTCTTTAATAAGACATTAACTATTTTTTCTATGTGGCCCTGCAAAGGGTTTGAGTTGGAGACCACTGCTTTAATACATATTAAACACAAATTTACTAGAATGATAAGGTAGAGAGTAATGAAGTTCATTTTACTAGCCAGCTGATAAAGATTCTTCATGTATATTTAAATGTTCTTAAAAAAAGAAGTGTCACTTGTCTGCAGCGTTTTCTAGGAATACCTCTTTGTTCCACTGCTTACATTTGACTGGCACTCATTTTTACCGAGAGATGAAGGAATTTCTTGAAACTAAGGCTCAGTGTTTGGGGCATCGTTTGCTTTTTCTAGTATCAGATGCTATGTTCTGAAGAACACTTCTCTCTAAACTCCTACGCCACAACACAAAAAGCGCTAAGCAATGTTTCACCTGCCTTTTGCAGTACAATAATTGCTTTAGCAAGCAATGAGAATAGCTAATAAATTGAGGTACTTCTGTTTGTATATATATTAAAGGTTTTTTACTTTTGAAAGTGGACAACAAAGCACAATCGCAGGGGAGGTGCTTCATAAATTGTTTTCATAAATTAGAACAGAATATTTACATCACAGAGCTTCATTTTAGGTTTAATTTTTAACATTTAGCATAATTTGTTATGTTTACTCCTGTATCTTATCTGAATCCATCTCTAATTGTGTGCTACATTATACTTATTTATTGCCTTCTTTGAACAAAAAATAACAAACCAAAATGGTTTGAAAGCAGAACAATCACCCTCTTAAAATAAAGGTTTATTTCTGCCACTATGAAACAAACAGAAGTCACAATTTAACCAACAGAGATAGAGAAGTACTGGGGGCAGTGCAGAATGCTCTTCACAAAGATAAGCAAGTGTTAGGCCCAGGAATGTGGACAAATTTTCCACATTCATGCCACCAAGTCAATGTCTTTGAAAAGGAAGTTATTACATAAGCAAACAGTGCAAGTGTTAAAATGACCCAAAGTCCCAAGAGAAAAAGACACATATAGTATTTATATACACAAAAGTATATGAAAGAACATTTTTAATTAAAGTTAGTAGTCAAATTTCCCAAGGACGTCTTTTTTTTTTTTTGTTAAATGTACTTTTAAATAGCCAAACTTAGTTGTTTTTTTTAAAACCACCTCCTTGATCTAACACTTTCGGAATTGCTGGCATCTTGCCCAATTCAGCAATTTAATTTTTTTTTTTTTTTTTTCTGCAACGTCTCTTGGTTCTTGGCTACTAACCTTTCATGTTACTCTTGGGTTTGTCAGTTTGCTTGCCTGTGGGGGTTTGGGCTTGTTGGCCCTGCCCACTGGAGGAGGCTGCCTGCTGTGCTGCCTTCTGTTTTAGCATCGTCCAATCAAACGTGTAGTCGTACTGATGATTCAAAGTTCTGTTTGGGAAAGAAACCATTAAGCTATTTCAACCACCACAAAAGAACTTTTTAAGATTTTACATAACAAAGTCATGTCCCTCAATGGATGAAATGCACATGTGCAACCCTGTTCCCCAAACCAATCAGGCCCACCATGAAACACACTAATTGGGTGTTTAATCTTGGTACCCTTCATTGTTTCAGCTATAACTCTTTTAGATTGCAATCCCTTTTGGGCAAGGATAGCATTTCTCACTTAACAGGACACTAAGGTGATCTCAAGAGCACTTTAGAACCTTTGGAGTTTGATAAACAATTTCTAGATACACAGAAATAGATGTAATTTAAGATCAAATAGTTTAAAAGGGATGAATTACATTATCCCAAGGACTCTATTTATCCCAGGCTAGTAAATCCTGGTAAGCTCACAAAGGTAGCTTTTGAACACATCAACAACTCTGAGAAGGGTTCTATCTCCAACTTGGACAAATTTTTTAGACAAAGGAAACAGGGGAGGTTGAAGAAGACAAAGGAAGTTGAATAGATACCAACAAAAAGTGTCCCAACATCAGATCTCAGGGGGACAAACCCCCTACGAAACTCCAGACTGGCACAAACTGATGGGTTTATGCTCCATTGCCAGCAGGTGGAGACTGAAAACACATTGACTTTTGGCAGTAGTACAAGTGGGCTGTGTAGTCCCATCTACAATCAGTCTGACGAATAGCCAAGCAGAAACTATGAACTTAACTAAAAGCACAACTCCACTCTCATATGGAGAAGACAAATTAGTTTTCCGGACTGAACACCAAGACACTGCTGGATACTGACTAGAACAAAAAATGCAACAAAAAACCCCTTCAAAGTGGTCTCCACAGTTCGCCAGCTAAACTAGATGAACCAAACACCACAGCTCCTATTACACTCCCCAAAATAAAGAAAAGATACTGCGGGAAACTGACACTGCGTGAAAAACTGAGTTAAAACGACAGAGCAGGTTCTATGCTGGTCTGGAGGGACTAAAATAAAGTAAATTAGCAGGTAAGAACTTAATCTCTCCTTATTGTCCCTCCAGACCAGCACAGATGGATGGGATGTACCAAAGGTAGGACCCCCGAAGGGCTACAACAAGGATATGCTCACCAAACCATGCCCTGTGGTAATAATGAACAAAGGAATGGAGAGAAGATCAAACTGCAGCCTTACAGAAATCCATCAGGGGCACAAGAGAGCTCTCAGCCAAAGAAGCTGCCTGATCCCAAGTGGAATGAGGTTTGAGAAAAGCAGAAAAGTTTCTTCTGAAGAAGGTATGTAGAAGCAATAGCTTCCTTGATCCAGCGCACAATCGTAGCTTTAGAAGCACTGTCCCCCTTACGAGGGCCCGCAACTCCTGGGTCCATTGAATGTAAGCACAAAGGACCACATGGACATCCAACTTGCACAACTACCTCTGCTCCAAAGAGCCCTCCCGACTACCCAAGACCGGAAGGGAAACCAACTGACTGACATGAAAAGGAGAAACAACCTTAGGAAGAAAGGAGGGAACCGGCCACAGCACAACCTGCTCTCTAGATAACTCCAGAGATGGAGACCAACACGAAAAGGCCTGCAGTTCGGAAATGTGTCTCGCAGAAGTAATGGCCACCAGGAACACAGTCTTGAGAATAAGGTCCTTCAATGTGCAGGAGCCGAGAGGCTCAAAATGACGACAAAAGATGGAGATCCCAGGCTGGAACCGAAGGATGAACCGGAAGCCATAACAACTTTTCCACTCTCAAGAAACAGATCAGGAAGAGACGACAACTGCTGACCACGCAAAAGCCCTCTAAAGGACAAGGCAGCCACCTGAACCCACAGAAAGGACCAGGCCAGGCCCCACTCCAGGCCATCCTACAAAAACTCCAAGGTGTGTGGCAAAGACACATGCAGGTTAACTACAGCCTGAGTGGAACACCACTCCTTGAAGAAGTGCCTGATGCCCGAGAAGTCGAGAACCTCCGAGACCTCAAAATAGTAGAGACCACTTTATCTGAATATCATTTCTGCTTAAGCACTCCCTTTCAAGAGCTAAGCCGTAAGATAAAAGGGACCCAGATCGAACATGGGAATGGGACCCTGAGTCAGAAGGTTATTCGAGAGGGGCAGAGGAAGGAGATCTGCCATGAGAAGACAAACCAGATCCCCATATCACAGATGCCTGGGCCAATTCTGAACCACCAGGATCATGCAGTCTGCGTGATACGCAATGCGAAGAACTCTGCCCACCAGCAGCCACGGAGGAAATTACAGCAGGCCATCCATTAGCCAAACCTGTACCAGAGCATCCAGCCCCTCGGCCTGACAATCTGAGCCAACTGAAGAACATCTGTGACTTGGAGTTGAAAACGCATGGTCATGAGATCCATCATCAGTTGACCCTACAAACGAACTATCAGATTGAAGGCCTCCATCCCAAGGTACCACTTGCAAGGATCCAGCACATGACCAAGGAAATATGTCGCATTGTCCACTTCTGCTATATGGGAAGCTGAGATGTCCAGGAGGTGCATCTCTGCCCATTCCATGAGAAGTGCTGCCTCCTGCATTACCAGATGACTCTTGATTCCCCCGATGATTGGCGTAGGTTACTGCCATGGTACTGTCTGAGAGATCCTGAACAGCTTTGCCCGCTAGGAAGGCCACAAATGCCAACCAAACAGCCCTGGTTTCCAGAACGTTGATTGACCTTGAGGCCACCCCCAGTGACCAGGTGCCCTGAGCTGAATGACAGACACTGGGCTCTCCAGTTGAGGAAACTGGCATCCATGAGAACTGTCCACTGGGACTGATCCACACCCACTTCCTGGACCAGATTGTGGGACTGAAGCCACCAGCAGAGATTGCTTCGAACTAGCTGCTAAGAGGAACCGGAGTGTCCAGATTGTGAACCTGCGGGGACCACCTCTGATGAAGCACATTCTGAAGGGGGACGCATGTGAGCATGCAGCCACTGAACCACCTCTTAAACGAGGCCACCATCAACCTCAAGACCTGAAGAAATTCCTGCACCTGGTGTCAATGTAAGCCCATAAGGGAGTGAATATGCAACTGCAACTTCTGCACCCAGGACACAGGAAGGAACACCTTTCCCAGACTGGTGTAGAAAAGAACTCCGAGATACTCCAAGCGTTGAGAAGGAGTCAAACAACTCTTGGAAAGGTTGACTATCCAGCCTAATGACTGCAGCAATTTCACAACAGGGGCCGTGACTGGGAGCTCTCCTGGAAGGACTCTGTGTGAAATCAAACAGTTGTCCAGATAAGGATGAACCAAAATGCCCTCTTTGCGCAAAGCTGCTGCCACTACCACCATAATCTTGGAGAAGGTAAATGGAGCCATGGCTCGACCAAACGGAAGCACATAGAACTGATAATGCTTTCCCAAAACCGCAAAGCGAAGGCCTCTGTCATGTCAAGGGAAGTCAGAAACTTTCCAGGCTGAACTGCCAGACTAAAGTTTTCATCAAAAAAGAAGGAACCCATAGCACCTGGTTCACACCTTTTAAATCCAAGAAGGGACGAAAGGAATCCTCTTTCTCGGGCATCACAAAATAAGTAGAGTACCTCACAGTTTGAATCTCTTGAGGGGGCACAGTAACCACTGCCTTGAGTTCTACCACTCTCCAGAGAGTAACAAGATGCCTGCCTCTTCCAAGGGAAAGAGAGAAAAAGATCTGGCAAGAGCCGGTGGAACTTGAGAGCATACAAGTCTCGAAATACCTCCAGGACCCATAGATCTGTCATTACCTTAGTCCACCTCTGATAAAACTTCTGTAACCAGGCTCCCACTAAAACCAGAGGAAGGACCCGAACACAGTCATTGTGCAAATCAAGAGGAGGAGAGACTGGAAAGGTTGCATCTTCCCTGGCCTGCACCCCGAAAGGATTGCATATGCTGGAAGAACCGACCCCTGGAGGAAAAAACCATAGTAGACACTTTGCCATGCAGATACAGACAAAACTCAAAGACACCACAGCCCAAACCTCCTCTACCAGACTGCCGAGGTCTGTCCTCTGGGACCGAGGCACCTTGGAGTCACCCAAACTATCTTTATGTGGAGGCATCCAGTTCAACAAGACTTTCATATTTTACATATTCTCTTCATACTTATCTTTTGATATTGTTCCAAAAAGGTTACACAGCATAACAGAACAATTGCACTTATAAAAAAACTGTTAAACAGGCTGCTAGAATATTCATTTATGCATCTGCAATGACCTTCACCATAGCCTTGGTAATGCTTCACATTTCCATCACATTTGTTTTTCAGCCTATTCACAATTTCACTGCTTGTTTCATTATAAGATTAGTTACATTTTATTAGCTATGCTTTCTGGTTTTAACGATACATTCACATCAAATTTGTTTTAATCAGCAGTCCAATTTATTTATCTGTAAGGACCTTTACTATAGTTTCAGTAAGGCTTCCTATTCTACCAACACTTCATTTATTTTTCAGCATGATTCATGACTTTATGCACAACACACTATTTACACATCTCACCTCACTATGTTAACACATTTTAGCTTTAATATTAAATTATATTTTATACAACCTATGTGTTTTTATTTTCCTAAGGACACCTGAGGAAGGTATGTATTACTGGAACACAGACCATGTTGGGCCCCTAGTAAATCCATTCTATCTGGATTTTGCTGCATCATTCTTTTTTAAAAAGTGACTTGATTTTGGACAACTCCTCATTCTTTTTGTGGTCCTTCCACTTTTTGTATTCTGGAACCAAACTTGTATTCTGGAACCAAACCAATTTTAAAAATCAAACTAGTCTCAAAGCTAAAGGATAAAACATTTAAACTTAATTATATTTTGATTTAAATATGAAAAGCATCAAAGTGCAATGGAAAGATCAATGTTGCTTATCTGGAAACATTTTGAAAACTGACCTGAACAGGATACGGAACAACTGCCTCAAGTACATATAATCTGGTGCCTCTTCAAAGCGTAGGCCACGACAGTAATTCAAGTACATGGCAAATTCCGCAGGAAATCCCTATAAAATTAAACAGCATGTCTCAAAAACATAACATGGATTTTAAGGCTAAAGAGAAATCCTTTAGAAAGGACCTATCCTAATAATTAGATGGCAATTAGCTTTTCTTTTAATTCTCAAGCTTCACAGGCACTTTTAAACTAATCTCAAATGTTAAAATCTGGATTTTCTTTACATACAAGTCACTCAAATAATCCTAGGCATCATGTCAAATTCTACAATGGTGCCAGATTGACCTTGTGTTTCTCCCCCTTTATGTTTCATTACAAAAACCATCAAAATAGTTTCTCTGCACAGTGCAACTCGGCTCACATATTAAGCTACATAGTACAGACTGTTACTCTCATGGTCACAGTCTCATGGAATTTAAGACAACAATAGCTCTAGAATTCCTGTACCATATGGCTCAATCTTAGGCTGAGTTGCACTATGCAGAAGTCGAACTGTTTTACTGGCAATGCAACAAAAGTGGAAGGCTTTTAGGACAGCAACGGGAGAGGGTATAGGGAACTAACTCAGAGAAAAAGGGTGGTAGTGAAGAAAGAGGAAAAGATTAAAAAGTAATAAGAAAATCAAAAATATATGAGGATGGGGAGAGGGGGAGGTGAAGTTTGCTTTTATCCATTATTTCCTTTCCTTATTCGGTCTCCAGCTAGCTCAGTTTGTTCCACTCAAGGATTTGGAACCATCATGATCACAGAACTCAAAACAACCCTCGCTCTTTTTATGCTGCAGTGGCTGCTCTTAGTTCATGCAGCTGAAAATAGCATTCCATCCTGCCTTTTGAATTTGGTCAGATATTAAGGCTGCTGCTTCATGGCAGTACTCTGTTGATGCTACCTCCTGGATCCTGTGCTTAATTCTTCAAAGCAAATGCTGAATTCTGTGAGCAAGAAAAATTCTGTGCAAATTCTGCATTGGGAGGCTGTGCAGAATTCTCATATTTTTTATTTATTTATATCCCCCATATCCATATTCTATGTGGGTTACATATTCACATTCATAATTCTGAACTGAGGACTTTCTTAGAGATCAGACACCACAGGTGACCCTTGAGGGGAGGAATGATGGCATTATGCCTTATCCCTCAGTAAGCCTGGTTCTAAGAGAGAGGTTTGTATAGGGCTCAACGTTAAAGATAGTTTTCACAACCACCTGTGAACTGCATATATAATTTGCATATACCGTAGAACCTTGGTTTAAGAGCATAATTCATTCCAGAAGCATGCTCGTAAGCCAATTTACTCGTATATCAAAGCAAGTTTCTCCATAGAAAGTAAGGGAAACTCGCTTGATTTGTTCCACCTCCCATCCCCCCCCGGTGCTGCTCCACCCCACCACATCCCCAAAAGACCCCCCCACCCCCGAGGCCACTGATGTGCTTCTACATCTCTCCCCCCCGTGAACCAGCATCATACCCCTCACGAACGACCCCCCTCCCCCGTGCAAACTGACATCCCCTGCCCGCCCAAACTGCAAGCTTACCCCCAATGTGGCACCGGCATGCAGCACTAAGCCACAGGAGGTGCCGGTGCCCGAAGATTGTGCCTCTCCTCCGACTGGGCCCTGAGCATCTGCGGATGCTCAAGGCCTTCCGACTCCTGCCTCTCTCCAAAAAGCGCGCTATCTCAGCCTTTAAAGCTTTAAGCACTGTTGTAGTACAAGGATTCAATGAATTAGATAAACTGACTATAGCTTGAATCATCTCCAGCCACAATCGGCAAAAACTCAATCCACACATCAGCAGTTACATCATCCTGATCCATCTGTAATGGAGGCACAGCTAAAACAGTATTTATTTTTTGTCAAAGCAATCTGCCAGCTCAGTACAAGTTGGAAATTTACTTCTATGAACTGTAGAAGTTATCAATGAGTTCACAATGTAAAACAACTCCTTAAAACCAGAAGATACAGAAGCAATCCGCTTATCAAAATATTACTTTTTTGAATTTGACACCAACACCTTATAATTAGACATAGCTGTAACATAAGCCTTGCGAGTAAAGAAATCAGGTTATTTCCTCCATTGATGTTCTAATTTTCAAAGATCTTTTAACTTACTTCAGCTCAGCTGAGTACTAGGGATTATACTTCCTGCTAGTACTCCGTACAGAAGAATGCCTTACCTCAACAGCATCCGACAACACTGAATCATAGAAACATAGAAGATGATGGCAGATAAGGGCCATAGCCTATCAGGTCTGCCCACTCTACTGACCCACCCCCAAGTCTACTATCCTAGGGATCCCACTCCTGGTGACAATCTGTAACTTAGGAATCTATAACTTAAAGTCTGTAAGCTCATACAGAGGATGCTTCTGCTTTATCACACAAGGCCAAAAAACTTTTAAATTTGCACAAGTGATTGTCATTGAAATATACTTATGAAGTTAGATAGTTCAAGATCCAATAGATGCTGGCATTGTGGTTTAGAAGTTGGAACATTAGATCATTTGATTTTTTTTGTCCCTGTATAAATGCCTTTTGGAAGTTAATTTGGCCCCAAATTAATTCATTGTTAGAAAATCATGTTGCCCTTTCATATGATACTATATTATTTGGTACTTCAATGAGATTTAAAAGCCAAATTTCAGCAAATAATAATAAACTTTTATTAATATTAACAGGGGTTGCCATTCAGCAGATTACAGGGAATTGGAAAGATTATACTAAACTGAATTATACTTTTTGGTGGAATTCAGTGTGTCATATTTATAAAATGGAAAGGGTATTTGCTCTACAACAAGGCAATTATAATAAGTTTAAAAAGATTTGGGGGCCATTGATGATTTATTCTGGTGATCAGACATCTTAAACACCTAAATATTGGACAAGATAAGGGGGTGGGATTATGAAGGATAATAATTGATAATTGTTATTTATTTGTATATGGGTGGGAGAGGTGGGCTTCTTATATAATTATTTATTTGGAATGTTACAAATAAGAATGTCAAGTGATTAATTAAGATATTTATGAATGATTGTTGTACACTTGTACTTTTTGAAAATGAATAAAGATTTAAAAAAAAAAAATATATATATATATATATATACTTATGATCCATCCAAGGGACAGATACAACTGGTTATAAATGAATGTCAAATGAATGACCCTTCTGTACAAAAATCAGATCCAATACGACTCCCCTACATGTGTTTCCTCTAATATTAACTGCTCCCAGCCTAAGCTAGACATTAGTAAATCAAAATCAGTAACATGTTCCACCATACCAACCTCATCATACTGAAGGTTGAAATCACCCAAAACCATGGTGTATGAGTGATATACTCTAGTTTTTACAATAGGATGGCAAAGTTTTGAGGATTAGTCATCAAAAAATTACAAGTGTGTAAAATTTGTACATTGTGTGTTCTTACTTTACACAAGATTTCAACAGGAGTGGACATCTTCTTTTCACTAATCTTCTCATACTTTTGCTTCTTTGTTGCAGCCTGTGGAACATGGAGAACCATTAATTTTTAGCTTCTCTGTCTTACCCAGTATAGCAAATTTTATAACAGTGTCAGGGAAACTGACTTCACTAAATGTAACCTCCATAATCCCACATTCAAAGAATGAGTCAGGATAGCTTGATGATTTGCTCTAAGTATGACAGTTCTCTATGTGAGCAGTGCAGTAATTTGCAATAAAGTGAAAATATCGCTGAATTTAATGGATAAAATAAATGCACATTTAATTGTAAAGTACTGTACTTTGTTCCATCATAGTTGCTCTCCATTTACAGATAACTTACCTTAACCTATTGCTGAAAGGTGTGAGCTAAAGCCAAATGCAAAACATTTCCTTAAATTGCCCTTGCCACTCACCTTCACATCTTTAGCCAGTTTTTAATTTAATTAGGATGCAGTTCTCTCTTACTGGTACTGTATGTTCTCCTGTCCCATTTCTTTCTGCATCAAAAGTACTTCTACCTACTTTTTTTCTTACACACTGTTCAACTCTTAAAATGAATTTTTCTAAATCAACTATACTTATTTACTTAGAGAATCATCAGTCCTATCAATAATCTTAGACTCTTAAGTGTAACCAGTAACTTATGCCAGCTGTAATGTTTTTCTTCTGAGCCTCGCCGCTCAATAGACTTCACAGCAGTGAGCTGTCAGATCTTCATTGCCTCAATATTTTAATTTAATACTTTTACTTTTGTGCTCTCCAAAAAAGAAGCTTTCATAATCCTTACTTCTTAGTTCTTAATTCTTTTTCAAATATAAATATATAAATGCTTTATATTTTGAAATCATTTAAATAACTTAGCTCAAAGGAATTTTCTCTTCCGTGCTTTAGGCTTGGCCTGGGAGGGCTGGACCCCAACATGTGTCACGTTAAGCTCTATCAAGGGTCCTCCCTACAGATAACAAAAAACAGGATCAGTAATTTATCCTGTATCATTACTTAGTAGTATCACTAAGCACAAATATTGCAACTGTACGCTGGACTTAATAAAGTGTAAATCTTACCGCTGCCGCCGATATCACACCCACTAGGTATTTTTTTTTTTTTTTAGAGTAAGATGGCAGTGGTGTCTTTTGTGACGTATGTAAATTTCAAACTAACAGCTGACTTTCCCTGCTCACTATTGGCTAGAGCTTATCCATTCAATGAACCCCACTCTACCTCAGCATTTAACCCGTTGGGCTCTACTGTGGCCAATCGATATATCCACCTCTGCTCTTTAAAGTTCAATACACATTCTAAATTACCACCCACCTTCCCTTCTATTAAATGATCAACAATGTGCCATCTCAACCCTTCTGTTGGATGACCCTTTTGAACCCAGTGTTGAACCATAGCAGCTTGTAAATTTTCTGCTAGAATACAGGATTTATGCTCATTGAGCCTGAGTTTTATTGGCCAACAACAGTAATTCTCCCAATATAAACCAGACCACAAAGGCATAATATAGCATAAAATCACTTGCTTACTATTGCAATCCGTATTTGCCTTAGACCTCACTGTGTAGTTCTTCCCTGGTATCATCCATTCTGAGCCTTCTATAGTACACATGCACCATTGGCACCTCTCACATTTGCTATGGCATCGTCCTGTCATTTCAGTCATATTATCAAATTTTTGAAAATTGAACATCTGCTCTAGAGTTTTTCCACGACTATATGCTATTAAAGGAAATTATTGTACTGGAGGATGTAATTGCATCATATACCAAAATCCTTTCACTATAGCCACTAGTTTGTTTGCTGCTTGTGAATAGGGTAAAACACATGTCAATCTATCAGACCCCTCTTTAGAGCTAGAATTCTCTTGTAATAACAAATCTATTTGGGCAAACCTTGTTCTCATAAAAGCTTGTCTGACAGATTTCTTGGGATACCCTCCTAGGCCAAGCCTAAAGCATGGAAGAAAAAATTCCTTTAAGATAAGTTATTTATCAAAATATAAAGCATTTATATATTTATATTGAAAAAATAATTAAGAACTAAGAATTAAAGATTAATATGAAAGCTTCTTTATTGGAGAGCACAAAACTAAAGTAAAAGTATTAAATCAAAATATTGAACCAATGAAGATCCGACACAAAGCTCACTGCTATGAAAGTCTATTGAGTGGTTAAGTGGTGGCACTGAGGCTCAGAAGAAAAATATTACAGCTGGTATAAATTATTGGTCACACTTAGAGTATAAGATTACTTTTTTCCTTAGGCAAATGGGCTATGTCCCCCTGCCAGCAGATGACAGAAGAAACCTCAGATAACTTTACTCCCTTTACAAGGGGCTGGTGCTACCTTCAGTTTCTCAGTAGGTTTCTCCAGTAGATAGTAGAGTCATGTAGCTTGTGCACAGTTATGAGTAGGTTGCTCCTAAGAAGGCTGCTTTCTAGATTTCTAGTAGAAAACCATGTTTTTAGTAGATTTTGCTCATTTTTAGTGCTGTCCTATTGGACACATCACATTCTCTTGTTCCAGTGACAACATGACCCCATTCCTGCAGTAAAACCATAGAAATGGGTAAAAATCAGACCAGTTTACCACAGGAGCAAAGCTTTATACTGCTTCATGGGAGCGGAAAAAAGCTTTGATCACACAGGGGAAAATAAACTTCCCAAGTATTGTGACTCCTCACATCACTTACCTCCTACAGCACTGGCACTGGCCATGCGTACATACTCCCTCCTCCTTTTTATCCTCCTTCAGAATGGCAAACTCTTGACATCAAAAGAGGGCCTAATTAGCCTTCTCCACTGTAACATCAGCAGAGAAGGCAAGGACCAGGAGGCAAGCAACTGAGCAGCAGAGAGTCAGGGTGGTAGTGACAGTCAGGCATGCACACATGTGAGGAGCAGAGGTGGCCAAGATCAGACAAGTAAGGGAACCAGACTGAGCTCAGGAAAAGCAGATTGGTGGTCCGACCTTGACTATATAGTATGTTTTTTTATTGTTTTGGTTTTTTTAAATTAGAAGTGTGCGTTTCTTTCCTTCTGCCAGTTTCTCTCCCCCCCCCCCCTCTTTCCCAACAACTTCAATGTCCTTGCATACTAAGGGACAAACTTGTGCTAAAATGCACATTTTTGTAAGTTACTGTAATAGGCTATTTTTTTACCTTTTGACATTTGTATGTTTAAGCCTCTACCTGCAGGCTGCTGTTCATACCTATATACTGCTTGGGATGTTCAGGAAACTTAATGTTTTTCCTGACTTAATTTTCCATATATTCCATCTTTCTGGACACATAGCTTATCTTTAACCAATATCACACAAAGATCTTGTAATTCAGATACCTTGTTTTCTAAGTATCCCATTTTGACTGCTGCTCTAGAATTTGGGCCTGGATGTTTAAAGTCCCCGTCACCAAGTTTACATCTGAGGAATACTTAGAAGTCACCTGTATCAAAGAAAAGTTAAGGGTGTACATGACATCCCATAGTGAGTCTAATGTGACAGCTGTTGCCTTGATTAAAGTATTTACCAGTCCCACAGGAAGGGAAAATCTCTTAACTGATCATTTTCTTTCCCTTAGTCACAGCAGATAAATTCAGATGTAATTTTTAATCTTCCCCCTCCCCAGTACCTTCTGTATCAATTTTGTCCATATCTTTGTCCTCATTATATTGCCCCATTTTACTTTTTTATTTTTAAAACTTCAATTTTAGCAATTGTAAACCATCCAGATATTTGTTTGATGGTCGGTATATCAAACTGTAAATAAACTTGGATCCATGATCTAGAAGTCAGGCTCACCAGTCTAATTTCCTGATCACCCCTGGGACCCTTTTAAAAAATTGACATAACATTAGCCACCCTCCAATCTTCTGGTACTACAGATGATTTTAGCTATAGGTTACAGATCACTAACAGCAGATCCACAATCTCATTTATTTGGTTTCATATTCCCATCCTCCAAGGGGAGCTTGGAACGGGTTACAAGTTTACATACATATTTATATTGTTTTCATACATTGTGTTGGCAAACATGGTATAACAGGACACTGATAGAGATGGCAAACAAAGCATGGTATAACTTAACATGGTATGGCGAGACATGAGCACTGTATATACAAGCATAGCATGGCAAACCTAGCCTAGAACTTTTGGTTATGGCAGTATAAAATAATAAAGTTATTATTATTACTAGTCTTATAGCCCGTTACATTAACGGGTGCTAGAATATATGTGTGTGTGTGCCTCTCTTTATTTCTTTTTTTCTCTCTCTCCCCTTAGCTGCTTTCTGTCTTTCTTTTTCCTTGGCTGTCCATCACCACCCCTTGCCTGCTCCCCCTGTCCATTCTCCCTTCCTTTTACCTTCCCTGTGTCCACCACCACCCCTTCACAGCTCTCCTTATGCAGCAGCAGCCCATCTCCCTTTGTTTTACCTCCCCCCTGTCCAGCAGCACCTTCCTTCTCCCCCTGTCCAACATTAGGTCTCCGTTCCTTTTTCTTCACCCACCCCCTGTCCATCAGCACCTCTTTCCTTCTCCCCCTATCCAGCAGTAGGCGTCCCTTCCTTTTTCTCCCCCCCTCCTCCTTCTTATCCCTATGATACAGTTACCTTGCTCTGCCCCTGATCAGAGGTTCCCGACAGCTGCCCAGTTGCACCCATTGGAAAAGGTCCCTCTGCGGCATCCCGCACCCCTCCTGAAGCGACTCCCGCTGTCTTTCTTTCTGTCTGTCTCTGTCCCTGGCCCCCTTTGTTTGTCTTTCTGTATATCTCCCTGCACCTGTGTCTGTTCCCTGTACACCTGCCCCTGTGTCTTTCTGTCTCCCTTCCTCCCTCTGTCTGTTTGTCCAAAGCAGCATTCCCTCCCCCTTCCATTTCTCTCCCCCCACACCAGTTCCCTGTGCAGCAGCATTATTGTTTCCTCTACCCCCCACAGTCCCACAGTCGCGACTACAAACGCGGGCCCGAGTCCTTTGCCGCCCCCCCTTCCCTTCCCGCGGGTCCGACTACACATGGCGATTCAAGCAGCGTGTCCAGGAGTCTTCACACACTGCTTCGGGTCCTTCTACTGGCCTGATTAACTCTGGCACGTCCAGAGCAAATCAGGGCAGTAGAAGGGCCCGAAGCAGCGTGTGAAGACTGCTGGACACGCTGCTTAAATCGCCAGTCGGGGCCGCGGTAAGGGAAGGGAGTGGGGCGGCAAAGGACTCGGGTGCCGGGCAGCAGAAATCTTCTTCTACCTTGCCTCTTCTCCACCGTCGGGAGTCAGCGCCAGGAGCTTTAACGGCTGGTGGTTCCGCCTCTTTGAAAACTGTCAAGCCGCTGGAGCCGGGAGGCGACGGAGAGGGCAGGGGGTGAGTTGCGCATGCACACTTCCTAGCTACAGCTCACGGAAAACGGATGCACGCTTAGGAAGTGCGCATGCGCGGCTTACCGTTTTATTATATTAGATATAGAAGCATAGCATGGCAAATCTAGTATTATATATACAAAACATGGCATGGCAAACATAGCATGGGAGATATAGTATATAAGTGTGGCTAACCAAGTATGACATGATAGTATGATATGTAACAAGGTAGAACCTAGCACGGTAAACATGGGATGGCAAATATTGTTTAGTGGGCATAGTATGAGAATGTAGCACAGTAGACAGCGTAGCATTTATAAACTAAACTAAACTTTAGGTTTGTATACCGCGCCATCTCCACAAGCGTAGAGCTCGTCACGGTTTACAGGGTTAGGTTGAAAAGGAGCTACAATGAAGGGTTATAGGAAAGGTGCTAGGAAGATAAAGAGGGACAGGGTACCAAAGAGCGGGAGGTGTTAGATTTTTGAAAAGAGCCAAGTTTTCAGGTGTTTGCGGAAGGACTGGAGGGAGTTTGAAATTCTGAGCGGGGATGTGAGGTTGTTCCAGAGTTCTGTGGTTCTAAAGGGGAGAGATGTTCCTAGTTTTCCTACGCGGGATATACCTTTTGCAGAGGGGAATGATAGTTTCAGTTTTTGGGAGGATCTAGTGGAATTAGGATTAGAGAAGTTCCAGAAGAGAGGGATAACGGGAGGGAGGATGCCATGTAGGATCTTGAAAGCTAAACAGGCTTTCGGCGATCCCCGGTGGCTGGTGGAAGCAGGGGCTCTGAAGAGAAAAAGCAGAGCCCTCCTGCTTGATCGGCGTCGGGCGGAGGATGAATGGCAACTCCTTGTAGGACATGCAAACTGCCATGGGATTGTCTGCCAGATCCAGCAGCAGATCATCCTCTTCCAACTCCTCCAACAGAGAAACTAAGATTGGGGAAAAACAACCACCACCAAAACAACCTCCAAAAAACACACAACTCTGCGCCTTAAAATGGGATTAGGGAGGCAGCAGACTCAGCTTCCTGTAATCTCCTATGCTTGGCAGCATACTCTGCAGGGGAAGCAGGCAGGGTGGACTGAGCCCCCTGTAGAAGGGGAGGCAGCAGTCAAAAGTCCAAGAGCAGAAGCCATCCCCTCAGCAGCTGCCCAGATGACTGATCTGGTGGAGAAAAGCCTGATGCAGTAACAAAATATTCAGGGGAGAAGGGCTGCATATTCTCCAGTCCTTTCTACAAAGCCAGAAGCCCAGCATCTCCACTTGACAAGCCTTTGTGCAAGAAATGCCATCCGAGTCAAAGAGGGAAATCTGACTTGCAAGTCACTCCAGGGATAACTCTGTGCCACGACAGCCATCCCCCCAACCACCCGGAAGAAATTCCAGCGCACAGGAACAACATTGACCAGATGAAATTTGCCGCTTGTCACAGTGCTTTGCCAAGTAAGCTGACATGGGGAAATACTAAAGCAATGGTCTGATGCAGCAAAGAAACTTCCCTCTTTCTCCCCCCTCCAGCAGGAAAGATGAGCCACAGGCTAAGCAAAAGTGTTAGCACTAAGGTTGGCTGGAAATTCCTCCCAAGCCCTTGCACAATGTGGGGTTTTTTGTTTTTTTAAGGTATACTCACGAGTACCGTGAAAAAAATATCCAGACTGTCTCTGCAAGAGCCTGCTCCTTCTCTGTGAGTGTTTTTATTTATTTTTTTTCTTGGTTTTGTGAAGAGGAATTGCAGAGTAGGCAGCAAGCAAGAGAAAGGGAGGGATGAATATATTGACCTGGCCCCACCATGTCTATCCTCCACTATGCACCAAACTAGTTTAAATCCTCAAGGTCAACCAAATCAAAAAACAAAAACATGAGCATGGAGAAGCCATCCATCCACCTGCTGGAGATAGAGAATGCCGAATGACCAAGGAGCATGCCATCCTAAATCACATATCACAAACTGGGGCTCTATTTCCATCTGCTGGTGGGTAGACTTAACCCATGTGTCTGGATTTGTTCACTGATGACTGATGACAGGGAACTCCAGTTTATGTTTGTTTTTTTAATGAACATGTATGCAAGTTTATTTTATTTTAAGTGTTTTAAGGGTCGGAACTCAATTTTCCCATACCGTCACTGCAAGTTTTGTTGCTGTCCTATTCCTTTAAGTTCAGCCTTACTGCACAAGCCTCAAACACTTATGATTTTAAAGTGTTTGAGGTTTGTGTAGCTAAGGATGGAGCTTGCAGGAATGGGGCAGGGACAAGAAAAGAACTCTAAGGGACAGAAAATGATTTCCCGCAAGGATGGGGAAAAATTTGTCCCTGTATCATTCTCTATTCTCTAGAAGATTACCTGGTTTGAGATCATCCCTTTATAATCTGCTCTTTTTATATCGTTGCTTGCACATCAGACAAGCCTTTATGTTGGTTACTTAAGACAAGACGCAATAATAATTTTTATTCTTATATACCACCAAACCATTAGTTCAAGGCAGTTTACAGCAAGAAGGAACTAATTTTGAACATTTTTTGATCAATCCTACCATCTATGGTCCCAAAACTGATCAAGGGGAAGCAATTTCTAGAATAAACTTTAGGCTGCAGTCAAAGTTATTGGGAAACAAAATTTAAGCCATACAAAAGTTCCTACAGTATATTCAGCACATGACATACCTTCAGTCCTTGCCAGGGAAGGCTGGTTCTGTTGAAATACATCAAAACATATCCTAGAGACTCCATGTCATCTCGACGACTAAGGAGGAAAAAAAGGGGCTTTTGAAGCTTACAGGGATGGAAGAAAACAATATATCCTCTTAAAATGAATACTGTGTGACAACTTGTAAAAATCTTTAAACTAAAATAATCATGTATTAATGTATATTAGGAATGTGCATTTAGTAGTGTCTTAAATTTCGAGCACACTTTATTGCAATTTTCAAAACAATCTCACAAGTACATACTTGTTCAAGCAATACAGAACCAAATGATAGCAAGAAAAAGGAAATATACATTAGGAAATAATCTTAAAGTTCTTCCTTAGACTGCTACAAAAAGGAGAGGCATACTAAAATTAAAGGGAGAGAAAAAAAAGGAAACAATACATAAGAAAAGGCTTTTTAATGTGAATTAAGCTCCATTAAACTCTTTACATTAGCAATCTACATAACTTGAACTCATATTTTGTATGACATTTACAAAGATAAGTGAACAAAAATTTTGCACCCAGTGCCAACACTTCTTGTCTCATCCAAAAATGTTCTAATATTTTGTGTCTGTGTGACATCTGGGTAGACCCAAATCTTTTTCCTACAAAAGAGAACAGGTATTTCTAAAATATAATTTCATAAATAAAGTTTACATCTTTTTGAATACAAATGAAACCAACAGTGTTGATCTTTCAAAGTTCTCCGTTAGAGAAGATTCCAAAATTGCTGAAATATTAAGATCTTCATTCCTCAATAATTGCTCATTGGTTTCTGGGGAGTCTATCTTTTTTTGACTGCCATTAATTATAGATGTTGAAACATCCTTTAAAGTTCTCATTTACTCTTTTAACAATGTACATTGTGTGGTAAATGAATTTAAGTTTGCCTGCTTCTGTTTTAAAACTCTGACCGGTTTGGCCCCATATTATATCTTTGCAACCACTTTGAGCTGGCTCACACTTCCAGACATTTTTGCAGAACTGGTTTGTTCGCTTTTCCTTTACTAAAAGGTTGCCTTTATAAGAGATTTTTAGATAGAACTTTCTCATTCCAAACTGGTAAAATGAAGCAAAATGTTATTAAAGCCTTTTCCTATCAATCCTTTAGAAAATCTGTAAAGACCCATATCTATTTGACAAATTTGTTACCACAATATATTTCTTGCATCTTTTTTTATTGCCTGTATTGATTGTATTTCACAGGCTGTCAGCTCATTTTTTTATTGTAAACCGCTTAGAACTGTTTTGTTATTGGGGTATATACAAATAAAGTTATTATTAGTTATTTTTTGTCCCTGCCAATGTTTCTGATAAAAGTATCAATTTTACTCACAAGAGAATATTTTTCTTTAGTTGTAGTTCCCACCTTTCAAGTTTCTTAGGTATTTATATACCGCCTATCAAGATTAAGTAAGCGGTTTTTACAATCAGGTACTCAAGCATTTTCCCTATCTGTTCCGGTGGGCTCACAATCTATCCGCCGAAGGAAACCCCTCCAGACTCGCAGGGGCCATAGGATGAGGTGGTGAATTGCTCTCTTGGGGTGAAAATGTAACCTCCAACCCCGATGCCGTAGTCTCCCTCCTTGCAAGGCAATGCCGGGGATCCTCCAGAGCACGATCTCTGACCGTGAAGGTCTCAATGGTCTTCTGGGAGGTAAATGCAGTCTTTAAGCTTGAGGGAAAGTCTTGACCACTAACTTCCTCTTGGTATGCAGCATAGTTTACAGGAAAAGTTTTAGCAAAACTCGCAATAAGACCTGACCGCGAAGCGCTTCATGCTGCCATCTTGAAACGCCTCTAGTACACAAAAATTTCACACACTTACATGAATCAACAAATTAAGGGTCTCTTCTATCAAACTGCGCTAGCAATTTTTAGCACAGAGCCCCCCGCTGAATGGCTCACACTGCTCCTGACGCTCACAGGAACTCTATGAGCGTCGGGAGCAGCGCGGGCCATTCAGCGCAGCTCACTATGCTACAAACCGCTAGCACAGTTTGATAGAAGAGGCCCTAAGTCAATGCATTTTTATTTATTTTTAACACAAATATGTGAAACAAATTGAAACGTTTTAAAAGCAGGGGGGGAAATATTTGTGCTGTGCACATCCCTAAACCTAAAATTAGCAAGATAAGAAAAAAAACAAAGCCGTATTGACATTAAAGCATAGTTACACACCTGTAGTAGGTGTTATCCAAGGACAGCAGGCATATTCTCACATATGTTTATTAAAAACTTATATACCACATATATTGCCAAAAAGGATCCAAGTGGTTTACAATGCATAATACAAAACCATATCGAAAAGAACTCCATTCAAAATAGAAAAGGGAAAAATACATAATATTCCATAAGTCAAAATATCAATAAAAATTAACTAATTAATAGCAACAAAAGAAATTTTTACTAAAAATAAGTGAATGAATAAATAAATAGAGACTGCAATCCCAAACTCATTTCTTCAATTTAAAAAAGCCAATTGAAAGAAATGTTCTTTAGATGTCTTTTAAAGTTTATATACAATTCTTCCATCCTTAAATCTATGGGTAAACTGTTCATAGCCATGGAACTATGCAGAAGAATGCACAATCTCTAGTTGAAGCAAGGTGGGCCTTTGAAATATGGGGAACAGCCACCTTATCATTCAAAGATCGTAATAGACGCCTTGGTGCGTAAAATAACACCAAGTTAGAAAGATATGATGGTTGTAGAACGATAATGCTCTATGCGCTAACATCAAGATCTTAAATTTGATCCTAAATTCCATTGGCAACCAATGGAATTTCTGATACAAAAGGTGTCACATGATCATGAATATATATGCATGGCCTAGCAACTGAATCACAGCATTATTGTTTATTGTTTAATTAGTTTCTTGATTAAACGCTTTATCGATTCTGCAAAGCGTTGTACAAAGCACTAGATAAAATAACATTGCAACAAACAGAATTACCATTAAAACAAACTTTTAAAAAATGAAAATACAAAACTGTTAGACGAACTACAACACGTACTAGGTTAAATAAGGACGCACTAACAAAAGATACATGAAGGAAAAAGGGAGGAAATACAATAATTATAGTAAATGAGAGAGACATTAAGGGAAAGAACAAAAGGGCAGGACTTAATGGAGAAAAAAGAAGGAGAGAAAAGAGAAAAGAGAAAAGAAAAGAAGAAAAAAGAGAAAAAATAAAAAAAAATAAAAAAAATAAAGAAATAACAACTTCAATTAAAAGCATCTTTAAAAAGGAAACATTTTAAACTACTTTTAAACGTTTTTAAATTATTTTCTGTTTTTAGATAAAGCGGAAGAGCATTCCAAATCATAGGAGCTGTTACAGAGAAAATAGAGGTTCGACGTGTACCAATTATTTTTAAGGAGGGGATATTTAAATTGGATTGGGTTATGGATCTTAAAGATCTTGGTGGATCATAGGGAATCAATATTCGATCAATAAAAGCTGGGGAATTAGTCTGCATAGTTTTAAATGTCAAAAGGGCAATTTTGTAAGTTATCCTATGTGAGATAGGTAACCAGTGGGCATTCTGTACTGTTTGTAGGCACTTCAGTTGTCCTGTTCCTATGCCTGCATATACTAAATTGCCATAATTTATCTTAGATAGTGGAAAAGCATGAATCAAAGTATGTAGCGATTTCTCATCCCAAAAATCTCAAATAGCTCTAAACTGTCTTAATGCCCCAAAACCTTTAGCAAGCACAGATGAGACATGTTCCTCAAAATTCAAATGACCATCGATTATGACCCATTCACAAAACCCAGCACCTAGTCAAAAAGTGTACTGTCACTTTAAAACCGCCTATACCATGTGTGTACTGGTGCCTTCCTGTTCAATGTGAGGCCTCATCTGGAATATTGTGTACAATTCTGGAGGCCACATTACCAAAAAGATGTGCTGAGAGTTGAGTCGGTTCAAAGAATGGCCACCAGGATGGTCTCGGGACTCAAAGACCTCCCGTATGAAGAAAGGCTGAATAAATTGCAGCTATATTCACTCGAAGAACGTAGAGAGAGAGAGAGGAGACATGATAGAGACATTTAAATATATCACCGGCCGTATTGAGGTGGAGGATGATATCTTCTTTTTTAAAGGTCCCTCGGCCACAAGAGGACATCTGCTGAAAATCAGGGGTGGGAAATTTCATGGCGACACCAGGAAGTTCTTCTTCACCGAAAGGGTGGTCGATCGTTGGAATGAACTTCCACTTCAGGTGATTCAGGCCAGCAGCATGCCGGATTTTAAAAGGAAATGGGATACACATGTGGGATCTCTAGGGGGGTAAATTCAAGGGGGTAGGGTTGTTGGAGTGGGCAGACTTGATGGGCTGTGGCCCTTTTCTGCCGTCATCTTCTATGTTTCTAATGTCAGCTCACAGTAATAAAGCTAAGCCACCAATCAGGGAAAGTGGGAGGGTGGTGAGAATATGCCTGCTTGTCCTCAGATAAAGCATAGTAGCAGGTGTTATCTAAGGACCTGTAGCAGGTGTTATCTAAGGACAGCAGGCATATATTCTCACATGGGGGACTCCCAAGATGCCAGGATCATGCCTCTGACAGTTATAGGACAACCACTATCAGCCTGGCATATCCAAAAGGACTGGAGGGAAGTTGGCATATAAGCAGAGAATAGATTTTGTAGAACTGCTTGGCTGAATAGACTATCCTGCCAGGAATGATTCTCCAAACCAGTGTTTTTCAACTGCTGTTCCGCGGCACACTAGTGTGCCGCGAGATGTTGCCTGGTGTGCCGTACGGTGCAGACACTGATTAGGCCTCAGGCCGGGTCCCGCACGCGCTCCCCAGTCCCCGCTGCTGTTCAGTTTCGATCTTCTGCTCTGACGCAACCGGAAACAGGAAGTTGCAGCAGAGCAGAAGATTTAACACTGAGCAGCCGCGCGTGCGCGGCTCTTTGGAAAAGCGTGCATGTCGCAGAAAAACAAAACCTAAAAACTAAGGTGAGGCGAAGGAAGAGAGCTGGCTAAACAGTAGGATCGATTGGGCAGGGGAGTGGTGGCTGCGGGGACCGTGCGATCGCTCGTGTTCCCGGCTCAAATTGGAAGGAGGGAGTGAAAGGGAAAAGGATTCTGGGCCAAGGGGATGAAGACGGAAAGAAAAACCCACAGCAGGAAAGAAAGGGAAGGACAGGCAGGTGAGCCAGATGCTAGAAGCAGGGGGGGGGGGGGGAAAAAAGCTAGATGGGGTTGAAAAGAAGAGACACACTGGTATGGAAGAGGAAGATAGGGGAAATCTGGACACAGGAAGGTAACAGAAAGAGAGGAAATTATGTGCATGGGGCATAGGGACAGAGACATAAAGGGGACATGCCATGGGGATGGTATATGGACACAGGGGGGGGGGCAATGACAGATACATAGGGGAGATATTAGAAATGGAGAAAATAGGAGCACAGAAGCGAGATGGTTTGTGGGGATGGGACAGGGACCGAGCTCGCAGGCTCCAGTGGCTTGCACAAATTACATTGTAACGTGCCATGAAAATAAGAGGGAGGAAGGTAGATAGATAAGCCATGTGAGAGGAGCTGAAGGGTAGTAGAAAGGAACAGATGGTAAAGGAGGGAGGGAAGGGTGGTGGTGGAAAGGAATAGGACAGACATTGAAGGAGGGTGGAGAGGAACAGACCCCGAAGGGAAATGTGGAAGACAGAGTGGGAAGAAGACAGATGCCAGACTATGGGGGAGCGGAGGGAAGAAGATGGGTGCTAGACCAATTGGGGGGGGGGTGAAGGGAGAGGCACAGTAACAGCAAATGGAAGACGTAGAGAGAAGACACACAGTGGATGGAAGGAATTGAATGAGAAGATGTGGAAAGCAGAAACCAGACAACAAAGGTAGAAAAAAAAATTATATTTATTTATTTATTTTTTGCTTTAGGATAAAATAGTATATTAGCTGTGTTGATAAAAATTTATAAACAAAGCCCTGCCAGCTGAACATCTTTCTCTAGTTCAGCAGCAGGAACTTTGATTTATAAAAAAGGAATAACCTAAATATTACAGTACTAAGGCTTATATGGATGCAGCGGGGACGGTGACGGGGCGGTGAAAGGGATGGCAGTGATAGTGACGGGGCGGTGAAGGGAACGGCTGTTGACGAAGAGCTACGTGTGTGTCTTTCTTCGATTCCAGCCAGAATATCAGCTTTGTGTTCAGCCAAACAGGCCCAGGTTTCGCACTGAATAAAGTATTTTATAATTTTTCACTATTCTGTTTACTTAATATTTCATAATAAAGTAATTATAAAATACTTTCTTTGTGTTTATTTGATTCCTATTCAAGAGAATTACTTTATATATAGTCAATATAGGCACAGAGTTAAATTTTTTAACATTTTCTAATGGTGGTGTGCCTCGTGATTTTTTTCATGAAACAAGTGTGCCTTTGCCCAAAAAAGGTTGAAAAACTGCTCCAAACAATAACATGATGTGAAGGTATGAATTGAGGACCAGGTTGCTGTTTTACAGATGTCCTCAATGGGTGTGGAACATAGATGAGCTACTGAAGTTGCCATTGCTTGAACCTTATGTGCAGTGACATGGCCTTCAAATGTCAGCCCAGCCCAAGCATAGCAAAAGAAGATAAAGTTCGCCAGCCAAGTGGAGATGATACTCTTGGTGACAGGAAATCTGTTAGGATCAAATGACAAGAACAGTTGAGTGGAAGTTCTGTGAGGCTTGGTTTGATCCAAAGTTAGAACACGTTTACAATCCAATGTGTGGAGTGCTGCTTCACCAGGATAAGAATGTGATCTTGGAAAGAAGACGGATAAACTATGGACTGGTTCAGATTAAATTCCAAGACAACTTTTGGGAGGAACTTCGGATGGGTGAGAATCATCCTATTGTGGTAAGTGTTGTATAGGTTGGATCCAATAGAAGCGCTTGAAATTCATTGACCCGGTGTACAGATGTGAGTTATTAGAAAGACTAATTTCCAAGTGAGATGCTTGAGGGATGACATCAAAGAGTGGTTCAAATGGATGACAATGAAGGTCCAAGTTCACTTGTATCTATTGGGGAAAGCACTCCGGTGGCTCCAATGAACTTCAATGGGTTAAAGATGGGGATTTCTTGTAGTTGACTACAAAACCCAGAAGTTCCAAGAAATAAATTGTGGAACAGATGGCCTGGTGAGCTTGTTGCTGTGATGAAGCTTTGATTAACCAGTCATCTAGGTAAGGGAACACATTAAAGTCACACAAGTGGAGGGTTACAGCTACTACTACTAAGCATTTTGTGAACACACTGTGCTGATGCCAGACCAAATGGTATTACCTTGTACTGGAAGTGGCACATCCTCACTCAAAAGCAAAGGTATTTCCTGTGCTCCTTTTGCTCTGTTGGTGATATTAAGACTAACCCTGGTCCTCCCAACCAACTCCTTCTCTACTCTTGTGGGCCACACCACAATGGCACCAATCTTATTTGTCCCTCCCCTTCTCAGGTGCCCTGTAGAATGCCTGTTCGGTCTCCAACAAGCTTGCCTATATCCACCTCTTCATCTCTCAATCTCTCTAACTGCGTGCACTGAGACCTGGATTTGCCCTGACGACTAACTTCAGTTGCCATCCTGTCAGAGGTTACCTGCTCTCCCATACGCTTTGCCCGGTTGGTCATGGAGGTGGTGTTGGGCTGCTACTCTCATCATCTTGTAGATTTCAATCCATTTTTTCACCTCATCTCACCGCTTCTCTTCCTTTGAAGTTCACTCCATCCGTCTATTTGCTCCTCTGCACATCCACATACCTGTCATTTACCAATCTCCTGATAAGACCTCCTCTTCCTTTCTCACTGATTTCAACCCCTGACTTTCCTTCTTTTTTTGAACATTTATCTCCCTCTCTCATTCTTGGGAATTTCAACATTCACACTAACAACACCTCCGACTTATGCTTCTAGTCCTAACATCCTCATTCGATCTTCAGCTGTACTTCACCACCCCTACCCACCAGAACTACCACTGACTTGATCTTTTCTTCTCCAACTGTTTTATCACAAATTTCTCCACTGCAGTCCTTCCCCTGCGATCATATGCTAACTTTCACAACCCATCACCTCCTCCCCCCCAAGCCAATCTCCCCCTGTACATTTACAGATCTTCAGGCCATCAACCCCTGCACTCTCTCCACCACTGTTTCACCCCCTCCTTTTTACAAGTCTGTAAACAAGGCTTTCTTATAAACACCACTCTCTCCTCTGTTCTAAATACAATCATTCCCCCCACCCCAAGCTCTGTAAGGTGCGCCAAACTCCAACCCTAGCTCAAATCCCATTCTCATGCTGAATTAAATTCCTCTTGACCTCTTTCCAGTCTGCTCTCTCACTTGCCAAACAAGACTACTACACCAGCCTAACTCTCTTGGCTCTTTACCACACTGAACTCCTTACTTGAGGTCTCCCACCACCACCACCACAACCCGCCTAGACAATGGCTAAGTATTTCTATGACAAGGTTCACAAAATTAATCTTGTGTTCTCAACAGAGTCACCTCTTCCAGCTCACTCTACCAACACCCAGGCCCTTGCCACTTATCTTCCTTTCATGAAATCACTAAGGAAACTGTACATTTTTTTTCCTCCTCCAAACTCACCACCTGTTTCTCTGATCCCAACTCTACCCAACTACTTACCAATCTCTCTCTTACTGTTATCCACTATCTGCTATATCCTCAACCTATCACTCTCCATTGCAACTAACATGCAGTCGTCACACCACTCAATAAACTCTCACTGAACTCTACCTGTCCTTCCAACTAGCGCCCCGATCTCTCTCCTCTCCTTAATCAAGATACTTGTTCACCACTGCTGTCTTCCCTTACTAAAGTCTCCAGTGACTTGTTCCTGGCCAAATCCAAAGGCCTCTAACTCCATCCTCATTCTCCTTGATCTGCAGCTTTTAACATGGTAAATCAGTACCTACTCATCAATACATTGTCCTCGTTTGGGTTTCTTTGCACTTCTCATGTGTTTTCTTCCTCAACCTTAGCACCTTCAGAGTATACTATGGTGGATTTGGGCTCATAGATTGGAAGGCTGTGGCAGGCAGCACCCATTCTCCCAGATCCAGTATGTCTGCTGAAGAAATCAGTCTGGACACTGTCCACTCCTGCTACATGCGCTGCTGAAAGATCCAGAGGATGAAACTCTGCCCACCAGAACAGTGAATAGGCCTCCAGACTCAGCTATGCATTCTTGGTGCCTCCCTGGCAACAGATATGTCACTGCAGTAGCATTGTCTGAGAAGTCCTCTGACTGCTTGTCCCTCCAGACTCTTCTCCAACACCCACTGAATGGCTCAAAGCTCTGAGGAGAATGTGGCATAGTGGTTAAGATACAGCCTCAGCACCCTGCGATTATGGGTTCAAACCTTGCACTGTTCCTTGTGACCCAAGACAAGTCACTTAATCCTCTACTGCCCCAAGTATATTGGACAGAGGGGAAAAAATGCTCGAGTACTTAGAAACATGATGGCAGATAAAGGCCAAATGGCCCATCTAGTCTGCCCAACTGTTTAATACACCTTATCCAAGCAGTACATCACATCCCAAATTCCCCAATCCCCACTTCCTTTGGGAGGCTGACTAAGGTGCCTGGATTGGGTATCCATTGCAGCGAGTCCCCCAGCCGAACAGGCTGGCATCTATTGTCACAATTACTGAAGCTATCTCGAGAGGTATGCCCCTTGATAACACCTGTGGGCAGAATCACCAGTCCATACTGGCACAGGATTCCCAAGACCATGGCAGAGAATCCAATTGTGGCAAACACAACTGAGCATTCTGGAGAGGACAAACATGAGCCTTTGCCCTTGGGACCATGTCTATCATGGCTGCCTTGAAGTCTAGCATTTGGAGGTAGTGCCATGCAAAGGAACCGGCTTGGCCAACTAGTTCGTACAAAGCTTCTGTCTGTGTGCCTCAGGAAGATACGACAATGTTCTGCCATGTTGAAGATTCCCTCTGGGTATTGGGACAGAATAAGCTGGCTCTTTAGGAAAATCACTATTCAAAAGACAAACACTTACATGACCTATTTAAGGAAGAATTCAAGCCTTAAGCTTAGTTTCTTCTATCAAGCTTTTAGAATTCCCCTCTTTTTTTTTACTATTGATCTTTTGCAACCCAACCCCTTTTGTTTTTCCCCTTAATTGTTCCTCTTTCTTATCTTAAATTGCATTTCTACCCAAATACCTTGTTTCATGTTTGTTTGTTTATAGTATTGTTTACATTTTTTTTAATGGAAATTTTTTGTTTGTCCTCTCCCCTATTTTAATTGTAAATCGCTTAGATTTGATAAGCAATAGTATCAAATTTTTATTAAAAACTTGAAGAAAAAAAAAAAATCTTCTGGAGCTCTGGAACATTCTCCTAACAGACGGGCCATCCAGCGTCTCCTTAGCCCTAGAGACACAAAGGGAAGCTAAGACTGAAGCTCCCACATCCCCATTACGTGCACATTGCGCAAGGGTACTCTTCTGGCTTCCATCTAGCACAAATTTGGAGCAAAACAAGGAGGCTTGAAGGTTCTGGAGAATTTTGAAAAAAGCCCTGGAAATCCAATTTGGCAGCATTGTAGTGCTAAAAAAACATCCCAAACACTACTTTAAACAAAAAATCAGAAGAAAAAAAGATTTTAGAGGTGGGGGAACACTATAGGAAGGGGCAGAAACCTTTTAAATCATAATTTTCAGACAAACCTCCCCCCATATTTTCTCCATAGACTAACAGACTTACTCACTGTAAACTGTGCTGTGGTTGCGCTACAGCCTGCCTCAGCTCAAAGTAGCTGGATCTGGGAGAAGAAATTTTTTAAAATTTAATTTTCTATCCCATTTAATGAGCTCAGAATGGGTTACAGGTTAACACACAATATACAGTTGACGGGTTACAATTTGCCATATAGTACAAGTTTTATCAATACAAGTTTCCTTATTCAATACATACCGAGGATCAAATATCAATATCTCAAATATACAGTTAATGGGTTACAATGCCATAGCTACAGTACAAGAATTGCAATACAAGTCTTCTCCTAACTCGACATACCGAGAATCAAATACCAATATACATTTCTTTGTAATCCAGCCATGACAGTTGAGTTAGGTAAAGAGGTAAGTTTTATTACTTTCCTAAAGTTCAGGAGTCTCTGATCTGATTTGTGAAGGCAGTTGATTCTAGTAGCTTGGTATGAAGTGGGAGTAGGAACGTTGTTTGGTGGTTTGCAGTTGAACGACATGACTAGGGGATGTTTTGAGGCAGGTTTCATCCTGGGAGCAGAGCAGCCTGTTTGGCACGTATGGAGGAAGCTTGGTTGTCATGTAGCCTGGTACCATGTTGTACAATGATTTGAACGCTAGAGTCAGGCTCTTAGAGACACAATGTTTGGCTATGGACAGCTAGTGGGCTGATGATACAGCCTGGGAGACAGGGTCACAGGGAAGGAGGTTTTTCAGAAACCTGATTGCTGTGTTCTGTACACGCTGAAGAAGAAGTTTTATGTTCTTTGCTGTGATTCCAATGAATAGTGTATTGCAGTAATCCATGCATGAGAAGATGAAGAAAGAGTAGTTGGGTGGCGTCACTCAGAAAAGTAATCCCTTATTTTTTGGAGTTGTTTTAGGTAGTAGAATGAGGAAGATACCACCTGAGAGATATGATTGGAAAGCGATAGGCTGAAGTCAAGGAATATTCCTAGGCTGCATACTTGGTCCTTTGCAGGTATGGTAGTTGAATTCCAGAGGAAGGAAGGGTGGGTGTGGTTGCGGATCCATGTGTGTTCTGTTTTGGAGGTATTAATTTAGCTGCAATTTTTTGGACACCCAGTTTTGTTTTGTTTTTTATTTCAGAGAGGTAGTTTAGGAGTTTTCTGCAAGTGGTAGATATAGCTTGATGTCATCTGCAAAGGAGTGACTCTGTATTTGGTATTTGTGGGCTATGTCTCCATGTCCAATACTCTATATCTCAGGGTCTCTCAATTCGGTCCTGGAGCAGTCAGGGACTCTGCCAGTCAGGTCCTCGGGACATCCACAATGAACATGCATACACTGCTTCTATTTATTTATTTAATTTGTTTTCTATTCCATTCTCCCCATTATATGAAAATATCATTCATACATTTTCATTCTGATTATCCTGAAAATCTGACTGGCAAGGGGGCACTCCAGGACCAAGCCCAATACTGCTCCAATTCTATCTTGTGGAGTCCCCTCAAGGCTCCATTCTCTCTCCAATTTTCTAACATTTTCATGAGCCCTCTTGCTGCTTTAATGCAATCCTTAAGGATGAGTACCTATTTTTACAGATGACATCTGTATCATTCATTACATCAAACAGTAATCTCTATTTGTTTCCCTTGTAAAACTGTTCATGTAAGTATCAAAATGGTTACAGGAGTATCAGCTAACGTTGAATCCAGAAGACTACAGTTTCTTGGATTACTAGAATGCCCTCAACCCCTCATTTATACCCATTCTATTTGGGCCCAGATTCACTAAAGCCAGCGATAGTCACTAAACCTGTTTTGACAGTTTTAGCAACAATCACATTTGCTGATCCGATGCATAAAATAGCTCGGGTGTTTTTCCCCTTGACTGCCCATTTTTCAATCTTGCCATGCAAATTAGCTAGAACCCCATGCAAATTAGCCAAGCAATTGATGCACTAACATTGCTTGGTTATGTACAAAAAAAATGCAAGGGTTTTAAGTGATCTACAGACGGGTCTGCCTGTTTTCTTCTTTTTTTAATTATGGCACAGACACTGTTACACGCGCAAAATATCTGCCCCATAAAAAAACAAAAACAACTGTCTTAATGGAACTGTCCTCCAATGCTGAAAACTTCAGGCTGGCAGTTTGACTTAAGTCTGATCCTCAACCCCCACGAACCCGCAGACACAATATTGGGGGGGAGGCGAAACACTGCCGTTACCCTGAAAAGCCAAGCCAAGCCCCCTAAGGATGCCCAACAGCCTGCGCTCAAGCTCCTGCGACACCGTAGGTGAGCAAAGCTTTTATGGGACAAGACCCCCAAGTACCACAAAAGTTTGTGCAGATTAGCCAACAGGTACCAGAGAGAGCTTTCCCCTGATTTGGGGAGCTTGGAGCACTGAAAGCCGCCAAAAACTGTGAAAGAGAAGACTGAAGAAATAAATGAAAGAAACAGAGCAGATCAGAAAGACACTTTCTAGCTCGTACATATAAGGAAAAATTAAAGGGACAGCAGAGCACAGGAGTGAAGGAAGTGGTGTTGAAAAACTGGAGTGGATTCCTTCTGCGTGGCTTGCAAGTTTGAGGAGAATCTCTCTCCATCCAGAATGACACACCTACTGCACTAGAATGCTCATTAGAAAGATGAACCACCATCACTAATTCTTTATCATGCAATGTCTAAGTTAATACAGAAACAATTACAGACTTTGGAAACCTTGTGAAACTTTACGGTATCATAAGCAAACATGCCTGAAAATGCTTCCTTGGTCTCACCTCTGCTCAATGCCAAGGTGCGCATTAATGCTGGCATATCGAGCTGTGCCCGTCAAGTTTTTGTCTTCTCTGTATGGTATGTGTTGCCTTGTCCTGTTGTCCCGATATTTTTTGGCCAAACCAAAGTCGATAAGGAATAACTTCAGAGAAAAATAAAATTCAATAAGGTTCCAAGCAAAGAGAGGCAGTCTACAGATAACATCCTAAAATATCTGCAGCATGGAAAACCAGAGAACCAAATTAGACTGAACAGATTTTATATTCCTTGACACTACAAGCATCAAAACAAAATCTTTCTTGTTAAATATCATTTAAGTGTACTGAACACAAATGGACAAGCATTTAAAAAGCAGCAAAAGTCAAAACAAAATTTAATTGCTTTTATGTACACTTTAAATGAACTGCATTGTGCTACATTTTCTTTGATCAAAACATAGTTGATGCAGCACACGACCAGAGCAATGTATAATTTAAAATGAGCATTACCTAGGAATTATATTTAATTCAACTTTTTATTACTTGGAAATTAACACAATACCCAAAAAGCTGAAAATTTTACATATGTTTACAAGTTTTCCTTATGCAAGTTTACTGGAACTTTTTAAATCAATAAAAAAAAAAAAATCATTAGATCACTTGTTTTCATGGGTAAGTGAAACATTTGCAAACTCAGCATAGTTTAACCGACATTCAGAGATCCGATTTACATAAAATGTCCAGTGCGATTCATTCTAGAAGATTTACCAAAAAGCTACTGCAAATGAACCAGCAGAGCAACCAGTGCTCTTAAGTTTGCAGTAAAGCCATCAGAAGAGCAGTGAAAAGTTACAAAAAATAAAAATGTTTAAAAGCTGTCTTAAGCATGGTTTAAAGCAGCAGTTGGGCTAAAACACATCACTCTGCACATTAAGTAATCCCAATGGCAAAACAGTTATACCCTAATCAAAAAGTGCTATTTATAACAATAGGAACGCGATAGGACTTGGAGAAAACTTAATATTCATTAGGTTGCAAATAATCTTGTAACAGAAAATGGCTTTCAAACACAAAACTTCTTTAACAGTTATATATTTCTTATTAAAGAAAAATTTGGGCCTAGATGCACTAAAAAAGCATTGGTCTGATTTTTGGCTAATTCCAAAAGAGCAAATGGTGCTCAAACAAGTTTGCATGCAAATGATTTGAGCGGAATTTTGTCATAATCCTTGTCCAATCCCGCCAATGAATCGCTGAGAGCAACTTTCACAAATGCACAGAGCTGGCAGGGAAAGCCCTGAGGCAGACTCCTGCCACTCAGCTGTTTGGGGCAGGAAACCTTTTTTTCTTTTTTTAAATGGGCACAGATGTGTGTGTGACCCACAAACAATATCTGCCCCAATTTAAAAAAAAGAAAAAGGGTTGTCCCCCCCCCTCTCGACAGCAATGCACCCAGAGACAGAAGGGTTGCCAACTCCATTGTGCATCCAGGCAACCTGGACCCCCCCCCCCAAACACTACTACTACCAAGACCCCAAAAGATAGCCCTGGTGGGCAGGGGGGAGTCAGCTAAGAACTCCCCCAGTGGTCTCAAACTCGTGGCCCCCAGGTACTATTCTGCGGCCCGCGGCCTGGCCAGCTCCCTTACTGAAGTTATTCTTCAGTTCAAAGCTGCGGGCGGCGGTGGCAGTGCCTTGTACATCCGGGGCTGTGTTGGAAGCCCCTCTGAAGGCTAGCTCCCTTGCCGAAGTTATTTTTCAGGTCAAAGCCACCACGGTGGCTCCTCTCACAAATGAGTAGTTTATGTTTGTCTGTTTTTTTTATTCCTAAGTTTAGATATGTGTTTTTCAATTTTGGAAAATTAAGTTAATTTGGTTTTTGATCGCACTTTTCTGTACAAGATCTCTATGCTTAGTAAATAATATGAAATTGTATAAATAGATTAAAAAAAAAAAGAGAGAGAAGGCTTCTAAGCAGGCGCGGATCGCGCGAGGAGCCACTGCCGCCTGCAGCTTTGAACTAAAAAATGACTTTGGCAAGAGAGCCAGCCAGAAACGAGGGAGGGAAATGCTGCTGCTGCACAGGGAAGTGGAGGGAGAAGAGAAATGCTGCATCCAATTGGGGAGAGAGAGGGAAGGATGGAGAAGGAAGACAAGGGAGAGGAATGAGAGATGCAAAGTCCATGGGAGGAGATAATCAGACCATGGAGGGGGAGGGAGAAATGCCAGGGCATGGGATAAGGGAAGGAGACAGATGCCAGACCAGGGGAAAGGAAGGAAGGAAGGAGGGAGGGAGATGTCAGACCATGGAAATAGGGAGGGAAGGAGAGAGAGATTGGAAGGGAAAGGAAGACATGGAAATGTAGATTTTGAGAAGAAAGCAGAAGAATGGAAAAATTGATTATTAAGTAATAGCTAAGTAATAGCATTATAAGTCACCTATTTCAAGTGATGTTTGCTTTCATGAAACATACAAACAAAGAATGCCATCATTTTTGAAATAGTTTTAAAAAAGACTGCGATATATTCTTTAAATTTCCCTGGCTTGGAGCGTGATCATTATTGAAAAAGCTGCAATGACTGGAAGGTAAACTCTGTACCCATACTGGGGAGGTATATACCTTCCCTGAAGAGTTTCACGTCTCTGAGCAACTTCCAAATTTTTGATCAATCTCCATAGACAGGTTTTAAGTGAGGTCAGTTTACTTTTTGATACAAGCACTTTCTGACTTCCTTCTGTTTTCAATCGGAAGTTTCCCTGCAATTTCTTAAAGATGGATGCAAGGCAGAAAGTGAAGACGGAGAGAAATGTCAGTGGACAAGAAGGCCCTGGAAACATAGCTAAAAGCACGGAAAAATGAAGTCAGCAAACAACAAAGGTAGGGGAAATGATTTTATTTATAATATAGTGATTGAAATGTGTCAGTTTTGAGAAAAGAAAGATGCTAAGATGCTAAACTAACTGTGAGGGCTGCAGAAAAAATAGGGTACTTGGAGGGCCGCAGAAAAAAAATAGTTAAGGTCTTATTAAATAAACTAGTCTTTAAGCCCGTTACATTAACGGGTGCTAGAGATGTCTGTCTGTCTGGGGTTTTTTCTTTGTCTCTCTCTTTCTCCTCTGTTATGATCTTCCATCTCTCTGTTCTTCCTCAGGGTCTCCCCCTCCCCCCGTCTGCACCTCTCATAGTCCAGCATCTTCCTCCTGTCTTTCCCCTTTGGTCCAGACCTTTCTGTGTTTCTTCTGCTTACAACCCCCACCCCTTCTCTGCCTCTCTCTCCTTCCTTCCTCCCTATGTCCCCCTTACTGTCTTTCAGCCTTTGTCCCATCCCTCCCCTGAAGCCAGCCTGCCTGCGTCCCTCCTGCGCCCAAGCCTAGCCTATCTGCTGGCGATACTTCCTCCCCCCGGTCCGCTGCCACTTGCCGCCCTTGGCCGCCTTCCTGCCTCCTCCCAAGCAGTCACCCTGCCCTCTGGCGAGAAATCGACGGCTCGGCGATCGACCAGAGATTCGAGCCCTCCGCCATTTTAGGCAGGGACATCAGGGGGTGGCGCGTGGGCAGCGTTAACTCATTTGTCCGCGCGGAGCCTGGTTACGGCGGCGAAGCCCTTTTATTTGTTTACTAAGCGGTGTACTTGGCCGCGCCACAGCGCTCACGCCAGCTGAGAGGCTGAGGCGGGAAGATGCAGCGCATCGCGAGCACCGAATCCCCCTGTGGAGATGAAACTTTTGTCCTTCTCGCCTTGGGAGGACGATTGAGCCAGGAGGGAGGAGTTGCTGGCGCCGTGAGGACTGGCACAGAAGAACACCTCAGGGCGCCAGGAATCACGAAGTTTGAACAGCGCATGCGCGCTCTAGAGTTTTATTATTATAGATTACAATTTTGCATGAGGTAAAACTCTTTATAGTTTATAAATCTTTCCTTTAACAGAAAGGGAAGATTTATAAAATATAAAGAGTTTTACCTCATGTAAAATTGTCATTTTTTAATAAGACAGCTATTTTTTCTGTGGCCCTCCAAGTAACTTCAAATCCAAAACGTGGCCCTGCAAAGGGTTTGAGTTTGAGACCACTGCTCTAGTCCCTCATTGTAGAAGCTGACAAGAGGGATGCCCATTCCCTCTTGCTAGCAGGCCTGCCTCTTCGAAATGGCGAGCCTTCCCCTTCCCAGTGCATCTCGAGATGAATCGGGGAAGGGCCTAAGACTGATTGGCCTTGGTACCTTAGGCCCCTCCCATAGGGCGGGCTTAAGGTCTCCAGGCCAATCAGGGCCTTAGACCACTCCCCAGTGCACCAGGAATGGGAAGGCCCGTCGCTTCAAAGAGGTGGGCTTCCTGGCAAGGAGTGGACATCCCTCTTGCTGGCTTCTATAATAGGTACGGGGGAAGGACTGGAGGTTTGCTTTAGCTTAGAGGTTCTGAGCCGACTCCTTCAGCCCACCAGGGCTGTCTTTGGGGGTCTTGTTGGTGGGAAGGTCTTCGTATAGGGTGGAGGAGGAGTGTCAAGGGATGGGGTCTAGGTGGCCCAGATGCACAACTGAGTTGGTGAGGTAGGAGGGAGTGGACATCCCTCCTGTCTCTCTGGGTGCGTTGCTGTCACGGGAACAGCCCGGCTTTTTTTTTTTTTTAAATGGGGCAGATATTGTACATGTGTAACACACGCAAAGCATTAATAAATAAATTAAAAAAAAAAAAAAAAAAAATTATGGTATGTTATAAATATATTAATTTCAGGGCTGAACTATTGGTAGGACAGGTAAGCGACCGTCTTGACCAGTCGCTTTTTTTCGGATTGCTAAAAGCGATCACTTTTTGTGCATCAGGAAGCCAGCATGTTAGCACCAATCGTTCTGCTAGTTTACATGGCATTTCAATATTAATAACCTCATTTGCATGGCCGGATAAGAGAATGAGCAATTTTGCACAAAACCACACAGTGAGTTTTGTGCATCAGTTCCACAAATCTAATCGTCGCTAAACTAGTCAAAACTGGTTTAGCGACGATTGTTAGACAATCACTGACTTTAGTGCATCTGGGCTTAAGAACATAAAAATAGCCTTACTGGGTCAGACCAATGGTCCATCAAGTCCGGTAGCCTGTTCTCACGGTGGCCAATCCAGGTCACTAGTACCTGGCCAAAACCTGGCTTAGGTTCTTACCTCAGTAATATACTTTCTTGTAGATGTCAGTGGTCCTGAACACTAGGATCTGGTATCTGAACCAGCAAGTTGCTTGCAAAAAACTGTCAATCATGTTTTTCAGCTCCTTCCCAAGGAGCTGCTCCTGCCCCTCAAGTTTATACAAAAGCAATCAAGTAGAACTGTAATAGAAGACGTAACAGGAAGGAGGAAAATGGGGAAAAAGACAATCCCAACACTACAATTATGTTCTGCTCTATAACAAACACTGAAAACTAACATAACAATCAAACTTGTGCAACCAGCACCAAATATGTATAGAGCTCGTAGCTAATCGCATGATCTGCAAACATGTAAAGGTGCCGTGGCCAAGCCAAAGGGGAGCATGGGGAACTGAAAATGCTGCTCCAGCACATGAAATCACAAGTACTGCCTGTGGGCCAGCAAAATGAGAATGGTAAGATAGGCTTCAGTCAGATCAAGGTGAGAAATTACCCCCGTGCCATTGCCGCTATGACCGACCAGTCTCCATTTAGAAGTACAGTATCTTCAGAGCCACACTGACCAAAGAGTTCTAGAATTGGTTTGCAGTTGTCTGATCCTCTCTTTGGTACAACTAAGTATATAAAGTATCTGACTGATCGTAAGTCTGCATCTGAACAGACTCTATGGTCTGAAGAACCAGTAGCCTTTAGCCTGAACTTTGAGGGCAGTCTCCAACCAGTCAGCTGAAGCCATTAGAAAGCGGTCTGGCAGGGGAGCACAAAAGTCAACTTCATACCCTTCCTGGATTAAGTCTAGAACCTAGTGATTTGCATCAATCTGAGACCAGACCGACCAAAAAGGCAGACAGTCTGCCTCCTATCTGAGGGAGCTCAACCTTTGGCCTGGCGTCATTGTGCTTTCTTAGTGGCTGGTAAGGGGCGAGAGCTAGAGGCTTGCTCTCTCCTGCTTCGATCTCTGAAAGGATCTTTGGGACAGTTGGCTTCCTGAATATGTATTGAGATTTTTGGGAGCCTCAAAAATTGCCCCGACCTAAACTCTTGGCCATCTGGGATCTGCTGTCCGGTAAGGACTTGGGGCAACTATCACACTGGCCACCAGGTCATCTAGGCTCTTGCCAAAGAACATCTGCCCATGAAAAGAAAGACTGCTTAACGTAGCTTTAGAGCAGCGGTCTCAAACACGCGGCCTGCGGGCCGCATGTGGCTCTCCAGGTTTTATTTGCGGCCCACGGTCTGGAGGCGATCATTCTCTTCCTTTTGGAGCAGCAGCCGGCTCGTTCGTTCAAAGTCGCGGGCTCCTTGCGCTATCCACTCCTGCATCGGAAGCCTCTCTGATGTCATAACATCAGAGAGGCTTCAGACGCAGGCACGGATCTCGCAAGGAGCCCCCACCTGCAGCTTTGAACGAACGAGCCGGCCAGACACGCTGCTGCTCCAGTGGCGTACCAAGGGGGGAGCGGTCCACTGTTCTCCCTAGAGTGCGGCTCGCGGCTCGTCTAGAGCAGTGGTGCCCAACCTGCTTCCCTTCCCTTCTTACTGCTGCCATCGGGGATCAGGCCGGCACCGTGTTCTTTGATCTCTCCCCTGCGGGGCCGACCAACTCTCACGGCCCGACGTCAATTCTGACGTCGAGAGGACGTTCTGGCTAGCCAATCGCTGCCTGGCTGCCCGGAACGTCCTATCTGACGTTAGAATTGACGTTGGGCAGCGAGAGTTGGTCAGCCCCGTACAGAAGAGAAGCAGGGAGATCTCGGCCTATTCCCGATAGCAGCAGCGGCAGCAGCCTATTCCGCGGCGGCGGTGGCATGGGGGAGGGCAGGAAGGAAGGAAGAAAGAAGGTGGGGTGGGGACAGGGAGCCATAAAAAAAAGCAAAAAATGGGGCACAGAGGAAGGAAGGAAGGAAGGAAGAAAGGAGGGGGGGACAGGGAACCAGAAACAAAGCAAAAAATGGGGCACGGAATCAGAGAAAGACAGAGAAAGAAAGAAAAAGTTGGGGGAGGGAATGAGGTCTGGAGGAGAGGAAGCATACAGGAGGCTGAAAGAAGGGAAGAAGTATTGGATGCACAGTCAGAAGAATAAAGTGCAACCAGAGACTGATGAAATTACCAAAGGTAGGAAAATGATTTTATTTTCAATTTAGTGATTGAAATGTGCCAGTTTTGAGAAAGAAAAGATATTGAACTTTAAATGTGAGTGCTGCAGAAAAAAATAGAGTACTTGGAGGGCCGCAGAAAAAATAGTTAATGTCTTATTAAAGAAATGACAATTTTGCATGAGGTAAAACTCTTTATAGTTTATACATCTTTCCTTTTAACTGTTAAAGGAAAGTTTTATAAACTATAAAGAGTTTTACCTCATGCAAAATTGTCATTTCTTTAATAAGATATTAACTATTTTTTCTGCGGCCCTCCAAGTACCTAAAAATCCAAAATGTGGCCCCGCAAAGGGTTTGAGTTTGAGACCACTGCTTTAGAGCAACAGTCTTAAACTTGCAGCCCCCCGGCTGCTATTTTGCAGCCCGCGGTCTAGTACCTGAACTCGCAATCTGGGCAACTGCCTGCTGCCGTCGCGTATGCCAGCACTCCTGCCTTTGCGTATCTGCCAGAAACGCGAAGGCAGGAATCCCGGCATATGCGACGGCAGCAGGCAATTTCAAGTCAGCTAACGCCGGCGCGACCTCGCACACTGGGCAGGAAGAGAAGCTCTGGCATCAGCTGACTAGCAACTTCCTGTAGCCGCATCATATGCCAGGACTCCTGCCTTCGCGTATTCGTCTTCCGAAGCATCTTTGTCAGCTAGGAGTCTGTCATTTAATTTGGCAAACTTTTGAAGTTTTCTTAGGTGGTTGTTTTGTGGAGCCTATGAAAAACTGAGCGGGCAGGAGCAGCTCCCTGGAAAGGAGGTGGAGTTGGAAAACAAGACCAGATTGACAATTTTCTGCAAGCAACTTGATGGTTCAGATACAAGACCCTAGCATTCAGGACTAGACACATTGCACTAGGACATTAATGTTGAACTGCTGCTTTAAAAAGCAAGACAAGAATCAACTGCTCCTGGGCATTAGTGACTTATATAAGCTTTGGTGCTTAATTATGTTTGTCTCAAACATTCCTGAAGCTCAAAGGAGGAAGATCAGAAAGAAGTATTTGGGAATTCGTTTTTCTGATGATTAGTCTTAGATTCTCCCACCCTCTTCCCTTGCTAAGCAGCATGAAAAGATGTCTAATCTCCAAGTTCAAAAGTACAAAATCACTACTATGAAAGTCCAATCAGAAGGAAAATGTTATGTTATTTTTAATCTTTTGTTCACTGCATTGAACTTACAGTTATGAGGTTTATAAGTACGATGTTATGTTATGTACCTACCCTGGTAAGATCTTTTCCAGTAGATAGATGAAACATTCTAGACCAGTGGTTCCCAACCCTGTCCTGGAGGACCACCAGGCCAATTAGGTTTTCAGGCTAGCCCTAATGAATATGCATGAGAGAGATTTGCATATAATGGAAGTAAGAGGCATGCAAATCTGCTCCATACATATTCATTAGGGCTATCCTGAAAACCCGATTGGCCTGGTGGTCCTCCAGGACAGGGTTGGGAACCACTGTTCTAGACTACAGGGTTATTTCCCTTTACCCACATGGACTGCAGAAAAGAACTATTCCAGGTTTTCCACTCCGTCTTTAGGGTACTTCACGGGCTAGCTTAGCTCCTCCCATCAGTCAGTAACCAAGCATGAAAGGACATTCACATTTGTGAAGCAGAGGCACCTGTAACGACAGGCTAAACATTGTTCCGCTCAAAACAACTAGACAGCACCTGTAACCACCAACATAGGCTTCAAAGGATCTCAGGAACTACTCCCAGATCAAGGTGAACTTATGTAGAACTACATCCCAGCCCTTAAGGGCTGACCAGTCTCCACAAAGCAAGATGTTAACAGCGAAGGAGACTGAAATGTGATAATGAAGTCAATCTGAAACCTGAAAACAGGTAAAGCAAAGACAGGGTGGGGAGTCTAGAATGTCTCGCCTATCTACTGGAAAGGATCTTACCAGGGTAAGTACATAAACTCTTTTTCCAGTGCAATAGGTGAGATATTTTAGACCATAGGGACATACAAAATCAGTCCCCCAGTGTCAGGGTGGGCTTGCTGTGCCAGCCTTCAAGACTGAGGACCCGAAAGCTGAGTCCCAGCTGGCAGCAACATCCAGTATGTAAAATTTAGCAAACGTGTAAAGAGATGACAATGTCGCTGCCCTGTATATCTCCACAGGAGAAACAGATTGAGCTTCTGCCCACGAAGAAACCACACTCCTAGTAGAATGTGCCTTAACAGAAACAGGAGATTGTTTTTCCGCCAAAATGTAAGTGGAGGAAATGGCCCTATGGATCCACTGGGAGATCGTGGCCTTAGAAGTGAAAGTTGGACCTAATGGACTGAGTCAGAACAAAGATGGTCAGAAAGGCAAACATCGTTGGTGACCTCCAGGTAATGCAGCAGAACTCTGCGCAAGTCCAACCTTTTCAGGAGACGATCTTGATGTTTGGAACTTGTTGGCTGAAAAAACAGGTAAACACACCTCCTAATAGACATTCAACGCTGACACCACTTTAGGCAAAAAAGGAAGGAATGATCTGAAGTAAAATTCCCGTCTCCGAAACTCGGAGAAAAAGGTCCCTACAAAACAACTCCTGCAGTTTAGAAACCCTACTGGCAGAAGTGATGGCAACCAGAGAAACAGTCTTGAACGTAAAATCCAGAAGCGAGGCATCGCAAAGAGGCTCAAAAGGAGCTTCGGCAGGCCTGCCAAAACCCCATTAAAGCCCTAGGCCAGGAACAAATCCTTAAAAGCCGGCCAGACCCGAAGAACCCCTTCTAACAACCGAGCCACATCTGGATGTGACGCCAACGAGGACCGGCTACCCGGAGAACATAAACCGGCCACCAGGACTCCACAGTGAGGCCCTTATCCAGACCAGTCTCGAGAAAAGCAAGGACCCGCAACCAGGGCTGTGGAGTCGGTAAATAAATCCTTCGACTCAGACTCCTCAGTTTCTGGTACCCACAACTCCAGGTACCCAAAAATGTCTCCTGACTCCACAGCCCTGCCTACGACACAGAAGCCAAAAAGGGTCTTCTTGATCCTGGGTACACCAATGTTTGAAGGTGCTCCACACCTTAGTGTAATCTGACACTGTGGCAGACTTCTTGGAATTGAGAAGCGTACCAATCACAAGCTCCAATAGCCTTTCCGTTCTTAGGCCGCACGCTCAAGAGCCAAGCGACTCAGATCTTCCATGGCCACCGGGCCCAAAGTCTATGGAGGTGCTCAGACGCAGACCACGTCCCTACTCGAGGTTGCATCAGATCCGCGAAGCAGGATTTTCACGGCCAGTCAGGAGCCACTAGAACAGGGATCTCAAAATCCCTCCTTGAGGGCCTCAATCCAGTCGGGTTTTCAGGATTTCCCCAATGAATATGCATTGAAAGCAGTGCATGCACATAGATCTCATGCATATTCATTGGGAAATCCTGAAAACCCGACTGGATTGCGGCCCTCAAGGAGGGATTTTGAGATCCCTGCATTAGAATGACTCAGCCTGGATGAGTTCCAATTCTCTGGAGAACCCTGCCTATCATTGGCCAGGGTATGAAGACGTATAGAAGAACATCCCTGTGCTGCCAGGCTCGAATTTTTGGCTGAAGCAGCGTGGTGCTTCCTTGTTTTGCACTGTGGCCATGAGATCGAGGTGGGGTAGATCCTAACGTCGCGCAATCTTCTGAAATGCCTGAGGCGACAGTGTCCACACGCTGGGATCCAGACTCAGATGAATTAGGAAGTCCACTTGAACAGTTTCCATGCTGGTCACGTGGGACACCGTCAGTGCCAGGAGATGACGTTCTGCCCAAAGAAACAGAAGCCGAGCTTCTGTTGCATAGTTGGAAAAAACATGAACAGCTTGCTCCTCCAGATGAGTCTATAATACTCTCAGGGCTCGCCAAATGGCCCCGAGCTCCAGCCTGTTGATGGATCACTCCTCTGCTCTGAAGGGGACGTTAAGCGCAGTGAGCATCCCCCAACCCCGAAGGCTGGCATCCATGGGTACCACAATCCAGGAGGCAATCTGCAACTAAACGCCCTTGCAGAGCAACTGAGGGCAAAGCTACCAGGCCAAGCTTGCTATGGCCTCCAATGTCCATGGCAGATGCATCTCTAATGCATCTCAGTGAGGCGCCCAAAGAGAAAGCAAGGCATGTTGAAGAGGACGCATGTGCACCCTTGCCCAGTGGACCACATCCAGGGTGGCTTAACACTTGTAAGTAGTCCCATGCCGAAGGAGCCTACTTTTTCAACTGAGCTGAAATCTGTGCACACCGCTTTTGTCTGCGAGATTCGGGAAGGTAAACACTATCCTCTGCTGCATTTAACAGAATACCCAGGTATGCTAAGGAGTGCGTGGGCACCAGATGGCTCTTTCTGAAGTTGACGATCCAGCCCAAGATCCCAGTACCAAGGGCACCCTTTCCACTGTAGAACGCCCCTCTGCCAACAAGAGTACTCTGATCAACCAGCCGTCCAGATACAGGTGAATTTGCGACCCCATCTTCCTCAGAGAAGCTGCTATTACCACCATCACTTTGGTGAACAACCAGGAAGCTGGTGCAAGGCCAAATGGCAGAGCTGGAAAACTGATAATGCTGACTCAGCACAGGAAACCTTAGAAATTTGCGGTGCGCTGGAAAAAATGGGGATGTGTAGGTACATCTTTGTAAGATCCAAGGAGGCCAGAAATTCCCCAGGAGACACCGTCGCAATGACCGACTTGACGGCCATCATCCAGAACCGAGGAATCTTGAAAGCCACATTCACATGTTTCAGATCTAGACTAGGTCTCCAATCTGCCGACCCTTTCTTTGGCACAATAATGTAAACAGAGTATCTGCCTGAGCCTGAATAATCACTTGGCACTGGCTCTATTGCTCCAAGATCTAGCAAGCACTGAACCGTAGCTTAAACTCTGCATGCTTCATGCTTTTTTTTCCACAATCCCCTGCAAGAGAGGTCACAAACTAATCTGACAGGGGATGTGCAAATTCTAGTTTGTAGCCTGATCGAATCATTTCCCAGACCCACTGGTCTGCTACAATGCACACCAGTCAGGCAGAAACTCAGACAGCCGACCTCCCTATCTTTGGAGGGAACCCCGGCTTCCTGGCGTCATTATGTTTCAAAGCTGTTAAACCCTTTCAAAGCTGTTAAACTGCGCGTTGCGCGCTTCTCTATGTGAGACAACAGTCCTCTGTCGGAATCTTCCTTCGCATGAGTGTTTCTTTTAAGATTTTTCCTGTGTGTTCCCTGAGGCAGGACCGAAACATGCATGTCGGAACTCGCAAGCTGCAAGCTAAGTTTGCCTAAGTTCTTTGACTATAAGCTATAGTAAACCGTAGTGTTTTCACAACGTAAAAACATATATGAATTGATATAACCTCTGGTTTACTTGTCCATGCGATGATTGGACTGTGAGGTGGTTTTTCCTCTGGGGTTCGCCCCAGTTTTCCCCTCCATGATTCTGAGCAAGCCTGTGAACTCTTGTTATATCATCCATATAATACTTTGAACAGGTCCATGGAATGATTTTTCTTCAGTTCAACACTTGTATTTTTTCACTCCTGTTACATTGTCTGTAACTGGTCCCCTTTCCCGTATTTGGCGGAGAGAGTGGGCATCTCTTCTGCTGCCGAGTGGGGCTATAATATACATGCTCAAGAAGTGTGCTTTTACCATTTCCACTAAAGACTATAATTTATGAGAATCATGTAATTTTTTTTCTTTCATTAACCACAGTCAAACACAAGCCACAAGATGCACTTTTAACAGTGCTGGCACCCCGGGACCAGTTGCAGATTATCACCAAAAGCCGAACACCACCCTTGGAGAATGACTTGGTGAATATTGAAAAGAGCACCGGAGTGCTTGTTTCAATAGTCAACAGCCCATTTGCATGGCAATGTTAGAAACTGTTAGAAAGCTCGCTAAAGACTGTGATAAACCATTTTGATAATCCGCCGCTAAAATGCATGCAGGCTAAAATGTTTGGAACCAGTTGAGCGACTGCGTTAAAGGCAACTAAATTTTGAGAATCTGGCTCTCAGTCCTCCCTGTTAATGCAGCACCAAGTGAGAATACAGACACCATAGGTCAACATTAAGGAAGCCTAATGGTTAGTGTAGTGGCCTGAAACCATGGGGCAAAAAATAAAACAGGTAAACAAAACCACAAAATCAAAAGCACAGAACCAAAGTGGAATTGTCCCAATCAGAATGGTGTGCACTAAACAAAAGTGTCCATCAACTCATCTGATAAATCCAAATGCCTTTATTCATTCAAAGCCTCATAAAATTCATCCAATGATTCAATGACCCATGGGGAACAGGGTTCAGTTCCCTCCCACTGTATCTCCGTGTGACTCTGGGCAGGACACTTAATCCTCCACTGTCTCAAGTACAAAGTAAGCACCTGCATATAAATTTGTAAACTTCTTTGCCTATAACCACAGAAAGGCTATCCCCTTTCCTTCCTAGACAGAAGCAATAACTGCTAGAAGGTAGGTGGGTGTTTGTAGAAAGGAAGGTAGCAGAGGTGAAAATAAGTATGTGGGATATAATTTTATGAGAATGATCAACAGGGAGTAATGGTTTTTCTTTCACTAGGTCCTATATATAAAAAAAAAAGTCCTGAAACCCACTGAACCAAATCAATTCCAAACGTGCAACTTAGCAGCATATTGCTGCCAAAGTGTCAGACAGCAAATTAAGATTCCAAAGAGTTATAGTAGTTAATTACTAAATTTACAATTTTTGAAAATTTTCAACTTTTCTATGAACCCTCTAAAATGGATTTTACTAAAAAAGATTAACCAAAATCTGACTACATATAAAGTTACACATCATTCTTCTTTTAATTCTGCTTCTGCAGACAAAAGGTAAATAGCTTGTTTACTCATTGTCCTAAAACAAACCATTAAATGGATGCATTTTATGAGAACAAGGATCAGTACAGAATAAGTTACACCTTCTAAAGCTTGCTTAACACACATATACACATTAAGAGTTTACAATTAAGTGTAACTTATTTACTAACCTACAACTCGTAGGATAGAGCTACTAAATGCTACATAATAAAATGGACTAGTCACTCCTTCAGCCTCATTCTGTTTGATAATAGAGCAAGTTACTAAAATTCCAGAGAAACTGGTCTAATTGAATTCAGAAATCAGACTAAGATGAAGTCATTTTCAGGACTGGAGAACAAATTGTGACCAATTTTAAAAGCAAGGTAAACATTCAAAGAAAATATAAAGGCTCTACGCTGTTTTTTAAATTCTATTTCCCCCAATTACTGTAGTCTATCACTAAGTATTTTGGGGTCACTCCGGACTACGATTTTTTTTTTTTTTTAATAGTTTACGAGATATATGGTAACTAAATGAGGGGATGCTCAAAGCAGTTTACAATCTATAATTCAAAACACACCAATTGTAGTGGAAAGAAATCAGGTAGGGAGGAATAAATAGATTGTTAGTAAAGTGTCTGCGCAGTGACCAGACTGATGGATTAGATGTTGGGTACAAAGATCTGAAAGAATTTTTTTAGCTCAATCTGAGATAGGAAAGCTCCTTGTGTAAATCTGGGGCATTCCATAGGGCAAGGATCAACACAAAAGAGTAGCATATATATATTTGAGCTGTGATCAAAAGACAACAGTATGTATAAACATTCATATGTGGAGTGTAAGGAGCAGACCGGATAGTACAGGGTGACGAGGGAGAACCACCGATTGCTGCTTTGATGAGAAGCAGGGTTTTTTGCTGCAAAAGATTAGAATAGTTTATACTTTGCTAGATTTTTTTTTATGCCCTCCTCTTTCATTTAAACTAGTACATTATTCAGGTACTCCACACTTGCTCATTTGTCACCTTTGATCTGTCCAAAATGTTAAATTTTCACACGTACTCCTGTTTGTCTTATAATGAACTGGCAATGACCCTTGTTCATGAAGTTTTGTCTACAGACACTTCATCCTCTGCTTCTGTTGTTCTGTATACACTCCCAGAAGTCTTATGCTCTCTCAGCGACTTCTTGTTTGCATTTTTCCTCCTTTCATTATAGCAGGCTTCATAAACCAGGCAGTGTTTTACTGCACTGCATCCTCCTTTTGGAATACAATGAACTCCATACATAAACGTTTCAGACATCTTTAATCCAAACAACAGCATAAAATGTGCTCATGAGTACACAGATCCTGCTTTATGCTATGACTATTAGATTGAGATGAATGATTTGCTCTTGGATTTAAACAACTTGAGTAATTTTTAGGGTAGATTTGTGGAGCTTCTTTAGACTTCCTTTATGCCTTGAGATAAAAGCATGGGTTTTCATGGGTGGAAAAATTATTTTGCGAATATAGCACATGATAGATGGGTGCTCAGAAGATATTTACATTTGAGTTTTACAAAATAAACATAATGGAAAGGTACAACTATATAAAGATTTGCCATTAGTAGAGGGGTATTAAGAGACGGAATAAGAGTGACCTCAAAATGTGGTCCCAAGGGAAGATGGACAGAGGGATAAAAGGGCACTACTAGAGAGTATACATGCATCAGTATCAGCTCATTGCATTCTAGAAAGTGATACTAAATGGACACAGGTAACAAAACAAGGAATACTCGGAGGTAAAATTTCAAGGCAGCCTAATAAGGCCAAGATATTAGTGGAAAGTGTGTAGTTTAGAGAGGTACACTAGAAAATACTGCACAGTACGTATGCATCCTAGACACACACACAGGTATGGCTGGGGATTTCAGAAAGTGCCTTAAATACTCAAATATGGAAGGTACGTTTTCTCAGTTGTTCAAGATGCCCTACAATTAAGCAATTCTTGGCAGGACTCTGGGTACAACTGAACATATGCTGGGATAAGTGGTACAGCTTAGATATCACAGATGACCTGGAGCTAGATCACTTGGACAGAACCTTTTGGTTCATAAAGCCTGTTTAATAGAAAAAAAATGTACACTAATTAATCGGATGCAAAACAAAGAGTTACCCTTGCTATTTTAAGGGAAAATCAGATACATGGCCTATGGAAAGACTATTTTTTTTTTTTTTTGGGGGGGGGTTGATAAGGCACTTTTTGCCTATCTGGGAACTATTTATAGCTCAACTGCAAGATTTCATAGCATCCTTTCTAAAACATTAGAAGTGTTTAATTTAGGGAGGAGACAAATTTGCAAATATATGATTACTGCAAGTGAATGTTTAAAATTTTGTACGGAAAAGAAATGCATTCTACTAGAGACTTTTAATAAAGATGATTTTCCATTTAGTTTGTACACAGCTTTACCACCATCTCAGGTAAGGAGGTATAAGCTAGAGAATGACACGGGGGAAAAAATTGTGACCACTGGCCCGTCCCCACCCCTACTATCCCCGCAGAATCCATACAAGCCTCAGTACTGCAATATTTAGCTTATTCCTTCCTTATAAATCAAAGTTCTGGCTGCTGAACTAGAGAAAGATGTTCAGCTGGCAGGGCTTTGTTTATACATTTTTATCAACTAATATACTACTTTATCCTAAAGCAAAAAAAAAAAAAAAAAAGAAATTTTTTTTCTACCTTTGTTGTCTGGTTTCTGTTTTCATCATCTTATTCAATTCCTTCCATCCTCTCTCTCTGCGTCTTCCATTTGCTCTGTTACTGTGCCTCTCTCTTCACCCCCCCCCCCCCATTGGTCTGGCACCCATCTTCTTCCCTCCTCTCCCCACATAGTCTGGCATCTGTCTTCTTCCCTCTGTCTTCCCCGTTTCTCTTCCACGTCTTCTCCCTACTCTCCTTTCAGCGTCCGTTCCTTTCCACCACCACCCTTCCCTCTCGCCACCTCACCGCCCTTCAGCACCTCTCACACAGTCCGAGCATCTCCCTCCCTCTTACCTTTGCGGCACGTCTTAAGTTTAGAGAACTTGCTCAAGACGCCGGAGTCTACCTGCAGTTGAATGAGTCTATGGGCGGAAGCTTCTCTACCACTTTTTTTACAGAAAGGGTGGTAGATGCGTGGAACAGTGTCCTGGAAGAGGTGGAGACAGACTGTCTGAATTCAAAAGGGCCTGGAATAGGCGCGTGGGATCTCTCAGAGAGTGAGAGAAAGAGATAATGGTTACTGCGGAAGGGCAGACTAAATGGGCCACTTAGCCTTTATCTGCCACCATGTTTCTAAGATCTAAAAGGTGGCCAAACAGGTTGAAGAGACAGTGAAAGCTAGAATGATACATGCATTCATAGGGAGAGAGAAATAACCAGCAGGAAAGGATGTATTGATGGAGAGGGGATAGTGGATGCTGTAGATAGGCATTTGGCCTTTATCTGTTGTCATGTTTCTATGGGGGTTGTGTTAGGTGTAAACAAGACATGTCAAGGACACTTCAAAGATTACACACAACGGCCAGTACTGTATGAAACAGAACAGCAAGTGTTTTGTCTTGGGTTTTTTTTTTTTTTTTTGCAAGGTTTATTTTTGGTTTTACATCAAGCAATGCAATAATTTGCTGATCAACTACTCTCCATTGTAATTTGTTTATTCTTGGAGATCTATGCAACACACACCTGTATGTTACGTTAAACTTATATTATGAAACCAATATAATAACTTAACATGCAAGTAGGGTTATTTCTTTTAGAAGCACTCAAGAGTCCTACATCAACAGAACATAATGTACAGATTTTTATAGTTTTACAATTAATACCAATGCATATAATAACTGACTTGCTCTAATATTCACTATAAAAATCTCATATGACAAGATTTTTTAACAGAAACATAGCCAGTCTAATATCATGCTTCAAAATACTGGAACTGGAGAAAGAGCCTCAAATTTGTTGATAATCACAGCCTTGGGAAGAGAGCCTTTCTAAAAAAGGTGTAATACATGTAGCACACATGTAAAATTAGACTAAAGTTATGGTTTCCTCATTTGAGTTTCAGGTGAACGTGCTTTTCACTACATCTGAAGTTTTTTCTGGATAAAGCAAAAAAGCTGCATGGAACATCTTTGTAATGTCACATGTTTGCCAAGTATGTCTGAATAATGCCAACATAAGAGGTGCTTGAGTATAGCCTATATCCTCAGGCTAGAAGGAAAAAAAGCACACATGAAGTTGGGGGTGGAGGTTGGAAAAAAAGTTTCAGACCTGGTTTAATCCTGAGAAAGATGGGTCCTGAGAAGGACTAACAGTCATGCTTCTTTTCCTCTTCCCCACTGGAGATTCTAAACACTGAACAAACAATAGAGGGTGGCAGTGCATCAAACAGTATTGCATACATTGCAACAATGGCCGGCGCAGACAGGCAACACCGAGGCATTAGAGAAAGAGCAGGGTAGCCAAATGCCATCCTTCTTCCACCAAGCACTACATTTGTTCATTTTAAAAATTAGTCAAGAAGTTAAAAAAGTAGAAACTACAATTTTGACTATAGCATGTTAAGCCACTTCCATGACACTGCCTCAGAACCAGGATAGCAATAGTAATATTTGACTATCAATTTTTTTTTTAAGAGAAACTGCTTATAGAAGCAAGCTCTTGTAAAACCAGCTGCCCTTTTCCCCCCCAAAATAGTTTTAGCTAAGAATTGAAATCTTCAGTAAGGAAGAGGTAGAAGGCATTTAGTCACCTTAAAATTTGCATGCAGGGCTTATTTCTAGCAGAATTAAAGATCAGCAGAGTCCATGTCTGAATATCAAATAGTTTGGGATACAAATTTAGCACTATTGGACAAGATTTCCATTAACAAAATCTTTCCAAATAAAGTCTTTTGAAGAATTATAAAACTGATAGTTACATAGCTCAAGTATATAAACTTGGTTTTACCTCAGGAGCATCTGTTAAGCATATTTAAATTAAAATTGAACTAAATATCAATTCTCTAACTCCTTAAATATAGACTTATTCATGTACATATGAACTCTATCAAAAAGCTTTTCTGGTGCCACATTTACAAGAGCACAGAACAGGTCCACAAAGCTTTGTGGCTAGGTTCATTTCTGTGTGCATCTAGCATGCTTATTTCTAAGTGCTCTTGTGATAGATTTCAATCCATTCCAGGGTAAAAAGGTGCTGCAGCACAAGTACAAGACTCTGCAAAACTGGAGGGAAAACAGCAAAACCAAACCTAGGAAACCCAGATGAAACTTGTTAAAATAGGTCAAGAGCCATTTAGACTTGCCTCAAAGTAGAAGGCCCCTACCAGAAAATTAAAGTACCTGACTCCTTTCAGCAAAGCACACAACAATACAAGAAAGTGAAGTACTCACCTCTAGCAGATGTTTCAGAGGACAGCAAAATGCATATTCTGACCGATAAGTGATATCCAATAAAGCCCAACACGGGAATTGCTCCCCAGTGACCATTCCTGAAGCCTTTTAGAAGGGCTCACCACACTTGTACATGCCTTCTTGCTCACTGTTGCTGCATGGGACCAGATTAGTCTAAAACTAATAGCTGCTAGAATGCAACTCAAAGGACAGGAGGGTGGGGCTGTCAGAATATGCATCCTGCTGTCCACAGAAACACCTTCTAAAGGTAACTTTGCTTTCTCCAAAGACAAGCAGGATGCAGCAATTCTGGCTAATGGGAATTGAGGTCTGCAATAGTTCAAGTAAATTATCCCTAGGGGAAAGTTAGAGAGAAAGAGACGATAGTTACTGTGGATGGACAAACTAGATAGGCCATTTGGCCTTTATCTGCCCTCATGTTTCTAAAAAAATAAATAAATAATAATAATAAATACATTCTGAAGGACTATAACCAAACTGACTGCTGAGACAAGAGCCCTGTTCTAGATAACAGCAAAAGGCGATTGTACATATTGAGATCCACATTGCAGCCCTGCATATCTCCTCAATGGAGGCTGATCTAAGATATGCTACCAACACAGTCATGGTTCCGACACCGACAGATGACCCTTTAGAATCAGCCCAGCCTGGGCATAAAGTAAAGCTCATAAAGTCTGCAAGCCAACTAGCAAAGAGCCCTCCATCCTGTTGGTGTAGAAAAACAAAAAAACTGGGTGGATTTTCTAAGGCATTTGGCCCATGCCAGATACAGGGTCAAATCTAAAGTGTGCAATGTGCTTTCATCTTGATGGGCAAGGTGCTTTGGGAAAAAACAGGCTGAATTGACCGTTTAAGATGAAATTCTAATACCACCATATGAAAAAACTTGGGAAGAGTGCTCAAAACCACTAATATTATAAAGGGCTGAATCTCACTAACTCTGCTGGCTGAAGGGAATGCCACCAAAAACAAGACCTTCCAGGTCAAGTACCTCAGATGACAGGTATCAAGTGGCTCATCGGCTGGATAAAGACAACATTTAGATCCCATGGCATTGCAGAGCACATGGGATGTTTCAGTAAAGGAAATCTCTCAAAGCAAACAAACAGTTGAGCAGAGATGAACTTACCCTCTACATTTGGGGTGGGCAACTTTTTTACAGAGGGCTACATAAGTGTTAGCACTATCCCTAGAGGGCCACAGAAAATTGCTCCCCCATAAGAAGTCTCCTCCCCATGATCTCCAGCATCTCTCTCCCCTTCCATTGTCTCTATCACATTTTCATCACCCGCAAGCTGTTTTCTTCCATTACCTCCCTCTCCCAGGGCAGCAAATTGGCATAAGCAGCAGCAGGGCATTGCTAGCTGGCATTGAGCCTTAAGTATCTGCCCCCTCCAAACTTGTTACTTTCCCCAACAGTAGCTCAGACGATCTTCCTATAGGAGATGACCTATTTCCACAGACTGCTTCCCGACACAGGAGATACAATCCTGTGCACCTACATGCTTGCTAACATAATTAATTGTAACCTGGTTGTCCATTTGAATCAGGATAATTGTGTGCGCTAACTAATCTCCAAAATCCTTTAGAGCATTTCAAATAGCTTGTAGCTCAAGGAGATTGTTTGGTATTGTCTTTCTTGAAAAGACCATTATACTCCCCATTTCGAGCTGGATGAAATATGCAGTGCAGCGTGGGGGCTGAGGGATTGGTAATATAGTCCCTTAGAGGCTAATTTGAAATAAGAGACACAGAATACTTCACAGCAGGTGTAAGAATGGTTACCTCTCTGCAGTTTCCCTGGGTCCAGTCTTAAACTGAGATGTGCCATGGGACAGTGGGACCATGTGGCCATGTGGCCTAGACCATGTGGCCTAGAAATCTCATCAGCTAAGCTAATGCCTGCTGACTCTGGTGCACCTCCTACACAAAGAGTAGGGTGACTCCATTGTTTCATCTGCACAGGCACTGTCACAGGGTTTCTTTTTTGAAAGAATGCCAATATCTCAACTCTAGGCTTCTCAGTCTCTAAATCAAATGGGATCGACAACCATCTCCTACATAAAATCAAGGTGGTGAGCTCCTCTGGGGCTAGCTCTTTCATGGGGAAGGGAGAGAACACTAAGGAACCCCTTCTCCAAGAGGAACTCAGGTACTTCTTCAGACACCCAGGGGAAGTCCAAGTCTTTTCCTGTCTCTCGGTGGACTGCTTGAAAAAAAAATCAATAATAGCACCTTAAACACTTAATGGAAATTTAAAAAGGAAGCTAATGCAATTTGCAAAGAAAAAGTTGTCACATGCTCAAATTTACTGCCACCAAAGATTAAAGGCGATGCAATGTTCTGAAACACTAATGGTCCATCTAGCCCAGTAGCCCGTCTTCAAGATGGCCAATCCAGGTCACTAGTACCTGGCAAAAAAACAGTGCAATACAATAATCCAACCTCTGCAACACAACATTCAACTACAAGATGAAAATCATATGGAGACAGCACTGGTTTTAATCTACTCAAATGCACATTTGATAGACAGCAGATTTAATGACTGCTCCATCACTAATTTCCTCATGGCAGTCCTTTCCTTTTGATCTGATAACCTTCACAATCTATCACTCTCCCCCTCAGTCCCAGCTGATCTCCTCCTGTACATTTAGGAATCTTCAGGCCATTGACCTCAGCACTCTCCACCGTTTTCATTCCTCATATCTACTACTATCCTACACATGAGTTTAAATGTGGCCTCCTCCTCCTATAACACCACTCTGTTCTAAATATCCTCGTTCCCCCTATCCCATACTCTTTAAGGCACTCCAAACCCGAGCCCTGGCTATACTCTAAAATCTACTACTTTAGCAGTCCTGGCACAGGAACGCAACTCAAATCCTGTACTCATGCTGACTTCATTTCAAATTCCTCCTGACCTCCTTCCAAACCGCTCTCACTTGTAAAACAAGATTACTACACACACCTGACTCAGCTCCAACTCTCACGCCTCTTTGCCATGCTAAATTCCTTACTCAAGGTGTCCCCCCCACCTCCAACTCTTCCATCACTCTCCACCCAGGACTATGGCTAACTACTTCTACAACAAGGTTCACAAAGTTAACCTTAAGTTCTCAACTGAACCACCTCCCCCAGCCCACACTACCAACACCTCCTCATCATCCCTTTGTCACTTTATCTTCATTTCCTGAAATTGAGGACGACACATTTTCTTTCCTCCTCCAAAGATGCCATCTGTTCCTCTTGATTCCATCCCTACTCATCTACTTACCATTCTCTCCTATTGTCCCCTCTATCTGCCATATCCGCCTATCACTTTCCACCGCAACTGTGCCCGATGCCTTCAAACATGCCATTGTTACACCACTCCTCAAAAAACCCTCACTGGACCCTACCTGCAGGCTGAAAGTTGAGACTCTGTGGCAAGAAGGTTCTGGTCGGAGCAGCTCTAAGTGCATGAAGTGTCTAATAGGCTGGTAGGCCCACCCTGGGAGAGGCATAGGGGCTGACCCAGTCAGGAGAGTTATGGCTTTGTTGTTGGTTTTTTGCTGCTGGCAATTAGGTGGGGGACTGTTGGACCCGCGAGAGGAGGGAGGGGGCTGCTGGACTTGCACAGAGAGGACTGTTGCTGCATCCACGAATGGGAGAGGGAGTTGCTTTGGTTGCTGATGAGGACCAGCTGAAGGGAAGGGAGACAGTTGCTGGATCTGGCCTGGGGATTGGAGGAAGGAAAACAGGTGCTGGGCCCATGTGGTGGGTGGAGTGGAGCTGGAGGTACGGGAGAGGTGCCAGACCCTCACCTGGGCACTAAAGGGAGGGGATAGAGGTGTTGGACCCATGAAAAACGGGGCTAGAGTGAAGAGGAGAACAGGACCTGCACGGAGGAAGAGAAAGGAGGAAAGTGAAAGAGAAAAGCTGAACCAAGGGGACGAAGGAAGAGTGAGTGAAATACTGAATATAGCGGAGGAAGGGATGAAAGTGAGAGACATTGGTGTTAAGGGAGTAAGAAGAGAGATGCTGGACACAGAGATATATAAAGAGGGAAGATGGTGGGTATGGATGGGAGCATAGGAACAGGGACAAAAGGGGAATGCTGCATCTGCATTGATTAAAAAGATACAAAAAAGAAGGCAAAAGATGTCAGTAAGGACTCTATGAGTGGGTTTTCAGTGTGATTCACTCTCTCACTAGTTCACTGTTTGTGACTTATTTATTGTTATTAATTCTGCACAGTTGATTTTGCACACTAGGGACGCCCGATGATGGTGTGCAGGCGGGGTGATTCACCTCCGTCTTTGTAGTGGAAGCGCTGGAGTTTGTTCTCCCGTCGCTAATAACCTCACACTGAGAGCGTCCCTACTCCTCAATTGACATTTGGTATTTGTGTGGTTTGGTTTGTTAGTAGTGATTAGCTGATAGACACACTCATAGAGTCCTTACTGACATCATTTGCCTTCTTTTTTGTATCTTTTTAAGCACCTTTTGGCAAACGTATAGGAGTTTATAATTTAGCATCTGCATTGATGTCATATATGGACACAGATGGGTAATGCTAGACATGGGAGGGTATAAGGACAAGAGAGAAAATGGCTAGACAAGGGGGAGAATAAGAACTGAGAAGGAAGATGCTGGCAGGTGGGGCATAGGGATATAGAAGAGTGATACTGTACATAAGAGGAGAGGGATCATAGAAGAGGGAGATGAAGGCAGGGAGATGAGCACAGGGGAAACACCATAAAGGGAAGTATAGGAGACAGAGAAGGGAAATGCTTGCTGAACATGGGGGAAGAAACATATACAGAGATGGAAGATGAATGGTAAACATGGAGAAAGAAGACATGTCAAATGGTCAGGAGACCCTTCCTTGCAAGTGAGTTAAGAGTAGACAGATGGAAACAGAAACCAGAATCTGAGACCAATGTGATGTAAAGAATAAAATGACCAGACAACAAAAGGTAGACTTTTTTTTTTCTATTTTGTGTTAGACATAACTGGGGAGTTCTAAGCCCAGACTGTACTTCTTTAGCTTCCAGCTGGCTTAGGGCTCTCTCTGACTAGGGGGTAAGATGCTTTAGTTGCACTCCCCTAACACTATTCCTGCCACACGTGACTGAAGTATTCCGTCAGCTTGATTTTTCTATGTAGCATTCTGTAGTACTTTGACTTCAGTTCCCGATAGTGGAGGGGATATTTATGAGGGGGAGGAGAGGAGAGACAGGGTTTTTGTTGATCCTTACTCTATTTGTGATTTATAAAATGACAATTGTATAGAATATTGTTTATTTTTATACTTTAATAAGTTCAGTATAAAACTATTTGAGGTTTGTGTGAATAGGATCAGATGGTTTGTGGGGATGGGGACTACCGTATTTTCGCGGATATAACGCGCGCGTTATACGTGATTTTACGTACCGCGCATACCCCTCGCGCGTTATATGCCTGAGCGCGGTATACAAAAGTTTTTAAACATAGTTCCCACCCCGCCCGACGCCCGATTCACCCCCCCAGCAGGACCGCTCGCACCCCCACCCCGAACGACCGCTCGCACGCGCTCCCACCCGCACCCGCATCCACGATCGGAGCAAGAGGGAGCCCAAGCCCTCTTGCCCGGCCGACTCCCCGACGTACGATACATCCCCCCCCCCCCGGCAGGACCGCTCGCACCCTCACCCCGAAGGACCGCCGACTCCCCAACAATATCGGGCCAGGAGGGAGCCCAAACCCTCCTGGCCACGGCGACCCCCTAACCCCACCCCGCACTACATTACGGGCAGGAGGGATCCCAGGCCCTCCTGCCCTCGACGCAAACCCCCTCCCCCCAACGACCGCCCCCCCCCAAGAACCTCCGCCCGTCCCCCAGCCGACCCGCGACCCCCCTGGCCGACCCCCACGACACCCCCACCCGCCTTCCCCGTACTTTGTGTAGTTGGGCCAGAAGGGAGCCCAAACCCTCCTGGCCACGGCGACCCCCTAACCCCACCCCGCACTACATTACGGGCAGGAGGGATCCCAGGCCCTCCTGCCCTCGACGCAAACCCCCCCCCCTCCAATGACCGCCCCCCCCCCAAGAACCTCCGACCGACCCGCGACCCCCCTGGCCGACCCCCCCACCCCCCTTCCCCGTACCTTTGGAAGTTGGCCGGACAGACGGGAGCCAAACCCGCCTGTCCGGCAGGCAGCCAACGAAGGAATGAGGCCGGATTGGCCCATCCGTCCTAAAGCTCCGCCTACTGGTGGGGCCTAAGGCGCGTGGGCCAATCAGAATAGGCCCTGGAGCCTTAGGTCCCACCTGGGGGCGCGGCCTGAGACACATGGTCGGGTTTGGCCCATGTGCCTCAGGCCGCGCCCCCAGGTGGGACCTAAGGCTCCAGGGCCTATTCTGATTGGCCCACGCGCCTTAGGCCCCACCAGTAGGCGGAGCTTTAGGACGGATGGGCCAATCCGGCCTCATTCCTTCGTTGGCTGCCTGCCGGACAGGCGGGTTTGGCTCCCGTCTGTCCGGCCAACTTCCAAAGGTACGGGGAAGGGGGTGGGGGGGTCGGCCAGGGGGGTCGCGGGTCGGTCGGAGGTTCTTGGGGGGGGGCGGTCGTTGGAGGGAGGGGGGTTTGCGTCGAGGGCAGGAGGGCCTGGGATCCCTCCTGCCCGTAATGTAGTGCGGGGTGGGGTTAGGGGGTCGCCGTGGCCAGGAGGGTTTGGGCTCCCTTCTGGCCCAACTACACAAAGTACGGGGAAGGCGGGTGGGGGTGTCGTGGGGGTCGGCCAGGGGGGTCGCGGGTCGGCTGGGGGACGGGCGGAGGTTCTTGGGGGGGGGGCGGTCGTTGGGGGGAGGGGGTTTGCGTCGAGGGCAGGAGGGCCTGGGATCCCTCCTGCCCGTAATGTAGTGCGGGGTGGGGTTAGGGGGTCGCCGTGGCCAGGAGGATTTGGGCTCCCTCCTGGCCCAATATTGTCGTGGAGTCGGCGGTCCTTCGGGGTGGGGGTGCGAGTGGTCCTGCCGAGGGGGGAGAAGAATCGGACGTCGAGGGGGGGCATCAGGCTTTCAGGATGGGGACAGGACTTCAAGGGGGGACAGGCAGACCTTCAAGGGGGGACAGGCAGACCTTCAAGGGGGGACAGGACTTCAAGGGGGACAGGCACGGAGAGGCGGGGCAGTGCACCGAAAGTCAGGGTGAGTCGGGGCAACCAGAGGAGAGTCGGGGAGGGCGAAAGGAGAATCGGGGTGGCCAGAGGAGAGTCGGGGAGAGCGAAAGGAGAGTCGGGGTGGCCAGAGGAGAGTCGGGCAGCATGCGCGTTATATGCCTGAGCGCGGTATAGAAAAGTTTTTGTACATATCATCGTGATTTCTGCGCGCTATACCCCTGTGCGCGTTTTACAATGGTGCGCGTTATATCCGCGAAAATACGGTAATTTTGTCTCCATGTCATTCTCTAGTAATGGCCTCCATATTCCTATTGAAACATCCGAGTGTGTTAAGAATTTTGGATCTAAACTGCCCTGATATGGAATTCCTTTACATGAGATGTAAGAATAGAAATTGATTATAAGAAGTCCCAGAATAAATTAAAAACATTTAAGAAATCTGTTAGTCTAGCTCAGGGGTAGGTAATTCCTGAGAGCCACAGGCAGGTCTGGTTTTCAGGATATCCACAATAAATATGCACGAGATAGATTTGTATACACTGTCTCTTTGAGATGCAAATCCTTCTCATACATATTCATTGTGGATATCTTGAAAACCTGATCTGCCTATGGCTCTCAAGATCCAGAATTGCCTACCCCTGGTCTAGCTTAATGGTTTCTCATTATTTGTACATCCTGAAAATGATCAGTTTTTAATAAAGGTACAATATCAAACGTAGAGAAAGGCAGGCTGGCTCTGCCGAGGAAAAGCAAACAGCACAAACAGAAAAAAAGGCTAAGATCCTTTTTCCCCCACATAGGCCCATGTTGGTTAATGTGAAGAATAGAAATTGACATTTGTATTTGTATACATTATGCAAGAACTGGAAAAGAAAAATGCAGTTGCAAGAAGAAAAATACCAAGATGTGTGGAAGGAAAAAATTTCTTCATAATGCTCCACGAAAGAGAAGACTGATCTTGTCCCAACAGATACTGCACAGGTGGTAAAGCCACTTCCCAAAAGGCCTCTGGAATGGTCACGGGCTTTATCAGATAAAGTCAGTCAGAATGGTGTATTCTGTCCCCCCCTCCCCCCTGAAGAAAGAGTGGAACTTGGGAACGATATACAAAAAGCAATGCCACTATGAAACTCTTTAAGTGCTAGTAGTCATTACTTTCTAGGAAATCATTTGGCTGCATGCGTTCAATATGCACCCCTTGAAACAAAGCCTTAAAACTGATGTTATCAACGGATTTTATCTGTTAGTGGCTCCAAGTTGGCATTCATACAGGCAAACAAAGGTAAACATCTTTAAAGACTTAACAGTGCCCATAATAGTACCATATTCTCTAATGACATTACAGTGAGAACTGGGACTCTTGTACATATACATCCTCTAGTTGGCAATTTAGAAAATAAAAATGCACAGCATGCTCATTGCTTTGCCAATTGCTGCCTGTCTGTCCGAACACAATGACACTTTCAATGAAGCAAAAAACTAATTTAAAAGAAAAACTCTAGAATTAAAAATCTACCAAAAGCATGCATCACTCACTGGTGTTTAGGCAAATATCACATCTATTAATTCATACAAACATCTTTATTGAAATAATAAAAACAAATTTAGAGGAAATTTAGTCTTGAATTAAGCAGATTTCATGACACTGTCCCATTATCCACTATTCACCCACAGTGTCTTGCACATAATAGAAAGGGGGCAAGGCCACAGGAGGGACATTCCAATTATTGAATACTGGGGTTACAAACCCAACTTAAATGCCAGGATTTCCATCAAGTTTTAAATGGCAATAAGTCCTCAAGCCCAAGGTGCTACCCTATAAAGGGCGCTCAATCCAGAGCACCTTTTATATGCTAGCACTCGGCACAAACCTTTCCCAGAGTCTGAATTTGAGCACCATTTACTGAATCTGGCCCTCTATTTCACAATCATGGTTAACATATTGAGCACGGTTCAAATAGCACAACTAATGCTTCTAGAAAGGTTTCATTTTTATGCAGAATACATAACACAACCTAGTACTTAAATTTTCACTGTCAATTATATTTACAATTGTACTTAGTCCATTCTCGTTATTCACGAAAGTACAGATTCCAAATCGCAAAGTCGTGACTAACAGCGTTGAGTTTATGGGGAGGGAGAGGTTAGGTTCCAGCAGAAAATGCTTCGCTGCAGAAAGTGAATAGTGGATTCTATTGGGAAAACAGAGTTAGGGTCCTGCATGGAACAGCACTTCAAAGTACCTGTATTCACTCTCCAGACGCTTGGGGGCCATATCTGGCAACAAAGCCTGATCATGAGATGAAAGTGAAAGCAAAAAAGCTGGGTTTAAGCACCAGACCGCAAATACAAACACAGCAACGCAAAATGGAGACTATTGGATAGGTGAAATTGCATATTGTGAATGCACGAATAACGAGAATGGACTGAATTACTAGAGAAGGATCAAGTCTTTGTAATACAACTGGATGTGTTAGCTTCCTTTGACTTCGTGAACCATAAAACCCTTCTGGCGATGCTCATTGAAGTGGGCATTATGGGTGAAGTAATAAAGAAACATTACGCTATCATACCTGATGATGTTTGTTCCTTTAGTCACAGCAGATGAATCCAGACACATGGGTTGTGTCCATCTAACAATAAGGTGGTGATAGCTGAGCTGTCATATATACAATGGTATGTTCACTGATAATTCAGTATTCCTCGTGCCAAAGCAGTTGGATCAATCCAACAGACCTATTGGCACAGAACTCTCTTCAAAAGGTGTTGAACCCACATAGAGGCCATCCACAGGGCTAATTCCTATGGAGCACAAGTAAAACAAAAGTAATAAAGGGCAGGGTTCTGGAGTCATCTGTTGTGACTAAAAGAACAAACATTATCAGGTATGATACATGGATGTTTCTTTCCTCATCACCAGCAGATGAATCCAGGCAAGTTGGATATAGCAAAGCAGTCTATACTAGGGTGAGAGAGACCAGTACCCAGAACTAAGTGATACTAAAATCTGTAGTTCCCCATCCCAAAAGAGTGAAAAAAGGTACATGAAATACAAGAGAGAGTACTGCAACTCAAGATTGGTGTCAAGTACAAGTAATTGAACCCTGGACACCAGAACACACAGATTCGCAAATGAAGCGCCGCCTTCAAGTTTTGAATATCATCGACGGGTGGCATTGTTAAGTGAAAAACCCATTACCAATCAGGGTAAATGCAAAACCACCTCCCCAGATGGAGACGCATTTGACAACCAAAGAGGATGTCCTGCATAGACAAATCTTACCATAGGTTATGCGATGTAGTTGTGTACAGTGCTGAAACTACGTAGCAGACTGCCCGAATCTAAGCTGTTCTCCAACTTGGAGGCGTACCCAGCCTGCATCGATGAATCAGTGCGCATTATCCCAAGATGAAGCTTCGCCATATAGTACCCTCTAGCGAGAAAACTGCACCAGGCAAGCAAGAGGAGCCGCACTCTACATCCAGAGATGGTGCTGTGCCAAGCACCCAAATGGAGCAGAGTTCTATATCCCAGAGATGGAGCATAGCCAAAACAGGCTGCCAAAGCTGTGCTCTACATCCAGAGATGGAGTAGTGCCAAGACCGGGAGCAGATGGCAACCTGGTAGATGAAGACATGCTCCACATTCCAAGATGGAGTCTGAGTCCATACAGTTGGGGCTGCGCTGCATATCCAGAAATGGAACTGTGGTACAGATGCAGCTGGGAGCTGTGCTCCACATTCCAGCAAGGCATCGATGCAACTGGAACAGAGCTCTATATTCATTGATGGAGACTAGCCAAACAGGTCGAAGATGTCCCATTCTGCATTCAGAAATGATGCTGCCCTGTTTTCTAGTTTTATTTATTAGGATTTTATATACCGCCTATCAAGGTTATCTAAGCGGTTTTTACAATCAGGTACTCAAGCATTTTCCCTCTCTGTCCCGGTGGGCTCACAATCTATCTAACGTACCTAAGTTTTCTAAGTGCAGAGATTGAGAAGATCCATGAAAGGAACCATGAAACTGGCTGAAAGCACCCCACTCCACAAATGGAGCTGAGCTTAAAAGGCACAAGGCACCCGCTCAAACTCAGAGGCGGAAAATTTCATGGCGACACCAGAAAGTATTTCTTCACAGAGAGAGTGGTTGATCATTGGAACAAGCTTCCAGTGCAGGTGATCGAGGCAGACAGCGTGCCAGACTTTAAGAATAAATGGGATTCCCATGTGGGATCCCTACGAGGGTCAAGATAAGGAAATTGGGTCATTAGGGCATAGACAGGGGGTGGGTAAGCAGAGTGGGCAGACTTGATGGGCTGTAGCCCTTTTCTGCCGTCATCTTCTATGTTTCTAAATGGAGCTGCCCCAATTAAGCAGGAGGTGCCTCGATCTAAATCCTAAAAAAGGGCTGAACTGTAAAAGAAGCCAAGCCCAGTTAGGAGGCTCCACACACTCCCTCCAGAGGGGGGAGCTGATCCATTGATGGAACAGGCATAAGGCACTATGCGCTGCAGCAGAAGAAGCACATGCTAAGCAGAAACCAAACCTAGAAATGTACATACCAACAGCCAGTGTGCCAGTGAAGCATCTACGTTAGGTAGTGCTGCCTAGTAAGGTTCTGGAATCAGAAAATGCACCGTTACTGCAGCTGGGTACTTGTGTAGTCCCAACTGCCCTCAATTGAGGTTTATTTTTCTCCTTTCCATCTTTTTTGATTTTGAGTATGTCAGCTATTTCTAGGTATATGTGGTCTGGATGAATCCCTGCTTATAACTGAATTTCACAAACGCATTTTCAATATATTTATTATTAGTTCCACGTTTGTGCCTTGAACAAATTATTAGTGGTATAATTTTATTCCATTACATACAAATGATTTTTTTTTTTTTTTACTTAAAGCACAGTTTAGAGGTCATCCCACCTTGGATATAACACTTGCATTTCAAGCAGGCAAAATGAATGCCTGGTTAGGCACAATTATTCCACAAGCTCCATCCTATAATTCCTTTAGAAAGGAATAATAGACCCATCTGTTTGATAAATTTATTACACGATATCTCTTTGTTTCCTTGATTGTATTTCCTTAATACCTGTATGTTTTTCACTGATTGTTCAGTTCTCTTTTCTGTGAACCGCTTAGAACTGTGTGGTGGTATACAAGAATAAAGTTGTTGTTATTACTGTTTTTTTTTTTTTTTGTGTATGTTTTTTTTAAGTACCGCTAAGCTTAACAATATATTGTAATTCTTACACAATCAATTAGTCTATGACATAAGAGACACCTTTGGTGCAGAAGGAAACTTCTTTCGATGGCTGGCCATAGCTGAAGAACAAATTATTTCTGTTCTTCATCTTTTGGCAAAGTATCGTATTTTTCAGTGAGGCTTATCCCTCATTTTGCTGCATCATTAACGATCTGTTTGGATGCCCAATTACAAAGTTCCTTGAAAACTGGATCATCGCTGCACTCTGGGGAGGGTTTCTTCAGGAATATTTTTGCTTTTGTTGATTCTCCAAATCAACAGATCAAAAAAATGACTGTTCTCCGTGTTATAAGACTTTCAAAGGTCACAGGTTCCGTTTAATCTTATGTATGAGACATGGAATGTCTGGCAACAGACGCTGTAAGTTTTTGCATAGTTTGTAGCTTTATTTCTGGTGCGATTCTGTCATCAAGAAAGGCAAGCGCTGCCAGGTGCTAGGACAGAAACTAAAGATGTCTGGAAATGACTAAGTGCCTTGTTTGCAACAGCTTTATTCGGATATGTGTTGAGAGCAGACAACAGTTCAACGTCATTGTATGGAGCTCTGATTTCCATTCATTCCACTGTCGAACGTGCACAAAACTGACAAAGCCAAGTCAGTTACATTGCTGAGTTGTCATGTTGTCATCTGAAACTGCTCTGAATAGTAATAACTTCAGTGTGTAAATCCCAGCTGACAGACTGACTTCCGAAGCAGTCAGTTTTCAGGTGCAGATCGCAAACTAGATGACAATACAAACTAATCATGCGCAATCACCTATACACACAACACACAAGCAAACAGTGCATGCTGGGGTGACCTTTAAATATTGTCTAATCAAACTGAAATTTGACACATGAGTAAGACGTACCAAGTGGACAAAAATAAGCCTTGAGGAGACAAGATCCGACAAGGTTGATTTTTATGCATACTACTGTGGATCATCCTAATACAATCACCTCACAGACCCTGTATAAGGTGGTCTCTGCAGGTGGTGGCCAAAACCACAGCTGTGGACAGCGTCAAAGAAACCATGAAGGCGGACATCCCAATCAAAGCCCACATGTGTACCCCAAGTTGGAGGGTACAGTTGAGGAAAGGAAAGGAGAACTGTAAAAATCAAGACAAGTGTAATCTTCACTGGAAGAAGGGTAATTATGTGTTTTTTGCCAACTAATGAAACCTGGCTAATCAAGAAATATGATGAAATGTGAACTGAGATTCAACACACCTGCTGGGATCCAGGGCCCAATATTGGGCTACATTAAATTACGAGCCCGATTGTAGTTTAAGAGTTTTGCTATCGGGTCAATACTGTGCTACTTTTTGACCAATAATTCTGATTGTAAACTAATGTGTCTTCTCCAAATGCTGTTTTAATAACGACTGTTCTCTGCCTAGAACTTGATGATTATGCAATTATAAATGCCAAAAAAAAAAAAAAAAAAGAGACAAGTTATCTTTAAGCCCAGCAACTTAATGCTGCAGTTACAGTGTTAATATATGTACACTTGAACCCATAGAACAAAAAATGCTTGGGACCAATTAGTTTCACATCTATAGCTTCCAAGAACTGGTATGGTGCTGCCGCTGACAACTTGTCCCAGGCAACATGTCAAAAGTGCTAGTTAACCAGGACAGTCAAAGACAGGGATGGGCAAACTGACTCATGGGCCACAATGGGTTGGTTCTTAAATTTGACAGAGGGGCTAGACCAAGAGCATCTTTTTATTCCTCCATACCCCTGTTCAGCAGAACACTTGCCCAGCTTATATCCCTCCTGCCTCCCCTCGTGCAGCAGAACCCTTGCCCAGCTTCCATCCATCCTTCCCTCCCTCCTCTTGTACAGCAGAACCCTTGAGCACTCGCCCCTGCTGCACAGCCGAACCCCTACCGACTCTCCATCATTCTCTCCATCTGAACCCCGCTTACTGCGAGCCCTACATACCTCCCTTCAGAGCAGCGTCAGGCTGGTAGCACTCTAAATTGGCTTTCTCATCGGGGACTTCAGTGTGCCGCGTTACTGATGACATCAGTGATGTGGCAGAGGGAATTCTCCAACAAGAGAAGGCCACGAAGCAGCTTGTTTAGAGTGTTGTAGGCCGGATGCTGCTCTGGTGGGAGATACTTAGGGCTCGCGGTCAGTGGGGTTCAGATGGTTGGCAGGCCGGATTAAAAAATTATACGGGCCGGATATGGCCTGCGGGCCATAGTTTGCTCATGTCTGGTCTAAGAGAAGCTGTTCTACTGAAGCTTAGCAGCAAAGCCTGTTAAGTGACCTATCAATTACACAAATGAACCAAAATGATTGCACATGAAAACTTGTTGGGTTGGATCCAGCTGGTTAATAATCTCTATTATAAGCTACTCTTAACAGCTACAATGGCTGGTCAATTGGTTATCCTATATAATAAAACGCTAGCCACGCATGCGCACTCTTGCCAGCGTGTTCCATGATCCATATGTCCATGGCTGGCAAGAGTGCACATTCAAGCTTACAACGGCCTGCACTCACAGTCTGGCTGGCTCCCTAAAGTTTTTCACGGTGGCGGCTCACCTGCCCCGCCTTCCTCTTCCTGCCAGTCTCAGCCAGGCTCACTCCTCCCCTCTTCCCTCCCCTCTGGCAGCCCTGAACCTGTTCTCCGTTGCCCGCCAGTCTCTTCCTCCAGCGGCTAATCCACCGTCGCCTCAGTCATTGCTCGGCACTACCAAGATGGCAGGATCGCTGGTGGAGAGCGATGGGCCGGTGAGTGGCGCGGTGGGGGCAATGCAGGTGGAGACTGTCGCTCTTAGCGCCTGCAGAGAATCATAAGAGGAGCTACCGCAGGCACTTTTAAACTTTTAAAAAACCTTCCGCCACAGCAGGCCAGCCCGCGGGAAGGGAAGGGGGAGCCGAAAAAGAATGGGACATTCATTTGTGTGCTTCGGCCGGCTCTTCAGGCTGGGCCAAGTCAGTGCGGGGAATCGTCATCCTCCAGTCAGCCCAGGCCACCTTATTTCACTTCAGTTTCACGCAGCGGGTAAGAGCAGCAACGAGGCCCCTCAACCCCTCCCCCCCACATCGAAGGAAAGTAAAAATAAAAAAAAATAAAAATAATAATAATAGACACCATTTTGGAGTGGTCTTTAGCGGGCCCCCGGCACGTGCCATTACCTGAAGTTTTGCATTGCTGTTTTGGAGTATGTCTCCTGGCTTTTTTAGGGTTATGATATGACTCCAGAAAAAGGAGGATGGATTGAGACATCCAGGTTTTATTTCCATTGCTTTCAATGGAAGTAAAACCTTGATGTTTCAAACCCTCCTTTTTTCTTTAGCCATATGATAACCCTAGGGTGGTGGGGGAAAACGTTGCTACTGCTTCACAGGGACCTGGAGGGGAAGGGAAATAACGCTGCTGCTTCTGCAAAGAAAAGTGGGGGGGGGGAGAGAAGGGAATGGGGGGGTGATGGGGGAAAATGCTGCTATTGCTTCACAGGGACCTGGAGGGGAAGGGAAATAACACTGCTGCTTCTGCAAAGGAAAGTGGGGGAGGGGGGGAGGGAGGAAGGAGGGAAAATGCTGCTGCACAGGGAAAAGGAGGGAAAACAAGCTAATAATGACAAAAAAAATTCATTTTCTTACACTTAGTTTGCTCATGTTCTTCTCACTGGTACCTTGAATGATTTCAGAGATATTAGAAACTAGTCTGTAAGCCTGTTATATTAACGGGTGCTAGAATATGTCTGTCTGTCTTTCTCCCTCCCGCTGTGTCTCTCTCTCTCCCTGGCCCCCTTTCTCTGTTGGTCTTTCTGTCCCTCTCCCTGCCACTGTGTCTTTCTTCCTTTCTTTCTCCATCCCTCCCGCTGTCTGTCTGTCAATAACACTGCTGCTTCTGCAAAGGAAAGTGGGGGAGGGGGGGAGGGAGGAAGGAGGGAAAATGCTGCTGCACAGGGAAAAGGAGGGAAATAATGACAGACAGACAGCGGGAGGGATGGAGAAAGAAAGGAAGAAAGACACAGTGGCAGGGAGAGGGACAGAAAGACCAACAGAGAAAGGGGGCCAGGGAGAGAGAGAGACACAGCGGGAGGGAGAAAGACAGACAGACATATTCTAGCACCCGTTAATATAACAGGCTTACAGACTAGTTTCTAATATCTCTGAAATCATTCAAGGTACCAGTGAGAAGAACATGAGCAAACTAAGTGTAAGAAAATGAATTTTTTTTGTCATTATTAGCTTGTTTTCCCTCATTTTCTTAGGTCTGAAAAAAATATTAATAACTGTTCAGTGTACAGATGGGTGAAATTTAACAGGTATGACTTATTTTCCATTTCTTTGAGTCTTACCAGTCCAGACCAAAGGATGGAGGTAAGATAAACTAAACTATTTCAGTGATATCACCAGTGTAAGGGCTGGTACAGCCTGGAATTAATCCAAAATGTTGCTGCCCAAAGCAGAAGTAGGTCCAACTTACCACATACTAACTTAAACCCTATTGAAAGCATTGCAGCTTAGCAATTTAACATGCAGTAATTCATATTGAAGATTATCTACATACCTAGAGAGTGAGTAGGCTAAGCCTGGCTAAATCCAAAAATCTAATAGTTTGGGATCAGGTCAGTCCAGATTTTTGGATTTTCTGGATTCTCAAGTATACTTTCAAAATAAGCAGATAATCCAGAGACATGTAGCAAAGCAGTCAAGTCCTGAAAAGGATGGGATAAGAAAAATAGAGAAAGTAAAGATCCAAAGATAGATAGTATCCAGAGCTGGAAAAACCTGAGGAAACACTTGACAGCTTGATCAGAGGGCAGTAAAACTGCTATCCTCAAAGCCCCAGAGAAGTATGCCACCTCCTCCATTGAGGCAGAGGAAGCAAACCACTCAAGCCCTTTGGCCACTAGCAAAAGATAACCAAGCGAGAGAGAAAGAGAGCAGAGGTTCCAAGGAAGGTGGAAGGCTGCACTCACGATGACATGCAACAGATGACCTTCCACCAAAGAACTATGTGCTTTAGCCACCCTGAAATCATGACCCAACGACAGAATCAAGGCTATATTGCTGAGATTGCTCAGACCCCCAAAGTTGTGCTCTATCAGGGGATGGATATTGCATTCTTCATTCTGAGATGGAACCATGCCACACAGACCTGAGTAATGTGTTCTATATCCAGAGATGGATGTACACCCAGAGATGGAGCTGCTAGAGAAGTTGCACTCTAAATCTAGAAATGGAGTGCTTCTTTACACCCAAGTAGAGGCGCCCTCTATATTCAGAGATGGAGCCGAGCCGCAGAGCTGAACTGAGATGGGAACTGTGCTGGACAAACAGGTGGTGTGTTCCATAACCAGAAATGGAACTGTGCTGTCCTCTGTACAGGAAGAAAAAGAAGCACTCTACATCCACCAAAAGAGCTATGTCCAGCATCCTGGCACATGAACAGCCTCCTCTAGAGACTCTCCCTGTGACCTGCACTGAGAGAGGATCCTGGGAGGTCAGGTACTCACTACGTTGGTGAGCAGTATGCTGCATAGACAAATTGAGGTGGTCAACCATAAGAGATGGACAGAAAGTGAGGACCCACCACAAGCAACTCTGTCACACTGTAGCTTCAAGCAAGAGAGCCGCAAACTGATAGTCATGCACCATAATCCTAGATGAAGCTGTGTAGCCCTGACAAAGGTATACTGGCCAAGCCAAATGGGACAGAACACCTGACCACCAAAGCTGGAGACCTCCACCACCACCACCCTTGGACATGTCGCACAGACATCTGGCGGAGGAACACAGTCTGCTCCAATCCCAGCCACGCCTCCATGGAACAGCTCAGCATGCACTCTACCCATTAGCAGGCTGTCTAGGGGACTTACTGAGAGGCAGGGAACCCCCTAGAAGCAGACTTTTTCCAAAGGTCTACGATCTTCCACAGTCAAGGATGTCCCTGCAGGGAACCTCCACAGAATGAGGGCAAAAACCGTGAACACAAAACACATACTATGCAAAATAAAACACGAGCAGAAAAGATAGACTCCTACAGCCTGTCTTGCAGGAAGGAAGACTGAGGAGCTGGGATACTGGCAGCAGAAGCTGGGAAATGTGGGGATGGGGGAGGGAGCCATCCAAAAGGTGAAACCAAGAGCCTGTGAAAGACCATCTACCTGGAAATAGAGAACACTGGTTAACCAGGAAGCTCACCCTCTGATATGGCAGAGCTCAGTTTGGTGATGGATGGAAATAACCCACACATGTCTGGATTCATCTGCTGCTGACAAGATTATACTTTGCTGTTTCCTCTTGATCAAAACATTAACATGTACGTTTATTACAGCAATACACCTTTTTTAGAAGCCTTTCATGTTAACATTTTACACGCAGCAGTGCCAGGCCTGCTTACCAGATTTAGATTTAAAATGAAAGACAGTTAATTGGGAATTTCTAATTGTCACACATTTGCAAGAATGAAATTCAAAGGATCTGAGTATAACAGAAAACAAAACCTAGTAATTTTAAGTCATAGGACTGTTACTGTAATAAAACAAATGAAGTAATATTTCTAAAGATATCCATTTGAAAAAAATGCTTATAATTCAGTTCTGAAAAATAAATCCATCTCTTATAAACAATTCCTTTCAAAAGGCTTAAAAGCTCTTCCATAATGCCAGAGAAATAGCAAGTGCTGTGAGTTATTGCAGAATGGGTTACAGAATAGGTTTTTCACATTTAAAAACACACTATGCCCTATGAGAATCAGTGGAAACCAAATTATATAAAACCCTCCCCAAACAAACCACTAAATGTTTGTGCCATCATTTAGAACTAAATGTCAACATTAAGTTTTAGAACATGGTAAAACATACTTTGGCACCCCCCCCCCCCACACACACACACCTACATCATTTCAAAATTTACAACATTAAAGTTGTTAAATGGGTTTTCATACATGATCAGTATTAAACTAACCTTATTACAATGACGCCCGATACCCATTAGGAAGTTATCTGGTTTAATGTCTCTGTGTATAAAATTCTTTGTATGCACATATTCAATTCTACTGATCATCTGCAAAAAAAACAACAAAAAAAAACCAAAACAGAAGCATTAGTAACTGCGTAAGAAAGCAGGAAAAAGAAGTTACAGCAGTAAATGTTAGTCTAAGTTCAATCATTCTTCACTCACTGTACTACTTTAAACACCAGTATCTTTCCTCACTTGTCTACCCCTACAAACTCCATTCATTGGGTAAGTCCCTCTTCTCTGTGCCCTTCTCCGCCACCACCAACTCCAGACCCAGTCCCTTTTTTTGTCATGCTGTATGCCTGGAACAGGCTGCCAGAGTCAATATGCCATGCTGCATCTCTAGCACTATTCAAATCTAAGCTAAAATCTTGTTTTTTTGAAGAAGCTGTCAACTCAACTCCCACTCGTCAGGTACCTATACCCATATCATTCCTTCTGCTAGAAACTCCCTAACCCTGAGATATGCTGTCTGTTCAAATTAGCTGAGAAGGGACCGTCTACTGAATGTTAAATGTACAGTGCTGCATACACCTTTTAGAGCTATAAAATGATAAATAGTAGTAGTAATAGTAAATTCAAATTTTAATCATAGCATTTTTCTACCATCTCATATACTGAAATTGTTGACAAATACCATGATAAATATAGGTTTAATGCACTGAAACACAAAACCACCAGGTCCGGTTCATATAAATTTAAATGCACCATTAACAGAGAAAGCGTATATATATCTTTATTTTGTGCTATGATGCAGAATTACTTGCAATGTCTCACCCCAGAAATTAAAACTGAATATCCTCAGATCTGATTGAATTACTTGTACAAGTATCAAGTATTTCTCAAACATCCTTTTATGAATTGTTTGTAAAAGCCCGAGGTAAAAAAGTATTACTCCTCACTGATCTTTAAAGGTTAAATTATCCAAACTGGAGATCAAGCAAACTGTTGCCCACTTGACATGCCCCTGATTCCAAACATTCTAGAAACAGAATACTGTACTACAGTATCATGAAAACCCTACATACCTGGTCAGCTAACATAAGTACTGTTTTCATTGTGAATCTGCGAGAGCAGAAATTGAAGAGGTCCTCAAGGCTTGGCCCAAGCAGATCCATAACTAGAACATTGTAATCCTTTTCCTGACCATACCACCTGAAATAAATTCAAATTTAATATTAGTCATATTGAAATGACAAGTCCAGTCATAAGGTACACAGCCAAAATTAATATTTTAGGATACACTCCGTCTTAAATCACATTGCTATGGTATTTCATGGATGCACAACTCAAATTTAAAAACCAGAGTTAAAGCACTAGAACTTTTAGTTTGGTTAAATGTCAAAACAAAGAGGAACAAACAAAAACAAACTGCAGATGTGTACAAGATGCAGGCAAAACTTATTGAGACAAATATAAATATATAAAAACCTTTTTACCAAACAAGGGACCCGACACGGTCCATGTTTCGGACAAACCTTCGTCGGGGGTCCAATATGAAAAAAGGTTTGAAAAATATGCCACAAAAAATATATCATAAACCAAAAGGTCCAATACGCCGAGAATTGCCAACTGCTGTAAAGCGTCTCACAAAGAGGAAACATACGCAGAATAGAGTCCATACAAAGATAAAAACGTAGACCCAATGTATGGGATTTCCCAGGCACAGAGATTTTTATCTTTACTGGAAGCTTCTATACCGCTACTAATGACTGGGGAAAGGGGTCAATTCAGAGTGGTTTTTACGTGGATTTTAAATACAGATTCAGTTGTTGTTTGCTTGGCTAGGGGGCCAAATTTGCATTACATTATTATTATATATGTATACTATGTTTACACAGGATTACAGTTTACCATTATACTAAGTATATTCATTACACTCATACCTTAAAACAGTGTTTTTCAACCTTTTTACACCTATGGACCGGCAGAAATAAAGTAATTATTCTGTGGACCGGCGGTTGAAGAATACTGGGCTAAGTCGTGGGCCAGACCCCGCCCCCATAATAGTACTAATTGTAACACTATTTTTTCCATTCATTTTTCACAGATACACAATATAATCTTATTAACAACACATAATTGTTAACCACAAAATTAAACTATATAAAGCACACTGACAGCAGATGTAAATTCTCAAAATTGACATAATTCAATCACTAAATTAAAAAATAAAATCATTCCCCCCTACCTTTGTTATCTTCCTCCCTCCATGCTATGCCTTTACCTTCTGCAGAAAAAAAAAAACGTGGTGGAGGCCTAGCCATCATACTCAAAAACAACATCAATATAAAGACCCTAGACAAACACTCCACTCCCCACCTAGATCTCCTAGCCTGTCAACTATCCGATGATTCTCTCATAGAAACTCTAACATGCATCCTCTGTTATTCAACACCAAGAAAATGGAATGACAACGAACAAGCGCTTGAAGAATTTATTTACCAGAACTCCCTAACATCACCTCATAATCTTCTCCTAGGAGACATAAACCTCCATCTAGAAGATCACACCTCAAAACAAGTAATAAATTTACTCTCATACCTCAATGCACTAAACTACCAGATCCTCAATCCCCAATCCACACACGAAAAAGGACACCAATTAGATCTTGCTGCTTATATGACCCAACATCTTCACAAACCCAAAATCAATATCTCTAATGGGGCATGGCACCCCTCCCTTTGGTCAGATCACTATAAATACACCTTTGACATCAACTGGCCTCAAAACATTAACAAACAACCTCCAATAAAAACCTCCTTCAAAACACGCCAAAAAATCGAACCCTCCATATTCTGGGATAAAGCAGACCATGCCACCATCAACATAGCTCCCAACGAATTTATATCCCAATGGAGATCCATAAGCAAAACCATTCTAAATGAGCTAGCCTCAGAAAAACTAAAATTCAAAATATGCAGACCTTCTGATAAATGGTTCGACGCCGAACTTCTCCAATCTAAAAAGCTCTGCAGACAACTAGAAAGAGTCTGGAAAAAAAACAAGAGTTTAGAACACACTAAAACTGCATGGAGATACCAAATTAATCAATACAAAACCAAACTCAAGGAAAAACGAAAAGCCTACTACTCCAATATGATAGGCAAAAAAATCCCAGACACAAAAAAGCTATTTAATCTATTAAAGAACCTCACAGATACCAAACCTTACCTCTCCACCCAAGGTATCCACCCACCAACAGCCATCCACCTAGCAGACCATTTCAAAAACAAGATCACCAATATCAGATCTACATTCATCAACACACACACCCATCTAGAAAAGATAACAACAAACCCATCAACTAGCGAAGCCATCGTAGCAGACAGAAGCTGGTCCGATTTCCCAATTCTAGTCTGGTCGGATATGAACCGACTCTACAATAAATACAGCCATGCTTCCAGTGACCTAAATAAATGCCCCACCTACATATTATCAAACGCCTCCACCACATTCAAAACAAACTTCATGCTATGGATTCAAACCACATTGACAGAAGGCCAATTCCCACAGGACCTAGGAGAGATCTTAATCACTCCAATCATAAAGGATCACAAAGGCCCAATAGATAGCCCCTCCAACTACAGACCTATCGCTTCAATACCATTGTACGTTAAAATAATAGAAGGCCTAGTGGCACAATACCTCACCGAATATCTGGAAAAACATAACCTACTCCACCCCTCACAATCAGGATTCCGAACTAACCATAGTACAGAAACACTACTTGTCACATTACTAGATACAGCCCGACAACACATCAGTAAAGGAAAAAAAATGATATTAATACAATTAGACCTCTCCGCAGCATTTGACCTAGTTGACCACACCTTATTACTACAAATTCTCGACACCATAGGAATCTCAGGCAAGGTCTACAAATGGTTTCAGGGGTTTCTCAAATCTAGAACCTACAGAGTAAAATACAATGATATCAAATCAGAACCATGGACAAATCCCTGCAGAGTTCCACAAGGATCACCTCTCTCACCTACGCTCTTCAACCTCTTTATCTCCTCCCTAGGAGCCACTTTAGATACCCTAGATGTCACATCTTTCAGCTATGCTGATGACATCACCATAATCCTCCCATTTGACCCATCAGAGACCACCACCACAACAAAGCTAGAAACAACCTTAGACACAGTAGAAAAATGGATGATGGATCACAAACTAAAACTAAATTCTGAAAAAACAAAATTCCTTTTGCTCGAAAAAGCCCAAACTCCTACCATCACTGAACTGAAAATCAAAAATACCAAATACCCAATACAACCCGAACTAAAACTCCTAGGAGTTACGATAGACAGATGTTGCACAATGCAGCCCCAGATCAACAAAACAACCCAGAAAGCTTTCCTAACCATGAGAAATCTCCGTAAAATCAGAAAATTCTTTGACCAAGCACAATTTAGACTAATCGTCCAATCCCTAGTCTTAGGTCTGCTGGATTATTGCAATTCCCTATATCTTCCTTGTCCAGCCACTATGATAAAACAACTCCAGACCATACAAAACACCGCCCTCAGATTGATCTACTCACTCAAAAAATATGATCACATAACAACTGCCTTCTTAGACTCTCACTGGCTACCCATACAAGCACGAATCCAATTCAAATTCTACTGCCTGATATTCAAAGCATTACACGGCTCTTCCCCCTCCTATCTAAATAACCGCTTAAACCAAATCTCCACCTCAAGACACATTAGAACCTCGAACCCTTTCGCCTTCCCCCCACTCAAAGGCACACAACGCAAGAAAATGTTTGACAACCTTCTAGCAACACAAGCAGCAAAAATCAACCATTCCATCTCCAATCTTATGACAATATCAGACAACTTCAAAACATTCAGAAAAGAAATCAAAACCCTGCTTTTCAAAAAATTCATCCAAATATCTTAACCCCTCCTCTTTTACCTCCAGAAGATTCACCTACCTTCAGATAACCTTCCCCCAAATTACTCACCTTAACACCTTCCAATTAAACAAATACCATAAATAGATTGTAACCTACCCTCTCTAACTGAATTCCATATGTATTTTTCATACAGTTCTTCACTGTCAGTTTAATTTCCATCCTATAAATTCACATAGAATTTTTCTTTTTCCAACCATCTTTATTTTCTCTTCTTTATTAATTTCCAGGTACTTTAGTTAGATTGTGAGCCTTCGGGACAGTAAGGGAATTTTTTAAGTACCTTCTTACTTCTCATTTATAATCTTAATGTATATTTTCTTCAAACCGCTTAGAACCTAACGGATGTAGCGGTATATAAGAAATAAATTACATTACATTACATTCTGGCCTGCTCCTGCCTGGCCATTTTATGCCGCCCCCGGTATTATCTTCAGGCCAGCTCCCTCTTCCTCACTGACGCAGTGCACAAAGCTGTGGGCAGCAGCAACTTGCGCGTCCTGTGCCTCATCTGGGAGAAGGCTTCCAGTTCAGGTGCAGGATGCGTGTAGGGACCACTGCCCATGGCTTTGTGCACTGAATCAGTGAGGAAGAGGGAGCTGGCTCGAAGATAACGCCGCATTGATCGCACTGTGGCCGGAGGTTGAAGAACACTGTTTTGGGCCTGATGCACGTGCTGGCCCTGTGGACCAGCAGAAAATTTCCATGGACCGGTGGTTGAAGAACACTGCCAAAAATAAAAATCTATTATGTACATTTCTGTCCTGTCCTCCTATACTGTTTCTATTGGGAGAGCCTGTTATTTTCCGCTATGTTGCTTCCTCCCTCTGCAAGTTTAAGTAGTATGAGAAAGGATATAGGGCTAGATTCACTAAACTTACCAATTCTGTAACGACGATTGCAAAACCAGTTTCACTGGTTTTGCGATCGTTCCCCGACCCGATTCACTAAACTGCTGCCCGATCTATCTCCTATCTGATCCAACCCATGCAAATTAGTAAACCCTATACAAAATAGCCAAGCGATTGATTCACTAACAATTGCTTGGATATTTGAATCAGGTTTTACTGTCCTAAAACCTGACTGCTGCAGACCTGTCGGTAACTGTTTCTCAGAGATAGTAGAAAGGATCACTTTTAACTATATCCAACCCACAATTAATTTGTTACTCCTCCTGCTCCTCTGTGAGCCCTGATGCCCGAGTCAATAGGGGCCTTAGGCCCCTCCCCATATATCACATGATGCAACGGGGCGGGGCCTAAGGCTCACATTGTGGCAGGGCCTGCGGAGGAGGTCTTTGTGTTTCCTCCTACTCCCGAAGACTGACTGCGTCATCGCTGGAGGCATATGGAGCAGGAGGGACTGAACACCCACCCTATTCCCAACAGGGAGGGGGAGGGGAACCAGAACAGGGGGATCCATGGCAGGAGAGAGTCGGCATCCCTCCTGCTGGTTTTTTTTTGTTTGTTTGTTTGTTTTTGGGGGGGGAGGGAGTCGGCCCGATGGCAGGAGGGAATGGGAATCCCTCCTGCCATTGAAGTGGCAGCGGCGGGGATCAGCTGTGGGAGACTTTTTCTTTTGGGTTCAGGGAGGAGGCACTATCGGGAGGTGGGTGGGGCTTTTATAAATTTATTTTTTAATTGGGCTGATATTTTGCGTGTGTAATACAAGCAAAATATCTGGCCCATTTAAAAAATGAAAAAAAAAAAAAAAAAAAAGCTGCTGACAGCAGTGATAGGAGGCTGCTTCTCCTGTCACTACTGTCAGGGCTGCCCCAACTCAATTGCTCAATGAGTGATTGAGTCAGGAGTTTGCAAGCAAATGATTTGTACTCCATGCAAATCATTTGCATGCAAAAATAGATAGTGAATCAATCACTGTTTTAAAATCAGCCAGGAATCAGCCAACAGTGATTGAAACACTCTTTAGTGAATCTGAGCCTTAAATCTTAACTTGCAAAGAAGCTAGAGTATGCGGCTTGAATCTGTACGTTAATTAATTAAAGATACTGTACTGTTGCTAAATGGCCCTCTACCAATTGTAGGATACCCAACCTTAAAATGAAAAGCTTTTATCATCACAGATAACGGCCCCTAAAACTCTCTCAATTAACTGCCATTCATTCATGATGCCGTCAAGTTCGATTTATTTAATATACCAGCCCCTGCAGCAGGAGAGAGGCCCACTCTCCCTGCTGCCAAGACACCTGATGCTGCTGCTCAGCCACCTGCACCACCAGCAGCGGGAGAAATACCCACTCTCCCCGCTGTCAAAACACCTGCCACTGCTAAGCTCCATTGGAAGGACCTTATACAACTTACGCCAGAGCCTCAGGCCCCTCCCTGATATATCCCAAAAGATGGGGGAGGGGGTGGAGGCAAGTCACTTGGCAGCAGGGAGAGTGGACATCTCTCCCGCTGTTGTGGTTCGTTTGGTTTTTTTCTGCGCATGTGCCCATCGCTATCACTAGTGATATGCACATGCAAATTTAGAGAATCTTCGCTGCCGACCTCATCTGTACATGTGATTGTTTGAAAATGTCTCGCTTTTTTCACTTCGCTATCAAAACGGCTTCGTTAGTTTTAACTCTTTTTTTTAGAATCCTGGCCTCAGAATCCCAGCATTCAGCTTCTCTTTTCTATCACTAATGGGAGTTCTTTTGTTCTCTCTCACTACTTTACATTCTTGATAGAATATGTACCACTTGTAAACTCTCAAAGGCTCTTGCTAGGCAGTATATTAAACTTGGAAAATCAATTTTAAGCTACAGAAGTGTCCTGCTACATAATTTCCAGTAAGTTTAAATGACTAAAGCTCCTCCTATGCCAAACATTTCTAGTAACGCAGAATTCAATAGATATTAGCCCAGGCACCCCCCTTAAATAAATATTTTGCAATATAATACATCTTAAAAAATGGCATGCTAATTTTGCAATGAAACTACTGTATTTACATGTTAATTACAGACTAAGCAAGAGAGCTCAAATGAATACTTAACTGAAGATGTTACACCCCACCCACTGCTGAAGTACAATTGTTCTGTCTAGACAGGAAAATACAGGTTTAAATATTTCAGTACGAAGCACAATTTAAAAAAAAAAAAAAAAAAAGTACTTGTTCAAATGACAGTAACCCGCCCCTCCTCCCAGAAGAGATAGGTAGCAATAACATTGAAATACTTACTTTGTTTATGGGGGGGGGGAAGTTGTGCCATTCAAAATTACCATGCACAGGGCCCTTTTTATTTCTCTGGAATTGCCTGATCCAGCCCATTTTCAAATAGATGTACTACTTCACACACACTAACCCCTCCCCCCATTTACACACCAAGGGCTCATTTTACGAAGGTGCGCTACGGATTTTACCGCATGCACCGTATTAGCACACACTATAACCTGAGCTAGCCAAAAATCTACCACCTGCTTAAAAGGAGGCGGTAGCAGCTAGCGCACATAGCATTTTAGCGTGCACTATTCCGTGCGTTAAGGCCCTAGCACGCCTTTGTAAAAGGAGCCCTAAATTTTGAACCTCTTCTACTAATCTGAGGAATCATTTTGACCTCAGACAGATGTTTAACCTCATTGTTTATGTTGGGTTAGAAAGGAAAACAAACCAGCAATTAAATTTGAAATATTTTTTTTAAAAATCAGAAAAACAAATGTGGAGCTGCAAAAATGTTTAAAGAATGTCAAACAAGCCAAACTACAACTCAGAAAAACCTTAAATTCACTGGGAAGAAAAAAAATAATAAAACATGGCAACGAGCAATAATAAACTAGATCAGAACAGCTCTGGGTCAACAGAACAAAACCAGGGATAAATTCAGGATAGGAATCTAGGATGACACTGAGATAAGGAAATTGCTTATGACAATTCTAGCAAGTACAGTATAAGAAAAGCCAAAATATTTAAATCTTGTTCCAAGTTTATTTGATGTATCGAGCCCTTCGAGTCAGCTGATCACTACACAACCAAAGGCACAAAAAGAAAGCTTAAGCAGGCTTTTTCCCCCCCCCCCAATCTTTATTCATTTTTACATCTTACAAGTGTATCAATAAATTGACAATTGAAATTGAGTACATCACTTGAATTTCTTTCATATTTAACAATACATAAAATTTCCCTTCCTTCCCACCATTACCATAACATATGTACACTTCTCCCTCCGGATTCGCGGGAGATAGGGGCAGAGCCGGACCGCGAATGGTGAAAAACCGCAAATATCCGGCTCTGACCCACCCCGCCTTCCTACGCTCCTGCCCCGTGCAGATCGCCATTAGGAAATGGCTGCTGTGAGTTCCCGTAGTCTCTCAAGACTATGATGGGAACTCCCTACAGCTATTTCCTAATGGCGATCTGCACGGGGCAGGAGCGTAGGAAGAGCGCTCTTGCCCCAAAAGCCCGCTAGACCACCAGGTAAGGCTGGGATGCCGGGGGGAATACTTAAAGATGGTTTTTTTCCCCCTCCCCCCAAAGTCACGAATATGAGAAATTGTGATTACTGAAACCGCGAATGGGGAGGGGGGAAGTGTAATATTTTTTCATACTTATTAATACCCTCCCCTCACCCATCAAAGCTTTTCCAACCATTTCCAACCTTATTTACCTCCCATCCCTCCCCCCACCCCCGGATGTGCATATTATCTTATGACAAACCATAACTATAGAGTTTCTACAAAGGATGTCAATGGGCCCCAAATTAATTTGTGTAGATAGCTGCATGGGAAGAGAGCAACAGAAATCCCACAGGTATCCCTTCTAGACTCAAGGGGATGGGAATAGTTAGTTCAAGGCTTCCACAGGTGTACTACCTCCCTCAGGATCCAACTACACTCTCTCTGCAGGCAGCATTCTTTCCTACATGTTGCCAGTGGCTAATCCAGAAGCCTTCCCTCTGATGCTTTTGCAAATTTCTCTCGTGCATATTCATTGTGGATATCCTGAAAACCTGACCTGCAAGGGGATACTCCAGGACCAAAATGAGAAACACTGGCTTAAAACATGCTGCCTTTGGCAACCCAGAAGCATTCCCTCCGCTGCAGCATCCTACCTCTACAGGAACAGGAAGTTGAAGAAGAGGGCAAGAAGTTTCCAAGGATGTGCAATTAAGCTGCTGCCAGCCCCAAAATCACAAGCTGAAGTGTGAGGAAGGGGACGAGAAGTAGCAGATCCTGCAGTTGAATGGGAGGGGTAAGTGAGAAAACTACTAAATTGGAGGGAATTGAGGAAAGAAGCCAAACTATACAGGGAGACAACTGTTATTTCTTTTGACTTATGGGGGCCGTGAAAAAAATCAGACATATTAGGTGTCTTAAACCAAACCCAAAAAAGTTTGGGAACCAATACTGTAGGGTATACAGGCAGGTGCTCCATCTTCTGTCTCAACGCAAAGCCAATATCATTTTAGTCATTGTCCCAAAGTTAGGCGTCCTGCACATTAAAAAAATAAAAATAAAAAAGCAAACAGCAGCCAGACTGAAGGCACCATTTGCACACCTATGGAAGCGTCTAGGCAAGCCCAAGGCCATTGTGGGCACTGTTTTCACCGGAAGTGGCCTTAGGCCTGTAAAATGCTGGCCTACATTTAAAGGCACCTACTTTAAAAACAGCTGTGATTCTTTGAACGGTGCCAATGGGTGATTGACACGCGATCAGTGGCTGTTTTTAGGCAGCCGCCGATACAGGCGTTGTTTATATAATCTGGGCCATAGTCTTTTTATGACACTAAGATATGGCCTCCAAAACTGAACACAATACTCCAAGTGGGGCTTCACTAGTGACTTGTACAGAAGCATTAACACCTTTTTTTCTTCTGGGTTATGCTTTTCAGTTACTATTTTGTCACACAGTTTCATCACTTTCAGATCCTCAAACACTATCATGCCAAGGATGGTTAAATCCTTAGACTAATGCAGAATGAATAGTTTTTGCTGTGAGCATAAAAACACAAGTGACAGATCTGTGCTGGGTATAGGCAAAAGAAATTCAGTGCAAAAATATCAGTATCACAAAAAATGTGTGTACAAGAAATTTCAGCAAGGCAGATATTCACAGAAAAACATTCAACCTGTGTGCAGTGAATGTATGCCAACATTTTTTTGCTAAGATGTACACAGTGTGTTTCCTGTCCTTGGCATAGAAACCTATACACATTCTTCTGATGGGTTTATCCTGATTAGTGTACAAGTTGTACACATTTCAAAATCATACTAAATTAAACATGCAAAACACTTATGTCTGCATTAGAAGCTATATGTTCGTCCATAAGCAAACAGATCTAATGCAGGGCTTTCTGCATCAGAACTCAAACAGTGTGCAATCCTCACTCAGCAGGATAAACCATTCAAAACAGAACAGACCAACTTGTGACGTTCTTCAATTTTTTCTTATCATTCTTGCTCCAATGCTCAAATGCCCGACGAGACCCGTTTCGCCAAACTGGCTTTATCAAGGGTTCCAGCAAGGAGCACTTAATTTGGCTTCCTCTTGCAGCCGAGGCAGGAGCAATCCTGCCTCGGCTGCAAGAGGAAGCCAAATTAAGTGCTCCTTGCTGGAACCCTTGATAAAGCCAGTTTGGTGAAACGGGTCCCGTCGGGCATTTGAGCATTGGAGCAAGAATGATAAGAAAAAAGAAAAGTTTTTGAATAAAGAAAATTGAAGAACGTCACAAGTTGGTCTGTTCTGTTTTGAATGGTTTATCCTGCTGAGTGAGGATTGCACACTGTTTGAGTTGTTCATTTTACCTCACTTCCTATCTTCAAGAACCTCTCCTGTAGTGCTTTCTGCATCAGACCCTTAAGTTGATGTTAATTAGCCTTGGAGGCAAACACTAACACCACCATATCCACAGCACCTATCTGCATACTCAAACAATTATTTGCCCTTGTTCCATGCCAAAGAGGGAAATCCGCAGCATCATTAGTTTTCACATCATATATAACAGCAGAATCTAAATACTGTACAATATTCAAAGTGTGTGTGTGTGTGTGGGGGGGGTACTGTACAATATTAAAGTGGGAGGGGAAGAAGGACAAAATGCAATAAACTAGGGAAAACTAGGTCAATCAATATTTACTACTGTGATATGAGCTACATAGAAACATGACGGCAGATAAAAAATGGCCCATCCAGACTGCCCTTCCCCACAATCCATTATCTTCTCTTTCCCCCAAAATATCCCACATGCCTGTTCCATGCTATCTTGAATTCAGATACAGTCTATTTCACACATTAACTACACTTTCTATAAAGGAGTATTTTCTTACATTACTCCTGAGTCTATTACCTCTTAAGTTCATCCTATGCCCTCTCCTTCAAAAGTTTTCTCTCATTTGAAAAGGACTTGCCTCCTGTACATAAATGCCACAGAGATATTTAAAAGTCTATCATATCCCCTCTCTCATCCAGAGTATACTAAACTAAACTAAACCTTGGGTTTATATACCGCACCATCTCCACAAATGCGGAGCTCGGCACGGTTTACAGGAAGAAAGATGAGAGAGGAACTACAGTGGAGAGATTAAAGAGTTAGGTGCAAAGGGGGAAGGTGAGAGGCCTAAGAGGGGGGAAGTGTTACAGTTTTGAGAATAGCCAGGTTTTTAGGTGTTTGCGGAAGAGTTGGAGGGAGCTTGAGGTTCGGAGAGGGGAGGGGAGGTGAGGTTATTCCAGATCTCAGTGATTCTAAAGGGGAGGGATGACCCAAGTTTACCTACATGGGAAATACCTTTTATGGAAGGGAAGGATAGTTTAAAAATTTGGGAGGATCTGGAGGAAGTAGGGGTTGGGGAGTTCCAGGATAGAGGGATAACGGCAGGAAGGATGCCATGTAGGATCTTGTAGGCCAGACACGCACATTTGAAGTGGATCCTGGGGATTACTGGGAGCCAATGGAGCTTAGACAGGAGTGGTGAGACGTGATCAAATTTGCTTTTCGCGAAAACAAGCTTAGCTGCGGCGTTCTGAATCCGCTGAAGTCTGTGGAGGCTTTTCTTGGTTAGGCTGAGGTAGATAGAATTGCAATAATCCAATCTGGAGAGGATGATGGATTGTACTAGGACTGCGAAGTGTTTTTGGTGAAAATAGGGTCTGACTTTCCTTAGCATGTGAAGGCTGAAGAAGCATTTCTTCACCAGGGATTGGAGATGTTCGTTGAAGGATAGAGAAGAGTCTAAGGTGACACCCAGAACTTTGCTTGAGAACTCGAGCTGTAATGGGGGGCCGGAGGACAATGGGATGAAGGAAGGTAGATGGTCTAATTTTGGGCCGAGCCAAAGGAGTTTTGTTTTGGACTCGTTTAGTTTCATATGAATTGTGAATGCCCAGGATTGGAGGTTCTTTATGCATGAGGATATATTCGTGGAGAGGTTAGTTATACATATTAAGTTCTCTACGTCCCCATACAATTTATGGCAAAGACCACTAACCAACTTTGTAGCAAGCCCTCTGGACCGATTCCATTCTATTTATATCTTTTTGAAGGTATGGTCTCCAAAATTGCACAGTATTCCAAATGGTGCCTCACCAAAGACTTATAAAGCAGTATTATCACCTCCATTTTCCTATTGATCATTCCTCTCTTTATGCACACAAGCATCTTCCTTGCTTTGACTGTCACCTTTTCTATCTGCTTTTGCCACCTTGAGATCAACAGACACAATCACCCCCAAGTCCCACTCTTCTTCCACGCACAAGAGTTCCTCGCCTCCTATACTATACCTTTCTCCTGGAGTTTTGCAGTCCAAGTGCATGACCCTGCATTTTCTAGCATTAAATCTTAGTTGCCAATTGCTTGACTGTTCAAGTTTCACCCTGGGGGGTATCTACCCTATTACAGAGCTTGGTATCATCTGCAAAAAGGCAAACGTTCCCAGACAGTTCTTCCGCAATATCATTCACAAAGTTGTCGAAAGCTTTGCTAAAGTCCAAGTACAGTAGTACACTACATCTAGCGCTCCTCCCATATCCAATCTGATTTGTCTGACAAGACCTGCCTCGAGTCCTGAGTCCGTTCGATTCTAGAAATCTCACTATCCTCCACTTTAGAATTGTTTCCATTAGTTCACTCACTATAGAGGTCAGACTAACCGACCTGTAATTCTCAACCTGCTCCTTACTTCCACTCTTGTGCAGAGGGACTACACCCACCCTTCTCCAATCCTCCAAGACTACACCAGACTAAGGAAGCATTGAAAAGATGAGACAATGGAGTTTCCAGAACCTTTATTTACATCTATTTACTGTTATACTACCTTACACAATTTGGTATCAAAGATGTTGACAATAGCCAAAAATTTAGTCTACACAAACAAGGATACACCATCACATAAAAGCAAAATACAGTCTTATTAGTTAAACAATCTAGTGTCAGTTGCCACAGTCCAATTTTATTCTATAGTTCATGATTTTGAACAAAACTGTTATATGAAAGCTTTCCTAAAATTCAAATAAAATTACCAATTTCTCATTTCTTTAAGGAAAGCATACTACAGCAATGGTAACACAAAATGCACCATTTCTCATAGTTTACAGACAAATCTGGGAGATTCAGTAACTGAAGCAGAGTCTTCCGAGAATATCACTGATCTATGGGAATATATTTCACCACCTATTAATTAGTGAGGAAAAAAAAATCAAAAACCTCTAAAACGCTTCATGTACAAAAGCATAAAATTTCTAAAAGTAATCTTGACAAGGACTTTAAGCCAATGAAATTTAACAAATTCTTTCATCCAGTCAACCCTAGCTGCTGCATTTTGCTCTAAGTCATCGTCTCTTAAGGCAAGTTTCAGAAAGGTCAGGAATGTTAAGCAACTGATAACATAGGTCAGAACTACAGTAGTTAACAACGGCTGGAGTCTGATAAGGTTTGAACTGGTAAGCTATATGAAATTGGTTAAAACATGACTGCCACACTGCCAGCCTGAAAGGACATTCAGATTCCTATTCAATTTTACTATCAAATTTATAATCTCATCATTAAGCTTTAGGAGATTACAGCCTAGAGCAGGGGTGTCAAAGTTCCTCCTCAAGGGCCACAATCCAGTTGGGATTTCAGGATTTCCCTATGAATATGCATGAGATCTATTTGCATGCACTGCTTTCATTGTATGCTAATAGATCTTGTGCATATTCATCGGGGAAATCCTGAAAACCAGACTGGATTGCAGCTCTCTAGGAGAGACTTTGACACCCCTGGCCTAGAGAATAACAGGGGAACAGGGGGCTGCAGTAAATGTGTAGCAATGGGAAAATTTACAGGTGCAAAACTTTGCCTGCAGAAGAAGTAAAAAACAAACAAAAAAAAAAAAAGCTTTGTTCCCGCAATTAAAAATAAAACTGGCTGTTTGTTTACTACAATTCCCCGCAGAGCCCTCAACTTCAGTGATGCTGGCGCTGAGCTGGCCTTGTCCTCCCCTCCTCCTATAAAAGGGCTAAATTGGTCTTGTCCTACCCTTGACTTTTCTACAAGGGCCCAATCACAGCTGTCACACACACTCACACATTCTAAAACTCCATAACAATGAGCCATTTTGTTGCGGCAGCTGTGGCAATGAGGAGGAGGAGCTGGACTGCGGAGTGAGGTGGCAGGCTGCAGTGGTGGCAGCGAGAAGGTGAACAGGGAAGCATCAATGAGCGAATGTGCAGCAGCAACATGTAGGCGGCAGAAGCTGGAGTGAGTGTACAGCAGCAAGCAAGCAGACAGAGAAGCAGCAGGACTGGCACAATGTTGTAAAACAAAACAAAACCCAACAACAAACAATCCACATACAAGGTGGCCCACTTTTTTGATTGCCTGGTCCCCTTCCCCCCCAAAGAGTGGGCTTCCAGACTCGGATGTGCACTTTTGGTGCCTCCTTGGCGATTCACTGTAGACTTTTTTGAGAAGACTCGAACCACCTGTCCCAGACTCTACGCCAGCTTTTGTTAACACCAATTGAATGGCCCAAAGCTCGAGACTGTTGATGGACCATTTTCTCTGGATTTACCACCAGACCTGGACTGAGCACCTGTTGCAAAGACCTCCCCAGGCAAACATCTGTTGTGAGAATCACCCAAACTCATACTGCTTTGAGATTCAGGTGTCTACAGTAGTGTCATTTAAAGGGAATCCTTTTGTGGGGACCACCAAAACAGTAATGTGTTTTGGAAAGGACATATATGAGCCTTCACCCAAGTGATCACATTTATAGTGGTTACCATGTACCTAGTACTTTTAGATAGTGCCACACAGACAGAGCCGACTTAGCCATCTTGTACATTATCTGAGCGCAGAGCTATCTGCATGGCTCTGAAAGAGAAACCTGGCCTTCTGCCATGTGGAATAGTACTCCCAGAGATTGGGACGGAACCAGTTGACTCTTTTGAAAATTCACTATCCACCCCAAGTTCTGCAAGACCTGGACTGCTTGAGCCACTGCTTCTGATAACAGAGCTCTGATCAGAAAGTTGTCCAGATACTGATGCACTTGCAATCCTGCCCTGCAGAGATCCACTGCTACCACCACCATCATCTTGGTGAATATGCAGGGTGCTCTTGCCAGCACAAAGGGAAGCATTGAGAACCGATATCTCTCCAGCACATGGAATCTCAGGAATCTCCTGTGTTTTGGAAATATGGGAATATGCAGGTAGACTTCCGTTAAGTCTAAGGAAGCTAGAAATTCCCCTGGAGCCACCACTGTGGTAATTACTGACCGCACAGTTTCCATACAAAAGAGTGTAACCTTCAGGGCCTCGTTGATATGTGTAAGATCCAGAATAGGTCTCTAGTCCTCTGAGCATTTCTTAGGCACTAAGAAGTACATAGAATATCTGCTAGGGCCCAATTCTTCTGGCGGCACTAGTTCTATGGCCTGAATTTCTCAAGACTCTGCATGACTTTTCTGGGTGTCCCATCAGACTCTACAAACCAGTCTGTTAGGAGATGGGGAAACTCGAGTAATCTCCAGCACACAGAGGTCTGCCTAGAACTGCTCCCAGACCATACACCGAAAGCTTTCCTATCCTCGGGGAGGGTGGGAAGACATTGCCTTGGCATCACTGTGCCTTCTTGGAGAATGAAGAGGGATAAGGACTAAAAGCTTCACTTCACCTAGGCCCTATGAATCTGTCTTGATCCCTGATATGATCTCCGAGTTAAGGCTCCTCAGAGTACTGTTTAAAGCACCTGGAATTACAAATTTTAGACCACCCAGAACTTCTAGGTGTTTGCGGTCTGCTGTTCAGCAGAGATTTTGGCCAATGATCTGCCACACTGGCCAACAGATCATCCAGACCCATTATGAACATCTGTCACTTGAAAGGGAGTCTGCTAAGAGTAGCCTTAGCAGTGGAAATTTCCTGCTCATTGCCTTATCCAGAGCATTCTGTGGACTGAAATGGAATTAAGCCGAGACTTTGCTCATGACTTTGATGTCAGAAGAGAATTGTCAACATAATCCACCCTCGCAAGCATAAGCTAGAGCAAAGACTCGTCCTTTGCCAGGGTGAGCCCATGCATCTTGGTATGATAAGTGTGTGCCATGCTTTGATCCTTAACTTCTAACCTTCAATCTGCCTTTTTAGGATCACATCCACTCTACAATCCTGTGTAATCTCCCTCACTTGGGAAGGATATGCACTTAGTTACCTGAGCAATCAAGGCACCTTAGGTTGAGCGAACATCTGTTGACACTTTTGTGCCGTTGAATATAGCCTAGACATTGTTTTAGCTACCATTAAAGCGCCTTCATGAGCATCCCATTATGGTAAAGTAGAAAATTCACTTGACCTGCATTGATAATAGTGGCAGTGCCAAGAGATTATTCTGTGAATCAGGTGGGAAGAAACAACCAAGAAAATAAATATATATACATTATTCATCATTACCTCTTCCTTTTAAGACCCCTGAGGAAGGCGTGTTTGCCGAAACACGGACCGTGTAGGGTTCGGTTGGATTTTTATCACAGTATTTTTTATCATTGTACTTTTTTAATTGAATTTTCATGGTTTTATGTGTCAGTGTTTAATAAATTATCCATTCTGAGTGCAACAGATTGCATGTACATACCATACTAGTAAACTCCACAAAAGAAGCAATACCAAAAGAACAACTTCTGATTCCATACTCCCTGGCTTAGGGGAGAGGTTCATTACTGTCAAAACATACAAAAATTAACTATTCTGAGACACTGCTCTGACATTTAACACATTTCAGCAGGTAACACTTAAATGCTGCACATTCATGGGAAAATGGCAGGGAGAGAGAAAGATAATGGTTACTGTGGATGGTCAGACAAGATGGGCCATTTGGCCTTTATCTGCCATCATGTTTCTATATGATCAAACTAAAGCATTTATATTTCTCTATTTCATAAGGTTCAGTGTGGATCTTGAAGTCTATTCTGTAAATGATCAGCATCACATTCTAGGAAAACTAGACATTTCAGAAATTTAAAAAAAACAAGTTTTTAAATTGTAAAATCAATACAGGTTTTTTTCTCTCGTTTATCAGGAAGAGAATTCTATCAATATGAGGGAAACAAAGACCAAAAAACTTTCTCTTTTCACTTAATTCCTCTAGCTCACAGGTAACGCAGAACAGAGGCATTCAAAGCATGAGAAGATCTACCATAGTGTCCGGGTCCGAACCTGTTAGAGCTGGGGCTCAAATATGTCGATCTGAATGAGTCGAGACCCCCCTTTCCCTCCCCCAAAAGGAGGAAAAATGGTTGACTTGAATATAAAAGTCGGGTGGCTTAATATTTAAGTGCCCTGCACCCAGCCCCCTTCCTTCCTCCTGACTCTGCACCCAGCCCCCTCCCTGCTCTAGCCTCATACCTCTACTGCTGATCCCCGGTGGAGGTGCAGCAGGCAGGAACGAACTTTCCGAGTTCCTGCCCTGCTGCTAACCAACTGCCATCAGTTTCTTTGGCTGCTGAGGAGCAGGAGCGCAATTTGGGGCGCTGCTACTCAGTGCTGAGCAGCTTCCTTACTGGCTCCCAAGAATTCTTGTGAGCCAGTTAGGAAGCCACTCAGCACCACCCCAAATTGCGCTGCTGCTCGTGCTGCTCAGCGGCCAAAGAAATTAGCGGCAGCTGGTTAGCAGCGGAGCAGGAACTCGAAAAGTTTGCTCCGCTGCACTTCCATCGGGGATCGGCAGTAGAAGTATGAGGCAAGCCAGGATGCAGAGCCTTGCGATGACGGCCTGCAATAATTTTGGGAGGGGGTGTATTGTTGGCTTGAATATACACTGAGATCCCCATATCTGGGCCCCAAAATCCCAGTTTATATTTGAGTACATACAGTAGTTTTTAAAAAGTATTTTCCTATAACTTCAACAAGTGTCTCCTAGTCATCGTAATTTTTTAAGAGAGAAAACCCAAAACCAACCATGATCTACTTGTACCTGGATTTTGTCGACTTCAATCATATCTCCCCTCAGCAGTCTCTTTTCCAAGCTGAAAAGCCCTAACCACGAGAAGAGTTCCACCCCCTTTATTATCTTGGTCACTCTTCTTTGAACCTGTTCTAGTTCCGCTATATCTTTTTTGAGATAAGGTGACCAGAACTGAAAGCAATGCTCCAGGTGAGGTCACACCAAGGAGCGATAAAGAGGCAAAAACACATTCTTAGTCTCATTAACTATCCCTATTTTAACTCATAGCATCTTGCTTGCTTTTCTTTGATTGCCACCACACATTGGGTCGAAGGTTTCATTGTATTGTCTATAATGACACCCAGATCTTTTTCTTGGCTGCCAACCCCCAAGGTAAACCCTAGCATCCGGTAACTGATTTGGATTATTCTTCCCAATGTGCATTACTTTGCATTTGTCCACATTAAATTTCATCTACAATTTGGACGTCCAGTCTTCCAGTTCCTAAACTTTTCACAACCTGCAAGCATTTTAACAACTTTGAACAGTTTAGTGTCATCTGCAAATTTAATCATCTCACTCATTGTTCCAATTTAAAGATCATTTATAAATATATTAAATAGCACCAGTCCTAGTAAAGATCCCTGGGTCACTCCACTATTTATCTTCCTCCACTGAGAAAAATGGCCATTTAACTCTAACCTCTTTTCTATCCAATAACCAGCTACTAATCCCCAACTGAACTTCGCTTCCTATTCCATGACTCAAATTTTCTCAGGATCCTCTCATGTGGGAACTTTGTCAAAAGCTTTCTGAAAATCTAGACACTATCAACTGGCTTACCTTTATCCAAATGTTTATTCAAATTGGTGAGGCTAGATCTCCCTCAGCTGAACACATGCTCATTAAATCACGTTTGTGTTTACTGTCCAATTTTTAAGTATTCTATTAGCCCAATTTAGTTTGTGAAATACAACTGTATCAACATACATATAAACATACCCAAATAAGAAGATAAATTGAATCATGTAACTTCTATCGCCAACATAAATGTTTTTGTAACCTTCACTTCTAATGTAATAGTATTGTAAACCGCTTACTCACAAACAGCATATCAAATGTAATAAATCCAATCCAAGTTGGACTACAGACACTTTTAAGAGGTCATTTTAGAAAGCTGCAGTAACAAATAACCTTAGCAGGCCCTTATACTAAGGCCAATGCCAGGCAGACTTTTACAGTCTGTGTCTCACAAATGGCAAACGACAGTCTGTAAATTGTATATCACTATTTTCATAGGCTACAAAATGAGTGCTGTGCATATCAAGGGGTAGAAAGTTAAAACAAAAACAAAACACAACCCTGCAATGCTAAAAGTATTTATAACATTTTCCAAGCATGCATATTAACTGCCTATTTTTTAATGTGACTTACAAACATAAAACAAGCAATTACAAATAGCAATACAAAAAATCAAATTCCATAAGATTATAAAAATCAAATTCTATTCCTAAAATACAGTAAACTAAAATTAAAGATGTCAATCGCAGTTTCCCAAACAATGCAGCAAACTAAATTGCTTAATTGTCAATTTTTAGAAATATTAAAAGCTTTTTGAAAATAAAACATCTTTAATAATGATTTAAATTTGAGGTACGAAAGTTCTCTACAAATATACTGAGGAAGATTCACCACTGTATTGGAACAAATAAAAAAATAGGCAGCAGTACGAGTAGATTTGTAATGAGCTAATTTAGGTGACGCAGCTCTGTTAGAATCAAACAAATGCAATGCTTATGAAGAAGTGCGATAGAAACTAAATACAATGGCTGACCTGTATGTAAATTTTAAAAGTAAAACACAATATTTTAAAAATACACCTGTGAGCCAATGCAATTGAATTAGTAATGGAGTAACAAGTTCGTAAAGTTTGGCTTGCGTAGAAATCTAGCTGCAGAATTTTGCAATGTTTGAAGACGCCACAAGTTAGACAAAATACCACAGCATACAGAATTACAATAATCCATCCTTGATAAAACAAAATGCATGCAGAAGAGTATGCAAGGCCTTGAAATGTAGAAAAGAACTAATAGATCATATACATACATCTTAACCAATAAAACCTTTTAAGTATCTGGAAGACCTTTTTATCAAAAGATAAGAATCAAATATAACACCTAGGTAACGAAATGAATTAACAGGTGTAACAAAGTCAGTCTCAATCTAATTTTTTGAGTTGGCAGAGAAAGCATTCCAGAAATCCAACTATATAGTCTTTGCTGGATTAAGAACAAAACCATTTGATGACAGCCATTTTGCTTTTGCAGTAGTACAATTCTGAAGTGCCATTAAGTCTAAATTAAACAGTGAAATGGGAACAGTAAGTAAAATGTCATCTGCATAAATGAAGGCCTTAGTATTATGATCCTTAAGTAGGGTGGCAAGTGAACTCAATATTAAAAAGAAGCAGACTCAAAATGGAGCCTTGCAGGACCCCACAATCCAAAGGAATTAAAAAAGACAAAAATGTGGATACTTGAAATTGCCTATTTTTGAGAACTGAAGTGAACCATGATAAAACTGTTATGTCTATTCCTATAGATTTCAAATGTAATAGAAAGAGAATGATTAACCAGATCAAATGCTGAATAGGGGTCCAAGAAAACTAAAATAATTATTTTCCCAGCCTCCAGAGAAGAGTGAAGCTCACTATTTAAAGCAGTTATTGTTTCTGTGTTCGTAATCAATTTGCCAAGGATGCAAAATGAAGAGTTTACATAGTCTGAAAGCTGAGGAAGCCTATTTTCTCAACAAGTTTTGAAACTATACAGAGATAATTTTCTGGTAAAGATTTATCAGACAAGGCTTTTCAAAACTGGTGAAATCTTACCAATTTGAGACAGAAGAAAGTCTATCATCCTTTAAACTAAGATTAATGAGATGCAAAGCCATTGATAACAATCCATGTTTTGGAATCTTCAACCAGTTTGATGGGAATGGATCTAACAAGGATGTTAAATGAATCTTAAGGTGTGAGTTTTAAGTTGCTGAAGAGATGGAAACATATAGACGAGCCAGAAATTGAAAAAGATATCTATTGATCTATTAATATGAACATTTTTACGAAGATCTTCTTTTAATTTATTCAATTTTCTATGCTGTTCTCCCAGTGGAGCTCACAATCTATCTAATGTACCTGGGGCAATGGCATGATGGCGAACCACTAACCAGTGTAGTGGCATTGTTGACTATTGTGCAGCTACAACTCTAACCACTTTGTTGAGCAGACTGGGTAATCATACATATCTTGAATATCATCTACTATTACTCTATTCCCACATGCTAGAGTCATTTTACTGCAGCCGTAAAAACATTGATTTCCTATTAAATTAATGGTCACAAGAAAAAGTACCTATGTGTCACCCACTTTGATTGCACCTACAAAAGGCAGTATATCAAACCCATTACCCTTTTTACCCCTTGTTGTGTGTCCGGACATATTTAAAAAAAAAATAAATAAATAAAAAAGTTACCCCAGGAGGGCCAGCTGCTACTTATTTTGTTAGCAGTAGGGCTTTTGCTATATCTATGCACTAAACAGTTAATGCAGGGAACACCTATTCTTCAGCCCTGACACCTCTTCAAAGAGATTTTTTTTAAAAGCTGAGTGATCAGCACATTGGCTACTTTTGCTGTGTAAGCACCTAATGCAGATTAGTAGAAGGATCCCCAAATAAGAGGGAGGAAGGAACCCTGCAAAAACTCCCCACTCTATCTCCCAAGGACCATTGAGGTAAACTCTGACCAACTCTCAAACTGTAGGAGCAGAGATGCTGGGGACCTGCAACTCTTAAGTGTCACCTGAGCCCAAAGTCAAGGAAGAGCAGAGCAGAGCAGCCAGCTGGGTAGGAAGTGAAGCCTGGAAGCAGCCCGCAGCCGCTTCGCCTCCTGCGAGGAGAAAAGCGCAGCAAGAAGCCAAAGCTCCGCCATCTTCTGAGCACAAAAGGCGGCCGCCATTTGCCCGCCTCGTCCTTACCGAATGTGAGGAATGCCGACCCCTCCTTGCAGGATCTTGTACAGTTTGCTTTCGTAGAGCAGCTGCGGGTGCCTGGCCTTCTGCGACTCCAGCTTCACCGCCACCTCCTGCAAGAGGCAACAAAGAGTGAGCCACGCGCAGCCGTCCGGGCCTCTCTCTCGCGCGCGCCCCCCTCCCTCCCTCCCTCTCGCTCGCGCCGACACTCACCTCTCCGTTGGTGATGTTAATGGCCAGGTAGATGTCCCCGAAAGAGCCCGAGCCGATCTTCCGCACCAGCTTGTACTTCCCCCCGACTATGAACTCGGCTTTCGAGCCGCTGCCGCTCGCCATGGTCCGCGACGGTGGGGCGACAGAGAGGGCTGCTCCGGCGGCGCCACACGGCTCCCTCTGCTCTTTCTTCCGCTTCCTCCTCCTCCCCTCACGCCGCCATCTTGTTTCTCACCGCGCTCTCTCGCCCGCTCGCAACAAAATGCCCCCTCGGCCCGCGAAGCACTCTGGGAACGCGCGCGCGAGGCGGAGGCGGGGCCGAACGTGACGTCGACGGCAACGAATACCGGGAACGCGCGCTCACCCCTCCTCCCTCCCGCCCGCCCTCGCCTTTGTTGGCGCGCGCATGCGCGCGTCAAATGCCGCCGCCCCCCCCACCTCCCTTCCTTTTGCCTCAGGCCCGGACGCTTGAAACCAGGCGGGGAACTTTCGTAAGTGCCCGCCCCCCCGCCCTTCTGACGGCCAATGAAAAATCCTGGTCGGGCTGCCGGATCTGTGACCGTGAGTCACCGTCATCGCGAAGGCCCCGGGCGTTAACCAATCGCCGCCCTGTTGTCCTGGAGACGGGCGGGTCGCGCGCCTGCGCGCTTTGTTGCGGGAGCTGTTGGCGCGAGGCGGCGTCTCTGGGGCTCGGGAGACTTTTAGGACGGGGGGAATGTTGGCCTTGTCCCGTTCCTTCAAACCGGCGTTTGAGTTTCTAACACATTTCTCCACACCATAGAACCGGGGTAGAGGGAGTTTGAGCTGCAATGGAGCTCCCAGGAAATTGCTTTCATAGAAACACCGGCCTTCTCCTTTGCTACAACTCCCATCTTTTCATAGACTCCTTTGCCTCCACTATAGCCCCGCTAGACAATAATAACAATAACAGTTTCTATACCGCGGGACCGTGAAGTTTCTCCGCGGTTTACAAGGATTAAAAATGCTACAAATTGAGTAGAACTAACACAGTTAAAAACTAGTCACTAACAGCTCTAGAGATCAATTATTGTGTGAAAGATTGTACAAATCGGCTACCTAAGTACTTTAGGAACAAATATATTTTTAGGTGTCTCCTAAATTCCCCATAAGTATTAGTAAGCATCAGTAATTCTTCCCGATCTTGACCCCATAATGCTGCCATAATACAGCATTTTTTTTCATGGAGACTGAATGCCCTCCATAAGAGAAGTGGTGGAGAGGAAAACAGTCAAGGAATTAAAAAAAAAACCATGGGATAAACATAAAGGATCTCTAATTAGAAAATCAAAGGATGTAAATAGGGCCAGTGCTGGACAGTGCGGTCTGTGCCCCATGTGTGGTGATTTGGTGTGGTGTGGGATGAGCTGGGGAAGGCATCAATGGGAACTCCACTAACTTGGAACATGGGGATGTTGCTGGTCAGTCTTGGAGAAGATATCCTGCGGGCGGGATGGTTGGATAGGTTGAAGAGAGCTCGGACAGCAACTTCAGCGTTTGGAGCCTAAGCCAATGCCAGGTGGACTTTGCAGTCTGTTTTCCAGACGTATCAAAGAAGAGACAAGTTAATTTAATTGTGAATTTTTGATGGGTATGGCTGGTGGGCAGACTGGATGGACCGTTCAGGTCTTTATCTGCCGTTATTTACATTAAACATGTAAGAGACAATCCCTGCTCAATTGAGTTTGCAAGACAGTTAGGGGTTAGGGAATTTCTCCCAGAGGGAATGATAAAAAGATGTGGCATTATCAGCATATATTATATATTAGGGGTGATGTTAAACCTGTGGTGGTCCCACAAGTAAGTGGGAGTCAGGGGTCAAAAGCAGCCTCAAGAAAAGGAAGGATTTACTTAGACTATGCCTGAGGGTCCCCTTTCACTGTCATCCTATGACCCCCCTCATTCCAGAGCTTTTTAATTGAAATAGACATGCCTCCTGTGTATTTATGCCAAGAAGGTATTTAAACATTGCTATCATATCTCCCCTCTCCTGACTTTCTCCCAAAGTACACATTCTAAATGAGGTCTCACCATAGACTTGTATAAAGGCATCATCACCTCCTTTTTTCCACTGATGACTATTCCTCTCTCTCAGAGATCATATGTGTTTGTCACTTGCTTTCTTGAATTCAGATACGGTCTTCACCTCCACCAAGTGGCCATGCCATACATCCACCAGCTTTTCTGTAAAGAAATATTTTTTTTTTTTAGATTCAAACCGAGTGTATCCCCTTTCACCTTTCTTCTGTGCCCCTCATTCCAGACTTCCTTTCAAATGAAAAAGAGTTGCCTCCTGTGCATTAGAAACATTTTAATAATTCCATGGCATTATCAGTATCCATTACATATTGGGGCCGTCAGCTTGGGGCCGTCAGTAGTTTTTAAGCTTCTGACAACCACAGGCTGAATAAAGCTCAGAAGTTCAATGCTGAGCTATATCCAGGCTTCAGCACTAAATATCATAGTGCAATACAAGTCCAAAAATCTGGACTGCTTGTGAATTGGGTCGGTCTGGATTTTCAGATTTTCCAGATTCATAGGCAATACTTTTTAAATTTAAAGAATACAGAAGAGATGAACAAGTCAATTTTCTTGATTTGTTAATTAACAAAAACAATGCTTAGGGCTTGTTGGCCCCAAAGCCCATAGAGATGGGCTTCAGGGCCATTGCCGCGGGCTTCGTAAAACAGGGGGTTAATCTATCAAAGTGAGTATATTTACAAGAAAACACAAAGAAATTGAAATATTATTTCATTGAATTAGACCATATTAAGAGTCATAGAAAACATAGTTATTTTACTGTAAAAAGTTTTTGAAAGTTCAGTTTTTCCTATTTACTGTAAAAGCTCCAGCATCATTTTCTCTCTCTCTTCCCCCCCCCCCCCCAAGAGTCTAGATTGCAATTTTAAAGGGTCTGGATTTCCAGCATCTGGATTTTTGGGCTTGCGCTGTATCTGCTGTTACTTGGAAGTCAACCAGGCACCAACCAGTATTCAGACTGGTATCTGGTTAGCTCGGGGGATATAGTTAGGATAGTCGTTTAAGGTTTTTAAGTCTGTCCTCTTTTACTTAGGGGTAGTGTTGAAGAATGAATATCACTTACCCAGAAAGTTGCCCCCTCCCTCCCCTTCTTAGTAGGGGAATTCTTACTGAGTTGCTAAGAGAGAGATGAGAAACACACCAGGCACACAAAACTAGAATCATAGCATATACAGTAACTGAAGATTCAGGGAGTTTTGTATGTAATGCTTAAAAGCAGCACCATCATGAAAAGACTCCGATGCATACAGCACTGACTCCTTTTATTGAAAAGATTGGAGGCAGAATAACAAGCAAACAAATTATTGGTAATGATTACATATGTCACAAGATACAAGCCATAGGTCATATGGTCAATGGCTCAACGATTTTTAAGAATCCACCAGTGTGGTCATTTCATTATTGAAGAGCCCATTTGCATGGCAGTATCGGAGACTGTTAGAAAGCTCGCTAAAGACAGAGAAAAGCCGTTTTGATAATCCGCTGCTAAAATGCATGCAGGCTAAACCGTCGGAAATCAGTTTAGCGAGTGCGTTAAAGTTTTGAGAATCTGGGCCTGAGACTCTTGTATGCTCTTCTACCTGGCTTTCCCTGAGCACAGAAGCTAAAGTGAGTCCAGAGCAAGAAAGCACATCATCCTGATTCTGACAGAGCTCCAGGGGCTGCTTATCTATTTTAAGACTGAGTTAAAGGTCCTCTCTTAGCTACAAGTGCCTAACCATACTAGCTTACAATACATTGCTAAACTGTTGGTATATTGTTATCACTATAGTGATCTCAACAGGTTATTGTCCTCCCTCTGCCATCTGTAATTAAGCTGGATGCCACCTGCTGTGTTTCTTTTGTTTGGTTTTCATGAAATACATAGAACTAGTTCCCATTAGATCTCTGATCTGAGGTTGAGTATCAGGGTTATATTACCTTGAAAAGTGGACTAACACGGCTACCACACCATTTCACTAGGGTTACAGAAAGAGCCTAAAAGGCTTAAGGGTTCTTTTACTAAAACTTAGTGCAAGTTATTTGCATCAAGAATCAGGAATAAAATGGGTTCTATCACAGTTAACATGTGCTAATCTTTAGTTGTTTAAGCAAATTTCACAGGGCAGCAATTTGCTGAGCTGAGCAGCTGTTGTGACTTATTTTGTACAGAAGAATGGATTACATAAGAACATAAGAATTGCCACTGCTGGGTCAGACCAGTGGTCCATCGTGCCCAGCAGTCCACTCACGCGGCGGCCCTTAGGTCAAAGACCAGGGCCCTAACTGAGATTAATCTTACCTGCGTATGTTCTGGTTCAGCAGGAACTTGCCTTACTTTGTCTTGAATCCCTGGAGGGTGTTTTCCCCTTTAACAGCCTCCAGAAAAGCATTCCAGTTTTCTACCACTCTCTGGGTGAAGAAGAACTTCCTTATGTTCGTAAGGAATCTATCCCCTTTCAATTTTAGAGAGTGCCCTCTTGTTCTCCCTACCTTGGAGAGGGTGAACAACCTTTCCTTATCTACTAAGTCTATTCCCTTCAATACCTTGAATGTTTCAATCATGTCCCCTCTCAATCTCCTCTGTTCGAGGGAGACAAGGCCCAGTTTCTCTAATCTTTCACTGTATGGCAACTCCTCCAGCCCCTTAACCATTTTAGATGCTCTTCTCTGGACCCTTTTGAGTAATACCGTATCCTTCTTCATGTACATAGAAACATAGAAGATGACGGCAGATGAGGGCCATAGCCCATCAGGTCTGCCCACTCTACTGACCCACCCACCCACGGCGACCAGTGCTGGACACAGTACTCCAGGTGAGGGCACACCAAGGCCTGGAACAGTGGCATGATAACTTTCTCCAATCTGTTCGTGATCCCCTTCTTTATCATTCCTAGCATTCTGTTCACCCTTTTAGCCGCCGCCACACATTGCGTGGACAGTTTCATCGACTTGTCGATCAGAACTCCCAAGTCTCTCCTGGGAGGTCTCTCCAAGTACCGTCCCAGACATCCTGTATTTGTGCATGAGATTTTTGTTACCTACATGCATCACTTTACACTTATCCACGTTGAACCTCATTTGCCATGTCGATGCCCATTTCTCCAGCTTGATTATGCCATGTTGCAGATCTTCGCAATCCCCCTGTGTCTTCACTACTCTGAATAACTTTGTATTGTAATGTAATGTAATGTAATTTATTTCTTATATACCGCTACATCCGTTAGGTTCTAAGCGGTTTACAGAAAATATACATTAAGATTAGAAATAAGAAAGGTACTTGGAAAATTCCCTTACTGTCCCGAAGGCTCACAATCTAACTAAAGTACCTGGAGGGTAATAGAGAAGTGAAAAGTAGAGTTAGAGGAAAAATAAAAATAAAATAAACATTTTAACAAGACAGCATTGATCTAAATATTTTGGAAGGTAGAAGAGAGGAGAGAAAGGAATAGAAGCATGATGAAGTGATGAAGTGGAGCAAGTTTAATTACCTCACTCGTTGTATCAATGTCCAGATCATTTATAAAGATGTTGAAGAGCACAGGTCCAAGCACCGATCCCTGCGGTACCCCACTTCTCCCTACCCACCTGAAACTGCAAACATCCTTAAACAAATTTAAAGATAACCTAAAAACTTTCATTTTCACCGATACATATCAATGACCCCCCTCCATTTCTGTCTTTCAACATGTGACAGTAACACGTTAGACAAACTGCAGAGACCTCCCCTCTTTTTCTGTCCCTATCATCTTTCCTATTGAAGATTGTAGTTATACCACTTTCCCCTTACAATCATGTCTTGACTATCACATCCTGCCCTTCACTAGAATTTTAAGCCGCTTAAACAAATCCCATAATAGGCAGGATAACAAATCTGAAAGAAACTTGGAAAAGGCAAGTAATTGAATCTCAGGCCCAGATATGCAACATGCAGAAGACTATTCTTTCAACCTATCAATCGCAGTCAGTAAGACTGATACTAAACACAGGAGCCATCTCATCCCTATTCTAACAGTGAATTAAAAGCATCTTATTCCAATGCAAGATTGCAAATGCAGAACATTTTAGATTTATTTATTTTTGTGCCTTTTTAAAGAAGCACAACAAGCATTTAGACTTGGGTTTTATTTATTTGTAAGAGCTGGAAGCTTGCTTCCAGGAATCTTCTGTCCCATAAACAGGCCTTATTTGGGCATGAGAAGAACTCTAGGCTTTCCCTAATGCAGTGTACAATGGTGCCATCTTCAGGCTCAGGCCATGCACTGCAGAAATCTAAATCTCATAATCCATTAGCATTTCTAGTTTCCAGAAGAACCTTGAAGAACTTGATTGTAAAGTGATATTTTGTTCCTTGTTGTTGTTGCAAGCATTTCTGCTTTCCTATTACAAAGTAATAATTTGCTACTGCACAGCTATGTGTTTCAGTCCCTTAAAGTTGCTTTTCTTGGAAGTGAGCTGATGGAGTAGCTCTTGTCTATAGCCACATTTATTTTCAACAAAGCTTCAGAGTTCACATTTAGGTGTCTTCTTGAGCCATGATCAAGTGAAAAATGTTTTGTTTTTTTTTCTTACATTTTAATCTTTAATTCTGGTCTGTATTTACTGTACAGTATTCACAAGTTTCTTATTTCTAATGAGTGGGAGAAACCATTGCTGAAACAGCGAGTCTTAAGTCTTGGAAAAACTGTTTCGATTTTGCTCAAGAATTTTAATGAGGTACAGAATCTGCTGAGAAGAGCCTCTTGCTGTCCCAATAAACTTGTAGGAATCTGATCTTTTCCCCATTAGGTCTCCTCACAATTCCCAGTTCCCACAAGAGAATTCATTTGTGCTGCAGCAACACCTTTCTTGGATTCTCTTTGTGAGCCATTCCAGAAGAGTGTTAAGAGGCTGTTTATCTTTATTCATCTTCTGGAACTTTCCCCAACAAAATTGGATTTTCTTATTCTTTACCTTCACTTGTTTTCAGAGCCAAATTGAGTTTGTGCCAAAATAGTGGTACACCTTCTTTCTCCTGTGGCCACATAAGGTAGGTTTTTCTTTTCACCAGCTTCCTCATTCTGTGGTATGGTGACAACCTATAACTGCGTATTTCTTCAAGGAAAATCAACACAAGGACATCTTTATGTTCATCAAAGAGACGAAAGCTGGCTAACTGTATCTCCCTGGAGCACCATTCACTCTGCAAATAATGGTGACTGATAATGCGTAGATGTTTTCAACAATGTTGTCTAAAATGAGCTTCCCTGGCTCAAAATCTCGTTGATGAAGACACAGCTTCCTCTTGTAATTGTCTTCCAGCTTCGGAAGAAGTTCATTCATCACCCAATCCTCATCATGCTTATTGTAAGAGATAAAAGCATCAAACTTATGCTGAACATGCCCTGACTTTCTTTTATGCTTCTTATCATACAAGAAGGCAAATAAAAGGTTGTAAGCATATGTCATTTGCCACCTCCAAAAGTGAACGAGAGTTCAAGCAATCATCAGCGCAATGACTGTTGTTAAGGTGGATATAAACAACATAAACTCATGGTGTATTGTGCATGAAGATGAGCTGAAGATTGATAGATCCTTTCCTTTGGAGCTTGGTGGGTAGCCACAGGTGTAATTATAGAAATGGATCACCTGGGTTTTTATATTACTAAGTGCCCAGGAGAAGAACCATTGGTTGTCACAGTTGCAGGTCAAATGATTGTTTCTAAGATCCAATAAGTTAAGTGAAGGCAAAGCTGCTAGGTGTTTATGATCAATGATGCTCAACTGATTTCCAGTTGCCCTGAGAGTACTTAGATAAGAGAGAGCTACATTAAAAACAAAATCAAGAGATTGCAGTCCCAATCTATTCACATGCAGTTCAGTCAGGTTTGGTACATGCTGGAGCAGGGCTGGCTTCATGGAAATGAAAGCATTGTTGCTTAAATCAAGTTCTTTCAGTTTGGGGGTATAGCTGAATGTACTTGAGACCAAGCTGCTGAGAGCCAAGTTGCCTGAATGAATTTTCTCCAGTGAGAGTAACCCTTCCAGAAAATTTGATGGAAAATTACGCATCCCTCGGTGGCCTTGGCTGTTGATACTTATTGATTTCAAGGACTTCAGTAGGAGAAATGGAGGGTTGTCAAGCTGTTTAGATGATCTGTAGGAGATGTAATTGTTAAAAAGGTGAAGATCTTTCAAGGAGCTAAGTCCAAGGAAGGTGTTCTCCTGAAATGTTATACTGGTGATTCTGTTACTGCCAAGAAGTAGAGTCTGTAGATGGATGAGACCATCAAAGGCTCCTGGCTCGATTGTTTCAATTGGTTATCCACCAGATTAAGGTACTGCAGAGAAGTCAGATGCTGGAAAGTTTTTGCCTTGATGGTACTCAATTTATTTATTCTCAGTTCTAGAAATTGAAGCTTTTTTAAGCTAGGTGACAAAGGTTCTGACATTCCTAAAAGTTTATTATTTCCCAGTTTTAATTCATGCAGACTGCCAAGATCTTGGAAATACAATAAAAAGTTAATTTTATATATGCAGTTACTAACAAGATTTAGGCTTTTAAGATTGCTCAGAGGTTGAAAGGCTTTGGAGCCTATTTCGCTAATATTACTGAGGTCCAAATGTTCTAAAAAGGTGACCTGGGAAATAGCTGCTGGTACATCAATTAACTCATTGCCTGCTAATGACAAACACTGCAATGAGCCCAGATGTGCAAAAGAAAAAATAGGTACCCATGTGAATTTGTTTATTGATAAGTCTAACTGGTGTAGAGCCCTGCAGTTGCTAAAGACATCTTTCTTCAGGACTGTGAATTCATTTCCTTTCAGATTAAGGAATTTAACTTCAGGATGACAGGAGCACAGATGTTCAATTAGATTGTCAGAGTCAGTCAGATTTAAATGGTTCAGGTGGACCTCCTCCAGTGAGGAACAAGATAGGTTTTGGAGAAGATCTGCTATGGCTTGTGGTTTCATGTATATTCCTCCCACATATAAAATCTGTAATGCTTTTAGGAAGCAAGAGTCATATATAAACCATACCATGGTGGTAGGGTCTCCAACAAAGGATAAATTCAAGGAAACGAGGTTCTGCAAGGCATCTGTTGTAATGTTTATTAGAAAGAAGGGAGTCCTAGAAATATCTAAGTCATGAAGCCCACTAGAAATGTTGAAGATGACTTGAGTAGAAAATCTCTGTAAACCATAGCCTGCAATATATAGCTTTACCAAAGATTGTATCTGGAAAACTGAGCTTAGCATGTTTAATGTATGCAGTTTGTTTGAAGATATATGAAGCTCTCTCAAGTTCTTCAGGCTTTCAAAGGCAGCAGGCTGAATTGCACTGATATTATTGTGGCTCAGCATCAGGATGGTTAGGTTTTCTAGGCCTTCCAGCATAGGACTAGAGAGCACCTCTAGCTTATTGGAGGTGAGGTTCAGCACCTGCAGTTTCCTGAGCTTTGCAAAAGTTCTACCTTTGATGACACTGATCTGATTGGCAGAAATGTTCAGCACCTCTAGTTGACTCAGGTTCCTGAAATCATTCTGCTGGAGCACAGCATAATTCTCTGAGAGGTCTAGGTTGCTCGCCTTCTCACGAAGGTAACTAGGCACTTGTCCCAAACCCATATGGTAGCAGAGCACCTTCATCTTGCTCCCCCTTTGCTCATGGACTTCACAGTCCTGGAAACAGTATCCAGCAGTCCGCTCTGTGCCAAAGAACAGCAGAAGCACAGAGATCTGGAGAGAAAACATGTCCTTGGTTTTCTGCATCTTAGAAAAAGACAAGATGTATAAAGTAAATGTGACTAAAGCACCAAAACCTAATATTTTTCCCCCCACAAAGTATACTATAAAAATACTATATTGTGTACTTAGCTGCAATAGTAAACCTAATATTAGATGTCAATAGAGGTAGGATGATTGATTTGGTATGAACATGACGATCGATGTGCCGGTAACGTAAGTAAGATGATTGATCATGCCGGTATTAATAATCCTGTATTGTAACACCTCACAGAAGCTCTTTGTAACTCTGTATTGTAACACCTTTACAAAACCACAAGTATTGATTTAGGTATAATAATGTATTGATTATGGTTTAATAATGTCTGTATTTAAACCATCTTAGGAAACACAAACTCTGTATTGTAACACCTCTACAGAAGCTCATGTATTGTAGCATCTTTACAAAAGCTCATGCAAACCACTCTGAATTGATTCCCCAGTCATTAGTAGCAGTATAGAAACTCACAATAAACAATATTCATTAGTAATACGGTCAGGAGATACAGAATCAAAATTAGTTTGAAACAGTAATGTTTAGCTTTAGGCTAAACATTTCCTCATCATAATTTTTGGCTTCCAAACCTCTCTCGTAATACCAAAGATACAATATATAAATAACAGTCAGTAAACGGCAAATACTTACCTTCGATCTTGAAAGTAGACAGTTGACGTCAGCAATAAATTTGAAGGAAAAGAAAGTTCATCAATGCCCTGAAAATGCTGATCTTCCACAGCTGTATGTAATCCAAGGTACAGTGGAAAACAATGGAAGACCTGAATGAGGAAGAGAGAAAAGTGGTTGCAACATAACATTTAGTTTCTGAGTCAACTGCCACAGTTGTTTTCAGCAGTTTCATTTTTCTAAGAGGGTTTTACTATATTGTAGCAAAATGCATTTGGTTGAAAACTATGTTATGTGTCTATAAGCTTTCACAGCATATTTATCAATAAAGTGACTCCTGAATAGTATACCCGTGGCTGATTACTTGACATCTTATTCTCATGACTCCATTGTTGTATATGTCATCCTGGAACATCATTACATTTTGCCATTATTTTACTGGGCCTAACTCTAAAAGAATGTGAGTTTATTTTTCAGAGTCCTGCTGAGGAAACCCCACTGTCTGTTATTTCCCTGTATCGGCAGCATGGAATATTGCTACACCTTGGGTTTTGGCCAGGTACTAGTGACCTGGATTGGCCACCGTGAGAATGGGCTTCTGGCTTGATGGACCATTGGTCTGACCCAGTAAGGCTACTCTTATGTTCCCCCTCCTCCCAAGACTGTGTGGGGTGATAGTCTCATAGAATCTTCCTCATGTCTAATTTGACTAAACAATTTTGAGAAAGCTACATTCTAGAAAATCTGTGTTAGAAAACAGAGAAATGTAGGTTTAACATTGAGCTTGTCTCATCCTGTGCAGACTTCATTCTGTATTAAAAAATTAATTGGAGGATACTATCAGATAATAATGACAGTTTTACTGGGTAGACAAAACTGACTGGAAGGTATATTTTTAAACTTTTTAGAAAATGTAAAGCTCACAGTGGGAGAACCATCATGTGGGACTAATGTTCAAAATTATCACTTTTCCTGGCTCCTTTGTTGCTCCACTCATACAATGGTCGGTGGTCTACATCATCAAACATTTGGGGACAATCTCAAGGATCTCGGTATCAAGAGAAGAATTATCTGAATACCCATTCACAAGAACCCAAAACAGCCTCTCTGATGTGACCAATTATTAGCTAGTAGCTTCCATCCCCTATTTATCAAAATGATGGAAGGATATGTCACAAAACAACTCAAATGTTACTTCCAATGCTTCAATATCCTCCACCCTTCATAATCGGGATTCAGGAAAAATCACAGCACTGAGATGGTGGTTGCAGCACTTGTAAAATACGACAAAGAATTACTAAGCAAGGGTCATAATGCAATCATAATCCAATTTGACCTAGTATAGACTCTGATTAAATGTCTGAGATCTTCAGTGATTTCAGATTTAGTGGCCAATTTCTCTCCTGGTTCCAAGGCTTCCTAACTATTCAACACTATGCTATACGTAAAGATGGCACCCTCCCAATGGATCTCCCAATGATCCCCACTTTTACCATCAGTGCTTAACCTTCTAATGCAATCCTTGGGACCCAACCTAGACCTCACACACAAAAAAAGATTTCACCAGTGCAGAGAACATAATGATCATGCTACCTGTAATGGCTGCATTAGCCAACACCCTCACCACTGTCAAAAAATGTGTCCACATCACAGAAAACTGAACCTCAACCCACTGCCTCAAACTAAATAAGAACAAAATCAAATTCCTGTGGCTATAACCCTCAACTCAACCATGTTACACCCTAAGAAATACAGTAGATGTCACAGACTTTTCATTAGAACTACAATATTTTTTTTTCCCATGAAATTTTATTGAAAATTTTTATCAAAATACAAAAGGAAAAACTCAAGGGATTATAATGGATGAAGGTATATGAAACAGAAAAGTGATAGCATATGTATCATAAACTGAACTCTCCCATCCATTTACTACAAACATTATATATATACTATAAAAAGGGAGAAAGAAAAGAGGGGAGAGATAAAAGAAAGAAAGAGAAAGAGAGAAATTCCCCAGAGGCCAAAGAGAGAATAAGAAGAGAAAAGACCTGAAATATAGCAAAATGTAGGGAAGAATAGAAACTGATAAGCCACCTACAATCAATAATAAAACAATCTTTCCTTGTGATAAGAAAGCTAAGATCCATCAGAAAATACTTTGAAATATAGGCTTTCAAAATTTTAGTGCAATCCCTAGTTCAAAATGTAGCTGTAAGGCTCATATATGGACTATTGAAATTGGAACATCAAGAGCCCTACTATATGAAAGTACATTGGCTGCCCGCAAGAATCAAGTTTAAATTAGGCATCCCTGCCAAGGAATGCCCCCGACTAACTGAGTTGATCATTCTACTCCAGAGTGCTTCCAACAGATATTCCACCAGAAATCTTTCCACCTAAAATTCCCAGCATGCAACAATATAAAGTCTACCAGGCAAATCACCTTCTCTTTTCAATATCAATTAGGAACCACTCTGTGATCTTGTGACACTATCTCAGGTTCAAAAACTTTTAAAAGCATTTCTCTAGTTTCAAGTTTTATTAATGCTTGATATATTGCTTTACATTCCTTTGCGGTATATATCATACATTGTTAAAAATTAAAAGTAGGGGGTATTACAAACATGATTAAAATGTTAAACAAATCATACAAAAAAACAAACTAGATACAAAAGGGAAACTGGTGGAAATACATTGGTTTAAAAAAAAAAAGTGATGGGGAAGGAAAAAACAAAAGGGCAAGCGGAGAAATTTGCATCATGGTCCAGGTCTAGGTCTTGTACTCATGGTTTTAAGCATAGATTTGAATTTAGAGCAATTCGATTCTTGCTGCAGTGTTGATGGTAGTGAGTTCCATAACACTGGAGCTACCACAGGGAGCCAACCTGGAAGTAACTGAAATGGTAAAGCTCATTTCTAAACAGTGAAATGCAACTCCTGGGACATAACAATGAGCCAAGGATGACTTACTTAAACTTGTAACTGTGTATTTGTAACTGTGACCTAACTGTTCTGATCTACCTGTAGTAGTAACTCTATTGAATGTCCGTGTCAAAGTGTCCATTGTAACTTCCTGGGTAACTGACCCAACCTCTTGTAATGTAATCCAACTTTGAACTGAATAGGTAAAGGCGGAATAGAAAACCCGATTAACATAACATGTCTTGCGGTTTTGAAAATGGACATTTCTCCACCCAATTTGTGGATGTTTTTCTCAAAATGTCCAAAGTCAGACTTAGAGGTCATATCAAAAATGGCCCTCCACATGTCTTGTATGCTAATGGTTCAGTTTTTTGTCATTAATATCTGTCAAAGAGTGAAATTTTCAGTTTCTTTCGGAATAGAGTATGGTTGGTTTCTGTTCTTATAGTCTCTGTGAGATCAATCCAAATTCCTTCGGGAAGAAACACCTATTAACAAATTCAAAGTAAGTCTAAAAACCTTATTTAAAGACATTTATGATAAGTAATTCTTCAAATTTCTAAAAGAAGGACGAGCATACTCTCTACCTAATGTATTGACCTTAATTGTTCTTCTCTCCTATTACAAATTGTTCTCCTCCTATTCCTCTTGTTTCATTTATGACTATTATTGTCTAATTTATGTCTACCCAATGATTTTATCTCTTAATGATTTTGTATACCGCTTAGACAACTTTTTAAGCAATATATCAAATTTTAAATAAAACTTGGAACACTTGGGACCTTGGAACGGTTCACAGCGTGTACAAAAGGGTAGAGTGAAAAGATTGGGGCGCATAATTGAAGTGTTTTTGAAGTGACTTTATCATAAACAGCTTGCAAAACAATTTCAGTATTCACACCAGAAGAAATTGCACTGATGCTGCAATTAATTTCAAGTAAAAGTTCTAGTTATCAATTGTGCCTTGGTCTTAGCTTGATTTGTTAATAAGTGGTTAAGTAAGGACTGAGTGTGGTGACCCTGGGATTGTGATCCTCTGGCCTACATAGACTAAAAAAACAGTTCTAAATAAATTTGTTTTGTATGCCCGGTCACCGGTGTCTGACCCAAAGAGCTGGCCGGTGCCCACAGATTGTGTGTGAGTGAGAGCGGGGTTACATATCCATAAACGTTGCTGGATCCGTGTGATGTCTACAGTTGATTGCCAAACTATTTCCAAATCCACCTAACGGGGTTGATCTAGTTCTGACCTTTGCATACAGGAAGACTTGCCATCTTGCTTTTCTCAGGGAATAAAACTTGGAGGTCAGAACTACAAGTCCCTGCATGCAGTGGGCTAAATCCTGGACCAGAACAACTCTGTCAGGTAACTCTGGTACTAGGTAACAAACCCCAAGGTGCAATCATTGCGTGCCACTGCATCTTGAGGAGAATGTGTGCAGACCGGCTTGGCAGCTTCCTGCACAAACATTAGTTACATAAACATTCCTACCAATTTTTGACCAGCTCTCCAAGCAAGACGTTAAAGTCTGGACTCCAGAAACTTATTCTGGCTTCTGAATGAGGCACCTGTGTACACTCTGTAACCCTATGTTTCATAGATTTCTCTTACTGGGAGATCCCACCTGTTGCCTCAGTCTACACGCTGGTAAGTATCCTTTCTTTTTTTTTCTCCACATCCTGGGCTGAAGCAGCAAATTCATTACCTTTCACATACAAGTGTTCGAAATAAATCAAAATGTATTCTGTAATTGCAAGAAAATCTTGACCTAGTAAATACTGTTGTGCAGTAGTCCCAGCTAGATTTTTTTAGACTGTGAGCTTACCTGTTCCTATCATGTCCTCCTAGTTTTATTCAAGTGTTCTTTCATTTCTGCTACTAATCTGCTTCTATGTCTCATATCTTCATGCATTTTTGTAAGTAAAAGATGTATGAGGGTAAATCAGAAAGCAAAAGCGAAATACATTTAACGGCTTTAATAGAAGTATCACTTTTTCACATAGTCCCCATGAAGGACGACACATTTATTGTACCGTTCAACTAGCTTCTGCATTCCTGCAGAGAAGAAGTTTTTCGGCTGCTCCCAAAGCCAGGTGTCTTTTGCTTTCCGGGTCGCAGAGATGCACCCAGGTCTCGTCACCAATGACAGTTCACTCCAGAATACTCGAATCTTCTTCATACCATCTCAGGAACTGGATCACAACCTCTACACACTGTTGCTTGTGAAGATCAGTAAGCTGTGTGGGAACCTATCGTGTGGAAACTTTCCCATATCCCAAGTCATCATGCGTTATGTCAAATGCAGATCCATAGCTGATATCCAAATTTGCAGCCAATTGAGACACTGTTATACGTCGGTCTTTTCTAATCAAGGCATCCACCCTGTAATGCACGATGTTGATGGGCAACCAGAATGACCTTCATCAGTTACACTTGTTTTTCCCACTTTAAACCTTTCGTTGATTCATAGTGCTATGTCCATACTTAGTCAGTATCCAACGGTGAATTTCCCCAGGTTTCACTTCCTCTGCCCAAAGAAAGCACATTGTCCTTCGATGGTGCAATCTTGCAATGGAGCATCCATGTTTCTGACCTCATGGCTGCCATATGACTACAGGTCGAGTGATGCACTGTGCGTGGACAAACTATCCAACAGGCAATGAACGAGTGCATATGTTGCATTTCGCCAGCTCTGTTCCGCATAATTTAACAATTGCTTTAATTTTTGATTTGCCTTCATATATATTTGGTTGTGGTCACCTCCTCTGTTTCAGTGTGTCTCCATTAAGCTGTCTGTGCTGTATTCATGATTTACATATTATCAGTGTAATGCCTGCATAGGGGCTTTTATGATCTGCTACCGTGTTCCATTGCATCACCCGAAAGCAAGTGCATTGTATGTGCACTTGATGTGAAACAGAGAACATAAGAATAGCCTCACTGGGTCAGACCAATGATCCATCAAGCCCAGTAGCCCGTTCTCACGGTGGCCAATCCAGGTCACTAGTATCTGGCCAAAACCCAAAGAGTAGCAACATTCTATGCTACCGATCCAGGTCAAGCAGAGGCTTCCTCCATGTCTTAATAACAGACCGTGGACTTTTCCTTCAGGAATTTGTCCAAACCTTTCTTAAAACTGGCTACGCTATCTGCTCTTACCACAGCCTTTGGCAACTCATTCCAGAGCTTAACTATTCTCTGAGTGAAAAAAAATTTCCTCCTATTGGTTTTAAAAGTATTTCCCTGCATGAATTGTAATGTGCTTATTTTAAATCACTAATAATTATATCAAATTGTAATGTTTTACTTGAGATATGGCCCTTCAGAATGTTCAGTAGTTTGGCATTCAGAAAGACTGAAATATATGTCTTTTCTCATTTCATGTAATAAATGCACATATGACATTGTTGCTTTTAGGTGATGAATTCTGTCTAGGCTGTACTAGAGCTTTGGTTTGACTGGCTCTGTGCTGTGTTCATGCTTTCTGTGGCTCTGTCTCTTGCTTGGTTAATATATAGTACATCTTCCTTAGATTTACAACGATGATTTGGCTAAGTAGGAGAAGCATTCGGTAACTTTACACTTTTATAGGGAACTCCATGTCCCTCCTAACACTGAGAGCGATGCATAATTGTGTTATGGTTATGCATAGTTCATGTACACAATACATCCTTACAGGAGGAGGAGTTCTCTTGAATCTAGGAGAATTGATTTGGTATAAACATGTGCATATAAGTAGGATGATGGATTATGGCATAATAACTCTGTAACACCACCACAGAGCTCCATGTATTGTAACACCTCACCACTCCTTAGAGTAACATCTCTACAGAAGCTCATGTATTGTAGTGCTTTTGCAGAGGCTCACGTAGACCGCTCTGAATTGACTCCCGCGGTATGGAAGCTCTCAATAATCAATCTAGGATTAAGACCTTTTAGGGACAATATTCCAGGAGTCATTCTGAAAAGTTGCAGAAGGCTTTCAGAAGAGACAGTATGAATGCTCTCTGGAGATCTCCAATTTCTCACTTTTTGCCAGTGACTTTTTCCAAATGGGCATAGTGGATCTCTTTCTGTGTAGTATTTACTCGTTTTTTGTTTTTTTTGATAAGGCAGTGTTTCCCCATTTTCTTACAAAGAAATCAAATCTCAACTCTCACTACTTGCATTCTGTAATTCACCGACTGTCCAGCTTCATTCTGTAATTCGCTTTATCTAGTATTTGGTTTTTTCTGTAATTCGCTTTATCTAGTATTTGGTTTTTTCTGTAATTCGCTTTATTCCATAATTCACTTTATTCTGCAGTTCGCCTTATGTCGAGCTCTATTCTATATTTCGCAGAGTGTCCAACTTTATTCCTTGGAATGTAATTTGCTGATTTTCCAGCCTTCTTCGATGTGAACCGCCTAGAAGTCATTCGACAATGGCGGTATAGAAGAATAAAGTTATTATTATTATTATTATTGCAGATCTTTTGAATGATCAAGGGTGTCTCCATGCAAGCTGTCAGTTGGATTGTTGTTTTTTATTAAGAAAACAATCTCTTGAGTTCGGTGAGTGCAGCCTTTGGAGGATGTCTGTCTCAAGGAGCAGAAAGTCCTTTTTGAGGGGATGCAACACTTCCAGGTTTGGGGAGGACCTGCAACAGTGACAGAGGAGTATGTAAAGTCACTGAAATTCACACTACTATTGTGTATTTTTGAGAGACTGTAATTCTGCCAGGGAGTTTTAACTATTTCCTATCAATTTGCATTTTGGCTTCAGTAAAGCTGTGCCCTCTTTCCTTCCCTTCCCCCCAACCTAGTCTGGTTATTGCAATAAAAATCCTCTGCCAGGGGCCATATATAACATTTGCTCAGTAGCTCTCATCCTTAAGTAATGACTGTGATGCTTTCCTTCCCCTGGGGGCTATGAAGGTTGTCTCTATAGCGTCCCCAGTTCCAGTGCACCCAAAGAGTAAAATGCTCAGCTCGGGGATGGAACTGTATGGATCAGTGTCTCTCAAACTTTTTTTTAGCTCCAGCACATCAAATGGAGCAAATGTTTTCTGTGGCACATTAAAATTGAAATAAAAAAAAAATTGCAAAACCAATAAAAAATTAAATTTGAGGTTTATTTATTAATGTTCTATAAGTTGTGTTTGGGTAATTGTAACAACGGTGAAACTAAGTAAACAATGCGATGGATGAGCTTGTTTTTGAGTGCAATTTAACTCAAAATGTGGCTTGATAGTCAACAAGCAAACACACACATCATCCACCATCTGCAGTTGTTCTTTTTTTAAAAAAAAATTTAATTTATGTCAGAGCTGAAAATCCAAGTTCACAAAGATAAGACGATCCAAATAGAAACAAAGCCTTGATTGCTTTGTTGTTCAAGTTAGGATAACTACTGCATAAAAAATAAAATTAAAATTAGTTGCCCTTAGTTTTCAAGGACCAATCACGTCAAAGAATGATGCTTGTCTTGGTGGTTGTATCCTTACACACATTGACAGACTCCTGCAGAAGTGATGTCATGTCATCTATTGTAGTGTATACTTATGAAGGAAAGGAAAATTAGTTATTTCTTCTCTAGGATGTCGGATGAGGGTCTTCATGAATAAGTTATTTTCTTTCTAATCTTATTACTTTCACTTTGATTATCGGTTTTTATGTGAACCGAGTCGAGCTCCTTTTGGGGAGATGACAAATCCAAGATTTAGATGAGATTAGAAGGGAGTTTTATTAAAATAAAGTAAAATTCTGGAATCTCTTGTGGCACACAATTTGAGATACCCTGGTATGGATGCACAGTGCGGTCGCTGAGCTGCCCCTCTGCTCTTTCATGGAAGGCTCTTGCCTGGCTTTGGCCATCTGTCTCTCAGGCCCTTGGCATTCTTTATGCGTGCACTGGCGCTGCCTTGTTGATCTCACTTTACACAGAATTGCTGGACTGTTCTCACAGAGGGAGGAAATCAGGCAGTGACTGGCACAGCTACAGCAGCAGAGACACAGTGGGCTGGGCTCTCTGCTCCTTGCAGGTTGATTATTAATCTCTCCAAGCTGCAGAGTACAGGGGAGAAGGGGACCGAGGCAGTGAACAGCTTGTCACTTTACCAGGTAAGAATTGTAGAAAGCCCAGGACCGAGGTGTGTTTATGATGAGGGGGGAACGGAGAGGGCTCATGCTGACGTAACTGAATAGAAACAGACCCTGTGATGTCCTCTCTATCGCGCTTTCAAGCTTCATCATGGTGTAAGAATGTAACAGGCCATTCTGATGACAAAGCAGGGGAAAACGAGCCCACCCCTGGCAGATGGCCAGTGCAAGGAGCGGCTGAAGCTCTGCTGGAAATGTCTGGGCGAAGGTCAGACATATGTACTGTCTGCAAAACAGCAGTTTCAATTCTAAGCCTTGCCATAGGTGCCTGGCATGCGGGTGGCACTGCGGAGCTCTGTTTGGCTGGTGTCTGGAGTTTTGTTTACCTCAGAGGGCTATTATGTGCTAGGTTAAAGCTACGAGGAAACTGCCGCAACGATTGCTGTATGTTCTCAGTTCCCTTTTCAACATTTTCCTCCTTTTCTCACCGTATGTGCACCTGTTATTTGGGTGGGTAGCCAAAATGTGTACCTAGGTGCCGATTCTATATCGGTCGCCTAAAAAAAAAATCAATGCTGACTAGTGCGGTACTAAGCGTGATTCTATAAAACGTAGGCGCGCTGCATAGAATCATGCTTAGCGCCACTAGTCACCGTAATTATGCCGGGGTTTTCTTGGCCTAAATGTGTGCGCCTAGGCCAAAAACACGCCCACAATTCGCCCCAACCAAATCCACTTTCAGGTAGGCGCTTTGAACTAGGCGCTTAACTTTCAATTAAGTCCCATTAATGGCAATTATGAGTGAGAGGCCAATTACTAAGCCATTTAGCCCAGGGAATTCAATGAGCGTTGGAGCAGTGTCAGAGCATTTAGCGCTCCGGGCCACAGTAGAAACCTCTTCTGCAACTTACTAAAAAGGGGAGGGGGTAAGTTAGGTGCCTACATCAACTAGGTGCGCCAACGTAGAGTTAACCGACTTTCCCAGGGTCTAGGGTTACCAGATTTTACTTTAGTAAAATCCGGACCCCTAGACCCGCCACCAGAGCTTCATTCCAGTTGATGAAAACTTGCCTACTAAGCATTTACAACCCAGAGGTATTTAAATGTCTCTCATATCTCTCCCCCCCCCCTCCCCAGCTCCAAGACTAGTGATATCATTAGGTCAGGCACTCAGGCTTCCTTGATCAGCTCTTTGATTTATCCCTTTGTCTGCTCTGGTCTAAACTCTCAAGAGAGTGAAGGATTACTTGCAATACTAAAATCCTGTTTCACCAAGGTTCTCTCCTAGAGCAATGTCTTCACAGCATGAACGAGACTTGCATACTTTGGAGCCAAATTTATGTCATACACAACTAGAAGTGGACACCACTGGTTTAGAGTACCTCAAACTTGTAAAAAAACAACTATTTTTCACCACCCTCTTGTCCATGTTTCTTTTGAATGGTCATCTCCCCTTCTTTTTTTTTTTTTTGTAAATCTTTATTGGCATTTCAAACTTTATAATGTATATAATTGAAGAATCAGAAAAAACTGTATAAAAATACATTGTTATCATCACATTATTACATTGAACAATTTATTTATCCCCTTCTTATCTTAGTTATAAACAATAATGTTATATATTATACTATCAATGATCATCTCCCCTTCTATTTGAAATTCCTATGGAACATTTTACCTTCCGGTGATTTACTGAAGCCTGGCGTCAAGACATAAAAAGGCAAAGGAACTCTTCCCTCTTGGGGAAAGAGTTTGAGGGGCAGTTTCCTAGAATCCAATCCAATACGTAGGTTTATATACCGAGTCTTCTCCAAAAAAAGGGGCTCGACTTGGTTTACAAATTGAGTGCAATGGTAGAGAATCAAATTCTGAGTTAAACGACATGCTATAGTATTTGTAGTACAGACCACAATGTCAATAGTCATTCAAAGACTGCGGAAAAAAAGATGTCTTTAAAGATTTTCTAAAGGAAGGAAGATCATTCCAAATAGTCACGAATATATATGTAAAAGACCGAGAAGGGCATGGTGGTTTTATGGTCTCTTGTAGGCTAATATTGTGTAAAATCTGAGCCATAAACTGGAGACCCTCAATCTTTAGGATGAGATTGAGAATATGGGGAGGGGAGGGGTGCAAGCCTAAACCAGTGGTAGCGAGCTTTCGGAAATATAAAATGCTTTTTCCACAGACTTAATGCCTCCAGCTTTGCTGTTTTTAACCCAAATATATACGAGTGTCTTTGAGACTGAACAATAACTGGGCTCCTTCTTACCATGTTTGGTTTCAACCCTAAGAGTAGCTTGTTTTCCTTTTTGCACAAGCTGAAATGAGGTATGTTAGGTCAGGCGTGGAGACGCTGCCTCATAATCTGATGAACACAATTCTTTTCTTTGTGTTTTTCATGCAGTCCAAGCTTTAATTTTCCTATGAACTTTCCACAATGTGCAGCTGACACCCACCAAGACAAATTCCAAGCACCCCAGAGAAAAAAGGGCAGGAACACTGCAGTGCTACCAGCATGGCACTCTGTGTGTGGAGTTTGGTGGTCTCGACTCCTTTTCTACCAATGTGTGACAAACAGAATCACAGCCTAGCTAATGTATCTGGGGCAAAGGGGGAATTAGGGTCACAAGGAGCAGTGTGGGGGTGCTGAGGCTGTAGCTTTAACCGCTGTGCCCTACTCTCCTCCGATACAGTATCAGAAGTGAGCCAAGTAAAGCTCTGGAACGCGTTGCCAGAGGTTGTGGTAAGAGCGGATAGCGTAGCTGGTTTTAAGAAAAGTTTGGCCAAGTTCCTGGAGGAAAAAGTCCATAGTCTGTTATTGAGAAAGCCACTGCTTGACCTGGATTGGCCACCATAAGAATGGGCTACTGGGCTTGATGGACCAGTAAGGCTATTCTTAGGTTCTTATCACTGATGAGGTTGGCTCTTGGGCTTTGGTGGAATGAGGCATTTTGACATCAGGGAAAGGGATTGGGACTAGTATACTGCCTTTATGTACTTTTACAATCTTTTGCATACAAGTACTTCAAGCATTTTCCCCTTTTTTGCGTGCTCACAACCTATCTAATGTACCTGGGGCAATGGGGGGATTAAGTGACTTGCCCAGGGTCACAAGAAGCACCATGGGATTTGAACCCACAACCTCAGGGTGCTGAGGCTATAGCTCTAACCACTGCACCAAACTTTTTTTGTGTTATACTGTCTGTGCATCTTGCTTTAAAGAGCTGCTTTACAAAATGTTGTTAATAATAATGATGTAATTAAAGCAATATTTAAAATTTAGATATTAAGGGCCAGATCCTATAAAGTTGCATGCACAAATTATAAAATGGTGCCAATTGCATGCCAAACTTAATTGTTAAATTAACCAGTAATTGCGTTTAAGTGGTGTTAATTGGTTCTAATTTGTAGTTATGTTTATTAAAATCTTTATATACCGCATATACAGCCAAAAAGGATCAATATAATTCAATCAAAATTATGAAAAGAACTCCATTTAAATAATATTTCTAACACGTAATATCCGATAACATCCAAATTAATAAAATAAAATTAGTTCGTGCCTGAATGCTATAGTGCACAGTTACAAAGGGGGCGTGAACAGGAGCGGACTGGGGTGTGTCTTGTGGGCGCACGCACAAGTTGCAACATATCATGACTTATGCACACAACTGCCAGCCATAGTATGAGTGCTCGTATTGAAAGTTAGACACACCCATGCCAACTTGCGCTCCATTCTATAAAGATGATTTTGCGTGCAGTCGATGCTTAGCACCTATAATTTTTGCATCTAGCTGTTGGCGTACGTTCTTGAATCTACCCCTAGGAATGTGACGTCAGCACCATCACCCATTCATCTTTTTCTTTCTCTCGCTCTCTCACTCCCAGGGGTCATATGGCAGACTCAGATATATATGATACACCTTTTGCCAGTGTACCTACTAAAATGCAGGATGTATTACCTACGGTAACAATCTCTGAAGTAGATGATGCATCTCCTGCAGAGGCCAACGCTGGCTTGTATGAAACCACTCTTGAAGTACTGGGCAAAGATCTGAACATTGTGTTTCCACCAAAGACAGCCCAAGAGAAGGAATCCATCTATGAGGAAGTGGGAACTTTAAGGAAGTCAAACCCAACCCAACAGCAGGCTGTGGAAGAGTTAATCAAGACAGAGAAAAGCTACCTGCAGACGCTCCTGCTCCTGGCATCTGACATTCAAGATCGGGTCAAACAGGTAAAAGGATACAAGGGTTCTGCAGCTCTTTTTTTTGTAAATAATTTTTATTAAAATTTTTGTGAGTTACATACAAAACACAACAGCAAAACAATCAAACTATAGCAGAACCAGTAAGGTCTTCCGTGCTAATCCTTCACGAAGACCTAAAGAATCCAAACCTCGCACCTAAAGACCTTCCTCTCCCCTCCCTACCCCCCTACCCCCCACCCCAGCACTCCAGTGTCAAAAGTTCAGCTCTTTTTTTAATTTAGTTAGCTTGAAGGGGGGAGGGGGAATACAACTGCCTCTGAGGGAAGGGCATTGGGCTGTACCCGATGCATGTGGAGACTGTTAAAATGACCTTCTGTTGTGCAGGAGTTAAAATATGGAACTCCCTTGTGGGCCAAATCAAAAAAGGGTAGTTTTAGAAAATTACTCAAGATGCAATCGTTTGTAGGCCTTTTACAAGTCAATCATTTTTTTAGTGTTGTTGATGAATCATTCATGACCCTTTGTATAAGCCTTTGGTGTTACTTTGTAGATATGTTCTCTGAGGATTATTTGTTTGTTTGTCTAATTATGTTTTTATAATTTTATGTAGGTAAATTATGTAAACCGTTTAGTTTTAAACAGTATAGAAATTTTAAAAATAAACAAATAAATACATGGTTCTGTAAATTAAGACTTTTCATGCAGTAGCTTTAGAACATCAAGCCAACGAGCCTGTCGGTCATGCTGTAAACCCAGCATACTAATCTGAACTTGGTAATATTTATCATGAATTCCCCCCCCCCCAGCTAATGAATCATTTAAGAGAAAATTTCATAGGGAGCACCTAAGTACATGCCCCAAATGGCTTCCACTTTAAGCCTAATTTCCTGGTGTGTATGTTTCTTTATAAAATAGGCACCCAGAAGCGGCCCCAACAGTAAACAAATCCATATACCCAAATATTCACCTGCTCTGAAGATAACATAAATTTCTGTATGTATTCTATTTGTATTTTCACATATTTTATAAAATGATGCAGGCAGATCTCACCTGTGCCCAAACGACTCTCTGGGAGTGCTTACTCATAGTCTGTATAGAAGTGTGCACAAGCTTTTGGTGCATACCAAGTAGGCTTTACATGTGGATAATGCTATGTAAAATGACCTCCAAAGACACTTCCTCTATCACATCACTTCTGGGTTGGATGAGTCATTTCCTCAGTCCCTTCTGATCTGAGCATCTCCTTTTTTCCCCCTCTAGATTCATGGCATCGATGTGGAAGGGCTTTTCTCAAACCTCAATGAAGTTCTCCAGGTTTCCAGAGCTTTCCTCAAAGAATTGGAGGGCGTAGACTCTGAACAACCTAATCAACTGCTTCAAATCAGTACGTTGGAAAGAAATTCTTGCTACCCAGATACCTCTCTGTGCACTTAATCATTTTTTCTCACTGGTTCTTTCTGTCTTCACTTTCTTCACACTAGTGAATTGTTATCTACTACGGCTTCAGGCCCTGGGAAAAATGAATAGGCTGATACTCAAAGCTACTTAAATGTTTGCCAATAGCCAGTGAATGTTGTGCACTTCTGCGCTCTGGGTGAATGTATATCTGTAGATTTTCAGAACCTATATGGTTAGTATCAGTACACTTCACCTACTTCCAGTCGCTTCTGTCTTTCACAACATCCTGGGGCTCCAGTAGAGTCTTGGACCATGGATTCAAATCCAGTCATTTCAGTTCAGTTATAACTAGGTGCGCATCCACATTGCAAAAGCAACAATCACTGCTGCATTAATTAACATAATAAACATACCGGTAATTGGGTGTCTTGGCAAAACAGCAAAGATCGATTGATCATGGGCGTATTGGTCAGGCAGCTTGAGGATTAGTACCCACGACGATTGGAGGATCTCAGTTTCCATCACCCTCACCCTCTTGCCGACTTTCATAGTGTTCCTCACCTCACCCTATCCTGAAATGTCCATCAAAGTAACCTGCAAATTCTATTTTAAATTTTATTAAAAGATGTGTGACTACTTGCCGTTTCATGGATAGGTTCAAGATGACGATCAACTAAAAGAAGAAGGAAATGATGCTGTAAAACATAAGCATCGATAAACACCATCAACGGACAACATGAAAAAATACAAATGTTTGTCAAACATAAACTGAATAACAAAAAATGTAGTTCACCTTCCTAATGATATTATTTATATGTTATCTTTACACTCGTATTCCATATTATTGGTCCAATGGGACCTTCCAAAGTGGTGTACAAAGTATTTAATTTAAATTAATTATCTACTGAACCATATGAAATTCAAGGCTGATTTCAATGGGAAAAGAAAGAAAACTAGAATGCAAACAAGATAAAGTAAACCATAGCTATTAAGAAAAGAACAGCCATAAACTATCACAAGCCAATACACTTCAAAAAGTCCATCACAACCAGCCTTGCGCTCAACTAAGGGTTGATGTTAGAAGACTATTTTCAAATGATACTTGTTTTGCGATTTTTTTGGGACGACACAGGCTTATGTTTATTTCTGTTTGAGGTTTAATCTGATACCTTATAGGGACCCCTGATGAAGGCGTGTTAACCGAAACACGGACCGTGTCGGGTCCCTTGGTTTATAATAGGTGGTGATATTAACCTTAATATATTATTGCTCTAATAAACTTAACCTACATCTTGTATGCTCGTCTGCAGTTTTTCTTGTTTTCGTGTTGTATTAGAGAATGACATGGGGGACAAATTTTTCCCTGTCCCTGCGGGAACTCATTTTCCCGCCCCGTCCCTGCAAATTCTTTTCCTATCCCTGCCCCCATTCCTGCAAGCTCCATCCTCACCTGCACAAGCCTCGAACCCTTTAAAATCCTAAGTAGCGACATTCTAAAGCTAAGATTGTGATGTCATAATGCCTCATTCCACCAATGCCTAAGCTCCGTCCTCATCTGCAAAAGCCTCAAACACTTTCAAATCCTAAGTAGCAACATTCTAGAGCTCAGATTGTGATGTCATAATGTCTCATTTCACCAATGCCTAAGCTCCGTCCCTCAAACACTTTAAAACCATAAGTAGCAACATTATAGAGCTCAGATTGTGATGTCATAATGCCTCATTCCAACCAATGCCTAAGCTCCGTCCTCATCTGCAAAAGCCTCAAACACTTTCAAATCCTAGGTAGCAACATTCTAGAGCTGAGATTGTGATGTCATAATGCCTCATTCCACCAATGCCTAAGCTCCGTCCTCATCTGCACAAGCCTCAAACGCTTTAAAATCATAAGTGTTCGAGGCTTGTGCGGTTAAGGCAGAGCTTATAGGAATGGGATAAGGACAGGGAAAAATGTGTCCCCGTGTCCAGCTCTTCTCCAGCTCCCAAATCCCCTGCTGTTTGTGATTTCTCTTTCCTTGCACTCTGCCCCCTCATCTCTCAGGTCAGGTCTTCCTGGAGTTCACGGAGGATCTGGAGAATGTGTACAAGGTTTATTGTGCTAACTATGAGAAGGCCGTCCTGCTGCTGGAAAGTTACAAGAAACAGGGCGTGGATCAGGAAATTCTGCACATCCTGCAGCTCACAGCGTGAGTAAGAACAATGCAATAATTACGCAGGTGCGCTAGTCATGTTTACAGGGCTTTTAACACACAGGACTACACAACATTATAAGTGATAATAAGTTTACAAGTTTATTATATTTGATATAGCATTTTATAAGACCAAGCTTATTCAGCAGTAGACATAATAAAAAAAACTAGGGTTACCATATGGCTCCAGAAAAAGGAGGACGAATTGAGACATCCGGGTTTTACTTCCATTACGCCCTCTGGAAGCGCATTCCAGGTGTCCACCACACGTTGTGTAAAGAAGAATTTCCTAGCATTCGTTTTGAATCTGTCCCCTTTCAACTTTTATGAATGCCCTCTTGTTCTTTTATTTTTTGAAAGTTTGAAGAATCTGTCCCTCTCTACTCTCTCTATGCCCTTCATGATCTTGTAAGTCTTTATCATTTCCCCTCTAAGTCTCCTCTTCTCCAGGGAAAAGTCCCAGTTTCTCCAATCTCTCAGCGTATGAAAGGTTTTCCATACCTATTATCAGACGTGTCGCTCTCCTCTGAACCCTCTCGAGTAACGCCATATCCTTCTTAAGGTACGGCGACCAATATTGGACGCAGTACTCCAGATGCGGACGCACCATCGCCCGTTACAACGGCAGGATAACTTCTTTCGTTCTGGTAGTAATACCCTTCTTGATTATACCTAGCATTCTATTCGCTCTCTTAGCGGCCGCTGCGCACTGTGCTGTCAGTTTCATCGTCATGTCCACCATTACCCCCAAGTCCCTTTCTTGGGTACTCTCATTCACTAACATCCCTCCCATCGTATAGTTGTACCTCGAGTTTCTGCTTCCCACATGTAACACTTTACATTTCTCAACGTTGAACTTCATCTGCCATCTCGTCGCCCATTCCCCTAGTTTGTTCAAGTCCCTTTGCAATTCTTCGCAGTCCTGTTTAGTCTGAGCTCCACTAAAAAGTTTGGTGTTGTCCGCAAATTTTATTATCTCACACTTCGTCCCTGTTTCTAGATCATTTATGAATATATTAAATAGCAACGGCCCAATCACCGAGCCCTGCAGGACACCACTCGTGACCCTCCTCCAGCCTGAGTAGTGGCCCTTTACTCCTACCCTCTGTTTCCTGTCCGACAACCAGTTCTTGATCCATCTATGTACGTCTCCTTCCACCCCATGGTACCACTGAAGGACCTAAGAAGTTTACAACGTTGTAAAAGAAACCTCTTTGACATTCTCGCTCTTTTGTCTTTCTTTCCTTTTAACATTTTTCAATTTCTCACCTTCCAACTCCTGACACAATTTAAATGCTGTTGAAGTCGTGTCCTCTTATCTACAGGCTGATTCAGACATCTACCCCATCTGTTTTCTCAAGAAAAATGAGGATCCCCCCACCTCAGTTTCTTCTGTGTACAACCTGCAAAGTTTCATGCAAGCTAAAAGTCCCTAGAAAAATCTTTAAAGAGACATGTCCTCACCTACTCTCCCACTCACACCTTTTCAAATATTGACATGGTTCCCTCACTGAAGGGAATTGTACCTCCCAGAGGCAATATTATCTTCTCATCTTCCTTCAAAAAGTACATTTTGTTGTCAGTCTCTACTGTGTATCTTGGGGTATGAACTATCCTTAGCTTCACTGATAGGATTCAGAATCAGTTCACAGGTGACCCATTCAAAATCTCACAGGACACCAGCAGAGCTGTCCTCCAGATCACAACCCAGTCTTTCTCTTGTACCGCATAGGCTGACCTGATCCTAGTTTGATCTAGGTGCATACATGCATGAACATCTAGCTTTGATTTGCATGAGGCTGTGCTTCAGGTGGGGTGAAATAACCAAGCCAGTGCCCATCCTCCTAATGCCAGTCATGCTCTCTTTTTGCAGGCCCCACTTCAATGCCCAAAACCTGAGCTTTTTCCTGGTGATGCCCGTCCAACGGATCATGAGATACCCCTTGCTGCTGAAGCACATCTTGGGAACTCTTCCCTCTAATGATATTGCTTACTCCTCCCTGCAGAGGGCGCTGGCTGCCATGGAAGAGCTGAACTGTAATATCAATGAGTTCAAGCGCTGCAAGGAAGTTGGTGAGTAGCAACTCTGCTGGAGAGAAGGCCATGTTCAGGTGTTGCATGTGGTTAATAAGGGAATCCCTTCAGGAGCTGTGCAGGGGTAGGGAGGATCTTTGGATGCTTATGACTTTTCTCTGCCTATTTAATCTGAAAACAGCAACCAAATACACAAAGGTGGAGGACCTGAGTCTAATGGAACGTTTATCCCGTCTTAACAAGCACACCATCTCCAAGAAGACCATGCGCCTGAGCCAGCGTCTAAAGCAGGAGGCTGGCCTTGTGCCTCGGGTAAGGTGAAAGCTGTTATCGTAGCCATGATTCAAAAAATAAGTTTGTACAAATTCCTGGAAGTGAAGTCTACATAGCATGGAATTTTGCTGCCAGATACTTGGAAGCTAGGTTAACCCTGTTGGAAAGAGGATTTTGGTCTGACCAGTGTGGCTATTCCTATGTTCTTATGATTATAACAATAAATATTTAATAAAGGTTGAATTATTTCACTTGTTCCTTCTACCACCTTCCACAGACGGAAAGCAAAGAATTTGATGTATTGGTGGAGAAGTTTCAGGATTTGACTTCGCAGGTGACCCATCTGAAGGAGAACTTGACAACCTACCTGAAGAATCTGGAGGTGAGCTGTGATCAACGTAGGGTGTGTGTGTGCAAGATGGGCAGGCAGATTTGGAGCTGAAGAATCGCTCAGCCCATCGATGGCTCAGAAGACGCAGTACAAGAATAATGCAGAAAGGGCATTGGAAAGGCTGTGATTGGTGGGTCTCTTGAACTAGGAGTTCCAAGAAAATCATAGCAAATGTATTGTTATGGTGTTTGAGGTTTGTGACAACCTTGTGCATGGGTTAACCTTGTACTCTCGGTGTCCTTCCTTTTGTACAGGTATTTCTCATTGTTACTCCTCACACCTGTGAGCTGGATATCACTGATGGGCCAGTCCAGCAGTATCGCTGCTTTGCGGAAAGCCTACATCAGATCACCTTCCTGGAGTTTGTAAGTGACCACATTAGGGGAAGAGCCTGCAGCTTCTGTGCTACTTTAGACATCAAATTTACCTGCTGTAAAATGCCGTGAATTAATTTTTTCATAAAGGTGGTTAATAAATCTCAATAAGTAAATAAATAGATAATACAATGCAGTCTCATTTATCCAATCTTCGCTAACATGACTGACCAACAGACACCCCTCCACCCCCTTGGTGATATTATTGCATCGCTGTTAAGAAGCACAGAGGGAAGTTTTGCACCTGAGACAATTTATTTTGGACCTGGGATCCTGATTTTGCTGCCTTTATGGGTTACCCAGTGGTGTAGTGAGGTGGGCAGGGGGGAGAACCGCTCCATCTTCCCGGGGCTGCCGGCGCCTCATCTCCTTTCTTCCCCCCCCTCCCGTGTACCTCTAGAAATGTTCACCAATGCGAGCTGCATCTTCTACGTGCTGCTTACGCTGGCCTCATCTCCCTTCTGATATCACTTCCGGGTCACGGAACCAGGATATGATGTCAGAAGAGAGCCAAGACCGGCATGAGCAACAGGTGTGAACATCAGTACCTAGAGAATGACACATTTGTCCCCGCAGGAACTCAATTTCTCTGTCCCGTCCTCATGAGTTTTGTCGCTGTCCCTTTCCTGTAAGCTCTGCCTTAATTGCACAAGCCTCAAACACTTATGACTTTAAAGTGTTTGAGGCTTGTGCAGATGAGGACAGAGCTTGCAGGAATGGGGCAGGACGGGAAAATATTTGTCCCTGTGTCATTCTCTATCATTGCCCAGATCAGTGGTTCCCAACCCTGTCCTGGATGACCACCAGGCCAATCGGGTTTTCAGGATAACCCTAATGAATATGCATGAGAGAGATTTGCATATAATGGAAGTGAGAGGCATGCAAATCTGCTCCATGCATATTCATTAGGGTTATCCTGAAAATCCGATTGGCCTGGTGGTCCTCCAGGACAGGGTTGGGAACCACTGGCCTAGATGTAGCAGTTTGACGCCTGACTGTGTTCAACAAAGCAGGTGCTGAAATAGTCCGAATGCTCATGATCTGCCCATGTCTCTCCCATGTGAATGCCGCCTTTGCGGTTACACGCTAGAACATTTGGGCACCTCCAGTATGCTGCATAACTTCCGTTAAAGGGCTGGAGGCAGTTCAAGCCATGTAACATGCGGGAAAGATCAAAAGTGCTGTGTAGAGGAGGAAGCGCTGAAAAGTGACCAGGCAGGAATCGAGGCAGAGCATCTAACGGTGAAGAGATGGGGACTAGGAAGTCAGAGCAGGGAACAGTCAGGCCAACAAAGTGCCTCTGATGACAGGCTTCATATACTTCTGCTCTGCTATTCAATTCAATCCCTGTCCTCTGAGGCACGAATGACACGTTGACAAAATTTATCACTGTTCCCATCCCTGCCTATAACCGTGGAAAACCATCCCCATGTCATTCTTTAAGGAGAGAGGGAAGAATCAGAGTATGAATGGACACAGCCAGGGCAGGATTAACCAATAGGCCAAATAGGCACGTGCCTAGGGCCCGAAATGGTCAGGGTGCCCCGATGAAGGAGGGCATCAACGTTGTTTTTTCCAAACGGCGATGGGCCCCTCCAGCATTGACCGGCAACGCGGGCCCCCCCCCCCCCCGATCGTCAACGTGGCCCCCCTATCAATGAAAAGTAAGACAAGCAAGCAATGCGGGTAAGAAAGGCAACGGGAACTGTAATTGTGGAAGCGGTGCTGCTTGCCCAAAGCTTCCCTCTGACGCAGCTTCCTGTTTCCGCCTGGGCGCATGGTGGGGCGGGGCAGGGGGGCCCAGTGTACTTGTGTGCTTAGGGGCCCTCAACGAATTAATCCTGCCCTGGACACAGCCACTGACCCTCAAGCCTTGCTTTGAAGAATGCTGGTGTAGAAGGACTGAGGTTGAGAGAGACACTAAAGAATGACACGGGATTGCTTCCTATGGTTATTTGCGGGGACGGGAACGGTGATGAATTTTGTCTCTAGCACATGTTCCTCTGCTCCTGATAACATCAGGCCACCAAGGTCCTCAGCCTTTATGTGACATCTACTATTTGTTCAGCACAGACTTTCTTACTTACCTTACAGAGGAGGAGACTGGAACGAGTGGTTTTCCAGCCACTGTGCAGCCTTGAAAAATCCCTAACGGGGCCCCAGCAGCTCATCAAGAAACGTCTGGTGAAGTTGCTGGATTATGAGCAGCTGCAGGAGAAGAAGCGCGAGTCGGGCATCGTCACGTATGAAGATGAAACAGCCATGAGCACCTACCGGGCTATTGATTCCATGCTTCTGGCCGAACTGCCCAGCGTGAATGAGGTGGCTCACAAGTGGTTGGGACAGATCCTGCGTGCCTTCGTGACCCTTCAAAGGGACTTAGCCAAGCAGGTGCTTCAAGTGGCTGGAGACCAGCTGAGTAAGGTAACAGATGCTTTTTTCTTGAAGCAATTCTTTGCCTGCTCTTCTCTGTTGGATCTGGGACATGTTGCACTGATTTCAGTCCTTGTCCCTGTCTCTGGGCCCTTCTTCTAACATTTCTAGCCTACCGTTACAGTGGTCTTCACTCCCAGTCCTCGAGGGCCGCAAATGAGCCAGGTTTTAACGATATCCCTAATGAATATGCATGAGATCAGTTTGTATATAATGGAGGTGGTATATATGGAAATCTATCTCCTGCGCTTTCATTATTAGATACACACAGACACCCAGAAGAGCTAGTATCTGCTCTGTGATGCTTAAATTTAATCAACACACATGGAACATCGAAACATGACGGCAGATAAAGGCCAAATGGCCCATCCAGTCTGCCCATCCGCAGTAACCATTATCTCTTTCTGTCTCCGAGAGATCCCACCTCCCTATTAGAAACATAGAAAGATGATGGCAGATAAACATAGAAACATAGAAAGGTGACGGCAGAAAAGGGCTACAGCCCATCAAGTCTGCCCACTCTAATGGCCCACCCAGTCTGCCCATCCGCAGTAACCATTATCTCTTTCTGTCTCCGAGAGATCCCACCTGCCTATTAGAAACATAGAAAGATGATGGCAGATAAACATAGAAACATAGAAAGGTGACGGCAGAAAAGGGCTACAGCCCATCAAGTCTGCCCACTCTAATGGCCCACCCAGTCTGCCCATCCGCAGTAACCATTATCTCTTTCTGTCTCCGAGAGATCCCACCTGCCTATTAGAAACATAGAAAGATGATGGCAGATAAAGGCCGAATGACCCACCCAGTCTGCCCATCCGCAGTAACCATTATCTCTTTCTGTCTCCGAGAGATCCCACCTGCCTATTAGAAACATAGAAAGATGATGGCAGATAAAGGCCGAATGGCCCACCCAGTCTGCCCATCCGCAGTAACCATTATCTCTTTCTCTCTCCAAGAGATCCCACCTGCCTATCCCAGGCCCTCTTGAATTCAGGCACAGTCTCTGTCTCCACCACCTCTTCCGGGAGACTGTTCCACGCATCGACCACCCTTTCCGTGGCTTCAGTACAAGTGGTGAAAAGGACCCTCTGCACTTAATTACAACAAAATCATGGAGAGAAAGAGACCTGAGAACATTTTCACCACAGTCACTGGTCTCTAAAAAGAACTGCAGCGTTAAGAAGTTTGTTTTTTTAGAGCCCCCCCAATGCAGAAACAGACAAAGACGCCTTTACTCTCTCTAGTACCAGCTTCCGCTTCTCAAACCTTTAACCCTTGAAACGCCAAACGCTTCCCCATCCTAATGTCTTACCACTCCCCATTTACCTTCCTTTTCTACTAATTTTACTTCAATGTTTTTGTTTTTTTAAACTTTCCCTCCCCAACTTCCCTTTTGTTCCATGTACGTCAATGTGAATCCGTCTAGTATGTTTAATATTTGATAAAATATGCTTTTATTTACCTATTTTAATTGTTTTCTTCAATCTTTTTATATTGTACACCGTTTAGACGCTTGTTTTGATAGACGGTATATCAAAAATAAAGAAACTTAAACTTGATAATCCGAAAAGTCTGTGTGATGGCTCGACTCGCACGTATTTCAACCAATATGGCCTGCCTCAGGAGCCTGATTCAAAATATTCAGTTACTTGAGTGGTGTAGCTTACAATGAATGAAACACCTAGTGTGGCTTGTGGAGATTTTTCTCCTAGCCCCCATGCAGGACATATTGTACTGAAAATAAGGGGTGAAAATTTTCTCAGGTCTCTTTCTCTCCACAATTTTGTTGTAATTAAGTGCAGAGTAGAGAATGACACGGGGATAAATTTTTCCCCGTCTCTGCGGGAACTCATTTTCTCATCCTGGAGAGTTCTTTTCCTTTCCCTGCCCCATTCCTGGGAGCTCCGTCCTCATCTGCACAAGCCTCAAACCCTTTAAAATCCTAAGTAGTAACATTGTAGAGCTCAGACTGTGATGTCATAATGCCTCATTCCACCAATGCCTAAGCTCCGTCCTCATCTGCACAAGCCTGAAACCCTTTAAAATCCTAAGTAGCAACATTCTAGAGCTCAGACTGTGATGTCATAATGCCTCATTCCACCAATGCCTAAGCTCCGTCCTCATCTGCACAAGCCTCAAACCCTTTCAAATCCTAAGTAGTAACATTGTAGAGCTCAGACTGTGATGTCATAATGCCTCATTCCGCCAATGCCTGAGCTCCGTCCTCATCTGCACAAGCCTCAAACGCTTGAAAATCAATAGTAGCAACATTCTAGAGCTGAGATTGTGATGTCATAATGCCTCATTCCACCAATGCCTAAGCTCCGTCCTCATCTGCACAAGCCTCAAACGCTTTAACATCATAAGTGTTCAAGGCTTGTGTGGTTAAGGCAGAGCTTACAGGAATGGGGAAGGGACAGGGAAATTGAGTTCCTGCGGGGACGGGGACAAATGTGTCCCCGTGTCATTCTCTAGTCCTTTTGTCATAGCTGCCTTGTACAACTATACTGCTAGTTGATGACTGATATATTTATAGTAGTAATTTATTTGTTAGATTGTTTGTGGAAGCAAAGCAAAGATTTTAGGCAGGTTTGGAGAACGGCTAGAAGGGAGCAATTCACACCATCCCAGAAAGTCTCTATTCCAAGCGCCTGGTGCAACAAGGTTGAAAACATGGAATAGGAGTTTGTGCTGGGGGAAGGGCATAAGTAAAAGCTGCTTGCTGAGAGGGAGATTGGACACGTACTGAAAAGCACTGTGTGAAAATGGAAGGGAACGGAGAGCCCCCCATCCCCCAATCTCCTGCGTTTCTCACAACAGGATGGTCATTCTTTGGCTGGCTCTTGTTTTTTCACAGTCGCCTCACAGTCACGTCCCCACGTCTGCGTTCTGGAAGCTGACTGAGGATGCTTTGCACCAGTTTGGACCACAGCTGAGCGAGTTCTGCAAGAACTTTGAGCAGGTCCTGCCAAGTCCATCTGTCCAGGTCAGTAAAGAAGCTGCTCTATCCATGTTTTATGTTAAGAACATAAGAAGAGCCTTACTGGGTCAGACCAATGGTCCATCCAGCCCAGTAGCCCGTTCTCACGGTAGCTAATCTAGGTCACTAGTACCTGGCCAAAACCCAAGGAGTAGCAACAGTCCAGCATCTCAAAGAATAGCAAGATTCCGGAACCCCAATGAGAGCAACATTCCAGAGGTGAGATTGTGATGTCATAATGCCTCATTCCACAGTGCCTCAGAGCCAACCTCATCAGTGATGTCACCATGGCTTGATTGTCCTATACTTGGCTCACGTAAAAACATGAGAATAGCCATACTGGTTCAAACCAATGGTCCATCAAGACCTGTAGCCCGTTCTCACGGTGGCCAATCCAGGTCTCTAGTACCTGGCCAAAGCCCAAAGAGTAGCAACATTCCATGCTACCGATCCAGGGCATTCTCACTCCAGATGGTCTCACAGATTTATGTATAAAGTTCAATTACCCGGATAATATCACACAGGCATTCTCAATCCAACATCCGAGTATCCAAATGCTCAATGTTTGTTGCTTAATGTAAATTTTCAGAAACTTTTTTGGCTGATTATACCATTAATCTTTATATAGAAAAAAGGCCTCAGAAACACCTCTATTAATCTTCTCTCTTCACTGCATGGCTTAGTTGATAATGAACTTTTCAGTTCTTGGCGTCCCTGTTTCTGACTGTTGTTGCTCCCTTTACCAGCTTCTGAGCCCCACAACCAAACAGCAGATAATGTCTCTTGTGAAGAAATACGGCCCAGACAAGGTCTACCAAGTGACAGGCAACATCAGTGGCAGCAGAGACATGGACTTGACTCTCCAAAAGGGACAGGTGGTGGCCCTCCTGCATGACACGGACACCAAGGGCAACCGGAACAGGTGGCTGGTGGACACTGGAGGTACAAACACCCAACAACAGCCGTAAGGTTAGGGCACGAAGGTAGGGTTGCCAGATTTTCCTTTCGGAAATTCATCGTGTGAATCTTACCCTAACTCTAGATAGCAACTGAGTGTAGTGTGCGGAGGGGGGGGGGTTGGTTTTCCCCTCAAAAAACAGGGTCACTTTGTAACCCTCACAAATAAAAAATTGTCGGGTCTCGGTGTATGCTGACGCGCAAGTGTTCGGCGTGTGATTGTCGGCACGCCAATGTCGGTGTATTACTACTACTACTATTTATTATTTCTGTAGTGCTGAAAGGCGTACGCAGTGCTGAACATTTTAACATACAATAGACAGTCCCTGCTCAGAAGAGCTTACAATGAGGTTTCACAATCTTATATTGTACCAGAGACCAAGAAGGGTTAAGTGTCTTCAGTGGCATAGTGAGGGTGAGAGGCACCCCTCCCCTGCCCCCTTCTCCACCCCCCCATCCGCTACTTCCCTGCCCCCTCCTCTTCCCCTGTACGTCTTTAACATTCTTGGTGCAAGCAGCAACCCCAAGCTGCTGCTCACGCCAGCTTCAGCTCTTCCTCTGATGTCACTTCCTGGGCATGGTCCAGGAAGTGATGTCAGAGGAAGAGTCGACGCTGACGCAAGCAGCAGTTCCTGCTTACACCGGGAATGTTAAAGTGGTATGGGTTAAGGGAAGGGGCACACATGCGTGATAGTGGGGGGGGGGGCGGAGAGGAGGATGGGCCCCCTTTACTATGCCACCGAGTATCATGCCTGCGATCACAAGGAACATCGTGAGATTTGTATCCTAGCTTCCCACACAAATCACTAAGCTATAAATCCACTAGGTGCAGAGGAGCAAGACCTGAGATACTCTCTCCCAGGGAAGGTGTTTTAGAATATTTTAGAGGTTTTGTAAGTTTGCACTGGAAAGGCTCAGCTGCAGTTCAAGTGTTAATAACTGAGGGTTTAGCAGTTTGAGTTCTCCCTAGTATTTTATCTGTACTATATGTAACAATGGGAAGCGTTGTATCTACTTACCCTATCGGCTCCACCTACAGGTTCTCGAGGTTATGTGCAACAGGGCAAACTCCAGCCGTACCACCTGGTCCATGACCAGACTCCCTTGCAGCAATCCGCAACACCAGATAATGACACGGAGAACCACCAGCATTCTTACACCATGCAAGAGATCCCCACTGCAGAGGTGCCCAGCGCTAGGCCACCTTTCCACGTAAGTGTACAGGAATGCAAGAGACCTGCGTGCCGGCAATATAGTGAGTCTTGCACAGTGATTTCGGAGCAGGTGCAACGAGTTGCTTAGATGCGGACACAGTAGGCTCTGTTGCTGTATTCACGTGCGGTTCTCTTCTGATTTACAGATGGTGGCGGCGTATGCTTTCTCAGCACGGAGCAGCCAGGAGGTCAGCCTGCAGCCGGGGCAGCTGGTGAGAGTGCTGGAAGCCCAGGATAAGATGGGCAGTCGCCAGTGGAGTCTAGTGGAAGTCAATGGACAGAGGGGCTACGTGCCCTCCAGTTTTCTGATGGCGGTACCCCTGCAGAACCCTAGTACCTGGGCAGCGCCAGGATGGACATTTCCACCCCAGCAAACGTAAGGAGATTCCCTCCATCTCAGATTGAACTAGGAAACCACGCACGAAGTGAGACACAGGCGAAAAATGGCAGCGCAGAGAAAGCAAGTAGTGGACAACCCTTCCAGATGTGTCCACACGTCAGGAAGTTTCCGGAATGGAAGTGTGAACCTTTTTGTGTCTGACCTGGTTTGCTAAAACGGCCTTCTTTCTCACCCACCTAATTACCTCTATGACCTTGTCAAATGAGATGTATTGGACAGTGATTTCCTCCTTTGGATATAATCATTTAAAACAGGACAAATTTTGAACGAGGCAAACCATATCTGGTTCTTTTTTGGGGGAGGGGCGGGGGCATAGGTGCTTGTGGAGGAATGGGGATTCTGGAAAGGTGTCTACCATGTGGCCCATAGATACTTGTTTTGCAATTTGTCATCCACCGCAGTTGTGAATCAAATTGTGAGGCCACCAGGACAGACAGGGAAAATGCTTGAGGACCTGAATAAATTCATGTAAACCGTTCTGAGCTCCCTTGGGAAAATAGTAGAGAAAACTGAATAGTGTGAAAAGTGTCTGTCTCTGGTAACCAGAGCTGATACTGTGATGTCACAATACCTCATTCCACCAATGCCTAAGAGCCAACCTCATCAGTGATGTCACAATGGCTTCATGGTCCTATATTACTACATTTTGATTTCTAGAGTGGTTCAGTGGTTAAAGCTACAGCCTCAATCCCACGCTGCTCCTTGTGACCTTGGGCAAGTCACTTAATCCCCCCATTGCCCCAGGTATATTACATAGATTGTGAGCCCGCTGGAACAGACAGGGAAAAATGCTTGAGGACCTGAGCTCCCTTGGAAAAAAACTGAATAGTGTGAAAAGAGTCTGTCTCTGGTAACCAGCGCTGAGATTGTGACATCATAATACCTAAGAGCCAACCTCATCAGTGATGTCACAATGGCTTCATGGTCCTATATTACTACATTTTGATTTCTAGAGTGGCGCAGTGGTTAAAGCTACAGCCTCAGCACCCTGAGGTTGGGGGTTCAAACCCAGGCTACTCCTTGTGACCTTGGGCAAGTCACTTAATTGCCCCAGGTACATTAGATAGATTGTGAGCCCACCAGGACAGACAGGGGAAAATGCTTGAGGACCTGAATAAATTCATGTAAACCGTTCTGGGAAAATGGTATAGAAAATCGAATGAATAAATCAATCACAGCAGAAATGCGCACAGCTCATTATAATTGTCACTTTTTCCTGTCAGTGCCTGCGCAGTTGTTCACTTAGGCGCTGACAGGAAGGGTGACATTTTTTTAAAACCCCCAAAACATACTGGCACCAAACCTACAATCTTTTGTAGAGGCCCCCCTTCTCTGACTGGACTCCCATCCCCACAATTAAGTTTTCCTGGCAGTCTAGTGGCCTCTCCTCCCACCCATCCTCACATATATTTAACCGGTAATCTAGTTGCCCAGCCCCTCCCTTCCTCCCCCAGCCCCAAACCACTTTCCTCAGTTACAAAGAAATGTAATCCCTCCTACCCCAATCCTTGCCTCATCCCACCCATTGCATCTAACAGGAGAGGCAGGAGCAGTGCCCACTCACGCCTGCCTCTGGCACTGCCATCTTTTGAGAAAATGGCTGCTCCTAGCCCTAGATGATGCTGTGGGTGCTTGAGCACCCCCAATATTGAGCAAACTCATTGACTGTGTCCAGGGAGGGCTGGTTTCAGTTGGGTTTGGCTCCCATACTTGCGTGCGTTCATTGTGGACACCCAGCTAGCTGTGGGGTCACTAGATCAAGTCGGGAGTTAAGCTAAGGTTCTTTGAATAAAAATGCAGTGTATAAAGCAACTGAATATAGAAATGCATATATTTCTACATTGTATATTTTATAAATACATAGATATTTATGGATTTATTTAAACGTGTCAGATTAACTATGTAATGTGATATGAAATACAAATGTTTGCTTTCTTCTGAGAATCAAATGTTTCTGGCTTCTCTATCTTTATCTCCTCCCAGTGGAATCTGCCACTTCTTCCCCACCCTCCTTCCCGTTGCATTCCCACGTGCCTCGGGATACCCTCACCAGCTCCAGGGCTGTAGTAATGCAGCCTCCATGGACTGAAACAGGAAAGACTCGCTGCCCAGTGCGACTAGGTCTGATCTCATCTGTGACTTCTGCTGTGTACTCGTGAATAAAAGAACCTAAAAATGCAAAAGGCAACGCGTAGCGCAGGTTTTAGCGCCGGCAGCGGTGGTAACTGCTCCGACGCTCACTATGAGCGCTGGAGCAGCTACCGCCGCTGCCGGCGCTAAAACCCGCACTACGTGTTCGTTAAAGAGGGGGAAAGTGTATTACAATAATCTAATCAATCTGTAATTAATGCATGTCACTGATAACGAATATTCCAAGGGGGAAAAATCCATCCCTGTTGCTGCTCTTTACTTTTGCAGGATTGTGCGAGAACTGAGATCGCGGAGAATTAAATGAGTTTGAGAGGGGAAGAGGAGTGGTAAGTAGAAGGTGGAAAGTAGGGAGAGAGAAGGAATCCATCTATTTTGAGTTCTCTGTAGTCTGCAAAGCTCAATTGCACGTCCTTGAAGCACCCAGGAACTATGATTTTATATACAGTTCTGGAGTGGATGTTGGACTTCTTGGAAGTGACTGAGTGTCCTGCAAGAGACATCCTAATGCGCTCAATGAGCCCCTTAGCACTGAAAATATTAGTCCACAATTATTGGTGAGAATTGACATTAATTACAATTTGCATGCACATAACTTTTAAGTGTGAATCTGAAAAGGGGGCGTGGCCATGAGAGGGCCCTTGGAGGATCAGGGGCATTCATTAATAAGTTTGTTAATGTTCCCCATTTTCATTTTTTTAACTGTACAACGCTTAGAATGTATGATTAGCGTTTCATCAAATTTTAACAAAACTTGGAAACCCAACTTTGGGCACCATTTCTACGAGAGCCATTTATAGAATTGAGTCTTGAATGTCGAGTGAATTAGGGTCTTCGAGAGTAATTTTCCTGCCTCCAGTTCTTCAACACCCACCTGGTGTTCACCATACATTAATGCTGGTGCTAGAGCTGGGGGTCTCAAAGTCCCTCTTTGAGGGCCGCAATCCAGTCGGGTTTTCAGGATTTCCCCAATGAATATGCATGAGATCTATGTGCATGCAGTGCTTTCAATGCAAATTCATTGGGGAAATCCTGAAAACCCGACTGGATTGCGGCCCTCAAGGAGGGACTTTGAGATCCTGTGCTAGAGCATTGGCATTTGGGTTTGAAATTAAATAGTTTCCATTATCCATGATAAAACACACACACATATACCAGTTTTAATCTTTAATTTCTACTCTGAACTAATTAAACTCAGATCCCCAGATTGATAAATACATACATACTGAGCTCTGCCACTAGAGGTCGCCATCACCATTATATCAACAGCAGAAGGCTTCATTCTGAGTCCCAAGTTACTGCAGAGTAAATTAAAACAATACTAAATATTTTTCATGCAATTCTTCATTGCCCCAGGCACAAAATAGGTACTTGTCTAAAATATGTAAACAGCTTTGATTGTGTAATTACACAGAAAAAGCGGAATATCAAGTCCCCACCCCCTTTACTCTTTAATACTTAAATGGTTTTTTTATTGGGGTTGGCCCACACATAACATTTAAGCAAGCATCTTACTCTCTGAGCAAATATAATTATATCACTTTTCAAATTAAGTTATACATTTATCAGTGACCAATGTCCATAGCTCTTCAAACCTCTAGGATGATGGCAATGTGAAAATGCATTCTACTGCCCTGGTAGAGGGAGGGGGAGCAAGGACGGAAACCCAAAGCTGTCCACACAGTGGCAATACCTAGCTTCTATAAAACAGAGGATGGTGGTCAGTGGCCGATATAGAAATAGTGGTTCTGAGTAGAATTTAAAACACGAGATACCTAGACTGTTCCCCCTACCTTATGTGTTTTCCTTCCTTTTTCTTTTCTGTCACAAACTGGAGTTCTTCCCCTGTCCCTTTTTGTATTGTAAGTCATTTTTATTTTTACTATTCTCGCTAAATGGTATTGGTTTTATTGTGCGTTAATACAAATTTAATTGCAAGCCGCTTAGTTACTCTCTGATTCGCAGGCTATCAAGAAATAATGAAAAGTTGAAACTAGAAGAGCCCAGCTTTCACCTGGTTCCTGAAGTGGAGATTGTCTTGCTTTGAGCAAAGTCTTTCAGGGAGTGGAAAACTCTGGAATGAGAGGGGCATAGGTTGAAGGTGAAAGAGGATAGGCCAAGAATTAACCTCAGAAAATACTTTGTCATGGAAAGGGTGGAGAACATGTGGGACGGCCTCCCGGTGGAGGTGGTGAAGATGGAAAAAGTATCTGAATTCAAGAAAGCTTGGGACAAGTGTGTTGGATCACTAAGGGAGAGGAAGGGATACTCGATGGTGGATAGGTAGATATGGTCTTTATCGGCCTTCATTTTTCTGTATATCGTCAGTATGTAAACCACTTAGGTTCCAGAGTTTGGAGGCTACTCTAGAGAAGGTTCCTTGGTTGACTCCACGTGACATTAATTATATTTAATGTGTTTTGCTGCCCAGGCACCGACTTTGAGACTAAAGGACTTTGTTTTTTTCAAGAGGCAAAGTTAAACTAATAGCCAGTGGCCTCAATGGGATCTGGTGACTGTCCTATTTTTTTAAGAAGCATACGCTGCCTTGTATTTTCATGTGCTCACATAAACAATCTGCCTTCAAACCCAACTGACATCAAAAGGTTTCTGAACAATGTAAATCTCTTCAGGGGCTGGAAGCTTCCTCACAGTGAAAGCAGCAATCAAGCAAATGGCTTGGAGAAGGATATTAATGGTTGGTTCTTCGGGATGGCAGCTGATGAGATGAACAAGGTGGTTATTAGCAAGTGAAATCAGAGCTTGCAGGAAGGAGGAAGAGAAAAACTGCAGCTTCCGTCAGAGGATGAATAATGCAATGGAGAGACCCACTGGACCTCGAGGCAGCAGTGAGCCAGATCCTCCTATTAAAATCTGAGCTGGAAAAATGAGTCTGTGTATTAAATGCTGAAAGCTGGGTTTTCATTCTCCGGATGGACTCTGAAATAGATGAGAGCAGGGAAGGCAGCTCTAGGTGACAGGGACCCAGCAGCATCCACCCTTTAACAGAGCTTCTCTGAAAGGAAAATGAGGGTGACCCAAGCGATCCGAGACGACAGCCATCTTCAAGTCTGGGTCCTCAGCTTCAGTTTATTGTTTACAAATCCTGAGATTTCGCTGCTCCTTAATATAAATCAGTGTGCCGTGGCGAGATTTGAAGTGTGCCGTGAGACAGCGGCGAGGAGGCGTAGCTGGTTTTAACAAAGGTTTGGACAATTTCCTGGAGGAAAAGTCCTCTGCTTGCCCTGGATCGGTAGCAGGGAATGTTGTATTAAGAAGACTGAGCTTAGGTCAGGGGTGTCCAATGTCGGTCCTCGAGGGCCGCAGTCCAGTCGGGTTTTCAGGATTTCCCCAATGAATATGCATGAGATCTATGTGCATGCACTGCTTTCAATGCATATTCATTAGGGAAATCCTGAAAACCTGACTGGACTGCGGCCCTCGAGGACCGACATTGGACATCCCTGGCTTAGGTGTTTTCGTTTCGTTTTCCTGAGATGGAGGTTATGGCTGCCATCTGATCCCAGGACAGGCACAAAACTGTTTGGATCTTGACCAAACTGGAAGAATTAAACTCATGCTGGAAGTTTATGAATTTAACAAGGTTTATAACCTGATCTCTCCGAAATGCCCAGAAAATATTAAAGAGGGACGGGAGGGGGCGCACATGCACAGTGGGGAGGGGGGTGGAGAGGAAGACAGGTGCCTGCGGACCCCACTCCTTGCTACACCAGTGATGGCAAGAAAAGATTCTGCTGTTCACTTCCAGGAAGGAAACATTGTAGCTAGTCCTGCTTTTGAGCTCACACTCGGGGGTTTTAAGATCCTGAATCTCCCCATTGAAATCAATGCTTGCAGGTCCCAAAATGCCTCATGATAAGGTTGACAGAAAGCCTGGCCTAACATCTCCCTCTCGGCAACTCAGTTTCATTCTGGACACACTCCAAAAGTGATCCTCACCCTCACACAACTCTCTCTCGCAGGGCAAGAGTAGGCAATTCCGGTCCTCGAGAGCCGGAGTCAGGTCAGGTTTTCAGGATCTCCACCATAAATATGTATGAGATGGATTTGCATGCACTGCCTCTTTCAGATGCAAATCTATCTCATGCATATTTATTGTAGATATCCTGAAAACCTGACCTGGCTCTGGCTCTCAAGGACCGGACTTGCCTACCCCTGTCCTAGGGTAAGGGCCCACCCCCTGGCCTGGAGGAGGGGGAGAGGATGACTGTAGTGGATCAGTCGAAAAAATGTCACCCTCTTCTCACAAGCAACAACGCATTTCTAGGTGGGCACTTTTTAGGCTTCCATGCTTCAAGTCACCCAACTTCAGCCAGTAATTTCAAGATCCATTCATGCCCCGAGGGAGCTTTTTCTCTACTGCTTTCGAAAGTGGAGCTTCCCTCATCACATTTTCTGCCTGCTTTTTCCCTCCCTTTTCCGTGGCTTTCCCTTAGATTCTGAAGTATGCCCCAAACCCACAAATTATAGGTAATTTCTAGCGTAAATCTTCTAAACTTTGAGATGAATGATGTGAACATATAAACTAAAGAAAGACGAAAAAAAATCTCTTCAGAGGACAGTTAATTAGAACTGAAAGAAGCTCTGGCTCCAGCAAAGAATCAAACTATTTGTGGCTGATGATTTGAGTGTAATGCTAAGATTTACAGGCAATTAAGACCCCCCTCCCCCCCCCCACACACACACATCTTCTGTCTCTTTCCATTGCTAGTTCCAGTCCTGCAAAGATGCCTGAGTGAAGTTTTAAAGCAGAAACCCAGAGGAGCTTAAAGCGTTTTCACTCCTGGATTGACAACCCTGTGGCTGGTTGTATGAAAAAGTCATTTTCTACATCAAAGCAACTCAGGGAGAAGACGGAAGATTCATTAACAGCATTTTAGTGATTTATCTACATCAGATCTGCTTCTATCATAGCCTTACTGGGTCAGACCAAAGGTCCATCCAGCCCAGTAGCCCGTTCTCACGGTGGCCAATCCAGGTCACTAGTACCTGGCCAAAACCCAAAGAGTAGCAACATTCCATGCTACCGATCCAGGACAAGCAGAGGCTTCTCCCATGTCTTTCTCAAGAATAGACTATGGACTTTTCCTCCAGGAACCTGTCCAAGCCTATTTTAAAACCAGCTACGCTATCCGCTCTTACCACATCCACTAAGATGGAAGCCAACAAAGTTGGGGAGAGTGTGGCGCAGTGGTTAAAGTTACAGCCTCAGCACCCTGAGGTTCTGGGTTGAAACCCAGCGCTGCTCCTCGTGACCCTGGGCAAGTCACTTAATCCCCCCATTGCACCAGGTACATTAGATAGATCGTGATCCAACTGGGACAGACGAAAAAATGCTGGAGTACCAGAATAAATTCATGTAAACCACTCTGAGCTCCCTTGGGAGAAAGGTATAGAAAATTGAATCAATCAATTAATAAAGTTGAGAATAATATGGGGTGTCACTGCATGCCTAGATAGAGAGAGAGTAAGAGGCATGGAGGGAAGTTTAATTGAGGCCTTTCTTCTTTCATCAACAAAAGAGAACAGATGCCTCATGGGTAATCACAGAAGACAAAGCAGTGATGGAGAGCAAAAGAACAAGATGGCCAAGAGGAAATCATAGTTTATTCAGAAAAGAAATAAAATGGAAAACAGACCATGCAACTGTTAAATATGAACTGAAAGCCCAAGGCTTCAGTTTTAAAAGCATTTCTGTACCAAGACAGGAGTAACTGAAATGGAAATTGTAAAAGCCCATTTCTAAACTGGGACTTAACTAGCAACTCTATTGAATGTCCATGTCAACCTGTCCATTGCAATTTCCTGGGCAACTGACTCACCCTCTTGTCATCTGACCTTGAACTGAATAGGTAAAGGCGGAATAGAAAACCTGATTAACATAACATATGCTAGTTCCTTATGTAGTAAATATCAGCACATAAGCCTGGTTGAAAGCAAGGAAATGATCCTCTCCAAAGACAGGAAAGAACAACTGTCACCTCTAACCAGTGTTCAGCAGAAGAGGCCACGAGAGTGAATGACTTTTTCAGTCTCTACAGCCAACACTGGTTAGAGGTGACAGTTGTTTATTCCTAAAACAAAAAAAATACTAAATCAAATCAAGGTGATCAAAGCAATATAAAGTACACATTTTTCTATGCTCATAGACTGGGTTATCAGCAGGGCAGGATTAATTCATTGGGGGTACTCTAGGCACAGAAGTACACTGGGCCCCCCTGCCCCGCCCCACTCCACCTTGCGCCCAGGCAGAAACAGGAAGCTGCGTCAGAGGGAAGCTTTGGGCAAGCCACACCGCTTGCACAATTACAGTTCCCGTTGCCTTTCTTGTCTTATTTTACGCCGATGGGGGTGGGGGGAGGCCGTGTTGCCGATGGGGGTGGGGTCCGCGTTGCCGATCAGGGGGGGCCCGCGTTGCCAATCGATGCTGGAGGGGCCCATCGCCGTTTGGAAAAAACAATGTTGATGCCTTCCTTCATCGGGCCCCCTTGACCATTTCGGGCCCTAGGCACGTGCCTACTTGGCCTATTGGTTAATCCTGCCCTGGTTATCAGACTGCAGGACCAGCCCGCACATTGGAACGTCTGAATCAAAGCACATTTAGGTGTAAAAGTGTTTTTTTTAAATAAAACTTATGATTAGAGGTGATTTTTTCAGACGCTCCAACGTGTGGGCTAGTCCCGCAGTCTGATAACCCAGTCTCTGAGCACAGAAAAAATGTGGCATTTATATTGCTTTGAATCACCTTGATTTGATTTAGTATTGACACTTCCATTTTCTTGTTTTTGCATTTGCCATTTTGGGACGTGTGTATTTTAAGTGTTTTGTTCTTCCCGATTGTTTATTCCATGCTTTCAACGAGGCTTATGTGCTTATATTTAATACCATAAGGAACTAGCCCAGGGGTGGGCAACTCCGATCCTCGAGTGCCAGAATCCAGTCGGGTGTTCAGGATTTCCCCAATGACTATGCATGAGATCTATGTGCAAGCACTGCTTTCAATGCATAGTCATTAGGGAAATCCTGAAAACCTGACTGGATTCCGGCCCTCGAGGACCGGAGGTGCCCACCCCTGAACTAGCATATCTGACTTCTATCATAGGCACCTTTGCCGAAACATGGCCATATCGAGTCGCTTGGACTGCTTTATGTTTTATTTGTTTTTCGAATAAACTGTGATTTACTCTTAGTACCTTCGGCTCACTTGGCCTTTCATCATATTTTTTATTCCCATCAACAGCCTCCTCGGACCACACTGTGAGACCATGCCACCTTTCTTCATGCCTGTTATTTCCTGAGACCACACTTCTCTTCCCCAGTAGGCGATGGGAAATCCTGCTCACTTCCTTCTCTTCACCGGCCTCAAGTTCCCACCTGGGCACAGGAAAACACTAAAGAGGAAAATTCATTCCATCTTCCTTGGCTCCATCCGCTGTCTTCTTCTGTGATGCTGTGGTCTGATTCTGTGTAAGCCACTTCATGCTCTGCATTTGAACTAGACTGGGATAGGATGTAGCTGGAGGCTGGGGTGGAGAGAAACGAAATGCTATAATTACTGTAAGCATCTGATTTTACACACTGGTGATAGTGTTTTTCTAAACCCTACAGAAATTAAAGACTGTGGGAGGCATCTAGCAGAGTTCTGACTGACTCCGGGCCTGCTAGAAAAGGAGACCTAATTTTACCAGGTTTTCCTTCACTTTAGAGGAGAGTGGTTAGAGCTACGGGCCTCAGCACCCTGAGGTCATGGGTTCAAACTTCAACCCTGGGCAAGTCACTTAATCCCCCCATTGGCCCAGGTACATTAGATAAGTTGTGAGGCCACCAGGACAGACAGGAAAAATGCTTCAGTACCTGAATAAATGCACGTAAACCATGCTGAGCTGCTTGGATGAGAGGATGATCGTTTTCAGCTTTGCAAATTACGTTCCCTTGGTAGAACTAAGGGTCAACAAAGAGGTTGCAAGCAAAATCTCCTATTCGACTAGCTCAGTAACATAGTAGATGATGGCAGATAAAGACCCGAATGGTCCATCCAGTCTGCCCAACCCGATTCAATTTAAATTTTTTCTTCTTAGCTATTTCTGGGCTAGGATCCAAAGCTCTACCCAGTACTGTGCTTGGGTTCCAACTACCGAAATCTCCGTTAAAATCTACTCCAGCCCATCTAAACCCTCCCAGACATTGAAGCCCTCCCCAGCCCATCCTCCACCAAACGGCCATATACAGACACAGACCATGCAAGTCGGCCCAGTACTGGCCTTAGTTCAATATTTACTATTATTTTCTGATTCTAGATCCTCTGTGTTCATCCCACGTGTCTTTGAACTCCGTCACCGTTTTCCTCTCCACCACCTCTCTCGGGAGCGCATTCCAGGCATCCACCACCCTCTCCGTAAAGTACAATTTCCTAACATTGCTCTTGAATCTACCACCCCTCAATTTTTACGGTCCATGCTAGTTTCTGTGCTGATGTAACGACAGGAGAGTGGATCAAACAATATTAAAGCAGAAATCAAGATATCAGTCAAAAGAGGGGGGGGGGGGGCAGGGCAGATGGCTTAGGGCGAGCAAGTGGAGAGCCTTAGCAACAAAAACTCACCCCAAATGCCCTGCATTTGGTACCATTCTATAACATGTTAAGGTTCTGCTGTAAAATGCCAGCCGAACTTGGCCTTGGCACACCTACGTGTAGGGACGTCCTCGTACGCCACATCAATGAACAACTGGTGTAAGCTGGTGCCCCTAGGTGTGCCAAGGGAGGTGTGTAATTTATAGACACTACCATGGCCTGCCCCTGCTCCCCCCCCCCCCACAATGTTTACACCCCCTTACACTTGGGCACTGCGTTTGGAAGAGTAGCTATGACACGTGTAGCTCTTAAATGGCGTCTGCCTCTAGGTGCCAGTGTATAGAATTGTCCCCAAAGAGATGTCCTGGCACTAGAATTTCACCATCTGTCCAAGGAGCTTCTGCTCCTTGCAGAGTTCTCACTTTTTATCCACAGGCCTTAGCGCATCCTCATCAAGTGATCCCTTTTAATTGCTGTCTGTCAGGACAAATGATTTTTCTGTGCTCAATAGCTGTTAAATATTAAGTGAGAGCCCAAGGCTTCCTGCATTCTGTGGATGGCTGCTTTGAAATGTCGGGCTTCGGTTTAATCTTTCTCATTGCCATGTCAAGCTCGGCCACTGCTCTGCCGCAGACGTGGGATGCTCCTCACGGCCACTCTTACAACTCCAGTGCTGAGGGGCGCAGCAGCAGCGGCTCCAGACTTTCTCCTTCCCTGGGGTCCTGATGCAGCTCTTCTCTTTCTTCCCTGTAAGCAGCATCCTTCTTTCTGCCATATGGGAGAAGTGGCTCTTAATGCAGCATCTGCTTCTTTTGGCACGGGGCCAATCTGCGATCAATCCAGATCCAAAATACCTGGCAGAGTCCCAAAGAACAGATCCATTCCTGAGCCCAGATAAGGCGCCTGGGTCAGGAATGTCAAGGAGAACCCCCTCCTGAGAGGTGGCATCTAGATGGAGCTGCAGCCCCCCCTCTCCCCAGACGTGGCAGGTGGGTTGGTGGTGAGGACGTTCTGCTCTGTGCACACTCGGGGCAGATTGTTCTTGTTTTAATTGTTTTGTGTTCTTTTTACTTTTAATGATATTTCATTTTGCTTTGAATGTGATTCAAGCAGTTCTGATATGACACATGGATTTCGTTTAGACTCCCAATGAAGACACCTTCTTGGTGTTGAAATACTGGCGATGTAGATAATAATGGACATTTTTCAATAAAATGTTTTCTATCACAAGAGTAAACATCTTGTTCTCTCTACTTTTGGTTTCTTGGTTTTGGCTCCGTAGAATATGTGTCTTTCGTTCTTTGCCTGGTATCTCCAGTTGCACAGTTCCAGTAACTACCCTGCTTGCAACCAATATCCCTTTCAGCTAAAGAATGACATGCGGACAAATGTTTATCCGTCCCCATGTGAACTCATTTTCCAGTCTCGTCCCCACAAATTCTTTTCCTGCCCCTGCCCCATTCCTGCAAGCTCCGTCCTCATCTGCACAAGCCTCAAACCCTTTCAAATCCTAAGTAGTAACATTGTAGAGCTCAGACTGTGATGTCATAATGCCTCATTCCACCAATGCCTAAGCTCCGTCCTCATCTGCACAAGCCTCAAACACTTGAAAATCATAACTAGCAACATTCTAGAGCTCAGATTGTGATGTCATAATGCCTCATTCCACCAATGCCTAAGCTCCATCCTCATCTGCACAAGCCTCAAACACTTGAAAATCCTAAGTAGCAACATTCTAGAGCTGAGATTGTGATGTCATAATGCCTCATTCCACCAATGCCTAAGCTCCGTCCTCAGTCGCACAAGCCTCAGACGCTTTAAAAGCATAAGTGGTCGCGGCTTGTGCGGTTAAGGCAGAGCTTACAGGAAAGGGACAGGGACAAGAACAGCGACAAAACTCGCAGGGATAGGACAGGGAAATTGAGTTCCTGCGGGGATGCGGAAAAATATGTTCCTGTGTTTTTCTCTACTTCCAGCCACCCCATTAGTGCCCTTTAACCCATTAAAGTCCAGAGCCATCTACAGGTGCTGAACTGAGATACTTATTGCTCACTGTTGTTGAGAGAAGCCACACAGATTGGAGCAGGTAGCTTGATTCTGGGGAATGAGGGGTGGGTTTAGAAGTCCCGGGGAATTTGTAGCATTCAATTTTAGCTGCCAAATTTCAGACCATTCTTCAAGCTTCACCGGGTCTTTCTTCATGTTATTCACACCATCTGGCGTGTCTACTCTATTGCAGATTTTCATATCATCCGCAAAGAGGCAAATCTTACCCAACAATATCATTTATAAAAGTGTTAAAAAGAACAGGCCCATGAACAGAACCTTGTGGCACACCACTGGTAACCTCCCTTTCCTCAGAGCGACTTCCATTGATCACTACCCTCTGTTGCCTTCCACTCAACCAGTTCTTGACCCAGCCTGTCACTTTGGACCCATCCTGAGGGCACTCAGTTTATTTATTAGTCGTCTGTGTGGAACACTGTCAAAAGCTTTGCTAAAATCTAAATATACCACATCTAGCACACTCCTTCTATCCAATTCTCTGGTCACCTAGTCAAAGAAATTCATCAGATTTGTCTGACAAGACCTACCTCTAGGGAATCCATGTTGCCTCCGGTCCTATAATCCACAGGATTCCAGAAACTTCACCATTTTCTGTTTTAAAAGTGTTTCCATTAATTTGCTTACCACAGAAGTCAGACTTACCGGTCTGTAATTCCCTACTTCTTCCACTTTTGTAGAGAGGGACCACATCCGCCCTTCTCCAGTCCTCCGGTACCACTCCTGACTCTAGAGAAGCATTGAGAAGGTCAGTCAGCAGAGCCACCAGAACTTCCCTTAGTTCCTTCTGCACCCTCAGATGTATACCATCCAGCCCCATCGCTTTGTCTACCTGGCCATACATACCCAAATATTCAGTGCCAGTGCCCAGACATGGCCTGGCACTGAACATCTGTCATGAAGCTGGCAGCGGTATAAAAAATCCTTGAAGCTGAAGATTTATCCATTTTCTGGTGTTCTTAGTGGCAAAAAAACACTGATTTCTCAAATGTAGCAGAAAAGTTCTCATAGTGAGACAGAGAAAATCTGAATTTTCTTACAGGAAATGATGGTAGTTTTTTTCTCCAAATATGTTTAGGCTAATTTTTCAAACTGACCACCTATGTATAAAGGCCATGTGAATAGTATTTTTACCTTTAAAAACTCTCACAGATACAAAGTCTTAATGAACCTTTGCACATGGATCGTGTGTAGATAACGTTTCTATGGAAAATAATGTTCAAAGATGAGAAAATCCACCCAAAACATGCCTTTGTGAATGCCTTCCCCAGTCTAACTAGAAGCAGGCACATAATGGAAACCTGTGTGGTCCTTTAACTGGATTGGGCAATTTCCAGACAGTCCAATTTTCCACAGCAAATGAGTTTGAAAATTGTTTTCCCTAAGCTGAGAAGGACACTGGACTATGCATTTCAGTGCAAGAAAAAAAACCCAACACATTTATTGGCAAGTTGCTGCTTTATGTTTGACTGTGCAGCTGTCAGCTGAAAACATTTCATCTCCCACAGAGATGTGTCTCTGTCCAGACGGCATTGTTAAAAAGGATCCTTCAATATCTGTTTAGAAACTCCTTGTGTAAAATTAAAGAACAAGGTAAAAGCTTTATTGGAAAGCATTTCCCAAAAATGTCCACTAGATGGCGAAAGGGGAAAAGCGTCCTATTACCTCTGACCAGAAAGCTGAGGAAGTGGAACACCTCAAAAGCTCTTGCATGGCTGCAGATTGGCAGAACTAGTACAATCGACCCATCTGCTAACCAATCCTCCCTCCTCCAGTCCAGAGCTGCCACTTTCAATCCAGGCTGATATGTACTCTGGTGATGTTGGGAAACCCCAGCCTTTGAGGTCATTCAGCTCTTATGAAATTCCACAAAATCCTTCTATGCACACTTTGCTACTTTCCAAACATGTATTTAGGCTGTCCCCGTTTTAACACTTAACAAGCTTGAAGAATGGTCTGAAATTTGTCAGCTAAAATTGAATGCTAAGAAACGCAAGGTCATGCATTTGGGCTGCAAAAACCCTAGGGAACGGTACAGTTTAGGGGATGAAGAACTTATGTGCACGACAGAAGAGCGGGACTTGGGTGTGATTGTATGTGATGATCTTAAGGTGGCCAAACAGGTTGAAAAGGTGACGGCGAAAGCAAGAAGGATGCTAGGTTGCATAGGGAGAGGTATGGCCAGTAGGAAATAGGTATTGATGCCCCTGTATAAGACTTTGGTGAGACTTCATTTAAAATATTGTGTACAATTCTGGAGGCCTCACCTTCAAAAAGATATAAAAAGGATGGAGTCGGTCCAGAGGAAGGCTACTAAAATGGTCTTCATCATAAGGTGTATGGGGACAGACTTAAAGATCTCAATCTGTATACTTTGGAGGAAAGGCGGGAGAGGGGAGATATGATAGAGATGTTTAAATACCTACATAATGTAAATGCGCATGAGTCGAGTCTCTTTCATTTGAAAGAAAGCTCTGGAACGAGAGGGCATAGGATGAAATTAAGAGGTGATAGGCTCCGGAGTAATCTGAGGAAATAATTTTTTACAGAAAGGGTGGTAGATGTGTAGAACAGTCTCTGAAAAGTGATGGTGGAGACAGAGACTGTGTCTGAATTCAAGAGGGCCTGGGATAGGCACGTGGGATCTCTCGGAGAGAGAAAGAGATAATGGTTACTGAGGAGGGGCAGACTGGATGGGCCATTTGGCCTTTATCTGCCATCATGTTTCTATGACCTCACAATGCAGGTGTAAAGAGCCTTAGCCTATAGGAAGAGGAAATGCAAATGTTAAGAGCCTCAGCCAATAGGGAGAGGAGGAGATGGATGCTGCGGATGGGCCATTTGGCCTTTATCTGCCATCATGTTTCTAAGTAAATGCCATGATTCCAGATGATGAGCAAAGCAAGCTAGCAGACTTCCCCTGCATTTATCCAGTGCATGAAGGTGGTGGAGGCAGCAGCACGGACTTTGTGATGCATTGTACTCTCAGCCTCAAGTATTCTTTACAGGTCTGGTTTCCACACATGGGCGGAGAGAGCAGGGCTTGTGAACATTCACTGCATCCCAGGCCCGACTGCCACTATTGGGAGATCCAGAGGGAGGGGCAGCAGTCCTGTTCCTGTGACCCCCCCCATCCACTGATCATATGACACCCAATTGGGGGTCTTGACTCACAATTCTCATTCAAAGCAGGGAACTACAGTTAACCATTTTTCAGCAATGCAGAGAGAGAAAGCAGCTCAGAAGGAATCTTCTTTACACACTTATGTAGTCTGCACAGGTCTTCATGTCAAAAGAGAGCCCAGCGTCATACGGATTTTCATAATTGTGTATGAAAGAAGGGAACGGGCTTCCCTCAGAAGCACCAGCTGCTGCATAGCCAGGGATCTGCAATGCAGGCAGCAGGTGTTCTGATCCGCCCTAGAGAAACTGGAGTCTTTGCAGGTCCTGACAACTTTGACTATACCGGGGCTGGCTTAAGCATGAGACAGAGTAGACTGGTGCCTGCTTTATCAGCTTTTGGGGAGCAGTGAAAGAGCCACCAGTGGATACTTTCATTTGCAGGAAGTTTCCAAAAACACATAGGGCTCCTTTTACAAAGCAGCGATAGCAGTTTCTTACCTCTCTTTTACTAAGGCGTGCTAGTCAATTTGGCGCACGTGAGATGCTAACGCATCCAAAGAATATAATGGACGCATTAGTATTTAGCACGTTCGCCTTAGTAAAAGGACCCCTTACGTCTTCCTTCAACCTTGACACACAAAGTCTTTGATGCCACTCACTAAACACCATTTTGCTAAAACAGATCTTAATGGTCACTTCCTGAAGGCCATTTTGGAAACAGGGATTATCCAGTTTTTAGGTTACCTGTAAAAATGTTTGGCGCTCTAGGTTGCGGTAGAAACTTCTACTGTGGCTTAGTAAAAGGGGCGAGGGGTTAAGTATCTCATTAATTATTCCCATCGCTAGATCCTTGATAAATACATTAAAAAGCAGCGGTCCCAGCACAGACCCCTGGGGAACCCCACAATTTACCCTTCTCCAAGGAGAATATTGACCATTCAAGCAGTTCTTCATCCACAATAGGACGTTACCTCCTATCCCCTGACTTTCTAATTTCCTCAGAGCAGTGGCGTAAACGGGGGAAAGTCCGCAGTTGGTACAAAATACTGCTGTTAGATTATCATATGGCTGTTCAAAATTCAACCATGTGACTCCACTTCTTAAAGCAGAACAGATTCCTTGCAAATATAACATAATCACTTTTTTGGTTCTGTTCTCTGCTTCGTTTTTTGGTTCATTCTACATCTGAACACCATCTTCTTTTAGGCAATTCTTCCTTCATGTCCAGAGAAATTCTTCACGTTCAGTCATGGCACCAGTTCGCTGCAACTCTCGTCCCATTTATCTTCGTGAAGAAAAACTGTTTATTACATATAAAGAGCAATTAAAGGCATTTCACTTCTCTCAAGCATTTACTTTAGAGTGGGGGGGGGAGAGTTGGAAGTTATATTATTATGGGGTCCCCCTTTTTCCTTCTCCCTAATTCCCCATTGCAAATTTTATTGTAATTTATCCTTATTGTTCTTCCCTTTAATTGGAAGAGAGTTTGTTTGGGACTGATTTATTTCCCTATTTTATATTCATTGCAAATATTCAATAAATTGAACTTGAACCCCACCTCTTCCCACTCCGCCCCTCGCCACATGCGTCCCCCCCTTTCCTTCCACCACAAGCAACCACTTTAACGTGCTCCTTGCGACCGTATCATTTCTCCTGCTGATGTCACTTCCAGGTGCCGCACCTAGTCTATCTAAGAATCTTCTTCTTTTATTCAGCCTTTTGAACGATGTCTGAAGCAGACAGGCTGGAGATTGCAGGCAGGGCAGCTGATTGGATTCGAGTGTATTAGGGTTTAATTTGTCCAGCTGTGACATGCTTTGCCTCCAAGAATCTGATGGTTCGTCTCTTGTCTTTGTTTATTGCACAAATCGGCTGGTTTAGAAGCCTACTGCCCCCATCCCACCAGTGTTTGCTTTGGTTGTGGGGCAGAGCCCTGATTCTCCTAATACTTTTCTCTCCTCAGGTCGACCCCACCTAAACCAGTCTTTTCCAGAGTCCCACCCACCCAACCAACAATTTTCTGGAGCCTCCTAGAAAGCCTCATTCCTTGAAACGTTGTTCTGTTTAAGTGGCCCCAGCTATAACCTGCCTGGTTTGGTTCTTGTCAGTCTCATTTCCTGTTTTAACTTGGTTTTGCCTGTAAATCCTGTCAGTCTGTCTTCACTGGATTATAAGCTCTAGGGAGCAGGGACTGTCTGTTATAGGTGTTATTTAAATAACCTTAACAATAAGGGGGTGAAAATGATGTTACACTAATCAATGGAGAGTCATCGTTGAGCTCAAAGAATGAAAATAAAGCAGATAAACTACGGTGTCATTGCGCATGGAAAAGTACAAAAAACAGGTGGAAAAGACAAGTCGAGAAGGAAAAGTGTGTGCATGTAATTTCTCTTTCAAAACTGGTGCAAAGTGCACTGGTAAATCGTATCTGCGGACTTTGCCCTGTGTGAGCAGTTTCACAATGTTCTCTTTCAAGACTTAACTAAGCCAAAGTCAGCAGTCCAGGAGGGAAAAAGAAAAGCAATGCAGTCGAAATTCATATACTTCAAAGGCCCGCCAGGTGCAGGTCTAGTGCAGAGAAATGTTTTCTGCATGGAGTGCCGGAAGCAAACCCAATCCGAGAATTGATGAAATGGCAGGATATGCTGTAAGGACAGCAGTGATATGGGGAAATGGGATATGGGTTTAAAGGGTCCTGCAGGGTTTCTTGCTATCTTTTAGACTGTTTAGCTAATGGGAGGGAGCAACACCCCCCCTTTTTGATCTAAGTAGCCCATGTTTCAGTTTTGCAGAGTGGCTATGAACACAGAAAAAAATTGCTGTGCTAGGGAAGCTGCCAAGGTCACCAGGTACTTGGAAAGGGGAGGAGGGGGGTAGACTTTATCTGCTACTCACTGGTCCTCTGCCAGCTGAACTGAGGGAATCAGGTGCCGCTGAGAGACAGAGACATCCTTCAGCTCGAATATTGCAAACATCCCATGGCATTTTCCACAGAGATGTTAATCTTGACGTTCTGGCTAGTTTCCAGTTCAGGCAGCAGAATCTGGTCCCTGCCTGCAGGAAACCACAATGAACTATAGACAAAACCCTGCCTTCCATTCCCCACCCCAAGATTGGGAACAGAACATCCCTGCTCTTTCCACTGCTCATCCCCACTGCACCTATCTTCCCATTAATTAATGGTTTAGGAAAGGGGAGGGTAAGGCTAAATCTTTATTATCACTGTTTACACTTTATCTGTCTTTTCCTTGCTTGCAGGTAGAAAATTCTGCATTGTCTGAAGTATTGATCCCCCTCGTGTCCCAAACAATATAATGCTGCATTTCCTGGGGATTCAGTTCAAAATCCCTCATCAGCTTCCAAGGAAGCTGCTAAGCCTCCCTGCGCTCACCACTAGTTCCGGTTCTACTGACTGCTATGAACCGTCCTCCCTGCAAAAGTCCAAAAGGGGCCAGGAGAATGCCTTCACATGGCACACAGCAGGGGCGTCGCCCTAGGGTGGGCCTGGCCCGCCCACTCAGCAGTGGAGGACTTTGGATAATTTCTCTCCAGTGATTCCTACATGCTGCCAGCGACTGAGCTCCTGGAAGCCTCCCCTCTGACGCATTTGCGTTTCATTTATTTAAAAATTTATATACCGTATATTGCCTATACGGTTTACATAATAACAGGCATAAAATGTTAAATGAAACATACATATTTCAAATATTACAAATCGCCGTACTTTAAAAAGCAGTCAACAGGTACTGAAGACATGTTCAAATCATTCTAAATAGAGAATCTCATCATAGGAAAGCATTAACAAGCAGTTGGGTCTTTAACATTTTCTTAAAATTCATCCTAACATCACAGAAACGCAAGATTCCTGGCAGTGCATTCCAAAGCTTTACACCCGCCACCGACAACATGGCCGCACCAATCTTAATATGGGAGATCGGCAGCCTACCCTCTGAACATAATCTCATACTATTTTCTGATCTCAAACTTCTGGTAGGCTGATCCATTTTTGTAAAACCCTTGAAAAACAGTAGGAGAGACATGGTCCAAAATCTGATGTATTATGGAAAGAATTCTGAAACTGGACTCTTTGCTGTATCGGCAAGAAGGCTTTTTGGGTCAGCTGCCAGCAGTGTTTTTTGTTTGTTTATAACCCGCCTTTCCCATAAAATACATATAAAACAAACAAGGTGAGTGAGCAGCACTTTCACAAATGCAAATTTCTTAATGCCCACATTTCATCTTGCAAGAGTGTGTAGGAGCCGCTGCCGGCAACATGGAGAAAAATGCGCATGGGCTAGGGGTGGGAAAGAGAGCGGCAGCTGCATAGAAAACTTTGTGCCCGCTCATTTTAGGCTCAGGCTTGCCCAAAATTGGCTGTCTTAACTACGCCTTATGGATAATGTGACCACGTCTCCTTTCTACGAGATCTAAAATATTCAGTAAGAAACAGGAGAACAAGAAGAGATTTGTGCAAAATGGACGGACCGGCTTTAACGGGAGCCAAGAAATGCATCTGCTCAGAAGTGTGACATCAGAAGCCCTGTAGTCAGAAAGTCACTCAGTTACCCCCAGTAAGCTCACCTTTACCATTCAGGCTCTGTGGGGCGTCCGCTTGGCCCGATGACTACACTGAAAGGTCAGTGTAAATAATAAATATGATCAGACGCATATTACACATTACTGTTGTGAAGTAGAGTGCACAGGAGAGAATCCTGAGATGGTCTTTTAAAAATAGACTTAATTAGATGGACAGGGAGGCTGACCAAGCCATCCACTCTGAAAGCAAAGCAAAAGACTTCAGGCGACTGGTGAAATTCTATATACAGGTGGCTCCAGCATGATAAGAACAGCCAGACAATCTCGCCATGATGATAAGCAAAGGAATGTTTTCTTGGAAAAGCACACGCTAAATGCAAGGCCCAGGGCAATGGACACGATGGCAAACGGGACCTAAGCAGGGCAGGCAAAATCCTTTCCTCGGCTAGTATGTTTGATATTTAATATTTTCCCTGCACCTCATTTGACAACATAACATCCACAATAAAGACATATTGTAAACAATTCCAAGTGTGGATTTGGGGTAAAGTTAGGTCTGAGTTCTGTTTCCTCCTGCCATGCTAAACTGTTCCTGGAATTAAGCGGTCTAACCCTTGTCCTCTATTTGCTGCTACTGTTTTGAAAGAACTCTGCAAGCCAAGTATCATATCAGGAGCTGGCCGTAAAGCCCTGCAATTTCTCCAAATGATCCTCATTACAAGCCCATAACTCTCGGCTGCAGCTAAAAGTGGCCAGACAAGGTGTCTTTGAAATTCTGGAGTTGAAAGATCAGTAAGTGTCAGGTGATTGTTGGAATTTATCAGGATGTAAAGGCACTTTCAGTCTGGAGAGACTGTGGATATGTGTTTTACATAACTTGAGCTTTAATTTTTAGGTACGAGCGTCTACTGGGTTTATAAAGTCTCTGCAGCTATGGTCGAGCTTTGTGAAAAATTGCAGGCAGACCTTAGGAAATTGGACGACTGGGCGTCCAAGTGGCAGATGAAATTGAATGTGGACAAATGCAAAGTGATGCACATTGGGAAGAATAGCCCAAATCACAGTTACTGGAGGCTAGGGTCCACCTTGGGGTTTAGCATCCAAGAAAAGGATCTGGGTGTCATCATAGACAATACAATGAAACCTTCCACCTAATCTGTGGCGGCGGCCAAAAAAGCAAACAGGATGCTAGGAATTATTAAAAAAGGGATGGTTAACAAGACTAAGAATGTTATAATGTCCCTGTATTGCTCCATGGTGCGACCTCATCTGGAGTATTGCGTGCAATTCTGGTCTCCTTATCTCAAGAAAGATATAGTGGCGCTAGAAAAGGTTCCAAGAAGAGCGACCAAGGTATGAAATGTGAGTAGAGGCATTGGCAGGGTATTTCGGTCTTGCGAGAGTATTCAGGCGATAGGGTCACTCGTCTATCTCTTTTGCATCTCAATGGTCTGTTTGGGGCGTAGATTTGTAATCTGTTTTTCATATAATCTGGTATCATTATGTGGAAGGTTTTGAAAGCCCAGCGTTTCTGGACGGGGAGCCAAGTGCATGGCTTCCTGAGGGAGGTGGTGGAGAACTGAAAAAATGTGTGGGATGAACACAGAGGATCTCTAATCAGAAACTAAGGCCGGTACTGGGCAGATTTACACTGTCTGTGTCCCGTTTGGTTTAGGATGGGCGGGAGAGGGCATTGACGGGAACTACAGCAGTTGGAACCTAAGGACAGTATCAGGTGGACTTAACAGTCTATGGCCCAGAAACATCAAAATTAAGAGACAATTTCGTTTAATCACTATTACTAGGATTATTTCTAGAGCTCTACCAGACGTATGCTAGTCCCTGCTCGAAAGAGCTTACAATCTAAACAGACAAGACAAACAGGATGCCAAGGTGGGGGATACAGTTAGGGGGGGATGGTTAATCTGCTGGCTAGTGGACAGTGGGGAGTAGTTATGAATTGAAGGCTATATCAAAAGGGTGGGCTTTCAGTCTATTTTTAAACAAGGGAAGAGAAGGAGCGTGTAATTTATAATGTGAGTAACTATTGGGCAGATTGGATGGACATTTTATTTTACCATCTCTATTAACATAAGAACATAAGTATGGTCCATCTAGTCCAGTTTCCTATTTCCAACAGTGGCCAACCCAGGTCCCAAGTTCCTGGCAGGAACCCAAAGAGCAGCAACATTCCAGAACTGGTTTTGTGACATCATAACGCCTCATTCCACCAATACCTAAGAGCCAACCATGGCTTGATTGTCCTGGGCTTGGCTTCCATAACTACTTAATAGCAGTCATACTGGGTCAGACCAATCTAGCCAAGTATCCCATATTCAGAGTGGCCAAAACCCAAATAGTAGCAACATGTATGTGGAAACGAATGCCATGACCTTTTCATGTGTAGGAGTAAAACTGCGGAATGGTCTTGTTGGTCAAATTCGGAAATGTGGGGAGAGGAGTTCATTTAGGAAATTGCTGAAAATGCAATTATTTGTTGATGCATTTGACCGATTGTAAAGATTGAATCTTTCTGCTTTTGTCCTTATCTGTTCTGACCTGATTCAATATTTTATGTATGTAATTGTAATGTAAACCGTTTTGGAATAAAACGTTATAGAAATTTTTTAAATAAATAAATAAATTCTATGCCACTGGTCCAGGGCAAGCGGCAATTTCCCCCCATGTCTGTATCAATAGCAGAATATGGACTTTTCTTCCAGGAACTTGTCCAAACCTTTCTTAAACCTAGCTATGCTAACTGCTGCCTTCACATCTTCTGGCAACGAGTTCTAGAGCTTAACTATTGTTGGAGTGAAAAACTATTTCCTTCTATTTGTTTAAAATATTTCCATGTAACTCCATTGAGATTCCCCTGCTTTTTCATACTTTTTGCAAAGGGTGAAATAAATCAATTCGCTCTTATCCATTCTACATCACTCAGCATTTTGGAGACTTCAATCCTATCCCCCCTCAGCCATTTCTTTTCCAAGCTGAAAAGCTCCAGCCTTTTTAGTCTTTCCTCATAGGAGAGGAGTTCCATCCCCTTTATCATCTCGGTCGCTCATATTTGAAACTGTGCCCAATCTTCACGGTGAGGTCGCATCATGGAGAGATATAGAGTCATTATAATATGCTTGGCTTTATTTACCATCCTTTTCCTAATAATTCCTAGCATCCTGCTTGCTTTTTTGGCCGCAGTCGCCCACTGGGCAGAACAATGACACCCAGATCTTTTTTCCTGGGTGCAGATGCCTAAAGTGGACCCTAGCACAAGATAACTATAATTTGGATTATTCTTCCCAATGTGCATCACTTTGCATTTGCACACATTAAATTTCATCTGCCATTTCGATTCCCAGTCTTTGAATAGTTTTGTGTCATCTGTAAGGGCTCCTTTTACAAGGCAATTTACAGTAAAATATAATTAAGACCACAATACAAAGTCTTGCTAGATATAAAATCACAGATCCCTGTCTTGCCATCGTTGGTATAGTCCAAAACAGTGGATCCTTTGGTACCAGCTCCGCTGCAGTTGTTCCTGCAATTGAACTTCTCTGAACAATTCGTGATGTTCCTCCTTTAGCTTTCTCCCTCTTCAGAGGTTATCCAAACCGCAATAGGAGATTAAAACCTGAGCCTTTCTCCTAGATCAGCTGCCTGAAAGGTACCAGGAATTCACTGTTCACACCCTTCTGCCTGTCAGTGATAATAGTCTCACCATGTGATGCTCAGGGAAAGGCCCGACTGTCAGAAGTTATTTGAGATGCCCAGCACTGGAACATTTGATAGGTAGTGAGAGCTTAACCTCTCTACCACCCTGGCATAACAGTCGTTAAGGGTCACATTACAGCAAGCATTAAGTAGCACTGGCATCACGACACTGACATGTCTATCAGGTCTTTAATAGACTCTTGCCCGCCTCAGTGCTCTTGTTTCTAAAACAAGCTTCCCTTTGTCTTACTCCCAAAAGAAAAAGCCAGAGACAATGAAAGCAACATTTTACCAGTACAAACCAACATTTTCCGTGTGAAAATGCTCCTTGTGGACTTGTAACATGGCACTAGAATCCCTTTGAAGAAAACCAATTGTGTCTGCAATTATTCTAGCCAGCATCAGATGTTACTTGCTCGACTGTCAACTGACTCCCACTGTCCCTTCCCTATCACCTGCTGCCTCTTATGAGTGCCAGTCTGTTGAAAGAACCTAGCAATGGGCTTCAGAAACACCTCAAAACTGCATAAAATGTTACCTCCTCAAGAGCGCAGAGTGCCACAGATCAGATCTGCCTCTTTGGGAAGACAGGGAGAGATGTATATTTAGACTTGGAGAATGAGCCACAAAACTAATGAAGTCTACCTGTGCTCATCTCCCCAACACTGTTATCTAGACAGACTGTGTCTGAATTCAAGAGGGCCTGGGATAGGCACGCGAGATCGCTCAGAGAGAAAGAGATAATGGTTACTGCAGATGGGCAGACTGGATGGGCCATTTGGCCTTTATCTGCCATCATGTTACATTGCATTGGAAGAGAATTGATTCTGCAGTGTATGCTAAGGTTGCCACTGTTCTAGGTACAGATCACCCCAGTTGATTTAGGCAGTGTGTGGTTTCCTCTTGGCCTAACCCTTGGACCTCTTATGTTAACTGATGACATTGCCACTACCTCCGATCCTGAAACAAAATTTGAAAAGTGTCGTTCATTATATTCAGTCAAATCAGAGAGTAAAAGAAATGCGACATGGTCCAGATGAAAGGAAAACGGAGAATTGAAAGAGAAGTTACAAGCAAAAGAGAAAGAGTGTGCTATAATGGAACAGGAAAGAGTTTTGGGTGACACAAAATTCTTGCTTGCATTACCAGTCAGACTCTTTGAAAGAGCTGGTACAAGAGCAAATAGCTCAGGACGACCAAATCAAAATGCCAATTGCAGCTTTGCAAATCCAAGCAAGCCAGGTTCCAGTTCGAGAACTGACATTGCAGACTCCCACCCTAGATGAAAACACAGATCATGCCCGTTGTCATAGGGAAATACAGGTCCTTGATGGATCACCGAGTCTGTTTTGGTGGATGGAGTTTCACCAACATGTCTTCTTCCTTTCTCCATCCACAGATTAATTTTTCAGTCACAGAGAAAAAATGCCCAGTCTCAAGATTTCCATTAACCTTAGCAAATTTGATTGCCGAAAGCTTGAAGTCTGCATTTCAGCATGATAGACCTTGTACACGTATATCAAAAGGCGGAGGCAAACCAGAACCGTGCTTACCCAAGGGGTTACACACGAGAAAATACGGTACTCCTGATACACAAGGAAATGAAGCAAGATTCTGATCAGTAAGGACCAGATTTGAAAAAACGTAGCAACCAACAATAATAATAATTGTAACTACATTTTGAAGTTTTAGAGCAGGGTTGTCAAAGTCCCTCCTCGAGAGCCGCAATCCAATCGGGTTTTCAGGATTTCCCCAATGAATATGCATGAGAGCTATTAGCATACAATGAAAGCAGTGCATGCAAATAGATCTCATGCATATTCGTTGGGGAAATCCTGAAAACCCGACTGGATTGCGGCCCTCGAGGAGGGACTTTGACACCCCTGTTTTAGAGCATTGAGTGGAAAAAAAATCTTACCAAACTTTTGTCTCTACCAGCATTGAGGAGTTTGTAAAACCTATGCCAAATGGGCCGAAGACACAGCAGTGAAAGAAGCCGACACACAGATCTCTATTGCCAATTGGCTGGTTTTGGTAGTTCATCTTGGGGTCGATATCCAACCGGCAGTGTTCAGCTTCTCGCTGCTGGCATTATGCCTGGAAATTCAATGCTGGGCCATGTCTGACTCTGGCACTGAGTTTCTGGGTATCTGGAGCCAGCTGCACCATAACTGGTTAAGTGTGATATGGAGCCCTTAACTGGCTATGAGGTGGCAAGCAAAAATAGGATTGATTTTTGTGTGGTTCTGCTTATGTGGCTGCTTCAAGTTTTTGCCCAATCAGCTTTCTAGGCGGTGTACAATACCATAAAAAGATGTATTGACTAAAAAAACTTATTTAGGGAAACAGCACCTTATTAAAAACAATAATAGTTATTAAAAACAAGAACAAAAGGGAAAAGGGTTAGAACTACAATGATCAAGTAGAGAGAAAGACATATAGGGGAAAAAAAACAAAAAGAAGGATGGCAAAAAATAAACCATGAAGCCCTGAAAAGGACATTTAGGTCTCGAAAGCGTCAAGGAAAAGAAATGTTTTTAAATTCATCTTAAAATGGTCAAAAATTGATTCTTCCTGTAAATGGGCCGGAATATTCTTCCAAAGAGATGGAGCGCTGACAGAGAAAATGGTAGACCTCAGAGACGGGATAGAAAGAAGATTTTGGCAGACGATCTTAGTCTTAGAAGGACTATAGGGGATAAGAAGATAATTAATAAATTTGGGTTGGCTATTTTGTCTAGTTTTAAAAATTAGTAAGTGATTCTGTGTTCTACTGGCAACCAATGAGCTTTATGGCATGGTCTAACTTCTTTGCATTAAATATCATCTTTCCTGCAGGAAATCACAAGAGAGAGACGGGTTCTACCAATTTGGATATGGACCTAATCATGCTGTGCTGAATCCTGGCCCCCCAAGAGTTGCTTTTCTAGGTCAGTGTCCTGCAAACATTTCGACGGGTGCCCTGGCCTGCGCGGAGACCCATCTGGCTGGGCCCCTGAACCGTCACTTCATTGGGGGATCCAGGAGGAAAAGACCAATTAATCCCCTGAATGGTAACTGGGAGAACTTGCTGCTCTCTCTGACGTCACTTCCTAGGCGCGGGGCCCCGAAGGGAAGCGGACGCTTGCGCGGAAGATGGGGGGTGTGTGATACATGGGGGTGCTGCGATTTGCCCAATGGGGATCCCCGTGGTCCTTGCAAGCGGAGTCGGCAATGAGCTTGGAGCATGTGTGACGAGCGCGAGCCGGTCCCGTCCCTCCTCCCTCCCCCGCCTCCGCCTTCCGCCCTCCCCTCGCTCCACTCGCTGGAAGATGGCCGACTGCGGCGCGCTGCTGGATGAAGAGCTCTCGTCGTTCGTCTTCAGCTACCTGAGCGAGGGCCAGGTAAAGGGGCGCGAGGGGGGCCGGGGCGGGCGCGAGGGCAGCCTCGTTGGTGACAGCGCGCGCGGGGAGAATGCGCGCCTAGTCGCAGGCTGCAGAGCTCGCGCCGCCGCTGCTGCTGCTGCAAAAGCCTTCCGACTGCCGCAGGGCTCCCCAAGTGCTCGCGGAAAGTTTCGCCCACCTGCAGGAAGCTCTTCAGTGCATGCTCAGGGACGCTCGCGCCATAGAGCAAGGACTTAGACTCACCCTCTGAGGAGGGAAACGGCTCCCATTCATGCCGCTGGGGGCTCAAGATTCGGGCTAATGACAGCCGCAATCCAGTCGGCTTTTCAGGATTTGCCCAATGAATATGCATGACATCTATTAGCATATTCATTGGGGAAATGGAGGGACTTTGACGCCCCACGAGGACCCCTAGGTTGAATGAAGCGCAGCAGAAGCCATTGAGGAATAGAAATGGGCGTGGCCAATAGCTGGCCCCACCTCCTCCGGTTCTGCTGATGGGAGCATCTGAACTTTGCTTAGACCTCTTCCCCAGTCCCTCACTGAAACCTACTGATTAGGGCACCTTCTGTGGTGCTTTTATCAATTTACCTATATAACAAGTTTGTTCAAATCCTGATAAGGCAGGTGATACTTATACGTGTGCAGCTTTGCTAATCTGTCCTTCACTGGCAATGGAGTCCTGCGCAAAGCGCTGCTTTTAGAATTTTATTATCTGAACAGTGGCGTAGCAAGCGTGAGAGACGCCTGGGGCAGTGGTGCCCCTCCCCTGCCCTAGTCTCTGCCCCCCCCCCCCCCACCGCTGCGAGCAACAAGAACTTCAAGGTGCTCCTTGCGACCTCATCAGCTCGCCTTCTCACGCCACTTCCTATGCGCACCCAGCGGGACAGACGACAGACTTCTTGTTGCTCGCAGAGGTCACTAGACATACGGGGGAAGGGGGGTGTGGTGGAGGGAGAGGTTCCGACGCCCCCACCAACAGGGCCCCCTCGCCCGTCCCCTACTACGCCACTATATCTGAAGTCAAAGACTGGTCCTAAGAGGGGCGCAGTATTTCTGCTGTAAAATTAAACTTTGCAAGCTGGTGGCACATTAAATTGGGTGCCGTGGCTCAAGAGCATCCAGAAATGTCACGTCAACATCTGCGCATGCGTGGAGGCCCTCTAGACGGGGTCCTGAGATGCCAGTTGGGGCAGGGGGGAGTTGTGCTGAAAAAGAAAAGACGCGGAGAGGAGGAGAGACGCCAGGGAGGAGAAGAGGCACCGGCTTAATGCCTACAGGATGTGCCTCTCGCCACGAGACTCAGTCAGCCGGCGCCTCTCTGGCGGCACGCGTGGAATTTTTCGAGGCACGCAGTTTGCGATACACTGCTTTAGGATGTCACCTAGGTTCCCTCTAAGCTAGTGGTTTCCAACTCCAACCCTTTGCAGGGCCACATTTTGGATTTGTAGGTACTTGGAGGGCTTCAGAAAAAATAGTTAATGTCTTAATAAGGAAATGAGGTAAAACTCTTTATAGTTTTATAAATCTTTCCTTTTGGCTAAGTCTTTTAATCATAATATTGTCATTTATAGCTAAAGAGTCATATGATCAAGAAACGGTTTTATTTTACTAATGGCCTCAAAATAGGACCTGGCGGGCCGTGAGTTTGACACCACTGCTCTAAGCTGATCATATGAGCAATGACCCATACAATCTAGGAGCGTTGCTCACAGATTTTACATGGTTTCTCAGAAAAATACTTGCAAATCTGGAAAATTGTTGGGTTTTAGATCGTGTTGCTGATGTGGAAAACATTTATTTTAGAATATGTCACTCGCGTGAGAAAAAATTTGCATGCACTTAGAGGGAGCATTGGATGTCGCCTAGAAAGGTCGTGTCTTAGACCATGAAATTTTTAAAGACCAGAGACACAAAGCTTGTCCGTGCTGTGTACATGGAATGCTAGAATTGACTTATCACTGTAGCCTGTAAGTGAGGTATGTTAATGAACCTCTGGGAGTGTTGGGAGCATGGGTTAATCATTCTTTTTGTGTGTGGCTTGAGTAAATGTGGTAGTACATTCTTACTCGGAACTCATGAGTAATAAAAACCAATGGCTTATGCATTTCATTCAGCTGTCAGGGCTGGATTTTCCTTTACTCGTGTGATGTAAGTTTGTGGAGAAATGCCAGTGTGTCATTTACAAGGGCTGTGGTTCCCTCTTTCTTGGGGCAAACTATTAACTTCATACTTGCAGGCGCCGATTTATATGTTTGTAAGCGAAACTTTCACTCGCCTTGTTCATATGTTAGTCTGTGAAGATGCCTTCTCACTTTGCACTGCACTCGGAGTCTGTGACTCCTTCTAGCCTTGGCCTTTCACCGTTGCCTGCTTGGTATGGAAATTCTCCTTGCTTCACGCTTGAGAGAAGGCACGGAGGGAGGCTACCTGGACAGAGCGTTATTGGCTAGGGTAGGCTGTTCTCTTGCCCTAGGAGTTCTCTGAATGATCTCCATGAGGCATGGGGGGATCTGGTGGTCTGAGGAATTACTATGAAATAAAGAATTTCAGTAAAAACTTGGTACCCGGGACAGTTTACAAAATCCCTAGCCAGCAGCGTTTCTCCCCCAACACGTGACCTCCAAAGTTCCCTCAATGACATTCCAGAAGAGACATCTTCAAGGCCTTCTTGACACGTGTCTCCTGCTAATTTTTCATCTCTCTAGCTTCAGCCTTCAGTCACATCGCTTGACCATCGACTGTTGTACGTGGCGTAATAAATTCTATAATGATTGCGCTCTTTGGAGTATAATAGCAACTCCCTTCGTATGTGACATATGTGTGAAAGGGACTGGAACAGAGCCCATAGAAAGCCCTAAGCCTCGTCAAAGCTGAGGCAGGAGTAGTCTGCTGATGAGCTTTGGGGGTCCCCTCCCAAGTTTCTGCCCTGGACCCCAGCACCAGCTTTCCCCACAAAGTTCCCCCTTGTTTGTGCATTGACGGGTGCCACGACCTCGGACGTATCTTCCCCGCTGTACAAAAGAAACGTTTTCTTTTAAAGACTTGCTTTTAGTGTCCCAGCTTCAAACATTGGGGTGCTTGGATGCCCTGTAGGGACTTTAGTTGCAGCAGTGATGGAGAAGAGGGTTCCCCTCCATGGACTGACAGGGAGGTGGAGGTAGCTTGTCTTTTGAATCCAGACCTCTGTGCCTTAGACCCATTCCATGGCAGCGTTCCCAGGGCTTTGTTTAATGTGAGCATTCCAAGGCAGGACACGATTTAGCGGAGTGGAGCAAGCTCTGTTACCATAGCGAGCTGCTCTGGAGTGAAACAAACCTCCTAAGACCTGGCTGTGCTCTAACATCACACATGCTGCACTCAGCCAGGTGGGAGTCAAGTGCACCTTTCTCTGAGTTCATTGATTTCTGGTTGCTTGAGTTTTGAATTTAGGACTTAATCACATTGCAAACAGCACAGATTAATGCTTCAAACAAACGGAATGCTGAGGACATGTGCACTAATGCAGTGGTTCCCAACCCTGTCCTGGAGGACCACCAGGCCAATCGGGTTTTCGGGATAGCCCTAATGAATATGCATGGAGCAGATTTGCATGCCTGTAACTTCCATGATACGCAAATCTCTCTCATGCATATTCATTAGGGCTAGCCTGAAAACCCGATTGGCCTGGTGATCCTCCAGGACAGGGTTGGGAACCACTGCACTAATGCAATCTGGAGTTCATGCATCATCTTTTTATGTACCTTGCAAAAGCCCCAGATCACCAAAGAACGCATGCTGCCCTGATAATACCGAAGAGTTATTGGTTCACCAAAAAAGTGCATGCTGTACTGATGATACCAAAAAGGCACTGACTGAGCAAAAAGAATGCCCTTTGCACGAATACTGGTGAATATGCTGACTCACTGAAAGAGTACGCACCAGACTGGAAACACGACTCATCAAAAGAACGTAGCAGAACATCAACAGTAGAGAATGACGTGGGGACACATTTTTACCCGCCCCGTTCCCGCAAGTTTTGTCTCTTTCCCTGCCCCATTCCTGTGAGCTCTGCCTTAACCACACAAGCCTCGAACACTTAAGATTTTAAAGCGTTTGAGGCTTGTGCAGATGAGGACGGAGCTCAGGCATTGGTGGAATGAGGCATTATGACATCACAGTCTGAGCTCTACAATGTTACTACTTAGGATTTTAAAGGGTTTGAGGCTTGTGCAGATGAGGAGGGAGCTTAGGCATTGGTGGAATGAGGCATTATGACATCACAATCTGAGCTCTAGAATGTTGCTACTTAGGATTTTAAAGGGTTTGAGGCTACTGCAGAGGAGGACGGAGCTTGCAGGAATGGGGCAGGGACAGGAAAAGAACTCGATGGGACGGGAAAATGAATTCCCACAGAGAGGGGGAAAAATTTGTCCCCATGCCATTCTCTAATCAACAGCACAACACAGTGTTCTTCATTGCGAGGTCCAGGGGACAGTGGCAGCCGTATGACTCTTCTTAGTCCCCCACCACCTCCAGAATCTTGCTTCCTGTACTACGTCCGTATCAGTTCTGTGTCCTAATGTTATTTATTTATTCAATTTTCTATACTGGTCTCCCAGGGGAGCTCAGAATGGTTTATATGAATTTATTCAGGTCCTCAAGCATTTTCCCCTGTCTGTCCTGGCAGACTCACAATCTATCTAGTGTACCTGGGGCAATGGGGGGATTAAGTGACTTGCCCAGGGTCACGATGAGCAGCCTCAGGCTGCCAAAGCTGAAGCTTTAACCACAGCGCCACACTCTCCCCTTCTTATCTAAAGTTGAGCTCTCTACAAGCTCTCTATTTGAGTCACATCTTGCCGAAACTGTCACTGTTTTAATAAAACTGAGAGTGACGTTAAAATCTGGTCACTGAACAGCTCAACCTTGTTGAGAGTCACGTACTGAGAGAAGAAAACAGAGCATAAGACTAGCCTTAGTGAATTAGACCAAGGTCCATTTACCCCAGTATCCTGTTTCCACCAGTACCTAGCGGAAACCCAAATAGTAGCAGGATTCCATGCTAATCTCAATAGCAGAACATGGACTTTTCCTCCAGGAACTTGTCTAAACCTTTTTTAAACCCAGATACGCTACCTACTGCCACTGCCAGAACTTAACTGTTCATTCAGTGAAAAAATATTTCCTTCTATTTCTTTCATTGAGGGGCCCCTAGTTTTTGTAATTTTTGAAAGAGAAGAAAAATCGATTCACTTTTTCCCATTCTGCACCACTCAGCTGGTCGACCTCAATCGGATCCCCCCTCAGCCGTCTCTTTTCCAAGCTGAAGAACCCCAACCTCTTTAGTCTTTCCTCCTACGAGAGGAGTTCCATCCCCTTCATTATTTTGGCCCTTCTTCTTTGAACCTTTTCAAATTCTGCTATATTTCTTGAGATGACCAGAATTGAACGCAATACTTAAGGTGATACAGAGGCATTGTAATATTCTTGGTCTTATTTATTCCTGGCATCCTGTTTGCTTTTTTTGGGCTGCAAATGTAGGAGAATTAAAAAAACTGAAGGGAAGAGTCTGTTTGAAAGGGTTGACGTGGAGACAGGATGGGGGAAGATGACACGGGGATGCAGACTGGGACTCGGGGAAAGGGTGGTTTTGGGAGAGGAGCTGGGAAACAGGGATAGAGAATGCCTTTTGGAGGTGGACTTAGGGAAGAGAAAATATCTGTGTGCCGGGGGATAGACTTACTTTTAGTTCCATCCATTACTTCTAGTGCATCTGAGAGCCACCAGGTCAACCCTATCAGAAAGGGAACCCCTTTCCCCTCCCTGCTCCATGTATCACCCGCTTTACCCATCACGAATCTCGGCTCTCAAACTGAAGATACCAACTAAAAGATACCCCAGCTAGAAATTTAGGGTTAACTTGTGCTCTTCCACCACCCCTGCCCCATCTTACAAGAGTAATGAATCCGCCTTGGTGAATAAAACCCTGTGAGTTTTCACCCCTAGCACCCACCCATTACCTCTGACTGTGCTCTCGAATCATTCCACTGGTGCACTGCACCACAAAAGTGAATTAGAAGGAAACATCCTTCAACCTGTGCAAGAGCATCCATCTGCATCCATTTGCCCAATACGGTGTGTGTACAATTGTAACCCATTCTGGGCTAGAAAACGGAATAAAGAAATGCTTTCTGCAGGGGAGGAGTGTAGAGCTGAGTTCAGGACACGGCCAGCTGGCATCTTCCAGTCTCCACCACAGTGCACATTATCGTAATTGCAAGTGCACTTGCAAATGTGTAAGAGCAGCTTGTGTAGGAGACGTAGTCACAGCCAGCAGCTCTTCAGCAAGACACACATCCTGCGCCAAATAGCGAAATGCTCTCGGAGCAAGCTTTTGCCATTTAGGGCTGTCGGCTAAGTCTTTGGTCTTGTGATTCCCTGGAATTTCTTTCATTCTTTCCGTAGGGCTTTTTGGGCTTCCCACTCCCTCCTCTCAGCTGAAGCTGCATGGGTGGATTTTCTCATTTCATTTGTAGACAAAAGAAATCTAGAAACTGCTGGGAATCTGAGCAGAGGATGAGCAAAAACCCTGCATTTACTGACTTCTTGTGTATGCTGTGGAAGGACTGTGAACCCATCTGAAGGCATAAGAATAGTTTTACTGGATCAGCCCAGTATCCCATCTCCATGGAAGCCAATCCAAGTCACAAGTACCTGGCAAAAACCCAAATAATAGCAGCATTCCATGCTACTTCAGGGCAAGCAGTGGCTTCTCCCATGTCTGTCTCAACAGCAGACTATGGACTTTTCCTCCAGGAACTTGTCCAAACCTTTTTAAAAACCAGCTACATTAACTGCTCTTACTACATCCTCTGGCTATGCATTCCAGAGCTTAACTATTCTCTGAGTAAAAAAAAAAAATCCTCTTATTGGGTTTAAAAGTATTACTCTGTAACTTCGAGTGCCTTCTAGTTTTTGTAAATCTTGATGCATTAAAAAATCGATCCACTTTTTCCCGTACTACTCCACTCAGTATTTTGCAGACTTCAATCCTATCTCCCCTCAGCCGTCTCTTTTCCAAGCTGAAGAACCCTATCCTTTTTAGTCTTTCCTCATACGAGAGGAGTTCTATCCCTTTTATCATCTTGGTTGCTCTTCTTTGAACCTTTTCTAGTGCCTCTACATCATTTTTGAGTTAAGGAGACCAGAACTGAACGTAATACTCAAGGTGAGGTCACACCATTGAGTGATAGAGAGGCATTATAACATTTCTTAGTCCTGTTTACCATCCCTTTACTAATACAGTGGTACCTTGGTTTACAAGCATAATTTGTTCCAGAAGCATGCTTGTAATCCAAAGCACTCGTATTGCAAAGCAAATTTTCCCATAGGCAATAAAGGAAACAGACGATTCGTTCCATAACCCAAGAGGTTTGCTATGGTGGCCCAGGGGTGGGTACCTGCCTGGATGATGCCCGGGTGCTGAAGCCCCTTCAGCAGGGTGACTTCATTCAGGTGGCCAGGCGCTGGCAACCCTCGGGGTCTCCTGCAGCTGCCTTCCCGCTTCAGGGCGATGCCTCTGCCGTCCGCCAGCTCAGGCTCAGGTCCCGCTGCCGGGCTCTCATCTCCTGAATTAAGCCGTCCGCCATCCTGATAAACGATTACATACATGCGCGTCACGTGTAAGCACACACAGCGCTCATCAATGTCGTGCTTACACATGACGCGCGTGCTCGTGATCATTTATCAGGATGTCGGATGGCTTAATTTGGGAGTTGAGGACTCATTTATCAGGACGGCGCTCGTTTTGTGAGGTAAGATTTACGGGAGTGTTTTGCTCGTCTTGTAAAACACTCGGAAACCGAGGTATGACTGTAATTCTAGTATCTTGTTTGCTTTTTTGGCTGCCGCTGCACATTGAGCAGAAGGTTTCATCGTATTGTCCACAGTGACACCTAGATCTTTTTCTTGGGTGCTGACTCTGAAGGTGGACCCTAGAAACTGGTAAGTATGAGTTGGATTATTCTTCCCAATGTAAATCACTTTGTATTTGTCCACATTAAATTTCATCTGCCATTTAGAAGCCCCAGTCTTTCAATTTCCTAAGATCTTCCTGCAGTTTTTCACAGTCTGCATGCATTTTAACAACTTTGAACGGGACACAGACCATGCAAGTCTTCCCAGTACTGGCCTTAGTTCCTTCAATATATACCCATTTCCTTTCTCTGGAAAGTGTCATCTGCAAAGTTAATCACTTCACTCGTAGTTCCAATTTCCAGATAATTTATAAATAAGTTAAATAGCACCGGTCCCAGTACAGACCCCTGCGGCACTCCACTGTTTACTCTCCTCCATTGAGAAAAATGGCCATGTAACCCTACCCTCTGTTTTCTGTCCGATAACCAGTTCTTAATCCACAATTGAACATTGCTTCCTATCCCATGACTCTAACTTTCTCAGGGCCCTCTCAGTAGCAGTAAGCGAGTGGGTTGGGGTAGTGCTTGGGTCATCCTCTCTTCCTCTTTCACTTTCTTCCTGTTCTTACTTTGCAAACAGTTTACCAATGATAATGCTAAAGTCCAGAGTAAACTAACCCATGGTGCTTTCATTGAGCTGAAAAGTGTTTCTCCCCTCCCTAGGGCACCAGGCCAAAAATTTTAATGATTAGAACATGTCATACTAAGGATTGGGCAGTAGGATAGACTGGTGAGTGGAGGGGTACAAGGAAAAGCACTGGAACCTCCAGATTCTGTGATGTAGAGACCCATTCTGGAGCTCCTGGATCAGGAAAACTCAGGGTGTAGTTGGTGCTGAAAGGAAGCAGAAACTCATGAGAAAGGAGGGAGAGCTTAGTGCCAGTTTTGGGCTTCTGCTGCATTGACTGGCCGTGGTTAGGTCAGAGTAGCTGCTTCAGACTGCCTGTAGTAAGACTTTTGTTTCTCTTTGAATGGTAGGAAGTGTTCTTGCACGTCTCATATTATTACTTCCGTTCTCTAGGAATGAGCTTGGACACCACTGACATCTTCTTTGTGTAGTGGCAGGAAGCTGCCTTCAGTTGGGGTGACCTGGTTCTAATGCTGCCAAGACTACAGCAAGCTTAAGCTTGTACAGCTTGAGGGGCCACCCCACTGGGAAAACTCTTTTGGCTTTTGTCTTGCGATGGAAAGTGAAGTCGTCGCCATGTTGGCCATGACAGAAGGCGATGGTGAGAGCTCCTGGTGGTCAAGCTCTTTTCAACAGCCAAAGTACAAGGGTGTTGGATTAGTCTAGTCATAATGTAGCACCAGCTCCTCGTTCTGTGGTGTGGAGGCGAGATGTAGAAGCAGACTCTGGTGCTTTACTGTTCCCCTGGACAAACTGAGCTGGTTTCCAGTAAACAGAGCAAAGGAATGCTTGGACATTGCTAATTTTCCATGGGTGGTGCTCAATGTGACTCAACAAGTGGATTTCTTCCTTCTTTCTGTCTGCCTATCTGGAGCCATATGGAACTGGTGCCAAGTGACTCCTTTCTTCCCCGGATTCCTTACCCTGCAGCATATCGTCCTAGCTGTGCCTTCCTGGTCTAGCCTATAGCATGTGTTGCTTCTAGTCTTGTGACTCAGTATCGGGCTGGAACGTAGAAGCAGGGTGACCCTGGAAAAAATACTGCAATGCCCTCTCCAACTCAGTCACTGCTTTTTAAGACATGGCTCCCCCTCCTCTGGATTCTCCTGCCAGGAATTAGTGTGGCTCCTGTGACCTGACCTGAGGAAGGCGGGTTTGGCCTCTAAGAGCTAGTCAAAAATGATTTCAGTCCAATAAAAAGGTATCGCCATTTTCCATTTTGTGAACCTTTAAAGAGGAGTAACACACCAGGCCTAGGGAGAGAAAAATCACAAGAAAGCAAATATCTTAAGTAAATATTTTTGTCTGATAGCCACATGAGAGGGAGAAGGTGATGAACGAAGGGCAAAAGATGAGGCCATGCCAGCTCTAGGCCGTGCAGGCGTCCGGTGTATGTGGGCAGCTTGAAGGCCGGGGCAGGAAAGTGCGGCAGGAGCCCCATAGGAGATCCGGCTGTCCATTGTGGCTCAAACTGGGGGTTAGAGTGGGTTTCTGTACGGCTAACAAGGAGCAGATGGCCATTCACCAAGGAGGTGGCATCCAGTGTGCACTAGCTCGACCTGAAGGCCTGGATCTAGTATATCCAGGACAGCGAGGAAGGCGCAGGCAGTAATAATTATCCCTCACAACTGAATCCTTGAGAAGGAAGAGGCTCCGTGAGATGCAGTAGGAAGGAAGAGGAAACTTACAGCCTCTGTAACTGCACATTACTGTGGTATTTGGTCTGAATGGAAATGCCGGTGACTGGGGGGGTGACAGAGAGAAACAGCACCTGATTGACCTCCATAGGAAAGAGGAGAGGGCAGGAGCTCCATGTTCCTACTCAGACAAACCACACAGATGTGGGTAAAAACTAACCCTGTGCTGCCCAAGGACCCGTGGTAAAATTCACTGTACTCCAACCCCCAGAGCCATGAGGCATGGCGCCTTGGGACTGTTGGCGCTCTATACAATTCAACCGTTGCACTGCCCAGCGGAGGGGTCCCTACGGCTCCTGATGTGCCCCAGAGATCAGAAAACTTCGTGGTGAGCAGATAGCACCTGTTCAGCTGTGCTTCAGAAGTTAGTTGCCCCCTCCTTGGAAAGGGTACGTCCCCCCTTACCCTGAGGGCAAAGCACTGCTTGCTAAGAGCTGAATAGCTGGGGGGCCCAGTCCTCGTTTCCCTCATAAAGCATAGATCTAGTTGGGGGGTGGGATTGTGGGGAGGGGAGCTCAGATGTTGCAGGAGCTAATGCTGAATATAGCTTCCTTTCCATTTGCCCTCCCCCTTCCCCCCCCCCTCACCAGGCAAATTACACCTACCGTGTTTCACTGAAAATAAGACACTATCATATTAATTTTGGGTCCAAAAAAAACACACTAGGTCTTATTTTCGGGGAAACATTTTAATAATAAACAATCAGAAGACCGCAATGACTTAACAGATCGATAAACCTTTAAATTGGCAGAAATCACAGGAAAAATCATATGATTCAAAACTTTTAAAACCAAACAGTATTTTAAATTTAATATGTTGCTCTAAAGCAGGGGTGTCAAAGTCTGTCTTCGAGGGCCGCAATCCAGTCAGGATTTCCCCAATGAATATGCATGAGATCTATTTGCATGCACTGCTTTCATTGTATGCTAATAGATCTCATGCATATTCATTGGGGAAATCCTGAAAACCTGACTGGATTGCGGCCCTCGAGGAGGGACTTTGACACCCCTTCCCTAAAGGTAATCAGACTCCCTCCCATCCCCCCCTCCGCTGACCCTTCCATCTTTCCCTCCCATCCGAACCCCGCAGACCACGAGACCAAAATAGTTTGTTCCAAACGGCAGCGTCTGCAGCAATCTAGACAGGCTGCTTAGCGGCTTTCTCCCCCCCAAGGGCATTCCTCTGCTGCGTCACTGATGATGTCATCAGCAACGCAGCACACGGAATGCCCCGGCGGGAGACAGTCGCAAAGCAGCCTGTCTAGATTGCTGCCGTTTAGACCAAGGTATTTCGGTCTCGCGGTCGGCGGGGTTCGGATGGGAGGGAGAGATGGAAGGGTCAGCGGGGGGGAAGTGCTGCTGCCGGCGAATCCAGCACTTCAACTAGGGCTTAGTTTTGGGAATGAATCTAGGCATGTGCTGCTGGCACCCTTAGAAACGTGTGTCACTGACACCTTTGTAGCACTGGAGCCAGCTCTGTGGATGCCATTAGGGGCTGTGCACTCCCACTATTAATCCAGCTTCTTCCCTGTGTCCAGGGAGGGATAATTTGTATTATATGTGGCTGGCACCCATGCTGCTGCAGCCTGGTAAGCATCAGCCCTGCTCCCTTGCTGACAGGAATCCCTAAACTTCTTTCCCAGGTCCATGAGCAGGTGAAGCCTTTGCACTTTCTTTTTAGATAAGTCCTTGCTACACCTCCTCAGTGCTGCTGGGATAAGACAGTTCTGTTGCACTGTCTGCCACCAATCCTTCTGCTTATATGTTTTTTTTTATAACTTAAGTTTTAATCTTTCGTAATTTTATAAATATTTTAAATCTATTTTATAAGAGTTTTAAAGCTGAGTACCTTATCTTTTTTAACTTTTAACTTTTAACTTCAGTTTCAACATTGACGGCTGGGGACCTCTGCCAACACGTTTCGCCGTACCGGATTTTTCAAGGCAGTCCCCGTTTATGCTTTCACCTTCTCATCTAACCCCGTTCTATGAAAGAACGGGGTAAGATAAGTGACTCAGCTTTAAAACTCTTTTTAAAATATTTATAAAAATTACGAAAGATTAAAAAAATATATATATATAAGCAGAAGGATCGATGTCGATCTTGCAGAACTTCGGAAATCTCGGTTGAAGAATACTGCATTATTCCGAAGATCCTCCGGGCCATAGCTCTGCCCACTCGCGCAAGACCAGAGACAACTCAGTCTGCCTTCTATAGTCTTGTTCCACTTCCGGGTTTTACTTCCATTGAAGGCAGATTGAGACATTTGGGCTTTACTTCCACAGTTTAGCACTGCCCTTTCTTTCCCTGATCTGACTGTGGACAAGTCATTTCCAAGTTCTGCAGTTTTTGCTCCCTCTTTTCTGATTTCATCTGTCATGAATTTAAGGATTGTAAACTGCTTTGATTCTTGTTAGAATGACCTAATAAGAAGGGGATGGGATTTGTAAACCGCCTTTTTGTGGTCACACATTCAAAGCTCTTTTCACTTATATACAGGTGCTTATTGTGTACCTGGGTCAAGCTTGATCATAAAAAAAACCCCAGCTTTTGGAACCAAGTCGAAGCACCACAGAAAGGATTCCAAAATGTTTATTTAAATTATTAGGATGCATTTACTGATTGTTAAAGAAATTCACTCAAGGTGGTGCACAATAAGATGAATATCAATAGAAAAAATATTCAAATATCAGTGTGTATTATGGTGTGAATATAGAAAGAGAACCAGCTTTCAGTGGTGCAAAATCACTTCTTTGCTTGTCAGCTATGGTGGTGGTGATGGGGCACTTGTGGTTCAGCCCTAAAGGCTGGGTGATGGAAACATTTAGGAAAGTAAATCAGATCCTTGCAGTGATCAGCTGTGCTGTCCTTTATTAACATCCAGACGCAAAGCCCCTTCTGGCTGCAATGCGCTCTGCATTCCCTTCTCATTGTATGCTAAGGTTTTAAATAGCCCAACTCCCCCAGGACTGAATGTGCCGGGTATTATTAGATTCTTTTAGGGAAGTTGATGGGACAGAGGCTCTTCTGACTAGGACATTTTCCCATGATGTGTGATGACAGACTAAGGGCCGAGGTGGGCCAGTTGCTCTAGCTTTCTCCCCTTCCCATGTGCTGGAGAGCTCTGGTAGTCATCCAGCCTCACTGAAAGTTGACCTGGCAACCCCATAGGTCTGCTAACCATCACCTGTTCATGTGACCTGGAGCTGCTCAGATTATCTGCTCATCCTGCCCGCAGAGTCTCTTTAGGAAACAGCTCTGGAGGCTGGAGAACAGACCCACTATAAACTTTTGGTGATGGTGAACCTTTGTATACATAGTTGGTCACCAAAATATCTAGTGGATCGCATTCTACGTGCTAGGTTTTCTTTTTAATTCTTTATTTATAATTTCAACATTTTACAAGAAAATAAACATCTTGCATCAGAAATGCAGTAAGCATAATGTTACTTCACATTTAATACTTTTAAATAGAGGAAACATATGTAATCCTTCCTTACTTAGACCACCACTGCCGGGGAGATTAAGGTTAGAAATTGAGAAGTTACTTTAAACAATAAAGAAAAAAAAAATGGTTTTTATAACACAATGATTCTGCTCTATATTTTCACTCATTCATTTTGGGGCAATTCTTTTTAGCTCCAAAAAGGCCTTCAGCTGCTCTGGCTGGAAAAACACATACTTTACTGGAATATATTTTACACGGATACGCTAATAAAAACAAAGCGCCCAGGGATTTAGTCTCTTGTCTTAAGGATAAAAATTGTTTCCTTCTTTCTCGAGCGGATTTGGTGACATCCTGATAGGCCTATATCCTTTTACCGAAGAATAAACTTTTTGAAGAGCGAAAGTAGTGCTTCATGAATGCTTCTAAGTCTTGCTGGAAGATGAAGGATGCCAAAAGTGTAATTGTTTCCTTCTTTCTTGAGTGGATGTGCTAGGTCTTCTTACCTCTCCAAACCTGCTGAAAGTCTGGTCAGTGCTTAGAGAAAAAATGCATGCAAAAAGGCAGCGCACTGACTCGCTGTGCTCTGAGGAAGTTGGCATGGATGCTGGCGATGTCGCTAAGTCGTGATTCCAGCCATCGTTGTGTACACACTGTTCTCAGCTGACCTGTAAGTCTTTCTGGTACCCGAGGAGTGAATAAAGAGCTTTATCTGAGTTCATAGCAACTGGCTCTACAACAGAAAGATGATATTTTTTTTCACTGTAGATTGGGGTCATGGTGTGGGAGGACCAGCAAAGGCCTCAAACCGTTTTTAGCTCCCAGGGAGAGATGGCGATTCGTGAACATCAGAGTGGTATTGCAAGGATGTGCTGAGACTGGAGTCGGTGCAAAGAATGGCCACCCGGATGGTCTCGGGACGCAAGGATCTCCCGTACGAAGAACGACTTGACAAATTACAGCTATACTCGCTCGAGGAGCGCAGAGAGAGGGGAGACATGATCGAGACGTTCAAGTGTCTTACGGGCCGCATCGAGGCGGAGGAAGATATTTTCTTTTTCAAGGGTCCCACGACAAGAAGAGGGCATCCGTGGAAAATCAGGGGCGGGAAACTACGAGGTGACACCAGGAAATCTTTTTCACTGAAAGGGTGGTTGATCGCTGGAATAGTCTTCCACTGCAGGTGATTGAGGCCAGCAGCGTGCCTGATTTTAAGGCCAAATGGGATCGTCACATGGGATCTATTCACAGGGCAAAGGTAGGGGAGGGACATTAGGGTGGGCAGACTGGATGGGCCTTGGCCCTTATCTGCCATCTATTTCTATGTTTCTAAGATACAAACGTAACACCTGGATATGGCCCAGTTGGACCTCTTTACCAGTGCATCCTCACACCCATTTCAGAAAACACTGGCATACCTTTAAACATTACTGATTACAGAAAATCAGACAACAGACACTTTCTGGCGGAATAAAACTAGGCCGCAGCTCTGTTTACTGGAAAACACAATGAACAAACCCACACCTCCCGAGCTACTGACATGCGTACTATAAAAGAACCCAAATTTATAGTCCTCTGACCCCCTCTGTGTCAGCTAGGGCCTGGGGGAGGCCATTTCCGGGTCACCTGAGCTCCGTGAGCTTACAGCCAATCACCTGATGAGCCCAATCTCAAGCTCCCTTACACCACAACCAACCTCCAATTTTCGGGGAGGGAGGGAAAGCCACTTCAAGGCTGCCTGGGGTGTGAGTCCAGATGGGATGCTGCTCATTGAAGGTGATAGTTGGGGCGGTATAGTTTAGGGGTGGGGTGGCATTTGGGGGATACTTTTCTGGAGCGGGACAGTTTGCAGGAAGTAGATTTAGGGGATGGGAACAGTTTAGGGACGGTGTGGCAGCTGCAGGAGATATTTTGTGGGTGTGAGGAAAGTTTGGGGGGAAAGAGCAGTTTGCAGGGTGGCGAAGGTACTTTTTTGGCGATGTGGGGAGGGGATAGATTTTAGGCTGTGTGGCTCAGTTGGGGGTTCGAAAGAGTGGGTGATTCCACCCTTTTAATTGCCTTGATTGTTCCATTTCATGGTATGTTTCTGTGCCCCATAAGCTGGAACTCCTTCTCCCACAGAAATGCACTGGGTTATGTTTTGGAGGGCTCATTTCTCTGGAGTCCTGGTCTGATGTGGCCCATTTTCAAACTCATTGTGTCTTTTTACTGTTTTTTTTTCTTCTCACATGCCAAGTTTCATGGAGCTGTCATAGTGGCTGGATTAAATTAAATTCTGGCTGTGATATCGTTGTAGATCAGTGTGCCGCAAACTCATCATGTAGACCAGTGGTTCCCAACCCTGTCCTGGAGGAACACCAGGCCAATTGGGTTTTCAGGCTAGCCCTAATGAATATGCATGAAGCAAATTTGCATGCCTATCACTTCCATCATATGCAAATCTCTCTCATGCATATTCATTAGGGCTAGCCTGAAAACCCGATTGGCCTGGTGTTCCTCCAGGACAGGGTTGAGAATCACTGATGTAGACGTCCACGCATGGGCGGAAGTGCTCCAGCCGCAGCCCCGAGACTCCTATTGCCGTCGGTGGTGGGGCTTTAGAGAGGGAGAGGTGCGGATAGCAGGAGAAGCACCGGCCGTGAGAGGCACGTCCTGTAAGCAGTCAGCCAGCGCCTCTCCTCGGGCGTCTCATGGCACGCCTGGAATCTGCCCACCGCGGCACACAGTTTGCGTTACACTGGTGTAGATGGTAACCGTGACTATTTCGACTGTGTATCCACAGTGCTGCAGAACTGCCAAGTTACCCAGTTCCAAGCTGGAGATTTTTGGACAATCCTGATTTTTAACTTATATCCCAAAGCACTGTGGGATCTGTAGTGCCTTATCCTGCCCATTGAAATGAGTTTTGCATGTCTCGTACTGCAGCAGGGGGGTGGTCTAAAATCCAGAACTGCCCCAAATCTCCAGTCTGGAACTGGGCAACTTGGCATCTTTGGCTGCTGGCACTGTCTGCTTTGTTTGGGCTATCAAAGACCACTGAATGCAAATCTATCACATAAACATTGATTGCGGATATTCTGTTATCAGGCTTGTTTGCAGAATTACAGAACGGCTAAGTTACCCATTCTGGGAGGGAGACATTTTAACCAGTCCTGAATTCCTGCCAGTCTCATCCTGGTGCATTATGGGACCTGCAGCACTGATTTCAATAGATAGAATCATGAACTACAAATCCCATACTGCTTTGGGATGTAAGTTTAAAAACCAGGACTGGCCAAAAAGTCTCCCTTCTGGAGTAAGTAACTTTGGAGCTCTGGAATTAAGGAGCTAGAGTCCATTGTCCCTCGTGAAAAGTGTTGCTTTGTCTCTTGTGAAATGTGTTCGGTCCCTGCATCAGAGGGAGCAGAGACTGAGATATTTCCATGTATAAAAATCGTACCTCTATTTCAACTTTCAGACAGTCTGCAGGGGCTCAGTTACTCACCAGGCAGTCCCCATAACCACTGCAGTTTGGGTTTGGCTGGCAGGTCCTCAGGGAAGGAGCTCAGGAGATGACAGATGCTGAGATAAGCTCTTCTCTCATAATGAGGGTAAACTCAGCAAGGATTAATTCTCATTTGTATCAGCAGTAACTATTAATAGCTGCAACATCAGAGCAGGAAGGGGTTAATACTTTCCCTTTCCTGTCCTTCTGGTGCAGAGCCAGCCAGCACCCCCCCCCCCCAAGCTGATAAAAGGCAAAGCAGCTGAATTACTTGTTCCCACTCCTTTTACAGCCTGGGAGAGAAATGTGGCCTCCGTCTCTCCATTCTTCTGCCTTCTTTGGTTGTCCCTGTTGTAACTCGCACTTTCCCGCCTGGCCTGACCTGGTCCTACTTATCCATAGCTGGGCTTCACTTGCTATCTTGCATTGTTTATGCCTTGGACTGTGATTATTGCTGTTTGCCTAGCAAAGTCATCTTTTTAAAGCTTTGTTTGTTTGGCTCTCAATGGTGATAACATTTCTGGCATTTGAGATTCTTTCCTGGGGGCCTTCATGTCAATATTTGTTTAGCCTTTTCTTAAGCAGGTTTAAATTTGTCCGTAATTAGTGGTGCACCACAAGAAAGATGGCAGCTCGGATTACACCTGTTTTCGTTGAAGTCTTCCCTTTGAGGTCACTTTGGATTTCTTCTCACTCTTTGAAGCAAGTTTGGTCAGGGTATCGTTGTTCTAGTTGTTATTTACCATTTGTATTTCAACGTCAGAGAGCGGACGTGAAAAAGAGCTGTTTCTGGAACGCGGTAAGGCCGCAAGACCTGGCTGATAACGGGGTTATGAGATGAAAGTGCAACATGGTCTCAGGGCTGGTGAAGGAGTTTCACATAGATGCTCAAAATGAACCTCCAGCCTTAAGATCCCCCCTCAGTTTCTCCAATTGATAAACCCAACAATCATGACCACCTCTACTCGGTCAATCCTGTATATCATACTGTTAAGAGAGAACTTCCAAAACCCTTTGGCTGGGTAAATATTTATTTGGAAGCTGCCAGGCCTTAGCGGTGTGTGTGGCTGTCAGAATCTACTCTTTTGCTTGACTTGTATAATGGTTAGGCAAGCCTTGAGTTGTCTGACCGTGTTAGTCGGCAGAATGTGGCAAATCTAAGACCCAAAGCCAGGGGCCTCCAGTCTCTCATAAAGGGCAGTAATTCCTGAACAGGTGCCTCACTGGGGGCCTTATTGTTTGGATTTGGATTTTATTACTTTGGCAGACCCAAGATCAAGATTAGCTATTAATTACCTCATGTCTTTTCAGTAGTAACTTAAGGTGAGTTATGCTCAGGTATATTTGATACTACAAAAAGAGAGAAAGAAGATTGAGTTTTGGTGCTGGAGAAGGATTGAAGGCGTGCTGTGGACCGCCAGAAGAACTAACAAATCGATTCTGGAAAAGATCAAACCGACTATGTCACTTGAAGCCTAAGTGATGAAGTTACGACTGTCTTATTTTGGTAACACCGTCAGAAGAGAGATCACTTAAAATCAATAAAATATTTGAACTAAAAAATAAAAAAAAAGAAGAGAGAACCCTGGAGAAGGACATCATGTTTGGGAAGATGGAAGGAACCAGGCCAAGAGGGCGACCTGCAATCGGATGGCTGGACACATTGAAACCAACCCTGGGGATGACGCTGGAGAACCTTTCCGGACTAGCACAAAACCCGATTTCTCTTTAGATCCACAATTCATCAAGTCTCTAGGACTCGAGCATGAGTCGCTGACGCCTAACAACAACAAAAGCGATAGGTATTTTCCACGTGGCCAGAGGTCCTACAATCTAAGTCACTTACCTGAGATGGCAAGGACTGTCAGTGGGACTTAACTCTGGCTTCCTGGTTTCCAGTTCATTGCCCCAGTGGCGTAGTGAGGGTGAGAGGTGCCCCTCCCCTGCTCCCTTCCCTTCCCCCATACCTTTTTAACGTTCTGGCCACAAGCAGCACCACCAACTTGCTTCCCGCGTTGGCGTCAGCTCTCCCTCTGATGTCACTTCCTAGGTGTGGGACATGTAAGTGATGTCAGAGGGAGAGCCAACACTGGCGTGAGCAACAGTTTGGATTGCTGCTTGCGCTGGAGAAGAGCTAGAGATACCGTGGGGGGTGGAAGTGAAGATGCGCCCGCGGCGGGAGGAGAAGTGGGCTGGAGCAAGGGGCAGAGAGGAGGATGGATGCCGGCGCCGCCACCAAGATGGCACCTGGGGCGGACCTCCCCCCCTCTTACGACACCACTGCATTGCCCTAAACCTGGGGTTCTCAACCCAATCCAGCCAGTCAGAATATCCATGTGATAGATTTGCATAGAATGGAAGTATGGTATGCAAATTTATATCATGCATATTCATTGTGGGAACCCTGAAAACCCAACTGGCTGAGTACGTACTGAGGACTGGGTTGAAAATATATAAAAGCAAGTATGTGCGTGCCTACGCTCGCTTCCTCAAGCCCACGTCTGGGACCACACGCGTGGGCTGGGCAATGAGCTCCAATGCTTGCAGCAGTTGGAGAAGTGGCTCGCCCCTATTCTCCAGGAGCAACAGTGGGAGTTGTGCAATTTGAGCCTTGACTTTGCAGCCCTGTTGCTTCAACCGCCCGACCGCTCCTTCCAGGTTTCCTCATTCATTAGTACTCGTATCACAGAAATGCAAATGTGGGAAGAGGGTAGGTTTGAAATCTGCTCTTTAACCCTCATTCCTGGTTCTGTCAATCTGATGCAGCCATTCAGAAACCTGAAATGACCTAAGCTTGGATATAACTCGTTGATACGAGTTGGCTGTTGGCCAATCAGATTGCTCCAGTATTGTAAAGCCATAAGGAAGCAGAGGTCAGTGGCATGTGCTCTTCTGTACTTTGGAACCTGGAATCCTGTCCTTGCCGTTCCCTTAGTGAGCCGCTGGGCATGCCATGGTTTCTCAACAGTTCCTGCTACTCGACAGAGGGTGACCTGTTACATAAATACCAGAGGCATTGCAAGGGTTCGGCCCCCCAGCAGTGCAGCCAGACTCTTCGAGGTCCGTTTCTTCTGTGCTAACTCTTCCCTCAGTTTCTCTCTGGTCAAGGGCAGGAAGTGTGAGAGGCTGTCTGGCCAGTGAACGTGGAGCAGTTGGGAAAAGCTAACCCTGTCTTGTGACTAAGCAGCTTTCATCTTTTCTTTTTTTGTCCCTTTGCAGCTGGTAAAATCAGAAGTCAGATAACTTTATTGACACAATAGTTTAGGCATTCCAACAATCTAGAACAATAATAGATCTGAGCCTCAGTTTATTTGGGGTTAGTTTTGTGCATTCTGTGACAGACTTCACTCCTTTGCCGGGGTTTATTGAAGATAATCTCTCTCTTAGATTACGCCCTTCTCAAGCCAGAGTAACATCCAGCCAGTCAAGTTTCCAGGATAGCTACACTGAATAGCAAACAAGTGATAAAATAATAAATGTATTTGAAATCAGATGAAAAAAACAGTCTCAGGCCAATCTTACTATAAACTGCTTTGAGCTTATTCAGTTATAGCAGTCTGTAAATAAAGAATTATTATTACCAAACCAACATGGCTGTGTTTGTCCCCCTCAAAAGCTGCATCAGGGGCTTGAATAAAAACCGATTGGCGCTGTCTTGCGATTGCAAATTGGGTCACAAACCCAGCTTCCCAGCACATTAAACTCGATATACTGAATCCAGTATTTTGCATTTTTCATCATAAGAACATAAGAATAGCCTTACTGGGTGAGACCAATGGCCCATACAGCCCAGTATCCCAATCACAAGTACCTGGCAGAAACCCAAAGAGTAGCAACTTCCCCCATGTCTTACTCAAGAGCAGACTATGGACTTTTCCTCCAGGAACTTGTCCAAACTATTTTCAAACCCAGCTACATTAACCACTCTTACCACATCCTCTGGCAATGCGTTCCAGAGATTAATTATTCTCTGAGTGGAAAAATCTTTCCTCCTATTGGTTTTAAGAGTATCTCCCTGTAACTTTTGAGTGTCCCCTAGTCTTTGAACTTTTGATGGAGGAAAAAGTCGATCCGCTTGTATTGTACTTCTCATCTTTATCAAACCAAATTGTCAACCCATCCCAGAGAGATACATAAGTTGTGCTCTTCAAATCACTAAATATTTCTACACACTTTCATTAATTCTTTTTCCTCTAGGCTAGGCAGATCCACCACAACTGTACTTTCTGTCTTCAAACCAGGGAGACAATAGATGGACCTAGGTTCTTAGAAACAGCCATAGTTTCATAGATACATCAACATTGGTTTCATCCCCATTTCCCCCAGATCAAGAAGAAGGTTAAAATCCCAGGGTCATCTGACACTCTAATTTCCAGGGTTCTTTTCTTCATAGAAAACTCCACACCAGTCAAAATGTTTTAATACAGGGCATCTATAGGGTATATGTAAGAGGCTCCTTCTCCAGCACTTACAGGACTTTCCCTTTGCCCACTGCAGCCATCCAGACAGACACTGCCTCTCTAAATGGTGTAGAAGAAAACACACAAAAAACAAGTTTCTCAAATAATATCTTCATATAACATTTAAGAACATAAGAAGTTGCCTCCGCTGAGGCAGACCATAGGTCCATCCTGCTCAGCGGTCCGCACCCGCGGCGGCCCATCAGGCCCATTGCCTGAGCAATGGTCTATACCTATCTATACCCCCCAATCCCTTTTTCTTCTAGGAATCTATCCAAACCTTCTTTGAAACCATTTAATGTTTTCTTGTCTACAACAGCCTCTGGAAGCGCGTTCCATGTATCCACCACCCTCTGAGTGAAAAAGAACTTCCTAGCGTTTGTTCTAAACCTGTCCCCTTTCAATTTCTCCGAGTGCCCCCTTGTACTTGTGGCGCCCCTTAATATAAGGCTTTTAAATATTTAAATGCGCTCATAAGCTCTTCAACAAGGCGCCACAGCAGCGGTACAATGTCGCTGGAAAGGTGCTTGAATTTTAATCATAACACATTGCATGGCGCAAGGATTCTGGCTTCTACTGGAGTGGCAAATGTTACAATAGACCACTTATCTGAAAAGGTCAGTTCACGGCTCCAGCACAGTCTGTGTTTCGCTACGCTACATCAGGAAGCCGGAAGGATAAGCTTTTTATATTGATTTTATTTGCGGTGTGCAGTGCCTGAGTCCTTTGGTCTACACACTTGATGTTGAAAAAAGACGCCCTAAACGATGTGGCATGAACTGGTTTATATTTTACTTAAGAGAGAGCACAATTCAGATAAAAAGCGGTGGGTGTGTATTGAGGGTTATGACGGCCCTAAAAAGGTGTGCCACAGGGTTTGGCTCTTTTGGCCATATTGTTTATTGTGTATTTGGCAGATTTGAGGTAAGTGTTTACATGTTACTTAAGAGGGAGGACATTTTGGGTAAAGAGCAGTGGGTGTGTATCGTGGATTATGGCAGCTGTTGTTTAATGTGTATTTGGCAGATTTGGGGTCAGTGTTTGTGAAAATGGGGGTACAATATAAGATATACGCTGATGATGGGCAGGTCTTCTCTCCTGTGTAGGGGGGGGGGGATTGAACGACAATATCAACCGTCTGAGTGTTTGGGAATTGTCAAAGATTGGATGGCTGCCAATAAGACGTTGCTTAATATGAGAAAGACTGAAATCGTATTGATTGGAAGACAAGAAGATTAGTTTGGCCCAAGGCTGTTTTGATTGATGGGGTGACTATTCCAGTTAAAAGGAAGGTGAAATACCTAGGAGTCATTATTTATTATACTTTAAGTATACAAGATCTGATATTGCAAGGGGATCGTTGCACGTTTTTCCAATTGTGCATTTCTGAGTCGACTGAAGTCATTTCTTCAGCCATATGATTTCAGATCTGTTGGGCAAACATTGGTGTTATCACATTTGGACTATTGCAATGCGCTGAGCCTTGGGATCAGGGCCTCGCGAATGGTTCAAAATGCGGCTGCAAGATTAATTGCAGGAACTGCCTGATGGGGGCATAATACTCCTGTATTTCAAGGATTACACCAGCTGCCCATTAAGTTTGAGGTTGAGTTAAAAATTCTGTGTCTGATGCACCAGATTGAAGCAATAAGTACCTCTGTATCAACCTAGACCAGGGGTGTCAAAGTCCCTCCTCGAGGGCCAGAATCCAGTCGGGTTTTCTGGATTTCCCCAATGAATATGCATTGAAAGCAGTGCATGCAAATAGATCTCATGCAGATTCATTGGGGAAATCCTGAAAACCCGACTGGATTCCGGCCCTCGAGGACCGACTTCGACACCTGTGATAGACAGAAGATCAGAGTCGGGTATGAACCTTCCCTTCGATGTTTATCAGGCAGCGCATTAGCAGAACACGGGATTGGCTGCCCTTTCTTGCGCAGTGCCAGTCGGAAGCTTTGCACTTTGAGGATGAATTTTAAGAAACCAGTGTAAATACAATACAATACAATTTTTATTGGAATACCACAAATACCTCGAAAGAAGTTCAAAGCAGTTAACAAAGACAATAAAAGCATTAAAAAAATTTACAACTTTTTCAAAACATATTCCTTAAGCAAATGAGTTTTCAAGGCTTTTCTAAAGGTCTCATAATCACTCATTGAACTGATCTAATCTGCCAAAGTTCTCCAGAGTTTTGATACATTTTAACGCTCTCACCTCCAGAAATCGAAAGGGCTCAAATCATATAATGTAATATCTGAATAACACAACAATGGGGGCATATAGGATGGTAGTAACTCCCTTTGATGCATTTTAAACACCATAACGACACAGATATACTATCAATAAATAACTCTTTCACATGGATAGAGCAGGTACAAAAAGAAATGCCATATGTGAATGCAACAGCACAGGCTTGGACAAAAACTGAGAGGAGGAGAAAGGCTCAGAACTTAACCCAGGGGTGGGCAACTCCGGTCCTCGAGGGCCGGAATCCAGTCGGGTTTTCAGGATTGCCTCAATGAATATGCATGAGATCTCTGGTGCATGCACTGCTTTCAATGCATATTCATTGGGGAAATTCTGACAACCCGATTGGATTCCTTCCGGCCCTCGAGGATCGGAGTTGCCCACCCTACAAAAGCGGTTCAAGGTGTTCAGGCTGAAAACTTCCCCAGGTGTCTGACAAAGCTCTGTGCGGTGCAGTGAAAAACTTAAATGTTTAAAACATAGATGATGAAATCAAGTTAACTGATGAAGACGATCGGCACATCAGCTATTTTTTTATGTCTAATACAGCTGTCCAGGACTGATAAGACGTGGACTTTAGATTATAGGACTACATGGTCTCTTCAAGAGGGATGCTGACTCTGCCAGTGGAGTTCTGGTTTCAGGCTGACAGATTTGGTTCCCTTGAGGTCAGGCCGGCCAGTTCTCACTTATGACCAATTGCAGAAGAGTCCGTAGGAAATATTCAGAGCTCCTCACCTGAACTTCCTTCTTCCTTGTTTGATTTCTCCTATTTTTGAAGGCTGTTTCTGCCTTTGTGGCCATAATACAACTCTGCTTTTTCTGTTTAAAAATTACAATTAAATATGCAAGTCTTGCATGTTTCTGTCTGCTGGCGCTTCGCTTTCAGTTATGCTGTGGGTTCTAGTTGCTGAAGAACTGAGAGATTCCGTCTCAGGACCAGCTTGTCTCGTTGATGAATATATTGTACTACTGGGAGAGTTGGTGGGGGGGGGGGGTGTTTGACATCATAGCTCAGGTTTTCTCCCTCTTTCCTTCTCCCTGTGAAATCATATTGCAAACATTCAGTACATTAGTCTTTCCTTCAAACTGAAGTATACAGAGTGCTGTTTTGGAAAAGTTATTCACTGGGAGGGTGGGGGGGGGGGCACTTTTGATTTACTTGGATAAAAAAGGTATCTGAAAATTGTCTGTACAAGTCCCACAATGCATAGCTGCATTAGGAGAAAACATTCTGAGGGATGCGTTTTAGTGCCAGCGAGGGAACTTTCATGTCTAGAGTAAATTTTCAGATGTCTGCAATCAGTTTTAAAATGGTATTGAAATTATGATGGACGACTTCATTGATTTGCCTTGGGTCCACCAAAGGGTTAATCGTATCCTAGTTGTGACAGGAGAAAAGCCAAAAGAGTTCTTTGACAATGCAGCAAGGTAGAAGAACAGAAGAGCTGTAGCACCCACCAGGGTAACACATGTATCTGATCACAAGGTAACAATGTAACTCTTCACTGGATTCTATGATGATCGACCTCAGAATCCTTTCCACCTTGGAGATAACATAGCTAATAATGAATGCTTCGCATGCCCTAATGCTTGGCTGATAATGTGAACTGATTATTGTACATCTTAAACAAAGCTTGGCAACTACTCAGTTCAAAAGAAGTTCAAGACAAATGTCTTCCCTCCCCCACCTGAGTCCAAACTGTTCCAATGAATTTTCTGCCTCCAAAATTTATATTTGGGATCAAAGGACTTTCCCGCCTTAGTTTTCTGCCCAAATGTCCCACCTTCCTGAAGGACCTGCCCACCTGAAACACCAATCAATCACGTTTGAGAAACCTTTATATAAAGATAAACCCTAAAGCTCAAAGCGCACAGCACGATGGCTGAAACGTTGGTTCCCCTTACTCAGATTTATTGATTTATTTCCAGCCTAAGTGGTTTACATTCAGCTACTCAAGCATTTTCCCCTGTCTGTCCCAGTGGGTTCGCGCTCTATCTCATGGACCTGGGGCAATGGGGGATTAAGTGACTTGCCCAGGGTCACAAGGAACATCGCAGGGAGCTGAGGCTCTAACCATTGTGGCCTCATAATAATAATAATAACAACTTTATTTTTCTATACCGCCATAGTCAGGCGACTTCTAGGCGGTTAACATGGTAAGAAGGCTGGACATTCAGCGAATTACAAGAGGTCTTAATGCAATACAATAATTCTGCATACTATACAATACAATGAGTCTGAATACAGTACAATACAATACAATGAGTCTAAATACAGTACAATACAATACAATGAGTCTGAATACAATACAATACAATGAGTCTAAATACAATACAATACAATGAGTCTGAATACAGTACAATACAATACAATACAATGAGTCTAAATACAGTACAATACAATACAATGAGTCTAAATACAATACAATACAATGAGTCTAAATACAGTACAATACAATACAATGAGTCTGAATACAATACAATACAATGAGTCTAAATACAGTACAATACAATACAATACAATGAGTCTGAATACAGTACAATACAATACAATGAGTCTAAGTACAATACCATACAATGAGTCTAAATATTTTACAATAATCTAAATGGGAAACGTTCTACTTGGAGCTCTATGGGTTATGAATACCTGAATACTTTAGTATTAACATATTAATTGGAGTTCTATGGGTAGAGAATACCTAGTACGTGGAAGGGAACTTCTTGAGAGAAAGAAAGGTGGTTACAGGGGGGAAGTTCTAGAGAGGGAGGGGACTGTTTTAGTCAATGAATTTGGCGAAAAGGGCGGTTTTGATGGTGTTCCTTTGTTGAATCCATGTCTTCACTTGGACACACCAAGGCTGGTAGACAAAGGGTTTGTGTAGGTATTTTTGGGAATTACACAGAACAGAGAACTCTGATTGCCGGGTTAGTCCCCTTGGATTTGTGGAAATAAGAATCAAGCTGAAGGTGAGACTTTTTTATTAGTCTAACAGTGCGTCTTTGACAGTTATCTTGAAGAAGAGAAAACTCCTCTCATCAAAGATACATCAAGTTAGGCCGGCAAAAAGGAATCAGTTGCAACTTGGAGTTGCTCAGTCAAAGCTTTGCTTTTGAAAATCTTCACCCAACTAACCACATAAATTTTATCTGGTCATCTTGGAGCAGCATTTGAGGTGTTCTTGGGGGGGGGGGGGGAGGGAGGGGAGGCAGCAACAGCTTGCTGGATAACGGCAAAAATTTGCACTGTTTGGTATAACTTGTTGAGTCAGGCCATTGAAATAGCTTCCAGGTAACTGGTTATATTCAGCAGTGGTTTGATCTAGTTAAGTTTGCTGAATATCCAGGTACAGTTATCTGGATAATTATCCAGTCACGATCCTGCTGGTTATTGAGAGGATGACTTAGTCCAACTCAAGATGTTAGTTATAGCTCCAAATTGTAAGGATTAGTAGGCCAGTGATGGGGTTGATACTAGTTACCAAGAGAACTCTTAAGTCTCAGTCCTGACCTTGCCTCGTACCTGGAGCAGAAGTGTTTGTCATCTCATAAGAACCTAAGAATAGTCTTCCTGGGTCCATCTAGCCCTGTAACCCTTTTCCAAGTCAGAAGTATCTGGCAGAAATCCAAATAGTAGCAACATTTCATGCTAATGATCCCAGGGAAAAGCAGTGGTTTTTCCTCCAGCAATTTGACCAAATATTTTTTTAACCCAGCTAAGCTAATTACGTTCTGCACATCCCTTGGCATTTTGGCAATGAATTCCAGAGCTTAAGAAACATAGAAACATGATGGCAGATAAAAGCCAAATGGCCCATCCAGTCTGCCCATCCACTGCATCCTTCATTTCCTCCTATGTGTTAAGTGCACATAATTCTCCTTTTCTTTTAAATGTACTGCTTTATAATTTCCCCAGTCTTTGCACCTTTTGAAAGAGAAAACACTCCTGTCCACTCATTATTTTAATAGAAAATATCTTCCCTCATCCATCTCCTCCCCCTTAACCTCTTTCGCCTTTTCTCTTATGAGACTCATTCCATTTTGGTTTCCTCTCTCTGGTAAGGAGGATGTTGAAATCCTGCAGCAGGCCAGGGAGTCGGACTGTTAATATCAAAGAATTGTTTCCCTTTGGGTCTGGGAGGGGAAGAGGCCAGCACTGGCCCTGGGTCTGGGATGCAGAGGGTCAGAAAGAGGTTTTCATCATATTGGGTGAGCTTGCCTGAAGAAGGAGGAATGTGTGTGATGAGCTTCTGTTTACGGATTCTAGGTTTCATTTTGGCAAATTGTGTGTGTGTCTATTTGCTTATAATTCTCTTATAGCCCAAGTGGTCCTCAAGCACTTTTCCCTGTCTGTCCTGATAGACTCACACTCTGTGTAACGTAGTGACTTGCCCAGGGTCACCAGGAGCAGCCTGGGAGTTTAACCCACAACCTCAGGGTGCTCAGGCTGTGGTTCGAATCACTGCGCCATACACCTATGCGGTTTACACATTACATACAAGACGGACACATTTTTAACATCCTCCCCACAGAATTCCAAGACAATAAAAATAAATTCATATCAGAATATTCTTGAGAAATATATCCTAAAATTTAGGAAGGCATTATTAACATAGGAAGGCATTAACGTATAATTATATTGTGTGTATATGAAAAACATATGGAAGAAATTGCATTACAATTAGCGTGATTATTATGGGGGTGGGGTCTGGGCCGGAACTTGGACTTAGGGGGTCTTTGGCTTGAAGAAGTTGAGAAACACTGTCTTACATCATCAATATCATTGCTCTGGCCTCCTCTTCAGACTGAAGCAGATTGTGCAGAGTTAGCCCAGGTCCCTCTCACGGGACCCCTGGCTGCCTCTTGCCGGCTTTCCGCCATCATCCAGCAGGTCTTTCTAGTTTGCAAATGCCTGCTTTATGTCACTGCATAGAACCGGTTTGGCATCTTTCCGTGCCAGGCCCATCGCTCTACACACACCGGCTTTGGCATTTGTGGCTTTCTTCATTCTTGGGTCTTCAGCCTTGTCTTGTTCCCTTAGACTTGTGAGGCAATTTTGGCTCCCATCACAGGCCTCACATGATGCCGTTGTCATGTCTCGGACCTGATTCCGGTCTTGGCTCTGGGTTGTGTCTGCAGTGAAGTGTGAAACACCGTAGGGTGTGTACTTTGACAGCACTGGTACATTTCTGTTGGTGGGTGTGTGGTACGGCTTTGTTGCAATGCCCTCGGGTATAGTCTGCTTTGGCTTTTTGTTGCTTAATGGGCACCGTCTGTGTTTCCATGCCATTAGTTGAGTTATATTCCATTATGTTACAATTACAATTGAAATTTGTATTCCGCCATTACCAAACTTGGTTCATAGTGGATTATAGTAAGAAAAAAAATACATCTGGGAATCAAACCAAGCTTTCAATAAATAAATAAGAAACCCAGACAACATCTTTTGCAATATAAAAACTATCTATCTTAAAAAGATTAATACTATGCGCACTTGGCTAAAAGCAAATTTTTAAACAGATTTTTCTTGCCTGGTGATATTCTAATCAAATCCATCAAATATATTGGAGCTAAACCATATAAAATTTTGGATATTAGTGCACATAATTTAAATTAAGAGAATAGTTAAGTTCCGGATCACGTTGCCAGAGGATGTGATAACAGTGGCTAATGTAGCTGGTTTTAAAAAAGGTTTGGACAAGTTTCTGGAGGAAAAGTCCATCGTATGGTATTGAAACACACATGGGGGAAGCCACTGCTTCCCCTGGATCGGTAGCATGGAATGTTGCTACTCTTTGGGATTCCACATGTAATGTTGTTAACATTTGGGTTTCTGTCTGGTACTTGTGACCTGGATTGGCCACCATGAGGATGGGCTGCTGGTTTAGATGGACCTTTGGTCTGACCCATAGTAACATAGTAGATGACGGCAGATAAAGACCCGAATGGTCCATCCAGTCTGCCCAACCTGATTCAATTTTTTTTTTTCTTCTTAGCTATTTCTGGGCAAGAATCCAAAGCTTTACCCGGTACTGTGCTTGGGTTCCAACTGCCGAAATCTCTGTTAAGACTTACTCCAGCCCATCTACACCCTCCCAGCCATTTGAAGCCCTCTCCTGCCCATCCTCCACCAAATGGCCATACACAGACACAGACCGTGCAAGTCTGCCCAGTACTGGCCTTAGTTCAATATTTAATATTATTTTCTGATTCTAAATCTTCTGTGTTCATCCCACGCTTCTTTGAACTCAGTCACAGTTTTACTCTCCACCACCTCTCTCAGGAGCGCATTCCAGGCATCCACCACCCTCTCCGTAAAGTAGAATTTCCTAACATTGCCCCTGAATCTACCACCCCTCAACCTCAAATTATGTCCTCTGGTTTTACCATTTTCCTTTCTCTGGAAAAGATTTTGTTCTACGTTAATACCCTTTAAGTATTTGAACGTCTGAATCATATCTCCCCTGTCTCTCCTTTCCTCTAGGGTATACATATTCAGGGCTTCCAGTCTCTCCTCATACGTCTTCTGGCGCAAGCCTCCTATCATTTTCGTCGCCCTCCTCTGGACCGCCTCAAGTCTTCTTACGTCTTTCGCCAGATACGGTCTCCAAAACTGAACACAATACTCCAAGTGGGACCTCACCAATGACCTGTACAGGGGCATCAACACCTTCTTCCTTCTACTGACTACGCCTCTCTTTATACAGCCCAGCATCCTTCTGGCAGCAGCCACTGCCTTGTCACACTGTTTTTTCGCCTTTAGATCTTCGGACACTATCACCCCAAGATCCCTCTCCCTGTCCGTGCATATCAGCTTCTCTCCTCCCAGCATATACGGTTCCTTCCTATTATTAATCCCCAAATGCATTACTCTGCATTTCTTTGCATTGAATTTTAGTTGCCAGGCATTAGACCATTCCTCTAACTTTTGCAGATCCTTTTTCATATTTTCCACTCCCTCTTCGGTGTCTACTCTGTTACAAATCTTGGTATCATCTGCAAAAAGGCACACTTTTCCTTCTAACCCTTCAGCAATGTCACTCACAAACATATTGAACAGGATTGGCCCCAGCACCGAACCCTGAGGGACTCCACTAGTCACCTTTCCTTCCTTCGAGTGACTTCCATTAACCACCACCCTCTGGCGTCTGTCCGACAGCCAGTTTCTGACCCAGTTCACCACTTTGGGTCCTAACTTCAGCCCTTCAAGTTTGTTCAACAGCCTCCTATGAGGAACTGTATCAAAGGCTTTGCTGAAATCCAAGTAAATTACATCTAGCATATGTCCTCGATCCAGCTCTCTGGTTACCCAATCAAAAAATTCAATCAGGTTCGTTTGGCATGATTTACCTTTTGTAAAGCCATGTTGCCTCGGATCCTGTAACCCATTAGATTCAAGGAAATACACTATCCTTTCTTTCAGCAACACTTCCATTATTTTTCCAACAACTGAAGTGAGGCTCACCGGCCTGTAGTTTCCTGCTTCATCCCTGTGACCACTTTTATGAATAGGGACCACATCCGCTCTCCTCCAATCCCCAGGAATCACTCCCGTCTCCAGAGATTTGTTGAACAAGTCTTTAATAGGACTCGCCAGAACCTCTCTGAGCTCCCTTAGTATCCTGGGATGGATCCCGTCTGGTCCCATCGCTTTGTCCACCTTCAGTTTTTCAAGTTGCTCATAAACACTCTCCTTTGTGAACGGCGCAGAATCCACTTCATTTTCTCGTGTAACTTTGCCAGACAATCTCGGTCCTTCTCCAGGATTTTCTTCTGTGAACACAGAACATAAGTATTTGTTTAGCACATTTGCTTTCTCCTCATCACTCTCCACATATTTGTTACTATGTTACTATGTTAGATTAGGTTAACCGAATATGTTTTTTGAATAGTAGTGTTTTTATTTCTTTTCGGAATGCTTTAAAGTCTGTTGTTGCAGTCAATAGGTTTGATATGGAGGGGTCAAGTTTCGCTGCTTTAGTAGCTAGGAGGCTGTCGTATAGTTTTTTTTACGTTGGGTACCTTTGAGTTGTGGGTAGGAGAATGGGGTCTGGGTTCTCCTAATTCTGGGTAAAAGGTTTCGATTTAGGCGATTGTTTAGGTAGGAAGGTGCAGTTCCGTTTATTACTTTGTATAATCCTCTATAATAAAACCCTAAGCACGCATGCGCAAAAGCCCCAAGAGTGCCCAGGCTAGCGGATGCTGGACAGGGGAGCAGACCCAATAAGGCTGTTCTTCTGAGATCTTACTAGTTTTGGAAATGGAAAAGATTACTCTGTATATAGTTTGCAAATATAGACGACTGAACCAATAAGACGAAAGCCGATTCCTCAAAATACAAACAAGCCTCAGCTTTCTCAATGAACAAAAATAATTTTTGAATACTATATTAATTTGGCATTCTATTAATAAGTGGTCCATCAAGTTGCATGTCCTGTGCTCATGCGTACAAGTCAAAACCATAGTTATTGTTCCCAATAGATAACAATTCCTTTCTAATCTTACCTTTTGGACCTACGCACAAAAACCCTGTCTTTTCTATATTAATTTTCAACTTGTGCGTTCTTACCCAATTCCAGCAGATCTGTCACTTCTTATTAATACTGTCCTCTTTGGTCAAAAGCATCAAAATACTGATATCGTCAGCATAAACATAACTATACACTTTTCATTTGTATAACTCTGTCCCCCAAGGAATTCATCTAATCCAGGGCCGCCCAAGTCTGGTCCTCGAGATCTACTGGCAGGCCAGGTTTTCAGGATATCCACAATGAATAGGCATGAGAGAGATTTGCCTGCACTGCCTTCTTGGCATGCAAATCTCTCTCTCATGCATATTCATTGTGGATATCCTGAAAACCTGGCCTGCCAGTAGACCTCGAGGACCGGACTTGGGCAGCCCTGAATCTAATCTGAGATTTGTGAGTCGTGCTATGTCTGAAAAGGTTCAAGGTGACAAACAAAGGAATTTTAAAGAGAGAACAGCCCAGGATAGAAACATAGAAAAATGACGGCAGAAAAGGGCCAGAGCCCATCGTCTGCCCACTCTAATGACCCACAAGGATGCGACAGAAAGCACAATTATAAAACCTTTCGAAGTAGACTGGGGAAAGACGTGACCCCCGAGATGCTCCGCATTCAGTTTTCCATGTTGTTGACTCAAAACCATCTCCGTTATAATCAATGTGGCTGCATGGAATTAATTCTTAGTGTTTAGTTAGGAAATCACTGGGGAATCTCGCTGTCTGGTCTTTTCTGTACCCGTGGCAGGTAAAGCAGAATGTATTTGAGGTGGGGGTGCACCCCCCCCCCCCCATTGAGATTGTACTTATTCTCTTTGTGGCTGGTGACTGACTTTCCGTTCTGCAGAGTTTTCTTGATGTAACTCCACACCGCTTGGGCTCAGGAAGGCTGTTGGATTTTTCTCTCTCTCTCTCTCACATTCTCTCCCATATTCTTTTGTTGCTGCTGAGTATACGATGCGTACTATGTGGTCATTTTTAAACATATTATTCTAGGTTCTAGCTGTTTAATGAGTTTGCTCTCTTCAGAGAGAGAGAGAGACGGAAGTTTTGGGTTTGGGAAGTTTCGGCTGTTTCCAGACAGCCGTATAGAGTAAACAGAAGTGTAGAATCGTTCAATACATGTGCATGTCTGTAGGTGAAGCAGGTCTTTGTTTTACTATGGCATGCATCCACCCGATTGAGAAACGTGTTGAAAGTAAATTCCTCATGGTATGCACACAAATGGAGCTGAAAGCATTTCGTTTTGCCCAGGTGGGTCTCGGCTGCTAAGGTCAACCTTCTGTCCAATGGAAGCACAATTCCATTCTCAGAAAATAGACCACACCCTGGTCGTCAACGGTAGTGGGCAAGTTGAAAAGCATTTTTGGAGTGTAGATTTTTAGGCATTTTTTTTGGTCCCGGTCACATCTGTACTCTGGGGCATAATGCCTGTTTGGGAAAGACTGTGATAGCATTCAATGCCCTAAAGCCAGGGTGAATCTCTTCCAAAAGGTGGTTAATAAATAAAATAAATAACTATCCCCCTCTTTTACAAAGGTGCGCGATGCTTTTTAGCGTGCACTAAATGCTAACGCCTGCATGTTATCCTATGGACATATTAACGGTTAGCGCACGCGTTGGTTCAGCGCATGCTAAATCCGAGCTAAAACACTTAGCGTGCCTTTGTGAAAGAGGTCCTATGTCTTGCTGATCTTGGAAGGTTGGTAAGGCGGAGACAGCTCCAGGCCTGGCGCTTCCACTTGAGTGAGGTACATGACAGCGTGAGTACAAGAGGGAATTCTGCCCAAGAAATGGAGCAAATAAAGCTGCAGCCAATCTGGAGAGGAAGTTGCACCTGACTTGTCTGGTGCAGAGACAACTTTTCCAGCGTCTTATTTTCTTTAAACATGCTTTATTTACTTAGGAGGCAAATTAGCTTAAATTCGGGCACTCCTCTTGTCTTGGGATTCAATTACTCAATCAACTTTATACGTGCGTGAATATCTAACTCTTTATCAATTTACACCCACTCTCACATTCTCAAGTGTTGCAGGGGAAAAGACTTGAAAAAGCTTTGGGCCAAACATGGCGGCTGTAAATTTTCCCTGATCACAAAGTTGAGTGCACGACTGAAAATAATAAAGTTAAACTCTATATATGAAAAAATAAGATTGAAAGAAATATAAAAGAGTAGCAATGCTAAGAACCAATGACGATTGGGCACATAAAGCCTACGGCAATGAAAAGCTTGCGCCTTAAGTGGGGTCGCTGAGGTTCTTGAAGGCTTAGGTGTTTCACTTGGGAATGCGAGAGTGGGTATATATTGATAGAGTTAGATATACATGCACGCATAACCATAGAGTTGATTTATTTACATAGGAACATGCTTTGCTTACACATGATCCAAGGATACCCAAAAAGAGTCCATTTGGAGATTGATTTATTTTGGGGGGGATTCCCTTTCCATCAATGAAAGTGTCGGTGCTGGTCACTTCAATGCAGGTGTCGGAGACCACATTGTACGGGTCTAGAGATGGTTTAATTCAAATGAAGGCAGAAGGATTGGCCAACGGCAATGTCAACACTCTTTGTCTGAATGCCATTGTCAATCTGTTGGGCTTTAGGTGTTCATTCCTCTTCTGAAAGGTTGTTTTTTTTTTGCCTGGCCAATTCTTTGTATGCAATTGTTCTATGATATGATAGAGAGAGATCTTTCCTATTTTTTTAATGACGTTGCTTTTCTAATGAATATAGTTTTTATTTGTTAACTGCTTTGATCTGAATAAGCTAGGCAGTATATAAAATTTGAATAAACATGAAACAACACGAATAAATGTTCAGTTTTTAGGCCTGTCTTTAGCCCCACCCAAAACATGCTCAGACTATGCCCCCCCTTGCCATTGGCACATTCTTTGATTTTAGACTTGTATATCCTGGTTTGGAGATCAGAAGATAAATGACTACTTGCCCGTTTTTTGTTCACGTCTACAAAGCACCGTGGTGTGTGTGGCGCGGTGGTTGGATCTACAGCCTCAGCACCCTGGGGTTGTGGGTTCAAACCCCGTGCTTCTCCTTGTGACCCTGGGCAAGTCACTCAATCCTCCATAGCCCCAGGTACATTAGATAGATTGTGAGCCCACCGGGACAGAGAGGGAAAATGCTTGAGTACCTGATTGTAAAAAAAACCGCTTAGGTAACCTTGATAGGCGGTAGATAAATCCTAATATTAAATATTAGCAGAAGGAGACCATGTCAAGGTTGTATCTGCTGTTCCTTGCAAGTTACCTTTACGTCTGGTGCGTATCTGCTTCTCAAGTCCTACTGTGTATCGGTCCCTTGGATATCTATACCCCAGATCCAGTCCCCATGCCCATCTCTTGGAACATATTTTATGGACTTTTAGAGATTTTTCATAAAATTCCTGTTACTTCTCTGCGGTCCTTTTTTGTTTTTGCATTCAATTACTCCTCACTTGTTCTCTGAGCAGTTCTGGATTTCAGATTTATGTCTAACTAGTCACCTTTCCAAATCCAAGTTCAAGATGAGTTAATCCAGGCCCAGTAGGTGTTTCCTTATCCTGAGGGGACATAAGTCTGTTTGGACCTGGAGGCCATAAAGGCATCAGTAGGGCTTGAACGCTGGCTCTCAGTCTTAACTATTTACCAGGCTCCACCTCTCATCCTTACAGGTCTTGGTGCCTCAAGACAAAGTTAGAGAAGTCCCTGCTGAACCAGAACGTACGCAGGTAGGGCTTGTGTCGGTTAGGGCGCTGGTCTTTGACCTAGGGGCCGCCGCGTGAGTGGACTGCTGGGCACGATGGACCACTGGTCTGACCCAGCAGCGGCATTTCCTATGTTCATATGTGCAAGATGACAAATTATATCTCCTAATCCTCCCAATGCTGCTCATAAAGACTCTTAATATCGAACCTCTACTTTTAGGGTGCTCCCTTGATTTAATAGTGGTTGTTGACACATTCAGTGACTGACCCACACAGACAGCCTTTGCAGCAGTGTCCTGGATTAAAAGAATCTTATCTTGATGAGAAACTGTTGTGTGAGTGTCTGTTGAAGTCTCGGGATGTGACTCATTCTCCAGGCCTTAATGCGCACAACCCATGATCAGACATTGCGATCGAGTGCTGTGCAGGGCTTAGAACATGCAGCCACCTCTACGGTGACGGACTTAGCAGTGAATTTTGGGGTGCATCCTTAGACCGAAGGCTAGTTAGAGCTGGAGATGAGGCAGTGATGCACTCGGGGTCACGCAAAGTCTGCTCCAGTCGCCAGACCACACAGTGTCCCACGAGCGATAAGGCGTTGTTCCCCTTTTAACTCCGTGACTACATCCGGTTCTATTGAGAACATTGTGTTTGGTCCATAGTCTCTTAGAACATTACGTATAATCGGCCTTTTAGTGTCATAGTTGAAAGCTTTACATTTTCGGAACGCGTCTTTGCTTTGTATTAGGAGAGAAAGATTAAACTTCTCTTTGTTAGGCAGAGCTATGGGACCAGCAATAAGACTTATGTCACGTCAGATTATTCCGGTGTCAGAGGATGGCTTTTACACTCCCCCCCCCTTCCAATCTTGCACTTAATGTTGTTAGTAACGCAAATTGGAGGACAGAGCAAGGTCTGTAGAATACCGCTGACCGTCCTTTTCCCCAACACGCTCTGTGCTCAAGACTCTGTTTTCTAAGCAAATGTGAATCGGCTTCGCCTGTCCTTCAGTAAGACAAGAAGGAGCATTTGAACAGTCCTGAGGCACGTTCCCTGCAGCAGGGACTTCTGCTGACAGATCTGGTTTCTCAAGAGCCATGCTATGCAAATTAGGCCCAGGATACGCAAGCCCAGCTGGTAAATGCTCATTGGATCCAGTATTTGACAGAATTTATGCAGCCAGCGGTGCCCTCCTATCCCATAAATGTTTGGGGTAATAAAATACACAGCTGCTCTCTGGATAAATCTGACTAATTTATTCACAGAGTGGCCAAATTTATCCACCCGGAAAAGGTTTAGGCTGGGGTGAGGGCAGTTCCCCAAATTCTGCCATCGAACATATAAGTTATATGAGTATATAAGGGGGACTTAGTGCTGTAAGTGGCACAGAAAATAAAAAAAAGCAAGCATGCGAGTTTCAGGTTGGGCCCTCTTTATGCAATAGCCTGCACCCAGTTTTAGGTGTGAGGATTTGCACCACCTGAACCCTGGCATAAATTCCCGTGTCTAAATTAGACGCGGAGCCCCTGAATTCTAAATCATTGCACTGAGCCACCCCTGCCCCTACCATGTCCACGTGGAAAAATTTACGTGCACAACTTTGTAGAGTAGTGACTATAAGGATGTGCGGGTTAAGTCCAATTATTGGCACTCATTGGCTCGTAAAGTAATTAAATTGCATGCGATTTAATTACTTACCGTATATATGGAATTAGGAGGTTAAAGTGCCAGTGGATAAATTTGGCAGGTCCTTTTGACGTGTAATGTGCTGTTTAATGGTTTGGGGGTTTGTTTTTTAAATTATTTACAAAATTAAAACAGTATAAAGATAAGACTTGTAAAAATCAGGAATGTCTTTGGAACAGGAAAAACTGTACATAAATATCAGGTCTGTAAATAAAGATGACCAAATTTACAAGATTGTTTTAGGAAGTTATCAATAGGGAACCAGATCTGTTTATATCGGTGGTCTCCAACTCAAACCATTTGCAGGGTCACATTTTGGGATTTGTCGGTACTTGGAAGGCCTCAAAAAATAGTTTAACATCTTATTAAAGAAATGCCAATTTTGCATGAGGTAAAACTCTTTCTAGTTGATAAATCTTTCCTTTTGGCTAAGTCTTAATAAGAATATTGTCATTTATAGCTAAAGAGACGTTTGATCAAGAAACTGTTTCATTTTACTTTTGTGATTATGATAAACATACCGAGAGCCGCGAGTTTGAGACCACTGGTCTATATGATCCTGAAGTTAGTGGAATTTCTCATATACAAATTGTTCGTATCTCTTATATAAGCATAGAGAGTTACATTACATTATATTACATTACAGATTTCTATTCCGCCATTACCTTTCGGTTCAAAGCAGAGTTCTACCAAAAGGTGTAGTCCAGTAATGGGAAATCAGGATATCTATTAATTTTGGGTCGAAAGGACAGTTATTGAAGCAAGGATGCAATGAACTCGTGATAATGGTTTCAAAGGATGGAGTAGTCAAACAGTTCATAATTGTAGTAATAGTCAACCAGATTTTGTTCCAAAAAGGTTGAATTTTAGAACATTTGAAGAGCTTATGAGATAGTGTTTAATGTTACATGTGGATTTTCATACTGTTAATATGTATAATCTGAAACAGCCAATAAATCTCACCCTAATTCTGCAAATGAGCCCTGCAAAACTAAAAACATCTCCTGAATGTTTTTCAAGCATGAAACAGGAACAGAATATGGGGCATGAGTTTAACAGATTCCTTCTAAAAATCACAGGGAGACGACTGGGGTTTCTCTCTAGTCCTCTGTGCTTCCTTCGGAAAGCGTTGGGGGAGGAGATGGCAGCAGTCTTGGCAACTGGCATCAGAGAATAGAGATTCCCACTGGGGGATTTGTCAGGATGGAAAAATATCCGGCCCCTGAACGGCACCTGAGGCTGTGACGCTGTTGAGTGCAGAAAGCGTTCAGACTACAGGCTCTGCATCATTGCGAGAGGCGGAGGAAGTCAGGTGGCTAGACCCTTTCTTCGAGGTACAGAAACCTTTGTGAAGATGGTAACCTTGCCTTTTGCTTCACAGACCCAACCATCAGTCCATGCTTAATGAAGCAAATAAACCAACGAAAGCCCCCCAATTAGATAAAGAGGAGCTTTAGGAGTAAAATCAACAAGGGCGGGGAAAACCAAGAATCGGGATTTAAGTTTTATCTGTTATGTAGGGGAGAACTAATCGAGGGGTGCTGTGGACATGTTATTTAACTGTTAGACGTAGTTAGTAACTAGGTCTCATTGTATAACGTGGGACCTTGGCTAGAATAGCATGGGTTAGTGATGAAATAACCCATCTTAACTCCCCACCCCCTTACTGTGAAGAGTTTGACTCCCCAGGCACATTGGATAGATTGTGAGCCCACCAGGATAGATAAGGAAAAGTGCTGGAGTACCTGAATAATTTGTAATCCACATAGAATTGTAGCATATGTGGAACATAAAATATGTTTAAAAAAAAATTACATTCAAGGCAAAATTAAAGATGAATAATAGAAATGGAGTCAAGTACACAGAAAGTTGCTTAATCCTGAGACTCCGGAGTCCCAGAGGAGCAGAGCCTTGCTCTGTGCTGAAATTTGTGTGAATCAGTTTATGTTAATAGCTTCTGCAGTTCCTATAGTCGGGTCTCTGCTGACAAGCCATCCCCGAGAGGCAGTTGCAATTCCTGTCTCTTTGTTTTAGGAAATAATAATAATAAACTTTATTCTTATATACTGCCCTACCATAAAGTTCTAACCCAAAGAGTAGAAACATTTCATGTTACCGATCCAGGGCTTGTTCCATGTCTTTCTCAATAACAGACTATGGACTTTTCCTCCAGGAACTTGTCCAAACCTTTCTTAAAACCAGCTACGCTATCTGCTCTCACCACATCCTCTGGCAACACGTTCCAGAGCTTAATTATTCTCTGAGTGAAAAAAAATTTCCTCCTATTGGTTTTTAAAAGTATTTCCCTGTAACTTCTTCGAGTGTCCTCTAGTCTTTGTAATTTTTGACGGAGTGAAAAATCGAACCACTTGTAACCGTTTTATTCCACTCAGGATTTTGGTTATTATCTGGTACGTCTTGATTGCTCGGAGTGTTACCGAATGCTGAAGAGCATTCATGGATAAAGGCTGATGGGCTTGATATACTGCCTTTCTGCCCCTAGTGGGTTCACATTCTAAGTTTTGTACCTGGGGCAGTGGAGGGTTAAGTGACATTCAAGGTCACACGGAGCTGCACTGGGACTTGAACCCAGTTCCCTAGTTTCTCAGCACCATCAGTTCTGAGGCTTAATAATTTGAATTGCTTTTTAGGGACAGTGTCTCCAAATGGGTTGGTTCTGCACATAGCATGACAGCAATGAGCCCCACTCTTGAGCCAGTGTGCTGCGGACGAAATCAGGCTTGACAAAGAAGTAGGCGTGGCCTAGTAATGCTGCCGATCATCTTTCTGTGAGTACGCAGGCAGCATGGTGCGCTGGGAAAATGGCTGGTTCAGATACTGACACCCAGTACATCAGATAGAGAGGAAGCATAAAAAGCGCAGGTTGCAGTCCTCACTTCAAGGATTCAGTCAGAGCCCCCTGATCTGTGCAGAACCAGATCTTCATGAAGGGTTAATCTGCCCCCACCTCTCCAGGCCTCATGAGACAAAACTGCAGAGCTCTCTCCAAAGTGACATTGCCAGCATTGTAAGCTGTCTCTTCAAGGGCAAAAGGCCTGGTTACAAGGAGGGAGAGGAAGGAGCGATGTTTCTAGTGCAGGAAATAGATCGGAGACATCAGATTTTCGAGTATAGAAAAGTTCTTTGAGTGAAGGATCAGTCAGTAGATTTTGATCAGCGGATCTCGAGTCCCGAAGAGAAGCATGAGGAATGAGATATTTATCAAGGAACGATGGGGAGTGCGCAAGTTTAATCTTAAATACTAATAGGAGAATTTTCTAGAGAAAACCACCTTAAGATCTCGACAACTCTTTGGTAATTCTTATGACATCTCTTAATGCTATTCCTGTAAACTTTTATGTAATCTCTGAAAACTTTTATGTAATCATAGAAACATAGAAAGATGACGGCAGATAAGGGCTACAGCCCATTAAGTCTGCCCACACTATTGACCCTCCCTTTTAAGTCTATTGACCCCCTTAAGTATAATTGTAATTATACTGCCACTCTACTGACCCGCTCTTTCAAGTCTATACCCTAGTGACCCTATCCCTTGGCATGACCCTCGTAGGGATCCCACATAGGTATCCCATTTGTTCTTGAAGTCTGGGATGCTGCATGCCTCGATCACCTGCACTGGAAGCTTGTTCCAATGCTCAATCACTCTCTCCGTGAAGAAGTACTTCCTGGCGTCTCCACGAAACTTCCCTCCCCTGAGTTTGAGCGGATGTCCTCTTGTAGTCGAGGGTCCCCTGAGAAGAAAGATATCATCTTCCACCTCTACCCGTCCCGTGATGTACTTAAATGTCTCAATCATGTCTCCCCTCTCCCTACGCTCCTCGAGACTGTAGAGCTGCAGTTTGCTCAGTCTTTCTTCGTACGGGAGGTATTGGCGGAATAGAAATCACTAATGTAATGTAATTTTATAAGTAATTCGATGTGGAACAGGAAGCTAATGTGCTTCACGCAGTAGCAGAATAACATGATCGTAGTTTTTTGCTTAATGGCAGTATTTTGAATTCATTGCAGTCGGTGAGTTTCTTTTTGGGTGATTCCTTGGTATAAGGAATTGCAGTAATCTATATGCAAAATAATCAAGGAATGAATTGGAGTTTGGATGGAGGCTGGTTCGAGAACGGAGGTTATAGGACTGAAACTTGCCTTGAGATGGCCAAGTTTCTGATTTACTTCAGACAGTCGACCTGCTCCTTGCCCTGTTTTCAGTTTTCTGATGTTCGGTAGCTGGTTTTGGCAGGTCTCCCCCCCCCCCCCCTTGCTCGAGGGCTGCCTGTAGCCACAGACACACAGAGCTCCAAAGACTGGTGCTAGTCAAGCCTGGTTCTAGCTCGTTCAGGCAGTTCCCCACCTGAATTCTCTAGAAACCGAGCAAAAGCAGAATGAACTGGCAAGTTGAAGAGCACAGAGGACAAAGGCTCTTTCAGGATGACAAATGATACACTCGTGTATACATCTTATATATATATAACACACACACAGTGCAATATTCAAATGCCTTCATCTGCCAACGATGTAGCTAAGGATAGTACAGAGAATAACTCTCAGAAAAAAACTAATTAAAAAACTCATTTGCACAAACAAAGTAACCACGTGCCCCCTGATTCCACCACGCTCGTATGTATGCATAAATCCTTTAGTGACAGGAGACCTAAGCCCTAGTTTTCTGCTCAATAGTGCACAATGGGCCAGGATGGAGCTTAGGACTCCCTGCCCTCGGGGTTCTTACGGTAGTGGAATTATGCCCACGTAGGGCGAGGCTGCACACTCCGGGGAGGGGGGTCAGGGGGTTGTTGGAGACTGAGTCAAAGCATGGAGAAGGGAGGAGATGAAAGGGAGACCCTTTGAGTAGGATTTAGAAGAACTTCTGCTTATTCACCCAAATACAATACAATTTTTATTTGAATACTGCCAATACCTCCAAGAAGTTCACAGCAGTTTACATAAGAAATTATGGTGATACAAATTAAAAACAAGTGTTACGATATTTAGGAATTATTAGTAACAAATTCATGATATTGGGTGTCCATCTGGACAGGAATTTATCGATGATCACACAGGTTGATGCCCAGGTCCAAAAATGTTATTTACATTATGGAAGCTCTGTACTATCGGGCCTTATTTTAACGATATTTGGGTTATTAGTACATCCTGGGAATATTGGACTATTGCAAAAAAAGCTTCATCAACTTCATTTGATACAAAACCCCCCAGTACGTTTAATCTTTAGATTAAAAAAGGCAGATCATTTAACTTTATATTATAGAGAGCTACACTGACTTCCTTTTGAGGCCAGAGTTGCTGTTTAAGTTTGGATGTTTATGTTACAAGGTAGTCCATGGCATGGCTCCAGGGTACCTAGTCGACCATTCTAATTTTTTAGTTTTCGATGTTCCTCACGTAAATCAACAATATTTGATTTTCCATCGGCCAGGGGATATCGATACAAAAGATTTCATAATCGATTGCTCATGTATCAAGCAGCCATTTGGGTCTCTGTCTTTCACTGATTATTTTTCACTTCCACTTCTTATGTGAACTTCAGAAAACTGTTAAAAACTTATTTATATGATAAATTCTTATAACCGGTAATTCATGTAATATTCATCTTATAATTCGCTGTTCGGCTTTCTCTTTACAAATTGTAAATCGCAATGATCCACATGGTTTTGCGGTATACAAATGCTATGTTCTATTATGATTCACTGAGTGCCAGGTCCTGTGTCTGTCTATGCATATCGATAGAGAAGTTGGGGAACTTTGAATCTGAGTCCTGATGCTTTTGGCTGCTGCTGGCTGAGATCATCGTCTTTGGCCTCACTTCAGCGGTGCTTATTGTGCTAGAGAGACAAGGTCACACAGCCAAAACACCAAAGGGGCAAATATTCAGTGTCTTTATTTATATAAATTTATATACCATTTTCTTGGCACAACCATTCAAAGCAGTTTACAAAACATGAGATCAAAAATTACAGAAAACAAAGACAACAGTAACAAAACCAAACAATAAAAACAACACTGAAAATGATAAATAAATCCAGGGAGCTTGCAATGATTAGAAGAAGAAACCAATGAAGGAATCCTAGAAGAAAATAAGATTAAAACAAATCTATAAACCATAGAAAGAGAACAGATGGAGGCAACACAGGGTAAAAATAAGACTCAGGAAACCCACCACAGATTCACAACTAATTACATTACATTACATTACTGATTTCTATTCCGCCTCAACCTTGCAGTTCTGGGCGGATTACAAAAGAGACATCTGGACATTTCCAGGATGATTACAAAGAGACTTCTGGACTTTTCCAGAAGAGTTACAAGAAGAAGAACATTTCCAGAGGAGTTACAAGAAGAATGGTGTAGTATAGTTTAGGGAATGGGATACGTCAAGGAGGATTGGGCTATTCCAGTGGATATACAATTTGGGATGCTGTACAGATAGGATATAGTACATGTTCCTGCACCCCAAACACTGCTTTATTCCAAATGCATAGAAACATGATGTCAGATAAAGGCCAAATGGCCCATCCGCAGTAACCATTTTCTCCTCCTCTCCCTAAGAGATCCCATGTATCTATCCCAGGCCCTCTTGAATTCAGACACAGTCTCTGTCTCCACCACGTCTTTCGGGAAACGATTCCACACATCTATCACCCTTTCTGTAAAAAAGTGTTTCCTTAGATTACTCCAGAGCCCATCACCTCTTAACTTCATCCTGTGCCTTCTCATTCCAGAGCTTCCTTTCAAATGAAAGAGTCGACTCATGCGCATTTACACCATGTAGGTATGTAAACGTCTCTATCATATCTCCCTCTCCCGCCTTTCCTCCAAATTGAGATCTTTTAAGTCTGTCCACATACGCCTTATCAGGAAGACCACACACCATTTTAGTAGCCTTCCTCTGGACCGACTCCATCCTTTTTAGATCTTTTTGAGGTGCGGCCTCCAGAATTGTACACAATATTCTAAATGAGTTCTCACCAGTCTTATACAGAGGCATCAATACCTCCTTTTTCCTACTGGCTATACCTCTTCCTATGAACCCTTGTATCCTTCTAGCTTTTGCCATCACCTTTTCAACCTGTTTGGCCACCTTAAGATCATCACATACAATCACACCCAAGTCTCGATCTTCTGTCGTGCACAATTCGTAGAAAATATGCCAGTTGTACTCTGATAATAATCTCTGGTCTGGTATATGTTTTGGTGAAATGTTCATTTTAGTATAAACTTTTCAGTCCTTCTTTGGCAATAGTTCAGTTTCTGGTAATCATTTGCGATGCTGAATCTCTATCTCCATTTATTAAAACAATACAACCAAATTAAATAGTCAGTGAGCATCTCTACAGCATCTTGGGAACATATTTGAGGGTTTAATGAAAAGTAATGCCTCCACCTCCAAAACCTTTTTTAAAAAATGAAGATACTGTAATGAATTATAAACAAAAATAATACTTGAAACTTGGACTTTGATTACATTTACTTTTGTACATATTCGTCACCATCTGCCATTTTTGAAAGCTGTTGTGAAAGGAACAGCACAGCTTGTCTCTTCAGCCCGTTGCTCACATAGATAGACGAGGCATGGGTAACTGTGGCATGGGGGGAAGTATTTTATATCAGGATGGGACGATTTGTTTTTGCTGTATGTGTTGTTTAGATAAGATTGGGTTTGTATGTATATGTATTTGTGATGTGTGTATTTTCTGCATTTTATTATTTATGTGTTCTTGGAACCTGCTTTGTATAAAGTGAGATATAAATAAAAACCATAAACCTTTTCAGTTGAGTCGAACAGATGTTCCCAAAGATATTCCTTCAATTTTGGAAATAGATGGCGCTAAGTCTGAGCTCTGTGTTGGATGGGGTAAGACCGTGACAAAAAGGAGTGGATTTTTCATGTGATACTTGTAAGACCATGAAATTGCCTATGTGAGGCCTAGCAGTATCGTGTTGCAACAACATTTCCAAACAATTCTCAATCGATCTTTCAAAGGTTTCAGGGTTGCAAAGTAACGCTTTGAGTGTTCCTCTGATTGTCCTTTAGAAGTCTGCCAACTTTTCTCTTGTGAGACTCATCCATTGCTGTCACCTCATTTTTGATCCTACAAATCAGCCCTTCCGGTGCACAATCTTTACATTTTTGGGCCCAGTGAAGCTCAGCACTCGCATCAACACAGTCGTCACCATGAACAACCTGCATGTGACAGTGAATTTCAGTTGGAGGGTCTCTGAACAATCAGAAATTCTATCATGGCGCATTGTTTACACCGTTCTGACGAGTGCTAACTGCAAAACAGCCTCTTCATACAGAATCTTCTCACCAACTGACACGGAGAGATTTCAAAGAACAAGTGAACGCATGTAACGTATCAGCGCAACCATCAAGTTATATAAGTTTAAAATACTTGATATACCACCTTTCGACAGTTGTCAGAGTGGTTTATGTGTACTGATTATGTAAAACATAAAACATTGTTGTCATAATAAAATACTCATCATTATAAGTACTGCATCCAGCACTGGTCGCCGTACATGAAGAAGGACACGGTACTACTCGAAAGGGTCCAGAGAAGAGCAATTCGTATGTTCTTATAAAACATTATCAAGCAAACAACATAAACAAAATTAACAACCAAGATCAGAAAGAAACAAAACAATCAAAGACAAATAGAGAGCGGAATTATGGAGGTGGAGGTGTGACTTTTCCTTTAATCCTCCGTTCTTGTTTAACGATGTCAGTGTTTGAAGGGCGCATCTAAGATTCCTTGCTCCTTTGAGCCTCTAGACATGGCACATGTTTCTGACTGTGTAGTAACCTTCTGTAGACACACTGCTGTGTGCTTTTCTGTCACCTTTACGTGCGGCTGGCCTCAGCTTTTTCTCTCCTTCCACATCCAATTGTGGGCTTCTTTGGAGCGAAGGGCCAAGATAAGGTGGTTTTGAAGAGGAGAATGCTCGTGTACAATCTGACTGATCTAAGCTATGTGATGATTCATCAAAAGGGGAAAAGGACTGGTGGATCGGATAACGCAGCCACATGTTTTGACAGCTGGAATTCATGAATTACTGAAAGCGAGGGGACAACCTTTATTCCTAAACTTTTGCTAAGCTGCTCTGAGATGTGGCACTTCTGCTTCCATCACATTGAGATGTTCCTCACGTCTCTGCGTTCGAGCAACTGCAGGGCTTTCCGTCACCTAGTGGAAGGGTCACTGATTTCCTCTTCATATCTTTGTCCCCAGTGGTACTTAGGATGCTGTCTTTAGTTCTCGGATTTTGCCAGATAACATTGTGAAATGCAGCATAAGGGCCACTTGGGGATTAGTACATTGCTCCTCTTTCTTGTCTGCAGTGACAAGCAGATCTCAGAAATGAGGCTACTTGCATCTATGGCTCCATCTGACATTTGGGACACAGAGTTATGAGTCTAAGTCAGGAGCATTCAATTGGGAGCTCAGCCTTTCTTGAATTTTGGGTCCTGCATGATTCCTCCTCACTGTCCTGAAGTTCTTTACATAAGAACCTAAGTATATCCTTCCTGGGTCAGACCAATCCTCACAATGGCCAATCCAGGTCACAAGTACCTGGCCAAAACCTAAAAAGTAGCAGCATTCCATTCATAATCCTAAAAATTAGCAAGATTCCGGAATCCCAGAGAGTAACAAAACATTCTGGAATCCCAAATAGTATCACTATTCCATGCTGCCGATCCAGGCCAAGCAGTGGCTTCCCCCATGTCTTTCTCAATAACAGACTATAGACTTTTCCTCCAGGAAGTTGTCCAAACCCTTCTTAAAACCAGCTATCTTTGGGATACAAAGTGAACCTCAAGCATTGCCACATCCTGTCTGTCCTCTGTCTGCACACCAGTGATAATATTGCAACAGGATGTTCCACAAAAGTACGGCACCTACATTTTAAAGATCATAAATCAGGTTTAAGCCCCCCTTTGTGACCCATCATTGCATCTGTTTTACATCAACTGTCAGTTCTCAAAAGCTCGTCTAAAGTCAAGAGCTGGAATGATGTTAGCTAAGCATAGATTCTGTAATAGTAGTTTTGCGCATAACTGCCTTTATAGGAAACAAGTGTAAGTTTGCAGTTGTGCACCTAATTTTAGGCACGAGCGTCTACGCTAACTCAGTGGGTGGTGTAACGCTCTGGCTTAACTGCAAGCAGCCAGTCCATAACCAGCACGCATAAGTGACAGACACGGCCTGAGCTGACCACACCCCTCGCAGGTTCACGGCCTGTGGATTTCGTGTGTGTAATTTGCAGATTCCCAGCTCATAAATGCTACTTAGTGCCAGTTAGCCCTGATTATAGCCAACGATGGCTGTGAATGTCAATTAGCAGCTAATTATTAGATTAAGGTCTCCTTTTTCAAAGGTGCGCTAGCCGCTTCCGACTCCTTTTAAGCAGGCGGTAATAATTTTGCTAACGCGTTATAGCACACGGTAATTTTGTGCATGCGCTATAACCACTAGTGCACCTTAGTAAAAGGAGCATATCGGCCACTTCATGCCTTAAGCTTAAAATTGTGCCCGCAAGTTTCTAGAATTGATGGGTTACCCTTCTGTTTTATAAAAAAAACATCTGCACCTTGCCAGCTGTGCCTTAGGAATGCCTGTGTGCCATCAGGGACCGGACATAGGCCATGATTTGATGATTCTGGTCATTCAGCCTCTGAGATGCCGCTGAAACTTCTCATTGATTGTTCGGCCCTTAAATAATAGAACCCAAACTCGATCTTTAGAAGCTTCTCTTAGTCATGGGGTTCGGCACCCTTGAATGGTGGACATTGGCTGGGTGTCAAAAGGACTGTGGGGAAGATTCTCAAAACTTCTGCAGCCGTAAATATAACAAAAACCTGCGCATGGAAATGAAGTTTGTGGAGAGTCACGGAAGGTCGCTATATTTGCATGTAACGAGTCGCTGGTGATAGTAATCGCCATACGCACAGAATACACCCTCACATTAAAAAAGAAAAATAAAAAAAGACCCCAGAATTGAAGGATGGCAGGAAGGATGCCGACTCCCTCCCGCCATCGTGGTCTTCATCCTCCCGACACACCCAGTAAGAGGGATGTTCACTCCCTCCTGCCGCCAGGGATACCCACCCTTCCCAACAACCCCATACCTCTCAGTCCAAGGCCGGCTAGAGGGTTCCCTACTCCCTTCGGATGGCAGACCCACCTCTTCAAAATGGTGGGCCTTCCCCTCCCCAGTGCATCCTGGGATGTGCTGGGTAGGGGTCTAAGGCTCTGATTGGCCCGGGAGCTTAAGGTCCCTCCTATGGGCAAGGCACTGACCAGAAGGTAAGGCTATGACAGCTCAGACCTGCTGGAAAATTTTGCCCGCAAATGTAGGACAGCGAGGTTAGGGAATCACCTGGCGATAGTAGAGAATCACCTGGAGTGCTGGTTTAAATATTAATGAGCTTGTTGTAATACATTTGCATGGCAGAGTCGGAGTGTGCCCGGAAGCCCGGAAAAGACCACGATGAAGACCTTTTGAGAATTAGCCGGTAGAATACGTCCACGCTAAACCGGCTGGAACTGGTTTAGCAACCATCGTTAAAGGCACGGTGGGTGTTGAGAATCTTCCTCTGAGCGAGTACTTGCAGTCAGCGTGGCTTTAATATTTCCACCGTGGAAACGGGTTTATGTCCTTCAGACGGTGGAGAATGAAAGCAAATAGTTTACAACTTAAACAGACGTTCCAAAAATAAATTGGAAAGCCTACAAACTGTTGTAAGGTCCACTTGTAATCATTTCTGAGCCTGATGTTGTGAGATGCATAGCTCTGGTACGCTTTGTACTCTGTAATATGTCGACATTTTTTCTCTTTTCAAGTTGGAACATGACTCACAAACAGTCCTAGGCAAATTTGCATTGTATCAACAGCGCAGTAGCTCGGGAAGGAGCATTTCTTAACCTTATCTCCTTGGCAGTTCGTGGGAGAGGAGGAGGACTGGATTAGAAAGAGAGAGTCTGTGATCTCGAGGGGGAAGTACGCGGCATTCCACAAGTTTGTTCTTTCCAACCCAGGGGAATGTTGGAAAGAAATTATACAGAAGAGTTGGGAAAAAAAAATATCTGTCTGGGGGCAAAAGAACTCTCTGAAAACTTAAGACTAAATTTGGCATGGGAGAAGGGAAACTGCTGAAAAGACGCATATCCCAGATGAGCAGAGCATATGTATTGTAAATACCCAGCAAAAGAGACCTGTGGAATGAGGTTTGGGATCCAGCCTGGGAAGGAGGGACTTGAGCTGCGTGGAAATGAAAGTGCCAAGCAGACGTATGAGGAATGAGAGTAGCATCCTTCCCCTGAGAAAACTAGAGCAATTGCTGCCAGCCAAGCACTTGGTGTATCATTGGTTTTCACCTGGTTTCTGAAGCACGCCCTACTTTTCTAACCGTGCTCAGCATGCCATCAATCGCCCTCCACGGGTGTAGCTTTCCTCATTTTATTAGATTACCCCCCCAAAAAATCAATCCTGGTCGCTCTTCCTTTCTTCTTTGAATTTGTAGTATTATTATTATTTTTCATCTTTCCAAAGTAAGCTCAAGGTGGATAATTTTGTGATACCCGTCTGTCCCTGAGCTGTCTCACATGTGCCGACTTTTTACCTCCTGGAGTTTCTTCGTTACAACTTCCATAAAATCTGTTCCTCCTCTCCCTGGAGGCTTCCAGAATTCATTCACAATTCATTTGCCAATTGCCTGGGTTAGTATAGTGATTTCGTAGCTGGACTTTGCGTGTCCTCAGCTGAACCAGTCCAGTGCCTTCAGAAATCAGCTGCCTGTTTTCTCTTCCTGTTAGCCCCCTCTTCCTCTGCATTCTCTCTCCTGTTCACCCTTCACTGGTTACCAAATACTATTCTAACTTTAAGATTACAGAGTTCATTTTTCCCTGGCCTCTACGTTCTAAATAAGCCTCTTTGCAATTCCAGGTGTTCACTGTCCTGGTCTTCCATCCCCCCCCCACCACCCTGGCATTGAGGATTCCCACGCTCCGTCCGCCTTCAGTTTGGCAGGTCATGATGTCATCCCAGTTCATCCATCGCACATCCTTTGCATCCATTTCCACTGTTTTATTGTGGCCATCTTGGGAAGCGCCGTGGCTGGATGATAAACCCATAAGGGTAAAGTTATCTGGTGCCACTCAGCCCCTAATCCTGTCTGCAGACCATCTGCTTAACATATCTCCTTGAAAACTTGGTGTAGAAAGGCAAGGCAAGTTTTATCTGAGAAATAGAAGGGCTCCAGGCTGCTTTCATTAGGATTCATCTGAGCCGGCTCGAAGCGCTACACCTGGCAGGCTGCGTGAGGCAGCTGAACAGATGGCGACGTGCTTTCAGGGATAGGGAGACTGACAGGTGGCTCTTATTTGCATCGCCTTAAACACCCTGGCTAAGGATATGCAGATCACCAAATTAGTATGGAGGCACAAGAGCTTATAGATCTGGCAAAGGTAGTTCCAAGAAGCCCAAAATTGTGCCATACCTAATCTAGGCATTCAAGAAGACCACATATCTATCAAGTCTCAAGTTTCTTTATTTTTGATATACCATCTCTCAAAACACATGTCTAGACGATGTACATTATAAAAGATTATAGGAAACAATTAAAATAGTTAAATAAAAACAATTAAAATAAATAATCTTGAGAAGAGTGCATGCTACATCAAACACAGGAGAGGCCCTGGACGAAAAGGAAGGCCCCCTGTTGCCTTGCATCGTGAAACAATTTCTAATCTACACAATCTAGTAAATGTAAATTGCTTGGATTATTACATTACATTACAGATTTCTATTCCGCCATTACCTTTCTGTTCAAAGCGGATTACAAAAAGAGTTATGGAAGAAGGGTTACAACGTTAGATCAGAGAAGGTTTCCAAGAGAGAGAAAAGTTGGATCTGGGGTTAGGGAGGGGATGGTAAGAGGGGGGTTAAGCTTTATCATGGTATTAAGCTTTATTCAGGGATTTCTTGAAGAGTATAGTTTTTATTTCCTTTCTGAACATCTTGTAGTCTGGGGTTGTTGTCAATAGGTTGGAGACTTGGTTGTCTATCTTCGCTGCCTGAGTGGCCAGTAGTCCGTTGTATAGTTTTTTCCGTTTTACTTCTTTGATTGGGGGGTAAGTGAATGGGGGGGGTGTTTTTCCATGCCTGGTAGAGGTGGTTTGGATGAGACGGTCGTTTAGGTAGGTTGGGTTGTCTCCATTTATAGTTTTAAATAGTATACAGTAGAATTTAAATTGTATTCTTTCCTGGATTGGAAGCCAATGAGAATTGATGAATGCCTCAGTAATGTGACCATGTTTTTTCAATGAATAGACGAGTCTCAGAGCTGTATTCTGAATTGTCTGTAGTTGTTTAATCATTATTGCAGGGGAGGTAGAGGATGTTGCAATAGTCTAGGATACTTAGGATTAGAGATTGTGCTAGGAGCTGAAATTGTGTTTTTTCGAAGAATTTTCGGACTTGTCTAAGGTTTCTCATAACTGCGAAAGATTTCTGTATTGTTTTGTTAATTTGTGGTTGCATGGTGCAGCCTCTGTCAATAGTCCTACCTAGAAGTTTTAGGGTGGTTTGCAAATTTTCTGAAGAAAATTATCCATGCAAATTAACTCTCAATTTTCAAAGCGAAAGCACAAGCATGCGTTATTTTGGAAAGTCTATGGCAGTGCTGGGGTTACTTTGGATTCTAATAAGCTGAGGGAGAGCCGCTAAATATCTTCCCTTGGGGGTGGGGTGGGGGGTCTAGTGTGTGTCAATTAAATCCATCTTCACAGCCTACCTTCAGACTTCATTGGGGAGTATTCTCAAGGTTGTGAGCATTTCCAAATGCATTCTCTGCCCTGAGCCTGGGTAGAGAGGCAGAGTAGCAGAAATAAAAATCCAGAAAGACAATGAGGACCACCATTGACCCCCCAGGCTAAGTTTACCATACGGCTCCAGAAAAAGGAGGATGGATTGAGACATCTGGGTTTTACTTCCATTAAAAGAAATGGAAGTAAAACCCGGATGTCTCAATCCATCTTCCTTTTTCTGGAGCCATATGGTAACCGTACGGCCCAGGCCTTGCATTGAAGAACATTGGTCTGTGGTATGCTCTAAAAACCTCTCTTCGTGGACCAGTGAAACAAGTGGGGGTGGGGATGGGAGGTCGGTCCCAGATCAGCATGCATGCTGTCACAGGGTGAAAACACGATGGCTTAGCAGCTGTAACTGTTGCATTTCATGCAACATAAGGACATCGCTGGAATATTTTTGTTCTGTCCCTGTAAATTGTTTTCTTGTAAAAAAAAAAAATGTTTTCAGGCAGGAGCTGTTAAAAATGAAATTAGCTGAGTCACTTGTGGCTGGAGGCACGGAGTGGTGATTTATGAATCCCATGCCGTCCCTTTACGTCTTACACAGTTTCAGGTCCAAACAATATTCCATCACACGAAGCAACCAGTCTGTTTGTGACCTGCAGGTCCAAGAAGCAGCGGGTTAAGGCTCTGCAGGATTATTCCATTTCATTGCTGAATCCTTTTCCCAGGATTTTCATCCCTGAGGCTTGAACTTGTATGGAGCTGCAAAAGGGTGTGAAGTCTTTGCAGCAAGACAGTGTTGTTGTGGTTGCACCATGCTGGGCATGTGTACACAGGGGTAGAGGAGAGATTTCCTAACATAGGCTTCTTCAAAAGGATCAGTAAGGAGCTTGGCACTTCCTGAACCACAGCATCTGAGTGTGTGGTGCAGTGGTTAAAGCTACAGCCTCAGCACCCTGAGGTTGTGGGTTCAAATCCCATACTGCTCACTGTTACCCTAGGAAGTCACTTAAATCCCCCCCCCCCATTGCCCCAGGTACATAAGATAGATAGTGAGCCCACCAGGACAGACAGGAAAAGTGCTTGAGTATCTGAATAAATGCATGCAAACCTCCTTAATTTGGGCGTAAGGACAGGGGAAAAGGGAAATATGGTGCAGAACAAGTGGTTCAAAATCTCAGATGTCAGCTCCAGCCTCTGGTACCTCTTGGAATAGGGTCCAGAGTTTCTAGATTAAGACCTTCCTCCAGCTTTAGTCAAATTTACCCTGCACTGAGTGCCAGGTGGCCCATAGATATAACACGGGACGCACACCATATAGTGTTTAGTAGGAGTCCCTTGGCATTCATTACTTTGCTTACACTATTTGATCTTTTGCTTCATCAAAAAACACCCCAAAGCAAATTATTTTAACAATTTAAAATACACATGAATAACCTTTAATTAAATCTAAACTTTCCAAATTACATTACATTAGTGATTTCTATTCCGCCATTACCTTGCGGTTCAAGGCGGATTACATAAGGAGTTATCGGGACATTTCCCCTGGTATTACAGAGTGGAGCGGGTTGCTATTGGAGATTGAGATGATTCTTAAGAACATAAGAAGTTGCCTCCGCTGGGTCAGACCAGAGGTCCATCGCGCCCAGCAGTCCGCTCCTGCGGCGGCCCATCAGGTCCATGACCTGTAAGGTGACTGGCGTCTAAGTCCTTTTAATCCCCTTAGCCTTATCTCTACCTCTATCTGTATCCCTCAACCCCCGTGTTCTTCAGGAAATTATCCAATCCTTCCTTGAAGCCCAGTAGGGTACTTTGTCCTATTACAACCTCTGGAAGCGCATTCCAGGTGTCCACCACCCTTTGAGTGAAAAATAATTTCCTGGCATTGGTTCTAAACCTGTCCCCTTTCAATTTCTCCGAGTGCCCCCTTGTACTTTTGGTTCCCAATAGGCTGAAGAATCTGTCCCTTTCTACCTTCTCTATACCTTTCATGATCTTGAAAGTCTCTATCATGTCTCCTCTGAGTCTCCGCTTTTCCAGGGAGAAGAGCCCCAGCCTTTCCAACCTGTCTGCGTAAGAAAGGTTCTCCATCCCTTTTACCATTTTCGTCGCTCTCCTCTGAACCCTCTCCAGCATTGCCATGTCCTTCTTGAGGTTCAGTGACCAAAATTGGACACAGTACTCCAGATGTGGGCACACCATCGCGCGATACAGCGGCATGATGACTTCCTTCGTCCTGGTCGTAATTCCCCTCTTAATAATACCCAACATTCTGTTTGCTTTCTTTGAGGCTGCTGCACATTGTGCCGTTGATTTCATTGTTGTATCTACCAGCACACCCAAGTCTTTTTCAAGGTTACTTTCCCCTAGCACTGATCCCCCCCCCATTTTGTAACTGAACATCGGGTTCTTCTTCCCTATATGCATGACTTTGCATTTCTCTATATTGAAGTTCATTTGCCATTTATTTGCCCACTCTTCCAGTTTGTTTAGGTCCCTTTGTAGGTCTTCACATTCTTCCGCCGTTCTAACCCTTGCTTTAAGGATTTCTTGAATAGGAGGGTTTTTATTTCTTTTCTGAAGGTTTTGTAGTCTGCGGTCGTGATCAGTAAATTGGGTTTGCAGAACGGAAATAAGGGGATGGGTCCTAGAGGGCTTCCACTACCACTTACCACAACTGGATGCCGGGGAGGCACTGGACGTGGTGTATTTGGACTTCAGTAAAGCATTTGATAGCGTCCCATACCGAAGGTTATTGAACAAGCTGAAATCGGTGGGCTTGGGAGACACTCTAACTAAATGGGTTGGGGACTGGCTGAGCGGTAGAGTACAGAGGGTGGTGGTGAACGGTACCCCATCAGAAGCGTCGGACGTGCTCAGTGGAGTGCCGCAGGGCTCAGTCTTGGGCCCGATTTTATTCAACTTATTCATAAGAGATATGACGCAAGGGCTTAGGGGAAAGGTATCACTGTTCGCCGATGATGCCAAAATTTGCAACATTGTAGGCAACAGCTTATTACCTGACAATATGACACAGGACTTACTGCTGCTGGAAAGATGGTCAACGACTTGGCAGCTAGGCTTCAATGCTAAAAAATGCAAGGTAATGCACCTGGGTAAGAGAAACCCGCGCAGAACTTATGCACTAAATGGAGAGACCTTGGTTAGGACCACGGCAGAACAAGATCTAGGAGTGATTATTAGTGAAGACATGAAGGCTGCCAATCAAGTGGAGAAGGCTTCCTCCAGGGCAAGACAAATGATGGGTTGTATCCGCAGAGGTTTTGTCAGCAGGAGACCTGAAGTCATTATGCCATTGTACAGATCCATGGTGAGGCCTCACTTGGAGTACTGTGTTCAATTCTGGAGACCACACTACCGTAAGGACATGCTGAGGATCGAGTCGGTTCAGCGAATGGCCACCAGGATGGTCTCTGGGCTAAAGGATCTAACGTATGAAGAAAGACTAAAGAAGTTGCGGCTGTACTCGCTTGAGGAACGAAGAGAGAGGGGAGACATGATTGAAACGTTTAAGTACATCACGGGTCGCATTGAGTCGGAAGATGATATCTTCTGTCTTATGGGTCCCTCGACCACCAGAGGGCATCCGCTGAAGATCAGAGGAGGGAAGTTTCAAGGAGACTCCAGAAAGTACTTCTTCACCGAAAGAGTGGTGGATCAGTGGAACAAACTCCCACTGCAGGTTGTTGAAGCCGGCAGCGTGAAGGATTTTAAGAGTAAATGGGATGCTCACGTGGGATCTTTAAGGGAGTAAATTCGGGAGCGAATACTTTGGAATGGGCAGACTTGGTGGGCTATAGCCCTTTTCTGCCACTATGTTTCTATGTTTCTACCTTTTTGAACATTCAAGAATTGGTCCCCCAACACCTACCAATCACAGAGGTAAAAAAGAATTTTAGGGGTATTCCCAAAGTACTTCTATGATAAGAAGAGTGACTTTGAATACCTGAGTGCTATAGAAACATGATGGCAGATAAAGGCCAAATGGCTCATCCACAGCATCCACTATCTCCTCCTCTCCCTATTGGCTAACACTTAACATTTTCATCTCCTCTTCCTATAGGCTGCATTGTGAGATCATAGAACTTTATGGTTATTGAAACAGAAACATAATGGTAGATAAAGGCCAATAGCCCATCCACTATCTCCTCCTCTCCCTATTGGCTAAGACTCTTAACATTTGCATCTCATCTCCCTATTGGTTAAGGCTCTTTACAGCTGCATTGTGATGCCATAGAACTTTATGGTTATAGAAACATTGTAACATGATGGCAGATAAAGGCCAAATGGCCCTTCTAGTCTTCCCATCTCTTCTTCTCTCTAAGAGATTCCATGTGCCTATCCCAGGCTTTCTTGAATTCAGACACAGTCTCTGTCTCCACCACCTCTTCTGGGAGACTGTCCCAAACATCGACCACCCTTTCTGTAAAAAAGTATTTCTTAGATTACTCTTAACTTCATCCTATGCCCTCTCATTCCAGAGATTCCTTTCAAATGAAGAAGACTTGGTGCATGCGCATTTGCGCTACGTTCATATATCTAAGCCGTACAAGTGCAGGAAACATAATGTAGACATCAAATCATTAACTGCACACACTGCAGTGTAAGACAATCAAAATAATAGAAACTTTAGCCATTGAAAAGTGTTTTTGTCTGAAGCCAGGATGGCGTAGGAGTCACAATTCTCTAGTGTAGATCTGAGGTAAATGTCCTTTATTAGGGTTTGTAGGGTGAAACTACACAATTTCATGTGTTACTAATTCTTGCCAATGGAGCATCACTACAGCAAAGTGCAAAAAACATGCATTGACTTGGCCCAATGGCATACCGTTGAACCAGTCTGAGCAACTGGAACCTACACTGTGATGGCTTAAGTCAGTGGTCTTCATTCATTTTTGAGCTGAGAAATATCTTTCCATGGGGGCCTCGACACTGCTGACCAGTGGGTATCAAAGACATTCATCCCCACCAGCCCTCCTTCAGACTTCATTAGGGGTTGTGAGTATTTCCAAATGCATTCTCTTTTGTCTACTGATAAATGCCTTGACCTTCAAGCACATGGCTCTTCTCCCATCCACTTCCCCCTTTCTGTCCTAAGCCAGGGTAGAGAAGCAGAGTTTAAAAAAAAAACCCAACAAAACAACCCAACAACCCAAAAACAATGGGGGCCACCCCAGAGGTCTCTGGTGGCCCCCAAGCCTTGCATTAATAAACACTGGTTTAAGTGACCACTTAACCCTGAGCAGAGCTGGTTTAGCTATTAGGCAGACTAGCAGTTACCTAGGGTGAGAACTTTTGGAGTGTGGCAAAGAACAAACAAACCCCCAAAAGATATTAACAGCCACACAAACTCAAAGAACTCTCAGCCTAACTTTGTACCTGAATAAATTACTTTTGGAAACTGCTTTGCTTTCAATGGAAGTAAAACCGGATGCCTCAATCCGTCCTCCTTTTCCGGGAGCCATATGGTAACATTAGTTCTAGGTGGGGTGGTGGTGGGAAGTTTAGGATCCTGGAAGTTAACTGATAAGGGGAATAAGCCCAAAGCATCATCTGATCACCTCATGCTTGACCACTGGCCCTGTATAGTACACTTGTTGCCAGTTCTGCGTTGCTTTCAGGCAGCCTCCAAGTTTATTATAAATCTGATTGAACGCCTATCAAATACTAAGTGTTTTTCCACCATAAAATAAGGGTAAAGGCAAATTTATACACAGAAATAAATGTACTGAAAATGAAAAGGAGAAGGGAGGGGGGTGGGAGAGCTACAATGAGTACAGGAAAATAAACAGGTCACGGTTAATTTTCTTGCTTTCCTGGGATGGGGTGAAGGGGGCACAGGTGAAATTCACCTCCCATGGAGGGCCTTTGCAATGGAACGCACTGCGCTTGAACTGCTTGAACCCCTGATCTCATGAAATCCCTGGGAAGCAACTGAAGTCCTGCCACAGGTCCTTCTGCTCCCAGTGTCTTTGGCAAATTGTCAGCCTGTCCGCGTTGTGTTTGTATGTGCTGCAATGCCAGGCGGGGGGGGGGGGGGGCTCAGTGTCAGGACTGGGGGGGGGGGGGGGGACCCTGGGAGAATGACTGCATGTGGTCGCGGAGGACTTTGATGAAATTGTCCGCTCGCACCCCACACTCATCATTTCTAGCCTTTTAAACTAATAATTAGCTTCCTCCAGCCTGTTTTTTCTTAGTCACAATTTGTACAAAAGGTCACTGCAGCCCGAGCACACGGCAGGGATGGAGGAATGCTCATTTGCTAATCTGAAGGCGGCAGAGAGGGGTTCAGGACCCTCTAAGAGACGGAACTGAGACAGCTCAGAAAGTGGCTGCTTTTTATTTGGTAGGAATGTGTTGCCATCCTCTCTCTGGGCAAGCATTTGCAGTTCAAGTTTGAGCTTCTTGATTTTTCATTGGCATAAAGATTCAGCACTAAAATACCCCCCCCCCCCTCCAAAAAAAAAAAAAAAAAATTGCATTAGATTTTAGTACTGTTTTGTTTATGGTTTTTACACTGGGAGCAATTCTTAATTCAGCGATTTGCATTCACTTTGCATTACCCAGTGTACTACCCTTTCCCGGGTTAATCTTTCTTCCTGCATCAGGCAGTCGGATTAGTGCAGGAAAATCGAGTGCAACCTCTGTGCTAAGAGGTATTGGCCCCTCAGATTGGGAGGTCTCTGGAGACAGGAAACCATTTGCTGTGCCTGAATTTAACTCGCCCTGAGTAAAAATTGTGAGCTAAATCCATATCAGAAGTCTGGTGTTTAAAGGGCCGTTAAATTAGCTTAACCCGGACTTAAAGCTCTCCGATCTGTGGGTAGAACTGAAGCTAGTCAGAGGGATTTGCTGTTTCTGTGATCTTGCAGAAGAACCCTCTCTCAGCTGTTCGCACTCTGCCCGCATGTGTCCTGGCGTGTTTTGCTTCGTCCTCAGACATAGTAAGGAATAGTGTGATAAAAGTCCCCTTTGAAGGTCACAGCATCCTCTTGGAAGTGGATCCCAGCTGCTGTGAGAAGGTGGCTCAGAATAGACCGCGTGCCTTCATCTCCATGGGTATTCGGTGGTGGCGTTCCAGCGACACGCCATGCAGACTCTTAATATAGAATTAGAATAAAGTTCAGGTGCTTCACAAGCAAAGAGGAAGTCACACAACAGAGCAGGCCCCACTCCACTCCGCCTCTTACAACTTTTCTTTAATGCCCGTAACTGCCTGGCATCTTGAGGCTGGGATGGGCATTCTGCGGATTGCGCCATCTCTTCAGGTGCCCACAGGGCAGCTTTGTGTTGTTTTGAGCAGTGAGAAGGTAGAAGTTGTAAGAAGCAGCTTTAAAGCCCTGGGTCGGCATGATTAAACCACTGCGTGTTGCACTTTGTGATGGGAAATTCCAAATTCACGGTTTCAGAACTGAGAAACAGGAGCAGCAGAGCCGGCCAGTTCACAGCCACCAGTAATGGGGAAAAGGCCTCCTCTCGAACCCTCCGTCACAAGCGCTGCTTCTCAAACAGACAGGGTGCAACTTGGTGAGCTATGTTTCTTGCTGGCATTGCGAGCACTGTCTCCGATATAAATGCTCTACTGTGCTGAACATTGGCCAGTGCTTTGACGTTGCCTCGTAATTGGTACAGTAAAAAGGGAGGACAGGAAACTGTCACTAATACGACATCATCAAAGCAGTACTACTAATCACTTCTATAGCGCTGTACATTTTGGACATTTATAGACGGTCCCTGCTCGGAAGAGCTTACAATCTAACTTGGACAGACAAACACGACATATAGAGTTGGGGATGGAGAAATCAAGGTGAGAGGAGTTTAGGAGTCAAGACAGTCCCTGCTCAGAAGAGCTTACAATCTAGCTTGGACAGACAGACGTGACATATAGGGTTGGGGATGCAGAACCCAAGGTGAGAGGAGTTAGGAGTTGAAAGCACTCTCAAAGAGGTGGGCTGACATTTATAGATGGTCCCTGCTCGGAAGAGCTTAAAATCTCACTTGGACAGACAGACATGACATAGAGGATTAGGGATACAGAACTCAAGTGGAGAGGAGTTAGGAGTCAAGACGGTCCCTGCTCGGAAGAGCTTACAATCTAACTTAGACAGACATGACATAGAGGGTTGGGGATGCACAACCCAAGGTGAGAGGAGTTAGGGGTGGAAAGCACTCTCGAAGAGGTGGACTTTTAGCTGCCCCTTGAACACTGCCAGATATAAACAGGATGGAGTCGGTCCAGAGGAAGGCTACTGAAATGGTGCATGGTTTTCATCATAAAATGTATGGGGACAGACTTACAGATATCAATAAAGCTAAACTTTGGAAGAAAGGCAAGAAAGGGGAGACGTGATAGAGACGTTTAAATACTTATGTGGCGTAAATGCGCCTGAGTCGAGTCTCTTTCATTTGAAAGGAAGCTCTGGAATGAGAAGGCATAGAATGAAGTTAAGAGGTGAGAGGCTCTGGAGTAATCTGAGGAAATACGTTTTTACAGAAAGGATGGTAGATTCGTGGAACGGTCTCCCGGAAGAGGTGGTGGAGACAGAGACTGTGTCTGAATTCAAGAGGCCCTGGGATAGGTGCTTGGCATCTCTCAGATAGAGAAAGAGGTAATGGTTACTGCGGATGGGCAGACTGGATGGGCCATTTGACCTTTATCCGCATATCATATTACAGTGTTTCTATATTTCAGCACCACTATCTTGAAAGTATCCTGGTGCTGAATATCCAGATGATGTGGTCAGCATGGGAACTTTCCCATATATTCAGTTTATTATCATAGGACTTTTTTTTTTTTTTTTTTTTTTCTGTCCTATGTTACTGGGGTAGAGTATCCAGATAGTCAACTGAATATTGCCACGAGGCAGATAAGTTCTGGGACTGCCCACACTGCGCCCTGGCATGATCTGGACAGTGCGAAGGCGGTCAGTAAAGATATTCAGAGGCACTGTCCAAATAGTGCTTTGCAATATCTTGGTTGATGCTTATTTTTGGGATTGTGCGTTGAGCAGAACCCTTCCTCAGTGGCTTTCCATTTGGACACCAAACTGATGTGAGCATTTTTTTTACCACTTGACGTCGCGGAAAAAGCCTGAGTGTCTCTGCAATTTTCAGCTTCTTTTAATGCTGGGGCTGTGTGAACAAAGAAACCTGCCTCTAAAAACAGCAGAAAATCCAGGAGTCATCTCTCTAGGCACTCAGTAACGCATGGGAAAGCAGAGCTTAGAAGAAGTCAGGGCCCTGCGTTTTGTCCTTTTCATGTGGAGGAAACTCTGACTAAAAATAGCCGCAAAGAGTCTATGAATAGCAGATCTGCACTGCCGTCATTCACACTGTGTGAGCCGGGGGCCTGTTGCAGTTCCTCTTGTTCTTTCTAATTGCAGTCAGTCAGAGAGATACAAGCTGCATGCCTGTAATGTGTGGCCTGCAAAGGACTGGTGCATCCAGAAAGACATGCAACAACTGGTTTTAAGAAGGGGTTGGACAAGTTCCTGGAGGAAAAGTCCATAGTCTGCTATTGAGAGAGACATGCGGGAAGCCACTGCTTGCCCTGGATCGGTAGCGTGGAATTTTGCTACTCTCTCGAGATTCTGGAATGTTGCTGTTCATTTGGATTCTGGAATCTTGCTATGCCTTGGGATTCTGTATGGAATGTTGTTACTATATGGGATTCTAGAATCTTGTTACTCTTTAGGATTCCGGAATCTTGCTGTTCTTTGGGATTCTGTATGGAATGTTGGGTTTTGGCCAGGTACTAGGGACCTGGATTGGCCACTGTGAGAATGGGCCACTGGGTCTGACCCAAGAAGGCTATTCTTATGTGGTCCTTTATCTGGTCTTCTTTGTTCATCTTCCCTCTCTTGCTAATGCCTATAGGGTGGGTTTCTGTGGAGAAGAACTTTCCGTATACACAAAAAGGGACTCTAGCAAAATGGCTTTTAGAGTTTGGTTTTATTTATGGTATTTATTAACTACCCTTATGAAGAGATTCGCTCAAGCTAATGTACAGCTTGACAGAAAACTTACAGTTTTGTTGATGATTATTTGCATTTCCAAACTCAAGCTCAAAGTGAATTATATCTAAGTTCATAAGATATTTCCTGGTCAGCAGAGCCTTATGTTGTGCAAGACAATTCTATAAATTTGCGCTTGAAGTTACAGAAGACTAGCATATATGTGGGAAAGGGTTGCCCCCAACTGGCACTTACCCCACTTAAATACTAGCCGCAATTCTGTAAAGTATTTGTGCTTTCTCTTTAGCGCATATGTGAAAGGGGGACATTCACACGATCGGTCAATGGTGGTCATGAAGAACCACAAAAAGGAGCAGAGAAGACCCGACTTTCAAGTCACTTTAATGGCAACACTAAAAACGGACCTGAAGAGCCTGCATCAGGGGTCCTAAAACACAAACATATAATAAATAATGGAAATACAATCATAAAATAAACATCTACCAAAATAAAATGGTGCTAAAAAGGACCAAGAGATGGTAGATGTTTATTTTATGATTGTATTTCCATCATTTATTAGATGTTTGTGTTTTAGGACCCCTGATGCAGGCTCTTCAGCCGAAACACTGTCCATGTGAGGTCCATTTTTAGTGTTGCCATTAAAGTGACTTTTCAAGCTTGAAGGTCGGGTCTTCTCTGCACTTAACCTGCCTAAGCGTCTTTATAGAATTCCGTTTGATGCCTTGTTTTTTGGTGCCAATTGTGTGCTGGCCTGTTGAGCATCTGTTACTGAATTGATCCCCTAAGCGTTGCTCCTAGGGCAAAGCGTGGTCGAGTGACTTGCCTGAGATCCCAAAGGCGCGGGAGAAGTCTGTGCAGTAAGAAAGCGAGATGCAAACGAGCAACCTCTTTTCCTCTGTTTTGCAGGCGTCTGGAGAGGAAGCTTTGTGCTTGGATTTCCCAGAGATTGACCTGTCTCCGCTGGACGCCGGTGACTTTGATTCCACCAGTTGCTTCAATGAGTTGCAGTGGTGTAGTGACCACTCTGAGAACGAGTCCAGCCACTACAGTGCAGATGACCCAGAGCTTTTCCAGGTACTGTAAATTAGCACTGACATTAGGGAGGGTAATTTTATTGCAGGTGCCTATGTGCCCTCTTAAAATAGCCCACCCAAAGCTACAGAGATAATGGTTACTGTGGATGGGCAGACTAGATGGGCCATTTGGCCTTTATCTGCCGTCATGTTCTTACATCTGCTCCAAGGCAGGAGTAACTTTAATGGTAAGAACCTGTGCTTATGTGGGTATTTTCTAAGAGTGCGGGTATCCCCCCTCCCCCCGCTCTGCCCATTCTCTGCTCTGGGAATACCATTGCATATACTTTATTATAAAGAATTAGACACTGTAAACACTGGATCAGTTCTCTAAGCATCTCCTTGAGTATGTCAAATGCTCTTCTGCACTCTTAAGTCTTAGTGATCCCCCCCCCCATCAAATTGTCTGACTATGGACTATTATTTCCTGAGTTCTGAAGAAGATGTTCAGGGATCCACAGGCACAAAACTTTTTCCTCTTATAGCGCAGATCTTTCTGCTTCAGGCCTACTTCCTAAGGGGAAGATTCTCTGATGTTCTCGGTAAAATCCGACGGGCTGCTGCCGTGGCCGTTATTGTAACGATTTCAAAAAGATGAGTCATTCTTTAAAAAAAAAAAAACCAAAAACGCTCATGCAAATGAGGTTCGCAGAGTTTATGTTTGCTAAATTTATGTGTGATGAGTCGCTGGTGATAGCGATCGGCTCATGCGCAGAATACGCCACAAAAAGAGGCTTTAAATGCCCGCATGTGCCAGGAAAAGCATCGCCGTCATCATCATCTTTGGGTCTCCATCACATATCTTCTCATCTGGACAACATGGAAGAAAAAGAAGAGCTACCGTCCGCTATTGTAGAACAAAACAAGCGCGGCTCACAAACGCCTATAATTCACAGATTTTTGAATGTTGTGATTTTTTTAATGTCAAATTTTAGCATGAGCCATAGCAAGAAATGCATGCGACAAGCCTATAATACACGCTGAACTCGTTTTTGGGAAAAGAAAGTACGATCATGTTTCTCCTCCGTTGAGAAAGCTTCACTGGCTCCCAGTTTGTTTTATGGAATTTTTGATCCTTTAGTCCCCTTATATTGGAATACTTCTAGATCTTGCTACTCGAGGATTACACAGAAATATAAACTATTGTTCCCCTCCTTTAGGGGAATCAAATCTGTCGGGAAGCTTAGCCAATCCTTTGCTTTCAAATTGCTAGAAACTTGGAAGGGACTCCCTGACTCTGTTAGACTGATAGGTCAGCTACAGCAATTTCGCAGAGTCCTAAAAACTCTGCTGTTTTCACAGTATCTAAATGGCTTACCTTGGTCTTTAATTATTTGTGAACCGAGTCGAATTCTGTTAGGAGATGATCCGGTATATAAACTGAAAACTAGACTAGACACGCGCTCAAGAAGCATGCTTTTGTCCACCCACCCCCCCAACAACAACAACAACAACAAAAAAAGCCTCCTATAATTCATGTGAATCGTGTACTATATTTTTTTTTAATGTTAAATTTTATCATAAGCCACAGCCAGAAACTCAAGCCTGAGATGCGATTTTCACAGTACCGGTGATGATAGAGAATGACTCCTTCGAATATTGAAGAGCCCATTTTACTCCCATTTTAATATTAATGACTTTGTTGTACTACATTTGCGTGGCAGGGTCAGAAAAGACCGCAGTGAACCGTTTTGATAATTGGCCGCTAAAATACATGCACGCCAAACCGGCTGGAACAGGTTTAGTGACCGTCATTAAGGGCATGGTAAGTTTTGAGAATCTTCTCGAATATGCCGAGTGGATCAGTGCTCCATTAATTCATCATTTATTTATTTATTTCTAAAATTTTTAGCGGTTAACAATAGAAACATTCACAATAGTTCAAGACAGCATAGATAACATTTCAGTTACAGTACATCACATACTGACATAACCCCCCTGAGATAACCTCAAAAACCAGAGGAAATAATGTTATCATCTTCACTGAATTATATCGCAGTAATCATAGTTCAACTCAATCTACATCAAGAATTCAGGAGAAGGCCTCAACATATAGTTTGATCTTTAACATTTTCCTGAACTTTAACTGGTCAGAACAGGTCCTCAGGATGCCAGAGAGGTACTTCCATAGTTTCACTCATGGACATCATTGTTGCTGTAGATTTATCATACCGAACAGTATTCTCCTTCATAGAGCTCAGTCTCGTAGTACCTTCTGACCTCAACGCCCTCCCACAAAGTATGAAAATTCACTGGCACAAATCCATACAAACTCTGATGTATAACTGATAACATCTTAAAGCCAGTGCAGGTGTTTTAACACCGGAGTGATGTATTCTCTACGTGAGATACCCAAAATTAACCTCGCCGCAGAGTTCATCTGATTTGAAATCTGGCAGTAGGGTAAAGCTAATGGGAAAATAGAGGAATTTGCACTTCAGCAGTTTCTCTTGTGTTTTCATAAGGAAGCAGGTTCTGCTTGATGTGGGAATTGGTGAGATGCTCTTCAGTGCTCAAGACCCCTAGGAACCTCTGTTCATGCTACGGGTCAGCACCCACCCCCCGAAGGGCTAGGAGGCTGTGTTCTGTTCTAGCAGCGTTGGGACTTGAAGATGGAAGGGACAAAGGCACCTTGTGGAACACAAGTCTCTGGATGTCCAGGAAATATTATTTATTCAAATAAGTCAGATTAAAAATCAAATAGAAGCAACCTCAGGATTTATTTAGGTATAAAGCGTCACTGACAGTACATGCTCATAAAAGTGAGACCCGGACCCTTCATAGTCCGTGTTTTGGCGAATACTCAGCCTTCTTCAGGGGGCCTTAAAAATAAATTATCATCAAAATTAGGATAAAAAAATAAAAATAGAGATGAAAATATAAAAATATGGTGAAACAAAGCCTGAGGAGTGAAAATGAATGAAAGATTAGGGTGCTGGTTATGAAGAAAGTGGTACATTGTAGAAATGATAATGTCAACAGAAACTATAGTGAAATACTCAGAGGGATGCGATAATGTGAGGAATACTCTGTCCTAAGAGTGTGTGAAATTGCGTGGCATCTTGATCTCCACCAAAACTGAGACTTTACAAGGCCTGTGAGACCTTCTTCTCATGGATTGAGTTTGGACACTGTGATCCAAAGCACTTCTCCTGCCTTTGTAGCAAAAGTCTCGTACAAGCACAGCAGATTGTGCGTGACTCAACAGAACTCGGGAGAAGCCAGCTCCAACATACATCCTCAGTGGAGTGCTTATTGATGGAGTTGGAGAAAAGGCAGCACTTACCTTGAATGCGTGAGGCCGACCTTCAGGCTGTCAGTGAAAAGAATTGATCTCTGGAATACCAGGGTCTGTGCTTCACCAAGTAAATTATTTCACGTACCACTAGAGTCTGTTGCTGGGGGGAGGGGGGGTCCTCGTCTCAGTCCTTGAAATCAGCCCGTGATTAGAGAGAAAGCACTTTGCAAATGCAAATCTAGTTCTCTTGAGGACGTAAGACGCTCGATCCAGGGTACAAGCAAATCATTGAGCACAGTAAAAGTAGAGAATACAGTTTCATTAAACAACAAAACAGGAATGCTAGTAATGAAGCAAGAAATGATAAACACAACTGGCATTTCTGATAAAGCTACCAACGTAACAGAGCAGTTCTTTCAAATTTCACGGCGTCATTTCCAGGGTAGGGGCTAGCTCAGAGAAGGCAGCTTGAATATGTGCACCGATCCCTGTTGGTTCCTTTCCCTTGAGCACATTTCAAATGGAAACTACAAGCATTCCCTATATAAGAACTGGTACAAACTCACGGGGAGACGCACCCACAGTTTTTGCATCAAAACGCAGAGTTTTGAAAATGTCCCTTATTGAAGGTAATTTGGTGAAACGTTTTCCGTAGAAGGATTCCTTATAAAGCCGCACAGCCAAATACATGTAGTTTTTGCCAGGTGCTTGTGACTCAGATTGGCCTCTGCGAAGACGGGCGACTGGGCTAGATGGACCATTGGTCTGACCCAGTAAGGCTAGTCTTATGTTCTTAAGCACCGGGCTGATAAGATGGTGCATGTTTACATCACCGTCCCCGTCCCCGCGGATAACTGCGGGAAACCATCTTCATGTCATTCTTTAAGGAGAGAGGGAAGAATCAGAGTATGAATGGCCACAACCACTGACCGAGGTTGAAGGACCGAGGTTGAAACAGACACTACAGAATGACAGTCTCTGGTATCCAGAGCAGATATTGTGATGTCATAATGCCTCATTCCACCAGTGCCTAAGAGCCAATCACATCAGTGATGTCACAATGGCTTCATTATCCTTGGCTCCCATAAGAATCTGAGTATGAATGGCCACAACCACTGACCCGCAAGCTTTGCTTTGAAGAATGCTGGTGTAGAAGGACTGAGGTTGAACAGACACTACAGAATGACAGTCTCTGGTATCCAGAGCAGATATTGTGATGTCATAATGCCTCATTCCACCAGTGCCTAAGAGCCAATCACATCAGTGATGTCACAATGGCTTCATTATCCTTGGCTCCCATAAGAATCAGAGTATGAATGGCTACCACCACTGACCCACAAGCTTTGCTTTGAAGAATGCTGGTGTAGAAGGACCAAGGTTGAAACAGACACTACAGAATGACAGTCTCTGGTATCCAGAGCAGATATTGTGATGTCATAATGCCTCATTCCACCAGTGCCTAAGAGCCAATCACATCAGTGATGTCACAATGGCTTCATTATCCTTGGCTCACATAAGAATCAGAATATGAATGGCCACAACCACTGACCCACAAGCTTTGCTTTGAAGAATGCTGGTGTAGAAGGACTGAGGTTGAAATAGACACTAAAAAATGACATGGGATTATTTCTCGCTGTTATCTGCGGGGACGGGAACGGTGATGAATTTTGTCACCGTGTCATTCTCTAACACATAGCTGTACCCAGGGATGTAAGTTTCTGCAGAGCTGGCACCAGGGTTTAATTAGCAGAAAAAGCAAAAATGGGGCTTTGGTGTTGGGGCAGGAGCAACCACACACGAAGGACTGGATTAGGCAGCAGAGTGAACCCCCAAACCCTCTTCCCTGCAGGCTGTCTGGAGCAGAAAGGCCTTGTTTCTCTGGAGTCAGTCGTAGAACTGCGTTCCGGGCCGCTTCCCCAGAGATTAAGCCCTGGTTGACACCAAGTTGCTTATTTAACAAAATATGTGTAAAGATGCCCTGCACACATCACATCTTCTTCTGACGAGGCATAAACGTACACAGGAGCGTTGGTGTGCTGTTAGGAAGAGGGCCGAAAGCCTGTTGAGCCCTGTATTGGTGCCTTTTTGGACTTTTGCACAGGCACCCATCTATAAAATGACTCCTCACGTACGGAAAGCCCTCTTATTAGGCTTCTAGTAAGATTTTGCCCCCTTCCCCGAGCCTGTCTCTGTTCAGTTCCCATCCCCAAGCTTAGCCAGAGCAAGGGAGCCTGCAGTTCACCGGTGACCCCTAGTGAGGATATGCTGCTACTGCACCGGAGTCAGCTGGAGAACTGAGTGGATGCTGCACACGTGGTGCGGAGAAGCCAAATAAAATCCTCGCTGCCTTAGACTCGTTCCTTTATAAAGATGCTGGAGCCTGTCGCCATGATCCCCGTATGATCTACACCAATGATCCATCCTCCAAAGAGCTCAGGACGAGTTACAGGTTTAACACACAGGATTTGCCATAAATTCAGTACAAGTTTTATGATACAAGTTTTTATCCTAACTTGACACATACTAGGGGATTAATAAGAATATATATAATATACAGTTTACTGGTTACAATTTGCCAAAGTTATCTTACAATTCTTGCCTTGAAAGGAGACCCCAAAGGAAGTGGCTTCTTTTCTTAAAATCATTAGATAGGCTTTGCGATCTGGTGTCTACCAGGCAAAGCTATTCTCCTGTTACCAACGTTTGCTCTCCTGCTTTCTTAGGGGGGGGGGGGAGAGGGGGAGGGCTGGTGAACTTATGTGGCTGAGAGTCTGATAGGAATAGAGTGACTTGGGTGAGATCTGATTCTTGTGATGCATAATAATCAGAATGAAAGCATTTGTTTTCTTGACCATTGACCCGGCTGTGATTTCCTTTTAACCTTGCAGATAACAGACAGTGAAAACGAGGCTTTGTTGGCCGCTCTCACGCAGACACTGGACGATATACAAGATGATGATGTCAGCCTCTCTGCTTTCCAAATCACGGGGGACGGGGACCTCTCTACCCCACCCGTCTCGTCACCAAAACCCCCTCCAGCCCCAGAGGCTGACGATGAGCTGTCTCTAGTAAGAACCAGTTCCTACTGTTTAAAGTGGAAATGGCTGAGGAGCTGAATAGCCGGCCGCATTGGGTATGATAGGCAACAAAGGTCTGACTTTTTTCATTTAAGGCTTTAAAACCATTTTGACAAACACCCACGTCCATGATGTTTATATCATTTGCAATTAGTTTGTAATGTAAGAATTTCTGAGTGTTTCTGGCTTACGTGTCTTGCTCTGCTAGAGTTACCAGCTGGCTCCAGGGTAGATCCAGGCCTCGTTTTGCCCCATTACATGCAGGGACTTGTAGTTCTCATTTCTCGGTTGTAAGACCACAAATTTCTGCATTGCCATTTGGGTAAACCTAGGACTGGATCAACCTTATCATCCGAATCTGGCATCCCTTTCTGCCCCCTCTGCTAAGCCCAGGGTCTCTGCTGCACTTCAGTGTACATTTGCATCTTTTTCCGAATGCCTAATCAATCAGCAGGAACAGATGACAATCCTGACTCCTGAAAGTACAGTGCTGGTCTTCAGCTCATTTTACTTTGATTTATATTTGGTTATTTGCTTTTAACTTACGGAACCTCAAAGTGATTTACAATAAATATCATTAGACTACATGATCCCTTGACGCATAATTCAATATAATCCATTAAAACAAATCCCTACCCTCCCAGCCTTCATTCAGCCTGTGTAATTAAACATTTTCTTGTATCCTGAGTATGTGGCAGTATAACCAATGACCTTCCACCCTCTCCATTGCTCCGGGTTCCAGCCCTGGAGTAATGCAAGGCATTTCTCAAGATCTTAATGAAAATAACCCCCTACCCCCACCCCCCAAAAAATAGCACACGGAAGACGGTGTCATTTCTGTAGCAGGGCAGCCCATCTTATCTCAGGATTAAACCGACAAATATTTTCCAGTTTTTGTTAAAAGTTTTCAAAATTATTTCCAGAAACGAGCAGCAAGATTGACCAAAGAAATTCCACAGAAAAGCGGGAGAAACCAATTCAAAAGACGAAAACCGTGGAACCCATGATCTTGATACACCAGTTCAGGGTTGGGCAATTCCAGTTCTCAAGAACCGGAGCCAGATCAGGTTTTCAGGATCTCCACCATGAATATGTATGAGATGGATTTGCATGCACTGCCTCCTTGAGATGCAAATCTATCTCAAGCATATTTATTGTGGATATCCTGAAAACCTGACCTGGCTCCGGCTCTCAAGGACTGGAATTGCCCACCCCTGCACTAGTTTATTAAAAGACTCTTCACGTTAAGGGGTGCACAGCAAGAAACCAATCCAATGATATACAGTAAAGATGTTGTGTTGTGGACCCGACATGATCCGTGTTTCGGTCACAAAAGACCTCCTTCTGGGGTCCTCTCCGATGAAACCACAGAATTTGGTTTACTGTGAAGCAATCAGAATAATGCTTATGGACGAGCATGACAGTTCAGAAAGTTAGATTGAAGTGCTTCGTACAGGGGTGTAGCTTTAAATGATAGGAATTCTTTTTCCATAATTTCAAAACTGGTGCCTGGTTGTCTCTAGACTTCCCGTCTAACCAGATCTCAGAGTTTGAAGTCCTCACTGGGAAGGGAACACAAGAGCTGAGATGGAGGTGCAGTAGGGATAAATAGTCCTCAGCTCCCTCATCTTGTTGAGTCCTTGAATGTATTTTATTTATAATTCTGGCTTTCTCGATTGATCTGCCCGCAGTTACAACCATATGGGGAAATCCTCTAAACCCTTGGACTTAATTCCCTGTCCTGAAAGGCCACTGCTTGCCCTGGATCGGTAGCGTGGAATGATGTTACTCTTTGGAATTCCAGAATCTTGCTCTTCCTTGGGATTCTGTATGGAATATTGATACTCCTTGGGTTTTGGTCAGGTACTAGTGACCTGGATTGGCCACCGTGAGAACGGGCTACTGGGCTTGATGGATCTTTGGTCTGACCAAATAACACTATTCTTATGTTCTTATGAATATGCATAAGAAGATTTCCACGCCTATTACCTCCACTGTATGCAAATCTGTCTATGCATATTCATTAGAGATATCCTGAGGACCGGGAGTGAGAGCCAAGGCTCTAGACTGACCCCTCCTGGGGTGAACTGGTCCAGGTCTTTTCAATGCATTTTGGTATGTATACACTCGGATCTCTCAAGAGACAATGCAAGAGGTCTCCAGTCTTTGGTCATAAATCTGTCATGAGTATTTGTATGACTTCAAATAATGATTACAGCTGAGAAAAAAAATCCAAATCTGAATCAATATATTTGCTGATTTACTAAAACAGATGAAAAATGTCTTAGTTTTGGTTATGGTTTTTATATGTTCTAGAGATAGGCTTTCTTTGTTTCTGAAATCGTCAAAGGGTAGGTGGTTCTGCATAATTTAATTCCAGATTGTTATCCACAAAATCTGAGCATAAGAGAAAGTGGAATCCGTAGGGAAGGGACAGAGAATCAGACAAGGTCAAATGAACCACAAAAGAGGTGTTGCTGGAGATAGCCAAGAAATTCCAAAATAAGAAGGAATTAGAGGGTGCATAAAATGTGAAACAGAATTTGCCAGGTGTCAGGATGAAATGGACATTTTAAAATGTTATTTTAATCAAACACCAGGCACAGAGAGCTTTGTACCATTCAGTGCTTGACACTGGACAACTTTCTGGTTCAGACAGGGGGGTCCATTCCTTACCCTAACTACAACCCCAATTTCAATACCCAATTCCTAACCCCCAACCCAGAGCTAAGTGGTAACATTCCGGTCTACCTGTGTAATACTGGTTTATGGACTTTTCCTCCAGGAACTTGTCTAAATCCAGCAATACTTAGTGCCTTGGCCACATCTTCCAGCAGCAAAATCCACATCTTAATTGCAGGTTGACTTAAATATGATTTATTTCCAATGAGTTTCATTGAGTGTTCCCTTGTCCTTGTAGTGTTTGAAAGGGAAGGATCCATTCCCGTGTGCTCGATCCACCCCTCTCGTAATTTCATAGACCTCTGCTTTAAGTCGTCTTTCCACCAAGCTAAAAACCCCTAACCTGTCTTCAGAAGGAAGCCATTTTGTTTCCTTTCACTAGACTGAATGACCACTCACTGGGGATCAGTGCAAAGGCATAAAAATATCCTTTTGTTTTATTCTTCATTCTTTCCGAATAAGACCACGGTGTCTCAGCTGAAGAGTCTAACATTCTGTCCACAGTGATTCTAAGATTCATTTCCTGGGTGGCGTCTTCTAACACCATGCATTCTTACTATTCACTGGGGAAACCCACAAATACCTAAAATGCGAGTACGGAACCTGTGAGAGGCACCCGGGGGGGGGGGGGGGCACCATCCCTTATTACACTACTAGTGATGTCCACAGAATGCAGCTGGGTAGAAGAATGCCATAGAACACCCAACTTTATCTGTTGGGTTTCTATTTTTTTCTTACATGCAGTATTTTTTAGTGGTGGGGGGAGGGGGGAGGAAATATCTCAAAAGAGAACTATACAAACCTATCCACCTCTGAGAGTAGGGTCAGGAGGAAGTCCTCCAGCCAGCGGTCGACAAACCCAGAGACAGAACAGCAGCAGACATGTAAGAAGGGGAGTTTTAGGACTTACGAGGTTGAAAACCAAAGTCAAAATGACATGAGAGCTCCATAGAGGGCGAGAAATGTGTGGCAAGATAAATATTGGGTTCCTTTTACAAGCCAGCTCCGGCGGCATTAGTTCCAACGCTCGTAGGATTCCTATGAATGTCGGAGGTAATACCGCTGTGGCCGGCAATGAAAAAGCTTAGCATGACTTTATAAATGGGGGGGGGGAGTGGGGAGGCATAGTGTTTATTACTTAAATCCTCCAGTGAATGTAGATGTAAGAGCTTCGTCTCGGATGCACAGAATAGAACAGAAGATGATGGTGTGATTTAAGCGGAGAATCCTAGGTTTAGGGTCTATTTCTTAGCAGGTACTGAAAAGGCTTAGCTGAATATATTTTGGATAAATTTTATCCACAGTCCTGCTGGCGTGGTTGTGGATAAAAGTAGACTGAAATCTAACTGGCTGAATTCCACCAGGTGGTTTAAACCAATTGCCAGTGCTCAGAGATGGCTGGATGACTTAGCCAGCTGACCTTTCCTTTTACGAAGCCGCGTTAGGCTTTTTTTTTATCGCCGTCCATGGCAGAATTAGCTCTGACGCTTATACAATTCCTATGAGCACTGGAGCTAATACCGTTGCGGCCGGTGATTTAAAAAAAAAGCCTAACGCAGCTTCCTAAAGGGGGTGTGTGTGTTAAATTGTTTCCCTGAGCAAACTGCACCCCCTAAGTCTGGTTTCTGAGCAGCTAAACCTAGTGAAAGTTCAGCCTCAGGAAGCTGCCAAAATCCCTTTTGAATATCGGCCACAAAGGAGAGCTGACGTATGCTTGAGTCACTTGAGGACAGCACCTTCTTATCTAACAACTCAGTAAAGACAAGTTTTTCTCCTCTAGACTACGTGAAGCCTGACTGTTCACTTTCCTCTTTGTTTTCACAGTTAAAGAAGTTGCTTCTTTCTCCAGCCAATGTGGCTCAGAGCTTTGAGGCGCACAAGGATGTGAGCACCTGGCACCAGGGTGGCCCCAAATCCCGATCCCAACATGCTTGCATTAAGGTACTTCTGCTCACAGCAGTCACAGGGAAAAGAGAAGTGAGGATGATGGGAAAGCTGGATGTAATATATTTCAAGATCTGGAGCCTCTTTAAAGTGCTCAGAAGTGATATGATAGAGGTCTATAAAATAATGACTGGGGTAGATATAAATCGCTTGTTCACTTCTTTCCAAAAATACTAGGACTAGGGCACATGCAATGAAGCTACTGAGTAGTAGAAAATATTTCTTCACACAATGTGTAATTAAACTCTGGAATTTGTTGCCAGATAATGTGGTGAAATCAGTTAGCTTAGCGGGGTTTAAAAAAAGGCTTGGATAATTTCCTAAAAGAGAAGTCCTTAGTCTATTATTGAGGTGGCTTGGGGAAATCCACTGTTTATTCCTAGGATAGGCAGCATAAAATCTGTTTGACTACTTGGGATCTAGCTTAGGTATTTGGGACTTTTGGAAACAGGGCTTGATGGACCTTTGGTCTGTCCCAGTATGGCAATTCTTTTGCATCCCCTTGGGTGGAGATCCTTACGGGTGTATTCTGGGTTGACCCAACCCTTCATACAGTCTGTGAATGAATTTATAAAAGTCTTATTTGGTACATTAAATACATACCAAGAAAGACATTAAAGTCTAACAATGGAAGTTGAAGTGAAAGACAAAGAGAAATTTCCCCAAATGTTTCTGCTTCTCAGCTTAGCTCGCAATAGTCCTGCGATTCCTCACGATGTGTCTGGGATCTGTGAGACTCCAGTCAGGCCTTGGTTTTGCTTATAAAGTCTCTTTTTTAGTTGTTTGAGGTGTGATCATTCATGCTCTTAACGTGGAAAGTTGGGTTTCAGCCCATCAGGCTGCCCCGAGGGTTACGTTTCATCTTGTGTCCACTCTCTGCTTGTAATACAGTAGACTCTCAGTTAACCACAGTGGCGTAGCGAGGATGAGAGGTGCCCCTCCCCTGCTCCTCCCTGCCATGCCTGCACCCCCTTCCCTTCCCCCGTACCACTGCGAGGAACAAGTTTCAAGTTTATTTAAAATTTGATTGACCGCCTCATCCTAAATTCAAGGTGATGTACAGTACTAAAAATAATTTTCAACAACGTACAGGGGAACAATGCAAATACTGTAGACATGACCTACGGGACAAACAGAACCATAAGGAAGGATGGGATAGAAATAGAATACTTGATAGAAAATAAAAGAAATCAAAAAAATCTAGAATGGAATTAAAAGAAATCAGAAATCTGAGATAAAGGGCTCCTTTTACTAAGGTGTGCTAGCGTTTTTAGCTCATGCAGGAAATTACCACGCGCTACGCTTTTAGAAATAACGCCAGCTCAATGCTGGCATTAAGGTCTAGGGCGCTCTATTCCGCGCACTAAAGCCCTAACGCAGCTTAGTAAAAGGAGCCCAAATTGTGCTATCGGTCAAAAGCATCTTTCAAAAGAAAGCATTTTAACGTGCCCTTAAATCTGTCTATATGACGCTCTTCCCTTAAGTAGGCGGGTAAGGCGTTCCACAGTTGAGGAGCTGGACTGAAAAAATGTCTTGTCTGTGTGGGTTAATGGTTTGGATAGTCAGTGGCTGCTGATCATTGGATCTATGTATGCTAGAAGTGCGATAAGGGATGAAGGCTGCGACTTAAGGGTTAACAAGCGTATTCGATGCGACACCCGGAAGCCAACGAGATTTTTTGAAGAGTGGCAAAGCATAATGAATTTGATAGAGGCGTTTTGAATTAGTTGTAAGTGTCTGGTTTCCTTTTGGCCAAGACCTTGAAATAGTGCATTACAGTAGTCGATTTTGGAGATGACCCCGGCGGCTCTCCCTCTAGCGTCACTTCCTATTCACGGCATCCGGAGCGCCGAAGTGGTTGTGAGGAGCACGTTGAAATTGATGCTCCACTTGCATGGTGAGGGGGCGGAGTGGGAAAGAGGAGGAGGGGTGCCCGGGGCAAACCGCCCCCCTCCCCCCTTACCACGCCACTGGTTAACTGGCACCCATGGGGGTTGGTAGATGCCGGATAAATGTTGTTTCTGGTTGCTTGAGAGTAACTATTACAAATAGGCCTAACTGATACTATACCTCATACGATGCCATACCATAAACTGTTCCTGACAAACTACCGGACATGTGGTAGGCAAAGCGTTGGCGTACTCAGGTGTGGCGTGCTAAGTTTACACTTAAATTTCCACCAGAAATTGATTTTATTTTCATTTTATTTTATTTTATTTTTTTTTCTGGTTGCTGGAGTTCGGTTAACAGAGAGTAATGTAATGTAATGTAATTTATTTCTTATATACCGCTACATCCGTTAGGTTCTAAGCGGTTGACAGAAAATATACATTAAGATTAGAAATAAGAAAGGTACTTGAAAAATTCCCTTCCTGTCCCGAAGGCTCACAATCTAACTAAACTACCTGGAGGGTAATAGAGAAGTGAAAAGTAGAGTTAGAGGAAAAATAAAAATAAAATAAACATTTTAACAAGACAGCATTGATCTAAATACTTTGGAAGGTAGAAGAGAGGAGAGAAAGGAATAGAAGCAGAAGGGGGAGCCGTTGAACAGTAGAATTCTGCAGCATCCACTATCTCCTCCTCTCCCTATTGGCTAAGGCTCTTAACATTTGCATATCTTCTTCCCATTGGCTAAGGCTCTTTGCCTGCATTGTGATGTCATAGAGCTTTATGGTTATAGAAACCTAGAAACATGATGGCAGATGAAGGCCAAATGGTCCATGTAATGTAATTTATTTCTTATATACCGCTACATCCGTTAGGTTCTAAGCGGTTTACAGAAAATATACATTAAGATTAGAAATAAGAAAGGGACTTGAAAAATTCCCTTACTGTCCCGAAGGCTCACAATCTAACTAAAGTACCTGGAGGGTAATAGAGAAGTGAAAAGTAGAGTTAGAGGAAAAATAAAAATAAAATAAACATTTTAACAAGACAGCATTGATCTAAATACTTTGGAAGGTAGAAGAGAGGAGAGAAAGGAATAGAAGCAGAAGGGGGAGCCGTTGAACAGTAGAATTCTGCAGCATCCACTATCTCCTCCTCTCCCTATTGGCTAAGGCTCTTAACATTTGCATATCTTCTTCCCATTGGCTAAGGCTCTTTGCCTGCATTGTGATGTCATAGAGCTTTATGGTTATAGAAACCTAGAAACATGATGGCAGATGAAGGCCAAATGGTCCATGTAATGTAATTTATTTCTTATATACCGCTACATCCGTTAGGTTCTAAGCGGTTTACAGAAAATATACATTAAGATTAGAAATAAGAAAGGTACTTGAAAAATTCCCTTCCTGTCCCGAAGGCTCACAATCTAACTAAAGTACCTGGAGGGTAATAGAGAAGTGAAAAGTAGAGTTAGAGGAAAAATAAAAATAAAATAAACATTTTAACAAGACAGCATTGATCTAAATACTTTGGAAGGTAGAAGAGAGGAGAGAAAGGAATAGAAGCAGAAGGGGGAGCCGTTGAACAGTAGAATTCTGCAGCATCCACTATCTCCTCCTCTCCCTATTGGCTAAGGCTCTTAACATTTGCATATCTTCTTCCCATTGGCTAAGGCTCTTTGCCTGCATTGTGATGTCATAGAGCTTTATGGTTATAGAAACCTAGAAACATGATGGCAGATGAAGGCCAAATGGTCCATGTAATGTAATTTATTTCTTATATACCGCTACATCCGTTAGGTTCTAAGCGGTTTACAGAAAATATACATTAAGATTAGAAATAAGAAAGGTACTTGAAAAATTCCCTTACTGTCCCGAAGGCTCACAATCTAACTAAACTACCTGGAGGGTAATAGAGAAGTGAAAAGTAGAGTTAGAGGAAAAATAAAAACAAAATAAACATTTTAACAAGACAGCATTGATCTAAATACTTTGGAAGGTAGAAGAGAGGAGAGAAAGGAATAGAAGCAGAAGGGGGAGCCGTTGAACAGTAGAATTCTGCAGCATCCACTATCTCCTCCTCTCCCTATTGGCTAAGGCTCTTAACATTTGCATATCTTCTTCCCATTGGCTAAGGCTCTTTGCCTGCATTGTGATGTCATAGAGCTTTATGGTTATAGAAACCTAGAAACATGATGGCAGATGAAGGCCAAATGGTCCATGTAATGTAATTTATTTCTTATATACCGCTACATCCGTTAGGTTCTAAGCGGTTTACAGAAAATATACATTAAGATTAGAAATAAGAAAGGTACTTGAAAAATTCCCTTACTGTCCCGAAGGCTCACAATCTAACTAAACTACCTGGAGGGTAATAGAGAAGTGAAAAGTAGAGTTAGAGGAAAAATAAAAATAAAACAAACATTTTAACAAGACAGCATTGATCTAAATACTTTGGAAGGTAGAAGAGAGGAGAGAAAGGAATAGAAGCAGAAGGGGGAGCCGTTGAACAGTAGAATTCTGCAGCATCCACTATCTCCTCCTCTCCCTATTGGCTAAGGCTCTTAACATTTGCATATCTTCTTCCCATTGGCTAAGGCTCTTTGCCTGCATTGTGATGTCATAGAGCTTTATGGTTATAGAAACCTAGAAACATGATGGCAGATGAAGGCCAAATGGTCCATGTAATGTAATTTATTTCTTATATACCGCTACATCCGTTAGGTTCTAAGCGGTTTACAGAAAATATACATTAAGATTAGAAATAAGAAAGGGACTTGAAAAATTCCCTTACTGTCCCGAAGGCTCACAATCTAACTAAAGTACCTGGAGGGTAATAGAGAAGTGAAAAGTAGAGTTAGAGGAAAAATAAAAATAAAATAAACATTTTAACAAGACAGCATTGATCTAAATACTTTGGAAGGTAGAAGAGAGGAGAGAAAGGAATAGAAGCAGAAGGGGGAGCCGTTGAACAGTAGAATTCTGCAGCATCCACTATCTCCTCCTCTCCCTATTGGCTAAGGCTCTTAACATTTGCATATCTTCTTCCCATTGGCTAAGGCTCTTTGCCTGCATTGTGATGTCATAGAGCTTTATGGTTATAGAAACCTAGAAACATGATGGCAGATGAAGGCCAAATGGTCCATGTAATGTAATTTATTTCTTATATACCGCTACATCCGTTAGGTTCTAAGCGGTTTACAGAAAATATACATTAAGATTAGAAATAAGAAAGGTACTTGAAAAATTCCCTTACTGTCCCGAAGGCTCACAATCTAACTAAACTACCTGGAGGGTAATAGAGAAGTGAAAAGTAGAGTTAGAGGAAAAATAAAAACAAAATAAACATTTTAACAAGACAGCATTGATCTAAATACTTTGGAAGGTAGAAGAGAGGAGAGAAAGGAATAGAAGCAGAAGGGGGAGCCGTTGAACAGTAGAATTCTGCAGCATCCACTATCTCCTCCTCTCCCTATTGGCTAAGGCTCTTAACATTTGCATATCTTCTTCCCATTGGCTAAGGCTCTTTGCCTGCATTGTGATGTCATAGAGCTTTATGGTTATAGAAACCTAGAAACATGATGGCAGATGAAGGCCAAATGGTCCATGTAATGTAATTTATTTCTTATATACCGCTACATCCGTTAGGTTCTAAGCGGTTTACAGAAAATATACATTAAGATTAGAAATAAGAAAGGTACTTGAAAAATTCCCTTACTGTCCCGAAGGCTCACAATCTAACTAAAGTACCTGGAGGGTAATAGAGAAGTGAAAAGTAGAGTTAGAGGAAAAATAAAAATAAAATAAACATTTTAACAAGACAGCATTGATCTAAATACTTTGGAAGGTAGAAGAGAGGAGATAAAGGAATAGAAGCAGAAGGGGGAGCCGTTGAACAGTAGAATTCTGCAGCATCCACTATCTCCTCCTCTCCCTATTGGCTAAGGCTCTTAACATTTGCATATCTTCTTCCCATTGGCTAAGGCTCTTTGCCTGCATTGTGATGTCATAGAGCTTTATGGTTATAGAAACCTAGAAACATGATGGCAGATGAAGGCCAAATGGTCCATATAATGTAATGTAATGTAATTTATTTCTTATATACCGCTACATCCGTTAGGTTCTAAGCGGTTTACAGAAAATATACATTAAGATTAGAAATAAGAAAGGGACTTGAAAAATTCCCTTACTGTCCCGAAGGCTCACAATCTAACTAAAGTACCTGGAGGGTAATAGAGAAGTGAAAAGTAGAGTTAGAGGAAAAATAAAAATAAAATAAACATTTTAACAAGACAGCATTGATCTAAATACTTTGGAAGGTAGAAGAGAGGAGAGAAAGGAATAGAAGCAGAAGGGGGAGCCGTTGAACAGTAGAATTCTGCAGCATCCACTATCTCCTCCTCTCCCTATTGGCTAAGGCTCTTAACATTTGCATATCTTCTTCCCATTGGCTAAGGCTCTTTGCCTGCATTGTGATGTCATAGAGCTTTATGGTTATAGAAACCTAGAAACATGATGGCAGATGAAGGCCAAATGGTCCATGTAATGTAATTTATTTCTTATATACCGCTACATCCGTTAGGTTCTAAGCGGTTTACAGAAAATATACATTAAGATTAGAAATAAGAAAGGTACTTGAAAAATTCCCTTACTGTCCCGAAGGCTCACAATCTAACTAAAGTACCTGGAGGGTAATAGAGAAGTGAAAAGTAGAGTTAGAGGAAAAATAAAAATAAAACAAACATTTTAACAAGACAGCATTGATCTAAATACTTTGGAAGGTAGAAGAGAGGAGAGAAAGGAATAGAAGCAGAAGGGGGAGCCGTTGAACAGTAGAATTCTGCAGCATCCACTATCTCCTCCTCTCCCTATTGGCTAAGGCTCTTAACATTTGCATATCTTCTTCCCATTGGCTAAGGCTCTTTGCCTGCATTGTGATGTCATAGAGCTTTATGGTTATAGAAACCTAGAAACATGATGGCAGATGAAGGCCAAATGGTCCATGTAATGTAATTTATTTCTTATATACCGCTACATCCGTTAGGTTCTAAGCGGTTTACAGAAAATATACATTAAGATTAGAAATAAGAAAGGGACTTGAAAAATTCCCTTACTGTCCCGAAGGCTCACAATCTAACTAAAGTACCTGGAGGGTAATAGAGAAGTGAAAAGTAGAGTTAGAGGAAAAATAAAAATAAAATAAACATTTTAACAAGACAGCATTGATCTAAATACTTTGGAAGGTAGAAGAGAGGAGAGAAAGGAATAGAAGCAGAAGGGGGAGCCGTTGAACAGTAGAATTCTGCAGCATCCACTATCTCCTCCTCTCCCTATTGGCTAAGGCTCTTAACATTTGCATATCTTCTTCCCATTGGCTAAGGCTCTTTGCCTGCATTGTGATGTCATAGAGCTTTATGGTTATAGAAACCTAGAAACATGATGGCAGATGAAGGCCAAATGGTCCATGTAATGTAATTTATTTCTTATATACCGCTACATCCGTTAGGTTCTAAGCGGTTTACAGAAAATATACATTAAGATTAGAAATAAGAAAGGTACTTGAAAAATTCCCTTCCTGTCCCGAAGGCTCACAATCTAACTAAAGTACCTGGAGGGTAATAGAGAAGTGAAAAGTAGAGTTAGAGGAAAAATAAAAATAAAATAAACATTTTAACAAGACAGCATTGATCTAAATACTTTGGAAGGTAGAAGAGAGGAGAGAAAGGAATAGAAGCAGAAGGGGGAGCCGTTGAACAGTAGAATTCTGCAGCATCCACTATCTCCTCCTCTCCCTATTGGCTAAGGCTCTTAACATTTGCATATCTTCTTCCCATTGGCTAAGGCTCTTTGCCTGCATTGTGATGTCATAGAGCTTTATGGTTATAGAAACCTAGAAACATGATGGCAGATGAAGGCCAAATGGTCCATGTAATGTAATTTATTTCTTATATACCGCTACATCCGTTAGGTTCTAAGCGGTTTACAGAAAATATACATTAAGATTAGAAATAAGAAAGGTACTTGAAAAATTCCCTTACTGTCCCGAAGGCTCACAATCTAACTAAACTACCTGGAGGGTAATAGAGAAGTGAAAAGTAGAGTTAGAGGAAAAATAAAAACAAAATAAACATTTTAACAAGACAGCATTGATCTAAATACTTTGGAAGGTAGAAGAGAGGAGAGAAAGGAATAGAAGCAGAAGGGGGAGCCGTTGAACAGTAGAATTCTGCAGCATCCACTATCTCCTCCTCTCCCTATTGGCTAAGGCTCTTAACATTTGCATATCTTCTTCCCATTGGCTAAGGCTCTTTGCCTGCATTGTGATGTCATAGAGCTTTATGGTTATAGAAACCTAGAAACATGATGGCAGATGAAGGCCAAATGGTCCATGTAATGTAATTTATTTCTTATATACCGCTACATCCGTTAGGTTCTAAGCGGTTTACAGAAAATATACATTAAGATTAGAAATAAGAAAGGTACTTGAAAAATTCCCTTACTGTCCCGAAGGCTCACAATCTAACTAAACTACCTGGAGGGTAATAGAGAAGTGAAAAGTAGAGTTAGAGGAAAAATAAAAATAAAACAAACATTTTAACAAGACAGCATTGATCTAAATACTTTGGAAGGTAGAAGAGAGGAGAGAAAGGAATAGAAGCAGAAGGGGGAGCCGTTGAACAGTAGAATTCTGCAGCATCCACTATCTCCTCCTCTCCCTATTGGCTAAGGCTCTTAACATTTGCATATCTTCTTCCCATTGGCTAAGGCTCTTTGCCTGCATTGTGATGTCATAGAGCTTTATGGTTATAGAAACCTAGAAACATGATGGCAGATGAAGGCCAAATGGTCCATGTAATGTAATTTATTTCTTATATACCGCTACATCCGTTAGGTTCTAAGCGGTTTACAGAAAATATACATTAAGATTAGAAATAAGAAAGGGACTTGAAAAATTCCCTTACTGTCCCGAAGGCTCACAATCTAACTAAAGTACCTGGAGGGTAATAGAGAAGTGAAAAGTAGAGTTAGAGGAAAAATAAAAATAAAATAAACATTTTAACAAGACAGCATTGATCTAAATACTTTGGAAGGTAGAAGAGAGGAGAGAAAGGAATAGAAGCAGAAGGGGGAGCCGTTGAACAGTAGAATTCTGCAGCATCCACTATCTCCTCCTCTCCCTATTGGCTAAGGCTCTTAACATTTGCATATCTTCTTCCCATTGGCTAAGGCTCTTTGCCTGCATTGTGATGTCATAGAGCTTTATGGTTATAGAAACCTAGAAACATGATGGCAGATGAAGGCCAAATGGTCCATGTAATGTAATTTATTTCTTATATACCGCTACATCCGTTAGGTTCTAAGCGGTTTACAGAAAATATACATTAAGATTAGAAATAAGAAAGGTACTTGAAAAATTCCCTTACTGTCCCGAAGGCTCACAATCTAACTAAACTACCTGGAGGGTAATAGAGAAGTGAAAAGTAGAGTTAGAGGAAAAATAAAAACAAAATAAACATTTTAACAAGACAGCATTGATCTAAATACTTTGGAAGGTAGAAGAGAGGAGAGAAAGGAATAGAAGCAGAAGGGGGAGCCGTTGAACAGTAGAATTCTGCAGCATCCACTATCTCCTCCTCTCCCTATTGGCTAAGGCTCTTAACATTTGCATATCTTCTTCCCATTGGCTAAGGCTCTTTGCCTGCATTGTGATGTCATAGAGCTTTATGGTTATAGAAACCTAGAAACATGATGGCAGATGAAGGCCAAATGGTCCATGTAATGTAATTTACTTCTTATATACCGCTACATCCGTTAGGTTCTAAGCGGTTTACAGAAAATATACATTAAGATTAGAAATAAGAAAGGTACTTGAAAAATTCCCTTACTGTCCCGAAGGCTCACAATCTAACTAAAGTACCTGGAGGGTAATAGAGAAGTGAAAAGTAGAGTTAGAGGAAAAATAAAAATAAAATAAACATTTTAACAAGACAGCATTGATCTAAATACTTTGGAAGGTAGAAGAGAGGAGATAAAGGAATAGAAGCAGAAGGGGGAGCCGTTGAACAGTAGAATTCTGCAGCATCCACTATCTCCTCCTCTCCCTATTGGCTAAGGCTCTTAACATTTGCATATCTTCTTCCCATTGGCTAAGGCTCTTTGCCTGCATTGTGATGTCATAGAGCTTTATGGTTATAGAAACCTAGAAACATGATGGCAGATGAAGGCCAAATGGTCCATATAATGTAATGTAATGTAATTTATTTCTTATATACCGCTACATCCGTTAGGTTCTAAGCGGTTTACAGAAAATATACATTAAGATTAGAAATAAGAAAGGGACTTGAAAAATTCCCTTACTGTCCCGAAGGCTCACAATCTAACTAAAGTACCTGGAGGGTAATAGAGAAGTGAAAAGTAGAGTTAGAGGAAAAATAAAAATAAAATAAACATTTTAACAAGACAGCATTGATCTAAATACTTTGGAAGGTAGAAGAGAGGAGAGAAAGGAATAGAAGCAGAAGGGGGAGCCGTTGAACAGTAGAATTCTGCAGCATCCACTATCTCCTCCTCTCCCTATTGGCTAAGGCTCTTAACATTTGCATATCTTCTTCCCATTGGCTAAGGCTCTTTGCCTGCATTGTGATGTCATAGAGCTTTATGGTTATAGAAACCTAGAAACATGATGGCAGATGAAGGCCAAATGGTCCATGTAATGTAATTTATTTCTTATATACCGCTACATCCGTTAGGTTCTAAGCGGTTTACAGAAAATATACATTAAGATTAGAAATAAGAAAGGTACTTGAAAAATTCCCTTCCTGTCCCGAAGGCTCACAATCTAACTAAAGTACCTGGAGGGTAATAGAGAAGTGAAAAGTAGAGTTAGAGGAAAAATAAAAATAAAATAAACATTTTAACAAGACAGCATTGATCTAAATACTTTGGAAGGTAGAAGAGAGGAGAGAAAGGAATAGAAGCAGAAGGGGGAGCCGTTGAACAGTAGAATTCTGCAGCATCCACTATCTCCTCCTCTCCCTATTGGCTAAGGCTCTTAACATTTGCATATCTTCTTCCCATTGGCTAAGGCTCTTTGCCTGCATTGTGATGTCATAGAGCTTTATGGTTATAGAAACCTAGAAACATGATGGCAGATGAAGGCCAAATGGTCCATGTAATGTAATTTATTTCTTATATACCGCTACATCCGTTAGGTTCTAAGCGGTTTACAGAAAATATACATTAAGATTAGAAATAAGAAAGGTACTTGAAAAATTCCCTTACTGTCCCGAAGGCTCACAATCTAACTAAACTACCTGGAGGGTAATAGAGAAGTGAAAAGTAGAGTTAGAGGAAAAATAAAAACAAAATAAACATTTTAACAAGACAGCATTGATCTAAATACTTTGGAAGGTAGAAGAGAGGAGAGAAAGGAATAGAAGCAGAAGGGGGAGCCGTTGAACAGTAGAATTCTGCAGCATCCACTATCTCCTCCTCTCCCTATTGGCTAAGGCTCTTAACATTTGCATATCTTCTTCCCATTGGCTAAGGCTCTTTGCCTGCATTGTGATGTCATAGAGCTTTATGGTTATAGAAACCTAGAAACATGATGGCAGATGAAGGCCAAATGGTCCATGTAATGTAATTTATTTCTTATATACCGCTACATCCGTTAGGTTCTAAGCGGTTTACAGAAAATATACATTAAGATTAGAAATAAGAAAGGTACTTGAAAAATTCCCTTACTGTCCCGAAGGCTCACAATCTAACTAAACTACCTGGAGGGTAATAGAGAAGTGAAAAGTAGAGTTAGAGGAAAAATAAAAACAAAATAAACATTTTAACAAGACAGCATTGATCTAAATACTTTGGAAGGTAGAAGAGAGGAGAGAAAGGAATAGAAGCAGAAGGGGGAGCCGTTGAACAGTAGAATTCTGCAGCATCCACTATCTCCTCCTCTCCCTATTGGCTAAGGCTCTTAACATTTGCATATCTTCTTCCCATTGGCTAAGGCTCTTTGCCTGCATTGTGATGTCATAGAGCTTTATGGTTATAGAAACCTAGAAACATGATGGCAGATGAAGGCCAAATGGTCCATGTAATGTAATTTATTTCTTATATACCGCTACATCCGTTAGGTTCTAAGCGGTTTACAGAAAATATACATTAAGATTAGAAATAAGAAAGGTACTTGAAAAATTCCCTTACTGTCCCGAAGGCTCACAATCTAACTAAAGTACCTGGAGGGTAATAGAGAAGTGAAAAGTAGAGTTAGAGGAAAAATAAAAATAAAATAAACATTTTAACAAGACAGCACTGATCTAAATACTTTGGAAGGTAGAAGAGAGGAGAGAAAGGAATAGAAGCAGAAGAGGGAGCCGTTGAACAGTAGAATTCTGGAGAAATTTAAATGATAGAAATAGAACAAAACAAAGACAAAAGGCAAAACAATAGATAAGATTAAAGATAAATCATAAGCTGGAAAGAAAAATAAAATAAAAAGAGTCTACTGTGGACCTCCAGTTCTTTGGGTGACTGACTCATCTTTTGACTCTTGTGCTTGACTGGTTTGCTTTGTCTTACTTCAAGGTGGAAAACCACAAGGAGAGAAAGTCTGGTTTCTCCCTTGGCCAGAACAGGAGCTGCAGTGAGTTACACAAACATTTGATCTCGGCTAAGCAGAGCCATCGGCCTAAAGCCAGTGCCCCAGCGGGAGACAGCCCGGACAGCACCCCGCAGTGTGAAAGTGCCAACGCAGAGGACAGTGACTTTGAGGAAGGGGCCCAGAGTTCGGTGGAGACTAATTCTTCTTCACCCCTCTCTAGCCACCGTCTGCCCACCAGCCCACAGTTCACCTGTGACAAGGAAATGAAAGTGGTAGTGGACCTCATTCGTTACATGCACACCTATTGCCTTCCTCAGAGAAAACTGCTTATTCAAGACTCAGACATGAAGCCTCAGCACTGCACCAGTTTTCTCAAGAGAGCTAAACCGGATGGGAAATCCTCCGCTCCAAGTGGTACTTCAGCAAGTTGTATGAACCAGAGCACATCTTTGGAGTTTTCCATCCTAAAGGAGCTTCTGGTTCAGGATGTCCCTTGTGATGTGAGCAAACCATATAGACTGATGCGGCCAGCCTATTCCTCAGTGTCTTGTGCCCAGAGCAAGGCTCCTCGGGCATCGACTCAGGTGGCCAACGCCCCTGTACTGTCTAAACTCAGAGGCAAGACCCAGCTGCAGATAGTCGCCCCAAAGCAATGCCTCCGCGCTTCTCCTGGAGTTCAAGTACAAAGTCACAGTGTGAAGCAGGACCTTGCGACAGCGGCTTCTGAGAGCAAATTTCTGAGGGTGTCGCAGAAACCAGAGAGAGGGCTCTGTGCTGTCCGGCGCTCCAAGAGATTGAACCCACAGCTGAGCAAGTGGCTCTCGTTTAGAGCTGAGAAACCCACAGAAGACTTTGAGTCTGAGGATGAGGAGGAACTCACCGCAGCTAAGTCCACGTTGAGCCTGGAGGCAGCCGAGGTCTTTGACAAAGAGCAGGTGGCAAGAGTGGAAGCGGGTGGCATGGATGGTGTGCTCCAGCCCCACAAAACCAAATCCCAACATCCCTTGAACAGAGAAGACTGGCTTTGCAATCAGCTCCATCATCCAGGTAAAGCGTTTCACATGATTTAAAAAATTTGCTTATGGTCTTAATCGACTGCTTCCACAGAAATCTGCCTTTTCTGCTGATAGGCCCCTGACTTTGCATTTTGCTCAGGGATTGTATTGATTGAGTGAGGTTAAGGTGGGAGGAGAGGGAGGTCAATTCCACTGGAAAAACCTCATTCACTGGCCTTCAGGCTCACTCACTGGGGCGGTAAATCTCTCTTTAGGATTCTGCCACCCTTGGTGTCTGTTCAGAGGGGCAGGAGTAACTGCAGAGATGGGGACCAAAGCAGGGGTTAGTTTTAGACCCTCACCTATAACTGCGTCACTTATGCTTCTCTCTTATTGTTGAGTGGGCCTCGGTGACCTTGACTGTCCTTGTAGATCATTTGATGAGCTCTTTCATACATTGCGACTCATCTATGACTCTGACAACTTACCAGCAGAGCTGCTTAGGAGAGCATAGGGTAGTTTTCCAGGACTCATGTGTTTGTTGGAGCTAACATTATGCAAGAAAAAGGTGATCCCGCATTTATATACCTTTTGTGTACATAAAGGTCTAGAACGCAGTAAGTAATGTGCATAAGGGTGAAAGTATCAACAGGGCACCTAAGTGCTCTTGTCCGACACAGTGAGTAATAATGAGGAGACACTCACATGGATGGGGCTCAATTTTTGGAACACAGAATACTGTTATACCCATCCCTGCCCTCGGTTATGCCAGGTCTATTGTCGGCCTACGAATGTAAGGTGTGCTGGTGCTGCTTAACACTGGCTGCTCAGTGATAGGACTGCCCCTGAAAATTATACCCACTATAAATAAGAGGTTACCTGGAATTTGGCCTGAAAGAGAGGGACGGGCGAGTGTAGCACAGTGGTTAAAGCTACAGCCTCAGCACCCTGAGGTTGTGGGTTCAAATCCTCACCCTGGGCAAGTCACTTAATCCCCCCATTTCTCCAGGTACATTAGATAGATTTTGAGCCCACCAGGACAGACAGGGGAAAATGTTTAAGTACCTGAATAAATTCATCTAAACCTTTCTGAGCTCCCTTGGAACATCAATATAAAAAATTGATTAAATAGTGTGAAAAGTGTCTGTCTCAGATAACCAGCGCAGATACTGTGATGTCACAATGCCTCATTCCACCAATAAGAGCCAACCTCATCAGTGATGTCACAATGGCTTCAATGTCCTAGACTTGGCTCACCTTTACTACACTTCGATTTCTAGAGTGGCGCAGTGGTTAAAGCTACAGCCTCGGCACCCTGAGGTTGTGGGTTCAAATCCTCACCCTGGGCAAGTCACTTAATCCCCCCATTGCCCCAGGTACATTAGATAGATTGTGAGCACGCAAGGACAGACAGGGGAAAATGCTTGAGGACCTGAATAAATTCATGTAAAACTCTTCTGAGTTCCCCTGGGAGTTTGTGTTAGGAGGTCGGAGCCTACTGGCCATCCAGTGGCTGCTTTGGACATTAGACAGTGCCAGGATGGCACTACGAAGAGTTAATTTTATTCTTCTTCTCTATCAGATCAACATAAATAGCGTCTTGCTGGGTTAAACCAACGACCCAGCATCTTGTCTCAAACCATGACCAAAGTGGATCTCCTGCAAATACTCAGATGATCCTCCCTTGATACAGGAGGTGGTGGTCTCCATAGTAATGGATCTGTCATTGACCTCATACTCTGATGTACATTTCCACAGCTTTAATGTTCATTGACTAAAAAAAACACATGTTCCTGGCTTTAGTCCTAAACTGACCATCTTAGTTCAGTTTATGCCTGGATGCCTGGTGTTTGCAATGACCCTGTGCATTTGCAGGGTGCTGTTTGAGTTGCACTAGGCCCACACGGTTTCATCCACAGGTTGGTTAGTGCTGCTGCTTTTACTGGACTTATAGCCTGGGCTCCCAGTATTTCTTTGATTGGAAAAAGAAAGGCAGCGCATCGCAGGGTTGGCGTTTGGGGGGGGGGGAGGGGCCCCATACCTGCCCAAAGCTGAAGGTGGCACAGCCTGTCAGTAGGCATGTCTGAACACCAACCCTAATGCACTGCCGTATTTTAATAAATGAAATCAAGTTCTTGCTTCTTTTAAGAAGTCAGGTATGTCTCACGTAATTTTCTTTGCTTTCTCTTTCAGATAAACCGCAGTGTCTCTCGCTGTCCTTATCACAGAGGTAAGTCTGGCAGTAGCCTGTGGTCTCCATTAGGTCGCTTAGTTTTTGCTTCTGGGTGGTGCTGTTGTTGCATTATGTGGGATTCCCTACCGGGATGTGACATTGGCGTTAGAGTGAGCCCTGTTTCTCGGCCCATCAGCACAGGTCCCACCTGCGATACGGAGACTCACTCTGTTGCCTTGCTTAAAAACTTAGCCTAAATGGTGTCCGGGACGTCCTCAGAAGTGTGTGATCTTAGTTTCAAATAACACGCCTACAACACACATCCTTGAACTTTGGATGCACTGTGAGCAAAAAGGCTAACGACATTTAAGAGGTTGGTTTCGAAAATTGGCAAACGTTTTGGCGATTAAAAGATCCAAGTGCTGCTTTATGCCATTTCTCTATCAGCTCTGTGCTCTTTGGGGGGATGAGTTACACTTGTTTAGCTGTGTGTTTTTCACAAAAGAAATGGCAGGAGAACCATCCAAGAAATACTGGTTCATTATCCTTAAAAATGGTTTGATATGTTTATGGCTCTTAGCAAGGTGTACAATTGAAACTGGGAAATTTAGTGATATTGTAGAGCTGGGAGTTCACAACGGCTGCCCTCTTGTTTATTTTGTGTAATAAGAGGGCAGTTTCCTCTTCTCTTTGCTTTTTTTGAATACATTTGGAGGCGTTAACCCCTTGCTCTGCTGAGTCTTAGGGGAGCTGAGCAGGATCGGTCAGACGTGCTCTTTTAATGTGGATATCTGTGCCTGCAACCGCTGGAACCAGTAAAATATACAAGTTTCAAGTTTAATAAATTTTGATTTTACGCAATATCCAATATTTCAATGCGTATTACATAATTATAATATACAATAAAAGCCAGAGGTGAAAGGTCCTTCTCCCTGTGGTAATCTTTCGGCCACCCGGACCCTTGCTTTGCCCAGATATGCAGGGAAATTGAATTACGCTTCATCTGTGATTCTGAGATGAAGCATAATTCAATTCCCCTCCATATTTGGACAAAAGAAGGACCTCAGTGGCCGAGGGATTACCACAGGGAGAAGGACCTTTCACCTCTGTGCTGCCAGTATATATCTACAGTCTGGCTCCAGCTGGCAGTCGGTGGCTTTGGCGAAACGAGTAGGTGGTCTCGGTCAGCTCCCAGTGGACAGCTGCCCCCTGCCCACCTCCTCACCTCCTCTCCTTTAGGGTAATATTCAAACCTCTTTTGGTTTCTTCTGCCCTCCAGCAGCGCATTCACAGATTGAAGCAGGTGGGCTACTTCTCCTGTTTGAAGCAGGTGGACTACTTCTCCTGAGCAGGTCTTGCCGATTCCTGATCCCGTATAAACTTGTGGCTGTGGCTTAGCCAGTAAACAAGCAACAGACTGTTCCATGTTACCAACCCTGATGAGACCAGTCAGAGAGCAAACACTTCCCAGCACCCACCAGTTTCTGTCTCTGGGCAACTAGGGTTAACAGATTTTCAGAAAGGACCCATGGCCACGCCCCGATGCCCACCCAGTCGCGCCAGCATCCCAGCCCCACCCCTCTTAACCTGTTCATGCGCTGGAATGGCATCCGTGCATGCGACACGATGACGTTGTGTGTTGCATTCGCGCGTTCATTGATGTGGTCCCGACGTCGGAAGCTTTTCAAAACCTGGACAAAGTGCTGGGTTTTGAAAAGCTGTCCAGACCTGTCCGGAGAAATCCTGATATCTGGTAACCTAACCTGGTGGCATCCCTCTCCTTTTACTGCTGCTTCTGCCGACTGCTGAAGCAGGCAGGGGCTGTGAGAAGCGTTACCCTACGCTCCTGGAGAGGTCACGATCCATTGACTGACACTGGAGGAGAGCGGTCTGCAGTGTGCTCTTAGCTCTTAACTCGCTCTGTTTTTTGCTTGTTATCCTACAGTGACCCTTCATTTGGAAAGAAGAGTTTTGAGCAGACCCTGACTGTGGAGCTTTGTGGGACGGCAGGTAAGGCTCGTCTGTGTTTGGCTGGCTCTCTCCCCCTCCCCCATCTGCAATTCCAACTGTGGGGCGCTCAATAATTTATCCACCTGAGTATGAAAGAAAGTAGCAAGCATGTTGAAACACGTCTGTGCATGTTGTGTGACATGTCTCAAGGCTACTCGTGCACAGTTACGACTCAGTGTGAGTCTAACATTCTAAGAGACAGGATGTCAGGAGAGTCCTCCTGCGAATCAAGTCAGAAACTGCTAGATTTGGAGCATCGTTCAGTGATAAACATTCTCCCAAAAGAAGGGAAGAAACCAAAGGAGATCCATGAATGCATGACTGCAATTTATGGTGAGTCTGCCCTATCAGTTAATGTGGTTGGTTTTAAAAAAGGTTTGGACAAATTCCTGGAGGAAAAGTCCATGGGATGGTAGCATGGAATGCTTCTGGGTTTTTGGCAGGTACTTGAGACTTGGATTGGCCTCCGTGAAGACGGGATACTGGGCTGATCCAGTGAGATTATTCTTATATTCATCCTACAAAGTAAAATTTTGGAGCAAGCAGTTTAAGTGAGGTAGAGATGGCCTGTGGAAACAACTCCCACAAAAATGTGCAAGAAAGTTGAGGATTTAATTTTGTCAGACATATTAAGGTTTCCAGTATAACTGAAGAAATGGGTATCTTGACAGTTACAGTTTGAAAAATAATTCATGAAAAGTTGGGCATGTCTAAGGTTAGTGCAAGATGGGTTCCAAGAATGCTGATGCCATGTCAGAAGGCCACGAGGCTCCAGTGCTGTCAAGAGAACTTGGAGTTGCTCTGAAACATAGAAATATGATGGCAGATAAAGGCCAAATGGCCCATCCAGTCTGCCCATCCACAGTAACCATTTTCTCCTCCTCTCCCTAAGAGATCCCATGTACCTATCCCAGGCCCTCTTGAATTCAGACACAGTCTCTGTCTCCACCACATCTTCCAGGAGACTGTTCCAAGCATCTACCATCCTTTCTGGAAAAAGTATTTCCTTAGATTACTCCTGAGCCTACCACTTCATCCTATGCCCTCTCATTGCAGAGTCAAATTATAAAGACTTGACTCAGGCGCATTTATATTACGTAGGTATTTAAACGTCTCTACCTCCAAAGTATAAAGAATGAGATTTTTAAGTCTGTCACCATACGCCTTATGATGAAGACCTCATACCATTTTAGTAGCCTTCCTCTGGACTGACTCCATCCTTTTTATAGCTTTTTGAAGGTGAGGCCTCCAGAATTGTACACAATATTTTAAATGAAGTCTCACCAAAGTCTTATACAGGGGCATCAATACTTCCTATTTCCTACTGGCCATACCTCTCCCTAGCATCCTTCTAGCTTTCGCCGTCATCTTTTCAACCTGTTTGGCCACCTTAAGATCATCACATACAATCACACCCAAGTCCCGCTCTTCTGTCATGCACATAAGTTCTTCACCCCTAAACTGTACCGTTACTTTGGATTTTTGGACCTTGCATTTCTTAGCATTAAATTTTAGCTGCCAGATTTCAGTCCATTCTTCAAGCTTCACCAGGTCTTTCTTCATATTATTCACACCATGCGGGGTGTCTACTCTATTGCAGATTTTCGTATCATCCGCAACGAGGCAAATCTTACCTAACAGCCATTCAGCAATATCATTTATAAAAATGTTAAAAAGGACAGGCCCAAGAACAGACCCTTGAGGCACACCACTGGTAACCTCCCTTTCCTCAGAATGATCTGCATTAACCACTGCCCTTTGTCATCTTCCAAGTTAATTTTTTTCATCATTTGGTGACTGGAGATGAGACTTGGGTCTATCACCCTACAATACTGACCTGACCCACCTCGGATTGTTTCATTTTCATGAGTTTTGAAGAAATCTCTCCATGGACAGCAGTTTTCTTTGTTTTTAATTGCATTACTTTTCAATAATTAAAAAAAAAAAAAAAAAAATCTAAATTATACAATTGTGTGCAACATAATACATTAACTCATATTATATCTTATTTCATAACATGCTATAAATTTGAAATAATCTATGATACCGAATAAATCTCATCCCTCCCAACCCTACTCCTCTCCTCCCCCCAGGTGAAAAGAAGTGTGCAGGAGATTTATAAGATGTAGGTATAGGGTCATATATCAAAAGATCAATTGGGAGTTATTCCAAATTTCATAAGCACTCCAGATGGTATTATAATTCTGTAATTGATTTCTCCGAAGAGTGGTTAATTTAGACATCTGCTGTATATATTGAACTTTCACCAGTAATACTTGCCAATCTGGTAAACTAACTGTTTCCAGGCAGATGCCAGGACAAGTCGAGCTGCTGTCATGGACAGCAGTTTTCAATTGATGAAGTCGTCAAGGAAGCTGTGATGTCCTGGCTTGAAGGTCATACAAAAGAAATATTTTCAAAGGGGTTAAAGTCATTGCAGGCAACGCGGATGAAGTGACTGGCGCTATCAGGGGACTACATTGAAAAATAAAAGAACAATTTTTAAAAACTTTTCTTTCCTACAGAGGTAGATAAAACTATTGAATGTTTGGCTAAGACCCTTTCAGTGCATTCTTTTAATGCACAGTTGTTCAGGGGGATTCTTAGCCGCTGCTGCCGTCCCAGTTTTTCCTCTTTTCTCTCAAGTTCTGAACACAAAATGCTTTCCATACCTTTATATTTTGTTGTTCACTGGTTTTAATCTTTGGTTGTCTTTCTTTTGATGTAGGTCTCACCCCACCTACCACCCCACCCTACAAACCGGCAGATGAGGAACTGTACAAGCCAGACATGAATGACAAGCAAGAAAAGAATAAGGCTGTTGTGAGTCCCTCAGCCAAAGAAGATGAGGTTTTGGGGGCCTCCAGGGAGCCTCTCAAGAAGCACCCAGAGCGGACTGAACTGTTGGCCCACCTGAGCCAGGGGGTCACACAAGTTGCACGCTTAGAGCAGCAAGCCCTGAAAAGACCTTTTTCTCGTTCTTTTGGGGACCACGACTACTGCTTATCTACAAAGCCTGAAGCCTCTTTACAGAGAAAGGTACTGAAGTCCTGGGAGCCCCCAAAACGGGTAATGAGCAAAGAACAGCAGGGACTGGGCAGGAACAAGGACAAAGACCACGAGGTGCTGCTGACGGAGGGTGGCAAGCAGCTGAATGATCATGAAATCCGAGCCAGCTTAACCAAGCACTTTGGTTCTCTGGACACCTCCCTGGAAGACGAGATCGCATCTTTTTGCAAGAGCCCCGATTATGCCGCAGTCTTTGAGGACAGCGTCAGTGACAGTGGTTCCCCTGGAGAGGATGAGTGCTGTGTGGTACCCTGTAAGCCCAAACTCTACTCACACAGAAGCCCACCTGCAAGGGCCAGCGGGCACCACTGCCTTCAGAACCGGTCCACCTCCGAGTCTTCGTTCTGCAGATCGAGATCTCCGGCCAACAGGAGGGCATTCAGGTACGCAGTCTATTACTTTCCCGTGGCGACAGTTACAAATATCAACATGAGAAAACTATCTGGGAATCTCGTTTGATCTTCAGATAGTTGATAGCTTATAACCACAGTAGGTGACAACAGGAAAAGACCAACTATCCTATTCCTGCTCACACTGCTAAAGATATATTCCAAGAGGCTGATTCTATAAATGGCGCCTAGAAAAAAATGTCAGTCATACTTAGGCGTCGTTTACAGAATCACAGCTAGCAACATCTATGTGAAAACTTAGGTGCCTGAAATGTAGGCCGGGGTTTTAAAGGCCAAAGTTTTTGGAGAATCAGATAGGTGCCTATCACACAATTAAAATTTTTTTTTGACAATTGTTGAGGGTATTTTGTCCCCAAATGCCAAGGGTGTCTGAGCCTATTTTATAAGGCATTTGGGTGTGCAGATTTTGTTAGAGAATACTAGCGTAACCCCACAGTTACACCAGCTACAGGTGCTTAAATGCAGTATTCTGTAAGCTCAAATATTTAATCACACCCACTGGATATACAAAACTTGAGCTCACTCTAATAATTTTGTCTACTGTTCACCTCATGTGCTTCTGTGTTCTGTAAATGGCAGCTCTGTCCAGGCCCCGCCCATTCTCTGTCCAGGTAAACACCCCCTAGCATTTATGCACTGTGGAGGAGGAGCCTAATGGCAAGTGCAGTGGGCTGAGGAACTGGGTTCGATTCCCACTGCAGCTTCTTGTGACTCTGGCCAAGTCCCAGGTATAAAATAAGTACCTGTGTATAGTAACATAGTATATGACCGGTCCATCCAGTCTACCCATTAAAAATACATGATTAATTTAACTGGTCTCTTCTTTGATATTTCTGGGTCTTAGACTGTAAAGTCCACCTGGTGTTGTCCTAGGTTCCAAATGATGAAGTTACTGTCCAAGCTCACTCCAGCCTCTCCAACCATCCCGTTGTTTGCAGGACATCTACCGTAAAGTCTGGCCAGTTACGTCCTCATGTTCCAAGTTAGTGGAGTTCCCATTGATGCCCTCCCCAGCCCATCCTACCCGAGTCACCACATATGGAACACAAACCATACAAGTAGGGGAGGGTCATTGGGGTGGGCAGACTAGATGGGCCGTGGCCCTTATCTGCCATCTATTTCTATGTTTCTATGTCTGTCCATTACCGGTCTTAGTTCTTTAATTTATACCATTTGTTTTCTAATTAGAGATCCTCTGCGTTTATCCCACCCATTTATGAATCCCATTACCGTTTTCTCTCCACCACCTCCCTCGGGAGGGCGTCCTAACATTAATCCTGAGTCTTCCTCCCTGCAACCTCAAATTATGCCCTCCAGTTTTACCATTTTCTCTTCTCTGGAAAAGATTTGGTTCTATGTTAGTACGTTTCAAGTATTTAAATGTCTGTATCATATATAATATATAAAATGCTCTGACTGCAACCACAGAAAGGCAGTCTATCAAGTCCTTACCCCCCTTCCTATGCTGCTTAAACCTTTAATTGGCAAATGGTGAAACGGCTGCTTTACATAACTCGATGTTGAGCTTCCAGTGCAGGTGATCGAGGCCAGCAGCGTGGCAGATTTTAAAAACAGATGGGATGCCCAGGTCTGATCTCTAGGAGGGTAGAGTTAAGGGGATGGGTCATCAGAGCACGATATTTCAAAGGGTAGCTAGGAGGGAGGGTCAATAGAGTGGGCAGACTTGATGGGCCTTGGCTCTTTTCTGCCATCAATTTTCTATGTTTGTATGTTTCTGTGAGAGCGACAGTGCCAAGTCACATGTTGCTTCTGAGCAACAAGGCCAAATAAAGGGTTAAGTGCATCTTTATGGAATAATTCATTGTCGCTTTGCTGGCAATTCAGCGGCACTGCAGAATCTTTCACTCAGTGGCCAGAATTCAGACTGAGAGTCCTCGCGACCTGAAAACTGCTTGGTGGCTTCTGTGCAGTTTCTCGATGGTCTCATTCCTGATTCTGTGGGTAAATGTCAGCATTATAAATACCACTTTAATTTGAGATCAAGCCTGGAGAATGAGCAACCAGTGGGACACTCAGAGCAGAGCTGAAGGTCTTCTTACTGTTGTATAATAGAAACGGGAAAGCGTTAGTTACCTTTGCTACGAGTCCAACACCTCACACAGGCATTGAAGTCAGTAGAGGAAAAGGGGGCGTTTGGTACAGTGGGAGATATTTATGTATTTGAGCATTTATATACCACTTCCAGCCTAAGTGGTTTACATTCAGGTACTCAAGCATTTTTCCCTGTCTGTCCCGGTGGGGGGATTAAGTGACTTGCCCAGGGTCACGAGGAGCAGCGTGGGATTTGAACTCACAGCCTCTGGTTGCAGCCTGACCACTAGGCCACTCCTCCCTTGCACCTCGAAATCTCTCTCATTTAGTGCTGCCAACAGTGGTATGTTTAATATTCTGCTCTTGTTCGGGCCATCTTCAAGGTTTTTATTTTTATATATCCATTTCAGAAAAGCTGACGCTATAAGCCACAGATATTAGGAGCCTGTAATCTTTTGGGAAGGTGGGGGGTGTAAAATTGTATCGAGACCTCCTCACGTCTTTCCTTGTTTTTAATCAGATGTGAGAATAGAGAGAAGTGCCAGGACCAGTTCCACGGTGGAGAAAGGAGCCAGAGCCATACGCAGAAGAGGAGAGAAAAGGCCATTGTGAGTAGCCCGGGAGGTTGTCCACATCCTGTAGTTTCCGTAGCAGAAAGGAAGGGGCACTCAGCTTCTGGGAGAGGTTCCATACCGTTTGAGAACTTTCTCTCATGGGTTTTGGCATTCTTTCCGGTCTTTTATGAGTGCCCTTTCTTTCCGACTACTTCCTGCTCTATGTAGTGAATTAGGATTCCCAGCCAGGGAGGTGAAAGGCCACCAGCTAGGAAGGGGTGAGCCAAAAATGCTCTCCTAAATCAGACCAAAGCTTTACCAGTAGTGGTCAGTAAAAGATAAAGAGCAGAAAGGAGAGAAGAGCTGTACCACTCTCGCCACTCCCCGACAGCCCTACAAAAAGCCTACACTATTCTCTCAGTAATCCAGAGAAGGAGAGAGGACAAAAAACGTATAATGTGAACAGCACTGCGTACACTGAGTAGCACTATATAAATGATCTGTAGTGGTGGTAAATCATTTACTTTTCCCTCTGAATGAATGAATGCTACTACTACTATGAATTATGTCTATAGCACTACCAGACACACACAGCGCTACACAGAGTCACAAAGAAGAAAAAAAAAAAAAACCAAAGCAGTCCTTGTTCCAAAGAGCTTACTATCTAAACAGTCAAGACAGACAAACAGGATGTCATGGATACAGTTAAGGGGAAGGGTTAATCAGCTGGCTGGGTTGGTGGTGTTTGTCATTTCCACAAAGGGAATGTAATCCATGATACTGCCGCTCCCCTTCCCCCACTCCGTTCTCTCAACCATCCTTCAACTCCTGCCACCTTCCAAACACACTCCCCGTTCCTCTGATCCGATTCCTACCCATCTCTCTCCTATCGTCATCCCTTTTCCTCAATCTTTCACTTTCCTCTGCAACTGTCCCCCGATCCCTTCAAACATGCTCCTCAAAAACCCCTCACTAGACCCCCCTACCTGCCCTTCCAACTTGCCCCATCTCTCTTCCTTATCCAAGCTTCTGTTGGCGTTCGTTCATCTCAAGCTATTCTTCATCCACTACAATCTGAGGTCAGTAGAGGGCGGTAGAGAGGAAGCCAAAGGCTGACACTCTTATATCCCAGTGTTCATTTCATACTGGGCTCCTTCCCAGCCGCTTTCGATTACTTTTACCTTTTCTCTAACTCTGCTCCTCTGTTGCACATTTCATTTGTATGTTTATTTTACTTCCATTTCATTACATGGCTTATCAAAAGAGCATCCTCAATAACAAAACAACCCCAAAGTTACAAAAAAGTACACCCCACCCACCGCAGTAGCTTTCTCATCACGGCTCCAATGTAGAACATTCATGTTTCTAAGAAGAATTTCTTTGTCATCACTCTGTTTATTCCAATCACTTCTTCAGTGAAAACCTTTTAAGCATTTCAGATTTTTACTGGAGGCAGCAGACCTTAAGAAAATACATCTAATATCTGCCTCCTCTTCCTGGGAAGCCCTTTCCAGGAAGCAAATGTAGAATTGGTGCTGCATGAGACACGAGCGTGTTTTAGTGCCAAGGTGCATGAACCAGAGCCAGCCCTGGCACAGAATCCATCTCCACACTGGATACCGTTAACACAAACTACAGCCATGACTAAACTTCCCTCCCTGTTCATCTCTGAGCCCTGTGTCCCCCCCACCCCCTCCCCCCGCACAGAAATGACATGCAGCAGACCATGTGTAATGCCAGGTGGGCAGTGATGACTGGATCTTTGATGGAGACCTCGGGCCCTGCAGCTGATGAAGGCAAGTGTATACAACTCAATGAGAACTAAAAGATTTTTTACCTCTTTCTGCACAGGACGAAGGCCGTATGGTTTGCATTCGCAACCTCTCCAGAAGCATCAGTTCCAGCGAGCTGAAGAAACGGTTTGAAGTGTTTGGGGAGATAGTAGAGTGCAGAGTCCTGAGTCAAAGCAATAGGTGAGTTGGCCCTCAGTCCTGACCTTCATGGAAGGGCTTTGCTGCCATAGAGCCTGGCCAAGAAGCCAGGTGTAACATGGATTCCATAAGAACTGCCATCTCCGGATCAGACCCATGGTCCATCGAGTCCGGCGATCCGCACACGCGGAGGCCCTGTCAGGTAGTTTTAGTCACCCATAACCCTCTATGCCTCTCGTAAGGAGATGTGCATCTAATTTGCCTTTGAATCCTAGCACAGTGGATTCCTTAATAACCTCCTGTGGGAGAGCATTCCAGGCGTCCACCACTCGCTGCGTGAAGCCAGGCCCCATATGGGCACTGCCTGGTAGCCCACCTACACAGGACTTTCAAAAATCACCATTGTGCAACTATTCTGTTTTTAAACCAAATCGTTTACAATCCCAGTAGCATTCGCCAGTCAGTGACTTAGTGCAAGTTATCACCACTCATTTAAAATGTTTTAAATCCATATAGGTTGTTCTCATAGTTGAACTTTCCTAGATCAGCAGGTGGAACTTTGTTGATCTAGGGGAATTCATTTATGAGATTTTCTCCCTTGACTTCCTGAGGCAGCCATCAGTGAAATACGGCCTGTGCCGAGGTTTATTTGATGAGATAAGTACAGATTTTTTTTCAAGGTACGGGCAATATCAACAGAATGACAATGGTTCAATCCATTTTCAATTATGAACACAACTTATATGGATTTAAAACATTTTAAATGAGTGGCGATAACTTTAAATAGTTATGTGCCTGTGGGATTTGCTTTGATAGTTGATTAAACGGTGAAACGGTTGCTTTACATAACTCGATGTTGAACAAAAGTGACAGTGCCAAATCAAAGGCATTTGGAGATGCAGATCTTCCAGAAGAGCCATAGAAGACGCATGTTGCTTCTGAGCAACAAGGCCAAATAAAGGGTTAGATTTTTTTTCCCATTTGTTTTTTGGGTTACACTAGTCACTAGCGGCTGATACTTGCCATGTTGGGGAATAATTGTTTACTTCTCAAGATTTCTACTTCCATGTTGGTAACAAAGATCACTCGGCCTCTTCCAGAATTCTTTCCATATCTCTTCTAAGGAGAATAATTCTAGATTTAACTGGGATTTCTATAAACAAATGAAATCAACAAGGACGTTGATCCGTAGAACTGTGGAAGCCGATGCTTCTGATGTAGACTTTATTAGCGTGAAAAGAGTCAATAAAAGCATCCACAATTTGAGATAGTGAAGAGGTCTTATATACAAATGATTATCTTCAGTATCTCAAATTGTGGATGTTTTTATTGACTCTTTTCACGCTAATAATGTCTACATCAGAAGCATTTAATTTGGGACTTCTATAAACAAATAAAATATGAAAATGTTACCAGGAAATAGAAAATCAAAAACTGCCCTTATCCCCAGTCAGTGTGTCCTTCTGCTTCACAATGTTGTCCGAAGTGATTCTTTTCTTTGCAATCATTATGAAGTTGGGCTGAATAATTTGTGTGGCTTGTAAGCGTGAAAACGCTAGGTGGTGAAAGAGGAGACAGTTTGATCACCATTTTATTTCTTGTTTTTAAGAGAGGATAAGTATGCGTTGATCACCTACCGCTGCTCTGAAGATGCTGCTCTGTCACTGAGGAAAGGGACGTCACTGAGGAAGAGGAATGAGCCTTCCTTCCAACTCAGCTACGGAGGTCACAGACACTTCTTCTGGACTCGTTACACTGACCTGGGTAAGACGGCACTGGGGAATTCCTGGGAAATAAGATGGCGAGGCTGAGGTCTTCTGGTGTTCAACAACCTTTAAAATGCGAATCGTTCCATAAACAGGACAGCGTTTAGAGATGAGCAGATGCTTGGGGGTGGGGGGTGAGGAAGTCCTATCAGATGTGACTCAGGGGGTTAGATGTGCCAACTGTTTGCCTTTTTTCAGGATTCTATAGGCTTTTGTACTAGGGGCCAAAAACTGGATATTTTTCAGTGGCGGTAGCTATCCAATCCTCCCCCTGTTCTGCCTGCTTCCAGTGTCTTTAGGATAGGATGCGTTAATTTAATAGACCATCTTCCACCATAGTTTCAAAGCAATGTACAATCAAACAATCATTATAAAAATGCAATATATAACAACAGCAACAACAAATTCTCCATCTTAACTACAAATCAGTAAACAGCTTGCTTACGAAAACCAAAATAGCTAGGTAAGCCGCTAATTTCCCTGGGTTGGTCCTGTGTAGCTAAATGTCTCCTTGGAGAAGTCGACCTGATCAGCTCAGGTGAAGGAAGATTTGGCACACATCGTTGTGATGGACTTAAATTAGGTTGATGAGTTTGTCTAACCAATGTATCAGAAAGGGTTGTGAATTGTAACTAATGCGGATCAGTCAAAAGTGTCGTTACACGATCAGTTCTTTTTCCTCTAACTTTTGAGCGTGCTGCAGGGTTTTGGACAGCCTGTAATCTTTTTTTTAGCTAGTTTGAGGCAATCCCTGATATAAAGAGTTGCATTGTTACATATAGATTAGGCTAATTTTACCAAATTTGCCCTAGACAGAAAAGAGGAAGGGGAAGGCAGTAGGGTCAGGTCTCTTTTAGACCTAAGGGAGCTAAAAATGGGAGTAGTCTAAACTGAGAATAAAATACGAGTAAAATCGGTATGCAAGAAAAAAAATTAAATGTTGACTTGCAAAACGTAATCCTGGGGGGTGCATATGGGAGGGAGGGTGTCGGTGTCCTCTTGCTAGCAACCAGCGGACACAGTGAGGTAGAACTCCACCCGGAATAGGACCTAACAGGTCAATTCTGCCCCACTTCCTGTTCCTGTATATTACATTTCTGGAAGTGCCAGGAGAAGACGGTGAGGAGTTTTTAGACTCACATGCTGGGTCCAAAAATGAAGAGAGTCAGAACTGCAGTCCTGAGGTCTAATTAGCCCCATGTAATGATCTGACCCCAGTATTTATTTCTGGAGTTTTCCCCGACTCCCAGGGGTGGACTGACCATTGAGACACTAGGGCAGTGCCTGAGGACCTACAAAAATAGAGCCCCCACTCTATCCTAGCCTCCATCTATTTTAATCATTTTTGAAAGGTGGCTGGGGGCCCAGGACAAATGGGGGTCTTACTGCCATCTGGTAGCCAATCAGGAAGCATGATTTTTTTTTAAAAAAAAGCTGCTTGAGGCAGGACACCAACACTGTAAGCGTTTGTCGTGGGGCTAGGGAAATGCATAGGAACACCTAAGCACCCCCAAGGCTAGGCGTGGGTGTGGTTTCGCCTGGAAGCGGCCCTAGGCGTCTCCTTGGGGCCATGACAGACGCCTGAAATGTAATCCTTCAAAATGCTGGTCTACTTTTCAGACCTTCAAAACGAGACGCGGCCGGCTGAGCTGATCACGGCAAGGGAATCCCCAATCAGTTTCAAAAGGAAACAGGGATAGAATTAGAAAATTTAAAAAAAGGAACAAGGCAAGGGAATATCGAATCGTCCTTATGAGGACAATTGCAATGGAAAAGCTTCACTTTGTTTCTTCTCTTAGGTAGTTTGATCACAGGGACTGCTGAGAAGGGCTTTGAGAGGGGTGTAAGGAAGAAGAAGTCTAGTTTTAAACGTTAGGAGGAGGATTTTATAAGTCAGTCAGTGTGCTTTGATTAATAGGGGTGAAACATGGTCAAATTTTTTTGCATGGAATATCATTTTAACAGAAGTATTCTGTATGATCTGCAGCCTTTCTATAAGGCATTTGGCTTATTAAGAATTGGTTATTCTCAGACACACGGTCTATAGCAGGGGTGTCAAAGTCCCCCCTGGAGGGCCGCAATCCGGTCAGGTTTTCAGGATTTCCCCAATGAATATGCATGAGAGCTATTAGCATACAATGAAAGCAGTGCATACAGATAGATCTCATGCATATGCATATTCATTGGGGAAATTCTGAAAACCCGACTGGATTGCGGCCCTCGAAGAAGGGACTTTGACACCTCTGTAATCTAGCCTAATTAATCATGTGACCTATTTTGTGTAACCCTCATTATATTTTTGTAATCTTCTTGCCCTATTTGCTACTTCTTATTATCTCTAATAAATAATATCGTTCCACCCTACTTGCAGACGAGTCCAACGTAATTCCTCCCCGACTGGTTTTCTGTCCTTGTATAAACTCACGTCCTCTTCCCTCATCTTCAAAGCAGATTCCAGTCCAGAAGAGCCCTCCACACCTTCCCTGAAGACCAAGTATGAGTGTATGGATTTTGACAGCTTGCTGAGGGAGGCCCAGAGGACCCTACATCGATAACAGCCTTAACCTTCGAGGAATACCTCAATACCTCAGTCAAGGCACTTCCAGTATGTTTACGTTTTGAAAGAAATATATACACACACAAAAAAAACGAAAGACTTTTATCCTTTAAAATTGATGTTTACATTGAACAAAGCTGCTTCCGTTTGTGAGTTTCCATGGTGTGTTGACGCCCTACTGCCACACATTAGTATCCTTGCTTCCCACTGGTGGGTTTTAGGGTGTATTTTCAGGCATTCCATTACCCCTCCCCTCCCCCACCAGTAGTGAAGCTGCAGGTGTGTTCACCATTCACATTTGTGTCTGTAGTGTGTGATAACAAAATGTTGGTTGTGAATAGAATTGAAATTATAAACTCATTTTTAATAGAAGAAAAATATAGCCTAAAGATGTATTTATAGTTCACATGTACTGTAACGTACCCTTCCTTAATTTCATCTATGCAGTGTAATGAGGTGTTTATGAGAGAGAGACCGAATCAATCCCAGCACACAGCAAGAGACCAGGTTCTCGTTCTGGGAGGTGCCTGTACACGCTCCCTCCAGATCAAAATATCTGCCAGTCGGCGGCTGGCAGGGAACCGAGAGGTCTCTCTTTGCTCCACTTCTCCAAAAACAGAAACCAGAAGAAAGGCACGCAGGGAGGAGTCAGATGACGTGAGGGCTGGGGCTCCGCCTCTTTGGGTGAATCAGGATTTTGTGCTGCTGCTTTTCTTGTGCTTTTACATTTTGAATATTTTGCCTACGTTGAACACGACGAGACGGACACGCTCCCTTCCGAAAGGCTAAGAAAAGGCCTTGAATTTGGTGTGAAGAGTTTGCCACTGCCTCAAGGGAATGACTAACTTTGAGCTCTTGACGTGCATTGGAGCAGAAATGAATTATTCGGTCTCTCAACATAAGCCATCGTCTTCCCTAGAATTCAGCTTGACGTGATACGCGAGCCGGTTGTTCAAATTCTCCGACTTTCAGGTTGTTTTATCATTTCAGAATCTGTCTTAAAAGCCATTTGTCCTGCTGACGTTGGGAGAACTTTAAGTCTTGTACCCACAAGATCCACCAGCTCATTACAGAGGAAACCTGTCTAGCAAGAATCCAACAGCCTTGAAATGGTTTGGATTTTTGGATTTCTCTGCATGGGCATCAGAAGCTGGGATTTCGGATCTGTCTTTGACAAACGCCTCATTGTACCTCTTCCTCTTTCCTCACACAATGATGTTTACATGTGATTGCTATGCGCTTGCTGTAGAGTTGCTTACCATGACACCTATAGGGTGGATATAGTACTGTTCTGTGCTGTGCTAATAGTTCAGAAAACTGATCACTGAGTCCCTACAGCGGCAAATCCTTTTTTCCCCCTTCCTGTGAACAGTCTGCTTTGATTAAAGAAGGTAAAACTCCTCCAATAACAGAAGATGTCTTTCGAATGACTTGCACTGCAGCCGGGGCAGAACGGTTTCCTCCCTCTGCTCTCTACAACATTAGTTCCGCTTTCCTCTGGCTGACGAAGAGACGGTGCAGAATTCTCTGTGTCCAATGAGTGCTCTGGGAGAAAAGCTGAGCTTACGGGATAGGATGAGATGCAATAAAAGACATTTATGTTGCCTGAGGCCTTCTGAATGTTGTTGTGGGCAAAAGGTGTTTTGCATTATGCAACCCTGCACATCCGTGCACAGGACACCCAAATACGCACATATGGTTGGAGCTGTCGTGTGCTCCCTAAGGCCATGTATAAAATGGGGTGCATGTTACACCCCTGAATGTTTAACCAAAAGTAGCTGATGGCTGCGAGCAATGCTTGTTCCTAGTGACTTAAGGAAGCATTAAGATTAGAGAAGGACAGTCGGTCTTTACTGCTGTGCTTCTGGCACTCACTCGGTGTGATTTTATGTAACATTAGATAAAGCCATTTTACTTTTTTCTAGCAATACTGGTGGGTCTCTGCTCAGCCTGTTCTTGGAGGGGTGTGTGTTGGGGTGGGGGGAGACTATGCATGGCAGACCTCAGGGCCGAGCGCTTCCCTGGCCTGTGCCACAGATGGAGAGAGGCTGCTGGGAAGCTGTGGACATGGTCTACTGTTTTTATTCAGGCATCATGCCAGGCGGGAAAGGGTGAGTGGCAAAACGCTTGAACAGCGGGTTGCCAGAGGGTCTAAAAACTAATGATTGCTTGCTGGCTTTGTGGCTAACTTCAAAGTGACGGCCACATCACTTTCAGCACTAGCAGTCTGTTGATTTCTCTTATCCGGGTGGCTAAGAAAGGACAGTGTGTCTGGTCCCTCATCCACTGCTAGGTACCAGAACTTGCTGTTAGGGGGTGCAGTCTGCAAACTACCAGCCCGTGCCACTCACCAAGAGGGAACCAGACCACTCTCCTCACTAGGTCACTCAGATCATTCCTCTGTCATCTGGGAGGTTTTAAAATTTAATTGACCCAATAAATTTAATGCAATTTCCAGTGTCAGTTCATCCAATGCTATGGTTTCAAGCCACTTGAAGGATTTAATCCATAAGAATAGCCTTACTGGGTCAGACCAAAGGTCCATCAAGCCCAGTAGCCTGTTCTCACAGTGGCCAATCCAAACTGGAAGCTTCCCGAAACCCCTTCTTTTTCCTAAGGTTGGACCCACCGCCCTTGACCTGAGAAAAGCCTTAAGCATTTTCAGAGTTGCCTCTCAGCAACAGAAAGATGATAACATGGGTGGGGGGAACGACTGGGAGATTTGGAGCTGGAGGCATTGAGCAGAGATCAGAACCCAACATAAGTGAAAGGAAGCCATCCGTGTCTGCCGAGGCATTTCCTCAATGGGTTTAGAGCTCACCTGCTTTTTTTGGAGGGGAGCGGAAGGTTAGGGGTCAGGAAATAACTGCTTCGCTATTTATAATAAGTTAAAATTTTACTTTTCTAAGGGATACTGCTAATAATTGACTAAATAACTGATGACCATTTCAGGATTATTATTTTTTTGTTTGTTTTCAGATTGGTAGAGGTTTTTGGGTTGTGTTTTTTTTTTATATTTCACCCTTTTGCTCCATTATTGTCTTTATTTATGTCCTGTATATTTTAACCTTCAATGGAATCAATTTCTGTGAACTTTCTCGCTCCTCCCTTTCACCTGTCCACCTTATAAACAAAAGAATATTGTCTTCTATTTTTACATGTCAGATCCTATAGTTTCATAGATAATTTAACCAAAATCGCTCGATGAAAGATGATCCTGATGACTCTTCTCTTGTGAGTACAAAGTTCTATTTTGAATTGTGTAAATATTTCTGGGCTGACTCCTTTTGATTTCCAGACTTTCCTCTCTGGCTCAGAAGATTCTTGTTTACATCACAAAAGACTGTCGAGTCTCTACACTCATGTCTTGTAAATAGTAAAGTGCTCAGCTTACAATAAAATTGTAACATATTCATCAGCATCGGAATGGTGTCTTCATTTGCCACTGTGAGGTTTCCTGAAAGTTTCTGTAAGAGAGAATTTGTCTGGTCTGTATGTTGACTGTGGGAAAAGCACTACTTCTGGATCGTGTTACTTGCAAATATTGTAACCAAGCTAATCTAATCTAATCTAATCCTTAGGTTTGTATACCGCATCATCTCCACGTTCGTAGAGCTCGACGCGGTTTACAGTAGGAGAAATAGGAAGGAACTACAACAGAGGGTTAGAGGTAGAAGTGTAAAGAAAATTTAGAGGACTTGGGATGCCAAGATATAAGAGTTTCCTTGATTCCTAAGTTGGAGGGAGACTTACATTTTTTGAGAAAAGCCAGGTTTTCAGATGTTTGCAGAAAACTTGGAGAGAGCTCAAGTTCCGAAGAGGGGAAGTAAGGTTGTTCCAGAGCTCAGTGATTTTGAAGTGGAGGGAGGTCCCTAGCTTTCCTGTGTGGGAAATGCCTTTTAGTGAGGGGAAGGATAGTTTTAATTTGTGGGAGGATCTGGTGGTATTAGGGTTTGAGGAATCCCAAGAAAGAGGGATAAAGGGAGGGAGGATACCATATAGGATTTTGAAAGTTAAACAGGCGCATTTATAGTGGACCCTGGCGATTATCGGAAGACAGTGGAGCTTGGCCAGGAGCTCTCTCCCTCTGAAGAGAATTTCAAGAACCAAGCATCTGAGTCTCCGGGAGCTGTGTTGTTACTTTCCTATAAACCTGAAAAGCTTCGCCTCACTACCAGGCAGGTTTCAGGATACCCCCAATGACTCTGTACAATCTCAGAAAATAGTAACACTAACACCATTACTGAAGCTCTTGCAAACCGCTCTGAATTGACTCCCCAGTCATTAGTAGCAGTATAAAAGCTTTCAATAAACAATTTACATACATTGGAGACACATCTAGCATTGTGTATATCCTGAAAACCCCCATGATTCTGAGGTCCCCAGGACAAGGTTAGAAATCTCCGATATGAAAGCTGCCTCGATCAGTACAGAAGCGCTTGTAAGACGTGTTTATGACATGCAGAGCACAAGCATTAGGTGCATTAAACAAACCAAAGACAGTATATAATGATCCTGTACAAATGCCCCTAGATTCTCTTTAGGGGGCTCGAAGTTTGGTGTCCAGGGCAGACATGAAGCAAATTAATGAGGTAACAAGGCATTAATGACAATTATTAATGTTAATTTGCTACTAATTTTGATTTCTGCACTACTTCATAACATTGTGCCAACCCAAAGAGGGGGGGGGGATGTCTATGGGAGGGACACGGGGGAACGGCCTATCCGCAGTAACCATTATTTCTTTCTCCGAGAGATTCCAAGTGCCTATCCCGGCAAAAAAGGAAATGAGAATGGGACTGAAAGAGCATTGAGGGTAGAGGTTCCTCAATGAGAAGGTTCCGTTAGGATCTTCATAAAAAAGGGGTGAGGGTGGGGGTGGGGTGGGTATTGACAGAAATTGAAATAGCAGAAGGGCTGAGGGAGTGAAGAGAGGAGACAGAGGGGACATGATCGAAACATTCAAGATAATGAAGATAAATTCAAGATAAAGACAGGTTGTTCACCCTCTCCAAGGTAGAGAGAACGAGAGGGCACTCTCTAAAGTTAAAAGGGGATCGATTCCGTACAAACGTAAGGAAGTTCTTCTTCACTCAGAGAGTAGTGGAAAACTGGAACGCTCTTCCAGAGGCTGTTATAGGGGAAAACACCCTCCAGGGATTCAAGAGAAAGTTAGACAAGTTCCTGATGAACCAGAACATATGCAAGTAAGGCTAGTCTCAGTTAGGGCACTGGTCTTTGACCTAAGGGCCACCGCGTGAGTGGACTGCTGGGCATGATGGACCACTGGTCTGACCCAGCAGCGGCAGCTCCCTTCTAATGTACTACCGGGTATATCTTTGTTCCTTCTCCAGGAACTATAAGCTCCTCCTGCCAGCTCAGATTATTTTGAACGGAGGGATGGGGAAGGGTGTGTTTGTCATATCCAATCTGAATTCTCCACACTGAATGTTGAAAATTTTCCCAGTTCCCTTCAGGTCTACTGATTCATTCATTTGCTTTTTTTTCAGTGCTAGTGGCTGAGAAGTTTTTCATGTCTGATCGTTCTTAATAGTTTGGCTTGACATGCGGGATATTACAGCACATCTTCATACTGATAAAATGCAAACAGATGCACTACACTGTGATGACCTGTTCAGAAGGATTAATACAGGATCATCTTGTAAAGACATATCGTGTGCATACAATGAAGATCCACGGTGTTGGCACAGGTTCGGTAGCACTGCACTGGAGGTTTCGCAAGATCCTCTTTGACACTTAGGAAAATGTGCATGAGTCAAGTCTCTTTCATTTGAAAGGAAGCTCTGGAATGAGAGGCTCTGGAGTAATCTTTTTATAGAAAGGGTGGTAGATGCATGGAATAGTCTCCCGGAAGAGGTGGTAGAGACAGTCTGTATCTGAATTCAAAAGGCCTTGGGATAGGCACATGGGATCTCTCAGAGAGAGAAAGAGATAATGGTTACTGCGGATCGGCTGACTAGATGGGCCATTTGGCCTTTATCTGCCATCGTATTTCTATGAAATGTTTTTTGCTTTGTTTTTTAACTTGAAAAGCTTTTTATTTTTATTAAGAAATAACAAAGCAAAGAAAGAGAAACATGAATAGGACAATATCCTACAGAGCAGAATACAAAACAGTCAACTATACACTCTGCAGACACACTCAGCATAGAAATAATATATTAACCCCCCCCTACCAAAATTAGCAGTAGGCAAAAGTACTTTCCCCATATAGATGCCAAACCTCAAGGGCAAAAAGGACCAACCAAAACAAACTAATACAGAACGCAGCAATCAGCACAGGTCACAAGATGTAAACTGCCCCCCATATGCGGTCAAATTTACAAAGAGTGCCATGTTTAAGCGCCTTAAGTCAATGACACAACTTATGAATCACCAGTCAGGTTGTTCAGGTTTCTTCCCATTGGCAGCAAGAACCAGCCGAGCCGCCGTAAAACACAATTTTACAAAGCTCAAATACCCACAAGACTTCCACTTTCCTCCCCCAGAACTTTAGAGAGTAACCCGAAGACAATAACCCAAAACCCACGGAGCCGGGGACAACACTTATGAAATGTTTTTTTGAGTTGATTAGCGTTTTGTCAAGTGGTTTTCTTCCGGTCCAGAGAAGCCAATGATGTGTCAAGGATGTACTGTAATCTTGATGGGGTTTTTTTACAAGATAGAACAACTCTTGGACTCAGAAACTTCTTCACCAGTGGAACTGTTCAATCCATTCTTGCTGAAACCTATTGCAATGAGATACAGAAAGTCACGTCACACCTGTTGGGTTCAGAAGTTCTCCTCTGTATTTTCTGCAATTGGCTCTCTGGGATTAGGAGTGGCTAAATTTGATTTAATTTTCTAAAAGTTTAATGGCTCCTTTTGTCCAATTTGGAAGTCTTCACATTTTTAGAGGGCAATAAATGTCACCAATAAGTTGTAGGAGAGACTGGATGAACAACATATTTGTGACATGCTTTTGAGAGTTAAAACCTTGACAGCTTGTCACAGATATATCGAGTTAGTCCAGTAGAACTTGTTTGTTGACCTTTATGTCCCAGGACCTAAGGAGCAAAGCACATCAGCTGCAAGACATTTGAATAGTAAGAAACATTCTTTGGATGCTTCTTGTTCATTTTCATGTTTTGACTTAGCTGTTTCCTTTGACTGCTTTATTATCAGGTCAATCAAACCTAACATAGGATTTGGCACCAGGAGCCTTCAAACGCAAGGAGGATTTTTTTTTTGTTTACATCCCTCCCAACACTTTGGCATCGGTCCTTCAACTAGGAGCCAAGCACCTAGACATCTTCTGGAACCCTGCAGTCATGAGTCCGGACTCTGGCCACTAGGTGGCACCACTGCAGTAGCCCCAGCCTTATCTGACTTGGGGAGAAGCCAGGCCAAGGAATTGAACAGAAGTCCTTTCATGTGACAGTGCACTAGACTAATCCCGTATTTGCTTGCTAAAAGTCCTTCAAATTAAGGTTCTTCTGAAGCTGTTTTCATGAGGGGTTTAAGTCAGGATAAGAATGCTTTGAGATTAAGGCACTGGTAATGTCGAAAGCATCATTTATGCCTCACACGGATTTACAAAGAATTTTCTCCCTTTCTGTGTGTATGGGGGAAAAGGCTTCACAAACAGGCCTTAAGTGGCACTCCTCATAGAAGAGACAGCTAATAACTCCTTCACTCCTATCCATAGCAATTGCACTGCCCTTCCTCAAAGGCTGTGGTACTGGGAACGTACCACGCAGAAGACCCAATCTAGGGAGATTAGAGGAGCTCTCTTCCGTCTGTTCTTTCAAACTCTACTTCTTTAGGAATAACAAAACATATCGGCAAAAGTGTGTGAACACCATTTCTGCCACTACTACTATTTATCACTTATATAGCGCTGTATATTTTGACATTTAATAGATGGGGACCATCTATTAAATGTCAAAATATAGAGCGCTATATAAGTGCTAGGAAGAGCTTACAATCTAACTTGGACAAACAGACATGACATATAAGGTTGGAGCTGGATAACTCAAGGTGGGAGCAGCTGAAAGAAGTCTCGAAGATGTGGGCTTTTATAGTGCCAGACAGACCTGCCTGAGCTTCACTGTGCAAACATCCACCAAATACTGGAGGACGCTTCTGTCCATTAAGTGTGATTAAGAGATTACTGAGCGGAGACGTAACAGTGAGACACATGACAGCCAAGGCGCATGAAAAAATAAGATCTCTAAGCTTTACCATGAAGTTACTCATTAGATGTATGTTGGTTTAGAGTCAAACACCTCATAATTTTGTGAGTGCTCTAGGCTGTAGGTTTCCGTGTTCTCTCCATTTCCCTTTAATTGGAGCAGTTTCATTTAAAATTGCTCTGGAGCACTATTTTGGTGCTTCTCAACCACCTTCTGGAGACACAGTGAGTATGCATGAGAGAGATTTACATATAATGAGTCTTCAATAAATGCATAGTTCCGAGGAGTTCTCAGCCCAACCAAGAAGAGAATGACGTGGACATGGTTCTTTCAATGATCTGAAACAATGTCAAAACACAGAATTTTGTTTCTGCAAATTGTCACTTGACGAAATAAGATAAGACTCTTTTCAGCTACGGTGGCAAAATAATGCTCAGAATTTAGGAAGTCGGTTGATTGGTCTGAGAACTTTTCAGCACAGCATTTATTTTGGAGAGCCTAAAAACCTGACTGGCCAGGTGTGCCTCCAGGAAAGGGTTTAGATGCGTTGCTTGACTTTTCTAGAAGCTTTTGTTGGTGTTGTCACTGACCTTGCTTGGGTGCCAGGAGCTCGGCTTTCCTTTGCGTCTCTTCTTCCTGCACTTTTACCTTGGCTTCGTGCTCATCGGCCAGAGCCTTCCACTCCTTCCGGTTGTTGAGGATTCTGTCGAACATGGGGGTGATCTCCTCATGGAATCTTGAGAACTCCTGCAAGGAGGGGAGACACCAGCCATCAGATACCACCATCGCCACAAGGGAGGCCATTTCATGCACATTCATGTGTAAATGACCTAGGCAGAACCGTCTTGAGCCAGAAACGCACCGCATGCAACATGATGCTTAAGAGCTCCTATTCCACCCAAGCAGGGAATGCAGTGGCCAGGACACACTTGTGGAGCCACCACCTTGGGGCTGCACTGCTCGCATGTAACTTGCTACCGCTCTGTGCCCAAACGTGTGCTAAGTGGGATCCTATAAATATCACACCAAACTAGGAACTGTTCATAGTACAGCGCTGACTGCCAGGAGCAAGGATTTACACCATTTGAACCCTGGGCATGGATTGCTGCTACAGGGTGATTGAGGATCTCGGAAACCAGCTTGAACGTTGGTAAATAAACCTCTAAGCCAAGACTCACAGGTTCCAAATTTTAATCTTTGATCCTCAAAACCTCCCCCTCCTTACTTTAAAAATTCTATAGTTCTAGATTCTTCTCAGAAATAGATCATCTCTCACTTTGAGCACCCAGCCTCGATCGGGAGCGACGCAGCCCAAAATAGATGCAGCGCCACCACTGAACCCTTGAAAAAGCCAGGATAAAGGACAAAACAGGTCCCGTTGGAGTTTGGATTTTGTGCATCTATTTAAGATATGTCATTCACCCCCTTCCTTTACCAATGCGTAGCGTTGGTTTGAGCGCTGCTAGTGGCGGTAACTGCTCCGACGCTCATAGAATTCCTATGAGCGTCGGAACAGTTACCGCCACTCCTGGCACTCAAACCCGCGCTATGCATTAGTTAAAGGAGGGGGGGGGGGGTCAGTTTCTTTGCTGGGTGGAAGATAAGATAAAATATTTAAAGGAAGAGACCTTGTACCCACTGGAGTGTGTTTCTGTGATTTGGCCGTGGAATTAGAAGCCATTTATAGAATTCCCCTTCCACCCCCAATTAGGTGCATCTTAAATGTTGACCTGTTGATACTGATTTCTTCTGGTATTCTATAATAGAATCTTGATGCTCAGATTCCGTTACAGAATTAGTGTTCTGCACATGGCATCTGGGCACCGAAATCATGGCACCCAGTAACAGAAGTGCCCCCTCTGCTAATATGTGGAAGATGTTAAGAACATCGCTGTATCCCTCTGGAACAAGCTGGAAATGTAGGTAATATGATTTTACTTCCTTTGTCTTTATAAACCCCTAATGCACTGGGGGTGATCTCACACTCATGTAACACTTTAGCAGTGGAATTAAGGCTCTAGACCAACATTTTCTTGGGTTAACATAGGAAGAGCTAGAATGTTTTTCTAAATTACTGTAAATAGCTAGAAGGAAAACATTTTGAAATTGCGTAGCCAGATTCCATTTCTCAAGTGGAGCACAATTCCCTGGTTTCCAATCAGAAGTTTCTTTTGCCAGTTTCAATATTTGCTACTGAAAACACAGTGGAAAGTGTTTGCTGACATGACATACTTTCAGAAGTGTTTGCTGTTGGAAGGGGAGAGATTACCTTATATACAAACGTGCAGACGAAGTCTATGAACCCACACTGAAGTTTGGGGAGCTCATCGGCTTTATTTCTGTCCATCATGGGCTGTAGGGAAAGAATGGTACAAGTAGGACATCATTAGCTTCAGGACACACAGATGGCCACAAGTCTGCCTAGAGCCTCGGGAATGGGAACACCACAGCTCTGTCAAGAAAAATGAACTTGTCTTTGGGTCTGATAAGAGCACCAGAAGAGTTTTATTGACTGGAACTTGACATATTAATCCTTAGCTAAGCCTTTTTGGGAGCTGTTGGTGGTCAGAGACAGATACGAGGTGTGATTGACCTTGGAACATTGAGCTTTTGATCACGTGAGTCTCTATTGGACAAAAATCCATCCAAAATAGGGTGAGCTTAGGGTCATTCTGTGGTCAGGGCTCAAAACTACAAAGGAGAGCAAAATTCAGCTTCTCTTTGTATAACTGTAAGGGAGTACTTATTAAGGCACATTAAAAGTTGGGCTTTTACTACATCGTAATGTTTCATGGCGGCTCAGGTTAGTCATTCCTGTGTGTTTTCATGTACGTATAAGAATTTGATTATGCATTTTGGGATGGTATAAACCCCACTGGCTGGTCTTTTGATGGATCAAAAGGTAGGTTTATTTACTGGGATTTGTAAGTCATCTACTTCTCTAAAGGAACTTTAAGTGAGTTAGAAATGTGCATAAAATAATTCAAATAGATAAATAATAAATATAACATAGCAGTGTACACTTTCAAAAGAAGCAAAATAAATTAAGAACATAAGAATAGCCGTACTGGGTCCAACCAATGGTCCATCAAGTCCAGTATCCCGTCTTTATGGAGGCCAATCCAAGTCACAAGTACCTGGCAAAAACCCAAATAGTAGCAGCATTCCATACAGAATAGCAAGATTCCGGAATCCCCCAAATAGCAACAGGTCCATCAGATAGAGTGTGATCCCACCAGGACAGAGAGGGACAAATGCTTGAGCACTTAGGCAATGTGGGCCAGAGCTTAACTATTCTTTGGGTGAAAATATATTTCCTCCTATTGGTTTTAAAAGTATTAGTGTCAAAGCAAAATCCTAAAAATAAAAACTGAGATTAGCTTAGATTAGTTTATATGAATTGTGCCCAGATATCAGTGAGAGGCATGGGATCTTGCCAGAGACAGGATACTAGGCTTGACGGACCTTCGGTCTGTCCCAGTTTGTCAGCTCTTCTAGAACAGTAGAATCGCTGCTTCCACTGTATCAGGGAGATGTAATGCCATGTTTAATTTTTAAATTCATTCTTATCACTTCTTTTCCACAAAGATCTTTTTACCCTTCTGGATGAGTTCAGTCTTTCTAGCAATCCTGCCCTGTGAAACTCTCTTTAATTTATGTGAAGATGACAGGATAAGGTTTACCGGTATTCTGGGCAGGGTCTATTTGGGTGCTAGAAGCCGTTATAATTTTTAATCTCTTGGTGATTTTAATATGCAAGTATGCTGTATCTAAGGAGATGATAAATATACTTTTCACTAGTTTACACAGCACATCTGGTGATAGTGTTTGCACTACCGTTATCTCTACAAAACAATTTCTCAGCCTTTGCTCACAATGGGATTCTGCTCCAGCACGCTTCGCTCAAGGTCGCCTTGTTCCCAGAATTCAGCAGCAACTAATAAAGCCACCTGGAAGCAGAAAAAAAAAAAAAAATGGAATGGAAAGGGTTAAATGGGAGCCTCAGTGCAGAAAATGTAGTTGTGACCAGTCGGCTCAGTAACATAATGGCCGAAATGGCCCATCTTGTCCACCCAATGCCACTCCATGCAGTTAATCCTAGATGCTAGAGCTGGGCCCCTCCCCTCCCAATCCAGGAGCCCAGCCTGGTCCCTTGCTTTCCCATTTTGACACAGAGACTCCCTAGTGATAAATGCTGAATTTCTCTGGCCTAGATAAACATGTAAGCAAAGAATCACCGAAAACATGTGCCTGTACCTTGCTCTGCACTTCCCAGGGTTTGGCAATAGCAGATAAATCACAGGCTGTCATCATCATTGCCCTAGGGGAGAATGAGAACCCAACCCATTAAAAAGTTGCAACATCCGAGCTCCTCACCCGACACAACTGTCCTTCTCTCAGCAGATCAGCTGAAATCACTCATGGATTCCCTGAATTTTGGTCAAGGAGAGCGAGTCCTTGGAACAATCCTACCACAGTTAACAGGGCAGCAGAATGTGCGAATTGCACAGAGCAATGTCATCACTCTTCCGAATGCATGAACATTTTGCAAAGGGCCCAGGTTAAGAAATGCAATGATCAAAATCTGAATTCAATTCTTCTATGGGAAAAGCGCTTCTTTTTGTCCAGTAGATATTTAGAAATGCAACAGAGCTACAAAATCATATTAATTCAAATTCTAAAGACTGGGACAAGAAACTGATGATTTCATGTATTCTTTCACAACTAGTAATCTCTACAGAGTGGTTTGGATAATAGCAAAGTCCGTTGTTATTGTTAACATGATAGTAATTATAAATGAACAGATTTAAATCTAAACCATGTGACCTGAACATAAATTGGCAGCAAATTGTAGCCACAGTTTGATGAAGCTTTCCCCACATGTAAAGTCTGTTTTGTAAAACTGCAACAGAAGTGTGCAAAAAGTGTGTGCACAGAACATGTCATCCGTGTGAAGCATTCCCAGGTGAGATGGAGGCTGAGTTGTGATGTGAGCTCATATTATATAAAATACACAGGAAGGTGCAGAGTACACACACATTTAGCTATTTTCGAAGCAAGTACAGATTTGCAAGCTATCGTTCGTAAGCTGCTGCTGCTGATTCTGGATGACATTTAAGCTCTCTTTAGGACATAAGCTTAAAATCGCTGCCTTTCTAGACCTCAAATAGGCGTCTTGTAATCAAGCCCAGTGTGCCAGAATGTAATTTATGCACTAAAAGAGTGGAAAAGAGACACATCACTGAGGTCAAGAAAAACTCACATGACAATTTCTTTCCGCGTCTGATCCAGTATCATGTACTCGGTCCAGGCGTCTTCGCTTTCAAATGTTTTGGACTGATCTACGATCTTCTGAAACATTGTCCGCTTTCTGTAGTGATAGGAAAGGTGGGTGAGAAGTAGTGTGTTAACAGGAAGGCAACGACCCTTATCAGAGATGGAATTATCTGGCAAATCCTACGAACAGTCAGTGCCGGCTGCGGCGTTTAAACAGACGGCTGGACATTCAGCACCGCCTGCTGTCCGGATGTTGGCGCTGAGCTGGACATGCTAGGGATTGCCAGCCACTGCAGTTTTTTTTAACTAGCAGCCAAATGAGCACTGAAATATGGATAACTCTCCGGATTTATTATCCATTCTAGATGTCAACGCTGAATTTCACCATACACCATATATTCCACAATACAAAGGAAAAAGCAGCCCCACGGATAATAGAACCCAACACAAGAAGGAATGGGGAAGGGGCGATTCACATCAGCCTCCGGAACAAATATAAGTTTATTTAAAAAGTTTTTAAAACGTTAGAACATATACATGGAATACTTCAAGCCTAATAGAGTCCTTGTGTTCCATGTTGGGGTCCAGTATAAAAAGGATGAAGGACTCTTTATTAGGTTATATGTTCTAACGTTTTAAAAAACCTTTTTAATAAATATATTTGTTCCGGAGGCTGATGTGAATCGCCCCTTTTCCACTCCTTCGCGTGTTGAATTTCACCAGTGTCCAGATATTTCTGGCTCTACCTCCAAGCCTGCCCCAATATCTGATAACGAACGTGGCAGCCTGTAAGGATTTTCCGTGGCAATTAAGGGCCTCTGGTCCCAGGAGCTGCCACCCTGATAAATGATTTAAACATAGAGTTTACACAAACTTTCCAGACTGCTTCTGTGCAACAATGTATCACTTCAGTGTGGTTTATTTTCCTTTCACTTTTTTGTTTGTTTTGATGTCTGCTAAAAGAAAGAAAGGAACAATTGAAAATGTTTTGCTTATAAGTCGTTTAACAGACAATGAAACAACCATCGTTACTGTCCTTTCCACGTCATTTTTAGAAGTTTCAAGTTTCAAGTTTAATTTTCATTTGATGAATCGCTTATAACAATATCTAAGCGATGTACAATTTAAAAAACCATCAGAATGTGGTAATACATTTAATTTACGAAAGTTAGACAATAGACAGACAAATTGGACAAACGGGAAAGAGTGGGAAGGAGGGGGAAAGTTACAATTTCGTTATTTGTTAGAATTTTACATCAAAAGGAAAGCACATTGGGTAATAATGGGGCAAGATAAGATAAAAAAAACAAAAGAGAAGAAAAGAAAAAAAGAATGAAAGAACCTAAGATGTTACGTTTCATGAATCAAATGCATCTTGAAATAAATATGTTTTTAAAATTTTCTTAAAAGAGACGAGGTCTTTTTTGCTTTTAATAAAATTTGGAAGAGAGTTCCACAGTGTGGGGGCCTTCACGGAGAACATATCATTACGTCTTGTGCCTATGATTCTCAGCGAGGGGACTGAAAGCAATTGTGATGAGGAAGATCTTAGAGAGCGAGAAGAGTTATATGGGACAATCATTTTTGATATAAATTGGGGTTCATTAAAGCTCAATGTTTTATATACCAAAAATAAAATTTTGAAAGTGATTCGGTGAGATATGGGGAGCCAATGTGATTTAATAAGTAAAGGGGTAACATGGTCGAATTTTTTTGCTTTGTGAATTAGGTATTGTATGGGTGCGGTTGGCTCTCTGTACTGGCTGTGATGCAAATTTCCAGTCCTACTTATTCTATGTCTTAAAACTCAGCTGTTCTGAAGGGAACAAAAAAATTAGCAAGAACCAGAGATTCAGATATAAAATAAAAGGTGAAAAACGACTTACTTGAAGTACAAGGCTAGGTCCGTGGCAATGATGGCTATTTCCATCATGTGAATGACATGGTCGAACTGTCTTCTGTTCAGATTCTGGAAGATGTTGATGCTCTGGGGAGAGGAGAAAGGAGTCCGATAAGAACAACTGATGCACAGTGAGAGCCTTTGTGTGGGTTTGATGAAGGATTAGAGCTGAAAGCTTATTGGAAAAGAAATGCAGAGGAAGGAGGGTCTGGCCCAACGTCCTGGGTTCTGCTTTCTCTAGCTAAGGCACCAATGCCATTATAAAGGTTGTGGGGAACAAAAACGAACCACGTTTTCCCTTCATTATCCCAGACTATTAGTAATAATTTGTTAGTTCATCTGAATGCACAGAAATAAAGACTCGTGTAACAATAGTATCTAAATCACAAACGTGGGATGGGACTATGGTCTTTCCAAAGAAGGAGGAGCCAAATAATTCAAACTTCACGATCGGCTAGTGAGCGTCTATATTTCTGGAAGATTTGTCTTCTTTTATTTCTACTCATGATGTAAGAATGGGCAGCCAGAAAATTTTCATAATTGCCATACTGGGACAGAGCGAAGGTCCATCAAGACCAGTATCCTGTTTCCAACAGTGATCAACCCAGGTCCCAACTACCTAGTTAGATCCCAGGTAGTAAAACAGATTTTATGCTGCTTATCCTATACATCTCAATAATGGCCTATGGACTTCTCTTTTAGGAAATTATCCAAACCTTTTTTAAACCCCGCTAAGCTAACTGATTTTGCCACATTCTCTAGCAATGAATTCCAGAGTTTAATTACATGTTTCCTGAGTCATTTCTGGGAATGTTTGTTTTGACCATTTTCATTGACCGTTTTCTTGTGTCAAGAGCAAAGGCGTTGAATGTGCACTATTTGGGGGGGAAAAAAGGATCCATTCTTTCTGAAGCACTGCACACTATTTTTTCCCCTGATACCATGTGCATCCCAAGTGTCCCCTCTTTCAAAAGAGGGCACACTTTTAGCAGCAAATGAAAGCACAACGTTTCAAGTATTTTCATGACGTGCAAGAGCATGGGATATCTTGCTGACATTTCCCATCCCTCCTGCGACATTCTCTGCAGCTAAGAGAGATGTTAATTTTGCATAAACGTTCACAATACCATATGCCCCTTCCTCAGTGTGATGTGGCAAATGATAGTTCACTCACAGCAGGACTGTACTCTCGCTCCGCATTAAAGTCAAAGGTCAGACGCAGAGGCAACATGAAATCGCAAAGTGGCCTAACTTCTAGATTTCCCTGGATTGCTCCGATGGTAATAAGGGAAACTGTTTACTACGTTGTTGGAAGAACGCATCAAAACCCAGAGAGTGACAATGCTGCACCTGGAGTGTATTAGCACCACATTGTGTGTTCTTTATCTGGGTAACTACATCTCAGTGGTTAGGTGGCAATGTGACAAGACCTGAACATGGAAAACTAGTTAAGCTACCTCATCACTGAGCAAGGTTTTGCTAAACTCTAAGTGATGCCGTTCCAAAATGGAGGATCCATGGAGCTTTGCCAAAGGGTTGGATGATCTATAAAGAAAGTGGATAAAGAAATAAGAATTAGCAAAATGAATGACAGCGTGACTTGTCATCAATTATCTACTACAGGGGTAGGGAACTCCGGTCCTCCAGAGCCGTATTCCAGTCGGGTTTTCAGGATTTCCCCCATGAATCTGCATTGAAAGCAGTGCATGCAAATAGATCTCATGCAGATTCATGGGGGAAATCCTGAAAACCCGACTGGAACACGGCTCTGGAGGACCGGAGTTCCCTACCCCTGCTCTAAGGGAATATGGAAGAACTCTAGTATGCAAATGGGTGTACATGGGCACCTTATAGAATTCTATAGGTTACACACATAGGTATGCTCAGTTACTCTAGGTTAGGGGTAGGGAACTCCGGTCCGTGAAAGCCGTATTCCAGTCGGGTTTTCAGGATTTCCCCAATGAATCTGCATTGAAAGCAGTGCATGCAAATAGATCTCATGCAGATTCATGGGAGAAATCCTGAAAACCCGACTGGAACACGGCTCTGGAGGACCGGAGTTCCCTACCCCTGCTCTAAGGAAATATGGAAGAACTCTAGTATGCAAATGGGTGTACATGGGCACCTTATAGAATTCTATAGGTTACACACATAGGTATGCTCAGTTACTCTAGGTTAGGGGTAGGGAACTCCGGTCCGTGAGAGCCGTATTCCAGTCGGGTTTTCAGGATTTCCCCCATGAATCTGCATTGAAAGCAGTGCATGCAAATAGATCTCATGCAGATTCATGGGGGAAATCCTGAGGCTCTTGAGGACCGGAGTTCCCTACCCCTGATCTACTACTTATCACTAGATGACTTACTTCATTTGATACAGGTTATTGGTGCCCCTGTGGTCGATATCATGGCAGAAAGCCGCTGTCACCATCGCTAAAGCCTCTAGGTCTGTGTAGTAGCGCTTCAAGTTTCCCGTCTAGAAGAACGAGAGGCAGCATCCTCTGAACTGACATTTACTACTAAGGATTTCTAAGTAGACATTATGTCCTGTTCACCAGCAGCTGGACATATCTGAGAAGTCCTCAGACTGTTGAGAGGGAAAGAGTTTGCATTTTTCACTTGATGACTTACTAATGAGCAATGCTGGCTACTCAAATATTTAAGAAGTGAAAGCACTAACATTCTGCCTTGACCTACAGCAATTGTATCCTCAGTGTCCGAGAACTGGCAGACCCACATTTCAAATGTAGTATGAAACACCCCCTCTCCCCCATGTGTCATCCAAAGGAATATAGCTATCTAACACATTTTATTCCTAGTCTGTACCATGAGCAGGGTGAACATCGTCTGGCCCACGTTGAAACCGTGACGCCAGTTGTGGTAAGTGATTTTTCGATACCCTTTACTGATGGAGAGCAGGAAACGGACCAGCACCTGTTGGAACACAGAAAGAATGGCTCATGCACAGCTGAAAGGAGATGGAACCCACAGCACAGTGTACGGTATTGATACCTACTTCTTGGGAAAACCCAATCAAGATGGCGTGCATAATTTATAAAACACCATAAACACATGGAGGTGCATTTTCAAAACATACATCTAAGTCCGATTTGGACGTATGGCGCTAGACGTCAAAAGTCGGCAGTAAGAAAATGCCTATTTTCGAAAGGCAAATCACCATAAGTCTAGAAATAATTTTTGGGGAAAATCCTCTATTGTTCATACCACATTTTCAACCAAAATTTCATCCAAGTCACAAACGCCCAATGAGACTTCAACTTCTGCGTGCCTTTCCTGTCAGCTAGCTCATTTTCTCTTCCAATTTGGACATCACCAAAGAGGCTGTTGTCAACCTGAGACACTGCGCACCACTCCAATTGATATGTAATGATCCCTCTTTACACTGTCCCAAACTATCCCCAACATCAGTAGTGTAATAGGGTTGTGCTCTTACCACCTGTGGTATATGGAATTTATCCACCACCTCCAGTTCATAGAACATCTGGATCGCACACTTCACCAAATGCAGCTCTGTAACAGGCAAGTCGCTGAAGTGAAATTCGTAAATCTCAGCCGCCTCGGGATCCGGGAGCTCTTTTTGCTGTAACCCAAATGAGAACACAGCATGACCAATGTAAATGTGACAGGGGAGGGAAAGGGGAACCCTTTGGGGGTCAGAAAAATGACAGAATTGCAAGCATGGAAGTAATTTCTTATTGTGACATTCAGTATTACAAAATCTTTCACATCAAGGTCACCAACTAAAGTCCAGCTCAGGCTGATAGGGTTCAGCAGAATTGTCAACATGGAAAGCACATACCACACATCAATTGTAACTCTGGGTGAGACAGCTGATTGCTGGAAAAAATGTTATATTTGGATTAGATCCCATCTACCTCTTAGAAGGAAGACGTCTAGCCAGGATCTTTTGTTCAGAGGGGACTTTTGGAGGGAGACTCTATAGGGTGGGATTTGATAAGGCCGTCCACTCACCAGTATTTCGTAGAGCTCGTCTTCATCACAGTCCTCTGGTTCCCTTCCCAACAGTGCTTTTGATTTCTGAAAAGGCAAAGTAATGGTGATGATAACTGAGGTCACAGAGTTCACTGCTTTTGCCGAGTACTCTCACCCTCTCAGCTATTATGTCGGCAAAGGGCAGGCACCCCATCTCTCCCACTTGATGATTATAGAGAATTCAAGACATGTTTGACACCAGCAACACCACAAAGCTGTCCCTGGTCTTGAGGTTGGACACTTAGCACATCATTTGCTGGGTTTCATGCATCTGTTCTTCTCCCCAGGTGAAAACCAAATTACGTACTTATATCCCGGAGCCCTAATAATGGCTTTCTATCTGACTTTTATATCTACTGTGGAAAAGTGTTTACCATTAGGAGAACATAAGTGAAATAGTATCCAAATTATGGTTCATAGCATTCTGGACAGCACCAATGAATGTTATTATAGCTAACTCTTACGAATCGTCTTTTGTAGGATAGGTTATGGTTTCAGCTGAGGTGAAGTAGAGTTGGAGAATGGCAGAGCAGCCAATCATGAATGGCATTCTGAGCTGGTCCTGAGCATTTCTATATCTTTTGCTTTGACGCAGTCTTGAATTGGTCCCTTTTTTCATGGCTTGCAGTTAATAGGCCTCTATGAATGGACCAGAGTCTTGATCATTTGGCTACGAAACGGTTTGGAATGGCTACTGAAACAGCACTAAAACACTAATTTCATCAGGTTAAAATGACACTTTCTACCATTAACAGCATATGATGGGAACCACCAAAAACAAGCAAAGAGAAAAACATGAAGGAAAACACTGTACCAATATTGTCTGGAGTTCGTCGCTGGAGCATTTGACGTGATAATTCACCATGTCCAAGAAGATGTCCTTCCTGTTCTCTAGCTTGTTCATTTTGTCGTAGGTGTCTGTGTTCAAGACGGACCAGCCAAGGAACTGTGTGAGAGACTGAGGAGCGAAAGGACACCAGGCCGATAATCGACTCTGTAATGCAGCTTTTCAAGGCAAAGAACTGCTCTGGATGGAGAATCAGGCTGAGACTCATGAAAAGTGTCCTGCACAATGGAGGGTTAATGACTTCCCTAAGGGTTCTGAAATCTGGGCTTCAAGCATTCTACGATGGGACTTTCCCACAAGCAGTGGCTTAGTAAGGGGGGAGGGGCGATTTCCCCAGGCGCCATGTTGGTGGGGACTCCAGAATCCCTCCTCCTCTCTGCCCTCCCATCTCTTCCCTTCTCCCATACCTCTACTTGTTCACCACTGTGAGCAACAACTTCAATGTGCTCCTCATGAGTGCGTTGTCTCTCCCGCTTACGTCACTTCTGGGTGCCACACATAGGAAGTGACATCAGAGGGAGAGCTGATGGGGTCGTGAGAAGCATAGAAACATGATGGTGGATAAAGGCCAAATGGCCCATACGCAGCATCCACTATCTCCTCCTCTCCCTATTGGCTAAGGCTCTTAACATTTGCATCTCCTCTTCCTATAGGCTAAGGCTCTTTACACCTGCATTGTGATGTCATAGAGCTTTATCTGCCATCATGTTTCTATTACCATAAAGCTCTATGACATCACAATGCAGGTGTAAAGAACCTTAGCCTATAGGAAGAGGAAATGCAAATGTTAAGAGCCTTAGCCAATAGGGAGAGGAGGAGATAGTGGATGCTGTGGATGGGCCATTTGGCCTTTATCTGCCATCATGTTTCTATTACCATAAAGGCCAAATGGCCCATCCGCAGCTTCCACTATCTCCTCCTCTCCTATTGGCTAAGGCTCTTAACATTTGCATCTCCTCTTCCTATTGGCTAAGGCTCTTTTCTATGACATCACAATGCAGGTGTACTTTATGGTTATAGGAACATAGAAACACGACGGCAGATAAAGGCCAGATGGCCCATCCAGTCTGCCCATCCGCACTAACCATGATCACTTTCTAGAAGTACAGGGGAAGGGAAAGGAAGTGAGGCAGTCTATTCCCAGTCCAGACTGGAACACCGTAGTGCAGCCCCACTTTTAACCCACAGGTTAAAACGGTGGGTTAAAATCATGGGCTCAGAGAGAGGCAGGGTGGCCAGGTGGCAGAGAGCAGGGCAGTCGGCAAGGACATGAGCTGAAGTTTGGATCGGCCAACCCAATCAGTGTTCCTGTTTCTCGTTAGTGAATTGAGGCCCTTCCTACTTTGCATGCCGTTTCCCCTCATTTGCATGGGCGGATCAGATCGGGAGGAAGGTTAGTGAATTGGGTCACAAAGTGGTCACAAACTGATCGGGACACGATCGGTGGGCTTAATGAATCTAGCCCTTCTGATAAAGAAGGTTATTAGGCCTGTGATTCAAAGCGTTACAAGCATTTAGCACAGAGGCTTTTTCATCTATCATCCAACTAACAGATTAAATCTATGTTTGTTTGTTTTTTATTTTTTGGTGTTCTGGAATATGTTTATAGAGAAGTGTGTTCTGTTATTAATAGTTATTAAACTTCACTCCTCATTTTGCTTGAATTGTATACATCTATCTATCTAAATTAAGAAAGTGCGGGAGAGAGCACTTCATGTGTACTTCGAGGGGAGAACGATGCGAGGATGGTTCAATCAATGATCAGAAACACAGAACCCTCTTTTCAGCTCCAGTGGCAAAATAACGCTCAGAATTTAGAAGTTCGTTGATTGAGCTGAGAACTTTTCAGCAACCCCCTTGGATGTAATAAAAGTGAGCCAAGAATAGGACCATCAAGCTGTTATGACATCACCGAGGAGGTTAGAAACATAGAAAGATGATGGCAGAAAAGGGCCACAGCCCATCAAGTCTGCCCACTCTACTGACCCCCCCATTAAGTCTGAGTGCTAATGTCCTAGTTCCTTATCTCGACCCTCGTAAGGATCCCACGTGGATGTCCCATTTATTCTTAATGTCAAGCACGCTGGTGGCCTTGATCACCTGCACTGGAAGCTTGTTCCAATGATCCACCACCCTTTCTGTGAAGAAATACTTCCTGGTGTCACCATTAAATTTCCCTCCTCTGAGTTTGAGCGGATGTCCCCTTGTGACCGAACTCAGAGGAGTGAAATTTAATGGTGACACCAGGAAGTATTTCTTCACAGAAAGAGTAGTAGACCACTGGAACAAGCTTCCAGTGCAGGTGATCAAGGCCACCAGGTTGTCTCTTATTGGTAGAATGAGGCATTATGACATCACAATCGCAGCTCTGGTTACCAGAGACTGAAACTCTTTACACTCTGAGGGGGGACCTGAAAAGTTCTCAGCCCAACCAACAAGAGAATGATGTGGATATGGTTCAAACAATGATCTGAAGCAATGTCAAAACATAGAATTTAATTTCTGCAAATTGGCACTTAATGAAATAAGAGAACACTCTTCTCAGCTACAGTGGCAAAATAACACTCGGAATTTAGGAAGTTGGTTGGTTGGACTGAACCCTTTCAGCACCCCCTCGTAGAATTAGAGATATGTATATATTCAATTAAACTCTAAGACGATGCCTGAAACAAAGAAGGATGAAGTGATTTGGCCAAGATCACAATGAGACTGCAATTCTGGCTTCCCTGCGCCTTTGTCCATTGGACAGACTCTCTTTGATATATGGAAGGATGAGATGTTATAGGCAGCCAAAGCTTTTCATGAAACGTAACTTCATTTCAGACCGACTTACCTCCATAAGAACCTCATCCATCTCATCAAAGGGTTTTCCATCCTTCCTGTTATAGAACGTAGCAACTCCAACAATCTCCTCTTTCTTGTTGACTATTGGCATGGAAAGGACGTTTTTGATCATCCAGCCCGTTTCATCCATCGGTTCTTTCTATACAAAACGATTTAGTCTTAGTATAACTGCAGTCTACGTACCGCTGACAGTTTCTAACCAGATGTGGTAAAAATGGGGTAATCCAAGCATGGAACAGAAAATCATGGAGGAAAAAGGTCCATCCAGTCCACCCATAGGCCTTACTTGCTCTCGGTTTTCCCCTCACTTCTTCACAACTGAGCATTTTCTGCTAATTCAAGAGCTTCTTAAATTTTGTGATTATTTTTGCTTTCACCATTCCATGCATCCAGAGGTGAAATGTTTTCTAATGGTCCTTCTGACTATGCTTAATATTGTGATTTCTAGAACTTCCATTGAAAACAGTTTGCTTCTTGTTCACTATTTATACATTTGAGACAGTTCAATATTTCTTATATACCCCATTTCGGGTCTTCATATTTTGGATCTTAGGTTTCATAACATAGGATTTTTAGAACAGATGTGAGACCATCTGAGCTGCCGAGAAGGATTAGGAAAATGCGTCCAGAAATCTTTTTAAAAAAAGTTTTTAGATCCGGCTTAAATCATTGTAGTGAAGTTTGAAGCCTGACATACTGGGTGGAGGGGGGGGGGGGCATTATTCCATAATTCTAGTCCCTGAACTGAGAAAATCTTCCTATGTGTTATGTCTTTTTGTATTTTAGTCTGACACCGAAATCCTGAATCTATCTCAAGATATAATTTGAAAACAAGCAGCTTCCTGCCACAGAAACCCCAGTACATTGGAGCCCCTTACCTGAAACTCAAAATAGTCATCGGCCGCTGTGTTCATAATATTGCAGATCTGGAAAAGAAATACAGACCAATATTTTTAATCTGAGGCTTATTTAGAAACTATTATCCAGAGGTTTTCTTCCGTCTCTCAGGAAGCAATAAATGTATCCGTCACAACGTATTCTTATTTTAACACCCCTCCTCCCCCTTTTTACAAAACCACAGAAGTGGTTTTTAGCGCAGGCCGGCGTGCCGAATGCTCTGGCTGCTCTCGATGCTCATAGGAACTCTATGAGTGTGGGCAACAGCGCAGAGCATTCAACGTGCTGGCTTGGGGGGGGGGGGGGGACGGACAAAACGGTTAGCTTGCTAGTTGATTTAATAAATTAGTGGAACTTTTATTAATTTGGTAAGGGTGATAAGACATATCTATATCTACATAATTATCTGGTTAAATAGAGGCCTAACAGCACATAAATTGGAAATAGGAATTATAGATACTTTAACCTTCCAATGTGAAACAGAGAAAGATAAAACATTTCTATGTTCCAGTGAAAAATGTAGGGCTGAACAAAAGTCTTTCAACAAGAGTCAGGAGAATGACCAGTGAAACCAATTTTTTTGTATAAATCCTTAAGTGCAAATACGCCCAGGCCATTGGGACACCCAGACCGCCAGGACGTCTATATTTATACCATATTTTCGACCAAAATTTCATCCAAGCGCCCAGAACAAGACCATTTGGATGTGGAAGGGCCAGTCTTGTAATGGACTGGCCACACAGACCTGGGGCACCTTACAGGGCGCTGCTTTGAACTTTACATAAAGGGTGCCAGATCAACATCTCACCAGAACTCCCAAAACCCACTATACCCACCTGTCTACAACCAAAATAGCCCTTATGGCTGCAGGTGGCACCTATATGGGTGTAGAGTAGGGTTCACATTTTCCACCAGCTTATGGGGCTGGCTCCTCCTCTCTATGGCTCACTAGCCCACCCACCAGGCTACTTAAAACACTTGTATGTAGCTCTGCTAAGCTTCCCCATACCAGATGCTGCTGTTTTTGAGACAGGTATGCCCCTTTTTGTTCTCATTTTTGTGTAGTGGAAAGGGGTCAATGAGCACTAGGGGAGTGTGAGGGTCTTACCTTGATGCATGCAGTAGTATTCTGCTCAGTTTGGGCACCTTTAAAGCACTTATACGTTTGGAACTAGACCTGTTTTAGAAGGGTCTAAGTTCCGTCCAGGATGCCTTGCAAAATGTTTGATTATTGCTGCAAGACGTCCATGTCTAACTCACCCTTGAGACCATCCCAAAGCCCACTCGTAACATGCCTCCACCACGTCCATCTCGTGCTTTGAACGTATAGAGGTGGAACACCTTGCTAGACATACAGAAAGATGGCAATTAGGATGTCAAAGTGCTGATTTAGATGCTCTTTGGACGTCTCTGTTTTTTTTTATTATGGGCCCCTGAGTTTCTAACAGTGTTCCTTAATTAAAATCTGTAAATTCATTTCAGTGGCTGATAACTAAACCTCTCTGGTTTGTTTTTCTGCCTCATTATTCCTTTGCAAACAGAATGGACTTTTCTTCTCTTCACCGGCAAAGTGCTAATTGGGTCCAGGTGCTGAATTACTTTCAGGTGTTTTGTATCGCTGGTACTTTATCACTACCCTTCCACTCTTACCATTTCAGGCATTCCATGAGTTCACTTCCTTTAGGAATTCTCCTAGGCTCTTTGGAGCTCCATCTAGTGGCCAACTCAGGTGTAACCAGTGATGTCATTATCTACCAGAATGTCTGTATCTATAACTATCTATTAGCATGAAGAGTGATTCTTTATTTTTCCTACTCACAAGTCCATTTTCAGCAACATATGTTGGTAGCTTGCTGGCTAAAGCCCAGTGGTCAGCAGGAGGATTCCTGTAAGGACATCACACAAGCAAGATGTTAGTAATGAAATATGTCAAGTTCCATTACACAAAGTTCATGGTTTTATTTACTCAATTTTCTATACTAATGTCCCAGAGGAGCTCAGAATGGTTGACATGAATTTATTCAGGTACTCGAGCATGTCTGTCTCCTCAGGCTCACAATCTATCTAACGTACCTGGGGCAATGGGGGGGGGGGGGGGAGGGGGATTAAGTGACTTGCCCAGGGTCACAGGGAGCAGTTTGGGTTTGAACCCACAACCTCAGGGTGCTGAGGCTGTAGCTTTAACCACTGCACCACTTTAGAAATTGAAATGTATAGGACAATCAAGCTATTGTGACATCATTGATGAGGTTGATTCTTATTGGTGGAATGAGACATGATGACAACAGGGAAAGGGATTTGCATACTGCCTTTTTGTACTTTTACAACCACACTTAAAGCGGTTTACATTCTGGGACTCAAGCATTTTCCCCTGTCTGTCCCAGCAGGCTGACTATCTATTTAATGTACCTGGGGCAATTGTGTGTGTGTGTGTGGGGGGGGGGGGAATTAAATGACTTGCCCAGGGTCACAAGGAGCGGTGTGGCTTTGAACCCACAACCTCAGGGTGCTGAGGCTGTAGTTTTAACCACTGCACCACATTCTCATATCTAGATTTGCCCTTTCTGAATGGTTTTAGAATATTATGAATCCAAAAATATCACAAAGCCTAGAGTCCTCTATAAATATGAAGGGGTCAGTTTCAAGTATAGTACATTCACACAGACCTGCTTCAGTTCTATTCAAACATGATTAAGAAAAATTACATTTGTAGAATGGTTAACAAAGGGAGAATAATCAGTCCTGGGAACTTCCTGAGAGAAAAAGCTCCAAAGGACTTCACCTGGGTCTATCCTCAGCACATGAGCGCAAGAAGAGCCCTACAGAATTATACCCACAAACATCACCTTCAGCCTCCCCATGAACCTTTTAAATTTCAAAGTGTCTTTCATATATAAAACAATTAATAAATAGTAAAGTGCCCAGTGCAAGTTTGGAATCAAGTTTATCAATATAATATCAGGACTGATTAGTCTCCCTTTGTTAACCATTCTACAAATTTAATTTTTCTTAATCATGTTTGAATAGAGTGAGTGCTGGTGCATATTTGGAATATTATGTTCACTAATTAATATATGATTCTGGGTTCACTACCCACATTTTGTCATTTTTACACTTATTAATATCTCCGTTCACCCAAACAGTGAAATATTTGAGTAAAACTTACGGAATAACTTTAATTTCCTCCTTCCCGTGTAAAATGTAGTCAATCACTTTGTAGAAAATGATTTCCTGGACACACAAAAGAAGGAAAAGTTCTGGTCATTAGCTTACAGAGAAGCAAACAGTTCTCCATTCCACCAGCAGATGGCACATTTCTAGCTAGTTAATGGGAGTCATGGAAACATTTTGATTTTTACATGCAATCAAAATCCACAATGTTGAATTCTTTCAGGTTTTCATCCTGCTCTGTGTTTGATTCCCCCCAATTTACACCAGAAGCGCATCGTTTAGAATTTCCTTGAAAGACTGTAAGGAATGGGAATAGGTTAGGACACAGCTGATTTGCAACAAATTGATGTTTCCCTCAATAATTGCTAATGCTGGGAAAACTGTTTGTAGCAAATTGTCAAACCCGTTGGCTTCCTACCATTGTGCATTTTCCCCAAAGGGGAAGGATTTGACCTCTAGGGAAATAGAAAAGTCTTGTATTTGACATGCATATTGTTAATCTCTTTCACAAGCATGGAATGATCAGACACAAACATAAATATGGGTATTTGGCATATAAATACTCAAATTAAAAATTAAAAAAGTCTTACCCTTCCATCGGGAGTCCGTGGCCCCGAATAAGGGGGCACCTCACCCATCAGAACTGGCCACTGATCAAAAAATTCCTGAGGAAATAGAATTGTATGCATTTTTATATCAAATCAGCTTGCTTTGATCAGAAAAACACTTTACCAAAGAAATGGAGCACAGTCTGGAAGTCGTTTTTCCATGGTGCATAGAAGGAATGAGAATAAATACGATCATATTCTGAACAGCCAGAAGGATGAGATGACAAAATGTCCAAGACCCAGAAATCTCAGAGAACCTTCATAGACAGCGGAGAAAGGTCCCACTGGCCTTTCACAGGATAATATCTCTGAGTTGGCTTGTCCCAAACTCATGTACTGTGCGAGAGTAGAAAGCTACGAATCCCAGCTTTCATTTCAGGTTGCATGGCAATTTTATTTTCTGCCTATTGGAGAACCGTCTAGGTGGCTTCCAAACAGATATTCACTGGGTGTGTTACACCTAGTTCTCAAGAATAAATTGCTAACCGATTTAGCGTGCGATAAAGATTCTATTCTATGAGTGCCTTAGCATTTAGCGTGTGCTAAATCGGTTATCACGCCTTAATAAAAGAAGCCCAATATGAAGAAATTAAACAAGGAAGATCTTCTGTTATTATTTTCCTCTCTCACAGCTGCCTTTCCAAGATGGCGGATGAAAATTCTTTGATGGAATGCATCATTCGGATTTGATTTAATTTGGTTTTAATACCTGAAATACCGCTAAAGACTCAAGTGTTATATTGGTTTAGAATTCAAAAAAGCTATCATCATACATGTGATAAAAGGTTACAAATGTCCTCCCTTATTCACAAAACCATGCTAGTGTTTTTAGTGCCAGCGTCCCAGCGGTTACCTTCGCGGCTGGAGTTAAAAATGCTAGCGCAGCTTTGTACAGGAGGGGGTTAATAACATTCTCATTGCTCAATAACAATTATTATTGCATTAAGTGAACCCCACCCCAAATATAATTGTCAATTAACCGGAACTCTCATTAGCAAATCCATTCATTAACAATATAAAAATCTCAATAAATAACTGCTACCCATAACATTCTAACTTGCATGACTTTCCATTAGATATATCTGCAGTTCACATCAGAATGCAAAACTTTTATGTATTTATTTCTTTAATTTGTTGTCCCCAAAGAGCTCCAAATGGGTTATTACAGGTTAAACATACATAATATACAGTTAACAGGTTACGATTTGCACTGGATTTGCCATAATTACAGTAGAAGTTTCTGATTCATTGAAAAGCTACATTAAACCCAAGTAACTTTCCATGCATTGTGAGTTAATTGGCAGCTTATTCCACAAGCTTGAATACTCTTTTCCATGTTGCAGTCAATCTCACTTTATCTAATGATGGTAATGGATATTCTGGATGAATACTCATAGGTACCAGTAAGAGGAAAAGTGAAAAAAAGCCATGGTAATGTTTAACCAATTAGGAAGCTCCATTTCTCTTTACTCTATTGCTCAAATGTTGATACAGAACTGGCTGATATGATATATTTTGGGCTTTTCTTCTATTTCCTGTGTGTGTAAAAAGTATTATAAAAAGGACTTTTAGGGCTAGATTTATCAAAGTGCTACTACTGTATGTTATTAAATAATCCTTATTGCATAAAGTGGGATCTGAGGTAAATGATATATGCCAATGCAAGTTAAAACGCACTCATGCAACAGTTCACTTTCCTAATTCAAGGTCAAATTTTGAGCTAACCTTTGTTTTGGTCATATCCAGGAGTCCAACGGAATACCTGTCACAGTTGAGGAAGGCGCGGACTGTATAAAGTGCTTTGTGAAACTGTCTCTCAATGTCTGTGAGCTCTTCAAAGACCTTATTTGCAGACCACAGTAGCACCTGAGAGAGAGAGAAAAAAAAAGCCCAAATCCACAGAGGTTGGAGTCTTTATGCTTCCCATACTACAAACATCAAAATATGTTGGAAAGTCGGATTATTGCCCCTGAGTCTGCCCTTATCTGCCGCATCTCTGCTACAGGAAATTGCATCAGAGGGTCGACCCAGGGGCTGGCCAAAGGCAGCCTGTCATGCTGCTGCTGGTGACTGACGGAAACCTTACAGGACGGCAGGGGAGCGCGAGAGACCTGCAGGGAAGGGAAAGAGAGAAGGGGAGAGACTGATCTGATGGGGGAGCAAAAGGCTTAACCTGTAGACCAAGTGAGGTGAGTGGCTGGATATTTTAGCTTAATCTCCAACACCCTGGGTCAGAGCCTCACCTGTTCCAATGGTCTGCTTTTGTGCATTAGGGTATTGGTGCTTTTCCCTGGCGCCAGATTAAACTACAAAAAAAGTGCTTCTGTCACCTCACAATATCAAGCATTTTTCTGCTAGCTGTACCTTATTTTATATTGAATATCTAATCGGCGCTGGAATCACACCTCTGTGGGCGTGGCTAACAACTAAGTGGCGTTAGGTTGCGTAAAGTGCCAAAGGAGGTGTAATTCACATCATAGGTATGCGCCAGAAATATAGAGTAGGAAAACCCTACTTTTCCAGCGCCTACATTTGCCAGAGGCGCAGTTCTGTACCTAGCACTGCTGCATGATTGACATATGATCGGTAGCTGCTTTTAAGGCAGCCACTGACAATGGCGCAAGTTACAGAACCCAGGTCAAATAGTCCAAAGCAACTTCACAGTTAAAGCAGATCTCAGTCTGTAGACTGGAGGAAAGGCGGGAGAGGGGAGATATGATAGAGACGTTTAGATACCTACGTGGCATAAATGTGTATGAGTCTTGTCTCTTTCATTTGAAAGGAAGCTCTGGAATGAGAGGGCATAGGATGAAGTGAAGAGGTGATAGGCTCCGGAGTAATGTAAGGAAATACTTTTTTTACAGAAAGGGTGGAAGATGCATGGAACGGTCTCCTGGAAGAGGTGGTTGAGACAGAGACCGTGTCTTGATTTCAAGAAAGCCTGGGATAGGCACGAGGGATTCTCTTAGAGAGAGAGAGGAAGAGATCATGGTTACTGCGGATGGGCAAACTGGATGGGCCATTTGGCCTTTATCTGCCATCATGTTACAATGTTTCTATAATCATAAAGTTCTATGACATCACAATGCAGGTGTAAAGAAGACTTAGCCATTAGGGAGAGGAGGAGATGGTGGTTGCTGTGGTTTGGCAGACTGGATGGATGTCTCTTTTTAATTTTAATAATACATTGTAAAACCTCTTTGATTTTTGCTAAGGTGGTATTAAATTTTAATAAAATCTGGAAACCTGGATGGGCCATCATGTTACAATTTTTCTATATCAAAAATAGGAAGAAAGCCTCAGAACCCCCTCACACTTCAGGTTCTGATGTATACGTTGCCTTTCTGAAGCTCTTCCTCCTATTTTGAAAAGCTTTTACTGTGAAGTTGCTTTGAATTGTTTGTGCCGAGAACGTTATAATAAGCCTTCTCGTGTCCGAGTTCTCGCCTTTGAATGCTGATGAAATGGACACCTTACCTGACCTCTGCGGGTTTCACAGTTATGCAGGTAGCTTAGGTGATAAACCTTGAGTATGAGATTGGCAAAATTGAGGTACTTAAGAAAAATCTGCAGAAAAAGGAATGTGGTCCTCGATTAGTGCTAGACAAGGAATTAGTGACATGACAATATATCTTAGAGCGATTAATCAGGATAAGGACCCTCAGACCAGTTGGGTTTTCAGGCTAGCCCTAATGAGAGAGATTTGCATATAATGGATGCGAGAGGCATGCAAAACTGCTCCATGCATATTCATTAGGGCTAGTCTGAAAACCCGACTGGTCTGGGGGTGTTCCAGGACAGGATTGGGGACCACTAAGCTAGCACACAGACTGCAACACCCAAACCACTGCAGTCCTTATACATGTTCTATGGACTCTCCCTGTGCATTCCAGAACAATCGCACTAGATCAGGGATCTCAAAGTCCCTCCTTGAGGGCCGCAAGCCAGTCGGGTTTTCAGGATTTCCCCCATGAATATGCATGAGATCTATGTGCATGCACTGCTTTCAATGCATATTCATGGGGGAAATCCTGAAAACCCGACTGGAATACGGCTCTCACGGACCGGAGTTCCCTACCCCTAACCTAGAGTAACTGAGCATGCCTATGTGTGTAACCTATAGAATTCTATAAGGTGCTCATGTACACCCATTTGCATACTAGAGTTCTTCCATATTTCCTTATAGCAGGGGTAGGGAACTCCAGTCCTCCAGAGCCATATTCCAGTCGGGTTTTCAGGATTTCCACAATGAATCTGCATGACATCTATTTGCATGCACTGCTTTCAATGCATATTCATTGGGGAAATCCTGAAAACCCGACTGGATTGCAGCCCTCCAGGAGGGACTTTGAGACCCCTGCACTAGATGCATTTCACGGTAGATGTCTTAGGGCTCCTTTTACTAAGGTGCGTAGCGTTTTTAGTGCGTGCTAACCACTAAAGAAAAACTACTAACGCAAGCTCTATGGAGGCGTTAACGTTTAGCGCATGTGGTATTGTAGCGCACGCTAAAACCATTAGCGCACCTTAGTCTTCTGTACCTTGTTTCTTAATTATTATATATGTTACTGTGTGACCCATTCCGAGTTCTTTGGGGAGGACGGAATATAAATTGAAATCAATCAATCAATCATTCTGCCACAAGCACTGTAGGATTTTGTCTCTAAATTAACGATGCCACACCAGTCGCCTCTTTTACAAAGCCGCGTGGCAACAGGCCCAAAGCCCTTTAAATCTCTATGGGCTTCGGGGCCGCTAGCGCAGCTTTGTAAAAGAGGCCGAAGGTTTTCTGTAGAATTCTTTGTCTTCTAGAATTTTTGGACAATCAAATCCCGGGATATCAGATGCTTATGTTTATTATAAATTTTTATATACCGCTTAATTTTCCAAACAGGATCAAAGTTGTTAACAAAGCAATTCAGAAATTATTAAAAAGAGCATTAAAGGGTCCTCTTACTACGACGAACTAAATGATTTAGTGTACGTTAATCTTAGTAAAAGGACCCCTAAAATAGGAAAGAAAAAAGAGAAAGGAAAAAAAATTACAATATACAAAGTCTAACTTATTTACAATGCATCAATAATCTATAAATAGAATCATAAAATAACTTAATATATGATGTGATACAGACTGACTTCAAGTCCCAGCATTATATAGAAAAGGCCAACTGAAAAGAAATTGATACTGTACAACCAAGTGGCCCGCAGGGATTTTGCACTTTTTTTACCCAAGCCTTCACCCTTTTCCATGACGGCCATGCCCTGCGGCTTCCACTTTACTGAAACAGATCCACAAAGCCTAGGTCCATAGTCTGGCTGAGGGAGATACACATATTTTGCTCGTGATTGGGCCGAGATGAAGGTGCAGTAATGAGATGACTCAGTGCCACGTTGGCTTGTGGAAATAGCGGTGCGCCCACTTTAACAGGTTGCTTTGCTGGTGGACGTTGGTACATCAAGCAACATGGACAGCTGATAGTATTTCACAAGGTTCCCCCCTAATGTTAGGCCCCAACTGCACTTATGCGCTCTAAATTTTGTCGAAGGAACGGTAGCTATTGAGACGTAAGTTAAAACTACCATGATACCAGCCTGCAATCGTGCACAGTGCCATGTGCTTGTGAGGTGAACGCCTGGGGCTTCATATGTTACTATTACTTACCGCTTCATCGTTTTTGGTGAAATGCGGACCCTCCACTTTATTGACAGCCATGATAACAGCCACTACATCCTTCCCATTCAGGACAGGCGAAGCCAGGATGTTCCTTGTCTGGTATTCGGTGAGATTATCTACAAATGTGCAGAAATGACCTTCCTACAAGAGAAAAGAAGAAACGCCGCATTTAGGCTGTCATGATCCCAGATGGGCCTGATATTATGACAGGACACTTGTCTGAGGTCCAAAAAGATGCTTATTTTAAGCATATTTTATAAAGGGAATGTGGGAGCCTGTGCGTTTCATAAACCAGGCTCCCAGATCAAGCGTGAAATTCAGTCCCGGTGCCAAGGTAGCTCTGTGGGGCCTGGCACTACTTATCACTTCTATAGCGCTACAAGTTTCCCACATTCCCTTCGTCCTACACTTAGGGCTTCTTTTACTAAGCTGTGATAGCGTTTTTAGCGTGTGCTTAGCGCGCGAAGAATTGCTGCATGCGCTAGACAGCTAATGCCAGCATTGGGATGGCGTTAGTTCTAGCCGCATAGCGTGGGTTTAGCGCGCTCGGCAATTCTGCGCACGCTAAAAACGCTGTCGCAGCTTAGTAAAAGAGGCCGACAGAACCTTGCAACTTCAGTCAGGATATGTGATTGCAGAGTGTGGGTTGACCTCTGCTGAGGGTCATGCCAAAGGATTTGGTCACCTTTTTGACAAATCATTCCTGAAATTTTCACAAATGGAGCATTTGTATCTTGTAATGTCCTAACCGTCACTGAAGAAGGAGCTCTGCTTTAGTTGGCACAATTTCAGGGTCTAATAATCCAGACACCAGAAAATGGATGGAAAACTTCTCTAAGGAAGCAAACGGCAGTTTCTGTGGGTATTACCCATCAAAACAAGTCTCTAAAGAGCTGCTTTTTCTTCTCCCATCCAGAGAACTAATGGAAATGTTAAAACTGTTCAATAGTGTCCATAAACATCCAACGTGCTTACTTTAAATATTCATAGGTAAAGTTGTTTACGATGCAGTTAATGCTGCCGCTTCAGGCTGGTGTACATGACCTCTAGGCTTAATCCAAGGCTTTTCTCATTAAATACAGATGAGAGGATTAGCATTAAGTACCCAGGTAATTAGGAAGCCAAGAAACGGTTTGGTTCTCACATGCCCCAGCTTTTATCACTGGAGGCCATTCTAGAAGTCAAGACATGTTTGGATCTAACACAGCACTGAACACAGATGTGGAAAGTCCTATGGAGAAGCAGCATCTCTGTCAACTCTTTCCATGTTGGACAAGCTTCTTTGTCGCATTTCTTTCTCTGTCCCTCACCTCCTCGGTTCCTGTTGGACAACCTCCTTGGTCGCATTTCTTTATGTCCATCACCTCCTCGGTTCCTGTTGGACAACCTCCTTGGTTCCTGTTGGACAACCTCCTTGGTCGCATTTCTTTCTCTGTCCTCACCTCCTCGGTTCCCGTTGGACAACCTCTTTGGTCGCATTTCTTTCTCTATTCCTCACCTCCTTGGTTCCTGTTGGACAACCTCCTTGGTCGCATTTCTTTCTCTGTCCCTCACCTCCTTGGTTCCTGTTGGACAACCTCCTTTGTCGCATTTCTTTCTCTGTCCCTCACCTCCTCGGTTCCTGATGGACAATCTCCTTGGTCGCATTTCTTTCTCTGTCCTCACCTCCATGGTTCCTGTTGGACAACCTCCTTGGTTGCATTTCTTTCTCTGTCCCTCACCTCCTCGGTTCCTGTTGGACAACCTTCTTGGTCACATTTCTTTCTCTGTCCCTCACCTCCTCGGTTCCTTGTCCTGGGAAGGGATGGAATGGTACATTCATAAAGCCAAAGGCTTTCAGGAATGAGATCTGTTCCCTGCCATCACCCACCTCCCCCCTGGCAACTCTCTGCTGCAAAACACAACTATCTGCATTCAAGGAGCACTTGATATGATGCAGCCAATATCATATCCAGCATTTATTCTATTCATCAATTTAAATATTTGATCTGCCTTCCTGCGAAATGATCAAAGTGGTGACCTCTAATAAATACTGGGTTTTGCTAAGTCGTGTTAGGGGTTTCTACTGTGGCCCGGAGCACTAAATGCTCTGACGCGGGTCCGACCCTCATAGAATTCCTATGAGTATCGGAGCCCAAAATAAAATATGAATAATCATAAAAAACAACTGGCTAAAAACATTTTAATAAAATGTTTTGTGTTCCACGTTGCTTGGCCAGGCTCCTCTTTCAAGAAGTGGATGCATTTAAATGTTTAAACATTTTTTGTTCCTGTGTATCTCAGACATCCAAAAAGATTGTTTGCGTTTCTTCATCTCCAGCAGAAGTTTATACATATCACTTCCTTAATTCCTGTGTTTGGATAGCTTTGGACCTGTCCTGCTTTATTCTGTGATTCTGATTAAGGGCTATTCAGTGAGTGGGACTCAAATACCGCCTTGGCCCAGAATGGAAAAATCTAGGACATGCTAAGAAAAGTTAGGTTAGAGTTTGTTTAAAACAATTGGTTCTGGTTTTCAGGCAATTTTTCATGTTTTGTTTGACGTCTTAATTTTTGGGCTTTTATTGTTTATTGAAAGCTTTTATACCGTTGGGAGTCAATTCCGAGGGATTTGCATGAGCTTCTGTAATGCTGTTACAATACAGAGTTTTAGCCTTTTCTGAGATGCTAATATGCATCTACTCCCCCCTCCCCCCCTTTTACAAAACCATAGTGTGGTTTTTAGCGCTGGCCGCGGCAGAGCTGTTACTGCCGTGGCCGGCGTTACAGACCGCGCTACGGTTTTGTAAAAGGAGGGGTTAATTTTGGTTCAGAACATTGCAAATGTGCCCTAAATCAACTTTATATGTAAAAACCTTCTGGATTAATAATGCATATAATGCTCATTTATGCATGCAAAAAATTTGTATGTGCTAATCACATTTTACCGTACATACATTAAGTTCTGCAATGAACCAGAAAAGGTAAAATATTAGCCAGGAAATTGAAACGAATTCCCTGAAAATGAAGCTTGATTTTTTTTTTTTGTTTTCTAATACCTCTGTCTTGCTCCATCACCCCATAAGCCCAGAACAACAGTCCCCTCCAACCTGTGTCTCTGCAGGCGTGACTTTAATTTTCTGAGAGTCAGAAGCTGAGAGCTCAAAATTTTCCATCATGAAGAGCTGGTGGTAGATGAGGGCAAGAGCTTCCCAGACCTGATCGGACCCTTATGTCATTAGTTTATAGCCAGTTAGATTTGTAGGAGAGCACCAGCAGCAGCAGCTGAAACCGGTGGAGCAGGCAGAAGGAGGAGGGGAGACTTGCAGAGCGAGGCAGGAGGCAGAAGGCAAGAGCAGGAAGGAGACAGAGCTAGGGGTAGCGGCGAGAGTTAGCTCCGCCCACCCCCACCGCGTCGGCGAGGTCAGAGCCCAAACTCCCCCTTAAAAGGGGCGGAGCCAACGGCGCCCAGCCGTTCGGCGCGCGGCGAAGGCGAGCGGTAAAGGCGCTCGCCTTAGCGAGAGCGCCTTTGCGAAGGGCCTTGCAAGGGACGAGTATCTACTATCAAGAACACCGAGGAGGACTGAACGGTAAGGAAGCGACAAACACAAAAGGTAAGGAAGAGACAGACGCCAAGGGAACAAACCCACACATACAATCAAGGTGAGGTAGAGCGGAGACAGCACACACAAAAGAGACAGCAAGGCAAGCAACATAAGGAAGCAGCAGGCAAGGGACACAAGGGAAGCAAGAAATGGAAGCCCAAGGAAGTCAGAAGGTGAGCTTTCCGGTCTTCTGTATCGGCTGCAATATGTATGACTACCTCCCTTCGGGGATCCAGGCATACATTTGCAATCGATGCATGGAGATGGATAGCTTGAAATGTCAGGTAAGACTATTGGAAGGAACAGTGATGGAACTCGAAGACAGAATCCGAGCACAGGAGAAGATTCTAGTGGAGTACAGCCCAAACGAAGAGGTCAAGGAACTAGAAATGTTCATAGAGGAAGCTCATCAGCACCACGTAGAGATCCCAGGGCTGGAAAACTGTACTCAGGAAACCGATGTGAGGAGAGAAGACACCCATGCAAACATAGAAGAAACCGAAGACGAGGTAGGAGACAACCGCACATCAGGAGGAATAGTGAGAGCACAGGAAGACATCGCCCCATCCAAAGAACAGGAAACAATTTCAAGAGCATCATTGGAGGAAGAAGACTGGCCCTACTCCAAGGACGTGGACCTACGCCCCCCAAGGAACTCCCGAATAAAGAAGATGGGGATCATCGTAGGCGACTCCATTATACGACATGTGGACAGCCACACCGCAGGAGGAAGAGAGGACAGAGTCGTCACCTGTCTGCCTGGAGCAAGAGTGAAGGATGTGACCAACAGGATCTCCAGGATCATAGATGGCGCAGGGGGAGAGGACACCGCTGTGCTTATCCACGTGGGAACAAATGATGTGAGCGGGCGGAAGTATGACAGGGAAGAGCTGAAGGGCCAGCTCCGCTCACTCGGAAGACAACTGAAGATCAGGGAGGTGAAGGTGGCCTTCTCTGAGATCCTCCCAGTACCAAGAGCGGATGAAAAGAGACAAGGGGAATTGCAAGTAATCAACGCCTGGATGAGACGATGGTGCGAAGAAGAAGGCTTCGACTTCGTGCGCAACTGGACGGCGTTCTGGGGAAAAAGCAAGTACTACAGAAGGGACGGACTACACCTCAACAAGGAAGGAGCAAGAGTTTTGGCAGGCAACATGAAGAAGGCAATCGAGAAGGCTTTAAACTGAAAGATAGGGGAAAGCCGACAGTCGACCACCGGTCGATGGCACGGATAGCAGGATGCCCCAACGAAGAAGCCAAGGAAAACTACTCCTACACAAGAGAAGACGACCTCACAGCCAACAAGGGAGAAAAAGCAGGAAGGGACAACTCAGACACAGGAGGGGACGACCACACAGCAAACAAAGGTGATAACACAGGAGCAGTAAAGGATATCGTAATTGAAACTACAGGGACGGCCAAGAGTAGAAGGTCCAAAAAGGTAACACGAAGGGAACTTAGATGTATGTATACGAATGCTAGAAGTCTAGGTAACAAAATGGGGGAACTAGAGACAATAGCAAGACATGACATATTGGATATCATTGGCATAACAGAAACATGGTGGAATGAAGAAAACAAATGGGACATAGTACTACAGGGATACAAACTGTATAGAAGAGATCGAGTAGGGCAGAAAGGTGGAGGTATTGCTCTATATGTTAAGGAGGGAATAGATTCTGTTGAAATAGTTACAACAGAAATGAAAGAGAAGCTTGAGTCACTCTGGATCAAAATTCCTGGTCAATATGGCGCAGATACGAAAATTGGCCTTTACTATCATCCCCCAGGACAGGCGGAGGAAACTGACTCAGAAATGATGGAGGAAATCAAACAAAAATGCAAGACAGGCAATATAATTATATTGGGAGACTTCAATTTCCCAGGGATAGACTGGAAACTAGCAACCTCCAACTGCGGCAAGGAGGCCAAGTTCCTGGAGGTGCTAGGGGATTGCTTCCTGGAACAAATGGTAAAAGAGCCGACAAGAGGCAACGCCACCTTGGACTTGGTCCTAAATGGCCTCACGGGACCGATAACAGAAGTGGAAGTCATGGTTCCACTGGGAACGAGTGATCACAATGTAATCAACTTTAAACTTGACATCGGGAAAGGGAAACATGCCAAAACCTTAACCACCACCTTGAACTTTAAAAAGGGTAAATACGATCGCATGAGAGCCATGGTAGAAAAACGACTCGAGAAGATGGTGGACAAACTCGAAACGGTAGATCAGGCATGGTCCCTACTGAAAAATACTATCACAGAAGCACAAGATCTCTACATTCCGAGGATTTCCAAAGATCGGAGAACAAAGAGCAAAAGAGAACCGGCATGGCTTACCATAAAGGTGAAGGAAGCCATAAAAGAAAAGAAGGACTCTTTCAAAAAATGGAAATGCATAAAGACAACCGAAGCCTGGAACAAACATAAAGATGATCAGAAGAAATGTCACAAGGCGGTGAGGGATGCAAAACAGGAATATGAGGAAAAAATAGCCCAGGAGGCCAAAAACTTCAAGCCCTTCTTTAGATACGTGAAAGGGAAAAAACCTGCAAAAGAGGCAGTGGGACCCCTGGACGACCAGGGAAGAAAAGGGTACATCAAGGAAGATAAACAAATCGCAGACAAACTAAATTCCTTCTTTGCGTCCGTCTTTACGAAGGAGGACACCTCAACAATACCTGAAGCGGAGAAAGTGTTTGCAGGAGAAATAGAAGACAGCCTCACCACAGTTGAAGTGGACTTAGACCAGATATACTATCAGATCGACAAACTTAAAAGTGACAAATCCCCTGGACCGGATGGAATTCACCCGAGAGTCTTAAAGGAATTGAAGGTTGAAATCGGAGAGTTATTGCAAAAACTTGCAAACCTGACAATCAGAACTGGACAGATACCGGACGACTGGAGGATAGCGAACGTCACCCCAATTTTCAAAAAAGGATCGAGAGGGGAACCGGGCAACTATAGACCTGTGAGTCTTACGTCTGTCCCCGGCAAGATGGTTGAAGCACTGATCAAGGATAGCATAGTCCGACACTTGGACGCACACGACTTGATGAAACCCAGTCAACATGGATTCAGGAAAGGGAAATCATGTTTGACGAATTTACTCCAATTTTTTGAGACCGTGAACGAGCAAATTGATAGTGGGAAGCCGGTGGACATAATATACTTGGACTTCCAGAAAGCGTTCGACAAAGTTCCACACGAAAGACTTCTCAGGAAACTACAAAGCCATGGCATAGAGGGGGATATACAAAGATGGATAGGCAAATGGCTGGAAAACCGAAAGCAGAGAGTGGGCATAAATGGGAAGTTCTCCGACTGGGAGAAAGTGACTAGTGGTGTACCCCAGGGCTCGGTACTTGGGCCGATCCTTTTTAATATTTATATCAATGACCTGGAGGAAGGAACATCCAGTGAGATCATCAAGTTTGCAGACGATACAAAACTATGCCGGGCGATCAGATCGCAGGAGGATAGAGAGAAACTCCAGAGTGACTTGTGTCGGTTAGAAACATGGGCGGAGAAATGGCAGATGAAGTTCAATGTGGAGAAATGCAAGGTAATGCATTTAGGCAATAAGAATAAGGAATACGAGTATACAATGTCAGGTGCAACTCTGGGGAAGAGTGAACAAGAAAAGGACCTGGGTGTACTGATAGATAGGACCCTGAAGCCGTCGGCACAATGCGCGGCAGCGGCAAAGAAGGCAAATAGAATGTTGGGCATGATAAAGAAAGGAATCTCGAGTAGATCGGAGAAAGTTATAATGCCGCTTTATAGGGCAATGGTCAGACCACACTTGGAATACTGCGTCCAACATTGGTCTCCTTACCTAAAGAAGGATATAAAACTGCTGGAGAGGGTGCAGAGACGAGCAACAAAACTGGTGAAGGGTATGGAGAAACTGGAATACGAGGATAGACTTATAACACTAGGATTGTTCTCCCTTGAGAAAAGGAGACTGCGTGGGGATATGATCGAGACCTTCAAAATACTGAAAGGAATCGACAAAATAGAGCAGAGAAGATTATTTACATTGTCCAATTTGACACGGACTAGAGGACATGTAATGAAGCTATGGGGGGACAGGTTCAGGACTAATGTCAGGAAGTTCTGCTTCACTCAGAGAGTGGTTGACACCTGGAATGCCCTCCCAGAGGAGATTATTGCGGAATCGACCGTCCTAGGCTTCAAGAGCAAACTAGATGCATATCTCCTTAAGAGAGGCATATAAGGATATGGTGGACTATAAATTACGCCAGGTGTACACCTGGCAGGGCCTCCGCGTGTGCGGATCGCCGGACTTGATGGACCGAAGGTCTGATCCGGAGATGGCAGTTCTTATGTTCTTATGTTCTTATGTTCTTATGTATGAGATAGAATAAATTATTAAGTGTATGCAAATCTATTTTCTATCCTCTTCTCCCAGGGGAGCTCAGAAAAATTTACATGAACTTATTCAGGTACTCAAATATTTTTCCCTGTCAATCCCAGGGGGCTCACAGTCTGTCTAATGTACCTGGGACAATGGGGGATTAAGTGACTTGCCCAAGGTTACAAGGAGCAACATGGGATTTGAACCCACAAGCTCAGGGTGCTGAGGCTGTAGCTTTAACCACTGCACCACACTCTGCCCCTATGTGGGCAAGTACATGTATGCAAATCACGTCCTAATACACAAATGCATATCCTGAAAACCCAACTGGCTTTGGGGTTCTTCAGGTTTGGGAAGCTCTAGACAGAAGCTTTCTCAAAAGATGAAAGCTGACATTAATACCTGTGTTGTCTTGGAATTCATCTCCTTAGCATCTAATATTAATCTCCATTTTTGCGCTAGGATTAGAGAATCCTTGAATGTTCTATTCATACATGTGTCGGATGGGCACTAAGGGCCAGATTCAACAAAAACCACCAAAAGTTAGGGGGCGGCAATAATTGGTCGCACCATTAAAACCCAATTAAGCCCTCATTTTAAAAAGTAGGCATCGCTACATGGCCTCTGGGCCTGGCACCTAGGTCCCTGGTGGCTGACGCATAGTGATGTTGAAGCCCGGAAGTGGGCATGGTTAGGTTGAGTGCCAGACTTCAGCATGTGACTCAAGCCTTAGGCCAACCCACACTCACTGGATAGTGTCATGGTGGTCAGAGCAGATATAGGAGTGGGTGAATATTAGTAGTTGGGCTGACTAGCATGATTTAACCAAGCTGGAGTCTTTCCTGTTGACTAATGTGTTGTGTAAAAACTGACCTTTCATTTCTCCTGCCTGCATTTGCATGACTGGATCACCACAACTCAACCCAACATCAGTGACAGAGGTTCACAACCCAGTCAATTCGGTGTTCAGGATTTCCACCATAAATATTCATGAGATAGATCTACATACATTGCTGGCTGGGTGAATTTCTTCATAAAGACACTTAATAAATCTCAATAAATCAATAGATTTATACGTAGTAACCTTGAAAGAATAACGGAAGATGTACCTGCTCCACACTGGTGACATTAACAATTTTCTTGACTTGAGCTACATGACCAAGAATGCCCATATCCACGGGGAAGACAATCTCGGAGTCCGGCACGACCAGGCAGTCCTCCAGGGTAGCGTCTTTATGGACATTAAAGAGTCGGGTGGCCAGCTCGGGCATGGCATTCCTCGTGCGGTACATGAAAAGACTCATGCGGTCTGCCTGGATGAGGAAACTTATTCGTTTCAGAACTTTGAAAATGCATCTCTCCATCTGCAGATTGTCCTGGAACTCTCTAATGACTTCAAAAATGATTTCGCTGTCCTCCACGCCGATGGTGCTATGGTGAGGGTCAACGTCCGCTGTAGCATTCTTTGAGCCGAGCAGCTGAGGAGTGACCTCGGGTCTGAATTTAAGGTCATAGTAATGCTTTGCAAAGGCAGGATTGGAGTCCAAGAACTTCTGCACTGCTTCTTCTGTTATTCCACTCATTGTGAACACACTGTCTGCCGATTTGCAGAGATCCTGCTAAATGCCACTGAATCAGTGTCACACCTAGAACTCCAGAAAAGCAAAATTAAAAACAAAAAATTACAGCAGGAAAAGAATGCATCGACACTCCTTCAGCTGCACAGGGGGCTCCTGCCTCCTTCCATCTTCCTCCTCCAATTCTGAGCTGGGTTGGTATTAGTCCCCTAACAGTGAAGGTGAAAAAGGGATTATGCTGATCGTTTTAAATGGTCACCTGACTCTGATAATCTGCTGACCAATCACACATGTGCTTGCTGAGTGCCACTGATAGAAGCTACAGGGTCATCCAAAACTATTAATCCAAAGGAGACCATTAATTACATGTCCACCCGTGGAGTCTCCTGTGCTGTCACTGACAGGAATCTCCAGCAGAGAATCCACTGTAGCAAACTCAGCATCCAAGAGGGTCTTCTGCACCATGATCACCAAAAGATATAGAAAAGCCCTGATTCTGTAAGTGGGCGCCTGCCGTGGATCATTCACCGACAGGCGCTGCTTCCAGAACTGACTATGTTTCCGGCGCCCAGGGTCCTTCCTGAATCGCGGCCAGTGGTGCATAAGTCCGATGCTGCCCCTAATCACTCCAACTACCGGGCTTCAGTGTCATTATGCACACGTAGCCGCAGGGACCTAGGCGCCAGTCCTGGAGGCCACGTAGCAGCACCTACTTTTTTGTAATGAAGGTTTAATTGGGTTTTAATGGTGTGACCAATTATCATGCCACTTAAACCCAATTAAGCCAATTAAGTTAGGGGGGGTCCTTTTAGCCCATGTTACTGCCACAGGACCTGCTTTATTCCTATAGGCCTTGCTGCAGATAACTTGTGTTAATCTTTAGTAAAAGACACCCTTTGTTTGCATAGAGAACCAGGATAATAATCCATATAGAATACCTATCTCATTAGCATAGTGCTAATTGCACTACATAAGCTTGTGACAGGAAGATGGAGCATTTATCACTCAAGCGCTGTATAACGTGGCACCTTCAATTAGACGTCACCTGCACACCAGGATGCCATTATAGAATACTAGCAAACTTGAACCGTCACCGTGATCAGTTATAAATGAGTGTGCCAATTCTGGCGTGCAACACAGCTATGTCCACGCCCCTTTCTTCATGCTATCCTGGGTGTCTACTCTGTTGCATCTGGAGGAAATGATGAGCCTCTGTTTTCTGCTGTTATGAAGCTGGGGATATTTTTTGTTTTCATCACAGTGTTCCACTCTGGGTTGGTTTTGTGGTTGGGAACGGGACTTGTATATCGCCTTTTTGTGGTTACGCATTCAAAGCGGTTTACATACTTATAGGCACTTAATTTGTACCCCTAGAGGATTAAGTGACTTGCCCAGGGTCACAAGGAGCAGTGCTGGGATTTGATCCTATAACCTCAGGGAGCTGAGACAGCAGCTCTACCACTGGGCCACTCCTCACCTCAAACCCCTCTGAGTGACGCCCATCTTTCCTGGTCTGTTTCTTCATTTCTTGGAGCCAAGATTCCAGTATAGAATGCTGGTGTAAGCTGGCATTGACGCGCCCATGTTTAGGTGTGCCGTCTTACATCATCAATGACAGGAATAAGTTGGCATGCCCAATTGCACCAAGTGACACACATAGTTTATAGTATTGATGAATCGTCAATGTCTTAAAAAAAAAAAAAGCCACATGCCCTGGTTTGTTTTTGTTTAAATTGTATGTTAATTGGCGCATTGTTTTGGCGTTTTTGTACAGTGCCTAGAAGGTTTGATTGGGTGGTATAAGAAATTTTAAATAAACTTGAAACTTGAATCTGAGGCTAGTATTGAGTTTAGTTTTTTTTTATGTATTTTGTATTGTTAGGTTGATTGTATTATGTGTTGTTTGTTCATTTTGTTATTTTATGAGTAGTTTTTTGTAGCCTGCTTAGATTTCTCTTTGAAAATCGCTCCGAGGTCCAGAGGTGTGAAAGTGGCAAAGGCCTTAAATTAGGCAAACTATAAAAATCTGTTCCTTCTGTCACCCCCTTCCCCATATGTTTACAGCACAAAGCTATCTATCATCCGTTGGGGGAAAGTGACATCCCAGTGCAGAGCAGTCCAAACCAGGAATAGCCTGAGCTACTTTGGGTCAGACAGAGATCACCATATGGCTAGTAACGCTTACTTTCATTCTTGTTTCTTAATTTTAAGGAGCAAATGGAGAAATCAAAGCTCTTTGAGGTTCTGCCCTTCTTCCTAAGGCTGCACTGAAGTGCTGTGATCTTTCCAGGGGATTTATTTTATTTCTTTTGATGGGGGGGGGGGGGAGGGGGGGCGTCCAAGCGCCTGGTCTCAGAATGCTGGGACTGGCCTATTTCTATCCACAGGTTCCAGCTATCAAATCTCATTATTCTAATACGGCTGACAGTGGAGAGGATTAAATGAATCATTTGTTCCCCGTGGTGACCGTAACAGCAAATGACCACACAAGGCGAATGAAATGCCCAAGAAGCAGCTGGGGAACGGTCTTAAATGCACCAGATTTTCTGTGAAACCTCTGCAGTTAGGAAGTGGAGGTCTTATATTTGTGGAGGTCTTATAGCAGATGTAAGAGGCTTGGAGGGGTGTTTTCGAAAAAAAATGTCTAAGTCCAACTTGGACATGTCCAGCTGGACACCCAAAGTTGGAGGAACAAAAATGGCCATTTTTGAATGGCAAAAAAAATCATCTATTTAGATGTCTTGGCCATCGGTAAATCTAACTTTATACCCCATTTTTCATCAGAAAAACATCCACGTTGAAAATGTCCTAATCCTGACCATTTGGATGTGGCTGGAACCAGCATAGTAATGGACTGGCCACATAGACATCCCGACATAGCAATGGGACACTGCTATGAATTCATATAAAGAGTGCCAGCTGTATATCTCACCATAACCCTCTTATAATTTAGGCTGAGCCCCTCCCCCCAAAAAAACCCTCCTGTGTACCACCTCAAAAGCACTTATGGCTGCAGATGGCACCTATATGGCAGTATAGTGGGGTTTGGGTGGGCTCACACGCTTTACCATAAATGTAGTGATTAGAGTGGCTTAGAGGCCTGGCTCCTCCTCTCTATGGTTCATTAATATTAATAATTTTATTCTTATATACCGCTAAAGCCGTAGTAGTTTGAGGCGGTTTACAACAAAGAAGAGCTGGACAATCAGCGAATATAGGAACAATGAAGGTCATCAAAATACAGGTACATAAGAACATAAGAAGCGCCATCTCCGGATCAGACCTTCGGTGAGCAGGATACAGAGGTAAGGCATAAGGGATTTTGGGAAACAATTCGGTTATTGTTGAAGAGATGAGGCTTAAGAGATCTTAGGTTAAAAATTGGTTAAACAAGTTTGTTTTTACTAATTTTCTGAAACTTAGGTAGGATGAGGAGTGCGTGAAAATATTACCCAGCCAATCGTTCAGTTGACCTGCTTGGAAAGCCAGTGTTCTGTTCAGGCCTTTAGAATTGATGGTTAAACAGATGGACTCTGCGTGTGGGTCTGGATGAACAATCTAAGTTAAAACAGGGAACCAAGTACATGGGGGCCAAACCAAGAATGGATGTGAAACAGAGACAGGCAAATTAGCCCACCCACCAGGCTTTCCCATATCAGATGCTGTTTTAGAGAGCCCAGGTAATAGCAGATGAGGTGTGATGGTGAATTCTGTAAGTGCTTCAACAGGTGTGATCGAGGGAGTCTGGCTACTGGGAACTCAGGTTCAATAAGGGTGAGGAAAATAAGAAAAAAGATTGTGCAAACAAATAATTTGGGGAGATTTAATATTTAGGGATCTGTTTTTCAGCCTCCTGCACTTGCAAAAGACAGAACAAAGAGACACTTTCAGTCCTGCAAGTAGAGCAAACACGATATAAGCGTGGCATGACCTGGTCTTTGGAAGCCTTTCAGTAGGGCTGGACCATGTTGTGAAAGGGATGATTGTAACAGGGGTCATTGTAATGGGGAGGGTTGGAGGGAGGATTCTTGGTAGGACAAACCATGAGGTAACAGAGCCAGTTCAAGCATTGCCGGCCTCGTTCAAAAGTTGTTGAAAGCTGGAAAATGCTGGTCCCAAAGAAGAGAAGGCAGCTGGGTGGGGAATAGCAAACGACCGGGGAATGGAGGCAGGAACTGCAGCCCTTTAGAGCAGGCATGAAATTAACATAGTAAATGACAGCAGATAAAGTGTAGTTACTTACCTGTAACGTAGGTTCTCCTTGGACAGTCTGTATGGCTCATCCATAGGCAGGAGTAAGCTTTGATGGAGACTCCAGTAGCTAGAAATATCTAAGAAAAAGGACCGTTTCAATTAAAGGATTCATTTATAGAGCGTGTATGGTTGGGCATTCGGGTTTTTATAATCCATGGACACATTAGCATTTAGAGCGCCTTAAATCAGGGTGTGTTACTGTGGATGTTTTTGTGGTTGAAAATTACCCCAAAAGTCGGGCTTCCTAAGGTTTGTACGTCCTGATGGCCAAGACGTCTAAGTAATTGATTTTGGAAAAATAATTTGACCACCTAGCGGCTTTGAAAATGGATGTTTCTCCACCTCGGCTTTTGCGGGAAACGTCCAAAGTCAGATTTGGATCCACTAAAAAAAAAAAAAAAAAAAAGACCCTCTATGTCTTTTTGTAGGATTGTACTGGGAAGGAAGATGTTGACAGGGGAAATTGGAGGGTGTCAAAACTGGGTGACGGTATGCATTGAAGGGTCTGTTTGGTGTGATACATTTGGGTGGCTGTGGCTGTCACAACCTATTTGTTCAGTTTTGCTAGAAGCTGTTCTTGCAGTCTCTCCTTCTCCCCTTGCTCCACCCCCCAATAAAATCTGTTGCACTGGATGGCTGTATAATCTACCTAATAGATAAACGGATTTTGTTCTCCTGGGGATCCAAGATCTGAAGAGAGGCCTTCTGAAGCAGCAGCGATGTGATCACATCAGATGCACAACCCTGAAACTGGCCTATTCAGAAAATTGCTTTTTTTTTGCTGGGGGGAGGACACAAAGGTACTGGTGTGGATTCCTTAGCCTAGGTGTTGCTTGTTTAACACTAAGGAGTTGGCAGGAAGAGTCTTGGCAGTACTACTAACACAGTTCAGATCTCCTCTGTTGTTAGCCAGCTGTACAGGTGTAGCCAAGTGAGGTTGGGTGCAAACGTTTCTGTGTGAAATTATGCAGTTACTTGTCTCAAACTGTACAAACCTCTTGTCCATGCTCTGATCCCGCCGAGGCCCCAGGACTTCCCAGGCTCACTCTACCTGTCTAGCTGCTGTTCCTAAATCCACCTCCGCAGCTCCCATTCCAGAAAATGAGCCTGTGCTGCCCTCTGCTGGCAGTTTTGCTTTCAGTCTGGTTTATTTATTTTTTATTTTAAAGATTGTTATATACTGCTGTTCAAACAGTTACAGATTCTATTCTTTCTGCCACACAGACTTTCTATTCAAGGATTTCACTGCCATCTGGCAAACAGCGCTTTATAATCTAATAATTAACAAGCACATTGCTTCACATGGACATATTGGGTTTACTTTTCAAAGATTATTAAAAGGGAAAAATTCAAGACAAAATCATAGTCAGACATGTTAACTTTCCAGTTCCTCTAAATTACAATATCATAACATTAAGATCTACGATGTCCTTCCAAGAAGTTCAAATATCTCACGGGCTGTATTGAGGTGGAAGAGGATATCTTCTTTTTCAAGGGTCCCACGACAACATGAGGGCATCCGTGGAAAATCAGGGGCGGAAAACTACATGGTGACAGCAGGAAATATTTATTCACCGAAAGGGTGGTTGATTGCTGGAATAATCTACTGCTACAGGTAACTGAGGCCAGCAGCGTGCCTGATTTTAAGACAAAAATGGGATCGTCACATGGGATCTCTTTACAGGGAAAGGAAAGGGAGGGGAGGGTTATTGCAGTGGGCAGACTTGATGGGCCGTGGCCCTTATCTGTTTCTATGTACTATTTTATTTTCTCTGGCATGAGTTCCCTCCAGAGACTCTCATTCAAGCACAAACCTGTTCTGGGCCCTGATGCTCAAAACTCCAGGGCTAAAGACAGCAGTGACCATCTCATAGCGCTGTAGGCCCCCCCAATGCTCAACGCTAATGTTGTGAGACTGAAAATAAGGGGAAGGAATGCGCATTCCCAGCCAAACATGGAATTGAAGCACACACCTGCGCCGTTTTTCTGACTCTTTATATATAAGCATCTAAATGTTTTGTTTTTTTCGTTTGAAAGGTTTACATTTAAGCACAGAAAACAGACGCTAATGAGTGCTTTGACTTTCTGATTTGTCCGGACTCACACATTTACTTCTCAGTACCAGTGCGTAGAGCAGCGTCTCTCAAAGAGATTCCAGGTGTGCCATGAGAGATGGCAGAATTTTTAGTTTTTAGAAATTCCGTTCATAAGTATACTAGAATAGATGACATGCACATCATGTAAGCAGAGTTTGCCAATGTTATGAGTGTCTGTGTGCGTAAGGATATCACCGCCCAGGCATGCATCATTCTTTGACATGATTGGTCCTTGAAAACTAATGTCAAGTATTTTTATTTTTATTTTGAATGCAGTAGTTATCCTAACTTGAGCAGCAAAGCAATCAAGGCTTTGTTACTTTTTGGATCTTCCTGCCTTTGTGAACTTGGATTTTCAGCTCTGACAGAAATTAAATTTTAAAAAAAGAGAATGACGGTAGACGGTGGATGGTGAAATGCGGGTTTGCTTGTCGACTATCAAGCCACATTTTTAGTTAATTTGCACTCAAAAACAAGCTCATCCATCGCATTGATTTGCAATTCTATTCTATCTACTCTAATTTCACTGTTGTTACAATTACCCACCCATAGCTTAAAGAACTTTAAATAAATAACTCTCACATTTAAATTTGTGTTGGTTTTGCAATTTTATAATTTCAATTATAATGTGCCACAAAAAACATCTGCTCCATTTATTGTGCCAAGGTGAAAAAAAAAAAAAAGGTTTGAGAGACACTGGCTTAGAGGTTTGAACGGACTTCTTTGTGCTTCCAAAACCAGCCGATTTTTAAATAGAAAATCATAAGGAATCCTATTTTCAACCCTCCCAACACCAGCTCTGAGATGGCTTTGTTTGTGTGCTGTTGTCTGAGCGTTGAGAGTAGGGTTACCAGATGTCTGGATTTCGCTGGACATGTCCGGCCAGCTTTTCAAAACCTGGCACTTTGTCTAAATCGCGGCAGCCAGAGGGAAATCTGCGTAAGCACAGATTTCCTCCTGCTGGATGAGAGCAGTCAGCGGGGGTGTGGCTGAGGCGGGGCTAGGGCGGGATTGGGAGGGATGGGTGGAACTGGGCGGCCTGGGAGCGAGTCTAGGGGATCCAGAGATTTTACTGCAGCAATCTTAGTTGAGAGGGAATAGCAAATGACCTCAGTACATCTGTTTGATTACATATTGAAATACAGTGGAGTGCAGGTTTTAGCGCCAGCCACAGTGGTAACGGCTCCAACGCTCATAGAATCCCTAAGAGCGTTGGAGCTGTTCCTGCTGCGGACAGCGCTAAAAACCACACTACGGTTCTGTTAAAAAAAAAAAGGGGGGGGGGAAGGTTAATGTTGAACTTATTATCGAGTTGTTTTTCTGTTCACTTAGGTTGTTTATTTATTCAAGTTTCTATACATAAGAGCCTAAGAACAGCCTTCCTGGGTCAGACCAAAGGTCCATCAAGCCCAGTAGCCCGTTCTCACGGTGGCCAATCCAGGTCACTAGTACCTGGCCAAAACCCAAGGAGTAGCAACATTCCAACATCTCAAAGAATGGCAAGATTCCGGAACCCCAATGAGAGCAACATTCCAGAGCTGAGATTGTGATGTCGTAATGCCTCATTCCATGCTACCGATCCAGGGCAAGCAGTGGCTTCCCCCATGTCTTTCTCAATAAGAGACTATAGACTTTTCCTCCAGGAACTTGTCCAAACGTTCTCCCAGGGGTGTTCAGAACGGTGTACATGAAATTATTCAGGTATTTATTTTTGTGCTGATAATACATTAGTAGCAGGTAAGAGACGATAAGCACAGGACTGGGCAGAGCTTTGGATTCTTGCCCAGAAATAGCTAAGAAGAAATAGGAGAGTTATCGAGGAGTTTGCCACATCACTTCTGGCCAGGGATGGTTCAGTGTTCACCTCCTCCCTCTCTGAATTTGCAGAATGTCACCCGGGCACCAGGAAGCACGGAGAAAGTAACTGCTGCGTTTGCAAAAGTGCCAAGTCACACGCATTAAGTATGAGACAGGCAGCAGGACACCAGACGCCCACTGCAGACGCCCTGCTCTCATGCATCCGGGACAGAGACTGAGCAGAGCTTCGACCCTGAAACCTGATCCCATGAGACCCAGAGAGGCAGGGCAGCTTCAGGTGAGCAGCTGAGGGCTGCAGAGAACTGTCGCACTCATTGTGTCCCGGAGCCGTAGCTGGACTCATCGGAACGCCACGCGGAATCCCAGAGAAAGCTGCCCAGGGTGGGTGAGTGTGCTGAAGCTTAAGGGGGAGGCCAAGCTGGGAAATCCCAGGACCTGCCAGATGTGGATGGCACTCCAGTCTTTCCCTGCTAGCTCTGCCATGCTGCTTTTGTGTTTGAGCAGAAGAGCCCCGCTGCTAGATTCCCTTGCAAGCTACCACTTGCTTCGTACCCTAAAAACTTAGATACAGGCAGTTACGTTTTTAAGCTATGTTTTAAGTTAAGTTTTTAAGTTAAGTGTTAAAAGCTGTTCTTAAGTCGAATTTGTACGTAACTCAGAACTTGTAGATTTTAAGATTCTGCTCCCAGCTGATAAAAGGACCAATTGTCCCTACCAAGGTTCCCTCTAAGGCAGTGTCTTGCAAACATTTTTGAGCCGGGGCACACTAAACCTAGTGTCCCCAGCTTGAGCCACCTGGAAGTGCGCTGGAATCAGCGTGCCAATGTCAGCGCATGCGCAAAGGCCCTTCAAACGGGCCTTGAGCCGAGAGAAGGACCTGCGCTGGAGAGAAGGGCCGGCAGAGAGAAGAGGCACGTCCTGTAGACAGTCATCCAGCGTAAGCGCCTCTCCTCTTCCCCAGTGTACCGTGGCACACCTGAAATATCAGGAGACACACGGTTTGCGATACACTGCTCTAAGGTATAGTATGCACTACCACACGCTGTTCTTAATCTGACCATGAATCTGCTGGTTTTAAGAAAGGTTTGGACAAGTTCCTGGAGGAAAAGTCCATAGTCTGTTATTGAGAAAGACATGGGGGATGCCAGTGCTTGACCTGGATTGGTAGCATGGAATGTTGCTACTCCTTGGGTTTTGGCCAGGTACTAGTGACCTGGACTGGCCACCATGAGATTGAGCTACTGGGCTTGATGGACCATTGGTCTGACCCAGTAAGGCTATTCCTACGTTCTTATGCTGCAGGAGAAATGTAGGAGTTTATGTGACTGGAAATACTGCTCAGTGAAATCAAATGAAGTCGCAATTGCGTTCTTAAGTACGAGTTATACTTAAGTCAAGTGTCTGTAACTCGGGGACTGCCTGTACACAGTTTGTCACAAAGTTGCATACGCAACCCAAGTGCAGAAATCCAAAGGGGATGAAAGAGACCGAAAAGCAAAGTTCAGGAGAGAGATCTTGGAGTGACTGTGTCTGAGGGTCTCAAGGCTGCGGTGGCCATAGCCAGAAGGATGTTAGTTGCATAGAGAGGGGACTGGGTAAAAACGCGAACCTCGTGGATCTTAACCACATGCCCTTAAAAAAAATACTCACCTCGGTTTTCACCGCTGCAGTTCTTGCGGTTTCTCACCTCACAAAATCTATGTTGATAGTCTTAATGGAGACTCCACGGATATCTGTGCAGATAACCCTAGGGGGTTACCAAAGGGCAGTTTTGCCTCTGAACTTTCCGTGGCACTAGACTAGGGGGTTCCCCCTCCCAGGAATACCACGGTTCAAGCAGATCGAAAAGTAGCTGCCTACTAACTTAATGGTAGTCTGAAAACAAAGGGGTGCTCAAAAGTCGGGTTGAGTATCTTTTCCCAAAGTTCAGCCTTAGGAGTCGCGCCTCAGACTCACAGGAGCGGGACTGGGTAAAACGGGGATCCCGCGGACCCCACGCAGATCTCTACTGCACAGCCTTAAAAAGAAAGCAGCCATGGCACGGGGTCCGCAGGGATCCTCATTTAACTACCGCAGACCTCACGGATCCTCATTCCCCCCCCCCCCTTCCAGTGGAATCCATGTGGTCCTCAGGAGTTTTAAAAAAACAAACCCATACCACGGCCGCTTTTAGTTCTGTGGGGTCCGTTCACCCCCGAGGTGAGCAATCAGCAGATGAACGGAAGCATTGATCCTTCTGTACAAGTCGCTGATGAGGCCTCACTTGGAGTATGCTCCGTTTTGGTGGCCATATCTTGCTAAGGAGACTCGAAACGGTTCCGAGAAAAGCAGCAGAAATGATGTGAAGTTTCCCCCAAAAGACATTTGAGATGAGAGTTGAAGACCTGAATATGTGAGGGAGGGGGCGATATCGTGCAGACATTTAAATATTTGAAAAGTATTAATATGCAATCAAACCCTTTCCGGAGAAGGGTAAGAAGTAAAATTAGAGAACACAGGTTAAGGGTACAGAGGGACTATTTAGAAGTAATCCTAGGACGTACTTTTTCCTGGAGGGGTGATGTGTGCTTGGAATGACCTCCATGTGTGGGAGAGGCCCAGAGGATTCCTATCAGTATTTCTTTACTTTTCTCCCAAGGGATGGTTTGCATTAATTCATTCAGGTACTCAAGCATTTTCTCCTTCTGTCCTGGTGGGGCTCACAATCTATCTGGGGCAACGGGGGGGTTAAGTGACTTGCCCAGGGTCACAAGGAGCAGCGTGGGCTTGAACCCACAACCTCAGGGTGTTGAGGCTGTAGCTTTGACCACTGCGCCACACTCTCCTCATTGGAAAGAGAATGAAATCAGAGCAACTTAGGCAGCAAATCCAGGGTTTGGGAAGTAAGAGTAGTGTCGGGCAGACTTCTGCAGTCTTTGTCCTGATTATGGATGGATCTGGTTGGCCTAGAGAAGGCTTCGAGGGCAGCTTCATTAGGGACTGGGTAAAACGCGGACTGCACGGACCTTGCGGATCTTAACCTCATGCCCTTAAAAATCTGCTCACCTCGTGGGTGAACGGAATCTGTGAGGTCTCTGGGAGTTAAAACGAAGATCTCTGTGGGGTCCGCACTTTACCCCCTCCTGACTACAAAGAGAAAGAAATCAGTAAGTGTAGAAGTTAAAATACAGACCCTACGGAACTAAAAGCGCATGACCTTAAAAAGAAAGTGACCGCGGCGTGGGGTCCCCAGGGATCCTCCTTTTTAAACTCAGGTGGACCTCATGGATCTCGCTCACTCTACAGATCCTCGTTTTAACACCTGCGGACCTCACGGATCCCGCTGGAGGGGGTAAGATGAGGATTTATGGGGTGAGCGGGATCTGTGGGAGCTAAAACAAGAATCCCTGCAGACCCCATGCTAGGACCACTTTCTTTTTAGGATCATGTGGTAGACGTCCACAAGGTCCGTGGAATCCTTGCGTACAGGTCCGTCAGAAATAAACTGAAATTACAAAGCTGTAGCTGTCAAAACCGAGGGAAGCAGATTTTTAAGGGTGTGTGGTTAAGATCCGAGAGGTCCAGTTTAAAATGCCTGGCAGACCGTTAGGGTCTGTGCCCCGAAAATGATAACTTAAGCTCAAGAGTATGTATGCATATGTTTAGTTGCAGACTAGTGACAGATAACTTAATTAATAAATTAGCTGCTAATTAATTGTTATTAACCAGTAATTGGCTATAATTGGCTGTTAATTAGTGTTACATGCCCTGATTCAAACCACAGGGGGCTGCTGGAGGCAGTGCAGAAGACTCCCCCCTCCCCCAAGACAGATGTGGCAAAAGTGGACCGGAAAAGGCCACCTACCATTTTAATAAAACCAGAGAAACTTTTAAATATCAGTCTGCATTGCTCTTTATCTCTCGGCTGCCCCATGCTGTAGGTATTTTCCTGGTAGAAATTGCGTGTCCAGCAATCTGTGCACCATAAGGACTGCTGTGAATCTCCCTCTGTGGCCCCCCAGCTCTATTTGCTTTGCCACTTTTAGCAGGCAGAGGGCATTTAAATAAAGAAGCAAGTGTTGATCTTCCTAATGAGTCGTGCTATGCTTGCTGGCAAGGCGATCATGCCACGCGGTTAAACAGCGGATGAAGGAAGCAATTCGGCTTGTCCTTGGTGCCATCGGGATAGTCCTCCAGTGATCTTAAGCAGGGAAGCAGTGAAGAACAGAAGGCGAGTGTGGCTGGGAGAGTTCAGAGTCATTCTGTTAGCTATAGGCAAGTGCCTGGGCAGAGCTGGTCAGCTATAGTAACATAGTAACATGGTAAATGACGGCAGAGAAAGACCCAAATGGTCCATCCAGTCTGCCCAACCGTACATGCTCTATAAATTAGTAATTTAATTTAAACGGTCCTTTTTTATAGATATTTCTGGGCCAGAAACCCGGTATTGTGCTTAGGTTCCATCTTCTGGAGTCTCCATCAAAGCTCACTCCAGCCCGTCTAAACCATCCCAGCCACTGAAGCCCTCACCAGCCCTTCCTCAACTGAATGGCCCTCTACTCATAGGAACTCAGCGTATGGAGCATCACAGAGCATTCAGCGCACCAGCCTGCGCTAAAAACCGCTTTTGCAGTTTTGTAAGGGGGGGAGGGGGGAGAGTTTAACAGCACGTTATAGTGTCTGGCAGTATGAAGCGTGGTGAGGCAGCATAAAATGGAGCATGACAGTGGATTGTGATGCTTGATACTACATGGCACGTAACAGTGCATGGCCTGGTCGGACAATACAGACCTGTTAATGAGAATATATGCTGGGTGTGCCTGGCAAAGTGTGGAAGTGTCAGCCATGACAGTACGTGGCATGGCAAGGTAATACGTAAGAGCGCATGGACAGAGGCGTTAGCTATGACATGGAATGGATGGCATACTGGAATACTGTGTACAATTCTGGAGGCCGCATTATCAAAAAGATGTGCGGAGAGTTGAGTTGGTTCAGCGAATGGCCATCAGGATGGTCTCAGATCTCAAGGATCTCCCGTATGAGGAACGACTGGGTAAGTTGCAGCTGTACTCACTCGAGGAACGCAGAGAGAGGGGAGACATGATCGAGACGTTCAAATATATCACAGGCTGTATCGAGGTGGAAGAGGATCTCTTTTTCCTTAAAGGACCCACGGCAACAAGAGGGCATCCATTGAAAATCAAGGGTGGAAATTTCATGGCGACACCAGAAAATATTTCTTCACTGAAAGGGTGGTTGATCGCTGGAATAATCTTCCACAACAGGTAATTGAGGCAAGCAGCGTGCCAGATTTTAAGAAAAGATGGGACTGGCATGTGGGATCTCTTCATGGAAGTAGTTAGGGGGTGGGCCATTAGTATGGGCAGACTAGATGGGCCATGGCCCTTTTCTGCCGTCATGTTCTATGTTTCTAGTATCGGCGATGGTTGATGTTGTTGCATAGAGAGTGGTATTTTGACTGCAACTATTTCATCGAAGGTTAGAGGAAGAGGTGAGTTTTATAGCCTTCCTGAAGTTCAGGTGGCCTTCTAGGGATCTGATGGTTGGTGCCATTTATAGAATCTTTGATGTTTCAGCCCATCCTGCCACAGGAGCTCAGAATGGGTTACAAATCGGGTCCTTTAACACAGGCCTCCAGTCGTTTGGGGAAGTTCTTAACCGCCTTGTCGATCGGTCCCTGTGACAGGCACCTGCAGCGCTTCCTTGAGGCTTTGGGTAGCGCTTGCGATGGGCCTCCCACATTCCTCCCCAAACGTGGTAATCCAAGGGATTTAGGTCTAGCAAATTTGTTTACAAAAGTCTACATCACTGTGACGTCATTAACAGTAAGCTTGCTGGTGTTTTGTTTCCAAATAATGGCAGTTTTACCATGAAAGCATGCTTGAATGCCTAAAAATTGCTGGCTGCTCATGCCAAAAAGTCTGAGACTTTGCCGGCTTTAAAGGTAATCTTATTTCACTCAGCACATAAACATAGGGCTCCTTTTACTAAGGTGCGCTAGCGTTTTTAGCGCACGCACGAAATTACCACGTGCTAAACCGTGCGGTACGCTTCTAGAATAACACCAGCTCAATGCTATTCCGCGTGTTAAGGCCCTAACGCCCATAGATGATAGCAACCAAGAAAGCTGAAATCCCAAGCGGTTGCTGGAAAACAGCAAAAAACTCTACGGAGCCCTTGTTTTGGGTTTTTTTTGGCCTCACCCAGTAGATATGATGCTAATTGTGTGCAATACAAAGAAAGAGCTTAACAGGGCAGCTGAGGCAGCAAGTGAGGTTGAGATATATTGATAGCTTAAGATGATTGGGATAAATAGATGGGGTGGAGATGGCTAAACATTTACTGTTTTCGTCTTTGTATGGCAACATCCTAGAATTGTTTACCATTTCTTGTAGTAAGTCACTGAATTGGCGTGGGTCATGTTGATATAGTAACACTTCTTATGAAGTCTTATGAGCGAAGGTCATTTTGGATGTGTTGATGTAGGGCATTTTCTGAAACTTAAACATAAGACTAGCCTTACTGGGTCAGACCAAAGGTCCATCAAACCCAGTAGCCCATTCTCAAGGTGGCCAATCCAGGTCCCTAGTACCTGGCCAAAACCCAAGAAGTAGCAACATCCCATGCTACCGATCCAGGGCAAGTAGTGGCTTCCCCATAACAGACTATGGACTTTTCCTCCAGGAACTTGCCAACCCTTTCTTAAAAACCAGCTAAGCTATCTGTGTTCCAGAGCTTAACCATTCTCTGACTGAAAAAAAGTTCCTCCTACTGGTTTTAAAAGTATTTCCCTGTAACTTCATCTAGTGTCCCCCAGTCTTTGTAATTTTTGATGGAGTGAAAAATCGACCCACTTGTACCCGTTCTACTCCACTCGGGATTTTGTAGACTTATTTAGCTCTGGCACACTAAACAGAACAATTATAAAATTGCAAAACCAACAAGAAAATTACATTTGAGAATTATTTAAACGCCTTGGTGCATAAAATAATACTAAGGCTTCCTTTTACGAAAATGCGACAGCAATTTCTAGCGCAGAGAGCCGTGTTGAATGGCCCATGCTGCTCCTGACGCTCAAAGAGTTCCTCTCTGCGCTAGAAAATGCTATCACAGTTTCGTAAAAGCTATCAACGTTGTAGCAATGTTGTAGTTCAAATAATGCCCCTATGTGCCAACATCAAGATTTTAAATTTAATCCTAAATTCTGTTGGTAACCAATGGAATTTCAAATACACGGGAGTCACATGATCTCTAATATGTAGATGAACAAACAACTGAATTGCACCATTTTGTACCGTTTGTAAACGTTTTAATTGCCCTGCCGTTATTCCCGCATATACTAGATTACCAAAATCTAAAAGCAATGGTGAAATTAAAGTAGATAGACTAGAATTGCTAATCAATGTATGGATGTGCTTGTTCTTGAAGGCAAATGAACTCAAAACGCGGCTCGATAGTTGACAAGCAAAGGCATTTCATCATCCACCATCTGCAGTTCTCTTTTTCTCAATTTAATTTCTGTCAGAGCAGAAAATCCAAGTTCACAAACATAAGAAGATCCAAATGGTAACAAAGCCTTGATTGCTTTGTTGCTCAAATTAAGATGACTACTGCATAAAAAATAAAATTAAAATTAGTTGCCCTTAGTTTTCAAGGACCAATCACGTCAAAGAATGATGCTCTTCTGGGCGGTTGTATCCTTTTGCACACAGACGCTCATAACATTGATAGACTCTTGCCTACACGATGTACATGCCATCTATTTTAGTGTATACTTATGAAAGGGATTTTTAAAAATAAAGGTAAATTCTGGAATCTCATTGGGACACAAGGTTTGAGAGACGCTCATTTTCAAATCACTTAGACACACAATGGTGCTTTGAAAATAAACCCCTCACTTTCCTATCACGCATAAGACGATTCGCATGCTGGTATTTACAGTAAAGCTGGTACTGATGTGTCGTGGTGTAGTATTATACCGCCAGGCAAGAGTCTGCAATGTGAGCAAAAGGACAAACAAACACTCGTCTTGCTCATGCTATCGGATCAAACAAGGTCTCAGAAATTCAGGATGTTGTGTGCGTTGTAGTTATTAGGGATGGGATATTTTTCATCCAGAAATACAACCCAGCACTTCAAAAGCTTCAGTACCACATTTTTTGGCAAAAATGTCAAAATACTCTAACGTTCCCTCAGTAGCGATTCTCTTCACACAGGTTCACAGCTATCGTCATCGAGTACATGAAACATGAGAACATAAGAATTGCCACTGCTGGGTCACGCGGCGGCCCTTAGGTCAAAGACCAGCACCCCGAGTCTAGCCTTACCTGCGTACGTTCCAGTTCGGCAGGAACTTGTCTAACTTTGTCTTAAATCCTTGGAGGGTGTTTTCCCCTACGACAGACTCCGGAAGAGCGTTCCAGTTTTCTACCACTCTCTGGGTGAAGAAGAACTTCCTTATGTTCGTACGAAATCTATCCCTTTTTAACTTTAGAGAGTGCCCTCTCATTCTCCCTACCTTGGAGAGGGTGAACAACCTGTCTTTATCTACTTTGTCTTGAATCCCTGGAGGGTGTTTTCCCCTATAACGGACTCCGGAAGAGCGTTCCAGTTTTCCACCACTCTCTGGGTGAAGAAGAACTTCCTTACGTTCGTACAGAATCGATCCCCTTTTAACTTTAGAGAGTGTCCTCTCGTTCTCCCTACCTTGGAGAGGGTGAACAACCTGTCTTTATCTACCAAATCTATCCCCTTAAGTACCTTGAATGTTTCGATCATGTCCCCTCTCAATGTCCTCTGTTCGAGGTGAGATAACTTCTGACTTAAATACAATTTAATAATATTCAGAAACATTCGTTTCACACTTACCGTATTTTCAAAAATGTAGTCCCGGGCCAACGTGAATCCTGAAATGTAAATAGTATTCCAGAGTGAAAATTAAATTATTGGAAGGAAGCAACAGGAACAAGACCGAGGAGCAAAGCTTTGGGCTCCTTTTACTAAGGTGCGCTAGCGTTTTTAGCGCACGCAGGAAACTACCGCACGCTACACTTCTACAACTAACGCCAGCTCAATGCTGGCATTAAGGTCTAGCACACGCTAAAGCCCTAACGAGGCCTAGTAAAAGGAGTAATGGAAGTAGAGTCCATCAATCCAAAGGCACTGCCCTCGGCTAGTTACAAAAATGACATATACAAATACATCTATATTAAAAATAGAGGCAGAAATAAAATTGACCCAGAATTAAAAGAGTCCTACTTTCAAGGAGCTGCTTGAGTCTGTGATTTGCGAATACGCATGAATTCAAACTCTGCATCTCTCTCATGTCAAATGTGAGTGTTATCAGGGTATCCACATACATACACATGACCTAACAGCTAAGGTTGCTGATTGCTCTGGGTCCCCCCAAACCTGCCCAAAGCAAAAGGAGGCACAGCCTGTTGGAAACTTTTGGGCCTCTCCTTCTGATGTAGCTCTTCCACTTTCCCTAGGAAGCTGTGCAATATTCCCTTGCAAGTAGTAAGTTGATCCTCTGGTGGACCTCCGGGGTGTGGCAGGATTTACTCTGCGCAATTCAAGAATTTAGTGGCGAGTCCTTGTTTTAGAAATGATGTCAGATGCTTCCCAACAGTGCTCTTGAGTCTTTGGCAGCTGCCACGTTTCAAAGAGTGTCCTGGATTATAGACTGTGCCGAGATTGGTTCATGCAGCACCCAGAGAGAATTTGGGATTCTTGTCCTCGTAGATCCCAAAGGTTCAGGGAACGTTGGGTGACATCTCCTTACAAAAAGCACGACACAGAGAAATGTCCCTTCCACACAGCAAGTAAAAGTCTGCATGTCAGATGGTTGCTGGGTTTAATCTCTGGCAAATTACAGTTGCCTGATAAGTTAACAGACAACAAATTTTTTTTTATCAAGTCAAGCAAGCTTTAGTTTCCATTTCCCAAGCTGACTTTCAGACATTAATTTCTGTTCTTACTGTGAAAGCATAGAGGGAGGAGCCTAAGGCCTGATTGGCTCAGCTGCCTAAGACCCCTCCACTTGGGAGGAGCCTTAGGTGTCTGAGCCAATAAGGGCCATAGGCCTCTCCCTGTGCATCACATGATGCACCAGAGAGAGGAAGGCCCGCCATTTTGGACTGGCAGGCCTCGAAGCAGGAGGGACCGTACATCTCTCCTGCTCTCAACTTGTCACAAAGATACCGGGCCGGGTTCGGGGGGGGGGGGGATTGGTTCAGGGGAGCATCCGGTGGCAGAAGGTAGTGAGTATCCCTCCTGCCATTTTTCATTTGCACTGGGGGGCCTCTATTGGCAAGAAGGAGTGGGCATCCCTCCTGCCAATTTTCTCTTGTGCGGGGAGGGGAGGCATACCTCCTGCCAATTTTTGCCGTGTGTGTGTCTTCTAGTGCTGGTTTATGTGGGTGTCTTTGGGGAGGGCTGTCATCGGAGGGCGGAGGGGGGGCAGCATGGCATTTTTTTTTATTTAAATGAGGCAGATATTGTGCATGTGTAACACATGCACAACATCTGTGTCATTTAATACAAAAGAAAAAAGCCCCAACAGCTGAGGGGCTTCCTCTGCCACTCAGCTGTTAGGGCTTCCCCAAACCAGCTCTGCACATGTGTCAATTGCTCTCAAAGCGACTGAATGGAGAGGGATTACCACGAAACTCTGTGCACATAATTTGCATGGAGGTTTGTTGGTGCATCAATCGCTGCTCCAGAGTCGTCCAACGGCGATTTACACGGTCTTAATGACCGTGTTTTGTACATCTAGACCCGAGTCCTGCCGTGATGCCTATCTCTCTTCCCAAGAGCAGGGAACACTGCCCCCGTCTTCCTGGCAAGCAGGAGATCTGAGCTAGTCCAAAATATTTCCTTATTGCCTGAATCTTTTAGCATCATATCTTATGACATTTCACGGTCGAAATTCCTCTGCATGCCTTCCTGAGGCATTTGAATATGTCCGTCATATCCACCCCTCTATCTGCTAATCTTTCTGAACAGATGTTTTCTGGCGAGTTTAATTTCAGAGAGATTCTTGGCAATAATTCCTTCATGGCAGTTCTTTCCTCGCCTGTGAAAGAGTTGATTGTCACTGAACGCTGACGTATCAGTACTGCACATTCAGCAGTGTGTACCTCTGTTAAATTAGAAGCTGGTCTGCAGTGAATGAACAGGGGGCTTATTATGGAGGATTGCGGTTCCACGATGGCGTATAGATCGCAGATGAATGCACTTATTCCAGTTAAAACCAGTGCTGCCAAAGTCTAGACATTATTCAACAGGTAGACGTTAAGTCAGTGTGCACAGTGAGTGATTGTCATGTGCTAGTCAGGACAAACAGAATGCCTACTTTTTTCAGTGTATTCTAGAGACAAATTGTGGGTTTCTCCATGTTAATTGTGATTAGACAGGATAGAATCCAAAATACAAACGAAAAGGCACAGAGGAAGGGACAATTCCAGGACCGGGGTGGCAACTTTAGGGCAAGCAGAATCCTCTTTCCTGTTTACTAACCTGCCACCGTCCCCCCACTGAAACACAAGAGTTGCCAAGTAAGATGCAAGGAATATGACACAAATGCATTTCTGTTTTCACAGTGATCCCCAGAAGCTGTGACCAGAATGACAGTGGAAACCTCTGAAGAGATCAATTTTCTCAATGACAGCAGAAGATCGCACACGCAGAATGGTGAAGGGTGTGCAAGACACCGTGACGGCAGGATCTTTCTAGAAAAACAGGAGCAGGCACACATCAGTGTGATGCAGCTCTTGCTAAAGAGATTACGAACGCATTTCAGCTGCACCCCAGCCAGATTTAAAGACTGGCTTTTCGGTTTCTTTCCAGTTTTGCAATGGCTCCCAAAGTACAAACTGAAGGAATACGTTCTGGGTGACGTCATGTCGGGTCTCATTGTGGCCATTCTTCTGGTTCCTCAGTCAATTGCATATTCTCTCTTGGCTGGGCAGGAACCCATCTATGGCTTGTACACATCATTTTTTGCCTGTCTTATTTACTTCCTAATGGGCACATCCCGTCATATCTCGGTGGGCATTTTTGGGGTGCTGTGCCTGATGGTGGGCGAGGTGGTGGAAGAGCAACTCGAGGCAGCTGGCTATAATACACTTCACGAAAGTCGAAATGACCTCTTCAACGTAAGCGCCTACGAACATAACAGCACACTGACGTCTGCTACTGTCAACCAGTCGGCAGAGTTGGTGTGTGGGAGGAGCTGTTATGCCATCGCCGTTGGAACCACTGTGACCTTCATGGCGGGAGTTTATCAGGTAGGAACATAGCCCTGACAGACTGAAAAAGCTAGGGCTTTTCTCCCTGGAAAAGCGGAGACTTAGAGGAGACATGATAGAAACCTTCAAGATCAGGAAGGGCATAGAAAAAATAGACAGGGACAGATTTTTCAAATTAAGGGGATCAATAAGTACAAGGGGGCACTCAGAGAAATTGAAAGGGGAGAAGTTTAGAACAAACGCCAGGAAGTTCTTTTTCACACAGAGGGTGGTGGATACATGGAACGCGCTACCGGAGGATGTGATAAACAGGAGCACGCTACAGGGGTTCAAGGAAGCTTTGGATAGGTACTTGGAAGACAAAGGGATTGAGGGGTACAGATAAGAGTAGAGGTAGATTATAGGGATGGGATTAGAGGTAAGTTACAAAATTAATCAGGGACCACTGTTCAGGCACTAGGCCTGATGGGCCGCCGCGGGAGTGGACCGCTGAGCAAGATGGACCTCTGGTCTGACTCAGCGGGGGCAACTTCTTATGTTCTTAAGTGCTTTGTTCATGGGTTATATACCGAGGAGTCAGTTTGATAATTGTGCACCCATACATAGAAACCCAGGGGGCACCTGGAAAGAACTTCTTTAAATGTTGGCGTCTGCTTTCTTTTATAGAATGTGAGCATACCAGTAAATTATACGCCTACAATTTAGACGTGGGCACTTCTGCCACCCATAGAGTTGGCATCAACGAGCATGCTTAAAAAGCCAGCCATAGAAACGCAAATTATAGTGTTCTATGCGTCATGAGAATGAACGTGAATCCTACACATGCCCAGACTCTGCCTATCTGAAAAATATCCACTATGTAAGGAGGTTACAGCAGCCAAACTGATTTTCAGAAAGAGGAAATACGATCCCGTGTCTCCTCTTTTGAAGGCACTTCACTGCCTTCCAGTTCATTTCAGAATCCAGGTTAAATGTGCAAGTGGAATATTTAAAATTCTATGTGGAATTGTTTTTTTGCCTTTGGTCTCCATTTCCATTAACTCTTTACGAACTATGAGATCAAGAACTTCTCAATTGTATAAACTTGCTTTTCCTTCATTTAAGGTACAGGTTATAGGTCTCGTTCCTTAATCTACACCTTCACTTCAATCTGGAATGAGTTTCCTGTAGAGATCAGATCGATTTCTTCTCTTTATACTTTTAGAAAATCTCTAAAAACAATACTTTTTCAAAAAACACTATATAAATAGTTCTACTAGAAGATTTAGGATTGTACTATGTAAACCGAGTCGAGCTTCTTTTTAAGAGGATGACCCAGTATAAAAACTAAAGGGTTGGATATGCCAATGGGTGGAATTTTTGTTTTTACTCACATATGTGGCAATTTAATGTAAAGGGGATGGGACTTGCTGTACCACTTTTTCTGTGTGGTTACAATGAAGGCAGTTTACCTATTTTTTTTTTAGACAGGTACTTAATTTGTGTACCTGGGCCAATGAAGTGTTAGGTGACTTGGCCAGAGTTACAAGGAATTGAACTAACAGCCGCTCTAACCACTGGGCCACTCCTCCACTGTACAGCCTTACCCCGTAGGTAACCCATAGTGTTATCTTTGAAAAGTAATTACGATTAGTGAAGGTTAAATGTGGAAACAGAACAGATGAGATTATAAGAAAACTGCCAAGAATCGAACAGATAAAGAGGAAGGCGGATGATAGCAAAAGGAAACCAGAGAGGCCTGCGTGACTAGAGAGGGAGGGTGCAAACACCCAGGCAGAAGTGAGAATAAACTTGTACTGCAGTAATGAGAGATGACGAGGGTGGGATTAATTCAGAGCGGCACGGGGGTTACTACCAGGGAAAGAAAGGAAGAGACATGCCTACAAGTCAGTTCTTCCCAGATCAACACCTAAAACGTAAGCATGCACGCTCAGTGATACTTATCCCACCTTCTGAAATCCATGAAGGCCCAAAACTTTGAGAAGCATACTCTAGCGTTTAACTAAATAAATAACTATAGCCACTTCCTCTACGGGGATTTTTCCAATGCTATTCTTAGCAAAAGCCCAGCGCACACTACCTACAGCGCCTCCTGCTGCTCACAGCCACAAATCGCGAGGCCGGCTGAAGCAAATTTTTAAGCACTTTAATCTGACAATAAAAAAGTAGCTTAGTGACCTATGCAGAAGGATCGCTGGTTATGATGATGTTTCTTCAAGTGATATCTCTGCTGCTGTGAGCAGTTTTTCAAGTTCTGGTAATTTCCCTGGAGAATGTCCAACAAATATCTTCTTCCAGCTGAAAGGTCAGTGGGTTGCACGGAGGTTCTGAATGCACAAATCAATTTATTTGAAGTCTCCACCATCTGCTAGTCAATGGAAATGTAGAAAGACAACATACTGGGTCAGACCAGTAGCCCGTTCTCAATCCAGGTCCCTAGCACCTGGCCAAAGCCCAAAGAGTAGCAACATTCCATACAGAATCCCAAGGAATAGCAAGATTCTAGAACCCCCAGAGTAACAACATTCCATGCTACCGATCCACGGCAAGAAGAGGCTTCCCCCATGTGTTAATAACAGACTATGGACTTTTCTTCCAGGAATATGTCCAAACCTTTCTTAAAACCAGCTACACTATCTGCTTTCCAGAGCTTAACTATTGTGGGAGTGAAAAAATATTTCCTCCTATATTTTATCGAGTGTCCCCTAGAATAAGGAGGAGCAAGGTCATCCGGTGCAGGATCTGCTCTTGTGCTCTTAAGAGGTGAAGATTTCTATCGCGTGGCATACGGCAGCACAAAGAAGATGTCGGCTGAAGTGTCTTCCTTCCCATAATGCCTTAGATTCCTTTGGCTGCCTTTTTCTCACATACCCGTCACTGCCTGGGGAGTGTTTAAAGGTAAGCGTCTACCTCAACGCACTTAGCGGATGTAGGCGCTTAATTAAATTTATCAATAGGCTAAGTCGAGAATGCTAATTGTCAATTAACACCTCCTGATTAGCATTAATTAGGAGTAATTGAACATTAGTCACCTAGCACAGAGCATAGTTAAAAATGGGTGTGGTTAGGGGGAAGATGGTGGGCGTGTTGCTGACTTAGGTGCCGGCGTTTAGGCCAAGAAAGCCCTGGCATATATATGGCGCACCAAATGCCACTTAGTCGGCGCTAAGCGTAGATTCTATACGGTGCAGAATTACAATGAATTTAGTTACTTATTTATATACCACTCAAGTATTTCTCCCTATCTGTCCTGGCAGCTTACACTCTATCTAATGTCCCTGGGAGATTAAGCGACTTCCGCAAGGTCACAAGGAGCAGTGTGGCTTTGAACCCAGCACTGAATCTTGGGCTCCCACTGCCCGATATCTGTCTGCCTTTCTCCTAACCCTGCTCTAGAAATTGCTGTTGCTAAATCACTTCTGGGATTTTTTCCACATTGACTCTCTCGTTCTTTACTCAGTGCATGGGAAGGTTCAACATTTTGGCTGTCTGCTTTCAAGTAGAGGGTGTGCTCCTACTGACAGGAGATAAGGCACAAATCGTGCAATTTTGCAGCCTTGCTTAAATCGGTTTACTGCTCTATATAGAAACCATAAATCAAGTAGCTAAGGGTGTGTATTGACTCTCTCAACAATCAGTGAGCAAAGAATGAAGTTACACCTGCGTATTAACAGTCAAATGAACAAGAACATAAGAAGGGGCAGAGCGAAGGTCCATCAAGCCCTGTATTCTGTTTCCAGTACTGACCAACTCAGCTCCCAGGTACCTGGCAAGATCCAAAAGAGTAACACACATTTTATGCTGCTTATCTTAGGTAGGGTTACCAGATTTTTCTTTGGGAAAATCCAGATCCATGGCCATGCCCCCAGGACCACCCAATTCTGCCCCCAGCCCATGCGTGTGTGCACATGACATCACCGCGTTGCGTCCACACATGTGCAGATGCGTGATTATGTTGTGGGCCGGGATAGCAGGGATCCCTCCCGTCTCCTTTCTCAGCCGATTCTAAAAAATTTTTAAACTCCCTCCTGCCTCCCTCGTATACCTTTAGTATCCCTGGTGGTCCGGCAGTGAATTGTGGTGGGAGTGACCTTCCTTCGCTCCTGCCCATGCAGAGCTGCTAGCTTATTGGCTACCGCGACAGCTCATGGCAGCAAATCAGCTAGTGGCTTTGCACAGGCAGGAGCAAAGGAAGGTCGCTCCTCCTGCGATTCACCGCTGGACCACCAGGGATACTAAAGGTATGCAGGGGAGGTGGGAGGGAGGTCTCAAGTCATTGGGAGGGAGGGAGGACAGGGTACAGAGCCTGGCAGGACAGGGCAAGTCAAAGCACTGCACTTGAATATTACCTCCCCTGGTTTATATTTGAGTCAACTTTTTCCCTCCTTTTCTGGGGGGAAAAAGGTTACCTTGGTTTATATTTGGGTCAGTTTATATTCGAGTATATACAGTAACTGTTTTCTGTGTCAGATATGAACGTATTAGGGCGAGCAGTTCTGTTCTTCTAATAGCAACTCCTAGCTGATGCTGCTAAACCGCCTACATCCTTGTTTTTGGTACAGACAGTATTGCAAGTTGTTTTTAATAATAATAATTATAATATTGAGAGCTTTGAACCTGCACTGATTTCAATTTCTTTTGTATACAATCCTTTTAGGTTGCCATGGGAGCCCTTCAGGTGGGATTCGTTTCAGTCTACCTCTCGGATTCCTTGCTCAGTGGATTTGCCACCGGTGCATCCTTCACGATCCTTACCTCCCAAGTCAAATATCTCCTAGGTATAAATATTCCACGCAGCAGTGGGATTGGTTCTCTCATCCGTACCTGGATACATATTTTCCAAAACATCCACATGACCAATATTTGTGATCTTGTCACCAGCGTACTGTGCCTTCTCATTCTTGTTCCAACCAAAGAGATAAACGAGTGCTTCAAATCCAAACTTAAAGCTCCAATCCCCATCGAACTCTTTGTGGTCATTGTAGCCACCATAACGTCTCATTTTGGGCATCTCCATGAAAAGTATGGCTCTAGTGTAGCTGGGAATATCCCTACTGGATTCTTGATGCCCAAAACACCAGACTGGGGTCTGATTCCTAATGTCGCCGTGAGTGCCTTTTCCATAGCCTTAATTGGCTTTGCCATTACCGTGTCACTGTCCGAGATGTTTGCCAAGAAGCACGGTTACACCGTCAGAGCCAACCAAGAGATGTACGCGATTGGTTTCTGCAACATTATTCCTGCCTTCTTCCACTGCTTTACAACTAGTGCAGCTCTGGCCAAGACCCTTGTCAAAGAGTCCACGGGCTGTAGAACCCAGGTCTCAGGGGTTGTGACTGCCTTGGTTCTTCTGTTGGTTTTGCTAGTTGTGGCACCGCTGTTCTATTCCCTTCAGAAATGTGTCTTGGGAGTCATAACAATTGTGAACCTTCGAGGGGCCCTCAGAAAGTTTGCGGATCTACCCAAAATGTGGAAACTGAGCAGAGTGGACACGGCAGTCTGGCTAGTGACCATGGCCTCATCAGCATTAGTAAACACCGAGCTCGGCTTGCTGATCGGAATTTGCTTCTCGATGCTGTGCGTTATTTTACGCACTCAGAGGCCAGCCGCTGTGCTGCTCGGCCAGGTGGATGACACCGAAGTCTACGAGTCGATCTCGGCTTACAAGAACCTGAAGACTGATCCAGGCATTCAGGTTTTCCGCTTTGAGGCCCCTTTATACTATGTGAACAAACAGTACTTTAAGTCGGCCTTGTACAAGCAGACCGGGCTTAACCCCATCTCAGTGCTAGCGGCTAAAAAGAAGGCTGCGAAAAGGAAATTAAAAGAGCAGAAAAGGGAAGGGGTTGTGAGCTTCAGCAACAAGGAGGACGAGGCTGAAGCGTCGGTGCAACTTTTCCCCGAGTTGTTGCCTTTTCACACCCTGGTGATCGATTGTGCTGCCATTCCGTTCTTGGACACAGTGGGGATCAACACAATGAAAGACGTGCTGAAAGAGTTCAAAGATATCGGGGTTCAGGTCCTGCTGGCTCAGTGCAACCCCTCGGTCCGAGCTTCCCTACACAGAGGGGAGTACTTCAAGACTGAGGAGGAGAATCTGCTTTTCTATAGCCTGCATCAGGCCATCTGCTTTGCACGGAACGAGTGTTTGTACAACAGAGGCCCTGCGGCTGCTCTTAGCCCTTCGTGAGCCCAGCAGAAAAAACAACCTCAGAAAGATCACATAATAATTGAACTTGGGTCAAGAAAAAAAGCATTAATTATATTTTTATAGCGTATGAACATTTAATTTTTAGGGGGAGACTTGGACACTGCTTTTTGCATTTTTACAACCACGTTCAAAGTGGTTTACATACAGGTACTTCAAGCATTTCTCCCGGTGGACTCAATATCTAATGTACCTGAGGCGATGGGGGGATTAAGTGACTTGCCCAGAGTCACAAGGAGCAGCGTGGATTTGAACCCCACAACCTCAGGGTGCTCTAACCTCTACACCACTCTATACGTGTACATCTCTTTATACAGATTTTGTGGGTATATATATATATACAGTAGACACAGTAGATATAGATACACACATATACACTCAAGGGGAAATTCTATAAATGCTGCCTTAACTTCAGTGCCTATGTCGAAGGGGGGAGAGTATGGTGCAGTGGTTAAAGCTACAGTCTCAGCACCCTGAGGTCGCGAGTTCAAATCCCATGCTGCTCCTTGTGACCCTGGGCAAGTCACTTAACCACCCCCACCCCATTGCCCCAGGTACATTAGATCGATTGTGAGCCTACCGGGACAGACAGGGAAAAATGCTTGAGTACCTGAATAAATTCATGGAAACCATTCTGAGTTCCCCTGGGAGAACACGACAGAATATTGAATAAATAAATAAGTTAAGAGGGAAATGCAACTTAAGTGAAAATTCAAAGCGCTTAAGCAAATAGTGCTGGAATCGCGCCTCCAGGGGTACCTACCGGCGCCTAACACCGCTGGAAATGGTGTTAGGTTCCACTAGTCACGATTCACATCACAGATAGGCACCGGAAATGTACACCTTGAAAACCCTGGCCTACATTTCCTGCGCCTGTCTTTTCCAAAGGCGTGATTCTCTAAATGGTGCCATCACATGATTGACACATGATCGGCGGCGACCACAGCGCTGTTTAGAGAATCCATAAATGGCACATACTTTCTAGCGATGTTGAGCACGATTGTCAACCATCCACTAGGTGCTGATTATAGAATCGCCGCTAGTGGCGCTGATAGGTGTTGAATCCTTGCAATGTATGGCCAGGGTTTTCAATCTACCTCTAACCACGCCTACTTGCTGGTAGGCGCCTTAGTGTAGATGTCTATAATGTCTACCTGCTAATTAATTTTTAAATGGTTTTTAATGGCACTTTCATTTAATAGCATTGATTGAGCCAATTAAGATTAAAATGTTAGGCAGCTAGATCGGCTAAGCATGATGATCTATAGAATCTGATTCTCAGAGCTCAGAAACAAACATAGGTACATAAATAGTCTGGTTTTATACACACACATATATACCGTTGATATTCATACTTTTAATTGTTTACAGAGTGTTACATGACTCATGGTCTTTTTAATGATTGTTTATTATTGGCTCCTTGAGTTCTGCCCTGCTGGTCAGGATAATTGGAGTCTACTCGTGGATCTTAGATACCTCCAGATCATCTCATATTTTACCTACAAGTAAAAAGAAGGTTCGAAATGGTAAAAGTCTTTAGGGGAAAAGTTATCAACATGAATTACTGTTAAGATGTTTATGATTTATTAAAATCTGATATCCCGCAATTTGCGGCTTACAAAACACAATAAAATCAGCTAAAACAGTGTATCGCAAACTGTGTGCCTCCTGAGATTTCAGGTGTGCCGTGAGAAGCTGGGGTGGAGGAGAGGTGCCGGCTGATTGCCTTCAGGACGTGCCTCTTGCGGCGAGCGCCAGTGCCTCTCCTTCTCTCTGCGCGTATTCCCTGCCAGCAACTCAGGGCCTGTCTGGAGGGCCTTCGCGTATGTGTGGACGTCAGTGTGATGTCACTGCATCGATATCCACGCACTTCCGGATGCCTCGAGCCGCTGCCACTGCGTTTAGCGTGCTGCGGCTCGACAAAGTTTGCGAGACACTGAGTTAAGCCAAGAAAAGGACACCGTTAGACCTAATCTAAATAACGAAGAGAAGAAAACCAAAACCAAACCTCTTTTAGTTGTGGTCTTCTGAATGCAGCCTTTTCATGTCCACCGACAAGTTTCAAGCTTATTTTTAACTTAATGAATCGCTTATTAAATTTTACTAAGCGATGTACAAATTAAAACAAATGAAATATAAATTTATGTCAATTTAATCAGTAAATAACATGGGTTAAACAGACTGACATACAAATTTACAGATACATAAGGAGAAAAAGGGCTGAACTACAATTATTATTATTAGGTATAGAAGAAGGCATAAAAGGTAAGAACGATAGGGAAGAGATACATAAGGAGAAAAAGGGCTGAACTACAATTATTATTATTAGGTATAGAAGAAGGCATAAAAGGTAAGAACGATAGGGAAGGGGGGGGGATGAAGAGTTGTTTGTTTGTTTGTTTTTTAAGAAAAATGAACGTTAAATATGTTTATAAGTCAAAAGCTTCTTTTAAAAGAAAGCTCTTCAGATTGCCTTTAAAACGGTTTAAGTCATTTTCATCTCTAAGATACTGGGGTAGGGCATTCCATAATTGTGGAGCCATTACAGAGAAAATGTCATGACGACGGGTCCCAATAATTTTCAGTGAGGGAACTGCTAAAAGTTTTTGGCTAATGGACCTAAGGGAACGAGATATCCTATGCGGAATAAGTAGTTTATTAATGAATTGAGATTAATTTGAACTTAGAGTTTTAAAGACTAAAAGTAAGATTTTAAAGGTAATGCGATGACTGACAGGGAGCCAATGAGATTCGATCAAAAGTGGTGTAACGTGATCTAAGAATGCCAAATTTTTTTTTAAAAGAGTTTCAACATAGACTTAAATTAAGGCGTCTTATTATACCACTAGCTGATACTGTTTTGCACAGGTCCCATTTCATGCAATGACATCAGGTGACTAATAAGTGGGGTGAACACAAAAATATCAGGTCTTAACGGCAGCCCACATTGACAACTTTCCCCCCTGTATCTTGAAAACCGAAGTCTCCATCTCTCCTGGTTGAAGAAGCACAAGTGGAGCAGAGGTTTGTAAAGACATCATCAGAGTGTGCATCGCACATATTTTCTCAGGATTTATTCAGCATATGGTACAAGACCTCAGTGATATAACCTATGCAATACAAATACAATTATTTGCTATTTCTTTCTAGTCTAATGCACTTGACATGGAGAGAGCTATTTCTCAGTTAGGTTTTCAGTTGGGTTGCCAAATTTTTGTCCAGGGAAACCTGGACACATGGTCCCGCCCTGTTTTGCCCCTAGCCACGCTAAGTCCCACCTCTAGCCCCGCCCTCACAAAGCCTTGTCTTTGTTTTCTGACCTCCAGACCGCGTCTGGAGGGTCTCTGAGTAGGCGTGGATGCTTGTGACATCATCTGCGCGTGCTCAGAGACCCTCCAGACGCAGCTGGGAGGTCGGGGCTTTCCAAAACCTGGACAAACTACCGGGTTTTGGAAAGTCCAATCAGGCACCCACACAATCCTCTAAAAAGAGGACATGTCCGGGTTTCCCCAGAGGTCTGGTAACCCTAGTTTTAGGACCTGTTGCTCTAACTCTTCTGACCTCATCATAATGGATTTTTATTCAAAGCAGCACATGTCCACCTTACAGACTTCTTTTGCAGTGCATTGGCAGAGAAAAGGCTCCCAGAAATGACAACATCTTGAGGCTTTCAATGAAGAATTGTGAAATTTTATCTGCCTTGCAATTCCAGATGTTGGGGCAGTTTTGGAAGCTGTTAAATTGTTCCAAAGTTGGATGGTAAGAAAGAGCGTGAATTCGAGGACCTGGTTGCTGACTTTAAATTGGGGGCCTCGTGTGTTCAGCTAGCCAGGATGACAGAGAAGCAAAGTAGAAGGTGACAAAAGCTGACTTGGACAAGAAGTGATACCACCGAGTGGTGACAGGTCTACAACTGTCTGGAGTAATGTAGAGAAGAAAATCTGGGCTGAGGAGATGGGTCAGGTGGCGTTTTCTTGCTGTCATCCATTTGATTACAATGCCTCTGAGTTAGAAGAGCTACACAGCTCATTTTCGGCCACTGATGGTGTAATTCCTAGCGTGTGCAGCCTTTGTATCTAAGAAAAGCTGAGCCTACTGGATTTAGATTCTGCCCCGGACATGTCCAGACATCTGGTAACCCTAACTCTGGCATTCATCTTCCAGCAACTGGTCTCATTCGCACTTGTGTCCCAGACACCTACCCGACAAGAAACCTTGTTTCGCCAATAGCCTTGGCTGCTTCAGGGGCTAATACTAGCCTTTTCTTCGTGCACAAGTCCACACCAAATGGAGTCCAGGAACAGTAGAATATCTTAGTATTATCCCCTGAAGCAACCAAGGCTATTAGGGTGATAGGTGGATATAGTAGGTTTTGGGGGAGCTTTAGAGGGTTCAGCATAAATTATAAAGGGGTGATGGTGAGATGTATACCTTTAAGGTGTCCCACTGTTCTACTGGCATGTTTATGTGGCCAGTCCATTACAAAGCTGACCCATCCCACTTCTAGATGTCCAAGTAGACGATTTTCATTAAAAAAAATTATTTGGACGTCCTGTTTGAAAATGGACGTTTCTCCACTCCCAAATTTAGACGTTTAGCGGGAAACGTCCAAATTCGGGCTTCGACGTTCTGTCAAAAACATCTTACTGAGGTCACTTAAGGTGCTTTGGACATGTGCCTTAAAATAGATGAATGTAATGTTACACTACTTGTAATTTAGACTTTTTACAGAGGCTCTGCTTATTGTAACCATTAGGTTGTTATCTTGCTCTGCTCCCTTCCTACGTATCCTGTCTACATGTTCTGCCTGTGCCTTTCTTCAATAAACCTTTTCCTGACCAAAAAGTCCAAACGTTGTTTTGCATTTTGACATACATTAACATCCTTCATAAGGTTGCGACTGCCCACATTCTCGTATCGCTTTGAGCTCTAGTTCTACGTTCAGCTACTAGACAAACGCTGCACCTCTGATTCTCTTCTCTCAAACGTTTTCCCTTCCTCCTCTTAAGAAAGATCAGAAAGGACTGGACTCAGGAATGGATCACTTCATCTTCTGACTTGGGCTTCTTAGTTATACAACTAATAAGCGAAATTTATGTAACGTGTGAAGAAAAATCCCAAGAAGACATAGACCTGCAACATGACCCATCATTGGGTTGGTCTTGGTCAAGTGCTTTGTCATGGTCAGAGCTGGGAACAATACAACTGCTGAGTCACGGTTTGTTGGTTAAACACTGCTCCTACCCACAGGGACGAGGTTGATTACCTTGGACTCTACCATTGTTCAGTGCTAGTGGGAGGGGTAGCAGACGAGAAGCATCCACTTCCACATATTTGATTGAGCAGAACCTGTTACTGAGCTAGTACAGCCCCTTTCTGTGTATAGGGTGAGACAGCAAAGAGTAACCCCCTAGAATATTTTGCTCTTTACTCAGCAGCTGTTTGGAATTCCAGTGGGAAATTTTGCAGCCTTATTTTTTTGTTAATACTGTATTTACATTTATGTGGCAAGATATCTTTAAACACAGCAAATTTACACATTTTTTTTTAGAGTGACCACCCAGTGATTTTCTTGCATTCAAAAATGCAGCAACATTAAACTACTCGTAGCTTTGACTTTTCTAGTGTTCTGTAAAGCTGCTGATGTGACATCAGGATGGGTGGGAGTGGGAGGATCTAGAGGCCTGTGAGGAAGGGTGCTAAAGGACTAGAGGGGTGGGGGGCAATGGAGAGTGAAGTGACTCGTCCAGAGTCACAAGAAGCTGCAGTGGGAATCAAACTCAGTTCACCAGGTTCTTGGGCCATCGCACTAACCATTGGGCTACTCAATGCCATTAATCTGTGGCCATTTAAAAAAAAAAAAATTACCTTGAATATTTAGGAGGCAGTAGCAGCTCTTATAAGAGGGGGCCTTAGATGCCTAGACCAATCATAATCTTATGCCCCTCCCAGTGCATCCCAGGATGCACTGGGAAGGGAAAGGCCTGCCATTTTGAAGAGACAGGCCTGTTGGCAGGAGGGAGTGGGTATCATCCTGCTGATTTTCATGGGGGGTGTCCAGATGGCCAAGGCAAAAGGGAGTGGGCATCCCTTCTGATGATCTTCATGGGGGTGGGGTCAGGGGTGTGTGTGTGTGTGGTGGGGGGAGGAGGGGGGCCAGGTGGCTGAGGCAGGAGGGAGTGGGAATCCCTCCTGCCAATCCTCACAGAGAAATACTTTTAAAACCAATAGGAGGAAATATTTTTTTCACTCAGAGAATAGTTAAGCTCTGGAACATGTTGCCAGCGGTTGTGGTAAGAGCGGATAGCGTAGCTGGTTTTAAGAAAGGTTTGGACAAGTTCCTGGAGGAAACGTCCATAGTCTTGTTATTGAGAAAGACATGGGGGAAGCCACTGCTTGCCCTCGATCGGTAGCATGGACTGTTGCTACTCCTTGGGTTTTGGCCAAGTACTAGTGACCTGGATTGGCCACCGTGAGAACGGGCTACTGGGCTTGATAGACCATTGGTCTGACCCAGTAAAACTATTCTTTTGTTCTTATGTGTGGGGAATTCTGGGTGGCCAAGGCAGGAGGGAGTGGGCATCCCTCCTGTCAACTTTTTTTTTAAGTTCATGGGTTTGTGGAAGAGGGCCATCGTTGGGGGATCCTGGCATAAGTTTATTTATTTTTTAATGGACAGAGATGTTATGCATGTGAAACAAGCACAGCATCTATGTCCGTTAACAAAGAAACAAAAAAATCCCCTGCTCTTCCTGTCCAGCAGGAGGTTGCTTCTAGGCGTCCCCTGCCACTCAGCGGTTCAGGGCTTCCTCTGCTGGCTCTGTTCAAGTGTCAGTCACTTCCTCCAATGACTGATTGGATGGGATTATGGCGGAGCTCTGCGAAACTCATTTGCGTGCAAAATGGTTTCAACACCGATTGCCGTTTTCAAATCGGACAATTTACCAGCACCACTGCGGCCCACAGAACTTTAACCGCGATTTTAGTGTATCCAGCAAAATGTCTTTTTTAATTTATTTATAAATTGTTTATTCAAGAAAACAAGTCAAGAAAATAGAAAACAGGTAGAAACACTCAAACAATTTGTGACTATGAGCATAGAAAAAGGCAAAAGAGTCTTTATTGCTGACCAGGCCCCTCCCTCCCTTCCAGGAAAGCCTTGACTCTGTTCAGAAAATAAAAACTAACCGTGTATTTTGGCATGGTCCGGCAGGGTAAGCGCTCTACGAGTGTCGGGGCATTTGGCTTGTGAGCCGCACTGGGACGCTCTGCTATAGCCTTCGTTTAGAATGAGTACAGTTTTTATTTGCCCTCATCTTGTTAAATTGTTTTCCAGTGTTTGTTGTAAATTACAATAGTTTTGGCATAGAGTGATACGGGTAAGGGTAAATTAGATGCACATCTCCCTTGAGAAGCATACAGTGATATGGGGAATAAAACTATGCCAGGGTAGACCTGGCGGGGCCTCTGCGTGTGCGGATCAGCAGACTCGATGGACCCAGGGTCTGATCCGGAGATGGCAATTCTTATGTTCTTATGTATCAAGATTCCGTGCAGAATCTCAAAGTGTAGCAAGATTCCAAAACCCCAAATAATAGCAGCATTCCGGAACCTCCAAAGAGTATCAAGATTCCGTGCAGAATCTCAAAGTGTAGCAAGATTCCAAATCCCAGATAGTAGCAGCATTTCGGAACCCCAAAGAGTGGGGGGACAGGTCCAGGACGAATATCAGGAAGTTCTGTTTCACGCAGTGAGTGGTGGATACCTGGAATGCTCTCCCAGAGGAAGTAATTGCAGAATCCACCCTTCTAGGATTTAAGGGTAAACTAGATGTACATCTCCTTAAGAGTGGCATAGAATGATACGGGTAAGGGTAAATTAGATGCACATCTCCCTTGAGAAGCATACAGTGATATGGGGAATAAAACTATGCCAGGGTAGACCTGGCGGGGCCTCTGCGTGTGCGGATCAGCAGACTCGATGGACCCAGGGTCTGATCCGGAGATGGCAATTCTTATGTTCTTATGTATCAAGATTCCGTGCAGAATCTCAAAGTGTAGCAAGATTCCAAAACCCCAAATAATAGCAGCATTCCGGAACCTCCAAAGAGTATCAAGATTCCGTGCAGAATCTCAAAGTGTAGCAAGATTCCAAATCCCAGATAGTAGCAGCATTTCGGAACCCCAAAGAGTGGGGGGACAGGTCCAGGACGAATATCAGGAAGTTCTGTTTCACGCAGTGAGTGGTGGATACCTGGAATGCTCTCCCAGAGGAAGTAATTGCAGAATCCACCCTTCTAGGATTTAAGGGTAAACTAGATGTACATCTCCTTAAGAGTGGCATAGAATGATACGGGTAAGGGTAAATTAGATGCACATCTCCCTTGAGAAGCATACAGTGATATGGGGACTAAAACTAGGCCAGGGTACACCAGGCGGGGCCTCCGCGTGTGCGGATCACCAGACTCATGGACCCAGGGTCTGATCCGGAGATGGAAATTCTTATGTTCTTATGTAATTGTGTTATGCGATCATAAACTCAATAAAAAAATATGTGAACTTAAAAAAATAACAAAACAAGAAAAGAGAATTAATCAATGTACTGTCTAAAGAAAGTGACCAAGGGTTCGGTTTCATCTTGTTATTACCTGCCCGGGCAGGACTCTGTTGACCGTTGCATTAAGTCAAGAGTTCCAAAGTGCAGACCTTCAGCCCCAGGAATGTACAAGGACAAGGTGAAAACAAAGGGTTCGAGGATCGTCACCTCTGCCCCAGTTAAAAAAGTGCCACCAAATTGCTGTGATCTTGCTACCTGCAGAAAATGAAACACAGGCTTCAAAATGACAAATGAGCGGCCTTCATTAAGGGCGAGTATTGGTTCAACATTGCTGGGCTTTGCACCCTCCAGATACATTATCGATCGAAGCAGCCATCGTGACGATTTGAGGCTCTCCTGCTGAGTGCACAGAGGGCCAGGGGCTAGCAATGGTGCCGTAAGTTACCGTCACCTAACAGCTGTTTTAATTGGTGTTAATTGATCGTGTCGTTTAAGACCAATTAAAAAGTCATTTAAAAAAAGGACCTTAATTGCATCTACAGAGGAGCCTAACAGGGCGGGGTTTACACTGGACATTACCGGCAGCTATGTTTGACGTAAGGCGCGATTCTCTTAATGGCGTCTACTTGTGGTGGACATGCGGCTGGCGCCAACGTAAGCGCTGTTACTAGAATCAGGCCCAGACTTTCTATTTCCCTCTGGCTGTTTTGTTGTTGAGGTACTTTGTTTTTATTTTTGTGACTATTTAATAAAACAGACACACAAGAAAAGGAAAAGCATTTCTCGTACTACAAAGTCATAAGGCTGCATTTTTGTTTTTTTATTTTGCAAACCCTGCACAGCATTCTTGTGTTGTAATGAGTTAACTGAACTTTAGATTCATTGATTTATTTTAAAAATTTCTATACTGTTTAAAACTAAACGGTTTACAGAATTACTTACATCATTTAAAACAAAATCATCATAGCATAAACATACAAATAATCCTAAAAACAAATCATATTTACAAACTAAAACCATGTTTAAAAAGGTTCATCAGCTTTGCCAGAGGGCAGTTATTAACCAGAAAAAGGTATCCTCTATAATAAAAACCCTTACCTGCTTACCTGCTAATGCGCAGTTGAAACGGTGTGATCCCTGCCACTGTGATTTGTGCTACCATGCCGTGTTCCATTTTCGGCGCGTGCAGCGGTAAGAGCAATGGTAGGAGGGTGTCCTTTGAGGTGCTACGAGGTGTCCGGCTGCTACTGCTGCACAGGGAAATGGAGGGGGAGAGGGAAAAGGGGTTGCTTTGGGGGAGGGGTGTGCTGGGGGGGCAGGCAGCAATCTTGGTTTGCTCGGGGGGCTAGGGAGAGAGACAGACAGACAGACAAGGGGCCATGGAGAGACACAGACAGAAAGAATGACAAACAGACAGGGGGCCAGAGAGAAAGACAGACAGACAGCCAGCGGCCAAGGAGCGAGAAAGAAAGAAAGACAGGGGGCCAGAGAGACAGACAGAAAGATAGACAGACAGTGGCCAAAGAGAGAGAGAGAGAGACAAAGAAAAAAAGACAGACAGAAAGGCAACAGCCAAGGAGAGAGAGAGAGAGAGAGACAGAACGAAAGACAGACAGACGAAAGCGGTCAAGGAGAGAGAGACAGAAAGAAAGAAAGAAAGACAGACAGTGACTAAGGAGACAGAGAGACAGAAAGAATGACAAACAGACAGGGGGCCAGAGAGAAAGACAGACAGTGGCCAAGGAGTGAGAAAAAAAGAAAGACAGACAGACAGACAGGGTGCCAGAGAGAGAGACAGACAGAAAGACAGACAGACAGACAGGGTGCCAGAGAGAGAGACAGACAGAAAGACATGCAGCGGCCAGGGAGTGAGAGAGACAGAAAGAAAGACAGACAGACATACACATCTATTCTAGCACCCATTAATGTAACGGGCTTAAAGACTACAAATAATTGCGTCTTAAGTAGTTTCCTAAACGTGTCCTTTTCACAACAATATTGGTTGCCTGTCATTACAAGAGATTCTTGGACAAGACTTTTGCATTTCAGTTAGGAAAAATGAATTCCTGGTTAAGTATTTTGATTCCACAAGCCACAATCATATTATCTGTTTGATAAATTTGTAACTCTGCTCATATGTATGTTTCAATGATTGTACAGTCCTTCTTTGAGGTTAACCACCTGGAACTTATGGTTGGGTGGTATACTAGAATAAAGATGATTATTATTATCAAAAATAAGTACCACAGGGCATGAGAAGACAGCAAGAACCAACCGCTTGAAGATCCTCATTGTCCAGAATGAGTATGGTAAGCAGATGAGGATATGTGAGTCTTCTTGTTTATCCAACACTTGAAAATACTGATAATCTACTTTCAGGGAGCTAATTGCTATTTATTTTTCTAAATTGCTCTCAAACTGTAAAACAGGTTTCTGGAAAATATGGCCAAAACAAAGGAATCCGTTTCATTCCAAAACAGTGTCTGATTGGCTACTGTGAAAGGCCAAAGAGTACGGAGAGGTATAAGAAGTGTCTTGTAGCTGAGTGCCTGAGACTCTCAAGTTGTGGAGAGAAGGAAGAGATGTTACCCATCTGCCCCCTTCTCTGATCCCACCATTTGTCTCTCTTCACTGAATGTGGAGGCAAGTCTCTTTCAATGAAAGGAAGCTCGGAAATGAGGGGCCAGGATGAATGTGAAAAGGAACAGAAGGAATCTAAGGAAACATTTTGTTATGGAAAGGGTGATAGATGTACCGAATAGCCTCCCAGTGGATGTGGTGGAGACAAAGATTGTATCTAAAATTTAAGAAAGCTTGGGACAAATACAGAGGATCTCTAGGGAAGACTAGATGGGCCATTTGGACTTTATCTACCATCTGACAGGCACGTGGGATCTCTTAGAGAGAGGAAGAGCTAATGGTTACTGTAGATGGGCCATTTGGCCTTTATCTGCCATCATGTTTCTATGTTTCTATGAGAAGAAGAATAGTAGAAGGTAGGGATGGGCAGACTGGATGTATCTACTGTATGTAAAGGAGGAGATGGTGACCGAGCCCAGGCCCTGGAACATGAAACTATTATTAATTGAATAACATACTGTAGACATCTATCCTATAATATTGTTTTAATCCATGTACATTCAAAGCCATTGATGAAACTTAGAGAAGACTAGGTGATTCTTTATTTTGTTCCCGGTCTGGTTAGCCTAATTGCTTCTTTACAGAAATCTTGAGGGAGATCCCTGCAGTCTAGACTGGACTTTGCTTCTCAACTGTAGTGAGGGTCTCTGGGCAGGTTAGTTGATGAGAAACTTCATTTTGTTGATATTATTTAATGAGAAAATGGAGTAGACATGACCTTGGTGTAGAATAATTCCTGAAATAAAGTTGTGTGCTTATCATACCAGTGATGCCATGGAAATGAAGTATGAATTACTATCTACCTATCTCTGAATGCTTTTTTTATGGAACTAACGAGAAACAGTTCGTGATTATCTTTTGGGAATTGCTCCAGCAGAATTTTCATTCAGAACCAAGGACAGGACTGTTAGCATCTACCATATATAATATATACAGTGTTTAACCTTTATTTCTGTGTCTTCCTCACACATGCATTGATGTCTTGGTAGTTTAGTGGCTTCATTTCCAAATTAACCCCTTATCAGTACTGTGATGAGATTAGCAACCCAGAAAATATACTTGGAAGGAACCAGAGACTGGTGGAGTATAGAAAGATGTTAGGAAAAATATGTTCCAGGCTAAAAGCCCACGTTTTGTGGTCACTTTTAACTCCTAGTAAGAGCTGTTCCTTATAGTGTTAATTAATTCTGTCAAATGCGTTATTTTTAGACACTAAATCCAGTGCTTTCTTCCCTCAGACATAATGGAACCTAACACGAATGGCCATACTGAGCAGAGAGCCCCTGTGCATTCCAGCTTTGAGGTGACCCCAAGACAGAGATGCAATTACATGCATGTCCAGCTGGAGCAGCACGTACAACCAGAGCTCAGCACCAAGGAGTTGATCCTGCGGAAGAGTAAGGAAGTGTGCAAATGTACTCCCAAAACGCTGACAAACTTTCTGTTCAAGCTCTTTCCAGTGCTGAAATGGCTTCCACACTATCGAATCAAAGAGCAGCTTCCAGGAGACCTGGTGTCTGGAGTTATTGTCGGGATCGTCACCATCCCGCAGTCCATTGCCTATGCGCTCTTAGCTAACCAGGCTCCAATCTATGGCATCTACACCAACTTCTTCTGCTGCATCATCTACTTCTTCTTGGCCACTTCGCACCATAATTGCGTGGGCTCTTTTGGCGTGCTCTGCCTGATGATTGGGGAGAGTGTGAACAAGCAGCTGAAAATTGCGGGTTATATTCACAATGATGGTGCAACTGCTGTCTCGCTAGAAAATTCAACATTGGCAACCAATGGCACCATCGTTTGTGATAAAAACTGTTATGCCATCATGGTGGCCACGTCCTTAACGTTCCTTGTTGGGCTATACCAGGTAATGTGCATTCACTAACCATCGGCTCTTCCTTTCTTGTCACAGCTCTGCTCTCTCATCTTCCCCTGCGTTCAAGTTCTACCCAACCTTCCGAGTTAGCCCAATTCTTTTCTTCAACCCCTATTTTGCCATGGCTCCGTCTCATGGAGTGGTCATCAAGTCTGAAAGCCCTTCCAGAAAGAGACTTAGGGGCCCTTTCACTAAGCTTCACTAAAAGGTGGCCAGCGCAATGATTAGAATGCGGGCTTCCCATGCGCCGATGCCACTTTTAGCATGGTTCTAAGATGGCCGTAATGTATACCATTGATGGCCACGTGCTAATCTTCTCATTAGCATGGGGCCATTAGTACGTGAGTGTTTTCTGACACCTATTTTGTATGCGGTAAAGGCTCACACACGAACCAAGCACTTATCAGTTAGCGCTGGGAACGCCTACTCTCCGACTCCAGACGTGCCCCCTGCACAAGCACAACAAAAAATTAGTATGTGAGAAGTGCACGCAGATGCCAAAACTGCTGCGGGACGCCTGAGCACGCTCCGCGGTAAGCATGCATTAGTGCAGGATTTCCCCAATGAATTTGCATGAAATCTATTTGCATGCACTGCTTCCATTGTATGCAAATAGATCTCCTGAAAACCCGAGTTGGCGAGAGCCGAGGTTGGACAGCCCTGCTTAGTGCTCAGCACAGCTTTGGAAACGAGCATCTCCTCTCTAACTCAGTGGTTCCCGACCCTGTCCTGGTGGACCACCAGCCAGTCAGGTTTTCAGGATAGGCCTAATGAGTATGCATGGAGCAGATTTGCATGCTTGTCACCTCCATCATATGCAAATCTCTCCCATGCATATTCATTAGAGCTATCCCGAGAACCCGGCTGGCAGGTGGTCCGGGTTGGGAACCACTTCTCTAACCGACGATCCATTTCTACTCTCCCAACATGGAACATCATCGGCATAGTCTCGTGCTATTTATGATGTGTTTTCTCGTCCCCTTCCATAAACAGAGACATTTAACAAGGTAATATATCACAAAAATACATCACAGTTATATCAAGGCACAATTCAAGCACACAGATGAATAAACTCCATCAAAATAGAAATCATGAGTTCATTTCTAAGCAAAATTTGAATGGTGGAAATCAGTGCAGGGAGTTTATTCTATGTTTATAAGTTAGGCAGTCTTTGAAACATAAGAGGTGACCATTTGTACCCAATATGTCCCCTCCTTTACAAAGCGTCGGCCGCCGCGGTAACAGCTCTGATGCTCATAGAATTCCTATCAGTGTCCGAGCCTTTACCACCGTGACTGGGCTACAAACGCTAGCGCGGCTTTGTAATTAGTAAACAGCTTTATAAGCCTTAATTCTTAGGCACGTTCTGTAATCCGAAGTTAATTAATAAATATAGCAAGGAACTTGAGAGAAGGCAACAAAAAAGATCCAGGCGAGAGGTGACTACCAAGGAACATGATAGACGTTTATAAAACTTGGGTGGGATGTAACAGTTCATCAGAGAATAGTTGTTTAACCTTTTGAACATCATTAAAACAAAAGGATTCTCCATGAAACCAGCGGGCAGCAGATTACTAATACATCGTATAAAGTCTTTTTCATGCAGCTCATAATGAAACTGGGGAATCTGTTGCTTTAAGATAGGGTTTGAGGCAAGTAATGTGGTGGGTTTTTGAAAAGGTTTGGACTAGTTCCTGGAGGAAAAGTCCATAAAAACCCATGAGTCATAGATTTGGGAAAGCTGTCACTTGGATTTACTTTTTGGGATCTGCCAGGTACTTGCAGTCTGAACTGGGCTCTGGAAGAGTCAGGATCATGGGTGTGATGGATCTTGGACTCTTCCTATGTTCTAATCTATGGCCTCTATATTCACATTACTTCCATTTTCCTCTATTCTGATCTTGTCTAAAGCTCTTTAAATCTACTACTACTACTAATTATTTCTGGAGCACAACCAGACGTATGCAACACTGTACAGAGTCACAAAGGAGACAGTCCCTGCTTGAGGGAGCTTACAATCTAAACAAGACAGAGAAACAGGATGCCAGGGTGGGGGATACAGTTAGAGGGCTAGGATGGTGTGCAGCGGGAAGTAGGGTTATAAGTTGGAGGCTGTCTCAGAAAGGTGGGTTTTCAGCCTACTTTGTGTGGCGGACAGACTCCGATAGTTTATTCCAGGCATAAGGGGCAGTGAGCTGAAAGGAACGAAGTCTGAAATTGGAAGTGGAGGAGAAGGGTACGCTTGACTTGTATTTATCAGCAGATCGTAGGAAGCACGCTCTCATGGCCATACTTGGACTGTGATGATCGTAGCAGAAGTGAGACCATGAGTCTAATCAAATCTCTGGAGCAGCAGACACAGAAAGGGAGTCCAAATGGACAACAGAAAACAACCCGACACTGACAGCCTGAATGCCGGAGTGAGGAGAGACCACATCGCTTTTAATTTTAGAAAATGTTTTACTGCATTTGGACAAATCATTTTTGAAAGAGAGAAAAGACCACTGAGGCAGGCAAGAGCGGAAACACTGTTGGTGTTGGGCCATTTTTCTAGGTGAAATAAAGTACATTTTTGTCCCAGTTCTGGAGGCAGTTTCACCTTTGTTGGGTGCTGCTGTTTTCTGTTTTCAAACCTCGGGAACAACCTACCTCCTCCTATCAGAGCCCTTAAAGGACTTCTTAATTTTAGAAAAGCTGTAAAAACCGACCTTTTTGCCCAGTCACTCCCTCAACCCTTCACCAACCTCAGTAAGTAATCCTATATGAAGATATATTGCAACACACTGTATATAAACCTTATATTTTAAAAACTATAACCCGTTCAGAGCTCTTTGGGGAAGACAGAATATCAATCTAAATTAATTAATTGATAAGAAAAGAAAGACTCGATGCCTATTTGTTGGTTGACCAGGACACTGGGAATGGATTGAACGGTGATCGTAAAATTAACTCAAGGCTCAGTTTGTTTCTGAACAATCTAATTGCTTTCACCTGGAATGCTCGTTTCTTTTACTTTGGGTGGGGCTCAGTACGTGAAACTGGAACTTACTGCAAAGCTTGTGTAGAAAAGGTTCTATGGTCCATCAAGCCCAGTAGCCCGTTCTCACGATGACCAATCCAGGTCACTAGTACCTGGCCAAAACCCAAGGAGTAGCAACATTCCATACAGAATCTCAAGGAATAGCAAGATTCCGGAATCCCAAAGAGTAGCAAGATTCTGGAATTCCCAAAGTAGCAACATTCCATGCTACTGATCCAGGGCAAGCAGTGGCTTCCTTCACGTCTTACTCAATAACAAACTATGGACATTTCCTCCAGGAACTTGACCAAACCTTTCTTAAAACCAGCTACGCTATCCGCTCTTACCACATTCTCTGGCAATGCGTTCCAGAGCTTAACTATTCTCTGAGTGACAAAATATTTCCTCCTATTGGTTTTAAAAGTATTTCCCTGTAACTACATCGAGGATACAAAATACCATAACTGTAAAAAAAGATCAAAGCATGGAGATTTGTCCTTAGGCGACATCGCTACCTTCTCTATTACTACTAATCTTTTCTTTAGCGTTACTAGACATACGCAGCGCTGTACATCAAAACACAGACAAACCGGAAAAGAAGGTGGGGGAATTACAGAGGGTGGTCTGGAGCTTGAAATTGAAGACTGCCAGAGACGGAGCCTAATGTATCGAGTCGGGATTCCGGAATGTTATTGTTCTTTGGAATCCCCAAAGAGTAGCAACATTCCAATCATTTCTACAGCGCTACTAGACCTAGGCAGCACTGTACATCAAAACATAGAAGAGATAGTCCCTGCTCAAAAGAGCTTACAATCTAGTCACAACAGACAAAGTGGGCAAGTGGGTGCTTCTCCCTCCTGTATTTCCCTTTCCTCTAACCCATTTTTCTCTCCTTTCTTATTCTCTTTCTGTTCTGTCCCTATTTTTGCAGTGTCTCTCATTGAAGGGGAGGCGTGGCCTAGTGGTTATACGTTCAACCCTCCATTGCCCCAGGTACCAGGGTCAGACTGCGAGCCTGCCAGGATAGATAGGGAAAATACAAAGGAATTCCTGATTATTCAGTGTGTTGTAGACCACTTTGGGCGAATCTCTTCATAAAAAAGGCACTTAATAAATCTGTGACCTACCAAGCTGCACTTACAAGATATCTCCAGTACAACAAGAATGACTAAATCATGTGATCTGATTTGGGTGAAACATATTAGTTTGCATAGTTTTCTTGATTTCTAGATAATGTGATGCCAAATGGTTCTTTCTTTGCTTTCAGATTCTTCTGGGTGTTTTCCAGCTGGGCTTCATTGCAGTGTACCTGTCGGAACCCCTCTTGAGTGGCTTTGTGACAGGCTCTTCCCTAACAATCCTCACGTCCCAGGTGAAGTATCTTTTTGGACTGAATATTCCTCGCCGTGAAGGCGCGGGGTCTTTAATTCTTACCTGGGTTGACGTCTTCATGTACATTAAGAAAACCAACATCTGCGATCTCATATGCAGCGTTGCGGCTTTGGCCGTCATCATTCCTGTGAAAGAAATCAACGACAAGTTTAAGAGGAAGATGAAGATTCCATTCCCAGTGGAGCTGGTGGTCATTATAGTGGCCACACTGGTTTCGCATTATTTTGACTTTGAGAAGAAGTATAAGTCTTCTGTTTGTGGCACAATTCCCACTGGCTTCCAGATCCCCAAGGTACCAAATTGGAGCCTCTTTCCAAGCTTAGCCTCTGACGCTATACCAATAGCGATAATTGGCTTTGCAATGACCGTCTCCCTTGCCGAAATCTTTGCCAAAAAGCATAGGTACTCTGTCAGGGCCAACCAGGAGATGATTGCTTTAGGTATGTGTAACCTCATCCCGTCTTTTTTTTATTCCTTTGCATCATGTGCGGCTTTAGCCAAAACCCTACTCAAAGAATCCACTGGTGCTCATACACAGCTCACTGGTCTGGTGACGTCTACAGTCTTACTGCTCGTCCTGCTTGCCATTGCGCCTCTCTTCTACTCATTGCAGAACTGCATCCTTGCAGTTATCACTATCACCAACCTTAGGGGGGCTTTACGGAAGTTTGCAGACACCCGAAATATGTGGCGCGTCAGCAAAATTGACACAGTGATCTGGTGGGTGAGCATGCTGGCCTCCTCTCTGATCACAACAGAGATTGGGCTGCTGGTGGCTGTCTGTTTCTCCATGCTCTGTGTCATCTTTCGCACCCAGAGGCCTAGAGCCACTCTCCTGGCCAAAGTCAGTGACACGGAAATTTACGAGGACCAGTTTGCCTACAAAGAGCTCAGAAACATACCCAACGTCAAAATCTTCCGTTTTGACTCCTCCCTGTATTATGCCAACAAAAGGTATTTCAAAAGTATGTTGTACAAGAAATCAGGGGTGAATCCAGCTCGGGTGGCCATCATGCAACAGAAGGTGAAAAAGTTGCAAGAGGCAGCAGCAGCAGCCTCCCCAGAAAGTCGGTTCTTCCCCAGGTTCAACTTGCTCAAAATATCAAGTAGACCACAAAATCTTTCCGTGCCACAGCTTGATATGCATTCCCTGATCATAGACTGTGGGGCGATGCAGTTTGTAGACACGGTGGGGCTAGGCGTGCTGAAAGAGACGCGTCATGACTATGAAGAGATTGGGATCCACGTCTTCCTGGCCAACTGCAGCCCTTCAGTTCGGCGCTTGCTCCAAGAAGGAGGCTACTGGGACAAGGGCGATCTGGAGCATCTGGTGTTTCACAGCGTCCATGATGCCGTGAAGTTTGCAGAGGGAAAGTACCTGCAGCAACAGAAGAAGATCGAAATGATCAACGTGGCCTTTTCCTTTCATCCCGATCAAGCCATTGCAGACGACTCAGGAACACGAACCCGTCTGTAGGACCTGGGAGCACCATGTCAATTGATCATAGCCCCAGAGGGAGAGACTCATCCAGGCACTAGGTAGCTTGGAGGCTAATTCAGTATTCTAAAATCATAGATTAGGTCAAGCTAAATAGATTTGACAATTCTGTTTATTTATGGGACCTAATCAAATGTGGCTTATTTTGGAAATCTGTGCTGATGAGGAGATGGGGCCTGATATTCAAATTGGTTGAAGTGGCCATTTAAATCTCGTGTCCAGGGCTAACCAGGTAGAGCCACTGAAAATGTCTGCTTGGCATTCAAGCCAAAACTGGCTCTGAAGGGAGCATTTCAGAGACGGAGTTGGAACTCCGCTAGTTACGGGTGGATTTTCAGGACTTAAGTGGCTAAGATAACCACATAACTAGGACAGCTTACAATGCAGTCCTATTGTTCGGTGGCTGATTAAGTGGTCAATATCAAGCCAGCCCATGGATCAGGTTGGTTAATGTTCCAGTTGCTTAGATCTTACCCCTGTTGTCCAATATGTTTTGGTGACCCCTTAACAAGAGCCTGCTTTTTAAAAACTCCTTATTTTGAATCTTCTTTCAACATACTATAGGAGTTAACCGCTGATCTCTCATGTTGTTATTTCACTGCCTGGCTTTTTAAAATCTATTTATTGGGGTTTTAAAATGTATTTATTTTTTAAATGTGTTTATTGTTATTTTTTTAGCATGTACTAATGCCATTATTACACATTATTTACATAAAATGGAACCCTGCAGCAGTTGACTCGTTTTAATCGTAACCTTTCCTAAAGGACCCCCTTAAAGTGATAGCAGTGAGCAATTTATAGAGACGCCACAGAAACATTTGCAGTAGCACATTCTTGATAGCTACAAGCCAAACATCAGAGCCAGCTGGAGAGAAGAAGGGTTCATTGTGTGCCAGATAAAACCAAATCAACATGTTCAGCATTTTTGTACTTAATTCTCTCTATGGGAGATAAGGTCAGGTTCTGATTTTGGCCGACTTGCATCGATTACTTTTTATACTCTTTCAGTTAATATTTTCTCATTTTGACGTCTCTGTCTTAATTTTTTTTGTTTGCAAAATCTCATTCTGACCAGTAGAGGGAGCACAGGTATCAAAAACTGCATGGATGAGCCCTGTGGAATGCGCTGGACGTACAAGGAAGTGCATTTCTCTGTGTGATGGAATTTTTCTGTATACAGGGAAAAATGAAGCTTCCTAAAACAGGCTTTTCATACATTGTTGCTCCCCCTTATCGCTTTGATCCTTCACCCTGAGCTTGTGGGCTCAAAACCTGTGCTCCTCCTTGTGACCTTAGGCAAGCCACTTAATCCTCTACTGCCCCAGATATATAAAATAGACTGTGAGCCCGCTGGGACAGATAGGGAAAATGATTATTTATTTATTCAATTTTCTATACTTAATTAAACTAAACTTTAGTTTTATAGACCGGGTCATCAACCAAATGGAGCTCGGGCTCGATTTACAGTAAGTGACAACATAATACTTTAAGAGAACAGAGAACAGAAAATCTAAATTAAGAAAAGGGGCAAGTTTTCAAAATGTTTAGCAAATAGGAAAGTCTTCAGAGCTTTCCGGAAGTGAAAGAAGGATCCCAAACTTTTTAGTACAAGTGGTAAGTTATTCCACAGCTCAGTCAATTTGAAAACGAAGAAGTAACTGAATCTCCTGGTAGATCTATTATTACCCACTAAGGGGAGGAAATAAAAGTTTTAGTTTTTGAGAACTTCTTGCAAGATGAGATCTATGGACATTCCAATCTAACGGAGCCAAATAGGATCTTGAAAGCAATGCAGATACACTCCTCCCTCAATATTCGCGGGGGTTAGGGGCAGAGCCAGCCCACGAATATTGAAAATTCACAAATAACTTCTGGGCTGACTCTGACCCATCCCCGCCTCCCTCCCGGACCTTACCTGGTGGTCTAGCGGTCTTTCGGGGGCAGAAGCGATCTTCCTTCGCGCCTGCCCCATGCAGATCACTCATCCAAAATGGCTGCCATGAGTTCCCGTAGTCTCTCATCAGATTGACAGATTGGACAAATTTCTTTATTTTTAGCAATTTTTTCCTTAAAACTTTACTTTGTCTTTCCCAAACCTTTCACTAAAGCAACCAAAAGCTAGAAACTGAAATAATGTTTTCTCAGTACACAACCCAATACTGAAAAATCAAAGTTGTGTAGTTAATTTTTTGTTCTGCACATGGTGGTATATGGGATATATGGGATAGTTTCATGATGAGGTGGGGGAGGCAAATGTTAACAGAATTACAGGTAGCCTGGGATAAGCACAAAGAATCATTGAACACAAGGAAATGTGCAAGAAGGGAGATTCTGTACTATTGCAGAAATGACATTGGGTTCCTAAAAACTGCCCTGCTGGCTCAGACCAAAGGTTCATCGAAGCCCTGTATCCTGTTTCCAGCAGTGGCCAGTGAAAGATCCCAGAAATTCAAAGATTCTATCCTATCTACGCCAAATGGAAATGCGTCTAAAAACACGCCCAAGTCAGTACTTGGACGACCTAAAAGACAGGTCGTTCAAGTGCTGATAATTGAAATGGCATTTTAGATGTATTTAGGGACATTTTAGGCCTCTGGATGCCGCCATTCGCCCAGAGCTGAAAGGAGCATTTTTGGAGGAGTGGTGAGGGCAGGATTTGGGCGGGACACGGGCTGACCTAGACTTAGTCGTACTGCAGGGATAACTGAAAGCTTTACGAGGCTGCCTGGACGGACCTTATACATAGAAAATGACGGCAGAAAAGGGCCATAGCCCATCAAGTCTGCCCACCCCCCTGACTTAGGTGATCTAAAACCAGGTCTAAGTGCCCAGAAGGTATCCAAAGTGACTAACCACTGCAGACAGAAAGTACAGACCCTCCCCACACTCCCCCAGTGATCACTGACCCCCTCACACCGCCATAAAAAGCAGAATAAAAAGGTACATACCTGTCTCCGGAACATCAGCACCTGCTATAGGAAAGCCTAGTAGATCTGCACAGAGGTCTTTTAAGTTGCTTGGGGGTAGGCTGACTAACCATAGAGAGGAGGACCCAGGCCCATAAGCCACTGTAACTACTACATTCATGGTGGAAAATGTGAGCTCACCAACCTCCCCCCAAACCCTAATCTACTACCATATAGGTGCCACCTACAGCCATAAGGGCTCTTGGGGTTATAGACTGGTGGGTATAGTGTGCTTTGGGGGGCTCAATATTACTTGTATGGGCGTTGTGGTCAGATGTTTAGGTGGCACCCTTTTTGTGAAGTTCACAGCAGTGCCCTGGAAGGTGCCCCACTGCTCTGTTGCCATGTCTGGGTGGCCAGTCCATCACAATACTGGCTCCTCCCATGTCCAAAGGTCTTGTTCAGGGCTTTTGGGACTTGGATGAATATTTGGATGAGAATGTGATATAAAGATAGACGTAGTGGCCGTCTGGACGATCAAACGCTTGGACAATTTTTTTTTTAAAGTATATTTTAGACATATTTTTCGAGAATGGACATTTGTGCCCTACGTTCAAATCGGACTTAGATGTATGTTGTGATTATACCCTCTAAATATCTTTTTTTTCCTGTCTACCTGAAGGTTTATGCAGTGTTTTTTCCTTTCCCTTAGTCACGGTTTATAGATTTTTCCTCCAGGAACTTATCCAACCTTTATTAAACTCAGCTACCTTAATTGCTTTATACAATCCTCCAGCAATGAGTTCCAGGGCTTATTGCATTGAGTTAAAAAAAAATCTTCTCTCCTATTTGTTTTTTATGTAACTAGTCTTTGTTAGAGTAAAATAATTGATTCAAGCTTACGAGCTCCACTCGACTCAGAATTTATAGATATCCATCAAATCTCCTCTCAGCCATCTATTCTCCAAGCTGACAAGCCTTAACCTCTTAAGTCTTTCTTCATATGAGAGTCTTTCATCCCCTTTATCATTTTCACCGCCCATCTCCGTACTTTTCTGATTTATCTTACTGATTTTATAATTCTATGATTGTAAACTGATTAACTGTAGTGATTTGCCACATCTTTGCACACAGTATTCAAGACGCGGTCACGCCATGGAGTGGTACAGAGGCCCAATGATTTTCTCTCTTTAATACTCTGTTCCTTTCCTATTAATTCCTCACATTCTGTTTGCTTTTTTGGCTGCTGCTACACACTGAGCAGAGAAGAATGAAAAAAAGCAAACAGTGTTATGAGTGGGAACTCAAATCTTTATTTGCTGCCAGTATCAGTGTTTCTATGTTACATTGAGCAAACAACTTCCTACCTACGAGAGAATCATTTTAGAGCGGTGGTCTCAAACTTGTGGCCCGCCAGGTACTACTTTGAGGCCCTCGGTATGCTTATCATAATCAAAAAAATTAAAACAGTTTCTTGATCTCTTTAGCTATAAATGACAATATTATTATTAAGACTTAGCCAAAAGGAAAGATTTACAAACAATAAAGAGTTTTACCTCTTGCAAAATTGTCATTTCTTAAATAACACAACAACAAAAAAAGGGGATCCAAAAAAGATCTGCAGAAAAAATCAGCCAGAAGCAACCAAAACAAAACTGCAGACTGTGTACAAGATGCAGGCAAATTTTAATATGACAAGAACACAATATATGAAACCCTTTTACCAATAAAGGGACCCGACACGGTCCGTGTTTCGGACAAACCTTCGTCAGGGGTCCATGGTAAAATAGGGGGGCGGGATGCCTGTGTGTATCAAGTTCACCAAAAAAGCCAACAGCAGTAAAGCGTTGATACACACAGGCATCCTGCCCCCCTATTTTACCATGGACCCCTGACGAAGGTTTGTCCGAAACACGGACCGTGTCGGGTCCCTTTATTGGTAAAAGGGTTTTATATATTGTGTTCTTGTCATATTAAAATTTGCCTGCATCTTGTACACAGTCTGCAGTTTTGTTTTGGTTGCTTCTTTAATAAGACATTAATTATTTTATTCTGAGACCCTCCAGGTACCCATAAATCCAAAATGAGACCACTGCTTTAGAGCTTTATTCAGGTATCTAATGATTAGGTTTGATAACATTTTACAGGTTCTCAATATATGAAGAACACTGAGCAGGAAAGGGTGCCTGGCATTTTGCCTGTCAGTGGTGCCTTTTCAACATATGCACCTAATTAATACATGCATAACATGATGCTTCATTAAAATCAACTGGAGGGTTTCTTGCTCCCTCTCCCTGGTGGTCCCTTTGAAAGCACCGCAGGTCCCTGTGATGAGAAAGAGCCTTTGCTCTGCATTGCCCCGTGAAGGAGAGTCACACAGTGTGGTGATTAATACAACCCTCAGTTCCACAAAGGAACTTGTGTTTAAAGCACTGTCAGGCTGTTGCTCCAAGGTCTCCCTTCAGCAAAACCTTTTGACAGAATAGTGGCATCGAAGGACACAGTTAGTTTTATAATTTGAAGATTCTGATAACCAAATATATACGACAGCTATAAAATGTCACAGAGGTTTTGCAATTACTGTTTGTGAAAATACCCCGTTTGTACCGAAGCTGCTCATAAATCAGAGCAGGTACACCAGAATGTCAAACCGAGAATAAGATCACTTACAACAGAATATTATGCCGAAACTCAGATCATACACATCAGGATGTCAGACTGAGAATCATGTCATACGTTCCACGATATTATTCTGAGAATCGACCAGACTATACACCTAAGGATGTCACAGAATCACACGGTACACACTAGGATAAGAATATTGCACAGAGAATGGGATTAGAGGCACTCGGAAAGTAAACTTGGCTAATTCTTCCATAGTATAGTTTTTGAAGTCCATATACTGACTTTCATATGGCCAAAATATGAATACAGCTTCTAAAAAAAGATCTATAGCTAGATAAGGATGACTAACGTAAGGAAAAACTGCACTTGGAATCAGAAAGACTTAGGGATTGTGAGGTCTTTTGAGCAGGGTCTTTCTTTTCTATGTTTTGATGTATAGTGCTGTGTACTGTATGTACTTGAATATAAACCTAGATTTTTGGGGGGTCTTGGTTTAGATTTGAGTCTTACTTCTACTACTTATCATTTCTATAGGGCTATTAAACGTATGTCGTGCTGTACATGTAAGATACAATCCCTGCTCGCTAAGAGAGCGAATAGAATGCTAGGTATAATCAAGAAGGGTATTACAACCAGAACGAAAGAAGTTATCCTGCCGTTGTATTGGGCGATGGTGCGTCCGCATCTGGAGTACTGTGTCCAATATTGGTCGCCGTACCTTAAGAAGGATATGGCGTTACTCGAGAGGGTTCAGAGGAGAGCGACACGTCTGATAAAAGGGATGGAAAACCTTTCATACGCTGAGAGATTGGAAAAACTGGGACTCTTTTCCCTGGAGAAGAGGAGACTTAGAGGGGATATGACAGAGACTTATAAGATCATGAAAGGCATAGAGAGAGTAGAGAAGGACAGATTCTTCAAACTTTTGAAAAATAAAAGAACAAGAGGGCATTCAGAAAAGTTGAAAGGGGACAGATTCAAAACGAATGGTAGGAAGTTCTTCTTTACCCAACGTGTGGTGGACACCTGGAATGTGCTTCCAGAGAGCGTAATAGGGCAGAGTACGGTACTGGGGTTCAAGAAAGGATTGGACAATTTCCTGCTGGAAAAGGGGATAGAGGGGTATAGATAGAGGATTACTGCACAGTCCTGGACCTGTTGGACCGCCGCGTGAGTGGACTGCTGGGCACGATGGACCTCAGGTCTGACCCAGCGGAGGCATTGCTTATGTTCTTATGTTAAAACAGACAAACAGGACAAACAAGGGTTAGGGAATTTCTCCAAGAGGGAATGATAAAACAGACATGGACCCGTCGCCAGGACTTACCTTAAGCCCTGCTGGTCCAGTGGTGAACCAGGGCAAGAGCGATCCTCCTACGCTCCTACCCCACGCAGTCTCACTACTCAAAATGGCTGACACAAGTACCCACAGCTAGGAAATTCACTGCCCGGCTATATCAGAGGAGAAGCGGGACTAGACACGTTGAAAAGTTCTTTGAAAACTTTTCTTTTTAAAGAGGCTTTCGGAAATTCAGTTTTTTCCATCTCCGCAGACTTCCTGTTTTTAAGCATTCCATCCCCTTCCTATTATCTTGCCTTTTCTCAAATTTTGTACTTCCACCCTCTCTCTTCCTGTCGTCTGTAAGTCTGTCTATAATTTTGTCAATGTATGTACAACTAAGGGCTCCTTTTACTAAGGTGTGCTAGCGTTTTTAGCACGCACTAAAAGAAAAATACTAACGCAAGCTCTATGGAGGCGTTGGTGTTTAGCACGTGTGGCATTGAAGCGCGCACGTAGCGCACCTTAGTAAAAGGAGCCCTAAATGTTTTTTGGTCACCCCAATTTTTATTGCATTTGTAATTCGCTTTGAAATGATGTTCTAAGCGTTTGCATCAAATTTTAATAAACGTATTTATATTCAAGTCAACCGTTTTTCACCCTTTTCTGGGGTTAAAGGTTTTCTATATATTTTTTAACATAAACTGCCAAGAACTATTGCTAGATTTTTCGGAATATCAAATTTTAATAAACAAACATATTATTACTGTAAACTGCTTAGACTAACTGTGGTTGTATTTGTGGTATATCAAATAAATTGAAACTTGGATGGGTTTATATTCGAGTATATATGGTAAGTCTCGTAACACTATAGAAATGACAATGATTTTCTTTATAAAACTAGTGACACGATTTTGTAATAATGTACCAATGTTTAGGAAGTGACTTAAATCATACTTTTTTGTCTTAGCTTTTAACTGATTTGAACGACTTCTATAGACTTGGGATGGTCTAATACAGTCTCGTAGAAGAAAATCAAGAGGGTTTCTTCAATGGCTTTTCTCCATGCAATGCAAAGTGTACTGTGGGTTTTTGTTTAGAATTGTGCATGTTTTACTTGTAAGCTGCTTAGGATTCAAGCGGATTATACATTCTTTAAATAAAATAAAATGGGAAGTAGTAAAATGTGAAAATGACCTCAGTGCAACTGTGTGTGATGCATTAGGGCTCCTTAGCGCAAACTAAATGCTAAGGCAACCATAGAATATAATGGGCATGCGCTAAATCAATTAGCATGCCTTAGTAAAAGGAGCCTAAGCTTTTTCCCTCTTTGGATCTTGGGCTATTCCTGAGTCTGTGAATTAGGAAATCAAACAGTTTGCCTTGACCCCTAGGCAGAACAAGGTCTTTCTGAATAAGGACAATATCACACCCCCTCTGGGACTGCGCATCCCATCCAGGCAAAATCAACACTTATTCTGAGCAGCTCTTAAAATTTTGGGGTTAAAATTGCTCAGTGAAGAAGAAAGTACAGCGACTGAGTGAAGGAATCAGAGATCTGCAAATAGACTTCTCAAACTAATGTTCACTTAATACATTATTTAGATTTGAGAATGATCCAGAGACACATTTGTCCCCATCACCGCAGGAGGTCAATTTTCCCGTCCCTGCGAGTTTTGTCGCTGTCCCTACTCCATTTCTGTAAGCTCTGCCTTAACCGCATAAGCCTCGAACACTTAGGATTTTAAAGCGTTTGAGGCTTGTGCAGATGAGGACGGAGCTTAGGCATTGGTGGAATGAGGCATTATGACATCACAATCGGAGCTCTAGAATGTTGCTACTTAGGATTTGAAAGCGTTTGAGGCTTGTGCAGATGAGGACGGAGCTTAGGCATTGGTGGAATGAGGCATTATGACATCACAATTGGAGCTCTAGAATGTTGCTACTTAGGATTTGAAAGCGTTTGAGGCTTGTGCGGATGAGGACGGAGCTGAGGCATTGGTGGAATGAGGCATTATGACATCACAATCTCAGCTCTAGAATTTTGCTACTTAGGACTTTAAAGTGTTTGAGGCTTATACAGATGAGGACGGAGCTTGCAGGAATGGGGCAGGGACAGGAAAAGAACTTCCCGGGATGGGAAAATGAGTTTCCACAGAGACAGGGATAAATTTGGCTCCGTGTCATTCTCTAATTTAGATCACTGGTGAATAAAGCAAGTACCAGAATACTTCTGTTGCTCCAAACTGCACTGAGCCCCTTCTCTCCACCGCGGCAGTAAACTAATATTCATCGAAAAGAATCAACAGAAAAGAGGCAAATTATATTTACAATGAATGGAGGCAACTCTGCAGAAAATGTCCTCTTATTAGAGAGAAAAACGATTTCTTTCCCTCTCTACAGCTGTGACATAATGAAAATGACTCTGTCATTAGTCGTTCCCAGCCATCTCCCTCCACCCCAGGGGATCTCGGAGCTGTGCTGAAGAGATTTGGGAATTTTGCCAGAAATTTGCAGACTTTCTTTTCTGGCGACTCAGTTTCACGAGCTGAGCTCTCCAATTTGCAAATTCTGAAGTCCAGCGAAATGCGTCTGCAAATGCCATGCTATACAAAATCCCTTGGCAGAGGTGAGGGCCAGTTTCTCAATGACAGCATTTTGCAACTAGAGAATGACACGGTGGATGTTACCCGCCAAAACGGTGGAGGGGGGAAAGGTGCTCACCGCAGGTACGGGGACAAGGCCATCCACCGCCCCGTGGAGCGGTGGCTTTGTCCCTGCAGTTAAGGGAGGGAACGCGCACGGCCCACTCCCTCCTTCCTACCTACCCACCCGAATCTATCTCCCTCCCTCCCCCTTACCTTCCCAGCACTTGTTGAAAGCCGCTGGAGCGTACGTGCAGTCGCATGCGTGTGTGGGTAGAAGCTTCTCCTCTGACGCAACTTCCGGCGGATGTAATTTTCAAATGAAAGAGATCGCCTCTTGTGTGTGTTTAGCATTTTGTGTACACCAAATTTTCAGGGTATATCAGGAGGCCTGGATATGCAGAACTTGCATTCGTATGCAGCCCCCCAGCTCATTCGCATATGGACTAGGCATTAATCCACCCTCTCAGCTGAGCCCTTTCGGTTGGGGAGCCTTTGACTCTTGTAATTCTTTCTATCTAACACCTGTTGCTCTATCTTCCCTGTTTGATTGTGGATTGTGTTGACTTTGCTAGTAGCACATGTGGCCTCTTGTTTGACTATTTTTACTGCTGTAATTGTCTGTTGCCTACGTTTGGCTTCAAAAAAAAGTGCCAAATAAATCTGAAATGAATGAATAAGTGATGCATTCTCAACCCAGACTTTAGGGGTCCTTTTCCTAAGGCGTGCTAAGCAATTTGGCGTGCACAAAATCGGTTAGCGGGCCTTGGTAAAAGGAGCCCTTAACAGAGGTAAGTCTCAGAACGACTGGTAATGCCAGTAGCGAAGGGTCTCTAATTAGAATCCCAATGTGAAGGTTTCTAAAGCAGAGCCTTGTAGGAAATCTGACAGATCCGTTTGGATCCAAAAGTGCCATTCAAGCATTCAGGAGAGCTTGAAGCAACATTCAATGCTTGGACATTATACAACATATATAGTAGGTGAATCCTAGATTCATTCACATCTTATTTAATAGGTTGTAAGATCTGGGCACAGAATGACACGGGGACAAATTTTTCCCCGTCCCCTTGGGAACTCATTTCTCTGTCCCTGCAAGTTCTTTTGCTGTCCGTGCCCCATTCCTGCAAGCTCCATCCTCATCCGCACAAGCCTCAAACACTTTAACATCATAAGTAGCAACATTCTAGAGCTCATATTGTGATGTCATAAAGCCTCATTCCACCAATGCCTAAGCTCCATCCTCATCTGCACAAGCCTCAAACCCTTTCAAATCCTAAGCAACATTCTAGAGCTCAGATTGTGATGTCATAATGCCTCATTCCACCAATGCCTAAGCTCCGTCCCTCAAACACTTTAAAATCCTAAGAGGCAACATTCTAGAGCTCAGATTGTGATGTCATAATGCCTCATTCCACCAATGCCTAAGCTCCGTCCTCATCTGCACAAGCCTCAAACCCTTTCAAATCCTAAGCAACATTCTAGAGCTCAGATTGTGATGTCATAATGCCTCATTCCACCAATGCCTAAGCTCCGTCCTCATCTGCACAAGCCTCAAATACTTTAAAATCTTGAGTGTTCGAGGCTTGTGCAGTTAAGGTAGAACTTACAGGAATGGGACAGCGACAAAACTCGCGGGGACAGGACAGGGAAACTGAGTTCCTGCGGGGAAAAATTTGTCCCTGTGTCATTCTCTAGATTTGGGAAATATTCTGCAGTCTGGCAGTTCCTAAAGACATATTTTTAAGGGTCAGCAACCACTGGCTGGAATGAGGCATCTGACTGTCACATAGTAAATGGACCAGGGTCCTTTTTCATGTCAGGTTACTCTGGCACACTGAGGAATTCACTTGTGCATTTGCCTTCTGATTATTAGTCTTGCAAGGAAAAATGGTGTTATGAAATGATGGTCTTTACTTCCAATACTGCCAGCTCCTGCTGGGAACCAGGTACATTCCCTCCCTCTATGATGTTGTGGCCAGCCAGATGGGTTTCCTGTCACAAAATCAGAGTCAGCAACGGCAGGCATGATGTATAAGAGCTGGGGACAGGAGAGAGGTGGGCACAATGCAGCCCTTAGCCAGGAAATGCACTTTTCTAAAGAGAATGGGGACAGGGGAGGAGTGTCATGTAGAGCTTTTAAGAGAGACTGCTGAGATAATCAACCTCAGAAATGCATTTCACAAAGGCAACATGGCTGAGAGGAAGCAGAACACTTCCTGCATTTCACTTGGACAGAAAACTGGCCATAAAGCCACTAATTAATGCAATCAATGAATAAAAGCAGCTGGGTACTGTCTGATAAGAGCAACGCGAGAGGGGTGGTGGCCATGATAGTTTCAGCTCCCTGATAATTCATAAGGACTGCAAGCACAGACCAGTGGCTGCAGTGTTCTTCCCCCAGGGCTGGGATGCCTCCGCCATTGACTCACAACTGAGAGTGTTATTTATGAACAGAATAACTCTCTCACACAGGTCTTCCGCTCAGCCATCTTTCCCCCCCCCCCTTCAATATGTTTAAAAATTCTGCTGCACGACTTATATTCCGCCAATGAAGCTATGCGTACATTACTCCTCTCCTCAAGTCACTTCATTGGCTCCCTGTCCATCTTCATATACAGTTCAAACTCCTCTTTTTGACTTACAAGTGCATTCACTCTGCAGCTCCAAAAGTAAATCCTGGCTTTGCAACGCCTACATTTTAGGCGAAAATATAGACATCTTAGAATGCTGTAAATGGATGTCCATATTAAGACCATAGCCATGCCTATCCCGTTAGGTACGGCTTTTTCCAGTGTGCGTCTATGAAACTGTAGATACCTATTCTGTGAGTCGCACACAGCCTTTGGACATCTAACTTCTAATTATTGCTTGTTAAAGTCGTTAATTGTGCTTATTATTCAGTCTATTCGGATGCCTAAGTTGCTGGATCCCTACATTATGGACGTCTAACTTGAGACATCCTTCATAGAATTTGCCTCTTTGTCTTTGTGTGACTCTCCCTTAGTGGCATTTACTATATGACCGAGCAGCTGTTATTTCCCTGCAATCAAGAATTAAAAACTGTGTAAAGAATTTGTTTCTGTTTCTATCTCCTTGGCAATCAGATGCTATAAGAACCCAAGAAAATAAGTCTAGCCTTATTGGATCAGACTGATGGTCCATCTAGCCCAATATCCCGTCTTCACAGAGGCCAATCCAAATCACAAGTATTTGGCAAAAACCCAAATAGTAGCAGCACTCCATGCCACCGATCCAGAGCAAGCAATGGCTTCTCCCATGTCTGTCTCAACAGCAGTTTATGGACTTTCCTCCAGGATCTTGTCCAAACCGTTTTAAAAACCAGCCACATTAAACTGCTCTTACCACATCCTCTGGCATTACATTCCAGAGCTTAACTATTCTCTGAGTGAAAAAATATTTCCTCCTCCTAAGCTTATTCGTTCAATATCTTATCTTCTTGATCCCTCCCCCCTCTTAACATCCTCATCCATGCTCTGGTTATTTCTCACATCGATTACTGTAACTCTCTATATCAAGATATAACACAGAAGGAAATAGGTTGGCTCCAAATCCTCCAGAACATGGCAATAACACTCATTTACAAAGGAAAAAAATTTGAACATGTTACTCCCCTACTCCGTGATGCGCATTTGTTACCAATCCCCCTTCGTATAACTTTCAAAATATTTCTTCTTACATTCAAAACTAGACTCGTAAACACACCAGCCTTTATAGATAGACTTCTTACCCTTAAACCTCTTCAAGGACGCTGAGATCTAACAATTAAAATATATTAGTATTCCCTCCATCCGTGAAATCGTCTATGACACATAATATAACATAATAGCAGATTTCTAGACCACACCATCCGTAAGTCAATCTTTTCAGTCATGGCCCCTTCTCTTTGGAACGCTATGCAACCTCGACCTTAGACTAGAATCTTCTCTGGAGAAATTCAAATCTAAACTCAAAACATTCCTGTTCAAAGACACTTTTAGCACTTGACATTCTACGTTCCAACCGAGGTGGACAAACCTTTTCCTTGAAGTGATTCCCACCCTATTGTAATTTCCCTTTTCCCTTACTTTTTATCTTGTTATCTCGATGTAATATTTCCCATTCCCCCTTTTCTTCTTGGTTTCGTGTCAGTCTCATTTAGTCCATCTATCCCCTCCCCCTTTTTTAAAATAAATCAAAGCTGTTTATATTTTTTATATTACTAATTTTATTGTAAACTGTTTCGATATCTAATAAACTTGAAGCTTTAGGTAAAGGACTCCCAGTCAAGATCTTGCTGCCACATTCTGAATCCATTGCAAACATTTGCTCCCATAATGCAGTGCAAAGTGTTGAGCTGGTGTAGGGTTATGACTTATCTGATGTGTTTATACAGCGAGTGGATGAGAGAGTATGAATGCAAGGTATATATTTGAATAGTCAGTCCTGTGTGTTTAGTGAACCTTAATACTGGTTTCTATTTATATATATTTTGATTATATTGAATTGGTTTTACTGTTGTGAGTAAAGTTCAATTGTTATTTATTTCACAATACTTCCTTTGCCACCTTCTTTATTTATAGGCTGTATGGAGTGCAGGCATAGTCTAATGGCTAGAGCAGGGGGGGCAAGGGTTCAAATTCCCCCCTTGCCTCTTGTACGGGTGGCACAAGCTTAGACTATGAACCTCTATGGAAATACCTTGAGCTGCTTATGAAAAGGTGGGAGCTAAACTCAAATAAAAACGGAGGTACTCATGTAGAAGGATATTTAGGTGTACGCCACGTGTGCTTGTACATATGGAATATATCTGCAGTACATAAACTCACGTTTTGCAAACACTATGGGACTTGTAATTAAAACTGAAATACGTCTAAAAACCCATTCAAGTCGCCACTTGGACGATCTAAAAGACAGGTCGTCTAAGTGCTGATAATTGAAATGGCTTTTTAGACGCATCCAGGGACTTTTGAGGCCTCTGAATCTCGCTGTGTGCCCAGAGCTGAAAGGGGCATTGTTGGAGGAGTGGTTAGGATGGGATGTGGGCAGGATATGGACTGACTTAGACTTAGTTGTCCTGCAGGGATAATCGAAGGTTTGACGAGACTGCCTAGATGGAACTTATAAGTTGCGACTTAGACGATTGTAAAGACATGTATAAGTGCCCAAAAGGTATCCAAAGTGACTGCAGGGTCAAAGTAAAGACCTCCTCCCCCTCCCCCCCCCCCCCCCCGTGTTATCTGACCCCGTTGCACCTCCACAAAGTTCAGAATAAAAATATACAAACCTGCCTCTGGAACATCAGCACCTAGCATAGGAAAGCCTAGTAGATCTGCACAGAGGTCTTTTAAGTTGCTTGGGGGTGGGCTGACGAACCATAGAGAGGAGGACCCAGGCCCATAAGCCACTCAAACCACTACATCAATGGTGGAAGAAATGAACCCACCAACCCCTCTCCCTCCAGAACCTACTGTACTGCCGTAGAGGTGCCCCTTGCAGCCATAAGGGCTATTGGGGTTACAGACAGGTGGGGATAGTGGGTTCTGGGGGGCTCACCATGACCTATAAAGGAGTTGTGGTGAGATGTTTATGTGGCACCCTTTCTGTGCCATGTCTGGGTGGCCATCACAATGCTGGCTTCTCCCACGTCCAAATGGTCTTGCTCTGGACGTTTCAAACTTGGATGAATGTGGCAGTCTGGACGATCAAACGCCTGGATGTATACATAGATGTTTTTTTTTTTTAATGATTCTTTTGGACGTACTCGAAGAAGGCAAACAGAATGTTCGGTATTATTAAGAAGGGTATTACAACCAGAACAAAAGAAGTCATCCTGCCGTTGTATCGGGCAATGGTGCGCCTGCACCTGGAGTATTGTGTCCAGTATTGGTCACCGTACCTTAAGAAGGATATGGCAATACTTGAGAGGGTCCAGAGGAGAGCGACATGAATGATCATGGAAAACCTTTCGTACACTGAAAGATTGGAGAGACTGGGGCTCTTCTCCCTGGAAGAGCAGAGACTCAGAGGAGACATGATAGAGACCTACAAGATCATGAAGGGCATAGAGAGAGAAGAGAGGGACAGATTCTTCAAACTTTTAAAACATAAAAGAACAAGAGGGCATTCGGAAAAGTTAGAAGGAGACAGATTCAAAACGAATGCCAGGAAGTTCTTCTTTACCCAACGTGTGGTGGACACCTGGAATGCGCTTCCAGAGGACGTAATAGGGCAGAGTACGGTACTGGGGTTCAAGAAAGGATTGGACAATTTCCTGCTGGAAAAAGGGATAGAGTGGTATAGATAGAGGATTACGGCACAGGTCCTGGACCTGTTGGGCTGCCGCGTGAGCGGACTGCTGGGCACGATGGACCTCGGGTCTGACTCAGCAGAGGCATTGCTTATGTTCTTATGCTGACTTTGTCCAAATCGGACTCAGACGGTTCTTTTGAATATACCTCTCTATGTATGCAACAAACAGTTAGGAAAGAGAATAACAGATTCTGTCTGTTTCTTTGTAGAACGCTTAGTTTTAGGCACTCTATAAATTTTTAAAATAAATATATAACTAATAAATATGCATAAGCATCTCTACATGTTTTAAACTTTGACAGAATGTGTGTGGAAATATGTTTTTTCTCTCAGTGACTAAGATTCTTGCTTGCACAACATTTACTGCAGAGCCTTAAACCATCCTGTCGTCTCTTGGAACCTGAAAAAAACCCAACAACCTGCAATCAATATTCCAATGATTCGTTTGCCATTTCGTAGCACAGCTCAGTGACAAGATAGTTTTGCATTGATCTTTTCTAGCTGTGCCCTCCGCCAGGGAGGGGTTGTGGTGCCAAAGAGCCCGTGAAAAGTGAATGTTATCCAAGCCCTTTCCCAGAGCCAATTTGCCTGCCTGTATCCCCACAGAAGAGCTGCAGTGTTCGCTGCTATTACGGTGTTCCATGGAGGTCCATTACTCTCCCTCCCCCCTTTTACAAAACCGTGATAGTGGTTTTTAGCGTAAGAAAAGCGCGCTGAATTCTCCGTGTGCTCCCAACAGGAGCTTTCAGCATGCTGGCCTGCGCTAAAAACCACTATCACGGTTTTGTATAAAGGGCGGAGGGAGGGAGGGGGGGTCTATTAAAAAGTATTACGATATTGTTCACAAGACAACCGGGGGAGTGCAGTGGCTCTCAACCTTTTTCTGTTGGCGGTGTTGACCTGGCAGACAGCACATAGGTGTGCGACACACTGAACACACATTAACATTCATAGCTGGACAAAAAAACTCCTAAATATTTCACTGTTGACACTAGGTTTAGTGTGAATTTGCCGACTATTCAATACCATATTTAAAAACAAACTGTATACAGCAAACCAGATCCACATTTCCTGCTTTTCATAGAAAACAAATACAGTGGTACCTCGGTTTGCAAGTGTTTTGCAAGACGAGCAAAACCTTCGCAAAATCGGCACCTCGGAAACCAAGCGCGCTTCGATTTGCGAGCACCCCCCCCCTGCGAACCGGCACCCTCCCCCCTGCGATCCGGCACCCGCCGCCGCCATTGGCCCCCCCCCCCCCGCCACCATCGGGCACCCACCCGCGGCCATCGGGCACCCCCTGCCGCATCCTGAGGTCCCCCCAACCCACTCGAACCCTCTGCTTCCTGTACTGGGCCTTGAGCATGTGCGCATGCTCAAGGCCTGAGAGTTCACGTCGAACGTGAACTCTCAAGGCCCAGCACAGGAAGCAGATCTTCAGGCACCGGCACCACGCACAGGACATGCTGGTGCCGGTGCCGCTGCGGAGACTACAGCAAAGTAAGAAAAGGGTTCGGGTGGGTTGGGGGGACCTCAGGTTGTGGTGGGGGAGTGCGGATCGTGGGGGGGAGGATGCCGGTTCACCAGGGGGGGGGCCTTTGGGGGGAGCAATGCCGGTTCTCGTGGGGGGGGGAGCAGCACTGCTGGCCTCGTGGGTGGGGGGGGGGTGGGAACCTATCAAAGCGAGTTTCCATTATTTCCTATGGGGAAACTCGCTTTGAAAAACGAGCATTTTGGATTACGAGCATGCTCCTGGAAGGGATTATGCTCGTAATCCAAGGTACCACTGTTCAGTCAAACCTTGGATAACGAGTAACGTGATTTGCGAGTGTTTTGCAAGACGAGCAAAACATTTTATTCCATTTTAACTCGATAAATGCGCGTCACACATCATCAGAGCCCACAGTTCAAACATGCACATCTTACGCCGAGCATGGCTGAACGTAATAGAAGCGTCACGCCCAATTTACCCGTAGCTCAAGCGCTCACAGCATACAGTATTTTGTATTAAAGTTTTGGGGTTGTGGAACGAATCGTCTGAGTTTCCATTATTCCCTATGGGGAAATTTGCTTTGGATTAAACCAAGGCTTTACTGTATATAATTAAATTCTGGCGTCATCATAAAATCTATCCACTGTTAAATACTGTGAAGATCTTCCACTGTGTGACTCAAAAACTATATAGTAAAGAGAAGCTCTGCACAATTTCTGTTTGCGTTGGTGGCGGCTGTTATTATGGGCACCCAGGAAGCCGATTTTCAGGATTTCTGCTCTCTGCCAATCTCATGTGATTCCATGGTGACGGTAACTGCAAATTTGGCCCTCCTACTGGAGACATTTGACCTTCATCCTATGCCCTCTCATTCAAATGAAAGAGACTCGACACCTCAAGACACAGAAGAACCTCGAACCCTTTCACCTTCCCCCCACTCAAAGGCACACAACGCAAGAAAATGTTTGACAACCTTCTAGCAACACAAGTAGCAAAAATCAACCATTCCATCTCCAATCTTATGACAATATCAGACAACTTCAAAACATTCAGAAAAGAAATCAAAACCCTGCTTTTCAAAAAATTCATCCAAATATCTTAACCCCTCCTCTTTGACCTTCAGATAACCTTCCCCCAAATTACCCACCTTAACACCTTCCAATTAAACAAATACCATAAATAGATTGTAACCTACCCTCTCTAACTGAATTCCATATGTATTTTTCATACAGTTCTTCACTGTCAGTTTAATTTCCATCCTATAAATTCACATAGAATTTTTCTTTTTTCAACCATCTTTATTTTCTCTTCTTTATTAATTTCCAGGTACTTTAGTTAGATTGTGAGCCTTCGGGACAGTAAGGGAATTTTTAAGTACCTTCTTACTTCTCATTTATAATCTTAATGTATATTTTCTTCAAACCGCTTAGAACCTAACGGATGTAGCGGTATATAAGAAATAAATTACATTACATTACATTACATTACTCGACTCATGCGCATTTACATTACGTAGGTATTAAAACGTCTATCGTATCTCCCCTCTCCCGCCTTTCCTCCAAAGTATACAGATTGATATCTTTACGTCTGTCCCCATACGCCTTATCACAAAGACCGTACACCATTTTTGTAGCCTTCCTCTGGACAGACTCCATCCTTTTTAGATCTTTTTGAAGGTGAGGCCTCCAGAATTGTACACAATATTCTAAATGAGGTCTCACCAGAGTCTTATACAAGGGTTTTACGAAAGCCTTCCTCAGAAACAGGCCATCATCGAGGCAGTAAGAACAGATAGGTTAAGCAGGTGTAACTAAGAATAATTGGAAACATGAAATTCAGGATAAAATGATAGAGATAGAGATAGAAAATGCAAAAATACAAACAGCCAGATGTAACAGTGATAGAACTGAGAAACCACATGTCCGGTGACGGGCGGATTGGAAAAGATGGCAAAGAACCTGGATTTAGACATTCAAATTAAAAGTGTGGCACAGTGGTTGTGGGTTCAAATCCCATGCTGCTCCTTGTGAGCTCAGACAAGTCACTTAATGCCCCAGGCCCATTAGATAGAGTGTGAGCCCACCAGGACAGACAGGGAAAAATGCTTGAGGACCTGAATATAAACCACTTAGGCCATAAGTGGTATATAAATAAGTAGAAAGGAAATCAGAGCTGGTAGCGATACGGGAGCCTTATGAGGAACTTGGGGCCCTTTCACTATAAAATGCTGCAAAAGGGGCTTAGCTCATCCCAACATGGGACTTCCCCTTACGGTGCTACTAAGCCCACTTCTAAAGCTACAGAATGGGCCCCTTCTACAAAGCCGGTGCGTCACTTTGGCCGCTTGGGAAGCGCTACTGCGGCTTTATAAACGGGACCCATAGCTCGGGATGGTTTTGCTTGCTTGTTGCTAATTCTTTTTCCCATTAGATTGTTTGTCTCATTTATTTATCTCCGCCCTTATCCAGGACAAGTTACGCACTTACATACAAAATATAAAATTACATATAACATACAAGTTGCATCAACGACAGACATCTCTCCAGACCAACACCCTGCAATCCACAGTCTCCACTCTTCCTCATTTAAACCATCCGACAAAACAAGCGCCTTTTGAGCAGTTTCTTGAAATTCTGTATATTCTGCTGTTGATGAATATATTCAGGGAGGTTGTTCCGTTCCCTGGGCCTAATGCAATGGAAAATACTATCCTCAGATCCCGTACAGACGGAATTTGCAGATCAAAATGGTCTGCGGACCGAAGCCATCGAGGCGGGTCACGTGGCGAGATACTCTGGAGCAGGTGTTTGGGGGCCAAATTGTGTAGGCACATGAAAACGGTTACCCCGAACTTATAACCTTCAACCAATACAAACTTATGTAATATTCAGTCACATGCTCTCGTCTTCCCAATCTAAACCGAGATCTTACCGCCAAATTTTGGGCAACGAAGCCTGCGTTATCCACTTCGCATTGCGCTAGGTGGAAAATGCTTCCACTCCCATACCCTACCTACAACGTGCCCCCTCCCCAAACATTGGTGCACCATTAGCAGCCGGGAACTGCACCTACTCCGGCCAACATCTTAGGACTTGAATTCCAGGCTTGTCAAGCAGTGGCGTACCAAGGGGGGGGCGGGAGGGGCGGTCCGCCCCGGGTACCAAGCCCTGAGGGGGTGCTCCCGGTCCGGTCCAGTTCCCCCTCCCTGCGCCGGGTGTCGCGTCTGGAAACAGCCTGCAGCAAGATCGCGATGCCAGAGATCTTTGCCTGCTTCGACTGTTTCCTCCGCCACGGTCCTGCCCCTCCTCTGATGTCAGAGGAGGGGCGGGACCGCGGCGGAGGAAACAGTCGAAGCAGGCAAAGATCTCTGGCATCGCGCGATCTTGTTGCAGGCTGTTTCCCCAGGGCAGTAGCGTACCAAGGGGGGCGAGGGGGAGGCCCATCCCGGGTGCCGCCTTAGGGGGGGGTGCACAGCTGGCCTGGTCCCTATCGCGCTTCTACCCTCCCAGCGAAAGCAGCATCGGCGCCATTATCGAAAAAGGTAATGGCGCCAGGCCTTGGAGCACCAAGGCAGACCGCTTCTCCCCCCTCCCAGCCGAAACCCCGCTGACCATCCTATCTCTCCCCCCCCCCAAGTGAACCTTTCCGACCCTCCCAGCGAAAGCAGCAAACCTCCCTCCAGTAGCGTCGGCTTTATCCTCCCTCTGCCGCATCACTGATGACGTAATCAGTAACGCGGCAGAGGGAGGAGAAAGCCGCGAAGGAGGTTTGCTGCTCTCGCTGGGAAGGTCGGAAAGGTTCACGGGGGGGGGGGTGGAGATAGGAGGGTCAGCGGGGGTTCGGCTGGGAGGGGGGAGAAGCGGACTGCCTCGGTGCTCCATTACCTTCTTCGGGCAGCAGCAGCGTTTACAATTCGCTGCTATTGCCGGCTTCAGGCCTTGTTCTCTGCCGGGTCCTGCCTACTTCCAGTTTTCATGAAGACAGGACCCGACAGAGAACAAGGCCTGAAGCGGGCAACAGCAGTGAATTGTGAATGCTGCTGCTGCCCGATGAAGTTCAGGACATCGGGGAAGGAGCAGGGAGAAATCGGCTGCTGGCTTGGGGGTGAGGGTAGGGAAAGAATCGTGGAAGTGGAGAAATCGGCACGATGGCTTTGTGCGGGCTAGGGGGAGAGAGAAAGAAAGGAAAAAATAAAGAGGGGGGGCCAGGAGGAGAGAAAAAGAAAGGCAGAAATAAAGATGGGTCAGGGGGAGAGAGAAAGAAAGGCAGAAAGAAAGAGGGGGACCAAGGGGAGAGAAAGAAAGGCAGAAATAAAGAGGGGGTCAAGGGGGAGAGAAAGAAAGGCAGAAAGAAAGAGGAGGGCCAGGGGGAGAGAGAAAGAAAGGCAGAAAGAAAGAGGGGGACCAAGGGGAGAGAAAGAAAGGCAGAAATAAAGAGGGGGGTCAAGGGGGAGAGAAAGAAAGGCAGAAAGAAAGAGGGGGGCCAGGAGGAGAGAGAAAGAAAGGCAGAAATAAAGAGGGGAGCCAGGGGGAGAGAGAAAGAAGAAGGACCAGAAGAAGGACCAGAGACTCATGAAATCACCAGACAAAAAAGTAGGAAAAATTATTTTATTTTCAACTTAGTGATCAAAATGTGTCCGTTTTGAAAATTTATATCTGCTGTCTATATTTTGTACTATGGCCCCCTTTTACTAAACCGCAATAGAGTTTTTTAGCGCAGGGAGCCTATGAGCGTCGAGAGCAGCGTGGGGCATTCAGCACAGCTCCCTACGCTAAAAACCGCTATCGCAGTTTAGTAAAAAGGGAGGGGGAATATTTGTCTATTTTTGTATAGTTGTTACTGAGGTGACATTGCATAAAGTCATCTGCCTTGACCTCTTTGAAAACCCGCGGAATATAAATGATAATTAACATTTTCTCTGCGTACAGCGTGCTTTGTGTTTTTAAAATTTTATTGTTGGTAGATCATTTTGACTTGGCCACAAAGGTAAGGGGGAGGGAGGGAGGGGAACTGCTGAAAGACATCTAGTAATCCTTGCAGGCTTGACTGCAGGGAATTATTTTTGTAAAATCATGTTTTGTTATGTGACTGGCATTATCTAGACCAGGGGTGTCAAAGTCCCTCCTCGAGGGCCGCAATCCAGTCGGGTTTTCAGGATTTCCCCAATGAATATGCACGAGAGCTATTTGCTTGCACTGCTTTCATTGTATGCTAATAGATCTCATGCATATTCATTGGGGAAATCCTGAAAACCCGACTGGATTGCGGCCCTCGAGGAGGGACTTTGACACCCCTGATCTAGACTTTAATTTCTATGAATGAATAGAATGAAAATGATATAAAATTACTTGCTTGTTTTTATGTGCGTGCGCTGAAGGAAAGTGGAGAGAGAGTGGGCTGAGGATGCTGAAGGGAAATGGGGAAGAGAGTGGGGAGAAGACGCTAATTTATAAATTGACAATTGTACAGAATATTGTTTCTTTTTATACTTTAATATAAACAATTCAAGGCTTGTGTGGATGGAATCAGGTGGTTTGCGGGGATGGGGACCGAGCTTACGGGGATTAGTCCAATAAAATGGTATTTTTTTATTTCTCATTATTTGTTTGATTTTTATTTGTTAATTTATAAAGTGGTGATTGTTATGTATCAGTTTTTTCAAATTTACATCTACTGTCTTTATATTTTGCACTGTATTAGAGGACATGTGTTACTGTTTTTTGTGGTGTTGCATTGTATCCAGGGTCTGGTTTCTTGGCGGATCAGTTTAACTTTTGTCTACATATTTCTATTTTTAGTTTGTGATTATTCCATTTTGGGCGAGGGTGTATCTCTGTTCTGTGTGTATGAAAAAGACATAGTTTTCAGTTGGCATTGACTACAGGACCAATTGACTGTGCGGGATCTGGCTTGTTTAGTTTTACAATGTATGTGTTGGTGTTCTAGTGCTCACTGCAGTGTTTAAGATGCAGCCTTTTCCTAGGTACACTCTTGTGGTGCGATATGTAGATTGGTACTAAAAATCATATTTTTCATATAGATGGGGGGGGTGTCAAAAAATGATGGGCCCCGGGTGCCACATACCCTAGGTACGCCACTGTTGTCAAGCCTCCCTCCTGCTTCTTTCCTTCTGCCAGTTTGCTGCAATCCCTTCCTTCTGCTATGAAAACGCCGCAGTCGCAAATCCTGCCTATTAGCCAGAGACTGGTGACTGTTTGACTTGAATCCTCCCTAAGAAGCCCCCAGGGAATTGCTCAGCGCCCCCCCCCCCCCACCCCTTCCCGGCTCTTCTGCTCTAGATGTGGGAGAAGAAAAGGGAAAAGGAAAGGGGAGGGAAGGTAAACAGAGGGACTGAGAGACACACGGAGAGGAAGAAGTGAGACTGCAGCCAGAGACTCCAGGGGCTGCTCATCTCTTCTCTGTCTTGGGGGGGGGGGGGGAGCTCTGAAGGTGGCTCAGCCCAGCCAGGGCAGCTTGCCACAGGCTCCCGGACTTTGCAGTTGGGCGATTTTTATTTTTCCACGGAGCAACAGCAAGGGAAGGACAACGCTAAACTTTCTTGCAAAAAGAAACCCAAGAATAGGATGTAAAAGCATTATAGCGCGGCTCTGGAATGAGCCATAGAAGAGAGAGAGAGGGCTTGCACCTGAGGCTGCTCTGGCCAGAGACCAGCGGAAGGATGGTGGCGACCCTGAGGTGGTTGTAACATGCATCAGACGTTGCCCAGACTTCTGGCACTGCAATGGTAAGTTCATGCCTTTTATCTTAGCTCAGCAATGGGGAGCCCCACATACAGTTTGGGGGATCCTCATGGAGTTGTCTTCTCTCGGGTCTGCTGGGTTGGATTGTTCTTTTTGACATTTGATATTAGCATATCATAAATCTTCATTTGTATCCTGCAATACTTTCCAGCTCCAAGCAGGTAATAAGATAAGAGAAGTGTACAATAACAGTGAATTACAATTCGGTCCAGCATCAAACCACTCAGGAAGCCATAAGATACAAATATTCTACAACCATGTTATAAAAGATTCATAGGTCAATATCCAAACAGCATGATAGCAAAAGTCCATTCATATCAATGCAATAACTTGCAATGCATTAAACACAGAGCCCAATATAATTCACAAAACAGCTCGATAGTCTTAGTGCTGTTGAACCAGAATAAATTTACTTGATCTTCTGAAAAACTGGTGTATGTGTGTGTGGAAGGGGGAGGAAAGCGGGAGAGAGAAGGGTCAGGAGCAGACCCTCAGCCACATACGTGATGTGTTGGGGAGGGCAGGATGGGGTGTGCTGCATTTCTAATAAGGTGTCAGGAAGACTTGCTTTTCTCAGCAGGATGTTTCTTGCATTTGATCTTTTGGAAAACTTTGGCAGGTAAAGATTAAAGTGTGTGTATGGGGGGAAGGGGGGAGACAGGTGCTCCCAAGCCTTCCTTTCTAGTTGTAACCGCCACTCTGCAGTTTACTTAAATTTTAAATTGGGGTATCTCAACTCTCATAATCACCTGTGACAAATCCATTTGGCTATCCTCTGTGAGTAGAGGATTTTGATATCGGTAGCTCTGTCTTTACTCCACAGTGACTCAAGGTGAATTGCATTCAGGTACGCCCCTGTCCCCAAAGGCAGCAGCATGGGATTTGAACCCACAACCCCAGGGTGCGGAGGCTGTAGCTCTAACCACAGGCCACTTCTCCCTACCCTTGTTTCCTGTTCCCTGTTCTAATCTTCACCTACAAACCTGCTTCTGGACCCTGAGCTAGTTCTGCTGTTTTTACAAGAAAGGTTTTAACCCAATGGCGAGGTAGCAATGAGTCAACTATAATCCTATAAAACGGTTAAAGAATTTAGTAATGTAATTAGTCAGCTCTTCCGATTGACAGGGCATCAGGACAACCATAAGCAAAGGAGCAGTTCCTACGACGTCTCTCTGGCAGCTTTTCACAGAGCTTTTCCCTGATGCTTTGAGAGTGGACGAAAGGTGACCCTGTAATGAAGGTGAGCTGAATTGAGAAAAGACTCTGATAGCTCAGCGGAGACCTGAGTTTGATGCCTGAGCTTGAATTCTACTCCTTTGATCTTGCTCAGGTTTGAGGATATTGCTGGAGGGGGTGGGGGGGGGGGAGCAGAGTTCACAATTGCTGGTAGCATGGAATCTTGCTACTTTGGGATTTCGGAATCTTGCTACTCCTTGGGATTCTGTTTGGAATGCTGCTACTCTTTGGTTTTTGGCCAGGTACAAGTGACCTGGATTGGCCTCCGTGAAGACGGATACTGGGCCAGATGGACCTTTGGTCTGACCCAGTAAGGCTAGTCTTATGTTCTTAAGGTCACAGTTTCTGTTAATGTTTTAATTAATAGAAAGAAAGTATGTTCTGTACTTGAAGAGCGTCACCATGACCCAGCTGCTACTCCCTAGTAACATAGACATGGGGCCATCCCAGAGGGTGTGAGAACAGTGCAGTCACACACGATGCCAGGGAGACGGAGGTGTCCTTGTCTCACCTGTGTTGGCTTTGGTGCAGTGGGCAGCCTGCTCAGGGGGTATCATCTTCGGGTTCAGGATGCTCCTGACTGGCCAGATTTGGGGAGCATCCATACCGTTTTCCAGAGTACGTTGAGAGGTCTATCTAGAGGTTCACTAGCTTGGCTTAATGGTGTACTGGGAAAATATTGGGATAAAAATCCTGGGTTACCTTATAGTTCATCTTTATTTGACAATGCAGCCTATAAGGTCATTTGTGCTATAAATTGGTATGAGAGGCAAATTATAAACAGAGATTCACACGAGGAGGCTTAGGTTCCAATTTAGTGTTAAAAACATACAGAGAAAAGATGGTTAACTTACTGAGATACAAAGGAGGGATTTGGGTCAACCGCTAACGAGACAATGATGTAAGGATACGGGAAGAGGGGAACAGAGCAAGGTCCCTTTTTAAGGACCCAGTCACCGAGGCGCAAAATCTACATATACCTCGTGTCAACAAGGCTGTTATAGGGGAGAACACCCTCCAGGGATTCAAGACAAAGTTAGACAAGTTCCTGCTGAACCAGAACGTACGCAGGTAGGGCTGATCTCAGTTAGGGCGCTCTTATGTTCTATGGTGGATAAAGGCCAAGTTTGGATCACTTCCAATTGAGTTGCAAATCTAAAAAGTGGTAAGAGTCCCCTGTCCCTCTCACTCCCCCCTCCCCCACATCTCAGGTGAGTATTTATCATAAAACAATAATTTGTGTATGTCTTTTCTGCAGAAAGAGCAGGGAAGATGAGGCAGAGGAAGGCCTTAGGATCCATATTTCGTAGAGAAGAAGAGGGTGATTATGTTGAGATTGGTTCCATTCATGGTGACTCTCTTCAAGTACAGAACATACTTTCTATCTATCAATTAGAACATAAGAATAGCCTTACTGGCCCAGTATCCCATCTTCACGGAGGCCAATCCAAGTCACAAAACCCGAAGAGTAGCAACATTCCATGCTACCGATCCAGGGCAAGCAGCGGCTTCTCCCATGTCTTTCTCAACAGTAGTTTATGGACTTTTCCTCCAGGAACTTGTCCAAACCTTTTTTAAAAGCAGCTACGTTAACCGTTCTCTTGTCATAGCTGATTTTACATCATATCCCTGCTCATGGCAGGTGCAGGATGAAAGAGCATCCAAAGTCAAGTTTGGATGTGGTGGCTCTTCTCTTGTGAGCTCACATGCTGGCAGATTCAGACTGACTGAAAAGGTAAAAAGGGAACTCCCTAGGCTTGGCACTTAACACAGCTCATTGAGTGCTGAAATTCGAAACTAGCAATATAAACCATGATATTCTTGTACTTCCAGACAAGTTGCGTAGCGAAACAGCAGCAGAATCGTGGTAATGGAGAGAGCAGTGTGCTCCTGCTCAGATGGGAGAGCTTGTTTTCAGCCTTCAGCAATGGCTGGGCAGTGCCATCACATTCAGGACTGGTATAGACAGAGATGAAAGGAAAACCAGAAATTGAACAGAAATTTGTTCTCACAGAATAATAATTCCCAGCGGGGGATGCAGTTAGAATCAGATCCTGCGCACTGAATGTGCTTAACTCAAATGTCCCGCAGAGGCAGCAGAGAAGATGCTGTCAGTGGCACACTGGTATTGGACTGGTTTTATTGAAATCCTAAGCCTGGAGGATCTCAGCAGGATACTGGTATTATATAAATACTGACTCTGGAGGCTCCCAGTGGGGTATTAGTATTTTAAAAATACATATACTAGAGGTTCTCAGTGGGATTCTGGCATTATTTTTTTTTTTTTTAAATAAAAACCCTGCTGAAACCGGAGGCTCCCAGTGAGATGCTGGTATTATAGCAACATCGACTGTTGCTATAATACCAGCAGACAAGTTCCTGGAGGAAAAGTCCATAGTCTGTTTTTGAGAAAGACATGGAGGAAGTCGCTGCTTGCCCTGGATTGGTAGAATGGAATCTTGCTACTCTCTGGGGATTCCACATGGAATGTTGCTACTCTCTGGGGATTCCACATGGAATGTTGCTACTCTCTGGGGATTCCACTTGGAATGTTGCTACTCTCTGGGGATTCCACATGGAATGTTGCTACTCCTTGGGTTTTGACCAGGTACTAGTGACCTGGATTGGCCACCGTGAGAATGGGCTACTGGACTTGATGGACCATTGGTCTGACCCAGTAAGGCTATTTTTATATTCTTATGACACTAGAGGCTCTCAGTGGTATTCTGGTATCATAGCAATACCCTGAAGGCATCTTGGAGATATAGTCTTCAACAGCAAAGAGAACTTTGTGTGTTGGCGGTTTATAAAATTCAGTGAGGCTTTAGCAGAAACTCCATGTGACTGTACATTGGACATTTGATTGAAAATTGGATTTTTTCATGCATTTTCCAACATACTTTTAAATGGAAGTCTAAATAAAACAAGAGAGAAATGCAGTCATTGGATACGTACAAGAAAGAGAATACAAATGGGTTCTGTTATTGACCCATCCAAACGAGACAATCCCCCATTCCCTCCTAAACAATTACCCCATTCTTCAAGACTTTTCTGCCTCTCTTTCCTGCTTTGTTTCAAACTCCTTTGCTCTACCTGCTTCTTGTTCAAGGTTTCCCATGAAGTTCCTTTTTAACATGGCCAGCTTTGCTTTCCACTCTTGCAACTTCTGATCCGTTCTCTTACCCTTCCCTTCCATGCAGATGAGGACGGAGATTGCAGGAATGGGGCAGGGGCAGGGACAGGAAAAGAAGTCGCGGGGACGGGAAAATGAGTTCTCGTGCGAACAGGGAAAAATTTGTCCCATGTCATTCACTAATTGACACACTGGAGTGCTCTGGACTATGACTTTGTGATTAGAACATGCTGTGGCTCTGGTCCTCGATGACACATTCGGAGTGATCCTTTTTAATCCTTTTTGAGTTTGTTCTGTTGACATTTCTTGCTCTCTGTGTATTTTCTTAGGTTGTAAAAGTACCATCTGCACCTGCATATCTTTTTAAAATTATCCCATGGAAAGTATTTATATATCAGCTATCTGAGCATTCATTCAAGATGGTTTACAATAAAACACACAATTAAAAGAAAGCGATGAAGTTCTCCGAGACAGGTGGGATTAGAAAGAACTGGATTTCTGTGTATATTTTATAAATTACAAACATAAATGCCAGTTCCACCCTCTCTGCTTATTTTCTATTCCTGAAAACACCCACACAGATATCTAATAAAAATTCACTGCAATGGGGAAATATAAAGTATTTTCCATGCGGCGGCAAATCACTCTGCAAACAATACTCCAATGTGTGCCAACAAAATGGTGCATGCTAACGCCCATGACGTTCACAGGGCCCCAGTCCCAAACCCTAGAGAATGGGTCCATCAAAATCATAGTAAAATCAGAGATTCTGTCTGTGTGGGTAAAAGGGTGCCAGCTTTCCCGTTCTGCCCCCTTGGTTTTAATGCTCAAATCTCAAGCTTTCCTAAAACGCATCTTGAATCCACCGGAAGCCACATTTGAAACCATTTGCAAAGTTGACCTTTCCTGGGACTGCAGTGAGATTCGTTGGGGCAGGATATGGCTTGAGTTCCTGCAGGTAAACACAGGTGGGATTCACAGACAAGAGTAGCTGCTTCTGATCTGAAACCAGGGTTAACAGAACTTTAGCTTAGCAGATCGGCTCTTGGGGCATTAGTAATGTGGTATGAAGGAGGCTCAGGGGAGATATGATAGAGACCTTCAAGGTCATGAGGGGCATAGAGAGGGTGGATAGGGACAGATTCTTCAGACTGAAGGGGACAACAGGTACGAGGGGGCATTTGGAGAAACTGAAGGGAGATAGGTTCAAGACAAACGCAAGGAAGTTTTTCTTCACCCAAAGGGTCGTGGATACTTGGAATGCGCTACCGGAGGAAGTGATCAGGCAGAGTACGGTACAAACAGGGATTGGACAGGGATTCAAACAGGGATTGGACGGATTCCTGAGGGATAAAGGGATCGTGGGATACTGAGAGAGGTGCTGGGATGTAACACATCCCAGAAAGCTAACAAGGTAATAAGTATAGAAACCCAACCAGGTCGTGCATGTGCAAGACCGGAGGGTTAGGACTTCGATGGGAAGATAGGACTTTAATGAGAAACCAAGGTGGCAAGGGAGCCCCTTCTGGTGATTCAGACAGGCCGTGACCTGTTTGGGCCGCCGCGGGAGCGGACTGCTGGGCAGGATGGACCTGTGGTCTGACCCGGCGGAGGCACTGCTTATGTTCTTATGTTATGTTCTAAGTTCTAGCTCGTAGCAAACTTCTAGAAGGATGTTGAAAACTTGCCTATTTGATACATTTTGTTAACCGCATATAACAGAGAGGTATTATGGTATATAAATGACTTATGTTATATTAGGTTAGTGTTATTTAACCAATATATAATCTACTAGAAAGGTGGTAACATTGTAAATGACAGCAGATTAAAGACCTCAACAGTCCATCCAGTCTACTCAATAGTTTATTACATTACATTACATTAGTGATTTCTATTCCGCTTGTACCTTGCGGTTCAAAGCGGATTACATAAGAAGAAGCTGGACATTTCCAGGAGGGTACATGACATTTAGGGTAAGACATAGTAACAGAATGAGTATAGTCTTAGTAACATTGGATGAAAGTAGTTATATTACATTACATATCAAATCTTTTCCAGGCGTTGGTAGGTAATATGATTTTTTTTTTTTTTTTTTTGGTTGGTTGAGGGTATGGTGCCAGGGAGTGGGTAAACCTGGTCGGTGTACGTGGAAGAGGAGAGTGATTAGGTGTTTTGAATATGCTTTTTGAAAAGTAGTGTTTATGCATTATAAATTAATGACTAAATGTAAATTGTCTTTTTTCCTTTGATATTTCTGGGGCATAGACTGTAGAAATTCACCCTGGATTGTCCAGTAGAGTAGTAAGGGTAGGAGATGCTCAGGCACTCCACTCTCCATGCCCCCCTCCCGCTCCTTTCCACCCCCCATTCCAGACTTGCTCTCTCCCTCCCCCCATACCTCTTAATCTTCGCCAGTGCGAGTGGTTTCTCCAAGCATGTTCCTCGCGTCGGTGTTGAATTCCTTCCGATGTCACTTCCTGGCCCTGTGACCCGGAAGCGATTTGTAGGGGAACCAGGCTGGCATGAGCAACAGGCAGGCGATGCTCACGCTAGTGTGAAGATAACACGTAAGTATGGGGTGGGGGAGGGATGGCACGAGGGTAGCATGGTGTGGGGGGGCGGAGAGGTGCCAGCGCCCCCACCAACTTGGTGCCTGGGCGGTCCGCACCCCCGTACTGCGCCACTGGGACTATCCTTAGGTTCCAACTACTGGAGTTGCCATCAAACTCACTCCAGCCTATCCAAACCATCTCGTCCTTTGCTGGATACAGACCGCAAAAGTCTGCTCAAATTACTGGAATTCCCATCGAAGCCCTCCCCAGCCTATCCTAAACCAAACTGCCATATTTGGGGCACAGACCATGCAAGTCTGCCCAGAACCGCAAATTATATTGATTGCAAGAAAGCAGCTCAGTCATTCATTAAATCAATATTCTCTCAACCTGTTCACAGCATGTGAAATGTATAAAAATGTGATGTCTCCGTGTCCGATTTGCTGCGTGAGTGCATGCTGTCTACTCGCTAAAAGTGTTCTCAGCTCTTTGGAGCCTTGTACTCTCGCTGGCATTGTTGTGATATTGAATCAATATGCAAAAAAAACAACAACCCCCCAAACAAACCCTGACCGCTGCTGGCTGAATATTGACTGGTAAATACATAGCGTAGGCCATGCACCTTCCTCTGTGGGTCCCATTCAGAGCCTTAAGCAGATTCAAAAGCCAAATCGTATCATCTTTTTGGAAAACAAGGCAGGAGTGTGCAGGCAGATAATGACATAAATTGAGAAATTTGTTCTGGTTTTCTGTTTGTATTGTTCTGGTTCATGTGGTTATATTGTGTATTATATAATGCAGATGCCATTACGCGATGAAACGTAACAGTGGACAACATTAATGGAAGGACTTTAAATCTGACCTTGTAAGAGACCGGAGGTCACAAATGGCTGCTTTGCGGTATTGAGTGACATGTTTTCTCATTTTCAGCCTAGGTAGATGACGGCAGATAAAGACCCAAATGGTCCATCCAGTCTGCCCAACCCTACCCACTCTTTAAATTACTGATTTCATTTAAATGTTCCTTCTTCTTAGCTATTGCTAAGCCAGAACCTAAAGCTCTGCTCAGTTCTAAGCTTAGCTTCCATCTACTAAAGTCTCCATCTAAACCCTCCCCAGCCCATCCTCAACCAAACGGCCATAGTTCATTTTGTACGAGTTGCAATAATCCCGTTCTGTTACTGGGATATAAAGTTCTGCACTCAGATCGTCTCTCATGAAATATCAGAGGGGGCTGGCTTAACTATTAGGCAACACAAGGTGACTGCCTAGGGCGCTAGGACAGCAACTTCGCTTGGGAGGCACAGAGCAGCCATTTCACCCTCCTTCTCATGGACAATTAGCCATTTTTACAAGACTATTCTCAGTGGTGCTGTTGGACAGTCAGAATTGCGGAGGTTTTGTACATTAAAATGAGAGGGAGAGGAGGCAAAAAGCCTGACTATGAATTGTTTCGCTAGGGTGTTAACGACCGTGCTATAGCAATATGCATTTGGGGGTCCTTTTATTAAAGTGCGCTAAATTGGTTAACTCGCCTTAATAAAAGAACCCTTGATATGTTGTAGTGCATGAAGAACTGGTTTGACACATGTCGGTCTGCAAATTAGTGCATGTACAGTCAATATGCACATCTTTAAATGTTACAACATGCACGTCAAGGAGAAATACCTGAGTGCCTGAATAAATTCATGTAAACTGTTCTGAGCTCCCTCGGGAGAGTGTGGAGCAGTGGTTCAAGCTAGAGCCTCAGCACCCTGAGGTTATGGGTTCAAATCCCATGCTGCTCCCTGGGCAATTCACTTAATTGCCCCAGGTACATTCGATAGTTTGTGAGCCTGCTGGAACAGACAGGGAAAACCGTTCTGAGCTCCCCTGGGAGAACAGGCTAGAAAATTAAATAAAAATTTAAATTAATTAACCCCTCTTTTACAAAACCATAGCATGGTTTTTAGCACCGGCCACGGTGGTAACAGCTCCGACAGTGCACTGTGTGGGTTTCTGTCTTCAGGAACTGTTTGGGTGTCACTGGAATATTTTGACAGGTCCTTTTTTTTTTTTGCCTTTGAAGAAGACTCTAGATCAGACATGGGCAACTCCAGTCGTCGAGGGCCGGAATCCAGTCGGGTTTTCAGGATTTCCCCAATGAATCTGCATGAGATCTATTTGCATGCACTGCTTTCAATGCATATTCATTGGGAAAATCCTGAAAACCCGACTGGATTCTGGCCCTCGAGGCCTGGAGTTGCTGCTCTAGATGGACTTTGTAGAGGAACACAAGAGAGAAATTTGAAATGTGTTTGTTCCCCTTGTGTGGAGTTTGGCAAGACGAGAGAGATTGTCTTCGATTCCTCTCGGCTAAGGATTTTCTTTAATTCTAAAAGCTTATCTGGAGCAGCAGAAGTTGGTCGGGGGGGAGGGGGGGGGGGCTGTCTGCTGCTTGTTTCTACTGTTGCAATTCAATAACATCACATTGGATAAAAGTGGCTCATAAAATTGTTTAATAATATTAGTGATAACCACATTTGGGTTTGGAGGATGGACTCGTTCATGGCTGTGATTGGTCGTAATTATGTATTTATGTCGTTATCTGCCCTGATCGGATCCTCTGCAAGATGGGATAAACATTTGATAAATTACATTAAATGTCAGATATGTTTTAAATAAGATGATTAATATTTGATACATAAATCCACTGAAAATGAATGCAATTATAAGACCCAGACATTTGGGTGACATCACAAGAGATTGCAAATGAACTTCTCTCAAAGGAAGAGCTGAAACGGTGCAACATCACTGTACACTCGACATGTTATAAATAATTTTACATTTTCTAACTTTCCTGTCCCAAGATTTGTTATGTTTGTTCTTATATCTTGCCAAATCCTCATTAATTAGAGCTCTTGGCAGGTTACAAGCAGCATATTAGAAACATAGAAACCTGATGGCAGATAAAGGCCAAATGGCCCATCCGCAGCATTCATTATCTCCTCCTCTCCCTATTGGCTAAGGCTCTTAACATTTGCATCTCCTCTTCCTATTGGCTAAGGCTCTTTACACTTGCATTGTGATGTCATAGAACTTTCTGATTATAGAAACATGATGGCAGATAAAGGCCAAATGGCCCATCCGCAGCATCCACTATCTCCTCCTCTCCCTATTGGCTAAGGCTCTTAACGTTTGCGTTGCGAGGTCATAGAACTTTATGGTTACAGAAACATTGTAACATGATGGCCTTTGTTCAATGTATTAGGATCCAAGGATTGAATATAATGCGAGACCTGGAGATAAAAGAGCCTGTAAGTCTCCTACAAGTTGCAGATCCTGAAACGATGTCACAGTCCCACGTTCAGACACCAGGTCTCACATGTATCAAAGACCCTTCTCCTGCCACCTCTTTAAATAAAGCTTAAATGCGTCACGGCCAAGATCTTGATTGCACAGCCACTGCCAACGCTGTCTCCAATGGTTGTCTTTGAGTAGGAAAGACCTTGTAAGGCTTCCCAGCATGTAAGTAATATAGTTAGTGCGTTGGAGACATTAACTGCTGCTCAAGAGTTACAGGAGTATAAAATCGAGTGTCTTTTATCACTACGCAGGCGATGCTGTACTTCCGTAGATCAGGGAGAGCCAAACCTCCCCCCGTCCCACAGGCAAGAACAAGTGCGTGAGCTGTTCATGGGAGCAGTAGATGCAGGATGAGTAATTTCTTTAAACCGTTTAGGTTTCAGGCGGGCTATAAGTTTAAAAAAAAAAAAAAAAATAAACCAATATTCTATAAACAGCATCTAAAGTTAGGTGTGGTTTATAGAATAGCGTTTAAGCCCAAGAGCCGCACAGCTATTTGTGCTTATTCTATAATTATGCACGGAAATGTGAGGAGTATTCCTGAACTTCCCATGCCACGCCCATTTCCACACCACCTTTTAAGGCCCAGATCCTGTTCCTAAAATTTACATGCTAAATTTAAATTAAATCCAATTAATGTTGGTAATTTGCTTGCTAAGTCGTTTATCGTTTAATTGAACTTGATAAACCGGCTGAGCTGCAGCACAATTCGAGGCGGTTTGCAATAAAATATATTAAACAAAATAAAAAAGGAACACCATTAAAATAGGAGAGTCCACTGCTTTCAATTATGGGCCCAAATTTGCCACACAACTCAAAGCACATTACATGACATGACATTAGTGATTTCTATTCCGCCATTACCTCGCAGTTCAAGGCGCATTACATTATTACAGTTTACAGGTATTGGGTCGATTGGAGATACGTAAGAAGTAGTCTGGAGCTTTATTAAGATGGTGCTTGGGTCAAGTCTGGTTGTGTTAGTTTAGTTTCATGTATTTTTTGAATCGTAGGGTTTTTGTTTCTTTTTTGAAGGTTTTGAAGTTTGTGGTCGTGAGTTGCTGGTCCAGTTTTGCAGCTTTAGTAGCTAGGAGGTTGAGAAAGGGAACGCATGGCCCTGGCCTTGCTCTGCCCTGGCTCTACCTCATTCCGCCCCCTAACTCCAGCCCCCCCCCAAACCTCATCTCCATCTGCTCATGCGCAGATGCGACACAATGATGTCAGATGCATGCACACATGTGTGTGACTTCGCCGTGCCACATCTTCGCATGAACAGACGCCTTCCAGACGCGACCCCCGATCTCAATGCTTTTCAAAACCTGGACAAAATGCCAGGTTTTGAAAAGTCATGCCGACACCTGGACAGTCCTCTAAAAGAAGACATGTCTGGGTAAATTTGGACATTTGGTAATCCTATATATAGGTAGATAGGTAGGTGGGGGAGAAGGGACCATATCTGCTTTTGATAAGCAGCAGCTGAGGAAGGTCATCTCTTGATCTGGCATTAGGAAAAGAATTTCTGAAGTGGGGGGGGGGGGGGGAGGGGAGGGGAAGAGATGGTGGTGTTAGAGAAATCCCCAATACTTCCTTTCATTCTGATGCTTTGTTACTTTTTTTTTGAAAATTAGTACTGTAAGCAGAAAGAAAGTTGGTTTTGAACCTTTTCTTTAATTTAAATAGGAAAAAAATTACAAGTGCACTCAAGAGTCGAACAATGCTTAGAACAAAACACAACAATATTCTCTCTTTGATCGTGTCTTAATTAGTTTGCTTGTTTCAAGTGCCTGCAAATTGAACAAGATTGTTTCACAGTGGTGCTGCAATGCTAGGAAGACGGAGCACCACAGCTGGAGAGAGGATTTGGAGAGTCCGGGAAGCAGAAGGGAGATGGGGGGGGGGGGAGGAGGGGGAGAAGGAAAAGACAAGGAAGGAAACAGAGAGAGAGGGAAATAGCATGGGAGAGCAGATCATCTGCATAACTACAAAATTATGTGCCCCGTTTACAAAGCTGCGGGAGAAAAGGGGACCTATGTCAGCAGAGCCCCTCTTTCAGGAGGGTACACAAAAGCAGGGGGATTGTACAACAGATTGCCAAAAAATAAGAGTCTGACAAGTGCCTGGTTGGAGGCTATTCTACCATCTCAGCGGCTGCTCATCACAAAGGATTTCCCTAAACCAGGAAATCTCACTCTCTCTCTCCCCCACCCCCAAAACGGCACCAAAGTTTTGAGGGCTTCGCTAGTCACCAGCTCAATCCAGTGACCAGTTTTGGATCTTTGGTTTGCAGCAACACTCTTCACATATTATTCAAAATCAATCCTGTCACCACAGTTCAAAGATTTTAAGGTGGCAAAATCATTCCGAGTGTCAAGAGCCACCACCATATCTCTTTTTGGGCACCATTTCTGTAGCCCCTCTCTCAGTGGGGTAATGCTACTCCTCACAATCTATCTCCCAACTCCCTCTCCTACCTCCTCGCCAGCCACTGTAATTTAATTTTCAGGCAACTGGCGGCAGCAGCAATGAGGTGAGCCAGCTATTGCCGGCCTGCCCCAGAAGCGCCTCTCTGCAAGTCCTGCCTATGCGGGAACAGCAAGTTGCTCCAGAGAGGCAGCTTCCAGGGCCCCCTTATAGAGTATTTGTGCAGAACTGCATTGGTGCACCAACCGTTAGGTAAGCCTATTTACGACAGGTCAACGAATGGTAGACGTGACCATCTAAGTGTACCACTTCCGGGTTCCCTCGGCACACACCAGCTGCTGAAACAAAACTCCAAGATTCACCAAGCGCCCAATAGCCCACAAAATCTTGCAAGGATATGTCCACTTCCCAGGGATGGATATGGAGGCCCATCATTCCAACATCATCCAAGCACAGTTCACACTTGGGGCAGGAGCTCTGGAACTTTCCCAGGTTGAGCAGAGGGGGAGAAATTCTGGCGACTCTGCTACTCAATTCTGCGTGATAATATAATCAAATTAATGAATTGTTCAAGGCAGAACAAGAGAGAAATCTTATTATGAAGTAATGGACTCGGATTAGCAAATGTGTAATTAGATTGTCTAGAAATATTAAGACAAGAAACATTTATCCATTTAAGAGTGTGTAGAAGTTTGCAGACTGCACATCTGTTTAATAGAGTAAGTTTTGAGCTGCCAACTCGGTGGGTGCTTTCACCATGCAAGCTTTGCTTGACGTGAATTTTCATATTTTCTCCATCTCTTATGTTGAGCCGTACCCTAGGCCTGATTTACTGGTACAGTCTTCTATCTTAAGTATTCTCGATTATTGTAACATTATATATCTAGGTGCTTACAAGAGAATTTTCAAAAAATTGAGAGGGATTCAGAATACTGCCGTTCGTCTCATTTTTGGTTTAAAAAAAATGGGAGCTTATCACTCCTTTTTATTTGAAACTCCATTGGTTGCCGATAGAGTTGAGAATTCTGTTCAAATTTTCCTGTATTTGTTATAAATCGGTTTCAGGTTTGTTACCAGGTTATCTTGTGTCTCATTTTTCTTTGCGTCACGCCAAAAAGACCACTCGTAGAATGCACTTGTTTTCATAGCCCTCCATAAAATCCTGTCGTTATAAGAAGGTCCTTGAGAGAACCCTCTCATTTCAAGCCGCTAAACTGAATGTATGGCTTGGAAAAATGATGTTCGAGGTCTCTTCCTATCTTGTTTTAGAAAATTGTTAAAGAGCACGCTACAGGGTTCAAGGAGGGTCTAGATAGGTTCCTAAAAGAAAAGGGGATTGAGGGGTACAGATAGAAGCAGAGGTAGGTTATAGGATTAGTCAGAAACCACTTCACAGGTCATGGACCTGATGGGCCGCCGCAGGAGCGGACCGCTGGGCGCAATGGCCCTCTGGTCTGACCCAGTGGAGGCAACTTCTTATGTTGATAGACTGGTATCTTAATGCATTCTGCTTCATTTTTTCAATCAAGTTCCTTATATTCAATTTGATGTATTTTATCTGTTCTATGTATTACTTCTTTCCCTGCCATGCCGGTATTTTCTGCATTATATTGTAAACGTTTTCTGTCTTTATCTGGTTTTAAGTCCATTATTCTAATTTGTATTTTATCTGAATCCCATGTATTAGCTCACCTTGTTGTGAACCACCTAGAACTTTTTCGGGATGGCGGTATATAAGAATAAAATGATTATTATTACAGAGTTTCTTCTGTCATACTGTGTTTACGAGATATCTCTGGATGGAGCCATTTTAGTTGGTCTGGAGAAGCCCTTTCTGTGTATGCACTTTATCTCCTGTGTATTTACATAAATATTATCTTCTGCCCGCGTGAAGCATTTTGCAGTGTTATTTTTATTGCTCTGTGGTTTTGAGGCAGCAAATGAGACTCTGACGTGGGGAGGGAATGATGTGATGAAATGACCTTTTTACTAAAGCTTAGTACATGCTAATGGAAGTAGCACATGAAACCCATGGCGGTATACTCAGGAAATCAATATATGATGCCTATTTCCATGCCAGTTTCTTAGGCGCAAAGAAGTGTTATCACGGAAGTAAGGCACCAAAATAGCCCCTCAGCCATGGAATTACACTTAGACTTCCTGTTCTATAACAGCACCTAAGCCTTTCCGGGTGGATCTGAAAAGTGGGTACGAATACGGGAGAGTACCTGGGTGGGTCAGGGCAGTCTCTTCAAATGCAATGGCTCAATGCAGCCGGAGGCCTTGTTGCGAGGAGCTAAACAGCACCGCAGGCTTTATCGCAACTATCTCAAGAAAACATTGAATGCTTGAGAGTTTGGAACGTCATTGGTAGGCGACTACACCAAAGTGTATGTGTTTAGCTATTAGCGAAGTATTTTACACAATAAACTGCAGACATTGAAGGTTCATTTAATAAAATAATGCTAGCGTTTTTCCATAAAATGTCTTTTTATCATTATTTGATGACAGGAAAATGTTTTCCTATTCTTTTGAGGTTGTAACACTGTATTAAAGGAATTCAATCCTACTTGTTATAATAAGCATATTGGAGACTTTGTAGCATAGGCGTCGGAATAGGAGAACCACAGAGGCCGTGGTCTCCCCTCAAAATTTCCAGCCAGAGATACCTTTTCCGAGGCTGCAATGGTGGACCTAGACAGGCATGGGAACAGCATCTTGCTGCCGGCCAGTGTACCTGCTGGTCGTCTCTCTCTACTGCGTCCCTTCCCTGACATCTACTCCTTTCCATGCCCCCCACCCCCTCCACCACCGAATGTCTACCTCAGATTTCGTGTAAAAACTCAGTGACGCCCTGTCAGCCCAGGTGTCTTTCCTCCACTACAGCCCGCCCTATTTCCGTTGGGGCGGGCCTCAGTGGAGAGAAGAAGCCGGGGCCAACGTCAGGGCGATGCTGTGTTTTTACATGAATGGAAGAAATGGCATTTACACTTAGTACTATATTATTCTGGGGTGGGGTCTGGGGCTGATCTTGGGCAGGGTCTGAAGTGGAGCTTGGGCAGGTCTGTGGCAGGGTCTAGGGTAGGACTTTTGCCTCCCCCCCAACAAAAAAAGCACTCTGTTGCCTATGCTTTGCTGCATTATTTCTGTAGTGATTTATTGTTCTTTTTCAAGAAAACAGACTTGACATAAAATGTCCTTTTTATCAATGTATCATTGTTGAATGTGAAAACAAAATTTATAGCTATAATACCAAGAACTTTGCTCCAATAAGCAAAACTAATAGCATATTTTAAGAAAAATTGAGCTTTGAGGGACCCCAGGATAGACTTTAAATTTTTTTAAAACTTATTTTCTGATTAAGCACAATCAAATTCTTTTGCAATACTTCAATTCACACAGTTTTTTTTCCTACTTTAGGTTTTTCTGGACAACCCTAATGGGCTAAATTACCCAGTTTTTTAAATTCAGTAAGCCCATCCTGCTGCTTAAGTTGAGATCTCTCACAGAATATGACTGTGACCCTTTGACCAGTCTCTTGGTTTTGAGGAAGCCTCATTACCAGTGCACAGCTGAGGCCAAAGACAGCAACCAGCAGACCGTGAGCAGCCCCTGGGCCTCCCGGCCTCCCTTTTCCGGGCTAATCATCTTTCTGCCTGGTGCCTTCTGATCTTCTAAATGACATGTTGGTTTCAGCTTGAGGGTTTTGTCTGTGCTTTGAACCATTAGTCGTGCGTGTAGCCTTCTCATTTTCCCCGTTCCCCAAAAGAACTGCTTGACGGTCATCATCGCCCACACACGGCTAGTGTTCCACGGTTTTGTTAGACGCAACTCAAAGTTTCCATAGAAACTTGAGCTCTACGCTCTGGAGGAATGAAATGCTTTCTCTCAGATCATCTCACATTGCATGGCAATGTCTCCCCGAACACCACCCAATTAATGAGCCCGTCTCTCACCTCTGCCCCTAATTAACTTCACTGTTTTTATTGTGAGCGCTGTTTACCTTACTGGCAGGTTTACGACTATAAAGGACAATCTGGAAGTTTGTGGAAGTGAAAGTATTCTGAGAAAATGACCCCCTAACCCCCCCTCGATGATTCTTTCTGCTAAGTGGAAGGAGAAGGTTGGATGCAATTCTACTGTAACTATGTCAAATTTATCTTATCAACTGTACAGTATATTATGTATATTGGTATTAGATCCCTAGTAGGTGTCGAGTTAGGATAAAAAGTTGTATCAAAAAAACTTGCACTGAAACTACGGTAAATTGTAACCTGTTAACGGTATATTATGTATGTTAACCTGTAACCACTTGATCCTACTAACTCTCTTGAAAACAATAGCAATCAATAGGAAACTTGAGAAGATTCATCAGTGGCTCGATGCTAACAGATTAGCCCTTAATGTTAATAAATCAAATGTCATGTTCTTTCCCTGGAAAGAGTTCTAAACTTATTTTTCCAATCGCTATTAAGGGTACTACTTTACAGTTGATAAGTAACACCAAGATTTTAGGGGTTATCTTTGATGATAAACTAAACTGTCATAATCACATTAGTAATATTGTTACATTCACTTTTTACAGACTTCGTCAAATCCGTTCAGTATCTAAATTTCTAAGTCCAAAATCTCTTAACACTCTGATTCACTCCTTGGTTATTTCAAAAATCGATTACTGCAATGCCCTACTCAAGGGAATAGCCCAAAATGAAATTAGACGTTTACAGATCATTCAAAATGCTTCAATTAAATTATAATGAAAGCTAAGAAATTTGATCACGTCACTCCCCTTCTTAAGAAAGCGCACTGGCTCCCAGTCACGCATCATAAACAATATAAATTAAGTCTGTTTACCTTCAAGTCTCTGTTATATAAAACTCCGGCATTCATTTACAAATCATTGATTCCCTCTACCCCTGAGGTCTAATGATCAACATTTATTACTTATTCCCTCACTTAAAATTATTAATACACGGCGGCATTTTATTTTTTTCTGTTACGGCTCCTCAAACATGGAACAACCTCAACATTTACTTAAGAGAAGAAAACAATTTCGATAAATTTAAGAGCAAACTAAAAAGCTTGACTAGGAGTTTCATTTCATTTCCTTAACCTCTTTAAGGTTCGTTGTTTATTCCCTCCCTATTGTTTTTTTTACCATAATTGTCTTCTTTTCTATCAGTAATTTGTATTTCTCTACCCATTCTTTCCTCTCGTTTTTACATGTTTGTATTGTTAGTCTTCAACATGTTACGTATGTTTAGTGTTTGCTTGTTTTGCTGCCCCTTTAATTGTATGTAATTTTAATGGTATGTTCATCGCTTAGAAATTTGAGTAAGCGATTAATCAAATATACAATAAACTTGAAACTTCTGAGCTCTTTGGGGAGAACAGGATAGAAAATGAATTGAATTAACCAATAAATCTCCCTTGCAGAGCTTCAGGGCGTGCTTGTAGGCGATTGCAGAGAGAGGGTGCGGAGCTTGACCAAGGTAGCAGAAAGCCTGTGAGAGTAAGTGCTTCCCTGCTCTGCACTCGCCACAAGTGGTTTGCCCTCTGAAGCACAAAGAATGTGATGAAACGAGGAGGAAACATTGTATCCGTTATGACTGAGAAACTCTGTATTTACAAGAGCTTACTTATAATTCCTGGGTAGAGAAGAAGCTTTGACTCGTTCCTTTTCCCATGAGTCACTGGCTGCTCTGTAATTTCCTCCTCCAGTTCCCATTTTTGACTAGCTCACCTATAGCCAGATAAATGTTTAGAGTAATGGCACATACATGCATATTTATTTGTTATTTTATTGGAATTTATTTTCCTCTTTTTGAACAAATTTACCTTAACCACACAGGCCTCGAACACTTATGATTTGAAAGTGTTTGAGGCTTGTGCAGATGAGGACAGAGCTTGCAGGAATGGGGCAGGGGGAGGAAAAGAACTCACGGGGATGGGGAAAAATTTGTCCCCGTGTCATTTTCTACTTGTGACCTGGATTGGTCACTGTGGAAACAAGGTAGTGGGCTAGATGGACCTTTGGTCTCACCCAATATGTTCTTATGAGGTGATGGGAGCAAAAACGTAAGGAGTGGAGAAAATAACATAACAGCAAATTTCTAGACCACATAGCCATGAGTTCAATGCGGTTAACAAAAGATTTTGCTTTGCAAAAATACAGGAATAATATAATATACAGAAATCTAATTGATTAGAAATTTAGAAAAAATTAAAAGTTTTCAATAGTTTACTAAAATGTTCATAAGACGTGGATCTAAATAATAATGGATGGAAATCTTTGTCGTAGCAAACTGCTTGGTAGGAAAGAGAATGTTCCGGATGTTTCTTACTTTTACAGCCCTTGAACGTAAATAGGGCGTGAGATTTTCTACTATTCTCATGCGCCACAATAACAAGATATAATGGGGCAACACCAAAAGCTACTTTACCATTAAATATATTTTATTGAGCAAATACAATCAAAATCAAGAACAAAGAACAACAAAGTAGCTCAAAATTTAATACAAAAACCATCAAACCCACCCTACCCATCCCCCCCCCCCTCTCACTGATGCTGAACAAAATGAGGTAAATAAAAGAATACCCTAGCAGTTCAAAAGGCGGCTACGAGCCACCGGAGATAATGTAGACCAAAAAGGCTCCCAAATTCGTTGGAAGGCCCATCCAGGCAATGAAGAAATGTCTTGAACACCTCTCCGTTCCCAAGAAAGCAACGTAATCATATGACTACGCCAAAGGAAATAGTCAGGAGCCTCCACTTCCATCCACTTAAGCAAAATACACTTAATAGCAACCACAGCCATCCAGCGAAGAAATGCAGAGGCTCCAAGTCTACGAGGATGAAAATGCAAAGAGGCTCCACATAACAACAAGGCTGATCTCTGAACTGTAATGTTCCAGATGTTATCCACAAAAGTAAAAACAGCATCCCAAAAGGACTTTATAATATAACCGTCCTAACTTAAAGATCACCCGGGACCCGACCGGAAGCCAATGCAGCTCATGGTAATAGAGGGTTATGTGGTTAGACTTCCTCAGACCATAAATCATTCTTACTGCTGTATTCTGAACCAGGGTCAATGTAGCCAGATTTTTCTTAGTACTTGTCAAATATACAATATTACAGTAGTCCAATATATTCGGAAGTAGTGTCTGAACTAGAATTGTGAAAGAAGCGGCATCCAAGTAGGATCTGATGGTCCGTAGGTTCCTTTTGAACCACTGCATCAATCTGATTTTTCATGGTCAAGAACTGATCAAGAATAACTCCCAAGATTTTGATTGTAGGGCTTATTGTGTATGACACTGAATCGATCTTAATTATTGGTTCAAAAGTGATCTTTTGTGATGACACGCAAGGAAGAATTTTGGGTTTTCCTGGTTTAATTTCAATTTGAATTCCTGCCTCCAGGATTCCTTTGTGTTTAGCACAGACTCAATAAGTTGAGTACAGTTGGATAGTGTTTCACAGCATGGGATGACTATTGTGAAAATCTGGGATATGCATAGGAGATCCTTATTTATGAGGAAGTGACGATAAAGCCCGAAATTGGGTGCACTAGATGGGACTCAAAGTCCTTACTATCTACCTTGCAAGCTATTTCTATATAAGAGAGGGAGGGAAAATCTCCTCAAATTAGTAGGAATGACAGAATTCCAGTGGCTTCTGTCAATTATCTATATCAGTGGTTCTCAATCCTGTCCTGGAGGACCACTAGGCCAGTCAGGTTTTCAGGATAGCTCTAATGAATATGCATGGAGCAGATTTGCATGCCTTGACACCTCCATTATATGCAGATCTCTCTCATGCATATTCATTAGGGCTATCCAGAAAACCCAACTGGCCTGGTGGTCCTCCAGGACAGGTTTGGGAACCACTGATCTATATGGTACGTATAGAACCATGAGGCATTCTGCCAGCGTCAGTCTGAAAGTCCAATGAGGAACAGCTCGAGTAAAACTGCAGCTGGTGGGCAGTTTGCATTCTCTCCCCCTCCCCCCCAAGAGCAGAACAGATGCTCTTGTGTTCTCGCTAATCTTTAGATTTATTGGCTTTACATCACATTATGCATTGGCTGCAAAAGACAGACCAAATCAATTCATCTTCACTCGGAGGAGGCAGAAGGTTACATTGTCCAGCACCCCAGTCTCTTCCTCCCACCATGGAGTGCACAGAGAGCAGCATGGGTCTAATTCTGTATGATATGTGACAGGTTGCGTGTCGGGTACATTTTGACTCTATCAAAGTGCAGTTGCTGGAAATTTGGAGAGACTGAACGGTTGCATAAGCCCATCTTGCCTTATGATCTTCCAAAAGACTTTTTCCATTTTGTCTGTGCTTTGAGCATTAGCATTCTCTCATCCTGAGCTCCCCAAAAGATCTACCTACTGGTTATCATTGTTTTCGCTTTTACCAATGTCAGCATGTTTCAATAATCTAATTGGGAAAGAGATTGGGACTTATATACTGTCTTTTTTGTAGATTTACAACCACATTCAAAGTGGTTTACATACAGGTACTTCAAGTATTTTCCTTCTCTGTCCCGGCGGGCTCACACTCTATCTAAATACCTAGGGCAATGGAGAATGAAGTGACTTGCCCAGGGTCACATGGTATGAACCCTGAGGTTCTAGCGTCTAACCACGAGGCTAGAGAATGACAGGGGGATAAATTTTTCCCTGTCCCCAAGGGAACTCAATTTTCCTGTCCCTGCCCTATTCCTGCAAACTCTATCTTCGTCTGCACAAGCCTCAAACACTTTAAAATCATAAGTGTTCAAGGTTTGTGCGGTTAAGGAAGAGCTTACAGGAATGGGGAAGGGACGGCGACAAAAGTCATGGTGACGGGGAAATTGAGTTCCAACAGGGACAAATTTGTCCCCGTATCATTCTCTACACTAAGCCAGAAGAGCATGAAATGAACAGGGAAAAAAATATTCTGTAACCCTGTGAGGCTGTTTCCGTTTCCAGAAACCTTTTTACTCATCATCAATTTCAAGGGGCAACAAAGGACCAATAACTATTCTCCAAACTTTCAGCTCCGATTCATTTGGAAGGATATTCTTTGGTAGGGGTGAAGAGGATGGACCCAGCCATAACATTTTTGGACTTGTCAGTATTCAGCTTTTATTTGGCAGATGTAAATTCTTGTGATTTAAAGGGCCTGAGGATCCAGATTTAAGCTGGTACTTTATGTGTAGTGCCTCTTGGAACAGCTAATAAAGCACACATAAGAACATAAGAATAGCCTTACTGGGTCAGACCAATGGTCTAGGAAGCCCAGTTTTCATGGTGGCCAATCCAGGAGTAGCAACATTCCATACAGAATCCCAAGGATGAGCAAGATTCTGGAATCCCAAAGAGTAACAAAAGATTCTGGAACCCCCAAGGAGTAGCACCATTCCATACAGAATCCCAAGGATGAGCAAGATTCTGGAATCCCAAAGAGTAACAAAAGATTCTGGAACCCCCAAGGAGTAGCAACATTCCATGCAACCGATACAGGGCAAGCAGTAGCTTCCCCTGTGTCTTTCCCAATAACAGACTATGGACTTTTCCTCCAGGAACTTGTCCAAACCTTTCTTAAAACCAGCTACGCTATCCGCTCTTACCACATCCTCTGACAACACGTTCCAGAGCTTAACTATTCTCTGAGTGAAATTTATTTTCCTCCTATTGGTTTTAAAAGTATTTCCGTGTAACTTCATCGAGTGTCCCCCAGTCTTTGTCATTTTTGACGGAGTGAAAAATCAATCCACTTGTACCCGTTCTACTCCACTCAGGGTTTTGTAGACTTCACTCCTATCTCCCCTCAGCCGTCTCTTTTCCAACCTGAAGAGCCCCAACCGTTTTAGTCTTTCCTCATACGAGAGGAATTCCATCCCCTTTACCATCTTGGTAGCTCTTCTGTGAACCTTTTCTAGCGCCGCTATATCTTTCTTGAGATAAGGAGACCAGAATTGAACGCAATACGCCAGATGAGGTTGCACTATGGAGGGATACAGGGGCATTATGACCTTCTTAGTCTTGTTAACCGTCCCTTTTTAAGTAATTCTTAGCATCCTGTTTGCTTTTTTGGCCACCACAGCACATTGGGGGGAAGGATTCATCATATTGTCTACGATGATACCCAGATCTTTTCTTGGCTGCTAACCCCCAAGGTGGACCTTAGCATCCGTGATTCAAGTTATTCTTCCCAACGTGCATCACTTTGCATTTGTCCACATTCAATTTCCTCTGCCATTTGGACGCCCAGTCTTCCAATTTGCTAAGGTCCACCTGCAATTTATCACAATCCACATGGATTTTAACAACTTTGAACAGTCTAGTGCAGGGGTGTCAAAGTCCCTCCTCTTGAGCCGCAATCCAGTCGGGTTTTCAGGATTTCCCCAATGAATATGCATGAGATCTATCAGCATACCATGAAAGCAGTGCATGCAAATACATCTCATGCATATTCATTGGGGAAATCCTGAAAACCCGACTGGATTGCGGCCCTCCAGGAGGGACTTTGACACCCCTGGTCTAGTGTCATCTACAAATTTAATCCCCTCTCTCGTCGTTCCAATTTCCAGATCATTTATAAATAATCCTGGTGTCTAACTTTTGGCAATCTTTTATTGACTATATCCCAAAGTCTCTTCACAATACCATGAGGAATGTCAAGTTGTCTTCTTTTTTTGCATAAGGAGAAAACATTTTTATGAATCACTTGTGAAATATCGCACCCAAGTCTAATGGGCCGTTTTTTTTTAAATTTCCTGGGGAGGGGTGAGGGAGGTAGAGACAAGAAACCAAGAAAGATCATAAAATCTCTTCTTTTTAAGTAAACAGCTGCTGAATTCAACATGTAAAATGATGTTTTCTCCTTCGCCAGTCCGTATGTCACCAAGCACACTTACATAAATGCAGGGATGAATCTCATGTTTTCCCTTATGCCAATAAACCAAATTGAATTGTGGGAGCGACAGAGCGACTCCTAGAGAGAGAGAATTGGTTAGGCCAAGAGACCAGAGAACCAGTGAGTGGAGAAGACGAAATTAATTCAGGCAGACACAAGACAAGAGACTCCGAGAGAAAGAAGGAGAGGCAAATGAGAGTTCAAAGGAGATTAAGGGGCCAGGCTCATTGTTGTTCCAAGGAGTCCAGCTCTCTCTCCAAAGTGCCATCCTGCTAAACAACACTTGAAGGAAGGGATTTGGTAAGAATTAATGCAAACATGACTCATTTGAGCAAAGACACTAAACAATATTGTCCCACTTAATAACCTGCTCTACCTCTTCAGATAACTCACCTGTCTAAGAATATAATGACTATCCCAGCAGAATAATACTGTAATAAAAAGAGATATTTTTCCACTTGGACGAGTGCCTTGAATTACATGCTGGCAGCATTACGTCATTCTTTGCCTAAAACACCAAACTGAACACCTTTGAAAGTCTTTTATTAATTGCGTTTTCATGAAGATATTCACCCAAAGCGGTTGCAATACAATGAATAGTAATCTAGTACTGTGTAGGTCAGGGCTGCCCAAGTCCGGTCCTTGAGATCTACTGGCAAGCCAGGTTTTCAGGATATCCACAATGAAAATGCATGAGAGAGATTTGCCTGCACTGCCTTCTTGGTAGGCAAATCTCTCTCTCATGCATATTCATTGTGGATATCCTGAAAACCTGGTCTGCCAGTAGATCTCGAGGACCGGACTTGGGCAGCCCTGGTGTAGGTATTTTCCCTATATGTCTTGGAAGGCTCGCAGTCTAACTGTGGTAACCGGTGGAATGGAGGGTTATGAGATTTGCCCAGAGGCTGGGATTGAACTCAGGGCTGAGACAGCAGCTCTAACCCGTAAGCCACTCTTTCACTATAATGCCAGTGCTTAGGATTGTCAAAAAACAAACAAAAATTCTTTGGTTGTCTGCATTAGGAGCATTGGGGGCAACTTCTATTTTTTCAATTTGTGGTCAAGAGTTTAGGGGTTCTATTGGACTCCTCTGTAATCATTTAAGAAAATGGTGTTCTTGAAAATTCATTTGGTTTTGACGCTTCGTGATCTGCTTGCTGCAAACAATTTTCGACAACTAGTTTAAATTTTGTTGGCAAAGTAATGGCACCGGCTGGTTCTGTTGTGGGGGCTGCTTAAGGCTCTTTACTATACTGAATAGGTGCTTAGTTGAGCCGGTTCAGTGCATTGAGAGAAATATTGTTTTGGGGCTGCTGTTAAGGCTTGGTGATATTTTCTCATTTTGGTTTTTTTTACAGTTTAGCCCATTTTCACCTCTCTTTTCCAGTTTCTCTCCTTGGCCATTAAAGACCTGAAATTCTGGAGCGAGCCAAGGTGGGGCATAAGACGTTTCTGATGGTGCCATTTTCTTTAGGGCCAACTAATAACCTGCTCTGACACTGGAATTGTTGTGTTTTATCTGTGTACAAGCGTATTTTAGAAAATATCCTCCCCTGAGCATGCTTTCTGCTCTGCATTGCACCAAGTACACTTTCAGGCAAGACCACATTTTAGGAGCCCAATTTCTGTGTGTGAAAGAGTGCTGGGTTTGCAAAATGACGCTCTAAGTGTTCCTTGTGACCTTGAGCAAGTCACTTAATCCTCCATTGTACATTAGACTGCAAGCCTGTCAAGACAGATAGGAAAAAATGCTTGAGAACCTGAATGTAAAGCACTTAGGCAACCTCTATTGATTGGCAGTATAGACATAAGTTAAAATAAGAAAATAAACATGACTAGTGCTGTGATTAGAGAATGACACAGGGACAAATTTCCCCCCATTCCTTACAGCTCCGTCCTCATCTGAACAAGCCTCAAACAATTTAAAATCATAAGTTACGGCAGAGCTTACAGGAATGGGGAAGGGACAGTGTCGGAGCTGTTACCACCACGGACAGCGCTATGTCTTTGTAAAAAGGGAGGGAGGGGGGGATCAATGCATTTTTGATGAGTTATTTCTATATATTACCTTGAAAAGTGCACTAACACGGTTTTACTCAAGATTGTGTTTACCGTATTTAGAAAGCTGCCAGTAAGGAAGCAGAGGCTGGGAAAAGCACCTGACTGTCTGGCTAGAGTGTGCCATATGGTCTGTGGCATTTTATGGAGTCATTTTCGGAGTGTTCTGACAGAGGGGGGGGGGAATTAATAACATTCATATCAAACTGCAAAAGGGAGTGGAAGACACAATATTTATCTAGTACAAGGAAACAGTTGTGATGTGAGGCGAGGGGTAAATAGCAACACACCAAACAGCCGTATTTCATGACCATGTGCCACCAGGAGGGAGCCAACGTGGGGCGCAGAGGCATGAAGATGCTAATGTTGGCTTGTTTGGGATTATTCTTAGCAGTTTCAGGTTTGGGCAGTGAGATGCTTGTCCCAGTAGCAGAGCTAGTCTTGGGCTATTTAAGTAAGAAGTGCAGTAGTTGGTGGGCAGCGTCTATAGAAAATCAGTAAAGTCCTCTTCATTTACAGGTGTAGTGGTTAAAGCTACAGCCTCAGCACCCTGGGGTTGTGGGTTCAAATCCCACGCTGCTCCTTGTGACCCTGGGCAAGTCACTTGATCCCCCCCATTGCCCCAGGTATATTAGACAAAGTGTGAGCCTACCAGGACAGATAGGTACAAATCCACGTAAACCGTCCTGAGCTTCCCTGGGAGAGCAGTATAGAAAATTGGATGAATAAATAAAGAAGGACATTACATAAATTGGGAAGGAAAGCAGAATGGGAGCTTTGGCACAGATTCCTGCTAACCCGCAGAACTGTTTTCTGCTGGGCTATTGTAGTTGATGGTTGCCTTATGTATTTGTTGCCAGATCTGTTTGGATCAGCACCTAGAACTTTCATAGTTCTGCAAACGGATCTCGTGTGCGAGGATGAAAGAACGCAAAACCTGCTGTTTGTTAGCTTTCCAACATGAATACTAGACTATCGCTGCGTCTTCTTCCACCATTTGCATATTAAAACTATACTATAAGATCAAGTGATAATTAGTGGGTTAAGCTTATGATATCCAGTGACAGGTGTAGGGCAGGGGTGTCCAATGTCGGTCCTCGAGGGCCGCAGTCCAGTCGGGTTTTCAGGATTTCCTCAATGAATATGCATGAGATCTATTTGCATGCACTGCTTTCAATGCATATTCATTGGGGAAATCCTGAAAACCCAACTGGACTGCGGCCCTCGAGGACCGACATTGGACACCCCTGGTGTAGGGGGTGTTACTAATGACAAAAGACAGTAAATCAGGCCTCTGAAGAGCCATTTCAACCTTTGCTGAGTCCAAGTCAGGTGGAAAAGGTCCCGGCAGATGTGTAACGCCTTGAAATATATATTTCTTGAAAATAAGAAACTAGATTTATTTATGGGATCTATCTACTGCCTATCAAAGCTAAGTCAGTGGTTCCCAACCCTGTCCTGGAGGACCACAAGGCCAATCGGGTTTTCAGGCTAGCCCTAATGAATATGCATGAGAGAGATTTGCATAGAATGGAAAGTGACAGGCATGCAAATCTGCTCCATACATATTCATTAGGGCTATCCTGAAAACCCGATTGGCCTAGTGGTTGGGAACCACTGATCAAGCATTTTCCCTGTCTGTCCTGGTGGGCTCACAATTTGTCTAACATACCTGGGGGCAATGGAGGATTGCCCAGGGTCACAAGAAGCAGCGGAGGATTCGACCCCACAACCTCAGGGTGCTGAGGCTGTAGCTTTAGCTCTAAGCACTACGCCACTCCTTCTTTTACGAATTAAGAACGTGAACAGTAACAAATAAAGGCCCCACTACAACGTCACGAAATGCCCTTCGAGGTTATTATCTGACCTTGTCCAAGTGGCAACGTTTCATCTACAGTGACTTTGAAAGTTGGCAGCATTGCGAGGGGTCAGTAGAAGATGCCTGAAATACAAACCAGAACTGCTCAACGGTACAGGCTTGCCCCATATTCTCAGGAAGCAAAGATTGTATATATGGTGCCAAAAGTTGGGCATCCGATTTTGGTCACGCTTCTGTGCAAATAAATTGATAATGAGCTCGGAACCATCCATAATTGTGAGCGATCAGCCAAACATTAATGTTATTTGCCACGCGTTCAAATCTGTACATGCATCTGGACGTGTCCCACGGAGTGTATCTTAAAAGGGGGCAGGGCTATGTGTGTGTTGGGGCGTTCCAAAACGTTGCACACGAAATGAAAGAGTGCTTCTAACTTGGGCATAGGCAGTTACCACAATGACCAAAAAACCTCAATACTCCATTACCCAAAGGAGAAACCAAAAAGAAATCCCGGAAAGAAAAAAAAAACGGCAAAGTGGAGTGGGTGAACTGAACGCTCTCAGGTTTATTAGTAACATTAAACAATAAAAGTCAATCAAAGATAAGGTCGCAAAAACAAAGTCCCAAACGTATATCGATCTGTATGTGAGAACGTCCGCTGGAAACGACGACCTGAGTCGAGTACATCAAATCAGCTGGCGTAAGTCTGGTGTCATTAAGTTAGGCGAGGGTTCTGCGTTAAACGCTCTTGTGTATATAGAAAAGCCCTAAGCCAGGGGTCTCAAAGTCCCTCCTTGAGGGCCGCAATCCAGTCGGGTTTTCAGGATTTCCCCAATGAATATGCATTGAAAGCAGTGCATGCACATAGATCTCAGGCATATTCATTGGGGAAATCCTGAAAACCCTACTCAAGGAGGGACTTTGAGACCCCTGCCCCTTGGAGGGTTCCCATAGAGCAAGGGTGTCAAAATCCCTCCTGGAAGGCCGCAATCCAGTCGGGTTTTCAGGATTTCCCCAATGAATATGCATTGAAAGCAGTGCATGCACATAGATCTCCTGCATATTCATTGGGGAAATCCTGAAAACCCGACTGGATTGCGGCCCTCAAGGAGGGACTTTGAGATCCCTGCCCTAAGCACTGAATTTTGGGGGATGCTGTTTATTAAATTCCTGTCTCTGATGCATCCTGATTGTGAGAGGTTTAGCTTCCAAAACAAGCAGAGGCACAAAATGAACTCGTGGGTTTTCTTGTTGATTTTCTCGCCTTTAATAAGCCCCGAATTTAACAGCAATACAAAGTTTTGATCCATGTGTGCCCCTTTCTCATGCACTGCCAGGTGTTTTCCCCTGTTACAGTCACCACCTGTTGGAGAGAGGGAAAGTAAACGTCCCCGCTTTGTCTCCAGCTGAGATTGCTTTCCGAGCTGCAAGCACAATGAAAACGTGCCCCAAGTCAAGTCCCTCATTACCCTGTGAAGTTTGATGGGAAATAAGTTCCACGCTTTTGCTAGGTGAGATGTCTTCTATTTCATATCTTTCAGAATTGGGAGTGATAGAGTCTGTTATGTTGGTCTGCAGATCTCCCTAATAGCTCAGTAAATTTGGGGAAGCGAGTAGGGACACGGTCACCCCTGCTTCTCACGCTAGTATTCTGTAAGGACATGAATGGAGGTAACGGTGATTTGGTGATACCATCTAGAAAGGAGTTGCGGCTGCAAACCACGAGGGCGGCGACATTCTCATGTGCGGGGATAAACTCCCGGGTTACATACGTCAGCGAGGGAATCTCACTTCATTTAAACGTTTGTTGAAACATCTTCTGTTCTGTCAGATGAAATTATGGGGGGCTAAGAGAGAAGACAACTTGAATGCATAAATGATACAAAGCGACAGGGGTGGGGGGTGGATAGGACAAGGCAGTTAAGGGAAGTCCTTGCCTGCATGTCTGTGTTTTGAAACGTGTTTTTGTGTGTGTGTCGGTTTTTTTGTACTATATTTGTGTTTTTGGAACTCGCTTTTGTATAAATAAAAACCATAAACGTGTAGAAGTCTCCTAGATTAGACTTGCAGCTCATGTAATTTCAGAGCCTAACTCGTAATGTCCAGTTACAGAATCGCCCCTTGTGTGTTTCAGGGGAAATGCTGGCAAGCAACCAATTCAATGGTTGGTCTAGTGAACTTGTGCCCACGGGAAAGGGAGAAACTTTATTGACCGAGGTGTGATGCATTCATAGGCAGTGGAACACTGTTTTGTTTCGGGGGGGGGGGGGGGGGGGGGGGGGGGAGGGCAGGGGCTCTGCCCTGGGCCCTAGCGGAGTCCTGCGGCAGAGCCTCTCACCATCTTCCGGTGATGTACTTTTAATATCTTCGGGCAGGCCTGGCTCCGGAAATAGAAGGAAGGGTTCCTGGGCAGGCCTGCTGGTTGACGCTGCGTGGCAGAGGCTGCCCCCAATTTTAAAGTTCAGCGCTGGGAGGAGGCGGGTGGGGGGAATAAAGCCATCAGCGACCAGCCATCGCCAATCTTTGTGTTCCGATGCCCATGGACGCATTCCTTGCAGTGATCCCAGATAAGCTTGGTAACACTGTCCCAGAGTTCTGGAGTAACACAAAGTCTCCTGGAAAAATACTGCAATGTTGCATAGAACTGTGAAATCACACCTCGAGGAACTGGGCACAGTCTGAAGGGTACTCCTGGCCTTTTTACCATGGGAACTTTTCCTCGCAAGCTGTTTCAGCATTTTTTAACACTCAGAAATTCCTGGGAAAGATGATAAACGCCGAGACCCATTGACAGATGGGACATGTGGTAACAGCTCCTTCTGTTTCCTTGTTCTGACAGCACTTAAAATGTCTGCTACACATCCCAGCACAAAGAAGTAAAGACAGGTAGAGAAAAGCCGAAAAATTTATCAGTCCCCATCCTCGGATTCTGATCACACTGAAATCGCATCCCCAGATACGTGTAAATATGGGGTTACCAAATTTTACTTTACTAAATTCTGGAGCAAGCAGCTTTACTGATTTAATAGTGATTCCCCACCCCCGCCGTTATCAATCGTACATCTTTAAAGAGAAAAAAGTTTTAAGATTAATTTTAAAGTTAATCTTAAATCAGTGTCTTGCCGTAGGGTAAGGGGAAGTGCGTTCCAAAGTGTTGGCACAACTATCAAGTAGATGGTTTTATGTGTTGTGCCGTAAAAAAGCTGCCGGATTGAAGGAATAGTTAGTAGATGTTGCTGAGATGATCTAAGTAACCTAGAGGATTCGTAAGGGATCCGAAGTCTGTCAGTGAACAAGGGAGAGTGATTAAAATGAACTTTAATGCTAGTTAAAGAGTTTTCAAGTTTCAAGTTTATTATTAGCATTTGATGAATCGCCTATTTGAATTACTAAGCGATGAACAAAATTTAAAAATAGCGTAAATTACATAAAAACAAAACAAATAACAAGATTTTCTAATTTAATACAAACATGAGAAGGGAGAGAAGGAGGAAAAGTTACAATTTTTATCTTAGAAGAAATAGACAAGCAAGGAAAATACAAAAGGAAATGGAGGGGGTTGAGACTAGAGCACATTTATGGTCAATTTAAATGTTAAAAGCATCTTTAAAAAGATAAGATTTTAGCGATTTTTTTTTAAAGTGTAAGATCCTTTTCGTTTTTAATATATTGTGGCAGAGAGTTCCACCTTTGAGGGCCCATTACGGAGAACATGTCTGATCTTCTCGTGCCTACTATTTTTAAGGAAGGGACAGAAATTCTATGACCGATGGGCAGCCAATGGGCTTTTTTTGCTTTAAAGATCATGTTAATAGCTGTATTTTGGATTATTTCTGAGCAGGCAGCATGTGAAAGAGCCAGCTTGTGATTTGGTGAGAGCAGGTTGCACATGAACGAACGACATGGGAACTCCGGATTAATACAAAGTGTCTCTCGGATTTCGTCTGGGACACATAAAACATCTCTGCCAGCTGCGATGGCATTTATCACCCTCATGACACCTGGAGAGTAGAACTACATGTCACTCAGGCAGCCATATGCTCTGCCCCTCCCCCTTAGCACATCGATCCACGCTAGGCCTAGCCTACTAGTTGCAATTTAATTGGGTGTTGGGTGACAAAGGCCTGTTGTGAACCAGGAACGGTGCACAAAGTCCACACATGCTGCTGTCCAGGAGCCAAACGGGCTGATGCCACGATTGCTGTGGCCGTCCGTGTTGTACTGCACCCTCTAAGTCACCTTTGTGCACTTCCTAAATGTCCCCCTCCCGACTCCCTTATACAGTGCAGCATCACTTCACCTGCCGCTGTCCTCTGGCCTTTCTGTTGGTCCCAAATACCTAGTGGCAAGTGGCTGCTACCTATCCTCCCAGGAAGGAACAGCAACTGGTTGCCATCGCCTGGCCATTCTGGACCGGGGCTCATAAGAACATAAGCAATGCCTCCACTGGCTCAGACCTGAGGTCCATCGTGCCCAGCAGTCCGCTCACGCGGCGGTCCAACAGGTCCAGGACCTGTGCAGTAATCCTCTATCTATATCCCTCTATCCCCTTTTCCAGCAGGAAATTGTCCAATCCTTTCTTGAACCCCAGTACTGTATTCTGCCTTATTACGCTCTCTGGAAGCGCATTCCAGGTGTCCACCACACGTTGGGTAAAGAAGAACTTCCTAGCATTGGTTTTGAATCTGTCCCCTTTCAACTTTTCCGAATGCCCTCTCGTTCTTTTATTTTTTGAAATTTTGAAGAATCTGCCCCTCTCTACTCTCTCTATGCCCTTCATGATCTTGTAAGTCTCTATCATATCCCCTCTAAGTCTCCTCTTCTCCAGGGAAAAGAGTCCCAGTTTCTCCAATCTTTATCTCTCTCTCCCTTTCTCTCTCTATTTCTGTCTCTCTCCTTCTCTCTTTCTTTCTTTCTATCTCTCTCTCTCTCTCTCTCTCTCTTTCTGTCCCTCTCCACTCTCTCTATGCCCTTCATGATCTTGTAAGTCTCTATCATATCCCCTCTAAGTCTCCTCTTCTCCAGGGAAAAGAGACCCAGTTTCTCCAATCTCTCAGCGTATGAAAGGTTTTCCATACCTATTATCAGACGTGTCGCTCTCCTCTGAACCCTCTTCAGTAACGCCTTATCCTTCTTAAGGTACGGTGACCAATATTGGACGCAGTACTCCAGATGCGGGCGCACCACCGCCCGATACAATGGCAGGATATCTTCTTTCGTTCTGGTTGTAATACCCTTCTTGATTATACCTAGCATTCTATTCGCTTCTTAGCTCCCTTTTCCCATGCAGCCCAGATCCCTAAAACGTGAGATGCACAACGCCAGCAAAGAACAGGCACTTGTTTGAGCAGAAATACAATGACCAGGCAGATCCATGCAAGGAGGAAACTGGGTTTTATTATTATAAATACGACACAACTTCAAATCGGTCTAAACTAAAACTCCTTTTTAATGGCGTCGGTTCAACAATTTTTTGCGCCCATTTTAAGACATTCCTGGAGGGATTGTCTTCAGATATGATAAGGTTATTCTGGATTTCCATGGAAACAGGCTTTTTCTAAGGGGGGATATATTTTCTCTTAATACTTTTCGAATGGCTTAATCTCCTTTAGCATCTCATCTTCTGCCACAATTTTGGTAAGGCAGTGGAGATAAAAATGTATCTGAATTCAAGAAAGCTTGGGACAGGCACATAGGATCTCTAGGGCAGTGCCCTCTTCTCTACCCCCCCCCCCTTTCCTTCTGTCCCCACCCCCCCTGTTGTACACACCCCCTTCCCCCGTACCTTTTTAATTTTTCAGGTGAGAGCAACAGCACGAACTTGCTGCCCTCATCGTGTTGGCTATCCCTCTGACGTCTCTTCCTAGGTGCGGGGACTGGAAGTGGTGTCAGAGAGAGGCAACACCGATGCGGGCAGGAAGCTCGTAATGCTGCTCACGCAAGAAAAATTTAAAAGGTACAAGGGAAGGGAAGGAGTGCACGCAGCAGGGAAGGGGGCAGGAAGAAGAGGAGCGGAGAGGTGGATGGGTGCCTGCATCCATTACAAAGACCATGCCCGGGGCGGACTGCCTCCCCCGCCGCCACACACACACCCATTCTCCTCACTATGCCAGTGGATAGAGGAAGGGATGGTAGATGGTTTAAATTTGGGCAGAGTGGTCTTTATTTGCCTTCAGTTTTCTGTTTCTCTGTATATTGAAGGGAGAGGATTAAGGTGCTTAGCTGCTATTTTAGAGGGGATCCAGAAGTTTCTCCCTTGGGTATCTTTTCACCCCCAGGATAGTCATTCATTATATTCCAGATTTTTTCAGAATGTCTCAGTTCAGGGGGACCCTGTCAGACATGTGCACAATTCAGGAGGATGGAATTGCCAACTGTCTGAAATTTTTGCAGGAGTTTTTGCAAGGCTTGAGGGTCAGTGGCTGGAAACCATCCCGTGTCCTTCTTTAGTGTCCATCTCAACCTCAGTCCTTCTATACCAGCATTCTTCAGGGCTTGAGGGTCAGTGGTTGTGCCCATTCGTACCCTGATTCTTCCCTCTCTCCTTAAAGAATGACATGGAGATGGTTTTCCCTCGGTTATCCTTGGGGACAGGAATGGTGAAGAATTTTATCACCGTGTCATTCTCTAGCTAGGAGTGAACGGTAAAGCAGGGAAGGGGCAGGGCAAAGAATTTAAGATTGGAAAGCCAAGAGAAAGCTGGAGAGGAGGGAGACTCTGGAGTATTGGAGTGGGTTGAGAATCTGGGTTTTGCTGCCAGACATATATTCTAGATTAGTATTTCTCAACTTGGTCCTGGAGCCCCCCTTGGCAGTCAGGTTTTCAGGATATCCATAATGAATTTGCATGAAAGAAATTTGCATAAAATGGAGGCAGTGTATGCAAATCAATTGCCAAGGGGGTCCTCCAGGACCGGGTTGAGAAATGCTGGTCTAGATGGAGTGCTGTTCAGCTATATCTTCCCATGACAAGTTAATTCAGATCTGAAGAACTGATTATTTTAAAATCTCTGTAATCCTCCTGCTAAGGAAGAGATTAACTTGCAGTTGGTTAAGAAATGTAGCAGAACTGCTTCCTTAATTCACTGTTTATTTCCTGCCTCAGAATCCTTCCAGATGTCTGTCGATTGGTTTATTGCAAAATAAAACAATCTGTACTGTGTTAGTCCCTCTCATTAGCTGAATCTGGGAGGATTTGAAAAGGGAAAACTCTGTCCTCCATCTACTGTCCTGCCAGTGGGGGGTGCTGTTTCACTATCACATTTTGAATAGGGACAGGCAGGCTCTACAGCAGTGTATCGCAAACTGTGTGCCATGGCATACTAATGTGCCACCAGATGCCGGGGCGGAGAGGCACTGGCACCAGCTGACTGCCTAAAGGATGTGCCTCTCTTTCCTCCTCTCCGCCCCTTTTCTTTTTCAGCTCCCCCCTCCCGCTGGTGTCTCAGGGCCCCGCTTGGAGGGCCTCCTCACATGTGCGGATGTCAATGTGATGACATCACGTCGACGTCCATGCACTTCCAGATGCCCTCAAGCCGCGGCCCCAGATTTAGAGTGCTGCCAGATTGCAATATTTGTGGTGTCACTTCCTGGACCCGCACATAGAAAGTGATGTCAGAAGAAGATCCGACGCTGATATGAGCAGCAAGTTGGGGTTGTTGCTCGCGCCGGGAGAGTTAAAGAAAGGGAAGGGGGTGCACGTGGCAGGAGGGGGGCGGGAAAGGAGCAGGTGGGGGTGAGAGGTGGTGGATAAGAGGGCGGGGGATGGGCGCCACTACCCTGGATGCCTTTCACCCTCGTTACATCACTGGTGGTGACAGCCAAAAAAGCAAACAAGTTACTGGTAATTAGTAGAAAAAGGACGGTAAATAAGACCAAGAATATTAGAACGCCTCTGTATTGCTCCATTGTGCGATCTCAGCTCGAGTATTATGTTCATTTCTGGTTGCCGTATTTCAAAAAGGATATAGCGGAATTAGAAAAGGTTCAAAGACGACCAACCAAAATGATAAAAGTGATAGAACTCTTCTCGTATAAGGAAAGGCTAAAGAGGGTGGGGCTCTTCAGCTCTGAAAAGAAATAGCTGAGGGAGGGTATGATTTCAGGTCTAAAAAAGCCTGAGTGGTGCAGAACAGGTACAAGTGAATCCATTTTTCACTCTCAAAAAATACAAAGACCAGGGGACATTCAATGAAAGACTTTTAAAACAAAGAGGAAGAAACCTCTAAGAATGGAACTCATTGCCAGAGGAGTATTAACAGTGGTTAGCATCGCTGGGGTTAAAAGAGGTTCCTGGAGGAAAAGACCATAGTCTGCTATTGAAAGAGATGTGGGAGAAGCCACGGCTGTCCCTGGGATGGGTGACATGGAATGTTGCTATTATTTGGGTTTTTGCCAGGTACTTGTGACTGGCCTCTAGATGGACCATTGGTCTTATGTCCTCCCATGGTCTTTTCAATAGGGGAACCAGCCATATACTTCTCCAATTTTGGATGTTACCCAACTGCCACGGTTAGAGGTACCCTGTAGCATAGACTGCAAAGCTAAAGCACACATGATCACCCAGCCTGTGTGTGTATGCATGCATGTGTCTGATTTTGTATGTGTTTATGCACGTAGATCAGGGTTTCATGTATTACCTGTGTGTGTGTGTGTGTGTTGTAAGCTTTCTCTCTCTCTCTCTCTCTCTCTCTCTCTCTCTCTCTGTAGACTAACAGCTACAACAGAAATTCATTTCACCAGTCATTTTTTAAACTGAAAACAGAGAGGAGCACTCCTACTGCTGTGAAGAAACAGAATTCCCTAACGCTCTTCTCTTTTAGGAGAAAATCTGTCAGCTTGCAGCATGTTTGCTCTTCATCACAAATACAGAATCTGTCCAATTACCATCTCTGGCAAAACAGCCCCAGGTGCACTTCAGTCCCAGGAGAGGAAGATAAAGTTATGAATTAAACAGAGAACTCGTATTTGTGTGTGTATGAGCATCCATGTTGTCAATAGGCTGGAGGCAAGGTTATAGCTTGCCACGTGCAACGTTGGCCATCCACTGGAAGGAGATGGTCTCCTATTTGCTCTGTGATTTCTCTCCCCATATGAGTGGGTGGGTGCAGACAGGTAGATCTTTCCTTGCCAGTGCTGGTCTGTGCATGTGTGTGTAGATATGTACAGTATATGTGTAATGTTGCGACTGTGTATATTACACTCATACACTGCATAACTGTGGGAAGATCCATCTGGAAGGTTGGTGGAAAGCAGTCGGGGAGGTGTTAATTCGGCAGGCTGTTGGAATCAAAGCCGAGAGCATTGCTGTAATCCTCATCCAGAGGACAAAGCAAAACAAATTGTGTTCAAAAGCAAAAATGCAGCATCCCTCACACAACTCTGTCTCTGAATTCCCTCCTACCCTCAGGGTTATCTTATGAGACAAGTTGGAACCACACCTTCTCTCTGTGGGAGCCTCAAAGGAGAAATGTTATATTGCTGTGGTCAGGTTTGGAAAGGGAAGATGACGACAGCCAGTCAGGACTGACCTTAAGAAAAGGGACGACAGGGGTCCAAGATGGAGCCCATTATGTATCTGCACTTGGAGGGATCTCCAACAGATTATTTTCTCCTCCCTGGACCAACCCAATGGACCTCGTTGTAAGCTCTCAAGACACTGTGAATAATTCTGGGTTGGACTCAACAGCAGTGCTTAGGGAAGATTGGTGTTCATAGTTTTAGCAGAAGATGACCACCACTGCTGAAGGGGTTTCTCTGGCTCATGGAAAGTGTATTCTAGATCCTGGCATCGACCCAAGGCAGTAAAGCCTGTCATGCCAATCAAGGGGAGGCTGTTGCAGAGCTGAAGCAATGGAGACCATGCTTGGAGGAAGATTTGAAGAGATCAATGAGATCAAAGCCAGGCCTCTTGGAGTCTGGGAAAGAAGGAGCACTTCCTAAGATCCCTAAAGCCATGAGACCTCCAACTTTGAATTCAGGTACACTAGCTGCTTCCTTATAGCTACCTTTGGAAGATCTGTTGCAGCTGATGGTGAAAGCTCTGTAGATTTATGGTTAAAACAGGTGAGAAATATTGTTCGTATGCCTGTGATCATGATTCTTGTAATACAAAAATGAGCTTGCAAGGGTTATAGGAGAAGGATGTCTCCGTGATAAATTGCCAAATGGATTTTCTGGAAGACAGAGCAAGTTATAGGAATTTGCATTGTCCTAATATTTCTCAAATTGCATTAATTTTACCCTATGGGATATTTGTGATTCTAAACATTTACCTGAGGTTCAAGTGTGCTGTTTTGGTGGCAAGGGGAGAGCCTTCTATGAAAGCTTATATTAAATCAGACTAAATTTCTCAGGAAGGAGCTGGTGTAGGGTTTCCATATGGCTCCAGAAGGAGGATGGATTGCGACATCCGGGTTTTACTTCCAGTGCTTTCAGTGGAAGTGAAGCCAGATGTCTCAGTCTGTCCTCCTCACTTCCATTGTTTTCAGTGGAAGTAAAACACGGATGTCTCAATCCACCCTCCTTTATCTGGAGCCATATGGTAACCCTAAGGGGGTGGCTAGAGTGGGGCTGGGTGGTATTTTCTGCCCTGGAAATGGGACACAGACTTTATCTTATTCATGTTTTTAAGAAGAAAGATGAGAAGTGGGATTATATAATTAGGAGTTTTTCTGATTTATCAAAACTACTCAGAGCATTTGGAAGCGACAAGGGGTTTTGGACATGGAGGGTCCTCTTTTTTCTTAAATACCATTCCAAGTGGGAGTGTGTGGTGCAGTGGTTAGAGCTAAAGCCTCAGCACCCTGAGGTTGTGGATTTAAATCCCGCACTGCTCCTTGTGACTTTGGACATTTCTCCATTGCCCCAGGTACATTAGATAGAGTGGGAGCCCACCGGGACAGATAGGGACAAATGTTTGCGTACCTGAATAATTTGAAGCTAAGTCTATCAGTTTGTGCAATTACTTAAGTAATAATATTTAATTAAATAATCATGGGTCATATACAGTTTAAGGATCAATGAGGAGGGCTGCCATGCTGTGCTGAGCTGCTTGGGTGGCATTCTGAAGTTACAGGATGTCAGCCATTAATTCTACCAGCGCTGTTATTCTGTCCTCCAAACCTAGAGGTGTCTGAGCCAAAATGGATTGGAGGGAAACGCTTCATAGAAATGATGTGAAAGGGGGTTGAAGACCAATTTCAGAGGAAGTCCCCTGGCCTTTCTTCCTTTTATGAAAGATATTTATAAATTGTTCTTCCAAACACACATTTGATCAACATTGTGCAGAAAATATCCACTTGGAATGCAGTTCTGTTAACTAGGACGTGTTCACATGTTACATGTGTAGATGCTCTGTGTGAACAGTCACTTCAGATCAGGATCAACTGATTTTGTTCTCCTTCCGGGATAAAACTAGGATCCAGCTATTCCTTCTCTTTATCCCCAGGTCCAGTCTGGTTCAGGCAACCCAGGCTGTGTGTGTATGGGGGGGGGTACTAGGAAGAGTATTGCTTTTGGATATTTGGGGAAAGTCCCCTTTTGTTGCGTTGTACATTGCAACGGAACTGTCCACCTTGTAACTATAATCTGTCTTTTTCTAATTGCGTCTGTTTCAGGGCAAACTCGCTGCTTTGGGCACTGAAATCCAAGCTACCCATGCCGACTGCCTGTGATGGACGAACTTGACATTAATGCGAGGTAGGACTGAAACAGATCAACCGTGATTTATCTGAAGTGCAAGCTCCTAGATGTGCAGACACATGTTTGGGGCTGTTTTGTAGATGGAGAATGGTGATAATAGAGTGCATTGGGAATAAATGCAGGAAGGTTGAAAGAGCTGGGTTTTTATTTTACTTTTTTTTTTTTTGGGGGGGGGTCTACATCCTGTTTTGAGAATCTGCCTGTGGTAGTGTCATAACTGTAGAAGAAACACCTTTTTCCATCTTTCTTCTGGGAGTTCTTAGGTTGGGAACATATCAATGCTACATGTGCCATTCTGGGTCAGATCACAGGTCAACCAAACCCAACATCCTGTCTGACAGTGCTCAAACCAGCTTACAAGGACGGACCTGGCAGATGCCAATAGATTACTTCCTTGCAGCTTCCTCTGATGGATAAGAACTAACCTTCTGAGGTTCTACTTGGCTAATCATTTAAGGACATCTCCTCTATCAGTTTATCCAAAGGTCTTTTAAATCCAGTTATGTCAGATGCTTGGACCACATCCTCTGCCAAAAAAATTCCAGGCTAGATTGTTGATTACTTTCTCCCGATTGTCTTAAATGGCCTTTCTATTAGCTTCATATGCTGCTCCCTAGTAAGTTATCTCTTCCAATATGCCCATCTGGCTGTCTCTCTCAAATGACCCCTACCATAGTCTCACGGTACGACTGCTAGTAGTCAGACTTCCATATAAGGAAATTGACTTAATGCAAATTAGATCAATTTAGAATGATGCTCCTACCTGAGGGGTGGAGTAGCGTCTGGATCTCTTTTGATGGTGTTTATTTCCTTGTTGCGTGGACATGTTTGATACACAGTATTTCAAATTCAATAATCTTGAAACTTGAATATTTAAAGAGACACTAACGAACCAAATGTGCATTAAGGAATGGCTATTCCTAATACCTGCAAAAAAGTATTTGCAATTTTTTTTTGTGGCTAGTTTTTCCTTAAGCAGCTTTCAAAATTATGTATGTATTTTGCCAATGGTCCTTGCAAGAATTTTGGAAGTATAAAGTATCAGTGGAATTCGCTGCAATACCATGTTAGCTTCAAGTAGTTCTTAAGAAACTCTTTTTGCACTTTAAGGCATAAGCTCAGTTCATCCAACATATGAGGAAATATGTCGTGGACAATAAAAAGTCCGAGAGCTAGTCTCGACGGACGGCTCTAACGCGGAGCTGGGAGGCCCGCGGGGCCGTCCGCCGAGTAGGTTTTGGGGAAAAAGGGGGGGTTAGGTAGGAAAGGAAAATCGGGCGGGTAGAGGCCGTCCCGCCGAGGGACTGGCCTCTGATAGGTCAGTGTCGCGGCCGTGGGGGGGCGGGGGGGTGGAAGGATTATTTAAGGAGGGTCTCGGAGGACCTTAACGATTTCCGGTCCTCCGAGACAACTTTCCCGCCCTCCCGCCCGTTAGTACCTGGGGTGTGAGTTTGCATTGGTAGGCGGTATCCCGAGCTACTGGCGGCTGGTCTCATCATGGGGATGAGCGGTGGGCCGGTTGGGAGCCGTGCCTGGTTGGTCGGATGACCTTGGACAATGGGGCATGTGGGGACATGCCACCCCTTGCTTGGATGGCAGGGTCGGGGGCCATTTACATCTGTGTCAGTAGCTCGGGATCTGGGTCGCAATGGTGATACCATTGTGAAGGTTTTAATAGATAAACGGTTATTTAAAGTTGATTGTACTGTTATTTATATTATTTAAATGTTATTTAAGTATGTTAATTTGCAATAAACAGGGCTGCGGCCAGGTTTCACCACGCACGTTTACATGTCTTCTTTGGGGATTTGTTTAAGGGTTTGAAGGGCAGGATGATGTTAACATTAAGAAAGCGGGCCATTCCAGCTTCCGCTGTTATGAATGCTGGGATCTGGGAATGGTTAGGTAGGTGCAGGCTTTTTCTTGGCGTAGTTCTGTAATTGTATTCTCTTACCTAGTCCTTCGTCGTTGACTTGTGTTCTTCCACCAATTTTTTCTTGTTTAACTTTATATGCCGGACAAGTTGCCATTTTGAAAAGTGTGGAGTTTTTTGCCTATGATACAGAGCAGGACTGGCTTAAGGACTCATTGGGTTGCCGTCCGTGTATCGTTGATAAGTTGATGCTTTTTCTCCACCTATTATAAATGCACTTTCATGGGGTATCTCCACCACTAGGCTAATAACAATTTTTGGTGATTGTATTTATATTTGGTTATTGCGACTTGGATTCTTGTGGGACAGGTTATATTATGCACACATTTCATCTGGATTTCAAGAAAAGCTATCATAAAGTACAGTAAGTGAAATCTGGAACAAGCCCCAGGTTCAGATGGATTTGGAGCAGATGGTTATGATAAGATTTAAAAGATCAATGGTAGCAGTCAGGGGAAAAAGTGGTTTCTCGCTCCTACCAAGATTTTAGGAAAAATTTTAAAAAAACTTATCTATTTGGTAAATTTGTCTAATGTTTCGTTGATTAATATGATCTTAATGGACTTGATGCATTATGGCTGTTTTGTAATTATTGTAAACCAAATAGAACTGAGAAGTGCTGCGGAATAAAAATAACGTTATTTTTATTATTATTCTTCATTAATAAATAGTAATGCACAGAGAATTTAAGGATCCTGCCCTCCCTCTCTCATTATTGAAGGGAATAAAGCATCACAGCCACCCTGATCTTTCGCTGGAACCGGACGGTCGATGCCCCAAATTTAGCTCCAGTGATCCTGTGGAAACTTTTTATTGTGAAAGAATGTTTTTTTGTGACTGGAAAGATACCGTCACAGCACTTAAAGCATTTCTGCCAAGTACAGTTATTACCCAGTACTTCCCCCCTCTGTGCTGTACTTACTGGATTCCTTAGTAAAGTGTGAAATCATTAATGGACACCTGTTTATCTCACCCTTCTGTTTCGGGAGCCATTTTAGACATCGAGTATTACTCTTCTGGGAGAGTCTCTAGTGCAGACAGTCCTGTATTTCCACTTCTTACATGTTTTCAACCATAAATATTCTACAAGTGTAAACTGTGTTTTAAAGATAGAAAGAAGGCCATTTCAGCTTCTCGGCTCTGTGGTCCCTCCCTCTTGAATTCAGATCTCTTTTACCTCCACACATCTAACACTCTTTCTGTAAAGGAGTACTTTTTACATTCCTCCCGAGTCATTGAAACAAAGAAAGATGATGGCAGAAGGGGGCCATAGCCCATCAAGTCTGCCCACTCTATTATCCCTCCCCAAAGTACCCTCCAAGGGGTCACGCACAGGTGGCATCACCTCTAAACTACCCTCGTAGAGATCCGACATGGGCATCCCATTTTTTCTTAAAATCTTGTATGCTGCTGGCCACAATCACCTGCTCCGGGAGATCGTTCCAATGGTCAACCACTCTTTCTGTGAGGAAGTACTTCCTGGTATCCCCATTAAATTTCCCGCCCCTGATTTTCAGCAGATGTCCTCTTGTGGCCGAGGGACCTTTAAGAAAGAAAAAGTCGTCTTCCACCTGTACGCGACCAGTGATGTACTTAAATGTCTCAATCATGTCCCCCCTCTCCCTTTTGCAGCCTGGGCTTCTAGGGGGCTCTCACTCTTTATGATATGATCGACGGGGACACGGGTACATTTTCTACGTTTGCTCACTTTCAGGAGCAGTGGGAGATCCCTAAAAATCAATTTTTTGCCTATTTGCAGGCCCGGCATTACTTTCTGTGTCTTCAACAACAGCATGGGATGTGTGGTTCGCTGGACGAGTATTTTTTTGAATTCCGGCTTCAGTGAGTTCTCTCTCTGTCTGGTTTGGGGTGGATCGCTCCTCCGTATCCAAGGGGCACTTAATTATGGAACCGCTCATTATGCACCTGAGGCCTTCTTAGAGCTCTTTCGCCCCTTGTATGCTTTTGTAAAATCAGCGACTTGGCAGGAGACCCAATTTAAAGTCTAACATAGGGCCTATATCAATAAATGCAAAAGGGCCCCTGGGACGTCCCAAACTTACCCTATAGAACTCTTCCTTTACGCAGCTTCAATTGGTCTTGCAGTGATAACTGGAGTGGGATTATAAAACGCTGCTTTTAGGTGACCAGACTTTGCTGGAAGCCCAGGGCCTCACGGCACCCACAAGGCGATTTATCTGCATGACATTGTTGACTGTTAGGTGAACGATTTTACAGCACCGGATACAGGACGGGGTTATCTCCCTGGAGAGTTGGCTGAGTCAGATGTCTGAATAGCCCTCTTTGAGCTATGTTAGTAGAAGCACTCGCTAAATCTTGACAGCTCGGACGCTCATAGGAATTCTATGAGCATTGGAGTAGAGAATGACAGGGGGACAAAATTTTCCCTGTCCCTGTGGGAATTCATTTTCCCATCCTGTCCTGGCAAGCTCTTTTCCTGCTCCTGCAACTCCGTCCTCATCTGCATAAGCCTCAAACGCTTTAAAATCATAAGTGTTCGAGGCTTGTGCGGTTAAGGCAGAGCATACAGGAATGGGGCAGTGACAGCGACAAAACACACGGGGACGGGGACGAGGAAACTGAGTTCCTGCGGGGACGGGAACAAATTTATCTCCGTGTCAGAGCTGTTACTGCGGCGGCCGGTGCTAAAAATGCTAGCACGGCTTTGTAAAGGAGGGGTTCAGAGTGTTATGGCATGAATAAAAGAGTAATGGAGTGAAAAAAGCCCTTGGCTAGGCACAGAGAAGCCGTAGTAGTAGGTAAATGACTGCAGAGCTCTGCAGTATGTAATGAGAGTGGACTTTGGTCCGTTTATTTATTTTCTTATGTACAGCCAAGAAAAAGGAACTCGGTCAATTTGTTGTTTTAAATTTTTGCTAAATTCTAAGCTCCATAGAGCAGGGACTCTCTCTTGTGTCGGTAGCACTGTGTACACCTGCCTCCCCTAGACATACAATTATTAATCATGATAACGTCTCTTGCACTCTTTTTCTGTTTCTATAAATAGCAGCGAGTGTGCCAGTAGAACTGAGTCCGTATCACATCGGTGCCAACCCCTCGCTGTGTTAATGTACTAAGGGCACTTTGTTGTCTGTATCATAGAGTCGCACTGCAGAAGCCAGAGGCAGAGACAGCAGGTGCTATTGATGTGGAGAAAGTGAATTTTTATCACGAGATGCCATGAAACAGTTGTTACCATAGCAATCCCAAACAAGCGCAATGAAGAGACGCTCGGCATTGCAGAATGGCTTAGGGTATGGGGGGGGCTGCTGATGTCTGAGGCATCTCTGTCCCCTGAGGAAAATCCCATCCTCTGAACAAAGTTCCACTGATCTGGATCCTGTAGAGTGCAAAAAACTCTATTTTCATCCTGACTTTCTATTTCTCTCCTGACTGTTTCTGTCTGTTCCACCTCCACTTACACCCAATGATAGGGTTACCATAGCACTGAGACATCCAGGTTTTACTCCCATTGAAAGCAACAGAAACAAGAAGGTCAGACTGAGACATCAGGGCTTGACTTCCATTGAAGGCACAGGAAGTAAAACCCGGATGTCTGAATCCATCCTCCTTTTTCTGGAGTCATATGCTAACCCTTCCCAATGACGTCTATTAAACCAGTGGTTCCCAACCCTATCCTGGAGGACCTGGGTTTTCAAGATAACCCTAATGAATATGCATGGAGCAGATTTGCATGCCTGTCACTTCCATTATATGAAAATCTCTCTCATGCATATTCATTAGGGCTAGCCTGAAAACCTGATTGGCCTGGTGGTCCTCCAGGACAGGGTTGGGAACCACTGTATTAAAATATTTTGCGATGTTGAAATTTGTAGACTTCTACGCCATGTTTTCTGCTACTATTTGAATATTCTTACTGCTGTAAATTCTCTGTTCCCCGTGTCTGTCTTCAGTGAATTTCTTTGCAAAGGCAGTGAATAAATTTAAACTATAAAGACTTTTGCTGCTTTTTCCATTGCTAACTCCCGACTCTTCATCTCCTAAAATCTGTGTAGCTGGATGTCCCTGCGGATGTGCGTGGGAATCGCTGCTCACAGAGTTGGCTCCAGGACAGCAAGTAGCAGCCTCTGCTCTGGGAAATAGGGGCAGATGTCAGTAGTGAAAACCTGAACCCAACCTGAGAACGTGTCCTTTCCTTTAGCAACCGTCGGCTGCCAGGGTTCATCTACGCTGGGCTGGCTTAGTGGTTATCTAAATGCGCGGAATTGAGAGTGGACTTTTCTATAGAAGCAACTGTGGCATCAGACTGGAAACCCCAATTGTACATAGAGAATAACTTGGATTACCTGAGGCCAATAAATCCCTTGCCTTAACGGATTGATCATTTTGTGACTGTGCGGAATTTAGGGCTCCTTTTACGAAGGCACGATAGGGCCTTAACGCGCGGAATAGCGAACGCTAAAATGCCGCGCACACTAGCCGCTACCGCCTCCTCTTGAGCAGGCGGTAGTTTTTCGGCTATAGCACGCGCTCATCCGGTGCGTGCATGAAAAACACTAGTGCACCTTCGTAAAAGGAGCCCTTAATCTTGTCTGTCGTCTGGAGCGTAGCGTATTATTATTAGATGACGCTATCTACCGTGCCTTGGTTTGTCCAGCATCACAGTGTAAACCGTTTTAATTGCCGGCAGAGATATTGATCATGTGATTCACGTATCCTCAATCGTTCTTGTAGCCACTGGAAAAGCACCAATTCCCTTCAGAACTCAAACAGGACCTTTCACAGTACAAGTGATAAAGAACTATGGGCTGGATTCATCAACCTGCCCGATCCGGGCAGGTCCGACAAATTCTGGAAGATAAAATATGCAGATGGGGGCGATCAGAGTAACGACCCCATCTGCCTGCACGGATCGCTGTTGCGCGATCCGCATGCATGCGCAGACCATCTGTAGCTGGTCTGCGCATGCCTGTCCGAGACGCGACCCTTTTTTTAAAAAAAAACTTTTTAGTTTTTAGCCCTGCGAGACCGTGGTTTTAACCCACTTTAAACCTGCAGGTTAAAACCATGGGTTCGCAGGACAGGGAAGGGCAGGAGAGATTCAGGGAAGATCGGGGCAGAGCAGGACGGCATTCGTGGCCAGCAGGCAGGAGGGATTGCAGAGCAGGGCTTCCAGTCAGATGTTTTCGACTGGTCCCCAGCAGTCGCTTCTTCAGTTGATCAGCCAGCCCAGTTGAATCGGATTGATTGTGTTGGGAATCGCGTCCCTGCCTACTTTGCATGCGCTTCACCTCATTTGCATGCACGGATTCCAAGCGGATCGCAGGAGAGGTAAGTGAGGGAAATTTGCTCATAAAGGGGCCGCATACCGATCGGTACACGATCTGTTTGCTTTGTGAATCTAGCCCTATAAATTCAAACTCCTAAATAAATAACAACATGCACTAACCAGGCACAAACATAGACACTCTCACCAGCAGGGAGCACATGGAGGGCCTAATACAATTCTGCCGCCCTGGTGGTCCCCCTCAGGAGGTAATTTTGTAAAAGCTGCCATGCTTTATTTTCATAGCGACACTTTCATCATAGGATCAAAAGCCACAGGAAAAGGTCAAGATTAACAGCTAAACTTAGTTTATTCATTCACTTGATATAACAACCTCATTTTGGCTAAAAGATCAACAAATCGGTTCACACATTAATAAAATCTCAAACTGAATAAGAAAGTGACAAATTAGCAATGTAGAGCAGTGTCTCAAAAAACCTCTTGAAGCCACAACATACTAAACTCAGGGCTATATCTGGAGGGCGTGGCCACTGATATGATGATGTCATGTGCATGCATGATGTCATCATGTCGATGTCCACGCATGCACAAAGGTCCTCCAGATGGGGCCCTGAGCTTGCTAGTACTACGCCAGTGGGGGGTGGGGGTGCGAGAGGAGGAGCAGTGCTGGCGGGATGAGAGGCGTTGGTGCCAGCTGACTGCCTTCAGGAATCCTTAACACATGGTACCAGGTCTGGAGACGACAGGTTAGAAATGATCCAGATGTAGTGGATTCAGTTTCCAAACTTGATAAATGAAGGTATAACCATGTGGGAATGAAAAGTAAAAGATACAGTTTCGTAAATAATTTCACATGCTTTTTTCTGCTTTTCGTCTCCTAATTTTTCAGACTTTCATAACTGCGTCATCGGTGTTGGGCTTTGGGGGGTTCTGGATGTGGAAATCCTTCCTGCAATTAGCTGAAAAGGTTTGTGTAAGGACTGGATTGTTCCCCTGGAGGTTAGAGAATGACACAGGGACAAATTTTTCCCCGTCCCTGCAGGAACTCGTCCCCGCGAGTTTTGTCACTGTCCCTGTTCCATTCCTGTGAGCTCTGCCTTAACCAAACCTCGAACACTTATGATTTTAAAGTGTTTGAGGCTTATGCAGATGAGGATGGAGCTTGCAGGAATGGGGCAGGGACAGGAAAAGAATTCGACAGGACAGGAAATTGAGTTTCCATGGGGACGGGGGGAAATTTGTCCCCATGTCATTCTCTACTGCAGGGTAGAGCCTTGCTGTTTGCTGAAGTCAGTGTGGCGCGGTGGTTGGAGCTAAAGCCTCAGCACCCTGGGGTTGTGGGTTCAAACCCCGTGCTGCTCCTTGTGACCCTGAGCAAGTCACTCAGTCCTCCATAGCCCACAGGTTGTGATTCCAGCAGGACAGACGGGAAAATGCTTGAGTACCCGACTGTAAAAACCGCTTAATCGTGATAGGCGGTATATAAAAACCTAATAAACTTGAAACTTCTCTGCACTCCCACATGCATTTTGGGTGCCTCAACCGTAATTTGTGCTGCAGTGATAGGTTGGATGTAAGAGCACACTTTCCTTAATCATTCTGTCTCTGCTCCTCTTGTTCCGATGCTGGCAATGAGCATTTCCTGCGGATCCGTCAGAGCTTAATTGTCATAGAGGTCTGTCAGAGCCAGAGACTAAAAGTGGCGCGGACCTCTGATTTTTAAGGACGTGCGGCTTTAGATCTGCGAGGTCCACGTTTTACCCCTTCCCGCTGCCTGTCTTGCCTGGAGTTGGCGGCAGCACACAAGTCTGCAGCAGAGACAGAATGATTAAGGAAAGTATGCTTCCATTAGCTAGGTTTCAAAGCAATCTTCATGTGCACAAAGTACTCTCTAACTGTTTCTTTAGGGGGCTCTGTAGTACAGTTTGTGTAAAAGCTGTGGCTATGTTTGGAAGTCCAATTGGATCATTTGTAGGTTAAAGAATTAAGTAAATAAACTTTCAGGACTGCGATTGTTTTTAGAACGATGTACTGAACAAGTCGCAAGGGGGATACAGCTTGCATGAAAATGGATCTGGAAAGCGTATCGTCATCACCACCACCACCACCTCCTCCTCCTCCTCCTCCTCCTCCTCCTTCCTGGTCTGCAGAATGAGCCCCTGCAGTTAAACATTAATTTATTTTTTGGGATTTAATGCTGCTCATTTTGATTGTGCTTCTTGCTGTTATGATAATCCAACTTCATGATTTGGTAAAAACCCTGCAAATGGTTCTCCCTCAAACCGCAGACCAGCTGATTGTCCTGCTTCAATCCCTCTGGGACAAAAAATAAAAGTGGCAATTATCCTCCTGCTTCCCTCGTTCTTGAGATATTAAAAGGTTTAGGCAAGTTTGTGAATTCCCCGAGGAAGCCATATGTGTAGAGTGAAACCAGCTACCTTGGGCTGCGAGAAGTGCAGACTTGACAAAAAAGACACTAGAAACAGGAGTTAGTTGTACAAGTCGGATTTGAAAATAAAAATGCTTAATGACTAAGTGGAGGCTTTTTTTAGACCGCTGGACCCTAAGCAAGTGAATGAGACTGCATCTATGTCTCTGAGGTCATTTTCTTCATGTAAGTGTCATCTTCTCCACCTCAGAAAACAGATTAAAACCCTTCTTTGCAACAGACCTATCCCTTAACGCCCCCCTTCCCCCATCTCAACCCCCCCTCTCCTCTTCCTTACTTTTCCGCCCGCCCCCTTCTAAGTTTGTTGCTCCCCCCCTTTTTCCTTCTAATATGCTTTGTTCCCCCCCTCTCTTAAACTCAATTGTATCCTACTACACCACACACTGTATGTACCCCGTATTTAGCCCTTCCCTCACCTAAATTGTTAATGTAAACGAGTTTGACCCTTGTTATGTTCTTCTTTTTTTTCTAATCGCACTGTATGTAATTCATCTATCTGTTGTGAACCTCCTTGAACTCCCTGGGTATGGCGGTATACAAAATAAAATATTATTATTATTATTATCTTGTTTTGGTTGGGTTTCATCACCATCCCCCAAATTTTATAGAAGGCGCTAAAAATTGACCTCCTTTTTTACTAAGCTGCGGTAGACGTTTTTACTTGCTCCAACGCTCATAGAATTCCTACGAGTGTCGGAGCATGGAGCATTTCGGGCCTTGGTAGACACGTCTACTGCAGCTGAATGAGCTGCTGGGCATGCAGGGGTCGTCAGTGTAAGTTTGAGGGGCCACTGAAAAGTTCTCAGCCCAACCAACAAAGCTGGGACAGTCCCCGCTGAGGGCTAGACGGTCCAGCCATTTTCCTTGTTTTTGTTCCTTATTTTTCCAACGGAATGATAAAAGTGGAAAATCACTGGACTAAACGTATAGGCCTTGATGGAGACCGCACCAACTATTCAGAGGCTCCTCGTAAGTTAGTTGATGCTACATTTATTTATTTATTTTAAAAATGAATACACCTAAACCTAGGTAGACTACAGAAACACAAACCTAATAATAAAAACACAAAAAAGCACAGTAACTGTTTTAAAAGGCCTTCGACTTGTACATAGCCGTAACAGGCCGGATGGGCCGTTCATTAGCTTCACTCTTGCCACAGCAATTGTCGAGACCCTCATCTAACCTTTGACTAACAATCACCATACGGGATGGCACCAAGCACGATTCTATGCAACACCTCGGACGTTAGGCACAGTTCATGACACTGCGTTGTAGACCCATCCTCGGAACCATTTATGCCCCTGAAAACCAGGCCTAAGTACCGGCCCCTGTTGGCAGATTTTTTACCAGCGTGCCCGACTTTCAGGAACCCCCATGACCTCCCCAGGCTCCTCCCCTGGCCACACCCTTTCTCAGATCCACGCTATATGTGTCTCAGGTCATGTATTGAAGTGGTTTGAAGGCCTTTTGAAAAACCAAACATAGCAGCTTTATTCTCTGTTGTGGAATTTAGTTTCGATAATTGTCTCCTGCCTATCGGAGTTATCGAAGCAGTTTACAAGCAGGGACTCAAACATTTTCCCTGTCTGTCCTGGCTCACAATCTATCTAACGCACCTGGGGCAATGGAGGATTGAGTGACTTGCCCAGGTTCACAAGGAGCAGCGTGGGATTTGAACCCACAACCTCAGGGTGCCGAGGCTGTTGCTCTAACCACTTCACCACTCCTTCCTCCATAATGATTGTGGAGTCCCGCAGGGTTCTCCACTTTTTCCCTCTCTTTTTAACATGATCTAGACCAGTGGTTTTCAACCTTTTTACACCTATGGACCGGTGGAAATAAAAGAATTATTCCGCGGATTGGTGGGTTGAAGAACTCTTGTCATAGTCCTGCTTTGTAGACTTAAATTTGAAAGTAATTATTGAGTTTTATTACAACAAAACCAACCGAATCTCCTATTCTAAAAAATCTCGTTTAATCTCCCCCCTCAGACTCATCTGCTTACTGGTGCGTTTGCTTTGGTATTGCAGACACAGCTTCTCCATTTTGGTAAGGTCTATTGCAGGGGTGTCAAGTTCAATCACATTAAGGGGCCGAAATCCAAAACACAGGCTAGGTCACGAGCCAGACCCCACCCCCACCCCCATAATAGTACTAATTGTAACACTATTTTTTCCATTCATTTTTCATATACACACACAATATGATCTTATTGTAACAACACATAATGGTTAACCACAAAATTAAACTACACAGAGCACACTGTATGCTTCTCAACATTCAGTCCTACCAGAACACAGATAACCCCTATGCAAATACAGGACCAAAAACTAAAAGTACTAATCTATACAAACGAAACCCTAAGATTCAAGACTCTGCATGCAATACCACCCCCAGAGAAAAAGAAACAAATGCATTTCTTCCTGAACAGTGCAAAATATAGACAGAAGAAAATTCTTAAAATTGACAATTCAATCACTAAATTGAAAATAAAACATATAAGTGGTATATAAATAATCATTTAACCCCCCCCCCAAAAAAAAACTAAAAGTACTAATCTATACAAACAAAATCCTAAGATATAAGACTCTGCATGCTGTACAACTCCTCAGCAGTGCAAAACATAGACAACAGATGAAAATTCTCAAAACTGACACAATTCAATCACTAAATTGAAAAATAAAACCATTCCCCTACCTTTGCTGTCTCCCTCCCTCCACGCTGTGCCTTAACATCGGGCCTGCTCCCTCCTGGCCAGTTTAGGCCGCGCCCGCGTTATCTTTGGGCGGCTCCCTCTTCCTCCCTGCACAACTCCGCGGGCAGCTGGTCCCGCGCCTCATCCGGAAGCGTTGCTACGTTAGAGAGGCGGCTTCCGGTTCAGGCGCGGGACGCGCATAGGAGTTGCTTCCGCGGAGTTGTGCAGGGAGGAAGAGGAAACAGGGTTGGAGAACATTACTCTTATACTGTATGTCTTCTCTTGACATTAATTAGTCTAAATTAGACTTATTTCATCTCGTCCATACTGGAAATGGTGGAACAGTGGGTAGAGATTTCAGACTAAAATTAAAGGTTGAAAAAAACACAAAAAGCATCTTGGGAAGTCCAACAGATAAAACTGAATTGCAATGGAATGGACTACCCTATCAAGTCTACCATCAAAATAGTAGGAGTCATTTTAGATCGAGCATTGACTTGATGTCCAAACAGACGCTTCACAGAGGCCAATCCAAGTCACTTCCCTTGGCTCTCAGACCACTGACTCGTCTCCTCCACACTAATTCCAGGGAGGGAGGCTGCATTCAGCCCACCCCTGGCTTAAGTAATGAGAAACTGGGTGGATATCGTGTGAGTGGCAGGTGGGGGTGTCATGGGGGTCTCTGTACAACAGAGAAGAAGCTATGAGGTGGATTGGAGATATTACATAGTGAGGGTGGGCATGAGAGTAGCAAAACACTTTAGTCAGGGATGTCAAGGTCCCTCCTCGGTTTTCAGGATTTCCCCAATGAATATGCATTGAAAGCAGTGCATGCACATAGATCTCATGCATATTCATTGGGGAAATCCTGAAAACCCGACTACATTTGGCCCTCAAGGAGGGACTTTGGAGACCCCTGCCCCAGCCAGTCGGGTTTTCAAGATACCCCTAATGAATATGCATGAGAGAGATTTGCATACCTGTTACTTCCATTATATGCAAATCTCTCTCATGCATATTCATTAGGGATATATTCAAAACCCGACTTGCTGGGATGTCCCCAGGACAGAGTTGAGATCCACTGCACTAAAGGCAGGGGTGTCAAAGTCCTTCCTTGAAGGCCGCAATCCAGTCAGGTTTTCAGGATTTCCCTAATGAATATGCATGAGATCTATTAGCATACAATGAAAGCAGTGCATGCATATAGATCTCATGCATATTCATTGGGGAAAACCTGACTGGATTGCAGCCTTCAAGGAAGGACTTTGACACCCCTGCCTTTAGTGCAACTCTGTCCTGGGGACATCCCAGCAAGTCGGGTTTTGAATATATCCCTAATGAATATGCATGAGAGAGATTTGCATATAATGGAAGTAACAGGTATGCAAATCTCTCTCATGCATATTCATTAGGGGTATCTTGAAAACCCGACTGGCTGGGGCAGGGGTCTCCAAAGTCCCTCCTTGAGGGCCAAATCTAGTCGGGTTTTCAGGATTTCCCCAATGAATATGCATGAGATCTATGTGCATGCACTGCTTTCCATGCATATTCATTGGGGAAATCCTGAAAACCCGACTGGATTTGGCCCTCAAGGAGGAACTTTGGAGACCCCTGGGCTGGGGGATCCCCAGGACAGGGTTGAGAACCACTGCTTTAGTGGAAGCTTAAGTATTTATAAAACATAAGATAGTCCAAGCTAAAATCTGGACCCTAACGTGAAGTAGATGGAGTCTTGAAAAGATACGGAGCCATTTGTCTATCCCTGTGTTATCCTAGCAGAGGTAGGCACTTCCAGTCCTCGAGAGCCAGAGCCAGGTCAGGTTTTCAGGATATCCACAATAAATATGCATGGGATAGATTTGCATCTCAAGGAGGCAGTGCATGCAAATCCATCTCATACATATTTATGGTGGATATCTTGAAAACCTGACCTGGGTCCGGCTCTTGAGGACCGAAATTGCCTACCCCTGTGACCTAGTGTGACCCGAGGTACACTGCAATTGGACGTGCGTGTGTGCGGTGCACAAGTGCTGTGCACGCTGGGTGCAGGTGGCTGCGTAGGAGCCTATTTGATGGATGTCCCTTGAGCAATCTGGTTTGAGCACCTGTTTATCCTGATAATCGGCATGAAATTCGCTAATGGAGAAGGGTTTCAGCTTTTGACTACTGAGCGCTAAAGGATGCGCAACCTTTCAAAAGTGACTTGCTGCCTGGTTAAATCAGAACCTACGTACAGGCACACAAGTGATCTTCTGACGAGACTTCTCAGAACTCTCCCATTTCAAAATAAAAGCCCTGCCTTGTGCACTTGGCTTCAGAGCATCTCGCAACCTACGTATTTCCCACCTATCTTTCAGTTTATTCTCTGTTGCTAGGATAATATGAAAGCTGTCAGCGAAGAAGTTGGCACAGACTAGATTCCTCACAATCTCAGCTTGCCTCTGGCATCCTCTCTTTTCAGCTTATTCCTATATAGACCATCAAGGAATACAAGAAGTTCTTACTTCTTTCCCTATCCTAAGCCAAATGGTGTCCGATATAAGACCTTCTTCGATAGGACCTTAGCGTTTCAGGCAGGTAAACTACAATTCTGGCTTGGTGAATGCATTCATCAAGCCACGTCTTACTGTTCTTTTCAAAAATTAGTCAAGTCTTCTCTGTTTGAAAAATGTATTACTTAGTTGGGTATTTTTAAGATTGTGATCACATTTTTAACTTTTTGTAAAATTTTATTTTTACAGTATGAATGCATTTCGCTGATTGTTCAGTTTCTTATGGTGTAACCGCCTAGAACTCTTGGTAATGGCGGTATAAAAGAATAAATTTACTATTATTATTATTATTAGAGTCTCCTTTCACTTTTGCCACAATCTGTCTTTTTTTGGGAAACCTTTTATTCATTTAAAAAACATATCATTCCTTGAGCTATTTGTACCTGTCTGTGCTGTATTCATAACGTGACCATTTATTTTTTTCATCAAAACGGGACATCTATTAATATTCAGTCCCGCCCCCAATCCTGCCCTAGCCCCTCCCCCAATCCCACCCTAGCCCTGCCCCCAATTTCTTCCATTCATTTTTTCATGTACACCCAATATCTTATTAATTCATAATGGTAACCATAAAATTAAAAAAACTACAAAGCACACTATATGCAGAGAAAATGTTAATTATCATTTATATTTGGGGGGGGTTTCAAAGATGTCAAGGCAGATGACTTTAAAATATGCAATGTCACCTCAGTAACTATAGAAAAATAGACAAATATAGTGCAAAATATAGACAGCAGATATAAATTCTCAAAACTAACACATTTTGATCACTAAATTGAAAATAAAATCATTTTTCCTACCTTTGCTGTCTGGTGATTTCATGAGTCTCTGGTTGCGTTTCCTTCTGTCTGTGCATCCTTTCTTTCATTTCTTTCTTTCTGCACTCAGGCCCAACCATTGTCCCTTTCTATTCCCTCCCTCCTTCCTTCCTATCTTGGATGCACCGGGGAGGGGCCTGAAGCTCTGATTGGCCCAAGTTGTTTAAGTGTTCCCCCATTGGAGGGGCCTTATATAACCTGGGCCAATCAGAGTCTCAGGCCCCCTCCCAGATGCACCTTGAAGGGGGGGGGGGGGTCTTAGGCATCCAGGCCAATCAGAGCCTTATGCCCCTTCTCGGTGCACCGGGGAGGGGAAGGCCCATTTTAGATGACGCAGGCCAGCTGGGAGGAGGGAATCCACGTCCCTCAGGTCATCTACTTAGAGGTGATTTGCAAAAATCAAGGAAAAGGAAAGGAACTACAAATTCAAAGAGAAAGCTGCCCTAATAGATTAAAGCAATAATGCCTGTAATAGATTTTTTTTTCTTCCCTCTCTCTCCTATCTTCTTTAGAAGAAACTTACCATATATTTGGCAACCAAATGAAATGAACCCAAGGTTTCCAAGGAACACAGCTTGTTATTAAGAGATTAAGGGCTCACAGTTTTGGGAGGTTCAGATGCACTTAAACATTTTAAATGTGAAATGTGGAGAACATTACCTGCAGCCAGTTCTGGTATTTGAAATGACATTTTCCATGTTTTTATTTGCCGCCACATTATCACTGCCATGGCCAGCGTTTCGCAGAAAACGTTTCACTCCCGTTGCATCAGGGTAAATGTCCTCTGTGTGACACTGCCAACGCAAGCCAAATCCCTCAGACTGTGGACAGAGTACTCTCTTTATCTGCCTCCTGCATCTTTTCAATGACCCTTTTGCAGAGGCGACATATCCCATGACCAGAGAAATACTTTTAAACCAATTGTAGGAAATATTTTTTCGCTCAGAGAATAGTTCAGCTCTGGAACGCATTGCCAGAAGTTGTGGTAAAAGTGGATAGCGTAGCTGGTTTTAAGAAAGGTTTGGGCAAATTCCTGGAGGAGAAGTCCATATTGAGAAAGACATGGGGGAAGCCACTGCTTGTCCTGAATCGGTAGCTTGGAATATTGCTTCAATGGGGATTCCAGAATCTTACTACTCTTGGGGGATTCTGTATGGAATGTTGCTCCTATTCGGGGTTCCGGAATCTTGCTAATCTTTGAGATTCTTGAATGTTGCTACTCCTTAGGTTTTGACCACGTACTAGTGACCTGGATTGGCCATCGTGAGGATGGGCTACTGGGCTTCATGGACCATTGGTCTGACCCGGTATGGCTATTCTTATGTTCTTTTGATGTTCTGAAAGTGAATTTAAAGCTCATTAAGGGTATTTCATAGTTTTGTGCCTGCAGTAATGATGAAGCATGGGGGCGATAACTGCTTCTGGCCTTAAGTGTAATTTTTTTTCTTATTAGGTATTTATATACCATGTATCAAGATTATCTCAGCAGTTGACAATCATGTACTCAAGCATTTTCCCTATCTGTCCCGGTGGGTCACAATCTATCTAACGTAATGAAGAAAACGGGTTTTATGCTGCTCTGATGCTATCCAGTGCTTTCCCATCTTATTATTAATAACCTCAATTTAATCAAGCCCAGCTATGATTTGAGTCTTGCACTTGTAAGTGAGCAGATACATCATTCTCTGGCAGAAGGGTCTTGGTACACCTCTGTAGTGGTGTATTGGAGGGGTGTTTGTTTCACATAAAAGCATAATTTGGTTTCAAATGTAGAAGAATTCCTGCCAGCTGTTTCTTCATGTTTTTGTAGCTGGATACCACAATGTACCATCTACTGCAGTGGCAGGAGGAACATTCCGGGTTAATCTAATGACGGGCTGATCTATTTTGGAGAAGTAGCTCAGTGGCAAAAGAGCCTCAGAAACAGAGAAATTTTAAAAAGTGGCGTCTTTGTCCAGCAAGGAGGAAAAATGTAGCACACAGAGTAGTTGGTTTCGTGGACTGTGGAAAAGGATAATCAGGGCAATGACAAGGAATGTGGAAGTGTCTTTGAATAGGATTTGCCTTATTACATTTGCTCTTCATTAGCAGATCTGTTTCCTGCCATATTATTAAATAATCACCCTTCGTGCTAACAGAATTAGTCCAATAATGATCACTTTGCTGCTGATGAAATTAAAATGCGCTACATTGCGGATGTGTTTCCATGACCTTGTTGTTTTTAGAAAAGTTTCTTCCTGCCACACCATGTGTTTTTGTCAGGGAAAGAAAATAGGAATGTCCCAAAGATTTTTGAGGTTTTTTTTTCTTGTCATGGATAAGGAAATGTTTTCCTGAAGGGTAGAAATTTTGTGTATATTTATTCTAAAAGCATTTCTTACCGTAAGAAAGTCACAGGACTTCTTTGCACAATGGCAAATTGCTTTAGGTTCCAAATCAGGGTGGATCCTAGGACCATCAGGCCATTCAGGTTTTCAGGATAGCCCTAATGAATATGCATGGAGAAGATTTGCATGCCTGACACCTCCATTATATGCAAATCTCTCTCATGCATATTTATTAGGGCTATCCCAAAAACCCGACTGACTTGGTGGTCCTCCAGGACACGGTTGGGAACCACTGGTCTGTACCGGGTAAAGCTTTGGATTCTTGCCCAGAAATAGCTAAGAAGAAAAAATTTAAATTGAATCAGGTTGGGCAGACTGGATGGACCATTCGGGTCTTTATCTGCCGTCATCTACTATGTTACTATGTTAAGACTTTGATGCAAGGTCATCCTACGGTTCTGTTTTTTCAATGTCGCTGCACAGACTTTGAGATATCCCCTTATTTTACTATTCTGAAACTTCATGCCAAATGTTAATTGCACCTAATTACCTCGTTTGTAAGCCTCGCACCCATCTTTGATTTACAAGGGACTGCACAGCTGAAATTAATGAGTCAGGTAAATAGCAATTAAGTACATTCCAAGCTCATTTCGGAAGACGCTCCATCCCACTTGTGTAAACAGTTCCTAAATATGTTTTTCACGGACAGTGTTTTGTTGTGTCTATGTTTATCACAAGTGTTATAGATCTGATTCTTGGTTCCTTCTTTTGCATCTTGTTTTTCAGGAATATAACAGCTAAGCTCTTAAAGTCCTTTTGTCTCTGCCCAACTTCTTGTTCATGGCTGGGGATCCTTTTATGCCTGACTTCGGACTGTTTGATTTCTATTGTTGCAAATCTGGAGCCTTCTCCGAGAGGCTGTTGTAGAGGCACCAGCTCTCTGTGAGGGACCTGCACTCACCCTTCAAATCTTCAAGAGAGACTCTTCATAAAAAGGCTAGTGGGCTGAGGGGCAGTCTTAGCTCCAGTTACACCCTTGGCAAGTGAAGGACACTGTGCCTGAAGAAAAGGGGAGAAACGGTTTCTGAGATTGACCCTGAGTATGGCTGGACACATTGAAAACAACCACGGGGGATGATGCTGGAGGACCGTTCCAGACTAGCACAAAACCAATTTCTTTTTAGATCTGTAATTCATCAAGTCGTTAGCAACATAAGAACATAAGAATTCTCACTGCTGGGTCAGACCAGTGGTCCATTGTGTCCAGTAGTCTGCTCACGTGGCGGGCCCCAGGTCAAAAACCAGTGCTCTAAATGAGTCCAGCCTCACCTGCATACGTTCCAGTTTAGCAGGAACTTGTCCAACTTAGTCTTGAATCCCTGGAGGGTGTTCTCCCCTATGTCAGACTCCGGAAAAGCGTTCCAGTTCTCTACCACTCTCTGGGTGAAGAAGAACTTCCCCTTTCAACTTTAGAAAGTGCCCTCTCGTTCTCCCTACCTTGGAGTGAACAACCTGTCTTTATCTGCTAAGTCTATTCCCTTCAGTATTTTGAATGTTTCGATCATGAGTCAGTGGCACCTAAGAAGAAGAAGAAGATACTCTCTCAGAGTTTCATATAATTACATCTTATTCTAGACCCTTCTTTCCTCTCAGAAAGGTTTCCTTTCTGTTCCTATTTTTGACCTTTGTTGCTGTCATTTTTTCTTCTAGACCCTGGAGTCTAGGATCTACTTATTTGCTTAGGCGCTTAAGTCTCGTCGCATATGACTTTTGGTGCAGATCTCCTAAGTTGTTTCAAAGTTGCATCTAAGGATTGCCTCCATACCACCTTCATATTTTTTTTGGGCGGTATGACCTCAAGAACGGGACAAATATGGTCTTACCAGCAGTTTCTCTTTAGGCAACTCAGAGTCCGATTCCTGGCTGGTTAAATAGACCTGGATATTGGGGTGGGGGCTGGTTCTTAACACAAGCATTTGACCCAAAAGCTATTTTAATCACTGGTTTATGGGACTTTGATTGGGGAAAATGCATAGCTTGTTAGATCAATTCAGGGCTTATTTGGGGGAAGTTGAAGGTTGGTAGTGGTTTGAGGACTGTTTGTTCTTGTCCTGATATGTTTAAGCAGCACCTTCCGGAATCCCATGTCAGCTGTCTTTGTTTCTGGTCTGGTAATATCATGTGTACAGTATTTATTTTGTCTGTTAGTTCTGTGATCTCTGTTAAGATTTCTATTGTAAACTGCTTTGACGTGTTTTGAGAAGACCAGTATATCAAGTCTCAAAAACTATAAACCATTTACTTGCCTTTTCCAAATCTGAGCGCAAGGCAAGCTACAGGAGCAAACTGTACTGGATTGGTAGCTTGGAATGTTGCTACTATTTGGGTTTTGGCCAGGTACTAGTGACCTGGATTGGCCACCATGAGAATGGGCTACTGGTCTTGATGGACCATTGGTTTGAACCAGTATGGCTATTCTCATGTTTTTACGTGAGCCAAGTAAAGGACAATCAAGCCATGGTGACATCACTGATGAGGTTGGCTCTGAGGCACTGTGGAATGAGGCATTATGACATCACAATCTCACCTCTGGAATGTTGCTCTCATTGGGGTTCCGGAATCTTGCTATTCTTTGAGATGTTGGAATGTTGCTACTCCTTGGGTTTTGGCCAGGTACTAGTGACCTGGATTAGCCACCGTGAGAGCAGGCTGCTGGGCTTGATGGACCTTTGGTCTGACCCAGGAAGGCTCTTCTTATGAAGCTTTTTTTTTGTTTAATTAGCATTCTGCACTGAATACATTCTACCATGCTCAAGCAGACCAGATATTCACTTGTCAGTCCTATTCCAAGCATGAAGAACTGCTGTGGACTTTGAGTGCTCGAAGCTTTTGTAAAATGATTTGTGTAAAGGGATGTGAATTCTTCTGCTCCAGGTCACATGTACCCCTCCTGGAACTCGCCATGTGCACTTACCAGCCTAGTCTCTGCTTATGCTTTTCCCAGGTAAAGGGACGGGGATTTGTACTTCCTTTTTCTCTACTCCTGTATTTATGGCAGAGGCCAAAGGTCTTTAATTTAATTGCAAGTAGATTAATTCAACTCAGCCTAGAAGCCTCTTGTTGATTGACTTATTATGTATCAGTCTTTCCTCAGTGCCAGGCACTGGCCATTGCCTGAGAAACATCTGTTATGATGTAGGGGAGGGTTTGTGCACCCCAACCCCTCTGAGATGGGATCTCGTTGGAGGAAAGCGTGACGTATATGCAGTAGGTCAAAGTACCTTTCAACTTTCCAGCCCTCCAGCTCTGAAGGCTCTGCTGTTGGAAAGATCCCCTTTCCTATTTCTGGTGAACAGATATCCTTTGCATATACTATACATCTGGTACCTATGTATAATATATATTTTCATTGTGTAGTGTGTGGTGCTCATCATTTTCCAAAACTGTGCTTTGAGAATTTTTATCTGAAATGATCTGAAACTTTTTGGGTCTTTTTGGCTTTGTACATGTTGTAGATTAAATACCTCATTCCCTTTGCAGCTCGAGTGAGGGATTCAGCGTGGCGGAGAAGACGATCCTCATTGTGTTTATCTCAGCGGTGATCTTAATGGCAATTCTGGGAAACCTGCTGGTGATGGTGGCAGTGTGCAGGGACAGACAGCTCAGGTGAGTGGCACCCTGCTGGCAGGTTGGCATCCGACCTTCACTTGACCACCTCTGTAGCCCACTAGAAGAGGAACATGAGACCTGCTCAAGGGACTATTAGCACAAGTTATGGCCCTCTAATTTCCAAAGAAATAAAAGCTGCTTTCTGTATATGGTGCCAGTTGGATAGAGATGAAAACAGCCTGTACAGTTCTCGTGCCCATAAAGGGTTAATTTCAGTACAGGGCATCTGTGGGAAATGTCTATTACAATGCCTGTTTTTTGTTTTTTGTTTTGGGTTTTGTATTTTTTTTTTTGCAATTTTTGTGTCATAGACACATACATACCTTTATAAAATAGGTTTATACAATGATTGCTAGTAACGAAGAAGCAGGTGTGTATTTGTACATGTGTATTTGATAAAATACACATGCATGAGGGGCTGCTGAAAAGCTCTCAGCCCAATCAAGAAGAGAATAATGTGGAGCGCTGAAACTTACAAGTTATCCCACACTTTCTGGACAGGACAGTTTTCATTTGAATGATATGAAATGAAATGAAAAGTGTCCAGCAAAGTGTGGAATAAGCTGTAAGTTTCATCATTCTCTTCATGGTTGGGCTGAGAACTTTTCAGTGGCTCCTCCTATTGTGATGTCATAATGGCTCATTCCACCAATGCCTAAGAGCCAACCTCATCGGTGATGTCACAGTGTCTTGGTTTCCCTATACTTGTGTCCATTTACTAAATGCATTTGCCTCATTGAAATGAAAAATGCCCAGAAAAGTGTGGAATAAGTTATAAGTTTCAAGGCTCCACATCATTCTCTTCTTGGTTGGGCTGAGAACTTTTCAGAAGCCCCTCATGTATTGCAATTATGTCCCAGCTCTGCCCAAACTACACTCTGGGAATGCCTACACCAGGCTGTGTAGAAAAAGGCAGACCCTTAGAGTGTGCAACTGCATGATAAGATCACCCCTAAAATGGACACACAATTGTTTTCCACTGCATATGATGTTGGGCCAATTTTTCCCTTGTCCTGTTTGATTCTTTGTACCGTAGGTATTTCTCCTTCTAAACAATTATTTGCCTAATGCTGAAATGGACATGGTGGGAGGACAGACTTCTTTCAAAGAGCAACAGGTCAAATTCTAGAAATGGCTCTCGAACTGAGCGCCAGAAAAGATTGGGTGCTAAACGCTATTCTATACAGGGCACAAACCCTTTTGCAAATGCTGGCACCCAAGTTGGCTGCAGCGAGTCATTATTCTACATTGACACGTCTAATTTTTGGGAACGCTCCTGACACACCCAAGCCCTTTCCATAACCATGCTCCCTTTTGGGTTACGTGCAGTCAGATGCGCTTGGAAATTCTACTGGTGGCCAGTTAACAACAATAATCCGTTGCTGGCACCCAATTATTGATTGATAATAGCTCAACAAGTCAATAAGTTGCACTTGCTCCCAACTTTGGGTGCTGTATATGGAATCCGGGGAAAAATGTGACCTTTTTGTCAATATATATGCCGCAAAGTATTTAAATTGTTCCACCTCAAGATCTCCTGAAGACAAAAGACTGGGGTGTGACAGGGCAGCAGTTGCATCTGTATCCCGCTCTCCTACTGCCCCTATTTATTTCTTCAATTTTCTAAAATGTTGTCCCAGGGAGCTCAGAATGGTTTACATGAATTTATTCAGGTCCTCAAGCATTTTTCCCTGTTTGTCCTGGGGCAATGGGGGGATTAAGTGACTTGCCCAGGGTCACAAGGGTTTGAACCCACAACCCCAGGGTGCTGAGGCTGTAGCTTTAACCACTATGCCACATTCTCCCCACTGTCCCTATCACTCATCAAAATTTTTCCCGCATCTTCCATCACTCCTTTCTTCTCCTCACCCTCCCTATTTTCTCCTTTCTCTCTCTCCCCTCCTTCACCATTTGTTTTTTTCCTGACATTTCCCTACCTTTCCCCTCTCCATAGAAGTCATTATTCAAAGGTTTTTCGGTGAATAAAGCCCTGTTTCAAATGGTCAGTTTAAAAACTACAGTGTATGTGTGCTTTAGGCTAGGGGAAACAAGTAACACACACAAATGAGATTTTCAAATCTCTGTGTTATTGCCAAAGGGTAAAGTGTTTGCAGAAGCAGCAGACACAGTTCTCTGAGGGAATAATCAAAGCCAAAATCGTCCCAGAGCCCAGGGTGACAAGTGCCCACAGACTTGTGCGAAATGTGAAGGGTTTAGCTATTGACAGTGTTTCTCTGTCACTACTGTCAGTTTTGTTAGCTGATGTGTTTGCTATCATCCTTATTTTGCATTTCACTATGGCTTCTATTTGCAGAAACTTTCTTCCCGTTTGCTAAAAACTCTCTCTCTGTCTGTTCTGAATTTCTTGTTTGCTGCTCATAAGGGCCCTGGTTTGATGTTTGGATGTCAGGGAACTGCTCTCACACGCTGTCTCTCTCCTTTTCATGCACTGCTGGGTATCAGTCTAGGGGAGAGAAATTGTGTAGCGGTTGTGACACCAGTCTGTATATTACAAGAAACATAGTCAAACTCTCTCCAGACTAATTTACACTTTTTTTATTTTTTTGTCCAGCATCAACTAGTTATAAAGAACTTGCAAATTCGAGGTTTGCTGTTCACCTGTTGGCTTCTAAGAACTTGCTTATCAAACGCAAACATATCTCAGAAGGAAAGAGGATTTTATCTCTCGCTTCTCTGGTGCAAGCTTTTCACCTGTCAGCTTTGGAGCTATCTGAGATGAGCTCAGAACCCATGACACTGAGAGCATATTCTCCCAAGGTCCATTCATTTGCCAGAGCTCTCAGCTTATTCTGGGGGAAAGCGACCAATCTTAATCCTAAATGATGGTAGAGAAGAAACGGAAAATGAAAAAATATTGGAAGTTAAAGGCCATCTGGCCCATCCAGTCTGCCTGTCCTAAGCGTTAGTCCCACATGTTCTTGGATTCAGATACTTCTTACCACCTCCACTAGGAGGCAGCTCCACACATCACCCCAGGGCTTCCCAAACTAGTCCTAGGTAGGCATCTGGATTTCCCCAGACATGTCCTTCTTTCAATCGGGTCAGGCAGGAGGCAATCCGCACATGGGCGGATTGCCTCCTGCCCGACCAAAGCATGCAGCGGGGGCGGAGCTAGGGTGGTCTAGAGTGGGTAGATTTTACAATAATAAAATCTGGCAACCCTAGTTTCGTGCTTGGTTTTGGATTGTTTAGGTCTGGGATTACTGCTCTCGGATACTGCAAACTGCGTTGTTTGGCCTTCGTATGGGAGAGCTGGGGGTAGAGAGAGGAGACCTGGCCCAGGGCAGATCACATCAGATATCAAGCTTCTTCTTCATCACAACTTTCTCTTTTGGAGTGTGTGGTGCAGTGGTTAGAGCTACAGCCTTGGTACCCTAAGGTTGTGGGTTCGAGTCCCACACTGCTCCTTGTGACCCTGGGCAAGTCACTTAATCCCCATTGCTCCAGGTTTTTGTTTGTTTTTAAATGTTTTCAATAGCTATTATTGTTTTAAATGATGTATTGTTATCTCATATATGTTTTTAAGACCGTGTACACCGCCTGGAAGGCTGATTGGGCAGTATATGAAATTTTAGATAAACTTTAAACTTGAAATAGATTGGGAGCCCACCAGGATAGTTAGGAAAAAATGCTGGAATACCTGAATAATTTCTAATCCACATTGAACTGTAGGATATGCGGAATATAAATTATTATTTTTTTTTTAATTATTTTATTCTCTTAGATTTCATCTTGTAATTTTATCCTTATTTGTCATAAAGTTTTGCATCTCTTGGGCCTTTAAAGATCTGCATCCAAGTTAACCTTTTGCTGTGCACGCTCTGTTCACGCTTTGCTGTGCTTGCTTGGCGCTCAGCTGAAAGACCGATGTCTACGTGGTATTCATGCTTCAGCTGTATCGCTGGCGCCTGTCCAGGGCTCTGAGGTGAATTCCCTCATCAACGATCTATATTCTAACCAGGTTTTTTTTACTTGAACAGGGGCTTAGATAAGAATCAACACAACATCCCCTGTTTTAAATTGCTGCCCTTATGCTGGGGATGTCTCAGGAGAAAGAACTTTCAAAGCCTTTAGGCCGCAATGTCTCAGGAAAGAAATAGAACTCCTTAAGGAAAGGACGACTGAAATAATTTTGTCAGAAAATCTTATTGATTTCTCTGGTTTCCTTTTGCCCGATTAGGAAAATCAAGACCAACTATTTCATTGTGTCTCTGGCTTTTGCGGATCTACTGGTTTCAGTGCTGGTGATGCCATTTGGCGCAATTGAACTGGTGCAGGATAACTGGATCTATGGAGAGATGTTCTGTCTGGTCCGCACGTCCCTCGATGTCCTCTTAACAACGGCATCAATCCTCCACCTTTGCTGCATTTCACTGGACAGGTAAGGGAAGACGTTTTAAATGGCTAGAAAAAAAGAATCCGCTATATTAAAACCCTCAGCGTGCATGCGCAGTTGAAACTTCGTGCGGCCGTGATCCCTGATCCGTGGTTCCGTATCGCCACATGCTCAGTAGGAGCCTTCGGCGGTTTGCTAAGCGTGTGGTGGTTTCCCCAGCACCGTTCCTGCCCCGATCTCCGACTGACCACGCCTCTCTTTCTCACCCCCGGACCACCAGCAGCAGCCGCAGGGCATTTGCTAGGCCGGCCCACTTCGATAATGCGAAGCGGGCCAGCCTAGCAAAAGCCCTGAGGCCTGCCCGGCCTAGCAAATGCTGGACAGTGAGCAGGTAAGGGAGAAGGGCTACTGCTGGACAGGGGGAGCAGGGAAGGGGTGCTGCTGGACAGGGGGAGCAGGGAAGGGGTGCTGCTGGACATGGGGGAGGTAAAAGTAAGGGAGAAGGGAAAACAGACAGAGGGCAGAGAGAAAGAAAGAAAAAAAAGACAGACAGACAGGGGGCAGAGAGAAAGAAAGAAAAAAAAGACAGACAGACAGAGGGCAGAGAGAAAGAAAGAAAAAAAAGACAGACAGACAGGGGGCAGAGAGAAAGAAAGAAAAAAAAGACAGACAGACAGAGGGCAGAGAGAAAGAAAGAAAAAAAAGACAGACAGACAGGGGGCAGAGAGAAAGAAAGAAAAAAAAGACAGACAGACAGAGGGCAGAGAGAAAGAAAGAAAAAAAAGACAGACAGACAGGGGGCAGAGAGAAAGAAAGAAAAAAAAGACAGACAGACAGAGGGCAGAGAGAAAGAAAGAAAAAAAAGACAGACAGACAGGGGGCAGAGAGAAAGAAAGAAAAAAAAGACAGACAGACAGAGGGCAGAGAGAAAGAAAGAAAAAAAAGACAGACAGACAGGGGGCAGAGAGAAAGAAAGAAAGAACTGCCTAACTCTACACAACTATTCTAGCAACCATTAATGTAATGGGCTAAAAAACTAGTTCTATTATCATTTAGGATATATGAAGGACGTTCAATAATTTATCTTTCTGAGTTTGACAGAAAGTAACAAGGGTGTTGAAACAAGTCTATGCATGTTGTGACTTGTCTCAAGGTTACTCGTGCACAGTTGCGGCTCAGTGCGAGTCGTAACATTCCAAGAGACAGGAGGTCAGGAGAGTCCTCGGGCAAATCAAGTAAGAAACTGCTAGATTTGGTCAGTGATAAAAATTTCTCACAAAAGAAAGGAAAAAGCCAGAGGTGACTGATCGGCGGAGGGACAGGTGGGGACCAGCAGAGAGACTGGTAATGGTACCGGAAACAGCCCAAAGACCCGGAGGCCCATGAGGATTGGAGAAGACCCGGTGAAGAGCGAGAGACCGATACACAATACGGTTTTTCTTTCTGAGATGCCTGTACTACCTGTGGGAGGCAGCGCATGACATGGACGCTGTAGCCACGTGGCGTAGGATCATTATCTTGTTTAGAATGGCTTCTTATGTCTGAGGTGGAAAGGAAAGAGTCCCAAGGAAACATCCATAACACATGAAGAATTAACATGAATGCTGCTTACCTTCTTGTCATGCTTTGTGAATTTTTCATGTATATATGAAACTAATAAATAAAATGAATTGAAAATTTACCAGAAAAAATAAAGGCCTCCCTTAATTCTGGGCTTGTCAAGCCAGTGCTCAGAGCACACCCAGCTCAGGATGTCCACGTGACTGTGTATGAGAGAGAGAGAGCTGCATTCACGGCCTCTGTTGTACCAAGCGCATATTATGCCCGTTCCATGCGGCTCTCCTGAAAATGCAACCGGTGGACTGCATCCTGAGAACTGGGTCAAGAAGACTTAATATGATGGAAATCAGTTGAATTTCAGTCTAAGAAGCTTCATTGTGTATCTGCTCCTTTCAAGAAGGATATGAACGCATGGAATACATCAATCCTGTATCACGCATCTTGTATAAAACAATCAGGCTGAATCCAATTCTGAAAACTCAATAAATATATTTGAAATCATCTTTTCAACTGAATTTGTCAGGTTTCTTAAACAAAAGAGCAGAAGTAATTTCCTGGAAGCCTGTACGAAGTAGACACTTTCCTTTTCGAAGAGGAGAAACAGTCACAGTTGGGGATGTGGAATGACCACTGACTTCACCTCCTGATGCTCCAGAGGGGTCTGGTTTTGCTGTGATAATGCACAGCCTCTTGTACTGGAAACACTGGGGACCTGCGTCATTCCTGCTTTTTTGGGCTGCTGTTCCAGAATTCATTTCAAAGCTTGGATGTTTACAGTAGGGCTGTACCAAATATTTGCATTGGGTTTGATTCAGCCACAAATGGTGCCCCTGAATACATTATTCGTATTCAGCCGAATAGTAAAATTTGCTGTTTGGTACAGCTCTAGTTTGCACATTGCATAGGATTTAAGCTGAGAGAAGACCAGCTGCTTTCTGTTTGTCTGACAGGGGTAGGTAGACAACCTATAGCAGTGAAAAGGTCCCTTTCGTGTCTCCAAATCTGATAATCAGCTCAAAAATGCAGGGAGGCATTTTTCTCCCCTTGATACCTCTGTTCTCAAACCCACCGACATTTTTTATCCTTCAGAAAGCAAATGTCTGTGGTCTTTATCCTGCCAAATTTTCTATTACTTCACATGCTTGAGTCTAAAATTCTGGGTCAGTGTTCTGTCACAATCCACATTTTTTGCTGTAGCAATTCAACAGGGGCATTTTAAGAAATTTAGGGATGTTTGGGAGCCATTAACAAAATACTGTAAAGAATAAATATTGTTCATGTCCCCCCCCCCCCCAGGATCACTTGGTAGTCAGGATAAGCCGATACCAACGAGAGGACCGTAAACAGTGGTGTATTTTTCACTGTTAATAAACATATGTTTAAAAAAAAAAAGAATGAATATTACTTTTTCCCTTTAAACATACACGTCCAGGATGGGGGGGGGGAGGGGGGAATTTTTGTTTTCTTATAATTGAAGATAATTGGGGGGGGATATTTGATGTGAATTAGTTCCTGATAACATATTAAGTGAAATGTTTTTATCTTATATTGCACTTATTGAAAGTTTAAAAAAATGAATAAAGAATTTATTTTTTAAAAAAAACAAACAAACCCTCAAAAAACATTTATTTTCAAACACAGGACAAGGTGGTTATTTATTTTTTTGCATTAATATACCACTTATAGTCTAACTGGTTTACATTCAGGTACTCAAGCATTTCTCCTTATCTGTCCTGGTGGGACAATGGGGGGATTAGGTGACTTGCCCAGGAGCAGTGAGGATTTGAACCCACAACCTCAGCGTGCTGAGGCTTTAGCTCTAACCACTGCGCCACACACTCCCTGCAGTGCCCCTGTCTGAGTCGTGATGACCCTGCGGGAACCGTGGCGAGTGGCATCATTAACCAGATATCTGGATCCTCTCAGGGAGCAACCTTGAAAGATTTAAAACAGGATTAAAGACTTGTTTATTCCAACGGATTATCCCCTATTTCACTCCAGTCTTGGTTCGGGCTGGGTCTTGCGTGTCTCAGCGTCCAGTAGCAACTAGTTGCCCCTTTCTTCTGGCTATGTTGATCCTGGTACTATCGCTATTGTAAGTAGGTCATATATTTTTGGGATTCAACAGAAGACAGTATGCGTTAATGGTGCAGTATATAATGTGACAGTAGAGTTGAAACTTGGCTAGTTATCTATTTATAGTAAGGACTGTGATATTTCTGGCTGTTGTCTGGGTTTCGCTGCGTCTGGGTAGGTAGAACTGACGTTTCAGCCATTATGCGAGATGTGGACAACAGCAACAATCATGATGCCAGACACAGAAGCCTATGAGAGCGGTTATGTTATTGTCTGTTGAAAATCACCACTCTCCGGATAAGTTCTATCCCGATGGTGCCAGCGCAGTCTGGTAGAATATTAGGGGGCTTGTTGCAGGTTTCCGGGTCTCGCTGTGTATTTGTCAGGTAGAAACCGACGTTTCAGAAACCATGCTGTGACTTTCTTCAGCGTATGCTTGGAAGTCTGCAGTGTGACTTTGGAAACAGTGGCTTCACTGGGAACAGGGCCGTCTACCAATTTGAATTTTGGCGGGAAAGTCAGTTGGTCAGAAATTCAGAGCATACCCTGAAGAAAGCCACAGCATGGTGGCTGAAATGTTGGTTTCTACCTGACAAAGACGCAGCAAGACCCGGAAACCTGCAACAAGCACAATACCAGCTGCGAAAACCCTGACAGAACAATATTAGGGAGGGAGGAGGGGGGGGGGGCATTGTCCATTCAGTGTTGCTGAATATGCATGAATAACGCATGCCAGTGCAAAATCTGGATAACGGCAGTCTATTTCTTTTAAATATCCAGTCCTTCCTTTTTATGGAGGTGATGAAATCTATTAAACTTTCCTTAAAGGATGCCTTTTCTCTCTCCTCTCACACACAGGTGCACACATACTGTAAAATTCTAAGTGGTATTTTTGGGCTGTGCGAAGGTGGGAGGGGCAGGGTCTGGGGAATGATGATGAGAAGTGACTGCAATGGAGTAAATAATTAAAGCTCAAAATTAATCATAAGAGGGAAATCTGGCACATTCCACTCCCACCGAGATCTTTAACATTCAGATTAAAAATCAGAGAGTCTTGTTTGCCCTCCAGTCAATCAAGCACGGAGCGAAAAAGCCTGTGTGACGCACTTGAGCTGTGCAGATGGCTGGAGCTCCTCATCTTATACTTCAGAGTAAATTGCATCTTGAGCAGGAGTTGAAATCAGAATTTAACAATCTACGAAGGATGATTTACTGTCATCAAAGGGAAGGTAAGAAACCTTTTCTAGGAAAACACAGTTGATTTTGAGTGATGCCTGCATGCTATCCCTAGGCCCACCCCCAGGCCCGCCCTGTTCTACCCATCGCCACCCTGTAACACCCTAATCCTTCCCCCGTCTCACCCCAGCTCCGCTGCCTGCTCATGCGCGGAATTCCTTCCTGCCTGACGCAATATGCGGAGGCTTTTCAAAACCCCCAGACCCCCAGACATGTCCTCAAAAAGACATTGAGTCGCTGTGTTCTGTTTCTCTGTAGGATAATGTAATCAAGTCCTTTCTGCTCTGTTTATTAAAATTAAATAACTTCACCCAACACTTTTATTTATAGGAGGAAAATCTTATTATAATAATGCACTGGACCATGTGCAGACTACTTCACCATACGTGATTACGCTCCAAAAGCAGACTCTAAAATTTTAATCATAACAGTAAATGTTTTTTTCAAAGGAATTTTATCTACTACTACTACTATGAATTATTTCTATAGCACTACCAAATGTACAGAGCCACGACGGAGACAGTCCCTGCTCCAAAGAGCTTACAATCTAAACAGACAAGACAGACAAACAGGATGTCATGGATACAGTTAATGGAAATGGTTAATGTGTTGGCTGGGTTGGAGGGCAGAGGGGAAGGGAGTACAGCCATTGTGACTTCACTGATGAGATTGGATCTTATTGGTGGAATGAGGCATTATGACATCACAAGTTCAGCTCTGCTTCCCAAAGACTGAATCTCTTCACACTACTACTACTACTACTACTATGAATTATTTCTGTAGTGCTACCAGATGTACGCAGCTCTGTACAGAGTCACAAAAAAGACAGTCCCTGCTCCAAAGAGCTTACAATTTAAACAGCCAACACAGACAAACAGGATGTCATGGATACAGTTAAGGAGAATGTACTTTTCTTCCATTTGGAAGCTCCTTTACTTAGCTTTTCCCATCACTCTATACTTCATAAAAAGAAGACAGCAAAAATCTCAGATAAGAACATAAGAATTTGCTGCTGCTGGGTCAGACCAGTGGTCCATCGTGCCCAGCAGTCCGCTCCCGAGGTGGCACCCAGGTCAAAGACCAGTGCCCTGAGACCAGCCCTACCTGCTTACGTTCACAGAAAGGGTGGTAGATGCATGGAACAGTCTCCCGGAAGAGGTGGTGGAGACAGAGACTGTGTCTGAATTCAAGAAGGCCTGGGATAGGCACGTGGGATCTCTCAGGGAGAGAAAGAGATAATAGTTACTGTGGACGGGCAGACTGGATGGGCCATTTGGCCTTTATCTGCCCTCATGTTACAATGTTTCTATGTTTCTAAATACTTCCATTGCTTTCAATGGCAGTAAAGCCCAGATGACTCTGTCTGTCCCCATTACTTGTTTTACTTTCAGTAGAAGTAAAACCAAGATGTCTCAATCGGGAACCCTACATGTACGCTATAATACACATGTCCACATATCTGGCCAGAAATAGACCAAAGGACTTGCAAACACAGTATCTAGTAATATAGTAAATGTTGGCAGATAAAAACCTACACATCCAGTCTGCTCAACAAGGTGCCTAGAGTTGAATCTGGTGCTCTGTGCCAGTTCCTCCTCTCCATGGTTTATCACTGGCATCTTTCATCTCTCTCTCTCTTCCTGACAATTCTCAGGCACAGACTGAAGAAGTCTCCCAGCTCCAGCCTTCCTTCCCAAGTCCTAGAGTCTCTCTTGCTTGCTGAGTGCTGCGGTCTGAATACACTGAATCACTTCCTCCTACCTCACTGTTCAGTGTTGTGCTCATGGGAGCAGTTGAATGTGCTGGCAGGTTGCTGGGACCGCTGCTTTTTAACATATTTATCAATGATCTAGAGATGGGAATAGCTAGTGAGATAATTCATTTTGCTGATGACACAAAGTTGTTCAGAATTGTTTAGTCACAAGAGGATTGTGAAAAATTGCAAGACTGGAAGACTGGACGTCAAAATGGCAGATGCAAGTGCAAAGTGAAGCATATGGGAAAGAGGAAATCGAACTATAGCGATGTGATCCTGGGTTCTGTGTTAGGAGTTACTGCCCAGGAAAAGGATCTAAGTGTGTCATTGTTGAGGATACGTTGAAACCCTCAGATCAATGTGTGTCTGCTGCTAAGAAAGCAAATAAAATGTTAGAAATGATCAGGAAAGGAAAGGAACACAAAGATGAAAATGTTATAATGTCCTTGTATCGCTCTATGGGACAGATGTACCTTGAATACTCTTTGCTGTTCTGGTCGCCATATCTCAAAAATGATATAGCGGAATTAGAAAAGGTTCAGACATAAATGATAAAAGAGATGGGACGGCTTCCCTATGAGGAAAAGCTAAAGCGACTTGGAGAAGAGATGACTCAGGGGTGCATAAAATACTGATTGGAGTGGAAAGGGTAGATGTGAATCGCTTGTTCGCTCTTTCCAAAAATACTAGGACTAGGAGGCATGTGATGAAGCTACTAAATAGTGGATTTAAAACAAACTGGAGAAAATATTTCTTCACACAACGTGTAATTAAACTCTGGAATTCGTTGCCGGAGAATGTGGTGAAATCAGTTAGCTTAGCGGGGTTTAAAAAAAGGTAAGGATAATTTCCTAAAAGAGAAGTCCATAAGCCATTATTGAGATGGCTGGGGAAAAATTCACTGATTTTTCCTAGGATAAGCAGCCTAAAATCTGTTTTACTACTTGGGATCTAGCTAAATGTCTGTCCCAGTATGACAATCCTTAGGCTATGTTATATCATACATTCCTGATTTATTTACACACCAATTTGGCATGTTATAAGTAAACAGACTGTTCTCTATGCAGATCCTCTGGGGCAATTCAGTGCTTTCCTGCTTCCGTCTCTCAAAGCCCTGCTTCATGTTGACTTTGCAAAGGTGTTGTTCGCCAAGCCCCTTCCCTTCCCTTGTTTAAAAGGAGACTCCTTCAACCCTACTCCCCTCTGCCCGCCAACCCAGCCAGCAGATCAACCGTTCCCCTTAACTGTATCCATGACATCTTGGTTGCTGTCTTGTCTATTTAGATTGTAAGCTCTTTGGAGCAGGGACTGTCTTCTTTCTGACTCTGTACAGCGCTGTGTACGTCTTGTATCGTTACAAGTTTATAGACTAAATAAAGTGTCCATTTAAGTTACTGTGTCTGTGTGTCTGTCTTGCACGTTTGCATAATTATCACCATACATTGCTTCATCTTGTCTGCTCTGTTATCACATCGTGTTTGTTGTGAACCCCCAGATCACAACCCAAAAATCAAAATGAAATGAAAATTCTCTTCCAGCAGATTCCCATTACTTTATGCAGCGTCTCCAACTGTACCCAGATTTTTTTTTCTTTCTGCATTCTGTGCAGCTTTTCACTGTGACTACCTCCTTTATGAGACTGCCCCAAACATCACCCTGTCGGCCATTTGAAATAAGCGTGATTGCACTATCCAGTCTTTGAATGCCCACTGTTAAGTGTGTTCAAAGCAGCAAAAGAGACAATTAACCGTGCATTGATTTGATTCTCTTGTGTTTTCTTGTTCAGAAAAAGACTGTGCTCAATACTCCAAGAAATAAAAATCCTGTGAGAGGAAAGATGAAATGCGTGCATAATAAAACATTTAACGGAGTCCATTATGCACTGTAATTACTCTGACACCTTTATCCTTTCATTGTGTCATGTGCTTTTGTCTCATTTCTACTGCTTCATATTGTAATCTCTCCTGAGCTTCAGAAAGAATCTTGCTTTGGTTTGCTAACCTTTTTCTGCATTGTACAAAATCTTCTGATAGGCTTTCAGCCTCCAGCTAAGTGACATTTGAAGGAAAGACACCCCTAACTTACAGCCGATAGGCTAGGAGTCAGAAGGCCAGCGTTCAAATCCAGCTTCTCCAATTTACAGTCAGAGCAAATCATTTCTCTGGAGATTTCATCAGGCATTTGCCATATGCAAACGCTGGCACACACATAGAGAAAGGCACTTATAAGATTACATACAAGATCACCCACAGTTGAATGTAATTGATAAGGAGGGATTCCCAGGGGCATAATTTGGGCAGAACAGGGATAGAATTGTAATGTACTGTACATGCATGCTTTATAAATATCCACAGTGAATATCATAAGTATATGCAATCCTTCTTAATGTCATCAAAATTTGCATTCAGTTATCATTATTCAGAATCTTCCGAATCGAGCCCAGTAAGTCCTTCATTGATTTTAGAAGTACTGCTTAAATCGTCATCGATCCTCTTATCTTTAATATTTTTTCTTATTATTATAAATACTTAATAATAATAAATACTTAATAATGTTTTTGTAATAACAAATTGGCATTAAGTGTAGTAATATATATTTTTATGCTTAGGGGACAACCTTGACACAGCCGATGAGGCGAAGCATGTCGGCAAGTCCTGAGCCGACAGAATCTCAACTTGAAAAGATAAGTGCCTTTTGGGGGGGCTTAAAGTTTTAAAGTATAATTAAAAGGAAAGATACTAATAAGTATTTATAATAAAAAGAAAAAAAATATTAAAGATAAGAGGATCGATGACGATATAAGCAGTACTTCTAAAAATCAATGAAGAACTTACTGCGTTCGATTCCGAAGATCCTGAATAATGATAACTGAATGCAAATTTTGATGACGTTAAGAAGGATTGCATATATTTATGATACTAACATACAAACGTAAGGAAACTCTTCTTCACCCAGAGAGTGGTAGAAAACTGGAACGCTCTTCTGGAGTCTGTTGTAGGGGAAAACACCCTCCAGGGTTTCAAGACAAAGTTGGACAAGTTTATGCTAAACTGGTGAGACTGGATTCATTTGGAATCCGCGTGAATGGACTGCTGGACAGGATGGACCATGGTCTGACCCAGCAACAGCATTTCTTATGTTCTTATGATTATTAATGCAATATGAGCGTTAAATGCTTTAGAAATTTGACACGGGCACCTATGTATGACCGCCTTAGAAAAGATGTGCCTTTGTTTGAGAGCATTTGTTCACTGTTGGGGGATAATTGTAAAAGCCCATTGATACTCATGTTGGCTCTGTGGAATAGGAATGAAATAGAATTTTTATAGGTGAAATGACACTTCCCTGGCCTTATCTTGCTTCATGTACTCATTGGATGATAAGCTCTGGGGGAGGAGGGGGGGGCGGCAGAGCCTTTTTGTACCTACACATAATTTGTTGTAATTCACCCTGGTTTGCTGCGTTCTGCAATGCCGAAATGAGCTGAAGTGCTTTGTCTAGGCATAAGGCATGACTCAGCCCTGAGCCAGCAATCTGTCGCAAACAGGAGGTAGGTCCTGGCTGCCAAATAACCAGGCATTATCTGTGGTTCCTTTCTTCAGCCTTCTATTTTGGGAGTCTCCAGGTTTGCTTTTTGTCTTGGCAGACTGTTATAAATTCAGAGAGAAGAGTAGAGGAAAAAGAAGGGTTGTAGAGGGAATAAATTTAGTAATTATATGTTGTACCTACACTTCAGTCTTGTACATGTGTCTAAGAAAAAATCAGTTGAAGCTGGTTGTGCAATTAGCACTCACAGCTCTAGGTATTGGAGATGAGTACATAAGAACCATGGTGTGCCGACTGGATTACACTATGTGCTTATAACCAAGGCTCCATCATGTTTGGCTGCCTATAATTTGGCATGGTTATGGTTGATTTCAATTTGCTCTATCATTGTTGCTAACTAGCAGATCACGGCAATGTTCAAAGTTAACAATTAAAAAGGCAGGAATGAACTACAATAATTATCGATAGAAAGAAAGCATTATCCAATCATAAAGCACTCACACTTTAAACGGGGGGTCAGGAGAGGACAGGATAGGGCCTGGATGGGAGAGACAGAGAATTGGGGGGGGGGGGGAGATGAGGGGAAGGGTAGCCCGGGTTTTTAGTTATTTACATGGTGAAGACTTGACAACCGATGTTTACGCATGGGTAGCTGGAGTGGTTGGCATGGCTTGGGCCATCCTGTTGTGCAGAATGGATGGCCTATGAGGGTTTTTTTCTGCCATCATTTACTGTCCTACTTTGCTACTATGTCTGAAGACTCCACAGCTGTCCCACACAGCAACATCACTGCTCTTAGCAACGCGCTCGACTTCCTCAACATTGACTGGAGGTTCTAGGATATTAAAAAAGAACAGCCTTCTGCTCGGCTGGGCCTGGAGAATCTTATGGGTTTTGATGGGAAAATGAATGTTTGTTTTCCAGTCCTGAGCATTCCTTCTTTTCTCTCTTCTTTAAGGTATTATGCTATTTGCTGCCAGCCGCTGGTTTATAGGAACAAAATGACTCCACTGCGCATTACGCTGATGCTTGGGGGCTGCTGGGTAATTCCAACATTCATCTCATTCCTTCCTATTATGCAAGGCTGGAATAGCATTGGAATCCTAGATCTGGTGAGTAGGAATGTTTTCTTTTTCCATTTTTAAAATGTACGTGTTCAAAGGTTCCTTGTAAATTAAGTATTTATTAATTTTCTTACATAGCCCATTCTCCAAATAATGCCCTAGGTGGGTTGCCAAGCTCTTTTCCATCTGTGCACAGGTCAGGTACTTGTTGAACACTGGCAGAAATGCAGGACCTCTTCCAGGGTTCAGAAGGAGCCGAGGAAGGAATTCTCCTTGAAATTACAAATGTACAATTGCATGTTAAGAATTTAACTGTCCTTTTTTGTGGTCAGTACAAACTGCAGCATTAGTTGGCCTGCATATTCCGACAGAACGCTCTCTGTCTTCTGAAGTTCTCTTTCCCGGAATTTCTCCGTCTCTTACACTTTTCACAGACTCGAATCTGTGCAAGGCATTTTTCCCCATGTCAGAGGATGAAGAGAAGAGATCTGACGTTAATGGCCTCTAATTTGCAATCTTTGGAAGCAATGGGCAAAGACACGATTTAAGAGAATTCCAAACTTGATGAGAATAAATGAGAAGGAACTGGGCTCCTTTCTTAGCGAGGATGTCTGTCTTCTGAACCTCATTCGGTCATCTTGAAATAACACTAAGATAACAAAAGCAAAACAAATGATTGCATTTTTGCAAGGAATCATTTGTGGTTTTAATCAATTCTTAATTGACTTGGATATCATAAATATTTTAGCAGTAAAGGAACCTGGTGATGGCTGAATAAGACTCCACATATGGCCATATCCAGAGCTAAGGGGGAATATTGATAGGAATTCACTGTCTTTGCTACAATAGATGAGAGATAGAGGGAGCCATTTACAGTATGGTACTAGCTTGCAAAGTACAGGCACAATTTTAAAGCAAATTTTTTTAAAATAGCTAATGTCCACTGTGGCATTTAATGAGGGCTTGTATAATTGCAACTGCTATTGGTGCAGGTCACTAGTGCATGTGCCTTTGAAAATCTATGACCTGATATTCATAAGAACATAAGAATAACCTTACTGGGTCAGACCAATGGTCCACCATGCCCAGTAGCCCGATCTCACGGTGGCCAAAACCCAAAGAGTAGCAACATTCCATGCTACCGATCCAGGGCAAGCAGTGGCTTCCCCCATGTCTTCATCAATAACAGACTACGGACTTTTCCTCCAGGAAATTGTCCAAACCTTTCTTAAAAACAGCTACGCTGTCCACTCTTACCACAACCTCTGGCAACGCATTCCAGAGCGTAACTATTTCCTCCTGTTGGTTTTAAAAGTATTTCTCTGTAACTTCATCGAGTGTCCCTTAGTCTTTGTAATTTTTGATGGACTAAGTAGTGGTCAGCAATTTTTAAGGTACTGACCTCAGACCTGCCTAGTCTCCTGCATTCTCACCGGAGAATCAAGATCTCCCACTGGGCAACCTACCTTTCCAGCAGCAGCAGGGGAGACTGCTTCTGGTGCTCCTGGCTGCAAATTGGCAGTGCCATGGGCAGAGCTCTGGGCAGGCCCTAACTCTCTGCTTGGTAGGTCATTCTGTGAACTCCATAAAATGAATTTGAGCCAGATATTTAATGCTGGGCCTAATCTAGGCATCGTCACCAAGGGGGCAATTTAACTGGCTTCTGGCAAGTTGAATCACCTGTTTGGGGCTAACCACTAATTTTCTGCAGCATTCAGCTCATTAGTTCCGTGAAAATGACTAGTTGGTACTGAACAGAAAATCAGTTCTTTTTGGGTAGAGTTACCATATGTCCTCTTTATAGAGAACTCTCTGGGAGTCCAGATGGATTTTGAAAACCTGGCACTTTGTCTGCGTTTTGGAAGGCCCCAGCTGTGTCTGGAGAGCCTCCGAGCATGTGTTCTATAGTTCCCAGGCAGTAACGATAACTTAATATGAGCCCCTGCCGACTCTGCCTCCAGAGAGTGCCATGGTGGCCAGAGGAGACCTTCAGCAGTCGCTCTGATTGTCTGCTCTAGGGCTGCTCAGCTCGATTTAACTGAGAAGGTAAATCATTTTCAGAATCAACCCCCTAAGGCACAAGCACAGTTTACTACTCCCCTCGCTCTACCAAGACCACCACTTTTGAACCGAATGAAAAGGAGAGACCTCTGCAAACCGTTAGGTAGAGGCAGGGAAATCACTTTATACCAGGTGAATGCCTTTGAAAGCTATAATTACTGAGAAGTATTGCACTGGACTGGATGATATCTCCAATCTGCTGACAACATCGGACGACTTCAAAACATTCCGAAAAGAAATCATAACCCTGCTTTTCAAAAAATTCATCCAAACATCTTAACCATGCTTCACCTACCTCAAGATATTACGTCCCCAAATAACCTACCTAAACACCTTCCAAGCAAACAGACCCAAAAATTAGATGGTAATCTTACCTACTCTAACAAAATTCTCTTTGTCCATATCACACAGTTCAGCACTGTCATTTTACTATCCAACCCCTAAATCCCCTTAGGAATCTATCCAGCTATCTCTCCTCTGTCAAAAAAAAAAAAAAAAAAAATTGTATCTTCACTGGAAAATGTCCAGTCAAATCTTTTGTAATCCGCCTTGAACTGCAAGGTATAGGCGGAATAGAAGTCCGTAATGTAATGTAATGTAATGTAATGATATGTGTAAAACCTTCCAAATTTGAAATCTGAACAGACATTTCCCAGTAATATAGTCTAGAGAGTACCAGGGGTAGGCAATTCTGGTCCTTGAGAGCCACAGGCAGGTCAGGTTTTCAGGATAACCACAATAAATATGCATGAGATAGATTTGCATCTTAAGGAGGCAGTACATGCAAATCCATCTCATACATATTCATTGTGGCTATCCTGAAAACCTGACCTGCCTGTGGCTCTTGAGGACCGGAATTGCCTACCCCAGAGCTAGAGGATGTTGTGGTTTTATAGACACTTCCCAACTGAAGGGGTCTTCCAAGGAGACTGGCTCTGTCGATAGCAGAAGAGCTTACAAGCGCTCCTCCAGGAACGGTGACTTGGGTAGTTCCAAGTGTCCCTAAAACGCCACCTGCGGCTGTGCCTCTGCCATGAATGAACCCATTGGATCTGCCAGTTGAAGAAACATCTTGCCTCTGGGTGTCCTGATCCTGTTGTGTCAATGAACACTGGCATAGTTTAAAATTTTATTGAGATTATTTAAACATAACATAACAGTTTAGAGTCTGTCCTTATTAGGGTCACCTTACAAAATAGTTTCTGCACAAAAAGCATGTTTTCCAGGTAAAATGACTCTTCTATACACAGTAAATAGACTTGGTAAATTGCACTAAATAGATCAGGACACGGATGTTTGTGGACAACCAAATAATACTACTCGAAACCTAAAATGTTATCATGTACCCAAGCCACCATAGAGAAGAAACGATGAAGACAGAAAAAATAAAAATAATAATAAGTGGAGAAAAAGAGCTCTTTGATTCATAACAAGATTCGATTGGTGGGCTGCATTTGAGAATTGGGCCCCCTGAGGACCCTGTCGGGAGTTTGATCTAACAACAGCGGTTCTGGCAAGAGGGTTGGCGTTAAAAACGGTTCCTTTAACAACATCGTTTTGGAAAGAAAGCAACTTCATGTGTTGTTTGATATGGTGATTGAAGCATCATAAAAGCCAAACTACGAGAGATTTATTGTTGTGAATTTGCAGTTTTGGAAGTTGAAGACTGAACAAATTTTTCTATATATGATAAGCGGAATTTTATTTTGATGATATGAGCTCTAATAGATTTCTCGTGAATCAAAAGAGCTTTTAGCATGTTGACATCTGCTTTTCTCCACTGATTATTCTTATTTTTTGTGTCTTCATCTCTAATACAGACATGCAGGATACTCATGCTAAGATTGCATGTACGGGTGTGTGTGTAGGGTGTGTCTGTGTGTATTTGTAGGGATGTGTGTGTGTAGGGTCTATGTATAGGGCATGTGTGTAGGGGTGTGTGTCTGTGTGTATTTATAGGGATGTGTGTGTGTAGGGATGTGTCTGGGGGTGGGGGTGTGTGTAGGGGTCTATGTATAGGGCGTGTGTGTAGGGGTGTGTGTGTGTGTAGGGATGTGCCTGAGTGTGTGTGTGTGTCTCTGTTGCACACAGACATTCCCTGAGAGCTGAAGTGTGGGCTCAGCAGTGATACAGGTGCATTGTACAAATCGGAGTGAGAGGATCCGTGTGCTGTCGGAGGTGCTTTTGTAAAGATACAGAGACATCTATGTTGCATTTCTAAAACAATCATAGAATAGGTGCTTTTTTTTCTTTCTAAAACCTTTCCTGTGCCCTGTTATGAAATTAAAACTCCAGATAGTGAATGAAGAAAAGCAGAAGGATTGCTTGTACGGGGTGAAAAGATATGAGAGTACATGAAGAACTAGGAGCAAGAGAGCTAAAAGCCACCTCCACTTTGTTAATGATACAGCATATCCGCTTGCTGAAGTCTGATGGTCATCCTCTTGGTCATGTGACCTGGGCATGGCCACGCGGATCTCATTTGCTTCATCTCCCTCCCACTGCTCTAATGACCGAATGAATTCAAGGCATCAATAATAGAAACCTTTCATGTCCTCAGTAATTCAAAGTGTGCAAGTCAAGGGCTTCAAAAAAGGAGCTCCAGTAATGGGCGCAGTCTGGGTCAGTGGAAGATTTAATGTGCTCCTTTCTCCATTCTCGCTTTCAGATCGAGGAGAGAACATTTCACAAAGATTCCAACTCCACCTACTGCATCTTCATGGTCAACAAGCCTTATGCCATCACGTGCTCCGTGGTGGCATTCTACATTCCGTTTTTGCTGATGGTGCTGGCATACTACAGGATTTACATCACAGCCAGGGAACATGCACGCCAGATTAGGGTGCTCCAGCGAGCCGGGGCACCCACGGACCACCGGCAGCAGCACCCTGACCAACACAGTAACCACCGAATGAGAACTGAAACCAAAGCTGCCAAAACTCTCTGCATCATTATGGGCTGCTTCTGCCTCTGCTGGGCGCCATTTTTTATCACCAATGTAGTGGATCCTTTCATCAATTATAACGTACCTGCACAGTTATGGACAGCGTTCCTCTGGCTGGGCTACATTAACTCAGGGTTGAACCCTTTCTTGTATGCTTTTTTGAACAAATCCTTCCGACGTGCCTTCCTCATCATTCTGTGCTGTGGGGATGAACGATATCGAAGGCCTTCCATCTTGGGACAGGCGGTTCCGTGTTCAACCACAACTATAAATGGATCAACACATGTGCTAAGGTGAGTGCTTTCCATGAAACCTAGATGGTACCTTATTGGATAGGCAGCTGGTAACTGATGGCATTACTATTCCAATGGGCACCAGCATAAAAGATGCCTCAATCATAAAAGAGGCTTAATTGTTTAACTTCATCATGTAATCTCTCCTGTTCTATTGTGATAGTTAAAACTTATACTTGAATCTGCAACACTGGATGTTAGGATTATGCCTGTGGAACCATAACGGCGTGGAATAGTCTCCCGCTAGAGGTGGTGGAGACAAAGAAAGCATGGGATCTCTTAGGGAGAGGAGAAAATACTGGAAGCTATGGATGGACAGGTTGGATGGACCATTTGACCTTCATTTGCCGTCACATTTCTGTTTCTATAACCAAAAAGTTCTGTGACTTCACAATGCAGGTGTAAAGAGACTTAGAGGCTCATAATCAAAAAAATATAAATTTCCAAAAATGTTCCTAAATCGACACTTGGACGTCCTAATCACCAGGACATCCAAGTGCCGATAATCAAAACCATCTTTCTGGGTGTCCAGCGTGGTATCCCAGCCTCTGCGCATCCAGAGCTTGAGATGGGCGTGGTGGAGGCGTGTTATGGGCGGGCTTTAGGTGTGCATAAGGATGGGTTAGACTTGGACATCTTGCAGCGATGATCGAATGTTTTGCGAGACGTCCTGGATGGAATTTAGACGTTCGAAGCTAGACCTGTTTTATAAGCGTCTAAGGTGACCAAACTGACTAGATGACCACTGCATGCTTCAAGCACTCCCCCGGTGCTCACTGACCCCCCTTCCACCACACAAAATTGAGAATGAAAACAGCACCGTCTGGTATTAGGAAGTCTAGTAGAACATCAAGTGTGTAGAGTTACCTGGTGAACCATAGAGAGGAGAACAAGGCCCTTAAGACACTCTAACCACAACATCTATGATATTAAGTTTGAGCCCATCAAAAGCCGCCCAAAGCCAACTACACTGCCATATAAGTGCCACCTGCAACCATAAGGGTTATTGGGGTGGTACACAGGTGGCTCTAGGTTTTGGAGAGCTCACCATAAATTATAAGGGGGTTATGGTCAGATATAGGGGAGAGTGTGGCATAGTGGTTAAAGATACAGCCTCAGCACCCTGAGGTTGTGGGTTCAAACCCACGCTGCTCCTTGTGACCCACGCTGCTCCAAGTCACTTAATCCCCCCCCCCCCCCCCATTGCCCCAGGTACGTTAGATAGATTATGAGCTCGCCGGGACAGAGAGGGAAAACTGCTTGAGGACCTGAATAAATGCATATAAACCGTTCTGAGCTTCCCTGGGAGAACGGTAGAGAAAATTGAATAAATAAATAAAAAATAAAATAAAAAAATATACATCTAAGCAAAATATTTGGCAAAAACTGCAAATCCCCTTTCAAAACAGACGCGGCATTTAATCAAAAAATGAATAAAGGGACCCATCAGTACGGGCCAAAAATAAATACTTTTAAAGCCCCAGGCAGGAAACTTATAGGTGACCAGCGCCAGGTTAATAACCTAAAGAAGTCCTGCCCCATACATCATCTCATCCTGTGCAACAGCCGGTGAGGAAAGAAGAGAAAAAAACGGTTCAAAACCCCACCCCCCTAGTGAAGGACAAGTCAACAATCAAGTCTAATCTCATCTAATCTAATCTAATCCTTAGGTTTGTATACCGCATTATCTCCACGTGGTTTACAGTAGGAGAAATAGGAAGGAACTCCAACAGAGGGTTAGAGGTAGAAGTGCTATCTCCTCCTCTCCCTATTGGCTAAGGCTCTTAACATTTGCATCTCCTCTTCCTATAGGCTAAGGCTCTTTCCACCTGCATTATGATGTCATAGAGCTTTATGGTTATAGAAAAAGAGAAACATGATGGCAGATAAAGGACAAATGGCCCATCCGCAGCATCCACTATCTCCTCCTCTCCCTATTGGCTAAGGCTCTTAACATTTGCATCTCCTCTTCCCATAGGCTAAGGCTCTTTCCACCTGCATTGTGATGTCATAGAGCTTTAGGGTTATAGAAAAAGAGAAACATGATGGCAGATAAAGGACAAATGGCCTATCCAGTCTGCCCATCCGCAGCATCCGCTATCTAATCTAATCTAATCTAATCCTTAGGTTTGTATACCGCATCATCTCCACGTTCGTAGAGCTCGACGCGGTTTACAGTCGTTATCAAATTGTTAAGTTCCCACAATAAACAATAATATCCAAATAATGTTGGTCAAAGAAAGACTTCTCTGAAGCACAAAGGGCTCCTGACACGGCCAAATATTTTGCTTCGTTTTTGGCCTTTAGATATACATCTGACATCTTTTATGGGAAATTCACAGCAGTGACCTCTAAAGGTGCCCCACTGCTCTGTTGGGATGTCTGTGTGGCCAATCCATTACTACACTGGCCCCTCCCACATCCAAATGGTCTGGATTGGGATGTTTTGAATATGGACGTTTTTGTATACGAAAATGGCCAAAAAAGTTAGATGTCCTAAAGGCCAAGATGTCCAAATAGGTCATAAAAAAAGGTGGACATCTAGCGATTTTGAAAATGGATGTTTTCCTGCCCCAATATTTGTACGTCTTGTGGGAAACATCCAAAGTTGGACTTAGACGTCCTATCAAAAATGCCCCTCTATGTATACTAATACCTATAGTAGGGGAAATAGGGTTCTTGATCTAGAGACTTGGATTTAGTGGTGGTCATAGGGAGAACCATGACTAGGACATACTTATTCAAGATGAACAGAATAGGAAGGAAGGAAGAGACGACAGGCACTTGGTAGCATCTCCACTTATTTACAGAGAGCTGCCTATAGGCTTCAGAGACATCTGCAGTTTTTAAGTGTGCTCTCTGGGCATTCGTGCATACATATATCCACTATCGTATCTACCTACCTATATTTACCTCTCTATATACAGTATATCATTTTGTCCATCTATAAGTTATTGGTGTATTTATATTGGTGGGAGCTGATGGAAAGATTTGTTCCTGTTAGTTTCCTGAGTCTAGAAAGTGAATTTTTACTGATTTTATAGTCTTGATGAGATTTTTTTCTCTTTGAATCATCGTAATTATGCAGTTATTAAAAATAACTAATTATCTTGCCTGCCATTAGAAAGTAAGTCAGGGATCGTCCTAGAGCAGTGGTCCTGGACAACCCCCTTGCCAGTCAGGTTTTCAGGATATCCACAATAAATACGTATGGTGAAATTTGCATAGAATGGAGGCAAGATATGCAAATCAAGGTTTATGCCTATTCATTGTGGACATCCTGAAAACCTGACTGGCAAGGGGGTCGTCCAGGACTGTGCTGTGAAACACTGCTCTAGAGGCCAGGGGTCGATGGATTCCCTTTTCCCAACTTCTTCATCTGCTCTATCAACCTCTTTTTTCAAGGATATGTAGATCTATATTTTATCATGTCTAATTTTGGCTGTGGATGAGATGGACATGGTGTGTTTCCCGGGGGTGAGATGGGTGAGTGGAATGTTTTGGTATTTGGTGTGAATGTTTGCAATGTTTGGGAGTCGTTGGGTAATGTCTACTGGATGTTTGAAAACTGCCCTCTTTATGAACAGGACAAAGGCATTTCTGTGTGTGGAAATGGAACTTATGAAAACCTCGGTTTGGATAAATTAACTCATACTAAGGAACTGGGTTCCTGGGGCTGTTTTCATGTCTGACCTGCACAAAGAGCAGAAGCAGTTTCTGCGTCTGCTTATGTTTTCAAAACTCATTGTGAAGTCTGGGGGTTAAAAGTGCCTGCTAAGTTTACAATTTCTGTGCACCCTGGTTGATTTTAATGTCAACTCTCAGACAAATTGGTCACTTATTTGGGTGGTTTTCCAGGAAAGCAATAGATTTCATATATACATAAGTGTCTTCGGCATACAAGGCATCTCATATCTCCTCCCCAGTGCACCCATTTGCTGCAGACACTCCTCTTCTGAGCTTCCTTTGATTTTCTAAACATGTTCTTTCATGCTTTCTCTCACATTCTCTCTCTTGATGAAGTTACAGGGAAATGCTTTTAAAACCAATAGGAAGAAATATTTTTTCACTCAGACAATAGTTAAGCTCTGGAACGTGTTGCCAGAGGTTGTGGTAAGAGTGGTCAATGTAGCTGTTTTTAAAAAAGGTTTGGACAAGTTCCTGGAGGAAAAGTCCATAGTCTTGTTATTGAGAAAGACATGGGGGAAACCACTGCTTGCTCTGGATTGGAAACATGGAATGTTGCTATTATTTGGAATTTTAGAATCTTGTTACTCTTTGGGACTCCAGAATCTTGCTATTCCTTGGGATTCTGTATGAAATGCTGCTACTTTTGGGGTTTTTGCCAGGTACTATTGACCTGCATTGGCCACCGTGATGATGGGTTACTGGGCAGGATGGACCATTGGTTTGACCCAGTGAGGCTGACAAGGTCATTGTTATGTTCTCACTTTTTAAGGCTTCTATGACTAAATTTAATTGCTTTTGACGTTGCTCAGACTGATTTAGGATGGAAATGGGCTCCTGCTTGGATGTCTCTGCTTCATGAGTCAGAACGGTCTGAATTACGCTAACATCTGTATTATATGTCAGTCACGTCACACTCTAAGGGGTTGGGGTGGGATTGCTAAAAACACTGAGTGCTGCAATTTAGATTTTTGAGTTAATCACTCGCCTAATCCAAATCTGAGCTCATAACAGTTGATCTTCAGGTTGATGAGACATTTCCTTGTCCAGACAGGTAACAGGTGCTGAGCTGTGACTAAGCCACAGGTCTCTTCTGCTGCTTTTCCTTTTAAATCCCATCTAATTACGTTATGGTGCATGTGCTGCGCGCACAGGTTTCTTATTGTAAAGAACGTTTTCCCTTTTTAATTTTGACCTTTTAAAGTGCTCCGGATGACTCAGACACATCATCTCCCTTGATGGCAATAATTTTAGAATCCTTTGTGGTGGGTTTGCCTCCCACACAATGAGCCCGACAGCCCCCTGCTCCTCCAGGCTCGTTTTCTTCGTTTCTGACACCAGCCTTCTCGTGCCCAAACACACATATCGTGCTCTACAATCTGGGAGTTTGGTGATGAAATCCTCTTGAGAATTTAATCTTTCCAGAACAATCCTCTGCTACATTTGGTATCAGGATGAGATCTCGAACTTCACAATATATTTGCCCAAGTTCATTTCTGGTTTACATTTTCGGCTTCTGTTTGTTTTTATTTTTGCTGCCTCCCATTTCTTCCAGGCTCCGTTCTCTTTTCCACCCTACATCCCTATTTCAGGTCTCTCCTCCCTTCCTTGCTCTGGGGCTCTGTGTGAACCCCTTCAGAAAGAAGGGGAGCATAGACTCCTCAGACTTCTTACACTGTAGCTTAGACTTCTGTATTAGGCAAGTGGACTGTTACCTGCTCATTTCTGTGACCAGACTACATGCTTGAATTAATGTGATAAGATTTCTTAACGTTGGTTTATTCACTTAATTAGACGTTAATGAGTTTCAGGAGGTCAGTTGTTATAAATGTTAATTAAGTCTCTTCCAGGGACACAGAATGCACAGCTGTTGACGCTGGCTGCGCTTTTAAGCAGGTGAAACCACTCAGGCCAATCTGGCGTCCTTCACTTAACTGCTATCAGTGGAGGTCCACTATCAAGTCCTCAGCTCATCAAAGAGCAATGGGTGATGGCAGAGAGCCTTGAAATTGAAACAAGGTGTTAGAGATGTCAGTGTTGGATTTAAATCATAATCCCTTGCCTTTAATGTCAAATAATAGAAAGGATTTTCAGTACATAAGAACATAAGAAATGCCGCTGCTGGGTCAGACCAGTGGTCCATCCTACCCAGCAGTCCGCTCACGCGGCGGCCCCCAGGTCAAAGACCAGTGCTCTAAATGAGTCCAGCCTCACCTGCGTACATTCCAGCTCAGCAGGAACTTCTCCAACTTTGTCTTGAAACCCTGGAGGGTGTTTTCCCCTATAACAGACTCCGTATTTTTCAGGATTCTTTGTAGATTGTAATACATTTTTTCAGGACTGGTACAATGTGGATGTTGGATGCCCTAGGGAAACATTCAATGTTGCTCCTTTGTTTATTTTAAAAACATATATCCTACCTACAAAAAAAACCAACAACAACACTAAGCGGCCTACATAAAAACATACACAATAAAAATTTTAAATGTACAAACTACAAAACGAAGACCCAGATATGAAATCACACTCATAGTACTTCCTCACAAGAGATACGTACAATTAGCAGCTCTGGCCCTTCGTACAGCTGGTTAACATATAACTGGAGGTAAACAGGTATCTTACAGTCTGATCACATATCAAAACTTTTCTAAGTCAGCTAGCTCTTACTCTATGTTCCCTTAACTAAAACCAAAACAAAACATGGGTTCCTCAATATTATAACTGTAACTACAGACTATAAATTAAGTCAAACAAATATATTACCCAAGTGCCTCTCTCTGGAAAGGCCCACACAGCATCGTGTTCTTGGAGGAAGGGAAAAAACAGAAGCCCCTTTAATCCACCTCTGAATAATCTTTTATCCATAAAATTTATATCATGTGACCACATGGAAAGTTCCAAAGTTTCATGCATACGTATCCTAGGGCACAATCGTCATTACACAGTATCTCTAAGGAGGGGGGTACAAAATACACAATACCGGCCACTCTTCATTGGCTGGTTTCTGCTATGCCTCCCTCCCTCAGCATCCGATAGGTTGATACATGTACATGCCACTCTCCTTTTCCCAGAACCTCTTCCAGGCCTAGGCCACCATGTTTCTCACATCTAGGCATATCTTCAGCCCTATATTTCTTCTCACATGAATCAGCTGCTGTGGGTCCAACTAAAACATAGGATCGCTGAAAAGGTTTAGCTCTGTCTTGGCCATGCTTAATTTTAGATGGTGGTAAGCCATCCAGATAGTAATGTCAGCCAGGAAAGCCAAGATTTTAGCCTGGATTCCTGTACAAATTTCAGGTGTAAAAAGGTAGATCTGTGAGTCATCGGCATAGAGGTTATACTGGAAGCCATGTGAAGAGATTAAGCACCAAGGGAAGAAGTATAGATAGAGAACAGAAGAACTCCCAGGACAGAGCCTTGAGGTACACCGACCGATAGCAGAATGGCAGTGGAGGAGAATCCACAGAGCATATGCTAAAAATTTGATGGGAAGGAAAACAAAACCATGAGATAACAGAGCCCTGAAACCAAAGTGAGGACAATGTATCAATGAGTAGGTGGTGATCTACAGTGTCAGAAGCTGCAGATCGATCAAGAAAGATGAGGATGGAGTAGAGGCCTTTGAATTTGGTCAGGAACAGGTCATTGAAGACTCTAGCAAGGGCAATTTCCATAGAATGAAGAGGGCAAAAGCCATATTGAAGTGGGTCAAGGATAGCTCAAGACAACGGTGGTGAACATCACATTCTAGTAACTTGGATGAGATGGGGTAATATTTGGAGGGGCAAGTAGGGTCCACCGAGGGTTTTTTTTTTGAGGAGAGGCATGTTTGAAGGTGTCGGGGCACAGTAGCAGTGGAGAAGAGTGATAAGTTCAGCCGAGGGAAGAAAGTAACGGTGCCGAAGTCCAATCCCATTGCTCTGTTTGTTTTTTTCTGGATTGCACTACTGCTAATTTGCATACTAAACTATTTAGTAGCCTTCAGGGGCCCCAGTTGCATTCATTACAAGGGGGAGAATGAATTTGTCATGGTGCTGACTGGAGTTTGAGTGCAGGGAGTCTATTGGGCTTTACCACGCAAGGGTCTCAACGCCTGGGTCTTTCTGGCTCCTCATTTGATGCTTTCAGAGCACAGCGGGGAGAGAAGAGGCAGCGTGTCCTTGGCTCACTTTCTCGTGCCACTAATTGCCTCATTAGTGAATGAAGCCTGATGCACCAGGGTCCAGGCTAAAGCAAGGAAAAGGGAACTGAAATTGCTGCTTGAAATGTATTTTTAATTAAATGCTATAGCTTAAAGTTCAGTGGTAGGAAGCAAGGTATAAATCAGAAAGCTGTTGTAGCTGTAGGACCGGTGGCTGTGGCCCAGGATGCCAATTGCCCTGGCACATGATGTCACCAACTCATAAGTTAAGCGGAGATTCTGCTCGAATACTTTCCTCCTCTGATGCTGCCGCCAAGTCCTGACAGGATGCAGCTTCACGGGCCGGCTGTCATGGCAGGGGGCAGGGTCAGTGTGGTGTCAGCATCAGAGGAGGGAGGTCCCTCCTCTGCTCCTGACGCTGCTGCTTGATACTGAGGCTGACCCTCCTTCCTCCGGGCACTGGTCTGTGAAGCCACATCAGAGGAGGCAGCAAGGAAATAGCCAGGGGGAGGGGACGGAGCATGGTGGAGGCACCAAAGCAGAGTGAACCCAGGTCTGGGGCAAGGGCACCAAAACAGAAGTGGGCACAGGGTGCCGTTACAAGTACAGAGGATCATAAGGGAGAGCAGAGGGCACGGGGGAAGAGTGTGGCGCAGTGGTTAAAGCTACAGCCTCAGCACCCAGGGCTTGTGGGTTCAAACCCCCGATGCTCCTTGTGACCCTGAGCAATCATGGTCAGTCATGGTTAGGTGTGTATCTAGAGTGATACCGAGTATTTTTATGGTTTTGGATATTGGGTATTCCTGATTGTTTATTTTTGTCGATGTTCTCGTAATTTTGTCATTAGGGCTTGCCAGAAAGACTTTTGTTTTCTCTGCGTTTAGTTTTAGTTTAAAATTGGTGGTCCATTTTTCGATTTCTGTCCCTGCTCAGAAGAGCTTACCATCTAACTTGGATAGACAGACATGACATAGAGGGTTGGGGATGCAGAACCTAAGGTGAGAGGAGTTAGGAGTCAAAAGCACTCTCATAGAGGTGGGCTTTTAACTGGGCCTTTAATACTGCCAGAGACGGAGCCCACCGTAGGGATTTGGGCAGCTTGTTCCAAGCATAAGGTGCAGCAAGGCAGAAGGGACAGAGTATGGATTTGGCAGAGGAAGAGAAGGGCACAGATAGGAGGGACTTACCGGATAAGCAGAGCTCACGAGGGGGGGGGGGGAGGGGAACGGGTGGACGGACGACACAGGAGGTGATAAGCAACGAGAGATGGTGAGGGGCAGCTGAGTGACTGCACTTGTAGGTCAGTAAGATGAGTTTGAATTGTATTCGGAAACAGATGGGAAGCCAATGAAGTGACTCTAGGAGAGGAGCAACGTGACGTTAGTGGTTCTCATGGAATATGAGTTGTGCAGCTGAATTCTGGACAGATTGAAGGGGAGAAAGACCCGAGCGCAGCGAGTTGCAGTAATCTAAGCGTGAGGTGATGATGGCATGGAGAAGGGTTTTGGTAATGTGCTCAGAGAGGAAAGGTCAGCCTTTCGGACGCTCTACTGAGTTTTTGCAGCTCTCAGCATCTGAAGTTGTGCTTTGATTCCAGCTGCTCTTTGCTGCCCCCTTTCTTCAGGTATAAATACTTCCTGCTGTTGCATTGAGTTGATGTGGCTCTCGGGACCTATTGTTTAGCTTTGACATCATTTGCTCTTAAGCACCCCAGGCCACTGCCTATCCAGCCTAATAGTGAAGCCAGACCTGACCTCCCCTGATTTCAAGATTAGTAATGTTGGTGATCCAACTTTTAAAGAGTGATGTTAAAAAAAAATATATATATCTGCAACTCTTGCCCAAGCCAAGCCACCTTTGCCTTAGGGTGCAATTAATTTGTCTTCTGTTTATGAGTAATGGAAGATAATTTGGCTTGAGAAGAGCAAATTCTATTTGTCATGTTAATTCTAACATCTCCTGTCAAGCTGGCAGACGGCCTCCAGCACAGCAGAACATCAGAGGAGCAGAAGGTGAGAAGCAGCTACTCCTTTGGTGGAGCTGAAGCCCTACTGTGGATTTGCAAGTTTCGTTGTTGACGAAAATAGAAACATTGTAATTAAGTGTACTCTGGCAGCGAATTCCCCTTCATCCTCCAGCGTATATCGGCATCGGGACAGTGAAGGGCTGGCAGGTTACAGGGCTGGCAAAAGTCCTGAGTGAATGGATACTTTTGTGGTATTTTGCCTCTAGATGAGGTCTCAGCTGGGTCTGAGTGCCAGCAATCGCTATCCTCAGGGACGTTTCAAAAGATCTCCTTCGGGCCCTGAGAGTTATCACTGAAATGTATTTTATTTGGTTTTGGCTCGCTCCTTTTTCAGTTGCATCTCTGGATGAGCTACATTCAGGTAAATTTGTGCTTTTTCACCATTCAGACGCCTCCCCCCAACTGTCCCACCCAGGGAATCAGAAAGCAGATTCTGAAATTCCTGGAGGCTTCACATCTTCCCTGGAAAGTGGGGTCTCTAGGACACTGAGGTGCTTGTTCTATACTCTTTAGTTCAGCATCCTTATCGAATGAGCCCTGGCAGAATTAGCCCTTTATATTATGATCTTTGCCTATGGCCCGATTGGTTGTGTCCGTAGAGGAAATCTGACAGAGAGGCAAGCGGTGAGTATGAAACTTCTCACGGACATGCACAGGGGGTGGGAGAACAGACAGAACCACCAATGCCCTTAGAGGTCTTTCTCCCCACTCCTTCGAGCAACCGGTCTACCAGGGTAAAAATCTCTCTTCAGAGCCAGTGAATTAGCACATGCAAGAATATTTGAGCCCAGGCTTGTGCCTCGTTTACTTATGCATTAGTGCTGGCCAGGAATAAACCAAGATGCCTCTGTTCAGGAATATCAGCTGCTAGAACCTGCCATGGATATATTTGCCCCCCCCCCCCCCTCCAAAATGTGCAACTGATATAAAACCAGGTACAATACAAAAAGTTGCTCTTCACAACTTCAAAGATTTCTGGGTACCAGGCCTGTTGCACTGGGGCTTGTTTTGTTTCTCCCTTATCTGCCGGCCTGTTTGCACAAACTGCTGTTGCCAGACAAACATCAAAAAGTGATTAATCTTTTAAATATTTGCTCAAGATAAAACTTAAAAGCACTTGAGGCAAACCCTTCTGTCTAAGGTTATCTTAAGGGTAATGGTAAATACTGGGAGGACTGATAATCCCATATATACTGTATACTGGCTGCCCTCTGAGGGCCTGAGGGTTTTGGATATGCAAATGAAGACCTAAGCAAGAGAGCACATTAAAAGATTCTCTAATGTTCGTGGTAAAATCCGACGGGCTGCTGTCACGGCCGCTATTGTAACAATTTCAAAAAGATGAGTCATTTTTTAAAAAACACGCATGCAAATGAGGTTCACGGAGAGTCACAGAGGGTTACTAAATTTGCATGGGATGAGTCGCTGGTGATAGCAATTGGCACATGCGCAGAACACAGCCACAAGTTTTTTAAAAAAAGGACCCCAAAATGAAGATCAGTAGGAGGGATGCCCACTCCCTCTTGCTGCCACCATCAAACAATGCCCCCTTAGGAGTGGGAGAGATACCCACTCTCATAGGAGGGGCCTTAGGTGCCTGGGCCAATCAGATCGTTAGTTCCCCTCCCTGGGCAATCCCAGGATGCACTGGGAAGGGGAAGGCCTTCCATTTTGAAGATGTGGGCCTGCCAGATGGAGGGAGTAGGCATCCTCCCTGCCAGCCTTCCTGAAGAAGGTATGGTGTAGGGGTCATCGGGTGCATGGGGGGGGATGGGTTGGTAGGGGTAGCAGGAGGGTGTGGGTATCCCTCCTGCCGGCCTTCTTTGGGGGGTGGGGAGGGAAAGGTTCTCTGTTGCGGCCGTTAAGCTGATTGTGGCAGAGAGATTTCCCTGCTGCGATTAGCTCAGTGGCAACGCGATTCTCTAACCAGCAACTGTGACACTGACGCTGATTAGAGAATTGGGATGGTTAGGCTTCTGTCCATTAGGACAGACACGATTCTACATAGAAACATAGAAAAAGACGGCAGATAAGGGCCGCGGCCCATCTAGTCTGCCCACCCCAATGACCCTCCCCTATTTAACTCTGTGCAGAGATCCCACGTGACGATCCCATTTCTTCTTAAAATCAGGCACGCTGCTTGCCTCGATCACCTGAAGTGGAAGTCTGTTCCAGCGATCAACCACTCTTTCGGTGAAAAAGTATTTCCTGGTGTTGCCGTGCAATTCCCCCCCCCCCCTGATTTTCCATGGATGTCCTCTTGTCGCCGTCGGACCTTTGAAAAAAAAGAAATCCTCTTGTGCGATTCTCAAAAGCCGTTTAGGCGGTTGCTGAGATCGGGCGTCCTATACGGAATCAGGCCCAAAGTGCTTGGAGAGCCTAGAGTCTAAGTTGTACCTTAGGCAATATGGAGGGTGAAGAGACTCAACCAACAACAGCAGAACGTCTGAGAAGCCGGATATGAATCCTGGCTTCCTTAGCTCTCAAACCTCTCCCATTTCTGGTAAGGACAAGGGAACTCAGAACAGTTTACATGAACTTATTCAGCTAGTCAAGCATTTTTCCTTATCTGTCCCAGCGGCCTCATAATCTATCTAAGTTAGGGGGTAATACTGAGCCCACATTAGTTGGTGGTTTTGGAGCTGTTGACCCCTGCGGGCAGAACTAAGACTAGTTATTCAGTGCCAGGCTATGTCCAGGCTCTGGCATTTCTTTGGGTATGTGAGCCACCCAGTGGTTAACCAGGCACCAGCCAATATTAAGATCGTCACCTGGTTAGCATGGTGGAAGAAGTTAGGGCAGCCATTTTGTTGTATTCACTTATATGTATAGCAAGTTAGTGGACTGAATATTGTTGGTAACCAAATCACCAAAGCTCCATCCACAGGCACTGTCCAATTAAGTGCGGCTGATTATGAGTGGATGATCAGGCTCCAGTGTTTTAACTGGGCGGAGGCATTCCTGTCCTGTTAAATTGCTTTGAATATCAACCCCTTAGTTTTCCTATTTTTTACTTGGTCGTCTTTTTTTTTTTTCTTCTTTTTTTTTTATTAATTCTTTATTGATTTTTAAACAAGAACAGTGTTATATAAATAAAAGAACAGTATATTATTGCATTCAGTCATAACACTAATATCTATATAGATAACGAACTATATTCAATAATTACATTATTTTGCATATAGTAATAACATAAGAACCAAGTAAATAATATAATATGAAACCAAGTTACCTAAAATATCATTATCAATATTTCCTCCCAACCCCCCAAATGTCTTTGCTGTTTCGTTTTTCAAATGGTTTCTGGATTGCAGATCTAATTTGCAAAACGGCAGAAATAAAAGAGAAGAAACACATTCAAGGTGTTTGTTGAACTACTTGTAAAACCCATCAGAGGGTGAGAAAACAAAGAATCTGCAGAGAACCAGCAGAATATGAGTTGTATCAAAGTTCAAGACGAGGAGGCAGGGTCCAGGGCACAGGGGGGAGATGTTCCCAGATGCCTGTGGGAGTCCAGCTTCTACTGCTGACAGCTGGGAGATATCTTTTGCAGAAGGTGGCAACTTCGGAGTAAGGAGGGGTGACACTCAGGGCGGAGATGCACCCCAGTCGAGCAATGTAGGTGGGCCAAATGGTTTTCATCTGCCAACATCTACTGTATTACTGGGTCTCTTAGCATCGACACTCAGACTCCCTGCTTAGAACACGACATTACTTAACACATTGACTGCTTGAACTTTGCCTGTTTATTGCAATGAGTTAAATGTTTATCATAAAAAGTGACTTTTACAATATTACTCTAAACCATCCTTAAACTGGTATTCAAAAAAAGATGAGCAAAAAGTCAACCATGTTGAACAAGTCTTTGGCGGTTGCACAACTAACGTTTATGGTTCTGTTCTCTCAAAAAGGGCAGATTTGTTCTCAGAATAAGGCACAAAAAGAGGGTGGAATTAGTGCCAGACATCACAGTCTCAGCTCTGGAATGTTGCTACTCTTTGGGTTTCTGCCATTGTGACATGGGACCTGGGTTGGCCACTGTTGGAAACAGGAGACTGGGCTTGATGGACCTTTGGTCTGTCCCACTATGACAGCTCTTATGATCTTATGAGAGCCAAGTCTAGGACAATCAAGCCATTGTGACACCACTGTTGGAAACAGGAGACTGGGCTTGATGGACCTTCAATTTATCCCAGTACATCAATTCTTATGTAAGTCAAGTCTAGGACAATCAATTGTGCACAGTTTGCATCTCGTTCGTAACTTTCATGCTAATTGCTTACTGCATTCAAGAGCCTCTCATATAGTTGGGTCAGTGTTGCAGGCTTCAATGATCAAATTAATCAGCAGCTGAGTTTTTTGGGGTTTTTTTTAATAACATTTGATGTGCGGTATATCAAGATTTAAATAAACTTGGAAAATTGGAGACAACAGAAGCTTCACTGGAAATGTATAGAGTGTCGTCCTCCTGCAGGATGTGTTGCGATCAGGCTGGATGACAGAATGAGAACCGAGCTGGGTCAACTCTTAAGGGTGAGTGGTGGGGGACAGAAGTTTAGGGAATCAGAAGTGCTGGTGTGTATGTGAGGATTGTGGTTGAACTCGAACAGCGCCTGGCAGTCTCAGCTATCCAGGTGGGCAGACTGGAATGGAGAAAGCTCAAAAATCATTCAGGATAAGGACTGGCCATGGCTGGCAGGCAAACTGGGTGGCAAATATAAGAACATAAGAAATGCCTTCACCGGATCAGACCGAGGTCCATCTTGTCCGGCGATCCGCGCACGCAGTGGCCCATTTAAGTACACCTTTTAGGAGACCCGGTTTTCTCGTATCCCTCAATATGCTTTGCAAGAAGGTCCAAGGCTTTCTCCATAACAGACTACGGGCTTTTCCTCCAGGAACTTATCCAAACCTTTTTTAAAACCATCTATGCATGCAACTTGCGCTTGAAACTCGGAACAGTAGTCTCCGCCACAACCTCCTCCGGGAGGGCATTCCAAGCGCCAACCACTCGCTGTGTGAAACAGAACTTCCTAACATTTGTCCTAAACCTGCTGCCACTCAGTTTCAGGCTATGACCCCGTGTCCGTGTCACCTCCGAAAATGTTAGTAATGCTATTTCCTGGTCTATTTTATCAAATCCTTTTAATATTTTAAAAGTCTCTATCAAATCCCCTCGCAATCTTCTCTTCTCGAGGGTGAATAGTCCCAGTTTTCTGAGGCGTTCTTCGTAGCTCAAATTTTCCATACCTTTGACTAGTTTTGTGGCTCGCCTCTCCACCCTCATCCTTCTTAAGGTATGGAGACCAGTGTTGGACACAGTATTCCAAGTGGCTCTTTGCTGTGCAGTATGGAATCATTTAGGCATCCTGCTAATCGAATGGCTGTTTTCTTTGGTCCTCTTTCAGGACCTATGTCTGCTAGTAAAGGACCTTATTAGGAAGCAGTTTTCAAAGCAGCATTTCATGTCCAGAATATTTTCCATCCAGGCACTGTCGTTTGTTATTGTAGAGTCTGCGTACAGATTGAAATCCCAGCTTCCAAGCCAGTGCTGACAATTTGGATTGAATGTTAAATGGCCAAAATGCAATTTCTTTGAAGTGAAGCACAATTTGGGTTTTCTGAAGGAAGTTAATAGCATGTTTGATCTGAGCCATGGTGCCAATTATTTTCACACACAGGGATAGTGTTAGGTATCTTTTTCTGTGGCACCAGGTAATATCAATTACCACCAAGTTCTGCCATCTTGTCACATGACCCTCTACAAATCACAGGTCCTGTGGCTGTGTGCAATAAAACTGGTGGTGGTGGGGCGAAGATATTCAGATTATATGTGAGCACACAATAAAAAGATAAGAACATAAGACTAGCCTTCCTGGTCCATCAAGCCCAGCAGCCCGTTCTCACGGTGGCCAATATAGATCACTAGTACATGGCCAAAACCCAAGGAGTAGCAACATTCCATGATATAGATCCAAGGCTTTCTCCATAACAGACTACGGGCTTTTCCTCCAGGAACTTATCCAAACCTTTTTTAAAACCATCTATGCTATCCGCTCTTACCACATCCTCTGGCAACGCGTTCCAGAGCTTAACTATTCTCTAAGTGAAAAAATATTTCCTCCTATTGGTTTTAAAAGTATTTCCCTATAACTTCATCAACTGTCACGTAGTCTTTGTAATTTTTGACGGAGTGAAAATTGATCCACTTGTACCCGTTCTGCTCCACTCAGGATTTTGTAGACTTCAATCCTATCTCCCCTCAGCCATCTCTTTTCGAAGCAGAAAAGCCCTAACCTTTTTAGTCTTTCCTCATTCGAGAGGAGTTCCATCCCCTTTACCATCTTGGCTAGTTAGGGTTACTGGTTGTCCTGGTGTTTAGACAGATTTTTAAGCCTGGCAGTTTGTCTGGGATTTAGAAGGCTCTGGCTCTGACAAGAGCTTGGGGCCACATCTGGAGAGCCTCTGAGCATGTGCGGACACCACATAATGATATGTGCACCAGAAGTGCTCCATTATGTCTGGAGGCTCAAATGTTCAAGTGGGTGGACACTCACCCCCAGGCACTCTCCACGGCCCATATAGCCGGAGTGGAAATCGTGCAGGCCGACTTTCTCAGCTGGTGAATGGTCAGTGTCCCGAAGAGCGTTTGGCCTCATTGTGCAATGCTGGGGAAGACTTGATGTCCTTGTAATAAACAGAAAAACGAATCGCTTCTAGAGCCGAACCAGGAAGCACAGCTTCAGCCCTGCTTTATGTGTTCCCACCGTGGCCCGTGGTGGGCTGGGTCCTCCAGGAGGGGTGATCCTAGTAGCCCCAGATTGGCCTCACCAGCCTTGCTCTGGGGATCTAGCTGTGGTCCCAAGTTCAGGGAAGAAGAGACGAGGTTTATGTGGAGGCAGGGCTGAGGTGGGGTGGGGCCACGTGTCCTCTTCTTTGCTTCAACAAATCTGGTAATTTTATGCGGGTGTCAGGCTGTCCTCATGCCTTCCTTTTTTGCAGGCCTTGTGTCCAAACAAAATTGTCTTCTTCCTCTCAATGTGTCCTTCACTTACACCTTCCAAAACTATCTAGATTCTTGGCAGATGAAGTCCAATTAATGCACTACAAGGACAATTGTATAAGTATCAAATCCATGACCCTTTATTATAAGTGATAAACCATTATAATTGGGCTCCTATACTGTATTTTCTCCCAGTGGAGCTCAGAATGATTTACGTGAATTTATTCAGGTACTTAAGCATTTCCCCCTGTCTGTCCCAGTTGGATCACAATCTATCTAATGTACCTGGGGCAATGGGGGGGGGGGGGGATTAAGTGACTTGCCCAGGGCCACAAGGAGCAGCATGGGTTTGAACTCAGAACCCCAGGGTGCTGAGGTTGTAGCTTTAACCACTGTGCCACACTCTCCCTGCGGGGATGGGGAAAAATTTGTCCCCGTGTCATTCTCTACTTTGTAGCTGTTCAAGCAGGATGAAGATTGCCCCTAAATGGGGGCAACGTTTTAGGGGGCAAAGCTTATTGGTGTGGGTTTATGATGGAGATGTTCCAATGCACTGAACTTAATATTTAGCATTTTTCAGTTCATTATTAAATGCACTTTAGCATTTTCTAAATCTAATCTGCAAGCGCTGATTTCTACAATGGCACACATTGAATTATGTAGAAAAGAGAGAGACACAGCGAGGGCTCTGTTTGTTTAGGGGTTATTAGAAAGTGCAAGCAAATTTAACACTGATTTTCAGCACTAGGCACCCAGTGGAGGAGTAATCGAATGGTCAGCTTCAGACGCCGTCCCTTCTGCCCCAATAATTACGGCAGGCTCCGTCTCTGGCACTGTTCACGGCCCAGTTAAAAGCCCACCTCTTTGAGAGTGTTTTTGACTCCTAACTCTTCTCCCCTTGGGTTCTGCATCCCTAATCCTCTATGTCATGACTGTCCAAGTGAGATTGTAAGCTCTTCTGAGCAGGGACCGTCTTGACTCCTAACGCCTCTCAACTTGGGTTCTGCATCCCTAATCCTCTATGTCATGTCTGTCTGTCCAAGTGAGATTGTAAGCTCTTCTGAGCAGAGACCGTCTTGACTCCTAACTCCTCTCAACTTGGGTTCTGCATCCCTAATCCTTTAAGTCATGTCTATCCAAGTGAGATTGTAAGCTCTTCCGAGCAGGGACCGTCTTGACTCCTAATTCCTCTCACCTTGGGTTCTGCATCCCCAACACTCTATCTGTCTGTCCAAGTTAGATTGTAAGCTCTTCTGAGCAGGGACTGTCTATAAATATCAAAATGTACAGCGCTGCGTATGCCTTTCGGCACTGTAGAAGTGATAAGTAGTAGCACTAGTAGTCTATGTTTCTCTGTTAGTGCAGTGGCCTGAGAACCAGGGGAACTGAGTCCAACACCCACTACAGCTCCTTATGATTTTCAGCAAGTCAGTTAACCCTCTGTTGCTTCAAGTGCAAAATAAGTACCCGTGTGTAATGTGTAAACCACTACAGTTGTAACCACAGAAAGGCGGTATATGAAATGACATCCCTTAAATCAGTGTATTGCAAATTGTGTGCCATGAGGTGCTGGGGAGAAGGAGAGGCACCAGCGCCAGCTGACTCGTGGCGAGAGGCGTATCCTGTAGGCAGTCAGTCGTCGCAAGCACCTCACCCCCTCCCTGGCATCTCTCTTCCTCTCTGTATCTCTTCTTTTTTGGGGCCCCATCTGGAGAGCCTCCGCACCTGCATGGATGTCGGCGTGATGATGTCATACATGCATGTGACATCATTGTGGCGACATCCGCACAGTTCTGGGCGCCCTCAAGCCGCGGCTCATAAAGTTTGCGAGACACTGCCTCAAATCACGACTCCACCTGCACTCCTCCCCAAAGAGGCCGTTTGCCTAATTGCACCAAGCCAACTCTTACCCACAAGATAATTTTGAGCTTTTACAAATGAAAACAGCCTTTAAGATGAGCTGAGTTCTGCTAATTCTAATGGTTGCTTAACTGCATTTGTAATTCACTGTTGAACTTGGTGTCAGTTTCTATTAACCATTTCTGTCTTTTCTTCCCTTTCCCACTGTCATTCTTCTTCTGTCTTGTCCTTTTGCTCAAAGTGGCTGTTCTTCTGTTTCCAAGTTCCTCCTGCTCTTCTGCAATAGACCCGTTCCTGTCTAAGCTGTCAACATGCTCTGTAAGTCCTGTTTTCCCTGTGCTTCTTCACTTGATTGTGTGGCAGGAGATGGGGGTCGCTTGTCCATCTTAGCGTTTGCATGCATATTTCTCGGTCTGCATCCTCTGTGTCACTCACGTTCCCTCCTGCTCCAGGGTTGGTGCAATGCAGTTTCTTTTTTAAAGGGATGAGATCTGCAAAAGCGTCAGGGCCATTGGCAGCACTGTCTGCCGGAAACTGGGTGAAATGGGGCGTGAAAGGGTTTAAGATTGAAGTGGGGAGAAAGAGAGAGGAGAGCGTTCCCCCCCCCCCCAAAAAAAAAAAATTCCTTCCATAATGATCTAAACTCCTACTAAACACAGCCAGTGTGTCCTCTCACTCTATACCATGGCACATAAGTTAAAGGACGCTGGCGCTTTCTTGTGTGACGTTAGTTATGTGCTTATGTGAGTACGTGGGAAACAATTGTGTGGTGAGCCGGACTGCTTACATTTGCAATGGAAAGGCTCACCACACAATTGTTTCCCACGTACTCACCTTTATAGGACCCGCAGGGACCCCTGAAGAAGACTTTTTGTCGAAACGCAGACCGTGTTGGGTCCTGTATTCCTAGCGGACTAGGTCCTTTAAGGCTCTTATGTGGATGATTTACTTTTATGTGGATGGAATTATTTCATGTGGATGATTTCAGTGGACCTTTGGGATTTTGATACTTTCAAATAAAGTCCATTTAGGAACATCGTCACTCCACAGAACTTTTTTGGTTTTCTCTGGATTGTGGATATTTGGGGGTCAATTCCTTTTGTTTTTTTTACCATGCAATAGGCGCCTATCTTTTCTAAAATAGCACCTAAGAAGACATGTGCCTATCTCCCAATTATTATTATTTTTTCAATTTACTAAGTAAGTTAAGGCACCTATCTTTAGGTGCCTCTTATGTATCAGTGCAAGGGGACCTGGGTTGGCCACTGCGGGAAACAGGATACTGGGTTTGATGGACCTTCGGTTTGTCCCGGTATGGCAATTGTTATGTTCTTCTGTGAGCCAAGTCTAGGACAATGAAGTCATTGTGACATCACTGCTGAGGTTGGCTCTTGGGCATTGGTGGAATGAGGCATTATGACATCATAATCTCAGCTCTGGAATGTTGCTACTCTGGGTATCTGCCAGGTATTTAGGGCCTGGGTTGGCCACTGGCAATTCTTATAACATAATTCTTTATTTGTATACTGTACAATGCCTTCCGGTTCTAGGCGGTGTAAAATTAACATTAAGAATAGAAAAACCATAATTATGAATTATGAATTATGAGATATATAACAGTAGTAGGACAATAAAATCTAAATAAAATAGAAAGAATGAAGATGAGAAAGAAAAAAAAAGGATAAGTGGAATGCCTAATGTGGGAGAAACTGGGGGACAGTTAGAACCAATGGTTGTCTGCTGTGAAAAGGAAAATAAGATCAAAAGAAATATTTATTTTAAAAAAATTCAAAAAATGTCACTAGATCAAATTAAACCATAATTGGTGAGAACAAATAAATAAATAAATAAAAATTAACAACTGCTGAGACCTCGTTTAGAATATTGTGTGCATTCTGGAGGCAGTACCTCAAAAAGATATAAAAAGGATAGAGTCGGTCCAGAGGAAGGCTACTAAAATGGTGTGTGGTCTTCATTATAAGGCGTTTTGGGACAGACTTCAAGATCTCAATCTGTATACTTTGCAGGAAAGGCAAGAGAGGGGAGATTTGATAGAGATGTTTAAATACCTATAGGATGTAAATGCGCATGAGTCGAATCTCCTTCATTTGAAAGGAAACTCTGCAATGAGAGGGCTTAGGATGAAGTGAAGAGGTGAGAGGCTCCGGAGTAATCTAAGGCTTAGAACAAATGCCAGGAAGTTCTTCTTCACCCAGAGAGTGGTGGACACATGGAACACGCTCATGGAGGTTGTAATTGGGCAGAACACACTGCAGGGATTCAAAGAAGGTTTGGATAAATTCTTGAAGGATACGGGGATTGAGGGGTACGGATAGAGGTAGTGATAGGTTATAGGGTGAGTCAGGGACCACTTGACAGGTCATGGACCTGATGAGCCGCCGCGGGTGCGGACTGCTGGGCGCGATGGACCTCTGGTCTGACCCAGCAGAGGCAACTTCTTAGGAAAGGGTGGTAGATGCGTGGAACAGTCTCCTGGAAGAGGTGGTAGAAATGGAGACTGTGTCTGAATTCAAGAGGGCCTGGGATAGGTACATGGGATCTCTTAGGGAGAGGAGGAGAAAATGGTTACTGTGGATGGGCAGACTGGATGGGCCATTTGGCCTTTATCTGCCATCATGTTATAATGTTTCTATATAGGGTTACTAGACATCTGGATTTCCCTGGACATGTCGTTTTGAGGACATGTCTGGGGTCCGGACAGCTTTTCAAAACCTGGCACTTTGTCCGCATTTTGGAAAGCCTCCTCAAATCGCATCGGGCAGGGAGGAAATCCACGCATGCGTGGACTTCCTCCCTGTCTGACAAGAGCAAGCTGCAGGGGGTGGGGCTAGGATGGGCCTGGGGGTAGGTCTACGGGGTCCGGATTTTCCAATTGGAAAGTCTGGCAACCCTATTTCTATAACCATAAAGTTCTTTGACATCACAACGTAGCTGTAAAGAGCCTTAGCCAATAGGGAGAGGAGGAGATAGTGGATGCTGCAGATGAACCATTTGGCCTTTATCTGCCATCATGTTTCTATGACCTCTCAATGCAGGTGTAAAGAGCCTTAGCCTGTAGGAAGAGGAAATGCAAATGTTAAGAGCCTTAGCCAATAGGGAGAGGAGGAGATAGTGGATGCTGCGGATGAACCATTTGGCCTTGATCTGCCCTCATATTTCTATAACCATAAAGTTCTATGACCTCACAATGCAGGCGTAAAGAGCCTTAGCCTATAGGAAGAGGAAATGCAAATGTTAAGAGCCTTAGCCAATAGGGAGAGGAGGAGATAGTGGATGCTGCGGATGAACCATTTGGCCTTTATCTGCCATCATGTTTCTATGACCTCTCAATGCAGGTGTAAAGAGCCTTAGCCTATAGGAAGAGGAAATGCAAATGTTAAGAGCCTTAGCCAATAGGGAGAGGAGGAGATAGTGGATTCTGCGGATGGGCCATTTGGCCTTGATCTGCCCTCATATTTCTATAACCATAAAGTTCTATGACCTCACAATGCAGGCGTAAAGAGCCTTAGCCTATAGGAAGAGGAAATGCAAATGTTAAGAGCCTTAGCCAATAGAGAGGAGGAGATAATGGTTACTGCAGATGGGCCATTTGGCCTTTATCTGCCATCATGTTACAATGTTTCTATCCCTTTTTAGCAGGCATAGAGCCTGACGTTCAGCTTGGCACAGGGCAGGAGCAGTTCTCTAGTGCGTTAGCTCTTAATGGCTGCTCAGATTTCTTGTTCAAAGATCTATTGAGTAACAGTAAGGCAGCATTGGACTTCTACAGTAAGCTCAAAGGAATATGTTTCCAGGCTTCTGCCTAGGTGTTTAGAAGGGGCAGCTTGTTCCAGAAAGCAGTCGGTGGGTCCGGTGGAAAGGCTTGAAGCAGCCTACATACGCCCACCTCGTCTTTATCTTTTGAACATTTTCAACATTTGGAATGTGGCTAAATCTACCTCACTTGTTGGCCCCGGCTCCCTTCAGCGTTTGCTGGTGTGGGCGTATACAGTATTCCCGAGCAAGCAATGAGGCAACTGAGCTCTTGGGTTCAGGTTTTTAAGGGTTATGGCACTTTGTAAGCGCTGAAGGGAGGAGGCAAAGGAGCCTAACAGCACGAAAATGCTTCCCAAAATACTTTGAGCTCCATTTTCTGCCAGATGTCTCATTCTGGGAGAGAAATTGCTCTTGGAGTGTGCTTTACTGAAATAATGCAACTGCAGCTCTGAGAGGATTTAACGTAATGTTCGCTGGGCTCCCCCTTGGCTGCAGATTCCCGGTGCTATGCATTTATTATGACCATTATGAGGGGCTCTGAATCTCTCTCTCTCTAAAAGTGGGGATTATTTAGCAGTTACCCCATCATGTTTTGGACTGTGCAAGAGAGGGCATTTCTGCTCACTCGGCACCGTTATTTTCTCAGACCTACAGACTAAACCGGCATGTTAGAGGACAGTGGGTTCCCTGTGTTCCTCTTCGTCAGATGCTGCTTGAGATGAGAAACAAAGTAATTGATCCATTGTTGAACCAGAGGAAAAGTGAAGCAATCAGAAAGTGACAGAGATGAAATAACTCATGACTGTTCTCCTTTCATAACTCTTCTCCTCAAACCATTTATTGATCTATAAATCTTTCATGGAAAGGGGCTTATGGGGTACGTGTTTGCACTTCTGTATGACCATGAAACGCATGTAGTCCTGCTTTGGGGTAGAGTTTGGGTGGAACGGGGATGAAGGGTGATGTGTAAAATTCACGTGGTTGCACAGATTGGACACGGACATTTCCAGCGATTCCCAGGCTGGTATAAATTTATTTATTTTAAAAAATGCATATACCGCCTGTAACCAAGCGGTTTCCAATTAAACATCATTACGAAGACGAGAACATCTTACTTTACATCTTCATTACTAACTGCTGAGATATACAGTGGTACCTCGGTTTGCGAGTGCACCGGTTCACGAGTGTTTTGCAAGATGAGCGGAGGGTGCCGGATTGCGGGGGAGGGGCGCCACGAGCGGGGGGATGGTGGATCACGCCTTCATGAGCGGGGGGAGCAATGCCGGTTCTTGGGGGGGGGGGGTAGAGCAGCGCCGCTGGCCTCGGGGGCTGGAGGTGGGTGGGAACGAATCAAGCAAGTTTCCCTTAGTTCCTATAGGGAAACTCGCTTTGATATACGAGTATTTTGGTTTACGAGCGTGCTTCTGGAATGAATTATGCTCGTAAACCAAGGTACCACTGTATTAGATAAATGCATCAAATTTACACGATCAGCATAGAGTCGCAGGTTCCATGTTACTGCATTACCACATTTTCACTCCAGCTATTGAAAACATTATAGCCCTCATCTCAGCATAGTGCACTCCCAATTCCCTAGTCACTTTCAATCTCATCCTGCCCTCGGACCTCAACCTGGTCGATATATTTCCAGTAACGTTTGAAAATACACTGAGGCCATCTGAAGTAAAACTATGGATAACACCTTTCATTGCACTCTGCTGTTCCGGAAGCCGGTGTAACTGTTTCGAAACAGGTGTAATATGGGTTATTCTAGAGACCCCAGGAATCAGCCTCATGGCTGAATTCAACAGCAGTTGTAACGCCTTACATTTTGTCTTGGCTATTCCGAGATAAAGCGAGTTGCAATAATCTAACCTTGACAGTATTAACCCTTGCACTACTGATCTGAAATCATAGGGTGTCAACATAGATTTCAGCCTGTGCAAAATACGTAGCCTCCTTGAATGGTCTTCAAAATTTGTTTTCCCATTCCACAGCTTCAATCTAGCCACAATTTCTGTGGATTTAACCCTCACATTTTATAGGCAAATAGATGCCTGTATTGACTTTCTTCTTGCAGCCTGTTATAAAGTCAATCAAAACTGGCTTGATGTACTTCTAAAACACTTCCGGGAAAGTTTTGATTAATCTTACCATGCTAATGTAATTTTGAAAGTTTTTGGTAATATCGCTGTCTATATTCAGCCTCTTCCTCTGTAAACTGCTCTGAACGGTATATAAAAATAAAGTTATTATTATTAAAATCGACCCTCAATGTCTGGAGCTATAAACAGTCTTCTGCACCTACCTTCAGAGTCTGTATACTTCTAATACACAGAGCTTTCCTTCGGCTGTTTTCCAGAACTAGGTGCTAGGCTTAAGCCAGGGGAAGATGGGTCCAAAAATGCAAATCTGAAATTGTTTCTTTTCTTCCTATGGCATATTCTAATTCCTTATTAATGCCACTGTGTTACTGTGTCTCGGTTAAAAAAAAATAACAGAGCGAGCCACCTGATGAAATGCATGACTCAAGGTACTCAAAAGCCGAGAGCCACTCATTTGAGAGGACGGCGGGCCCAGCTGGGATATTTTGCCTTTGTAAATGCCTCCTGTGTCCGTAATAGGCAAAGTCGGACTGTGATGGCTGGAAATGGTTCAGCAAATGGCAGTGAAAGAAACAGCATCTTCTGTCATAATCAAAGCGTCCAGAACCCATCTGAAATCACATGGTCACTGTTCCGTAACTGAGGATAATGTTATGGCATTGCTTTTTCCACACTTGGCCCCCTGGGCTACTGAAGGAGGCAGCATATTTGAAAGTAGTTCTTATCCTCACGAACTGCAAAACATCCACAGTTTGTAATTAATTAGTCTTAATCTCCTTTGATAGATGTTATGATAAGCGCTCATGGTGGCTGATGCCACCTGCCAGTTTCGATATGTGGATTTTGTGCTCGCTTTGAAAGTGATGCTGGGGGGAGGGGGATGGGATTGTGTTCATTTATAAGAGACTCGATCAAACAAAAGAGCTTTTTACAGACTCATTAGCCTGGGACTGGAGTTGGCCCTTGTAAAAAGTAGGAACCCAGAAACTTACAGAAGCACCTGCTTTGACGTGATGCAGGAAACAGGGGCAAGCCTGGCAATTCTACACCTAAGTTATGTCATATGAGCAAAGGCCCGGATTCGCTATAAGAAACTGATATTGGCGACCGCCAAAAAAGTGGCCGGCAAACACGTCAATCACATGATGGCACCGAACACACCTCTGTGAAGACAGGCGCCGGAAATGGAGGCCAGGATTTTCTCAGGCCTATCTTTGTCGTGAGTCACGCTCAAGCCTAGAAAACCTACTGGAAATCCCCTCCTTCAGAGACATGAAATACAGAAGCATCAGGACAAGAATGTTCTTAGTGATGGCCCCAATCAGGTGGAATTCCCTTCCGAGGGAATTAAAAATAGAAAAGGACGCCAAAAAGTTCAAGAAAGGAATAAAGACGATACTCTTCATAGAACACTTGAGCAGATAAAGAAACAATTAGGGGGAATAACAACATGGAGGCTACCCCCACTTGAAACACAAAAGGGTGACCTCACAAATAATACAAAGAAAGATGATACACGGAAACAGTAATAACAGTATATATACATAGATGGTATAAATAGGTAAGATATATATATATATTTAACTCATGTATTGTAACACTTTTAGTGGAGCTCATGCAAACCGCTCTGAATTGACTCCCCCGTCATTAGTAGCGGTATAAACTTTAATAATAATAATAATAACATAAGAATTGCCGCTGCTGGGTCAGATCAGACCAGTGGTCCATCGTGCCCTGCAGTCCGCTCCCATGGTGACCCCTAGATCAAAGACCAGTGCCCTAATTGAGTCTAGCCCTACCTGCGTACATTCTGGTTCAGCAGGAACTTGTCTAACTTTGTCTTGAATCCCTGGAGGGTGTTTTCCTCTATAAGAGTTTCAAGTTTTATTAATATTTGATGAATCGCTTATTTAGTTTACTAAGCGATGTACAACTTCATAAAAACAGGGTTGTGGAGACAAACAGTATAACTTCAGACTTGACAAAATAAAACAAACATGAGTCATGGCGGGTAAGGGGGAAAAGTTACAATTCTTTATTAGAGAGAGAGAGAGAAAAAAAAACAAGAGGGAGGGTAAAAAATTTCAAGGCCTAAAACTTCTGATCATTGGTCAGTAAAAGAAAGGTTGAATGCATCTTTAAAAAGGTAAGTTTTTAAGATTTTTTAAAAAGATGGAAGGTCTTTTTCGTCTCTGATGAACTGTGGCAGTGAGTTCCACAGTGAGAGCCTCCGGAAGAGCGTTCCAGATTTCTACCACTCTCTGGGTGAAGAAGAACTTCCTTACATTTGTACGGAATCTTTTCCCTTCTAACTTTAGCGAGTGCCCTCTCATTCTCTCCACTTTGGAGAAGGTGAACAATCTCTTTCTCTACTAAGTCAGTTCCCTTCAGTATAGAAACATAAAAACATAGAAATAGACGGCAGATAAGGGCCACGGCCCATCTAGTCTGCCCATCCCAATGACCCTCCCCTACCTTTCTCTGTGAATAGATCTCACGTGTCTATCCCATTTGGCCTTAAAATCAGGCACGCTGCTGGCCTCAATAACCTGAAGTGGAAGACTATTCCAGCGATCAACCACCCTTTCAGTGAAAAATAATTTCCTGGTGTCCCTGTGCAGTTTCCCGCCCCTGATTTTCCACTGATGCCCCCTTGTTGCCGCGGGACCCTTGAAAAAGAAGATATCTTCTTCCACCTTGATGTGGCCCGTGAGATACTTGAATGTCTCGATCATGTCACCCCTCTCTCTGCGTTCCTCGAGTGAGTACAGCTGCAACTTATCCAGCCGTTCCTCGTAAGGGAGATCCTTGAGTCCCAAGACCATCCAGGTGGCCATTCTCTGAACCGACTCCAGTCTCAGCACATCCTTACGGTAATGCGGCCTCCAGAATTGCACACAGTATTCCAGGTGGGGCCTCACCACGGATCTATACAATGGCATAATGACTTCAGGCTTACGGCTGAAGAAACTCCTGCGTATGCAACCTATGGTTTGCCTTGCCTTGGATGAAGCTTGCTCCACTTGATTGGCAGTCTTCATGTTCTCACTGACGATCACCCCTAAGTCTCGTTCTGCTTCAGTTCTTGTTAGGATCTCGCCATTAAGGGTGTAAGTCTTTTTTTTCCAAGTTTTAAACTGCTCCATCTTGAGCAAATCTGATCAGGAAAGTTCAAAGCTTATGGGTGTCTGAGAATGCCCCAATGGATGTCCATGCTTCTTTATTATGATTGTTAAGTTAAAATGACTAGGAAGTCAAATCCTCATGTTGCAAAGGCAAAAAGGGGCATCTAACACTGCGGTATGTGCTTTGGTAGGACAAAATCAGGATGTCCAACAGCAGTTACAGAATTGGAAGAAAACATTCCAGTCTACAAAGAAGGATGTTCTAAGATAAACCTGTTTCAGTCATGTTCAGCTGAGCACGGGAGGGATTAAGGCATGACACCTCCAGGGAATCCTCCAGTGGTTACTCTCCTGAAAATTTAATTGGAAAGGGAAACCAGGCTCTATGACCATTCTGAAGAAAGACTAATAGCCTAGTGCAATGATTGCCGTAGTAGACTGTAAAACAATCGAATCCTACTGTAACTTAGCTTTTTTTTCCAAGAACGGAAAAAATATTTACTTTGCCTCAAGTTTCAAGTTTATTCATAGCTTGATATACCAACCATCACATGTATCTGAGCAGTTTACAATATCACAAATTTAAAAATTTAAAATGTGTAGATAAAATAAAATAATATGGGGTAAACCTAAAACTATGACAATTGAGACTGATTGGAGACGAGAGGATTTTGGGGAATAGGAAAGTAATTAATTACAACGATAAATAAAAATTAAGGGGGGATAGAGGGAAGGGAAGTAACATAAGGAAGGTAGGGATATCGCTTCGTAAAAGCGTTTTTCTTGTTGCTGTTGTCTCACTCACTTATTTCCTACTTATTGGTCGGCATCTTTAAAGAGAAAGGTTGTAAGATTTGTTTTCAATTTGATTAGGAAGTCTTCGTTGCGAAGATGGAATGGCATTGCGTTCCAGAGAGAAGGTGCAACTTCTGAAACGATATAAGACACCTGCAAGCCTGAAAGCTCTTGAGATGGTGTCCGTTCAGATCCAGTAGGACCTTTCCTGTTCCTGGAGGGCTTACAATTCCAAAGCAAAGAGCCCAAGTAGGATTTGAACCTGGGTCTATTGCACTAACCACTAGGCTTCCCGTCTGCTCTGCACGGAGGGCTTTACGGCCATTTGCCAAGAAAGTTGCAATCCTGACCTTCATGTCATTTGTGTCATGCTGTTCATAATTTGGACATTCCAGTTTGTGAAAAGGCCGCTCATGCTGGACGTCTCATGTATTTTCAAACAGGAAATCTTGGTGTATTTCTTCTTTGAAAATACCTCCGAGATGGACATCCATTTTGGACATTATGAGCTGGACGTCCTTTTGAAAATGCTTTTCCAAGTTTAAAGTCCTTAAAATTATTCTGTCCTTCATTTTAACTTTTCTTGGTTTGAATAACACACATGGTAAAATCCTATTGAATCTAATTTACGGCTCCTGTGCAGTGTAATGAGAATTTGAATTTTAGAAAGGGGGAAGACTAGCAAATGATGGATCATGAAACTCCTGAGCACAGGGAATGCTCTTCAGGCTGTAGAGTTCTCCCAATGCTACCAGTGATCAGCAAGGACTGATGCTGGTCTGTCTGCCTGCCTTCGCCGTTTTGTTATCAAATAACCAAGCACAAGGGTCTTAACATTTAAAATCAGGAAGCGGGATTACATTAAAAATAATTGTAATAAAGTTTGCAGAAAATTGTGAAGAATATTATGCTATAGCTCTGCTGTTTTTCTTTCACGCATTAAAAATCTGTCCCCTGAAAGATAGCCAAATCGGCGTGCATTCATTTTTTTTCTGGTGAATGCGTGGTGCACTCAGCTGTCTGTAGTTTCTGATGTTGGCCGTCTCTGGCAAAGTCTGCTGCGGTCACAAGAGTTGAAGCCACTGTTCTCAGCTGAACATCACAAAATTTTGAAAGCTCCCTTTCTTTTTCTTTACAATGGAGAGGCTGCGTTGTATCTGCTAATCTGATCCTTCAGAAGAGAGATGAAGGTGCTACGGAAGGATTGTTAACCTACAGCGGAGAACTTCCCTGGGAGGCCAGACCCTGCTGTATGAGAGGTGCAGATGGAAGCGCCATTTTCAGAGCTATAAACAGGATCATTGTCATAGCTCTTTGAATGGTACTGCCTTATGCACTGAAAAACCAGCGCATCGTCTTATATGCAAGAGCCAGCTGGATTTCTTCTTGAGCAGGAGCTAAGCCTTGTTGCATGGGATAAGTGGACTGGGCTTTACTGTGCCCCTTCACCTGAGTTTTCCCCGTGATCTTGACTTTGGTATCTCCAAGAATGTGAAGGTTAAGCTTACCGAAGCTTCCTGAGCAACCAGCCTCCAGATCTGTACAAGTGATGCACGATGAAGAGCTCCCAATGTCTCCTAGCAACAGAACTTAGTTGTTTTCACCTTTTCCTTAACTTAAAGATAAATGTACCCTTGCTGCAATGCTCTCCAAAAGCAGCCAAGTTTCTCAGATTTATACTCTGCAGGATCTCTCATGGACCGACAACGGATGAATAAATCCCGGCTGCAGACATTGCCCCAACCCATCCCATTGGACAACTTCCATGTCATCGATCCCTATTTTAGTAACATGGAGACTTAGGATGACAGTAAGAAAGGAAAAAGGGGGTTAAACACAATTTCATAAAATAACATTAAAGAACTAAATTGTTGTGAGTTTGAGACTGTTGCAATTAGTCACTTGGCTTTTTCAGTCCTGATGGTGGCAGCATTCAGTTGTCTGTCTCTGTAGAAACACAGCTTTGGACTTAGGTTGACCCTGTAGGATGGTCTGTGTATTAGAGCACGTCTTTCTCAAAGAATCGTCACCTGTGCATGGGGATATATATATATATATATATTTTTTTTTTTTGCAGTGGTGGCAGTTTGCAGGGGGTAGTTTGGTGGAATAGTCGCAGCAGAGTGGGAGCCAGGGTCAGTGGCGTCGCGAGGGTGAGAAACACCCAGGACGGTGGCAATCCCCCCCCCCCCTCCTGCCACATGCCCGCTGCTTTCCTTCCCCATTCCTCCATAATGTTCCTGGTGTAAGCAGCAACCCCCAAGCTTCGGCTCTTCCTCTGACATCACTTCCTACGCACGGGTCCAAGAAGTCACTGCAGAGGAAGAGCCAATATTGGTGCGACAAAATGGCAGATAAGCAAGGGGAAAGGAGGAACCCGAACTATAGCTACGTGATGCTGGGTTCTGTGTTAGGAGTCACTGCCCAGGAAAAGGATCTAGGTGTCATTGTTGAGGATACGTTGAAACCTTCAGCTCAATGTGCAGCGGCTGCTAAGAAAGCAAATAGAATGTTAGGAATTATCAGGAAAGGAATGGAACACAAAGATGAAAATGTTAGAATGCCCTTGTATTGTTCTATGGTACAGCCACAACTTGAATATCTCAAAAAAGATATAGTGGAAATAGATAAGGTACAGAGAAGGGCGACAAAAATGATAAAAGGGATGGGACAACTTCCCTATGAGGAGAGGCTAAAGCATCTAGGTCTCTTCAGCTTGGAGAAGAGACAGATCAGGGGTGATATGATAGAGGTCTATAAAATGCTGAGTGGAGCGGAAAGGGAAGATGTGAATCACTTGTTCATTCACTCCAAAAATACTAGGACTAGGGGACATGTGATGAAGCTACTAAGTAGTAGATTTAAAATAAACCAGAGAAGATATTTCTTCACACAATACAGCATAGGAACAGGGACAAAAAGGGGAATGCTACGTGTGGGTGGTATATGGACACAGAAGGGTAATATCAGACATGGGAGGGTGTATAGACATAGAGATAAGATGGCTAAACATGGAGGAGAATAATAATGCAGAAGGAAGACGCTGGACTGGGGGGGGGGGCTAGGGATATAAAGGAGTGATACTGTATACAAGGGAGGGGATCATAGAATGATGAGATGATGAAGGCAGGGAGATGGGCACAGGGGAACGTATAGGAGACATAGAGAAGGGAGATGCTGAACATGGGGAACAGAGATAGAATATGGAGAAAGAAGAAATGCCAAGTGGTTAGGAGACCCTGGCAAGTGAGTTAAGAAAAGACAAAAGGAAACAGAGACCAGCACCTGAGACCAACAGGATTTGAAGAATAAAATGATGAGATAACAAAAGGTAGAAAAAAAAATTTATTTTCTATTTTGTGATTAAAATATATCAGATTTGAAATATGTATCCTGCTAGAACTTGTATTAGACATAACTGGGGACTGCAAAGCCAGGCTGTGCTTCTTTTGCTTCCAGCTGGCTTAGGGCTCTCTCTCTGACCAGAGGGCAGTTGCCCTAGTTGCACTCCTCTAACATGATTCCTGCCATGTGTGACTGAAGTATTCTGTTAGCTTGATGTAGTAGGGTTACTTATTGCTGTTTGTTTTGTTGTGAAGATTATGTGAAATATTTTGCATTTGCTTGATTGTAATCCGCCTAGATTGTAGACGGAAAAGACATTTTTTAAAATAAATAAATAAATGAAAATGAAATCAATATCTGGCAGAAATATAAGAGTAACCTTCGCATGCCACACTTGAGTATGTCCATGCTTTGCCTACCACATGTCCGGTAGTTTGTCTGGAACAGCTTATGGTATGAAGAACAGAGATACCGCCTTCCCAAGTCTTGGAAAGCAATAAACAAGAAAGCAGACCTTTGCTACTCAATAACTTTATTGTGTACTAAGACTCGACAGGATCATGTTTCGGCCCTGAAGGTCTGCCTCAGGAGTCTGAACAAACATGTAAAAATAACATTAATCAATAAATAGAAAGTGAAATGAATTGTAATGAGCATAACCATTTTGTATACATCAGTTATGTTCATAACAATTTATTTAACTTTTTATGCATTTATAAATGTTATTTTTATATATTTGTTCAGACTCCTGAGGCAGACCTTCAGGGCCGAAACACGATCGTGTTGAGTCTTATTACACAATAAAGTTATTGAGTCCCAAAAGTCTGCTTTGTTGTTTACATTTTATGGTATGGCATAGTATGGGGTGTAGTATTAGGCCAACTTTTATAGTAACTCTCAAGCAACCAGAAGCTACATTTATCCGGCATCTATCAATCCCCATGGGTGCCGGTTACCTGAGAGTAGAATTTGGGGGTTGGTGGTATTTTAGAAGTTACGATGATGGCAGCATGAGTTGAACTTCAGTCCTCATCTTAGCCCCTGAAGAAGTTTCCCTAACGGAACCACCATGTCGGGCCTGGATTTCTTTTAGTATATGACTTCTTTGGAAGCTGGAGGTTTACGGACACTGATTATATTCTGACTGATCTGGTGGTGACAAATTATAGTTAAGCAGGATAGATATTCAGATAAGTCATGTGGCTTTTTTTCGCTCAGAGAGTGGTTGAGATCTGGAATGCGTTGCCAAAAGTTGCGGTGGGAGCGGTTGGCGTGGCTGGTTTTGAGAAAGGCTTGGGCGATTTCCTGAAGGAATGAGCCGAAGCCACTGCTTGCCCTGGGTCGTTAGCATGGAATGTTGTTACTGTTTGGGTTCCGGTGCCCTGGATGGGCCATTGATCTGACAACACTGTGCACCGATGAAAGAGATAAAGTATGGTAAATAAATCCGAGAGTACATAGGGTGGACGATCTATAAGGGTTGTCGTCACAGTATTTAAATATTATTTTTGCTGTTAAGGGCTCCTTTTACAAAGCCGCGCTAGTGGTTTAAAGCCAGCCGCGCTATCTGCTACCGCCTCCTCTTGAGCAGGCGGTAGATTTTTGGCCAGCGCAGGGATTAGTGCGTGATGAAAAGTCACATACATTTAACCCGCTAGCTAGGCTTTGTAAAAGGAGCCCTAAGTTGTTGTTTTTGTGACTATTTTGAGGGTTTGGTTTCTCACTCTACTCTTTGAGTTTTTGTATTTCAGAGATTGGGACTTTTGGATTATTGAAACATATATTCAGCATTGCTGATTGTATTTCTTTAAATGCAGGCACTTCGGTTAATGGCATGGCCTCCTTGGCTAATCAACAGACCCCAGTGATAATAATCCATCTTAGATTAATAATGTGTGTTAACAGGTTAATGCAGGTTTGCAAATGAGACTGATGCTGCCTTTCTTTTCACAATGGGCTGTGTCTGCATTTTGGGGTTCTCTAAGCAGGACAAATTTGTCTCTTAAAAGATGTCAGAAATCAAGTGCCACATGCCCTGATTGAAAATTCTGGATTGATCCCAACTCATTAACCATGACCTCTTTGGCTTATTTGTGATGCTATAAAGGCTGAACTGACTTGTCAAGAATCAGCTCTTTTTACTGCCAGACACAAAATTTCTCCTTATTATTATTCTTTGCCCTTAATAGGAAACTTTGTTTTGCCTTCAGGAACTCTTGAGCAGCCCATCAAACACTGTGATACTTTGTATCAGTGCCAGAATGTTTGATGTAGCGACTTGTCAACAGAGTAGCCCTGGACAGAAAAAGTGTGTGGGATGCAGTGGATATGGCTGGACTGGGCTTTGATACCTCGCTGCTTTTTAAAAAAAAGATTCAACTGCATGTTAGAAACAACAGGCCCAATATGAAGTGATTTAACATAGGAACCTGACGACAGATAAAGGCCATATGGCCCATCCAGTCTGCCCATCCGCAGTAACTATTATCTCTTTCTCTGTCTAATAGATCTCAGGTGACTATCCCAGGCTTTCTTGAATTCAGACACAGTCTCTATCTCCACCACCTCTTCCTGGAGACTGTTCCATGCATCCACCACCTGCCTGGTTAAATCACGTATGCATGACACTTAACCACGGAATATGAGCGCTAACCGCCTCTACACTGTCTCGGTGGACTTTATGTGGTATTTAACCAATTAACAGTAATAGTCAAACCTCTGTTTCACTAACTGGCTAGAGATGAGACAGCAAAATCTCTTAGTACATGTTTAATGTACAGCGCTGGCAGTGCTATAGAAATGATAAGTAGCCAGCAAGCTAACTGGTCCCTTCTGAATATCAGATGGTGCCCAGTTAACTTCCAGGGACTGTTTTCTCCTTTTCTGTGACTCTGTACAGTGTTGCATAAGTCTGGTAGAGCTATAGAAATCATTAATAGTACTAGTAGCAGCTGCCTGAGGGATTCCTGGTGCCTCTGAGCAGACTTTTGCCCTCATCAGCCCTTTATTAATCCTGGTTAGGGTTACCAGATTTTCCATCTGGAAAATCCAGACCCCTAGACCTGCCCCCGCCCCCAATCCCGCCCTGTTCCCACCCCAGCCCCACCTCCAATCCCACCCCAGCCCCGTCCCCACTGCCAGCTCTCATCAGGCAATGATGTCATGCGCATACGCATGACATCATTGCAACATATCCATACATGTGCCCCCCCAGACATGACCTCAAAAGAAGGTCATGTGCAGGGAAATCCGGACGTCTGGTAACCCCAGCCCTGGTAGCTCTAAGGGCAGAAGCATTGTCCACTTGCTCTTGGCTGCCATTTTGTTTATTTTTAAAATCCTTTTAGTGTTGCAGGGGTCAGAAATGTATACAAGACAGCCATTAAATGATTACATGCTGGAATACATTTCCTATCAAATGCCTAGCGAGTAAAGGTTACTTACAACAGCGGGCTCTCCGATGCCCCTCTGATGCCCCCACTGAATGCAATCTATGAATGTGCTGTCACTACAACAAGCCTCCTGTATAATTGCCATCAAACACATTGTAGCAAGAGGTTATTGAGCTGGGGCGAGAGGCCATTTTTTTGCTGGTTTAGCAAGAGAAAACCTCCAGCCCAGCAGGATCTCTGCAATTGACTGGCTTTTCGGTGACGCAGCTTTCTCCTCCTGCTTTGAAATACATCTCATGGCTCCATGCTTGACTGGAGATTGAAGGAAAACTTGCAACAGTGTAAAAACCGAAGTAAAAGCAGTGGATGTTATGATAATAATGGGATCCTGGAGGGCACAGGGTGGGTTGGGGGAAGTAATTAAAGCATTGGATTGGAATGGAAAGACCCTTTCCAAACTCAACAATATGCAACCATCTGCTTAACTGATGGTCCTAACAGTGGTACAGTCAGGGTGTCCCCCCCCCCCCCTTCCCTCGTACCTTTTTTACTTCTCTGGCGTAAACAGCATGCCCACATTGGTGTCTGCTTCCCTTTGACGTCACTTCCTAGGCGCCTTCCTCAGGGGACAATGGTAAACTGAAACGACATATTAACATTAAAATTAAACAACGTTTGAGCAATTCAAGTTTCATTTAAGATTTCATATACCGCCCAATCAGCCTTCTAGGCGGTGTACAATGTCATAAAAACATGTATTGACTGAAGAAACATATTTAGGGAAACAGCACATCATTAAAAACAATAAAAACCAAAAACAAACAAGAACAAAAGGGAAAAGGGCTAGAACTATAATGATCAAGTAGAAAGAAAGACTTATAGGGGAAAAAAACAAAAGGAAGAATGGCAAAAAATAAAATAAAACTATGTAGCCTTGAAAAGGACATTCAGGTCTCAAAAGGGTCAAGGCTACACATTGCAAATAGGCTGGTGAACATTACAGAGGAAGACCCATTTCCAAAAGCCACTCTAAACACTACATGGAAAATGTGAGCCCATCAACCCCCCCTCAATCCCACTCTACTGCTATATAGGGTTATTTGTAGACAGGTGGGTATAGTGAGTTTTGGGGGGCTTACTATAACCTATATGGAAGTTCTAGTGAGATGATTATCTGGCACCCTTTACGTGAAGTTCACAGTAATGCCCTATAAGTTGCCCCATTGCTCTGTTGCCATGTCCATCACAAGATTGGCCTCTCCCACGTCCAGATGGTCTTGTTCTTTGCGTTTGGGACTTGGACAAAATTTTTGTCAAAAATGTGGTATAAACAATAGACATCCTGGTAAGTCTGGGCGTCCCAATGGCATGGACGTCCAGATAGATGATTTTCAAAATAAAATTATTTCTAGACATATGGTGGTTTGCCTTTTGAGAATAGGCATTTTCTTACTTCCGACTTTAGACGTCTTGCGCCATACGTCCAAATTGGACTTAGACGTATGCTTTGAAAATGTCCCTCCAAGGCTTCTGATCTCTTTCCTTAGAGTTCTCAGCCATCTCTAGCACTAATTCATCTAATCTAGATAGTACAGCATCATTCCAAATGATTTTTTTTCTCAAATCCTTTCTTCTGTCTTAATTTATTCAATTTTCTAGACCATTCTCCTAGAGATCAGAACGGTTTTCATGCATTTATTCAGGCACTCAAGCATTTTCCCCTGTCTGACCCAGTGGGCTCACAATCTATCTAAGGTACCCGGGGCATTGGGGGGATTAAGTGACTTGCCCAGGGTCACAAGAAGCAGCATGGGGGTACACTACGGGGGTTCAAGGAAGGATTGGATAAATTCCTGAATGATAGGGGGATTGAAGGATACAGATAGAGGTAGAGATAGGTTTTAGACAGAGTATGGATAGAAGGATAAAAGGGATTAGAGAAGGATCACATTACAGGTCATGGGCCTGATGGGCCGCCGCGGGTGCGGACTGCTGGACACGATGGACCTCAGGTCTGACCCAGGGGAGGCAACTTCTTATGTTCTTATGGGATTTGAACCCACAACCTCAGGGTGCTGAGGCTGTAGCTTTAACCACTGTGCTATAGCTTTTCTTGGAAAGATCTAATTCCCTCCATTTCTGGCTAGAAGGGTTTAAAAATATATATTATTTGCCTTCTTTGGCATTATCATTCTAAGCTCTGTCTGTAATGAGAAATGATTAGGCTGGCTTAGCGAGCCAACCGATTTTATTCATGGTGTCAAGGTTATATATACTCCCTTATTACTTCCAGAGCGGCTCAGCAAGATGTATGAAAACATTTGTTATTAATGGGGAGAGAATTTATTTCTTATCCTTGGTTGTAGTGATGGGTCATAGCTGACATTTGTTGAGCTGAGCAAAATCATAAAAAAGGTTGAACAAGCTTTGTTAATGCTTTTTAGAGGCAATAAAGTTAAAATGGAAAAATAGTTCATTAGGTCATTTGTCTTCACCCCACCATCTCTAGTTGTATTTCTATGGAAAAGGGAGAAGGACATTTGGGCTGTAGGATCTGTTTTCTGCCTCTTACTGAAAATGAAAGTCCTTCCGTTTTACAGAAACACCAGCAGCTCAGGGGTAAGTTCTGCAGCCCAGCTTCTGACCCTCTTATACATTTCCATAAATTAGCATGCATATTATCCAATGTCATATCTACAAAAGAGCCATCTTTCTGTTCTCAGACATTTTTAAAAAATTTGCTACTGACTTTCTTTTTAAGTTGTAACTTGATGGAACAATGGATGACCGAATTTAGACTGAAGCTTAACTCAGAAAAAAACAAAATTCTTTGTAGCCTCACCACACCCACTTGACACTGAAGCATCAGTATGCATCAATGAACTCAGTTACTCTATTCAACCTACAATGAAGGTTTTGGGGTTAATACTGAAAGACCAAGTGGATTCCTTGGTTAGAAAGGTTTTTTTTAAAAAACTTTCTGGAAGCTTCGGTCAATTAGAGCATATTTTGATGCTTCATCATTCAGAATTTTGGTACAATCCCTTATACTGAGCCATCTTGATTACTGTAATATCGCCTATCTAGCAATTTCCCAGAAGAATAAGCAGAGATTTCAACTGGTGCAAAATGTGGCGGTCAGGCTGATTTTGGGGTTGAAGAAGTCCAATCACGTAACCCCTTCCTACCGACTCCTGCACTGGTTGCCGATGGAAGCACGTGCCAAGTTCAAATTGGGCTGTTTTTGCTTCAAGGTACTATTCGTTTTTGCTCCTAAATATATAACTGATCTTTTCTCTTTCTCAACCAATAGACATAAGAGAAGCTCACATCTGAAGTTTGTCTCACCACCAGATAGAGGATGTAAATTTAAAAAACATCATCAACAGCTGCTAGGATCATAACTGTGAAGATTAATATGCAGAAATGCACCTAAGATCTGCAACACAGCAGTAGGAAGGGAATCCAAGAGGGACGTCTACGTCAGAGAAATGTCTTCCTTGCTTTCCTTCTGTCTTCTCCATCCAGTGGCATAGTAAGGGGAGCATGCAGGGGGGTGACTCATCCTGGGCACCTTCACTGCTGTGTGTGTGTGCCACTTCCCTTTCCCTGTACCTCTGATGTCACTTCCTGTACCCGTGCCTAAGAAGTGACATTAGAGGAAGAGCCAACGCAGATTGGGGGTTTCTGCTCGTGCCAGGAACATTACAGAGGGAGAGGGAAGCAGCACGCATGCGTGGGGGAGGAGCATGTGGGGGTGTGGGGATGGGGGAGGGGTGCCTCTCCCCCCTCGCTATGCCGCTGTCTCCATCCCTAAGCATTTCTTTATAAAATATTTGCACTTTGGCATTGATGGTCTGACATAACTTTTACAAATTTTCCCTGTTGTCTCCTGGATTTTGTGGAGGATGTTGAGGACTGATTTAGCTGATGCAAACTGGATGTTGAGCCAGGTTTAACCCCTGGAGACCACAGCTCATAAATATGTCAGTAGTAGAAATATTTCACAAATCTTCCTTAACCACAAATAAAGGCGACATTTAGGACATAAGCTGTGCTCTGTCCCAGAAATGTCATCACTGCTTGAAGGCTAACATTTAAATATTTAGATCTGTCTTCACTGGAAAAGCAGCTGCTGACATTCCCGGTTGGCTGTTCTGAGCAAACGTTCCAGGGGCTGATGAGCTTCGTGGAGGACATGGAAGGGTTTGAACTGAACTTGCGCGAAGAGTCTTGGCTTCTCAGTTCCACCCACCCTAGTCCAGTTTTCCTGCACCAACTGGGGGAGAGTGTGGCGCAGTGGTTAAAGCTACAGCCTCCGCACCCTGGGGTTGTGGGTTCAAACTCACGCTGCTCCTTGAGACCCTGGGCAAGTCACTTAATCCCCCCATTGCCCCAGGACAGACAGGGGAAAATGCTTGAGGACCTGAATAAATGCATGAAAAACCATTCTGAGCTCTCCTGGGAGAACGATATAGAAAATTGAATAAATAAATAAATATAATATAACACTTTGTTCCTACCTCATTTGCCTCATCAGGGTTTAATTTTGTTGCAGGATGAAAGACATGATGCCTTTTCTTTCCTGTTGTACCTTGAGTCAGACTTTCAATCTATTTTGTTTACATCAAATCCCTAAATTGTTTCCCATAAGTTCAGTCGCTCCCTTCCAACCATATGCATTCTAATGTACGCTCAACTAGATCCACTCTGTTTGTTAGCGTAAAAAGACCACATTGTATGCTAAACTTGGCTCTCTGTAAACCTAGCATTACTGTACACATGTGAATTCATAATTTCTTTGTCGTTGCATTATCTATGTCAACCTTATTACCCATTGGGGAGGACAGAATAGAGAATGAACCAAGCAAAGAAACAAGGAACCGTATATACTCGAATATAAGATGACATTTTGGGGAGTCTCATCTTATAGTCAGGTCATCACCCACCCGGCTCCCCTCCTGAACTTCTTGCAGGCCTCCACTATCCTGCTATGTGACCTGGTAGGCCGGGACAGAAGGGATCCGACTCTTAACAATTTTTTACCTCCCTCCCACCTTCCCCCATATATCTTTTGTGGCTTTTTTAATCCCTGGTGGTCCAGTGGTGTATCGGGCTGGAGTGAGCTTTTTGCGCTCCTGCCCAGCCCTGAGCCACTCCCTGAATGGCTGCCACCAGTTCTCACGAGTCCAGTGAGAACTGGTGGCATCCATTCAGGGAGTGGCAGGAGTGCAAAAAGCTCACTCCTGCCTGGTACACCACTGGGCTGTGAGAACTCAGGCAGCCATTCAGGGAGGGAGAAGTTCAGTGCGGGGCAGGAGCATGGAAAGCTCGCTCCTGCCCGATACACCGTGGGACCACCATGGATTCAAAAAGCCAAAAAAGGTACATGGGGGAGGTGTGAGGGATATAAAAACATTGTTAGAGTTGACCGGGACAGGAGAAGGAAGGAATCCCTCCTGTCCTGGTCTACCACTGGACCACCAGGTCATATGGCAGGTTCAGTGGAGTCCTGCAGGACATTGAGGTGGGACAGGGGGGTGAGACAGGATGTAGAGTCTGGCAGGGAGGGAGACGGCTGGGTGCAGAGCCTGGAAGGGGAGGGAGGGAGTGGCAGGACAGGGCACATGAATATTAACACCCCCCCCCCCATTTTATATTCAAGTCAATCTATTTTCCTCCTTTTTTGGGGAAAAATAGTACCTTGTCTCATACTCGGATTGATTTATATTCAAGTATATACAGTATTTTGTGTAGACATCAGGACCGTTAAGGCACACAGGTGAATAGAATCACCCAATAACACCAGGATGAAACTGCTCTCCTAGAGCTCAGTCAGAATGTGTTTCCCCTCCCATGTACTATGGTGTCTTCAGCTCCCCAACAGTTTCCAAAGCTAGAAGCAAAACAACTTTCAGGGAGGGGAGTGGGATTGTGTACATTACCAGCCTTTTGGTCTACAAATACCATTGTTTTTCCATCGAGAAGCAAAATTGAACCAGGCACGTAAGTGGATGATCCTCAAGAGTAGACCTGCTCGTGATATTTTCCTGGTATTTGAAGCAGCCCACATGGTGAATGGCGAGAGCTGGTAACAGGTAGGGACAATGGGCTAGTGTCGTTTGATCAAAGCACCATCCATCACATGCAGTAAAGTGCAAAGAGAGCTACATAATTATCCCGGAGATGCCATCTGCTGAGACAGGCATGAAGAAAGCCATTATGAGTGCATCGGGTCTCAACTGATGACAGGTGCACTGAAAGGAGAATTAATAATTAATGTTACAAGTGTACATGAAGCCCAAGTCAAGGGCTAATCCATGTCTGCAGACAGAAATAGTCTTCTGACCACATGTGATGGAAAACAGTGGCAGTCAAAAGACATCAGCATTGCCAGAAAAGGCATTTACAAATGGAGCCGGACGTGATTTGTGGACACGATTTTCACTGTGATGAAACACAGCTGAGGGACACGGAAGAGAGGTTAGGAGCATAGATTTTAGCACAATTCTAGAAACGAGGATGTAGGCTTTATTGATAAACTGTCAAAGAAAGTACATGGAATAGCCAAAATGGCTGTGGACGAGTATTACATTACATTAGTGACTTTTATTTCGCCATTACCTTGTGGTTCAAGGCGGATTACATGTGAGGTTATCTGGACATTTCCAGAAGAGTTACAGAGTTGAGTGGGTTTCTTTGGGGGATTGTAATGCTTCCTGTGGAGTTATTTTGTCTTGATGGATTTCTTTAATAGCAGGGTTTATATTTCTTTTCTGAAAGTTTTGTAGTCTGGTGTCGTGATCAGTAGATTGGAGAGTTGGTGGTCTAGTTTTGCTGCCTGTGTGGCCAGTAGGCTATCGTACATTTTTTTGCGTTTGATGCCTCTGATTGGAGGCATGGTTGGCATAGCTGCTATAATAAACGCTAAGTGAATGACCCAAACCTGTACTAGGATAGGCGGAGTTCTTGGCTTCTGGAAGAATGATTTGTTTAGAGAATGACATGGGGACAAATTTTTCCCTGTCCCCGTGGGAACTTATTTTCCCATCCCATCACCACAAGTTCTTTTCCTGTCCCTGCCCCATTCCTGCAAACTCCATCCTCATCTGCACAAGCCTCGAACCCTTTAAAATCCTAAGTGGCAACATTCTAGAGCTCAGATTGTGATGTCATAATGCCTCATTCCACCAATGCCTAAGCTCCGTCCTCATCTGCACAAGCCTCAAACCCTTTAAAACCATAAATGTTCGAGGCTTGTGCGGTTTAGGCAGAGCTTACAGGAATAGGGCAGGGACAGGACAAATGTGTCCCCTTGTCATTCTCTAATTTGTATTTCATAATGCTTCAGAATATGAAAGTCGAGAAGGAACTGCAGGACCTGAATAAGAGCGATTGTCTTCCTCAGGACAGGTAAGACTCATGACTGTACCGTGAAAAGCCAATGGTTGAGGAACTCTTATGATGAGGAATGGATGGTTAACTAAAGCAGAGAAGAATGGGGAGTTTCTGAGGCTGTTGAAATAAGTGAAATGTGTACGGTAAGATAAGAACCCACTGCACTGTCTTTTAACTCTTTTTCTATTTCATTTTATTAAAACATGAAAAGTAGAAGGTTGGCTTCTCTGTTGTAGTGGGGGAAGGTTGTATTATGTTGACCTGGAGAAAAAATGGATTCCTTCTTCTAAGAAGCTGGTATGGTGAGAAGGAGATGGATACCGAAGGAGGAGCCCAAGGTTCTGATTGGCTCAGACGCCTTGGGCGGGGCCTTAGATGTCTGAGCCAATCAGGACCTTGGGCCTCTCCCCTTGCATCACATGATGCAATGAGGCGGGAAGGCTCACCATTTTGGATCGGCAGGCCTTGAAAGTGGAGGGACTGTGCTTCCCTCCTGCTTCCATCTTTGGAAAAAGGTACGGGGGGGTTCAGGGGGTTTGGGTATCCCTCCTGCCTTTTGGGAAGGAGGGGGAGGGTAGGGGCTGGTTCATGGGCATCCCTCCTGCCAATTTTCTCTCATGCGGGGGGGGGGGGGGGGGGGGGGGGAGGTCAGTTCCCATAGCTGGTGCTGGTTCATCAGGGAGTCATCGGGGATTGCCATCATCAGCAAGAGGGGAATTGCTTTTTTTTTTTAATGGGGCAGATATTGTGCATGTGTAACATGCATAGCATCAGTTCCCATTAAAAAAAAAGGGCTAAACTATGGTTAGACAGGTAAGCGACTGGTCTTGACCAGTCGCTATTTTGGATCGCTAAAAGCGATCACTTTTTTTTGTGCATCGGGAAGCCAAGTTAGAGCATCAATCGCTCTGCTAGTCTACATGGCATTTCAATATTAATGAACTTATTTGCATGATGAGCCAATTTCTGCATCAGGTTGTTAAAGGCGATCGTCGCTAAATCAGTCAAAATTGGTTTAGAGATGATCACTGAGTTTAGTGCACCTGACCCTATATGTCTAAGCGACCAGGAAGATCGCAGTATTATTTATAGTGAGTTATTTATTTACTGAAGAATTCTGAGCCTAACGAAAGCATTTGCTGTGGAGGCAATCACAGCATCAGTTGCCCTTTGGAAGGAAAGCTCTTGGGTTGACGCTTGAGCTCTCTCTCTCTTCCTTGTGTTGCCTTGCGTTTTTACAATGAAGACGTGCTCTTCTGACATCTTTTTATTGGAATCTACTGCGTGTGTGAGCAAAAAATCAGTCCCACCTGTTCTTTCCTAATGAGGTGCTCTGAGCCCCCACATTGCTGAGCACGGCTTACCATTCATTTCTGCTTTGCATCTAATTAACAACATCAAAGCTGCTGAGTGTGTTCCACTAATTATCATGAGAGTGAAACCTAGGCCAAAATAGACAGGTAATTATGGTGTATAATGTAGTATTAAGCTCCAGAGAGGGAAAAGGAAAATGAACAAAAGAACGGGGACAAAAGTCTGCACATAGAATAATGCAGAACAGCAAATCATGGCCATTGTGGCCAACTTTCACCATTTCTGCACCGAGATCAGGAGCGTAAAGCTCAGTCATCGATGACTCCAGCCAATAGCACGAGCGCTGTCATGGTGTCAGGCAAAAGCAATCAATAGACTGCTTGAACCACCGTAACTCGACTTTTCTTAGTGTGAAATGTGAACCTGTTTAGCAGGGCATATTGATTTGGTTAATTGTTTAATAGGTAAAACTCATGTGTGAATAGGTTTTATTGTTGGTGTCGTTAATTAACTAATCAACATTTTAGAATTTTACAAAGTGGCAGATTTTATAAACATAAAAGCATAGAAAAATGAAGGCCAATAAAGACCATATGGTCTATCCAAGAATTATTTTATTTTTCCCCCTTGTGCCCAACTTTCAGTCAAAATTTTAGCAGCTCATCCAAAATGACTCCATTCAGTCTAGGAGGAACATAGACAAGAAAAATCCCTACCCTTGCCAACAGCCTACACAACTATCCATCCCTCAATCTGGTCATTGCTAACATCTCTCCCCCCTCCAACTCCTTTCCCCACCCTAGATTGAGATAACAATTTATTACTTTTTGGGCATACTTCATACAAAAGTAACCTTCTCCCTCCAGGACCCGCATTTCCAACTCTTAATATCTTCACTGGATCCTGTATGTATAATGGCACCAGCATCAGTAACAGTCATTCCATGACCATTTTAGGTTTTCTGGAAACAGAAATTCACTTGAGTCCTTGGTGAGGAAGCGAGACACATCCTGACTTGGGAGATAACTGCAGAGCTCTAGGCCCCCTGATGATGCGAAGGAATGAAGGAAAGCCTGGAAGGTGGAAGGGTTGTAGGAAGGTGGTGGTGAAGGGGGGTCATCAAATTTTGAAGGTGCCTTGTAGCAATCATTCAAGGGAGAAATAATTTCTGCTGTGTTGAATGGGTGGAGGGGAAAGGAAGGGAAGGAGAAGGAATGTGGCACAGGAAATCATTGTCCCCCTGGCAATGAAAATAAGAGGAATTATTTGGGTTATTACAACAATACAAATCTGGGTAGAGATCTTTATTCTGTCATCTCCTGTCAGATGTGGAGAACGAGAATTCCTGAAGTCTTCCTGAGCCTGTAGAACGGCTGCCTGGTGGATCTCGGCCCTGGCAGCTCGTTCTCATATGGAGTCAACATACTGTGGGTCAGGAGACAGCGGGAGCAGCCTGGGGTGAAGACAGCCAAATTTTAATAAAGAATGAGGAGCAGATGCTCAGGTTTAGATAATTTATGATGAGATATAAATGAAGTATAGCTTGATTTGAATTTAATTAACAGATCAAGCACAACTGTGCAAGAATATAAATAAACATGTGGTATACTAGTGCAGAGGAGAAGTTCTGCATCCCAGTTTCAATCCCAGCTTTTAAAGTCAATGTTTCTATTCGATCTGATTAAAACATTTAAGAATATAAAACCTCTGCTCCAGAACAGCTATTTATCCGAGTTGGCACTGCACTGCGACATTTGGTTTTCTATTGGGAGCAGTTGTGAAGATGTCGTGGGAAGGGGTTTGGAAGGGAGATATTGTAAATTGTCCAACAATTTTAATCTTGCTTGTGGAGTTGGAGAATTATGATATTTCAATGTAATAAAAACGTTTAACCAAAAAAATCACTATCCTTACATGCAAATCAGCAAATACAAAGAAAAAGCACTTTTAGAAACATAGGGAGCAGCTAAAAGAGGCACATTCTAGGCAGGACGTCATAATGTTCTTGTTCTTTATAACGGCGATACACATATAGTATATAAGACAGGGAGAGAATTGATTCCTTCAAATTATGGTGCTGAAGAAGAGCATTGCCTGTATTGTGGACTGGCTGAAAAGCGAATCGCTTGATACTGAGGGCGATCAAATCGAAGTTTTCTTCGGAAGCTCCAATTAGAGAATGACACGGTGACAAAATTCATCACCGTTCCCGTCCCCGCGGATAACCGCGGGAAACCATCTTTATGTCATTCTTTAAGGAGAGAGGGAAGAATCAGAGTATGAATGGCTACCACCACTGACCCACAAGCTTTGCTTTGAAGAATGCTGGTGTAGAAGGACTGAGGTTGAAACAGACACTACAGAATGACAGTCTCTGGTATCCAGAGCAGATATTGTGATGTCATAATGCCTCATTCCATCAGTGATGTCACAATGGCTTCATTATCCTTGGCTCCCATAAGAATCAGAGTATGAATGGCCACAACCACTGACCCACAAGCTTTGCTTTGAAGAATGCTGGTGTAGAAGGACTGAGGTTGAAATAGACACTAGAAAATGACATGGGATTATTTCCCGCGGTTATCCGCGGGGATGGGAACGGTGATGAATTTTGTCACCGTGTCATTCTCTAGCTCCAATGACAAGACTTTGGCTTTCATACTCTGGACACTTGAGGCCAGATTCTATAAATGAGGCCAAAATTTCTCAGCTTATCGTAGTACAGGCTTGGGTCATTCACTCAGGGTTTATTATAGCAGTTACGCCAACCATGTAACACTCTCATCCACAGCCGTTTTGGCTATTCCATGTACTTTCCTTGACATTTTATCAATAAAGGCTACTTCCTCGTTTCTAGAATTGCACTAAAATCAATGTCTAGCAAAGGTACGGGGGGGGGGGGGGTTTGGGGAGTGGGTGGTAGGGTGTTTGGGGGAGCATCCAGTGGCAGGAAGGAGTGGGCATCCCTCCTGCCTTTTTCTGGGGGGGAAGGGTAGGGGATGGTCTGGGGGGGGGGAGCCTCTGTTGTCAGGAGGGGAGTGGGCATCTCTCCTGACAATTTTCTCTTGTGGGGGGATTCCCATTGCCACATTCATCAGGGGTCATTGGGGAGGGCCATCATCAGTAGTGGGGGAGGGTTTTTTTTCTTTTTTTTTTTAATGGGACACACAAAATATCTGTGCACCCAAACAAAACCAGGCAGACCTGTTCGATTTCCAATAGCTAAAATCCCTGCTGTTGGGTGTTTGTTTGTTGTTGTTTTTTTTGACATAGCCAAGCGAAGCTAGTGCATCATTTGCTTGGCTATTTTGCATGGGGGTTTTAGCTAATTTGCATGGCCAGATCAGAAAATGGGCGATCAACGGGAAAAACATGCGGTGAGCCGTTTTGTGCATCGGGTCAGTAAAAGTGATCGTCACTAAAGCTGTGAAAACAGGTCTCGTGACAATCACCGATTTTAGTGCATCTGGCCCATCTAGTCCCTCACTGCCCACCACTTTGAGGCTTTGCTTTCCCAGATGGTTTTTTTTTTTAATTTGGTAATGTTCCAAGATTGAAATCCTGGTAGGTAGTTTGTGTAATCAGCAGTAAACCAAACACAGAGATTAAAATGGAAAGTCTAATCACTTTGAAAGCAAATTAAATGCAATGCACTCGCAACGGCTCCTCCGTCTAAGCAGCAGGAAGACTGACTATGTGTACAATTATTATTAGGAGTGCTACATCATAACTTTCGGGACCTACTGTTTACAAGGGTTGTCTATTGGATTTTCAGAAAATTAAAAAAAAAAAATGGAACAAATATGAAAGAGAACGAAATCTCTCAGGTGCTGTTCATTAAGCTTTGGAGTAGAAGAAAGCCTTTGACAAAGGGGGAAGGGCAGCATGTTTGAATTGCTCAGAATTCAAAGAACAGCTGAAGAAACTTGAGTATCAGCTGAAACAATCAATAACGGAGAAAAAAATTGATCATGGACAGAGTTGAAGAAACCCCCTCGGAGGGTGGAAAGTTGGGGTGCGACTGCTTTTCATGTTACTGAATAATTCCGTCCCCCCAGCACAAACTGGGACGTCCAAGTGCCGATAATCAAAACCCTTTTCCAAGATGTCCTGGGCAGAACTTAGATGATCAGAGCTAGACCTGTTTTAGAAGCGTCAAAGTGCCACAAAGGTACCCAAATGGATCAGATGACCTCTGGATACATTAAGGTATGACCCCCCCCATCCCCCTTTGCTCACTAACCTCCTCCCACTCCACAAAGATCTGAATGAAAGAGTACATGTTTGTCTCTAGAACAGCAACACTTTGTATGGAAAAGCCTAGTAGAGCATCACACAGGGGTCTTAAGTAACGGGAAGGGGGGGGGGAAGGGGCGCTAGTGAGCCACAGAGAGGAGGACCCAGGCCCATAAGCCACTCTAACCACTATCAAAACCCTACTCTACCGCCATATAGGTGTAACCTGTAGCTATGAGGGCTATTGGGGTGGTAGATAGGTGGGTCACGTAAGGCTGGTGAGATGGACTTCTGGCACTCTTTATGTGACGTTCACAACCGTGCCCTCTAAGGTGTCCCGTACATCACAATGGTTGCCCCTCTCACATCCGAGTTTCAAGTTTATTTAAAAATTTTACATAACGTCCAATCGGGCTTCTAAGTGGTGAACATTATCTTAAAAACATATGTGGAATAGCTATACATCCTTTAAAACAACAACCATTATTAAAACCATTTAAAAACAAACAGAAACGAAAAAGGGAAGAAGGGTAGAACTACAGTTTATCAAGTAAGAAAGAGAACATTTAGGGAAAAAACAAAAGGGAGGGTTTCGAAAAGTATGTAGCCCTAAAAAGGGCATTTAGGTCTCGAAAGCATCAAGAAAAAGAAATGTTTTTAAATTCGTCTGAAAATGGTGAAGAGTTGATTCTTCCCGTAAGTGGACCGGAATATTATTCCGAAGAGATGAAGCGCTGACAGAGAAAATGGTAGACCTCACTTCAGAGACGGGACAGATAAAAGACTTTTAGAAGATGATCTTAGAGTCTTAGAAGAACTATAAGGAATGAGAAGGTTATTGATAAATTCTGGTTGACTATTTTGTCTAGTTTTAAAGGTTAGTAAAAGAATTTTGTATGTGATTCTATGTTCTACTGGATTTAGACATTTTCAACTTGGACACTCTCTCTTATTTTTCTCAGAAAATATATTATAAGCCCTTCTTGTGAAATTTCACTGACTAGGCAAAACTAGGACAAACGTATAAATTTATTTATATCTGCAATAGAGAATGATACACTTGGGGCTCCTTTTATCAAGGTGCGCTAGCGGGGTTAGCATGTTGGACATTTCATCATGCGCTAACCTCCGCGTCAAGCCAAAAAAACTAATGCTTTGTCAATGGAGGCATTAGCGACTAGCGCGGCAGGTGGTTTAGTGCGCGGTGTTCCTCACGTTAAACCCCTACCACACCTTGATAAAAGGAGCCTTTGGTATGGTAACAAATGGAAAAATTATTGTTCAAAATTAATTAAAGATTTGATCCCTCGATTCTACAGTGCTGTGTACGCTTTTCAGTGCTGTAGAAATGATAAATAGTAGCTCAGGTCTTCCAATCCCCAGGTTGGTTGAGGCTGCCAAAGGTTGTGGTAAAAGCGGATAGTGTAGCTGCTTTTAAGAAAGGTTTGGACAAATTCCTGGAGGAAAAGTCCATAGTCTGTTATTAAGACATGGGGGAAGCCTCTGCTTGCCCTGGATCGGTAGCATGGAATGTTGCTACTCTTTGGGTTTTGGCCAGGTACTAGGGACCTGGATAGGCCATTGTGAGAACGGGCTTCTGGGCTTGATGGACCATTGGGCTGACCCAGTGAGGCTATTCTTATGTTCTGGTTTGAAGAAGCGCTTACACCCCCTGGGGGTTGGAGCCCTTGTGCATGGCCCCAGCTAAGGACTGTTATGCAGTGACCAGACTACAGTAATTTGAGAGGCAGAAAATAGGGATAAAGTCCCTGATTAGTTGTGACTGAGCTGGAAGCCCAAAGGAGCAGAAGGAAAAGTAAGAGACTGCAGTCAGAGATGTGTTCCATTCCTCCACAGAGAAGAGATTTAACTGATAAATTGCTGGATTAGTTCCAGGAGACAGGCAGTTTGCAGTTTACCTTTCAATCTTCAAATCAAGTGTGAAAAATCTAACTATGGCCTGTTTATGTAGTAGGAATAAAGAAAGTGAGAGTTTGCAGATCACATGATTAGACATAAAGGTAGAATGGCTCAGTGCAGCCAGCTGGCACCTCAAGCAGGGGCAAGATGGAGATGGCACTTTTCTCCCATGGATCTCAACTTCTTGAGGGGATTCAGGATTAATGATATAAAAGTAAATCACACATATTGTACCTCTTCCAGCAACTCCTCGTGCCAGATCTCCAGAGGGTGGGAAATAACTTAACTAATCTACAGGGAACATGTTATTTGTTCCTTTTCGTTTCCATTGGCCTGTATGAAGTTTCCGCTGTCTGCACCATGAATGAATTAGTCCAGAGCTGCAGCTCGGTGGCTGCTTTTTTTTTCATTTGCCCTCATTTCTAACTTAAGAATACTTCTCTGCTGCCTTTCTGTGCTAAGGAAACTGCCTGTAACAATCACAGAAGTCTGTGTTCAATAAATGCCAAAGGATAGTGGGCATTTTGGCATCTCGCCAATCTCATCTCCCGCTCCCACCTGTAGCCTCCTCCTTCTGACCTGGGAAGTGAGAATCTCTCTCGCGTTATCTTCACCTTGTCTTGATAGCAGCTCATCTTCTTGCATTCATTCCTGGCCATCCACCTTTTATTTGAAGCCTTTGGGGAGTTGTTTCAGATTTTTTTTTTTTTTACCTTTTGAACTTCAAAGCATTTGCCTTTTTGTTTTCATATTTCAATCTCATTATGCACATATTAATAATTTTAGAACATCTATTACAAATAGTTCATTTTTTTCCTGTCATACAAAGGCCTGTGTTTTAAATTAATATTTGGACTTTTCTGCCTGCCTTGGGGGGTAATTCAGTCAACTGGAGCCTCAATCTAGCACCCCTATGTCATGCGCTTAATGCCAATTCTGTAAAGGCAGTTTAGTGTGAGGTTGGCATTGGCATGCCCATGTGTAGGCACATCCTCTTCCACCATGCCAATGATAGGCATAAATTGACGTTCTAGGTGTGCCAAGTGAAGCGCAAGCTTTCCAGTGTTCTTTAGAGCAGTGCTTCTCAAAGCTGCCCTGGAGCACCACCAACCAGTTGGGGTTTCAGGTATCCCTAATGAATATGCGTGAGATAGATTTGCATGCCTGTTACCTCCATTATGTGCATATTCATTAGGGAGAGCATGACACCCGACTGGCTGGTGACCCTCCAGGGCAGGTTTAAGAGCCACTGTTCTAAAGTACACATGTACCCAGGAGACCCTCCCAAGGCTGGCTCGTGCTCTGCCCAGGTATCATAGGTGCCACTTTGTAGAACAGTGCCTAGAGCTGGCAACCTTAACTATCTCCCCCTTTTACTATACCGTAATAGCGGTTATTAGTACAGGGAGCCGTGCTGAATGCTCCCGATGCTCATAGAGTTCCTACAGCTTTATATATCGATTTTCAGCAAGTTTTGGAAGAGCTGAAATACCTGGTCTTCTTTTACGTGTAAAAAGTTAAAGATCTCTTTATCGCACTTTGGGCGCAGTGGCGTAGTAAGGGTGTGCAACACCCCTCCTCCTCCTCCTCTCCGCCCCCTACCTCTAGTTGTTCACCACCATGAGCAACAACTTTAACCTGCTCCTGGCGACCGTATTGTCTGGTCCGCTGATGTCACTTCCGCAAAGGAAGTGACTTTAGCGGGAGAGAAGACGGGGTCGCGAGGAGCAGGTTGACATTCGTTGTGCTCATGGCGGTGAACATCTAGAGGTAGGGGAGAAGGAAGGGAAGGGGCATGTGTGCATCAAGGGGGAAATTGGGGGGGGAAGTTGGAGTGGAGATGAGGGTGGGGGAGGGGCGCCACCACCCCCAGGCACCTCTCACCCTCACTATGCCACTGTGTGGGCAGCCTGTCACCCTAGTCAAGAAAACCTCCTTTTAGATCAGGGGTGTCAAAGTCCCTCCAGGAGGGCTGCAATCCAGTCAGGTTTTCAGGATTTCCCCAATGAATATGCATGAGGTCTATTAGCATACAATGAAAGCAGTGCATGCAAATAGATCTCATGCATATTCATTGGGGAAATCCTGACTGGATTGCGACCCTCCAGTAGGGGACTTTGACACCCCTGTTTTAGATGAAACGTTGACTTCCCTTTTTTTGTCTCCCCAGGTACACAGTCCTGCACAATGGGAATCACCAAGAGCACGAAAAACTTCCCATCCATAATGACCCAGAATCCCAGGAATCCTGTTTCTGACTTGCATGATGCATAGGGTCTTAGTGGCCCCCGTAATCCACAACTTCCTTGGCGTGTGCTCACATGAATCAAGTGTGAGGTCCAGAGGAACAAGAAACAAGGAACAAGGTCTGATCCGAAGAGCTCCACTGAGGCACTGACATTTTGGAGTTTGAACCACTGACATTTTGGAGTTTGAGGTTCATCTGGACCTCACTGGTTTTAAATACTTCTTTCCTTCCATCCAGACTTTGTATGTTCCGTAGAAAATACTGTCTTTGTATCCCGAAAAGACTTAAGAAGGGATACCACATTTCGCTTTGGGATGCAGTTAAAGCAGGGCAACAGTTAGCCAATTGCAAGCCCCGAGACATGCAGCTTTCACTGGATTTAAGATAGTTTTGGAAGTAGCATTTATAATTCACAAAGTCCATGTTCCAGAGGTATCTAGAGGCAGGTGGAGGGAATGCAGGCCAAAATGGCCCTAGGGTTGTATTTCTATATAGTATTACACCAGCTGTGAATGCCATGCGAGTATATATAAGGAGACCCGTTAGACGGACTGCATTACATAGAGGTGTGGTGACAACAGTGAATGTCCTGACTGCCTTTCACACTCTCATGTCCACCTCTAACACTAGTTTCATTCAGAGGATTCAATGGGACCATTACATATTCATATTTTGCAAAGTTTGGCAGCTGAAGTCTAGCAGCCAGTCTTATAGGGAAAGCCCGAGGGAGACAAGATTATTATCTACACTCAAAATCCAGAACAAACCAGTTGGAAAGGTTTCACTGCAGGATGAATGGATTTTTCCTCCCTGCAATGGATAACTGGGTTTAATGGAAGGTTCTTGCCACTAAGAGATACCTTAGAACTGTGTTTTTCAGCTCAGTCCTGGAGTCCCCCCTTGCCAGTCAGGTTTTCAGGATATCTACATGAATATGCATGAAATAAATTTGCATATAATGGAGGCAGTGTATGCAAATCAAGTTTATGCATATTGTCACTGTGCGTCACCAGGCCGGGCCATGCCCAAGCGGTTATGGCCGAGACAGCCCAGAGCACACGGTGCTGACCGAGTGGCTAATCAATTCCCAATTGGAATGGTGGATCAAGTACTAAAAACACCTGGATTGAGTCAAACTTAAAGTACTTTATTCCTTCAGGAACTTCAATTTTCAGAAAAATCCCAAACAACATACACGGTTCAAAAAGGAAACTTGGCGTTCAGAAATATATTCCAAAATGGCCTCCCTTGGGCCTGTGTCCTTCCTGGTCCACTCAAACTTACACCAGGGAATGCTTGCAACCCCAGTACTATATTCAACTGGTTCAAAAATGTTTCCACACAGTTTCTATTCAAAATTATCACTGGCAGCGTCAGACTGGATCTTGCCTCTGAGCTCTTCTGACCACAAAGCCCAGGGCAGAAGGGACCTCCTCCCACAGCGACCATTGGTTGTGGTCCCTCCCCAACAGGTCCCACAATCCAGTCAAAAGGAAACCCAAACAGGAAAAGATATCTAAAAAAAAAAACAAAACCCACTGCCAGGGCTGTGAAGTGCAAACTGCCACAGCCTAGAAAAACTCAGGTTTTCAAAAGAAACTTGCCAAAACCTTCACATGGCCTTAAGGCTCTAAAGTAAACTTCCCAAACTTAAGTTTACTGGGGCAACCCGTCCCTTTACTTCTTCAGCAAATTAGCAAACCGTTTTAACTTCTAAGTTTGCTATTTGGCAAAGTCCCAGCATAACCCGAGTTCAAACACAATCGGTTTCCATGTCACATAGGTCAGTTTCAGTATTTCCCACACTAAAGTCCATGACTTTTTCAGGGTCTAAATACTCTTCATGTTCAGAAGTTTCACTCATAAAATCTTCTAACATTTCAGAATCAATAGGGTTAGATCTGACCCATGTATTCTGTTGAGGCAGGCTGCTTCTAGTCCTAGGCACTAGTCTTCCTTCAATACAACTGTCTCTTCAGCTTGAGTTGGTTCAGTGGCTGTTTCCCTCCTGAGCACTGCTGCTGGCCCTTATAAGCCTCAGGATAATGAACTGCAGGTGTTGCTTGTTCCTGGCTAAAGTGGAGACCAGAAGGTTCTTGGTGTTGCCTTGAACTGGGTCCCCCATGAATGTTGTGAGTCCCCCTAGGAACACTGTTCTCAGCACTATTAGTTCCACCTGCACGTTGTTCCCCCTTAATTCAGGTGAAAACAAATAGGTATTTTCCTGCTCATGACTGAACCTTCCCAGACTGGTTTTAGTTTTGGGTTGAGGTGTTGGTAGGGTTCTTCCATTTTGGGACAGTATTTTTCCTTGCCTAACCCTGGGCACAGTGACGATATTCATTGTGGATATCCTGAAAACCTGACTGGCAAGGGGATACTCCAGGACCGAGTTGAGAAATGCTGCCTTAGAAGGATTCAAATCAGTGTTAAAGCCGTATCAGGAAATATATCACCTCAAACAGTATTTTGAAAACATATCACTGGAGGAGTTATAGAAGTGGACTTGCCAGTCAGTGCTTTGATGTGGGTGTCCTCAGTTGGGTACCTGGATGGAACATACTCAGCTCCCCAAAGACTGATAATATCCCCCACAAAACCCTGACTAGACAGAGGAACTAGAGTTCATGCAGTGGCGTAGTAAGAGGGGGAGGGGTCAGACCTCCCCCCAGGCACCGTGTTGGTGGTGTCACTGGCACCTATCCACCCCCAACGCCATGCTCAGGCTTCCATTCCACCCAGTACCTCTTTAAAATCTTTGCCAGTGCAAGCAACTACTGTAGCCTGCTGCTTGCGCTGGCCTGGCTCCCTCTGAAATCACTTCTGGGTCGCAGGGCCAGGAAGTGACATCAGAGGGAAAGCCAATGCCAGCACAAGCAGCAGGCCGGCTAAGGTGCTTGCGCTGGTGAAGATTTAAAGAGGTACGAGGGTGGGAAGGGAGGCCGTGAATGTGGTGTGGGGGTGGAGAGGACGGCGTGGGTGGTGCCTCCATCCTGGGCACCTCCTACTCTCGCTAAGTCACTGAGTCCAGGTAACAGGTAGATAAATGTTTAGGAATTCAACAAGTTCTTCAAAACGTTTTAAGAATGCTCTTTTCAGGTTTCCCCTTACAATTCTGAATGGTGGTTTGGAACTTGTACCACAAAGGGTTAGATCGCCCCTATCAAATAATTCTGCTTTCCTAATTTCAGCATCTTGAGCTGAATACAAACTTGTTCTGGGGAGGGCTGTCATTTAGGAATTATTGGGGGAAACCGAAGTCCCAATGGCTGCTTTCGATCTGGCCAGGCTTAGGGAGGAGTGGCTTTTTGATTCGATCTGCAGCTTCAAGCTCACTCCATTGCCCCAGGTACATTAGTCAGATTGTGAGCCCACCAGGACAGATAGGGAGAAACACTTGAGTACCTGAATGTGAACCACGTAGGCTAGAAGTGAGTAAAAATAAGAACTCAAATATGTGGGTTTAACATAGCCAACTACAGGAAGCATTTGAAAAAGTGCAGCTGAATGTTGACTGGATAGATTTCTCCCTAATACTCTCTTTATTTTTAATCAAAATGTCTCTGACTCTAGTGAGTAACCTCAGGATACCAAGAGACTTCCCTGGGCTGTGGATTTCCAAAATCTTGTCAGCACTGCATCACTGAAGCCCAGTGCCCAGGAAAGAACCTATGAAGTCAACACTTGCATGAAGCTAATGAGCAGGAAGACGAATAACACAAATGCCAGTCACAGTATTTTGTCATATAATCCTTCCGCCCATTTACACGCAGTCCACAAACCATTACCGATTTCTCTATACACGGGGCGCCATGACCCCCCCCCTCCTCAATGTTGAACACAGGTTTGCTGTGAAACTTGGAATCTCACATCATATCTTTGAACCAAGGGGAACCAGCAAGCTCTGGGCTCACATCGACTCCTGGAAGATAACCAAATCCAAAGACGAGGGCCTTTGCCACAGACAGAGAATACATATTTTGTTACACTTGTGAAAATCGTGTACATATTTTTCTTTTCTTTAATGTAAATTGACTTTATTTATTTTCAGGTGAATGAAATTTTGTGAATAGCTTCCAGCATGTTTTTTGTTTTGTGGATTTTTTCTTTCTTGTTGCTATGTGACAGACATTTACTGTAAAATAACCAGGTTTGAACAAACTTTAAAAATATTGGTAACAAAAGGCTGCGTGGTTGCTGAAAAAGGTTCAAGACTCAAGACGTTGCATAAAGATGCAATTGCAGGGAACCCCTTCCCCTCTGTCCATGCTGAAAGGTTCTTTAGGCTGCATCATCCTTGGATGGCAAGAGCTCTAGAAGAATTAAAGGGAACCCCCATTCCAAACACTCCATATATCAGAAAATGTACAGTATCAAAAGAGAGCAAAGTCTCCTTAATGTGTTGTGCTGTGCACAGGAGAGATACAGCTGGAATGGCCGGTCTTGTCCAAGCAGGGATATCCCTTTTTGCTGTGATGTGATTGCTGTATATTTCATTAGACTGTGTAACAGATAAAATAATTCCATTAAACATTATGCACTTAAACCTCTGTTAGCTCTGCATTTGATTCACTATCAGAGGAGACTGAGTGATAGAGACAAGATGAGAAATGATAAAGGCTGATGATGCAAGAGTCCCTTCACAGTCTGCATAACATCCACATGAAGAATGCTTGCAACCTTCCAATGTCCCAGTCTGTCCAGGAGACTCAGCAGATTCCTCTGCCTCCAGCTCTTGTAATTCTCTTTCGAGGAAAGAAAACCTGAAATCATCTGATGAGTTGCAGCAAAAGAGACTGGCCAAATGAAAATCAGAGAATTACTACCACAGAACTCATAAGTGGGCATCTCCTTGTAGTAGGGTTGCCAGATTTTCCAATCTGAAAATCCGGATACCTAGACCCATCCCCGCCCTGCAACACCCTAATCCCGCCCTAGCCCTGCCTCCGCTGCCTGCTCTTGTTGGACAGAGAGGAAGTCCACGCATGTGTGGACTTCCACCCTGACTGACATGATTTGAGGAGGCTTTTCAAAACCTGGAGAAAGTGCCAGGTTTTGAAAAGGCGTCCAGGGAAAATCGGCACCCTGATGCTACACAGTGAGAACCCATTCTAAAATGAATCTGGGCACCCAAATTCCATTATAGAATACTAGGGTAACCCAGTATTGGTGCTGCTTACATTCAGACACCTCCAGTTGCACAAGGACCTCAATGTAGCTGAAGTGTGCGTAACCTGCATGTTAGGCGTGCAACTGGGAACCCCACCCATGCATGCCTCCTTGCACTTATGCAGTCCCCTCAAGAATTGTGCATATGGCGCTTACACACATACAGCCAACCAGAAAAGTTGACCCGCATATTCCACAGTTAAAGCAAAATACAGAGCAAACCAAAAGAACTGTGGAGGCCGATGTTTCTGGTTGAGACTTTTATTAAAGTAGAAAAGTCAATAAAATATCCACAACTTGTACTAGAGGACCCATCACGGTCCGTGTTTCGACCCAAGTGTCTTCCTCAGGGGTCCAGGCGTCGGTGATAAAGTCCTCTAGCGTTACCGCTGAGCGGCTTACACACATGCTTCTTTATAGAGAGAGATCCAACTACAGGTTGCTGATGTTGGCTAGGGACAGGGAGCCCTTAGCCTACTAGAGAAGATATAAGCTACCAGGAATGGGCTGGCTGGGTGGTTCTGTGACATTGCTCTGCAGTGCCACGTGGGAGGTGGTCAAGGCAGGAAAGGGACTTCTATACTGACTTTTTGTAGAATTACAGCCATACTCAAAGTGGTTTACATACAGGTACTTCCTTCAAGCTTTTTCCCTGTCTATCTAATGTACCTGGGGCAGTGGAGGATTAAGTGAAGCTTCTTTGCCACCTAATGGCATCACATTCCCTAAGCCCTCTGCTCTCAGCCAGAGTTCAAACCCATCTTCTCCCACTGATCCTTCTTGTGACCAGGGGCACAACTCCACCTCCTCAGGTACCAATCTAATCCCTCTGGGGCAGGGGAACACCAATTGTACCAAACCAGCCTTCAGCTCAGGTTTGTAAAGGCGAATAGCCAACACCAAACCTTAACCTATACCCTCCATCACACGTGAAAATGGTCCAGAGATTGGATGAAGTGTTCATACCATTTCCTGAGTGCCGACAGCATCAGGCCTTCACAATGCCCTGGATTGAGCATCCAAAGTGGTAATGTATTTCCTGGTGTCTCACAAACCACCTATGCTACTCTTTGGGTTTTTGCCAGGTACTAGTGACCTGAATTGGCCACTGAGGACAGACTACTGAGATTGATGGGCCATTGGTATGACCCAGTAAGGCTATTCTTATGCTCGGGTCCCTCTGTACCACCCTGTGCTAATGCATTCATGCTTAACTAGGGTTACCATATAACCTCCCCCAAAAAACAACAGACACATAACCCCATCCTGTTCGGCCTCCAGCCCTGCCTCCAGAAAGCTTCCTGTCTTTGCGAGGAGCTCTGGCTGCATCTGGAGCATAAGCGGATGCATGTGATGTTATCCGCACATGCTCGGAGGCCCTCCAGATGCAGCCGGAGCTTGTAGGGGCTTTCCAAAACCCGGACAAACTCTTGGTTTTGGGAAGTCAGTCCTCTAAAAGAGAACTCTCCCCCACCCTTTGACTTTATTGCTATGTGAAATGGATCAGTGCGACTTTAAATAAAAATGCCTTTTATTTAGATTTGAACTGGATCAGTGAAACTTCTTCTCTTAAATTAGTAAGTGCAGAATTCCACAGCGATGGGGCAGTGACTTAAAAAATGGTTGTGTGCATCATATAGAAATGATTAATTGAAGGAACAGATAGATGATGGGAAGCAGATTGTAGAGATCTTGAAGAGTTGTATGGGATTAATAACCTATTTATAAATTCAGGACAATTAGTAGTATGGATTTTAAAGGTCAAAAGAAGACTCTTGTATGTGATCCTACTGAAGTCTTGCTTCTAATTTCAGGTTACTCTAGATCAGTGTTTCTGAACTTGGTCCTAGAGTCCCCCCTGGCCAGTCAGGTTTTCAGGATATCCACAATGAATATGCATGAAAGAAATTTGCATATAATGGAGGCAGTGTATGCAAATCAAGTTTATGCATATTCATTGTGGATATCCTGAAAATCTGACTGGCCAGGGGGGACTCCAGGACTGAGTTAAGAAACACTACCCTAGATCTAGCTTATTCTGCTGAAGGAAATGTCTCAGTCCCACAAAAAATATCATACCCAGCTGCCTTCCTCCATGCTAAATCATCTTATGCTCTTCAAGGACTGGTCTATTATCCTGCCAGTCCTCCTTCCCTGTCTTTTCTCTTCAGTTCTGCTTCTGAGGTTGGCTCAGTCTAGCTCTCCGTCCCTTCCTCTCTAGTTCTTGCTTTCTCTGCCTAGCATAACCTTTGGCAGCTGTCTTTTTTTTTTTCTTTTGCCCACATGGGAATAATCACAGTTTGTTAAGTGAATTGTAAATTGATTTCAACGTTTGCTTGTGAGACGTCAATATGTCAGACTTGTAAACAGCCAGCCCGTCATTTCTGCAACTTGTAGACTTGGACTGAGACTCAGAAAAGAACAGGCATTGTAGATTTCTAGCACTTGTCCTGGATAACAAGGCTGAATAAGGAACAGGAGGTCCCCCAGCTCTTCCAAGAGCCCAGATGAAGTCCCAGCAAAGACCACTAACAAAATATCCCAGATTAATTCCGTTTTAGGCAGTCCTGCACATGGGGATTAGCATTACTTCATTGTATTTTCTGTTCTTTGGGGTTGTTTTGAGGCAGAATTTAGTGAATAGAGAAAAACATTATTACAGTATTTTTTGGGGGTTGTTATATTTAATCCAGATTTACTGGAAAAAGAGGGCAAAACCCTACATTTTGTAATTTCTCAGGGTGTTTAAAGCAGTGGCTGGCCAAAGCCTGAGAGATTAACATAAGAACAGCCTTTCTGGGTCAGACCAACGGTCCATCAAGCCCAATAGCTCGTTCTCACGGTGACCAATCGAGGTCACTAGTACCTGGCCAAAACCCAAATAGTAGAGATTCCACACAGAATCTCAAGGAATAGCAAGATTCTGGAATCCCAAAGAATATCAACATTCCATGCTACCGATCCAGAGCAAGCAGTGGCTTCCCCCATGTCTTTTTCAATAACAGACTATGGACTTTTCCTCCAGGAAATTGTCCAAACCTTTCTTAAAACCAGCTACGCTGTCCACTCTTACCACAACCTCTGGCAATGTGTTCCAGAGCTTAACTATTCTCTGAGTGAAAAAATATTTCCTCCTATTGGTTTTAAAAGCATTTCCCTGAAACATCATTGAGTGTCCCCTAGTCTTTGTAATTTTTGATGGAATGAAAAATCGATCCTCTTGTACTTGTTCTACTCCACTCCGATTCAAGCACTGTGGAAAAAAAAGGACATTATTTCTGAAGGGCTAGCTGGGTCCTTCTTGTGGGAACATTTAAAATGATTTATAAATCTGATTCAGATCATCAAGAAACCCAATCAACAAACAAGTGCCAAAACTCACCATGCTGTGAGCTACATACAATAATTATCCTCACTGAAGGTTTCTCAATTTCTGCCACAATGATACATGAGGGGTTCTCAAAATGATTAGTTTTGTCTCTTTTTACAGAGGTTTGTGTAAGACTGAAAAGCAGTGCTGGATTGAACCTCACCAATCTGTAAATGAAGTATCTGCCATTTTGGCATCAGGTCTACCCAATCAATGAGGTGGCGTCAACCTCTACTACTACTAATCATTTCTCTAGTGTCACTAAACATACGCAGCGCTGTACATCAAAACACAAGACTCCTTGGGTTTGGGGACCTGAATTGGCCGTGTGGATGGGCTAAGGGGCTTGATGGACCATTGATTTGACCCAATAAGGCTGTTCTAATGTTTTATATACAGATTCTGGCTAATATCCCACGCTGGGGTCCGCATAGCTAAGCATATTCATTTAAGTTGGCTTTCAGCTGTCCTAACTTGTGTGGGAACCCGTGTCATCATGAGTTATGGCAAATGCAGATCCATAGCTGATATCCAAATTTGCAGGCAACTGAGACACCGCCATCTGTCAGTCTTCTCTGATCAAGTCATCCACCCAGTCAATGTGCTCTTATGTGCACATGTTGTTGGGTGACCAGAACAACCTTAATCGGTTACACCTGTTCTTCCCCCTTTAAACTTTTTTACCCACTCTTAAGCCTATCACTGATTCATGGTGCTATGTCCATACTGAGTCAATATATGATGGTGAGTTTCCATGTTTCATTCCCTCTCCCAAAAAAACATTACTGCACGTTGTTCTTCAATGGTGCAGTCTTGCAACTGAGAGTCCATGTTTCTAACCTCACAACTAAATCAAAAAAACAAGTGGGGAAGGGGCTGCACACATCAGCCTTAAAAATAACAAGGTTTATTAATTATATTTATACATTAGAACATATCACATGTATGAATACAAAGTCCGTTTCCTTTGCTGCTGGACCCAACCTGGTCCGTGTTTCAGCTTCAGATGAAAAGCCTTCCTCAGAGGTGAAGGTATCAGTCCAGCAGATGGCGCTGAGTCACAAAAATATCCAAAACAAATGCTCCGAGCTCGTGTGAAAAAACAAGAGCTAGGAACGGCGCTTGAAAACGTAGGATTCTCGCTCAAAGTGCTGCGCGGCAGTGAGGGGGCTAGCAGCAGTAAAGCTAAGCCACACAACTAAAGGCCGAATGCTGCAATGTATGAGTATATCCCACCATATGCTGCTTATTAAGATATGTCAATGTGTTGGCATTGTAAAGAAGAGATGTGAACAGTTTTACTGCTGTAACTGTCTTTTCCCTACATTTGGCTTGTTTTTGCTTTACGCTGCCTTGAGTGAATTTCTTCAAAACTGATAAATAAAGCATAAGCAAATAAATCTAAAACACTTGTACATAAAAGCTGAGGCTTTTTGCTAACTTCATATTGAGCATTAACAGATTATTAAAAATAATAATTAAAGAAAGAAGAGCTAGTGCACAAAATTAGACCACAATGCCACCTGGTGTTTACCCACAGCATTACAGCTTTCTGCACCATAGTAAATGATGGCAGATAAAGACCCAGGGTGGTCTTTCCAGTCTACTTTTTTTCTTCAACGTTTCTGCTGTAGAGGTCTGCCTGGCACTGTCATTAGGTTCCAACTACTGAAGTTGTTCAAGCTCATTCCAGTCTTTCTAAAACATCCCTAAGTAAGAACAATTATGTTGAATCTCTAAGGGAGAAGAGGGAATAATAGATAGCATGGTTAGGCAGACTAGATAGAAAAAATGAAGGCAGATAAAGCCAAACGGCATATGTTTCTATATGAAATAATAGGGGAAAATAAGGAGGAGGTCCCCCCCATCTCTTTGATAAGAATGCCAGTCTTCAGAGTCTTCTACCCAAACCCTGGTGGCCTACTGGTCCATACCTGGTGGTCTCGGGGTCCCTTGGGCAGAAGCGATAGCCAGTTGCTTCTGTCCTTGCTGGCACTTCTAGCAGTACAACCATGAGATTGCCACTGGAGGCGCTGTTTTGTGAGACGGATGCCACAGGGGCAGAAGTGACTAATATGGAAATGTGACCCCCCTAGAGGTAGCAATGCAAAACTACTGCATCCCTATCAGAGGAGCTGTTGTCAGGACTGTTGTCCTCTGTTGAGGCCATTTACAGACAACCCTGAATACATCAACTGAAAATATGAATTTCAGCACTTCTACCACCAGGAGTACTATAAGACATATTTTACTAAATTAGTCTATATAAGACCTAAGAACAGGATAGAAATGCTGTAAAGGCTTTTCCATTGATGGCAGAGCCCTTTTTATCCACACTGGTATACAGCAAATATCTGATACTGTTATTTGTGTGGAGGATAATTTTACAAAGGCATTTTCACCCATATATGAACTTGAACATGTTGCTGGTAAAAATCAGCCTGTGCACAGATGACAAAGAGTACAAGTGACTTTAGTGTAGGTTTTGGGCAAAGCTACAATTAATGTGCATACTGAGAAATGTAGGATATATGAGGGGATAAAAGATTGTAAACAATTACCTAAAAAAAAAAAAAAAAAAAAATCAGTTTTCTTGCATATACTTGAAATGTCAAGCTAAAACTAAATTCCCCCCCCCCCAAATAAAACAAGAAATTGCGTACCCATAATTTTCCATCATTTATTTATTTATAGGTTTTTTGTTTTGATATTTATATGTTAAAGGTTCTTTTCTTGTGATCCTAAGACACAAGACCGTGTGTGTGTTCCAGCGCTCTACTCTGCAGAGATGCTGTGACACTCCAGCTGTACACCACAGATAAAACCCATATCCGAGACTTAGCTTTGTACAAAATAATAGAGTCTTACACATTAAGACAAGCAACTGGCAACTCCACCCCCCTTTCTTAGCTGCCTCTTAATTAACTGTATAAACATACAAAAAGATCTTTAGAAAGCAGGTTTATTTTACATCAATGCTATCACTTTGAGTTTTCCTTTTTATATGATTTATAAACCCAGAGTGAACAATGTGTAGCAGTTCAATCATCCAACCCATTTCTCGTCTTGCTGATCCCTCCCCAACCCGTAGAGGGCAGCCAAGATCCTCTCAGATGTAGTCATCCTCTACAGGCTCTCCATTCACATCGCAGTAATGGATAAATATGGCAGCCACCCTCTGAAATACACCTTTTTTAATTTGCCGCAGTTCAGAAATCTCTTCCCCAATGGTCTCCATGCATATGTCAGCAGAAAGTTGCCCTTTCCTCCGCGGGGCGTAGATTGTAGCTGAGAAATCAAGCACACAAAGAGAGGGATGAAGGACAGAGAGCATTGCTTTGATATAAATTTGTATCTAAATAGTAATATGGCTACTTGTTTAATTGATTAAATTATAAATAAATTGAGCTTTTATTTTAAAAGGATTAAATTACTATGCAATTGCAATGTAATTTGAACGTATTTTTGTATGTAAGTGTGGAACGCGCCCTGGATAAGGGCGGGATAAATAAAATAAACAAACACTTGTATGAAGATTTTTTCCACATTGGTGTTTTTTTGACAGGGCCAAATTCACTTTAAAAGATATGAACTGCAGAACTACTGACTAGCAACACTGAACAGACATATCAGACCACAGAGTATATCTTAAGCATAAGGCATCCTTTTCACTCAGAGAGCGTATATTTGTGCAAAACGGTTCAGATGACATAGATACAAAGAAAGATGATCCACTCGGGGTACACAACTAATACATATATATCTCTGAAAATATCACTAACATTCACATTTGTTCTGAGTTTATGGCATGGACAGACAGACTAGATCAGTGGTCTCCAACTCAAACCCTTTGCAGGGCCACTTGGCAATTTTATATGAGGTAAAACTCTTTATAGTTTATAAATCTTTCCTTTTGGCTGTCTTAATAATAATATTGCAATTTATAGCTAAAGAGATATATGATCAAGAAACAGTTTTACTTTACTTTTGTGATTATGATAAACATACCGAGGGCCTCAAAATAGTACCTGGCGGGCTGCAAGTTTGAGACCACTGGACTAGATGGATAGGCCATATGGCCTTTATCTGTCTTCATTTTTCTGTGTAGCCCAATTAATTCATCAATTGGTCCTAGGGAGGTGGTTTGGGTACTTTTAGAAGTATGCAATCTGCCCTCCTCGAGCCCATGGTCCAAAGAGGCCTTTTTGGCAAAAGGGTCCCATCTGCCAGTCACTGTGTAAATTTATAAAATGCCTCTTACATGCAAAATAAATTGCAACATGAGTGCATGTGTATTAATGTTTATAATATAGTGCTTTTGGATTCAGAAGTACATGAATTCTTATAAAAGGCTAAGCACTTACCAAGCCTTTAAAAAAATATTTGCATACCTTTAAATGGCATTTAGATATGTTTTCCCACCCACATGACTTACACAGATTTATCCTATAAGGAGGTTAAAATAAACGATTCCATTCAAGCCAGAACACTTATGAAAATCTACACCGACATCATTAAACATCAGAGTAATTTCCCTGCTAATGTTATCAACTCTGCCCACTGTGGGTTTCTTTACGCAGGAGACAGAGACCACGGCCCACAACAGCTGAAGTCCTGAATAAATGCAAAGTTGGGGTCTGGGTACAAAGGAATACTTTCCAAACAGGAGGATAGAAGAGTTGCTGGAAAAGTACATGGCAATTAGAACGAGTGTGTGATGACATTTAAAGCTGAGATTTGGAGTCTCCTGTGGGGTGCTTAATGAGACATGGCCACTTAATTTGCTTATCAGATTAATCAGGCACTTTACTGTTTACAGTACAGCATGCCAGCCCTGATTTTTCTTTTCATGCTGTGCTTGAAACGACACAATTAAAAAAAAACCCCAAATCTTCAAAACACATACTAATTGACAAACAGAAAATGGTCCAGGGGAAATCTTAAATACCCACTTTTTTCATCGTCCTCAAAGTCGTATCTCGCATAGCTGTTGGGTTCTGCTGTGCGAAGAGATCTGAGCCACGGGAAGTCAGTGATCATGGAATATGGAGCCCCATCCACAATACCTGACAGAGGGAGGAAGAGTGGGGTCAGCATTTCAAAGCAGTCATATGACAACCTAAAAGACTGGGCTTATGGTTGAGTACTGAAGGTGCTGCTTTTACAAAGCTCTGTGGCACATATGAGGAAAGAGGAGAGCTAGCCAAAGGACAAGATACATCTGTCTTGGACTAGGAGTGACATCTTATTGGAGGACTCTCTCTCTCTCTGGGATAGGACTCTGGCACTGTGAACTGGCTACACGAGCAGGTTTTTCCTGTTGATAAGGTATGGAAACCTGATACTGGACAAGCATGCAGCAGGAATCAAATGTTTCACATTACAAAGTGTGTACAAACAGCTTTTCAGTATTAGTTTGGGGCTGGGCTACAGGTCAGAATGAATTCCTGGCAGCCCGTGTGTCTGTTTTACTTTGCAGAATACACTCACTGTTTGGTACAAATGAAGAATGCCTTTATTTAGACTAGTCAAATCAAAGACACCTTCTACCATAAGGAATTTTATGTAAAGCTTTTCAGTAATGCCTCAGATCTTAAGTCTACAAAGGATATGTAGTCTATTTTGATTCAACAATACACATTTCTTGGTTTTCTAACTTGTTCCTAGACACTATCACAAAGCAAAATATAAGGATTCTTGATCGTCCCTCCAGACCAGCACAGACGGATGGTTTACACTCCTCTGCCACCAAATTCTATCAGCAGTACAAGTGGGCTGTGCAGTCCCTCTTAGGAGCAGTCTGTTCTCAGTCTCCAGCAGGTGGAGGGTGGTAAGCCTGTGCAGTCTTCCTTCTGGCCTTGGTAGGGTCTGTTGGAAAGGAAAGGCAGTGCTCTTTCTCTGCCCTTTTTATTGTCGGGCTGAGCTGGGGGTCCCGTGGGAGTCCCATTACACCTCAGGGGTGTCACATTCGGGTGGCCGAGTCCCTCCCCCATTACCCCACTCCTCGATATTTTTCTCTAGAGGTGCCTCAACTGTACGCCTTGCCAAGGGAGAAAGACTACAATTCCGAGTGCCCGTGAGGCCTGCTCCTATTCATTTAAAGGGACCAGAGGCAGTGTTTTTTTCTGCTGGTTTGCAGGGACTGTTTTCATTCATATTTTTTTCTCCCATTCAGCTGCCAGTTCCACTCAGCCTGCTCAGTGTGCTCCCGCCAAGAGCTTAAAGCGGCCAGAAGGGGAACCCTCGTTAACTTTGGAGCCGGTCAGCTCAAGGGTTTCCTTGGCAGTCGCAAAGGGTGAATCGGTCGTACATTATCACTTAACCAAAATATAAGAATTGTTTAGGTCAGATTACATAAACAATTGTTCCGGAGTCATTTGGTCCACCCATTCTTGCAGCTGCCTTTCCAAATGTCAGCAGCCTGTAGTAAAAGACGGCAGATAAAGACCAGCAGCTGCATCTAGTCTGCCCAACAAGGTGGCTAGAGTCAAACTTGTCATTCCACACTTCTGGTCCTCATCTATTATTTAACTTGTTCATGAGTTCACTTGGAAACATTAAGCTAGAAGACGAAACCTTACTATCCTATGCAGACAACATTCTTCTTCTCATACTCATAACAACCAACCAACCAACCTAACGTTGAAGAGAAAATCTCAAACAACATAGCAAGAATTCACACCTGGGCAACTACAAACAAACAAATTAAATGCCACCAAAACCAAAGCCATCTGCTTCCACACAGCTTAGCAAAACGCCCCGACGAGCATTAATCTTCAATCCAGTACCACCCTCGCAGTGGTTGCATCTTAGATGACACACTCACGATGGAACCCCAAGTCTCTAGCCTCAGGAAAAAAGACCATCTTCTCCATGCGTCAATTAAAACTTCCATCAACATCATTTTACACTTCGTCCAGTTGATGATATTGCCTCAGCTGGACTACTGTAACTCAACCTACATGGGTATAAATACCACTTTAGTTTACAAACTGCAGCTCATACAGAACACAGCGGTTAGACTAATCTTCAACCGAAAGAAATATGTCTCGATCTCAGCCTTCTTCAAACAACCTCACTGGCTACCCATCTCATCGCAGATCCTCTTCAAAATATCCTGCATCTTATATCACATAATCAACGGAAATACAGCCAACCCCCTCACCCAACTATTCTCAATGGCCTGGTCCACTTCTAGGAGAATCATAGACAGACTGCAAATAAGTCTGCCTTCTACAAAAAATCTCCACTACAGGCACATGTTCCACTCCATGTTTATCTTCATGGGCGTAAAAGCTTGGAATGACCTACCAGAAATGATTAGAAAAGACACTAATCGCACATCATTCCAGAAGATGAAAACCTTATTCGACCGCTGAAACCAATCACGTCCCTCTTTAAAATGTACTTAAACCTCATCCTACTCTGATGCATCAGATAACCCCAACCAGTCAACTGAGCCTTTCCCGCTCCCTTCTTTTCCTTCCCCTCATACAAGCTCCCCCCCTCTAAGCCCCCCCGCCCAGTCAACCTTCTCTGTAAGTTGCCTAGAGCCTGAATAGGTATGAGCGACACACAAATGGAAGATTAGATTAGATTATTATGAATAGACATGCATCCAAAGATCTCTCACTGAAACCTAAAGCTATGCCTTCCCCTCTACCTTGTTCTTAACCCCTGACTCCATCATTTACTAAGTCCTGTGTAAATAACTTCTGTTATCCTCTCTATTATCTCCTCCCCCAAGCTAAGAACCCTAACCGCCTTGCCTATCTATTACAAAATCAGGCCCAGCCAGTCTTCCCAGCAACACTCCATGAAACTATTGTCACACCTCTATAAACATCCACCATATCCTGAATATTATGTGCAGGTCTGATTATCCTATGTCAAAGGAAATATGACAGAAACAGAAAAGGTAACTGCTGAAAGAAAGGCCTCCATTTGTTTAGGATCTAGTTAACTGCAAAGTAGAAGCAGTGATGATCGAACCTCAGCATTTCATCTCCACCGAACAAAACACATAGAAACATAAAAACATGATGAGAGATAAAGGCCAAATGGCCCATCTAGTCTGCCCATCCGCAGTAACCATTATCTCTTTCTCTCTCCGAGACATCCCACATGCCTATCCCAGGCTTTCTTGAATTCAGACACAGTCTCTGTCTCCACCACCTCTTCCGGGAGACTGTTCCACGCATCTACCACCTTTTCTGTAAAAAAAAGTATTTCCTTAGATTACTCTGGAGCCTTTCACCTCTTAACTTCATCCTATGCCCTCTTATTCCAGAGCTTTCTTTCAAATGAAAGAGACTCGACTCATGCACATTTACATCATGTAGGTATTTAAACGTCTCTATCATATCTCCCTCATTTTAGTTGCCTTCCTTTGGGACTGACTCCATCCTTTTTATACCTTTTTGAAGGTGCGGCCTTCAGAATTGTAAACAACATTCAAAATGAGGTCTCACCAGAGTCTTATACAGGGGCATCAATCCCTCCTTTTTCCTACTGGCCATACCTCTCCCTATGCAACCTAGCATCCTTCTAACTTTCGCCGTCATCTTTTCAACCTGTTTGGCCACCTTAAGATCATCGCATACATTCACACCCAAGTCCCGCTCTTCTGTCGTGCACATGAGTTCTTCACCCCCTAAACTGTACACAAGCAATTTGTTTCACAAAACAGAGAATCATTTTCCTACTAACCTTCTAAAGTATAAATATTTCTCCCCCAGGGGTACTTGCAGTATTTCTTTACATCCTCTTCACTTCGTGTCGCTTCGAGAAAGAATTCATATTTAATGAGTTCTCTAGAGACGAGAGGAAAAAATACAGGCTTCCAGCAATGGTAGGAGAACACAAGTCAAAAAAACAACAACCCACAAAGCCCTGGTCATCTGCAGCACAACATGTGTGTGCAAACCTGTTTTGAGTTACGAGCTAAACAAAATAAATAAATAAATAAAACAATGTTTTACCATCTCTCTCAGACAATGTTTACCCTGCTATCTTCTACTATATTATGTCTGAGAGTGTAGAGCAGGGTTTATTAGAGCTAGAGCCTCAACATTCTGAGGTTGAGGGTTCAAACCCACCCTGGGCAAGTCACTTGGTCCCCTATTGCCCCAGATACGTAAGAAAGATTGTGAGCCCACCAGGAAAGACAGGGAAAAATCCATGTAAACCGTTTTGAGCTCCCCTGGGAGAAAATTGAATGAATAAATATCCAAGTGGGGAAAATGATGACAACAGAAAAAAATGTCAAGTTCCATGGTGCCTGCGTGAGGTGAGTAGCTCATCCCTGCACAGGCGATGGAAATTATGCTCAGACTAACAGTACTCACTGGTTGACATTTGCTATCGTGTCCATCCAGCTGCGAATGCGCACCTTATTCCGTACATTTGGAGGATTGCTAAATTCATGGATGATACAGATGTGGTAGGGATATGGTCCACTGAATATCTTCTTCTCTAAGCTCAAAGTGTCCACCTACAAAATGAAAAAAGCTCCCCAGTTTGTGCAGCCATGAAATTCTAGACAATTGCTTCTGTCACCTGGCTGAGGGGTCAATACAAAGGCTGAAAGATAATCCCAGTTACTTTAAGCCACCCTTTTTTGGTTATATGGTGTTTTCAGATGCAAGTTGGGGGCGGGAAGATCTTTTTTTTTTTTAAACTTTGTACATCTTCCCTCTTTCACGCTTTCAGATTGAATGATTTACACTTTTCCCAATTTTAATTTTTGCATATGGAATGGGGAGGGTTGGATTTTTATTAATATTACATATGAATGATAAGACAATATATTCCTGTGGTTTTCTTTTGATGTATATGGATGTGGATGGGGGGGTGGGAGATATTTCTTTTTCTGTTGTATAATATGGTGGATTTTCAACTGTTATTGTCTTATATATTGTTTAATATTTGGCTGTACACTTGTTGTGAATTATTAAATGAATAAAGAAATTAAAAAAAAAAAGAAAGAAAAGAAAATTTGGGGGCCAGCATCATTGTGGTTACTTTACTACAGTATAAACTCCCTGCTAGCCCCCACCTTTCTCCAACACAGACTAGGATGGCAATTTCTGAATCCTGACTCTACACAGGCAATGCCTATGTTATCTCTACATTCTTCAGAAAACTGCCATTTATAAGGCAATGATAGAAAGAAGCTAGCAATGGACTTCCCCCTGCTCTCTCTCGCATGCAACTTTCACAAGTCCTGAAGTAATCCACAAAAGTTTTGTACCTGCTGCATGGGGCGAAGGTAAATGATCCGGTTCCTCTCCGGCGGCATTGTCAGGATCTGATGCAGAATCTGCTCCATGTTCAGCTTCTTGCATTGGGCATAGTCAAAGCGATTAACTATTGGTGCATTCTCTACCTTTAAATGTTTCAGTACACGGCATCTAGTAGCTGAAAAGCAAAGCACATAGAAGAGCTTCATGGGCAGAAGCAGGCTGATTTCAGATCCCCAAGTGCCACCCAGATACATTCAGGTTTCTGACTTACTTCTCTGTCCAAACGAGGCCTAGAAGCTGGGGGTGCATTACTTAGCTCAAACTCTGCTATGTATTCATTTTTATATACACTGCTTTCTGTAACCAAAGTTCATTCAAAGCTGTGTAGAACAAAAATAACCAAAGCCCTGCATAAGCACCAGCCAAACGGAGAATGCAATTTTTAAAAATGGAGAAAAAATAAATATCATATACCATACAATCAATTCTTTAAATGGATACAACTCCAACATTGTTTAAGGTCCTTTGCCAAAACCTCAGGGCTCACTAGTAAGATACCAAGCTTGATCGATTATAGTAATAAAATTTCTTTTAAGAAAGGAGCTGCATCAACCTGGTACAAAGTATTACGCAACAAGTCCTGTAGATCTGCTGGCACTGAATCTACGTGGATGGAAATTTCTGATAAAGGATGGGAGCAAGTTTGGATATCCACACATAAAACCCTGAAATCTTCAACTATTATTCGATCTATGTCTTTTCCTGCACATAAAGCAGTTTGGGCTCCTCACAAACTGAGCAAAATAAGAACTAATGGATCAGATAAGTGTTGGTCTTGAAATAAGAAGACAGGGACGCTGGTTCACTTACTTTATCAATGTGATTTATTACAACTCTATTGGCAAAAAGTTTGGGTTTCCATTTGCTCTTCGATTAACATGCATGAGCCACTGACCATAAATATCATAAAGCTGGGTAGTCTTTCCATAAAAGCAACTATTAATAATAAAAATAATAATAACAGTTTATATACCGCAATACCGTTAAGTTCTATGTGGTTTACAAAAGATTATTGGGGTACAAGTTGAGTTGACGTACAAGTTGAATTAACTTAAGGGATGTGGGGAACAATTGGGAGAAAGGGCAAGAGAGGGGAAAGAGGGAAGTGGGTCAGCTGTCTAGGTCTTTCGGGAATAGGTGGGTTTTGAGACGAACAGTGCAAACTATTATGAATTCTACTCAACTTAGCTATTAAAATAATTTTCACTCATTGGAAGGACTTTTCAAATGTTGACTACATGGAATGGTGGAACTTAGTAAGCCTAACTGCCAAATATGAAAGAGTGTTTGCTGAAGAAAAGGGATGCTTGCACATTTTTAAAAGAATTTAGAGTCCTATCATAAAATATAGTGACATATCACATCTAAAATGAATATTATTTTTCTAAATGGTAATGTATATCCATGCTGTTAGTTTTCTTGTGTTAACATAGGTTGGCCCTATAAGCATATTGATTTTTGTAAACAATATATTGCTTTGTGAATCATTATTGTAATTTATTTTGTTCGTTATTTGTACTTGTTCATCATTTATCGTTATTTCAAAATTCTAATAAAATTTGAGCTAAAAAAAAATTAAAATGGAGAAAAGACCACAGTATCACATAGGGGTATCCTAAAGCTTTAACACCCTACAGACAACCTTGTGTCAACAAGAAGTTTTGAAAAAAGAAGAAAGACACATCCTCGGGCAGAAAAACTCCATCACAATGTTGTTAATTCATCAGTTAAGTGCATAACTCTCAAAATCAATGCAAAAATCAATATAAAGTGCATATATACAGTGAAAAAAACAAACTTATCTGGAAACAATCTTGTAGCAAATTAGAATGTGCTCATTGTGGCCTGCCGTGACCCCTTACTCTTGAAGCAGAGCTACTAAAGAAGAAATCAGTTTGGTTTTATATGGACCACATTGAGGAATAAACTCTTGTTATTTCATATAAAAATAATAGCTTTATTTATATCCCATCATATCTTTCAGTTCAAGACGGTTTACAACAAGAGAGGCTGCAGGAGTGCAGCGAAGTTACATCAAGAGAATGAAGTAGGAGGAAACAACCAGGCGTGTAACAATTATATAGATCAGAAGGCAGGAACATGCAAGTAGACGTAGAGGAAATCGTCTGAGGAAGTTTAAATGAATTTGTCAAATAAATGGGTTTTCAGTGATCTTCTGAATGATTGGTATGACCAGGGCAGGATTAACCAATAGGCCAAGTAGGCACGTGCCTAGGGCCCGATGAAGGAGGGCATCAACATTGTTTTTTCCAAATGGTGATGGGCCCCGCCCCGATCGGCAACGTGCCCCCCCCCCCAATTGATGGAAAGTAAGACAAGAAAGCAATGTGGGTAAGAAAGGCAACGGGAACTGTAATTGTGCAAGCGGTGCTGCTTACCCAAAGCTTCCCTCTGACGCAGCTTCCTGTTTCCGCCTGGGCGCATGGTGGGGTGGGGCGGGGCAGGGGCCCAGTATACTTCTGTGCTTAGGGGCCCTCGACAAATTAATCCTGCCCTGGATATGATGGTGAGTTAAGGAGTAAGTCACTTAGGGCTCCTTTTACGAAGGTGCACTACGGGTTTTACCGCATGCACCGGATTAGCGCGCGCTAGCCAAAAATCTAACGCCTGTTCAAAAGGAGGCGGTAGCAGCTAGTGCGCACTATTCCGCGGTTAAGGCCCTAGCACGCCTTTGTAAAAGGAGCCCTTAGGGTATTGTTTTATCTTCCTGCTTGCAAGGAAAGTGTCTTGTGAAGGAATCTTTTGGGATTCGGAAAGGTGAATAGTAGTGTTCTGCATGAGAGGTGTAGTTTGTTTCAGAAGGTAGGTGGATGCCATACTGTAGAGTCTTGCTATTATTTCATCTATTATAAAATTTCAGTGAGCTCATTTCAAAGGACTCCAAGAGCACTTAAGCCGAATATAGTCATTTAGGCGTTAACTCCTAGTAGCATTCAACTTTTCTCTGTCTCTCTCTCATCTTGGCTTGACAAAGTAAGCAAACTCCCTAAAAGTCAATCAAGTTCACTTAACAAAAGTCGCAAACAGGAATAGTTCAATGAAACCAATAAAACTTGTTTTGCACCAGCAGGTCCTTAACCTTCTTATAAAAAAATTGTTTTGCAAATTAGTTTGGTTTTGTGTCTGTGACAAACTGTCAGTTTTCCAGAGAAAACATTCAGGGGTCCAAAAGAGCTTTTTGATTCATTCTTTAAGACATGCTGATTCAGGAAAGAAATTTTCAGATCTTTTTCTAAGGGTAAAATTTATTGTCTATTTTCCTGGAATCTTTTGCTAGCCTATAAAAAAGGTACTGGTTAAGGATAAGATGCATCTTTTCTTTCTAAAAACGAGTTTTGCATTCCTTTGGTAAACTGGTAGTTTATTACACTAAGATAGTGGTTCTAAATACATATTTAGAATATTTTAGAAATTGTTGTAACAGAAATGCACCTAACTTTTATACTTTGTAAAACTCTCTTTAAGTCTGTTCACATCCTAAGGAATTTTCTTTGTTTGAAATAATCCCACCTTCTAAGGGGATGAGCAGATTAAGGATTGGAGCTAGGAGTGATGGCGTGTTACAATTATATAAGCAACTACACAGCCCTGATTCTGTGGAGATCTTTCTAAGTTAAGGTGCTGGTCTTTGACCAGAGGCTGCCGCATGCTGGGCACGATGGACCACTGGTCTGACCCAGCAGCGGCAATTCTTATGTTCATGTATAGACAATTTGTCTCATGTGTTGATCTCCCTCACATAAAGAATAATTATGGGGTTATGTTTTCAGGAAATGCATGTAATGCATATAATTAATTGGCATTTCTAATTTTAACCTCAAGTTTAATTTTGATATAAATTAAATAAATATTATTTTTATGAAAATGTGTATTTTTGTGAGTTACTGGCATCAAAAGGTAGCCCATGTTGAGCCGAGATGCAGTAATCGTGCTCAAATCTTATACAGGAGCATCAATACCTCCTTTTTACTACTGGCTACACCTCTCCCTATATACTCCAGCATTCTTCTAGCTTTCTGTGTTACCTTTTCAACCTGTTTGGCCACCTTAGGATCATCACATATTATCACACCCGAGTCCCACTCCTCTTTCGTGCACAAAGGTTCTTCACTCCCTAAACTGTACTGTACATAACCTCGCACTTCTTAGTATTAAATTTTAGATGCCAAATTTCAGACCATTCTTCAAGTTTCGCTAGATCCTTCCTCATGTAATCCACTCCATCCGGTGTGTCTACTCTATTGCAGATTTTGGTATCATCTGCAAAGAGGCAAATCTTAATCGACAGTCCTTCAGCAATATTGTTTACAAAAATGATAAAAAGAACAGGCTCAAGAACTGAACCTTGAGGCACATCACTGGTAACCTCCCTTTCCTCAGAGAGATCTCCATTGACCACTACCCTCTGTTGCTTTCCACTCAACTATTTCCTGATCCACTTTGTCACTTTGAGGTCCATACCATGGGCACTCAATTTATTAGACGCCTGTATGGAACACTGTCAAAGGCTTTGCTAAAATCTAAATACACAACATCTAGCACACTAGCTCTATCCAGTCAAAGAAATTGATCAGATTTGTCTGACAAGACCTGCTTCTGGTGAATAAATGTTGTCTTGGGTCTTGTAATCCGTAGAATTCCAGAAATGTCACTATTCTCTGTTTTAAAAGTGTTTCCATTAATTTACTTACTGTCTTGTAGTTATCCCACTTTGGTGGAGAGGGACCACATTCATCTTTCGCCAGTCTTCCGGTACCATTCCCGACTCTAGAGAAGAATTGATAAGGTCAGCCAGCGGAGCTGCCAGAATTTCCTTCCGTACCCTCAGATGTACACCATCTGACCCCGTTTTGCCCACCTCTAGTTTAGCTAGCTCCTCATAAACCCGATCAATCAGGGTCTACCACACCTCCAGCCCTATTCGTCTTCTGCAGTCCCGCTCCCAGCGTGTCAGCTGTGAACACAGAACAGAAATATTGATTAAGCAATTCAGCCTTATCTTTACATCAGCTTCTAGACATATTGCTCCCCTTCACCTTTGAGTCTATGTCACTTTTGTACTTCTTCCTACAACTTGTAAAAAATGTCTTGTCCCCATGTTTTACCATGTCAGCCTCTCTTAATTTTTCCAGTTATTTTAGCCTGTCTTCCTCTTTCTGCCATCTTTTGTAGTTTATGAAAGCTAACCTCTTATTCCTTACCTTCTCAGCTACTACTTTTGAGAACCAAAGCAGCCTTCTTTTCCTCTTACAAAATGGTTTGTTGCCCTTATAATAGCTCCTTTCAGTTTTGCCCATGGCTTTCTTAACTTCTTCCAGATGTTCCCATCCAGAAAACAATTCCTTGACGTAATCGCCCATCCGAACGAAGATAGTTTCTTAAAAGACTAGAACCTTTATTTTTCAATGAACCCTCTCTACACCTGTCTTAAAATTAAACCACACCATGCTGTGATCACTGGATACCAGATGATCACCCACTGTAACATCAGAAACACTGTCCCCGTTTGTAAGCACTAAGTCTAGTATGACCCCATCCCGTGGGGGTTCCATTACCAACTGCTGGAACAATTCTCCTTGAAGAGAATCCAGGATCTCCCTACTTCTAGGGGACACCGCAATAGGGATACCTCAATCAACATCCGGCATGTTAAAATCACCTAATAGTAAAACTTCCCCTTTTTTAGATAGATTCTGAATGTCTACTATTAAATCCCTGTCCACTTCTATATATCACACCAATATAAATACATTTTCCATTCCCTCTTTCCAGATTGGTCTCGGTCAGTTCTGCAAGGAAAAAGGGTTTCTGGTGACCTCCTTGATTATGAAACTCAACTTTGTGCCAGATGATGTGCTCATGTACATGCATGTCATACTGAATGCGTCGAAAACCCATATACAACAACGCCGTACAAAAACGGCAGCCTCAGGACCACTCTATGCTCCTTTTATTGCTTGTGTCTTTTATTTATTTTTATTTTTTTTAATTCTTACAGCTAACTAGCTGTCTCAAGAGAGCAGACCCCACAGGCACCCAGAACTGTCGTCTATGTCGAACAGGTGGCCAGGTGTACAGTTGAGGCTCCTCTAAATTCAGAAAACTTGAGGAGGGGAAATAGGGGCAGGGACTTGACCCTTCCGAGTGTGGTACCCCCAAGAGGGTCCCCTAAGCTCTGTCCAGACAGCAAAACGGACAAGAAGGATTCCCTAAATCAGATCCAACAGGCCCAAAACAAACCTCAGCACAGACTGTACAATCTTACTACTCCACCTGCTGGAGACTGAGAAAAGATTGATTGTAATAGGGACTGCACGGCACACTTGTACTGTAGCCAAAAGCTAATGTCTCAGTCTCCACCTGCTGGCAGAGGAGCATAAACCCATCCGTTTTTGTGCCGGTCTGGAAGGACGCTAAAGAATGGTGGACTTAGGTCTGTATTTACAAACGAATCCTATCACTGTATAATGTGATTATTTATTTATTTCGATTTATATTCCATCCTCCCCAGAGAGCTCAGAATGGGTTACACGGTAACATACATAATAATTAACAAACAAGGTACAGAAGACTAAGTCAGCTACCATGAAATGCATCTAGTTTGATTGTTCTGGAATAGCAGATGTGTGAAGCATGCACAGGGAGAGAATCCATAGAATATATATGAGGAATGCAGTGGTTTGGGTGTTATAGTCTGTGTGCTATCTTATCCTGATTAATCTAAGATATTTTCTTGTAAATTAACATGATATACTCCTTTAAAATAATAAGAACGAAAGATTAGGTTCTTACATTTGCTAATATTCTTTCTTGTAAATCCTCACTTTTTTCAAGGACCAGTGGGTTGTTTACCTCCTCTCGCCAGGGATCTGGAGGAAGCCTCAAACATTTGAAGCTTTTATCCCCTCCCTCTCAAACCTTACCACTGAGCATGCTCCTGGGTATCCCAGTCAGTCTTTAAGCAACCAGGTACATCTGTAGAGGATAACAAATAAAAGAGAGAGAGGGGAACGGGGAACTCCCTGACAAGCAAATCAATTCTGCTCATATAAACAAATGCAATAACAATGCAAAACGAAATAAAAGGTTATGAAATGGTGCTAAGAGTAGCCTACATTGTCAGAAGGGGGCATCTGAACTAGGGAACCTCCCCCCCAAATTAAGTGTCAAACCCATTCAGAGGGCACTATTATAAAGGCTGGTAAGACACAGAAATCCAGATTACCAGTACTTGTAAGGCAGACAATCAGTAAATCAGAAAGACGCAGGGAGTGTTCCTGGAATAAAGTGAGGATTTACAAGAAAGAAGATTAGCAAAAGTAAGAACCTAATCTTTCGTTCTTGTACAATCCCATTTTATTCCAGGACCAGTGGGATGTAATAGACAGAGTGGGACTGATGAGCCTGCTACCAACACAGAGGAATCAAAAGTGGCATCCTTCTTGGCCAAAAAATATATAACTCTTTGGACAATGTTGTAGCCAATAATGTCCAATCTAAAATCCAATCTATAATTGTCTTACACGCTTAATCCCTCAGGGAGAATACTTGAACTAGGAAAAAATGCAAAATAATTACAAAAGTTCTTTAAATAATGGACCTCAGTATGAGCCCTTGGTGTACAAACGAGGGATTATGGGCTCAGGCAGTAACTCATAGGTGACCAGCACCAGACATAAGTCTAAATGAGAACTGCCCCATACCTCATTTAGTCCTTTGTGATATTATTAATCCAATCAAAATCCCATTTAAATCTTAGTCAAATATTCACACCGGGGGAGAAAAGGTAAAAAATACAAAATAAATAAACTCCCAAGAACCATCACAAAATCTAAAATGATTAAGTGTAAAGTGCAAAAGTACTCACAAAAGTTTTCACAAAAAATTCATGCTAGAATTATCGTGCTCCATTACTTGTTAGAATTTGATAATCTTGCTTGATGTCAACACAAAATATATAACAATATTTAAAAAAAGGTCGTGAAATAGTAAAAAGATAAATACTGAAATCCTCAAATAGAAGTTGAAAAAGCTCATACAAAGTTCATAAAAAAGTGAATAAATAAGCACAGCCACAATTTGTGAGTCAAATTGAGAAAAGTGAATATCCTGTGTAAAGTTCATGCTCCCTCTTAGAAGTTCATAGCACCACTTAATTCATAAGAAAATTCATCCACAATTGTAATTCACTGAGAAATACTCAGCTGAATCTTGTTGGAAAAATCTACTGCCACACAAAATGGCAGAAAACTAGTTAAAACCAACCTGTTTAACCGATTTGTAACCAAGAACCCTTAAACCTTCCCCTGTACTGTTATCACATGTACTTGATTTCCCTACATTGTGACTTTATGTAACCAAAGTCTTCATTGTTATTTTTTTTTGCTGACTGTCCAGCTCTTCTTGTTGTAAACCGCCTCGAACTACTATGGCTTTGGTGGTATATAAAAATAAAATTATTATTATTAATATCACCACTCGACAGAGCTCCGTTTCGCCACCTTCGTCAGGAGCGGAGATTGCCAGAAATAGTTAAGCAAGGCAACAAAGCCTACTGAAACCTGTCAGCCCGGACTTCCACAGCGTGTAACAATGGCCAAAGACCTCTGTCACTCTCGGACACGCCACGCAGATTGATGGAGGAACGCAGTCTGGCTCCGATCCCAGTCGTGCCTCCACGGAACCGCTCAGCCACTGCTCTCCCACTAGCGGATGAACTTGGGATGAGCAAGCTCCGGAGGGAATGGTCCCTGAGCTCCGATCTGATGTGCAGGCTGTCCAGGGGACTTACTGCATAGCAGGGAAACCCCCCCTCCCCCAAAGCAGACTTTTTCTCAACGGTCTGCGATCTCCCACAGTCAAGGATGTCCCGCAGGGAACCTCCACAGCACGAGGGAGAAAACAAATGAAAAATACTTAAAACCATGAAATGAAACACGAGCAGAAATTCCTACAGCCTTGCCTGTAGGAATTAAGACCAGGATACCCAAGAGCATGCTTAGTGGTAAGGTGTGAGAGAGAGGGGATAAAAGCGTCAAATGTTTGAGGCTTCCTACAGATCCATGGTGGGAGGAGGTAAACAACCCATTGGTCACGGAATAAAGTGGGATTGTACAAGAATGACAAAACTCAGAATACAGGGTGCACAACCACCTTCTAGAATTTCAGTGGTACAAGTATCAGACACATATGGTCTCCAAGAAAAGAGAATGAGCGGTATCAAGGAAGTTGAGAGAGGCTGTTAATATTAACGTTCTCTGTAGACGGAGTTAAGTTTACCATAGAGGTAAATGTAGCTTTAGGAAAAGCAGCCCAGCTGTGCCTCTTCAACTGACAGTAGCCACACTTACCATGAATAAACATCATTTTGGGGCAGTCCTTCAGCACAAGGTCAGTGATTCCACAGTTGGTTAATGTGATCCCCACCAAGTTTTTCGATTTGAGGGTCAACACCTGGAGAATGAGAACCACATGAAAATGAAGTTTAGAAAGGTAAAGGGCCAGAGGACAGAATGGTGAGCAAGGACAAGTTCTGGCTCCTGGACATTGGTGGCCAGACACCACTTTTCCTTCTCTGTGCAAGAGTTTTGGAGGCAATAATCAAAGCAATATAGGATAAAGTATGTGAGTGGAGTTAGGAAGAGAAAAAGAGTATCCCAACTCTTTCTCGGTGCTTTTCCAGCAATTTCTTTTGTGCCTGGTCCCACGAAAGAGCAAAAGTACCTGAATACAGTACACCTGCAATCTAGGTGTTGGCTGCATTTCCAACGAGAAACCCCCTTTTGAAAATGAGCTTAGTCTCATGAACCTACAACCTCTGTGGGAAGCCTGAGTTTTAGTCACCCCATGACCAGTGGTATGCAGATGCTAGGTACTGAGGGTTATGGTAAGGTGGTATGTGGATTTGTGATGGCACTCCTAAAGCAGAGCTATGGAGAAGCTCAAGCCTGATTTGTGATTCAAACTACACAACACTTATTATTAGTCCATTATAAGCATGGCAGGAGTGCTGGGAGGCGTGCCATACCACTAAACTAGTTGGTACATGCCGTTCCTTATTCACTACCTGTGACTATTTAGACTGTTCATTTCATCCAGCTGCCCCCTATGCCTGGAACAAATTGCCAGAGTTTGTCCGCCCAGCCCCTTCCCTTGTTTAAAAGCAGGCTGAAAACCCACCTTCAGTCCATAACCTTACTCCCCACCTGCCAGCAGATTAACCGTTCCCCTTAACTGTATCCATGAGATCCTGTTTGTCAGCTCTTTGAGCAGGGACTGACTTCTTTGATACTCTGTACAGCGCTGCGTAACATCTAGCAGTAGTAATATTCATTAAGCGTCTGATATTTCAGACTGTGTGTATTACTATTTTTATCATATAAAACTGAAAGATGGGAGGAAATGTGAGGAAATACTTCTTCATTGAGAGGGTAGTGAATGCCTGAACAGGCTTCCAACGAAGGCTGTAAGACCTAAAAGGCTGGCAGGGTTCTGGTATACATAAGACAGACACATATGATTTGAGTAAATAACAGGAAGCGTCATATACTACTACTATTGCTCATCATTTCTACAGCACTGTACATTAAACACGTAAAAGACAATCCCTGCTTGATAAACACAGTCTAAAAGACAAACAGGGGTCAGGGATCCATGAAGGCAACACAGACTCCTATGTGCCTTTATAAAATGGCACCCAGAACCAACCCCAGAGTTTGTGCATGGACTCAAATGTTTTATAAAAACCAAGTCCATCCCAACTCTGCACCCAGGAATGCTTACATAGAGTTAGTTCTGCATTAAAGCAAGATTTCCATAAAATAGAAAAGCCTGCTTCTCTGAAGTAGCTCCAGGCCCACCTGCACATGATCATCCTCAATCACAGGGTCGCTTGTGCTAGTGGATTTCTCAGCAGTCCGTTTCCGTTTGACAGCCTGTCGAGGTTTTGATATGGTTGCCTCTGAGAAAACAGAAAGGAAACCAGTTAACTCACCTACTCCATTCAGCTCCACGCCTTAGGGCTCAAGCACTTTCCCTAATATATCTTATGCTCGTGTGAAAGTTTCACTCTGTAGTTTGGCACAAACTAGGTCACATATTTTGATCAATCTTTGGCTTATCAAGCAGGTAAAGTTCAAGTATGGTTAGATGACCTGATTCAACAATCTGCATCTTACTGCACCTTTAGAAAATTGGTTAAGACCTATTTGTTCAAAAATTAATTACTTGACTGATGACTATGTCATAGTTTCTTATTGTATTTTTCACTACTGAAATATTGCACTGCTTTTCTGTGTACTTTGTATCATCACTGGAATTTCCAGTCCTCTTATTCTGTGAACCGCCTAGAAGTTTTTGGGTGTTGGCGGTATAGAAAAATAAACTTATTATTATTACATCATTACCAACTGGGAGCTCTGATGAAAATGCCCAGTAGCACACTTAACTAGTCTCAAGTTATACGCTATCTCAGTGGTTTTCAGGATAGCCCTAATGAATATGCATGGAGCAGATTTGCATGCCTGGCACCTCCATTATATACAGATCTCTCTCATGCATATTCATTAGGGCTATCCTGAAAACTCGACTGGCCTGGTGGTCCTCCAGGACAGGGTTGGGGACCACTGCCCTATCTGATCACAGGAGAGCCTCTGCTGTCCACTAGCGACTTCTTTGGATACAGCCTCCGTCTGCAAGGAATACTGTACCACATCCACAGAAGCAGTCACTCCTCTGACCAGCACAAATCTTACCCAGCTCAACACTGCAGACAGTTTTCTCTTACAAAATTAGTCCAACAACTTAACGAGCATCCCATTCCATCCTTTGCACCCCAAATTCATTATACCTCTTCCAGTTTGCTGCTATGTATTGTGGGAGACAAACTCTCAGAACCTAAGATGAGCTTCTCCAGGACCCCATTTCACCATCTGAGTTTTAAAAGGCTACACACTGGCTATAGCACTACATGCTGAAGTCAAAGAATCTGGGTTCAGATTATCTGCTTGTCTGGCAACACTGTAGAGGGGGGTGGACTGAGGCGCTGGGAGGAAAGACTGCTAACAAGGAAGTTCCCCTCTGGTTGGCAAGGGTTCACTTGCCGAGCCCTCCAGGCTAGGAAACTGCAGAAAATGTTAAAGAATTAGAAAAGAAAAAAACTTTCATGTCTATTTCAGCAAAAGAATGGCCTTTTGCATAACATTGGTTGATAGTATTCCAGCAGTCCACTCCTTCACAGTTTCTTTTCCATTCTATTTCCAAGGGCTTCTTTGCATTCAGTTCAGCTCTGTATAAGGAGAACTGGGAACTGGGCTCAGTCTGTATGTCTATGCCTCGGATAACATTGCAAGCATTCTCGCCACTTGCTGTATTATCTAAAGTTCTGCAAAGCATTCTAGGAATCAGGTTTTTTTATCTAAATATTTTTGAGCTATTAAAAAAATGCAGAGGGATAGTCATGACACTACAACCAAATGCCAATTCCAACTTCTGGATCCAGCAACACAGAGGGACGTGAACAGTAACAACCCCGAGGCAGAAAAGTTCCCCATCATCACGGTCATGCTACAACATATACAATGACTTTGAAAGGAATAAGGCAAGCCCCACTTTTCCCGTGAGCTGAGCCTACAGGATTCAAAGTGCCAACCGTGCGCCCGACTTCTCAGGGTCTCAGGAAACCACAGCCTTGAACATAAGAATTGCCGCTGCTGGGTCAGACCAATGATCCATTATGCCCAGTAGTCTGCTCACGCAGCGGCCCCAGGTCAAAGACCAGTGCTCTAAATGATTCCAGCCTCACCTGCGTACATTCCAGTTTAGCAGGAACTTGTCCAACATTGTCTTGAATCCCTGGAGGGTGTTTTCCCCGTATAACAGACTCCAGAAGAGTGTTCCAGTTTTCTACCACTCTGGATGAAGAAGAACTTCCTACGTTCCTACGGAATCTATCCCCTTTAAACTTTAGAGCGTGCGCTCTCGTTCTCCCTACCTTGGAAAGGGTGAACAACCTGTCTTTATTTACTAAGTCTATTTCCTTCATTATCTTGAATGTTTCGATCATGTCCCCTCTCAGTCTCCTCTATTCGAGGGAGAAGAGGCCCAGCTTCTCCAATCTCTCATTGCACGGCAATTCTTCCAACCCCTTAACCATCTTAGTCGCTCTTCTCTGGACCCTTTCGAGTAGTACCGTGTCCTTCTTCATGTACGGCGACCAGTGCTGGATGCAGTATTCCAGGTGAGGGCACACCATGGCCCGGTACAGCGGCATGATAACCTTCTCCGATCTGTTCGTGATCCCCTTCTTTTCTGTTCGCCTAACCCACCTCTCTATACTCATCATGCAATGTGCTCTACTTGCTCTGAAAAGCAGTTCTAGCTCCCTCTGTTAGAAGAAGATGAAGGAAAGTGTCTAATAGGTCTGAGCAGCTCAGCATTGCATTTTGTCAAGCACACCCTCTGCCTCGTCTTAGGGCTCCAACCTTCCCTGAATCTCACAGTTCTCCCGTTTTCTTTACAAGAAGCCCCTGCTCTTAACTCGGGTATGCTTCCGAGAAATGTGACGGGGAAAAAGAACAAACGGTCCATCGACCTACACCAAGAAGGTAATTGTATAACTGGATACCTCAAAGTTGCATGGTAGGGACACACTTCTATGATGGAGCCAAGGCACCATGGCAGAATAGCAGAACATTTAGGTGCCTGAACTTATACCAGCCACAGAGGCAGTGACAAGCCCCCCCCCCCCCCCCCCGCCATGTCCCACTCATGCTCTGCCCATGTATGCCTACGTTTTCTCCCCTCTTTCATGTTGTTGTTTGTAATCACATATCCCTTTCCGTAGCCCCAAAATGTTTTACAATTGTAAGCCGCTTAGGAGGATACTACCATAACGTGAGATGCCATGTAAGTAAGAGGGTATCTGTAGACCAGAGCTTGAGAGAATCTTGGTGTTTCTGGGCATAACGCACCTGGTTTATGGAACTGCCCCTCCACCACCTCTGCTGGGAAGTTGTTCCATATATCCCAAAGAAATATTTCCAGATTTCTCCCCTGGCCCTCATCTGATGACCCTCAATTCTAGAGGTTTCTTCACTTGAAAAAGGCCGTCTCCTGTGCATCTGATAACCCTCAGGGTCTATCCTTCCCTCTTCCACTTTTCTAAACATATTGAGATCTTTAAGACTGTAACTAAAGAATGACACGGGGATAAATTTTCCCCATCCTCGTGGGAACTCAATTTCCCTACCCCTGCCCCATTCCTGCAAGCTCTGTCCTCATCTGCACAAGCCTCAAACACTTTAAAATCATGTGTACGAGGCTTGTGCGGTTAAGGCAGAGCTTACAGGAATAGGGCAGGGGCAGAAAAATTGAGTTCCTGCAGGGACGGGGAAAAATTTGTCCCTGTGTCATTCTCTAACTGTAACAAAGACACTGGCCATTTTAGTAGCCATCTTCTGACTGAAGCCATCCTTTTTATATTCATTTGAAGGGATGGGCTCCAAAACTGTATACAATACTGTAAAAGAAGTCTCACCTCCTCTTTCCTGCTGCCACCTTTATAAAGTCCTTTAAAATGCCATTCTTTCACCCACCTTGTATTTTGCCTGTCAACTTCTAGACCGTTCCTCTAGCTTTGCTAGATCCTGCCTTCACATTTTCCACTTCTTCTAGGGTGACTACCCTGTAGCAGAGTTTGTTACTATCTGCAATAATAGCCCTTTGGTAATATCACTTATGAAAATGTTAAAAAGCTCTTTTGCACAGCTGGGTCCTTCTCCGTGACATTATTTAACAGAACTCTAGCACTGAGCATGGATTCTTTTCTGTTTAATTCTTTAGGGAAAGCAAAAAGCACATTACAAATCAAGCTAAATGGCCTAATGGGCTATTTGACAGAGACAAGCAAGACAGCAATTAGACCATTGGTCTGACCCAGTAAGGCTATTCTTATGCATGTTCTCTTGTAAACCCCCTAGGTTTAGGCTGTGTATAAATTTTTAAAAGACATTTTCAATGATCCTACATTTCAAAACTGACATAAAAGGAGGTTACTAGAGATGTGGAATTTTATATAATTCTACTGTCCCGTGTACCTTATCACTCAGACACATCATTCCTCCCACTCCCCACCTCCTTCCCACTGGTGTATTTATGACTCACATCTTTTTTCTGACAATGTTTGTTGGGGATCCAAGGTCCAAGGGAGGGTGTGTTCATCAGAAATCTAATTTTATATAATTTTATATATATATATATATATATATATATAATTAAATATAATTTTATAAGAAAAATAATTACAGTTATATGATATATAAAATCATAAGAAATATAAGATAAGAAATGTTATGTATAAAATACATTATAGAAATATCAAGTGTATTATTAAGATAATTGTATGAAAATTTATGACACTTGTTGTTAAATGAAAAAAATCAATAAAAAACTTAAATAAAAAAAAAAAAGAAATCTGGACCCATAAAAAGGTTTCACTTTATATTAGATTTTTATGTTAACCTTTACTGCTGAAGCTTATCACTGGTATTTCAGTGGGACAATTATTAGAAACTTAAAAATAGCCTTACTGGGTCAGGCTAATGGTCCATCAAGCCCAATAGGCCATTCTCACAGTAGCCAATCCAGGTCACTAGTACCTGGCCAAAACCCAAGGAGTAGCACTATTCCATGCTACCGATCCAGGGCAAGCAGTGGCTTCCCCCATGTCTTTCTCAATAACAAACTATGGACTTTTCCTCCAGGAAATTGTCCGAATCCTTCTTAAAACCAACTGCACTATCTGTTCTTACCACAACCTCCGGCAATGCGTTCCGAAGCTTAACTATTCTCCAAGTGAAAAAATACTTCCTCCTATTGATTTTAAAAGTATTTCCCTGTAACTTCATTGACTGTCCCTTAAGTCTTTGTAATTTTTGACATGAAAAATCAATCCAGTTGTACCCGTTCTACTCCACTCAGGATTTTGTACACTTCACTCATATCTCCCCTCAGCCATCTCTTTTCCAAGCTGAAGAGCCCTAATCTTTTTAGTCTTTCCTCATACGAGAGGAGTTCCATCCCCTTTATCATCTTGGTAGCTCTTCTTTGAACCTTTTCTAGCGCCACTATATCCTTCTTGAGATAAGGAGACCAGAATTGAATGCAATATTCCAGGTGAGGTTGCACCATGGAGCGATACAGGGGCATTATGACATTCTTGGTCTTGTTAACCATCACTTTTTTAATAATTCCTAGCATCCTGTTTGCTTTTTTGGCCGCTGCTGCACATTGGGCAGAAGGTTTCATCATATTGTCTACGATGACACCCAGATCCTTTTCTTGGGTGGACCCTAGTATCCAGTAACTGTGATTCAGGTTATTCTTCCCAATGTGCATCACTTTGTCATATCATTTTTTAAAACACAGCCACTCCACATAGAGCACACTACAGAGCACACACGGATAATTCAGAAGTGAGGAGAGAGAGAGAGAGACAGAGAGAGAGCAAGGCATGCAATAGGTAAGAATATACCTGATTCAGACACCAGTGGAACCTGAGACAATCGACTCCTGGCTCGCGTCAGAGGTCGGTGTGTATAATTGTTATGGCATTCCTGTGCATAGGTCTGAGGCGACTGTCCCCTACATATACCCTCACCAGGGCTCTCACCTTGAGACCCACAGTTTGGTCGAGTCCTGACTGGAACATCCAATGCATTACCATTAGCAGCACAGGCTTCACTGAGGTCATGACCTTCCACTTCATGGCACCCACTAGTCCTCCTCTGTGGCTCTTGATTCTGGTCACAAAAGCACTTTGTACACGCTGAGCTCTGTTCCAGCTCATCACAGCAGTCTGTGCCATCTGTCCGACATGGGGGGCAATGACAGTGTTTCTGATCAGAAGTAGGGCTGGCACAGACTGAACTACTATTAGAAGTCCTGGCAGGGTCTGAGCTCCGAGAAGTGACATTATATGAGTTGGGGACATCAGAAGCAGACCCGCATGTTTCTAGATTTTTGCTCTTTTCAGGCGGGTCGCTAGCTGCTTTCATGTCTGCTTTGATTTGTTCGCTGGTGACCTGACATCCTTTCTCACAGCTGCTTTCCTCCGCAGGGATTGTTCGTTTTGCCTGACTGGCATTGAACTTCTTCCGCAGTGGGGTTTTGCCTTTTCCACTTAGAGCTGGCGAAACTGCAACAAATAAGAGAAGTGAAAACCAGTAAATTACAAATAAAGCCCCCCTGAGCTCCACCAAGGGTTCTAGAATGTGCAAAAGGGTGAAGGTCACTAGCTCTTGAATGCAGTGATGATTCAGCAGAATCCCCTAAATGTTTCTTCTAAGAAAGAATTAATTTATGCATTGCTTTTTAGCAGGATTTCAAGTAATTCACATAAAGTGCAACAAAGAAAGAAAAATACAGTGGCCTGTAGGACGAATGGCCGTGTGTACTACAAGAGTTTCTAAGAGGGACATATTTACAGTCAAGGTCATGGGACAGCATCAGCCCTTTAGAGAGCAACAAAACGCCTGAAGATTGTCTTTACGTTTCTGAGGATTTACTTAAGAGCAATTCCTTCTGTGTTTGGGCTGAAACTGCTCCATCCTGTCTCTTTCAGCTAGGATCTCGTCAGTTTGGTTTCAGGAATGAGAACTAGAGAATGACATGGGGACAAATTTGTCCCCATCCCCGCAGGAACTCAATTTCCCCATCCTGTCCACCTGAGTTTTGTCACTGTCCCTGTAAGCTCTACCTTAACCACACAAGCCTTGAACACTTAGGATATTCAAGTATTTGAGGCTTGTGTAGACGAGGACAGAGCTTGCATGAATGGGGCAGGGACAGGAAATTGAGTTCTCGCAGGGACGGGAAAAAATTGTCCCTGTGTCATTCTCTACTGAGAACGAGATGGAATCCTGACCTCACAGAGATCCTATGAAACTGTAGCAAAAGAAACAAAGTAAACAGGACATCCTGAGAGCTCAGTGAATGCTGTGGACAACTATGCGGGAAAGCTGGGTTCGACTCCCGACCCTGCACTGGTGGTGGTTTGAGGTACATCAAGGGCTGCATGGGAGGAGGGGACGCTGCTCACAGTTAACCTTCCTAAGCTACCACATCTACTCTGTGATTTTCAAAAGTACATACAAGCTTTCCTTTTAAGATTTATCTGAACAGAATACCTACACATATTTATACCTATTAATATGCACAAAATATGAAAATCCAAAAGTTTGTTCCCCACCAGGGATGCTAGAAGAGTGCACAGGATAATTAGGTACACACTGTTTAAATGAAGTTGAAGCAACTTTTATTATTCACCTGGATTTTCTTGGGATACAGAGATCCCTTTGGGCTTTTCTTCCGAATACCCATGTGTTGCACTATTAGCAGGGAGAGGCTGTACAGGGATCACACTGTCTTCTTCATCCTCACTGTCAGAGTCATGGACAGTGATTGGTGCAGCTTTCACTGCCGGCTGAAGGCCACTGGGTCCTGAGAGGATAGAGAATGTCTGCTAGCTCAAACAAGAAATGCATACCTGTGTGCACTTACTGATATGTGCACACTTAAGAGACTTCTGTACTTGGCTCACTGGAGATCATTACGATTATGCACACTCAGCCTGGCCGGTACTTAGGAGGTTTAAATGAAAGGGGCACTTTTATCTATGGATCAGTTCTTCACATCAGATCAACTTCTCATTGGAAATCATTAAACCCAGATCCTGCATTAAAAGTTCCCAGAATTCTAAATCTACCCAGGAGAGAAGAAAGCAATGAGAGAGGAAACAAGGAAATTAGGAGCTAATTACTTATTAGCATATCCATGTAAATGTGTAATCAAATATCTTGGCCTGAACATCCGAGATCTTTTTTAGATCTCAAAAAGGCAACAGACACTATATGAAGTAATGCCCGAGATGTCTGTCTTTGCTATTTTCCTGTATTTTCATTAGTTAATGATTGTCCCCGTTTTCATTTTAGTGGTCTGAGGAAGTGCCTAGGTTTCCTTTAAAAATGATTGCTTTATATTACTCTTTGGCACTGCATTTCACTAGCAAGTGGTGTAACTTGTAAATTTGTTTAAATTTTTTTTTTTTTAAAGTTCCCAGAATGATGTTGGCTAATTCCAGCACAAATTTGATGACACTTCCTAGATAAAAATCTTGTATAAGTCGATCAAAGATACCTGCTTGCTCCTCATCCAGATCCATAGGAATAACAGCTTGGCTGTACCTGGGAGGCTCGTTTCTGCTTTCTGCTTCCTCGGTGTCATCCTGTGCTGCCTCCTCCATCTCATTCAATGCTGAAACACAGGGCGACAATAGAGCTGACGTGGGGGGGGGACACTTCCTTCCTGGTGACAGATGCACTGGAAGGGATCTTCTGTTTTCATGGGGCGGGAAGAGCGGCACTCACCATCGGCTGCGATCTGTTGATCCTCAGCTGGCCCATCCTGCTGCAGCTCATTTTCCTGATTCTGGTGCTGATGGTTGTTCTGGTGGAGGTTCGGGGCATGGTTGTTATTGTTCTGGTGGTTGTTCTCATTGTCATTGTTGGAGTTCTGGTTACTGACCAATGCAGATGAGACACCGATGCCAGTGCCAGCGCTCAGACCCACCCGGGCACAACCCTGCGTAGAAACAGGCAGTGTGTTACTCTACTTCTGTCTTACAATCTTCATCATATCCTTACAGAAACAAAATTTAAATGAAATAAGATGATACCTTAAAATTCACCTCCAAGAATAAGCCACACAGACAATTAGAGCATTAAAAAGAATGAAATAAGAAAATACATTATGGCAGAATGCCATTGTGATACCGTGAATGAGGGCAGACTTGGAGACCAGAAAAAGGCACCATGCAGCAGGCTACGGTGAACAAAATTAGCATTCATTAAGGCCATTAGGAAGGGGATCCTGTTTGGTTCTCAGGTGAATGAGAAATCAAATGGAGGCATATGCAGTAGGTCTTTGCTCCCTACTCCACCTGTGCCCTGTCTTCATGTCACTTCCTTGTTGGGTGGGACTAGGGATTTTAAGGTGGCCCTGACACTGTGAGGGAGGGTTCTTAAGGAATGGTAGCAGCACACTATAGATCAGTGTATCGCAAACTGTGTGCTATGGAATACTAGTGTGCCACACGAGACGCCGGGGCTAGCACTGGATGACTGCCTCTCACGGCTAGAGGTACATCCTATAGGCAGTTAGCTGCCACCAGTGCTTTTCCTCCTCCCTGGCATTTCTCTTCCTCTCCACGCAGCTTCTTTTTCAGCACCCAGCACCTGTCTGGAGGGCCTCTGCGCATGCACGGACGTCGACACGATGAATAACGGTGACGTCCACCCACTTCTGGGTACCCTCGAGCCAGTTTAATGTGCCGCAGCTTGTAAAATCTGCAAGGCACTGCTACAGTCTCTCTCAAAGCTATTTACAAGGTTAAAACTTCTTAGCAGACAGAATAGTGGAGGTGGACCATAGACAGATAAGAGAGAAAATAAGTGTGCCTATCTTAAGGAAAGATTGCACATGAAATCAGAAAATGCACATGCTAGGGTAGGAGTGGCTAAGGAAGTCCTGCTTCTTCCATTAAAGGCTCCAGAGAAGAGCCAAGCTTCCATCTACTTCCTGAAATTAAGGAACCTTTTCATCTACTCAGGGATTACCTTTCTACAATGTACAATTTTTTCCTATACATCCCATTTCCCAATCCCTAACTTCTGACCCCAGGCTCAGTCTTCACCAAGCAACTGCATTTCAGATATCAGAAATTTTTTGAGGTCAAAGCCATGGGAACTTCATATTTGTTCAAACTTGTTTTATACTGTTGCATTTCAGCTACATTATTGAGAGTCTTTTCCTTTCAGAGTCTGGACAATCAATTTTTCAACTGAATATCAATTTGCTGCCTTTCTTCACCAGTTTCCATAAACCAATCTTCAAATGCCCAGGGGAATCTCTCACCTTTGGTGGCTCTCGGAACATCTGGTCAAGGGAAATAAACTCCAGACTGGGTAGCAGTTCAATAAATTGGCTGAAGGAATCCAGCTTGATTGCATGGCAGCGCACTAAGGTGAGGTCGACCAGACGGCTCCATCGTGAATGATCTGCAGAGATTGAGACCAGGGTTTAAATGGAGCAGTTACAGATGAGTCAGTAATGCTAACACTTTTAAAGAAATGCTCTCGGACATAAGGCTTTTGGACTATAAAGGTCTCTTCTTTACAAAATATGTTGACATGCTGCCTGACCAAGAACGCAACTATCCCAAACTTTTGCACATTAAAACTTCAGTTAGTCTAATAAGTGTTTATATCACTTTTGCAAATTATTTTTGATAAATTTTCACATCAGTGGACTAACACTGCACTTTGCCACTGAATGTACCAGTAACATAAGGCAGGACAGATCACAACTAGTCTGAGACAAAGAAACTCATTAATGCACACAGACATTTTACCTGTATATTTAGTAAAGGTACAAACACTAATACTCAGACCTAGATTTAAAAAAAACAAACAAACACGTACAAATCCGACGGGCTGCTGTCACAGCCATTATAGTAGCGATTTTAAAAAAAGTTATTCTCCAAAAACGCTTATACAAATGAGATTGGCAGAGAGTAGTGAAGATCGCTAAATTGTATGTGCCCTTCACTGGTTGTAGTGATGGGCATAGGTGCAGAATAAACAGAAAAAATAACCCCACAACAGCTGGAGAGATGCCCAATCTGTCCCACCCAACCGACACCCCACCCTCCCCCAGCAGTGGAAGATATGCCCAGTGTCTCCTGCCGCCAACTGATACCCTGGCAGCAGGAGAGATGCCAAATCTCTCTCGCCCAACTGACATTTCCACCCCCCGGCAGTGGGAGAGCTGCCCAATGTCTCCCGCAACCCCCTCCCAAGCCCCCTCGCCAGCAGGAGAGTTGCCCACACTTTCCTGCCATCATGCAATTCTCTCCCCCCCAAAACCCCACCCTCTCTGCCTTACCTTATTTTCAGATGGCTGGCTGGATGCCTATTCCCTCCGGCCAGAAGGCCCGCCTCTTCAAAATAGTGGGCTTTCTCCTCCCCGGTGCATCTTGAAATACACTGGGGAGGGGCCTGATGCTCTGATTGGCCCAGGTTACGGCCCCTTCTCTGGGTGGGGCCTTATGTGTCTGGGCCAATCAGAGCTTTAGGCCCCAACCACAGGAGGGGTCTTAAACAACCTGGGGCAATCAGAACCTCAGGCCCCTTCCCAGTGCATTCCAGGATACACCGGGGAGGGGCCTGCTATTTTGAAGAGGTGGGCCTGCTGGCTGGAGGGAGTAGCCTCCAGCCAGCCATATGAAAATAAGGTAAAGGAGAGAGGGCGGGGGCTTTCTGAGGCACCAGGGTGAGGGGGGCATAGTGGTGGGAGACATTGGGCATCTCTCCCGCTGCTGAGGGGGGGGGGGGGGTTGTCAGCTGGGTGGGAGACATTGGCCATCTCTCCTGCTGCCAAAGGAGGCTATAATACACGTGCTCAAGAAGCATTCTTTTACTACTCCCACCAAAAATAGATGACAATTTAGGATTCTTCGTGCAATTTTTTATTTTTTTCATTAGCCACAGAAAAAAAACACAAGAAACAAGATGCACTTTTAATAGTGCTGTTACTGTACTAGCACACTGGCACCAGTCGCTGATTTTTGTTGCCAAATGGCTCAGCGATTTTTAAGAATCCACTGAAGTGCTCATTTCAATATTAAAGAGCCCATTTGCATGGTAGTGTTGGAGACTGCTAGAAAGCTCACTAAAGACCAAGATAAGCCATTTTGATAATCCGCCGCTAAAATGCATGCAGACTAAACCGTCTGGAAACCAGTTTAGCGACCGTGTTAAAATTTTGAGAATCTGGGCCTCAGTCAGCTTTTAACACTTCATACCTCCTGACAGAAGTTTCCAGTACCTGTGACCCAGCCACTTGGGTTGTGTAGGTGAGGACAGTTGTAGATGACGAGATATTTGATGCACGAGAAAACCTCATTCACTGCCTTCATGCCAATGTCAGTGATGATGCCAGGGTTTTCAGCCACATCTGCCAAACCATACTTCATCAGGTCTGCATTGGTCATTTTACCTGTAATAGGTAGGCAGCAAGTCTAAGACAGGCCACTTCATATCCTATCTACAGCTGGAGTAAGGGAAGCCTGAAGCAGGATCAGTTCTGTGCACAAAACACAGGGAACACTAACAACCAAGGAGAATGAAATGTTTACGCAGAAGACAAAATACATAGATTTCTCTATACAGGTAACGCATTTTATAGGTCAGAGTAAAATCAAGCAAGCACTAAGAAAAGAAGCACATCTGAGGCTCATTCAAGCTTTTATTTCTCAAAACACTGAATGGCTACTGTGATATCAATACCTAGGGTCATTTTTGTACTAACATAGCTAATAAGCCATTTCAAATGAAAACTACACATGGTTCTTTTGAGAACATATTTCTGTGGGTACATAAGCACGAAAGTCCCATGGACTCTGCACCTCCTTTTTCTGAAGGCAAATGATGAAGAGGAAGATACAGTTTGAATATACCATGTTGTGTAATTTCTTTACTTGACTGAATTCACTACTGTCAGCATAGCTATTGCTAACATTCTTAGTTGGCATTACTAATGTCAGCGAAGGCCTATGGGAAATTATATCAATCTGACTCTGGCATGTGAATGCAGATAGACCCTGAGGGCAGGGAAACTGTTTTAAGTAGCCCTGATTGAATCATGACTAGCTAAAAGGTGTTAATGTCTGATTAAGAGAGTGCTTAAGACAATGGGTCCAGGTGCACAGATCAAGAAGATAGGCTGCTTGAATGGGACAAAGAAGCCAGAGACTAATCCCATCTCCATGCCTGCAAGTATCACACCCTCCTTTATCAATTAAATTAACCATTGTTTCAAACAGTTTACAAATTCTAAACAGAAAGATACTGGGACATACAATAATTTCTATATTCAGAATAAGATTCCAAGGTATAAAAGCCTCCTCTCTGCTCTATCAATCTATCTATCTATCTCTTGGCTCTCTTGTCCTTTCTTTCTTTCTCTCTCTCTCTGGCTCTTTCTAGAACTTCAGACTCTCTCATTAATTGTAATGCTTAATTGTAATGCTTATAAATATTGCTTTTCTGTAAGCCTATTCTATAATATATTCTTTATGCAATCATCTCTGGCTGTGCCTCTTTGATTCTACTTCCTGGTGAGTCATCTGTGAGGGAACTGAACCTGGGACCTGGCGTTTGTCAGGGCGCCTCTCACTTAACCCCTACCACCATATATTGTGGGGGGCCACTAACAAACCTGACAACTACCACAAATGCCCCATTTTAAATATACTTTTGTATGGTCAGCTTTCAAATATTCCACTATTAATTCGAAACTATCAGGAATCCATTTAAATATTTGGATCCCAAATTCAAAATGCAGTGTCCAACTTTCTTTTAGGTTTACGAGACCCCTCGGTAAGGACTTATTCAAACATTAGGTGGTTAAAAAAATGGGGGATCTATAGATTAAGGAAGGCTAATGTTTTATAAGACAGTTGAAATGCTTTTCATTTTTGTTTTTAGGGAGACCCTTGATAAAGCACAGGCGTGCAAAACATGTCGGGTCGTCTCTCCTGAGTCATGTTAGCCTAAAGATAAGTGGCTTAAGTTTTTATATATTAATTATATGAGTTGAGAATAAAGATAACTATTAAATAATTGAAGATTAGAATTAGAGGTGTGAAAGCTGGTGATAAGAGCCATGTAAGTCTTTCTGCTGCCAAAATTCTTTACAGCGATGGGGCTGAGGCTTTCTCGTAAACCTAAAAGAAAGTTGGACACTCCATTTTAAATGTAGCCAGAAGTGTGGGAATGAGGCCCAGAAGTATTGTTTTAGCTGCTCTCAGGGGTGGGGGAGAATGATTTTCTAACAGGCCAATTCACCTGAAGCAGTGGTTTTAGAAATTGTCCTCGGTGGGATACGGAGGGCAATAAATAAAACAGCATTTTACTTGTGGAAATTGGGGCTTTCATTAAAAGTACCTGTGTTTTTCAAGAATGCAGATACCTTTATCCATGGACCATGCAATTCCAGGGACAGAGCTCACTGTGCATTATTTTGTTCGGAAGAATTACACACAGAGAAAGAAAATTATAGTGGGTCTCTTACCCCATCCCAGTACCTTAACTGCTTAATTATTCTATTGCAAAATATGTCAAATATTGGAGTGCTCTATTGCCTTTTCAAAGAATCAATTGAAAGTGGCTGGCAATGGTATAACCATGATTAGCCCAGATCCTAAATCACAGATTTTTGAACCTTGCAATTATCATACGTCTCCTCCTAAAACTAAGAGAAGGTTCCTTACACTGTAGCAAAAACTCATCCACATATCCCAAGTGAAGGGTTTCAAACTGCGGGAACTCCAACTCTGCCATCTTAAGAGCAGAAAAGACCCCGTCCTTGGTCAGGGAAGGCTGGATTCGGACTTCATGTAACCTGTTGGCAGGTAAATCTGCATTACTCACACAATATAGCATGCCAACTGGAACACTGAAAGGCGGCTCAGGTGGGAAAAGCAGTACCTTCGTGCCGCAGTAATGATGAGGTAGCCCAAATCCACTTCCAAAGCGTTTTTACAAGCCCCAAGAACAATGGTGTGCAGATTCCGGAAGCCACCTTCCAGCACAGGGGAAAGTCACAATTGGAAACAATAAAATAATAAAAAAAGAAAAAGAAAACAGATTAGATGTTCTTGAATAATATTTCATAGCGTTTGTTAAGAACATGTGAAAAATCTGAACATTTAAGAAGAGCAACCGAACAGAGAACCCAGGTCTTTCATGGCAGAGTGAAAATGGTCTTGTAAAAATGCAGTTGGATTTTCAGAGATAAGCATGACCCAGAAAGAACTGAGGGCTCTTGTTTACCTTTGAGTGATTTGAGTATTTGTTTTGTAAGATGAAATATGGGGACTGGAGCTTTAATATATTTGTAGGCGCTGGTCGCTGAAATGTTTTGTTAGATTTGTTAATTGTATGTGATGTGATAATTTTATGAATGTACGATTTGGAACCAATACCTCCAATAAGTTATCTGAACAAGACACCTTATTAATTAGTTGGAGCAGTGCTCACTTATTAGGACTAGTCTTTAAGCCCGTTACATTAACGGGTGCTAGAATAGAGTGTCTGTCTGTCTGTGTTTCTTTATGTCTCTCTCCTTGGCCGCTGTCTGTGTCCTTCTGTCTCCCCCCCCCCCCCCCCCCCCCGAGCAAAGCTGTCTGCCCCCAGCACACACCTCCCCCCAAAGCAGCCCCCTTTCCCTCTCCCTGTCTCTCCATGGCCCTCTTCTGTCTTCCCCCCAGAGCAAAGCTGTTGGCCCCTTCTGTCTGTCCCCAGCACACCTCCCCCCCCCAAAGCAGCCCCTTTTCCCTCTCCCTATCTCTCCATGGCCCCTTCTGTCTCCCCCCAGCACACCCCTCCCCCAAAGCAGCCCCCTTTCCTTCTCCCTGTCTCTCCATGGCCCCTTCTGTCTTCCCCCCAGAGTAAAACTGTCTGTCTCCAGCACACCTCCCCCCCAAAGCAGCCCCCTTTCCCTATCCCTATCTCTCCATGGCCCCTTTCTCTCTCCCTCTGGCCCCCTGAATTAATCCCCATGCTTACCCTCCCTCCATCCCGGCATCTTCTGGCTTGCTTCTCTTCAAAGCAGGCCGCGATCGTGGTGGCCGGCCCCAGCGAACTTCGCAGGCTGCTCCCCAACCCGGAAGCACGCTCCCCCCGACGCGATCCCGTGCGTCAGAGGGAATGTGCCACCGAGGTCGGAAAGCGGCCCGCGAGGCCCGCCAAAGCCGGCCACGATCGCAGGCTGCCCCAAAGAGGATCAGCGGCAGCGGCGGCGAGCGAGGGCGGGAGGTATGGTCCAGCTTGCTTCGGGTTGGTGAGGTGAGGGCGGGAGGTCTATTGAGCTTGCTTCGGGTTGGTGAGAGCGGGAGGAGGGGAGTGGCCAGAGTGATCATTGGCCGTGTTCTAAAATAGAACACAGCCACGGATCACACACCACGGCGGCAGTAATCACGCTTTAAAAGCGCATGAGCCACTAACCTTTTATTATATAGGATGTATATAAGAGACATCTTACAGATTCCTAACCCTGATTATTTACCTTGCACAGTTAAGTAAATGAAGGAGGAGGGGGAAATAGATGTTATCTCCTCCCCAGATGGTTTAGATGCCTCTAAATTTATTGAATCTTCACAGGATGTCATAAGAAAGAAAGCAACATTATTGATTGCTTTTCAATCTGAAGAATAGAAACTTAATATTACGAGAGCTTATTTTCGAAACTGAGACCTCGGTGGGAGCACACTGAGCACTTAGGCCAGGGTGTGCTCATTGTGAACCACAAGGTAGGCTCAATTCAGATGCCAGTTAGGTAGAAGGGAGAAAAATTAACGAATGAAAGGCTTCCCTTCAGACTGGCACTAATAAAATTCAATGGCTTGGCTCTCAGGTTTGTTTGTTTTTTAACTTTAAGTTTTAAAGGAGTAGACCCCACTGGCTCTCCAAGCTATAGTCAGTGTCCACAGGCAAGGTGTACAGCTCAGGAACCTCTAAATTAAAATTGGGGAGGTGAGGAATCGGGGGAGGGAGTCAGCCACCCGGGTGCGACATCCCCGAGGTTTAACAGGCCCCCATGGGACCCTAGCGCAATCCGGGCAATAGAAGGACAGAAAAGGCCCCTGCCTACCCTCTCCAACAGTCCCTAAGGCAAGACCTAGAAAACAGAACTGCACAGGCTTACCACCTCCACCTGCTGGACACTGAGAACAGACTGATTCTAAGAAGGACTGCACAACCCACTTATACTGCTGATAGAATTCAGTGTGTTCTCAGTCTCCAGTAGATAGAATAGAATTGCTAATCAATGCAATGGATGTGCTTGTTTTTGAGTGCACATTAGCTCAAAACAAGGCTCGATAGTCAACAAGCAAACACGTATTTCATCATCCACCATCTGCAGTCGTTCTTTTTTTTTAATTTAATTTCTGTCAGAGCTGAAAATCCAACTTCACAAAGATCCAAACAGTAACAAAACCTTGACTGCTTTGTTGCTCAAGTTGTGATGTTTATTGTCTAATGTTTGTTTATTTGTTTAAATTATGAGTGTTTACTGGCAACTTGCTCAGAATTGTAGATATAGCAAGTAAGAAATCACGTCAAAGAATGATGCTTGTCTGGGCACACAGATGCTCATAACATTGATAGACTCTTGTGTACGCGACGTACATATGTATTCTAGTGTATACTTATGAAGGGAATTTTAAAAAATAAAGTAAAATGATGGAATCTCTCATGGTACACCTGGAATCACTTCAGGGCACACAGTTTGAGAGACACTGACTTATACTATTCTTTAAATGTGAGCCCTGCCCACACTGTATCCAGGCTCCGTCAATGTTCACACCCACCTGTGAAATGTGTGCTATTACAAAATAACGCTTAGGCGGAACTTTAGCATGCACGTGTGTGTACACACATATATGCATTGCCAGAGGATAGGTAAGAGTGGACAGAGTAGATGGTTTTAAAAAAGGTTTGGACAAGTTCCAGGAGGAAAAGTCCATAAATTACTGTTGAAACAGACATGGGGTGCTCTGGATTGGTAGCATGGAATCTTGCTACTCTTTGGGATTCAGGAATCTTCTATTCCTTGGGGTTCTGTATGGAATATTGCTAAATCTTTGGGTTTTTGCCAGGTATTCGTGATTTGGATTGGCCTCTGTGAAGACAGCTACTGGACTGGAAGGACCATTGGTCTGACCCAGTAAGGCTATTCTTATGTTCTTGTTTGAAAATTGCCATGTTCACCACTAACCACTCGATCTGTGTATATTGTTGTTTGTTTGTTTTTTTTTTTACAAAACATCCTAAATTGAACTTAGAAGTAATATTGAAAATGCCCCCTAAAGCTCTGACATGTAAAATGGATGTGGATAATACTAGGCTGATGTTCTGATCCGTAACAAGAGAGATTGAAAAGTTATTGAAGAATATTCAGTAGTGCATTACAAACATGTCTGTCAATCCCTTTTTCAAAGTGTGCTAAGAAACACTTTATACCCGATCGCCAGCTGTCCTCCACCACATGCTGGATCAGCCCTCCAAGGAAAGGCACACGGACCAGCTCTAAATGCTCCAGGTTCCGGGCTGAGGCCAAGCCTGTTACCAAGGGTACGTATTTTAAAGAGTTGGTGGGTCCTGCAGAAGAAGAGAAGTGTCTACTGAGGGCTAACACCAGTAATTTCATGATAATAAAGTGACTGCAAGAACTAGAATACTAAAACATGTAGAAAATAGTTCTAAAACGTAATCAATGTACACCTGGCATTACCCTTCACACCATGGTATCTGCAACGATTTACATATCACCATGACATTCAAAAGCGAGTTTCAGCTCAGAACTTTGTTGGCAAATCCAATATTTTGCCCTGCAGCCAAGGCAAGTCACAAGAGCGCTACCTGCAGGAAGGGCAGATCATGACAGTTCCACTCATGCATTCAGCTTTCAGCACAGACCCCCAAGGCAAAATAATCTACAGATTTTTTTCTTTACTCTTGATTTACAAAAGTAACACCCAATGCAGTAACATGAAAATAAACTTTATGTCAGACAAAAAAAAAAACAAACCTGGAGTAAAAATGTTAAAAACTTTACCACCATTAAAAAGAAATATAAGGCCAGAAGGCCCATATGAAAAGGTCTCACCCTCTGTGGGAGGGGGTGGCTCCAAATCTTCTCCCTTTAATAAAATCCAGAGTGTGGCAACTGTATACCCCATTTATGACCCAAATATTGCAACTAATCACTCCATCAGGGATAGTGGCAATTCTAATTTGCTTCTGCTCCATGCTGCCCTTTTTGATCTCTAGCAGTTACATCTGAATGTTCCTCTAGGGCAGTGGTCTCAAACTTGCGGCCCACCAGGTACTATTTTGAGGCCCTCGGTATGTTTATCATAATCACAAAAGTAAAATAAAAGTTTCTTGATCATATGTCTCTTTAACTATAAATTACAATATTATTATTAAGACTTAGCCAAATTGTCATTTCTTTAATAAGACATTAACTATTTTTTCTGAGGTTCTCCAATACCTACAAATCCAAAATGTGGCCCTGCAAAGGGATTGAGTTGGAGACCACTGCTCTAGGGAGAGCCTGCTAATGTCTTTTATCGACCTTCACGATGGACAGGATGTGTTTGGATGTGTCATCTTTTCAGTGTGGTGAAACTTTCTGCCCACTGCAAAATTATGTTGGTGGTATAGGGGTCAATGTTGTGGAATGCGTTGCCCCCTCCCCAGATGTGTATGTTTTCCTCATTTCACATGTCAACAATATAAGTGTATAGAAAAAAAAAAAAGGAATTACATTATTCACAAGATACAGAAGATGTCCAGTTTGTCACAATTAGAATGTAAGCTCTTTTGAGCAGGGACTCTCTCTTCTGTGTTATTGTACATTGCTGTGTGTGCAGAAGTTCGGAATGCAACGGACTGCTAGAACTTACCCAAGGGCGTCCCCCTCAAGGCCGTACTAAAGATTTTCCTATTTAATTTGGTAAAGGAAGTCTTCAGACAAGTGAGTGTGTGTGTGGGGGGAGGGTGTTCCATAAGAAAAGGCTTCTCACACTAGATATAGGATTCCTAATGGAATCAAAGCATGAAATTACTGCATGCTCTCATTTTCCTGATTCACACATGTTAAGTCAGCCAGAAGTTTTCAGTTAACTCTTTCCATATATTTTATAAAAGCAGAATAAGAGGTTCTGTTACCTTCTTACCTGCACAATTCCTCATAACAAATGTTCGCAAACTGATGCAGAGGAAATCCTTAAAAGGCTGGGGCTTGGTCAATCTCACCCATTTCAAATAGAGATGCCTTAGCATTGGGATGCAAGGAATTTCTGGAACATTCACACCTAAAATTTATTTTTTAAATGATTACATCTCAGATGACTGCACATCAAGATGATATCTAAGCAATTTACAATAATATAAGCATAAGTGGGTACAGATAATTCAACATCCACATGAAACATATATGTAATATAAAATATATACTAGCCTGTATTCAGACCACATAGTCCAGAATGATACCAGAAATTCAATGCCAGCCCCATATCCAGCCACCGATATTGAATTTCCAGTCTATTTTTGGCCGGCCGAAACACAGCTGGGAAATATTCAATTGCTAACTGACTAAGTCTCAACAGCCAAAGGTATACCACCTTTTTAGGTGGTTGTGTTTGGCTATTGAACAGCTGGTGAGCTGCTGAATTCTGGCGGTGACAGTCAGTCATTAGCCAATCTAGAGATCGAGATATTCAGCACAAAATAATTTCAAGTTTATTAAAATCTGATATACCGCCTTATCAGTATTTAAGGTGGTTTTACAAAGTTAAAAATACAGGGGAAACATTACATCAAAACCTACAGCAGACAAACAAAGCTGTCTATATGCTTTTTAGATGTCCGGAAACCATTCAAGTCTGTCTAAATAGTGCTGATTATCGGCCCATAGGATCTAAAATTATCAACATGAGAGCAGTATGGAGACAGGATAGCCAAAGGAGAGAGGGTTTAGCACTCATGTTTGGGTATCAACCCACCTAATCTGGCATGGCTGCAAATACACCAGTTTCAGCAGAAAGAAAAAAGGATGAAAGTGCTATTCTCAAGTAGGATTTTTTTTTTTTTAGGACACTTCAAGGCAGAGATCAGTAGGTATTGTTCAATAATACAGAACGTTTGGTTATGTCCATGCTTATTCTAGCATGCTGCACCTGTTCCTGCCTTTTTAATCTGGGCTGGAACTCAGCTGAAGACTCAATTAAAATGGCGGAGTTTCCTGCCAAAGAGGAAAGACTTGCCGAAAAAGGCTCCCCATGGTCAAAATCGCTGAAGAAGCCTGAAAAGAACCAGACACAAAATGTGAATCCATAGAAAACCCCGACATGATGGCAAGGAAATCCCAGTAAACACAGTGGTCAGAGAACCTCAGGCTTCCTTGCTGGCAGCAGCCGCGATGGCTAGGAAGTGGTTGGGGGAAACCTGGGCATCCCCGCCACCGATGACCGACTTTCCCTTTGCTGCTGCAGGGGAATCCCTCCTGCTGGCACCTGATGCTGACCCAAACGAAGAAACTCCTGTGCACAGCTGAGAGCAAAAAGAGCACACACTGGCGTGTTGAAATTTTGGTGGGAGAACACTGAGCATTTCTTAGGCTGAGAAGTGCTCATTGTGAACCACGAGGCAGGCTCAAATAACATTACATTAGTGACTTCTATTCCGCCTGTACCTTGCAGTTCAAAGCGGATTACATAAGAAGATGGCTGGACATTTCCAGGAGATTACAAAATGGGTTGGATGCATACTAGAGGCTTTGAGGAGTAATTGGGAAAGATAGCAAGAGGGGAGGGAGACATCGGAGAGGTTGCGGGGAAGGGAGGGAGAGCTCTAAAGATAAAGAGAGTTAAGAGGACTCTAAAGATTTTTTGAATAGCAGAGTTTTGAGATCTTTTCGAAATGATTTAAAGTCTCTTGTTGCTGTCAGCAGGTTGGAGATAGGGGGGTCAAGTTTCGCTGCCTGCGTCACTAGGAGGGCATCATACATCTTCTTGCGCTGAGTTCCCTTGAGTGGTGGGTAGGAGAATGGGGTCTGGGTTCTCCGTAGTCTGGATGTGAGGTTTTGGATTAGGCGGTTGTGTAGGTAGATAGGTGCAGTTCCGTTTATTGCTTTGAATAGTAGACAGTAGAATTTAAATTGAACTCGGGCTCTTATTGGTAGCCAGTGGGAGTCTAGGTAGGCATTGGTGATATGATCAAATTTTCCGAGTGAGTAGATCAGTCTGAGGGCAGTGTTTTGAATGGTCTGTAGTTGTTTTATCAGGTTTGTGGGGCATGGTAGGTAGAGGATATTGCAGTAGTCCAATAGTCCCAAGACAAGGGATTGGACTATGATCCTGTATTGCTCTTTGTCGAAGAATTTTCTTATTTTTTGTAGGTTGCGCATGGTGAAAAATGCTTTTTTGGTAGTTATGTTGATTTGGTCCTGCATTGTGCAGCATCTATCGATACTCCAAGGATTTTTAAAGAAGATTGTATGAGGTATTTGGTAACATTTAATTCTAATTCTGTTATGGATGGGGTTTTGTCTTTTTCAAGAAGTAGAAATTTTGTTTTGTCCGAGTTTAGCTTTAGTTTGTGGTCTAACATCCATTTTTCTACTACTTCCAGTGTTGTTTTCAGTTTGCCTGTTGATGTGGGGTCTTGGGTGTCGAAGGGGAGGAGTATGGTTATGTCATCTGCGTAGCTGAATGATGTAACGTTTAGAGTATCTAGAGTGGTACCGAGGGAGGATATGAAGAGGTTGAAGAGCATGGGTGACAATGGTGAGCCCTGTGGTACTCCACAGGGGTTAGACCAGGGGGTCTGAATTTAGATCATTTGATTTTACTCTGTATGATCTTGTTTTGAGGAATCCTTGGAACCAGTTGTATACTCCGCCTGAGATCCTTATAGCGTCTAGTATTTGAAGTATTATGGTGTGATCTACCAGGTCAAATGCAGCAAAGAGATCGAGTTGGATTATCAACATCCTTCTTCCTTTGCTAAGATGCTGTCTGGCTGTATCTAATAGAGTTGCTAGTAGTGTCTCTGTACTATGGTTGGTTCTGAATCCTGACTGAGAGGGGTGAAGTAAGTTATGGTCTTCAAGGTAGTTGGTGAGGTATTGTGTGACTAGACCTTCTATCAGTTTAATGTATAGTGGGATTGAGGCGATGGGTCTATAGTTGGAGGGGTTGTCTATTGGGCCTTTGGGATCTTTCAATAGAGGGGTGATTATACATAGTAACATAGTAACATAGTAGATGACGGCAGATAAAGACCCGAATGGTCCATCCAGTCTGCCCAACCTGATTCAATTTAAAAATTTTTTTTTTTTTTTTTTTTCTTCTTAGCTATTTCTGGGCGAGAATCCAAAGCTTTACCCGGTACTGTGCTTGGGTTCCAACTGCCGAAATCTCTGTTAAGACTTACTCCAGCCCATCTACACCCTCCCAGCCATTGAAGCCCTCCCCTGCCCATCCTCCTCCAAACGGCCATACACAGACACAGACCGTACAAGTCTGCCCAGTAACTGGCCTAGTTCAATCTTTAATGTTATTTTCTGATTCTAAATCTTCTGTGTTCATCCCACGCTTCTTTGAACTCAGTCACAGTTTTACTCTCCACCACCTCTCTCGGGAGCGCATTCCAGGCATCCACCACCCTCTCCGTAAAGTAGAATTTCCTAACATTGCCCCTGAATCTACCACCCCTCAACCTCAAATTATGTCCTCTGGTTTTACCATTTTCCTTTCTCTGGAGAAGATTTTGTTCTACGTTAATACCCTTTAAGTATTTGAACGTCTGAATCATATCTCCCCTGTCTCTCCTTTCCTCTAGGGTATACATATTCAGGGCTTCCAGTCTCTCCTCATATGTCTTCTGGTGCAAGCCTCCTATCATTTTCGTCACCCTCCTCTGGACCGCCTCAAGTCTTCTTACGTCTTTCGCCAGACACGGTCTCCAAAACTGAACACAATACTCCAAATGGGGCCTCACCAATGACCTGTACAGGGGCATCAACACCTTCTTCCTTCTACTGACTACGCCTCTCTTTATACAGCCCAGAATCCTTCTGGCAGCAGCCACTGCTTTGTCACACTGTTTTTTCGCCTTTAGATCTTCGGACACTATCACCCCAAGGTCCCTCTCCCCGTCCGTGCATATCAGCTTCTCTCCTCCCAGCATATACGGTTCCTTCCTATTATTAATCCCCAAATGCATTACTCTGCATTTCTTTGCATTGAATTTTAGTTGCCAGGCATTAGACCATTCCTCTAACTTTTGCAGATCCTTTTTCATATTTTCCACTCCCTCTTCGGTGTCTACTCTGTTACAAATCTTGGTATCATCTGCAAAAAGGCACACTTTTCCTTCTAACCCTTCAGCAATGTCACTTACATACATATTGAACAGGATTGGCCCCAGCACCGAACCCTGAGGGACTCCACTAGTCACCTTTCCTTCCTTCGAGCGACTTCCATTAACCACCACCCTCTGGTGTCTGTCCGACAGCCAGTTTCTGACCCAGTTCACCACTTTGGGTCCTAACTTCAGCCCTTCAAGTTTGTTCAACAGCCTCCTATGAGGCTCCTATGATCTCTCCTCGTTCTGGTGGGAATTGACCTTCCGTGAGAGTGAATTGTATCCATTGCATGAGGTTTGCTCTGAATTTAGGGGTAGCGTTTGCTAGGAGATATGAGGGACAGTTATTCAGATCGCATGATGCTTTGCTGTATAGTTAGAAGGGAGAAAAATTAATGACTGAAACTTCCCTTCAGACCAGCACTAGAGAAAATCAATGGTTCTGCCTCAGTATTTTTTTAAATTTTATTAAACTTTAATGCTTAAAGCAGCAGACCTCACTGGCTCTCCAAGCTGTAGTCTTTGCCCCCTGGCAAGGTGTACAGCTGAGGCACCTCAAATAAAAATTGGGAAGGTGAACATCAGCAGAGAGGCACTTATCTAATATATCATCAACAATATTATGCTCATGTTCAGATTTCCTATGCACTCAGCCTCAAAGGCCAACAGAAGAAGGAAGAGAGAGACAGGAAACTCTCCCATCTCTCTAAATTATTTTATAGAGCCATCAGACATATGCAGTACTGGAGAACAGCCCCTTCTCCAAAGAGGTTATGATTTAGTCCACACAAACAGAGGAGGCCCAGATTAACATACAAATGATAATTTTATAAAGTTGTATTGTTTACCACCTCGAGTCTTTGTTTAGAGTGAAGCAGTACAAATGCAGACAAAGTTATATGTTATAACTGATAAGGCTATGACTGCTTAGAACAGCCAAGTTGGTTTGAGTTTTATTTTTTTCTTAATTTTATTTGTTTACCAAAAAAAAAAGAAACTCATCAAGTATTTACTTGCTAAGATGATCAGTTCAGCGACGACAGGAATTAAATAATCAGAACTGACATAAACCTAACTAATATATATATATATACAGGAAGTCCCTGTTTAACAAACATCCGACTTGGAATACCGAATGAAGGGAGGGAGGGGAGCATGAGCCATAGGATGGAAGAATAGAGAGAGTGAAGGAAAGAGATGCTGAAGTGAGGGAGGGAATAGAAAGGGATAATTGGGTGTCTGAGTGAGAGAGAGAGAGATGATGCTCACAGGGAGATGAAGAAAGAGGATAATTGTTGGGGCATAGGGAGGGAGAGAGAATTATTGGATATGGTGCTGGGAAAGGAGTGAGGTAGTGATGCATGGGGAAGAGACGTATGAGAGGGAGTAATGTTGAATGTGGTGGTGGAGAGGGAACAGTGGGATAGATGGATGGAAAGGGATGCAAGAGAGGCATCAAGGAGGTGGAAAAGGTGGGAAGAACATTAGGATATGAGTAACATATAAATTCAACTTAACCTGTTCTTAACCCAGTGACTGCCTTTATATGTATATTTATATACACACACACACACATATATATATACATACATGTACACACACGCCCTCCATTCCATTACACAATAATATGTGGGGAGGAACTAAAATAAATGTAGAATTATACAATAAGAGATTTTAAAAAAAGCAAGGCCATAAGTAGGATTAGTGTCATCCTAAATCATTCATGTAATCATTGATGACTTCTCTGGGGAAGAGAACCAAACACCAGCTTAACACTTACAAAGGAACTTAGCTGTTCTGGGACAAAGAAAAGGTATCTAACACCCAAATATTTAGAGGCTTATTTTCAATGCATATATTACTATGCAACTTTGTAAGTCTACATCTATTGGCAATGAGCACCTTAATCATTTAAAATTAAGGATATTGAAGAAAAAAAAAAAAGTAGTACCAAATCCAGAATCTCTTGTCTCATCCCTTTTGGGTGTAGTGAGCCATATTTTTTGATCTAGAAACATTTCAGTTTTTAAAGGAAAGGTGCATAAGCTGAAATACGAAGCTCACTAACAAAGTTTCCCTCATAGCGCTCATGCTTAGCAATTTCTTACAAAGCTGTCTCATCCAAATTACAGTCTCTAAAGACTATTGTCTCCCTGCAGGAAGAAAATACACTTCATTCACTGGTGGAACTGCTGAGGCAGGAATCTTCAAGAACCTCAGTTCTTAGATATTCAAACAAATTTTTAGGGAAGTTTTAGCCTGGCTCTTCAACTGCTCCAACTTCCAATGAAGCATACATAGCTTCATTCTAAAACAAGGCAAGAAATACCCCTTTGCTCTTTTATTTTCTAATGTTACAATTCATATGTTCTTTACTAAGCACCTCATGCTTCTGAGCCAAACCACTCACAGACTGGATCAGGAAACATATATAAAAAAACATTTAGCTACAGAAGCATCAAGTTTCACTTACAAACCCCAAATGGCATTAAGAATCCCCCCCTCTTTCAAACTTCCTAAGGATACTTTAGTTCGGAAGGTCTGGTGCGCAGCAAACTCATGACCCACACCACCCATCAGGGACTCAAACCAATGGTGTTAATGAGTGAAAAAAGGAGGTTCCAGTCCATAAAAGGAGAAGGCTCCGTTCCCTCCCACAGGGAATCAGCAACACAAACTTCCAAGATGCCTTGCAATCTCTGTTGTACCTCAGTCACCTCTCACCTACCAGACCCTGGATTTTACTGGCGAGCATTTCAGGAACCTAGTGAACCCTAACTCTGCGAAGGCAAGTCTTTACCCTGCTCTTGTGTCTAGAACAAAATGCTCTTCAGCGACTGGTGGCCTCTGAACTTGCTCTCGATTTTAAGATAGTATTTAAACTCCATTGAGGTGTTCTTGCAGTAAAGCCTAGTGTAATCAAAGCTCCAGAATCTGAAAAACAACATTTTCACAGGCATTCAATAACACAGATTTCACCGTTGAAGACATACCTACTAAGTGCAAAGTCTGTATTTTAGCTCCTATAGGAATTTTCAGTTTGTTTTCTGGTGGGATTGGGAAGGCCCCATTCCGATTTCTAAATTTGCCTAGGATGTGAACCTGGGGCATGTAGATCCAAATGGCTTCCACAAGCTCCAAATGAGAAGTCTCCACTCCCTAGAGGAAAGCAAAGATAAAATCAGCTGGCTGGAACTTTGTGCAAACTACTCCCGAAATATTAGTAAAACACCGGAAGAACCAGTTGCCTCATGTGACCAGTGAAGAATGTCCTGCACTATGCCACAACACAGCTGCCTGAACTATACCATTGCATCAGTCTATTATACTTATCTTTACACCTTTTATTTATAACCACCACAAGTTCACAGTTCTAAACCTCTTCAACATTGAATTTTTTACCTTTACAATAACTCTAAACTTTATAATCAGCACTGCAGTTATTACCCCTCCCAATTTCACTCCCCTCTACTTCCTCTTTCACCCCTTCCAAGTCTATTATATTTACTGGTGCTTTCCTTCTAAGTAGAGAATGACACGGGAACAAATTTGTCCCCATGCCCGCAGAAACTCAATTTCCCCGTCCCGTCCCCTTGAGTTTTGTCAGTCCCATTCCTGTAAGCTCTGCCTGAACTGCACAAGCCACGGACACTTATGATTTTAAAGTGTTTGAGGCTTGTGCAGATGAGGACTGAGCTTGCAGGAATGGGGCAGGGACAGGAAAATGAGTTCCCACAGGGACGGGGAAAAAATTTGTCCCCGTGTCATTCTCTACTTCTAAGCATGCCTTTTCAGTGCTGGACTAGGTGGCCTCATAGTTGCCTGGAAATATGGGCTAGGAATTCTCAGACCACTACTCACCAGTAGGTTAGGACATGCCTGTAAGGCTTCCAGCACCCCAGGAATACTGAAAGCTTCATGCCCTCGTACACGCCGCCTCTCAAGGTATCTGGGATGAAGGCCATACAGTTGTTCAATGTCAGGCATCTTTTTCAGCAACATCAGGAAGCTGGAATCTGTGAAGCCTAAGGAGGTGAGATACATGTGAAAAGCAACACATTTCCAAACAACACATGACCTAATGACAATAGTGGCAGAAGGGCCCAGAGTATGGACTTCTCTATAGTCCGAGTACACCATGGAAGGACCTAGGCTTGAAGATGTCCTCTGGCTCGAATTATCTTTATCTACTTTTAAGGCTCAGTTAAAGGCCAACTTATTTGCCCAGGCCTTTGACACTTACCACACTTACCATAAAGGAGTCTTTTTTAACCTTCGTCCTAATGTTATAATGCTCATTTGTCTCTTTCCTATTCATATTGTAGTTCTTTTCTGTTTTCTGAATTTTATTGTAAACTACTATGATAGAATTTTCTCCTTAACAGTATATCAAGACTGATAATAAGCTTGAACCCTCCTCTGCAGTTCAGGTAACCCCTGCTGAATGTAATGACTAGCCTTAGAGGTGACTTTCAACTCAGAGCCTCTCAGGTACCGGACAGATAAAGAGAGTCTGCAGAGCATACTACTGGAAAGACATGATAGAATTTATAAGGGGAAAGGAAGGCGATGTTAACTTGTGGCACGTAGCAGAATTGGAAAATTCATTGTCTGAAAAACGAATGAACCTGCTGCTCTATGTCCTTAATACTAGGTCTAGGCTACATCAGTTCAGGCAGTGCTCCATTCGTCCATTTTCCTGCAGCCGCCTCACTATTACCACCACCACCTTATTTTCAAATTACTGTTAGACCTGGTTATCTCTGTCTACCATTAAAACCAATAACATCTTATCTAATGCAAACCACAGTGTTGAAATTAGCTAAAATATTATAACAGATGAAAATACAATTTATTATAATATGGAGGTAACTTTAAAGTCATTTCTACAGGAAAAACATGAAGAGCAAGCTTCTTCTAAAAGCTGCCCACAACATAAGCACATAAACATAAGCCTCTCTAAACCTGTATGAGCACAAGCTCATACCTGAGTGGCAACATTCCCAGAAGCAGGGTTAGCATTTAGATGAAAACTTTATACAATATGTATGCAAAATAAGCTGGGAAAATTGTGTGTACTAAACAGCCAAGAGGAAATATGTGCATGAACCTCCCATAGGGAATGTATGCACATTGCACATTGAAACCTTTGGAAAAAGGATATACAGTATCTTATGCACACCCTGCCACACAACTTATATAACTTTATTTGCGTGAGCTTGAGGTAGCAAAGTCAAACCTTTGCAGCCTATCATGGCTGTACTCTGTCCTTCCAAGTGAAATGCCCCTCACATTCACTGAAAGCAGCCCTGATTTCTTGTCCTGTACCTGAAGCCTAAATATAGTGGGCTCTCACCTGTAGGCATGTATTCCCACCAGCGGCCTGCACACAGGTCCACCACCTTCACCACCCTCAGATAGAGCGTCACAGCTTCTTTCAGCTTCCGGGACAGACATTCCATGCACATGATGTCCTGCAGGGGGAGGTACCTGTGCAAAATAAAGAGATTCAGCATAGACCACTTTCTTTCTGTTTCCTCTCTCATTCTCCATGTAATTTTCACATACAAAGAAAGAAAATATTAAAATGAGGATCTGAATCAAGATGGTGCTGCTAATCATTTTGCAGTCTGGTTCCCAGTTTTAATGATGCTTCATTCAGATATGCAAAATGCTGGACCAGAAGTTTACAACCCTATCCTTGAGCAACCCCCTACTAGTTGGATGAAACAGACTTTAGAGACGTGGAGGGGCATAATCGAATGGAACATCTAAGTCCGTTTACGTCCATTTCGCAAGTCGTCCAAATTATACGTCCTGTAGATGTGATCTAAAACATCTATCTTTTTAGTCCATTTTCATCCAAATGTCCGTCCAAGTCAAAAACATCTAGAACAAGCCCTGTTGGACGTGGGAGGGGCCTGTAAAGTGAGTGACAGAACACCCAGACAGGGCACCTAAATAGTGGGGTACCTTATAGGGCACTGCTGTGAACTTCACAAACAGGGTGCCATGGCTTCCCCTCACTACAGCTCGCTTATAGATGATGGTGAGCCCCCCAAACCACCTCCAGAATCCCCTAGACCCACTTATCTACCATCCCTATAGCCCTTATGGATGCAGCAGCCTCTTATATACCAGTCCAAAAGGGTTTTGGGGGTGTATAGGGGAGTGCACATGTTTCAATATCAATACAGTGATTACAGGGGCTTATGGGCATGGGTCCATCTCTCTATGGGTCCCAAACCCACCCCCAAGATGACTTAAGCTGCCTCTGGGCTGGACGACTAGGCTTTCCTATGCTAGGCAGCCAGGTGATGATGGTCTGGAGGCTGAAATTTAAAATTATGATTAAAATTTTTATGGGGGTGGGAGGGGGTTGGTGATCACTGGGGTAGTGTGTGGGGGGTCTGTTTTATGTGTTTTCAGTGCATATGTGGTGAGTTTAGGTGGGTTTTAGTGACTTAGACCATGTTTTAGATGGTCTAAGTCAAAACGTCCAAGTTTCCTCTAGGCTCTGTTGTTTAACTTTCAGTTATACATGCTGTACAACTAAGTCTAAGCTGGCCCATGTCCCGCCCTCGACACGCCTCCTGAAATGCCCCGTTTAGCTTAGGACGTTGAGCGGCACTATGAGGGCCTAAGTCGTTTAGAAATACGTCCAAAACCCGGTTTGATTATCGGCACTTGGACATTTTTGAGAAATGTTCGTCCATGTGCCAACTTAGGTCGGTTTTTGGACGTTTTTCTCTTTCGATTATGAACCCCATTGCATTTAAATCTCTCTCAAGCACAATAATGAAACATATCCTACAAATGCAACTATCTAGGGAGGTAGTCCAGGACAGGGTTGAAAAGCCATAACTAGGCTACTAAAGCTGCAACATAAAGTATTTAAAGTATCATAAGGAAAAAGCACGTCTTGTCAAAAAGTATCACTGAATCAGGCACACCAGAAAAGGATCACAAACATATTTACAAAGCACTGGTAAATATCAAATGACTATGTTATGTACAAACCAGACTGTTTAAAAAAAAATCTTACTCCCAAATATTTGTAATTCATATTTGATGGGATTCATCAAAACTGCAGGCCACTTTGCTGTCTGACACCAGCTCAAGGTAAATTTAAATAAGGCACAATAGGCATGTTGAATCTAATGTATCTAAGGAACAGAAGTTATGCAAGTTGCGTCACTAAGCATTTGCAGAATTGGAACCCTGACATCTTGTTCTCAACCTCCTAACCTTCAAATTAATAGGCAACTTCTTCACTGCACTCATGTCTTCAGAATATCCCTAATAAAAATATGCATAATATAGGTACTCAAACTCGCTATTACAATAACTCTATTAATTTAAATTTCAAATAGTTATTATTTTTATAAGTTATAACATCATACCATTCACAATACTGTATACACAATATCATTCACCCCACTGTTATAAATGAAACCCTCCCATTCCTTTCAATCATTCCAAAGTTCACTCATTCATTGTTCAGATCCTGTTACAAATCTTTGTGCAAATGTTTGCCTTATTGTTCAACCATGGTCCTCCAGTCTCACTATTGTTTGATGGATACATTTTCAAATCCCATCATCTTGTGCAATTCTCCACATTTTCCTCTTCAAAGGCAAATGAATCGTTTCAACACTCAGCCATATGTGTGATATATATTTGCATAGAATGGAGTCAACGGATACCCAGAAATCTGACTGTTTTGTAGTCCTCCAGGATTACAGTTCAATAGCCCTTGATTAAATTGTAAAATAGGTAAGGCTTTCTGGAGTACACTGTACAAAACCTAAAGAGGAAGCATATCATCTCCACAACTTACTTTCACTAAAACAAAATAAAAAAAAGATTAAGAGGAAGATAAGAAAATCATTTGTCCAATTTTTTGAGGAGAGTGTTGTGCCTCAGGCAACTATGAAAGAAAAATAAGTGACACAAGCTCCTCACCTGAATATGTGGCAGAGCACTTCATGGGACAGCTGGTTCATATAATCTTTAGGATCATCCATTCTTGTGGTCTCTGAGCTGTGGCTGCTCATAGTGTATGGTTTGACGAATTTCCGTCGAGGACCCATATCAAGTCCTTTCAGATTTAGGTCACTGTAACTGGAAAGAGCATAGAAAGCAAAGCCATGTCTGCATTAGTCCCTGCTAGAAATCACGAGCTTATATCCCTAAACCCAATGTACCCTAACAGCTCAGCAAGCATACGCGCCAACTACTGTAGTTATCATCTACAGCCCTAGAAATTAGTCCCTCTAAAGACTTCTGCATAATACACTGTGGCAACGTTCTTTCATACTTTTGAGATTAGGCGTAAAGAATGACCCGGTGACAAAATTCATCACTGTTCCCATCCCCACGGATAACCGCGAGAAACAATCTCGAGTCATTCTTTAGTATCTATCTTCAATGCAAGGCTTGAGGGTCAGTGGCTGGAAACCCTCCCATGTCATTCTTTAGTGTCTATCTCAACTCAGACCTTCAACACCAGCGTTCTTCAATGTAAGGCTTGAGGGTCAGTGGTTGTTCCCATTCATACTCCGATTCTTAATCTAATCCTTAAATTTATATACCTGGTCATCTTTTTGGACCCCTGTTCGTTTGCAAAAGTTAGACAGTTCAAAGTCTAATAGATGCTGGCATTGTCATCTTGACGTAGGGACACTGGATCACCTGTTATATTATTGTCCCTTGATACTCAACTTTTGAAAGTCTATATAGGGTATAATCAATAGGATATTAGATACTTCTATCCCATTGTCATGACATTATTTTGTTTGGAACTATATTACAACACAAATGTCCAGTAACGCAAGCAAGAACAGATTATTTCTTCTTATGATGGGGATTGCTATACAGTTGATTATGAAAAATTGGAAAAACTAGGATAAACTGAATTATATTTTGGGGTGGGAAACCCTGTGCCTAGTTTATCAATATAAGCGAATGAATTTGGAACAATTGGGACAATATAAAAAATTTAAGGAGATTTGGGGCCCACTGGGGAATTTTGTAAACACTGATCACTAGTGTAAGCCTTTAATTTTTAAAGGAGTTTCACACATATCTGGGGAAAGTGGGATGGAGGGAAGGGGGGTGAAATGTACTTATATGATTACTTGTTAGATATAAGTGCTGTTTCATTGTACCACATGTTTGTATAACGTAATGCACTTTGGGCCTGTTTTACAAAGCTGCGCTAGCCCATAGAGCTTTAGAGATTTAAAGGGCTTCGGGGATGTTGCTGCATGGCTTTGTAAAACAGGCCCTTTGTGTTTGTTTTTAAAATGAATAAAGAAATTTTTTTAAAAATAAATAAAACCTCGACTCAGTTTATATAAGATACTTAATGAAATGGAAAAGTCACACATAGTTTACAAAAATAACAAAGACATAAGAAAATTCAAATCTCTCAATAAAAATAACTGAAAAAGCATGCTTTTAAAGATTTTCTGAAAGTTGGAAGAGATGAAAGAATTCTAATCCCAACAGGAAGTTCATTCCAAATAGATGTGAAAATATATACAAAGAATCGAGAAATATAACCCAGGGATTTTATTCTTTTAAGACAGTGTCCTGCAAACGTTCTCTAGCTGTAGCACACTAAAGGTAGTGGCTGTGGCTCAAGGCATCTAGAAGTGCATGGATATCGCAGTGATGACATCACACACGTGTGACATCATCATGTTGATGTCTGCGTGTGTGTGAAGGCCCTCCAGACGGGCCATGAGACGCCGGTGGTGGGGGGTGCCAGAAGAGAAGAGGGCCAGAGAAAAGGATAGGTGCTGGCGCCCACTGATTGCCTACAGGATGTGCCTCTCGCCACAAGAGGTACGTTCTGTAGGCAGTCAGCTGGTGCCAGCGTCTCTCCTCACCTGAAATCTCAGGAGGCACACCAGTGTGTCTTGGCACAGTTTGAGATACACTGTTTTAAGAGATGGAAAAGGTGATTTATACATCTGGGAAGTTCTAGACTTTATAGATCGTAATGAAATCAAAGAAATTGAGACTAAAGGCCAAAAAATTCCATGTAAGATTAAAAGTTATGTTGGCACATTTAAATTGAATTCTGAAACGAACTGGAAGTCAGTGAAGAGCTTTTAAGACAGGAGACACGTGGTCATATTTCTTCTTACCATAAATCAATTTGGCTGCCGTGTTCTGGATTAATTGTAAGTTTTCTAAATTTCTCTTACTTAAAGAAGCATAAAGAGCTACAATAATCTAATTGAGCTAATATAAAGGCTTGTATCAGAAAAGCAAAATGTTGCTGATAAAACAGATGGCAAACTTTCCTTAACATACAAAGACTAAAGAAGCATTTCTTAGAAAGATTGTTAACCTGACAATGAAGGGAAAGTGAGGAATCCAATAATAAGCCTAATATCTTAGAAGAATACTCGATATTTAATAATAATAGTTTAATAAATAACAATAGTTTATTTTTATTACTACCATACCCGGGAGTTCTAGGCGGTTCACAGCAATCAATCATTATATATACAGTACAAATAGATATTTCAAACTGAAATCATCTAAAATTTTGGCAAAGTTAAAAACTTACAGTGGGAAGACAGAAACAATTTAAAATGAGATAAAAATTATAAGTAAGTAATAAGATATATTAGGTTGCCAGTCTATTGAATAATTGAGTTTTTATCTGTTTTCTAAAATCAAGACAGGAGGAAATTTGACGCAATTTTGTCAAGCCTGAAAAGTAAAGGTTCTGTCTTGGAACCTTTTGTAATGACAGGATTTTATGGAGGGCTATGCAAAGAAGTTACTCTTGGAAAGAGCTCTTTCTTATTAATGTAACTCGGGCTAAGCTAGCCTGGTAGCAGATCCAGGAGAACTTCAATAAGACTCTGGATTCCCATGGCATTGTTTTAACCCCCAAATAAGACGAACAGCCGTATTCTGAACTTCTCTCAAAGGGGGGGGTAAATTCAGTTCCGTTTCCTGCACTTTTACATAACTAGCAATTCATGTTGGCATCTCTTGGAAGGCGAGTGATGTCTCTCTGGGGATTGACTTCATTTCTTTGGCTTTTGAACGCTCTGTCGCCCCCCCCTCCCCCTCCCCCTCCCCCTCCCCCGATCACGTGCAAGGCCTTGACTCAGCTTTGGACGAGGGATGGTCAGGAAGTAGGAAGAGGGGGGAGAACCAATTGGCAAATGGGCGGGGGGGGGTCAGTGTTCAGCATCTCCACCCTAGAGCAGGGGCTTCTCAAGCCGGAGCCCAGGACACAGCCAGGAAGGAAGACGGGGGGGGGGGGGACGGGACGTTGGCCCCATTCTCCGGCCACTGACCTTTAGAGCCCGAAGGCTGCGTCAGTGACGCCCGAACGCCTCTCGCTCCGGACCAATGGCATGGCTCTCGGGAGGCGGGACAGGCGCTCGAGGCCTCTTCCGACGGAGGGAGGGAGGGAGGGGGGGGCTACGCGCGCGCGCTCTCCGCCCGCCCCCCCGGCAACGCCGCCGCTTCCCTGCTTCGGCCGCCCGTCCCTTCGGACCGCAAGCTCCGGCCCTGCCGCGCCGGAAACCGGAAGTGGCGTCGGCGAGCAGGCGCCTCCCCTTCCCGCCATGCTCTCGCGCCCAGGGCGCCCCGAGCTGGCGGCGCATGCGCGGTGGAGGCACGCGCCTGCCTACCCGGCCGCCGGGTTCTGGGGAGTGCGGCCGGGAGGAGCTGTTGCTCTAGCGCTCGTTAAAGCGGGAAACGTGAACTAACGCGAGACTCCGGCCTAGGGAGGGTTCTAGAGCAGCCTCGGAGGCTCCTTGAGGAGGGGAAAAGCTGCTGCTGGACCCCTGAGATGTGGATTGAGAAAAGAGGCTCTTGAAGTGGGGAGGGAGGGGGACTAGAGGACGGAGGGAAGAGGGGGCTAAAGAGAGGAATGGAGGGAGTGGCTAGGGAGGGATGAGGACGGAGGGAAGAGGGGGCTGGGGGGCTACAGAGAGGGAGGGGGCTAAAGAGAGGAATGGAGGGAGGGGCTAGAGAGGGAGGAGGAGGGAGGGGGACTAGAGGACGGAGGGAAGAGGGGGCTAAAGAGAGGAATGGAGGGAGGGGCTAGGGAGGGAGGGGGACTAGAGGACGGAGGGAAGAGGGCTGGGGGGCTACAGAGAGGGAGGAGGCTAAAGAGAGGAATGGAGGGAGGGGCTAGGGAGGGAGGGGGACTAGAGGACGGAGGGAAGAGGGCTGGGGGGCTACAGAGAGGGAGGAGGCTAAAGAGAGGAATGGAGGGAGGGGCTAGAGAGGGAGGAGGAGGGAGGGGGACTAGAGGACGGAGGGAAGAGGGGGCTAAAGAGAGGAATGGAGGGAGGGGCTAGGGAGGGAGGGGGCTAGAGGATGGAGGGAAGAGGGGGCTGGGGGGCTACAGAGAGGGAGGGGGCTAAAGAGAGGAATGGAGGGAGGGGCTAGAGAGGAAGGAGGAGGGAGGGGGACTAGAGGACGGAGGGAAGAGGGGGCTAAAGAGAGGAATGGAGGGAGGGGCTAGGGAGGGAGGGGGACTAGAGGACGGAGGGAAGAGGGCTGGGGGGCTACAGAGAGGGAGGAGGCTAAAGAGAGGAATGGAGGGAGGGGCTAGAGAGGGAGGAGGAGGGAGGGGGACTAGAGGACAGAGGGAAGAGGGGGCTAAAGAGAGGAATGGAGGGAGGAGCTAGGGAGGGAGGGGGCTAGAGGACGGAGGGAAGAGGGGGCTGGGGGGCTACAGAGAGGGAGGGGGCTAAAGAGAGGAATGGAGGGAGGGGCTAGAGAGGGAGGAGGAGGGAGGGGGACTAGAGGACGGAGGGAAGAGGGGGCTAAAGAGAGGAATGGAGGGAGGGGCTAGGGAGGGAGGAGGACGGAGGGAAGAGGGGGCTGGGGGGCTACAGAGAGGGAGGGGGCTAAAGAGAGGAATGGAGGGAGGGGCTAGAGAGGGAGGAGGAGGGAGGGGGACTAGAGGACGGAGGGAAGAGGGGGCTAAAGAGAGGAATGGAGGGAGGGGCTAGGGAGGGAGGGGGACTAGAGGACGGAGGGAAGAGGGCTGGGGGGCTACAGAGAGGGAGGAGGCTAAAGAGAGGAATGGAGGGAGGGGCTAGAGAGGGAGGAGGAGGGAGAGGGACTAGAGGACGGAGGGAAGAGGGGGCTAAAGAGAGGAATGGAGGGAGGGGCTAGGGAGGGAGGGGGCTAGAGGACGGAGGGAAGAGGGGGCTGGGGGGCTACAGAGAGGGAGGGGGCTAAAGAGAGGAATGGAGGGAGGAGCTAGAGAGGGAGGAGGAGGGAGGGGGACTAGAGGACGGAGGGAAGAGGGGGCTAAAGAGAGGAATGGAGGGAGGGGCTAGGGAGGGAGGGGGACTAGAGGACGGAGGGAAGAGGGCTGGGGGGCTACAGAGAGGGAGGAGGCTAAAGAGAGGAATGGAGGGAGGGGCTAGAGAGGGAGGAGGAGGGAGGGGGACTAGAGGACGGAGGGAAGAGGGGGCTAAAGAGAGGAATGGAGGGAGGGGCTAGGGAGGGAGGGGGACTAGAGGACGGAGGGAAGAGGGGGCTGGGGGGCTACAGAGAGGGAGGGGGGCTAAAGAGAGGAATGGAGGGAGGGGCTAGAGAGGAGGGAGGGGGACTAGAGGACGGAGGGAAGAGGGGGCTGGGGGGCTACAGAGAGGGAGGGGGCTAAAGAGGAATGGAGGGAGGGGCTAGAGAGGGAGGAGGAGGGAGGGGGACTAGAGGACGGAGGGAAGAGGGGGCTAGACAGAAATGGAGGGGGGCTAGAGGTAGGGAGGGGGGCGAGAGGGAGGGAGGCTAGGGCTACAGTGAAGGACGGAAGAGACGCAGCACCGTTACTTAGAATTTGTATATACCAGATAAGGTATAAGTTAAGGTGGCCAACTGGATCCAGATTTGCAGGCTAACTTGATGCAGATCAGTCCTAGGTTTACCCTGTCACAGGCAGAGATTTGTGGTTTTCATTCACCATTACAGTCCCTAAGAAAAGCATGACTACAAGTCCCAGCATGCACTGGTTAAACCCAGGACTGGATCCACTTGGCAGCCATTATTAAGATCTTAAAAATATATCTGACGCCGTTGTAGACAACCCTTGGACTTTTGCTCATGCTTCCCTTTTCTTTTGGCTCTGTCTCTCAGCCTCTGGGGTCTCTGGATTTCTTCTTATTGTTCTGTGATTTTATCTGATGTTTGCATGATGTTTTTCTATTAACTCCTGCCAGTCTGAACCAAGAAAACACGACTACCATACTGTCCAGAGCAGTGTCTCTCAAACCTTTTTATATGGTAATTTGATTTCTTTGACTCACTTTAAAAGTTCCTCTAGCTGTCTTTGTATGTATTAGCTACCCTAAAAGATGCCTTATAATTTTAAGTTTGTATTTTAGTCAAATCTATGTTTTACGATTATTGTACACCGCTTAAAAGCCTGATTAGACAATATAAGAAATTTTAAATAAACTTGAAACTTGAGCAGGGACTTGTGCTGTTTGTTTTCACAGAGACACATTTTTAGTGGTGTTATCTAATGTTCTTATTTTGTTTCTTATTTTAGAAGTTTTGATTCATTCCTTTCCAGCTTTCACCTGTTGGTGATTCATTTTTCTATGACTGGTCTATCTCTGTAAATATTTGGTTTTGCAATTGGTTTATGTGCTGCTTTTTATTTAAGTATATACCCTCATTTTTTCATGACTTGTATGGCCTTGCATTTTTTTAATAGATGGTTTTATGTTTGTTCCCTATAATATGGATTCTTACCTTTGTCAGCATTGCAGTCATCTGTATTAATGTGCATTTTTTACCCATAGCTTTTTCTTGCAGTCCTTTATAGACAAGTAGCTTTTATATTGATGATTATATGTATGATGTGCCATATCCTTCTTAAGGTACGGCGACCAATATTGGATGCAGTACTCCAGATTCGGGCGCACAATCACCCGATACAATAGCAGGATAACTTCTTTCATTCTGCTTGTAATACCTTTCTTGATTATTCCTAACATTCTATTCGCTTTCTTAGCAGCCGCTACTCATTGTGCCGACGGCTTCATTGTTATGTCCACTATTATCCACAAGTCCCTTTCTTGGGAACTCTCACTCAATAACAGCCCTCCCATCATGTAGCTGTACCTCGGGTTTCTGTTTCCTACATATAAGACTTTACATTTCTCTACATTGAACTTCATCTGCCATCTCGTTGCCCACTCCCCTAGTTTGTTCAGGTCCCTTTGTAAATCTTCACAGTCCTCTTTAGTCCTAGCCCCATTAAATAGCTTGGTGTCATCTGCAAATTTTATTACTTCGCTCTTCTTCCCCCTTTCTAGATCATTTATAAATATATTGAATAGCAGTGGTCCAAGCACCGACCTCTGCTGAACACCACTCATGACCTTCCTCCAGTCCGAGTAGTGGCCCTTCACTCCTACCCTCTGCTTCAAGCCTGCCAACCAATTCCTGATCCATCTGTGTACGTCTCCTTCCATGGTTCTTTAGTTTCTGAAGTAGGCGTTCATGGGGTATCTTGTCAAAGGCTTTTTGGAAGTCTAAGTATACAGTGTCTATGAGATCCCCTTTGTCCATCTGTTAATTCCTTCGAAGAAGTGCAACAAGTTCGTTAATGGATAGCACATAGGAACAAGCTACAGGAGAAAAGCATTGAAGGGTTTGGGGGTATTTTTCCTGTCTGCACGCACTAAACTGAGTTAATTTTTAAGAATTTTTCAATCTATAGACATGGTATTGGCGAAATGTGGACATGGAAGTTTTCAAGGACAAAATCTATAAACTGCACTAGGTGCCACTAGGTGTAGTAATTGGGTAGCCTAGCCATTGCAAACTAAAATCTGAGCCTAACCTAAATCACATCAGTTAGCTTAAATGCTGCGGTACTTGACCACTCCACTGAAGTTCATTAAAATAAGTAAATAAAAGCTGGAGCAGAAGTGGACATGTTGACTGGGGACACCTAAGTGGAGGTGTCTAATTTTGTCACTAGAGCCACCTTCCTTACCAACATGCTGCGCAAAGACCACCCAGATAGGTTGCAGTGGGACCCTGAGGGAAGGCAGGCTTGGTAAGACCTTAAAATCAGCATGTGTGAGGAACTAGTTCTAGCTGGTATTGATTTTCAGAAGCCGCTTTTGTTGCAGACGGATACCTCAGGGTCTGGTTTGGGGGCCATACTTTCCGAAGAATGGGAGGGTATTGAACATCTGGTGCTATACCTTAGCTGGAAATGATATGCTAATGAATGTAGCAAAGCCACGGTCAAGTTAGAGTGTCTGGCAATGAAGTAGGTTGTGACCAGCCTGAATCATTACCTCATTGGTCAGGCTTTTACCCTGATAACGGACCATGCTGCTCTCAGGTGGTTGGATTCAATGAAGAATAGTTTCTTAAAATCTGATTACACGTCTATCATAAATTCTATGTGAAAATATAATAAAAGAAAACGGGGAAATACATAAAATTGAGACAAAACCCCCCAACATATACAACGAACTACATAAAACAGAACTAACTATAAAGGACCACAAGAGGAAAGAAGGAGGAACTACAATATAGTCAAGAAAATAAAAGATTAATGGAATGAATGAAAGGAAAAGGTACGTACAGTATCCTGTGCTGCATTAGTTAATTAGAAAAGAGAATCGGAAGAGTAAGGACTTAGATAAGTAATAGTATTAATGGAAAAGGAGCTTAAAGAAAATAAAGGGAGCAAAATCCTAACTTCCTCTGCTGTAATCTTAGTCAGTGTCTTCAGAGGCAGCAACACCTTTTACCACTCAATGGTATAAAAATAAAATCATTTATAGGGTTTCCTATGCTTTTCCAACCCAGAATAAAAGTGTTTCCAGACAGTTTAAAAGCTGCTCTACCTCCTTTTTAAACGTTAGCTCCAGCAGCCTGGTTCCATCCAGGTTAAGGTGGAGTCCATCCTTTCAGAACAAGCTCCCCCTTTCCCAGAAGGTTGCCCACGTGTGCATGTGCGGATCGCCGGACTTGATGGACTGAAGGTCCGATCCAGAGATGGCAGTTCTTATGTTCTTAAGTTTCTAACAAATCTAAATCCCTCAAACCTGCACCATCCTATCAACCACGCATTGAGACTTCGGAGCTCTATCTACCTCATGGGTCTAGAACGTGGAACTGGGAACATTTCTGAAAATGCTACCCTGGAAGATCTGGCTTTCAGCTTTCTACCTAAGAGCCTAAATTTGACTTCCAGAACCTGCTTCCCACATTTTCCCTTGTCATTGGTTCCTACAAGACAGCTAGATCCTCCCCAGGTCCTCCACCTTTGCACCAAGCAGGCAAGTGATCAAGCGATCCTCATGCCCACCAGCCACCCAGCTATCTACATGCCTAATGATCGAATCACCAACTACAACAACTGTCCTAACTTTTACCTGCTGGGCAGAAGCCCCTGGAAGCACATCCTGGGTGTGAGAGGATATTGCATCCCCTGGTGGGCAAGTCCTTGCTACAGGATTATTTTCAACTTCACCAGGGTGATGCTCTCCTTTTAGGAGACCTCTGTCCTCCAAGGCAGCACAGGGGCTAGTACAACATCCTTGTACTTCTCTATCTCCCTCAGCTCCTCCAAGTCTGCTATTCTAGCCTCAAGGGAATGTACGCGTTCTCTGAGAGCTATGAACTCTTTGCAGAAAGTGCACACATATAACTTCTCGCCAACCGGGAGAAAATCATAAATGTGACACTCAATGCAAAAGCAAAAGACTGGATAGCAACCCTGTTGCTGCTGGACTACTGTCTGCATCTTGTTATTGAGCCATCTGTTCTCCAATCTGAAGAGCCCTAGCCACTTTAGCCTCTCCTCATAGGGAAGTCATCCCATCTCTTTTATCATTTTTGTCGCCCTCCTCTGTACCTTTTCTAATTCTGCTATTATCTTTTTTGAAATACGGGAACCCGAACTGCACACAGTATTCGAGGTGCGGCCATACCATCGAGCAATTCCTAACATTCTATTTGCTTTCTGAGCCACCACTGCACATTGAGCTGAGGGTTTCATTGTATTCAAGCCTCTTGCAATTTAACAACTTTGAACAACTTTATGACATCAGCAAATTTAATTATCTCAACAGTTATTTCCATCTCTAGATCATTGATAAATATGTTAAAAAGCTGCGGTCCCAGCACAGACCACTGGGGACCCCCACTATTTACTACCAATACCTCTATAAAAACACTTTGAATTCTGTTTATGTCTCTGAAAAGTGGAAAGTCTTCTTAAAGATTAGTTTACTCGAGGAGCCTCAGAACTAGAGAATGACACGGTGACAAAATTCATCACCGTTCCCGTCCCCGCGGATAATCGCGGGAAATAATCCCATGTCATTTTTTAGTGTCTATTTCAACCTCAGTCCTTCTACACCAGCATTCTTCAAAGCAAAGCTTGCGGGTCAATGGTTGTGCCCAATTATACTCTGATTCATCCCTCTCTCCTTAAACAATGACATGAAGATGGTTTACCGCGGTTATCCGCAGGGACGGGAACGGTGATAAATTTTGTCACCGTGTCATTCTCTACTCAGAACCCCGTATGCTGTTGATATTTGTATTAAGCAGACATACTTGAAAGGGTAAAAAACCTCACTGGCTCAAAAACCTCCTGTCCCAAACTAGTTATTAATAATGTAAACTTTAGTAGTTGTCAACATCAGTTACTCAAACACATTATAATAGCTGTCCAGAATCTTTTGCAATTGCAAAAAACTTATCTGGATCAGGACTTTTGAATATTCTCTATTTCTGAGTCTCTACTCAGCTGTCTCTACTCTGTTCTTGCCCACCGAGCGCACACAAGACCTTTCACCAAATGGGAGATAATCAAACGAAACGTGACCCTTAGGGCTCCTTTTATCAAGGCGCTTAGGGGTTTAACGTGCGGAATACCACACGTTAAACCGCCTGCCGTGCTAGTCGCTAACGTCTCCATCGACGAGGCATTAGTTTTTTGGCTTGCCGTGGGGTTAGCGCGTGATGAAATGTCCGACGCACTAACCCGGCTAGTGCACCTTGATAAAAGGAGTCCTTAGTGCAAAAGACAGTCTTTGTGTTATTTCAGTGTCTCAGGCTTTTCAGGGAAAATACATTTAGGGGAACCCCATAATCAAATTGAGGTTAAGTGGCCTAAATGCTTGCTTACATGTGTCATTCACACCTTCTAGGGCTATTTAAATGATGTCTCCTGTATCCTGAATTTCACAGTGTTAAAAAGTATATTTTTGAAACTGTTTCATGGTAGTCGTGTTATTAAATTTCAATCCACTGATTTTGAGTTAACTTCATTCATTGTATTTCTGTTTATATTTGATGTTTTTACTGCTTTTATGCTGTTAATAAAATTGTAAGTCTCTTCTACATTGAATTGAACTTGTACACAGCCTTAGGAGAATTAAGTCAGTTAATAAATCCCAATATAGAAATTACACTAGTCTCTGAAGAAGTTCTTCCTAAAACATTGCTCTCCCTCACACAAAGTGAATTTATTCTTCTCTTTATTCATCCATAACCAAAGAGAAAAATGTTTGTAAACCACTATCCACTTATAACATATATTCACTCCGTGACCAAGAAATGAAGGAAAGGAGCCAGGAATTGCAATGCGTTCAGTTTATTAAGCAACAGATAAAAGACCAAGAAAGTCATGCGACCTCCATGGTAGAAGAAATGAAATATCCTTAGCATTAAACAGGCAGGAGCAGAGAGAAATCATCCTTCAGCATCTTCCATTGTATGGAATCCTCTAGTTGATCTTAAGACTGGCCTGGGAATTTCCTGAAAGAGAGAATAAAAAGTGATCCCCAGAAGAGAAATATGAACAATCCTTCTCGAAAGAGGCTATTCTCAGCAGTGTTAAGGGGCTTGCTTATCAATCTGGCATACCATTAAGACGTACAATCTTACCACTAACTAGTGCAGGTCCCGTTTTAGGAAATAAGATCTAGTCAGTAGGAACTGGGGTTAACAGTAGCCCACATTGATAATTAAATATCTGCACAAATAGAAATCACGACTATATGTTATGAAAGTGAGCCACGTCTAAGAGAACCAAGCCATTGTGATAGCGCTGATGAGGTTGGCTCTGATTGGTGGAATGAGGCATTATGTCATCACCATCTCAGCCCTGGTCATAGGAGCCAGCTCTGTGATTGGAGAATGACAATTTCCATTGGGTTTAGCACCCCCAATAACTCTGAACAGTTGGCTCCTATGGCTCTGGTTACGTTATTAACTTGGACTGCCATTAACATGCATTGTGTTACCTTTAAATCAAGATGTCCCGTTTTAAGCTATGAGACCTAGTTACTAAGAACCCCGAACAGCTGCTCCACAGCTGGATATTTAGTGATGGTTCCTGGATGGGGCCAGAACTGAATACTGGGTTTAAAGTAGCTGGGAGCAAACAATGTTTAAAGAAAAAGTGAAGGCCACTGGTTGAGTATTGTCGCTTAAGTTCCCAGACCATGGGCTGCTTTAGGCTGTACATGTACATTCACAGTGCTGCCACCTAGTGCTGGTCTTAGGGTATACATTTGCTACTCTTTGAAGCATGCTTTTAATTACTACTGACCACTGGTTACTCTTTCACATCATCACTTATGTCCTGACTGTAGTAGGAATTGCACTGTCTAGGTGTTTCCTCCCCTCCTATTGTGTCTTGTTAACATATCTCAGTTTTCTCGATCATTAAAATATAAGTACTAATAAGAAAGAATAAGGCTGTAAGTTGAAAAACGAAAGGCAACTTGCACTTTAAAGCACTCTAAACACTTTCAATGTGATGCACTTGAAATAATGCGGAGAATAGCAGCATAAAATTTAAAATAAGACCAGTGAAGAAGCAACACGCTAAGCTAGCTGCTATGATTCCACTTTGAGCAGCCAGTGGTGTTTCTGAGGTCTGGATTAAGAAAATAAGATTTATAAGAAAAACTGAACTATTATAGTGACTTGGGATTGATGCTTGGCTTAATTATGTAATGTAATGTAATGTAATTTATTTCTTATATACCGCTACATCCGTTAGGTTCTAAGCGGTTTACAGAAAATATACATTAAGATTAGAAATAAGAAAGGTATTTGAAAAATTCCCTTACTGTCCCGAAGGCTCACAATCTAACTAAAGTACCTGGAGGGTAATAGAGAAGTGAAAAGTAAAGTTAGAGGAAAAATAAAAATAAAATAAACATTTTAACAAGACAGCATTGATCTAAATACTTTGGAAGGTAGAAGAGAGGAGAGAAAGGAATAGAAGCATCGTGGCAAAGGGTTCCCGGTAGTGGCGGCTGGTCCTATTGCTGCTTAGGTGTAAAAACAGTTGATCTTCTTATCGGATTGTAGGGGGGGCGGATCTCACATTCCTGGCAGGTTCGGGTCTGTGGGTTCTTGGTGGTAGCGGATGGACCCGTTGCTGCTTAGGTGTAAAAGCAGTTGTTTTCCCAATGCTGCTGATATTTAAAAGCAGGCAGATTGATCTCTCCAACAAAATTGTATGGTGAAGAGCACACATGTCTGGCTGGATTGGGACAAAAGCTCTCGATAGTGGCGGCTGGTCTTGGTGCTGCTTAGGTGTAAAAGCAGTTGATCTCCTACTTCTGATAATATTTAAAAGCAAGCATATTGATTTTTCCAACGGAATGCTGGGGGAAGAGCTTACTTGTTTGGCTGGATCAGGGCAAAGGGCTCTCGGTAGTGGTGGCTGGTCCTGTTGCTGCTAAGGTGTAAAAAACAGTTGATCTTCCTAGTGGACTGCAGGGGGAGGTGGAGCTCACACTCTTGGCTGGATCGGGTCTGTGGGCTCTTGGTAGTTGCAGATAGTTCCGCTGCTGCTGAGGTGTAAAAGCAGTTGATTTCCCACTGTTGCTGATATTTAAAAGCAGGTAGATTGATCTCTCCAATGGACTGCAGAGGGAGGAGCTCACATGCCTGGCTGGATCGGGGCAAAGGGCTCTTGGTAGTGGTGGCTGGTCCTGCTGCTGCTTAGGTGTAAAAGCAGTTGATTTTCCTAGTGAACTGCAGGGAGGGTGGAGCTCATATTTTTGCAGGATCGGGACTGTGGGTTTTTGGTGGGTTGGTCCCGTTGCTGCTTAGATGTAAAAGCAATTGATCTCCCACTGCTGCTGATATTTAAAAGCAGGCAGATTGTCCAGGGAGAGGAGCTCTGCACTCAAACTGCCATCCTCCTCGCCTCCAAGTTCCAGAATTATTCATTTTATTTTGTTAAGCTGTTAATATTGTCATGTTTCTATTCTATATTTTTCCCTTTTATATCATTTTAATTGTAAACCACTTAGATATTCTTGATTTAGGCGATTATCAAAGAAATTAAAATATAAAATATGAATTTTGCTTTCTTAGGCAGAATCTAAATTTGAGGTCCATCCCATAACCTTCACTGCAACCATTCCTCTCTTCCAAAATCAGGGTAAGAGTGGTACCAACCCACACCACCTCCATCCTTCACATGAGGCAACAGCAAGTATTGGAGGGGGGAAGGTTGGCAGTAACAGAGGATTGTGGGTCGATTTGGACATTCATAGATTCTACAAAGGTTGTGGGAGAAAGCAAGGGGTTAATATCACGTGAAGGTTATTTCAGCAGCTGTTCTTGCTGTATTACAAACTTAATATAAGTAAAAACATGAAGAAAGTTTTACCAGCATTTTAACGGCCAGGGAGGATAGCCTAGAGTAGCGAAGAGAAACTGTGGTTACAAAGAGGATCTTCTTTTATTCTGACACAACACAAAGATATACATTACAAAGTTAACACCTTATTATACCCTTGATAAGAACAAGTATCAGGCATAAACGTTTGGATTTATTATCAGCCACAGCACCCAGATGCCCACCCTACAGGAAAGAATGAGGGCAGTGATTTTAGAGAAGGTCACAGAGGAACAAAGTCACCTTTAGGAACCCCATCAGTGTTAGATGCAAAGAGACTTCAGTCTAATCTCTTGCTTTTATTTTACTTGATAACCTTTCCGATCAAGGAAGGAGTCTCAGTGTGAGCTGCATCACATAGTAACCAGATGCTATGAATTACACATCAGGTAGTATCCCATGTGAGAGCCAGATCTGAGGTTCAAGACCGGTAGTAGGTTCTCTCCCACTGCTGGTTTTCTTATTCTCATCCTGTTTCAACGCTCTACCACAACATATCAAATGTTAGCAAAAGACATCTCTAGTACAATTATCTGAAAATCCAAATCAGCCTTACTGGGAAACGTAATAGAATGCTCTAGGATTTACGCACACCTCTTAAAAAAATTATCTGAAAATAGGATGCATTAATTCTTATTATTGCAAACTAGCACTGCTCAATTATCAGCTATTGATTTGTGCAAAATTGGACACACCCAAATTTGCAGCAAACACTCAAACCACTATGGGCTCCTTTTACTTTGCTGCGATAGCGTTTTTAGTGCGTGCTGAATTGCCCCGTATGCTAAACATGCGCTACGCAGCTAGAACTAATGCCAGCTCAATGCTGGCATTAACGTCTAGCACGCATGGCAATACAGCGTGCACTAAGCGTGTGCTAAGACCACTATCGCAGCTTAGTAAAAGGAGCCCTATGTATAGAATCTGGGGTTTGATAAATTTGATTGAACTGTTCTTTCAAATACAGGCATCAAATGTCAGGCATAAAAGCTTAGACTTACATTACCAAGAATACCACTCTGCAAGAAAGAAGGAGAGGATGGATTTTAGAGAAGATGGTCACAGAGCAACAAAGTCACCTTATAGGAACCCCATCAGTGTTAGATTCAAAGGGACTTCAGGCCAATCTCTGTTAAAATTTTATGCTGGCATTAGCGTCTAGCATGCATGGCAATTCAGCACACGCTAAGTGCACGCTACGACCACTATCACAGCTTAGTAAAAGGAGCCCTATGTAAAGAATCTTGGGGTTGATTAATTTGATTGAACAGTTCTTTCAAATACAGGAATTTACACACACCTCTTAATAGAATACTCCCCAAAAGATGATGCATTCATTCTAATTATGGCCAACTAGCAGCGACAATTCCTTGCTACTGTCCAATTATCAGCACTGATTTGCTCGTTATTCAATTGAGTTATGTGTGCAAATTGGACCCCAAACTCAAACCACTATATATAGAAACTGGGGGTTGATGGATTTGATTGAACTGTTCTTTCAAATACGGGCATCAAAGTGCTGCCAGGTTTTTCTTACAATAAAACTTCTTGGGTTGTCTTCCTTGCAGAGACCCACCAGCCTTGCTTTTTATTTTTAATATTTTCTGGCATTGGTAGATTTATATCTTCGGTGTTAAGCCCTTAACGCATGCTTAGAGCATGGAACCAGTCTACTGATGAAATACGTTCAAGGTTTTTTTTTGCTATTTTCTTGTTTATACTCGTTAAGCTGTGGGTTAATTGTTAAGAATTTTTCAATCTGTAGACGTGATATTGGCAAAATATGGGCATGGAAGCATTCAGGGACAAATTCTATAAATGGCGCACTAGTTAGGTGCTGCAGTATGCTGTAATTAAAGAATTAATTTAAAAAAATAAAATTAAATGTTAGGTACAAAATTCCTCATTCTGCCTAGCGACACCTAAGTGGAGGTGCTTTCTGATGCCTAAGAACGCCTACCTGAGAAGTAAGCATGGTTAGGGCTGGAGAATAGACGCGGTTGATTTAGCCATTGCTAGGAGTCTGAGTTAAACCTGAGCCTTGGCAAAACCTAGTCTAATATACTGGCACCTACCTCTAGGATGCCTACTGATGCCTAAGCTCACCTTTGTGATTCTATAAATGGCACCTAGTGGTTGATTAACAAGCATGCCGCGTGGCACCTAAAATCTAAGCACCACTAGGAGCCGTTTGTAGAATCCATCTCTCAGTGGCTAGCTCATAATAATTAGTATTCGATAAATATGCATTAATTTGTCAAATAACTAATGAGAAGATTAGTACAAGGCCTTATTATACAACTGATAAAAACAAAATGGAATAAAAGTTAGGACTTACAAGAAGACTAGTAGGAACAGCCTATAGGAAAAAAGGAGAGAAATGATTTTAGAGAAGAAGGTCACAGAGGAACAAAGTCACCTTTAGGAACCCCATCAGTGTTAGATGCAAAGAGACTTCAGTCTAATCTCTTGCTTTTATTTTACTTGATAATCTTTCCAATCAAGGAAGGAGTCTCAGTGTGAGCTGTGTCACATAGTAACCAGATGCTATGAATTACACATCAGGTAGTATCCCATGTGAGAGACAGATCTGAGGTTCAAGACCGGCAGCAGGTCCTCTCTTCCACTCCTGGTTTTCTTATTCTCATCCTGTTTCAATGCTCTACTACAACATATCAGATATTAGCAAAATAAATTTCTAGTACTATTATTTCTGAAAATCCAAATCAGCCTAACAAGGTATTCAAGCTGGAAGAAGTAACGCAACACAATATACACAGGTGGAATTACTATAACAGGGAACATGAATACAGATTAAATCTAAATTCATTAATAACTCATCCCGTTTACTCAACAATTATCTCTCCACTTTGGTTGGTTGCAGAAGAAATGCTGATAGAGAACGGAATATACAACCCCTTCCCCTGTGTCCTCACATAGTCTGTTTCACTAATATCATTGAAATATCTTTGAGGTTTATTCATTGAAAATCTTGTGTGACCTGGGTCGGAAAAGGCAAGGAGGGGGCAACAGGGTGGGAGTAACCAACATAAAGTGAGAGTGGCAAACCCAACCACTCCCTAGTGGGCAGATTAGATGGGCTATTTAGGATTAGATTCTACAAATGGCAGATGAATGTGGATGCCAATAAAAACAGGCACTTGGCACTATTTTATAAACCCCTCCTCTACAAAGCTGCGCTAACATTCTTAGCGCCAGTTGTGGTGGTAAGAGCTTGGAAACGCATAGGAATTCTATGAGCTTTGGTGGCCGATGCTAAAACCACTAGCACAGCTTTGTAAAGGAGGGGTAAATGACACTTAAATTTGGGCACTTTTTATAAAATACGCTAAGTGCTGGGATCAATGTCAAAGTTGTAGGCATGGTGATTTATACCAACTGAATTCTCATAAATACGCACACCAAATGTAGGTGCAAATCAGGTATATTCTGTTTACAGTGCGCACAGATTATTGGAATCCCTGAAGTCAGTCCATGCGTCTACCATGACCACACCCCCTTTTCGGATCCATGTAGTAGAATTTACGCACAACTCTTAATACAATACTCTCCAAAAGATGATACATTAATTGTAATTATGGCCAACTAGCAGCGACAATTCCTTGCTACTGTCCAATTATCAGCACTGATTTGTTCGTTATTCAATTGAGTTGTGTGTGCAAATTGGACCCCAAACTCAAACCACTATATATATCTGGGGGTTGATGGATTTAATTGAACTATTCTTTCAAATACGGGCATCAAAGTGCTGCCAGGTTTTTCTTACAATAAAACTTCTTGGGTTGTCTTCCTTGCAGAGACCCACCAGCCTTGCTTTTTATTTTTAATATTTTCTGGCATTGGTAGATTTATATCTTCGGTGTTAAGCCCTTAACGCATACTTAGAACATGGAACCAGTCTACTGATGAAATACGTTCAAGTGTTTTTTTTTTTTTTGCTATTTTCCTGTTTATATTCGCTAAGCTGTGGGTTAATTGTTAAGAATTTTTCAATCTGTAGATGTGATATTGGCAAAATATGGGCATGGAAGCATTCAGGGGCAAATTCTATAAATGGCGCACTAGTTAGGCGCTGCTATATGCCGTAATTAAAGAATTAATTTAAAAAAATAAAATTAAATGTTAGGTACAAAATTCCTCATTCTGCCTAGCGACACCTAAGTGGAGGCGCTTTCTGATGCCTAAGAACGCCTACCTGAGAAGTAAGAGCTGGAGATGGTTAGGGCTGGAGAATAGATGCGGTTGATTTAGGCATTGCTAGGAGTCTGAGTTAAACCTGAGCCTTGGCAAAGCCTAGTCTAATATACTGGCACCTACCTCTAGGATGCCTACTGATGCCTAAGCTCACCTTTGTGATTCTATAAATGGCACCTAGCGGTTGATTAAGAAGCATGCCGCGTGGCACCTAAAATCTAAGCACCAGGAGCCGTTTGTAGAATCCATCCCTCAGTGGCTAGCGCATAATAATTAGTATTTGATAAATATGCATTAATTTAGCAGGTAACTAATGAGAAGATTTGTACAAGGCCTTATTATACAACTGATAAAAACAAAATGGAATAAAAGTTAGGACTTACAAGAAGACCAGTAATACCAGCCTATAGGAAAAAAGGAGAGAAGTGATTTTAGAGAAGAAGGTCACAGAGGAACAAAGTCACCTTTAGGAACCCCATCAGTGTTAGATGCAAAGAGACTTCAGTCTAATCTCTTGCTTTTATTTTACTTGATAACCTTTCCAATCAAGGAAGGAGTCTCAGTGTGAGCTGCATCACATAGTAACCAGATGCTATGAATTACACATCAGGTAGTATCCCATGTGAGAGACAGATCTGAGGTTCAAGACCGGCAGCAGGTCCTCTCTTCCACTCCTGGTTTTCTTATTCTCATCCTGTTTCAACGCTCTACCACAACATATCAGATATTAGCAAAAGAAATTTCTAGTACAATTATCTGAAAATCCAAATCAGCCTTACTGGGAAACGTAATACAATGCTCTAGGATTTATGCACACCTCTTAAAAAATTCTCTGAAAATAGGATGCATTAATTCTTATTATTGCAAACTAGCACTGCTCAATTATCAGCTATTGATTTGTGCAAAATTGGACACACCCAAATTTGCACCCAACACTCAAATCATTATGGGCTCCTTTTACTAAGCAACAATAGCGTTTTTAGTGCGTGCTGAATTGCCCTGCACGCTAAACCTGCGGCTAGAACTAATGCCAGCTCAATGCTGGCATTAGTGTCTAGCACGCACGGCAATTCAGTGCGCACTAAGCACATGCTAAACCCACTATCGCAGCTTAGTAAAGGAGTCCTATGTATAGAATCTGGGGGTTGATACATTTGATTGAACTGTTCTTTCAAATACAGGCATCAAATATCAGGCATAAAAGCTTAGACTTACATTACCACCACCTATACCACCAAGAAGACCACCCTGCAAGAAAGGATAGGATGGATTTTAGAGAAGATGGTCACAGAGGAACAAAGTCACCTTATAGGAACCCCATCAGTGTTACATTTGATAAGGGAGGGGGAGGGGAGAGAGCGAGAGTCCTTACATATACAGGTGAAGATCTTAAGCCCTCTATGAAACCAGAGGTGAAGATAAAACCCCTGAAAATCCCCCCCACACACACACACACCAGAATAATAGGCCAATAAACAATACTAAAGGCCTAAGATGGCTGAGAATGCTCTGGCTAAAGCTGTCAAGCCTTTGCACAATCTACACTTGCTGAAATCAGCAAGCCACGCAAAACTTATGCTAAAATTAGCAAGTGAAATGAAACTTATTCTTTTATATGGCAACTGGTGTCATTTCTGGTGTAGTGCCATAAGAACAGAGAAGTGAACCTAAGAAGGCTGAGGACATGTCCTGAGCAAGAATATAAAAATACATTATTTGTAAGAAATATCCTGTAATGGGCGGAGCCTTACTAGACCCTTTGCTTAAAATTGCTGCGTTGATATTAAAATGACATTTGATGGGAATAGATAGATATTTTAGTAAACAGGACACAGATAATGTTAACCAATTGATAAACTGATAAATGTAATGACGATTGTAAGTGACTAATAAAAATTAATAATATGATATGCACCAATGTGGTCCAGGGCTATCAGAAGCAAATAAAAGATAGCTCTTTTGGCTATAAGGTAGGACAGACATCCAGGTATACTCAAGCGCTTGAGGCATACTATCTGTCAGCTCCATATGCTGTAAGAATTTGCTCTTGTAACCTGTTATTGACATATTTTTACATAACCTTTCATTACAAATTTTTTAGAAAAGCTGAGGTGTAAAAATAAAAAGAGGGGAATGATAAGTCTCTTTGTCTTGCCCATCCAGATCTTGCACAGCTATTTTGGAAAAAGGAGTCCTATTGTGAGCTGCCTCACCTAGTAACCGGATGCTATGATAAATACATCAATAATAATAACATCCCATATCCGAACCAGATCTGAGGACCACGACCGGCAGCAGGTCCTCTCACACTCTGCTGGTTTTCTTATTCTCATCCTGTTTCAATGCTCTACTACAACATATCAGATATTAGCAAAATAAATTTCTAGTACTATTATCTCTGAAAATCCAAATCAACCTAACAAGGTATTCAAGCTGGAAGAAGTAACGCAACACAATATACACAGGTGGAATTGCTATAACAGGGAACATGAATACAGATTAAATCTAAATTCATTAATAACTCATCCCGTTTACTCAACAATTATCTCTCCACTTTGGTTGGTTGCAAAAGAAATGCTGATAGAGAACGGAATATACAACCCCTTCCCCTGTGTCCTCACATAGTCTGTTTCACTAATATCATTGCCTTTGAGGTTTATTCATTGAAAATCTTGTGTGACCTGGGTCTGAAAAGGCAAGGAGGGGTCAACGGGGTGGGAGGAACCAACATAAAATGAGAGTGGCAAACCCAACCACTCCCTAGTGGGCAGACTAGATGGGCTATTTAGGAATAGATTTTACAAATGGCAGCTGAATGTGGATGCCAATAAAAACACGCAATTGGCACTCATTTATAAACCCCTCTTTATAAAGCTGCGTTACCATTTTTAGCGCCAGCTGTGGCGGTAAGAGCTTGGAAACGCATAGGAATTCTATGAGCTTTGGCGGCCGATGCTAAAACCGCTAGCACAGCTTTGTAAATGAGGGGTAAATAACACTTAAATTTGGGCACTTTTTATACGCTTAGTGCTGCCAGGTCTTTCTTATATTAAAACTCCTTGGGTTCTCTTCCTTGCAGTGACCCACCAGCCTTGCTTTTTATTTGTATTTTATTCTGGCATTGGCAGATTTATATCTTGGGTGTTAAGCCCTTAATGCATGCTTAGAGCATGGAACCAGTCTACTGACGAAATAAGTTCAAGGGTTTTTTGCTATTTTCCCTGTTTATATTCGTTAAGCTGTGGGTTAATTGTTAAGAATTTTTCAATCTGTAGACGTTATATTGGCAAAATATGGGCATGGAAGCATTCAGGGACAAATTCTATAAATGGCGCACTAGTTAGGTGCTGCTATATGCCGTAATTAAAGAATTAATTAAATAAAATTAAACGTTAGGTATAAAATTCCTCATTCTGCCTAGCGACACCTAAGTGGAGGCGCTTTCTGATGCCTAAGAACGCTTACCTGAGAAGTAAGCATGGTTAGGGCTGGAGAATAGACGCGGTTGATTTAGCCATTGCTAGGAGTCTCATAATAATTAGTATTCGATAAATATGCATTAATTTGTCAAATAACTAATGAGAAGATTTGTACAAGGCCTTATTATACAACTGATAAAAACAAAATGGAATAAAAGTTAGGACTTACAAGAAGATTTGCCTACAGGAAAAAAGGAGAGAAATGATTTTAGAGAAGAAGGTCACAGAGCAGCAAAGTCACTTTATAGGAACCCCATCAGTGTTAGATGCAAAGAGACTTCAAAGTCTAATCTCTTGGTTTTATTTTACTTGATAATCTTTCCAATCAAGGAAGGAGTCTCAGTGTGAGCTGTGTCACATAGTAACCAGATGCTATGAATTACACATCAGGTAGTATCCCATGTGAGAGACAGATCTGAGGTTCAAGACCGGCAGCAGGTCCTCTCTTCCACTCCTGGTTTTCTTATTCTCATCCTGTTTCAACGCTCTACCACAACATATCAGATATTAGCAAAATAAATTTCTAGTACTATTAGCTATGAAAATCCAAATCATCCTTACAAGGTATTCATGCTGGGAAACGTAATACAATGCTCTAGGATTTATGCACACCTCTTAAAAAATTCTCTGAAAATAGGATGCATTAATTCTTATTATTGCAATCTAGCACTGCTCAATTATCAGCTATTGATTTGTGCAAAATTGGACACACCCAAATTTGCACCCAACACTCAAATCATTATGGGCTCCTTTTACTAAGCAACGATAGCGTTTTTAGTGCGTGCTGAATTGCCCCGTACGCTAAACATGCGCTACGCAGCTAGAACTAACACCAGCTCAATGCTGGCATTAACGTCTAGCACGCATGGCAATACAGCGTGCACTAAGCGTGTGCTAAGACCACTATCGCAGCTTAGTAAAAGTAGCCCTATGTAAAGAATCTGGGGTTTGATAAATTTGATTGAACTGTTCTTTCAAATACAGGCATGAAATGTCAGGCATAAAAGCTTAGACTTACTTTACCAAGAATACCACTCTGCAAGAAAGAAGGAGAGGATGGATTTTAGAGAAGATGGTCACAGAGGAACAAAGTCACCTTATAGGAACCCCATCAGTGTTAGATTCAAAGGGACTTCAGTCCAATCTCTGTTAAAATTTCATTTTATAACCTTTCCAATAGAAGAAGGAGTCCTATTGTGAGCTGCCTCACCTAGTAACCGGATGCTATGATAAATACATCAATAATAATAATATCCCATATCCGAACCAGATCTGAGGACCACGACCGGCAGCAGGTCCTCTCACACTCTGCTGGTTTTCTTATTCTCATCCTGTTTCAATCTAGTGGGCAGACTAGATGGGCTATTTAGGATTAGATTCTACAAATGGCAGCTGAATGTGGATGCTAATAAAAACACGCAATTGGCACTCATTTATAAACCCCTCTTTATAAAGCTGCGTTACCATTTTTAGCGCCAGCTGTGGCGGTAAGTGCTTGGAAACGCATAGGAATTCTATGAGCTCTGGCGGCCGATGCTAAAACCGCTAGCACAGCTTTGTAAATGAGGGGTAAATGACACTTAAATTTGGGCACTTTTTATACGCTTAGTGCTGCCAGGTTTTTCTTATATTAAAACTCCTTGGGTTCTCTTCCTTGCAGTGACCCACCAGCCTTGCTTTTTATTTGTATTTTATTCTGGCATTGGCAGATTTATATCTTGGGTGTTAAGCCCTTAACGCATGCTTAGAGCATGGAACCAGTCTACTGACGAAATAAGTTCAAGGGTTTTTTGCTATTTTCCCTGTTTATATTCGTTAAGCTGTGGGTTAATTGTTAAGAATTTTTCAATCTGTAGACGTTATATTGGCAAAATATGGGCATGGAAGCATTCAGGGACAAATTCTATAAATGGCGCACTAGTTAGGTGCTGCTATATGCCGTAATTAAAGAATTAATTAAATAAAATTAAACATTAGGTATAAAATTCCTCATTCTGCCTAGCGACACCTAAGTGGAGGCGCTTTCTGATGCCTAAGAACGCCTACCTGAGAAGTAAGCATGGTTAGGGCTGGAGAATAGACGCGGTTGATTTAGGCATTGCTAGGAGTCTGAGTTAAACCTGATCCTTGGCAAAACCTAGTCTAATATACTGGCACCTACCTCTAGGATGCCTACTGATGCCTAAGCTCACCTTTCTGGTTCTATAAATGGCACCTAGCGGTTGATTAACAAGCATGCCGCGTGGCACCTAAAATCTAAGCACCAGGAGCCATTTGTAGAATCCATCCCTCAATGGCTATCGCATAATAATTAGTATTCGATAAATATGCATTAATTTGGCAAGTAACTAATGAGAAGATTTGTACAAGGCCTTATTATACAACTGATAAAAACAAAATGGAATAAAAGTTAGGATTTACAAGAAGATTATTCACATCAGTAAGAAGTTTAGTCTACAGGAAAAAAGGAGAGAAGTGATTTTAGAGAAGAAGGTCACAGTCACTTTATAGGAACCACATCATCAGTGTTAGATGCAAAAGGACTTCAGTCCAGTCTCTGGTAAGAGGTGCTGAGAGTGGATCCGATAAGGAGAATATGTTACCTGTTAGCATTCAAACTTGGGAAAAGGTAAAACTTTGGCTTCAGTAGGTTATGTCATTGTCCTTCTCTGTTTTAGTTCAGGACTCTGCTTTTACAGCAAAGTCAGTTTAGACAATAGTGTATAGAGTCTCTACTAGGGTTTTTATACTAAAAGTGTTTTAGCCTAGATTAGCATTTTAGATTGCATTTCAGAGCATAAAATCAGATTAGGGCACAGATAGCAGTTGAGGAAAGTCCTGTTCAGTGTTTAACTCCCAGCAACCCCCGGCCTAATCTCTGATTTATAGTTCCTTGAACTAATTCAGGGGTGTCAAAGTCCCTCCTCGAGGGCCGCAATCCAGTTGGGTTTTCAGGATTTCCCCAATGAATATGCATGAGATCTATTTGCATGCACTGCTTTCATTGTATGCTAATAGATTTCATGCATATTCATTGGGGAAATCCTGAAAACCCGACTGGATTGCGGCCCTCGAGGAGGGACTTTGACACCCCTGAACTCATTAGAAGGCTATAAACATCATTAGCTCTTCAGAAATAGTCTGAGAAATCCTTGGACAGTAACCTACCAATTACAACATCGCAAAATAATAATAAAAACCAGATGCTGTGATATACACATCCATAATAATATCCCATATCAGACCAAGACCGGCAGCTCCTCACTCCCACTCCCGGTTTTCTTATTCTCATCTCAGTGGATTCTGGGTTTCATCTGTGAATATCCAAATCAGACTAACAAGGTATTCATGCTGGGAGATGTAACACCATTTAATATATATAGGTAGAATTAACTATATCAGAAACTTTCTGGTTTCTCACACATGGTGATGTTGCCCTGATCCTGCATTTGCATCTAGACAAGGGTGTCGCTATCTATGTGCCACGGCACTCTAGGGTACCGCCCAAGATTCCAAGTGTGCCGCAAGACGCCAGGATAGAAACATAGAAACATGACGGCAGATAAAGGCCAAATGGCCCATCCAGTCTGCCCATCCGCAGCATCTACTATCTCCTCCTCTCCCTATTGGCTGAGGCTCTTAACATTTGCATTTCCTCTTCCTATAGGCTAAGGCTCTTTACACCTGCATTGAGAGGTCATAGAAACATGATGGCAGATAAAGGCCAAATGGTTCATCCGCAGCATCCGCTATCTCCTCCTCTCCCTATTGGCTGAGGTTCTTAACATTTGCATCTCCTCTCCCTATTGGCTAAGGCTCTTAACATTTGCATTTCCTCTTCCTATAGGCTAAGGCTCTTTACACCTGCATTGTGATGTCATAGAACTTTATGGTTATAGAAACATGATAGCAGATAAAGGCCAAATGGCCCATCCAGTCTGCCCATCCGCAGCATCTACTATCTCCTCCTCTCCCTATTGGCTGAGGTTCTTAACATTTGCATCTCCTCTTCCTATTGGCTAAGGCTCTTTACACCTGCATTGTGAGGTCATAGAGTATTATCTCTTTCTTTCTCTGAGAGATCCCAGGCCCTCTTGAAATCAGGCACAGTCTCTTTCTCCACCACCTCTTCCTGGAGACTGTTCCAAGCATCTGACACCCTTTCCGTAAAAAAGTATTTCCTCAGGAGCGCTTGCGCTGGCTGACTGCCTACAGGACATGGATTCTGAGGTTGCCCTGTAGTGTCACCGGTGTGTGATATGTGGGACTTCCTGCCTCCTTGGCATCCTCAGCTGAGTTAGCTCTTGATTTAGGAATTAAGCTCAGGTCTTGCACATGGCAGTGCACACTTGCCATTGAGCCACTGGGACTCAGGAGCTTCACAATGGATCACAAATGTATGGATTTATGTGTTTAACGCTCACAGATTACATTCTGGGAACTAAAATTGAAATCTGGAATGTCATGGCTTGTTCAGCACACATGGGTAAGAGCATAACCAGATGACCAGTGGAAAAGTAAGATCACCTACCATTCAGAATGGGCAAAGGCATACATCTATGAACCCCCCTCCCCTAATCCTCCCTTTCAGGATTCCCTGGAAGTCTGTAACGTACTCAAAAACTGGAATTTAACATTCAGTATCTACCTCCTACAACACTGAGCTTTGAGCAGCTAAATTCTACTCATGCAAAATGTCTCTCTCTATCTAGCTAAGTCCATGCGAATAAAAACTCTAGCATTACAAATTAAACCGGATGAAAAGGGCTCCAGGTCCAGTCTCTGTTATAATTCTGTGTCGGTTCAGCAATGAACAACTAAGGCACTGGAATAGCCTAATATTAACCAGCTTACGCAGTCCAAGATGGCGTCTCCCATTGAGCACAGCGGTGGTCTGCAAAGTTTACCTTTTTCTACCATTCCAAGTGAATAGGGAATGTCAGTGCTAATCTCTCAGCAGCAAGGACCTCATCCCCTGCGCAACGCTTCATAACTGTGAAGTTACTCTCGTGGGGGAGACCCCTATTCAAGGATTCCGGGGATCCACGTCCAACTTACACAACAGCATTTGCACCAGGTTTCAGCTGGTGTGGGATTCCGCGCTCATCCCGGGGCACCCATAGAAGAATTGCAGTGTATGCGGTACCTAGTTTTCCACAACGTTCACAAAATCTGGCCCTATGGGTTTCCAATACCCTTCCTGTTCCCACCCCTACTCTGACAGTAATACTGGACACCACTGGGAGGGAGAGAATTTAGCCATCGAATGCCGATTTTCAGCACTAACCTACCCAGCCTAGCTGCAGCTGCAATAAACCTGGATTTGACTGGAATTTCAGTGGTACTTTCTAACGGGACATCCAGATAAAGATAAATTGACCTGACTTTCTTACCCACTCAGCATTTCACCTGTGCACCATAGTAGGTTAGGGGGGGGGTGCCAGGGGGACGCTGAGTGCCCCAGTAGTGAGCAAGCTCCTGTATTGTGTCCAGGGAGAGCCATTTGCATCGTGTTTGGCACACCCGGTCCTATGTTTCTGCAAAGGCAGAAGGTGCTGAACGAATCAATAGACATACAGACGCATTCACACATTAACCCATTTAAAATGAATCTTATCTTCATGTTTTAAACTGCATGACAGTTTGTGAATCAGACATTAACGTATTCTTACCACGTTCAGCGTGCCAACAATACAACCCTAATGGAAATAAATAAATAAAAAGAATTATTGAATTGTATACCTCAAAATGAAAGTATCCCATTTAGTACCTATGAAAAATTCTAGATAATTCAGGCCCTCAACTCCCGCCATAACCAAGAACAGAAAGGCACAGAATTAAGGCCAGGAGTTGGGGGTATGAGATTTGGTCTAGGAATCATCCTTCCCTAAACCCTAATCCTCACTCACAAGGAGTGTCATGTGGGAATTTGTGGGATTTACCAGAGGACTCTTACGCAAGATTCCTTTATCAAATGATCCCTATAGAGCTCAAGGGGGCACTGCTGAGTCGTATGAAAGAGAATGACAAGAGCAGGCTGGTTTGGCTTCAGCTAAATGCATTAGTTATCTATATCTAAGGACCAGTGCTAAAAAAATTCCACATATAACATGAAAGGGACAGATTTCCTCTTAGACTTAAACCCGTTGTTCAAATGCAGCATTTATACCTCACACTTTCAGTGACTGAATTTCAGAGTCTTTACCTCACAATACTTCCCACTTTTGGAAACAGAACTTTGAGCATTTTAATTGCTAACTTGACAGAGAGTTTTGCAAGCAAGATATATTTCCTTTTTCTTGTTAGCTACGAAGGGAAACTCCTGAAACCCCCCCTCCCCCCCAAATGATCCAAAATGAACATTGTCATATACAAACATGTCAAAACAATACATTGTTCTTACCAGTGGAAGAGAACAAAGCAGTGGGTCAGTCAATGGCGTTCCTTGTTTCTGAAAGAGAGCAAATTATTGAGCACAGAGAACCTAACACAAGAAACCGATCCCCAAGAGAAAGAAATGAGCAGCAGTGCATGCAGTAGTCAGGAATATATGATTGCAGCACTCTGATTGGCCAGAATGGCAGCTGGAGATGTAGGATTGTTCTGAGCCATTATTAAAGTGTCAGCATATGTAGGGTGGATGGGGCTTGATATACTGCTTTTCCTGCGAGTACATATTTTAGACAGGTACTTATTTTCTGCCTGGGGTAACGAAGTAAGTGACTTGCCCAGAGTCACAAGGAGCTCCAATGGGAATTCAACTCATAACCTAGGTCAGTGTTTCACAACTTCTTCAAGCCAAGCACCCCCTAAGCCTAACAAATACCAACCGAGTACCCCAGCCCAAGCTCCACCCCTGACCCCGCCCCCATAATAATAGCACTAATTATAATGCAATTTCTTCCATCCCTTTTTCATATACACACAATATGGTGAGAGATCCCCAGCTACAGCCAGCCCACGTACCCCCAACAGGCGGCCCATGTACCCCCTTGGGTACGCGTACCGCGCATTGAGAAACACTGCATTAGGCCACTCATCTACTCATTTGTGAGGTTAAGGTATTTGGATGTGATGATGGAAATGTGGAATTCTGTTTGTTGAGGGGCATTAGTGGTTTGATACTGTAGATATTTGGGTACTCTAGATCAGTGTTTCTCAACATCCAGTATGTATGCGAGCCATTGATTTGGGATACATGGCATTGGCCACAACCACCGCCCACCACTATCCACCGAAGCCGCCGGCAGGGATCTGTCCTTCCTGCCCTCTACCCCTCCGCTAAAGACGCCACCAGGGATCCCTCCTTCCTGCCCGCCCCCCTCCACTGAAACCAACCTAGAAAGCTTCCCTCCGATGTCAGAGGAAAGCCTTCAGTGCAGTGAGGGTTCCCAGTTACCTCCTTCCTGCCTTCAGCGTCACTTGTTGGAAGGACGCATCAGCGGCTCTTTCTTGCTGAACGTAGCTGACCCAAAGTCAGAGCTGATGTCAGAGGGAAGGCTTGTGGGTCAGCCACATGCAGTGTGTGAACCGCTGCCTGCGCGTCCCTGCAACAAGTGCCACAGAAGGCAGAAGGAGCAACCCTGCTAGACGTCCCTGAAGGAAGCGAGTGCGGCTCGAGCAAATAAGGGAGAGAGGAGACATGATCTGTTGATATTTGTTAGACTTAGGGGCACTTGGCTTGAAGAAGTTGAGATGTAGAATGAGGCTTTGCCGGTGAGCAGGACTGGAATGTTGCTTTCTCTGAAAAATTGTAGAATGTGATATGTTTCAACAAATGTTTCCATTTATTTAACTTTGATGTTAGTTCTGGAAAACCATCATTTGTAAGCATTCTTTAGCTCTAAAGCAAAAACATTTCAGAAGGAAGTTAACTGATATTTAGAAAAAGCTGTTCTTCTTACCAATAGGTTTGTTAATACCCCCACAAGTTGGCCACATTGGTCAGCCACTTTCTTGAGAATTTCTCCCTAAAAGAAAAAATGTGTAGAATCATTGACCTAAACCACTAATTTCTCATCCACTACCACGAGAAGTCTCAGAGCATGAAAGAGTATTAACTGGAAAGAAATCATGATAACAGCAAAGTAAAAGAATCTTTTTCACACTCCTTGATGAGAAAGTAGCTCCAGAGATCACTCCGCCAGAGATTTATTCAAGCCCTTATTCAACAGGGTCAATTCCCGTTCACCTGCTAAGGAACCAATCCTTATCGATGGCGTCTCTAAAAGTCTCACTTTACACTTATCCACGTTGAACCTCAACTGCCATGTTGATGCCCATTCCTCGAGCCTGATTATGTCACGTTGCAGATTTTCGCAATCCCCCTGCGTCTTCACTACTCTGAATAACTTCGTATCGTCCACAAATTTAATCACCTCACTCGTCGTACCAATGTCCAGATCTTTTATAAAGATGTTGAAGAGCATGGGTCCAAGCACCGAGCCCTGCGGCACCCCACTGGTGACACTCTTCCAGTCCGAGTATTGTCCATTTACCCCCACTCTCTGTTTCCTATGCTCCAGCCAGTTTTTAATCCACATGAATATTTCACCCTCGAGACTAAGTTCTTAACACTTGCATAGTGTAAGCTTTATGGTTATAGAAATATGACAGCAGACATCCAGTCGGCCCATTCACTATCTCCTCCTCCTCCTATAGGCTAAGGCTCTTTACCTCTGCTTTGTGAGGGATCATAATTGAAAAATTCCTCAGGGATGCTCTGTTGGACTCATGGGCTAATGCGTCATTGATTGGGGGATGAGTCACACAAACCCTGGGGGGCAGATGAGAACAGGTACCAGGGGAGTGTCACGGGGTTTCCATGCCTTATCAGGTGCAAAGGGTTAAAATGGTGTGGCAGGGCTACACTTAGCCCTTGGATATAGCAATAATAGGCCAGGATTGGAAAGGCTTAAAAGATACAATTTGGTTTTTTGTCAGGTACTAGTGATCTGGATTGGCCATCATGAAGATGGACCATTGGTCTGACCCAGTAAGGCTCTTCTTATGACTCCAAAGCATTATCCTTAATGAAGATGAAGATCAATGGTCTTATTAGAGCTAAACAATTTGCAGTTCTGTTATTACTAATTTGTAATTTATGGAGATTATACAGTGGTTAAATCATAAGACTGCCTTAATCCTGCACAAAACACGCCCCAATGTGATCCCTGGAGATTTCGATGCATTGCAGTCAAACAGCACGGAAAACCGTCTAAAAATGTGTTTCGAAAATGGCAGTTTGGACATTTTAGGAAGTATTAGGGAAGGAATGGTGAACAAAATTGAGACTACTGCAATGCCTTTGTATTGCTCCAGAGTGTCGCTGCACCTCAAATATTGCATACAATTCTGGTCACCAAATCATAAAAAATATATAGCTGAATTAGAAAAGGTAAATAAAAAAAGGGTGACCAAAATGATAAAGGGGTTGGGACAATTTTCCTATGGGGAAAGGCTAAAAAGGTTATGACTTTTCATCTTGGAGAAGAGGGGAGAGAAAGGTCTATAAAATCTTGAATGATGTGAAATGGGAAGATGTGAGTCACTTGTTTACTCTTTCTATAACAACAATGACTAGGAATTGGAATTTGTTACCACAGAATGTAGTAAAAGATCTTAGCTTAGCAGGGTTTCAAAATGTTGAAGAGCAATTTCTAAAATTCCACAAATCTTTGTTAGGAGAACTGGGGAAAATCCACGGCTTATTTCTGGCTCTTTCTTGGCTTGGTTTTTAGGGCCAGATACGGCAGCAACAGCTCCGACGCTCATAGGAATTCTATGAGGTTGGAACTGTTACCACTGCAGCTGATGCCAAAAAGCACACTGTGCTTTTGTAAAAGTGTGTGTGTATGTGTTTGACTCTGGCTAATGGAGGGAGGTTTTATTTATTTGTTCAGTTTTCTATACGGTTCACATGAATTTTCCCCTGTCTGTCCCAGCAGGCTCACAATCTATCTAATGAACCTGGGGCAATGGGGGAGCAGGTGACTTGCCCAGGGTCACAAGGAGCAGCATGGATTTGAACCCACAACCTCAGGGTGTTGAGGTTGTAGCTTTAACCACTGCACCACACACTCCTTTGTTACTATTGGGCTTTTAGTTGACATTGACTTTTGGCTATATTATTTTATGCTGCTTTTGACAATTTTGGAAAATGGGAAAGAGAGAAATACTGGTAACTCTTTAGCTACATCTCACTGTTCTGAGAATCAGTTCCTCCCTTCGAGATCTCTCTGTATTTCGACAGTAGAAGGGCACATTCTAGGCCCAAATGGGAGCCAAATGGCTTTGTAATTTGCCTGTACACATCTGTTCATATTTTCAAAATTAATTTTCCTAACCATAGGTAGGGGGTTCAGAAATGTATGCTTGATTACTCAGGATCCTGTTTGCCACTGCGAGGGATTCTCAAGGTCTCTAAGTGCTCAAGCATCCCCAAAATTGAGAAAACTCATCGACTATGTCAAGGGATCGGTACTTTCTATTGGGTTTAGCAACCCCAATCATTCTGAAAAGTTGGCTCTTGTGCCCAAAGTAGTTTTCTTAGGTGTGGCTGATGTCCCTGGCCCCTTCTCCTGCAGTTTTCTCATGGCGAACAGGACTCATAAAGCAGACATAACCAGCAAAGAATGAGATTCCTAAAATAATAATCATCACTTCCAGTGGACAGACATAGGTCAAAGACAGCTTACCGTTGCATTCACATTAAGTAGATTCAAAACTGCATCACCGCCACATCCAACATGTTTCTAAAAAAATGCATAAATACTGAGAGTGAAGATCAGCAAATACAGATTAGGCAATTCATCTTCACAAGCTGGGGTACATTGATCAGCTGTAAAACCCATGTGGAGATCTCTCTCCAAAATCACGTACCCCACTCTAGGTACCTGAGTTTATAGGTGGCTGTAGAACATCAACACTTTGAAGAAAGATTGCATCTTCCCTTTCTCCTGACCCTCTAGTAGGGAAAGGCAATGGGACTCGTGGTTTCATATCCAAAGTGGTTTACATACAGTACACCAAAGTTTCAAAAATGAAAACTGACCCTCCAAACTTTTATAATTTCTCTCTGGGTTTTTATTGTACCCCAGTTTAATACCTTTTCACCCACCAGCTCATATTTATCTTTATTTCCTTTCAATTACAGGATCTGTTGGCTTTTTCTCAGGCCTTCATGCAATCTGTCACTCTTTGGGGTGATCTTGGAGAGAGATGGGGGACGTACAAGGCAAATTCAGGTGGGATGTATGTAAATCTTTCTTATGAGCGTTCACTGTAGATGTGCTGACAACTAGACTGGTTGAGGGGTACTCAAGGACTTATTTTTTTCTATCTTTACTCGGTTTCGAGAAAGGTGAGATTGCGGAGCTATATTTCAGAAGACTGCATATAGGCATTCCATTTTTGGCAGAGGATTGGTGAAGGTATAATACTTTGAAAAAACATTCAGACTCCTGAGCCAAAACACGATAGTGTCGAGTCTTGAGATACAACAAAGGTGATTGGACACCGGAGTCTACTTTGCTGTTTGTTCTTTCTTATACTCAAGGACTTGACCATTCTATACAATGCGAGTTATATGCACGGTGATAGCATAGGGGCCCTTTACGTGCATGTCGATGCAACTACACAAGTAAATGGTTTTGTGCTTCCCATGCACTATTCTGTAACCGTATGCATATCTTAAATAGTGCGCATTGCAGTATGGAGATGTACTTGGGTGATGTCTGGGCACAGTGTATTGGGAAATAGTTGTGTCTTCTCTCTTGTCATTCCGGGCAAAATATTAAAGTGAAACAACATGAGTAATGTGGCTTACTATGAGTACACATCCTTAATATTTGCTCTTCAGAGCAAGAAAATGTTTCCTCACAGCCTCCAGCAGAACTCACAACAAGTACAGATAAGACAGGAGTTTTACCACTAGATCCTTTGTGGCTGAGATGAGTATTTTCTGAGCTTCAATGGGATCCACCTTCTGAAAGAGAGGTAATAGAAAACCAGGTTCTCAAGAATAGGCTTTACACACTAATACACTCACAAGACGAATCCTTCAGCACCGACTTTTGTGACTGAGGTCAGCTGATCTGTCTTCTTAAAATGCTAAATAAATTGCCCGAGCATTGTTAGGGAGGCAGGGTGAAGGTTGGTGCAATGCCCTGTTCCCAATCAGGTCAAACTGCAGACTTCAGAGAATACCCTGAAGAAATCCACAGCATATTGGCTGAAACGTCAGATTCTACCTGGGAAGACAGAGTGACACCCAGAAACCTGCAACAATCAGGATGAAGGTTGTTGAGCACAGGAGATAGGTGGGTGGGATACACATCCAGTATCCCCCCCTCCTTTTGGGTCTTCTCCCCTCCCCCAACTTTGATTTTTCACCCTCTTCCTGGTATTCATCTCTTTCATCCCCCTTCCCTGGAGCCCTGAATCCTGTGCCTTATATTAGGGTCTGAGAGCAAGTCCTAAATGAAAGGCTTACCTTAACACAAGTTATTGCTTTCACATAGGTCACTAATGCTTGCAAAACATTTATCGAATCGTTGGTCTAGAAGAAGAAGGTTAAAGTGAGAGAATTTTCAAAAGTACTTTCTCCACAGAAATAGTAGATTTACTGGCTATCAAGAACTAGGTCTGTTATATCCCATTCTCCTCTCACAAGTACAAATCCTACATTTGACTCTGCCAGAGGTTAATGTGCCTCAATTTCTACAGGCAGGAAAAATCCCTTGAAAGCAGGAGAAGGGGTTAGAAGGGAGGAGTTTTCTACTAGGTTTAAACAGCCTGATAAGCCTTCCTATTATTCCTTTTGTGAAAGCCCTGAGCAGAAAGGGTTAACAAAGGAGGTGTGACTCTTAAACCTTTATGCCAAAGGGACTCTGCTTTAATGGAAGTTCAGGCTCCTCTTTATCACCTCCAAATGCAGCTCTCTCCAGCACTACCTTGCAGGCTGAGCAAGAGGCACCCCTTCCTTGCCTCACTGTCCTTGCTGACACCCACTTGCAGTGCTGACTTCAGCACAAATTCAATATTTTTACGCATTTTCTGCAAAATAGAACCTGACAAGTAAAATGAAAATAAATTTTGTACCCTCCAAACTGTCTCTTCCCACCCTGAGAACATCATTTTTACCATTTGCTCCTGTCCTGATGCCGATTGTCAAGATCTGACCCAAAGCTAATGTCACTTCATTGTATGCATTTTACTGTACATTTACCTACACAAGCTGCCCCCCCCCCCTCATACATCATCAAACTGCTGTTCTGTCTAGTTGAGCAAAATGATTTGATTTTGGGTGTCATTAGATTTTTATATCAAACAGTAAAAATGTTGAACTATCCAAGTTGAATGTTTAGGCTGGGAATCAAGAAAGAAATGCTACAGATCAATAACCCAGCAAATGTTGGCTATATCTATAATTTCTAGAAAACATACCAAAGCTTTAACGATGCAGACCATCGTTTTTTGAATATTTATGTCACCATTGACAGCAGCACTGGCGCTGACGCCGACTTTAGTTCCACCTTCACCTCCACCTCCAATCAGTGCTACGGGGCTCATACCAAAGGTATCTACAACAAAAAATATGAAAATATAATTGAAGTAGTACTTCAACTTCTTTCCTTGAAGTCCCAGTTTCTCGTTATAAAATATTAGATAAGACCTTAATGCTTTATGAAAATTGTTCAAATAATTTCTAATAGAAATAATAAGTGTTATATAACACATATCTTGTGACTTTCCATTGCCCTAGACTGCAAACATTGGTAGACTGCAAACCCACTAAGAACAGAGAAAATGCCACATATAATAATTCCCAGTACCGTAACCCTTACCAGACCACTAACATGTCACGTTTCTGGAGATGTGGCAGGGAGGGGTTGTGTACCAGAAGGGCTCACTAACACTACTTCCTTCATGACCTGGTGCCATGGCTTTAAGCTTCTCTTTAGTCTAGCTCCATTCTCCCAGGTTGATTCCTGACCTATGACCCAGCAAATCTAAACATTACAACTGGAGAAACAGTAGTGTATAGATTTTTTGTGGAAGGGGTTTTCTTGGCAATCAATGCTTTTGATCCTCTAGAATTTGTTGCACCAAACTCTGGCTAGTAAATCTCAAAATATGTCTTTGAAATCAATTTGGATTGCTATTTCTGATCTTGCTAAGATAACGTTCCCTATGGTGAATTCCATCATCTCTTCAGTGAAGGCTATATTTTTTTCTTATAATAGTGAATTACAGAAGATTTGCAGTTTGGAAAGTAAACAAGAAACTTTGGAGATTTCAGTGTCATCATGTCAAGGAGTTCAAACAATACTGATTAAAGATGTTTCTGGGATTAGATCTAAAAGAGAAATAATATTAGAAAGGTCAACTTGAGAATTATAGATTGTGAAATTGTGTTGAATTATTTTTCTGAAGTTCTTCAGATACCACAGAACTAGATTCCATTCCTTCCTTGTTGATAATTTTCTTACTCCTCAGAAGCTGCCGTGTTAGCTCACCGTGGCGCCTGAGTGCAGCTGAGCAAGAAGAGAGCGGCAAGCTAAATGGCAGCTTCTGAGGAGTAAGAAAATTATCAAGAAGAAAAAGCTCAAGAGGAAAGAGAAGACAAAATCCAAAGTAAAAACACGGGTTCGACCCCTGAGGCAGGCTAAGAGCCGAAACACTGACAGTGTCAGGTCTTTTTCTTCTGGAATAAAGAAACATATGTCCCAGCTCATCAAGCGTCTACACTCTCAGCAATTCTTGGCATCTTATAACAAGCAAGGTGAAACCTCAGTCAATATGGAGGTTTCTGCTCAAAGTCCTGTAATAATTTCAGTTACTTACCCTGGCAGCAGCAGCTCAGAGCCACCAGCAGAAAGGCTCCTGCGATCTTCATGGCTAGGTTGGTTGTATTTGAGTCTTGAGCTCCAATACACAGGGAAATGTAGGTAGAGAACTCTCTGCACAGAGCTCCGCTATATACTGTGACTATCCCCCTCACTCCGCCCAGGATCTCAGGTGACAGCTCACCTTCTGCCATCATCTGTGTGGACATGGGACTCTGTCCAAGCCCTGAACTTTGTACACATGCCAATCTCCTAATCTACTTAGGAACTACAGTGCAAAAAGATCACAGAGATGCCTTGATTGACGCATATTTATTATTGATCATGGAAGACTTTCTGTGTCCTGACTTTTACATAAGATTCATGAACATAAGTGACTGAGGGTTTCAGGATTAAGAATCCCAGCTTTGGGCCTTTTGGAAGTTCTCTCAGGATCCCTGATCTAAAAATGAAAGGGAGAGTTCTTGCATCCCGGGCACCGCATGGACAGGAGTACACTGAATATGCTACAGAAACCTCGTAGAGGCAGTACAGTGAATCCCTCTCCAGACTCCTGAATAGCAGAGGCTAATTCCATAGCAGGTCATTTAATAAATGCAATTTATGAAGTCTAATTTAACCCTATTCTGCAAAGAAAAGTAGGTGCTTCCTTTTCTGTATAGAAATATTAGTGCAAATGGCCAAAAGTATGCTGATATCTAGGACTTTATTGCTAAAGGTGCATTTGCGATTTGCACAAGTAGATACAGTATCTGCATTTGCACATGTAAACTCCTACTAAGATTTACTATATCGCTGGAAGGTGTACGCACTGCTGTACATTTAGAAACATAGAAACATGACGGCAGATAAAGGCCAAATGGCCCATCCAGTCTGCCCATCCGCAGTAACCATTATCTCTTTCTCTCTCTGAGAGATCCCACGTGCCTATCCCAGGCCCTTTTGAATTCAGACACAGTCTCGGTCTCCACCACCTCTTCTGGGAGAATGTTCCATGCATCTACCACCCTTTCTGTAAAAAAGTATTTCCTTAGATTACTCCTGAGCCTACCACTTCATCCTATGCCCTCTCATTGCAGAGTCAAATTATAGAGACTTGACTCAGGCGCATTTATATTACGTAGGTATTTAAACGTCTCTATCTCGCCTCTCCCGCCTTTCTTCCAAAGTATAAAGAATTAGATTTTTAAGTCTGTCACCATACACCTTATGATGAAGACCTCATACCATTTTAGTAGACTCCATCCTTTTTATATCTTTTTGATGGTGTGGCCTTCAGAATTGTACTCAATATTCTAAATGAGATCTCACCAAAGTCTTATACAGGGGCATCAATACCTCCTTTTTCCTACTGGCCATACCTCTCCCTATGCAACCTAGCATCCTTCTAGCTTTCGCCGTCACCTTTTCAACCTGTTTGGCCACCTTAAGATCATCATATACAATCACACCCAAGTCCCGCTCTTCTATCGTGCACATAAGTTCTTCACTCCCTAATCTGTACCGTTCCCTTGGGTTTTTGCAGCCCAAATTCTGCAGCCTTGCATTTCTTAGCATTAAATTTTAGACCATTCTTCGAGCTTTGACATGTAATAGACAGTCCCTGCTCTGAAGAGCTTATAATCTAGTTTGGACAGACAGATGGGACATATAGGGAATAAAGAGTGTTATAACCCACATTGAAGGCAATCCTATAGATGGTGCTTAAATTGAGATAACATAATAACATAAGAATTGCTGCTGCTGGGTCAGACCAGTGGTCCATCGTGCCCAGCAGTCCGCTCACGTGGCGGCCTCCTGGTCAAAGACCAGCACCCTAACTGAGACTAGCCTTACCTGCGTACGTTCTGGTTCAGCAGGAACTTATTTAACTTTGTCTTGAATCCCTGGAGGGTGTTTTCCCCTATAACAACCTCTGGAAGAGCATTCCAGCTTTCTACCACTCTCTGGGTGAAGAAGAACTTCCTTACGATCGCATGGAATCTATTATATGTATTATATTTAGACCCATTGCATGGTATTGTATTAAGACTTATCAAGACTTAAGTATTGTATTGTATTTAGATCTATTATATTGTATTGTATCTAGACATGTTGCATTACATTGTACTGTATTGTACATAGACTCATTGTACTGTATTATATGTTGACCTATTGTATTGTATTGAGACCTCTTGTTATTCGCTGAATGTCCAGCCTTCTTGCAATGTAAACCGCCTAGAAGTCGCCTGACTATGGCGGTATAGAAAAATAAAGTTATTATTATTATTATTATTATTATTATTATTATCCCCTTTCAATTTTAGAGAGTGCCCTCTCGTTCTCCCTACCTTGGAGAGGGTGAACAAGCTGTCTATTCCCTTCAGTACCCTTGAATGTTTCCATCATTTCCCCTCTCAATCTCCTCTGTTTGAGGGATAAGAGGCCCAGTTTCTCTAATCTTTCGCTGTACGGCAACTCCTCCAGCCCTTTAACCATCTTAGTCGCTCTTCTCTGGACCCTTTCGAGTAGTATCATATCCTTTCTCATGTACAGCGACCAGTGCTGGACACAGTACTCCAGGTGAGGCACACCATGGCCCGGTACAGTGGCATGATAACCTTCTCTGAGATGTTCGTAATCCCCTTCTTTATCATTCCTAGCATTCTGTTCGCCCTTTTCGCCACCACGGCTTCATCAACTTGTCGATCAGAACTCCCAAGTCTCTTTCCTGGGAGGTCTCTCCAAGTACCGCCCCGGACATCCTGTATTCATGCATGAGATTTTTGTTACCGACATGCATCACTTTACACTTATCCATGTTGAACCTCATTTGCCATGTCGACGCCCATTTCTCGAGTTTGATTATGTCATGTTGCAGTTCTTCGCAATCCCCCTGTGTCTTCACTACTCTGAATAACTTCGTATCATCCACAAATTTAATCACCTCACTCGTCGTACTAATGTCCAGATCGTTTATAAAGATGTTGACGAGCACGGGTCCAAGCACCGAGCACTGTGGCAATCCACTGGTGATGCTCTTCCAGTCCGAGTATTGTCCATTTACCCCACTCTCTGTTTCCTATGTTCCTATGTTTTTAATCCACATGAGTATATCACCCTCGATTCCATGGCTCGCAATTTTCCGAAGTTACCTATAGTTGCGTCTGTTTTATAGAATACTAGTGCTTACGAGAATCATGGGAAGATGGTTGGTCTCCTAAGCAAGATAAGCACCTCATCCTGTAAAATCTTTCTATATCTCCTTCCATTATCAGCCCTGTTCTTTTCCTGCCTCTATAAATCTCCACTAATCCAAACTTTAAAGACGTAGGAGACTAAAGGTTCATATCTTGTGAAGGGATAAATAGTGAACATTGACAGTAAGGACAGCTCTGGCCAGAGACATGATTGGAGTCTGAAGTTATACAGGTGACTGATGGTCCCACAGCAAAATTGCCTAATGCCTGAGGGGAATTGATAGCCATAGGCCGGTGCTAATTCACTTAATATTTACTTTTATTCCTTTAGATTTAAAATATATTTCATGCAGTGAAAATGACTAAACCTCCTGGATTTTATAAAGACATTTTGGTGATTATGTGCCTTCATAAATAGGAGGAAACAGAAATCTCAACCTAGACAAAGTGTTATGAAATTACCTTCCTGGCACTGGTGAACTAAGGTTCTGGTATTCTGGGTACCTCAAACACTGAAAGGTCAGAGAGTGTAATAATGGGTAATAGAACACCTTGAGAATGATGTAAAAGGAACGAACAGCAGGATTCATAAAAGCTATGAAAGCCATATCATGTAATGGAATACATAAAGGGGGAATGTTGGCGAGTACAAGGAATCCTGTCCAGAGACAAAATTAAAGAGCAGAACCTCTTCCATTAGCGTCTGAAGTTACAGAGATGACTTATGGTCCCACAGGATAGAATTTCAGCTAAATTTCCAAAGTCTACAAAGATATTTAAAGTAAATTTCAAACTTTAATGACCACATGAGTATAATTATCCACTACTTAATCTCACAATTCATGTCAATTCAGTTGACCTTTACTTTTATTTCCTTGTTTTCAAAATATCTTTACATCAAATAAAAATGTAAACCACTCAGAAAGGTCACTTATGAACAGCATATCAAGTTCTAAATAAACTTGAAATTTGAATGTTAAAAGCAATGAATCAGGTAAATTGTACATGGTAGTCCCACACAGGATTGCAGGGTAACCTGGAGAGGGAGGAAAGGAGAGAAGAAGAAGAGATCATTTGTCCGAGATAGAGCCATTACTAAGCAAGAGTAGAGTGGGCGTCTCAAACCGAAAAATGAAATAACTAAATAATTAGTGTGTAGAGCATCAGGAATTGTCAGATTTGTATATTGGAATATTCAATGTAAGTAAGCAATGGAAATGCATTATGGAGAGAAATTCTTTATAGGATCCCAAATCTTGGATATAACTAGTTGTCTATTAGAGAATTCTGCAGCATGAGCTTCATATAAGTGTATCATGAGTATTGTGTTCCACCAAAATGTAATGTTGAGTGTATCCACAGATTTCCAATTACTGTATATAAAATCATTTGTACCGTTATGGCAATCAAAATGTTAAATAAAGATTTCTGACTGAAAGTGAGGGTATCATCGATAGCTAAAGCTCTAAAAATGAGAATATCAACAGTGGAATCGGAATTAATCGGGAGAATCAGTTTGATAGTACGCCAGACCTGAGACCAAAAAGTGGCCAGGACGGGGCAAGCAAAGATCATGTGGCGAAGATCACCCATATCTGTATGACAATGCCAGCAGAGATTAGAGTCCCTCAGTCCAGCACGAAACATTTTATTAGGAGTCCAAAAAGCTTTATAGGACAGGAAGTACAAAGATTGAGACATACTGGAAGAGGCCGTAGGGCGAAAAATTTTATCAAAATAATGTTCCCAGTCTTTGTCGTTGCCACGCCATGTCGTGTCTGTAGATTTCCTGGATCTGGGATATAAATGGGATCTCAATTCCTTATAAAAAAGGGACATAGTGTGGCCCAAAATCCCTCTATCTTTGAATATCCTGAGACATCCTGAGACATCTCGATTAGAAGCGATTTTGGGCCACACTATGTCCCTTTTTTATAAGGAATTGAGATCCCATTTATATCCCAGATCCAGGAAATCTACAGACACGACATGGCGTGGCAACGACAAAGACTGGGAACATTATTTTGATAAAATTTTTCGCCCTACGGCCTCTTCCAGTATGTCTCAATCTTTGTACTTCCTGTCCTATAAAGCTTTTTGGACTCCTAATAAAATGTTTCGTGCTGGACTGAGGGACTCTAATCTCTGCTGGCATTGTCATACAGATATGGGTGATCTTCGCCACATGATCTTTGCTTGCCCCGTCCTGGCCACTTTTTGGTCTCAGGTCTGGCGTACTATCAAACTGATTCTCCCGATTAATTCCGATTCCACTGTTGATATTCTCATTTTTAGAGCTTTAGCTATCGATGATACCCTCACTTTCAGTCAGAAATCTTTATTTAACATTTTGATTGCCATAACGGTACAAATGATTTTATATACAGTAATTGGAAATCTGTGGATACACTCAACATTACATTTTGGTGGAACACAATACTCATGATACACTTATATGAAGCTCATGCTGCAGAATTCTCTAATAGACAACTAGTTATATCCAAGATTTGGGATCCTATAAAGAATTTCTCTCCATAATGCATTTCCATTGCTTACTTACATTGAATATTCCAATATACAAATCTGACAATTCCTGATGCTCTACACACTAATTATTTAGTTATTTCATTTTTCGGTTTGAGACGCCCACTCTACTCTTGCTTAGTAATGGCTCTATCTCGGACAAATGATCTCTTCTTCTTCTCTCCTTTCCTCCCTCTCCAGGTTACCCTGCAATCCTGTGTGGGACTACCATGTACAATTTACCTGATTCATTGCTTTTAACATTCAAATTTCAAGTTTATTTAGAACTTGATATGCTGTTCATAAGTGACCTTTCTGAGTGGTTTACATTTTTATTTGATGTAAAGATATTTTGAAAACAAGGAAATAAAAGTAAAGGTCAACTGAATTGACATGAATTGTGAGATTAAGTAGTGGATAATTATACTCATGTGGTCATTAAAGTTTGAAATTTACTTTAAATATCTTTGTAGACTTTGGAAATTTAGCTGAAATTCTATCCTGTGGAACCATAAGTCATCTCTGTAACTTCAGACGCTAATGGAAGAGGTTCTGCTCTTTAATTTTGTCTCTGGACAGGATTCCTTGTACTCGCCAACATTCCCCCTTTATGTATTCCATTACATGATATGGCTTTCATAGCTTTTATGAATCCTGCTGTTCGTTCCTTTTACATCATTCTCAAGGTGTTCTATTACCCATTATTACACTCTCTGACCTTTCAGTGTTTGAGGTACCCAGAATACCAGAACCTTAGTTCACCAGTGCCAGGAAGGTAATTTCATAACACTTTGTCTAGGTTGAGATTTCTGTTTCCTCCTATTTATGAAGGCACATAATCACCAAAATGTCTTTATAAAATCCAGGAGGTTTAGTCATTTTCACTGCATGAAATATATTTTAAATCTAAAGGAATAAAAGTAAATATTAAGTGAATTAGCACCGGCCTATGGCTATCAATTCCCCTCAGGCATTAGGCAATTTTGCTGTGGGACCATCAGTCACCTGTATAACTTCAGACTCCAATCATGTCTCTGGCCAGAGCTGTCCTTACTGTCAATGTTCACTATTTATCCCTTCACAAGATATGAACCTTTAGTCTCCTACGTCTTTAAAGTTTGGATTAGTGGAGATTTATAGAGGCAGGAAAAGAACAGGGCTGATAATGGAAGGAGATATAGAAAGATTTTACAGGATGAGGTGCTTATCTTGCTTAGGAGACCAACCATCTTCCCATGATTCTCGTAAGCACTAGTATTCTATAAAACAGACGCAACTATAGGTAACTTCGGAAAATTGCGAGCCATGGAATCGAGGGTGATATACTCATGTGGATTAAAAACATAGGAACATAGGAAACAGAGAGTGGGGTAAATGGACAATACTCGGACTGGAAGAGCATCACCAGTGGATTGCCACAGTGCTCGGTGCTTGGACCCGTGCTCGTCAACATCTTTATAAACGATCTGGACATTAGTACGACGAGTGAGGTGATTAAATTTGTGGATGATACGAAGTTATTCAGAGTAGTGAAGACACAGGGGGATTGCGAAGAACTGCAACATGACATAATCAAACTCGAGAAATGGGCGTCGACATGGCAAATGAGGTTCAACATGGATAAGTGTAAAGTGATGCATGTCGGTAACAAAAATCTCATGCATGAATACAGGATGTCCGGGGCGGTACTTGGAGAGACCTCCCAGGAAAGAGACTTGGGAGTTCTGATCGACAAGTTGATGAAGCCGTGGTGGCGAAAAGGGCGAACAGAATGCTAGGAATGATAAAGAAGGGGATTACGAACATCTCAGAGAAGGTTATCATGCCACTGTACCGGGCCATGGTGTGCCTCACCTGGAGTACTGTGTCCAGCACTGGTCGCTGTACATGAGAAAGGATATGATACTACTCGAAAGGGTCCAGAGAAGAGCGACTAAGATGGTTAAAGGGCTGGAGGAGTTGCCGTACAGCGAAAGATTAGAGAAACTGGGCCTCTTATCCCTCAAACAGAGGAGATTGAGAGGGGAAATGATGGAAACATTCAAGGGTACTGAAGGGAATAGACAGCTTGTTCACCCTCTCCAAGGTAGGGAGAACGAGAGGGCACTCTCTAAAATTGAAAGGGGATAATAATAATAATAATAATAATAATAACTTTATTTTTCTATACCGCCATAGTCAGGCGACTTCTAGGCGGTTTACATTGCAAGAAGGCTGGACATTCAGCGAATAACAAGAGGTCTCAATACAATACAATAGGTCAACATATAATACAGTACAATGAGTCTATGTACAATACAGTACAATGTAATGCAACATGTCTAGATACAATACAATATAATAGATCTAAATACAATACAATACTTAAGTCTTGATAAGTCTTAATACAATACCATGCAATGGGTCTAAATATAATACATATAATAGATTCCATGCGATCGTAAGGAAGTTCTTCTTCACCCAGAGAGTGGTAGAAAGCTGGAATGCTCTTCCAGAGGTTGTTATAGGGGAAAACACCCTCCAGGGATTCAAGACAAAGTTAAATAAGTTCCTGCTGAACCAGAACGTACGCAGGTAAGGCTAGTCTCAGTTAGGGTGCTGGTCTTTGACCAGGAGGCCGCCACGTGAGCGGACTGCTGGGCACGATGGACCACTGGTCTGACCCAGCAGCAGCAATTCTTATGTTATTATGTTATCTCAATTTAAGCACCATCTATAGGATTGCCTTCAATGTGGGTTATAACACTCTTTATTCCCTATATGTCCCATCTGTCTGTCCAAACTAGATTATAAGCTCTTCAGAGCAGGGACTGTCTATTACATGTCAAAGCTCGAAGAATGGTCTAAAATTTAATGCTAAGAAATGCAAGGCTGCAGAATTTGGGCTGCAAAAACCCAAGGGAACGGTACAGATTAGGGAGTGAAGAACTTATGTGCACGATAGAAGAGCGGGACTTGGGTGTGATTGTATATGATGATCTTAAGGTGGCCAAACAGGTTGAAAAGGTGACGGCGAAAGCTAGAAGGATGCTAGGTTGCATAGGGAGAGGTATGGCCAGTAGGAAAAAGGAGGTATTGATGCCCCTGTATAAGACTTTGGTGAGATCTCATTTAGAATATTGAGTACAATTCTGAAGGCCACACCATCAAAAAGATATAAAAAGGATGGAGTCTACTAAAATGGTATGAGGTCTTCATCATAAGGTGTATGGTGACAGACTTAAAAATCTAATTCTTTATACTTTGGAAGAAAGGCGGGAGAGGCGAGATAGAGACGTTTAAATACCTACGTAATATAAATGCGCCTGAGTCAAGTCTCTATAATTTGACTCTGCAATGAGAGGGCATAGGATGAAGTGGTAGGCTCAGGAGTAATCTAAGGAAATACTTTTTTACAGAAAGGGTGGTAGATGCATGGAACATTCTCCCAGAAGAGGTGGTGGAGACCGAGACTGTGTCTGAATTCAAAAGGGCCTGGGATAGGCACGTGGGATCTCTCAGAGAGAGAAAGAGATAATGGTTACTGCGGATGGGCAGACTGGATGGGCCATTTGGCCTTTATCTGCCGTCATGTTTCTATGTTTCTAAATGTACAGCAGTGCGTACACCTTCCAGCGATATAGTAAATCTTAGTAGGAGTTTACATGTGCAAATGCAGATACTGTATCTACTTGTGCAAATCGCAAATGCACCTTTAGCAATAAAGTCCTAGATATCAGCTTACTTTTGGCCATTTGCACTAATATTTCTATACAGAAAAGGAAGCACCTACTTTTCTTTGCAGAATAGGGTTAAATTAGACTTCATAAATTGCATTTATTAAATGACCTGCTATGGAATTAGCCTCTGCTATTCAGGAGTCTGGAGAGGGATTCACTGTACTGCCTCTACGAGGTTTCTGTAGCATATTCAGTGTACTCCTGTCCATGCGGTGCCCGGGATGCAAGAACTCTCCCTTTCATTTTTAGATCAGGGATCCTGAGAGAACTTCCAAAAGGCCCAAAGCTGGGATTCTTAATCCTGAATCCCTCAGTCACTTATGTTCATGAATCTTATGTAAAAGTCAGGACACAGAAAGTCTTCCATGATCAATAACAAATATGCGTCAATCAAGGCATCTCTGTGATCTTTTTGCACTGTAGTTCCTAAGTAGATTAGGAGATTGGCATGTGTACAAAGTTCAGGGCTTGGACAGAGTCCCATGTCCACACAGATGATGGCAGAAGGTGAGCTGTCACCTGAGATCCTGGGCGGAGTGAGGGGGATAGTCACAGTATATAGCGGAGCTCTGTGCAGAGAGTTCTCTACCTACATTTCCCTGTGTATTGGAGCTCAAGACTCAAATACAACCAACCTAGCCATGAAGATCGCAGGAGCCTTTCTGCTGGTGGCTCTGAGCTGCTGCTGCCAGGGTAAGTAACTGAAATTATTACAGGACTTTGAGCAGAAACCTCCATATTGACTGAGGTTTCACCTTGCTTGTTATAAGATGCCAAGAATTGCTGAGAGTCTAGACGCTTGATGAGCTGGGACATATGTTTCTTTATTCCAGAAGAAAAAGACCTGACACTGTCAGTGTTTCGGCTCTTAGCCTGCCTCAGGGGTCGAACCTGTGTTTTTACTTTGGATTTTGTCTTCTCTTTCCTCTTGAGCTTTTTCTTCTTGATAATTTTCTTACTCCTCAGAAGCTGCCGTTTAGCTCGCTGCTCTCTTCTTGCTCAGCTGCACTCAGGCGCCACGGTGAGCTAACACAGCAGCTTCTGAGGAGTAAGAAAATTATCAACAAGGAAGGAATGGAATCTAGTTCTGTGGTATCTGAAGAACTTCAGAAAAATAATTCAACACAATTTCACAATCTATAATTCTCAAGTTGACCTTTCTAATATTATTTCTCTTTTAGATCCAATCCCAGAAACATCTTTAATCAGTATTGTTTGAACTCCTTCACATGATGACACTGAAATCTCCAAAGTTTCTTGTCTACTTTCCAAACTGCAAATCTTCTGTAATTCACTATTATAAGAAAAAAATATAGCCTTCACTGAAGAGATGATGGAATTCACCATAGGGAACGTTATCTTAGCAAGATCAGAAATAGCAATCCAAATTGATTTCAAAGACATATTTTGAGATTTACTAACCAGAGTTTGGTGCAACAAATTCTAGAGGATCAAAAGCATTGATTGCCAAGAAAACCCCTTCCACAAAAAATCTATACACTACTGTTTCTCCAGTTGTAATGTTTAGATTTGCTGGGTCATAGGTCAGGAATCAACCTGGGAGAATGGAGCTAGACTAAAGAGAAGCTTAAAGCCATGGCACCAGGTCATGAAGGAAGTAGTGTTAGTGAGCCCTTCTGGTACACAACCCCTCCCTGCCACATCTCCAGAAACGTGACATGTTAGTGGTCTGGTAAGGGTTACGGTACTGGGAATTATTATATGTGGCATTTTCTCTGTTCTTAGTGGGTTTGCAGTCTACCAATGTTTGCAGTCTAGGGCAATGGAAAGTCACAAGATATGTGTTATATAACACTTATTATTTCTATTAGAAATTATTTGAACAATTTTCATAAAGCATTAAGGTCTTATCTAATATTTTATAACGAGAAACTGGGACTTCAAGGAAAGAAGTTGAAGTACTACTTCAATTATATTTTCATATTTTTTGTTGTAGATACCTTTGGTATGAGCTCACTGTTTAGTGACCCTGGAAGTGAAGGTCAAGTCAGCGCCAGCGCTAATGTCAATGTTGGTAGTGGCATAGATATTCCAAAAACGATGGACTGCATCGTTAAAGCTTTGGTATGTTTTCTAGAAATTATAGTTATAGCCAACATTTGCTGGGTTATTGATCTGTAGCATTTCTTTCTTGATTCCCAGCCTAAACATTCAGCTTGGATAGTTCAACATTTTTACTGTTTGATATAAAAATCTAATGACACCCAAAATCAAATCATTTTGCTCAACTAGACAGAACAGCAGTTTGATGATGTATGAGGGGGGGGGGGCAGCTTGTGTAGGTAAATGTACAGTAAAATGCATACAATGAAGTGACATTAGCTTTGGGTCAGATCTTGACAATCGGCATCAGGACAGGAGCAAATGGTAAAAATGATGTTCTCAGGGTGGGAAGAGACAGTTTGGAGGGTACAAAATTTATTTTCATTTTACTTGTCAGGTTCTATTTTGCAGAAAATGCGTAAAAATATTGAATTTGTGCTGAAGTCAGCACTGCAAGTGGGTGTCAGCAAGGACAGTGAGGCAAGGAAGGGGTGCCTCTTGCTCAGCCTGCAAGGTAGTGCTGGAGAGAGCTGCATTTGGAGGTGATAAAGAGGAGCCTGAACTTCCATTAAAGCAGAGTCCCTTTGGCATAAAGGTTTAAGAGTCACACCTCCTTTGTTAACCCTTTCTGCTCAGGGCTTTCACAAAAGGAATAATAGGAAGGCTTATCAGGCTGTTTAAACCTAGTAGAAAACTCCTCCCTTCTAACCCCTTCTCCTGCTTTCAAGGGATTTTTCCTGCCTGTAGAAATTGAGGCACATTAACCTCTGGCAGAGTCAAATGCAGGATTTGTACTTGTGAGAGGAGAATGGGATTTAACAGACCTAGTTCTTGATAGCCAGTAAATCTACTATTTCTGTGGAGAAAGTACTTTTGAAAATTCTCTCACTTTAACCTTCTTCTTCTAGACCAACGATTCGATAAATGTTTTGCAAGCATTAGTGACCTATGTGAAAGCAATAACTTGTGTTAAGGTAAGCCTTTCATTTAGGACTTGCTCTCAGACCCTAATATAAGGCACAGGATTCAGGGCTCCAGGGAAGGGGGATGAAAGAGATGAATACCAGGAAGAGGGTGAAAAATCAAAGTTGGGGGAGGGGAGAAGGAGGGGGGGGGGATACTGGATGTGTATCCCACCCACCTATCTCCTGTGCTCAACAACCTTCATCCTGATTGTTGCAGGTTTCTGGGTGTCACTCTGTCTTCCCAGGTAGAATCTGACGTTTCAGCCAATATGCTGTGGATTTCTTCAGGGTATTCTCTGAAGTCTGCAGTTTGACCTGATTGGGAACAGGGCATTGCACCAACCTTCACCCTGCCTCCCTAACAATGCTCGGGCAATTTATTTAGCATTTTAAGAAGACAGATCAGCTGACCTCAGTCACAAAAGTCGGTGCTGAAGGATTCGTCTTGTGAGTGTATTAGTGTGTAAAGCCTATTCTTGAGAACCTGGTTTTCTATTACCTCTCTTTCAGAAGGTGGATCCCATTGAAGCTCAGAAAATACTCATCGCAGCCACAAAGGATCTAGTGGTAAAACTCCTGTCTTCTCTGTACTTGTTGTGAGTTCTGCTGGAGGCTGTGAGGAAACATTTTCTTGCTCTGAAGAGCAAATATTAAGGATGTGTACTCATAGGAAGCCACATTACTCATGTTGTTTCACTTTAATATTTTGCCCGGAATGACAAGAGAGAAGACACAACTATTTCCCAATACACTGCGCCCAGACATCACCCAAGTACATCTCCATACTGCAATGCGCACTATTTAAGATATGCATACGGTTACAGAATAGTGCATGGGAAGCACAAAACCATTTACTTGTGTAGTTGCATCGACATGCACGTAAAGGGCCCCTATGCTATCACCGTGCATATAACTCGCATTGTATAGAATGGTCAAGTCCTTGAGTATAAGAAAGAACAAACAGCAAAGTAGACTCCGGTGTCCAATCACCTTTGTTGTATCTCAAGACTCGACACTATCGTGTTTTGGCTCAGGAGTCTGAATGTTTTTTCAAAGTATTATACCTTCACCAATCCTCTGCCAAAAATGGAATGCCTATATGCAGTCTTCTGAAATATAGCTCCGCAATCTCACCTTTCTCGAAACCGAGTAAAGATAGAAAAAAATAAGTCCTTGAGTACCCCTCAACCAGTCTAGTTGTCAGCACATCTACAGTGAATGCTCATAAGAAAGATTTACATACATCCCACCTGAATTTGCCTTGTACGTCCCCCATCTCTCTCCAAGATCACCCCAAAGAGTGACAGATTGCATGAAGGCCTGAGAAAAACCCAACAGATCCCGTAATTGAAAGGAAATAAAGATAAATATGAGCTGGTGGGTGAAAAGGTATTAAACTGGGGTACAATAAAAACCCAGAGAGAAATTATAAAAGTTTGGAGGGTCAGTTTTCATTTTTGAAACTTTGGTGTACTGTATGTAAACCACTTTGGATATGAAAGCACAAGTCCCATTGCCTTTCCCTACTAGAGGGTCAGGAGAAAGGGAAAATGCAATCTTTCTTCACAGTGTTGATGTTCTACAGCCACCTATAAACTCAGGTACCTAGAGTGGGGTACGTGATTTTGGAGAGAGATCTCCACATGGGTTTTACAGCTGATCAATTCACTTGGTTAGAATGTACTCCAGCTTGTGAAAATGAATTGCCTAATCTGTATTTGCTGATCTTCACTCTCAGTATTTATGCATTTTTTAGAAACGTGTTGGATGTGGCGGTGATGCAGTTTTGAATCTACTTAATGTGAATGCAACGGTAAGCTGTCTTTGATCTATGTCTGTCCACTGGAAGTGATGATTATTATTTTAGGAATCTCATTCTTTGCTGGTTATGTCTGCTTTATGAGTCCTGTTCGCCATGAGAAAACTGCAGGAGAAGGGGCCAGGGACATCAGCCACACCTAAGAAAACTACTTTGGGCACAAGAGCCAACTTTTCAGAATGATTGGGGTTGCTAAACCCAATAGAAAGTACCGATCCCTTGACATAGTCGATGAGTTTTCTCAATATTGGGGATGCTTGAGCACTTAGAGACCTTGAGAATCCCTCGCAGTGGCAAACAGGATCCTGAGTAATCAAGCATACATTTCTGAACCCCCTACCTATAGTTAGGAAAATTAATTTTGAAAATATGAACCGATGTGTACAGGCAAATTACAAAGCCATTTGGCTCCCATTTGGGCCTAGAATGTGCCCAAATACAGAGAAATACAGAGAGATCTCGAAGGGAGGAACTGATTCTCAGAACAGTGAGATGTAGCTAAAGAGTTACCAGTATTTCTCTCTTTCCCATTTTCCAAAATTGTCAAAAGCAGCATAAAATAATATAGCCAAAAGTCAATGTCAACTAAAAGCCCAATAGTAACAAAGGAGTGTGTGGTGCAGTGGTTAAAGCTACAACCTCAACACCCTGAGGTTGTGGGTTCAAATCCATGCTGCTCCTTGTGACCCTGGGCAAGTCACCTGCTCCCCCATTGCCCCAGGTTCATTAGATAGATTGTGAGCCTGCTGGGACAGACAGGGGAAAATTCATGTAAGCTGTTCGGAGCTCCTTGGGGAGAACCGTATAGAAATAAATAAAACCTCCCTCCATTAGCCAGAGTCAAACACAGACTTTCACAAAAGCACAGTGTGCTTTTTGGTAACAGTTCCGACCTCATAGAATTCCTATGAGCGTCGGAGCTGTTGCTGCCGTATCTGGCCCTAAAAACCAAGCCAAGAAAGAGCCAGAAATAAGCCGTGGATTTTCCCCAGTTCTCCTAACAAAGATTTGTGGAATTTTAGAAATTGCTCTTCAACATTTTGAAACCCTGCTAAGCTAAGATCTTTTACTACATTCTGTGGTAACAAATTCCAATTCCTAGTCATTGTTGTTATAGAAAGAGTAAACAAGTGACTCACATCATTCAAGATTTTATAGACCTTTCTCTCCCCTCTTCTCCAAGATGAAAAGTCATAACCTTTTTAGCCTTTCCCCATAGGAAAATTGTCCCAACCCCTTTATCATTTTGGTCACCCTTTTTTTATTTACCTTTTCTAATTCAGCTATATATTTTTTATGATTTGGTGACCAGAATTGTATGCAATATTTGAGGTGCAGCGACACTCTGGAGCAATACAAAGGCATTGCAGTAGTCTCAATTTTGTTCACCATTCCTTCCCTAATACTTCCTAAAATGTCCAAACTGCCATTTTCGAAACACATTTTTAGACGGTTTTCCGTGCTGTTTGACTGCAATGCATTGAAATCTCCAGGGATCACATTGGGGCGTGTTTTGTGCAGGATTAAGGCAGTCTTATGATTTAACCACTGTATAATCTCCATAAATTACAAATTAGTAATAACAGAACTGCAAATTGTTTAGCTCTAATAAGACCATTGATCTTCATCTTCATTAAGGATAATGCTTTGGAGTCATAAGAAGAGCCTTACTGGGTCAGACCAATGGTCCATCTTCATGATGGCCAATCCAGATCACTAGTACCTGACAAAAAACCAAATTGTATCTTTTAAGCCTTTCCAATCCTGGCCTATTATTGCTATATCCAAGGGCTAAGTGTAACCCTGCCACACCATTTTAACCCTTTGCACCTGATAAGGCGTGGAAACCCCGTGACACTCCCCTGGTACCTGTTCTCATCTGCCCCCAGGGTTTGTGTGACTCATCCCCCAATCAATGACGCATTAGCCCATGAGTCCAACAGAGCATCCCTGAGGAATTTTTCAATTACGATCCCTCACAAAGCAGAGGTAAAGAGCCTTAGCCTATAGGAGGAGGAGGAGATAGTGAATGGGCCGACTGGATGTCTGCTGTCATATTTCTATAACCATAAAGCTTTATAACCTCACTATGCAAGTGTTAAGAACTTAGTCTCGAGGGTGAAATATTCATGTGGATTAAAAACTGGCTGGAGCATAGGAAACAGAGAGTGGGGGTAAATGGACAATACTCGGACTGGAAGAGTGTCACCAGTGGGGTGCCGCAGGGCTCGGTGCTTGGACCCATGCTCTTCAACATCTTTATAAAAGATCTGGACATTGGTACGACGAGTGAGGTGATTAAATTTGTGGACGATACGAAGTTATTCAGAGTAGTGAAGACGCAGGGGGATTGCGAAAATCTGCAACGTGACATAATCAGGCTCGAGGAATGGGCATCAACATGGCAGTTGAGGTTCAACGTGGATAAGTGTAAAGTGAGACTTTTAGAGACGCCATCGATAAGGATTGGTTCCTTAGCAGGTGAACGGGAATTGACCCTGTTGAATAAGGGCTTGAATAAATCTCTGGCGGAGTGATCTCTGGAGCTACTTTCTCATCAAGGAGTGTGAAAAAGATTCTTTTACTTTGCTGTTATCATGATTTCTTTCCAGTTAATACTCTTTCATGCTCTGAGACTTCTCGTGCTAGTGGATGAGAAATTAGTGGTTTAGGTCAATGATTCTACACATTTTTTCTTTTAGGGAGAAATTCTCAAGAAAGTGGCTGACCAATGTGGCCAACTTGTGGGGGTATTAACAAACCTATTGGTAAGAAGAACAGCTTTTTCTAAATATCAGTTAACTTCCTTCTGAAATGTTTTTGCTTTAGAGCTAAAGAATGCTTACAAATGATGGTTTTCCAGAACTAACATCAAAGTTAAATAAATGGAAACATTTGTTGAAACATATCACATTCTACAATTTTTCAGAGAAAGCAACATTCCAGTCCTGCTCACCGGCAAAGCCTCATTCTACATCTCAACTTCTTCAAGCCAAGTGCCCCTAAGTCTAACAAATATCAACAGATCATGTCTCCTCTCTCCCTTATTTGCTCGAGCCGCACTCGCTTCCTTCAGGGACGTCTAGCAGGGTTGCTCCTTCTGCCTTCTGTGGCACTTGTTGCAGGGACGCGCAGGCAGCGGTTCACACACTGCATGTGGCTGACCCACAAGCCTTCCCTCTGACATCAGCTCTGACTTTAGGTCAGCTACGTTCAGCAAGAAAGAGCCGCTGATGCGTCCTTCCAACAAGTGACGCTGAAGGCAGGAAGGAGGTAACTGGGAACCCTCACTGCACTGAAGGCTTTCCTCTGACATCGGAGGGAAGCTTTCTAGGTTGGTTTCAGTGGAGGGGGGCGGGCAGGAAGGAGGGATCCCTGGTGGCGTCTTTAGCGGAGGGGTAGTGGGCAGGAAGGACAGATCCCTGCCGGCGGCTTCGGTGGATAGTGGTGGGCGGTGGTTGTGGCCAATGCCATGTATCCCAAATCAATGGCTCGCATACATACTGGATGTTGAGAAACACTGATCTAGAGTACCCAAATATCTACAGTATCAAACCACTAATGCCCCTCAACAAACAGAATTCCACATTTCCATCATCACATCCAAATACCTTAACCTCACAAATGAGTAGATGAGTGGCCTAATGCAGTGTTTCTCAATGCGCGGTACGCGTACCCAAGGGGGTACATGGGCTGCCTGTTGGGGGTACGTGGGCTGGCTGTAGCTGGGGATCTCTCACCATATTGTGTGTATATGAAAAAGGGATGGAAGAAATTGCATTATAATTAGTGCTATTATTATGGAGGCGGGATCAGGGGTGGAGCTTGGGCTGGGGTACTCGGTTGGTATTTGTTAGGCTTAGGGGGTGCTTGGCTTGAAGAAGTTGTGAAACACTGACCTAGGTTATGAGTTGAATTCCCATTGGAGCTCCTTGTGACTCTGGGCAAGTCACTTACTTCGTTACCCCAGGCAGAAAATAAGTACCTGTCTAAAATATGTACTCGCAGGAAAAGCAGTATATCAAGCCCCATCCACCCTACATATGCTGACACTTTAATAATGGCTCAGAACAATCCTACATCTCCAGCTGCCATTCTGGCCAATCAGAGTGCTGCAATCATATACAGTGGTGCCTCACACAACGAACTTAATTCGTTCCAGGAGCAAGTTTGTTATGCGAAAAGTTCGTTATGTGAAACGCGTTTTCCCATAACAATACATGTTAAAAAAAATAATTCGTTCTGCAGCATAAAATATGCTAAGATGACATAAAAAAAGATAAATTTGTCAAAATGGTGAAAATGGTGGTCTTGCTGAGGCCAAACTCTTTGACGAGGTCACACTGTTTTACCCCACATTCACTCCTTCTAATTATTTCCCGTTTCATTTCAACAGAAATCACCTTCCTGCTTTTTTTAGAAGCCATGATATATAAAAAATATTGAGTTTATCTTAAAAGGACGACTGTATACAGTGAGAGAGGGCAGTTAAGCGCAGTGACTAACGACTGCCTGCAGTGCCTGCGCGGAAGGATGCAATACATCGGCAGCTCGGGCGACTTCGTTTTGTGAAACGAAGTTCGTTGTGTGAAGTTCGTTGTGTGAAACGAAGTTCGTTGTGTGAAACGAAGTTCGTTGTGTGAATCAAGACATGAAGTTTGTTGTGTGCAGCGTTCGTTGTGCGAGGCACCACTGTATTCCTGACTACTGCATGCACTGCTGCTCATTTCTTTCTCTTGGGGATCGGTTTCTTGTGTTAGGTTCTCTGTGCTCAATAATTTGCTCTCTTTCAGAAACAAGGAACGCCATTGACTGACCCACTGCTTTGTTCTCTTCCACTGGTAAGAACAATGTATTGTTTTGACATGTTTGTATATGACAATGTTCATTTTGGATCATTTGGGGGGGGAGGGGGGGTTTCAGGAGTTTCCCTTCGTAGCTAACAAGAAAAAGGAAATATATCTTGCTTGCAAAACTCTCTGTCAAGTTAGCAATTAAAATGCTCAAAGTTCTGTTTCCAAAAGTGGGAAGTATTGTGAGGTAAAGACTCTGAAATTCAGTCACTGAAAGTGTGAGGTATAAATGCTGCATTTGAACAACGGGTTTAAGTCTAAGAGGAAATCTGTCCCTTTCATGTTATATGTGGAATTTTGTTAGATATAGATAACTAATGCATTTAGCTGAAGCCAAATCAGCCTGCTCTTGTCATTCTCTTTCATACGACTCAGCAGTGCCCCCTTGAGCTCTATAGGGATCATTTGATAAAGGAATCTTGCGTAAGAGTCCTCTGGTAAATCCCACAAATTCCCACATGACACTCCTTGTGAGTGAGGATTAGGGTTTAGGGAAGGATGATTCCTAGACCAAATCTCATACCCCCAACTCCTGGCCTTAATTCTGTGCCTTTCTGTTCTTGGTTATGGCGGGAGTTGAGGGCCTGAATTATCTAGAATTTTTCATAGGTACTAAATGGGATACTTTCATTTTGAGGTATACAATTCAATAATTCTTTTTTTTTTATTTATTTCCATTAGGGTTGTATTGTTGACTTGCTGAATGTGGTAAGAATACGTTAATGTCTGATTCACAAACTGTCATGCAGTTTAAAACATGAAGATAAGATTCATTTTAAATGGGTTAATGTGTGAATGCGTCTGTATGTCTATTGATTCGTTCAGCACCTTCTGCCTTTGCAGAAACATAGGACCGGGTGTGCCAAACACGATGCAAATGGCTCTCCCTGGACACAATACAGGAGCTTGCTCACTACTGGGGTACTCAGCGTCCCCCTGGCACCCCCCCTAACCTACTATGGTGCACAGGTGAAATGCTGAGTGGGTAAGAAAGTCAGGTCAATTTATCTTTATCTGGATGTCCCGTTAGAAAGTACCACTGAAATTCCAGTCAAATCCAGGTTTATTGCAGCTGCAGCTAGGCTGGGTAGGTTAGTGCTGAAAATCGGCATTCGATGGCTAAATTCTCTCCCTCCCAGTGGTGTCCAGTATTACTGTCAGAGTAGGGGTGGGAACAGGAAGGGTATTGGAAACCCATAGGGCCAGATTTTGTGAACGTTGTGGAAAACTAGGTACCGCATACACTGCAATTCTTCTATGGGTGCCCCGGGATGAGCGCGGAATCCCACACCAGCTGAAACCTGGTGCAAATGCTGTTGTGTAAGTTGGACGTGGATCCCCGGAATCCTTGAATAGGGGTCTCCCCCACGAGAGTAACTTCACAGTTATGAAGCGTTGCGCAGGGGATGAGGTCCTTGCTGCTGAGAGATTAGCACTGACATTCCCTATTCACTTGGAATGGTAGAAAAAGGTAAACTTTGCAGACCACCGCTGTGCTCAATGGGAGACGCCATCTTGGACTGCGTAAGCTGGTTAATATTAGGCTATTCCAGTGCCTTAGTTGTTCATTGCTGAACCGACACAGAATTATATCAGAGACTGGACCTGGAGCCCTTTTCATCCGGTTTAATTTGTAATGCTAGAGTTTTTATTCGCATGGACTTAGCTAGATAGAGAGACATTTTGCATGAGTAGAATTTAGCTGCTCAAAGCTCAGTGTTGTAGGAGGTAGATACTGAATGTTAAATTCCAGTTTTTGAGTACGTTACAGACTTCCAGGGAATCCTGAAAGGGAGGATTAGGGGAGGGGGGTTCATAGATGTATGCCTTTGCCAATTCTGAATGGTAGGTGATCTTACTTTTCCACTGGTCATCTGGTTATGCTCTTACCCATGTGTGCTGAACAAGCCATGACATTCCAGATTTCAATTTTAGTTCCCAGATAAAAACATATATGAAAATGTAATCTGTGAGCGTTAAACACATAAATCCATACATTTGTGATCCATTGTGTAGCTCCTGAGTCCCAGTGGCTCAATGGCAAGTGTGCACTGCCATGTGCAAGACCTGAGCTTAATTCCTAAATCAAGAGCTAACTCAGCTGAGGATGCCAAGGAGGCAGGAAGTCCCACATATCACACACCGATGACACTACAGGGCAACCTCAGAATCCATGTCCTGTAGGCAGTCAGCCAGCGCAAGCGCTCCTTCTGAGGAAATACTTTTTTACGGAAAGGGTGTCAGATGCTTGGAACAGTCTCCAGGAAGAGGTGGTGGAGAAAGAGACTGTGCCTGATTTCAAGAGGGCCTGGGATCTCTCAGAGAAAGAAAGAGATAATACTCTATGACCTCACAATGCAGGTGTAAAGAGCCTTAGCCAATAGGAAGAGGAGATGCAAATGTTAAGAACCTCAGCCAATAGGGAGAGGAGGAGATAGCGGATGCTGCGGATGAACCATTTGGCCTTTATCTGCCATCATGTTTCTATGACCTCTCAATGCAGGTGTAAAGAGCCTTAGCCTATAGGAAGAGGAAATGCAAATGTTAAGAGCCTCAGCCAATAGGGAGAGGAGGAGATAGTAGATGCTGCGGATGGGCAGACTGGATGGGCCATTTGGCCTTTATCTGCCGTCATGTTTCTATCCTGGCGTCTTGCGGCACACTTGGAATCTTGGGCAGTACCCTAGAGTGCCGTTGCACACAGATTACGACACCCTTGTCTAGATGCAAATGCAGGATCAGGGCAACATCACCATGTGTGAGAAACCAGAAAGTTTCTGATATAGTTAATTCTACCTATATATATTAAATGGTGTTACATCTCCCAGCATGAATACCTTGTTAGTCTGATTTGGATATTCACAGATGAAACCCAGAATCCACTGAGATGAGAATAAGAAAACCGGGAGTGGGAGTGAGGAGCTGCCGGTCTTGGTCTGATATGGGATATTATTATGGATGTGTATATCACAGCATCTGGTTTTTATTATTATTTTGCGATGTTGTAATTGGTAGGTTACTGTCCAAGGATTTCTCAGACTATTTCTGAAGAGCTAATGATGTTTATAGCCTTCTAATGAGTTCAGGGGTGTCAAAGTCCCTCCTCGAGGGCCGCAATCCAGTCGGGTTTTCAGGATTTCCCCAATGAATATGCATGAAATCTATTAGCATACAATGAAAGCAGTGCATGCAAATAGATCTCATGCATATTCATTGGGGAAATCCTGAAAACCCAACTGGATTGCGGCCCTCGAGGAGGGACTTTGACACCCCTGAATTAGTTCAAGGAACTATAAATCAGAGATTAGGCCGGGGGTTGCTGGGAGTTAAACACTGAACAGGACTTTCCTCAACTGCTATCTGTGCCCTAATCTGATTTTATGCTCTGAAATGCAATCTAAAATGCTAATCTAGGCTAAAACACTTTTAGTATAAAAACCCTAGTAAAGACTCTATACACTATTGTCTAAACTGACTTTGCTGTAAAAGCAGAGTCCTGAACTAAAACAGAGAAGGACAATGACATAACCTACTGAAGCCAAAGTTTTACCTTTTCCCAAGTTTGAATGCTAACAGGTAACATATTCCCCTTATCGGATCCGCTCTCAGCACCTCTTACCAGAGACTGGACTGAAGTCCTTTTGCATCTAACACTGATGATGTGGTTCCTATAAAGTGACTGTGACCTTCTTCTCTAAAATCACTTCTCTCCTTTTTTCCTGTAGACTAAACTTCTTACTGCTGTGAATAATCTTCTTGTAAGTCCTAACTTTTATTCCATTTTGTTTTTATCAGTTGTATAATAAGGCCTTGTACTAATCTTCTCATTAGTTACTTGCCAAATTAATGCATATTTATCGAATACTAATTATTATGCAATAGCCATTGAGGGATGGATTCGACAAATGGCTCCTGGTGCTTAGATTTTAGGTGCCACGCGGCGTACTTGTTAATCAACCGCTAGGTGCCATTTATAGAATCACAAAGGTGAGCTTAGGCATCAGTAGGCATCCTAGAGGTAGGTTCCAGTATACAGTGGTGCCTCACACAACGAACTTAATTCGTTCCAGGAGCAAGTTTGTTATGCGAAAAGTTCGTTATGTGAAACGCGTTTTCCCATAACAATATATGTTTAAAAAAAGTGACTAACGACTGCCTGCAGTGCCTGCGCAGAAGGATGCAATACATCGGCAGCGATCGTGGAAGCTCGGGCGAGTTCGTTGTGTGAAACGAAGTTCATTGTATGAATCATGACATGAAGTTCGTTGTGTGCAGCGTTCGCTGTGCGAGGCATTCGTTATGCGAGGCACCACTGTATTAGACTAGGCTTTACCAAGGCTCAGGTTTAACTCAGACTCCTAGCAATGCCTAAATCAACTGAATCTATTCTCCAGCCTTAACCATGCTTACTTCTCAGGTAAGCGTTCTTAGGAATCAAAAAGCGCCTCCACTTAGGTGTCACTAGGCAGAATGATGAATTTTGTACCTAACGTTTAATTTTATTAAAAAAATTAATTATTTAATTACGGCATATAACAGTGCCTAACTAGTGCGCCATTTATAGAATTTGTCCCTGAATGCTTCCATGCCCATATTTTGCCAATATCACGTCTACAGATTGAAAAATTCTTAACAATTAACCCACAGCTTAACGAATATTTCGTCAGTAGACTGATTCCATGCTCTAAGCATGCGTTAAGGGCTTAACACCCAAGATATAAATCTGCCAATGCCAGAAAATATTAAAAATAAAGAGCAAGGCTGGTGGGTCACTGCAAGGAAGTTTTATTGTGAGAAAGACTTTGCAGCACTTTGAGGCCTGTATTTGAAAGAACAGTTCAATCAAATTAATCAACCCTCAGATTCTTTTACTAAGCTGCGATAGTGGTCTTAGCGCATGCTTAGTGCGCGCTGAATTGCCATGTGTGCTAGACGCTAACACCAGCATTGAGCTGGCGTTAGTTCTAGCTGTGTAGAAACATAGAAAGATGACGGCAGAAAAGGGCTATAGCCCATCAAGTCTGCCCACTCTACTGACCCACCCAATTTAGTCTGTGTGCTAATGACCCAACTCTTTAACTCGACCTTCTTAGTGATCCTACGTAGGTGTCCCATTTATTCTTAAAGTCAGGCACGCTGGTGGCCTTGACCACCTGCACTGGAAGCTTGTTCCAGCGATCTATCACTCTTTCCGTGAAGACGTACTTCCTGGTGTCGCCATTAAAGTTCCCTCCTCTGAGTTTGAGCGGATGTCCTCTTGTGGCCGAGGGTCCTTTGGGAAAGAAAATGTCATCTTCCACCTCGACACGTCCTGTGATGTACTTAAATGTCTCAATCATGTCCCCCCTCTCCCTACGTTCCTCAAGAGTGTAGAGCGCAGGTTTAGCGCGCAAGGCAATTCAGCATGCACTAAAAACGCTATCGCAGCTTAGTAAAAAGAGCCCATAGTGTTTGAGTGTTGGGTGCAAATTTGGGTGTGTCCAATTTTGCACGTAACTTAATTGAATAATGAGCAAATCAGAGCTGATAATTGGGCAGTGCTAGTTGGCAATAATAAGAATTAATGCATCCTATTTTCAGAGAATTTTTTAAGAGGTGTGCATAAATCCTAGAGCATTGTATTACGTTTCCCAGCATGAATACCTTGTAAGGATGATTTGGATTTTCATAGCTAATAGTACTAGAAATTTCTTTTGCTAATATCTGATATGTTATGGTAGAGCGTTGAAACAGGATGAGAATAAGAAAACCAGGAGTGGAAGAGAGGACCTGCTGCCGGTCAAGAACCTCAGATCTGTCTCTCACATGGGATACTACCTGATGTGTAATTCATAGCATCTGGTTACTATGTGACACAGCTCACACTGAGACTCCTTCCTTGATCGGAAAGATTATCAAGTAAAAAAAAAGCAAGAGATTAGACTGAAGTCTCTTTGCATCTAACACTGATGGGGTTCCTATAAAGTGACTTTGCTGCTCTGTGAGCTTCTTCTCTAAAATCACTTCTCTCCTTTTTTCCTATAGGCTCTTCCTACTGATCTTCTTGTAAGTCCTAACTTTTATTCCATTTTGTTTTTATCAGTTGTATAATAAGGCCTTGTACAAATCTTCTCATTAGTTACCTGCTAAATTAATGCATATTTATCAAATACTAATTATTATGCGCTAGCCATTGAGGGATGGATTCTACAAACGGCACCTAGTGGTGCTTAGATTTTAGGTGCCACGCGGCATGCTTGTTAATCAACCGCTAGGTGCCATTTATAGAATCACAAAGGTGAGCTTAGGCATCAGTAGGCATCCTAGAGGTAGGTTCCAGTATATTAGACTAGGTTTTGCCAAGGCTCAGGTTTAACTCAGACTCCTAGCAATGCCTAAATCAACCGCATCTATTCTCCAGCCCTAACCATGCTTACTTCTCAGGTAGGCGTTCTTAGGCATCAAAAAGCGACTCCACTTAGATGTCGCTAGGCAGAATGAGGAATTTTGTACCTAACATTTAATTTTATTTTTTTTAAATTAATTCTTTAATTACGGCATATAGCAGCGCCTAATTAGTGCGCCATTTATAGAATTTGTCCCTGAATGCTTCCATGCCCATATATTGCCAATATCACGTCTACAGATTGAAAAATTCTTAAAAATTAACCCACAGCTTAGCGAGTATAAACAGGAAAATAGCAAAAAACAAACAAACCTTGAACGTATTTCATCAGTACACTGGTTCCATGCTCTAAGCATTCGTTAAGGGCTTAACACCCAAGATATAAATATGCCAATGCCAGAAAAAATAAAAAATAAAAAGCAAGGCTGGTGGGTCTCCGCAAGGAAGACAACCCAAGGAGTTTTATTGTAAGAAAAACCTGGCAGCACTTTGATGCCCGTATTTGAAAGAATAGTTCAATCAAATCCATCAACCCCCAGTTTCTATATATAGTGGTTTGAGTTTGGGGTCCAATTTGCACACATAACTCAATTGAATAACGAGCAAATCAGTGCTGATAATTGGACAGTAGCAAGGAATTGTCGCTGCTAGTTGGCTATAATTAGAATTAATGTATCATCTTTTGGGGAGTATTCTATTAAGAGTTGTGCGTAAATTCTACTACATGGATCCGAAAAGGGGGTGTGGTCATGGTAGACGCATGGACTGACTTCAGGGATTCCAATAATCTGTGCGCACTGTAAACAGAATATACCTGATTTGCGCCTACATTTGGTGTGCGTATTTATGAGAATTCAGTTTGTATAAATCACCATGCCTACAACTTTGACATTGATCCCAGCACTTAGCGTATTTTATAAAAAGTGCCCAAATTTGAGTGTCATTTACCCCTCCTTTACAAAGCTGTGCTAGTGGTTTTAGCATCTGCCGCCAAAGCTCATAGAATTCCTATGCGCTTCCAAGCTCTAACCACCACAGCTGGCGCTAAAAATGTTAGCGCAGCTTTGTAGAGGAGGGGGTTTATAAAATAGTGCCAAGTGCCTGTTTTTATTGGCATCCACATTCAGCTGCCATTTGTAGAATCTAATCCTAAATAGCCTTTATAGTCTGCCCACCAGGGAGTGGTTGGGTTTGCCACTCTAACTTTATGTTGGTTACTCCCACCCCATTGCCCCCTCCTTGCCTTTTACGACCCAGGTCACACAAGATTTTCAATGAATAAACCTCAAAGGCAATGATATTAGTGAAACAGACTATGTGGGGACACAGGGGAAGGGGTTGTATATTCCGTTCTCCATAAGCATTTCTTTTGCAACCAACAAAACGCAAACTAGACACGATCCTTGATGAGGTGGAAGACGACGTTTTTCTTCTAAAAGGACCCTCGTCCACAAGGGGACATCCGCTGAAAATCAGAGGGGGGGAAATTTCATGGGGATACCAGGAAGTACTTCTTCACTGAAAGAATGGTGGACCATTGGAACGAGCTCCCGGAGCAGGTGATCGTAGCCAGCAGCATACAAGATTTTAAGAATAAATGGGATGCCCATGTCGGATCCCTACGAGGGTAGCATAGAAGAGGGCAGCTTGGGGACGATTGATAGAGTGTAGATTGTGGGAAGGTTGTCAGAGTGGGCAGACTTGATGGGCTATGGCCCTTTTCTGCCGTCATTTTCTATGTTTCTATGTAACCAAAGTGGAGAGATAATTGTTGAGTAAACGGAATAAGTTATTAATGAATTTAGATTTTTTGGCCTTAATCTGTATTCATGTTCCCTGTTATAGTAATTCCACCTGTGTATATTGTGTTGCGTTATTTCTTCCAGCTTGAATACCTTGATAGGCTGATTTAGATTTTCATAGATAATAGTACTAGAAATTTCTTTTGCTAATATCTGATATGTTGTAGTAGAGCATTGAAACAGGATGAGAATAAGAAAACCAGCAGAGTGTGAGAGGACCTGCTGCCGGTCGTGGTCCTCAGATCTGGTTCGGATATGGGATATTATTATTATTGATGTATTTATCATAGCATCTGGTTACTAGGTGAGGCAGCTCACACTGGGACTCCTTCTTCTATTGGAAAGGTTATAAAATAAAATTTTAACAGAGATTGGACTGAAGTCCCTTTGAATCTAACACTGATGGGGTTCCTATAAGGTGACTTTGTTCCTCTGTGACCATCTTCTCTAAAATCCATCCTCTCCTTCTTTCTTGCAGGGTGCTGTTCTTGGTGGTAATGTAAGTCTAAGCTTTTATGCCTGACATTTGATGCCTGTATTTGAAAGAACAGTTCAATCAAATTAATCAACCCCCAGATTTTATACATAGGGCTCCTTTTACTAAGCTGCGATAATGGTCTTAGCGCATGCTTAGTGTGCGCTGAATTGCCATGCGTGCTAGACGCTAATGCCAGCATTGAGCTGGCATTAGTTCTAGCTGCGTAACGCATGTTTAGCGTACGGGGCAATTCAGCACGCACTAAAAACGCTATCGCAGCAAAGTAAAAGGAGCCCATAGTGGTTTGAGTGTTGGGTGCAAATTTGGGTGTGTCCAATTTTGCACGTAACTTAATTGAATAATGAGCAAATCAGAGCTGATAATTGGGCAGTGCTAGTTGGCAATAATAAGAATTAATGCATCATATTTTCATAGAATTTTTTAAGAGGTGTGCATAAATCCTAGAGCATTGTATTACGTTTTTCAGCATGAATACATTGTAAGGATGATTTGGATTTTCATAGCTAATAGTACTAGAAATTTCTTTTGCTAATATTTGATATGTTGTGGTAGAGCGTTGAAACAGGATGAGAATAAGAATACCAGGAGTGGAAGAGAGGACCTGCTGCCGGTCTTGAACCTCAGATCTGGCTCTCACATGGGATACTACCTGATGTGTAATTCATAGCATCTGGTTACTATGTGACACAGCTCACACTGAGACTCCTTCCTTGATCGGAAAGATTATCAAGTAAAAAAAAAGCAAGAGATTAGACTGAAGTCTCTTTGCATCTAACACTGATGGGGTTCCTATAAAGTGACTTTGCTGCTCTGTGAGCTTCTTCTCTAAAATCACTTCTCTCCTTTTTTCCTATAGGCTCTTCCTACTGATCTTCTTGTAAGTCCTAACTTTTATTCCATTTTGTTTTTATCAGTTGTATAATAAGGCCTTGTACAAATCTTCTCATTAGTTACCTGCTAAATTAATGCATATTTATCAAATACTAATTATTATGCGCTAGCCATTGAGGGATGGATTCTACAAACGGCACCTAGTGGTGCTTAGATTTTAGGTGGCACTTGGCATGCTTGTTAATCAACCGCTAGGTGCCATTTATAGAATCACAAAGGTGAGCTTAGGCATCAGTAGGCATCCTAGAGGTAGGTTCCAGTATATTAGACTAGGTTTTGCCAAGGCTCAGGTTTAACTCAGACTCCTAGCAATGCCTAAATCAACCGCATCTATTCTCCAGCCCTAACCATGCTTACTTCTCAGGTAGGCGTTCTTAGGCATCAAAAAGCGACTCCACTTAGATGTCGCTAGGCAGAATGAGGAATTTTGTACCTAACATTTAATTTTATTTTTTTTTAATTAATTCTTTAATTACAGCATATAGCAGCGCCTAATTAGTGCGCCATTTATAGAATTTGTCCCTGAATGCTTCCATGCCCATATATTGCCAATATCACGTCTACAGATTGAAAAATTCTTAAAAATTAACCCACAGCTTAGCGAGTATAAACAGGAAAATAGCAAAAAACAAACAAACCTTGAACGTATTTCATCAGTACACTGGTTCCATGCTCTAAGCATTCGTTAAGGGCTTAACACCCAAGATATAAATATGCCAATGCCAGAAAAAATTAAAAATAAAAAGCAAGGCTGGTGGGTCTCCGCAAGGAAGACAACCCAAGGAGTTTTATTGTAAGAAAAACCTGGCAGCACTTTGATGCCCGTATTTGAAAGAATAGTTCAATCAAATCCATCAACCCCCAGTTTCTATATATAGTGGTTTGAATTTGGGGTCCAATTTGCACACATAACTCAATTGAATAACGAGCAAATCAGTGCTGATAATTGGACAGTAGCAATGAATTGTCGCTGCTAGTTGGCCATAATTAGAATTAATGTATCATCTTTTGGGGAGTATTCTATTAAGAGTTGTGCGTAAATTCTACTACATGGATCCGAAAAGGGGGTGTGGTCATGGTAGACGCATGGACTGACTTCAGGGATTCCAATAATCTGTGCGCACTGTAAACAGAATATACCTGATTTGCGCCTACATTTGTTGTGCGTATTTATGAGAATTCAGTTTGTATAAATCACCATGCCTACAACTTTGACATTGATCCCAGCACTTAGCGTATTTTATAAAAAGTGCCCAAATTTGAGTGTCATTTACCCCTCCTTTACAAAGCTGTGCTAGTGGTTTTAGCATCGGCCGCCAAAGCTCATAGAATTCCTATGCGCTTCCAAGCTCTAACCACCACAGCTGGCGCTAAAAATGTTAGCGCAGCTTTGTAGAGGAGGGGGTTTATAAAATAGTGCCAAGTGCCTGTTTTTATTGGCATCCACATTCAGCTGCCATTTGTAGAATCTAATCCTAAATAGCCTTTATAGTCTGCCCACTAGGGAGTGGTTGGGTTTGCCACTCTCACTTTATGTTGGTTACTCCCACCCCATTGCCCCCTCCTTGCCTTTTACGACCCAGGTCACACAAGATTTTCAATGAATAAACCTCAAAGGCAATGATATTAGTGAAACAGACTATGTGGGGACACAGGGGAAGGGGTTGTATATTCCGTTCTCCATAAGCATTTCTTTTGCAACCAACCAAACGCAAACTAGACACGATCCTTGATGAGGTGGAAGACGACGTTTTCCTTCTAAAAGGACCCTCGTCCACAAGGGGACATCCGCTGAAAATCAGGGGGGGGGGGAAATTTCATGGGGATACCAGGAAGTACTTCTTCACTGAAAGAATGGTGGACCATTGGAATGAGCTCCCGGAGCAGGTGATCGTAGCCAGCAGCATACAAGATTTTAAGAATAAATGGGATGCCCATGTCGGATCCCTACGAGGGTAGCATAGAGGAGGGCAGCTTGGGGACGATTGATAGAGTGTAGATTGTGGGAAGGTTGTCGGAGTGGGCAGACTTGATGGGCTATGGCCCTTTTCTGCCGTCATTTTCTATGTTTCTATGTAACCAAAGTGGAGAGATAATTGTTGAGTAAACGGAATAAGTTATTAATGAATTTAGATTTTTTGGCCTTAATCTGTATTCATGTTCCCTGTTATAGTAATTCCACCTGTGTATATTGTGTTGCGTTATTTCTTCCAGCTTGAATACCTTGATAGGCTGATTTAGATTTTCATAGATAATAGTACTAGAAATTTCTTTTGCTAATATCTGATATGTTGTAGTAGAGCATTGAAACAGGATGAGAATAAGAAAACCAGCAGAGTGTGAGAGGACCTGCTGCCGGTCGTGGTCCTCAGATCTGGTTCGGATATGGGATATTATTATTATTGATGTATTTATCATAGCATCTGGTTACTAGGTGAGGCAGCTCACACTGGGACTCCTTCTTCTATTGGAAAGGTTATAAAATGAAATTTTAACAGAGATTGGACTGAAGTTCAAAAAATGGAAATGCACGAAGACAACCGAAGCCTGGAACAAACATAAAGATAAACAGAAGAAATGTCACAAGGCGGTGAGGGATGCAAAACAGGACTATGAGGAAAAAATAGCCCGGGAGGCTAAAAACTTCAAGCCCTTCTTTAGATACGTGAAAGGGAAAAAACCTACAAAAGAGGCAGTGGGACCCCTGGACGACAAGGGAAGAAAAGGGTACATCAAGGAAGATAAACAAATTGCAGACAAACTAAATTCCTTCTTTGCGTCCGTCTTTACGAAGGAGGACACCTCAACAATACCTGAAGCGGAGAAATTGTTTACAGGAGAAATAGAGGACAGCCTCACCACAGTAGAAGTGAACTTAGATCAGATATACTACCAGATCGACAAACTTAAAAGTGACAAATCCCCTGGACCGGATGAAATTCACCCGAGAGTCTTGAAGGAATTGAAGGTTGAAATCGGAGAGTTATTGCAAAAACTTGCAAACCTGTCAATCAGAACTGGTCAGATACCAGACGACTGGAGGAAAGCGAACATCACGCCAATCTTCAAAAAAGGATCGAGAGGAGAACCGGGCAACTATAGACCTGTGAGTCTTACGTCTGTCCCCGGCAAGATGATTGAATCACTGATCAAGGATAGCATAGTTCAGCACTTGGACACACACGACTTGATGAAACCCAGTCAACATGGATTCAGGAAAGGGAAATCGTGTTTGACGAATTTACTCCATTTCTTTGAGACCGTGAACAAGCAAATTGATAGTGGAAAGCCGGTGGACATAATATACTTGGACTTCCAGAAAGCATTTGACAAAGTTCCACATGAAAGACTTCTCAGGAAACTACAAAGCCATGGCATAGAGGGAGATATACAAAGATGGATAGGCAAATGGCTGGAAAATAGGAAGCAGAGAGTGGGCATAAATGGGAAGTTCTCCGACTGGGAGAAAGTGACTAGTGGTGTACCCCAGGGCTCGGTACTTGGGCCGATCCTTTTTAATATTTATATCAATGACCTGGAAAACGGAACATCCAGTGAGATCATCAAGTTTGCAGACGACACAAAACTCTGCCGGGAAATCAGATCGCAGGAGGACAGTGAGGAACTCCAGAGCGATTTGTGTCGGTTAGAAAACTGGGCGGAGAAATGGCAGATGAAGTTCAATGTGGAGAAATGCAAGGCAGTAAAATAAGGAATACGAGTACAGAATGTCAGGTGCAACTCTGGGAAAAAGTGAACAAGAAAGGGATCTGGGTGTACTGATAGATAGGACCCTGAAGCCGTCGGCACAATGCGCGGCAGCGGCAAATAAGGCAAATAGAATGTTGGGCATGATAAAGAAAGGAATCTCAAGTAGATCGGAGAAAGTTATAATGCCGCTTTATAGGGCAATGGTCAGACCCCACTTGGAATACTGCGTCCAACATTGGTCTCCCTACCTAAAGAAGGATATAAAACTGCTGGAGAGGGTGCAGAGGCGAGCAACTAAACTAGTGAAGGGTATGGAGAAACTGGAATATGAGGATCGACTTAAAACACTGGGATTGTTCTCCCTTGAGAAAAGGAGACTGCGTGGGGATATGATCGAGACCTTCAAAATACTGAAAGGAATCGACAAAATAGAGCAGAGAAGATTATTTACATTGTCCAATTTGACACGGACAAGAGGACATAAAATGAAGCTAAGGGGGGGCAAGTTCAGGACTAATATCAGGAAGTTCTGCTTCACACAGAGAGTGGTTGACATCTGGAATACTCTCCCAGGGGAGATTATTGCAGAATCGACAGTCCTAGGCTTCAAGGGCAAACTAGATGCATATCTCCTTGAGAGAGGCATATAGAGATATGGTTGGCTATAGGGTAAGCCAGGTGTATACCTGGCAGGGCCTCCGCGTGTGCGGATCACCGGACTAGATGGACCGAAGGTCTGATCCGGAGATGGCGCTTCTTATGTTCTTATGTCCCTTTGAATCTAACACTGATGGGGTTCCTATAAGGTGACTTTGTTCCTCTGTGACCATCTTCTCTAAAATCCATCCTCTCCTTCTTTCTTGCAGGGTGCTGTTCTTGGTGGTAATGTAAGTCTAAGCTTTTATGCCTGACATTTGATGCCTGTATTTGAAAGAACAGTTCAATCAAATTAATCAACCCCCAGATTTTATACATAGGGCTCCTTTTACTAAGCTGCGATAATGGTCTTAGCGCATGCTTAGTGTGCGCTGAATTGCCATGCGTGCTAGACGCTAATGCCAGCATTGAGCTGGCATTAGTTCTAGCTGCGTAACGCATGTTTAGCGTACGGGGCAATTCAGCACGCACTAAAAACGCTATCGCAGCAAAGTAAAAGGAGCCCATAGTGGTTTGAGTGTTGGGTGCAAATTTGGGTGTGTCCAATTTTGCACGTAACTTAATTGAATAATGAGCAAATCAGAGCTGATAATTGGGCAGTGCTAGTTGGCAATAATAAGAATTAATGCATCATATTTTCATAGAATTTTTTAAGAGGTGTGCATAAATCCTAGAGCATTGTATTACGTTTTTCAGCATGAATACATTGTAAGGATGATTTGGATTTTCATAGCTAATAGTACTAGAAATTTCTTTTGCTAATATTTGATATGTTGTGGTAGAGCGTTGAAACAAGATGAGAATAAGAATACCAGGAGTGGAAGAGAGGACCTGCTGCCGGTCGTGGTCCTCTGAACTGGTTCGGATATGGGATATTATTATTATTGATGTATTTATCATAGCATCATGTTACTAGGTGAGGCAGCTCACACTGGGACTCCTTCTTCTATTGGAAAGGTTATAAAATGAAATTTTAACAGAGATTGGACTGAAGTCCCTTTGAATCTAACACTGATGGGGTTCCTATAAGGTGACTTTGTTCCTCTGTGACCATCTTCTCTAAAATCCATCCTCTCCTTTCTTGCAGGGTGGTCTTCTTAGTGGTATAGGTGGTGTTAATGTAAGTCTAAGCTTTTATGCCTGATATTTGATGCCTGTATTTGAAAGAAAGTTCAATCAAATTAATCAACCCCCAGATTTTATACATAGGGCTCCTTTTACTAAGCTGCGATAATGGTCTTAGCGCATGCTTAGTGTGCGCTGAATTGCCATGCGTGCTAGACGCTAATGCCAGCATTGAGCTGGCATTAGTTCTAGCTGCGTAGCGCATGTTTAGCGTACGGGGCAATTCAGCACGCACTAAAAACGCTATCGCAGCAAAGTAAAAGGAGCCCATAGTGGTTTGAGTGTTGGGTGCAAATTTGGGTGTGTCCAATTTTGCACAAATCAATAGCTGATAATTGAGCAGTGCTAGTTTGCAATAATAAGAATTAATGCATCCTATTTTCAGAGAATTTTTTAAGAGGTGTGCGTAAATCCTAGAGCATTGTATTACGTTTCCCAGTAAGGCTGATTTGGATTTTCAGAGATAATTGTACTAGAGATGTCTTTTGCTAATATTTGATATGTTGTGGTAGAGCGTTGAAATAGGATGAGAATAAGAAAACCAGCAGTGGGAGAGAACCTACTGCCGATCTTGAACCTCAGATCTGGCTCTCATATGGGATATTACCTGATGTGTAATTCATAGCATCTGGTTACTATGTGACACAGATCACACTGAGACTCCTTCCTTGATTGGAAAGGTTATGAAGTAAAATAAAAGCAAGAGGTTAGACTGAAGTCTCTTTGCATCTAACACTGATGGGGTTCCTTTAGAGTGACTTTGCTGCTCTGTGAGCTTCTTCTCTAAAATCACTTCTCTCCTTTTTTCCTGTAGGCTGATCTTCTTACTACTTTGACTGTAAGTCCTAACTTTTATTCCATTTTGTTTTTATCAGTTGTATAATAAAGCCTTGTACTAATCTTCTCATTAGTTATTTGCCAAATTAATGCATATTTATCGAATACTAATTATTATGCGATAGCCACTGAGGGATGGATTCTACAAACGGCTCCTAGTGGTGCTTAGATTTTAGGTGGCACTTGGCATGGTTGTTAATCAACCGCTAGGTGCCATTTATAGAATCACAAAGGTGAGCTTAGGCATCAGTAGGCATCCTAGAGGTAGGTGCCAGTATATTAGACTAGGTTTTGCCAAGGCTCAGGTTTAATTCAGACTCCTACAATGCATCTATTCTCCAGCCCTAACCATGCTTACTTCTCAGGTAGGCATTCTTAAGCATCAGAAAGCGCCTCCACTAAGGTGTCACTAGGCAGAATGAGGAATTTTGTATCTAACGTTTAATTTTATTTTTAAAAATTAATTCTTTAATTATGGCATATAGCAGCACCTAACTAGTGCGCCATTTATAGAATTTGTCCCTGAATGCTTCCATGCCCATATTTTGCCAATATCACGTCTACAGATTGAAAAATTCTTAACAATTAACCCACAGCTTAGCGAGTATAAACAGGAAAATAGCAAAAAAACAAACAAACCTTGAACGTATTTCATCAGTACACTGGTTCCATGCTCTAAGCCAGTGATTCCCAACCCTGTCCTGGAGGAACACCAGGCCAATCGGGTTTTCAGGCTAGCCCTAATGAATATGCATGAGAGAGATTTGCATAAGATGGAAGTGATAGGCATGCAAATTTGCTTCATGCATATTCATTAGGGCTAGCCTGAAAACCCAATTGGCCTGGTGTTCCTCCAGGACAGGGTTGGGAACCACTGCTCTAAGCATTCGTTAAGGGCTTAACACCCAAGATATAAATATGCCAATGCCAGAAAAAATTAAAAATAAAAAGCAAGGCTGGTGGGTCTCCGCAAGGAAGACAACCCAAGGAGTTTTATTGTAAGAAAAACCTGGCAGCACTTTGATGCCCGTATTTGAAAGAATAGTTCAATCAAATCCATCAACCCCCAGTTTCTATATATAGTGGTTTGAATTTGGGGTCCAATTTGCACACATAACTCAATTGAATAACGAGCAAATCAGTGCTGATAATTGGACAGTAGCAATGAATTGTCGCTGCTAGTTGGCCATAATTAGAATTAATGTATCATCTTTTGGGGAGTATTCTATTAAGAGTTGTGCGTAAATTCTACTACATGGATCCGAAAAGGGGGTGTGGTCATGGTAGACGCATGGACTGACTTCAGGGATTCCAATAATCTGTGCGCACTGTAAACAGAATATACCTGATTTGCGCCTACATTTGGTGTGCGTATTTATGAGAATTCAGTTTGTATAAATCACCATGCCTACAACTTTGACATTGATCCCAGCACTTAGCGTATTTTATAAAAAGTGCCCAAATTTAAGTGTCATTTACCCCTCCTTTACAAAGCTGTGCTAGTGGTTTTAGCATCGGCCGCCAAAGCTCATAGAATTCCTATGCGCTTCCAAGCTCTAACCACCACAGCTGGCGCTAAAAATGTTAGCGCAGCTTTGTAGAGGAGGGGGTTTATAAAATAGTGCCAAGTGCCTGTTTTTATTGGCATCCACATTCAGCTGCCATTTGTAGAATCTAATCCTAAATAGCCTTTATAGTCTGCCCACTAGGGAGTGGTTGGGTTTGCCACTCTCACTTTATGTTGGTTACTCCCACCCCATTGCCCCCTCCTTGCCTTTTACGACCCAGGTCACACAAGATTTTCAATGAATAAACCTCAAAGGCAATGATATTAGTGAAACAGACTATGTGGGGACACAGGGGAAGGGGTTGTATATTCCGTTCTCCATAAGCATTTCTTTTGCAACCAACCAAACGCAAACTAGACACGATCCTTGATGAGGTGGAAGACGACGTTTTCCTTCTAAAAGGACCCTCGTCCACAAGGGGAAATCCGCTGAAAATCAGGGGGGGGGGAAATTTCATGGGGATACCAGGAAGTACTTCTTCACTGAAAGAATGGTGGACCATTGGAATGAGCTCCCGGAGCAGGTGATCGTAGCCAGCAGCATACAAGATTTTAAGAATAAATGGGATGCCCATGTCGGATCCCTACGAGGGTAGCATAGAGGAGGGCAGCTTGGGGACGATTGATAGAGTGTAGATTGTGGGAAGGTTGTCAGAGTGGGCAGACTTGATGGGCTATGGCCCTTTTCTGCCGTCATTTTCTATGTTTCTATGTAACCAAAGTGGAGAGATAATTGTTGAGTAAACGGAATAAGTTATTAATGAATTTAGATTTTTTGGCCTTAATCTGTATTCATGTTCCCTGTTATAGTAATTCCACCTGTGTATATTGTGTTGCGTTATTTCTTCCAGCTTGAATACCTTGTTAGGCTGATTTAGATTTTCATAGATAATAGTACTAGAAATTTCTTTTGCTAATATCTGATATGTTGTAGTAGAGCATTGAAACAGGATGAGAATAAGAAAACCAGCAGAGTGTGAGAGGACCTGCTGCCGGTCGTGGTCCTCAGATCTGGTTCGGATATGGGATATTATTATTATTGATGTATTTATCATAGCATCCGGTTACTAGGTGAGGCAGCTCACACTGGGACTCCTTCTTCTATTGGAAAGGTTATAAAATGAAATTTTAACAGAGATTGGACTGAAGTCCCTTTGAATCTAACACTGATGGGGTTCCTATAAGGTGACTTTGTTCCTCTGTGACCATCTTCTCTAAAATCCATCCTCTCCTTCTTTCTTGCAGGGTGGTCTTGGTGGTAAAGTAAGTCTAAGCTTTTATGCCTGACATTTGATGCCTGTATTTGAAAGAACTGTTCAATCAAATTAATCAACCCCCAGATTCTATACATAGGGCTCCTTTTACTAAGCTGCGATAGTGGTCTTAGCGCATGCTTAGTGTGCGCTGAATTGCCATGCGTGCTAGACGCTTTGCTAGCACTGAGCTGGCATTAGTTCTAGCTGCATAACGCATGTTTAGCGTATGGGGCAAATCAGCACGTACTAAAAACGCTATCGCAGCAAAGTAAAAGGAGCCCATAGTGGTTTGAGTGTTGGGTGCAAATTTGGGTGTGTCCAATTTTGCACAAATCAATAGCTGATAATTGAGCAGTGCTAGTTTGCAATAATAAGAATTAATGCATCCTATTTTCAGATAATTTTTTAAGAGGTGTGCGTAAATCCTAGAGCATTGTATTACGTTTCCCAGTAAGGCTGATTTGGATTTTCAGAGATAATTGTACTAGAGATGTCTCTTCCTAATATTTAATATGTTGTGGTAGAGCGTTGAAATAGGATGAGAATAAGAAAACTAGCATTGGGAGAGAACCTACTGCTGGTCTTGAACCTCAGATCTGTCTCTCACATGGGATACTACCTGATGTGTAATTCATAGCATCTGGTTACTATGTGACACAGCTCACACTGAGACTCCTTCCTTGATCGGAAAGATTATCAAGTAAAATAAAAGCAAGAGATTAGACTGAAGTCTCTTTGCATCTAACACTGATGGGGTTCCTATAAAGTAACTTTGCTGCTCTGTGAGCTTCTTCTCTAAAATCCATCCTCTCCTTCTTTCTTGCAGGGTGGTCTTGGTGTTAATGTAAGTCTAAGCTTTTATGCCTGACATTTGATGCCTGTATTTGAAAGAACAGTTCAATCAAATTTATCAAACCCCAGATTCTATACATAGGGCTTCTTTTACTAAGCTGTGATAGTGGCCTTAGCGCACGCTTAGTGCACGCTGTATTGCCATGCGTGCTAGACGTTAATGCCAGCATTGAGCTGGGGTTAGTTCTAGCTGCGTAGCGCATGTTTAGCGTACGGGGCAATTCAGCACGCACTAAAAACGCTATTGTTGCTTAGTAAAAGGAGCCCATAATGATTTGAGTGTTGGGTGCAAATTTGGGTGTGTCCAATTTTGCACAAATCAATAGCTGATAATTGAGCAGTGCTAGTTTGCAATAATAAGAATTAATGCATCCTATTTTCAGATAATTTTTTAAGAGGTGTGCGTAAATCCTAGAGCATTGTATTACGTTTCCCAGTAAGGCTGATTTGGATTTTCAGAGATAATTGTACTAGAGATGTCTTTTGCTAATATTTGATATGTTGTGGTAGAGCGTTGAAATAGGATGAGAATAAGAAAACCAGCAGTGGGAGAGAACCTACTGCCGATCTTGAACCTCAGATCTGGCTCTCATATGGGATATTACCTGATGTGTAATTCATAGCATCTGGTTACTATGTGACACAGCTCACACTGAGACTCCTTCCTTGATTGGAAAGGTTATCAAGTAAAATAAAAGCAAGAGGTTAGACTGAAGTCTCTTTGCATCTAACACTGATGGGGTTCCTATAGAGTGACTTTGCTGCTCTGTGACCTTCTCTAAAATCATTTCTCTCCTTTTTTCCTGTAGCTAAATCTTCTTGTAAGTCCTAACTTTTATTCCATTTTGTTTTTATTAGTTGTATAATTAGGCCTTGTACTAATCTTCTCATTAGTTATTTGCCAAATTAATGCATATTTATCGAATACTAATTATTATGAGCCTAGCCACTGAGAGATGGATTCTACAAACGGCTCCTGGTGCTTAGATTTTAGGTGCCACTTGGCGTGCTTGTTAATCAACCACTAGGTGCCATTTATAGAATCACAAAGGTGAGCTTAGGCATCAGTAGGCATCCTAGAGGTAGGTTCCAGTATATTAGACTAGGTTTTGCCAAGGCTCAGGTTTAACTCAGACTCCTAGCAATGGCTAAATCAACCGCGTCTATTCTCCAGCCCTAACCATGCTTACTTCTCAGGTAAGCGTTCTTAAGCATCAAAAAGCGACTCCACTTAGGTGTCGCTAGGCAGAATGAAGAATTTTGTACCTAACATTTAATTTTATTTTTTTTAATTAATTCTTTAATTATAGCAAATAGCAGCACCTAACTAGTGCGCCATTTATAGAATTTGTCCCTGAATGCTTCCATGCCCATATTTTGCCAATAGCACTTCTACAGATTGAAAAATTCTTAACAATTAACCCACAGCTTAGCGAGTATAAACAGGGAAAATAGCAAAAAACCCTTGAACGTATTTCATCAGTAGACTGGTTCCATGCTCTAAGCATGCGTTAAGGGCTTAACACCCAAGATATAAATATGCCAATGCCAGAAAATATTAAAAATAAAAAGCAAGGCTGGTGGGTCTCTGCAAGGAAGACAACCCAAGGAGTTTTATTGTAAGAAAAACCTGGCAGCACTTTGATGCCCGTATTTGAAAGAATAGTTCAATCAAATCCATCAACCCCCAGTTTCTATATATAGTGGTTTGAGTTTGGGGTCCAATTTGCACACATAACTCAATTGAATAACGAGCAAATCAGTGCTGATAATTGGACAGTAGCAAGGAATTGTCGCTGCTAGTTGGCCATAATTAGAATTAATGTATCATCTTTTGGGGAGTATTCTATTAAGAGTTGTGCGTAAATTCTACTACATGGATCCGAAAAGGGGGTGTGGTCATGGTAGACGCATGGACTGACTTCAGGGATTCCAATAATCTGTGCGCACTGTAAACAGAATATACCTGATTTGCGCCTACATTTGGTGTGCGTATTTATGAGAATTCAGTTTGTATAAATCACCATGCCTACAACTTTGACATTGATCCCAGCACTTAGCGTATTTTATAAAAAGTGCCCAAATTTGAGTGTCATTTACCCCTCCTTTACAAAGCTGTGCTAGTGGTTTTAGCATCGGCCGCCAAAGCTCATAGAATTCCTATGCGCTTCCAAGCTCTAACCACCACAGCTGGCGCTAAAAATGTTAGCGCAGCTTTGTAGAGGAGGGGGTTTATAAAATAGTGCCAAGTGCCTGTTTTTATTGGCATCCACATTCAGCTGCCATTTGTAGAATCTAATCCTAAATAGCCTATATAGTCTGCCCACTAGGGAGTGGTTGGGTTTGCCACTCTCACTTTATGTTGGTTACTCCCACCCCATTGCCCCCTCCTTGCCTTTTACGACCCAGGTCACACAAGATTTTCAATGAATAAACCTCAAAGGCAATGATATTAGTGAAACAGACTATGTGGGGACACAGGGGAAGGGGTTGTATATTCCGTTCTCCATAAGCATTTCTTTTGCAACCAACAAAACGCAAACTAGACACGATCCTTGATGAGGTGGAAGACGACGTTTTCCTTCTAAAAGGACCCTCGTCCACAAGGGGACATCCGCTGAAAATCAGAGGAGGGGAAATTTCATGGGGATACCAGGAAGTACTTCTTCACTGAAAGAATGGTGGACCATTGGAACGAGCTCCCGGAGCAGGTGATCGTAGCCAGCAGCATACAAGATTTTAAGAATAAATGGGATGCCCATGTCGGATCCCTACGAGGGTAGCATAGAAGAGGGCAGCTTGGGGACGATTGATAGAGTGTAGATTGTGGGAAGGTTGTCAGAGTGGGCAGACTTGATGGGCTATGGCCCTTTTCTGCCATCATTTTCTATGTTTCTATGTAACCAAAGTGGAGAGATAATTGTTGAGTAAACGGAATAAGTTATTAATGAATTTAGATTTTTTGGCCTTAATCTGTATTCATGTTCCCTGTTATAGTAATTCCACCTGTGTATATTGTGTTGCGTTATTTCTTCCAGCTTGAATACCTTGTTAGGCTGATTTGGATTTTCATAGATAATAGTACTAGAAATTTCTTTTGCTAATATCTGATATGTTGTAGTAGAGCATTGAAACAGGATGAGAATAAGAAAACCAGCAGAGTGTGAGAGGACCTGCTGCTGGTCGTGGTCCTCAGATCTGGTTCGGATATGGGATATTATTATTATTGATGTATTTATCATAGCATCCGGTTACTAAGTGGGGCAGCTCACACTGGGACTCCTTCATCCATTGGAAAGGTTATAAAATGAAATTTTAACAGAGATTGGACTGAAGTCCCTTTGAATCTAACACTGATGGGGTTCCTATAAGGTGACTTTGTTCAAGTTTCAAGTTTCAAGTTTATTTAGTCTTGATGAATCGCCTATATAACTTGCTAGGCGATGTACAATAAAAAAGGCATGTATTAATAAATGAAACAAGTACAATGTTAAAAATGACATAAAAAACAAATTTGTTGTGTAAACATATAACATACTTTACAAACTGATTAAAAACCTAATTTCACAATAATGTGAGGGTAAAACATACAAGACATGTGAGGCTAAATAGGGGAGTAGTTACAATTTTGATAGAAGAGAAGAAAAAACATAAAAGGGAAAAACAAAAGGTGGGTAAAAGATGGCTGTGACCATCTTCTCTAAAATCCATCCTCTCCTTCTTTCTTGCAGGGTGGTCTTGGTGGTAATGGTGGTGTTAAAGTAAGTCTAAGCTTTTATGCCTGACATTTGATGCCTGTATTTGAAAGAACTGTTCAATCAAATTAATCAAACCCCAGATTCTATACATAGGGCTCCTTTTACTAAGCTGCGATAGTGGTCTTAGCACACGCTTAGTGCACGCTGTATTGCCATGCGTGCTAGACGTTAATGCCAGCATTGAGCTGGCATTAGTTCTAACTGCATAGCGCATGTTTAGCGTATGGCGCAATTCAGCACATACTAAAAACGCCATCACAGCTTAGTAAAGGGAACTCATAGTGGTTTGAGTGTTGGCTGCAAATTTGGGTGTGTCCAATTTTGCACGAGCAAATCAGAGCTGATAATTGAGCAGTGCTAGTTGGCAATATTAAGAATTAATGCATCCTATTTTCAGAGAATTTTTTTAAGAGGTGTGCGTAAATCCTAGAGCATTGTATTACGTTTCCCAGTAAGGCTGATTTGGATTTTCAGAGATAATTGTACTAGAGATGTCGTTTCCTAATATTTAATATGTTGTGGTAGAGCGTTGAAATAGGATAAGAATAAGAAAACTAGCATTGGGAGAGACCCTACTGCCGGTCTTGAACCTCAGATCTGGCTCTCACATGGGATACTACCTGATGTGTAATTCATAGCATCTGGTTACTATGTGATGCAGCTCACACTGAGACTCCTTCCTTGATTGGAAAGGTTATCAAGTAAAATAAAAGCAAGAGATTAGACTGAAGTCTCTTTGCATCTAACACTGATGGGGTTCCTAAAGGTGACTTTGTTCCTCTGTGACCTTCTCTAAAATCACTGCCCTCGTTCTTTCCTGTAGGGTGGGCATCTGGGTGCTGTGGCTGATAATAAATCCAAACGTTTATGCCTGATATTTGTTCTTATCAAGGGTATAATAAGGTGTTAACTTTGTAATGTATATCTTTGTGTTGTGTCAGAATAAAAGAAGATCCTCTTTGTAACCACTGTTTCTCTTCGCTCCTCTAGGGTATCCTCAATGGCCGTTAAAATGCTGGTAAAACTTTCTTCATGTTTTTACTTATATTAAGTTTGTAATACAGCAAGAACAGCTGCTGAAATAACCTTCACGTGATATTAACCCCTTGCTTTCTCCCACAACCTTTGTAGAATCTATGAATGTCCAAATCGACCCACAATCCTCTGTTACTGCCAACCTTCCCCCCTCCAATACTTGCTGTTGCCTCATGTGAAGGATGGAGGTGATGTGGGTTGGTACCACTCTTACCCTGATTTTGGAAGAGAGGAATGGTTGCAGTGAAGGTTATGGGATGGACCTCAAATTTAGATTCTGCCTAAGAAAGCAAAATTCATATTTTATATTTTAATTTCTTTGATAATCGCCTAAATCAAGAATATCTAAGTGGTTTACAATTAAAATGATATAAAAGGGAAAAATATAGAATAGAAACATGACAATATTAACAGCTTAACAAAATAAAATGAATAATTAAGCCAAGCATCAATCCCAAGTCACTATAATAGTTCAGTTTTTCTTATAAATCTTATTTTCTTAATCCAGACCTCAGAAACACCACTAGCTGCTCAAAGTGGAATCATAGCAGCTAGCTTAGCGTGTTGCTTCTTCACTGGTCTTATTTTAAATTTTATGCTGCTATTCTCCGCATTATTTCAAGTGCATCACATTGAAAGTGTTTAGAGTGCTTTAAAGTGCAAGTTGCCTTTCGTTTCTCAACTTACAGCCTTATTCTTTCTTATTAGTACTTATATTTTAATGATCGAGAAAACTGAGATATGTTAACAAGACACAATAGGAGGGGAGGAAACACCTAGACAGTGCAATTCCTACTACAGTCAGGACATAAGTGATGATGTGAAAGAGTAACCAGTGGTCAGTAGTAATTAAAAGCATGCTTCAAAGAGTAGCAAATGTATACCCTAAGACCAGCACTAGGTGGCAGCACTGTGAATGTACATGTACAGCCTAAAGCAGCCCATGGTCTGGGAACTTAAGCGACAATACTCAACCAGTGGCCTTCACTTTTTCTTTAAACATTGTTTGCTCCCAGCTACTTTAAACCCAGTATTCAGTTCTGGCCCCATCCAGGAACCATCACTAAATATCCAGCTGTGGAGCAGCTGTTCGGGGTTCTTAGTAACTAGGTCTCATAGCTTAAAACGGGACATCTTGATTTAAAGGTAACACAATGCATGTTAATGGCAGTCCAAGTTAATAACGTAACCAGAGCCATAGGAGCCAGCTGTTCAAAGTTATTGGGGGTGCTAAACCCAATGGAAATTGTCATTCTCCAATCACAGAGCTGGCTCCTATGACCAGAGCTGAGTTGGTGATGACATAATGCCTCATTCCACCAATCAGAGCCAACCTCATCAGCGCTATCACAATGGCTTGGTTCTCTTAGACGTGGCTCACTTTCATAACATATAGTCGTGATTTCTATTTGTGCAGATATTTAATTATCAATGTGGGCTACTGTTAACCTCAGTTCCTACTGACTAGATCTTATTTCCTAAAACGGGACCTGCACTAGTTAGTGGTAAGATTGTACGTCTTAATGGTATGCCAGATTGATAAGCAAGCCCCTTAACACTGCTGAGAATAGCCTCTTTCGAGAAGGATTGTTCATATTTCTCTTCTGGGGATCACTTTTTATTCTCTCTTTCAGGAAATTCCCAGGCCAGTCTTAAGATCAACTAGAGGATTCCATACAATGGAAGATGCTGAAGGATGATTTCTCTCTGCTCCTGCCTGTTTAATGCTAAGGATATTTCATTTCTTCTACCATGGAGGTCGCATGACTTTCTTGGTCTTTTATCTGTTGCTTAATAAACTGAACGCATTGCAATTCCTGGCTCCTTTCCTTCATTTCTTGGTCACGGAGTGAATATATGTTATAAGTGGATAGTGGTTTACAAACATTTTTCTCTTTGGTTATGGATGAATAAAGAGAAAAATAAATTCACTTTGTGTGAGGGAGAGCAATGTTTTAGGAAGAACTTCTTCAGAGACTAGTGTAATTTCTATATTGGGATTTATTAACTGACTTAATGAAGAGATTCTCCTAAGGCTGTGTACAAGTTCAATTCAATGTAGAAGAGACTTACAATTTTATTAATAGCACTAGTTTTTAAGCCTGTTACATGAACGGGTGCTAGAATAGATGTGTGTGTCTGTCTTTCTTTCTCCCTCTCTCCTTGGCCGCTGTCTGTCTTTTTTTCTTTGTCTATCTCTCCTTGGATGCTGTCTTTCTCCCTTTCTGTCTGTCTCTCTGGCCCCCTGTCTGTCTATCATTCTGTCTATGTCTCTCCCTAGCCCCCTATCTGTCTGTCATTCTTTCTGTCTGTGTCTCTCCCTGGCCCCCTGCCAGCTCCGTGGCCACCTCCTGTTCACCCCCATGATTGCTGTCTGCCCCCAGCACACCTTTCCCCCCAAAAGCAGCCCCCTTTCCCTCTCCCCATGGCCCCCTGTTCTGCCATGCCTGCCTGCTCTGTGGCCCCCTTCTGTTCCCCCCTCCCAAAGCAAAGCATGATTGCTGTCTGCCCCCCAGCAAACCCCTCCCCCCAAAGCAGCCCCTTTCCCTCTCGCCCTGGCCCCCTGCCTGCCTGTATTACTCCCAAACCCGGCTTCCTGGTCTCTTCTGGCCCACCGGCACGAACCGCTGCTGCCGCTGCTGCTCCTCTTCAAAGCAGCCTGCTGAGAATCACCTGCCAGGTGTAGCGAACCTCGCAGGCCACTTTCCACCTCGGTAGCACATTCGGCTGCTTTGAAGAGGAGGGCAGATGACAAAGAACAGCAGCGGCGGCAGCGGGCCTTACAGTGAGTGAGGGCGGGAGGGGAGAGTCGCCGGCGTGTTCCCTGCGTCCATGTTCGAAAATAGAATTCGGCACGGAGGGACACATCATGCTGTCAGGGAATACGCCATCCTAAGTGCGCATGCGTGCTTAGGGTTTTATTATAGAGGGTAACAGCAGTAAAAGCACCAAATGTAAACAGAAATACAATGAATGAAACTCAGAATCAGTGGATTGAAATTTAATAGCACGACTACCATGAAACAGTTTCAAAAATATACTTTTTAACACACTGAAATTCAGGATACAGGAGACATCATTTTTAGATAAATCATGGGTCCTTTTGCTCATGTACCCAGAGTGTTATTGAATATAGAATGGAGTTGAAGGGTTTGATCTGTTTTGAAAAGCTCAGATCTGGGGTTGGGTGAGGTGATTTAATCTGAGAAGTCGCACACAGGTGCACATGTCTATCACGAAAGAATAACAGTCTGAAGCTTCTGAAAACTTGCTTGCCAGGGTCTCCTTCTCTGTCCTCCCCTTCCATTTTCCTTACCTCCCCTGGAGGTCTGACATCTTTCCTTTTTTTCACCTCCATCCACAGAGCCACCTTTTCTCAACTACCCTTTCATCCAGTATCTCTCCCTCCTTCCCCACCACCCCAGGGTCCACCATCTCTCCCTTTCTTTTCCCAACTACCCTCCTAACCAGTATCTCTATCCCCCCCTCCACACCATCCCTTGTGTCCAACTTCTCTCCCTTTCTGTTCCTTCCCTTCCTAAACCCCATTGTCCACTACCTCTCTCCCTCTCCTCTGTTTTTAGACCCATTATTTCTTCCCCCAAAGTACAACATATGCACATCTCTTTAAACCCCCCCCTTCCCTCCCTCTGTGTACTTCTACACCAGGGGCCCCTCCCCTGAAGGTCTGTCCCCCCGAAGGCCTGCACCCTCACCCCTGAAGGCCTGCACCCCCACCCCTAAAGGCCTGTCCTCCCCTTGAAGGCCTGCACTCCTCCTTGAAGGCCTGCACCCCCTCCCGAAGGCCTGTCCCCCCTGAAGGCCTGCGCCCCACTCTTGAAGGCCTGCCTGTCTCCCCTGAAGGCCTGACCAGCACCCCCGAATGACTGCACCCCCTTCCCCCCGAAGGCCTGCGTATTCCCCCTGACCTCCCGTGCATCCATTTACCTCATTTCAGCAGCCTGCAGAGAGGATTACTTGTGCTAGCGATCTCTGCAATCTGCTATAGGCCTTGGGAGCTGTCTTCCTTCTGCTGCGGTCCCGCCCCCTCCTCTAATGTAAGAAGCTGGATCACGGCAGAGGAAACAGCTCCGAAGGCCTATAGCAGCTTGCAGAGATCGCTATCACAAGCAATCCTCTGCAGGCTGCTGAAATGAGGTAAATGGATGCACGGGAAGCCGGACACTAGCAGGAGGCTAGGGGAGAAGCCGGACACCAGCACTTCCTGACTGATCCTCCCCCCTCACCCTCTAAAGCAGGAGCGTCAGCGGCCGGCCAGCAAGAGGCAGCGCTGCCGCTCCTGCTTTAGGGGGTGAGCGGGGAGGGTCAGTCACCAAATCGGGAGGCCGATTTTTTTTTGTTTTAAATCGATTTGAATCGATTCACCCAAAGTGAATCGGTGAATCAATTCAAATTGTGAATTGGGCAGCACTACTCTCCACTATCGCCAAAGCTGTTCAATATATATTTAGTCTCTTTGGCTAATTTACTACAAAGTCTCAATGTGATAATCTACATCTACGCTGATGATATCACTATACTAATACCACTACAATCATTCTCAACAGAACTAAGTATCCTAATCTCAAATATTCTGGGAAAAATAGAACAATGGATTTTGTAGTCAAAATTGAAACTCAACCCTGAGAAAACTAAGATCTTTCTTGCTAGCCCTAACGACAAACTCAGGGAAACCTCCATTCAACTCAATGGTCAAAATTTGGAGATGGCAGTCACATCAAAATCTTGGGAGTTACTCTAGACCAGGGGTCGGCAACCTGCGGCTTGCGAGCCACATGCGGCTCTTTCGCCACGTGGATGCGGCTCAGAACAGTGCTTCTGACGACCTCACACTGTTCAAAATTCCTCTTATTTTTTCACATCTTCCAGAATGACACTGCTGCTTCCGCTGTGGTACGCTCGGCTGAGGCGCGTGCTGTTGGCTGTGCCGGTCCTCTGCCCCCCTCTTAAGTCAATTCCTGTTCCGGGGCAGAGGACCAGCACAGCCAACAGCGCACGTCTCAGCAGCCCGGTATCGCGCTGAAAGCAGCAGTGTCTTACTGGAAGATGTGAAAAATAAGAGGGATCTTGAACAGTGGGAGATATGGTTCAGAGTGTTGCAACTAAGAAACCAGTGATAGTTTTGTGCATCGGCCGCCTGAGGAGAAAGAAGGGCTGGGAAGAGCAAAACGGAGGTTTCCTGAGCCATTGGAGGCTTCTTCTGGATTGGGAAGAGCAGATAAGAAAGGCCCCAGCTCTGCCTGAGCTTGGGACCGGATTGGGCAACATCCGCTGACATCATCATATCTCAAACCCCCTTGTCTACCCATTGCGGCTCTTTGTAAATCTTGGGTCAAACATTTAGGAAAAAATGGCTCTTTGCTTTAAAAAGGTTGCTGACCCCTGCTCTAGACCGATACCTAACGTTCGAGAAACACACTGACCAAATGACTAAAAAAATATTTTGACATGGAGTCCTTTAGCATACTAGTTCAATCCGCCATCCTATCTACCTTAGACTATTGTAATTTCACATACCTAGGGTCAACCAAGAAAATATTGCTAAGACTTCGCCTGGTTCAAAATGCGGCTGTTTGTCTGATCTTTGGATTAAAGAAGTTTGACCATGTAAGTCCTTATTATATGCAACTTCATTGGCTCTCTTTCAAAACTAAAGTTATTTTTAATTTCAGCTGCATTTGTTATAAAGCACTCTTTGGGCTATTACCATCATACTTATCCACCCAACTAAAATTATTCACATCAAATAAGAACACAAGAAACTCAGGTATGTTTATGCACCCTGCTCTGAAAGCCTGTTGTTTTAAAAGTTTTTTAGACAAAACTCTGGCTTTTCAAGCGGGGAAAATGAACTCTTGGCTGTGTCCTCTAATTGCCCAATCCCAATCTTACCTTGAGTTCAGAAAATCAATAAAAACCTATTTGTCTGGTAAATTTATGCGATGATTTTACAATATATTACATTGTACTGCATCATATTGTATTTTTCCACTGAATTCTACTGTATTTTGTGTGTTCGTTGATATGTCTCAGTTCTCTTGCTGTGAACCACCCAGAACTTCCGGTTGGGCAGTATATAAGAAAATAAATTATTATTATTATTTACCTGCTTGACTAAACAGAGTGTCTACTATAACCTTTCATTTAAATCTCTTGTAAATATCTACAGCTGCTTCCCCAAAAAGCAATAAACATAAGTATTTTGGAAGCCCAGTCTTGTGTGTGATATGCTTTGCCATATGGGTTTGCTGCCCCTGAAGAGGGAGGGTGATTTCAAATTCTGGGATCTCCTATGCAGGATACATGACCCCACTGCCCCTTCCACTGACTCAGGGGGTGGCTACATATTTGAGACAAGAACCTCACCCATTCTCTATTACCCTAGAAACCAGGGTTAAAGGGGGAAACGTGTTCACCAATCTGCACAAATTCATGTTTTATTCAGGTTGACCTGCTTTCTTCTTTGTAATCCACACAGAACTTGTGGAATTTTGTAATTGTACTTGTGATAACTCATGTCTCAAGAGATGAAGGAAGTAGAACCAGGAATTTGAATGCTTTTACTTTATTGAGGAAGCGATACAAGGGGCAGCAGAATCATGAGACATCTCTACAGGATAATAGGCTTCAAGTGCTAGATGTTATGGAAGACGATCCCTTGTATGGAAGAGAAGAGTACAGAGAAGATTCTATGGTGGCCATTTGGAACATTCCTTTGGCTGATAGCGAGGCCAGGACCTTCTAGAAGAGAGAAAAAGACAAGTAAATACTGAGACAGAAAAATACAAAATCTTTCTGAAGGGATTATCGTGCTCAGTATTGAAGTGGGAGTTGCTTCAAGAACACATTGATTAGGTGCTGTTTAGGTCTGAATGCAGAACTTTTATTTTGGATTACATGGTTACTTCCTGTTTTTTCATGCTCCTGGTGTTCATACAGTAGATCTCTAAGAAAGACCAGTTTCTTTCCTTCTCTGTACTAACAGCGAAAAACTAGAGGTGATTAGTTCTGGGGAAGGAGGCTGCTAGAAGAGCCAGGTTTGTCCCCTACCTCAGTAGATTTGGACCAAGTCCTCAGGGACCTCTTGGCCAGTTGAGTTTTCAGGAAATCCACAATGAAATTGCAAGAGATACGAGGGTTCTTCAAAAGGTTTCTGTACTTAAATAAGAACATAAGAATAACCTTACTGGGTCAGACCACTGGTCTATCAAGCCCAGTAGCCCGCCCCCACGGTGGCCAATCCAGGTCACCAGTACATGGCCAAAACCCATTTCACTCTCTCCTCTCCCTCCCCCCCCACTTCCATCAGCATCTGCCCCTTTCTTTTCCTCCAAACCAATTCCATCCAGTATTCTTCCCCTTATGTCTCTCTCTCCTTTCCCTGCACACCAATTCCATCAGCATCTGCCCCCTTTCTCTCCCTCCACCACCCTTCCATACCACCCTGACCCTCTTTCTCTCCCTACAACACCCTTCCATACCATCCTGGCCCACTTTCTCTCCCTCCACCACCCTTCCATACCACCCTGACCTCCTTTCTCTCCCTCCACATATTTTTTAATATTCTTTTCTGATGGCTTTAAGATGTTAGTAGGATGATGGGAAAAATGTATCACAAACAGGGTGATTATGTGGAAGGGTGATGTAATTTCCTTTTGAGATATTTAATAAATAGTGTTTAAAAAATGAAAAGTGCTTTTTGAAGATCCCTCATATATTTAGCACACCCTTTCTCCATTGCATGCAAATATCTCTCATGTATATTCATTGTGGGTGCACTGACTGGCCAGGATGTCCCTGAGGACTGGGTTGAAAGCCACTGCTCTACCTCCTTTTCCCAATCCCTCTGCAGTGTCCATAGACGCAGAGAAAATACTTCCTTCAGGGCTACTCCCAGAGCCAGCAGGTTGATGCATATGTGATGGCTTTGAAGCTCAGTCGCAGGACTGTTCGGGCTGACTCTGCCCGTTCCAGCGTCGGACTCACTCCAGCATCGGATTCTTCTTCAGCCCTTTGAGGGCCGCCAAAAGTCTCTCCCCCAGCGACTTTTCCAAGGCAGAGGAAGGAGGAAGCTTTCCTCCATCTTGCCCCTCCTTCCTCCGCCCAGTGCCGCTCAAGCAGAAGGGCTCTGCCTCTGCTCTCTTAGAGTCCCTGCTTCCCTCCAGCCCACCGGGACCGCATAAAAAGCTTCCTGCCTTTGCAGGATTGTTCAGGCTGACTCTACCCGTTCTAGCGTCGGATTCTACTTTAGCGTCTGATCCTTCTTCAGCCCTGAGGGCCACCGAAAGTTTCCCCCCAACGATTTTCCACGGCAGAGAAAAGAGGAAACTGTCCTCCATCCTGCTCTCTCCTTCCTCCGCCTCATATCTCTCAAGCACGAAGGATTGTTTTGAATTACCCCCCGGGACCTGATGCTTTACTTGACCTTGTTCAAAGTTTCTTACACGACTCTATCCAGGTACTAAGTGCATTCAATGTTCAGGACCAAGCTCAATGCTAAGTTTTCTCCTTTACCCATATGTTAAGTTCCCCTGGTTTTGCTAAGTCCTTTCCCTACCTAGTCGCTTAGATCCCTCCCGACTCTGATCCCTCTCGAAACCACCAGATATCGTTGAGCATAGCCCTAAGTCTCACCCTGAGCAGACGCCCAGCCCAGGTCCCCCCCCAAAACCGTGTATATACTAAAGCGCTCCCACCACTAAGGATCGGGCCCTGCACTAATCTTTTCCTGTTTAGACGTCAAGTTGCCTAGTTCTTCCTCCATTCAAGCTCTCCCTAAAATAAAAAAAAACCCCACAAAAAAACCCCAACCCCAAAGGCTCCCCATTTCTCACCATGAAGCCTCCCTCGTGGCTATTCCTCCTTCTACTTTGCTCTTCTCTCAACACCACTCTCTGCTTAATACCTCCCTCTCCCAACCTTCTTGATTCCGCAAATTTCAATAATATCTGCCCTGGCCTCAAAATCCCCAATCTGATTCGCACCAGATCTCATCCCTCCAAAAAAAACCCTCAAAGAATCAACCACGCCTCTTTAAAGTCTGTTCCCCCTGCCAATCTCCCCAACCTCGCCTCCAACTCTCTCAACCCAGTCCCAACACTCTATTTCAACGTCAGATCCGCTTGCAACAAGATTCAAATTCTGAAGGATCTACTCTAGGATTCTGACCCTGGATTCCTATGCATCACGGAATGGATTACAAAAGATGACCTTTTTACACAAAACGAACTCTGCTCCCACGGCTACCAAGGTCTCTTCTCACCCAGAACTAACCGTAAAGGAGGCGGCCTGGCATTTCTCTACAAATCATTTTTCGACGTCCAGCTCCTCGAAAAGGGCAGCCACCCCTCACTAGAATATATGCTAGCCTCTGTCAACGATAAGCTCCACCCTCACCCACTGGGCATCCTGCTTCTTTATCGCCCACCTATCCCTTGGAACAAATCCTCCGATCTCATCCTCGAGACCATAACAAATGCCTTCCTCAAATTTCAAAGACTACTGATCATTGAGGACATCAGTCTCCACCTAGATGACATCACCAGCAAGGATACGGTTGAATTTATTAGCTTCCTCACCTCCCTTGGCTTCCCCCCTGCTCTATCCCCAACCCATGAAAAGGGGCACACACTAGACCTCATTAGTTTCCTCAATCTTACCGCTTGCAAAACTTCAGCCGATGACATCTGCTGGGATCATGTCCCCTGGTCCGACCACTTCTTAGGGGCTTTCTATCTCCCCATCTTCATGTCACACCTTGGGGCTCCACCCTGCAGTTCCAATTCCATTACCTACTGCAAAAAAATTACGAGCGATCTGTTCTGGTCTAAATTTCTCAACCTATTCTCCTCTGCTCCTAAGCCTGCAGACTCAGAAGCTAATTGGCATAACTGGGTTGCTCTCTCTGAGTCCACCTACCACTTCCTCGCCCCTCTCTCCACTAAATCCATCTCCTACCCCCGCAAGGCCCCTTGGTACCTCCCATATCACAGAGAACTAAAACAGAAATGTCGAGCCCTGGAGCGCATATGGAAAAAATCTAAATCCCCTATAGATAGACAGTCCTGGAGAGTCAATATTAAGCTGTACAATACAGTGCTAAAAAAAGCAAGGAAGAACTTCAACGGCAACAAAATCTCCAGATCCAACAACCAGAGTAGTACACTATTCAATATCTGGCACTCCTTAACCTCCAAAAAAGACCCCACCTCACTCCCCTCCTCTCCCTCAGCCGATGTTCTGGCAAAATTCTTCAACGAAAAGGTCTCTACCCTGAGATGTTCCTTCCCTCCTTCAGTCTCCTACAACTCCCTGATACCCACCGACTCCAATTCTACCCAAACGGTCTCCAACCCTATCCCAGTCGACAGATCCTGGACTACCTTTGAGCACGTATCTGAATCCCTGATTTTCAAACTCTGCCTCAAACTGAAATCCTGCAACTGTTCCTTGGACCCATTCCCCTCCTACCTATACGAGAAAATTCCCGCATTGGCCATCTCTGCTATCACCAAACTCATAAACTCCGCCCTACATTCGGGCCTTTTTTCCCCAGAAATGGGTTATATTGCCTTGACCCCACTACTGAAAAAATCTGACCTAGACCCTTCCACACCATCCAGCTATCGCCCAATAGCAAATATCCCTCTCTTAACCAAGATGCTAGAGTTCACCATATCTACCCAACTCTCATCATACTTAGAGAGATTTTCTTTTCTTCTTCCTTACCAATATGGCTTTCGTCCCAACTTCAGCACCGAATCCCTATTGACCTCCTTGATCTCAAAAGTTCAACAACTTCATTCTCAAAATAAGTTTGCTGTCCTCCTACAATTCGACCTTTCCGCCACTTTTGACGTTGTCCATCATGATATTCTCATTTACCAACTCTCTGAGATAGGCATTAACTCCACAGTCCTAGACTGTTTCTCAAAATTCCTACGTTCTCGTTCTTACGCTGTCAACATGAATGGCACCTCATCCTCCCCCTGGAAACCAATATGTGGAGTCCCCAAGGTTTACCTTTATCTCCCATCCTTTTCAACATTTATATGACCTCCCTAAAACTCCTCTACCTATCCCCCCTTGAAACAATTTACACTTATGCTGACGACATCCTCGTCCTCCTCGAAACTGATTCAAACCTCACCAACCTTTCTGAGAATATAGCCTCCTGCATAATGAACCTCCAATCCTGGGCCCGCATTGTTCAAATGAAACTAAACGAGTCCAAAACAAGACTCCTTTGGCTTGGTCCAAAACTATACCAACTACCCTCCTCCATCTCTCTGCTCTCTGGCTCCACTCTGCAGCTTGAGTTCTCAAGCAATGTTCTGGGCATCATTATTGATTCTACATTGTCCTTCAACGACCACCTTAATTCCTTGGTAAAAAAATGCTTTTTCAGCCTTCACATGCTGAGGAAAGTTAGATCTTGTTTCCATCAAAATCATTTTATTGTCCTTGTCCAATCCATCATCCTTTCCAGATTGGACTATTGCAACTCTATCTACTTAAGCCTAACTAAGAAAAACCTTCATAGACTCCAGCGGATTCAGAATGCCGCGGCCAAGCTTATCTTAGCAAAAAGTAAATTTGACCATGTCTCTCCGCTTCTGTCCAAGCTTCATTGTCTACCGATAATCGCCAGGGTCCACTTCAAATGCGCCTGTCTAGCTTTCAAAATCCTACATGGCATCCTCCCTCCATGTATCCCTCTTTCTTGGAACTCCTCAAACCCTAATACCACCAGATCCACCCACAAATTAAAACTATCCTTCCCCTCATTAAGAGGCATTTCCCATAAAGGAAAACTAGGGACCTCCCTTCCCTTCAGAATTACTGAGCTCTGGAACAACCTTTCCTCCCCTCATCGGAACCTGAGCTCTCTCCAACTTTTCCGCAAACATCTGAAGACCTGGCTATTCTCAAAAATCTGATACTTATTCCATCTCTGGCATTCTAAGCTCTCTAAAAACTCTTCATACTTGGACCTCTAACCTATCAACAACTTCTATCGTATCAAGCAGCCTTATGGGGCAAAGACTTAGAAAAACTAATTACACACACAAACAACTATGGTGAATTTAGGAAACACCTAAAAACATACCTGTTCTTGAAATACCTAGGTAACGAATCAGGAAAATAGCCCCCTTCATAATCCCACCCCAAATCTGATCCTGTAAACTGTTATCCTCTAATCTCTAACTATGAATGTGCCAATCAATTTATGGAATTTTTCGAATTCATTGTAAACCGCATGGAACTTCACGGTCCTGCAGAATATAAACTGTTGTTATTATTACTATTGTTGTTACTTTCAGATGTTCACTGTTATACTCTAACTTACTGTCTGTACAGTTTCTCTTCATTGTAAACCGCCTAGAAGTCGCAAGATTGTTGGCGGTATATAAAAATAAAGTTATTATTATTATTATTATTATTCATTGTAGTTCCTTTCTATCCCATCTCCTGTAAACCATGCCGAGCTCTACGAATGTGGAGATGATGCGGTATACAAACCTAAGGTTTAGTTTAGTTTAGTATAGTATAATGTTGGGGTTCATGGAACCAACACTGCCACCTTCTGCCAACACGTGGGATCATTTTAATAAAGATTATTTCATAGACCAGAGAGGAGGGGAATCAGAGGCCAAGATGAATATTTGAAACAATATACTGTACTCCTCAAAGTGATAGAAAACCAGAGAGAAGGGGGTGGCTAAATGATTGTTAATTGCTGTCTTTTACCTATGCTCAAATTGCTAATACATCTAACAAGAGGAAGTTGGATTTACCAGCAATTATGTCCTAAGAGTTTTCTTTAATGGCATTCAGGTTGAGGAGACCACCCTGCAAGAAAAAAACAAACAAATCAGGTACAAGGGAAGAAGGAGAGTGAGATTCTAGAGAAAAACAGCAAAGTCATTTCAAAAGATCAACCAATAGAGGCACAAAGATGCTCACAGATATCCATACAGCAACACTCATACATGCACACGCCAGACACACATAAACATAAGTACACACATGCACACAGAACTAGACACAGTTGCTAACAAGATCGCTTATGTCCATGACCTCTCTATTTCTCATTCTTTCCACCTGCTTGCACTAGCTGACTAACTGAAACCTGGTTCTGTCCTGAAGACTCTGCTTCAGTCGCTGCCCTGTGCCATGGATGTTATGACTTCTCCCATACGTCTAACCCAGTTGGCCGTGGAGGTGTAGATGGGCTATTATTCTCCCCTTTTTGTAGTTTTCAGTCCCTTTTGTACCTCACTGCTTCTCTTCCTTTGATGTCCACTCAGTCCGTCTATTTGCCGCCCTACCTATCTCATTAGCAGTCATTTATTGACCCCCATGAGAAATCTTTTTTCCTTTCTCAATGACCTTTTAGGGGTTTATTTAGACCAAAATCTATCACTCATTGCTCAAATTAATGCACTAGTTAGGAAAACTTATTTTATGCTATGGAAATTGCGATCGATTAGGGCATATTTTGATTCGTCCTCATTTAAACTACCGGTACAATCATTGATTTTGAGTTCCATGGATTATTGTAACATCCTTTATCTAGCCTATCAAAAAAAATATCAAAAAGTTGCAGATCATTTAGAACACGGCTGTTCGGTTGATTTTCACCTTGAAAAAATTTGATTATGTAACTAATTTCTATCGGAAGCTAGGTCAGCTCCCAGTTTAGGCAAGAATATTAGTCAAGTTAGGATGTACCTGTTACAAGACATTGTTTAGCCCTATACCTGATTATATTAAAGATCACTTTAAATTTACTGACAGAAAATGTTTTTCTTGACATTTTAGATTATTTACATTTCTTACTATAAATAGTTGCATATATAAAAGATTTTTCCATAAAATTTCATCTTTTCAAGCTGGATCATGGGATAAACCCTTTTCTGTCGCGATAACAAACTCTAACTCCAACCTTTCCTTTAGAAAAATGCTAAAGACCTACTTAATTGACAAATTTTTCTGATTATAATACACTGTGCTTGTACAATCTCTTGATTGTTATTAACCTCATTGAACTGAAAGGCTACTGTGGTATATAAGTGAATTTTGGTACGTTATGTTGACTCCTGGCTCTCCGTTTTTCTTGAACCTTGGTCACCTTCCCTCATCCTTGGTGATTATTAACATTCATGCTGAGAACGCTACCAACTCCTTCACCTCAAAGTTCCTTGCTCTCATATCCTCTTTCCACCTCCAGCTGTGCTCCAGCATCCCTACACACCAAAAAGGCCACTGCCTTGACCTTGTTCTCCTCTCTGACTGCTCCATCGCCAACTTCTCTACCCAAACTCTTTCCCTCTCTAACCATGATTTTATAACCTTCATGACTCATCACCCTGACCTCCAGAAATGATTGATCCTCACCAATAATTTCAGGAATCTTCAGTCTATTGACCCATGTATTCTCTTTCCCAAGGTTTTCCCCCTCCCCCCTTCATCTCGAGCACTAAGCTATGTAAATCTGTGAACGAAGCAAATCTTCCTATAATACTATTCTCTCCTCCGCTCTAGACACCCTCGCTTCTCCCATGTCATGCCCTGTAAGGCATACTAAACTCCATCCCTGGCTGACTTCCAAGATCTGCCACTGTGCCTAATCTGCAGAACGCCACTGGCTGAAATCCCATGCTCACGCTGACTTTGTACACTTCAAATTCATGCTGACCTCCTTCCAAGCTGTCCTCTTGCTTGCAAAAGACTATTACACCCATTTGACTTATTCCCTTAGATACAAACCTCACCATCTTTTTGCCACGCTCAACTCTTTACTAAAGGTGCCCTCACCTTCGACTCCTCCTTTGCTTTCTTTCCATACCATGGCTGAGTCCTTCCATGATAAGGTTCACAAAATTAACTTCAATTTCTTGACCAATCCTCCTCTACCTCTCCCTCCTACACCCTGCCCTGCTGACCCTCCATTATCCCCTGCCACCTTTTCCTCCTTCCCAGCAATCACTGAAGAGGAAATTGCACATCTTCTTTCCTCCTCCAAACTTACTTCCAGTTCCTCTGATCCCAACCTACCGCTCTTCACCATGACTATACCCAACACCTTCAAATATGCCATAGTTATTATGCTCCTGAAAAAGACATTGCTGGATTCTACCTGCCCCTCCTATTATCGCCCTATCTCCCTTCTCCCCTTTTTATCCAAACTACAAGACAGAGCTGTCCACTGCTATTGTTTTGACTTCCTTTCGGCTTGAGCTATCCTCGGCCCCCTTCAGTTGAGCTTCCGCCCATTCACTCTATAGAAACTGCCCTTGCTAGAGTCTCCAATTACCTACTCCTGGCCAAATCCAAAGGATTCTACTCCATCCTCATTCTCCTTGATTCGTATGTGGCATTTGACACTGTAGATCACCGCCTACTCATCGATACGCTATTTTCACTTGGGTTTCAGGGCTCTGTTATTTCATGATTATCTTCCTAGATTTCCTGTCATACCTCTAGCATAAGTTTTGGGAGGATCCTCATCCACTGCCATTCTGCTATCATTCAGTGCAACTCAGTGATCTGTCCTGGGACCTCTTCTTTTCTCCTCTCGGTGCTCTAATTTTATCCCACGGGTTCCACTACCATCTCTATGCTGATGACTCACAAATCTACCTCTCTACACCTGAAATTTCTACAGGAATCCAGGCCCGAATCTTGTCCTGCCTCTCTGACTTTGCTACCTAGATGTCTCGTCACCCTCTAAAATTAAACATGGCCAAGACTGAACTCCTTTTCTTTCCTCCTAAACCCATCTCTCCTCTCCTATATCAGTGGATAACACTCTCATCCTCCCATCTCTTCAGCTTGCAACCTCAGGGGTCATCTTTGACTTGTCGCTCTCCTTCTCCTCGCATATCCAACAGACTGCTAAAACTTGCCGTTTCTTTCTTTATAATATTGCTAAACTCCATCCTTTTCTTTCAGAGCATGCTTCCAAGACCCTCATCCATGCTCTCGTCACCTCTCATCTGGATTACTGCATTGTGTTTCCTGTGGGTCTTCTGTTAAATCATTTCTCTCCCGTTCAATCTGTTTAAAATGCTGCTGCATACCTCATATTCCATCAGGGTCATTATACCTACAAAACTCCTCTCCTTAGGTTGCTTCACTGGCTCCCTGTCTATCTCTACATACAATTCAAATGCCCCTTACTCGCTCTGCAGTTCCTCAGTATCTCTCCTTTCTTATTACTCCCTATGCTCTCCCCCAGGAATTCCATTCGTCAGACAAGTCATTCTTGTCGGTACCCTTCTCTTCCACTGTCAACTCCCATCTTTGTCCCTTCTACCTTGCTGTGACGCATGCCTGGAACAATCTGTCTGGCTCATTACATCAGGCTCTGTCTCTGGCGGTATTGAAATCTAAGCTGAAAGCCCACCTATTTGAAGCTGTGTTTAAATCCTAACCCTCCCAACATATCTGTCCGGCATCCCCTCAATAGTCCCCTACCACCTCTTCAGCTCACTTATTCTATAGGAAGCCTGTTAGCATTAATTTTCTTTATAGCCTTCTGTAGTAATTTGGTTTGTTCAGTTTTCCAAATATTTCTATTGATATTTTAGGGTGTTATTGTAATATTTAGAGCCCTAAACAATAGGTAAGATTTGCCATAGGTTTTGAGTGACTCTTTCTTTAAAGATGTTTTAATTTATTATACAGCTGTTGAGTTGAGTTGAGTTGGAAACCATGATACATGGTGAGTTTATGGGGAAATGTCCTAGCTTTGCTTTGCACCCATTGTTGGGGAAGAGCTGGGGGTTCTGTGGATCCAGAATTTATTTGGTTATCATGCCGCTGTACTGGGCCATGGTAAGCCCCCAACTGGAATACTGCGTCCAACACTGGTTGCTGTATATGAAAAAGGATATAGTACTACTCGAAAGGGTCCAGAGAAGAGCGACAAAAATGGTTAAGGGACTGGAGAAGTTGGCATGCATGGAGGAAGCTTGGTTATCACATAGCCTGCTGTCATGTTGTGCAAGGATTTTAACGTTAGCATTATGCCCTTGAAGACACAACATTTGGCTATGGGCAGCCAATGGGCTGACGACAGAGCCAGGGAGACAGGGTCACGGGATGGAGTTATTTTAGAAGTCTGATTTCTGAATTTTTTATACACTGGAGACGTATCTAGTTCCATTTCTTATTTACATTTTAGGAAATTGTTGGAAGCTTACTTGTATGGGAGCTTTCTAAAAGATTCACTGTAAATGTCCAGTTCTCCAGATTTTAATTCATTCCCTTATAATTTCTAAAATCGATACTGTAATTCACTATATAAAGGTTTATACCAATAGGACATTAGATGACTTCAATTAATACAAAACACAGCAATAAAAATTATCACTAACTGAAAATAATCTGATCACGTTACTCCTCTGTTGAAAAATGCCCACTGGCTTCCCATCTATCGTTGGATCATCTATAAAATTGCCCTCCTTACTTTCAAGACCTGGCAGACCAATGAACCTGCATTTATTGACAGACTACTTATTCCATATGACTCTCCTATAATTTTAAGATCCTCATCACAGTTTACCCTTAACATTCTATCTCTAAAAATAATTGGTACTCGTCGTTCATACATCTTCTCCATAACAGCACCCACTACCTTTACAGTTAAGAGTAGAACAAAACTTGGTTAAATTTAAGAGCAACTTTAAATGCTTCCTTTTTAAAGATGCATATGATTAATATATCGGACTCAATTTTGATGTATCTTATACAATCTTAATTCACCTTTATTTCTTATCAATTTATTTCTTATCACAGGTATTTGTGATCTGGGTTGGCCACTGTTGGAAACAGGATGCTGGGATTTATGGGCCTTTGGTCTGTCCCAGTATGGCAATTCTTATGTTTTAAGATTTTCTGATACAGTTACACAGTTTAATACTTTTTACTTCTGCGGTAGTTCTGAAGAACAAATGTTTGGCCTTGCCACAGTGTTAACAACATAAACCAAAAAGGAAGAATGACAGCACTGATTTTAGGAAACTCACGACCAGCAAAGTCACTTTATTGGCATCAATAGAGGTAGGCACATATATGTTCACAGATACAGACACAGATATAAACACAGACACACACTTGTACATAGAAGTAGACACAGTGGCTACAAAGAACAAGATTTTCTGATAGAGTAATACCATTTTAATAATTTTTACTTCTGCAATAGATCAGAAAATCAAAATTATGGACATACCAAACCACTAATAATGCCACCCTAAAAGGAAGAATAAGAGTAGTGATTTTAGACATAAAAAATGTCCCCCTATAATCAGTCAACAACATTAAAATTTTAGGGGTGATTTTTGATCATAAACTGACTTTCCATGATCACATTAGTAATATTATTAAAACAACCTTTGCGTCAAATCCGTTTACTTTCTCAATTTCTTTGCTCAAAATCCATCAATATCCTCATTCACTCTTTGGTGATTTCTAAAATTGATTATTGTAATGCCCTTTTTAAGGGAATTTCTCTGAACGAAATAAAACATTTACAAATTATTCAAAATGTATCTATTAAACTTATAACAAAAACTAGGAAATTTGACCATGTAACTCCCCTTCTTAGGAAAGCGCATTGGCTTCCTGTATCTCACTGGATAACATATAAATTATGCCTGCTTACTTTTAAATCCCTCCTTTATAAAACCCCAGCATTTATTTATAAACTATTAATCCCTTATACTCCTAATAGAACATTGAGATCTAATGAACAGAATTTATTGACGATCCCTTCTCTTAAGGTTATTAACACTAGATGGCAATTTATTTATTCTGTTACAGCACCTCAAATTTAGAATTCTCTTCCCATTTATTTAAGGGAAGAGCATAATCTGGAGAAATTTAAGAGTAATTTAAAAACCTTTCTTTTTAAAGATGCCTTTGATAATTAATTAACCAGCTCTCTGGTCAATTTTATTTTTATTGTTTAATATTATGGCTACTTTCTGTTTTCCCTGCCTTATGTTTTTTTCCCTGATTGTTTTGCTTTCTTTAATGATTTTGTATTTCACTTTCCTTTCTTTCCTTGTGTTTATGGGTATGTTAAGTTTGTCACAAGTCCTTTCAGACTTAATTATTTGTTAAGTATTGTATTGTTCTCTAAATATTGTAATTTTATTATGTTCATCGCTTAGAAACAAGATTAAGCGATTAATCAAAAATCTCATTAAACTTGAAACTTGAAACTTCTCATGGGAAAGTCACAGAGCAGCAAAGTCACTTTATTGGCATCAATCAAGGCAGTCAAACATATGAACACACACAGAGGTAGATAGCATCCATCTGAGAGTAATCAAGGAACTGAAAAGGACTATAGCTGAATTGATTCAAGTAATAACCAATCTGTCGATCAAATCGGAAGGATTCCAGAAGACTGGAATGTCACGCCGATCTTCAAGAAAGTTTGAGGGGAGATCCAGGAAACTACAGAGCGGTGAGTCTGACCTTGGAACCGGGAAAGATGGTAGAGGTGCTGATAAAGGACCGCATCATTGATCACCTTGACGGACATGATCTGATGAGGACCAGCCAGCACAGCATCAGCAAGGGAAGATCTTGCTTGACGAACTTGCTGCACTTCTTCGAGGGAATAAACAGGCAGATAGACAAGGGTGAGCCGGTTGACATTGTATATCTGGATTTTCAGAAGGTGTTTGACAAGGTCCCGCATGAACGACTGCTTTGAAAAATTGTCAGCCATGGAATTGAAGGTGAAATACTCATGTGGATTAAAAAATGGTTGGCACATAGGAAACAGAGAGTGGGGGTAAATGGACAATACTCGAACTGGAAAAGTGTCACGAGTGGAGTGCCTCAGGGTTCGGTGCTTGGATCTGTGCTCTTCAACATATTTATAAATGACCTGGAAATTGGTACAACAAGCGAAGTGATTAAATTTGCGGATGATACAAGGTTATTCAGAGTAGTGAAGATGCAGAAGGATTGCGAAGACCTGCAATGCGACATAATCACGCTCAAGAAATGGGTCACGACATGGCAAATGATGTTTAATGTGGATAAGTGTAAGGTGATGCATGTTAGTAACAAAAATCTTATACACGAATACAGGATGTCTGGTGCAGTACTCGGAATGACACCCCAGGAAAGAGACTTGGAAATACTGGTCGACAAGTCGATGAAGCTGTCCACGCAATGTGCGGCTGCTGCAAAAAGGGCGAACAGAATGCTAGGAATGATTAAGAAGGTGATCACGAGCAGATCGGAGAAAGTTATCATGCCGCTGTACCGGGCCATGGTACGCCCTCACCTGGAATACTGCATCCAGCACTGGTCGCTGTACATGAAAGACACGATACTGCTCAAAAGGGTCCAGAGAAGAGTGACTAAAATGGTTAAGGGGCTGGAGGAGTTGCCATACAGCGAGAGATTAGAGAAACTGGGCCTCTTCTCCCTTGAAAAGTGGAGACTGAGAGGCGACATGATCAAAGCGTTCAAGATAATGAAGGGAATAGACTTAGTAGATAAAGACAGGTTGTTCACCTTCTCCAAGGTAGAGAGAACGAGAGGGCACACTCTAAAGATAAAAGGGGATAGATTCAATTCAAGCGTAAGGAAGCTCTTCTTTACCCAGAGAGTGGTAGAAAATTGGAATGCTCTTCCGGAGGCTGTTATAGTGGAAAAAAACCCTCCAGGGATTCAAAACAAAGTTAGACAAGTTCCTGCTGAACCAGAATGTACACAGGTAAGGCTAGGGAGGAGGTTCAAGCCTTGCCTCCCTGAGGAACCCCCTGGGCCAAGCAGGAGCAATAGGCCCATTCCCATGGAGCTAACAGAGGCTGTTCAGACTGAGGACTTGCCTTTACTGGAGATGGAACCCATGGATTATCAAGAGAGTTGTGCATTGGGTGATATTGATCTTCCTGAGCCCATGCAGGTGGACTGGGCCTCTAGCTACAAAGAGTGAGTGTTTTGGATTGTTTACCTGTTTGGACTAATTTTGATGTTTTTGTAAAGCTAGGAGTGTGAGTTTGGGGAGAGGTTTTGCTGGCACCTTGGGTGGGATTTTTGCTTGGGAGCAGGCTTGTCTTAGCGCTAGCTGCTTGGGAGCAGGCTTGTCTTAGCACAACTGAGAGATGAAGACTTAACTGCTAAATTGAACTTTATTTTTGTGCTGTTTTATTTGCTGGCCCTTTTTGTATTTTGTTGCTCTGTGGCTGTTTGGAATTCTGACAATTTTGCAGCTGTAATGATGAGCTACTTACCTGAAGGAAGGAATAAGTAAAACAAGTATTTTTGCTATAAACCTCAATTGTGGTGATTTTGTTTGCTTTATTTTTGAGTTCCTGCCTTATAACAGTTCAATCATGCAGTGTGACTCCATTTCGGGTCACATGCTAGTGCTTTTTTCTTAGGTAACCACTGGAGGAGCTGTGGAGTCCTGGCCAAACCACAATACGGGTTATAACACATACAAACAAACACATGCAGACATACAGACAGATATAAACACTGGCTACAATTTTAACATTTTTCACATCTAGAATAGTTCAAAAGAAAAAAGAATAAAATCAAAGGTTTGGGCTTACCTGATTTTCAAGAGCTTTTTCCTAAAGGGAAGAATGAGAGCAGTGATTTTAGAGAAGAACTTCTCATGGGAAAGTTACAAAGGAGCAACTCACTGTGTTGGGATCAATCGACAGAGGCAAAGTTATGAACACACTCAGAGGTAGACACACATATATTCACAGATACAGACAGAGATATGAAGTCAGACACTCCAACACACACAGAGGTAGATAGAGTGGCTGCAAAGAGCAAGATCTTTTTATACAATAACACCAATTCAATACTTTTGACTTCTGTAATAGTTCAGAAAAACAAAAGCTTGGACTTACCAGATTTGTAATCTAAAGAGAAGAATGAGAGCAGTGATTTTAGAGAAGAACTTCTCATGGGAAAATCACGGAGCAGCAAAGTCACTTTATTGGCATCAATCAATAGAGGTAGACACACATATGCTCACAGTCTCAATGGATCGCTTGGATTATTGCAACGCTTTGTACTTGAGTTTACCTAAGGTCAGTTTGCAAAGACTTCAGTTGATCCAAAATATGGCCACCAGCTTCATCTTTGGCTAGAGCAAATCTGATCATGTGTCTCCATTGCTCAAAGAATTACATCGGCTCAGTTCATCTCAGAATTCAATCCAAGTGCATTTGCATCACATTTAAAATTTTATTTGGTATTTTCATCACTTTTGTTCTCTTAGATTGGAACAATTAGAGATCTCATCTCACTAGAAGTTTTCACAAGTTTAACTCTCTTTTCCTTCTCTCAAGGGTAAGGCTAAACCTATTAGAAAATTGAGCCTCTCATTCTCTTTTAAATTGACAGAGCTGTGGAATAATTTGCCCCTTCCACTTAGAAGTTTAAGTTCTTTTTCTTCATTTTGGAAAGCCCTGAAGACAGTTCTGTTTGTAAAACATTCGGGACTTTCGCTTTTTCAATCCCCTTCTCAGTCTGCTCTTTCTATATATTATCTCTATTATTGTAAACCGATTGAACTCCAATTGCTGATGACCTGGTCTATAAATCTAAGTTTTTCTCTTTTTATTCTTTATTGAATTTTTTTATGATAAACAATAATCATATTGAAATCATCAGCATCCTTAGAAATACAAATAATTATTAGAACATAAGAACATAAGAATTGCCGCTGCTGGGTCAGACCAGTGGTCCATCACGCCCAGCAGTCTGCTCCCACGGCGGCCCCTAGGTCAAAGACCAGTGCCCTAACTGAGACCAGCCCTACCTGCTTACGTTCCAGTTCCGCAGGAACTTGTCTAACTTTGTCTTGAATCCCTGGAGGGTACTTTCCCCTACGACAGTCTCTGGAAGACCGTTACAGTTTTCCACCACTCTTTGGGTAAAGAAGAACTTCCTTACGTTTGTACAGAATCTATCCCCTTTTAACTTTAGAGAATGCCCTCTTATTGTCTCTACCTTGGAGAGGGTGAACAACCTGTCTTTATCTACTAAGTCTATTCCCTTCATTATCTTGAAGGTTTCAATCATGTCCCCTCTCAGTCTCCTCTTTTCAAGGGAGAAGAGGCCCAGTTTCTCCAATCTCTCATTGGAAAGGAAAAAAGGAAAATAGGCTTTTTTTCCAACTGTTGGTTAGTCCACAATATTGGAGAGGGAGTTTCATTCTCAGAGCATAATTCAACCCAAGATTATTTTATAGGCAATATAAAAAGATATAAATCTAAGTTTTAATTTAGTAACAGACAGAGACACATAAAAATACAGACACTGATATGAACACAGACAAGCACACTCATACACAGAGGAAGACATAAATATATCGATAGATATACAGACATGCAGACAAATACACATGTCCCCAGGAACATAGAAACAAACGCTTTCTACAAAGAGCAGAGACTTCCTAATACAATAACACCAATTACAAAAATAGCTTTTACGTCTGCAATAATTGAGAAGAACAAAGAACAGGAACAAAACTTCAGGCTTACCAGAAGATTCACTATTTTTCCAAGCTGATCCTAAAGGGAAGTACAAAAGCAGCAAAATCACTTTATAGGAATCAATCAATAGAGGTAGACACACATATGTTCACAGATACACAGAAAAACAGACACAGATATGAAGCCAGACACTCAAACACACACAGATGTAGATAGAGTGGCTGCAAAGAGCAAGATTTGCTGATACAATAACACCAATTCAATACTTTTGACTTTGGCAATAGTTCAGAAAAACAAAAGCTTGGATTTACCTCATTCCCACCAAGATTAAATGGAAGAATGAGAGCAGTGATTTTAGAGAAGAACTTCTCACATGAAAGTCACAGAGCAGCAAAGTCACTTTACAGGCATCAATCAATAGAGAAAGACACACATATGTTCATAGATACAGACAGAGACACACAGAAATAATAATAATAATAATAATAATTTTATTCTTATATACCGCCATACTGAAAAAGTTCTAGGCAGTTCACAACAAGGTGAGCTAATACATGGGATCCAGAAAACAGACACAGATATGAATCCAGACACTCACACGCACACAGATGTAACATTAGGAACGAGTCTAAAGAGAAGATTTAGAGCAGAGATTTTAGTGAAGAACTTCTTACAGGAAAGTTACAAAGCAGCAACTCATAGTATTGGGATCAATTGACAGAGGCAGACAAACATATGAACACACACACACAGACAGAGGCAGACATACATATAACCACAGATATAGGCACATATATGAAGCCAGACACTCACAAGCACACAGATCTATTAACAAAAAAAAATGAAAGAGTAAAAAGTAAATCTGCAGGTTTGTTCAGTGGATTCCTCACTTTTTTTTAGCATAGAACATGGTAATTTCCAAGACTACTTTGACCACCTCACAAAACTGAGTATTTCCCTGTAATTTCAAGTTCAAAGCCTTGTTTATTCTCAACCTAACCATATTAGAGGCTTGCAAGCAGCATTTGTCATTTGCCACCGAAGTCAGCAACCTGCTGTACAGAGAAACCTTATCCTCTAGAATATCTAGAACAAGTTTAATGCACAGAACTGTGACCCTGTAAGTTATCTGCTTGCTAAATTTTTCAATATTCACCCCCATATGATGTATTACTGGTCGACCTTTTCAGTGCGAGAAGAAATGGGTGAAGCAAAGTAACAGAAAGAAATGAACTAAGAACAGTAGCCCTCAGCCCCTTTTGTTCTCTCTGAGTGGTACATATGTGAGTTTGGTTATGAGGTGAGTTATGTAAGATGATAGGGAAGAAATGCTCAGAAACCCTGAACTGCAACTCCGAGTCTCTTGTATACATGAAACAATAAAGCATTCTTACCAGTCCAAGTGAACACGTGGTGTTTATCGCATTTTCAATCTTTGACCCAGGTGGCAAAATGGTTGCGTTAAGAAAACCGTCCTGAAAGAGATCAATATATGTTTTTGAGACTTAAATGTGTGCCGCGGCAGATTCCAAGTGTGCCACAAGGTGCTGGCAGAAAGGGGAGGTACCGGCTCACTGCTTATCGTGGGGTGAGGCGCGTCCTATAGGATGAAAGCTGGTGCTGATGGCTCTCCTCCGCTCCCCCACCAGCAAAGGAACAGGGCCTCTGCGCATGTGCAGACGTTGACGTGATGAGGTCATGCATGCATGTGACATCATGGCATCAAACTCTATGCATTTCCAGGTGCCTTCTAGCCACAGCACTGGGTTTAGTGTGCCCCCGGTGCTGAAAGGTTTGCGGGACACTGCCCTAGAGAATGAAATAGTTATTGATGTCATGGAAAAGACTGGAGGTCTAGTGATAAGAATATAAGAACATAAGAATTGCCACTGCTGGGTCAGACCAGTGGTCCATCATGCCCAAAAGTCCGCTCACGTGGCGGCTCTTAGGTCAAAGACCAGTGCCCTAACTGAGACTAGCCCTACTTGCCTACGTTCTGTGTACATTCTACAACAGCCTCTGGAAGAGCATTCCAGTTTTCTACCACTCTCTAGATGAAGAAGAACTTCCTTACATTTGGACGAAATCGATCCCCTTTCAACTTTAGAGAGTACCCTCTCGTTCTCCCTACCTTGAAGAGGATGAACAACCTGTCCTTATCTACTAAGTCTATTCCCTTCAATACCTTGAATGTTCACTGGTCATTTTTGTTACACTGTGTATAGAGTGTGATGGGTCAGATGGAGGAGGGGTTGGGGGCTGCATTTCGGATGTTGGGGTGTTGACCCGTCTTGCTTTGTATATAGCTGTGCTGTGCATTTACTCAGGAAGTTTTGGTATTTGTTGTGTTATATCCAGTTGATTTTGTATTTCTTAGTGCTGCGGAGGCAATAGTTTATGTGCTCAACTCCTTATACAAAGAAAATGTAGCCATGAAAAGAAGCAGGCATTCTGGTGTCTGTTGGATTTAGGACTATATTTTATATATGGCGCCCCAAAAATTTGGCACTGAAAAGGTTGAAGCTTAGCTGTGATTCTATAAAGCACCTCCGAAGTAATACAGAAATAGAGAAACATGATGACAAATAAAGGCCATCCATAGTACCATTATCTCTTCTTCTCTCTAAGAGATCCCACGCACCTATCCTAGGCTTTCTTGAATTCAGACACAGACTCTGTCTCCACCATCACTTCCGAGAGACTGTTCCACACATCTACCACCCTGTCTGTAAAAAGTATTTCCTCAGATTACTTCAGAGCTGATCACCTCTTCACTTCATCATATGCCCTCTCATTCCAGAACTTCCTTTCAAATGAAAGAGACTCGACTCATGCGCATTTACATCACGTAGGTATTTAAACGTCTATCTGACTGAAGCAGAGATGAGACCCTCCTGCCTCTTCTACCATATTGTTTTTTATCCCTTTATTTTATTTCATCATTTAAATTTCCCCATAATTCTATTGTTTAACGGTTCCTCACTGAATACTTGTTGGGATGTACTGTCACCCACAACCTCAGGGCAATGTGTCCAGGGCTGCGGGGACAAGGAAATACTCTTGTGGGCCGCGGAAGGTGCCACAAGGAAAGGAAAAATAAAGGTTTAGAGCAAGGGGTAAGTCTTTCTGAAAACCCACAAGTTAGGTAAGTCTTTCTGAAAACCAGGACTAGATTTATTTTGTTGCATATCAGTAAAACTAAAATGAAAAACAAACTTTTGTCAGGATTTTCAATCAAAAACAACCCAGTCTCCAAAACCTTGAGCTTCAATATCATAAACAGAAAAGTTTCAAATTCAAATAGCAAAAGGGCTCTGTATTCATCAATGAGCCTCCGCTTTAAAGTTCTTTCAAAAAGAAAAACTAACAAAAAGAAACAGTCTCTTCCCTTTGGTAGTAAACTCGGACTAATGTAAATGCCACAGCAGTGCACTCCTTCAGCAATGGAAAGTGATGACCAGGTGGTGTGATCCACGTGTTGATCAATGCTACACAAATGATCCCACTATCCCACCTCAATAACGTGGGGCTAAATCCCCTTAGGCAGTTTCTTTACTTGCCTTGGAAAAACACACTTCCATGGGTTGAATTTCCAGCTGGACCTCTGCACTCGATTCCGGCTCCAACTCCATGGCTTGTGGAACTTCATAGGGGTCAGGAGTTAACCCAGCACCAGCTTCAGAAAACTCCATGCATTCAGGCGTTTGTTTGCCCTGCAGAGCTCCCAGCCCTGAGCTAGGCTGCCAGTACTTCGCCTGAAGCTGTTCCCCCCTCTCTCCAGTTCTCCCTTTCTAACTGCTCAGTCCTAAGTTAAGGAACCTGCAGCCCCGCCCCACACTCCCAGGTGCAAAGGATTTCCGGTTACTAGACTTGGGAAGGCGTGGGGGAGGGGAAGACTGCAGCTCAGCCCCTGAGTTCCCTCTACTGGACACAGTAGGAACGGCAGGCAAAAGGCTAAACTGGGATTTTAACTGAGCAGATTGGGAACTATCTGCTCTAGAAATGGGCCTTATATTAGGACCAGTCCTAGCAGGCACACCTTGCATATCACAGTACATATCTTGTCTTTATCTCTATCTTTCCTATCTGAATATGTTTTAATGGATTTATTTTTTATTATTTCTTTACTATTTAATAATTGTTTTCTCAAGTACTTTAGCTAGATTATGAGCCTTCGGAACAGTTAGGGAACTTCCAAGTACCTAATTTTAATTATTATTTTAATTTTATTGTAACCCGTTCTGAGCTTCTGGGGAGGACGGGATATAAAAAAATGAACAAACAAATAAATAAATAAATATCATATCTCCCCTCTCCTGCCTTTCCTCCAAAGTATACAGATTGAGATCCTTAAGTCTGTCCCCATATGCCTTATCACGAAGACCACACACCATTTTAGTAGCCTCCATCTTTTTCATATCTTTTTGAAGGTGTGGCCTCCAGAATTGTACACAATATTGTAAATGAGGTCTCACCAAAGTCTCATACAGGGGCATCAATACCTCCTTTTTCCTACTGACCATACCTCTCCCTAGCATCCTCTACCTTTTGCCGTCACCTTTTCAACCTGTTTGGCCACCTTAAGATCATCACATAGAATCACACCCAAGTCCCACTCTTCTGTCGTGCATATTCTGTAACAGTGCGCCAAACCTTTAGGACTGCTCATGATCCACTCATACTCCTCCTCTGACCGTGTGAGTCGCTGTTGGTCGATTTTTTGGACTGACTCTGGAACAGCGATTGATGATTTGCACGGAGGTTCACCCTAATCCTGTCCAATCAGTCACTGTGAGAGTGACTGACACATGCACAGAGGAAGCCCGAACAGCTGGGGCTTTTTTTTCCTTAATGGTACATATGTCGTGTGTGTGTTACACAGGCAAAATATCTGCCCCATTAAAAAAAGACACCCCCCCAAATTGGAAAGGGCAATGTCCACTCCCTCCTGCCACCGTGAACCTCCCCACACTAACCCCCCCAGGCAAGGACCCCTGAACCAACCTCTCTCCTTCCCTTCCCCCCAAAATGGCAGGAGTGATGCCCATTCCCTCCTGCTGCTGTGAACCAAGCCCCCTAGCAATGACCCCCATCCCGAGCCATACCCCCAACAGACCCTTTTCTTCCCCTTCCCCACTCTCCTTCCTAAAAAAAGTGATGCCCACTTCCCACCAGATGCCCCCGGGCCCCTGAACCATCCCCAAGACCCCCAGCCTCCCCTATACCTTAAAAATAGATGACAGCAGGGGGGATACCCAGTCCCTCCTTCTCTCCGAGCCTGCCATTACAAAATGGCAGACCTTCTCCTTTCCGGTGCATCCTGGGATGCATGGGGAGGAGCCTGAGGCCTTGATTGATTCAGATGCCTAAGGTCTCTCCCCTCCAACTTGTACAAAATGTAGCAATTAGACTACTGAAGAACCTCCACACCCACGACTCAATATCCCAAGCACTAGTGTCAGTACACTGGCTACTCATATGCATCTTCAAAGGCCTAGTACATGCGTTCAAGTTCTTACAAACATGGCATTCAGCTACATATCAGCTAAACTCCCACCTTACGTCCCAAACAGACTCCTCCGCTCTCAGGAGGAAACTCGTCTTCAATTACCCTCTGGTCTGAACCTCCAACTAGAAAGTGTCATACGAAGGTTATACTCTCACTTCTTATCAAAGTACTGGAATCAACTACTTCCTAAAATCAAATCCCTTGATGTACTTATGAGCTTTAGAAAAGCAATAAAGACCTACCTCTTCACCTAATTTTTCAGGATAAGCTAGCATACAAACGGTAACTCCCAAAACACTGCACATGCCTCAGGCTCCAAGTGTCTGCTAATCCAGAACAATAGAACTAGATGCATCTCACTGTACCCATATTGCCTTAGTCTTCTGCGCCTTGTTTGTTAATTGTTATGTATGTTACCATGCAACCCATTCTGAGCTCCTTGGGGAGAATGGAATATAAATCAAAATAAATAAATAAACAAAAGGCCCTGATTGGCTTGACTGAGCCAATCAGTGCCTTAGGCTTCTCTTCCTTGTACATCTTGTATCCCGGGATACACAGGGAAGAGCCTAAGGCCCAGATTGACTCAGGCACCTAAGGCTCCTCTCCCTTAGGTTTCAGAGCCAATCAGGGCCTTAAGCCCCTCCTCATGCTTCCCAGGATGCACCGGGAAGGGGAAGGATCACCACACGATGAGCTGTTTTATGCATCGGGATGGCAATTACGATCAGTCGCTAGTCAAACCAGTTTAGTGACAATCGTTAGGTGATCAGTGACTTTAGTGTACCTAACCCTGAGTTGACATGTTTAGCTGCCAACTTCTGCTTGAAAATTAAATTGCACCGCATTGTAGGTGATTTCCTAATAGAAAGGTTGTAGCCTCTGCTCTGATGGGGTTCTAGGAGACCTGCTCAAGTGTGTAATGACTGTCCGTCTGCTCTGTGACAGGATATCTCAGGAAAGTCTGTTGCTTTTGGGAATGGGACAATTCAGCACAGCCAGTTTAGCATGGCCCTTTCAGAGCGGGCTGTTTCATCTTTTAATATTAGCACACCCTCTTAAAGCCAACCTTTTACCCCAGAAGTCTTCCCTCTAGTCAACTTTCTGTTCCAATATAAAGGGAAACCTTACGATGCGCCTGATTGATCTTTGATGACCCCCCCCCCCTTCAAACCTTGAAGTTACCAGGAGAAGATGACCATGGGTGGGTGAAGGGAAAGGAAAGAAGCACCAATGGGGCAAGGGGGGTTATTCCCCCCTCTCCTTCAAACTTCGCAGCTTCAGCCAGGTAAGCACTCGCCATGACCACGGCCGTGATGGAATAGCTGTGATTAAATGGCCGTGCTGAATTAGGCTGGCTGAAACCGCTGTGCTAGACCTGTTGCTCTCAGAGCCACCGAAACATAGTAACATAGTAGATGACGGCAGATAAAGATCCGAATGGTCCATCCAGGCTGCCCAACCTGATTCAATCTAAAAATTTGTTGGGTTTTTTCTTCTTCTTCTTCGCTATTTCTGGGCAAGAATCCAAAGCTCTGCCCGGTCCGGTGCTTAGGTTCCAACTACTGAAGTCTCTGTCAAAGCTCACTCCAGCCCATCCTTCACCAAAAGGCCATATACAGATACAGACCCGTGCAAGTCAGCGCAGTACTGGCCTTAGTTCTTTAATATTTACTATTATTTTCTGATTCTAGATCATCCGTGTTCATCCCACGCTTTTTTGAACTCCGTCACTGTTTTCATCTCCACCACCTCCCTTGGGAGCGCTTTCCAGGCATCCACCACCCTCTCCGTAAAGTAGAACTTCTTAACATTGCCTTTGAATCTACCACCCCTCAACCTCAAATTATGTCCTCTGGTTTTACCATTTTCCTTTCTCTGGAAAAGATTTTGTTCTACGTTAATACCTTTCAAATATTTGAACGTCTGAATCATATCTCCCCTGTCCCTCCTTTCCTGCAAGGTATACATATTCAGGCTTCTAGTCTCTCCTCATAGGTCTTTTGGTGCAAGTCTCCTATCATTTTCGTCACCCTCCTCTGGATCGCTTCAATCCTTTTTGTGTCCTTCACCAGATACGGTCCCCAAAACTGAAACATCTACCTAGTCAATGCGTTTTAGCTTGTAAACTGAGCTAAGTATTCTAAAAGGATGTGATACAGCTGTGACAGTTGGTCACCCAAAGAGGAAGTTCTTCTTCACCTAGAGAGTGGTGGAGAACTGGAATGCTCTTCCGGAGTCTGTTATAAGGGAAAACACGCTCCAGGGATTCAAGACAAGGTTGGACAAGTTCCTGATGAACCGGAATGAACGCAGGTAGGGCTGGTCTCAGCTAGGGCACAGGTCTTTGACCTGGGGGCCGCCGCGTGAGCGGATTTCTGGGCGCGATGGATCACTGGTCTGATCCAGCAGCAGCAATTCTTATGTTCTTATAGCTCAATTTCAATGCACAGGAAAGTGTATGCTTTCTAGTTGTTCTCAATAAAAGATTTGGACGTTAAGAAACAAGCGTGCACAGAGGAGGTGGGCTTGCGGATATCTCATTCATTGTTAGTTGTGTGAAGAAGTAGATGAGGGGGTGAGTTTTCTGATTACCAATGCTGGTGATCCAGGAGACATCGGGGCAGGGTGATGATGATTCCTGATGTTGTGGTATTAGGTGTGTGTGATGCTGTAGATGGGGAGTTTAGGTTTTTAGTTTATTTAAGGTTTGATCAAATCGCTTTTTCATAGATTACAAAGCGATGAACAGTAAAAAAATGGTGGCGACAGACAATTATTGGGGGAATCACTGACACACTTCAGAGAAAGGAAAAACCAAAAGGGAATTCAATTGATCAAGGCTTACCAACTTTAAGTGGAGATGTCAGATGGACTCTAGGATCAGATTAATTGAAGGCATCCCTGAATAGGTAGCTTTTTAATTTCATTTTGATCTTGTTAAGGGTTTTTAATTCTCTTACCAGGGCTGGTAGCAGGTTCCAAATTTGAGGAGCAGTAACTGAGAAAAGTATATTTTGCCTAGTGTTGATTGTTTGTAGGGATGGAATTGTGAGATTTTTATCCTCTGATCGTAGAATAGGGAAAGGGGGTATTGATGATTTATGCGTGGTGGAGAGGGGATTTACTGATTACATTTGTGGCATCAGCTTCTGAGATTGAGCTGTAGATTTTAACATTATTATTTGGCTAATTCTGAGGAGTTGCACATTATTTTTAAAGTCTTATAACTTTTAGCAAACATTTGTGCAAAATGACTCAGATGGAGAAGCACGTGACTGACCTATGAACCAATTTACAAAAGCTGCAAGTCTTACCACTATGCCGGAAGATTTGAGCACAAGTTTCTCACATTCATCAGAATTTCTTGAGCTGACGTTTGCCTAAGAAGCAATTTGATATGTGTTAACACAGGGAAATAATTGTGCTTCTCAGTTCAAACCAAAATCAGACAATGTACCTCTGACTCACTGTTACGCTAAGACCCTAGTGATCTCCTAGGAAGCGGCATCTGAAATGAGGAAGGGCTGCTTTTGACCTTCCTTCTCTTTCATTTCTCCCTCGGTTCAAGCTTTTATTCTATCAGAGTTTTTTTAATTTGATTTTTCGCTTTACACTGAGCAAATCAAATCGGAGTATGAGAATTCATAATGGCTAATGGGGTCGATTTATTAAACTTCATTAGGAGTTTAATGTGGATTTTAACAGGCCTTAATTCTGAACTTAGAGAGCAAGAAATGTTTTGCCTGTTAAAAGGCCAATTCTCTACCTAGGTGCCTGCATTCACCGACCCCTTGCCTGCATTACTTTATAGGTCTATGGATTGTAAAACGGCAGGGTGTGTGTAAATGTGGAATTCTATAGCATAATTTGACACCCCCCCCCCACCCCATGTGCCATTCTGGAATAGGATCTCATCTCACATCAGCAAAGCACCTGAATGGAATTTCCCAGCTGCTGACTTAAACATCTAAGAAGGATAGACAAATAACTCGAAATACCCAATGTCACTAAATCCCATCCTCAGCTCAAATGTTATACCAGTACAGTCATAGAACCTCTACTCTCCCTTCCCCACCACCCCGTTCATAACTCTGCCCTTCTCAAACTCCTATAATGCAGTATATACATTCTGTAATTCCTATATTGTAAGTCGCCTTGAACCTGTTTAGCCATAGTGCGACTCAGAAATACTAGATTAGATTAGATTTCTAAACTAAACTAAACCTTAAGTTTATATACCGCATCATCTCCACGGAAGTAGAGCTCGGCACGGTTTACAAGAACTTAAAAAATGAGAAAGGATGGGAAAAGGTTTACATAAGTTTATAAATAGAGTAGAAAAGTAAGGGAAAAAAAGAAATTACATGTTAGAGAAGAGCCAGGTTTTTAGTTGTTTGCGGAATAAATGGAGGGCGCTCAGGTTCCGCAGCGGGATAGTAAGGTCGTTCCAGAGACCTGTGATTTTGAATAGAAGTGATTTTCCCAGTTTACCTGCGTGGAGAATACCATGTAGGGAGGGGAAGGATAGTTTTAATCTTTGGGCGGTCCTGGTGGAGTAAGGGCATGAGGAGTTAAAGGAAAGTGGGATTAGGGAAGGAAGGATGCCATGAATAATCTTAAAAGCCAGGCAAGAGCATTTGAATTGGATTCTGGAAATCACTGGGAGCCAGTGAAGATTGGCCAGGAGTGGGGAGACATGGTCAGATTTACGTTTTGCAAAGATCAGCTTGGCTGCCGTATTCTGAATAAGCTGTAGTCTTTGGAGGCTTTTTTTGTTAAGTAAAGGTAAATTTCGACTACGGGTTGGGGAATGGATGGAGACCATTCCTTGCAGTCAACAGAGGTGTCGCTAACTTCCATTAGCTGCTAAGGGGCAAAACATTGAACTAGATCACCAGAGGTGTGTCAGCTAAGATAAGACAAAGGCCCATATGACCAAAGAAGACAGTAGCAGTGCAGAAGATCTGGCAGTGAGCAGTTGCAGCTTCAAAGACTGGAAGAGTTTATAGAAGGTGTTAAGGTAGGGCTTCAGACCAGAAAGGAGGGAAAGAGCAATGAAGTTTGGCCTGGAAAGGTGGGGAGAAGGCTGAGGGTTTCCCTGGAGAAAGCGTGGGAGAAAAGTTCATATGGACCCCTTCTATCTCAGTCCCTCTAATGGTCAGCAATCTCAGCATGACCTGAACTTAAAAGTTCTCAGTTTCCATGAAGGTGCCCAGTATCTGATTTCTAATTTATTTATTTTTTCCCAATGGATGTTTATATAGCCAAAGGACCAGGTCACACTACACAGGCTCAGTCAGTGACTGGTTACAGTAGTAGATTGAGAAGTAAATGACCGTGCCCTGGCTGAGGTAATATAATAATAATAATAACTTTATTCTTCTATAACGCCACAATCTTGCGACTTCTAGGTGGTTTACATTCAAGAGAGCTGGACATTCAGCGATTTACATTATGTAGAAAGAGTACAGAATACAGAGACTTTAAGAAATCGAAATTACAAAATGTACTGTTTGCTAAGAAAAATGAGAAAATTACAATATACAGTTTGTTTAGAGATTCAGAGGGGACATATTAGAAGAAAGGTCCTGAAATTACAAAAGCTGCTCGATTAGGATTTCAGAGGGCATTTTGTAAAGAAACAGAGTGTTTGGTGAGGTTCTGTTTAGGTGATATCTGTTGAATAAGGTAGTTTTTATGAGTTTTCTAAAAGCATTGTAGGTTAGTTCAGCTTTATTAATGTGACTGTCTAGCCAATGTTGTTGTTTATTTGCTTGGAGCATGAAGGTTCTGTCCAGAAAGGTTTTGTATTTACAATTGGTTATGCTTGGGTATGCAAAAAGATAGTTGTTTCTGGTTTGTCTTATTGGGCTGTAGAATACAAAGTGTGTTTGCAGGTACGTAGGAGCTAGTCCCCAAACTAGCTTGAAACATATGCAGGAGAACTTGAATAATATTCTTGCCTCGACTGACAGCCAGTGCAGTGGTTTGTGGTGGGGGGTGACATGGTCATTCTTTTTTAATCCATATATCAAGCGGACCGCTGAGTTCTGAATGATTCTAAGCTTCCTCATTGTTTTTTTGGGTATACCCATATAAACAATATTACAATAGTCCAGAGTAGAAAGCACTAGTGATTGCACTAGTAATCTAAACGATAGTGGGTCAAAGTATTTTTTGATGGTCTTTAATCTCCATAGCATCAGGAAACATTTTTTTCCACTATATTTGTGTGTTCAATCATAGTGAGGTGTGTGTCCAATGTGACTCCCAATATTTTTATTATGTTGGTAATTGGGTAATCATGGTCTTTTATATGTAGCGTTGAATTGGTAATTTTATCCGTAGGGCTTGCAAGGAAGATTTATGTTTTTTTCTGTGTTAAGTTTCAGTTTGAAGTTGCTTGTCCAATGTTCTATTTCGGTCATTATATGAGTAATGTATTTTGAGGTTTCATTTGTTATGCTTTTCACTGGGATTAGGATGGAGATGTCGTCTGCATATATGTAATAGATCAGGTTTAGTTTTTGCAGTAAGTGCCCTAGAGATGATATGTAAATGTTGAATAAAGTAGGTGAAAGTGGTAATGCATGGTCCCTCCTGCTCCTGGAACCTGAGTAGCAAGCGTGAGCATCACACAAGGCTGAGGAAAAGTACAGGGACCCAGTAAGTAAAAGAAAAGGAAATAAAACCCCCAAGCAGGCCTCGTATGTACTGAACTCAACTGAGTCATGCTGAACTGATGATGCAAAACTAGCAGGAGGCTGAAACAGGTCTGAAAAAGATGTCTGCTGATGACAAGCAATGCTCGTGGAGCCTCCTGCAGTGATATCAATAACTATTCTGACCACTGTGGTTTGCCCAATCTATATATATATAAAATATATGTATGTATGTTCCACCATAACTCCAAAACGCATGGACAGATTTCAACCAAACTTGGTATACATATCAATTATTATCTGGGAACAAACACTGTGGGGGTGGGAAGGGGGTGATATGTCAAGAATCATCAAAAAAGACAGATATTGTTTTGATCAATTGTGTGAAGCATGGAGAATGATGTCACACTGTACTGTGCTGTCATTTCTGTAACATTGCCTCCAAGGAGAACCAAATGCTCTAAGAGAGCTAACCAATCTTGAGAAATTTAAATCTTTCAATAAGACATTCCTTTTTAAAGATGCTTTTCAAGTGTAAATGTCCTTTTAAGGATTTTAAACATTTTTATCTTTTATAAGTCTGCTTGTATTGGGTTTACTTGTTTTTAATCCCTCCCTTTTGTTTATACCTTTATATCTTGCTTTTCTTTAATCATTGTAGTTCTCCCCTTTTTTCCCACTCGTATCCATTTGTCTAATCGTGTGTGTCATTGTTTTGTCTAATCTTGTATGTTTAGTTTGTTAAAGTTATGTTTAATTGTACTATTTGTTTTTACCCTATTTTAAAATGTATAACCACCTTGAAATAAATGATAAGGTGGTATATCAAATTTTTAATAAACTTGAAACTTAATGTAATTGGCCGAGTTTTCAAAGCTGCATCTACAGCTTCAGAGACAGCATCATAAGGCCTGACTACAGGATATGAAAAAGAGAGCTGCTACATCTAGAGCTTCAGAGACAGTACAACAGCGGGAGGCCCGACTATGAAAGATAAGTGTCTGGGCTTAGGGATCCAAGATGGCCATTACGGTTTAACTGTGGGAAGATGCCCTCAATAGACCTTCCTAGTTTTATCTGTTATCTGCAAAGTGCCATCGATGAGTTGTTGAGGCGCCTTCAGCAGGAAAGAACAACGCCGGGGAATTGCCCGCAGGATGTCCTGGCAGTGAGTGGAGCCACGGTACACCTCCCTGGGCTAGACGCAACTCTGAGCCCCGACGTAAAGGCCCCGCCTCCACAGCAGCAAGGAGCCAGCTCACCAAGAGAAGACAGTCTAGCTGAAGAGGCAGACTTGTTCTCCCTGGAAGCTTCGTTCAGCCAGGCTCCAGAAGACACCGAATCTGCAGCAGGACATCAATGGAGCAGGTAGAAGGACAAGGTTGAAGAGACAGAAATCCTGTAACTGAAGGAATCCAGCCATTACAGTCAGGTACTTTTTCATTTTCAAAGCCCAACAATGTAACCCTGGATTCCTTGTAGGACTTAGTCGTAACTTTGGGACAGTCACTATTTCCACAAATAAAGGAACTGGAAAATAGAGTGTTAGAACAGAAAGAAGAATTTAAAAATTTTAAACAAGATACCCTTATAATGGAAAATAAAGTGGAAAAAATGGAGAAAGAGCTCTTAGAAGTGAAACAAGTGCAGACTACCCTTATTAGGGATAACACTAATATGAGAAGGAAAATTGAAAATTTGGAAAACAATTCCCGCTCTGGTAATTTGAGATTATTAAATTTTCCAAAAAGTCCAACAATTTCTGCAAAATAAATGCTGAAAAAATATCTCATGGTAATATTGAATATCTCGGAAGATATACTTCCTCCTTTTGTACAAATATTCTACCTACCAATGAAAGAACAAGAAGATATTCCTCAAAAACAGGATTTTCAAATGGATGTTACTGCAATCCTGGAAACATCATTGAAGGACAAAGTAAAACCTGCTACACTTATACTAACAGTGGCTTTATTGCCTGATAGAGATTGGTTACTAAAGATGTTTTTTTAAAAATAGACATAAAGAATTTATGGGACTAAAGATATAAATGTTCCCAGACGTGACTAAAGACATCCCAAAACGTAGACGACAATTTCTTCCTCTTAAACCAGGGGTAACAATGATGGGTGGTGTTTTCATATTGCGATATCCCTGTAAATGTATTGTTAAATATAAAACTAATACATATGTATTCTTCGAACCTTCTCAGTTAACAGGCTTCCTATCTACGAAATGCCTTGAAGGGGTAAAAGGAACAACATCAGTAATTTAAGTAAATAGAAAGATTCCTACTACCGCAGTTAGATATTTGCTTTTCTTGCCAAATTGATGTGATTTATTTTATATACACTCATTAGAAGTCTTGGATCCATTATATGGTATTTAAAGTGTTGATTAAGAATTGTAATTTTCTATCTGATATTCATATCTTGTTTAAAATATTATTTCTGTTTCTTTTTCAATATTCTGTACAAGAGGTTTTCTTGGAGAAATTTTAAAAGCAATAAATAAATAAAAAGAAAGATGAGTGTCTGATCCATAGTTTTCGGGCTCGCTGAGACATAGAGAGGGCCATTCTTGCTGCTGAGATTGGGATATCCGAGCAACGCGGAGTGATCAGCTAGTGTCAAATAAAAGGTGATAGACAGAATGCCAGCGGTTCCCATAGCTGTGACTGATACAGATCCCCAGATACTGACCACCAGCTACATCATGAGGATTTGTCAGGACCAGCAAAGAGAAAACACCTCTGAAAGAAGTAAGCCTGCTGCCAGATAGTACAGAGCATAAGAAAGGAGACTTACCATTGTTAGTCTATTAATGTGTGATGAACAGTTACACATATCCTAAAACAAAACATAATTACTGCATTTTAGATTGATGAACAAATGTGAACACTTCAAAAATGTGGTAGCTGACAGGATAACTTTACTCAGACCAAGCAGTGCTATAGCCAGGGACGCAGGCTAGGAGGGCTTTCCATTTTCCAGCTACACATGCATCGAGTAATAGGGAAATGTTATGCATACTAAGTGCAGGTGCAAAGAAAGGTCTGCTAATTCACTGCCGAAATGTGCACTTACTTCTGTTTCATAAAATCTATGCCTGGAGTTTCCAAGCGTGTGCGCACTGACAGAATATCCCCTTCAGAAGCTGTTCTGGGTTTTGTTCTGCCGAGCTCTGGAACTTGTATGAGGACAGACATGTTTGTGGTCCAAAGAAATGATAAGATGGTCTAAGCCTGAGACTTATTCTGAGGGATTTCTTGTTATTTATTTACAGTAAGAAACATTTTAATATCAGAAGCAGGCATAAGAACAGAGAAACCATCGGATTTACCACTAAGTTCATCAACGATCCACAGAAATTGTTGGCTGTATCGTTAATATTCCTCTGAAAGAGATTAAGGAGCATTAATACAGAATAAGATTTAATAACAACATTACTACTATTTATCATTTCTATAGCGCTGATAGGCGTACGCAGCGCTGTACATTTAACATACAAAAGACAGACCCTGCTCAGAAGAGCTAACGATCTAATTAGACAGACAGGACATCTCAGGGTTGGGAAGATTATAGTAGAGGAAATGACACAGTAGGTAAAGGTACCCAACAGCAGTGAGCGGGAGTTAAGAGTTGAAAGCGCTACTTTGGCAGGTACTAGAGGTGGATTCTGGTTGGTTGCTTAAAGTTGTGCCCAAGATGGGGGATCTCTGGATGTTTCAAGGGTAAAACATTCTTTTCTTCACATAATGAAAAACAGCAGAGCTAGAGGAACGATCTGACATGTCTCCTGTATATAAATCCCAGGACCTGATCATTTAAGGACTTTTGTAAATCTGCAATTGTTAAAACTTCCTCCTACACATTCCTCTCTGGGGGGTGGGGGCTTTGGGGGTCAATCTTAACAGGAGCTTATTTTTGGGATAGGGCTTATATTACGAAGGGATGAGACTCATGGTGGGGAAGAAGATTAAGAAGAGGATAAACATTGTAAAAACGCTAAAGCAAGCATGGTTCCTCTTTAAGGACACGCTCACCGAGGCGCAAAATCTATATATACTGCATATCAACAAGGGATCCAAGAAGAAAAAGACCAAGAACCGGCGTGGCTCACTGTAGCAGTGAAGGAAGCGATCATAGACAAGAAGACTTCGTTTAAGGAATGGAAAAGGTCAAAAATGGACGAAAACTGGAAAAAGCACAAACAACATCAACACAGGTGCCATAAGGCGGTAAAAGGGGCCAAAAGAGACTACGAGGAAAATATAGCCAAGGAGGCGAAGAACTTCAAGCCGTTCTTTTGATATATTAAGGGGAAACGACCTGCGAAGGAAGCGGTGGGACCATTGGATGACCAAGGAATAAAGGGAGTGCTAAAGGAGGACAAAGCAATCACCAACAAACTGAACACATTTTTGCGTCTGTATTTACCAAAGAGAATATACACAGCATACCGGAACCCATCAGGCTGTATGCTGGAAACGAAAACGGGAAACTGACAGGGTTAACGGTCAGTCTAGAAGAGGTATGCAGGCACATTGATAAGCTTAAGAGCGATAAATCCCCAGGACCGGATGGTATCCATCTGAGGGTCATCAAGGATCTGAAAGGAACTATAGCTGAACTGCTTCAGCTAATAGCCAATCTGTCGATCAAATCGGGAAAGATTCCGGTGGACTGGAAGGTGGCGAATGCTACGCATTTTCATTGGAGAAATCCTGAAAACCCGACTGGATTGCAGCCCTCAAGGAAGGACTTTGAGATTCCTGACCTAGCTAGACCCAAGTAGCAAAACAGATTCTGTGCTGCTTATGCAAGGAAGAAACAATGGATTTCCCCAAGCAATCTCAATAATGGCCTATGGACTTCCTTTTTAGGAAATTATTCAAACCTTTTTAAAACCCTGCTAAGCTAACTGATTTCACTACAACCTCTGGGTTACAGATTGGGTTTTAATTTGTGCAATATTGATTTTTGTTTACACATATTGCATTCCACACACTACAATGCTTATATTATCCTAAGATTAAGAATAACAACCAGAGTAGTTACAAAATATTTTTTCCCATGGCAAAACTGTCCCTCCTAAATTCTACATGGGGTATCCTAGTCTGAAAACTTTTCATATGCACACAGTCTTTACCTGAGACTTACAGACATCTGTGATAAAGCTTGAAAAGGCATCAGAAAGCTTGTTGGTGCTGTTTGCCTAGAAAGAGAGTTTTAGAATAGTGAGTCTGGAGAAGAAAGGAATGGAGAACAGAAGTAGAGAACAGCATAAGCACCCTTTCAGTATTGCGTGAAATTCTGCTTGTTGCATCTCACACAAGATAAAGAGGACCTAAAAAGATGCATGAGTAACCAGAGATTTTTTTTTGTTTAAGGACAGATATTGCAGCTATATATAGATTTCAAAAACCCCCACCCTCAGTGCATCTCAGATTGGGCTATTACAGACCCATAGCGAGTACCCCCTTGTTCACCAAACTGTTGGAAGGACTGGTCAATCTGGAATTATAAACCACCTAGATAAATTAAGTCTCCTAAACGAACATCAATCTGGTTTCAGAAAAGGATACAGCACTGAGACAGTCCTAGGCTCCATCCTCAACCACCTATACGACCTGGTCCTACAATTAGACTTTAGTAGTGCTTTTGATCTAGTGGACCATCAACTAATGCTGAATTGCCTAGATGCAATGGGTCTCTTGGGAAGAGTTTGGAACTGGTTTCAAGGCTTTTTAACTAAACGATCTTATCAAGTGGTCTACGACGGGAACTATTCTAACTCTTGGAAAAGCCCTTCGGGAGTTCCTCAGGGTTCCCCTCTATCTCCCACCTTGTTTAACATCTATATCTCTTCTTTAGGTCACCTACTACTAAAGCTAAACCTAATTTACTACATATACGCAGATGACATCTCTAGCCTAATTCCTGTGACCAATGTCACCGTAAATCACATCTCCCATATCATGTCTGAAATTGAACAATGGACTGAAACTAAATTCAGAAAAAACAAAAATTTTCTTGGCAAGTCCAAAATCACTACAACAACAATACATCTAAACGGTCACGACCACCCACTATCTAAAATGATGGAAATTCTAGGAGTCACCTTGGATACCCGCTTGACCCTGACCGAACACACTAATTCATAAGAACATAAGAACTGCCATCTCCGGATCAGACCCATGGTCCATCGAGTCCGGCGATCCGCACACGCGGAGGCCCAGTCAGGTATACACCTGATGTAGTTTTAGTCACCCATATCCCTCTATGCCTCTCGTAAGGAGATGTGCATCTAATTTGCCTTTGAATCCTAGCACAGTGGATTCCTTAATAACCTCCTTTGGGAGAGCATTCCAGGCGTCTACCACTCACTGCGTGAAGCAGAACTTCCTGACATTTGTCCTGGACTTGTCCTCCCTTAGCTTCAAACCATGTGCTCCTGTCTGTGTCACGTTGGACAATTCGGTGACTAAAAGGTACTTCTCCACACTTTGGAAACTAAAAACTAAAAACTATAAAAAAATACTTTGATCCGCTATCTTTCAGACTACTGATACAGTCATTGATTCTATCCACCCTGGAGTACTGCAACATCATTTATGTGGGTATACCTAAAAAAATCGTGAGAAAATTAAGAATAGTTCAAAACACTGCCGTCCGCTTAATATTTGGACTAAAGAAAAGTGACCACGTTAGTCCCTCCTACAGGCTGCTGCACTGGTTGCCAATAGAAGCACGTATCCTATTCAAATTCTCTTGCTTCTGCTATAAACTGGTGTGGGGATTGGCCCCCAATTATTTACTGTCTCATTTCGAATTCTACACCCCCGCAAGGAGAACCAGAAACTGCAGCCTCTTTGCCTTCCCGAAAATCGCAGGTTGCAGATACCGAATCTTTCTGGATAGAACATTCAAGTTTCAAGCTGGTAGGCAGCAAACTTGGCTAGGCTACCTCATTGATGGCGCCAGGTTGACATATGGCGCCTTTCAGAAAGAAATAAAGACCACCCTATTCAATAAATTCATTTCCTAGCCAAACTTCCTCCCCCCTTTTCAAAGTTACCGCTTATTTTACTGAATCCTCTTTTCCTCATTTATGACACCCTGCACTCACTGTCTGTTCAATGCTCTCTTCACAATTTGTATCCAGCTATTCGCTGGCTTTTTTACAACCATTTCAATGTAAGTTGTCAAAATAAATAAATAAATAAATAAATTTATATAGTAGCTTATGTATATCTTTCCTCTTGCCAATTTGCACCATGTAATCACTGACTGCCCTGTGATCTCTTCTTTAATTTGTACACTGTAATTCGCTGTAATCTCTTCTTTATGTACACTGTAATTCGCTGACTGTACAGCTAATCTTCTCTGTGAACCACCTAGAAGTCGCAAGATTATGGCGGTATAGAAAAATAAAGTTATTATTATTATTATTATTATAAGGAATGTTTGTTGTAAATTAATGTCAGAACATCCTTTAATTCCCCTGTCTTGGAATTCTGTAAGATCTGACATTACCAGATCTACTCAGAAATTTAAATTGTCCTTTCCTACGTTGAAAGGCGTTACCTACATTGGCAAATTAGGGAAGTCTCTACTTTTCAAAATTACTGAGCTGTGGAATAATTTTCCTATTCAACTGCGTTGATCTGGGCTCCTTCCAGCCATTTCAAAAACATCAGAAAACTTGGCTATTTTCAAAGTTGTAAATTCTGCTCCTTTCCATATTATTCCAAATCCATATTGTATCTGTTCTCCTCTCTAATTTCTTGTAAACCGTGCCGAGCTCTACATGTTAAAGAGAAGATGGGTTTAGTTTAGTTTTCAAGGTTCTAAAATTTGGACTAATATTCCCATTCAAATTAGACAAATTCAGTCCTATTGAAGTTTTCAAAAGGTGTGAAAAACCAACTTTTTTCTGATTGGATTAATTGATTAAGAATTAGGATCATGTTGGCTGATACATTTCTTTGGTGGATAGAAGATTTCGTAACCTGTGCTCTGCCTTGAATCTTATCATAGAGCTAAGCACACTATAAATTACTAAATCGTTTTTTGATTATTTATTTTAGTATTTCTACACCGCTTATAGCCTAGGTGGTTTGCATTCAGGTACTCCAGCATTTTCCCCTGTCTGTCCTTGCGTGCTCACAATCTATCTAATGTACCTGGGGCAACGGGGGGATTAATTGACTTAAAATATATATATAAATATAGGACCAGAGAAAGATTGATCTATAAACTGACAAAAATACCTCTCTTGTATAATCTTCAATGATCTTGAAAAAAAGAGACAGTGATAAGTGTTGTACTATTACACTTACCTCAATCTTGTACTTAAAGAAATTAATTGTTTTAATAAAACTAAGTTCTTTATACGAATCATATAAGAATTTTCAACATTTTTGTGGTACCATTAGGCAGGAGGGGGAGAGTGCCATGTCCAGTGCAGTTGTTGAGTTAATTCACTGACAACACACGGGGATCTGAGGCCTCTCCTCTTTATTAAAGCAATTAATTTCTTTAAGTACAAGATTGTCTGAGATAAGTGTAATAGTAGAACACTTATCACTGTCTCTCTTTTTTCAAGATCATTGAAGATTATACAAGAGAGGTATTTTTGAGGATTAAGTGACTTACCCAAGGTCACAAGGAGCAGTGTGGGGTTTGAACCCACAACCTCAGGGGGCTGAGGCTGTGGCTCTAACCACTGTGCCACACACTCCCCCAATGTAGAAATGCATAAGAACATAAGCAGTGCCTCTGCTGGGTCAGACCAGAGGTCCATTGTGCCCAGCAGTCTGCTCACGCGGCGGCCCATCAGGTCCAGGACCTGTATAGTAATCCTCTATCTATACCCTTCTATCCCCTTTTCCTTCAGAAAATCATCCAATCCCTTCTTGAACCCCAAAAACGTACTTTGTCCTATCACACCCTCTGGAAGCGCATTCCAGGTGTCCACCACCCTTTGGGTGAAGAAGAACTTCCTAGCATTGGTTCTGAATCTGTCCCCTCTTAATTTTTCCATATAATTTCAAATAATTGGTCCATATAAGTTTTTTTCATGCCATGCAATTTGTGCCTAATGCACTTATTCATTTATTTATATACCGTCTATTAATTGTCTAAGCGGTTTACGTTCAGGTACTCAGTCATTTGTAATCATTTGTCCCTATCTGTCCTGGTGAGCTCATAATCTATCTAATGTATCTGGAGCAAAGGACTTGTCCATAGTCACAAGGAGCAGCATGGGGCTTGAACCCACAACCTTAGGTTCTGTTCTATAACTTAGCATCTAAGAGCTTCAGCATATAACTACAAGGGGTCTTTAAGGTGAGAGGGGCGTGGGCGGGGCCTGGAGTTCCCACCATTCCAGAGCACGATCTACAGATTAATGCCAATTGCATGCATAAGGTGCCACATTTAGGCACAAGTGGTCAGGCCAAAATGTCCAGGCTCCACCCATGCACTGCTCTGCCATCTCACCTCCAAAAAGACCCCCAATTGCAGAGAGGGCAGTCGTATCTAGGTGATAAAGACAGGAGTCTTACTGTTCTTATTCATTCAACAAATAGATTATTGTAATTCACTTTATTTGGACCTTCAACAAAAAGATTTACGAAGATTACAATTCATACAAAATACTGCAGTACATTTGATTCATAATGCACGGAGATATGATGATGTAACCCCTTTACTGAAATAAGAACTTTGGCTTCCTTTGGGACATCAAATTACTTACAAGATACTTCTTTTGGTATATAAAGTTCCAATTTAATTTGCTTGTCATTTAATCCCATATACGATTCCTACTAGATCCATTAGATTAATGAATCAAAATCGATTACATGTTCCATCATCATATAGAATAATTATTCATGAACATTCTATTTATTTATTTATTGAAAATATTTCTTAACCGCCTATATCTCTTCATGACCAGCAGGTGGAGACTGAGACCAGACTTTGGAATAGTACTTAATAGCTGACTCTCCCTAATTACCTCAGTCTGCCGAATAGCCAAGCACAAGTAAGAACCAAAACAAACTATAAACAAGAGCAATACTCCGAACAGGAGTAACAACTAATATACAAGAATGCTGTTGGAACATGCAAAGGAGAGAAGACTGAGGTATTTAGGCAGAGTCAGCTATTAAGTACTATTTCAAAGTTTTGTCTCTGTCTCCACCTGCTGGCGTATCAATACAGAGAAATTCATAATCATGAAAAAAAAAAGCATTTATTGAAATGCTTCTACAAATTATGTAGTTTTAAGAAGTTTTTTAAACTTATGAAAATCTACAAGAGCTCTTGGTGGTCCAGTCAACTTATTCTTCTGCGTTACTCCCATGAAAGAGATAGCGGAGGACCTAATACTCTCACAGTGCGCTGCTGATAATGGTACTGCGCCCTCAAGAGTGTTTGACGGTCAATTTTTTCAGTACAAGGTCTTCATTATGGAATTCTCTTCCTATGTATATCAGGTTACAATTATCCCTTGACAAATTTAAGACAGATTTAAAGCCATTTTTATTTAATGATGCTTATAGTTAAAATTGCATTAATTTATCAATAAGGAGAGAAATTATTTTCCTCCCACCTTTCCTATTTAAAATTGTTGTTCTTCCCTTGACATACCAGTGTAACTCCTGAGATTTCAGATGTGATGCGACAAACTGGCGAGGAGAGGCATCCGTGCCAGATGACTGCCTACAGGACCCTCCTTCTGGCCGTTGTCTCTCCTCCTCTCCACCCACCTCCCGGATCCCTCCACCTTGCTTCGAACATTCAAACAGTTGGCAGATCACTTTGGTGTTCCTTTGGCTAAGGACAAAAGAGTGAGCCCAGCACAGGTGATTAACTTTTTTGGGCATTCCAAACTAAATAAAAATCACAATAAAACTACAAAAGTGGTCCTCAGGTGTGAGTCCACATCACACACACGCACGAGTGCATGTGACATCATCGCACAGATGCCCTCTTGCCCAACCAGAGAAAGCAGTGGGGGGGCAGGACTGTGGCATAACAGGGCAGGGCTGGGCAGGCCTGGGAGTGGGCCTAGGGGTCCGAATCTGGTAACCGTAGACCATGGGGACATCTACGTCAGCAAATAGACCCCTTTCTTAATTGGGAGAGGGGGAAGTGGGGGAAAGTTTGAACAGCTCCCCGGACATGTTGTGGAACCAGGCGTTGAGTAACTCTTACAAGAGAATGTTCAATATTCAGTTATATTGAGTTGTCAAAGAGAGAAAAATGTTAATTATCTTGATTGAAATGTTGGTTTACAGTTTTAATGCTTGTAAGTTTGGTTGTAAGGTATCTATTTCTGCGTTCACTAATAAGAACCTAAGAATAGCCTTAGTGGGTCAGAGCAATGGTCCATCAAGCCCAGTAGCCCGTTCTCACGGTGGCCAATCTAGGTTACTAGTACTTGGTGTCACAGGGCGGACCCTGTTCCTGGCGACAGCCTTGCCAGAAGAGGGAAATAAGGTTAAAACCTTTGAAAGTACAGTAAAATCTTGGTTTGCGAGCATAATTCATTCTAGAAACATGCTTGTAATCCAAAGCACTCGTATATCAAAGCGAATTTCCCCAAAGGAAATAATGGAAACTCAGACAATTTGTTCTATAGCCCAAAAACTTTAATACAAAATACTACATACTTGTATTGCAAGACCTTGCTCATTTAGAACAGTCACTACACTCCTGCAGTGTCAGAGAGAGAACCATCGGCTCAGATGTATGTATACTGTATGTACTTGTATTGCAAGTCTTTGCTTGTATATCAAGTTAAAATTTAATAAAATGTTTTGCTTGTCTTGCAAAACACTTGCAAACCAAGTTACTTGCAATTCAAGGTTGTACTGTATTCCTAAGCCTGCTAAGGAGAGTCCTAAAGCAGCCCCTAGGAAAACAGACAGAAAGACTACATCTCCCAGCAGCCATAGGACCAGAGAAAGGAAAGAGCAGGAATGGAATACTGGCCACACCCAAACAGGCTCAAACTGGTTTAGACCAGGTGAGAAGTTCTCTTTGGGCAGGCTAACCTAACACACCTACAGGGAAGATTAATCAACTCCCTGCAGGGAAAGAAAAGGGTTTATTTTTTTTTACATTCTTTATTCATTTTTAAAACTACAGTTGTGCACAATAAATGATACATTTACATAGAATACAGTGGTGCCTCACACAACGAACTTAATTGGTTCCAGGAGCAAGTTTGTTATGCGAAAAGTTCGTTATGTGAAACGCGTTTTCCCATAACAATACATGTTAAAAAAAATAATTCGTTCTGCAGCATAAAATATGCTAAGATGACATAAAAAAAGATAAATTTGTCAAAATGGTGAAAATGGTGGTCTTGCTGAGGCCAAACTCTTTGACGAGGTCACACTGTTTTACCCCACATTCACTCCTTCTAATTATTTCCCGTTTCATTTCAACAGAAATCACCTTCCTGCTTTTTTTAGAAGCCATGATATATAAAAAATATTGAGTTTATCTTAAAAGGACGACTGTATACAGTGAGAGAGGGCAGTTAAGCGCAGTGACTAACGACTGCCTGCAGTGCCTGCGCGGAAGGATGCAATACATCGGCAGCTCGGGCGACTTCGTTGTGTGAAACGAAGTTCGTTGTGTGAAACGAAGTTCGTTGTGTGAAACGAAGTTCGTTGTGTGAATCAAGACATGAAGTTCGTTGTGTGCAGCGTTCGTTGTGTGAGGCTTTCGTTATGCGAGGCACCACTGTATTAACAGTAAAGGATTTAGCTTTCACACAGAGACAGTTCCAGGGCCAGCCTCAAAGTGCACATCTGTTCCAGACCCATCAAGCCAGAGCCACACAGCAAAAAGAAACCAGGAAGCAAGAGTCCACCTCATGGCAAGAAACTCAGGCAGAGGTTTGTGATGAAAAGGCTAAGGATAAGATTGATTCTGGGTTGGTGCAGGATAGTGAAATGACGGATAATGACGTTCCCTATGATATGGAAGTAGAATGTTCTGATTTGCCCAGCTCTGAAGGGATGGACACAGGCTGAGAGCCATTGCTAATAAGGTTGCTGGAGGAAAAAGTAAAGTCTGCCCAAGTTTTGTTCTGAATTTTAAGTACAAGCCACAGGCAGCCATTTTGTTGGAATCTTTCCAAGCTGATCCAGTGAGGGAAAATTATTTGGAGAGGATCCCACCCTTGAGGCATTAAGCCTAATCCCAAGGGAGTTTTGCCTGGCAGAAGAAAAACTTTCATTTTATTGAAATAAGGCTTTTATTCTTTGACATATTTTTGGCTTAAACTGCAATTGTTTGGTTTGTGAATGCTGGACTTAAGCACAAGGTGATACAAACCTGAGAATTTATTTGACACTTGTTTATGCTGGTGAAACAATAAACAGTACCTAAGAATATTGCACCCAAAGTTTTGTACTCTTTTATTTTGAGCCTTACCAAGCTATCAAAACAACCTCCCAAAACCGCTCGGCTGAGGTTTGTCTGCACTGGGTTAGGCCATATGCTGAGCCCAGCTGGGAAGCGCCCGGTCACACTGGCCAAAACCCAAGGAGTAGCAACATTCCATGCAGAATCCCCATCCAGGGCAAGCAGTGGCTTCCCCCATGTCTTTCTCAATAACAGACTATGGACTTTTCCTCCAGGAACTTGACCAAACCTTTCTTAAAACCAGCTACGCTATCTGCTCTTACCACAACCTCTGGCAATGCGTTCCAGAGCTTAACTATTCTCTGAGTGAAAAACTATTTCCTCCTATTGGTTTTAAAAGCATTTCCCTGCAACTTCATCGAGTGTCCCCTAGTCTTGGTCATTTTTGACAGAGTGACCCGTTCTACTCCACTCAGGATTTTACCTCCCCTCAGCCCTCTCTTTTCCAAGCTGAAGAGCCCTAACCGTTTTAATCTTTCCTCATACGAGAGGAGTTCCATCCCCTTTATCATCTTGGTCGCTCTTCTTTGAACCTTTTCTAGCACTGCTGTATCTTTCTTGTGATAAGGAGACCAGAATTGAAAGCAATACTCCAGATGAGGTCCCACCTTGGAGAGATACGGGAGCATTATAACATTCTTAGTCTTGTTAACCATCCCTTTTTTAAAATAATTCCTAGCATCCACTTTTGTCAAAGAATGGATGTTGGAGTGTTATTTCATGAGAATGAAGCAAGGACAAGGAGTGCCGAGAGTCTGTTTTGTGTTAGTGTAGGATGGTTTCTTGCCATTATGAAAAGAAACAGCCAGCCTCACTAGCCCTACAGGATCACCGAATATCCCAGACAGTAGCACTTATGCAGAAAGCAGGTGTTACAAACCAGATAAATGCTACTAAATACTGAACTGACAGAGAAGGATGAGCCAAATGATACAGGGGCTGCAATGATTTAAGTGGTTAGGACTGAGAGGAGATATGATCGAGGTCTCTCAAATCATTAGTGTAGTGCAACAAATCAACAGAAATTAGGTGTTTCAAATCATGCAAAGAGTAGGGGACACAACAAGAAAGTATGAAGTAATGCATTGAGTGAAATTGCATTAAATGCACTATCAGCCTCTGGAATTCACTTCTGGAGGATTGGCTGCAAGTAGGCCTAGCTAGGTTTATAAAAGGTTTCAACAAGTTCTTGGAGGGAAAGACCATAAAGTAGATTTGGAAAAAATTGTGCATCATCTTGTTCATTCTTTGCAATGGGAGAACGGTTGCTGTTCCATGGATGCTCGTACACACTTACCAGGCTGCTTTTCATACAATTTGCTAGAGATGTTAGATCTGCACTGGCATCTGGGAGACAAAGATATGGATCAAGCTATGTATCACTTAGGATTGTGAATCCACACACTGCTCTTCAGTTATCCAATTCATGTTTTAGATGACATTATCTAAGGGTGCCATCCTTGGTCTTCCAAGCAAATGTTAGTAAACTCACCAAGAGGAACGAAAAAAGTCCTCCGAATTGCTGCACCATTTCAACTTTATAAGAGAACCAGCTTCAAACCATCACAAGTCACAAATGTCTTCACTCCTCTTAGAAAACTTCTTAACAAATCAATATCACAAATTAAAGCTGAATTTTATATTGCTGATCTTTTATCTTGCTGTAACTATTGTCTTGCTCATAATCGAAAGAGAAAAACGTCCAAAAACCGGCCTAAGTCAGCACTTGGACGAACATTGTCAAAATACGTCCAAGTACCGATAATAAAAAGGGGTTTTGGACGTATTTCTAAACGAGCTAGGCCTTCATAGTGCCGCTGAACGACCACAGTTAAACGGGGCGTTTCAGGAGGAGTGTAGAGAGCAAGATTTGGGCGGGACGTGGGCAGGGCTTAGACTTAGTCATACTGTATGTATAACCAAAAGTTACACAGCACAGGATCAACGGAACTTGGACGTTGTGACTTAGACCATTTAAAATATGGTCTAAGTCACAAAAACCCACCAAACGTGACCAGTTAAGCACTGCAAACACATAATACAGACCCCCACACACTACCCCAGTGATTACTGACCCCCCCCCATAAAAATATTAATCACAACTTGAAAATTGTGTCTCCAGAACATCATCACTTGGCAGCCTGGCATAGGAAAGCCCAGCTGTCCAGCACAGAGGCAGCTTAAGTCGTCTTGGGGGGTGGGTTAGGGACCCATGGAGAGGAGGACCCATGCCCATAAGCCCCTGTAGTCACTGCATTGATAATGAAACATTTGCACTCCCCTATACACCCCCAAAACCCTTTTTTACTGGCATATAATAATAATAATAATAACAGCTTATATACCGCAATACTGTGCAGTTCTATGCGGTTTATAGATGGCTCCTGCAGTCATAAGGGCTATTAGGATGGTAGATAAGTGGGTCTGGGGGATTCTGGAGGTGGTTGGGGGGGCTCACCATGACCTATAAGGGAGTTGTAGTGAGGAGAAAACATGGCACCCTTTTTGTGAAGTTCACAGCAGTGCCCTGTAAGGTGCCATGTCTGGGTGTTCAGTCCATCACTTTGCAGACCCCTCCCATGTCCAACAGGGCTTGTTCTAGGCATTTTTGAGTTGGATGAAAAGTTGGACAAAAATGTGGTTGAAAGATAAGACAATTTAGTGACTTGGATGATCAGATTAGCAGGATGTGTACTTAAATGATTTTCAAAATGAAAAAAAATTTGGACGTATTTTTCGAAAATGTGTCCTAAGTAGTTTTTTTACTTTGGACGACTTGCGAATTGGATGAAAACAGCCTTAGACGTTCCTTTCGAATATGCCTATCCACGCCTTTAACTATTGATAAATAAGGTCCACTTGTTTTGACTGCATCCAGCCAAACTTCACAATGTTAGCAGAATTCCAAGAGCATTGCAATAGTCAATTCCCAATGGGGAATTCCTGTTTTGCAATCGGCTCCATCAGAGAAAACCCCACCGTTCTGAATCTCAAATCTTGATGTGGCTTCCAAGTATATCCCATAATCTTTTCATAACTGATGCATTTGAGACCCCCCCCCTCCCCCAAGAATGCTTCTGCTGCATGGCAGAAGGCACAGGGTTCTTCAGGGAGTCACTGAGTACGGATGCGGATGTGGATAGAAGAACTATGTTGGAGGAAGTGGAGGACCCTGACCTGGAGGAGAGGTGGAGGAGTATAAAAGTGAGGTGAGGAGTTTATTCAAAGCTTCTATACTGCTACTAATGATTATGATGTCAATTCCGAGCGGTTTACATGATTGGCTATGATGGAAATATGAACATTAACTCCAATAATGACGGTACAGTATTCGAGCTACAATATATTATGAACTAATAATCCTGCGATGGTGCTACATACAGAATTAGATTGTTTCTCTATATATGCACAAATTATTTGCTTTAATCTTTCCTTTCATTGACTCAACAATAAAGAATACTATAATCCAATATCCATTCATTATAGTTTTTTTTCTATCTTGTATCTCTATAAATATAATACTAAACCTTTTGTTTCCATTTAAATTTATCATAATTTAAATTTCCTTAGTATTTCCTGCTTCACTCTATCATGTATGAACTGTGAAGTAGTCAGCTATTTCCCCATTGATGATTCTTATGTTAATTAAAATAATCTGAGTAAAGGCAGGTCTTTAATCCTTTATTAAAATTTTTGGTATCTTTTCTAGCATGAATAAAAAAACACCTGGAAATTATTATGATCAAATGGAAACCTCCCCCTAAAATTGATTTGATAGGGAATGGTGAGCTCAAATGGACAGGGCCATTTTCAATCAAACAAGCATTGGATCTGCTACTCTGATCATGAAACACTCAGGAAAAATGGTGTGACATTCATCCTCAATAATAAGCTTTCAAAGACAGTACCAAAGTACAATGTTATCAGTGATATAGTCATGTCAATCTGTCTACAGGGAAAGCTGATCAATGTCACCATGATCCAAGTATATGGTCCAACGATAGACGCAGAAGATGAGGATGTAGAAATGTTTGATGAAGAACTTCAAAATGTAATAGATCAAATGCCGAAACAAGATCTACTGATCATTATGGGGACTTCAATGCAAACGTAGGAGGTACATCTGAAGATTCAGTGGTTGGAGAGCACAGCATTGGAGAAAAAAATTGAAGCTGGTGATAACTTAGTACAGTTTTGCAAAACAAACCAACTGCCAATCATAAATATGCATTTCCAGCACCACAAACATCGCCAGTACACATGGACCTCTCTGTGGTATGGATCAAAATCAAGTTGACTCCATCTGCATAGGACAGAGAGGGAAAGCTGCAGTTTGGACTGCAAGGACGAAACCAAGAGCTTATTGTGGAAGTGATCATGAGCTTTTGACGTGCAAGATCAAGATGAAAGTTCACAAGAAGAAGATCATTAGAGACATCCCAAAATACAACTATCGGATACAACGAAACAACAGGTTTGCCTTGCTTGATAACGGAGATAGAGAGCCCGAAGATTTATGGAATGACATCAAAACTGTAATTTATATAGAATAAAAAATATAACAAAATTAAATTAACTTAAACATTCAGAATTACACTCATAGCAGAATGGGAACATAAAAAGCAAACAATATATAATAGACACGTAATGAACAATGTTGGACCTGGCCACTAATGGCTCCTTTTACAAAGCTGCGCTAGTGGTTTTAGCATGTGCAACATTGCCGCACGCTAGACGCTAATGCCAGCATTGAGCTGGCGTTAGTTCTAGCCGCATAGCGCGGGTTTAGCCCGCGCTAAAATTCTGCGTGTGCTAAAACCGCTATCGCAGCTTTGTAAAAGGAGCCCTAGGTGTCACTCCAGTGCTGGGAATACAAACTTTAAAAATTCTCCCCCAAAAAGAAAGAACAATGCTGAAGTCAAAGAGAATCTGAATGGAAAACGGTAAGAAAAAGGGAAAACGAATCCAGTGTCAGAAGACCTAGATCCCATCCCAAGCAGCCGTGCGCCAAAACGGAAACGTCAAGAACAATAAACCATTTACACTGCAAACTCATAGCGAATGGCAAAGCAGCGCTAGGTCAACATATGTTAGTGTCATGTGACCTCGGATAACCCTCATACCACCTACAAGAGTGATATCACCCTAGAGCAGGGGTGTCCAATGTCGGTCCTCGAGGGCCGCAGTCCAGTCGGGTTTTCAGGATTTCCCCAATGAATATGCATTGAAAGCAGTGCATGCAAATAGATCTCATGCATATTCATTGGGGAAATCCTGAAAACCCGACTGGACTGCGGCCCTCGAGGACCGACATTGGACACCCCTGCCATAGAGACATATATGTCTTGGATTGTAGTGCCGTGTATGTCATATACTAGATCCCCTGTCATATATATTGTAGGATATGAAATATACCAATTAGTAAATGCATTATATACCAAAAATAATAATACTGCGCATACATTCATGTCTGTCCCATCTTCATTCACACCAAGTTTCAAGTTTCAAGTTTATTAATAAATTTGATAAATCGCTTATTAGAATCACTAAGCGATATACAAAATCCAAAAATAGAGTACAATTATAAAAAGAAACAATCATTTAACAATAAGTTTTCATCAAAAACAAACATGAATTGGGAGGGAAAGGATAAAAGTTACAAATCTTCAATTTAAGGTAGAAAGAAAGGAAAGAACACAAGGGTAAGGGGAGATTCGACCGCAGCATAATTTGAAATCTCACTAAACAATTAAATATTAAAAGCATCTTTAAATAAATAAGATTTTAAAAGTTTTTTAAATGTTATAAGGTCTTTTTCAGTTCTAATATATTGTGGTAGGGCGTTCCACAACCACAACACATGCAAACCATTATAAACTGAACAATAAAGCAGTGGTATGTCATGTCAGTAGGAAACTGAAGGTCACTACGCACAATCCCCACAGGCTGGCACTAGTCGTGAGCACTATGCAAACCAGAAGTTGCCTTCAGAGGGGCAGTAAGAGCATACATTTTACCGTAGATCACATATGGAGGCAAGCAATTCTAGTTGAACATGTGTTGGTGCCATGCGGCCCAGCCCAGGCCCATAGCCTGACTGATCCGCACAGTGCCAACCGTGGTTATCCTCTATAATAAAATCCAAAGTGCGCATGTGCACTTAGGACGGCGTTTTCCCTGACAGCATGATGTGTCCCCTCTATGCCAGATTCCATTTCCGAATACGAAGGCAGGGAACATACCAGCAACTTCCCCCTCCCACCTTCACTCACCTCCAGCCAGACAAACTGTTGCGGCCGCTGCTGCACCCCTGCCGGCATGTACTTCTCCCCCTCCTCCCTCTCGCCTGCTCACCCGCCTGCCACGTTTAATTTTATAGAAAACACTGTGACCCGCCCTCTCTGACAACTTCCTGTTTCCGCTAGTGCTGGCCACAGTGGACAGAAGACACCGAGGCCAGCAACAGTGCAGCGCTTTTCTATGAAGTTAAATACAGCGGGCGGATGAGCAGGCGGGAGGGAGGAGTAGATGCCGGCAGGGGTGTGTTACAGAGTGGACATGAGGGAAGGGAGAAATGGATGTGGAGGAGGCAAGATGGGGAGGAGAGAGATTCAGGGAGGGGACAGAAGGGAAGTGGGAGGGAGAGATATGGACAGAGGAAGTAAGAGAGGGAGAGATGAGCATGAGGTTCATGCTGGTGGGCCAGAAGGGGTGCTGCTGGACAGGGGGGAGCAGGGAAGAGGTGCTGCTTGACAGGGGAGGAGGTAACAGGAAGGGAGAAGGCCTACTGCTGGACAGGGGGAGCAGGGAAGAGGTGCTGCTGGCAGGGGGAAGGTAACACGAAGGGAGAAGGGCTGCTGCTGGGGAGCAGGCAAGGGGTGGCGGACAGCCAAGGAAATAGAGAGACAGAAAGAAGGAAAGAAAGACAGAGAGAAAGCGGCCTAGGGGAGAGAGAGAAAGACAGACAGACACACACATCTATTCTAGCACCCGTTAATGTAACGGGCTTAAAGACTAGTATCTCCATAAAGACATTTAAACTTTGTAACCCATTCTGGGTTCCTTTGGGAGGATGGGCTAAATAAATAAATGAATAAATAAATATTGAATAAAGGATAAAGGGCAGGGAGAGATGGTTCATGGGGAGAGAAAAAGAAATGTTGCACATGATAAAGGAGGGGAGGAAGGGAGAAATGCTACATGGAGGGGAATAGAGAGGTTTGACCCAGGGCAGGGAGAGAGAGTGAGAGATTGGGAAAGAAACAGAAATGTTGGATATGGCAGTGGAAGGGAAGGTACAGAGATGGAAGACTGATAGTGAGCAAGGAAAAAGAATAAAATGTCAAATGGGCAGGAGACCCTGGTGAGCAAATTAACAGAAACCAAACAGAAACCAGAGCATGGGACCAACATGATTTGAATAATAAAATGACCAGACAACAAAAGGTAGAAAGAATAATTCTGTTTTCTATTTTTTTATTATAGTATGTCAGATTTGAAATGTGTATCCTGCCAGAGCTGGTGTTGGACAGCGAGCGTGAACTAAGATCTAACGGAGAGAGGAAAAGTCTTTTTTGTTTATTTTGTTTACACCACAGTGCCGGTGTGGGGTTGGAGAGATTGTAACCCTATGCAATGTTACATTGTAACACTGTGAATGCTAAACTGTAACCGGTTCTGAGCTCTCTGTGGAGGATTGGACTAAAGAAATAAATTTACTAAACATATTTTTTTATACAAAGGGGTGTTAAAAAATGATCGGGTGTTACATACCCTACGTCTGCCACTGCCTTGACTGACATATATTTGTTATTAGTCACGGAAGACTTTCTGTGTCCTGACTCTTACATAAGATTCATGAACATAAGTGACTGAGGGTTTCAGGATTAAGAATCCCAGCTTTGGGCCTTTTGGAAGTTCTCTCAGGATCCCTGATCTAAAAATGAAAGGGAGAGTTATTGCATCCCGGGCACCGCTTGGACAGGAGTACACTGAATATGCTACAGAAACCTCGTAGAGGCAGTACAGTGAATCCCTCTCCAGACTCCTGCATAGCAGAGGCTAATTCCATAGCAGGTCACTTAATAAATGCAATTTATGAAGTCTAATTTAACCCTATTCTGCAAAGAAAAGTAGGTGCTTCCTTTTCTGTAAAGAAATACTAGTGCAAATGGCCAAAAGTATGCTGACATAAAGGCGGTTAATAAATCCCAATCAGTGCATAAAAGGGAAACCCAGTGGCAAGGGACCATGATATGAAGTATGCTATAGGATGAAAGAAGGAAATAACTTATTTACTGTTTCTAAATGGACTCAATTAAGAAGAAAAGAATTCTTACGTTATCGTGATTTCCTTGGGTGCCTCTTTTCGGTTAAGGTTTCCATGCAAGTGTTTTGTATTGTTTTAGAATAATAAGTATATATTTTATGACCCTGATCAGCTGCGTTTCTTTTTAGAAGGAAAAGGGATTTCCTTTGCACCCCAGTGAATGATAGAAGTAACTCAAATCTGTAATTAAAGCCGAAGTTAAACTGCTCTAATTTCCTTTAATAATATTGATAAGTTGTTTTCTTTCCTGGAAGAATTTCTTTCTTGTCTCTCTCCTTTATTTGAGGACTATGTATTAAGGTATAATTATTTCTTAAGTCAGTTTTGGCTTGAATTATAATTTCTAAATCCAATAGCTAATTGGATGTAGTAATTCCTGTATATTTCCTGTTAAGCACAATTATGTACTTAAATGAAAATCAAGAAAAAAAAAAATAAAAGGAAATAACTTATTTACAAAATAATGATAGAAATCAAGCCTGGGTGGAACAGATCCAGAAGGGGAAGATGAAATGAGGGAGAAGGGAGATAAGGAGAGAGGCTTGGGTGTGTTTAAGTTTGGGGAGAATAGATGAGTTGAAACGATAGGCTTCCAAATAAATCGAGCTGCACCATGTCCCTGTTCTAAGGCAAATACATTCATTAAGTTAAAGAAGCCAATTCGCTGGGACTCATTCTCCGCGACAATTTCTTTTCAAATCACCCCCTGCCCTAGTAATTGTAACCAGTGGAAAATTGTCAGTTCCTACAGTTAGACAATCACATTTAGTATACAAACAGCCTCCCCATGCATCCCGCTAACATGGAGGCTTCTGCTCAAAGGCCTGTAATAATTTCAAGGTTATTTACCCTGGTAGCAGCAGCTGAGAGCCAGCAGCAGAAAAGCTCCTGCCATCTTCATGGCTGGGATTGTTGTATATTGAGTCTTGAGCTTCAACAGCAAAGGAATGTAGGTAGAGAGCCCTGCGCTCAGCTCGTGTATATACTGTGAATATCCTCCTCGCTCCGTCCAGGATCTCCGGGGACAGCTCAGCTTTTGGCATCATCTGTGAAGTCATCTGACTCTGTCTATGTACCGAATCCTGTACAAGTGCCAATCTCCTACATCTGCTTAAGTAAGTCAAAGGAAAGACGTGTACAAGGCACATCAAATATTATGCTAGGTTGTTTTTTGTTTTTTTTTAATAATCTTTATTAAAGTATTTCAAAATACAAAGCTTCAAAATCATACATCATAGCAGCCATTTACAGTATATCACTATAATAATAATAACAACCATTCACTATTATAATAACTATCATTAAAGAAAAAATAATAGATAACGCTCCTCATCAGAATCATATTCTTTCCTATTATAATTATCCAAATCATTAAAACCCAGCACCCCCATCAGCCCCCCAAAGCCCCAAACCACCCCCTCCCCTAAGGCCAAGAGGTGACAAAAGCGCTATCAATTCAAACCATTGTGATCTATTCTAATATAGCAGATTCTTCCCAGATTTTATATTTAGACCATATTCTTTGAAAAGTGGATATTTGGTTTCTTTCATTGCAGTTAGTTTAGACATGTTATAGACAAATTTTATCTTGCATTTCACTCGGAGAATAGTTAAGCTCTGGAACGTATTGCCAGAGGTTGTGGTAAGAGCTGATAGCGTAGCTGGTTTTAAGAAAGTTTGGACAAGTTCCTGGAGGAAAAGTCCATAGTCTGTTATTGAGAAAGACATGGGGGAAGCCACTGCTTGCCCTGGATTGGTAGCATGGAATATTGTTACTCCTTGGGTTTTGGCCAGGTACTAGTGACCTGGATTGGCCACCATGAGAACGGGGTCCTGGGCTTGATGAACCATTGGTCTGACCCAGTAAGGCTCTTCTTATGTTCTTAATCGTGTTCCTAAGATAAGGATTAAACAGTGTTGGAGAAAGAGGTGATCCCTGTGGCACTCCACATGTCTTTTTTCAATTTAAATGACTAATTTTCATCTTTATGAACCTGATGGGTATGACTCTTTAGGAAACCTTTAAACCATAGGAAAGTATGTCCAGATACTTCTATAGCATCCAGAAATCTCAGTAAGATCTCACGATCAACGAGATCGAACACAATGCTAAGATCAAACTGAAGAACTAAGACACTTTTACCTCTGCTGAACAGTTGGGGAAAATGGTCTAACAGTGATCTGAGTCCAGCGTATGTGGCATCCGGGGCCCATCATTTTTTGACACCCCCCCCCCCCATGTAAAAAAATATTTTTTGTAATAATCATGAAACTGAATAAATGGTCAGAATAGAAACAGGCAGTGAAAATTTTCTTTTATTGAACCTCATATATGTAACCATTATTCCAAACATAACATAACATAAATTATGTCTAAATTGTCATGACATCAGAAGTACATATGGAGTAGTTGCAGGTGATGCTTGGGACAGTTCTGATTATGTTAGTTTGGTTTTATGTGTTTTTTGAATAGAAGGGTTTTTATTTCTTTTTTTAAGGTTTTGTAGTTTGTGGTCGAGGTCAATAGGTTGTAGAGTTGGGGGTCGAGTGTTGCAGCTCGAATGGCTAGGAGGTTGTCGAACAGTTTTTTCTTTTGACGTTTTTGGTTGGAGGGTGTGTGAATGGTGCGTGAGTTCTCCTATGTCTGTTTGAAGTGGATTGAATTATTTAGCTGAAGAAATTAGTTACCCCCCCATCCCACACACATTAATTCTCTTCCATTTTTGTTCCCATTATAAAAAACACTGATAAGTTCCCAGAAAAAAAATACATTAAAATAAGAAGTGAAAACAAAGGCCCCTACAGATGAGAACATAACATAAGAATAGCCTAACTGGGTCAGACCAATGGTCCATCATGCCCAGTAGCCCATTCTCATGGTAGCCAATCCAGGACACTAATACCTGGTCAAAACCCAAAGAGTAGCAACATTCCATTCTACCGATCCAGGGCAAGCAGTCACTTCCCCTATGTCTTAATAACAGACTATGGACTTTACCTCCAGGAATTTGTCCAAACCTTTCTTAAAACCAGCTACGCTGTCTACTTTTACCATAACTTCTGGCCACTTCATTTTTAAGCTTAGATCTTTCCATCCAAAAAGAGACCTTGCTAGATGTCAAATACAGCACATGGTAACTTCACACAGACTTTAGCTGTGCAGGAAATGTGAATCTCCTCATACACCCACCATATAGTGCAAAAATGTGCAAAGGTCTGGTTTTTTCTTTCGATCACTACATAGCCTAATGCCACACAAGCAGCGCTGTTACAAACATATTCTGAAGGTCTATACTAAGGTTAACAAAGTTTCCTTCCTTCAACCACAAGGAGATACTGACAAACCACTGGAAGAGATCCCAAAACAACTACCCAGGCACAACACCCAAAGACCCACTCAGTGTGTGAACCAGTTGAGTGGATGGAGTGGACTAACTGGGGGGTGAAAATGGGCCCAGAGTTTGCTCAGCAGAATTTCCCAGACCACCTCTTCCTCTCAACACATTTGACACGCTGCCACCACCACTAGGAACACCTCACCGGGTAGGCCAGCAATGCTTATAAACTTTATAAAAACATTATTATATTTTCTTATAAAGCACATATTTTAACTGAACTCTGACATCCTCAGCCTTGCCATTCACAAAAATAGGAAGAAAAGTTTCCATTTCCCCCGGCCTATACAATATTTTTCTTCTGCAGACCCTTCAAAAGTCTGACCAAATCCTCGTTTCACTTGCATTATAAAGTACTGAGGATGCCATCTCTCCCCAATTCCGGGTCCTAAAGTCTAAGACAATAGTGCAAACTATGCTGCCCGATTCAGGAAAAAAAATTTTGATTTGATTCAGCCTATTGAATTGGTTTTTCCAATTCGATTCGATTTTCCTGCCCAATTGGGTGTTTTTTTCAAACATCCTGGTGGATTTATTTTATAGCTTTTTCACCCCCTTTGGCTTCTCCTAACCACGGTGGCACTGTGGTGTAAACCAGTGGTTTCCAACCCTGTCCTGGAGGACCACCAGGCCAATCAGGTTTTCATGATATCCCTAATGAATATGCATGGAGCAGATTTGCATGCCTCTCACTTCCATTATATGCAAATCTCTCTCATGCATATTCATTAGGGCTAGCCTGAAAACCCGATTGGCCTGGTGGTCCTCCAGGTCAAGGTTGGGAACCAGTGGTGTAAACAAAATAAAGAAACAAAAAGGACTTTTCCTCTCTCTGTTAAATCCTAGCTCATGTTCGCGGTCTAACACCAGCTCTGGCAGGATACACTTTTAAAATCTGACATATTGTAATCACAAAACAAAAAATAAAATTATTTTTTCTACCTTTTGTTGTCTGGTCAGTATTCAAATCTTGTTGGTCCCAGGTTCTGGTTGTCTTGCTTGCCATGGTCTCCTTCTTTCTCCATGCTAACCATCAATCTGCCATCTCTGTCCTCCACTTCCGTTTACCTTCCCTCCCCCGGAGGTCTGGCATCCTTCCTTTTTTTTTCATCTCCATCCACAGATTCACCTTTTCTCAACTACCCTTTCATTCAAGATCTCTCCCTCCTTCCCCATCATCCCAGGGTCCACCATCTCTCCCTTTCTGTTCCCAACTATCCTCCTATCCAGTATCTCTATCCCCCCTCCACACCATCCCTTGTGTCCAACTTCTCTCCCTTTCTGTTCCTTCCTTCCCTAAATCCCATTATCCACTCCTCTTTTTTTAGACCCATTATTTCTTCCCCCAAAGTCCGGCATATGCACTGAAGTAAAGGCTGCTTTGTTTACCTCATTGGAATGACTACGAGACAGCATTGTATGTTCCAAAAACAGACAATATTTGTTTATTGTTAGTATAAAAACTTACAGTATTACAGCAGCAAAGGCATAGCAGAAAAATATATTGTCAGTTCAGAATATGCAATGGAGAGAAGAACTTGCACCCATATGCTTAGCAGGGGGCTAGCAGTTCCCCGTAGCATAAATAAGTGAATCTCTCTGGCCCTAGGCGGAGGAAGATATCTTCTTTTTCAAGGGTCCCACGACAACAAGAGGACATCTGTTGAAAATCAGGGGCGGGAAACTACGAGGTGACACCAGGAAATTCTTTTTCACTGAAAGAGTGGTTGATCGCTGGAATAGTCTTCCACTACAGGTGATTGAGGCCAGCAGCGTGCCTGATTTTAAGGCCAAATGGGATCGGCATATGGGATCTAGGGGAGGGACATTAAGGTGGGCAGACTAGATGGGCCGTGGGCCCTTATCTGCCATCTATTTCTATGTTTCTATGTTTCTATTTATGGTGCACATGTTTTTTATACAGAGAAATTTTTCCTTTGTTCCAAAAAGTACATCCCCGAATTCTGGTCATGTGACCCCCCTATTGGTACAAAAAATGTATACCTAACTATTCCTCCTCTCAGTCCACGCCTCTATCACTCCCCTCCCCCCCACGAGAGGGGCCCGGGCAGTCCAGAAACAGAGGGTTCTGGTGTCCTTGTATGCTGAAAGTTGAAACAAAGATGCAAGGGTGACCTTCCAGCAGCCCAGCTGCACCTGGTTCCCATAGGCAAATGTCCAGCATGTTCTTTTAAAAGTTCTGTCTTGGTATCAGTTGCCTACGTCTTCTGCAGAGGATGTTGCTCATTATAAATGGTTTATGGCTTTCCAGGGTGCCTTGCATCTGTGAAGTCATACAGCACTGTTAACAGCTCAGCAGAGCCTTAGAGAAGTATCCTCCCAGCAGGGAATGGAGACAAAAACTTTGTAGCAGAGGTTAGCTGGGTTAGCATTTCAAAGGATACATATGTTCACAGATAGCAAAGTACAGGCTGTTCCATCTGGTTAGCTTGTAAAGGAAGGCTGTGGGAAAATATGTGTTAAAATGTCTGTAGTGTCCAGTATACACAAGTGAGGCCTGTACATCCAGTTTATTCATCTGTATGTCCAGGTTATCCATTTCAGTCCCCCCAAAGGACTGCACCTCCCCCCCCCGAAGGTCTGTTCCCCCTGAAGGCTGCACCCACCCTGAAGGCCTACACCCCACCCCCGAAGGACTGCACTTCCCCCCCCGAAGGTCTGTCCCCCCTGAAGGCCTGTACCTCCCCCCTACACCTGAAGGACTGTCCCCCCTCCCCCTTCACCTCTCCTCGGGAAGGCCTGCGCATTCCCCTCTGGCCTTCCTTTACCCGATTCCTCTTCAAAGCAACCTGCAGAAAGGATCACGGGTATTTCAGCGATCCTTGCAGGTTGCCATAGGCCTCCCGAGTTGTCCCTCTGACCGCGGTCCCGCCCCTCCTCTGACATCAGAGGAGGGGTGGGACCGCGGTCAGAGGGACAACTCGGGAGGCCTATGGCAACCTGCAAGGATCGCTGAAGTACCCACGATCCTTTCTGCAGGTTGCTTTGAAGAGGAATCGCAAAGGGAAGCGAAAGCCTTGGGGTAGGGCCATGAGAAGGGAAGTTCCCGGGCCATGACTCCAAGGCCGGGAGCACCCTCTCATGGCTTGCACCCGGGGCGGACCGCCCCCCTTCCCCCCCTTGGTACGCCACTGCCTTAGTCCAGTCTCTCTGCTATAGAAAGAGCAAAATCCTGATTGGGATTTTTCAATTCAACACTCCTTAGTCCATCCATTATTTTTATAAAGAAAGCAATATCTGTAATTGGATGATAAAGACTCTTGACTTCTTGGTTATGGGTGTAATTAGAATATGGCCTAAAATTGCCAGAAATTCACCATTCTGCAGTAATATTGTAATCCAATCAAACACATCTCTTCTGAATTTCAAAGGAGATGATTTTAGAATAACTGGAGGGCAATTGTCGAAAAGACAATTAGATTTTGCATATTTATTATTTAACTTGTCAAATTCTTTCCAATCTGAAACACGTTCCTCATTAAGTCTGCCTGACAAGCAGCTGCTGAAGAAAACATTATCTTGGTTTTGTCTCTGTTATTGCAATTTTAAGCAAAAATATTGAGCCAACTCTTCTGAGTTAGGTTCAGAAACTTGTGGTGCCTGTTTTAAATTCCTCACATCAAATATCGTATTAACCAGTTTAAATAATTCTCTACTATTAAGTACATTGGTCCCAATTTTAAGAAGAATAGGAACGTCATCTTTTCTCTTTGATTTTCCTTTTGTAATTCTGAATACTAGCTCTCCACATTTTCCTGTCCTCGGTCTTACCTGATTTAACATAAGAACATAAACAGTGCCTGTACTGGGTCACACCAGAGGTCCATCACGCCCACGCGGCGGCCCATCAGGTCCAGGACCTGCATAGTGTGACCAGCCAGGAATTCTCCCTGCTCAGGTCCCAGGTAGGACAGAGGAAAAAGCAGAAAGAAAGAAATCCCGGGGAGGAATTGGGAAGGGACAGGTAGTTCCTGAGAATGATAATAACTCTGTCCACCGGGGGAGCCCAAGAGGTCCTTGGAACACTGCCAGGGCTGACACAGCAGGGCGTTGCCCCAAGGTATTTAAACCTGTACCTGAGAACAGGAAGGGAAGCCAACTAGGGAGGAGATTTAAGTCCTTTCTCCCTAGAGAGTCTCTGGAGCCAAACAGGTGCAACAAGCCTATTCCAATGGAGCTGGTTGAGGCTGGTCAGGCGGAGGAGCCACAGTTGCCAGAAGATCAGTCCATGGAAGTTGAGGAAAGCCTGGCAGAATATGACCCTGAGTTTGTGGAAACTATGCAGGTAGATTTGGCTTCCACCCACAAGCAGTGAGTGAAATTTGTTTGTTTTGTACTGCTTGAGGAACTATTTTTGATTGCAAGCTAGAGAGTGATTTTTCTTGGGGAGAGGTTTTGTGTACACCCTGGGAGGGAATTGGCAAAACCTATCACTCTCCTGACCTGGCAGTGAGTGGAACTGGCCAGAGGCTTGTGTGGACTTTGGACACCAGTGTGTAGTGAGTACCATGAACTGTATTATGTTTGTATTTCAAAACTGTCTGCGTGGGAGCAGACAGGGCTGCGACTGAGGGGAATTAAACTCTCTGCCACAGCTGAAGTTGAAGCACTGCCGAGAGCAAGTTAAAGACTTTATTTTTGTGCTGTTATTTGCTTTCCCTGTTTGCTACTTTTTGTGTTGCTTTGCCTAAGAACATTCTGACAAGTTTGGGCTATTATTCTTGCAAGACTACTTACCTTGGGACAATAAGGAAATAAACCTAATATTACTTTTCTACAAAAGGAATATTGTAGTGACTTTTGTTGATGAATTTTCTTTTCCTTTTTTTTTTTTGTATTCCTGAGTGGAGTTCGGTCCTGCAGGGTGGCTCCAGTCCGGGCCACACGTCTGGGTGTTATGTTGGTGGCTTATCACTGAGAGCACTATTGGAGCCCTGTCCTGGGCTACAGTGGGCCACAATAGTAATCCTTTATCTGTATCCTTCAATCCCCTTTTCCTTCAGGAAATCATTCAGATTTATGTCGTAATCTCTCTAGACGTCTAGCTGATCACTTCAATTTGAGAATTTCATAATTGTACCAACTTTGATCCCTATGTTGTCATTGTTTTCCTAATAGTTTGTATAGAAGCTATGGTATCTAAAGGGCTTATGCTAAAACTCCCAATCTTAGTGAAAATCTATATTTTTAGTGTCCTGGAACAAGAGGTTATAACATTTCTAAAATTCTAAACGATCCGTGTTTTCTTACTTTGATAATCTTTTTAGAATTTTGGGTTCTAGGACAACGCAATTATAGCCAGCTTAAATGAAAATTAAACAATAAGTGATCTAACCATATTGTAGGTGTCCAATCACCCGGGATAAAATAAAGATTGAGGGATGGCATATCTTTTGAAGGGAAAGACACGAAATCTAAGTGATGGCCTTTTTGATGTGTTTTACTGAAGTGAAGTTTACTGAAGTGTCTTCATTTTCTACATGGAACTTGATATCTCCCAATAGCAAACTATATGAGATGGAAGCAGAATTGTACATATGAAATATTGGTTCCTTCAGGAAGCAGGTGAAGAAACGTGGATGACTTGAGAAGGCTAAGAGGCATTAATAAAAAGGTGAAGAGGAAACAGTGGCATTTGATCATCTATTAACAAAGCCAGTACACCTATGCTTTCTTTCCAATTTTATTTGAACTCATTTAGCCTACCTTCCTAGGATGTGATGAGGTTAACATTAAGTAACCTCCTCCCATAGATCAGGTCACTGGCAAGCTTGATGGACTTCAGGAAAGTGGTAAAAATCTTCCTTTTCCAGTGAAGTGACCTCAGCCCAGTTGCACCATGCAGACTAGAGAGCTGTCTCTTCCCTCTATTCCACTTATCCTAATGGGACCTGTAATCTATTATTGAGCTTCCTTGTAGTCTTGGTCAAACGTATGCTCTCCAGTTGAACCCCCTGTATCGCTCTACTCTCCTGCAGGATAAGGGCATCTCCCCCTCCTTGTTGATTCCATGTTCATCACTATTCTACATGCGCTATGTATGTTAACTTGTAACTGCTCTGAGCTTTTTGGGAGAACGGGATATAAATCTAAATAAATAAATAAAAAGAAGGGAGTCCTAGTAGGCAGGGAAGCCAAAATATCCCAAGATTTCTGGAATGATACATGACACATTTTCATGACTTTAGAAAGAGAGCAAGCTCTTACCAACAGTACTTTCTAAATCATGCCCAGGTCAATATCTAGCCACGACAGTTGATGCTTTTGAAATGTCTTCTGCTGCGCCAAATGAAATCCAGATATTAGGCTCCATGAACTGAATAATGGCTGGATGCAGAAGTGACCAGCAGAACTATCCTGAGTCTGGTGCATTTTGCAGATACTTAGCTGCCTAAAGATAGGAGACTTATTTTCCTGTGTCCACAACTAGAGTGTTATCAACCGGAACAATGTACTGTGTTTACAATTAGATTGCCACTGTCCTGTTTTTATCTCGGCCCCTGTCACGGCAAAACGTGGCCATGTCGGGCAATTGAAAATTGTCAGTGTTTGTGGCAATAAAACAATTTATTATATATATTTTTACGCTGGTCTTCTGGTTTTCTTTTTGGACTGGTTCTGACAGATTTTTCAGATCACATCACTTAGTTTTTTGCTGTCCTAACTCTTTCAATAGCTCTGCAATTAGCAGACTGAACTTTTGCCAAGAGTCAGATAACTCTTGGGCTGTAATAATTCCACCTGTGGAAAGGCAGCACAGGCAGTCCCCGGATTAAGAACATCCGACTTATGTCAGACTCGCTTGTATGAACCAGGGTTCTGCTTCTCCCTTCCATGCCCCAATGCACCCTCATCATCCTTCCCGTGGGTTTTACCTCTTCTGGCCAGTTCCCTCCTCCCAGCCACACTTCTTTTCACAAAGCTGTGAGCAACAGCTCTGCACGCTGCTCACAGCTGACCCAGAAACTTTCCCTCTGATGTCAAAGGGAACGCTTCTGGATCAGCCATGAGCTGTGGCTGCTCACAGCTTTGTGACGAGAAGTGTGTCTGGGAGGAGGGAGCCAGCCAGAACAGCAGTGCTACCAAGGTGGGAGGTGGGGGAAGCATCGTGAACATCTTCCGGCAGTGGCAACATTCACAATTCACTGCTGCACTGGGTCCTGACAGGAGAGAGGGGAGGGGGAGAGAAATGCTGCACCCAATTAGGGAGAGAGAGGAAGGGAGGGAGAATGAAGACCAGGGAAGGGAGAGGAGAGAAAAGAGAGATACAAGATAATGGGGAATTGAGGGAGGGAAAGGAAAGTAGATACCAGACCAGGAGGAGGGAGAGATGCCAGGGAATGAATGAGGAAGAGAAAGAAGGAGAGAATATGCCACATCATGGAGGGGGAAAGAGAGATGGAAGAGAAGGAGAGGAGAGAGATGCCAGGGCATGGGTGGAGGGAAGGGAAGGTGTGGATGCACAGGGGAGCAGTGGAGGAAAAGAGAAAAGGTCTGGTCTGGAGGCAAAGTAGGAGAAGGAAGGCAAAGCTCAGGACCGGGGTAAGTGAAACCTCCTCTCTTTTCTTTCTATTTAAACTACAGTACTTTATTTTGAGGACTGTTTCTATACCGTTTAATGTTTGTATAGACTGTACTGTACAGGAGAACATAAATAGACACAGATACTCACATGATCCGAGTTACATGCAAATTCAACTTAAGAATAATTTTAAAAATTGAACTCATTCTTAACCTGGGGACTGCCTCTATATCAAATCCATAATTCTATGCAAATGGTTTTGAAAATGATCTGTTATCAGCCACTGAGTTCTGAGTTAGAGTTACTGAGCTACTGCTTGTCTTGGATCAGTAGCAGGGAATGTTGCTACTCTTTGGGTTTTGGCCAGGTACTAGTGACCTGAATTGGTCACCGTGAGGACAGGCTACTGGGCTTGATGGACCATTGGCTATTCTTATGTTCTTAGGTTATTTATTTATTCAACTTTCTATACTGGTCTCTCAGGTGAGCTCAGAACGGTTTAGATGAATTTATTCAGTTACTCAAGCATTTTTCCCTGTCTCTCCTGATGGGCTCACAATCTATGTAATGTACCTGAGACAATGGGGGGATTAAGTGACTTGCCCAGAGTCACAAGGAGCAGCATGGGATTTGAACCCACAACCTCATGGTGCTGAGGCTGTAGCTTTAATCACTGCACCACTCTAGAAATCCAAATGTAGTAAAAGTGAGCCAAGTAAAGAAAAAATGAAGCCATTGTGACATCACTGATGAGGTTGGCTCTTAGGCATTGGTGGAATGAGGCATTATGATGTCACAATACCAGCTCAGGTTATCAGAGGCTGAATTTCACACAATTTATTTATTCATTTTTCTCTACCATTCTCCCAGGGGAGCTCAGAACAGTTTACATGAATTTATTCAGGTACTCCAGCATTTTCCCGGTTTGTCCCGGTGGGATCACAATCTATCTAATGTACCTGGGGCAATGGGGAGATTAAGTGTCTTGCCCAGGGTCATAAGGAGCCGGGTAGCTACACTCTCCCCCCAAAGGCATGACATAAATTGCGTTCTGTGGATTGTACGGATCTGCATTCCCAGCAGTCAAGCAGTTAAGACTGAAGGTGTCTAGGAACAGTATGGTTTAATGTATAGGCCCCAGGGAGTGGAATGGCGTTCCACCGTATATACGCCAGCAGAAAGATCTGCAGAATTTTAAAAGATTACGAAAGAGACACCTCATATGTAAAATGAAGTTTGGGATATGAATCTTGAATTGGGGCGCTGGTCGTTTATTATTTTACTGTTTGGAATAGGTCTTGTTAAGATGATGATTATACATGTAGTTGTTGTGACCCACTTTGGATAAGGCGGGATCGAAATCAATAAACTATACGTGACATAAATGAAGAAATGTGAGACCGAATGACTTGCTATGGAAAAGACGCTGGAGTAGGGTTGCCATATTTGCTAAGTCAAAAAAGAGGACCCCACACCTGGCTTATACTTCTGACCCTTGCCACAGACCCTTTTAGCATCTTTTTAACCATTTTCCTCATTTTACTGCAGTCGCCCTTGTGAAAATTAAGTGTCACTACAGTAGATTTCTTTGGTGACATCACTCCAGCTATCAGCTCAAATTTGATCGTATTATGATCACTGTTTCCCAATGGACCCAACACAGTTACCTCCCGTATTGCGTTCTGCATTCCACTAAGCATCAAATCTAAAATAGCTGCACCCCTTGATGGTTCCCAGACCAGTTGCTCAAAGAATCAGTCATTTATGACGTCTAGAAATTTTACTTCCCTAGCGCTCCTTGATGTAACATTTATCCGATCAATGTCGGGGTAGTCAAAATCCCATTTCCAGGAAGTATTGTTAGATGCCGGATCGAGTCTGCAACAAGGATTTGTATAATTCAGACTTATCACCCCTGACGCAGCAGACGGGCGGAACAGGGATTTTTCTGTCAGGTGAGAAAGTTTGGAGTCTGAGTACCTGCTTGTGAATGTGATGCTGTGTACCTAGGAGGAGAACTGTGTTAACGAGCACCGGGTTTAGAACTAGCGGTCTAGTGGGACCCGCAGCTGGAGCAGGAGAGGACAGGGTTTCAGCTAAATCTGGATTTAGTTATGTTTATACCTTGTTTGACTTAATGAAAGTACGGTTTTACGTTTGGTTCTATTGTGGCATGGGAATGGCTAAAGACATAAGCCGTTAAACTGAAGATTGGGGCAGAAATCTCAACAAAATAATTAAATTTTGGATGTGGAGTTTTTTTTAAGATCCATGAAGCCAAACTGAGATCTTTTTTCTTTTGGATTTGTGTTATCTTTTGAAGTTTGAGTGTCTACTGCCCTCAGCGTTGCTAGTCACTAGCCTTCCCTTGTTTGTGCTAGCACATCTCAATTAGTATATATGAACTCGTAACTCTGCTCCCCTGATACTGAGTAGTCAAAATCACCCACTATTATACTGTTGCCCATTTCTCCAGCTTTCCTAATCTCTGAAAACATTTCTTCCTTTGTCTGCTCATTTTGTCCCGGGGGACGGTAGTATAACCCAACCTTTATATTCCTTCCCTTCACACATGGAATTTCTATCCATAAGGATTCCACACTGTGTTCTAAGCCATGCAGAATGTTTATTTTATTTGAGTCAATTCCCTCTTTAACATATAGTGCAACCCCTCCTCCAATTTGATCTACTCTATACTTGCGATATAATTTGTACCCAGGTAACCTAGTGTCCCATTGATTGTCCTCCTTCCACCAGGTCTCCGAGATGCCTATTATATCTATCTCATCATTCAGTGCTATATACTCTAACTCTCTTATTTTATTTTTTAGGCTTCTAGCATTTGTATACAGACACTTCAAATTGTGGTTTTTTTTCTGGTAACTACAGTCTGCTGAGAAGATAGGGAAAATTGGAGTCTTTTACTTTGCCTTCCTTTTAAACCCTCCTGGCTTTCTTTCACCATTATTGGAACCTCTCTACCGGGACTCCCTAAATATCCTGTTTCAATAGTATCCTCCAAGGATACCTCACACCAAACCATCCTCTCCCGTGTGGCTGTCGGCTTTCCCCGCATCTCATTTTAAAAGCTGCTCTCTCTCTTTTTTAGACTTTAGCACCAGCAGCCTGGTTCCATCCTGTTTAAGGTGGAGTCCATCCTTTCGGAACAAGCTCCCCCTGTCCCAGAAGGTTGCCCAGTTCCTAACAAATCTAAATCCCTTATCCCTGCACCATCGTCTTAACCACGCATTGAGACTTTGGAGCTCTGCCTGCCTCTTGGGTTCTGCGTGTGGAACTGGGAGCATTTCTGAAAATGCTACCCTGGAGGATCTAGATTTCAGCTTTCTACCTAAGAGCCTAAATTTGGCTTCCAGAACCTCCCTTCCACGTTTTCCTATGTCATTGGTAGGTACATGTAGCAAGACAGCTGGCTCCTCCCCAGAACTATCTAAAATCCTATCTATGTGATGCGTGAGGTCTGCCACCTTTGCACCTGGCAGGCAAATGACCAGGTGATCCTCATGCCGGCCAACCACCGAGCTATCTACTTGCCTAATGATTGAATCACCAACTACAACAGCTGTCCTAATTTTTCCCTCCTGGGCAGAAGTCCCTGGAGAGACATCCTCAGTGTGAGAGGATATTGCATCCCCTAGTGGGCAGGTCCTAGCTACAGGATTATTTCCTACTTCACCAGGGTGATGCTCTCCTAGGAGACCTCTCTCCTCCAAGGCAGCACAGGGGCAACCAGACTGAAGGTGGGACTTCTCTACAACATTCCTGTAGGTCTCCTGTATGTACTTCTCTGTGTCCCTCAGCTCTTCCAATTCTGCCTCAAGGGAATGTACTCATTCTCTGAGAGCTAGGAGCTCTTTGTAGCGAGCACACACATATAACTTCTCACCAACTGGGAGAAAATCATACAAGTGACACTCAATGCAAAAGACTGGATAGCAACCCTCTTGGTGCTGGACTACTGTATGTATCTTGTTATTGAGCTGATTAATTAATTAACCTTATTAAGCTACTAGGAATATATTAGACTAGTCTTATAGCCCGTTACATTAACGGCTGCTAGAATATATGTGTGTGTCTGTCTATTTCTTTCTCTCTCTCTCCTTAGCCTGTTTCTGTATTTCTGTCTTTCTTTTTCCTCGGCTGTCTAGCACCACCCCTTGGCTGCTCCCCCTGTCCATTCTCCCTTCCTTTTACCTCCCCTGTGTCCATCAGCACCCCTTCACTGCTTCCCTTATCCAGCAGCAGACCTTCTCCCTTTGTTTTACCTCCCCCCCTGGCCAGCAGCATCTCACCAATCTGCACAAATTCATGTTTTATTCAGGTTGACCCGCTTTCTTCTCTGTAATCCACACAGAACTTGTGGAATATTGTAATTGTACTTGTGATAACTCATGTCTCAAGAGATGAAGGAAGTAGAACCAGGAATTTGAATGCTTTTACTTTATTGAGGAAGCGATACAAGGGACAGCTGAATCATGAGACATCTCTACAGGATAATAGGCTTCAATTGCTAGATGATATGGAAGAAGATCCCTTGTATGGAAGAGAAGAGTACAGAGAGGATTCTACGGTGGCCATTTTGCACATTCCTTTGGCTGATAGTGAGGCCAGGACCTTCTAGAAGAGAGAAAAAGACAAATAAATACTGAGCAGAGGCAATCTGAGACAGAAAAATACAAAATCTTTCTGAAGGGATTATCGTGCTCAGTATTGAAGTGGGAGTTACTTCAAGAACACATTGATTAGGTGCTGTTTAGGTCTGAATGCATAACTTTTATTTTGGATTACATGGTTACTTCCTGTTTTTTTATGCTTCTGGTGTTCATACGGTAGATCTCTAATAAAGACCAGTTTCTTTCCTGATCTGTACTAACACCGAAAAACTAGAGGTGATTAGTTCTGGGGAAGGAGGCTGCTAGAAGAGCCAGGTTTGTCCCCTACCTCAGTGGATTTGGACCAAGTCCTCAGGAACCACCTGGCCAGTTGAGTTTTCAGGAAATCCATAATAAAATGGCAAGAGATACGAGGGTTCTTCAAAAGGTTTCTGCACTTTCATACTGTATTTCCATATTTTTTTTAAATATTCTTTTCTGATGGCTTTAAGAAGTTAGTAGGATACTGGGAAAATTGTATCATAAAACAGGGTGATTATGTGGGAGAGTGATGTAATTTCCTTTTGAGATATTTAATAAATAGTGTTTAAAAAATGAAAAGTGTGGAAACCTTTTGAAGATCCCTCATATATTTAACACACCCTTTTCTCCATTGCATGCAAATATCTCTCATGTATATTCATTGTGGGTGTACCGACTGGCCAGGATGTCCCTGAGGACTGGGTTGAAAGCCACTGCTCTACCTCCTTTCCCCAATCCCTCTGCAGTGCCCACAGAAGCAGAGAAAACGCTTCCTTCAGGACTGCTCCCAAAGCCAGCAGGTTGATGCATATTAGAGAATGACATGGGGAAAAAATCTATCCCCTTCACCGCCCCGTCACCGTCGCCGCCATCCCTTTCACCGCCCCGTCACCGCCACTGCCATCCCATTCACCGCCCCGTCACCGTCCCCGCAGCATCCATATAAGCCTTAGTACTGTAATATTTAGCTTATGTCTTCCTTATAAATCAAAGTTCTGGCTGCTGAACTAGAGAAAGAGATGTTCAGCTGGCAGGGCTTTGTTTATAAATTTTTATCAGCACAACTAATATACTACTTTATCCTAAAGCAAAAAAATAAATAAATAAATAGAATTTTTTTTCTACCTTTGTTGTCTGGTTTCTGCTTTTCACATCTTCTCATTCAATTCCTTCCATCCAGTCTTCTCTCTGCGTCTTCCATTTGCTGTTACTGTGCCTCTCCTTTCACCCCCCCCCCCCAATTGGTCCAGCACCCATCTTCTTCTCTTCGCTCCCCCATAGTCTGGCATTTGTCTTATTCCCTTCCAGCGTCTTCTCCCCACTCTGTCTTCCACATTTCCCTTCAGGGTCTGTTCCTCTCTACCCTCTTTCAATGTCTGTTCTATTCCTTTCCACCACCACCCTTCCCTCCCTCCTTTACCATCTGTTCCTTTCTACCACCCTTCAGCTCCTCTCGCATGGCCTATCTATCTACCTCCCTCCCTCTTATTTTCGTGGCACGTTACAATGTAATTTGTGCAAGCCACTGGAGCCTGCGAGCTCGGTCCCTGTCCCATCCCCACAAACTATCTCGCTTCTGTGTTCCTATTTTCCCCATTTCTAATATCTCCCCTATGTATCTGGCATTGCCCCCCTCCCATGTCCATATACCATCCCCATGGCATGTCCCCTTTATGTCTCTGTCCCTATGCCCCATGCACATAATTTCCCCTCTTTCTGTTACCTTCCTGTGTCCAGATTTCCCATATCTTCCTCTTCCATACCAGTGTGTCTCTTCTTTTCAATCCCATCTAGCTTCTTTCCCTCTTTCTTCCTGTCTTTAGTGCTCCCAGTACCTCCTTCCCATGTCTTTAGTGTCCCCAGTGCCTCCTTCCCATGTCCTTAGTGCCTCTTCCTGTCTTTAGTGCCTCCAGTGCCTCCTTCCCATGTCTTTAGTGCCCCCAGTGGCTCCTTCCCATGTCCTTAGTGCCCCTTCCTGTCTTTAGTGCCCCCTTCCCATGTCCTTAGTGCCCCTTCCTGTCTTTAGTGCCCCCAGTGCCTCCTTCCCATGTCCTTAGTGCCCCCAGTGCCTCCTTCCCATGTCCTTAGTGCCTCTTCCTGTCTTTAGTGCCCCCAGTGCCTCCTTCCCATGTCTTTAGTGCCCCTAGTGCCTCCTTCCTATGTCCCTTTCACTGCCTTCCACACTTTGTCCCACCCCCACCCCCGAAGCCTGCCTGTCTACCTCTGTCCCTCCCTCCCTAGCCAAAGCCAGCCTGCTGCCTCCCTGCCGCTCCCCAAAAAAAAAAAAGCCTCCTTCCTTTCCCCCTGCTCTTACCCGCCATGCTGGTGCTGCTAAAGCCGACAGGAAGTCTTTCCGACTTCAATTCTGAAGTCGGAGAGGACGTTCTGCCAGCCAGGCAGTGATTGGCTGGCCCAGAACGTCCTCTCCGACGTCAGAATTGACGTCGGAAAGACTTCCTGTCAGCTTTAGTAGGGGCAGCATGGCTGTAAGAGCAGGGGAAAAGGAAGGAGGCTTTTTTTTTATGCCTGTCCCTTAATCTTGCCGGCCCTGTGCGGATCGGCAGAAATTTCCTTCGGACCGGCGGTTGGAAAACAGTGCTCTACATCGATTCTAAGGTGAGGTGGAGGGAGGGAGATGGTGGAACGCTGCGGGCGGGTGGGGACCGAGCGATCCTTGATTCCCTCACTGCAGAGACAAGTCCATTCACCGATCCACGGGGCGGTGAATGGCCTTGTCCCCTTCCCCGCAGAGATCACAATTTTTTCTTCCCCGTTTCGGAGGGTTACCCGCGGCTAGCTGCAGGTAACAACCACTGTGTCATTCTCTAATGCATATGCCATGGTTATGAAGCTTAGGTCTCCTGCAAAGCTGCATAATGTTGGGGTTCATGGAAGCAACACTGCCACCTTCTGTCAACATGTGGGATCATTTTAATAAAGATTATTTCATAGACCAGAGAGAGGAGGGGAATCAGAGGCCAAGATGAATGTTTGAAACAATATACTCCTCAAAGTGATAGAAAACCAGAGAGAAGGGGGTGGCTAAATGATTGTTAATTGCTGTCTTTTACCTATGCTCAAATTGCTATTACATCTAACAAGAAGAAATTGGATTTACCAGCAATAATGTCCCATGGGATTTCTTTAAGAGGCGATATTAGTCTGCAAGAAAAAAGAAACAAACCAGGTACAGTGGCTACAAGGGAAGAAGGAGAGCGAGATTCTAGAGAAAAGCAGCAAAGTCATTTCAAAGGGATCAACCAATAGAGGCACAAACATGCAACATTTGTACATGCACACGCCAGACATACATAAACACACATGAACACACATGCATACAGAGCTATACACAGTTGCTACAAAGAGCAAGTTTTGCTGCTATAGTAACTCCAAAAAAGAATCGGTTTTGAAATCTACAACAGTTGATAAGAACAAGAACAAAAGTCTGGACTTACCAATAAACCGGAGGATGGAAGATCATGTTTCTAAAGGGAAGAACCTTCCCAGCAACAATGATAAAACAACTACAAACAATCCAAAACATAGCACTGAGACTTATCTATTCATTGAGGAAACACGACCACATCACGAAGGCATACCTCAACTCACACTGGCTTCCAATTCCGGCAAGAATACTATTCAAATTCTACTGTCTACTATTTAAAATCATAAACGGCGACAGCCCAACCTACCTGAACAACCGTTTCATCCAAACTACATCAACTAGACATAGGAAAACCCACATTCCATTCACGTACCCTCCAAGCAAAGAAGTCAAACGGAAAAAACTATATGATGGCCTCCTAGCCACAAAAGCAGCAAAACTCTACAATCAAATCTCCAATCTACTAATTATGACCTCGGACTACAAAACATTCAGAAAAGAAATAAAGACTACTCTTCAAGAAATTCCTGCAAATGACTTAATTTCCTGCATAGACTATTGTAATGCGCTCTATAAGGGTATTACCAAAAAGGAAATAAGACGCCTTCAGATAGTACAGAATACTGCTATTAAGATCATTTACGGCGCAAAGAAGTATGACCATGTCTCTCCCCTTTTAATTGACACTCATTGGCTGCCTGTCGAGCACAGAATTAGTTACAAAATTTTACTGTTAACCCATACTACTCGTTCCAATAGCCAACTTGAATTCATTGATAGACTCCTTATTCCATATCAACCTGCTAAATTGCTCCGATCTACGTTGCAAAACCTTCTTGTTGTACCATCTTTGAAAGTAATCAAACGCTGAGATCTAATAACTTTGCCGTCATTACACCTTCCCTATGGAATTCATTGCCCAACCACTTACGAGCGGAAACCTCGATAAAGCAGTTTAAAGCAAAACTCAAAACATTTTTATGGATGCTTTTGGATAAAACTGTCCTTTTTAGGACTAAATCAGCAATAGTCCTTTTCCCCACCTATTGTTTTAACCCTTAAGTGTGCTTTATTAAAATTATTGTAATTCAACCCTACTTCCCAAATTGTGTGTAGTCAGTAAATGTGTCCTATGCTAAAAGTCAACTAACCTAATATAGTACTGTATAATATTTTAACACCAATTTTTATTTGTGTTTAAAAAGCTTTCTTTTATTAAGGCTGTACACCGCTTAGAAATTTGAATTAGTGGTATAAAAAATGTTTTAATAAACTTGAAACTACCGCTAGCTCCTTCCCAATACCTTTCCGATTCCCCAAAGCAACCTCATCTACTCCATATCTCCCCTAGAAATTACCAGATATCTTTTTCATGTAATACCTTTTTTGTAATTCTTTTTGTAATCCACCTTGAACCGCAAGGCAATGGCGGAATAGAAATCTCTAATGTAATGTATTGTAATGTAAGAACGAGAGCAGAGATTTTAGAGAAAAGCAGCAAAGTTGCTGTTCTGTCAGCAAAGGCATCAATTAATGGAGGCATGCAGACACCTATGAACTCATCTGTGCACACACACATACGCTAACAGATAGTGAATGCAGACAAGAACAGACACACACGTACCGGGAGCATAGCCATGGAAGGTCCCAGGCTCACCCAATTTCACCCAAAGCCCATCCAGAGGCAGTGCACACCAGCTACCAAAGATTAAATATCTCTCAGTACTTTTTCCTCCCTCATCTCACCATAGTGTTTCAGTGAATTATGGGTGCAAGGCCAATCAACACAATGCTGGACCTGTGGGAGGATGGGTTCTGAAAGGAAGGGAGAGAGGTACAGGATGCGAGGGAGAGAAGAAGGCCAGGGGTGAGGTTGGAGACTGGAGTGAAGGGGGAGAGGTGCTGAACCTTCAGGAAAGGTTGAGTAATGGGACGGAGGTACTGCATTTGTGGGCAGGAGGGCTAGGGACAAGAGAGAGGGGAGACTGGGGGCAAGGATGAGAGGTGCTGGACCTACAGGGGGACTGGAGGCAAGATCTGCAAGGGATGGCTGGAGAGTAGAAGGGAGAAATGTGGGAGAAATGCAATGGGGAGGCCTTTAAAGAGGGTCGGGGCTGGAAGGAAGGGAGAGAAGTACTGTTCCATGGGAGGGTTTACAGGGGAGCTGTGGCATGCAGATTGGGTTTTCAGGGGATTGAGTGGGCAGCCTGCTCAACCAGTCAAACCTGTCAAAGAAAACCAAAAGAAATAAAAAAGCAGGGCTCTTGGGCTGGGGATTCTCTGAAACCTCTGAAGACCCTGACAGTACTGATTTGGATTGGCTGTCTTTTGCTTGCTCAACCAATCAAATTCAGAGCATTGCCCTCAGGGCCTTAAGGGGGTGGAGCAAATCCTCCGAATGCCCTGACCACATGCCACTGCAAGGAAGGAAGAAAGATACCAGACCAAGGGGTTGAAGAAAGAGGGAAACAATTGATTAACCCACAGTGGCAGAAAGAGCCAGATGCTGAAGGAAGAGAAGAGAGAGAGAATCAGAAGCTGGATGGGTGGGGTTGGAGAAGAAAGAGGGGAGATGAATGGTGTGGGTGATGGAGAGAGGGGAGAAGAGGGACTCAGAGGAAACAGAGGTGACATAATGGGCATAAGGCAGTGAAACAAAGCTCTTTGTTTGCTCTATGGGGATGGAGTATGACCACAGAGAATGCAGAGTAATGCATTTGGGGATTAATAATCGGAAGGAACCGTATATGCTGGGAGGTGAGAAGCTGACATGCATGGACGGGGAGAGGGATCTTGGGGTGATAGTGTACGAAGATCTAAAGGCAAAAAAACCAGTGTGACAAGGTGGTGGCTGCTGCCAGAAGGATGCTGGGCTGTATAAAGAGAGGTGTAGGCAGTAGAAGGAAGAAGGTGTTGATGCCCCTGTACAGGTCATTGGTGAGGCCCCACTTAGAGTATTGTGTTCAGTTTTGGAGACCGTATCTGGCGAAAGACGTAAGAAGACTTGAAGCGGTCCAGAGGAGGGCGACAAAAATGATAGGAGGCTTGCGCCAGAAGACATACGAGGAGAGACTGGAAGCCCTGAACATGTATACCCTAGAGCAGGGATCTCAAAGTCCCTCCTTGAGGGCCGCAACCTAGTCGGGTTTTCAGGATTTCCCCAATGAATATGCATTGAAAGCAGTGCATGCAAATAGATCTCATGCATATTCATTGGGGAAATCCTCAAAACCTGACTGGATTGCGGCCCTCAAGGAGGGACTTTGAGACCCCTGCCCTAGATGAAAGGAGGGACAGGGGAGATATGATTCAGACGTTCAAATACATGAAGGGTATTAACGTAGAACAAAATCTTTTCCAGAGAAAGGAAAATGGTAAAACCAGAGGACATAATTTGAAGTTGAGGGGTGGTAGATTCAAGAGCAAAGTTAGGAAATTCTACTTTACGGAGAGGGTGGTGGATGCCTGGAAAGCTCTCCCGAGAGAAGTGGTGGAGAGGAAAACGGTGACTGAGTTCAAAGAAGCGTGGGATGAACACAGAGGATCTAGAATCAGAAAATAATATTAAGTACTGAACTAGGGCCGGTACTGGGCAGACTTGCACGGTCTGTATCTATGTGTGGCCCGTTTGGGGGGGGATGGGCTGGAGAGGGTTTTAATGGAGATTTCGGCAGTTGGAACCCAAGCACAGTACTGGGTAGAGCTATGAATTCTTGCCCAGAAATAGCTAAAAGAAAAATTTAAAAAGTTAAATTGAATCAGGTTGGGCAGACTGGATGGACCATTCGGGTCTTTATCTGCCGTCATCTACTGTGTTACTATATATATTATTTGTCATGAGAGGTGGGGGAATATGGAAAGAAAGAGACCATTTTGAACATGGGGAAGGGGTATATGGATACAGAGTGGAGATACTAGATTTTTTGGGGTAAACAGGGACTCAGGGAGATGCTAGACATAGGAGGGCATAGGGACACAAGGGTTGATGCAGGACAGAGAAGCTAGAGATAGAGGGGTGAGGATGGATGTGAGGATATGAACACACAAGAGATACTAGACAAGGAACTATAGGAACACAGAGAAGGGAGTTTCTTAACATGGGAGAAGATAGGAACACAGAAATGGGAGATGGAGGGTGAACATGGAGAGAGAAGAAATGTCAAATGGAGAGGAGATCCTGGTGACTGGTGAGTGAGCTAAGAGAAGATAGAGGGAAGCAGAAATCAGAGACTGAGATCAACTTGATTTGAAAAATAAAATAAACAAGTTTGTACTGTATATCTTGCCAGAGTGGTGTTAGACAAAGCTTGGGACCCCAAAGATCATTACCAGGTTGAGCTGCCTTCAGCTTCCAGTGGGCTTGTGGCTCTCTCTGGCCATGGGGTCAAGTGAAATAGCACTAGTTTTGTTCCTCTAACACCATCCCTGACAAGTGCTATCTTTACATTTTGCACAGTCACCTCTTTCTCTCTTCTCTTTCTCTCTGCTCTGCTTCTGAAACTGACTATGCCTCTTCTGGGGTCAACTTTGGAGATTGTTTTCATAGTCACAGGGTGCTCTCAACCCTGTCTGGTTCTGTCTCTTTACAGAGCTACTAATTTCCAAGCCAACAATCCTGGAAAATCCTGGGTTCTCCTCACCCCACCTTTTAAAAGATGCTTTTAACTATTACTTCTTCCTGACATAAGGCATCTTTAAAGACTCAGTTACCTCCCTGCTTCTGGAACTGTCTTCTGGAGTCAACTTTGTAGATTGGATTCATAGCCATGGTGTGCTCTCAACCCTGTGCTTAGGTCCTCTCATCCTGCCCCTCATCCACTCATCCCTTGGTTCACATTACTCTTATACATCCACTAATCACCCTCGTCAATCCTCCAGCTGATACACACAAGTAAATATCACCACTAATTAAGGCTCCTTCAACCAAACCTCTCACCAATTAACCCTCTTGACTATCACCTATTCACCTTTTCCTTATACCTAGAAACTAATTTGGCCTAGTGGTAGAGCCTCTGCCTCAATACCTAAAGCTGTGATATCAAACTCCAGGTCACTTAACCCTTCACTACCATCCAGTTTGAACAGGGAACCACAAGAATATAATACATAAATCCCATTCCCTCACCCTATTACTCCTAAGTCAAAGTAACCTCTCTACCTCAACCTCCCTCCCTCCCTGCAGACCTTACAATGCACCACCTGACTCTTCCTCTAGACCTACCTGATCTTCCTCACCCATTTCACCTTCTTTTCTTGTTCCTGACCTTAACCAACCTCCCCTTCCAAGCCCAAACCACTGGATTCTTCAAATCCACATGGTCCACTTGGTAAATTCATTTATTAGATATAACACAAATATAAATGAATAAATATCAGTCCATATGACATTTTCCTTTTGTGGTAAATGAATTTGCCAAGTTGTATCTAATAAATGATTTGAAACTCAAACTCTGTCATAGGTTGATGTATACAGTTCCCTCCCCACTTTCTTTTGTTGGAATTAACCGTGGGGTTGTTGGCTCTGTTTCTGTGTTTCCACTCGGTAAATTCACCACCTCCTCATCCCTTTTATCACCCACCTTCTTCATAGTTCTAAAACTCCAACAGTTTCTCCCCCCTCATTCAATCCTCCCCATATTTTCTGACCACATCTCACATTACCTTCATTGCACCTCTCCTACTCTGCTCCATACTTTCCTACTCCTCCTTCTGCTCACTACTGGGGACATCAACCCCAATCCTGGCTCTCCTAGTCAACTCTCACCCCACTCAGGCAGATCATACCACATTTCCAATCTTACTTCTGTTCCTCTCTTCTCCTTCTCTACCTTTCTCACATGCCCTCTGGAATTCTCGCTCTATCTCCAGCTAGATCGCTTATGTCCATGATCTCTCTATTTCTCATTCTTTTCACCTGCTTGCATTAGCTGACTAGCTGAAATCTGGCTGTGCCCTGAAGACCCTGCTTCAGTCGCTGCCCTATATCATGGATGTTACTACTTCTCCCATACGTCTCACCCAGTTGGCCGTGGAGGTGGAAATGGGCTGTTACTCTCCCCCCTTCTGTAGTTTTCAAACCCTTTCCTACCTCACTGCTTCTCCTCCTTTGAGGTCCACTCAGTCTGTCTATTTGCCCCTACCGATCTCAATAGCAGTCATTTATTGACCCCCTGAGAAATCTCTTTTTTCTTTTCTCACTGAGCTTTTAGGGGTTTATTTAGACCAAAATCAAATTAATGCACTAGTTAGGAAAACCTTTTTTATGCTATGGAAATTGCAATCGATTAGGGCATATTTTGATCCTTCCTCATTTAGACTACTGGTACAATCATTGATTTTGAGTTCCCTGGATTATTGTAACATCATTTATCTAGCCTCCAGTAAAAAGAATATCAAAAGGTTGCAGATCATTTAGAACAGGGCTGTTCGGTTGATTTTCACCTTCAAAACATTTGATTATGTAACTAATTTCTATCAGAAGCTACGTCAGATCCCAGTTGAGGCAAGAATATTAGTCAAGTTAGAATGTACCTGTTATAAGACATTGTTTGGCCCTTATCCCTGCTTAAATTAAATATCACTTTAAATTTACTGACAGAAAATGTTTTTCTCGGCATTTCAGATTTACTTTTCCTATTGTAAAAGGTTACATACACAAAAGATTTTTCCATAGAATTTCATCTTTTCAAGCTATATCATGGGATAAACCCTTTTCTGTCCTGATAAACTCTAACTCCAATCTTTCCTTTAGAAAAATGCTAGAGGCCTACTTATTTGAGAAATTTTTCTGAATGTGATTATAATACTCTGGGCCTATACAGTCTCTTGATTGTTATTAACCTCATTGAACTGAGAGGTTACTGCGGTATTTAAGTGAATTTGTTATGTTATGTTGACTCCTGGCTCTCTGTCTTTTTTGAACCTTCGTCATCTTCCCTCATCGTTGGTGATTTTTAACATTCATGCTGAGAATACTACAAACTCCTACATCTCAAAGTTCCGTGCTCTCAATATCCTCTTTCAACCTCCAGCTGTGCTCCAGCACCCCTACACACCAAAAAGGCCATTGCCTTGAACTTGTTCTCCTCTCTGACTGCTCCATCGTCAACTTCTCTACCTAAACTCTTCTGCTCTCTGTCCATGATTTCATAACCTTCATGACTCATCACCCTGAACCCCCAGAAATGATCGATCCTCACCAATAATTTCAGGAATCTTCAGTCTATTGACCTATGTACTCTCTTTGCCATGATCCTCTCCCCCCCCATTTCAAACACTACATTATGTAAATATGTGACTGAAGCAAGTCTTCCTATAATTCTATTGTCTACTTCGCACTGGACACCCTAGCTTATCCCATTTCATGCCCTGTAAGGCGTGCCAAACCCCAGCCCTGGCTGACTTTCATGATCTGCCACTGAGACCACTTCTTTTCTCCTCTCGGTGCTCTAATTTTTTCCCCACCGGTTCCAGTAACACATCTATGCTGATGACTCACAAATCTACCTCTCTACACCTGAAATTTCTACAGGAATCCAGACCCGAGTCTTGGCCTGTCTCTCTGACATTGTTACCTAGATGTCTCGTCACCCTCTAAAATTAAACATGGCCAAGACTGAACTCTTTTTTTCTTTCCTCCTAAACCCACTACTCCTCTTCTCCTATTCTCTATATCCGTGGATAACACTCATCCTCCCATCTCTTCAGATTGCAACCTTGGGGGTCATCTATAGCTTGTCACTCTACTCCTCGCATATCCAACAGACTGCTATAACTTGTCATTTCTTTCTCTATAATATTGCTAATATCCATCTTTTTCTTTAAGTGTACGCTGCCAAGACCCTTATCTATGCTCTCGTCACCTCTCATCTAGATTACAGCAATGTGCTTCCTTCGGGTCTTCTGCTAAGCCATTTCTCTCCCGTTCAATCTGTTTAAAATGCTGCTGCATACCTCATATTCTGTCGGGGCATGGCAGGTATAGGATGTTACAGTAGTCCAGAAGTCCCAGTATTAGCATTTGGACCATTAGTCTGAAATGTTTAATTGTTGAAGTATTTTTTTGGATTTTTCTCAATTTGTATATGGTTGCAAATGCCTTCTGGACCGGTTTGACGATTTACAGTTGCATGGTGCAGCCTTTGTCTATCATTATTCCCAGCAGTTTTAGGTGGGTTGTAGGGATATAAGATGGAGTTTATTTCTAAGTTTGTTATGGTGGGGTTTTTGTTTTTTTCTACAAGTAGGAATTTGGTTTTGTCTTGGTTCAGCTTTAATTTGTGGTCTCTCATCCATTGTGATATTGTTTCTAGCGTAGTGTCTAGTTTGATTGTTGTGTTGTTGGTGGATTGGTCATAAGGCAGGATGATGGTGACATCATCTGCATAGCTGTATGAGGTTATGCCTAGTTTGTCTAGGCATGTGTCGAGTGTGGTTATGTAGAGGTTGAAGAGTGTTGGGGATAGTGGAGAGCCTTGGGGGATTCCGCAGGGGTTGTTCCAGGTTTCTGACTGTTCTTTCTTTGCTTTGACTCTGTATTTCCTTCAAACCAATTGTAGACTCTGCCTAATATTCCTATTGCCTCCAGTGTTTGTAGTAGCATGTCGTAATCTACCAGGTCAAACGCTGCGGTGAGCTCGAGTTGAATGAGCAGCAATTTTTTGCCTTTGCTTAGGTGTTGTTTGGCTGTATCTAGGAGAGAGAGTAGTAGTGTTTCTGTACTGTGTTGGCCTCTGAAGGCAGATTGTGTGAGGTGGAGCATGTTGTGGTGAGGCATTTTGCTACGAGTCCTTCCATTAGCTTGGCGTATAGCGGTATTGAGGCTATGGGTCTGTAATTGGATGTTTGATCTGTGGCTCCCTTTGGGTCTTTCAGGATAGGGGTTATGATGATCTCAGTGAGATCTTGTGGCAATTGGCCCTCTTTCAGCATGTAATTGATCCACTGCAAGAGGTGTGCGCTAGAGAATGACACGGTGAAAAAATTGGTCCCCGTCACCGCCCCGTCCCCGTCTCACCATCCCCGTCACCGCCCCGTCCCCGTCTCACCATCCCCGTCACCGCCCCGTCCCCGTCTCACCATCCTCTTCACCGCCCCGTCACCGCCACTGCCACCCCATTCACCGCCCCGTCACCGCCACTGCAATCCCATTCACTTTTCTTTATTTACGTATAAAGGAAACATTCTTTAAAACTTTAAAACTTTAAAACTTAGTTAAATATTAGTTAATAACTATACAAAAACAAAACACGCAGAGAAAAAATTAATTAATATAAATTCTCAAAACTGACACATTTTGATCACTAAATTTAAAATAGTTATTTTTCATACAGTTTTTCAATCACTAATCGCGGCAAAGATCTCCCTGCCGTGATTAGCATAGTGACCGCGGCTACGGCTGCAAGTCTCCCCTCCCCCCAGCGATCACGGCAGGAGGGCACCCAACCCCTCCTGTAGACCCCCCCAACGGCCCTCCCGACAATCGCAGCAGAAGGGTACCCAACCCCTCCTGCCGGTTCTCCCAATGGCCTCCCCTAAGATCGCCGGCAGGAGGGTACCCAACCCCTCCTGCTGGACCCCCCCCAACGAACCCTCCCACCCCGGAACCCCCTTAGTCTTACTTTCCAAGTTGGACCGGACGGCTCCTCACACGTATGGCCAGCAGGCCTGCCTCCGTCCAAATGAGGCAGGCCCGCCCCTACCCTGCCCAACCCACAGGATCCTAGGGCCTGATTGGTCTAGGCACCTAAAGCCACTCCCGCTATAGGAGGGGCCTTAGGTGCTTGGGCCAATCAGGCCCTAGGATCCTGTGGGTTAGGCAGGGGAGGGGAGGGGCGGGCCCGCCTCATTTGGACGGAGGCAGGCCTGCTGGCCAGACGAGCGAGGAGCTGTCCGGTCCAACTTGGAAAGTAAGACTAAGGGGGTTCCGGGGTGGGAGGGTTCGTTGGGGGGGGGGGTCCAGCAGGAGGGGTTGGGTACCCTCCTGCCGGCGATCTTAGGGGAGGCCATTGGGAGGACCGGCAGGAGGGGTTGGGTACCCTTCTGCTGCGATTGTCGGGAGGGCCGTTGGGGGGGTCTACAGGAGGGGTTGGGTGCCCTCCTGCCGTGATCGCTGGGGGGAGGGGAGACTTGCAGCCGTAGCCGCGGTCACTATGCTAATCACGGCAGGGAGATCTTTGCCGCGATTAGTGATTGAAAAACTGTGAAACACACGGTAAATAGCGGTTCCTAGAAGGGGGTACATTGGCCCGCGGGGACAAACCTGTTCACCGTTTCCGCGGTCGGTGAATGGCCTTGTCCCCGTCACCGCAGCGACTGCTAGTTTTCTTCCCCGTTTTCGGCAGTGACCCGCGGCTTAAATGCGGTGGCCGCGGGTAAACCGCCACCGTGTCATTCTCTAGTGTGCGCAGAATCTAATTCTGGCGGTTTTTAATAGGTATGGGGACAGTAATTGAGGTTCCAAGCTACATGACTGTATTTTTGGTAGAGTCTGTCTAGGTCGAGCCATTGTATGTCTTGGAAGTTTGCCCAGATTCTGTCTGCTGCGCAGGATTCTGTTTCTGTGGGTGGTAGAGAAATGTCATCGAGGTAGTTTGGGGTCCTGGTGAAGGTATTTCTAGCATTTGAGATTTTGTTTCTGAAGAATTCTGCCAGTTGGTTGGCTGAGGGGGGTGGGGTAGTTTTGGTAGCTAGGAAGGGTTTGAAACATAGAAATATGATGGCAGATAAAGGCCAAATGGCCCATCTAGTCTGTCCATCCGCAGTAACCATTATCTCTTTCTCTCTCTCAGAGAACCCACATGCCTATCCAAGGCCCTTTTGAATTCAGATAAAGTCTCTGTTTCCACCACCTCTTCTGGGAGACTGTTCGACGCATCTACCACCCTTTCCGTAAAAAAGGATTTCCTTAGATAACTCCGGAGCCTGTTGCCTCTTAACTTCATCCTATGCCCTCTCATTGCAGTTACCTTTTAAATGAAAGAAACTCAACTCGTGCACATTTACATTACGTAGGTATTTAAACGTCTCTCAATTACTAAATAGTAATGACAGTAGAATAAATAATTAAAGAAATGTCACCCACCAGCAGTGGACTCAATTTCTCAGATCTAACTTTCAAACCAAACAGGTGGAGAGAAAGCCTCAAGTATTATGGCACGTAGCAATCATTGATGATTTTAAAGCTCACCTTATTTTTGTCATTGGCAAAAAACTCACACCACAAAAGAATGTCAGGCTCTCGGAGAAATATAGAACCCACTACTGTGCACAGTAGAAAAAACTATTTTTTAATTTTTTTTAAGTTTTATAACTCTTAATCACACCCGAGGCATAGTGATGTTAGATACCAGCAGTGGGCTGCGGGGGAACTAATTTCCCTTGGCCAATTTTTGGTTGAGGGTAAACTGCTCTCAGCTGATTACATGAAGGAGGAGTTTGGTCTTACTGCCTCTGAACTTCTCCAATATAATCAAGTCATTTCTTTTATTAATCGGAGGGCCATGCCTGATGTTCAGAAGGACTCTGTAGCCTGGGACAAGGTGTGGGTGGAATCTAGTGGGCGGGGGTGTATATCCAGATTGTATAGATTACTGATTCATCAGGATACTCTGCCAGTGCAGTATTTTGCTCACTGGGAGAGTCTGACCCCGAAGCAGTGGCAGTCTACTGTGCACTCCCTTCTTCAGTTTTCAATCGCCAGTAATATGGTGGAAAATTGCTACAAATTACCATACCGGTGGTATTATAAGCCATTATGCTTACATAAACTCAAGCCTAGTATATCAGACCGCTGCTGGTGCTTATGTGGTACCCAGGGCTCTTTGGAGCATATCTGGTGGACCTGCCCCCAGGCCAGTAACTATTGGAATATGGTGTTTGCCTTGATATCTGATATATGTGGGGTGATTTTGGTGAAACATATGGACTGTACATTGTGAAATATGGAGCTTGTGGGAGTGCTTCTTAATTTTGCTAAACTGATAGCGACGTTTGTGACTGCTGCCCATCTGGTGTTGGCCGCTGTCTGGCGTCAAGTCTCGACACCATCCCAGGCTCAAGTGTTACAAAAAATAGTCTATTTTTTAAGCATGTCCAAGCTCACGGTTATGAAACATCACCGCCAGCTGAGGCTATTGCAAAACTGGAAGCCTTATATTGACTGGTGTGAATGAAGAGGGAAACCTATGAACTCTTGTTGGTGACCATGAGCCTGCACAGAAATTCGGGGGGGGGGGGGGGAGGGGATATTTGTACTGTCTGAAGTTATTTGATATGCATTGTTTCTAAGAGTTATGTTACAACATTGTGTTACAATGCTTGCTGTATTCGTATGCATCTGAAAAATTTTCAATAAATTTTCAATAAAATAAGGTTTAAAAAAAGACAGAATTATAGACAGACAGACAGAAATATGCTGTTAGATACAGACATGCAGACATACAAACAACACACGCAGACATACAAACAGATAAAAACACTGGTTACAATTTAATATATGTCACATCTAGAATAGTTCAGAAGAAAAAATAATAAGATCAAAGGTTTGGGCTTACCACACTGTTAACAGCTTTACACTAAAGGGAAAAAAGAGACCAGTGATATTAGAGAAGAACGTCTCATGGGAAAATTTCAAAGCAGCAAAGTCACTTTATTGGCATCAAATGCCCAAGTCCGGTCCTCAATCCACAATGAATATGCATGAGAGAGATTTGCCTGCATTGCCTTCTTGGTATGCAAATCTCTCTCATGTTCAATGTGGATATCCTGAAAACTTGGCCTGCCAGTAGATCTCGAGTACCGGATTTGGGCAGCCCTGGAATAGAGGGAGATAGAAATAGACAGAAATAGGACAGAATTATAGACAGGCAGACAAAGATATGCTGTTAGATACAGACATGCAGACATAGAAACACGCACACGCATATATACAGACAGATATAAACATTGGCTACAATTTAATATATGTCACATCTAGAATAGTTCAGAAGAAAAAAGAAAGAGATCAAAGGTTTGGGCTTACCGTATCTTGAATATTGGCACCCTAAAGGGAAGAAAGAGAGCAGTGATTCTAGAGAAGAACTTCTCATGGTAATGTTACAAAGCAACAACCCACTCTGTTGGGATCAATCGACAGAGGAAGACAAACATGAACATACACACAAAGGTAGACATACATATGTTCACAGATATTGTCACACCCACACTCTCTGCGAACACCCTGAGCTGTCGGGTAGTGACACGAAGTTTGTTACTGGTGTGGTCCCTTTAGAATTAGGGTCTCCTTTCAAGTTGGTAGCCGCTGGCATATGCCCAACTAAGCTTATTCCCCAAGGGCTTTGAAAAAACTCATGCTTTGTCAGAATGGCCTTGGTGCAAACTAGAGAATGATACGGTGGCGGGTTACCCGCGGCTAGCCGCGTTTAGCTGCGGGTAGCCCGCCGAAACGGGGAAGAAAAAATAGTGGCCTCTGCGGGACGGGGACAAGGCCATTCACCGCCCCGTGGAGCGGTGAATGGACTTGTCCCCGCAGTGAGGCAATCAAGATCACGCGGTTCCCGCTATCTCCCTTCCTCCACCTCAACTTTGAACTGAAGAGCAACCGCCGGTTGAATTTCTGCCGGTCCGCATGAAGAAAAAAAAAAAAGCCTCTCCTTTTCTCCTGCTCTTATCGCCATGCTGCAGCTACTAAAGCCGACAGGAAGTCTTTCCGACGTCAATTCTGATGTCGGAGAGGACGTTCTGGGCCAGCCAATCGCTGCCTGGCTGGCCCAGAACATCTTCTCCGACTTCAGAATTGAGTCGGGAAGACTTCCTATCGGCTTTAGTAACTGCAGCATGAGCATGGCGATAAGAGCAGGGGAAAAGGAAGGAGGCTTTTTTTTTTTTTTTTTTAGCGGCAGGGAGGCAGCAGGCTGGCTTTGGTTAGGGAGGGAGAAAGGTAGGCAGGCAGGATTCGGGTGTAGGGGTGGGGGTAGGACAAAGTGTAGAAGGCAGTGAGAAGGACATAGGAAGGAGGCACTAAAGACATGGGAAGGATGCACTGGGGGCACTAAAGACAGGAAGGGGAACTAAAGATATGGGAAGGAGGCACTGGGGGCACTAAAGACAGGAAGGGGCACTAAGGATATGGGAAGGAGGCACTGGGGGCACTAAAGACAGGAAGAGTTACTAAGGACATGGGAAGGAGGCACTAAAGACAGGAAGGGGCACTAAGGACATGGGAAGAAGGCACTGGGGGCACTAAAGACAGGAAGGGGCACTAAGGACATGGGAAGGAGGCACTGGGGGCACTAAAGACAGGAAGGGGCACTAAGGATATGGGAAGGAGGCACTGGGGGCACTAAAGACAGGAAGAGTTACTAAGGACATGGGAAGGAGGCACTAAAGACAGGAAGGGGCACTAAGGACATGGGAAGAAGGCACTGGGGGCACTAAAGACAGGAAGGGGCACTAAGGACATGGGAAGGAGGCACTGGGGGCACTAAAGACAGGAAGGGGCACTAAGGACATGGGAAGGAGGCACTGGGGCACTAAAGACAGGAAGGGGCACTAAGGACATGGGAAGAAGGCAGTGGGGGCACTAAAGACAGGAAGGGGCACTAAGGACATGGGAAGGAGGCACTGGGGGCACTAAAGACATGGGAAGGAAGCACCGGGGGCACTAAGGACATAGGAAGGAAAGAGGGAAGGAATAGAAAGGGACAATTCTTGGGCCTGAGTGCAGAAGGAAAGAAATGAAAGAAAGGATACACAGACAGAAGGAAATGCAACCAGAGACTCATGAAATCAATCACCAGACAGCAAAGGTAGGAAAAATGATTTTATTTTCAATTTAGTGATCAAAATGTGTCAGTTTTGAGAAGTTATATCTGCTGTCTATATTTTGCACTATATTTGTTTATTTTTCTATAGTTACTGAGGTGACCGAGCTTGCGGAGATGGGGCGGAAACAGGGTTTTTAAATTTTAGTCCTAGTAGTTTGCCGGTCTACAAAATAATTTTTTTATTTCTGCCGGTTCACGGGTGTAAAAAAGTTGAAAAACACTGATGTAGAGTATGCCGGCTTTCTTTTTCGCCCAGCCGCACGTGTTCAAAAAGCCACGCTTGCACAGCTGCTCGAGTTGATCAATCTTCTCCTCTCTTACAACTTCCTGTTTCCGGTTGCATCAGAGGAGAATATTGAACAAATGAGCACCCGCACGTGCGGCTGGGCGAAAAAGAAAGTCGGCATACTCTACATCTAAGGTGAGATGGAGGGAGGGAGATGGCGGAACACTGTAATCGGTCGGGTGTCTGCTGTTTTTGTATCACTGCCTGCCTGCGCTCAGGTTCCAGATTCTCCTGCATTTTTAGTGTGCACAATTGACCTGATTCGAGCTATAGGTGAACATGGGGGACACGTCATTGCAAGGGAGGACAAGTCAATTGATTTATTTTATGTTCTGTTTTTACTACAGGGCAGATGCACTGAAACAGATTCTCAGTGCAGTAGTAGTAGTAGTGGTGGCAGGATTCTCTTCTGTCTTCATGGTGTTTCACAGTACTGAGGCTTATATGGATGCTGCGGGGATGGTGACGGGGCGGTGAATGGGATGGCAGTGGCGGTGACGGGGCAGTGAAAGGGATGGCGGTGACGGTGACGGGACGGTGAAGGGAACGGCAGTGACGGGGCGATGCAGAGGATGGTGGGCCGGGGACGGTGCAGTGATGGGGACAGATTTTTTCCCCTTGTCATTCTCTAGTGCAAACATAAGCTTTTATTTGGCCACCGGCCGTGGAATTATTGTGCCACTCCAGGTTTTCCTGGTAGCATGAACATCATACACAAACCAACAGAAAAAGTTCATTTCACTACTGGTCACCCAGTAATCAGCTCTGGACTTGGTTGATAAACCACATACAGTCCTTAGTATTTCATGAGGCTAGAAGGTGAAACAGTTAGCACAAATAACTTTCCACTGTGGCTTTACAGAAGAGACATTCCTGTTCATGTCTGAGAAATATTCTGTGCTGTCCTGCAGTGCACTTACTCTCTCCAGCTGGGCTGGACTTTCTCCCTAGGCCCGAGCAGGCTTTTCCCTGAGAGGGGGTTAATCTCCTTCTCCCTACGAGGCAGGCAGACTAATTGAGTTAGTTAGTTGCTATGGCAATCTCTTTACAGCTGGACATTTTCACGGAGTCCTGAAGCCAGGAAACTCTGGGGTTTAAACTAGCCAGCATTACAGCCTGGCATTTGGTTCAGCTGTGAACATAACCTGAAGAGGAGATTACTGTATCCTTTACAAATTCCAGCCCACTGGCATGTGAAATTGCAGTACAGGATTATTTTCCCTAGTAATTCCCACAGTCATTAATTCAAAGAGCAAACAGAGAAATACAGCCAAAACAAAATCTCTGTTCACAGACCTTTTCCAGGTTATTCAGCTCTCCATTTTCTCTGACCAGCTTTCCTGTATAGCCCCACCTTCCTCCAACATCATTGGATCTGGGGGAAGGAATTCGGTGGCCAAATTACCAGCCTGTTCCTCAGTCATTTCCCAGTCAGTGCTAAGGAACTGCTCAGCCCCGTCCTGCCTCTGCTCTACTGCCAAGCCTCGTTCTGCTCCTCCTCCTTCCTCCCTTTGCTCTCTGATGAGCCTGGCTTTAAGCTGAGGGAAAGAACCACTCCCCCTTGGCTTTAGATGGGGGAAGGGAATTCCTTCCTCAGCCCATGCCGTTTCTCTGAGGGGAAACTGCTTGTGAGCTTTCTGCCTTACAGGCAATGGACAATAGCAAGGCAGCTTCTTCCTGCCTGGCTTTGGGACTGCTTCAGGTAAGTCTAAGCCTTCCTGTTCTATTTCCATTTCATTGTCACTCACCAGGTAGTCAGCTAATTTATTGACCTGGGCACTGACCTGGTCAGTCCTTCTGCACTGGGGTTTGTATACTTTCCTTCCTTTCCCTGTGGCAAACCTTGGGAAAGACGTCCGTTTGTCACAATATGAAGCCAGACACTCACACGCACGCAAAGGTAGATAGAGTGGCTGCAAAGAGCAAGATTTTCTGATACAATAACACCAATTCAATATTTTTGTCTTTGCCAATAGTTCAGAAAAACAAAAGCTTGGATTTACCACACTAGTAACCTAAAGGGAAAAATGAGGGGAGTGATTTTAGAGAAGAACATCTCAGGGAAGGTCACAGAGCAGCAAAGTCACTTTATTCGCATCAATCAATATAGTTTGACAGACAGAAATATGCTGTTAGATACCAACATGCAGACATGGAAACACACATACGTATATATATATATATATATATATATATATATATATATATATATATATATAAACAGATATAAACACTGGCTACAATTTAATATATGTCGCATCTAGAACAGTTCAGAAGAAAAAGAATAAGATCAAAGGTTTAGGCTTACCGCAGTGGCAAGACTGGCACCCTAAATGGAAGAAAGAGAGCAGTGATTTTAGAGAAGAACTTCTCATGGGAAAGTTACAAAGCAGCAACTCACTGTGTTGGGATCAATCAATAGAGGTAGATAGACATATGAACACACACACACACACACACACAGAGGTAGATGCACATATACTCACAGATACAGACAGAAACACATAGAAATACAGACACAGGTATGAACCCAGACACTCACACACACAGAGATGTAGATAGAGTGGCTACAAAGAACAATATTTTCTGATACAAAAACACCAATTCAATATTTTTGACTTTGGCAATAGTTCAGAAAAACAAAAGCTTGGACTTACCACAGTTTGAGCCTAAAGGGAAGAAAGAGAGTAGTGATTTTAGAGAAGAACAATTCATGGGAAAGTCACAGAGCAACAAAGTCACTTTATTGGCATCAATCAAAAGAGGTAGATAGACATATGCTTACAGATACAGACAGAAACAAACAGAAATACAGACACGCACATAAACATAGTGGTAGACAGAGTAGCTACAAAGAGCAAGAAATTAGGGAGTCTATCAAACTGTGTAAAAGAGTAATAATGGGATGTTTGAAGTCCCCCAATATTGACTGGTAAATGTATCATCAGGGCATGCTAGGGAGATACAATTCCTTAATGAAATCAAGGACTGCTTTATGAATCAGCTAGTTGAGGAACCGACAAGATTTACATAAGAACATAAGAACTGCCTTCTCTGAATCAGACCTAGGTCCATCTAGTCCGGCGATCTGCACACGCGGAGGCCCATTTAGGTACTCCTTTATGGAGACCCGGATTTCCCATATCCCTCAATATGATTAGCAAGAAGGTATGCATCCAACTTGCGTTTGAAACCCAGAACAGTAGTCTCTATCACAACCTCCTCCGGGAGAGCATTCCAAGTGCCCACCACTCGTTGTATGAAACAGAACTTTCCGACGTTAGTCCTGAACCTGCTGCCGCTCAGTTTCAGGCTATGACCTCTTGTCCATGTCACATCTGAAAATGTTAGTAATGCTGATTCCTGGTCTATTTTGTCAAATCCTTTTAATATTTTAAAAGTCTCTATCATATCCCCTCGCAGTTTTCTCTTCTCGAGGGTGAACAGTCCCAGTTTCTCGAGGCGTTCTCTGTAGCTCAAATTCTCCATACCTTTGACTAGTTTCGTGGCTCGCCTCTGCACCCTCTCCAGCAGAGTTATATCCTTCTTAAGGTATGGAGACCAGTGTTGGACACAGTATTCTAAGTGTGGTCTGACCATTGCTCTATAAAGTAGCATTATAACTTCTTCCGATCTACTCGTGATCCCCTTCTTAATCATGCCCAACATCCTGTTTTGCTTTTTTCGCCGCCGCCACACATTGAGCCGAAGGTTTTAGGATTCTATCAATCACTACCCCCAGACCCTTTTCTTGTTTGCATTTGGTTAATGTCACCCCAACATCCTATATTCATGTTCTTTGTTTTTCTTTCCCAGATGCATCACCTTGCATTTGTCTAAGTTAAAATTCATCTGCCACTTTTTCATCCACGTTTCCAGCTGGTTGAGATCCTTCTGCAGATCCTCGCAGTCTCTTTGAGCGCCAACCACCTGACATAATTTTGTATCATCTGCAAACATGATTATATTGCATGTTGTTTCCTTTTCCAGGTCATTTATAAAAATATAGAACAAGATAGGCCCAAGAACCGAGCCCTGAGGCGCGCCGCTAGTCACTTTCTCCCAGTCCGAAAATTTCCCATTTATGCTCACCCTCTGCATTCTGTTTTCTAATCATTTGCTGATCCATCTGTGCACTTCTCCTCCTATTCCATGACTTTGTAATTTAGTCTTGAGCCTTGCGTGCGGGACCTTGTCAAATGCCTTCTGAAAGTCCAAGTAAATTATGTCCACTGGATCTCCCCTATCCATTGGTTTGTTCACCTTGTCAAAGAATTGTAGTAAATTTGTCAAACATGACTTCCCTTTCCTGAAGCCGTGTTGACTAGCTCTTATCAGGTTGTGATCCTCCAAGTGTTGTACAATGGTATCTTTAATTAGTGCTTCAATTATCTTTCCAAGAACCGAGGTGAGACTCACAGGTCTGTAGTTTCCTGGTTCCCCTCTTGTTCCTTTTTTGAAAATTGGGATGACATTTGCTATCTTCCAGTCATCTGGTATTTGCCCGGTTTTTATTGACATGTTAGCCAACGATTGTAATAGTTCCCCAATTTCTACCTTAAGTTCCTTTAATACTCTCGGGTGAATTCCATCCGGTCCAGGGGATTTATCACTTTTTAGTTTGTCAATCTGGAAGTATACCATGTCCAACTCCACATTTACTGTTGTTAGGCTTTCCTCAATGTCGCCGGTGAATATATTCCCTGTGTCTGGCATTGTTGTTCTGTCCTCATTCGTGAAGACAGAAGCAGAGAATGAATTTAGCCTATCGGCTACCTGTTTGTCTTCTTTAATTGTCCCTTTCCTTTCTTGGTTGTTGAGAGGGCCCACTGCCTCTCTTGCTGGTTTCTTTCCTTTCACATATCTAAAAAAGGGTTTTAAGTTTTTTGCTTCCTGGGCTATCTTTTCTTCATAGACCTTTTTTGCTTCTCTTACCACTTTATGACATTTTTTCTGGTCGGTTTTGTGACAGTTCCAGGCCTCCGTTGTTTTTTCCCGTTTCCATTTTTTAAACGAGTTCCTCTTTTCCCTCACTGCATCCTTCACCTCTTTGGATAACCAAGCTGGTTCACCTTTGTTCTTTTTTCGCCTTCCTTTGGATATCCTTGGTATGTAAAGACTGTGCTTCTGTGATTGTTTTTTTCAGAAGAGACCATGCTTGATCAGCTGTTTGGATTTCTGTTTTTCCCTTCTTCAGCCATTTTCTAACCGTGGTTCTCATACTGTCGTAATTTCCTTTTTTGAAATTTAAAGGTTGTGGCTTTAGTCCTGATTGGTTTCCCCTTACCGATGCAAATGGTAAAATTGATCATATTATGATCGCTTGTCCCCAACGGGGCTGTTACCTTCCAGTAATGCCATTTATGACCGCTGCCTCTAGTCGGTTCTCCTACCATTTGTTCAAGGAAGCAATCTCCTATCAGTTCGAGGAATTTTGTCTCTCTGACGCAGATTGACGTTCCCAGTTTCCAGTTTATCCCCAGAAAGTTGAAGTCCCCCATGATCATCACATTTCCTGATTTACATCCATGGTTAATTTCTTCCATCATTGCTTTGTCGATTTGCTCAGACTGTCCCGGGGGTCGATAATAGAGGCCAATTTTTGTGTCTGCTTCTTTTTGTCCAGGAATCTTTATCCAGAGGGACTCTAGTTTACCATCTACTTCTGATTCTCCTTCTCTGTTAGACTCTATGTCCTCTTGGACATACAGGGCAATACCTCCCCCTTTTTGCCCAATCCTATCTCTTCTGTATAGTTTATATCCTTGCAATGCCGTGTCCCATTCATTTTCTTCATTCCACCATGTTTCCGTTATTCCTATTTTGTGATGCCTTTCTAGGTCTAGCTCTTAGTAGAGCCTATGAATTGGTGAAGAAGGTAACAGTGTTGTTGCCACTTGATAACAGTGATCATAAGATATTCAGATTTAATATAATCCCTGGAATAAGTTCACACAGGAAATCTAGTACAACAGCACTTAACTTTGAAAAAGGAGACTATGATAACATAAGGAGAATGGTAAAAAAGAGACTTAGAGGTACAGCTGTAAAGGTCAAAAATGGACATCGGGCGAGGATTTTATTCAAAACTACCAAAACAACAAAATCCAAATAGCACCAAAAGGTTCCACAAAGGAAATGGCTTCCTCTACAGTACAGATGTCAGTTTAAAAGTTTGTCTATAGCCTTCAAAGCTCTTCATCTTTCACAACCCTCTGATTTAGCTTCTCTCACTGTACCTTGTACTCCGTCACGTTTACTTTGTTCCATTGATTCCAATAGACTTGATCTTCCTTTCCCAAGAATGGCCCACTACGAATCTACTCATTCCTCTGCATACTTTTCTCTCTCTCCATTGTTTTGGAATAATCTTCCACCTTATATTAGATCTTAGCAATCCTTTTCCAAGTTTAAATCACTTTGGAAGACTTATTTTTTTCAGGGAAACTGTGAATGATATTCATTGCATCAGTATTCTATTATTACATTTTAACCATTTTAATAGCATATTTTTAATGTTTTTTATTTTCATTGTAAGAATGTCTCTTGTTTGATTGTTTATCTTTCCTATTAATATTGGTGTTCTTTTCATTGTGATTTGTTTTGTAAACCGCTTTGATCTTTTGCATTAAGGGGGACATCAAATGAGAAATAAAAATAAACAATTAAAACAACCAAAATATTGTGGGACAGAAGTTCAGATGTACCAGTTTGTAGTTTATTAAGTGGCCAAATAACTTGAAAATAGTAGGCTGGTATCAAAATATGAGCTTGCATTAGAGGCTTCTGTGCTGTGCTGCTCCTTTGTAGCCTCTTAAACAGCATGGATTTTTTGTCACTGTCACGTTTTTATAGTTAAGCCAGCCAAGGACCCTATAAGACCCCTAAGGAAGGCATTTAACTCAGCCTGTGTTATTTGGTTTATATCTTGTGGGTCACTTGTGACTGTATACATCCTTTGTGGATTGTTTTGAAGTCATTTGGGCACTACTATATCTGATCTTCTGTTCCACAATCTTTTTGTTGTTTTGCTGCTTCATCTCCTTTGTGCCACCTTTTGGATTTTATTCTTTTGTCTTAAGGCATTACTGGTGCAAGATATGGTGTTCAGTTCTGATGAATCAGAGAAATTCAAACACATTTCTGTAATTCTTGATGAGGTAATGGGCCTGTTTGACAAACTGAACAGTAGCAAATCAACTGAACCAGATGGTATACATCACAGACTGCAGATAAAAGTGAAAAATGAAATTGCAGAGCTATTGCTCGTAAATTTGTAATTTTTCATTAAAATCCAGCATAGTACCAGAAAACTAGAGGGTGGCCAACATGATGCTAATTTTTAAAAGGGTTCCATACGTGTTCTGGGAAATTATAGACCAGTGAGGCTGATGTCAGTGCTGGGCAAAATGGTACAGACTATTATAAAGAACAAAATGACAGAATCTTGTAAACATGGATTAATGAGAGAAAGCCAACATGGATTTAGTCAATCTACTGCATTTTTTTGAATGAACATGAGGATAAAGGTGAGCCATTTGATCAAGTTGAAGTTTATTTAAAATTTGATTACTCGCCTATCTTGAATTTGAGCCAAAATACAATAGTGAAAAAAAGGGGAATACAAAATTAAAACAAAGACATATACAAAGAGAAAAATGACAAATAACAAGAAGGAAAAAGGAAGAACCACAATAAAATTTAGGCTAGAAGACATTAACGGAAAAAATAATGGGAATAAAGGGAAACAAATTCAATACTGCTGAATACCTTTTGACAGGAACGAAAAGAAGAAAGAAGTTAAAAATAAAAAGTAAGGTTAAGGTACAGAAGCATCTTTAAAGAGGAAACATTTCATTGGCCCTTTAAATTTCTCTAAATTCATTTCCGCTCTTATGTGTAAAGGCAAGGAGTTCCAAATCGTGGGGGCAGTCACTGAAAATTGTCCTACTACGAGTACTGATAATCTTTAATGAGGGTAAGAGAAATAGATGTTGAGGTGTAGATCTTAGTGCTCTGGGTGGATCATGTGGAATGAGGAATTTGTCGATCAACGCAGGTTCCTGGGTTTTATGTGTTTTGAATTGTGCATGTTATTCTGTGTGGGATTGGAAGCCAATGTGCATTCTATAAAAGCTGAGTGACATGATTGTATTTCTTACATCCTGTGATAACTTTGATAACAATGTTTTGAACGAGCTGAAGACATCTGATTTCTTTCTGTAGTATTTGGATTTTCAAAAGGTATTTGACAAAGTACCTCAAGAAAGATTTAGAAAGAAATTAGAAAGTCATGTGATAGGAGGTAATATCCTATTATGGATTAAGAACTGGTTGAAAGATAGAAAACAGAGAGTAGGTTTAAATGGTCAATATTCTTAATGGAGAAGTGTAAATAGCAGAATTCCCCAGGGGTCTGTGTTGGGACCACTACATTTAACATATTTATGACTAGAGACGGGAAAAATTAGTGAAATGATTAAATTTGCTGATGACATAAAGTTGTTAAATCGCAAAAAGTATTTTAAAAATTGCAAGAGGACCTTGTGAGACTGGGCGTCAAAATTGCAGATGAGGTTTAATGTGAGCAAGTGCAAAGTGATGCATGTGGGAAGGAAGAACCCAAACTATAGCGACGTGATACTAGGTTCTATGTTAGGAGTCACTGCCCAGGAAAAGGATCTATGTATTGTCATTGAGAACATGTTGAAACCCTCAGCTCAGTATGCGGTGGATGCTAAGAAAGCAAATATCTCAAAAAAGATATAGCGGAATAAGAGAAGGGCAACGGAAATGATCCAAGTTTCTATATTCTTTGATCTAAACTGTTTAGAATAGCAAGAGTTTAAAAAAAACTTAAATTTTAAAATTAAAACTAAAACAAATCTAAAATTAGAAATAAAAGGAAAAATAATAATAAAAAGGGGGCATAAAGAGAATGACACACTGGAAACGAGATGGGAGGAGAAAAGGGATGGGACAACTTCCCAATGAGGAAAGGCAAAAGTGTCTAGGGCTCTTCAGACTATGGACTTTTCCTCCAGGAAATTGTCCAAACCTTTCTTTAAACCAGCTACGCTATCTGCTCTTACCACAACCTCTGGTTTTAAAAGTATTTCCCTGCAACTTCATCGAGTGTCCTCTAGTCTTTGTAATTTCTAACAGAGTGAAAAATCAATCCACTTGTACCCATTCTACTCCACTCAGGATTTTGTAGATTTTAATCATATCTCCCCTCAGTCGTCTCTTTTCCAAGCTTAAGAGCTCTAACCATTTTAGTCTTTCCTCATACGAGAGGCGTTCTATCCCCTATATCATCTTGGTCGCTCTTCTTTGAAACTTTTCAAGCACCCGCTGACTCCAACTGATACAAAATACTGCAGTTAAACTCATTTACAAAGATAAAAAATATGACCACGTCACCCTACTTCTTCGTGAATCTCATTGGCTACCAGTCTCACATAGAACAACATATAAAATACTTTTACTAGTCTTCAAATTTAAACTCTCCTGCTTTCCTGGACAAATATCTTATTCCACATGCTCCATCTAGGGTCCTTAGATCCTCCAACCAATATTTACAGTTCCCTCAATCAAAGACCTATACTACACCAGAAATACCATTTTTTTCCAAAACAGCCTCTTCCATTTAGAACGCAATTCCACCGCACATCCGCTGCAAAAATTCTTGAAACAACTTTAAAACCAATCTTAAAACATTTTTATTTAACGATGCATATCAAATTTGCAGCTATGCATCATAATCACAGAAAAACCAACACACAAAAATAAATAAAATAAACATAAAACCATTTTTAAGAAGCAACTTCCCTTCTGTTCTACCCTCCCCATCCTCCTTTCTTTTATTTCTTATTTTTTAAATGTAATTAAAACTTTCCTTCCCCCTAGCTTTCCCCAAATCACACATTGTTTTGTCTTCACTACCTTTTTAAAAACATTTTATTAAGATCTTTTAAATTTTTAATACTGTAAACTGGCCAGATACTTGTGATGGTCGGTATATCAAACTAAGAATAAATTTGGAAACTAGACCAGAATTGAATGCAATAGTCAAGGTGAAGTCACACCATGAAACGATACAGAGGCATTATAACATTCTAAGTCTTGTTAACCATCCTTTTGTAATAGTCACAAATAAATACATATGCAGATACACACTTAATTCATATAAATGAACACAGAGATAGATACAGTGGCTACAATGAGCAAGTGTTTTCTTATTAAGTAACATCAATTAAATATATTTTACATCGGCAATACTTGAGAAGTGCAAAAAACAAGAAGAAAAGTTTGAGCTTACCATTTTAACACAAGAATCAGCAGTCTAAAGGGAAGAATAAGAGCAGAGATTTTAGAGAAGAACGTCTTACGGGAAACTCAGAAAGCAGCAAAGTTGGGATCAGTCAATAGAGGCAGACAAACATATGAACACACAAATGCTCACAAATACAGACAGATAAATGAACAGAGACATGCAAATATACACAGTGGTTACAAAGAGCAAAATTTTATGATACATTAACACCAATTCAATACTTTTGATTTCGACAATAGTTTAGAAAAACAAAGCTTGTACTTAACCTCAGCTGTAAGCTAAAGGGAAGAATGAGAGCAGTGATATTAGAGAAGAACTTCTCATGGGAAAATCACAGAGCAGCAAAGTCATTTTATTGGCATCAATCAATAGAGGCAGATAAACATATGAACACACACACACAGAGTTAGACACATATATAATAACAGATAGAGACACCGATATGAACACAGACACTTACACACAGAGATGTAGATATAGTGGCTACAAAGAGCAAGATGTTTTATACATTAACACCAATTCAATATTTTTGACTTTGACAATAGTTCAGAAAAACAAAAGCTAGGACTTACCGCAGTAGTAAGATCTTTAAGCTAAAGGGAAGAATGAGAGAAGTGATATTAGAGAACTTCTCATAGTAAAGTCACAGAGCAGCAAAGTCACTTTATTGGCATCAATCAATAGAGACAGACACAGATAAGCACATAAGCACATAAGCATGGCCTCTGCCAAGTCAGACCATAGGTCCATCATGCCCAGCAGTCCGCTCCCGCGGCAGCCCCCCAGGTCAATGACCTGTAGTGATCTATTACTCAAGAGCATTTTGTCTTGTATAGTAACCCTCTAATTGTACCCCTGGATTCCCTTACCCCTCTGGAATTCGTCCAATCCCTTTTTGAAACCCAAAACCGTACTCTGCTCAACCACCCCCTCTGGAAGCGCATTCCAGGTGTCCACCACCCTCTGGGTGAAGAAGAACTTCCTAGCATTTGTTCTAAATCTATCTCCCTTCAATTTTTTTGAGTGTCCTCTAGTTCTTGTTGCCCCCGCCAGTCTGAAGAATCTGTCTCTCTCTACCTTCACTATACCCTTCATGATCTTATAAGTTTCTATCATATCCCCTCTAAGTCTCCTCTTTTCCAGGGAAAAGAGCCCCAACTTCTCCAGCCTCTCAGCATACGAGAGGTTTTCCATGCCCTTTATCATTTTTGTCGCTCTTCTCTGGACCCTCTCGAGTATCGCCATATTTTTCTTTAGGTACGGCGACCAGTACTGGACGCAGTACTCCAGATGCGGTCGCACCATTGCCCTGTACAGCGGGAGGATAACTTCCTTGGTTCTGGTAGTGATACCTTTTTTGATAATGCCCAACATTCTGTTCGCCTTTTTTGAGGCCGCTGCGCATTGTGCTGCCGGTTTCATTGTTTTATCCACCAAAACCCCCAAGTCCTTTTCTAGGTTGCCTTTTCCCAATGTCATCCCCCCCATCATGTAGTTGTACATCAGGTTCCCTTTCCCTATGTGCATAACTTTACATTTCTCCACATTAAAACTCATCTGCCATTTATCTGCCCACTCACTCAGTTTGTCCAGATCCCTTTGGAGTTTTTTACATTTCTCTACAGATCTAACCTTACCGGAGAGTTTTGTGTCATCCGCAAATTTTATAACTTCACACTTTGTCCCTGTTTCCAAGTCATTAATAAATATATTGAATAGCAGCGGTCCCAGCACTGACCCTTGTGGGACGCCACTTCAAGCAGTGTTCCCTCTAAGCTGAGCAGGTGTCCTCCAGCTGCATTGCTACCACTAGGGGGTGGAATATTTTCAGTCGCTAAGGACAGGTATGTTCCCTGGAGTCCTGCAGAACTTGCCTGTCCCTCACAATTGAAAAATGTGACAGTAAAACAGCACCCTCTATTGGTGAGACTGTGGGTGGAGGACTCCTGCTCAGCTTAGAGGGAACAGTGCAAGTTGTGACCCCTTTCCAGTCAGAATAGTGTCCCTTTACTCCTACCCTCTGTTTCCTGTTTGCCAACCAGTTTTTGATCCATCTGTGTATGTCCCCTTCCACCCCGTGGTTCCACAGTTTCCTTAGAAGGCGCTCATGAGGTACCTTGTCGAAGGCTTTCTGGAAGTCTAGGTATACTATATCTATGGGGTCACCTTTGTCCAAATGTCCGCTTATCCCCTCGAAGAAGTGCAGTAGGTTTGTTTGGCAGGATCTTCCAGTACAGAAACCATGCTGGCTTGTTCTCATCAGCTTATTTTTTTCTATGTGCTCACTGATACTGTTCTTGATCAATGATTCGGCCATCTTCCCAGGAACTGAGGTCAAGCTGACCGGTCTATAATTCCCCGGGTCGCCTCTGGTTCCTTTCTTGAAGATAGGTGTAACATTTGCTATCCTCCAGTCTTCCGGTATTACCCCTGTTTTCAGGGATAGGTTACAAATCTGTTGCAGTAACTCCGCTATTTCGTTTCTAAGTTCTCTTAGTATTCTTGGGTGAATTCCGTCTGGGCCTGGCGATTTGTCAGTTTTTAGCCTATCTATCTGTTTGAGTACGTCTTCGAGGCTTACCTCCATGCACGATAATTTTTCCTCTTGGTCCCCCTTGAAGAATTTTTCCGGTTCCGGAACATTGGATGTGTCCTCTTTTGTGAAGACCGACGTGAAGAACGTGTTTAATCTGTCCGCCACTTCCTTTTCCTCCTTTACCACTCCTTTCCTATCCCCCTCATCCAGGGGTCCCACTTCCTCCCTCGCCGGCTGTTTCCCTTTCACATATCGAAAGAAAGGTTTAAAGTTCCGTGCCTCCTTTGCAAGTTTCTCTTCATATTCTCTCTTTGCTGTTCTGACTACGCAGTGGCATTCTTTTTGGTGCTTCCTGTGCTTTTTCCAATTTTCCTCAGTTTTATCCTTTTTCCATGTCCTGAAGGATTTTTTCTTATCTCCTACCACCTTCTTAACTTCTCTTGTTAACCATGCTGGGTCCTTTGCTTGATTCTTTCTGCCCCCTTTTCTAAATCTGGGTATATATCGGCTTTGCGCCTCGTTCACTGTGTCCTCAAAAAGGGTCCAGGCTTGGTCCACCGTCAGTGCCTTTCTGGTGCTGTTCTTGAGTTTTCTCTTTACCATGTGTCTCATGGCATCATAGTTCCCTTTCTTGAAGTTGAACGTTGTTACAGTGGTTCTCCTCCCCTTTGGCATACTTAGTTCCACTTTGAATTGGATCGTGTTGTGGTCACTGTTCCTTAAAGGTCCCGCTACTTCCACTTCTTGGGCAGGTCCTCTCAGCCCATTAAGGATTAAATCCAGAATAGCTGCCCCTCTCGTTGGTTCTTTGACGAGCTGTTCCAAGTAACAGTCCCCTACAGCCTCTAGGAACTCCAATTCCTTTGAACAATTGGAAACTCCATGGCTCCAGTCTATCCCTGGGTAGTTGAAATCTCCCATAACTATGGTGTTTGCGTTTTTACATTCTCGCCTCAACTCAGTTCTCAGTTCTTCATCTATTGCTTCTGTTTGTCCGGGCGGGCGGTAGTACAGCCCCATCTTTATCTCGGTTCCCTTTCTTCCTGGTATTTTAACCCATATTGATTCCAGTTGGTCATTAATTGTTGGTGTGTCCACTCCGATCGATTGAATTGTATCCGTTACATAAAGTGCTATTCCTCCTCCTTTCTCATGTGTCCTCTCTCTACGGTAAAGCTTGTACCCTGGTAGTGCTGTGTCCCATTTGTTGTCCTCGTTCCACCATGTTTCCGTGATTGCTATGATGTCTAGGTTCTCATCTTTGGCCCTGGTTTCTAGTTCCCCCATTTTGTTTGTCAGGCTTCTTGCATTAGTGTACATACAGTTTAAGTCTCGATGGATTTGTTTTCTTGTTGGTTTCCCTTGCGATCCATTTTCCTTTCCGTCCCCTTCTTGTTCTGCAGACTTTTGTTTATTGTCTCTCTTGTCTTCCTCCTGTGGGGCGTGGTGTGTTTCTTCATTACGTTCATTTTCTTCTTCTTGCCCCTTGTTGACTTCCCCATGTAGTAGATTCCTCCTATCCCTTTCCTGATTTGTCTGGCTCTGCTGGTATTCCATTGCTTGTTTGACGTTGTTGGTGTCTTCCCTGCACTTTCTCCACTCAGTATCCTTTTGGAATACTGTCTTCCGAATCATCAACATCTGGTTGACTGTCGGCTTTCCCCTTCCTCTCAGTTTAAAGCTTGCTCTATTCCTCTCTTGATGTTGCTTGCTAGTAGTCTAGTTCCCGCCGTGCTCAGGTGTAATCCATCTCTCCTGTAGAGCTTGTTCTTGCCCCAGAACGTTGTCCAGTTCCTCACGAATTGAAACCCCTCTTCTTCACACCATCTCCTCAGCCAAGCATTTATTGCTTGTAGTTCCGTCTGCCTCTTCACATCAGCCCTCGGCAGACGGAACTACAAGCAATAAATGCTTGGCTGAGGAGATGGTGTGAAGAAGAGGGGTTTCAATTCGTGAGGAACTGGACAACGTTCTGGGGCAAGAACAAGCTCTACAGGAGAGATGGATTACACCTGAGCACGGCGGGAACTAGACTACTAGCAAGCAACATCAAGAGAGGAATAGAGCAAGCTTTAAACTGAGAGGAAGGGGAAAGCCGACAGTCAACCAGATGTTGATGATTCGGAAGACAGTATCCCAAAAGGATACTGAGTGGGGAAAATGCAGGGAAGACACCAACAACGTCAAACAAGCAATGAAATACCAGCAGAGCCAGACAAATCAGGAAAGGGATAGGAGGAATCTACTACATGGGGAAGTCAACAAGGGGCAAGAAGAAGAAAATGAACTTAATGAAGAAACACACCACGCCCCACAGGAGGAAGACAAGAGAGACAATAAACAAAAGTCTGCAGAACAAGAAGGGGACGGAAAGGAAAATGGATCGCAAGGGAAACCAACAAGAAAACAAATCCATCAAGACTTAAACTGTATGTACACTAATGCAAGAAGCCTGACAAACAAAATGGGGGAAATAGATATGTTCATAGATACAGACATGGACACACAGGTAGAGACAGATGTACAAACAGGAGGTAGAAACATCTGCTGAAGGACACATATACTGTATGGACACAGATGCACACACTCACACAGAGGTAGACACAGTGGCTACAAAGAGCAAGATTTTCTGATACAAAAACACCAATTCAATACTTTTGACTTTGACAATAGTTCAGAAAAACAAAAGCTAGGACTTACCGCACTAGTAAGACTATTAACCTAAAGGGAAGAATGAGAGAAGTGATATTAGAGAACTTCTCATAGTAAAGTCACAGAGCAGCAAAGTCACTTTATTGGCATCAATCAATAGAGACAGACACATATGTTCATAGATACAGACATGGACACACAGGTAGAGACATGTATACACAGGAGGTAGAAACACATCTTCTGAAGGACACACATACTGTATAAACATAGATACACACACTCACACAGAGGTAAACACAGTGGCTACAAAGAGCAAGATTTTCTGATACAGAAATACCAATTCAATACTTTAGACTTTGGCAATAGTTCAGAAAAACAAAAGCTTGGACTTACCACATCACCAACCTAAAGGGAAGAATGAGAGCAGTGATATTTGAGAAGAACTTATCATGGGAAAGTCACAGAGCAGCAAAGTCACTTTATTGGCATCAATCAATAGAGACAGACACACATATGAACACAGATACACACAGAAACACACTGAAATACAGATATGTTCACAGATACAGAGACACTCAGATATGAATACAGACATGCACGTATACACAGAGGTAGACACAATGGCTACAAATAACAAGAAATTAGGGAGCCTATCAAACTGGGTAACAGAGTAATAATGGGAGGTTTGAACTCCCCCGATATTGACTGGTAAATGTATCATCAGGTCATGCTAAGGAGATACAATTCCTTGATGAAATCAAGGACTGCTTTATGGATCAGCTGGTTCAGGAACCGACGTGATGCCATTCTAGATCTAGTTCTTAGTGGAGCCTATGAATTGGTGAAGAAGGTAGCGGTGTTGTTGCCACTTCATAACAGTGATCATAAGATATTCAGATTTGAAATAATCCCTGGAATAAGTTCACACAGGAAATCTAATACAACAGCTCTTAACTTTTAAAAAGAAGACTATGATATCAAATGGAGAATGGTAAAAAAGAGAATTAGAGGTGCAGCTGTAAAGGTCTAAAATGGACATCAGGCGAGGATTTTATTCGAAACTACCAAAACAACAAAATCCAAATAGCACCAAAAGGTTCCACAAAGGAAATGAAAGAGCTGAAAGTGGAAATCGGAGACCTTTTGCAAAAACTTGCCAACCTATCAATCAAAACAGGACAGATACCGGATGACCGGAAGATAGCAAATATCACGCCAATCTTCGAAAAAGGATCGAGAGGAGTACCAGGCAACTACAGACCTGTGAGTATTATGTCTGTCCCTGGGAAGATGGTTGAGGCACTGATTAAAGACAGCATAGTCCGACACTTAGATACACATGACTTGATGAGAGCCTGTCAACATGGATTCAGGAAAGGAAAATCATGTTTGACGAATTTACTTCATTTTTTTTGAGACAGTGAACAAACAAATTGATAGTGGAGAACCGGTGGACATAATATACTTGGACTTCCAGAAAGCGTTCTCCAAGGTTTCACATGAAAGACTTCTCATGAATCTGCAAAGTCATGGAATACAGGGAGACATACTAAGATGGATAAGCAAGTGGCTGGAAAACAGAAGGCAGAGAGTGGGCATAAATGGGAAATAGTGATTAGCGGTGTGCCCCAGGGCTCGGTACTTGGGCCCATCCTATTTAATATTTTCGTCAATGACCTAGAAGAAGGAACGTCCAGTGAGATCATCATGTTTGCAGATGACACAAAGCTATGCAGGACAATCAGATCGCAGAAGGATAGCGAGGAACTTCAGAATGACTTATGTCAATTAGAGAAATGGGCAGAGAAATGGCAGATGAAGTTTAATGTGGAAAAGTGCAAAGTAATGCATTTAGGTAGAAAGAATAAGGAACACGAGTATAGAATGTCAGGTGCAACTCTGGGAAAGACTGAACAGGAAAGGGACTTAGGTGTACTGATAGATAGGACCCTGAAGCCGTCAGCACAATGCGCGGTGGTGGCGAAGAAAGCAAATAGAAAGCTAAGCATGATAAAAAAGGGAATCACGAGTAGATCGGAAAAAGTTATAATGCTGCTTTATAGAGTGATGGTCAGACCACACTTGGAATACTGTGTCCAACATTGGTCGCCCTACCTAAAGAAGGATATAAAACTGCTGGAGAACGTGCAGAGATGAGCAACGAAGTTAGTGAAAGGTATAGAGAAACTGGATTACGAGGAACAACTTAAGAGACTGGGGTTGTTGCCCCTTGGGAAGAGGAGACTGCGAGGGGATCTGATTGAGACTTTCAAAATTCTGAAAGGAATCGACAAAATAGAGCAGGAAAAACAGTTATTTACAATGTTCAATGTGACACGGACAAGAGGGCATGGACTGAAACAGAGGGGGGACAAGACCAGGACAAATAGGAAGTTCTGCTTCACGCAGCATGTGGTGGATGCCTGGAATACTCTCCCAGAGGAGGTTATTGCAAAATCCACCATTCTAGGATTTAAAGGCAAACTAGATGCACATCTCCTTATGAGAGGCATAGAGTGATATGGCTAAAATTATGCCAGGATACACTGGCATGGCCTCCGCGTGTGCGGATCGCCAGACTCGATGGCAGTTCTTATGTTCTTACTCTACAGTACAGATGTCAGTTTAAAAGTTTGTGTATAGCCTTTAAAGCTCTTTATCTTTCTTTTTTTTGCTTTTAAATAATTAGCAAAAAAAAAGAAAAGTTAATATAATGGCTATTTCAGATGATAATGGAATAATTCAATCTCAAATTAAAAATATTTTACAACAATTTTTGATATTTTATGAAAGCTTATATTCTTCTGAGCATTATTCAACTAAAGAGAAAGATGGTTTTGAATTTTTAAAGTTGATTGATGGGCCTAAAGTTCCTGATCATATGAAAGTACCGTCACTGAAAATCATAGGTACACGAAGAGCTGACATGTTTACAGTAATGGGGCCACAATGGTGGAATGCAATTCCCCAGTATATCAGAATGGAACAGGATATTACAACTTTTAAAAAATTGTTAAAAACTTATTTATTTAAAGACGCTTTTATTTCTGACTGACCTAAAAACGCTTTTTAATATAGGCTTGAAACTTATTGTTTTATCTTTTTTAAATTACTTACTTAAAGAGTCTTTTGAATTTCAAAGCGTTCACTTCTTTTAAAGACAGCTTAGCTTGTGTTCTGATAAAGTTAAACCTATCCTCTTGTTTTTTCCCTTTTTTCCGAACCCACAGTGTAACTTTATGCTATTCCTTACCCCTCATGTAGGTTTTATATAAAGTGTAATGTGTAATTTGTCAATATTTGTTATATTTTAGCCTCTTGAATACTTTTATTTTGTTAATGTACATCGCCTAGAAATTTTGTAATAGGCGATTCATCAAATATTCAATAAAACTTGAAACTTGAAGAAAATCTTGAAGCACCTATAACACAAAAAGAAATTCAGAATGCTTTAAAGTCCCTTAGAGTTGGATCCGCTCCAGGAAGTGATGGATATACGGTAGAGTTTTTTAATTCTTTTCAAACTATCTTGTTACCCCATCTATTCAAATTATATCAGTTTCAACTAAATAAAGGTTGTATTTCAGGTACTATGGCAGAAGCTTTAACAATAGTTTTGCCAAAGCCAAACAAAGATCCTATGATGGTTTCAAACTATAGGCCTATTTCTTTGATTAATGTGGAAGGAAAATTGTTAGCTAAGATTTTGGCTTTACGTTTGAATAAGGCTCTCCCTTATATTATTGGTATGCATCAAACAGGATTTGTTGCTCAAAGACATTCTTCAAATAGTACCAGATTAGCTTTCCATATTTTACATTTAACAAAGGATATGAAGGATCCGGCTTTCTCTGTATCCTTAGATGCAGAGAAGGCATTTGATCGGGTAGAATGGACTTTCATGTATCAGGCAATGGATTGGTTTGGTATTGGTTCTCGATTTATACAAATGATTCAATCCCTGTATAGCTCCCCATCTGCTAGATTATATATAAATAATACTTTTACAGAAAGGTTCTGTTTAGAAAGGGGAGTTAGACAGGGTTGTCCATTATCTCCTTTGTTATTTGATATTGTTTTGGAACCCTTACTTTTAGCTATTCAGCAATCAAAGGAGATAGAGGGTATTCCTTATGCAGGTCGGGAATATAAAATTTCTGCATATGCAGATGATATATTGATTCATTTGAGAAATCCTGAATCAATTATTCCACATTTACTGGATTTGATAGATAGATTTGGAAAATTCTCGGGTTATAAAATAAATTGGAATAAATCAGAAATTCTTCCACTAAATGTACATTGTGTAAAAGGATTATTTGATTCGTTTCAGTTTAGTTGGAAGAAAGATGGAATAAAATAGTTAGGTATTTGGATAAAAAGTACGTTGGAAGAAACAATGAAGGTAAATGAAAAATCCTTATTGCTAAAGGTTACAGAATTGTGTGAGCAATGAAATCCTTTGCATTTATCCTGGTGAGGGAGAATTCAAACAGTAAAGATGATGATTTTACCTGTGGTTTGTTACCAAATGAGTATGTTGCCAGTTTATTTTCAAGGGTCCTTTTACAAAAAATTAAATAATATTTTGATAAAATTTGTTTAGCTTAGGAAAAAACCAAGAATTGCTTTAGTATCGTTGCAAAAACCAATTGTGGAGGGTGGGGTAAATTTTCCAAACTTTTATAGGTATCATCAAGCCTATATATTGCGTCAAGGTATGTATTGGATCCTCCCTGAGCTTATAGATCATCAACCGGACTAGTTATATTTGGAACGGAAATTGGTGTCCCCTATGAGACTTCCACATGTACTAAGTATCAGATTACATAAATATGCTAAGGACAACATAATTTTATTGGATACTTAGAAAACAATTAAATTTATTGATAAATTAACAGAGGTTCCAATAATGAATTCTACCTTACAGTCCTTATGGTTAAACTCCAAGATTCAAATAGGCAGTGCTGGGATCGCTTGGAAGAATTGGATGGAGGCAAATATTAGGACATTAGATTAGATGATCTTATTTCTAATGGTAATCTGCTTGAGTTTTCACAACTGCAGCATTCATTTGGTATTTCAAAGACTCAACAATATAGGTGCTTACAGTTGAAGCAGGCTATTCAGACTGGGTTCCCTGAATGGAAAAATTTAAAAACTTATTTTAGCTTGCAAATCCTTTGCTACCAAACAGATTTAATAGGACATCAGGCTGCCCAGTGGTATAAATTGATTTCTGGATTTTTAAATAAAAAAACAAAAAAAATAGTCTTAGAGACATTTGGAGTATCAAGATAAAACAGTATATTTCTGTTTCTCGTTGGCCACAAATTTGGACTTGGAGATTAAAATGTACAATGTCAGCATCTATGAGACAAACATGGTTATTTTTATTACATAGGATTTTTTGGACCCCAGTTCGGTTAAACAAAATAGATAGTTCTAAATCTAATAGATGTTGGCATTGCCATATTGATATAGGGACTTTGGATCATCTTCTGTTTTTTTGTCCATTGATACTTGGCATTTGGAAGTCGATCTGGGGGCAAATTAACAATATTCTTCAAACTTCTATCCCTTTGACATATGAAGCAATAATATCTGGAACGATTCTTCATGTTAAACCCACTTTGGATAAAAATAATAGTTGCCTTTTCATGATTTTAACAGGAATAGTGGTTCAAATGATCACATCTAATTGGAAACATCATGATAGGATTAATTTTAGTTTTTGGTGGGCAACTGTATGTGCAACATATAAATATGAAAAGATTATACCAGAACGTTTAGGGTTTAACAAATCCTTTAAGGGAGTATGGGGTCCATTAACTAATTTTGTTACATTATAATTAAAGTGTGACTTTTTTCTTTATGTTAGATTCCTTTGCACATCCAGGGTGGGTTGGAGGGTGGGGGGTGGTGGAATATTTATTTGAAAGAGTAAATTTATTTATTTTTTTAATTATAATATCGATAGTATAATATACAATATTACTGTTTATAATTAGGATAAGGGGATTAAAATTGTTGAATGTAATAATTCCGATCATAATAATGTATTTTCATACAGTTTTTCTGATTCTTCAATTGTATACATTATAAAGTTTGAAATATCAATAAAGATTTATTTATTAAAGCTCTTTATCTTTCAAAACCCTCTGATTTAGCTTTTCTCACTGTACCTTGTACTCCGTCACGTTTACTTTGTTCCATTGATTCCAACAGACTTGATCTTCCTTCCCCAAGAATGGCCCACTACGAATCTACTCATTCCTCTGCATAATTTTCTCTCTCTCCACTGTTTTGGAATAATCTTCCACCATATATTAGATCTGAGCAATCCTTTTCCAAATTTAAATCACTTTGGAAGACTTATTTTTTTCAGGGTAACTCTGAATGAAATTCATGGCATCAGTAAATCTATTATTACATTTTAACCATTTTAATAGTATATTGTTTATATATTTTTTTTATTTACACTGTAAGAACGTCTCTTGATTGATTGTTTTATCTTTCCTATTAATATTGGTGTTCTTTTCATTGTGACTTGTTTTGTAAACTGCTTTGACCTTTTGCATTAAGGGGGACATCAAATGAGAAATAAAAATAAACAATTAAAACAACCAAAATATTGTGGGACAGAAGTTCAGATGTACCAGTTTGTAGTTTATTAAGTGGCCAAATAACTTGAAAACAGTAGGCTGGTATCAAATATGAGCTTGCATTGGAGGCTTCTGTGCTGTGCTGCTCCTTTGTAGCCTCTTAAAAAGCATGGATTTTTTTGTCACTGTCACGTTTTTATAGTTAAGACAGCCAAGGGTCCTATAAGACCCCTGAGGAAGGCATTTTACTTTGCCAAAACTCGGCCTGTGTTATTTGGTTTATATCTTGTGGGTCACTTGTGACTGTATACATCCTTTGTGGATTGTTGTGAAGTCATTTGGGCACTGGTATATCTGATCTTCTGTTCCACAATCTTTTTGTTGTTTTGCTGCTTCATCTCCTTGGGATTTTGTTCTTTTGTCTTAAGGCACTGCTGATGGAATATATGGGGGTCCTTTTATCAAGCCGCACAAGCGGAGTTAGCGCGTCGGACATTTAATCACACGCTAACTCCCGCTGCAAGCAAAAAACTAATGCCTGGTAATGCGCGGTATTCTGAGAGTTTAACCCCTACCGCGCCTTGATAAAGGACACCATGGTGTTCAGTTCTGATGAATTGGAGATATTCAAACAAATCTCTGTAACTCTAGTTGATTTAATGGGCCTGAACAGTAGCAAATCAACTGGACCGGATGGTATACTCCCAGAGTGCTGATAAAAATGAAAAATGAAATTACAGAGCTAATGTTGGTAATTTGTAATTAAAATCCAGCATAGTACCAGAAAACTAGAGGGTGGCCAACATGACACTGATTTTTAAAAAGGGTTCCAGAGGTGTTCTGGGAAATTATAGACCAATGCTGGGCAAAATGGTAGCGACTATTATAAGGAACAAAATGACAGAATTTTATAAGCCTGGATTAATAAGAGAAAGCCAACATAGATTTTGTAAATCTATTGCATTTCTTTGAAGGTGTGAATGAACATGCAGATAAGGTGAGCTATTTGATCAAGTTCAAGTTTCAAGTTTATTTAAAATTTCATTCCTCGCCTATCTTGAATTCTATGTGAAATACAATATGAAGGGGGAATAAAATATTAAAACAAAGACACATACAAACTAAATACAAAGAGAAAATGACAAATAGCAAGAGGGACAGAGGAGGAACCACAATAAAGTTTAGGCTAGAAGACATTAATGGAAAAAACAATAGGAATAAAGGAAAACAAATGCAATATTGCTGAATACCTTTTGACAGGAACAAAAAGAAGAAAGAAGTTAAAAAAGAAAAAGTAAGATTAAGGTACAGAAGTATCTTTAAAAAGGAAACATTTCAAGGCCCCTTTAAATTTCTCTAAATTTGTTTCTGCATAAATATATAAAAAAAAGTCATAGAATAAGGGACTAGCTTGTGAGCTTGAAATCAAATCAATGCATATTTGATCTCTGATATACATCAATGTTTATCATGACGATAGTCTGGTGGAGTAGTTTCTTTTTTTGTTGTTTCTTCATACAACTAGGAATTAAACTCTAGAATTTGTTGCCAGAGAATGTGGTGAAATCAGTTAACTTAGCAGGGTTTAAAAAAGGTTTGGATAATTTCCTAAAAGAGAAGTCGATAGTGTGACAAACCCACAGCGGGCTCTGACTTTCTCCCAGGGATTAGGTAAAGGAAAGCACGGTCCCTGGTCAGAAGAGCTGACGAAGTAAATACGAAGGAGTTAGAGTGGGCTGACCATTCCTCAAATTTTGAAGCAGAAAGGGAAGACAGGAGTGTAACCTTCCACAACAGTATGTGCTTCACAGGTGTAAAAGAACTAGAAAACCTGGTAAGGTTCATGAGGACAGGAAATGGAATCATGTTCCTATAATGAAATCTCAGCCCTGGTTACTCAGTAGGGGTGATCAGGCTCAGTACCTGGATGAGCTGGAGCCAAGCCTCTTTACCAGGAGAGAAGGGCCGGGGTTGGGTCCATTAAAGCTCAGTGCTCTGAGATCAAAGGAAAGGGAGAACTGGCAACAGAGACAGCAGGAGAACAGACCTGAGGTAAGGTCAGAAGCCACGATGTGGAAATGGCTGAGGAACTGCCAGGTGTGAGCTCAGACTCTGCCTATTTCCATAGAAGAATTCATGGATATCTCAAACCCTTTTGGGGAAATGCATGCTGGCCCAGAAGGTATGGATACTAGTTTTTAATGGTGTCTGTAAGCTGTCCAGGGAAGTGTTGTCTTCTTGGCCTTATGGGCTAGATTCACTAACCAAACCGATCGTGCACCAATCGGTTTGTGACCCCTTTGCGATCCGATTCCCTCTGCCCAAATTCACTAACCTGTGTCCCGATAATCCTCCAATCCACGCATGCAAATGAGGGGAACGGCATTCAAATGATGGCAGGCATCGATTCACAAACAAAAACCCTGCAACACCAACTGGACTGGCCAATCACAAACAAGACTAGTCGTTCCCAGATTTCCAACTGTCATCTTCTACTCTGCCTGTTGTCTTACCAGCTCTCTGCCCCCAATTATCTGCTGCGATTTTCTCTTGCTGCCTTGCTTTGCCCTGAATCTGCTCTCCTGTCCCTTGCCCCGACTCCCTGAATCTGCTCTCCTGTTCCTTGCACTGGCTTTCCCCTGCAGGGCGAGCCAGTGGTTTAGACAAGTTCCTGCTGCACCGGAACGTACACAGGTGAGGCTGCACTCATTTAGAGCACTGGTCTTTGACCTAGGGGCCACCGCGTGAGCGGACTGCAGGGCACGATGGACCACTGGTCTTACCCAGCAGCGGCAATTCTTATGGTCTTATTTTCTCCGTTGGAATGGAGCTCCATAAAAGTGCCTAGTTGAAGCTGAAAGCTAATCTCCAGACTCCCTCCTGAGTTGTTTGTTTAAAAATCTGAGATAAAGCCCTTAAATAAACCTTGGGCTCAGCTCCGGAGCTCCCAAGTTCTGAAGCTGGGGCTTTGGTTTTGGCCTCTTTCCCTGCTTCAGTGCTGAACTAATTTCTTTTGCCTGTGAACTTTTTTCATATTGGAAGGAAGTTATGAAGTAATAACTTTCATAAAATACTCTCACCTGAAAGGACCATACTGGAGCAAGTATTGTTCAGACCAGGAGAGGAAGTGTTTGCATTTGAACTTTGGAAAAAAAATAACCTTGAACAGAAAGATTGCTTTTATTCTTGTTTTTTGGGTTTTTTTTTGTTGTTACACTACATCATTGCCTATGGTGACTGGATGCTTGCTTCTGTTTGAGAAAGTCCAATACTGGCTTATTGACAAACTAACAATAAAATCTGATTTTGGTTTAAAAGTACTACACTGGCTTAAGTTTCCATTTATCTAGAACGGCATTCTGACTGAGTGAAACAGTGCATGAGTCCTACCGACTTGAAGAGAGTCTCTTCCTAGGGAAGCCACACCAAGGCTTCAGAAAAGACACTGTTCAGGCTACCTGCAAGCTAGGTAGGGCTTGTGTGGTGTTACACTAGGCCATTATTGAGATGGCTTGGGGAAATCCATTGTTTATTCCTAGGATAAGCAGCATAAAATCTGTTTTGCTAGCTAGGTACTTGGGATCTGGGTTAACCACTGTTGGGAACAGGATACTGGGCACGATGGACCTTTGGTCTGTCCCAGTATGGCAATTCTTATGTTCTTAAGATTTTCTGATACAGTAAGACCCAATTTAATACTTTTACTTCTGCAATAGTTTTGAAGATCAAAAGTTTGTCAACCCTAAAGGGTATAATGAGAGCAGTGATTTTAGAGAAGAACGTCTCATGGGAAAATCACAGAGCAGCAAAGTCATTTTATTGGCATCAATCAATAGAAGCAGATAAATACAGTGGTGCCTCGCATAACGGACGCCTCGCACAGCGAACGCTGCGCATAACGAACTTTTTGTCTTGCTCCCTATAACGAACTTCGTTTCACACAACGAAGTCGCCCGAGGGGCCCGGGGGGGGGGGGGGGGCGGAACTACTCTCGCCGCTTTCTAATGTGAGCCGGGAACAGCAGCACCCTCCTGTCTGAATGCAGTGTTCCATCATCTCCCTCCACCTTACCTCAGATGCCGAGTTTTCCGGCTTTCTTTTTCGGCCAGCCACACACTTTCAAAGAGCAGCACATGCGCGCATGCTCTGTTGTTCAATCTTCTCCTCTGACGCAACCGGAAACCGGAAGTTGCAGGAGAGGAGAACATTGATCAACTCCAGCAGCTGCGCGTGCACAGCTTTTTGAGATCGTGCGGCTGGGTGAGGGAGAAGGCTGGCAGGCTCTGCATGTGAGGTGAGGTGGAGGGAGGGAAATGTAGGGCTGCAGAACGAATTATTTTGTTTTACAGGTATTCTTATGGGACAACAGGGCTGCAGAACAAATTATTTTGTTTTACAGGTATTCTTATGGGAAAACGCGTTTCACACAACGAACGTTTCACATAACAAACTTGCTCCTGGAACGGATTAAGTTCGTTGTGTGAGGCACCACTACACACAGAGAGTTAGACACACATATAATCACAGATAGGGACACCGATATGAACCCAGACACTTACAGACAGAGATGTAGATATAGTGGCTACAAAGAGCAAGATGTTTTGATACAGTAACACCAATTCAATACTTTTGACTTTGACAATAGTTCAGAAAAACAAAAGCTAGGACTTACCATAGTAAGAAGTTTAGAAATCTAAAGGGAAGAATGAGAGAAGTGATATTAGAGAACTTCTCACGGGAAAGTCCCAGTGCAGCAAAGTCACTTTATTGGCATCAATCAAGAGACAGACACACATGTGTTCATAGATACAGACATGGATACACAGGTAGAGACAAATGTATATATAGGAGGTAGAAACACATCTGCTGAAGAACACATATACTGTATGGACACAGATACACACACTCACACAGAGGTAGACACAGTGGATACAAAGAGCAAGATTTTCTGATACAAAAACACCAATTCAATACTTTTGACTTTGGCAATAGTTCAGAAAAACAAAAGCATGGACTTACCGCAGCATTAATCTACCAATCCAGGGCAAGCAGTGGCTTCCCCATGTCTGTCTCAATAACAGACTATATACTTTTCTGACAGGAACTTTCCTAACCTTTCTTAAAACCAGCTACGCTATCCACTCTTACCATATCCTTTGGTTTTAAAAGTATTTCCCTGTAACTTTATTGAGTGTCCCCTAGTCTTTGTAATTTTTGACAGAGTGATAAATCGATCCACTTGTACCCGTTCTACTCCACTCAGGATTTTGTTGACTTCATTCATATCTCTCCTCAGCCATCTCTTTTCCAAGCGAAGAGCCCTAACCATTTTAATCTTTCCTCATACGAGAGGAGTTCCATCCCCTTTACCATCTTGGTCGCTCTTCTTTGAACCTTTTCTAGCACCACTATATCTTTCTTGAGATAAGGAGACTAGAATTGAATGCAATAGTCAAGGTGAGGTCGCACCATGGAGCGATACAGAGGCATTATAACATTCTTAGTCTTGTTAACCATCCCTTTTTTTTTTTTGCAAAATCTCTTTATTAGGCAAAACCAGAAAGTAAACAAGTACATCCATAACATGCTGTCCTAGCCAATATGGGATTCAGGCAAATGTAACAGAGAAGAACAATATCAAAGAACAGTCAGAGAAACAGAAAAACTGGATGTACAATATCAGAACTCAAGGCATGCCCAGAGTAAAAATTTTCAATTAGAAGAAAATCCAAATTACCCATCCCCTATATGGAACCCCTGCAGCAAAACAAGGGGAAGCAAAGTAAAACAGCCCCCCCAAGAAATAACAATGGATGAAAAGTACATCCCAAACCCCCAAGGACGGAACTATGGGAGCAAGGAGGTCAGCCAAGATCTTAGCCAATATTTTAAGGTCAACAAAAATCAGTAAGATGGGCCTATACGATTCCATTAACATGGGGTCCTTCCCCGGTTTAGGCAGCACTGTGATCAGAGCCTGATTTGACAAGGGAGGAAATTGACCCCCAGCAATGGCCTGTTGATAGTAATTCTTTAAAGGGTCAGCCACCGAGCCCTGCAACAGTCGATAAAATTCCCCACCAAACCCATCTGGCCCAGGAGATTTACACAAGGGCAACTTTTAAATTACTGTAACAATTTCATTCCTAGTAAGGGGAGCATTCAAACCTTATTTAGTGGAATCTGAGATGGTAGGCAGAGACAAAGAGTCAAGAAAGGCTTGAATCATAGGCTCCTGATGCACCATCTCTGCTGTGTAATGCGACTTATAATAATTAACAAAAAGAAGTTCTAGCTGAGACTATTTGGTGACCACCACACCCCCAGGGTCCCGAAGCCCTCTCTCAGCTCCATTAAGGGGCTCAGAGGGTCACCACGTGTTCCAGAACCCAGCACAGTGAAGGGGAAGGAAGGCCACATCATCTCCCCTCACTGCACTGGATCCTGCTAAATGCCTGCTTCTTCAGCAGGAAGCCCAACCCACTTTTAACTCAGGCTCTCTTCAGCCCTCTCTCAGCTCCATTAAGGGGCTTAGAGGGCAACCGCGTGTTTCAGAACCCAGCACAGTGAAGGGAAGGGAGCCAATCGTCCCTCTCACTGTACCGAGACTCCATTTCAAACATCCATCTTCGGTGGGAAACCCCCACCCCCTTGTCCCCGGAGCCTGCCTGTTTATCGGGGCTCCAATATTTTTCCACCCTAAAGCTTCAGCACAGTGAGAGGAAGGGAGTCAATTGTCCCTCTCACATCACCGAGACTCCAATTCAAACTTACATCTTTGGCGGGAAGCCCCACCCCCTTCTCCACGGAGCCCTTTAAAGGGCTCAGGGCTCCAGTGTTTTTTATACTTTAAAGCTTCAGCACAATGACTTTTGCTGAAACTGGTGTCCCATCTCATAAAGCAAACTCAATCAGGAATCTGCTGCCAGTCATCTCAACCCGCTGATTTTAACTTCTAGTCTCTGGACTTCCCCCCTTAATCTTAGAGCTATCATGGCTAATGTCACAGGAAAGATCTTAGCCTTACTGGTCCTCTACTTACTAGGTACAAGAAGTCTGATATCAAGAGCTTTAGCATTTGAATCAATTCAAACTCACTTTACATGGGACAGAATCACCAGGTCCGAAAAATCTTTTTGCCCCTCTCGACACCTTCATGTCTGCACGGAAATGGGTCCCTTTCCAATCCCTGTGGTTAACTCTTCCCGCTGTCCCTTAAGACCAACGCACAAAAGACAACAACTCCTAAAAAACCTACAACACTCAGAGCTGTTGGCTCCTCTAGATCATTACAAGCTATCTGGAGCTTACCTGAGCATTCGTTCAGTCAGTCAAAGAATAGCTGGAAGAAACCCATCTGGATATTCTACTTCTAACTGAAACATGGTTAATCTCTGATCAGGATATCATCATATCATCATCAGACTACAAAATTATCCCTTTATCAAGAATCAAAAAAAGAGGTGGTTTAGCAAGACGACTTAAAGTTCCAAGTGTTAGACTCCAAACTGACTACTGACCTGGAAATTCTCACCTGTAAAATATCTAAATAGTATTGCAAAGACAACTTGATCTTCACAATATTTTACATTCCCCCCAACAAATGGCACCTAGCTAAGAGGAATTCTATGAATTCCCCCTTGCAAACTCGATAGCCGGTGTCTACAACTTTATAGCCGGGGATGTTAATTTACACCTCGGATAGGCAAACAATTCCAACATAACTGACCTACTTTCCTTCCTTACATCATTAGGGTTCTCCAAACCATCCCAAACTAAAACCTACCAGAAAGGTCATCATTAGATCTGATCACAATCCTTTCTAATGCCCCAACGACCCCCAGTATAAGTCTCAAAGGTGAAGCCTAGTCCAATACTCCCTGGTCGGACCATCTCTTATGCAACTTTGAACTATGCTGGTTAAAAGACAACTTAAAACTAGAGAATGACATGGTGGCGGTTTACCCGCGGCCACTGCGTTTAGCCGCGGGTGACCCGCCGAAACGGGGAACAAAAACTAGCAGTCGCTGCGGCGACAGGGACAAGGCCATTCACCGCCCCGTGGGGCGGTGAATGGTCTTGTCCCCGCAGTGAGGCATGAAGGATCATGCAGTCCCCGCAGCCCACACCCGCCTGCCCAATCGATCCTAGTGTTTAGCCAGCTCTCTCCCTTCTCCTCACCTTAGTTTGTAGGTTTTCTTTTTCGGCGACCCGCACGCTATCAGAGAGCCTTGCACCCGCTGCTGCTCAGTTTCGATCTTCTGCTCTGACGCAACCGGAAACAGGAAGTTGCAGCAGAGCAGAAGATTGAACACTGAGCAGCCGCGCATGCGCGGCTCTTTGGGAAAGTGTGCAGGTCGCCGAAAAAGAAAACCTACAAACTAAGGCGAGGAGAAGGGAGAGAGCTGGCTAAACACTAGGATCGATTGGGCAGGCGGGTGGTGGCTGCGGGGACCGTGCGATCGCTCGTGTTCCCGGCTCAAACTGGAAGGAGGGAGTGAAAGGGAAAAGGATTCTGGGCCAAGGGGATGAAGATGGAAAGAAAAACCCACAGCAGGAAAGAAAGGGAAGGACAGGCAGGTGAACCAGATGCTAGAAGCAGGGGGGGGGGGGGAAGAAAGAGGGAAAAAAGCTAGATGGGGTTGAAAAGAAGAGACACACTGGTATGGAAGAGGAAGATAGGGGAAATCTGGACACAGGAATGTAACAGAAAGAGGGGAAATTATGTGCATGGGGCATAGGGACAGAGACATAAAGGGGACATGCCATGGGGATGGTATATGGACACGGGGGGGGCAATGGCAGATACATAGAGGAGATAGTAGAAATGGGGAAAATAGAAGCACAGAAGCGAGATGATTTGTGGGGATGGGACAGGGACCGAGCTCGCAGGCTCCAGTGGCTTGCACAAATTACATTGTAACGTGCCATGAAAATAAGAGGGAGGATGGTAGATAGATAGGCCACGCGAGAGGAGCTGAAGGGTAGTAGAAAGGAACAGATGGTAAAGGAGGGAGGGAAGGGTGGTGGTGGAAAGGAATAGGACAGACATTGAAGGAGGGTGGAGAGGAACAGACCCCGAAGGGAAATGTGGAAGACAGAGTTGGAAGAAGACAGATGCCAGACTATGGGGGAGCGGAGGGAAGAAGATGGGTGCTAGACCAATTGGGGGGGGGTGAAGGGAGAGGCACAGTAACAGCAAATGGAAGATGCAGAGAGAAGACACACAGTGGATGGAAGGAATTGAATAAGAAGATGTGGAAAGCAGAAACCAGACAACAAAGGGAGAAAAAAAAATTATATTTATTTATTTATTTTTTGCTTTAGGATAAAATAGTATATTAGTTGTGTTGATAAAAATTTATAAACAAAGCCCTGCCAGCTGAACATCTCTTTCTCTAGTTCATCAGCAGGAACTTTGATTTATAAGAAAGGAATAAGCTAAATATTACAGTACTAAGGCTTATATGGATGCAGCAGGGACGGTGACGGGGCGGTGAATGGGATGGCAGTGACGGTGACAGGGCGGTGAAGGGAACGGCGGTGACGGGGCGGTGCAGAGGATGGTGGGCCGGAGACGGGGCGGTGACGGGGATAGATTTTTTCCCCGTATCATTCTCTACTTAAAACAAAACCAAGGAACAACTTCAAAGAGAAAACTATTTGCATAAGAGGACAGCTGAACCCAGTAGAATTTTGGACGCACTATAGCTTAATCTGCAACCCAGCTTTTGACCCTAACTTCATTTTAGGATGGAAAATCTTTAGTGATCAAGTTTTAAACGACATAGTCCCTCTGAAAAAAACGTAAAAAAAGATGTTTATCAGACAACTGGTACGATACCGACTTAATGGTCTTAAAGTGAGAATTACGCAAATTGGAAAGAATATGATGTAAATCAGGGAAAGATGAGGATAGACATACTTGGTGATTAAAGGTTAAAGAATACAAAATGATGATCAAAGAAAAGCGTAGCAAACATTACTTCCAAAAAATTAATTCTCCTACTTTAAATAGTCACAAACTTCAAAATAGTCAATTCTTTGTTTGATATTGAATTCCACAAGTGCTCCAATACAGACTCCCCACCTCTTGTGGCAATCTTATCTGACATTTTCACTATAAAAATCCACAAATTGAGATCATATCTTGCAGGTTCAAGCATAGATTTACCCATCATGTTTCCTGCCTTAGACAAAGAAGGTAGAGCTGGTGATATGATCTGGAATCACTTTGAAGAGCCACTTCCTCAAGCTTTACTCAAAATATGTAAAATCCAATTGCCTATTGGACAACTGCCCACCACTATTATGAAAACAGCTCCTATCTCCTTCAAGACAGAACTTTTTAACTGGGTTTCATCATGCATGCATACCGGTAAATTCCCGGAGGAACTTGGTCATATCCTCATGACTCCTATTATCAAAAACCCAAAGAAGTCAGTTTCCTTGACGGCCAACTACAGACCCATTGCCAACATACCATTCTTTCTTAAACTAATGGAAGGTCTGGTTAACATCGACCTCACGGGATATTTAGAGAAGTTTAACATTCTTCATGATTCTCAATCAAATTACAGCACTGAAACAGTTTTGGCCTCCATGACTGACCATCTTTTCCATTTGTTTTCCCGGGAAAAAAGCGTACTGTTACTGCAGTTTGACCTGAGCAGTGCCTTCGACTTTGTTGATCATGACCTCCTGCTTAGGTGCCTTGATTCCATTGGTATTTCTGGACAGGTACTAAATTGGTTCACGGATTTCCTAAAAAGACATACATACCAGGTCTATAGCAAAGGAACCTACTCTCAAGCTTGGTCCAATCCCTGCGGAGTGTCACAGGACTCCCCACTCTCCCTCTCACTTTTCAATATCTACATGGCTTCACTCAGAAATATGTTATCTGATTTAAAACTGAAATCGTACATATACGCGGATGATATAACAATTATTATTCCCATAACCTCATTGACCCAAGAGACAGAACAATTCATCTCATCCGTCCTTGCCAAGGTAGAACATTGGACTATGCACTCCAAACTAAAACTGAATACCGAAAAAAAACAAGATTTTCCTGGCAAGTCCCAATAACAAGATCTTGAACACCTCCTTGAGACTAAATGGATCAGACTACCCAATTAATCCCACAACCAAAATTCTTGGCGTCACTCTGGACTGAAGCCTGATGTTTGAAGATCACACTAATGCTCAAGTCAAAAAATGCTTTCTCACTCTATGGAAACTTCATACCATTAAACAATACTTTGATTTCTTTTCCTTTTGATTGCTGGTTCAATCCCTGATCTTAAGTACCTTAGACTACTGCAATATTATATACTTGGGATCTCTCAAGAAAACCATCAAACGACGAGACTCATCCAAAATGCTGCAGTTGTCTCAATTATGGCCTCAAGAAATCAGACCATGTAAGCCCATATTACAAAAAATTACACTGGCTGCCTGTGGAAGCAAGGCTCATTTTGCTTGCCTTTGCTTCAAAACCATGACAGGTTCATCCTCATCCTATCTGTCTCACCAATTCAAATTCCCAGGCACAACTAATACACACAGTACCTACTTGTTCCGTTTTCCATCCCTAAAGGGCTGCACCTACAAGAGATACCTCAACAGAACACTTTCATTCCAAGCAGGAAAATGGAACAAATGTTTAACCAACTTCATCTCAAATGCACTTTCGTACCAAATGTTTAGAAAGTCAATAAAACTTATCTCTTTAATTTCTCTGACCCCACTTCAACCTGATGTACCTCAACCTAATGTACTTCCAAAACACTTCCAGATAAACCTGACTAAACTTAACATGCCAATGTAATTTTGAAAGTTCTCTGTAATGTCACTGTCTGTATACAGTCTTGTAAACTGCTTAGAACTGTTGTGGTATGGCAGTATATTAAAATAGTTATTATTATAAATAAAGTTATTAATGGCAGAGGGACCACTCCAATGTTTTGTGAGCCTTGCCAACAGCTTTCCAGGTCTGTTGCCAAATCTATGAAGCCTGTATTTATAATAGAAAACATGTTGTTGGGCTCTCTCATGAAGCAACATATTCAACGCTAACTATGCCATACTCATAACATTTTTATGTTGTAGAGTAGCACAGTGAAAGTGTTGCAGCCTGCTCTCCCATACCTGCCATTCTAAAGCTAATATTTAGGCAGCCTGCAGCTTCCACTTGCGGGAACTATAGGCAATAATGGCTCCATGTAACACCACTTTTGCTGTTTCGAAACAAAGGGTGTCATCGCTCACATGAGCTCCATAAAACTCTGCCATTGGGTCGCCAGGTAAAGCTTGAAGTCCAGATCATGGTATAAAGCTACTGGAAAGCACTATCTCCCCCCTCCCTTACGAGTGCCATCTCCTATGTCCTCGTCAATCCATAAAGGAGTATGATCTGAGATAGCGAGCACTCCAATCTCTGCCTGATGGACAAAGTGAAAAGAAGAGCGAGAGAGAAAAATGTAATCAATCCTGGAGGATGTATGGTGAACCTGAGATGTATGTGTATAGTCTCTCTTCCCTGGATGGAGGGTCCTCCAGATATCCACCAAGTCCAGTGTTCGGGTCCAATCATTCAAACCATTATCTGATCTTTTAGAGAGAACAGGGTACCCCCTTGTTCAATCTAAATCTGGGTCCATGAGGGAGTTAACATCATCCAGCAGAATTGTATGATCTATAGGAACATCATGGATTGACATCAATACCCCCAGGAGCTTTTTAAAAAAGTCTTCTGAGCTATATTAGGGGCATACACAAAAACCAAGAGAACTGTACTATGATGCAACGTACCCCAAACAATAACACACTGTCCTCCAGGATCAGAAATTAGTTTAGATACACTGAGAAGTATAGATCTATAGATTCATATAGCTGCGCCCGCCTTTGCGGTGGAGATAGAGGCAGAATAACATTGGCCCACCCAGGATTTAGCATGCTCCCGCTCATTCAGCTTAGTCTCCTGACCAACAATATCACCTTTATGACAAGCTAAAGATTGTAGCATCTTGGTCCGTTTAATAGGCAAATTTATTCCAGAGACGTTCCAAGACACACAACGAATACCTCTTTTATGCAGTAGAGATATAGACAAACCCCATAGATCAACAGTTCATAATATCTATCCATAACTGCCAGGAGTCCCAGCCCTCCCACCAGGAGCCAGCCAACAAGAGACCATGCACACTTCAACCATACACCATCACACAACCCTTACCCCCCACCCATACCAACCACTCCCCTCCCCCAACTGTCCCCTCCCCTACTTGATTGCCATAAACCACATCATAGAGAGGACACTAACATGCCAGAAAACCCCCCTCCCCAATCCACAAAATACAGCACCAAGCTATAATAAATGCAGAGGCAATAAAGAAAAACCTGAAAAGTAAAAGAAAACATAGATATGCATAGGGGAAACCACCTGTTCAGTATGCCCCAACAGAATACAAACAAGAAACAGAATGACCTACTCACAAACCGAACATGTGTCCAGGAACATGAACAGAACAGTCAAAGCGCTCCTCACAGAAACAACTACTGTCCTTCAGGAGTATCAGCATGAAATCTGCCCAAGGTCCACAGACAGACAAGTAGTGTAGATCAGGTTGCCAGAGCCAAATCAGGAAATCACTGGTATACTTGAGCACAGGCACCCGAACATGTCTCAAACATAAACAGCTGTCCATTACAAAGCACTCGCAGCTTAGCAGGAAACTGAAGTGTGAAGCGGAGCTTTTTCTCAATAAGTTGTTTACATATGGCAGAGGGAAGCCACATGGGCGGAATAATCCTGAAACAGCAAGACACGGTGATTTTGGAAGGTAAGACTTTTCCATTGCCTGTAATTCTACAAAAGCAGGTCTTTTATGGCAAAATTCAGAATACGGATAATCACCACAGGAGGTCTAGGCATTCCCTCATGTTTTCAGCCCAGTCGATGCACCCATTCAATACATAGGGGGTCCAGTGCTGTGGGGGACAATAATTCCTCTGCCAGCCATTTCTCCAAAGTATCCAGCAACTCACTGTCTACCACAGACTCAGGGATGCCCACCAGATGCACATTATTGCATCTGGAGCAATTTTCCATATCTAGCTTGTCTTCGCAGCTAGTGAGTTCACGCTGCAGAGTTTTAAGGTCCGTCTGCACACTCGCCAACGAATCAACAGCAGTGCTGCTCTACCTCCGAGACCCGGATATTAACAACAGCAACTGTGGTCGATAAAGTAGTTAAAGAATCATTAACCTTGTCCAGCTGAGCATCCAACGCAATAACCACTGCTTCCGTTAAGTGGGACACTAAAGCGTCACTCAAAAGATCCGGCACTTCAGCAGGTTCCGCCATTTTCCCCTCACTACCGGCCACAGACTTGAAATGTTCACGCTCTTTTTTCCCAGTTTTTGAAGTCATATCAGCTCCAGTCTTCTGTACAAACTTGTCCATACGAACATGAAGAAGTGAGAGAGGGTACTTAGTGTATGAAACAGGTGTAGAATTTAGTCCAAAAAGGTCATTGAGGAGGGAGAGTCACAGAGCTCAGAAGAAACACGACTTCCCTGCTCACTGCATGGCCACGCTCACCAAACATCCCATTTTTAATAGCCACCAATACAGACAGATGCAGACACACACATAAATCACATAAATTAACACTGAGATAGACACAGTGGCTACAAGGAGCAAGTGTTTTCTTATTCAGTAACACCAATTAAATATATTTTACATTGGCAATAGTTGAGAAGAGCAAAGAACAAGAACAAAAGCTTGAACTTACTGCTATTAATTGCTTTTTTTCAGCAACAGCGAGGCAGAAGGGGAGCAGAGAGGAAGGAGAGCTGTGCGAGGCGCTGGGAGAAGGGAGAAGCGCCCGCACAGGCAAGGAGACTTCGGGGCAGCGGCGAGTTAGCTCCGCCCACCCCACCGCATCAGTAGCCTCCATAAAAGGAGACGAGCCAACGGCGCGCAGCCGTTCGGCACGCGGCGAAGGCGAGCGGCAAAGGCGCTCGCCTTAGCAAGAGCGCCTTTGCGAAGGGCCTCAAGAAGGGCCTCTAAACAGAGCCCTACCACTTTGAGCCAGATACACTCCACTCTTCCCACACAAAAACAGATACTCCCCTTTATCACACGCAAGCAAGCACACAGGCAAACACACTCTTTCCTTGACTCACATTTGTTTTCTCTTTTTCTTTTCCTTGTTGAAAAGGCAGGGAGAACTAGGAGCGCCAAGACTACTATCAAGCTCAACACTCCAGTATCTGGAGAGACCCGGGGGATGGCCAAGGACTCTACACAGAAGGCAGAGAGTGCCACTGAGCAGGGAACAGATGTCTCAGTGCTGATCGAGGCCACCCCCCTCCCACGGTATGCCTCGGTCTCTACGCAGACAGACGAGATGAAACAGGTAGAAGCGGACGAGGACGTTATGCAGGAACTGCGGAGCCTCAGGGAGGAGGTGAAACGCCTGAGGTGCATCAGGGAGGATGAGGCCTTCATCGACGAAGCCATCCAGGAATTGTCTCATATCGCAGAACGAAGCCTCGACAAGACCATCCTTGGCACTCCCAAACCTACAGCTCTAAACTCAACGATCGGAATACAGGAAATGATTGGAGATGCCGGTCCCTGGCAGCTGGTAACCTCTTCTACTGGCAAGCAAAGGAACCCCCCCCCCATTCTCACCTTCTTCTTCTTTTTCTCTCAAACAGGGCAGTTCAACACCAACGCCGCAACTTTCCCTGAAAAACAGATTTCACGTCCTTCAAGAAGGAACTGACGAGGATGAAGCAGAGGAGGATTCCGAACACAGAACACCGGCTGCAGTTCTCGCTGCTCGATCCACCCCCCCCTCGGAAGGAGCGTAGAGTGGTGGTCATCGGAGACTCCATGCTAAGAGGCACCGAAGGACCAATTTGCAGACCAGATTTGCAGTCGAGGGAGGTCTGCTGTCTCCCTGGAGCCAGGATCCGCAACATCACCACCAGTATAGACAAACTTCTGAAACCTACTGACCATTTCCCTATGTTTCTCATTCATGTAGGTACCAACGATACTGCCAGAAGCACATCAGACAGCATTCCTAAAGACTTCGAGGCCCTGGGAAGGAAGCTAAAGCAGACAGGAGCACAGGTGGTCTTCTCATCAATTCTCCCGGTAAGAGACAAAGGCAGAGACAGGGAAGAGCGCATCCATAGGACCAACGAGTGGCTTCGCGAATGGTGTTTAGAGACGAACTTTGGATTCCTAGACCACGGAGCGACGCTACAAGGACTACAGGGACCTGACGGACTTCACCTAACAAAGAGAGGCAAGAAAGTTTTTGGACATCGACTAGCACATCTACTTCGGAAGGCTTTAAACTAGGTAAGTTGGGGGAGGGTTCACACATACATACCAGAGCAGTAAGGATCCATCCTGGGGAAGCAAGTAAAACCCACACTTCTGAGCCTAAGGTAAGTACCCATAGTATACACAAAAAAACAAGAGCCACTCTAACGGGGATAGGCATATCATCACAAATTTGGAGAGCAATGTATGTTAATGCACACAGCTTGGGCAACAAAATCCTGGAACTAGAAACAGAAATAAGGAATGCTGACCTTGACATAGTAGCGATATCCGAGACCTGGTTCACAGACTCGCATGGGTGGGATATGGTTATACCAGGCTACAATCTACTTCGTCGGGACAGAGAGGGCAAATTAGGAGGGGGGTAGCACTATACACTAAGGATAATATCAAAACTACCAGGATCACAGAGGTTAGATACACAGGGGAATCACTTTGGGTAAACCTGGCCAGAGGGAATGAAAAATGCCTTTACCTCGGTGTGGTATACAGGCCTCCAAGACAACAGGAAGACAAAGACAAAGAATTGATTGAGGACATAGAGAACATCACTTTGCGTGGTGACACAGTACTGTTAGGCGACTTCAATATGCCAGATGCAGACTGGAACATCCTCTCAGCAACTACGAGCGGTAGCAAAAGAATAATAACCTCCATTAACAACTCAAACAAATGGTATTAGAGCCCACCAGAGAAAAAGCAATACTGGACCTGGTACTCACAAATGGAGACAGTGTCTCGGAAGTATCAGTGGGAGACACGCTGGCCTCCAGTGACCACAACATGGTATGGCTCAACCTCAGGAAATGCTTCTCTAAATCAAACACAGCAACGAGGGTCCTCAACTATAGGGAGGCAGATTTCGACCACATGAGAGACTTTGTCCATCAAGAGCTGCAAAACCATGCAGAAACTGACAATCCGGAAACTATGTGGTCAAATCTAAAATCCATCCTGAACGAAGCATCTAGCCGCTACGTAAAAACAGTAAGCAAACGCCGGAGAAACAAAAAACCACAATGGTACAACAAGGAAATTTCGGACCTCATTAAAATGAAAAAATAAACATTTATCACCTACAAACATCTTGGGAAAAGGGAGGCAAAAGAAGACTATCTGGCCAGATCTAAGGCTGTCAAAAAGGCAGTCAGGGAAGCCAAACTTCAAACAGAGGAAGATCTAGCACGGAACATTAAAAAAGGGGACAAATCCTTCTTTAGGTACATTAGCGACAGGAAGAGAAACAAAAATGGAATAGAACGCCTTAGGCAATCAGATGGAAACTACGCAGAATCTGATACTACCAAGGCAGAACTGCTAAACGAATACTTCTGCTCAGTATTCACCTGTGAAGCACCGGGAGATGGTCCACAACTACAAATAAGAGACAGCCAAAATGACCTGTTTCGTGATTACGAGTTTACACCTAGTAGCGTCTACCACGAACTTTCAAGACTCAAAGTAGACAAAGCCATGGGGCCAGACAATCTACACCCCAGGGTACTCAGAGAGCTGAGTGAAGTTCTGGCTGAACCACTATCCGTACTCTTCAATCTTTCCTTGCGCACGGGAAAAGTACCCCTAGACTGGAAAACAGCTAACGTAATTCCACTCCACAAAAAGGGCTGCAGAACAGAGACAGGAAATTACAGACCGGTGAGTCTTACATCCATAGTGTGCAAACTCATGGAAACACTGATCAAACAGGAACTTGACAAAATTCTAGACAAAGAAAATTTACGTGATCCACATCAACACGGATTTACCAGGGGAAGGTCCTGCCAATCTAATCTGATTGACTTCTTTGATTGGATGACCAGTCATCTGGATGCCGGTGAGTCTCTTGACGTGATATATTTGGACTTCAGCAAAGCTTTTGATAGCGTCCCACACAGCAGGCTGTTGAACAAACTAAAATCGATGGGATTAGGGGATACATTCACTACATGGGTAAGGGATTGGCTAGATGGTAGGCTTCAAAGGGTGATGGTAAACGGTACCCCCTCGAAAACGTCAGCAGTGATGAGTGGAGTACCTCAAGGCTCCGTCTTAGGGCCGATTCTATTCAATTTATTCATAGGAGATTTGTCCCAAGGACTTAGAGGAAAAGTATCACTGTTTGCCGACGATGCCAAACTATGCAACATAGTTGGCAAAAGCAGTGTGCCTGACTTTATGACGCAGGACCTAAGACAGCTTGAACAGTGGTCATCAACTTGGCAGCTAGGCTTCAATGCTAAAAAATGTAAAGTAATGCACCTAGGCAAAAAAAATCCACACAGAACTTACACACTAAATGGTGAAACCTTGTCCAGGACCACGGTGGAATGTGATTTAGGAGTGATCATTAGCGACGATATGAAGGCTGCCAATCAAGTAGAGAAGGCTTCGTCCAAGGCAAGACAAATGATGGGTTGTATCCGTAGGGGTTTTGTCAGCAGAAAACCTGAAGTCATAATGCCACTGTACAGATCCATGGTGAGACCTCATCTTGAGTATTGTGTTCAATTCTGGAGACCACACTACCGAAAAGATGTGTTGAGAATTGAGTTGGTTCAGCGAATGGCTACCAGGATGGTCTTGGGGCTCAGGGATCTCACGTATGAAGAAAGGTTAAAAAAACTGCGGATGTACTCGCTGGAGGAGCGAAGAGAGAGAGGGGACATGATTGAGACCTTTAAGTATATTACTGGACGTATAGAGGTGAAAGATGATATCTTCAGTCTTACAGGGTCCTCGGTAACCAGAGGACACTCGCTGAAAATCAGGGGAGGGAAATTTCGGGGTGATGCTAGGAAGTACTTCTTCAACGAAAGGGTGGTCGATCACTGGAACGAGCTGCCTCAGCGGGAGATTGAGGCCAGCAGCGTGTTAGATTTCAAGAGAAAATGGGATATTCATGTGGGATCTCTAGGAGAGTAAGAATCAGGGAGTGGGTCATTGGTATGGGCAGACTCGATGGGCTATGGCCCTTTTCTGCCGTCAATTTCTATGTTTCTATGTTTCTATGTATTTGTGAGGGCAGAAACCTAAGGGGAAAAATGAGAGCAGTGATTTTAGAGAAAAACTTCTCATGGGAAAGCCACAGAGCAGCAAAGTCACTTTATTGGCATCAATCAATAGAGACAGACACACATATGCTCACAGATAGAGACATGGACACACAAGTAGAGACAGATGTACACACAGGAGGTAGAAACACATCTACTGAAGGACACATATACGGTATTAACACAGATACACACACTCACAGAGATGTAGACAGTGGTTGCAAAGAGCAAGATTTTCTGATACAAAAACACCAATACTTTTGACTTTGGCAATAGTTCAGAAAAACAAAAGCTTGGACTTAACGGAAGATTAATCTTAAGGGAAGAATGAGAGCAGTGATATTAGAGAAGAAAGTATCATGGGAAAGTCACAGAGCAGTAAAGTCATTTTATTGGCATCAAAGGCAACATAGGGAAGAAGGAATCCGTAGAAAAAGCCTGGACCTTATTCAAGGAGACTGTGCACGAAGCACAAAGCATATGCATCCCCAAGTTTAGAAAAGGGTGCAAAAAAATAGAACAAAAAACCCAGTGTGGATAACAAGTGCAGTGAAGAAGGCGATAAGCGACAAGAAAGCATCGTTCAGAAAATGGAAAAAAGACCAAACAGAGGAGAACCAAAAAGGGCACAAAGAACACCAGAAAGAGTGTCACCGAGTGATTAGAAAAGCAAAAAGAGAATACGAAGAGAGACTGGCAAAGGAAGCAACAAACTTCAAGTCGTTCTTCAGATACGTCAAGGGGAAGCAACCGGCGAGAGAAGAAGTGGGACCATTGGACGATGGAGACAGAAAGGGAGTTGTAAAAGAAGAGAAAGAGATAGCTGACAGGTTAAATGAGTTCTTCACGTCAGTCTTCACGATGGAGAATATAACCACCATTCCAGAACCCGAGGAGATCGTAATAGGAGACCAAGACGATAAGCTGGTCTATTTAGAGGTAAGCCAGGAGGATGTACTCAAGCAGATTGACAGACTAAAGAGCGACAAATCGCCTGGTCTGGATGGCATTCACCCGAGGGTACTCAAGGAACTAAAAGACGTAATAGCGGAGCCACTTCAACAGATATGCAACCTATCCTTAAAAACCGGAGAGATCCCGGAGGATTGGAAAATAGCAAATGTCACACCCATCTTCAAGAAGGGCGCAAGGGGGGACCCGGGAAACTACAGGCCGGTGAGCCTGACCTCAGTCCCGGGAAAGATGATGGAGACACTGATTAAAGACAGCATCTGTGAACACATCGAAAAAAATGGGCAGCTAAAACCGAGTCAACATGGCTTCTGTAAGGGTAAGTCATGCCTCACAAACTTATTGTACTTCTTTGAGGGAGTGAACAGCCAGGTGGATAAAGGGGAATCTATAGACATCATTTATCTTGACTTCCAAAAAGCCTTCGACAAGGTGCCACACGAGAGACTGCTTAAAAAGATATGGAACCACAGGGTACAAGGGGAGGTCCACCAATGGATCAAAAACTGGCTGGCAAACAGGAAACAGAGGGTTGGCGTAAAGGGACACTACTCAGACTGGAAAGGGGTCACGAGCGGAGTTCCGCAAGGGTCGGTGCTGGGACCGCTCTTGTTCAATATCTACATAAATGATCTAGAGGCGGGAACTAAGTGTGAAGTCATTAAATTTGCAGATGACACCAAACTATACAGCAGGGCTCAAACCAAGGAAGACTGCGAGGATCTCCAAAAGGATCTAACGCAGCTGGAAAAGTGGGCCGAAAAGTGGCAGATGAGCTTCAACGTGGGGAAATGCAAGGTCATGCACGTGGGGAAAAAGAACCCGATGTTCACATACAAAATGGGGGGAACACCACTAGGGGTCAGTAACCTGGAGAGAGACCTGGGAGTGATGGTAGACACAACACTGAAGGCATCGGCGCAATGCGCCACAGCCTCTAGGAAAGCAAACAGAATGCTGGGTATCATTAAGAAGGGTATTACGACCAGGACGAAGGAAGTCATCATGCCGCTGTATCGTGCAATGGTGCGGCCGCATCTGGAGTACTGTGTCCAGTACTGGTCGCCGTACCTCAAGAAAGACATGGAGGTACTTGAGGGAGTACAAAGAAGAGCAACCAAACTGATAAAGGGAATGGAAAATCTCCCATATACCGACAGATTGAAGCAGTTGGGACTTTTCTCCCTGGAAAAGCGGAGACTTAGAGGAGACATGATAGAAACCTTCAAGATCCTGAAGGGCATAGAAAAAGTAGACAGGGACAGATTTTTCAAATTAAGGGGCGCCACAAGTACAAGGGGGCACTCGGAGAAATTGAAAGGGGACAGGTTTAAAACAAACGCTAGGAAGTTCTTTTTCACTCAGAGGGTGGTGGATACATGGAACGTGCTTCCAGAGGCTGTTGTAGACAAGAAAACATTAAATGGTTTCAAAGAAGGTTTGGATAGATTCCTAGAAGAAAAAGGGATTGGGGGGGGGTATAGATAGGTATAGACCATTGCTCAGGCAATGGGCCTGATGGGCCGCCGCGGGTGCGGACCGCTGTGCAGGATGGACCTAGGGTCTGCCTCAGCGGAGGCAACTTCTTATGTTCTTATGTTCTTATGTTCAATCAATAGAGACAGACACACATAAGTTCATAGATGCAGACATGGACACACAGGTAGAGACAGATGTATACACAGGAGGTAGAAACACATCTGCTGAAGGACACACATACTGTATGAACATAGATACACATACTCACACAGAAGTAAACACAGTGGCTACAAAGAGCAAGATTTTCTGATACAGAAATACCAATTCAACACTTTAGACTTTGGCAATAGTTCAGAAAAACAAAAGCTTGGACTTACCGCACCACTAAGCTAAAGGGAAGAATGAGAGCAGTGATATTAGAGAAGAACTTATCATGGGAAAGTCACAGAGCAGCAAAGTCATTTTATTGGCATCAATCATTAGAGACAGACACACATATGAACACAAATACACACAGAAACAAACTGAAATACAAATATGTTCACAGATACAGAGACACACAGATATGAACACAGACATGCACGTATACACAGAGGTAGACACAATGACTACAAAGAACAAGAAATTAGGGAGCCTATCAAACTAGAGCTTGGACTTAGCATAGGTTTATTCTAAAGGGAAGAATGAGAGCAGTGATATTAGAGAAGAAAGTCTCATGGGAAAGTCACAGAGCAGCAAAGTCATTGGCATCAATCAATAGAGACAGACACACATAAGTTCATAGATGCAGACATGGACACACAGGTAGAGACAGATGTATACACAGGAGGTAGAAACACATCTGCTGAAGGACACACATACTGTATGAACATAGATACACATACTCACACAGAGGTAAACACAGTGGCTACAAAGAGCAAGATTTTCTGATACAGAAATACCAATTCAATACTTTAGATTTTGGCAATAGTTCAGAAAAACAAAAGCTTGGACTTACCACAGGATCAAGCTAAAGGGAAGAATGAGAGCAGTGATATTAGAGAAGAACTTATCATGGGAAAGTCACAGAGCAGCAAAGTCATTTTATTGGCATCAATCATTAGAGACAGACACACATATGAACACAAATACACACAGAAACAAACTGAAATACAGATATGTTCACAGATACAGAGACACACAGATATGAACACAGACATGCACATATACACAGAGGTAGACACAATGACTACAAAGAACAAGAAATTAGGGAGCCTATCAAACTAGAGCTTGGACTTAGCATAGGTTTATTCTAAAGGGAAGAATGAGAGCAGTGATATTAGAGAAGAAAGTCTCATGGGAAAGTCACAGAGCAGCAAAGTCATTGTATTGGCATCAATCAATAGAGACAGACACACATAAGTTCATAGATGCAGACATGGACACACAGGTAGAGACAGATGTATACACAGGAGGTAGAAACACATCTGCTGAAGGACACACATACTGTATGAACATAGATACACATACTCACACAGAAGTAAACACAGTGGCTACAAAGAGCAAGATTTTCTGATACAGAAATACCAATTCAATACTTTAGACTTTGGCAATAGTTCAGAAAAACAAAAGCTTGGACTTACCGCACCACCAAGCTAAAGGGAAGAATGAGAGCAGTGATATTAGAGAAGAACTTATCATGGGAAAGTCACAGAGCAGCAAAGTCATTTTATTGGCATCAATCATTAGAGACAGACACACATATGAACACAAATACACACAGAAACAAACTGAAATACAGATATGTTCACAGATACAGAGACACACAGATATGAACACAGACATGCACGTATACACAGAGGTAGACACAATGGCTACAAAGAACAAGAAATTAGGGAGCCTATCAAACTAGAGCTTGGACTTAGCATAGGTTTATTCTAAAGGGAAGAATGAGAGCAGTGATATTAGAGAAGAAAGTCTCATGGGAAAGTCACAGAGCAGCAAAGTCATTGTATTGGCATCAATCAATAGAGACAGACACACATAAGTTCATAGATGCAGACATGGACACACAGGTAGAGACAGATGTATACACAGGAGGTAGAAACACATCTGCTGAAGGACACACATACTGTATGAACATAGATACACATACTCACACAGAGGTAAACACAGTGGCTACAAAGAGCAAGATTTTCTGATACAGAAATACCAATTCAATACTTTAGACTTTGGCAATAGTTCAGAAAAACAAAAGCTTGGACTTACCGCACCACTAAGCTAAAGGGAAGAATGAGAGCAGTGATATTAGAGAAGAACTTATCATGGGAAAGTCACAGAGCAGCAAAGTCATTTTATTGGCATCAATCATTAGAGACAGACACACATATGAACACAAATACACACAGAAACAAACTGAAATACAGATATGTTCACAGATACAGAGACACACAGATATGAACACAGACATGCACGTATACACAGAGGTAGACACAATGGCTACAAAGAACAAGAAATTAGGGAGCCTATCAAACTAGAGCTTGGACTTAGCATAGGTTTATTCTAAAGGGAAGAATGAGAGCAGTGATATTAGAGAAGAAAGTCTCATGGGAAAGTCACAGAGCAGCAAAGTCATTGTATTGGCATCAATCAATAGAGACAGACACACATAAGTTCATAGATGCAGACATGGACACACAGGTAGAGACAGATGTATACACAGGAGGTAGAAACACATCTGCTGAAGGACACACATACTTTATGAACACAGATACACAGCAGTTTTAGGTTGGGTTGTAGGAATATAAGATGGAGTTTATTTCTAAGTTTATTATGGTGGGGTTTTTGTTTTTTTCTAGATGTAGGAACTTGGTTTTGTCTTGGTCCAGCTTTAATTTGTGGTCTCTCATCCATTGTGATATTGTTTCTAGCGTATTGTCTAGTTTGATTGTTGTGTTGTTGGTGGATTGGTCATAATGCAGGATGATGGTGATATTATCTGCATAGCTGTATGAGGTTATGCCTAGTTTGTCTAGGCATGTGTCGAGTGTAGTTATGTAGAGGTTGAAGAGTGTTGGGGATAGTGGAGAGCCTTGGGGGATTCCACAGGGGTTGTTCCAGGTTTCTGACTGTTCTTTCTTTGCTTTGACTCTGTATTTCCTAAAGCGGAGGAATGCTTCAAACCAATTGTAGACTCTGCCTAATATTCCTATTGCCTCCAGTGTTTGTAGTAGGATGTCGTGGTCTTCCAGGTCAAACGCTGCGGTGAGCTCGAGTTGAATGTGCAGCATTTTTTGCCTTTGCTTAGGTGTTGTTTGGCAGTATCTAGGAGAGAGTAGTAGTGTTTCTATACTGTATTGGCCTCTGAAGGCATATTGTGTAGGGTGGAGCATGTTGTGGTGAGGCATTTTGCTACGAGTCCTTCCATTAGCTTGGCATATAGTGGTATTGAGACTATGGATCTGTAATTGGATGTTTGATCTGTGGCTCCCTTTGGGTATTTCAGGATAGGGGTTATGATGACCTCAGTGAGATCTTGTGGGAATTGGCCCTCTTTCAGCATGTAGTTGATCCACTGCAAGAGGTGTGCGCGTAATCTAATTCTGGCGGTTTTTAATAGGTATGGGGACAGTAATTGAGGTTGCAAGCCACATGATTGTATTTTTGGTAGAGTCTGTCTAGGTCGAGCCATTGTATGTCTTGGAAGTTTGCCCAGATTCTGTCTGCTGCGCAGGATTCTCTTTCTGTGGGTGGTAGAGAAATGTCATCGAGGTGGTTTGGGGTCCTGGTGAAGGTATTTCTAGCATTTGAGATTTTGTTTCTGAAGAATTCTGCCAGTTGGTTGGATGAGGGGGGAGGGGTAGTTTTGGTAGCTAGGAAGGATTTGAAACATAGAAATATGATGGCAGATAAAGGCCAAATGGCCTATCTAGTCTGCCCATCCACAGTAACTATTATCTCTTTCTCTCTCTCAGAGAACCAGATGCCTATCCAAGGCCCTTTTGAATTCTGACAAAGTCTGTTTCACCACCTCTTCTGGGAGACTGTTCCATGCATCTACCACCCTTTCCATAAAAAAGGATTTCCTCAGATTATTCCGGAGCCTGTCACCTCTTAACTTCATCCTATGCCCTCTCATTGCAGAGTTTCCTTTTAAATGAAAGAAACTCAACTCATGCACATTTACATTACGTAAATATTTAAACGTCTCTCAATTACTAAATTGTGGTGACAGTAGAATAAATAATTAAAGAAATGTCACCCACTCAATTTCTCAGATCTAACATTCAAACAAAACAGATGGAGAGAAAGCCTCAAGTACTATGGCATGTAGCAATCCTTGATGATTTTAAAGCTCATGTTATTTTTGTCATTGGCAAAAAACTCACACCACAAAAGAATGTCAGGATCTCGGAGAAATATAGAACCCACTACTGTGCACAGTAGAAAAATCTATTTTTTAATTTTTTTCAAATTTTATAACTTTTAATTACACCAGGGACATAGTGATGTTAGATACCAGCAGTGAGCTGTGGGAGTGCTAATTTCCCTTGGCCAATTTTTGGTAGAGGGTAAACTGCTCTCAGCTGATTACATGAAGGAGGAGTTTAGTCTTACTGCCTCTGAACTCCTCCAATATAATCAAGTAATTTCTTTTATTAATCGGAGGGCCATGCCTGACATTCAGAAGGACTCTGTAGCCTGGGACAAGGTGTGGGTGGAATCTAGTGGGCGGGAGTGTATATCCAGATTGTATAGATTACTGATTCATCAGAATACCCTGCCGGTGCAGTATTTTTCTCACTGGGAGAGTCTGACCCGAAAGCAGTGGCAGTCTACTGTGCGCTCCCTTCTTAAGGTTTCGATCGCCAGTAATATGGTGGAAAATGGCTACAAATTACTATACCGATGGTATTATAAGCCATTACATTTACATAAACTCAAGCCTAGTATATCAGATCGCTGCTGGTGCTTATGTGGTGCCCAGGGCTTCTTTCAGCATATCTGGTGGACCTGTCCCCAGGTCAGTAACTATTGGGATATGGTGTTTGCCTTGATGTCTGATATATGTGGGGTGATTTTGGTGAAACATATGGGCTGTGCATTGTGAAATATGAAGCTTGTGGGAGTGCCTCTTAAATTTGCTAAATTGATAGCGAAGTTTGTGACTGCTGCCCGTTTGATGTTGCCTGCTGTCTGGCGTCAAGTCTCGACGCCATCCCAGGCTCAAGTGTTACAAAAAACAGCCTCTTTTTTAAGCATGTCCAAGCTCACGGCTATGACACATCACTGCCTTCCGAGGCTGTTGCAAAACTGGAAGCCTTATATTGACTGGTGTGACCGGAGAGGGCAACCCACAGACTCTTGTTAGTGACCATTGGCCTGCACAGAACTTCAGGGGGGCAGGGGGTGGGGATATTTGTACTGTCTGAATCTGTTTTATATGCCTTGTTTCTAAGAGTTATGTTACAACATTGTGTTACAGTGCTTGCTGTGTTCATATGCATCTGAAAAATTTTCAATAAAATAAAGTTAAAAATAAGACAGAATTAAAGACAGACAGACAGAAATATGCTGTTAGATACAGACATGCAGACATACAAACACACACATGCAGACAGACAGACAGATATAAACACTGGCTACAATTTAATATATGTCACATCTAGAATAGTTCAGAAGAAAAAAGAATAAGATCAAAGGTTTGGGCTTACCAGACCGTTAAGAGTGGTAACCTAAAGGGTAAAAAGAGAGCAGTGATTATAGAGAAGAACTTCTCATGGGAAAGTTACATAGAAGCAATTCACTGTGTTGGGATCAATCAATAGAGGTAGACACACACACACACACAGGTAGACGCACATACCTGAAGACTTCAGGGCCCTGGGGGAGAAGCTGAGGAGAATGGATGCGCAGGTAGTCTTCTCCTTGATTCTCCCAGTGAGGGGCAAGGGCAGAGCCAGAGAGGATCGAATACAAAGGGCGAACGACTGGCTGCGAGGATGGTGCAAGGAGATGAACTTCGAGTTTCTGCACCATGGAGAAGCATTGCAAGGACTACAGGGACACGACGGGCTACACCTAACCAGAAGAGGGAAGAATGTCCTTGGACACCGCCTAGCCCGCCTACTCCACTGGGCTTTAAACTAGGTAAGTCGGGGGAGGGTACAGGCACAAACAACATACCAGGCGAACTAAAATGACAATACATTTATGAGGCTGAGGAAAGTAGACACCAAAATTCTGGGTCAGGGGTGAGTGCACACACTTTTGAGTCGGGAGTAGGGTCACATCATATTTATGGGTCACATTGTAATTCCGGGTCTAGGGGGAGTACACACTGTAGTTCTGGGTATATGGGGAGTACACATTGTGGTTCTGAGCCTCAGGAAAGCACAAATAACACAAACAATGCTAAAGGTGTTCAAATAGCTCAAATAGGAATATCCCCACTAAGACATAACAAAAATATAACATGGAGGGCTATGTACATCAACGCACACAGTTTAGGAAACAAGATCCTGGAATTGGAAACAGAAATAAGGAATGCCGACCTGGATGTGGTGGCGATATCCGAAACCTGGCTCACAGACTCCCACGGGTGGGACATGGTCACACCGGGTTACAACTTGCTTCACCGGGACAGAGAAGGTAGGAAGGGAGGGGGTGTAGCATTATATACTAAAGATGACATTAAGGTCACGAGAATCTCAGATGTCCAGTATACTGGGGAATCCCTTTGGGTTAATTTGGCCCGAGGAAAGGACAAATGCTTGTATCTTGGCGTAATTTACAGACCGCCAAGACAACAGGATGACCTGGATATGGAAATAATCGAAGATATAGAAAATATCACCTTGCGTGGGGACACAGTATTGCTAGGTGACTTCAACATGCCTGTTTAATAAATTATCTCCAGAGCATCTATATCCATAGGTATTTTTTGTTTTCATTGGTGGATTGTTTTCACTGTGGATTATTGGGTCTCCCCATTTTTTTTTTTTGTTGTCCTGCACATCAATCAATAGAGGCAGACACACATAGACAGAAACAGGACAAAATTAAAGACAGGCAGACAGAGATATGCTGTTAGATACAGAAATACTTTGAATGCCATCTACTGGGGGATGGTTGATGAGAGCCTAGGTTCTTCTTGGTCTTGATGTGTTTTTCTGATTAGGTGGTTGTTTAGGTAGATAGGCCTAGTTCCATTTAGTACTCTGAATAGGGTGCAGAAGAATTTGAATTGTATGCGTGCTTGTATGGGGAACCAGTGTGAGTCTTGGAAAGCAGTGGTAATGTGAGCGTATTTTTTCAGTGACTATATCAGCCTGAGAGCTGTGTTTTGCACTCTTTGTAATTGTTTTTAAGTGTAGTTGGGGCATGACGGGCATAGGATGTTACAGTAGTCCAGAAGTCCCAGTATTTGCATTTGGACCATGAGTCTGAATTGTTCTTTGTTGAAGTATTTTAGGATTTTTCTCAATTTGTATATGGTTGCGAATGCCTTCTGGACCGTTTTGATGATTTACAGTTGCATGGTGCAGCCTTTGTTTATCATTATTCCCAGCAGTTTTAGGTTGGGTTGTAGGGATATAAGATGGAGTTTATTTCTAAGTTTATTATGGTGGGATTTTTGTTTTTTTTCTAGATGTAGGAACTTGGTTTTGTCTTGGTTTAGCTTTAATTTGTGGTCTCTCATTCACTGTGATATTGTTTCTAGTGTAACATAGAAACATAGAAGATGACGGCAGATAAGGGCCATAGCCCATCAGGTCTGCCCACTTTACTGACCCACCCTCAAGTCTACTATCCTAGGGTAGAATCTAGTGGGCGGGGGTGTATATCCAGATTGTATAGATTACTGATTCATCAGGATACCCTGCCGGAGCAGTATTTTTCTCACTGGGAGAGTCTGACCCGAAAGCAGTGGCAGACTACTGTGCGCTCCCTTCTTAAGGTTTCGATTGCCAGTAATATGGTGGAAAATGGCTACAAATTACTATACCGATGGTATTATAAGCCATTACATTTACATAAACTCAAGCCTAGTATATCAGATCGCTGCTGGTGCTTATGTGGTGCCCAGGGCTTCTTTCAGCATATCTGGTGGATCTGCCCCCAGGTCAGTAACTATTGGGATATGGTGTTTGCCTTGATATCTGATATATGTGGGGTGATTTTGGTGAAACATATGGGCTGTGCATTGTGAAATATGAAGCTTGTGGGAGTGCCTCTTAAATTTGCTAAATTGATAGCGACGTTTGTGACTGCTGCCCGTTTGGTGTTGCCTGCTGTCTGGCGTCAAGTCTCGACGCCATCCCAGGCTCAAGTGTTACAAAAAACAGCCTCTTTTTTAAGCATGTCCAAGCTCACGGCTATGACACATCACTGCCTTCCGAGGCTGTTGCAAAACTGGAAGCCTTATATTGACTGGTGTGACCGGAGAGGGCAACCCACAGACTCTTGTTAGTGACCATTGGCCTGCACAGAACTTCAGGGGGGCAGGGGGCGGGGATATTTGCACTGTCTGAATCTGTTTTATATGCCTTGTTTCTAAGAGTTATGTTACAACATTGTGTTACAGTGCTTGCTGTGTTCATATGCATCTGAAAAATTTTCAATAAAATAAAGTTAAAAAAAAGATAGAATTATAGACAGACAGACAGAAATATGCTGTTAGATACAGACATACAGACATACAAACACACACACGCAGACAGACAGACAGATATAAATACTGGCTACAATTTAATATATGTCACATCTAGAATAGTTCAGAAGAAAAAAGAATAAGATCAAAGGTTTGGGCTTACCAGATTATTAAGAGTGGAAATCTAAAGGGTAAAAAGAGAGCAGTGATTATAGAGAAGAACTTCTCTTGGGAAAGTTACATAGAAGCAATTCACTGTGTTGGGATCAATCAATAGAGGTAGACACACACACACAGGTAGACGCACATATACTCACAGATACAGACAGAAACACATAGAAATAGAGAGACAGGTATGAACCCAGACACTCACACACACTGAGATTTAGATAGAGTAGCTACAAAGAACAAGATTTTTTGATACAAAAACACCAATTCAATACTTTTGACTTTGGCAATAGTTCAGAAAAACAAAATCTTGGACTTATCACATCATTAACCTAAAGGGAAGAATGAGAGCAGTGATTTTAGAGAAGAACATTTCATGGGAAAGTCATAGAGCAGCAAAGCCACTTTATTGGCATCAATCAATAGATGAAAGTAAAAACAAAACACTGTGGATACAGATATTCTGGAGATAATTTATAAACGCTCGACCCTCAGCTACAGACAAGGGTTGGCTCAGTTGATCCGTTTAGTAACTTTGAGTTTACGCCCAGCAGTGTCTACGGTGAGCTGTCAAAGCTCAAGATTAACAAAGCAATGGGGCCGGACAACCTGCACCCCAGGGTGCTTAGGGAGCTGAGTGATGTCTTGGCGGAGCCACTGTCCGCGCTCTTCAACCTCTCCCTTAGTACAGGCAGCATCCCGTTGGACTGGAGGACGGCTAACGTCATTCCACTCCACAAGAAAGGCTCAAAGATGGAGACAGCAAACTACAGACCAGTGAGTCTAACATCGATAGTGAGCAAACTAATGGAAACTCTAATCAAACACCAATTAGATAAGATCCTGGATGAGGAGAATCTACGGGATCCCTGACAACATGGATTTACTAAGGGGAGATCCTGCCAATCTAACCTGATCAGCTTCTTTGACTGGGTAACGGGGAAGCTGGATATTGGGGAGTCCCTGGACATCGTGTACCTGGACTTTAGCAAAGCATTCGATAGCGTACCACACCGCAGGTTACTGAGCAAGATGAGTTCTATAGGATTAGGTAACACATTGACGAAATGGGTTGGGAGCTGGCTTGGAGGTAGGCTCCAAAGGGTGGTGGTGAACGGCACCCCCTCCGAATTGACGGAGGTGATTAGTGGAGTACCACAGGGCTCAGTCTTGGGCCCAATCCTATTCAACATCTTTATAAGAGACTTGGCAGAAGGGCTTCGAGGTAAAATAACATTATTCGCCAATGACGCCAAACTGAGTAATGTAGTGGGCAAATGCACAACAGACGAAGATTCAGTGCCCGACAACATGATGCACGACCTACTCCTACTGGAGCGATGGTCTAGGACATAGCAACTCAACTTCAATGCCAAAAAATGCAAAGTTATGCACCTGGGCAGCCAAAATCCATGCAAGTCTTATACCCTTAATGGCGAGATCCTAGCAAAAACGGTAGCAGAACGAGACTTGGGGGTAATCGTCAGTGAGGACATGAAGTCTGCCAATCAAGTGGAGCAGGCTTCGTCCAAGGCAAGACAAATCATGGGCTGCATACGAAGGGGTTTCGTCAGTCGTAAGGCGGAAGTCATTATGCCATTGTATAGATCCATGGTGAGGCCCCACCTGGAATACTGTGTGCAATTCTGGAGGCCGCATTATCGCAAGGATGTGCTGAGACTGGAGTCGGTGCACAGAATGGCCACCCGGATGGTCTCGAGACTCAAGGATCTACCATACGAAAAACGGCTTGACAAATTACAGCTATACTCGCTTGAGGAGCGCAGAGAGAGGGGAGACATGATCGAGACGTTCAAGTATCTTACGGGCTGCATCGAGGCGGAGGAAGATATCTTCTTTTTCAAGGGTCCCACGACAACAAGAGGGCATCCGTTGAAAATCAGGGGCGGGAAACTACAAGGTGACACCAGGAAATTCTTTTTCACTGAAAGAGTGGTTGATCGCTGGAATAGTCTTCCACTACAGGTGATTGAGGCCAGCAGCGTGCCTGATTTTAAGGCCAAATGGGATCGGCACATGGGATCTATTCACAGGGCAAAGGTAGAGGAGGGACATTAAGGTGGGCAGACTAGATGGGCCGTGGGCCCTTATCTGCCGTCTATTGTTTCTATGTTTCTATGTTTCTATATACTGGTTTCAATAGGTATATATTTATTAGCAAATCAGTAACAGCTTACAAGAATAAATCATTCAGCATATAGCGTAACAGAAAGTGATCTTCAGGCCTGAGGATTCTCTGAATTCTGTTCTGATTACTTCTGCTTATAGGCCTGGTTTTATACATTTCTTGGTGGTCAATATCACGTTGGCCTACATCACACGATACATCTTTATTGGTTATTTTCTTATACGTCATTACATAAGTAGATTCATTTATTGGCTTATCTATTTGTGTCATCTTATATGTCTGTTCAGTCTACCGTAAGGCCTAACCCTTTCCTGCAAATGCCCTTTTCCCTTTACCATATAAGCAATTCCGAGTCTAAAATTCCTTCTCTGCTGTGGTAACACATGATATATCTTGCTAAATAATGTTCCTGAGTACTCTGTTTTTCTAACCATGAGCTGTGTTCCTCTTTGCATAATATCCGGCCAGGTGCCATGCATCGGAATTTAAGTCTTGTTTCTTATAAGTTTTTGCTTACCATAGCTAACTCAGAAACAGAATATTTCTCAATCACTATAGGTCAGCTGGCAAGTGGGTTATGAAATATCTTTTACAGTTAATATACTGATTTATTAGAGCAAGAGGGAGGGGAGGGGGTTTTCTCCTGTGAGGTCTGGTTACTTCACCTTTATCCAAAGGACTTATCCTGCTTCACCTGTATCACACAATGACTTTGACAAGGATTTTATGATCTTCTTCTTCTTTCCATCCTCCTTTCCCTCTCAAAGTACAATAATAAAAAAAGTACAATGAAATATAAAAACATGAGAATTCAATTTAAAAAGTCCAATGATAAAAAATATAGTGATAAAAATCCAACCGGCCCGGTTGGATTTTTATCACTGTATTTTTTATCATTGCACTTTTTTAATTGAATTTTCATGTTTTTATATGTCATTGTTTAATAAATTATCTCCAGAGCATCTGTATCCATAGGTTTTTTTTGTTTTCATTGGTGGATTGTTTTCACTGTGGATTATTGGGTCTCCTCATTTTTTTTTTTTGTTGTTCTGCACATCAATCAATAGAGGCAGACACACATAGACAGAAACAGGACAAAATTAAAGACAGGCAGACAGAGATATGCTGTTAGATACAGAAATACTTTGAATGCCATCTACTGGGGGATGGTTGATGAGAGCCTAGGTTCTCCTTGGTCTTGATGTGTTTTTCTGATTAGGTGGTTGTTTAGGTAGATAGGCCTAGTTCCATTTAGTACTCTGAATAGGGTGCAGAAGAATTTTAATTGTATGCGTGCTTGTATGGGGAACCAGTGTGAGTCTTGGAAAGCAGTGGTAATGTGAGCGTATTTTTTCAGTGACTATATCAGCCTGAGAGCTGTGTTTTGCACTCTTTGTAATTGTTTTTAAGTGTAGTTGGGGCATGACGGGCATAGGATGTTACAGTAGTCCAGAAGTCCCAGTATTTGCATTTGGACCATGAGTCTATATTGTTCTTTGTTGAAGTATTTTAGGATTTTTCTCAATTTGTATATGGTTGCGAATGCCTTCTGGACCATTTTGATGATTTACAGTTGCATGGTGCAGCCTTTGTTTATCATTATTCCCAGCAGTTTTAGGTTGGGTTGTAGGGATATAAGATGGAGTTTATTTCTAAGTTTATTATGGTGGGGTTTTTGTTTTTTTTCTAGATGTAGGAACTTAGTTTTGTCTTGGTTTAGCTTTAATTTGTGGTCTCTCATCCACTGTGATATTGTTTCTAGTGTAACATAGAAACATAGAAGATGACGGCAGATAAGGGCCATAGCCCATCAGGTCTGCCCACTCTACTGACCCACCCTCAAGTCTACTATCCTAGGGTAGAATCTAGTGGGCAGGGGTGTATATCCAGATTGTATAGATTACTGATTCATCAGGATACCCTGCCGGTGCAGTATTTTTCTCACTGGGAGAGTCTGACCCGAAAGCAGTGGCAGTCTACTGTGCGCTCCCTTCTTAAGGTTTCGATTGCCAGTAATATGGTGGAAAATGGGTACAAATTACTATACCGATGGTATTATAAGCCATTACAACTACATAAACTCAAGCCTAGTATATCAGATCGCTGCTGGTGCTTATGTGGTGCCCAGGGATTCTTTCAGCATATCTGGTGGACCTGCCCCCAGGTCAGTAACTATTGGGATATGGTGTTTGCCTTGATAACTGATATATGTGGGTTGATTTTGGTGAAACATATGGGCTGTGCATTGTGAAATATGAAGCTTGTGGGAGTGCCTCTTAAATTTGCTAAATTGATAGCGACGTTTGTGACTGCTGCCCGTTTGGTGTTGCCTGCTGTGTGGCGTCAAGTCTCGATGCCATCCCAGGCTCAAGTGTTACAAAAAACAGCCTCTTTTTTAAGCATGTCCAAGCTCACAGCTATGACACATCACTGCCTTCCGAGGCTGTTGCAAAACTGGAAGCCTTATATTGACTGGTGTGACCAGAGAGGGCAACCCACAGACTCTTGTTAGTGACCATTGGCCTGCACAGAACTTCAGGGGGGCAGGGGGTGGGGATATTTGCACTGTCTGAAGCTGTTTGATATGCCTTGTTTCTAAGAGTTATGTTACAACATTGTGTTACAGTGCTTGTTGTGTTCATATGCAATTGAAAAATTTTCAATAAAATAAAGTTATAAAAAGACAGAATTATAGACAGACAGACAGAAATATGCTGTTAGATACAGACATGCAGACATACAAACACACACACGCAGACAGACAGACAGATATAAACACTGGCTACAATTTAATATATGTCACATCTAGAATAGTTCAGAAGAAAAAAGAATAAGATCAAAGGTTTGGGCTTACCCGATTATTAAGAGTGGAAATCTAAAGGGTAAAAAGAGAGCAGTGATTATAGAGAAGAACTTCTCTTGGGAAAGTTACATAGAAGCAATTCACTGTGTTGGGATCAATCAATAGCGGTAGGCACACACACACACACACACACACAGAGGTAGACGCACATATACTCACAGATACAGACAGAATCACATAGAAATAGAGAGACAGGTATGAACCCATACACTCACACACACTGAGATTTAGATAGAGTGGCTACAAAGAACAAGATTTTCTGATACAAAAACACCAATTCAATACTTTTGACTTTGGCAATAGTTCAGAAAAACAAAATCTTGGACTTACCACATTATTAACCTAAAGGGAAGAATGAGAGCAGTGATTTTAGAGAAGAACAATTCATGGAAAGTCACAGAGCAACAAAGTCAATTTATTGGCAGCAATCAAAAGTTTTCAAGTTTCAAGTTTTATTAAATATTTGATGAATCGCCTATTAAAAAATTTCTAAGCGATGTACATAATCAGAGTAAAGATATTCAAGAAACTAAAATATAACAAATATTGACATATTACACTATAAATTTCATCCAAAACATACATGAGGGGTAAGGAATAGAATAAAGTTACAATGTTGGGTTAGAGCAAAGGGAAAAACAAAAGGCTAGGTTTAACTTTATCAAAGCACAAGATAAGGCTATCTCTGAAGCAAATAAACACTTTGAGATTAAAGATGATCTTTAAGTAAGTGTTTTTTTTTTTTTTAAAGGAATAAAACAGTAAGGTTTAAGACAATGTTAAAGGGTATTCTTAGATCAATCAGGAGTTAAAAGCGTCTTTAAATAAATAAGTTTTTAGTAATTTTTTAAAAGTTGTAATGTCCTGTTCAGTTCTAATATATTGGGGAAGTGCATTCCACCATTGTGGTCCCATTACTGTAAACATGTCGGCTCTTCGTGTACCTATGATTTTCAGAGACGGTACTGTTAGAAGGTTTTGTTCAGATGATCGTAATGAGCGTTGGGTTATATAAGGGATTAATGATTTTGAGATAAATTGAGGTTCGTTGGATAATAAAGTCTTAGAGATGAGAAGCATTGTTTTGAACAGAGTCCTATGACTTATTGGTAACCAATGAGCGTCTTTAAGTAATGGGGAGACATGATCATATTTTTTTGCATTATATATTAGTTTTATAGCTGTATTTTGAATGGTCTGTAATCTCCTTTTTTCTTTCTGAGTGATGTTAATAAATAAGGCGTTACAATAGTCAATTTTCGATATAACAAAAGAATGAATTAGGATCTTTAATGAAGGTAAACTTAGAAATTTGGTAATTGATCTAATCTGACGTAGTTTAAAGAAACAATTTTTAACAATATGGGAGATGTGTTCATGATAAGTCAGATTATCATCTAAAAGAACCCCGAGGGACTTCTGGTGACGTCACTGACCATGATGGAGGGTTAGGGAATTTGCTCTGACTCTCCGCTCTTTATTGCCTACCTCTCCCGTTGAGGGCCGCTGAAAATTGTGAGCGTGCGAGTAGCCGGGAGTGAGCGAAGCCCGGCACAACTGCGGGATGCCGTCAAAGAAAAAAATCGATGCCGGCAGATCGTCGGAGCGAGGGGGAGAGCAGGGAGGCCTCCGCCACGTGAGAGGGACCTCCAGCATGTCTGCGCACGAGTCGGGAGACAGCGCGTCGGAAGAAGAATCGGAGCTCGGTGCTTCCCCGCGGATGCGGCGAGCAGGATCGGCGGCGGCTGTTACAAAAGCCGATCTGCAACTGTGGGCTACAGAGATCAAAGAGGAGGTGGCGGCTGTAAAGGGAAAAATTAAAGAGGCAGTGAAAGAGATCTGGCAGGACTTTGCAGACTTGCTGGGCAGAGTGGAAGATACAGAAAAGAGACTGGGGGAGCAAGAGGAAACTGTGCAAGGACTCACTACCCAGGTGAAGGCGGTCCAAAAAGATCTACTGGACTGCTGTGCTCAAGTGGAAGATCTGGAGAATAGATCCCGTCGGAACAATGTCCGGATCCGGGGAGTTCCGGATACAGCTGAGTATGGGGATGCTGCGGCTGTGGTGTAGGAGCTTAGCCGGTTTCTGCTGACTGACGATGGGGCATCTGAAACTACTCCCAGGGGCCTGAGAGTGGATAGGGCGCACCGCACACTGGGTCCGAAGAATGGGGATTACCCGAGAGATATTATAGCGTGCATCCACCACTTCCCGGATAAGGATCGGCTGGTGAAGAAAGCTAGAGATTTGGGTGTTATATCTTGGAAGAATTTGAAAGTGGAGATATTTCAGGATCTCTCGACCATCACTTTGCAGAAAAGGAGGGAATTCCGACCGTTGCTGGAGGTGCTGAAGCAGAACAACTTACGCTATCGCTGGCTTTTTCCATTCGGCCTGTTGGTTACTTTTAATGGGGTGCATAAGCGAGTGACGACCGTGGCGGAGCTGCAGGCGTTACTTCTGAAGGAGGGCCTGGTGAAGATGGGAGATTCTGTCTTGAGCAAGTTATCAGCGCAGAAGTTGGAGCGTTATCAGTGGAAAGCGGTGCCCCAGAGGAGGAGAGGACGGCAGAGCTCTCGACCGGAGGGGGAGGCAACCGAGCTGAGTGCAGCCGCAGCTCCTGACACTTGAGTGGCTGATTGGGGGTGATAGTGTTCATCCGCTGCAGGAATCTGGACCTTGGTGCTGATCCAGGGTTGACTTTGGGAGTGTGCCTGAGAGTTTATGGTTAAGGGTCTGGGGAGTGCTTGGTGGGGGGATGTGGTGTGTGGGAGGTTTGGATGTGGGGACGGGAGGTATATCAATGGTGACATGGGGGGTGGTGAAGTCACTTGAAGTCCTGGAGGGAGTGGGGAGAGAGGGAGTGTGGGACAGGTGGGGAGGGGGGTGGGGCAGATTGGGGAGGAGGGTTGAGGATGGGGGGTGGTGGGTTTGGGTGGGGGGGGTGGAAGGGTTAGGGAGGGGGATGATGGGGGGAGGGGAGTGGGTGCTGGATGTGCTGTTTGTAGTTGAGGATGGGGGGCTAATATACTCAGATTGGGAAGTTTGAATGTTAAGGGGCTTAATATGCCGCGTAAACGGCAATTGTTGTTGAAAGAAGTTAAGCGCCTAAGTTTTGATATATGTTTTGTTCAAGAAACTCACTTTGTGAGAGCAGGGGAAAAACTTGTACAGTTCCGGGATTATCCTGTGAGGACTTGGGCTTCTAATCGGGTGGAGCGAAAGAAGGCTGGGGTGGGAATTTTGTTTTCTCATAGGTTGAGGGTGGTTCCCGCTCAGGAATGGAGAGATGAGGGGGGGAGGTGGCTTATTTGGACGGGCACTGTAAATGAGATTCAGGTGACGTTGGTAAATCTGTATGCGCCTAATTCTCAACAAGGCAAATTTTTTGACGCTCTTTTGACCAAAATTCTATCGGTAAAGGTTGGGCATTTGGTGGTTGGGGGGGATTTCAATCTGGTGCTAAATCCGGACTGGGATTCTACGGGTAAGGGGGGGGATAGACTTAAATGTGACAGGAAATGCTTGCAAAGGTTTCTGGATGTCCTTAATATTGTTGATGGGTGGCGGGAGCAACACTGGATGGGCAGGGATTACACCTTCTATTCTCCTGTACATGAGGTATACACTCGCATCGATCTGCTCTGTGTTGATAAAGGGTGGGGGGGAAGATATTAGACACGAAAATTGATACTATTGGGTGGTCTGACCATGCTCCATTATGGATGGACCTGCGATGGGGAGGCCCTAGGGTTGGGGATACCTATTGGAAGTTGAATGATACCCTATTGGGGGATCCACAGAACGTGCAACGGTTGGAAAGGGGGATTTATGATTTCCTAGATCATAATAGCATAGATCAGTTTTCTCCCGTGACGATTTGGGAAAGTTTAAAGGTGGTGTTAAGGGGGGAGTTGATCTCTATGGCAGCCTATAAGAAAAAGAACCGACAAAGGGAGGAATTGCAGTTGAGGGAAACACTTCGTACTCTGGTAGATCAACATAAGAGGGGGCAAGGGGGACCACAGCTTCAGCTTCGGCTTCAGGAAACCCGTATGGCTCTGGGAAAATTGGAAGATGAGGTGATTAAATTTAATCTAGATAAGTTGAAGCTCAAATTTTTTGAATCTGGGAATCGGGCTAGTAAATTATTAGCTCACAGGGTCAAATTGAAGCAAACTCTAGGTAATATCATGTCTATTAAGGCTCGTGATGGTAGGGTGGTGACTGACGAAGCCGGGATACACCAGAGGTTCCGGGAATTTTATCAGGAGCTTTATACACCGGAGGTTGCGGGCTCGGTTGCTGAGAGCCACGATTACTTGCGGGATTTGGGGTTGCCTACGTTGTCTGGCCCTGACGCTCAGGGGCTGGAAGGGGATATTACTGTGGAGGAGGTACTACACGTTATCCGGCGTTTGAAGCCGGGAAAATCCCCTGGGCTGGACGGGTTTACGGGGCTTTTTTACAAGAAACTTTCCCCCTTGGTTGCGCCATTGCTGACTAGGCTATTCAACTCGCTGAAAGAGGGTGAGCGTTTGCCTTACTATATGAGATTGGCAGGGATTACGATACTCCCTAAACCGGGGAAAGATGCGTCCCTTTGCGGGAGTTATCGCCCTATTTCTTTGCTGGGTATCGACACCAAAATATTGGCCCGTATTTTGGCAGATAGGATGACTGCTCATATGCCAGTACTTATTCATCCTGACCAAGTGGGGTTCATAGGGGGACGCCAGGCGGCGGATGGTATTAGGCACATGTTGAATTTGGTGTGGGAAGCACGGAGATCGGGGTCACCCTGGGTGGCTGTAGCGGTGGATGCCGAAAAGGCATTTGATAGGGTGGATTGGACGTTTATGGAAGCTGTCTTGCGCCAGATGGGGTTTGGTTCGCGCTTTATTTCCTTGATTCTTACTCTCTACCATACTCCGATGGCGTGTGTCAAAGTTAATGGGGTATACACGCAGCCCTTTGAGCTTCATAGGGGTACGAGACAGGGGTGCCCGCTCTCTCCCTTGTTGTTTGCTATGGTGATTGAGCCTTTGGCTCAACGTATTCGCCAGTCTAGGCTTGTACGGGGTGTTCAGGTGCAGGGGGTTGAGCATAAACTGTCCCTTTTTGCGGATGACATTTTGGCCATAGTGGAAGGTTCGGAGCAGTCACTTCTGGCTCTGCAAGATTTGATGCGGGATTATGGGCGGATCTCTGGCTTTAAGGCTAATTTGACTAAAACGGATATTTTGAACATTTCGGTGCCGGATGAGGCGGCTCGGGAATTGCAAAGCCAGGTCCCCTTTCGTTGGGTGTCGGGCCCTATTCGATATTTGGGGATCCAGTTGGGGGTGGAGTGGTCTAATTTGTTCCGACTTAACTATCTACCTCTGATTTCGGCTTTGCGGCAGGATCTTGCTAGATGGGATCCCTTGTACCTTTCCTGGATGGGCAGAATGGAGGTGGTGCGCATGATGATCCTTCCCAGATTTCTTTACCTCTTTCAAGTCCTTCCTGTCGAAATTCCCAGAGTGTATTTTTTACGTTGGCACAGGAATCTTTTGCGTTTTATTTGGGGGGGCAGGCGTCCCAGGGTTGCGAGATTTGCCATGTTCAAATTCAAGGAGGAGGGGGGCTTGGGGATACCCAATTTGGAACTGTATTATCGGGCTGCACAAATTCGGGCGGTTGTGGATTGGCATGCGGATCCGGTTAAATTGTGGGTTCAGGTGGAACAGGGTCTCCTGGGGGGGCCCAGGGGCATAGATATTTTATCTTATTTACCATGGGTGGGTCTACGAGAGAGGGAGCTTCTTACCATCTCTAATCCATTTATACGATGGACTTTGAGGGTTTGGGGGGGCCACACGGAAGTTGCTGGGTAAGTTGAGGGGAATACATTTCCTTCCTATTCGGTATGCGGAGGATTTCCTTCTGGGTAGGGAGGGGGGGGTCTTTCGTAGGTGGGAGCGTGGTGGGCTGCGGTGCTTTGGCCAGTTATTGGAGGGGGAGCACATCAAAGGGTTTCCTGAGGTCCAAGCTGCTTTTCACCTAGAGCAGCGAGATTTATTCCCCTTTTTACAGGTGAAGGACTATGTTATGCGTCTTAGAGCGGGGGACGGTACCGCTTTTTGGCGCTTGCGCTTTGAGCTGCTGTTGGGGTATCCGGTGCGACAGGGATGCATTTCAACGCTGTATCGTTTATTGCATGCTGATCCTGATCAGAAGTCCTCTTATATGTGGGCCTGGGAGAAGGATTTGGGGCTCACCTATACGGCAGAGGAATGGGAGCAAATTGCATTGCAAATACACCATGTGGCGGTGGCTCCGCAGTTGGTGGAGAATGCTCTTAAGCTATTAGTGCGCTGGTATGTTACTCCTGTAGTGCTTAACAAGATGTGTACCTCGTGTGCAGGCGAGTGCTGGAGAGGGTGTGGTCTCCGGGGAACGTTCTTTCATATGTGGTGGGAGTGTCCTCATCTTTTGGGCTATTGGACATCGGTGTTGAACTATGTGGGGCAACTTCTTCAATGCCAACTGACATATAGAGCGGAAACTGCTCTGCTGGGGATTCTCCCGGGGGGAGTGGAGGCTACGCAAGACAAGTTGGCGCGTCTGGCTTTTACAGCTGCTAGGTTGGTGCTGGCTGCACACTGGAAGAGCTCCACGATACCCACGGTGGAGATGATGCGAGTGAAATTGGGTTGGGTCTGTGAGAAATTTAGGCTTTCCGCTTTACTCACCCGCCAGAGGCAACAGTTTGAGGATCTCTGGGGTAGGTTTCTGGAGGTGGAGGGTAAATCTGCATCCCTGAAGGAGTAATATTGCATTGGGGATTCCATTATGCTTTAATTTATTGTCCCTTCCTAGTCTTTTCTTGTGCTTTTTCCAACAGGGGGGGGAGGGGTGGGGGTTTGTGCTATTATTTGGGGATGGGGCAACTATGCTGGTTCCCGGGGAGGGGGGTCAGGCCTGGGTAGGGGATGGGGGGTGGGAGGTTCTATATTGGAGGGAGAGGTTCTGTTTACCTGTATAACATGTACACTGTTTTACTGCTTTTATGGTTTAACCATGTTATTGTGTGCTTAAGCGCAGTGTTTAAATAAAGAATTTCAAAAAAAATAAATAAATAAAAGAACCCCGAGGATTTTAACAGTGGATACTAGGTTAAGAGTAATATTATTAAGAACAAACGGTTTTGATAATGGTATGTCTTTTTTCCAATTAAATAGCATAGTTTTGGTCTTGTTAATATTTAAAGCTAATTTATTTGAAGTAAGCCAGTCTTGTATTTGTTCTAGTTTGTGATTAATAGAAGATATTTCCGTGGTATTTTCCGGATCAAGAGGATGAATTAATTGGATATCATCAGCGTACGAAAATGGGATAAAGCCTATGGATTGGCAGATTTCTAATAATGGTGAGAGAAAAATATTAAAGAGTAAGGGAGACAAAATTGATCCTTGAGGTATACCAAATGTAGAAGTGTGAGGGGCGGAAACTTCATTGTTAAATCTAACGGAAGAGGTACGGTTTGAAAGATACGATTTAAACCATGCTAAAACTTTCTCAGTAATTCCTTTTTCCTCAAGCCTATTAATAAGCAATTCGTGATCTATGGTATCAAATGCCGCTGAAATGTCTAAAGAAAATAGTATTACAGATTTATGATGATCCAGGAAATACTGTATGTTTGATGTTAAGCCAAGTAATGAATATTCAGTGTTATGGAATTTTCTGAAACTGGTAAGAGGGCTGGAAAACTGCCCATATGCTGAGAGGCTGGATAAACTGGGGCTCTTCTCTCTGGAAAAGAGGAGGCTCAGGGGGGATATGATAGAGACCTTCAAAATACTTAGGGGCATAGAGAGGGTGGACAGGGACAGGTTCTTCAGACTAAAAGGGACGACAGGTACGAGGGGGCACTCAGAGAAACTGAAGGGAGATAGGTTCAAATCAAATGCAAGGAAGTTTTTCTTCACCCAAAGGGTCGTGGACAAATGGAATGCGCTCCCGGAGGAAGTGATCCGGCAGAGTACAGTACAGGGATTCAAACAGGGATTGGACGGATTCCTGAGGGAAAAGGGGATCGTGGGGTACTGAGGGAGGTGCTGGGGTGTTGCATAAGTATAGACAGCTCACCAGGTCGTGCAGGTGCAAGGCCAGAGGGTTAGGGCATTGATGGGAAGATAGGACTTCGATGAGAAACTTAGGGGGCAAGGGGGCCCCTTCTGGTGATTAAGGCAGGTCATGACCTGTTGGGCCGCCGCGGGGGCGGACTGCTGGGCGGGATGGACCTCTGGTCTGACCCGGCAGAGGCACTGCTTATGTTCTTATGTTCTTATGGTTTGATTTGGGTGTAAAGCGTTTGTGTTCTCAATAAAGTCAGAGAGTTGGTTGAAGATCTATTTTTCTGTTAATTTTGCTATAAATGGTATATTAGCTATTGGACGGTAGTTGGATAAATCATCAATACTAATTTTGTAGTTTTTAAGAATGGGGGTGATAAAGGCAGTCTTCCATTGAGGTGGAACTGTAGAAGTAAGGAGGCTCTTCTGAATAAGTGACAATATGAAGGGACCAAAATGTAAGATGTGTTTTTTCAAATAGAAAGGTGGAATGATTTCGGATTGGGAATTTTTTATGTTTACTTGTTGTAATAGGGATTTGATGTCTTGTAGGGAGGGGATTTTGAAGTTTGAACATTTGGCTATAGGTATGAATTCCATTTGGTCAATAGTAGTGAAATTGTTTAATGTGTTTTGAGAAAAGGAGTTGCGAATATTATTTATTTTTTGTGTGAATGCATCAGATAGTTCTTGAGCTTTTAATATTGATCTTTGCGTGGAGGTAGATAGACATATGCTCACAGATACAGACAGAAACAAACAGAAATACAGACACGCACATAAACATAGCGCTAGACAGAGTAGCTAGAAAGAGCAAGAAATTAGGGAGCCTAACAACTGGGTAACAGAGTAATAATGGGAGATTTCAACTACCATGATATTGACTGGGTAAATGTATCAGGGCATGAAATCAAGGACTGCTTTATGGTTCAGCTGGTTCAGGAACCGACAAGAGGTAATGCTTTTCTCGGTCTAGTTCTTAGTAGAGCCTATGAATTGGTGAAGGAGGTAACGGTGTTGATGCCACTTGATCACAGTGATCATAAGATGTTCAGATTTGATATAAACCCTGGAATAAGTTCACACAGGAAATATAATACAACAGCACTTAACTTTGAAAAAGGAGACTATGATAACATAAGAAGAATGGTAAAAAAAAGAGACTTAGAAGTGCAGCTGCAAAGGTCAAAAATGGACATCAGATGAAAAAGTTATCTCGGGGGGGCATGATGGCGGCAGTATAGTGAAGCGCTCCTGATTAGGACTCTGAGCGTTCTTTGCTTCTTTACCAAAATGCCGCATTCTAAGAGAAAGGGAAGTGTTCGGCCTGAGCCCATGGCAACTAGAACCCCCTTACCTTCAAAGCAGTCCATGATGGAGTTTGGCTTCACTTCAACCCCGCAAGTGACCGGAGGCCAGTCTGCAGTGCCCTTGGTGGGAGAATATGCCGAGGATCTAGACTTGGGTTTTAACATCTCCTTATCTCCGGGTTCTATGCCTTCACCTTGTCCTGCTCCCATCGCAGCTATGATGGGCAAACCTGGTGAGGGCAGTAGCTGCGAGAAGTGAGAAGGAGCAGAGATAGCTGGGAGTAGTAGGAGAAACTACTACCCGACTCAGATCATCCAAGGCGATAACGCTGGAGAGCATTTGGGAAGCTCTCCAGACTTTGAATGCTTTTGTTTCCAGGTCTTCAAACAAAGTTTCCACATTAGTAAGTATTGTTACTGCCCTGGGGAAGAAACTAGATGGGACTAGGGATGAATTCTCCATACAGATGAAGAATATCACAGAAAAAGTGGAAAAATTACAAGACCTAACAACTGAAATTGTAAAAGAAAAAGTAATTCTTAATCATAAGATTAAACAGCATGAAAATTATAATCGTAGACTGAATTTGAGACTATTAAATTTCCTAAATCTCTGAGTGTGTCTCCTATTAAGTTGCTTAGGAAATACATGATTGAAAATTTGGATTTTTCTTCTGAAAATATACTTCCTATAAATCGTATCTACTGCCTACTGACGAAAAAAGAAACGGGAGCCGCTCCAGAGACTTTGCAAATGAATTTAAATCAATCACCATTAAACATCACGGATATATTGGAATCAACTATTACAGAAAATTCTGAAAGAGCAGCCTTATTGGTGTCCTTTGTATTCGAGCAGAATGTTAACAATATTTTTAGGTTGTTTTTTCGCAATTCTCAAAAGCTGTATTATGGGGGAAAAAAATTGGATATTTCCAGATGTGACTAAACAAACTCAAGACCGCAGGAAATTATTTTTAGCATTGAAATCAGATGTAATCTCTTTGGGAGGTTCGTTCCTATTATCCTATCCCTGTAAGTGTTTGGTAAAATATTTGGGTATAAAATATGTTTTCTTTATCCCAGAACAGCTCAAAGCATTTGTAGATATGAAGAGTCTGCTAATCTGAAGTGTTTATTGTAACAGAACAGATATCGTAAGAATGTGGGATATTCTGTTAAGCCTTTTTTGATTAATTATATTTTGAATTGATAATCTCCTTGATATTTTCCTGGAATACCCCCCTCTTGCTCATTTGTTGTGGTCTAAGGAAGATATAATTTTAATTTCATTTACAGGTGATAATTTTCCTTATAATATTTGTTTTCTATATTTCTGTAACAAGAGATGTTCTTGTAAAAAATTTCAAAATTATATAAAAAAAAATAAAAAATAAAAATATGGACATCAGGCGAGGATTTTATTCAAAACTACCAAAACAACAAAATCCAAATAGCACCAAAAGGTTCCACAAAGAAATGGCTTCCTCTACAGTACAGATGTCAGTTTAAATGTTTGTGTATAGCCTTCAAAGCTCTTCATCTTTCAAAACCCTCTGATTTAGCTTCTCTCACTGTACCTTGTACTCCGTCACGTTTACTTTGTTCCATTGATCCCAACAGACTTGATCTTCCTTCCCCAAGAATGGCCCACTACGAATCTACTCATTCCTCTGCATAATTTTCTCTCTCTCCATTGTTTTGGAATAATCTTCCACCTTATATTAAATCTGAGCAATCCTTTTCCAAATTTAAATCACTTTGGAAGAATTATTTTTTCAAGATAACTGAATGAAATTCATGGCATCAGTAAATCTATTATTAAATTTTAACCATTTTAATAGCATATTGTTTTTATATTTTTATTTTTGATTGTAAGAATGTCTCATGTTTGATTGTTTTATCTTTCCCATTAATATTGACGTTCTTTTCATTGTGATTTGTTTTGAAAAATGCTTTGACCTTTTGCATTAAGAGGGACATCAAATGAAAAATAAAAATAAACATAATCAAAGCAACCAAAAGATTGTGGGACAGAAGATCAGATATACCAGTTTGTAGTTTATTAAGTGGCCAAATAACTTGAAAATAGTAGGCTGGTATCAAGATATGAGCTTACATTGGTGCAGGAGTGGGCAACTCCGGGCCTCGTGGGCCGGAATCCAGTCAGGATTTCCCCAATGAATATGCATCGAAAGCAGTGCATGCAAATAGATCTCATGCATATTCATTGGGGAAATCCTGACAACCTGACTGGATTCCGGCCATCAAGGTCCGGAGTTGCCCACCCCTGCATTGGAGGCTTCTGTGCTGTGCTCTTCATTTGTAGCTTCTTAAACTGCATGGATTTTTTTGCAATTATCATGTTTTTATATATAAGACAGCCAAGGACCCTATAAGACCCCTGAGGAAGGCATTTTACTTTGCCAGAACTAGGCCTGTGTTATTTGTTTTTTATCTTGTGGGTCATTTGTGACTGTATACATCCTTTGTAGATTGTTTTTAAGTCTTTTGGGCACTACTATATCTGATCTTCTGTTCCACAATCTTTTTGTTGTTTTGCTCATTTCTGCAACATTTTGAATTTTGTTCTTTTGTCTTAAGGCATTACTGGTACATGATATGGTGTTCAGTTCTGATGAATCAGAGAAATTCAAACACATTTCTGTAATTCTTGATGAGGTAATGGGCCTGTTTGACAAACTGAACAGTAGCAAATCAACTGAACCAGATGGTATACATCCCAGACTGCAGATAAAAGTGAAAAATGAAATTGCAGAGCTATTGCTCGTAAATTTGTAATTTTTCATTAAAATCCAGCATAGTACCAAAAAACTACAGGGTGGCCAACATGACGCTGATTCTTTAAAGGGTTCCAGAGGTGTTTTGGGAAATTATAGACCAGTGATGCTGACGTCAGTGCTGGGCAAAATGGTACAGACTATTATAAAGAACAAAATGACAGAATTTTGTAATATTGGATTAATGAGAGAAAGCCAACATGGATTTAGTGAATCTACTGCATTTTTTTGAATGAACATGAGGATAAAGGTGAGCCATTTGATCAAGTTCAAGTTTATTTAAAATTTGATTACTCGCCTATCATGAATTCTAGCCAAAATACAATAGTGAAAAAAGAGGGAATACAAAATTAAAACAAAGACATATACAAAGAGAAAAATGACAAATAACAAGAAGGAAAAAGGAGGAACCACAATAAAGTTTAGGCTAGAAGACATTAATGAAAAAAACAATGGGAATAAAGGGAAACAAAATTCAATACTGCTGAATACCTTTTGACAGGAACGAAAAGAAGAAAGAAGTTAAAAAAATAAAAAGTAAGATTCAGGTACAGAAGCATCTTTAAAGAGGAAACGCTTCAATGGCCCTTTAAATTTCTTTAAATTCATTTCTGCTCTTATGTGTAAAGGCAAGGAGTTCCAAATTGTGGGGGTGATCATTGAGATTGTTGTCCTACGACAAGTACTGATAATCTTTAATAAGGGTACGAGAAATAGATGTTGAGGTGTAGATCTTACTGCTCTGGGCAGATCATGTGGAATGAGGAATTTGTCGATCAACGCAAGTTCCTGGGCTTTATGTGTTTTGAATTGAGTATGTTATTCTGTGTGTGATTGGAAACCAGTGTGCATTCTTAAAAACGAAGTGACTTGATCGTATTTCTTACAGCCTGTGATAACTTTGATAGCAATGTTTTGAACGAACTTAACACATCTGATTTCTTTCTGTAGTATTTGGATTTTCAAAAGGTATTTGACAAAGTACCTCAAGAAAGATTTAGAAAGAAATTAGAAAGTCATGTGATAGGAGGTAATATCCTATTATGGATTAAGAACTGGTTGAAAGATAGAAAACAGAGAGTAGGTTTAAATGGTCATTATTCTCAATGGAGAAGTGTAAATAGCAGGATTCCCCAGGGGTCTGTGTTGGGACCACTACATTTAACATATTTATGACTAGAGACGGGAAAAATTAGTGAAATGATTAAATTTGTTGATGACACAAAGTTGTTAAATCGCAAAAAGTATTTTAAAAATTGCAAGAGGACCATGTGAGACTGGGCGTCAAAATGGCAGATGAGGTTTAATGTGAGCAAGTGCAAAGTGATGCATGTGGGAAAGAAGAACCCAAACTATAGCAACGTGATACTAGGTTCTATGTTAGGAGTCACTGCCCAGGAAAAGGATCTACGTATTGTCACTGAGAACACGTTGAAACCCTCAGCTCAGTGTGCGGCAGATGCTAAGAAAGCAAATACAATATTAGGAAATATCAGGAAAGGAATTGAAAACAAAGATGAAAATGTTATAATGCCTTTGCATTGCTCTATGGTATGGCACATCTCAAATACTGTGTGCAGCTCTGAGTCGCCATATCTCAAAAAAGATATAGCGGAATAAGAAAAGGTACAGAGAAGGGCAATGGAAATGATCCATGTTTCTATATTCTTTTATATGCTGTTTATCAAACATGTATCTAAACAGTTTAGAATAGCAAGAGTTTAAAAAAAAACCTTAAATTTTAAAATTAAAACTTAAACAAATCTAAAATTAGAAACAAAAGGAAAAAGAATAATAAAAAGAGTTAGGGTTAGACTGACGCACTGGAAACGAGATGGGAAGAGAAAAGGGATGGGACAACATAAGAACATAAGAAGTTGCCTCTGCTGGGTCAGACCAGGGGTCCATCGTACCCAGCAGTCTGCTCCCGCGGCGGCCCATCAGGTCCATGACCTGTAAGTGATCTTTTGTCTATAACCCTTTAATCCCCATTTTTCTTCTATCTAAACCCTTTCATGATCTATCTCTACCTCTATCTATATCCCTCAATCCCTGTATCCTATATCCCTTTAATTCCCATTTTTCTTCTAACTATACCCTTTCATGATCCTATCTCTAACTTTATCTATATCCCTCAATCCCAATATCCTTCAGGAACTTGTCCAATCCCTCTTTGAATCCCCTTAATGTGCTCTGTCCTATCACATCCTCCGGAAGCGCATTCCACCACCCTCTGAGTGAAGAAAAATTTCCTAGCATTGGTTCTAAACCTGTCCCCTTTCAATTTCTCCGAGTGCCCCTTTGTTCTTGTAGTTCCCAATAGGCTGAAGAATCTGTCCCTTTCTACCATCTCTATGCCCTTCATGATCTTGTAAGTCTCTATCATGTCTCCTCTGAGTCTTCACTTCTCCAGGGTGAAGAGCCCCAGCCTTTCTAGCCTCTCTGTGTATGAAAGGTTTTCCATACCTTTTACCATTCTTGTTGCTCTTCTCTGAACCCTCTCAAGTATCTCCATGTCCTTCTTTAGGTACGGCGACCAATATTGAACACAGTACTCCAGATGTGGTCGTGCCATCGTGCGGTACAGCGGCATGATGACTTCCTTCGTTCTGGTTGTAAAACCCTTCTTAATAATACCCAGAATTCTGTTTGTCTTCTTCGAGGCTGCTGCGCATTGTGCCGTTGGCTTCATTGTTGTGTCCACCAGTACACCCAAGTCTCTTTCAAGGTTACTTCCCTCTAGTACTAACCACCCCATTTGGTAGCTGAACATCGGGTTCTTTTTCCTTATATGCATGACCTTGCATTTCCCTACATTGAAGTTCATCTGCCATTTATTCGCCTTCTCCTCCAGTTTGTTCAGGTCCCTTTTATAGGTCCTCGCATTCTTCTGCAGTTCTAACCCTGCTACAGAGTTTAGTGTCATCCGCAAATTTTATAACTTCACACTTCGTCCCCGTTTCCAGGTCATTAATAAATACATTGAACAGCAGCGGTCCGAGTACCGACCCCTGCGGAACTCCGCTCGTGACCCTCCTCCAGTCCGAGTAGTGACCCTTCACTCCAACCATCTGCCTTCTGGCCACCAACCAGTGTTTAATCCATCTATGTACGTCCCCTTCCACCCCAATGAGGAAAGGCAAAAGTGTCTAGGGCTCTTCAGACTATGAAAATTGTCCAAACCTTTCTTATAAACCAGCTAAGCTATCTGCTCTTACCACAACCTCTGGTTTTAAAAGTATTTCCCTGTAACTTCATCGAGTGTCCCCTAGTCTTTGTAAGTTTTGATGGAGCAAAAAATCGATCCACTTGTACCTGTTCTACTCCACTCAGGATTTTGAAGGCTTCAATCCTATCTTCCCTTAGAAACATAGAAACATAGAAACATAGAAATAGACGGCAGATAAGGGCCACGGCCCATCAAGTCTGCCCACTCCAATGACCCTCCCTATCTATCTTTGCGGATAGATCCCACATGTTTGTCCCATTTGGCCTTAAAATCTTGCACGCTTCTGGCCTCAATAACCTGAAGTGGAAGACTATTCCAGCGATCAACCACCCTTTCTGTGAAGAAGAACTTCCTAGTGTCACCGTGCAGTTTCCCGCCCCTGATTTTCCACTGATGTCCCCTTGTTGCCGCGGGACCCTTGAAAAAGAAGATATCCTCTTCTACTTCGATGCGACCCGTGAGGTACTTGAATGTCTCGATCATATCTCCCCTCTCTCTACGTTCCTCGAGTGAGTAGAGCTGCAACTTCCCTAACCGCTCCTCGTACGGGAGCTCCTTGAGTCCCGAGACCATCCTGGTGGCCATTCTCTGGACCGATTCCAGTCTCAGTACATCCTTGCGGTAATGTGGCTTCCAAAATTGTACACAGTACTCCAGGTGCGGTCTCACCATGGATCTATACAGTGGCATAATGACTTCCGGTTTACGGCTGACGAAACTCCTGCGTATGCAACCTATGATTTGCCTTGCTTTGGATGAAGCTTGCTCAACTTGATTTGCAGACTTCATGTCTTCCCTGACAATCACTCCTAAGTCTCTTTCTGCTTCAGTTTTTGTCAAGATCTCGCCATTTAGGGTGTAAAGTTTGCGTGGATTTCGGCTTCCCAGGTGCATGACTTTGCATTTTTTGGCATTGAAACTGAGTTGCCAGGACCTAGACCAGTGCTCCAGTAGAAGTAGGTCATGCATCATGTCATCTGCCATTGAATTATTGTCTGTTGTGCTCTTGTTCACTACATTGCTTAGCTTGGCATCATCGGCGAATAAAGTTATTCTTCCTCGGAGCCCTTCTGTCAAGTCTCCTATGTAGATGTTGAACAAGATCGGGCCCAGGACGGAGCCCTGTGGCACTCCACTTATCACCTCTGACATTTCGGAGGGGGTGCCATTCACCACTACCCTCTGAAGCCTACCTCCAAGCCAGTTCCCAACCCAATTTGTCAATGTGTCGCCCAGACCTAAAGAACTCATCTTGCTTAGCAACCTGCGGTGTGGTACGCTATCAAATGCTTTGCTGAAATCTAGGTAGACAATGTCCAGGGACTCACCAGCATCCAGCTTCCTCGTTACCCAGTCAAAGAAGCTGATCAGGTTGGATTGGCAGGATCTCCCCTTAGTAAATCCATGCTGGCGGGGATCCCTTAGTTTCTCCTCGTCCATGATTCTATCCAATTGGTGTTTGATTAGGGTTTCCATTAGTTTGCTCACTATCGATGTGAGACTCACTGGTCTGTAATTTGCCATCTCCATCTTGGAGCCTTTCTTGTGGAGTGGGATGACGTTAGCTGTCTTCCAGTCCATCGGGACGTTACCTGTACTAAGGGAGAGATTGAAGAGCGCGGATAGCGGTTCCGCTAGGACATCACCCAACTCCCTGAGCACCCTAGGGTGTAGGTTGTCAGGCCCCATTGCCTTGTTGACCTTGATTTTTGACAGCTCGCAATAGACGCTGCTGGGTGTAAACTTGAAATTACTAAACGGGTCAACTGATTTAACCCTTGTCTGTGGCTGAGGGCCGATTCCCGGCGCCTCGCGGGTGAAGACTGAGCAGAAGTATTTATTTAACAGTTGGGCTTTTTCCGAGTCCGTTTCTACATAGTCTCCGTCTGGTTTTCTTAGACGTACTATCCCTCCCGAGTTCTTATTTCTGTCACTGATATACCTGAAGAAAGATTTATCTCCTTTCTGGATGTTCTTTGCTAGAGACTCCTCCATGCGGAATTTGGCCTCCCTAACTGCTGCTTTGACGGCCCTTGACTTGGCCAGATATTTTACTCTAGAGTCCTGTGTCCCTGATTGTTTGTAGGAGATGAATGCTTTTTTCTTCTCTTTGATGATGTCCGAGATCTCCGTAGAGAACCACTGTGGCTTGTTGTTCCTACTCCGTTTGCTTACTGATTTAACATAGCGGTTTGTTGCTTCCTGTATGGTGGCTTTCAGAGTTGACCACATTTCTTCCACGCTGTCGGTGTCTGCTTGGCTTTGTAGCGCCTGGTGAACGAAGTCTCCCATGTCTTGGAATTTTGTGTCTTTGAATTTGAGAACCTTGGTCATTGATGTAGATTTCGTGAAACCTTTCCTGATATTGAACCATATCATATTGTGGTCACTGGAGGCCAAAGTTTCACCCACCGAGACCTCTGTGATACTTTCCCCATTGGTAAGTACTAGGTCCAGTATTGCCTGATCCCTTGTTGGTTCAGATACCAGTTGCCTGAGTCTTGCTCCATTCAAAGAGTTTAATAGCTTTCTGCTGTTGCCGGAAGAAGAGGAAAGTGTGACCCAATCCACATCAGGCATGTTGAAGTCACCTACCAATACTGTGTCACCTCGTAAGGTGATATTCTCTATATCTCCGATTAATTCCTTATCTAGGTCATCTTGATGTCTTGGGGGTCTGTATACTACGCCAAGATACAGGCATTTGTCCTTCCCTCTGGCCAGATTTACCCAAAGGGATTCCCCAGTGTACTGTACATCCGTGATTCTAGTGACCTTAATGTCATCTTTAGTATATAATGCTACACCTCCTCCCATTTTACCCTCCCTGTCCCGGCGAAGCAAGTTGTAACCTGGTATGACCATGTCCCACCCGTGGGAGTCTGTGAGCCAGGTCTCAGATATCGCCACTACATCCAGGTCAGCATTCCTCATTTCTGTTTCTAAGTCTAGGATCTTATTTCCCAGACTGTGGGCGTTGACGTACATAGCCCTCCACGTTGTGTATTTGTTGTATCTCAGTGGGGACGATCCCTCTTTATCAACTAGGACCCCATTAGCATTATTCGCATGTCTCTTACACTCCCTAACATTATTTGCCTGTCTCTTACACTTCATAGACCCAGAGCTAAAGCTTGAACCTGTCTCGGACTCCCCATGACTATAGTGTGCTCCTATCTCAGACTCGGTAATGTGTGTACTCTGTGGGGCTATTCCCGTTTGGGCTACTCGAGCTCCTTTAGTGCGATTTGCAACGTGTGCACTCTCTCTGGACCCAGAATTATAATGTGTACCCCGTCTAGACCCAGAATCGCTATGTATCCTCCCCCTAGACCCAAAATTGTAATGTGTCCCAGAAATATAGTATTTACTTAGCTCAGTCTCAAAAGAGTATTGGTAGCTTAGCTCGTCATGTGGGTTGTTTGTGCCCGTACCCTCCCCCAACTTACCTAGTTTAAAGCCCTGTGTAGTAGGTGGGCTAGACGGTGTCCAAGGACGTTCTTCCCCCTCCTGGTCAGGTGTAACCCGTCTGGTCCCAGAAGTCCTTGCAGTGCCTCTCCGTGGTGTAGGAACCCAAAGTTCATCTCCTTGCACCATCCCTGCAGCCAGTCGTTCGCCCTCCGGACTCGATCCTCCCTGGCACTGCCCTTGCCCCTCACTGGGAGGATCGAGGAGAAGACCACCTGCGCATCCATCCTCCTCAGCTTCTCTCCCAGGGCTCTGAAGTCCTCAGGTAGTTGTCTCTTTTCCCAAGCCCTAACCTCTTTAGTCTTTCCTCATACGAGAGGCGTTCCATCCCCTATATCATCTTGGTCGCTCTTCTTTGAACCTTTTCAAGCACCCACCGACTCCAACTGATACAAAATACTGCAGTTAAACTCATTTACAAAGCTAAAAAATATGACCATGTCACCCCACTTCTTTGTGAATCTCATTGGCTACCAGTCTCACATAGAACAATATAAAAAATACTTTTACAAGTCTTCAAAATTAAACTCTCCCACTTTCCTGGTCAAATATCTCACATGCTCCATCTAGGGTCCTTAGATCCTCCATTTGAAGCTTAGCAAGGCAGGCAGGAGAGAGCAGCATAGAGGGAGAAGTTAGAAGGCAAAGGGAAGGGAGGCAATTTGAAGCTTGAGAAGGGAAGAGAAGGGAAGAGAAGAGGCAGGAGACTAGGGGAATCGGCGAGAGTTAGCTCTACCCACCCCTGACATCAGACATCGAAGCTCCCTCTTAAAAGGGGAGGGGCCAACAACCAGAGCACATTGAAGCTTGGCAAGGGAGGCAATTCGGAGCTTGATAAGGGAAGAGAAGGAAAGAGAAGAGGCAGGAGACTAGGGGAATCGGCGAGAGTTAGCTTCGCCCACCCCTGACATCAGACATCGAAGCTCCCCCTTAAAAGGGGAGGGGCCAATGGCGCTCAGTGTCACCTTAGCGAGAGCACCTTTGCGAAGGGCCTTGAGAAGGGACGAGCCACTTTAAAGGAGTGTAAGAAGGGGACTACAGCAGGCACAAAAGACAAAGCAGGTAGAACACACAACCAGGCATTCACAGAGGGTACAGAGAACACAGAACCATGCGCCACTAAAGGAGAGCAGAAGGAGGACACAGCGGACACCAGCACTAACCAGCGCAGAACACTACAACATTAGTCAACACTGGTCAAACTACTAATAGGGAAGTAGCAAGCAGCAAGCAGCTAATAGGGAAGTAGCAAGCAGCAAACAGTGAAGTAGCAAGTAGCAAGCAGCAAGCACAGAAGAGAACACAAACACACACAAGCTCGCCTTTGCGAAGGAGCCTTAAAATAAAGCCGGGAAACTTGTTCGCCCAGCAGAGCGACTTAAAACAAAAGCTACAAGTCCTAGTTTTAGCTAGCTACACAGCAGGACACACATTCTCACATACTACACACCTAGAGGAGAATCAAGCACTCACAGGTACCAACATAACAACACCAGCAGACACAACAAACAGGAAGACAGCAGACAGAAGGTTCACAACAAATCACCAGACAACTCATAAGGGAAGCAAGAAATGGAAGCCCAAGGAAGTCAGAAGATGAGCTTTCCAGTCTTCTGTACCGGCTGCAATATGTATGACTACCTCCCTTTGGAGATTCGGGCATACATTTGCAGTTGGTGCATGGAGCTGGATAGCTTGAAATGGCAAGTCCAGCTACTAGAGAAGACAGTGATGGAACTAAAAGAACTCCTTACCTTTAAAGATAGAATCCACAAATAGAAGTTTAGAACTCTTCACCTTTGAAGATAGAATCCGTAAACAGAAGAAGTTTCTAGTGGAGTTCAGTGCAAATAAAGAGGTCAAGGAGCTAGAAAGATTCATCGAGGAAGCTTACCAGAAACATGTGGAGATCCCAGTGCTGGAGAACTGTACCCGAGCAACCCAGGAAGATGGCCTGGACGAGAGGAGAGAAGACACCCCTACAAATTCAGAAGAGACTGAAGCTGAGATAGGGGATAACCGCACACCAGGAGAAAGAGAAAAAACGCATGAAGACATCCCCCCCACAAAGAGCCAAAAACAACTTCAAGCGTATCGCAGGAGGAAGATTGGCCTTACACCATGGACGTGGATTTACAACCCCCAAGGAATCCCCGAATAAAGAAGATGGGGATCATTTTAGAAGACTCTATTATACGTCATGTGGACAGCCACACCACAGGAGGGAGAGAGGATAGAATCATCACCTGATTGCCTGGAGCAAGAGTGAAGGATGTGGCCAACAGTATCTCCAGGATCATAGACAGCGCAGGGGGAGAGGACACGGCTGTGCTTATCCACATGGGAACCAATGATGTGAACAGATGGAAGTATGACAGGGAAGAGATGAAGGGCCAGCTCCGCTCACTCGGAAGAAAACTGAAGATCAGGGAGGTGAAGGTGGCTTTCTCCGAGATCCTTCCGGTACCATAAGCGGATGGAAAAAGACAAGGGGAATTGCAAGCGATTAACGCCTGGATGAGACGATGGTGCGAAAAGGAAGGCTTTGACTTTGTGCACAACTGGACGGCGTTCTGGGGAAAAAGCAAGTACTACAGAAAGGATGGACTACACCTCAACAAGGAAGGAGCAAGAGTATTGGCAGGCAACATGAAGAGGGCCATCGAGAAGGCTTTAACCTAAAGGACAGGGGAAAGCCAACAGTCAGTCGATGGCCCGGGTGACAGGATGCCCCAAAGAAGGCACTATGGACAACACAAAGCACAGAAGACCCGTTTCAGAATTTTGAGTTCACACCAGGTGAAGTTTACAGTGAACTGGCAAGACTCAAGGTGAACAAAGCCATGGGACCAGACAATTTGCACCCAAGAATGCTCAGAGAATTGAGCGATGTACTGGCGAAACCATTGGCTGAGCTATTCAATCTCTCCAAAAGTAAGGGGAAAGTTCCCCTGGACTGGAAATTAGCTAATGTCGTTCCTCTGCATAAAAAGGGTTGCAGGGCAGAGGCTGCGAATTATAGACCGGTGAGTCTCACATCAATAGTGTGCAAACTCATGGAAACACTAATTAAAAGCAAATTGGACACGATCTTGAATGAAGGGAATCTTCGGGATCCCAGTCAACATGGATTCACCAAGGGTAGGTCCTGCCAATCCAATCTCATCAGCTTCTTTGACTGGGTAACAAGAAAGTTGGACTTGGGAGAGTCTTTGGACGTCGTGTACCTGGACTTCAGGAAAGCTTTTGACAGTGTCCCACACCGCAGGCTGCTAAGCAAGATGGAATCGATGGGGTTAGGAGAGACACTAACTGCATGGGTCAATGATTGGCTGAGTGGCAGACTTCAGAGGGTGGTGGTTAATGGTACCCTCTCTAAAACATCGGAGGTGACCAGTGGAGTGCCTCAGGGCTCGGTCCTGGGTCCACTCCTTTTCAACATATTCATAGGGGATCTGACTCAAGGGCTTCAAGGTAAAATAACACTATTCGCCGATGACGACAAACTATGTAATATAGTAAGTGAATGCAGTTTACAGAATTATATGGCGCAGGACCTGCTTACATTGGAAAGTTGGTCCTCAACCTGGCAGCTAGGCTTCAATGCTAAGAAATGTAAGGTCATGCACCTCGGAAGCGGAAATCCATGCAGGACGTACTTCTTGAACAGAGAAACTTTAACTAGGACTTCAGCAGAACGAGATTTAGGAGTAATCATCAGTGCAGACATGAAAACTGCCAATCAAGTGGAGAAGGCTTCATCTAAGGCAAGGCAGATATTGGGTTGTATCAATAGAAGTTTCGTCAGCCGAAAGCCTGAAGTCATAATGCCGTTGTACAGGGCCATGGTGAGACCTCATCTGGAGTACTGTGTGCAATTCTGGAGGCCACATTACAGTAAAGATGTGCGCAGAATTGAATCGGTTCAACGGACGGCCACCAGGATGATCTCGGGGCTCAAGGGTCTCTCGTACGAAGAGAGACTGAACAAATTGCAGCTCTACACTCTTGAGGAACGTAGGAAGAGGGGAGACATGATCAAAACATTTAAGTACCTCACGGGACGTGTCAAAGTGGAAGATGATATTTTCTTTCTCAAGGGACCCTCGGCCACAAGAGGGCACCAGCTCAAACTCAGGGGCGGAAAATTTCATGGCGACACCAGAAAGTATTTCTTCACAGAGCGAGTGGTTGATCATTGGAACAAGCTTCCAGTGCAGGTGATCGAGGCAGACAGCGTGCCAGACTTTAAGAATAAATGGGATATCCATGTGGGATCCCTACGAGGGTCAAGATAAGGAAATTGGGTCATTAGGGCATAGACAGGGGGTGGGTAAGCAGAGTGGGCAGACTTGATGGGCTGTAGCCCTTTTCTGCCGTCATCTTCTATGTTTCTATGTTTACTCAGACACAGGAGGGGACAACCACAAATAAAATAAGGGAGATAACGCAGGAGTAGAAAAGGATACCGTGAAAGAAACAATAGAGATTGCTAAGCTTAGAAAGTCCAAGAAGGTAACACAAAGGGAACTCAAATGTATGTATACGAATGCTAGAAGTCTGAGAAACAAAATGGGAGAATTAGAGACAATAGCAAGACACGATGATCTGGAAATCATTGGCATAACAGAAACATGGTGGGATGATGAAAACAAATGGGACACAGTACTACAGGGATACAAACTATACAGAAGAGATAGAGTAGGACAGAAAGGTGGAGGTATTGCCCTATATGTTCAGGAAGGAGTAGAATCTGTTGGAGAGGCTACGACGGAAAGGAAAGAGAAGCTGGAGTCCCTCTGGATCAAGATTCCTAGACACAATGGTGCAGACACAAAAATTGGTCTTTACTATCAACCCCCAGGACAGACGGAGGAGACAGACTCAGAAATGATAGAAGAAATTAAACAAGAATGTAAGACAGGTAATGTAATAATCATGGGAGACTTCAGTTTCTCGGGAATAGACTGGAACCTGGGAACCTCGAACTGCAGTAAGGAGGCCACGTTCCTGGAAGTGCTAGGGGACTGCTTCCTGGAACAAATGGGAGAGCCGACAAGAGGAAACGCCACCTTGGCTTGGTCCTAAATGGCATTACGGAACTGACAAAAGAAGTAGAAGTCATGGTCCCGCTGGGGACGAGCGATCACAACATGATTAACTTTAAACTTGACATCAGAAAAGGGAAACATACCAAAACTTTAACCACGACCTTAAACTTTAAAAAGGAAGATACGATAGCATGAGAGCTATGGTGAAACAACGGCTTAAGAAAAAGATGGACAAAGTTAAAACGGTAGATCAGGCATGGTCCCTACTGAAAAATACTATCACTAAACTAAACTAAACCTTAGGTTTGTATACCGCGCCATCTCATGGTCGTAGAGCTCGGCATGGTTTACAGGGATTGTAATGAGAAAGGAACTCCAAGGAAAGGGTTAGATGAAGATCGGAGGAAAGAAGAGTGTTAGAGAACTAGGATGTCAGATGAGGAGGGAGAGGTTAAGTTTTTGAGAAAAGCCAGGTTTTCAGATGTTTCCGGAAGGGTTGGAGAGCGCTCAGGTTCCGAAGAGGGGAGGTAAGGTTGTTCCAGAGTTCGGTGAATCTGAAGAGGAGGGAAGTCCCCAGTTTTCCTGGGTGGGAAGCACAAAATCTCTACATTCCGTGGACTTCCAAAGAAAGGAAAACTAAAGGCAACGTAGCTTACTAGAGGGGTGAAGGAAGCCATAAAAGAAAAGGACTCCTTTAAAAAATGGAAACACACCAAAACAACTGAAGCTTGGAACAAACACAAAGATGATCAGAAGAAATGTCACAAGGCAATGAGGGATGCCAAAAAGGTCTATGAGGAGAAAATAGCACAAGAGGCCAAAAATTTCAAGCCCTTCTTTAGATACGTAAAAGGGAAAAAACCCGCAAAAGAGATGGTGGGACTGCTGGATGACCAGGGAAGAAAAGGGTACATCAAAGAAGACAAACAAGTTTCATACAGACTAAATTCCTTCTTTGCATCTGTCTTTACAAAGGAGGACACCGCAACAATACCAGAAACAGTGAAAATGTTCAAAAGAGTAATAGAGGAGAGCCTCACCGTAGTAGAAGTGGACTTGGACTAGATATACTACCATATCGACAAGCTTAAAAGTGACAAATCCTCTGGACCAGATGAAATACACCCAAGAGTCTTAAAAGAACTTAAGGTTGAAATCGTAGAACTATTGCAAAAACTTGCCAACCTGTCAATTAAAAATGGACAGATACCGGACGACTGGAAAATAGCGAACATCATGCCAATTTTCAAAAAAAGGATCAAGAGGAGAACCTGGCAACTACAGACCTGTGATTCTTACGTCTGTCCCTGGAAGGATGGTTGAAGCACTGATTAAAGATAGTATAGTCTGGCACGTGGATACACACGACCTGATGAGAGCCTGTCAACATGGATTCAGGAAAGGGAAATCATGTTTGATGAATTTACTTCAATTTTTTGAGACCTTGAACAAACAAATTGATAGTGGAGAACCGGTGGACATAATATACTTGGACTTCCAGAAAGCACAAGGTTCCACATGAAAGACTTCTCAGGAAACTACAAAGCCATGGAATAAAGGGAGATATACTGAGATGGATAGGCAAATGGCTGGAGAACAGAAAGCAGAGAGTGGGCATAAATGGGAAGTTCTCAGACTGGGAGAAAGTGACTAGCGGTGTACCCCAGGGCTCGGTACTTGGGCCCATCTTATTTAATATTTTCATCAATGACCTAGAAGAAGGAATGTCCAGTGAGATCATCAAGTTTTCAGATGACACAAAGCTATGCTGGGCAATGAGATCGCAGAAGGATAGCGAGGAACTCCAGAGTGACTTGTGTCAGTTAGAGAAATGGGCAGAGAAACGACAGCTGAAGTTTAATGTAGAAAAGTGCAAAGTAATGCATTTAGGTAGAAAGAATAAGGAACACGAGTATAGAATGTCAGATGCGACTCTGGATAAGAGCGAACAAGAAAAGGACCTGGATGTACTGATAGATAGGACCCTGAAACCATCGATACAATGCCTGGCAGCGGCAAAGAAAGCAAATAGAATGTTAGGCATGATAAAGAAAGGAATAACGAGTAGATCAGAGAAAGTTATAATGCCGCTTTATAGAGCAATGATCAGACCAGACTTGGAATACTGTGTCCAACATTGGTCTCCAAACCTAAAGAAGGATATAAAACTGCTGGAGAGAGTGCAGAGATGAGCAACGAAGCTAATAAAAGGTATGGAGAACTTGGAATATGAGGAACGACTTAAGAGACTGGGATTGTTCTTCCTTGAGAAAAGGAGACTGCGAGGGGATATGATGGAGACTTTCAAAATACTGAAAGGAATCGACCAAATAGAGCAGGAAAAAAAATTATTTACAATGTCCAATGTGACACGGACAAGAGGACATGGACTGAAGCTAAGGAGGGACAAGTCCAGGACAAATATCAGGAAGTTCTGCTCCACGCAATGAGTGGTGGACACCTGGAATGCTCTCCCAGAAGAGGTTATTGCGGAATCCACCGTTCTAGGATTTAAAAGCAAACTAGATGCACATCTCCTTACGAGAGGCATAGTAACATAGTAGATGACGGCAGATAAAGACCCGAATGGTCCATCCAGTCTGCCCAACCTGATTCAATTTAAATTTTTTTTTTTTTTTTTTCTTCTTAGCTATTTCTGGGCGAGAATCCAAAGCTTTACCCGGTACTGTGCTTGGGTTCCAACTGCCGAAATCACTGTTAAGACTTACTCCAGCCCATCTACACCCTCCCAGCCATTGAAGCCCTCCCCTGCCCATCCTCCTCCAAACGGCCATACACAGTCGCAGACCGTACAAGTCTGCCCAGTAACTGGCCTAGTTCAATCTTTAATATTATTTTCTGATTCTAAATCTTCTGTGTTCATCCCACGCTTCTTTGAACTCAGTCACAGTTTTACTCTCCACCACCTCTCTCGGGAGTGCATTCCAGGCATCCACCACCCTCTCCGTAAAATAGAATTTCCTAACATTGCCCCTGAATCTATTGCCCCATATCCCATAGAGGGATATGGGTGACTAAAATTACGCCAAGTGTACACCTGGCTGGACCTCTGCATGTGCGGATTGCTGGACTTGATGGACCGAAGGTCTGATCCGGAAATGGCAGTTCTTATGTTCTCCAACCAAAATCTATTAACAGTTCCCTCAATCAAAGATTTATACTACACCAGAAATACTATTTTTTCCATAATGGCCCCTTCTCTTTGGAACGCAATGCCACCGCATATTCGCTGCAAAAATTCTTGAAACAAATTTAAAACCAATCTTAAAACATTTTTATTTATCGATGCATATCAAATTTGCAGCTCTGCATTATAATAATGGAAAAACCAACACATAAAAAAATAAAATAAACAACATAGAACCATTTTTAAAAAGCAACTTCCCTTCTGTTCTACCCTCCCCATCTTCCCTTTCTTTTGTTTCTTATTTTTAAAATGTAATTAAAACTTTCCTTTCCCCTAGTTTTCCTCAAATAATACCTTGTTTTATTTTCACTACCCTTTTTTAAAACTTTTTATTAACATCTTTTAAATTTTTAATACTGTAAACCTGTCAGATACTTGTGATGGGCTTCTTTTACTAAGGTGGCTAGCGTTTTTAGTGCATGCAGGATTTTAGCGTGCGCTAAACCCACGCTATGTGGCTAGAACTAATGCCAGCTCAATGCTGCCATTAAGGTCTAGCGCTCATGGCAATTTACCGCATGCTATTCCACACGTTAAGGTCTTAGCTTTGTAAAAGAAGCCCTAAGAATAAACTTGGAAACTAGACCAGAATTGAATGCAATAGTCAAGGTGAAGTCATACCATGGAATGATACAGAGGCATTATAAAATTCTTAGTCTTGTTAACCATCCTTTTTTTAATAGCCACAAATACAAACAAATGCAAATACACACATAATTCATATAAATGAACACAGAGATAGACACAGTGGCTACAATGAGCAAGTGATTTCTTATTCAGTAACATCAATTAAATATATTTTACATCAGCAATAGTTGAGAAGAGCAAAGTACAAGAACAAAAGTTTGAGCTTACCACAGTCTTACAAGTTTCAGGAGTCTAAAGGGAAGAATGAGAGCAGTGATTTTAGAGAAGAACTTCTCATGGGAAAGTCACAGAGCAGCAAAGTCACTTTATTGGCATCAATGAATAGACAGACACACATATGCTCACACATACAGACAATGATATGAAGCCAGACACTCACTCACACACAGATGTAGATATCGTGGCTACAAAGAGCAAGATGTTTTGATACAATATCACCAATTTAATACTTTTGACTTTGACAATAGTTCAGAAAAACAAAAGATAGGACTTACCACACTAGCTAGATTATTAGCCTAAGGAACGAATGAGAGAAGTGATATTAAAGAACTTCTCATGGGAAAGTCACAGAGCAGCAAAGTCACTTGATTGGCATCAATCAATAGAGACAGACACACATATGCTCACACATACAGACATGATATGAAACCAGACATTCACTCACACACAGATGTAGATATCATGGCTACAAAGAGCAAGATGTTTTGATACAATATCACCAATTCAATACTTTTGACTTTGACAATAGTTCAGAAAAACAAAAGCTAGGACTTACCTCATTATTTAGAGTACTAACCTAAGGAACGAATGAGAGAAGTGATATTAAAGAACTTCTCATGGGAAAGTCACAGAGCAGCAAAGTCACTTGATTGGCATCAATCAATAGAGACAGACACACATATGAACACAGATACAGACAGAAATACAGATATGTTCACAGATACAGAGACACACAGATATGAACACAGACATGCACATATACACAGAGGTAGACACAGTGGCTACAAAGAACAAGAAATTAGGGAGCCTATCAAACTGGGTAACAGTAATAATGGGAGGTTTGAACTATTCCGATATTAACTGGGTAAATGTATCATCAAGGTATGATATCAAGGACTACTTTATGGATCAGCTGGTTCAGGAACCAACAAGAGGTGATGCCATCAGGGCAGGATTAATTTGTCGAGGGCCCCTAGGCACACAAGTACACTGGTCTGCCTGCCCCACCCCACCCCACCCCACCTCACCATGCATCTAGGCAGAAACAGGAAGCTGTGTCACAGGGAAGCTTTGGGCAAGCAGCACCGCTTGCAAAATTACAGTTCCCGTTGTCTTTCTTACCCACGTTGCTTGCTTGTCTTACTCTCCGTCAATGTGGGGGCTGCGTTGCCGATCGGGGGGCCTGAGTTGCCGAAAGGGGGAGGGCCCGCATTGCTGATCGATGCTGGAGGGGCCCATCACCATTTGGAAAAAATAATGTTGATGCCCTCCTTCATAGTGCCCCCCTGACCATTTCAGGCCCTAGGCTCATGCCTACTTAGCCTATTGGTTAATCCTTCCCTGGATGCCATTCTAGGTCAAGGTCTTAGTAGAGCCTATGAATTGGTGAAGGAGGTAACGGTGTTGTTGCCACTTGATCATAGTGATCATAAGATATTCAGATTTGATATAATCCCTGCAATTAATTCACACAGAAAATCTAATACAACAGCACTTAACTTTGAAAAAGGAGACTATGATAACATAAGGAGAATGGTAAAAAAAGAGACTTAGAGATGCGGCTGCAAAGGTCAAAAATAGACATCAGGCGAGGATTTTATTCAATAATACCAAAACAACAAAATCCAAATAGCGCCAAAAGGTTCCACAACGGAAATGGCTTCCTCTACAGTACAGATGTCAGTTTAAAAGTTTGTGTATAGCCTTCAAAGCTCTTCATCTTTCACAACCCTCTGATTTAGCTTCTCTCACTGTACCTTGTACTCCGTCACATTTACTTTGTTCCATTGATTCCAACAGACTTGATCTTCCTTCCCCATGAATGGCCCACTACGAATCTACTCATTCCTCTGCATAATTTTCTCTCTCTCCATTGTTTTGGAATAATCTTCCACCTTATATTAGATCTGAGCAATCCTTTTCCAAATTTAAATCACTTTTAAAAACTTATTTTTTGCAGAAAGTTTTCCCAAGGGAAAGAGGAGGAATCACAACACAATTTAGACTAGAAGACATTAATGGAAAAAACAATAGGAATAAAAGGAAACAAATGCAATACTGCTGAATACCTTTGACATGAAAGAAAAAAAAGAGAACGAAAAGAAGAAAGACATTAATAAAGAATAAGTAAGATTAAGGTACAGATTAAGGAAACATTTCAAGGCCCCTTTAAAATTCTCTAAATTTGTTTCCTTTCTTATGTGTAAAGGCAAGGAATTCCAAATCGTGGGGCGATCACTGAGTATGTTGTCCTACAACGAGTACTGATAATCAGACAGACAGACAGACAGAAATATGCTGTTAGATACAGACATGCAGACATACAACACATACACGCAGACATACAGACAGATATAAACACTGGCTACAATTTAATACATGTCACATCTAGAATAGTTCAGAAGAAAAAAGAATAAGATCAAAGGTTTGGGCTTACCACACTGGTAACAGTAGCACACTAAAGGGAAAAAAAGAGACCAGTGATATTAGAGAAGAATGTCTCATGGGAAAATTACAAAGCAGCAAAGTCACTTTTTTGGCATCAATAACTAGAGCAGGGCTGCCCAAATCCGGTCCTCAATACACAATGAATATGCATGAGAGATTTGCCTGCTTATATACAGACAGATATAAACATTGGCTACAATTTAATATATATCACATCTAGAACAGTTCAGAAGAAAAAAGAATACGATCAAAGGTTTGGGCTTTCCACTTTGTCAACAGTGTCCTTCTAAAGGGAAGAAAGAGAGCAGTGATTTTAGAGAAGAACTTCTCATGGGAAAGTTACAAAGCAGTAACCCACTCTGTTGGGATCAATCGACAGAGGAAGACAAACATATGAACATACATACATATGTTCACAGATATGAAGCCAGGCACTCACATGCATACAGAGGTAGATAGAGTGGCTGCAAAAAGCAAGATTTTCTAATACAAAAACACCAGTTCAATACTTTTGACTTCGACAATAGTTCAGAAAAACAAAAGCTTGGACTGACCACATCAGTAACAATGCTACCCTAAAGAGAAGAATGAGAGCAGTGATTTTAGAGAAAACATCTCATGGGAAAGTCATAGAGCATCAAAGTCACTTTATTGGCATCAATCAATAGAGGTAGATAGACATATGCTCACAGATACAGACAGAAACAAACAGAAATACAGACACGCACATAAACAACAGTGGTAGACAGAGTAGCTACAAAGAGCAAGAAATTAGGGAGCCTATCAAACTGGATAACAGAGTAATAATGGGAGATTTCAACTACTCCGATATTGACTGGGTAAATTTATCATCAGGGCATGAAATCAAGGATTGCTTTATGGATCAGCTGGTTCAGGAACCAACAAGAGGTAATGCCATTTTAGGTCTAGTTCTTAGTAGAGCCTATGAATTGGTGTTGTTGCCACTTGATAACAATGATCATAAGATATTCAGATTTGATATAATCCCTGGAATAAGTTCACACAGGAGATCTAATACAACAGCACTTAACTTTTAAAAAGGAGACTATGATAACAAATGGAGAATGGTAAAAAAGAGACTTAGAGGTACAGCTGTAAAGGTCAAAAATGGACATCAGGCGAGGATTTTATTCAAAACTACCAAAACAACAAAATCCAAATAGCACCAAAAGGTTCCACAAAGGAAATGGTTTCCTCTACAGTACAGATGTCAATTTAAAAGTTTGTGTATAGCCTTTAAAGCTCTTCATCTTTCAAAACCCTCTGATTTAGCTTCTCTCACTGTACCTTGTACTCCGTCATATTTACTTTGTTCCATTGATTCCAATAGACTTGATCTTCCTTTCCCAAGAATGGCCCACTACGAATCTACTCATTCCCTTGCATACTTTTCTCTCTCTCCATTGTTTTGGAATAATCTTCCACCTTATATTAGATCTGAGCAATCCTTTTCCAAATTTAAATCACATTGGAAGACTTATTTTTTTCAGGGTAACTCTGAATGAAATTCATGGCATCAGTAAATCTGTTATTACATTTTAACCATTTTAATAGTATATTTTTAATATTTTTATCTTCATTGTAAGAATGTCTCTTGTTTGATTGTTTTATCTTTCCTATTAATATTGCTGTTCTTTTCATTGTGATTTGTTTTGTAAATCGCTTTGTCCTTTTGCAGTAAGAGGGATATTAATTGAGAATTAAAAATAAACAATCAAGACAACCATAGGATTGTGGAACAGAAGATCAGATGTACCAGTTTGTAGTTTATTAAATATTTACTATAATAAAACCCTAAGTGCGCATGTGCACGTGGAGGGGCATAATCGAAAGGGACGTCTAAGTCCGTTTGCGTCTAAATCGGAACTCGTCCAAAGTAAAAAACAGCTTAGGACACATTTTCGAAAAATACGTCTAAATTTTTCCCCTTTCGAAAATCGTCTAAGTATATGTCCTGCCGATCTGATCGTCCAAGTCGCTAAATCGTCCATCTTTATACCACATTTTCGTATAACTTTCCGTCCAAGTCACAAATGCCTATAACAAGCCCTGTTGAACGTGGGAGGGGTTGCAAAGCGATGGACAGAACACCCGGACATGGCACCTAAATAGTGGGGTACCTTACAGGGCACTGCTGTGAACTTTATAAAAACAGTGCCATGTCTTCTCCTCACTATAGCTCCCTTGTAGGTCATGGTGAGCCCCCCAAACCACCTCCAGAATCCCCTATACCTACTTATCTACCTCCCTAATAGCCCTTATGGCTGCAGAAGCCACTTATATGCCAGTAAAAAAGGGTTTGGGGGAGTATAGGGGAATGCACATGTTTCATTATTAATACAGTGATTACAGGGACTTATGGGCATGGGTCCTCATCTATATGAGTCCCTAATCCACCCCCAAAATGACTTAAGCTGCCTCTGTGCTAGATGACTAGGCTTTCTTAAACCAGGCTGCCAGGAGATGATAGTCTGGAGACTGAAATTTTAAGGTGTGATTAAAATTTTTATGGGGGTGGGGGGGGTCGGTGATCACTGGGGTAGTATATGGGGGTCTGCATTATATGTTTTCAGTTCTTATTTGGTGACTTTAGGAGTGTTTATGTGACTTAGACCTGGTTTTAAATGGTCTAAGTCACAATGTCCAAGTTCCGTAGATCTTGGGCTGTATAACTTTCGGTTATACATGCTGTATGACTAAGTCTAAGCCGGCCCACATCCTGCCCAACTCCTGCCCTCGACACTCCTCCTGAAACGCCCCATTTAGAGATGGTTGTTCAACAGCACTATGAAGGCTCAGGTCATTCAGAAATACGTCCAAAACCCGTTTTTATTATCGGCACTTGGTCCTTTTGCGGAAATGTTCATCCAAGTGCCGCTTTAGGCTGATTTTTGGATGTTTTTATCTTTTGATTATGAGCCCCTTAGGGTTTGTGTTTCCTGCCTCCCTGAGGTGTGCTTCCGTGCCGAATTCGATTTTCGAACACGGAGGCAGGCCAGAACACAGAGCGACTCCCCCCTCCCACCCTCACTCACCAACCGCTGCAGTCGCTGCTCCTGCTCTTCAAAGTGGCCTGCTGTCTTCTGGCCTGAGCCTCTTCATAGAGGCCTGCTGAGGATCATGGCCAGCTGTAGCGAACCTCACAGGCCACTCTCCACCTTGGTAGCACGTTCCCTCTGATGCATGGAATCGCATCAGAGGGAACGTGCTACCTAGGTGGAGAGCGTCCTGTGAGATTCGCTACAGCCGGCCGCGATCCTCAGCAGGCCGCTTTGAAGAGGAGCAGGCCAGAAGACACCAGGACTCCTCCTCCCGAGCCCCAGCCACGCTGACCGACCGACGCTGTCTCCAGTTGGAGGGATGGAGGGAGGGTAAGAATGTGAGGGGTGTGTGGAGATGGAAGGGGCCACAGAGCAGGCAGGCATGGCATTACGGGCCAGGGGGAGAGGAAAAGGGGGCTGTTTTGGGGATGGGGTATGCTGTGGGGCAGACAGCAATCATGCTTTGCTCTGGGAGGGGGGAACAGAAGGGGGCCACAGAGCAGGCAGTCATGGCACAACAGGGGGATAGGGGGAGAGGGAAAGGGGGCTGATTTGGGGGGGAGGGGTGTGCTGGGGCAGACAGCAATCATGCCTTGCTCTGAGAGACGGGGGAACAGAAGGGGGCCACGGAGAGACAGGCAGGCATGGTGCAACAGAGAAATACAGGGAGGCAGGGGATCATGGAGACAGACAGACAAACAGTAAGATGGACAGACAGGGAGCCAGGGAGAGACATAGACAGAAAGAATGACAGACAGACAGCGTCCAAGGAGAGAGAGACAAAGAAAAAAACCCAGACAGACAGACATCTACTCTAGCACCCGTTAATGTAACAGGCTTAAACACTAGTAATATATATATAATAATAACTAGTTTTAAGCCCGTTAGATTAACGGGTGCTAGATGACCGCCTCTCCTGCTTTTGAACCTGGGCAGGGGCAGAGGCAGAGCCGGGGTGGGAGGGAGTGACGGTGGGAGAGCAATTTCAAAGCCTCGGCAGCGGCGGCTCCTTGACCAATCCGCACTTACAACGGCCCCACACTCGCGGTCTGGCTGGCTCCCCCACCAAAGCCCTTCGGAGTGGTAGCCCCTCCCGCATCCATCCCCGTGTCCCAAGCCTCTCCGAAGGCCGGCTCCCACGAAAATGGTACCCCTCTGTCCAAAGCCGCCGCGGCAGCCTCCCTCAAGACACATTTCAAATCTGACATATTGTAATCACAAAACAGAAAATAAAATTATTTTTCTTACCTTTTGTTGTCTGGTCATTATTCATATCATGTAGGGGTCCCAGGCTATGGTTGGCTTTTGATAACTCGCTTGCCAGGGCCCTTTCTTTCTTCTTCCCTCCCTCCATCCCTGCAGCTGAAGACAGGCACCTCCCCCCAGTGGTCTGAGACAGGAGGGAGCATCCACAATGCGCAGATAGTGAGTTAGGCGAGGGTATGAGGGCAAATAGGGGCTCAACAGCGCACAACCACCTTTCCTTCCCTCCCTCCATCAGGTGCAGTGCAGCTCCACCTATGTTAAAAGGAGCCGTGTCAAAATCGGAGCCCTGCCACTGCCATAGCACTTTCCCCTCTGCCTTGGTCCCGCCCCTTCTCTGACATATGGGACCGCGGCAGAGGGAACGTATTACGGTGGCGGCAGGGCTCCAATTTCAAAGCAGCTCCTTTTAACATAGGCGGAGCTGAACTGCACCTGATGGAGGAAGGGAAGGAACGGTGTGGCAAATTTCAGCAACGGCAGGAATTGTTTGGCGGACCAAATTTTTGTACCCTGTGTGCCACATTTGGCCCATGGACCAGAGTTTGATATGTCTGCTTCATGTGTAGCCGCCAGAGCTCAGCCGCACCGTGAAACTTTGTTTCTTTAGGCAGTCCCGGTTGTTTACTTGGATTCAATGTCAGCATTAGGGTTCGCCGGCCACCAGCCGTGAGAGACGGGTGAGGAAGGCCGCCGCAGGCTCGCAGCTAGGTAGGGGGACAACAATGGCGCTTTTGCTCAAGCCCCCACCGCAGCTCCTCTCTCGATCCTGGTGCGGTTCGAGAGAGGAGTCATGGCGGCGGCTTGAGCATAAGCACGATTGTTGTCCCCCTACCTAGCCGCGAGGCTGCGGCGGCCTTCCTCACCCGGCTCTCACGGCTGGTGGCCGGCGAACCCTAATGCTGACATTGAATCCAAGTAAACACCGGGGCTGCCTAAAGAAACATGGTAATCATATTCTGTCCTGAAAGCCCCCGCCGCAGCTCCTCTCTCAATCCTGCTGCAGTTCGAGAGAGGAGCCGTGGCGGCAGCTTGAGCATAGTGCACAGTGAGAGCCGGGGCACGCATGTGCACTCGTGTTTCCACGACAGATCAGGGAACACGACTTTTGAGTGTGCATGCGCGGCCTAGCATTTTATTATATTAGATGATAATAATAATAACTTTATTCTTCTATACCGCCATAGTTAAATGGCTTCTAGGAGGTTCACATTGAAGAAGGCTGGACAATCAGTGAATTATAGAATGCAAGAAGTGAAGGTAGAACTTATTATCAGAAGAAATAGATAAAATGAAAAATATGCATCTTAAGTATGTAATATAAATCTCATATATGCAACCCAAGGAATAAATTGAAATCTGTGAATTTCAGAATATAGCTGGATAATAAGACGAATTGCAGAATGAAGCAAATTACAGAATAAAGCTGGACAATCAGCAAATTACAGAATGCAAGAAGTGAGGGTACAATTTATTACACAAGAAATAGATAAAAGGAAAATATGAATCTTAAGTATATAATATAGGTCTCATGTATGCAACCCAAGGAATGAAGCTGGACAATCAGCGAATTGTGGAATGCAGAAAGTGAGGGAACAACATATTACATGAGAAATAGACAGAGGGAAAATATAATTTTGTAAGTAGTGAGGCTTCTGTTTAGGAGATGAATCTGTCAAACAGTTCGGTTTTAATTACTCTCCGAAAGGTGCCATAGATCAGCCTGGCTCTATTGATGTAATTACTCAGCCAGGACTGCTGTGTGCTTGCTTGGAATATGAAGGACCTGGCCAAGAAGGATTTGTATTTGCAGCCGGTGATCTTTGGGTATGTAAATATGTTTCGGTTTCTGGTTGACCGTGTGGGGTTGTGTAGTATGAAATGGCCAAATAACTTGAAAACAGTAGGCTGGTATCAAGATACGAGCTTATATTGGTGCAGGGGTGGGCAACTCCAGTCCTCGAGGGCCGGAATCCAATCAGGCTTTCAGGATTTCCCAATGAATATATATTGAAAGCAGTGCATGCAAATAGATCTCATGCATATTCATTGGGGAAATCCTGAAAACCTGACTGGATTCCGGCCCTCAAGGACCGAAGTTGCCCAATCCTACATTGGAGGCTTCTGTGCTGTGCTCTTCATTTGTAGCCTTTTAAATTGCATGGATTTTTTGTGACTGTCACATTTTTATATTTAAGACGGCCAAGGACCCTATAAGACCCCTGAGGAAGGCATTTTACTTTGCCAGAATTTGGCCTGTGTTGTTTGGTTTTTATCTTGTGGGTCACTTGTGACTCTATACATCCTTTGTGGATTGTTTCAAGTCATTTGGGCACTGCTATATATGATCTTGTGTTCTACAATGTTCTTGTTGTTTTGCTGCTTCATCAACTTTTGCAACATTTTGGATTTTGTTCTTTTGTCCTAAGCATTACTGGTACAAGATATGGTGTTCAGTTCTGATGAATCAGAGAAATTCAAACAAATTTCTGTAATTCTGGATGATGTAATGGGCCTGTTTGACAAACTGAACATTACCAAATCAACTGGACCGGATGGTATACATCACAGATTGCTGATAAAAGTGAAAAATGAAATTACAGAGCTATTGTTGGTAATTTGTAATTTTTCATTAAAATCCAGCATAGTACCAGAAAACTAGAGGGTGGCCAACGTGACGCTGGGAAATTATAGACCAGTGAGACCGATGTCAGTGCTGGGCAAAATGGTGGAGATTATTATAAAGAACAAAATGTCAGAATCTTGTATGCATGGATTAATAAGAGAAAGCCAACATGGATTTAGTCAATCTACTGCAGTAAAAATCATATTTAATGCAAAAAAATATGATCATGTCACTCCCCTCTTAAAGAAAGCTCATTGGCTTCCAATAGAACATAGGATTACTTACAAAATTCTTATACTTACTTTTAAAACCAGAGCAAATAACCAACCTGAATTCATTAACAATTTACTTATCCCATACAACCAAACTAGGACGTTAAGATCTACAGCTCACAACCTCTTTACTATCCCCTTGCTGAAGTATATCAACCCAATGAGGGCAACAATTTTTTCTGTTAGTGCCTCTACGCTTAGGAACGGTATTCCAAATCACTTACGTGAAATAACAACTCTAGCCAATTTTAAGGCGAAGTTAAAGACATTTTTATTCCTTGATGCATTTGATATTTAAATTGCCCTTTTAAAGGCGAACCAGCTTTTGGAACAGTTTTTAATCTTTTGTTCCCCTTCCTTTTGTTTTTTCCTTAAATGTTCTCTTTCTCTATATCAATTGTATTTCCTGCCCTTCTTTCCTCATTTTTGTTTGTCCAGGTTACTAAAAAAGTGTCATTTTCCCCAGTTTGTCATTAATTTGTTTTGTAACTTACTTAGATATGTTGTTTTGATATTTTTTTATTCTGTATACCACCTTAAAGGTCCGAATAGGCGGTATAAGAAATTTTAAATAAACTTGAAACTTGAAGGTATGAATGAACATGCAGATAAAGGTGAGCCATTTGATCAAGTTCAAGTTTATTTAAAATTTCATTACTCGCCTATCTTGATTTCTAGATGAAATACAATAGTAAAAAAAGGGGGAATACAAAATTAAAACAAAGACACATACAAACTAAATACAAAGAGAAAATGACAAATAGCAAGAGGGAAAGAGGAGAAACCACAATAAAGTTTAGGCTAGAAGACATTAATGGAAAAAAAACAATAGGAATAAAGGGAAACAAATGCAATACTGCTTAATACCTTTTGACAGGAACGAAAAGAAGAAAGAAGTTAAAAAAGAAAAAGTAAGATTAAGGTATAGAAGTGTCTTTAAAAAGGAAACATTTCAAGGCCCCTTTAAATTTCTCTAAATTTGTTTCTGCATAAATATATAAAAAGTCATAGAATAAGGAATTAGCTTGTGAGCTTGAATTCAAATCAATGCATATTTGATCTCTGATATACATCAATGTTCATCGTGCCAATAGTCTGGTGGAGTAGTTTGTCTTTTTTTGTTGTTTCTTCATACAATTAGGAATTAAACTCTGGAATTTGTTGCCAGGGAATGTTGTGAAATCAGTTAACTTAGCGGGGTTTAAAAAAGGTTTGGATAATTTCCTAAAAGAGAAGTCGATAGTGTGACAAACCCACAGCGGGCTCTGACTTTCTCCCAGGGATTAAGGAAAGGAAAGCACGGTCCCTGGTCAGAAGAGCTGACCAAGTAAATAGGAAGGAGTTAGAGTGGGCTGATTATTCCTCAAACTTGAAGCAGGAAAGGGAAGGCAGGAGTGTAACCTTCCACAACAGTATGTGCTTCACTGATGTAAAAGAACTAGAAAACCTGGTAAGGTTCATGAGGACAGGAAATGGACAGCCCTGGTTACTCAGTAGGGGTGATCAGGCTCAGTACCTGGATGAGCTGGAGCCAAGCCTCTTTCCCAAGAGAGAAGGGCTGGGGTTGGGTCCATTGAAGCTCAGTGCTCTGAGATCAAAGGAAAGGGAGAACTGGCAACAGACAGCAGGAGAACAGACCTGAGATAAGGTCAGAAGCCAAGCCGGAGGTAGAGGGGAGGAGTCATTCCCCTCACACAGGCAGTAGCCACGATGTGGAAATGGCTGAGGAACTGCCAGGTGTGAGCTCAGACTCTGTGCCTATTTCCATAGAAGAATTCATGGATATCTCAAACCCTTTTGGGGAAAAGCATGCTGGTCCAGAAGGTTGGAAACTACTTTTTAATAGTGTCTGTAAGCTGTCCAGGGAAGCGTTGTCCTGCTAGCCTTATGGGCTAGATTTACTAAGCAAATCGATCATGTATTGATCGGTTTGTGACTTCTTTGCGACCAGATTTCCCTCTGCCCCAATTCACTAATCTGTGTCCCGATAATCCTCCAATCCACGCATGCAAATGAGGTGGAACGGCATTCAAATGATGGCAGGCTTCGATTCACAAACAAAAACCCTGCAACACCGACTGGGCTGGCCAATCACAAACAAGACTAGTCATTCCCAGATTTCCAACTGTCATCTCCTGATCTGCCTGCTGTCTTTCCAGCTCTCTGCCCCCAACTCTCTGCCGCGATTTTCTCTTGCTGCCTTGCTCTGCCCTGAATCTGCTCTCCTTCTCTTTGCACTGGCTTTCCCCTGTGGTTTTAACCTGTGGTTTAGACAAGTTCCTGCTGAACCAGAACGTACACAGGTGAGGCTGCACTCATTTAGAGCACTGGTCTTTGACCTAGGGGCCACTGCGTGAGCGGACTGCTGGGCACGATGGACCACTGGTGTTACCGAGCAGCGGCAATTCTTATGGTTTTATGTTCTTTTAGCTCCATAAAAGTGCCTAGTTGAAGCTGAAAGCTAATCTCCAGACTCTGCTGAGTTGTTTGTTTAAAAATCTGAGATAAAGCCCTTAAATAAACCCTGGGCTCAGCGTGTCTAGAGCTCCCAAGTTTTGAAGCTGGGACTTTGGTTTTGGCCTCTTTTCCTGCTTCAGTGCTGAACTAATTTCTTTTACTTGTGAACTTTTTTTCAGATTGGAAGGAAATTATGAAGTAATAACTTTCATAAAATACTCTCACCTGAAAGGACCATACTGGAGCAAGTATTGTTCAGACCAGAAGAGGAAGTGTTTGCATTTGAACTTTGGAAAAAATAACCTTATACAGAAAGATTGCTTTTATTCTTGTTTTGTTTTGTTTTTTGTTACACTACATCAATTGCCTATGGTGACTGGATGCTTGATTATGTTTGAGAAAGTCCAATACTGGCTTATTGACAAACTAACAATAAAATCTGATTTTGGTTTAAAAGTACTACACTGGCTTAAGTTATCATTTATCTAGAACAGCATTCTGACTGGGTGAAATAGTGCATGAGCACTACCGACTTAAAGAGATACTTCCCTCTTCCTAGAGAAGCCACACCAAGGCCTCAGAAAAGATACCGTGCAGGCTACCTGCAAGCTAGGCAGGGATTGTGCAATGTGACACTAGGCCATTATTGAGATGGCTTTGGAAATCCATTGTTTATTCCTAGGATAAGCAGCATAAAATCTGTTTTGCTAGCTAGGTACTTGGGATCTGGGTTAACCACTGTTGGGAACAGGGTACTAGGCACAATGACCTTTGGTCTGTCCCAGTATGGCAATTCTTATGTTCTTAAAATTTTCTGATACAGTAAGACCCAATTTAATACTTTTACTTCTGCAATAATTTGAAGATCAAAGGTTTGGCAACCCTAAAGGGAAGAATGAGAGCAGTGACTTTAGAGAAGAACGTCTCATTGGAAAATCACAGAGCAGCAAAGTCATTTTATTAGAATCAATCAATAGAGGCAGATAAACATATGAACACACACAGAGAGTTAGACACACATATAATCACAGATACAGACATCGATATGAACCCAGACACTCACACACACAGAGATGTAGATATAGTGGCTACAAATAGCAAGCTGTTTTGATACAGTAACACCAATTCAATACTTTTGACTTTGACAATAGTTCAGAAAAACAAAAGCTAGGACTTGCCACACCAGTAAGATTACCAGCGTAAAGGAACGAATGAGAGAAGTGATATTAGAGAACTTCTCATGAGAAAGTCACAGAGCGACAAAGTCACTTTATTGGCATCAATCAATAGAGACAGACACATATGTTCATAGATACAGACATGGACACACAGGTAGAGACATGTATACACACGAGGTAGAAACACATCTGCTGAAGGACACACATACTGTATGAACATAGATACACACACTCACACAGAGGTAAACACAGTGGCTACAAAGAGCAAGATTTTCTGATACAGAAATACAATTCAATACTTTAGACTTTGGCAATAGTTCAGAAAAAGAAAAGCTTGGACTTACCGCACTACCAACCTAAAGGGAAGAATGAGAGCAGTGATATTAGAGAAGAACTTCTTATGAGAAAGTCACAGAGCGGCAAAGTCACTTTATTGGCATCAATCAATAGAGACAGACACATATGTTCATAGATACAGACATGGACACACAGGTAGAGACATGTATACACAGGAGGTAGAAACACATCTGCTGAAGGACACACATACTGTATGAACATAGATACACACACTCACACAGAGGTAAACACAGTGGCTACAAAGAGCAAGATTTTCTGATACAGAAATACCAATTCAATACTTTAGACTTTGGCAATAGTTCAGAAAAACAAAAGCTTGGACTTACCACAGTATTACCCTAAAGGGAAGAACGAGAGCAGTGATATTAGAGAAGAAAGTCTCATGGGAAAGTCACAGAGCAGCAAAGTCACTTTATTGGCATCAATCAATAGAGACAGACACACATATGAACACAAATACACACAGAAACAAACTGAAATACATATATGTTCACAGATACAGAGACACATAGATATGAACACATACACGCACGTATACACAGAGATAGACACAGTGGCTATAAAGAACAAGAAATTATGGAGCCTATCAAACTGGGTAACAGAGTAATAATGGGAGGTTTGAACTCGCCAGATATTGACTGGGTAAATGTATCTTCAGGGAATGCAAGGGAGATACAATTCCTTGATGAAATCAAGGACTGCTTTATGGATCAGCTGGTTCAGGAAGCAACAAGAGGTGATGTCATTCTAGGTCTAGTTCTTAGTAGAGCCTATGAATTGGTGAAGGAGGTAACGGTGTTGTTGCCACTTGATAACAGTGATCATATGATGTTCAGATTTGATATAATCCCTGGAATAAGTTCACACAGGAACTCTAATTCAACAGCACTTAACTTTGAAAAAGGAGACTATGATAACATAAGGAGAATGGTAAAAAAGAGACTTAGAGGTGACAATAGAGGTAGACACACATATGCTCACAAATACAGAAACAAATGAACGCACACTGGGCAGAAAGAGAAGCTCCGGCATCGGTGTCAGCTGATTAACAACTTCCTACAGCCACATCGTATGCCGGGTATTGTGGTATGCAGACTATGCCTGCTAGGAATGTCCCAAGAGCAGTGCACAAGGTAAGTTCAGGCTCCACACAATTACCCCCTTTTAAAGCACAATTTCAGTCATTGAATGAATTTCCTTCTGTGTCCTGTAGAGGGAGTAGGAGAGCAGAACTGCAGGATTCCCATCCCCTACGGAAGCCTAGAGTGATTAACAGGAAATCACTTCCTCCTGAGGGTTTGGGGCGGGGCTGCAGACTCCTTAATCTGAGAACCCAGTTCCTTGAGAGACAGAAGCAGCAGGAACTTGGAGAGGACAGGTCACAGCGCTCAGGGCTGAGAGCTCTAAATGTCAGCCAAACTCCAGAGTCTATGGAGCTAACAGAGGCTGGTGAGGACATGTCTCTTGGTCTGTCAGAAGAGCCACAGGATATGGAGCTGGAAGCCAATGCTGAGACAATTGCTGAATTGCCTATTGAAGCCCAGCCCATGGAGATATGCTGTGTGAGAGGCAAGTGACTGACTATTGAATGATTTTTGAAAGTTTGTTTTGCTAATTGCTTGCCTGTGCTGGCTATTTTTAAGCAGCTGAAGAACAAAAGAAGTTGTCTTTTGAACTTTGCAAAGAACTGTATTTTTGGAACTTGTTTTCCTTTTTTGGAAGTTTATGGTTCTTTCCCTGGTGGGGAAAGTGAACTGTTCAGTCCCGGACAGTGGGGGTTAGCCCCGTGTTCATAGTGGTGGGATAGAGGGCCAATTTTTATGGCAGTTTAACACCACGCGGAGCACACTGTCTGGCCAGCACTCTGCTGCTGAAGAAGCCAGTGTAATTGCACTGACTTGTATTGAATTGATAGAGCTCTGAAGCTTGTGTGTTTTGAGTTTTTTTCTTTTCTCTTGGGATACATGCTGATGGACTATGAATTAAAGTGGACTTTAGCAACTTATTTAGTTTTTGCCATATGGACATGGAGTCTCGGTTATAAGCAGAAACATCCTGACAAAGCTTTATGTTTATTTTTACTTTGAGGAATAAAGCTCAAGTTTATTTTGAAAAAGAACTTACCTGGTGCGGTGGTGTCCTTAACTAAACGCTTTATTATTTTTCCTTGTGCTGCCCGCAGCGGCTCACAAGAGGTTTTTCTTGTACCGGTGGCCCAAGACACCTTGCCCTGAGGCTGCCGGTTACAAAGATTGGTATCAGTTTTGGGATTTTTATTTTACTGCCTAACATTGGAGACTGTTGAAAAGGACATCAAACCAGGAACTGAAATTTACTAAGTGCAGTGCTTGACGCTGTGTGTTATTTTTCATTATTGGAGTCTTCTTCTGTGGACTGTTGCTGACCCATGGAGCACTCTGCATGAGATTGTGGCTACCAGCGGCTCACAAGAGGTTTTTCTTGTACCGGTGGCCCAAGACACCTTGCCCTGAGGCTGCCGGTTACAGTATGCGAAGGCAGAAGTCCTGGCATATGATGCAGCTGCAGGAAGGTGCTAGCCAGTTGATGGCTATGCCAGAGCTTCTCTTCCTGCCCAGTGTGCGATATCATGCCAGTGTTAGGTGACTTGCAACTGCCTGCTGTCGTCGCCTATGCCGGGACTCCTGCCTTCACGTATCCGACAGATACACGAAGGAAGGAATCCAGGCATAAGCGATGGCAGCAGGCAGTTGCCCAGATTATGGGATCGGGTTGCCCAGTTGCAGATGCCCAGATTGCGAGTTCAGGTACTAGACCGTGGGCTGCAAAATAGAAGCTGGGGGGTCGCGAGTTTGAGACCACTGATTTAAATGGTCAATATTCTCAATGGAGAAATGTTAATAGCAGGATTCCCCAGGGGTCTGTGTTGGGACCACTACATTTAATATATTTATGACTCATCTAGAGATGGAAAAAATTAGTGAAATGAGTCAATTTGCTGATGACACAGAGTTGTTCAAAGTTGTTAAATCGCAAAAAGATTCTTAAAAAGTGCAAGAGGACCTTGTGAGACTCACCGTCAAAATGGCAGATGAGGTTTAATGTAAGCAAGTGCATAGTGATGCATGTTGGAAAGAGGAACCCGAACTCTAGCTATGTGATACTGGGTTCTATGTTAGGAGTCACTGCCCAGGAAAAGGATCTACGCATCGTAATTGGGAATACGTTGAAACCCTCAGCTCAGTGTGCGGCGGATGCTAAGAAAGCAAATACAATACTAGGAAATTATCAGGAAAAGAATTGAAAACAAAGATGAAAATGTTATAATGCCCTTGCATTGCTCTATGGTATGGCCATACCTCAAATACTGTGAGCAATTTTGGATCGCCATATCTCAAAAAAGATATAGCGGAATAAGAAAAGGTACAGAGAACGGCAACAGAAATGATCCAAGTTTCTTTATTCTTTGATATACTGTTTATCAAATATGTACCTTAACAGTTTAGACTAGCAAGAGTTTAAAAAAACTTAAAAAACTTAAATTTTAAAATTAAAACTAATATAAATCTAAAATTAGAAATAAAAGTAAAAAGACTAATTAAAAAGGGGGCATAAAGAGACTGCCGCACTGGAAACAAGATGGGAGGAGAAAAGGGATGGGACAACTTCCCAATGAGGAAAGGTTAAAGTGTCTAGGGCTCTTCAGACTATGGACTTTTCCTCCAGGAAATTGTCAAAACCTTTCTTAAAACGAGCTATCCACTCTTACCACAACCTCTGGTTTTAAAAGTATATCCCTGCAACTTCATCGAGTGTCCCCTAGTCTCTGTAATTTCTAACAGAGTGAAAAATCAATCCACTTGTACCCATTCTACTCTACTCAGGATTTTGTAGATTTTAATCATATCTCCCCTCAGTCGTCTCTTTTCCAAGCTTAAGAGCTCTAACCATTTTAGTCTTTCCTCATACGAGAGGCGTTCCATCCCCTATATCATCTTGGTCGCTCTTCTTTGAACCTTTTCAAGCACCCGCCGACTCCAACTGATACAAAATATTGCAGTTAAATTCATTTACAAAGCTAAAAAATACAACCACATCACCCCACTTCTTCGTGAATCTCATTGGCTACCAGTCTCACATAGAACAACATATAAAATACTTTTACTAGTCTTCAAAATTAAACTCTCCCACTTTCCTGGACAAATATCTTATCCCAAATGCTCCATCTAAGGTCCTTAGATCCTCCAACCAACACTCCTCCTGAAACGCCCCATTTAGAGATGGTTGTTCAGCAGCACTATGAAGGCTCAGGTCGTTTAGAAATACGTCCAAAACCCGTTTTTATTATCGGCACTTGGTCCTTTTGCGGAAATGTTCATCCAAGTGCTGCTTTAGGCTGATATTTGAATGTTTTTATCTTTTGATTTTGAGCCTCTTAGGGTTTGTGTTTCCTGCCTCCCTGAGGTGTGCTTCCGTGCTGAATTCAATTTTTGAACACGGAGGCAGGCCAGAACACAGAGCGACTCCCCCTTCCCACCCTCACTCACCAACCGCTGCAGTCGCTGCTCCTGCTCTTCAAAGTGGCCTGCTGAGGATCATGGCCAGCTGTAGCGAACCTCACAGGCCACTCTCCACCTTGGTAGCAAGTTCCCTCTGATGCATGGAATCGCATCAGAGGGAATGTGCTACCAAGGTGGAGAGCAGCCTGCGAGATTCGCTACAGCCAGCTGCGATCCTCAGCAGGCCGCTTTGAAGAGGAGCAGGCCAGAAGACACCAGGATTCCTCCTCCCGAGCCCCAGCCACGTTGCCCGACCGACGCCATCTCCAGTTGGAGGGATGGAGGGAGGGTAAGAATGTGAGGGTGTGTGGAAATGGAAGGGGCCACGGAGCAGGCAGGCATGGCATAACGGGGCCAGGGGGAGAGGGAAAGGGGGCTGTTTTGGGGGAGGGGTATTCTGTGGGGCAGTCAGCAATCATGCTTTGCTCTGGGAGGGGGGAACAGAAGGGGGCCACAGAGCTGGCAGGCATGGCACAACAGGGGGATAGGGGGAGAGGGAAAGGGGGCTGATTTGGGGGAGGGGTGTGCTGGAGCAGACAGCAATCATGCCTTGCTCTGAGAGAGGGGGGAACAGAAGGGGGCCACGGAGAGACAGGCAGGCATGGTGCAACAGAGAAATACAGGGAGGCAGGGGATCATGGAGACAGACAGACAGACAGAAAGATGGACAGACAGGGGGCCAGGGAGAGACATAGACAGAAAGAATGACAGACAGACAGCGTCCAAGGAGAGAGAGACAAAGAAAAAAACCCAGACAGACAGACATCTACTCTAGCACCCGTTAATGTAACAGGCTTAAACACTAGTAATATATATATAATAATAACTAGTTTTAAGCCCGTTAGATTAACGGGTGCTAGATGACCGCCTCTCCTGCTTTTGAACCTGGGCAGGGGCAGAGGCAGAGCCGGGGCGGGAGGGAGTGACGGTGGGAGAGCAATTTCAAAGCCTCGGCAGCGGCGGTTCCTTGACCAATCCGCACTTACAACGGCCCCACACTCGCGGTCTGGCTGGCTCCCCCACCAAAGCCCTTCGCAGTGGTAGCCCCTCCCGCATCCATCCCCGTGTCCCAAGCCTCTCCGAAGGCCGGCTCCCACGAAAATGGTACCCCTCTGTCCAAAGCCGCCGCGGCAGCCTCCCTCAAGACACATTTCAAATCTGACATATTGTAATCATAAAACAGAAAATAAAATTATTTTTCTTACCTTTTGTTGTCTGGTCATTATTCATATCATGTAGGGGTCCCAGGCTATGGTTGGCTTTTGATAACTCGCTTGCCAGGGCCCTTTCTTTCTTCTTCCCTCCCTCCATCCCTGCAGCTGAAGACAGGCACCTCCCCCCAGTGGTCTGAGACAGGAGGGAGCATCCACAATGCGCAGATAGTGAGTTAGGAGAGGGTATGAGGGCAAATAGGGGCTCAACAGCGCACAACCACCTTTCCTTCCCTCCCTCCATCAGGTGCAGTGCAGCTCCACCTATGTTAAAAGGAGCCGTGTCGAAATCGGAGCCCTGCCACTGTCCTAGCACTTTCCCCTCTGCCTTGGTCCCGCCCCTTCACTGACATGTGGGACCGCGGCAGAGGGAACGTATTACGGTGGCGGCAGGGCTCCAATTTCAAAGCAGCTCCTTTTAACATAGGCGGAGCTGAACTGTACCTGATGGAGGAAGGGAAGGAACGGTGTGGCAAATTTCAGCAACGGCAGGAATTGTTTGGCGGGCCAAATTTTTGTACCCTGTGTGCCACATTTGGCCCATGGACCAGAGTTTGATATGTCTGCTTCATGTGTAGCCGCCAGAGCTCAGCCGCACCGTGAAACTTTGTTTCTTTAGGCAGCCCCGGTTGTTTACTTGGATTCAATGTCAGCATTAGGGTTCGCCGGCCACCAGCCGTGAGAGACGGGTGAGGAAGGCCGCCGCAGGCTCGCGGCTAGGTAGGGGGACAACAATGGCGCTTTTGCTCAAGCCCCCGCCGCAGCTCCTCTCTCGATCCTGGTGCGGTTCGAGAGAGGAGTCGTGGCGGCGGCTTGAGCATAGTGCACAGTGAGAGCCGGGGCACGCATGTGCACTCGTGTTTCCGCGACAGATCAGGGAACACGACTTTTGAGTGTGCATGCGCGGCCTAGCATTTTATTATATTAGATGATAATAATAATAACTTTATTCTTCTATACTGCCATAGTTAAATGGCTTCTAGGAGGTTCACATTGAAGAAGGCTGGACAATCAGTGAATTACAGAATGCAAGAAGTGAAGGTAGAACTTATTATCAGAAGAAATAGATAAAATGAAAAATATGCATCTTAAGTATGTAATATAAATCTCATATATGCAACCCAAGGAATAAAGCAGGACAATCTGTGAATTTCAGAATATAGCTGGATAATAAGACGAATTGCAGAATGAAGCAAATTACAGAATGCAAGAAGTGAGGGTACAATTTATTACACAAGAAATAGATAAAAGGAAAATATGAATCTTAAGTATATAATATAGGTCTCATGTATGCAACCCAAGGAATGAAGCTGGACAATCAGCGAATTGTGGAATGCAGAAAGTGAGGGAACAACATATTACATGAGAAATAGACAGAGGGAAAATATAATTTTGTAAGTAGTGAGGCTTCTGTTTAGGAGATGAATCTGTCAAACAGTTCGGTTTTAATTACTCTCCGAAAGGTGCCATAGATCAGCCTGGCTCTATTGATGTAATTACTCAGCCAGGACTGCTGTGTGCTTGCTTGGAACATGAAGGACCTGGCCAAGAAGGATTTGTATTTGCAGCCGGTGATCTTTGGGTATGTAAATATGTTTCGGTTTCTGGTTGACCGTGTGGGGTTGTGTAGTATGAAATGGCCAAATAACTTGAAAACAGTAGGCTGGTATCAAGATACGAGCTTATATTGGTGCAGGGGTGGGCAACTCCAATCCTCGAGGTCCGGAATCCAATCAGGTTTTCAGGATTTCCCAACGAATATGTATTGAAAGCAGTGCATGCAAATAGAACTCATGCATATTCATTGGGGAAATCCTGAAAACCTGACTGGATTCTGGCCCTCGAGGACCGAAGTTTCCCAACCCTGCATTGGAGGCTTCTGTGCTGTGCTCTTCATTTGTAGCCTTTTAAATTGCATGGATTTTTTGCGACTGTCACATTTTTATATTTAAGACAGCCAAGGACCCTATAAGACTCCTGAGGAAGGCATTTTACTTTGCCAGAATTTGGACTGTGTTGTTTGGTTTTTATCTTGTGGGTCACTTGTGACTCTATACATCCTTTGTGGATTGTTTTCAAGTCATTTGGGCACTGCTATATATGATCTTGTGTTCTACAATGTTCTTGTTGTTTTGCTGCTTCATCAACTTTTGCAACATTTTGGATTTTGTTCTTTTGTCCTAAGCATTACTGGTACAAGATATGGTGTTCAGTTCTGATGAATCAGAGAAATTCAAACAAATTTCTGTAATTCTGGATGATGTAATGGGCCTGTTTGACAAACTGAACATTACCAAATCAACTGGACCGGATGGTATACATCACAGATTGCTGATAAAAGTGAAAAATGAAATTACAGAGCTATTGTTGGTAGTTTGTAATTTTTCATTAAAATCCAGCATAGTACCAGAAAACTAGAGGGTGGCCAACGTGACGCTGATTTTTAAAAGGGTTCCAGAAGTGTTCTGGGAAATTATAGACCAGTGAGGCCGATGCCAGTGCTGGGCAAAATGGTGGAGATTATTATAAAGAACAAAATGTCAGAATCTTGTATGCATGGATTAATAAGAGAAAGCCAACATGGATTTAGTCAATCTACTGCAGTAAAAATCATATTTAATGCAAAAAAATATGATCATGTCACTCCCCTCTTAAAGAAAGCTCATTGGCTTCCAATAGAACATAGGATTACTTACAAAATTCTTATACTTACTTTTAAAACCAGAGCAAATAACCAACCTGAATTCATTAACAATTAACTTATCCCATACAACCAAACTAGGACGTTAAGATCTACAGCTCACAACCTCTTTACTATCCCCTTGCTGAAGTATATCAACCCAATGAGGGCAACAATTTTTTCTGTTAGTGCCTCTACGCTTAGGAACGGTATTCCAAATCACTTACGTGAAATAACAACTCTAGCCAATCTTAAGGCGAAGTTAAAGACATTTTTATTCCTTGATGCATTTGATATTTAAACTGCCCTTTTAAAGGCGAACCAGCTTTTGGAACAGTTTTTAATCTTTTGTTCCCCTTCCTTTTGTTTTTTCCTTAAATGTTCTCTTTCTCTATATCAATTGTATTTCCTGCCCTTCTTTCCTCATTTTCGTTTGTCCACGTTACTAAAAAGATGTCATTAATTTGTTTTGTAACTTACTTAGATATGTTGTTTTGACATTTTTTTATTCTGTATACCACCTTAAAGGTCCGAATAGGCGGTATAAGAAATTTTAAATAAACTTGAAACTTGAAGGTATGAATGAACATGCAGATAAAGGTGAGCCATTTGATCAAGTTCTATTTAATTTAAAATTTCAGTACTCGCCTATCTTGATTTCTAGACGAAATACAATAGTAAAAAAAGGGGAATACAAAATTAAAACAAAGACATATACAAACTAAATACAAAGAGAAAATGACAAATAGCAAGAGGGAAAGAGGAGAAACCACAATAAAATTTAGGCTAGAAGACATTAATGGAAAAAAAACAATAGAAATAAAGGGAAACAAATGCAATACTGCTTAATACCTTTTGACAGGAACAAAAAGAAGAAAGAAGTTAAAAAAGAAAAAGTAAGATTAAGGTACAGAAGTGTCTTTAAAAAGGAAACATTTCAAGGCCCCTTTAAATTTCTCTAAATTTGTTTCTGCATAAATATATAAAAAGTCATAGAATAAGGAATTAGCTTGTGAGCTTGAATTCAAATCAATGCATATTTGATCTCTGATATACATCAATGTTCATCGTGCCAATAGTCTGGTGGAGTAGTTTGTCTTTTTTTGTTGTTTCTTCATACAATTAGGAATTAAACTCTGGAATTTGTTGCCAGGGAATGTTGTGAAATCAGTTAACTTAGCGGGGTTTAAAAAAGGTTTGGATAATTTCCTAAAAGAGAAGTCGATAGTGTGACAAACCCACAGCGGGCTCTGACTTTCTCCCAGGGATTAGGGAAAGGAAAGCACGGTCCCTGGTCAGAAGAGCTGACCAAGTAAATAGGAAGGAGTTAGAGTGGGCTGATTATTCCTCAAATCTTGAAGCAGGAAAGGGAAGGCAGGAGGGTAACCTTCCACAACAGTATGTGCTTCACTGATGTAAAAGAACTACAAAACCTGGTAAGGTTCATGAGGACAGGAAATGGACAGCCCTGGTTACTCAGTAGGGGTAATCAGGCTCAGTACCTGGATGAGCTGGAGCCAAGCCTCTTTCCCAAGAGAGAAGGGCTGGGGTTGGGTCCATTGAAGGTCAGTGCTCTGAGATCAAAGGAAAGGGAGAACTGGCAACAGACAGCAGGAGAACAGACCTGAGATAAGGTCAGAAGCCAAGCCGGAGGTAGAGGGGAGGAGTCATTCCCCTCACACAGGCAGTAGCCACGATGTGGAAATGGCTGAGGAACTGCCAGGTGTGAGCTCAGACTCTGTGCCTATTTCCATAGAAGAATTCATGGATATCTCAAACCCTTTTGGAGAAAAGCATGCTGGCCCAGAAGGTTGGAAACTAGTTTTTAATAGTGTCTGTAAGCTATCCATGGAAGCGTTGTCCTGCTAGCCTTATGGGCTAGATTTATTAAGCAAATCGATCATGTACTGATCGGTTTGTGACCTCTTTGCGACCAGATTTCCCTCTGCCCCAATTCACTAATCTGTGTCCCGATAATCCTCCAATCCACGCATGCAAATGAGGTGGAACGGCATTCAAATGATGGCAGGCTTCGATTCACAAACAAAAACCCTGCAACACCGACTGGGCTGGCCAATCACAAACAAGACTAGTCATTCCCAGATTTCCAACTGTCATCTCCTGATCTGCCTGCTGTCTTCCCAACTCTCTGCCCCCAACTCTCTGCCGCGATTTTCTCTTGCTGCCTTGCTCTGCCCTGAATCTGCTCTCCTTCTCTTTGCACTGGCTTTCCCCTGTGGTTTTAACCTGTGGTTTAGACAAGTTCCTGCTGAACCGGAACGTACACAGGTGAGGCTGCACTCATTTAGAGCACTGGTCTTTGACCTAGGGGCCACTGCGTGAGCGGACTGCTGGGCACGATGGACCACTGGTCTTACCGAGCAGCGGCAATTCTTATGGTTTTATGTTCTTTTAGCTCCATAAAAGTGCCTAGTTGAAGCTGAAAGCTAATCTCCAGACTCTCTGCTGAGTTGTTTGTTTAAAAATCTGAGATAAAGCCCTTAAATAAACCCTGGGCTCAGCGTGTCTGGAGCTCCCAAGTTTTGAAGCTGGGACTTTGGTTTTGGCCTCTTTTCCTGCTTCATTGCTGAACTAATTTCTTTTACCTGTGAACTTTTTTTCAGATTGGAAGGAAGTTATGAAGTAATAACTTTCATAAAATACTCTCACCTGAAAGGACCATACTGGAGCAAGTATTGTTCAGACCAGGAGAGGAAGTATTTGCATTGGAACTTTGGAAAAAATAACCTTATATAGAAAGATTGCTTTTATTCTTGTTTTGTTTTTTGTTACACTACATCAATTGCCTATGGTGACTGGATGCTTGCTTCTGCTTGAGTTTCCAAGTTTATTATTTGATTTGATTAATCGCCTATTCCAAGTTCTAGGCGATGTACAATTGCTAAAATAGCCAAATATGGGTAACAAATCACACAGACATAAATCTAAACAAATTAAAATGGCAAATACAAATATTCCTATACAAAGTTTAAATCAATTAAATTAAATGACTAACACATACAATATCAAAGTGAAAGGAAAAATTATTAAGGGATTACAATCAGTGTTTAATTCAAAACATTTAGGGTAAAAACATTAGGAGGGGAGACAAATAATAGTTTGTAATAAAGTATTAGATAAAAGAAATGAAAGCATTATGTTTATTCGTTAAAAGCATCTGTAAAGAGAAAACTCTTAAGTTTGGACTTAAATTTGTCCAAATTTTTTTCCCCTCTTATATAAAATGGGAGGTCATTCCAAGACTGAGGAGCAGTTATAGAAAAAATAGTGTGACGCCTCGTATTAATAACTTTTAATGAGGGGATGGCCAGTAAGTGTTGGTCTTGTGATCTCAGAGATCTAGAAATAGAATAAGGAATTAAAACTCTAAAAATAAAAGCAGGGGTTTTAAATAATAAAGATTTAAAAGTGAGCAAGCATAGTTTAAATAAAATACGATGTGAAACTGGGAGCCAATGTGCCTTTTTAAGTAATGGGGAGACATGATCAAATTTTTTGGCTTTGTAAATAATTTTAATAGAGGCGTTCTGAATAATTTGAAGATGTCTAATTTCTTTTTGTGGCAAACCTTTAAATAAGGCATTACAATAATTGATTTTAGAAATTACTAGAGAATGAATTAAGATATTCAAAGACTTTGCGCATAAGAATTTGGACACAGAACGAATTTGGCGAAGTCTATAGAAAGTAGATTTGACCACCTGGCTTATATTATCGTGATAAGATGGTTTGTTATCAAATATTATTCCGAGAATCTTAATATTTTCAGTCGCCTGTAATGGAATGCCTTTAATAGAGATGGGAGAAAGAAGTCTACAGCAATCCTTTCATGGAAAGAGCATGACGTTTGTTTTATTAATATTCAAGGCTAGTCTATTAGTATCTAGCCAATGGTGAATTTGATCCAGCTTTCCATTTATTGCTGCTATTTCTTGTAAATTATTGGGATCAATCGGATGTAACAACTGTATATCATCCGCATAGGCGAATACCGAAAATCCAATAGACTGACATAGAGTCATAAGGGGACCAAGAAAAATATTAAATAAAATAGGAGAAAGTATTGATCCTTGGGGGATACCATAGGGTAACGAAAAACTATCTGAAGTCATATTATTAAAGAGGACATTGGAAGAACGGTTTTCAAAATAAGACTTAAACCAGAGTAAAACCTGGTCAGTCACACCGATAGATTGAAGCCTATTTATTAAGAGGGTGTGGTCAATAGTGTCGAATGCGGATGAAAGATCAAGTGAAATCAATACAACGGAAGAATGGTGGTCTAAATGATATAATATATATGTTGTCGTACTGATTAAGGAATGCTCTGTAGAATGATTTTGTCTCAATCCTGTCTGATTTGGATGTAGAACATTAGTTTTTTCAATATATTCTGATATTTGATTAAACACAACTTTTTCAGTTAATTTCGCTAGATACGGGATATTAGCAATTGGCCTGTAATTAGTTTTTCATCAGAACCTATTTTTTTGATCTTTTAGAACTGGACGTATAATAGATTTTTTCCAAGCTAATGGCACAAGACTTTGTTGTAAACTAATGTTAATTAGGATATGTATGTAAGGCCCAAATATTGAAAAATATTTCTTGAGAATAAAAGGGGGGATGGATTCGGTAGATGATCCTTTGGGATTAATAGTTTTGATGATAGATTCAAGATCTTTAAGTCCAATACTGGCTTATTAACAAACTAGCAATAAAATCTGATTTTGGTTTAAAAGTACTACACTGGCTTAAGTTTCCATTTATCTAGAACGGCATACTGACTGGGTGAAATAGTGCATGAGTCCTACCGACTTGAAGAGATACATCCCTCTTCCTAGGGAAGCCACACCAAGGCCTCAGAAAAGACACCGTGCAGGCTACCTGCAAGCTAGGCAGGGCTTGTGCAGTGTGACACTAGGCCATTATTGAGATGGCTTGGGAAATCCATTGTTTATTCCTAGGATAAGCAGCATAAAATCTGTTTTGCTAGCTAGGTACTTGGGATCTGGGTTAACCACTGTTAGGAACAGGATACTAGGCACAATGACCTTTGGTCTGTCCCAGTATGGCAATTCTTATGTTCTTAAAATTTTCTGATACAGGAAGACCCAATTTAATACTTTTACTTCTGCAATAATTTGAAGATCAAAGGTTTGGCAACCCTAAAGGGAAGAATGAGAGCAGTGACTTTAGAGAAGAACGTCTCATTGGAAAATCACAGAGCAGCAAAGTCATTTTATTGGCATCAATCAATAGAGGCAGATAAACATATGAACACACACAGAGAGTTAGACACACATATAATCACAGATACAGACATCGATATGAACCCAGACACTCACACACACAGAGATGTAGATATAGTGGCTACAAATAGCAAGCTGTTTTGATACAGTAACACCAATTCAATACTTTTGACTTTGACAATAGTTCAGAAAAACAAAAGCTAGGACTTACCACATTAGTTAGAGTACTAACCTAAGGAACGAATGAGATAAGTGATATTAAAGAACTTCTCATGGGAAAGTCACAGAGCAGCAAAGTCACTTTATTGGCATCAATAAATAGAGACAGACACATATGTTCATAGATACAGACATGGACACACAGGTAGAGACATGTATACACACGAGGTAGAAACACATCTGCTGAAGGACACACATACTGTATGAACATAGATACACACACTCACACAGAGGTAAACACAGTGGCTACAAAGAGCAAGATTTTCTGATACAGAAATACAATTCAATACTTTAGACTTTGGCAATAGTTCAGAAAAACAAAAGCTTGGACTTACCGCACCACCAACCTAAAGGGAAGAATGAGAGCAGTGATATTAGAGAAGAACTTCTTATGAGAAAGTCACAGAGCGGCAAAGTCACTTTATTGGCATCAATCAATAGAGACAGACACATATGTTCATAGATACAGACATGGACACACAGGTAGAGACATGTATACACAGGAGGTAGAAACACATCTGCTGAAGGACACACATACTGTATGAACATAGATACACACACTCACACAGAGGTAAACACAGTGGCTACAAAGAGCAAGATTTTCTGATACAGAAATACCAATTCAATACTTTAGACTTTGGCAATAGTTCAGAAAAACAAAAGCTTGGACTTACACCAAGAACAGGAGGAACCTAAAGGGAAGAATGAGAGCAGTGATATTAGAGAAGAACTTTCATGGGAAAGTCACAGAGCAGCAAAGTCACTTTATTGGCATCAATCAATAGAGACAGACACACATATGAACACAAATACACACAGAAACAAACTGAAATACAGATATGTTCACAGATACAGAGACACATAGATATGAACACATACACGCACGTATACACAGAGATAGACACAGTGGCTATAAAGAACAAGAAATTATGGAGCCTATCAAACTGGGTAACAGAGTAATAATGGGAGGTTTGAACTCGCCAGATATTGACTGGGTAAATGTATCTTCAGGGAATGCAAGGGAGATACAATTCCTTGATGAAATCAAGGACTGCTTTATGGATCAGCTGGTTCAAGAAGCAACAAGAGGTGATGTCATTCTAGGTCTAGTTCTTAGTAGACCTATGAATTGGTGAAGGAGGTAACGGTGTTGTTGCCACTTGATAACAGTGATCATATGATGTTCAGATTTGATATAATCCCTGGAATAAGTTCACACAGGAACTCTAATTCAACAGCACTTAACTTTGAAAAAGGAGACTATGATAACATAAGGAGAATGGTAAAAAAGAGACTTAGAGGTGACAATAGAGGTAGACACACATATGCTCACAAATACAGACACAAATGAACGCACACTGGGCAGAAAGAGAAGCTCCGGCGTCGGTGTCAGCTGATTAACAACTTCCTGCAGCCACATCGTATGCCGGGTATTGTGGTATGCAGACTATGCCTGCTAGGAATGTCCCAAGAGCAGTGCACAACGTAAGTTCAGGCTCCACACAATTACCCCCTTTTAAAGCACAATTTCAGTCATTGAATGAATTTCCTTCTGTGTCCTGTAGAGGGAGTAGGAGAGCAGAACTGCAGGATTCCCATCCCCCACGGAAGCCTAGAGTGATTAACAGGAAATCACTTCCTCCTGAGGGTTTGGGGCGGGGCTGCAGACTCCTTAATCTGAGAACCCAGTTCCTTGAGAGTCAGAAGCAGCAGGAACTTGGAGAGGACAGGTCACAGCGCTCAGGGCTGAGAGCTCTAAATGTCAGCCAAACTCCAGAGTCTAAGGAGCTAACAGAGGCTGGTGAGGACATGTCTCTTGGTCTGTCGGAAGAGCCACAGGATATGGAGCTGGAAGCCAATGCTGAGACAATTGCTGAATTGCCTACTGAAGCCCAGCCCATGGAGATATGCTGTGTGAGAGGCAAGTGACTGACTATTGAATGATTTTTGAAAGTTTGTTTTGCTAATTGCATGCCTGTGCTGGCTATTTTTAAGCAGCTGAAGAACAAAAGAAGTTGTCTTTTGAACTTTGCAAAGAACTGTATTGTTGGAACTTGTTTTCCTTTTTTGGAAGTTTATGGTTCTTTCCCTGGTGGGGAAAGTGAATTGTTCAGTCCCGGACAGTGGGGGTTAGCCCCGTGTTCATAGTGGTGGGATAGAGGGCCAATTTTTATGGCAGTTTAACACCACGCGGAGCACACTGTCTGGCCAGCACTCTGCTGCTGAAGAAGCCAGTGTAATTGCACTGACTTGTATTGAATTGATACAGCTCTGAAGCTTGTGTGTTTTGAGTTTTTGAGTTTTTTCTTTTCTCTTGGGATACATGCTGATGGACTATGAATTAAAGTGGACTTTAGCAACTTATTTAGTTTTTGCCATATGGACATGGAGTCTCGGTTATAAGCAGAAACATCCTGACAAAGATTTATGTTTATTTTTACTTTGAGGAATAAAGCTCAAGTTTATTTTGAAAAAGAACTTACCTGGTGCGGTGGTGTCCTTAACTAAACGCTTTATTATTTTTCCTTGTGCTGCCCGCAGCGGCTCACAAGAGGTTTTTCTTGTACCGGTGGCCCAAGACACCTTGCCCTGAGGCTGCCAGTTACAGTATGCGAAGGCAGGAGTCCTGGCATACGATGCAGCTGCAAGAAGGTGCTAGCCAGTTGATGGCGATGCCGGAGCTTCTCTTCCTGCCCAGTGTGCGATATCACGCCAGTGTTAGGTGACTTGCAACTGCCTGCTGTCATCGCCTATGCCGGGACTCCTGCCTTCACGTATCCGACAGATACACGAAGGAAGGAATCCAGGCATAAGCGATGGCAGCAGGCAGTTGCCCAGATTATGGGATCGGGTTGCCCAGTTGCAGATGCCCAGATTGCGAGTTCAGGTACTAGACCGTGGGCTGCAAAATAGAAGCTGGGGGGTCGCGAGTTTGAGACCACTGATTTAAATGGTCAATATTCTCAATGGAGAAATGTTAATAGCAGGATTCCCCAGGGGTCTGTGTTGGGACCACTACATTTAATATATTTATGACTCATCTAGAGATGGAAAAAATTAGTGAAATGAGTCAATTTGCTGATGACACAGAGTTGTTCAAAGTTGTTAAATCGCAAAAAGATTCTTAAAAAGTGCAAGAGGACCTTGTGAGACTCACCGTCAAAATGGCAGATGAGGTTTAATGTAAGCAAGTGCATAGTGATGCATGTTGGAAAGAGGAACCCGAACTCTAGCTATGTGATACTGGGTTCTATGTTAGGAGTCACTGCCCAGGAAAAGGATCTATGCATCGTAATTGGGAATACGTTGAAACCCTCAGCTCAGTGTGCGGCGGATGCTAAGAAAGCAAATTCAATACTAGGAAATTATCAGGAAAGGAATTGAAAACAAAGATGAAAATGTTATAATGCCCTTGCATTGCTCTATGGTATGGCCATACCTCAAATACTGTGAGCAATTTTGGATCGCCATATCTCAAAAAAGATATAGCGGAATAAGAAAAGGTACAGAGAACGGCAACAGAAATGATCCAAGTTTCTTTATTCTTTGATATACTGTTTATCAAATATGTACCTTAACAGTTTAGACTAGCAAGAGTTTAAAAAAACTTAAAAAACTTAAATTTTAAAATTAAAACTAATATAAATCTAAAATTAGAAATAAAAGTAAAAAGACTAATTAAAAAGGGGGCATAAAGAGACTGCCGCACTGGAAACAAGATGGGAGGAGAAAAGGGATGGGACAATGAGGAAAGGTTAAAGTGTCTAGGGCTCTTCAGACTATGGACTTTTCCTCCAGGAAATTGTCAAAACCTTTCTTAAAACGAGCTATCCACTCTTACCACAACCTCTGGTTTTAAAAGTATATCCCTGCAACTTCATCGAGTGTCCCCTAGTCTCTGTAATTTCTAACAGAGTGAAAAATCAATCCACTTGTACTCATTCTACTCTACTCAGGATTTTGTAGATTTTAATCATATCTCCCCTCAGTCGTCTCTTTTCCAAGCTTAAGAGCTCTAACCATTTTAGTCTTTCCTCATACGAGAGGCGTTCCATCCCCTATATCATCTTGGTCGCTCTTCTTTGAACCTTTTCAAGCACCCGCCGACTCCAACTGATACAAAATACTGCAGTTAAATTCATTTACAAAGCTAAAAAATACAACCACATCACCCCACTTCTTCGTGAATCTCATTGGCTACCAGTCTCACATAGAACAACATATAAAATACTTTTACTAGTCTTCAAAATTAAACTCTCCCACTTTCCTGGACAAATATCTTATCTCAAATGCTCCATCTAGGGTCCTTAGATCCGCCAACCAAAATCTATTAATAGTTCCCTCAATCAAAGATCTATACTACACCAGAAATACCATTTTTTTACCGTAACGGCACCTTCCCTTTGGAACACAATGCTACTGCACATCCACTGCAACAATTCTTGAAACAAATTTAAAACCAATCTTAAAACATTTTTTTATTTAACGATGCATATCAAATTTGCAGCTATGCATCATAATCACGGAAAAACCAACACAAAAAATAAAAATAAAATAAACAAAGAACCATTTTTAAGAAGCAACTTTCCTTCTGTTCTACCCTCCCCATCCTCTCTTTCTTTTATTTATATTTTTTAAAATGTAATTAAAACTTTTCTTCCCGCTTTCCTCAAATCACACTTTCTTTTGTCTTCACTATCCTTTTTTTACATTTTATTAAGATTTTTTTATGCCTTATACCCAACAGTTATTCATAAGCAAAAGAAATCATAAAATATTCCCACCCATGCCCACCCCACCCTGGAATATTATTTTTTTCCCCTTTTGTTCATACATGTCCAGGGAGAGAAGAACTTCTCATGGGAAAGTCAGAGCAGCAGAGTCACTTTATTGGCATCAATCAATAGAGGTAGACACACATATGCTCACTGATACAGATATGAACCCAGACACGCAAATTCACACAGTGGTAGATACAATGGCTACAAAGAGCAAAAAATTAAGGAGGCTATCAAACTGGGTAACACAGGAATAATGGGAGGTTTGAACCACCCCGATATTGACTGGGTAAATGTATCATCAGAGCATGCTAGGGAGATACAATTCCTTGATGAAATCAAGGACTTCTTTATGGATCAGCTAGTTTAGGAACCGACACGAAGTGATGCCTTTCTAGATCCCATTCTTCGTGGAGCCTATGAATTGGTGAAGGAAGTAACGGTGTTGTTGCCACTTGATAACGGTGATGATAGGATGTTCAGATTTGATATAATCCTTGGAATAAGTTCACACAGAAATTCTAATATAACAGCACTTAACTTTGAAAAAGGAGACTATGATAACATAAGGAGAATGGTAAAAAAGAGACTTAGAGGTGACAATAGAGGTAGACACCCATATGCTCACAAATACAGACACATAAATGAACGCAGACAGAGGTAGACACAGTGGCTGCAAAAGTGCAAAATGTTCTGATACATTAACATCAATTTAATGCTTTTTACTTCTGTAGCAGTTGAGAAGAACAAATACCAAGAACAAAAGTTTTAACTTACCACACCACCTTCAACTGTATTGCCTGTCAAAGAAGAGCTTGAATTTAATGTTGCTGCTAGAATTATTCAGTACTCTAAGGCAAATTCATTAATTAAGTTAAAGATGCCAACATAATCCTGTACTCATTTTCTGTGACAATTTCTTTGCAAACCACCCCCTGCTCTGGTAACTGTAACCAGTGGAAAATTGTCAATGGGTACCATGTTCCTACAATTAAACAATCATATTTACCATATAAACAGCATCTCTGTCTCCCCATGCACCCCACTAATAAGGGAGGGAGATGTCTGCCATAAAGCCTTCTAGGTATTCACAGTGAATATGGAGGCTTCTGCTCAAAGGCCTGTAATAATTTCAAGGTTACTTACCCTGGTAGAAGCAGCTCAGAGCCACCAACAGAAAAGCTACTGTGATCTTCATGGCTGGGTTGGTTGTATATTGAGTCTTGAGCTTCAATAGACAAAGGATTGTAGATAGAGAGCCCTGTGCTCAGAGCTCATATATATACTGTGAATATTCTCCTTACTCCGCCCAGGATCTCCAGTGACAGCTCAGCTTCTGGCATCATCTGTGAGGTCATCTGACTCTGTCCATGCACTGAATCTTGTACAAGTGCCAATCTCTATATTTACTTAAGACTTTCTGTGAGAAAAGAAAGCAAGTAATGTCCTGACTGATATGCATTTTGTAAATTAAAGGAAAGACGTGTACAAGGCACATTTGAACCCCAATTTTGGATGTACTTGAAAGTTCCCAGAATCTTCATAGGCTATTAATTTTACTAGTCACTAATATGTAATTCTAGGAACCCTTTCTGTATGGAAACAACATTTTTCAGTAAAATCAGGTGTTTATAAAACTAGAGAGAGAAAGAATCTACTTTCCTTTTTGTTTTTTTTCAGTATATGTGTAGGTTACTCCTTCCTGACTCAGCTAGGGAATGAGGTCAAGAGGGGCAGCCTATGGCATAGAGCTGCACTTATTCCCCCTTATTCTCTCCAAAGTTGGATGGAGCACAGGGTCGGCGTAGAGTGCAAGTTTTGGATGATGGCAGAGATCCACTGCTTCAAAGCAGAAAAATAGGTGCTGAGAGAGCCACATAAACTGACAGAACCATTAACAGTCTTCCAATAACCCCTTTCTCAGGGCCAAGAGCTTCCTTCTGTGTTGGAACCGCAGCAGGTTCCTCTCAAGCCTTCTCACTGACTGCCTCCAAATGAAGTCTCTTATCTGTTCAATGATACCAGCTTTGCACTGGGGGTGGGGGGCACTGAAAATGATCTGATGTAGGGTTAAAATAATTTTAAAAGTTATATATTAATCCTCTGATTGCACAAAATGTATTATTGATTGCTGTAAATGGTATTTCAGTCAAAGACTGCAATAGCGCAGATACCTTGGACAGTGTGGATAACAAGGACAACAATTGTGAAGTGTGAGGAAAAGTCCAGAATTTCACTGTTAATATTTCATGCTAGAAATTCAGGGTTGTACATTTGGGCTCCCCAAATCCAAGGGAGTGGTAGAGCACCTGCGCAAGAAAGAGGAGCAGAACTTGGGGTGATCGTATCTGATTATTTTAAGGGATTATGACTTGTATACCGCCTTTTTGTACAAAGCAGTTTACATATAGGTACTTCAAGCATTTTTCGTATATGGCCCGATGAACAGTGGAAGATAAAGGGACTTGCCCAGGGTCACAGGGAGTAGTGTAGGGTTTGAACCCAGAACCTCCTTAAGGCAGCCAAATAGGCAGAAAAAGTCAGATGGATGCTTGGCTGCATAGGTAGAGGAATGACCAGCAGGAAAAAAGGAGGTGATAATGCCTCCGTATAAATCTCTGTTTAAAGGACTGGTATAATTGTGGCGATTGGTCCAGAGGGCAGCTACATAAGAACATAAGAGATGCTATACTGGGACTGCTTGAAGATCCCTGAAGCCTATTATTCTGTTTCCAACATGGCCAACCCAGGACACAAAATCCCAAAAAGTAAAATACATTTTATGCTGCTTATTTTAGGAATGAGCAGTGGATTTTCCCAAGTCCATCTTAATAATTGTTTATGGATTATAGGAAATTATCCAAACCTTTTTTAATCCCTGCTAAGCTAACTGCTTTCATTACATTCTCTGGCAATGAATTCCAATGTTTAATTATACTCTGATGGAAGAAATATTTTCTTTGGTTTGTGGTCACAGGGATGAAGCAGGAAACTACAGGCCGGTGAGCCTCACTTCAGTTGTTGGTAAAATAATGGAAGTTTTGCTGAAAGAAAGGATAGTGTACTTCCTTGAATCTAATGGGTTACAGGATCCGAGGCAACATGGCTTTACAAAAGGTAAATCGTGCCAAACGAAACTGATTGAATTTTTTGATTGGGTGACCAGAGAGCTGGATCGAGGACATGTGCTAGATGTAATTTACTTGGATTTCAGCAAAGCCTTTGATACAGTTCCTCATAGGAGGCTGTTGAACAAACTTGAAGGGCTGAAGTTAGGACCCAAAGTGGTGAACTGGGTCAGAAACTGGCTGTCGGGCAAACGCCAGAGGGTGGTAGTTAATGGAAGTCGCTCGAAGGAAGGAAAGGTGAGTAGTGGAGTCCCTCAGGGTTCGGTGCTGGGGCCAATCCTGTTCAATATGTTTGTGAGTGACATTGCTGAAGGGTTAGAAGGAAAAGTGTGCCTTTTTGCAGATGATACCAAGATTTGTAACAGAGTAGACACCGAAGAGGGAGTGGAAAATATGAAAAAGGATCTGCAAAAGTTAGAGGAATGGTCTAATGCCTGGCAACTAAAATTCAATGCAAAGAAATGCAGAGTAATACATTTGGGGATTAATAATAGGAAGGAACCGTATATGCTGGGAGGAGAGAAGCTGATATGCACGGACGGGGAGAGGGACCTTGGGGTGATAGTGTCCGAAGATCTAAAGGCAAAAAAACAGTGTGACAAAGCAGTGGCTGCTGCCAGAAGGATTCTGGGCTGTATAAAGAGAGGCGTAGTCAGTAGAAGGAAGAAGGTGTTGATGCCCCTGTACAGGTCATTGGTGAGGCCCCACTTGGAGTATTGTGTTCAGTTTTGAAGACCGTATCTGACGAAGGACGTAAGAAGACTTGAGGCGGTCCAGAGGAGGGCGACGAAAATGATAGGAGGCTTGCGCCAAAAGACGTATGAGGAGAGACTGGAAGCCCTGAAGATGTATACCCTAGATTAAGAAAGGAGAAACAGGGGAGATATGATTCAGACGTTCAAATACTTAAAGGGTATTAACGTAGAACAAAATCTTTTTCAGAGAAAGGAAAATGGTAAAACCAGAGGACATAATTTGAGGTTGAGGGGTGGTAGATTCAAGAGCAATGTTAGGAAATTCTACTTTACGGAGAGGGTGGTGGATGCCTGGAATGCGCTCCCGAGAGAGGTGGTGGAGAGTAAAACTGTGACTGAGTTCAAAGAAGCGTGGGATGAACACAGAAGATTTAGAATCAGAAAATAATAGTAAATATTGAACTAAGGCCAGTTACTGGGCAGACTTGTATGGTCTGTGTCTGTGTATGGCCGTTTGGTGGAGGATGGGCAGGGGAGGGCTTCAATGGCTGGGAGGGTGTAGATGGGCTGGAGTAAGTCTTAACAGAGATTTCGGCAGTTGGAACCCAAGCACAGTACCGGGTAAAGCTTTGGATTCTTGCCCAGAAATAGCTAAGAAGAAAAAATTTAAAAAATTTAAATTGAATCAGGTTGGGCAGACTGGATGGACCCTTCGGTTCTTTATCTGCCGTCATCTACTATGTTACTAGGTAAATCTACTACTTAGTAGCTTTATCACATGCCCCCTAGTCGTAGCATTTTCAGAAAGAGTGAACAAGAACAATTGCTTCTGCTTACTGATATTTATGGGGAATTTTAGGAGATGTCTAAAAACATCTATTTTTGAAGTACTTAGGTAGCTGATTTGTAGAATTTTATCAGGCAATAATCTGTTCTTTTTAGGCTTTTTTAATTACTGGCTTTTACCTTTTTAGTTTTATTCAATTTGTTCTATTTTTAACTATTGTAGTCCGTATAGAACTTTACGGCCTTGTGGTATATAAACTGTTATTATTATTATTATTGAACAAGCGATTGACATCTACCCATTTTACTCTACTCAGTCTATACCTCTGTCATGTCTCTGCTGAGCCATCTCTTCTCCAGGCTCCACTTTAGGTGTTCATCATAGGAAAGTCGTCTCATCCCTTTTATCATTTTTGTCGCCCTTCTCTCTATCTTTTCTAATTCCACTATATCTTTTTTGAGATGCAGCCACCAGAATTACACACAGTATTCGATGTGTGGCTGCACCATGGAGCGATACCAGGGCATTAAAAGATTTTCATCTTTGTTTTCTTTTCATCTCCTCATCACTCGTAACATTGGATTAGCTTTCTTAGCTGCCACAACTCACCGAACTGAGGGTTTCAATGTATCCTCAACGATGACGCCTACATCCTTTTCCTGGGTGTTGACTCCTAACATGTGGCGCATTGGTTGGATCTACAGCCTCAGCACCCTGGGGTTGTGGGTTCAAACCCCGCGCTGCTCCTTGTGACCCTGGGCAAATCACTTAATCCTCCATAGCTCCAGGTACATTAGATAGATTGTGAGCCCACCGGGACAGAGAGGGAAAATGCTTGAGTACCTGATTGTAAAAACCGCTTAGATAACATTGATAGGCGGTATATAAAATCCTAATAAACTTGAAACTTAAACTTGAACCCTGCATCAAGAGATACTTTGTCAAATGCCTTTTGAAAATCCAAATACATGATATCAACTGGTTCACCTTTATCCACATGCTCATTCACCCCTTCAAAGAAATGCAGTAGAGTGGTAAGGCAAGATTCCCTTGACTAAATCCATGTTGGTTTTCTCTCATTAATCCATTCTTATAAGATTCTGTCATTTTGTTCTTTACAATAGTCTCTACCATTTTGCCCAGCACTGACATCAGCCTCACTGGTCTATAATATCTCATCACCTCTAGGACCCTTTTTCAAAATTGACATTACCTTGCTCACCCCCCAGTCTTCTGGTATCACACTGGATTGTAAAGATAACTAATTGCTAAAAATAGCTCTGCAAGTTTGTTACAGTTTTCTGGGTCTTGCATGTCTGGTAAGACAAAAAAAAAACATTTCAGCCATCATACTGTGGCATTCTTCAGGGTAATCTGTGAGGTCTGCAGTTTGTCTTTATAGTGGCTCCTCAAATCCGAGTGGTTGGGGATTGAGCCGGCAGCAGCAACGAGGTGATACATTGTTTTAATACATTTTATACATCTTGTACACCGCCTTGAAGTTATGATAAGACGGTATAAGAAATTTTTTATAAACTTGAAACTTGTTTGATATTCCTAGCAGATACTTGAGTTTTAGCTCTCATTAACGTACCAAATAGGATGGTATTGTACGTCAATGCCACTGGATTTTCCAATATATTGTTCACTTGATCCCAGATAGATCTCCAAAATATCACATTTGGAATTTGTTGCCTCTACTGAGAATAGAAGACACTATCACAGAAGGTCCTTTCTTGTTTCCATCAGGTAAAGGCTTAAAAAGAGCTATACTTCATGAAAAACTTTTAGCATTTCAAGCTCCGAGAAACTGCTCCCTGTTGATTCAATTCACATCATTTTTACTTCTTTAGGAAAAAGCTGAACACACTATTATTTAAGACATTTATATTGTGATGACGTTGTTAATGTTATTTTTGTAGACCACTTGATGTATTTCCCAGGTATATGCTCTTGGTCTTTTTGAATTGCAAACCGCTTCGAACTTGTTTGCATTAGCGGTATATAGGCATGATTGCATCGTATTGTACAGTATTATATCGGCACATGCCCAAAACAAGGCCCCTTTTGAATGCTGCTAGAAGCACATCTTGTGCACCTTGTCTACGGAGAGTCATTTTCAGCCATACCAGTTTATTTGGGTAAAGTAATTGTGGAAATGGTTTAGAAAATTGCCCATTCCCAACCTCTGACTTCTGCATTATGATAGGTTACCATTCCTCCTCAATCAGACACAGAAGAACACATTCACTATTCTATTACCCACCATCCAAAAATGTCAAACAAAAAAAACTTTATGACAACCTAATAGCCTCCAAAGCAGCTAAGTTGGACAAACAACTCACCACTCTGTTATCTTCATCCACAGATTACAAAACCTTCAAGAAAGAAATTAAAACCATACTCTTCAAAAAACACGTTAAACCTATCCAGCACAACAATCCTAACCCAACATCCAACACTCTATAAACCTTTAGTACTCTCTAATTTTTTTGGTTACCAAACATTATCTAAAACCCATAATTCTCCCTTAAAATTTTATCTCATCGTTTAATCTATTACTTCAAGTTGAAATGTAATTCTTGTTTTAGTTTGGATGTAATCCACCTTGAAACATAGAAACATAGAAAGGTGACGGCAGAAAAGGGCCACAGCCCATCAAGTCTGCCCACTCTATTGACCCACCCCATTAAGTCTGAGTGCTGCTCGACCCATGTAGGGATCCCACGTGTATGTCCCATTTATTCTTAAAGTCGAGCACGCTTGTGGCCTTGATCACCTGCACCGGAAGTTTGTTCCAGTGATCTACCACTCTTTCTGTGAAGAAATACTTCCTGATGTCACCACTAAATTTCCCTCCTCTGAGTTTGAGTGGGTGCCCCCTTGTGACCGAGGGTCCCTTGGGAAGGAATATATCGTTTTCCACCTCGACACGACCTGTGACGTACTTAAAAGTCTCAATCATGTCACCCCTTTCCCTGCGCTCCTCTAGAGAGTAGAGCTGCAATTTGCCCAGTCTTTCCTCGTATGAGAGACCCCTGAGTCCGGAGACCTTCCTAGTGGCCATTCGCTGGACCGACTCAGCTCGAAGCACATCTTTATGGTAATGTGGCCTCCAGAATTGCACACAGTACTCCAGATGAGGTCTCACCATGGCTCTATACAGTGGCATTATGACTTCAGGTTTGCGGCTGACGAAGCTTCTATTGATACATCCCATCATTTGCCTTGCCTTGGATGAGGCCTTCTCCACTTGTTTGGCAGCCTTCATGTCAGCACTGATGATCACTCCCAAATCCCGTTCTTCTGAAGTCCTAGCTAGTGTTTCTTCATTCAAGGTGTATGTTCTGCATGGATTTCTGCTGCCGAGATGCATGATTTTACACTTCTTAGCGTTGAAGCCCAGCTGCCATGTCGTGGACCAGTTTTCCAACTTGATCAGATCCTGCGTCATACCATCCGTGGTATTGCTTCCACCCACTATATTACACAGTTTGGCGTCGTCGGCGAACAGCGCTACTTTACCCTGAAGCCCTCGGGTCAAGTCCCTTATGAATATGTTAAAAAGGGATGGTCCCAGGACTGAGCCCTGAGGCACTCCGCTAGTCACCTCCGATGTCTCAGAGAGGGTGCCATTGACCACAAGGCCATGAACCGCATGGTAATGGCGGAATAGAAATCACTAATGTAATGTTATGAAATGCAAGTTCACAAAGCGTGCAGTATATCTATCTGAGACAGAATGAATTGCTAAGAGGAAGAAGATGGGGGCAAGAACATACTTTCCTTTAAAAAGAGGACATTGCTCTCTCAACCTTGTACATTTCTTCCTCGTCTGTTCTCTAGCCAAGAGCCAATAACTAGAACTGTGCATTAAAAAGCCCCTAAAATGGCATTGGTTAAACTTAACTGAAAAATGAGGAGAGGAGAAGATAGAGCCCTCCACTGGGTCGCACCCTAGTTGAAAGAAAAAGCCTCAGATTACTGGTGAGCGCACACAAGCAGTCAAAAAAAGATTTGCATGTGACAAAAAGACTTCTGATATTTCCCAGATCTGTATTGGTGTTAGACGAAAGCCCGTTTTGCCCTCAGGAAGAGGTTAATGTACCGTGAAAGGTTGGCTCAGAATATATGGTCTAAGAACTGATTAGCAACAAGAAGTGTGGAGTTTTTTAGGATTGGTTTTTCAAATTTTCCCACCAAATCTGAGTCTGTTCATACCATTTTTGAAACTGGCTTGGTGTTAGTCACTCTTATGAAAGTTTTTTTTGCTGGTGAGGTGGATGATGGTGGTTGGGCTTGCGTGTGCTCACCAGGAACCTGAGGCTTTTTCTTTCATCGAGAGTGCTAGCTGGTCGACCCAGTAGAGAGTTGTATCTTTGCATTGTGTTATTGGATAAATTTATACACACCCAACATGTCCACATTTCCACTACAATGTTATGCCTTTCTAAGCCACTGAATGTAGATTCACTTTAATTTGAGACCTCAAATAATATTTACTAGTGAATTTGCCGTATTTTAATTGAAATAATTATACTATAAGTATGAATTCATGGCCTTGTTTGGTGAGCACTATTATATTTGGAAATAGTTATATAAGACTCAATTAAAATTCATTTCAATTCTGCATGTAAAGTTTTTGATGTCTTATATTTGTATCAGTCATGGTTGTGTTGTCTCAATGATTCATATCGACATTTTTTATTTTTAATGTGCTGATAATTCATTATGGAGACCGTCTTAATGTGTTTTAATGGGGGACTTTTCCACATGCCAATAAAGATTTTTTTTTCCATTAGGATACAGTATTTATAAAAATAATAATGTGGGTGAACTTACTGCATCCTATCTAGCAAGTGCTGCGTGCTCCCTGGTTATGTCCACATTTCAAATCAGAGCGCATTAGTTGGATGACATTTCCACACCCATTCCACATACACCTCTCCTGAAAATATTTTTTAAAATATATAGAACACATTATAAACATGTGCTCGCAGGTCATTTAATGACAGATGCGTTTACGTATTTTGTGGGAAGCTCACATTGATGCATAACTCATCTTAGTATAAGCTCCCATATATTAATAAACTTTGTAATGCATTGCCTAAGAATTATTTATGATTTGGTACTTTGATTTCTTCTTTGTTTCTTTTACTCTTTCTTTTCGATTTGTATTTCTACATTTTGATTTGATGGTAGTGATAACCCTGACAAAGAAGTTTCCAACATGGCCACGTTCAACGAAGACAGGTTTTGGACTTGTCCTTATTGGAACTCCTCTGTCTTTCCATTCACTTGCTGTTGATCTCCTACAAACCTCACTGACTGCCAGAAACAGCCTGAGAACATTCTAGCATTTACTTTTTTGGGTAAATATCCTCCTCCCATGGCCAAAACGCCAGCAGTTCCTCTGGATTGTTTTTCAACCGAGCTTTAAGTCCAAGATCCTGTTTGCATGTGGCCCAGTTCTTGACATTAATTATATTTACTGAATGAACATTCTTCTTTTAATATCTATTAATGAACTTCCGCCTCTCCCCCTTTCTTGGCTGCTGGTCCGTAAAGAGAATTTTATTTATTTATTCAATTTTCTATACAATTCTCCCAGGAGAGCTCATAATGGTTTACATGAGTTTATTCAGGTACTCAGATATTTTTCCTTGTCTGTCCTGGTGGGCTCACAATCTATCTAATGTACCTAGGGCAATGGGGGGATTAAGTGACTTGCCCAGGGTGCTGAGGCTGTAGCTTTAACCACTATGCCACACTCTCCCCCCCTACCATGGACTGAAGCAGCTCAGACCCTGGCTGCTTCTGAAGGTTGAAGACTGTTAGAAGTCTAATTTGTTTAAGAATATAAGAATTTCCAAACTGGGCTAGATGAAAGGTGTATCTTGCTTGAAGCCCAGTATCTGAGAGTGGAAAGCAAGTGGTGCTTATAGGAAGGGGATATGAAACAAGACATGTGCCCTGCTTTAGGGGTGGACTTCTTAACCTCCATTATGAACCCCATTCATTTTGACTCCAGAGCACTGTATGACCATGGGTTCCGCAGGATATTAAAAGAAACTCTGTGGAATGATGTTGTTCCTTAAATGGATTTTATTTGAACATGTCTAAGTTCCAAAGGTACATTAAAATCATCCACATAAAAGTAAAGTATTCCACATGAAAACCTATTCACTTCGAATGTAAGCTCACTCACAACAGTTCACCACATAATAGCTTCTCCACGTATTCATCATTATAGGACCCTCAGGGACCCCTGAAGAAGACTTTTTTCTTGAAACGCAGACCGTGTCGGGTCCTGCGTCCCTAGCAAACTAGGTCCTTTAAGGTTTTCATGTGGAATACTTTACTTTTATGTGGATGATTTTAGTGTACCTTTGGAACTTTGACATAGTCAAATAAGTCTATTTAAGGAACATCGTCAATCCACAGAGTTTCTTTTGGTTTCTTCTGGATTTTCTTCTCTGCGGATATTTTGGGGTCATTCTCTTTGGTTTCCGCAGGATATTGTAATTCTGTGCTGGGTGAAGAAATGCTTCCTTCTGTTTATTTTATCAAGTTAAGGATTTTGGTACTAAATTCTTTTATTACATTCAAGCTTTTAGGACTCCATATAAAATTCATGCAAGATCACCATCTTATAACATTCATTCCGGTTATTTTAAGGATCTTCGGAATTAATGCAGTAATTAAAATCATCATCAATCCTTAACCCTTTCAGGACCAAGGGACATATTTGTCCCATAACTTTAAAATCCTATAAATTTTGATTGGGATAGTCTACAGTTCTAAATTTGATATGTACGGATTCCATATGATACTGCCTTTATGTAAACAAACTGGTTCCGACATTCATTCATTAGCGTCGTTGCCAGATTGACGAGAAGATTCACTTGCCACACTGTCCATAAGCCAGAAGTGTGATTTTTAAAAAAAAAAAATAATGATATTTCACAAAAAAAATCAATTTTTTGGCATCTGCAAGCCCTTTTTACCATAAAAATGTCGTCAAAACCACAAAAATTGGCCTACGATCCTTATGGTCCTGAAAGGGTTAATAATAATTTTCATCATTTTTTTTGTTTTTGTACATTTTTCTTTAGATAAATAAGTTAAATAGTTTAGTAGACTTTTAGAATTTTAAGCTGAGTCAGTATGGCGAAACATGTCTGCAGAAGTCCCCAGCCAACAGAGCTGAAGCCTAAAAAGATAAGTGACAGTTAAAATTCTAAAAGTCTACTAAACTAAATTGGAATACTCAATGGAGGTAAATAATGGAAATGTCAACAGTTATGGGGAGAAGTTCTTTATAGGAGCCCAAATCTTGGATAAAACTACTTGTCTATTGGAGAATTCTGCTGCTTTAGATTCATATAGGTGTATCATGAGTATTGTGTTTCACCAAAATGTAATGTTAAGTGAGTCCGCAGATTTCCAATTATGTAAAATCATTTGTATAGTTATGGTAATCAAGATATTAAGTAGAGATTTCTGACCGGAAATGAGGGCATCATCAACAGCTAAGGCTCTAAATATGAGAATGTCAATAGTGAGATCGGAATTTATCGGTAAAATTAGCTTGATGGTGTGCCAGACTTGCGACCAAAATGTGGCAAGGACGGGGCAAGTAAAAATCATGTGGCGTAGATCACCCATATCCAAGTGACAATGCCAGCAGAGATTAGAGTCTCTCAGGCCGGCACAAACATTTTATTAGGTGTCCAAAAAGCTTTATAGGACAGAAAGTACAAAGATTGTGAGATACTGGAAGAGGCCGTAGGGCGAACAGTCTTACTAAAATAATGTTCCCACTCTCTGTCGTTACCGCGCCAAGTCGTGTCTGTAGACCACATGTCTGTAGATTTTCTAGATCTGGGAAATAGATGAGATCGCAGTTCCTTATAAAAAAGGGACATAGTATGGCCCAAGACTACTCCCAATTGAGAAGATGTTAAAAAGGCAGATGACTTAGGATAGACAAAAATAGAGGGTGAACATTTTTTTAAACAATGGGAGAGTTGGAGCCATCGAAAACATTCAGATGGATGGAGAGCAAATTTATCCATAATCTGGGAGAAGGATGGAAGGGAATCATTTTTAATAACTTGATTTAGTGACCAGATACCTTTGTCCATCCAAGTACGCCAGTTGATAGGATGATTATCAATTTGGAAGTGAGAGTTATACCAAAGAGGAGAGGATGTGGTATGCCAACGATTCTTATGAGAAATAGAGTCAAAGTGATTTATCGCATGAATAGTGGCCGAGTTGGTTTGAATCATTTGCATGGGAATGTATGGTAGACAAGAAATTGGAATAGATGTACCAGTCGTTGTTCTATAGAGAACCAGGCAGAATAATGATCTTCTGATTTCGAATCTCGCATCCAAAAGGAACTATACCAAAGCACAGCAGCAATATGATAGAGAAAGAAATCAGGGAAACCCATCCCACCATCCTCCTTGGAAGATTTTAGTATTTTCAAAGCAATTTGGGGAGTTTTTTACACCAGAGATAATCAGACAATTTACTTTCGATAGACTTATAGAACTCCTTTGGAGCTTTATTTGGGAAGCATAGAGAGATAGAAGTTAACAATCGGGGTAATGGTCATTTTTATTGCCTCCATACGCCTCCACCAGGATAAAGACAAGGGGGACCAACATCGTAGCAAAGCATCAACTTTGACAGTTATGGCAGATAAATTAAGAGGCATCATAACATTCTTATCTCTGTGAAAAAGGGTCCCAAGATACTTCAGAGATGAATGTGCCCATCGAAAAGTAATTGAACCACAATCTGAAACAGAGGTGTTATCATTTAAAGGCATAATTTCCAATTTATCCCAATCAATACGATATCCAGAACAATTTGAGAATTTGGAAACTAATTGGAATAATATTGGAATATAAAAAGCAGAGTTAGATAGAAATATGAGTAAGTCATCGGCATATGCATGGGTTTTGATTTGCAGAGACCCGACAGGAATGCCTGTGATATCCGGGTGTTGACGAATAGCTAAAAGAAAAGGCTCAAGTGTTAAATTGAAAAGAAGTTCCTGACGAGTTCCTCTATGTAGATGGATAGGTGTGGAAAGAGAATCATTAATTCGTAATCTAGAAAAAGGTGTTGCATAGAGCAATTAGACCCACTTCACAAATTCAGAGCCACAGCCAAACCATTGAAGAGTGTTAAACAAATGGGTCCTTTCCACCATGTCAAAAGCCTTTTCAGCATCGAGAGAAATTACTACCATAGGGGTGGATGAGGAATGAGCAATATCTATTAAGGAATTAAAAGTACGTGCATTATCTCCAATAAAGTGATTTTTCATAAATCCTACCTGATCTGGATGGACGAGAAGCCCTAAGATTTTGTCCAGTCTAGAGGACAGTATTTTAGCTAAAATTTTACAATCTGTATTTAGGAGCAAGATGGGTCTATAAGTTGCTACATTAGTTTCATCTCTACCTGATTTGGGCAATACTATGATGTGAGCTTCCAAAAAACATTCCTGATCTTCAGGGAAAGAGAAAAGATAGTCATAAAGTTTTTTCAGCATAGGCACGAGTTCAGTTGAGAGTATTTTATAGAGTTCTACAGGGTACCCATCAGGTCCCAGTGATTTGTAAGAGGATAAAGACTTTATTGCCTCCATTATTTCATTCTCTTCTATAGGAGCACCGAGACTTAATGCTTGAGATTGCGACAATGAGGGACGAGGAAGATCACGATATAAATCATTACTTGACGAAGAGGAAGAGAGAGTTGAGGACGCATAGAGTTTCTCATAAAAGGCTGTGAAAGCTTTGGAAATGGATGTATCGTTGGTGAAGGGAATACCGTCCTCCCCGACAATAATCGCAATCCTGGAGCGTTGTTTATGGTTAGCTAAATATCTAGCAAGTAAGCGACCAGATTTATTGGCAGACACATATGTACCAGATTTGGAGATCAGAAAGTCTTGTTGGGCTTTAGTGCATGATAAAAGATTATATTCAACCTTTTTTTGTATTAAATCAGGGGACAAATGTGGTGCATTAGTCCTGATCTGCTGCGCTTCTAATAAAGAAATTTCCATTTCCAGAGCAGTTAATTTAGAAGAATCAGTCTTTTTTTTCCATGACATGTAGCTAAGAATTTCTCTACTGAGACTCACTTTGAAAGCTTCCCATATAGTGTTGTATGAGGGTACAGAATTCATGTTGTTATGAAAAAATTCAGAAATGAAGTAGCGTATTTTGTCTAGAAAAGTAGTGTCGGAGAGAAGGGAAGTATTCATCCTCCAATGATGTCTAGGGTGTATGTGTTGTAATTCAACATGGAGACTAATAGGAGCATGATCCAATAGAGACTCCACCGTGCTCCCCTCCTCTCCCTCAGCCGATGTTCTAGCAAAATTCTTCAACGATAAGGTTTCTTCCTTGAGATGCTCCTTCCCTCCTTCAGTCTCTTACAACTCCCTAGTGCCCACCGATTCCACTCCCACCCTAATGGTCTCCAACCCTATCCCAGCTGACAGATCCTGGACCACCTTTGAGCGCGTATCTGAATCCCTGGTCCTCAATCTCTGCCTCAAACTGAAATCCTGTAATTGCTCCTTGGACCCATTCCCCTCCTACCTATACAAGAACATTCCCGCTCAGGCTATTTCTTCTATCACCATTCTCATAAACTCCGCCCTTCAGTCGGGCCATTTCTCCCCAGAAATGGGTCATATCGCCTTGACCCCACTACTGAAAAAATCTGACCTTGACCCTTCCATATCATCCAGCTGTCGCCCAATTGCAAATATCCCTCTCCTAACCAAGATGCTAGAGTCCATCATCTCTTCCCAACTCTCATCATACTTAGAGAGATTCTCTATTCTTTTACCCTATCAATATGGCTTTCGTCCTAACTTCAGCACTGAATCCCTACTGTCTTCCCTGATTTCAAGGGTTCAACAACTTCACTCTTGAAACAAGTTTGCCGTCCTCCTACAATCTGACCTTTCCGCTGCTTTCGACGTTGTTCACCATGATATTCTTGTATACCAACTCTCTGAGATAGGTATCAACTCCACAGTCCTAGGTTGGTTCTCTAAATTCCTCCGCTCTCGTTCTTACATTGTTAACATGAATGGCACCTCATCCTCCCCCTGGAAATCGAATTGTGGAGTCCCGCAAGGCTCTCCACTATCCCCTATCCTTTTCAACATCTATATGTCCTCCCTAAAACTCCTCCACCTATCCCCCCTTGAAACAATCTACACTTATGCCGACGACATCCTCGTCCTCCTCGAGACCGATTCGAACCTCACCAACCTGTCTAAGAACATATCCTCTTGTATAATGAACCTATAATCCTGGGCCCACACTGTGCAAATGAAACTGAATGAGTCCAAAACAAGACTTCTTTGGCTCGGCCCAAAACTAGACCAACTACCCACCTCCATCCCATTACCCTCCTGACTCCTCTCTGCAGCTTGAGTTCTCGAGCAATGTCTTGGGGGTCATCATTGATTCCACATTGTCCTTCAATGACCACCTCCAATCCTTGGTAAAAAAATGCTTTTTCAGCCTTCACATGCTGAGGAAAGTTAGATCCTGCTTCCATCAAAAACATTTTACCCTCCTTGTCCAATCCATCATCCTCTCCAGATTGGACTATTGCAACTCTATCTACTTAAGCCTAAGAAAAACCTCCACAGACTCCAACGGATTCAGAATGCAGCGGCCAAGCTCATCTTCGCTAAAAGTAAATTTGACCATATCTCCCCGCTCCTGGCCAAGCTCTACTGGCTTCCGATAATCGCCAGGGTCTACTATAAATGCGCCTGTTTAGCTTTCAAAATCCTATATGGTATCCTCCCTCCCTTTATCCCTCTTTCTTGGAATTCCTCAAACCCTAATATCACCAGATCCTCCCACAAATTAAAATTATCCTTCCCCTCGCTAAAAGGCATTTCCCACACAGGAAAGCTAGGGACCTCCCTCCACTTCAAAATCACTGAGCTCTGGAATAACCTTACCTCCCCTCTTCAGAACTTGAGCTCTCTCCAAGTTTTCCGCAAACTTCTGAAAACCTGGCTTTTCTCAAAAAATGTAAGTCTCCCTCCAACTTAGGAATCAAGGAAACTCTTATATCTTGGCATCCCAAGTCCTCTACATTTTCTTCAAACTTCTACCTCTAACCCTCTGTTGTAGTTCCTTCCTATTTCTCCTACTGTAAACCGCGTCGAGCTCTACAAACGTGGAGATGATGCGTGTACAAACCTAAGGATTAGATTAGATTAGAATAATGGGATGTGTTAGGGATGCACAAATCAAAAGAAGATTTTGAAATAAGGAAGAAATCAATTCTGGAGTAAGAGCGGTGAGGGGCAGAATAAAAGTAAAGGAGCGCTCCTCCGGATTAAAGAGTCTCCAAGAATCACAGAGACCCAAATCTTGAATAACATAATGAAGTTCAGTCCACATTTTAGGAATACGGAATGTAGAAAGGGATTGTCTATCTTTGAGAGTATCAAGTGGAAGATTAAAATCACCACCAATTAAAAGAGGATGGTCAGAAACATCTTAAGAGTGTTTCTCACAGAGATGTCATGAAGGAGGGCATATCAATGTTAGGTGCATAAACATTCATGATTGATAAAAGCATAGAGCCCAGTCTTAAAGTGACGACAATCCATCTGCCTTCTAAATCAGAAGATTGGTGGATGATCTGAACATTTGTACTGTTTTTAAATAGAATGGATACACCTCTTTTCTTGTGTAAAGCAGGAGAGAACAAATGAATATTATATCCAGGCAGTTTAAGAAATGAGCAATCTCTTGAATTGAGATGGGTCTCTTGTAATAGTAAGATGTCGTAATCCTTTAATCTAAGATAGTCCATTATCTTTTTACATTTAAGTGATTGATTAATGCCGTTGACATTCCATGAAGCAAATTTAAGTGATATCATACTGGTGTATGAGAAAACTGTCGAAGCAGATTCCATAGTGAAAGATGCACACTCTACTAGAAGTCATACAATGAAAGCAGTAGTAAGAAATATCATAGATGAAAGGAAAAGTAGGGAGCCCTCTCCAGGAAGGGGAGGAGAAAAAGGCACTAACCGGTTTGTCAAACATTGACTGCAGTGCCACAAAGACCCACTTCCAGAAAGCTGGAAGAGTAATTGTAAATAGAAATATATCCTGATATAAAAGTGACTTAGGTTATATATAACAGAGATATAATCTTATATAAACATTGCTTAAAATGTGGTAATGCTGTATGATCAAGAGATCATAAAGATATATGGTGAAATCCAGGACAGCAAGCAAAATACATATCAATCGTCCTACAAAACAAACAAAACATTACTGAGAGTGCTAATTAGAAAAGCAAGTTGTGTCTGACAGTACAAGCCATATAGTGTATACACATCACAACTGATTTGAGGGGTCAGTTCACTCTGATATTGCATATATGGAAAGATCATTCTGGATTAGCAACAACCTGTAGTAAAATTTTTGTATAAATGTAGAAAACGTAGTAGGTAAACATGGAGATGCAATATGTACAAGCATAAAGTCTTGTATCAAGGTAATAAGGTGTAAAACGCAAAATCTATGATACGAAATCCTCCTTATAAATATAGAATACGGGCAGTACATGAGTGTGCATCTAAAGCACATAGTATGCTCAAATGAGAATGAGAGCCTACCAAACCAAAATATAAAATTAAAACTAAAGATATAAAGCAACATATATGAAACATATCATATAGGGAAAGAGTATATTAGGGAAGGAGTGTATAAGGAAGAAATAAAAGGAAAGTCTCACATTTGTGGATGGGATTGGAAATCCTACTTGTTTTTATAAAAGCAAAATCAAACATAGTGAGTGAAAAAGGGGAGCTTTAAATTAAAAATAGGAATGAGATAAAAAATTAATAGTGCTAACAATAATGTATTGTAGTATATAATCAAAATTGAAAGTGGTGAATAATAATAGAAAAGTAGAAGAAGCAGCAAAAAAAGAGAAAGGGAAGCAGAATAAGAAGGGAAATTACATGAGTAGCGTAGGAGGAGGGAGTAAGATATGAAGAAAGGATGTAGGAAGTATCATGTTGGAGGGAATGTAAGGAAGAAGAGGATATATAAAAGTATGAGAGGATATAACATAGAGAGAACATATGTAAGGTGGGACAGAGAAGTGGGTAAAATTACAGTTTGGTATGGTATGTTCTGTAACAAAATTAAATCAGATTCGAGGCAATAATTAGTATATTAATGCATTATTGAGAAAAAACAAGATTAATAAATACAATATTACTTTCAGTAAATAAAAAGCCCAAAGAAGGAAAGAAACCTAAAATCACAGAGTTAAATATAAAGTTAATAACTGTACAAATATGGAGTCATGAGCAGTTTCCAGGAATAGAGAGGGTAAAAAATCATTCCAATGGATAAGCTATAGCCAGGTTAAATAGAAGCAAATCATTCATCACACCCCAAGGATAAGATAGATGAAAAAAATTATCAGAAACCAAGCATAGTAGTTAATAAATATGCTGGAGAAGACGGGAAATAAGATTTATGAAAACCATTAATGTTTATATAATCAGTATGAAAGGCGGAGAAATCCATAGAGAATAGAATAAAATAATAACGATGCAAAGACAAAGGTTGGCATAAAAATGGCAGTGTTAGTATAAAGGGAGAAATGATCGGAGTCATTATATCATTAGGAGACATCCAACATCGGAAACTTCTTATTTCCAAGCAGCGGGATCAGCCATCGCCACTACAGAGAGCCCATCGACCTGATCCTGCGATTAAGAACTGCCTGCCTGCATATGTAACTGCTAGGCCTATGTTACCATCAGAGTCATACAATTGCTAGATGAAAATTTAACCGTTAGATGTATGTGTAATTGGTGAAGTCTTGAATTAGAACTGCTTAGGAATTTTGAGGCATATGTTATCATCAGAGACACAAATAGTTGTTAAATGCATGAGTAACTGATAGATGCATGTGTAATTACTAGAGACTTGTCGTAGAACTGCTTAAGATCTATATCCCTTTGGACCACCTTCAAAACCTACACCAATCCAGTCAACAGCCATACAAACAATAACTCAAGAATTTACAGGGAAACCATTACACTTCTGTGCTAGGAAGAAATACTTTACCCTGCAAACATGAATCTCCTCCTGATTTTCCTGATCTATCTGCTAATTGGCAACATCAAAGATGTTAACTCCCTCCACCCACAATTACAATCAATCAACTACCCGGATCTCTCACTTTTACACATCTCTATTCCACAAGAAAACATAACAAATCACATTACTGCTATCTCAAATAAAAGAAGACACCAACGAACCCTTAAAAAAAGAATAAGGCAAGTAAAACCCATCAAAACCAATACCGCTACCAAACCTATCACACCCACATTTGTCCCCTGCGCATACCTTAATACTAGATCTGTCAGGAATAAAGCCTTCCTGGTAGAGGCATTGAATTTCCAGGTTTGCGGAGCAAGTTAAGTGGAACGTTCAGCATTTAACCAGCTCTGGAGCACTACAAAAAAAAAGAAAAATAGGGCTGACTTTTCTGCATGATCTTGGCTAGTTATGTGCTGAATAATCAGCCAAGTGCCTACTCTTCCCTCGAAAGTCCTAGACGGTTAGTTCTAGCCACACTATTAGAATTGCCACTGCTGGGTCAGACCAGTGGTCCATCGTGCCCAGCAGTCTGCTCACACGGCGGCCCTTAGGTCAAAGGCCAGTGCCCTAATTAAGACTAGCCTTACCTGCGTACGTTCTAGTTCAGCAGGAACTTGTCTAACTGTCTTGAATCCCTGGAGGGTGTTTTCCCTTATAACAGCCTCCGGATAAGCAGTTAAGTGCCACTGTAAATTAGCAGTTAACCCAAAGACACCATTTAACTGGCTAGGAGCTATTTTGGGCTAGTTCAATTGCTTTGAAAATCAACCCAGAAATTTATACATATGTGAATAACATCAAAGCTTGAGAATTACTTATAATCTGTAGAAATGTCTATGTATCTTTGTATGTTCTGTGTGATCTACATTTATTCTGTCTGACACTGCAAAGGGTGATTTGGGCAGTTTGTAGGGGGCAAAGTTCACACTGGTGAGCAATTGAAATGCTGGTTTTCAAAGGTGGGGCAATTTGCATGGCATAGGGGAGCTGTCTCAACCGAACAAGAAAGCCATTCCATATTTTGGGTAAGCAAATATAGCTTTAAACATATGTGACAGAAGGAAAATTAAGCCTTCATCACTGTGAGGTCCTAGAGCTAATAAATGACTTTGGAACATTTATAGCTAAGCAGTGGCCTGTGGTCAGGGTCTTCAGGGAATTCAGTGAATCCCCTGAAGACTGAAGCAATCTGCAGCTACGGACTCCTTTCCTCCATCCTGAGTGTCCTGTCTGTTTTTGAATCTCATAATCCTATGTGCTTTTTTTTTTTTTTTTCTTGCCTGCTCAACTAATCAAACTGCAGCAAGCAAAAGAAAACAAAAAACAGAAGGTAGGACTGCAGGATTCACTAGTAGACAGCGAATCCCCCAGGGTCTGCCACTTTTACTTCAAGCAGCTGCTCAACCAATGAGATTGGGGATTCCCCTCTGACATCAGGTGGGTGGTCCTTGTGGATAGTAAGTTCAAAAGGGGTCAGCAGCTTCTATTTTCACACTGGTAAATTCTTTCAGCTAAGATAAGATCATTCAAGTAGACAAAAAGTGGTTTAATCTGGTAAATGAGCAATTAGCTTGGTTTAAATATGAAATTAAAAAGGGGGGGGGGTTTCATTGCAGTGCTAAAGATGATTATTCACCTCTCTTCCCTGATGAAGTATTGAAACGGGACTTGTCAGAAGAGGTGGCGCTGAACTAAAGATAAGTTCAAATCCCCATTGCTGATTATGAAATATAAAGATAAAAAATAAGACTACAAGATAAAATATAAAATTGTGGGCCAAATGAGGATTGCGGTCCAAATGTGTTATATTACACAACAGGCAAACTGAAGATCCCTGAAGAAGCTACTATGCTTTACCACCGCTGTTAGGTCTACCATTGAAAGTTTTTCTATCCATTATATGGTTTGATATACACAGAGCCGTTACAACAAAACTGTGAACAACCAATCAAATGGCATGAAGCAAAAGTGATACACCCTCAAGGTATTTGGGGGCTTTAGAGAATACTAGCCCTACGGCCATGCTTGGCCTTTGGTGGAGTAATAGAATCTCGCTCTGCCCTGCCCTCTGGTCAGTTCCCTCCTCCCTCCTCTGATGCAAGGCTTCTCGGTCTGAATCGGACATTGGCAGCATGAGTGTGTGCCGCATCTCAACTCTTCTGAGGCTCTTATGAGAGCATTTCCTGACAGCCCAACCTGGCCCAGATAGGCTTCAGCTGCATGGCCAGGCTGTAGAGCAACAGAAATGGACATGCTGGACATGGCTATGATTTTATCAACATGTTGAGCCTATCCCCTCCTGAAGCCCTGTTGGTATAACCTCTCTTCAGAGTCAACAGGGCCTTCCCCGAGCACGTGAAATCAAAGGCTCTTCATCACTGAAATTAGTGCTGGTGTCGGGCAGCGGGGAGGGTGGCAGAAGGAGCAGGAGAAATGCTGGACTTGCCTTGAGGGGAGAGGGAGGCAATGTTTATTTTTTGAGGGGGGGTTCTGATTTTGAGTGCTCGGGTTGTGTGTGTGTGTGTGTGTGTGTGAGAGAGCCCGTGGGTGGGTGGGTGGGGTGTGCAGCTTTGCAGCGTCTTTGAGGTCCCCTGTGTTTCCATTTGGGACATAGTTGTTAGTAAGAGTGATTTCAATTACCCCAACATTGACTGGATAAATGTCACATTGGGGAGTGCTAGGGAGGTAAAATTCCTAGATGTCATAAATGATTGCTTCTTGGAGCAAACTGGTCTGGGAACTGACAAGAGGGAGTGCTATTTTAGATTTGGTCCTTAGTGGGATGCAAGACATAGTATAGGAGTTAACTGTGTTGGGCCCGCTGGGAAACAGTGATCATAAAGTGATCAAATTTGAGCTGATACCAGGAGTAACGTTGCAAAAGAAATCTACTGTAGGGGCGTTTAATTTTCAAAAGGGCGACTATGATAAAATGAGGAAAATGGTTAAAAAGAAGTTAAAAGGATCAGTTGCAAAGGTTAGGACTGTAAACTAGGTGTGGATGTTATTTAAAAATATCATCATAGAAGCCCAGACCAGATGTATTCCACATATCAGCAAAGATGGAAAAAAGAGGAAACGAGAGCCGGTGTGGTTAAAAGGTGAAGTGAAAGAGGCTATTAGAGCTAAAAAAGCATCCCTTAAAGAATGGAAAAAGGATCCGAATGAAGAAAATAAGAAGAAACACAAGCACTGGCAAGTTAAATGCAAAGCATTGATATAGACAGCTAAGAAAGAATATGAAGAGAAATTTGCAAAAGAGGCAAAAACTCATAGCAATTTTTTAGGTACATCAGAAGCAGAAAATCTGTGAGGGAATCTGTGGGACCATTAGATGATCAAGGAGCAAAAGGGGCACTCAGTGAGGATAAGGCCATAGCGGAAAGACTGAATGAATTCTTTGCTTCAGTCTTTACGGAAGAAGATGTAAGAGATCTACCTGAACTGGAAATGGTTTTCAAAGGTGATGATGCAGAGGAACTGAAAGAAATCCTGGTGATTCTGGAAAATGTATTGAGCCAAATCGACAAGTTAAAAAGTGATAAATTGCCAGGACCAGATGGTATACGTCCCAGGGTATTAAAAGAACTCAAAAATGAAATTGCTGACCTGCTGTTAGTGATCTGTAACTTGTCACTAAAATCGTCTGTAGTACCTGAAGATTGGAGGGTGGACAATGTTACGCCGATTTTTAAAAAGGGCTCCAGGGGAGATATGTGAAATTACATACCGGTAAGCCTCACTTTGGTGCCAGGCAAATTGGTAGAAATGATTATAAAAAATAAAATTGTGGAACACGTAAACAAACATGATTTAATGAGACAGAATCAGCATAGGTTCAGCCGAGGGAGATCTTGCCTCACAAATTTGCTTGACTTCTTTGAAGGTGTGAATAAACATGTGGATAAAGGTGAGCCGGTTGATATAGTATATTCAGATTTTCAGAAAGCTTTTGATAAAGTTCCTCACGAGAGGCTCCTGAGAAAATTAAAGTGTCATGAGATAGGTGGCAAAGTTCAGTTGTGGATTAGGAATTGGTTATCGGATAGAAAACAGAGGGTAGGGTTAAATGGTCATTTTTCTCAATGAAGGAGAGTAAACAGTGGAATGCCGCAGAGGTCTGTACTAGGACCAGTGCTATTTAACTTATTTATAAATGATCTAGAAATTGGAATGATGAAAGAGGTGATTAAATTTGCAGATGACTCTAAACTGTTCAAAGTTGTTAAAACGCATGCGGATTGTGAAAAATTGCAGGCGGACCTTAGGAAATTGGAAGACTGGGCGTCCAAATGGCAGATGAAATTTAATGTGGACAAATGCAAAGTGATGCACATTGGAAAGAATAACCTGAATCACAGTTACCGAATGCTAGGGTCCACCTTGGGGATTAGCACCCAAGAAAAGGATCTGGGTGTCATCATAGACAATACAATGAAATCTTCCGCCCAATGTGTGGCAGCGGCCAAAAAAGCAAACAAGATTATTAAAAAGGGGATGGTTAACAAGACTAAGAATGTTATAATGCCCTGTATTGCTGCATGGTGCAACCTCACCTGGAGTATTGCGTTCAATTCTGGTCTTCTTATCTCAAGAAAGATATAGCAGGACTAGAAAAGGTTCAAAGAAGAGCAACCAAGATGGTAAAGGGGATGGAACTCCTCTCGTATGAGGAAAGATTAAAACGGTTAGGGCTCTTCAGCTTGGAAAAGAGACGGCTGAGGGGAAATATAATTGAAGTCTACAAAATCCTGAGTAGAATGGGTACAAGTGGATCGATTTTTCACTCCGTCAAAAATTACAAAGACTAGGGGACACTCGAAGTTACAGGGAAATGCTTTTAAAACCAATAGGAGGAATTTTTTTTTCACTAAGAGAATAGTTAAGCTCCGGAATACATTGCAAGAGGATGTGGTAAGAGTGGATAGCGTAGCTGGTTTTAAGAAAGGTTTGGATAAGTTCTTGGAGGAAAAGTCCATAGTCTGTTATTGAGAAAAGTTCATAGTCAGATGCATGCAAGACAAAAGCGCGCAGACAAGTGAGTGCCAAGACAAGTGAGCGCCGGCTTTGTCTGCTCCCATTTGTCTTTGCGCTGACTTGTCTTTGCGCTCATTTGTCCGCGCGCATTTGTCTTGCGCGGATTTAACTTGCCACCTTGAGAAAGTCATGGGGGAAGCCACTGTTTGCCCTGGATCGGTAGCATGGAATGTTGCTACTCCTTAGGTTTTGGCAGGTATTAGTGACCTGGATTGGCCACCATGAGAATGGGCTACTGGGCTTGATGGACCATTGTCTGACCCAGTAAGACTATTCTTATGTTTTTATCATTTGAAAATCCAAATACACAATATCACCCGGCTCACTTTTATCCACATGTTCATTCACCTCTTCCAAGAAATACAGTAGATTGATGAGGCAAGATTTCCCTTTTTAAAAATTGGCGCCACGTTGGCTACCCTCCAGTCTTCCAATACTATTCTAGATTTTAAAGAAAAATTACAAATTACTAATAATAGCTCTGGTTGAGAGATGATTTTCTTTCATACGCAGTCCTTCGAAGCAACTACATTGCCTGGCTCCGCTTACCTTTAAACCACAATGGTAATGTTTTGAAATAAGAGTTTTATGAGGGGCAACGCTGGTTATTACCCCCTGCGGAAGATCTGCTTTGGATAGATTGAAACGCCTGGTTCTCCTGTCAGAAGGACGTTGGGAGTTATACATTCTCAACCAGCGCTGGTTCATGGGTTACACCATTTGAGACAAGTGTTGCTTTCCCTCTTCACATATGAGTTGAGGGTCTATATTTACTACTTTTGTGATTAGTGCTTTTTGAATTTTTTTTTATTTTTTTCATTATTATACAATATATTTTGGTGATACAGCTCATGAAGCACACACCTGCAGATGTAGTTCTTTACATAAAACAGGTTAGGTAGGTGGGATGAGACAGGCATAGGTGATTTAAATTTGGAGTCAGGATGTGGACCTGAAATAATATGGAAATTATATAAGGTCTATGATCTGATCACCCACAATAATGATACGCCTGTCTCTTACCGCAAGTAAATCTATTGTGTAGAAAACGATAGTAGCTTATTTTGCTCTACATGGAACAGGTAATATTGAAGATAGACACACTCAAGCTAGCCTGTGGTAGGCTTTTTATATGTTCCTCAAGTCTTTTGGAAACATCCATATTAGACCCAATTTATTCCATGCCATATGTCATTCTGGGTAGGATGATTATATAATAAGGAAGTCCTCTTCTTCTTGGTTTACCTAGGAACTGGAGGAATTGCAAAGGGTCTTGTTTCATATCCCCTTACTATAAGCACCACTTGCTTTCCATCGCCAGAGACTGGACACTGAGCAAGACGGACCTTTCATCTGGCCCAGTATGGAAATTCTTACATTCTGCCACGTATTAGGCTCCTAAAAGTCTTCAGAAGCAGCCAGGTATTAATCCTCTTTATGGGTCAGCAGCCAAGAAAGGGGGGTGGGCAAGATATTAGAAGAAGAAGAATGTTCACTCAGTAAATATAATTAATGTCAAGAGAAGGACAGCATGCAAACAGGATCTTGGACTCGAGGCTCAGCTTAGACGCATTCTAGAGGAACTGTTGGCATTCTGGGAGCAGGATAATATTTACCCAAAAAGTAAATGTTGGAATGACTGGAGGCTGTTATGAAGTACAGGTGTGCAGCACAACAATTTTCATTTGGTTTAGTTTCCCATTATGGATAATATCAATTTTAATTTGGGCACAATGGCAAAATAGTAGATTCTTTCAGTAGTAGACAGACAGCACAGGACACTGCTCTCTGAACCTTTACAGTTCTTGAAGGTGTATGAGAGCAAATCAAAAGTTAAAGGCCATTGGAACTGAGCTAGTGAAATGCAACATATGTACTTGTACATTGCACACACAGCCATCAGGTCAGAAACATGGACGCTCCATTGCAAGATTGCACCATTGAAGAACAACGAGCAATAGTGCGCTTTCTTTGGGCAGAGGGAGTGAAACCTATGGAAATTCACCATCGGATATTGACGCAGTATGGACATAGCACCATGAATCAACGAAAGGTGTTTGAGTGGGTAAAAAGGTTAACAACTGGACCTGGAAAGGCCCGGTTGTCCCTTTACTCCTTATCCCCCTCCCCCTCCATTCCTACCTTCCCAACAACTAAAGATAACATGACACAAAACCAAATAACACGTTTGGAAAAAAAACCAACCATATATACAAACTAATAGGGAGAAAACTCGTTTTATTCTGTGACGAATCCAAAACTAATCACAGTTATTTTCACAGCTCTCAAATAAATAAATAAACTTATCGTGAAGTGCTCAGACCTAATACCCTTAGATTCAGTGTAATCACCGAACTGGGGTACACATAGGGACCATCATTGACTTCACTGTCCCTATCCCTCGCCCAACCACTGGATATAAACTATCAAATAAATGATAGAAGAAGTATATCACTTATCTTGTTGAGCTAACTAGGTGGCTGGGACGGTAGAAGAACAATAACCCCAGCGGTGTTCAAGTAATGTGCATAAACTGTTGCGCAAATTAGTGCTAAAACTAATGCCTTGCCCCCCGACTCGAGTTTCGGCTCTTCATCAGGAGGGGACTCTTAAAAACAAAACCTTTATTAAAACCTGAATTTAAATTTAACTACATAAGACTGAATCATATCGACCAATATTTAATATCATTCAAATTTTATAACTATACCTAGTCTAATTTCAAATTCATACCTGTTATAGGCGTTCTAAACCGGGACGGCACCGGAAAAGGAGCTAACTGACTATGTATGCTGCTAGATGCTCTTTTTATATCCCATAATGCCTATCTACTCATCTGGTACCCGGAAGTGACATCAAACATAGAGTACACGACTCTATATGTTTAACCACTCTATTTCAGAATTTAAACCATATGGAGATAGTGTGTTCCAATTATAAATAAAACGTTGTTCTTTTTGTATTAAAAGCTTTGATATGTCACCCACATATTGTTTAATGTGTATTAAAACCATATACTTCAATGTTTCTAGTGAATGGGACTCCTGCAGCCAATGGGCTACCAAGGGGGCGGAGATTCTACCTCTCCAAATGTTGCTGAGGTGTTCGGTTATCCGCACTTTAATCTTTCTACTGGTTTGACCTATATATATCAAGCCACAAGGGCATAATACACAATATACAACCTCGTGGGAATCATAATTTGTGCCAGTGGATAACTTGTATTTCTTCCCCCTTGAGGCAGGGATCTCCACAGATGATTGATGCAGTACATGGCGGCATAACCGATAATGCTCACATGATTGATGGGGAGATAATCTACCACTCCTATAATCTACTCTCCTGTATTTCAATTTCTCACCTAGGTTCCGAGCCCTGGAAAAAGCAAATTTGGGCTTTTCTGTCAACGCGGGATAATACTGGACTATGGGCCAATGTTTTTTTTAGTTCAATATTTTTTATTGAGTTTTTTGAAAAAATATAAGAAACAGTTCAAGTACAAGATATCAAAAAATAAAACAAAACATTTAGTATAACAAATATTCAGCTACAGTGTGCAGTGTAGAACTGAATCATTTTAAAAGATCCAAAGTACTAGAACTGTTCATGAAAAAATAATAAAAGAAAAGATAAGAGGAAAGAGAAACTGAAGAAAGAAAGAAAAAGAATAAAATGAGGAAAAAGATGAAGGTAAAGAAAAAGATGAGGAAGAAGAAGACAGGAGTGTCTATGAAATAGATTGAACATATGAGTCCAGGAATTTCCAGGGTGATTTACATTGTATCAAACTTTTGGAAAGTCGAATTATATTTTTCTTTTCATAAGCATATGATTCAAATTTATGATACATGCTCAAAGAATTCCACCAAAAGGTGTAGTTTAGTAATGAAGAGGACTTCCAATTTTTCAAGATGTGCATAAGGGCAGTCACAAACATTGCATCAATGAGTTTAGGAGGACAGTTCGACTGTGTAAAACAAGGGTGTTGAGATCGGAGAATTATAATGTCAAAGGAAATTTCTTCTGAACAATTGGTAATAGACTTTATGGTGTCCCAAATGCACGTCCAAAAGGAACAAACTTGAGCACAGTGGAAAAGCATGTGATCAAGAGTCCCAGCTTCTTTCATACAATTCCAACATATAGAGTCTTGTTTTAGGTTAGCTTTCCACATCCGAAAGGGTGTCCATACTGCATTCCACATGATGAAGAACATTGATTGTGAGACTCTGGATGATAAAAGAGGTCGGTTTGTCGAGGACCAAAAGAGTTCCCAGTCAACATCAGAAAGTGAGGTTGTCAGCATAGATTCCCAATGTTTCATGGAATGAGAGGAAAAGGTAAAAGAGTGATCTCTTAGAATACTATAAAAGAGAGATATCGCTTTACCTTTTGATATAGCCAATTGGACCAGTGATACAAAGTGTGAATGGATGTCATATAATCAAAGCGTATAGACATAGAAGATAACATCTCAGTAAGAGAAAGCCACTGTGAGTATGCAGAAGGAGACAACGAGTAAGTAGAGCAAATTGTGACAAAGGGAACAAACGAAGTGAGAGTGGTTATCTGATGGAGAAACCATAAACCAGCCCGCTGCCATCTCTTCCATGAAAGAGCCAAATATTTTAAAATTATCTTTTTGATTGCATTACTATTATTGATGTACGGCATCACACAAACAGTGTGATGTTCATTATCTTTTTGCACTGGTTGCATGAGCCACGTGCGAAGACAGTTTTTGGCTCGTTTCCACGCTCTTTTTATGATCTTTCCTGCGTGGAAACGAGCCAAAAACTGTCATCGTACGTGGCTCATGCAACCAATGCAAAAAGATGAGATGGGGAAATTGAGTTCCCCCGAGGATTGGGAAAAAATTGTCCCCGTGTCATTCTCTACATCCTGTCTCAAGAAAATAGTTCTCTGCATGACGTGTCGACTCATTCGAATATGCCAACTATCTCTAACCAAGACCCATGATATGATTTACTTGTTGACCTTCTCCAAGCCCCAAGTTCATTTTCTGGATCCCATACAACAAGGGCAGGTGATGATGTCAGACCATGCCAACCTCATGTCAGGGAACCACACCATCTCAGTGTAGAAATCATCTCGAGCAGCATTGATAAGTTTTCTTTCCAGTTCACGCATCAATCTCATTCCCACCTACATGTAGGTGTATCAGCAACACGTCTGGGTACTGTGGACAAATCCTTATCCCATGCAGCAAAGGCAGCAACTGGAACCATCATCTGCCCTGTTGATCCCATCAGGATCCTAGAATGCCATGCTGTGCCAAACTGAGATGAAATCCACCTGGGCGAATCCATGCTCTGTCGCTGGCCCAGTGAATGAAGAATCCACACTGTGAAGGATCACTCTACAAAACACAGTACATAACTGAGACAGCCATCAACCCAGCCAGTGTGTTAGTAAAACACATGCCAGCAGACTAAGAGCAACAGGCTTGGATGCAAACAAAAGGTGCTCCCCATAACCCAAGTTTGAGTTGCATAAACTCAACTGCCCATGCCCCGATTACAACATCCCTGCTCTGTGCATCCCACTCTGATGTAACTACGAAAAGCCACTGAGAGCCATCTCTCTAGACTCTGAATATCCTAATCAGCCATACCTGCTCCCTGGCACTCATCACTGCCCCAATCTGAAATGGATGGGTACCGATCTGTACTGGATCCAACCTGCACCTACCCAATGTCTTCCGAAGCACAGCCAAAAATTGGTAATGGGTGAGCAGAGACCCATCAACATGAACTAACAGAACCGATTCACCTGGACCTTCAAATACTCCTGAAGCAAGGGTAATGGGCAAGAGACACTTCCCGGTACCCATCGTAGCTGTACCAATTGTCTGCACCCTGTCTGGTCAGTCTTAGATCACGCTACCAGAACACTCAGTTGATCTCCTTCTACCCACACATGTTTCAGCCTAAGCCCAACCACATACAGGTCTCCTGATGGACTCGCCAGCAGTTCACCCACCCTCAATGCCCCAAAAAAGGCCAGAGAAAAGTTTAAAAGATGCTCCTCATAAGGGGAGCAGACAACAGTTCCTAAGACTGCAATAATCTGAGCAGCAAGCCATGGATAATTGGTAATATCCTGTCTGGCACCACTGGATGCAGCCTCCCTATATCCTTTTAAAAAAAAAGCCTGCTGCAGGGTTACCCCACCCCAAGGCCTTACAGAAGAAGGTGGATCCTCCAACCTTCCCTTCACAGTGCGCCTGGAAGACCTGTTCCAGAAACATTCAACTAACAGCTCATTAGGTACAGTGCCCCAGCCCCTAGCTCAAAAAAATGTAGTGGCTGCTGTCCAACCTGCTCGATAATGAGACCATGTGTTAGGGACCACTGATCTCCTCAACATGTCCCAGATGGTTTCGACACCAACTGCCACAGGTGATCCAGCATCTGCCGTCCTTCTACTCGTGCCTCTGATATGAAGAGATGGAACTGAAAGAAGCGAAATCGGGATTCTGTGGTAGGGATATTACAGGCAGGTGGCTCCGCATGGAAGCATGGTAGTTTATGGCTGCACTCTGGCCCTAGCTGATATGGCAGAGCTAGATGTTCATTCGGGTGGGTTCTCTCTGGTGTTGGTGTTGTCTTTTCTATTCACTGGTAATTATGGTGGTGGGTTTCCCCACCACATCATGGGTGTTCTTCTTATGACTTCGCAGTGTCTATGGTGGTGCAGTTGGCAGGTGTGTACCTTACCTGTGGTTCCACCTCCACCTGGGTGCAGTTAAGGTTTTGGTTGTCTTTGGTATGTATACCAGATTACCAGTGATTGCTGTGGAGTGCTTTGTTCCTCTCCGGATGGTCCGGATATGTTGCAGTCACCTCTGGGGCAGGATGTCTGGGCAGATCTGCTGGTCCTGTTGAGCACAGATGCTGCCCCTTCTGTGCGGTGTCTCGTGGATGTGTCTGTTAGTTACAGCATCCCCTGAATGGCATGCCTTGGACTTTAGCCTGGTGAAACATGTTGCATGTGGTGGGGTCCTTGGTGGTTGTGCCAGTGATTCCCATTGGCTCCTGGCGGCTCTGGACTGTAGCATTTGCTATGCTTCACTGGGTTATTCATGTTCCTGTCTAGCAATGTAGACCAGGGTGTTTTGGGGATCTTTCGGAGATGGTGTGTCCAGCAGGATGTGCTGTGTGGGACCTTCTTGGAGGTATGGGCTTGGCTAATAGCACCCAGCTTGTCTTGGGGCTTAAGTCACTTAGGACTCCTGTTTTGCAGGGTGCAGGTTGCATTCTAACTGGTTTCCAGTTGGAGGGACCTCGCAATTCTGCTCGGAGCCTGTTTGGGTGGATACAGTGGGTATTGTTTTCTCTGGTGGCATGTTGGGTTGGTACCTTGTCGGCCATGTTTAGGTACTGCAGGTGTTGGTGGGTGGAGTTTAGCTACGTGTTAAGGAACCTCTATCACGGCCTTCTTTCCATGGTTTATTTTCTGCTGGGCATTTTGGGTCTGGTTTGTGGGGCATTTCGTGGGAGGGGGGTAACGCTTGTATTTGTTTGTCTAGCCAGTGCAAGGACTGTGATTGATTCATTGGTAATCTGGGGTTTGGGGATCTCTGCTGCCAGTTGTATTTTCCATATTTGTTCTCTGGCACCAAGGAATTGACTTCCTTCTTGGTGCAGGCAGGCCAGCCGGCGTTCTCAGGCTTCTGTTGCGTGTTGCTTTGGTAGTTTGTGAGGCTAGCAGGGCAGTTTGGCAAAGTGGAGCCAGGTAGTACTGGGGGTTAGTCGGTAGTGTTATCAAGCGCGTTGTCCTGTTGGTCAGGTGGGTAACCAGCTGTTGAGTGGCTACATTGCTTGCTGGTTGGGTGCAAGGGGCTTCTTTGCCGACTGAGAATTCTCCAGTTCAGCAACTGGGTCTTGGGGAAGTGTTGCATTGTGGGTGGTGGGTTTCATTGCTCGGGAGTCTTCACACTGGGGCGTATCACATCTTGGATATGGTTCCTGGTTGGCACGCTCCATGGGATCAGTGGTGATGCTGGATCGCTTTTACTGCTGGGTTCGCGATTCGGCATTGGGTAGTTTCCTGCTGCTGGGTTCTTCCCCCAGAGCCAGTGGTTGGGCATGGCATGGGTTTTTATGGGTTTCCAACCAATTGCAGGTCACTGGGGAACGCTTACTTTGGGCTTGCTACGTAGGGTGTAGATGGTCCAGTGCCTGGAGTGTTTTCATCCTCAGTACATTAGGAGATGCCTCACAATCTGGTCTGTGGTTCGTTGCTCCCATGTGAAGTGCCTGGTTTCAAATGGTGGCCGGTCTTCTAGTTAGTTCCATATTTTTGGTGCGGCATCTGGTTGGTGAAACTAGGCTTTTGAATTTCGTAGCACATTCTTCTTTCAGAGCTGCTGTATATTCTTCCACTTGCCAGGTTGGCTGATTGCCATCATGGCCTGGGCTGCTGACTCAGCTGTGGTGGGTCTTGCCTGCCATGGTTTGCTCCTTCAGTGGGGGCATTCTTAGAAGGCGGTGTGTTCACTGGCATTTTCCAGAATGCTGCAGAGGGGTGGCCTGTTGGTGTTCTTCTCGACTGTTCCTGGTTACAGGGGCCTAGCTGGTATTCGTAGTCGATTGGGTGGGTCTAGGTCAGAAGGAAGGCTTCTGGGTCATCCACCAGCAGCACGCAGGAACCACTGCCAGTGACCTGAAAAGAAACTGAAATGCTGCACAAGCTGGCATGGAATAGGAAAGGAGAGAAAGAGAGAGGCTATGTGGATTGGGGGAAGGGGGTAGGAAGGGAGGGAGGGAAAGAAAGAAAGAGAGAGAGAGAGAAGCTGCTGCAGAGATGGGGGAAGGGGAAGAGGCCCAACCATTTGGGGCTCAGGCCCGTCCACAGTTGGCTTTCTGGCTACACCACTGCTCTATGCAAGATTGAGCTGACAGAAACACCAATAAAACTACAGTATTTATTTTATTTTGTCATTGTAAAATGGCAGCAGTTTCCAGGTGAACACTTGATAGACATTTACAACTTACTAGATAGAAACAAAGTCTGTGGTATTTTCTGCCTAAAGAGTTTGCCCTGATTTTCAAAGCAAAAGTGCATTCGCAAATAGAAGCTACTTTTTCCGAAGGAAAATAGTTCACCTCACATAAATTCAGCAAAAGATAGAGCTGTTGTGGAGCAATGCGAGAACTTTAGACTCTGTTAAGGATGACCAGTCTTCAGTTCGTCAATTAACAGACAAGATAATGCCTTTGAACAAAAACTAGATTTAACTGTATTATCTCAGAAGCCACATCAAGATGACATGTGCTTATGTAAGTAACGTGGCCACTGTTTGTCTGTGGGCCGGGTAATGTAGGGGCCATGTTTAGCTACCGGGAGATGTGTGTGTGATACATCACAGAGTATCTTTGGAGATGGGAAGAGGCCAGAGAAGTGAAAATATTGCCCCAACTTTGAAGTCGAGTAGAAGACAGAGCTATTTCCTCTGTGGGTACTTAGGGGGGAAGTTATCAATGTGGGCTACTCTTAAGATTGTGTTTGGGTTGGGGGAGGGGGTTACCACTAACTCCTGCTAATTTAGCTCCCAATTAGTCACTTTGATAACTTGCCCCTTAGGTTGCTGAAATGTTTTTGATAGTTCATTAAAGAAAAGCAAAGACATATTAAGTGAATTTGTTGCCTTAGTGTATGAAAGAGACTTAGAATGATTTCCTGCAGAATCCAGCCAAGACAATCACAGGCATCTCAAAGCTCATTAAATCTATACCGGTAGGACTGGGTAAGGTACATGTCCTGCCAGCAAAAGCTAGAGCATCCAACTCTCGGATTTAGGACATTGTCATTAGAGAAGTAAACAGTGTGCATTTACAGTAATTATTTAAGAAAGAGATTAATGGGGAGTGTAATTATTCCTTTGCATGCACAGCTGCTCTTTGGGCTAGGTGATGGCATTTTTAGCTCATAGGTCCAGGAATGAATCACCTGCTATTTTGCTGACATGTCCAACAAAGTCTACACGGCTAAGTCTCAAACATCAGGACCCCTTTTTCCACTGAGCAGGGAAACTTTGCTCACGACTCATAGCCCAGAGAGATCCATCCAGTTACTGTTGTACAATCCACTGCTATACCTTGGACCTGGAATATAGCCAGAGGTGTGCTCAAGGTATATAAAAATATTAAAAGAAAAGAACTCTTAATAATTAAAATAGAGGCAAACAAAACCATAGGCAGGGGAACAGGCAGATATCAGGTCATCCGAAATTGCTCCCAACACACCAGACCCTGAGGTCCCAAAGGTTAAAAAGGTGGGCTTTAAGTAGGATTCTAAATTTGGGAAAAAAACATTCACTGTGAATAATGGGTGGAAGATCATTCCAGAATTTGGGAGCTAGAAAATAGAAGGTAAAATGTCTGGTGGACTTTTAGGGTCAAATTCTGTAAAGGACGTCTAAGTCTAGGCATCAACAATGTGAATGTCCACCAACTTAGGCATCGAAATAAAGTGGACAATAAGCCCAATTAATGACTATAAATAGCATTAATTGGAACTTAGACATCCAAATGCTGGGTGTAATTCTCAAAATAGATGTCGGAAAAATCTGCACCTAACGGGATAGGTTTGGGCGTGGTGTGGGCATGGCTTCAAAATAGTGTGTGGTGAAGTGGTTAGAGCTACAGCCTCGGCACCCTGAGGTTGTGGGTTCAAACTGAGGGAGAATCAGGAGTAAGACCTTCATGAAGACCTCTATGAGACCCCAAAAGTTATATTTTGAAAAGAGACATTGTGCTATTGAATTCTAGTTTCTGAACAATTATCTCTCTCCCTGTCAGCAAGAATCAATATGCTCTGTAAGAGATTCATCTTTGCCCCAGAAAGCTGGCAAGCATCTGCCGACTATTACAACATTGGTCATCTGCTGACGGTAGCAGCCTTGGATATTTTAGGACTTTCCAGAAGACGACAAACCCAAAACAAGAACAAGAAGATAAGCCCAGGCACCATTACTGCAGAATAAGATGTCCTACCAAAAGTTATCTAAACTACTAATGAAGGACAATGAAGATCAGGAGGGGAGGGGGCCTACTCTCAGAAATTATTGAACTTGGTGTTAAGAATGCATTGTCAGGGAAATAGAAAGGTCAGTTTTGACACTGGATGACATCATGCCTCAATATGGCTCCGAGATAAAAATGCAGACTATACAATTAATAGATATGATGAATGCATCAACCCAATGGAAAGTGAGTAGGTAATCTGTAACCATGCTAGGCTACTGGACTAGAAGTATATAAGTGGCATACCGGCTGGCTTAATTTTAGGATGGATCCATGACATGAGATGGCCACTCTGAATGTATCCATTGGCTCACTATGCTGGACTTTGTTTTCATGAAAGTTGACTTTTGTCTATTGCTAATAATCCGATGATATATACAGCAATTGGGTTGTTGCGAAGTCAGTTTTATGGGAAGGTCCGCAGCTATCTTCTCAAAAGCCAAGCTGCTCCTTGTGATCCTGGGCAAGTCACTCGATCCCCCGTTGCCCCAGGTACATTAGACAGAGTGTAAGCCCACAGGGACAGATAGGGAAAAATATTTGAGTACCTGAAGATAAACCACTTAGGTTATAAGTAGTATATAAATAAAAAATAAATGTTCAGAATTGCATGCTGCTGAGCGTGCTAACGCATCTACTTAATGCCTAAAATGTAGGCGTTGCAAAACTTGGGCGTTCGGTGGACCTGCTCTTGCAAGATGTCCTCTTTCTTCCTAAAAATAGAGGATTTAATATGCTACATATATTTTTTTTTCATGTACTTTGAGGAACATAAAGCCCAAAAGAGGAATTGGTACATGGTTGATATTTATCCTAGAGAAATGACTGCTTGGAAATCAAGAGGATATAAGCTTGGCTTTGGAATTGACGTGTGGTTTACAATCTGATTGTGTCTGATGCAGTGGTTAGAACTACAGTCTTGGCACCTTGAAGTGGTTGGTTCCAATCCCCCACTGCTCCTTGTGACCCTGGACAAATATGATAAAGGAGCCAAATGTAAATACCATATAGGATACCACGACTCATCCGCTCATGTCACCCCTCCCCTTAAGCCACTTCACTGGCTCCCTATCCGCCATCGCATACAGTTGAAGCTCCTATTGCTGACCTAAAAATGGGTTCATTCTGCTGCCCCTCAATATCTCTCTTCGCTTCTCTTTCTTTATACACCTCCCAGAGAAATCCATTCCTCAGATAAGCCGCTCTTAGCTGTACCCTTCTCCTCCACTGCCAACTCCAGACTTTGTTCCTTTCATCTAGCTGCCCCCTATGCCTGGAATAAATTACCCGAGTTTATCCGTCAAGCCCCTTCCCATGTTAAAAAACAGACTGAAAACCCACCTTATTGATATAGCCTTCAATCTTTAACCCTCTGCCCTCCAACCCAGTCTGCTGATTAACTGTTCCCCTTAACTATATCCCCTGCTCCCCTTACTGTATCCATGACATCCTGTTTGTCTGTTTAGATTGTAAGCTCTTTGGAGCAGGGACTGTTTTTTTCTTCTTTGTGACTCTACATCGCCATGTACGTCCAGTAACGCTATAGAAATAATTCATAGTAGTAGTGTGAAGAGTTTCAGTCTTTGGGAAGCAGAGCTGAAATTGTGATGTCATAATGCCTCATTCCACCAATAAGAGCCAACCTCATCAGTGATGTCACAATGGCTTGATTGTCCTGGACTCCCCTCTGCTCTCCAACCCTTCCAGGGGACTAGCCTTTCTCCTTAACTGTATCCATGACATCCTTTTTGTCTGTCTTGGCTGTTTAGATTGTAAGCTCTTTCAAGCAGGGACTGTTTCTTCTTCTTTGTCATTTTGTGCAGCGCTGTGTGCGTCTGGTAGCACTATAGAAATAATTAATAGTAGTAGGTCCCACACAGCGCCATCCTTCTGGACACACCATCTCTGAAAGATCCCCCAAAACACCCTGGTCTACCTCGCTAGACAGGAACATGAAGAACCCAGAGCCGCCCAGGAGCCAATGGGAATTGCTGGCACAACCCCTGAGGACCCCACCGCATGCAACGTGGTTCAACAGGCTAAAGTCCAAGGCATGCCCAACTCTCTAACCAATGGACATGTTCACAAGACACCTCACAGAAGAGGCGGCATCTGGGCCCAACAGGACCAGCAGATCTGCAGATCAGCCCAGACAGCCTGCCCCATAGGTGATTGCAAAATCTCCGGGCCCTCTGGAGAGGAATGAAGCACTCCGCAGCAATCACTGAGGATCTGGTATACATACCAAAGACAACCAAAACCATAAGTGTGCCCAGGTGGAGGTGGCACCACAGGTACGGTGCACACCTGCCAACCACACCACCATAGACTTTGCGGAGCGGTGTCTGAAAGAGGAAGCCCACCACAGTAATTACCAGCGAATAGAAAAGTTGCTGAATGGACACCAACACCAGAGAGAACCCACCCGAATGCACCTCTATCTCTGCCATACCAGCTAGGCCTAGAGTGGAGCCCTAAACCACCATGCCTCTACGCAAAACCACCCACCTGTAATATCTCCACCACAGAATCCCCAGTTCTGCTAAATTAGAGCCATATTGGCCACAACACAACAGCCCCAGTCCTCCGACTGGCCGGCAAAAGGGTGTACCACTTAACTAGTGGCACTGTGGCAGCAGCTGCCCCATCCTCTCCAGCCAGTTACCAAAAGCCAAATGACAACAAACACCCAAAGCTACCACCATGTCTACCGACTGCTGCCACGTGTCACTCCACAGAGGATCGCTGGCACCAGCGGGCTCGGAAACTTTCCAGGGATATCACATGGGTCTCCACCACCTGTCCCGAAAGAAAGCAAAACAACAGCAGCAAATGCAAGAAGTGCCCTGGGGTGACCCCAGGAGGCAAACACAGGCCTGAATAAAAAACATTCCCAGCCTGAACCGACCAACCAAGGCCATCCCCCACCCCCTCTGTCCTATCCAAGGCCCCTGTTCCCCGTTCCATATCAAGACCTCAAGCATACACCAGAAGAATAGCCAATCAAGTGAAGGCCCAAGCGGAGACCACCTAAATCCTACCACCCTAGCAACCTGGAAGAGATCCACATGCAAGAACTGGGAGTGCTCGGCAGCCCCATGTAGCAGCTGTAGCACTCTTCTGACAGCCATTGGATGACCACCACGTTACCCACCAACTTTGCGCAGCGGGAGAGCCCTACTCCTCAGCCGTAATACCTGGTCCTCCGCCTGTAAGGCATACGAGACCGCAGCCCTCTGCTTCCTTCCCCTGGCACTGTAGCAGCAAAGACTATGGCAGCCGTGACCCCCTCCTCCTACATGACAACCAAGCAGGCCCAATGCACACAAGGCCTACCAGTGCCCGTCTGCCCAGAGCCCATGTCGATACCTCTGACACCGGCTCCCCACAGGCCATTGCCTAGGGCACCAGGGCAGTCCTGCTCTCTCAAAAGCAGGAACGGCACCAGGAGCGGGAAATGCCAGAAATTCCCCCCCCCCCCCTTTATTCCCTGAAACATTACCTGTTTTGTTTTGGGGGGGTTTTGTAATCAAGTAGGGTTACCACTTTTGCTCCGGCTTCCTGGAGTTGGGCCAGAGATAAGGAACAAACCCAAAAGCTGCCTTTGAGGAATCGGGAAAAATCCTGTGCTTCAGAGGCAACTGTTCTTATACTATAATCATTCCACTTATTTGTTTATCATCTGAATTTATAAATTGTCTCGCAAATATTATAAATCAGATTGAGCTTTGGATGACGGCTTTTAAATTGAAATTGAACAAGGGAAAAACTAAATTCTTTCTGGCAACACCTAATGATAAGCTCAGAGAAACAATAATGATAGGAAGGAATGGGATGGATTACAACATAGAACAATCCATTAAAATATTAGGGATTATGTTGGATCAACACCTTACATTGGAGAAACACACCGATTTACTTACTGGGAAATGTTTCTCAGTGCTCTGGAAGCTTCGTAACATGAAGAAATATTTTGATAAAGTCTCTTTTCGGTTGTTGGTGTAATCTTCCATTTTAAGTATACTGGACTACTGTAACATCATAGGGTCTTATTTGAAAATTGTTAAGAGATTAAGGATAGTCCAGAACACTGCTGTTCACCTCATTTTTGGTTTCAAAACATGGGAGCATATCACTCCTTTGTATCACAAACTGCACTGGCTACTGCTGGAGTCTAGAATATGATTTAAGTTCTCTTGTATCTGTTACAAAGTAGAATTTGGTCTGTCAAATGGTTATCTCCTTTCTCATTTTTCCTGGAGTCACTCTAATAAAAATACACAGAGAGCAAAACTATTTACTTATCCTTCTATTCAATCGTGCCGCTATAAGCATTTCCTGGAGAAAACTTTCTCTTTTCAGGCAGCAAAAATGAATAGATGGCTCGGAAAAATGATGTTAGAAGCTTCTTCTTCTTTAGATTTTAGGAAATTATTAAAGACTCATAGTAACATAGTAGATGACGGCAGATAAAGACCCGAATGGTCCATCCAGTCAGCCCAACCTGATTCAATTTAAATTTTTTAATTTTTTCTTCTTAGCTATTTCTGGGCAAGAATCCAAAGCTTTACCCTGTACTGTGCTTGGGTTCCAAGTGCCGAAATCTCCGTTAAGACTTAGTCGGGCCCATCTACACCCTCCCAGCCATTGAAGCCCTCCCAGCCCATCCTCCCCCAAATGGCCATATACAGACACAGACTGCGCAAGTCTGCCCAGTACTGGCCTTAGTTCAACATTTAATATTATTTTCTGATTCTAAATCCTCTGTGTTCATCCCACGCTTCTTTGAACTCAGTCACAGTTTTACTCTCTCAAGAGCACATTCCAGGCATCCACCACCCTCTCTGTAAAGTAGAATTTCTTAACATTGCCCCTGAATCTGCCACCCCTCAACCTCAAATTATGTCCTCTGGTTTTACCATTTTTCTTTCTCTGGAAAAGATTTTGTTCTACGTTAATACCCTTCAAGTATTTGAACGTCTGAATCATATCTCCCCTGTCTCTCCTTTCCTCTAGGGCAGGGGTGTCCAAAGTCCCTCCTCGAGGGCTGAATCCAGTCGGGTTTTCGGGATTTCCCCCAATGAATATGCATGAGATCTATGTGCATGTACTGCTTTCAATGCCTATTCATTGGGGAAATCCCAAAAACCTGACTGGATTCGGCCCTCGAGGAGGGACTTTGGACACCTCTGCTCTAGGGTATACATATTCAGGGCTTCCAGTCTCTCCTCATACGTCTTCTGGCGCAAGCCTCCTATCATTTAATAGGCTGACATTGTAATGGTTTTATCTTTTCTCTTATTTTCAACCATGTTGCATTTTATTTTTAGGTTTTCTACTTCTATCTTGATCAATTTATTGAAATGTATCTTTATCCAGATCAATTTTATTGCAATGTATGTACTGCCTATTGTATTTTATTAAGTTCTTGATTGAAAATGTATGTATTTTTTTTTTCTTCATGCTGTGAGCCACTTAGAACCTCCCCGGTATGGCGGCATATATATAAATTATTATTATTATTATTATTAAATACCCCCACCCATAATGCCTTGCTTCTCCTTTCCTCCAATAACTTTTTACCATATCGTCGGGAAGCCGAGTTTCCCTCCCACTTACCCATCAACCCCCCCATTCCTTACTACCCCATTTACCACCCTTACAGACTTGACTCCCCATGGGCAACCAACTCGGGCCATCCAGCCCACTGTTAAGGTCGCCCATCCAGACCAGCTCTAGGGCTATTTAGTGATACACCAATGCTTGACAAGGATCCTTGTTTTGCATCGTGCAATGTCGGGAGGAGAAAACACTGGAACACAGTCAGCATCCTCTTGTGTCAGCGGGATGCGAAACAAGGATTCTTGCCAAGCATTGGTGATCCAGGTTCTGTAACACAACTCTTCCTGGATTACAAATGTCGATTGATCTAATTGGTTTCTTAGCCTGGCCTTTTGAACTGGGGATGTTTTTCTCTGTTAGGGAGGGTTTTTTTTTTTCCTTCCCAGTCTTTTTTTTTCCTGGCTTTTATGGGCCAATGAATATAAATGAGACTCCTGAAAGGATTTGAATATATGAGATTGCAATTTTCAAACCTGGTGCTCTGAGAAATGTTTATTCTATGACTAGTCTTTAAGCCCGTTACATTAACGGGAGCTAGAATAGATGTATGTCTTTCTTTCTTTCTGTGTCTCTCTCCTGGGCCGCTGTCTGTCTGTCTGTCTTTCTTTACTTCAGTCTGTCTCTTTGGCTGCTGTCTGTCTGTCTTTTTTTGCTGTCTGTCTCCTTGGCCGTTGTATGTATTGTTTTATCTGTCTTTTTGCTGTCTGTCTCCTTGGCCGCTGTATGTATTGTTTTATCTGTCTTTTTGCTGTCTGTCTCCTTGGCCGCTGTCTGTCTGTCTTTTTCTCTGAGTGTCTCCCTCCTTGTCCGCTGTCTGTTTTGTTTTTTGTTTTTCTTTCAATCTCTCTCCCTGGCTCCCTGTTCTTCTGTGTGTGTCTTTCACTGCCACCTTTTCTGTCAGTCCCGTCTGTTTGGCCTCTGTCCGTGTGTGTGTGGAGATGTCAGGGGGATGTTGGTGGAGGTCTGTGATGTCGGGGGAATATTGAGGATGTAAATTATCTTAGGGGCCATGTGCCTATTCTGATTGGCCCAGGAGCCTTAGGCCCCACCTGTGGACGGGGCTTTGGGATGGCTGGGCCAATCCGGGTCCATTCTGGCGTTGGCTGCCTGCCGGATGGGCGGGTTTGGCACCCGTCTGTCCGGCCAACTTTAAAAGGTACGGGGAAGGGGGGTGAGGGTGGGGGGGGGGCGTGGGGTCGGCCGGGGGGATCGCAGGTTAGCGGGGGGGTGATCGGGGTTCTGAGGGGGGCGGTCGTTGGGGGGAGGGGTTGCGTCGAGGGCAGGAGGGTCTGGGATCCCTCCAGCCCGTAATGTAGTGGAGGGTGGTAGGTAGGGGGTCGCTGGGGCCAAGAAGGCTTGGGCTCCCTCCTGGCCCAATCTAGTTACGGGGGGGGGGGGGGGTGGTCGCCGGGGCCAGGAGGACTTGGGCTCCCTCCTGGCCCAATCCAGTCGCGGGGGGGGGTGTGATTGCCGGGGCCAGGAGGGCTTGGGCTCCCTCCTTTCCCAATCCAGTCATGGGGGGGTGGTCGCCGAGGCCAGGAAGGCTTGGGCTCTCTCCTGGCCCAATCCAGTCGTGGGGGGGGGGGGGGGTTGTCGCTGGAGCCAGGAGAGCTTGGCCTCTCTCCTGGCCAAATGTTAATCAGCGGGGCAAGAGGGCTTGGGCTCCCTTTTGCCCCGATGTTGTATGTGTGTGTGTGGGGGGTGATGGATCGCAGCAGGAGAGATGCCTCATCTCCCCTACCATGATGCCATCACTCCTCTATCGGAACTGCCGCGACCCGCGGCAAGAGAGATAGGGCATCTCTCCTGCTGCGGGTCGTGGCAGTTCATGTAGAGGAGTGATGGCATCACGTTAGGGGAGATGAGGCATCTCTCCTGCCACGATGCTTGCAGTGGAGTGGTAGGCAGGTTGCGTTTTCGGCACTTAGATGTGTTTTGACTTGGTCTAAGTCAAAAACGTATAAGTGCCGATTAGACAACCTGCTTAAGGTTTTGGTTATACCTGTTGTACGCCTAGGTGTAGGTCGGCCCCCCTCCCGCCCAAGGCCCGCCCTTTCCCCTCCTCTAAACACGCCTCTTTTCTCTCTGTGCATCTAGAGGCAGGGGAAAGGCTTAAGTTGGTTTTAGATACATCTAAAAACCAGCTTTGGTTATGGGTATTTGGACGATCAGGCGTTTTGATCGTCCAAGTAGCCATTTAGGACACTTTTTAGACGTTTTTTTCTTTTAATTATGCCCCTCCACTTGTTTTATTTATTTTTGCTTTAGGATAAAGTATTATTGTAGCTGTGTTGATAATCATTTATTAATAGAAAATGGAAATAAGGTGATCCTGTTTATTGGACTAATTTTAATCCTTTTTTTTTTTTTTACTAATTCAGAGACCATAACAGCAGCATAGTTTACTGACCTGAAGAAAGAGGTTTTAACCTCTGAAAGCTAATTGAGAAATGTATTAGTCCAATAAAATGACGGGTACTAAATTTTCTTCCTGCCTCCACCATGCCCCATGCCTCCTACCCAAATGCAAAATATAAATTGGTGTCTAGGAAGGAAGAGGGGATTTGTTCAGAGATGTTTGAAGGTTGCATAAAAGAAAAACTGTACACTGGCACTGTTTGTTTTGAATTTTAAAATAACAGAAATAAAGTGGAAATAAAGAAGCAAATAAGAAATTGGGTAAATAAATAGGGGCAGGATGGGGGGGGGGCAGGGTGAGGCAGTGGCCCAGTGGACTTGTGTGCCTAGGGGCCCTCGACGAATTAATCCTTCCCTGATTGCGGAGTCCAAATGAACAACGTTCATGTATAGAAAAAAAACCCAATCCTACCCACTAGATGGCACTGCAGCACTTAAAATTCAGACTAAAGAAGACCGTAAGATTAAATGAATAGGAAAAGACATACGAATGTATAGGAAAAAACTCTATTTGAACCTCTAAAGACAAAACTAGGTGCAGAGAATAAAATTTTTTTAAAAAACTGGTGTAAAAGCAAGGCTGACCAGAAACTATAAAAACGGGGTAAACGCTACCTATAAACTAGAGCTGTACGGGAACATGGATCCCGTGGGTTCCCCCTTCGGGTCACGTGGATCCTGTGGGGACCTCACTCGTGGTCTCAGGGATCCCACGGGGTTGGAGGCAGCTTGAGCCGAGAGGCTCGTCTTCCTTTCCTGCCCTCCTGCTGACATCAGAGGGAAGGCTGTGCAGCAGCCACGTGCAGCGTGCAGGGCCCGCGCTCTGCAAAGAAGTGCAGCTCTGACGTCGAGAGAGGTACAGTCTTGAGGGAGGGAGTGAGCGGGCACGCAAGTGTTCTAATTAGGAGGAAGCGTGTTGGGACATGGGAGGGGTCCAAACGCGGGACACAGAGGGGAGGTGGTAGATTTTTGGCTAGCGCACGCCAATTAAACAATACAAGATCAAACTTAAGGAAAAATGAAAAGCTTACTACTCCAAACTAGTTGGCTTAGAAGCCCCAGACACAAAAAAAAAAACCTTTCCAAACTAGTAAAAAACTTCACTCATACCAAGCCACTCCTAGCCGCACATGGAAACCACCCACCAACAGCTACCCATCTAGCAGACCATTATAAAAGCAAGATCACTACAATCAGGTCCACCTTCAACAACACACTAATCCACCTTGACGAGATAATAATAAACCCTACAATAGGAGAAGCCATTGCAGCAGACAAGATCTTGACCAACTTCCCAGCAGTACAATGGACTGACATGAACCAACTCTACAAAAAATACAGCCAAGCATCATGCGACCTGAACAACTGTCCCTCATATCTGCTAACAAATGCCTCCCCCAAATTTAGAGCTAGCCTCATGCAATGGATACAAACCACACTCATGGAAGGTCAATTCCCACAAGACCTAGGAGAGATAATCACCCCAATATTGAAAGATTATAAAGGCCCAATAGATACCCTCTCCAACTATAGACCTATCACTTCAATACCATTATATGTTAAACTAATAGAAGGTCTGGTTGCACAATACCTCACCAACTACATGGAAGACCACAACCTACTTCACCCCTCACAATCAGAGACACTACTAGTAACTCTACTAGACACAGCCCGACAGCACCTTAGCAAAGGAAGAAGGATGCTGATAATTGATCTCGATCTCTCTGCTGCATTTGACCTGGTAGACCACACCATACTACTTTAGATACTAGAAGCCATAGGGATCTCAGGCAGGGTATACAACTGGTTCCAAGGATTCCTTATATCAAGAACATACAGAGTAAAGACAAACGATCTTAAATCAGACCCCTGGTCTAACCCCTGTGGAGTACCGGTGAATTACAGAAATCTAATTGTGTTAGGATAATAGCTTGCGCCAATACCGCAAAATGTTTCTAGTGAAACATATGTCTAACTTTCTTTAAAATTTGTAAGCTACAAAATCATTTCTGTGAAAGGTGATTAACCTGACATTGAAATGATAAAGAAAAGTCCAATATTATTCCCAGAATTCTACAAGAAAATTAAATTTTGAAAGATTCTCCAGAATTCAAAGTTACAGTCAATTTTTGGGCCAAACCCAAATAATTTTGTCTTGGCTGCATTAAGTTCCAATTGAACAGAGGTAGCCTACATTTGAAGTTTGGAAATAGAAGAATTTATATTTATATTTGGATGACTTCCTGGAAGCGAAGGGAATAACGGGGTACAGATAGAGGTTTACCTCACAGGACACTGAGCAAATAGGGTATGGACTTTTTAGGTTAGGTAGGGAACATTTTCAGGTCATGGACCTGGAGGGCCGCCGCGGGAGCGGACCGCCGGGCGCGATGGACCCCTGGTCTGACGCGGCAGAGGCAATGCTTATGTGCTTATGCTTATGATCAAAGTTGCTCAGTTTGGGATCTACTTCTAATTGAAGAAAAATATCAGCTGTATATGTAAAAATTGTTTCAGAAGCAGCTAAATTGAGGTTCTTTAATGTATTCATATAAATGTTAAAAAGTAAAGGAGACAACTGCTTGCCCTGGGTCAGTAGCATGGAATGTTGCTACTCCTTGGGTTTTGGCCAGATACTAGAGACCTGGATTGGCCATCGTGAGAACGGGCTATTGGGCTTGATGGACCATTGGTCTAACCCAATAAGGTTATTCTTATGTTCTTATGGCAGATTTCCATGGGGCAGATCAATCAATATATACCTCATAGGTGCGTAGTGTTAGAAAACTTGTAAACCATCCCAGCACTTTCTGATCCAGGCCTAGCTCAGAAAGGAAACAGATCAGCATATCATGATGAACTACATCAAAAGCTGCTGAAAGATCAAAAGGCAGCAAGATAGAATATCTATTGTGAGATAATAGACTATGAATCTTAGAGATAAGTGACAATAATAATGTTTCTGTGCTAAAATTTGATCAAAACCCATGTTGGAATGGGAGAAGAACAGAGAATTTATCCAAGTAACTAGAGAGTTAGTAGCTTCAATCATCTTAGTTAAAATGGGGATATTAGCGATTGGACAGTGGTGAGGTGGAACTTCTGAGTTCATATCAGAACCCTTCAATAATTGGGTTAAAGCAGGGGTGCCCACACTTTTTGTGCTTGCGAGCTACTTTTAAAATGACCAAGTCAAAATGATCTACCAACAATAAAATTTTAAAAAAAACAAAGCACACTGTACGCAGAGAAAATGTTAATTATCATTCCTATTCCGGGGTTTTTTCAAAAAGGTCAAGGCAGATGATTATGCACTGTCACTTCAGTAACAACCATACAAAAATAGACAAATATACCCCCTCCCTTTTTACTAAACCACGATAGCAGTTTTTAGTGCAGGGAGCTGTGCTGAATGCCCAGCGCTGCTCTCGACGCTCATAGGCTCCCTGCGCTAAAAACCGCTATTGCGGTTTAGTAAAAGGGGGCCATAGTGCAAAATATAGATAGCAGATATAAATTCAGACACATTTTGATCACTAAATTGAAAATAAAATCATTTTCCTACCTTTGTTGTCTGGTGATTTCATGAGTCTCTGGTTGCACTTTCTTCTGACTGTGCATCCAATCTTTCTTCCCTTCTTTCAGCATGTATGCTTCCTCTCCTCCAGACCTCATTCCCTCCCCCAATTTTTTCTTCCTCTCTCCCTGCCCTTTCTTTCTCCCTGCCTCCCATTCTTTTTTTCTCTCTTCATGCCCTCTTTCTTTTTTTCTGTTTCCCTTATTTCCTTCTGTCTCCCTGCCCTCCCCCAAGCTGCCGCCGCCGCCATCGGATAACAGGCCCCAAAGCCGCCGCCGCCACCCCAAACTCTCCCTGCTTCCCTGCATTGGGCTGACCAACATTCCTCTCTCCGACGTCAATTCTGCCATCGGAGAGGAAGTTCCGGCCCAGCCAGGCAGCGATTGGCTGGCCAGAACTTCCTCTCCAATGGCAGAATTGATGTGGGGGAGAGGAAGGCTGATCGGCCCGGTAGATCACCAAGGCAAAGTGAGTCTATCATGGAGCCCGGGATGGGCTCCGTGATCAACTCACTTTGCCTTGGCGATCTACCAGTCGATTGCGATCGACCTATCGGGCACCTCTGGGTTAAAGCGATGTGTCCCATACGACTTGAAAAGTAGCCATTATCTAATAAGTGACATCAATTATGTTAACCAAGAAATTGCTTGAGGGGAAATACTTCTAATAATACAAGAAGGAAAAGGGTCCAAAGCACATCTACGTTGTCCCAATTTCTGAATCTGAATTATTGATGTACACATGAGCATCTAAAGAGGACGTTTGCTGTGATTTATCTGGCAGGTTGCATGGCTGAAAGCTGATGATGAAGCAGGTAAAATTAGATGCAAACTGTTTCCTCATAGGTATTTTTAGCTGTTTAAAGAATGGAGGGTTCAGGATTCCAAAGGGCTCAAGTGGGTAGCCGGATCTGCTCCGTGGATAAGTTCTGGTGAGAGCAATATTTCCTCTGACCCCCACGGTACTACCCGAGTGCTATGGGAGTGGTCTCGAGGAGGAGCTGGGGAACAGCCTGCGCTTATCTAGATAACGCCATTTTTCAGCCCCACTATCTGGATCAGTGTTCACATAGCTTGGAACAGAATAAAGGCTGTGCTAAGTGTATGTGGACTGGTTATCCGGATTGCAGAAACCGCTAAATACTACCGTTATCAGCATAGCTGCAGCATTGACCACAAAGTCTGGGTATGCCACTTAATATTTGAATTTCTTTTGCAAATGGAAGCAGGTATTTTTGTTTTAAATCCTGATTGAACCAGGCTCAATACCACCCTTGAGATATTTGCAGGGATCTTCATAGGGCAGAGGAGTAAATAGTGTAATAATGCTGATTTATTTCAAATGCATAGTTTCATTCCCAAATAACAGGTGTAAATGGGAGGAGAAAGGAGACAGACCATTTCAAAAGGGACTCTACGCAAGTGCTTTTTTAAAAAAAATTCTTTATTTAATTTTTAAACTACAGAAGTGCACAAAAATAATACATTTACATAGAATATTAAAATAAAGCACATTAATTAAACTTACAAAAATTTATAAAAAAGAAAAATGATTTCTCTCCCCCCCCACTCTTCCACCTATTAATCTACAAATAGATACCTTTGCCTTTGCCAAGAACAATCAATATATACCCCTTAAACCAATTCCAAAACGTACTCCCCTCCCCCCCTCCCACCCTGGATGTGCATAGTAAAGGGACATCTAAAGAGATCGATCTTTCCAGTATTTCGTTAACGGTTCCCAGACATCCATAAATTTCTTGTAATTTCCCTCCTGAATGGCCATAAACCTCCCCATTTTAAAAATGTAACAAAGGGATTCCCACCAAAATGTGTAATTTTGTCTATTCCAATTTTTTAAAATAAGCTGCATGGCAACCCCCGTCATTCTAAAGAGAAGTTTGTTACTTCTCACAGATAGCTGACTCTTCGCTCTCGTTGATGTACCAAATAAAATGGTATCATATGATAGTGCCACCGGATTCTCCAATAAATTATTAACTCCAAAATTTTAGTATCATGGGACAATAGTATAAGAAATGATCCAACGTCCCTGGTTCGAGATGACAGTGCCAGCGTCTATTAGATTTGGAACTATCTACTTTATGTAAACGAACTGGGCTCGAAACAGTTCTATGTAATAAGAAAAACCATGATTGTCTCATAGATGCAGACACCGTACCTTTCAAACTCCAAGGCCAAATACGTGGCCATTGAGACACAGTAATCTGTTGCTTTATCTCAATGCTCCAAATGTCACGAAGACCAGTTTTTGGTTTCTTATTCAAAAATCCAGATATTAATTTCTACCACTGAGCGGCCTGGTGACCCAGGAAATCCGCCTGAAAGCACTACGCAAGTGCTTTGATCTTTGAAACTCTTACAACATTCCTGGTTATCTTAAATTGTCAAAATGCCTCTCAACAGTTCTTCCCTGGATATGCAATAGTAATGATTTGACAATGCTATACATATTGTCACACCCGCGCTCCTGTAGACGCAGTGAGCACCCGGGAACGTGACTAAAACTCAGATCCAGCGTTTCCCTTACTACCAAGGGATCCTCCAGGTCTTACTTCAGGCACGCTATCTGCCTCATAAGCATGCAAGGTAAAAGAGTTCCAGTCAGAAGTGGCAAAACAAAAATAGCTTTATTCCAGCACTGATTAAATAACTCAAAAGTATAGGCTTCAGCCTTGCAGTTCAGTGTACGCTCATACGACATGAACTCATAACAAAACGTTCAAAATAATGCATTCCAGAAGTTAATGCTTAACCAGCACTGCATTAAGAACAGTTCCCTGCTTCTGGACTTATAATCAGGTGAGTCACAGTCCTCTTCCCCAGAGCAGTAATGCGTTAAGCAAATAATGTTTTCAAACAGTATCATTGGTTCTGCTCAAGACCTCAGTAGCCTGCCTACGTTTCTTCCTCTCTGAAACGTTGCTACAGAAATTAGGCACAGCTGTGAGAGGAGGCAACGTTCTGGCTCAGCTTGGCAACCAGCCAGGGAAAAGAAACACTCAAACGTTGGTTCACACTTCAATACTTTACAGAAAGCCTCTAAGTTTGACTTTCAAGGAGAGCTTCTAAATACAGTTCACACAAACTTCAGTATCACTAGCAGCAACAGGAAAAATCCAATTTTCAGACTTACTGGATTTCCATGGCCAATGGCTGGGTCTCAGTGCCTGCATGGCTTGCCTGTACTTCCATGGCTTCTTCCTCTGGCTGCTCCCAAGGCTTCCCGGTAAGAGACAATTCCTCTGCCTCTGTCATAGGCCAGTCTGAGAGAGACTGACCCACTCCAGCTTCCCACTCTCCTGAGTGCCCCCTTCCTGTTCTCAGGAGCTCCGTTATATCCTGTGGAAAACCACTCTCCCTCTGAGAAGGTGGGGGAAGGGTTTTCCACACACTAGCCTGTTTCCTGCTATTACAGGCAGGTTTCTCCCTAGACCTGGTTTGAACCAGTTGTTCAAATTGCTTCAGATTTCTGACAGTGGCAGGGGCAGGTCTGCATGGAGTGTAGCTTTTCCTCCTGATCTTCTAACTCCATATCAATGTCAGAGCAGAAGTCAGCTTGCTCAATTACTTGGTTCGTCCCCTGATCAGCTCTCCTGCATCTAGGTGCACTGTGTTTCCTCCTGCTCACTGGGGCAAAACCCGGGACGGATTCGGGTTTGTCATGAGAAAGACCCGAAATGGACCTGGGTTTGTCACAATATGTAAAGATCAGCTCAGAGATTTGGAGGGGCTTTTACAGAAGGCAAAACCCCTCTTATACCACCTCACCATCTAATCATTGCTGTATCTTTCATACTTTGAAGCATAAATAGTGCCAGTTCGTGCCAAATTTATATCAAATTAGTGTGAACAAATCAAAAAATTAAAGTTGCTTAACTTAAAGCTTGGTTTCTTGGTTTCAACGTTGCGTGCGCCTACTTCAGGAAACCAAACAGTTTAGAATTCAGCCGCACTCATCAGAATGTGCTGGGTGGCAATGGGTACTTGAAATCTTCAATGCAGCTTGAATGTTCAAAAAGACGCTCCCACAGGTTCCTTAACAGGAGAACGCCGACTACCAGCTGATTTTAAAAATCTGTGCATCAACACGTCAGAGACGTAACATCAAACACGTGATGACCAATCTCAAGTAGATATTTTACAAACCACTTTGGCCGCTGATACGTTCATCAGCCAACTACAGGATCTTAACACTAAAATTGATACCTTTAGAGCTGAATTGAAGTTGACAAAAATTAAAAAGCTATGCTGAGATGAGATGGACTATATGAAAGGCTTTGTTTTATATTTGGATGGATAAAAACTGTCGTAAAATTGCTAAAAGACCAACTTATACAAAAACATCAAGTGACTCCTCAGAAGATGATGCCAATACCACTGCAAGAAATGTGACCATTAGTGATAATGCTTCTAAAATACCATTGAAGAAAATTTTTTTATCTGCAACCACCAAAGCCACCAACCCTCGACAGACGCATCAGAAGAATCCCAAACCATGACATCTTCTAATGTAGTTAATTTGTCTAGCAGAACCCTCAGCTCTGATGAACTGTACGTATTAAAGGACTTTCTTACGTACCAACTCACGGATATGATCCTTTGGACACTCTTGTGAATCTATTTAAATTCATCAGAAAACTCAGATTAAATTTATACTTTCAGGATTCTGCTTCATCTTGTGACACCCAATGGACCAACCAAATCAACTTGGTGCCCCCCAGGGCTTATCGATGCTCATATTAAAGCCTTTGAGCAACTGGTGAAAAAGATATATCTGCTACTTGAGAAAGTCCAAAGGAGAGCAACGAAACTGGTAAAAGGGCTGGAACACTGCCCATACGCTGAGAGGTTGGATAGGCTGGGGCTCTTCTCTCTGGAAAAAAGGAGGCTCAGGGGAGATATGATAGAGACCTTCAAGATCATGAGGGGCATAGAGAGGGTGGATAGGGACAGATTCTTCAGACTGAAGGGGTCAACAGGCACGAGGGGGCATTCGGAGAAACTGAAGGGAGATAGGTTCAAAACAAACGCAAGGAAGTTTTTTTTCACCCAAAGGGTCGTGGACACTTGGAATGCGCTACCAGAGGAAGTGATCAGGCAGAGTACGGTACAGGGATTCAAACAGGGATTGGACGGATTCCTGAGGGATAAAGGGATCATGGGATACTGAGGGAGGAGCTGGGATGTAACACAAGTATAGAAAGCTAACCAGGTAATGAGTATAGAAACCAAACCAGGTCGTGCATGTGCAAGACCGGAGGGTTAGGACTTCGATAGGAAGACAGGACTTAAATGAGAAACCAAGGTGGCAAGGGAGCCCCTTCTGGTGATACAGACAGGTCGTGACCTGTTTGGGCCGCCGCAGGAGCGGACTGCTGGGCAGGATGGACCTATGGTCTGACCCGGCAGAGGCACTGCTTATGTTCTTATGTTCTTATGCTATGGAAAATCAAAATATCAAAGTCAAATATAATCTTACAAAGGCTCAACAAAGTGCAGTAAAAACTTTAGGCTTGGATCCTATTATAGTCATTCGACCGGCTGATAAGGGAGGAGGTCTGGTGGTGATGGATGCTCAAGCATATGTGAGTGAAGCCCTGAAACAACTGATTGACAGCACTTATTATACTGAAATTGATTATGATCCAGCTCTTAAATTAAGTACTGTATTTCCATAGCGCATATACTTCTACAGGCTTTGGAAGCTGGCATAATTACGGATGGCGAATATAAGTTCTTGCACTGTAAATATCCAATGCTTCCTGTAATTTACTTTGTACCAAAAGTTCGCAAGTCGTTGTTAAATCCTCCTTGCTGGCGCATTGTGGCAGGTATCAGTTCTGTGTTAGAACCATTATCTGAATTTTTGGATTTGCAATTGAAAGATCAGGTCCTGAAAATTGCATCTTATGTTAAAGATACTGCTAGCATGATTCTATTTTTGGAACAGTATCAAAAAGTTCCTTCTCAAACTTTACTTGTATCTTTAGATATTACATCTTCATACGCACACATACTGCAATGAGCAGCATTGGACATTATTGAGAAGCATTTACATCTATTGGAACTATCCAATGCAAGAATTGATTTTTTAGTCACATTAGCCCGCATAGCGCTAAGTAAAAACAATTTTCAATTTGATGACAAATTTTATATTGAAATCAGAGGAATGGCAATGGGGCTAAAATGGCACCTACAGTGGCATGCTTATATGTATCTGAATTTGAGGAAACATTTTTGTACCTCTCGGAACATTATTCTAAGATGTTATTTTGGAAGCGATACATTGATGATATTTTCATACTATGGTTGGGTACTCGATTGGAATTGGACCAGTTTTTACTGTGGATCAATCAATGTGACTCCATTTTAACTTTTACTGCTGCCTTTCATCCTCAGCATCTACCATTTTTGGATTTGTTGATTTCTGTGGACAATTATAAATTTAGTACAACAATTTACAGAAAATCTACTGACCGTAACAATGTTTTACGATATGATAGTCATCACCCCAGACACCTACGGGACAACATCCCTGTAGGACAGTTCCTACGTTTACGTAGGATTTGTTCTTCCAACCAAGACTTCCAAGTAAAAGTGGAAGAAATGAAAGCGAGATTCTTAACCCGGGATATCCATAGTCCATAGTAAAGAAAGCATTTAAAAGAGCACTATATGGTCAACGTGACACGTTGCTTACATCTGCAGCTAAGGCCACGGATCCAGCAGTAGTAGGTGTTTTACCATATTTGTACAATGCATTCAAGAACAAGCACATCAAGCAGTGTTTCAGGAGCCACCCCTGTTCACCCTCTCCAAAGTAGGGAAAATGAGACAGACTGTTCACCCTCTCCAAGGTAGGGAGAACGAAAGGGCACTCTCTAAAGTTGAAAGGGGATAGATTCCGTACAAACATAAGGAAGTTCTTCTTTACCCAAAGAGTGGTAGAAAACTGGAACGCTCTTCCGGAGTCTGTTATAGGGGAAAAAACCCTCCAGGGTTTCAAGACAAAGTTGGACAAGTTCATGCTAAACTGGTGAGACTGGACTCATTTGGAGCACTGGTCTTGACCTTGGGGCCGCCATGTGAGTGGACTACTGGGCAGGATGAACCACTAGTCTGACCCAGCAGCGGCAATTCTTATGTTCTTATGCTTTCTCCAAGGGGCGTAATATGCACAATCATTTAATGAAAGAACAATATAAATCCATCGATGAAGGCTCTAGACTGCCTATACAAGGACATGTCACCTGTGACAAATGTAAAATTTGCAAGCACAGTGTTCCTTTACAAGCTTTATGTCTGCCTCAGTGGGCATCACAGCAAAAATATTCTTCAGACTGCACCACTAGTGGAGTAGTTTACATAATACAATGTCCCTGCCCAGAACTTTATGTGGGACACACAACGAGAACTATCCGTTCACGAACCACCGAACATCTAAGCAGAATTAAGACACAAGTCCTATCGGCTCCTTTAGTCCAGCATTGGATGGATTTACAACATCCGATTGAATCCCTCTCTTTTTCAGTATTGGAAGTACCACAACTACCACGAGGTGGCAATCATGCACATGCCTTGTGGAATAAAGAGCAACATTGGATCTTTAAACTACACACTTTAGTTCCTGCTGATTTAAACAGTGAGCTTGAATGGCAAGCCTTTTTGTAGGAATTCAGAATAGAACATGAATATGTCCTATGCTGAATAAGCCCTGAATATGTATACCCTAGAGGAAAGGAGGGACAGGGGAGATATGATTCAGACGTTCAGATACTTGAAGGGTATTAACGTAGAACAAAATCTGTTCCAGAGAAAGGGAAATAGTAAAACCAGAGGATATAATTTGAGGTTGAGGGGTGGTAGATTCAAGAGCAATGTTAGGAAATTCTACTTTACGGAGAGGGTAGTGGATGCCTGGAATGCGCTCCCAAGAGAGGTGGTGGAGAGTAAAACTGTGACTGAGTTCAAAGAAGCGTGGGATGAACACAGAGGATCTAGAATCAGAAAATAATAGTAAATATTGAACTAAGGCCAGTACTTGGCAGACTTGCATGGTCTGTGTCTGTATATATGGCCGTTTGGGGGAGGATGGGCTGGAGAGGGCTTCAATGGCTGGGAGGGTTTTAAATGGGTTTTAACGGAGATTTCGGCAGTTAGAACCCAAGCACAGTACTGGGTAGAGGTTTGGATTCTTGCCCAGATATAGCTAAGAAGAAAAAATTAAAAAAATTAAAATTGAATCAGGTTAGTCAGGTTGGATGGACCATTCGGGTCTTTATCTGCCGTCATCTACTATGTTACTATGTAACATATTGTTCGCCTTCCCCTCGATAAAACTGTCATTTTAAAAGATTGATAGACAAAACCTTCGCCAGCCAAGCTCAACCCATGGCTGGCCCAAATGATACTCGAGCCCCCTCCTACCTCGACTTCAGAAAATCACTCAAAACTTACCTATTCAGCAAACAAGACCCCTAATGGCCCCACCCGCTCACATTAACACTTCGCCCCCCCTTCTTCCCCCCTCCTGCTCTTCTCCCCCCTCATAATAGCTTCTCTCTTCCCTTTCTTCTACAAGCTCCCGCCATCCTCTCTCAATTTCGGTTATATTTGTTACACATTTGATAAATTGTTGTAAATCTGCTTGTAAACATAGATCCTAATCTAACTGATGTAAACCGCCTAGAACTCGGTGGGTATGGCGGTATATAAGAATAAAATTATTATTATTATTATGTTACTATGACATTGCTTAAGATCGCCACTAGGTGGTGCTGTGAGAATGAAAATTACTTTTACAGTCCAATTTTTTTCTACAATTTGTGTGACTGGCCCTTTTCAGTATTTTGTCTCTTTAGTATTTTGGTTTTGGTTTTTCATCTTTTCAGTGTTTAGCATCAAGTTTTTAACAAGAGTAGGCTTTAAGTGAACAGTGGTAGAGATTGTGGAGCATCTTTTTGAACATTCAAGCTGCATTGAAGATTTCAAGTACCCATTGCCACCCAGCACATTCTGATGAGTGCGGCTGAATTCTAAGCTTTGTGGTTTCCTGAAGCAGGAGCACGAACCGTTGAAACCAAGCTTTAAGTTAAGCAACTTTAATTTTTTTTATTTGTTCACACTGATTTGATATTAATTTGGCATGAACTGGCACTATTTATGCTTCAAAGTATGGAAGATACAGCAATGATTGGGTGGTGAGGTGGTATAAGGGGGGTTTTGCCTTTTGTAAAAGCCTCTCCAAATCTCTGAGCTGATCTTTACATATGTATAGCATTATCAAATCATTACGATTGCATATCCAGGGAAGTGTTTTTTGATTACACAAACTTTTTCACTCCCTATTTTTTCATTTTTATAATTGATGTATTTTTTTTATACCTTTTTCCCTGAATATTGTTTATAAATACTCCAGGTAAGATCCCACCTGGAACAATACAGAGGCATTATAATATCGTTAGTCTTGTTTACCAGCCATTTTTAAATAATTCCTAGCATCTTGTTTGCTTTTTTGTCTGCCGCCATATATTGGGCAAAAGGTTTCATCATATTGTCTACAAAAACACACTAGGCCAGAATTCTTCCCCTCAAGGGTCACCTGTGGAGTAAAATTTCTTAAGAAAATCCTTTCAAGATGTTTCAGTGTAGGCCATCCATCTTGAGTGGACGGCTCTATTTACCTGCTTGACTAAACAGAGTGTCTACTATAACCTTTCATTTAAATCTCTACAGCTGCTTACCCAATGAAGCTATAAACATAAGTATTTGGGAAGCCCAGTCTGGTGTGTGACATGTTTTGCCCCCTGGAGAGGGAGGGTGATTTCAAACTCTGGGATCTCCTAAGCAGGATACATGACCCCACTGCCCTTTCCACTAACAAAGGGGGTGGCTACATATTTGAGACAAGAACCTCACCAATTCTCTATTACGCTATAAACCAGGGTTAAAGGGGGAAATGTGTTCACCAGTCTGCAAAAATTCATGTTTTATTCAGGTTGACCCGCTTTCTTCTCTGTAATCCACACAGAACTTATGGAATAATGTAATTGTAATTGTGATAACTCATGTCTCAAAAGATGAAGGAAGTAGAACCAGGAATTTGAATGCTTTTACTTTATTGAGGAAGCGATACAAGGGACAGCTGAATCATGAGACATCTCTACAGGATAATAAGCTTCAAGTGCTGGATGATATGGAAGAAGATCCCTTGTATGGAAGAGAAGAGTACAGAGAGGATTCTACGATAGCCATTTGGCACATTCCATTGGCTGATAGCGAGGCCAAGACCTTCTAGAAGAGCAGAAAAGACAATTAGTAATAATAATTTTATTCTTATATACCGCCAAAGCCATAGAAGTTCAAGGCGGTTTACAGCAAGAAGTGCTAGACAATCAGCGAAGAGGTTACAATCAAAGTCAGCAATACAATCTTACATAATGAAAGAATTTGAAAGCTATATAGTTCTTAGGGTTACTGGTTGAATAAGCAGAGATGTGGAGATTCTTAGTTTACAAATCAATTGAACAAATTCGTTTTTACCAGTTTTCTAAAATTGAAGTAGGATGATGAGAGCGTGAAAATACAAAAAAATACAAAATCTTTCTGAAAGGATTATCGTGCTCAGTATTAAAGTGGGAGTTGCTTCAAGAACACATTAATTAGGTGCTGTTTAGGTCTGAATGCAGAACTTTTACTTTGGATAACATGGTTACTTCCTGTTTTTTCGTGCTCCTGGTGTTCATACAGTAGATCTCTAATAAAGACCGGTTTCTTTCCTGCTCTGTACATTACATTACATTGATGTCTTCTATCAAGCCAATACCTTTCAGTTCTAGGCAGTTTACAACAAGAGTTGGCCTGGGCATTTCCAGGGAGAATACATGGTTAATAGATGTAGTATGCGTCGGGATCTGTGGAGGGTCGATCAGGTTTAGTTAGATCATTTGATAAATTTCTTGAATTGAAAGGTTTTAAGTTCTTCCCTGAATGTTTGTAGTTGTGTGTTATAGTCAGCAGATTGGAGAGGTGGCGTTCTATTTTCGTTGCTCTGGTGGCTAATATTCATCGTATATTTTTTTTGCTTGTATATCTTTGATTGGAGGGTGGGTAAAGTGTGCATGAGTTCTCCTTGGTCTGGATGTGTTTTTCCTGTTTAGGCGGTTGCTCAGATATCTTGGTCCGTTTCCATTTAGGGCTTTGAATAGGGTGCAGTAAAATTTGTATTGTATGCGTGCTTGTACTGGGAGCCAGTATGAATCTCAGAAGGTGGTGGTAATGTGGTCATATTTTTTCAGCGAGTAAATCAGTCTAAGAGCTGTATTTTGGACTGTTTGTAATTGTTTTAGCATGTTGGTTGGGCATGACAGGTATAGGATGTTACAATAGTCCAGGAGTCCTAGGATTAGCGCTTGTACCAAGAGTTTGAATTGTTCGTTGTTGAAGTATTTTAGGATATAACTTAGGTTGTGCATGGTTGCGAATGCCTTCTGGATAGTTTTGCTGATTTGAAGTTGCATGATGCAGCCTTTGTCTATCATTATTCCCAGCAGTTTTAGGTTGGGTTGTATGGAGTATGTGATGGAGTCTATTTCTAGGTTTGTTATGGTTGTGGTTTTGTTTTTTTCTAGAAGTAAGAAATTGGTTTTGTCTTGATTCAGCTTTAATTTGTGGTCTCTCATCCATTTTGACACTGTTTCTAGTGCAGTGTGTAGTTTGTTCATTGTGTTGGGGTTGGTTTGGTTGAAAGGCAGGAGGATGGTGATGTCATCTGCATAGCTGTATGAAGTTATGCCTATTTCATCTAAGCATGTGCCAAATGTGGCTGTGTAAAGGTTGAAGAGTGTTGGAGATAGTGGAGAGCCTTGGGGGACTCTGCAGGGGTTGTTCCAGGATTCTGACTGTTCCTTGTTTGCTTTAACTCTATATTTTCTTGAGCGGAGCATTCCTTCAAACCAATTGTAGACTCTGCCTGTGATCCCTATTGCCTCCGGTGTTTGTAGTAGGATGTTGTGATCTACTAAGTCAAATGCCACTGTGAGATCGAGTTGTTTGAGTAGCATTTTTTTTGCCTTTACTTAGGTGTTGTTTGGCTGTGTCTAAGAGGGAGACTAGTAGTGTTTCTGTGCTGTAGTTGCCACTGAAGCCTGATTGTGAGGGGTGGAGTATGTTGTGGTTTTCTAAGTATTCGGTGAGAAGGTTTGCTACGAGGCCTTCTATTAGCTTGACGTAAAGCGGTATGGAGGCTATAGGTCTATAATTGGATTGCTGATCTATAGCTCCCTTTGGGTCTTTCAGGATAGGGGTTATGATGATTTTGGATAGGTCTGCCTTCTGTTAGCATGTAACTGATCCACCGCATGAGGTGGGTGCTGAATTTAGTGCTGGCTGCTATTAACAGATATGGGGGGCAGTGGTTGAGGTCACAGGCTGCATGATTTTATTTGTTGTAGAGTCTTTCTAGGTTGGGCCATTGTAAGTCTGACCAGTTTCTGTCCGCTGCGTAGGCCTCTTTTTCTAAGGGTGGTAGTGAGATTTCATTGAGATGGCTTGGGGTCCCGGTGAAAGTGTTTCTGGCTGTTGAGATTTTGTTTTTGAAGAATTCATCCAGTTGGTTTGCTGTGGGGGGAGGGGCAGTATTGGTGGCTAGATAGGGTTTGGTGTCTGTGAGTTCCTTTAGTAGTTTGAAAAGTTTTTTGGTGTCTTGGATTTCTGTGCCTATCTGATTGGTGTAGTATGATTTTCTTTTTTATTCTAGCTTTTGTTTGTATTGTTTGTTCAGTATTCTCCTGGTTGTTTTTGTGTGTTCTTGGTTGTCTTTTCTCCATTCTCTTTCAAGACATCTGCATTGTCGTTTAAGTTGTAGTAGTTCGTTGTCAAACCATTTGTCTGAGCGTCTGCAGATTCTGGTTTTTATTTGTGGTTGTGTCATGTCTTCAAGGATGGCTGTGCTTAGAGTGCGCCAATGGTTTAGGAAATCCATGGGGTTGCCATCTTGGATCATGGTGTCTACTTTGTTCCAGAATTTATGTGGGTCGATCTTTTTGTGTGTTTTGTATGTTAAGCTTTCGTTATTTTGTTTGGTTTTGCCCTGTGTCCATTTGATTTTGAAGGTGTATCTGTAGTGGTCTGACCAGAGGGTGCAAGACCAAGTTCCGTTTGTGGTGTGTATTTCTTGTGTGGTGGATGTTTGGGACATGAAGACAGCTATGTCGAGTTGGTGGCCCTTTTCGTGTGTGGTTTGTGGGTCCAGGATTCTGTGGGAAAGGGTTTTGAGGAATGCAAGGAGGTTTTCTGTTTGATTGGAAGATTTGTCTTCTAGGTGCAGGTTAAAATCGCCCAGGATTAGGTTGTATGTTGATGTGAAGGAGTTTCTGAGAATAAATTCTTCAAATTCTGATTTTGCTACATTCCATTTTCCTGGTGTTATGTAGCAAAGTAGGCATGTTAATGTTCCTTTGAATGTGGGGCTCAATAGTTGGCATGCGAGTAGATTCATGTGTGGGGTGGAGGCTTTGTCCTGTAGGACTATATTTAGAGTGTTTTGGGCTAGGATGGCTGGTTCTCCCCCTCGTTTTTTGTCTCTGCAAACTACTTGTGGACACACTTCTGTAATTCTGGGGTCGGCGTCTGATATTAGCCATGTTTCTGTGAGGAAGAGACATCCTAGTTTATCTGTTTCTATCCAGTCCCTTATAATCTCAGTTTTTGGGCCTAGGGATCTGATAGAAACATAGAAATAGACGGCAGATAAGGGCCCACGGCCCATCTAGTCTGCCCACCTTAATGTCCCTCCCCTACCTTTGCCCTGTGAATAGATCCCATGTAGCGATCCCATTTGGCCTTAAAATCAGGCACGCTGCTGGCCTCAATCACCTGTAGTGGAAGACTATTCCAGCGATCAACCACTCTTTCAGTGAAAAAGAATTTCCTGGTGAAACCTCGTAGTTTCCCGCCCCTGATTTTCAACGGATGCCCTCTTGTTGTCGTGGGACCCTTGAAAAAGAAGATATCTTCCTCCGCCTCGATGCGGCCCGTAAGATACTTGAACGTCTCGATCATGTCCCCCCTCTCTCTGCGCTCCTCGAGCGAGTATAGCTGTAATTTGTCAAGCCGTTTTTCGTATGGTAGATCCTTGAGTCCCGAGACCATCCGAGTGGCCATTCTTTGCACTGACTCCAGTCTCAGCACATCCTTGCGATAATGCGGCCTCCAGAATTGCACACAGTATTCCAGGTGGGGCCTCACCATGGATCTATACAATGGCATAATGACTTCCGCCTTACGACTGACGAAACCCCTTCGTATGCAGCCCATGATTTGTCTTGCCTTGGACGAAGCCTGCTCCACTTGATTGGCAGACTTCATGTCCTCACTGACGATTACCCCCAAGTCTCGTTCTGCTACCGTTTTTGCTACCGTTTGATGTTCATGTATGCGCATTTTATTGATGTAAATTCTGTTTTAGTGTTACTTGAAGTTTTTGGGTAGAAGAGGTTGTTTGCTTGGGGGGTGGGTTTGTTCCTGGTATGGTTTCGGGAGGCGTTTGTAGGTCTTCTCCCCCAAGTCTGGGGGATACTGTGGTGCATGCAGGAGGAGCAGTCAACCACGTTTATATGGTATCTCCCTGCTGGGTGGTTGTTTCTATTACTTGTTATTAAAACTGGAATTGGAGAGTTAAAGTTTCCTTTTGCTTTCCAGTTTGTTAGGATCAAGAGTAACAGGAAGATGACTATTTGCTTCTGTTTTGTTATCTTCATTTTGTGGAGTTGAGAGGTGTAGGTTGCTTGGTGTGTATGTGAGGAAGTTTTGGAGTGAGTTGTATTTCTTTTGGGGTTTTCTTTTTTTTGGTATGGGTAGGATTATTTTTTGTTCTAGGGGGGACTGGAGCAGCGTCGGGCGGAGGAGGGAGGGGCAAGATGGAGGGAACCTTTCTCCTTCCTCTGCCTTGCTGTTCTGCGATGAAACTTTTCAGATGCCCTCAAATAGGGCTGAGGAAGAGCTGGAACTCTGCTGTGGGCAGAGCCAGGCCCGATCCTCGCGTCAGGAGTGGCGTCGGGCGGAGGATGGAGGGACAAGATGGAGGGAACCTTCCTCTGCCTTGTTGTTCTGCAGGGCAGTGCTGGGCTCTGGACCACGCAGTGGCCATCTGTGCCCCTTAATATTGCTGAGAGAGGGCTGAAGAGTGCACGAGTTAAAAGTGGACGAGGCTTCCTGCCGAAGAAGCAGGCAGGGAGCAGGATCTGGTGCAGTGAGGAGAAACGATGTGGCCTTCCTTCCCCTTCACTGTACTAACATCGAAAAACTAGAGGTGATTAGTTCTGGGGAAGGAGGCTGCTAGAAGAGCCAGGTTTGTTTCCTACCTCAGTGGATTTGGACTCAGTCCTCGGGGACCACCTGGCCAGTTGAGTTTTCAGGAAATCCATAATGAAAATACAAGAGATAGGAGGGTTCTTCAAAAGGTTTCTGCACTTTCATATTTCCATATTTTTTAAAATTCGTTTCTGATGGCTTTAAGAAGTTAATAGGATGCTGGAGAAAATGTATCATAAAACAGGGTGATTATGTGGTAGAGTGATGTAATTTCCTTTTGAGATATTTAATAACTAGTGTTTAAAAAGTTAAACGTGCGGAAATCTTTTGAAGATCCCTCATATATTTAGCACACCCTTTCTCCATTGCATGCAAATATCTCTCATGCATATTCATTGTGGGTGCACCGACTGGCCAGGATGTCCCTGAGGACTGGGTTGAAAGCCACTGCTCTACCTCCTTTCCCCAATCCCTCTGCAGTGCTCACAGACGCAGAGAAAACACTTCCTTCAGGGCTGCTCCCAGAGCCAGCAGGTTGATTCATATGCCATGGCTTTGAAGCTCAGGTCTCCTGCAAAGCTGCATAATGTTGTGGTTCATGGACGCAACACTGCCACCTTCTGCCAACACGTGGGATCATTTTAATAAAGATTATTTCATAGACCAGAGAGAGGAGGGGAATCAGAGACCAAGATGAATGTTTGAAACAATATACTGTACAGTATATTGTCACAGACCGTATCGAGGTGGAAGAGGATCTCTTTTTCCTTAAAGGACCCACGGCAACAAGAGGGCATCCATTGAAAATCAGGGGTGGGAAATTTCATGGCGACACCAGAAAATATTTCTTCACCGAAAGGGTGGTTGATCGCTGGAATAATCTTCCACAACAGGTAATTGAGGCCAGCAGCGTGCCAGATTTTAAGAAAAGATGGGATTGGCATGTAGGATCTCTTCATGGAGGGAGTTAGGGGGTGGGCCATTAGTGTGGTCAGACTAGATGGGCCGTGGCCCTTTTCGTCATGTTCTATGTTTATATGTTTCCTCAAAGTGATAGAAAACCAGAAAGAAAGAGGTGGCCAAATGATTGTTAATTGCTGTCTTTTACCTATGCTCAGATTGCTAATATACCTAACAAGAGGAAGTTGGATTTACCTGCAATAATGTCCCATGGGATTTCTTTAATGGTGACCCTGCAAGAAAAAAGAAACAAACCAGGTACAGTAGCTACAAAGGAAGAAGAAGAGAGAGAGAGATTCTAGAGAAAAGCAGCAAAGTCACTTCAAAGGGATCAACCAACAGAGGCACAAACATGCTCACAGATATCCACACAGCAACACTCGTACATGCACACACCAGACACACATAAACATACATAAACATACATACACATGAACACACATGTACACAGTTGCTACGAAGAGCAAGTTTTGCTGATACAATAACACCAAAAAGAAGCAGTTTTGAAATCTACAACAGTTGAGTTGAGCAAAGTCACTGTTCTGTCAGCAAAGGCATCAATTAATGGAGGCATGCAGACACCTATGAACACGTCTGTGCCCACACACAAATGCTAACAAATAGTGAATGCAGACAAGAACAGACACATGTACTGGGAGCATAGCCACGGAAGGACCCAAAGCCCACCCAGAGGTAGTGCACACCAGTTACAAAGGATTAAATCAGTCTCAGTCCTTTTTCCTCCCTCACCCCACCATGGTGTTTCAGTGAATTATGGGTGCCAGGGAGATGGAGGATGAACATGGAGAGAGAAGAAATGTCAAATGGGCAGGAGATCCTGGTGAGTGAGCTAAGAGATGATAGAGGGAAGCAGAAATCAGAGACTGAGACCAACTTGATTTGAAAAATAAAATGAACACAGAACAAAAGATTTAAAAAAAGAAAAAAAATAATCTTTTTTATTTTGTGATTAGAATGTGTCAGGTTTTATTGTATTTGTTGCCAGAGTGGTGTAAGACATAGCTGGGGACCACAAAGATCATTACCATGTTGAGCTGCCTTCAGCTTCCAGTGGGCTTGTGGCTCTGTCTGACCATGGGGTCAAGGGCAATTGCACTAGTTTCATTCCTCTAACACCATCCCTGGCATGTGCTATCTTTACATTTTGCACAGTCATCTCCTCTTTCTTTCTTCTCTGCTTCTGGAACTGACTATGCCTCTTCTGGGGTCAACTTTGGAGATTGTTTTCATAGCCACAGGGTGCTCTCAACCCTGTCCGGTTCTGGCTCCTGGCTCCTCACAGAGCTGCTAATTTTTAAGCCAACAGTCTCGGAAATCCTCGGTTCTCCCCACCCCACCTTTTAAAATGTTCTGGCTACCAGTTACCACTGCTGACCGATTCAAATCAATTCACTGATTCACTTTGGTGAATCGATTGAAATTAATTCATTCTTCAAGTAAATCATTGATTCAGTGATCACCCCCACCCCCCACTTGTGAGACCTGACATTCCTCCAAACCTCCTAAAGCAGCAGCAGCAGTGGCGGTGGCCGTCCGGCAGAGGTAGCCCTCTGAACAGGCTGCTTGCAGCCTGCTATGTCGGGGCCTTCCATCTGCCATGTCACTGATGATGCAGCAGAGGGAAGCCTTGGGGCAGGCCTCAAGCAGCTGACTACTCACCACCACCGCTGCTGTTGCTTTGGGGAGCCCAGATTTCACAATGGTGGCGATTGTGGTGGTGGTGGTGGTTTGGTCAGGAGGTTCTGCACAGCGAGATAGGAGAGATGAAAAGCTACTGCACACAGGGCTGAGAGCGAGGGATGAAAAGCTGCTACTGAAAGGGATGGGATGGAGGGAGGAAAGAAGAAGAATTGTTGGACATGGGATGGAGAAGAGGAAGGGAGAGATACAACAAAGAGGTAGAAAGGGGTGAGAGGGAGAAATCCTGCATATGGTAGAGGGGCACAAGAGAAGCATGCAGAAGAGAGGGAGAGATTTTGCACATATGCAACATAAGAATAGAATTGGATGTTCCTGACTTTGACATGATATTGCCTTGGTTAAATAAAATGTGTAAATTTAAAAAGCTGTGAAATTGAATCGAATTGAAAAATCGATTCAGCTGGCCAAATTGAATTGAATCAAAATTGTTTTCCCTGAATTGGGCAGCACTACAGTGGCTACTGGCTTCTAGCTTGTCTATTCCTTATAGAGCTGCTAATTTCCAAGCCAATGGTCTTGAAAATCCTGGGATCTCCCCACTCCACCTTTTAAAAGGTGCTTTTAACTATTACTTCTTCCTGACATATGGCAACTATAAAGACTCAGTTACCTCCCCCTGCTTCTGGAACTGTCTTCTGGAGTCAACTTTGGAGATTGGATTCATAGCCATGGTGTGCTCTCAATCCTGTGCTTAGATCTTCTCAACCTGCCCCTCATCCACCCATCCCTTGGTTCACATTACTCTTATACATCCACTAATCACCCTCGTCAATCCTCCAGCTGATACACACAAGTAAATATCATCACTAATTAAGGCTCCTCCAACCAAACCTCTAACCAATTGACCCTCTTGACTATCACCTATTCAACCTAGAAACTAATTTGGCCTAGTGGTAGAGCCTCTGCCTCAAGTACCCAAAGGCTGTGATATCAAACTCCGGCAGGTCACTTAACCCTCTACTATCATCCACTTTGAACAGGGAACCACAAGAATATAATATATAAATCCCATTCCCTCACCCTTTTACTCCTAAGTCAAAGTAACCTCTGTACCTCAACCACCCTCCCTACCCGCAGATCTTACAATGCACCACCTGACTCTTCCTCCAGACCTACCTGATCTTCCTCACCCATTTCACCTTCTTTTCTTGTTCCTGACCTTAACCAACCTCCCCTTCCAAGCACAAACCACTGGATTCCTCAAATCCACATGGTCCACTTGATAAATTCATTTATTAGATACAACACATATATAAATGAATAAATATCAGTCCATATGACATTTCCTTTTGTGGTAAATAAATTTGCCAAGTTGTTTCTAATAAATGATTTGAAACTCAAACTCTGTCACAGGTTGATGTATATAGTTCCCTCCCCACTTTCTTTTGTTGGAATTAACCACGGGGTTGTTGGCTCTGTTTTTGTGTTTCCACTCGGTAAATTCACCACTTCCCCATCTCTTCTTTCACCCACCTTCTTCATAGCTCTAAAACTCTAACAGTTTCTCCCCCTCATTCAATCCTCCCCATATTGTCTGACCACCTCACCTACGTCACCTTCATTGCACCTCTCCTACTCTGCTCCGTACTCTCCTACTCCTCCTTCTGCTCACTACTGGAGACATCAACCCCAATCCTGGCCCTCCTAGTCAACTCTCCTAGTCAACTCTCCTAGTCAGATCACACCACAACATCTCCAATCTTATTTCTGTTCCTCTCTTCTCCTTCTCTACCTTTCTCATGTGCCATCTGGAATTTTCGCTCTATCTCCAGCTAGATCGCTTATGTCCATGACCTCTCTATTTCTCATTCTTTCCACCTACTTGCACTAGCTGACTAGCTGAAACCTGGCTCAGCCCTGAAGACTCTGCTTCAGTCGCTGTCCTATGTCATAAATGTAAGTTACCACTTCTCCCATATGTCTCACCCGGTTGGCCGTGGAAGCGGAAATGGATTGTTACTCTCCCCCTTCTGTAGTTTTCAATCCCTTTTCTACCTCACTGCTTCTCCTTTGAGGTACACTCAGTCCGTCTATTTGCCCCTACCTATCCCAATAGCAGTCATTTATTGACCCCCTGAGAAATATCTTTTTTCCTTTCTCACTGACCTTTTAGGGGTTTATTTAAATCAAAATCTATCATCCAATGCTCACATGAATGTACTAGTTTGATCCTTCCTCATTTAGACTACTGGTATAATCATTGATTTTGAGTTCCCTGGATTATTGTAACATCATTTATCTAGCCTCCAGTAAAATGAATATCAAAAAGTTGCAAATCATTTAGAACATGGCTGTTCGGTTGATTTCATCTTGAAAAAATTTGATCATGTAACTAAATTCCATCCGAAGCTAAGTCAGCTCCCAGTTGAGGCAAGAATATTAGTCAAGTTAGGTTGTATCTGTTATAAGACATTGTTTGGCCTTAGACCTGATTAAATTAAAGATCACTTTAAATTTACTGACAGAAATTGTTTTTCTCAGCATTTTAGATTATTTACATTTCCTACTGTAAAAGGTTACATATACAAAAGATTTTTCCATAGAATTTCATCTTTTCTAGATGAATCATGGGATGAACCTTTTTCTAACTCCAATCTTTCCTTTAAGAAAAATGCTAAAGACCTACTTATTTGAGAAATTTTTCTGAATGTGGGCCTGTACAGTCTTTTGATTGTTATTAACCTTGTTGAATTGAGAGGTTACTGTGGTATATAAGTGAATTTGTTACGTTATGTTGACTCCTGGCTCTCCATTTTTCTTGAACCTTGGTCACCTTCCCTCATCCTTGGCGATTATTAACATTCATCCTGAGAACACTACCAACTCCTACATCTCAAAGTTCCTTGCGCTCAATATCCTCTTTCAACTTTCAACTGTGCTCCAGCAGCCCTATACACCAAAAAGGCCACCGCCTTGATCTTGTCCCTCTCTCCAACTACTCCATTGCCAACTTCTCTACCTAAACTCTTCCCCTCTCTGACCATGATTTTATAACCTTCATGATTTATCACCCTGACCCCCAGGGATGATCGATCCTCACCAATAATTTCAGGAATCTTTAGTCTATTGACCTATGTACTCTCTTTGCCATGGTCTCTCTCTCTCCCCTCCCCCCCCATCTCAAGACCTACACTATGTAAATCTGTAAATGAAGCAAGTCTTCCTATAATACTGTTGTCTCCTCCACACTGGACATCCTCACTTCTCCCTTGACATGTCCTGTAAGGTGTGTCAAACTCCAGCCCTGACTGACTTTCATTATCCGCCACTAGGACCTCTTCTTTTCTCCTCTCAGTTCTCTAATTTTTCCCACCTGTTCCAGTACCACCTCTGATGGCTTACAAATCTACCTCTCTACACCTGAAATTTCTACAGGAATCCAGGCCTGCCTCTCTGACATTCTTACCTAGATGTCTCATCACCATCTAAAATTAAACATGGTCATTACTGAACTCCTTTTCTTTCCTCCTAAACCCACCTCTCCTCTTCCCCCATTATCTATATCAGTGGATAACACTTTTATCCTCCCAGCTCTTCAGCTTTCAACCTTGGGGATCACCTTTGACTTGCCGCTCTCCTTCTCCTTGCATATCCAACAGACTGTTAAAACTTGTCATTTCTTTATAATATTGCTAAAAATACACGTCCAAGGTGAGTGGGGGGGATACTTTGATTTACTTATGGTTCCCCCCATATATACTGTTGGGTATATATGGGAGGGATTGATATTAACATTTGATATGAAATAAAATTTGATAGAATATTAAGTGCTGTTAAAGTGTAAAAGGTTTCTATATTATGTTACACTTATTGTTAGTTTTAAACTGAATAAAGATTTATATATATATATATATAGTTAAAAATCCATCCTTTTCTTTCCGAGTACGCTGCCAAGATCCTCATCCATGCTCTCGTCACCTCTCATCTGGATTACTGCATTGCGCTTCCTGCGGGTCTCCTGCTAAGCCATTTCTCTCCTGTTCAACCTGTTTAAAATGCTGCTGCTTACCTCATATTCTGTCGGGGACATTATACCCACATTACTCCTCTCCTTAGATTGCTTCACTGGCTCCCTGTCATCTCCTCATACAATTCAAATGCCCCTTACTCGCTCTGCAGTTTCTCAGCATCTTTCCTCTCTTATTACTCCCTATACTCTCCCCCAGGAACTCCATTCATCAGACAAGTCCCTCCTGTCGGTACCCTTCTCCTCTACTGCCAACTCCCATATCCGTCCCTTCTACCTTGCTGTGATGCATGCCTGGAACAATCTGCCTGCCTGGTTACATCAGGCTCCATCTCTGACGGTATTCAAATCCAGGCTGAAAGCCCAGTTATTTGAAGCTGTGTTTAAACATAAACATAAATCAATTTCTAGACCGCTTAACCAAATAGTTCTAGGTGGTTCACAAAAGATGAGCTTAACTATTCCCTGAGTGAAAAAAAAAATTCCTCCTGTTGGTTTTAAGAGTATTTCCCTGTAACTTCATCGAGTGTCTCCTAGTCATTGTAATTTTTGATGGAGTGAAAAATCGATCCACTTGTACTTGTTCTACTTCACTCAGGATTTTGTAGACTTCAATCATATCTCCCCTCAGCCATCTCTTTTCCAAGCTGAAGAGCCCTAACCGTTTAAATTTTTCCTCATACGAGAGGAGTTCCATCCCCTTTACCATCTTGGTCGTTCTTCTTTGAACCTTTTCTACTGCCACTATATCTTTCTTGAGATAAGGAGACCAGGATTGAATGCAATACTCCAGATGAGGTTGCACCATGGAGCGATACAGGGGCATTATAACATTCTTAGTCTTATTAAAAAAGGGATGATTAACAATTCCCAGCATCCTGTTTGCTTTTTTGGCCGCCACCACACATTGAGTGGAAAATTTCATCGTATTGTCTATGATGACACCCAGATCCTTTTCTTGGGTTCTAATCCCCAAGGTGGACCCTAGCATCCGGTAACTGTAATTCAGGTTATTCTTTCTAATATGCATCACTTTGCATTTGTCCACATTAAATTTCATCTTCCATTTGTTTGCCCAGTTCTCCAATTATTTTAAGGTCCGCCTGCAATTTTTCATTATCCGCATGCATTTTAACAACTTTGAACAGTTTAGTGTCATCTACAAATTTAATCACCACACTCGTCGTTCCAATTTCCAAATCATTTATAAATAAGTTAAATAGCACTGGTTCTAGTACAGACCCCTGTGGCACTCCACTGTTTACTGTCCTCCATTGAGAAAAATTACCATTTAACCCTACCCTTTGTTTAGGCTTACCACAATGTCACCACCCTGATTGTCAATGGAAGAATATTATAGAAGAACATGTCATTTGACAGTCACAGAAAGTCACGCTCATCACCTTGCACTTAGACTACTGCAACATACTTATCTCAGGTCTCCTGCGCATCCTTCTGTCACCTCTTCCATCCGTTCAAAATTCTGCTGCACGACTCATATTCCGTGAGAGCTGCTGTTCTCACATTACCCCTCTCCTCAAGTCACTTCATTGGTTCCCCATCTGATGAGGATAGTTGTATTGTGCAGAATTTAAGGGGGGCCCCCATAACCAATATGTATTAGATACAATTTTAGTTAAGGCTTTAAAAGACACTAATATTGTAGCTGAATAATAGAAATCCTTCACACACACAGCAAAGTATAAACAGCAGAGTTCGCAGAGTACAGATTTTTCCTTTATAGAACGAAATATTTTGGTTTAATGTCTGGAACAAAATGAATATAACTATATGTGCACACAGGTGATTTTTAACACACACCTTCTAACACTTCTCAGTGCTCAGAGAACCGCTTTTAGCTTATGAGACCGCTGGGTAAGCACAATTTTTAGCCCACTACTGATACGGCTCAATTCTCAATCATTGCACTGGTCCCTGTAATAGCTATAAATATAATTCTCACTTTTTTTAAAACCTCTTTTAAATACTTTTTGTCTTTTTAAATGCTCAACTTCAAAACAGACTTAGCTTTTCATGCAGGGGTTCAACGGGTTCTAACGCGTTTCGCCATGCTGCCTCAGAGAACCCGCATCAGCACAAACGTAATGCTGCCCCTGCATGAAAAGCTAAGTCTGTTTTGAAGTTGAGCACTTAAAAAGACAAAAAGTATTTAAAAGAGATTTTTTAAAAAGATAAAAAGTAAGAGAATATTATATTTGTAGATATTACCGGGACCAGTGCAATGATTGAGAATTGAGCCGTATCAGTAGTGGGCTAAAAATTTTGCTTATCCAGCGGTCTCATAAGCTAAAAGCGGTTCTCTGAGAAGTGTTAGAAGGTGTGTGTTAAAATCACCTGTGTGCACTTATAGTTATCTGTTTGCATTTTAATGCACTTGGGGTAATTAATTATTCCTGAATATATATTTGGAACAAAATGGAGCCACAACATAACAGGCCCTGCAAATGAGCTGAAAGTCACACTAACACATTTGTTTATAAAACCATATTTTTCTTCCAGTAGTTCTTTAGATGATTTGCACATCAGTTTATAAAAACATATTTGCAATAGAAGAGACCATGGGCCTGTTTTAGAGATTTAAAGGGCTTTGGGGCTGTTGCCGCGTGGCTTTGTAAAACAGGCTGCATGTCTGAAGGGTCAGCGTGACCTCAGCATGTTGTCCACTTCCTTCTACTACTGACAGAGGTGACAAAAAGCATGTGATGGGTTTTAAGTCACTGTTGCTAAGGAAATTACTAGCAAAGTAAAATTAAGAAGCCTTCAATGTGACTTCAATGTGTGAAAGGATTGTGATTGGAAGATGTACCACCTACGTATGTTTAATAATGAATTAATTAATGATGCCAATAAAATGGCCCAGTCACCTGTACTGGGGAAGCCTTTCTGAAGATTTTAGAGGATGCAGAAACACTTCTCAAAGCTTTGACTATTTTTAACTGAAATAGAATTAAGAACTGAGGTGGAAAGCCTATTTATATGATTACTTCAGCCAACCAGCTTGGTGCCATGCTCTGTTCTATCTCAGAGAAAGACCGTAGTTTGTGTTTTTTTAAGCAGTTTGACTGGAAACAACTGTGGGAGATATTATGAGGAACTGAAGTTTGTTTAAAGATATTAAGAAAAGCCACAGGGTTTATTTGGCTTTGACCGATCGGGGTAAGGATGATTTAAAGGGACTTCTCATGCCCATCTCTTAATAGCACTCAATATTTTGTGTCAGGTTGCTCCTAGTCTTCATATCTGGGAATAAGATATGGCTGGAGAAATTTATGTTTTACTTGCTGGTCTGTTTTGCAGCAACACTGTGATTAGAAACCCCCCCCCCCCAAAAAAAAAAAAATAATACCCCGGGTTGAGGATCTAAGGCAGGGGTGCCCACACTTTTTGGGCTTGTGAGCTACTTTTAAAATGACCAAGTCAAAATCATCTACCAACAATAAAATTTTAAAAAAAACCCACAAAGCACACTGAATGGCAGAGAAAATGTTAATTATCATACATATTCTGAAGGTTTTTCAAAGAGGTCAAGGCAGATGACTCTATGCAATGTCACCTCATAATAATTATACAAAAATAGACAAATATACCTCCTCCCTTTTTACTAAACCAAGATAGCGGTTTTTAGCGCAAGGAGCTGCGCTGTATGCCCTGCGTTACTCTCGATGCTCATAGGCTCCCTACACTAAAAACCGCTATTGAGTTTAGTAAAAGGGGGCCATAGTGCAAAATATAGACAGCAAATATAAATTCTTAAAACGGACACATTTTGATTACTAAATTGAAAATAAAATCATTTTTCCTACCTTAGCTGTCTGGTAATTTCATCAGTCTCTGGTTGCACTTTCTTCTTCTGACCGTGCATCCAATATTTCTTCCTTTCTTTCAGCCTCCTGTATGCTTCCTCTCCTCCAGACCTCATTCCCTCCCCCAACTTTTTCTTTCTTTCATCCTGCCCCCTTTCAGTATGTCTGTCTTTCTCTCTCTCTGCCCCTTTCTTTCTTTCTCTCTCCATGCCCCCTTTCTGTCTGTCTCCCTATTTTTTTCTCTCCATGTACCCTCTCTGTCTGTCTCCCTGTCTTTCTGTCTCCCATCTCCCTTCTTTCTGTCTCCCTTTCTTTCTTTTTTCATGCCCTCCCCCAAGCCACAGCCATTGGGGAACAGGCTGCCACAGCCTCCAAGGAACAGGCCGCCACCGCCGCCATTAGGGAACAGGCCACTGCCGGGTTCTGAGCTCGCCTTGCTTGCCTTCCCCGTAAAGAGGATGCTGAAGCACCGGGCCGACCACCCTTCCCCACCTGAAATCAATTTTAACATCGGAGAGAAACTTCCGGGCCAGCCAGGCAGCGATTGGCTGGCCCAGAACTTCCTCTCTGATGTCAGAATTGACGTTGGGTGACTAAGGTTGGTCGGCCCAGCGCTTCAACGTCCTCTCTACGGGGAAGGGAAGCAGGTTGGGCACCTCTGCTCTAGACGAGTCATGAGCTGCACTCAAGTGGCTAAAGATCAGCTCGCAAGCCATGGTTTGTCGACCACTGCCTTAAAGGAAAGGAGGGACAGGGGAGATATGATTCAAATGTTCAAATATTTGAAGAGCATTAATGTATAACAAAATCTTTTCCAGAAAAAGGAAAACCAGAGGACATAATTTTAGGTTGAGGGGTGGTAGATTCAAGAGCAATGTTAGGAAATTCTTTACGGAGAGGGTGGTGGATGCCTGGAATTCGTTCCTGAGAGAGGTGGTGGAGAGGAAAACGGTGACATAATTCAAAGAAGCGTGGGATGAACACAGAGGATCTAGAATCAGAAAATAATATTAAATATTGAACTAAGGCCAGTACTGGGCAGACTTGCACAGTCTGTGTCTGTATATGGCCTTTTGGTTGAGGATGGGCTAGGAAGGGCTTCAATGGCTGGAAGTAGGTTTTGACGGAGATTTCGGCAGTTGGAAACCAAGCACAGTTGGAAACCAAGGGTAGAGCTTTGGATTCTTGCCTAGAAATAGCTAAGAAAAAATATTTTTAAAAATTTAAATTGAATCAGGTTGGGTAGACTGGATGGACTATTCGGGTCTTTATCTGCCATCATCTACTATGTTACTATGTTTAAGTGCCTCAAAGATTCTTTATGGGCTCTTTATGAGAATGTGTGTTCATTTAATGAAGAGTGTATAATATCTTTGCTACTACCCTTATGAGCTTTGGGGATTTTATGATATTGAGATGAGTAGAAGAAAATATTTTATCAGTAAATATTTATTACCCTGCATCTGAGCCTTAATAAATCAAGATTTGAGTTCCCCTTTTCCCTTCTAAGCACTGAACTAGACTGAGTTGGGTTAGTTCTGTTATTTGAAGGTATTTTAGTTTTCCAAGGGCAAAATAGATATTTTGGTCTCTGAAAATGTAATTTATCCACCCAACACAGCAATGGATTCTGTCCCAGCGCATGGCTCAGACTTCCCATGAAAGCCGTAGAAAACGCATTGGGTTTATGAGTAACAATCCAAGACAAGGGTTTAAATGTACGGGGTGGATGAGTGTGGGATGGAACCTGGATTCCCATACTACTGCCGTGGTATGTTGCCGGTTTCTTATCAAAATGCTGTCTGCGTCAGGCTCTAATTCATCTTCCTCCAATAAGGGAGTCATTTTGTTATAAAATATTCTGGAGGGCCTCTAAAACACACCTTTTTCCTTTCTGTATTCCCTCTTTTTGCCATTATGGCACCCCCACTTTCTATTTAGAGATCCTGTTTAAGGGGCATTTTTAAAAAAAGAAGAAGATTGTTAAAACTTTAACTCAATAGGTAATATGTAATTGGAACTTGTATCCTCAGTTGAAAAAAGTTATGACTTCTTTTCACTCCTCTCCTTTTCGACAAAATAGAGCAAGAAGCATCTTTATTCATGTTGTCAAATGTGACTTGGACAAGAGGTCATGGACTGAAATTGAAGGGCGACAGGCCCAGGACAAATATCAGGAAGTTCTGTTTCACACAGCGAGTGGTGGACGCTTGGGAAGCTCTACCTGAGGAGGTTGTGACGGAAACCTCCACTATGGGATTCAAACGCAAGTTGGATGCACACCTCCTTGCAAATCACATTGAGGGATACGGGTAAATAAGTTCTTCATCAGGGAACACCTAGGTCTCCATCAGGGAACACCTAGATTGGCCTCCGCGTGTGCGGGTCGCCGGACTAGATGGACCAAAGGTCTGATCCGGTGAAGGCATTTCTTATGTTCTTATGTTCTTATTAGACAGATTGTGGACCCCCTCGGACAGACAGGGACAGTGTTTGGGTACCTAAATAAAGTCCAGGTAAACTGAACTGAGCTCTTTTGAGAGAACGGTATAGAGAACTGAATAATTTTTGTAGTAAGACAGCTTAGATTACTAAAACTTATTTCCTTTGGCATTATTTCTTATTTTGAGTTCAAGGATTCCTTCAGACAATGTATTACATATTGCATACATTATATTAGTGACTTCTATTCCACCTGTACCTTGCAGTTCTAGGCGGGTTATATCGGAAGATAACTAGACATTTCCAGGAAAGTTACAATTTAAGGGGCTGGTTACATAATTGAGTCTTTGAGGAGAAATTGTAAGATAGGTAGATTAACTTTTATATTCAGACTTAAAACGAGTTTGTTTTATTTCTTTGCATTTATTTTAAGGCTGGAATGATGCTTATTATTATTTCCTGCTGACACAAGACTGAATGATTTAGTTCTTCAGCTTTTTCATGTCACCTGTAATGTTAAATGGATCTGTTATGTGTTTTATGCATTTCTAATTTGAACTCTACTTAAAGTAATGTTTAGAAGAGGTTGTACTGAATAGTCTTGGACTTGATGATTATTTCATATGTTGTGATCTAATATGTTATGATCTAATATATTATATATATATTTTTATCTCTCTCTCGTATTCTCTCCCACTGACTGCAGCGGTGGGAGGGGGGAAACTCCTCTTGCTGACTTACAAGTGCATTCACTCTGAAGCCCCCCAATATCTATCTTCACTCATCTCCCCCTATGCTCCCCACCCCCCCACCCCCCGTGATCTCCATTCATTGGGCAAGCCCCTCTTATCTGTACGCTTCTCTTTCACTGCCAACTCCAGACTCCATCCCTTCTTTTTTGCATCACCATATGCCTGGAACAGGCTGCCTGAAACAATACGTCATGCTCCGTCCCTGGCAGCGTTCAAATCCAAAGTAAAGGCCCACTTTTTTGAAACTGCTTTCAACTCTTAACTCCTCCTCACCGCTGTCAGATACCTAGACCCACTATACTCTCCCCAACCCTGAAATGTCCTGCCTAAATTAGATTGCAAACTCTTCTGCGCAGGGACTGTCTATTGTATGTTAAAATGTATAGCGTCACGTACGCCTTTCAGTGTAATAGAAATAATAATAAATAGTAGCAGAGCAGTAAAGTCACTTTATTGGCATCGATCGATAGAGGCAGACAAACATATCAACACACAAATGCTGACAAATGCAGACAGATAAATGAACCTAGACACTCACACGCACACAGAGGTAGGTAGATTGGCTGCAAAGAGCAAGATTTGGTGGGTACAATTTTAACTCAACCCTCTCAATTTGAGTCCTTCTCAACAGAAGGAGCGAATCCAGATACTAGCTTATATATTTTTAAATTAATTCAGTGAGGTTCATAGTCGTCGTGGAACTTTCCAAGTTGCCTCACTTTTCATCTTCATCACTCCTATGCGTGTTAAGGCAAATCCTTTTACTCCGATAGCAGCCAGAGGCAGGGGAAGCAGCAGGGAGCCCTCAATGGCTCTCCCACACCAGCTGGCTGATTGGGAAATGGAAGACGTTAGCCCAGAGCCAGGGAGTTCTGGGGAGAAAACTTGTTCACACGTCCCCATGCAGTGGAAAAGCAGCTCACCTTCAGAGCTGGAGGGAGAGGACAGCATGGAGTTGTAACCCCAGCACAGCAGGTGGGAAGTTTCCTAATTTTTTTAGAATTATACTTTGTTTTGTGAGTGTGTTGTGCTAGCACCTGAGGAACAGGAGGAAAAGGAAAGCCTGTGCTTTTTGCCTTTTTTGTATGTTTTATGCTTGGGGATTGTGTGACCCAGTGAAGTGGCTACAAACCCAGAACTGGTCTTTCAAATTGACACACCTGTGAGAACTGAAGCTCTGGGGAGGGTTCCAGGGAATGGAAAAGTTTCTTTGGGTTTTATTTTTTTTCCTCTGGGATCAGAGCTGTTTCTTCAGCACTGCTTGCCCCCAGGACTGTTCTATGAAAGACTACAGCAGTGAAGCCTTGCAGAGGGGGGGATTGATATCTCTGTTTTGGATTATGTTTTTTTTTCTCTCCTGGAGAGCAGAGCCACCGGCAAGCCCAGGACGGGGCTGCTGTATTAGCACTGTGTGTGGAAAAAACCCAGATCTTCTAGGTTTGCTTTTTTTTTTCTTTTTCTTCTGTGTATGGCAAAGTTTGTAAGTTTGCCTGAGCCTGGAAACTAGATTCTTATTTGAACTATTGAGAGCACTAAAGCACAAGAATCCTATTTTTGATTATTGCTCATTTTTGCCATCTGACATGAATTTGAGTTTGATGAAGCCACATGAATTAAACTGAGAACCGGTTTTTGTTTTGAAACCCAGTGTGGTGAACTTTATTTATGCATTCAGCTAAGAAAACAGCATTGGGCGTGGAAACCACTGGCGGAGTCCAGTTCACAAACATTTACTTCTTGTGGCACAGGACCCCAAGTGGGTCACTCTGGCCTAGCTCAAATGTCCCTGCCACACACCCTAAAGGGAAGAACTATCAGTAATTTTAGAGCAGAACCTTTCATGGGAATGTTACAAAGCAGCAACTCACTGTATTGGGATCAATCAACAGAGGCAGACAAACAAATGAACACACACAGAGAGTTAGACACACATACAATCACAGATACAGACACAGATATGAAGCCAGACACTTACACACACACACACACACACACAGATGTAGATAGAGTGGCTACAAAGAGCAAGATTTTCTGATAGAATATCACCAGTTCAGTACTTTTGACTTTGGCAATACTTCAGAAAAACAAAAGCTTGGACTTACCCCTTGTCCACCCTAAAGGGAAGAATGTGAACAGTGATATTAGAGAAGAACATCTCATGGGAGTGTCATAGAGCAACAATAGAGACAGACAAACATATGAACACAGATGTACACACAGAAGGTACAAACATCTGCTCACAGACACAAATATGAACCCAGACACTCACACACACAGAGATGTAGATAGAGTGGCTACAAAGAGCAAGATTTTCTGATACAATAACACCAATTCAATACTTTTGACTTTAACGATAGTTCAAAAAAACAAAAGCTTGGACTTACCTGAAAAAGATGAGACTAAAGAGAAGATTTAGAGCAGAGATTTTAGAGAAGAACATTTCATGGTAACGTTACAAAGCAGCAACTCACTGTATTGGGATCAATCAACAGAGGCAGACAAACAAATGAACACACACAGAGAGTTAGACACACATACAATCACAGATACAGACACAGATATGAAGCCAGACACTCACACATACATACATACACACACACACACACAGATGTAGATACCATGGCTACAAAGAGCATGATTTCCTGATAGAATAACACCAATTCAATACTTTTGACTTTAACGATAGTTCAAAAAAACAAAAGCTTGGACTTACCTGAGGAAGACGAGACTAAAGAGAAGATTTAGAGCAGAGATTTTAGAGAAGAACATTTCATGGTAACGTTACAAAGCAGCAACTCACTGTATTGGGATCAATCAACAGAGGCAGATAAACAAATGAACACACACAGAGAGTTAGACACACATTCAATCACAGATACAGACACAGATATGAAGCCAGACACTCACACACACACACAGAGATGTAGATAGAGTGGCTACAAAGAGCAAGATTTTCTGATAGAATAACACCAATTCAATACTGTTGACTTTGGCAATACTTCAGAAAAACAAAAGCTTGGACTTACCCCAGCTTGATGCTAAAGGGAAGAATGTGAACAGTGATATTAGAGAAGAACATTTCATGGTAACGTTACAAAGCAGCAACTCACTGTATTGGGATCAATCAACAGAGGCAGACAAACAAATGAACACACACAGAGGTTAGACACACATTCAATCACAGATACAGACACAGATATGAAGCCAGACACTCACACACACACACAGAGATGTAGATAGAGTGGCTACAAAGAGCAAGATTTTCTGATAGAATAACACCAATTCAATACTTTTGACTTTGGCAATACTTCAGAAAAACAAAAGTTTGGACTTACCTTAACCTAAAGGGAAGAATGTGAACAGTGATATTAGAGAAGAACATCTCATGGGAGTGTCATAGAGCAACAATAGAGACAGACTAACATATGAACACAGATGTACACACAGAAGGTACAAACATCTGCTCACAGACACAAATATGAACCCAGACACTCACACACACAGAGATGTAGATAGAGTGGCTACAAAGAGCAAGATTTTCTGATAGAATATCACCAGTTCAGTACTTTTGACTTTGGCAATACTTCAGAAAAACAAAAGCTTGGACTTGCGTGAAAAGGAACAGCTTGATGCTAAAGAGAAGATTTAGAATTGTGATTTTAGAGAAGAACTAGAGAATGACACTGAAGACCTGGCTCTTCTCCAAAACATAACCCCGTCCCCTTCGTGGCACTCTCACACCTAACCTCTCTTCTTTCTTACTTATATAATTCCATTGGAGTTCCGTTCCTTCCCTAACCTTGTAAACCATGTCGAGCTCCATCTGCGGAGATGATGCGGTATATAAACCCAAGATTTAGTTTAGTTTAGTTTAGACACGGGGAAAAAATTTGACCCCGTCACTGCCCCGTCCCCAGCCCACCGTCCCCTTCACCACCCCGTCCCCGCCATTCCCTTCACTGCCCGGCACTGTCACCACCATCCCCTTCACCGCCCCGTCACCGTCCCCGCAGCATCCATATAAGTACTGCAATATTTAGCTTATGCCTTCCTTATAAATCAAAGTTCTGGCTGCTGAACTAGAGAAAGAGATGTTCAACTGGCAGGGCTTTGTTTATAAATTTTTATCAACACAACTAATATACTACTTTATCCTAAAGCAAAAAAAAAAAAAAAAAAAGAAAATAAATAAAATAAATTTTCAACCTTTGTTGTCTGGTTTCTGCTTTACTCATCTTCTCATTCAATTCCTTCCATCCACTGTGTGTCTTCTCTCTGCGTCTGCCATTTGCTCCGTTACTATGCCTCTCCCTTCACCCCTCCCCCCAATTTGTCTGGCACCCATCTTCTTCCCTCCGCTCCCCCATAGTCTGGCATCTGTCTTCTCCCCACTCTGTCTTCCACATTTCCCTTCAGGGTCTGTTCCTGTCCACCCTCCTTCAATGTCTGTTCTATTCCTTTCTACCACCATACTTCCTTCCTACTTCACCATCTGTTCTTTCTACCACCCTTCAGCTCCTCGCGCGCGGCCTATCTATCTATCTACCTTCCTCCCTCTTACTTTAAAAATAAAAAGAAATGATTTTTTTTAGCTACTAGAACAGGAGCTTTTGCTCAGTGCATTGTGCTGCGCTGTGTTGTGTTGTGCATTGCAGGGATTCTCAAGTTAGTGTTGTGTGATTTGAAAACCTGAGACTACTGTGAGAGTTCCTGCACTGTGTAGCTCAGATTCACAAAGAGCCACACAGTGCAAGGAGGAAAGGCTCCCACTTCTATGACCCTAGAAAAGAAGGTAAGTGAGTCTGAGGCCTAGCTGGGAAATGGAGGGAGTAGTTGCAAGGGGTAAGGGCTGGTTGATCACTAATTGGCATGCATGGGAGAGGGAGATTGACTGGATTGTTGTTTGTGAAGGATAAAGATTCTTTAACTGGCTTGTGGAAGTACATGATTTGTGCTACTGCTACTACTTATCATTGCTATAGTACTAGGCATACTCAGCACCGTACACTGCAAGATTTTATACAGACTGCAGATACCAATTGAATTTATTGGGATCCCAATGTAAAGCACATTACAGAAGTGCAGGTAAGATTACACAGACTTAGCTAACTATAGGGAGAGAAAAGCCATCGAGTAGGGAGCAACATGAGTTCACATAAGTCCAGGGCAATTGAAACCTCTAACATACTTCGTATGGTATAGTGATAATATGCTCAGAGGTATTTTACATGTGTCTAACCTCTCTCTTATCCCCATGTTCTTTCTAAAATAAGTTATAACTGTAGTGAGCTGGCATTCATCTCTGGCTGGCAAAAGTGGGCTTACAATCTTTTGTCAGTTTTATACAAGGAAATAGACAAGCATAAGAGCCAGGAACACGCGCGATCACGTGGTCCAGCAGCCCCCATCCACCCAATCGCTGCGTTCTGCCATCTCCCTCCCTGCACCTCACTTCAGATGCAGAGTTTGCCGGTTTTCTTTATCGCCCAGCCGCACGTGTTCAAAAAGCCGCTGCTCAGTTGTTCAATATTCTCCTCTGACGCAACCGGAAACAGGAAGTTGCAGGAGAGGAGAAGATGGAACAACTCGAGCAGCCGCGCATATCAGGGATCAGGGAACACGCGGCGAGAGTGTGCATGCTAGATATATACAGTGGTACCTTGGATTACGAGCATAATCCGTTCCAGGAGCATGCAGGTAATCCAAAATGCTCGTTTATCAAAGCGAGTTTCCCATAGGAAATAATGGAAACTCGCTTTGATACGTTCCCACCCCCCGAGGCCAGCGGCGCTGCTCTATCCTCCCCCACGAGAACCGCCATTATTCCCCCTGAAGGCCACCACTGCGATCCGGCACCCTCCCCCCCGCAATCCAGCCCCCTCCCCTTCCTGCTATCCGCCCCCCCCCCCCGCGATTCAGCACCCCCCCCCCGTCGTGATTCTGCACCCCCCCGTCATGATTCAGCACCCCCATCACGATTGGGCACCCCCCCCCCGCCGCTTCTTACTGTCATCCGGGCCTGGGCACCGCACCGGCACCTGCATGTCCTGTGCGTTGGTGCCGGTGCCCGAAGATCGGCCTCCTCTTCTTGCTGGGCCTTGAGCATCTGCGCATGCTCAAGGCTTGTGAGTTCACGCTCTCTCTGAGATTCTCGGAGATCTCGGAGAGAACGTGAACTTATATGAAAAGGAACAGCTTGAGGCTAAAGAGAAGATTTAGAGTTGTGATTTTAGAGAAGAAGGGGTACGCCACTACCTAGGATAGGGGTAGGGCCGAAGCCAGATCAGGTCTTCAGGATATCCACAATAAATATGCATGAGATAGATTTGCATCTCAAGGAGGCAGTGCATGCAAATCCGTCTCATACATATTCATTGTGGATATCCTGAGAACCTGACCTGGCTCTGGCTCTCGAGGACCGGAATTGCCTACCCCTGTCCTCCCTGTCCTAGGACAAGCAGGATGAGTCAGTCATATATGGGTAATGTCCCATCAGCTCCCATTTTCGGATAAGCTCTCCTATAGCTTACAGAGATTTTTTTCTCTCTCTGAACACGTGCAGTGTCCAGGGCCCCACTGGGCAGGCCCGAGCACCACCCATTTCCTCCTGCTTCCCCATAATCCCCAGTCTTTAGTCTCCACCCGTTCCCATTGGTGGGATTTTCTACAGATCTCCATTACAACTTTTCTACTCATCACTTGAAGATGCCTGAATCATCAAAGAAATGCCTGGGATGCAGGAGAAGGATGAATGCACTGGATCCTCATGAATTGTACGTCCGCTGATTGGATCTGGCGCACGAAGACCAGCCCTTCTTGCATTGTGCCAGCCTGTTTTCGCGAGCAAGCATGCTGAGGAAGAGGGCATTGAGAAACTCCATGAAAAGGAGAGAAGCCTGCAAATCAGCCTGCACGAGCCAGCCTGATCGGAAGGCAGCAACGGGTGATGTAAAATCGGCAGAGGTTAGGAGCCTCCAGGATGTCCTGGCCCAGCAACTCCCCCACTGTCTGCATCCTGCCCTGAGCCCCTGCAGGCAGATGAACAAGGTAAGTCCCTGTATGCAGACGATAGCGGTTCCCCCTATCTGCCTGCTTTGGAAAACTTCTGAGAACTCCTGCAGCCATGAGGGTTATGCCCCTCCAACCTCCCGATCTGAAAAAAAGAAACTCAATGTTTCTTTCCCTCATGGGGACCAGCAGACCTCTACCACCTCCCTGAAACCACCCCCATCCCTGGGATGACCCTCATGTCGGGAAAAACCTCTGCAGCACCTGAGTCTGCCTTTCCCTATTTCTTCCCTCTCTGAGAACTCCATTAAGCTCCGGAGTTCAGCCATGTGCAGGGCAGTTGGCAACCAATTCCAGAAGTGTCCCTCCTTCCTTCCTCAACCACCAGCCATGATGGAAACTGCTGGCAACCAATTGCAGCACAGACTTTCCCTTCCTCCCTGGCAACAGGGGCAGTCCCGGGGAGCTCTCCACAGAGTGTGGGCGCTGATGTCATCAGTGATGCGGCATGTCAGACCACGCCTCCCCAATGATGGGGGTTGAAACTCCTCAGCCTCAGGAACTTGGGCAGAAAGTGCTTTTCCACAGCTCACAGCCAGAAGTAAAGGCGTATGCAGCGCTGTACAGTTTAACTTACAATAGACAGTCCCTGCTCAGAAAAGTTTACAATCACAGCAGTAGAAGCCCACGCAAGAGGCACCATCACCATTCTTCCTCTGCCTCCAGGCATAGCAGATAATGTAGCCAGGGACACTGGCACAGACAAGGGGTGCATCCTGCCCCTCTCTGCAGGCTCAGCCACTCACAGGAATGACCCCAGAGAATGTCAGCAGGGTATGTAGAGCCACCCAACCAGTCAAGCGGAGCAGCACATGAACCTGCAAACCACCAGAGTTGGTCCAGCAGCAGCAGTTAATCCTCCTGCTGACCCAGCTCCTCTCTCAGCGGGCAACACTCCCCCAATGCCCAACAGCATGGCATGTTCCAGTGGAAAGCCATGCACCTAAGCAACAGAGGAACAGCCAATCAGCAGACAGAACAAGGAGCAGCAAACCAGCCTTCAGCCATGCCCACGAGTCACAACCCACAACCCCCTCCCCCCAAAAAAAAAAATGAGGACCTAACCTAACCCAAGTTCCTCTAGAAACTCACAGCCCTTCTCCAGATCCATGTGGGTGGACCACCAGAACCCAAGACAGACTCCTACAATGCCTGGACAACTCGAGGCAGGCAGTGGAGATTCTGGTCCTCAAAAACCTCCTGGACTGCAGAGACAAATTCATACTATCATTCCCCTCTTTAAAAGGCATCTCCCATACAGGAAAACTTGGAACATCCCTCTTCTTCAAGATCACCGAGCTATGGAACAGCTTATCTGCCCCTCTTCGAAGTTCGCCCTCCCTCCAACGCTTCAGAAAACATTTGAAAACTTGGCTTTTCTCTAAAATGTAACCACTCCCTCCCTCTCCACCCTACTTAGTCCCCTCCTTCTTTCCTTTCCACCAAGCCCTTCTTCTTCCCTTTGGAGTTCCTTTCTTTAGTAATTCCTGTAAACCGTGTCGAGCTCTACTTCCATGGAGATGATGCGGTATACAAACTTAAGGTTTAGTTTAGTTCAGTTTAGACAAGATTTGGCAGACCTCTTCCTCAGGGCAACCAACATCTAAGAGACTGGAAGTGAAGTACCACATCCTTCTGGTCCCAGGATTCGACAAACCACAGCATTCACACAAGTCCATTTTGGTAGCCTCGGCGCTCAAGAGAAACAAGACAGCATGACCCCCCTCCAACGCCAGATCCAGATGCAGCTTTATCAGGAGGCCATAGAGAGAAATATAAAACAGGGCCTCCAGGTCGCCACCAGTAGTCCAGTAGACTCTCTCACCCCTCCTCCATGAGTTAGAGGAATGCAGCAAGCACCTCTTCAAGGCAGCCTTTGACATCTTTGAAAAATCCAGCCGCACAGGGGGAGCAGCCATCCTAGCCCAGCGCTTAGCCTAGCTTTGTGCCCCGGCGCTTCATGATGACTACCACGAGTCTCTAGCAATTGCACCATGCACAGGAGATAACCTGTTCAGAGACAAGGTTAAGGAGACAGTCGACCCAACAACAGCATGCTAGCAGCAGTCAGGGCCCCAGAGCTCACAACAGTGCAATAACTCCGATGCAAACAAGCGCCACCCAAGGGACTGGGGCAACCAGCTACGAGGGTGGGGTATGTTAAGGCAAACCCTTTTACTCCGATAGCAACCAGAGGCAGGGGAAGCAGCAGGGAGCCCTCAATGGCTATCCCACACCAGCTGGCTGATTGGGAAATGGAAGACGTTAGCCCAGAGCCAGGGAGTTCTGGGGAGAAAACTTGTTCACACGTCCCCATGCAGTGGAAAAGCAGCTCACCTTCAGAGCTGGAGGGAGAGGACAGCATGGAGTTGTAACCCCAGCACAGCAGGTGGGAAGTTTCCTAATTTTTTTAGAATTATACTTTGTTTTGTGAGTGTGTTGTGCTAGCACCTGAGGAACAGGAGGAAAAGGAAAGCCTGTGTTTTTTGCCTTTTTGTATGTTTTATGCTTGGGGATTGTGTGACCCAGGGAAGTGGCTACAAACCCAGAACTGGTCTTTCAAATTGACACACCTGTGAGAACTGGAGCTCTGGGGAGGGTTCCAGGGAAAGGAAAAGTTTCTTTGGGTTTTATTTTTTTTCCTCTGGGATCAGAGCTGTTTCTTCAGCACTGCTTGCCCCCAGGACTGTTCTATGAAAGATTACAGCAGTGAAGCCTTACAGAAGGGGAGTGATATCTCTGTTTTGGATTATGTTTTTTTTTCTCTCCTGAAGAGCAGAGCCACCGGCAAGCCCAGGACGGGGCTGCTGTATTAGCACTGTGTGTGGAAAAAACCCAGATCTTCTAGGTTTGCTTTTTTTTTTCTTTTTCTTCTGTGTATGGCAAAGTTTGTAAGTTTGCCTGAGCCTGGAAACTAGATTCTTATTTGAACTATTGAGAGCACTAAAGCACAAGAATCCTATTTTTGATTATTGCTCATTTTTGCCATCTGACATGAATTTGACTTTGATGAAGCCACATGAATTAAACTGAGAACTGGTTTTTGTTTTGAAACCCAGTGTGGTGAACTTTATTTATGCACTCAGCTAAGAAAACAGCAGTGGGTGTGGAAACCACCTGCGGAGTCCAGTTCACAAACATTTACTTCTTGTGGCACGGGGCCCTGAGTGTGTCACTCTGGCCGAACCAAATGTCCCTGCCACACACCCTAAAGGGAAGAACTATCAGTAATTTTAGAGCAGAACCTCTCATGGGAACGTTACAAAGTAGAAACTCACTGTATTGGGATCAATCAACAGAGGCAGACAAACAAATGAATACACACATAGATTTAGACAGACATACAATCACAGATACAGACTCAGATATGAAGCCAGACACTCACACACACACACACACAGATGTAGATACCGTGGCTACAAAGAGCAAGATTTTCTGATACAATAACACCAGTTCAATACTTTTGACTTTAACAATAGTTCAAAAACACAAAAGCTTGGACTTATCTGAGGAGGATGAGGCTAAAGAGAAGATTTAGAGCAGAGATTTTAGAGAAGAACGTTACAAAGCAGCAGCCCACTGTATTAGGATCAATCAACTGAGGCAGACAAACAAATGAACACACACAGAGATTTAGACAGACATACAATCACAGATACAGACACAGATATGAAGCCAGACACTCACACACACAGAGAGAGATGTACCGTGGCTACAAAGAGCAAGATTTTCTGATAGAATAACACCAATTCAATACTGTTGACTTTGGCAATACTTCAGAAAAACAAAAGCTTGGACTTACCTTATGGTCATGCTAAAGGGAAGAATGTGAACAGTGATATTAGAGAATAATATCTCATGGGAGTGTGATAGAGCAACAATAGAGATAGACTAACATATAAACACAGATGTACACACAGAAGGTACAAACATCTGCTCACAGACACAAATAACACCAATTCAATACTGTTGACTTTGGCAATACTTCAGAAAAACAAAAGCTTGGACTTACCTTACGGTCATGCTAAAGGGAAGAATGTGAACAGTGATATTAGAGAATAATATCTCATGGGAGTGTGATAGAGCAACAATAGAGATAGACTAACATATAAACACAGATGTACACACAGAAGGTACAAACATCTGCTCACAGACACAAATAACACCAATTCAATACTGTTGACTTTGGCAATACTTCAGAAAAACAAAAGCTTGGACTTACCTTATGGTCATGCTAAAGGGAAGAATGTGAACAGTGATATTAGAGAATAATATCTCATGGGAGTGTGATAGAGCAACAATAGAGATAGACAAACATATGAACACAGATGTACACACTGGAGGTACAAACATCTGCTCACAGACACAAATATGAACCCAGACACTAAAACACACAGAGATGTAGATAGAGTGGCTACAAAGAGCAAGATTTTCTGATAGAATAACACCAATTCAATACTTTTGACTTTGACAATACTTCAGAAAAACAAAAGCTTGGACTTACCCCTTTTCCACCCTAAAGGGAAGAATGTGAACAGTGATATTAGAGAAGAACATCTCATGGGAGTGTCATAGAGCAACAATAGAGACAGACAAACATATGAACACAGATGTACACACTAGAGGTACAAACATTTGCTCACAGACACAAATATGAACCCAGACACTAAAACACACAGAGATGTAGATAGAGTGGCTACAAAGAGCAAGATTTTCTGATAGAATAACACCAATTCAATACTTTTGACTTTGGCAATACTTCAGAAAAACAAAAGCTTGGACTTGTGTGAAAAGGAACAGCTTGATGCTAAAGAGAAGATTTACAGTTGTGATTTTAGAGAATAACCTCTCATGTGAACGTTACAAAGCAGCAACTCATTGTATTTGGATCAAACAACAGAGGCAGACAAACATATGAACACACACAAAGAGGTAGGCACATATATGTTCACAGATACAGACACGGCACACACTCACAGATGTAGATACCATGGCTAAAAGAACAAGATTTCTGGATACAGTAACACCAAAAGATTAGGCTTACCACAATGTCAGTACCCTGATTGTAAATGCATTATGAGAATAAAAGAACTTCTGCTATTTCCATCATTGGAGTAACACTGCGGAACAAATTAACTGGACCGCTAAGGGCTCTATCTGATATTCAGAAGTTCACAAAATGCTTATAACTACACTATCTAGAGAAGCATTTCAATAAAAGATGTATTGCCTAATGCTGGTTTTATGATGAACTGTACTGTGAGGGTCTACGAAACTATGGCGTTTTAAGATGTAACTACTCATCTATACTTTAAGATATTTCTAAAAGCCTTGTTTGTTCCATTTTGTGTATGTTACTCTTGTAAGGCCGCCTAGGAAAATTTTTTAAATAAATAAGAATGAGAGCAGTGAATCACTTTATTGACATTCATCAATAGAGGTAGACAGAGTGGCTGCCAAAGAGGAAGATTATTGGTGACTGTTAATGTTTTTTATATTAAGAAAGCCAAGGACCCAATAAAACCCCTGAGGAAGGCATTTTTCTAGAAGTTGGCCTGTGTTTGGCTTTTATCTTGTGTGTCACTTGTGACTATATATATCCTTTTTGGATGGTTTTAAAGATTATTGTTTTGAAGTCATTTGGGGACTGCTATATCTACAATGTTATATCTTCAATGCTATATCTACAATGTTTTTGTTGTTTTGCTGCTTCATCTCCTTTCTGTAACATTTTGTTCTTTTGTCCTAACCATTACTGGTGCAAGATATGGTGTTCAGTTCTGATGAATCTGAGATTTTCAAACAAATCTCTGTAACTCTAGGTGATGTAATGGGCCTCTTGGACAAACTGAACAGTAGCAAATCAACTGGACTGGATGATATACCCAGAGTGCTGATAAAAATGAAAAATGAAATTTCAAATCTATTGTTGGTAATTTGTAATTTTTCATTAAAATGCAGCATAGTACCAGAAAATAGAGGGTGGCCAACTTAATGCTGATTTTTAAAAAGTGTTCCAAAGGTGTTCTGGTAAAGTATAGACCTGTGAGGCTGATGTCAGTGCTGGGCAAAATGGTAGAGATTATTATAAAGAACAAAATGACAAAATCTTGTATGCATGGATTAATGAAAGAAAGCCAACATGGATTTAGACAATCTGCTGCATTTCTTTGAAGGTATGAATGAATATGCGGATAAAGGTGAGCCATTTGATCAAGTTGAAGTTTATTTAAAATTTGATTAAACGCCTATCTTGAATTCTAGATAAAATACAATAGTAAAAAAAAGGGGGAATACAAAATTAAAACAAAGCCATATACAAACTAAATACAAAGCGAAAAATGACAAATAACAAGAGGGAAAGAGCAGGAACCACAATAAAGTTTAGGCCAGAAGACATTAACAAAAAAAACAATGGGAATAAAGGAAAACAAATTCAATACTGCTGAATACATTTTGACAGGAATAAAAAGAAGAAAGAAGTTAAAAAAGAAAAAGTAAGATTAATGTACAAAAGCGTCTTTAAAAATGAAACATTTCAATGCCCCTTTAAATTTCTCTAAATTTGTTTCCGCTCTTATGTGTAAAAGCAAGGAGTTTCAAATCATGAGAACGGTCATTGAGAATCTTGTCCTACGACGAGTACTGATAATCTTTAATGAGGGTACGAAAAATAGATGTTGAGTTGTAGAATGAGAGCAGTGATTGTAGACAAGAACTTCTCATGGGAAAGTCCTAGAGCAGCAAAGTAATTTTAATGGCATCAATCAATAGAAATAGACACATATATGCTCACCGATATAGACACAGATATGAACACAGACACGCAAATTTACACAGAGGTAGACAGATTGGCTACAAAGAGCAACATTTACTGACACAATAAAACCAATTTGATTCTTTTGACGTCGGCAATAGTTCAGAAAAACAAAAGCTTGCACTTACATTACCAGAAGCAGCAGGAGCCTAAGAGAAGATTTAGAGCAGTGATTTTAGAGAAGAACTTCTCATGTGAAAGTCCTAGAGCAGCAAAGTCACTTTAATGGCATCAAACAATAGAGGTAGACACACATATGCTCACCCACTCCGACATAGATATGAACCCAGATATGCAAATTCACACAGAGATAGACACAGTGGCTACAGAGATCTATATTTTCTGATAAAGTTCCATCTGTTTAATACTTTATACTTTTGCAATAGATCAGAAGAAATCAAGTTTGGACTTACTTGACCGGTACCTGTGGTGTTAGTCTAAATAGAAGAATGAGATCATTGATTTTAGAGAAGAATTTCTCACAGGAAACTCACAAAGCAGCAAAGTTGAGATCAGTCAATAGAGACAGACAAACATATGAACACACACAAAGAGGTAGGCATATATATGTTCACAGATACAGACACGGCACACACACACAGATGTAGATACCGTGGCTAAAAGAACAAGATTTCTGGATACAGTAGCACCAAAAGATTAGGTTTACCATAATGTCAGTACCCTGATTGTAAATGCATTATGAGAATAAAAGAACTTCTGCTATTTCCATCATTGGAGTAACGCTGCGGAACTAATTAACTGGACCGCTAACGGCTCTATCTGATATTCAGAAGTTCACAAAATGCTTAAAACTACACTATTTAGAGAAGCATTTCAATAAAAGATGTATTGCCATATGCTGGTTTTATGATGAACTGTACTGTGAGGGTCTACGAAACTATGGCGTTTTAAGATGTAACTACTCATCTGTAATTTAAGATATTTACAAATGCCTTGTTTGTTCCATTTTGTGTATGTTACTCTTGTAAGGCCGCCTAGGAAAATTTTTTAAATAAATAAGAATGAGAGCAGTGAATCACTTTATTGACATTCATCAATAGAGGTAGACACAGTGGCTGCCAAAGAAGAAGATTATTGGTGACTGTTAATGTTTTTTATATTAAGAAAGCCAAGGACCCAATAAAACCCCTGAGGAAGGCATTTTTCTAGAAGTTGGCCTGTGTTGGCTTTTATCTTGTGTGTCACTTGTGACTATATATATCCTTTTTGGATGGTTTTTAAGATTATTGTTTTGAAGTCATTTGGGGACTGCTATATCTACAATGTTATATCTTCAATGCTATATCTACAATGTTTTTGTTGTTTTGCTGCTTCATCTCCTTTGTGTAACATTTTGTTCTTTTGTCTTAACCATTACTGGTGCAAGATATGGTGTTCAGTTCTGATGAATCTGAGATTTTCAAACAAATCTCTGTAACTCTAGGTGATGAAATGGGCCTCTTGGACAAACTGAACAGTAGCAAATCAACTGGACCGGTTGGTATACATCCCAGAGTGCTGATAAAAATGAAAAATGAAATTGCAGATCTATTGTTGGTAATTTGCAATTTTTCATTAAAATGCAGCATAGTACCAGAAAATAGAGGGTGGCCAACTTAATGCTGATTTTTAAAATGTTTTCCAAGGTGTTCTGGGAAACTATAGGCCTGTGAGGCTGATGTCAGTGCTGGGCAAAATGGTAGAGATTATTATAAAGAACAAAATGACAAAATCTTGTATGCATGGATTAATGAAAGAAAGCCAACATGGATTTAGTCAATCTGCTGCATTTCTTTGAAGGTATGAATGAATATGCGGATAAAGGTGAGCCATTTGATCAAGTTGAAGTTTATTTAAAATTTGATTAAACGCCTATCTTGAATTCTAGATAAAATACAATAGTAAAAAAAGGGGGAATACAAAATTAAAACAAAGCCATATACAAACTAAATACAAAGCGAAAAATGACAAATAACAAGAGGGAAAGAGCAGGAACCACAATAAAGTTTAGGCAAGAAGACATTAACAAAAAAAAACAATGGGAATAAAGGAAAACAAATTCAATACTGCTGAATACATTTTGACAGGAATAAAAAGAAGAAAGTAGTTAAAAAAGAAAAAGTAAGATTAATGTACAAAAGCGTCTTTAAAAATGAAACATTTCAATGCCCCTTTAAATTTCTCTAAATTTGTTTCCGCTCTTATGTGTAAAAGCAAGGAGTTTCAAATCATGAGAACGGTCATTGAGAATCTTGTCCTACGACGAGTACTGATAATCTTTAATGAGGGTACGAAAAATAGATGTTGAGTTGTAGAATGAGAGCAGTGATTGTAGACAAGAACTTCTCATGGGAAAGTCCTAGAGCAGCAAAGTAATTTTAATGGCATCAATCAATAGAAATAGACACAGATATGAACACAGACACGCAAATTTACACAGAGGTAGACAGATTGGCTACAAAGAGCAACATTTACTGACACAATAAAACCAATTTGATTCTTTTGACGTCGGCAATAGTTCAGAAAAACAAAAGCTTGCACTTACATTACCAGAAGCAGCAGGAGCCTAAGAGAAGATTTAGAGCAGTGATTTTAGAGAAGAACTTCTCATGTGAAAGTCCTAGAGCAGCAAAGTCACTTTAATGGCATCAAACAATAGAGGTAGACACACATATGCTCACCCACTCCGACATAGATATGAACCCAGATATGCAAATTCACACAGAGATAGACACAGTGGCTACAGAGATCTATATTTTCTGATAAAGTTCCATCTGTTTAATACTTTATACTTTTGCAATAGATCAGAAGAAATCAAGTTTGGACTTACTTGACCGGTACCTGTGGTGTTAGTCTAAATAGAAGAATGAGATCATTGATTTTAGAGAAGAATTTCTCACAGGAAACTCACAAAGCAGCAAAGTTGAGATCAGTCAATAGAGACAGACAAACATATGAACACACACAAAGAGGTAGGCATATATATGTTCACAGATACAGACACGGCACACACACACAGATGTAGATACCGTGGCTAAAAGAACAAGATTTCTGGATACAGTAGCACCAAAAGATTAGGTTTACCATAATGTCAGTACCCTGATTGTAAATGCATTATGAGAATAAAAGAACTTCTGCTATTTCCATCATTGGAGTAACGCTGCGGAACTAATTAACTGGACCGCTAACGGCTCTATCTGATATTCAGAAGTTCACAAAATGCTTAAAACTACACTATTTAGAGAAGCATTTCAATAAAAGATGTATTGCCATATGCTGGTTTTATGATGAACTGTACTGTGAGGGTCTACGAAACTATGGCGTTTTAAGATGTAACTACTCATCTGTAATTTAAGATATTTCCAAATGCCTTGTTTGTTCCATTTTGTGTATGTTACTCTTGTAAGGCCGCCTAGGAAAATTTTTTAAATAAATAAGAATGAGAGCAGTGAATCACTTTATTGACATTCATCAATAGAGGTAGACACAGTGGCTGCCAAAGAAGAAGATTATTGGTGACTGTTAATGTTTTTTATATTAAGAAAGCCAAGGACCCAATAAAACCCCTGAGGAAGGCATTTTTCTAGAAGTTGGCCTGTGTTGGCTTTTATCTTGTGTGTCACTTGTGACTATATATATCCTTTTTGGATGGTTTTAAGATTATTGTTTTGAAGTCATTTGGGGACTGCTATATCTACAATGTTATATCTTCAATGCTATATCTACAATGTTTTTGTTGTTTTGCTGCTTCATCTCCTTTGTGTAACATTTTGTTCTTTTGTCTTAACCATTACTGGTGCAAGATATGGTGTTCAGTTCTGATGAATCTGAGATTTTCAAACAAATCTCTGTAACTCTAGGTGATGAAATGGGCCTCTTGGACAAACTGAACAGTAGCAAATCAACTGGACCGGTTGGTATACATCCCAGAGTGCTGATAAAAATGAAAAATGAAATTGCAGATCTATTGTTGGTAATTTGCAATTTTTCATTAAAATGCAGCATAGTACCAGAAAATAGAGGGTGGCCAACTTAATGCTGATTTTTAAAATGTTTTCCAAGGTGTTCTGGGAAACTATAGGCCTGTGAGGCTGATGTCAGTGCTGGGCAAAATGGTAGAGATTATTATAAAGAACAAAATGACAAAATCTTGTATGCATGGATTAATGAAAGAAAGCCAACATGGATTTAGTCAATCTGCTGCATTTCTTTGAAGGTATGAATGAATATGCGGATAAAGGTGAGCCATTTGATCAAGTTGAAGTTTATTTAAAATTTGATTAAACGCCTATCTTGAATTCTAGATAAAATACAATAGTAAAAAAAGGGGGAATACAAAATTAAAACAAAGCCATATACAAACTAAATACAAAGCGAAAAATGACAAATAACAAGAGGGAAAGAGCAGGAACCACAATAAAGTTTAGGCAAGAAGACATTAACAAAAAAAAAACAATGGGAATAAAGGAAAACAAATTCAATACTGCTGAATACATTTTGACAGGAATAAAAAGAAGAAAGAAGTTAAAAAAGAAAAAGTAAGATTAATGTACAAAAGCGTCTTTAAAAATGAAACATTTCAATGCCCCTTTAAATTTCTCTAAATTTGTTTCCGCTCTTATGTGTAAAAGCAAGGAGTTTCAAATCATGAGAACGGTCATTGAGAATCTTGTCCTACGACGAGTACTGATAATCTTTAATGAGGGTACGAAAAATAGATGTTGAGTTGTAGAATGAGAGCAGTGATTGTAGACAAGAACTTCTCATGGGAAAGTCCTAGAGCAGCAAAGTAATTTTAATGGCATCAATCAATAGAAATAGACACAGATATGAACACAGACACGCAAATTTACACAGAGGTAGACAGATTGGCTACAAAGAGCAACATTTACTGACACAATAAAACCAATTTGATTCTTTTGACGTCGGCAATAGTTCAGAAAAAACAAAAGCTTGCACTTACATTACCAGAAGCAGCAGGAGCCTAAGAGAAGATTTAGAGCAGTGATTTTAGAGAAGAACTTCTCATGTGAAAGTCCTAGAGCAGCAAAGTCACTTTAATGGCATCAAACAATAGAGGTAGACACACATATGCTCACCCACTCCGACATAGATATGAACCCAGATATGCAAATTCACACAGAGATAGACACAGTGGCTACAGAGATCTATATTTTCTGATAAAGTTCCATCTGTTTAATACTTTATACTTTTGCAATAGATCAGAAGAAAATCAAGTTTGGACTTACTTGACCGGTACCTGTGGTGTTAGTCTAAATAGAAGAATGAGATCATTGATTTTAGAGAAGAATTTCTCACAGGAAACTCACAAAGCAGCAAAGTTGAGATCAGTCAATAGAGACAGACAAACATATGAACACACACAAAGAGGTAGGCATATATATGTTCACAGATACAGACACGGCACACACACACAGATGTAGATACCGTGGCTAAAAGAACAAGATTTCTGGATACAGTAGCACCAAAAGATTAGGTTTACCATAATGTCAGTACCCTGATTGTAAATGCATTATGAGAATAAAAGAACTTCTGCTATTTCCATCATTGGAGTAACGCTGCGGAACTAATTAACTGGACCGCTAACGGCTCTATCTGATATTCAGAAGTTCACAAAATGCTTAAAACTACACTATTTAGAGAAGCATTTCAATAAAAGATGTATTGCCATATGCTGGTTTTATGATGAACTGTACTGTGAGGGTCTACGAAACTATGGCGTTTTAAGATGTAACTACTCATCTGTAATTTAAGATATTTCCAAATGCCTTGTTTGTTCCATTTTGTGTATGTTACTCTTGTAAGGCCGCCTAGGAAAATTTTTTAAATAAATAAGAATGAGAGCAGTGAATCACTTTATTGACATTCATCAATAGAGGTAGACACAGTGGCTGCCAAAGAAGAAGATTATTGGTGACTGTTAATGTTTTTTATATTAAGAAAGCCAAGGACCCAATAAAACCCCTGAGGAAGGCATTTTTCTAGAAGTTGGCTTGTGTTTGGCTTTTATCTTGTGTGTCACTTGTGACTATATATATCCTTTTTGGATGGTTTTTAAGATTATTGTTTTGAAGTCATTTGGGGACTGCTATATCTACAATGTTATATCTTCAATGCTATATCTACAATGTTTTTGTTGTTTTGCTGCTTCATCTCCTTTGTGTAACATTTTGTTCTTTTGTCTTAACCATTACTGGTGCAAGATATGGTGTTCAGTTCTGATGAATCTGAGATTTTCAAACAAATCTCTGTAACTCTAGGTGATGAAATGGGCCTCTTGGACAAACTGAACAGTAGCAAATCAACTGGACCGGTTGGTATACATCCCAGAGTGCTGATAAAAATGAAAAATGAAATTGCAGATCTATTGTTGGTAATTTGCAATTTTTCATTAAAATGCAGCATAGTACCAGAAAATAGAGGGTGGCCAACTTAATGCTGATTTTAAAATGTTTCCAAGGGTGTTCGGGGAAACTATAGGCCTGTGAGGCTGATGTCAGTGCTGGCAAAATGGTAGAGATTAGTATAGAAAGAACAAAATGACAAAATCTTGTATGCATGAGTAATGAAAGAAAGCCAACATGGATTTAGTCAAGTCTGCTGCATTTCTTGAAGGTATGAATGAATATGCGGATAAAGGTGAGGCCATTTGATCAAGTTGAAGTTTATTATAAAAATTTGATTAAACGCCTATCTTGAATTCTAGATAAAATACAAGAGTAAAAAAAGGGGGAATACAAAATTAAAAGCAAAGCCAATACAAACTAAATACAAAGCGAAAATATGACAAATAACAAGAGGGAAAGAGCAGGAACCACAATAAAGTTTAGGCAAGAAGACATTAACAAAACAAAAACAATGGGAATAAAGAAGGACAAATTCAATACTGCTGAATACATTTTGACAGGAATAAAAAGAAGAAAGAAGTTAAAAAAGAAAAAGTAAGATTAATGTACAAAAGCGTCTTTAAAAAATGAAACATTTCAATGCCCCTTTAAATTTCTCTAAATTTGTTTCCGCTCTTATGTGTAAAAGCAAGGAGTTTCAAATCATGAGAACGGTCATTGAGAATCTTGTCCTACGACGAGTACTGATAATCTTAATGAGGGTACAAAAAAATAGATGTTGAGTTGTAGAAGTGAGAGCAGGTGATTGTAGACAAGAACTTCTCATGGGAAAGTCCTAGAGCAGCAAAGTAATTTTAATGGCATCAATCAATAGAAATAGACACATATATGCTCACCGATATAGACACAGATATGAACACAGACACGCAAATTTACACAGAGGTAGACAGATTGGCTACAAAGAGCAACAGTTACTGACACAATAAAACCAAATTTGATTCTTTTGACGTCGGCAATAGTTCAGAAAAGACAAAAGCTTGCACTTACATTACCAAAAGCAGCAGGAGCCTAAGAGAAGATTTAGAGCAGTGATTTTAGAGAAGAACTTCTCATGTGAAAGTCCTAGGAGGCAGCAAAGTCACTTTAATGGCATCAGAACAATAGAGGTAGACACACATAGCTCACCCACTATCCGACATAGATATGAACCCAGATATGCAAAATTCACACAGAGATAGACACAGTGGCTACAGAGATCTATATTTTCTGAATAAAGTTCCATCTGTTTAATACTTTATACTTTTGCAATAGATCAGAAGAAATCAAGTTTGGACTTACTTGACCGGCACCTGTGGTGTTAGTCTAAATAGAAGAATGAGATCATTGATTTTAGAGAAGAATTTCTCACAGGAAACTCACAAAGCAGCAAAGTTGAGATCAGTCAATAGAGACAGACAAACATATGAACACACACAAAGAGGTAGGCATATATATGTTCACAGATACAGACACGGCACACACACACAGATGTAGATACCGTGGCTAAAAGAACAAGATTTCTGGATACAGTAGCACCAAAAGATTAGGTTTACCATAATGTCAGTACCCTGATTGTAAATGCATTATGAGAATAAAAGAACTTCTGCTATTTCCATCATTGGAGTAACGCTGCGGAACTAATTAACTGGACCGCTAACGGCTCTATCTGATATTCAGAAGTTCACAAAATGCTTAAAACTACACTATTTAGAGAAGCATTTCAATAAAAGATGTATTGCCTAATGCTGGTTTTATGATGAACTGTACTGTGAGGGTCTACGAAACTATGGCGTTTTAAGATGTAACTACTCATCTGTAATTTAAGATATTTCTAAATGCCTTGTTTGTTCCATTTTGTGTATGTTACTCTTGTAAGGCCGCCTAGGAAAATTTTTTAAATAAATAAGAATGAGAGCAGTGAATCACTTTATTGACATTCATCAATAGAGGTAGACACAGTGGCTGCCAAAGAAGAAGATTATTGGTGACTGTTAATGTTTTTTATATTAAGAAAGCCAAGGACCCAATAAAACCCCTGAGGAAGGCATTTTTCTAGAAGTTGGCCTGTGTTGGCTTTTATCTTGTGTGTCACTTGTGACTATATATATCCTTTTTGGATGGTTTTTAAGATTATTGTTTTGAAGTCATTTGGGGACTGCTATATCTACAATGTTATATCTTCAATGCTATATCTACAATGTTTTTGTTGTTTTGCTGCTTCATCTCCTTTGTGTAACATTTTGTTCTTTTGTCTTAACCATTACTGGTGCAAGATATGGTGTTCAGTTCTGATGAATCTGAGATTTTCAAACAAATCTCTGTAACTCTAGGTGATGAAATGGGCCTCTTGGACAAACTGAACAGTAGCAAATCAACTGGACCGGTTGGTATACATCCCAGAGTGCTGATAAAAATGAAAAATGAAATTGCAGATCTATTGTTGGTAATTTGCAATTTTTCATTAAAATGCAGCATAGTACCAGAAAATAGAGGGTGGCCAACTTAATGCTGATTTTTAAAATGTTTTCCAAGGTGTTCTGGGAAACTATAGGCCTGTGAGGCTGATGTCAGTGCTGGGCAAAATGGTAGAGATTATTATAAAGAACAAAATGACAAAATCTTGTATGCATGGATTAATGAAAGAAAGCCAACATGGATTTAGTCAATCTGCTGCATTTCTTTGAAGGTATGAATGAATATGCGGATAAAGGTGAGCCATTTGATCAAGTTGAAGTTTATTTAAAATTTGATTAAACGCCTATCTTGAATTCTAGATAAAATACAATAGTAAAAAAAGGGGGAATACAAAATTAAAACAAAGCCATATACAAACTAAATACAAAGCGAAAAATGACAAATAACAAGAGGGAAAGAGCAGGAACCACAATAAAGTTTAGGCAAGAAGACATTAACAAAAAAAAACAATGGGAATAAAGGAAGACAAATTCAATACTGCTGAATACATTTTGACAGGAATAAAAAGAAGAAAGAAGTTAAAAAAGAAAAAGTAAGATTAATGTACAAAAGCGTCTTTAAAAATGAAACATTTCAATGCCCCTTTAAATTTCTCTAAATTTGTTTCCGCTCTTATGTGTAAAAGCAAGGAGTTTCAAATCATGAGAACGGTCATTGAGAATCTTGTCCTACGACGAGTACTGATAATCTTTAATGAGGGTACAAAAAATAGATGTTGAGTTGTAGAATGAGAGCAGTGATTGTAGACAAGAACTTCTCATGGGAAAGTCCTAGAGCAGCAAAGTAATTTTAATGGCATCAATCAATAGAAATAGACACATATATGCTCACCGATATAGACACAGATATGAACACAGACACGCAAATTTACACAGAGGTAGACAGATTGGCTACAAAGAGCAACATTTACTGACACAATAAAACCAATTTGATTCTTTTGACGTCGGCAATAGTTCAGAAAAACAAAAGCTTGCACTTACATTACCAGAAGCAGCAGGAGCCTAAGAGAAGATTTAGAGCAGTGATTTTAGAGAAGAACTTCTCATGTGAAAGTCCTAGAGCAGCAAAGTCACTTTAATGGCATCAAACAATAGAGGTAGACACACATATGCTCACCCACTCCGACATAGATATGAACCCAGATATGCAAATTCACACAGAGATAGACACAGTGGCTACAGAGATCTATATTTTCTGATAAAGTTCCATCTGTTTAATACTTTATACTTTTGCAATAGATCAGAAGAAATCAAGTTTGGACTTACTTGACCGGCACCTGTGGTGTTAGTCTAAATAGAAGAATGAGATCATTGATTTTAGAGAAGAATTTCTCACAGGAAACTCACAAAGCAGCAAAGTTGAGATCAGTCAATAGAGACAGACAAACATATGAACACACACAAAGAGGTAGGCATATATATGTTCACAGATACAGACACGGCACACACACACAGATGTAGATACCGTGGCTAAAAGAACAAGATTTCTGGATACAGTAGCACCAAAAGATTAGGTTTACCATAATGTCAGTACCCTGATTGTAAATGCATTATGAGAATAAAAGAACTTCTGCTATTTCCATCATTGGAGTAACGCTGCGGAACTAATTAACTGGACCGCTAACGGCTCTATCTGATATTCAGAAGTTCACAAAATGCTTAAAACTACACTATTTAGAGAAGCATTTCAATAAAAGATGTATTGCCTAATGCTGGTTTTATGATGAACTGTACTGTGAGGGTCTACGAAACTATGGCGTTTTAAGATGTAACTACTCATCTGTAATTTAAGATATTTCTAAATGCCTTGTTTGTTCCATTTTGTGTATGTTACTCTTGTAAGGCCGCCTAGGAAAATTTTTTAAATAAATAAGAATGAGAGCAGTGAATCACTTTATTGACATTCATCAATAGAGGTAGACACAGTGGCTGCCAAAGAAGAAGATTATTGGTGACTGTTAATGTTTTTTATATTAAGAAAGCCAAGGACCCAATAAAACCCCTGAGGAAGGCATTTTTCTAGAAGTTGGCCTGTGTTGGCTTTTATCTTGTGTGTCACTTGTGACTATATATATCCTTTTTGGATGGTTTTTAAGATTATTGTTTTGAAGTCATTTGGGGACTGCTATATCTACAATGTTATATCTTCAATGCTATATCTACAATGTTTTTGTTGTTTTGCTGCTTCATCTCCTTTGTGTAACATTTTGTTCTTTTGTCTTAACCATTACTGGTGCAAGATATGGTGTTCAGTTCTGATGAATCTGAGATTTTCAAACAAATCTCTGTAACTCTAGGTGATGAAATGGGCCTCTTGGACAAACTGAACAGTAGCAAATCAACTGGACCGGTTGGTATACATCCCAGAGTGCTGATAAAAATGAAAAATGAAATTGCAGATCTATTGTTGGTAATTTGCAATTTTTCATTAAAATGCAGCATAGTACCAGAAAATAGAGGGTGGCCAACTTAATGCTGATTTTTAAAATGTTTTCCAAGGTGTTCTGGGAAACTATAGGCCTGTGAGGCTGATGTCAGTGCTGGGCAAAATGGTAGAGATTATTATAAAGAACAAAATGACAAAATCTTGTATGCATGGATTAATGAAAGAAAGCCAACATGGATTTAGTCAATCTGCTGCATTTCTTTGAAGGTATGAATGAATATGCGGATAAAGGTGAGCCATTTGATCAAGTTGAAGTTTATTTAAAATTTGATTAAACGCCTATCTTGAATTCTAGATAAAATACAATAGTAAAAAAAGGGGGAATACAAAATTAAAACAAAGCCATATACAAACTAAATACAAAGCGAAAAATGACAAATAACAAGAGGGAAAGAGCAGGAACCACAATAAAGTTTAGGCAAGAAGACATTAACAAAAAAAACAATGGGAATAAAGGAAGACAAATTCAATACTGCTGAATACATTTTGACAGGAATAAAAAGAAGAAAGAAGTTAAAAAAGAAAAAGTAAGATTAATGTACAAAAGCGTCTTTAAAAATGAAACATTTCAATGCCCCTTTAAATTTCTCTAAATTTGTTTCCGCTCTTATGTGTAAAAGCAAGGAGTTTCAAATCATGAGAACGGTCATTGAGAATCTTGTCCTACGACGAGTACTGATAATCTTTAATGAGGGTACAAAAAATAGATGTTGAGTTGTAGAATGAGAGCAGTGATTGTAGACAAGAACTTCTCATGGGAAAGTCCTAGAGCAGCAAAGTAATTTTAATGGCATCAATCAATAGAAATAGACACATATATGCTCACCGATATAGACACAGATATGAACACAGACACGCAAATTTACACAGAGGTAGACAGATTGGCTACAAAGAGCAACATTTACTGACACAATAAAACCAATTTGATTCTTTTGACGTCGGCAATAGTTCAGAAAAACAAAAGCTTGCACTTACATTACCAGAAGCAGCAGGAGCCTAAGAGAAGATTTAGAGCAGTGATTTTAGAGAAGAACTTCTCATGTGAAAGTCCTAGAGCAGCAAAGTCACTTTAATGGCATCAAACAATAGAGGTAGACACACATATGCTCACCCACTCCGACATAGATATGAACCCAGATATGCAAATTCACACAGAGATAGACACAGTGGCTACAGAGATCTATATTTTCTGATAAAGTTCCATCTGTTTAATACTTTATACTTTTGCAATAGATCAGAAGAAATCAAGTTTGGACTTACTTGACCGGCACCTGTGGTGTTAGTCTAAATAGAAGAATGAGATCATTGATTTTAGAGAAGAATTTCTCACAGGAAACTCACAAAGCAGCAAAGTTGAGATCAGTCAATAGAGACAGACAAACATATGAACACACACAAAGAGGTAGGCATATATATGTTCACAGATACAGACACGGCACACACACACAGATGTAGATACCGTGGCTAAAAGAACAAGATTTCTGGATACAGTAGCACCAAAAGATTAGGTTTACCATAATGTCAGTACCCTGATTGTAAATGCATTATGAGAATAAAAGAACTTCTGCTATTTCCATCATTGGAGTAACGCTGCGGAACTAATTAACTGGACCGCTAACGGCTCTATCTGATATTCAGAAGTTCACAAAATGCTTAAAACTACACTATTTAGAGAAGCATTTCAATAAAAGATGTATTGCCTAATGCTGGTTTTATGATGAACTGTACTGTGAGGGTCTACGAAACTATGGCGTTTTAAGATGTAACTACTCATCTGTAATTTAAGATATTTCTAAATGCCTTGTTTGTTCCATTTTGTGTATGTTACTCTTGTAAGGCCGCCTAGGAAAATTTTTTAAATAAATAAGAATGAGAGCAGTGAATCACTTTATTGACATTCATCAATAGAGGTAGACACAGTGGCTGCCAAAGAAGAAGATTATTGGTGACTGTTAATGTTTTTTATATTAAGAAAGCCAAGGACCCAATAAAACCCCTGAGGAAGGCATTTTTCTAGAAGTTGGCCTGTGTTGGCTTTTATCTTGTGTGTCACTTGTGACTATATATATCCTTTTTGGATGGTTTTTAAGATTATTGTTTTGAAGTCATTTGGGGACTGCTATATCTACAATGTTATATCTTCAATGCTATATCTACAATGTTTTTGTTGTTTTGCTGCTTCATCTCCTTTGTGTAACATTTTGTTCTTTTGTCTTAACCATTACTGGTGCAAGATATGGTGTTCAGTTCTGATGAATCTGAGATTTTCAAACAAATCTCTGTAACTCTAGGTGATGAAATGGGCCTCTTGGACAAACTGAACAGTAGCAAATCAACTGGACCGGTTGGTATACATCCCAGAGTGCTGATAAAAATGAAAAATGAAATTGCAGATCTATTGTTGGTAATTTGCAATTTTTCATTAAAATGCAGCATAGTACCAGAAAATAGAGGGTGGCCAACTTAATGCTGATTTTTAAAATGTTTTCCAAGGTGTTCTGGGAAACTATAGGCCTGTGAGGCTGATGTCAGTGCTGGGCAAAATGGTAGAGATTATTATAAAGAACAAAATGACAAAATCTTGTATGCATGGATTAATGAAAGAAAGCCAACATGGATTTAGTCAATCTGCTGCATTTCTTTGAAGGTATGAATGAATATGCGGATAAAGGTGAGCCATTTGATCAAGTTGAAGTTTATTTAAAATTTGATTAAACGCCTATCTTGAATTCTAGATAAAATACAATAGTAAAAAAAGGGGGAATACAAAATTAAAACAAAGCCATATACAAACTAAATACAAAGCGAAAAATGACAAATAACAAGAGGGAAAGAGCAGGAACCACAATAAAGTTTAGGCAAGAAGACATTAACAAAAAAAAACAATGGGAATAAAGGAAGACAAATTCAATACTGCTGAATACATTTTGACAGGAATAAAAAGAAGAAAGAAGTTAAAAAAGAAAAAGTAAGATTAATGTACAAAAGCGTCTTTAAAAATGAAACATTTCAATGCCCCTTTAAATTTCTCTAAATTTGTTTCCGCTCTTATGTGTAAAAGCAAGGAGTTTCAAATCATGAGAACGGTCATTGAGAATCTTGTCCTACGACGAGTACTGATAATCTTTAATGAGGGTACAAAAAATAGATGTTGAGTTGTAGAATGAGAGCAGTGATTGTAGACAAGAACTTCTCATGGGAAAGTCCTAGAGCAGCAAAGTAATTTTAATGGCATCAATCAATAGAAATAGACACATATATGCTCACCGATATAGACACAGATATGAACACAGACACGCAAATTTACACAGAGGTAGACAGATTGGCTACAAAGAGCAACATTTACTGACACAATAAAACCAATTTGATTCTTTTGACGTCGGCAATAGTTCAGAAAAACAAAAGCTTGCACTTACATTACCAGAAGCAGCAGGAGCCTAAGAGAAGATTTAGAGCAGTGATTTTAGAGAAGAACTTCTCATGTGAAAGTCCTAGAGCAGCAAAGTCACTTTAATGGCATCAAACAATAGAGGTAGACACACATATGCTCACCCACTCCGACATAGATATGAACCCAGATATGCAAATTCACACAGAGATAGACACAGTGGCTACAGAGATCTATATTTTCTGATAAAGTTCCATCTGTTTAATACTTTATACTTTTGCAATAGATCAGAAGAAATCAAGTTTGGACTTACTTGACCGGCACCTGTGGTGTTAGTCTAAATAGAAGAATGAGATCATTGATTTTAGAGAAGAATTTCTCACAGGAAACTCACAAAGCAGCAAAGTTGAGATCAGTCAATAGAGACAGACAAACATATGAACACACACAAAGAGGTAGGCATATATATGTTCACAGATACAGACACGGCACACACACACAGATGTAGATACCGTGGCTAAAAGAACAAGATTTCTGGATACAGTAGCACCAAAAGATTAGGTTTACCATAATGTCAGTACCCTGATTGTAAATGCATTATGAGAATAAAAGAACTTCTGCTATTTCCATCATTGGAGTAACGCTGCGGAACTAATTAACTGGACCGCTAACGGCTCTATCTGATATTCAGAAGTTCACAAAATGCTTAAAACTACACTATTTAGAGAAGCATTTCAATAAAAGATGTATTGCCTAATGCTGGTTTTATGATGAACTGTACTGTGAGGGTCTACGAAACTATGGCGTTTTAAGATGTAACTACTCATCTGTAATTTAAGATATTTCTAAATGCCTTGTTTGTTCCATTTTGTGTATGTTACTCTTGTAAGGCCGCCTAGGAAAATTTTTTAAATAAATAAGAATGAGAGCAGTGAATCACTTTATTGACATTCATCAATAGAGGTAGACACAGTGGCTGCCAAAGAAGAAGATTATTGGTGACTGTTAATGTTTTTTATATTAAGAAAGCCAAGGACCCAATAAAACCCCTGAGGAAGGCATTTTTCTAGAAGTTGGCCTGTGTTGGCTTTTATCTTGTGTGTCACTTGTGACTATATATATCCTTTTTGGATGGTTTTTAAGATTATTGTTTTGAAGTCATTTGGGGACTGCTATATCTACAATGTTATATCTTCAATGCTATATCTACAATGTTTTTGTTGTTTTGCTGCTTCATCTCCTTTGTGTAACATTTTGTTCTTTTGTCTTAACCATTACTGGTGCAAGATATGGTGTTCAGTTCTGATGAATCTGAGATTTTCAAACAAATCTCTGTAACTCTAGGTGATGAAATGGGCCTCTTGGACAAACTGAACAGTAGCAAATCAACTGGACCGGTTGGTATACATCCCAGAGTGCTGATAAAAATGAAAAATGAAATTGCAGATCTATTGTTGGTAATTTGCAATTTTTCATTAAAATGCAGCATAGTACCAGAAAATAGAGGGTGGCCAACTTAATGCTGATTTTTAAAATGTTTTCCAAGGTGTTCTGGGAAACTATAGGCCTGTGAGGCTGATGTCAGTGCTGGGCAAAATGGTAGAGATTATTATAAAGAACAAAATGACAAAATCTTGTATGCATGGATTAATGAAAGAAAGCCAACATGGATTTAGTCAATCTGCTGCATTTCTTTGAAGGTATGAATGAATATGCGGATAAAGGTGAGCCATTTGATCAAGTTGAAGTTTATTTAAAATTTGATTAAACGCCTATCTTGAATTCTAGATAAAATACAATAGTAAAAAAAGGGGGAATACAAAATTAAAACAAAGCCATATACAAACTAAATACAAAGCGAAAAATGACAAATAACAAGAGGGAAAGAGCAGGAACCACAATAAAGTTTAGGCAAGAAGACATTAACAAAAAAAACAATGGGAATAAAGGAAGACAAATTCAATACTGCTGAATACATTTTGACAGGAATAAAAAGAAGAAAGAAGTTAAAAAAGAAAAAGTAAGATTAATGTACAAAAGCGTCTTTAAAAATGAAACATTTCAATGCCCCTTTAAATTTCTCTAAATTTGTTTCCGCTCTTATGTGTAAAAGCAAGGAGTTTCAAATCATGAGAACGGTCATTGAGAATCTTGTCCTACGACGAGTACTGATAATCTTTAATGAGGGTACAAAAAATAGATGTTGAGTTGTAGAATGAGAGCAGTGATTGTAGACAAGAACTTCTCATGGGAAAGTCCTAGAGCAGCAAAGTAATTTTAATGGCATCAATCAATAGAAATAGACACATATATGCTCACCGATATAGACACAGATATGAACACAGACACGCAAATTTACACAGAGGTAGACAGATTGGCTACAAAGAGCAACATTTACTGACACAATAAAACCAATTTGATTCTTTTGACGTCGGCAATAGTTCAGAAAAACAAAAGCTTGCACTTACATTACCAGAAGCAGCAGGAGCCTAAGAGAAGATTTAGAGCAGTGATTTTAGAGAAGAACTTCTCATGTGAAAGTCCTAGAGCAGCAAAGTCACTTTAATGGCATCAAACAATAGAGGTAGACACACATATGCTCACCCACTCCGACATAGATATGAACCCAGATATGCAAATTCACACAGAGATAGACACAGTGGCTACAGAGATCTATATTTTCTGATAAAGTTCCATCTGTTTAATACTTTATACTTTTGCAATAGATCAGAAGAAATCAAGTTTGGACTTACTTGACCGGCACCTGTGGTGTTAGTCTAAATAGAAGAATGAGATCATTGATTTTAGAGAAGAATTTCTCACAGGAAACTCACAAAGCAGCAAAGTTGAGATCAGTCAATAGAGACAGACAAACATATGAACACACACAAAGAGGTAGGCATATATATGTTCACAGATACAGACACGGCACACACACACAGATGTAGATACCGTGGCTAAAAGAACAAGATTTCTGGATACAGTAGCACCAAAAGATTAGGTTTACCATAATGTCAGTACCCTGATTGTAAATGCATTATGAGAATAAAAGAACTTCTGCTATTTCCATCATTGGAGTAACGCTGCGGAACTAATTAACTGGACCGCTAACGGCTCTATCTGATATTCAGAAGTTCACAAAATGCTTAAAACTACACTATTTAGAGAAGCATTTCAATAAAAGATGTATTGCCTAATGCTGGTTTTATGATGAACTGTACTGTGAGGGTCTACGAAACTATGGCGTTTTAAGATGTAACTACTCATCTGTAATTTAAGATATTTCTAAATGCCTTGTTTGTTCCATTTTGTGTATGTTACTCTTGTAAGGCCGCCTAGGAAAATTTTTTAAATAAATAAGAATGAGAGCAGTGAATCACTTTATTGACATTCATCAATAGAGGTAGACACAGTGGCTGCCAAAGAAGAAGATTATTGGTGACTGTTAATGTTTTTTATATTAAGAAAGCCAAGGACCCAATAAAACCCCTGAGGAAGGCATTTTTCTAGAAGTTGGCCTGTGTTGGCTTTTATCTTGTGTGTCACTTGTGACTATATATATCCTTTTTGGATGGTTTTTAAGATTATTGTTTTGAAGTCATTTGGGGACTGCTATATCTACAATGTTATATCTTCAATGCTATATCTACAATGTTTTTGTTGTTTTGCTGCTTCATCTCCTTTGTGTAACATTTTGTTCTTTTGTCTTAACCATTACTGGTGCAAGATATGGTGTTCAGTTCTGATGAATCTGAGATTTTCAAACAAATCTCTGTAACTCTAGGTGATGAAATGGGCCTCTTGGACAAACTGAACAGTAGCAAATCAACTGGACCGGTTGGTATACATCCCAGAGTGCTGATAAAAATGAAAAATGAAATTGCAGATCTATTGTTGGTAATTTGCAATTTTTCATTAAAATGCAGCATAGTACCAGAAAATAGAGGGTGGCCAACTTAATGCTGATTTTTAAAATGTTTTCCAAGGTGTTCTGGGAAACTATAGGCCTGTGAGGCTGATGTCAGTGCTGGGCAAAATGGTAGAGATTATTATAAAGAACAAAATGACAAAATCTTGTATGCATGGATTAATGAAAGAAAGCCAACATGGATTTAGTCAATCTGCTGCATTTCTTTGAAGGTATGAATGAATATGCGGATAAAGGTGAGCCATTTGATCAAGTTGAAGTTTATTTAAAATTTGATTAAACGCCTATCTTGAATTCTAGATAAAATACAATAGTAAAAAAAGGGGGAATACAAAATTAAAACAAAGCCATATACAAACTAAATACAAAGCGAAAAATGACAAATAACAAGAGGGAAAGAGCAGGAACCACAATAAAGTTTAGGCAAGAAGACATTAACAAAAAAAACAATGGGAATAAAGGAAGACAAATTCAATACTGCTGAATACATTTTGACAGGAATAAAAAGAAGAAAGAAGTTAAAAAAGAAAAAGTAAGATTAATGTACAAAAGCGTCTTTAAAAATGAAACATTTCAATGCCCCTTTAAATTTCTCTAAATTTGTTTCCGCTCTTATGTGTAAAAGCAAGGAGTTTCAAATCATGAGAACGGTCATTGAGAATCTTGTCCTACGACGAGTACTGATAATCTTTAATGAGGGTACAAAAAATAGATGTTGAGTTGTAGAATGAGAGCAGTGATTGTAGACAAGAACTTCTCATGGGAAAGTCCTAGAGCAGCAAAGTAATTTTAATGGCATCAATCAATAGAAATAGACACATATATGCTCACCGATATAGACACAGATATGAACACAGACACGCAAATTTACACAGAGGTAGACAGATTGGCTACAAAGAGCAACATTTACTGACACAATAAAACCAATTTGATTCTTTTGACGTCGGCAATAGTTCAGAAAAACAAAAGCTTGCACTTACATTACCAGAAGCAGCAGGAGCCTAAGAGAAGATTTAGAGCAGTGATTTTAGAGAAGAACTTCTCATGTGAAAGTCCTAGAGCAGCAAAGTCACTTTAATGGCATCAAACAATAGAGGTAGACACACATATGCTCACCCACTCCGACATAGATATGAACCCAGATATGCAAATTCACACAGAGATAGACACAGTGGCTACAGAGATCTATATTTTCTGATAAAGTTCCATCTGTTTAATACTTTATACTTTTGCAATAGATCAGAAGAAATCAAGTTTGGACTTACTTGACCGGCACCTGTGGTGTTAGTCTAAATAGAAGAATGAGATCATTGATTTTAGAGAAGAATTTCTCACAGGAAACTCACAAAGCAGCAAAGTTGAGATCAGTCAATAGAGACAGACAAACATATGAACACACACAAAGAGGTAGGCATATATATGTTCACAGATACAGACACGGCACACACACACAGATGTAGATACCGTGGCTAAAAGAACAAGATTTCTGGATACAGTAGCACCAAAAGATTAGGTTTACCATAATGTCAGTACCCTGATTGTAAATGCATTATGAGAATAAAAGAACTTCTGCTATTTCCATCATTGGAGTAACGCTGCGGAACTAATTAACTGGACCGCTAACGGCTCTATCTGATATTCAGAAGTTCACAAAATGCTTAAAACTACACTATTTAGAGAAGCATTTCAATAAAAGATGTATTGCCTAATGCTGGTTTTATGATGAACTGTACTGTGAGGGTCTACGAAACTATGGCGTTTTAAGATGTAACTACTCATCTGTAATTTAAGATATTTCTAAATGCCTTGTTTGTTCCATTTTGTGTATGTTACTCTTGTAAGGCCGCCTAGGAAAATTTTTTAAATAAATAAGAATGAGAGCAGTGAATCACTTTATTGACATTCATCAATAGAGGTAGACACAGTGGCTGCCAAAGAAGAAGATTATTGGTGACTGTTAATGTTTTTTATATTAAGAAAGCCAAGGACCCAATAAAACCCCTGAGGAAGGCATTTTTCTAGAAGTTGGCCTGTGTTGGCTTTTATCTTGTGTGTCACTTGTGACTATATATATCCTTTTTGGATGGTTTTTAAGATTATTGTTTTGAAGTCATTTGGGGACTGCTATATCTACAATGTTATATCTTCAATGCTATATCTACAATGTTTTTGTTGTTTTGCTGCTTCATCTCCTTTGTGTAACATTTTGTTCTTTTGTCTTAACCATTACTGGTGCAAGATATGGTGTTCAGTTCTGATGAATCTGAGATTTTCAAACAAATCTCTGTAACTCTAGGTGATGAAATGGGCCTCTTGGACAAACTGAACAGTAGCAAATCAACTGGACCGGTTGGTATACATCCCAGAGTGCTGATAAAAATGAAAAATGAAATTGCAGATCTATTGTTGGTAATTTGCAATTTTTCATTAAAATGCAGCATAGTACCAGAAAATAGAGGGTGGCCAACTTAATGCTGATTTTTAAAATGTTTTCCAAGGTGTTCTGGGAAACTATAGGCCTGTGAGGCTGATGTCAGTGCTGGGCAAAATGGTAGAGATTATTATAAAGAACAAAATGACAAAATCTTGTATGCATGGATTAATGAAAGAAAGCCAACATGGATTTAGTCAATCTGCTGCATTTCTTTGAAGGTATGAATGAATATGCGGATAAAGGTGAGCCATTTGATCAAGTTGAAGTTTATTTAAAATTTGATTAAACGCCTATCTTGAATTCTAGATAAAATACAATAGTAAAAAAAGGGGGAATACAAAATTAAAACAAAGCCATATACAAACTAAATACAAAGCGAAAAATGACAAATAACAAGAGGGAAAGAGCAGGAACCACAATAAAGTTTAGGCAAGAAGACATTAACAAAAAAAACAATGGGAATAAAGGAAGACAAATTCAATACTGCTGAATACATTTTGACAGGAATAAAAAGAAGAAAGAAGTTAAAAAAGAAAAAGTAAGATTAATGTACAAAAGCGTCTTTAAAAATGAAACATTTCAATGCCCCTTTAAATTTCTCTAAATTTGTTTCCGCTCTTATGTGTAAAAGCAAGGAGTTTCAAATCATGAGAACGGTCATTGAGAATCTTGTCCTACGACGAGTACTGATAATCTTTAATGAGGGTACAAAAAATAGATGTTGAGTTGTAGAATGAGAGCAGTGATTGTAGACAAGAACTTCTCATGGGAAAGTCCTAGAGCAGCAAAGTAATTTTAATGGCATCAATCAATAGAAATAGACACATATATGCTCACCGATATAGACACAGATATGAACACAGACACGCAAATTTACACAGAGGTAGACAGATTGGCTACAAAGAGCAACATTTACTGACACAATAAAACCAATTTGATTCTTTTGACGTCGGCAATAGTTCAGAAAAACAAAAGCTTGCACTTACATTACCAGAAGCAGCAGGAGCCTAAGAGAAGATTTAGAGCAGTGATTTTAGAGAAGAACTTCTCATGTGAAAGTCCTAGAGCAGCAAAGTCACTTTAATGGCATCAAACAATAGAGGTAGACACACATATGCTCACCCACTCCGACATAGATATGAACCCAGATATGCAAATTCACACAGAGATAGACACAGTGGCTACAGAGATCTATATTTTCTGATAAAGTTCCATCTGTTTAATACTTTATACTTTTGCAATAGATCAGAAGAAATCAAGTTTGGACTTACTTGACCGGCACCTGTGGTGTTAGTCTAAATAGAAGAATGAGATCATTGATTTTAGAGAAGAATTTCTCACAGGAAACTCACAAAGCAGCAAAGTTGAGATCAGTCAATAGAGACAGACAAACATATGAACACACACAAAGAGGTAGGCATATATATGTTCACAGATACAGACACGGCACACACACACAGATGTAGATACCGTGGCTAAAAGAACAAGATTTCTGGATACAGTAGCACCAAAAGATTAGGTTTACCATAATGTCAGTACCCTGATTGTAAATGCATTATGAGAATAAAAGAACTTCTGCTATTTCCATCATTGGAGTAACGCTGCGGAACTAATTAACTGGACCGCTAACGGCTCTATCTGATATTCAGAAGTTCACAAAATGCTTAAAACTACACTATTTAGAGAAGCATTTCAATAAAAGATGTATTGCCATAATGCTGGTTTTATGATGAACTGTACTGTGAGGGTCTACGAAACTATGGCGTTTTAAGATGTAACTACTCATCTGTAATTTAAGATATTTCTAAATGCCTTGTTTGTTCCATTTTGTGTATGTTACTCTTGTAAGGCCGCCTAGGAAAATTTTTTAAATAAATAAGAATGAGAGCAGTGAATCACTTTATTGACATTCATCAATAGAGGTAGACACAGTGGCTGCCAAAGAAGAAGATTATTGGTGACTGTTAATGTTTTTTATATTAAGAAAGCCAAGGACCCAATAAAACCCCTGAGGAAGGCATTTTTCTAGAAGTTGGCCTGTGTTGGCTTTTATCTTGTGTGTCACTTGTGACTATATATATCCTTTTTGGATGGTTTTTAAGATTATTGTTTTGAAGTCATTTGGGGACTGCTATATCTACAATGTTATATCTTCAATGCTATATCTACAATGTTTTTGTTGTTTTGCTGCTTCATCTCCTTTGTGTAACATTTTGTTCTTTTGTCTTAACCATTACTGGTGCAAGATATGGTGTTCAGTTCTGATGAATCTGAGATTTTCAAACAAATCTCTGTAACTCTAGGTGATGAAATGGGCCTCTTGGACAAACTGAACAGTAGCAAATCAACTGGACCGGTTGGTATACATCCCAGAGTGCTGATAAAAATGAAAAATGAAATTGCAGATCTATTGTTGGTAATTTGCAATTTTTCATTAAAATGCAGCATAGTACCAGAAAATAGAGGGTGGCCAACTTAATGCTGATTTTTAAAATGTTTTCCAAGGTGTTCTGGGAAACTATAGGCCTGTGAGGCTGATGTCAGTGCTGGGCAAAATGGTAGAGATTATTATAAAGAACAAAATGACAAAATCTTGTATGCATGGATTAATGAAAGAAAGCCAACATGGATTTAGTCAATCTGCTGCATTTCTTTGAAGGTATGAATGAATATGCGGATAAAGGTGAGCCATTTGATCAAGTTGAAGTTTATTTAAAATTTGATTAAACGCCTATCTTGAATTCTAGATAAAATACAATAGTAAAAAAAGGGGGAATACAAAATTAAAACAAAGCCATATACAAACTAAATACAAAGCGAAAAATGACAAATAACAAGAGGGAAAGAGCAGGAACCACAATAAAGTTTAGGCAAGAAGACATTAACAAAAAAAAACAATGGGAATAAAGGAAAACAAATTCAATACTGCTGAATACATTTTGACAGGAATAAAAAGAAGAAAGAAGTTAAAAAAGAAAAAGTAAGATTAATGTACAAAAGCGTCTTTAAAAATGAAACATTTCAATGCCCCTTTAAATTTCTCTAAATTTGTTTCCGCTCTTATGTGTAAAAGCAAGGAGTTTCAAATCATGAGAACGGTCATTGAGAATCTTGTCCTACGACGAGTACTGATAATCTTTAATGAGGGTACGAAAAATAGATGTTGAGTTGTAGAATGAGAGCAGTGATTGTAGACAAGAACTTCTCATGGGAAAGTCCTAGAGCAGCAAAGTAATTTTAATGGCATCAATCAATAGAAATAGACACATATATGCTCACCGATATAGACACAGATATGAACACAGACACGCAAATTTACACAGAGGTAGACAGATTGGCTACAAAGAGCAACATTTACTGACACAATAAAACCAATTTGATTCTTTTGACGTCGGCAATAGTTCAGAAAAACAAAAGCTTGCACTTACATTACCAGAAGCAGCAGGAGCCTAAGAGAAGATTTAGAGCAGTGATTTTAGAGAAGAACTTCTCATGTGAAAGTCCTAGAGCAGCAAAGTCACTTTAATGGCATCAAACAATAGAGGTAGACACACATATGCTCACCCACTCCGACATAGATATGAACCCAGATATGCAAATTCACACAGAGATAGACACAGTGGCTACAGAGATCTATATTTTCTGATAAAGTAACATCAGTTTAATACTTTATACTTTTGCAATAGATCAGAAGAAATCAAGTTTGGACTTACTTGACCGGCACCTGTGGTGTTAGTCTAAATAGAAGAATGAGATCATTGATTTTAGAGAAGAATTTCTCACAGGAAACTCACAAAGCAGCAAAGTTGAGATCAGTCAATAGAGACAGACAAACATATGAACACACACAAAGAGGTAGGCACATATATGTTCACAGATACAGACACGGCACACACACACAGATGTAGATACCGTTGCTAAAAGGACAAGATTTCTGGATACAGTAACACCAAAAGATTAGGCTTATCACAATGTCAGTACCCTGATTGTAAATGCATTATGAGAATAAAAGAACTTCTGCTATTTCCATCATTGGAGTAACGCTGCGGAACTAATTAACTGGACCGCTAACGGCTCTATCTGATATTCAGAAGTTCACAAAATGCTTAAAACTACACTATTTAGAGAAGCATTTCAATAAAAGATGTATTGCCATAATGCTGGTTTTATGATGAACTGTACTGTGAGGGTCTACGAAACTATGGCGTTTTAAGATGTAACTACTCATCTAGTAATTTAAGATATTTCTAAAAGCCTTGTTTGTTCCATTTTGTGTATGTTACTCTTGTAAGGCCGCCTAGGAAAATTTTTTAAATAAATAAGAATGAGAGCAGTGAATCACTTTATTGACATTCATCAATAGAGGTAGACAGAGTGGCTGCCAAAGAGGAAGATTATTGGTGACTGTTAATGTTTTTTATATTAAGAAAGCCAAGGACCCAATAAAACCCCTGAGGAAGGCATTTTTCTAGAAGTTGGCCTGTGTTTGGCTTTTATCTTGTGTGTCACTTGTGACTATATATATCCTTTTTGGATGGTTTTTAAGATTATTGTTTTGAAGTCATTTGGGGACTGCTATATCTACAATGTTATATCTTCAATGCTATATCTACAATGTTTTTGTTGTTTTGCTGCTTCATCTCCTTTGTGTAACATTTTGTTCTTTTGTCTTAACCATTACTGGTGCAAGATATGGTGTTCAGTTCTGATGAATCTGAGATTTTCAAACAAATCTCTGTAACTCTAGGTGATGAAATGGGCCTCTTGGACAAACTGAACAGTAGCAAATCAACTGGACCGGTTGGTATACATCCCAGAGTGCTGATAAAAATGAAAAATGAAATTGCAGATCTATTGTTGGTAATTTGCAATTTTTCATTAAAATGCAGCATAGTACCAGAAAATAGAGGGTGGCCAACTTAATGCTGATTTTTAAAATGTTTTCCAAGGTGTTCTGGGAAACTATAGGCCTGTGAGGCTGATGTCAGTGCTGGGCAAAATGGTAGAGATTATTATAAAGAACAAAATGACAAAATCTTGTATGCATGGATTAATGAAAGAAAGCCAACATGGATTTAGTCAATCTGCTGCATTTCTTTGAAGGTATGAATGAATATGCGGATAAAGGTGAGCCATTTGATCAAGTTGAAGTTTATTTAAAATTTGATTAAACGCCTATCTTGAATTCTAGATAAAATACAATAGTAAAAAAAGGGGGAATACAAAATTAAAACAAAGCCATATACAAACTAAATACAAAGCGAAAAATGACAAATAACAAGAGGGAAAGAGCAGGAACCACAATAAAGTTTAGGCCAGAAGACATTAACAAAAAAAAAAAAAAATGGGAATAAAGGGAAACAAATTCAATACTGCTGAATACATTTTGACAGGAATAAAAAGAAGAAAGAAGTTAAAAAAGAAAAAGTAAGATTAATGTACAGAAGCATCTTTAAAAATGAAACATTTCAATGCCCCTTTAAATTTCTCTAAATTTGTTTCCACTCTTATGTGTAAAGGCATGGAGTTTCAAATCTTGGGAACGGTCATTGAGAATCTTGTCCTACGACGAGTACTGATAATCTTTAATGAGGGTACGAAAAATAGATGTTGAATTATAGAATGAGAGCAGTGATTGTAGACAAGAACTTCTCACGGTGAAAGTCCTAGAGCAGCAAAGTCACTTTACTGGCATCAATCAATACAAATAGACACATATATGCTCACCGATATAGACACAGCTATGAACCCAGACACGCAAATTTACACAGAGGTAGACAGAGTGGCTACAAAGAGCAACATTTTCTTACACAATAAAATCAATTTGATTCTTTTGACGTCGGCAATAGTTCAAAAAAACAAAAGCTTGCACTGACATTACCAGAAGCACCAGGAGCCTAAAGAGAAGATTTAGAGCAGTGATTTTAGAGAAGAACTTCTCATGTGAAAGTCCTAGAGCAGCAAAGTCACTTTAATGGCATCAATCAATAGAGGTAGACACACATATGCTCACCCACTCCTACATAGATATAAACCCAGATATGCAAATTCACACAGAGATAGACACAGTGGCTACAGAGATCTATATTTTCTGATAAAGTAACATCAGTTTAATACTTTATACTTTTGCAATAGATCAGAAGAAATCAAGTTTGGACTTACTTGACCGGCACCTGTGGTGTTAGTCTAAATAGAAGAATGAGATCATTGATTTTAGAGAAGAATTTCTCACAGGAAACTCACAAAGCAGCAAAGTTGAGATCAGTCAATAGAGACAGACAAACATATGAACACACACAAAGAGGTAGGCATATATATGTTCACAGATACAGACACGGCACACACACACAGATGTAGATACCGTGGCTAAAAGAACAAGATTTCTGGATACAGTAGCACCAAAAGATTAGGTTTACCATAATGTCAGTACCCTGATTGTAAATGCATTATGAGAATAAAAGAACTTCTGCTATTTCCATCATTGGAGTAACGCTGCGGAACTAATTAACTGGACCGCTAACGGCTCTATCTGATATTCAGAAGTTCACAAAATGCTTAAAACTACACTATTTAGAGAAGCATTTCAATAAAAGATGTATTGCCTAATGCTGGTTTTATGATGAACTGTACTGTGAGGGTCTACGAAACTATGGCGTTTTAAGATGTAACTACTCATCTGTAATTTAAGATATTTCTAAATGCCTTGTTTGTTCCATTTTGTGTATGTTACTCTTGTAAGGCCGCCTAGGAAAATTTTTTAAATGAATAAGAATGAGAGCAGTGAGTCACTATATTGGCATCTATCAATAGAGGTAGACACAGTGGCTGCCAAAGAAGAAGATTATTGGTGACTGTTAATGTTTTTTATATTAAGAAAGCCAAGGACCCAATAAAACCCCTGAGGAAGGCATTTTTCTAGAAGTTGGCCTGTGTTTGGCTTTTATCTTGTGTGTCACCTTTGACTATATACTGTATATCCTTTTTGGATGGTTTTTAAGATTATTGTTTTAAAGTCATTTGGGGACTGCTATATCAACAATGTTATATCTTCAATGCTATATCTACAATGTTTTTATTGTTTTGCTGCTTCATCTCCTTTGTGTAACATTTTGGATTTTGTTCTTTTGTCTTAAGCATTACTGGTGCAAGATATGGTGTTCAGTTCGGATGAATCTGAGATTTTCAAACAAATCTCTGTAACTCTAGGTGATATAATGGGCCTGTTGGACAAACTGAACAGTAGCAAATCAACTGGACTGGATGGTATACGTCCCAGAGTGCTGATAAAAATGAAAAATGAAATTACAGATCTATTGTTGGTAATTTGTAATTTTTCATTAAAATGCAGCATAGTACCAGAAAATAGAGGGTGGCCAACTTAATGCTGATTTTTAAAAAGTGTTCCAAAGGTGTTCTGGTAAAGTATAGACCTGTGAGGCTGATGTCAGTGCTGGGAAAAATGGTAGAGATTATTATAAAGAACAAAATAACAAAATATTTTATGCATGGATTAATGAAAGAAAGCCAACATGGATTTAGTCAATCTGCTGCATTTCTTTGAAGGTGTGAATGAATATGCGGATAAAGGTGAGCCATTTGATCAAGTTGAAGTTTATTTAAAATTTGATTTGTTCACAGATACAGACACATAAATGAACACAGACATGCAAATACAGACAGAGGTAGACACAGTGGATGCAAAAGTGCAAAATTTTCTGATATAGTAACATCAATTTAATACTTTTTACTTCTGCAGGAGTTGAGATGAACAAATACCAAGAACAAAAGTTTAAACTTACATGATTAATAGTTTCTTGAGCTGTAGTGCCTGTCAAAGAAGAGCTTGAATTTAATGTTGTTGCTAGTATTGTTTGGTATTCTAAGGCAAATTCATTAATTAAGTTCAAGATGCCTGTGGGACTGATGTGCCCAACATAACTGTGTAATGATTCTCTGTGACAATTTCTTTGCAAGCCACCTCTTTCCCAGTGGAAAATTGTCAGTGGGTATAATGTTCTTACAATTAATCACATTTAGTATATAAACAACACCTGTGTCTCCCCATGCACCCCTCTAACATGGGAGGGAGATGTCTGCCATAAAGTCTTCTGGGTATTTACAGTAAATATGTAGGCTTCTGCTCAAAGTTCTGTAATAATTTCAAGGTTACTTACTCTGGTAGCAGCAGCTCAGAGCCACCAGCAGAAAAACTACTGTGATCTTCATGGCTGGGTTGTTTGTATATTGAGTCTTGAGCTTCAACAGACAAAGGAATGTAGGTAGAGAGCCCTGCGCTCAGCTCATGTATATACTGTGAATATCCTCCTCGCTCCGCCCAGGATCTCCGGTGACAGCTCAGCTTCTGGCATCATTTTTTAGGTCATTTGACTTTGACCATGCACCAAATCTTGTACAAGTGCCAATCTTCTAAATCTGCTTAAGACTTTCTGTGAGAAAAGAAAACAGGTAATGTCCTGATTTACTTGTATTTGTAAATCAAAGGAAAGACGTGTACAAGGCACATCTAATATTTTGCTAGGTTTGAACCTCAATTTTGGATGTATTTGAAAGTTCCCAGAACCTCCCTAAGAATTGCCGCTGCTGGGTCAGACCAGTGGTCCATTGTGCCCAGCAGTCCACTCCCGCGGTGGCCCTGAGATCAATGACCAGTGCCATGAGTCTAGTCTTACCTGCGTAAGTTCTGTTTCAGCTGGAACTTGTCCAACTTTGTCTTGAATCCCTGGAGGGTGTTTTCCCCTATAACTGCCTCCGGAAAAGCGTTCCAGTTTTCCACCTCTCTCTGGGTGAAGAACTTCCTTACGTTTGTAAAGAATCTATTCCCTTTTAACTTTGGTTCTTTTGGCCTATGCATTACTGGTGCAAGATATGGTGTTCAGTTCTGATGAATCAGAGATTTTCATACAAATCTCTGTAACTCTAGATGATGTAATGGGCGTGTTTGACAAACTGAACTGTAGCAAATCAACTGGACTGGATGGTATACATCCCAGATTGCAGATAAAAGTAAAAAATGAAATTGCAGAGCTATTGTTGGTAATTTGTAATTCTTCATTAAAATCCAGCATAATACCAGAAAACTAGAGGGTGGCCAACCTAATACTGATTTTTAAAAAGTGTTCCAGAGGTGTTCTGGGAAATTATAAACCAGTGAGGCTGATGTCAGTGCTGGGCAAAATGGTAGAGGGTGACCAACCTGTCGTTATCTACTAAGTCTATTCCCTTCATTATCGTTAACATTTCAATCATGTCTCCTCTCTGTCTCAGGCCCAATATCTCTAATCTCTCACTGTACAGCAACTCCTCCAGCCCCTTAACCATTTTAGTTGCTCTTTTCTGGACCCTTTTGAGTAATACTGTGTCCTTCTTCAAGTACGGCGACCAGTGCTAGACACTGTATTCCAGGTGAGGGCGTATGATGGCCCAGTACAGCAGCATGATAACCTTCTCTGATCTGTTCGTGATCTCATTCCTAATCATTCCTAGCATTTTGTTTGCCCTTTTTGCCACCACCGCACATTGAATGGACGGCTTCATCGACTTGTCAATCAGTATTCCCAAGTCTTTTTCCTGGGGAATCTCTCCAAGTACTGCATTGGTCATCCTGTATTCGTGTATAAGATTTTTGTTACTGACATGCATCACCTTACTCTTATCCACGTTAAACCACATTTGCCATGTCACGGCCCATTTCTTGAGCATGTTTATGTCACATTGCAGGTCTTCACAATCGTTCTGCGTCTTCACTACTCTGAATAACTTCGTATTGTCTGCAAATTTAATTGCCTCGCTCGTCGTACTAATTTCCAGGTCGTTTATAAATATTTGAAGGGCACGGGTCCAAGCACCAAACCCAGTGGCACTCCACTCGTGATGCTTTTCCAGTCCGAGTATTGTCCATTTACCCCCACTCTCTGTTTCCTATCCGCCAACCAGTTTTTAATCCACGTATTTCACCCTCGATTCCATGGCTCGCAATTTTTCTAAGTAGTTGTTTATGTGAGACCTTGTCGAATGCCTTCTGAAAATCCAGATATACAATGTCGACTGGGTCACCATTGTCTATCTGCCTGTTTGCTCTCTCGAAGAAGTGCAGCAAGTTCATCAAAGCAAGATCTTCCTTTGCTGAAGCCGTGTCCATCAAGGTGATCAATGATGTGGTCCTTTATCAGCGCCTCTACCATATTTCCCGGTTGCGAGGTCAGACTCACCGGTCTGTAGTTTCCCGGATCTCTCCTTGAAACTTTTTTGAAGATCAATGTAACATTCGCCACTTTCCAGTCATCCGGAATCCTTCCTGATTTCCTGATTTAATCGATAGATTGGCTATTAGTTGAAGGAGTTCAGCTATAACCCCTTCCAGTTCCTTGATTACCCTCGGATGGATGCCATCCGGTCCCGGGGATTTATTGTTTTTAAGCCTATCAATCTGCCTGCATACCTCTTCTAGACTGACTGTCAACTCTGTCAGTTTTCTGTCTTCGTTTCCTGCGTATAGCCTGTTGGCTTCCTGTATGTTGTGTGTATCCTCCTCGTTAAATACAGACCCAAAAAATGTGTTCAGTTTGTCGGCAATGGCTTTGTCCTCCTTTAGCACTCCCTTTATTCCATGGTCATCCAATGGCCCCACCGCTTCCTTAAAGGGTCATTGCTCTTTAATATATCGAAAGAACGGCCTGAAGTTTTTCGCCTCCTTGACTATTTTTTTCCTCATAGTCTCTCTTGGCCCATCTTACTGCCTTATGATGCCTGCTTTGATGTTGTTTGTGCTTTTTCCAGTTTTTTCCGTTTTTGAGCTTTTCCATTCCTTAAATAAAGTCTTCTTGTCTCTGATCGCTTCCCTCACCGCTACAGTGAGCCATGCTAGTTCCTTATTCTTTTTCCTCTTGGATCCCTTGTAGATACACGGTATATATAGATTTTGTGCCTCAGTGAATGTGTCCTTAAAGACCGACCATGCTTGCTCTAGTGTTTCTACAGTGCTTATCCTCTTCTTAATCTTCTTCCCCAGCATAAGTCTCATCCCTTCATAATTCCCTTTTCAGAAAATCAGTGCCTTGGCCATCATTCTAGATCGATGTTTTGCCCCTGTGTCCAGGTTGAAGCGGATCATATTGTGATCACTGCTTCCCAGCGTCCCTTCTACTTCTACACCTAGCGCCGGTTCTTATAGTCCATTTACAATTAAATCCAGAATTGCATTTCCTCTCGTATTTTCCTTGACAAGTTGTATTCCGTGCAGCCAATCAGGAAGATGTTCCATGAGCTCAGGAAGGACCCAATACATACCCTGACGCAGTATATAGGCCTGATGATATCTATAAAAGTTTGGGAAATTTACCCCACCCTTTGTAATTGGTTTTTGTAAAGATACTAAAGCAATTTTAGCAGTTTTACCTAGCCAAATCAATTTGGTAAGAATGCTATTTAGCTTCTTCTAAAAGGATCCCTGAAAATAAACTGGCAACATACCCATTTGGTAGCAAACCACAGGCAAAATCATCATCTTAACTGTTTGGACTCTCCCCCCCCCAAGACAGATGTAGTGGGTTCCATTGCTCACACAATTCTGAGACCTTTAGCAATAAGGATTTTTCATTTACTTTCATAGTCTCGTCCAGCGTTTTCTGAATCCAAATACCTAAATATTTAATACCCTCTTCTTCCCTCTTAAAAGCTAAATATGAATACAATGAGATTTCCTCTCAACTGGTTAGGAAAGATTTGTTTTCTCAACATGCTCTGTATTATGGAAACTCAAATAAAGCGGGAAGATTATTAACTAATTACCTCACAGCAAAACAAAATTGTGGCTATTATAGATGAGAAGGGTGATACTCATTCTCAAATTGGATCTATTTTTAAACAATTTTTCAACTTTTATAAAGCTTTATATTCTGAGCTTTATTCAAATAAAGAACTTGAGGGTTTAGAGTTTTTAAGATTAATTAAGGGACCAAATATTCCCTCCATCCCTCCAGACCTACTACCCAAGCTAAGTACAATTCTTATATCTAAAGCATTAATATAAATTATATATATAAACTACTCTAAAAAAAAAATGACCCGGTGACGATTTGGTACATAAAGCCATACGTTGTGAAAGAAATTGAACGTTTGGTGGTACCTCTGAGGGCCGGAAAGTACTGCATGAATTATCACATATATAGAGAGTGGTATATGGGAGGTTTGACTCTAAACCTTTCCTAGTTATATTTGTATCAGTCATGGTTGTGTTGTCTCAATGATTCATATCGACATTTTTAATTTTTAATGTGCTGATAATTCATTATGGAGACCGTCTTAATGTGTTTTAATGGGGGACTTTTCCACATGCCAATAAAGATTTTTTTTTCCATTAGGATACAGTATTTATAAAAATAATAATGTGGGTGAACTTACTGCATCCTATCTAGCAAGTGCTGCGTGCTCCCTGGTTATGTCCACATTTCAAATCAGAGCGCACTAGTTGGATGACATTTCCACACCCATTCCACATCCACCTCTCCTGAAAATATTATTAAAAATATATAGAACACATTATAAGCATGTGCTGGCAGGTCATTTAATGACAGATGCGTTTACGTATTTTGTGGGAAGCTCACATTGATGCATAACTCATCTTAGTATAAGCTCCCATATATTAATAAACTTTGTAATGCATTGCCTAAGAATTATTTATGATTTGGTACTTTGATTTCTTCTTTGTTTCTTTTACTCTTTCTTTTCGATTTGTATTTCTACATTTTGATTTGATGGTAGTGATAACCCTGACAAAGAAGTTTCCAACATGGCCACGTTAGGCTTTCTTTCAGTTCAACGAAGACAAGGTTTTGGACTTGTCCTTATTGGAACTTCTCTGTCTTTCTATTCACTTGCTGTAGATCTCCTACAAATCTCACTGACTGCCAGAAACAGCCTGAGAACATTCTAGCATTTACTTTTGGGGGGTAAATATCCTCCTCTCATGACCAAATGCCAGCATTTCCTCTGTATTGTTTTTCAACTGAGCCTTGAATCCAAGATCCTGTTTGCATGTGGCCCAGCTCTTGACATTAATTATATTTACTGAATGAACATTCTTCTTCTTTTAATATCTGTTAATGAACTTTCACCCCTCCCCATTTCTTGGCTGCTTCTCCGTAAAGATAATTTTATTTATTCGATTTTCTGTACCATTCTCTCAGGAGAGCTCATAATGGTTTACATGAGTTTATTCAGGTACTCAGACATTTTTCCTTGTCTGTCCTGGTGGGCTCACAATCTATCTAATGTACCTGGGGCAATGGGGGGATTAAGTGACTTGCCCAGGGTCACAAGGAGCAGTGAGGGTTTGAACCCACAACTCCAGGGTGCTGAGGCTGTAGCTTTAACCACTATGCCACACTCTCCCCCCCTACCATGGACTGGAGCAGCTCAGGCCCTGGCTGCTTCTGAAGGTTGAAGACTGTTAGAAGTCTAATTTGTTTAAGAATATAAGAATTTCCAAACTGGGCTAGATGAAAGGTGTATCTTGCTTGATCTCCAGTATCTGAGAGTGGAAAGCAAGTGATGCTTACAGAAAGGATATGAAAGAAGACATGTGCCGTGCTTTAGGGTTGGACTGACTACAGAAAGGGAGATCAATCTATTGTTCTTAACCTCAGTTATGAACCCCATTAATTTTGACTCCAGAGCACTGTATGGCCATGGGTTCCGTAGGATATTAAAAGAAACTTTGTAGAATGACAATGTTCCTTAAATGGACTTTATTTGAATATGTCAAAGTTCCAAAGGTACACTAAAATCATCCACATAAAAGTAAAGTATTCCACATGAACACCTATTCACTTTGAATGTAAGCAGTGTCTCACTCACGACGGTTCACCACATGATAGCTTCTCCATGTATTCATCATTATAGGACTCTCAGGGACCCCTGAAGAAGACTTTTTTGTCGAAACGCGAACCGTGTTGGGTCCTGCGTCCCTAGCGGACTAGGTATTTTAAGGTTTTCATGTAAAATACTTTACTTTTATGTGGATGATTTTAGTGTACATTTGGAACGTTGACATATTCAAATAAGTCCATTTAAGGAACATCGTCATTCCACAGAGTTTCTTTTGGTTTCTTCTGGATTTTCTTCTCTGCGGATATTTTGGGGTCATTCTCTTTGGTTTCCACAGGATATTGTAATTCTGCTCTTTGTGAAGAATGCTTCCTTCTGTTTGTTTTATCAAGTTAAGGATTTAGGCACTGAATTATTTTATTACATTCAAGCTCTTAGGACTACATATAAAATTCATGCATGATTACCATCTCATAACTTTCATTCCGGTTATTTTAAGGATCTTCAGAAGTTAGCGCAGTAATTAAAATCGTCATCAATCCTTAATAATATCTTTCATCATTTTTTAGTTTTTGTACATTTTTCTTTAATGGAAATCAAGCAGAAAAATTAACATCCATGGAAGTGAGCCTTGATGATGTACACAGGCAGATAGAAAAACTTAAAACTGACAAATCCCCGGGTCCGGACGGAATCCATCCCAGGGTTCTGAAGGAATTAAAGGAGGAGATAGCGAAACTACTGCAGCAAATTTGCAACCTATCCTTGAAAACAGGCATGATCCCGGAGGATTGGAAGATAGCCAATGTCACGCCCATCTTTAAAAAGGGATCAAGAGGTGACCCGGGAAACTACAGACCAGTGAGTTTGACCTCGGTTCCGGGGAAACTGGCGGAAGCACTGATTAAAGAACACATCGATGAACATCTGGAAAGAAACGAACTTTTGAAAACAACCCAACATAGTTTCTGCAGGGGGAGATCGTGCCTAACGAACTTATTGCACTTCTTCGAAGGAATTAACAAACGGATGGACAGAGGAGACCCCATAGACATCATATACCTTGATTTCCAAAAAGCCTTTGACAAGGTGCCTCACGAACGTCTACTCCGGAAACTGAAGAACCATGGAGTGGACGGAGACATACATAGATGGATCAGAAACTGGTTGGCGGGTAGGAAGCAGAGGGTAGGGGTGAAAGGCCACTACTCGGACTGGATGAGGGTCACGAGTGGTGTTCCGCAGGGCTCAGTGCTCGGGCCGCTGCTATTTAATATATTCATAAATGATCTAGAAACAGGCACGAAGTGTGAGATAATAAAATTTGCGGACGATACAAAACTATTTAGTGGAGCTGGGACTAAAGAGGAATGTGAAGAATTGCAAAGGGACTTGAACAAATTGGGGGAATGGGCGGCGAGATGGCAGATGAAGTTCAACGTTGAGAAATGTAAAGTATTGCATGTTGGAAACAGAAACCCGAGGTACAACTATACGATGGGAGGGATATTATTGAATGAGAGTAACCAAGAAAGGGACTTGGGGGTAATGGTGGACATGACAATGAAGCCGACGGCACAGTGCGCAACAGCCGCTAAGAAAGCAAATAGAATGCTAGGCATAATCAAGAAGGGTATTACGACAAGGACAAAAGAAGTTATCCTGCCATTGTATCGGGCGATGGTGCGCCCGCATCTGGAATACTGCGTCCAATATTGGTCTCCGTACCTTAGGAAGGATATGGCGTTACTCGAGAGGGTTCAGAGGAGAGCGACACGCTTGATAAAAGGGATGGAAAACCTCTCATACGCTGAGAGATTGGAGAAACTGGGTCTCTTTTCCCTGGAGAAGAGGAGACTTAGAGGGGATATGATAGAGACTTATAAGATCATGAAGGGCATAGAGAGAGTAGAGAAGGACAGATTCTTCAAACTTTCGAAAAATAAAAGAACAAGAGGACACTTGGAAAAGTTGAAAAGGGACAGATTTAAAACGAATGCTAGGAAGTTCTTCTTTACCCAACGAGTGGTGGACACCTGGAATGCGCTTCCAGAGGGCGTAATAGGGCAGAGTACAGTACAGGGGTTTAAGAAAGGATTGGACAATTTCCTGCTGGAAAAGGGGATAGAAGGGTATAGATAGATGATTCTGCACAGGTCCTGGACCTGTTGGGCCGCCGCGTGTGCGGACTGCTGGGCACGATGGACCTCTGGTCTGACCCAGCAGAGGCATTGCTTATGTTCTTATGTTCTTTAGATAAATAAGTTATTTAGTAGACTTTTAGAATTTTAAGCTGAGTCACATCTTTTTAGGCTTAGCTCTGTCGGCTGGGGACTTCTACCGACATGTTTCACCGTACTGACTCAGCTTAAAATTCTAAAAGTCTACTAAACTATTTAACTTATTTATCTAAAGAAAAATGTACAAAGATGGCTGCCGCTATCTGTTGCTGACAAGACGCTGGAGAGTGTCTTTCTTACCTACCAGAATAATGCCGAAGAGAAGGGGTAGGAGCGTTGGTGGAGCCTCCCAGTGCTCGAGCCCCGCAGTTCTCACTGTCGACGACATTTTCCGGCGTCTTCAAAGAGAGTCAAGTCGCTTGGGGAATCGCCCGTTGGGAGCGCCGGCTGAGAGGAGTGTCTCGGCGGATACCCCCGGGCTGGACGTCACGCTGAGCCCCATAGTAGATGACGGCAGATAAAGACCCAAATGGTCCATCCAGTCTGCCCAACCTGATTCAATTTAAATTTTTTTTTTTTTTTTTCCTTCTTATCTATTTCTGGGCGAGAATCCAAAGCTTTACCCGGTACTGTGCTTGGGTTCCAACTGCCGAAATCTCTGTTAAGACTTACTCCAGCCCATCTACACCCTCCCAGCCATTGAAGCCCTCCCCTGCCCATCCTCCTCCAAACGGCCATGCACAGACACAGACCGTACAAGTCTGCCCAGTAACTGGCCTAGTTCAATCTTTAATATTATTTTCTGATTCTAAATCTACTGTGTTCATCTCACGCTTCTTTGAACTCAGTCACAGTTTTACTCTCTACCACCTCTCTCGGGAGCGCATTCCAGGCATCCACCACCCTCTCCGTAAAGTAGAATTTCCTAACATTGCCCCTGAATCTACCACCCCTCAACCTCAAATTATGTCCTCTGGTTTTACCATTTTCCTTTCTCTGGAAAAGATTTTGTTCTACGTTAATACCCTTAAAAGTATTTGAACGTCTGAATCATATCTCCCCTGTCTCTCCTTTCCTCTAGGGTATACATATTCAGGGCTTCCAGTCTCTCCTCATACGTCTTCTGGCGCAAGCCTCCTATCATTTTCATCGCCCTCCTCTGGACCGCCTCAAGTCTTCTTACGTCTTTCGCCAGATACGGTCTCCAAAACTGAACACAATACTCCAAATGGGGCCTCACCAATGACCTGTACAGGGGCATCAACACCTTCTTCCTTCTACTGACTACGCCTCTCTTTATACAGCCCAGAATCCTTCTGGCAGCAGCCACTGCCTTGTCACACTGTTTTTTCACCTTTAGATCTTCGGACACTATCACCCCAAGGTCCCTCTTCCCGTCTGTGCATATCAGCTTCTCTCCTCCCAGCATATACGGTTCCTTCCTATTATTAATCCCCAAATGCATTACTCTGCATTTCTTTGCATTGAATTTTAGTTGCCAGGCATTAGACCATTCCTCTAACTTTTGCAGATCCTTTTTCATATTTTCCACTTCCTCTTTGGTGTCCACTCTGTTACAAATCTTGGTATCATCTGCAAAAAGGCACACTTTTCCTTCTAACCCTTCAGCAATGTCACTTACATACATATTGAACAGGATTGGCCCCAGCACCGAACCCTGAGGGACTCCACTAGTCACCTTTCCTTCCTTCGAGCGACTTCCATTAACCACCACCCTCTGGCGTCTGTCCGACAGCCAGTTTCTGACCCAGTTCACCACTTTGGGTCCTAACTTCAGCCCTTCAAGTTTGTTCAACAGCCTCCTATGAGGAACTGTATCAAAGGCTTTGCTGAAATCCAAGTAAATTACATCTAGCATATGTCCTCGATCCAGCTCTCTGGTCACCCAATCAAAAAATTCAATCAGGTTCGTTTGGCACGATTTACCTTTTGTAAAGCCATGTTGCCTCGGATCCTGTAACCCATTAGATTCAAGGAAATACACTATCCTTTCTTTCAGCAACACTTCCATTATTTTTCCAACAACTGAAGTGAGGCTCACCGGCCTGTAGTTTCCTGCTTCATCCCTGTGACCACTTTTATGAATAGGGACCACATCTGCTCTCCTCCAATCCCCAGGAATCACTCCCGTCTCCAGAGATTTGTTGAACAAATCTTTAATAGGACTCGCCAGAACCTCTCTGAGTTCCCTTAGTATCCTGGGATGGATCCCGTCTGGTCCCATCGCTTTGTCCACCTTCAGTTTTTCAAGTTGCTCATAAACACCCTCCTCCGTGAAAGGCGCAGAATCTACTCCATTTTCTCGTGTAACTTTGCCAGACAATCTCGGTCCTTCTCCAGGATTTTCTTCTGTGAACACAGAACAGAAGTATTTGTTTAGCACATTTGCTTTCTCCTCATCACTCTCCACATATTTGTTCCCAGCATCTTTTAGCCTAGCAATTCCATTTTTTATCTTCCTCCTTTCACTAATATATGTGAAAAAAATTTTATCTCCCTTTTTTACATTTTTAGCCATTTGTTCTTACGCCTGTGCCTTCGCCAAACGTATCTCTCTCTTGGCTTCTTTCAGTTTCACCCTGTAGTCCTTTCTGCTCTCCTCTTCTTGGGTTTTTTTATATTTCATGAACGCCAACTCTTTCGCCTTTATTTTCTCAGCCACTAGGTTGGAGAACCATATCGGCTTCCTTTTTCTCTTGTTTTTATTGATTTTCTTCACATAAAGGTCCGTAGCCATTTTTATCGCTCCTTTCAGCTTAGACCACTGTCTTTCCACTTCTCTTATGTCCTCCCATCCTAACAGCTCTTCCTTCAGGTACTTTCCCATTGCATTAAAGTCCGTACGTTTGAAATCTAGGACTTTAAGTATCGTGCGGCCGCTCTCCACTTTAGCCGTTATATCAAACCAAACCGTTTGATGATCGCTACTACCCAGGTGAGCACCCACTCGAACATTAGAGATACTCTCTCCATTTGTGAGGACCAGATCCAATATCGCTTTTTCCCTTGTGGGTTCCATCACCATTTGTCTGAGCAGAGCCTCTTGAAAGGCATCCACAATCTCCCTACTTCTTTCCGATTTCGCAGACGGAACATTCCAGTCCTCATCCGGCAGGTTGAAATCTCCCAACAGCAGAACCTCCTCTTTCCTTCCAAACTTTTGGATATCCACAATCAGATCCTTATCAATTTGCTGCGATTGAGTCGGAGGTCTGTAGACTACACCCACGTAGTCAGGACGCCTCCCCTACAGCTGTTGCTGCTGGGAGCTAGCTCTCCGAGGGAGGAGAGCATGTCCGAAGAGGCAGAGTTTTCTTCTCGAGAGGCCAGTGAAGTGGAGGGCTCGCTGCAGGGAACAGCACAAGGGGAATTTCTCCTTGTAAAAGAACCAGCGACCAGGACAACTGTGCTTAAGGGTCCACAAGGCACAGGGGAGGTAAAACACTCAGATGAACCAACTAACATTGCACAAGTACTTTCCTTTGCCCCTATCCGACCCCCAGAGGTTACACTGGAATTGTTATGGGATTTGGTTTCTAGTCTGGGTAATTCTCTCAATCCTCAGATAAAGAACTTGGAAAAAGAATTAGAATTTCAGAAAGAAGAAATTAAAATTGTGAAACAGGACATTGTAGTCATAAAAACTGAGATTCAAGAAGAAAAGAAGGACTTAAAAATATTTAAGAGCAACCAAGATTTGATTGTGAAAGATAATCTTAATATGAGAAGAAAATTAGAAGTACTTGAAAATAATAGTCGGTTTAACAATTTGCGCTTGATTAATTTTCCAAAAGTTGTGTCAATTCCTCCAGGAGAAATGATAAAATGTTACTTTCTGGAAAATTTAAAAATTCCTGAGAGTTCATTGCCACCATTGTCAAGAGTGTACTATTTGCCCAATAAAAAAAATCAGGATTCTCAAAAAAAAGATGAGGATGGTAGACCACAGGAAAATCCTTTGGATGTTACTGCTTTATTGGAACAACCTGATAGAGAGGTGGCTAGTCCAGCCACTCTCTTACTGACTGTAGCTTTGGCTCCAGACATAGATTGGATTCTTAAACTTTTCTTTAAAAATAGATCCAGAGATTTCCTTGGCTTCCATATTCAAGTTTTTCCTGATGTTTCGAGAGAAACTCAGAAAAGAAGGAGGGAATTTTTATTGTTAAAACCAGGTGTGACCCAGATGGGGGGATTATTTTTTCTTAGATACTCTTGTAAGTGTGTAATTAGGTATAATTCCCTCAAATATATTTTCTTTGAACCGTCTCATTTGACTGCTTTCCTCTCCATGAAGCGCCTTGAAAAAGGAGAAACATCAGTGTCTTAATAATTAATTTAAGCTCTCTTTCAGCACAGATGACGTGATTTGGTTAATTTTGTTATTGTACTATATTTACTCCTAATTCCTTAATCCTGGATCCATTGTTGAGGACTAGTGTACGATTAAGTTGGATTTATTACCTTTTATGTAAGTTTGAGAATAATCAATGATATGTTTTCTTGATTGCACTTTTCTGTACAAGATTGTATGCTTGTTAAAATTTCAAAAATTTATAAATAAATAAAAAGAAAAATGTACAAAAACTAAAAAAAATGATGAAAGATTGATGACGACTTTAGCAGAAGAATTACTGCACTAACTTCCGAAGATTCTTTAAATAACCAGAATGAATGTTATGAGATGGTGATCTTGCATGAATTTTATATGTGGTCCTTCTGTTTGTTTGACATGTGATGCTAGAAAGTCTCTTTGTGTACCCCCTACTTGTAGTGTTATAAGTTATAGTGTATTTCCTAACATCGAGTTGCAAAAGCTGTGCTCGTCAACACAACATGACCTGATGATTCCATCAAGAAAGAACTGAGCCTTCAGGCTGTGAGAGTGGAGGCCTTTTCATGTTGTGGTCCAGAAGAGTGGATTAGACTCCCGAATTACATTAAACATCAAAATAATTTGGATGTCTTTAAGAAACTATTGAAAAGACATCTGTTTTATTGTATGAAATACACAGCATCAAATGTTGGTCGGTGAAAATCTGAGTTGTGTTAGGTTGCTTGAGATTGATTCTTGGTATAAGAAAAGTGACTGTAATGCTATTATTGTCAGGCTGGTATTTTATTTTGATTTTATGCTGAATATGATGTATATTGGGTTTTTATTTTTTTTTTTAAGTTTTCTGAAATGTCTGTGAAGTACTATTATGTGTGGGCTGTTGTACTTTGCCTTGAAAAAGGCAGATTATAAATGAACAAACCATAAACCATAAATATTCATGTCTTGGTCTTTCAGAGACATTTCAAACTTGAAAGCCAAGCTTCTATTTCAGAGTTCTTTTAAGCAGGTGCTGCTAACCTGAATCTAGCTTTGCTTGGAATATATCTGCTGAATTCAGTGTTGGTTCCTTGAGAACTATCTGGGTAGGTAGGATTACATTAAGAGTGGCCTCACTCGCTTAGAAAGCTAGTGACAGCAAATAGGAAGCTTCTATTACCCACTAGATCCCATTGCATTAAATGGGACTTATGCTAAAATAGTATAAGTTAGTGCTAAGAGAACATTTCTTAAGGCTAGCCCAAATTAAGAATTCATCTCTCAATATTAGTGCACAAAAGTATGTGCTTCTAAGATACTTCCCACTAAAAGAACTCTCTAGAAATTCAGAAAGAATGCAGACCCTCCTCACCTCTCTACATTCTCCTAGATTCTGGCCGCCTCCTCCATCCTTCCAACCTTTTCACATTCAATCACTTGTAAGCCATTCAGATACAGACTCCTTCACACATGTATTCCACCCACTGACACACAGACACACATGCCCTCCCCTCATTGAAGCTGTTATTTGCTGAATGAGACCAGAAATCTTCTGTTCATTTCTCACACCCAGATCTTTGCAGCTTTAGACATAGGCCTAGTGCTCCTATCGACCAATCCAGACCTGGACATACATGAATTTCTGGAACCAACGAGACCCACTGACACTCAGCAGAGAGGCCTAATCTGGCCACTCAGCAGACTAAACTAAATTAAACCTTAGGTTTGTATACTGCACCATCTCTGCAAACGTAGAGCTCCGCACAGTTTACAGGAGCTGGGATGGAAAGGAACTCCAATGGAGGGTTATAGGATTAAGTGTAAAGAAGGGTTAGATGGGTAGAAGATACAAGAGAGGGAGTGTTACATTTTTGAGAATAGCCAAGTTTTCAGATGTTTACGGAAAAGTTGGAGGGAGCTTGAGTTTCGGAGCAGGGAGGTAAGATTATTCCAGAGCTCAGTGATTCTAAAGGGGAGGGATGTCCCTAGTTTTCCTGCATGGGATATACCTTTTATAGAAGGGAAGGATAGTTTTAGTATTTGAGAGGATTTGGTGGAATTAGGAATTGAGGAATTCCAATATAATGGAATAACGGGAGGAAGGATGCCGTGTAAGATCTTGAAAGTTAGGCAGGCACATTTAAAGTGAACCCTGGAGATTACTGGGAGCCAGTGAAACTTGGACAGGAGTGGTGAGACATGGTCAAATTTACTTTTTGCAAAAATAAGCTTAGCCGCGGCATTCTGAATCTGCTGAAGTCTATGGAGGCTTTTCTAAGTTAGGCTTAGGTAGACAGAGTTGCAATAGTCCAATCTGGAGACGATGATGGATTGTACAAGGACGGCAAAGTGTTTTTGATGAAAGCAGAATCTCACTTTCCTCAGCATATGAAGGCTAAAAAAGCATTTTTTTACCAAAGAGTTGAGATGGTCATTGAAGGATAGTGAAGAGTCCAAGGTGATGCCCAGAACTTTGCTTGAAAACTCAAGCTATAGTGTGGAGCCGGAGAACAATGGAATGGAGGAGGGTAATTGGTCTAATTTTGGGCCGAGCCAAAGTAGTTTTGTTGGAGATGACCAATGGAGTGCCGCAGGGCTCGGTCTTGAGCCTGATCCTTTTCAACTTATTCGTAGGAGACCTGACTCAGGGGCTTCAAGGTAAAATCACATTATTCGCCGATGACGCCAAACTATGCAACATAGTAAGTAAGAGCACTTTGTCCATCCAGTCTGCCCAACCTGATTCAATCTAAATTTTTTAATTTTTTTTTCTTAGCTATTTCTGGGCAAGAATCCAAAGCTTTACCCGGTATTGTGCTTGGGTTCCAACTACTGAAATCTCCGTTAAGACTTATTCCAGCCCATCTACCGTATTTTCACGCATATAACGCGCGTGTTATACACGATTTTACAAACCGTGCATAACCATGTGCGTTATGCGCGTTATACGCGTGAGCGCGTTGTACAAATTTTTTTTACATAGTTTCCCCCCACCGACGTCCGATTCATCCCCCCAAAGGACCGCTCGCACCCCCCCTGAAGGACCGCTCGCACCCCACCCGAAGGACCGCTCGAACCCCCACAGCCTCCCCCCCTCCTCCTCCCGCATGCAGAAGCTGCCTACCGTTGTTTCTGGATGCCAGTGAGCCCAACTGCTTCCTCTGCCAGCGGTCCTGCCCCTTCTCTGAGCCCTGCGCTGCGCTGCTTCCTCTGCCGATGGTCCTGCCCCTTCTCTGAGCCCTGCGCTGTGCTGCTTCCTCTTCCGGCGGTCCTGCCCTTTCTCTGACGTCAGTGAAAGGGCGGGACTACCAGAAGAGGAAGCAGCGTAGCGCAGGGCTCAGAGAAGGGGCGGGACCGCCGGCAGAGATAGCAGCTGGGCTCACTGGCATCCGGAAACAACAGTAGGCAGCTTCTCCATGCGGGAGGGGGAGGGGGGAGGCTTTGGGGGTGCGAGTGGTCCTTCGGGTGTGGGTGCGAGCGGTCCTTCGGAAAGGAGAGTCGGGGCGGGCGAGAGGAGAGTCGGGGCGGCGAGAGGAGAGTCGGGGCGGCAAGAGGAGAGTCGGGGTGGCGAACAGAGAGTCGGGGCGGTGAGAGGAGAGTCGGGGTGGTGAACAGAGAGTCGGGGCGGTGAGAGGAGAGTCGGGGCGGCATGCGCGGTATACGTGTGTGCGCGCTATAGTAAAAATTTTTTACATAAATTTCTGTTCCCCGCGCGCTATACCCGTGTGCGCGTTTTACACGGGTGCATGATATATGGGTGAAAACACGGTACACCCTCCCAGCCATTGAAACCCTCCCCAGCCCATGCTCCACCAAATGGCCATATACAGACACAGACTGTGCAAGTCTGCCAAGTACTGGCCTTAGAATAGCAGAAATGGATATGCTGGACATGGCTATGGTTTTACTAACACGTTGGGCCTATCCGCTCATGAAGCCCTTTTGGTATAACCTCTTTCCGGAGTCAACAGGGCCTTCCCCGAGCACATGAAATCAAAGGCTTTTCATCTCTGAAATTAGTGCTGGTGTCGAGCAGCAGCGGGAGGGTGGCAGAAGGTGGAGGAGAAATGTTGGACTTGCCTTGGGGGAAGGGAGAGGGGGGCAATGTTGGACTGTGGGAGATGGAAAGAGTTGGTAAGTCTAGACGGGTGGGTGGGTAGGTGGGAGGAAAGACAGTAGGAGAGTGGAGAAATTCTAAACATGGAGGAGGAGAAGGGGAGAGATGATATACTGCAAATATGATGGCGAGGAAGGGAAGAAAAGAGTAAGAAATGCACCTTGTCGGCTATGTTTAGGTACTGTGGGTGTTGGTGGGAAGAGTTTAGCTACGTGTTAGGGAAGCTCTATCACGGCTTTCTTTCCACGGTTCATTTTCTGCTGGGCATTTTGGGTCTGGCTTATGGGATATTTCCATTCAAGCATGTGGGGGGAAGGGGGGAACGCTTATATTTGTTTGTCTAGCCAGTGCAAGGACTGTGATTGATTCATTGGTAATCTGGGGTTCGGGAATCTCTGCTGCCAGTTGTATTTTCCATATTTGTTCTCTCGTATATACAGCCTTCTGGCACCAAGGAATTGACTTTCCTTCTTGGTGCAGGCAGGCCGGCGTTCTCAGGCTTCTGTTGTGTTGTTGCTTTGGTAGTTTGTCAGGCTAGTAGGGCAGTTCGGCTAAATGGAGCCAGGTAGTACTGGAGGTTAGTCAGTAGTGTTATCAAGCACGTCATCCTCTTTAACATCTTTGTAAGAGACTTGGCTGAGGAGCTTTGAGGTAAAATTACATTATTCGCCAATGATGCAACATGATAGGCAACCGCACAACAGATGAAAGCACAGTTCCCCACAAAAGCTCAATGCCCGACAATATGGCGCAGGACCTACTCCTGCTGAAGCATTGGTCAAAGACTTGGCAACTAAGTTTCAATGCCAAAAAATTCAAGGTTATGCACCTTGGCGGCAAAAATCCATGCAGGACTTACACCCTAAATGGAGAGATCCTAGCAAGGACTGTAGCAGAACGTGACTTGGGGGTGATCATTAGCGAAGATATGAAGACTGCCAATCAAGTGGAGAAAGCTTCATCCAGGGCTAGACAAATCATGGGCTCTATCCGTAGAAGTTTCATCATCCGTAAGCCCAAGGTCATAATGCCGTTGTACAGATCCATGGTGAAACCCTCATCTGGAATACTGTGTACAATTCTGGAGGCCGCATTATCAAAAAGATGTGCGGAGAGTTGAGTCAGTTCAGCGAATGGCCACCAGGATGGTCTCAGGTCTCAAGGATCTCCCGTATGAGAAACGACTGGGTAAGTTGCAGCTGTACTCACTCGAGTAATAGCCAAACTTGATTACTGCAATGCTCTCTTTAAAGGTATAACACAAACTGAACTTAAACGTTTACAAATTATCCAGAATGTCGCCATAAAACTCATAACTAAATCTAAAAAATTCGATCACGTTACCCCTCTGCTAAAAAACGCTCATTGGCTTCCTGTCATCCACCGAATATTGTATAAACTTTGTCTACTCACGTTCAAGACATTACTATATAAGACACCTGCTTTCATTTATAAATTGTTAATACCGTACCAACCAACTAGAACATTAAGATCTATTGATCAAAATTTACTTACAGTTCCTTCATTAAAATTTATAAACACCAGACGACAATATATTTTTTCTGTAACAGCCCCACAAACCTGGAATGCTCTTCCAATTTTTATACGTAATGAACAAGACTTGGTAAAATTTAAAATACAATTAAAAACATTTTTATTCAATGATGCTTTTAATACTTAATTTAATCATATTCAAATCAATAATTCCATTATTTTTATACCAATCGTTTTAATGTTTCCCCTTTTGTGTTTTTCCTATGTATTTCTTTTATTTAACAAATGTATTTCTTAAACCCCTCTTTCCCAATGTAATGTAGTTTATATTATCCATTGTTAGTATTTAAAGTCTGTATTGTATGTATTATATGTTTTCTTTAAATTTTTATTATGTACATCGCTTTGAATTAGATAAAGCGATTAATCAAGAAAATAATAAACTTTGAAACTTTGAAACTTTGAGGAACGCAGAGAGAGGGGAGACATGATCGAGATGTTCAAATATGTCACAGGCTGTATCGAGGTGGAAGAGGATCTCTTTTTCCTTAAAGGACCCATGGCAACAAGAGGGCATCCATTGAAAATCAGGGGTGGGAAATTTCATGACGACATCAGAAAATATTTCTTCCCCGAAAGGGTGGTTGATCGCTGGAATAATCTTCCACAGCAGGTAATTGAGGCCAGCAGCGTGCCAGATTTTAAGAAAAGATGGGATTGGCATGTGGGATCTCTTCATGGAGGTAGTTAGGGGCCATTAGTGTAGGCAGACTAGATGGGCCTTGGCCCTTTTCTGCCGTCATGTTCTATGTTTCTATGTCCTGTTGGTCAGGTGGGTAACCAGCTCTTGAGTGGCTGCATTGCTTGTTGGTGGGTGCAAGGGGCTTCTTGTTTGGGGGGCTGGCTTTGTCGGCTGAGAATTCTCCAGTTCAGCAACTGGAATCTTGGGAGATGTTGCATTGTGGGTGGTGGGTTTCATTGCTCGGGAGTCTCCACACTGGGGTGTATCACATCGTGGATATGGTTCCTGGCTGGCACACTACATGGGATCAACGGTGATGCTGGATCGCTTGTACTGCTGGGTTCATGATTTGGCATTGGGGTAGTTTCCTACTGGCGGGTTCTTCCCCCCGGGCTAGTGATTGGGCATGGTATGGGTTTTTATGGGTTTCCAACCAATTGCAGGTCTTCCTTCTGTAGTCACTGGGGAACGCTTACTTTGGGCTTGCTACGTAGGGTGCAGTTGGTGTATGGTCCAGTGCCTGGAGTGTATTCACCCTCAGTACATTAGGAGATGCCTCACAATCTGATCTGTGGTTCATTGCTCCCATGTCGAGTGCCTGGTTTCAAATAGTGGCCGGTCTTCTAGTTAGTTCCATGTTTTCAGTGCGGCATCTGGTTGGTGAAACTAGGCTTTTGGATTGCTCAGTAACGAGTTTGATAGACATTTACAACTGACCAGATAGAAACAAAGTCTGTGGTACTTTCTGCCTAAAGAGTTTGCCCTGATTTTCAAAGCAAAAGTGCATTCGCAAATATTGGCTACTTTTTCCGAAGGAAAATAGTTCACCTCACATAAATTCAGCAAAAGATAGAGCTGTTGTGGAGCAATGCGAGAACTTTAGACTCTGTTAAGGATGACCAGTCTTCAGTTCGTCAATTAACAGACAAGATAATGCCTTTGAACAAAAACTAGACTTAAGCCACATCAAGATGACATGTGCTTATGTAAGTAACGTGGCCACTGTTTGTCTGTGTGCCGGGTAACGTAGGGGCCATGTTTAGCTACCGGGAAATGTGTGTGTGATACATCACAGAGTATCTTTGGAGATGGGAAGAGGCCAGAGAAGTGAAAATATTGCCCCAACTTTGAAGTCGAGTAGAAGACAGAGCTATTTCCTCTGTGGGTACTTAGGGGGGAAGTTATCAATGTGGGCTACTCTTAAGATTGTGTTTGGGTTGGGGGAGGGGGTTACCACTAACTCCAGCTAATTTAGCTCCCAAGTAGTCACTTTGATAACTTGCCCCTTAGGTTGCTGAAATGTTTTTGATAGTTCATTAAAGAAAAGCAAAGACATATTAAGTGAATTTGTTGCCTTAGTGTATGAAAGAGACTTAGAATGATTTCCTGCAGAATCCAGCCAAGACAATCACAGGCATCTCAAAGCTCATTAAATCTATACCGGTAGGACTGGGTAAGGTACATGTCCTGCCAGCAAAAGCTAGAGCATCCAACTCTCGGATTTAGGACATTGTCTTCAGAGAAGCAAACAGTGTGCATTTAATTATTTAAGAAAGAGATTAATGTGGAGTGTAATTATTCCTTTGCAATTCTCTCCCCTGACGCCTTTAGTAGTTTTTATGTCTGTGTAACAAGTCTTGAAAGAAGGTTTAAGAAGTTGTTTCTGTTGTTCACAGATCCGTTTAACAACCAGTTTGCCAAGACACAGCAAAGTTTTCGCCACTAACTTTGTCTAATTGTAAAGAGCATTGGACATTTTGAAGTGGGTCTCCTGAAGCAGATTTCAAAATGGGGCCACGTTGAGACCCCTAACTGCATTCAAGATAAGTGACATTGGTTACTTCACTTGTCTGTTAATTTATTGACATACATTAAATTCCAGGCAGGCTATAAAATATTAGAAAAAGCAAATAAAACATACAAATGAAAAAGAAAAAAAGGATATTTACAACATAGAAATAATGAAAAGCAGAGATTGATTGAAATCAGTACAACATAAGCTATGACTGGACAGAAAACTCCACGAGGGGGGCAAACACTCCCCATTAGAGCATCACATCTCTGAGCATATGGAAATCATATCAATTGATGGCTGGCACCATACGCATAAGGCAAGAAATAATTTGGCACACTTGAGGTCTTTTCCTCCCATAATCGAATATTGTTAGTCAACAGTAATTAGTGGGTCAACTAATTAGTCAACTTTTCTATTAGTGGGTTTATCATTCTTGGTTTTTTCTTGTTGGATAAATACTGAATAAACCATAAACCACAAACAGGCAATCCCTGAAGCAGTTGTTCTTGGTTAAGGCGGATTTGTAATACTGCAATTGCGAGGTACATAAGTAGAAGCGCCTGGTCCTGGAGAAAACATGACAACAGAATTGGAGGAGAAAATCAGGTGAGGAGGCCTTGGAGACTTCCCCTGCCATAGGGAGATGTCAAAGAGCAAGGGTGCTTTTACCATAAGTTTACTCGAGGTTCGGGTCAGCACTCCCCCTGTGGCAAATGCTCTGTATGCGATATGTCTTTTTCTGGAAATCAGTGGGTCCATCCCATTACTAAGAAAGTTTTCCAACTTAGGTCTCGCACCACCTGTGAGTCTAAGTTTGTGATATATGTTTCCTGCCCTTGTAGGCTCATATATGTGGGTTGCACCATTCGCAGTATAAGGACTAGGTTAATTGAACATCGTAGTTGTTTAAAAACAGGTAAATCCACTGCGCTATGATGTCCCACAATATGACTTACCAACATAGTTTTTCTCAACTCCGTTGGTGTATCTTAGAACAGATCTCTACAAATTTCGATGGGGATAGATATACTTACCTTCTCAAGCGGGAAAACTTTTGGATTTTTTACCTCCAATCATATTCCCCCATTGGACTCAATGAAAATGTAGACAAATGTTTTACTAATTGATTCTCCTGGTAGATGGTGATTTACAGGTCATAACCCCTCTTTTGGGGCCTCTCTCCTTTTTCTATTTTTTTGCATTTTTTTATATATATTTTTTCTTTTTAACTTTTTTTCTACAGCAGTTTCCGCATCTCCTTATTTGTTTTTGGCATGCTCTCACGTGATGACGGTTTTCACGTCATCACGTATACTCGAGGGCGTTGTCCGCGCAGGGTCTCCAAGGCGTTCTTAAATCCTGAAGATGCCATTCTTCTCTCCTTTCTTGTTCCAGCGTTTTGATTGTCGTATGCTGTGGAACCTTGGATCGACAGGCCCAAGTAGCTGATGTCGGTTTCTTCACCTTTTTGCAAGCAATCTCCACTCCTGACGAAGAGGCAAAACAGAGCTCTGTTGAGTGGTGATATTCATTGATTGGTGACATCGATCCCATGTGTGATTTTGGTATGAGTGATGATATCCATCGACTGGTAACATTTATCTTATGCTTTTGGCATTTGCCGAGTATTATTTTCAGGTTCTTTTACTGCGAATGAACTTTTCTATAAAGTGAACAGTGCTTTTTGATTGAAAGGCGCCATTAAATAAACGGCGCTAGGGACTATATTAACTTTTGCAGGGGAAGCGCTAGGCTTTTGATCAGGAAACCAAACCCTAGACACTCAGATCCTCAGTGACATTGGCCAATATCCACAGCAGGGCCACTTCGCTAGACCGGACCTGACACAAACTGGACACCTCCAGCGGAAAACTTGAACCTCCAACCCCGCTGGATTTGGCCCACTCCCACGGCAGTCCCAGATCTCACCGTCCGGACCAGACACAGTCTGGGCACCCTGCACTACAGATCCAGACCCAGCAGACCAATCGGATAAGTATCACTAAATTTCATAAATAATCTATATAGTCTACCAAAGAACAAGCATGGTATAGCCAGACAACTATTGTATAGCCTGACAAGTATTGCATAGCCTGACTAGTATTGTATAGCCGGTCAAGTACTGTATAACTAGACAGGTGTAATAGCCTGTTAAGCCTTGTATAGCCAGATAAGTCTAACAGCCTGACAAACCTTACGTGTCTATCAAGACTGGTATTACCAGACAAGTACTGTTTTTCCCCGCCACCCACCCACTCCCAAATTTCATCCACCTTCCCCCTATAATCCACCTCACCCCCTCTGACCTCTTCTTCCTATTCTAGATAATCCCCCCCCTTCCTCCGGAGCCCTGAGCCATGGCTCTGCCAAACTCTCATCAATGCGCACTGTTGCTCCTACTCTATCTTGTCTGCATCAGAATCTGTACAGCCAACCCACTATACCTAGCTCCAATCCCAATTCACTATACCTCACACCGCGCGGCCAAGGCCAAATTCTCACCATTCCCACCCTATAAGCCACACGACTACCCAGAGGTAGGTCAACTCCCAATCCCAACTCCACCATCCCCCCGCACTTCATCCAAGTCCCGCACTATAAAACAATGATCACTAAAAAAACTAGCCTACTCCCACTACTTTCCAAACGAACTCACCACCCACCAGAACCTACGAGGTTTCTACCTAAACATAAGATCGATGAGAAACAAATCCATCCTGATCAAGGATTGGCTGAATGAAACTAACCCGGACTTTTTTCTACTCACAGAAACTTGGCTACTATCAGATAACGACATCATTATCAAAGACTGTCTTCCCCCAGGCTTCAAGATTCTAACGCTAGCCAGAACCTAGGGAAGGGGAGGAGGATTAGCAATAATCTTCAGAGATCACTTAAATTGCGCTGTTCTTAACTCTGAATCCTCGCCCAACTTAGAGATATTATCAATATCGCTCACTTCAAAATCCCTAACAGCCTCTCTAACAACTATTCTGTTTTATGTCCCACCAAAAAAATGGAACCTAGCCAAGGAGGACTTCGCGGAATTTTTAATAACCAACTCATTAGCAAGCCCATACAACTTACTATGTGGAGATATCAACATTCACCTAGAGGAAACAGACCATCCAGAAATATCAGATTTTTGGTTACTTATCTCCCAATTAGGCTACTTCATACCACCTCCAACCAAAACCCATCAAAAAGGTCATCAGTTAAACCTGGTGACTTTCTCCTCTAAAGAACCAACCAACCCCAAACTCTACTGGAAAGAAGATAACTGGTCAGATTCCCTATGGTCTGACCATAGACTATGCAACCTCATTATTGACTGCCAGCAAAAAACTAACAAAAACAATAAAACAAGAAATAACAAAACTCATACTTCCAGAGGTAAGATCGACCCGACAGAATTCTGGTCCCACTATGAGAATATCACAAAACAGAACGTAGAAACAGATCAATTGATGTCCTCCTGGTCTAATGACAGCACTAACATTCTAAACAAAATTGCCCCTTTAAAAATCTGCATAATTAGAACCACAAATCTAGAGGGATGGTTTGATTCTGAGCTACTACTGCTAAAGAGGGACCTGAGAAAGTCAGAAAGATTATGGACTAAATCTGGTACTCAGGAGCACAGGGCTGTGTGGAGATCAAAAGTAAAAATCTACAAAAACCTCACCAAGGAAAAACGAAAAAATTTCTACGCCCAAAAAATAGGAAACATTACAAACAACAGTAGAAACCTTTTAAATCTGGTCAACGACCTCAACAACCTCGAGACACTCACTGACACCCGGGAGGAATCCACTTTAACAGCCAGCACCCTAGCAGACTTCTTCAATTCCAAGATACAAAAATTAAGATCGTCAATAACTGCCCCTGCCAATCCGCACGGGTACTTTCCAATCCTCCATGACACAAACAATCCAACTCTGACCTAGGGTCCAGAACCGACCTAAGTTGGAACCATTTCAAAACCATAGACTGGCGATCCTTCAACATACACTACAACAAATATAATAACTCCTACTGCAAACTGGACACCTGCCCCCCAAATGTCATGAAATCTGCTCCTATCCACTTCAAAGTCAACATGCTGGCATGGGTCAACGCTTTACTATCCGCAGGAAATTTCCCAGCAGAGCAAGGCCACATCTTGATAACTCCAATTATAAAAAACTCAAAAGAACCTCCCAACATCCCATCTAATTACAGACCTATCGCCAGCATCCCGCTAGTCACCAAAATAACAGAAGGGGCGGTAAATGCAGAACTCACCACATATCTGGACAAATTCGACATCTTACACGACAACCAATTGGGCTTTCGCGCTGGCCATAGCACCGAAACCATCATAGCCTCTCTACTTGACCACTTGCACTCACACTTCAGCCAGGGTTCCAGCGCCCTGATCTTGCAACTTGACCTAAGCAGTGCCTTCGACCTAGTCGACCACACTATTCTCCTAGACTGCCTTGCACACATCGGCAACTCCAGCCAGGTTCTCAACTGGTTCCACGGGTTCCTAAGAAATAGATCTTACAGGGTGATCAAGAACAACTCTTTCTCCCACAGCTGGGACAATTCCTGTTGGGTTCCCCAGGGCTCACCCCTATCCCCCACCCTATTCAACGTCTATCTCGTCTCCCTGGGAAACCTCCTGCACAGCGTCAAGCTCAAATTCTTCATTTACGCAGATGACATCACAATAGTCATCCCACTAACCAGTTTCATTCTAGAGCTGCTTAACTCTCTATCACACTTACTCAGGCAGATAGAACTCTGGATGCTATCCTATAGATTAAAACTAAACTCTGACAAAACCAAATTCTTCTTGGCCTCCCCCAACAAAAAAATCAAAGATACTTCAATTCAAGTGAATGGATTGGACTTCCCCCTAGAACAAACCCTAAAAATACTGTGAGTCACCCTAGACAAACACCTATCCCTTGAAAAACACACTGATTTTACCGTCAGGAAATGCTTCTCGGTGCTCTGGAAACTCCGCACCATAAAAAAATACTTTGAGGACAACTCATTCCGTCTGTTAGTACAATCCTCCATTCTCAGCATCCTGGATTATTGCAACATCATTTATCTAGGCTCCATGAAAAAACCACCAGGAGACTAAAACTGATTCAGAACACCGCCGTCCGCCTTATATTTGGCTTAAACAAATGGGAACATATCACCCCTTTCTACCATAAACTGCACTGGCTACCATTTGAATCCAGAGTCCTATTCAAGTTCGCATGCCTCTGCTACAAAAATGTATTTGATCTATCCCCAAGCTACCTCAACCCCCACTTTAAACTAAATCACAACAAAAAGAACTCTCGCAGAATTCATCTGTTCGCCTTCCCCTCCCTAAAATTATGTCACCTCAAAAGGTTCCTTGACAAAACCTTCTCCTTCCAGGCAGCCAAACTAAACTCATGGCTAGCCCAAATTGTACTTGATGCCCCCATCTACCTTGACTTCATAAAAAAAACTCAAAACTCACTTATTCCATGGACAGAACCCCTAACACACCCTCTCACTTCTTCAACTCCCATCAATACACGTGAAGCTCCAACATCCCCTCTTATTGTACCCATCAAACCTCAATGACCGATATTTTCCTGTAAATAAAATTTTACCTTTCTATTGTACACTCTTGTATATTCCTGTCAACTGCAATGAACTGTACACTCCAAAAATTGTTAATTCCAATGTTATCTTCGTTTATAATCTTAATTAATTGCTGTGAACCGCCTAGAACTCTGGGTATGGCAGTATACAAAATAAAGTTATTATTATTACCTTTTCTATTTAGTTATTTATCTATTTTCTTAACTTTTCTGGACTTATGAATTACGTCCTTATGAACTCCTTAGGACTTGAATAGTTGTAATTTTACCATCTGAAGAGTATTTTTTCAGTTCTTTTCTCTTTATGAATTACTGTCTGGAGAGTGTATTCTATCTAGAACTTTTAAGTGTTTTCTTGAACTATTGTAAGAACATAGGGTTTGTTCACAGAATTAGTAATCCTTCCTGGCCTACTTTATGAATTACAATTGAGTTTATTCATTTATTTATTTATTACCTCACTGTTGGTTAGTGGGTCTCTATTAAGATAGTCCAGGGGTAGGGAACTCCGGTCCTCGAGAGCTGTATTCCAATCGGTTTTTCAGGATTTCCCCAATGAATATGCCTGAGATCTATTTGCATGCACTGCTTTCAATGCATATTCATTGGGGAAATCCTGAAAACCCGACTGGAATACGGCTCTCGAGGACCGGAGTTCCCTACCCCTGGACTATCTTAATAGAGACCCACTAACCAACAGTGAGGTAATAAATAAATAAACTCAATCGTAATTCATAAAGTAGGCCAGGAAGGATTACTAATTCTGTGAACAAACCCTACGTTCTTACCCGACTGGAATTCGGCTTTCGAGGACCGGAGTTCCCTACCCCTGAGATATTGCTATTCATCACTCTGCACTTTATATTATTATATTATATTATATTATATTAATTATTGGGTTGGTTTCTAGGGAGTGTATGTATTTATTATGCCTTTCCTACCTTTCTTCCTCAGTGTATGAGTGAAAATTTTTTTTCCTGGGAGTGTGATTTCATTCACATGTTTGACAACTTCACAATGGACTAAATGATGTATGGGGCAGTTCTCATTTAGACTGTGGTCTGGTGCTGGTCACCTATGAGATAATGCCCGAGCCACAATTCACCATTTATCCATCAAGGGCTCATACTGATGTCCATTATTTAAAGAACTTTTTCTATTTTATTTATTCCTTCCTAGCTCAGACTTTCCGTCCAAGGGACTAAGTGTGTTAGCCAATTGTCAATTGGATTTCATCATTATTATTTCTAGGATAGTATTGGCTATTATCCAAAGGGTTATATATTTTTGTGCTATTTCTTTAATAAGACATTAACTATTTTTTCTGAGGCCCTCCAAATACCTATAAATCCAAAATGTGGCCCTGCAAAGGGTTGGAGTTTGAGACATTATCTTGACGACTTCCTATTTATAAGGAAGAGGTGTCTATTCTTTTTCTTCATCTTCATCATCCTTGGGGTCAAGCTTGGAGGGTCCTTCAGGATACACACATGAAGCAGAGTGGCGGACTAGGGCACTGCAGCTCTGGTGGCATTGTCGGAACTGTGGGATAAAGTCCCAAAGCGCTATGTCATAAAATCAGGAAGCGTACATGCATTGATATATTTTGGTTAATGGAAGGTCGTACTACAAAGAAGGGTAAGAAGAAGGCGAAGAAGGAAGGAGCTCCCGCGAGTCTGTCGCTGGTTTCCAGAAATTTAATAAACTGGATCTGGGCATTTTTGCGGTTGGCTAGCGTATGGAGAGAATGCATAAGGAGGACACTAGTCTGTTGCTGGCCTATGCTGATTCCATTTTAGATGCTTATCAGCACTTTCGAGGTTGGGCTTGGCTCAATTATGATGAAGCTTTTAGAGATAAGCTAGAAGAGAACCTGCATATGTCTTGGGATACGCAAGACATTAATCTTTGGTTGACTCACATGGCATCCAAACCGAGTGGGTCACCGGGGGGGGCAGGGGGGGATGGTGATGCAGTTGGGGTGACAGGAACGGTCCCAGGGCTTTCCTTTCAGATCCTCACTCGACCTAGGTTTGGTGCGGGTATGCTGGGAATGGACATGTGCTGGAAGTTCAACAAATCCACATGCCCATTTCTGGATTGTTGGTTCAAACACATCTGCTTGCTTTGTGGCCAAGGGTATTCAGCCCTCAAGTGCCCCAAAAAGGGGCCACCGGTGTAGATGGCTGCCATGCGACCATGACTTCAGATATATCCTCTGGCCAGGGCCACAGATTTGATAATCAGGGGCTTTAGAGAGGGGTTTGTGATTCCCTATCAAGGGTCATTGAATTCTGGGGTAACTCGCAACTCGTCTTCGGTCACTCATCTTCAGTCGGTTGTGAGCAACAAATTGGACCACAAGATTTCATGGGGTCACTTTGCAGACCCATTCTCAGACCAGCTGATTTCATGGGGTCACTTTGCAGACCCATTCTCGTACCAGCTGTTTCCCACGATGTGTCTTTCGCCTTTGGCGGTCAACTCTAAAAATGTATCCAGACAATATCGTTTGATTCATAATTTTTCAGCACCTATAGGCAAATCAGTTAACGATGGTTTTCCACGCTATTTATGCATGGTCTGTTAGGTTTCTCTTGATAGTTATTTGCAGATCATTCAACGTTTGGGCACGGGAGTGCTTCTGGTGAAAGTAGACATCGAATCAGCCTTCTGCTTTCTGCCAGTCAACCCTGACTCTTATCACTTATTGGGTTTCTGCTTCGATGGTCCGTTGTACTTTGACAGATGTTTGCTGAAGGGCTGTTCCATCTCCTGCACTTATTTTGAGACATTCAGTACCTTCTTACATTGGGTTGTGGCACAGAGGTCAGGCTTGGATTTGCTGAGGCATTATCTTGACGACTTCCTATTTATAAGCTCGCTGAACTTGGATGAGTGTAGTGTGCTGAAGAATACTTTTGAACAAATGGTGGAATAATAATAATTTTATATTTTCTTGTATACTGTCCTGCCATTAGTTCTAGACAGTTCACTACAGTGCAATTATAAAACATTTCAATTAATAAATACAATCGCATACACACTTCTATGAGCATATTTATATATCATGGTTAAAATTCAATTTCAAACATACAATTATTAATAACTCAATGAAATACAACCTAGATAAAAGTAAAGGATACAAGCACAGCCTAATAAAAAATACCTTTAAAAACTTATAATAAAAATCAACATTCTTGTTTATCAAACAAATGAGTTTTTAATAAATTCCTAAATATAGGGTAAGAATGAGCCTGAGCAATCAGCGGTTCCCCACCTGATATTCTAGTCATGTCAAAGAATGTTTTATAGCGACATTTCTTTCTACCCAAATTCCTGGTATGTGTTTTTTTTTAATTAAACAGTTTGAGATATGATAAGAACATAAGAACATAAGAAGTTGCCTCCGTTGAGTCAGACCAGAGGTCCATCTCGCCCTGCGGTCCGCTCCTACGGCGGCCCATCAGGCTTATTGCCTGAGCAGTGGTCCCTGACTATTTCTTTAACCTACCTCTACTCTTATCCCTATAACCTACCTCTACTCCTATCTGTACCCCTCAATCCCTTTGTCCTCTATGAACCTATCCAAACCTTCTTTGAAGCCCTGTAACGTGCTCCTGCCTATCACAGCCTCCGGAAGCGCGTTCAATGTATCCACCACCCTCTGAGTGAAAAAGAACTTCCTAGCGTTTGTCCTAAACCTGTCCCCTTTCAATTTCTCCGAGTGCCCCTTGTACTTGTGGTTCCCCATAATTTGAAAAATCTGTCCCTGTCTACTTTTTCTATGCCCTTCAGGATCTTGAAGGTTTCTATCATGTCTCCTCTAAGTCTCCGCTTCTCCAGGGAGAACAGCCCCAGCTTTTTCAGTCTGTCAGTATATGAGAGGTTCTCCATATACTGACAGACTGAAACCAAATAAGAGGGTAATAGTCCAAAAAGAGCCTTGTAACAAACACCCCCAAATTTAAAAAACACTTTGGCCCCAAACGGCAGCCAATGTAGTCTAGCATAGTAACATAGTAACATAGTAGATGACGGCAGATAAAGACCCAAATGGTCCATCCAGTCTGCCTAACCTGATTCAATTTAATTTTTTTAAAATTTTTCTTCTTCGCTATTTCTGGGCAAGAATCCAAAGCTCTAACCGGTACTGTGCTTGGGTTCATAGAAACATAGAAAGATGACGGCAGAAAAGGGCTATAGCCCATCAAGTCTGCCCACTCTACTGACCCATCCTCTTAAGTCTTTACCTGGTGACCAATTCTTTAGTTCGACCCTCATAGGGATCCCACTAGGCATCCCATTTATGCTTAAAGTCCAGAATGCTGCTGGCCTTGATCACCTGCACTGGAAGCTTATTCCAACGGTCAACCACTCTTTCTGTGAAGAAATACTTCCTGATGTCGCCATGAAATTTCCCACCCCTGAGTTTGAGCGGATGCCCTCTTGTGGCCGAGGGTCCTTTGAGAAAGAAGATATCATCTTCCACCTCGATACGTCCTGTGATGTATTTAAGTGTCTCAATCATATCTCCCCTCTCCCTATGTTCCTCTAGAGTGTAGAGCTGCAATTTGTTTAGTCTTTCTTCGTACGAGAAACCCTTGAGCCCCGAGATCATCCTGGTGGCCATCCGCTGAACCAATTCGACTCTGAGCACATCTTTACGGTAATGTGGCCTCCAGAATTGTACACAGTATTCCAGATGAGGTCTCACCATGGTTCTGTACAATGGCATTATGACATCAGGCTGCCGAAAGGACTTACGTGATCATATTTTTTAAGACCGAAAAATTAAACGAACCACAGTATTCTGAACCAATCGAAGTCTTAATGATATATTTTTTGGTAATCCTAGATCAACTATATTGCAATAATCTAAAATGGACAATACTGTAAACTGAACCAGTAACTGAAAGGATTCCATGTCAAAATACTCATTAATAGTCCTTAATTTCCACAATAGTGCATAGCTTTTTTTTTTTTTTTTAAAGGTCTGTGTGTGGAAGAGTTTGGGGTGCCTCTAGTAGCGGACAAGTCAGAGGGGTTGTCATTTTGCTTTCCATCGTGGGTATAGACACGATGGCCAAGATTACCAGCCAGCTTGAACCGAAGATTCGCAAATTGCTTAGTCTCATAGGGTCGGTGATGAGGGCCAGGAAAGTGACCTTATGCGAGATGCAGTCCCTGTTAGGGTCCCTGAATTTGCATGTAACATAGTAGATGACGGCAGATAAAGACCCGAATGGTCCATCCAGTATGCCCAACCTGATTCAATTTGAATTTTTTAAATTTAAATTTTTTCTTCTTAGCTATTTCTGGGCAAGAATCCAAAACTCTAGCCGATACTGTGCTTAGGTTCCAACTACTGAAGTCTCCATCAAAGCTCATTCCAGCCCATCTACACCCTCCCAGCCTTGAAGCCCTCCCCAGCCCATCCTCAACCAAAAAGTCATAAACAGACACACAAACCGTGCAAGTCTGCCCAGTACTGGCCTTAGTTCAATATTTAATATTATTTTCTGATTAGAGATCTTCTGTGTTCATCCCACGCTTCTTTAAACTCTGTCACCGTTTTCCTCTCCTCGGGAGCGCATTCCAGGCATCCACCACCCTCTCCGTAAAACAGAATTCCTAACATTGCTCTTGAATCTACCACCCCTCAACCTCAAATTATGTCCTCTGGTTTTACCATTTTCCTTTCTCTGGAAAAAATTTTGTTCCACGTTAATACCCTTCAAGTATTTGAACGTCTGAATCATATCTCCTCTGTCCCTCCTTTCCTCTAGGGTATACATATTCAGGGCTTCCAGTTTCTCCTCATAAGTCTTCTGGCGCAAGCCTCCTATCATTTTTGTCGCCCTCCTCTGGACCGTTTCAAGTCTTCTTACGTCCTTCGCAGATACGGTCTCCAAAACTGAACACAATATTCCAAGTGGGGCCTCACCAATGACTTGTACAAGGGCATCAACACCTTCTTCCTTCTACTGACTACGCCTCTCTTTATATAGCCCAGCATCCTTCCGGCATCAGCCATCGCCTTGCCACACTGTTTTTTCGCCTTTAGATCTTCTGACACTATCACCCCAAGGTCCCTCTCCCCATTCGTGCATATCAGCCTCTCACCTCCCAGCATATACGGTTCCTTCCTATTATTAATCCCCAAATGCATTACTCTACATTTCTTCGAAATGAATTTTAGTTGCCAGACATTAGACCAATCCTCTAACTTTTGCAGATCTTTTTTCATATTTTCCGCTCCCTCTTCGGTGTCTACTCTGTTACAAATCTTGGTATCATCCACAAAAAGGCAAGTCTTATTCAAGTTTTCTTGTATCTGTTTTAAGCTGATCTCGGGACTATCTCCAACCTATCTCCTTTCACACTTTGTGTTGTAGAGTCCGATGAGGAAAACCAGAAGCTTAAACTTATTTGCTTATCTGAAAACTAATGGTTGTAGATACAAGACTTTTCTGGATAAGACCCTTGCATTAGAGAATGACACAGGGAAAAGATTTGTACCCGTCACCGCCCCATCCCCACAACCACTGTCCCCGCCCCATCCCCATGGCCACTGTCCCCACCCCATCCCCCCGACCACTGTCCCTGCCCCATCTCCACGACTACTATCCCCACAGCATTCATACAAGCCTCAGTACTGCAATATTTAGCTTATTCCTTCCTTATAAATCAAAGTTCTGGCTGCTGAACTAGAGAAAGAGATGTTCATCTGGCAGGGCTTTGTTTATAAATTTTTATCAACACAACTAATATACTACTTTATCCTAAAGCAAAAAAATAAAATAAATATAAATTTTTTTTTCTACCTTTGTTATCTGGTTTCTGCTTTCCTCATCTTCTCTTCATTCATTTCCTTCCATCCACTGTCTGCCTTTTCTGTCTCTTCCATATGCTCTGTTACTATGCCTCTCCCTTCCATCTCCCCCTCCACCCCCCACCCTAATTGGTCTGGCACCATCTTCTTCCTTCCACTCCCCCATAGTCTGGAATCTCTCTCTTCCCCGTTTCCCTTCAGCGTCTGTTCCTCCGCACCCCACCTTCCCCAGTTCCCTTCAGCGTCTGTTTCTCCCCAGCCCACCTTCCCCAGTTCCCTTCAGTGTCTGTTTCTCCCCAGCCCACCTTCCCCAGTTCCCTTCAGCGTGTTCCTCTCCATCCCACCTTCCCCAGGTCCCTTCAGTGTCTGTTCTTCTCCACCCCACCTTTCCTCCCTTTTTCCCTCCCTGCTCCTTAACTTCACAGCAGGCAGTTTCTCTAAAAGTGCTTCCTACCATCAGCTGGAGCGTTGAAATCGCGTGTGGCTGCAGAAAAGGTCGTCTCTGATGCAACTTGTATTAGGGGCCCAGGCTCAGTTATACCTTTATGCTCCTCTTTCACCTCCTCTGTGTCTCTCTTTCCTTCCGCAGTGGGCTGCCAGGGCTCAAGCCAAGTCTCCACTCCTCCACTCCTCCTGGCCCCCAACGAAGCCCGCCTACCCCCACCACTGGGAAGCACTCCACAGCCCACCCACTTGTGGCGGAGCGCTGCCAAAAAAGTCCTGGTTCATTCCGGGACAACTGCCTGACCCCTCTACAGTCCGCTCACTCGTGGCAGAAACGCTGCTCCCAGGGTTTGTGCCACACCTCCACTCCTCCTTACCCCGGCAGAACTCGGCAGACTCTGTCAGCAAGAAACAGCCTCCTCCACAGCCCACACACTTGCGGCAAAGATGCTGCAGAAAAAAAAAAATCCTGCTTCACTCCAGGACAGTCAATAGCCACAAAGCCAACGTTCAACGAAGCAACTTGCCAACTTTCTCCCCGTTAGTGTGGTGACCGGATCAGCTCACACACTATTCAGCCATTCACTTCCGTTTCCGTTTCCCGATTTCCGCACTGTGTAGTTCCCTGACACAAGGCTGGTATGGTCTAACATCATCCCCCATTCCCATTGTCTGGGATCCAGAAAATGAACTTGGGTTTTGGCGAAGATCAACAAGCAAATCGGTTCATGGGATGTGGCCAGAGGTGGTTGGCATGTTTGACACAAATAGGTTGATGTGTCATGCAGGGGATTATTTGCTCGGGACAGGCTGCACTTATCAGACATTGGGCTGAACATGCTTCTTGACGATTTCGCAACAGGTTGCGAATTGTGGCTGTTGGGGGATGTACAGTTATCAAAGCTCTATTCATTGGGGGGAGCCTGTAATGGGATTATAGGCTTGTGGCAGGTCTTGAGCTACCGGAACTTGAGGCTCATCCAGAAGTGAGCGGCTGGAGGACAGCTGCTTGAATTGGGGTCCCCAGGCAGGCTGGTGACCCATTCAAAGGGACAGGGAGGTAGCTGCAACCCCCAGACCCTTGCTGGCTGAGGCAAGGTCATGGGGGCAAAAAGCTGGTTAGATGGTATCATGTGGAATCCGAGTGTTGTGTTAATTACTTATTATTTAATAAACAGAGCTGTGACTCATTTTTTTTTTCCAAACATGGTGTTATGTGGTTATTGTGTCATGTTATCTTTAGTTATTGGGAAGGTAGGGGTGGAGGGGGAGGGGAGTAAGGAGTAAAGGGACAACCGGGCCTTTCCAGGTCCAGTTGTTAACCTTTTTACCCACTCAACCACCTTTCGTTGATTCATGGTGCTATGTCCATACTGAGTCAATATCCGATGGTGAATTTCCATAGGTTTCACTCCCTCTGCCCAAAGAAATCGCACTATTGCTCGTTGTTCTTCAATGGTGCAATCTTGCAATGGAGCGTCCATGTTTCTGACCTGATGGCTGTGTGTGCAATGTACGAGTACATATGTTGCATTTCATTAGCTCAGTTCCAATGGCCTTTAACTTTTGATTTGCTCTCATACACCTTCAAGAACTGTAAAGGTTCAGAGAGCAGTGTCCTGTGCTGTCTGTCTACTACTGAAAGAATCTACTATTTTGCCATTGTGCCCAAATTAAAATTGATATTATTCATAATGGGAAAATAAACCAAATGAAAATTGTTGTGCTGCACCCTGTAGTTCATAACAGCCTCTGGGTAAATATCCTGCTCCCAGAATGCCAGCAGTTCCTCAAGAATGCGTCTAGGCGGATCCTGTTTGCTGCCCAGCTCTTGACATTAATTATATTTACTGAATGAACATTCTTCTTCTTTTAATATCTTGCTTTCATTAAATGAGCTTCCACCCTCCCCCACCCACCTCTCTTTCTTGGCTGGATTTAATACCTGGCTGCTTCTGAAGACTTTTAGGAGCCTAATACGTGGTAAGGATTTCCAGACTGGGCCAGATGAAAGGTCCATCTTGCTCGGTGTCCAGTCTCTGACGGCAGAAAGCAAATGGTGCTTATAGTAAGGGGATATGAAACAAGACCCTCTGCCATTCCTCCAGTTCCTAGCAGTCGTGCTTTAGATTGGCTGCACAGTGGCAATCCTGGTTTTATATTAAATAGCTACCCATATAGATAAGCTTGGTCAAAAAACTCCCAAATAAGAGAGATACAGTATATAAATCTCTTTCAAAAAATCACACTCTCTTTCGAATTCAGTTATTTCAATAAAAGTCACTTTCAAATTCAATTTTTTAGTTTTTTTCAATTTTTTCAATAGAGTCACTTATCTGAACATTGCTGTTTGAACGTAGTCCTGGGATTAGAAAACAGGAAAAATTGCTCCGTGGAGAATAAGCTTAGAGCTATTCAAGCATGACCACTAGCACACTTCCACATAATCCATTCAAGCATGACTACTAGCGCACTTCCACATGCTTGAATAGCTCTAAGCTTATTCTCCACGGAGCAATTTTTCCTGCTTTCTAATCCCAGGACTACGTTCAAACAGCAATGATCAGATAAGTGACGCTATTGAAAAAATTGAAAAATACTAAAACATTGAATTTGAAAGTGAAAGTGACTTTTATTGAAATAACTGAATTCGAAAGAGAGTGTGATTTTTTTGAAAGAGACTTATATACCGTTTCTCTCTTATTTGGGAGTTTTTTGACCAAGGATGTGTCTGCTGGTCTCAAATTTTGTTTGAAACCAGCTTGTCTATGTGGGTAGCTATTTAGAGCCCCTATTGGACACAGGTCTTTTCTCCTTTTAGATATAACTTGATAAGTAGACCTGTTCTTTAGAGGGTGTTTTTTGGTTATTGATTTTTTGGACATCAATCAACCCCAATGTATTTCTAAAATGTTGATTCCTTACAGTTCCACACGCACACTTAGATCTTCTTCCCAAAACTTACTAGTTGTTCCTTCTTTAAAAATAATAGGCACTCGACGATTAGATATGTTCTCTGTAGTTGGCCCCCAATGGTGGAATTCATTGCCCCAATACATAAAAATTGAAAAAGACATTTTATCTTTTAAGAAATCCCTAAAAACATTCCTTTTTAAACAGGCTTTTATTATCTAAAATTTATTTTATTTTTATTTGTGCTTTTAAAATTCCCTTATTGCCTAATGTTCTTTCCTTTAAATGTATTTCCCAATATAACAGATGTTGTTGGTCATGTTGAATTTCTATTGTTTATATATACTGTATGTGTTTTACTTAATTGTATTTTTTACTATGTACATCGCTTTGTATAAAGATATAGCGATTCATCAAATAATTAATAAACCTTGAAACCTTGAAAACCTTGAATACCAATAAGAGTGTTGTCGGGTTATTTGGTTAGATGGGTAGTTTGGTGGATGGGGGGATGGGGACAACAGGGCATGTTCAGATCCCGCTGTTAACACTTGTTACAGAAACACAGAAGGAACAACCAACTTATATGTAGAAACCAAATTCTCCTTCATAGACCACTAGATTGGTGGGAGGAAAGTCCATAAGATAGAAACATAGAAACATAGAACATGACGGCAGAAAAGGGCCAAGGCCCATCTAGTCTGCCCACACTAATGGCCCACCCCCTAACTACCTCCATGAAGAGATCCCACACGCCAATCCCATCTTTTCTTAAAATCTGGCATGCTGCTGGCCTCCAGGGATTCAAGACAAAGATCGACAAGTTCCTGCTAAACTGGAATGTACGCAGGTGTGGCTGGATTCATTTAGAGCACTGGTCTTTGAAGAATGGTCTGAAATTTGGCACTAAAATTTAATGCTAAGAAATGCAAGGTCATGCATTTGGGCTGCAAAAACCTGAGGGAATGTTACAGTTAGGGGGTGAAGAACTTCTGTGCACAACGGAAGAGGGGACTTGGGTGGGATTGTATGTGATGATCTTAAGGTGGCCAAAGCTAGAAGGATGCTAGTTTGCAAAGGGAGAGGTATGGCCAGTAGGAAAAAGGAGGTATTAATGCCCATGTATAAGACTCTGGTGAGACCTCATTTAGAATATTGTGTACATTCAAAAAGATATAAAAAGGATGGAGTCGGTCCAGAGGAAGGCTACAAAAATGATATGTGGTCTTCATCATAAGGTGTATGGGGACAGACTTAAAGATCTCAATCTGTAGACTTTGGAGGAAAGGCGGGAGAGGGGAGATATGATAGAGACGTTTAAATACCTACATAATGTAAATGCGCATGAGTCGAGTCTCTTTCATTTGAAAGAAAGCTCTGGAACGAGAGGGCATAGGATGAAATTAAGAGGTGATAGGCTCCGGAGTAATCTGAGGAAATAATTTTTTACAGAAAGGGTGGTAGATGTGTAGAACAGTCTCTGAAAAGTGATGGTGGAGATAGAGACTGTGTCTGAATTCAAGAGGGCCTGGGATAGGCACGTGGGATCTCTCGGAGAGAGAAAGAGATAATGGTTACTGAGGAGGGGCAGACTGGATGGGCCATTTGGCCTTTATCTGCTGTCATGTTTCTGTGTTTCCATTAGGCACTTGGGATTTCTGAGAGAGAGAGAAAGAGATAATGGTTACTGCGGATGGGCAGACTGGATGGGCCATTTGGCCTTTATCTGCTGTCATGTTTCTATCTGGGCCAATTGTGAAAGAGATAGTAAGATATGGGGACTCCTGTGTATCCTCAACTTTCACAGATTTTAGTGTGCACAACAGATAATATGCATAGACAGAGAGACACATAGAACTAGAGTGCAGCCATAGGTAGTAAGAGCAAACATCTGCCCTGTAGGGAAGAAACCACTATGTTGGATCCATTACGTGAACATTCGGAATACTTAGGAAGAGACCAAGTGCTGCCTCTGAAAGTGTGTGGTAAAGTAGCAACCCAAACATTTTTTATATCGGCCAAAGGGCAATTTGTTCTGGTTTGACACATTTATTTATTGATATTTGTATAGTCTTCTCCCAGGGGAGCTCAAAAGCCACAGTTTACATGGAGTGGGTAATGTATTCAGGTACTTTTGTCTGGGCCAATGGGGGGATTAAGTGACTTGGCCAAGGTCACAGGGAGCAGCATGGGTTTGAGGCTGTATCTTGAACCACTGCACTCCTTTGGAGTGAGGCCGTTAATGTCATAAGGAGAGGCAAAGGGACTGTACACCACTCTGGCTGGCCTGACAATGGGATCAAATGGGCGGGCAAAGCATGGATGGCATCCTGTTTGGCCTTTGAAGGTGGGAGAAAGAAGTGAGATGTCAATATGTCCCTGAGGAGTTCAGTACTGTTAAAATGAAGAGACACGATCTGGCCAAGTTAAACATAAATACGATTGAATCATGTAGTATCATGTTTCCCTGAAAATAAGACAGGGTCTTATATTAATTTGTGTTCAAAAAAACACACTAGGGCTTATTTTCGGGGAATGTCTTATTTTTTTTTCATGCACAACAATCATCTCTCCTTTCCTCTCCTCCACCCCAATTATTCTTCTTTCCTTTCTTCCCCTCCCCCCACCCCCATGTGTAACATCTTTCCTCGCCTCTCACCCATCCCCTTGTGCAGCAGCTCCCAAGGCCTCCGAAAACAGAGGCAACGTTCTAAATGGGCTGCTTTGCTGCCATCCCTGCTGGGGCCTTCCCTATGCCGTGTGTCAGTGATGCAGCAGAGGGAAGGCTCTGATGGGGAAGGCAGCAAAGCAGCCCGTTCAGAGCACTGCCACCGTTTTTGGAGGCCACGGGAGCTGCTGCATAAGGGGATGGTTGAGAGGCAAGGAAAGATGCTCTACATGGGCGGTGGGGGGGGGGGGAGAAGAAGAAAAGAGGAAAAATAGGGGTGGAGGAGAAGAAGGGAGAGATAATTGGCAAATCGGGCAGCACTAGTGTCAGGGATGGAGTCAAGGAGTGTGGGGGTGGCTTCAGGGGTCAATCTTAACTAGGCATTATTTTGGGGGTAGGTCTTATTTTTGGGGAAACAGGGTAGATGGGTGTCACAAAAAGAGCATGTCAAGCCTTTGAATAGGTGACCTTAGTGTCCATTTGCTGATGTTCCTGGAAGCACAGCCACCAAGGTGACCCTCTTGCTATAGTAGTGAAGGGCATTAAGAGGAATGTATACATAGAATGGAGCATCCCAGAAAGGGCACATTACCAGTTCCCCAAATGTGGATATGGTTTCGTCTATATGGGTATCATGCAGTGAACAGTTACAAATTGCAGGTAGACATAGACAAAGTGGCTTCTTTCCCAAAAGCTCCTGCAGTGCATCACAGCCTCCAGTCAATGGCAAATAGAAGGAAGGAATAACCCCATGTTCAGACATCTAGTCTTTCCACGATGGCAATGTGCGTCTTTTTAGATCTCTTCATTGCATATGGCTATTCTTCCTTGAGAGATTTCTGCCATTCTGTCTTGTTAATAGTCTACAGCCCTTATGGAACTTGAGAGGACACATTATAACCTACAATCCAGCTGTTATCACACACATATTGTCAGGTGTTGTAACCAGAACGCCATACGATCATAGGTCAAGAGTAAACCGATGTTATCCCTCATCAGCTCTACACGTAGCAACATCCCAGAGCATTCCGTATATGTGACCTATGTCCAATAAGTGAACAGAACAGACCATATAGCTGACAGATTCTAAGCACTGATATAACCCCTATCAGTAGCAGGCATACTCTTGACATCACTGTGGCACATTTGCACATAGCGGCAGGATCCCTAGGAGGAGGTAGAACAGGGCCAGCGCTCTCTGCAGAATAGATGGTGACTGATTAACACATATCCACTCTTTTGCAAAGCCACGCTAGCATTTTTAGTGCAAGCTGCCATGATAACAGCTCTGACACTCATGGAATTCCTATGTTACCGCCACAGCCGGCGCTAAAACGCTAGTGCGGCATTGTACAGGAGGGGAATGGTTCACTGACACGTGTGTAGTCCCACTTCACCACCTAAACACATTGGTGACACTTACATGAAAAATATTGATTCGATGAGTCGCTCAGCGTGTTCGCTCGAAGAGCTGCAGATCGACACGGTGGATCTTGCTGAACGTCCACAGGGATTCGATGCCTGATGGAATATTGTGCAGCATGAAGCAGGCGAGCAGAATCTCTGCGATGGTCTCAGTGGGCTATTGTAAGGCTCCGCCCATCCTATCCAGACACCTGAACCAAAGGTGCGCTCGATGACCCTACCAGCGGTAATGTGGGCATCATTACAGGCTCTCTCTGCCGGTGTGTGGGGGTCAGCAGCCATGTGCGACACCCATATCCCGCATCACCTGAGAAAACAAAGGAGCAAATATTACAAGCGAGTCATATTGGTGGGGCAACAGAAGCCCCCTATCCCTACACAGCTGTTGTAGGGATTTCATCTGCAGCTCATATCACAGACAAACGAGAGCCCACACCTCCCTTTACACAGTGCATTAATTAGAACCTGGCCAATGAGCACATAATTCACTCATACTACGCTGAAATGTTGATGGCAAATCACATATTGTAATGGTGGCTACATTTAAGCAGTTATATTGTTATGTATCCATGCTGAAGCATCATCTGAATGACCCCTTTACGATGTGACCCACGTACCAGGTGTCTCCTGGAACAAGAAGGCAAGCACAGGGTTAGATGCCAATTCCAGAGAGTCTGTCACATGTTATCCTTGAAGCTGACATCATCGGCTTCACATCCTGCATTTGTTGGCACAGCATAAGTGCAGAGTGTGTGACAATCCGGCAGGAGTGCATATTACACCCCAGATTCCAGCATCCCGAGACAATCGAGAGCACACACAGAGGCGTCCACTATTGTGTGTAAAGGTCAGCATTTGCACAGGCCATGACTCTTGCACACGTCCCTGCTGCAATGATAAACTGTAGTGCACAGAGATGCCTTGTTTGGCATGTTGTGAAGGATAATTTATACAAAATCTGGTTCAATAAATTTACTGCACATCAGTGTCCGACTACTTTTTTATATAAATAATTTATTATCACTGAAAACCCATTTTTTATCATGTAACGAACAACCGTTTTATTAACATATTTACCCTATTGTATAAATTAAGAGGCTGAAATATCATAAAGGATGCATGATTCTCAGTAGAGACCTCTCATAACTTAGATGTTATTTCAAGTCTTCATCCTGAATGCATGTGATGTAATCATTTACTTCAGACCTCAAAATTTGTTTTATATATATTTTAATTTAATTGTTTAATTTAGTTAAAAAACTATCAACCGACTAAGAATGCAAGCCTATCTTTTATTTAGATTAATTGATAAATATATGTTGTTAACTTAATTTAATTATGATGTCCTAACTTAAAATCGTTTTGTTCAACTTATCATTAATTATAATATCATAACTTACAGTCATTTTATTCAACTTATCACATTACTACTAAATTTAATTGCGATGTCTAACATTAAAATCGATTCATTCAATCCATCAAATGTATTTCTATATATTAAAGAAGAACAGCAACACTTAATGGCTTCCAGTTCCTAGCCAGGACCCATAGGACATCATAATTAAATTAAGTTAACAACATATATTTATCAACAAAGACACGCAGAGAGAAAGAGAAAGAAACATGGAGGCAGTTTCATACCTCCAGAAGTGTGTCCTGATTTCCATTATGGTCTGGCTTAATAGCAAAATACATAAAGAGAATATTATTATGCTTTTCCTTAATATTAATCTGGCCTTGGCTACATCCATATTCAGATTTTGCTTGTATCTAATTAGAGTTATCCAGAACCATATGAAAAGCAGGTATTTTTGTAGAAAACCTCCACAAAATACTCCATAAACACATCTTATTCATTATCCATTCTATAACTATCGCCCCCTACAGTCCACGAGTGCCATTACTGCTCAAGGTCCAGCATTGTGTTGGTTGACTGGCACTCATAATTCACTGAAACACCATGGCGGGGTGAGGGAGGAAAAAGGACTGAGAGATATTTAATCCTTGGTAGCTGGCATGCACTGCCTCTAGTTGGGCTTTAGGTGAAAATGGGTGGGCCTGGGACCTTCCATGGCTATGAGAGGGTTCTTTTATGGGGAGGGCTCTTTGAGTGGGCAGACTTGTTGGGCCGACGGCCCATTTCTGCCATCATACTCTATGACTCTATGCTCCCGGTACATGTGTGTCTGTTCTTGTCTGCATTCACTATCTGTTAGTGTATGTGTATCTGCACAGACGTGTTCATACATGTCTGCATGCTTCCATTGACAGAACAGTGACTTTACTGCTCTTCTCTAAAATCTCTGCTCTTGTTATTCCCTTTAGAAAAATCTTTCTCAAACCTCCAGTTTATTGATAAGTCCAGACTTTTGTTCTTGTTCTTCTCAACTTTTGTAGATTTCAAAACTGCTTCTTTTTGAAGTTACTGTATCAGCAAAACTTGCTCTTTGCAGCAACTGTGTGCATGTGTGTTCATGTGTGTGTATGTATGCTTATGTGTGTCTGGCATGTGCATGTACGAGTGTTGCTGTGTGAATATCTGTGAGCATGTTTGTGCCTCTATTGGTTGATCCCTTTGAAGTGACTTTGCTGCATTTCTCTGGAATCTCATTTTCCTTCTGCCTTTGTAGTCACTGTACCTGGTTTGTTTGTTTTTTCTTGCAGTGTAGACTCCTGTTCCCAAAACACCGTTAAAGAAATCCCATGGGACATTACTGCTGATAAATCCAACTTCCTCTTGTTAGGTGCATAGGTAAAAGACAGCAATTAACAATCATTTAGCCACCCCCTTCTCTCTGGTTTTCTATCACTTTGAGGAGTACAGTATATTGTTTCAAACATTCATCTTGGTCTCTGATGCCCCTCCTCTCTCTTGTCTATGAAATAATCTTTATTAAAATGATCCCATGTGTTAGCAGAAGGTGGCAGTGTTGCTTCCATGAACTCCAACATTATGCAGCTTTGCAAGAGACCTGAGCTTCAAAGCCATGGCATATGAATCAACCTGCTGGCTCTGGGAGCAGCCCTGAAGGAAGTGTTTTCTCTGCGTCTGTGAGCACTGCAGAGGGATTGGGGAAAGGAGGTAGAGCAGTGGCTTTCAACCCAGTCCTCAGGGACATTCTGGCCAGTCAGTTCACCCACAATGAATATGAAAGAGATATATTTGCATGCAATGGAGAAAGGGTGTGCTACATATATGAGGGATCTTCCAAATCCACTGAGGTAGGGGACAAATCTAGCTCTTCTAGCAGCCTCCTTCCCCAGAATTAATCACCTCTAGTTTTTCGCTGTTAGTACAGAGCAGGAAAGAAACTGGTCTTTCTTAGAGATCTACTGTATGAACACTAGGAGCATGAAAAAACATGAAGTAACCATGTAATCCAAAATAAAAGTTCTGCATTCAGACTTAAACAGCACCTAATCAATGTGTTCTTAAAGCAACTCCCACTTCAATACTGATCCCTTCAGAAAGATTTTGTATTTTTCTGTCTCAGTATTTACTTATCTTTTTCTCTCTTCTAGAAGGTCCTGGCCTTGCTATCAGTCAAAGGAATGTGCCAAATGGCCACCGTAGAATCCTCTCTGTACTTTTCTCTTCCATACAAGGGATCTAACACTTGAAGCCTATTATCCTGTAGAGATGTCTCATGATTCTGCTTCCTCAATAAAGTAAAAGCATTCAAATTCCTGGTTCTACTTCCTTCATCTCTTGAGACATGAGTTATCACAAGTACATTTACAATATTCCACTAGTTCTGTGTGGATTACAGAGAAGAAAGCTGGTCAACATGAATTTGTGCAGACTGGTGAACCCGTTTCCCCCTTTAACCCTGGTTTCTAGGGTAATAGAGAATGGGTGAGGTTCTTGTCTCAAATATGTAGCCACCCTCCTGAGTCAATGGAAGGGGCAGTGGGGTCATGTATCCTGCTTAGAAGATCCCAGAATTTGAAATCACCCTCTCTCTCCAGATGGCAAAACATGTCACACACCAGACTGAGCTTCCCAAATACTTATGTTTATTGCTTCATTGGGGAAGCAGTTGTAGAGATTTAAATGAAAGGTTATAGTAGACACTCTGTTTAGTCAAGCAGGTAAATAAAGCCATCCTCTCAAGATGGATGGCCTAGACTGAAGCATCTTGCAAGACTATTGGTATAAGGAGGAATTAGAGGATCCACTGAGAATCTCCCCACTTGGTAGATTATACACTTTCATAAATAAATGTGTCTCAACAGAGAGCTTGTTATCAAGGCTAAAGTAACTGAGGTACAATTTATAGATATCACTTAAATATAAATGATTTAAATTACCCGATCAATTCGATCCACCTTTTCACTCTGATATAATTTGTGCCATGGTATGACAGTGTCCCATTGGATTTCTTCTTTCCACCAGATCTCAGAGATGCCTATTATAGCTATCTTTTCATTTAGTGCAATATATTCTAACTGTCCCAACTTGTTTCTTAGGCTTCGGACATAAGAACTTGAAAATGGTCATACGGGGAAGAGTGAACATTAAAAGACAATTTACAAATACTAACATGAACTTAAGGGTAATAAGGGGAAGGGAGGATCAATAACTACATTATTAAAAGCAAAATTTAAAAGAAAAGGGAGGTCTTTAGATTTTTTTTTATCCCTCAATTCTCAAACTTGTTGTTGTAATACATATTGTACCATATCTGTCTGATCTTGAAGAGGGTTGAAAGTAAACTCAAATATGTACTTACAGTCTATAAAAATATGTGAGCAACAAGAAAAAATTAAGCAAATCCATACTCAAATTTCAATGAATAAAAGTAAGCTGTAAGTTTCCATCTGACCACCAGAGGTCAGCACCAGCAAAGCAAAACAAAATACTAATAGTGATAAGAAATGAGAAGCCATTTTCTCTGGGTGGTAGCAGTAATTTTTATAATAGTAGCACCATGATCACCAAAATCATTGATGAATGATCACAAAATTTCTCCTAGGTGTGAACGTGAGAAGGGGCTCAGAGGTGAGCTTTATAGACAGGAATGAACCTGTGTTCTGTGTTAAAGGGAAGGCAGAGTTGGAGAACTGGCACCGTGCTAGTATTGCAAGATTGTCCAAAACAGATAATCTGGACCCCCTAGACCTGCCTCCAAGCCCACCCAGTTCCACCCATCCATGCCCCCGCCCCACCCGCCGCTGCCTGCTCTCGTCAGGCAGGAGGGCATCCGCGCATGATCGGATGTGACATGATAACATCACAGGCAGGCACACATGTACGTGATGTCATCGCCTGGCATGCACGGATGCCCTTCTGCCTGATGGCAATTTGTTGGAAGCTTTTCAAAACCTGGACAAAGTGCCAGGGTTTGAAAAACCATCCGGATCCAGAGGAAGACATGTCTGGGGAAATCCGGATGTCTGCTAACAATATTCGAAGCTCTTATCTCTGATAGCTGGCCTTTACTTGACCCAATCAGTGATTTTTCAATAGGATTATCTGAATAATGCTGCTGAAAATCATTTCTGACCAACCTGACATTATTCAGTAACAGCAGTTAGAATAGCTGGGTTTAAGAAAGGTTTGGAGAAGTTCCTGGAGGAAAGGTCCATAGTCAGCTATTGAGACAGATATGAAGGAAGCCACTGCTTGTCCGGGATCGATAGCATGGAATGTTGATACTATTTGGGTTTCTGCCAGTTATTGTGACCTGGATTGGCCACTGTTGGAAACAGGAAACTGGGCTAGATGGATCTTTGTCTACCTAGTATGCTTACTCTTATGTTCTTGTGAACTGAGGTGTTGGAGCTAAGGCAGAAGGTATCTGGGTACCATCGATATTCAACTCTAGTACCCAAATAACTATCCAGGCAAAGATGGAGAAAGCCTAGCAATCCTATCTGGTCCAAATGGTTATCCAGGCTCCATGACGGAATAACTATGATACCTGGATAACTTCTAGCTGCCGTCATATACCCAGAAATGGAGCACCAGTATTTGTGGTAAGGTCTGATTTTGAAATCACAATATAAATTTAAACACCACAGTCAGTGTTTAAATACCAGGGAGATGGTTTCGAAAGACATTCCATGGCTTCTCTTGCTCTCTTTCTTGCTCTCTCTTTTACTGTCTCTCTCTTTTGCTGTCTCTCTCTCTTTCATTCTCTTTCTCGCTCTCTCTTTCACTATCTCTCTCTTTTGCTGTCTCTCTTTCTCTCTCTTTCATTCTCTTTCTCGCTCTCTCTTTCACTATCTCTCTCTTTTGCTGTCTCTCTTGTTCTCTCTTTCTCTTTCTCGCTCTCTCTTTCACTATCTCTCTCTTTTGCTGTCTCTCTTGTTCTCTCTTTCTCTCTCATTCTCTTTCTCGCTCTCTCTTTCACTATCTCTCTCTTTTGCTGTCTCTCTCTCTTTCTCTCTCTCTCATTCTCTTTCTCGCGCTCTCTTTCACTATCTCTCTCTTTTGCTGTCTCTCTCTTTCATTCTCTTTCTCGCTCTCTCTTTCACTATCTCTCTCTTTTGCTGTCTCTCTCTTTCATTCTCTTTCTCGCTCTCTCTTTCACTATCTCTCTCTTTTGCTGTCTCTCTTTCTCTCGCTCTCATTCTCTTTCTCACTCTCTTTCACTATCTCTCTCTTTTGCTGTCTCTCTTGTTCTCTCTTTCTCTTTCTCGTTCTCTCTTTCACTATCTCTCTCTTTTGTTGTCTCTCTTTCTCTCTCTCTCATTCTCTTTCACTATCTCTCTCTTTTGCTGTCTCTCTCATGCTCTCTCTCTAACTCTTGTGCGCTGTTGTTCTCTCTCTTTTTCTCTCTCACTCTCTCTCTTTGCACCTTTCCTTTCTTCTCCTGTTTTTTCTTCATGTGATCTGTCTTATGATATTACCTCTTAAACACCTTATGAATTTTGGCTTTTGAACTGTATATAACTGGCAGAATGATTAAAGTGAATAATTAAATCTTCTTTGCATCTTTGAGACTTCTAACAGCTCAATTCCTTTGTAATGAGCTGTTTAAAAAATGAATTTTGAACTACTGAATCATTTCCAAAACTGCTAATGTAACTCCAGGCAAAAGCACTTTTACTGCGCTCTGGCTTGGTTCTATCCCCCAGCAAAGACTAGCATCCAAGAACAGCCAGTTCAAATAACTCAAGACTAAACAAATTTTCAGTTTGGTGACATAGTAAATTGTAGGATTAGCCACACAGTTGTGAGGCTGGATAATGCTAGAGCTGCTTCGTAACCCTTCCACCCATTACATAAAGGAGTTAGTATTTCTGACAATGAAACCAGAAGGCAATGTTAAAACATGATTCAAAATGGAATCAAGTCCTTTAAGTGAGTTTACTTTATGGAGACTGCTTTCAAATCTTAGCCTACTTGTTCATTGTTTATTGAAAGCTTCTTACTGCTACTAATGACTGGGTGAGTCAATTTAGAGTGGATTACATGAGCTCTTGCACAGGTGTTACAATACATCAGGTTTTGCAAAGGTGTTACAGTGCATAAGCTCTTGCAAAGGTGTTACTGTACATGAGCTCTTGCAAAGGTGTTACAGTACGTGAGCTTCTGCAAAGGTGTAACAGTACGTGAGCTTCTGCACAGATGTTACAGTACATGAGCTTTTGCACAGGTGTTACAATACATCAGGTTTTGCAAAGGTGTTATAGTGCATGAGCTCTTGCAAAGGTGTTACAGTACATGAGCTTTTGCACAGTGTAACAGTATGTGTGCTTCTGCACAGGTGTTACAGTACGTGAGCTTTTGCAAAGGTGTTACAGTACATGAGGTTTTGCAAAGGTGTTACGTGAGCTCTTGAAAAGGTGTTACAGTACATGAGCTTTTGCAAAGGTGTTACGTGAGCTCTTGAAAAGATGTTACAGTACATGAGCTTTTGCACAGTGTAACAGTATGGGAGCTTCTGCATAGGTGTTACAGTACATGAGTTTTTGCAAAGGTGTTACAGTACATGAGCTTTTGCACAGTGTAACAGTATGTGAGCTTCTGCACAGGTGTTATGTGAGCTTTTGCACAGGTGTAACAGTACATGAGCTTCTGCACAGGTGTTACAATACGTGAGCTTCTGCACAGATGTTACAGTATGTAAGTTTTTGCAAAGGTATTATAGTATGTGAGCTCTTGCACAAGTGTTACAATACATTAGTTTCAGGTGCACAGGTGTTACAATATGTGAACTCTTGCAAAGGTGTTACAGTACATGAGTCCTTGTAAAGGTGTTACAACACGTGAGCTGCACAGGTGTTACAATACATTAGTTTCTATACATGTATTACAGTGCATGAGCTTCTGCACAGGTGTTACAGTACATGAGCTTCTGCACAGGTGTAACTACGTGAGCTTTTGCAAAGGTGTTACAAAACATGAGTTTCTGCACTGGTGTTACAGTACATGAGCTTCTGTACAGGTGTTACAGTTTGTGACCTTGTGCACAGGTGTTACAGTACATGAGCTTCTGCACAGATGTTACATTGTGTGCGCTTTTGCAAAGGTGTTACAGTTAAAGAGGTTTAGCAAAAGTGTTACAGTGCATGAGCTTCTGCACAGGTGTTACAGTACATGAGCTAAACAGGTCTTACAGTTGATGAGCTCTTGTAAAGGTGTTACAATATTTATTTATTTATTTATAAATTTATAAATACATGAGTTTCTGCACAGGTGTTATAATACAGAGTTAGTGTGTTTCTGTGATGGTTTTCGGTAGTTGTATTTAGGAATGGTGGTGTGGTGCATTTACATATCTTTTGCATAGCTGCATAAAGTATATTTATACTAAGCTTACACACATCCTACTTAATTCTGGCAAATAATGTATGATGTTCAGGATTACAGGTAACTATTCTAACTTAGTAGGTTCTTCTGGGGAAGTGGCTCTGTGTTTAACTGCAAACTATAAAGAAACATACTTCAGCAGTAGTGCAGGCACTGGACTCCGTTTTCTCCAGCTCAGCACAGATGTCCAATTTGGAGGCGATGTTATCTGATGTGGCCCAGCATACTGGAGAGCTGAAGGTTCGAGTGGTGGCCATTGAGGACTCATCGGCCTCAACATCAGAAGCGATGGAGTCTCTGCGGGAGCAACTGCATGTGCAAGCAGACAAGATCGAGGATTTGGAAAATCGCTCCCGCAAAGACAATATTCAATTTGTGGGCCTGCCAGAATCTATCTCTGATGCCCGTCTTCTCTCTATCCTAGAACAATGGCTGCATTCAGAGCTGCTGTTGCTGGAGGGAGTGGGCCCCGTGAGATTGGAGCGAACTCATTGGTTGGAGCGTAAATTTGATGTTCAGCAATGGCCATGGGTCGTGAGAGCAAAAGTGCTTAACTATGCCCATAAGGAGGAACACACTTGTGCATTTTTCAAGATTACTCTTCATCCCTTTTGGACAAGCAGTGCAAATTTTATAGTATATGCGCTCAGCTATTTCAGCGGAAAATCATTTATCTTATCTTACCCGGCCACCCTATGGGTATTCACCTCGGGGGGATGGTGCTCCTTTACATCTGATACCGCTTGAATACTATGTCATCTGATTACTCTACTTCAGTGGACTGATAAGTTATTATCTGGCTCTCATTTGTTGACTCTAGTGGTCTGAAGATTGTATGACTGTCTATGATGGTATGGTCGGTCTGGTATGCTTGTGGGTTTAAAGTTGCTTAAGGGACGGGGTGTTTGTGGTGGTTTGATTGTGGAGAGGGTGGTGAATGGACCGTGTGAGTCGGTTGGGTGCATGAGAATGGGGATATCCTTGGTGAGTGTATGGTATGATTTGCTAGAGCGGGCAGATTGAGAGAAGATGTGCATTAGGCGAACTAGGTATGAAACTGTATGGTCTAGACTCTAGAGCACAGGTGTCAAAGTCGGTCCTTGAGGGCCAGAATCCAGTCGGGTTTTCAGGATTTCCCCAATGAATCTGCATGAGATCTATTTGCATGCACTGCTTTCAATGCATATTCATTGGGGAAATCCAGAAAACCCGACTGGATTCCGGCCCTCGAGGAGGGACTTTGACACCCCTGCTCTAGAGACTTTAGATATGTTTGTTGTCATATCTCTTTCAGTAGCCTTCCCTCTAGTTGGTAGATAACTCTACCCCTAAGTACTTCAGAATCCAAAGTACAATAAATGCAGAGACCTTGGCAAGAAATATTTCAGCTGCTGCACATTTTGTATGCAACACCATTTTATCTCTGGCAAAGTAACTCAAAATGGGGGTGAAAAAATAATTTTCTGATCTGAAGCAGATGACTTTTGAGAAGTGCTGACTCGGATACCTCCACCCTCTCTCCCTTTTCCATAGTAATGAGCGTCTGCATGACGTGATCAAACAATGGCCGCCACCAAGAAACCCATGATTACTTCTGTCATATCTTTAGGGTATGTGCCTTAAGATTTAGAGGTTAGCAAACAAAGAGGTGAACCTGACAAGGCTTGCTCCATCTCTGCAGTGGTTTCCTTTGCCCTAGTGCTGATAGCAGGTGATCTCACATGATGCTCTAGGTGAACTGAAAGCTCCTATATATAACGGAGTGATGAGCAGAGCAGTTCAGTCATCCCCTGATCCCACTGGGGGTTGCGGGTTCAGAAACTATTGCAACCATGAAGATCGCAGTTTTCTTTCTGCTGGTGACCCTGAGCTGCTGCTTCGATGGTGAGTGGCCTTTGGGCTATTGAATGTTGGACAATGGCTTTTCTGTGTCCTGTAGGCAAAAGGTCATACTTCAGCCTAAAAAGATGAAGTGTTATCGTGGTTATAGAGACAGATTTCTGATAAAGCCTAAAATTGGGCAACGGAAAAGATTTGGTTCTAGGATTACTACTGCAAAGGGGGCAGCTTGATGAAAGGAACGTAGTCTGGCAGCGAAGGAGAAGGGTACAGCTAAGAGGTTCTCTGGGAGGTCGTTAAAATTTGTTATTTTAAACTCCGGATTATCCGATCACTCTGTCCTATCCTAAACACTGACTCTATCAACATCTTGACCCATTCCCTAGTCATCTCCCAGTTGGACTACTGTAACTCCCTCCTTAACGGACTCCCTCAAAAAGAACTACGACGACTGCAATTAATACAAAATTCCGCAATAAAACTAATATATAAAAAAGGCAAATATGAACATGTCACTCCCCTCCTTAAAGAGGCCCATTGGCTTCCCATCAATCATCGCATCACCTACAAAATCATCTTACTCGCTTTCAAAATTAAACTTTTTCATCAACCACTATTCCTCGATAAACTACTAATTCCACAAAGTTCCCCTCGTATACTAAGATCTACCGACCAAAAACTCCTGTTTATTCCTTCTTTAAAAGAATTCTACTACACCCGAAAAACCAACTTCGCAGTAACCGCCCCCACACTATGGAATTCTCTCCCACAATTTCTACGGGACGAACAAAATCTAATTAAATTCAAGTCAGGCTTAAAGACATTCTTATTTCAAGATGCTTTCAATGGAACCTAGATCACTTTTTTCTCCTTTCAAATCTTCTCTTTTTTGTTTCTCCTTCTCCTTTATTCTACCTCCTACTGCGAATAAGTACTTGCTTCAACAATACCACCCTATCCCTTTCATTCTATCCTTTCCCCACCCCCCCCTTTTTCTCTAAATTTTGTAACTTCTCCCCTCCTCCCCCCACTTTCCTCACTATCCAGTTTGTCTAGTCTATGTCATCTATGTTCACTTTATCTTATAATATTTTTAACCGATACAAAACATTGTTAACCGGCCAGATATTCACTTGATGGTCGGGATATTAAAAAATTAATAAACTTGGAAACTTGGATAAGGAGAGAGAAGAGAGGAGAGATATTGAGGGGCAGCAGAGTGAAGCCACTTGTAGGTCAGCAATAGGAGCTTGAACTGTATGTGAAGGTGGCTAGGGAGCCGTTGAAGTGATTCAAGGAGAAGGGTGGCATGAGTGGAGTGAATAATCACCTATTTTCAACTCAAAACTAAAGATGTTAAATTCAGCTAACATTCCACCTCCTTCTAAATGCCTAGGCCAGGCACTAAACTTTTTGTGAATATCAGGTTCAAGTCATTTAGAAGTTGGAATGAGTCCATCTGTTTCCCCATACTGACCCTATGAATGCAATAGTTTAGATTTCAAAGTTTGAAATTCCAGTGAAACAAGCTACTTACCAAAGCAATACCCAAAATGTAGTTGGAATAACCTCAATGCTTAATCCTTTCGTCTTTTTTTCCTATATCACAGGTACCTTTGGCCGCTCCACTGTCCCCAGTCACTGGAAAAGGCTCAATGTAAGTCTGTTAACAAGTTAATGAAGGAAAAATCTGAGCACTAATATAGTGTTCTATAATGGTAACTAGGTGCCCACATTTGGTTCAAAATCAGAGCCTAATTTGGCATTTAAATGTCAGCACATCACGTCAAAGGTAGCTGTCACTTAGAATATTGTAAGCTCTTCAGTGTGTGACCCTCTGTACTGCTATTATTCTTAGGGTAATGCTATATCCCACTTTCCCTTCCCCTCACCAGCTCTCTGACTGGGAAAATTAATAGCATACACAGATGACTGAAAGCATAATATAGGTTTATTCATACAATTTTATAATAATGAAATCATGCAGTAAGGAATCAATAATTTGTTACCATATATTGCATCATCACTCCGGTATCGGGGGACCAGCGAAACATCGGAGGCAGCGCATTCATCTCATATCAGCATCACACGGCTCTTCAGCAGTGGAGAAGTCCCGATTCCACTGAGTTCTGCCTGTCTTTTTATGCCCAGATTATGGTCAGGATCCGGTTTGTATACGTGTTCAAACATGAACATATCACAAACCATTTCCTGCTTTTCCCCCCTTCTCTTGATTAATTCATCCATATCCTGTTTTGACTAAATCTGGCTCGCCAGGTGCAAGTTATCTTTCTGAACTCTAGTTCCCCTTTTAAAAAAAGAAAGTTGTTATTTGGTATTAGGATCCTTTTAGTAGAAGATGGTTTCTTAAACAGCTATTGTTACTAAAAACAACTCTCAGACTCCAGGTATGTCCCATACGTATCACACCCTCCCAGACCCTCACACACAGGCTACTCTATAAATTAGCGCCTAACTGCCATTTACCCTTCTTTGGACATCTATAGTATTAGGGGGAAATTAGATTAAACATAGTAACATAAGAATTGCTGTACTGGGACAGAGCGAAGGTCCATCAAGCCCAGTGTCCTGTTTCCAACAGTGGCCAATTCAGGTCCCAGGTACCTGGCAGAAACCTAATCCACAACTGAACTTTGCCACTTATCCCATGACTCTTTCATTTTCTCAGGAGCCTCTCGTGAGGAACTTTATCAAAAGCTTTCTGAAAATCTAGATATACTAGATCAACCAGCTCGTCATTATCCACATGTTTATTCACACCTTCAAAGAAGTCAAGCCAAATTGGTGAGACAAGATCTCCCTCGGCTGTACCCATAATGACTCTGTCTCAAATCAGGTTTGCCTACGTGTTCCACAATTTTATTTTTTTATACTTCTTTCACCATTTTGCTCAGCACTGAAGTCAGGCTTACTGGTCTGTAATTTTCCAGATCTCTCCAGAACCCTTTTTAAAAATTGGCATAACATTGGCTACCCTCCAATCTTCAGGTACTAAAGAGGATTTTAGCGACAGATTACAGATCACTAACATCAGGTCAGCAATTTCATGGGATGTATACCATATGGTCCTGGTGATTTGTCACTTTTTAACTTATCAATTTGGCTTAGTACATCTTCCAAATTTACTGAGATTTCTTTCAGTTCCTCCGTATCATCACCCTTGAAAAACATTTCTGGTTCAGGTAGATCTTCTTCCATACAGACCGAAGCAAAGAATTCATTCAGTCTCTCCGCTATGGCCTTATCCTCCCTGAGCACCTCTTTTTCTCCTTGATCATCCAATGGTTCCACAGATTCCCAGGTTTTCTGCTTCTGATGTACCTAAAAAATTGCTATGAGTTTTTGCAAGTTCTTCATATTCTTTCTTAGCTGTCTTTATCAATTCTTTGCATCTAACTTGCCAGTGCTTGTGTTTCTTCTTATTTTCTTCATTTGGATCCTTTTTCCATTCTTTAAGGGATGCTTTTTTAGCTCTAATAGCCTCTTTCAGTTCACCTTTTAACCATTCTGGCTCTCATTTCCTCTTCTTTCCACCTTTGCTGATACGTGGAATACATCTGATCTGGGCTTCCACAATGTTATTTTAAAATAACATCTATGCCTGATTTATAGTCCTAACCTTTGCAACTGATCCTTTTAGCTACAGTAGATTTATTTTGTGATGTCATTCCTGGTAACAGCTCAAATTTATGATCTTATGATCACTGTTTCCAAGAAGACACAATACAATTAACTCTGTACTATGCCTTGCATTTAAGGACCAAACCTAAAATAGCTCCTCCTCTTGTCAGTTCCTGAACCAGTTGTTCCAAGAAGCAGTCATTTATGACGTCTAGGAATTTTACCTCCCTAGCACTCCCTGATGTAACATTTAACCAGTCAATGTTGGGGTAATTGAAATCACTACAAACAAAAAAGGAAAGTATATGTATAATCATTCGATAACAAGACTCGTACTCTAAATATACACCAAGGAGAACCATCCATCCATCCAAGCACACCTAACAAAGCAAGCCCATGGCGGACCATCCCCTCACACCCCACTTACTATGCCACTGTCTCTGCATATGTCATATTACCAAAATCTAATCCTGAGATCAGCAGTGCAAATATTAATGTGTGTAAGGTTGCCTCGGCTCAACAAAACAATATTTTAACTGCTTGTTGCAGGTTTCCAGGTCTCGCTGCATCTTGTCAGATAGAAACCCCCCAAAATTTGGTGACATTTCAGCCATCATGCTGTGGCTTTCTTCAGGATATGCTGTGAGGTCTGCAGTAGAGAATGACATGGGGCAAATTTTTTCCCGTCCCATCCCAGAGAGTTCTTTTCCTGTCCCTGCCCCATTCCTGCAAGCTCCATCCTCATCTGCAGAAGCCTCGAACACTTTACAATCCTAAGTGTTCGAGGCTTGTGCGGTTAAAGCAGAGCTTACAGGAACGGGGCAGGGACAGGAACAGCCACAAAACTCATGGGGACAAATTTGTCCCCATGTTATTCTCTAGTCTGCAGTCTGTCTTTATATATAGTGGCTCCACTGACCTGATTGCTCATGAATTTGAATTTTGGCGGGAAAGTTTGTTGGTTTCCCATAGAATAGAAATGTCTCTGGTGAGTTTAGTGATGTTCTCCCTATGAAGCTGGGTTCCAGGTTCTCTCACCAATTATTTTGGGTTTCCTTTCTACCTGACAAGTTGCAGCAAGACCCAGAAACCTTTTAACCGATCTTAATTATCATAGACTACAAAAACCTTTTATTTATTAGATTTGAATCTTGCGCATTAATGTCGCATTAGAATCAACGCTAACTCTTAAGTATTTGAAGCTATTTACTGGAATCCATCTTCAGCCTGGAATCCAGGATAGCCTTCTTTTTTTCAATATTTAATACTAAGCAGTTTATCTTTAGACTTTGGGTTATGGCCAGCAAATAATTCTGGGGTCACCTTACGATGATATTGCCTTTATTGGGTAGCATAGAAACCTAGAAGATGACGGCAGAAAAGGGCCACTGCCCATCAAGTCTGCCCACTCTGCTTACCCACCCCCTGTCTATGCCCTAATGACCCAATTTCCTTATCTTGACCCTCCCATTTATTCTTAAAGTCTGGCACGCTGTCTGCCTCGATCACCTGCACTGGAAGCTTGTTCCAATGATCAACCACTCTCTCTGTGAAGAAATACTTTCTGATGTCGCCATGAAATTTTCCGCCCCTGAGTTTGAGCGGGTGCCCTCTTGTGGCCGAGGGTCCCTTGAGAAAGAAAATATCATTTTCCACTTTGACACGTCCCGTAAGTTACTTAAATGTTTCGATCATGTCTCCCCTCTCCCTACGTTCCTCGAGAGTGTAGAGCTGCAATTTGTTCAGTCTCTCTTCGTACGAGAGACCCTTGAGCCCCGAGATCATCCTGGTGGCCGTCCACTGAACCGATTCAATTCTGCGCACATCTTTACTGTAATGTGGCCTCCAGAATTGCACACAGTACTCCAGATGAGGTCTCACCATGGCCCTGTACAACGGCATTATGACTTCAGGCATTCACTTACTATATTACATAGTTTGGCGTCATCGGCGAATAGTGTTATTTTACCTTGAAGCCCTTGAGTCAGATCCCCTATGAATATGTTGAAAAGGAGTGGACCCAGGACAGAGCCCTGTGGCTCTCCACTGGTCACCTCCGATGTTTTAGAGAGGGTACCATTAACCACCACCCTCTGAAGTCTGCCACTCAGCCAATCATTGACCCATGCAGTTAGTGTCTCTCCTAACCCCATCGATAGCAGCCTGCGGTGTGGGACACTGTCAAAAGCTTTACTGAAGTCCAGGTACACGACGTCCAAAGACTCTCCCAAGTCCAACTTTCTTGTTACCCAGTCAAAGAAGCTGATGAGATTGGATTGGCAGGACCTACCCTTGGTGAATCCGTGCTGACTGGGATCCCGAAGATTCCCTTCATTCAAGATCGTGTCCAATTTGCTTTTAATTAGTGTTTCCATGAGTTTGCACACTATTGATGTGAGACTCACCGGTCTATAATTTGCAGCCTCTGCCCTGCAACCCTTTTTATGCAGAGGAACGACATTAGCTAATTTCCAGTCCAGGGGAACTTTCCCCTTACTTAGGGAGAGATTGAATAGCTCAGCCAACAGTTTCGCCAGGACATCGCTCAATTCTCTGAGCACTCTTGGGTGCAAATTGTCTGGTCCCATGGCTTTGTTCACCTTGAGTCTTGCCAGTTCACTGTAAACTTCACCTGGTGTGAACTCAAAATTCTGAAACGGGTCTTCTGTGCTTTGTGTTGCCTTCAACTGCGGACCGTGTCCCGGTGCCTCACAGGTGAAGACTGAGCAGAAGTATTCATTCAGTAGTTCGGCTTTATCGGAATCTGCTTCCACGTAACTTCCGTCCGGTCTTCTAAGGCGTACTATCCCGCCTGTGTTCCTTTTTCTGTCACTAATATACCTGAAGAAGGATTTGTCCCCCTTTTTAATGTTTTTTGCCAGAATTTCTTCCACTCGAAGTTTTGCCTCCCTTAATAGCGAAGATAATCTAATGAAGGTACTGTTTTACTTCAGACTGTTCTTTGTGTTGTTGCATTTTTTCTCTCTAGTTCTTCATCTTGCTGTGGATTTGATATAAAAGTGTAATTTTTTTACTTTTTTTTAATGTTTCCTTTGTAGATGTTCCCTTTGGCCTTTACAATTCTCATTATTTTTGTATTTGGGAGTTTATATAAAACAAAGTGCCCTAAAGAGATAAATTAACTTGATTACTGCATTCAAACTGAGAGTATGAGAATTGGAATATATTGTACTGATTTTTTAAATAGCATGGTACAATTAGAGGGGCATAATCAAAACATACTTCTAAGTCTGATTTGGACATAGGACGCTAGGCAGCCAAAGTCGGCAGTGGGAAAATGTCCATTCTTGAAAAGTACGTGTAAAACTTTTTTTTTTTGTTTTTTTTTCAAAAAATCATCTATCTGGACATCCGGGTGGTTGATAATCCAGACCACCACTATGTCTATCTTTAAACCACATTCTTGTCCAAATATTCATCCAGTCTGAAACATTCATTTTGGATGTGGGAAGGACCAATCTTGTAATGGATTGGCCACCTGGACATGGCAACAGAGCAGTGGGGCACCTTACAGGGCACTGCTGTGAACTTCATAAAAAGGGTGCCACATAAACCTCTCACCACAACTCCCTCCTGCCTACAACCCCAATAGCCCTTGGGGGGCTCACATTTTCTACCATGAATGTAGTGGTTAGAGTGGCTTATGGGCCTGGGTCCTCCTCTATGGTTCACTAGCCCACCCCCTGGGCTACTTAAGCCACCTCTGTGCAACTCTACCAGGCTTTCCTATGCTATGTGCTGATGTTCCAAAGGCAGTTATGTACGTTTTTATTCTGAACTTTGTGGAGGTGCAACAGGGTCAGTGAACACAGGGGGAGTATATGGGGGGGGGGGGTCTTTATTTGTCTCTGGAGTGGTTATCTGGTCACTTTTGATACTTTTGTGGCACTTATACCTGTTTTTATATTGTCTAAGTCATAACCTATAAGGTCCGTCCAGGAAGTCTAGTAAAACATTCGATTATCCCTGCGGGACGACTAAGTCTAGATCGGCCCACATCCTGCCCAAATACCACCCTAGCCACTCCTCCAGAAATGCCCCTTTCAGCTCTGGCCACACCGCAGGATTCAGAGGTCTCGATATGTCCAGACATTCGGTTTGATTATCGGCGCTTGGATGACCTGTCTTTTAGGTCATCCAAGCGCTGCCTTGGGTGGGTTTTTAGACGTGTTTAGGTTTTAATTATGAGCCCCTTAGGATTTAACACCTCTTTTTAAGCCATTTTGAACTTCATCTTTCATTAGAAACATTGATAAGATGTTTTCTGTCCTGGAAATAACTCCGTCTGTTCTTCAAATTTCTCCTAGGAAATGCAAGCCAGACAATACCCTCTCCAGCTTATAACAGCTGCTTGTCTATCCAACTCACTTAAGGTACTGCATGCTTAGTAATTGTCTCTGACTGAGTGTTTGCTGTCCCATGATTACAGGCAATATGCTGCGGTTATACTTGCTAAAACTCTTAATACATTTGACAATACCCAACAGAAAGAGCAAAGGGAAGAACGACATGAAATAGTTCAGTGCAAGATACTTTTAAAAAGTGTTGAGGGACCAGTGCAGGATGATAATATGATAATGCAGCCAGAAGTGTCTGCACACTCGTTCCTGGCAGAAAGAGTTAACTTGTCTGCTAGACAGTGAACAGCATATTACAAAGTATGTTAGTTAGTCAGAGACCTGCTTCCTGCCACCCAGGCAGTTAACAGAAGAAATATACCGCCAGGTCTGAGGTGGCTTAGAAGAGTGAGTTCAGGAGATATTAATGCTCTGCTACCACTTCTAGCTTCTACCTCAGCCTTTTGTCACTGGTATGTAGTGGCCACTTCCTGCCCCCCCCCCCCAAATTAAAAATAAAATCCCTAGTGTCTAGGGGACAAGGGGGTTGGTTGCCTCCAGACAGCAGGGATATAAAATGCACTCAAGCTGAGTGGAGGAGAACAAGGCCTAGTGGTCAGTGAAGTGACCGGAGGAGCAGGTTCGATTCCCACCACAAGTCACTTAACCCCTCATTGCCCCAGGTACAGAATAAGAGCCACTTTGATTGAAACAGCAGAAAGGCAGTATATTGATCCCCTGTCCTTTCACTTAACTCTGAACGTTAAAAGAAACCATATGAAAATTGCCCTCCAGGAGGCTAATTTTACAGCAGGGTAACTTGCACAAGAGAAATGTCCATCAGTTATTTATTCGGTTTTCTCTACCATTCTCCCAGGGGAGCTAAGAACAGTTTACATGAATTTATTTCCCCCGTCTGTCCTGGTGGGCGCACAATCTATGCGACGTACTTGGGGGGATTAAGTGACTTGCCCAGGGTCACAAGGAGCAGCGTGGGATTGAGGGTGCTGAGGCTGTAGCTTTAACCACTGCACCACTCTAGGAACTCAAATGTAGCAAAAGTGAGCCAAGTCTAGGACAATGAAGCCATTGTGACATCACTGATGAGGTTGGCTCTTATTGGTGGAATGAGGCATTATGACATCACAATACCAGTTCTGGTCATCAGAGGCTGAAACTTTTCACACTATTTATTCCATTTTCTCTATTATTCTCCCAATGGAGCTCAGAACGGTTTATTCAGGTACTCACATTTTTCCCTGTCTGTCCCAGTGGGCTCACAATCCTGGGGCAATGGGGGGATTAAGTGACTTTGCCCAGGGTCACAAGGAACATGGTGGGTCATAGCTTTAACCATTTTGCCACACTCCCTCAATTTTAGCAAGGTCGCATATGCCCATCAGTGGCCCTATGAAATTAACCCCTTGCAGTCTCCAGACATTTGTGACTCCTCACAGGCAGTCACAACTCATTTCTTCTAAGTGTAATCCTGCCCAAAATGAGCTCCTGGGAATGTCTCCGCTTCTTCTCAGTAATGGCATGCACAGGGAGGATGTTTCCACCTACTTTTGCATAGGTGTGAACCAGGCAAAACCCAGGTCCATAAGTGCATGTTCTATGTGTAAAACTAGAGAATGACATGGGGACAAATTTTCCCGTTCCTGCGGAAACACATTTTCCCGCCCTGTCCCAGAGAATTCTTTTCCTGTCCCTGCCTCATTCCTGCAAGCTCCGTCCTCATCCGCAGAAGCCTCAAACGCTTTAAAATCCTAAGTAGTAACATTCTAGAGCTCAGATTGTGATGTCATAATGCCTCATTCCACCAATGCCTAAGCTCCGTCCTCATCTGCACAAGCCTCAAACCCTTTAAAATCCTAAGTAGCAACGTTCTAGAGCTCAGATTGTGATGTCATAATGCCTCATTCCACCAATGCCTAAGCTCCGTCCTCATCTGCACAAGCCTCAAACACTTTAAAATCCTAAGTAGCAACATTCTAGAGCTCAAACTGTGATGTCATAATTCCTCATTCCACCAATGCCTAAGCTCCGTCCTCATCTGCACAAGCCTCAAATGCTTTAACATCCTAAGTGTTCGAGACTTGTGTGGTAAAGGCAGAGCTCACAGGAATGGGGCAGGGAAAGAGACAAAACTTACGGGAACAGGGCGGGTAAAAATGTGTCCCCATGTCATTCTCTATCTAAAACCTTGCTTTGCACTTCTAAAATTATTCCCTTTGGGCTTTATTTTATACCAGAAGACAAATTTTATCTGATCTAATCTAATCGGGACTTCTTAATTGCTCTTTTCCAGTGTGGCCCTTGTAACAGCATGGGGAAATGTACAACATAAGGATGAAGAAGGTTATATTAACAAGGATACTAAGTTTCAAGAGGGGGTTACATTGTAGCTGGGTTACATTATGGAGAATCTCTTGTTGGAGAGAGAGAAGACCAGAAAAGCCAAATTGGCTCCCAGATCAAATTTACATCAGCTGTATGTAGACAATAAGCACATGCTTTGCTCCGCCCAAGCTCTACAGATCATGCAGTAGTGACTGCGCACTTTGCGTGCTTTGACTTTTGGGTTATATTCTATAAATGGTATCCACACTTTTAATCTTTAATTGGTGCGGTAATTGGCCATGCCAGTTTTCAACCAATCACAACCCCCCCAACCCCCATCCCCCCAAAAAAAACCCATCAGTTAAATAATTTAAGGGTTCAGTACCGAACTCTTAGAATGCCTAATAACGCTTAAGTGGAAGCGACCTCTCATGCCTAAGAATGCCTAACAAATCAAAAATAACTCCAAAAACAAAAAACTGCAAAATATACTAAATAGTGACCACAAAAAGCAGTAAAAAAAAAAAAGTCTAATGGACTTTCCGAGTGACCTAGTCGATCTAAAGCAATCATAAATAGTTATATAACTAATATAACTATTTATGAGTGATTTAGACAGACTGGGTCACTCAGAAAGTCTATTAGACTTTTTTTTACTGCTTTTTGTGGTTGTTATTAAGAATGCCTAACGACATTAAGCAAACAGTGGGCGTGGCCATGGGCAGAGAATAGGCGTGCTTGAGTTAGGCATCGTGAGGCGTCTGACATAGGTGCCACCAAATTGGACAAGTGAAAAGCTGGCCTAATGGAATGGTGCCTCTGTCTAGGATGATTAGCAAAGCCTAAGTTTGCTTAGGCGCTACTAGGCGTGATTCTCTAAACAGCACCTGAGTGGGCCTTTCTGTACGTAAGCAGTCACGTGATTTTTAAAGCCTTTTTCTACATATTTCCAAACTTTATACATGGAAGAAAGTTTATAAAATTATCCCCTATTTAAACAGTAACAGTAACAGAAAAGGAGTGAATTCCCAGAATGCATTGAGACAAGATTTACATAGTAGAACAAAGCCTTGATGGATTGAACTGGATTAGTGATGAAATATGTAAGAAGGGCCTAACAACTTGTTTGGTAGGAACTTGTCTGCAAAACTTTGCTCCTCACCACCAGCTTTTAATTTCTGTTTCAGGAAAAGGGAGATGGTTCACACAGTGCAGTGAACAAATTAGTTCTACGAATCTTCTTTAAGTTTATGGTAAGACTCATCTTCACGTTGGACTGGATTGATTATTTTTGATTAACTGCTATTGACAATAGTATTAAGTGATTGTGGCTGTGTTTAAGCAGTTACTGGTCACCTTCAGTACAGCAGGAAGAAGCTGGGCCAGTTGTAGTTCTCATTTCCACATGAAAGTCAGACCCTACAAGTCCACTGATACTATGAGTAAAACAGGAAGTGGCCCAGTCTACGAAGACCTGACACGATGCAATAATACAAGTACACTGGGCTCCCCAGCCCTGTCCTGCCCTGCCCGCCATTCATTTCCCTGTTTTCTTCTTTCCTTCTTTATTTCCACTTGTATTTCTTTTTCTTTTCTTATAAAATTCAAAACAAACAACAAAGATTACCTTACCAGTGCCAGTGTACAGTTTTAGTTCTATGCAAGCCCTAAATATCTCTGAACTAATCCCCCTTCCTTCCCTTTAGCTTTAACTCTGAACCCTTTCCATATGTATACAAAAGTGTTCAGATGAATTGTAAAGCAGTAATACTATACGAACCATAACTCTATATTAATAACAAAGTTTGCAACTCCTCTCAACTACCTCAGTCTATGTCGTCCAACTGTAACCCATATGTATAAATACCCAAATCTGTAACTCCTTTAGTACGTTCCACTCCATGTATGCTAATTTGCAACAAAACAACAAGGCAAGCGGTTAAAACCTCTAGAGATCTTTACCACAGGGAAGGGAGCTGCACTGGAGCTGAAACGAGGTAGAAACAGGAAAAAGAAAAGGGCGAAAACTTTCAACCAAACTTGGTATACATATGACTTACTATCTGGGGAAAAATACTGTGGGGGTGAGAAGGGATAACAGTGTCTACCCCATAGTTTTCGGGCTCGCTGAGATGAATATTCAGCATAACTCTGAAACACATGGAGAGATTTCAACCAAACTTGGTACACAAATGACTTACTATCTGGGGTAAAACACTGTGTGGGTGGGAAGGGATCAACATGTAAAAATGATCAAAAATGACAGATATGGATTAGAGTCTAATCCATAAACGCTTGGAGACATTCCAACCAAACTTGGTATACTGTACATATGACTTACTATCTGAGAAAAAATACTGTGGGGGTAGGAAGGGGGTGTCTAATCCATAGTTTTCGGGCTCGCTGAGATGACACTCCCAATGCTGTTTAAGTCCAACTTCCAGCCATTATTACTGAATACAAGTCTATCGATACCGGAAGATTGGGATAAATAAATATATGGTCAACGCTGGGTGATCAGGACTTGTGAGAATGGTATAGGATGGTGGTGGTTCTCTGGGATCCCCAGTGGTCTGAGGCCATGCCCAAGGGTTCAGCAGGAGGAGGAGTACAGTCAGAGGCCAGCAGCCAAGGAGCAGCAGTCGGACAAACCCCAAAACCCCATAGTCAGTGAGGACTCCTGCTCCCGACAGCTTTCCTAATGCAGGAGAAAATGCAAACATCGTAATACCTCACCCACCCCCCACCCTACCCACAGGCAGATGGAACAAAAAAGATCACTAAGTAGCTCCAGAGTCCAGAGCAATTCACCTTCTACTCCCCAAAGTTATGCAAAAGCGTCTCTTATCTCACCGGCTCCCTGTCCCTCTGCCTTCATCTTTCTAAGTTTAAGTTTATTATGATTTTATATACCGCCTATTAAGGTTATCTAAGCGGTTTTTACAATCAGGTACTCAAGCATTCTCCTCCTGGGAAAGAGCTGTCGGGCTCCAGTGGCTGCAGACACCCTCTCATCCCGAGGCCCCTCCCATGGGGACTTCACTGATTAAATTGCAGTTCTCTTGTTATGTTCAGCTCTATCATCTCACAAGTCAAATTACTTCTCTCTCTCCCTTTATTTTTCTTTCTTTCCCCCCCTTTTAAGAAAAGCAGTAACATCCCTTGCAGGCCTGAAGGAGAGGATACAAGAGAAAAGTCAAGCAGCTTTTCTTTTCACGTGCTCTCAGCAAGATGAATGCGTAAATATCAGCCCCACCTATGGCCAGTCCAAGAGACGAACTGGAATTTTCATGGGTGAAAATGTCAATATTCTGTACATTTAGGGCTGTGCTTCTCTTGAATCCCAGGTCATGCTGGCTGTAGGACCAAAGGCAGGCTGCTGGCCCTTCAAAACATGTTGCGAGTGCTGTGGGATCAGTTTTCTAATTATGTATTTTGACAGAAATTAGGGTTTAAGAGATTTACTTGCAGTACATTTTCCCTCAAGTTTAGCAGAACATTGGGGGGGGGATTGGACACCAAACTCCATTCTTGCCCCCAAGAGCCTTAAGAGTTGCTGATGCTGTCTATGTAAGTCAAAATGTTGGTGGGGGCATTGCCTGTGTATTTCATTATCACATGGCCCTTGGCTAGCATTGCATCTGGATTTCCCTGGTATTTTGTTCAAATTGGTCTTTTACAAGCTGTTTGGTTTCTGCATATTTTGTCTTGGACATAAGAATGTGATCCTCACCTAATATGAAGCAGCTCCAGGGTCTGGTTTGCTGAGTCAGAAGTTAAATGGAAATAAGGCAAACTTACAGAGAAATCAAGCAGAGGGAAAAAGAACATGTGTGAAATATTGCATGCTATCCGTGGCTCTCACCCCCCCCCCCCCCAAGAAAAAAGATTGATGAAATTAACTGCGTGCTTAGTGAAAGCACATGGGTTTGGATATACATTTCATGTTCAGCTAGGTTCAGAATCTGCAGCACCTCTCCCCCCACCCCCCACCCCCGCCCACTCCAAATACAGCTGACTTTCCTGCTTTCTGTAAAATAATGGATGTTTCCTTCCCCCTTGCCTCCTGGCAGGAATTATACTTACCCACACATATCTGTTCTGGTGGCTTTAGTCAGTGCTGGGTCATGTTTCACAAGACTACTGTATAGGGTTCCTTGTGACCAGAGTCGGATTAAAGGGTAGGCCCACCCAGCAAAGGCAACGGGCTTCGGCTTCTTACCCTCGCCCTGCAGCATCGACAACAATGCTGCCGACTCTGCTCTAGAACAAGTGGGGTGGACCAGCAACCAGGAAGGTCCCGTGATAACTGCGCCTGCCGGTCCATCCCCCCTCTGATGTCACTTACTTTTTTCGAGCAGAACCAGCAGACGCTGTCATCGCGGGATCTTCCTGACCTCAGTGCAGCAGCCGGTCCACCCCACGTGTTCCAGAGCACTTGCCGTCAATGCCGCAAGGGGGGGGGGGGCGTTGCTTTTGGGGGGCCTGGTGCCGTTGCCATTGCCCCCCCCCCCACCAAAATTTTGTTTAAAAAAGTGAGTCCTCTGTTTGCCCTCCTTCAGCAGGCCCCCCTGACAACTTCGGGCCCTAAGCATGTGCCTACTGGGCCTACCTTTTAATCCGGCCCTGGTCAGCGTGTGGGGGTTGAGACTCCCAGTTACCTCCTTGCCACACTTGCTCCTTCAGCCTTCAGCAGCTTGTTGGGGGGACGTGCAGCTAGCAGCAGTTCACATGCTGCACATAGCTGACCCGGAGGGAAGGCTTCTGGGTCAGCCACATGCAACATGTGAATCACTGTCAGCTGCCCTTCCCCCCAACAAGCCGCTGAAGGCTGATGGAGTGAGTGTGACTCGAACAAGTAAGGGGACATGATCTTTCTGGGATAAAGGGAGAAGGGAAGGGGAAGGAGTGCATTGGCGCATTGGAGGAGCAGAATTCTGGGACAATGGCTGGAAGGCAGAGAGGGGGAGGGGACACAAACTCAACCAAGAAGGAAGGCAGGTGCATGAACATGGGACACAGAAGGGAGGAAGGGGCCATAGGAGGGAGGGGATAGAAAGGGAGAATTGTTGGACATGAGTGTGTGAGTGAGAGGGAAAGAGTTGGTGGCACATGGGGAAAGGAAGAAAGAGGAAAATTGGGCATAGAGAGAGAGTTAGGAGAGAGGTAGAGATGCATGGGGAAGAGAAGGATGTGAGGGAGAAATGTTGGATATGGTGGTGGAGAGGGAACAGAGGGACAGATTGAAAGGGATGCAAGGGGGAGGAATATTGAACATAGTGAAGGAGGGAGAGATGTGACATGGTGTTGGAAAGGGGTGATAGAAGGAGAAATGGGTAAGAGGCTGTAGGGCAGGGGTGAAAAATGCTGCACATGATCCAGGGAATGAGAGAGGGAGAAATGTTGGATGTGGCAGTAGAGGGAGTGGGAGAGATGCACCCTGGATCTGTCTCTCTCTCTTGCCCCACTCCCTTTGCTGCAGGGAAGGGAATGAGGGAGAGAGGGAGACATGTTAGCAATGGGGATGGAGGAAAGAGGAAGAAAAGTTGGACTCATGGAAAGACAGAGAGATGTTGGTTGGAGAAGGAATGAGGTCCAGAGGAGAGAAAGCGTGCAGGAGGCAGAAAAGAAATATTGGATGCACAGTCAGAAGGAAGTGCAACCAGAGACTCATGAAATCACCAGCCAACAAAGGTAGGAAAAATGATTTTATTTTCAATTTAGTGATTGAAATGTGTCAGTTTTGAGAATTTATATCTGATGTCTATATTTTGCACTATATTTGGCTATTTTTCTATAGCTGTTACTGAAGTGACATTGCATATTTTAAAGTCATCTGCCTTGATGTCTTTGAAAAAAAATGAATATAAATGATAATTACGATTTTCTCTGCATATAGTGTGCTTTGTTTTTTTATGTTGTGTTTACCATTATGTATTAATAAGATTATATTGTGTGTATATGAAAAATGGATAGAAGAAATTGCATTATAATTAATACTATTATTATGGGGGAGGGGTCAGGGCGGAGCTTGTGTGGGTCAGGGGTGGAGCCTGGGCAGGTTTAGAGGCGGAGCTTGGGTCAGAGTACTCAGTTGATATTTGTTAGACTTAGGGGATACATGGCTTGAAGAAGTTGAGAAACACTGCCCTGGATTGCTCTCAACCTGGCAACCAGTATATAAGTAATAATAACAGCACTTATCTGAAATCAGATGAGACAGATGAAGACGGGATGATTACCGTAATGTTCCAACGCGGCTCTGCAGGAGTTACTACCACCACTGCAATTTTAAAGTGCTCCAAAATTCTATTTTCTCCTCTACCCAGACCTCAGTTTCACCACAGGGGCTTCTTCAGGAGGAGAAGTAACTAGAAGTGAAACAAAATAAAACGAAACTCATGAAATCAATCTTAAATCACTAATTGTCACACAAACACACAGTCTTATACTAGGTTATAGCTACCACTATTTCATTACATAACTAACCATATTATTCACTTTCATACAGCAAGCACTGAACTTAGCTAACCATAACCAAAATCCCCAAATAGGGACTTACACATTGTTGAAAACAGCAGCAAATTCTAGGAGGGGCAAGGCAGCAACATGCCATGTCACCCGCAACCACCGGTAACAGAACTGCATCATCACGCATCCGTGAAGCTTCCGGGGGCCAAGCTCCTCCCTTCAGTGCATGGCCATTCACTCAACCTCCAATCACTCACGAGATAACGAAGGGAAACTGTTACTATATCAATTTCAACTTCACAATACCTATCTTGTATTGTTATATGATTAAACCCACTGAATTTCAACATTTAGTCCTTCCGGAGCTACCGTTCCCCATTGCCACCCAATTAAAATATTTATCAGTCCCAGTCTGAATTACATAATTGCCTTCAATGGAAGTAGAACCCAGATGTCTCAATCTGTCCTCCTTTCTCTGGAGCCATAGGGTAATCCTATCACTCCCAAAGCCTCAGGGACATTCATGAGTGAAATGTTAGAATAATTCAGCTGTAGCAGGTTATGAGCCAATGCTGGGTGTAAGGAAATCTCCCAGATCATTGCTGTGTGAGACCACACAACCCTGTACTTCACATTCAAACAACAGCATCTAACCTTTCCAAAACAAGATGCCACACAGTATTGCCACTTGTCAATAATTCCCTTCAGTGAGCTGAACTCTAGCCAAAAAGCAAATGTAGCATCAAATGTTGACCTATCTGTCTCTAGGATTTGCAGAACAAGTGGTGACCAGGCTCCATGGAGCACTGAGAAGACAGTCAATAGTATGTTGTTCATTTTTATTTTCTCCTTCTTTACAGATGTTTCTTTCTCTTTCAGACTAACATTGCCATTGATGTTGGAGCTTCACCGAGTGAATTTTTAAATAGCATGGTACAAACTACTGTGTGTTTAATTCTCAATTGTACCTTTTGCTAACTGATTTGTGGCACAAAATCACTCTTCTCTAATCTCACTACAGTTCTCTCCTTGAGCTTTCCTTGATGGTAGGTGATGTGTGGTAGGCAATAGCCAACAGATGGGAGGATGACCACCTCTGTGGTATTGAGTGAGGAGCAGTGATTGGTAAAATTCACCTGAAATCTCTTCAATGAGATAACGTTGCCATAAGCACGAATAAGACATTTTCTAGTACAGACTGTGACAAGTAGGTAGGATTTCAGGGCCCAAAATGCACTGGGGCGAGTTTTACTAGAATTCAACAGATTGTGCATGAAGGACCTTCTCAACTGTGACAGATCACCTGGCATGAGACATGCCCAAGTACACACAAGGTGCACTACAGCAGTGTTTCTCAGCTCGGTCCTGGAGTCCCCCCTGGCCAGTCAAGAGAATTTGCATAAACTTGATTTGCATACACTGCCTCCATGATATGCAAATTTCTTTCATGCATATTCATTGTGGATATCTTGAAAAGCAGACTGGCAATGGGGGACTCCAAGACCGAGTTGAGAAACACTGCACTACAGACTTCATGGAACATGTGCTTTTCTCTCTGTTCTCATTATCTTCTGCTATTATTTTCAGAATCTCTCCTCAATGGATCGAAATAATGTTCTACTCATGTGGAAGGTAAGAGTACTATATTTGACTATTTAGAAATGTATTAAAACCCATTCCTTTGTGCACATTCCTGATCTGATTCTACCGCACATTGGTCATTAAACAAACGAACCCTTCCTAGCCAAGCAAAGAGCTCGAAGTACAGGAGTGTCTCTTGGAAATACCAAAGTGGGACCCTGCAGATAAAAGAGTAGCAAGACAAATGGGACTGCTTTGGTCACTGCCATGGGGATTAACCCTTTCTAGGGCTACATCTACAGCAAACTGCAAGTGTCTATTCCTGCTCATGGGGCTAAGGTCAAAGGGCATGGGACAGGGATAGGGCGACTACAATTAGTGCAAAATTGTTGAAGAAGTTCGACCATGTTACACCTTCCTACCAACTTCTGCACTGGCTGCCGATGGAGGCACGTGGGAAGTTCAAGTTTGGTTGTTTCTATTACAAGGTACTATTCTGTCTAGCCCCTAAATACATAACTGAAGAAGTGTAGGATGAGAGAGATTATTTGGAGGAAGTTCTCTTCCATCTCTTCAGCCATTCATTTAATTTTCCTCTCATTATTAAACTCCTTTCTATGTCCCTCACCCAAGTTTCCTCAAGTTTCAAGTTTATTAGGATTTTATATACCGCCTATCAAGGTTATCTAAGCGGTTTTTACAATCAGGTACTCAAGCATTTTTCCCTCTCTGTCCCGGAGGGTCACAATCTATCTAACGTACCTGGGGCTATGGAGGATTAAGTGACTTGCCCAGGGTCACAAGGAGCAGCGCGGGTTTTGAACCCACAACCCCAGGGTGCTGAGGCTGTAGATCCAACCACTGCGCCACACACTCCTCCTCCTCTGGGATTATCGGTTCGCCATCACTTCTGTCCTGACTTACGATTTAAAACTACTTTTGCTTCAGCTTCAGATTGTCAGAGACAGAAAGCAGAGTGCATGGATTGTGGGTCTGAGCTGATCTGGCAGGTCGAGTCTTTACAAAAGGATTCTTTATTTTCTCTTTCAGGCTACTGATGATATGGCAGAGTTTTCACGCCTAGCTTCAGGATTTGATCTCAACGCCATGCTGGGAGTTGTTCAGGGAGCACTTAGAAATATCATGGTAAAAAAAAACACCCCAATCCCTTCTTACAATAATGGTTTTGATATACCTGGGGCTCCTTTTACGAAGGTGCGATAAAACCACTAGCGCAGCTTCGTAAAAGGAGCACCTAGTGTAGGAATCAAAACGCTCCAGCGTAACCTCTTTCTTTATTACCTTCCTTTTGTCTTGGGCAACGTTATACTTCTCAATTGTCCTAAAAACCAGCTCTCAATATATCAATGTCTGGTATCTACCAAACTGGTCTGCCTGAGAGATCGTCAAAGACTACTCAAAAGTCCAGTTCACTCACATGCCACATGTCCACTCAGATGTCGGTGAAATGCCCACATTGAAAAGTGAACACAGAAAAGAGACTCAGAAGCTTTTATAAGAAAATCAATTCGCAGCAACTTAAAAGAACTTTTCAAATTCTGGTTTAAAATTTTACTGGAATTGGACAGACCTGGCCTGGGTATCTCACACTCATTCTTTCTCTGAAAAAAATACAAAATTACAGTCCACAAGCATTGGTTGAAATGTCTATGACTATGATATGGTCCAAAGCCAGCAAAGGTAGAAATTAAAAAGAGGATCTTGCAGACCCCACAGGACCTTAAAAAGAGAGTGGCCATGGTGTAGGGTCCACACAGATCCTCATATTTTAACTCCTCTGGTCCTGCAGGGGGATAAGATGACAGTGGCAACAAGGGTAGGTAGCGCCCCCCTCTCCCCTGAACGTCCCTCCCCAAACCCTCCTAACAAAGCACGTAACAGACATCCGTTTCCAGTCACTAATTACCGGCAGCATTTTAAAAAGCCCTGATGGTAGGGGAGCTCAAAACCAGGACCCCCTGACCACTCTCACCACCCTGAAACAAACTCCTGCTGGTCTAGTGGTCTGGGGGAGTCAAGTCAGTCATCCCCCCCCTCCCTCTGCTCAAGGACCCTCCAACCCCAACACCACTCCGCTCCCTCCCAAATATCTTTTGTGGAAAATCAGGCAGTGGGGATGACCACTCCCTCCTGCCTGAAGGGCCGCCTTTTTAATATGGCAGCCTTTCCCCCTCCCAGTGCATCTCACTATTTAGGTTCTCAAGATGTCACTGCTGATGTCATCACTCTTTAACCCATACTGCTTTACAAAGTTGATATTACTAGCCAAGTTAGGTAAAGGTTAAGGAATGCATTGTGGGAGCTTTTGAATCACTGAGGACCTGAGCTTGTTTGCAAAGCCAATTTTCAACATGATTTCTGCAGCTAAGAGAAGGTTTTAGCCTCAATACATTGAAAGGGGCAAAAGATATGTGCACATCTCCGCGCTGCGCTCAATTGTCTGGGCGCGCCTTTGTCCCGGCTCGCTTTTGACCTGACACCCATCCAAGTTTCTTCTCTCTGTATACACTTTTCTAGCCAGTATAACTGATTATGTATATCTTGTATGCACAGCAAGTTTTGAAGAGAAAGAGTTCTGAAAAAAGTAGCCATGGATTTTACACCCGTGGCAAAAAACCCCCTTAAAGGCACACTTTCCCTTCTTTTACAAAACCGCAGAGCAGCGTAGGGCATTCTGTGTGCCAGCTGGTGCTAAAAACTGGGGGGTTTTTTTGGGGGGAGAGAGGGGTATTTGTCAGCCTGTTACAGATATCATTGTCTCTGGTTTTATATTGCATGCTCTTATTCCTAAAGTTAAGAAGCAATGTGATTTGAATGGGGGTTAAGAAAGCCAGGCCTGGGTACAAGTGGCCAATCGGAGCACTGTCACTGCCCGTGCAGCCCCAGAGACCAGTTCAGTGCTGGTCCAATATCATTGAACACTGATCTGCCCTTGTGGAAAGAAACACTAGCTTGAGCTCACTTTAACAATTGTTTAATAATATACTCTGGACAAAAGCCAGCCCCTTATATCGGGAATTTGGCATCTTAAACACAAAGGGATCACACGAATACCTAAAAATCGATTCATTATTGCAGGTCCCTAGGTTAGTTTACTCCTTCACCCCTTTGACCATCTGGAGGCCTAGTATTTATTAGGGTGACTTGTTATGATTTTCCTTTCCAGAAGGGCAGTGAAATGCAGATTCAGCAAAGAGGTCCTACTCAGAGCATGTGGTTAATGATCCTAGAGATGCATTAATAAGTCCATTTCTAAGGTGGGATTTTTCCAATCCCACACCCTCACTCTGCTTCTCTTTCATTCTTCCTAGGTTGACTTATGTGAAGCTTCTGGCTTTAGCTTCAGAGAATCTCTTGGATTTCTGGGTGACCTGATGGTAAATACATCTTTTAAAATCATGTTCATTCATGTGGGGCGTTTTATATGATGGAATCCCAGATTTGTAATTTCCTACTACTTATCACTTATATAGCAATGAACGGTATACGCAGTGATGTACATTTTGACATTTATAGATGGTCCCTGCTCGGAAGAGCTTACAATCTAACTTGGACAGACAGGCATGACATAGAGGGTTGGGGATGCAGAACCCAAGGTGAGAGGAGTTAGGACTCGAAAGCACTCTCAAAGAGGTGGGCTGACAATTATAGATGGTCCCTGCTCAGAAGAGCTTACAATCTAACTTGGACAGACAGACATGACATAGAGGGTTGGGGATGCAGAGCCCAAGGTGAGAGGAGTTAGGAGTCGAAAGCACTCTCGAAGATGTGGGCTGTTAACTGGGCCTTGAAAACTATCAGAGACGGAGCTCGCCATAGGGATTCAGGCAACTTATTCCAAGGATATGGCGCAGCAAGGCAGAAGGGACGGAGGCTGGAGTTGGCAGAAGGGCACAGATAGGAGAGACTTACCCGCTGAGGCGAGCTCATGGGGGGGACGGGACACACAGAAGGAGATAAGTGAAAAGAGAGTCAGTGCATTTTGTAGGTCAGTTAGAGGAGTTTCAATTGTATTCAGAAACAGATAGGAAGTCAATGAAGTGACTGTAAGAGTATAGTCATTTTTCGTCACTGTCTCTGTTAATCACATTCAGCACCTTTCTTTATGCCAGTGATACTGAGATGATCTATCCACACTTTCAACAGAAGCCAGACTCAGCTGCAGAGGAGTTAAGGGGCCGGTGCAGAAAGCTTTGTGGATGTCTGAACACATGGCTTCTACTGCAAATATAATACTGTACCTTGCAGAAAGCTAATGGCCATGTTGAAACAAGCCACAAAAATATTACAGTTAAGGGAAAGCCACACTAAATAATTCCATCCTAGCCCAAACTTCTGCAAAGTGGACAGCACAAAAGGCCATATAACATCCTATTGAAAGCCTTCTCACAACTATAGTTAGATGCACTGCAGGAGAAGGTTAAGAAGCCGGGGGTTGATGCTCCACTAGAAATCCCATCTGATCGCCATGTATGAGACCCAGGAACCCGCTAAAATCTTTGCAAGGAGCTCTTAGTCCACTCCCAACAGGGAGATGGGCCAATAGGAAGTGCATTTGAGAGCATTATTCCAGGCTTTAGTAATAATTTGATACCTGCTTGTTGTAAAGAAATGGGGCGTTCTTGCTCAAGAAGAACATTAAACATATGAGTTAATGACTCCACAATCAACTCAGCAACTGGACAGTCCTCTAAAAAGACATCGGTTCATGACCCACTTCAATCAGGCGTTCATCCACTCCATTCCATGGAAACTGCCCTCACTAAAGTCTCTAGTAACCTGTTCCTGCCCAGATGTGCTTGGAGGCAGACAGCTTTGCTTGGGAGGGGAGAGACAAAATGGGGGGCCACGGAGAGACAGTCAGGGAGGAATTGGAGGGGTAGAGGGAAAGGGGGCTGCTTCGGGGGGAGGGGTGTGCTGGGAGGGAGATCATTTTGCTTAGGGGGGGAAGACAGAAGGGGGGCCACGGAGAGACAGTTAGGGAGGAACTGGAGGGGGAGAGGGAAAGGGGGCTGCTTCGGGGGGAGGGGTGTGCTGGGAGGGAGATCATTTTGCTTAGGGGGGGAAGACAGAAGGGGGGCCACGGAGAGACAGTTAGGGAGGAACTGGAGGGGGAGAGGGAAAGGGGCCTGCTTTCTAGCACCCGTTAATGTAACGGGCTTAAAAACTAGTATATAAATAATATACTAAAGTAATAAAGTAAAAACTGAAGGACTCAAAAGAACGAATGCCAATCTACAGATGTATTAAGTCCCCAAGGTTTCAGTGTGCCTAGTCTAAAATCCAGCGGGATTCTCTCTGTTGTAATTTACGTTTCCTATCCCCCCCCCCCCCCTCTTACATGAATCACTTCTTTGTCAATGCAAAAAAATTTTAAATCTGAAAAATGATGTTGCATATCAGTGCAATGTTCTACTAAAGGGGCATTTTGTCTGTTACATTTGAGACTAGACCTGTGCTCAACCATCCTGGTTCTGAAAGAACGAGTTCACATGCCAACATACAACTTATTGCATGGCACCTAATCGCATACACAATGTGGTATTCAAACAGGGATTGGATGGATTCCTGAGGGATAAAGGGATCGTGGGATACTGAGAGAGGAGCTGGGAGGTAACACAAGTATAGGAAGTAAATCAGGTAATGAGTATAAACTAACCTGGCCGTGCATGTGCAAGACCGGAGGGCTAGGACTTCGATAGGAAGGCAGGACTTAAATGGGAAACCAAGGTGGCAAGGGAGCCCCTTCTGATGACTCAGACAGGTCTTGACCTGTTTTGGGCCGCCGCGGGAGCGGACTGCTGGGCGGGATGGACCTGTGGTCTGACCCGGCGGAGGCACTGCTTATGTTCTTATGTTCTTATGTCTGAGTCACGAGTTAAAAAATGTTTACCATCTCCAGGATTGATGAATGTTTTTTGAGATATCGTGAATTGACAAATACTACAATGTCCACATTTGTAGAAACCATGGGGTAACACTCTAGATGGTTTATCAGCAACGTGATTTACTGTCGGGGATAGAAGATCCTTCAGGTTTCTGCCACGTGAGAAGGCTGTAAATCTAAGTCTTTAAAGATAGGGTTGGTTTGTACAATCTTCCAATTTTCTTCGAGAATCCTTGCTACCTCATTACCTTGTGCCGAATAGCGAAGCACACAGGTACATTTGTCTGACATTGTATCTTCCCTAGTTCTAATTTTTTTCTGCAATAACCAGTCTCTTTGGTAATATTTTGCACATTTGAATGCTGTCTTCAAGATGTTTTTAGGGAAACCTCTTTTTTTCCAGTTTCTTACTTAAAATTTTTGCATGTTTTTTAAAACCGTTAACAGTGGAACAGTTTCTCTTTAAACGTAAGAACTGTGAGAAAGGAAGGTTTCTTCTAAGGCTAGCCGGATGACAGCTACAAGTGCATTTACTCAGCAGCCCCTCAACATCTTTCCTTACTTATACCCCCATGCTCACCCCCATGAACTCTGTTCATCGGGTAAGTCCCTCTTACCCGTACCCTTCCTCCACTGCCAAATCCAGACTCTGTCCCTTCTATCTTGCTACACTGTATGCCTGGAACAGACTGCCTGAGTTATTATGCCAGACTCCGTCTCTAGCAGTATCCAAATCCAAATTAATAGCCCACTTTTCGAGGCTGCTTTTGGCTCCTAAATCCCAATCACTGTAACATACCTATGCTCATTCTATCATTCTCTCTGCAAGAAACTCCACAACCCCTATTCTTCCTGTCCAAATTAGATTGTAAGCTCTTCTGAGCATGGACCATCTATTATTAGTTAAACGTGCAATGCTATAGATATGATAAATAGTGGTAGTAACAAAGACAAAGTCTTAAATCATGAAGTATATAACTTTGTGGTAAAGTTTGGTGAAGTACATTTGAAAAGTCTGTTGGAAAGCATCTCAGCTTTACTTTATGGAGAGCAGTGATTGTAAATGGTAAATTTTGCCTCTTCCCTCTCTCTCTCTCTCTCTCTCTCTCTCTCTCTGTGACACCTACAGGACCAGTTGTGCAGCTTACTGAAGCAGTAAAGCATACTGCTATCCCTTGGTCCTCAGAGCTGGCCCTGTGGTTTCTATTCTTCATTCTCCCCCAGCTCTTGCATAGGGCATCCCATTGTGGGACCCTCACACCTCATGTGCCCCCTCCCCCCCCCCCCCCCGTTCTGCTCTCTTGTTCCTTTCACTCCTCCGCCGCGATAGTGAATGCTTTGTTGTCTACATAATACTTTTCAGGTTCTTTCCTATGTGTTATATGACCTTTAGAATTATCATCAAATGGTGATAATGACAAGAGCAAATTCCTGGGTACCATTTGGTGGCTAATATTCTTTTCATTCTTCCTTGTTCATTGTTTCTTATTCATGTTCTTTCATGTGCAAATCTTTAAGGGGTGGTAGATGGAGTAAAAGCAGTGTTTCATTTTTTCTTCCTCTCATTGATCCTTTCCTTTTCATTTCTCCTTTAGGGTGCTAGCAGTGCGGGAGAAAATATTGAAAGCATTCTGGAAGGCAATGGAATTATTACACAAACTGTTAAAGCTGGTGGAGAACTTGTTCGAAGTGCTTTAAACATTTTACTTGGCACAGGCAATTCTAGAGGCGGCACTGGAAGCAGAGGTGGCTTTGCTAGTAGCCTTGGTGGAGTTGGTGGCCTTGGCGGCGGTGGTGGTGGTGTCCTTGGTGGTAGATATGGGGCTAGTGGCAGTGGTGGTGGCATAGCCAGTAAAATTCAGGATGCTGGTGTCCTTGGCGGTGTTGGTGGTGCTATCCTTGGTGGTGGAATTGGGGCTGGTAGTAGTGGTGGCAGTGATGGTGTCCTTGGTGGTGGAACTGGTGGTGGGCTTGGTAGGGCTGGTGGTGGTCTTCATGGTGGCACTGGTGGTGCTGGTGGTAGAAGCATTGGTGACAGCATTACCAGTGGCTTTGGAGTCAGTGGTGGCATTCATGGTGGTAGTGGTGGCGGTGATGGTGTCCTTGGTAGAGGAACTAGGGCTGGTGATGGTCTTGATAGTGGCACTGGTGGTGGAAGCATTGGTGACAGTAGCGGCATTCGTGGCAGTGGTGGTGGCAGTGGTGGTGGTGTCCTTGGTGGTGGAATTGGGGCTGTTGGTAGTGGTGATGTCCCTAGTGGTGGTGGTAGCTTTGGTGGAGGAACTGGGACTGGTGGTGGTCGTGGTGGTGGTGCTGGTGGTGGAAACATTGGTGACAGCATTACCGGTGGCTTTGTAGGCAGTGGTGGCATTCATGGTGGCACTGGTGGTGGCACTGGTGGTGAAATTGGGGCTATTGGCAGTGGTGTCAGTGGTGCTATCCTTAGTGGTGGAATTGAAGCTGGTAGTAGTGGAGGCAGTGGTGGCATTCATGGCGGTGGTGGTGTCCCTGGTGGTGGAATTGGGGCTAGTGGTAGTGGTGGCGGTGATGGTGTCCTTGGTGGTATATTTAGTGGAGGAACTAGGGCTGGTGTTGGTCTTGGTGGTGACACTGGTGGTGGAAGCATTGGTGACAGTAGCGGCATTCGTGGCCGTGGTGGTGGCACTGGTGGTGGTGGTGGCGGTAATAGTCTCCTTAGTGGTGTCATTGGTGGTGGTAGCTTTGGTGGAGGAGCTAAGGCTGGTGGTGGTGGTAGCACTGGTGTTGTCCTTGGTGGTATTGGTGGCGGTGGTGCTATCCTTGGTGATGGAATTGGGGCTGGTGGAAGTGGTGGTGGCATAGCCGGTAAAATTCAGGCTACTGGTGTCCAAGGTGGTGGAATTGGGGCTATTGGCAATAGTGGTGGTGGCCTTGGTGGTAGCTTTGGTGGAGAAACTAGGACTGATGGTGGTTTTGGTGGTGGCACTGGTGGTGCTGGTGGTGGAAGCATTGGTGACAGTAGCAGCATTCATGGCGGTGGTGGTGGTGGCGGTAATAGTCTCCTTGGTGGTGCCATTGGTGATGGTGGTTTTAGCATTGGTAGAGGAATTAAGGCTGGTGGTGGTGTTGGTGTTGGTGTTGGTGGTGGTAGCATTGGTGGAGGAACTTGGGCTGGTGGTGGTCTTGGTGGTGGCAATGGTGGTGGAAGCATTGGTGACAGTAGCGGCATTCGTGGCAGTGGTGGTGGCACTGGTGGTGGTGGTGGCGGTAATAGTCTCCTTAGTGGTGTCATTGGTGGTGGTAGCTTTGGTGGAGGAGCTAAGGCTGGTGGTGGTGGTAGCACTGGTGTTGTCCTTGGTGGTATTGGTGGCGGTGGTGCTATCCTTGGTGATGGAATTGGGGCTGGTGGAAGTGGTGGTGGCATAGCCGGTAAAATTCAGGCTACTGGTGTCCAAGGTGGTGGAATTGGGGCTATTGGCAATAGTGGTGGTGGCCTTGGTGGTAGCTTTGGTGGAGAAACTAGGACTGATGGTGGTTTTGGTGGTGGCACTGGTGGTGCTGGTGGTGGAAGCATTGGTGACAGTAGCAGCATTCATGGCGGTGGTGGTGGTGGCGGTAATAGTCTCCTTGGTGGTGCCATTGGTGATGGTGGTTTTAGCATTGGTAGAGGAATTAAGGCTGGTGGTGGTGTTGGTGTTGGTGTTGGTGGTGGTAGCATTGGTGGAGGAACTTGGGCTGGTGGTGGTCTTGGTGGTGGCAATGGTGGTGGAAGCATTGGTGACAGTAGCGGCATTCGTGGCAGTGGTGGTGGCACTGGTGGTGGTGGTGGCGGTAATAGTCTCCTTAGTGGTGTCATTGGTGGTGGTAGCTTTGGTGGAGGAGCTAAGGCTGGTGGTGGTGGTAGCACTGGTGTTGTCCTTGGTGGTATTGGTGGCGGTGGTGCTATCCTTGGTGATGGAATTGGGGCTGGTGGAAGTGGTGGTGGCATAGCCGGTAAAATTCAGGCTACTGGTGTCCAAGGTGGTGGAATTGGGGCTATTGGCAGTAGTGGTGGTGGCCTTGGTGGTAGCTTTGGTGGAGAAACTAGGACTGATGGTGGTTTTGGTGGTGGCACTGGTGGTGCTGGTGGTGGAAGCATTGGTGACAGTAGCGGCATTCGTGGCAGTGGTGGTGGCACTGGTGGTGGTGGTGGCGGTAATAGTCTCCTTAGTGGTGTCATTGGTGGTGGTAGCTTTGGTGGAGGAGCTAAGGCTGGTGGTGGTGGTAGCACTGGTGTTGTCCTTGGTGGTATTGGTGGCGGTGGTGCTATCCTTGGTGATGGAATTGGGGCTGGTGGAAGTGGTGGTGGCATAGCCGGTAAAATTCAGGCTACTGGTGTCCAAGGTGGTGGAATTGGGGCTATTGGCAATAGTGGTGGTGGCCTTGGTGGTAGCTTTGGTGGAGAAACTAGGACTGATGGTGGTTTTGGTGGTGGCACTGGTGGTGCTGGTGGTGGAAGCATTGGTGACAGTAGCAGCATTCATGGCGGTGGTGGTGGTGGCGGTAATAGTCTCCTTGGTGGTGCCATTGGTGATGGTGGTTTTAGCATTGGTAGAGGAATTAAGGCTGGTGGTGGTGTTGGTGTTGGTGTTGGTGGTGGTAGCATTGGTGGAGGAACTTGGGCTGGTGGTGGTCTTGGTGGTGGCAATGGTGGTGGAAGCATTGGTGACAGTAGCGGCATTCGTGGCAGTGGTGGTGGCACTGGTGGTGGTGGTGGCGGTAATAGTCTCCTTAGTGGTGTCATTGGTGGTGGTAGCTTTGGTGGAGGAGCTAAGGCTGGTGGTGGTGGTAGCACTGGTGTTGTCCTTGGTGGTATTGGTGGCGGTGGTGCTATCCTTGGTGATGGAATTGGGGCTGGTGGAAGTGGTGGTGGCATAGCCGGTAAAATTCAGGCTACTGGTGTCCAAGGTGGTGGAATTGGGGCTATTGGCAGTAGTGGTGGTGGCCTTGGTGGTAGCTTTGGTGGAGAAACTAGGACTGATGGTGGTTTTGGTGGTGGCACTGGTGGTGCTGGTGGTGGAAGCATTGGTGACAGTAGCGGCATTCGTGGCAGTGGTGGTGGCACTGGTGGTGGTGGTGGCGGTAATAGTCTCCTTAGTGGTGTCATTGGTGGTGGTAGCTTTGGTGGAGGAGCTAAGGCTGGTGGTGGTGGTAGCACTGGTGTTGTCCTTGGTGGTATTGGTGGCGGTGGTGCTATCCTTGGTGATGGAATTGGGGCTGGTGGAAGTGGTGGTGGCATAGCCGGTAAAATTCAGGCTACTGGTGTCCAAGGTGGTGGAATTGGGGCTATTGGCAATAGTGGTGGTGGCCTTGGTGGTAGCTTTGGTGGAGAAACTAGGACTGATGGTGGTTTTGGTGGTGGCACTGGTGGTGCTGGTGGTGGAAGCATTGGTGACAGTAGCAGCATTCATGGCGGTGGTGGTGGTGGCGGTAATAGTCTCCTTGGTGGTGCCATTGGTGATGGTGGTTTTAGCATTGGTAGAGGAATTAAGGCTGGTGGTGGTGGTGGCGGTAATAGTCTCCTTAGTGGTGTCATTGGTGGTGGTAGCTTTGGTGGAGGAGCTAAGGCTGGTGGTGGTGGTAGCACTGGTGTTGTCCTTGGTGGTATTGGTGGCGGTGGTGCTATCCTTGGTGATGGAATTGGGGCTGGTGGAAGTGGTGGTGGCATAGCCGGTAAAATTCAGGCTACTGGTGTCCAAGGTGGTGGAATTGGGGCTATTGGCAGTAGTGGTGGTGGCCTTGGTGGTAGCTTTGGTGGAGAAACTAGGACTGATGGTGGTTTTGGTGGTGGCACTGGTGGTGCTGGTGGTGGAAGCATTGGTGACAGTAGCGGCATTCGTGGCAGTGGTGGTGGCACTGGTGGTGGTGGTGGCGGTAATAGTCTCCTTAGTGGTGTCATTGGTGGTGGTAGCTTTGGTGGAGGAGCTAAGGCTGGTGGTGGTGGTAGCACTGGTGTTGTCCTTGGTGGTATTGGTGGCAGTGGTGCTCTCCTTGGTGATGGAATTGGGGCTGGTGGAAGTGGTGGTGGCATAGCCGGTAAAATTCAGGCTACTGGTGTCCAAGGTGGTGGAATTGGGGCTATTGGCAGTAGTGGTGGTGGCCTTGGTGGTAGCTTTGGTGGAGAAACTAGGGCTGATGGTGGTTTTGGTGGTGGCACTGGTGGTGCTGGTGGTGGAAGCATTGGTGACAGTAGCGGCATTCGTGGTGCTGGTAGTAGAAGCATTACCAGTGGCTTTGGAGTCAGTGATGGCATTCGTGGTGGTGGTGTCTTTGGTAGTGGCAGCGGTGGTGGTGTCTTTAGTGGTGTCTTTGGTAAGAGTGGTAGCTTTGGTGTAGGATCTAGGGCTGGTGGTGGTGGCACTGTTGGTGTTGGTGGTGGAAGCATTAGTGACGCCCTTAATACTAGAAGTTTCCTTGGGGGCGGTATTGCCGGTGGCCTTGGAGGCAATACTAGCGTTCGCTGGAAGGTGAATTATTAATAAGCCTGGGTAAGTCATGGTTTCATAATTCTTCACAATTCTTTGGATTTGCCAGAATTTGGCAATCCTGATTCAAAAGTAACAAAGCATTCAAGAATGGAACAGATTTTCTGGAAGTGTGCATTTCTAAAATATACAAAGCTGCAAGCAAAATTATACCAGCCGATATTCAGCAAGCAGTGGTCAAATTAGCCCTCCGATATTCAGGTCCAGGCTATGTCCGGCCGCTGGCACTGATATCAAAGGCTACCTGAAAGGACCCTGGATGTCAGAGATTGTACAGGTCCCAGCCAATATTTAGCCAGAGCCTACACAAGACTGTTATGTGGGTCCCAATGAGTATTGGCTGGAACCGGCACAAATTTTGAATGATTTTGTTTCCCCTCTGAGCCTCCTCTCAGCCCCTGCTCCTAGTTAGGGGTACCAAAGATCCGGATATAGCCCGACATGTTTTCCGGACAGCTTTTCAAAACCCGGCACTTTGTCTGGGTTTTGAAAAGCTTCCACCTCGGGACTATGTTGCGAGGACATCTGTGCATGCACAGATGCCCTCCTGATGCGGCTCCAAGCATGAGAACAGGTTGAGGGGATGGGGCGGGACTTGTGCTGGACTGGGTTGGACTGTGGGCGGGGCTATGGGTCTGGATTTTTACAATGGTAACCCTACTCCTAGCCCCCTCCTACAAGTTTCAAGTTTATTTAAATTTGATAAATCGCTTATTACATACTAAGCGAATAACAGTAAAATATAGGATAGATCTATAGTTCATTATACAGCTTTAAAAGGGGTTAAAAACAAACTGACAGAACAGACAGACTCGGATACATAAGGGAAAGGAAAAAGAAGGGAAGACAGTTACAATATTAATATTTTTCATAATTGGGAAGAAAAGAAAAAACAAATAAGGGAAGAACATATGGAGTGGGATTAAGATTGTTAAAAATGAATTATTTAAACATTAAATGCGTCTCTAAAGAGAAAAGTTTTTTAATTATTTTTGAATCTGCTGAGATCTTTAACTTCTCTTATATATAAAGGCAAGGCGTTCCAGGTTAGAGGGGCCATTACTGAATATATATCGTGACGTCTGGTTCCAATAATTTTCAAAGAAGGAACCATTAGCAATCCCTGAGTTGTAGATCAGAGTGAACGTGTCGCATTGTATGGGATGAGTAACCGATCTATAAGTTGAGGTTCATTGGTAGACAGTGTTTTAAATACTAAAAGCAAAATTTTATAGGTTACCACCCACCCTCCTTCCATGCCGGCAATAGTATCAAACCCCCTGCAGGCTCCCCCCTCCTGGAATGTCCTTCCATGCTCCCAATCATCTCAATAGGCCTCCTTAGGTCCAGTGGGTGTGAGGGGGCCAGGAGTGAAGTCTTACCTGGGGGGAGGGCATATGGGAGGGGGGCAAGGAGGGATTCCAGCTAGCATTTATTGCCCAGAGCTTTTGAGCTGTTCTAACTTGGTCTGGCACTGAATAACCCTTGTACCACATTCAATAGCACTACCCGGTTTAGTGCCACTCAGTGGCACCCGTGGCGGAGATGCCCCACTTCTCGGACACCCCCCTCCCCCCCCCCCCCCCGTGTATACGCCCCCACCTTCCCTTCCCCCATACCTCTTTAATTTTCCCAGTGCGAGCAGCATTACAAACTTGCTGCCCGCATCATGTCGGCTCTCCCTCTGACGCCACTTCCTAGGCGCGGGAGAGCCAACAGTGACGTGGGCAGCAAGTTTGTGATACTGCTCATGCTGGGAAAGTTAAAGAGGTACAAGGAAAGGAGGCAGTGCCAGTGCCCCCACCAAGACAGCACTCAGAACACACTGGACCCCCTTTACTATGCCACTGAATATCGGTGGTTGGGTAGCTCCAAGCAATTTAAGTGAGCAAGAGCCTCTCCCGTTCACTTAAATTGCTCTGAATATTGGCCAGCCTCTGTTTTCTAAAGATTGATCCAATGAGATGGTGGAGGAGGACAGAGAATTCCAAAGCAAGGAAATGGGGTAAAGAGAGAGGCCGCGAAAGAAACACCCAGTCTCTGTGATGGGACAGAGTAAAGGAATTGTGTAGTTCCCCTAGGGGGGGGGGGTTATCCTATAGGGGAATCCACCACCCAGTCACTGAGCACATGTTGCAGCTAAATTCTCTTGAATGTGTGAAGATTACAGGGTCCCAAAGCGGACCATGTTTCGTTTCCTTCGTCAGGAGACCCGATGCTTAACTTCATAGGGTTTAAGTGATTAACTGCCCGAACAAACAGTGAGCGAAGGAGAGATGGCATACTGGACATTGAAGTATTGACACAGCGCATGAGATGTCTTCATTCTTTACGCTAATGAGCATTTGAAAACAGAAGCTTAATCCGCTCAAGTTAAGCATCGGGCCTCCTGACAAAGGAAACGAAACGTGGTCCGCGTTCGGACCCTGAAATCTTCACACGTTCAGTGACTGGGTGGTCGGTTCCCCTATAGGGAAACTCCCGGGGGGGGAATTACACAATTCTGAGCATATGTGGAGAAAATATTGTAGCTTGTATCACGTAGAGTTTGTTTGGATTTTCTCAGCACACAGAAGAATTGGTGTAAAAGTCAGAATATAGGCCAGGATCCACTTAAGATTCAAGGGTATCTTGAACCCTTCCAATTCCCCTTCCCACCCACACCCCTGAAATGTTCTGCCCTTATAATCCCCCTCCATCCACCAAACAGATCTCACTTTCAAGGATAGACCCCACCTCTCCCAGCGTAATTAAGATCCCTGGTGGTCCAGAGGAGATGATGCGGTCAGGAGCGAACCCCACTCACTCCTGACTCAACAAGATGGATGCCACAACCTCTAACTCTATCCCCCTACTGCCCCTAACCTTACCAATCGCAGGAATATTGACTGACACTCTCCGGTTAAATGCCACTGAATATCCCTGTTTAGCACTGGAGCCTCTCCTGCTATTTAAATCACTTTGAATATCTAACCCAAAATTAATAACACTAAATATATAACTCATTTGCATGCCTAAAAATTTACTGTCTGATATGCAAAGCATGTAAACTACGCAGGGGAGGCTTCTGCCTGCTTAAATTTCAAGAGGCCAATGAACCATTGATATTCTGCAACACTTAACCAGACTTTGCCACTGACCATCCCTACTCAGGGCCACCTGCAGTTGAACCCAAACCCAGTTGCTTAACCACCTGCCAAACACTGCAAACGCTGATGCAGCTTCATGTGGGTGTTTTGTGGCAGAGGATGAGCCCCACAGATCAGAGGCAGCCTTTAGAGCTGTCTCTGTCAATGTAGCATGTGTTGGACGACTCGGCAGGCGGGTAAGCAGTTGGGGGAAGAGCCGGACCCAGTCGGGCAGGCAGGGGAGAGGGAAGATGTCAGATCTGAGGCCTACTAAGTCCCAACTAAACAATTGGGCCTAAATGATTCCTGAGCCCCCTCCTCCCCTTCCCCTTAATTCTGATCTTGATCAACCCTTTCTCCATTCAATCCCATCCCAAGGGCAGTGCACCCCAGACCAGTCAACCGTCCAACTCTTTAGGCCTTCAGGCCTACCTTTTCAATCCCTGGTGGTCTAGTGCAGTGTTCTTCAACCTTTTAGCACCTATGGACCGGTGGAAATAAAATAATTATTTTGTGGACCGGCAGTTAAAGAACACTGGGGCTAAGTTGTGCCCATCTCCACTCAATCTCTGCCCCAGACCCCGCCCCCATAATAATACTAATTGTAACACCATTTTTTCCATTCATTTTTCATACATACACACAATATAATTGTATTAACAACACGTAATGGTTAACCACAAAATTAAAATACACAAAGCACACTCTATGCTTTTTAACATTCATTCCTATCAGAAAACAGATAACCCCCTGCTATTACGGCCTGCAGAAGCCCAGGTCTCTTAAGTGGAATTTCTCCTTCTGTTTATCTTGTTTGCAGCTAAAGAATTTTTCAGACTTGAGAGGCAAAGAATGATCTCTGTCTTATATTCTATTCTAGGGAATGCCAGCCCGAGTCTCATTATCAGTTCAGACAATGCCGAATCCTCTCCGCTTCTTTCAGTGCAACAAGAGGACCTCTTGAACCTGACTGGCACACAAAGTGCCTTTTTCTCTGGACATTTCCTGGTGGTTTGGGGTTTTGTTGTTTTTTTTCTCTTTGATGTACTCTTATTTCAATAAAGCCAAAGCTTGAAATTCTCAGTTCTGTTACTTTCTTCTGCTTTTCCATTAGGGATGTGGGTTATTTGAAGACCCTGGTGAATCACTCTTTCCTTGCCACCCTGGTTTCTAGGGTAATACAAAGCACATAGAGTTCTTCACGGTTCATAGACAATTGCGCGCAAGACAATTGCGCACGGACAAAATCACGCAGACAACTCAGCGCGAGACAACTTAGCGCGAGACAATTGAGCGCAAAGACAACCGAGCGTGAGACATTTGAGCGCAAGACAATTGAGCGCAAATTATTTTCCGAAATATGCACGAGCGGGACAACTGAGCGCAAGACAACTCAGCGCAAGACAACTCAGCGCAAGACAACTCAGCGCCAGCAACTGAGTGCAAGACAACTCAGCGCAAGACAACTCAGCGCCAGCAACTGAGCGCAAGACAACTCAGCGCAAGACAACTCAGCGCAAGACAACTCAGCGCAAGACAACTCAGCGCCAGCAACTGAGTGCAAGACAACTCAGCGCAAGACAACTCAGCGCCAGCAACTGAGCGCAAGACAACTCAGCGCAAGACAACTCAGCGCAAGACAACTCAGCGCAAGACAACTCAGCGCCAGCAACTGAGTGCAAGACAACTCAGCGCAAGACAACTCAGCGCCAGCAACTGAGCGCAAGACAACTCGGCGCATGCAAAACGCAGAGTCAAGGGAATCATACTGAACACGCGTTGACGTGATCACGTGTAACATGACGTGTTAACGTGCTGTACATGCGCGTATCCTTCGATCGGCAAGCGGCCTCTAGTGGAGTGCTGAATTGTCTTGCGCTGAGTTGTCGCTGCGCTCAATTGTCTTGGCGGAGATATCGTTGCGCAATTGTCATTGAGCGCCATTGTCTTAGCGCTGAGTTGTCTGCGCGCGATTGTCTTGCGCGCTTTTGACCTGTCACCATTCTTCACTGCTCTCTCTGGTGGACAATCCTGTGTTTCAGGAGGAATGTACTCTTAAATAAAAACTTAAATTTATAGACCGTCATCATTATGAAAATAAAGCTTGACTCGGTTTACAGTATATAACAGGGCCGGAATCCAGTCGGTTTTTCAGGATTTCCCCAATGAATATGCATGAGATCTATTTGCATGCACTGCTTTCAATGCATATTCATTGGGGAAATCCTGAAAACCCGACTGGATTCCGGCCCTCGAGGACCGGAGTTGCCCACCCCTGGGAATAATGAAGAGGAAAATTTACAATTTGATGAATAACCAAGTTTTTAAATGTTTATGGAAGATCTGAAGAGAATCTAGTTCTCTCAGCCACAAAAGGATATTATTCCATAGTTCAGTTAGTTAGTAGGAGAGAGACTCTTGGCCAACTTGTGCAAAGACCTATAGAGTGAAGGACTTCAGGGCAAGGCCTGAATTTTAGGCATGTATAATCTCCTTCACCAGAGAAATCTGACCAAGTTCTTCGGCTGGGTGACCCGAAAGTTGGATCTTTCAGACAAATCTGGGTAGCCAGAGGGTTAGATCAAGGGAGAGGGCTACTTGTGGTTGAATAGCCTTTGATGCAGTTCTAAATAGATGATTTATAAACAGCACCCTTGGTACAGTAAAAATAAGAACATAAGAATAGCCCTACTGGGTCCAGCCAATGGTCCATCTAGCCCAGTATCCCATCTTCACGGAGGCCCATCCAAGTCACAAGTACCTGGCAAATAGTAGCAGCAATCCATGCCACCGACCCATGTCTGTCTCAACAGCAGACGATGGACTTTTCCTCCAGGAACTTATCCAAACCTTTTTTAAAAGCAGCTACATTAACTGCTCTTACCACATCCTCTGACAACACGTTCCAGAGCATAACTCCTTTCCCCTCCTCCTCCTTCCCACTCCTCCCCCCCACTCCCCTCACTTCTTCCCACTCCACCCCCACTCCTTCCCCCCACTCCCCCACCATACCGCTAGTTCTTTGCCAGCGCGAGCAGCAGCTCCAACCTGCTGCTCACCAACTTCAGCGTTCCTCTCTGACATTACTTCCGGGTCCTGCAACTAGGAAATGATGTCAGAGGGAGAACCGACGCTGGCGTGGGCAGGAAGCTGGAGATGCTGCTTGCGTCAGGGAAGCTAAGCAGGTACGGAGAGGGGAAGAGGCACGTGTGCCTGGCACAGGGGTAGGGAAGGGGCGGAGAAGAGGTGCCCTCACCCTCACTATGCCAGGCAGGATGAAGAGAGAGATCCTGAAATACCAAGAGAAATTAGGGGAGCTATCAAATTTAGAAGAGGAGTTTAGCACTCTAGCGTGTTCATGGATCCTGGGAGAGGGGAAACTCCTTTCAATCCAGCTCTCAGTGAAATGTAGGGCTTGGTACCAGAGAGAAAATGATCGGGGCCACTGGGCAATAGCATATCAATGCAATCAAATGCATTATTTATTTAGTTATTTAGTCAAAAGATTTATATCCCACTTGATGGACCTTCGGTCTGCCCAGTATGGCAATTCTTATGTCCTGGTCATTGGGACAGAGCTTGCAGTGATAGAAGTGCCCTGCTTAGAATATGGCAGTCAAGTTTCTCCACAGTTGCTCCTTCTGACCTTGGGTAAATCACTTCACACTTCCTCGCCTGGTGTACAACTACAGTGAGATTGGAAGTTGACCTGAACAGGACAATAACTGCATATCAGTTGCCTTGAAGGTGAATTTGGAAAAACCAATGATTCAATCTAAAGTCCAAAACTTAAAAAGAATTCCCAATTCCCTCTTAGACTGACGGAGGATCAGCCAAACGTGACCCTGCAATTTCAAGATCAGCAACAGGCGGGTAGGCCTCATTCGTGTACACTGAAGTCTTCTGGTTTTTCTAACTAGCAGCCAATTGCAATAGTCAAATGTTCTCATAAGGATTGCCCAAACCATTTCATCCAGATGACTGAAACTCTAACTAATGTGCAGGCTTTGGCCCTCAGGGTTGTTTGCTTATTCATTACAGCTCAGTAAGAGGCAGGAGGGGTGTTGACGAGGTAGCAGAGACAGTAAACGGCCATACTTCAAATGGCTTCTATCTGATAATTCATGAGAAACTTATCAAACCTTCTGTTTATTTCTAAGTGTTTGATCTTCATTTTCAAAGGTATCAGTTTCAACTTTTTTCTAAGCTGTCATGTAGACTAATTAGTTTCATACAAGGCTCATATATTAACTTTGGGAAATATTCAGTCACTCTTAAGTATGCTCACAACTCATTGTGAAGAATTGTGGTTCAATTAATAGGGGAAAGCTTTGAAAAAGCTTATGTGAGACATGTTGGCTATAATCCACCCCTGACTGTGAAACCGCAAATATTAAATAAATGAATGTTTAAAGAATAATATTTAAAAGATATTAAGAATTCCACTATATGTATAATGGGAATGAATAGGTTTAAAATTTTTTTAATAAACTTGAATAGGAACCAATGACAATTGAGCACTTTAAGCTTAAAGCAATGATAGCTTGAGCTTTAAGTGGTGTCGCGGAGGTTCAATGAAAGAAAACCAGGGTTACTTCTGTACTATGTTGAATGAGTTGTGAGCGTACTTAAGAGACCAAGTGGACCAAGTCAGTCCTCTCAGGATCATTGAGCAGAATCTCTCTGAAGCCAGATGCCTTATCCTGTAGGAAAGTGGAAGCTCTGGGAGAAGATGTCAAGAATATCCCAGAATCCTCTGCAGGGCTCCAAACCATTGTGACAGAAGACAGAGGCCTTGGTTTAACAAAATATACTCTTATACGGATGTTGGAATCAGATTGCAGTATCAGTTTAGCTTACACAAATATCTTAACATAAAAATGGACTTCCAGAGCTTAACATGGATTGCCTTGTACCTGCAGATCTGCAAACCACATTTTAAAGAAAACTACCTGACTCATATTCTGGGAGAGCCGCTATACTCATGTTATCCCTCTCCTAAAGTCACTTAATTGGTTTCCCATTCGTTTCCGTACAATTCAGACTCCTCTTACTGACCTACACTGCCCATCTCTTCAACTGTCAACTCCAGACTCTGTTCCTTCTACCTTGCTGTGCTATATGCTTGCAATAAGCTGCCCAAATCCTTACGGCGGGATCCATCATTGTCAACGTTCAAGGCCCAATTAAAAGCCCACCTCCTCAAGAGTTCTTTCGACTCCTAACTCCTCTCACCTTAACCCTACTGTATATGTTTATGCTTATTAATCATTTGACACCCCACCATTGCACAAGGTCATAGCAGCTTACCATTTGTACATAAATGCAGAGAGAAAGGAATGCCAAAATTAAAAGTGAAGTGCACAACCAAACAAGTAATCAATCACACCTAGTATCCAATATGTTATGTCTGTCCAAGTTAGATTGTAAGCTCTTCTGAGCAGGGACCATCTTTTAAATGTCAAAATATACAGCACTGCATAAGTGATACATGGTAGGAGTATTAGTACCCACAGAAGTCATGTGTCAAGGAGTGTGAACATGCCGAAATATTGCAGCATATTCTTCCTCTTGGCACCTTATTTATCCCCCAAGAGTGAAAGAGGAAGTGAAGTTTTAAAAGGCTCCTTTGATCTGCAAATACGACCTTTAAAAATTGCCCATTAAGGGTGCAATTTCATAAAAGGTTTTTCACATCTGCATGCATAAAATCCCTCTTATAAAGTTACACTCTGCATACAAGTACGTGTCTTTGGGGAAGCACTTTGGTTCTAATGTGGACACAGTACATAATACAATTCAGAACATAAGCGTCGCCTCTGCTGAGTCAGACCATGGGACCATCTCGCCCAGCAGTCCACACCTGCGGTGGCCCCCCAGGTCCATGACCTGTAAGTGATCTTTTACCTAAAAAATTTAATTTCCTCGTTATTTAATATCCTGTATAGAACCATCTAACTTTACCCTTCAATCATCCAATCCCTTTTTGAAACCCAAAATCGTACTCTGTCCTACCACCTCCTCTGGAAGCGCATTCCAGGCATCCACCAGCCTTTGAGTGAAGAAGAACTTCCTAGCGTTTGTTCTTTCAGGTTTTTTGAATGCCCTCTTGTTTTCGTTGCCCCCGCTAGTCTGAAGAATCTGTCCCTCTCCACCTTCTCTATCCCCTTCAAGATCTTATAAGTTTCTATCATGTCCCCTCTAAGTCTCCCCTTTTCCAGGAAAAAGAGCCCCAGCTTCTCTAGCCTTTCCGCAAATGGAAGGTTTTCCATACCCTTTATCGTGATACCTTTTTTGATAATGCCCAACATTCTGTTCGCCTTCTTCGAGGCCGTTGCGCATTGTGCCGCCGGCTTCAGTGTTTTATCCACCAAAACCCCCAAGTCCTTTTCTAGGTTGCCTTCCCACAGTACCATCCCCCCCCATCGTGCAGTTATACATCGGGTTTCCTTTCCCTATGTGCAAAACTTAAAATTTAAAGAAGAACATTTGGACACACTAGTTATGGAACTTTGTCTGGTTAGTCACAAAAAAATCTGGGCTTCCTGCAGAGGAGGAACATTTTATTAGGGAGTGAGGTTTCTTTTGATCATTTCTTAAACCCCCTCCCCCCCGCCCTCCCCGTCCCCTTATACAAAAGCATAGGATGGTTATTAGCACCAGCCACAGAGGTAACAGCTCCGACATTCATAGGAATTCTACCACTGCAGCCAGCGCTAAAAACCGCACCAAATGTTAACCTCCTCACCATTCCATCTTTAAAGCATAAGCTTTATTTATTTATTTAAAAATGTATATACCACATATAGCTTTGCGGTTTCCCTTTTGTTTTTTTGCCCTGCATTGGGTATGAGCGCTAGCAGCTTTCCATGCTGTTTCCAGCTTTTGTTCAGTTGTTATCCATCAGGTTGTTTTGTTTTGACCCAAGCTAGGACCCCTGAGGATGGAGTGTTTCTTCGAAACATGGACCGTGTCGGGTCTGGTCTTAGTCCTTTTGGAAACAAACTGCTTCATATTTCCTTCTTCATGATTGTTCATTAAAGACTTGGCGTCCTTTACATCATCACTGCAGTTTCTGCTTTAATTAGGAAACATCATTCCTAGCAATCACACACACCCCTTTTACAAAACTGCGGTGAAGAATTCCTGCAGGTTATGAGTAGCCTATGTGTATTTCAAGATGGATATTGCTTCTTAAGTGGAGTTTTTCAAGGTCTAGGCCTTGATTTAAGCAGCCTCAAAGAATTGACATTCATGCCGTTATACAGCTGCTTTTTTCTCCAGTTGTTAATGTTGCAATACTGTATAATGGCTATTTTGTTCCTGTAGGACTTTTTTCAACACTTATTTTGTTAGGTTTCAAGATTTTTGTTCTGTTGGAATCCCCTTTCGATAGTGGGGCTTTGCTCATATTACCCATACCATCAGGGGTGTCTACCCTATCACAGATTTTGGTATCTTCTACAAAAAGGCAACCCTTCAGCAACATCACTTGCAAAAAATGTTTAAAAGAACAGGCCCAAGAGCCAAACCTTGAGGCACACCACTGGTAGCATCCCTTTGCTCAGACTGAGCCCCACTGCCCACTACCCTCTGTCAACTTGCACTCAACCAGTTCCTAACAGGGCTAGATTCTCATAACTTTGTGGTAAAAACCGATGGGCCTAAGTTGCAGCTGTTGTAGCGATTTCAAAAAGGCGAGTCATTCTCAAAAAACTGTGCATGCAAATGAGGCTGGCAAACAGTAGTGAAGGTTCTCTAAATTTATAGGAGATGAGTCGTCGGTGATAGCAATCGACACTGTGCAGAATAAACCATGAAAGAGAAGTCAATGTGTGCATGTGCCAGGAAAAGCAATGCTGTAAGCACACATATCACGTACCAGAGCTATTGGATGAAGGGGAGGGGAGATAACATATAAAATTGCTCTTTTAGCCTTTAAAACGATACAAACACATGTCCCAGCATTCATTGACAGACTTCTAATTCCATATGACTCCCCCAGGGCCCTTAGATCAGGGGTGCCCAATAGGTCGATCGCGATCGACCGGTAGCTCACCAAGGCAAAGTGAATCGATCATCCAGGACTCACTTTGCCTTGGCGATCTATCGGGCCGATCAATCTTCCTCTCCCCGACGACAATTCTGCCGTCGGAGAGGAAGTTTAGGCCAGCCAATCGCTGCCTGGCTGGGCGGAACTTCCTCTCCGACGGCAGAATTGACGTCGGGGAGAGGAAGATTGATCGGCCCGAAGCAGAGAGAGCATGGGCCGTCGTCGGCGTTATCCATTGGTGGCGTTTGGGCCCTGTTCCCCGATAGCAGCGACAGTGGCAGTGGCTTGGGGAAGGGCAGGGAGAAAGAAAGAAAGGGGGCAGGCAGGGAATCAGAAGGAAAGAAGAGAAACAGAAAAAAAGAAAGGGGGCATGAAGAGAGAAAGAAAGAAAGAAAGGTCAGGGAGAGAGGAAGAAAAAGTTGGGGGAGGGAATGAGGTGTGGAGGAGAGGACGCATACAGGCTGAAAGAAAGATTGGATGCACAGTCAGAAGAAGAAAGTGCAACCAGAGACTCATGAAATCACCAGACAAGGTAGGAAAAATGATTTTATTTTAAATTTAGTGATCAAAATGTGTCTGAATTTATATCTGCTGTCTATATTTTACAATATGGTCCCCTTTTACTAAACCGCAATAGTGGTTTTTAGCGCAGGGAGCCTATGAGCGTCGAGAGCAGCGCTGGGCATTCAGCGCAGCTCCCTGCGCTAAAAACTGCTATCGTAGTTTAATAAAAAGGGAGGGGGTGGGTATTTGTCTATTTTGTATGGTTGTTACTGAGGTGACAGTGCTTTGACCTCTTTGAAAAACCCCCGGAATAGGAATGATAATTAACAATTCTATGCGTACAGTGTGCGTTGTGTTTTTTAAAAATTTTATTGTTGGTAGATCATTTTGACTTGGTCATTTTAAAAGTAGCTCGCGAGTCAAAAAAGTGTGGGCACCCCTGCCTTAGATCAACTTCTCAATACACTCTTAATGTCCCATCCCTAAGGATAATAGTACTCGCCGCGGCTCAATCTTCTCAGTAACAGCTCCTATGATCTGGAATTCTCTTCCTATATAGATAAGATCCGAACACAATTTACAGAAGTTTAAAAGATGCCATTAACTGATCATTCGATTTAAGTCCAGCAACTCTTAACCTTCCCCCCCCTATTCTACTTCCCTTTTATGTACCTTTTCTTGATAAATATTGTAGTTCTCCCCCCTTTCCATGGTTTTAATAGTTAAGTGCGTTATAAACTGTCTGTCTTTTTCTACCCTTGTAAATGTCTTAATTATTATTGTACAACGATTAGTATCTTAGGATAAGCGTTTAATCAAATACATGAATAAACTTGAAACTTGAGATGAAACGTTGGTTTTCAACAAGCGAATATAAGACACACCTTTTCTCCCCCAAAACTACTATAATTCATGTAAATCTTGTAATTTAACATAAGAAGAGCCTTACTGGGTCAGACCAAAGGTCCATCAAGCCCAGTAGCCCGTTCTCACAGTGGCCAATCCAGGTCACTAGTAGCAATATTCCAGCATTTCAAAGAATAGCAAGATTCCGGAACCCCAATCAGAGCAACATTCTGAAGCTGTGATGTCATAATGCCTCATTCCACAGTGCCTCAGAGCCAACCTCAGCAGTGATGTCACAATGGCTTAGTTGTTCTATACTTGGCTCATGTAAGAATAGCCATACTGGATCAGACCAAAGGTCCATCAAGCCCAGTAGCCCGTTCTCACAGTGGCCAATCCAGGTCACTAGTAGCAATATTCCAGCATTTCAAAGAATAGCAAGATTCCGGAACCCCAATCAGAGCAACATTCTGAAGCTGTGATGTCATAATGCCTCATTCCACAGTGCCTCAGAGCCAACCTCAGCAGTGATGTCACAATGGCTTAGTTGTTCTATACTTGGCTCATGTAAGAATAGCCATACTGGGTCAGACCAAAGGTCCATCAAGCCCAGTAGCCCGTTCTCACAGTGGCCAATCCAGGTCACTAGTAGCAATATTCCAGCATTTCAAAGAATAGCAAGATTCCGGAACCCCAATCAGAGCAACATTCTGAAGCTGTGATGTCATAATGCCTCATTCCACAGTGCCTCAGAGCCAACCTCAGCAGTGATGTCACAATGGCTTAGTTGTTCTATACTTGGCTCATGTAAGAATAGCCATACTGGATCAGACCAAAGGTCCATCAAGCCCAGTAGCCCGTTCTCACGGTGGCCAATCCAGGTCACTAGTAGCAATATTCCAGCATTTCAAAGAATAGCAAGATTCCGGAACCCCAATCAGAGCAACATTCTGAAGCTGTGATGTCATAATGCCTCATTCCACAGTGCCTCAGAGCCAACCTCAGCAGTGATGTCACAATGGCTTAGTTGTTCTATACTTGGCTCATGTAAGAATAGCCATACTGGATCAGACCAAAGGTCCATCAAGCCCAGTAGCCCGTTCTCACAGTGGCCAATCCAGGTCACTAGTAGCAATATTCCAGCATTTCAAAGAATAGCAAGATTCCGGAACCCCAATCAGAGCAACATTCTGAAGCTGTGATGTCATAATGCCTCATTCCACAGTGCCTCAGAGCCAACCTCAGCAGTGATGTCACAATGGCTTAGTTGTTCTATACTTGGCTCATGTAAGAATAGCCATACTGGATCAGACCAAAGGTCCATCAAGCCCAGTAGCCCGTTCTCACGGTGGCCAATCCAGATCACTAGTACCTAGCAAACCCAAAATTTATTTTTAATATTAAATGTTATCATGAACCACAGCCAGAAACACATAAGACAGGGCTATAATACACATGCCAAGAAGCGTACTTTTGTTGTCGTTGTCCCCCCCAAGACTATAATTTATATGAATCATTTAATTTTTATTTTGATTCATTAGCTACAGTCAAAATGCGTGCCAGAGATGTGCTTTTCACAGTACTAGCACCCCCAAACCAGTTGCTAATTTTTGCTCACCAAAAGCCAACGCCACACTTGGAGAATCACTCAATGATGTTGAAGAATCCACTGGAGTGCTCATTTAAATATTGATAAGCCCATTTGCATGGCGGTGGCGGAGAGTGACAGGAAGCTCAGCAAAGACCACAGAAGGCCGTTTTGTGAATCCGCCGCTACAATACATGTGCGCTACACTGGCTGGAACTGGTTTAGCAACCACATTAAAGGCAACCTTAAGATTTGAGAATCATTTCTGCTGTACAGGGCCATGGTGCGCCCACACCTGGAATACTGCATCCAACATTAGTTGCCGTACATGAAAAAGGACATAGTACTACTCGAAAGGGTCCAGAGAAGACCGACAAAAATGGTTAAGGGACTGGAGGAGTTGCCGTACAACTGGGCCTCTTCTCCCTTGAAAAGAGGAGACTGAGAGGGGACATGATCAAAACATTCAAGATACTGAAGGGAATAGACTTAGTAGATAGAGACAGGTTGTTCACTCTGTCCAAGGTAGGGAGAACGAGAGGACACTCTCTAAAGTTAAAAGGGGATCGATTCCGTACAAACGTCAGAAAGTTCTTCTTCAGCCAGAGAGTTGTGGAAAACTGGAACGCTCTTCCGGAGGCTGTTATAGGGGGAAACACCCTTCAGGGATTCAAGACAAGGTTAGACAAGTTCCTGCTGAACCAGAACGTACACAGGTAAGGCTAGACTCAGTTAAGGCACTGGTCTTTGACCTAAGGGTCGCCGCGTGAGCGGACTGCTGGGCACAATGGACCACTGGTCTGACCCAGCAGCGGCAAGTCTTATGTTCTTATGGTCCTTGGTCTGTCTCTTTCTGATGACTGAGGATTAAGACCAGTCGGTTATAGCTGCTTTACTGCGCCTTGGGTGAATCTCTTCTTAAAGTTGGTTAATAAATCGCAATAAATAAGTAACTAAGACTTTTACAGCTCCTTTGTAAATGCATTCATCGATCCTGCTAGCTTGATCTGTGACTCATTCAACATCTGGTAAATAGACTTGGCATAGCAGGTGGGGCATGTGGCATGTTTCTGTTAATCATTAACTTGGGGAGGATGATATTAGAGAGACAAAGCACTTAATGCAAGATATATATATCCGTGAACCCAAGGACCTTCAGCATTGCTGTACAGAGAGAACATTAAGGAGAAAAGCCATGAGGGCTCTGGGATCGTTGCTGTTTCTGCTCATTTGCCTCTTCCCTGGTAAGAAATCGTGGCTAGAGACTTTCAGTCCTGTTGCAGCTGTTGAGATCCCAGCACAATGCTCAGACGTGGACCGTGAGGGGGTTTCTTTGCTGAGAACAGACTTAGCAGCAAACTGTGCTCTTGCTGTCTTCTTGCACGCACACATCAGCTTTAGCAAGTTTAAAAAGAGGCAACGGTCTCCACCACCGACTTGAACGGGGCGGCATTACAGTGCCATTGCTGCCAGCATTGGTATTGGATTAACTCACTCGCGGGGATCGGTTCTTTTCCAATCACATGCCGGGAAAGGTCATCTTAGTTTCTCTGTTTATTCTGTCTGTCTGGCCAATGAGCATTGCTTGTTATTGTCCATGAAATGAAGACTCCGTTGCATTTAAGTGTGTCTGCGTCTACTCCAGTGTGACCCCCATTTCATGCCCTCATTACTTTCCTCTCCACCAGCAGTCAGTCCCAGAGAATAAGAGTCTGGCATTGCAATGACCCTTAACAGCTATATTTTGTCTGTTTTAGGATATTTTGGAGCAGACGCTGATGAAGGGCGAGAGGTAAATCCCATATGTGATTCTAAGGTGGGGATTACAGGTAGTAGAACTGGATCCAGGACTTGACTAATATTTTTCCAAGTAGAGCATCAGAAACTGGAGAATTGATAGTGGAGCCAGACACTTGCCTCTAAGCAAAAAAAAGTGGGATGGGGAGGGATGGTAAACCGACTGTAATCCAAAGCCACAATTAAACCCTTTCTTAAAAAGAACACAAAGACTGAAGACCAAGCCATCCATTCAAAGGAAGATGGACATCTTTGCATTTCAATGCAACTCATGGCTTTCTGCTAAACATAGAGGGGGAAATTCTAGGCCCTACCAGAGTCTACGTTAAGTAAGAAATGTCATTTAAAATGGCAAAAATGGCACTGTAACAGCGCCTACTGGTGCCCAAATAATACACGTGCTTTAGGGCGCCAAACTCCACTAAGGGCGTAGCTATCGCTGGAAGTGGCGTTAGGTGGCCTTGAGCACTGACATAGATGCGATTCACGGCTTAGATGGGCGCCGGAAATGTAGGCTTAGAAAAACATGGCTGTTGCATGACTGACACACGATCGGCGGCTGCTTTTCAGGTGTCCGCCGATATTGGCTCCCTGTAGAGAATCCTGGCCATAACGCTCTCATGCATCGATTTTCCACAGCACTGGCTGCACAATGCCAGGGAAATGCTATCTTATTTCCAAGGCATTAGGCCATGAGAGCTGAGGCAGATTGATGGTGGAGAGCAGCAAACTTCAGCCTCTTGAAATGAAACCTCACAGCTAGTAAACCTAGTATTACATGTGTGCATACATAGGACAATTGATTTGATATAACATAAGAACATAAGAAGTTGCCTCCGCTGAGGCAGACCAGAGTTCCATCTTGCCCAGCGGTCCGCTCCCGCTACGTGCCTAAACAGTGGTCCTTGACTAATTTTATAACTTACCTCTAATCCTATCCCTATAACCTACCTCTACTCCTATCTGTACCCCTCAATCCCTTTGTCCTCCAGGTATCTATCCAAACCTTCTTTGAAGCCCTTAAGCGTGCTCCTGCTTATCACATCCTCCGGTAGCGCGTTCCATGTTTCCACCACCCTTTGGGTGAAAAAGAACTTCCTGGCATTTGTTCTAAACCTTTCCCCTTTCAATTTCTCTGAGTTCCCCCTTGTACTTGTGGTCCCCCATAATTTGAAAAATCTATCCCTGTCTACTTTTTCTATGCCCTTCATGATCTTGAAGGTTTCTATCATGTCTCCTCTGAGTCATCGCTTTTCCAGCGAGAAAAGCCCCAGCTTTTTCAGTCTGTCCGTGTATGAGAGGTCCCCCATACCCTTTATTAGCTTAGTTGCTCTTCTCTGGACTCTCTCAAGTACTGCCATGTCCTTCTTGAGGTACGGCGACCAGTACTGGACACAGTACTCCAGGTGCGGCCGCACCAATGCACGATACAGTGGCAGAATGACTTCCTTTGTCCTGGTCGTGATACCCTTCTTAATGATACCCAATATTTTGTTTGCTTTCCTTGAGGCTGTGCGCACTGCGCCGACGCCTTTAATGTTGTGTCTACCATCACTCCAAGGTCTCTTTCAAGGTTGCTCACCCCTAGCGGTGATGCCCCCATTTTGTAAGTGAACATCGGGTTCTTTTTCCCCACATGCATGACCTTGCATTTCCCTATGTTGAAGCTCATTTGCCACTTTTTGATCCACTCTTCCAGCGTTGTCAGATCTTTTTGGAGATCTTCGCAGTCCTCCATGTTTTTGACCCTGCTGTATAGTTTGGTGTCATCCGCAAATTTAATAACCTCACATTTTGTTCCTGCTTCCAGGTCGTCAATAAATATATTGAACAGGAGCGGTCCCAGCACCGACCCCTGTGGAACTCCGCTCGTGACCCATTGCCAGTCTGAGTAATGACCCTTTACTGCAACCCTCTGTTTCCTATCCACCAGCCAGTTTTTGATCCATCGGTGGACCTCCCCTTGCACCCCGTGATTCCATAGCTTCCTTAGCAGTCTTTTGTGTGGTACCTTGTCGAAGGCATATAAGTAGGATGATGATTTATTGGCATACCCATGCCCGTATTAATAACTCTGTAATGCCACCACAGAGCTCCGTGTATTGTAACACCTCACTACTCCTTATGGTAACATCTGTACAGAAGCTAATTTATCATAACACCTTTACAGAAGCTCAAGTAGTGTAGTGCCTTTGGAGAGGCTCTGACTTGACTCCCCAGTCATTAATAGCAGTATAGAAGCTCTCAATAATAATAAATACCTAGCGGATGATTATACGGGAGAGTGGCAGAGGTGAGCACCACGTATGTTAGCGGTATTTATATGCTGTGACCAGCGTAGTTTACAGTCTAAAAACACTGACCCTTCTCCAAAGATCGCACAGGCTCAGTAGGTACCTGAGGAAATCAAAGACAAGGTCACATGGAATATTGAGAGGACAGACAGGATTTGAACCCACTGTCCATAACTTCCTATAGATTACAGTAATGTACATGTTTTATGTTTGCTATTTTTCAAATGCATTTTTCCAAAAAAACCATACTTTGTTATTGATAAACATTTGTAATTAGCCAATACCTGAGGCTGAAATTTTGCAGGATATTCCTCCATCTCTTGCCATAACTATATCCGCCTACCCCACTTTTGGTACCTGTGGGGAGGGATTTCTTAAGGAAACTCCTCTCAGGAGCAACAGACCAAGTCTGAGAAACACAGATCTTTTCTCTTTGGACTTCAAGTTTCTCCTTATTTAATACAATACCTTGCAGACAAGTCATCCTGCTGGTTTACTTTAAAAAACACACACAGAAAATTAAGGAAGAATAAATTAAAGACAAGCCAGATGTTTTGCCAGCTTTTGTCTTCAGCTGTCAGACAGACTGGTGAGTTTATGACTTCCAGTCAGATCTGATTGGCTGGAGACTGGATCTAGCATATAAATGTCAAAATGTACCGACTTTCAGCCCTATTTAAGTGATAAATAGTAGGAGCAGCATAAGGTTTAGGGCTTAATCCTTCTCAAGTATGTGAGATATTTATTTATTTAATTAATTCCATTTATATCTTGTCCTCCCCAAGGAGCGGGGTATAAAAACGTTTGGATAATTTCCTAATAGAGAAGTCCATAGTCCATTATTGAGATGACTTGGGAAAATCCACTGCTTATTCCTAGGATAAGCAGCATAAAATCTGTCTTGCTACTTGGAATCAAGCTAGGTCCTTGGGATCTGGGTTGGCCACTGATGGAAATAAGGTACCACTGGGCTTGATAGACCTTCGGTCTGTTCCAGTACATCAATTCTTATGTTCTTAGCTGTGAAACCTCTCATTTCCTCTACAGGCCAACTGTGAGAAGTTCCCAAGGGTGGGCTGCCCAAAGATCTACTCTCCAGTGTGTGGCACAGATGGCATAGTCTACGATAACGAATGTTTAATCTGCCACAAGAACCGGTGAGTATGGCTTATCACTGTATTAAAGCAACAGAACTCTCCATGTGGCGTGGCGTGGCGCGTTATGTTACGTTATGTGCAATCAGATATCCTCATTAATCAGAGTTCCAGGTGGGTTACCAGCAGCAATTTGATACAAAGAATTATACATGCAATAGAAAGTTATCAAATTGTTATCAAATTATACATACAGTCTGAGGTAATATCATAAATGGCAGCCGTTTGGGGTGACTGAGGACCAGAAGCACAAAGCTCCAACACTAGGGTTACCGGATTTTCCTTTTGGAAAATCAAGACCCCCCCCTAGCCCCGCCTCCAGGCACACCTAATTCCACCCATCCCCACCCTAATCCCACCCCCAAGCCCCACCCTCACTGCTTCCTTTTGTCCACGCATGCATGGACTTCCTCCCTGCCCCAAACAGCTTTTGAAAACCCGGACAAAGTGTCGGCTTTTGAAAAGTCATCCAGACTCCCGGAGGACGTGACCAGGGAAATCCAGATGTCTGGGAACCCTATCCAAGACCACAGTAAAACATAACATGGTGGGAGTGATTTTTCTTCTACTAGCAATGCTTAACACAGTAGCACATAGGCATCGGAACGAGGGGAGAGGGCACAGGGGCCATGGCCTCCCCCCCAAATTGCCACTAACATCATAACAAGGCCCACCAGCAATCCTGTAGGGAAAGAAACACTTCTTGCGAGACTTGAAGCGACACCTTGCTACAGGCCAGCGTGCCTGCTGGTCGGCAATCTCTGTCGCGTTCCTTTGCCAATGTCTGCTCCTCTCTGCTCCCCCCCCCCCCCCCGCTTCATGTCTACCTTTAATTTTTCATAAAAGTGCAGCGCCGCCCTGACGCCGGCCCCAGCGTCTTCTCTCCACTGCGGCCTGCCCTAGCAGAAACAGGAAATTATCAGAGAGGGTGGGCCACAGTGGAGAGAAGACGCCGGGGCCGGCAGCTGGGCGGATACTGTGCTTTTATAAGAAATTAAAGGTACAGACACGCAGCGGGAAGTGGGAGATGGGAAGAAAGATATCGGTGAGGGAACGCAGCAATGAGCGTTGACCAGCAAGAATGCTGGCCGGTAGCAAGGTGCCTCTTCCACAGGAGTGCCCTAGAAATAAGGCCCCGCCCAAGACATTTCAGTGAGTAATGTTAGAAAGGACTTGGGCAAGCAGAGCAGGCTCTTATTAAATTGTCTGGGACTTTATGTAACAGAACAGCCCAAGGAGTTGGACAGGTATTCCCAGGGGTGCAGTCGGCACACACGCATATGTTGTATTGTATATGCCAGCAGATGTGGTACATTCACACAATTACAGTTGACTTGGAGCACATGTCAAAGTGTGTGTCTCCTTTCTCTAGGGTCATTTTAAAAATGCACCTTCTTGTCTATGACTCCCTGTTATAAAGATCCTCTCGTAGTGTTGTACACCCAGGCTACATTGTTCTCCCTTCCTTCCCCCACAAAGAAAGGGAAGATTCTGGGGAGCAGAGAGATAGGGGGAGGGAGGGAATCCTTTCAGGAATTCAGGAGCAGTGGTGTAGGGGTACTTGTAAGCCTGCCAGAATCGGGGAGACGGGCTGGAGGTTTCTGATCTCACCTTGCATAGAATGATGCGAGACATCTGTCTCTGCTTGATGTGGAGATGGTGAGAGCTGTCGCAGGTGTTCAGCCTCCAATAACCTTGGAACGTTTCATCTCTGCTCGGTTCCACGTTGCTGAGCAGATAACCTTTAATACGCATTTAGATACTGTGTCTTACATTTCTTATTCTACTGGAAAGAAAAACATGCTAGGCAGCTGGATTCCTACCTCACAGTGCAATGAGCAAGTGTGCACATGACACACACACACTCGTGCGCAGCTGACATGGTGCTTGCTGTGACTCCACCCACAATAGAAAGCCATGTGTGACCCACCCAGACTGCAAAAACCCAGGTATACTGTATAAGAAGAAGCAGAGAAAACCAAAGGTAGATAAAGACCCTATGATCCATCTAGTCTGCCTAACCATGCCTTGTCTGACAAGACCTGCCTCTAGTGAATCCTTATTGTCTCGGGTTCTGTAATCCAGAAACGTCTCTGTTTTAAAAGCGTTTCTATTAATTTGCTTACCACAGAAGTCAGACTTACCGGCCTCTAGTTCCCTACTTCTTCCTTACTTCCACTTTTGTGGAGAGGGACCACATCTGCCTTTCTCCAATCCTCTAGTGCCACTCCCAATTTTAGAGAAGCATTGAAAAGTCTGGCCAGTGGAGCCACCAGAACTTCCCTAAGTTCCTTCAGTACACTGTGTCAGGGAGAATGCTGACATGCTAGAAGAAACCTTGCAGTGCTCTAAAACTATTCCTAAACCTACTCCTAGAAGTAGGCAGTTTAGGGAAACTGCCCTGCAGAATTTATCCCCAGAGAAAGGCAGCCCAAAAGTGACCCGATTTATACTTTCCTAGTTCTGGTGTAGGGAATGCTACAGGCAAAGAACTACAACTACCAGGAGGCACCAGGCCAGTGATAGCAAAACCTACAATCAGCTCTGCTGGGGGCAGGGCTAGTCAACAGAGAAGTTATCCAGGCTCATTAGCAAAGCACAGGTGTTTCTAGAGACAATCAGCACAAGGCTAGAAAAAAGGGTGTGGTTTCTAGGCCAGAGAGGCAGCCACCAACCTTCAGCCTGCCTGAACCCTTGATAACAGGCAGACTAGTGCAAACCAGGAGTCAGAAGCCAGCATTTTTCACAGGAAACAGGGAGAAAATCTCAGGACTGAATCTTATAAGCAATCTTCTGAAGGAAACACTGTTTTGGATGTAGAAATGCCAGAAGAAATGTATATAAGTGATTATGAAATGGAACCTATAGAATCCTGTTTGCCTGCAGCCAAGCTTACTGATTAAAAGCTTGGGGAAATCATATGCTGTTTCTGGGAAGGTGGAATTGCCTCACAATCCCTATTAACAGAAGGGGTAGATAATCCCTGCTTCTGATTAAATTGAAGCTAACAGAAGAGTTAGAATAATTGTGTCCTGAAATTGCAGAAACACAGAAGTACTGTAAAAGAACCGAGCTGAGCAGTCCCAGCTGGTTCCAGGACTTTTATACTGGAAGTTTAGTCTTTTCTTTTTGTGATAAGGACTGGCAGAGCATAGTTTGCTGAAAGCACATGCTTGGTGGAAAATTGCCAGACTGTGGAGCCTGGTTGGGATAACAAGCTGTTTAGCCCCAGAGCAAGTCTGTGGCTTGTTTTGTTTTTCTTTCACCAAAGTATAAGTCAGAAAATAAAGACACAGTAATTCACACGAAATACCTTTTTATTTGATGCAGACACCCCTCTTCCCTCATTCAACCGCTTGGCTGAGGCTTGAATGACCCAGGTCAGGACTCTGGCTAATCCAGACCAGGTCTTACCCGGTCACAACCCGCAGATGTATACCATCTGGCCCCACTGCTTTGCCCACCTTTAGCTTAGCTTCTCACAAGTACAATCCTCTGAAAATTGCTCAGATGCTACAAATATCCCCAGTTTTTCCTGTGTCCCTACTCCGACTTGCAGGGCACACTGGTGTGTTAAATCGCTCTGACTATCAGGCCCTATATTTCTAATATGCCCAGCATAACTATTTATGTTGGTCTATCTGAATATAAATGTTTATGTGCCCATTGTGGTCTCATTGGTACATTAGACAAGATGCCCCCTGTAACCGGACCATAAATGTCATTTCTTCATGTATTTTAGGGATGAGCTGTCTTTGCATGTCATTAAAATCCAAAACAACAGCAGAAAAACTATGAAAATATGTGTGTTTGTTTGCTGATACTAGGCTGCACTCTTTCAAAACAGGATGTTCTATTTGGAAAAAGGTTCCCTTCGTCTGAAACACTGTCAGCTCTTTTCCCAATACTGAGTCATTGTCCATGAACGAACACTGCACACGCATGTGGTATCAGGAAAGGGGTGTACACTGTTTCAGAAAGAATGGGGGTTTGGCAACTGCTCCCCACCTTCAAATTGGGGATTGTGCCACATTGGGGGTGCTTCCAAACTACCCTAACGAATAATTATACAATTTGATTCTCTCTAACAGGGAAAAGAACCTTCACATTCGCATCAGGAAGGAGGGAAAGTGCTGACTCGTCACTGAGACACCACAGCCACTCTTGTTTCCAATGAGCAACCAGAGCACTTCTGCCCTCTACTGTCTGCCAGCCTCACTGCGGTTCTTTCATTTCTTTTCACTTTTAATAAAGTGACCTGCATTGCCAATATTCATTCACTTGTTCTATGTGAAACTGGTGCTTGGTGGGAGCTTCCAAATCTGGGGGTCCTGGCAGCAGGATTCGTAGACAAATGGTCAAATAGCTCTGGTAGTGGACCAAGCCTAAGGTAATTCTTCCATTGGTTGATTACGCCCTTCTCCAGCATGTCAGGAAAATATCTCTCTTCTCTGACCAATTTGAATAATTACTGGAACAGTTGGAACCTCTTCTCTGATGAGTGAGCAGTATATAAGATAAATTAATATATATGTAGCCCTATCCTCAATGGAGGCAGAAGGGTGAAATTTCCAACTGTTTTCCTCAGCGTCATTCTAGGCCTCTCATACTTGTGAAACTTATTTATATAATTTCCTATCCCATTCAGGTTAAACATACATAATATATAGTTAACAGGTTACAATTTGCTATAGTTACAGTAGAAGTTTCTATCCTAAGTTGTCACATACTTGGGTGGTGAGGAGGTAGTTTGGTAAGGATTGGTAGTGGAAGCCTTAAAAAGAGATTATGTCCTTACCCTGATAATATCTTTTCCCGTAGATAGGTGAGACACTCCAGACAGGGCACCCCCCTATCCATATGACCCTCTTCTACCTCACCGGGGGCCACAGGACCTAAGCAGTAGTTCTTCATAAAGCAACCATTCACAAAAATTGCACTGCCTGAATCTAGGAACCTCTTTTCAGCCAAACATGGCTTCTAAGTTTTCAGCTGAAATTTACCTGTATTTACAATCCTAAAAGTTTGGATTCAATTCATTTGCCCAGATTTAGGGGTTTAGGAGTGTTCCTAATGTTTCCCTGGTCTAAATCTGCCACCACAGCATTTCGTGATTGTTCCAAAAACAATGTAAAAGCTGAGAGCCTCATGTGAGGGCCAGATTCAAAAACAACAGACCGCTATCAAAACTGTTATAGTAGCGATTTAAAAAGAGCGAGTCATTCTCCGTCATTGAGGGTCAGATGATCCTGGAGGAATCCAGGCATATCCGAATAGGTATCAATATTACCATCCTTTGAAAAAAAATGTCTTATTTGCAACTTCCTTATAAACTTAAATAAATCCACAAGTTTGGAATGAGTCATACCGTGTGGTTGGGACAAAGGATAAACCTTTATGTAATATTTTAAGCTGTTTGCTGGATACTATGACAGAAAAAAGATTATAAATTGGAATTTCATTTAATACCATGTTTGGGTGTTGTAAAATGTTCTGCCTTTGCCCCTCTGGAATCCTCTCTTGGCATTGTTGTAATAGCCCCGTCCTCTCCGTATCGCATTTGAGCCTCGATTCTGAAATCCCGAGTGCCCTCTGATGGTGCTTGCAGGCCAAAGTTGGTCTAAAAAAATCAATGGGAATATTAGATGGCCCTGCCTGGGGTGTATTGGGTGGATCTACTATGGGGCTTGTTGATGTTGAAACATATTCTTCCAGTGAACTGCTTCTCACCCTCTTTCTTCCGCGATCATAATGATAAGAGTTATGTATATTATATGAGTATTATGTATATTATATGTAGTTTGTGCGTTATAAGATCTAGGTTGTGTTGTGTTGTGTTAGGTTTACCATTATGAGAAACAGACCTTGAGAACTTGCCACCCCTATTGGCTTCGGAGCTCTCTCCGATGTCACTTCCTCCCGGAAGTGACATCAGATAAAGCACCAAAGTCAAGGTGGGCTTTAAGTGCATCACTGCTCATGCCAAAGTTAAAGTATGGGGAAGGGGCGCGTGGGAAGGGGGAGGGTGCCAGTACCCTGAGATAGACCTCACCCCTCCCCTTAATACGCCACTGAACAGAGAATCAATCAATGATCCTGAAAGAGAAGGAGAAGATACAGTAGATATCCCTGGATTTGGGAATGGAAACAAGGCATCGTTTCAAGTTGTTTCCCATGTCCTCAGGCTCTACAGACTTCTTATTCTGACATAAAACTAACAGAAGTTACTTTTTAGTTAAAAGGATTATTATCATTTATAATTCCACCAATTTAGGGTTACTTTTATTTTAATCTGCTCCAAAACATATTTGATTGGATACGGACTAGAAGAACTTGAATTGGATTAGGGGAATGTAAGTTTTCAAGTTTCAAGGTTTATTTAAAATTTGATAAAATGCTTAGAACATTTTCAAAGCGATCTACATCAATAAAAATACACAAACAGGAACCTATAATAGACAGACTTTGAACATCACAAAACTAGACGGTAGGGTAAAAGGGAAGAAAGTGTAGTTACTTACCTGTAACGTAGGTTCTCCGTGGACAGCAGGATAGTCAGCCACATATGGGTGTTGTCCCAACAGTTCCCAATTTGCTGATAAATTCTCCAATAGCTCAGAGAGATTCTTTTTTTTCTCTGAGCACGGGCCGTGCCCGGGCCCCACTGGGCATGCCCGAGCACTACCCATTTCCTCCTGCTTCCCCCTAATCCCCAGGATGTTCCTAGCTGTGGCCGGATCGGCCGTACGGGGAGGCGGGTGGGTTGTATGGCTGACTATCCTGCTGTCCACGGAGAACCTACGTTACAGGTAAGTAACTACACTTTCTCCTAGGACAAGCAGGATGAGTCAGCCACATATGGGTGACTCCCTAGCTGAAGGATGTACCGAATGGACCTGCGCCTTAGCGCTCTGTGCATTCTTCGCCTGGCTGTGGAGGCCAGGGCCTGGATCTCGCTGATACGTCTAGACGATGCGATGGAGGTCAGGAAGAGGGTTTTCCAGGCAAGGAATCTGGAATCTGTCTCCCCCAAAGGTTTGAAGGGATCGAGGGTGAGCTGATGCTCATCTGGGTGCTGGGCTGCTGCGGTATCTGGAGGATCCCCTGCTGAGTGAGGAGCTGGGTCAGAAGCTGGACCAGTTGGGACAACACCTATATATGGTTGACTCATCCTGCTTGTCCTAGGAGAAGCACAATTTTATAAGAAAAGAATGAGCAGCTCCCCTCCCTCCCACTAACAGCAGAAAAGCCTACACCTCCCCTGCAACCTCCACCCCACTCCCCTTACTTTCCCTGGACCTGCCCAAATCCCTGATGGTCTAGCAGGGGTCTGTTGAGGCAGAAGATGTCCATTTGCTCCTGCCTATGGTTGTTGCTACATCCAATAAGGTGGCCATGACCTTTCACCGTAGTCTTGCTGTACAACCATGATCCCTAATTTCTCCAGTCTGCTGCCCCTCTCCTGCCCAACCTTTCTTTTCTTGAAAATGGTGTCTATAAACAGAGATGGACATGCATTCGCATATGCCAGGTTGCTATCAAACAAAAATGAGCAGAAAAATGTGGCAATTAATGTTATATCCTTTGCCAGTAATAGCGCACCCATGAGAGATCATGTGCACAATTTACTTTGTGCTTTATCAAGACGTGCGCTCTCTTGCACACACTAGTGCAAGCTCGACAACTTTCTTCCCATGACAAAAACAATGGCCAAACAAAAGCCCATAAAATAAATATTCCCAGAAATGACACAGGAAACGATGCCATCTCTATGAGGTCAATGATCAGTGGGGTGGTTTCCACATTAATAAGAAAGAAAAGCCCAATAACACATCTGCTTATCTTTGTAGAGATTTTCAGCCATGGCATCAGTTTATCTAGAACCACAAAAGTAACAATCCTGCTTATAAGGATAAAATTAATCAGACGGTGGCTGAATATGTCATCTTTTTTAAGGGGATAATTTTTGGCTGGACATGGAGGTTTCCAACCAAAGGTTATGCATTTTCTGGAACTTTTATTTAAAAAATAAATGATATGGTTAACTTTGAAGTTACCCACATAAATACTTTTGAATATCATTTGGTGATCCTAACCAAAACACATCCCAGGGATCCCTAAATATAGATTAAAGGACAATTAGGAGAATTCATCAAAGTAAGCCACTGTATTAATGCTTGCTAATGATTAAAGGCTAAAGACACCCATAGGAATATGGGTGGTAGCACTCGTTGATGAATTCCTCCCTTAGTGGTATGAAGGAAGAACTATTTTAGATGGACTGTTTGTACACATAAATCATCAAGTATAATCCTTACTGGACTAGCACAAAACTAATTTCTTTTTAGATCTGTAATTCACCAAGTCGCTAGGACTTGAGAAGAATCCTGTAAATTCAATGCCTTAACTGAAGTTCAGCTCTTTTGCCAGGAGAGGGAGCCCTATCCCACCACTTCAGACCCAATCACCACCCTAAGCTCTAGTCTACACTGTAAATTTGAGAGAACCATGGCATAGGCGTGAGGTTCATTCCAGTTATGATATGCGCAAAACTAACCCACTTGGAGAAATTGCCTCCCAAACAAAAGACAGACCGATAACATTTGAAAAGAACGAAAAAAAAGAAAAGGAGAAAGGAAGAAAAAAAGGTACTACATGCATTTCCTTACTCTGTTCTTTTCCAACTATTTTACCCGAAAATTACAATTCATACTCCAATGCTCCCCAAACACATAATTCATAAATCCTAAAGAACCAATGTATACATATTTTCAGACCCGGTACAAAAGAAACGGCCCAGATTTCAGTGCTTCTTGATGGAAATGAGAGACTCTGTCCTATATGGTTAAGTAACGCTGACCAGGTCCTACTCAGATTTTCAACAGCACATCCGGGCAGACGACCTCTATTCAGTCAGCGCCAAGGTGGTCTGGGGACAGAATCTGGGCAGAGCCAGCATGGACTCAGTTAGGAGCAATTTTCAATCCGTTAACCAGGTAACACCTGGGTAAAGTTTAGACAGCAAAAAATCTCTCTTAACCTTATCTGGCTGGTGGTCTAAAGACCACCAGTACCTGCATACTCATGTTCAAGCTTAATTTATTTTACACTGCCTAGAAATTGAGAGATATTTCAGTTTATACATTTTAAAATAAGGGGAGAGTGTGGCACAGTGGTTAAAGCAAATTAGCATACAGTAAGGACTTGCAAATCTAATTGCCTTCAATGTATATAGATCAATTTGCAACTAAGCTCTCAGATGCCTGCGCTGATTAGTCAAAAAGCTACATCCTTAGCACCCTGAGGATGCTCAAACCCTTGGGCAAGTCACTTAATCCCCCCATTCCCCCAGATTCATTAGATAGATTGTGAGCCCACCAGGACAGACAGGGGAAAATGCTTGAGGACCTGAATAAATTCATGTAAACTGTTCTAAGTTCTCCTGGGAGAACAGTATAAAGAATAAAGAAAAGAAAATGAGACTGATTTAAAAAAAGTCAAAGTACTTAAATTATTTGACTGATAACAGTGAAGGAGAAATGAATAAAAGCTACGGAATCAGTGCTGAAGCCAACCAAGAGAAGAGTCTCGGCAGAAGATACAGCATCAAATTTGCAGAACAGCTTGAAAACAGAAAGGGCCATATTCTATAAATCATGCCGTAAGTTTGGCGGCGGCAGGCACCCTACCACTGTTTTAATTGGTGTTAATCAGTGCATAAATGGACCGTGTCATTTAAAACCAATTGAAAAGTCATTTTAAAATATAGGTGCCTACAAAGGCGTCTAAGGTCAAAGCAGACATGGTTTACACCAAAAATTACCTTAGGAAGCGCTAGGCACCTTAGTCGATGTGATCCTTGTCAGTCATAGGTGCTATGTACTAGTTAGACATAAGACACAATTCCCTTAATGGTGTCTACATGTGATTGACACATGGCTAGTGCTGTTTTCAGAGGCGCCTGTCAATGTCGGCACCGTTACTAGAAGCCAGTCCAAAGAGACTTTTAGAGTATTTCTGCATTTGTACTAGGAGAGTTTGGTCCTATAAAACAGTTCTAAAGTGCTGGGCTGATGACTCTGAAGCAACAGTGTCAGATGCTAACGAGCCAGATACGATGGAATAGTAAAGAGATGCTGCTCAGAAGACAGTTTGTTGGAATATTAAGACTGGAGAGAAAGGACGGAAGTCCAGAATGTAGAAGCTGATGGGTAATGGTCAAGTATTTGAAAGGGATTTGATAAGCCAGTGTTCAGAAATTAAGAGAGGAGAGATGTGGTTGTATTTTTTTCTGCCAAATAATATTTTGTTGGCTGTATGGTATGGGCAAACTTGATGGGCTGTAGCCCTTATCTGCCGTCATCTTTCTATGTTTCTATCATGGACCAATTGGAATGAATAGAAGACTAAACTAAACTAAACCTTAAGTTTATATACCGCATCCTCTGAATAATTATAGAGCTCGGCACGGTTTACAAGAGCTTAAATATAGGAAGTAAAAGAATAAGGGGTTGGGGTTTAGTACAGGGGGGAAGAGAGCATTACATTTTTGTGAAAAGCCAAGTTTTCAGGTGCTTACGGAATAATTGGAAGGAGCCCAAATGACATAGTGGGACATTAAGATTATTCCAAAGCCCTGTGATTTTGAAGAGGAGAGATTTTCCCAATTTACCCGCATAGAGAATACCTTGAAGAGAGGGAAAGGATAGTTTATATTTTTGGGTGGGCCTGGTGGAGTCAGGACTCAAGGAGTTATAAGATAGTGGAATTAGGGGAGGGAGAATGCCATGAAAGATCTTAAAAGCTAGGCAAGTGCATTTGAAACGAACTCTGGAAATTACTGGGAGCCAGTGAAGTTTGGCCAGAAGTGGGGAGACATGATCAAATTAGCATTTTGTGCATATCAACTTGGCCACAGTGTTCTGGATTAGCTGAAGTCTTTGAAGACTTTCTTTAATTAGGCTTAAATAGATGGCATTACAGTAGTCTAGTCTGGAGAGGATGATAGATTGGACAAGGATGGCAAAATGTTGATGGCGGAAGTAGGATCTTACTTTCCTCAACATATGGAGGCTAAAACAGCATGATTTTACCAAGGAGTTGAGGTGGTCATTGAAGGAAAGGGAAGAATCAATAATGATGCTTAGGACCTTGCTTGAGAACTCAAGCTGCAGCGTTGTGCCAGAGGGCAGTGAGAAGAGGGTAGGCAGCTGTTCTAATTTTGGGCTGAGCCAGAGCAGTTTCATTTTGGATTCGTTCAGTTTCATTTGTACTGAGAGAGACCAGGAATGGAGTCTCGTTATGCAAGCTGTAATGTTCTAGGAGAGGTTGCTGAGGTTGGGGTCTGACTCGAGAAGGTCAAGGATGTCATCAGCGTTATGTATAGATTGTTTCAAGGGGAGATAGTTGGAAGAGTTTTAGGGAAGACATATAGATGTTGAAGAGAATAGGGGATAGGGGTGATCCCTGCGGGACTCCGCAAGTTGGTTTCCAAGGAACAGACATGGTTCCATTTGTGTTGACAGTGTAGGAACAGGAGTGTAAGAAGTTCGAGAACCACTCTAGTACGGTGGAGTCGATGCCTATCTCGGAAAGTTGATAAATTAGAATATCATGGTGGATGACATCGAAAGCTGTAGAGATATCGAATTGTAATAGGACAGCGAACTTATTACGAAAATGTAATTGTTGCACCTTTGAAATTAAGGAGACCAGTAGGGATTTGGTGCTGAAGTTGGGTCTGAAGCCTTATTGGTAGGATAAGAGAATGGAGAATCTCTCTAGGTAAGATGAGAGCTGGGTAGAAATGATGGCCTCTAGTATTTTAGTTAGGAAAGGGATATTTGCTATGGGGCAGTAGTTAAATGGTAAGGAAGGGTCGAGATCAGGTTTTTTCAGTAATGGGGACAAGAAGACTATGATACAGGGAATTACAGTAATCTATTTTTGAGACAAGGGCAAGAAGGAGGTTCTCAAAGGAGGAAGATTCAAGCATTGAACAAGCAGAGCATATCTGCATCGCGGTAAAGAAGCAGTTGCAAATGAGAGTAAATAGTGGAGTGCCTCAGGGATCTGTACTAAGACTAGTGCTATTCACACTTTGATTTAACTTTTTGTTAAAAATTGTGACATATTAAATAACTCTAACTCTAACTGTAGCATATTTATAAATGATCTGGAAATTAGAATGACAAGTGAGGTGATTAAATTTGCAGATGACACAAAACTATTCAAAGTTGTCAAGACACATGAGGACTGTGAAAAATTGCAGGAAAACCTTAGGAAATTGAAAGACTGGGCATCCAAATGACAGATGAAATGTAATGGGGACAAATTCAAAGTGCTGCACACGGGGAAGAATAATCCAAATCATAGTTACCTGATGCTAGGGTCCACCTTGGAGTCACTACGCTGAAATCTTCAGCCCAGTATGCAGTTGCAGCAAAAAAGAAAACAGGATAATAGGAATTATTAGGAAAAGGATAGTAAATACGAAGGAGAATATTATCATGCCTCTCTGTCACTCCATGGTGTGCTCTCACCTTGAATACTGCACATAATTCTGATTGCTTTATCTCAAATAAAGATATAGCGGAATTAGAAAAGATTCTTGCTGTTTGGGTAGGTGGTAGAACCGACATTTCAGCCATCACACTGTGGCCTTCTTCAGGATATGCTGTGAGGTCATAAGAACATAAGCAATGCCTCCGCTGGGTCAGACCTGAGGTCCATCGTGCCCAGCAGTCCAACAGGTCCAGGACCTGTGCAGTAATCCTCTATCTATACCCCTCTATCCCCTTTTCCAGCAGGAAATTGTCCAATCCTTTCTTGAACCCCAGTACCGTACTCTGCCTTATAACGTCCTCTGGAAGCGCATTCCAGGTGTCCACCACACGTTGGGTAAAGAAGAACTTCCTACCATTCGTTTTGAATCTGTCCCCTTTCAACTATTCTGAACGCTCTCTTGTTCTCTTATTTTTCGAAAGTTTGAAGAATCTGTCCCTCTCTACTCTCTCTATGCCCTTCATGATCTTGTAAGTCTCTGTCATATCCCCTCTAAGTCTCCTCTGCTCCAGGAAAAGAGACCCAGTTTCTCAAATCTCTCAGCGTATGAAAGGTTTTCCAAACCTTTTATCGGACGTGTCGCTCTCCTCTGAACCCTCTCGAGAATCGCCATATCCTTCTTAAGGTACGGCGATCAATATTGTACGCAGTACTCCAGATGCGGACGCACCATCGCCTGATACAACGGCAGGATAACTTCTTTCGTTCTGGTTGTAATACCCTTCTTGATTATACCTAGCATTCTATTCGCTCTCTTAGCGGCCGCTGCACACTGTGCCGTCGGCTTCATTGTCGTGTCCACCATTACCCCCAAGTCCCTTTCTTGAGTACTCTCATTCAATAACATCCCTCCCATCGTATAGTTGTACCTCGGGTTTCTGTTTCCCACATGTAATACTTTACATTTCTCAACGTTGAACTTCATCTGCCATCTCGTCGCCCATTCCCCTAGTTTGTTCAAGTCCCTTTGCAATTCTTCGCAGTCCTCTTTAATCCAAGCTCCACTAAATAGTTTGGGGTTGTCTGCAAATTTTATTATCTCACACTTCGTCCCTGTTTCTAGATCATTTATGAATATATTAAATAGCAGCGGCCCGAGCACCGAGCCCTGCAGGACCCCACTCGTGACCCTCCTCCAGTCCGAGTAGTGGCCCTTCACTCCTACCCTCTGTTTCCTACAAGCCAACCAGTTTCTGATCAATCTATGTACGTCTCCTTCCACCCCATGGTTCTTCAGTTTCTGGAGTAGGCATTCATGAGGCACCTTGTCAAAGGCTTACCTCTTACTTGTAATACTGAGCTGTAATTCTTAACATAATGTGAAATTCTTAACTTGTAAATCACACCAAACCCAGTTAGGCATATATTGATCCAAAAATTGAAGATTAGATTTAACCATTTCCAGTTCTTTCTTATACAATCTAAAGATGTTTGCTACACCAGTTTTTTCTATGCATGTTGTAAACCATCTCTTCCATAATCCACTATCTTGGACTGCAACTACCAATTGCTCATCCGTAGGATTAGAGAATAACACATAGACTGTGTCTGAATTCAAAAGGGCCTGGGATAGGCAAGTGGGATCTCTCAGAGAGAGAAAGAGATAATGGTTACTTTAAATTGGCAGACTAGATGGGCCATTTGGCCTTTATCTTCCGTCATGTTTCTATGCTTCTATGACAGAATTCATTACTGTTCCCATCCCTGCAGATAACCATGGGAAACCATACCCATATCATTCTTTAAGGAGAGAGGGAAGAATCAGAGTATGAATGGGCACAACCACTGACCCTCAAGCCTTGCATTGGAGAATGCTGGTATAGAAGGACTGAGGTTGAGATGGACATTAAAGAAGGACACGGGATGGTTTCCAGCCACTGACCCTCAAGCCTTGTATTGAAGAATGCTGGTGTAGAAGGACTGAGGTTGAGATGAACACTAAAGAATGACACGGGAAGGTTTACTGCGGTTATTCACAGGGAAGGGAACTGTGATGAATTCTGTCACCATGTCATTCTCTAGAATTCACTGCTCCTTAACCATTCACCTGTTTGGTGTTGATCAATGAAGTAAGACTTTACATTTCTCATTGTTGTTCCCCACCTGCTGATCTAATTTATTTTGTAGTACTGGAAAGATGAGAGAAGCCAGGGACCCAGAACATAAATGGTACAATAGACCATCATTACCTTTCAGTGAAAGAGCCTACATGATGAAGCCAGAGACCTAAACTGGAAAATAAGCACATGAAAAGAAAACGGAGCCCTTTATTGCAGAGCTCGAAAAGGCTTAAAAATGAACAGAATTAGATCCTGATTATCAGCTTTAACCCATGTGAAACTCACATCTCAATGTTCCTCATTTCTTCAAATATAACCTGAAAGGAGCACTGTCCACCCCCTTGCCTTCGACACCCGACTTTTAGAAGGGTTTCCTGGGTGAGAATCCATTAGCAGCTACATTAAAGTAAGTGCTCTGGAGATGAAAGAAAGTGTAGACACACTTTTGGCAAAAGCTTTAAGAAACTGAACTTCTAAGACCAAAAATGTTGCATTTCTTTTTAAAAAATGGAGCAGATTAAACAAACCGCATTCTCTGTTCTTGCACATTGTGCCTTGACCCTCATGCCTTAATAGGTTTGCAGTGGACAAAGCTTGGGGGAAATGCTTAGGGCTTCAGCACATAAGAATAGCCTTACTGGGTCGGATCAATGGTCAATTATCACGGTGGCCAATCCAGGGCACTAGAACCTGGCCAAATCCAAAGAGTAGCAGCATTCCATACAGAATCCTAAAGAATAGCAAGATTCTAGAATCCCCAGAGTAGCAACATTCCATGCTGCCGATCCAGGGCAAACAGTGGCTTCCTCCACGTCTATCTCAATAACAGACTATGGACTTTTCCTCCAGGAACCTGTCCAAACCCTTCTTAAAACCACTCTTACCACACCGCTGCTTATTCCTTGGATAAGCAGCATAAAATCTGTTTTACTCTTTTGGGATCTTGCCAGGTACTCGTGACCTGGATTGGGCACTGTTGGAAGTGGGATTCAGGGCTTGATGGACCTTCAGTCTGTCCCAGTATGGCAGCTCTTATGTTCTTATAAGCTACATTCATCTCCACAAGGTATTTCCCTGTCCTTGGAGGGCTTTCAATCTGATTTTTGTTTCTGAGCCAGTGGGGTTCTTTGTTTTGGTGCTTCTGTGTTCTTCCTTATCCTCCTGTGAGGGCTGTGTTGGGGTCTGGTTAGAAACATAGAAACATAGAAAGATGACGGCAGATAAGGGTCATAGCCCTTCAAGTCTGCCCACACCATTTACCCACCCTCTTAAGTCTACTGACCCCTAAAGTACAATAATTATACTGTCACTCTACTGACCCGCTCATTCAAGTCCTAGTGACCCTATCCCTTGGCATGACCTCGTAGGGATCCCACATAGGTATCCCATTTGTTCTTGAAGTCTGGGATGCTGCGTGCCTCGACCACCTGTACTGGAAGCTTGTTCCAATGCTCAATCACTCTCTCCGTGAAGAAGTACTTCCTGGCGTCTCCACGAAACTTCCCTCCCTTGAGTTTGAGCGGATGTCCTCTTGTGGTCGAGGGTCCCTTGAGAAGAAAGATATCCTCTTCCACCTCGACCCGTCCCGTGATATACTTAAAAGTCTCAATCATGTCTCCCCTCTCCCTACGCTCTTCGAGAGTGTAGAGCTGCAATTTGCTCAATCTTTCTTCGTACGGGAGACCCTTTGGTTCTGCAATACAGGCACATCTGGAAATCAGTTCAGGAACTGGGTAGGTTCTATGACCATTTCCTCCTGTGTTAGTCAGTCACGATTCTCCTTTGCTTAATGGTGCAGTGGCCAGAGGAGCAAAAAGCCAGAGAGAAGGCCACTCCCATGAGCTTACTATTTATGGTCCCTCAGCTTCCCTCCAAAGGGTATCCATAGTTTGCTATTGAGACAGACCTGGGAGAAGCCACTGCTTGCCCTGGATTGGTTGCATGGAGTGTTGCTACTCTTTGGGTTTTGACCTGGATTAGCCACCATGAGGACGAGCTATAGGGCAAGATGGACCATTGGTCTGATCCAGTAAGGCTATTCTTATGTTCTCATGTCCCCATCACTGTTACTCCCAAAGTAGGGTCAGTCCATTCTGGAAAATACTAGAGATTTTCCAAGACCACTGTTGAGGAGAATCTGTTCACCCTCTCAGTACCTAATGCACTTTTTGCTCGTTTCTTTATAATAATCCTTTCTCTTGATTGTATTTGTTTAACATCAAGTTTCAAGTTTATTTTTGACTTATTGAATCGCTTAATTTAATTTGCTAAGCGATTTACAGATAAAAAATAGATACATCAGATTAATTATAAAAGGATACATAAATTTAACACATTATCATACAAAATAATAAATAAAATCATACAAACTAACAGACACACGGGGAAAGAAAGGGTGGAACTACAATCGTATATATTAAAGAAAACATAAATGGTAAAAATATGACAGCTATAGTAGAACAACTGCACACTGGTGTATACAACCCAATCTCACTGTTAGCTGTATGCAGACTTGCACAAATGTCCACTACAAAAGACCCTTATGGAAACCATAAGAAATATAGACAATGAAGAAAGAAGTCAAGAACCTCCTTTTTCGAGAGTCCATTTTATCTGCCCACTTATTTGTTTCCAAAGTTCAGGTAGCAGCCTCCAAACGGGGTCACAGAAACAGGGCTTCCTCTTTGAACTGGAAATCCAGGCCCTGCTTGGGGAGACATGGGTGAGAAAGGGCAAGGGGTGTGCAGGTCTGCTATTCTGTTTTTGTCATCTGGGGCCATATTGGCCGAGTCTTACATTCATTGTAAACCAGTTTGAATAACTCTTGGAGGCCTGGAAGTCAGTCATTAAGAATTTTATAAATAACTAAATAAAAAACATATTGTACTGGATTTTAACTAAACCATTTAACTTACAGGATAGGTTCAGATTGATGCTTCCCATCAATGGCAGGAGAAAGCTAGTCACCTGGGTTCTAGATCATCTCAGTGGGAGTGGAATTGGGCAGGGACTAAACGAGGCTTATTTGCTGTCATTTTCTCACTCCTGCCTTCTACTTCCTCCCACCCCACCCTGCAAGCCCTTATACAGGGATGAGAAGATCTGAGAAAGAGAGGAATCCCGAAGAGATGAAGGAGTGTTGGAGGGGGTCACCTGCTTCCACTTCTCCTTGTCTTTGAAGGCTTTTTGTTGAATTAGAATGACGCTTACTGAGAGCAAGAATTTCCATGGCAACCCATGATTTTTGGCAGGGCTCTGATTACACCTAAATATCTGGCCTCTGCTTTGAATTGGACAGTTTCTTCTGTCTCTCTTTCCATTCATGGATTGCAGGGTCTCTCTTACTTCCTAACATAAGTCTTGTCGAGCTCTGCTGCTGGGAGTTTTGTTATCTGGATCCCAACTTAGATGCCATTCTCTCCCAGGTCAAGCTCGAAATGTGTCTTAGCCTTGAGATCGCCAGCACACGGCATGTTCTCAAAGCGTTTGGAACGAGTATGCCGTGGACCAGGCATTTACGATCTTCCACTTTCTGCTCTTATGAAGCAGAAAAATAGGGGCTGAGAGCCATTCCATTTCTTTCTTCTCATTTTTAATCTTTTAATTGGCTTCCCCACCTTATAATATTCTAACTGAAATTCTTCTCAACCTATGAATCTGTTTTCTGACTTGTTAAATGGCTGGGAAAATGACCAAAAATTTCCCATTGGGAAAATGGGCCCAATTAAAGGTGAAATCTTTGAATGGTTTCTCAGCATGAAGGGATTCACACACAGAGGACAGGTGGTATAAAATGGTTTTCTCAGTGGCATGATCATCATAGTTCATCAGTGTAGCAACAGCAATTGGATTTAGAGATCCACATGATGATTTTCATAAGGCAAAGGGAAACAGGCACATTATTAATGTTATTACTAATTAATGCCAGAAAGAAAGTCAGTTCTCTGAGCAGGTTAAACTCATAGTGGCAGAGAAGGTCTGAAGATCTTGCTGTATCCATGAGGCTTTAGGACCTCCCCTTCCACTGAGAGTACCACATGAGCTGCTCCTCCTCCCCTTCTACTGATTACCACGTGAGCTGTTCCTCTGAGTACCACGTGAGCTGCTCCTCCTCCCTTTTGACTGAGAGTACCACGTGAGCTGCTCCTCCTCCCCTTCCACTGATTACCACGTGAGCTGTTCCTCTTCCCCTTCTACTGAGAGTACCATGTGAGCTGCTCCTCCTCCCTTTTGACTGAGAGTACCACATGAGCTGCTCCTCCTCCCCTTCCACTGAGTATCATGTGAGCTGCTCCTCCTCCCCTTCCACTGAGTATCACATGAGCTGCTCCTCCTCCCCTTCCACCGATTACCATGTGAGCTGTTCCTCTGAGTATCACGTGAGCTGCTCCTCCTCCCTTTCCACTGAGAGTACCACATGAGCTGCTCCTCCTCCCCTTCCACTGAGTATCACGTGAGCTGCTCCTCCTCCCCCTTCCACTGATTACCACATGATCTGCTCCTCCTCCCCTTCCACTGATTACCACGTGAGCTGCTCCTCCTCCCTTTTGACTGAGAGTACCACGTGAGCTGCTCCTCCTCCCTTTTGACTGAGAGTACCACGTGAGCTGCTCCTCCTCCCCTTCTACTGAGAGTACCACATAAGCTGCTCCTCCTCCCCTTCCACTGATTACCACATGAGCTGCTCCTCCTCCCCTTCCACTGATTACCACGTGAGCTGCTCCTCCTCCCTTTTGACTGAGAGTACCACGTGAGCTGCTCCTCCTCCCTTTTGACTGAGAGTACCACGTGAGCTGCTCCTCCTCCCCTTCTACTGAGAGTACCACATAAGCTGCTCCTCCTCCCCTTCTACTGAGAGTACCACGTGAGCTGCTCCTCCTCCCCTTCCACTGATTACCACGTGAGCTGTTCCTCCTCCCCTTCTACTGATTACCACTTGAGCTGTTCCTCCTCCCCTTCTACTGAGAGTACCACATAAGCTGCTCCTCCTCCCCTTCCACTGAGAGTACCACGTGAGCTGTTCCTCCTCCCCTTCTACTGAGATGACCACGTAAGCTTCTCCTTCTCCCACTAGAGAGTGACATGGAGACAAATTTTTCCCCATCCCCACAGGAGCTCAATTTCTCCATCCCCACGAGTTTTGTCACTGTCCCTGTCCCATTCCTATAAGCTTTGCCTTAACCGCACAAACCTCAAACAGTTATGATTTTAAGGTGTTTGAGGCTTGTGCAGATGAGGGCAGAGCTTGCAGGAATGGGGCAGGGGCAGGAAAAGAACTTGCCAGGATGGAACGGAAAAATGAGTTTCCGTGGGAACGGGGAAATACGTGTCCCTGTGTCATTCTCTATCTCCCACTCCCCTTCCATTAGAAACACCACAAGCAACTCACCTCCCCTTCCAATGGCTGCAGTTTAGGTCCGTAGAGTTGTATTAATTGTGAATATTTATGTTAAGTGACCCCTTTCTCATGTGCTCCCCGGCCTCATTTTGACAGAGGCTGAGAAATGGCATTAATTCAGTGGGATCTTTGGACTTCCTTTGTTTGTTTATACTCAGGGTAATGCCTTCACTACAGCAGCCGCACCAAACTAATCCCTATTTAAGATGTATATAAATATTGTTAAAGTGTTCTCAAGTCAGTGCCTGAAGGGTGACAGAACACTGGGAGAAAGGCCCAGATCAGAGCAGGGCAGGCTGGGAGCTCCTCCAGCTATAGACACTTGAGTGCACACTCCACATCTTCTGGTATCCTCAAGTTTATTTAGGCTTGATATACCACTTATCCATGCTAAGCGGTTTATAGGATACAAAGCTAAAAGAATTTAAAACAGGGGGATCCGACATATACAATTAAAATATAATACAAGCAATGAGGGAAACTTCACAGGATACAAATGCTTCCTAAAATAAAATTTAAAAATCATTGGTGGTGGGAAAGACAAAAGGGTGTGTGGTATATCTGAAATCAAGCTCCAGCTCTATCCCTCATAAGCATCTTTGAAAAGAAAGGTTTTAAGGTCAGATCTGAATTTAGCAGTGTTTGTTTCTTGTTTGATGGGAGAGTGAGTTCCAAATATCTGTAGGGTTAGGGTTACCAGATTTTCCCAAAAGGACATTTTTCCGCTGCCGATATTGGTGGCTAGTGCCCTATGTCCAAATCGGACTTGGACGTTTCTTCTGGTTTTGCCCCTCCACACCAAAAGCTGCAGTTTCAATACTGTTGCCCTGATTAGTTCACTTTATCCGCACGGAATATTCTGCCTCCTACGTGATTTTGGCACAGTCAATCAGTCAGCTACTTTCCTTTGAGCTCATCTACACTGTTGTGTAAATAGGAGAACAAGGTGAAATAAGCAGCAGAAGCTGGTGTATCTCATAATCCTTAGCTTATATATAAGGCAGGTCAATTTAGAGCAGTCAGAGACGCCAAAGGAATGATTTTAGAAGAAGGAAGGCACATTCTGGGCATGGTTTGAATGATTCTTACAATTATACAATGCCAGTCTATACCTACAGTTGTCAGTGGTTTTTATGTGTCTTTGATAACTTTCTAAAAAGGGCAGAGTGTTGGAAAGTAGAGAATGACACGGGGACAAATTTTTCTCCTTCCCCGCAGGAACTCAATTTCTCCATGTTGTCGCTGCCCCTGCCCCATTCCTGTAAGCTCTGTCTTAACCACCCAAGCCTTGAATACTTAGGATTTGAAAGCGTTTGAGGCTTGTGCAGATGAGGACGGAGCTCAGGCATTGGCGGAATGAGGCATTATGACATCACAATCTGAGCTCTAGAATGTCGCTACTTAGGATTTTCAAGGGTTTGAGGCTTGTGCGGATGAGGACGGAGCTTGCAGAAATGGGGCAGGTGCAGGAAAATAACTCGCGGGGACGTGGAAACATTTGTTCCCATGTCATTCTCTATTGGAAAGCAGAAGCTTCACCGTGTCACTGCATCACAGTAATTCCCAAACCTGGTCCTGGAGGCATCCCAGCCAGACAGTGGTGTAGTAATGGGGGTGGGGGGTGTACCCCAGGCACTGTCTAGGTGGGGGCACCAGCACCCGTCCCCCCTGCTCTCCCCCTCCCCCATCACTACTGTGCTCACGTGTCCCTTCCTTCACCCGTACCTGTTTAATGTTCCTGGTGCAAGCAGCAACCCCAACCTGCTGCTCGGCTCTTCCTGTGATGTCACTTCCTGGACCAGTGCCTAGGAACTAACATTAGATGAAGACCTGATGGTGCAAGCAGCAGGTTGGGATTGCTGCTCGCACTGGGAACCTTAAAGTGTTATCGGGGAAGGGAATGGGCGCGTGGCCGGAGGGGCAGGGAAGGAGCGGATGGGGGCAGGGGAGAGAGACCCTCACTAAGCCACTGGTTTCAGGATATCCATAAGGACTATTCATGAGAGACACCTGTGTGCACTTCCTCCACTGTGGAGATTTGGAAAACTTGATACTGCTGTATGATATGCTCACGTGTTTTCAAAACCCTGCTTTTTGCTCCAATTTCTATTTCCAAAGGACACAAGAGGTTTCTTTGCTTGTATTCCTGTCCTCAGAGATGTGAGCGTACTTGTTTCTCTCGCACTGATAGAGGTCACAGGTGAATCTGCGTACTGCGTGACACCACTGAACTCAGAAGAGATAAGATGGAGATGAGCCTCCCGTCTCTCGTCGCTTGGAGCAATTATCCCTCACAGCAGTGCTGGGCGCTAGAGAAGACGAGTCACAGGGTCCGCTTCGGCCTTCAGTGCAATAATCATTGATAGTCGCTGAGGTGTGAAACTGCTTCTGGGATTCGGCCTTTCCACCAATTACTTGATATGGAAAACCTCTCAGCCAAGCTATCTTCCCAGACCCCACCTAGCCGCTCAGCCTGCTCTGGACTGGTGTCTTATCGGTACCGGAGCAGCCACATTTCCTCTCTCCTCGCACTGCAGACGACATGATGACCTCTTGACCATCTGCCCTGTCTGCTCCGTTGACTATAGGCATTGTTCTGTTTCATTTGCTTTTCCTTTTTCTCTTCTTTCATCCATTTTGCTTTCTAAGTTCTTTTGTCCATGGGGGGGGGGGGTCTTATTTTCTCATAGCACTTCTTACGGACATAATAGCCATAATAGGTCTGACCAATGCTCTGTCTAGCCCAATATCCTCTTTCTTAGGTGGCTAGTGCCAGTGGCATAGTAAGGGGATCGTGAACTGCCCTGAGTGCCAAGTTGGTGGAGAAGCTGGTACCGCTCCACCCTGCCCTGCCACACCATGCCACCCTTGCACCATCCCTCCCCCCCACCCCATATCTCCGTATTATCTTCGCTAGTGCCAGCCTGGTTCCCCTCTGAATTACTTCCTGGTCACAGTGCAGACAAAGGGGCTAAAGAGATCAACCTCTTCATGCTATTTTGTTTTGTAAATCTTTATTCGTTTTAAAAACTTATAAGAACAAAGAACCGGCGTGGCTCACTGTAGAGGTGAAGGAAGCGATCAGAGACAAGAAAACTTCATTTAAGGAATGGAAAAGGTCAAAAACGGATGAAAACTGGAACAAGCACAAACAACATCAATGCAGGTACCATAAGGCGGTAAAAGGGGCCAAAAGAGACTACGAGGAAAAAATAGCCAAGGAGGCGAAGAACTTCAAGTCGTTCTTTCGATATATTAAGGGGAAACGACCCGCAAGGAAGTGGTGGGACCGTTGGATGACGATGGAATAAAGGGAGCACTAAAGGAGGACAAAGCAATCGCTGACAAACTAAACACATTTTTTGCATCTGTATTTACCGAAGAAGATGTACACAGCATACCGGAACCCATCAGGCTATATGCTGGAAACGAAGATGGAAAGCTGACAGGATTGATGGTCAGTCTAGAGGAGGTATGTAGGCAGATTGATAGGCTTAAGAGCGATAAATCCCCGGGACCGGATGGCATCCATCTGAGGGTCATCAAGGAACTGAAAGGGACCATAGCTGAACTGCTTCAACTAATAGCCAATCTGTTGATCAAATCGGGAAAGATTCCGGAAGACTGGAAGGTAGTGAATGTTACACCTATCGAGGGGAGATCCGGGGAACTATAGACCGGTGAGTCTAACCTCTGTACTGGGAAAGATGGGAGAGTCACTGATAAAGGACAGCATCATTGATCACCTTGACAGAAACGGGCTGATGAGGACCAGTCAGCACGGTTTTAGCAAAGGCAGATCGTGTTTGACGAACTTGCTGCACTTCTTTGAGGGAGTAAACAGACAGATAGACAAGGGCGATCCAGTCGACATTGTATATCTGGATTTTCAGAAGGCGTTCGACAAGGTTCCGCATGAACGACTACTTTGGAAAATTGCAAGCCATGGAATTGAAGGTGAAATACTCACGTGGATTAAAAACTGGCTGGAGCATAGGAAACAGAGAGTGGGGGTAAATGGACAATACTCGGACTGGAAGAGCGTCACCAGTGGGGTGCCGCAGGGCTCGGTGCTTGGACCTGTGCTCTTTAACATCTTTATAAATGATCTGGACATAGGTACGACGAGCGAGGTGATTAAATTTGTGAATGATACGAAGTTATTCAGAGTAGTAAAGACGCAGGGGAATTGCGAAGATCTGCAACGTGACATAATCAAGCTCGAGGAATGGGCATCGACATGGCAGATGAGGTTCAACGTGGATAAGTGTAAAGTGATGCATGTCGGTAACAAAAATCTCATGCACGAATACAGGATGTCCAGGGCGGTACTTGGAGAGACCTCCCAGGAAAGGGACTTGGGAGTTCTGATCGACAAGTCGATGAAGCCATCCACACAATGTACGGCGGCAGCAAAAATGGCAAACAGAATGCTAGGAATGATAAAGAAGGGGATCATGAACAGATCAGAGAAGGTTATCATGCCGCTGTACCGGGCCATGGTACGCCCTCACCTGGAGTACTGCGTCCAGCACTGGTCGCCGTACCGAAGAAGGACACGGTACTACTCGAAAGGGTCCAGAGAAGAGTGACTAAGATGGTTAAGGGGCTGGAGGAGCTGCCGTACAGCGAAAGATTAGAGAAACTGGGCCTCTTCTCTCTCAAACAGAGGAGATTGAGAGGGGACATGATCGAAACATTCAAGGTACTGAAGGGGATAGACTTAGTAGATAAGGACAGGTTATTCACCCTCTCCGAGGTAGGGAGAACAAGAGGGCACTCTCTGAAGTTAAAAGGGGATCGATTCCTTACAAACATAAGGAAGTTCTTCTTCACCCAGAGAATGGTGGAAAACTGGAACACTCTTCCGGAGGCTGTTATAGGGGAAAACACCCTCCAGGGATTCAAGACAAAGTTAGACAAGTTCCTGCTGAACCACAACGTATGCAGGTAAGGCTAGTCTCAGTTAGGGCGCTGGTCTTTGACCAGAGGACCACCGCGGGAGCAGACTACTGGGCACAATGGACCACTGGTCTGACCCAGCAGCGCCAATTCTTATGCTCTTATGTAACTGAGCATGTGCAGGAGATCCGGCATTAGTGGATGAAGTATGCCTGAGTGAATTAAGTGCTGCTGTAGGTGCAACCCAGGAGGGAGACGGCTTTATCTGGTGGTAATATTGCAGGGGGGAGAATCTATTGTAATCTTAGATTTCTATACCCAGTCATCCCTTACAAAATTGGGCTTGGCTCAGTTTACAACAATTTATCTATAAAGGATAACATTACAGTCCTTAAAAATTGTTTAAAAATGTTGAAACATGGTTTTTAAGATTTCTCGGAAGACCTGAAGCAAAATACAAGATCCTATTTGCGAAGGTTGATCATTCCACAATGCAGTTAATAACAATGAGCCTTTTTACTGACTGAGCTAATTAATACCTTCAACAGAGGGAAAGGAGAGTTAGTATGCATGAGACCTCCTCAGTCTATTTTTGGGAACCCTAAAAATTGGACTTCTGGCTATGCCCCTGCCTTCAATAAGATTCAAAATTGATTATTCTACAGAAAAAGTCAACTCTGTAAGTGCCACCTTTCTTTATCAGCAATGGCCACCTGCAAACATACCGTATATATGCAGGAAACCAACTAACCGAAGGGGCCACTTCCACATCTTTTACCCTCTGGACAAACATCTTCCTTCTCCTTCCTGACATCATTGCAAATGCTGCTTAGGACTGACATATTTGAATATTTCTATCTTTTGCTTCAACAGCAGTGAAATTCATCTTTGGTGTGAAAAAAAAAATGATCGCATGATTCTGTTATTAATAAAGGCTGAACATTGGTTGCCCATTAGTTTACAAAATACTAGTCTTAGTCCATAAATGTCAGGCTCTCGTTATTTTTATCAAAGGATCTGATTCTGTGCCCTGCTACACTTTCTTATGCACAACCAAATCAGTTGCTTGTTCCATCCTTTCAACATTTTTTTTTTTAATTCCGTGTTTACAGTGGTGGGCCCCACAATGTGGAACAGTTCCCAGAGAAGTGTCACCCTAAATTTAAAACGGCTCTTAAAACAGCCATTTGGTACAGAGCTTTCAGCAACCACAGAGATCGTTATACCATAAGTATCTGCGTTTTTATGATTTTCTGCCTTAACAGGATTCCCTAGAACTTTGGACCTTTTGCTGATTCTGTCCTCAAGAAGAGGATTTTAGCTCTTGAAAACTAGTCCAAAATGTATATTAGGTTCATCCAGTCAATGAAGATAGATCCATACCTGTAAATGTTTTGATGGGATTTTGTCCTTCCATCTTGTTGGATGAATTTGAAAGAAGGTTTTAATAATGATCCAGTTAGTTAATGTTTTTATTGTATTTGTTCTGTCAAAGCATGTTTTAGTATTTTTAATATGTATGCATGTAATTTTGTAAACCGCATAGTTTTTATGCAGTATATAAAGTTTTAAATAAATAAATACCTGACACCTTTTTATTGATCTTCATTTCTGTACATTCACATGGACTAAAGTATCAAGCATACGACTTTATCCTTTTCAATAAATCTACAAAATCTCACATTCTTTAGTGTCAATCCAGAGTAGCCCTTTAACAAGAAGGATGCTGTAGGCTGAGCAGAGAACACTTTTTCTCTACGAGAGAGGTAGTGTCAGGAAAAAGAAAACCAACATTCTCATTTTTGATAGAGCAGTTACTAAAAGCTTGAGAAATTTGGAAGGAAGAGATTCTTAGCGAACAGAAAGAAGAAGTTCAGGACAGTCGCACTTGACCAGAATTGATTGAAACTGAAACTGAAAGCAACTCCACTTCTCCATTCCCTTTCCCCCTCCCTATTGTTTTTTTCCTTGAATCTCTTCTTATTCTTTAAAGAGTCTATTTCTACCCCTTCCATCCTTTCGTACTAGTTTGTCAGTGTGTTTGTAATTCATAATATTGTTATTGTATTTTAATTTGTATGCTACCCAATTTTATTTAATTGTACCTCGCTTAGTAAGTAAAATAAATGATTGAATCAAATTGTAATAAAAATTTGAAACTTTAACAGAAGCTGAGTCACACTTTATTCCATGCACTAGAAAATTTGTGTGCAGTGGCATAGTAGAGAAGGTGGGGACGGACCACCCCGAGCGCCTTCTTGGTGGGGGGGCTGGCACCTCTCCGCCCCCATGCCATGCTCGCGCCTTCCCTTCCCCAACCCGGTTCCGCTTTAAAATCTTCACATGCGCAAGCAACTACTGTAGCCTGCTGATCACACCAGGGGGTGCTGAAAAGTTCTCAGCCCAACCCAGAACAGAATGACATAGATATGGTTCAATCAATGATCTGAAACAATTGTCAAAACATAGAATTTTGTTTCTACAAATTGGCCCTTAACGAAATAAGTTAAGACTCTTTACAGCTAAGGTGCCAAATAACGCTCAGAATTTAGGAAGCTGGTTGGTTGGGCTGCCCCTTGCATGTAATAAACGTGAGCCACGTGTAGGACAATCAAGCCATTGTGACATCACTGAGAAAGTTGGCTCTTATTGGTTGAATGAGGTATTATGACATCACAATCTCAGCTCTGGTTACCAGAGACTAAAACTCTGCACTACGAGGGAGTGCTAAAAAGTTCTCAGCTCAACCAAGAGAATGACCTGGATATGGTTCAATCAATGTTCTAAAACAACGTCAAAACATAGAATTTCATTTCTGCAAATTTGCACTTGATGAAATAAGATAAGACTTTTCAGCTACAGTGACAAAATAGTGCTCAGAATTCTGTTTCTCGTTGCACTTTTTGGACACTGGATACAGCACTTTCGTTGCATCTGAAGAAAGTTAGAGCCGCTCTGTGCCCGCCCACTCCTCCTGAGTCATTTCACATCCAGACCGTGTGTGCCTGTGTACGTGTGACAGAGCTCCGATTCACTGGATCCCAGTACTCCTGCCTGGGTGCTTTCTAAGGGCGCTTTTGGACTGCAGGAGTGTCTCATGCCTCGCCATGTTCCCAGTCTCTGTCTGTGGCTCCCAGGCTGTCAGGTAAGGAAGAAAGGGAGACCTTTCCCTTGTTCAGGATGATGAGACTATCATATGCACCGAGAAGTAGCAATGGAGTGCAGTCCTTGGCACAAGCAACTTTACGCCAGAATCCAGGGAAGGGTACTTAAGAGCAGTGGAAGAGGCTGGCAGGGAAAGATTAAGGAGCAGGTTTGGAATCTGGAAAAGGAGCAGTGCTGTGCCTCGCCTTTCTCCAGCTGGTGCTGCGCTGGCATCTGCTTGACTGAACAGATCAGACGCGATACTTTTAGACTCTTGCAAACTTGAAGATTAGAATGGATTTGAAAGCACCTCGGTGGATTTCTGCATGTGCGTCTATCTCTAGCACTGGTTCCCGAACCTTAGCCAGTTAGATTTTCAGGTGTACCATGAATATTCAGGAGCTAGGCTACCATGTGCTGCTTCCTTTGCGTGCAAATTTATCTCATGCCTGCTCATTATGGATATCTTGAAACCTGACTGGTATTCCCACTCCCCCCTCCCCCACCCACCCCCCCTGCAGCATTAGCCATGGTGTTCAGACTGTTCACGGTGCTTGTGCCCCTTTCACATTGTTTCCTGTGGTCTCTCTTTGCTCCGTTCCTTTCCAAGCAGAATTCCAGTGACAGGAAGCTGCCTTTCAGTCTCCGATCACATACATATTCAAAAGGCTGACAAGCTGACATCAAAATCTTGCCCTTGGTGGATGCTTTATTTTAAAGCAGAAATTCTAACCCCGCCCTCTCTAGGACATTCACTTTATGCCCTTGTAGAAGGTCCCAGATCATAATGTCTGTCTGATACCCAGACAAGTGGGAGTATGTGGTGCAGTGACTAGAGCTACAGCTACAGCCTCAGCACCCTGAGGTTGTGGGTTTGAATCCCGCACTGCTCCTTGTGACCCTGGGCACTTATCCTCATTGCCCCAGGTACATTAGATAGAGTGGGAGCCCACATTGGGTCAGATAGGGAAAAATCCTCATAGAACTGTAGGCTGGATTCAGGAGATGGCGCTCAAAATTCAGCTCTACTGGACTCTCAAAGCTGATCACTCATCAAAGAACAACACTGAGTGCCAATTTCAGGGCTCAAATTTGGACGCCAGCATTAAGGCTACTGAAACCAGGTGTAAGTCCCAGCACCCAATCTGGGCACACATCCTGGGTATTTTATAACACTGTGGGCAAATTTTAGGAATGCCCTTGCCTTGCCCATATACCTCCCATGTCCACGCCTGCTCTGGGTTGCGCACTTCTATAGAAGAGCACATGATGTTCCGGGTCAGTAATACCAATCCGATTCTGGCATGCACTGGATGCCCAGTTTTAATATTAATGACCTCATTTGCATGCCAGAATCGGAGAATGTAGGACTGCATGGAAAACCATGTGGTGAGCCATTTTGTGCATAGGGTTGGCAAATCTGATCGGTCGCTAAACTGGTTTGGCAACAATCATTAGATGATCGGAGACTTTAGTGCATCTAGCCCGTAGTTGGGTGCACATCGTGGATCGGCGTCCAAAGATCAGCATCCCACAGATTTGAAGGTGGAGTTAAATATCCTCTTCCGACGTACTCCTTGAGAGGATGGGAAAGGTATCTTAAATCGCCGTGTGGTCTGTGAGCTGAGGAAGGTGTGCGAGACTGGAAGTCTGCTGGAGCTGATTCCGATAACTGATTCTTAGTTCCCAATTGAGCTAATTGGTTTGTTGTCCAATTAAACTGCAGACATAAATGGGGCATGAATGCAACTTTGAGCGCCCTATATAGAATCCAGGGGGCTATTACAGCTTTCCTAATTACTCAATTTCAAACGCCCGTTTTCAGAGTTTTGCTTTTGGGCCACCGTACTCAGCCAACTCAGCCGAGGACTCAGACAGCAAGGCGACTGAATGAGATGGACCAAGTTGTCTGTGATGGTAGAGATGACTGGTTTCCAGTCTGTCTGACAGACTGCAAGTACAAGGGTGGTTTGAAAAGTTTGGCAAAAATGCAAGTTAAAGAGGATAGTTTCGATCAAGGGCTAGACACATAGTCCAGCAAGGTTCCAGATTGTTCATAAAGTAGGAAAAATAGCTTACGAAAAAAGTGGAAATTCGCAAGATGAACAACCCGGGTAATCTTTAAGTTGGGATGTTTATACTATGAAGTAGCCTTTGGACTTGCCCCACGATACCTTGTTGACAGGTTTGATATTGTGTCGCAGAAGAATAGTAGGAAATCACATGCTCTGTTTACGTTTCCTTCGGTCAAGGACTGTAAAAGCAAGAAATATCACGAACGCACTCTCGCCTATAAGGCGGTGTATTATGATAAAGATTTACGACTATTCTTAGATCTATTTCATATGAACATTTTAGAAAGTTGTTGAAAACCTTTCTCTTCTCTAAATTTTCAGTTAATTAGATCCGTTTGTATTCTTTATATTCTTTTTTACTTTAGTATAATCTTTTCTTAACCGCGTTGAACTCATGGCTTTGCGGTCTAGAAATCTGCTGTTATGTTTACAAAACCGTAGTACGTTTTTTTGCGCCGGCCACGGTGGTAACAACTCTGATGCTCATATGAGCTTAAAAACTGTGCTACTGTTTTGTAAAGGGGGAGGGTAAGTGTATAGCGCTTGATCTTTAACTTGCATTTTTTTTTTTTACCAAACTTTTGAAACCACTGCCAGAGTTGGATATGTAGCAGCCTTTCAGGGAATGACCACTTGAGTATTACAGAACATAAGAATTCCCGCTGGTCCATCATGCCCAGCAGTCTGCTCACGCGGTGTCCCTTAGGTCAAAGACCAGTGCCCTATTTGAATCTAGCCTTACCTGTGTACGTTCTGTTCCAGTAGGAACTTATCCAACCTTTTCTTGAATCCCTGGAGGGTGTTTTCCCCTATAACAGCCCCGGAAGAGCGTCCCAGTTTTCTACCACTCTCTGGGTGAATAATAATAATAATAATAACAACTTTATTCTTCTATACTGCTATAATCTTGCGACTTCTAGGCGGTTCACATTGAAGAGAGCTGGACAATCAGCGAGTTACAATATTCAGATAGTCAGAGGAATTATATTGTACAGAATCTTAAAAAATGCAGCGAAATTACAATATACAGTTTGTTAAGAATTTCAGAGGGGACCTTCCTTACGTTTGTATGGAATCTCTCCCCTTTTAACTTTAGCGAGTGCCCTCTAAAGTTAAAAGGGGATAGATATGTATTCATTAGCACACATTTGGGTCATCTGTGCACCTTCAATTTTAAGTGACCAAGACTGATTGTATGCCCATAAACCTATGAACTTATAAAGTATGCCTAAAAGTCCTAACATTTTTCAAATGGATTTTTAAAACCCCCCCAAAAATTGGTGTGGGGAAAAAAAAGCCAAACAAATAGAAGCAAATGGCCCGTTTTTGCCCAGATTCATCCATATATAGTTTTGTGGTGAGACATGGGAAACTGGGTATGTGGAAGGAAACAAAGATGAGATCCAAAAAGACTATCTTGAATAGGAAGGTGGACATACTTGATGTAGTGGACAGAGAGATTCCCTTGCCACGATCAGCTCAACGGCAACCCGGTTCTCTAACATGGACGCTGGCTAAAGAATTGTGGTGTTGGACACCTGTGTGCGATTTTCAAAAGCTGCTTAGGCGACTTCCTACACAGAATCCAGCACTTTCTGCCTGCACAAGTCACTTTCCCCTTGGATTGAGCCCAGACTTGAACAGTGAAGGATTTCCGAGTTCAAAGAGCAGGAAGAGACCAAGTTGTGACAACCTAAGAAAATCATGGATACTATTCCTTTTCAATATATTTATTTCTTTTTCTTTAATATAAGAATAAAAATCCATATGTAATAAAGGCCCCCTTTTATGAAGCCGCTTGAGGCATTTTTATCACTGGCCACGGCAGTATTAGCTCGGATGCTCATAGAATTCCTATCAGTGTTGAAGCTAATACCACCACGACCGGCCATAAAAAAGCCTAACATGGCTTCGGATTTTGCCTTATTCTACTATCAAAAGCTGTACCTTATCAACAGACTTTCTGTGGCTCAGCTCTAGACTCTAGACTGCCACAAAACGAAACTTGCCCTTATGCAGCAAAATCAGTTTTCTGATTTATAATCATTGCAGGACTCACAATGTAAAATATATAATATTAGCAGATGTCAATAACACACTTATCTTAAACATCTACAACAAATAGACCATCCTTTAAATTACGATCATTGCAAGATAATGGATTAGTTCCGCCAACAGTGTGTAGAACCAGGTGGGAAATCACTCGTCATAAAGCTTTTTTTATATAGCACCTAGACTTTGGAATCATCTTCCGTCTGAAGTAAATTTTAAGGCCTCTAAGACATTGTTGAAGACCCTTTTTTTTTCAGTTAGCTTTTGGTATAGACTCTTTTCCGATTGATCACATTCATTGATTGAGAAGTTATCAGGCGTTCCTTAAACACTTTGAAATAATGGTTTACAGGTTGTCTGATAGTGTTTCTTTTAGGGCTGTCCTATGTTTTATTGAATTTTTATCATTATGTAAACCGCTGAGAGCTGTTGTAAGATTTGATGATATAGAATTTTAATAAACATAAAACATACCCCATCCCCTCCTTTACTAAATTTACATCATAGATAGAAATATATACATACACAAAGACATGGAGGATAATGTGCACTTAGCAGCAGTTACAACCTCAACCATCTGGCTTGGCAACCTAGATAAGTCATTTCGGTCTTTATATGGTATCAGATACAATGTTACTACAGTATGTTATGTATAAATAGGAACAAGATGGCCACCAATAGGAAGTGTGGGCTATAGAGTTAGAAAAACTCATCAGCTCATGAGAGACGCAATAGCTCATGTTGAGAGGCAAGACCTACCTACTGTGGTATTCAAGTTTCAAGTTTATTATAAATTTGATTGATCGCTTATTCAAAATTCTAAGCGATGTACACATCAATAAAATTACAAATTTTTAGGGGGCAACAAAACAAACGGTAAAAACTCAACCTTGCAAAACATATTAAAACAAAAGGAAGGATGGGAAGAGAAGGAATTTCAGGTATGGTCTCGAGAAGGTCTTTCATTCCTGTCTCTCCACCACCGTTACTACCACATTTCAATCTCTGGAGGATTCGTCCCAGGCCTCACATCCCCCTGGGGTCTGGGACTCTACTAACTTGTTCTCGTATAACCCTCTAATAACACATTTTCAGCTAACAAAGTTCAAAAACTCTCTTTAGAATAATTAATTATCTGAAACCCCAATAACTGATGCCATAATCAGCCAGGAAAACAGACATAAACTTTAAATGTACAATCCAACAGACATAGAGAAAGGGAAGCCACGAAGAGTAGTTAAACCATGTCAGGTTCATGGTCTTTCTATAACATAACATAATAATATAATATTGTGCTTATTGACCGCGTAACCAGAAGTTCAACGCGGTTTACAAAAGATTATGAAAATAAGCATGTTGCATAAAATAATATGGTTAGTTAGTCAGTCAAATATTTAGAGAAGAGATAGGTCTTTAATTTTTTTCTACAATGTCTGTAGGAACGAGCTGTAAGCAACAGTATTCGAAAGCAAAAGCAAGAGTAGTCCCTTAGCAAAGAAGCAGAGAGTGAGAGGTGGAAAGCTACCAACAGTGGGTTGAATGTATGAATCATTTTTTTTTTTTTTTAAATCAAGGAATGTATTAAGTTAAATCCAATAAAAAAGGTTATCACTTTAAATTATTCTTTTGTTTGTTACTCTGTTGTCTCCTGCACAAAATTTGAAAACTCCTTGACTGTAGCAGCCTCAGTGAAAGACTGTCTCAGTCTCAGATGCTTGGGAACCATCAGGAGAAACTGCCTTCATACCAGTGAAGAGCAAATTGGTCACCTTTGTTGTATCACTCCTAGATGCAGCGTTTGATTGGCAATTTACTTGAAAAGCTCTTGCAACCTCCAAAAAGCTCTAAATTCAAAAAAAAATGGCCATGAAATTCTCATCTAAAGAAAGCCTGAGAAAGCGTTGAGAGACTCTGAAGAAGACTTCAACATTTGACAGAAAGGTTTGCCCAGTACATGCAATGTTGTCTTAACTGTTAGCCAAACTGGCCAGTGTTAAGAAGGAGGGGGAAGGAGGGCAGTCCCTTCATGCAAAGCAGAATAATAGTTCCTAAAAGTCACATATGCAAAGAACCATCAACCTATAGAGAGGTGGCCAGTTTTCTATGGTATTGTTCTGGGAAGGGTGATGTTGGGGTAATCGTGGTTGTTGAGTTTCCACGCCCTCATCACCTCATGCTTAGATTACTGCAACTTCCGCTCTGCCATCTTTCTTCCCTTCAATTTGCCAAAATTCGGCTGCATGGCTCATATTCCGTGAGAGCTGCTTCCCATCCATTTCTGAATACAATTCAAACTGCTCTTACTGTCCTACAAACGCATTCACTCAGCTGCCCCTCATTATTTCTCTTCACTTTTCTCCCCCCATACCTCCCCTCCCCCCCACGAGCTCCGCTCAACTAGTAAGTCCCTCCTATCTGTGCCCTTCTCTTCCTCTGCCAACTCCAGACTCCATCCTTTCTGTCTTGCTGTGCCGTATGCCTGGAACAAACGACCTGAATCCCTACAGCAGGCTCCGTCTCTGGCAGTATTCAAGTCCAAGTTAAAAGCTCACCTCTTGGAGTCTGCTGTCAACTCCTAACTCTCCTCCTTGGGTTCTACATCCCCAAGTCTGTCCAAGTTAGAGCAGGGACCGTTTATTAATATCAAAATGTACTGTGCTGCATACGCCCTTCAGTGCTATAGAAATGTTATTATTATTATATATATATATATGGTCCCTGCTCTAACTTGGTTTCTCAATAGTGAGGGTGCTCACTGCTCACCACAGGATCCCCAGAACTGGTACATATGAATAGTTCTCCTGACTACAAATGCTGGAAAGTCTCAGGACTTTCACTGTCTAGATCAGGGGTGTCAAATGTTGATCCTTGAGGGCCAGTCAGGTTTTAAGGTTTTCCTCAATGAATATGCATGAGATCTATTTGCATACAATGAAAGCATTGGGGAAATCCCGAAAACCCGACTAGATTGCGACCCTCGAGGACCGACATTTGACACCCCTGATCTAGATATATGTTTCTTCGAAGTAAAGGCAATTCTCTGGACAGTGGCTTAAGATTTCTGAATATATTGCTTGAATGACAAACCAAAATGTGTAAAATACTCTATGTAGGATTAGCAAAATGTGTATATGAAGAGATTTTTCCCATTTTCTGCCTGTGAGAAAATACTCTGTGTTTCAGGCTGTTTTAGTCAAACAATGTTTCTCCAATCTGGAGTTTGCAATTGAAAGTGGAACAAGATAAGGGGACCCTGAAGAGCAATCTTATCTTTGTGGCTCCAGAAGTTAATAGCTGTTAGTGATAGGATGTCTTATAATTGAAAAGAGAGTTCCAGTGCCTTGGGAAAGAAATCTACAAAGCTAGCAAACAGCTTAAACATTTTTTATTTTATTTATATGTGTGTGGCAACCCAGTCTCTGATTCAGCTGCAGCTACAACCCCTGTTTTTCTCCAATTTACACATGAGACCACGGAAGTCTAGTGCAGAGATCAGAGCAAGTATATTTGCCCAGGGCTTGTGTTGAGGCAAATATTCAGAAGTAGATGAGAAGCATGGAAAACCTCTCTTAAGAACATAAGAACATAAGCAGTGCCTCTGCCGGGTCAGACCATAGGTCCATCCTGCCCAGCAGTCCGCTCCCGCGGCGGCCCAAACAGGTCACGACCTGTCCGAATCATCAGAAGGGGCTCCCTTGCCACCTTGGTTTCCCATTTAAGTCCTGCCTTCCTATCGAAGTCCTAGCCCTCCGGTCTTGCACATGTACGACCTGGTTGGTTTATACTCATTACCTGGTTAGCTTTCTATACCTGTGATACATCCCAGCTCCTCCCTCAGTATCCCACGATCCCTTTATCCCTCAGGAATCCGTCCAATCCCTGTTTGAATCCCTGGACCGTACTCTGCCTGATCACTTCCTCCGGTAGCGCATTCCAAGTGTCCACGACCCTCTGGGTGAAAAAAAACTTCCTTGCATTTGTTTTGAACAAAAGTTATTGAAGTTATGTTGTTTATTCTGTCTCTGGAGGGTTAAATGGCTTGAGTCAACAACAACAAAAACACCACCAAGAACCACAGGAAACCAGAGAACGGTGGAAACGAGGTACTTGATGTCGGATTTGATTGTGGTACTTCTTCATAAACATTCCAAACACCACACAACAGTGGATAGTGGGGTGGACCCCACACGGTCCGTGTTTCGGCTATAAAGTCCTTCTTCAGGGGTCCAAATGCAAAATACCACTAGACTTAAATATGCTCAAAAGCATACAATGGTGTGTGATTATGAAAAGACGTTGATGTGTTGGCCAAGATCAGAAGGAACTGCGGTGGGATATAAACCGCGTTCCCCTGAGACCATCTTTATTAGCAGAGCTGGAGGAGTTTGCCATTTCGCTTGTCATCAGTTTGACATTGATGAGGAGTTTCCGCATTGTGGTTTTAACCTGGTTATACATTTATTATAAGAACAGAAGTACCCTGGGGATTCTGCAGAAGAGGAAGAACCAGAAATGAATTCATCCTATTCATTTTTTGCCTGGCTTGAAATTTCAGAGCAGTCTTTAAGCGGCTCAAGTACCGTTTTCAACAAAAAGCCACCTGCTTTTTGAGGTGCTTCAGAGAGACAGAGAAATAATAAAACATGGTCTATCCATACCAGTTAATGCGATGTACTCGTATAAGCCCTTCCTCTCCACAGGCCTGTGCCATGCTTTCATCATTTGATATAGTCTTTATCTCCAGCACCTTTTCTGTATAGTAATATTTCCTTAATTTAGTCTTGAGCCTACCCTCTTTCACCTTCAGCTTATGCCTCTCATTCCAGAGCTTCCTTTCAGCTGAGACTCACCTTCTCTGCTCTATAACGCAGGCCAACCAAAAAAACATTTCTTAGTGCCTTGGGTTTGTTGGCCTGGTCCTGGATAGACTTTAACTTACTGTGCCTGTTTGAAAAAAAAACCCCTCTTCCCTCACTGATCTCATTATCTCAATGTCGCCATGCTTTCCAACCCCTTCAGTTTATGAATTACGGTTATTCATTCCCTCAACTAAGCGAGCTCATTTAGAATCCACTCATAACTCGGCTTTCTTAGTCCTCTCGCCCCTCTTGGGCAATGCTTTTCCTGCTCCCTGAAAAAAATTAAGGATCAGTTAAAAGCACATTTCTTTTCCCTGGTGTTTAACAGATAGTTTTTTTTGTTTCTGTCCTGCTAGGCCACGGGACCTGATTACTTAACCTTTTTAATGTGTTGTTTTGAAATTATTTAAGTTAAATATCAAGGTTTCAAGGTTATCCCTTAATACTTAAATTTTGGAGATCTCTATGGGGTCAAATTCCTATGATCCTGGAAGTTCCATTGTCATTGACGTATGATGTTGTGTTGTTTGGAACATTATTAATGCCCAAAAGTCCAATCAATACAAATCAGAATAGGCTGCTTTTCGTCATGACAGGAGTTGCTATGCAGCTGATCATGAAAAATTGGGATAATATAAATTATTGTTTTTGGTGGGAAACATTATGCCAAATTTATAAATTTGAACATATGAATTTGTTAAAATTGGGACACTATAATAAATTCAAAGCAATTTGGGATCCATTAACAAAATTTTGGATGAAATGAACATGCGTATTTCCTTTTGATTTCTGTTATGCACATCCAGGAAGGGTGGGTGGGAGGGTGCAGGAGAGGGGTGTTGTATATATTTATTATATCATTTGATTGTATTGAGTGCTGATTATTGTAAAATTTGTTTGTTAATCTGTTGCACTTAATGTTGGCTTTTGAAAATGAATAACGATTAAAAAAAAAAAAAAATTGATATCCCGCCTTATCCAAATTCAAAGCGGTTTTACAAAAATTAAAATAGCAGAATGAATACATAAAAATTTTTTAAAAGGGGCAAAAACTTACTCAACAGACATAAAGACGTAAGACATAGACAGACTATAAAGACGAAGACTAATTGAAACGAGAGGAAAAGGGGAAAGAACTACAATATTTGCATAGTAAAGAACCAAAAAGGGGGGGAAACAGGAGGAGCAGCCTGAAGGTCAGGCCTCGTGTTGTCTTAACACATCCCTAAAAGGACGGTCAAGTTTCGAAAGCATCTTTAAAAAGAAATGTTTTTAGATTGGATTTAGAGCTATCTAGAGACGTAGCCTCTCTTAAATGACTTGGGGCCGAGTTCCAAAGTGAAGGAGTAGTTCTGTATTGAATGGATGTTAAAATGGTTGATTGGTTTCTTCCCTTTTTTAAAATAGAATAAGGCAGAATAGAAAATATAAATAAGCAATGGAAGTATGAATCCCCTTCTGTTCCTGGGCCGAGAAGCTCTTGAGCATTCAGCAGAGCCGTCTCAATGTGATTCTAAAGTGTTTTCTCCACCGTCTTTGTTAATGCAGAGCATACCAACACTTTCACAATGGATGACGTCTTTCCAGATGAGCAGGCCGCAGTCCATGGAGAGAGATCGACATTTCAGATAGGCCTTTAATGGTGTCACAATAGATACAGATGCACCTGTCAAACTGAACTAAATTAAATCACCAAAGAAAACTCTGAAAAATAAGCCTCTGGCACTGGCCTTTGTCAGTCACTTCAGGGTTCTTTTTACCCTAGTAATAGGCCTATTAGAGGAGAAATCTTTTTTATATATTACTAGCTATAATGTTCAGATTAGAAGCGCACACACAGTATCAGACTTCAAAATAGTTAAACATACATTTCCCCTGTTGAAATCTTAGCAGTCTCCCTGAAGAGGTGGTGGAGATAGAGACTGTGTCTGAATTCAAGAAAGCCTGGGATAGAAACCTAGAAGATGACGGCAGAAAAGGGCTCCAGCCCATCAAGTCTGCCCACTCTGCTTACCCACCCCCTGTCTATGCCCTAATGACCCAATTTCCTTATCTTGACCCTCGTAGGGATCCCACATGGGTATCCCATTTATTCTTAAAGTCTGGCACGCTGTCTGCCTCGATCACCTGCACTGGAAGCTTGTTCCAATGATCAACCAGAAATACTTTCTGGTGTCGCCATGAAATTTTCCGCCCCTGAGTTTGAGCGGGTGGCCTCTTGTGGCAAAATCTTTTGGGAGTTTTTTGACCAAGGATGTGTCTGCTGGTCTCAAGTCATATTTGTGGGTTGCTGTTTTGATAGCCCCTACTGGACACTGAGGTCTTTTCTCCCTTTTAGTTAAGATAAGTTACGTCATCCTGAACACTTTGAGGGTGTGTTTCTTTGTGGACAATGTTTCTATAACCATAAAGTTCTATGACATCACAATGCAGCTGTAAAGAGCCTTAGCCAATAGGGAAAGGAGGAGATAGTGGATGCTGCGGATGGGCCATTTGGCCTTTATCTGTCATCATGTTTCTATGTTTCTAATCCTCCAAGGTTTTCCACTCTCCACAGTGTACTTTCTTCTGAAGGTCCTATTGGTGTTTGGAAAGGATACTTTGGAATGTCATATTGCAGGGGGTTTAATAATCATTATTAATTAAGTTGCAGCAGCTCCTTATGAAATTCATTCCTCAGTGCAATTAATGAACATAAGAACATACGAATAGCCTTACTGGGTCAGACCAATGGTCCATCAAGCCTGTTCTCACGATGGCCAATCCAGGTCACTAGTACCTGGCCAAAACCTAAGGAATAGCAATATTCCATGCTACTGATCTAGGGCAAGTAGTGGCTTCCCCCAAGTCTTTCTCAATAACAGACTATGGACTTTTCCTCCAGGAACTTGTCCAAACCTTTCTTAAAACCAGCTATGCTTGAAAAAAAATTTCCTCCAATTGTTTTTAAAAGTTTCCCTGTAACTTTGAGTGTCCCCTAGTCTTTGTAATTTTTGACGGAGTGAAAAATCGATCCACTTGTACCAGTTCTACTCCACTCAGGATTTTGTAGACTTCAATCATATCTCCCCTCAGCCTTCTCTTTTCCAAGCTGAAGAGCCCTAACTGTTTTAGTCTTTCCTCATACGAGAGGAGTTCCATCCTGTTGATCATCTTAGTCGCTCTTCTTGGAACCTTTCCTAGCTTCTCAATGTGGACTAAGTCCTCTTTACTATCTACTGCTCTCTTAATGCAGATGTAGTAACCTTGTTCCATGCCCTGAGAGAGACTGCTTTATCAACTTCTAAGTTATTATTATTATTTACAATTCTTGATATACCAGGACATATCCATTAATTGGTGTCTGCGGTTTACAGCCAAGTAATTTATGACGTAATCTGTTTTTCCCAGCGCACTCACAATGATACCTGGAGCAATGGAAGGGGAAACTCAGCCCTAGTCAAGTTTTCAATGGAGATAATTCATCTATTTATTTATTTATTTATTTTAGGGATTTATATAGGGTTACCATATGGCTCCAGAAAAAGGAGAATGGATTGCGACAACCAGGTTTTATTTCCATCTCTTTCAATCTGTCCTCCTTTTTCTGGAGCCATATGGCAACCCTATAACAGACTTTTGCTCCCCACTGTGTGTGTGTATATATATATCACCTATCAAGGTTACAATAAGGTACTTAAGCATTTTTCCCTGTCTGTCCCGGTGGCCTCACAATCTCTCTAATGTACCTGGGCCAATGGAGGATTGAATGACTTGCACAGGGTCAGGGTCACAAAGAGCAGCGTGGGATTTGAATCTACAACCTCAGGGTCCTGAGGCTGTAGCAGTAACCACTAGGCTCTAACTCCCAATTTTAAGCTCATAACCCTCAAAAAATGAGCCTATCAGTTTTCACATGCACTACCCCCAGAGACCAACTGTGTTCTTAGCATTCCTAGAGGGTAATTCCCCTTTCTCCAGGCTCAGCTCCAGTGACTATCCAAAAGGAGCCTTTCCATGGTGGACTGACATGGCCGAGGCTGTCTCTGCCTGTTTCTCCAAGGGCATGGCTGTGATTCATGGCATCTGTCATTGCATCCTTGGTTCTGATGCGGCTCATATCACTGAACTGTTTACAAACACTATTGATCAAAGCTCAGAAAAACGAGAGGAATCAGAAGAGTAATAACATCTGACAAACTAGACTCAAAAGAAGAGCTAAATGCATGGACAAAAATTGAGATGTTTATCTGCTGCCCTGCAAAATGTTCTGCTGGTAAAATTGAGCTCATTGCAAAGAAAGGAGGAGGGGCTGAATGACACTTTTGTCCTTTCTACACACTGCTTGATACTATGGACTGTTCCACACTTCCCTCCCCAAATCAGCCATTAGTGATTTCTATTTATAGGTTCTTTGAAATAACCCAGCTAACCTCTGAGGTCAGTGGGATTTGCAGAACACTGGGAAAAGTTCGTGGAATAACTTTGGGACTGAACAAATGACCTTTGACCTCGTGAATCTGGCCTCTTTCCCTTCTTAATGGCTCCCCAGCTCAGAAACTGCTAACTTTCTTTTCGACGATTTTACTAATACCAGGTGACAAATTGCAGACAAAATGCATTTATTGGCTTCTTGCCTATGGAATTAGCTTCCCAATTACTTGCAGTTAGAACTGAATTTTAAAGCATTTAAGACACTCCTTAAATCAACAACCTTGTCTCAAAATGATCACATCTCTTCGTTCTCTTCAGCTGCTGAATGCAGGACACTGCGCCTTGGTAGGAACCAAACGGTATTTAGAAGATTTATGTACATATGAATCCCAACACATTTATGCAAAAAGGTCCTTATTCTGAAACAACATCTTAAGTATTTTAAAAAACATTTACAAACAAAAAATGTAGGCACCTACAAAACCAGCACCTAATGTTGAAGTAAAAACATAGGAACATAAGAATGGCCATACTGGGACAGACCGAAGGTCCATCAAGCCCAGTATCTTGTTTTCAACAGTGGCCAACCCAGGTCCCAAGTACCCCACTAGATCCCAAGTAGCAGATTTCCCCAAACCATCTCAATAACGGCTTATGGACGTCTGTTTTAGGAAATGATCCAAACCTTTTTTAAACCCCGCTAAGCTAACTGATTTCACCACATTCTCCATCAACGAATTCCAGAGTTTAATTACATGTTGTGTGAAGAAATATTTTCTCTGGTTTGTTTAAAATCTACTGCTTAGCAGCTTCATCGCATGCCCCCTACTCCTAGTATTTTTGGAAAGTGTGAATCAATGATTCACATCTACACTTACCACTCCACTCAGTATTTTATAGACCTTTATCATATCCCTCCTGAGCCGTCTCTTCTCCAAGCTGAAGAGCCCTAGTCGCTTTAGCCTCTCCTCATAGGAAAGTCATCCCATCCCTTTTATTTATTTATTTTTAAAATTTCTATACCATCTAATTCCTATGCGGTTTATCATTTTGTCACCCTTCTCTGTATTTTTACGCTATACCTTTATTGAGATACGGCGACCAGAATTTCACACAGTATTCGATGTGCAGCTGTATTATATAGCGATACAAGGACATTGTAACATTTTCATCTTTGTTTTCCATTCCTTTCATGATAATTCCTAATGTTTTATTTGCATTCTTAGCACCGCCACACATTGAGCAGAGGGTTTCAACGTATCCTCGACAACACCTAGTTCCTCTTCCTGGGCAGTGACTTCTAACACAGAACCCAGCATCACGTAGCTATAGTTTGGGTTCCACTTTCCCACACGTATCACTTTGTACTTGCTCATCTGCCATTTTGACGCCCAGGCTTCCAGGCTCAAAAGGTCCTCTTGCGATTTAACAACTTTGTGTCATCAACAAATTGAATTCTCTCACTAGTTATTCCCATCTCTAGGTCATTGACGCACAGACCCCTGAGGAATCCCGCTATTTACCTTTCTCCATTAAGAATATTGACCGTTACCTCCTATTCTTTAGGTGCTTCTGTAGACGCAATTCACGTCTAATACAGGCCTCCAAAACCCTGACCTACATTTCTGTGCCTATATTTGATGTATCAGTTGAATATAATTTACAAAACCATTGGTATAAACCAAAATGACACTGAAGGTGCTTATTTAACTTTTTCTTCTCTATGTAATTTCTTATATGTTATAAACAGGAACAAGCCTCAGATTATGGAGTTTTGCCCATTCAGGGTTCTTTCTCTTACTCCTATTAGCATCACTAGCTTCAACCTATCCTCCCTACCTTAATCCTAACGTATGCAATTCATCTTTTAGTTCTTCAATCTTATGTTAAATTCTTTATTTAAATTTTCAAATAAACAGCAATTGTGCTTAACAGGCAATATACCATATTAATACATCCAATATTAGTAGTCATGATATTTCAAAAACTTGATACAAAATAAATCCATTTTCATTATTGGATCAATATATTTAACAAAAAGAAGTAAACCATACTTTTTATTCAAACATAGTCCTCAATAAGAGAGGAAGGAGACTAAGAAAGAGAAATTCTTCCAGGAAAGCTCACAACTTAAAGTTTTACAGGAAATTAAGTGAAAACCGATGGTTTAATAAAAATAGACTTGAGTTATACCGAAAATCACTGTGGTGCAAATGAAACACCTTTTCCCTCTAAAAAGAAACGTAACTGCTGAGAATCATAGAAAATGTATCTATTGTTTTGATATACAACAAAACATTTACAAGGGAATCTTAACTGAAAAGAAGCTCCTAATGATACAACTTTATCCCTGTATGTAAGAAATTCTTTCCTTCTAATCTGGGTCCATTTTGAAACATCCGGATATATATATATTCTTTCTCCCAAAAAAGAAACTTGTTTTAAACCATAATACAATTTCAAAATCATTTCTTTATCCTGATAAAATACCAGGGAAACTATCAGTGTAGCTCGTCCGGACAATTCGAGATTTGATGATTCCAAGAAAGTTGTTAAATCTTGTTCAGTAGTTGTATCAGACTCTTTTATTGTCCTGTTTAAATAGTAAATCTTCTGCAAAGGTGGAATATTCATTTCCGTAATTTTCAATATGGAAACCAGGAAATCCTTAAATAATTCCTTAGGAGTTTTAAGTTTAGACATAGGAAAATTTAAAATCCTCAAATTTAAACTCCTATTTTGATTTTCCAAGTTTTCAATTTTGCGAAGAAGAAAAGCTTTGTCTTTTGCATTCTGGTTATTTATAGATTTAATCTCAGTTATAGATTTTTCAATATCTCCTACTTGTTTTGCTTGATCACAAGAAACAATTTCCAATTTATTAACTTTAGTAGAAACTTCAGCCATCAAGGAAATAAATCCAATACATACAGTTTGTAGATTTTCAATTGCTCCCCACAGTGAGTCCAGTATAACCACCGCCGGTTTCACAAGCGGCTTGAGCTGAGGTAACCCGGGTTCCCACGCTCCTTCCCGGGTTTCACCTCCCCCACTCTCACCACCGCTTGCCTGCAGTGTTCCTCCTCCCTCTCCAGGTCTTTTCTCCGAGTTTGTCTGCAACAGGGTCATCTCCTGAGTCGGCTGCTGCCGAAGTCCCTCAACAGGAAGTAACAGCTCCGTTGCGCTGCTCGGGGGAGGAGGAGGATCAGGTCCCAAGGGGCTCAGCGACGCATCGCCGTCCATACTGAGCTGCTCCTGGAGCTCAGCTGCGGATCCGCCCAACGCCATCGGCACTGCGAATGATGTTATCGCAGTTTGACGCGGTGTCGAAGTCGCGGCCAAGGAATGAGGGATATCCCTCTGCCGTCCCCTCCTCTTAGGCATCCAAAAACTGTTGGGGAAATCGTTACCGAAGGTAAAGTTTACTGCCAGAGCGGGAGCTTGGACTCACGTGTCCACTCCCGTCACCATCTTGTCTCTAGTTCTTCAATCTTAAATTGATTTCTGCTAGATTATTATTGCCTTCTAATATTATTGCTTTCTGAAAACCTCAATAATTCCTAAAAAGTTAATAATTCATTAATATTAAAGACCATCTGAACCACGATTCTACAAACGGCTCGGTTGCATGATTGATGCCTGGTTGGTGGCCATTTTTTAGGCAGCCGCCACTACCAGCGTTGTTTGTAGAATCCGACCCGAAGTGTCCAATCCTTGAATCCAGCAATAAATTATAACAAAGAGTTCACAACATGACTCAGGAGCCCCCATTATGTGAATGTATAGAATACTCTCCCAGTAGGGGTGGTAACCAAATCAAGATCCATAATCGGAAAGAGATCAACTGAGGCCCATGAAGGCGCATCAGGATAGTGCCTTTTGGATGCAATCTGCTCGATGAAAACTCCATAAGTTGGCAAATTCTTCGATATCACTTGCATAGGAACCGGCTCTGTAGGGACTTGAGCAATCTCCATGACAGTGTCAAGGAAGGGGCCATTTCCACTAGGTATAGCACCTCCCACTGGTGTGAAAAGTTGGTTCCTTTGATCACTTGGCTTTCCAAATGATCCCTACATTTACTGTTCCTGGTTGAAAGATGTACTTAGAGATCAACACAATAAAATCATAGCATGACACACGGCATAATAGCAGGGGTTCTCCACCTACTCTATGGGCCACTCCAAGCCAGTCAGGTTTTCAGGACCCTCACAACTTATATACACGAGAGACATTTGCATACAATGGAGGCAAAGCATGCACATTTATTTCATATATATTCACTGTGGATGTTCCGAGGTCGGGATTGAGAGCCCTTGCTCAATACCAACATCTCCCAATCATAAATTCAGCCCTTGCCTGGAATCTATTGCAGGGATTATTCCCAATAGACCCACTTGGGAGCCGTAGCAGAAGTAACTGCTGGCAACATTCACCACATCATGCCTAATAATTACAGCATGTTCCAGATGAAAATGATTGAGGAACTCAGTTCCAGGCGTGAAAAGCTTCCAAATCAGCAAATTATTTGCTCAGCTTATCCGCTTCCTTTACATACTCTCTGTTCCTTTCCAGCACTTTCTTGCATATATTATTTCATTTATGCAGGAAATTGGAAGACTCCAAAGCTTCCCTTGGGACAGACAGGGCGGTGCATGAATCTTTTCTGTATTTCTTTTTTCCTCAACTTCATCTGTCTTACTCAGTTCCCCATCACTACCTTCTTATTTCCCGCTTTACCCCTTTCACGTATTCTGTCACGCCTGCCCTCCCACTTCCGTAACTCTGTCTGTGCTCAGAATCTAGTAATAAGGACTTACATTCTGAATTATATCTAAGTGAAATCTCTGAAGCATCAGACTCAGTTTTAAAAGCTCAGAAGCTTCCAGGAAAGAGTTGCTGAGAGAAATTACTGCTACTAATAATAATCTAATCTGAGTCGCACTATGTCAAAAGCAGATTCAAAGCGACTTGCATTTGAAAATTATTGATATACAAATTGGTGCATCAATACTACTATAACCGTTCTAGACGTACGCAGTCCCTGCTCTGTAGAGCTTACAATCTAATCAAATAGACAAGCAGGACAAGTAGGGGATTAGGGAGTTTCAAAACCTTTAAATAAAACTATGGGGAGCTTCCTAGGACAACTTCTGGGTGAATGGACAGGATGCCCGAGGAAGGGAGTCAGGCAAAGAGGAGCCTTGTGTATGACTGGGTTAAATGTACAGTCCATATCAAAGACAAGGTCAGAGGGAGGTTGGTGCTGGTCCAGCTTTCCTTATCGGCCCAGTGCCAGCATGTACTGCTGCTGATTGCTGAGCTGCATTGGGGGGGTTGTTCTGGGTGCCTTTGAGGAGGTCTTCAGCTGGGGTGGGGGCACCAGAGAGGGGGGTAGGCTCCAAAGAGTACATTGTGTCCACCCATTTTACCCATAGCCTCACCCATAATTTGAGGTCTGGCAATGCCACTTGTCATGGTCTACGCAAAACTAACCTATAATTGAAAATTCCTTGTCAACTTGCTGGCATTTACATGACCACTCCCCCCCCCCCCAAAAAAAAAAAAAAAAAGCAGAGAAAGTGCAAAAACTCAGCCCAAAGAAAGAAGAAATGTCTTTACCCCCCTGACGCAGCTTTGGCAGAATGAGGGGCTCCTTGTTGAGTTTTTTATCTGATGACCGTTGACTGCATGCATTCAAAACTTTTCAGCAAATTTATATCTGTTTGTTTCATAGGATGTGTTTAGTTTCACTGTGTAGCCGTTCTTGGCTTTCCAGCTCTTTTACCCCCCAACTCACCCCTTTTACAGAACCATAGCACAGTTGTTAGCGGTGGTAACAGCTCTGACACTGACTCTGCATCAGAGCTGTTACCATCACAACTGGTGCTAAATACCATGCTACGATTTTGTAAAGGAGGGGGGGGGGGGTGTTAGTGTTATTTGTAACCCGGTCCTCCATTCATGAGGACTCCTGAGGCAAGCTTTTAACCGAAACACGGCCCATGTCATGTTTGATGAGGAAGAACCTGAATCCCAGTTACTGGATGCTAAGGTCCAAGAAAAGAATCTGGGACTTTTTCAGTTCATTTCACACATCATTTTAATTCTAAAAGGTATCTCATGTGCATTAGAACTTTATGATGAGAGCTAATTGACTTTATTTAGGTTAATTTGTAATTCAACACACATTAAATTGATTTTAAGGGATGGTAATGAACCAAATTTATTGATGAGTGCAAATGAAATGCTTATCTTTCCAAGACATGGACCTGTGAGCACAGCCAGAAGGCTAACTAGCCAGAAATTCTGCATCCTCATTGTTTGAACACTGAAATTGCTGCATTAAGCCAACTAACTGGACAAATTTTTAAATATGTAATTCCTGGAGATGTCCATTAACATTGTAAACCACCTAGATCTGTAAGGTTAAGGCAGAATATAAGATCATAAATGTAACATACTGTCTTGGAGTTAAGCGAAAACTGTGTTAACTGAAGTTGAGAACTTTGGAACTCGTCACTTAAGTTGCATTATTTGTTGAAAAAGCTAGTTTGTAATCACTTCATTCAGTTCTTGAGTTGTGAGCTGCTTTTGTCTTCCCCAGTGAGACAAGTGGACAGGAAAGTGGACGGCTGGACCTGCCTTTATTGGACACCCTTCTTGCAAGAAGCAAAACAATAAACTCCTTTGCTGCTTCATTGGGGTGTCTTGCATTAATACAGGTTGGAATGTTTATACTCAAAAGAGAACTTTTCTGAAATACCTCAGCCCCACCATTCCTCCGCTATAATAGTTTTTTAAGCGGGAGATTTATGTGGTGCCTCATCATCGGTAGATCGTTTTTAAAGCACCATGAGTGTATATATTTTTTTACTTTTTCTATTCAAAAAATATTTTTTTTAGTTAATTTTCGTATTAATTTCACAATAAATAGGTAAATAAATAAGCAGAAGTAAAAGTAGAATTTGTATACTTAGCTTCTACACACAGCTCAACCAGGGAGTATGACCCGACATGTTTCGCACCATCGGTGCTGTCTCAAGGGTCTCCCTAGGTGGCCGTAGTCATCCGACTCACAAGATTGAGGTCTGTGGAAAGACCCGCTTAAAAAACTATTATAGCGGTGGAGTGGTGGGGCTGAGGTATTTCAGAAAAGTTCTCTTTTGAGTATAAACATTCCAACCTGTGTTTATTTGGTTACATACGATAGTGGGTTGGCTACATTTCTAATTGATACTGGTTCTGAGGGAATTGCATTAATACAGGGCACATTCTATGCCTAAAAGTTGATTGCTCCATCCCGTTTGTCATTTATGAACTGTTTTTCAAATATTCAGAAACTATCTTAAATACGTTTCCTTCCCAAAATATTGGATGGTGTAGGAGGTAGTGCTTTACTGCTTCAACATTTCGCAGTATACGCATAGCACGTAACTGAAAGGCGTTGCACCAAGCCACTCCGAGAAACAGAGTCTGTGGATTAATAGCTGCTTCCAGTGAAATCTTTTCTGTACGGTAGGGAGATGCCACCTGAGGCGAGAGATCTTTGAGGAAAATGTGAATGGTCCCACACACGGCAGCCTGTTCCACTGGTACCACAAGCAAGACCAATGTCTTTTTATGGAGCAAAAAGAGCCAACGCAAACACCCGTTGTGCTTACGGTGATCCAGGGTGACCTAGAGTTTGCAACCTTTTTCCTACAGAAGGCAGAAAGAATGCAAAGACTAGAAATCCCCTGCCTCACACAGTGGAATAGTCCGGTTGTCACTTCCCAGCAGCACACAGCAAAATACACAGAACAGGAGGGACAGGACATGTTAATCTTATGTTCTGCTTTCTTTTCAATAGCTTTGCAAGTGCTACTTATGTGTTTTGTTATTTTCTGTAATTAGCCAGGATTAAAGTCTCACAGCGGTAAGACTAGCTTGAGCCTGTGTGGGTAAACTGAGTGATACTTCACATTTCTGCTTCTTTGGCGTCTGTATGGGGTGATGCGCCGCAGGGAGACAGATGAACGTGAATTGCATTCTTTGATTTCTTTCTCCCTCAGCAAATGTTCTATTATTCTATCAGAGAAGCCGAAGGGTCTCCATGTGGAGCGACCCATCAGCAGCAGACCCCAGTGCCGCACACAAACATGTGCTCAGTTCACCAAAGAATCTCCTTGGGAAGATGGTTGTAGACGCTGGCTTTGAGCACAATCAACTCCCAGACAGCCCTGATACTGAACTTATGCTGTGTTCAAGTGACATCACAGCATGTCTTAAGTGAGCTTGAGCTGGGCTTTAGTGACCAGACCATACATGTTCTTCTTATCCGCGATTTCCCGCTAGGATTCTCTGCAGTTTACAACAGATTTAAGATCAGGACCATGTACACTGGATGTAGAATTGGGGGAAACAAAGGGTTACAAGAAGATTTAAAAACATAAAAACAGACGGCAGATAAGGGCCACGGCCCATCTAGTCTGCCCACCCCAATAACCCTCCCCTACCTTTCTCTGTGAAGAGATCCCACGTGATGATCCCATTTTGTCTTAAAATCAGGCACGCTGCTGGCCTCAATTACCTGTAGTGGAAGATTATTCCAGCGATCAACCACCCTTTCGGTGAAGAAGTATTTCCTGGTGTCACCGTGTAGTTTCCCGCCCCTGATTTTCCACGGATGCCCTCTTGTTGCCGTGGGGCCTTTGAAAAAGAAGATGTCCTCTTCCACCTCGAGATATTCCACCGTGAGATATTTGAACGTCTGGATCATGTCTCCCCTCTCTCTGCGTTCCTCGAGTGAGTATAGCTGCAATCTTTTCAGCTGTTCCTCATACGGGAGATCCTTGAGTCTCGAGACCATCCGGGTGGCCATTCTCTGGACAGACTCCAGTCTCAGCACATCCTTGCGGTAATGCGGCCTCCAGAATTGTACACAGTATTCCAGATGGGGTCTCACCATGGATCTATACAATGGCATAATGACTTCGGGCTTACGGCTGACAAAACTCCTACGTATACATCCCATGATTTGTCTAGCCTTAGATGAAGCTTTCTCCACTTGCTTGGCAGTCTTCATGTCCTCACTGATGATCACCCCTAAGTCAAGTTCTGCTACAGTCCTCGCTAGGATCTCACCATTAAGGGTGTAAGTCTTGCATGGATTTTGGCTGCCTTTAGGGACTGGACAGGAGGAAAGAGCAGGTGAACATCTCGAGGGGAATTCACAATGTCTCTTTCAGCCAGTCCTGTGTGTGCTGAGCTGCTCCTTCATTAAGCCCAGGGACAGGTGATTTGTATTGTGTTTGGCAGCCACAATTATTCCGAAAGGTTGGCACCTAGGCTTTCAACAGGCTCATTTTCAAAGCACTTGAACTCACAAACCCTGACTCTATAAAGTTCGCCTAAAGTTAGGCATTTAACTCAAAAAACGATTCCATTTGTATAAAGAGTAGGTGCCTAGCTCAAAGTGCCTACAATACAAGTGGGCATGCTTAGGGGCGAACTTCAGCATTGGCTGGAGGTCTTGTGTTTCTCATTAATAGCTTCCACTTGTCATTAAATCTACCAGTTTTCTTAAAGAAATTGAAAGCCTTTAACTGAAAATACAATGTCTAACTAAAACGTAATACTTATTAATTTCAGCTATCTCTAAAATTAAGAATTTTAACAGTTCTCTAATTCGACCCTATCTTTGTCAGCAATCCTTTTCTTCTTACTCCCCTTATGTACTTTTTCTTTAAAATTGTACTTCTCCCCCTCTTCCCTATTGTTTCCTGTGGCTTTAAAAGCAGTTACCCAAGTATGTCCTGTAATGAATTATGTACATTTGATTTCTTAAAATGTTATTTTTACTTTTCGTACAACGCTTTGTACTTTTGGTTAAGCATTTAATCAAACAATATGAATAAACTTGATTTTGATTTCTGCCGAAGAAATGAGCAGGGCAGCTTCTTCTCCATGTGGTCAGTGTCTTAGGGGCAGAAGGTTGCAGAACTTAGTCTTGTATTGTCTTGGTTTAGTTTTATATGGCTTGTTTTTAATTTTAGAAAAACCACATGAATTGTCATGTGAGGGGCCGCTGAAAAGTTTTCAGCCCAACCAAGAGGGGAACGATGTGGAGCCATGAAACTTACAAGTTATTCCACACTTTTCTTGGCACTTTTCATTCCATTTCATATCATTGGAAAAAAAAGTGTCAAGAAAAGTATAGACTAACTTGTAAGTTTTATGGCTCCACATCGTTCTCTTCCTGGCTGGGCTGAGAACTTTTCAGCGGCCCCACATACAGGAATGTAATATACACATTTTTATAAATAAAAGAAGTGAAACATAATCAGTAAAGATTATTTTTCAAGCCTTGCACAAGGGAATATGACTAAAATGTCATCTAGAGAAACTTAATGAGTCTATTTTCTAAGCCTTAGTCATCTCAGAGAGCTTCTAATTAGTTGCCTTTGTTCAGAATGGCTTACATAGCTACGTAGACATGTTGGATGCCATTTGACATAACAAATATCACACATGACCACTGTGGAGGGGCATAATCAAAACAAATGTCTAAGCCCCCTTTTGGCCTAAGGCCCTAAATGCAGCAGCAGGGAAAATGTCCATTCTCAAATAAAAACGTCCAAAATGAAGGGTTTTTGGAGACGTTCAGCAGTTTAAACGGCCAGACCACTACTACGTCTAAACTTACAACACATAATCAACCAAAACTAAGCCTAAGTCCCAAACGCCCAAAACAAGAGCTTTTAGGTGAAGGAGGGGCCAGTCCTTCGCCTAAAAGCTGGATTCTGTCAAAAACAGCACCGGTTACAGAATCCACCCCCCACCCCTCTCCTGCCGCGATCGTTGCCCTTTTCGGAACTTAAACCTGTTTTGACTTGGTCTAAGTCAAAACGTATAAGTTCCGACTAGGTAACCTGTTCAAGGTTTTGATTATACTTGCTGTGCATCTAAGTCTAGGTCGGTCCACCTCCCGCCCTTTCCCCTTCTCTAAAAACGCCTCTTTTCGCTCTAGGCATTTAGAGGCAGGGGAAAGGCCTAAGCTGGGTTTAGATATGTCTAAAACCAGCTTTGATTATCGGTACTTGGACGATCCGGCTTTTTGATCGCCCAAGCACCGATGTAGGCCCCTTTTTGGATGTTTTTGTTTTTTTATTATGAGCCCCCTAATGTCCAATGTTCAGTAAATAGCTGAAGAGAGACGCTACTACCTTACTTACCAATTCATATTACTCCTGTGCAAGCAAATGATTCCTCTCTCCCTTTTTTTCCCATTATCAATTTTTCTCCTTCCTGCTTATTTTTTCTTCTCTCCATCTTCTTGGCTAAAAGCTTGAATGCAAAGCTAATCCTTTTGCATCCAATTGCGGCCCTAAAAGCTGTCGGAAGTGAAGGATTGTCATTAATCTATGTGAAAGATGACTGGTTAATGGAGGTCACCACATTACCATGAGGGTTTAGAGTCGTATTTATAGAGCAAAAGCTTCTTATTCTCTCAACTGTACAGTATATGGTTCCTGCTCTGCACTAACGTTCCTCTGTCCAGTATTCAGAACCTGCTTTTCTGATTCTCTTAGCTGGTTAGAACACGCAGTGGGATGAATGTGTGAGCGTTAGCAGAAGGAGCGGCACACAAACAGTGAGGTTTACATGTGTACACAACGTGGTTCGTCCCGTGCAGAAATAGCAGTTCCAAAGTTTGCGGGAGCTCTAGCACTTTGTGCCGCATGCCTTGTGGGCAATCCATTTATTACCGGGTGGATTGCGCTATGATTTGCGATAAATATACATCCCATGTTCTCCAGTGCATCATATGACCTGTCTGGCTAATTATTTAAGTAAACCAAGAGCAGTGTCTACATTAAAGAAACGGGCCTCAAATTCCCCAGGAAACTTTAACTACAACAGTGGTGGGATAGGAATTGAATGAGTGTCAGAGCATTTACCTTGCCAGCCTGCGTTAAAATGCTCTGCTACAACTTGATAAAAGGGGCCCTTAAATATTTATAACCCACATAATCTACCATTCTTGGCAGGGAACAATTGTTGGTACAACAGTAAGAGTGTAGACGCCAATAGAACCGGGACAGATGATCCTTTATTCACTAAAAAGACCCAACACCGCCTGTATCAGGGGTATCTTACGATGTCCGTCATACAAATTCTTTACAAAGTAGTCCTGATGTTAATTTAGACTGTGTACCATGATCTGCACTCAACAAGTGCCGAAACACTGGCCGTGTCGGGTCTTTTTATTAGTGAATAAAGACTCATCTGTCCTGGTTTTATTGGCGTCTACACTCTTTGTGGGTGTCGTTGACTTTTCTGTGTGCTGTGCCAGTACAACAATAACACATAAAACATCAAATCACTATAACAACCAAACTGTTGTATTACAGTATAAAATGTACCTAATGAGTAAGATCTGCAACAAAGAGAAAGGAAGTAATAAAGTACAGAGTGGAAGAAATCCATTGGGGAAAGAAATCTCCCTCAATAGCTAAGGGTAAGACTTTCTTCCCAGCCCCTAGGAAGCAGTGCTAGAGGTGACCATATGACCAATGTCTCCCCACACCGCACAGAGCCTTCAGCTTGACTTTGATGTTTTTCTCTTACAGATGCTGACTGCTTTTCATCTCCTCCACATCCACTTTGCATTCATGGGCAGAAGGAGGAAGCCTTAGAGAATCATGCTGCAGAACCACAGCCGCCTTCTGCAGGCCCCCCGCTTGTCGGCAGATAGCTACGGATGAGGTGCTGCAGACTTTGTTATCTCCACAGAGAGGAGGAAAATGTGAACGAAGAAACAGTTGGAAAGTTCCCAGACGCAACTGAGACTTTATGAGGGTAACACTGTGAACTGCACAGAAAGCACTGGAGCCGGAAGAAATACTGTAGCTTGGAGTTTTCAAATAAAAATGTGATCGCCAATATCTAAAGTATAAATTGATTTAAAAACTAATAGATGTATATATATCCAGAAGCAAGAGACTTGTGATTGAAATAGGACCAAAAAGGACTGAAATTGTGAACTCTCCAAACCACTGACTTTTTCCCCATATCTGGGTGAGATGGAAGTTTCTCAAATCATTTGAGACCTGGGCAAGGTCTTTTACCTGGAGATTGAACTGCCGGTGCCTCTGAGACTGAATGTCGGAAGCAGTCGAAGACTTGAAGCCATGTGTTCTTCAGAAATGGATGAGGGTCTCCATAATACAGTTGCACCATGCAGGAGGCCGGTTTTGTACAATGTTTTGATTGGCTTGATCCTTGGATTCATCATCCTCACCACTGTTTGTGGCAATGTGGTCGTCTGCTTGGCTGTTGGCTTTGACCGTAAGCTCCGGAGCCTGACCAACTGTTTCATTGTCTCGTTGGCCATTACAGATCTTCTGTTAGGCTTCCTTGTGCTTCCTTTCTCAGCCATAAATTTACTTTATGAAGAATGGCCCTTTGGCATCGCCTTCTGCAACATCTATACCAGTTTGGATGTTATGCTCTGCACAGCCTCCATTCTCAATCTCTTCATGATTAGCTTGGACCGTTATTATGGGGTTACAGCTCCCTTGCGTTATTCCATGCTGGTCACCCCTTGCCGAGTTGCCATAGCAATGGGCATTATATGGGTGGTGTCTCTCATGGTGTCTTTTCTTCCTATTCACCTGGGATGGAACACAAAAGACATGACCGTGCAAAACCAGGGTGAAGACGATAAAAAAAAAGAATGCAAATTTGAGCTGAATAAGGAGTACGTTCTGGTGGACGGATTGCTTACTTTTTATTGCCCTTTAATCATTATGTGTATTATGTATTATAGGATATTTAAAATAGCTAGGGAGCAGGCCAAACGGATAAACCATGCAAATTATTTCAATGCTATAAGCCCGTCACTTCCCACTGTCAAAGAGCATAAAGCCACAGTAACATTGGCGGCCGTAATGGGAGCCTTCATTATCTGCTGGTTTCCCTATTTCACTGTGTTTACATATGAAGGAGTGACTGATACAGAAGTGGATTCAACAGCTTTCTTGATTGTGTTGTGGTTGGGATATGCCAACTCAGCTTTGAATCCAATACTCTATGCGGCTCTGAACCGGGACTTCCGTACAGCATACCAGCGCTTGCTACACTGCCGGAGGGTTGGACCAGTCAGCCAGGAGCTTCCTCTGAGCCCTGTTCATACCCGGCGATCAGCAGACAGGACACATCTGGAAATGCAAAATCCACATGAGGGAAAAACACTGACATCTGAAATTAGGAACGGGAAGGAGAAATCCTGCGTGGGAGAAACCATGAAAAGGTAACGGGTAACACAGAGAATAGGAGAAGCTTTAGGAGGTCACTTTAAAAGGATCTTCACATGTAAATCATGGCATGTATGTGAAAAGGACAATTTGCATGTGGAGATCCCTAGGTTGCAGAGGTTTCAAAGGCTTGGCATAGGTATGATTTGGGAGAGCTGAAAATTATGCATTGTACCGTCAAAAGATTTCACTGTCAGGAAACACAGACCTTTTTTTAACCCTTTATTTGGCCTTGTTTCTCAGAAGCAACATGCATCTTCGATGGCTCTTATGGGAGATTTGCATCGCCAAATGTTGTGACTTGGCACTGTCGCTCTTGTTCAACATCAGGTTATATAAAGCAGCCGTTTCACCATCTGCCAATTAAAGGGTTAAATTGCTTCTTTCAGCAGGATGGGAATGATCAATGGGGGCTGCTGTTACAAACATAGAAACATGAGGGCAGATAAAGGCCAAATGGCCCATCCAGTCTGCCCATCCGCAGTAACCATCACCTCTTTCTCTCTCCGAGAGATCCCACGTGCCTATCCCAGGCCCTCTTGAATATAGAAACCTGATGGCAGATAAAGGCCAAATGGCCCATCCAGTCTGCCCATCACCTCTTTCTCTCTCTAAGAGATCCCACATGCCTATCCCAGGCTTTCTTGAATTCAGACACAGTCTCTGTCTCCACCACCTCTTCTGAGAGACTGTTCCATGCATCTACCACCCTTTCTGTACAAAAGTATTTCCTTAGATTACTCCGGAGCCTCTCACCTCTAAACTTCATCCTATGCCCTCTCATTGCAGAGTTAAATTGGGTTATTTTACTAGAAGTTGGGTTCTTTCGCACAGGTCCCATTTTATGCAATGAAGTTTTCTGCTAAAAATAACCTGGCATTGATAACTTACCCTTGATTCCCTTTAATCCCTTGCTTTAATAAAAAATGCTCCCTCACTAATTGGCACTTATATGCTTCTGTTTGCAAAAAGGTCCTACTGTACCTATGCCCGGAGGCTGATGCGTTGATGCCGCTCTGTTTGTGCTGGTGGCTGCTCCCACGGCAAATGGCACAAACCCACGGGCAAAGTCTTTTGTGAAATGCAGGCGGATGGAGCGCTTCCCGCCCTGGAAGTCTCAATTCTGATTGCAACAACCTATCTGATACAAGTTACAGTGTATCCTAGAGGCTCAGGGCTTCTATATTTGAAACTTCAGGAAGAGGCAGCGAGCCGTCGCTCACTTTCCATTATTGACTCAAAGAAATTCAAACTCTTTTGTCTCCATCGAAATGCTTTCGTGCTTCCCTTATAAATACTGATTTTACCAACATTTGCTTATTTCTGATCTGAGGAAGAAGGGGTTACCTTCCAAAGCTAGTCATAAACGCCAATGAAAAGGTCTTATTTTTTGTTCTTTATGGGGTTTTTTTTTTGCTACATATTACCATTATCAATTCAAACCAGCCACAATACCTGAAGACTGGAGGCTGCTAATGGGATGCAAATTATAAAAGGGGCCCCAGGGTGATCCAGTGAAGCTGTGTTAAAAAGCAAAATTACTGGCAATATTAATAAACACAGCTTAATAGAAATGAGCTTAGTCTTACCTGACTCATTTGTTCAATTTTCTTAAAGGTTTAAATAAATGAGTGGATAAGGGTGAGCCAGTTGACGTAGTGTATTTGGATTTTCAGAAGGTAATTTGGCAAAACCTTTTTATAGATTGCAAAGTGGCCAAAAGTTCAGAGAAGAATTAAAAAAAAAAAAAAAAAAAGATAAAAGGCAGAAGGTTAGGGGAAGAAATGACTGAAAAGAGATCTGATCACGAGTAGGGTAGAAGAGTTATAGAGGGAACAACTGTTCAGTCCTTTAAACAACTCAAAAACAAGAGAACTCACCACAAAACTGGTGGCCAGCAGACTGAAAGCAAATTATTGAAAGGAAATCCGTTGCCAGAGGATTTGGTGAAGTTCGCTAACATAGCAGAATTCTAAAGAGGTTTAGACAAGTTCCTGGAGGAAATGTCCATAGCAAATTATTAGACAAGTAGATTTGGGAGAACCATTGCTCATCGCTGGAATTCAGCCATGAGAAACAGATCTACTTCTTGGGATCTCCTCTGGACCGACAGCCCAACCATTAGTCCAGACTAGGGAGCAGATTCTCAAAACTTACCGTTCCTTTAACAATGTAACATAGTAACATAGTAGATGACAGCAGATAAAGACCCGAATGGTCCATCCAGTCTGCCCAACCTGATTCAATTTAAATTTTTTAAATTTTTTCTTCTTAGCTATTTTTGGGCAAGAATCCAAAGCTTTACCCGGTACTGTGCTTGGGTTCCAACTGCCGAAATCTCTGTTCAGACTTACTCCAACCCATCTACACCCTCCCAGCCATTGAAGCCCTCCACAGCCCATCCTCCACCAAGTCTGCCCAGTACTGGCCTTAGTTCAATATTTAATATTATTTTCTGATTCTAAATCTTCTGTGTTCATCCCACGCTTCTTTGAACTCAGTCACAGTTTTACTCTCCACCACCTCTCTCGGGAGCGCATTCCAGGCATCCACTACCCTCTCCGTAAAGTAGAATTTCCTAACATTGCTCTTGAATCTACCACCCCTCAACCTCAAATTATGTCCTCTGGTTTTACCATTTTCCTTTCTCTGAAAAATATTTTGTTCTATGTTAATACCCTTCAAGTATTTGAACGTCTGAATCATATCTCCCCTGTCTCTCCTTTCCTCTAGGGTATACATATTCAGGGCTTCCAGTCTTTCCTCATACGTCTTCTGGCGCAAGCCTCCTATCATTTTTGTCGCCCTCCTCTGGACCGCCTCAAGTCTTCTTACGTCCTTCGCCAGATACAGTCTCCAAAACTGAATACAATACTCCAAGTGGGGCCTCACCAATGACCTGTACAGGGGCATCAACACCTTCTTCCTTCTACTGACTACGCCTCTCTTTATACAGCCCAGCATCCTTCTGGTAGCAGCCACTGCCTTGTCACACTGTTTTTTCGCCTTTAGATCTTCGGACACTATCACCCCAAGGTCCCTCTCCCCGTCCGTGCATATCAGCTTCTCTCCTCCCAGCATATACGGTTCCTTCCTATTATTAATCCCCAAATGCATTACTCTGCATTTCTTTGCATTGAATTTTAATTGCCAGGCATTAGACCATTCCTCTAACTTTTGCAGATCCTTTTTCATATTTCCCACTCCCTCTTCGGTATCTGCTAAACCGGCTCCAGCTGGTATAGCGTGGCAGTATTTTACCAGCTGATTTTCAAAATGACTCACTGTGGTCTTTTCTGAGCTTCCTGGCAGACTCCAACTCTGCCATGCAAATGTATTATAATGAAGTCATAAATATTAAAGTAAAATGGGCTCATCAATATTTAAATAAGCACTCCGGGTGATTCTCTATCATTGCTGAGTGACTCTCCAAGTGCGGCACTGGCTTTTGATGACCACAAATTACCTACTGGTCCGGGCATGCCGGAACTGCGCAAAGCACGCCTCTGGATGTGATTCATCATAAGAAATTTTTTTTTAAGTACACCATTCACATAAATTATAGTAGTTTGGGGGGAAAAGATCTCAAAAGCATGATTTTCGAGCACGTATATTAAAGGTATGTCTAATCCGTGCATGTTGAAAGCCAATTCTCACACCTCCTCTCCCTCCTGGCATACATGATTGACCCAGTGATGTAGCTTTAATTGATTGTTCTCTGCCCCTCATGTCCACCCATGCCATCAATGTGTGCCCACAGCGTAGCTTTGCCCGGCACATGTGCGCAGTTACGCCTCTTTCTGTGGTGTATTCTGCACACATGCTCATCTCTGTGACCCTCTGTGAACCTCATTTGCATGTGTGGTTCTTTGAGAATCACTCATCTTTTTGAAATTGCTACGTTTATGGCCGCAACAGTGGCCCGGCGGATTTTACCGGTGATATTAGAGAATCTTCCCTTAGGTAACTGTTTAAGGCAACAACTTGTTGGGGGGGGGATGGGAGCAAACAATAGGTCCTGACAACCTCATAAACTCAAAAAGCAACACGGGGTTCCCTTACCAGCAATGAGTGACAGTGTTGGGGTGCTTGTAATTGTTGGGGGGAAGCAAAAGGTCAACGAGTTAATAGGAGGTGCAAGGTAGAGATTTGCCCAGGGCCAAGATCTGACTTCTATGCCTTCCTCTCCTCCACCCCAATTCTTCCTCTTTCCTTTCTCCCCCCATCCCCTTGTGCAGCATTTCTCTATCCCTCCCTTCCATCCTCCTGTGCAGCAGAACCCCACCAACCCTCCCACCATGGCATCTGCTGTTTGGTGATGAAGGAGGACTTTGGTGGATGCATTTAACACAGTGGCTGTCCAGTGTGCAGAGGTCAGATGTCAATACTTTTTGTGTTAGAGTTCCAGGCTACATAATGGCAAAGTTCATTTTTGTATGACATGCCTGGAAGTGTTAAGTTGCATTCTTTTTTTTTTTCTTGGGGCAACTACCTCAGTTCCAAGTGAGGGGACTTCCCTCACCTTGCTGTCTGACCAGAGCTCTAACGAGGCCCTGTCTTTTCGGGATCTTGTTGGGGCAAACACCATCTCAACCCTTGCCTCAGGTAGTGAATTGCCCTGAGCCACTCCTACACACACAGCTCTGCTGATGCAACTCACTCCTGCCCTGCAGCATCCTCTGTTGTCCCAATATTTCAAACCCCTACACTGCTCTGCCAATATAGTTCACTCATGTAGTGCAGGACTACCTGTCGTTCCAATCGTGAGATTCCCCTTCCAAGAAACAAGAAGTCTACTCCAGCTGTTCCAAAACTGTCTCACCTCCCAATGAGAGGCACCCCTCCCCACCCTCATCTCTGCCCCCCGTTCTTTGCCTAATCCCACCTGCCATGTGCGCCCCCCTTCCTTTGTATTTCTAGTTGAAGTTGTTGCTCGTGGAGGTCATTAACTGCTCCTCACAACCCCGTCAGCTCTCCCTCTGGCACCATTTCCCAGAAGGAAGGTGTGTACTTGGAGGGGAGGAATGGGAAAAGGCAAGGCAGAGAGGAGGAGGTGTGCTAGTGCTCCCCCCCCCCACCCAACGTACTATGCCACTGATGACATAAGTAGAAGAAGACATAGGGAGGTGATAAGGAGCTGCAGTGACCCTAAATTGAAAGCAGCGTAGATTTGGTACTGTCATACTGTGTTGTAGGAGTATCCAGGCAGTTCCAAGTGAGATCATCACCTTAAAGAAAGTGCAGAATGGCTCTCCTGATTGCTTCCTGGCTATATCCACCTTTCAGCTCTAATCTTACTTTCTACTCTGAAGCAGATTAACTTCACTCAAAGTTTCCACCTGATAGCACTGACTTTGTGCAAATAAATGGGTGATATTATTGTAATCAAAACTGACGTGAGGCTTTTCTTAACTCTCTCCTGGAGGGCATTGTGAGGACTGGGTTTCGGTAGCCTCAACCAATGTTTCGGCAGATTCAATCTTTCTAGTTGACTATCTCCTATGAGCTTCGAAAGCACAAACCCACCCCTCACTGTGCTGCAATGCAGACTCAGTAACTGAAGGAGCCCTTCGTGGTGCTGGACCACCATTTCCTGCTTTTGCAAAGGCAAGTCCATGGCGATGCAAGAGACCTGGCAGGTTTTCAAGGATTGGCTGCTGTTCAAGGCTGGATTAACCATTAAGCAGTCATCAAGGTGGGGGAGGGGGTGGTAAAGAGTCAAGGTTACTGTTGGGAAAAGAAGAGAAACTGGTGAAGGACCTCTGAGTCCACAAAGGAAGGGTTAAAGGCATCGGGGCTCAGCCTCCAAATTATTTATCTCTGGTTTGTTATGTATTGGGGTTCTATGTTCCATGGTATACCGTCAATAGCGCGCAGGACAATTGTGCTCCATCAAATGTACGCATGAAAGGAGCGGGATTTTGGGGGCACAATTGTATGTTTAGTGGTGGGGGGTTTGCGGCAATCTTCAAATTGAGAGCGCGTTGACATCTCCGTGAAGGAGAGCGCGATTGTAGTGGGGGGTGTTTCCTCCTCCCCCCCCCCCTCAGAGCGGAAGAGCGGAAACGGGAAGGCTTCGGGAGGAGAGCGCGAGTTGTAAGTGTAGTGGGGGGGTTCCCACACACACCCTCAACAAGAGCGCAAGTGTGTTGAGGAGTCCCCCCAAACCCCTCCCTTCAGAATGCAAATGGGAAGGCATAGGAGTGGCGCACATTTCTCCTGCGCTTAAATGTCAGGGCGGAATTGGTGGCACGCCAATGGCCTGTGCACAATTAACGGGTCACATAGTTGGTCTGATCTTAGATTCTAAATCTTGAAGTTCGGTAGCATTAGAGTAAGAGGAAACCCCTTTTCCTTCCATATCCTACTCTTCTTATAGTATTGAGAGAAAATAAGATGAACATGATTATCAAGCCTCTCTATCAGTGAGAGACGACCGGGGTGGTGGTACCCCTCCCCCCATACCTCTTTAACGTTCAGGGCGTGAGCATCGGCTCTTTCCCTGATGTCACTTCCTAGCCTCGGGTCCCAGAAGTGATGTTCGAAGAGGAGCCGACGCTGGCACAAGAGGCGTACATGTGTGGTAGTGGGGGGATGGGGAAGGAGCGGAGAGGCAGAAATGAGAATGACCCTCCCCTTCCTACGCCAGGGTTCTGCATCCCTCAATGGTGCAACCTCACCTTGAGTCAGAGAAGAACAAACCTCAGTGAGGTCACAATGGCTTGGCTCAACGAAAGAAGAAGCAGAGGAGTTTTCTACTCAACTATTCGTACATGACAGAACAGCTTCACTTTTACTAGTCAGACATCTAAGCTGCTTAATTCTTACTTTGGGTTCCTTGGAAAAGAAAGTTGAAACATGGTCCATGTCGAGACCTGCAGAAAATCCTGAAAGCTAAGTGAGAATTTTCCTTTTTTGCCATTGAGAACACTGATTTCAACCTTTGAAAAGCACTTTTACTCACATTTTTCACTATTCCATACACAGTGATTGGGTGGTGGATTCGACTATAGGAGCTTCAGCTCTTGGCCAAATTACACAATTCTGAGCGTATGTGAAGTAGACTATACCACATATTTAATTATTCATGAGATAACTAACACAAAATACACCATTAGGAGTCTTTCTTTCATTGTCATACTTGGCTCACATAAGAACATAAGAGCTGCTATACTGGGTCAGACTGATGGTCCATCAAGCCCAGTCTCCTGTTTCCAACAGTGGCCAAACAGACAGAAACCCAAAGAGTAGCAACATTCCAGAGCTGAGATTGTGATCTCATAATGCCTCATTCCACCAATGCCTAACAGCCAACCTTATCAGTGAGGTCATAATGGCTTGACTGTCCTATACTTGGCTCACATAAGAACATAAGAGCTGTTATACTGGGTCAGACTGATGGTCCATCAAACCCAGTGTCCTGTTTCCAACAGTGGCCAACCCAGGACTGGAGAAGGGAAGGACTTCCTGCTCATTGGGACCCCCTTGGATCAGGCCTGCTTGACCTCCCATTAACCAGAAATGCGAAATTGGGGAGAGGAAGGGAGAGATGCTGGATGGGAGAGCAATTGGGATAAAAGAAATGGTGGACTCTGGGGTGGTGGGGAGGGAGAGAGAAAGAAAGAAAGAAAGAGATGGTGGATCTGGGAGTGGATGGGAAGGATGTTGGATGGGAGGATAGTTGGGAAGAGAAAGGGAGAGATGGTGGACCCAGGGGTGGTGGGGAGGGTAGGAGGCAGGAGAAGAAGGGAAAGATGCTGGATGGGTGCTGCAAGCACCAGGGTCAGGGAACAAGAAGATTAGAAAGAAAATCAGCAGCCAACAAAGGTAAGATAAATCATTTTATTTTTAGTGTAGTAATTGAAATATCTGTTCTCTTTTTTACCATGCTTATTTTCTTCAGTGTAAAAAGAGAAGCCAAAGCTGGGATACATTATTTTTGCAGCTGCTGTTATCAAATGAAACTCTGGGTCAAGAGGGGGGTCTAGCACTGGAGAGTGCGGAGATGGAAGATTCTCCAGGAACAACCTCCAAAAGGAGAAACTCAGGATGTGCACCGAGTGTGTTTCTCAGCACCGTCACTTGCCGCCTTTGCAATATGGTATGGAAAGGCTTGAATGGCTCCCTTCCCTAATGCTTCCGTACATCCGCCTTGTTTGCTCTCCTTTACAAATGCAAACTTGTGCAGATTTCTGACACAGCAATGAATGGGCTTTGGGTTATGATTAAGGAAGATTATCATCAAGAGGGATGGAACAGAGAGACAACAATTAAAGCTTGCAAAGAGCATCAGAATCTGCAAATCTTTTCAGATGAAAAGAGAATGAATTTGAGAAAGAAATGAGATCCTGGACATGATCAGACAGGAAAAAGGCAGCTTTAATCTCACAAAAGCCTGCTTTCCACATACAGCTTCCTCACTATAGGCTGAGTCAACAGGGAGCCTTCCAAAATTGAGCCTGGAAGTGGTTGGATCTTGAAGTGAATTGGAGGGAAAGTATTTTTCTCCTGTTGGGAAGCAATCTGTCTTCTATTACTGGGCAAAACCAGACAGAAATCTCTGGGAGTTCCATGAAAGCAGAAGTTTATTATGAAATAGATGCAGAATCTGTGAACTTGTGAAATCTGTAGAAATGTTACATTAGCTGAGAGCAGAGAAGACGAGAAAGAGGTTGTTTCAGTTAAGGTACTGAGATACACGGTGAAGAACTAGACAGATACAAAAGTAAATGCATATAGGAAAGAGGAACCCAAACTATAGTTATGCAATGCAAAGATCACATTAGAAGTTGCTTCACCCAGGAAAAGGACTTGTTGAAACCTTCTGCTCAGTGCACAGTAGCGATTAAGAAAACAAAGAGAAGGAATGGAAAACATATGAATGTTATAATGACTTTGTATCACGCCATGGTGCAAATACTGTGTGTAATTCTGGTCCCCTCATCTCAAGAAAGATATAGAGGGATGGGTCAACTTCCCTATGAAGGTTCTTCTGCTTGGAGAAGAGATGGCCTGGGGGAGAAATGACAGAGGTCTATAAAATCCTGAGTGGAGTAGAAAGGATAGATGTGAATCGCCTGTTTACTCTTTCCCAAAATACTAGGACTAGGGGACATGTGATGAAGCTACTAAGTAGTAGATTTTAAACAAATTGGAGAAAATATTTCTTCACTCTACATGTAATTAAACTGTAGAATGCACGGGAATCACTGAACCATGTCTATGTGATCTCTACAATATCCAAGTCTGACATCAGGGCTTGCAGATTGTGATTTTTCTGGCCTAGACTCTGAGCATTTAGGGTCATTGCTTTCTAGCTACTTTTCAGTGGCCATTTCACTTTTTGTCTAGTTTTTCCTTAGTCTCACTTCCTGTTGCATTGCTAATGTTGTTGGATGCCTTGCTCTCTTTCCTGCCATCACATCTTGTCTCTTGCCAGGGGGGCCACCAGATGTGACCTGCATACATATGCCACCCTCATCCAGCCTGCCCATCTGCAGCTTTTTTGAATTCAGATAGACCCTTTGTCTCCACCACCTCTACCAGGAGACTATTCCACACATCTACATCATACGGCGTACGGAGACTCTGGAAGAAAGGCAGAAGAGGACAGATATGACAGAGGTGTTTAAATACCTAAGTGGCATAAATGCGCATAAGGCAAATCTCTTTCATTTGAAAGGAAGCTCGGGAATGAGAAGGCATAGGATGAAGTTAAGAAGTGATAAGCTCTGGAGTAATCTAAGGAAATACTTTTTTACAGAAAGGGCTGTAGATGCGTGGAACAGTCTCCGGAAGAGGTGGCGGAGACAAAGACTGTGTCTGAGTTCAAAAAAGTATGGGACAGGCACATGGGATCTCTTAGGGAGAGGAGGAGATAGTGGATGCAGCGGATGGGCCATTTGGCCTTTATCTGCCATCATGTTTTTATGTAATCACACGAAGTAAAAACCTAGCAGCTATGTAATACCTTGGTGTTCTAGGTGAGGGATAAGCACAGAGAAGTACTGTATCTAACGAGGATGGGATCAAAGCAAAAGAAATGATATGGAGGGGTGTAATGTGCATGGAGCAGAGGGTACAATCCCAAACAAGGCATAGATGAGGAATGGCAGGTATTAGGCTTGCCACCTTGCTGGGCAGTCTTTGTCTATTTCAGTTGCTATGGTACTATAAACACACACTCAAGAGTCACTTTGCGTTGATGTGTGTCAAGACACAATAATGCAAAACTTACGTTACATCTACTGTAGAATGTGAATGTCGTTGGCAGCCTGGAGCCAAAGCTGGAGAACCAGTAAGAAAGGTAAGTGTATGACTGGAGCTGCCGACGCCAGTTATCCCTGAATATTACTGGCCTTAGGACCAGAGTCACTAGACCGAGCAAATCCAGAAATGCAATTAGGGCAGGGGAAGGACATCCACTTCCTGAGCTCCTGACTTGATTTCAAGAACCAAGCAGAAGATGACCATAGATCCTCTGTCTTATTAAGGCCCAATAACTTGATTTTGCTTATGAAGTACCAGGCTGACAAGATAATTGAAGCACAGGATGTAAAGACCTGACAGCAAAGTCCTACATCCTACTGCCGGCTTGGCAAAATTGACGCTTACAAACCAAGATATAAAACAGTAACACTTCCCTTTGCTTCAGATTCACATGAGCAATGCTAGGTTTGCCACTTTGTGCCATAAAGAACAGGCTGATCTAGTGCTGACTTTGGCCCATAGCATTCAGAGAATTGCAGTTCTCGTGCTATGCAGGCAGTGGGGTGGGCATGGTGCCAGTGGTTCTAGGAGCAGTGGATGTTGGCTCCTTGATTCTGGTTTTGTCACATCAGAGGGAGAGCCGAGCTGGCACAAGAAGCAGGTTGGAGATGCTGCTCACCTATGCCAGGAAAGAAATCAAAGGTAGGGGTGGGCAGAGAAGAGGAGATAGGGTTTCCATATCAGGAAGGATTGAGAGATCCAGGTTTTACTTACATTGCTTCCTATGGAAAGGCCAGATTAGAGAACATATTTGTCCCTGTCCTCATAGGAACTCGATTTTTCCGACCTGTCCCCATGAATTTTGTCAAGCCTTGAACACTTAGGATTTTAAAGCGTTTGAGGCTTGTGCAGAGGAGGACAGAGCTTGCAGGAATGGTGCAGGAAAATAACTCCTGGGGGTGGGATGGGAAAATGAGTTCACCTGGGGGATAGGGAAAAATTTGTCCCTGTGTCGTTCTCTAAGCCAGATGTCGCAGCCTGTCATTGCTTTCAATGAAAGTAAAACCTGGATGTCTTAATCCATCCTTCTTTTTCTGGAGCCATATGGAAACCCTATCTCCTCCTCTCTGCCCACCCCTACCTCTTGATTTCTTTCCTGGCATAGGTGAGCAGCTTATGCCAGCTCGGCTCTGCCTCTGATATGTTTCTACTTAAGAATTTGAAAATTGAATATAAGGGAGGTATTTTTGTGGATTTATGATTGATCTCTCTTTATCCCATGTCACTAAATCCCCCATTTCCCCAGATACATTAGGTAGAGTGGGGGCAGACAGGGGAAAATGCCTGAGTAGCTGAATGGGAACCAGGTTTAGAAAAGTACTTAAAACACAGTTATTTGTAGATGCCTTTTTCCAGCTATCTCTAGTAAAATTGATGAACTATCCCCGATCTTTAGTATCCAAATTATGACATCTTTCTGTTTGCATGTTTATTTTATCATGTATGTAAATTATGTAAACTGCTTAGTTTTAAACAGTATCTAAATTCTAAAAATAAATAAAGAAATATAAGTGGTATATAAATACTGAAATAAATAAACTACAGCTCCCTGCATGCACTGAGGCAAAATCAGGGCTGGATCTTTGGTTCTGATTATGGAACGCACCTCTCAGATATTGGCGTTAAGGGATTTGAGTTAAGATCTATGGCCAAAATGCACTCCAGCTCTCTCGAAACGTCTCTATGCTAGTCAACTCTATTCTCAGCATTTCTATTTCGCTCGCATCTTAGCGGGTTACAACAATCAAACAGTAGAAACATTAGAGAGTTCATCCCATTCACAAGTTAAAATGCTCATTAAATAAGTTTTCAAAGCCTTATCAAAATTCCAATATTCTGGTATTGTTTGTATTTGCCTCGAGGTAGAAACCTAGAAACATGACGGCCAATAAAGGCCAAATGGCCCATCTAGTCTGCCCATCTGCAGTAACCGTTATCTCGTTCTCTCTCTGAGAGGGTAATTGTTCCACATTTTGCTAGATTCATATGTACATGAGCTCTCAGAAGGACTTATCTATTGAACATGTCTAACTATTGGAAAACCCAAATTCAGTGTGAAATAAAAGCGTGATGATTTCCACACTACCGGAAACGTTAGAAGTTGGATATGAGAGGTAGGAGAAAGGCCGTGCAAATACTTTAAATTGACGCGCACGCTAACCCCGTGCTACGCGCCAAGAACTAGCGCAAAAGGTATCTGGGAGACTCTGAGAGTAATTAATACAATCTTTTCTGTTCCAACACCTCAAACCTGGAACTCCTTAGCTATGAGAAAAAGAGTTTAGATCGGTTTTAAGGAAGTCTGAAAAGTTTCTTATTGGAAGACGCTTTCGAATCTTAGAAACTCCAATAGTTATCATTGAGACCAATTCACTGAAACAACTGATTATTCCTAGCCTATGCTTTTTAGGCAGAGGGTTTTTTTCTGATCCTGGTCCCCCCCCCCCCAATGGTTTTCCTTAGACGTTTAATTTTCCTTTAACTATTGTCATTCTTCCCTTTTTTCCATTGTGTCTAGTAATTTTTTGGTCTGCGTTTAAGTCTAATATGTTAAACGTACTTTCCCCTTTTTTAAATTATTGTGCATCACTTGGTTTTGATAAGTGATTAATCACATTTGAAATGAAACTTGAATCTTAATTACTGTATAATTCCCATTTATTGAGTTGTCCACAAAGCAAAGTACTTACAAACCTAATCAAAACATCTCAAACAGTCAGTGCAGTTTCTACTACCTATGGAGGAGTGACCAGGACAGAGTAGAGTGGCCATTAATATGTAGTGGTAGCACATGGATCATTAACATAAAATCATGTATCTAGGGGGGTGGCCTCAGAGGCCTGGGCCCCCTTACCTTTGGCTCCAAATCCCTCTGCTTTTATGACTGGCAAGGTTGCCAAGCCCCACCAGCCAAAGACATCACCCACCTGAGCTGCCATACTGGGACAGACTGAAGGTCCATCAAGCCCAGGATCCTATTTCCAACAGTGGCCATCCCAGCGGCACTTAATTCACTCAAGCATGCTTCAGCCACTAATGCTGGGTCTTCAACTGACTCTCAGGCTAATTCCGAAAAACAACCAGCTTCTTCCTGAGAGGCAAAGTTACGACATAGGATGGCTGCCCTTGCTTCTTGGCTAGGCAATGGGGAGGAGACCAAAGTTGAAGGACAATATAACCTTTGCATACCTTTCTTTCTTCTTATTCTCTTTAAACTCAAGGTAAATAAATAAACAAACGTGTTCCAGTGATAAGCTGCTGCAGGCATTTATTCAGCCTTTGTTTTTCTAACTGGGTCCAAGTCTCTGCACTGACCTTTGGAGAGTGAGCTAGGCTTGTTCCTTCACTATGTACAAGGTCATCAAGCTCCCAACAAAGAGATCTAGAGATGTGAAGAGACAGTACGTTGTCACTTCTCAGCTATGGGCTTGGACAACTGAGTATGGCTCAGTACTTTGGCTTTTTGCTGGAAGTGAAGGGCCCTAGGGATCTAGATTGAGGAAGACCCTTCATTTCCGGTGGCATTGGGTATGGCGGTATACAAGAATAAAATTATTATTTATTATTATTTTAAGCGGGCTAAAAGAATATTTAAATAAATAAATATGGCTCCAGAAAAAGGAAGATGGATTGAGACATCCAGGTTTTACTTCCATTGAAAGTACGTCTCAATCCGTCTTCCTTGTGGTAACCCTAAGTATATTAAATCCCTTCCCACTATCTAAAAAGTTACGATGTGTTCTCCTGATGTAAGAGTCTGCTCTATCTGTACTGCAGGATGTACATGGTTTAAATCCTACAGCAGTGGCATAGCCAGACAGTCAATTTTGGGTGAGCCTGTGCCCAAATTGGGTGGAAACAATATTTTTTCTGCCTCTGTCCTACCCGCACTCCATTTCCAGTGTCTTCCTCCCTCCAGCCTTCTAGCCCAGCACCTGCTCCCTCTTTCTTCCATCCCCACTGTTGTAGCCTGACATCTCCTTGTCCCTTCCATTCCACAACCCTCCCCAGCATCTTCCTCCTTTCTCCTTTCTCACTTCCCCCAGCCCCCTCCCCCATGGTCCAGCATTTCTCCTTCACTCTTTTCTGTCCCTGGATCCATCTTCCTCTTTCTCCCTTCTTCCTCCTTGCATATCTCTCCCTTCCTCTTCTCCAACCTCTCTTCTATCCTCTCTCCCATTCTCCACATCCCTCTCTTCTTTGCATCCTAATTCCACCATCTTTCTTCCTCCCTCCCTCCTCTCTCCTCTCCACTCCCATAGCTAACATTTCTTTCTCTCTCTTGCTCCTCTCCCTTCTTGTGCAGAATCTTTCCCTCCCAACCAAGCTCTAGCAATCCTCCCTCACACCCCACCCCACTTCTAGTAATCAACCCTTTCTCTTACCTTCCCCACATGTAGCCCTCTTTCCTTCCCTCCCATGCATCCTCTGCAAATCTGTCCTCATCTCCCCCTCCCTCTCTCCTTACCTTCACAAATTTGTCTAAGAAAGGGTTGCCAGCAGTGGCACTGAACTCCACATGTTGCCCACAGGTAACCCAAAAACATCTCCTCTGCCGTGTACTGCTCAGTCAAAAACAGGAAGATATCAATGGGGCTGGTATGCGGCAGAGGAGATGTTTCCAGGTTAGCTGGGGGCAGCATATGAGAATTGCTGGCAACCCTTTGTGAAGGAAAGAAGGGAGGGAGATGTGGGGCTGAGCCCAGCTTGCTTCATCAAAGCACTCTCAAGGGTACCTACTCATGGCTACGTCCCTATACAGTATACATGGTTATAAGAGATCTCAGAGCTGAGGGTGGAACAGGATTACATGGGAGCTGGTGCCACCAGGTGGCAGATTCAGTCTTGGCATTGCTTCTATCAGTGCCTAGCAGTTCATTTCATAACCAGCCTAAGAGGACTGTATGTTTTTTTGCCAGAAATCAGCCAGCATTCTTGCTGCTGAAAGGGTTCAGAGGGAGAACATGCTAATCTTTGATCTTGCTCCTTACAGAAACCGTGTTGGACCGTGCACAAAGTGCATTAACCTCCTCAGCTGCTGGAGTGGGCTCTGCCTGGTAAAGTTCCTTCCAAAGCAGAGTGTCTGGATCCCAATGTGTGAAGAACCAGTGCTGGAAGATGGAGAGTTCCAGAAAGCAGCGCTCCAACCTCTGGCTCCTCACGATGCTCCTAACTCTGGCTTTTCTTGAGTCACACTCCACACTTTGCCAAAACAGTCCTGAAATAAGGCACAGACAAGGCCAGCTATCAGACCATTTGCTTGTTTGAAGACCCACTGCCAGTTCTAAGAGATTGCCAAGGGAAGCCACTAGCTGGCCAGCAGAGGCTGCAGTCCATGCTGAAGCAAGTGCGTTCTCAGAGCACATATGTTTGCCAAACCAGCACTGAAGGATGACCCCGAGAATTTAGGGAACAGACAGCAGTAGGGTGTGTGCATGAGCTCAGCTCTTGCTTTCTCTGTCGTGTATTTCAATGATTTTGAATGTGAAAGATACAATATGTTCAAAGATCACATTCTAAAGTCACCTCCTCTCTTTCCAACATAATGTCACTGCCTCGTGAATATAATGTCTGCTTATTACATAGTATTTGAAGCAGCAGTTCAGGTATGATTATATTTGTCTTCTGTTTAACACTAATGACATAACCCAAGTGTCATAAAATGAAATCTGTTTATCAGATAAACACACACATGCACAAAAACCACTGCATCCCTTCACTCTCTCAATATCTTCTGTGGTGTTTTCAGATCCTCTGCTCTGCCTTTACTGCTCTTCTGAGCTGCCTCAGCTGCACAAGGTTTGTTTTTCACCCAGTGGTTCCAACCTGCTCCTTTAAGCTTCCAGATCGATCAGAACCAGAGCTGGGATTTAGGCCCATCATCCATTTTTTTCTACATAGGGATATTTCCCTCTTTAGAAACCCTTCCAGCTGTTTGTAGTCACATCATACAATGGCAGTCTTCATCTAAGACCATCCACCAGGGTTATTTCCAAAACCCTCTAATCCTGGGTCTTAAATGCATCCCTTATGTCTTACTAGTGCATGCACGGTGCTTGGGACTCACTTCCTGTACACAGATTCGGATCATGGCAGGTCTCAGCAGCATCCTGAATCCCCTCCTCCTGGTGAAAGAAGACCTAAGAATAGCCTTACTGGGTCAGACCAATGGTAGGATTTCCAGATGTCCAGATTTCATAAGAACATAAGATTTGCCGCTGCTGGATCAGACCAGTGGTCCATCGTGCCCAGCAGTCCGCTCACACGGCGGCCCTTAGGTCATATCCTTCTTTTGAGCACATGTCCGGGGGTCTGGACCCGAGAAGAGCAGGCAGCGGGGGCAGGGTTAGGGCGGGCTTGGGGTGGGATTAGGGCAGAGATGGGAAGAACTGGGCGGGGGCAGGGCTGAGGGGTCCAGATGTTCCGAAAAGAAAATCTGGCAACCCCAGACCAATGGTCCATCTAACCTAGTAGCTCATCCTCACGGTTGCAAATCCAGGACTTAGCTGGGATTAGAATTGAGATCCCTCCACAGAGCAGTCACTGAACCACAGGACTGGCCCCAGTCAACAGGTTCTCCAATTTCCACTTCACTGCACCATATGTCAAAACATGGGTGTAAAAAAATAGATTAGGCAGCAGAGACATATACCCCCACTCCCCCTTTCAGCACAGGCCAGAACGCTGAATGCTCTGCGCTGCTCTCAATGCTCAAAGGAACTCTATGAGTGTCGGGAGTAGTGCAGAGCATTCAAAGTGTGCCGGTCTTTGCTAAAAACTGCTTTTGCGGTTTTGTAAAAGGGGGAGAGATATTGAGAGAGTGGTGAAAACCCCAGCAAATACCATGTCCATATAGAACTCTAAAACACAAAATTATATATAACTGCTTAAAACAGAATCCCTAAATATATTGTTATACCAAGGTGCTAAATCTACATGGGCTGTAGAAAACAAGCAATAGAGAACATTTAGGGTTCATAGCACAAAACACAGTCCACCATCATCAGCCTTGACAGAGACCTGACTGGGATCACGGTCAAAGTCTAACGTTTCGTTTGGTTTACTGTATTTATTTCTCTCCAAAATCCATTTTGATAATCTCAAGGACCCATTTGGACATGACATTGAACCAGGAAATGAGAGCACAGAACTGAAGCATTATCTGTCACAGACAGGTTCCTGACAGCCTCTAGAGGATGGAGGCCAGAACTGCAGCCATGAAGCTTCATATGCACGATGCCATCTATTGGTGGAGGCTGGAGTTCCAGCAGCTCAAGTTTTAGAAAGACAAGGAGCTAGAAGGCATGAAACACATATACATTCAGATTACTATTCTTTTTGTCTTATGCTTTTTAAAGTATTTAACAATATTTACATGAAAAAATGCATGTAATGAGAATTCAGCATTTCCATCAAAGAAGAGAACGATGAATTTTAGCCCATAGAATATATTTTTTTTAATGATGAATTGCAAACAACTTGAGATCGCAGTATAGAGGCTGCAAGGCTGGTCTCTTCTGGATGATTTCTCCCTAAGCCAGAGGATGTTAGAGAAGATTTCAGGCTCTCAAAATTAATGCTAACGCTTTTTTTAATATGCACTTGCACCATGTCAGAACCGTTTCTTTTTGAAGTCTTAGGGTTTAATATTTGCAGGTGTGCTTGGAAGTTCTTTGTAATCAAAGCCAAGGCACCCAGGATCAGCTGAACCATTTCTGTTTGTTTCTCTGACACATTTTCTTAATTTCTGGTGCATTTCTTGATATGTGGGGGATCTTCTCACTCTCCACACATAATTCAGAATAGTTGCTTTAGACTTACATGCCTATATAATGCCATCCTTGTAAGGGGGGGCATCTTTTACCACAATGTCTGGTTTCCTTGCATCGGAATTTGTCATCTAAGGTACTCATAATTTATTGATTCTTACAAGCCTACAAGAGAAAGGAATGAGCTAGTGGTTAGAGCTACAACCTCAGCACCCTAAGGTTGTGTGTGGGGGGAGGGGGGGGTTCGAACGTTGAATCCTATGCTGTTCCTTGTGACTCTGAGCAAGTCACTCAATCCTCCTGTCCCAGGTATGTTAGATAGATTGTGAGCCCACTGGGACAGATAGGGAAAATGCCTGTATGTAAACCGCTTAGATTAACTTTGATAGGCGGTTTATAAATCAATAAAAATATCAAGCATAAGAAAAGCCATGCTGAATGAGACCAAGATCTATCAAAGGTTTGGACAAGTTCCTGGAGGAAAAGTCCATAGTCTGTTCTTGAAAAAGACATGGGGAAGCCACTGCTTACCCTGGATCGGTAGCATGGAATGTTGCTACTCCTTGGGTTTTGGCCAGGTACTAGGGACCTGGATTGGTCACTGTGAGAACGGGCTATTGGGCTTGATGGACCATTGGTCTGACCCAGTAAGGCTGTTCTTATGTTCTTATCAAACCCAGCATCCTGTGTCTAACGGTGGTCAGTCCAGATCCCAAAAGGTCAATCTATTTCTCATAGTTCATTTGCAGGGGTGAGCACTGGCTCTTCCGAGTCTACCTGTCTATTAAATTTTTATGGATTTTTCCTCCGGGAATTTGTCCAAACCTCTGTCAGGTTAACCGCATCCTCTGGCACCAAATTCCACAGGTTAATTATGCACTCTTTTCCAAATTCTACTGTATATCTGATGCCTAAACTTATGCACATACATCACAGGATGCTTAGCTGATGTAAGCACATAGCTTAATTAAATAATTGGACTACCGTAATCAGTGCTGATAAGTCCCAATGAATGCCTCATAATTGGCGTTAATTAAATATTAGGCGCACAATTTAGTAGGCACCAAGCACAAAGCTAAAAGTGAGGTCATGGGTGTGTTTGACTTAGGCGCTCTAGGCCAAGAAAACCCTAAGGTACGCCTATACAATGGGAAGCCTAGCGGTGCCTGGGTGATGTTAAGCACATTTCTGCATGACGGTAGCCACAGAAGGCAGTACATCAAGTCCTATCCAGCTTTCCTTTCCCTATATAATATAGAAACTACTTTGCTTGTACTGCACGAAGGCATCAATTGATGATCACTTTCTGCAGTAGACGCCAAGTTTAAGCTGGACACCAGAAGGTAGAGCTGTCTCTGAACAGGGCAGCTTCTGGGTCTCTCACTTCGATTCCTGACTCGGCCTGTATTTCTCCATTTTCTCTTCCAGCATCTCTCTGCTGGGGCTGTTTTCTAGATCTCCTCTTTTTTTTTCTGCATTAGTCCTTGTCACACGTGGATTTCTTTACTCTAATTTTTGCAATTAGAGTTTTTCAACTACCACGAGTCGCTCTTGGCAGGTTTTATTTCAATGATTTTCTTTCTTAGAAGTCTTTTGTATGCCTGCTGTGATCAGTCAGTACTTTCTCCTTTGAAGAGATGCCATTTCAGACCTCCTGGGTGGGAGTTCAGGACCTCGTTGCAAATATGCCAGGGATTATATTTTAACAATGAAACCAAACCTCATAACTGAGGACCATAGACCTCAGTTAGATGAGAAGTGACTCTTTATGTTTCAACATGAGCAGAACTGTTTAAAGATACTGGAAAGATGGACCAAGGACTAAGGACCAATAAAAAGTCACTCCAAATGGACATTGGCTGAGACTTGCCACTAGGAGCACAATAGGATGAAATGGTGAACAAAACAGGTGTCACCAGTAACACACGAGATGAAGGGTGGGCAAAGCATAAAATAAAATCCAACTCTCTCTTTGTTAGTAACTGTTTTCTCAAGCTGTCAGTGGCAGGAATAATGTCCTTGCCTTTCAGCAAGTCTGCTGTCATCCTCTCACTGCATACCTACAGGCGTCCCGGCGTGGTCATATATTGCTGACTTAAAACAACTTTTAAAGCATGAAGGAATAGTAGAACAAACAGAGATCTTGAATTCCTGACTCATTTTATCACCTTCGGCTCTGCAGCAAATAAAGCAAACAGGATGCCAGGAGTTGGAAAATAATATTATACAAGTAGATTCTGGAAAGTTCTCAAGAAGAGAATGACATGGATATGGTTCAATCAATGATCGGAAACAAATGTCAAAACAGAATTTTGTGTCTGGATATTGGCACTTAATGAAATAAGATAATACTTTTTTCAGTTACAGTGGGCAAAATGATGCTCAGAATTTAGGAAGTTGGTTGGTTGGGCTGAGAACTTTTCAACATCCCCCTCATAGTATGAAGAGTTCTCCTAGGACAAGCAGGATGAGTCAGCCACATATGGGTGTTGTCCCAACAGCTCCCAATTTGCGGATAAGCTCTCCAATAGCTCAGATTTTTTTTTTTTTCTCTGAGCACATGCAGTGCCCGGGCCCCACTAGGCATGCCCGAGCCATACCCATTTCCCCCTGCTTCCCCCTAATCCCCAGTCTTTAGTTTCCGCCCGTTCCCATCGGTCAGATTTTCTACAGCTCTCCATTACAACTTTCTACTCATCACCTTGAAGATGCCTGAATCATCTAAAGAAACGACTGGGATGCAGGAGAAGGATGAATACACTGGATCCTCATGAATTGTGCACCCACTGATTGGATCCGGCACTCGAGGTTTCCGTGTTGCTTGCATTGTGCGCACATGTCACCACGTGCACGCAAGCTAAGGAAGAGGGCACTGAGAGACTTCATGAAGAGAAGTGAGGCCCGAGAATCTTCCTCCAGCAGTCATCCTCATCGGAATGCAGCAGCGGGGAATCCACAAGCTACAGCGGATGCCCTGGCTCAGTTAATCACCCCGCCTGCACTCGGTCCGGCAGAGAAATCGCTCCCGGAGTCCTGCATGCTGCCGCGTACAGCCAGCCCCTGCAGGGCAGCCGATAGGAGTCTCACCAGACCGAGAGATCTCCCATGTAGTCCTTGCATGCTGCCGCATAAAGCCAGCCTCTGCAAGCAGCAGATCGGGGTTTTCGCCCTCCAGACTGAGAGATCTCCCACGGAGTCCTTGCATGCTGCCGCATAAAGCCAGCCTCTGAAAGCAGCAGATAGGGGTTTTCGCCCTCCAGACTGAGAGATCTCCCACGAAGTCCTTGCATGCTGCCGCGTAAAGCCAGCCTCTGCAAGCAGCAGATCGGGGTTTTCGCCCTCCAGACTGAGAGATGAGTCCCTGCATGCTGCCGCGTACAGCCAGCCTCTGCAGGGAGCCGATCGGGGTTCCCCTTCCAGCCCCAAAGGTAAGTCCTATCTGCTTGTTTTTGGGAAAACCTCTGTTAATCTTTTGCAGCCCCGAGGGCTCTGCCCCACCCTCCTCCCAATCTGAATTTAAGGAGAAAGAAACTCCCATGCTTCTTTCCCTCGGGGACTCATGCAGGGACTCATCTCTCAATCTGGAGAGCGAAAACCCCGATCTGCTGCTTGCAGAGGCTGGCTTTACGCGGCATCATGCAAGGACTCCGTGGGACCTGCAGACCTCTCCCACCAGCAGGAGACATGCTGTCCCAGAGTTCAGCTTGTACAGGGCAGGGGGTTGCCCCTCCTCCCTGCAATCTCCCCACATGCTGAAAAAAATAAAAAAATAAAAAAATAAACTCGATGCTTCTTTCCCTCTTGGGGTCCTGCAGAGTCTACAGTTCAGACCTCTCCCTCCCCCCCTCCCCCCTCATGTCGGGAAAGAGGAGTCTGCCTTTCACATTAGCTTTTCATTTAGCTGGGCAGGATCTCAGTAACCAGCCATGATGGAAACCGCTGGCAACCAATTGCAACACAGGTTTTTTTTTCTTCCCCGGGACTGCTTTTGTTGCCGGGGAGGAAAAAAAAAACCTGTGTTGCAATTGGTTGCCAGCGGTTTCCATCATGGCTGGTTGCTGAGATCCTGCCCAGCTAAATGAAAAGCTAATGTGAAAGACTGGTGAACGGCCCGAGATAACTTAGCGAAAGGGAAACCAGACCACCACCTCACCAGCTGGTGGCCACCATGGATGCCTCCAAACATGGAGGGGGGACACACCATCTCCATCTTCGCACAAGGGAACTTTTAGGTGGTTAATCCAATTTCATAAACCTAGACCGTGACTCTAAACCCCTCCTTCTCTTCCCCAGATCATTGGATAGAGTGGGTAATAAATATTTTAAATAAATATATCTGGACAGGCAAAGCTGTAGACCACAACATCAACTGTAGAACTGCCAAGTTGCCCAGTTCCAGTAGGGAGATTGTGGCCAGTCCTGGTTTTGAACTGAAATCCCAAGAGCAGTGTGGGGGTTGTAGTCTCTGGTTCTCTCCAGAGCTGGATTGAGGCACAAGCAAACTAGGCGCATACGTACTTCAGGGCCAAAAGTTTAGGGCTTGTCAGATGTGATCGAGATTCAGGAGGCCAAGTGTGTGGATTTTTTTCAGAGTTTAACCCACTACAGCTTTCCATATTTCCTCCCCCCTACCCCCCCCCCCCACCCTCCTTCTACTGCAGAGCTGTGGTAGGCTCCATCCAATGGGAAAGCTTCAAATCATATAAAGGAGAGGCTGAGATGCAAGCAAGTTTCTGCTCAGGGTAGGGGTTGTTGAAAAGAATTAGGACTGAAGAAGGGGGGGGGGAGTGGTGGATGTGAAGGGTTTTCTGTCAACCAAGGCAGCAAATGCCAGAATGTTATCTTATGGTGGGCAGACCTAGTGGGGAACATATGAGCAACTGGACTGCTGTAGAAAAGAGAGCTAGAGACTGCTTGCATTTGTTTCTGTCTCTGGAAAGGACAGTGGCATATAAATAAAGCTTTGCTTTGGAAATCTGGGCTGGGCTGGGCTGGAGAGGTTCTTTAGTACCTGGAGGGAATTTACCCAAAGTCCTTGAACACCGTCCTCATACTACCTTCACTCTGCCTAAATCCTTAATTTTACTTTTTCCATTTGTAAATGTATATCATGTGTGCATTGCCCTTAAATCTCACTCTTTTGAGCAGTCCACACTGGGAATCCCTGGTCTGAACTGGAGGCAATGGAGAGTGGCAAAGTTCTCCCCAAACAACTCCCTAAAGTTCCAAAGTTAACCTGGAGTTTTCCAGTTCCTCAAGAGTGAAAATACTTGCCCAGCTTCCTTGAGCTGCTAAGTTACACAGCTCCAGGAGGGAGCAAAAATGCAGCATTAAGGGGGATCATGCAAAGCTGTATAAATCATTCTGAAAATCGTCCTGGAGGGCATGTTTGAATTCACACACACACAGTGTCCAAGGAAATTCTCAAAAATGAACTCCCCAAAAATTGTTTTGAAAGTATGGATAGTGCACAAACTCCACCCAAAATGTGATCACAGAAACGGATGGGAGGAAAGGCTTTTGAGGTCATTTGGGAACGGGTCACCCTGCCACCAGCATGTAGGAGCGGGGGCTTCACAGATATCATCTGCGGTACAATTGTTCCCTCTAGTGTTCAATAGTAAAAGTGCACACTTAATCAGAGCTCTTTGCTTTATCTAGCGACATGCTTTCTTCCAGAGGAGGGGCAGATTTCTCCATTCATTAAGTTTTTTTAATTAAATCACTTTTCACAGTGTGTATACCATCCAATATCTGTGAGGTATTTAGCTCTGGAGTGATGATAACTTGTCCTCCCCAGAATATATTTCAGAGTAATCTACACCAGTGTTCTTCAACCACCAGTCCATGGACCGGTGCCGGTCCACAGAAATTTCCTACCGGTCCACAGGGCCAGCACATGCATCAGGCCCACAACAGTGTTCTTCAACTGCCGGTCCACGATGCAATCAATGCGGCGTTATCTTCAAGCCAGCTCCCTCTTCCTCACTGATTCAGTGCACAAAGCCACAAGCAGTGGCTCCTAGGCGTGTCCTGCACCTGAACCAGAAGCCTTCTCTTTGATGTTGCAACGTCAGAGGGAAGCTTCCAGATGAGGCACGGGATGCGCAAGGAGCCGCTGCCTGCAGCTTTGTGCACTGCATCAGTGAGGAAGAGGGAGCCGGCCTGAAGATAATATAGGGGGCTGCATAAAATGGCCAGGTGGGAGCAGGCCAGAAGGTAAGGCATAGCATGGAGTGAGGGAGACAACAAGGTAGAGGGGGATGATTTTATTTTTGAATTTAGTGATTGAATTATCTCAATTTGGAGAATTTACATCTGCTGTCAGTGTGCTTTGTGTAGTTTAATTATGTGGTTAACCATTATGTGTTGTTAAAAAGATTAAATTGTGTATCTGTGAAAAATGAATGGAAAAATAGTGTTATAATTAGTACTATTATGGGGGCGTGGTCTGGCCCACGACTTAGCCTAGTGTTCTTCAACCGCTGGTCCACAGAATAATTACTTTATTTCTGCCGGTCCATAGGTGTAAAAAGGTTGAAAAACACTGATCTACACAGCTAAAAGGCATTTCATTCATGCTAATTGGTTGTCTGAGAAGCCTCTGGCCCATCCCATCTTCATCTGGTAGAAATCCTAATAACTCATCCCAAGATTTTGGATATTAGCAATCTGTGTTGTGCAAATTGGCTTAATCAGAGGCAGCAAAGGTTAGCAGCCATCCAGCTCCATTAAAATCAAAGAGTGAAATGGTGTGGTGGCTGTTAGTCCAGTCTTCAAGGTCATATGTAGAAATAAAGGAAAAAATTAATCTTTTTTTATTGTAGTTTATGATTAACTTTCATCCTCAGATCAAACAGAAAATAGTTTCCTGCCTCTCTAATCCCAACTGAAATCCTTAATTATTATGTTATCAGAGTGTGGCTAATACAAAGAGTGTCAAGAATTCTGCCTCTCTTATAGGCACATTTCAATTTCACTAAAAGCTGAAGGTCAGTCTGTCTATCCTTCTAGCCCTAAGCAAGTTTGTTTCCAAATGCAAGCAGTGAACCATGGGGTTGGGTACTGAAGGAGGGGCAGGATCCAGCAAGAAGCGAACCCCCCCCCCCCAACTACTACTCCGTTACACCCACACATCACAACTCACAAACACACCCAATAGACCCCTCTCCCACCTACATAACCCTGACACCCTACCAGGACACATTTTACCATGTCTGTCCTCTAAGAATCTGTAATGAAGGAAGGTGTTTATTTTGGCTTATTAATTGCTATGTTGCATAAGAACATAAGAAAAGCCTTACTGGGTCAGACCAATGGCCAATCCAGTAGCAAAACTGATTCTCATCCTAGGAATAAGCAGTGGATTTCCCCAAAGCCATCGCAATAATAGCCTAAGGACTTCTCTTTTAGGAAATTATCCAAACCTTTTTTTAAACTCTGCTAAGCTAACTAATTTCACCACATTGAGTAAAGAAATAAATCTACTCCTTAGTAGCTTCTTCTAGTATGTCCCCTAGTCCTAATATTTTTTTTGAAACTAGGGGGGGGGGGTTAAAATAAGGTCAAGCAGCCTCCTGAAGACAAGAAAGGTGACCATCATGAACTCTCTTTCCTCAGTGGCCTGATCTGTTTTCTCCTCACGTTCAGTCTATCTCTCTGTGTACTGCTTTCTGGGCCCCCCCCCCCCCTGGGGTGGATTCCTTCTTCGCAGCTCGCAAGCACTGGGATGTTGCCTGAACATCCAGAGTGATGCACCTAACTACTAGAAAAGATATTAGCAAAGTAAGAACCTAATTTCTTTTTCATACAATTCCTAAAGTTATAATTAACTGTTCTAAAGGATGGTGAAAAAATCTTAATTAAGTATTGAGGGGCCTAGCCATGATAGATCACAAACGTAATTTAAATTTAATACGATCTTCTTCTGGCAACCAATGCAGTGAAATCGATAATGGAGTTACATAGTCATAAGTTTGGCTGCAGTATTTTGAATGACCTACACTGAACTATTAATGCTTGGACAATTAAAGCTAGTTTTGCAGTGTCAAAATATTTTCTATTCTCACTGTAATCTATATTAGCTGATCCTCGATGTTACGCTTATGAATTCTTCTTAATCTTATGTAAGTCGCAATGATTCCTTGCTGATAATTGTGTGGTGTAAGAAACAGTATGGTATTACAATGAACCCGAAGTATATAAAGACATACGTGTGATTCCTGACGGAGCATGTTCACCATACACGGAAGCCACCAGCTTTCCAAATCTGAGCTCATGGTGAGTTTCTGATTCTTCGTATCTGCTGGAATTAGTCTCCTTAGTAATAGGTAGATCAGTGTCTATCTTGAAACTGATTATGATTTATGTTTATTGTATTTTAAGGAATTATTATATATAACTGGGTCCGTTTCCAGTAGCTGAATTTATTCTGAGCCGCTATGACCTCATAAGGGCTTTGGTGGAATACAGATGGTAATGTCATTTTAAGTCTAAGAGGCCCATGAGACGTAGTGTCTGACATTGCAGGATCTCCACGAAGATGACCTGCCCTACAAGAGTTTAGTACTCCAGAAAACTGCAAGCAAAGACGTTAACAGCTCACTGGCCCCTTAAATCTAATATTAAAGATAGACGCTACCAAACCCATATACAAAGGTGTAGGCACAGAGAACTTGACTTTCTCAGCTCGTGGCCTGAAGAGGAGAATATTAGCTTGTTCGTCTTGGCTCATGCTAGTGAACATTCTTTGCCAGTTTCTTTTCTTGTGTCAGTACAAACTTGTTTTATGTTACGGCCTTTATTTGAAGAGCAAGAGAAAAGGAGAGAGAGAGAGGAAAGACAAGATAGACAGAAGCAAGGAGGAACTGGGCAACCCTGGGTCAAACCCTCATCATGAGCTCCTTCAGAGAGTAGAAATGTCAACTTTGGACATTGCCACTGGACTACGGGAGTTAGGCGTGGCTCACAGGTACCATGTCTAACTCTATGAAGTTATTCTGAGTGGCAGCAATCCTGTAACAGCTCATGGACTCACCATGAGCTTGAAGAAGCTACTCTGTACTTTAGATCTTCACAAAAGCACAAGGCTCCTCCATCAATGTAAAGACCAGACACAGGAGTCTTCGGCTGAGGATTTAATCCTCTATAGCATTTTGGGTCTGTGCTTTACTGGGCAGCTCTCACCTGCCTCCTTCCATCTGCTTTGAATCTTTTTAGCTGCTGAGTTAGTAGCGAAGTATCTCATATATTCAGCCACTAGGGTTCAAAGCAAACCCTGAAGAAATGAGGCATGAAATGTGGATTCCTGTATGTACCTGCTTTGGCCTTGACTAAGAAAAAACTCCAAGGGGGTAATAATCGGCATTAGATCGATTGTGAGCCCACCGTGAAGTACCTGTATGTATACCACTCTGAGTGTGGTTGTAAAACTGCCAAATGGCAGTATACAAGCCCCTCCCCCTTTCCCTGATGTCATAATGCCTCATTCCACCAATAAGGGTAATCTCAACAGTGATGTCACGATGGCTTCATTGTTCTATACTTGGCTCACTTCTAATATTGTATTGGAGGAGAGTGTGGTGCAGAGGTTAGAGCTATAACCTCAGCACCCTGAGATTGTGGGTTCAAACCCTGTGCTTCTCCATGTGACCCTGGGTAAGTCGCTTAATCCTCTACTGCCCCAGGTACATTAGATAGATTGTGAGCCGGGACAGACAAGGAAAATGCTTGAAGTACAGCTTGGAGTGTGGCTGTATACATTTGAAATCTTGAGCAGACAGGGAGCTGATTTTGGGTTTGAGTAAAGCTGAACTCCTGCATTATATAAGATATTATGACTCCTGAGGCAGGTGGGTTACCACCGAAACACACCATCAAAGGAGTCGAAGTCAATTCATTTCTTTTCTCAAGCTTCAATTTGATTGAATAAACGTCTTCTGTTGGTTGGAAAACATTCTTTTGGCTTCTTCTTGTTCCTCACCCAGGGATATTCCCATTTGGGTTCTTTTCGATTCCATATCGGTTCAAGTGCACCCTTGAAATTCCTGATCACGCCATTACTGCTAAGGAATTACTTCTAAATTTAAGTCAGTGACTCTTTTCTCCCTTCCCCCCCACCCCCTCTATCCAGATACCCTTCAAGGAAATGTTTTATCCAGCACTTGCCAAGCATGGAGTTTGCCTTCAGTTCTGCTACTATTTGTTTTCAGTCGAAATGCAGCAGAAAGCCCCGGGCTGGGATTAAGAGATAAACAAACCAGCCACTGCAGAAAGGAACAGTAATGCCGTGAGCTGCTCCTGAGCCGGGAGATGCCAAACTGCTCCAAATATGCACAAGATAGATTTGTATGCAATGGAGGCAGCGCTGGCAAAAGTCTGTCACACACATTCAGTAGGGAATAGCTTGAAAACCTGTCCTGTGGCTGTGAGCGGTGCTAATTCACTCACATTGTTTCCAGGCTTAGACAAACACAAAGGAGAGATCTCTCTTTGCCCATTTGCCTCAGACTCCAGTGCATGTATTGGGTGCCTCCGTCACTTTTCTGATGCCAGTGAGACTGGCCCATTGCCAGAAATCCCATTCAAGATGAGCAGAAGGAATTGAGGGCACTGACTGCAGAGGGTCTGGGTGGAAGGAGCATTTTGGAGAGTGTACAGTAGACATGTCAATTTATCATTTGTTGGTCTATGCATTATGTAACTATAAACAGGGAGAAATAATACCCAGTGCACGATACTAATTATTATTATTTCTGTGGGATATCCTCAGTTGTGATGGTGAAGCTGACAAGAGCTGACCTCCCAGAGGAGCTGAAGGCACTACCGCTCCCGCGATTGGCCGACCTTCAATAGTGGGAAAAAAGGGTGTAAATCACTATAGGCCACGCACCATCACAGGAAATCTCTCGTCTGCTTTGAATTTTTTTTTTCTTTTATACCAATCAAAATGTGCACCGATGATAGTACGGGCTTGTTTTGGCCCTGGGTTATTAGGTTATGCATTTTACTAGATGTCAACCTTGTTACCCGTTCTGAGCTCGTTGGGGAGGATGGAATATAAATAAGGTAAACAGCTTTCCCCCCTCCAACTCCCCCCCCCCCCACACACACACACACCAGCCGCTCACATAGAGTGGCTTTAGGCCCCTGCTTAGAGAGGCTGATGTAAGAAGTCATGCATTGCAACTACCAAAAACACACGCTAGGACAGTCAAGTGATGTTATGCAAACCAACTAGACACGGCCCAGTTTTCTGCATCTTCCTTCTCCTTTCCTGTCAGGGCTGGTATTGAATCCTGGACCCCAATGGGAACGGGTTCAATTCAAGACTTCCTGCAGAAGATGTTGGTACCTCCCCCCCTGGCCCTTGTCCTGTAACTACTGAAGCAGAATCTGTGCAGCCATGATCAGGTCACAAACACAGAAACCTGATGACAGATAAAGGCCAAAAGGCCCATCCAGTCTGCCCATCCGCAGCATCCACTAGCTCCTCCTCTCTCTAAGAGATCCCACTATCCTCATAGGCCATAGAAGTCTGCCCAGAACTGTGGATCGTGTGGACTAAATAAACAACACACTGAGACTTTTGACCAGAGAACCCCAAACTGGAGCTTCCCCTGTGAACCAATAATATTTATCTAATTCCCAGGAAATGTCTCACAGCCTCCTCTTCTTCCATCTCGGAAAATGGCATTGCTATGACTGGTGTCAGTGGAGTGGAAGTGATGACTTTAGCCCTGTGGATTCCCAACTTGGGGCTTCAGTGCTGATGGTGCAAAATCAGAACTTAAAACTTCTTTTCACCTCAGAGGCAGAATCCTCCCCCACCCTCCCCCCCAGCAGCACTATCGGGAACCTGAGCTAAGCTTCAGTGCACTTTGCTGTGTTAGAGGTAATTCTGTATGCAGAATATTAGCATACATTTGCATTCTAATTGCATCAGGATTCCTGGTGATTGTGGGTCTGCTCTGATCCTTGCTAGCGGAGCACATTAATCAGTGCCCTGTGACTGGCAAGGTTTACTCCATCAGTCTGTGAGCTTTTGATCATTAAACATCATTAGATATCCTGCTTTGAAATATTAAAGGATGTTTAGAGAGGGAACAGTTTGCAGAAGTCATATACCTGGCTAAATGGCCTGGGTAAAATGTACCCCCCACCCCCCACCCCCACCACCACCACCACCACCACCATGCATAAAGATGCGGGCTGTGCATTCTTAAACTCTGCACACCTGTCAGCATCTTTTGTCTCCACCGCAGTTGCTCTTTGCCACCACAGGCAGCTGCCTAGTCTGCCTAATGGTTAAACGGGTCTGATTTTCACATTATCCATAATGAGTACAGATGAACACATCTGGATGCAAATCGCTCTCATGAATATTCATTACTATGCATGAATAGATCTGCATGCGCTGCTTCCACTGTGTGCAAATCTTGGTCATGAATATTATAGTAGATGACAGCTGATAATGGTACATCCAGTCTACCAACAAGATAATCTCATAGCATAAGGTATGCAGACTTGACCTTGATTTGTCCTTGCTGTTTTCAGAAGTCTGCCCGACACTGGCCTTCTTCTCTAGCTACTGAAGCTATCAAAGCCTCATTGCAGCCTTGATCGGGATACAGACCATAGACGTCTGCCCAGCACTGGCTTTGTTTCTCAATTACTTGTGTTGCTGTCTAATCACCGCTAAGTTTAATAGTGAAATTAATTAATATGCATGAATAGATCTGCATGCCCTGCTTCCACTGTGTGCTGATCTCTCTTATGGATATTCACTGTGGATATCCTGAAATCCTGATTGTTCGTTGTATGTTGAGGACTGGATGGAGAGCCCACCAGTCCCTCCCCCTCCCTTATTTGGTTTTGGTTGCTTGTCATTTTTTTCTCTTAGTAAGAACATAGGAATATAAGCATTGGCACACTGGGACAGACCAAAGGTCCATCAAGCCCAGAATCCTGTTTCCAACAGTGGCCAACCCAGGTCCCAAGTCCCTGGCAGAAACCCAAAGAGTAGCAACATTCCAGAGCTGAGATTGTGATGTCATAATGCCTCATTCCACCAATGCCTAAGAGCCAACCTCATCAGTGAGGTCACAATGGCTTGGATCACATAAAACATAAGAGCTGCCATACTGGGACAGAGCGAGGGTCCATCAAGCCCAGTATCCGGTTTCCAACAGTGGCCAACCCAGGTCCAAAGTACCAGGCAATATCCCAAAAGAGTAAAGCAGATTTTATGGTGTTTATTCTAGAAATAAGCAGGGGATTTTCCCAAATACATCAATAATGGTTTATGGATTTCTTTAGGAATTTATTCAAACCCTGCTAAGCTAACTGCTTTTTTTTAACCATATTCTCTGACAACTAATTCCAGAGTTTAATTGCACATTGATTGAAGAAATATTTTCTCAAATTTGTTCTAAATTTACTACTTAGTAGCTTCATTGAATGCCTCTTAGTTCTTGTATTTTTAGAAAGAGTAAGATCGAAGGAACCAGGCAAAGAGGGGGACCTGCAATCAGATGGCTGGACACATTGAGAACAACCCTGGGGATGACGCTGGAGGACCTTTCCAGACCAGCACAAAACTGATTTCTTTTTAGATCTGCAATTCATCAAGTCTCACGAGTCGATGGCACCTCACAAGAACAAAGAAGTGATTCACAAATGCTATTTCCACTCCACTCGGTATTTTATACTTAGTGGAGCATTCCTATTGGCTGTGTGTGCGCACACCATAAAATCTGTTTTACTCTTTTGGGATCTCGCCAGCTGCTTTTGACCTGGGTTGACCTCTGATGGAAATGGGATACTGGGCTTCGGTCTGTCCTATGGTCTTAGCCAAGTCTAGGACAATCAAGCCATTGTGACATCACTGCTGAGGTTGGCTCTTGGGCATTGGTGGAATGAGGCATTATGACATCACAAGCTCAGCTCTGGAATGTTGCTACTCTTTGGGTTTCTGCCAGGTACTTGAGACCTGGGTTGGCCACTGTTGGAAACAGGATACTAGGCTTGATGGACCTTCGGTCTGTCCCAGTATGACAGCTCTTATGTTCTTATGTGAGCCAAGTCTAGGCCAATCAAGCCATTGTGACATCACTGATGAGGTTGGCTCTTAGACATTGGTGGAATGAGGCATTATGACATCACAATCTTGGGACCTGGGTTGGCCACTGTTAGAAACAGGAAACTGGGCTTGACGGACCTTCGGTCTGTCCCAGTATATCAATTCTTATGTTCTTATGTGAGCTGAGTATAGGACAATCAAGCCATTGTGACGTCACTGAAGTTGGCTCTTGGGCATTGGTGAAATGAGGCATTATGACACCACAATCTCAGCTCTGGAATGTTGCTCTTTGGGTTTCTGCCAGGTACTTGGGACCTGGATTGGCCACTGTTGGAAACAGGATATACTGGGCTTGATGGACCTTTGGTCGGTTCCAGTACAGCAATTCTTATATACCTATGATCTTACTAGGAGAGAAAAATGATAAACCCATTTTCCATAAAATCGTGTAGGTAAACTCGCCAGTGTCGAGGATGCCTCCTTCCCTCCTTTACCATCTTTGGCAATTTTGAAATGCTCCATTTCTTCACATTACCTTCTAAATTAGTATATCCATTGCTTTCTAATAAGCCACAAGACAGAAACACATTTTTTCTGTCATCACTTAATTATCTCCTTTAAGGGTCACTGAGAGATCTCTGTCTGCTCTCCTGTACATGGCATTAGTAGATGATGGCCTGGGCTGTGCTAATAATTTCACCTTCCGAGGCACTAAACACAAGACAGTATAACAATAGGAAGGTCAGCTGGATCCCTGCGCTCCCTCGGGGATACCATCATCTCCCACATCTTTCTTGGGAATAAGGTGCTAAAAAGCTAGATCAGAGCAGGAAGGCTGAAAGTGTAAAGAAAAAAGTTTTGCTCTTTGTACTGGTTGTGAGAGGAATGGGGGGGGGGGCTTTTGTACATATGACTGAAGGATGCCAATTTAAAAAAATGTCATGGTTCACTGCATAGAGTTTCAGGAGAGAGATTTTAAGCCCTTCTGGATTTCTGACAAGCCCATCCTGGTGCTTTATGGGAGCTGCAGGATTCAGTTGAATTAGAAAAATCAGAGACTGCAAATACCAAATGGGCAGAACTCGCCAAAAAGACTCTCCTGCAACTGGATAACTTGGCAGTTCTGCATAAATTAAGTACTACCTGGAAAATAGAATCTCAGGCTTATGAACCTGGAGTCTCTGTAGCTGAGGGAGGTGAGATGGCTCTTCTCTATACATAGTCCAGGAGCAGAGCTGCTGGAGGGAGACCTTATAGCCAGCCCTGGCTGGTGCATTATGGGATAGAACCATGGCCTACATTGCTTTGGGATTTAAGTTTCAAGTCTCCCTCATGGAATGGATAATTTGGCAACTCTGTAGGAGCCAAAGATTTATGTATATAATGTTCAGTAGGGGATTCTTCCATTTTAAATGTTGCCATGTATGATGAACGGATTTGGTACCATATTTATGTCATATTGATACTGGTTTAGGTTATTTACATACAAGATTTCTATACTGCACTAAGTCAACCATTCTAGGTGGTTCACAAGATCACATACATAATTCAAAACATGAAACTAATAGTTATCACATTACATAATTGCTAAAATCATGACCTGGACTCTCTTGCAACCCCGCATTATCCCAATTAAGGTTTCTTTCTACTCCTCCATATCTAAATTATTTCATATGCCTGCTAATAAAGTTTTCAGTCAGAATGTGAAATCTTTTCAATCTCGCAATGCTCTAACAAGTCAATGTTTCATTTCTATGCTGGACATTTTTTTCAGATTCACAGATTAAATGATAGACGGGTAAATATCCATGTTGTAAGGAACAAGGACCTCAGACATCACATTAGTGGTGGGAGAGGGAAGCAAATTCAGGACCAGCACCTGGAGGATGTGGGAGGGAGGGAGGGAGGGAGGGGGTGCTACTACTTCATGCACTTCCCCCCCCCCCCAAACTATGCCTGTGGTAAATCTGTAGTCGCTGTCATGTGTCTTGGTCTTGACTAGATTGTAAGCTCTATGGAGCAGGCATTGAGGCGTTAAAGTCTGGTACTCAAGCTGGAACCTGAGGGAAAATCTGAACAATGACTGAGTCTAATGCCAAGCTGGAAAAGTTCAGAAGAAATAGACTTGTGTGTGTGTGGAAGTAATTTCCACTGAATTTTCATAAGCTGGCAACGGCCACTTATTTGCCTTTTATTAATAGTAAAAAGGTTTCTGTTTGCAGTCAGGTTGACATAATTTTGATAAAATGAAATGGCTAAAGCAAGGTAACAAGTCCCTCTTTTCTTTCTGCTTCTAACAATGCATCTTTGGAAAGCAAGCCGTCAAATCAGCAAGGACTTTGTTTTCCATTAAAATGCAAAAGTGATTCTAAGAGATTGTTAGAGAAGGTTTGGATTCCTGTCTTTTCCCAGTGACAGCCTAAACTGCCTCACTTTTACAGAGGTAAGTGGGTGGAGGTTAAAAAAAGCGATAATAATGACTTTCAAGCGGATGAAGAGTCCTGCGTAATCCCTTTCCTTGACTAGAACAGGAGAGAGAGAGGTTTCTTTATGGCAGTGAAGTGCTTGTGACAGTAAAGGTTGTGGATGTTCCATAATCTACCTACAGAAAAGGTCACCTAAACATAAAAACATCTCGCAGCTTTAAAAGAATGCTACATGGCTGCAACATTGTTACCGTCAACGAGAAACATCCATTCAGGGAATAATTTTGTAAACAAGAAAGTACAGAACCATGTTTTCACAAGTTCACACAGATGCTTCAAAGCAGTGTTCTTCAACCTTTTTACACCTATGGACCGGCAAAAATAAAAGAATTATTCTGTGGGCCGGCGGTTGAAGAGCACTGGGCTAAGTCGTGGGCCAGACCCCACCCATGTCTAGCCAATCTCCACCCCAGACCCCGCCCCCATAATAGTACTAATTGTAACACTATTTTTTACATTCATTTTTCAAAGATACACAATATAATCTTATTAACACATAATGGTTAACCACAAAATTAAACTATATAAAGCACACTGACAGCAGATGTAAAGTCTCAAAATTGACATAATTCAATCACTAAATTGTCTCCCTCCCTCCATGCTATGCCTTATCTTCAGGCCGGCTCCCTCTTCCTCACTGATGCAGTGCACAAAGCTGTGGGCAGCGGCTCCTTGCACGTCCTGTACCTCATCTAGAAGCCTTCCCTCTTATGTTGCAACATCAGAGAGAAGGCTTCCAGTTCAGGCGCAGGACATGCATAGGAGTAACTGCCTATGGCTTTGTGCACTGGATCAGTGAGGAAGAGGGAGCTGGCTCGAAGATAACGCCGCATCGATCGCACCGTGGACCGGCAGGAAATTTCTGTGAACCGGCACCAGTCCACGGACCGGTGGTTGAAGAACACTGCTTTAAAGAAGGAAAGGCGAAAGCAGAAAACGGGGCCAGCCACGGGGATAGGGATGTCACTGGAGCCAGACTCGAGTTAAAAAAGCTAGTGAGTGGCCATGTTTCGGCACGTGCCTTTGTCAGGGGTCCTTCATTCTCTATGAGAGTAAACTCAACCAGCGGCTTTGACTGCCCGCCCGTCCCTGGTGTTCAGTCTGGGATTGGCATTGGAATAGCCTGGTTTTTGCCATGCCAGCTACTGCCATTCACACTTAACCAGCCAGCTTATCAGGTAGAGAGGCCTGTTTTATCTTGGCATATCCGACTCAAGCCTGAAGCCATTGCAATTAGTTCAAAAATGCAGTAGCAGGGGTAATAAACGGAGGGATGACCATATAACCCCTGTTCTTACAGATCTCGCTTGATTAGCTGGTTTACTGAAGGCTTAACAACTCTTACTCTCACTCCAAGAAATGGGTCTGATTCTCATGGAAATATCCAGGGTCAAGCATAAAAAAGTAACTCAACAACCACTTTGAATTTCAACGGGAAATTTTACGTCCTTACTTAGGGTGGCAGCTGATTTAGCATTCCTTAGTATAAGGACTAGTTAGTCATCATGCTTATGTTTTACTATTAAACAACATTTAATGTTTATAAGCTATGTTGATGTTACTGACATTTTAATGTTACTAGCTAGCAATTTTGTTTGGGGGGATTAAATTCTTTATTGATTTTTCAAACTACAACTGCAAAATAGATGATTCACTTTGTACATTATATAATAAGCGCAACAAAAGTTACATATGCACAAATAAATTTCCCCCATCCTCCCATCTAATAAACAAATATATCAAACCTTCTGGAAACTATTCATAAAATCCTTGGATCAATTCTAATTCCATTCCCTTACAAATCTATGATTATGTTCAATTGACATAACATAACATAATAGCAAATTTCTAGACCGCATAACCATAAGTTCAATGCGGTTAACAAAAGATTATGCTTTGCAAAAATACAGGAATAATATAATATACAGAAATCTAATTGATTAGAAATTTAGAAAAGTTTATAGTTTTCAACAGTTTTCTAAAATGTTCATAAGACGTGGATCTAATTAATAATGGACGGAAATCTTTGTCATAGTAAGCTGCTTGGTAGGAAAGACAATGTTCCGGATGTTTCTTACTTTTACAACCCTTGAACGTAAATAGGGCGTGAGATTTTCTACTATTCTCATGCGCCACAATAACAAGATATAATGGGGCAACACCAAAAGCAACTTTATAATATAACCGTCCTAACTTAAAGATCACCCGGGACCCGACCGGAAGCCAATGCAGCTCATGGTAACAGGGAGCTACGTGGTCAGACTTCCTCAGACCATAAATCATTCTTACTGCTGTATTCTGAACCAGGGTCAATGTAGCCAGATTTTTCTTAGTACTTGTCAAATATACAATATTACAGTAGTCCAATATATTCGGAAGTAGTGTCTGAACTAGAATTGTGAAAGAAGCGGCATCCAAGTAGGATCTGATGGTCCGTAAGTTCCTTTTGAACCACTGCGTCAATCTGATTTTTTTCATAGTCAAGCACTGCCTAGTACCATCCTTAGGTTCCAACTACTGGAGTTCCCATTGAAGCTCCTTCCAGCCTATCTAGACCATCTCAAATTACCGGCGTTCCTATCATGCCATCCCCCCCCCCCTTCCTCACATCATAGCAGGAACTTATGAATTTGGGGGATAAAATAGATAAATGGTGCAGGTTTGCAGATGTAATGAATGGTGTTTAGCATGTGAATGTTTGGTCTCTCGTGTAATTTTGGGTCTATGGTTATTTAAGCAATTTTATAATTGTGAAAATATTTTTTTCTGTAACAAGGTGATAAACCAATAGTTTAATAAAATATTTGAATGTTAGTCTTGAGTATAATAGCTTTTCTGTGGAGTTACATGCACATTCATTAGGGATATCCTGAAAACCCAACTGACTGGTGGTCCCCCAAGACAGGGTTAGGAACCACTGTCCAAAGATTACCATATGGCTCCAGAAAAAGGAGAAGGACTGAGCCATCTGGGTTTTACTTCTATTTAAAGCAACGGACGTAAAGCCTGGATGTCTCGATCCATCCTCCTTTTTCTGGAACCATATGGTAACCCTACTTGTTGCCCAATCAGTCAGCAAATTTGCCTTTCTTCATAGAGTAAACACATGTTTCAGGCTGTGAGAATTTGATTCCAGCCTCTCTCTCTCGGCAGCAAGGTAAATATTTATGCCTTTTCTATTTTCACAGCTGGTGTAACTGCCAGGAAAACAAGGTCTGAGAAATGAAGAGGTGACATGGACTGTGGCAGCTTCTCTTGAGTCTAAAGTCCCTATGCTACCATCAAAAAGACACATCTAGCTTTCTGGGATGACTGTATCAATGCAGTCATCTGCTTAGAGAGAAATCGCCTCTGGGAACACCATAGATGTAGAGAAATATTAATTCATGCACGGAAGATACTCTGGTTATATGTCCACATAAAACAGCTGCCCATGTGCTAATGCCGAGAGGAGAGAAGATGACACCCACAGACCGGCAGCAAACCCTAATGATATGACTATGATGCTGTGTCATAGAATTTGGTCTTTAAGATTTTTAAGAACTTTAACTGGTCAGAACAGGTCCTCAGGATGCCAGGGAGATGGTTCCACAGTTTCACTCCCACCACGGACATCATTGCTGTTCTAAATGTAACATACCAAACGGCATTTTCCTTCATAGAGGTCAGTCTCATAGTACCGTCTGACCTCAACGCCCTCCTCGGCTGATACACCTCCCACAAATTCTGATCATCTTTTTGAAGGCGCGGCCTCCAGAATTGTACACAATATTCTAAATGAGGTCTCACCAGAGTCTTATACAGGGGCATCAAAGCCTCCTCTTTCCTATCGGCCATACCTCTCCCAGGTGTCCTTCTAGCCCTTTCCTCAAATTGTTCTGGAAAGAGTATGTTGGAGTGATCAGCATTTGTTTGGTGCGGGGAGGGGGGGGGGGGGAGCAAGTGGCTTAAAGTTGATCGGGGTAGCACAAGTCTGAAATTTTGCCTAAGCCACATAACCCCAGATTGAAGTAATACATTCATTTAATATACCTAAAAAATGACTTTGGTATGTTCATATCAGCAAATGAAGAACATTAAACCAATGTATTAGTTCCCTGCGGGGTTTCTTTGCTTTTTCATTTTGTTAATAAATATTCCCTCCTTTCTTAATAAGTCTGGGGAGGGGGGAGGCCATGATTGGTCAGTGATCTATTAAGTGAAGTAAACCTGTAACTTGCCGGGGGGGGGGGGGTCATTTGACTAAGGAACGGACTTAGTGCGCCCTAACACTGCACCCTATGGGCTCCTTTTACGAAGCCGCATCAGCGGTGTAACGCATATATTAGCACGTGCTAATTTGCTAGCCGCTACCGCCTCCTCTTGAGTAGTTTTTCGGCTAGCGCGGGGTTTAGCGCGTGCTAAAAAGTTGCGTGTGATAAAGCCGCTAATGTGGCTTCGTAAAAGGAGCCCTATGTGTTAGCATTAGCGTAAAGTCAGACCAGGAGATTACCGCCTCCTGTTTATTTGGCGTTAAGGACTTCTTTGTTGTGGATGCTCTAACCAGTACATGTGACAGCCCATCCTCTGCCCCCCACAAAACGTAATTACAACACATTTAGCATGTGCAAAGTGGCAAAAGTAAAACGGAGATGCTTCGGTGCACCTTCATGCGTTGATGCTTAGGAAAAGGGCCCCAGAGCGTTTTCACCCACTTTCCTGCAGTGTTCAAAGAAGCAGCCAAAGGTCCAGAGACAAAGACCAGCCTGCGTGCTTACAGAGAGAGGGAGAGAACCAGAACCACCATGAAAAAACCAGTCTTTTCATCTTTCCAGTCCCTTCAACTACTGCAGGAAACGCTCGTGCATGAATCATGAATGATTAGCATTTTCCCAGCAGTTTAATAAGGTTCAATGTGTCATCTGATTAGCAAATTCAGTAATCCTAAACGATGTTATCATCTTTTATTGTGTGCATAACCCACTCGCTACCAGCGTATGTTTGCCCCCTAATTAACATTAATATTTCAACTGCTTGAAGAGAGGCAAGCCTGGCTTTCTGAGTGTCCATCTGGGAAGACACATGTCAGACAATGAGAAAAAAATGATTAAAGAGCTGAGAAGGCCCAGGAACTCCAGAAACAATTGCCCGAGGCCTGTGTTCAGTAGCTCTTGCTTTGAAATTATACTGTGCATTTCGAAAGCACTCACATGAAACCTGGACCAACCCTTTCAATGAGCGTAATGTTCAAACCCCACTCTTTTGGGTCCTTCTGACAAATGTCCGTGAGTCTTTGGACCCCCCCCAGGCAGTTCATATATGCAACGTACACTTTCACCCTTAGCTCTGCCATGTATACACACACAAATGCATCCCTGGGCCAGGCTTCAGCACAGAGGGTTTCGATTTATTTACATTACAAGTGTGGCGCACTGAAGATGAAATACCTCCAGCCTGAGCAATGAGCTGTTGACTCCTGTGCTCACCTCCAAGGAAGTCTTTCAGGTGACAATATACTTGGATATGGCCTGATAGGTGCTGGATGGCATAACCCTGTTAACACAGGGCACTTCTACAAACTTGAGGTCACCTTCACAGACTTCATTAGCTCATATGTCTGGAACCCGGATTCTGGGATGCGGAATACCCAAACACCGAACTTTGTTTCAAACTAAAAAAATATATTACCAAAGTCCTAGGTGAGCACAACAGCATAGAGAAGAAACAGACGGTCACTTTACAAATCTTCGCAGAGACACAGACCCTGAGTGGGTCCTACACAAAACATTTCATTGCTTTACCTGGGTAATGCCACTGAAAGTCTGCACTATTTACATAGTGCTGAGGGAGGAGGAGCCAAGGCAGGTCTGAAGTTATCTAAACAGCACCAGTATTTAGGGCCCTTCCCCAGGCTCAATAAATCATGGCTTTTTTTATACTTTTATTTGTGAATTTACACATTACAGAACTCTGCCAAAGGACCCCCCACCCCCTTCTATGCAACATTTCCTGCTGTTTCAGTGCAAAGTGCCCCATATAGCTTTGCCAATGACCCTCACTCCTGCCTGCAACACCCTCGCTAGTCATCGAAACTGACAACAAGCTGTCTTTGGTATTATTTACAAGAGGGTCATAATCAATCTCTATTTTTGTATCATACGCTGTCAATGAATAGCCAAACTCGTAATTAATAAATGGAAATAAAAAATAGAATTTCTACAGCATCCCAAGTTCAGTCCCCTGTGATCAAGCCAAAGTTGTATTAATAGCAACCAGACTATGTGAAAGGAGAAAATTCTGAATTTGGAGGCTACAGCTGGAAAGCAGAAATCTGAAGCGGTTTCAAGAAGTCATCAAGTATCCATTGCATCAGGAAAGATGGGGGGCTCTAATTGTACCCTTCAGTTTGTAAAAGTTCAAACCTTTCAAAAGTTTAAGCGATGTTTCTCTAATCTGCAACTGAATCATTGTTCTGGGTGTGCTGGCATAAAATTAAACCCCAACAGAAAGTGGGACACTGATTTCGGAGCCGAGCGATGCAACTTCTAGAGACAAAAATCAGAGATTATATGATGTAACAGCATGAGAAGCCATTCTCTAGATTCATACTACAGTCACCTAGAGAAATGAAGAGGTATGTTACTGTAGGATTTCAGAGAAAAAGCATGCAACCCTTTCATTCTCTGTGGCTTTCAAAGGTTGGCCAAAGTGTCATTGAGGCAGTGTGAATCAACATATTACGTACATGAAATATCACATATACAATATGAACAATTTCTAATGGATGCAACTTAGATTACAGTAACAAAACAAAAGTACATTTATAATCTTAAGTCATAAGAGTGAAAAATAAGATTTCAACAGACCTAATAACCAAATATACTTGTAACAAAACTCATTATTTAAAAAAAAAGGTTTTGAATGTGGAAGTGGAGCAGTAAATACTTATGATTTTAGTTTATATTCCTATTACATGATTTACTCATTCTTCCTCTCTAATCAATAAGGGAGTGATAGGTGGCATTTAAAACTCTCTGTAGGTCACTTGTTTGCAGAGGCAACCCAAATGCAGAAAAGGATAATTACTGTTATTTCGCTTAATATTGTGAATCAAATAACTCCCTGAAGCAACTGTCAACCCGAACATGGGTCCATACTGGGCTGGAATTATTATAGATCTACAGTTATCGAGATGGAAGTACAGTTGACTTTATTTGATGGTTTAAATCTGTACCATATACTTGGCCCAGCTGAATGACTGTCCATAACATTAGCATTTGCACTCCATCACCCGCAATAGCAATTGAAAGCTAAACACCATCAATCACACACCTCAGTGTTATTGGAATAAATATTTGGCCGCAGCTTTATTATCTCTCTGAATATTATCACCATTTACAATACAATCTGTGTCCAAAACCAACAAACCCCAAAGCATATTTCACACACCCCCAGGGAGGTATTCAATGTCAAAAGTCTTTAAACTTATAACATCCCCCCCAAACGTGACCCACTGTGATGCCAGGCTATGCTTCCCCTCACAGCAGTGTCACCTATGAGTGTTACATTTATTTATTTATTAGCTGCTCATCACCCAGATCCAACTGGGCCAAACCCCATTTTCCGCCTGGCTCAAAGCTGCAACCGCCTCTCCCAACCCCCAAAATTCAACCAAACCCACTCAAGTCCACATAAACCCTGTAACCCCCTCCCCCAACACTGACACAAAACCTACCACCAGCACACATGGGAGGGAGGAAGGGATACATTTTTCCTGAAGAGGCTACTCTACTCTTCCCCTTTCCTCACAGAACTCCCTCCAACCTGTCACAACATCCAAACAATTCTATGACTGCTCCACCCCATCACCTCTGAAACCTCCCCAGTCCTTCTTCTTCCTTACAAGCTCTGTCTATTAACTCTTTCTTATCTCCTCTTATAAACTTGTCAAGCCTTATTCTAAACACCCTTGACATCACCCTGACCCTCTGCCCCCCCCCCCCATGTTAACCAAACCACCCTCCAATAAATATTACCATCAGGTGGCATCAGCTCAGCTAATGTTATGTCACAGTAGATGAATCTTGTGTTCTTCTTTAATCTATTTATGATGACGTATCCTTCATCTTTCCTCCATGACTCCGTGACACACCTCTAAGCTGAGTAAGCAGAGAATGAGTGGAGGAAATTGCAGGTGTCCTTGATTAGATAATATTTTTTGCAGGATATAGTAAAGTATAAAAAGGAGTTAAATTTGGTTAAAAACGACATTTTGGTAAGTGTACAAGAAAGCTTTATTGCATGTTCCACAGTCAAATGGTGTTTTGGATTTGGCAGATCCACAACCATTTTCTGAGTATATTGTTGATAAAGCTAATCATTTATGTGCCTGTTTTGAGATTTCTATTGTAGACATACCTTCTTGCATATCATATTGAGGGATTTGGTAAATCCGGGTCTCCATAAAGGAGTACCTAAATGGGCCGCTGCGTGTACGGATCACCGGACTAGATGGACCTCGATCTGATCCGGTGAAGGCGTTTCTTATGTTCTTATGTTATGTTCTACAATGGCTGCTTCTGCTCCACCTAACTAATATTTATTTATTTAAAAGATTTCTCAACCGCCTATAGCTAGGCAGCTTTACAATTAGCAAAATACATAAAATAAAAACAAATAAGATTCATACAAACATCACATATTACAAATCATTCAATGGAAACAATTAACTCACAGCAGTCCATGATATATTAATCCAAAAACCAAAATGTACCAGAATAATCATTCATTGGAAAGCTTCTATAAAAAGTGTAGTCTCGAGGTTTTTCTTAAACTTCTGAATATCAGAAAGAGTTCTTGGCGGTCCAGTTAATTTGTTCCACAAAATTACTCCTATAATGGAAATAGCAGAAGATCTCGTATTCTCATAGTACACTTTTGAGAAGTCCATCAACAACAATCATATCGCACCCTCAGACCGCAGAGTTCTAAGTGGTTGATAGATCACCATAGCCTGTGATAAATACCAAGGAATCCCATGGTAAATGACTTTGAACACCATACTAATGTTTTGAAAATAATACATAGGTGTGCTGGTAACCAATGGAGTTTCCTCAACCAAGGTGTTATGTGTACATAAAGATTCACTTCTCCATGTGGTTTAGAACAGGTTCTATGTCAACAGATCATGATCTAAAATACCTCAGTCCCAACTTGGATATTTCAATTCCAATCTGTATGCCCTTTCTAAAACATTGCTTCACAAACTAATGGCATTATGGTCTATTGTATGTTTGTTTCTCAGGCAACTGTGCTCCTTCACCATGTTTCACACTGAATACCAGCCAATACATACATTGGTGTTATATTAGAAAACTTTTGAGGCCTTTTGTACACCTACAGGATGAAGAATATCTATTTCATGCAAGGAAAGGGGATCCGCTTTAGGCTCATCCTGGAATTTAAAAGTAGAGCTAAAGAGACTGTTGAGAGATTAATTTTTCAGGTTATTGCAAAAGTTGAAACCTAGCTTTTCCCCTGGTGATTTTCATTCTGACCTTCAAACATTGGTTGTTGGGTTTTTTATTTTCTTCTTCCAGCTAGAGATTATACTGGCAACAGTTCTTAAATCTTTGCAGTTGGTGCAGTATGTGACAGCCAGGTTAATTCCGGACTTTTCAACAAAGGAGAACATTGCCCATTTCGGCTTCTGGTGAAGTTTCAAATTCAATTCGAAAGTGCTTTGTTTGATCTGCAGCTGTTTATGATCATTAATCAGTTTTGTGCGAACGTTAGGTTTAGGCATTCTAGAAGTCAGGGTCATTTGGAACGTCCTTTAGCGAGTTGGGTTCATTGATCTGCTATGCAATCTTGGATTTTCTCTCTGCCAGGAACTGCACTATGGAACCATCTATTGCTGGATATTACAAAAGAACCAGAGGTTCTAATTTTAGGTTTACCATTTTTGGTTGGTTGTAATTATTTTTAGATTCAGTGCTGTTTTGGAGAAAAAAGTGATATTTGGTAAGTGCACAATTTGATTTGTTTTGTGTTTCTAATGTTTTAGGCTATATGATTTTATTATGTATGAATTCATTTGGAAGTTTTATGATAGATGAACATTTTCAAAGCGATCTAAGTGGGAAGAAGCCAATCAGAGCCTTAGGCCCCTCCCCTGTGAATCCCAGAAGGGGAAGGCCTGCCATTTTGGAGTGGCGGGCCTACCAGCCAGAGGGTGTATGCATCCCTCTAGGCGGACTTTCACCTTAAAAGGTACAGGGATCTGGGAGGTGCTGGGGGTGTCACTGGGTGGGGAGGGAAGGTCCGGGGGGGGGGCAGCAGGAGGGAGTGGACATCCCTCCTGCTGCAAATATTTGCAGGGGAATTCAGGGGTGGTGGGAGGAAGTGGGCACTCCTCCTGCCGCAGACATTCATGGGGGGTTGGGTATGGTGGCAGGAGGGAGTGGGTATCCCTCCTACCAGCTGACTTTGCGGGAGGTTCGGGGGTTCCCTGCTGTGGCCGCTCAGCTGATCATATCAGGGAGATTTCCTTGCTGCAATAAGCTGAAGGCAAGGGATCAGGCTTTATTCTCTAACTGGCATCTGTGACATGAGTGCCAGTTAGGCGTCTGTCCAATAGGGCAGACGTGATTCTGTATAGGACGTTGGTCTGCGATTCTCAGCCGCTTCTTAGGCAGTTCTATACAGAATTTCCCCTGTCATGGTAATCGCCACTAGATGCCATTGGCTAACACAGCTTAGTACAAGGGCCCTTTAAGAAACTATGGCATCTGAACTTTCATCCTAATCTTTGAAAACTGATGTTCCATCCTCAGAGCCTTCGATAACCGCCGTGACACAGTTCAACTAAACCAGGGGTGTCCAATGTCAGTCCTCGAGGGCCGCAATCCAGTCGGGTTTTCAGGATTTCCCCAATGAATATGCATTGAAAGCAGTGCATGCACATAGATCTCATGCATATTCATTGGGGAAAACCTGAAAACCCGACTGGATTGCGGCCCTCGAGGACCGACATTGGACACCCCTGAACTAAACCAAGTCCCTTTCATCTCCCAAGTTCCAATCAGGTATAAATCGCCATCTCATCACTCGGATGGCGAGAACCAGAAGCTTCCATTTTTCCCTTTCAAGTATTGCACTAAATAGAAATAGAGCAAAAGAGAAAAGAAAAGGATTCCTTTATTTATTGATTAACTTTTGGAAGCAAAATCTTCTTCAGATCGAAAATGGCATTTCTTTTTTTATGTACTGTATATTTTTATTATGTTATACTGTACAGCGCAAAAATGTCAACAACAAAAATGTCAAAAACAAAAATGTCAGCAACAAAGCACAAATTGGGGCTGTACTGAATATTTAAATTTGATTTGATTTGGCTCTCGTGATTTAAATTCAAATACGAAGAATCCAGGACTCTTGTACAAAATCCTACTGAAGTAAACACTTGATCTCTGGTTCCCGCTACTAGGACTAATCATTTCGATAGCTCTGCTAGACGATCCCTGCTCTAATTAAAAGAGAGAAATAAGACAAATAGGGGTTAGGAATTTCTCAGCGAGAGAATGCTGCTGCTTTTCTGATTTCTTCATAGTCAGCCAAATAGTAAATACGCTCTTTGGGATGGCTCTGTTCCGTCCGTAGATTAACCTGCACGCATAAGCATTTAGCACGCACTAATCGGTTAGCGCACCTTAGTAATAGAAGGCCTCAGTGTTTCTTGGAAAAGTTCTAAGGTGTGGTCCATCTGCACGCAGGGTCAAACTCTTACAGAGTGATTGTCTATGAAAACTACTCAATGTTCCTCTCCACCAAAGATAGTTTTGGTCCTACAAGCTCAGCATTATTTCTATTCTACTACCACTATTATTATTAATTATTTCTATAGTGCTACCAGACACACACAGCGCTGTACGGCATCACAAAGAAGAAGAAAACAGTCCCTGCTCCAAAGAGCTTACAATCTAAACAGACAAGACAGACAAACAGGATGTCATGGATACAGTTAAGGGGTAGGGTTAATCAGTTGGCTGGGTTGAGGGCAGAGGAGTAGGGTTAAGGATTGAAGGCTATATCAAAAAGGTGGGTTTTCAGGGAAGGGGCTTGACGGACAAACTTGGGTCATTTATTCCAGGCAGGTGGGGCAACTAGATGAAAGGAACAAAGTCTGGAACTGGCAGTGGAGAAGGGCCTTTGAGAGCTAATTTTAAAAAGGTACAATCTTATTTTTTTCTCTCTTTAAAAGTGGACTAATATGGCTACCACACCACTAAACTACTGGTAATAGATGCAATGCCCGAGTCATAGTTTTGTCCAACACACCCACTATAATCCCATAACAACTGTTATGGTGAAATTTTGAATGGTTTGTTGCCAGGTCATTTTTTTCTCCACAGTTCAACATGTTACCTGTTAAAGAGCTGACAACTCTAAAAACAGGTATAGTTGGAATACTAATTTCAACTTCCAGTATTCTCCTTCACCACAAACTAAATATTACGTCAATGAAAAGTCACTGTTTAACTTAACACCTAAATCCTTGATCTCAGAATGTTAATGGAAGACTCCTATAATAGACCTTCTCAGATATTTCCTGCCAATTAACCATCCCAGTTCATAAATCTTCTCATTTCTATTTATCAGTCTCCAGTCTACATTTCTCAAGCTAATTAAAGAAATTGATGAAGCATTTCTTCGAACTACCCACAATCCAACCCAAGTCTTTCCCCAGGGAACTCACTGCATACAAATAGCTTGATCAAAAAAGATGAGAGACCCCAATGGAAAATATTCAAATGGAGAGATCAGATTGGGTCCTGCTCCAAAACAATAGACGAAGAGCCTAAAATAGCACTTTAGACGTAAACATGATTTATGAAATCACTGTCTAAAAGGATCATTTTGAAAGGGAATGCATAGTTTTAAGTTGTAAAGTATTTTAGTCATTCAAACTCAGATGTAGCTTCATATGCATGTGAATGACCGCTAACGGATGAACTTTGAACTGATGGAGTTTGGGTTGAGTGTGGGTGAAGGTCACAAGTTTGTGCATAAGATTATAATATACTGTAATTTGTTCTCGTACTTGAAAAATATTGGCACAGACTGCCTGTGTTACTACTCATGGTGCCTGTTTGTCTTGATAAAATACCCTTCACATACAGTAGATGCCTTAAAAGGTACTTCAAATAGACTCCCCCTTATAAAAATGATCTATTTTAATACCCATGAGTGGTCCAGCCTTAGTCCACTCAAAAACCTGTGACGAAGAATCAGGCAGAGCTTTTGTAAATAAAAATGATCTAGGTGCACAACGCTGGTGGAGAATTATCGCAACAGATTCACAGCTGTTATTGTTGCCCAAGTATTGACTCAAAGGTGTGGAGATGGAGATATCCCTTGCTGCATTTCAGTTTCTGCACATGCTTTCGCCTGATAATATACTGTATTTTTCCCAGTCTGAGGCATGGATATAAAATTTTTAAAAAGTTCAGTAGGGCATGGACTTTTTATAAAGAATAGGCTTCTTCGGTCCTGAAGCTCAGGGTTGCAGACCAGATCCTGGATTCTAGGGTATGACATCTGGGATAAGTTCATATCCAAACCAAAGCCCAAAGATCTCTCTCTCTGGATGGCCGTGCTTAAACCACATCCTGCTGAAAGCACCAGGTGTGTCAAACATTCAGAAGAGTGGGCTTTTGTCTCTTTCATGACGTGTTACGATAAAAACCTTTATTGAAAAATCTTGCACTGTAACTGTGGAAAATTGTAACCCATTCTGAGCTCTATGGGGAGAATGAAATAGAAAATTTAAATAAATATATGTAAACATAGCTAGCTATTTTGGCTTTTGCCTTGTTGGGGGGAGGGGGATTTTATTAAAAGCCTGTTTTGCATGGAGAAAAACCTCCTATAAAATCCTGCAGGTATAAAAATGTGGACTATGCTTAGACATTTGCAAGGGTGGAATTGAAATGTCCCTGGGTATTTTACAAAATACATGTGTATGCACACATTTGCACCTGCTTCGGAAAAGAGGATTTGTGGGTGGTAGATCTTGTACTGGGTTCATATTATACAGACTTTTTAGCATAAAACAGGTGTCTTTTTGGTGTTCCACTCGATGAGTCTCATTATAAAAGGGTCCTAAGGTGCGCTAATCTAATTTTTAAAAATGTAGGTGCTTGTCATCCAACTTCCATCCATAGAGGTGTGTATCAGTACCTACATCTAAAGTAGGTGTGGTTTATGCCAGAAGTGGACATAGGCACTGGTAGATGCCTCTATGGACATAAAAAGTAGGCACTGGAAACGTAGACCTGTAAATCCAAGACCTACATTTCCAGTACCTACTTTCAACATGGCTGTGATTCTCTAAATCAGTGTATCGCACACTAGTGTGCCTCTTGAGATTTCAGGTGAGGAGGAGAGGTGCTGGCACTGGCTGACTACCTTACAGGATGTGTGTCTCGCAGTGAGAGGCACATCCTGTAGGCATCAGCCAGCACCAGCGCCTCTCCTCTTCAGCCCTCTTCCCTGCTGGAATCCCCTACTGGCGTCTCAGGGCCTATCAGGAGGGCCTTTGTGACATCCATGCACTTCCGGATGCCTTGAGCTGCGGCCACTACGTTTAGTGTGCCATGGCTTAAGAAAGTTTGCGGGACAATTCCAACTATACTGTCTACTATTCAAAGCAATAAATGGCACAGCCCCCAATTACCTTAACAACCGCCTGAACCAAAACCTCACCACTAGACAAAGAAGAACTAAGACTCCTTTCACCTACCCCCCACTCAAAGGCACCCAGCGCAAGAAGATATTTGACAGTCTTCTAGCAACGCAAGCAGCAAAACTGGACCATACCATCTCCAACCTGATGATAACAACAAGCGACTTTAAAACTTTTCGCAAAGAAATCAAAACCCATCTACTCAAAAAATGTATTCAGATGTCATAACTCGAAACTGGATTCCCCTCAGCGTAACTCCCCTTCCTCCCCCCTTCACCAGTTACCCTTCTCTTCAAAGCCTAAAGCATGTCAACTGCTTCCCTAACTATATATACTGGAAATGCCCTATATCTCTTATTTGTACAGCATCCCGAATTGTTAGCCCAATCTTCCCTGCCGTATCCCATTCCCTAAACTGTACTGCACCATTCTTCTTGTAACTCTTCTGGAAATGTCCAGAAGTCTCTTTGTAATTATCCTGGAAATGTCCAGTTGTCTCTTTTGTAATCCGCCCAGAACCGCAAGGTTGAGGCGGAATAGAAATCATTAATGTAATGTAATGTACTGTAAATGGTGTTATTGTGTGGTTGACACACAGTCGGTGCCACTTAAAGAATCTGGCCCATGCGTGCAACCCAAAGGAAGGCATGGCCATGGATGGCTCAGGGGCATTGGGCATCAGGAATGACACCTGATTTCAGCAGCTATAATAATAATAACAATTATTTCATTTTTATATACCGCCAAAGCCATGATAGTTCGAGGCAGTTTACAAGAGGTGCTGGACAATCAGCAAAGTGGTACAATACAAAGTCATCGTATATAAGGTACAGGTTGGGAGTGGTTACACTCGACTAAACAAATTTGTTTTTATTGCTTTTCTGAAATTGAAGTAGGATGATGTTACCCAGCCAGTCGTTCCATTCACCTGGAAACCAGCTCTATAAAGGGTGCCTGATCTGGGGTGCTCTTTCTAGAATAGCATAGGGTGGCAATTTTTTTTCTGGCTCCCAAATTTGAGCATCATTATTGAGTCCAGTCCTATATGTCTAAAAGCCCATGGGGTTCTCTTAAGATTGCTCAATTTTCTGATCAGAATCATAAATGCTGTAAGTTAATAATATTTCATAAGTTAAAGCAATTTTAAGCTTTCAGTGGGTTGGTTTTGAAAGGGCTTCTCCCCCCCCCCCCCCCGAGTGAGTAGGGAGAGCATTTTCTGGATTACGGAAACCAACATTTAAAATCCTGGGGGGGGGGGGGTCCTCTTCTTTCTCCTTTTAGCAGAATCAAACTTTTCCTGCTGAATTTTTTTGTTTATTTCCCTCTGACTTTCTCATGTGTTTATTTATTTTTATTTATGTATTCAATTGTCTATCCTGTTCTCCCAGGGGAGCTCAGAATGGTTTACATGAATTTATTCAGGTACTGGAGCATTTTTCCCTGTCTGTCCTGGAGGGCTCACAATTTGACTAACGTACCTGGGGCAATAGGGGGATTAAGTGACTTGCCCAGGGTTACAAGGAGCAGCGTAGGCTTGAACCCACAACCTCAGGGTACTAAGGCTGTAACTTTAACCACTGCACCGCTCTAGAAATCAAAATGTAGCCGAAGTGAGCCAAGTCTAGGACAATGAAGTCATTGTGACATCACTGAGGTTGGCTCTTATTGGTGGAATGAGGCATTATGACATCACAATACCAGCTCTGCTTATCAGAGGCTGAAACTTTTCACACTATTATTTATTCAGTTTTCTATATTGTTCTCCCAGGGGAGCTCAGAATAGTTGACATGAATTTATTCAGGTCCTCAAGCATTTTTCCCTATCTGTCCCGGTGGCCTCACAATCTTATCTAATGTACCTGGGCAATGGGGGGGGGGGGGGTTTGAACCCACAACCTCAGGGTGCTGAGCCTGTGGTTTAACCACTACCCACACGCTCGTTCCCTGCAGTTTCTGTGTCCAGGCTTTCATTTCCAGGTTTTGTTTGTTTTTTCTACTCATAAGCAGATAGATAACGGTTGTTTTGGAAAACATTCACTTTCCTGTACAGCTCATCCCTGCAATGTTACAGGCTATAATCTCTTTCAAGTGTTTGATAAGAAGGCAAAGTAAATGGTGGGATCATTTTAACATCGACTAAGAACTTTTGCCAGGTGTATGTGGATTAAGTCATAATTTCCTTTTGTTAGTCTTTCTTCTCCCCCTTGATGTGGGCTTGTTTTCTTTCCTGTTCTGTGTGCTGATTGTACTCCAAGGATTAAAATTTAAATAATAAAAAAAAAATCGTACTGGGAAAGTGATAGTACTTTAATTCAGGGCCAGTGTTGCTTGCAAGCGTGAGCGAGCTATTTTTAGCAGTTTTTCTCTGGTGGAACTGAACTAGGAGAAACAGAGAGTGGGTGAGAGACAGCGGAAGAGAGAGAGGGAGAGAGGAGAGGGGGGAGGAGAGGGAGGCATCCTTGGAACTATTCAGCGCCGGAAGATCTTCCATTGCAGCCTACAGTACGTTTGCAAGGTCGGTACGGCTTTATTTACACCGTTTTTGCTTCCTCGGTCTATACTGCAGTAGGTCCGAGTTGAAAGAGCTTCCTGGGCCTTGCTGTGGTGCAGACATCCTTTGAAAAGCTGCCGATTCTCAGATTATGCATTAGGAGGGAGGGAGCAGAGCTAGGAAGGATCTGTGCCTCTCTCCGGTCCTGGGAAGCTGCCTCTTTCAGCACCATGCTGGCGGACAGCTCCTCCGATCTCTTCGCCCCTTGGAAGATACATTTGCAGATTCTGCCGATGTGTGGCCGATGTCAAAACAAAGCCAGCTCCTAGGGTTTGTTGTTCTTTGTACAAACCTTCCCTTCCCCGTCCTCACACGAAAGTCAGTCAGTCTCGTCCCTACCTGCATTTTAAGGATTTAGGATCTCCTGGCAAGAGGAGAGGGATACTGAAAGTCAGCATCCTGGGGTCGTAATTATGCTGGTGGGTTTGACTCCCAGATCTATTTATAGCATAGACTGGCTATGCAATTGGTCCCCCCCCCCCCCCTCTCCCATTTAGGTTCCAATGACAGGTCTGTTTATTTGTATTATTAGACTCTGTAGAAATCATACAATGCGCCTTTTATAAAACTGATGTGAGCAGGAAGCAGGGGTAGATGAGTGTTTACTGTAGCTTTAACCTTCTGGGCGTGCCTGGCACTCAGATCCTCCCCCCCCCCCCCCCCCAGCTGCCTTTGTCTGATATGTATGAATGGATGTGCAGAGTGGCCTGCTCCCACATCAAGGCCAAGGGCCCTACCGATCAAATACATGCTTCAGGATCTGGAAAGAACAGTTTGTGGTCCCTGTTTGGTTTGGTTTTAAATAAAAATGAGCTTCCAAACTGAATTTCTTTTGAAATGTAAATATCTTGTTCATAATATATATAGATACTAGCTCATTACCTGGTGTTGACTGAATATTTATTTATCCCAATCTTCCATTATCGATAGACTTGTATTCAGTGATTACGCCTGGTATAACAAGAAGTATTTGATTGTTTATTTCGTGGACATCTTCATTTTTAGCAGCAAGAATGGCCCTCTGTATGGTGCTGAACTTGGACTTAAAAGGCATTGAGAGTGTTAATCTCAATGAGCCCGAAAACTATGGATTTATACACGAATATCTGTTATTTTTACATGTCAATTACATGTCACTCCCTTCCCACAAATATGTCCCTCTCAATGGGGCTGTACTTGGACTTAAACAGCATCAGGAGTGTCAGTTTTCATCTCAGCGAACCTGAAAACTATGGGTTAGACACTAATATCTGTTGTTTTCGATCATTTTTACATGTCACCCCCTTCCCACCCCCCACAGTATTTTTTCCCCAGATAGTAAGTCATATGTATACCAAGTTTAGTTGAAATTTGTCCATGAGCTTCAGACTTATGCTGGAATATACATACACACACATGATAACAGGATGCAGTGTTCTTGTTAAGAAGTGCCAAAATCTAAGATAGAACTCTGCATTCTGTTTTGAACAGTTTTCTTTCTTTTTGTGCTAATTTTATTTTATAATAAATTGTTGCCACCGACCTCCCCCTCTTTCCCCTGTACCTCTTATCACATCCTTTATTACAATCTGTTGTAGGGTTTGGTAGCAAAGCAATTGTTATTATGTGTGTGAATTGTACGCTGCCTAGAATGGTAGAGAGAGTGCTGAAAAGTTCTCAGCCCAACCCAATTCTGAGCATTATTTTGCTACTGTAGCTGAAAGGAGTGTGGTCTTATTTCGTTACCTGCCAGTCTGCAGAAATGAAATTCTCTGTTTTGACACTGTTTCAGATCATTGAGTGAACAACTAAATCTCAGAAAGAGAAAGCTGACAACTGCTCGGCAATACCGACACAAAATGATCTCTATGGAGGGAAAAAGCCTCGGAAGTCCAGAGGGGCTCGAAGCCAAATGACAACATATATAGTCACCTCTAATTGGACTGAATGTCTTTCATCGACAAAAAAAACAAACACTCCTCCATGGTATTAAACTCTTATGGGAAATACATTTTTCTAATAATTGAAATACAAGAACATGTGAATTAATCCAACTGTCCAATACTGAGCAGGCTCTTATCCACCTCTTTTTCTTCTTGGTTGAGCTGAGAACTTTTCAGCACCCCTTCACAGATGGTGTAAGGTAGAAATTTTTAAGTAACTATGTCAAATTCCCCACAACTCTTCCACCCCATTACCATCACCCTTTTTTCTGCTCTGGTTGTCCCCTTTATCATCTAAAAAATAGACTCTTCCATTCAGGTTTTGGTAAGTGAATGTAGTAAGTGTAGATGGGCTGGAGTAGGTTTTGACGGAGATTTCAGCAGTTGGAACCCAAGCACAGTACAGGGTAGAGCTTTGGATCCTTGCCCAGAAATAGCTCTATTCTGCTTAAAACCTAACACGGATTACAGTAAAACATACATAAATCCAATCAACAGGACATCAATACATCGCATATGTCAAACCACCAGAAATATTACAATCCTATTTTTATGTGTCAATTTTTTTATTTTATAAATTTTTAAATTATAAGTATAATGCAGAAAATGTATTAGTCACTTCCAAAAATGTAATTTAACTTCTTGTTCCACCAAAAGACATAGTTTAAGCACTCATCTTATAAACCTAATGAGGCAACCATTTCACATAATACATTGGCTTGCTCAGGGGTAGATATACCTTATTAATGCTTTGCAATTTTTATATTGTTTGGTCCACAACAGAAAAACAAAATGGAAATGACTGGCAACATGAATGAGAAACTCTTAAAAATATTTTTATATTGTGACAGCGTTTCTGCACTTACTTTCAACGTTCTCTGTTTTTTCTCAACTCATTCCAATTTCTCAAAATGGCACTTGTCACATCAGATGCGCTCACTACATAAACAATTAATTAAGTCATATCGTTCATGCCTACTTAAAGAAAAATATCCCAATCAAAATCTTCATATTCACAAATCAGAACCTCTCCACATTCTTCATACGTGCTTGAAATATTGTGTACAACTAGTTCGAGAAAAATTCCCCAATCAATGTTTGTATTCAATCCTGTTCTAAAGTGTTGTGTTTGAAAATCCATTCAGCCTCAAGTTGCTGTCACCGCTTGAACTGATCTCCACCCCGATGGTGCGATTGCTGTCCATCAATTCTGAAACATCTTAAATCAGGGGTAGGCAATTCCAGTCCTCGCGAGCCGGAGCCAGGTCAGGTTTTCAGGATATCCACAATAAATATTTACATAAGAACATATGTTCTCATCTCAAGGAGGCAGTGCATACATATCCATCTCGTATATATTCATGGTGGTGATCCTGAAAACCTGACCTGGCTCCGGCTCTCAAGGACCGGAATTGCCTACCCCTGTCTTAAATCCTCAAATACATGTCCCAAAGACTGACAATGTTGTACCATCAGTTCCTTTAATAGGTTCCTGCTTAGATTAGATTTAAGTTCTAACATACAGGTTCTAAATGTCATCCCAATATATAATTTAGAATGGGGACAAATGACTCCATAAATTACAAAATCTGTTTTGCAATTAGAGAAATACTTTAACTTACACCACCTGTTGTCATTCGGATTTACAAATTCGTTTACTTGTAAGGTCATTGCACAGATCCTACATTCTCCACATTTAAAGTGCACAACAATCCAATTCTGTTGGGCTGAGAATCTCCTCTGGATTTTTACCTCTTGAAAACTGTCTTTAAAATAAGAATGTGGCTTAACTACCGTAGGTCTCATCTTTTCTTCAAAATGTTTGATATATTTGAGTATAATTTTCTGTTTGATCTTTATTCTGACTGTGCAATATCAGTTCTCTATTATTGTATCTTGCCTGCTTGTATGCCTTATTCAGCACTTTCTCAGGGTATCTCTTGATCAATTTCAATTTCAACTTTAAGTTATTGGCATGGCAGGGCATAATCAAAAATATGTCTAAGTCCGATTCAGACATATGGTACTAGACGCTCAAAGTCGGCAGTGAGAAAATGTCCAATCTCGAAAAATATGTCTACATAATACAAATACATCTTCAATGAAGCATTTCAAACTATAAAACTTTGCTGAATGTTGCACCCACTCTTATTCAAATGTGGTCATGTATAGACTAGCAATTGATGAAGCAAAAGTTGTTCCCATTGCAACTCTGCTTATTTTCAAATACAGTAGAAGCAAACAGCACACTCACCCAACTGCCACCAACCCCAAAACATCAGCAGCAGTGGTCCTGACCCGCCATTGTCCCTCACTTCTTCCTTCTAGCCCTGAAGCAGTTGCATCAGTGGTCCTGACCTGCCAACCCCATCCCTCCCCCCTTCCACCAGCCCTGAAGCAGTTGCATCAGTGGTCCTGATCTGCCAACCCCATCCCTCCCCCCTTCCACCAGCCCTGAAGCAGTAGCATCAGTGGTCCTGACCTGCCAACCCCATCCCTCCCCCTTCCTCCAGCCCTGAAGCAGTTGCATCAGTGGTCCTGACCTGCCAACCCCATCCCTCCCCCCTTCCACCAGCCCTGAAGCAGTAGCATCAGTGGTCCTGACCTGCCAACCCCATCCCTCCCCCTTCCTCCAGCCCTGAAGCAGTTGCATCAGTGGTCCTGACCTGCCAACCCCATCCCTCCCCCCTTCCACCAGCCCTGAAGCAGTAGCATCAGTGGTCCTGACCTGCCAACCCCATCCCTCCCCCCTTCCACCAGCCCTGAAGCAGTAGCATCAGTGGTCCTGACCTGCCAATCCCATCCCTCCCCCCTTCCACCAGCCCTGAAGCAGTTGCATCAGTGGTCCTGACCTGCCAATTCCATCCCTCCCCCCTTCCACCAGCCCTGAAGCAGTAGCATCAGTGGTTCTGACCTGCCAACCCCATCCCTCCCCCCTTCCACCAGCCCTGAAGCAGTAGCATCAGTGGTCCTGACCTGCCAATCCCATCCCTCCCCCCTTCCACCAGCCCTGAAGCAGTAGCATCAGTGGTCCTGACCTGCCAACCCCATCCCTCCCCCTTTCCTCCAGCCCTGAAGCAGTAGCATCAGTGGTCCTGACCTGCCAACCCCATCCCCCCCCCCTTCCACCAGCCCTGAAGCAGTTGCATCAGTGGTCCTGACCTGCCAACCCCATCCCTCCCCCCTTCCACCAGCCCTGAAGCAGTAGCATCAGTGGTCCTGACCTGCCAACCCCATCCCTCCCCCCTTCCACCAGCCCTGAAGCAGCAGCATCAGTGGTCCTGACCTGCCAACCCCATCCCTCCCCCCTTCCACCAGCCCTGAAGCAGTTGCATCAGTGGTCCTGACCTGCCAACCCCATCCCTCCCCCCTTCCACCAGCCCTGAAGCAGTTGCATCAGTGGTCCTGACCTGCCAACCCCATCCCTCCCCCCTTCCACCAGCCCTGAAGCAGTAGCATCAGTGGTCCTGACCTGCCAACCCCATCCCTCCCCCCTTCCACCAGCCCTGAAGCAGTAGCATCAGTGGTCCTGACCTGCCAACCCCATCCCTCCCCCCTTCCACCAGCCCTGAAGCAGTTGCATCAGTGGTCCTGACCTGCCAACCCCATCCCTCCCCCCTTCCACCAGCCCTGAAGCAGTTGCATCAGTGGTCCTGACCTGCCAACCCCATCCCTCCCCCCTTCCACCAGCCCTGAAGCAGTAGCATCAGTGGTCCTGACCTGCCAACCCCATCCCTCCCCCCTTCCACCAGCCCTGAAGCAGTAGCATCAGTGGTCCTGACCTGCCAACCCCATCCCTCCCCCCTTCCACCAGCCCTGAAGCAGCAGTCTTCTAATTTCCTACAGTCTTTCTGCAATTTTTCACAGTCCACATGTGTTTTAACAACTTTGAATAGTTTTGTGTTATCGGCAAACTTAATCACCTCACTTGTCATTCTGATTTCCAGATCATTTCTAAATATGTTAAATAGTTATAAATATGTTATAAAAATGTTAAATAGTGCCAGTCCCAGTTCAGATCCCTGTGGCACTCTGATACTCACCTTCCTCGAGAAAAATGGCCATTTAACCCAACCCTCTGTTTTCTGTCCTGTAACCAAATCCTAATCCACAACAGAATATTCCCTCCTATCCCATGACATTTTCATGTTCTCAAGAGTCTCTCACGAGAAACTTTGTCATCAACCAATTCACCTTCAAAGAAACGTAGGACTTCCCTTGACTGAATCCATGCTGGCTCCGTCCCACACGTCCCTTTATTGGATTCTTTATAACACTTTCCACTATTTTGCCCAGCATTGAAGTCAGACTTACTGCTATTAACATTAACATTCGCGTTCCGTCACCTGCAACTGAAAGCTAAACACTATCAATCAATAATCACACAACTCAGTTTTATTGGAATAAATATTTGGCCGCGGCTTTATTATCTTTCTGAATATTATCACCACTTACAATACAATCCGTGTCCAAAACCAACAAACCCCCAATGCATATTTCACACACCCCCAGGGAGCTATTCAATGTCAAAACTAGCTCCCATTAAGTCTTTAAATTTATAACATCCCCCCAAACCTGACCCACTGTGATGCCACGCCATGCTTCCCCTCGCAGCGGTGTCACCTAAGAGTGTTACATTTATTTATTTATTTATTAACTGCTCATCACCCAGATCCAACTGGGCCAAACACCATTTTCCACCCTGCTCAAAGCTGCAACCGCCTCTCCCAACCCCCAAAACTCAACCAAATCCACCCAAGTCCACATAAAACCTGTAACCCCCCCCCCCTCCCAAACACTGACATAAAAACCTACCACCAACATACATGGGAGGGAGGGAGACTATTCTACTCTACCCCTTACCTCACAGAACTCCCTCCAACCTGTCACAACATCCAACCAATTCTGTGACTGCTCCACCCCATCTGGTGTTCTATAATTTCCCAGATCATCCTTGGAACCTGTTTAAAAAAATCAGGTTTACATTGGCCATCCTCCAATCTTCAGTACTATGGATGATTTTAATAACAGGTTACAGATCACTAACAACAGATCGGCAATTTTATGTTTGAATTCTTTCAGTACCCTGGAGGGCATACCATCTGGTCCTGGTAATTTTCTACTCCATTTTGTCTATTTGGCTCAATAAGTCTTCCAGGTTCACTGAGAATATTTTCAGTTTTTTTGCAATGTCACCCTTGAAAACCATTTCTATTACAGATAGATCTCTTACATCTTCTTCAGTAAACACTAAAACAAAGAATTTATTCAGTCTCTCCGCTATGGCCTTGTCCTACCTGAGCTCTCCTTTTGCACCTTGATAATCTAACAGTCACACCGATTCCCTCATAGGCTTTTCTGCTTCTGATGTACCTGAAAAAGTTATTATTATGAGGTTTTGCTTTTGTGGTGAGGTTTTTTTTCATATTCTCTTTTAGCCTTCTTTATCAGTGTTTGGTTTCTAACCTGCCAGTGCTTATGTTGCTTCTTATTTTCTTCATTTAATCCTTTTTCCATATTTTTGAAAGATATTCTTTTGGCTCTAATAGCCTCTTTCACTTCTCCTTTAACCTTTCTGGCTGTCGTTTGCTCTTCTTTTTGTCTGTATTAATATGTGGAATACATCTGATCTGGGCTTCCAAGATGGTATTTTTAAATATTGTCCATGCCTGATTCTCCCCCCCCCCCCTTTTTTTTTTTTAACCATGAAAGCAGTTTTTAGTACAGGCTGGGGCAATGAATGCTCTGAGCTGCTCTCGACACTCATACAGTTTCTGTGAGCATCGAGAGGAGCGCAGAGCATTCAGTGCTTTTGTGGTTTTGCAAAAGTGAGGGTTAAAGTCCTAACCTTTGTGGCTGATTGTTTTAGTTAATCATTTTTCCCATTTTATCATAGTCACATTTTTGAACATTAAATGCTGCTACACTAGATTTCCAGTGGATCCAATATCATTACCTCTCATACTAAGCCCTGCATTGCTCTAAGGATCTAAAATGACTCCCTCTCTTATTGGATCCTTGCTGCAAGAAGCTGTCATTGTTACATCTAGGAATTTGACTTCCCCAGCACTCCCTGATATGACATTTAACCAGTCAACAGTGGGGTCATTGAATCAGCCATTATTATACCGTTGCCCCAATTTGTCTGTTTTTTTCATTCCTGTTAACATTTCATGGCATTTAAGGTGACCTTGTTCCTCTCAGCTTACTGAAACATATTACTTAAATCAAGTTATTGCTTGCCTAGGCGTTCTGCAAGCGTGTAAAAGTGAGCAATTATTACGTAATCCAGTGGACACTTTCAAGCTAAAGAAAAACACAAAAAAGTTAATTCTTACAGGAACTAGCAGTGGTGGTAAAGGACACTTTGTACCAAGCAATATGTAAATCTCTAAAGAGCAGGCCTGTCTGTTGTGAAATCCTCCCACTGACAATCTGCCTCAGGGAGGGGGGAAGGGGGCTTTCTGTACCCTCTTGCTTACAGTTCGCAGCAGCAAAGAGGAGCTGGAGGGATGAGTGTGGGCGACAACAGAATATGTGCAGCAACTTTTCTTGGGAAGTACAGCGGAGGTGTGAATCCTGCCATGTCTCCTCTCTGGATAACACAGGAACAGAAACAAGAAACAGCATAAAAAGAACTCAAGTTTTGTTTGGCTGTTTAATCCAATGGAAAGCGTGAAATGAAAGCTGAATCATGCAGTGCAAGGCAAAGTCCTGCGACTGCAGAGGGAGAACTGAAAGGTGCACCCAGGACAGTTGAGAAGGCAGAATAAGGAAGAAGAGAGTCTGCTCATAATTTTGTGTGGGACTGGGGGGGAGAGAGGAGAATATTCCCTCCCAGTAGCGTACCTAGGGGGGGGCGGTCCACCCCGGGTGCACGCCCCAAGGGGGTGCACAGGAGAGAGCTGAGTGTTCTCCTTAGGGCCTTTCAGCTGGGCGGTCCGCCCGGGTAATTTAGATGACCGCCCAGCTAAATTCTGCTGCCTCCGCTGCTGCTCAACATAAAAAAAAAAAAGCCGGCTTGAAGATTTCACCTTAGCCCATAGCAACTTATGCTCCTGGGCTTTAACGTGTGTGTGCCGGCTTCCCTTCTCTTCCCTCCGAAACCGAAAGTTATGTCCGGGGGGGGGGGGGGAGGGAAGAGAAGGGAGGCCGGCGCAGGGAGCCTATGAGCGTCGAGAGCAGCGTGGGGCATTCAGCGCAGCTCCCTGTGCTAAAAACCGCTATCGCGGTTTAGTAAAAAGGGAGGGGGAATATTTGTCTATTTTTGTATAGTTGTTACTGAGGTGACATTGCATAAAGTCATCTGCCTTGACCTCTTTGAAAACCCCCGGAATATAAATGATAATTAACATTTTCTCTGCGTACAGCGTGCTTTGTGTTTTTTAAATTTTATTGTTGGTAGATCATTTTGACTTGGTCACAAAGGTAAGGGGGAGGGAGGGAGGGGAGCTGCTGAAAGACATCTAGTAATCCTTGCAGGCTTGACTGTGCAGGGAATTATTTTTGTAAAATCATGTTTTGTTATGTGACTGGCATTATTTAGACTTTAATTTCTATGAATGAATAGAATGAAATTGCTTGTTTTTAAGTGCGTGCGCTGAAGGAAAGTGGAGAGAGAGTGGGCTGAGGACACTGAAGGGAAATGGGGAAGAGAGAGTGGGGAGAAGACGCTGATTTATAAATTGACAATTGTACAGAATATTGTTTCTTTTTATACTTCAATATAAACAATTCAAGGCTTGTGTGGATGGAATCAGGTGGTTTGCGGGGATGGGGACCGAGCTTACGGGGATTAGTCCAATAAAATGGTATTTTTTTATTTCTCATTATTTGTTTCATTTTTATTTGTTAATTTGTAAAGTGGTGATTGTTATGTATCAGTTTTTTCAAATTTACATCTACTATCTTTATATTTTGCACTGTATTAGAGGACATGTGTTACTGTTTTTGTGGTGTTGCATTGTATCCAGGGTCTGGTTTCTTGGCGGTTCAGTTTAACTTTTGTCTACATATTTCTACTTTTAGTTTGTGGCGGTTCAGTTTAACTTTTGTCTACATATTTCTATTTTTAGTTTGTGATTATTCCATATTGGGCGAGGGTGCATCTCTGTTCTGTGTGGACATAGTTTTCAGTTGGCATTGACTACAGGATCAATTGACTGTGCGGGATCTGGCTTGTTTAGTTTTACAATGTATGTGTTGGTGTTCTAGTGCTCACTGCAGTGTTTAAGATGCTGCCTTTTCCTAGGTACACTCTTGTTGTGCGATATGTGGATTGTTACTAAAAATCATATTTTTCATATAGATTGGGGGGGTGGGTGTCAAAAAATGATGGGCCCCGGTTGCCACATACCCTAGGTACGCCACTGTTCCTTCCCTGCCTGTTTGGCTTCCTTCATGAATTCTGCTACATCCAGTACCAACGGGGGTCCCTTTCTTGTGTGGGGCGCCAACGAGGTCTACACAGTTGTGTCAAGGGCTTAAGCTGCTTCTTGCTGAGGTTTGTGTTCTGTTTGAATCGAGAGCAAGAAACAATTATTAGCAAGTACACAGACAGAACATTTACTTTGCAGAAAACAGATAAATTAAGTTAAAAGAGCAAAATGTGCCTGAGGGAGCAGCAGTTTTAGAAGATAGCCCAGAATCTTAGAGTAGAACAAATGACCAGAGAGCGTTTGAAGCATCTGAGGATGGAAGGAATCAGTCATTATGCAACAGTGTCTCCTACTGGCTAGAAAAGTCCAGAGTGTCAGTTCTGCACAGAACTAGGATCTAAAGTTCAGAATGGGGGATGGAATCACTAGATGGCCGAGAGGAGGATTAAAAACGAGTGGAAACCATAACAGCAGCAAGTTGCAATCGAGCTGGATGCCCAAATGTGAAAGAAAAAGAGGGTAAATGAATAGCTTGATCACAGGTTTAGCCAGGAAGGTCATAATGGGGTCAAGATTCAGCAACTCCAGATCCCATGAAAAACTTACTGGTATGCCACGAGTGGTTTCAAAGCTTCACGTGCTGATTTTTGTGTTATTGTTTTTTATTTAGAACTTATTGAAAGAAAACTAACATAATAGTGGGTAGTAATCTTAATAAAAATACTAGGAGTTACCCATGACAAACACCTAACCCTGGAAAAGCATACAGATCTAATGTTCAAAAAAAGTATATCGGTCCTATGGAAGCTCCGCACCATTAAAAAATTCTTCGATGAATCGTCCTTTCGATTACTAGTTCAATCATCCATCTTGAGTACGCTAGATTACTGTAACATTATATATCTAGGAGCTTTTAACAAGCTGAGATTAATTCAGAACTCTGCGGTCCGGCTAATCTTTGGTTTAAAAAAATGGGAACATGTCACCCCATACTTCCAGATACTCCACTGGTGGAATCCAGAATCCTCTTCAAGTTCGCCTGCATCAGCTACAAAGCTGTCTTTGGGATGCTACCAACTTACCTCGCCTCTCAATTCATCCTGAACAGCCCTAATAAGAGCTCTCACAGAATAAATCTCTTTAACTACTCATCCCTGAAATCATGCCATTACAAGAAGTTCCTCGACAGAATGTTATCATTCCAGGCAGCGAAACTGAACACATGGTTCGTAAAACCCATACTCGAGGCCACTTCATACGCCAACTTCAGAAAATCTCTGAAGACCTGTCTGTTTAACAAATTCTAATCCTAATTCATGCCCAATCCCCCTCAGCTATCCTCTTCCCAATCCCCAAATCTCTAGACCTTAGACTAACTCATGTTTTTCCCATTTCGTAATGATATTCCAACCCAAATTGTTTTCCCCTTGTATCTTAATCTTTGACTATATACATCCTTTAGTTCAGTGTTTTTCAACCTTTTTACACCTATGGACCGGCAGAAATAAAAGAATTATTCTGTGGACCGGCATTGGTCCGTGATCCGGCGGTTGAAGAACATGGGGCTAAGTCGTGGGCCAGACCCTGCCCACCTCTACCCAATCTCCACCCCAGACCCGCTCCCTTAATAGTACTAATTGCACCTTGCACGTCCCGTGCCTCATCTGGAAGCCTTCCCTCTGACGTTGCAATGTCAGAGAGAAGGCTTCCGGTTCAGGCGCAGGATGCCCATAGGAGCCACTGCCTGTGGCTTTGTGCACTGAATTAGTAAGGAAGAGGGAGCTGGCTCGAAGATAACGCCACATCCATCGCACCATGGACCGGCAGTTGAAGAACACTGTTTTGGGCCTGATGCACGTGCTTGCCCTGTGGACCGGCAGGAAATTTCTGTAGACCGGCACTGGTCCATGGACCGGTGGTTGAAGAACACTGCTTTAGATTCAAACCAACTTGGTTCTCTTCCATTTGTAATTGTTCGACTTGTTTTTTTTCCTTACATCTCATTCTCTGACTGTATGTATCTTGTTGTAAACCGCTTTGAACTTATGGTATAGCGGTATATAAGAAATAAAATTATTATTTAAAAAATTATTATTATTAATAGGGTGAATGAATGTTTAACATGTTAAACGCTGTTGATGTGTTTTGGGTTTTTTATTTTCGCAATTTTTCCTGCGCATGTGCCCATCACTATCACCAGTGATGGGCATATGCAAATTTAGCAAATCTTCGCTGCTGTCCGCCAACCTTCGTTATGTTTTATTTTGTATGTTACAAAATGTTGTGTTGTATGTTACACCAATGTTACGTTTTATTTTGTATGTTAACATGTAACTCGCCCTGGATAAGGACGGGCAATAAATAAACAAACCTTATTAGCTTGCACGATTTTTTGAGAATGACTCTCTTTTTTTAATAAAAATGGCTGCGTTAGCAGACCATCACTTTTTAACACGTTTTTTTGAGAATCCTGGCTTAAATGAGTCCCATTTCAAGTCAGTGGCCTCCGTTTTTATTCATGAATCCAAGTATTTGATATTCTCATGGCTGTAGAAAAAGCCAATGAGCCTATGTCATCTGTCCTGTTCTTGCTGTCTCCTGTCTGGCAGCTGCCACACCCTATTAGCCTGGGTAGATGAATCTCCCAAATATCATCCTTAGTCTGACATCCAACTTCTCCACTCTGTCTCACTACCAAGCGTTGAAATCATCGAAAACACACAATTAGAAAGGTCTGTCTGAGCATCAACTTCCCATAACACCTGTAACACCTGTAAAAAGATACTGTGGGATTCCATTAAAACCATAATGAGAAAAGCCTATAGAAAATGTAGGTAGGGGAATTTTTTAAACTAATTAATATTTCCAGTGGGTCATACATTTAAAGTGAGTTTCCAATAGGGCTGGAAGAGACAAGATGAAATAAACAGAGGCTTTTGCTCTTGAAAGAAAAGCTTTAATGTGGCTTCCAGGCACCCTGCCTTTTGTCTGACAATTTAAAGGGAAGAGTTTACAGTTGATTACATTCAACCATTCCGCCATTTTATCATTCTGGAATTGCCATCAGAGCTGGCTATATTGGTGACACGCTACAATTAAGTAGAAAAAAGGATTAGGACAGAAGCCAACTTTCACCCATCACATAGTAGGAAACAAACCAATCAGTCAGATTAAATTACAGCCAACCCAAGACATTGTACAGCTTAATAGAAAATATATCAAAAAGGCTACAAAGAACCCCAACAAAACCCAAGAAGAACAGTCTCTCCAGCGTCTCCCCGAAGGTCTGCGTAGAGAAGAATTATTTAATAATGATTTAAATAATATTCAAGTTCTCTTGCATATGTTTCAAGCTGGTTTGGGGACTAGCTCCTACATATTTGCTATCTCATTTCATATTACACAGTCCCATAAGACAAACCAGAAACTGCAATCTATTTGCATATCCAAGCATTACCGGCTGTAAATACAAAACCTTCCTGGATAGAATTTTTGATGTACTAAGCAAACAAACAACAACACTGGCTAGAAACTACATCAATGGAGCTAGACTGACCTACGACGCTTTTAGAAAAGTCATAAAAACTGCCTTATTCGACAGATATATCACCTAAACAGTAACTACACCAAACACTAAATACAATTCTATTATTTCTAACATGTCCCCTCTGAAATACTTAACAAACTGTTTATTGTAATTTCTCTGAATTCACTGTAATTTCACTGACTATCTGCATACTGTAACTCGCTGTTTGTCCAGCTCTCTTAAGAACATAAGAACATAAGAAATGCCCCTGTTGGGTCAAACCAGAGGTCCATCGTGCCCGGCAGTCCGCTCACGCGTCGGCTCCTCAGGTCCACGACCTGATAGTGCTCATACCCTAAAACTGTCATACGCTTTTCGCTTATGTCCTGTAGAGTGACCTTCTATCTATACCCTGTAATCCCCTTCGCTTCCAGGAAGTCATCCAGTCCCATTTTGAAACCCAGTATTGTACTCTGTCCTATTACCTCATTTGGAAGCGTGTTCCAGGTGTCCATCACCCTCTGAGTGAAGAAAAACTTCCTTGCATTCGTTTTGAATCTGTCCCCTCTCAGTTTTTCTGAATGACCTCTTGTTTTTGTTGTCCCCGCTAGTCTGAAGAATCTGTCCCTCTCCACCTTCTCTATGCCTTTCATGATTTTATACGTCTGTATCATGTCTCCTCTCAGTCTCCGCTTTTCCAGGGTAAAGAGCCCCAGTTTGTCTAACCTTTCAGAATATGAAAGGTTCTCCATTCCCCTTATCATCCTGGTTGCTCTCCTCTGGACCCTCTCAAGCATCGCCATGTCTTTCTTAAGGTACAGTGACCAGTATTGGACACAGTATTCCAGATGTGGTCGCACCATTGCTCGATACAATGGCAGGATAACTTCCTGTTCAATGTGAACTGCCTAGAAGTTGCACGATTATTGACGGTATAGAAGAATAAAGTTATTATTATTATTATTATTATCATTATTAAAAGATCATTTGGTCATAATGGAAAGGGGAAGATGGCATTAGCTACAAAATTAAAAAAGCGCTCTAATCGATGGTCCTTCACAGAACGTAATGACCATGTTAGACAGAATGGAATGGGGGAAAGGGTTGAATAGGATGGAATTCCTGTTTGAAGGGCTCTACATATATTTATTATTATACCACAACATCCATCAGTTCTGCATGATGTACAGAAAACATACATAAAAACTATTACATAGAAAAAAAAAATGACATAATGCACAGATCAATCATTAAACTCACCGATAACTACAGTCAAACAATATAGTCTTCAGATGTTATTAAACTGCAAAATCCTTGGCCGCCCAGTGATTCCATCCCCCTCCCCCATAATACTACTACTGGCAAAGCATCCCATAGGCAAAAACCCTGAATTGAGAGCATCGAGCGTCGAATAGTCAACGGCTTCACAAAGTTACCACCTCGGCCTGGGCGCTAAGTGCTCTGACACTCCTAGGAATTCTTTGAGCATCGGAACAGCATCAGAGCATTTGGTACTTTGGGCCACTACCATGGCTTAAGGGTCCTTTTACTAAGGCATGCTAATAAAATAGCGTGCCTTAGTAGAAGGACCCTTTAGTAAAAGGGAGGGGAAGTGATTTCACCTCTAGCAGCAATTTCTACTTGTAATAATAAGCAATTCGTCTTGATTTCTGTATTGATTAGGCAACCGATAAGATTGCAACAGTAAAGGAGTCACTTGAAAGATGCAGAGCCGATTTTGTAACGTCTGAAGCCTTTTCAAATTGCTCAGTGCAATTCTAGCTTTATGTGGTAGCCCAAAGCTGTTTAAGTTCTGAAGAGCAACTTAACCAACTAAACTTTAGCCTGCTCCAGTAAACTGCATATTCAATAAGAGCTGCCATACTGGGACAGACCGAAGGTTCATCAAGCCCAGTCTCCTGTTTCCAACAGTGGCCAAACAGAGAGAAACCCAAAGAGTACCAATATTCCAGAGCTGAGATTGTGATGTCATAATGCCTCAGAGCCAACCTCATCAATGATGTCACAATGGCTCCATTGTTTTACACTTGGCTCACATAAGAACATAAGAGCTGCCATACTGGGACACACCCAAGGTCCATCAAGCCCAGTCTCCTGTTTCCAACAGTGGCCAAACAGACAGAAACCCAAAGAGTAGCAACATTCCAGAGCTGAGATTGTGATGTCATAATGCCTCATTCCACCAATGCCTCAGAGCCAACCTCATCAATGATGTCACAATGACTCCATTGTTTTACACTTGGCTCACATAAGAACATAAGAGCTGCCATACTGGGACAGACCGAAGGTCCATCAAGCCCAGTCTCCTGTTTCCAACAGTGGCCAAACAGAGAGAAACCCAAAGAGTACCAATATTCCAGAGCTGAGATTGTGATGTCATAATGCCTCAGAGCCAACCTCATCAATGATGTCACAATGGCTCCATTGTTTTACACTTGGCTCACATAAGAACATAAGAGCTGCCATACTGGGACACACCCAAGGTCCATCAAGCCCAGTCTCCTGTTTCCAACAGTGGCCAAACAGACAGAAACCCAAAGAGTAGCAACATTCCAGAGCTGAGATTGTGATGTCATAATGCCTCATTCCACCAATGCCTCAGAGCCAACCTCATCAATGATGTCACAATGGCTCCATTGTTTTACACTTGGCTCACATAAGAACATAAGAGCTGCCATACTGGGACAGACCGAAGGTCCATCAAGCCCAGTCTCCTGTTTCCAACAGTGGCCAAACAGAGAGAAACCCAAAGAGTAGCAATATTCCAGAGCTGAGATTGTGATGTCATAATGCCTCATTCCACCAATGCCTCAGAGCCAACCTCATCAATGATGTCACAATGGCTCCATTGTTTTACACTTGGCTCACATAAGAACATAAGAGCTGCCATACTGGGACACACCCAAGGTCCATCAAGCTCAGTATCCTGTTTCCAACAGTGGCAAATCCAGGTCAGAAGTACCTGGCAAGGTCCTAAAAGAGTAAAACAGATTTTATGCTGCTTATCTTAAAAATAAGCAGTGGATTTCCCCAAGTCCACCTTAATGTTAATGCCTAAGCCCAGACCTTGATCAGCATTGAATATCTGGGAATAACGCTGATGGCTGAATATTGATCCCTTTGTGTGTAAATTGTGTTAATATGTGTAAAAAGTCTTATTATCCACCCCTCCCCCTTTCAGGGCCAGAGAAGGAGAGAGATTCTGATCAGAAAGTGATTTTTCTTTCTTCTCCTGCTTTCCCCCCTTTTCTCTTTTTACAGGATTTGTCTAAAGCATGCTCAGTTCCGGCCGGGGTTTTGATTAGATCACAGACAAGACCCACAAAACGGTGAGTGTATGAAACAGTTTTCTGCTTTGTAATTTCCATGGGATATTTTCCCAGAGGTACTGGAGGATCTCCAAGGCTAAAGCTGCAAGCACGATAAGGAGGTGTTTTTGTTCAGGACTGATGGGTGAAGATTCACGTTTTGCTTGTGCTCAAGGTGCCAGAAAACAAAGGCTTTCCAGCAGTTCTTTGGGTAGATCGGACTCACTGTTTACCTGGTGAATGGGTGCTTTACTGGTGCACTGACTCGTTGATTATGGTAGTTAAGCTATGTGATTAGTTATTAATGAGTGGTTAGGCCCAACTCTCTAACTGGTTGATGACACACCTAAGAGGAGGATAATTTTCACTGCATTTACCAGTAACTAGCAATTTATGCATGTAAATGAGCTCTCTGATGACTGCTCTCCCTCACTGCATGTTGTTCCACCATGATTTGGCTGCCAGGAATTGATAGAGATGCCATCAAGTGTAACTTTAAATTCTGCTCGCCTACTTCTGTGTATAGGCTTGAAGCCTAAGTGGCTTTATGGGCTCAGAATTGACAATAAGCCCAGGAAAATCAAACGTGTGAGGTCTAAGGAGATCTGAGGGAACGGGAGGCCTTTCTCAACCAGTGGGGAGTTTGCGATGGGGAAGACTAAAGGTCTTATGAAAAACATGGATGTGGTAATTACTAGCATGATGGACACTTTTGTAAGGCTTGACTTAGTTTCATCTTCCCCAACATCCAGTGGAATAGTTGGCACCATTAGCGGTGATATAAAATCCTTAAGTCCAGTCCCTCACTCCCCTCTTCCTTCCCCTCATGGGAAGTGCCTCAGCCCCTACCTGCCTGGCATTTCATGCAGAAGCACTAATCTTCAAACCACTACAGCCGTGAATATATACTGTATTTTAGGGACGACGATGAAACCGATTTACCCTAACCGTTTCGACTATTATAGAATCAAATAGCAGATTTTCAAAGTTAAAATCTGAATTATTCTCAGGTCAGTTTGGAGGACCTGTTTATGTTGCTCTTGTATCTTTATTAAAACTTTATACGCGTCTAGCTTCATTGGATTGTGACAATTAAATTGTTCAGCTAGAAAAGATCAACAGCATTACAAGTTTCAAGTTAATTAGGATTTTATATACCGCCTATCAAGGTTATCTAAGCGGTTTTACAATCAGGTACTCAAGCATTTTCCCTGTCTGTCCCGGTGGGCTCACAATCTATCTAACGCACCTGGGGCTATGGAGGATTAAGTGACTTGCCCAGGGTCACAAGGAGCAGTGTGGGACTTGAACCCACAACCCCAGGGTGCTGAAGCTGTAGCTTCAACCACCGCGCCACACACTCCTCCATTCCAATGCGAAGAGGGAAAGAGCTCTCTGCTTTACTACAAGTTTGTAAATTGTCAAGAGACATGATTGGGACAGAGAAGGAAAATGGCCAAGAGTACCTGATAGATTGTGAACCTCTGGGGTGGCTGGGGAGTTTGTGTTGGAATTGAAAAGGTAAAGACTGAACAGGGAATCTTTCCCTGGAAAATAAGCCTGAAAGACTTTGATGAGCCACAATAAATGATGCTTTCTGAATTTATCTTTTTCTTAAGTAATTTCACAAAATGAAATATTGAAAATTATTTTCTTGCTGTTTAGCATTTGAAACCTTCTCTCTGCCGCCCTTTCCCCCCACCCCACCTTCCCTTCTTCTATACTTTTTTTACTTCCCCAGCACGAGGTTGCTGCCCGCATCGGTATCGGCACTCTCTCTCTGATGTCACTTCCGGGATCCGTGCCTAGGAAGTAATGTCAAAGGGTGAGCGGACACTGATATGAGCATGTTGGTCACAACGGGGAGAGAGAAGGGGGCCCGTGCTTGGCAGGGGGGGGCGCCACTCACCCTTCTTCAACCAGCCCATCAGGACTTATTTTCTTCCCCATCCCTCTATTGCTTCTGTCTTATGCAGGCAGTACTCGTAACATCCCTGTGCCAAGTCCTCTGGATTTCCTGGCGTGGAACCACACCAAGGTCTCCCTTTTCTTACTCAAGAAAATACTGGCTGGCCTTTCAAAATGTACCATTGCAGCCATAATTGTACAAAGTTGGTTCTTCTGAACTGCAGAACGTGATGTTGAAAAGCAACGAGTTTCTCGGGAAAACCTCTCGCTAGGCATCAGGTTGCCCTATTGTTTTAACGCACAGCCAGGCCATTCCACATACAACATAAGAGGGGAAATTCTGGAAATTGTGACAATGAAATGCACTTCGGGCCTGATTCTATAAATGGCACCTACCGGCATCCAGCGTGTAATTGCTGCTCTGCACGATTGTTAATGAACCATTCTTAATGGCGCCTAAGCAGTCGTAGGCATTGGAAGTAGGTTTTTCCTGGCTAATTTACCGACACCTACCCCAAACACCTAGCGACTGCCTATTTTATGCCCTTAACCATACCTACTTTTCAGGTGCTGCTAGACGCTACGTGGATATCTGTGCACAACCTAAACTAGCAATTTAAAAAAATGGGTATTAATGGCGTGGTCAATTAATCCACCATTTAACCCATTAACAAACAATTACGTTGCATACAAATTTTAGTTAGGCATCACCAGGCATCCATGATTAGGGCTCCTGGTCACCGTTTATAGAATCAGGCTCTTACTGCCAAATTCTTTCATGGCGTTCATGCATTTTAACCCATGATAGAGTGGTAATGAAAGCTGCTTTGGTGCAGAACAGCTTTGCCCAGGTCAAGAGCAGGTGTATGCTAGCATGCGTAAGCACACCTAAAGTGCATGCAAACATGTGCATACAGGCACATGAGATCTCTTAAGGAGAGAGGAGATAAATGATGCTGCAGATGGGCAGACTGGATGGGCCATTTGGCCCTTATCTGCCATCATGTTACAATGTTTCTATAACCATAAAGTTCTATGACATCACAATGCAGCTATAAAAAGCTTTAGCCTATAGGAAGAGGAGATGCAAATGTTAAGTCTTAGCCAATAGGGAGAGGAGGAGATAGTGGATGCTGCGGATGGGCCATTTAGCCTTTATCTGCCGTCATGTTTCTATACGTGCCAGTTTGTGAGGTCATCCAAGTGCATAAGTGAGTTTTTTCTATAAATAAGTGTGCATAATTTAGTCTATAGAAGTACCCTTAAAGAGCTTATGCTATGGTTTTGGACTTGATATCGTGTCATTCTGTTGTACAACCGAAGCAGTACTTTCTCTGTCCCAGGTCACAGGCAGCTGCAGTGGGGATTGAACCCAGTTCCCCAGTCCCTTGCACTAACTCTAGTTTCTGATTGTGAATGCCAGTTTCAAATACATGAAGGGCTTTTCCGCTGGGGGAGATGTTTTGTACTTTTGCCAAAAATAGATATTTGTTTGGTTAAGGTTCTGATTTCTTCTGTACATAATCATAACAAACGCCTTAAAAAACAGAAATATCTTTCTGCAATGTATGTTCAGAGTCTGAAGCATTTTTTAAGCCCCTTCAAGTTGCAGACAATTTTATAGAATATTGAATAATGATAGTTATACATAGAACTAGCTAATAATTGATCACCAATGCCAGTTAGCAGTTCATGTAATATGAAATTATGCGTGAAAGTGGCACTTTTCTATAATTCGCTTGCGCACATTTGCATACTAAGGAGTTCATAATCAAAAGAAAAACATGTCTAAAAACCCATCCACGTCGGCACTTGAATGACCTAAAACACAAGTCGTCTAAGTGCCAATAATCAAACTGACTTTCTGGGCGTATCCAGGGACTTTTTAGACCTCTGAATCCCGCTGCGTGCCCAGAGATGAAAGGCGCGTTTCTGAAGGAGTGGTTAGAGCAGGGCGTGGGCCAACCTAGAATTAGTCATCCTGCAGGGATGATCAACTATTTCACGAGACTTCCTAGATGAAACTTATACGTTGTGAGTTAGACGATGTAAAAGTAGGTATGTGCTAAAAAGGAATCCACACACACTCTCCCAGTAATCACTGACCCCCTCACACTGCCACAAATATCAGAATAAAAATGTACATACCTGGCTCTGGAACATCAGCCCCTGCGATAGGAAAGCCTAGTAGAGCTGTATACAGGTGTCTTAAGTAGCCTGGGGTGGGGGTGGGCTAGTGAACCATAGAGAGGAGGACCCAGGCCCATAAGCCACTCTAACCACTACATTCATGGTGGAAAATGGGAGCCCACCAAAACCTTACTCTACTGCCATAGGTGCCTCCTGCAGCCATAAGGGCTATTGGGGTTGTAGACAGGTGGCTATAGTGGGTTTTGGGGGGCTCACCATGACCTATAAGGGAGTTGTGGTGAGATGTTTGTGGCACCCTTTTTGTGAAATTCACTGCAGTGCCCTGTAAGGTGCCCCACTGCTCTCTTGCCATGACTGGGTGGCCAGACCATCACAATGCTGGCCCCTCCCACATCCAAATGGTCTTGTTCTGGGCATCTGGGACAAAATTTTGGTTGAAAATGTGGTATAAAGATAGACATACTGGCGATCTGGACATAATGAGAGACGATTTTCATGAAAAAACTTTGCTCTGGCATATCTCTCTCTGCTCCCTTCATCCTGGTCTTCCCTGGTCTTCCTTCTCAATTTATTTTCTGCCTGTCTAAATTCTTTTTTACTATTCAGTCCTCAATTTCCCTCTTTCACTGTGTCTACCTATAGCTTGCCACCTCTTTCCCTCACCCCTTCCAGTAACTAACTCTATCCTCTTCCCTCAATCCTGCATGCTCCGACCCTTCCAGCGAGAGCAGCAAACCTCCCTCCAGTAGTGTCGGCTGCTCTGCGGCTTTCTCCTGCCGATGAAGCATTACTGATGACGTCATCAGTGACACGGCAGAGGGAGGAGAAAGCCGCGAAGCAGCCGACGCTACTGGAGGGAAGTTTGCTGCTCTCGCTGGGAGGGTGGGAGCGCAATAGGGACCAGGCCGGCTGTGCACCCCCCTTAAGGCTGTGCACCCCCCCTAAGGCTGCACCAGGGGCGGACCGCCCCTCCCGCCCCCCCTTGGTACGCCACTGCTCCCTAATTAGTGCGCAAGTTTTGCCCAGGTCTTATTTGCATATCGTTTGTTTCTTTCATCATCGAGCAAAATTTATGCATTAAGCTTGCATTAGAAGCTATCAACACTTGGTTCCAACTCAAACTCTTGCATCGGATCCAGTGAGACCTTCAAGCACTCGCTGCTCTGCCTCTCCTCCCACATGAGTTATTGATTGCAAAAGAAGCCCAAGTTAGAGGTGAGTGAGTCGGTGCAGAGATTCTACATCTCCCGTTGGTACCATTCTGCTTCCATCCTTATTTTAATCCAGATGAAGTAAGTTCCCCTTACAAAATCTGGAGCCCATCTAGGATTTGCTGAAGAAATAGACTATTTTCTCTCTTTCAGAAGCACCTTTTCCTTAGCTAATGCTACATCCTGCCCTGCTTCCTGAGGTGGAGTTGCCACAACTGTTCCAAAGCCCAAGAGGGGTTTAGCACGCAGATCGCTGAAACAGTAAAATGGAAGCTGGACCTTCCAACACTGCATGTGACAGCAGAGACGGAGTACAGAAATCGCAGACAAATATGCCACTTTTCATGTAATGAAGCACTGGCATAATCCACAGCTTTTGTAAGTCCTTCGTGGCTACGACTAAACTCATCTTCACATGAGCCAGTCCATGCAGGACAGCTCAACATCGACACCTCATATCGCCCTGAGGAACAGATATCAGCTGCTACAGGAAGGTCCGGAGAAAGAGCTACAAGTAGTTGTTCAGCAGACGGTTCCAACTCCGGAATCAACAGTACTGCCCACCCCTAAGAAGCGCAGAGTGGTGGTCATCGGAGATTCGCTGCTGAGGGGCACCGAGGGACCAATCTGCAGACCAGACCTACAATCAAGAGAGGTCTGCTGTTTGCCAGGGGCCAGGATCCGGGATGTCACTGCTTGCATTGACAGACTCATCAGCCCCGAGACCACTTCCCCATGGTTCTAATCCACGTCGGAACCAACCAGGCCTGAGTTGTGACTCATCTCTTATCCAAACATGCATGTGGCAAGCTAATTAAATTATATTCTCATTCCATGCTCATAAACCTTCTCAGCAAGGAGTGTAACATGCTGAGCGGAGACGGAATCAGAATCGTAATAAAATAAAATGGGTCTTCCCTGTCCTTGAGCTCCTCTCAGAGAAGAGAACGCAAACTAGCATTTCTTATGATTCACATCATCTTTCCAAAACTCCTTTCTGCAAAGTTGAATCTTCTACATTCCTTAGGAAGAAGAGGTGTTCTGCAGAATACCTGATCTACACAAGGAGCTCCTGAGCCCTGGGCTTTCTATTTTCACACCATTACACACTGTAAAATAGATGCATATTCACACCATCGGGGGGGGGGGGAGGAGGGGGGGGAGCTGTTAAGTTAGAAAGACATTCTAGAAAACAGAAACGGAGCATTTGCTATTCATTTATGCCAGGATAGAGCTCCTCCATCTCCACGGCATCTTCCTCCCACCTCATCTAATTGCGTGACAGAGAGAATCGATGCCTGGCACAAGGTGACCCCCAAATCATCCTTGAATCACAAAGCAGTTGGGGGAGGGGAAGGGGGGTTAGGGCTGCTTTCCAGCCCTTGAGGGCACCCACAAGCAGGCAGGTCCTTGGTATCTTCAGAATATGTCTGTCATAATATAGGTAACCATAACCCCTCTTTCTGTGTCCCCAAACTAGGCCCAAGCTTTGACCTTCCAGCCCAACTTGGGCCCAGAACAGCATATTGGCAAAACATGGTCACAGGCTTTTAGTAAACAAGTGACAAGTAGCTATTACAAACCAGAACCTGAGCCAAAGAGCAAATAATGAAAAATGTTACTGCTACTTTTGCAATACTGACTCCCATTATTAGATTGAATCTCAAGTAAGATTTTGATAATTGTGCTGATCTCCCTCTCGAATCTCTAGGTAACCCTGTTCACCAAGGGGGGGGCCTCTTTATTCATCCTGTCAAAAAATTAGATTGGATTTCACAAGCAACTGCTACTTCAGCTCTGGAAATAAGAGTGGGGGGGGGACCTTTTTGTGGTTTTACAACCACACTCAAAGTGGTTCACATACAGCTACTTTAAGCACTTCCCCTGTCTGTCCTGGGGGGCTCACAATCTATCTAATGTACCTGAGACAATGGGGGATTAAGTGATTTTGCCCAGGGTCACAAGGAACAGTGTGGGATTTGAACCCACAACCTCATGGTGCTGAGGTTGTAGCTTTAACCACTAGGCCACACGGAATCCTCGTCTAAGAAATTCATCTCTTCCCTTCAGCTTTTTACTTGTCAGGCTTTTTAATAGTCAGGATGTCTCAGATTATTCTTGTGATATTAATTACAAATCCACCCCACCCCCACCACTACCTCTGTTGATGGATGTGGCAGGGCCTTCATTTCTTCCCTATCCCCTTATATCTATATTATTGCATTGTTGATGAATTTTTATGAAGCAGTAAAGATTAATTTCCTGCTTCTCCTTGCCCTCTCCCATTCCCTGCTCCTCCTCTCCTCCTCCCTGTTCTGTGCTCTTCCCCCTCCCTTGGTTTTGCTTTCCTACCGGCCAGTTTAGCTGAGTAAATGCTTTTGAAATTTGTTCTCTTGGGTGTAATTTTCAAAGTCCCCAGACAGCTTTCAGATCTGAAAATACAAAATATCCATGATTTTTCTTTTTGAAAACTTATTCAGGGACTGAAAGTCATTTTCTAGCTATGGACTTTACAGCTACTTTTTCTATGGATGGCCTGGTTCCCCTGTGTAGGCCCACTCTCATCACCAGAACCTAAGCAGGGTCAGGCCTAGCTAGTACCTGAATGGGAGACCACCTGAGTGATGTAGGCTGAGGGGTCCTATGTTGGGTAGCAGAAACATGCACGGGAGATGGCAATCCACTCCATCACAGGGCAGGTTCCTCACTCTGCATGTTGCCATGAGGCAGCAGCCAACTCCTTGGCAGGATCCATCTTTCTATGGGCAAATATTTGCTATAAAAAAAAATGCTCACATAGATTTGAAAATCCCTTTTATGTATGCAGGCAGTCCCCGGGTTAAGAATGAGTTATACTTTTAAAGTCAGATTTGCATGTAGATTTTAAGATTATTGCTGCTAACCTCTGCTGACAAAAGGGCCAACTGTCCCCGCCAATGTTCCCTCTAAGGTACAGCAGGCGCAACCACTCACTATTCTTAATGTGGCTTGAATCATTCCTGAATCTGCTGCAGGAGAAGTGTAGGAGTCTAGGCCACTGGAAATACTGCTCAGTGAAATCCAATGAAGCAGTGACCGTGTTCTTAAGTATGAGTCATACTTAAGTCAGGCGTCTGTAACTCGAGAACTGCCTGTATTTCTTCCAACCTCGGCTTCTTATCACCTGTTGGAAACTGCCCCCCTCTTCCCCCTGAATTCCCACCGAGCTTAACCCACTTGACCAATGATCACCTGTACAAAGAGAAATTCAAAGTCTTGCTCCATCTATGCTGAATAAAGGTTGGCCTGTCTTCTCTATGGTGCACATTTATATACAGGGTAGGAGTAGTCTAATGGGGAGAAGAATGAGCTGAGAGGGACCACGGTAGCTTCTTTTGATCACTTGCCTCAGGGACATACTGAGCCCTCCATGGACTAAAACTATCTCCTCTGCCTGAATGTGCCCATCTTCAACAGTATCTAAGAAACTGAAATAAGTAACTCTGAGGGATACACAGTCAAATGATTTTCCAAGAATGGAAAAAGTGCCTGCGTCAGCTTCAGCGCTCTCTCTGCCGTCACTTCTGACGGCAGAGAAAACACTGAAACCGATGTGGGCAGGAAGTTGGTGGCTGCTCCCTAAGGCCCCGATTGGCTCAGGCGCCTCAGGCCCAACCTCAAGGTTCGATTCTTGAGCCTATTCTTTTTAACATATGTGTAAGCGATATTGCTGAAGGGCTGACTGGTAAGATTTGCCTCTTTGTGGATGATAACCAAAATCTGCAATAGAGTAGACACCCCTGAAGGTGTGAATACCACGAGTGAAGCTTGAAGGATGGTCTGAAATGCAAGGTCTTGCATATGGGTTGCAAAAACCCAAGGGAACGGTACAGATTAGGGAGTGAAGAGCTTATGTGCACAATAGAAGAGTGGGACTTGGGTGTGATTGTATGTGATGATCTTAAGGTAGCCAAACAGGTTGAAAAGGTGTCAGTGAAAGCTAGAAAAATGCTAAGGTGCATAGGGAGAGGTATGGCCAGTAGGAAAAAGGAGAAATTGATGCCCCTGTATAAGACTTTGGTGAGATCTCATTTAGAATATTGTGTACAATTCTGGAGGCTCCATCTTCAAAAAGACATAAAAAGGATGGAGTTGGTCCAGAGGAAGGCTACTAAAATGGTGCGTGGTCTTCGTCATAAGACGTATGGGGACAGACTTAAAGATCTCAATCTGTATACTTTGGAGGAAAGGCGGGAGAGGGGAGATATGATAGAGACGTTTAAATACCTACATGGTGTAAATGCACATGAGTCGAGTCTCTTTCATTTGAAAGAAAGCTCTGGAATAAGAGGGCATAGGATGACGTTAAGAGCTGATAGGCTCAGGAGTAATCTAAGGAAATACTTTTTTTTACAGAAAGGGTGATGGATGCTTGGAATAGTCTTCCGGTAGAGGTGATGGAGACAGAGACTGCGCCTGAGTTCAAAAAAGCCTGGGATAGGCACGTGGAATCTCTTAGAGAGAGAAAGAGATGGGCAGACTGGACGGGCCATTTGGCCTTTATCTGTCATCATATGTTTCTATGTGTAAGCAGTAGTTTAAACCCAATTTGTAAGCATTTCTTTACAGTTATTTTTTTTTTTTTTTAATCAGTTTTGGCACCATTGTGTCTCTGGATAGGGTACTAATATCTGGTAGGACACTAATATCCTTTACTCAGCAGGTCTCAGTGTCAGCCATAGTGACAGAGAAAGACAGTCCTCAGCTAAGAACTCCGATCCTGCAATTTAAAACATTACACTCTTAGCCAAAAGACTGAAAAGCACTTATTCAGTGAACTTGTGCTGCCCATCACAGTGGTGTCCTCTGTACCTGCCCTTTCCTTTTAAGAAAAAATTCACTGCACCTGGGTTCATGAACAGGGGCTTCGGCATTGCACCATGTACCAGGAATAGCCCAGCTCCCAGGCAGAAAAATGAATAAATATTCAAATGATTTTTCAATAGCACACGTCTTCCCACACAGATCTATATCTGCACCTGAACAATACAGGAGCAGATTCTGCGCAGAGCAGAGCCCGATGGAAGTGTGCGGGAGGATGAAGGAGCTTCCTTTCCAGCCTAGGCTGTACCATTTCTCTAATCCTCCCTCCTTCTTTACACAGGAACAAAGACTGTGGAGGTCATTTTGAAAGGTTGTGTGGCATTTACATGTTAAATGCCAGTTTCACAATGCCGCTATTTCTTGTGTAGCTCCTGATTTTACCACCTCTCCGATTTATACATGTAGATGCCTTAACTATGCAGTTTGGTTATATCCCATCCTCCCCAGGGAGCTCAGAACGGGTTACACATTTACATACATATTACAGTGTTTTTAGACAAGGTGTTGGCAAACATGGCATGGCAAAGCAGTTTTAAAGGAAAACCTATTCTGCACATGGTTTGGGCATCTAGGACACTATACATGAATTAGTAAACCAAGCCTCAAAAATGTAAAAAAAAGAGTGATTTCAGTTGACTCCTTCTGCACATACAGCTTTATAAAAATCCGGCACATGCGCAAAATACATCCGTATGTTGCTCCATCACTGATTCCACGTGTAAAGCTCTAAGCGGTGCAAGTCGTGCTCGGCTGGTGCCACTGGCCCCTGCTGATAACTACAGGTGTATTTCCTGCCATCCTAATATGTACATTACAAAAGTCTCCGCAGGTAGCAGAACCTTTGTAAAATACTCAATGAATCGGAGCTACATGACAGGACTGAGCTACCCGTCTACTGGGGCAATAGTGCGCTCTGTGCCCCCATCTCTAGCCCTGCTGAAGCCTCCCAGTCGTCCTTTGCACCACCATTGCTGACTTTGTCACATGCCATCACCCCTGGGTCCAAAATTTCCTGTGTATGGTTTCTTGGGCATTCTTTACACATTGCTGAAAAGGTAACTATTTGCATCCTTAAACATATTGTGCAGACTTTGCCCTGCTCTTGTCCTTCAGCTGACCAAAACCCTGATGTTCTCCTCAACATTCCCCATCACTTCTGTTCTCCGTTGTGCATCCTGGATTCAAGTCTAGAATTTTTTGCCTTACAATTTCATTGCTAAAGTCTTGTTCACTTCTCATTTCTCATGGCCCCAAAGTATCAATCATTCTATGCCCTCTGTCACACTCCTATTTCTCTGACAGTTTTTGTGGATTGCTCTGGTTGATCCTCTCCCCTATTTATGTTATCTCACTCCCTCTTCCCTCTCTTTGGGGTCGATGTCGAAAGACTTGTGATAGAGTCACACACAGATGACTTCTGCTATGACAGGCAGAAACATAACTTTGTATGGGAAGTGGGGGAAGCCTGCTGGACATATAGGAACAACGGTTGAGCAATAAGTGCATACGTGCGCATATTGGAACAAAATAAATATTAGCTCATGCACAGAACATTTTTGCAAAGCTGGTATTTAAGCGGAGAACATAACATAATAATAGCCTTCAGTTCTATGCGGTTCAGTTTACAATGCTTAATCTTTCAAGGATTTATCCAAAGTTTTCAACAGTTTCCTAAAATTATAATAAGACGAAGCATTGACAATTAAGTGACTAAACTCCTGATCTCCTTTTGCTGCCTGAAATGAAGTGTCTTTTGTCCTTAACTGGAGGAATGGCAAAAAATTGCAAGAGACTGTTGAGAGCGTCTAGAATTGGCAAATATCAAATGATCCACCATATAATCTGCTGTGAGACCGTCTAGCACCAAATTTGAATGTTACTTTAGCTTCAATTGGAAATCAGTGCAATCTTTGCTAGTAGGATGTCACATGATCTGACGTCTTTAGATTAAAAATTAATCCTACAGCAGTATAAAGATTTCTTTTGAAGACCTGCGTAATAAATGCCGTTACAATAATCCAAAGGACTGAGAATCGGAGATTGAACTAGTAATCTAAAGGAGGAAGTATTAAACTGCGTAATTTCCACAGTTTGTGCAGATGTGAGCTGTACACACATTTTTGCTTTCCCTCCCTCAGGTGTTTTAAAGTTGCAGATGTTGTTCTGGCTGGGGAAAAAAAAAAAGAAACAAAGTGATTAACCTACGATGATCAAACTGTACTGTACACATGTAAATTAATAGCTCATTTGTCTATGCATTATGTACATCAACCTTGTAGCCTGTCCTGAGCTTGTTGGGGAGAACAGGATATAAACCAATAAATTACAAAAAGGGCATAAACTCCTCTCAAGCAACCCTTCTACACTGTCTTGGACCTGGCAAACAATTTCTCATGCTGTTTCTTGCTCTGCATTGACACAGAATAATTAATGGCCTCATTGCCGTTCATTTCAACGCAATGTGTGGCCACGTCTTCTAACACCTACCCTCAACCTCTGTCCGCAGCGATCAGCCAATAACACTTACATGCAACCCGTGGGAGCCGAGCAGATAGGCTCAGAGTAGCCTCTTTGCTAGAAACATGACAGCAGATGAAGACCAAGTGGTCCATCCATAAAATCTACTTGTCTCACATTTTCTTGAAGTCATATGCAATCCTTGTCTCTACCGCCTTTCCATGAATCTACCACCCTTTCCGTAAGAAAAGTTCTCGTAAGATTACACCTGAGTCTAAAACCATCCTATGCCCCCTCATGCCTGAGTTTTTTCTTTCAGTCAAAAAAAAAACCCACTTGCGTCTTGCCACAGAGATATTTAAATGTCTCTATCATATCCCCTCTCTCCTGCCTCTCTTCCAGAGCATTTCCAAGTGGGTAATGTGGACTAATGCTTGCTGGACAGATAGAATCAGCCTGAATAGTTGTGAGAAACGTGGGAATCTGGTGGTTTAGGCTGAGTTGAAGCAATATTTCTGAACCTCCATCACTATGATGCTGGAAGCTGACATTGTGCCCCCCCCCCCCCCCCAGTGAGATGCACAAACACAGCCTTGCTTAACATTTTACATTTCAGTGCACAGAAACAGAGCAAGTTTTGCATACGTGACTTGCTCAGAATCAAAGGCATTCTGCTTGTACAGCACTCACGTAGCGTTCTGGAGGCGGATAATGTAGGCCACCTGAAATATCAGTCAGAAGCAGCTCCCCGTGAGACAAAAGGACTTAGCATATGCATGTGCCTGCCTTCCTCCAACTAGAGAGTGGCCTGTTACAGCATTGCCCATCTAAAACGAGATTAAAGTTAGCCCTGCGCAGTCTGTTCGCACGTACAGTTCGCTGCTCTGTGAAGAGAAGGTGCTGCTGAAGGTGCAAATCTTTATTCAATAAAAACTTAATATAGCACCTGGATATAAAGCATAAAATCAGGAAGGAAATCCAACTCTACATAGGACGGAAGCGAGTACGGAGATTCCAGGAATAAGCAAAGCATCCGAGTCCCTGAAACCAAAGTCTGGTTGCATATTGTAAGCCTGAAAAGTAGTGCTCAGACTTTTCCTGGGCCACATAGTGAACAGTGGACACATATTTTGACTAATGTTGAGTAGCCATCCAATTCCTCCCATGGGGACCAGAGTCAAACTCTACGAAGACCAGTCATGACATCCTGGAATTTGGCCCTGGTGACTTATCCCTTATCCAGGAGTCCGTTTCATGAAAACACCACATTCGAGGAATTAACATGGCAAGACCATCATGTTGAAGCAGGTCCTGAGAGGGATACAGCCCCGGGCAAGGATGGCCCTAGTTTTAAATTAGACTCCTGGGGTTTTCTGCTAACCATATGAGATCACTTTTAGATGCATGATCAGGAAGAACCTGATAAGATTAAGCTTTGAGAACTAAATGTTTCCATGTTCATCACTTCATATAGAGTCCAAATTTAAGGGCTGAGATAAATTCAGACTGATTCTGGAAGGGCTGACGTTCTGAAGGTAGGAAGATGGTGCTTCAGACAGCCTTCTGTTAGTCATCGCAGATTAGTGAAGGCTTCAGGTTAATCTCTCCTCCTCAAGGCACTTTTGGTTGCTGTTGGAATGAATGGTTTCCTAGGTGACCACATGGTATATCTCTCTTCATATTATTTTCTTTATACCTAAACTGCAGAGGAAAAAGGAGGAATCGTGTACACAAGAGTTATCATGTTTACAGACTTATAATTGTTCGCAAGATTCATCGTATGCTTTTTTCATACATCGCACACTCAGTATCCCCAAGAGGAGTCCTCCTCAGTAATACAACCTCATGGATCTCAAATTGACTGTCCTCAGCTGAGCTCCCACCCTGGTCTAGACCCACAGGGGCCTCAGGCTCACTGCCCCCAAGCTGAACCCCCAACCCCCCTATTATAGATTCATGGATTTCAGACTTGCTGCTCCAAAGGTAAGCTCTTCCCCATACAACAGCCTCAGTCCCATTCTCATACCTCCTGAGCTGAACCTCACCTCCCCCTCCTCCGCTGTATTATGGGTTCATGGATTGACTCTTGATCACCTCTGGAACCCTTTTAAAAAATTGGCATTGGCCACCCTCCAGGTTTTAGGTACAATGCTTGATTTTAAAACATAGGTTCCAAATTACTAATAGATCTGAAATTTAATGTTTTAGTTCTATCAACATACCTTCTGGTCCAAGTGATTTGTTACTCTTTAGTTTGTCAATCTGATCTGGTACATCTATAGCTGCATTTGGCCTTCCTTCCACCTTTTTTAAATATATGGAATATATCTGGTCTAGACTTCCAGGACAGTATTTTTTCACATCTACGTCTGATGTAAACTATTGGCCTTCATAGCTGTTTCCGTATGCTTGGTTTATTTTTTGTGAAAAACCCAAAAAAATTATTATAGGGGCAGTAGGTTATATAACTGCAATATCAAAAAGCTCAAATGGAGCTTACCTACCAAAGAAAGCCCTAGAAGAGCTTACCTCTCTTTCACAATTATTTCACTCTTCTCTTCAATATTTAACAGTGCTTTCTCAACCAAGCAAACCAGAGAGAAGGAAAAGGCTCAGATGTTGATATGTTTGAAAGCGTCCGGGAGACTAGGACAGAATGCAGTTGCTTGGGGGATCGTAACAAGCAGTTAATTCCCCGACGCAGTGACAACCGATGCCGTGAAACGCTGACAGCATAAGAGTATAAAGAAGTTCTGGGAGTGATCTCTTGAGCATTCTGTTTAAGGAGGCTGAGTTATGAAATTAGAAACAAAAGGAAGGCATATAGAGCATTTCAATGATTTTTCAAACCTTTTATGAGACTCTTTCAAGCCATATGAGATGCTATTAATTTGTGATTGCTCTTTATCACATTATGAGATATGTTCTTTAAAAATGTGAAACACTGAGTTTTGCTAAGCATTAAAAACCAGAGGGTAGGATTTTATGCCAGTGACTGAGAAAGGGAGTTTGGAGGGATTGAATTCTTCCCGTATAAAATCTGCTCCATTGGAGCTTTTTGATATTGTTTTATTATTAATCAATTTCCTTTTTGAAAGTTAAATGCTAATGCAGTAGATCACTCTAGTTATTCAATCAAATGTGATCATTGTTATCTAATCTAACTCTCCCATTTCATTATTAGGTTCTAGCACTTGTTTACAAACACAACAACGGGTTGTTTTATTTTTTGTCTCAATAACTTGCTCAGCAATTGACAGTGATAATTTGCAATCTTTCAAGTCTGTCTACTCTATTTAAAGGTACCAGGTCTACTTTGCCTTTATTGCAATCTCTCTAATGGAATTTTTAAACTACTCTTTTGATAATATCCTTCAAAAATACTTCATTTTGAACCATCTGCTCTTGAGTGACTGTTGGCTTTATCCAGGTTCTAGTTTAAAAGGTGACATTTTGCTGCATGTTACGATCAGCAACAGCCCTACACTACCTCTGGTTACACTCAGGCTTCAATCTGCTCCCAAGGTATTCTGGATCTTACAGTCCCGATTCTGGAAAGAAACACAATAGGATGGATGTTTAAAAATAAAATTAGAGATCATGCTGGTATGATATCTCAGGCTGAGTGTAGTGGACTGCCGAATGACATCCCGTCTACTGATCACCATTTCTCCTACTGTCATTCCCACTATCTGCATATCCTCAACCTATTGCTCTATATTGTGACTGTACCTGATGCCTTCAAACATGCATTAGTTACGCCGCTCCTAAAAAAAACAAACCCTTAAATTATCGCCCTGTCTCCCTCCTCTCCTTCTTATCCAAGCTACTTGAACGTGCTGTTCACCACTATTGTCTTGACTTCCTTTCATCTCGAGCTATTCTCGACCTGCTTCAATCGGGCTTTTGCCCTCTCCATTCTACAGAAATTGCCCTTGCTAAAGGGTTCAATGACCTGCTCCTGGCCAAATCCAAAGGCCTCTACTCTGTTCTCATCCTCCTTGATCTATTGGCAGCATTTGACACTGTAGATCACTGCCTACTCATCAATACACTGTTCTCATTTGAATTCCAGGGCTCTGTTATCTCATGGTTTTCTTCCTATCTCTCCCATCGCACTTGTAGCGTATACTCTGGAGAATCCTCCTCTGCTGTCAGTTGGCATACCTCAGGACTCTTCTGTGACCTCTTCTTTTTCCTTTTACACTTCTTCCCTTGGCACTCTAATCTCCTCCCATGACTTCCAGTTCCATCTCTATGCTGACAACTCACAAATTTACACCTCTCTATGCCCAAAATTTCTACAGGAATCCAGGCCCGAGTCTCAGCCTGCCTGGCCAGCATTTCTATCTGGATGTCTCGCCACCATCTAAAATTAATCATGGCCAAGACTGAGCTCCTTATCTTTCCTCCTAAACCTGCCTCTCCCCTTCCTCCTTTCTCTATTTTGGTGGACAGCGCTCTCATCAGCTCACAACCTTGGGGTCATCTTTGTCTCATCTCTTTACTTCTATTCTTATATACAGCAGAGCACAAAAACTTGTCACTTCTTTCTATACAACATTGCTAAAATCTGGAATTTCCTTTCTGAGCATCCTGCCAAGACTTATCTGTGCTCTCCTTACCTCATGCCTGGATTACTGCAACTTGCTTCTCGTGGATCTTCCGCTTAGCCATCTCTCTCCCTTTCAATCTGTTCAGAATTCTGCTGCACACCTTATATTCTGCCAGTGTCGTTCTCCTCAAGTCACTTCATTGGCTTCCTGTCCACTTCCACGTACAGTTCAAACTGCTCTTAATAACCTACAAGATAATTCATTCTACAGCTTCTCAATATTTCTCATTTCTTCTCTCTCCCAGGAACTCCATTCATCAGGCAAATCTCTCTTGTCTGTATCTCTTTCCTCTTCTGCCAACTCCGTCCCTTCTGTCTTGCTGCATCGTATACCTGGAACAACCTGCCTGACTCTGTACATCAGGCTCCATCTCTGGTGGTATTCAAATCCAGGCTGAAAACCCACTTTTTTGAAACTGTGTTTAAGTCCTAACCCTACCAATTGGTAAAGCACCATATTTATCACTCCCTTTGTAGAAACATAGAAACATAGAAATAGATGGCAGATAAGGGCCACGGCCCATCCAGTCTGCCCACCTCAAAGACCCTCCCCTACCTTTCTTTGTGAATAGATCCCACGTGTCTGTCCCATTTGGCCTTAAAATCAGGCACGCTGCTGGCCTCAATAACCTGAAGTGGAAGACTATTCCAGCGATCAACCACCCTTTCAGTGAAAAAGAATTTCCTTGTGTCCCCATGCAGTTTTCCGCCCCTAATTTTCCACGGATGCCCCCTTGTTGCCGCTGGACCCTTGAAGCAGAAGATATCTTCTTCCATCTCGATGCGGCCCGTGAGATGTTTGAATGTCTCTATCATGTCACCCCTCTCTCTGCGCTCCTCGAGTGAGTATAGCTATAATTTATCCAGCCTTTCTTCGTACGGGAGATCCTTGAGTCCCGAGACCATCCGGGTGGCCATTCTCTGGACCGACTCCAGTCTCAGCACATCCTTACGATAATGCGGCCTCCAGAATTGCACACAGTACTCCATGTGGGGCCTCACCATTGACCTATACAATGGCATAATGACTTCCGGCTTACGGCTGACGAAACCCCTCAGTATGCAACCTATGATTTGTCTTGCCTTGGATGAAGCTTGATCCACTTGATTGGCAGCTTTCATGTCCTCACTGACGATCACCCCTAAGTCTCGTTCAGCTACCGTTTTTGTTAGGATCTCTCCATTAAGGGTGTATATCTTACATGGGTTATGGCCGCCCAGGTGCATAACTTTGCATTTTTTGGCATTGAAGCTGAGTTGCCAGTCCCTAGACCAGCGCTCCAGGAGGAGCAGGTCGTGCATCATGTTGTCTGACATTGAATCTTCGTCCGTTGGGTTGATGCCCACAACATTGCCTAGTTTGGCGTCATCGGCAAATAATGTCATTTTACCTCGCAGTCCTTCTGCTAAGTCACTTATAAAGATGTTGAATAGGATCGGGCCCAGGACCGAGCCCTGTGGCACCCCACTGATCACCTCCGTCATTTCTGAGGGAGTGCCGTTCACCACCACCCTCTGAAGTCTACCTCCAAGCCAGTTCCCAACCCATTTCGTCAATGTATCGCCCAATCCCATAGAACTCATCTTACTTAGTAACCTGCGGTGTGGTACGCTATCGAATGCTTTGCTGAAGTCCAGGTACACTATGTCCAGGGACTCCCCTACATCCAGCTTCCCCGTCACCCAGTTAAAGAAGCTGATTAGGTTGGATTGGCATGATCTCCCCCTAGTAAATCCATGTTGACGGGGGTCCCGTAGATTCTCCTCATCTAGGATTGTATCCAATTGATGTTGGATAAGAGTTTCCATTAGTTTGCTCACTATTGATGTGAGACTCACCGGTCTGTAGTTTGCCGTCTCTATCTTGGAGCCTTTCTTGTGGAGTGGAATAACGTTAGCCGTCTTCCAGTCCATCGGGACGCTGCCTGTACTGAGGGAGAGGTTGAAGAGTGCGGACAGTGGCTCCGCCAAGACCTCACTCAACTCCCTAAGCACCCTGGGGTGTAGGTTGTCAGGTCCCATCGCCTTTTTAACCTTGAGTCTTGTCAGTTCACTGTAGACACCGCTGGGCGTAAACTTGAAGTTACTAAACGGATCAATTGAGGCAACCCTTGTCTGTAGCTGAGGGCCAAGCCCCGGTGCTTCTCTGGTAAATACTGAGCAGAAGTAGTCATTAAGCAGTTGTGCTTTTTCTGAATCTTTTTCCACGTAGCCTCCGTCTGGTTTCTTAAGACGTACAATCCCTCCTGAGTTTTTACTTCTGTCACTTATATATCTGAAGAATGATTTATCTCCCTTCTTGATGTTCTTAGCTAGAGATTCCTCCATGTGGAATTTAGCCTCTCTGACAGCTGTTTTGACGGCCTTTGACTTTGTCAGGTAGTCTGCTCTAAAGTCCTGTGTTCCCGATCGTTTGTAAGATATGAATGCTTTTTTCTTCTCCTTGATGAGGTCAGAGATCTCCGCAGTGAACCACTGCGGCTTATTGTTCCTCCGCCGTTTACTTATTAATTTAACATAGCGGTTTGTCGCTTCTTGTATGGTGGCTTTCAAAGTTGTCCACATCTCTTCCACGCTATCGGTTTCTGCCTGGCTATGTAGCGCCTGGTGGACAAAGGAACCCATGTCTTGGAAATTCGTGTCCCTGAAATTGAGGACCTTGGTCAGTGTGGTAGTTTTAGTGAAACCTTTCTTAAGATTAAACCATATCATGTTGTGGTCACTGGAGGCCAAAGTGTCGCCCACCGAGACCTCTGTGACACTTTCTCCATTGGTAAGTAAGAGGTCCAGAAATGCTTGATCCCTTGTTGGGTCCAACACCAGTTGCCTGAGCCCAGCTCCCTTCATAGAGTTTAATAACCTCCTGCTGCTGCCGGAAGCAGCGGTGAGTGTATCCCAATCCACATCTGGCATGTTGAAGTCACCTAATAATACTGTGTCCCCACGCAATGTGATATTTTCTATATCTCCTATAATTTCTAAATCCAGGTCACCCTTTTGTTTTGGGGGTCTGTAGATTATGCCAAGATACAGGCATTTGTCCTTCCCTCTGGCCATATTAACCCAAAGGGATTCCCCAGTGTATTGGACATCTGTGATTCTTGTGACCTTAATGTCATCTTTAGTATATAATGCTACTCCTCCTCCCATTCTGCCCTCTCTGTCCCGGCGAAGCAAATTGTAACCCGGTATGACCATGTCCCACCCGTGGGAGTCTGTGAGCCAGGTCTCGGATATCGCCACCACATCCAGGTCGGCATTCCTTATTTCTGTTTCCAATTCCAGGATTTTATTTCCCAAACTGTGTGCGTTGACGTACGTAGCCTTCCATGTTATATTTTTGTTACATCCTCTGTAGTCCTTTTGTAGTCCTCTGTTATCTCTACCCCTTCATCCCTTTGTATTTCCCTACATAAGCAGCATGTCTGTCATAATTATACTCCAAGTTCTTTCAATCAAGGACATTCTGCGGATTTAGGAGGGCTCCCCAAAGGCCAGCATGCTTCTCCCCCATCTCCACCCTCATCCAGTGTCCCCCTGGCCTTCCTGGTTTAAACTTAAAAAGGAATTACAGCCTGAAGAGGATTGCCGGTCCTGCAGCAATTCTAACAGGCAGTGACTTGCCCAAGGTCACAAGGAGAAGTGGTGGGATTTGAACCCTAGCTGGTATAAACTCTAAACTAGTGTTTCACTCTCTCTAAGATAGGAAGCGTGCAATCAATTGAAAATCAAATGAGCAAAGCCACTGCTGTCCACTCTGGTTGTTGTTAGGAATACATTCCTATCTAGTGATCATGAATGGAGAAAGGGCCTTTGGAGACACAATGATATCAATTTAGAGGCCCAATTAATTAACCCCTAGTGACCTGAGCGACTCTTCTGTTACTGGCATTTAATTTATTGCTGCCTAGAGTATTCGTACTTCTAAACATAAGTATTGTCCACAGCGTTGGACTAATTGAGGTATTTATTACTGAACATCCTAACATAGAAAAAGTTCAATAATCCTCCGAGCTACTCTCTATGCCGACACCAGCCAGACAATCCTACAGCTGTGCTAAGCCCAGTCGTGACACTCCTGCAGCACAGGACCTGGGAGCTGAGATGTCTGTCTGTGTTATAGATATGCTGGAAGTTTCTGGAATAAGACAGAGTTCATGAATGTCTTTTGCAAGGGCAACTTCCTGGGGAAAGTCAACCAACTGTTCTTCCCAAGGAATGAGACTTGAGAAAGCTACTGCTGTCAGTAAGAAGAATGGATCCAGTTTAGACTCTTGCCAGGCACTTGTGACCCCGATTGGCCACCTTTGGAAACAGGATCCTGGGCTTAAAGAAGAGAATCTGTGTGACTGTTAGATCATCAAAGAGCCAACTAGGAGCTCAGGGAGGACAAGGCCATAAGAGAGAGACTGATGAAGATGTGGCATAGTAAACGGAGGGTAGTCCGCCCCAGGCGATGTCTTGCTGGGGGCGCTGGCACCTCTCCACCACCCCCATGCCACGCTCACGCCCTCCCTTAACTCCCCACCACCACCTCTTTAAAATCTTCGCCAGTGTGAGCAACTACTCTAGCTTCCTGCTCGTGCCGGCCTAGCTCACTCTGAACTTACTTCTGGATCACAGGGCCAGGAAGTGACGTCGGAGGGAAAGCCAGCGCGACCAGAAGACCGGAGAAGCTGCTCATGCTGGCGAAGATTTAAAGAGGTACGGGAGTGGGAAGGGAGGGAGCGAGTTTGGTGCAGAAGGAGTGGGAGGGCAGAGAAGAGGGCGTGGATGGGTTGGTGCAGGGGGGGCGCTACTGCCCCGAGTTCCTCCTACTTTGCTAGGCCACTGCCTGTACCAAAAAGGTTTTCGAGGATGACAATGTGGAAGAACTAAAATAAGATGTACTGAACCAAGTGATAAATCACCTGGACAGGATGGCATACCACTGAATGAACTCAAACATGAGATTGCTGATCTGTAACTTTTTGTTAAAATCATCATACGCAGTAGCTGAAGATTGGGTAGCCAATGTAATGCTTATTTTTAAAAAGGGTTTCAGGGGCGATCCAGGAAGCTTGACTTCAGTGGGGGCAGGATAGTGAAAACTATTTTAAAGAACAGGGTTTAATAGGACATAGTCAGAATGGGCTCAGCCAAGGGAAGTCTTGCCTCACCAATTTGCTTCATTTCTTTGAAAGTTTTCAAGTTTATTTTAAACTTTCTATCCCGCCTTAGGCAAAGCCTTCAAGATGGCTTAAAACATGTTTAAAATACACAATGTGCAGACTAATGATCCATCAAGCCCAGTAGCCCATTCTCACAGAGGCCAATCCAGATCACTAGTACCTGGACATAACCCAAGGAGTAGCAATATTCCATGCTACCGATCCAGGGCAAGCAGTGACTTCCCCCATCTCTTTCTCAATAACAGACTAAGAACATAAGAATTGCCAGTACTGGGTTAGACCTGTGGTCCATTGTGCCCAGCAGTCTGTTCATGCGGCGGCCCTTAGGTCAAAGACCAGTGCCCTATTTCAGTCTAGCCTTACTTGCGTATGTTGTATTCCAGTAGGAACTTATCCAACCTTGTCTTGAATCCCTGAAGGGTGTTTTCCCCTATAACAGCCTCTGGAAGAACATGCCAGGTTTCTACCACTCTCCTGGTGAAGAAAATCTTTGTGACATTTGTACGGAATCTTTTCCCTGCTAACTTCAGCGAGTGCCCTCTCATTCTTTCCACCTTGGAGAGGGTGAACAGTCTTTCTTTCTCTACTAAGTCAATTCCCTTCAATATCTTGAATGTTTCGATCATGTCTCCTCTCAGTCTTCTCTTCTCAAGGGAGAAGAGGCTCAGTTTCTCTAGCCTCTCGTTGTACAGTCCCTTAACCATTTTTGTTGCTCTTCTCTGGAACCTTTTCAGTAGTGCTATGTCCTTTTTCATGTACAGCGACCAGTGTTGGACACAGTATTCCAGGTGGGGGCGTACCATGGCTCGGTATAAAGGTATGATAACCTTTTCAGATCTGTTTGTGATCTCCTACTTAATCATTCCTAGCATTCTGTTAGCCCTTTTCGCCGCTGCCACCTTGCATTGTGCAGACAGTTTCATTGACTTGTCTACAAGTACTCCCAAATCTCTTTCCTGGGTGCTCTCTCCGAGTATAGGTCCGGACATCCTATATTCGTGCATACGATTTTTGTTACCGACATGCATCACCTTGCATTTATCCACGTTGAACCTCATTTGCTATTTCGCGGCCCCTTCCTTGAGCGTATTTATGTCTCTATGTAGGTCTTCACAATCCTTCTGCAGTAGCCGTGTAATGCAGCTCTGTCTGGAGACTTGCCATCATGGAATCCGAATCTGGCCACTGGGTGTCACCCTTAAGCAATGACAGCAGCTCCTTCATCTCTTCCTCCTGCACCTCAGGCTCTAAGTATCATCTGTGCGGTATTCACAGCCTCAGGCAGATCAGGAAGCTCAGGGATCAAGCTGGAGGTCTGCCAAAGGGCAGAGCACAGAACTATCAGTGAACCACCTTGCCGCTCTCTCTCTCTCTCTCTCTGTAATTGTCAACTTTGCTTATGTTCACTGCAGCTTCCCTTCATGCACTTTTCTTCCCTTTCTGAATGACATTAAACTTGTACCTATTGACGCTGGTACTGCAAAGAAGGAATATTAAAGCTGGAGAAATGAAAACTCGTGCCAATGGAAGCCACTATGCCTCACCCTATGCCTGCTTAGAACCAGTCTAGATTTCCTGCACCTAGGGTTACCAAATGTCCGGAGAAACCTGGATATGTCCTCTTTTTAGAGGACTGTCTGGGCGCCCGGAGGGATTTACCTGACAGTTTGTCTGGCTTTTGGAAGTCCTGAGCTCGGAGACCACATCTTGAAGCCTTTGAGCATGTTTGGCTGTCACCGTGATGATGTCGTATGCACGCGCGCTTGTGTGACGTCCGTGCATGCGTGAAGACTTCCAACTGCGGCCTTCGAGCTCAGGGAGGTTTGTGTGGGGGTGGGGCAGAGGAAAGAATGGGGCGGGACCAGGCATCTTCTTTTTTTTCAAAGAGGAAATCTGGCAACCCCACCTGCATCTCCTTTGCCTCCTGGTCCCTCTGCAACTGCTTTTTACTCAGATTAGCTGGACCAGGGATTGGACTTGAAGCAGAACTTATTGCCTTGTTCTGAGAAGGTTTATTTAGGACTCGGGTGTGACTTTTTCTGTGCTGAGACAGAGGGATGCCCCTGCCTGGGTGTGTGATGCCTTAGCGGGATCCCCTGTAATTGTGAAGGGATAGGCAGGGTGGAAGTTCCGCCTGTAACACAGATTCTACAAGGAAACACTCGTATGCCATCTTTCCTTCCTGAGAAGAGAGAATGTGAGACCAAAGGTCCAGGGCAATTGGAAGGTAGCTAGATAGCAAACTCCCAGTAGCGTGCTAAGGGGTGAGTGGGGGGCGCCAGCTCCCCGTCTCCCTGCTCCTTCCCCACCCCCCACTACACTGCACGCCCCTTCCCTTCACCCGTACCTCTTAATCTTCCCAGCACGAGCAACATCGGCCCTTCCTCTGGCGCCACTTCCTAGACCTGCACCTAGGATGTGGCGTCAGAGGAAGAGCCAACACTGTGGTTGCTGCTCACGCCGGAAATGTTAAAGAGGTGCGGGGGAAAGGAAGGGGTGGAGAAGAGGGCGGGGCTACGTCACTGCAAACTCCAAGGCAGGCGGCAACTGACCATAGAGCCCCTTCGTGCCATCTCAGACTAGCTTTAGCAATGCTCTGTAGGGAAACATATTCATGAGAGTCTCCCCAGACCAAACACCACCAGGCTTGGCAGGGGTCACCGGTGTCTGGGGGGGGGGCTTTTGCCACCTCTTTTCCTTCCCTGCTGAGAGAAGTCTGGAATCCAGACTCTGGATGTGGATGAGGGGTGGCCCCAAAAGGAAACAAATAAAGAATTGGAATCTGATGCTGCTCCACCAGATGGGCTCTATATCAGTTTGCGCAAAGGATGGTTTCCAAACTTTCTTCCAGCTGTGGAGATGTTTGGAGTTTTCTGGTGGTCGGAAAGGGAAAGGCTGAGCAGGCACCAAAGGTTTTCAGGTACTTGGAACCTGGGTTGGAACAGTACACTGGGCTTGAGGGACCTTCGTTCTGTCCCAATATGGCAACCCTTATGTTCTTATGTGAGCCAAGTCTAGGCCAATTGAGCCATGGTGACATCACTTTGGGTTTCTGCCTGGTACTTGGGACCTGGGTTGGCCACTGTTGGAAACAGGAGACTGGGCTTGATGGACCTTTGCTCTGTCCCAGTATGGCAATTCTTATGCTCTTAACTTTCCCCCTTCCAGTTCAATGATGTAATGAAAACTACTCGTACACCTGAAAGGTTTCATTTATCATGTGCTTCAACTCAATCATGCATTCATATCATGTTTGATTTGGCTATAAGAGTGCAAAATAAATGCTGTATACTGTACATTATATACTGCCTGCAATAAAACTTCTCATCTGGATTTAATGAGGCAAATTTGGAGTGTTTCCCCTCATGGGTTCTCGGTCTGCAGGCTACATGATGAATATTTACCACTTGTCCAAGTGGCTCAGAGTTAATCAGATTTTTAAAAGGTTATTAGTGGCTGATACTCTGTGGGCAGGTTAATTAGAAAAGAACTTTAGCTGCGGGCTCCTCATTAGTGGAAATACTTTCTGCCTCTGGCCACCCATAAAACTGGAAAAGAGAAAAGAAAGTCGGTGCCCTCTCTCCTTATCCACCCCTTAACCTGCTGGGCAGGAAGTGAGAATGGCTTGGGCGTCATTTCCAGGTCAGAGTTCAAAGTCTGTAAACTTCCACACATTTGCATTTCTTCACTGAGTTGGCTTCTCTCGTTTTGTGTTTATAAAAAGTCTTTGTTGAATGAAACACTGGGCATAAGCCAAACAAACTAGAATAAGTTATTGCCAAGATGGAACCACTCTCCTAACAGAATTATGGATCCAGAGAATTAATCACCGGCTCATCTGTCCAAAGGTATCTTTTCAGCTGAGGCAGAGTCTAGCTGTCAATTGTAATCATGTGTGCTTTGAATATCTAAAGGACCACCTGTCTGTCTTCCACATATGAGGGAGTGTTCTCCTGCTCTGCACACGGGGGACAAATTTTCCCCATCCCTGCAAGATCTCTCTATCCCCGTCCTCTCTCCTTGAGTTCTGTCTCGGTCCCTGCCCCATTCCTGCAAGCTCTGTCCTCATCTGCACAAGCCTTGAACACTTTAAAATCATAAGTGTTCAAGGCATGTGCGGTTAAGGAGGAGCTTACAGGAACAGGACAGGGACGGGACAGGGCTATTGAGATCCCATGGAGACAGGAACATTCCTCCTCCTAGTACAGGGTGCCTGTCATTGTTCTTAACATAGGAATTGACAAAAGGCTGCACATTACTACTTCTCAGCAACTGCCGTGTTGGATACATGATTATAGACTGTCCAAAATTTGGGTTGATCACACAAATACATCAAGAGGGTACCCACGAAAGTTATGGGCGATGCTAATGGTGTGAGAAAGCATTGACGGGACCTGAATGGGTGAACCCCAAACTAAATATGGAAGAAGGGAAGAACAAATATTACAAGTAATAGTATGAATGCAGTATATATCGTTATGTGTAGGGTTACCATATGGCTCCAGAAAAAAAGAGGAGAGATTGAGATATCTGGGTTTTATTTCCATTGAAAGCAATAGCAGTAAGGAAGACAATGCCCTTGTAACCTAGTATATGTAGGTAGACGCAGTAGATGTAGAAAAATCCATCTTAATGAACATAAGTTTCGTATAATTTACAGGCCATTCTAGTTCAACATTGGAGGGATTATAACCATGCTATAGGAGATACTAGATGGAGGGTAATACATCAGGTTCATATAGGGTAGGAGGATGGGAATTATGAGAGGTTAAATTTTAAAGAATAACGTTGGATTTACACATTGAAGTCAGTTACTCCCTTGGGTCTCAATAGGGCAATCAAATGGATGTCATTGGTTTAGTCTGATCTTGGGCGAGTCACTTAAGCCTTCACTGCCTCATGTACAAACTTCAGCCAAGATGTCCCCCTGTATTAAATATGGTTGTGGCATCAGTGCCTTTATCAAGGGTCTGTCTTGAATGTCTGGCACAATACACACGGCCACTCTGGGTTTAAAACTGGTGAGATATCAGTGGAAAGGTGTAAAAACTGGTGTCCAAAGCGAAGCTGAAGATCACAATTATAAAAAGCCAGAAAAGGGTAGCACAGTTGGAAGGGACCCTTCAGTAAGTCCTAACGGGGCCAGGGAAACACCTGCTGTATCTGAATATAATTCACTTTAGAGCTACCATTGAAAAGACATGAACTAAATCCAAGGAAACAACCAAAGCATCAATGGTGTACTACCTTATCAGATCTTTCCAGATCACGTCTCTGTCCCGCTGCTCCTCACTGGTGAAGGAATGTTCCCAGTTCAAGATCTCAAGTGTGTTCCCAACCTGGCACCTTCTTACCTCTGCTTTAATTCCCCTGCCTACATCCCCATCCAAAAAGACTTCACATTTCTATCTCCAAACACTTGCAATATTCTTCCTCCGAAATCCAAAGTCGCTAGCTATCTTGTTTTCACATCTAAAGCCATTTCTTCAGACTCAGCATGCATCCATATTTACCAAAATTGTTTCTTTGAAGTGGTGGTGTAGCCAGGACTGATTTTTGGTGGAGCTTGAGGTTAACATGGATGGGAATGAGATACGCTTTGAAGCAGTAACTATTTCTGGACACTATCTGCAAGAGTTCCTAGAAACCCCATTCATAATTAAATAAGTTAAGACTTATTGTCATGTCTCCTGTTATCTGTCAGCGTGTGCGATGAGCTAATGCTCTTACGTAATAAGAGATACAATCACCCTCTCATGCTTCCCACTCTCAGTCTGGAGTGTTGCAAATGTTGCCCATTTTCCCTCCATAATGTTAGCAGCAGGAAACTCGACTCTGGCATGAAGAGTCTTTGTACCCCTGTGCCGTAGGAATGGAGAACCAAGACAGTGCACTAGGGCTTATTAGAAGTGATCCATCCCCACCTAATCTCTGGTATAAATGGATCTTTTGTCACCAATACTTAAGTTTAAGAAAAATTTGATATACCACTTAAAAAATTGTCTATATAAAATCATCAGGGTGACATCACTACGACATGAACAATGACAAAAACATAGACACATTTGGAAAGGGGGAAAAAATACAATTTACGATAGGACAGTGAAATAAAAAGGTCAGTATAATGAGAGGGTTGTGCTCTTCCTTCATCGTTGTTCTTTGGTTGGAGAGTTACACATGACAGACATCTTTGAATAAAAATGTTTTTAAGTTTGCTTTAAATTTGTCAAGGGTCTCTTCCCGAAGCGACAGTGGTAGTGAATTCCAAAGAGTTGGAGCTATAACTGAGAAAATCTTTTTTCTGGTGGTATCATAGGAAAGGTGACGTAGGGAAGGAATATTCAAGATCTGAGTGTAAGGAATGATTAACCTGTCAATGAATCCTGGGGAATGTAGTACAAGATTTTATAGGTGATTCTGTGAGTAAGTGCGATTTTATTAGAAAGAGGTGTAACAAGATCAAATTCACACAATTTCCCAAAGCCCTCAACCTCTTACACCCCTGCTCTGATCCTGAAAAAGGCTGTTGGTCTCAGAGAGTAGAGTCTTTCTGGATGAAAGATGCTCTTTGCAAAGTTACGAAGTACCAATGGGAACTCCTTCTGCGCTGCTGTTGCTGAACCCACATTCTGTATGTGTCTCAGAGAAATTAAAGCCTCTTGGTTGTTAGAGGGACTCGAGAAAGAGAGTGATTTGTGAATTTTTTTCTGAAAGGTTGCGAGCTGACATTTATGCTGCGAACTGCAGAGGGCTGCAGGGTTAGAAATGATTTTAAATAAGGCTAAGAGGTGGGATGCAGGATGTCTGATAGTCTCACCCCAAGCAAAGCCAGTAAGAGGTGACCAAGGCATGGCATGGTATAAGGTGCACTTTTGTAATGCTGAATGTTTTATCTCTCTCCCTAATATCCAAAGAGAATATGCTGGCTGCCCTTCTTCAAAAGCAGAATGGAGTCGGAGAAAGTTCTAGTAATGCGGGTTTGAACAAACTTTGCCTGTGAGGCTTCCCAGGGATGAACAAGGAACACGGTGGTTTGTCTGGTTGCCTTCAAAGAAGGAAGTGGGATCTGGGTCACCTTCAGACTTCCTGATGAATATTTATTTGCCATATTATCCCCCCCTTTTACAAAACTGCAAAAGCGGTTTTTAGTGCAGGCCGGCACGCTGAATGCTCTGCGCAGCTCCCTACACTCATAGAGCCCTGTGAGCGTCGGGAGCAGCACAGAGCAGTCAGCTGGCGCTATAAACCGCTTTTGCAGTTTTGTAAAAAGGGAGGGGAGGGGTTGTTATTTCTTCTTATACTGGACTGGTAAGAGAGATCTGAACCTGCAAAGAATGTTTTTTCTGTAGCACCAGTTGACTTTTTGGCACTTATTGGTGTTTTATGACTGGAGTCTGCCCACCCTACATGGACCCTTGAGCCCATCAGCTCTGTGTATCTGCTTTCTCATGCCCTCCCCCTTGTACAGATCTCATCAGCTGCTTCTTTCTGCACAGATCCTGAGCTCTCCTGTGATTGTTTTCATGCATCTGGAGTGTTTCCCATAGGATTATAAATATTTGTGAACATTGATGAAAAGTTGACAGAATATAGAAATCAGCGCACGTCTATTACACTCTTCTCTTTTGCCATTTTTTCTCCTTCCCTGCTGTCTCCCTCCTTGTCCATCCTTTCCCTTCTTCAGCTGCTGTCCTCCTCACTCTCTTGTAGAAAAATGTGATAGTGATGCATTATGATGCCGTCTCTTTATGGAAGAGAGAGAAGGATGATCGTCAGAGGAATTTAGGATCTGTGATTCCTACTTTTCCGTTCCACTTTGTCCCACTGTCTCTTCCCCATTCCTAATCTGATTCACTGGGGAATTCAGAAAAAGTGGGGTCCACATAGCTCCTTTGGACGGACTTTGCTTGCCAGCGTTACATAAATTATCATCTGCCATCATAATGGAACTCACGGTTGCTTGGCTGTGAGTTTACAGAAGGATCTGGAAAGACCTGCGCAGTTTCCCATAAAAAAAGAAGAGAAAGGGGGGGGGGGGGGCAATCAGTGCTAAGCCGCTGTGTTCTCGTGTTAGTGTGACAGACATAATTTGTTCAAAGTGTGAGCAATTAAAGGCTGTGCCAGCCCTGATGCTGGAATAATCTGTGAACAGTCTGTACCATACATTATTCAGTAATTCAAGGCCATCGAGCCCCACACAAGGTATTCTGGGGCTTATTATCCCCCAAATCTGCCGTTTCCTTCCTGAGCACAGTACCAAAATCCTTCTGTACTAATGTGTCACCTGCTGCTCACAGGTCTGCAGCCAAACTGTCTTTTTCCACTAAGGTCTATCCAAAACTCAGCTGTGTGACAGACTTCTCCTGCTTCATTACTTCTGTTAGCTTGCATTCATGGCTCTCTATCTGCTTTGAAGTTCACTTCAAGCTACAATTACTCACCTCCAAGGGTGTTCGCTCTGTTCCCCAAGGGCCTGCTCATGACCTCTGGAGGTCTTGTACTCTATTGCCCCCTCCAATTCCGGATGCCACACTTTTCTCCATTTGAGCCAGTGCCCTGACCTTGTTCGAGTCCTGTCACTTTGAGGTGTTTTTTTTAAATCCAAAACCCCAACTCTTCCTCATGAGACAATGCCTGTCCCTCAGCTGGACTGTCTCATTTTATGCACAATGCTGTGTTTTTCTAGATGGTTATAAAAAAAATGTAAAGGATCTAGTTCGGGGCTTTTATTTGCTTATCCCCAGGCCTCGCTGACAAATTTACCCATGATTTCTGGGGTAACATAGAAACATTGCAACCTGATGGCAGATAAAGGCCAAATGGCCCATCCAGTCTGCCCATCCGCAGTAACCATTCTCTCTAAGAGATCCCACGTGCCTGTCCCAGGCTTTCTTGAATTCAGAGTCTCTGTCTCCACCACCTCTACCGGCTGCTGTTTCTTTGGATTTAGCTCACACCTTTTTTCACTTGTAGCTCAAGGGGAGTTGCATTCAGAGCAGTTCTCTAACAGGGCTTGTGCAGTTATGAGTACCTTGCACATAGAAGTGCACAGAAAAGCACGCTTTTTTTATAGGACAGCACATAAGTGGCTTCTAACTGGAAGGGGCAGACACCCGAGTGGAGGCTGGAAGGAGCATAAACTCTGGGGCATCCTTTCCGCAATGGCTGGCTCGTTTGGTTGAGGTGGGGCGGTATGAACTTCAACGTGTCCCTGGGTCTGGGACTCTGGCCCACTGTTGCTATCGAGATTTGTGGCAGAGGGCGTTGAGGGTCTGTTCCAGTTCGGAGACAGTGGGCACGGAATCCTTCCCTTGATTTTTCTTCTAGAGAGGGGCTCTCTCTCTTTTTGTTTGCTTTTTCACCGGGTAGCTGCACCTGTGTGTGTGAGGGGGTGAGTATTTGGGTGTTTGGATGTCTAGAGGTTTGAGTGCAGAGTGTTTGTTGTGGTCTGCGGTGAGTGCTTGGGATTTGCGTGTGTTTATTTGGAGGGGTTTGATATCTCAAAATGTCAATTGCGATGGGCATCCGCCCATTGGGTTTTTGTACTGAGCAACATTTGCTGTCATAGTTTCCCGTGCTGTTTTCTGGCTGCTCTGTTTTATGATTACTCATTTGCAGTTGCTAATAAAGATAATATGAAAACAAAAGAATAGACTGAAGGTGTGGCTCACTGGTTGAACTGCTGCCTCTGCACCCAAAGGTTTTGAGATCAAATCCCAGTGCTGCTCCTTGTGACCCTGGGCAAGTCACTCAGTCCTCCAATGCCCAAAGCCACAAAAAGGCAGTATTCAAGACTCCATTTTCTTTACCCTTTCCCAAGCAAAATGTCCTCTCTCATTCTGAAGATATCACTGACCAATGTCCCATGGAAGGTGATCTCCCGTAACTTCCCATGTGCCCTGAGCTCCCAAAACTTTACAATTAGGTCAGTGCATCTTCTAGTGCTTTGCCCGTGGCACATATGTTCCCACCATGTTCTTTAGGGGACTGCACCTAGATCACAATTTCACAGAATTGTTGTGACTCACAGAGACAGGAAATGTGTCACGAGATACGTAGGTACAGAGCAGACACAAAATGGATGAAAGATCTGGAATTTCACTGCTAAGTTCTTTATAAATGCTTTCTTACGATATAATAGTACTCGTCAGGGGTATCTTTTCCCTCTAAATGCCCTTAAATGAATATAGAGCCCGCTGTCCTACAGGTCTGTGGCCTGAATAGAAGGCAGAGAAGAGGGAGAGCAGGGGAATCGGAGGGGGACCCTCGCAATCTGTTCAGACAGATCCAGTGTCTTGGACAGTACTGAGAAAGGGAGGAAAGAGACAATTAGTGCCTAAGGATTAAGAAACCATGGTATGCCTTCTGCACACAAAGGGATCCTCTGCCCCCTCTGCTTAAGCACCAGCAGCCTGTAATTTCTCATTGAAATGGTTTTAATAACAACAATAATTATCATAATAAAATCTGGTGGCAGAGCCTGGCTCCCTTGTACTGGGAGAGATGCTCCACAGCCCCAGTGTTAATGACGGGATCTCTGGTTATGGCTCAGATCTGGAGCCATTAAGCTGAAATGTGAAGGCTGAATGTGCATCAGAGTTCCTGTCAAGTCTAGCTCCTGCAAACTAGTTCTGAAATTGTATCTTCACCATGAAATGTATGATTCGGTTGGATTTCCAGGTCCAGCTTTAGTTTTCTAGGGTAGCTGAATCTGGCCATGCCCCAGAGCCCCCTGGTGGGGGTGAGAGGGAAGCACAGCCATTGAATAGCAGCACCACTTGGTGGCTAGACTCAGGATGTGCACATACCTGGTTTCAGAATGAGCCATGATCTGTAGTCCCTGATTAAGGAAGGTTATTTCTATGGCTGGATTAGATGGGAGCAAAGAGAAATTTTGAGCAGCTATAAATGAAACTCATTGCACCATAACCCAATAGGGGATGGTTCTGATTGAAGCTAGGAACCCACTAAACCAAAACAAAAAAGCTCTTTGCGCTGATACGTTTTGTCACTGATGGGGATGCATTTGTATGGATGATAAACACTCAAATGCTGAACTGTCCACACTGATTGCCTGCAGTGTGCTATTGATGAAATTAGATTATGTAACGCAACACACTCGCATATCACACTGGGAAATCGAACGTTTCTGTCAAAACAGACTCCCAGTCAGACAATCAAATGCAACTGACCAGAGGACAGACCCGTGACCTTGTAAAGACAGCAAAAGCTGATTCAACTGAGCAGGAAACTGACGTGCAGTCCTTGGTAAATCTGTCAGTCTCTGTATCTTTTGCTGCACAATTATACTGTGAAGTTTTATTAGGATTTACTGGGCAGTCTCATTACCAGGCACATAATATTGTGGTCTCCATCAGCTCATGCCTTATTTGCTTTCTATTGCCAAACACTCACTATCACCCCACGGTCGTTACTCTGGCTTTGAAATCCTTATGCCCAAAATCAAGTTCCCAGAAAAAAAATCTGTCCCTGCCCAAAAACCGTGCACTTTTTGGTTTCCACGTGTCTGCTTCCATTACTACTAAACAGTGTGATAGCTGGACCTTGTTAAATCCTGATTTCATATCCAACCTTTTAAAAACAGGTTAAGTACAAAATCCGTTCTGCCACATATGGAATTGCTGATCTTTATGCACGCATTGTCATTTTAAAAGGCCGAAACATCCACTCTGGGTTCCATTTCCTACTGAGAACAAAAGGCAGGTCTTCGGCCATTTTATCTCCTCTGATGGAGACTCTTTCGAGAAAGTTTCAAGTTTTATTAAGGTTTGCTGTATACACAATATCATATACTTCAATGTGTATAATATTTTTAAAAATAGGGGACAAAACAAAACATTTTTTATACAATTGAATACAAATTATATACGTTCTAATACATAACTGATACAGAAGGCGAGGGGGAAGAACTACAATCTTTAAAAGAAGAGAAGAAACGCTTAGGGAAGAACATTTATGGTGGGAACACAAAAGAGAGAAACAAAAAAAACAAATAAAAGGGATATAAAGGAAGAAATGATCGTAGAAAAAAGAAGATAAATTTACAACCTACTCGTAGGTCTAATTAAAATCTAAAAAAAAGTGTCAGATACTGTAGAATTCCTGTACGTTTTTCCTTTTCCCATTCAATAGAGGGTAATTGAGTATTGAAAGGATCCAAGGGACTCCATATTGAAAGAAAATGATTTTACAGAGCATAGAAGAAAGGAATAAGCAGGTTCATGCTCCGGTCTGAATAAGTCAATAAGGAGGCACTGAAATGGTTAGTGATGAGGCGGAGGAATTGAAGGAAATCTTGGTGAACCTGGAAGATGTACTATGCCAAATTGACAAGTTAAAGAGTGATAAATCACCTGGACCGGATGGTATACATAGTCTGCTGTTGAGACAGACATGGGATGGTAACATGGAATGCCAGGTACTTGTGACTTGAATTGGCCTCTGCGAAGACAGGATACTGGGCTAGATGGACCATTGGTCTGACCCAATAAGGCTATTCTTATGTTCTTAATAGTGGATTACAGGACCCAAGGCAAAATGGATTCACTGATCAGTTTTTTGACTGGGTGACCAGAGAATTGGATAGAGGGAGATAGTGGATGCTGCAGATGGGCCATTTGGCCTTTATCTATGTTTCTGGATTTTCCTACTGTATTTCAGGCACAGAAATCATCCTGATTATGGCTACACAGTCTCTTTCTTCCCAAGAGAAGATTTGAAGGCTAACACAATGAAAACAGCATGAAAGCTTTGTTTCGCATCCATTTGCTCAGAGTTCTGGATTCTGAGTGGTCCAGTGGTACCAGACGGAGCTGCATCACCCGCTTTTGTGCCTAACTCATTCCTTCTTGTTGATGAAAAATGTATTTGTTATTTCTGTTTTATTATCATTTGTTCGCTGCAATGAACAGGAATACTCTACAGGGCATTTCAAGAGACTGAAAGAGCAGACTCTGCCAGTTTAATAAAGCAAAGCAAGGAAATCCACTTGCACACTTCCCGCAGTGAAGACACACGTTCCACAGCATTGGTTTGGACAGTTCAGCACGTGGTCACATTCGCCTCAATGACGGCACCTATGGTTATTAAACTGCCTTCAGTGATTCATTGATGGAGATAGAACTGTCCTTCGTTCCCATCACTCCCTGGGTGAACTATTTCATCACAGAATTTGCAGCTACACCTCCCACAGGGAGTTTTCATGGGAAAGCAATCTGACCAGGACTTCAGCCTGTATTTCCTTTCACCTACTATCCATTCAGTCGTGTCCAACCCTTGAATACTCTGTAGGCCAGTCCTTGCCATGTTTCCCTGTTAATCACTTGCTGTCCATTCCTTTCACCTAAGTGCTGCCTAATTCAGGGATGAGAGAAATAAGCAAAGCTGAAAGAGAAAAGAAGCCACTGCTCAGGGCTGTGGGATGAGGGGTCTGACCAGAGCAGTCTAGGTGCTTAGGGGGTAAACCCACTCCTATGTTTCTTACACGCATTCCATAGATCATTACATAAGAACATTCAAACTGAGGGGAGCCACAAGCACTAGGGGTCACTCGGAGAAATTGAAAGGGGACAGGTTTAGAACAAATGCTAGAAAATTCTTTTTTACGCAGAGGGTGGTGGACACATGGAACACGCTTCCGGAGGAAGTGATAGGCCAGAACTCGGTACAGGGGTTCAAGAAGGGTTTGGATAGGTTCCTGGAGGATAAAGGGATAGAGGGGTACAGATAGAACTTGAGGTAGGTTATAAAAGTGGTCAGAAACCACTTCACAGGTCGCAGACCTGATGGGCCGCCGCGGGAGCGGACCGCTGGGCGAGATGGACCTCGGTCTGACCCAGTGGAGGCAACTTCTTATGTTCTTATAAGAATTGCTGCTGCTGGGTCAGACCAGTGGTCCATCGTGGCCAGCAGTCCGCTCTGGTCAAATACCAGCACCCTAACTGAGACGAGCCCCACCTGCGTTCGTTCCGGTTCAGCAGGAACTTCTTGTCTAACTTTGTCTTGAATCCTGGAGGGTGTTTTCCCCTATGACAGACTTCAGAAGAGTTTTCTACTACTCTCTGGGTGAAGAAAAACTTCCTTACGTTTGTGTGACAATGTATGTCACAAATGAACTAAGCACAAACTTTCAGAAAGTAACGGCTAAAATTCGCAATCTTTCCACAGTGAAATTTGGAAATTTTACACTGTTGCATTATCAGGTTAAGAACATAAGAATGGTCCATCAGGCCCAGTAGCCCGTTCTCACGGTGGCCAATCCAGGTCCCTAGTACCTAGCCAAAACCCAAAGAGTAGCAACAATCCATACTACCGATCCAGGGCAAGCAGTGGCTTCCCCCATGTCTGTCTCAATAACAGACTATGGACTTGTCCTCCAGGAACTTGTCCAAACCCTTCATAAAACCAGCTACACTATCTGCTTTTACCACATCCTCTGGCAACGCTTGTGTCCTTTCATCCTCCTCACTTTCTCTACTCTCTTCCTCCTCCTCTCTTTCATGTCATTAAGGCCCCCTTTATCAAGCTGCGTCAGAGCTTCAGTAAAAGCTGTGAGGCTCATAGAATTCCTATGATGTCAGAGCATTTACCGCAGTGGCCGGAGATAAAAGGGGGCCTAAAAATTTAAGCTTAGTGCTTGGACACTGTTGCTTCCCATTTTGACTCACTAGCTCTGCAAGGTGTCAGCCTTTCTCTGGATTATACTTCTCAGTAATGCCTGGAACCAATGAGTTAATTCTGCTCCAAATTAAACCTAGGCCAATATTATATGATGACACCTCCTGTGTATCATTTCTCTTCTGCTCTGCACATTGGCCTGGAAACACAAGTCATTGGCTACCAGTCACATAGTGGTGGCTGGACAGAGATCTTCTTTTGAGAGATGTTTTTCATTCCAAGGCCCGAGTGCTTGAGAGAGGCCCAGCTAGTGACAACAGAAATGCTCCAGAGTGTTACCATCATGCTTCAGTGATAGAACATTACATAAGAACTTTAGAAATGCCATACTAGGTCAGACCAAGGGTGTAACATAGAAGCATGATGCCAGATAAAGGCCAAATGGCCCATCCAGTCTGCCCATCCGCAGTAACCATTATCTCTTCCTCTCTCTAGGAGATCTCGCATGCCTATCCCAGGTCCTCTTGAATTCAGACACAGTCTCTGTCTCCACCACCTCTTCTGGGAGACTGTTCCACACGTCTACCACCCTCTCTGTAATAAAGTATTTTCTTAGATTACTCCGGAGCCTATCACCTCTTAACTTCATCCTATGCCCTCTCATTCCAGAGCTTCCTATCAAATGAAAGAGACTTGACTCGTGCGCATTTACATTACGTAGGTATTTAAACGTCTCTATCGTATCTCCTCTCTCCTGCCTTTCCTCCAAAGGCGCGGTAGCGGCTGCCATGTAGCAAACTGCTCTTTGATGTAGCAAAAGCTCTCTGATGTCCTCTGAATCTCTTTGGGCGTCAGAGCAGTTACCGTGGCCTGCCACGATAACCCTCTTTCTAAAAGAGGGCCTTATTTGTTTATTTCTTTTATCTGCTGTAGGTGGGTTACAAAGTTTGAAACATATAACAGGTGCTAACGTAGTAATTCCCAAACTCTGGCCCTTAATGTGCAACCAATATGTGTAGAAATTACATGAAAGGGAAATTACCGACCTACTTTGAAAATTATCCCACTGCAATTTCCAGCACACGTTTACAGCTGCTATTTAGAACAAATCAAATATAATTCATGCACAAGCATTTGAAAAGGCAAACATATGCCCAAGTGCTAAGCTGCCTCGGTCTATGGGAACACCTCTGCTTGCTTTGTGTGAGTGAAACAACTCTGTCTGCTTCTCTTACCAACACACACACAGGACAGTTTTATAGCAAACCATTTCTATGCGTTAACCACTGCTTCTGCTTATAATTGACTTTGGAAATCATCTCCAAAGTGATTAGAAGAAAAAATGTGCCATAGCTTTCATAACAGTAACCCTCAAGGCATGTCAAAACCACATGTAGCAAGTCATCCATGCTGGAGCATCGTAATTGCATGCTAGGATCTAACTTCTCTCCCCAGAGGGATTATTTGTAGGTAACAAACTTTGCTTGCAGAAAGATACATCACTTCACTGATATACAATCAGTAAACTATCTGGGGCTTCATCAGTGTGTAGCAGCATAACACTCCAGGCCTTGGAGTGTTTAAGCAGGAAGGCCTGGCAGAGTCTGCGATGCACGGTAATTACGCATTACTTGGTATTTTGTTTGGCATGAGGCCACCGGCTGTCGAATGCACCTGAGTGTATAATTACAATGCAGCAAAGGACATGGCGTCTTATTACAGTTATCAAATGGATAACTCAGGAAAAAGAAAAAGTAAGATTAGAATCAATATTCCATGACTGTATAAAAGCAGCGAAGGCCCAGCGGCTTTATGATGTCACAAAGCATTCCTCTAGCTGCCCTCTGATTGGCCACTGCCAATGGCAGGAATCGGAGACTGACCTTGTAATGACCAACACTTACGGTGTGAAGGAATTAGATGTGTGGTTGGCTGCGGGGTGATTTCCTGCTCACCACATGGCCCTAACTGGAAGACATTTGGGGCTCAGTGCCACTGGGGATGAAACAACCCATTCAGTGGCATCTTATGCCCTTGATTTTGGAAGTAGCTGTGTTTCATAGCCCCGTAATCTAAACACCCTATCCATGACCATCAGAGCGTTGCAGGGAATTTTACTGGAAATATTATTCTAATAGTTCAGTTGACCCTAAGGAAAACCAAATTCTTTATAGGCTTTTATAAGACAAGCATGAATTCTGTAGAGATGGTGAGCGTGTGGAGATATTTAGAAATGTTGTGTGCAGACTAGTCTCATACTTCCCACATGGCTGAAGAATCTGGGGACACATTAACTGGAAAATTGCCCAAAAGAAATATATTTACACATGTTTGTACCTGATTTTGGTGTGGATGCTTTTTTCAGCTAAACAGAGCTGCACCTTTCACCTTCAACAGTTCACCCATTCTTTCTGTGCCTGCTCCACCAAACCCTTAGAAACACCACCCAACTATGGGTAAAAGTGTTCATGCTGATTCCCTATGCCAGTGTGCCACAAAGGCAGTTGTTTGGATCTGAAATCACAGGGAGCTCCAGTCCATCTTGAAGCTGAAGGAAGTACAACTTAGGAACAGGCTTTGGAACCCCTCCCAAATTTCTGAACTGGGCCCAGGCGCGTGTAGTTCTAGCCTTGCACTAAGCCCATACTTTCAGCTGAACTCACAATGGACAGAGTGTGGCGTAGTGGTTAAAGCTACAGCCTCAGCACCCTGGGATTGTGGGTTCAAACCCATGCTGCTCCTTGTGACCGTGGGCAAGTCACTTAATCCCCCCCTCATTGCCCCAGGTACATTAGATAAATTGTGAGCCCACCGGGACAGACGGGGGAAATGTTGGAGTACCTGAATACATTCATGTAAACCGTTCTGAGCTCTCCTGGGAGAACAGGATAGAAAATTGAATACATAAAATGTTTCTGGGTCTTGCTGCGTTTGTGTCTACACAAATGCGGCAAGACCCATGACACCAGCTGTGGAAGCCTACGAGAACTCATGATGGCCTCGGAGAACCCTTCAAAAACTGTGCATTCTCTCAGTCAAAACTCATCCAGTCTCTACCAAAAAAAATCATGCAACACACTCCTTGGGTTTTGGCCAGGTACTAGTGGCCTGGATTGGCCACCGTGAGAAAGGGCTACTGGGCTTGATGGACCATTGGTCTGACCCAGTAAAGCTCTTCTTATGATGAAATGAACACTGTCTTTGCATATTTAAAACACAAGCTTTTTTTACTTGGAAATTAATGGCTATGGGAAAGATGGACCTCATAACGGTTCAAAAGACGCCGTCCGCTTGTTCCCTCCCCTTTTAAACACTACACACAACAGCTTGTGAAAACATCACTAATGACGTGTGAAGGGGGCCAATAGAAAAACGCATGTGATATTTGAAATATAGAGAGAGTTAATGGTACAGTGGACACAAAAATTCTCATGACTGATGCGAAATGCGTCAGGACCCCGAAAGAGCTCCCAGGAAGACATTCACATTGTTTCCTCAGTACATTTAAGATAAGCACAGCTATTTTTAGTGGCTTTTGCTAACGATGTCAAGTGTTATAATTGCTATGATTGAGATAAATGACACCTTATAGTGGGCTTGAACCACACGACGGTCTCAACATTTGAACTTTCTCTGAGCACTTTTCAAGTCGATTACAGACTTCTTGAATTATGAAAAATAAGTTTGCTGGTATTTTCTTATTTCAGTATTGAATTCTATACCAGCAGCATGTTAAGTTCCATTCCCCGTTGTGTTTGGACAGTTTACACAGGTAATAATAAGAAGAACAAGAATAACTTTATTTTTGTATACCGTAATACCACAAGCAGTTCAGAGCAGTTTACAGAGGAAGAGACTGTATACCAGGGGTGTCCAACCTGTGGCCCCGTGAAGTATTTTGTGCGGCCCTGGTCGTGGGTGATGCAGTGTTTTCCTCTGCTGCCCCCGGGTGTTTACCGTCTTGCCGGCTCCCTCCTCTGTCTTGCTGCAGTGTTTGCACATGTGTGCGGCCCCAGAAAAAAAAATTTTCGGCCAATGCGGCCCAGGGAAGCCAAAAGGTTGGACACCCCTGCTGTATACAGACAGTGATGTGACAAAAAAAGACTTTCGAATTACATTAGCAAGCCAAGAGTAGTCAGGATTTATCCGGAAGCATTTCAAAGATACAACAAGACAGGAAAGGAGTCAGAGAAATTTATCAAAGAGATAGGTTTGAATTGATTTCCTGAAGGTTTGGTGGGAGGGTGCATTTGAAATGAAATTGGTAAACCATTTATTCTATTTGCCTGCTTGGAATGATAATGATCTATCAAGGAATCTCTTGTAGATACAGCCCTTCAGGTAGGCACTACGTGTGCAAGTGGTGCCTGGAAATTCAAAATGGTGCGACAGGTAGACTGGGGATGAACTTGTTATGGTTTTGAAGCAGAGGTAACACACTTCCTGTCTGTAGAAATGATTCCTGCAGGAATGCTACCATTAAAAATGATCACTCCCCTCCTTTGCGGTTTAAAGTGCTGTGTGGATTCTTCTACACTTCTCTGAGGGGTCACGTCATGAGAAGCAGCTCAGCCAGAGGCTTAAGGTAGATGGGAGACAGTACGGACGGACCCCTGTGGCACCCCACAGTTCAGTAATGATGTGCTATTGCTGAACAGAACTGATCGTTGTCTGTCTGACAAATAGGATTTGAACCATTTAAATGCTGTTCTTTCTGAGATCTCAGCTCAGAAATTCAGAGTGCTTTGCAATAAACCATTCTGGCTTTGTCTCCTGAGACACTGACAATCTGAAGAATCTCTTCATAAGGGCTGTGAAAAATGTCTCTAGGTTTAGACTTGGCTGAAATTCATCCAGGAAAAGGATGTAGACAGTCCATTCAGAATAGTTACCTTTTTCACTATACAGTACTTCACTTTGTATTCTCTTCTAACAGTTTTGGAAGCCAACTAACACCTTGGAAACTGCAGAGGGATATTAGATGAAGTGTTAATGCTTTACAATTCCTATTTCATCACCTCGGTTCGATAAGGCTTCAAAATTCTCACATCTAGCTTCTAAGGACGCGTAGTCATTTGAAGCAAAATGTTTTATATTCTGCGCTGTATGATTTTTCCATCTAAAATGATACAAAACCAGCTGAAAATATCACTTACCTCATATTTCCCTTCTGCATCACAAAATCAGTACCCCAGACAGTTGGCTGTGTCAGCTCACAAGTTCTTAAAATTGTTTAATAGTTTAATCACACACACCCCTTTGACAAAACTGTGAAAGCGGTTTTTAGTGGAAGCCGGCGTGCAAAGTTCAAAGGAACTCGGGAGCAATGCAGAGCATTTAGCGCCTGCACTCAAAACCGCTTTTGCGGTTTTGTAAAAGGGGAGGTTCAATTTGATATTCCACCCTACATAAAATATCAGGAGTCATAGAAAATTATAACATAAGCATAAATACACACGCATTTAATATTTACACACATTTAAGAGAACTATAACAATAGCACACAAAATTAAATTAAATTAGAAAAAAAATATTCTTTACATCAAGAAGAAGCAAATATGTTTTCAACTGTTTCTTAAAACTAGATAACAAGCATTCCTCCCTTAAAACTATTGGCAACTCCTTCCATAACAAGATGGGCTTCCTTTGCAATTGGCATAGCCAACAGCTGTGAACCTGCCATCAAGAATACCTCTGAAGCAAAGCCAGCTCACGAGTGTATTGACACCAAATATTGATATATTGGTCTAAATTCCAAAGGTAGCCAGTGGGAGTGCAAATACAATGAGGAGACTGTATCATATTTTCCTAACCCCCACCCCCCCCAACAATCACAAACCCACACTCTATAGTGTTCAAAGTCTAGATGGTAAATAATGTGGAAACTGAGGACCATTAAGAAGTATTTTGACCTAGAGTCCTTCGGTTGCTAGTTCAGTCTACTACCTGGGACTACTGTAATATAGTTTACTTGGGGTTACCAAAAAAGATTTTATTAGTTCAGAACGCTGCAGTTCGTATGATCTTTGGGCTTGATCATGTTAGTTCTTTTTATGTAAGATTGCACTGGTTGCCTTTTGAGGCTAGAATGTTTTTTAAGTTTGGGTGTTTACTCAAGCCTGCTCTTATCTTACCTTTAGGAAATCTTTGAAAACTCATTTATTTAATAATCATCAATATTGATCCAAATCCAAATGTATACATTTGAGATAGTGCTTTTTCATTTTTAAAAAATTACGTTTTTAATATGCTCCTCTTTTTTAAACCAATACTGTATTTAATTAATGCTGAATCTATAATAGTTGTGATTGTGTGTTTTTTCTGATATTGTATTTTTAACTGAAATTGTCTGTTTTTCCCTGTTGTGAACCGCCTTGAACTACTGGTGGGGCGGTATACAAGAAAATAAATTATTATATATAACACATTACTAATCCATCTTTGACATCAAAAGAGAATAAAGAAATACGTGCAAGATCTCATCCTTGAAATTTGCTTGTACCAGGTGCAACATCCTTAATAAAGCAAATCCCCTTCTAATCACCTTAGAGACTTGTTTCTCAAATGTTAAGTGGGCATCTATTATTCCTCCCAAATAACAAAAATCCTCACTAATTTCAACCTTTCCCTCTAAATTCTGTGGAAGGGCCTGCAGAATTGGTAAATGGCCTTTTAACCAGCATGCCTTCATCTGTGCAAAATGTAAGATCAAATGATGTTTTTTAAACCAAATATCTACCATTTCTAAACAAGTATCTAAGCAACTGGAAAGTCTGGATTATTTGAATTGCCATATGTTATCAGCAGTAAATCTGCTTGTATGTAGATCCCTACTGGCAATTCCTGCGGCACCAAATAAAGATGAAATAATATTGGTGGGAGATATGAACCCTGCAGTACACTACTCTCCAGTCTAATTACTGAGGGCAGATCTCTTTTATACTTAACAAAAAGTAAAGTTATTCACATATGACTCAAACCATTTCAACCCTGTTCCCTGAAATCCAACCAAAACCAACTGTTGCAGCAATAATCTGAGGTCAAATGTATTTATTTATTCAATTTTCTATACCATTCTCCCAAGGGATGCAACAGTTAAATCCAGTAAGACTGCAAGGACTACCTGGCTTTTGTCTAATTTGTCTTACGTCACCCATCAAGTTTCCATGCTATGCCCTCAACAAAAGCCCGATTGCAAGAGGTTCCAAATCCCCTTGCCAATAACAAAGTCCTCTACCTCTCTTAATACTAACCACGCTAATATTTATGCAGTTACACATAAATTAGATATCATCTTATAATTAGTAACATCCATATTATCACCCTTAGAAGTTTTCATAACTGGTGTAATAGCTCCTGTTTCCATTCACAGGACACAAAGCTCCCCATCCAAACTTCCTTTCATTATACTGTACCATTCCTTCATTAATCATTTATCCATGCTCTTTAACCATGACATGGGAACCTTGTCTAAAACTATTTTAGTCCCTTGAAACTATCTAAGAATTCTTGCCAAGATGGAACTCTAAATTCTTCAAATAACCCTTTGCCCATCCTTTGATCACTAATTAGCTTCTCATAATCCTGATCATTAATACTTGCTCGCCACCTGTTGTCTCAAAACCTCTACTTTGTCATGGAAATATATGGCTAATTCCTCTGCAGATGGATACGATTGCACACTACCTACTCGAGCCCCCTTCATCATTGTACGCAAGACCTTGTATGCCATACATTCAGGATTTAGTGCGTCCTTCACCAGTTTCTGATAAGATGTTTGTGCTCACTTTACCTCCCATGCATAAAACCAACATGCATTATGAAATTTGTCCATACCATCCACATCTTGCCAATTCTGCCCGCCTCAATTGCCTTTTTAGTAACCTTAATCCCTCATGATACCAACCCCTACTTCCAGCTACCAACTTGTTCTTTTAAAGGCAATTGTTCAAAATCCTGAGGTAGAAATTAATTCAAAGATGGTAAGGTATGCATCAATTTCTACTGCCACAAAATCACGATAACACAGCTCCTCCTGAGGCACTTGTTGCCAATGCTTTATTGTATTTTTCAATATAAATGACAGTCCATGGAGGAGACCTTACCATCACTAAACCAACAAAGAAAAGGTCTTTAGAATGGCCACTAATTTGAATTGCCTTATTTTCCAAACCGAAATCTATTAATACTTCCAGGAACTTTTTGCTGATTAAAATCCTCTAATATCATGATTTGTGGCTCACTATTGCCTGAAATATCAAATCCCAATCCTTCATATTCAAATGCTTGCAATTTCAGTACGGATAGATGACTGACTAATGAAGAGAGGAAATGGTCTAGCCTTCAGCATATATCCACTCACCAATCTGCCTGGTTGTCTTGAGTGTCTGAACAATAATATAGAGAAAGAAGAAACATGTAAAGGCCATCCTATGAATGAACATAAAGGAGGAAAGAACCTAGGCTGCTGGTGGAGATTGCACTATCAGAGGATGAAGAAAAGAGAACAGGCAGAAGCTGGAATGGAGGTAGATTTTGGGTGGGGAGAAAGCTGGTAGGCACAGGAGACAATGCTAGGATAGGAAGGTGTTCTTACTCTTAACTCATTGACGTTTATAGAACCGACTGTCCTCCTAGATATCCCTGTCAAGCATTGGAGCTGAACCCTTCATAATTCTCCTTAAGTTTGGGAATAAAGACAGTTTAAAACCTAATCAGAACTTTACTAAAATATGTAAAATTATAGCAAGGATATTGTACAAATCAAGATAATTTTTGACTTCACAAAATATTCTTTTGGGATCTTGCCAGGTACTTATGACCTGAGTTGGCCACTGTTGGAAACAGGAGACTGGTTTTTATGGACCTTCGGTCTGTCCCAGTATGGCAGCTCTTATGCTTTTATGTGAACCAAGACATTGTGACCTCACTGATGAGGTTGGCTCTTAGGCATTGGTGGAATGAGGCACTATGACGTCACAATCTCAGCTCTGGAATGTTGCAACAGGATCCTGGGCTGATGGACCTTCACTCTGTCCCAGTATGGCAGCTCTTATGTTCTTATGTTTGTATGTTCACAGAAAATTGCAGAGAAGCTTGAAAAGTAAAGATTTTGCAGTACTTAATGGTGCAGAATCCCAGATCTCTCTCAGGTTTTGGTTTCCTTGTGAACTGGAGAGTGCATTAGTACAGAAACTGTACAGCTTTCACGCATGCGCGCGCACACACATATCCATCCTTGTATTCACAAACACTTTTGCACCCTCTCCATCCCTCCCTCTCTTCTATTCAGAGTTACTTAGCAACCCTTAAATAAACCTATTTTCCCTTTTCAAAACAGTGCAAAGGTTATCTACTAACCTTTCCTTCATATTTCTAAAGTATTTGATCTCCTTCAGCAAGATTTTTAGATGCTAATTAGCTGGCATTTGGCGACGCAGCTGCTCAACATGTAAACGAGCTCACAGCTATCAACATATTTGCTGTATTTGATGTTTCAATTCTATCCAAATTGTTTTAGATTCTCAAACAAAATAGTGTTACTTATGTTATAGACAAAAGAAGATTATGAAAAAGTTATTATTCAACAAAACCAAATGTTAAATCCAGTTCCCAGCATCTCCACCAGTCCTTGTTCTCTTCTCTAAGGGCCTCTTTCATGGAGTTCCTATGAGCGTCGGGAGCAGTGCGGGCCATTCAGCGTGGCTATCCTGAGCTCCTATTTCCTTCTGGCCACAAATGCTACGGTCCTTCTCAGGCCTTCATCAGCCACTAAATCTGTTAACTTACATCAGCATAACAGCCATAGCCCACTTAACCGAATAAAAGTCAAGCAAACGCTAACAAGCAGTCTGGGGAGGTAGGAGAATAAGCTTTTATTCCTCACAGAAACCAGCTGCTTTCCCAAAATACACTGCCTCTAAGTTTAGTCAGTCCTGAGTCCTTCACGTCCAGCCCGGCTTCTGAGAGAGTTTTAAGATGCAGCCTTTTCACTTATTCCTGTTCAGTGGGTTCCTACCTCCGTTGGGAATAAGTTACAGTCCTCCCCTAATCCTCCATGTCCTGGGACCTCTGGTTCTGATCCTGGCTCTACCATTTAAACTCTCCTCGTTTACTTCCTGGTTTGGCACTTTCCTCCCCCCCCCCCCCTCTCTTGAAGCTGTCATTGCCTTTCTTCCGGCTGTCCAGGAGGGGGCGTGCTGGAGGTTCCTCCAGGAAGCCTTCTGTCTGAAGAGCTGAACTAACCCAAGGAAGGGGCAGGATTGCATAGCCTCTGTCCCAAGCAGTATAATATTTAGGTTTCTCTATTTCATTTCTTAGCTGCTTTTGGTACTTTCAGTAATCCAAATCTCCTGTCCATTCTAGGTTTGCCTGTACAGATATGGAGCTATTTATTTTATCCTTTCATTCTGTCCTTTTCTTTGTCTAGACTTTTGACCTGTTCTTGTCCAGATCATCTTTTTTTTCACCCTACCAGGACTGTCCTTCTCTGTGCTAGTCACGCTATGCCACTGTACTGGAGCTCCTGGCAGCCTTTGTATGGTGCTCCACCAGTCTGTTATTTTGTCTGCCCTACCTCTAGGTCTACTTGAATATTGTCCTGCTTTCTTGAACTTGAATGCCTCTAAAGCTGAACTCTTACTCCCAGTTTATTACCTAGTAGGTTTCTTGGGTGTCACCTATTTCTCCCTCTTTATCTCACATCTTGTCCAAAATCTATGGCACTCCGCAGCAAAGTTTCGTGCAATCTGTGTTTCTTGCCTTGCTTTCTTCCACTGGCATTGAGTTCTGCATTCTCTTCAGAGGTGAGGATGATTCTTTCTGATGCATTCATTGGTTTTCTATTCTCCTTCACACTTCTTCCTAGGACATTAACACGCTCTTTCTTCCTGCTCCCCATCAGTGAAATCAATGACTCCTGATATTCAGGACACCCCCCAGTCTTAATCTATTCTATGGTCAGCTAAATCACTCTTCTTACAACTTGCCAGTCCAGAAACCCACATGTCAATTGTTCTGGTTTGTTGACCTTTTCAATTCACTTTCCTTTGTAGTTCAACTTCACACTTCCTTTCCTGAGTTGCTCTTGTAAAGTGTCCTAGATAGGATGCTACAGAATATATTTATATTTCAAACTTCATTCCTTTCATCTAGCTGCCCCCTATGGAATAAATTACCTGAGTTTGTCCGTCAGTCCCCTTCCCTTATTTAAAAGCAGACTGAAAACACACCCTTTTTTTATATAGCCTTCAATCCATAACCCTACTCCCCACTGCCCACCAACCTAGATAGCATATTAACCATTCCATGACATCCTGTTTGTCTGTTTAGATTGTAAGCTCTTTGGAGCAGGGACTGTCTCCTTTGTGACTCTGTACAACGCTGCGTATGTCTGGCAGTACTATAGCAATAATTAATAGTACTAATAATAGTATTTACAACATTAGTAAAATGACTAAATATAAGCTTAAATACAATCATTGAGGTAAACTGAATCCTAGTGATAGGAACTAACATGAAACAGTATCAGAAATACACAAATCTGACAGCACTGTAGAATGTCAGTGCAATACAATCAATACTATAATAGACAGCTTGGAAGAATATTCAAATAACAATGGCAGCCTGATACCAATGAAACACTAATATTGCACCTATTAGAACAGTTGATATACAAGGTGACCATAAAATAACTGAATACGGGACAACTTATATGATAATTCCACTCATTTCTTTAAAAAGTGCGGGTCTGTGAATGTCTATGGACAGACTTCCAATGTATATGGGAAAGTATGTTCTATAGGGTAAACCCTCCCCAATCAAAACCATTTAGCTGTATCTGAATCGTGTTCAGTGCCTCAAAGAAAGAAGGACTTTGCAATAGCCAGTGTACCTGTTACTGAAATGTATGGAAAGCCAAGCTTACAATATTATGGTAATTCCAGTTTTAAAATCTCATCAGGAAGATTTCCCTTTTCATTGGCTGAGAACAGAGAGAAGAACTCAGATGATTTAAGACATGATATAATTGTAATTCCATGGGAGGGTTGGTTTTTCCTCTTTGTCCTCCTAAATCCGCCTCTCCTCTTCTCTGTTTCAGTGGATAATGCTCTCATCCTCCTCGTTTCATTGGCCCACAACCTCGGGGTCATCTTTGACTCATCTCTTTGCATAACCAACAGATCGTTAATACTTGTCATGCCTTTCTCTCCAACATCATTAAAATCTGGCCTTTCCTTCATCCATACTCTCGTCACCTCTCACCTGAATTATTGCAACATGCTTCTCACAAGTCTTCCGCTAAGCCATCTCTCTCCCCTTCAATCCCTTCAGAATTCTGCTGCCTGCCTCATATTCCCTCAGGGTCATTATGCTCATGGTAATCCTCTCCTCAAGTCGCCTCACTGGCTCGCTGTCAGTTTCCGCGTACAGTTTGAATTCCTCTTATTAACCTACAATTGTATTTACTCAGTATCTCTCCCTATACTCCACTCCGAGAACTCCATTGATGGGTTAAGTCTCTCTTGTTGGTACCTTTCTTCTCTTTGGCCAACTCCCAGATCCATCACTTCTGCCTCGCTGTGCCATGTGCCTGGAACAACCTGTCTGACTCAGTATGTCAGGTTCTGCCTCTGGCGGTTTTCAAATCAAGGCTGAAAGCTCACTTTTTTGAAGCTGCATTTAAATCCTAACCCATTCCCTCCATAATCCTCTCCCCTATCCAAACAACATGTACAGATTCACCCGTTTTATCCTGTGAGTCTGTCATAATTAGACTGTAAGCTCTCTCGAGCAGGGACCGTCTCTTATGTGTTTAATGGACAAAATGATACAGGTGCTATACTCGGAGAGAGCCCCCAGGAAAGAGACTTGGGAGTACTTGTAGACAAGTCAATGAAACCATCTGTGCAATGCACGTCAGCAGCAAAAAGGGCAAACAGAATGCTAAGAATGATTAAGAAGGGGATCACAAACAGATTAGAAAAGGTTATCATGCCATTATACTGGGCCATGGTATGCCCCCACCTGGAATACTGCGTCCAACACTGGTCGCCGTACATGAAAAAGGACATAGTGCTACTCAAAAGGGTCCAGAGAAGAGCAACAAAAATGGTTAACGGACTGGGGAGTTGCCATACAATGAGAGGCTAGAGAAACAGGGCCTCTTCTCCCTTGAAAAGAGAAGACTGAGAGGAGACATGATCGAAACATTCAAGATATTGAAGGGAATTGATTTAGTAGAGAAAGAGAGATTGTCCACCCTCTCCAAGGTAGAGAGAACGAGAGGGCACTCACTAAAGTTAGAAGGGAAAAGATTCCGTATGAATGTAAGGAAATTCTTCACCCAGAGAGTGGTAGAAATCTGGAACACTCTTCCGGAGGCTGTTATAGGGGAAAATCCCTTCAGGGATTCAAGACAAGGTTGGATAAGTTCCTACTGGAACAGAACATACGCAAGTAAGACTAGACTCAAATAAGACACTGGTCTTTGACCTAAGGGCCACTGCGTGAGCAGACTGCTGGGCACGATGGACCACTGGTCTGTCCCAGCAGCGGCAAATCTTATGTTCTTATGTAGCACTGCTATAGAAATAATAAACAGTAGTAGTAGCAGTATTTAGTCAAGGTTTGGCTAATTTCTCTTGCCATTTTCAGTCTCCCTCTCTTTACCATTTCACCTTTTACCAGCTTCCCATGTCCTAGTCTCCTCTTCTCCACCCCTTTCTCATGTATTCTAGTCTTCTTCTGCTCATCCCCCAATCCAGCTTCATCTAATTCACTTGCGGGATGAACATTAGCCCCTCCCTCCGATTAATGCTCAGAGTTGCGCATTCTTCATCAGCACAAGCACAATAAATAAGGGAAGGTTAATTGTGAGGCAATTATAAGAAAGGCAGCACAGCTACAACATCCACAAGTCCTTTGTAGCCATGGACCTTGTAGTTATCTTTCAAAGAGCACATTCCTTTTGAAAATTGACTAAGAGGCCTGGAAAATGATGAATATGGATTTGAAATGTGCTAGAACCTGGAAATGAGTCCCTAAATTTGGCTTAAAGTGTGCATACTGTGGAAAAGCCAGAATGTAATATTAGCCTGACTGAGAGGGTCAGTTCCAGGCAGTCTAATTTGTGGATAAATATATGTATTTATTCATTTAGATTTATTAGTTATCCAATCTTCAAAGAACTCTGGGTAACAGGCAATATAGCATAAGAAATATGACAACAGTAGAAGTATAAAAAAACAGATAAGTGAAATTCAGTCAAACCAAAATAGAAAATATAAAGCCTACAAAAATCAGTAATTAGCTGTTTCAGTTGCTATTTTTAAAAGATAAATTGCTTTGAAACTTGTCCTCTATGAGGCTGTTGGAGGAAGTTCTTCCATCCTTCTTTCTTAAACTCCTCGGTTAACTGAAATTAAAGATGAAAACTGTCTTTCTCGGCACATTCCCTGTGCCCAAGGAGGAGTCACTGAAAATTGATGTAGCAAAGCACAAGTTGATATTAGAGAAAGAGAAGATAAATGGCCATGTGAACGAGGAGCAGCTTGAACCCAGCCACCTCAGTGCTGTCTCGGTCACCTCATAAGGCACATTTTTGGGCTTACAAATAGAGAAAAATCACACATCACAAATACACGTGATAAAATATACTTTAATATGAAACTCAAAAAAATTAGAGAGTACAAATGGAAAGAAAGAATGAATTATGAGTTTGGTGGTGAAAACCAGATCTAAACAGTCTGAACAGCTCAAACCATTAAGGCTTTGACATTTCCATGACTAATTTATGAACTCCTGTAGCCTTAGTGGGAAAAAAATCTAAGAAGCCCTTGCTGTTATTTTTCTAGCAGTCAAGCATGATTAATATTAGAGAGCAGAGATGACAGAAATAATGAAGTATCTCATTAGGAACTTTGCAGGAAGGTTAGATGTTGGACAACTGATCTTGGGATATGGGGACATGTATACCAATACTCCTGATCCTTGTAAACCTTTTCTAGGCTCTCAGTCGCTTCTTTCCATTCTCTCAGCCACACACAAACCCTGGGAGAACTGTGAACACGCTACATAAAAATGAAACATTCTGGGATTCCTGCTAGTCAAGAGTTGTGTCTCTAAAGGATCTTAAAAAGCTAAGTACGAACCGACACAAACTGGCTCTACCCATCAGTTTGCAAGAAGGACGGTTTGGAAATCTCCATTTGAGGAAAAAAAGCGCACTAGAGGGGAGAAGGGAGAAGGGAGGGGGAGGAGGAAGAAAGCTCTGTGGCAGAGGAGGAACTGGATGTGTTTGTAGTCTGCAGCTGGAATAGGACGACAGACTTTCACTTTGCTGCCTTGTAATGAATTAGAAAGCTGAGGACCCCGCACTAGTGCTTGAGACACATTCACTCTCTTTGCTAAACAGTCTTCTGGGCCATCCAGGTTAGTGATTTCCTTCTTTGCTGCAATTAGATGTTAGCTTCTCAATAATTGTGTTGAAAGTGGCTTTGCAACCATGCTGTGAAAATTGAACGGAGAAGCTTTGGTGCTGAAAGGACAGCTCCTTTTGAACCGGCTTCTGAAAGCTAATGGGCTGCCTAGAAGATTCACCCCAAACAGAAGAAAAACCATGAAACTCGGTGCTCACTCTTGATAAATAAGAGAAAGTGTCCTTTGTCTAGAAAAGGGGATTTTTTTAAACACTGAGCACAATAGAATCAAATCTATATCCCTGCTCTGTTTCTCCCGTTGGATATGTCCAGCCTAGTACGTGAGGCTCTCTCTCTTAAAATCATCTATTATGATCAAATTCAAATGTACGTATATATTACACAGGTGGGGGGGGGGGGGAAGAGAGAGAGAGACTGATAGTCAATTTATGAAGTGGAAAATGCATTCTTTCTCTCTCTCTCTCTCTCTCTCTCCTGCACACATGCACCAAGCTGTGAGTGGACAGTTCAATATGTCTTATAGATAGATATTATCTAGGAATGTATTTTCATATAAAGATTCCTGTTATATATGGTAAAAGAACCTGAAATCCTTCACCTTCTCCAGCAAGATAAGCTGCAGCTTTCCTACTTCTATTAGCAAAACCTACCCACTAGAATTTCTAAGAGGGATTTGTGCCCTCTGCTAGCCAGTTCGAACTGGCCTTTGGCTAGATCTGACTTTACTAGATTTGTCATTAATTGGCTTTCTGAGATGCTCCCCCTCCCCTCACGACTGAAATTTCAGAGTCTGGAGAGTGTCTAAGGTTCTGTAATAAGACTCTGATGAGATGTTCAAATCTTTGCTTTTCTGCATCAGTGAAGACAGCAAGAAAAGGTACTAATGGAAACCCAGCACTCCCAAAAAAAGTGATAGAAGTCCACAAGAGTTAAAAGAATTTGTGCCAAATTCTATATTTCTTTGATTTATTATGATTTAGCTTGGGCATTTTTCAGTTCTAGCTCAATGCAAATCTAAGTTTGCACCTAAGACAATGAAGGGTTAATGGCTTCCCAAGGTCATGAGGAACTGGAGTAGGCTCAGACCCCCTACTCTAACCCTTAGGCTACTCTCCACATGAAGAGGCTTTGTCATGAGCTATCTAGACCCTACAGGTCCCTTCTTCAGATGTTAATTATTATGTGACTAGCCAGACCTGTTGAAAATTCAGTGGCATATACAGTGTTATGGATTGCAGGTACTCATCTCTCAGTGCAATCCCGATACACTCTGCCTGCCCTCCTCAGCCTGACCCCCTTGCTGTCAGTATGATTCTAGCACCTTCTTCTGGCACAGACCTGACTATCACCAGTACACCAACAGCCTAATGACTAGAGAAGCTGGCTGAGAACCTAAGGCTCAGTTCCTGCATTATCCACTGATCCTCCTTGTGACCTTGGAAAAGTGAGTTCATTCTCCACTGTCTAAGGTGCAGCTTACTTTTAAGTCCACTTGGAAAGGGAAGTAACTTCTGTACCTGATTGTAACATGCCTTGAGCTGAGATTTAGAAAAAGCAAATAAATTTAAAATCTAAATTTAAATCCAATTCTCGGCTTCCCACAAGCCCTAGATTTATTTCCGCTGCCAGTCATCCCATGTCACGGTGTGATTTATGGATCTGCCTGGCTGAATCAGCAGCACCATTGACCCCTTGCAGTGTCTGACAAAGTTGTCACACGTTACCAGGAAGAAATTAATCAAAGGAAGGGAGGATGCATATGGCAACAGCCCATGCCCCATAAAATGGCCCCACCTTCCGACCAAGTATATGCACATGCTATACTCCATGCATCAAACCTACTTCTTGGAAATACAGGTATACTTATGTGTTTGTGTATACTTTGGTTTAGCATGTGTTCAGGGGTGTATTTCAGAGTGCATGACAGTTGTTCTCATGTGTGCCCCCAAATACTGTGCTGTATCTTTAGCACAGCTGCTTTCTTTTGTGTACTCAAGCTACGGATTTGGTACACACTGATGATAACAGGACGATGTGCATATAATCCCTCCCAGAAGCTGCTGCAGCTGAGATCATAAATAAATAGAAATGAGGCTGGTCCTCTGTGTGCACATTTCTGCTAGGTGGCACCATGTCATCACCCTACCCATTTCAGGTGCAAGCGCTGTTAATCAGTAAACCTGAAATCCTGTCTGCAGAATCAAATTGCCTTGCTTTCTCCTGCATTTTCTTCTAGGATAATAACACTCCCTTTTAAATTCTTGCTTTTTTTTTTTCTTTTTCTTAATCAAGTATGATAATGGCAGCCCATCAGTATGCAGAACCACCCAAATCTGGAATCATCATTGCTTTGGAAAACACATTGAGGCTAGAGGCACTGATTACTTCACCCTTTTGTTGCCTGTTCTGTAAAGAAAAGTAACATAGAAATAGACGGCAGATAAGGGCCACGGCCCATCCAGTCTGCCCACCCTAATGACCCTCCCCTACCTTTACCTTGCGAATAGATCCCACGTATCGATCCCATTTGGCCTTAAAATCAGGCACGCAGCTGGCCTCAATCACCTGAAGTGGAAGACTATTCCAGTGATCAACTACCCTTTCAGTAAAAAAGAACTTCCTGTTGTCACCTCGCAGTTTCCCGCCCCTGATTTTCCACGGATGCCCTCTTGTTGCCGAGGGACCCTTGAAAAAGAAGACCTCTTCCTCTGCCTAAGTACCTAAGTGGCCATGAATGCCCACAACTGAATGTCACACCTTATCTTTTAAAATTACACTGGCTTCGAGCCAGGCCACGTTTTGTTAGAAAGCACTTTATGGTTTATGACGTACCTCAACAAATTTCTTTTCATACGTTCTTCCCAAAATCCAACTTTTTTGGTGTATTTCCTTCAATAAGGGGCTGTCTGAAAATGAAATATGGGAAAAAGATGTTATCAGGCTGCTAAGGGGGAAGAAAAGCTTATCAATAGTAAAGGAAACTTTTGAAAACCTATTTGTTTAGACAGTTTTTGGGGAATGATATTGATTGAATGTTAACCTGTATTATTTAAATACGTGCTTCACTGTAAATATACAGTTTTCTCCTATATGAACCACATAGACATAAAGTATTATGTTATGTTATCTTAAATTGCCATATTCTGAACCATATAAGGGAACATGTGCACTCATTTCACCCATGTAAACACCTTCTGCCAAGTGTGTGCCATCAACGCATGCTTCGTATATTCCTTTTAGCCACTATCCTACTAGAGCTCATTTATGTGCAAATGGCTACAATTGATATGGAGACCCAACACAGTCCGTGTTTCGGCTCAGATGAGCCTGCCTCGGGGTCACAGAAATATATCATTAGCCAATCTTCTTAGAATAATGAAGGGAATCAATAAATGAATACAAGCGAATCCCATGAACTGGATCTATCTTTAAAATGAACCTTTCTGTCCAATGAGTAATCTGTTGATACTGTTAGAACAAAGCGAAAAAAACCCCGGTATCATAAGGGGTTAATTCTTTTAAGATCCCAAATGTGAAGAGCCGAGTGTCTCTGGCAGAAACATCCATCACAGGAATCTTTGAAATCATATAAAGAGTCAGTTAGGTTCTACTCTACAGAAATTAAAAGAGCAAAAAAGGAATATTATGCCAACCTGATTTACAGTGCGGACAATAAATCAAAAACACTTTTTTCTATTATGTCCTCTAACAATAATAACTTAGATGAAACCCTTTTACCATTGCCTGAAAGCTTTGCTACAATCTTTACAACTAAGATTCCAAACCTTCAAAGTTCTGTAAATATGGATGCTGATCTAGTTTCTGCAGATTGCCATCCCAATACTGGAATGGCTGTTTGGTCCTCTTTTGCATTCCTTAATTGATTCAACTATCCAAAACCATATCTCAGATACACCTAACTATTTCACTTTCAGACCCGCTTCCCTCAAGCTGGGTGAAGTTTGATAGGCATGGTTTAATGCCTTTGGTACTCCATCTCATAAATCTTAGCCTTTCTTTGGGTGTTGTTCCTGCTCCATGGAAAGTTGCAGAAGTATCTCCAATTTTGAAAAATTCATTGGTTATAGGATATCTTCTGGAAATTTTTCAACCAATATCTAATCTCTGTATCATCTCTAAAATAACAGATAAAATTGTTTTTGATCAACTTTCAGATTTCATTGATAAAAAAACTTAACTTACATCTAATCTAATCTAATCCTTAGGTTTGTATACCGTATCATCTCCACGTTCGTAGAGCTCGACGCGGTTTACAGTAGGAGAAATAGGAAGGAACTACAACAGAGGGTTAGAGGTAGAAGTGTGAAGAAAATTTAGAGGACTTGGGATGCCAAGATATAAGAGTTTCCTTGATTCCTCGACAGACTGGATTTAGATCACATCATAGAACAGAAACAACTATTACAGCTGCACTCGAGTCTTGATGCAGGCAAAATTGGCTTTCTAGTATCTCTTGACCTTTTGGCAGCCTTTGATTTGGTCAATCATTCAATACTCATTTAACAATTAATATCTATTGATATCTCTGGTACAGTTCTAGTTTGGTTCAAATTATTTTTCACAAATCAGAAATTTAGAGTTAATACCTCTATCAATTCATCTTCTTCCCTCTTTGAACTGGATTGTGAAGTTCCACAGGGGTCTATCCTGTCACTATTGTTGTTTAATATATTTCTTAGTCCTCTCGCTATATTGATCCAAGAATATAGATGACATTCTCTTGGTCTTTCATCTAACTTAGATCTAACACCACGTCAACAATGCACCTTTGCAATCTCAAATTGGCTTAAGGCACATGGAATGATCCTGAATCCTTCTTAAACGACTATTTGTTGGGTTCCAGGCCTCCTGCCATTACCAAAGATTGATAGACTTGTGCCCCCCTCTCCTAAATTGGCTCATTACAAATCCACTCGAAAATCAGCCTATTTTATTTCCCCTTTTTCCTCTTTAGGAAGACTGATTAGAATTAGATGGCACAATGAGATATATTTGTGATTGGTTACTTGTTTGCTTGTGGACTTTACTTTTATTTTTTGGCATTCCTTTTCTTTGTAGCTATGTATAAATTGTAAGCCGCTATGACCTTTTGCATTGGCGAGGTGTCAAATGAATAATAAACATAAACTTTATATAAAGGGTGCCAGATGTACATTTCACCATAACCCTCTTATAATTTATGGTGAGCGCTCCAAAACTCCCCCCCCCAACCTACTATACCCACCTGTCTACCACCCCAATAGCCGTTATGGCTGCAGATGGCACTTATATGGCAGTCGAGTAGGATTTTGGTGGGATCACAGTTTCCACCATAAATGTAGTGGCTAGAGTGTCTTCTGGACCTGTCTCCTCCTCTCTATGGTTCATTAGCCCACCCACCAGACTACTTAAGACACCTGTGTTATGCTCTACTAGGCTGCTGTTCTAGAGACAGGTATTTACTGTTTCATTCAGATTTTGGAGGGTGGGAGAGGTCAATGACTACTGGGGGGAGTGTGGGAGGGTCATAATGTAACTCTCCAGTAGTCATCTGATCAGTTTGTGTATATTTTTGGCACTTATATGCTTTTAAAACAGGTCTAGCTCACAATGTCTAAGTTCCATCCAGGTTGTCTTGGGAAATGTTTATTACCCAAAGCCCACCCAGAGCATACCTCCAACACACACCCTTTACTCATGAATGCACAGAAACTAGGATGCCTTCAAGATTTCCAGAAAACCAGCTTAAAAAATCAACACTTGGCCATGCTGACGATTAGGACATCAAAGTGCCAATTTAAGCCTTTTTGGACATCTTAATGTTTTGAAAATGCCCCTAATAGCCACTTAAGTCAACATTCAGTACTTAATGCACAAAGATAGGACAGACTTTTTATGTGGCCCCCATTTCTGCACTTTATCTGGCCACCTAAAAACGTAATATCAACACTTCAGTGGTCAAGTGCCAACTCTTCCCCTGGAACGCCCCCAACACAGCTGGCTTTGAGTTAGGTGCTAACCATGAATTTCAACAGCACATACCCAGTTAAGTGCAGCGAATATTAGTGGCTAGTTCTGATCAAGCATCTTGACCAGTCAGCAGGCAGCTAAACCACTCTGAATATTGTTCAGATAGGTAGTTAAATTTATATACCATTTTCCTTTCAAAAATGACGGTTCAAAATTGTTTATATATTATTACAAAAATGAAACAATAAAAGCAGGGAAAAAGAACAATCAACAGATAGAGCCAAATACTACAGATTAAATGATAACATAAAACACAACATAACTTTATTCTTCTATACCGCCACAATCATACGACTTCTAGGCAGTTTACACTGAAGAGAACTGGACAATCAGCGATTTACAAAATATAAATAGTAAAAGTACAACATATTTCTCAAGGATAGTCAGTATAAAATTATTACATTTAATAAGACTTCTATTTAGGAAATAAATCTATCAAACAATGCAGTCTTAATTTCTTTCCGAAAAGCGCCATAGGTCAACCTAGCTCCATTGATAGAGTTGCCTAACCAAGACTGCTGTTTACTTGCTTGAAACATGAATGTTCTATCCAAAAAGGACTTGTATTTACAACCAGTGATCCTTGGGTAGGCAAATAAGTTACAATTTCTGGTTACCCGGTAGGAAACAAGTGTTTTTTTTTTTTTAATTCTTTTCTGGATATCATAAAGCAGGATTCAAATCTTAGATCAATGGGCAATTTGTTCCATAATTCTGGTCCAATGATCCCAAAGATCTTTTCAGAATTTTTTTTTTTTTGTAATCCTGGAACTTTCAACAAATTCCTCTCAAAACAATCCCCACTTCTTCAGTGATATGTTGGCTCCACTCATTTCTATACTTCAACAAATTGTCCTGAGCAGATCACAGAGACTGAGGGAAAATACAATTGAAGTCTACACAATCCTGAGTGGTGTAGAATGGGTACAAGCGGATCGATTTTTTTTACTCCATCAAAAATGACAAAGACTAGGGGACTCTCAACGAAGTTATAGGGAAATACTTGAAACGTAGGAGGAAATATTTTTTCACTCAGAGAACATTTAAGCTCTGGACCACGTTGCCATAGGTTATGGTTAGGGCGGTTAATGTAGCTGTTTTTAAGAAAGGTTTGGACACTTTCCTGGAGGAAAAATCCATAGCCTCTTATTGAGATTGACATGAGGGAAGCTACTGCTTGCCCTGGATCAGTAGCATGGAACGTTGCTACTCTTTAGGATTCCAGAATCTTGCTATTCCATGGGATTCTGTATGGAATGGGGCTACTATTTGGGTTTTTGCCAGGTACTAGTGACATGGATTGGCCATTGTGAAGACAGGATACTGGATTAGATGGACTATTGGTCTAACCCAGTAAGCTATTCTTATGTTCACATAGGACTTAAGTTTCTCCTCTACGTACCTGGGTGCAAGTCCTTAAGAATCCAATTGAACAGTGTGAACTTAGGTCTCTATCTTTCATTAGAACATAAAAATATCCACACTAGGTTAGCCCAACAGTCAATCTAGCCTAGTGACCTGCTTCTAGGCCAGGTCACAAGAACCTGTCAGAATTTCATATTTTGGAGTCCCATTTCAAGTCTCACTGTGTGAAATCTGTACGAATTAGATGTCCTGTTTAGGGCTCTGGACTTCAGTTATTTTCATTAGGTTTCTTTCCCAAATTCATCTTTGTTTTATTTTATTTGTAGCATGTGTTATTTCCAAATAACATATGCTAAAAAAAATTTAAAATCATGTATATTGCTGGACTGTTTTTGGTTGGCTTTAAGTAAAGTGAAACAAGGTTGGGGTTTTTTTAATGCATAGAAATATTTATTACCCTAAAGTAGGGTAAGGGGAAAAGTTATTAAGCTGCATTAGAGCAATATAACTTGTGTTATTGACCTCTTATCAGTCTATGGCTGTCAATAATAGTTTTAAAGCCGATGACCACTGGATCCTTTGGCTGGGTGCTGACTTCTAATGTGGAACCTTAGATCAAGTACATAACCTCAACTATTATTTTCATTTCACTCCATATATCTGCCTGTGTCCTACTGATCTACCTGGATCAGCAACTCTATTGAATGTCCATATCAAAGTGTCCATTCCAACTTCTTGGGTAAAGGTGAAATAGAAAACCTGATTAACATAGCATAACATTGTGTGCAGGGGATTATGGTGTGCAAATATTTACATAAGAACATAAGAGACCGAAGATTCATCAAGCCCAGTGTCCTGTTTCCAACAGTGGCCAACCCAGGTCCCAAGTACCAGACAGAAACCCAAAGAGTAGCAACATTCCAGAGCTCTTATTGTGATGTCATAATGCCTCATTTCACCAATGCCTAAGAGCCAACCTCAGTGATGTCACAATTGCTCGATTGTCCTAGACTTGGCTCACATAAGAACATAAGAATTGCCATAGTGGGACATACCGAAGGTCCATCAAGCCTAGTGTCCTGTTTCCAACAGTGGCCAACCCAGGTCCCAAGTACCAGACAGAAACCCAAAGAGTAGCAACATTCCAGAGCTCTTATTGTGATGTCATAATGCCTCATTTCACCAATGCCTAAGAGCCAACCTCAGTGATGTCACAATTGCTCGATTGTCCTAGACTTGGCTCACATAAGAACATAAGAATTGCCATAGTGGGACATACCGAAGGTCCATCAAGCCTAGTGTCCTGTTTCCAACAGTGGCCAACCCAGGTCCCAAGTACCAGACAGAAACCCAAAGAGTAGCAACATTCCAGAGCTCTTATTGTGATGTCATAATGCCTCATTTCACCAATGCCTAAGAGCCAACCTCAGTGATGTCACAATGGCTCGATTGTCCTATACTTGGCTCACATAAGAACATAAGACTGTCATACTGGGACAGACTGCAAGTCCATCAAGCCCAGTCTCCTGTTTCCAACAGTGGCCAACCCAGGTCCCAAGTATCTAGCAAGATCCCAAGAGTACGACAGATTTTTTGCTGCTTATCCTAGGATCATGCAGTGCATTTCCCCAAGTCCATCTTATAATAGCTTATGGACTTTTCTTTTAGGAAATTATCCAAAACTGTTTTTTAAACCCTGCTAAGTTGTTTTCACCACATTCTCTGGCAACAAATTCCAGAGTTTAATTATACTTTAAGTGAAGAAATATTTTCTCCAGTAAACAAGCAATTCACATCTACCTTTTTCACTCCACCCAGTATTTTATAGACCTTTATCATAGCTCCCCTGCACCGTCTCTTCTCCGTCTGAAGAGCCCTAGCTGCTTTAGCCTTTCCTTACAGGAAAGTCATCCCATCCCTTTTATTATTTTTATTGCCCATTTATGTACTTTTTCTAATTCCGCTACATCTTTTTTGAAATATGGTGACCAGAATTGCACACAGTATTCAAGGTGCAGCCATACCATAGAACGATACAAGGGCGCTATAACATTTTCATCTTTGGTTTCCATTTCTTTCCTGATAATTCCTAACATTCTATTTGCTTTCTTGGCCGCCACCACTGCACATTGAGCTGAGGATGCCTAGATCCTCTTCCTGGGCAGTGACTCCTAACATAGAACCCAGCATCACAGAGCTATAGTTTGGGTTCCCTTTTTCCCACATGCATCACTTTGCACTTGCTCACATTAAACCTCATCTGCCATTTTGACACCCAGTTTCCCAAGGTCCTCTTGCAATTTTTCACAATCCTCTTCTGACTTAACAAGTTTGAACAACTTTGTGTCATCAGCACATTTAATTATCTCACTGGTTATTCCCATCTTTAGATCATTGATAAATGTGTTAAAAAGCAGCCATCCCTGGGGAACCCCATGGTTTACCCTTCTCCACTGTGAACATTAGCCATTTAACCCTCTGTTTTCTTTTTGCTAAATCTAATCAAGGCATTTGCCAAAGAGCTGTTTCAAAACGTAAGACATTATGCAGTTAACTGATATGAGACTGAAAGCTCTTCTTCCTCAATGCATAAATAAATGACATATGGACCAATTGATTCTGAAAATTGGCTTCTTAATTTATGTATTTCCAAAGAAATATTGATCTGTTGCAAAAAATGAAAAATACTGTTTATAGAACCTTCATCATACTAACTAGATCCTGCCCCCCCTCTCCCACCCCCCTAAAAAAAATGAGATCCTGGAGAGGACAGTGTTGATATGAAATGGTACTATAGGTTTGTACGAAACCTTTGACTAGCAGTTGAACAAGTTCTCTCTCTTGTTAGTTGTGTTCCTTTTGTGTTTGGGGGAGACGGTTGCTGCTCACGTTACAGCAATTGGTGCCTGCTGTCATTTCAACCAGAGTGCTTGTGGAGAAGACTTTGTCATAGGAGAAAGCAATGTGTCACGAATGTGTCACAGGAGAAAGCAAGCCAGTGGAGAGATGGATATAGTTGGATTTCTTTATTTATACCCTGCCATCACAATAGAGTACACACACAAACAGAATCACATACAGTACAACAAATTGAACATGAATAAAACATCATAGTAAAGCCTCCTGAAATTACAAAGAGGCTACCAGCACCTCGCATCAAAAAACTATAAATCTTACAGAAGAGGCATTTCTTCAACATTTTCTTAAAACTACTCAAACTTGTTTGCTGTCGTAAATATCCCAGAAGTTTATTCCATTCTGCAAGCTCTAGACACAGCTAGCCGCAACTGTTTCACTGTCGGAATATATAGGTCATCGTGAGTCACCGAGCGCAACAGGCGCCGTGGTTCATATGGCAGAATGCTATCCATCAAATGTTTCGGTGCCTTATTGTATATACGAAGTTGCACCATGATTAGTCATTTATAACGGATTCGATGTTCTAATGTTAACCAAAACATAGATTGTATGAGCAGACTATTGCTGATCTTATTTTCTTCTTGCATGGTTTAGAATTCCACTAACTAATTTGGGGAGAGAGAAGTATTTTATGCTGAGTACATTAATGAATAGTTCAACACATTCGGTGCCCTGCAGAGTACTGGTAAATTTTCAAAATACACATATGTGCATGTTTCCACTCTGAAAATTACCCAAGATCCTCCTGTGCATTTCCATATGCTCTGCACCATGCACAGGTTTTCTGGGCTAATTTATTTGCATATTCATGTGTTTTCATAAGGATTAGGGCTACCATATGGGTCCAGAAAAAGGAGGATGAATTGCGACATCTGGGTTTTACTTCCATTGCTTTCAGTGGCTTCCGTTCCTTTTGTTCCCGGAATTTTATCCCATAGAGACTCTACCTTATTTTTCATTTATGGCATGTTCTCTCCGGTAGACTCAATTCCGTCTTTGATGAATAGGGCAATACCTCCACCTTTTTGACCTACTCTGTCTCTGCAGTATAGCTTGTATCCCGGTAGCACAGTGTCCCAGATATTTTCCTCGTTCCACCAAGTTTCTGTGATGCCGATGATGTCAAGGTTATCTTTTTGTGCCATAGCTTCCAATTCAGGCTCCTTGCATTCGTCTACATACACTTGAGTTTGTGGCCTGTTACTTTCTTGCATTTCCTTCCCTCTTGTGTCCCTTTCGATCCATCAGGATTTCTGTCTTGCCTATGATCCGGTGAGTCTTCCCCGCTATCTTCCTGCATGGTATCCTCTGGGTATCATTGACTCTTGGTCGACTGTTGGCTTTCCCCTTCTTCCTAGTTTAAAAACTTCTCAATTTCTCTCTTGATGTTGCTTGCAAGTAGACTCGTTCCATCTCCACTAAAGACTGACATTCAAGAAATCCGAAACATCTGATGAGCTGATGTTTCTGGTTATTATTTTAAATTATTGTGTAACCTTTTGTGACCTGCATACAGCAGCAGGGGTGGGGGGGTGGGGAGAGGGGGGGAAGGTGACTGGAGGAAGCAGAGAGAGAAGCCGTAGTGAACTGAAATCAGTTACTGTATCAAATGCTTCTCCTTATTTTGCTAACAAGAGAAATATATTCTAATAAATAAGTCTTCAATTGATATCCTGGGACCATATAAAAAGGGGATTTCATATATGCAGAATATACTCTCAATAGGGATTATAGGAACAGAATATTATTATAGAGGCAGATTAGACATCAAAGCCAAGGCTGGCAGGGGGCTGTGGAGGGTCCTCTGAACTTGAAAGTGCCCCCACCCCCTCCTACAGACACGACAGCATTTTTTCACCAGTTCAGCTCAGTGTGGGTAGTAACAATCCATCACTACCACCCCCTATTAAAAAAACAAAATTGGAATGTCCTTAGATGGCTAACATTTGAAAAAATGTTAATTTTTCTGAATCCAATACATCTGTTGCCATTTATGGATAAATTTCCATTTAAAAATAGTTAAGTCATCAATCCTGAACATATTCTTATTCTACAGAGCTATTAATGCCGATATTAGGGAAAGGAATCAAGTCCCCCTGTGGTTTAGCAGTACCTTGACTCTCGACTTTTAACCGATATAAAGATACTATGTCAATTGAAAAGGATTCAGGTCCCAATTCCTGCCCCATACTTTCTCTGTCTCTGTCATATGTAAGTCAGGTACCTGGGGACACATCTTAAAGACCAGAAATCGTCTTCCAAATATGTCCGTCTTTTATTATGAGTTTCACATCTTTTATACGAATCAGGTTTGTCAGCATGTGTCAGCATGTGACGTAAATACAAACCATATATGGACACAGGTCACATGAAACTTTAAACACATCAGCATTTTTCCTATCTAGAGATTGAAGTCCACAGAGGGTCAGAAAAAGCCTTAACCAGCAGAGCCCCTAATCTAAATCTGTCTGTAAATACGGCTTAACAAAACAATTGAATTCACTTCACATTATCTCTGTTTAAACATTACCTGTCCTTGTACCATCTTCAAAGAAGGGAAAGATAAACAGGGCCTACCTTTGCATCTTTAAACAACATATGCCTAAGGACACTTACTAAAGTTCTGATACGTGTCCGTTCAATTCCCCTCTTACGTCATGTAAATGACGTCACAAATACACAGCATGAGCTGGAAGGGAGTGATACCCTAGGTATGTCTCTCAAGGAGGGGTTTTTTAGGAGCTGTAATACGAATAACACAGTACATGAGCAGTCAAGACAAGAGTGCAAATAATAAGAGATTATGCATTCAACTAAAATGCTGATCCCAAGAATTAGATAAATCAGAGTTACATTTGGACTCAGCAAAGAGGTCTGCTAATTTCTGAATGTCCATAGTAGGACCTATATTGTCAGAAAGAACAGTACAACAGCATAAAATACTGAGGAGAATTTAACAGAATTCTCAGCTAGAATCATATCTAGGGCCATATGATTTTGAGAACCATCTGAGAAGTGGAGCCTAATTGATCAGTAATACCTTGCAAGGCGTCCCTAGAATAGTTCACAAAGCGTTGCTGATTATAATAATTTTAACTAATCCGATCAACATTCTTATTAATAGTAATAAAGGGAATAAGGAACTCAAACCCAGCCTTAACCTGAGCTCGGGCCTTAAATTCATCTGGGACCCCTCTTGGGACCCCTATAGCATCTATGTATACATGTGATCAGATTTATATCAAGACAAATAAAAGGAAAAACCATGTGAATAGGAAGGATGCCTTTCAGAAAGATATGCAGGAGCATAGTAACCTTAACTAAAGTGCACTGGCCTATCCACTGGCTGGGTAGCTTAACAGGGAGCCAAAAGTCTCCATAAAGCCAGTAAATATCAAATCTGATGCAGCAAAAATGGGGCATACCTATGAGCCAAGACAGAACAATAACCTGGGGGTAAATTACCTACAAAACTACCCTGTGTCAGATTAGAAACATGACATGTGTAATTGCCCTTATAGATGGTAACGGCAATATCAAGCTTTTGTTGTCCTGGCAACAAAAGGTATTTAGAACACTGCAGTGCACAAAGGGGATAGGTAAAATTAGAGGAGATACTGGTAAATAACCCAAAAAAGCATGGTTGGATACCAGGAGGGAGGTCCAGAGGTACGGTTCCTAGATGGGGTCTAGCTTGAGCACATATGTAACAATTACTCTTATTATGTTGATCAGCAGTGAATTTCATCCATTCTAACCAAAGGTTAGGTTCTGAAAACCCTACCTCAACAGCCACAATATCTTCAAAAGTGGGATTGGCAATAGCCATCATGTCAGTAAGTTTATTGAATGTAGGGGCCAGTGGGTTAGTATTTTTTGGGGCCCCCACAAAATGGCGGGAGAGGATGAGTGGAGGTAGATAGATCCCATAAGAAAACTGATGGGTCGGATAGCTAGACCCACCCTTAAACCACATGTCCATAATGTACATACCTTCATCAGTAGGTCTAGGGTTGTCAATAGTAAGAGAAAGCTTAATAATTTGTACAGGAACACTTTTCCTATAACAGTGTCCAACCTTATGAAGGGTCGTACAAGTAAGCAGTGATTTACCATTTTGGTCCACTGTTTTTCAGGGTATTTTCTAGTTTATAAACCCAGTCAGTATCAATATTCCACCCTACCACTCCCCAGAATGCACACTTATCCCCCCAACGTAAGTCAGTAACATATACATATATGTCCTTAGTTTTAGGAATCTCTGAGGACCAATGGCACAGCCTTGGGATATCAATTGATGAACAGTCCACAATGTCACAGGAGAAGGTGGCAACTTGCACACTGCTGGAATTATACCAAAGGGTAGCATCGGTCTTTTCTGGATTCCAATTGAAGGACAGCCTTTGCGAGGGAGTAGTCCAGCTTGACGTCGTGTTCGCAAAGAGGTGTCGGGGGTGCTGTTTACAGCAGGAGTGTCATTTACAGATGGGTATGGGCAGAAAGTGTCGTGGACCCAGAACACATCATCCCTGTAGACCCAGTTAGAAATGATCCATACAGGGAGAAAAACTAGCAGCAGCGGTGCCAGTAAGAGAATGATAAAGTTGGTAGAATGCTGCAATGAGATCATCATGTTGTTCCACTGGAGGAGGTGAAATCTGCGCAGGGAAGACTTGCTTCTGGGGTTTTAGGTTAACCCTCTTCAAGCGACTTGCGTGGATCCAAACAGGAAACTCCTCAGTGAGTGCAGCGGGCCTGGTCACAGCGATCACAGTAGTGGGAAGGCCAAAGGGGAAGTCCGTCTGCTTCCGATCCTTGGAAAGCTGCTGGACAATCACCAGGCTGGAAAAAATGGGTAGGAATCTGTGGAGAGAAAGGAGAAGTGCAAGACACGTTTCTTTGAACAAGCCCTAATATTTCAATTAGCTTTTAGACGTATTCCTCCTGTATCAAGGGAAAATCTACCCATGGGGCGGGGAAAGGTCATCCCGTGAGAATCTCAAAGGGAGAGCAGCCAGATGTCTGTGCATACAGAAAGAGATACTTGAAAAGAGATGCTTGGAAAGCATTCCAAATATCATTCAGCAGCTGTACTCCAATGTGATCCAAATAAGAGATAGAAAACAAGAGAAACCATGTTGCCTGTACTGAACGTGGCAACATGCAACAATACCAATTCATTCACTTAGCATAGCCATGGCAAAAGAGAGACGATACTCACTTGCTTAAGGTTCTTAATTGAACAATCCAAAAGGATATGTTTTTATCGTGCTGCATATAACTATTATGCACTTCAGAGAGACCATACTGATGTACTGAATGTATTCAGAAATGTATATTGAATGGATCATATGTAGGGAACACCACGAAATAAATGCTGTATAAAATAAAGCTTTTTCTTATAACCCCTAACTAAACTATATTCAGAATATAAAAGCTAAAAGTAAAAGAACATTGCGCAGTTAGGCTAGTAAGAAGTGGAAAAAGAGCTCTAGAAGTGGCCAATATTATGTATCCTGGGGTACCCACCAAACCAAAACAAGTAGACATGACACAGACAAAACATAAAGTTTTAAGCGTGGAGCTATTACTCCATCTGTCAAGTGTGCAGGGCTGAATCCAACTCCGCAAACAAACACATTGACATAAAAAAACCAAAACTACAAATAATGTATATCATAACCATCTCATATTTGGAAAAAGGGCATAAAGCTAATGTCTCTTTGGAGCGTCTCTATCTCTGCAGTGATAAAGAGGACCCATGGAAAACATTAGAAATATCTGTGCCAAAACGGATCTGGGATGGCTATGTATAAATCCGGAAAAAACATTTTAAATTAGCAACATCCTAATTTCAGCTAAAACAATAGAAAGGAATTGTATTTTCCAATTTATTTTCAATTCACAACCGTGCCAGCTGTAATTATCGAGCTATATATCTCTGTATCAAGGAGCAAAAGGTCAAGAATGAAAATATCACTAGCAAGAAGTTAAAATGTCGAGCGAGCACTACGATAACCAATACCATGATATTGGGCAATGAATAAGGGAGAGCTAGCAGCTGGTATCCAGGGTTTCCCCTCTTTGCACCAAAGTCCGTCTAAAAGGGCGGCTTTGGGCACCTGCCAAACGCCAGGCATCAAATTCAGAGGAAGCTGTGAAAAAAGAGAGGAAGAGAATCCTGTTCACCCGTGAGACCCAAAAGCCCATTTAAAAGAAGGGCTTGAACATCGTGAAGAGTATGAAGGGTAATGGGGTGACCTAGGGTCAAAGAAATAACCATCTCTACCACCATAGCACAAGCAGCCAGGGAACTTGAACAGGAGTGACTATAAAAAAAGGCAACAGAGCGTAATTTACCGCCATGTTCTCCCTTCATGGTGTTACAATAGTCCCAAACAAAGAGATAAAACATGTGGGCATAAGCAGGAAAACCCAAACTTGAGCTAGAAACCAAAGCACATCTTAAATGTCCAACATTTCATAAGTCCATCTGATAAGAGCAGTCATTTCAGAAACCAGGGTCTGTCTCAAAATCTGGTCATAGAAGGAACAAGCAGAGATCCATTGGCGGCAGTGACCAATCATAGCAAGAAAAGTAAGCATGTCTTTCTTGTTAGCTGGGTGGGGCAGACCCAGAATAGCAGCAATGCAGAAAGTGCAGATTTTCCTCTGACCATGAGACAGGACAAAACCCAGGTATTTCACTTCAGATGTACACCAGTGCAGTTTATTTCATGACACCTTGTGACCACACACAGACAACCATTATAAAAGGTGAAAACTATCAATCGGACAGGTCTCCTGAATTATGGAACACAAAAAGTTGTACAAAATGAGAATATGACCATGAGGGGCAGTGCATGACTTGTAGAATAGCCCAAAGGACATTCCACACTAGGTATACTGTTGCTTAAAGGTGAAGGCAGCCTCACCAAAGGGACTAAAAATAAAACATTCTTTAGGACAATGACAGAAAAAAATCATTGGCTGCCGATGGAATGGTGGAAGAAACATAAGTGCAATGAGAATTACCAAAACACTAACAGCCCTAAATCTAGGACGAAACAGGGAATGCCATCAGCTTTGACAACAAGAGCGATGGGCGTATTATAAGAAGAGATGGTGGTTTTGATAATGCCGGAGAAAAGTCAAGAGACAAACAGTGGAATCTCACCTTACTGCTTGATAAAACCAAGAATGAGTAACTTCAAAGAAGCACTATAGGGGGTCAGTGGAAGCCCAAACAGAGAAGTCTGGGGGAAGGGACAAAAACATTCATGCACAGACCCTGATAATGAAAGCAAAGAACAGATTAGCTTTGCTCTGCACAAGAAAGAAAACCTTTAAAACGGAATTTTTTTCTTTTTCTTGTTTCTTTTTTTTTTTTATGATCCAGCACAGAACACAAAGGAAAAGAAACGCACAAAATTAGTCAGGATCAAAAGGAAGACAAGAAATAGTGCTTGTGTACAAACTACAAGGGAAAGATCTTAGACTGATTCAAACAGCGCTTTCAATTCATTCCACATAACAGCATGTCCTACCTCAGTATTAAAGATTGGTGACACAGAAAGATGGGAGCTGAAGGAAAAAATGTCATACATACACACAGCCGTACAAGTCTCATTTGTCTAGGAGTAAGTGCCTTTATGACTCATTACAAAACCCAATATAACAATGCAAAAATATTCGCTTATCTTACCTTATAAGCGAGGTACAGTAATAAGAGACAATAAAATCTTATACTCTATAAAAGTTTTAACCTTACAAATGACAGAGTGGGCAGGGGGGTTCTATAAATAATTTCATTCTTTCCGAAAGAATGGCAGCTGCTTATATATTCATGAGGGGCGCTTACCGAAAGTACCCCGAGATTTTTCCCAAAAAAACTCCATAATAGAACCCAAAGCTTGAACTTAAAATAAAGGGTGGGTACAGGTCACCACTACCCAGTGAGTATTAAAGAACAGAAAAAATTCAGAAATACTCACAAAATACCGGTGATATCATCTGCCCATCGCGGACAAGCCCCCAACTGAAAAGGATTCAGGTCCCAATTCCTGCCCCATACTTTCTCTGTCTCTGTCATATGTAAGTCAGGTACCTGGGGACACATCTTAAAGACCAGAAATCGTCTTCCAAATATGTCCGTCTTTTATTATGAGTTTCACATCTTTTATACGAATCAGGTTTGTCAGCATGTGTCAGCATGTGACGTAAATACAAACCATATATGGACACAGGTCACATGAAACTTTAAACACATCAGCATTTTTCCTATCTAGAGATTGAAGTCCACAGAGGGTCAGAAAAAGCCTTAACCAGCAGAGCCCCTAATCTAAATCTGTCTGTAAATACGGCTTAACAAAACAATTGAATTCACTTCACATTATCTCTGTTTAAACATTACCTGTCCTTGTACCATCTTCAAAGAAGGGAAAGATAAACAGGGCCTACCTTTGCATCTTTAAACAACATATGCCTAAGGACACTTACTAAAGTTCTGATACGTGTCCGTTCATCAATCTAAAAGCATTTGGGCTCTTTCTCACTTAATCATCGAAGGAAGATTATTTTTGGTTGATGAATTAGAGCATATTTTGGAGCGTACTGAATTCTATAATAATCTTTGGCACAATGCCTCAATACCTCTTAATTCTCTGTTATCTACATATAGGGAGGCATCTGGTCTCTCCGACTTCTCTAAGATTATAGGCTCACTAATAAAAAAGCGTCAAAGTTTTATAAAATAGTAAGGGAGGTTGATAGAGAGAAAGATGTCTCCTTTGATTATATATGGTCTGGTGACCTAAATGTAAACCCCGGGAAGTTGGACTGAAAATCATTCTGCAAGGCCTACTATGTCAGCATCTATTTGTCAATCCACCTATTTTACTTTACATAAAGCATATTGGACCCCCACTAAAATGGCTAGGGCAGGGGTTTCAAACTCAATCTCATTAAGGGGCCGAAATCCAAAACACAAGCTAAGTCACAGGCCAGACCCCGCTTAATCTCCACCCCAGCCCCCGCCCCCATAATAATACGAATTAAAACACCATTTTTTCCATTCATTTTTCATAAATACATACATAATATCATCTTAACACATAATGGTTAACCACAAAATTAAACTACACAGAGCACACTGTATGCAGCTGCTTCTCAACATTCATTCCTACCAGAACACAGATAACCCCATGCAAATACAGGACCAAAAATAAAAGTACTAATATATACAAATGAAACCCTAAGATTCAAGACTCTGCATGCAGTACCACCCCCAGAGAAAAAGAAACAAATGCATTTCTTCCTGAGCAGATGAAAATTCAAACACTAAATTGAAAATAAAATCATTCCCCCTACCTTTGTAGTATCCCTCCCTCCATGCTGTGCCTTACCTTCTGGCCAGCTCCAACCTGGCCGTTTTATGTGGCCCGTGGTCTGAATCAATGCCCCCGGTGTTATGGACGGCTCCCTCCTCTTCACAGCCGCAGTATGCACAAAGCCACGTGCAGCAGTTAAGAACATGCAACCTGCGCCTGAACTGGAAGCCTTCTCTCTGACGTCGCAACATCAGAGGGAATGCTTCTGGATGAGGTGCCAGATGTAAATTTATTGGACAGGTATTTGGTTCAGAATTCAAGTGATAATGCATATGAATAATAATGTGTTACCTTTTTCATATAAATCTATCATACTGCGTTCTACAAACCCAGATATCTCGTTACCAGCATCATTCAATAAAATCTTAGTTTTGAAATCACTGGGCTAGAGTCGAGGTTCTCAACTCAGTCCTCAGACACACCAAGCCAGTCTGGTTTTTAAGATACCCACATGAATATACATGAGATAAATTTGCATGCATTGCCTCCATTATATTCAAATCCATCTCCTGAAAACAATGACTGGCTGGGTATGTCCTAAGGACTGGTTGAGAACCCTTGGGCTGGAGGACAGAGTTTCCTAATGTCATGAAGACCAAGCTAATCCAGACCTGGTTTTACCACTCTGCAGACATAGATTTCTTTTGCTTTGATTTTCTTAAGAAATTCAATATTGCTAGCGTTACCATATAGCTCCAGAAAAAGCAGGATGGATTGAGATATATTGCAATCAGAATGGCAAGTCGATGCATGCAATAAGATAGCCTAGCCCAATTCTTATAACATGGAGTCAAGTGACAACCCAAGGGAACTGTAAGCTCTACTGAGTAGGGACTGTCTAGTGAACATTTTACTGTACAGTGCTATGGGAATGATAAGTGGAAGTAGCAGAATGATACTGTTGGCTCTGGGCTGTTCTAAATTCTCTCCAAGGACCTGGAGTTTCTTGGTGTTGCTTTATTACTGTCCTCTGATACATAAAGAATAGCTTAAGGCCTCGATTGGCTCAGATGCCTAAGGTCCCTCCCTCCTGGGAAGGGCCTTAGGCCCCAACCCATGCATCTCAAGATGCACCAGGAAAGGGAAGACCTGCCAATTTTGCAGTGGCGGCCTGTGGAGCAGGAAGGACTGGGCATCCCTCCTGCCAGTTGAGGTGTCATGCACAACCTCTGTACCATTAAAAAAAAAGTCCCAATGGCTGAGTGACAGGAGGCTGCTTTGGGGCTTCCCCTCCCCTGCCACTCAGCTGTTCAAGCTTCTCAAACCGGTCGCTCATATAGGGAGTGATCAAACGGGATTCTGGCGAGCTTCCGTGCAAATCATTTGCATGGAAACTTGTAACATCACTATTCCAGAGTCAGCCAAAAAATGGGCCAACAGCAACTCACATAGTCTTAACGACCGTGTTTTGTGCATCTAGCCCTCAGTGTGTTTCTCTTTGCTTAGGTACAGAGAGAAACCAGAGTATTTATAGACAGCAAAGAAGAAAAAACTACAGATGCTAATCAGCTACAAATGATCTGTCAGTCAGCTTTTAAGTGCTGATAAGGGAGAGTTTGATTGCATTAAGTGCACAGCTGAAAGCCCCCTCTGCTAACAAGCTATTAGCTCCCTGACCTGCATGAGATGGTTGACTATAATAGTTCTAAAGCTTTTGGGCCTTCTGCATTTTGCTCCACCCTAGAACAAGTCAGGAGTTCTTGCTGACTGCTGCTGAGGTGAGGATGGCAGTTCCCCTTCATGCTACCCATCTGCTCTCTCCTTCTAACAGACCAGCATTGGGACTGAACTATTCCAGGAGGTTGCAAGTAGAAATCAGTCATCCCATGTGTCCAGCACTCAGCAGGAATCTCATTTTGGAAAGGATAGCAGATGTCTGCCATTTTCTATGTGAATTTTATGCTGGGTTTCCAATGAGGGAGATTTTAGATCAGTCCTGAGCTTCTAATGACCTCAGCCTGCATTTCCACAGGTAGAATCAGGGACTACAAATTCCACACTGCTTTGGGATGTAAGTGTAAAACCAGGACTGGACAAAAAGTCTCCCATCTGCATAGCAATGGCAGTTCTCTCTGTGCACCTTAATGGGAATGTGGCATTAGTGTGCGTAGCAAACCTGTACTTTGCTGGTTGAGTTCCTTTCTCTTCCCCAAGAGATCAACATTGCTAAGCAGCCCTTTCAAAATATCCTGTCGCTCATCACCTGAGGCCAGAAATAAACCCAGCCCCACAAGCAGAAAACTCAGCTGTGAAAAACTGAGGAGCAGAAAGAGGTGGTAAAAACCCCACAGAGGAATGAGTGAGTTCATTGTGTCAAGGGAAAGTCTTCACACTCTCACCCGAGTTATTTCTACAAACTCAAAGCTGTTAGACTTCAGAGGACTATAAGGTGTTTCTGTTTGTTGCATTCTAGGTGAGCCCTGATTGCAGAACCCACCACAGTCACTGGATGAAAATCTCTTTATTTAGGAGAAAGCACTAACCAGGGCCAGAAAATGGATTTTGTGATGAAACAAGCTTTGGGGGGTAAGTATGTCTCCTATGCATCCTCCCACTGCATGCTCTGTCCCATTAGAGCTAAACCTTTAAGTCAATGTTCTACGCTCTCAAAACTCTTCCATCAGGATTGAGGGGGCAGTATTGTTATACTAAAAGATCATTTAAAACTATTCCAGAATTCTGGATAGCTATAATTGTACCTATATAATATCTTGTAGTAAATGGCCCCCCTTATGTCCAATTTACAAGAAAATCATGACTACAAAGTCCCAGCTTTAAAACTAGGACATCTCTTTGACCTTGAATCTATATACGACCACTGAGAAATGAAGTTTAGTGCAGATACTTGTAACAGGTCATTAACACCCTGGCCGCAAACTTCCCACTGCTGCCACTGTCTCCCACTTCCACTCCTCGACAACTGTATCTGATCATTTAGGGAAGAATTAAGAAAGAGCGCCAAAATGGGATTTCACATGGAATTAACATTATAGAATTTGCACAGTTTTGCACCTAACATTTAGATAGAAGCACTTACACTACATCAAAGGCTCCTTCCACATCTATGCCCCCTAGAAGTCATGGGCAATAGAATTTGTGCACCCAGCTTCTAAAATAGTGACTAAGGGCAGTTGCATGTGTAACAACTAATTGCTGCCAATAAATCCAATAATTGGCTGTTAACTCCAATTAACAGTCAATTATAATATTTTATATTGTGCATGCAACCAACCTCATTATATACATTGCATGCAAAATTTGCTCACTAAGCTAAATTAGGGCATGCAAATTTATAGAATTAGTGTGTAGTCATGACATAAACGGTTCCTTCATAAGGACAGACCATGTGCCACTAGGGCATCAGTTGATGCAGAAGATGCATGGAAGCTCTGTCGCTGGCAGATAAATCCATATGTCCTAGGCAATCTGCCCATGTACATCAACCACTCAGCTTTATATTCTCTTCCTCAGAAATCCTCTGTTTGTCTCATGCTTTGAATTATGTTACTGTTTTCCTCTCCACCAGTTCCACTGAGACTGTTCTTTGCATCCACCACTCTTTCCATGAAGAAATATTTCCGTAGATTACTCCTGGGTCTACCCCTCTCGCCTTGATTCTATGACTCCTTGCTCAAGAGCCTCTATCCTTTTGAAAAAGGCCCACCTTCTGTGCACTCATGTCTCTATCATGTCTCCCCTCTACCATCTTTCTGACAAAGCATACAAACTTAAATATTTAAATCCGTTCCCATATGGCTTATAATGAGCATAGCCATGTTTAGTAGCTGCTTTCTGGACTGACTACATTTTTTTTCAAGGTCTGGTCTCTAGAATTACACACAGTCTTACACAGAAGCACTACCACCTCATTTTTACCTGCTGGCCATTTTTAGTTATTTATTTAAAGAAATTATATTCCACTCTATCAGAACAAACAAAAAGAGACACTGGAGATGTCAAATCCAACCTGTGGTCACAAATCCTTTATTTGCAGTTTGTATCAAAGTATTATAACGAGTCTTTAAAAATTGCTAAAACAGGCAAAGATCCAAGAGACAAAGTCCTAACTAGGATCCAAGTTGCGGCGATACCATCGCTTTTTTTCAGACGCTGCAAGTTTATAATTGTCCCCTGAGGAAGGCAATGGTATCGCTGAAACTTGGATCCTAGTCGGGACTTTGTCTTTTGGATCTTTGCCTGTTTTAGCAATTTTTTAAATTGACATCTCCAGTGTCTCTTTTCGTTGGTTAAGCTTTGCCTCGTGGCTTAGAACCTTTTTTCCTTCTCCCTATATTCCACTCTATCAACATTTCTAGGCGGATTCCAACAAATATGCATAATTTATAACAAATAAATTAAAACAACAATTACTTAATAAGCTTCAAAACATTTACCATCCCTTTTACAACATCTTGATAGCGTTTTTTAGTGCAGGCCGGTGCACTGAATGCTCGGAGCTGCTCCCGACACTCATAGAGCTCCTATGAGCGTCGGGAACAGCACAGAGCATTCGGCCCAATGGCCTGCGCTAAAAAACGCTATCGTGGTTTTATAAAAGGGGAGGGTTAATGAAAAAATATATATATATAGGAAATCTGCCTTGATATACCTCCTGCGTATCCTTTTTTTCTTTTGTCATTGCCTTATATATCTACAGATATGATCTTTTCTTGCAACTCAAAAGCATGACTGAGCTGGAGTGGACAAACTGTGATCTGCAGATGCTTTGTTTTTGGCCAACATTGCATTACAGATTTTTAATTAACCCCTTCTGGCAACACCTAACACATGTCAAGCTGCCAACACCATCATTCAGAGCCCAGAATATATTGATATTTGTGCACCATTAAATATGGACATTCTGAGTTTTTAATAATGGGGCCAGCACACATGTTTTGAATACAGGTAGTGGCACAATGATAAATAGAAGAGATTTGCTTTACCTTCTTTGTAAGAAATGAAATATATGGATATTACAGCACTGCCCAAATTACACCACTGGGAATACCTATGCATGGAATGGGGCTCATCATCAAAAGTTAAATATGTCTAAAAACCCACCCAAGTTGGCACTTGGACGATCTAAAAGGCAGGTCATCCAAGTGCTGATAATCGAAACAGCTTTTTAGACGTAACCAGGGACCTTTTACGCCTCTGAATCTCGCTGTGCACCCAAAGCTGGAGGGATGTGGGTGGGATGTGGACTGACCTAGACTTAGGGCCTGTTTTACAAAGCCGCACTAGCGGCTGCTGCGCAGTAACGGCTCCGAAGCCCATAGAGATTTAAAGGGCTTTGGGGCTGTTGCCGTGCGGCTTTGTAAAACAGACCTTTAATCATCCTGCAGGGTTAATCAAAGTTTTTCCAAGACTGCCTAGATGGACCTTATACGTTGTGAGTTAGAAGATGTAAAAACACGTATAAGTGCCCAAAATGTATCCGAAGTGACCAGAGAATCACTGCAGGGATAAAGTAAAGATCCACACACAAATACCCCATGTTTACTGACCCCGTCGCACCCCCACAAAATTCAGAATAAAAACGTACATACCTGCCTCTGGAATATCAGCCTAATAGAGCTGTAGAGATGGCTTAAGTAGTCTGGGGGGTGGGCTAGTGAACCATAGAGAGGAGGACCCAGGCTCATAAGCCACTCTACCCACTACATTAATGGTGGAACATTTGTTCCCACCAAACCCCCAAAATCCTACTCTACTGCCATATAGGTGCCACCTGCAGCCATAAGAGCTATTGGGGTTGTAGACAGATAGGTATAGTGTGTTTTGGGGGGCTCAACATGACCTATATGGGAGTTCTGGTGAGATGTTTATGTGGCACCCTTTTTGTAAAGTTCACAGCAGTGCCATATAAGGTGCCCCACTGCTCTCTTGCCATGTCTGGGTAGCCTGTCCATCACAATGCTGGCCCCTACCACATCCAAAAAGTCTTGTTCTGTATGTTTGGGACTTGGAAAAATTTTTGGTCAAGAATATGATATAAAGATAGACATAGTGGTGGTCTGGACGATCAAACGCATGGATGTACAGACAGACGATCTTTGAAAAAATATATATTTGGTTGTACATTTTGAGAATGGACATTTTGGGCAGCTAGCGCCCTCCATCCAAATCAGACTTAGACATTTCTATTGATTATGCCCCTCGATGTGTATAAGTGCAGGCTGTTTTTCTTCTTTATATTTATGTACATCTAAGCAGCCTCTTTTTACTGCTTCCTTGAGACTCTTTACTTTTTGCAGCGATCCTCAGCGAACACAATATACACAATATACAGGCACTTTGTTACTTATCTTCATTTTTTTATGGTATGTCCCAACTTTTTTCACCATGGACCCCTGACGAAGGTTTGTCCGAAACACGGACCGTGTCGGGTCCCTTGATAGGTAAAAGGATTTTATTTTACTTACTTGCATTTTAATTTTGGTACAATAAATTTTTGCCTGCATCTTGTACACAGTCTGCAGTTTTGTTTGTTTCTCCTGCACATCTAAGCAGCCATATAATTTTATAAAATCCATATTCCATGATAAAGTAAGGTTTTCTATTTATAAAACTTTATAACATTACCCTCACAATTCAGAACATATTTCTTATGTTCTTATAGAGGAAAAATCCATGGTCTTCAGTTGAGACAGACAGGGGGGAAGCCACTGCTTGCCCTGGATCGGTAGCATGAAATATTGCTACATTTTGGGATTCAGGAATCTTGCTATTCCTTGGGGTTCTGTATGGAATATTGCTAACTCTTTGGGGTTTTGCTAGGTACTCGTGTCTTGGATTGGCCTCCGTGAAGACGGGCTACTGGGCTGGAAGGACCATTGGTCTGACCCAGTAAGGCTATTCTTATAGTCTTTGTTTACCATATGATTTCATTTGGCTCAAACCTTTTCCAGTTGTACCTCAAGGCAAGCTGCATTCAAGTATTTTCCTGTCTCCAGAGGGTTTACAACTGAAGTTTATACTTCAGGGAATAGATGGTTAAGTGACTTGTCCAAGTGGAATCTGAGCTTGGCTTCTCTAGTTCTAAGCCTGCTGCTTTAACAAAAACCAAAAAAAAAAAAAAAAAAAACCCCAAGCGAAAGGTGTCATGGAGCTTCTGCAGCATTTATGTCAGACTGTCCTTTGCACCTCGGCATATGAATCCACAAGATTAAATTGCTACTCATTCAAAGGCAGCAGGTACAGTAAGCCATAACTGTCTAGGAATCATTCAGCACCATGGATAGCTCCATGGAGGCCGTTCATTCTGGAGTCATAAGGCAGACGGTGGAGCCTTAGCAGAGAAGCTTTCAAATACAGACTGTGACACTCAGCACGGCAGTAACAGAGCAGAGGATGAGAAGCCAGCACTACTGTTCTTCCATCTGATCCAGTTGAAATTATGCCACTATTCTTTCTGGATTTCAAAGCAGCCCATATAACCTGGGCTAAGGTCAAGAGTAAAGTTCATGACCCTTCTGGTCATAATTGAAACAACCTCCTACATTCAAATTATTAATCACAAATAGGTTTACCCCTGTGATATTAACCAGACTGTGCCACAGTGGTTGCACCAGAATTTCAGCAGCAGTGTGCGGTGAAATGCTTGTGAAAACACAGGATGGACCACTCCATGCGATTTAAACAGACAAGACCCTCTCCTGCCCTCTAAAACCATATTTATTACATGTGAATTTATTTGCATTTTTCTATATTACCTTATGTTTGTTTTATGAATATTGTATTATATTTTTAACCATGTATTTCTGCTCTGCATACCCTCACCCCTGCCCTCTTTCTCTGTCAGCTGACACTACCTCCCCTGACAACCAAACCTCTTCTTTCTTTCTAAAAAGAGGGAGTGCCTGGCTGTCTGAATAATACTGGTATATGTGAGACCAAGGAGCAGATCATTGAGCTCCTCCCAAATGTGCAGACCTGATCTGTATAAAGCTAATAGTGAAAGCCCACTTAACTTGAGGAAAAGGCTTTCATTTCATGGCTTTTTTTGTTCTTGTTCTTTATCCTTACTGTGCTATTTTTCACCATACATGATCTGTGGCATGTTTTTATAGCATTTAGAATTAAGTAAGTTGACCCTCCTTTATGGCCCTTTAAATCAAAAAGGCTGCCGAGTAAGGAATTGAGTGAGTATCCCCTCCCAAATAATAGCAGAAGCTGCTCTCAGTAGCACACTCCTCCAGTGAACTCTCTCAAACTGGGACGTCCCACCCCAGCAAAAGGAGCGAACAGGAGTCAGTGAACTCCAAGTCCATCGCAAAGATTTCTGGAAGATGGCATTCTGCCCCAAGCAATGGGTGTAACAGATGAGAATTGCTCTACATTCTGCTGAGAACATTCAAATTGAAATGTCCTTTTTCAGAGCTCAAAAAATAAATCTGCCATCATACTCCAGTCCTGTCCTGCTGCACCCCGATGCATAATCAGGCTGACATACCCCAGCCCCAATCCCAGTGGCATTTTTCTAGTGGTATATTGCTAAGAATTGCTGTTTTAACATCTTGCCATGTTACGGTATAGACCTGAACTGACATTGCAACTCTTTTTCTAAGGTCAGGAGGAACAGATAAAGCAGGAACTGCAGATACCTGTACAAGATGCAGGCAATGTTTATTTAATCAAACCCACAAAGTGTTGCACACAAACAGACCACCTTTTAACAGATTGTGGGACCCAACGCGGTCCATGTTTGCGATCACTTGTCTTCATCAATTTTGCCTGATTCTATGATGTCCGAGAAAATTGTTGTGTTACTTTGACCACCATACCTAGGGACCCCTGATGAAGATAAGTTGATCGAAACACGGACCGTGTCGGGTCCAATGATCTGTTAAAAGGTGGTCTGTTTGTGCACAACAATTTGTGTATTTGATACAGGTGTCAGAAGTTCCTTTTTTGTTTTCTATCTACTGTGCCCTTACTGCAGATCTGTTGGATTTTGTTTTTTGTTCAACAGATAAAGCAGGAACATTAGTGAGTCTTCCCTGTTTGGACAAAAGCTCTTCTCAGTTTCAGCTGTTCCCCCATCTCTCCTTACAACACATCTGTTTTCCCATCTCTCCTTATAACACATCTGTTTTATGATATGTATTTATATTCTAACAGGTGCCACTAAAGACATGGGCAAAATGCTGGGTGGAGAGGAAGAGAAGGACCCTGATGCCCAGAAGAAGGAAGAAGAACGCCAGGAAGCTCTCAGGCAACAGGAAGATGAGAGAAAAGCCAAGCACGCTCGGATGGAGGCTGAAAGAGAAAAAGTGCGACAGCAAATTCGGGATAAGGTACCACTCTCCCCCATTCTTCCTCTTATACATAGCCACAGCAGTGGGGCATCACACAGAAGTAAAGAAATTTGTAAGGGAACTGGCACAAAGTCCCCCTTCACCACTCTTCCTTTGCACATAATACAGCATAGCTTATAGCAATCGTATGCCACCATGATGCTGTGGAATACCCATGGATATTTGAGGGGGAGGGGAAAGTTACTGGGTCAGTGCTTTCAAATACCATCAATTCACTTTATCATTTAAGCACTGAAGGGCAGCATTAAAAGGATGCACAGTTTGGTATAAATTGAACTTTAAAAAAAATGCCAAACAGCAGAGATAACCAAAATATCAATTTGAAGACAAACAGAAAAAACCATAAGAAAGTCCTTTATTTAAAGCAATGCTGTTCACAGAAATTGTCCGTATTTGTAATACCATATATACTCAAATTTAAGACAATCCAAATGTAGGTCGAGGTACCCTGCCCTGGTGGCAGCCATTCAGTGAGCGGTTCAGTGCAGGGCAAGAACGTAAAAAGCTCACTCCTTTCTGGTACGCCACTGGACCACAAGAACTCACAGCAGCCATTCAGAAGAGCTCAGCGTGGGGCAGGAGCACAGAAAGATCACTCCTGCCCGGTACACTGCTGGACCACCAGGGATTCAAAAAGGTACATGGAGGGTGGGAGGGGATACAGCATGCCCAATGGAGACCTGCAACAAGTCCAGGAGGGGGTGGGCGCTGACCCGAATATAAGATGAGACCCCCGTTTTTGGGCCATTTTCTTGGCCCAAAAATCTCAGCATATATTCGAATATATACGGTATAAGTGAACAGTCATGTGTGAGAGGCACAGTATCCATGAGCTAGTGGAGGCTAGTTCTATAGAAACGTCTTACCCAAAGAATTCATTGCACTTTCAGGACCTCAGACTGCTTATGGGGCAATTCTGTGAGCTCACGTCTGGTGCTATGCATGGCAAAGGTGCCTTTAATTGGTGATTCCACACATAAGTGCACTAGGCTGAATTCTAAGTGCTTAACTCCAAGAAGGGTTTAAGCATGGGAGGAAAATGGGCAGACCATAGGCATGGCGCCAAGTAACATGTAACTTATAGAATGCCGTCGGTTATATGCATCAACATGGTGCACGTGGGTGTGACCATTGACATGGTGTAAGGACTGGTGCCTATGTTTTGGCACGTAGGTTTGCCCCAGAATTCTACAATGACAGTCATGCCAAGGTGCCATTAGTGCTCAATTGCTCCCCACTGTAGAACCCAAATTGACATGCCAAAATCTAGAATTTGACTTGCTGCCTATGCATATGAGGTTTCTGATTATCTGTCGTTCCCCACCCCCCCCTTCACTAAGGCATAGACAGTTTTTAAACTCCAGGCTGGAGACGATTCTAGCCTAACCCTCAGTGCTTTTAGGCTTCCTCCCAATCTCTCTTCTGTTCAGTCCAAGGTGACCTTGCTCAATGTTGCAATCCAGAATCTTGCCAGGAATGGGACTGCAAACGTCCAAGTGGCACAAAGCCTGGGGAAGCCATATGGCCACAGAAACATGAGCCAAAATTGTCAGCAAGTAGTACTCTGTAAGAACTGCCAACCAAAGTCCTCATTTTATCTGCATTAAATAAATGCAATAGGCACCAGACTGAGGCGTCAGCTTTTACCTCTTCCCACAACTGGAGGAAAGAGCTATCTCTACCGTAGTATGTTTCAAATTTTATTAAAATTTCTTATACCAGTCAATCAAATTTCTGAGTGGTGTACAATTAAAAAAAATTTTACAAAATTGACCGCATGGGGAGTTAATAAGACAAATAATACACGGACATAAGACAAACAGGAACAGGAGGCTGTTCATGCATGTATGCACCTGTTTTATGCAAAGTAAGGGAGATTCTGATGCAATTATTATATCTGATGTTTTCCAACCACCAAACAGGACTTTTTTTGTTGTTCTTTTGCAAAGAAATACAACTTGTATAGAGAGAGGCAGAGCACCATGAAGGAGCTCATTAGCAGAGCCGTCAGCATACAAGTAGAGCCTGCTAAGGTGCTGTATTGAATGTGGTGAGGAAACTGTGCAGACATTATTTACCATGTGATAAGGCGAGGTGTAATCACAAGAGCGCCTCACTTTTCAGCATCAAAAGCAGAGCCACACTGAGATGGTTTTATCTACACCTTCAGCGGTTTCCAAACTAGAGGTCTTGGAACAAAGATCTAAAGAATAAAGGTTGATCAAGACCACAAGGCAAAGCTGTCCCTCGGTGATGTGCAGAAATCTAAGATTCACATGATAAGGAAACCCAAGACCTTGCATTACAGTCTCCCATTTAATTTCCTGTCATTTTTTTTTTTTTAATGAAACAAGAAACATTGAAATTTCTTTCATTTCAAAACAAAAGTTGCCATAAGCCCTAGACAGATTCATTCTCTTCCTCTTCTTGCCAAAAAATATAGCACCCGTATCCCCTTATTTCACAAAATGCCCTTTATCCCATCCTTGGGTCAACAGAAGCTCATGGAGAAGGAGTGACCCCCCCCCCTCCCCAGTCACTCCTGCTCTGCTGTTGGTATTTTTCAGCCTGAGGTTGGCACCATCAGCTCTGTGGTTGAATCAGTCCATACTACTAAGTGAAGCCAGCATTAGATCAACCACCCCATTTTTAATCACAGTAGAAGTTAGGTAGGATTAATTTGAAATCACTCCCGACACCATTAAATCCACAGCTGGGGTAAGGTAGGGGGGGAGGGATTCAGAAGTGCAGACTGGCACTGAGCTCATGGGGATAATTAAACTTACACAGTGTTGACAGGGATTGGGAGGCTGAATTCAAGCTAATCAGTCAATTTTTTCATGGTTGGATGGTTATTTTTTTCATTTCATTTATTGTTTATTTTTAAAGAAATGAAAAGAAATTATGTTCGGTTGACATCCCTGGGGGCTGAGATATTTATTTCCATAAGACAGAAAAGAAATTCTCAGTGTGATCTCATGGTAAGAAAACATCATGATAGAGGAATACTAGGTGGCATGGAGAGAGCAAAATCGGTAGAAAAATGGTGGTGAGACTTCATCGGAAGTGTTGTGTCCAATTCTGTAGGAACTTCTCCAAGAGAACATATGCAAACTGGAGGCTGTCTAGAGAAGAGTTGCATAAGCCCTAGAAAGTGAGGATGAAAGAACTGGCATTACCTAAGGGTGAAGAAAGCATAAATGATAAGAGACTCCAAAACTTATTTTACGCATGCCTATAAGAAGACCTCAAAGGCTCTTTTAAGCATGGAAGTGACATTCTGGGACAAGAAAATGTCATTGTAGAAAGCCAAAACATGGTAGAGTTAGAAATAATATTAGAAAATATTTTGGATGCATGGAACAGCCTTTCAACAGGCATGCTGGAGGGAAATCAGTACCAAAATGTGAGAGAGCGGCAGATAAATAGAGAGGATTCTTAGCTAGAGGGAAGTAACTGAGAAGCCGGAGCTGAAATAATCTACAATCACATCATAGAAGGGAGAGAGTGCAGACCAAAGGCATCCCTCAGTCTTTGATTGTATGATGTGAAGATTCAGGGGCTTTCATTTGAGTTTGAAGTCTGTTTCTTTTCTGATGGATTTTCCATGGTAACTTCATGTTGCAAAAGTGAGTTATAAGTGGACACGGTGAAAGCCAAGAACTTAATTCCAATCTTTTTGGAGAAACTGGAATCCTCAGATGGGGGTCTAGGGACTCCATATGATATCAGAAGTATTTCTTTATTTATACCCCGCCTTTCCCAAGGTGAATCACAGTAAAATACATACACAAACAAAATCACATACAATACAACAAATCAAACATCAATATAACATAGTAATAATAATGTAAAGCCTGCTAAAATTACAAAGAGGCTATAAATCAAGACCCATATTTCATCTTACAGAAGAGATGTTTCTTCAATATTTTCTTAAAACTACTCATACTAGATTGCTGTCTTAAATATCCTGGAAGCTTATTCCACTCGCGAGGACCCACACACAAAAATATGCTAGCTCTAGACACGGCTAGCCGCAACTGTTTCACTGTCGGAAAGTGAGACAACGGAATTCAAGAGCAGTGGCAAAATGTTCGAAATCTCTTAGACATCGTGGCTGGGGGGCAATTTTGGCACTGCAGGAATCATTTGAATACAATGGGAGCCATGATATGCAAATGAGGTTCCCATTGTGTTCAATGATTTCTATGGTGTGTGATGCAACAGGAGGGGTTTGCCAGGGTCCCAAATCTAGGGTTACAGCAGAACAGGGGACTTCATATGGGTTTAGATGTATGAACAGAAATAAATTGCAAGGCATCAGCAAGCATTTCCTGCAAATATACCTCACTGAAGTAAACCCTTCTGGAAGATTCTCTAATATAACTATTTGTTGAATTGTATGGATGTCATTGTTTGGAAGGTTTGACCTACTGCTTCATCCAGAGAATTAGAGTTGTGGCTTTATCTTTAAAAGAAATCATATACTTCCACAGCTGTCCTTTCCTATACAAGAAAATTGAAGTGAGATCTGCAGTCTGCAAGGGGGAACTGAATTCTGGGATTTTGTTGTGCAAAGTCACCTCATCATTGTGTATGGTGAGATGATTCTGGAGAAATCAGGCCGTGATGTCGACTTCCAGATCAGAGCAGGATAAGGGAAGGAATGTTGTGAGATGTTGCTAGAATAGTCCTTGATTCATTAGAACTAGATAGAAAGAAGTAGTAAAGCCACTCAGCTTGTTTATCTGATGAGACCTAGTGGAAAATAGTAAGTAAGACTGGTGTAAAGGCTTCTCTAGTGCATGGTGTTTTAAGAGAGGAAACATAGGATAGATCTCTCCGAAAGACGTATTGGGACCACGCACAGCTCTTTAGAAGACTCCAGTATCTGAGCTGATTTTAGCCAGTGTTATGAGATTTGGTTCTATCGTAGATATTGACGCATTCCATTAGGAAAACCACAGAATTGCCCTAGAGAGCGAACATTCTCATTTAACATCAATGCATCAAATGGGTTCCACTGATTTGTGGCTCATGAGGTAAAGTAGGCCTGTGCAAATGTTCTGCTCTCTACTTCCTTTCATTAGGCCCTTCTACCTTTCAAGGCCTCAGAAGAAGTGAGCTATTAATGGATGAAGGCCTGTTCTGAAGCTTCAGATGATGAAATGGCAAACCGCAAGGGTTGCAGTCAACGCAGAACTGTACGTCTGTAATTGCCAGGCCTCCCAAACAGTCTAGCATTCCCTGGCACAGTCACAGCAACCCAGAATGTTTAAGGTTGGGGGAAAAATATTCCAGCCATACAACCTTGCTGTCTGCCAACCAGCCTAATTTCTGGTGTCATGGCTATGTTTCTTCCTCTGCTGAAGTCTCATTTCCTATCTGGGTTAATAGAAGACTATGTTAATTGGACATCATTGTCAACGTAAAAAAAATCATGAATTTGATTCAGGAAGAATTTGCTGCCATTTTATTAGGAGCTAGAGGACATTTTTAAACATCCTCCTTCCTCCTTCAGATACTACACCTCACTTAAAAGTGATGAAACACTTAAATCAGAGTTTCTATGATTTTTTTTTTTTTTCCATCCATTCCAACACAGTACCAACTTCTTTTCTTCCATCCTGCCTAGGTCTGGTTGGTCACCAATCCCACCCCAAGTCTGAGACTCAGGGCACAATTGTAGTAAATTGCATCCTCTCTCTTTCTCCCTGTGGGTTATGAACCGACCTTGTGCAAAAACAGCCAAAATCCGTTATATCAATGGAAAGGTTCGCAGCTAAGGGTGGACCACAATTCCACAGACAAACCGGGAATGTCCAAAAGCAAGAAATGTAGAGCGAGTCCCTGGATGGTCAGGAGGAAAGTTATTTTTAAAAAATTATTTATTACACAAACATAATCCAATATACAAAATCATGAAAAGACAATATAACAATCTATAGCAGCTAATGCAATAATCACACTATGTCTTCAGTGCTTGGCTGAAGGGCCAGACCCAACACAGGCCATGTTTCGGCAATAATTTGCCTTCCTCATGTGGGAACCTTAGTTGGATTGAGAAGCATTGATAGCTGGGTGAAGCTGTCAACTTAATGCTGTTGAAAAGAACAGTCCTTTCATACCGGCATGACCACTATTGTTTTTCACGCTTCACAAATAGCAGATAGGGACTTGTTCCACATTTGTTGCTTTTGGACAGACCTTGTGCAAGTCAGAGTTAGAAAATTTTTCTGCCATAGATTTGAATACCTCCCCAGGAAGCACACATTGAGACACCGTTGCTGTTGGTATCAATTGAATATCTGGGGTCTCGGATGTATAATTACTTAGCATGACGCTAACACCCACAAACACTGTGCCCAGAGAAGTGTCAGGAAGGAGACAGATAGGAGCATGTTCTATGCATCTTAACATCTCAAAGCGATGACAATTGCAGACTGACAGCTATTTAACAGCCTGAAAGCTCCCTGGCATGTCTGAAAGATTTCTGTCTAATGGCAGATCAAAGCACAGTCACATCACATCATTTCAAGGTTGCAGGAAGGTCATTTCATTGACGCTAGAGCACGCCTTCTACTCTGACAGCTGAGCTGTGAGAGCAGCTCCAGGGAAGGCAGTGAATGAATGAGTTTCCCTCTAGAAGGCTGGCAAGAACTCAGAGACCCACTACAAGTAATCTAAGGGCAGGGGGAGCTTCTAGTGTTGCAATTAAAATGCAGCTGCTTCATGCAGAAGAAGAGCAGAAATTGTAAACAAATCATTTTGCAAATGTGACCTAAAAAATGATTGTGAAATCCTCACAGGTCTACCTACAGAAGTACTTCCACATTGAGGACACAGCCCCAAATACCACGAAAGCTCAGGGAAATAAAAATATAAGACTTGCCCAACTGGAACAGACTGAAAGTCCATCAAGCCCAGTAGACCATTTCTAATTGTCACCAGCTAGATCCCAAGTAGCAAAACAGATTCTACGCTGCTTATCCTAGGAAAAAGCAATGGAGCTGGGGCCATTTCTTCAGATCGACAAGATCTTCATGTCTGTGTGTATCATGAGCAGGTCTTAAAACTCAGCTGTATGTAAACCGCATGTGGCCTGTACCTTTGGGTAGGTGACAGAACTACTTGTATTATTCTATCAAAGCATGGTTGAGGCTCATAGATATGAGCTTGCACGATCTGGGATCTTTAATATTGCCAACAAGAGTGGTTATCTCCTCAGATCTGCAGGACCAGGTCCATTAATTCAATAATTTTCCAAGACCTTTATATACACCACATCTAGCAGTGTTCTCATATCCTTTCAGCTCAGATAAGTGGAGATGAGAAGGTTTCAAAGTCGCTTTCAATTTGTGAAATCTCACTCTTTGGTTTTTTAATAAAGGTAAAATACTTTCCATGGGGATTGGCTTTTTGTCTCAAGTTTTGATGACCTGAAGGGGGCTCTTAGCCCTTTAATAGAGCTGGTGCCACAGTGACTCCACGTGACGAGAGGGGTTGATGGGAAAAGATTTCCCCTCTTTTGCTTCAAAAAATATCAAGCCCACCAAATGAAAAGAAACCGAGACTGGATGAGGAATTTCACCGCAAAAACATGAGGTAGATTGGCTTCACCTGCTGCTGAATCTGACACGCTGACCAGTGGCCCATTTCTGCTGATGTGTGCTTTGTTTACAGAACATCTCCAGTTCCAATTTTCCACTATGAATCCAGCCAAAAATGAGTGTTGCAAAGATGTCTGGGAAACATGAATGAGTTTCTTGGCGGTCATAATGCATTCAGAATCTTAGCTGCCTGTCAACATTTTCACAAGTGGAGTTTTGCATGGATTCAGCATTTGGGTGCATTTGGGGTATCTTTGCATAATTTTCCAGGCCCATCAACCTTTCTGAATTAGATTAACTACTGCCAGCCTCCTCTCCAGTACAGTGACTCTTCCTCCTTTATGGCCACATCTTGTCCTCTTTGAGGTCTGACTTCATTCTCTGAACCTCGCACACTCTACAGTCCATTTTCTCCTTTCAGATCAGTCTTTGCCTGGCATTGTCCTGTGCTGCTTCCATATGTTTTCCTCTTAGGACATCCCTCTCCCCTTTCTAACCTTTCTGTATATTGAAGCTTTAACCTTCTACTTTTAAAACTAATAGGAGGAAATATAATTTCAATCAGAGAATAGTTAAGCTCTAGAACGTATTGCCAGAGGTTGTGGTAAGAGCGGATAGCGTAGCTGGTTTTAAGAAAGGTTTGGACAAGTTCCTGGAGGAAAAGTCCATAGTCTGTTATTGAGAAAGACATGGAAGAAGCCACTCCTTGCCCTGGATTGGTAGCGTGGAATGTTGCTACTCTTTGGTATTCTACAATCTTGTTATTCTTTGGAATTCCGGAATCTTACTATTCTTTGAGATTCTGTATGGAATACTGCTACTCTTTGGGTTTTTGCCAGGTACTAGTGACCTGGATTGGACACCATGAGGACAGGCTACTGGGCTAGATGGACCATTGGTTTGACCCAGTAAGTCTATTCTTATGTTCTCCTGTGGCTGGAACTCAGGTTCCAGACTGAATGTATGCAGATACGAGTGACTTATTGTGTGCATGGTACCTATCTCTGGAGGCCACCTGAGCTGCGTGCACAGGGTGCACTTCTTTCAAGTGACTTGATCCACTGCCAGTCTCAGGTGAGAGGAAAGAGTTGGAATGCAAGCTTACTATCACTGTGCTATCAAAAGCTGGGAGAAGGGAGAGTGGGGGGGGGGATTCCAAGTGATGCTGAAGCAGGGGAAGGGAGACTAGTGGAGGATACTGGTGCTGGGCAGTGGAAGAAAGAGAGGGAAATCTAGCTTCTGTTGGGACTTGAGGATGGAGAAAGAGGGGAGAGAAAGAGAATGCTGCTGGGGTTGGGGGAGAGTTTGGAAAGAAAGGTTGCCCAATATGAAAGAGCAGAGAGGGTCTGCTGGACCTGAAGAGGTAGAGAGAAGGCTGCTTGGGCTGAGGTGAGAAGAGATAGAGGGAGCTGAGGGAGAATAGAGGAGAGAAGGGAGCTGCTGGGATAGAAGAAGTGGGTTGTTATGACTGCGGGTAGGAAGAGAGGGGACAATGCTGGAACTTGAGGGTGGAGAGGCGGATGCTGTGCCAGAGTCATTATATGTAGGTTCTTGTATAACGGTTCAGGAGGGAATCAGGCTGAATAATCAGTGAGAGTACCTAATACCCTTGTATCATGTCTCTTTGTTTATATATACCTCTTATCAAAGGAGGTTGTTGAAGCAGTTTTCATTCAGATACTCAAGCATTTTCCCTACCTGTCCCTGGGGGCTTACAATCTAATATACCTGGGGCAATGGAGGATTAAGTGACTTGCCAAGGGTCACAAGGAGCAGCAAAGGACTTGAACCTACAACCTCAGGATGTCGAGGCTGTAGCTCTAACCAATAGACCATATAAATATGTGACCCACTGAGCGAAACGGTACCAAAAGTGGCTTAGAAATAACAGAGATAAAGGCTGGAAAAGTTTGGAGGAGCAGCTTTCATTTTTGTAGGGTCGTAAGAATGGGATGAATTTAGGTTCTACAGCCTATAAACTGCAGGTACCTCAACGTGATAGATGTAATTAGTCCATGCCTGAGGCTGAAATTTGGCAGGATTAAGCAGATGATATCCCTCTATCTTGTGGTATAAATAAGTCACATGCCGACTATATTGTTGGTAACTTTTTGCTCAGCAGGTCACATACAGAGAATGATACGGTGACAAATTTTTCCCTGTCCCCGTGGAACGCGCTTCCAGAGGTTGTGATAGGCCAGAGCACAGTACAGGGGTTCAAGGAAGGTTTAGATAGGTTCCTAAAGGATAAGGGGATTGAGGGGTACAGATAGAAGCAGAGGTAGGTTATAGAAATGGTCAGGAACCATTTCACAGGTCATAGACCTGATGGGCCGCCGCGGGAGCGGATCGCTGGGCGCGATGGACCTCTGGGCTGACCCAGTGGAGGCAACTTCTTATGTTCTTAACTCATTTTCCCATCCCATCCTGGAGAGTTCTTTTCCTGTCCCTGCTGCATTCTTGCAAGCTCTGCCCTCATCTGCACAAGCCTCAAACAGGGCAGAGACAGGGATAGTGTCCCCGTGTCATTCTCACATATCGATTAGCTTCAAAATAGATGGTCATCAGAAAGTGGTTGGCCATTTCTTGTGATATCTGAGTCATGTGCTGGTTCGCAGGAGTTGTGAAGGAATTTGTTTTTCTGGAACCGAGAAACTGCTAACTTTGAAGGGCTGCTGCTTCTCCCAACGTACACTGTCCTCGAAAAAGAGAACATTATCCACATGCCCTTTAGAAAAAAACATGAGGAGCAGAAGCCAAATTGCCACATCAGTTCAGGCCAGTGGAGTCATTGCCACATGCTCAGCATCTGGTAATAAGATTCCCCCTCTTAAGGGTGCATGCCAAATATGGGGTTACCAGACGTCCGGATTTCCCTGGACATGTTCTCCTTTTGAGGACATGTCCGGGAGGTCCGGACAGCTTTTCAAAACCCGGCACTTTCTCCTTCGGGCAGGAGGACAAATGCGCATGCGCTGATGTCCTGCCCGATGAGAGCAGGCAGTGCGGGGCAGGGATGGGGGCGGGTCTAGGGGTCCAGATTATCCAGTCGTAAAATCTGGTAATCCTAGCCAAATATGCATGCATCTCTGCAGGAGCACTGAGTGAGCTGAGACAGAGGGAGAGTTGTCATTGGCAGAGCTGGGATTAGAACCTCCTGCTGCTGGAACCCTCTGCAGTGTGAACTGATCTTTCCGCATGTGTCATTTGTATCTCTGGTTCTTTGTGGATGTAGTATGGACTGAAGAAGAAGGAAGAGAGAGAAGCAGAGGAGAAAGCCGCCATGGAGCAACCCTGCGAAGGTAGCTTAACCCGTCCAAAGAAAGCCATCCCAGCTGGCTGTGGCGATGAGGAGGAGGAAGAAGAGGAGAGCATTCTGGATACCGTCCTCAAGTACCTGCCAGGACCCCTGCAGGACATGTTCAAAAAGTAGTGGAGGTCAGGGTGCCATGACACCACACTGCCCAAACCATTTCTTCAGCTTCATTGGAAGGCAAACAAAACAAAATTTCTCTCATCCCTGGACAATGAGGAAAAAAAAAAATTGAATTCCTGCTTTAGCTGATAGTTTTTTTCATTTAAGTCATTAAGGATCTCGGAGCCAGTGTGCCACATGTCGTCTGTCCAAAACCATGGGTCATTTCCCATGAAGCTTCCATCAAAGTGACCAAGCCCACAATCCATTCCATTATGAATTCCTCAAAACGCAAGGAGAAAGTTCATGGTATCACAGTGAAGTAGAACCATATCACTGCTTCTAGATCCCAGAAGATGATCACACAGTAGAACACAGTAGAATTAGCATTTTGTGTGATAAAAGACATCAACAGCAAGGAGTGGAAGCAGTTGTCGGCTGATACTGTTAGTCCACACACACACTCACGCCTTCTCACAATACTCCCTCTTAACCAATCCTAGCAGTTCAAGTCCTTTCTCTGCTACGTCAACTGCCGGGGCTGTGTTTCACTGGTGAGCCCTGGATATCTGGAGGTAGAGTTGCTGATCTGGAGAGCCTAATAGGGATTGAACAGTGCAGTCTCAGCCCAAGAACACATTGGATGGAATCAGACTGTCAGTGGGTTCTCATCCCTCACCCCTGAAGCATGAGGGGACTAGTCGATTAAATGCTAGATGGGCAGTTTAATCCTTGGATCTACTACTTGAGCCCCAAACTGTCCTAGGGCCCCTCAGACTGGGCATGTCCAGAAGAGAGGGTGCTCTGATCTCCACTGTCTGTGCCGAGCAGCTGCTGATTAGAATGCTACCTCCATCTGTCTGATACGCTTTGATCTCATTTAATTGCTACCCAACCCCTCTTCTCCTGCAGTAACACTTTTAACGCCATGATGTGTCAGATACATGAGTGTGATCTTAGCGTCTGGCAGTGCCAGCGTTGACCTTCTGCGTCCTCTAACACCCCTACATTTCTGGGTGATTGAACCCAGCACCCTCCAGCATGAGAAAAGCTCAGATCTCCCTACATCATAAATTTCATCTGCTCTAGAAAACAAAATAAGGTATCGAGGGGAAAGCACACTGGACTTCTTCCTCATCGTAAGTGGCACAAGATGCTGCTCAGGGATCCACGAGTCGTGTCCTTGACAGTATTATGTGACCCTCCCCAGCAGACTGACAGCATGCACGGACTGGCTCCGAGATCCTTCTCTATCACAAGAGGTTTCCTGTGACAGACTCTGTGACTAGCACATGAGAACATTTGTGCCTCTTTTTCCTGTAAGCCATGCATAGGGATCTCCAGCAGTGGAGCAAGGGATGATTTGGGCGGGCTGGCCCTGGCTTTTCTCCACAGGTGACCCCTAAACCTCCTGCTGGGTATTGTTCTTATTAAACAGCTGCTCGATTTATTTTTTATTATTATTATTATCAATATTCTTTGTGCTTCTATAATTGTGTTTTCATTTTGTGCCATAGAGAATGACACGGGGACAAATTTTTCCCATTTCGCCTGATGTCTTTATCCCCATCTCATCCCCACGAGCTCCGTCCTCATCTGCCCAAGCCTCAAACACTTTAAAATCTTAAGTGTTCAAGGCTTGTGCAGTTAAGGCAGAGCTTGCAGGAATGGGACAGCAACAAAACTCGCCCATGGGGATGGGGACAAATTTGTCCTGTGTCACTGTCTAATTTTTCAGACTCCAGTTTTGCACTGCCTTAATTTTTTGCAGAAAGAAAAGTCCTGCAACTGTTCTGGTTCTGAGTCAGCCATTTATCTCCTCCAAGCTCACAAGTTCTCAGGGAAGATTGCAAACAGCTCTGAATATTCATCAGCTGTATTTTGCATAGTAGACTAGACCTGTTTGTGGCCCTCCAGGACTGCAGCCGAAGACGCTGTTGTAGCACATTCCTTGCAAGGATGAATTATCCTCAAGAGAATGGCCAAAAGGCAGCACCGGATGTCAGCCATTTGGACTTTGCTAGCCAGGGGCCTCTTGAGTCCTTGGCCTGCTTCCTCTATTTGTGATCTTCTTATGGTCTAGAACAGGGGTGGGCACACTGTGAGTCCACAGACAGAAATGAGACTTTTCTGACCCTCTCATCTCTTTCAAATTTGCATTCCAATGCTTTAGCCTGGTTTTGCCAATATCCTCAGCAAGGGCATGTCATAAAATGTGACAGCAGCAGCCAGCTGTAGGGTAGCAGCAGCAATAAGTGAGTGGTAAGGACTTCCCACCCATCCCAGAGCAATGTTAGGAAATTGTACTTTACGCAGAGGGTGGTGGATGCCTGGAATGCGCTCCCGAGAGAGGTGATGGAGAGGAAAACGGTGGGATGAACACAGAGGATTTAGAATCAGAAAATAATATTAAATATTGAACTAAGACCAGTATTGGGCAGACTTGCACGGTCTGTGTCTGTATATGGCTGTTTGGTGAAGGATGGGCTGGAGAGGGCTTCAATGGCTGGGAGGGTGTAGATGGGCTGAAGTAGGTTTTGACGGAGATTTTGGCAGTTGGAATCCAAGCACAGTACTGGGTAGAGCTTTGGATTCTTGCCCAGAAATAGCTAAGAAGAAAAAATTTAAATTGAATCAGGTTGGGCAGACTGGATGGACCATTCGGGTCTTTATCTGCCATCATCTACTATGTTACTATCCCCCTTCCTCAGAGGTAGGAATGGTGGAAGTACAGCTGAATATTTTCAGTCGGGTGGTGTGACAGATAAATGAACCAAATAAATCAATAAAATTGATTGTGATATAGCTGTGAAAGAAGGTGAGAACTAGTCAGTCCCAGAGGTTGAAGCCCTAGGAAAAGATCTCTTCCCCTAACCGTTTGAAGAGGGGCATGCCAAGATCAATATTAACTGTTGGGGATATTCCCAGAGGTTTCTCATTCAGTTAACATGTGGAAATGAGCTGCATTTCAGGTAACAGCTACACCTGGTGAGTGACGTTATCTGTAAGGCATAGCCTTCGACCATTCATTGCCCTATTGCTCAGCAGCAGCATGAACCGCTGAGGCGTTGTGTTCCCTTTTAGCATGGCCTAGTGCAGAGACTTCTGAATTTGCAGACTTGAAGACTGATTTACTAAGAGCCAAAGGGCCAATTAGAGATTCCTTTAGTGATCATTGGGCTTCAAACTTTTTTTTGCACAGTCTCCCTTCTCTCCCCCTAACTCACCAATGGGAGATCTGATCCCTTGCAGGATTCCCAAAGGAGGCATCCCCTGTTTCCTAACAATCAGAGCTCTGAGGAAGATCCTAATTCCACTAGCACAGCTCTGAGGGAGATCCCTGCTCCCAGGCTCCTTAGGCCCCCGGAACAGGCAGAAATCAATAATGTGGCTCAGTGGAACCATTAGCCCACCCCTGACCTAGACAAACTAGCACCAGCTGTAGGGTCAAACCTGCATACTGTCTGTCTTAAGATGCTCAGTCACTCAGAAGTCTTGTGTGGGCACCTTCTGATGGCAAAGCCTAAATCACGTCCTTGTGTGCCACCAGCCAACACAGCAAAAAGGAGAAAGTGGAAGAACAAATCCCTTAGCCTGCCAAAACTGAACTGCAGTCTCAAGAGTCTGTGCTAGCATGTGGCTAGCTTTCTTCTGGAGGATCTGGCAGTTGGGGGTGAGGAGGAGATTAGCTGACAAAGACAGAGGAAGGCTGCAGACTTTTCTCTGGTTCAGATCACCTTTCGCTTGCATGTTCCTATGAAATGCTGCGGGTTCACCGAAGTTTCATGGAAATCAGCACTTGAACTTTTTCATACAAAGATATACAGAGTTTAAAAAATCATCTCACTGTGCTTTTTAAAAGCAGCCTAGGTTATAAACGGACAAAGCACTTCTCTGCCTTTTATCTTCTTTCTACGCTGACTTTAGCAGGTCTTGTTTTCTGGAGTCATTGGGTGAGTAGACCAGCACCTTTTTTCCAAATGAGGAGATGATGGTAATTTCTGTACAGGTCTGGTCTCAAGACAGTCTGTTGTGGAAATTTAGGTGACTGCACTGTTAATATTATAAAGCAGGAAAATTGTGAAGGGACATAGCATCACAGAAAGACTCCTCTAGATGGAAAAGGAGAAACAGGCAGAGAAATGGGGAGGTGGGGGGGGGGGGGCTCTAGGATTTAATGTCTTACACATTCCAATAAGTCTGTTTGACTGACAAAAAGCAGTTTCATGTCTTTGGACCAACCACAACTGAAAATGGACCAACTGTTTTGACAATGTTTCTATTCTGAATTCCTGTTTCTGTAATGTGTTATTACTTGCTTCAAACCTGTTTCCCTGATAGTAAGTCATTGACTGCTTGGCATTTAGTGGCAGGCTCTGAATGGTGGCTGCCACCGACTAGCCCGAAAGAGCGCTGAGCAGGTGGCATTAACCACGTGATTTTCAGCTCCTTATCCAGAGAGCACCTTGGACAGGTGTTTGGATAATCTCTGACTGCACATGGACCGTCCCAGCGCCATCCGGCTAGTGCTGAAGCGGTCAGAGGAAATATTCAGCTGCACGGTCCAGCCAAATATTCCTCTCACCAGTTCTTATCTGGGCTACAATCACTCCTGCCTTTGAATCCTGAGCCCTGTCTTTTTATACTTTTTGGAAACTGCTACTTCTGTCTGTCCCTTCATATAGTCTCATCCGTGAGAAAGAGCAAAAGCATTGATGATCAAGGCCATTGCTGATCCGCTTGCTCCCTTCACTCCTGCTTTTCTCCCACCAGCTACTTCCTGCCAAGCTGCATTAGTGGCTACTTCCGGTTTCCTTTTTGTTAGCCAGTCAAACCATTCAGCTGCATCTCTCTTTCAGGCTAAATAGCTTCAGTGTTTTGAGTATTTTGGATTCTGTCTCTGTTGTTTTGACCAGACCAAAGTGATTTTCCTCAGTGATTTTCATTCCTTTGCTGCATGGAAGACATTCTACTTCATTGGAAAATCTCAGGTATTGGGTTCTTGTATTTCTCTGCAAGTGAGGAATATGCAGGCATCTTTGAAGATAGTTTTGTTTCTACCTGTTTTGAACCTAACAGGTAGGATGAGGAGAATAAGGTAGATTACTTTGGCATAGGGTTACCATATGACTCCAGAAAAAGGAGGACGGATTGAGACATCCGCGTTTTACTTTCATTGAAAACAATGGCAGTAAAACCCAGATGTCTCAATCTGTCCTCCTTTTTCTGGAGCCATATGATAACCCTACAAGTTTTGGCATCAATGTTGCCAAACTTTAATTTAGTTTATAAAGTAGAGAAAGTTTGAACAGCACTATCCAGATAACTTAAGAACTGCTACAGCCATAAGACCCAGTAGGAGGTAGATCGAGTGTGGATGGTCTCAGCTAGGGTTACCATATGGCTCCAGAGAAAGCAGAACAAATTGAGACATCTGGGTTTTACTTCCATTGCTTTCGATGGAAGTAAAACCCGGATATTCAATCTGTCCTCTTTAACCTTCTCATCAGACAAGACTAGCTGGGTCCTCAGGGGAATCATTCAACCCTGATGTCAAGATATACTAGCAAGGTATTCCTCACCTGAAGGGACCCTACAACTACTAATGCAGCCACACAGGTCTCCTGCTAATCTCTGGATAACACCTGAGCTGCTGGTTTCAGAAATGTTACTACAGAGACGGCAGCAGGATAGTTCTGGCTTGTTTAAGCAAAATGTGTTCATGCGAGGGTTTGCTACAGGACAAGTCGCTATATTAAGGCATCGGATTCTATGTAGTGTGTGCCCAGGAATCCTGCCTAAGCACAATGCCTACCTTTTTTAAACATTTCTACAGGGTTGAAGATTTCAGCTTCCAAATGAACACAACTATTTTGCAAGTTTGTAGAACGTTTCTCAGCACACTATAGTAAAGCTAAACTCTCCTGATTTGTGTTTGGGTGGGTCTCCCAAAACGCACTTCCTTACAGCCTTTGAATGAAAAAAGGAAAATATTTCACTTACCCCACCCCCCACCTCCCTTTTATAAAAGCGTAGCATAGTTTTTAGCACCAGCCATGGTGGTAACAGCTCTGATGCTTACTATGAGCGTAGGAGCTGTTACCGCCACGGCCGGCGCTATAAACTGCGCTACGCTTTTGTACAAACGGGGGATAGTTCCCTAAACCTACAATGAGGCATTAACACCACCCACAACTCCAGACTATTGCTAAGAAGAAGCCCTGGGTATGCAGGTCCTGTCTCATGGTTTCGCTCTCAGTAGTCAGAGATGGGTCAACATCTGGTGGAGTTCCCCACACGAAAGGGCAGGTTCACTTTAATTCACAAGCAGGTGGAAAGAGTGGCTGGATTGTATTTTTAATCCCATCTGTTAACTATCAGATATTTTCTCATTGGGCAAATAGCTGTGATCCATGAGGGAGGGGTACTGCTGCTGCATGTCAGCCTCCCCCCCCCCTCCTTCTCAAGTCATTCCTATTGTCACTCTTTCAGAATCTGTGGCCTGAGGCTCATTTCCAGCACTAGGGCCAGGAATGCAGTGGTCAATGAGAGGGATTGATGATTTTGATCCTGCAGGAGGTAAAGCCATAGACTTTTTCAGGTTTGTTCTTAATTCTGTTATATGTTTGCTGTTCAGACCCTCAGAATGAGAATTCAAGCACACTGTGCAAAAGAAATGAAACTGGTAAACGGGTGACCACACCAGTCTATCATCTTCCTGTTCCTTAGGACTCGGAGCAAAACCTCCAGTTTTGCTTCAGCAATGGCTTTCTTGCATAAATCAGAAGAGATGAGCTATTTTCAAACACCTCTTAAATTTCAGTATTGGCATCAGCGAAACATCCATCATGGCCTTAAATTCAGAAAGAATGTTCTTACATGAGGGTTGGGACTTTCTTTGGAGACAGCAGCCTGATGTTCTTCGGAGGGGGGGGGGGTGGAACCAAATCTGACAAACTAGAAGACTTGCTCTATGCCTATAAAGCCCCATGCAGATCACAGGGAGCTTACAGAGAGCAAAAGTTTTCAGAAAGCAATGGGCATTCAATTAAACAGAGAACTCTACAGTTGCTGACTAAAGCAAACTTAGTACAGAAATGTTTTTGCTGTTAGCAATGTTTCTTAACGAACAATAGTTCTGTCCTTGCAGTGACACCATTTTGTTCCACAAAATTTGTCTTCTGCATCGAATCATAGTGACATCCTAAACAACCTTCATGGCTACTGCCAACATGGAAACCCAATATTTTATTCAAAAGATACTTTCCAGATTTTCAGGCCATGTGTATAATTCACCAATGTTTTTCCTTTTAATGAAAATTTTACTTTAGAGAGAAAAACATTGAAATTATTCTATCTTTAGAAACAAGGGGACAACAGAAAGTGGCCCCTGCTCCGGTCAGTTCTGTTAATGGTGCCACGTTTAAGAGCACACTCTTATTAACCTTCCCTCATTCTGGTGTTGGGAAACTTCTGGCTCTTTCCTCTCTGGTTCCACCAATTCACCATTTCTATTTCCATAAAGACACATTGAATGCTACAGTTGATGGATTCATAGTTCACCATTTCTTACTTTGTCAAGAGAGCAAATCCATTCCATTAACACCCTATCCTTTTTTCAATAGTTAAAGCCATATCAGTTAGACCGCAATACTTTAGAAAAAGTAGAGGGAAAAACAGAAGGAAAAAAAGATTGTGTTCTGTGTACAAAAGGGTGGGTTAGATATTCTGTTTCATGCCATAAGGGACCTTCTCTGTGTGCTCATACAGTATGTGTTGGGGTTCTTAGCCACTCTGTTGACCATGGTTCATGTGTTTTACAATTGTTATCAATGGTTGTCTCTGTAACAAACTAAATCCACTTTGAGCTCTTTCCCATACATTGTTCCATTCCGTCATCTCAACTTGTCTAGAATTACCAAACTGGATGGTCACTATATGTTTTAATGAAAACCTACAGAATGTTGAGTGATGGATCTGGAGTAGGATATGAAGGAAGTTTAGTACATGAATTACATATACTAACAGAGGCAAAATCATCACATGCTCTCCTTGTATCTGTGCATCATGACCTTTTAGTACAAAGGGATTTTGACCCCCCGTAACCTAGCTGTGGTTTCAGTGCCCCATGCATAATTATTGAGTATTATTTCTTGCAGTGTGCATTTAGCCTATTAAAAGGATATGGGACAAAGGGCTATGAAGCCCACAATGGCTTCACAGAGGAAAACCCACTTTTGGGTTTCCTTTCCTTTTTCTACTAGATGTAACACTGGCCTGCTCAACAAAGTAGATAAGGAGGACTAGGAAAGATGTTCTACTTTGCTCTTGTACTGAGAGGCCTCAACTGCATTCGGCACTAGATCCATCATGAAGGTTATTTCTGAGCATCACAATAAAGCAGGACTATGTTTTAGGTGGCAGCTTTGTGTATACAGGTCTTATGAGCAGGAACTGGAGAATTTCAAATACAGTCATCCACATGAAAGTGAAAATGGGAACAGATCAGGCTCCATCACCTGATCTCAATGTTGGAGATTATATATTCTTGACAACAGCAAAACCATAGCGCTGTACCCAGTGCTTCATTTCATATTGCTTCAGTTTAAATTTCTGTAACTTTAGTCACGTATGATACAAGGGGAATATGAAATGTTGCCTCTAATTCCAGTTGTGCAAGCACAGTTACTGTGGGGAACCTTAGGATCCTTCAAACCATCCCAGTGGTACAGAGGCATTGCCAACCATATAATGAACATAAGAAGATAAGAATAGCCTTACTGATGCCAGCTTTCAGGGGAACGGGGCAGTGGGAACCTCTCCAGCACAGGGTGACAGCTTTGTATCATTCAGACCTATGGTGACCATCCATCTTACTAGTCCTTGAAAAAAAACAAAACAAAATACCAATTTAATAAAGAGTTGTGTTTGTCTTGTATTCTGAATCATTGTCTAAAAACCCAACACGGTGATTAAAAAAAAGTGTGTATAGTTTAAAAAATTCTTGTATTTACTAAAAAGCCATTGCTTGTTCTCCTGATGTTTGTAACATTTTAAAGCTAAGAGACAAAAAGAAAAAAAAGAAAAGAGAAATCTCAACAACTGGTGCAGATGGTTGTTTTTTTTTGCTGTGGTTTTTTGTGTAGTTTTGTATGAACAATTCTGTGTTGGTGAGATTCCAAAAGGAATTCACAGAACCATCAAATCAGCATCTGAATGGTACAATTTGTGTTATTTGATTTCTTAAGTATGATGATCTAGAAAAAAATGACAATAATACAGGTTCATACGGTATCATCACATAAGCTATGTTGGCATGGATACCTTCCTATTTGCCCAATTTCTTGATCATCCAACCCTTGTTTGAACAAAGGGAATCCTCTAGTCCTGCCAACCCATTCCACCCTTTGGAATGTAAAAGGAGGGTATTCAGATGATCATTTTCCTCATATCAGCCCTGGTCACATAAACAGGTCAAGCCAACAGCTATCAAAACTCTGGCCAATCCTTGTGCAAAACTACAAGAAATTGTATAAGGAAGGCACGAATCCCCCCTCGTTTCATGTACACCCAAAGGACTCTGATCTTAGCAGTTGCCTAAGAAGTGGCTGCCATTGTGTGTCAATCACGCATTGGCGACCTTTAGAGAACTGCGCCTTTTTTTCTGACAGACGTCTTCAATGTAGGCCAGCATTTTACAGACCTACATTAAAGGCATCTGTCTTGTACCTATGAAGTCACATAGGGACATTTACGGACACCCAAGGCTACTTCTTGTGAAACCAAATCCATGCTGGCCTTCAGCATCAGTAGGCATGCCTAGACACCTCCGTAGGTGCAAGCCAGATACCTATATTGTAGACGTCCTTTGCGGCATGAATTAAAAAAAAATATGTGCATCACGATTGACTGGTGAGATGGTGGTAGGATGTCTACCACCACCTACAATCAGGACGCTGTTTGTAGAATCAGCTCCCAAGTGCATAAGTAAGTTATAAAATGTTAGCATGTCTGCATATATCTGTGATGTCAGATACATCAGTGCTAGTATTCGAAAACTTTAGTGGACAACTTACTTACCAAGTAAATGCAAGAAGGTGTTCACAGGGGAAGGCTCTTGGGTGGGGCTATTAACAGTGTTCACAGAGGTAACTTAGGTTGCGTGCTAAAGTGCCCCCTTTAGACACACACATTTAAGTGTGCTATTGACAAGGCATTCTGGGTGCACATAATTGTAGGCCTATTTCTGCTGACTTAACACTAGAATTCTATAAAAACACATACAGTATGTGGCATAAATCTGGCAGCTATAGAATTGCCACTGAAATTGCTGAAGAAAGAGAACAGGTAGAAAGCAAGGCCGGCTGATATGAACAAAGAGTTCTTGCTTGTGAATTCTGCACCAGAAATGTGATCAAAAAAAGCAGGTCCCAGCTGAAGAAGACGTGTAACCAATGCAATCTTCCAAAAGTAAGTAAAATTGGTGCAACATGTTCCTATGCATTAATAGTTATCCCAGCAGTAGCAACAGTCACCTCAGCAACCCTACTGCTAGGGCAGGATGTAAAGAGCTGCAATATGAGCCACAAGAACAAAGAACATGCGACTGTCATCAACAGAAAGTAGACATAGGTAGGTTGATTTCTTTAATATATCTTTAAAATAAAAGCAGCTCAGAATGAGTTGCCCAAGCAAAGAATATTATCAAGCACACTGCATTACAATATATAATAGAACAGATATAATAAATGCCAATAAATTTAACATTCACAATAAAACTAAGTTCTTCAAGCAACATTTACCTTGTTTAAAATCAGCAAATCCCAGATGCAAACTCTCAGTGATTGACCCTACAGTAAGGTTACCATGTGGCTCCAGAAAAAGGAGGAGGAATTGAGACATTTGGGTTTTACTTCCATTGCTTTCAATGGAAGTAAAACCCGGATATCTCAGTCCATCCTCTTTTTTCTGGAGCCATGGGTAACTCTACCCTATAGTATTTAAATGTTGCATAAATAAACCCAATTTACGTTTGTGGCAAAATAGAAGATGTGAGTTTCAACTCTTGACGAGGACGAAGTAACAATGTTTTCAGAGCAACATGACTGAATTTTCTTTTCCTCGAGGACATCCAACTTGATTTTTATAAGTCAGGAACTATCAATAAAGCCCTTTGAAAGGAGGTTTGCACCTTGTAGTCATAGAATATGAAACAGCTTGAGAAGTAGATTCCAAGATGGCATCTGGCTAGGTCGTGGTTTATGGTGCTTCCCTCCCTCATTTATCTTATTTTGATTTATTTTGTTTTTTGTTCTACTTTTGTTCATTCAGAAACATGATGGCAGATAAAGGCCAAATTGCACGTCTAGACTGCCCATCCGCAGTAACCATTATGCAATCCCACTTTGTATTGTTTGCTTGAATCTGGTCTGAGTGTACTAGAGGCTTCAGTCAGATTCTTCTTTGTTTGACTGTTAGTTCTTTGGTTCAATGGTAGAATGCCTCCTAGCTGTTGTACTTGGGACATGTTCATCTGCGTTGATGTCCATTGGAGGATAACAGCCCTCCTTTCTCTGGGGTCTGATGCTGTGGCTGCTTTTCTGTGCAGTGAATGGGAAGTGTATGCCTGCATTTGTTTTTGCTTCCCGCTAGTTCCCTTCTTCTGTTGCTTGTGGCTGTTTTGTTTGGTGGCACAGGGTCAGGCCCTACCCTTCCTGCTGGGGCGGAACTTGGGATCTTGTTGCTCTGGCAGTGGGCCCATTGATCTAGAGTCGGAAAGACTGGTGCTGTGATGGCATTGTTGACCGATGTTGTTGACGGCAGAGGGACTGCTGTTTGTCTTCAAGCCCTCAATCTGCCATGCAGCATCTTGACTATAACTGTTGTGTATCTGCGGGCATTCACCCGTGGCCTCTGCCTGGAGCTGCCTCCCACAACAACTGCGGGGAATTTGGCTTGATGGCTTATATTGGAATTCCAGAAGGTTTATCCTTCCATAAGTGAAGTTAGTGAAGATGAGGTGGATGTGATGTTCTATTGGACCAGAATGAAACCTGGATCTATAAACAGACTTGAATTTCATTTATTTTAATTGATAACATTTCATTTTATTTTCTGCTTGATATTCTATTTATATTTATTTCTTACTCTACCCCCATTACTTCATTCTTCTTGGATTTTCTGGGTTCCTTGTTAACAATGTTTTGAAGTTTTTCTGGGGTGTCTTCTTCCTTCTTTCCTCCTTTCTATTTATCTTTTTATATAAGTGATGTTTTTCTCTTAGGCACTTTAATTTAGATTGTGAGCCCGTTTGGGACAGTGAGGGTGGTTACAATACAAGTAAAACAGATATTGGACTGTAACCTGTTCTGAGCTCTTTGGGGTAGACAGGATAGAAATCTAAATACATAAAGGGATAGCACATGACATTCTGTGTACCCTACGGAAGTTTTGCTATATTTTTCTGAGTCACCTGTAGATAACAAATTTATTTTTGATAAACCCTGATAGAATTTTATTTGTAATGAATGAGTCCCATAAGATGCAGGCCAACAAAGAATAAAGGAAAAAGCCCAGATTCCAACTATAAACGAGTCTATCCAATGTCATTCTACAATGTTAATAGCACTGAGGAAGCACAGGACAAGATATAGAAACTGGACGTGTCCTTTACCTTAGGCCTTCGATACTAAGCCTGGCCCCAGAGTTCCACTTTGATGGGTGGATGGATGTGGATGATGTCACAAGGTGGGCGGAGTCACATGCTCCTTGACCTCAGCACATACAGTGTAATACTGCCAATAAAACACCATGCTAAGAGAAAAAGTTGATGCCTTGCTGGTTTTCTGGAAGGATTATTTCCTAGTTTAGTATCGTACTGGCTGTAAATGTCTCACATGAAAGAAGAGTCGAGATTTTATTGCAAGGAGAGGATTTTTTTTTATATTTGGAGAGAAAAGAGTAGAAACATATTTATGATTGGCAAACAATACACCCATGAGGTTTAAGGTTGGAAATCGAGTGGCAAAAAGTTTTGTGCATCCAGATCAGTGGTGAATAGGAAATAAAAATTACATTAGAGTTTTTGGGTTTACACTATGAAGTGACATTTTTGAGTACCCATCTTTCAGAGAAGAGCCTCTATAAATAAGCCAATACACAAAGCAAATTAAGCAGACAAGAAAGGCTAATGGCAGCCATTTTCCTCAAGGAAGAAGGAGCAAATGGGCTTTGCTCTTGCCCTCATCACCCCACCGGACCATCAAGGATAAAGAGGTAGGTTCAGGGGTCCTACCCAGTCCAGGAGATTGGGGGTTAGGGGCTGTTCCCAGGGAGAGAAAGGTTGGTTTACTCTTCATGGTGACAGGGGGAAGGGAAGGAGGGGAGCTTTTGGTGCTCCATAGTGCCTTTCAATAGTTATGCGGGTCCCAGCCAATATCCAGCCAGGACCTACATAACAGTCTTAAGTGGGCTCCAACTAAATATTAGCCTTGACCCAATAAGCCCTGGGGGTCAGCATCAGGCATATTAGCCCTGGATATTAGCCCAGGATATTCAGCTCTGGGGCCCACATAATGGCTTACCACTAAATATCCGGGTCTATTTATATGTTTATTTAAAAATTTATATACCATATATTACCTATGTGGTTTCCATAGTAACAAGCATAAAATGTTAAACAAACATACATACATAATTTAATTAGGCACCAGGACCACTGCCAGCTGAATACGATGTGGTGAAGAGATTGTTGAATGTATATGTACTCAGGTGTGTCCCCCCCACCACCAGACTTTAAGTAACAGCGCTTTCATATTGTTCATTTTTCTGTCATTTTAGCATGAAGGATCTTACATTTGGGCTACAGAAACCTGAGGGAATGGGACAGTGTAGGGGTGAAGAACTTTTGTGCAAGAAAGAGGAGTGAGCCTTGGGTGTGATCATATGTGATGATGTAATAGGGCCAAACAGGTAGAAAAGGCAGCAGCAAAAGCTAGAAGGATGCTTGGGTGCATAGGAGGAATCTCCTGAACTTACACCTATGTTTATCCTTTCAAACCCCATCCCTTTATTTTCTTCTTCCCTTCTATCCCTCTAATTTTCTCTTTCTGATCTCTTCTTTCTTGTGAAGTGAACCAGTGATTTATTTCCTTTTTCTCTATTCCATTCCATTCCATTACATCGCATTTCTAGACCACAAAACCTCTCGGATCGATGCGGTTTACAAGAAACAAGAGACCGGACAACCCCCGTGATCTACAGAGCAATCATAAACACATTTAATGTCCAAGAAACCTCACAGAGTCGATTTTAATAGTTTTCTAAAGTGGGTATATGAACACGAACAGGCAAACAGAGTTCGTACCTCCTTTACTGCTTTATTTAGTCTTTATCGCTGAGATCTGCTTGCCATTTGTAGCAGTTTATCAAATCATGAATAAAGAATGACCAGTAGGAAAAAGGAAGTATTGATGCCCCTGTATAAGACTCTGGTTAGACCTCATCGAGAATATTGTATACAATTTTGGAGGCCACACCTTCAAAAAGATATAAAAAGGATGGAGTCGGTCCAGAGGAGGCTACTAAAATGGTGCGTGGTCTTCGTCATAAGGACAGACTTAAAGATCTCAATCTGTATACTTTGGAGGAAAGGCGGGAGAGGGGAGATAATACATTAAGGTCCTCTTTCACACAGCCGCAGTAAATGTACCAAATCCTATTCAATTCCTATGGGCTTTGGTGCATTTACTGCAGCCTCATCATGACTGGGGCTTTGTAAACGGGGCCCGAAATTACATTACCCATGGTTTATATTGTGCCTACACCAATAATGGTTCGAGATAGATTACAAACCAGCAAATGACTGGGAATTACAAATTATGGGCTCTATGTTCTCTCAGGGTTTCCACAGCTGGCATCATGTTTGTTGAAGGTTTCTGGGTCTTGTTGCGTCTTGTCAGGTAGAAACCATTGGTCACATCATTAACTCACCAGAAATTTTTCCACTATAGGGAGAAAAACCCCCCAACTGATTTTCCCACCAAAATTCAAATTGGTGACCAATGGATTGTCTTGTTCCCAATCAGGTCAGTGGACCCACAAAGACAAACTGCAGAGCTCATAGCATACCCTGAAGAAAGCCTCAGAATGATGGCTGAAATGTTGGTTTCTACCCGACAAGACGCAGCGAGACCCAGTAACCTAAAACAAGCAAATTAAGGGCTCCTCTCACAAAGCCACAGTAGCGATTCCTGGTGTAGCATACAGTAAACATAATAGCCAACAAAACAATTCAGCAGTCATATACAACTGGATTTTATAATTAGTTAGAGGTTACATACTTTCTGAATAAAATGGTTTTAATATTTTTCAGAAAAATGACATAATTTGCAAAGGAGGTAACTTGACTAAATAGATTATTCCACAATTTGGCTGCTTGATATGAAAATGGCAAGGGAAAGGCTTTTTTTTTTTTTTTTTTTTACTTAAGGCCCTTACAAGATGGAAAAGCCAATTTTGATAAATGATGAGTTTTCTAGGTAGAATAAAAATTTCTAATTAGAGAAAACATGTAAGTTGGGGCTATTCCATGAATTATTTTAAATATTATGCAACTTAATTTGAAGAAAATCCTAGTCCTAAACAGATACTCAATGTAATTGGCCACAAAAAAGAAGTAATTCTATACAATGTCTTAAATGAACACCAACCAGATTAGCACATTTTGTACAGCTTGCAACCGTCATATTAGAGCCTTAGAGCATCCTAAGTAAACTACGTATATGATAAAGATGTGGCATAAATGCATATGAAGCGATGCTCCGCAATGAGAGGACATAGGATGAAGGTGAAAGGGACTGACTCAGAAATGAGCTAAGGAAATAACTTCTTCGTGGAAAGGGAGATGAATTGGTAGGACCTCCTCCAGCGGAGATGATAGAGACAAAAACTGTATCTGAATTCAAGAAAGCTTGGGATCTCTAAGGGAAAGGAAGGGGCAGTAGATGGACACACCATATGGGCTTCATTGCCTTTCTGTTTCACTAGTTAGCGCATATTAACAAAACCCCCAAAATGTCCCCCTAATGAACCTCCTGGAGAGATCAGTCAGGTCCAGATTAGCCTCTGTCGGAGGCAAGATGCATTTTTCTGATTCAGAAAGGAATTTGTTAGCTTGGAGCCCTTCCATAAGCAGCATAGGCAAAGCGGGGGGCTTGTGCCCAGGATCCCACAGGCCAGTTTTTTTCTTTTGCTTCCCCTTGATACTGCCAGTTTGTCAAATACCCTGAAAATTTTCCTGGCTCTAAAAGAAAGAAACAGAAGAGATAATTTCCTGCTCTGGGATTTCTTGTGAGCCGAGGTCTCTTTATGAGTACAGAGTAAATAATTAGAATCCTCTGATCTGTTTAATTTGTAATTAAATGAGTGCCATGTGTTGCAGAGTTAATGAAGAGAAAAGTGTTGAAATGGAAAGTGTAGAGGGGGGTCTCCTAGTAATGAATCTTTGGCTTTCTCTGTCTGCCAGCCAAGCAGGTAGCAGTGCTGGAAAAACCATGTGATAATGACAAGACTTCAGGGAAAACCACCATGAGCTGGCACGAAAAGAAAGATAAAATTCAACAAATCAAATCTGGCTGGAAGTGTCATGCGGGCACCTGGGCCAGACAACCCCACTCCCGTGTCTTCCTATCGGCTTTCTCAGGGAGCCCAGCATTTTCCAGAACACAAGGAAAAAGACCTCATGCATAGGGTTACTATATGGCTCCAGAAAAAGGATGGATTGCAACATCCGGGTTTTACTTCCGCTGAAAGCAATAGAGGCATCAGACGTAGAACAGCGCCTTCTTCTCTTTCAAGGTTTTGCAATACATTCTCTTCCTGTCATCAGGATCTAAGAGTCACCCAGGATGAATCTTTTCACACTTTGGGGGGTAGTTGCTACCACTGTATAATGTGCCTTCTGAAAACCACAAAGAATTAATAAACACAAGCAACGAAAACAGAGAAAATGGCCGGGACAGTGTAATAGCATGGCCTTATCGCTTTATCCAGTTAAGCCCTAACCAAGAGAGAGCCAAGAATTTGGTACTATCTCTACTGTCCATGGCAGGTCCCTTGACCCTAGCTTTACTATCACTGCACCTTTGAACATGGAAAATCACAACCGGCTCAGCTGGTCATGGATGACATGAAATCATCTTTTTCTTCAGGAGATACAAGTTATTGAGGGATCCAGATAGCTAAAGAAAGATATCATTTTAGTTCAGAGATACTGTTGGTTTTGACCACTGGAATCCACAGTTATTGCTTTCTGTTCAACTGAGAACTGACAAAAAAAAGAAAATCTCAGCTGGGTGGACAAAAAGCAAAATTACTTTGAGCACTCAGCTTCCAATTCATCTGGTAGACAAAAGAAGAAGGACTGATTGCTGGCAGAGGGAGGGGGTAAGGAATGGAGAAGCTACAATGACAGTACTGATGAAGGCAGAGGAGAGAGAGATGGAGGGATAATAGTAATTCATAGCCTGAAAGGGTGCAGTCCTTCACATAATGAAATTAAAAGAACATTCTAATTACTGCAATCAGAGGAGCAAGAATTAAGATATTAACTGCTTTTCTTGGTGGGACAATGCAACGCTCCTGCACACATTCAAGCTAAGGTACTCCAGACCTATTACTGCTCTCAAACGGATTGCCTCTCCTTTCTATAACTCTCCACTGACAATGAGTGATGTGCTGCTTGGAACATAGAGGGCTAGGAAGATAACCTTCCAAATTCTCTATTTTAAGTTGTAAACCACTTTGATGCACACTTTCTGAGGGGTTTGAAGAGGAAATACTGTACACAACTACAATCCCTTCAACTTATAGGATAAGGCTGTCCTCAAGGTTCTGTTCTTAGGCCTGTTCTTTTTAACATTTTTATAAGCGATATTACTGAAGGGTTGTTGGGTAAGATTTGCCTCTTTAATGATGATACCAAAGTCTGCAATAGAGTAGACACACCGGATGGTGTGAATAACATGAAGAAAGACCTGGCGAAGCTTGAAGAATGGTCTGAAATTTGGCAGCTAAAATTGAATGCTAAGAAATGCAAGGTCATGCATGTGGGCTGCAAAAACCCAAGGGAACTGTACAGATTAGGAGGTGAAGAACTTAAGTGCACGACGGAAGAGCGGGACTTTGGTGTGATTGTATGTGATGATCTTAAGGTGGCCAAACAGGTTGAAAAGGTGACAGCAAAAGCTAGAAGGATGCTAGGGTGCATAGGGAGAGGTATGGCTAGTAGGAAAAGGGAGGTATTGATGCCCCTGTATAAGACCTCATTTAGAATATTGTGTACAATTCTGGAGGCCTCACCTTCAAAAAGATATAAAAAGGATGGAGTCGGTCCAGAGGAAGGCTACTAAAATGGTATGTGGTCTTCATCATAAGGTGTATGGGGACAGACTTAAAGATCTCAATCTGTATACTTTGGAGGAAAGGCGGGAGAGGGGAGATATGATAGAGACGTTTAAATACCTACATAATGTAAATGCGCATGAGTCGAGTCTCTTTCATTTGAAAGAAAGCTCTGGAACGAGAGGGCATAGGATGATGTTAAGAACATAGGAACATAAGAATTGCCGTTGCTGGGTCAGACCAATGGTCCATCCTGCCCAGCAGTCCGCTCACATGGCGGCCCCAAGGTCAAGACCAGTGCTCCAAATGAGTCCAGACTCACCAGTTTAGCATGAACTTGTCCAACTTTGTCTTGAAACCCTGGAGGGTGTCTTCCCCTATAACAGACTCTGGAAGAGCGAGGTGATAGACTCCGAAATAATCTAAGGAAATACTTTTTTTTACAGAAAGGGCGGTAGATGCATGGAACAAACTCCAGAAGAGGTGGTGGAGACAGAGAATTTAAGAGGGCCTGGGATAGGCACATGGGATCTCTCGGAGAGAGAAAGAGATAATGGTTACTGCGGATGAGCAGATTGGATGGGCTATTTGGCCTTTATCTGCCATTATGCTTCTATGTTTCTATTTTAACCTATAAGTAGGAAGAGTAGTCTAGTGGTTAGAGCAGCTGTCTCAGCACCCTGAGGTTGTGAGTTCTACTCCTACTGCAGCTCCCTATTCCCCTGGGAAGTCACTCAACACTTCATTGCTCCAGGTAGGTAGTAGATAAGGACAGGTTGTTCACCCTCTCCAAGGTAGGGAGAATGAGAGGGCACTCTCTAAAGGTGAAAGGGGATAGATTTTGTACGAACATAAGGAAGTTCTTCTTCACACAGAGAGTGGTAGAAAGCTGGAACGCCCTTCCAGAGGCTGTTATAGGGGAAAACACCCTCCAAGGATTCAAGACAAAGTTGGACAAGTTTCTGTTGAACAAGAACGTGCGCTGGTAGGGCTAGTCTCAGTTAGGGCGCTGGTCTTTGACCAGAGGGCCACCACGTGAGCGGACTGCTGGGCATGATGGACCACTGATCTGACCCAGCAGCGGCAATTCTTATGTACCCAGTGCCCTTCTGGTCTTCTCTTTCACTACTATCCAGCTTTTTATCAGTCAGGAAGAGATCAGAATCTCACGGTTTTCTACCAATCCCAGGGCTTTTCTGGCTCCCTGAGGTTGTAATGCTTACAGAGTTTCTAAAGAGGCCTGTTACTTCCTTGTGCCTTTCCATATAAGAATTTTCCGCCATCAGCACTTCACAGTCAGCCACAAGATGAATAACTGTTTCTAACTCTTTCTTACTGAATCTAGATGTCTGTTGAGCCAGTTTCTTCTATATTTGCTCAACTATCTTGTCCTGGACTGCAACTGTCCGTGGCTCTTCCTTAGCTTTCAATTCACCTCTCCTTAATCATACAAGTGTGTGTGAGTTAGTGTGCATCTGTGTGTAGGTGTGTACGCGTGTGTAGACAGAAACATGTTTACGTATGCTGCAAAAACTGAGTGGTTTAAGCCAGTTTGACAGCTATGGTTAAAGCTTCTTTCTTCCTGCTGGTATTTAGGCAGGATAATGGCTCTTTCCTTTCCTTCATTCTATCTCTGCTTTATATTGATTTTCGAGATCTAATACTTTGTACATTGACTGGTGTATTTTCTGCAAATTACTGTTTATTTTCTTCTTTCAGTGGCATAAGATTATACTTTATGTCTATTACTGTATTCTACAAAAAGCAAGGTTTTCAAATTGATGAAACAGAAGTATTATAATGCATAATGCATATTCTCTTACAGCAAAATAAAGACAGTGAGAACATGAATTAAAAAACAAGAAGTAGGCTGGAGAAGGTGCAGAGAAAAGACCCAGAAACATTGAAAATCAGCCCCCCAAATCTAGGCCCAGATTCTCAAAACTATAACATAAGAACATAAGAAGTTGCCTCCACTGAGGCAGACCATAGGTCCATCTTGCCCAGCGGTCCGCTCCTGTGGCGGCCCATCAGGCCTATTGCCTGAACAGTGGTCCCTGGCTAATTTTTGTAACTTACCTCTAATCCTATCCCTATAACCTACCTCTACTCCTATCTGTACCCCTCAATCCCTTTGTCCTCCAGGTACCTATCCAAACCTTCTTTGAAGCCCTGTAACGTGCTCCTGCTTATCACATCCTCCGGTAGCGCGTTACTAAACTGGTTTCCGATGGTTTAGCCTATACGCATTTTAGTGGCGGTTATCATAATGGCTTAATCTCTGTCTTTAGCGAGCTTTCTAGCAGTCTCCGACACTACTATGCAAATGGGCTCTTCAACATTAAAATGAGCACTCCAGGGGATTATTGAAAATCGCCAAGCCATTTTCTACATGCAGCGTCGACTTTTGGCAACAAAAATCAGCAACTGGTCCAGGGGTGCTGATACAGTGACAGACAGCACTGTTTAAAACCCTAGCAGCGGGAGAGATGCCCATTCTCTCCTGCTGCCACACAACACCCCACCCCAGACTGCATCTGACCCCTCTCCCCCATACCTTGAATTAGATGGCTGACCAGAGGGATGCCTACTCCCTCCGGCCAGCTGGCCTACCTCTTCAAAATGGGCCTTCTCCACTCAGATGCATCCTGAAGCTCTGACTGGCCAGATTGTTTAAGGAACCTCCCAGAGGAGGGTGCTGGGGGTGTTTGCTTGGCAGCAGGAGAGAGTGGGCATTTCTCCTGCTGCTGGGGGGAGAGGGGTGGCAGCGGGAGAGATTAAATATCTCTTCCACTGTTGTTGTGTTTTGGGGGGTCGCGTTTTTTCTGCACATTTGCCTATTGTTTTCACCAGCGATGGGCACATGCAAATTTAGCAAGTCTTCACTACTCTCTGCCAACCTCATACGTTCAGTGGGATGCCTAGCAGTATCATTTGTGACAACATGGATGAGTAGCATAGGATAACGGTAATTAGCCTTGATGAGTTTCGGCAAACTTTCCACTACATCACAAATCTTAGCACCAGGCAGACAGCACACCTCTCATAACATCATGTCCGGTCGGCAGATAGACACTTCTGTACCTCTCAGACGGTAATCGCCAACCACCACCACCTTTCACTAGGGCTGCAAACTGGTTCTTCAGTTCAACCGAAGACCAAGTAGTGAGGTTCACTTTGCAGGGTCTGGTGGTCTGCGTCCAGCTGCCTTCTTTCAGCCCAATACCTCCATCCCCTTTGCTGGAGATTCCCGATGGATGATTTTCATAGATGTCCCTTAGTTTTGCCACCTCATCTCTTAGTTCACGTACTTCTTTCATGAGGGATTCAACCAGTCCCTCACCTTAGATCAAGCAATTAGTCTGCACTGATGCAGAAGCTGTATCGGAAGCAGCACCAGCTTTGTAGGTACGATGTTTTTAGCCATACTATAACTTATTGGGGTAAACAGTGATTCAGCTCATCCTTTCAGGTTTATAAACATATTTGTATATCTGGTGTGTAGTGTTGTTCTTGCTTAGTAGTTTTAATTGAAGAGATTAAAGTATCATTTAAAAAATAACAAGCAAACAAAACCAAACACTGAAAGAAGCTATTTTCTCAAAAACTCCTGTTGAAAAAACTTGCTAAAGAATTGTTCCATAGGTGACTTATTTTTGAAAACTTCCTACTTGTTTCTCCTCTGTGCTTCCTTCTCTGCTGATATGTGAAATATTTGCTGGCTACTTACAAAGCTTCCCCAAACAATACTGGGGAAACCACAGTAAATATCAGTCCACTAGTTTTGGCCATAGCTTTCTCTCTACTTTTTCTGGCATTGTAAGAAATGACTTTGGTGCTTTGATAAATCGATATGATACTAGCCCAGCCTCTTGTTTGCTGAAGTCATGTCCTTCTTGGTTAATTAAAGATGACCCAGTTTAATGGCTCTCTGACGTTATGCAAGCATCCTTGATGGAAGACATCTTTCTTTTCTAAAATTAGCTACCAAGAAAGCTGCCTTGGGTCCCCCATGGTTTAAATCCTTCCAAAGTGAAGCTTACAGAGGGGCAAATCAAGGCTATGGATGCTGTTAGTTACCTGGCACATGGACAGTCTGCTGTTGGACCAAATCACAGCAAAGGAACTCTCACCGTGGCTTTCTTGGATAATTAATTGTGGTGCTGGTGTCTCTACTGATTTTCTTATATTAGACCCATGCACTATAAATTATACTGTTTTGCCTGAGCTGTTACAGGCTTTTGGCCTTGACATGACTGATATCTTGATTCTTATCCTTTTTAGAAGGATGATGTCAATTAGTAACTTTGAACACTTTTGGTCTCCATCTCGGTTGTTGACCTCTGGAGTTCCTCAAGGTTCAGTTTTTATTTATGTATATAATGAACCCTTTCACAGATGTCATCAGATATTGTGCTTTGAATTTTATTTCAAAGCTAATGACATACCCTTCCATAGTTCCTTAGATTTAGATAAAGAGCGGTGTATTCACATACTAACATCAAGGTCTGGAGGTGATCAGAGTGTGGAGTAGAAAAGCAGTAGAAACTAAGGCTGTACTGAATATTTGTATCTGATTAGAAATACAGCCCAAAATACATTATTCGTATCTGACTGAATAGTGATTTAAATTCCAATATGAATATTCCAGAGCTCTACTGTGCTAAATCTTCTTGAAATAAACACTTCATCAAGAAGAGAATGATGTGGAGCCATGAAACTTACAAGTTATTCCACACTTTTCTTGACACTTTTTGTTTCAATGATATGAAATGAAATGAAAACTGTGGAATAACATTCTCTTCTTGGTTGGGCTGAGACCTTTTCAGCGGCCCCCCATAGTGTGATGTCATAATGTCTCATTCCACCAATGCCTAAGAGCCAACCTCATTGGTGATGTCACAGTGGCTTGGTTTCCCAACACTTGTGCCCTTTTACTGATGCATTTGCCTTATTGAAATTAAAAGTGTGAAGAAAAATGTGGAATAACTTTTAAGTTTCATGGCTCCACATCATTCCTTTCTTGTTTGGGCTGAGAACTTTTCAGTGGCCCCTCATATTATTTATGTTAAAGCTCAATACCCATTTTTCAAATAATATTTTTAATTATTCGCATTCGGTCAAACAGTAAAATATGCTAATATTTGATACCGCTCTAGTGCACTTTATTCCTCTGGGCGGATTAAGAATTTGACTTTGGCATCTGTTTTATTTACGCGTTTGTTTACTTATTGAAGTTTATTGCACGCCTGCCAGGCTATTCTTTGGTGTGGTGGGTTTACTTCTGCTTTTTCCACACAAAAAAATCCAAAGCAATGGACAAAGCTGGGAGCTGAAGCCACATACAGATGAGCCCACTAGCTCAGCGATGCTCAAAGGTAATTATATTTAAATTTTATGCAGAGTTAAATAGCACCATTAACCAGGAAGTGGATGGAGAAACACGCCCAACACATGCACACAAAGATTTTGAGGTAAGCAAGGCTCTTGTGTGCATGCCCAGACAAAAACAGAAGTGGCAGCACACATGACTGGGAGGAACTGGGTTCAGTTCCCAATGCAGCTCCTTGTGACCCTGGGCCATTAGATAGCGAGTCCACTACGGACAGAGATAGTACCTGCACATAGTATATGAATATAAACCACTTTGTTTGTGTCCACAGAAAGGTGGTATATGAAATCCAAGACTCTTGACCCTTTATATCAATTTGGATCCATCTGTATCATGACCATAACACCTGCACGCAAGTCCTCTGAACATTCAGTGCAGAATAACATACATGCACACCCAGTGATAAGCACGTGTTAACACTGTCGGAAGCTAATCTAATCTAATCTTTGGTCTTCCTATAGAAGGGAGACTACTTTATAAATTCTATTGTAGTCTATTTAAAATACGGCTTGGAGAAACTCCTGATTATGTGCCACATCTCGTTAAATTTTCTAATAATCCATCTCTGAACCTAAGAAACAATGATCCTTTTCGGTATCCCATCATTAGGAACATTAGATACATAAGAACATAAGAATATCCCTACTGGGTCACACCAATGATCCATCAAGCCCAGTAGTCTGTTCTCACGGTGGTCAATCCAGGTCATTAGTGCCTGACCAAAACCCAAGAAGTAACAATATTCCAAGCTACTGATCCAGGGCAATAGAACGATTAATTCCACATGGGCATATCGAGCAGCAAAACTGTGGAAAGCATTTAAAACTAATGTTAACCTGCAAATCTCATTTTAAATGTTTCAAAAAAAGACCTAAAGACCTATTTATTCCATGAATTTGTTATTAATAATTCCTAAATAGTTTTTAATTTGTATCACCATAATTACTTATGCAACTCGCTGTGAACTTCATGGAGGTATTGGTGGTATACAAATGTAAGGGGGAGGGGGGCTGCCATGGTGCTGTCTTGGTCAGGGGCACTGGCACTTCTCCGCTCTGCTCTGCTCTCCCTTACCTCTACCTCTTCACCAGAACGAGCATCTCCAACCTGTTGCCCACGCTGGCTTCGGCTCGCCCTCTGAAGTCACTTTCGGGTAATGGGACCAGGAAGTAAGAACATAAGAATTTGCCGCTGCTGGGTCAGACCAGTGGTCCATCATGCCCAGCAGTCCCCTCCCGCGGTGGCCCCCAGGTCAAAGACCAGCCCTACCTGCTTACGTACTGGTTCAACAGGAACCCGTCCAACTTTGTCTTGACTCCCTGGAGGGTGTTTTCCCCTATAACAGCCTCCAGTTTTCCACCACTCTCTGGGTGAAGAACTTCCTCACATTTATACGGAATCGATCCCCTTTCAACTTTAGAGAGTGCACTCTCATTCTCTCTACCTTGGAGAGGGTGAACAACCTGTCTTTGTCTACTAAGTGGCCTCAAAGAAAGAGCCAAGGCCGGTGCAAAGAGGCATGGGAGAGGGAAGAGGGCAGGAGTTGGCACAGCCATGGGCACCTCCTCCTACCCTTGCTACACCACTGGGCTCAGTCTGGTTCACAATAAAACTGGATGCCTTAAATTAGAAGCTTTGAGCATCAACCCCTACAATGTTTTACAACCTTGGGAGTAAGGTTAGCGCAGGAAAACTGAGCCTAAAGTGCTGTGTTGAACACTAGTGTAGTTTATTACACGAGCTCACAGGTCTTTTCCTTCCCTCCACACACACAACAGCAGGGGAGATCTGCAAGGGGAGGAACACGTCCTGCAGAGCTGAGCAGACAAATCAGTTCTGCGCTTTCCAAGCGTGAAAAGCAGCAGATGTGTGTGTAGAGAATACAAAAGCAGGGCACAGTCCTGGAGCTGCTTCCACCATGCAGGTGGCACACAAGAGGTGCCGGGAGCTGTTTGTCAAAGCAAGCTCTCCTGTCACTGAGCGCCCACTGCTTCCAGCACTTAACGCTTCACAAATTACTTGTTATTTTGACATGTCAAACAAAAGCATTAAAGCATCCAAACAGGAACCTTTGATATCTGTCAGCAGGTGGTAAGAAAGTATTATTTTGTACTGGTGAGAGGGTGGCAGGTATTCTGCCACATCCTGTCCCTAACCTACAAATGCCCTGCAGCAATTCAGTCTAGCATAGAAAAGTACTATACTTCCTAATACCAGCTGCACTACAAGTCCCACAATGCCTTAGAATGTGGTTAAAGGCAGAAATTGGTCTGATTCTCATCTTTCCTGTCACTCCTATTATTTCAAGTCAGGGAAAGTAGAAAGAAAGCAGCTCAGAAAGACTGTTAAAAGGACAAATCCACCTCATAACAAATGCAAATTAATGCTGAAAAGGATTCATGTCTTAGCCTTCCTTTGGTATCTGTTACTCCGCACGTCCACAGGTGGAGGTTAATGGAACAATTCACAGCAAAGGTCAGCTGCGGAATGGACTTCTGAATGAGCCAGAGTATTGCCAGGATGTAGAGGCATCAGCTGGCACGGTTTATATTATTGTTTCATATCAAAAACACAGTACAAAAGACACACACTGAGTAAATGATGGCAGATAAAGACTTACATGAGTCATCCACTCTGCCCAAAAAGATGGCCAGAACCACGCTCATCACTCTGCATGGGCCCCAGTCACTCATGCTTAAACACTGGTTTCCCAAATCTCCACCGTGCTAATGTTTACTAGCTTGATAAAAAAGAACTTCCATGTGCACTTGGATAAATGACCTATACATGTTACATCTTATGAACTCCAGAAAAAGATGTTTGGCATAAATCAAGGTCTACGCCAAGTGTTAGCAGTAAATTTGAGAAACTGAGATCAGACTCCACCTGTCTTTGCCTCCATTCAATTTCCCATTTCTCTTAATAAAGGATCCCAAGTAATCATCCAGCCAGATTTGCCTGTTTACTCTCTACCTCCTCCTTTCATCCACGATGAACTGTTTCTCTCTCACTGCCACAGTCTCTACTTCCTCCCCCCACGTGCACTGAGCTGTCTCTCTACTCAGCTTCAGCCAGAGTAACAAAATGGCTGCCTTAATTCTAAGGTGCAGAACCAAGAAGAAAAGCTCTAGTCTGCCCAATACATAAAGGGAACCAGAAAGAAGAGATGGCAAAAAAATGGAGATGAAACCACAGGTCCAAATAAAAAGTCTTTTCCGCACAATGCTTGTGTCAGGGGTTGTTACCTTTTAAAAACAGGTACCAATAGAGCATTTGATGTCCATGAGAGCAGTGTTTTATTTTAAGCACTGAGGAATGTTTGCATTGCAAGTGCTGTATTCAAATCTATTTCTAAAAGGCAATGTCACCTAACAGCCATTTTGGGTCAGTTAATAAAGGTGTCCTAACTTTAACCCATTTTCTGACCAGATAGCTGTGCCAGACACCACTAAATCCAGATATCCAGCACCAACCAATGTCCAGACATTGGCACTAAACATCTGGATTTAATTCCTCCAAAGCAACTAGTGTACAAAGAAAGGAAAAAAAACCTCACTGCCCCAGGTAAATATTGAGCTCTCTCTCCATGTTCAGTTCAAACTCATTTTTCCCTCCTTGTCTATATGAGAAACTATCTACAACTCTCAGCTGTGGCTTGTTCTAATAGCCCCAAACACCAGGGCTGAAGGTACAGCAGTGTTGATGCAGTAGAAAGGACGTGCCTCCATGCTGGATGCAGTAATAAAGATCACTCCCTCAGGGTTGTCTACTATCTCGACACACTCACTCAGGAATGCTCCAGGATGGTTACAAGTCAGAGACTGCAGAAAGAGCTAGAAGCCATGTTCATTTCTCAAGAAAATCCTATAAACACAAGGCTTCTTAAAACTATAGACAGTAATGTGTGTGCATGTCACCAGGGCAGAAAGGGCAGTCAGTCAATCTGTTATTTTGCAGCCTTACCGCTTTTTCCTTGAAGTCTCCTGTGAAGGATCTCCTCCCATCCATCACCCTCCTCCATTCCATCAATGCTTCCTTCCTAGTGGTGGCCATCGGCAAGGTTCCATAATGCACATTTAATAACAGGCTGTCAGCTGCTGTACCGATCCTAATAAAGTTTGCATTATGCAGATGATGAAGAATGAGCTTGGCAACAGCTCAGGGTCTCTCAAAGTCAAAGCAAAGAGAAGCCACAAAATCTCCCTCCCGCAGCCTACCAACCTCAGACCTGCAGGCTGTGAAAAGTGGACAAATAGCAAGTCTGTAGGTGACTGATGACTTTAATTCATCTATCCATCAATATTTTATTGAACTCATCGCACTACTCTGGAGTCTCTCTAGTATCTTTTCTACTCCATCCCACTCCCACCCTCATCTGGGTCTTTTTTCCATGGGCGAAGCTTAATCAGAGCTAAACTTAAGAGTCATTTGCTACCTCCACACATTGAGGAAATGAATGGATATCAGGTAATGAGTGTGCAGATTTCAAATCTAGAATCCTGAAGGTCTTCTATTTGTGTTGTTTCTCCAGTTTTCACAATTACCAATTCTGTTTCATGGCTTTTTATCCCTTTTGGGATCTGTTATTAGCATTTTGGGTTGGTGTTTTATATTTATGCAAATTATATGCAGATTTAGATGGGCTGGAGCTCTGATTTCTGGCCCAGAAATATCTAGGAAAAATGACCTTTTAAATTAAATGACTAATTTATCGAGCATGTATGGTTGGGCAGACTGGATGAACCATTCAGCTCTTTATCTGCCGACATTTACTATGTTATTATTATTATTGAAAACAGTTTTTTGCAATGCAAAAGATGATGATGCTATATTGGAGAAACAAGCCAGATGCTAAAGACTAGGATTAATTTATACAGATATCATATTAAAAACCAGAACAATGCATCAATGATTTTATGGCGCGAATATTAAAAGGACATTTTAAGACAATCCCAGAATGCAAGACATTTGAGATAAAAATGATAAAACCTTTTGAAACCCATCAGACAGGTCTTAACAGAGACACTGGCTTTCTGTCCCATTGCAAAACATACCTTCCTTTTTCAGAGCCGTGCTAGCAGCTGCCGCTGTGGTAACTGCCCCGAAGCCTAAAGGGATTTAAAGGCCTTCAGGGCCTGTGGCTTTGTAAAAGAGGGGGATAATTTTTACTGCTCTCACACCTTCATATCACCTTTCCATATCTCCCTGTCTCTCACCCTCCCCTCCCTCTTAAGACTGGTATTTATTTGAAAGCAAACAGGAAAAACTGCCTTCAGAACAGTGAGAAGCACAAAATAACAACGAAAGAGATCAGTTGGTGCTCAATGCTTTTTAGTAGTAACAGACTCGACCCGATCGTGTCGGCCCTAAAAGGCCTCTTTCAGGAGTCTTGATATTAAATCATGATAGATGAATTGCTCATGAAAAACACCATCTCTGGAAGTGACAGCATGTATGGCTGATTTCTTCATCATCATCTATTGTAGCCTTTGAGTAACAGTTGATTCATCCTTGTCTGTGGAAGTTCAGATCTCTTAAGTAATATACAATTCATTAAAGATTTGAGATGGATATCGGATGAAAGAAACATATTGGAAAAGGATTTCAATATTATAATCAACAGTGATTTCACAATAGATTATTATAATTTAGTTTATGCAAGAGTGAATTAACTAGACTGCAATTAACCTCCACAATAGTTTTAAGCTTGTTGTACACGCAATGAAAAACTCACAAAGGGGGGTTAGGGCCTCTCTGATTACCTAAATTGTTTCCGTTTAAATTTATTTGTTTGATTTCTCTCTTGCCCTGGATCAGTAGCATGGAATGTTACTACGATTTGGGGCTTTGTCAGGTACTAGTGGTCTGGATTGGCTACCATGAAGATGGGCTACTGGGCTGGATGGACCCATTGGTCTGTTCTTAGGTTCTTAGGGGGGATAGACCTGTACTGCTTTTCAGAACTCTGAGGACTTATATTTCACGTCATTCTTTGAGATTTTCTTCTGAAATTCCATCAAATCATCATCCGTTAGGAATCAAATGATGAGAATGTGGTGGCAGATTTGGGGTTCTCTGAGCCTGGATTTAGGCAGCTGGCTGGGGCACCAAATCCCCAAGCCAAAAAAGAGCCAGCTCCTGCTTCTAAGGGTCAACAAAGGCACTGGGGCCTCCTCTGCTGTCCTTCTAACCCTCCAAATTTTGCTCCTTTCTTAAGGTTATTCCGCATGAGTAACAAGCCGTCCGGTATTTTCTACAGAGGATTTAGTTACTATTTTATGCAGCCGCTTTTTCCTTATGCATAAACTGAAGAATTTTTATGCTTTATAAAATGAACTTGGGCTTGTGTCTTTGACGTTTTGAACTGGTGCCCTGAGCTTCAGCTGCACATGAAGGAACCAAGAGCCTGACATGTGTACATAGCAGAGAGCTTACAGTACAGGGTTAAAGGCTTTACATGATCAATTTTATAAACCAGGGATTAAAATAGAAATGCACATTATTCTTGAGAGTTTGGCAAGATTGCTAGGTCTCTGCAGCTCACATGCAGCTGCTCATTAGTTTGTCAATATGGTCAGGAATTATGAGCTTAATTTCAGCTTTAAAAAGACTTTTCTCTTCCTCCTCCTCAGTTTCTGTAACATTCTGGCTTTTTATGTGTGCATTTTGCTTGTCAATGCTATTTACTCTCATTTTACACCTCGGTTTATCTTGCAGCCTGTACAGTTTGCAGCAAAGCTGGTGCCCAATGGCCCATTACATGGAATAAAGCTTTAGACAAATGATTTTTTTTAAACCTGCCTTTTGCTGCATTTTGATAGCTGAAGTTTTGAGTCCAAAATTAAAGCATAAAGGGAGTACAAACTCCAAATTTGTTTATTTAACATTTGCTATACCGCAGTTTCTGTATCTAAGTGGTTTACAATCTAAAAAGTGTTTCAATAAAGTAGGACAAGAATGTCATTATGTAGATAAGAAAGTAGAGAATCCCTCACTCAGCATCTAAGTGAGAGACGGTAAATTTGGAGGACATTCTAAGAAGGGAATCAACACCAGTATAATGATAGGAAAGGAGGGGATCAACTCGTTCAACTAACGTGGAGTAAATCATGCACTCAGGTAAGTTCAAACCCCAGGAATGACAAAGTTTCCTTCCAGAGCTGGCCTGGGGCTGACCCGGAGATGTAGGTTGGATTTCAAAGGGGGGAGTTCTTTGCTCTGGCCTGAATCATCTTTCTACCACCTCCGCCAGCTCTGAAAGATAAGAAACTACTTCACGAAACAAGACTTCACCCAACTGTTCGATGCCTTTGTCCTTACACGCCTGGATTACTGCAACGCTTTAGTCAATGGTCTTAATCAAAAAATACCAAACGACTACAGTGAGCTAAAAATGCAGCAATAAGGCTACTGAAAAACCTACAAGCCCATGACCCAGTCTCTCCAGCCCCAATATCGGGCCACTAGCTGCCCATAACCATTTTCAAAGGCCTATAAATCCCTCTACATGACACCCAAATATTTCTCATACTTCCTCTCTACACCCCAAAGAGAACGCTACGCTCCCAAGATGAATTACGCCTACATACACTATCAGGACACTCCCTCCAACTCGAGAGAGCCTGGAAACAATCCTATTCCCATTTCTTACCAAACCTATGGAACAGCCTACCTCCTTATATCAGAGCCCTTAAAGGACTTCTTAACTTAAGAAAAGCTGTAAAAACCGACCTTTTTACCCAGTCACTCCCTCAACCCTTCACCAGCCTCAGTAGGTAATCCTATATGAAGATATATTGCAATACACTGTATGTAAAACCTATATTGTAACACCGTTCTGAGCTCTTTGGAGAGGACTGGATATCAATCTAAATAAATAAATAAAATTAATGCAATGAAAGGAAGCCCAGTGCATTCCTCATACACAGTTATCCTGTACAGTAACAAGAGCCAGTGCCCTTATACTTATGAGCTTCTGATGTTAGGTTTTAATTGATAAAACACCAAAAATGCCCCTGGCATAAGTAATAAAACAAGGTTCACTGGAAACCCCACTGCCACTGGTACTCTGTCACCCCTTGCAGGGAAGGGGTAAAACGTGGATCTAAACCCGCACGTCCTTAAAAATCTGAGGTCCTTGCCGCTTGTAGTTAGTTTCTGGCTCTGACAGACCTTGGTGACAATTTAGCTCTGACGGATCCATCTCAGCATAGGGAGGGAAAAGTATTAGGATCCGTCAGAGCCAGAGACTAGTGCTGGAGCGGCTCTAAAACGAATCCTTTAAACTGGTTTCCTGCAGCCCCAGTAAATTTAAAAATCTGAGGTCCGCGGCTCTGACAGACCTCGATGACATTGTAGCACTGACAGATCCTAATACTTTCCCCTCCCTATGTTGAGACGGATCCGTCAGCGCTAAATTGTCACCGAGGTCTGTCAGAGTCAGAAACTAACTACAAGCGGCAAGGACCTCAGATTTTTAAGGACGTGTGGGTTTAGAATCGCGAGGTCCGTCGGGTCCGCGTTTTACCCCTTCCCCCCTTGCCTTGTATGCCATGGATTCTCCACTATTTTAGCCTTTTTCATGGTGTTTGATTGTTCAGCGACAGAATGTAAGACTGTGATTCAACTAAAAAAAAGGTACCCAGGACAGGACTGATATCTGCACTTCCAAAACACTGATATACAGAGATTTTCATACCCTCCAAAAACCCAAATTATCTGAAAAATAAACACCTAAAAACAGAAGTCATCCACATTTTTCACTGTATCACTCTCCCTAGTCACATAAAAACCCCAAACCTACCTTCTGCACCTCATACTGGCATGGGGCAGACTCCCATCCTCCTCACATTGGGCTGTCTCTTCCTCTCACTCCCTTTCTCCCTAAAATTCCATCTCTGTCTCACACCAAGACAGGAGAGATTTTCTCCCTTTCATCCCCAAAGCTTATTACTTTCTGTACAACACAGTACGTTTTGAATTTCCCAAATGAATCCAAACCCACAGCATTAGTGTCTTTGGGCCCCTCTCCCCCCACCCCTCCCTGTTCCATTAACCATGGTCTTCAATATTCAGTATAACATTTAATTTACCTCACTAAGAAAACAAAGCAGATATGCTCTGCAAATCATCTTAACATCCCCTCCCAGGCCGCATCCAGCTCCATGCAGCAAATGAAGGAAAACCCAGTGAATGAAAAAATAAACCAGCTATGCATAATGCATGAGAACTGAATGTCAGCATTTAGCCAGATGAGATGGGGCATCTGTAGACTGAGCACTAAGCCAGTGTAGGAGGCCAGCGTTTACAAAGGTAGCAAAAAGACCTAGACCCTGACCGGCCCCCACTTACTGAACATGGTGTCAATCAGTGCTGCAGACCCTGCAACAAACTTAGGTTCACTGTTGAATCCCACAGACGCCACGTTGAACCAACACTTCAGCTGCTTCCTTAACAAGAAAGCATGAAATAGCCTCCTTTTCTTTCGCTGCTTCTGTCTGATCCAAAATTTGTTTGGGGTCGCTTTCTGCTCTCTGGTTAGTCTGTAAAGAACTTTGTTGTATTTGTTAGGAAAGGTGGAAGAATAAACACTAATGAAAAACATAAACTAAGTGAACCCAGATACAAATAGCATAGTACACTAGTGCTGCCTGATTCACTTTGGTGAATCGATTCGTTTCCTTAAAAAACTGGACTCACCCATTCAGTGAGTCCTAAGTCTCCCCTGGGTCTCCTAAAGCAGCAGCAGCGGTGAACAGGCTACTCCTGGCCTGCACGCTGGGGCCTTCCCTCTGCCACATCATTGTTCATATCACTGATGATGCAGCAGAGGGAAACCCTGGCAGGCAGGCCCCCAAGCAGCCTGTTCACCATTGCTGCTGCTGTAGGAGGCCCAAAAGTTGAGGTCTCATGGGGAAGAGAGAGGGGGGGGTTGATCAGGAAGTGCTGCACAGGGGTATGGGAGAGATGGAAAACTACTGCACAGGGGGTGGAAGGAATGGAATTCCCTTTTCCCGTGCAGAATCTCACCGTATCAGCCATGTCAGCATGGAATATCGCCATGTCGCAGTATCAGCAGCAATTGCCACAAGCTGCCTGCCACTGACCCGAAAGTCTTTCCACGGCAGAGGTAGACTTCGTGCTTAGCGGCAGGCAGCATATGAGAGTTGCTGCCAATCCCTTGGAGTACAGGGGAGGAGAGGAAGGAAAGTTGGTGGCACAGGGGGAGGAGAGATTGAGAGGAAAGGATGGTGGCACAGGGGGAGGAGAGGGAGACGAAATTGCACATAATGGAGGGGAGAGATGGTGCATAGAGGGGGATAGAGATCTGTCATAGGGCACAAGGAAGGAAGGGAGAGAGAGGTGTTGGACATGGGGGTAGATGAGGACAGAGATAAACAGGAGGTGGAAGGGGAGGAGGAAGATGTTGGATCCAGGATATTGAAGATATGTGGGCACCATGGGCGTGCCCAGCTGCTATTAATAATTAGAACTGGAAAATAAAACCATGCAAGATGATTAACTTTGAAATTATTTGGGGTAAATGAGACAGGTAAATTGTGGAACTGTCTGTAAAAGGTTATTTTACATTTGCTATAATAGAATCAAATTGAATAAAAATATTAAAGTTTTTGTAAGCTGAAGTTATCAGAAAGAAGAAATAGCCCCAGCGTTAGAGGGAAAAACATGCACAAAGTGAAGACTAAGAAAAAGCTTGTGTTAAGAACTTTCAAGGGTTAAAATGTGTGGTTGGTACAGGAAAGGTGAAATCTTCAGAGGATATATGGAACAAGGCGTGATAGGGATCCCAGAAAAAGCAGGAAACAGGCCTGTACAGAAATGATGTATGGTCCCAGAGGTCAACACCATATAGAAGTGATAAGGATAGAAAAAGTGAAATACTGGGTTTAAAACTGGGCTTAACATTGGCAAATTTAGGTTTTAAATGTACACTTATGTAATGTATTCCTGGAGGAAGTCATGTGATCAACTGTGCCATTGTATTCTAACATTTGGTAATTATTACAATGATGTCACATACGGTATAAATATCTTTGTCTTGTATTTCTCAATTGGAGAGGAAAAGAAAAATGGGTAACATGTATGTCTCTCCCCAGACAAGAATGACATTAATAAACATGAATTTGATTATTACACGGCTTCTTCCATGTCAGTTTATTTGAATTTACAGAACGGGATTCCTTGCCCAATCATATTGGGAGAGGGAGCCCATTCTGGTAATTCTTTTGGCCCCTCTGTTCAAGTCTTCCAGCCTAGCTTGAACAAGGAGCAGAATGGAGTGATGGAGAGATCCCTGGAAATGGGAATGGGGGAAGAGAGTGGGAGAAATGCTGGACCATGGAGGAGAGTGCAGCAGGGACGAGATAAGGAGATGTCAGGCTACGAGGGTAGGGAGGGGATGCTAGGCTATAAGGGTGGAGGAAGATGCTGAAAATGGAAGAACCCCGAGAGGGAGGAGAGGGTGGCAAGGAAACAGATGAGAGGATAGATATAACAGAGGGTAGAAATATGGTAATGGAGGTACATTGAAGATAAAAGGGAATGGAAGGCTGAGGAAAGAATGAGATGAGGAATGAGAGAGAAGATAGAAATTTGATAGGTTGCTGAAAAGAGGAGAAGGGTAAGGGAAAGGCAGAAAAGAGCTAAAAAGGAATGATCAACATGTCTGAGGCAAGTGTAGTGAGGGAATATATAGGAGAGAGTAGAAAAGACAAATGGATAGCAACCACTTGAAGAAGAATTAGCAGACGACAGGAAAGCAGAAAAAAGAAACTGGAACCAACACGATGGAAAAATAAAACATCCAGACAACAAAAGTAGAAGAAAAAACATTTTATTTTAACTGTTTAAATGGAATATGGATAATAATTAGCCAAAATATTGTTTAAATTTAGACAAATAAACTTGCAGAATTTTGAATTTTTTTTACACGGAATTCTGCCAGGAGCAAATAAAGAGGTAGAAAGGGGCGAGAGGGAGAAATCTTGCATATGGTGGAGGGGAGGGAGACCTGCATGGATAAGAGAAAGAGAAAAATTTGTACATAGGGTGGCGGGTAGGGAGAGATGGTGCTAGGAGAGAAAGAAAGAAATATTGCAAATGATAATGGAGGTGGAGGAAGGGAGAGATATTGCAAGGAGGAGAATAGAGAGGTTTGACCCAGGGCACAAGGCAGAGAGAGATGATAGACAGTGGGAAAGAAACAGAAATGTTGAATATGGCAGTGGAAGGGAAGGTACAGATGAAAGATGAATGGTAAGCACAAGGAAAGAAGAAAACATCAAATGGGCAGGAGACCCTGGTGAGAGTTAAAAGAAGACAAACAGAAACTAGGGCCTGGGACCAACATGATTTGAATAATAAAATATCCAGACAATAAAAGGCAGAAAAATTAATTTTATTTTCTATTTTGTGATTACATTATGTCAGATTTGTATGTATGTTAGTAACAAAAAACTTCCTTTATATTTGGTGCTAGAGATTTCTTACAATCTTCTTTTTCCTCATGAACACTCATTGAGGATTTGCATTTGCACTTATATAAAAAAATGGCACATGTTAGGGACTGTTAGTAGGGACTTTGCATTTGCACTTTATATTTATATTGTCCCTTGTTTTGTCATATTTCATTGAGATATACATACATTCGTATTTTATGGATTATTAGTAAGCATTGCGCACTTTGTATTTTTTCTATCATATATATTCTTTCTACCAAGTATTTATCTTTCTTCACTTGCACTTTATACATAGGTACTGTTTTGGTCTATTGTATGGTCTATTATTTTATAGTATAACTTATTTATTCTCTTATCTATTTATTCCTGTATTTATTAGGTGGGTTTTTGTTTATTGGTTGATTTTTAGGGTATGTATGTATTAAGCCTTTATAACCCCTTCTCCTTGGTGCAAAAGTCTATTGTGTTTGTTTTGGGAGTGTGATTTGATTTACATATTATCAATTTCGTATGGACTACATGATGTTTGAGGCTATTCTCATTTAGACTACGGTATGGTGCTGGTCACCTTTTGAGATATTACCTGAGCCAGAGGTTTACGTTGATTCATCAAGGGCTCATACTGATGTCCATCATTTACATATTTACAGATGTTTCACTCCTTTAGACTTCTTTCTTCCAAGGACAAGGTGTGTTAGCCAATTCTTTAGTGTTGTTATATTTTGGATATTATTGGCTATTATCCAATTAGGGTTACATTATTGTGCTGTTTTAGTGTTCTTAGATTTGTATCCTGCCAGAGCTGATGTTAGCGAGCAGGAGCTAGGACCTAACAGAGAGAGGAAAAATCTTTTTTGTTTTGTTTATACTACAGCACCGGTGTGAGGCTGGAGAGAGCAAAGGGGAGTGGGGTGGGTGAAGAGGCTACAAATAAACCCGCCAGGCGTTAAAAAAAAAATTTTAAAAATGCCCAATTGGGCAAATAAAAAGTGAAAAGATAAAACGTAAGTAAGGACGTTATGATACTTGGAAAGCGCAGAACTGATTTGTCTGCTCAGCTCAGCTCTGCAGGACGTGAAAATCTTCCAGTGAAGCTCACCATGACTCAAGTGCTACTGTGGAAAGAAGTGGCTAGAGGAAAGGGGCTTCTGGCTTACACTGTGCCATTAAATGTGATCATACTACAGTCACAGACGAGGCAACCAGGTATACCTCAACTACAAGTATTCCTTGAAGCAATCAGCAAAGAGCGGACAAGCCATAGGTACACTACCTCTGCTTTGTGTCTCACAGACCTTCTGTCCATGTCCTGGTGTCTCCACACCTGCAGCCCAAAGGTGACTCTCTATATGTGATCTTAGGAGCTGTTGCATTGTTCTGTATCTCACTACAGTACTCTAGCAACAAACAGAGATTCAGAGTAAATAAGACACCAGCAACAGAAGGGACAGAGTAGACAGCAAACCAATGGAAACAATCACCAGTCTGGCTTTATAAAAGTACCAGATACCATGGCCTTTGACCCTTGGGACAATATCATCAGTTACAGGGAGGATCATCTACAGAGACTTTTCAGAGTAAAACATGTCAATGTTTTGTATTAATAGCTCTGGGAGAAAAGCATGAAAAGGTCTTCTTGGGAGGTGGTTTCCTGGGCAGAGATAGTAGCCTCATATCAAAGGGAACAAAATCATCTTCACTAGTTAATTAACACTCAGCTCCATGAAGGTAGGTGGCAAAAGACCATGGATAGAAAGGGATCCCGACAAGGAACCAGAAAGAGTAGAAAGATGTCTTCAAATGCAGGAGTTCTAGGCCCAGCTTTCTCATCACATTCTCTTAATGACCCATACATCTATGAGGAATGAAGGGGCATCTTGAGTGCTACCCAACACATCCTTCAATATTAACACCCTGAAGGAACCCAGGAAACTGTTGGAAGGAGAACACGTCAGCTCCAGTGTCTGCCAAGAGGCTGCTTTTCATCCCCTCCAGCTCGTTGAACCTGATCAAGGATCACGCTGACAAACTAAGGCAGAAAGTGAAACAGTTCTGACTTTATTCCCCCTGTGAAGGATGAAAATCATTTGGAACGGTCGCTTTTTTAAGTAGAAATTATAGGCTAAGGTAGGAGAGGGTAGCTGAAGAAGAACAAAATTCCAATTAACATTCTGAAATGGATTAAGCTGATCCTGGGAGGTTTTTACCCACCTTTTTGTCATTATTTGATTAAAAGGAATGATTATCCCTCTTGTGCTTCTTGCATGAGTTTAACCTCCTATTGACTCATGTCTTTAACATCTGCAAAGGCTTTTGTAATCTACTGGCAGCCTGACTGAGTCGCCCCCTCCATCCTACAGCCACATAAAAGATCCAAAATAAGCCTTCTCACTTCTAGACTCAGGAGAGAGGGTTGGGACAGGACACTAGCAAAGATCACCACTAGGGGGTCAATCTACCAACTAAGACAATTATCGTACCTTGATTAGAAATGGCATTTAGCCCAGCACAGCTTATGGTGTATGAACAGAGGGATAGATATTTGTTCCTCTAAATTTGTCATGTTTTAAAGACCTCAGAAGCTGTAGCCACACGAGTCAGAATTCCCGTGATAGACTCTTACTGTAGGGCAGGGGTGTCAAAGTCACTTCTCGAGGGCCGCAATCCAATCGGGTTTTCAGGATTTCCCCAATGAATATGCATGAGATATATTAGCATACAATGAAAGCAGTGCAAGCAAATAGATCTCATGCATATTCATTGGGGAAATCCTGAAAACCCGACTGGACTGCAGCCCTCGAGGAGGGAATTTTGACACTCCTGATGTAGGGGAATGTTCCAATGAAATTACTCCGATACCATCCTCAGCGGTCAAAATAACCACTTATTTATTTCCATCGTCTGTCTCTGAAACACAGTTACTAAACATGAGAAGAACTATCGTAGATGTTTTCTGACAAGTTTTTGCAATGCTGAACCCAAGAGAGACTGAATCCGGACTCAGATTGCAAGTCAAAGGGAGAGTACAGATATTCATAAGGTCTGGACACAGGCCAATCTTCTACCTGCAGCCTTCTATTTCCCCTGACTCCTCTCAGGCTGCCCTGGGAAGAGTTAAGCCAGTCCTCCCTGCCCCCACCACCACACAGGATCCGAGTTAAGCTGTATTTTATTATATCAGAGCTTGTGAACATCTTCTAGAAAACCTGTCCCTTTAAGAAAACCTGAAGTTACCAGACTCGAAAGAATAAACAGAAACAAAAAGAAAAGCAAACAACCAGGCAAGAGAAACAAGTCGAAAAGAAAAAAACCAATGAGAGGGAGATGAGATGGAGAAGTAATGTGACAAAGAAAGACTATGAAGATGAAATGTAGATGAATGATAATATACACCCACGGTAAATGCACACAATGATGATTTTCCAGCCAGAAATACAGAAAAGAATGTCTCGGGTTTGTGATGTCCAATTTTAACAAATAGCTTTTGTTTATCCAGTAGCATTGAAAACAAATGCATCATGGCTTGTAGCTAATGAACGCTAAATAAATCAGCATATGTTCAGTTTAGGGAGCGTGTAGTCTGCTGACTTCTTGACTAATGCTTTCCCTTGTTACTAGGTAGCAGAAAGCAACAGTGACAGAAACCCCAAGGCATTCCCCCCACCACCACATACTTAATCCCTCAGCGGGTGCCCCTGGAACTCCACCAGCCTGGGTGTGAGCATATGAATGTGACAACAAGCCATGACACCAAAGAGGTTTCACCTTCTATCGGTCAGGGTTAAAGTGTGCTCTTTAGAGACTCCCCTTCTCATCAAAATTAAGTAGGTAAAACTGCTGAGAAGACGTGAATGGACTACAAATGAGAGCAGAAACACTCAGATAAGAAAGAAGGGAGGCTTCGCTCTCATGGCTATCACGTCAGTCTCATGCAGCAGTCCTTACATCCAGAAAGTGAGAGAGCTGTTCTTACCTCTGACGAAATGTTCTTATACATCATCATTTTTTAACCCTCTTCACATTGGAGAAAGCTTGCATCCCTCAGGCCCGGAGACCTTGTATTAGACCACTGATCCCTAGAACCCAGGTGCTCTTGCTTTCAGCTGGGTTCCAAAGATCAGAGCTCCAGTATCAGTCCTTAACAGCAGAAAGTTTCAGAGTTCAAAACTACTGAATGTAAAGAATTTTTATAAATATCTGTGTGCTTCCTCATACTAAGGGTGCTCAATCCCCGACGTGGCTTGCTCCAGTTTCACAGAGAAAACTCGTTCTTCTACTTTCACAGACCTTGTGGAATCTCTCAACTTGAACCAAATGGCAATAATTACAGCATTGTAATGATAATAAAGCAGCTTAATCAGGGCAGCTGCCTGCATGAGTGAGTCCAAATTACCCTGGGACATGGGAAATTGTGCAAGCCACTCAGACAGAGTCAGAGAAAAAGAGAAATGAAATCCAGGACACAGAGAAAAACCCACAATATGCTCAGACCCAAGAAAGAAACTAAAGAAAGAAATACAGTAAATTATGTCATAAAAAGATCAACTGGTTCCTTCAGTCTACCCTGTTAAGAAGATAAGGTGCACCATGTTGGACAAAAGTGGAAGCACACAAAGCAACACAATGTTTCACAAAGACGTAGATCAAAGAAAAATCTAGTGGGAAACTAGGGATGGTTCCAAACAGAAACTTTTTAATAAAAGCAGAGATTCAGTTCTGTAAATGTAAAAAAGGCGCCACGCTGCAGGTGTTTCGGTTTGAAAACTGTACCTTCCTCAGGAGTCTGAGACTACTCTGCAGGAGATTTTTCAATAAACCAATGGGGTCGAGTAAGTTCATTACTCGAGATGAAATTAAAGAGAGAGCAAAGCAACCAAAAAGCCTTGCAGGCTCCAGCACCACTCCCTGTGCAGCGATGAGTCTTTATTTACATTTACAGAACAGCATCTCTGCTTTTAATAAAAGTTTGTGTTTGGAAACATCTCTAGTTTCCCCACTTACTTTTTTTTTTGGGTTGCACCATGCTGGACCACATTACAGATCCACCGAGTCCATTTCAGAAAGGCCTCTGACAACAGCCTTTCTTGATGACTAGGAAGTACTTGGTGGAAATTGAACAGAGTGGACACGCTGCAAGTCTCTCTAGCTAATAATAAGTAATCCTCCAGAAATAAAGGTATTTACATGAAAGTTTGACCCTCCAGCAGTAGTATCACAAGACTATAGCTAGGGGTCACCATAACAATTTTCAACCCAGCATAAGCAAGGGGCAGGACTGAACCGACCCCAACCCCACTAGATACCAGGGATTAAAACGAGGGCCTAGAGAAGGCTGAGATCGTGAGCCTTCAGAATACAGGCATCAGGAGGGGAGGGACTTCATTTGGGGACAGGTGCTTTTTAAACTATTTATATATGATCTAGTACAGGGAACTAGTGAAGTGATCACATTTGCAGAAGGCACAAAATTATTCAAAACAATTAAAAGGTATTTGGATTTAGCTCATGTCCTTATTCATAGTTCATACAAGTTACATTCAGGACAGGTACAGTATGTATTTTCCTGGCTCTAGAGGGCTTAGAGATTAAGGGGATACTTATTTATGACCATTTAGATTTTGACATTTTTCTTACAGCCATCCTTCATATATATATATATATACACACACACACACACATACACACAGTATATACACACCCACAGGATCCAGCTACCCTTCTTTCATATGTCAGGACCTATATACACAAACACACCAGGTCAACTACTGTTCTTTTTCTCCCTATACCTGGACACTGATTATTTCCAATTTCATTCTCCATTATTTAAATGAGTCAAGAGCTGGACCTGGCCCAGCTCTTTGCAGTGTTCCTTCCATTAATGCCTGCCTGTGGAAGGCCAGGATGTGCTTTGCTTTGTCCGTGTGTGTATGCAACCTTTCATTAGACAGCAGCAGTCACTTTGCCTCAGGAGCTGGCTCTGAGAGGTACTTGGCTAGCTATAATAGCAGTAGGCACCATTTCTCTTTTTATGAAATAGTGAGAGCTTTTGCAACATAATTGGACCACTACAGATTCCAGGCCTAAAGTCTGCCCACGCGACCTCCAACTTTTTTTCTCTCTGCGAGAAAACAGAATTACCTGTCTACAGCAACAATCGTAGGGGCTGTGGTACTGACACTGCTCCAGAGGCAAATGCTGAGAAATAAAACCCTTAAAAATGAACAGTTTCTTTTGTGCTGTCAGAGCTCCAGGGCACAGCAGAGTAAAAATGTGGATAAAACCAAGAAGGGAGGTGAGAAGAAAAGGAGGCAGAAGGCACAATTAGAAAGGAGTAATAGGGTAGAGGACATATAGAAAACAAAGGCACAGAATCAGGAGGGTGTTTACAAGAGATGTACAGAGAACAGTAAAGAGACAATGAAATCACAAACTGAAAGAAACAGAACGGCAGAGCCAAATGCCATCCTTCACATTTCAGACAAGCACAAATGGTTTAGCAGTGAACTCATCCTCAAGCTTACCACATCTGCCAAGAAACGAGGTGGCTATGGTTTTACACCAGAAGGCAACAACCCGCTTCACTGTCTGCAACACCTACTCATAGATCTCGCTTCCAATATGTTCAGTTTCCCTAAATGAAGCATCTAAACGGTTGCCATGCAGCTCTCAGCCCCACTCAGTACAAAGACAACAAAGAAGTCTTTATAACTCTCTTGCAAAAGACACCAAAACTTCTCTTAGATTCCTGTGTAAATGTTAAATTGAATACTGTACTACAGTTATAAACCAACTTTTGCAGCAATGGCAGTCAATCAAACCAATAAAATAAAAACAGAAAATAAACTGCACCAGATAAATAGCAGGTGTGAGCTAGAGGAGTATCTGATTCTGAGGAGACCCTCTATGTACAGAGCTAGCAGCTGGGTCAGCCAACTTCTAAGAATACATCCAGATGGTGCAAAACTGAGCAGGCAGAGTCCTCAAACTAAGCCATCCTTGATGCACCGAGAACAACTTTTATGACAGATTACAGATCAGCATTTTCATCAGCCATGCTATCAGTATAGCGGAGGGTTCCAGGGATGATCTGGGAAACTACAGACCAGTAGGCCCGACATCAGTGCCCAACAAGATGTTAAGAAACTACTGTAAAGAACAAACCTTGTTTAATGGGACAGTTGACATGGATTCAGCAAAGGGAAATCTTGCCTCATCGATTTATCCACATTTATTCAGGCCTTCAAAAAAAAAAAAAAAAAAAGTACTAAAGGGAAACCAGTTGATGTAGTGTATCAGAATTTTTAGAAAAGTACAGTGGTGCCTCGCATAACGGACGCCTCGCACAGCGAACGCTGCGCACAACGAACTTTATGTCTTGATCCGTACAACGAACTTCGTTTCACACAACGAAGTCGCCCGAGCTGCATCCTTCCGCGCAGGCACTGCGCTTAACTGCCCTCTCTCCGCCTGGTTCCCTCTTGCCCCCCCCGACTCCCCGACACGATCGGGGCAAAAAGGAGCCCAAGCCCTCTTGCCCCGCCGATTCCCCAACTCCCCACACAATATCGGGCCAGGAGGGAGCCCAAGTCCTCCTGGCCACGGCGACCCCCTAACCCCACCCTGCACTACATTACGGGCAGGAGGGATCCCAGGCCCTCCTGCCCTCGACGCAAACCCCCCCTCCCCCCAACGACCGCCCCCCCAAGAACCTCCGACCGCCCCCCCAGCCGACCCGCGACCCCCCTGACCGACCCCCACGACACCCCCAACCCCCTTCCCCGTACCTTTCTGTAGTTGGCCGGACAGACGGGAGCCAAACCCGCCTGTCCGGCAGGCAGCCAACGACGGAATGAGGCCGGATTGGCCCATCCGTCCAAAAGTTCCGCCTACTGGTGGGGCCTAAGGCGCCTGGGCCAATCAGAATAGGCCCGGGAGCCTTAGGTCCCTCCTGGGGGCGGGGCCTGAGGCACATGGGCCCAACCCGACCATGTGCCTCAGGCCCTGCCCCCAGGAGGGACCTAAGGCTCCCGGGCCTATTCTGATTGGCCCAGGCGCCTTAGGCCCCACCAGTAGGCGGAGCTTTGGGACGGATGGGCCAATCCGGCCTCATTCCGTCGATGGCTGCCTGCCGGACAGGCGGGTTTGGCTCCCGTCTGTCCGGCCAACTACAGAAAGGTACGGGGAAGGGGGTTGGGGGTGTCGTGGGGGTCGGCCAGGGGGGTCGCGGGTCGGCTGGGGGGACGGTCGGAGGTTTTTGGGGGGGGGCGGTCGTTGGGGGGAGGGGGGGTTTGCGTCGAGGGCAGGAGGGCCTGGGATCCTTCCTGCCCGTAATGTAGTGCAGGGTGGGGTTAGGGGGTCGCCGTGGCCAGGAGGACTTGGGCTCCCTCCTGGCCCGATATTGTCGGGGAGTTGGGGAATCGGCGGGGCAAGAGGGCTTGGGCTCCCTTTTGCCCCGATCGTGTCGGGGAGTCGGGGGGGCAAGAGGGCTTGAGCTCCCTTTTGCCCCGATCGTGTCGGGGAGTCGGGGGGGCAAGAGGGCTTGAGCTCCCTCTTGCCCCGATCGTGTCGGGGAGTCGGGGGGGCAAGAGGGCTTGAGCTCCCTCTTGCCCCGATCGTGTCGGGGAGTCGGGGGGGGCAAGAGGGCTTGAGCTCCCTCTTGCCCCGATCGTGTCGGGGAGTCGGGGGGGCAAGAGGGCTTGAGCTCCCTCTTGCCCCGATCGTGTCGGGGAGTCGGGGGGGGCAAGAGGGCTTGAGCTCCCTCTTGCCCCGATCGTGTCGGGGGTGCCAGGGACCACACGGAGTCACCCACCGTACCACCCGATTCGGGTAAGCGCAGGTATCGGTGGGTGGCTTATTTGCGGGGGGGTGCCTTATTTTACATTTTTTTCTAAAAAGGGGGGGCTGTCTTATTTGATGGCCCTGCCTTATCATCGGGGAAACACGGTAGAAAAAAAAAAAAAATGAACAGTTAAGTCCCAGTTTTTGCCGCTGAGACTCTGCCCTCTCACTGTAAAATTAGACTCTACTTAGTCTGTCTTTAAATTTAAAAAATGTGTGTTGTTTTAAAAAACAATTATGTTTTTAGATGTATCTAAATAAAAATAATAACCAAAAATTTATCTTTTTTTATGTCATCTTAGCATATTTTATGCTACAGAACGAATTATTTTTTTTAACATGTATTGTTATGGGAAAACGCGTTTCACACAACGAACGTTTCACATAACAAACTTGCTCCTGGAACGGATTAAGTTCGTTGTGTGAGGCACCACTGTATCAATAAAGCCCCTCATGAGAGGCTCCTGAGAAAATTTAAAAGCCATGAGATAAGAGGCAATGTTCAGTCGTGGACCCTGGAACTGGTTAAAAGATAGAAAACGGAGAGCAAGGCTGAAAGAAGGTGACTAGTAGAGTGCCACAGGGATCTGTACTGGGACCAGGATTTTAATGTATTTATAAATGATCTGTAAATGGGAACAAGTGAGGTGATTAAATTTACAGAGAACACAAAACTATTCAAAGTTGTTAACTTATATGCAGACATTGAGAAATTCTAATTTAATCTACAATTTGTGAGTCGTTCCATGTCTAAAAATGATTCAAAGTAACAAATAATTCGAGTAAAGGGAGAGAAGAGGCAGGAGGAGAGGAAGGAAGGAAGGACCTTATAAGAATGGAAAAATGGGCATTCAATGGTGCATGAAATTTTAATATGGACATGTGCAAAGTGATGCACATTGGAAAGAATAACCCAAATTATAGCTACATGTTGCTAGGTTCCACATCACTTACCCAAGGAGGGTCTAGACATAATCATAGAAACTACACTGAAATCTTCCACTCAGTGTACAACATCGGCGGCAGCCATAAAATGCAAACAGAATATTAAGATTAGGAAAGGAACCGAAAATAAAGCAAAGAATATTATAATGCCTCTTTATCGCTCTGTGGTGTGACCTCACTTATGGTTACCACATCTCAAAAAAGAAGAATTAGAAAAGCACAGAGAATAGCAACCAAAATGATAAAATGGCACAAAAAGACTCTCATATGAAGAAAGGATTAAGGGTTAGGGCCATTCAACTTGGAAAAGAGACAGCTGAAAGGAATGGAATGGGTAGAAGTAAATTGATTAATTACTCTTTCAAAAAGTACAAACAATAGTGGATACTCCATGATATTACATTAAAACAAATAGGAGAAATTATGTTTTCATTCAATGAATAGTCTTACTGGGTCAGACCAATGGTCCATCAAGCCCAGTAGCCCGTTCTCACGGTAGCCAAACCAGGTCTCTAGTACCTGGCCATACCCCAAGGAGTAGCAGCCAATTCAGGACAAGCAGTGGCTTCCCCCATGTCTTTCTCAATAACAGACTATGGACTTTTCCTCCAGGAAACTGTCCAAACCTTTCTTAAAAACAGTGGGTGGGGTCTCTTTTATATGCATTTAATAATAATAATGTTAAGAATGTCAAGTGATTTTGTACGAATTAATTGATTGAATATTGTGCACTTGTTGCAAGATTTAAAAATGAATAAAGAATATAAAAAAACCAAAACCCCCAGCTACGCTATCCGCTCTACCACAACCTCTGGCAATGCGTTCTAGAACTTAACTATTCTCCAAGTGAAAAAATATTTCCTCCTATTGGTTTTAAAAGTATTTCCCTGTAACTTCATCGAGTGTCCCCTGGTCTCTGTAATTTTTGACGGAGTGAAAAATCAATCTACTTGTACCCGTTCTACTTCAATCATATCTCCCCTCAGCCGTCTCTTTTCCAAGCTGAAAGAGCCCTAACCTTTTTAGTCTTTCCTCGTACGAGAAGAGTTCTATCCCCTTTATCATCTTGGTCGATCTTCTTTGAACCTTTTTCTAGCACCACTATATCTTTCTTGAGATACGGAGACCAGAATTAATAATAATAATATAATTTTATTTCTTATATACCGCTATACCATAAGTTCAAAGCGGTTTACAATGGGAGTCGTGCAGTGAGAGAATGCAGAGTTTACAGCAAGAGACATATGTTTGGAACAAGATATAAAATACATAAGCTTGGAACAGGATACATCTGATTGGGGCAGCTTGCAAGAAGATACAGGCAATGAGAATACAGGATGATAGCAACATGAAGCGAGATATTTTGGGTCAGGTTATAGAACGAAGGGTTTAGAACATGGTACAAGAGATCAAAGCTGTTTACAGGAAGATATTTACAGTGTGAATAAGAGAGGATTACAGCAATATACGTCAAAAGGGGAAGGGAAATGGTAGAGAATGGGCTTTCGGGGGTTAAAATTGGTAGAGGTAGTGTTGAAGAGACGGGTCTTCAGTGATTTTCTGAAGTCAGCATATGATGTGGCTTCGAGTATTGGTTTTGCTAGCCATGTATTCAGTTTAGCTGCCTGGAATGCTAGCATTCTGTCTAGGTACTTCTTACATGATTTCAGAATTGAACGCTATACTCCAGATGGAGCGATACAGAGGCATTAGAACATTCTTAGTCTTGTTAACCATCTCTTTTTTAATAATTTCTAGCATCCTATTTGCTTTTATTAGAATTTCAATTTCATACTTCTGGTTCACTGGATTGGTCACTCCCGTTCTTTTGTTTGTTTTTTGTCTCTTGTTTTGTGTTTTGTGTGTGTGTGTGTGGGGGGGGTTGGCCTTCCCCTTTGTTCTTAAATACTTTATTTTGCGTTGTCAGAAGATTTGGTAAAAGCAGTTGGCATATCCGGGTTTTAAAAAGGTTTGGATAAGTTCCTGGAAGAAAAGTCCATAAACTGCTCTTAAATTAGACCTAGGGATTGTTATCATGGAATCTTGCTCTTCTTGGGACTCTGCCAGGTCCCTGGAGGATTCACAATCTAACTTTGCACTAGATGCAATCAGTGCAAATGCAGGACTGGCTTAGCCTATCCTCCTGGTCAACTTGACAAGCAGTCAGCCTAAATACAGTCACGTTTTGTGTCTACTTATTGATTTTAAGGTTGTCTCAACTACTCAGCATCAATTTGCATAAGAGCTGCTCGACAAACACAAGTGGCAGCACTAGCAGTGTTCATGCTCCCCCTGCCTGTAGTAGAGAATATTTGGGCCATCAAATTGCAAGACTGCTGTTCCTACTTCTTTCGGTCATATTCAGCCTTCAGGGTGGGAGTACTGGAAAGCCGGCCAAGTTCCACTCTCTCCACACTTTGACTGTTCCGGTCCTCAAGATCTACTGGCAGGCCAGGTTTTCAGGATATCCACAATGAATATGCATGAGAGAGATTTGCATGCACTGCCTTCTTGGTAAGCAAATCTCTTTCATGCATGTTCATTGTGGATATCCTGAAAACCTGGCCTGCCAGTAGATCTCGAGGAACGGACTTGGGCAGCCCTGGTTTAGACTGTCCTAATAACATCTAGAAGAGGTTACAAAATCACATGCACCATAAAAATAAACATAAAATGAAAGTAATAATTAAAATCAATTGTATATAAAATTGAACATATTTCTGAATAAATAAAAAATTAAACATACAAAACGTAACAGTTCCAGCACAAATCTTAAAAACTGAGGCCCCACTTGAAGTATTGTGTTCAGTTTTGGAGACCATATCTGGTGAAGGACCTAAGACTTGAAGCGGTCCAGAGGAGGGCGACGAAAATGGTAGAAGATTTGCGCCAAAAGTCATATGAGGAGAGACTGGAAGCCCTGAATATGTACACCCTAGAGCAGGGGTAGGCAATTCAGGTCCTCGAGAGCCGAAGCCAGGTCAGGTTTTCAGGATATCCACAATAAATATGCATGAGATAAATTTGCATCTCAAGGAAGCAGTGCATGCAAATCCATCTCGTAAATATTCATTGTGGATATCCTGAAAACCTGACCTGGCTCTGGCTCTCGAGGACCGGAATTGCCTACCCCTGCCCTAGAGGAAAGGAGGGACAGGGGAGATATGATTCAGACGTTCATGTACTTGAAAGGTATTAACATAGAACAAAATCTTTTCCAGAGAAAAGAAAATGGTAAAACCAGAAGACATAATTTGAGGTTGAGGGGTGGTAGACTCAAGAGCAATGTAAGGAAATTCTTCTTTACGGAGAGGATGATGGATGCATGGAATGCACTCCCGAGGGAGGTGGTAGAGAGGAAAATGGTGACAGAGTTAAAAAAAAAACATGGTATGAACACGGAGGATCTCAATTCAGAAAAAATTAATGCCAGTACTGGGCAGACTTGCACGGTCTATGTTTGTATACGGCTGTTTGGTTCAGGATGGGCTGGGAAGGGCTTCGATGCTGAGATGGTTTAGATGAGCTGAAGTGAGCTCTGATGGAGACTTCAGTAGATGGAACCTAAGCATAGAACCCAGCACAACTTTAGGTTCTGGCCCAGCAATAGCTAAGAAGAAGGAAAATTTAAATTAAAACAGTAATTTAAAGAGTGGCTAGGATTGAGCAGACTGGATGGACCATTTGGGTCTTTATCTGCCGTTATCTACTATGTTACTATGTAAAACAACTTCCGAAAAACCTTACAATTCTTAAACAGATAAGTTTTAATAGCTCTTCGATATCCTAACAAATCAGTCAATCTCACTGAGGAAGGTAATTTAGTCCAAAGGCAGATTAGAGAAAATGAAGTCTTGAGAATGAGCACATTCCAAACAGAAAGATCTAGCAGCAGAAAACGCCTCCCACATTGAAATTTCAACATACAGTGAGAAACACAGATAGGGTGCTAAATTACCAATCTATCTTTTTTAACCACCTTACGATCACTAGATATGATCATCCCCCAACGTTCCTATCTTCAGCAAAACGGCTAACCTTCTGCAGTTATCACTTATGACAATTTAAAGAAGCAGACTGGTAATTCTCCTATCCTTAGCACTTCCCAGCCCAACCCAGAACTTGCAGGAGGTTGAATCCATTAACGTTTCCTGGGCTGCATATCCAGGCGTTACCCTTTTTCTAAAGGGATGCTCATCTTCATCTCCTTCTTCAAGTTGTTTGTTCTCAATGGAATCTGAGATGGATTCAAGCCTTACAACTTTCTCCTAAAAATAGCTACAATTGAAAGGCCCTTACCTTGAAAACTGTCCAATAGAGTCCTGGAGCTTCACACGCTTTCCTGTACAGATCCCTTTATCTGATTTATAGAAGCTGTAGTCTCCATTTACAGGTATTCATTTGTTCTCCCAAAGGTGGTTTCCACTTTCCACATCTGTCTGTCAGTCAGTTGAATTGCCTTCTTTTTCCAGGGATGAATATGGTGCTCAGTTTTCTTTCCCAAGACTCTCGGATGTCAAGAGTACCGATGAGATACTTACTGTGCAAGACCAGAATAACCCTGAATTTCCTCTACACTCCTGAGATCATATACTAATCATTTCATCCCAAACCAACTAGAAAGTCACCAACGATATCCACACATCACAACTGTTCAACTCTCATTTCTGACTTTGAGGCTGGCTGCTCCCAGGAGAGCAATTAGAATTTCAGTGCTGGTCTCTTGGCCACAGCAAAAGGTTTTACAAGAATGAAGGATGGAATTTGCTTTGTATTTAAGTTATCCCAACATTTCTTTGGCATGACAATACATCTACAAACTTTGAACATGAAAGAGAGAGTATCATGCATCATTAGACTGGCACTTCCAGCTTTAAGTCTGAACAGTGAGGCATATACAGTGGTACCTTGGATTACGAGCATAATCCGTTCCAGGAGCATGCTCGTAATCCAAAATGCTCGTTTATCAAAGTGAGTTTCCCCATAGGAAATAATGGAAACTCGCTTTGATAGGTTCCCCCCCCCCGAGGCCAGCAGCACTGCTCCCCCCCCCCACGAGAACCGGCATTGCTCCCCCCGAAGGCCCCCCCCCCCCGCGAACTGGCACCCCCCCGGCGCCATCGGGCACCCCCCCCCCGCCGCGACCTGAAGTCCACCCAACCCACCTGAACCCTCTTCTTACTTTGCTGTAGCCTCCGCAGCAGCACCGGCACCAGCATGTCCTGTGCGTGGTGCCGGTGCCTGAAGATCTGCTTCCTGTGCTGGGCCTTGAGAGTACACGTTCGACGTGAACTCTCAGGCCTTGAGCATGCGCACATGCTCAAGGCCCAGCACAGGAAGCAGATCTTCAGGCACCGGCACCACACATAGGACATGCTGGTGCCGGTGCCGCTGCGGAGGCTAAAGCAAAGTAAGAAGAGGGTTCGAGTGGGTTGTGGGGACCTCAGGTTGCAGCGGGGGGGTGCCGGATCGCGGGGGGGGGAGGGTGCCGTTTCGCAGGGGGGGCGCTCGCAAATCGAAGCGCGCTTGGTTTCCAAGGCGCCGATTTTGCGAATGTTTTGCTCGTCTTGCAAAACACTCGCAAACCGGTGCACTCGTAAACCGAGGTACCACTGTATAAGCAGTGCTGATACTGCCCTCTAGTGACCTCTAGGAGTGGTGAATTCTCTTGAACAGCTCATGAGAACTAAGGAGCAGAGGGTGAGAGGACCTGCTCTTCTACAGTGCAATGCTCTGACAATAACCCAGCTGGGAAAAAGACCTGTAACCCTACTACTACTTATCACTTCTATAGCGCTGAAAGGCATATGCATTTATAGATGGTCCCTGCTCGGAAGAGCTTACAATCTAACTTGGACAGACAGACATAACATAGAGGGTTGGAGATGTAGAACCCAAGGTGAGAGGAGTTAGGAGTCAAAAGCACTCTCAAAGAAATGGGCTTTTAACCGGGCCTTGAACACTGCCAGAGACGGAGCCCTAACATGTGCCAGAGTGAATCCCCTTACACTTAAGGTTCATCCTGCTTGCAACACAATGCATCAATGGAATCCAAAAGGCTGCTTTACCACCGAACCAGCAATTTTAAATCATAATAATAAATAATAATCAGTTTATATACCACAAGGCCAAAAAGTTCTATGCGGTTTACAATAGTTAAAAAAAACCAATAAAAGAAGTTGAATAGAACTAAGAGTTAAAAGCCAATAATTAAAGACACTAAAATGATCAAAATAGTGCATAACAACATTTTTACAAATTAGCTGTCTAAATACTTCGAAAACAGATATGTTTTTAGATGTCTCCTAAATTCCCCATAAATGTCAGTAAGCAAAAGCAATTGTTCTAAATCCTTACTCCATAACACTGCTTGATAGGAAAAAAGATTTTGATGAAGTTTTTTAAGTTTACATCCTCTTAATAGGTGGAAAAACAAAATTCAGATGTGAGTTTCTCTTATGTCTGTTGGTTGCAAAAGAGAAAAACTCAATTATATATTTGGGAGCTAAATCAAACAGAAGCAACCAAACTTAAACTTCACCTGCGCCTCCATTGGCAGCCAATGCAGTATTCGATCGGAGGGTGTTACGTGATCAAATTTCTTCAACCTAAAAATCAGCCTGACCGCCGCATTTTGTACTAATCACAATCATTGCATATTCTTCTGGGAAACTGCCAAATAGGCAATATTGCAGTAATCAAGCTGGCTTAGTATAAGAGACTGTACCAAAACAATGAATGATTAAACATCAAAATACGCCCAAAGAGTAAAGAAACCCTTTCTGACCAAAGAGTCCACCTGGTTCTTCATAGTCAAGCCCTGGTCCAGTATTATTCCCAAAACCTTAATGGTAGATTGAATAGGATAGCTGAAATTATTTATATGCAATCATTACTTAAAAATTACCATCTCTGGCTAAAAACCAATGAGAATGCCGTGTGCTCTAGCAGGAAAACACTCTGTTTCTATAAAGCAGCAACCCAAGAAAATAAGGAAATCTACGTATTGCAGCACAATTCTTATGTACAGGAAAGAGAAAATAAAAGCCAGAATCAATGCAGATACCTTCTCAACTTCCCTACACGGTCAACTTCATTTGACAAAGTGAAAGGTCCCTGCAAGTCCTTCTCATAAAGGGAATCGAATAACAGGATTCAAACAGCATTATCTTATCCAAATAACAAACTGAATAAGCCTCTTTACAGGGACCTGGAGGAAAAGTACAAGTACAGCACTGAATTGCACTCCCAGAACGTCCGGGTGCTGCTGCCGACTTGGATACGGCCTGGCATTAGCTATCTGGGTCCAGCAGTGGTCAAAGTCCCAAAGTGTAGAAGAGTACAACACACCTTACCCGTATCTTGAGAGGCCCCTAGACCTTGTCCTAAAGCTCCACTAAACACATTTGTTTGGGTCAGCATACACATCGGCATGCTGTGGAGTGTCTGGGCCAGGAACATGAGCTATAGTTCCCTTTTCTTCACACTTCTTGCATTTTAATGCTTAGGAACTGCCATGCTTGTCCACCTGGATGGAAGGGGGATATATTAGAAGGCTAAATAAATTAAGTTACCACCACTGAAACCTTGCTGCTGAAAGTTCCCTGGGAAACAGCCAGCCTTGGCTTCTGTGGCAAGTCAAAATTCCCAGATGCCCAGTTATTCAACGGGTTCTTTGATGCTGCTGTGAACCATCTCAGCACAACCCGTATCACAGGGGGCATGCTTCAAGATTATACAGGAGTTCTGGAAAATAAAAATTAGGCAAAGAACAGAGAAGGAAGAGAAGAGAAGGAATGTGAAGAAATGTGCTGTTTAAAAAACACACACAAACACACAGAGTAAATTACAAAGCAAAAAAACATTATTGGTTGGTGTTTTAATTTTCCATCCTTGACCTGTGGTATAGGACAATATCCATCAGGCATGCCATGACCTTGCCAGCCAATCAAACAGCAAAATTCATGATATGAGGGTGCAGGTGATAAGATCTAGATAGCTGCCATCATGTGATGTAAGCAAGTATTCCAGTCACCTTCTCCTTTCTTCATTTTCACACAATTCATGCTCTAAGTGGCTAATTACAGAAGCAGGCTGCATGCATAGTTCAGAACAGTTCCATGGATGGGCAAAATGATGCCTCAAGTAGCCACAGTCAAATAGGATGTTTCCAAATCTTAGGCAGCCTTAAAACACAAATTATACAACAGGAAGTTTCTGATTATACATCTCCGCTTAAGCAGTCCCAGCTCTTTGCTCTAGCCACTAAGTCACAGCTTTTCTTTACAGGTTAAAAGCTTTCTAGCACTTTCTGTCACTGGTACCGAGGATCCCAGATCAAACAGAACCATTTCCCATGCTGTCAGGAGTCATTTGGAAGTCCAAAGAGCTTCACAGTGCCGGCCTCTCGACTGCTATCATATTTCCCATCTTTGTCATCACAAGCAAATGCCAGCAGAGGTCTTTTGGGGTGCCATGCTACTGTGAATGTGGGGGACTCGCACTGAACTTCATACAGCTTTTCACCTAAATCAAGTAAACAAAATACCAAGCAGATTAAATCCTGCCAATCTCAATTGCTCTGTGTCCTTCTGAACTGAAGTAAGAAGGATCAGCAATTTTCTGCAATAGGCCAGGGATCAATACTGTGGCACATTTAAATACATTTGAATTTATTTATTTATTAAAAAATTTATATACCGCATACAACTATGCGGTTTACATATCACATACATAAAATCTTACGTTCCCTGCGATTTCCACATATAACATAGACATAACTAGACAACATCATTAACATCGCCCTGATATAAAATGTTGATATACCAAGTCCAATCAGATTTCAACAATTAAGGAAGCAAAAAAAGCATTAGATCAAATGATCCATTCCATGGTAGATGACAAAACCAATCAACATATACAGGCAAAACAAATCAAATCAAATTCAAATACATGTAATTCAGAAGTGCAAACGAGCTTTAAATCATACATTACTGTCAGAGTATTCTGAAGATATTTTCAGATGGAATAAGCATTAGCATAGAAAAGCATGAGCAAATATTTGCATTTTCTGCATTTTCTTAAAATGTATCCTATTCTTTTGTTCTTCTATTGATTTACATAGCTTTGTAAACCATTTCCTGATTATTTTTGCTACTGAAAACAAATGTGTCTAGGCATTTCCAGCATTTATAATCCATTAAAATACAAAAGCAAGCAAGGATGGAAACTATCTGTGTATTCTGAAGGATCTCTTGATACCAGTGTTGGGGAGAAGAGGAAAATTATGAACAAAGGAATGATTGAGGAGGAGAAGAAAAAGAAAACCGATTGGCGAAGGGGAAAAAGGAAAAGAGAAGGCGCTTCCTCCCCAGGGCTCTAGTCCTGCTTTCCCTCACCACCTCCTAGGGCTCCCCTTTTCCCTCCTATCTCATGCCAATATCCATCCACACCCTCCACAACTCCCCATCCCCTCTTCCTAAACTGCACTAATCAGGCCAGTCATGAGCCACAATCTTATCCTCTGCCACCCGGGATCCCTTTGTTGCTTTGAACTGGGCAAAACAAAGCAACAGAGGCAATGGCTGCATCCTAGTCACCCATTTTACTCTTATGGTCAATCAATCAGCACAAGCAGGCAAAAAAGAGATAGCTGAGGGGAGATATGATTGAAATCTACAAAATCCTAAGTGGAGTAGAACAGGTACAAGTGGATCGATTTTTCGCTCTGTCAAAAATTAGAAAGACTAGGGGACACTCGATGAAGTTACAGGGAAATACTTTTAAAACCAATAGGAGGAAATATTTTTTCACTCAGAGAACAGTTAAGCTCTGGAACGCATTGCCGGAGGATGTGGTAAAAGCGAATAGCATGGTTGGTTTTAAGAAAGGTTTGGACAAGTTCCTGGAAGAAAAGTCCATAGTCTGTTATTGAGAAAGACATGGGGGAAGCCACTGCTTGCTCTGGATTGGTAGCATGAATATTGCTACTCCTTGGGTTTTGGCCAGGTACTAGGGATCTGGATTGGCCACCATGAGAACAGAGCTACTGGGCTTGATGCACCATTGGTCTGACCCAATAAGGCTATTCTTATGTTCTTAACTGCAAAGGTGTGCACCAAGGAGCTACTGCTTCTCCCAGCCAGTCTGACTGATGATCACCTGTCACAATCCTGTGTGGAGCCACAGCTTACAAAAAGCACAAGACTGACTCACACAGATTAAAATACCATCGCTAAGAGCACACGGCATGTGGAAAGAGAAGACGCACAAGAAGATATCTTCTTTTTTAAAGGCCCCTCTGCCACAAGAGGCCATTCGCTGAAAATCAGGGGTGGGAAATTTCATGGCGACACCAGGAAGTTCTTCTTCACCGAAAGGGTGGTCGATCGTTGGAATGAACTTCCACCTCAGGTGATTCAGGCCAGCAGCGTGAAGGATTTTAAAAGGAAATGGGATACACATGTGGGATCTCTAGGGGGGTAAATTCAAGGGGGTAGGGTTGTTGGAGTGGGCAGACTTGATGGGCTGTGGCCCTTTTCTGCCGTCATCTTCTATGTTTCTATAATCATCATGCCAGCCTTATACAACACCCTGTTACTATAGTGCTGCTTCCCCTCTGCTATTAAACAGGGGTCACACCACTCACACTTACTCCTGCAACAATCCCCAGTAATCCAACAGAAGCCCGCCCACTTGTAAATATCTCTGACCATGCTCCTCACTCCCGTCTGCATCACTCTACCAGGAAATGTCCCACCCACTCGGACATTTCTCTAATGCACCCCGCTCATGTCTACAGCAGTCCCTATTATTCCAGAAGAGGCAAGCAATTGGAAGGAAACCAATGGGTAAGAGGGAAAAACAAACAAATATATAAAAGGAACCCATACCTGTCTCCACTTCAGCAATGTCAATGAAATGATCTTCAGAGGCAGATGCTAACATTTTGCCATCATGACTGAAGCTTAATGTTCTCACGGGCCAATCCAGTCTGTCAAAAAAAAACCCAACCAGAAAATACGATTATTCCTCTTACCCAGTCATTTGTACATCTCAAACTTAGTAAGTGCTTTATAGGGTCAAGAATGCTCCTGGCAATCTAATACTGTAGCAAAAATCACTCAATTTTCAATATATTTTCAGAGTTTGCAAGGGTGAACCTATTGCTTTCTTTCTCTTGAGTATGCTTGACACCAAGAGCCAAATGGATAGCAATACAACAGTCAGGCAATTAAAAAAAAACAAAACCCCACACACACACTAGGAGATTGGCTGAATACCCCTTCCAGCAAGCAGCGAAAGTATATAGGTAAAGCAGCAGACAGAATTCTAAACTTAAGTCTGAGCACCTGGAGAAACAGCGTACGCACACCAGCTCATCCACATCCCATAGGCTCACCAGTGCATCCGCACTGCCCGTGGCAAAGTACTTCCCTGTGGGGTCAAACTTGATGCAGATGCAGTTGGATGGGTGAGCATTGATCGACTGAACTGGCTTCAGTTCGGGATAGCTGTGGAATCCAAAGACAGGATGTTACAAATCTAAAGCCTTTACAATTTTAAAGAACACAACAGCAGATGAAGTTTGAAAGGTCCCTTTCCCTACCCTACTTCAGCATCTCAGATCTCTGGCAAATTCTCTGTGCTTAACCCAGGCTTTTTCCTATTTTAGTACTCATTTATAACCATCCTCTCTGCAATGAATCTGCTCCATATATTCACCAGCCTTTCTGAGAAGAAATGGTTTCTGTTACTGCTGAGTCCTCTCACCTTATGATTTACAATTTCCTTTCCAGAATACAGAACTTAGGTTTGTCCAGCATCTAAGCAGGCAAGTCACAAGACTTTTCTTATTAACTCAAAATCAAACTAACAGATGGTCAGAAATGGGAACAACTGAAGTGATTAAAATTGCAGATGATAGAACTTTCAAAAAAATTACAAAGACTGGGGGACACTCCAGTAAGTTACATGGTAATAATTTCAAAACAAATAAGAGAAAATGTTTTTTTTTATACAAAGCTCTGGAACTCATTACTAGAGGATGTGGTAAAAGTAATTAGTACATAAGAATTTCAAAACGGTTTGGACAAGTTCCTAGAGGAAAAGTCCATAAAATGCCATTAAAGATAGACAGAAGAAAAACCAAGACTTACCCCTAAGGTCATAACAAGATTCCATTCTAGATTTTGGGCTCTACCAGGTACTTGTAACCTGGATTGGTCAATGTTGAAGAAAAGTGAGCTGGATACACCTTTGGTCTGACCTGGTATGGCAATTCTTATGTTCAAGAGGCTGCAATAATTATAGCGACTAGAAGTAACACAGTAAACCAACAGCTAGGTCTGTCTAGCAGCTGTGCAGGATACCAGTGGTAGGGCAACAGTCGAATTAGTATTGTATAGTTTGCCATTTAGAGATCTTTCTAGGGAATCTTGTATATGTATTTATCCAAATAGTGGTATACTAAGGAGAAATACAGAAAACATCTTGGGCTTAGTGACAGCTACGAGGAAGTGTCCTTAGTAGCACGGCAAAATAAATGGGCAGACATGGTAGAGGATGGCAGAAAGACCAGTGCACCTACTATATACTGCAGAGTTCACTTGGCTTTCAACTTCATAATTACTTAAGGCGTGTACTTCAACACATCCATGATCCTGCTGTGCAAATTAAGAGGTCCCTCCACGCCACACAGAAAATCTGCTGGAGCTCCCCCCACCCCCAAACAAATGAAGCAGCCTGACTATGTTGGGACTTATGGACATTAGAGAGGCTCTAGAGATGGTGTGTGATATCAGAGGGACCAGGTGGAGGTTGTGGAGACAAAAATGATGGCAGAATTAAAAGACATGGAATAAACCCAGACGATCCCTATATAGCAAAAGAATGGAATCAAGCAAAACTTAAATGATCTTCACTCTTTAGAAATAACAGAAGGGCTCAAACTCACAGAGCTTTAGGCCCCTAACTAGGCAGACTAGAGAGTAAATGACAGTATGTTATTTTGTTTTATTGTTCTTTGACAATATCAAGTAAATTAATCAAATCAAGATAAGGAACAGAGGTGTTAAGGCCGGTCCTAGAGGCAGCACATCCCGTTAGCCACAAACGCTGCTTACCTGAGGATATTGATACATCCGTTACCATTAGTCAAGAAGAACAAATTGTTGTCATTATTCCAGGAGATTTCATTCACCTCAAATTTGAACTGCTCCTCAGCTTTGGAGCGGTGTGTTTTTGCATCAATGAATGTGACCACATCATCTTTGTTTCCAACAGCAATGGTCTGCCCATCAGGGCTCCAGCATATGTTAATGTTTTCTCCTGGAATGAGAACAAAAGCTTTGAATCTTCCAACAGGTTTTACACAAATACAAAAGCCAGAACAGCACAAACACCAAATCAAGTTCTTATTTTTCTTCCTGTTTCTATTTCTCGAAATAGCTACGTGTATTCCGAAGCGCTGAAAGCAGAACAACCTAATTAGATCATAATCAATCTCAGAGAGAGAACCAGTACTGAGAAGTTTAACAATTACACCCTTATAATAATAAGAGTCTAATAATAGCAGCATAGGCTTAGCACAAAGATCCATACCACAGTTACTGAAAGCAGAGACTTAATCCCATGAAATAAATGTGACATTATTACTGCAAAATGCTTCAAGCTTATATATCAGGCAGCAAATGAGAGATGTAAAAAAAATTAACAGACTTTAGCTTTAAACTGAGCTGTTTCCCATGCACAAGTGTACTGCTCACCCTTGGTGTTGACTGTGGCAATACACTTGGTGGTTCTCACATCCCATATCCGGATGGTTTTGTCTCCTGATGCTGTAACAAAGAGGTCAGGGCTGGTCGGATGCCAGCACAGCTGATCCACACTGTCTCCGTGCCCACGGTAATTGGCATTTTCCTTTACCTGTAATGAGAACATAGAACATAAGAAGCGCCTCTGCTGGGTCGGACCAGAGGTCCATCGTGCCCAGCAGTCCGCTCGCGTAGTGGCCCAACAGGTCCAGGACCTGTGTAGAAGGCCTCTATCTATACCCCTCTATCTCCTTTTCCTTCAGAAAATTGTCCAATCCCTTCTTGAACCCTAATACCGTACTCTGTCCTATCATGCCCTCTGGAAGCGCATTTCAGGTGTCCACCACCCGTTGGGTGAAGAAAAACTTACTAGCATTGGTTTTGGTTTTTTTTTTAATTCTTTATTCATTTTTAAACTTTCATCAAGTGTACAAAAATTCAAAATAAACACTATTAATTAGACCACTTGAACATCTTATCATTGTATCCTATAAATATAAATGCAACCCTCCTCCCCACCCTCCCTCTAAGCCCATTATTCATTATAAGATCATAAACCCTACAATTGAAACCCTCCCCCCACCCAACACTAAGTGGTGTATAATTAATAGAAAAATGGCATTTAATCATGACAAAAAGATGTTAATGGCTCCCATATTTTAATGAAATTTTTATACTTTCCATTCTGTACCGCCACGCCCTCTGGAAGCGCATTTCAGGTGTCCACCACCCGTTGGGTGAAGAAAAACTTACTAGCATTGGTTTTGAATCTGTTCCCTTTCAACTTTTCCGAATGCCCTCTCGTTCTTGTAGTTTTTGAAATTTTGAAGAATCTGCCCCTCTCTACTTTCTCTATGCCCTTCATGATCTTCTAAGTCTCTATCATATCCCCTCTAATTCTCCTCTTCTCCAGGGAAAAGAGCCCCAGTTTCTTCAGTCTCTCAGAGTATGAAAGGTTTTCCATACCTTTTATCAAATGTGTCGCTCTCCTCTGAACCCTCTCGAGTATCGCCATATCCTTCTTAAGGTACGGCGACCAATATTGGACGCAGTACTCCAGATGCGGGCGCACCATCGCCCGATACAATGGCCCGATAGTTCTTTCGTTCTGGTTGTAATACCCTTCATAATTATACCTAGCATTCTATTCGCTCTCTTAGCGGCCACTGTGCACTGTGCCGTCGGCTTCATTGTCATGTCCACAATTACCCCAAGTCCCTTTCTTGGGTACTCTCACTCAATAACATCCCTCCCATTATATAGCTGAGTGAGTGAAGGTGATTGGTAGTTGTACGTGTGCTGGGGGGTGCATTTAAATTAATTTGAGCACTTCTATTCTGCTTGATGAAAAGTAGTTTGAAACAAAAATCCAAAGGAATGGTACAGCTTAGGAGGTGAGGAACTTATCCGCATGACAGAAGAACGGGACTTGGGTGGGATTGTATGTGGCCAAACAGGTTGAAAAGTGATGGCGAAAACTAAAAGGATGCTAGGGTGCATAGGGAGAGGTATGGCCAGTAGGAAAAAGGAGGTATTGATGCCCCTGTATAAGATCTCATTTAGAATATTGTGTACAATTCTGGAGGCCGCACCTTCAAAAAGATATAAAAAGGATGGAGTATACTGTGGAGGAAAGGCAGGAGAGGGAGATATGATAGAGACATTTAAATACCTACGTGATATAAATGTGCATGAGTCGAGTCTCTTTCTTTTGAAAGGAAGCTCTGGAATGAGAGGGCATAGGATGAAATTAAGAGGTGATGGGCTCCGGAGTAATCTAAAGAAATACTTTTTCAACAGAAAGGGTGGTAGATGCATGGAACAGTCTCCCGGAAGAGGTGGTGGAGACAGAGACTGTGTCTAAGTTCAGAAAAGCCTGGGATAAGCACGTGAAATTCTCTTAGAGAGAGGAAGAGATAATGGTTACTGTGGATGGGCAGACTGGATGGGCCATTTGGCTTTTTTTTTTTTAATCTGCCATCATGTTTCTATGTATTTTACAAACATTTTCTTAATTCACACAAACCTCCTTTTAAAAAACAATATAAATCATGTACTCAGTAAGGGCCTGAATCTGCAAAGGTTGGCAAAAGGTAGACTTTGGCAGGTGCCTCACTTAAGTGTTTTGTTTTTAAGTAGTGTGTTTTCACATGCTCTCCAGGACTGGTGCCTAGCAGCACTTAGTGATGCTGAAGCCCAGAAGTAGATGTGTTTAGGGGCAGCACCGGACTTCGATATGACTAGGCGCCTAAGGCCAGTACTGGGCAGACTTGCAGGGTCTGTGTCTGTATATGGCCGTTTGGGGAAGGATGGGCTGGAGAGGGCTTCAATGACTGGGAGGGTTTAGATGGGCTGGAGTAGGTTTTAACGGAGATTTCGGCAGTACCGGGTAGAGCTTTGGATTCTTGCCCAGAAATAGCTAAGAAGAAAAAATTTAACAAATTTAAATTGAATCAGGTTGGGCAGACTGGATGGACCATTTGAGTCTTTATCTGCCGTCATCTACTGTTACCACTGGCTATGATTCTACAAGGACCCTGTAAAACCCTGGCCTACATTTTTGGTGCCTATATAAAATTTGTTCTTTCCCCTTTCCCTATGTTATTATCCTTAATTGTTCTCTCTTTCTTTACAATTGTATTTCTCCCCACCATCCTATTGTTCCATGTATGTAAAGTTATGTCATTAAGAGTTTGTTAACTGGACCCTATTTTAAATATTATACTGTTTAACGCTTAGAATTTATGACTAGCGTTTTATCAAATTTTTAATAAACTTGATTCTGTAAACAGTGCCCTAAATCTCTAAACACTAAATACATAAAATTTCTGAACGCCAGGTTTTTACAGATTGGCTAAAACTTTCATAATTCAACATAACAATAATGTTCATTGACAAGGAGTTCCAGAGACCTTTCCAGATATAGCTGTATTCATAGTTTGTCAATTGTGGCAAAATGTAGATATCAACTGAAAAAAACAAACAGTCTGACATCCTGGACTATCTAAGGGCTCTTTTTGGTCTGGCCCTCCACAAAAGCCAAAGTACTTTCAGCAAGGAAGCTGTAGCATCACCAAAAATCAGTTTAGCTGCTTCATTACGCATAATTTGAATCTTTACAACTGTTTACCCAGGAGCCCTAAATACACAATATTAAAACAAATAAAAGTTCATAATAGATTGAATAACTACAGGAAAAAGAGAAGGACCCAGAAAGTACATGATAGGACATAACAGCTTCAACTTGCATAGACATTGTTAATCCCGAGTCCATCTAAATAACTGAACTCTTATCACAATAGAAACCTGCCCAGCAGGTCTGAAATGCATTGCCAGAGGATGTAGTAAGAGCGGTTAACGTAACTGGTTTTAAAAAAAGGTTTTGGACAAGTTCCTGGAGAAAAAGTCCATAGTCTGCTATTGAGACAGATATGGGGGAAGCCACTGTTTGCCCTGGGATCAGTAGTGTGGAACGCTGCTACTCTTTGGGGATTCCGTGTGGAACGCTGCTACTCTTTGGGGATTCCGGGTGGAACGCTGCTACTCTTTGGGGATTCCGCGTGGAACGCTGCTACTCTTTGGGGATTCCGCGTGGAACGCTGCTACTCTTTGGGGTTCCAGAATGCTGCTACTCTGTGGGGATTCCGTGTGGAACGCTGCTACTCTGTGGGGATTCCGCGTGGACGATTGCTACTCTTTGGGGTTCCAAAATCTTGCTACTCTCTGGGAATTCCATGTGGAACGCAGCTGCTCTTTGGGGATTCCACGTGGAACGCAGCTGCTCTTTGGGGATTCCGGGTGGAACGCTGCTACTCTTTGGGGATTCCGCGTGGAACGCTGCTACTCTTTGGGGTTCCAGAATGCTGCTACTCTGTGGGGATTCCGTGTGGAACGCTGCTACTCTTTGGGGCTCCAGAATATTGCTACTCTTTGGGGATTCCGTGTGGAACGCTGCTACTCTGTGGGGATTCCACGTGGACGATTGCTACTCTTTGGAGTTCCAAAATCTTGCTACTCTCTGGGAATTCCGTGTGGAATGCAGCTGCTCTTTTGGGATTTCGCGTGGAACACAGCTGCTCTTTGGGGATTCCGGGTGGAACGCTGCTACTCTTTGGGGATTCCGCGTGGAACGCTGCTACTCTTTGGGGTTCCAGAATGCTGCTACTCTGTGGGGATTCCGCGTGGAAGGTTGCTACTCTTTGGGGATTCCACATGGAAGGTTGCTACTCTTTGGGGATTCCACATGGAATGCTGCTACTCTTTGGGGATTGCACGTAGAACGCTACTACTCTTTGGGGATTCCGTGTGGAACGCAGCTGCTCTTTGGGGATTCCGCGTGGAACGCTGCTACTTTCTGGGAATTCCATGTGGAATGCAGCTGCTCTTTTGGGATTTCGCATAGAACGCAGCTGCTCTTTGGGGATTCCGGGTGGAACGCTGCTACTCTTTGGGGATTCCGGGTGGAACGCTGCTACTCTTTGGGGATTCCGGGTGGAACGCTGCTACTCTTTGGGGTTCCAGAATGCTGCTACTCTGTGGGGATTCCGTGTGGAACGCTGCTACTCTTTGGGGCTCCAGAATATTGCTACTCTTTGGGGATTCCGTGTGGAACGCTGCTACTCTGTGGGGATTCCGCGTGGACGATTGCTACTCTTTGGGGTTCCAAAATCTTGCTACTCTCTGGGAATTCCGTGTGGAACGCAGCTGCTCTTTGGGGATTCCGCGTGGAACGTAGCTGCTCTTTGGGGATTCCGCGTGGCACGCTGCTACTCTTTGGGGTTCCAAAATCTTGCTACTCTTTGGGGTTCCAGAATGCTGCTACTCTGTGGGGATTCCGCGTGGAACGCAGCTGCTCTTTGGGGATTCCGTGTGGAACGTAGCTGCTCTTTGGGGATTCCACGTGGAACGCAACTGCTCTTTGGGGATTCCGTGTGGAACGTAGCTGCTCTTTGGGGATTCCGCTGGCACGCTGCTACTCTTTGGGGTTCCAAAATCTTGCTACTCTTTGGGGTTCCAGAATGCTGCTACTCTGTGGGGATTCCGCGTGGAACGCAGCTGCTCTTTGGGGATTCCGTGTGGAACGTAGCTGCTCTTTGGGGATTCCGCGTGGAACGCAGCTGCTCTTTGGGGATTCCGTGTGGAACGTAGCTGCTCTTTGGGGATTCCGCGTGGAACGCAGCTGCTCTTTGGGGATTCCGTGTGGAACGTAGCTGCTCTTTGGGGATTCCGCTGGCACGCTGCTACTCTTTGGGGTTCCAAAATCTTGCTACTCTTTGGGGTTCCAGAATGCTGCTACTCTGTGGGGATTCCGCGTGGAACGCAGCTGCTCTTTGGGGATTCCGTGTGGAACGTAGCTGCTCTTTGGGGGTTCCGCGTGGCACGCTGCTACTCTTTGGGGGTTCCAAAATCTTGCTACTCTTTGGGGTTCCAAAATGCTGCTACTCTTTGGGGATTGCGCGTAGAACGCTGCTACTCTTTGGGGATTCCGCGTGGAACGCAGCTGCTCTTTGGGGATTCCGCGTGGAACGCAGCTGCTCTTTGGGGATTCTGCGTGGCACGCTGCCACTCTTTGGGGTTCCAAAATCTTGCTACTCTTTGGGGTTCCAAAATGCTGCTACTCTGTGGGGATTTCGCGTGGAACGCTGCTACTCTTTGGGGATTCCGTGTGGAACGTAGCTGCTCTTTGGGGGTTCCGCGTGGCACGCTGCTACTCTTTGGGGTTCCAAAATCTTGCTACTCTTTGGGGTTCCAAAATGCTGCTACTCTGTGGGAATTCCGCGTGGAACGCTGCTACTCTTTGGGGATTGCGCGTAGAACGCTGCTACTCTTTGGGGATTTCGCGTGGAACGCTGCTACTCTTTGGGGATTCCGGGTGGAACGCTGCTACTCTTTGGGGATTCCGCGTGGAACGCTGCTACTCTTTGGGGTTCCAGAATGCTGCTACTCTGTGGGGATTCCGCGTGGAAGGTTGCTACTCTTTGGGGATTCCACATGGAAGGTTGCTACTCTTTGGGGATTCCACATGGAATGCTGCTACTCTTTGGGGATTGCACGTAGAACGCTACTACTCTTTGGGGATTCCGTGTGGAACGCAGCTGCTCTTTGGGGATTCCGCGTGGAACGCTGCTACTTTCTGGGAATTCCATGTGGAATGCAGCTGCTCTTTTGGGATTTCGCATAGAACGCAGCTGCTCTTTGGGGATTCCGGGTGGAACGCTGCTACTCTTTGGGGATTCCGGGTGGAACGCTGCTACTCTTTGGGGATTCCGGGTGGAACGCTGCTACTCTTTGGGGTTCCAGAATGCTGCTACTCTGTGGGGATTCCGTGTGGAACGCTGCTACTCTTTGGGGCTCCAGAATATTGCTACTCTTTGGGGATTCCGTGTGGAACGCTGCTACTCTGTGGGGATTCCGCGTGGACGATTGCTACTCTTTGGGGTTCCAAAATCTTGCTACTCTCTGGGAATTCCGTGTGGAACGCAGCTGCTCTTTGGGGATTCCGCGTGGAACGTAGCTGCTCTTTGGGGATTCCGCGTGGCACGCTGCTACTCTTTGGGGTTCCAAAATCTTGCTACTCTTTGGGGTTCCAGAATGCTGCTACTCTGTGGGGATTCCGCGTGGAACGCAGCTGCTCTTTGGGGATTCCGTGTGGAACGTAGCTGCTCTTTGGGGATTCCGCGTGGAACGCAACTGCTCTTTGGGGATTCCGTGTGGAACGTAGCTGCTCTTTGGGGATTCCGCTGGCACGCTGCTACTCTTTGGGGTTCCAAAATCTTGCTACTCTTTGGGGTTCCAGAATGCTGCTACTCTGTGGGGATTCCGCGTGGAACGCAGCTGCTCTTTGGGGATTCCGTGTGGAACGTAGCTGCTCTTTGGGGATTCCGCGTGGAACGCAGCTGCTCTTTGGGGATTCCGTGTGGAACGTAGCTGCTCTTTGGGGATTCCGCGTGGAACGCAGCTGCTCTTTGGGGATTCCGTGTGGAACGTAGCTGCTCTTTGGGGATTCCGCTGGCACGCTGCTACTCTTTGGGGTTCCAAAATCTTGCTACTCTTTGGGGTTCCAGAATGCTGCTACTCTGTGGGGATTCCGCGTGGAACGCAGCTGCTCTTTGGGGATTCCGTGTGGAACGTAGCTGCTCTTTGGGGGTTCCGCGTGGCACGCTGCTACTCTTTGGGGGTTCCAAAATCTTGCTACTCTTTGGGGTTCCAAAATGCTGCTACTCTTTGGGGATTGCGCGTAGAACGCTGCTACTCTTTGGGGATTCCGCGTGGAACGCAGCTGCTCTTTGGGGATTCCGCGTGGAACGCAGCTGCTCTTTGGGGATTCTGCGTGGCACGCTGCCACTCTTTGGGGTTCCAAAATCTTGCTACTCTTTGGGGTTCCAAAATGCTGCTACTCTTTGGGGATTGCGCGTAGAACGCTGCTACTCTTTGGGGATTCCGCGTGGAACGCAGCTGCTCTTTGGGGATTCCGCGTGGAACGCAGCTGCTCTTTGGGGATTCTGCGTGGCACGCTGCCACTCTTTGGGGTTCCAAAATCTTGCTACTCTTTGGGGTTCCAAAATGCTGCTACTCTGTGGGAATTCCGCGTGGAACGCTGCTACTCTCTGGGGCTCCGGAACGTTGCTGCTTTCTGGGGCCTCGTGGCCTGGTCTATCTAGTCGGGCCACTGGGCTGAGCCAGTTGACGCTGCAGTTCCTCACCAGCCGGTCCTTGTCCAGCACAAACACGCTGGCCGTCTTGTCGAAGGAGCCCGAGGCCAGTCTGCGGCCGTCGCAGCTCCAGGCCACCGAGTGAACCTTCGCGCTGTGCGCCGGGAACTCGCGGCTTTTACTGTTGCCACGGAAGTGGCTCAACATCTCCAGCATGTACTGCGACGCCATGGCAACGGCAGGGGGCGTGGTTCGGAGGGCGCGAGGGGGAACCGGCGAGCGCGAGGCTTGGGGGAAGCGTCTCGTTCTCAACGTGCTGGACGTAGCACTCGCCGTTGCGGTCACGTGGGCTGCCGTCTCGCGGAAGAGCTCGATAATGCCGCGCAAAATAAGCTCCGCCCCGGAAGGAAAGCGCGAGAGCTCCTGGGTCGCGCGCAGCTCCTCCGGCGATGTCTGCGCCGGAACCCGGAAGGAGGCGGCCGAGGCGCCAGGCAGGGGCCGGGAGAGCGGCTCTGATGCGGAGGCGGCGCAGAAAGAAGAGGAGACCATGGCCGACGCTGAGCCCCTCGTCATCGTCATCTCGGACACGGAGGCGGTGAGGAAGCGCCATTTGCACCTCTTGGCTCAGGATAGCCCTAATGAATATGCATGGAGCTAATTTGCATGCCTGGCACCTCATGCATATTCATTAGGGCTATCCTGAAAAGCCGACTGGCCTTTTGGAAGAAGAAAAGCGCTTCTCACAGGCTGCTTTAATGCACTGAGCTTTCATTCCATAGAGCAGGGCTGTCAAAGTCCCTCCTCGAGGGCCGGAATCCAGTCGGGTTTTCTGGATTTCCCCAATGAATATGCATTGAAAGCAGTGCATGCAAATAGATCTCATGCAGATTCATTGGGGAAATCCTGAAAACCCGACTGGATTCTGGCCCTCGAGGACCGACTTTGACACCTGTGCCATAGAGCAGGGCTGTCAATCCAGTCGGGGTTTCGGGATTTCCCCAATGAATATGCATTGAAAGCAGTGCATGCAAATAGATCTCGTGCATATTCATTGGGGAAATCCCGAAAACCCGGCTGGATTGCGGCCCTCCAGGAGGGACTTTGACACCTCTGCAATAACCACCCCAGAGACCTAGAAAAGGGTGAGAGAACCAGGAAGCAAAGTTTTAATAAGACATCACAACTGGGGTATTGTGAATACACCAGTAACTCAAATTCCACTGGCCACTACAGAATAGTCCATTCAGCAAGACCTGGGACTGCATTTATAGCAGGGGTGTCAAAGTCCCTCCTCGAGGGCCGCAATCCAGTCAGGTTTTTAGGATTTCTCCAATGAATATGCATAAGATCTATTTGCATGCACTGCTTTCATTGTATGCTAATAGATCTCATTGGGGAAATCCTGAAACCCCCGACTGGATTGCGGCCCTCGAGGGGGGACTTTGACACCCGATCTATTTTCTCTATCCAGTGGGTTGGCCACTGTTGGAAACAGGATACTGGGCTTGATGACCTTTGCCAATAGGGCAATTCTTATCTTCAATTTTTGAGTGATTGCAGCAGTGTTTCAGTGACCAGACTGCAGAGTATTTTTTGGGAAGAGTTGCAGAAACTTCACACTATTGGGCAGACAGGATGGACCATTTATGACTTTATCTGCTGCCATTTACTGTCTGACAAAAGAGTAAAGCAAGCAGGGTACTGAAATGTTCTCAGCCCAAACAAGAAGCCATGAAACTTACAAGTTATTCCACATATTCACCCCAAGTTCAACAAACTTTGCGCCCTGCTTGCCTTGTTTGTAACAGTCAGTTACAATGGTCCATCCAGTCTGCCCAATAGGTACATTAAAAATTCACGGTAAATTAAAGTGTCTTTTTCATTTGATATTTCTGGGCCATAGACTGTACAGGTTCACACAGTACTGTCCTTAGGTTCCAACTATTGCAGTTGCTGTCAAAGTTTTCCAGGCTATCTAAACCATCTCCAAATTCTTGAAGTTCCTGTTGAAACCCTCCGCAGCCCATCCTAAACTGAATAGCCATATACAGGACACAGACTGTGCAAATCTGCCCAGTAGCAACCTTAGTTATTCAATTTATAGCCTTTGTTTTTTGATTAGAGATCCTCTGTGTGCATTCATCACTTTTTTTGAGTCCCATCAATGTTTTTCTCTCCACTACCTCCCTCAGGAGGGCTTTCCAGGTATCAACCACCCCTCCGTGAAAAATAATTTCTTAACTGCCCTGTAACCTCATGCACCCTAGTTTTACCATTTTCCTTTCTCTTGAAAAGATTTGATTCTGTATTAATACCTTTCAAGTATTTCAAACATCTGGATCATATCTCCCCTATCACTTCTCTCCTCTAGAGCAGTGGTTCCCAACCCTGTCCTGGAGGAACACCAGGCCAATTGGGTTTTCAGGCTAGCCCTAATGAATATGCATGAAGCAAATTTGCATGCCTATCACTTCCATCATATGCAAATCTCTCTCATGCATATTCATTAGGGCTAGCCTGAAAACCCGATTGGCCTGGTGTTCCTCCAGGACAGGGTTGGGAATCACTGCTCTAGAGTATACATGTTCAGGTCTTTCAGTCTCTTCTTGTATGTCTTTTGCGCAAATCCCCTACCCTTTTCATCACCTTCCTTTGGATTGCTTCAAGTCTTCTTATATCCTTTGCCAGATACAGTCTCCAAAATTGAACACAATTAACACTTCCTTTTTTTCTACTGGTTATGCCTCTTTGTCTATACAACCTAGCATCCTTTTGGCTATAGCCACCATCTTGTCACATTTTTTTCACCTTCGGATCTTTGGACACTATCGCCCCAAGGTCCCTGTCCCCATCCATGCGTATCAGCCTCTCACCTCCAAGCTTCCTCAGGTTTCTGCACTTCTTTGCATTGAATTTTAGTTGCCCGACAACCATTTTTCTAATTTTTGCAGATCCTTTTTCATGTTTTCCACCCCTTCCATGGTGTCCACTCTGTTACAAATCTTGGTATCATCCGCAAAAAGGCAAATCTTTTCTTCTAACCCTTCCACAATATACCTGACAAACATATTGAACAGAATTAGCCCCCAACACTGATTTTTGAGGCAGTCCAGTACTTACATTTCCTTCCTTTGAATGAATTCCACTAACCAACACCACCGTTCGTGTTTGTCCATCAACCAGGTTCTAATCCAGTTCACCACTTTGGGTCCTATAAGGAATCGCTACTGCATGGCACTCTGGTACACATCCCTGCTCTCTCTTCCAAGCTAAGGGTATCAACGTTTTAAATTGAACACTGTGTACCTACGAGCTGACTTTGCTAACATAGTCTAGAAACATGTAATCTTTGATAATGACTAAGGATCCTTAAGCCTTCCTGGTCACCCAGAGTCTTTCCTGATTTTTAGCACATTTTGTTGTTGTAATGGTCTTACAAAGGCTGTGAACACTTACACTGCAGTATTTCTTCCTCAGAACCCCTAATTTGGAAAGGGGAACTTAGTCCCTCACGTGTCGTAGTACTTCCACTGGGACATTTGGCTGTTCCTCCCCCAATTTCTTTTTTGAGATTCAACAACCAGAATTGTACATAAGTTCATGTAATCCTTTTTCTTCTTCTCTACCCACTATTTTAAGTTCTTGTAAACCGTGTCGAGCTCCATTCTCATGGAGATGATGCGGTATATAAACTTAAGGTTTAGATTAGATTAGATTAGATAGTATTCGAGGTGCAGCCAAAGCATAGAGTGATACAAGAGCATGATAACATTTTCTTCTTTGTTTTCCATTCCTTTCCTGATCATTCCTAACATTCTATTTGCTTACTTAGCAGCAGACACACATTGATCTGAGGGTTTCAACATATCCTCAACAATGACACCTAGATCCTTTTCCTGGGCAGTAACTCCTAACACAGAACCCAGCATCACATAGCTATAGTTTGGGTTCCACTTTCCCACATATATCACTTTGCACTTGCTCATCTGCCATTTTGGTGCCCAGGCTTACAAGGTCCTCTTGTAATTTTTCACAATCCTCTTGCGTTCCCACTGCCTGACTTTGTAGAGGTAACACCTTCCTGAGTTTGCTTGAGAGGTCTTTAAGGAACAGAACAGGAAGCTTGTTGCTAAGAGAAAACTTGACATTCTAATGCAGAATCTGCTTGAACTCATGTTCCAGTGCCATTTTTAAAAGGAAGGGAGTTCCACTGGTGAGCTAAATGGCTGGTGTGTCATCTTTTGACTTTCTTATGCAGCTTTTAGGAGAAGAAAAAGAACATGCTCACAGTTTGAAGGTAGTCGATGAAATCTATTGATGTATAGCCTTTGTGCATTGATCGAGTCTAGATGAAAGTTCTGCTACTCCACACAAATTGTCTCAATAGCCTGCAGTTTTTGATTGATAGGTCATTGTACAGCCACGTGACACCATTAAAAAAATAGAGAAGTTCAAGGGAAAGGAAAGTAAGCATTTTAAATGATTTCAAATGAAATGGATCAAAGAAAGACTGAAATATTCTTACTACTGTCTTTCCATATTTAGCCTGTCTTCCCAATAAAACCCAGAACAGGTCATATTAACACAAACATAATCAAATGAAATAATAAAAAACAAATTACAAAATCACATTAGTATTAAAAATAACAAAACCATTAACAAAACAAAGTTTTAATTGGTTTCCTACAGGAAAAAAAAGTATATTCAAAGAAAAAATTGAATTGTGTATTTATTTATTTATTTTAAACATTTCTATACTGTCTTAAACCTAGATGGTTTACAAAATATTGCATACATAAAAGTAAAACAGATTAAAAGACAAATAAACATCAATGATTAGAGCCTCAGAAAATGTACAGTCAGAAGAAGTTGGACCCTATCGTACAAACGGTTGCGTTTTAAGTAGTTTCCTAAATGTACCTCTATCAATACATTTCTGTATCTGTCCTACAAGTGAGTTCCACAATTTTACCCCTGCACAGCAAAAAGTCATTGCGCTGGATTGGCATTCGCCTTTAACAGAGCACAATTTTCAGAACACAATGATCTTTTAGGATGATAATTAGTCATCTTGCTCTTGAAAAATTCTGGGATTGTACCATACAAAAATTGATGGCAAATCATCACTGCCTTATACTGAACTCTAAATGCCACTGGAAGTAGTTTGTGGAGAAAGCCAAAGATGACTTAGTCTGAGCAACAGACTGGATGGGCCATTTGGCCTTTTATCTGCTATCATGTTTCTCTAACTTCTATTCATTTGCTTCTTGGAGATCATATGTGTTTTGCTCCTAGTTAAAATGACTTCTTTTTTTTTCTTCACTTAGAAGGACTTCATTGATCTTACAGAAGATGATTCCACTGTGATTGACTTGACGTTACCTGAGAGAATGGATGTCAGTGATGACACTGGTGTGGAACTGGACAGTGAGCCTAGCAGTGCTGGAAAATACTCATACTTCACTAGTGGTATACACATCAAAGATGAGATACCTGAGACATCTGGATGCATTTTTGATGCCAGGCTACAGGCTGAAGATTGTGAGCAAAAGGGCAACTTGTCTCCAAAATCCACATCTTCCATCGACTGTAATGACAGCAGTGATGGGCTGTCGCCCCACAGCTTGGAGCTTGGTAGTACCTATACTGTGCTTAACAGTGACATTGGCTCCCTAGATAGCCTGCAGCTTGATGGTGAGTCTTTGTCCTCACCAAACAGCCCAGGCATGCACATATGTGAGGAATGGCTATTGGATGATCTTCGGGATACTGCCTCCAAGAGCTTTAATGAAAATTCTGTGACTATCCAACCTGATCATCAGTCATCATCCTCAACTTCTTTAAGACCACCATCTGATTTATCCCCAGTAAGGCTCGCAGACCCTCCAGTTTTGGACTCCTCTTCCTCCCAAGAAAGCAATGCCCTGAAGATCATGCAGCGGATTATCCTGGAAGTGGACAGGAAAAGTGTGGTTACAGAACAGAAACTTGGTAGTCCATCTAACAGAGCATGGCTGAACAAGCTCAAATATTTCTGGAACCCCCCTGTGAATCATCTCTTCTTCCAGAATCTGAAACAAGATGTGGACGTCAGAAAGGTAGGAGCAAAAAACGGAGTGAAGAAAGGCTCCCACTGTGGCCATTGCGGGCTTGTGGGGAGGTTCCAATTGAAAATAAATTTACAAAATTAAGCTTTGAAAAATAATGCATGTATTTGCTTAGAAACTTCATTTTCTAAGTGCAGAACTCCCTTTGGCATATTAGTTGTATTTTGCTAAAGACCTTTTTTTATATACCAGTAATTAACACATGGTATGTCTACTTGTCGAGTGGGTCTTGATCCCACTGTTCTCTTGTTAACTTCTCTTCTCAGAAGCCAGGTCAGCAACCCAAACCAATACCGGATCGCAGACTAAGAATGGTCCAGTCCACCATTGAGGAGAACTTTCCCCAGGGAACCCTTCAGTTCCTCATAGACTTTGTATCCCTTCAACATTATCCTCCCAAAGATATCATCTCCCATGTGGTGAACAAGATTCTGCTGGGTGCACACAGCCCAGACATCCATACAGATGCCTACATGCTACTAATGAAAATTCAAAAGTATGTGATTTTGAATCCCAGCAAAATCCAAAGCAAGCATTGTGTACTTCTTCCTCACTGATTGGCCTGTGGGATTTTAAAAGGCTGGTTTTGAGGGATCCTAAGTGTCAGTCTACCAGGGCTATTCTCAAAAATTCTTGGTGTGCTCAGAGAAGAGATCTGAGAGTGATACTTGAAGGCATTTTCATGTTGGTTGCTTCCGTTTTAATTTAAATATCAAGAGGGATCAGTTAGTTCACTCTGAACACAGCGAACTCTATTGACAGGGATGGGGAGAAAGGAAATGGCCCTTTACTAGAGTGAAGCTAGGATTTTTAGGGGGAGAATCAGAAAAATAAATGTACTCCTCCTCATATGGGCTGCTGGGGAAGAGAAGTATAGAGTGGGTATACGTGTTCAAATAAATATTTATATTTATTGTAGGCTTCACCCAGCAAATGCATCAACAGTGACTTGGGACTGGAAGCTGTTGTCACATGTGATGGAAAAAATGGTAAATCTGCAAGGTCATTCCACCCTGTAGTGACTGTTGGTCTCCTTTTATTTACTACCTTTTTGAAGAAGTTCACCCAAGGCAGCCCACAGGAAGAACAGTCTGGACAAAGGCAACCATTTCAGCAAAACTCGTCCTCATGCCTTAGGATGCTCCTGACAGTGCTAACAAAATATACAGAAAAACATCTTAATAGACAGCATGGCGTGCAAGAGGAGGTAGAACATATAGAGATGTTAGCAGATAAGGTGCAGAGAGATGATCTCAGAGCAGGATCCTGCTAAAATATGTATGACTGGTGTTGGTGCTTATGTGTGTGATTAGTTACGTGTCTCTTCCATTAGAGGCTTTAAGAGCAGAGCCAAGCTTCCTGAAATAGAGATGTTTTGTTGAGCAAAAGCTTTCAGGGGATGCATTCCAGTGTGGGGGCAAGTCTGAAGCAGGCTTGTTAGCTGGAATCACATTGGGTGATGTCCTTTGGAATTCTGCCTGGGAGAACATTGGCGACCTTGGAAATGTGGGTCTACCTTCCTTTAATGATTTTATTCACTCTGCATATCACTTTTAACACAAGCCCATATTTCCGGTGAAGGAATGTACAAAACGTTTCAGATGACTATTTTGGAAATATACACACAGTCGCTCCTCTATTGGGTTTTTAAGTTCTTCTTTTGTTTTCTGCAGGAGGCACTTCCCTCGCAAGTTCTCTTCCTTCAGTATGTAATACAGACACTAGAGGATGACTTTCAGGTGACCCTGCGGCGGCGCTTTCTACAGAAATCTATTGCCAAAAGTGTCTTGTCTTGTGACCAGCACTTTTCCAATGTCAGGTAATGGGATCATTTTAATGCCTCTTATCCTGCAATAGCTAAGATGCTGACCCACATTCATACCTTCTTGAGAAGTAGAGGGCAGAGGGTTAGGTGTACTGAAATTGTTCCATTAATTTAACTTGCCATATTTACTTCAGGCCCTATCGTATGCAGCAGGGCCTATTTACTAATAAAGCATGCCAATTAGCCATAAAGCGTACTGTAGGAAATCTAGCCTCAAAAGTGTTACTTTACAAATGTTTTAGGCTACATCCAGTCCTCCTATCTCGTATGTGCCATTGGTTATTGTTGGACAGCAGCTGAGAATTCTGTTATTCCTTTTGCTATTAAAGAAAAGGAATCTTTCTCTCTTCTATATTCGTATGAACTCGTCCATCTACCTTTCTAGTCAATACAGGCCAGAAACAGAAGGTGACATCTCTATTATATTGATTGGTCTTTCTAATGTTATAGGAATGTAATTGAGTGGCTGGTTAATGCAGTGAAATTATCTTTCTCGGATGTCACTGAAGATCATCTTGGCACTGCTGTACTTCCTGTAACTGATTTAAGGAGGAACAGGGTCCAGAGGTATGGATGACCATTGCAAAGGAGGTTTGACCAACTCTTGATAGACGGCATTATGCTCCCTGTGGCTCAACAGGACTTGAATGTCCACATTAACATCTGATGGGTGCTTCCAGCAGATCTGGCTAGGATGCCTTTTGTTCTTTAACTTGATCCCGAACGGGGACATTTCCATATTATGTTTGGCTGCAAGAGAGATGAAGGGCTGACTGCAGCTGAAGAGAAACACAATTTGTGTGCTTCTAGATTCCTAGTCATCCACTTTACAAGCAGCAGTGAAGAACATCTTAGTGAAAGAGGTGACATTTTTTTAGCGTTGTAGGATTCTTCATAATCCCATAGGGCATGATTCTCGAAATGTGCGTCCCAATTGCAGGTGGTGGTTGGCATCCTACTGCTGCCTGGCTGCCAACTGGGATGCATGTTTTTCTTAAAAAGTGTCCGAGCTAGGAAGCCTACAATGTAGGCTTCCTAGCTCGGACACTTTAAAAAAAAAACATTGTAAGTCTCTGTTGCATGTAATACGGAGACGCATACCCACACTTAAGCACGCCCAAGGTGAGGTGTGGTTTCACTTGGAAGTGGCCTTGGGTAGGCTTAAGCATCAGTACATGCCCTTCAGACCCTATTCCCACCCCTCTACTCTACCCATCTCACATATTGTTATATGATATTTTTGATTAAAATATATGTGAGAAGGGAGGGTGGGGAGGGTATAATTTTATGTATGTAAGATGACATTAGAAAGAAATTCAAGTGATGTATACAAGTTTTAACTGATGTAATATTGTATACTTGATGCATGATGGAAAAATGAATAAAGAATTTGGAAAAAAAAACATTGTTATCCCTCCCATATGCTATATTCTCAATCTATTTCTTTCCACTGCAACGGTCCCTGCTGCCTTCAAACATGCGATGCAGCGCTGTAGAAATAATTAATAGCAGTACTAGTACACGTCTCCGTAGACATGAAACAGACACCTTAAATGTAGGCCTGCAAAATGCCAAGGAGTGTAGACATGATTTTGAATAGGACAATCAGCGTCCTATATGAATCGGGCTCATAGTGCTCATATCCTGCACACTGTCTGCAGGGAGATGTGTATTAAGCATTGCAGAGCAGTTGCTGGCTGGTTGTACTAAGAGGATGTTGGCATGTGAGTATATTAGAGCATGCATGCTTGCCCTCTTCTCTGAACTTCCTGCCTTCTTTGCAGTGTGGTCTGCCTGTTACAGCGAATGCTTTCCATAGCTGTCGAAGTGGACAAGTCTCCAACTCTCAGTTCTAATAAAATCGCTGACATAATGTTTCCAATTTTTCTGAGTATCCCTAAACGCAGCCAAAGGTAAGATGTTGCTCTTTTTTTTTTAGTTTTAAATTTTTATTTGTTTTTATAACTTACAACAAGTGTAACAGGAAATAACATTTGAATTGTAAAAGATCATTTGATTTGCTAAAATATCATCTGAAAATCATGAAATTTAACCATCCTTTCCATCCCTAATACATTCCTAATTCCTCTAAGATGTTGCTCTTAATAGGCATTTCTTTACCTTTTCTCCAGACCGACACAGCAACTGATGAGTAATAGCTCACCATGACCAGCAGGTGGAGACTGAGACACAAACCTTTGCTGTAGTACAAGTGGGCTTTCCAGTCCCAAGTACAATCAGTCTTCTCTCAGTCTCCAGAAGGTGGAGCTGGTAAGCCTGTGCAGTCTTCCCTAGTTTAGTGTAGGGCTGTTGGAATTTGTTTATATTGGCCTCCCCCCACAATTTTTACTGTAGAGGTGCCTCAGCTGTAAGCCTTACCATTGATACTGGTAAGGCATATAGCTTTGAGAGCCAGTGGGATCCTTCCACGTTTCTTTCAGGGGCCGTTTCAGTGAATGCAGTCCTTTCGGGGGCGTGATTCCTCCAGTGGCCCCTCCGCCGCCCGCCCAGCCCAGGGACCTGGATTGGCCACTGTGAGAATGGGCTACTGGGCTTGATGAACCATTGGTGTGACCCAGGAAGGCTATTGTTATGTCTTTAAGCTTTAAAAAAAATAAATAAATCAAAGATAGATCCTCTTGTAACTCAGTAAGCAAAGAATTCTACAATATTAGGTGCAAGCTTATTTACTCATGGCTCTCGAGTGGGAACAGAAGGCCTAATATACAATCACAACATATTTGGTGAGGCTCTGTGTTGTGCTATTCGGTTTGTGTAGAGCTCTAGCAGTCCCATTTGCTGTTCTACTACTAGTAGGTGTTTTAGGGCTGCTTGTTCTTAAGTATGGTTCATATTATGCATATTAAATAATAGGAATTAGTGCTATAGTTAGTGTTAATTTTGTTTACTATATATATAGGCTGAATTAGGATTTTTTTTTTTTCAGGTTTTGTATTATTTCACAATGTGCCTAGTAATGGAGAGATTTATGATGCTATTACTCAGATGATATGAGTATCAGAATTTGTATCTGTATCTTTTTTTTTTGGTATGGTAACTTCCATGGAGAAAATTTGCTAGTTATGATCTGCATCTGTTTGGATAAGATAGGGCCTTTGTAGACGTTAGAGCATGTTTACATTTAATTCATAAGAACTGCCATGTTATAAATCTAAATACACCACGTCTAGTGCACTCCCTCTATCCAATTCTCTGGTCACCCAGTCAAGGAAATTGTTCGGATTTGTCTTACAAAGACCTACCTCTAATGAATCCATGTTGCCTCTGGTCATGTAATCCACCGGATTCCAGAAATTTCACCATGCTCTGTTTTAAAAGCATTTCTACTCATTTTCTTATCACAGAAGTCACTTACTGGCCTGTAATTCCCCACTTCTTCCCTACTTCTACTTTTATGTAGAGTGACCACATCCATCCTTCTCCAGTCCTTTGGTACCACTCCCGACTGTAGAGAAGCATTGAAAAGATCAGTCAGTGGAGCCACCAGAACTTCCCTAAGTTCCTTCAGCACCCTCGGGTGTACGCCATCTAGCCCCATCCCTTTGTCTACCTTTAATTTAGCTAGCTCCTCACAAACAGAACCTTCTGAAAATCGATCATGGTCTACCACTCCTTCATCCCTATTCGCATTTGTCTTCTGTGGTCCCACTCCGGCGCTTCAGCTGTGAGCGCAGAACAGAAATATTTAAGTGATTCAGCCTTTTCTTTCAGCTTCAACATATTTCTCCCCTTCACCTTTGAGTCTCACAGTGCCACTTTTGCACTTCTTCCCATCGCTGATATATCTAGAAAATGTCTCCCTTTTTTACCATGTCAACTATTTTTTTCTTCCATTTGAATCTTTGTTTTCCTGACTGCTCGACCAGCCTCTCTTAACTTTTCTAAATTTTTTGGGGCTGTAGATGTAAGAGTTGCTTGTTTGGTGATGGTAGCACAGAATTCTATTACACTTTGGGATTCTGTCAGGTACCTGTGACCTGGATTGTCACTAGGAAGCAGGATGCTGGGCTGACCTAGTAGTTCATCATTTCAAGGCAGTTTATTATTCATAAGTCAATATTTAATTCCATTCTAGTGCTTATCTAAGAACAAACCCCCCAAAAATGCAAAATACTAAAACATAACCTAACAATAATCAGCCATCAATCCATGCATATTCCCAAGGACAAAATACAGTTTTCATGTGATCACAAACAGTGACTTGTCCTCTTCCTTTAAATCTTGACGTAGGCTATTCCAAAGTTCTCAAATTACTTCAGAATACCACTTACAGTGTAGACGTAGGGCCCACTAACATGACATTTTAAGTGGCTGCAATGCAGCCCACACGAAGGATTAGACTTAACCAGTCTCTCTCTGATAATATGGACCAATGTTACGGAAGGTTTAGAAAGCCAGCTTTTAAACCTAATCCTACTAATGAATTGAGTGAGTAAAAAACAGGGGAAACATTTTCCCATTTAGCACTTCATACTAAAACTTTTTCTAGTGCAAAAGGCTTATGGGTAGGATATTTACATTGTTTCTCTCTCGGCTCTAGCTGCTCATTTTTTTCCTTCTACACGTGAGTTGGAAGGCGTCTTTCTGATCATACTTTATTTTTTATCTGGGGGGTTTATATGAATTCAGAGGCTTTTCAGTGCTCCAGAGGTTCCAAGTGTTACTGGGGCAGCTCTACATGAGAGAAAACAGAGACACTCTTGGTAGAAGTCTGTAGTCCTTTTCCTCTGAAAGCAAGGCTCACTCCCAGTACTGGAGCTTGAGCGCAGGCTGTGTGACCCCATGTTGGTCCCTGGAGGATGTGTGGGGGTCTGGGCTCTTAGGGTTTGACTGGCAGCCCAAAGAAACAAGCATCTGGATTATCTTTACATGCTTGTCTGAAGCAGAAGTCTTCTCCATTCCCTAGCTGCAGTTTTCAGCTAAAGCAGACACAGTACTGAAAGAACTGCAATAGAACTGAGAGTACAGTCTATTGCTGTCTATGAGGAAAATCAGGAGGGGGAGTCACAAAAAAACACTCGAGTCCACTACCTTAATCACTCATCTAAAGTCAACAACACAAGGCTGAGAGCAAGAGGAAATAAGGTTACTAACACAGTTTTACTGGAGAAAAAAAACGGAGAACCTGTCTCAGACTTGAAAGGTTAAATTACTTCATCGGCAAAAAAACCCACAACCCTCCAGAAAATATCGGTCATCACACACTCTTTCTCTTATCTTAAATCAAGTATCAAACAAACAACTTGATCTAGTGGAAGGACTGCTTCAGGAATTGATGGATCATATTTAGTGCCAGCACACATTCCAGGTCCAGAACTTGGGCTGTTCAGTTTGTGTTTTAGTGATTATCGAGTAGGAATCTGGTTTCGGCTTCTTTATGTGGCACTTTTAACAGCTCTCTCTTCTCTGCTTGTTCTCAGAGAGACCCTCTTTAACAGCCTGGAGAGCTCCCTTCTTCGAGCCAAAGTGATCACTATCATGTTTGACCACAGCTGTGAGTCCATGCCCTCCCAGCCGCTGCCACTGTCCCTGGCTAAGATCCTGTATTTCCTCAAACACTCGACACTGCTCCTGGAATATCAGGTACCAGATGGCTACAGACTCTTAATTAGAATTGGTTGGCCATGCTGTTAATCTCAGAGGCTGGTAGGACATATTTTGTTGTTGTTTCTGCCTTGAACTTGGGATCATTTGTTCTCTCCTGTCTCCATGTTTAGGCTAGTAGTGGAGATTGGCAGCGCTGGGATGAAATGCTTCACCTCTTGTGTTTGCTCTTTCTGAGCTATCAAAGAATACTTACAGGTAAGAGTTCTCATCTCATCGTTTCGCTGTCTCTTCTACCTTTGTTACTCACACTAATCTACCCCCACCTCCCTTTCTTGTTTCAGAACATCTGAGAACAGCAGTGACTGAGCGGATCAATTTAATAATCCAGGAGGTCAAGCCTCAGCAGACCCAGCATGATGACATAAGCACACAAGATGTTGAACTGCACCTGAATGCTTTCTGCAATAGGGTCACACAGCTTCAAGGAGAGGTGCTGCCCCCAACCCTTCAAAGGAGGATCTCTGTCCTGAGAACTCTCTTAAACATGGCCAAATCCCAAAACAGGTCAGCTTCTGTTCATGAGGAGCACCCTCCTTCTTGAGCAGCTGTTATACAACCTGGATCTCTCCTGACAGCGCGTATTAACAATGAAGTTGAGTGAAAAGATATGATGAGATCCAGACACTGATGCTGCTACAACCATGAGCTTTAGCAGTCTATACATTTTTGTTCACTACAGAGATCATTTGCTACCTCCCCTTCCCATACCTTATTCTCTGCCGATCACTGAGGGCGCAGAACCTGTTCATTTTTAGATATGAACTGTTTTTATGTTATAGTTTTACTTTAATTTTAGATCAAACTACTTTTGCTGCATTTTGCTATAAGCTGAGCTTTGCAAAGTCAGGCTCATAAAATGTAACCGAAAGCCCAGCACATAAAGGTATTAATTAAAACATCCCCACCCTTGCTCGCTCTCGGGCATCTATTTTTGATCTCACTGGTGCAACTGAACTGCTTTGTGTGTCCTTCTTAGTGTCTGTCTCAACCTCAGTCCTGCATCAACATTCTTCGATGCAAGGCTGGAGGGTCAGTGGCTGGGCCCATTCTTACTCGGATTCTTTCCTCTCTCCTTAAAGAATGGCACAGGGATGTTTTCCCATGATGATCTGTGGAGACGGGGACAGTGACAAGTTCTGTCACTGGCAAAGCATCTTTCAGCTCTCAGCTTCTGTTGCTTCCACATTTCGCTTAATCTGCTCATATACTGAGGGCTGCTCTGGCACACTAAATCAATATTTTTGTAGTTCTCAAACACAGCACAACTGTGTTAAGCTGAGGCATATTATAGTTAGTGTCCAGGGGAAATATCGAGCATTTTCAATGTACAAAAATCTGCCTAGCAGCAGCTATCTTTATTTGCTCTTTGCACTGTTGACATACAAATATAAATGTATATTTTGTAAATGCTTTTTTAAAATAAACAGCCTGCACTAAGATGGTTTCTTTGGGAGCACTCTCCAATTATATACTTTTGATACTCGGGGAATGTGCTAATGTCTGCTTTTTTATTTTTGCTATATATTAATTTTGCGTACAAAAAAAAACTATTAAAGGGTATAGAAAAGAAAAATCAATATTATGTAAGAAAACAGTCTGTAATTAATGAATGTGTTAAAGTCCTCTCTAAGAAAATGGAGAAAAGCCCTCAACGCCTACACGAGATAAGAGTGTGGGTTTTTGTGTAAGATTACAGTAATGAACCTCATTCCTAAACTATAATCTTAGATTCTTGAATGTGACCTGATGCAGAGCTTTATTTCTGGAGTTCATAAGAAACCTAGCAAGAGCTGCTTTCTTTCTTTGGGAACTGGAGCTAGTTTATTTTTTCAGCTAGGTGACCCTTCACTTTGTCTTAAATATATACTTTATAATTATAGAGAGAAACATACACAAACTTTGGTCTAAAACAGCCCGTTAGGATTATAGGCCAGTGGTCTTCATTGTAAGGCCCTCCGAGACCTCTCTGGCAGAATATCATTTCCCACCCCCTGTTGAGATCCGGCGGCACTTTTTTGTTTCCAGCGCTGCAATCCTGCACTCTTTGGATTGTGGGAAGCATGAATGAAGTAAACATGCTGCTGCAGGGACAAGAGGCTGTGGCAGAGGGACAGCTCCCGGGGCCACTTCATTCAAACTACAGCGCTGGATCTGATGGGAGGGGTGGGAAAGGGGAAGATGCTAGACTTCTGTGGCAAGAAAGATGGGGAAGGAGATGGTGTACATGGAAAAGTCGACAGAATGAGAAGGAAGCAGAAAAATGGAAGAAAGTTAAGGCCAAAGATGGATGTAGGGCAGAAAGTGAAGGAGAGAAGAACAACAAATGGATACATAGTTAAGAGCACAGACAGAAGGAAGACTGGGAAAAGATGGTTTGAAAAAGTCACCAGACAACAAAGGTAGGGGAAGTGATTTTATTTTCAGTTTACTGATTTGTTTCTATTTCTCCGGGGTTGTACGGCATGCAGAGCCTGGCATGTTAAGGTTTAATTTGTGTATATTAGGATTTTTAGTTTGAATCCCATGCAAGTACAGGACCACATTGTGGTCCATAAAACAAGTGTGACCAAGGCCAGGTGTTCTGGTAGGAATGAATGTTGAGAAGTGCTTTTGGCATTTTGGCCCCAAGTAGGGAAGATATTTGTCAGCTCTCCTTCATTCCTTTTGGATCCAAAACGGTCCTCGCTTAAAAATTAGTGAAGATCACTGTTGTAGGCTATCCATATACTAGTGCTTTAGAAAGCTGTGTATCAAGTACAGGCCAGGAAAGAGATTTTTATCTCATCTCTGCTATTGGAATGGGGCAAGTAGGCATTTCTCATACACCATCTTGAGTGAATCTTTCTTCAGAAAGGTATTTAATTATAACCACTGTCAAATATTGATTGGTGTTTATTAATCATATTGTCAAGAAGCAAACGTGTTCACTCAGGTACTTGGACTCCTAAGGTAGGTGCCTTGCTTTATTTAAGTGGTAGACCCCAATGATCACTGCTTTGAACTGAGGCATTTTGTAACCAACCAGAACCAGGGCTCTGATGTAATACCATAAGATTAGCCATGCTGGGTCAGATCAGTGGTCCATCTAGCCCAATCTAGATCACAAGTACAAGCAGTAGCTGCCCCCCATTTCTATTTCAATAGCAGACTATAGACTTTTCCTCCAGGAACTCGGCCAAACCTTTTTTAAAAGCAGTTATGTTAATCACTCCTCTACCAATGTGTTGCAGAGCTTAACTATATTCCCTCTTGATTTTCAAAGTATTTCCCTGTAACTAGTCTTTGTAATTTTGGATGAAGTAAAAAACTGATCTACACCACTCAGGATTTTGTAGACTTCCATCTTATCTTCCCTTTATCTTGGAGAGAATTCTGCTCGCCTTAAGGTGAGGTTTCACCCTGGAGCTTTGCGTTTGTCCACATTACATTTTACCTGCGGTTTTTCACAGTCTGCATGTGTTTAACAACTTTGATCAGGGCTAATCCCAACAAAGTAAAATATATTAAAATGGAAATATTCCAGACAAAAAGATAAAATGTAAAATTTCTAAGTGATCACACAAAACTTAGCCAGAGGCAGTTTTTACCATTTCATTACTTGCATTTTATTTTTCCAAACTGACAATTAAATTAGGCACAAGACACATGAGCACAACAAAACGAACATCAAGACAGAATCTGCATAAGTTCTGAGACTGTGATTTGAGAGAATGGCTGCTCCGAGAAAGTCCTGGACCAAGGAGTGTGGTGGGCCTAAATCAATAGAACCCAATTGTAGCCAAAAACTAATCGATTAAGCTGTATGCCGAAGCTTTGTACAAGGGTTCCTAAACAAATTTTATGCAAATCTAAACACAAAGGCAGCTTAGTAAAAGCATCCATATATGTGCAAACATTTTAAACATACCACTTACCATTATGCACAAAAATACTCTCTCAGTACATCCCCTTTGCACATATGCTCTTCTGTATGTTAATATAATTGTGCTCTGCTGCTCACTAAATCCTCAGCAACCTACCTCTAAGAAGCAAGAAAAGAAAGACACGCTACAGAGGTCCTCAGTGCTTACAGAACAAGAGACAGGCGTGACGTTCCCAAGAGAGAGTGAACTTACCTCTCGGAACACAAAACCCCTCATTCTTGTAAAGGGTCACTGGGGATTTTACTACCTATGGCATATGAATGCCCTAATTTAAAAGTATACTGGGAGGAGGTGTGGTGAAGAATTGCAGGCATCTTGCGTTTTAATGTTCCACTGACTCTTAGGGCAATTATTTGATTTCTCCCGCTGCTACAAGATGTCTTTTTGATTTAGTCCAAGTTGCTCTAGAGATTATTATAAATCATTGGAAGAATAGTTGTGACGTGCATGTCAATTTATGGTGGCCTTGGGTCTGCCTATTTAGAAAGACAGACAGGGACCTTACGGTTCCTAAAGGAAAAAGCGAGTACAATTATTGGATCGTTGTGTGTGAAATAATTCCCAAGGATTTCTTTGGAATTTTTATCTTATCTGGTATGGGTTTGTATTTACCTTTGGAAATTAGAATAAAATGTTTTAGAGAGGAAAAAAACCCTCAACCTAAGCTGCACACACGACCACGAGGTCTCCTGTGCTCATGCTAATTTATTCATTAGTACCATTTTTAAAAAAAAATTTGAACTTTATTGAAAAAATGTGTATGGTTATTAGTAGCAAATAAAAGCCCAGGGCTCTAAGTCTGAACCTCCTCTACCTAAGCACCAGCACTGGACAGCCAGAATAAGGCAGGTTTTAAAACAAGTCTCACACCCCATATTACATCAGCCCCCTGGAAAGCTGCACAGTTTCCGCAGAAACCCACAAGTCAAAATCATCACAAAGAACACATCTCCTGCAACTGCAGAGAAAACTCTTCATGAACAAAAGGCTGCTTGCAAATGCAAGTCTAAAAGATCTTCCTTACGAGGTTGGCAAATTAAATCTTATGTAATGCAGAGGACTCTACCTCTTAAGACAAAGTCTCACCCAGTTCACCAAGTTGTCAGACAAGTATCATGCAATAATTAAATACTTGGATCACTCAGTAATTTGAAAGGCATTTCTAGTTATCCCTGAACAAATGAGGCAGTCAACAATAGGGTTTCAAGTTGGGAGAATCTGAGCCCAGATCATGAAGCAGGCCATAAAATGTCATTCAGTTTGAGGGCTACATGACAGCATCCGCCAGGGCGACTCGTCAAGAGACCATGCACCATTTTAAAACTTTTCATGACTTTTAGGAAAGCTGGAGTCCCAAGTAAAAGCACTAGCCCAATTAGGATTCCTCTATATACACAGGTAAAGCCAGTATCATTTCTGTATCTTCACTTTCTCTTGTTGGAATTGAATGCGTACATACAGAACAAACATCAAACTACAAGGGAATAGGAATATTTGTCTGTAATCTTACAAATCTGCACCTGAAATGGCACAAGTGCACAGAACTTAACTGAACCCGCTCTATCAGCCATAACTGTTCTAAGACCACAAGACACATTTGAGACCAATTTCATTCAGCCTGCCTGCTATGGGAGAACAAAATTAATGGCATTAAGGAGGAGTCACATGGATAACTGTCTATCGCATTCAGCAATGAACCTGATCTGTTCTTGTACGTAAAATGAGTACCAGAGAAACTCGTTAGAAACCCCTACTCTCAAAATACTAATAAGCTGCAGGTTTCCAGGAAGAGCATCAGGTTCATAGTGCTCAGTCCCATGCAACAGATTGCACAGCACAATGCCGAGGTTAAGAAGGAAAATGCTAGTGTCTCTCTCTACAAAGGGTGCAGCGTAAGGTCACCCCTAGAAGCCAGTGGGGGTAAGTATGTTCAAGTCACGATGCTTAAGATTATGTGCATGGGCAGCCGTTTTTTTCCCCTCTGCCACTGAGATGTCCATCTTGGGGGGTTTGAAGATACTGGGGTCCTCTGCCATCCTGGTGGTCTGAGTACGAATCAGCTCCATAGGCAATGGCTTCTGAGCACCTTTGTAGGACTGGACAGTGAAGCCCCCTATAGAGGAAATGCGGAGGTTACAACAGCCAAACAGACAAAAAAAATGTACATTATACATAAAGCACTTCAAGCAGTCCTAAAGGCAATATGGGGCACTTGAGACTTCCTTGCAAAATCTGTATTGACAAGCTTGGTGAAAACCGGCCAGCATTATGTAATAAGGAACAGAATACCTGGTACCATGCCTGTTCCTCTGGTGAACAATTCCATGCATACAGGAACTTCTTTTAAAATACATCTTCACATGCCCTACAAACCTGCAAAGTACCCTAACACCATGTCCAGCATTAGAGCCAAAAGGTCTAAAACACATGTTGCTATGACAGGCCTCTCTTTCAACAGGCAAAGCTCCTTTACTAGCAAGCACAAATCTCTGCACTTGCTTTTGAGAACTTATTTTACCTGGATCTGTAGAGGATTTCTGAACAGGCCCAAACATGCTCCATTTCTCTGCTGAGCCACGGTCTCCACTCATGGTGTCAATGGCGCCACATTCAGCACCAGGAAGAGAGGCTATAGATCCGTGACTGAACCAGCCTCTGGCAATAGGAAAGAAACAAACAAACACACACTGAAAGCAAGGAAGGCCAATGGTACAAGTCAGATCATGTGAGGCTGGGGAGCTCATCCACAGAACACAAGAAAAATCCAGAGTGCTTATCTGGTTCCTTGGCCTTTTGCAAATCATTTAACTATGCGTCACCCTCAAAACAGATCAGAATGAGAACCCCCAGGCCCATGCTTCAAAAGTGCACCAATTAAAAACAAGAAATTTAAAGATCGTAGGGATTCTGTCAAATAGCCTAAATTTAAAAAAAAAAAAAAAAAAGTCTGTGCCTTCACTTTCATATTATAAACCACTCCTATAAAAAAAAAAATAGCAGTACCAAAATTAAGTTCACCATGAATAATCACCTGGGTATTTAAGGGGTGGGGGTTATTCTTCGGTTTTTCACTACTTCATTCCCAAGTATGTCTATTATCTTTTTTTCACAATTTCTAATCACTTGCATGCCTGATCCTAAATCCATCAAACCCCGACACCTACCATCTTAAAAGTGAAATTCTATTAGATCTCCCAGAGAGTAGTTCTACATCACATCCTGTCAGGGCTCCTTCACAAGGCAGGACGGCAGATATAAGCTCCAGTTGACGCTCAAGATTAGCAGTGGCCGAGCCAGTTCAGAGACATTCGTTCTGCTTGAGCCACCTGGCAGGGCAGTAGCAACAGCAACTATGGACCAACACCACAGCTGACTGCTACATTCCCCCCTCGACTGGTGTGGAGACATGCAACTTCTCACAGATGTAGCTAAACCTTCTGGCAAGAAAGTCACGTGGCTGAGGCTGCAGGTGTTTCCTGGGCCTACTTTAGATTACAGAAGGCTATGACAGGCCTCTCTTTCAACAGAATAAAGCTCATCAACTTTACAACCTCTAAAGGTTCTCAAGTATGTGGTACAGGCTAAAGCCTTTGGCCATCATTCTACATCTGTCAAGAAATCAGGCACTTGGTTAGGGTGCTGGTCTTTGACTAGAGGGCCGCTGCGTGAGCGGACTACTGGGCATGATGGACCACTGGTCTGACCCAGAAGCGGCAATTCTTATGTTCTTCTATGTTAAAACAATCCGTATTAGAACTGACATTATCAGACACACCACATATAATGCTGCACAGAAAAAGCTACAAGTTAAACTGTTTATGCTGGTCCCAGCTGTACCTGGGCTTGTGCTTGGGAGAGGAGGATGGAGTGTTACTCGCTGAGGACTGGGCAGACAAGTTTTGTTTCTCTTCTCTTTCTTTTGTTGTTTCACCACTCAGCATCTTTAATTTCTGTCAGGAAAAAAGAGAGTGAAGTGCCAATTAATCTCCTAGAACAATGCATTATAGAAACCATGACAGAAATCACTCTTTGGCCTCAGCAATCAAAACAACCCCCCCCCCCTTAATTTAGAAAAAGAGGGTTCTGAATAAAGCAGCACAGATATATACAGAGGTTCCTGTTCATTTCACACCAAGCAGCAGTAACTAGAAGATCATCTGCACATCACGAAAACAAAAACACTACAGCAAGCCATATTCTGCATAATCCCTGCTATCCACAGTCATTTTGAAAGGCAAGAACAAGTCGGCGCTGAAAAGTGGCTCTAAAGAGAATTTTCTTCATCCAGAGATCTGCTCAGAATTCAGATTTTTACTTCAATCAAAATATTAAAAACCCCAGTCACTCATCTTTCTGCCCACACATCTACCAGTTAACATGGTCTGCCTCCAATTTTTCACAGTCCACATGTGTTTTAAGAGCTTTGAACAGTCTAGTTTCATCTGCAAACTTAATCACCTCATTCCAATTTCCAGATCATTTATAAATAAGTTAAATAGCACCGGTCCCAGTACAGACCCCTGCGACACTCCACTGTTTTCTCTCCTCCACTGAGAAAAATGACCATATAACCCTACCCTGTTTTCTATCCGATAACCAATTCCTAATCCACAACTGAACTTTGCCTCCAATCTCATGATTCTTTAATTTTCTCAAGAGCCTCTTTGTCAAAAGCTTTCTGAAAATCTAGATACACTATATCAACCGGCTCACCTTTATCCACACGTTTATTCACAAAAGTCAAGCAAATTGGAGGCAAGATCTCCCTCGGCTGAACCCATGCCGACTGTTTCATTAAATCATGTTTGTCTACGTGTGCCACAATTTTATACAAACGTAGGAAGATAATATATTTTAAGCTTGAGGTTTTTTGACAAAGCACCAAGAGATGATTGAAAAGAGGCTTGACTATCTGAACATATATATAACCTAGAGGAGAAATGATACAGATGTTTAAAATACTTGAATGGTATTAATCTACAAATAAATCTTTTCCAGAGATGGAGAAGCGATACAACTAAGGACATAATATGAGGTTGCAGGGTAGTAGACTTGGGACTAACATTCACTACATGTTCATCGGTTCTTTCCTTTCAGCTGCGTAACCTCAGACCCAAAGCTCCTGCTGCTTCATGGTGACTCCAGCTTATTCTGGTTTACATTACATACCAACCCTATCCTGAGCCCAGCACAGCATGGCACATTTCACCCACTTCATGAAGCTCCTATCGTTCCCTCTATCTCAGGGGTCCCCAAAGTCCCTCATTGAGAGCCGAATCCAGTCGGGTTTTCAGGATTTCCCCAATGAATATGCATGAGAACTATGTGCATGCACTGCTTTCAATACATATTCATTGGGGAAATCCTGAAAACCCAACTGGATTCGGCCCTCAGCGAGGGACTTTGGGGGACCCTTGTTCTATCTTGATGGTCAACCTTGATACCTTAAACACAGCTTCATCCTACCACAGCATACTAAATGGAAAATCCCAATACAAACACCTCTAAGCTTGAGTCACCCATTAATCCTGATGTGAGGGTATTTCCAGTAACAAGGATTCATCAGCCATACAAACCCACCTGCCTTCCCTATCAGATGAAGCTGCCTATAGCTGGGGAAATAGGTGGGTCCTGCACATGCAAAAGACATACAGTCAGATAACACTACCCATATGTGGCCGACCAAACAAATATGAACCGATTCATTTGATACTAGAGAGAATTCTACCTTTTCCAATAGAAAACATGCAATTAAGAAGAACTGCAGACTGAATCATAAGGGAGAATACGTCCAATTTAGAAATCTTACATTTTTACATTACATTACATTAGTGACTTCTATTCCGCTCGTACCTTGCAGTTCTAGGCGGATTACAAAAGAAGCTAACTGGATATTTCCAGGAAAAACTACAGTTTGGGAATTAGGATTACAAAGAAGATAACTGGACATTTCCAAGAGAATTGCACCTTTCCTACTGAGAAATATACCAAAAATATTTACGAATGCTTTACAAAGGAAAAGTACAATGGCTTAGTCTTTGGACTATTTAATGGATGGGATGGTTATGGGAAGCTATTTCCAAAATGACATCAAATGCGCAAGTCATAGCTGAAAAGTCCCTCTAGTCCGAACACAAAAACCACCAAAACTTCTAAACCTTTTCATAGTACACTACCTTTTAGGAACTCCCATTTGGGGCTCAAGTTCTCTCCAACTTTGAAACCGAATGCAAAGTACCCTGTCTTTCTGCAAAAATGTTACTGTATTAGGAAGTCAGACCTTCAGCCTGTAGTATGTTGGTAACCTGCCACAGATGCAATCACAGCCTGACCGAATATGGAGAGGTGCATTAAGTTATGTGCAGAGAGCCACGAGATATGGCTACAATAGAAATGCCAGCCAATGCCTTACATGAAGTGATTCCGCCACACGATGGTAGTTGGTTTCTTCCGCAGTGAGGCCCTTGTGGGGGGTATATCCAGCATCTCGCAGGCCAGCCTGCTGCTCAAAACGCTGCATGCTCTCCTGTGTTTGCTCTGCAAGAGGAACAGGATCACAAATGCATTCATGCAAGACAATAATGAAAAGAAGAAATTAAGTCACTGGAACTCCACGACGTCATATTAAGTTCATGAATTACTAGTCAACTCTGTTCTCTCTGTCTCATCACTGCTATAACAAATTCCTTCAGCCCACTTACTTTTCTAATTTAAACAGAAATTGAATTGTCCTCTTTCTAGTGGAACTGCTGTGTAAGAACAGGGCTGCTTACAGATGCAGGGGATTTTTCTATTTATAATCCACTTTAAATCAAAGCGGAGTACAAAGGGAACATACACAATAAAAATAATACAACCAGCCACATAAAATTTTTACAACCATAAACAGGATATAAAAGTATAATCCCCCATGATTACAGTCTCAATGTTCAACCCTGATTTTCATTTGGTAAAATAAATAGCACTTCAACCCATGATCACACTACTGAAGTAAAAAGGACCTCTGTACCAGGTTTGTAGCTGACAGATGAGCCATCCAATGCTTTACCCAGCCCTCTCTTTCTTTCTAGCCCTTCCCACAAGGGAAAACTAAATACTGCTAATAGTTACTGCCTCTCTTCTACCACCAAGGCCATTATGCAACCCACAATTCACCAGTTTTCCTCTTAATCCTGGGACTTCAATTCCTGACCTGGATTAAGACAGTGCAAAAGGAACCAAACCAAAGTCTGGAAGTGTAACAGCATACATATGCTGGTTAGTAGGCAGAATATGAACAGAGAAAGGTCTTCTGAAATCTAGTCAGGCCAGTAAATCAATGACAAAAGGCCTGAAGTGGAGTCATTCCCCAAGAACGTAGCTCTTCCTACCCTCACAGCACAGGCCCCATAATGAGGAGAGTTCTTACTTGTTATTAGTGAATTCATGATGATGGATGTGGCCTTGGCTTTCACAACAGGGACCTTGCTGATAGATTCATTAGAAGAGGAGGGTGTTATAGAAGGAGGGGACAAGGTTTCCCCTTCCTCAATCTATGTACAAGGCAGAGGAAGAGGTTTTAAAGAGGGCAAGAGACAAAACAAAAAAGGAGACATTAGTACCATGAATATGGAAAGATTAGGTTCTTACCTCGGTTATCTTCTTTCTAGTAGACGAACTCTCCATTCCTGAACCTGTGGGTAGTCAATTCCTTCTCGCGATAATTCTTGTAGGGAACTTCATTAGCTTTTTTTTTTTTTTTGCTCCACCTACCATCCTTCTGGGCTGTCCTCCAATCCTTCAGTTCGTATCAAAGCAGATGGTCAGGCCTGGAAAGGAAACAGAAGAGGGAGGGGTAAAGGGACACGCTCCAAAAAACATGTCTGTTCTGCCCATCATATCATTAAACATATAACAAAAACCTTAACCACTGGCAAAACATAACAAGGTGAAAAGCAAACAAGTCATCAACTTGAGCACCACCTGCCATCAGTGTGAGAGATTTTATAGATATCCCCTAGGTTTTTTTTTTTCCTTTAATGTGGCATTTGCATCCTCTATTCTTGTCAAGGCTGGACAAAGGAAAGAAACAAGATGTCCAGATTCCCCGGCACCTTTGAAGCAGTAAACAGGCAAATGAACATCTGACAGAGTGGACTTCAGGAATGGAGTGTCTGTCTCTCTAGAAGGAAAGATTAGGTTATTATCTCAGTAATCTTTCAAGTAGACACACTCCATTCATGAACCTGTGGGACGTATCAAAGCTCTCCCCAAGTTTAGGCTGGGACAGATAAGCCTGCTGTCAGAACTGAAGAATCAAATGTGCCAAAAACAACATGGAGGTCCTACACTGGGGTCCAAAACTAGCAATTTTAGAAGTGGGAGAACTTGACTTTAATACCAGAACCCCAAAAAATACACTTTGCAAGACCTCTTCGATTTTGTTATATGAGCTAATCTAATCTAATCTAATCTAATCCTTAGGTTTGTATACCGCATCATCTCCACGTTCGTAGAGCTCGGCGTGGTTTACAGTAGATAAAATAGGAAGGAACTACAACAAAGGGTTAGAGGTAAAAGTATGAAGAATATTTAGGACTTGGGATGCCAGATATAAGAGTTTTTGATACCAAAGTTGGAGAGAGGTTTACATTTTTGAGAAAAGCCAGGTTTTCAGATGTTTGCGGAAAACTTGGAGAGAACTCAAGTTCCGAAGAGGGGAGGTAAGGTTGTTCCAGAGCTCAGTGATTTTGAAGGGGAGGGAGGTCCCTAGCTTTCCTGTATGGGAAATGCCTTTTAGCAAGGGGAAGGATAGTTTTAATTTGTGGGAGGGTCTGGTGGTATCAGGGTTTGAGGAATTCCAAGAAAGAGGGACAAAGGGAGGGAGGATACCGTGTAGGATTTTGAAAGCTAGGCAGGCGCATTTATAGTGGACCCTGGCGATTATCAAAAGCCAGTGAAGCTTGGACAGGAGCGGGGAGACATGGTCAAATTTACTTTTAGCGAAGATGAGCTTGGCCGCGGCATTCTGAATCCGCTGAAGTCTGTGGAGGTTTTTCTTAGTTAGGCTTAAGTAGATGGAGTTGCAATAGTCCAATCTGGAAAGGATGATGGATTGGACAAGGAGGGTAAAATGTTTTTGATGGAAGCAGGATCTAACTTTCCTCAGTATGTGAAGGCTGAAAAAGTATTTTTTTTTTTACCAAGGATTGGAGGTGGTCATTGAAGGACAATGTGGAATCAATGATGACCCCCAAGACATTGCTCGAGAACTCAAGCTGCAGAGAGGAGCCAAAGGGTAGTGGGATGGAGGTGGGTAGTTGGTCTAGTTTTGGGCCGAGCCAAAGAAGTCTTGTTTTGGACTCATTCAGTTTCATTTGCACAGTGTGGGCCCAGGATTATAGGTTCATTATACAAGAGGATATGTTCTTAGACAGGTTGGTGAGGTTCGAATCGGTCTCGAGGAGGACGAGGATGTCGTCGGCATAAGTGTAGATTGTTTCAAGGGGGGATAGGTGGAGTTGTTTTAGGGAGGACATATAGATGTTGAAAAGGATAGGAGATATGGGAGAGCCTTGCGGGACTCCACAATTCGGTTTCCAGGGGGAGGATGAGGTGCCATTCATGTTGACAATGTAAGAACGAGAGCGGAGGAATTTAGAGAACCAGTCTAGGACTGTGGAGTTGATGCCTTTCTCAGAGAGTTGGTAAACAAGAATATCATAGTGGACGACGTCGAAAGCAGCAGAAAGGTCAAATTGTAGGAGGACGGCAAACTTGTTTCGAGAGTGAAGTTGTTGAACCTTTGAGATCAGGGAGGACAGTAGGGATTCAGTGCTGAAGTTAGGATGAAAGCCATATTGATAGGATAAAAGAATAGAGAATCTCTCTAAGTATGATGAGAGTTGGGTAGAAATGATGGACTCTAGCATCTTGGTTAGGAGAGGGATATTTGCAATTGGGCGATAGCTGGATGGTATGGAAGGGTCAAGGTCAGATTTTTTCAGTAGTAGGGTCAAGGGCCAATATGACCCATTTCTGGGGAGAAAAGGCCCGACTGAAGGGCAGAGTTTATGAGATTGGTGATAGAAGAGATGGCCTGTGCAGGAATATTCTCATATAGGTGGGAGGGGAATGGGTCCAAGGAACAGTTACAGGATTTCAGTTTGAGGCAGAGATTGAGGACCAGGGATTCAGATACGCGCTCAAAGGTAGTCCAGGATCTGTCAGCTGGGATAGGGTTGGAGACCGTTAGGGTGGGAATGGAATCGGTGGGCACCAGGGAGTTGTAGGAGACTGAAGGAGGGAAGGAGCATCTCAAGGTAGAGACCTTATCGTTGAAGAATTTTGCTAGAACATCAGCTGAGGGAGAAGAGGGGAGCACGGTGGGGTCTCTTTTGGAGGTTAGGGAGCGCCAGATGTTGAATAGTGTACTACTCTGTTGGATCTGGAGATTTTGTCACCGTAGAAGTTCTTTCAAGCTGACAGTGTGGAAGCTGCAAACAGCTTACAGGAAGAACCTCTGACTCAACAAGCCTGGAATCTGGACTGCTTATGTCTTCTGCCTGCCTCTCTGGCCCAACGAACTGGCCAGAGACCTCAATCCCCACTAGACCTCATGCACTCAAAAACGAGGGAAGTAAAGCAGTCGGCCCTGATCCTGGAAAAACTGTCTTGGAGCCACTCAGCCCAACTGTGGATAAACCTGGGGCGAGCCTTGCTCCCAAGGGAACAATCCCCTGAGCCTTCAAAACTTTTTGTGCAGGCTCTCCAAATGGGTGCACTGCAAAGCAGTCTGCATCATGGAAGCAGACACTTGACCTCAAAGTCTGAGCTCTCCCACAGTCAGAACTGTCTCAAGAATAGGATCCTCTGCAGCACTGAAAAGCCTCGAAATTGGTCAACAAATTGAAAATAAACAAGAGAGAAAAGACCAGCTCCTACCATCTCGCTTATAGATAGACAACTGGGGGACAGCCCAGAAGTTTGGGAGGCAGAGCAAAAGAATGCTAATGAAGTGTCCTACAAGAATTCTCGCGAGAAGGGATGGACTACCCACAGGTTCAGGAATGGAGTGTCTGTCGCACTAGAACAGACCTTACACAAACCCTCTTAATGTCTGATAATTGCAATCCTGTACCACCACAGAAATATGAATTATCCTCATTATGAAAGAAACCTAAATAGTTCTAGCCCATTGATTAAACTCATTCTAACTAAATTCATCTTAACTGATCAGTACCAGCAGTTAAGGTTTGTTAATTAATTTCTAAATTAACAATTACACTGGGGATATTTTTGGTGTAAACTTATGATTCAAAAGATGGAACCTCCACAATGTCTCTACAATCTGAAGCTCCTGGAAACTAATCTACTCACACCTGCAAAGCTCTACAATTTGGACAAGTGCTGCCCAAAGTCACCTATTTTTAAGAAGGTTTATTTTATTCAGAAGAGACCTGTACAACATATAGGATCAATTTAATGCCAGTTCCATGAGGAAGGAAATGAGAAATGAGTTTTTTAAACATGTAAATGCTATAAGACTTCTACACTAGTATAAAAGCAGCCTCTGATCTACTAATCCCCCCCCCCAAAAAAAAAAGTCATTAAAAGCAATTCTTGAACAAGACATGGCACAGCAGGCAGCCTGGCATACCTTAGAAAGCTGCTTGTACTTGCGCTCTGGGATGACAGGCTGTTTCCACAGGACATTACTGCACATGTCTGAAGGTGGAGGTGTCATTGGATTAGTGCTGTCCAAGGCATCGTCATAACTGAATGCTCGACGATGCATTCCAATCGGGAGCGACATTTTACCCAGAAGCCCACCTGTGTTGTGTTCAATAGCTAAGAACAGAGAGCCTCACATGATTTCATATGGTCACAATTTTCCAAACTATATATAATCAATACCATTTCTTTAAATTATTGCTTCAGGATCCATTAAACCATATGCTAAACCCACAATTCAACTCAGGCACCAGACTGCCACGGCAATTAGAAAAGTGCTTCTCTGGCACTTGGCATTTATGAGGTTTTGGGTTTTTTTTTGTTCCAACCACTGCCAGAACAGGAATTTTGTCCTTCCTGCACTTTCACAGTGCAGAAATCTCATGTCAACCTTAAGTATCATGAGACCAGTGTGAGAGAATACGAGACGACAGTGCCTCAAACACACAGAGCCATGTGGGGCAAAGAAGCAGCCTCTTGCTTCCAGTGGTAGTCAAAGACAGAGTTAGGGGTAAGTAGCTTTAAAGGCTAGGAATGGCAGCCAACTGATGTGGGCTATTTGGGATGGCTAGACATTGCAGTGAGATTAAGATGATGACAGGGTAGGAGGAGCAAGCAGAAAGCAAAGATGACTGGGTGGAAAAGGAGCTGTTGGCTAGGTGTTTTATCAGCAATGTTCAGGGATGCGCTGAAGGCCTCTTTATTAAGTTTTCTTTTCCCTTGAATCCCCCCCACTACCACCACCATTATCATTCTCCACTTCAATGGAGACAATACTGGTAAGGAAAGGAGAGAGATCTCTGCCACTGACTCATAAGTCCTAAGAAAATCTATCACGGCCTGCTAAAGCCACGTACTACTGTAAACCCAAAGCATAGGTATGACTACTAGCCTTAGGTCTTCATAAGATCTTCTCTTCCTAAATTGTTATTCCTTATACAACATAGCTGACCATGAACAGAAGAACTGAAACAGATACGGGAGCAATGCAGAAAGCAATCAGGAACTATTTCTATGAAACACCCCCACCTATTCGAAAACATACTAATAAGAAAATTGATTTGCTTTTTATTGTTGAAAAAGGTAGAGCTTGTAATAAAATTTGATCTCTACCAGCACCAGAAAAAAAAGTTGAAAGGAAATGTGTAAGGGAAACTTAATAGCAAATGATGAAGCAGGCATAGAAGGCAAAAGGACAACTCGAAGTCCGCTTGAGGAATCTCTGCCTGGATCCAGAGCACATTCATTTTGGCTTCTGGAGGGAATTACAGCCTGTGGCTCCTGACCAATGACTAACTTAGAAGGGTAGATATTGCATAAAAGAAACCAGCTGTAACTGAAGTTGGGGAAGGAGTTGACACCAGGCATCTCCCTCTGCACAACCAAAAAATGGATATTTTGCAATACAGCCTTTCTAAGATTAAAAGGAGAAGGACAACAAATAATGCAATCAAGTTCAACATAGATTAAATGCAGAGTATCTTCAAGTGTGGGAAAGGAAATGAAGGACTACAGCCAGGGAAAAAAGGAGACAATATGGTCCTTGTGATAAGCTGCATTCAAATTCTGTGTAAAGTAAACCTGCCTTCTATGGCTAGGGTTCAGAAGTACGAAAATTAAACTCAGGGAGAAGTATCTCAACAGCAAAACAGGTGGAGGGAAAACACCACAGGAAAGATTTACGCTGAATATGGAGGCAGCAGAGGAAGCAGTTGAACAATCAAGAGAAGGCAATGCCAATAATATGCAGCCACTCATGGGTTTCAATATTACAACTATACTTTAGAACAGAAGTGTTTCAAATTAAATAAGATGTTTGACTACAGCATAAACTACCAAGAGCTTCTTTCTTCCCTCTGTTCCAAGTAGGCTCAGAGTAGTAAACAGCGCAAAACTATTGTGTGTATTCTAAAGAGTCTAAATGATATTATCTACACTGGACAATAGATGAAATATAAACACATATGAATTATTAAGACTAAGGTATTTTAGTACAGCTAATGAAAGTAGGAGATAAGGAAAAAAAAATTACCAGAATCTGGTTGTCTTGGTTCCATGACAGCTGGCAGATGTGGATTTTAGCTATTGCAGAAATATTTTAAAATCAGTCATTTAGTCAAAATAAGTTTGTTTGTTTTCCAATTCACATCACAGGTATTGCTGTTCTAGCCCAGAAAGAATTTAAGATAATGGAGATATCAATGCATTATTGGCAGAGCTGAGACATGGGCTATTGAGACAGACACGAGAGAAGCCACTACTTGCCCTGGGCTCGTTAATGTGGGATCTTGCTGCTCTTTGGGGTTTTGCCAGGCATTTGGGATGTGGATTGGCCACTGTTGGAAACAGATACTGGGCTAGATGGACAACTGACTTGACCCAGTATGGCTAGTCTTATGTTCTTAACGTACCATAAGAATGGCTAATGGTTTATTGTTTATTATACATTTTGATATCCTGCTTAATGCAATAGTTCAAAGCGGCCTACAAACGAAAATGAAGTTAGGTATTTGAGAAAAACTACCCTATCTGTCCTGAAGGCTCAAAATCTATCTAAAGTACCTGATTAAAATAAAAATATGTAACAACAACATATAATACTTTTTCAAGATCAAAAAAATAGAAAACAGAAAGAATGAAAGAAGATTAAAATAAATAAATGGTCCATCTAGCCCAGTAGCCTGTCCTCACGGTGGCCAATCAAGGCATTAGTACCTAGTAAAAACCCAAAGATTAGCATGGTATATTATTTTATCAGAACTTAAATTTGATTTCTGCAGCAGACATTTGGAAGGGGGGAGCCATTGCTTGTCCTGGAACAGTGGCATAGAATGTTGCTACTCTTTAGGTTTTTTCCAGGTCCTAGTGACCTGGATTGGCCACCATGAAGATGGGCTACTGGGCTCGATGAACCATTGGTCTTATGTTCTTATGCAGTGGTCTCAAACTCGCAGCCCGGGAGCCACATGTGGCCCGCCGGGTACTATTTTGAGGCCCTCGGTATGTGTCATAATCACAAAAGTAAAATAAAACCGTTTCTTGATCATATGTCTCTTTAGCTATAAATGACAATATTATTATTAAGACTTAGCCAAAAGGAAAGATTTATAAAGAGTTTTACCGCATGCAAAATTGTCATTTCTTTAATAAGACATTAACTTTTTCTTCTGCGGCCCTACAAATCCAAAATGTGGACCTGCAAAGGGTTTGAGTTGGAGACCACTGTTCTTCTGTGAGCTTAGTACAGGACAATTGAGCCATGAGGTTGACTCTTAGGCATTGCCAGTATCCCGTTTCCAACAGTACCTGGCAGAAGCCCAAACATTCCAGAGCTGAGATTGTGACGTCATAATGCCTAAGAGCCAACCTCCTCAGTGACGTCACGATGGCTCGACTGTCCTAGACTTGGCTCGCATAAGAGCGAAGGGCCATGAAGCCCAGTGTCCTGGGCCAAAGAGCTGACATTCTGACGTCACAATCTCAGCTCCTCCCCGGGGGCTCTTATGTTGTCCGTCTCGAGAAAAGCCGCTCACCACCAACGAAGCTGCCGCGAAGGGAGTTTCCATGGGCGGACAGGCCGCCAGCCGCTATCACAGAGCGCCGACCGGCTCCCTGGAAGCGCCACAGCTCCGCAGCCAGAGCCAGAGCGACACCGCGGCGGCCATCGCTCGGCAGACCAGGCCCCGCCAATAATGGCGGCCGGAAGCAGAGGGGCGGCGCAGTGCGCAGGCGCGGCCCCACCGCGCTCTCGCGAGAACTCGGAGCTCAAGCCTTTGTAGATGATGAGGGGAAGTGAGCCATAGTTCATCTCTATGCATGAGAAGAGAATCAACCCCAGTGAATCCTTTCTACAATTGCCCTTTGCTGCATCTTGCTCCTTTTAAATGGGGGGGGGAGGGACTTCTGCTACACGTGGGGCCCAAAATCGCCTTAATCTGGATCCTGGGTGAGTCCTGGACACTGCACAATTTCTAGTGAGAGTGAAGAGCCCACAGATGTGGCCCTTGATGCTTAGACGTAGCCCTGCATTTCTGGTGCATTCTGGGACTGCGCGTGCGCAAGACACAGCCGCGTCTAAGGTGCTGTACGCAAGGGGCGGGACGACGTCCCTCGGACGCAGGCGGACCCGGAAGTGGCCGGCATGGCGGCCCTGCGGCACCTGGGCGCGGTGCTGGAGGCGGTAATGGCGACCCTGGGCTCGGCGCTCTTCATGGCCTGGAGGTGGCGCCTCTGCAGCGGGACGAGGCGTTACCAGCTCCGGCACCCGCCGCCTCAGGTCCCACCAGCAGCCCCACCCCCTCCCGGGGCGCGCTTTTGTTTTAACATTTTAGGTTTTGGTCTAGAAATGATTCGAAGAAATCAATAAAAAGAAGACACTTATGAGGCAGCTGCTGCTCACAGAAAAGTCAAGCAGGGGACAAATTGGCTCGGTCTCCAGTGCCTTCGCATCCAAATGCGCATTTCTCCTCGTCCCATTCCTGTAAGCTCTGCCTTAACCGCACAAGCCGTAGGATTTTAAGGTGCTTGAGCCTGTGCAGATGAGGACGGAGCTTGCAGGTAGAGAATGACACGGTGACAAACTTCATCACCGTTCCCGTCCCCGCGGATAACCGCGGGAAACCATCTTCATGTCATTCTTTAAGGAGAGAGGGAAGAATCAAGAGTATGAATTGCCACAACCACTGACCCTCAAGCTTTGCTTTGAAGAATGCTGGTGTAGAAGGACTGAGGTTGAAACAGACACCACAGAATGACAGTCTCTGGTATCCAGAGCAGATATTGTGATGTCATAATGCCTCATTCCACCAGTGCCTAAGAGCCAATCACATCAGTGATGTCACAATGGCTTCATTATCCTTGGCTCACATAAGAATCAGAGTATGAATGGCCACAACCACTGACCCTCAAGCTTTGCTTTGAAGAATGCTGGTGTAGAAGGACTAAGATTGAAATAGACACTAGCAAATGACATGGGATTGTTATCCGCGGGGACGGGAACGGTGATGAATTTTGTCACCGTGTCATTCTCTTCTTGCAGGAAAAGGGGAAGGGGTAAAAAGCGGATCTAAAACCGCAAGGCCTTAAAAATCTTGAGGTCCGTGACGCTTGTAGTTAGTTTCTGGCTCTGACAGACCTCGATGACATTGTAGTTCTGACGGATCCTAATACCTTTATTTTCCCTCCCTATGCTGAGACGGATCCTGCAGCCCCAGTAAATTAAAAAATCTGAGGTCCGCAAGGTTTTAGATCCGTCAGGTCCACGTTTTACCCCTTCCCCAGGAAAAGAACTTGCGGGACGGGAAAACAAATTCCCGCAGGGACGGAGAAAAATTTGTCCCCGTGTCAATCTCTGCTCTTTACCATCTTGAGTATTCCTGCACTGATCCTAGCACTATGTGACTCTGCCATTTTGTTCTTGTGCTCTATTAGCAGAAAGACTCCTATGACAGGCAAGTCCTAGTGCTGGGTTTAGATGGAGCTGGGAAAAGCAGCATCCTGCACTGTCTGACCACCAATACTGTCAAGGAGCACCCAGGGACCACATATGGATTTAATTCACTTTCTGTCAACACAGAGGGCTTCAAAATAGACCTTCTAGAGAGTAAGTACTAGTCTTTTGATACTTCTTATCTCCTTTCTCCATACATCTAGTATTATGCTAATCAGTAGCACCTAATCAGCTCAATGCAATGTACATCAGCGCAGTGTATCCAGGTTATGTACGGAGCTATTAGCACTGAATGATGCTTTTCCATGTTTTCTTTGATTTATGAAATAATATAAACCATCAGTGGCATCTATTCTGATGGGAGACGGAGCTGTCAAATCAGTCTTTATCCAGTATAACCAGAATACTCCTAATATCTTGGACAAAATGTTAGAATCAGTGTCTTAGCTAAATTACCCCTTTCTCCTTATCTCTTTATTATGTCGGTGCTCATAACTCACTCTATTCTGGGCTTTGAAGCATACAGCAGGCTAGTATTACAAAATGTATTTATTCCATTTTCTATACCATTTTCCAAGAGAGCTCAGAATGGTTTATATGAATTTATTCAGTTACTCAAGTATTTTTCCGTGTCTGTCCCAGTGGGCTCACAATCTATCTGATGTACTTGGGGTAATGGAGGGATTAAGTGACTTGCCCAGGGTCACAAGGAGCAGTGTGGATTTTAACTCATAACCTTAGTATGCTTAGGCCATACTCTGGGCAATGGTGGGGTGCTGCATCAGTGAACAGCCTTGCTTTTAAAATCAATCATTTATTTTAAAACATGTTATACGACCTTGCATCCTTTGGTAAAGGAACAAAAAAGTGGTTTGCAATCTTGTAGAAGAGTTGTAATGTCTATAACAGAAGAGAAAAAAAATCAATAGAAAAGAAGGGGGGAGTGAGAAAGCTGGTGTAAAGTTGATTACTAGCATTAGATACCGCACCCTTCTCCATGGCTAGGGTAGTCTTGTAAGAGATTGTCCCAACAGTTCAGCACAGTGCTGGGCATATGAATTGGCAAGAAAAGGCAAGCTAGATATATAAATCTGACTTCTGCTGGAGAGGTGGGGAAATGCACTGAATACCTGGCTTAAAAGTCCTAAGCCTCTCCAGGCAGTACATTCTGCTATTACTCAGTAGTGATGCTTACTAGTTGGCCTTAAGGTACAAAATAGCAGTGTCTAGAGATAGCTTGTCTATGGTTTCCAGCAGGCTAAGGCATAAATATTCTTGGGGGGTCTCGTGTTAAATAGTGAAATATTCTTACAAAGGACAGAAATTGCAGACTGAAATTAAAGTGTTGTTTGGCTAGTATGCAAGGGATAGTATATAGTCTAACTTGTTTGTCTGACTTATGTGCCCGATAGTTGGAGGCAGCCCAAACTTGCGCACATATTGGAACTTATACCTCAGCAAAGCTGATGTGCTGCTCTTCGTGGTGGATTCTGCAGATAGCAAGCGCCTTCCCCTTGTCCAGCATGAGCTGCACCTGCTGTTGGCTGAACAGCCTGAACTCGCACTGATTTTGCTCGCTCACAAACAGGTGATGAAGGCTTCCTCTCGCGCATCTAAATCGGGACTCACTGCTTGACTGGAAGCCCCAGGAAGACATGAGCTCAGTTACCTTTGATGTCCACTCTGGAGTCTTTTCAGCTGTTTTGGTTGCTAGGTTTTGCACATTCTCAATACAAGCAAGTGAGCAGAGGAGAGTTCTGGAAGGCAAGCACGGACTAGGGGTGGGGTAGGTGCTTGGACAGATGACTTCACCTTTAATTTCTATTCTGATATGTATTTATTTCATTCTCTCCAGGACAAGAGTGATGCACTTAGTCCTTGCCAGATGCATCAAGAGTTGGCACTACAGCGGGTGCAGAGGAAACGCAAGTTTGCCATCCTAGCGACCAGTCTCATGCAGAGTGGAATAGGGACTGCCAAAAGCATCCAGGATCTGAGAACTTTGCTTATTGAATTTCTCTTGTGACAGTTCCACAGAACATCTTATTGGGCCAGTCCCAGAACCAACAGTACTTCATAGCTGTCCCCTACAGTAGAGCAGATCTGATGTTTTAGGGAACTGGTGGGGTTGGGAGTGTTCACATTTCTTCCCTGCACACCACCATCCAGTAGTAAGACTCAAATATAAACCGAACCCCCCCCCCCATTTTTGGCCCCAAAATCTAGGTTTATATTAGAGTATATACAGTAAATCCAAATATAAGCTCTAAATTAGGTTATCTGGTGATGATCCCTCTGGGGGTATAAAATCCTAGCTAAACCTCCCTCTGAAGTCTATTATTACTCCTGGTAGAATTCTGCAGTTTAGTTATAGTGTTTTTCATAGAATTCTCCTATCCTGAAGCCTGAAATTCATTCCTGCCTTTTCCAATCTCAGGTTCCAGCCACCTCAGTCCCTTCTCCCACTCCAACCCCTCCCTACTTGGCATCTCTCTCTCCACTAAGAATCTCTTCCTCCATTCCCACACCGTTTCTGGTCTTGGTCACTCTTTCTCAACCAGCCCCACCCCCCTTGCGGGTACAGCATCCATGTCCCCTCACCATCTCTTGCTTGAACCCTGAATCCTTTCTCTAGTCCCCATAATCTGACATCTCTTTCTCTAATCAAGCATCTCTTCCTTCTCATCCCCTTTCACCTCTACTTACTGGTCCATCATCCATATCCCCTCCCTTCTTCCTACAGGTTTAGCATCCATGTCCTCTCCTCCCCCACTTGCAGTCCAAGATCCATGTCACCTCTTCTTTTCCCCCACAGGCCTAGCATTCATGCTCCCTCCTCCCCCCCCCCCCCCACCACCAAATTGTGGTTTAGCATACATTCCCCTCCCCCATGCAGGTCTGGCCTCTCTCCGACCAACTCCCCCATCAGATCCAACATATCTGTGTGCCTCCCAGAGCAGTAAGAGGCAGCGCCATGAACAGGCTGCTCACGGCCGGGGCCTTTGCTCTGCTATGTCATCCATCTACAGCAGGGGTCTCAAAGTCCCTCCTTGAGGGCCACAATCCAGTCGGGTTTTCAGGATTTCCCCAATGAATAGGCATGAGATCTATGTGCATGCATTGCTTTCAATGCATATTCATTGGGGAAAACCCGACTGGATTGCGGCCCTCAAGGAAGGACTTTGAGATCCCTGATCTACAGGAAGTGTTGCAGCAGAGGGAAGGCCCCAACAGGGCCAGCCAACAATCTGCCTGTTCACAGCACTGCTGTTTCTTTGGGAGGCTGTAGGTATGTTGGTTCTCACGGTGGGGGAGTCAGTTGGAGGGAGAGGCCAGAATGGAAGGGAGGGGGTAGAATGGAAGGTTTGTGCAGAATTCCTTTCCCTCCCCCAAACTTGCCTTTGGCTAGCAGAGGCAGTGCTCGAGACATGCTGTTGCTGTGTGGTTTACACAGGGCAATTGCCAGTGGGAATCAAATTCACAACCTCAGGGTGCTGAGGCAGCTGCTCTAATCAGTGGGCCACTCCAAGCTTACCACACTTTTTTGTGTTCCAGTGCAGAAAGAAAATGTATATTAAAGCTAAAGTGTTACAAGTTTGATACAAAGGGGCTGCATGATGGTTTGATAGTTGCTTGACCACCCTTCAGATAGAATTAAGGCTGATACATTATAATCTTATTGCTGTCATGTACCATTCATTAGGTTTGCCTGTAACCTCAGAACACCAATTCTACAGTGTACATGCATGGGGGAGGGGGTAAGTCTGTTCTTCAGAAAAAGACAGATGACTACCATTGTATTGTTTATTATATTTTTATTGTTATGGTGCTTATATAGTCATCAATAAAAATTGTTTTTACAAAAAAATTATGTCTAATGTTGAGAAAAAAAACCATGAGAGCCTTACTTCACCTCTTCATGACAACCAAGAGAGGATGTAAAAGTATTTACATAAATGAAATATCCTGAAGGAGGTGGTGATCAGTGAGGGACCCCAGCTTTCAGTTAACCAAAGACAGGGGCTTCTGCTAAGGGACTCCAAGGTAAACTTTAAGCTTCTAGTGCCACAATAAGCTCTGTCCAGGGCTCAGGTTGGGGGAAGGGGGCAGCAGTCCCCACTTTGTCCTGCCCCAGCATTTCCCTGTTGTCAAATAGCACCAGACCTGTTAGGGTAGGTCAGAGTGGAGGCCACCTCTGTCCTAAATTTGGAAAAACTGAAGGCTTGGCCTACTGGGTTCTATTTTGTAATGGGGAGGGCAGCCTTTGAAACTTACTGGGCCAGCAAGTCATTGAGGTTTTCTCTCTAGGCTCACTCTAGCCCTGTATTATTTATTTTTAAATAGCTATAAAGTTTAAAAATGTATGTACGTTATCTTCTATTAAAAGTATCTTTTTATGCTAGTGTGGGATATTTACTTACTAGGGCCCTGATAAAGAAAAATGGAAGCAAAAGGGACAGGCAGAAAGTTAAAATTATCAGACAAATGTTATGACCCCCCCCCCTCTCTTGTGAAAGAAAATACATCTCAGTTCATTATAGAATTTAGATTCCCCATTTCCACAACACAGTAACCAGGCTGAGTAAGATAAATTTCACACCACAGCCTTGCAAGTACAGTAGTCAGGAGTTCTGGTAGAGTTCAGGCTCAGTTCAAACTAAAGAGCCAAACCCCCCAAGATTACAGATCAAAAGGACTCAGAAGAAATGGCATTTATCCAAGCTGGAGTAAGTTAGCAAGTGACAGATTTGAGCTTTGGCATTAGGAAAAACTCTAGCCTATTCCACTTCTAACAAACAGAAGTTATCACAAAGTTGCGGGCAAGGATAGGGTACATGCCATTCTAGAGGTTCCCTCAGTTCTGGCCCCTGAACCAACCCAATTAGACAAAAACCAGAGCAGGGAAATTAACACACATTCATCTTGGTTTCTGGGCAACAACTTCTGGTGCCAGTGATGCTAGCTCACGTAGACAGTTTCTGCTCCATCTCTCCATGTTCACAAGACGCAGAAAGAGAGCTAAAGTCATCTGGTAAATAACGCTGGTACATCTCAATCTTCCTTTTGATCTGTTTTGGTGTATCCTGGTAATAGTTTTTCTCATCCCGGGCCATTTTCTAAAAGCAAACAAAATATTTCAGGTGCTGGCAGAGGAATTTCTTCTGCAGCCTACTGGCTTCAGTTTTTCCTAGAGCCGTCAAACCCAGCTACTTACAAGTGACAATTAAGGGCAAACACCTCTCTGAAGTGAGAAAGCAGAAAAGATATCCATCTTCAGATCTCCCCCCTCCCAAGCCTCTGATGTAAAGAGGATAGAGCATTCTTGCAATGTTCTGAAGTAAAACAGAGATTTACAACCCTATTTTCCATAGATAAGTGCTGCCTCAACGTATCAAGGAATCATGAGTGCTTACTAGGCATACTAGTACCACGAGGTTTCAGTGATTTGAGACAGCACCTGTCTAGCCCCAATCGTTTGTTTTGATGAACAAGTTATTCATTTGAAAATTTAATACAGATTTTACGCTATAAAAAAAAGAAAGGGCAATTCAAACTAGTAATGTGGATATTTTGAACTGCAAGACTGCCTGCTTCCAAATAACCTACATCTGCTTTGTAAGGCACAAGCCTACTTGGAATCATCTGTCTTTATATAAACTGTCTCCTCATTTACCAAATGCACAACACATTCTTCTGGTCACTGCTATTTTCTGCCAGAGAAATGTTACGTGCACTTCTGGAAGAAAAATAAAGACTTACTCCTTTCAAGAGGCTTTGAATAATCTAGCCCACTCCTTTAAATCTTTTGATGTTAAGCTCTGTAGTTTGATTTTGGTCTCTACCTCAATTATGGTAGTCTTTATGTTAATTCACTGCAATCAAAGCACTTGGGTTGGTGAATAGAATTTTAAACAACCCATCACAAGCTAAGATTTTCCGGCTTAGAATGCAGCACCGGCCCAGCCACCAGACATACCTTGTAGTTCTTGCCATAGTTCCTAATCATGTAACGCACATACTCCACCATGTCAGATGAGATCCCTTTGGAGCTCTTCTCAGGAAGACTTGCCTCGGCCAGCAGCCCTGCAACCAAAGGAAGGAACCACTCAATGTTAGGAACAGTTTACAAGGGAGGCACTTTCCAGAGACACCCAGGACAGGGACTGTTGACACACCTTCTAACACATAAGGCTTCCGGATAACCACCCCAGGCTTTGTACAATCAACCTCCATCTCAGTCACCTGCATCATAAGAAAAACAAAATGTTCCAGTAAGTGACAGTAATTCGAATTCTCTGGGTCTTATTGGCGGCAACTGCCAGCTTTACCACCTCCTTTGGACAGAGTAGGTCCAAAGCACCATAGTCATACCCCCCCCCCCCCCCCATCTGTTCAGATGCAGATTCACCTTCACTCTTCAGTGGTTCAAAGCAGCTTTCTGTTTACAAATCATCTGTGCCAAACACACACACACACACGATAAGTAACCAAATTGTTCCCTTCAACCATATGCAAGGATGACCTGGACGTTATCTGCAAACCTTGTGTGTTAATGTTGGTATTCTCCAACAGACTTGTCCAAAAATAATACTTTTTGTTTCTGCTACTCCAGATTGCCAGGAGGAAGCCACAAATTGTAACAAGCCTCTAAGTCTGCCCCTCGACCCATCTCCATTTCCCTGTAACACCACCTTCTATCCAATCAGGCTCCCAAATGACTACAGCAAATACAAGACGCTTTCTACACAGACTTCTGGATTAGGGTTTACCTTTAATTTTTAGCAATTCATGCAGTATTTCAGAGGGTAAGCCAAGAGAAAATATATCTGAAATTCTATTAAAGGGAGAATTTGACATGTAACCGTAAACATGCAGTCATTCACCTTTGCTTGCTGGATGGGAAGAGTCTTATTGGGATTAACTGACAGACCCATTTCTGCCAGGTTTCTGGCCACAGATTTGGAGTCATCCCAAGCATTTCGGATCTGTTCACTGACCAATGAAAACAGACAGTTGTTCATAAGTAGAGAGAGCAAAAACAGATCTTTATGAAATAGTCTAGATTTTATTTACCAGAACTGGTATCTGCACTAAAGGATTCAAACCCACAGCTTAGAGCCTTCCCTGTAACTAACATTAGATACTACTATTTATTATTTATAAAGCGCTACCAGACGCACACAACACTGTACAAGAAATAGCAGGCCACAGATTAAGCAATGCACAGTGGACTTTTATATGGCTCTATATGTATTGCTTACAGGTTAATGTGGAGGTTAACTGAGAAGCTTTTCATTATATTTTAAATGTTTGAGTCAGATATTCAAAGTGATGCAGCCTCTACCCCTCATCAATGATTTTGCATAGAGTTCCCAGAAATGATTTAAGCATTCTATGGCCTGGATTCTCTAAACAGCGCCGGTTTTTTTAAGCCCAAGCTCAGTAAAGAAAACACTGCCGCGCTTCTGTGGATGCTTCTGGCCACCTAACGCTAAGGCACGATTCACATCACAGGAAACCCCTGGCCTACATTTTCAATACCTACCTTTGCCAGAGGCACAACACTGTACCCGGCGCCGTTACATGATTGACACGTGATCGGCAGCTGCTTTTAAGGTGGTCGACAACGGCGCCGGTTACAGAATCTGGGCCTATGTATATCTCAACACTGTACCCGGCGCCGTTACGTGATTGACACGTGATCGGCAGCTGCTTTTAAGGTGGTCAACAATGGCGCCGGTTACAGAATCTGGGCCTATGTATATCTCAACACTGTACCCGGCGCCATTACATGATTGACACGTGATCGGCAGCTGCTTTTAAGGTGGTCGACAACGGCGCCGGTTACAGAATCTGGGCCTATGTATATCTCAACACTGCACCCGGCGCCGTTATGTGATTGGCAGTCAAAGATTAGTACTGTGTATTAATGTAAAATAGAGAATGACACGGGGAAAATTTTTGTCCCCGTCACCGCCCCGTCTCTGGACCACCATCCTCTGCACCGCCCCGTCCCCGCTGTCCCTTTCACTGCCCCATCCCCGTCCCCTTCACCGCCCCGCTGTCTCTTTCACCGCCCCATCCCTGTCTCTGCCGTCCCCTTCACCGCCCCGCTTTCTCTTTCACCGCCCCGGCCCCGTTCCCATCTTCAGCGTCTTCTCCTCTCCATCCCCCCACCCCCAGCACCCTTCACGCGGTCCAGTAGCTCCCTCCCACCAGCCAGCCGTGCATTTCCCTCCTTTTCCCTTACCTTTTCTTCTTAAAATGGCGATTTCTATAAGGCTTCGCGTCGGGTTGCCTGCTAGAAGTCTCCTCCGATGCAACCGGAAACAGGAAGTTGCGTCAGAGGAGACTTTTACCAGCAGGCAACGCAACGCGACTTCAAGGCTCCGGCTGAAATACAGCTGGTAGCCTTATAGAAATCGCCATTTTAAGAAGAAAAGGTAAGGGAAAAGGAGGGAGGGAGATACATGGACGGCCGGCGGGAGAGAGTGGGCTGCCAATTCGAACGCTCGGTCACCGCTCGTTCAAGATTGTTCACCGCCGCCCCATGCTACCATTCACCACTCCACGGGGCGGTGAATGGCCTTGTCCCCAAACTTGCGGTGACTATTTTTTTGGTCACCGTTTTGGCGGGTTACCTGCAGCTAAACGCGGCTAGCTGCAGGTAACCGCCACCGTGTCATTCTCTAATGTAAAACTTGTTTTAATTTGTGGTAAAAAAAAAACAACCCCGGGCCAAAACATAAATATACTGTATATAGTTTTAAATTCTTCCTGATTGCCCTTTTTCATAAGAGTAGCAGGATTTCTGGCCTCCATTAAGCGTGACTGGACTCAGTTGCTCTGATGGCATTCTTTTCCACTGCGCTCCCTCATTCACTTCCTCTGGCCACGGGCAACGCGGTGACGTCATCGCACGCCTTAAGGGGGCGGGGCCATGAGGCCAGAGACGAACTAGGCCCAATTCAACGGCTGCCCGGGGGCTCCGTCTTCCTACCAGACGATGCGGGGCGCTGCCTTCTTGCGCGCCTTCCGCCGCAGCTTCTTCCTGTCCAGCCGGTAGTTGAACTTCTTGCCTTTGGCTTTGGGCATCCTGCTGCTGCCGCCGCTTCCGTCCCGCCTGAGTTCTGGCGCAGAGGACTCTGGGAAACGACGCCTGGGAAGCGGCGCGCCAGGCCCCGCCCGCCGTCGCCGAGTGATGACGTCAGGAGACGCCGTGATGGATCCGAGCGGACCTCCAGACATCGAGGGCTTCTCCCCGCAGCAGCCCGAGACCTTCGGCGGCAAATTGACGCGCAAGTGGGCGGAGAATCCGTTCGTGCCCGTCGGTGAGAGGGGGCGGGGCCTCGGCTGCTGCCCTTCGCACCCGCTTCTGCCCTTGGCGCCTCCCTCTTGCCCCTAGGCCAGGGGTGTCAAAGTCCCTCCTGGAGGGCCGCAATCCAGCCGGGTTTTCAGGATTTCCCCAATGAATATGCATAAGATCTATTTGCATGCACTGCTTTCATTGTATGCTAATAGAGCTCATGCATATTCATTGGGGAAATCCTGAAAACCTGGCTGGATTGCGGCCCTCCAGGAGGGACTTTGACACCCCTGGCCTACGCTATCCTACTTACTAACAGCGCCCATGGGCCAGGGGTGTCAAAGTCCCTCCTGGAGGGCCGCAATCCAGCCGGGTTTTCAGGATTTCCCCAATGAATATGCATAAGATCTATTTGCATGCACTGCTTTCATTGTATGCTAATAGAGCTCATGCATATTCATTGGGGAAATCCTGAAAACCCGGCTGGATTGCGGCCCTCCAGGAGGGACTTTAACACCCCTGGCCTACGCTATCCTACCTACTAACAGCGCCCATGGGCGCAACTTCGATAACCCGAACTGGAGCATAAGAGCTGCCACACTGGGACGGACCAAAAGGCCACCAAGCCCAGTGTCTGGTTTCCAACAGTGGCCAACCCAGGTCCCAAGAGTAGCAACATTCCAGAGCTGAGATTGTGATGTCATAATGCCTCAGAGCCAACCTCAGCAGTGATGTCACAGTGGTGTCATTGTTCCATACTTGACTCACATAAGAGCTGCCACACTGGAACGGACCAAAAGGCCATCAAGCCCAGCGTCCGGTTTCCAACAGTGGCCAACCCAGGTCCCAAGAGTAGCAACGTTCCAGAGCTGAGATTGTGACATCATAATGCCTCAGAGCCAACCTCAGCAGTGATGTCACAGTGGTGTCATTGTTCCATACTTGACTCACATAAGAGCTGCCACACTGGGACGGACCAAAAGGCCACCAAGCCCAGCGTTCGGTTTCCAACAGTGGCCAACCCAGGTCCCAAGATTGGCAATGTTCCAGAGCTGAGATTGACGTCACAATGCCTCATTCTACCCATGGCTAAGAGCCAACCTCAGCACTGATGTCACAATGGCTTCATTCACATAAGAACTGCCATACTGGGACAGACCTAGTATCCTGTTTCCAAGCACCCCCAATATTGAACAAACTCCTTGAACTGCATCCAGGCAGAGAGGTTCTGCTGGGTTTAGTGCCCCCAATAATTAGGAAAAGTTGGCTCCTATGGGCAGCTGTGATTTCTCTACTCAGCCCTGGAACAAGGCTCACCATGGGCCACTCTTCCCTGAGAAATCATTCCAAATGGAGAGAATCGATTGATACCATTGATCTCTTCTGTATCTTTCTAAATGACTTTGGGAAGGGGGAAAAAGCAAAGTGCTTGCGCATAACAAGAAAACATGCAGCTGAATACACCGGGTGGGGATGAAGACAGAAATTAAATGCTCAAAATATTGGAAATTGCTCAGAAGTTTAAGCCAACAAAATGAAAAGCCCTACTTTTGAGTTAAGACCTCCAAGGGCTAAGTACTTTCTTCCGCCTCTCATCTTTTATATCAAATTATGTCTGTGTGGGACACTGTCAAAGGCTTGGCTAAAATCTAAATCTACCATTTTCTGTCCAATTCTCTAGTAACCCAGTCAAAGAAAATTAATCTTACCATCAGTGACAGATAAAAATTTACAGATTAGGTCAGGTTTATAATGCAACAAGGCAGACTAGGTGGACCAAATGATCCTTATCTGCTGATATCCTGTGTTTTTATGTAAGGAAGATTGGTTTGGAGTGTAGATGCGGCTTTTATAGTAGGACTTCATATGGTTCATAAATGTTTGAGATAGCTAAAGAGGTCAGCGCTGTACAGAGATGATCATGCTTCAGAATATTTTGGTTTTGTGCTCAGAAAATCATGGAGAGCCATATACAGAGCATAGAACCCTCTCATCTAGAGCTGCCTTTAAGACCCTGTTCTAGCACCGACATGGTTTGTGCCTGAGGTAGTATTTCACTACAGCCAAGTTTTGTAATTATAAAATATTTAAAAAGTCAAATAAAACCTTGAAGCTGACGTTGCTTTCCATGTCGCCCTCTGCACTTTGACCCCTCTCTTTCCTCTTTCCTAGGTTGCTTAGCTACAGCAGGCATTCTGACTTATGGGCTTATTGCCTTCAAGAAGGGGAAGACTCGCCAGTCACAGTTGCTGATGCGGGCACGTATCCTAGCTCAAGGCTTTACCATTGCTGCTATCATGGTGGGTGTGGTTGCGTCTGCTGTGAAAGCGCGCCATTGATTCAGCCTCTTCCATGAAATCCAGCAGCCTCTTTGCATGACAGTGGCTGCTTAGCATCAGTTGGGACTTGGCTCTTGGACTCCCTCCTGGTCTCTAAAACCTTAACTTTACATTACCTCTATCGGTCTCTTCGCGAGCTGCTGTTTGCCCCAAAGAGCTAAGAGACCAAGCTGAGGAGCTGGAATGCCAGCTAATTTGGGTACCTAGACAGTAGTATTGTATAACTGAGGCATTTGTGTAAAATTTGTATTATTAAAACCTATGCCAATTGTTCAGTGACCTGTTGTTTGTTAAAGAGTGCAATGAAATATAAATACAAAATCATTGTGATTAAAATGATACTTTACACTGCTGCTGCCTGTGCTGGTCCTGTTCTTTGGAGTGCTGTGTGTGTGAGAGAGAGAAAGCTAGCACTGTTGGAGCCTAAGCTACAGCTGATGTGGAGTAGAGAATGACACAGGGACAAATGTTTTCCCTGTCCTCATCTGCACAAGCCTAAAAGGCTTTAAAATCATAAGTGTTTGAGGCTTGTGTGGTTAAGGCAAAGCTTGTAGGAATGGAAATATTTGTCCCCATGTCATTCTCTAATATGGAGGATTTAAGTTTGCAATGGTGTCACTTTGTGAGCTTCCTTCTCATTTTCCTTTCTGTGTGTAAGTGGTATCACTGGCTCCCTGCACAGTCACATCCAGTCAGGATTTCAGGCAATCCATGAGATTGTACCACGTCCACTGTATGGCAGTCAGTCATGCACTGGATTTGATGAGAACATTCCTGTTCTATTCCCTCCGGAACATTAGGAAGGAAAGAGCTGAATCTCAGGGCCCAGACGTTTCGGAGCAGCTCAATCACATGTGCCAATTCACTTACATAGGGTGATGGGATTTGCACTAGAATGAGAACCAAAACGATTACAAATAGTGCAGCATGATGTGCTTCATTGGCTGGTTCTCAATTCATGGCCAGGACTATGCCCTTTCCCACATGGACTGGGAGGTGGAATAATTTGCCCCAGCCATTATGGGTGGAAAGAAGAAAAATGAAGGCAGCTTATGAAGCATTTTCCCTGTTTGGGAGTGTGGTGGTGTTAGCAGCTGGATGAGTTTGGGAAGGGTTTTAGCTTGCTTGTTTTATGCTGAGAAGAGGCATTCCTCCTTGATAGCTTATACACTTGTAAAATAAACTACGTACTGTACTCATGTAATTCCTTGGAAGACCAGAATAAAACAATCCTCATTTTATTGTAATACATAGAGAGTGTGATCCTGAGGAGGAGAAACTGATAATTTCATGCAACAGTAAAACAAAGCAGAGGCAGGGTTAAAGGCATCACACATTTTTCACTGTTATCTGCAAGGAATCCTGCACAAGCAGCTGGAAAAGAGATGGCCCAAAGTGGGCAGACAGGGGACATAACTCTCTTACAGCTGCTTCCTCAGCTCACTTACAATTCATTGCTTTCCCCCCCCCCCCCCTAAAGTCACATCGGCTCAAAGTACTTTCTTCTGTTTGCTGTATGTGTTAGACTGGGACAGACCAATGGTCCTTCAAGCCCAGTAGCCCGTTCTCACGGTGGCCAATCCAGGTCACTAGTACCTGGCCAAAACCCAAAGAGTAGCAACATTCCAGACTCTCAAAGATTAGCAAGATTCCGGAACCCCAAATAGGAGCAACATTCCATGCAGAATCCCAAAGAATAGCAAAATTCCAGCATCCCGAAGAGTAACAAGATTCTAGAACTCCCAAGGAGTAGCAACATTCCATGCTACCATCCAGGGCAAGCAGTGGCTTCCCCCATGTTTGTCTCAATAGCAGAGCTCAAAGGACATCTTTTGAAGTCACTTTCTGTCTAAAGTCTTCCAAGTATACAAGCACACGTCAGCAGCACCATCTGTAGTGTTAAAGCTGTGCCCCACAGAGGAAGTGATGAATATGATTTCAGGTTATTGAACACAGTCGTGTAAGCATGCTTAATAAAACTAGCCTCTTATCCTTCAGAAGGGAACACCAGGATCTCTGCTGCACAGTATTATTTCACCTTCAAAACATAGTGTGGGCAGCCAGCACCATGCCTTAACCACAAAATTGGTGTCCAGTCCCTTCTTTGGAAGGGTTTTAGCTAGTTCCAAATGTGGAAACTGCTTTTAAGTCCTGAACTCAACACACAGTTTTCTCTTAATCTTTCTCCCCAGTTTGAAGGCGGCTTTTCTCTGGCCTGGGTGTGATACCGAGGGTCTTGGGGAAATAAGTCTCCACCTGAATGGTGATGTAGTGCAGCCCTGGGATCTGAGATTTTACGAGTGTGTGATTACCTGCCTGAAAGCTTTACAACATAGATGAGATTGCTGTCAACTAATACTAAAGGGCCCCCTTTATCAACCTCAGTTGTGATGTAGTGCTGCTTTGGTAACATTATCTAAACCCGACACACACACACATACACACAATACATCACAACATCCCACTCCCAAAACTAGTGAAATCAAAGGGAGAAAGCATAGGGCTGCATAGAGAGAACCCTCAAAGTGCTAAGCATGTCATACTGAAGGAGTGGTTCTCTTCCCCAAAGGTTACAATGGAAGCTTGAAGGGTCAAGACTGCTCCCCACCCCACCCCCTTTCATCTTCCTGTTCCTTTATGAATATTGCTTGCCCTGCAGAGGATTAGCATGTCAGTGGGCTCTGCTTCAGTGAGATGAGTACAGAGCGCATTCGAGACACATCCTTTGACTGCTTGCTACTCTTGGGGTTGAAGTCACACAGGCGGGCAACTCTCTCCCATTCTGAGCCCGGTGCGTCATCCTTGGATTCTGAGATGAAATTCTCATCTGATGCCCTGAAAAGCAGAAAGGCAGGTAAAAGAGATGTTATAGCTCCAAACTTACAAAAATGCCACCATGCATGCACACACCATGAGAGGGGATCTCTATGGGGTATGGACGGGAGTTGAATTTTTATTGCAGGAGCAGACACGAGGCTTTAAGCTGGCTGCCTCTATCTGCCACAACATCACACCCTGCTGCCTTTGAAGAGAAGCAGAACGTCCAGGTTAAGCCATTCCTTGAATAGTCCTGGTTTGTCCAGGAACTCTCTTTGTAATCAGTCCATACCCCAATTACTGCAATCACAGATTAGCCAACAATTCATTTATTTTGATGTGTAAATGTATTTGCTTATTTTGTCTGTTGTTTGAACACTGCTTTGGTTTAAAGCAGATGCTTCTGTGACCTATAGGAACATGCTGTGTGATGTGTGTTCTGAGGGCATGAGAGAAGCCCTTCTCCTGACTGCCATGTTGTAGGTATCAGGCAATTAAAGAAGGGTTGCAAGGATAAAAGGAAAAAAGAACCCACATACACATAGCCAATCACGTCAGCATTAGGCTGCTGGTAAAAAGCTTTGTCAGTAATCCTAGAGAGCGGACAGGCAGGCAGAAAGGGTTAAAAAGAGAGGGAAGGAAGACAAAAGAGAGAAAGTGTGTTAATTTCACAGCAAGCAGCTACTTTTCAGTTAGACAGAGCACTGTAATAGTCCAGAGCATATATGCAACTTGGGTTGAATCTGATGGTTATTCATTTATTCAATTTTCTATCCTGTTCTCCCAGTGGGCTCACAATTTATCTAGTGTATCTGGGACAAAGGGGGGGATTAAGTGACTTGCCCAGGGTCACAAGGATTTGAACCCACTACCTCCGGGTGCTGAGGCTGTAGCTTTAACCACTGCACCACAATCTTTCACACTGCACTACAGTTGGAAAAGGCAGTAATAAACGTAATGTGTCAATCTTCTCCAGTTCATCCCACAGCCTCACTGCAAATCTCTTTTATGCAACCAAACTTGGAAATGAAAGAAGGCAGAGCACCTGATTGTTGGATTTAGTCTCGATCTTTTAAGAATCGCAGAGAAAGATGACATGGCTTGAAACAAGCTACCAGTGGCAGTGATGAGGCACATGCTGGGCATACTGGAGGACATTACTAGAGACTGAAAGCTGAGATGAGAGATATAGATGAGGGAGAGTGGCTGGTATGAGTATTTCTGGTCATCTCAAAGTGAAATCACAACCGAGAAGAATGGATGGGCTCATTTGGTCTTTCCTGCTCTCAGAATATCAGCCCCCCCCCCTCTCCCCCAAGATGGTCTCTTCCTATGCAACCACCAACCCACCTGTTGCTGGCTTTTGTTTTCTCCACTTGATCATTCTGGCGGATATACCATTCTTCCAAATCTTTCTTGGCCTTCTCTCTCCATTCCTGCTCAGTCACCTTTGCAGCTGCATCTAGAAACAGGAGATGAAGGGTTTCTGATTACAAAGCTCTTAACTCTATTCCGCACCATAAACATAAAAATTGCCATACTGAAGGTTCATCAAGCCCAGGATCCTGTTTCCAACAGTGGCCAACCCAGGTTCCAAGTACCTAGCTAGTTCCCTAGTAGTAAAATAGATTTTATGCTGCTTATCCTAGGAATAAGCAGTGGATTTCCCCAAACCATCTCAATGGCCTATGGCCTTCTCTTTTAGGAAATTAACCAAACCTTTTTTTAAACCCCCGCCAAGCTAATTGCTTTCACCATATTCTCCGGCAACAAATTCCATTGTTTAATTACACGTGTGAAGAAATATTTTCTCTGGTTTGTTTTAAATCTACTACTTAGTAGCTTCGTCCCCTTAGTCCTGGTATTTTTGGAAAGAGTGAACAAGCGATTCACATCTATGTTTTCCACTCCACTCAAAATTTTATAGACTTCTATCATTATCACCCAAGCTGAAGAGCCCTAGCCGCTTTAGCCTTTTCTCGTAGGGAAGTTGTCCCATCCCCTTTTATCATTTTTCATCATCTTTCTCTGTACCTTTTCTAATTCTGCTACATCTTTTTTGAAATAGGGTGACCAGAACTGCACACAGTATTCAAGGTGTGGTAGAGTTCTTTTGAATCACAGATGCTGCACCTCAAACCCTTGATCGCTGCACCCTATTCCTTCATTTTCCAGTTTCTCCCTGTTCCAGCTGCTGCACTTTGACACCAATTTCTGTATCATGCCACTGTATTGCTCTATACTTTTCTGCTTCCCCCTGCCCAGTTGTTTTATTTGGGGTTGCAAGTGATGTTCTTCTTACCCAGCTCCTCCAAGCGTATCTTCTGTTCTTCCCTCCACTTGCGAATGCTCTCAGGCTCCTGGGCCAACCTGTCAGCCTGTGCTATGACTGAATAGCCATCAGTAAGCTTGTCAGACTCCTACACAAAGCACAGAAGATTTTTAGGACTCATCATTACTTCACCCTGAGCCTGTCCTCCTCCAGTCACTCTTCCTGAGGAGGGGATGTCTCGGGCCCTCTAAAACCCAAGCAGCACAGAATGGGCATTAGAAGTCAGGAAAGATAAATCACTATTTATTGAGAAGTAAATCACCCAGGCAATTTATCTGCAGAAAGCTCATAACCAAGAATCAGCTGTGGGTTCTAGAGGCAGACTTCATTGAATCCCTGACCTTGTAAAAATGTCCTTCCTTTCTTGCATATTCATTTTTACAGATATATAAAATGAAGGTTTATTCATATATTTTCCTTTCCAGCAAGTAGGATTGCTTCTCGTTTCCTGCATTCTTTGAAGCTCAGTTATTTAACAAGAAAATATATTCATTTGAATCTTTGATGAGTAAATCTTTTGAATATGTAGGAACCAAACTCTGGAATGATCTTCCTCCTGAATTAAGGAAAATTTCTTCCTATTATATTTCGAACATTTTTTAAAACTCATTATTTTGATTTATTGTAAATTTGCTGAGGACTTTGATGTATTATTTTTAAATACTATTATCGCCTAAAATCTGAATGGAGATTAGAGCGGGCTATTAATGTTCTATAGACTAGAATTCAAGGTCAGAAGAGTTGTTAAGTCATATAAGGGCAACATGTAAATGTCAACTTAATGTATCTCTTTACTACATCCTGACGTTTCTTTTTGAGAAATTAGATTCTCTACTCTCAGATGTTTGTATTTTTATCATTCTTTTGTAACCGCATAGAACTATTTGATTATGCAATTCATTGTATTGTACTGAATACCAATCCAGTTCTAGGTGAGAAACAAAAGCTTGAAAACTAGCCGCAGTGGATGTTTCTATCAAGAGTCGGCAAGATAAATGTTGGAGCATTTTCCTTCCTGGCCCCCAATAGAAACTAGAGAATGATACGGGGAAAAAATATTTCTCCATTCCCGCAAGAACTCAATGTCCCCGTCTGTGCCCCATTCCTGCAAGCTCCGTCCTCATCTGTACAAGCCTCAAACCCTTTCAAATCCTAAGTAGTAACATTGTAGAGCTCAGACTGTGATGTCATAATGCCTCATTCCACCAATGCCTAAGCTCCGTCCTCATCTGCACAAGCCTCAAACCCTTTAAAATCCTAAGTAGTAACATTGTAGAGCTCAGACTGTGATGTCATAATGCCTCATTCCACCAATGCCTAAGCTCCGTCCTCATCTGCACAAGCCTCAAACGCTTTAAAATCCTAAGTGTTCGAGGCTTGTGCGGTTAAGGCAGAGCTTACAGGAATGGGGCAGGGACAGCGACAAAACTCACGGGGACAGGGAAAAATTTGTTCCGTGTCATTCTCTAGTAGAAACCTCTACCACAGCTTTGTATAAAGAGCCCTAAGTACATAAACAATGAAACAGGAGCCCCCAAAAATACCAAGTAAGACCATAACATAATGGGTAAAAGAGCTTGGCATGGCCACCAACAGCATCATGATTACAAAGGCAAAGAACGGAAGAAATTGTTTTTCATTGAAACTTTCAGGCACAATCATCTGAAGTTCTTTCTGAACAACAAATCTTTTGGGGATGAATCTTAAAGGGCTGAGCCATACCATGAAGAACTTGAGAGTTGAGGAATGAAAGGATAGGGGGGGTGTATTGTCCTGGAATTTCTCAGTTGTGTCACACACTCTGTTGAGCTGTGAAACCTCTGTCATCGTCTTCCCCCCCCCCCCCCCCCCCAATACACACACACACAACTCAGTACTAAATTACACAAATTATTTCATTGGTGAAATACATAAATTGTTTACAAAAATAAAATTAAGTAAACATAAGAAGTTGCCTCCGCTGGGTCAGACCAGAGGTCCATCGCACCCAGCAGTCCGCTCCCGCGGCGGCCCATCAGGTCCATGACCTGTAAGGTGATCCTTGTCTAAAACCCTTTATTCCCCTTTATGCTTCTATCTATCCTTTCATAATCCTATCTCTACCTCTATCTGTATCCCTCAATCCCCATAGCCTTCAGGAATTTATCCAATCCTTCTTTAAAACCCCGTAGCGTACTCTGTCCTATCACAACCTCCGATCTCTCATGGACATTCACAGTAAGCTGGAAATGTCAGTGGGTGGGTTTACCAATACATACGAGGGTAAATCAAAAAGTAAAGGCAAAATACATTTAACGGCTTTAATAGAAGTAACTTTTCCATATAGTCCCCATGCAAGACGACGCATTTGTTGTATCGTTCAACTAACTTCTGCATTCCTGCAGAGAAGAAGTTTTTCGGCTGCTCCCAAAGCCAGGTGAGCATCACTTACTTCATCATGCTTTGTTTTTTGCTCTCTGGGTCATAGTGATGCACCATCTTGTCACCGATGACAATTCTCTCCAGAATACTCGGATCTTCTTACCGTCTCAGGAATTGGGTCACAACGATGGGCTGTGTTTGGAGCCCATCGTGCAGACTTTCCTGTATCTCAAGTCCTCATGCATTACAGCAAATGCAGATCCATAGCTGATATCCAAATATGCAGCCAATTAAGACACCTCAATCCATCGGTCTTCTCTAATCAAGGCATCCACTGTTGTATACACAATGTTGATGGGCGACCAGAATGACCTTCGTCAGTTACATCTATTTTTCCTGCTTTAAACCTTTTTAACCACTCATAATCATTCATGGTGCTATGTCCATACCGAGTCAATATCCGATGGCGAATTTCCACAGGTTTCTCTTCCTCTACCCAAAGAAAGTGCACTACTGCATGTATTTTTCGATGGTGCAATCTTGCAGTGGAGCGACCATGTTTCTGACCACGTGGCAGCCACAAGACCAAAGATCAAGTGCTGCACTGTGCATGGACGAACTATCCAACAGGCAATGTACAAGTACATATGTTGCATTTCTTGAGCTCTGTTCTGCTTATCACATCATTTAATAATTGCCTTTAATTTTTGATTCGCCCTCGTATATTTCAGAATCCCGACATCCTGTGCCCAGTCTAGAGGAAAGATTCAAACTCACCGGAAAGAAGTCCCCATTCACTGGTGTGGTGACCAGATCCTCAAAACCAACTGCAAACAAGAGAAGATAAAGTTATTAAGTGAAAGCATATGGAAATGATACCTCTACAAACGGAGTCATGTCAGTATGGACTGACTAATAGACCATAAGAAAATAGTGTGTCAAAACTTAATGCAGGGTGTTGCAGAACCGGCAAACAACAGAAAATATTTTACCAAAGGACCTCAAAATCCAAAGGATATGTCCCTAAAGTACCAAGACTTAAGAAAGGGAGGTTTAAAGACTCCAGGGAAAAACTGTCAGAGAGAAAACCCTACAGGGGAGAAATAACTCTCTTTATGACACAAAGTTAAAGCTTCAATGTTCCGGAGCAGCCATCATTATGGGGAGTGGTCATCAGGAGGAACGTTAAATTAAAGGACCCAGGGTGGCAGTTTTCAAATAGCTTTCCAGAAATTTAAGCGACCACCAGACGCTCCAAATTGTCCACTTTGCTTTCACTGCAGTTTTCAAATTGCTTTCCTGTGTAGTGCAGTTTACAGCTTTCAAGCCGCAGATCAAACAGGAAATCCAAAATGCGTCGCCAGCTGCCAGAAGCCCGGGTCCAATTTAAATATTTAGTATGGACTAACTTACAGGGCAGGATAAGCGGAAGTGGCTGGCGGTGTGTGATGTTCACTCCTGATCCTGAGAGTGGCTTCAGAACACCTCAGTGACTCTGCCCAGTCCAAGTACAGTAAAACCTTGGATTGCAACTGTTTGCAAGACAAGCAAAACATTTGATTCAATTTTAAATTGATCTACAAGCGATGTCTTGCAAGACAAGCACATACAGTATACACCAGTAGTCTCCAACTCAAACCCTTTGTCGGTACTTGGAGGGTCGCAGAAAAAAATAGTTAATGTCTTATTAAAGAAATGACAATTTGCATGAGGTAAAACTCTTTATAGTTTATAAATCTTTTCTTTTGGCTAAGTCTTAATAGTAATATTGTCATTTATAGCTAAAGAGATATGATCAAGAAACAGTTTTATTTTACTTTTGTGATTATGATAAACATACTGAGGGCCTCAAAACAGGACCTGGCAGGCCGCATGTGGCCTCCGGGCCGCGAGTTTGAGACCACTGGTATACACACATCACAACTGAGCCGATGGTTCTTCTCTCTCTGACACTGCAAGAGTGTAGTGACTGTTCTAAACAAGCAAAGTCTTGCAATACAGAGTAGTATAGTATTTTGTATTAAAGTTTTTGGGTTGTGGAACAAATCGTCTGAGTTTCCATTATTTTCTAGGGGGAAATTTGCTTTGATATACGAGTGTTTTGGATTACAAGCATGTTTTCAGAACCAATGTTTTCCTGTATTGTGCAACTGAGTGTTCTGAAGGGAGCAGCAGAAATGTCCTTTCACATAGAAATACAACCACATTATGAATTATTTCTATAGCGCTGTACAGAGTCACAAAGAAGACAGTCCCTGCTCGGAAGAGCTTACAATCTAAACAATGTCATGGATACAGTTAAATGGACCAGTTAATCGGTTGGCTGGGTTGGAGGGTTCAGGACCGAAGGCCATATCAAAAAGGTCCAATACCCCAGACCTGGCTCTTTCTTCAGACAGGACATCAGGCCCAGCATCCTGTTTGCAACAATGGGCAAAGCCAGGTGACAAGAACCTGGCAAAATGCCAGAAGAATAAAAGGGGATGAATCCCGAAAACAACTTTCACCAGCCGGAAAGAAGCCTCTTCCCCCTTCCCTGACTCATCGGGACAGGCACAACAGCAGGCAATGAATGGCTTCTAACCCCCCGTCCCCCGAGTCCAGGGCACAGGTCCGGGCCTCCCCCCCCCCCCACCCCCACCCCCGGGAGGCCGAGTCCAGGGCACAGGTCCGATCCCCCCCACCCCCGGGCCACTCACCGGGATCGGCCGGCTCGTGCGAGTAGCCCGATCGGCCCTCGGCGCCCTCGATGCCGGCCATCTCGCTCTCCTGCTGGGCCAGGAAGGCGGCGGCCGGGTCTTCGTCGGGCTCCCCCAGGGCGGCGGCGCTGTCCGAGGACGACGAGAAGAAGCCGAAGTCATCAGCCATGCCGGTGCCACCCTCTGCTTCGTCTTCCTGCAAAGGCGCAGTCGGAGCCTGGCTCGACCGATGCCCCCCGCCGCCAGCAGAGGGCGCAGGGGACGCGGGGCAGCCCTTCACCTGCTCCTGCCTCAGCCACAGTGGTGGCAAGTAAGGCACGCCCAATCCAAGGGCCGCAATCCAGTCGGGTTTTCAGGATTTCCCTAATGAAAGCAGTGCATGGGGAAATCCTGAAAACCCAACTGGATCGTAGGATCTTTCCTGCACACAATCCGGTTAACTTAGTAACAACTTCTTAGTCCCTCTTTTGGGGTTTTTAGGTGGCCCTGGCAGTGTCTGTGCATGGTTGTCCCCTCCTTGGAATGGCTCCAGACTCTCAGGTTAGGTCCAATCACTGCTCCTGTGATAGGGCAGCCTGGTTTTTTGTTTTGTGGTTTTTTTTTTGGGGGGGGGGCTGATCTACAGTAGCTGATAGAGAATGACAAGGGGGCCAAATTTTCCCTGTCCCCGCGGGAACTCATTTTCCCAGCCCAGTGAGTTCTTTTCCTGTCCTTGGCCCATTCCTGCAAGCTCCGTCCTCATCTGCACAAGCCTCAAACACTTGAAAATCCTAAGTGCGGGTAGCCCTTTCAGGACCAAGGGACATATTTGTCCCATAACTTTAAAATCCTATAAATTTTGATTGGGATAGTCTACAGTTCTAAATTTGATATGTACGGATTCCATATGATACTGCCTTTATGTAAACAAACTGGTTCCGACATTCATTCATTAGCGTCGTTGCCAGATTGACGAGAAGATTCACTTGCCACACTGTCCATAAGCCAGAAGTGTGATTTTTTAAATAAAAATAATGATATTTCACAAAAAAAAATCAATTTTTTGGCATCTGCAAGCCCTTTTCACCATAAAAATGTCGTCAAAACCACAAAAATTGGCCTACGATCCTTATGGTCCTGAAAGGGTTAAGGCAGAGCTTAAAGGAATGAGACGGGGACGGGGGAAAATTTGTTCCCCTGTCATTCTCTAGAAGTTGATAGCAGCTCCAGTAGTTGGGGAGTGGATCCAGTACTGGTCTGTGCCCTGGAAGTGTCAAGGCCAGATCAAAATCAAGAGTTTATCTTATTGCAGGTCTTTATCTGCTCTGATCTACTATATTACTTGTTAGGAAGCGCTAGATAAAATCTTGACATCAGATGATGATATGGAAGAATTGCAAATGGAAAGAGGCAGAGGTTTTCTAGTCCCGCCTTTACCTATTCAGTTCAAGGTCTGATTACATTACAAGAGGTTGGGTCAGTTACCCAGGTAGATCAGTAGTTATTAATACAGTTAGGTCATAGATCTAAATACATAGTTCAAGGTCAAGTAGGTCATTGTTGGCTCATCCCAGGAGTTGCATTAAACAGTTAAACAATGGGCTTTTTACAAGCTGCCATTTCAGTTACTTCCGGGTTGGTTCCCTGTCTTGGTACAGAAATGCTTTTCAAAGTTTTCTGAACCTGAGATAGTGGTCACAAGATCATAGAATATGTGTTAGTTGGGTCCAGCATTTTGCTAATTGATATTGGATGGATAAGGTAATTTGCCTGCTAGACTTTATACTGTTACATGCTGGGAATTTTAAGTGGACAAGATTTCTGGTGGAATATCTGTTGTTGGTGTCCAACTCTTAGGTATTAGGGGCAGGGCTGGAATTAGGGGTGTCACTGGGGGCCTCAAACCTGTCTGGTTAAAAAAAGGGACAACTTGCAAGCAAGCTTTGGGGCCCCCCTTCTTAGAGTCTGCCCTGGTTGGAGGTGTTGCCTAATTTAAATTTGATCTTTGCGGTTATGGGCAGCCAATGTAGTTTCATGTTCTAGGCGAGATAGGATTAGGGATTCCACTAAAATTTGGAAAGCAAATGCCAGCCATTGTTTGAACCAGTGATTTTCAATCTTTTTCATCTCACGGCCTGCTAAGATTCATCCATATGCATTTAGCCTACCACATGCTTTCCTTCTAGATATCTGCAGAATTTTCTCTTTTCTTCCATCTATGTGAATTCCCCATTTCCCTTTTCTTCCATCCCATTCCTATGTGTTGCCCCTCTTTTCCATCCATGCGCAGTTTCTTGCCCCTCCCCACCATGGGTTCGGCTTACCTACCTTGCACTGTCCCCCTCCCTGTGGGTCTATAGATTTGCAGTGGGAGCAGTGTTTACATCTAGACCCCTTGGCCACAGAAATTTACAAGTTTCAAGTTTATTAGGCTTTTATATACTGCCTATCAAGGTTATCTAAGCGGTTTTACAATCCACCCAAAGATGTTCCCTGTCTGTCTGTATCTAACATACCTGGATAAGTGGAGGACTGAGTGACTTGTCCAGGGTAACAAGGAGCAGTGCGGGGTTTGAACCCACAACCCCAGGGTGCCAAGGCTGTAGCTTCAACCACTGCACCACACACTCCTCCACATAGGGAAAGGCTCCTGAGCTGGCTGGAGAGAGAGTTTGGTGCACTCACTACCAGCAGTGCTGTCCAATACTTGAGAAGATAGGAAAACTAAGCCAGACCCATAGAAGGGAAAGAGAGGTAAGGAGGCGATGCTGGACTACTAGGGTTGATTTTGGGGTGTAGGATAACCATTGGGGATTCTGTATGGAATGTCGCTCCTGTTTGGGCTACTGGGCCAGTAACAAGAGAATCCATTTCAAGGGTCCACTCAACGATCTAAGAAGAAAACTTCCTTCTTCAACTCACACATGACCCAGTGCTCCCCACCCAGCACATGGCTCTTCTCTAAGAATACAACTTCCAAGCCACATGGCAAAGTGGGCAGGCAAAAGGGGAGACGAGCCTAGGGCGCTCAACGAAGGCTAGGACACGCTTCAAAGGCCGACTCCGCCCCCAACCCCACGTCACACGAGCCGTGCCGCTGCGTCGCCGTCACATGACGTGTCCTGACGCGTTGCCAGCGGCCTATCCCGGAAGCGTTCATGAGGCCGCGGCGCGGGGGGGGGGGCTTCGGGCCGGGCTGGCCGGGCGCCCCCACCCCCCCCACCCCGCTTCGGACGAGCGTCAGAAGTCGCGCCCCGCCCTCCCTCTCCTCCTCCCGCAACGGCCGGGGCTCTGCGCGCGCCTGGCCGGCTGACGTCGTGACGTCACTTCCGGCGAGTGACGGGACAGAGGCGGCGGGGCAAGATGGCGGCGCCAGGTGAGCAGGATCTGTCCCAGGAGCAGACGGAGAAGCTGCTGCAGTTCCAGGTACTGGGACGGAGCCGGGGCCGCTCCCCACCCCCACCCCCGGGCCTCTTCGCGGCGGCCAAAGGGTCCGTCTTCTCCTGCTCTAGGCAGCTGTACGCGGCCCCAAAGCCCGGTTGCAGCCCTGCTCAGAGTCCCTGGGCTCAGCTAGAGCCCGATTCCCTACGAGGCCGGCCGGTGGGGTCTGAACTGCCCCTGGAAGCGCCAGTTCTGTATCAATATTTGGTCTGGCCCCCACCTACCTGCTTTCTCCATTGAATTAGGCCCCCCCGTAGAAGTCATCTGTTCGGGCTGAACTCTGGCCTTCCAGGCAGGCAAATGGAACGATTTTGTTTAATCGATTCGATGACTTTGTATTGTGACCACTTTGCTGTTTGTCCAGCTCCTTTTGTTGTATTGACTAATATTCAGTAACTCTTTATTGTAACCTCTTCGCTGCTTGTCCAGCTCATCTTATTTTAAACCGCCTCAAACTATCATGGCTTTGGCGGTATAGAAGAATAAAATTATTATTACTGGGACCGCTGCTATTTACCTTATTTAGAAATGATCTGGAAATTGGAACGACAAATGAGGTGATTAAATTTGCAGATGACATTAAACTGTTCAAAGTTGTTAAAACTCTTGGCGGATTGTGAAAAATTGCAGGCGGACCTTAGGAAATTGGAAGACTAGGCGTCCAAATGGCAGATAAAATTTAGTGTGGACAAATGCAAAGTGATGCACGTTGGGAAGAATAACCCAAATCATAGCTACCAGAAGCTAGGGTCCACTTTGGAGGTTAGCACCCAAGAAAAAGATTGGGATGTCATTGTACATAATACAGTGAAACCTGGCATAAAAGCAAACGGGATGTTAGGAATTATTAGAAAAGGGATAGTAAACAAGACTAAGAATGTTATAATGCTTCTGGTCACCTTATCTCAAAAAAATATTTAGCGTAACTAGAAAAGGTTCAAAGAAGAGTGACCAAGATAATAAAGGAGATGGAACGCCTCTCATATAGAGGATAGGGCTTTTCAGCTTGGAAAAGAGATGGCTGAGGGGAGATATCTACAAAATCCTGAATGATATAGAACTGGATACAAGTGAATCAATTTTTTGTTCCATCAAAAATTACAAAAAAAGAAAAACTAGGGGGTCACTCATAGGAAAATACTTTTAAAACCAGCAGGAGGAAATATTTTTTTCACTCAATGGAACGCATTGCCAGAGGATGTGGTAATGGCAGTTAACTTAGCTGGTTTTAAAAAAGGTTTGGACAAGTTCCTGGAGGAAAAGTCCATAGTCTGATATTGAGACAGACATGAGGGAAGCCAATGCTCGTACTTGTGACCTGGATTGGCCATCATGAAGACAAGATACTAGGCTAGATAGACCATTAGTCTGATGCAGTATGACTTATGTTAATGTTTGTAATGGAAACAAATACCTTCTCAGCTTATGATGTATTAATGCTGGTTGGACTCGGGTTGGGGGTTTCCTGGTTGATTTAGATTTGTTTTGTTCTATTCTGGGTCACTGTAGCCTTCCAGCTATGACTATTGCCAATGGTTGTGTTTACTGGCAAATTAGTGAAACAAGTGTTTCTTCAGCCCTTTCCACTTTACCTGTCATTCTCACATTCATTGTCTCATCCTGTCAAACCAAAGCTATTTCTTGCTCTAAAGTAGATACCTATCCGATTAGATGTGTCTTAGCTAGAGTCTATTAATTTATTTAAATATTTATTCTATCTGATAGACACCAAAAGGATTTTACTTGTTGGATTCTTCTCAAATCCCCTTAGTCCTTAACATGAATACTTATGTTCTTATGCTATCACTGAGAGACCCTTTTTGTAAATTCCAGTATGAAGAACAGTGTCACCTCAAGGACTAAATCAGATATTTTGCACCGTTGCTTCTCACTGACCCAAAAGTTGAAGTCAATGGCAAGATCTTAAAATCATACTCTTGCCTCTGTTGATGGCCAGTACTATATGTTCACAATTTTATCTTGCATGTCACTTCCTAAACTGGCTGAACTCTCTGTGCTGGCTTACTTACAATATGTTCTTTTCATATGTATTTGCACAATTTCATCTTTCATTTTGATTTTTCTTATTTAACATTTCTTCATTTCCCCCCTTTTATGAAGCCGTGTTAGGCTTTTTTATTATCGGTCGTGGCGGTATTAGCTCCGATGCTCATAGACTTCTTATGAGTGTCAGAGCTAATACCGCAGTGGCTGGCAATAAAAAAAGGCTTCATAAAGGGGGGAGGGAGGGAATATTCTGTTAGTTTCTTATCATTCCAGTGTATTCTTTTTTCTTCTCCATTGCACATCTGAGTTTCTGTATATTTCTGCCTTGGCATTTCCATTCTATTTTATCTCTTTATTCATCCTCCTTTAACTCTCTCTTTTCCTCTTTCTCCTGTCATCTCTCCAGGGACAGTGGAATATACTGTTGGTTGGAGCGGGCTAGCAAATAAATCTCCAGACCTGCCCCCTAGTTCTTTAGTTGCTGATGCTGTGTTGGGCAAAATATTGGTGGAACCATGACTCCCGTGGCCCACCCCATTCCACTGCATAGACAGCTTTCTCTGTTCCTGTTCCATGCAGGGTCCAGTTTGCTGGAATGCTCTTCTATTGCAGCTAAGGAAGGCCCCTACTTTGATCCAGTTTAGGAAAGGTTTCAAAACAGCCTTATTTACACGGCGATTTATGAGGTTATAAATTTGTCTGAGATGGGTCTTATCGATTTCTCTGAAAGCTGTAGGACCTGCTTTTCTTATGTAGTTTTTAGGCTGTTTTAATTTTATGTGTTACTGTTTTTTTCTTCTCTTTTTCTGGCTTTTGCCAGAGAGATTCTGTTTGGTGATGGTTTGTTAATTAATGTTTTGTATTATAGTAGATTATGTATGTTACTTTGGAACCCACTTAGCATTGTTAGTTTTACGAAATATAAATATTTTAAATAAATAAATACTCAGTTACTGTGAAGTTATGATGCAGTGTAGATCATAACTCTATAACTGGTTTTCTTAACCCTCTTCTGGAGGCATATCTAGCCATTTGGGTTTTAATGATAACCACAATGAATATGTTTGAGATAAATTAGCATAAAACACATCTCCAATATAAGAAAATGTTTCGTAGGTATATTCATTGTGTCTACTGTAGAAATCCCATCGGGCTAGGTGTGCCTTCAGGAGAGGGTTTAGATGCACTGAAATATGAGTTGTCTCAAAAAAATGTTTGATTTGATTGTTGTGGTTGTCCTGGTCTTGCCTCGTCTCAATAAGTGAACTGACATTCCGGCCATACTCTGAAGAAAACCACAACTCGATAGCTGACATGTCAATTTCACTTACTCTGAAATGGCAAAACCTGGACAATTTCAACAATTATGATGCCAGCCATGGCAGTCTGAGAGAACATGTTTTATTTGGTTTATCATCTTTTGCCAGCTTCTTTGGACTTCCAGCCAAAGCACTACTGGCTAGCCTGTGTTGGACTATGATGCCATGAGCCTTTGTTCACAATTGGCAAGGGCTTTTTCCTCAAAAAAATTTTCATAATGGTTTTTAAAGAACAGGCCAGCCATTGTATCGACAGATCTTAGCTGTCTACCTAATAGGAAAATAGTTTATTTATGACACTTGATATATGACACACTAGCTTCTGCATAGGTAACATAGCGGTTTACAAAGTGGGTTTAAGTCGTTTCTTCAGAGGTGACGGTTGGTTGGTTTCTGGATGTTAATTTTCTTTCAAGGCAATTCTGAATGCTCTACTCTGGGCTTTCTCCTGTTTTTGCCTGTGGGAGACATCTCTCAGATAGTCAGAATATAAATAAATGCATTGGGCTGTCTTTGAGGAACCAGAGCATAGTGCAGACTGCTGGTTGTGTTCAATTGCACGTTTTAATGCAGTATTTCTGGACTAGCTGATGTTGATACCATGCATTCATAGCACTCTCAAGGAACTGAAAAATCTGCTCTGCTACCCCTTAGCAGGTTTGGTTAGGAGCTGCAGGTTATACTCTTCTTATTTGTTCTTTGTTTCCTCCCTTAGGACTTGACTGGAATAGAATCTATGGACCAATGTCGCCATACCCTTGAACAACATAACTGGAATATTGAGGTATTTCATTAACCAGCAGTTTGATGAAAAAGAATTGATGTGTGGGGGATACTGTAGACCTCAGAAAACACTTTTCCACAGAAAGGGTAGTGAATGCTTAAAATAGCCTCCCGGTGGAAACCAAAAGTGTATGTAACATCAAGAAAGTTTGGGACACACTAGTTAGATCTGTAAGGAAGAAGAGGGGATAGTAGATGGTGTGGTTAAGCCATATGGTCTTTATCTGCCTCCTTTTACTCTGTGTCTGAGGATTCGGTGTGGAAATGTAGGCAACACATTTGAGTGAATTGTGCAATAGGTAACCTCCTGCTCTTTTCTTTTAACCCCAGGCAGCTGTACAAGACAGGCTGAATGAACAAGAGGGGGTTCCGAGTGTATTTAACCCTCCTCCCACCCGGCCACTTCAGGTGAATACCGCAGACCAGAGGCTATACAGCTATGTCGTCTCAAGGCCACAGCCCAGGGTAATGTTTCCTGTTTGGGAAAGTAGTGTCTCTTCAATAGCTTGTTCTTATGTGTGTTGCTAGCAGTTGGTCCTAACATCATGTGCTTGAAATTTTAGGGACTGTTAGGATGGGGTTACTACCTGATAATGCTTCCATTCCGATTTACATATTATACGCTTCTTGATATCTTTCGGTGAGTACATCTTTCACTCAGCAATTGAAACCATGTGGTAAGGGTGGAGGAGTTAAGCCTGTCTAGATTTATGGTAATCAAAGGGAAAACCTAAGAACTCAATAAATGATGGCAGATAATATCCAGTTGCGCTCTGCAGGCGGCTGGCGGCTTTTTTGGGGTCCTTAAAGAGGGTACAAGAATCGTTTGCAGAAAATGCTGGGGTCCCCTTGTCTGTCTCTTATTTATGCAAAATTATCTGGGGATTAGTACCACCCAAATTGAATGATGGCTTGGTCCATAAATGGGGGAAGGATTTGGGAGTCCCCATAACAAGGGTAGGCAATTCCAGTCCTTGAGAGCTGGAGCCAGGTCAGGTTTTCAGGATATCCACAATAAATATGCATGAGATAGATTTGCATCTCAAGGACATATTCATGGTGGATATCCTGAAAACCTGACCTGGCTCCTGCTCTCGAGGACCGGAATTGCTTACCCCTGCCCTATAATAAGAACTTGATATCAGGCAGGCAATTGTGCATAAACCTACATGCATAACTAGTTCTGTCTGGAGAGAATGCACCTATAGGATCTTACATAGAGCATACTCGGGGCTCGCATTGACAACTTTATGTATTAAATTTTCTCTCATGCAGTTTGGAGATTGCCGAAGATTAAATCCTTTTGGGATCAAATAGGGGTTCCCAGGTATCCTCATTCCCGTTTGGGGTTCTGTTTGGGAAGGCTGCTGCTGCTTGTGGGATTTTTGGGAAGGGCAGACATTTGCTTTTCTAGAAGGCTTGTTTGGTGGGTCACAAATGTATAATGCAATGCTGGTTATAAGACTCACCACCGGGATTCTGGCAGTGGAGAAATCAGTTCTAGCGACTCTTACTATTCGAGGCTATGGAGGCTCGTTTGTCTGTAACGCATAGACAAACCTTTTTACAATTGTGGGATCCATATCTATGTTCTTTACCACATAAATAGTAACATACTCAATCACTCCAATAGGCAAACCAGTCCTCAAGTGAAAATCAAATCCAACCAACATACAAAAGGACTATGGCAAAAGTCAATCCTTGCTGGTTATCATACCGCTCTCAGAAATCTGTGCTGTCCTCACACTGCTGTGTTAGGAACCACTCTCACAGATATAAGATATCTTTCATTGAGTCGGTATTTTATGCAAAGAACATATAGCCACGCAAGCTCATATAAAGTGCTGAGTGCAATAAATAAATGACTTTTTTTCTTTTAAAAATAGGTATCAAAAAACTTATGCACTTATCTTATAGAGAGCTAACTCGTAGCCCGTGGCTGTTCAATATATGGCTGAACGCCCGTTGTTCATTTTATGGCTGAACGCCCAAAACAAACTTACAATTCAAGTAAATAGAATAACACAAGGACTTCTTTTCAATAAACAATAAACAAGACGGATGTACTCACTGTGCTACAGTATTAGCATTAACACAAAATGGCGCTGGCAGATTACACACGCCGCGCCTGCGTCTTATATGCCCTTCTAAAAAGTGACATACGCATGCGCTTTAATTTCGTCTCACTAAACTAATTTTTACATAAACTATAAAAAATAAAAATAAATGATGAATTATCAATGAAAAATCAAAAAAATTAGGAAAAATATTAGGAAAAATATTAGAAAAAAATTAGAAAAAAGAATTAGAAAAAAGAATACCAGTCAATACCAGAATTTAACCCATTTGGTTTTGTCGTATTCAGTCTGAATATCCATCGGGACTCACGCTGATGCAATCTACGTTGCCTATTCCCCCCTCTCATATGTTGTTCTTCTCTATCAATTCCAAAGCTTCTTAAGTCAGAGAAGGAATGATTCATCTTAATGCAATGTTCAGCTATAGGTGCATTACGTTTAAAACATTTAATATTTGATTTATGCTCCCCCAACCTTATTTTAAGTGATCTAGTGGACATCCCAACGTATAACTTATTACACGGACACCGGATCACATAAATAATATGGTCCGTGGAACATGTTAAAAAATGTTTGATTTTATAAATCTTCCCATTTAGTGGATTAGTAAATTCACTAAGGGAAACCATAATTTTACAAACGCTGCACTGTCCACATTTAAAAAAACCAACCAACCCCGGACTTAGTGGCTTCATAATATTACAGACAGTAGGGGAAAGGATGTCTCTTAAGTTCTTATTCCTAGAGAAGGCTATTCTAAGGTGGACTTCTTCAAATAAGGGACTAGTTTCCATAATCTTCCAGTTCTCTTTCAAAATCTGAGCAATATAATTCCCATCATTGGAATAACGGAGTGCACAAGTCATAATGGTATCATCGTGTGTCAACTCCTTTGATTTTTTGTGAAACAACCATTCTTTTTGATAATGTTTAGTTCGCTTCAGGGCTCTCTTTAAAATTGCATTAAGATGAATCATTCCTTCTCTGACTTAAGAAGCTTTGGAATTGATAGAGAAGAACAACATATGAGAGGGGGGAATAGGCAACGTAGATTGCATCAGCGTGAGTCCCGATGGATATTCAGACTGAATACGACAAAACCAAATGGGTTAAATTCTGGTATTGACTGGTATTCTTTTTTCTAATTCTTTTTTCTAATTTTTTCTAATTTTTTTCTAATATTTTTCCTAATATTTTTCCTAATTTTTTTGATTTTTCATTGATAATTCATCATTTATTTTTATTTTTTATAGTTTATGTAAAAATTAGTTTAGTGAGACGAAATTAAAGCGCATGCGTATGTCACTTTTTAGAAGGGCATATAAGACGCAGGCGCGGCGTGTGTAATCTGCCAGCGCCATTTTGTGTTAATGCTAATACTGTAGCACAGTGAGTACATCCGTCTTGTTTATTGTTTATTGAAAAGAAGTCCTTGTGTTATTCTATTTACTTGAATTGTAAGTTTGTTTTGGGCGTTCAGCCATAAAATGAACAACGGGCGTTCAGCCATATATTGAACAGCCACGGGCTACGAGTTAGCTCTCTATAAGATAAGTGCATAAGTTTTTTGATACCTATTTTTAAAAGAAAAAAAGTCATTTATTTATTGCACTCAGCACTTTATATGAGCTTGCGTGGCTATATGTTCTTTGCATAAAATACCGACTCAATGAAAGATATCTTATATCTGTGAGAGTGGTTCCTAACACAGCAGTGTGAGGACAGCACAGATTTCTGAGAGCGGTATGATAACCAGCAAGGATTGACTTTTGCCATAGTCCTTTTGTATGTTGGTTGGATTTGACTTTACCACATAAAGCCAGAAATCTGATACTCAATGATTTGGCATGAAGTTCTGATTATGTGTGTGTAGGGTTATTGTATACAGTTAAAATGACAAACATATCTTTTGTTTCGATTCTAAGTCTGGATGCATATAAAGGATGCCATAGGATACTGGTCTTTCTTCGCGTTGCACTTGTTCTTTATGTATTTCATGCATTCTACATCGCTTGTATGCCATGTTTTGCCAATAAAAAGTTTGAACTTAAAGACCAAGTTGGCTGCTTGAGAGGATCCTCATGGTAGACATAGATGTCAAATTTCCAAATGCAACCCAGCATAAGCCCTGCTCTCATATCTGTCCTGAGCACAACTGAGCTCCATCCCAGTGAAATGCTGTCATTCCATACAGTATATCTAACTTCTAGCCTCATTGTTTGAATTCATTTTTTGTTCATACTATCCTAACCTGAGGAAGGGGGCTCTGGCTTCCAAGAGCTGGTCAAAAAATGCATTTACTTATTTTCTTAACCTTTAAAGTCTTTCTGCTCTATAACTGTTCCATTGAAAAAGCTTCAGCTTGTACATTAATACCTTTCAAATGTTGAAATGCCTCTTCCCTGTTTCTCCTCACTATACATATTTTGGTTCTTCAGAACCTCCTGTATATAGGTTTTGTTAAAACCTAAGAATAGCCATACTGGGTCAGAGCAATGATCCATCTAGCCTAGTATCCTGTTTCCAACTATGGCAAATCCTGGCAGAAACCCAACACAAACCAAAGTTTCCATGTGAAACACCTTTCAGACCTACATTTAAAGAAGGCAGGCACATATGCAAATGAAGCAGACCTTTAGAAGAGTGTTGGGGTCTTTTGTCACCTGCATCTCATGCTTTTCTTTTTTAAACATGATATGGACACTGATGCAGGATCTTCTGCTGTCTCAGCTCCAGCCCAGCCCTTATCAGTGTTCTCCACAAGAACATTCGCCAGTGGATGGTATGAAGGAGTGGCCTGGAAGGGGTGCAGTATTATAAGTTCAATTTATTTACTATATTGCAAATATAAAACCAAAGTGTAAATCTAAGTGGTTTACAATAAAAATTTAAAATTAACAAGAAAATTCAATAGGGTGGGAAAGAAAACATGAGGAATGAGAGAATCAGCGGATTACAATAAAAATAAAAAGGTTGGGGAAAGGGAGGAAACCGAGAATTGGGTTCATTTTCTGTTAAGTTATCTGGGTAGCATGCTCATTCAAAAGCCCTCGCGAGTCACAAGAACTGACTGCAGCCAAAAAGGGCTGCAGGGCAGAAGCTGTGAATTACAGACCGGTGAGTCTCACATCGATAGTGAGTAAACTTATGGAAACACTACTTAAACTTGAATTAGATACAATCCTGAGCGAGGAGAATCTACGGGATCCCCACCAACATGGATTTACCAAGGGTAGGTCCTGCCAATCCAACCTGATTAGCTTCTTTGACTGGGTCACAAGAAGACTAGATCTGGGAGAGTCCTTGGACGTCGTGTACTTGGACTTCAGTAAAGTTTTTGATAGCGTTCCACACCATAGGTTATTGAGAAGATGAAATCGATGGGATTAGGAGAAACACTAACTACATGGGTCGAAAATTGGCTAAGTGGCAGACTTCAGAGGGTAGTGGTTAACGGTACCCTCTCCAAAACGTCAGAGGTAACCAGTGGAGTGCCGCAGGGCTCGGTTTTAGGCCCAGTCCTCTTTAACATATTCGTAGGAGACCTGACTATAAGGGGCTTCAAGGTAAAATAACATTATTCGCCGATGACGCCAAACTATGTAACATAGTAAGTAATAGCAATTTGCCTGACGGTATGACACAGGACCTACTCCTGTTGGAACACTGGTCCTCAACTTGGCAACTTAACTTCAATGCTAAGACATGTAAGGTCATGCATCTTGGCAGTAGAAATCCGTGCAGAAATTACACCCTAAATGGGGAGACCTTAACTAGGACTGCAGCAGAGCGTGACTTAGGAGTAATCATTAGTGAAGACATGAAAGCTGCTAATCAAGAGGAGAAGGCTTCATCCAAGGCTAGACAAATGTTGGGGTGTATCCATAGAAGTTTCGTTAGCAGGAAGCCCGAGGTCATAATGCCATTGTACAGATCCATCGTGAGACCTCATCTGGAATACTGTGTACAATTCTGGAGGCCACACTACCGAAAAGATGTGCTGAGAGTTGAGTTGGTTCAACAAATGGCCACCAGGATGGTCTCGGAGCTCAAGGATCTCTCATACGAGGAGAGGCTGTCTAAATTGCGGCTGTACTCTCTCGAAGAACGTAGGGAGAGGGGAGACATGATTGAGACGTTTAAATATATCACTGGTCGTATAAAGGAGGAAGATGATATTTTCTTTCTTAAAGGACCCTCGGCAACAAGAGGGCATCCGCTAAAAATCAGGGGTGGGAAATTTCATGGCGACACCAGGAAGTATTTCTTCACCGAAAGAGTGGTTGATCATTGGAATGAACTTCCAGCAGCGTGCCAGATTTTAAGAAAAAAATGGGATGCACATGTGGGATCTCTAAGAGGGTAAATTGGGGGAGGGCAATCAGAGCGGGCAGACTTGAAGGGCTATGGGATATCTAAGAGGGTTAAATTAGGGGGGTGGGTCATTAGTGTGGGCAGACTTGATGGGCCTTGGCCCTTTTCTGCTGTCATTTTCTATGTTTAATTGGGGAGCGGCACCAGACCAGGAAAGAACGCAAACAGCACGTGCATGCCTTCTACATCGCTCTGCCCGGCCCCGAACCAAAGAAGAGCCTTCCGGCGAGGGAGACAGGCAGGAGTGCCAAAAGGGGACTTAAAAAAAAGGTACGGGGGAGGGGGGATATTCGCTCCATAAGACGCAACCTTATTTCTCTACCCCCTTTTTGGGGGTGGAAAAAGTGCGTCTTATGGAGCAAAAAATATGGTAAGCTCTGGAATGCATTGGCAGAGGATGTGGTAAGAGCGATTAACATAGCTCATTTTAAAAGAGATTTGGACAAGTTCCTGGAGAAAAAGTCTAGTCGGCTACTGCTTGCCCTGGATTGGTAGCACATAATTTTGCTACTATTTGGGTTTCTGGATTGGCCACTGTGGAAATGGGATACTGGGCTAGATGGATCATTGGTCTGATCCAGTAAGGCTATTCTTAAGTTATGTTCTTATGTAGTGAGAGTTATCTTTTCTTTCCATTTGTTCTCTTGGGTAATAAAGTAAGTGCCAGTTAATAATAAAAACCAATTAAGCTCAATTAAATGCTTCCTTTCAGACCGGCACTGCCTCAGGATGTTTTGTTTTTTTTAAAGTAAAGGAGCAGACCCCACAGGCTCTCAAAGGTGTAGTCTGTGCCTGAACTGTGGCAAGGTGTACAGCTGAGGCACCTCTAATTAAAATTTGGGGAAAAGGGGGGGACTCGACCACTCGTGTGGTACCCCCGAGGTCGGACAGACCCCCAAAAGGGTCCCCCTGCAAAAACAGGACAATCAAAAGGCCACCAATCGGATCCAACAGGCTCTAACCAACCAGAGGAAAGACTGCAAAGGCTTACCACCTCCACCTGCTGGAGACTGAAAACAGACTGAGTCTACTTGTACTACTGTCAAAAGTCAATGTGTTCTCAGTCTCCACCTGCTGGCAGAGGAGTGTAAACCCATCCATTCTGTGCCGGTCTGGAGGGACGATAAAGAAAAACATTTTTTTTTCTATTGGTTTAATGGACTGGATGAGTCTTGTGTATGTATGTATGTGTGTGTGTGTGGGGGGGGGGGGGTTCAGGTCATTCTTTAAAGCCTTTTAGATTATAGGAGCTGGAAAATTACTCAGGCCGTTCTTTAAAGCATAGTGTCACATCTATTGTGCCATTCTTGGTTCAGTTTTAAATGTATTAACTGGTTTTAATTGTTTTCTTTATGTCTCTGAAGAGATGCTGCTCTTCCCATTTCCTGTCTGAAACTGTCACCCTGTCTTTTGATTATAAATGATGAAGTAACAGCTAGTGAGAGAACCTCCCTCTGCTTATAAATTGCTTCCTCTAGAGCTGTTACTTCTGTCTTGCCTTTGGTATTTATTCTCTGTTTCTCTTTACAGCTGGGTTGATGATTATTAAGATGGACTTGGGGAAATCCACTGCTTATTTCTAAGATAAGCAGCATAAAATCTGTTTTACTCTTTTGGGATCTTGCCAGGTACTTGTGACCTGGATTGGCCACTATTAGAAACAGAACACTGGGCTTGATGGACCTTCGGTCTGTCTCAGGATAGCAGTTCTTCTGATTCTGCTTTCTGGTTACCTCACTCCCTTTGCTTTTCTTACATAGAGTAATGTTTTCTGTGCTTTTGCTTCGTTAACTTACATAGACACCAATGACTCTATGTTTCAACAATATTCAGTTTTTGGTTTAAAGGTGTATTTTGTTAAATCACCCTCTCTGGTCTCCTACTATTCTTTATAGATTGATAATACTTTCTTTATATAATGACTGCATTAATTGACCCACCATTGAGATCAGACCTTATGCTATCAAAGATTCTGGCAGTGCTGCTGAGCAGATGATGGGGATCATAGACTTGCCAGTGTGCACAGCCTTTAGACACGTTTTCTTCTGTTTAATTTTCTCTGCAAATGTAAATGTTTACCTTATGAAGATAGTATAGGGTAGTTACTGTCTTGGACTGAGTTTTTCTGATAGTGTTGTCTTTTCTCCAAGGTTTGCACTCCGTTTTTTCCGTCCTGATCCTCGCAGTCGAGTTACAGATCCTATAGGAGACATTGTTTCCTTTATCCAGCTATTTGAAGAGAAGTATGGACGGGGCCACCCTGTGTTCTACCAGGGAACATACAGCCAGGTCAGCAAAGACGCTGCACATCATGGGGTTTAAGAGAGATTCTGGAGGGTAGAGTGGAAGATTCCCACCTGCCACAGAGTTTTTGTGACTTGGGCACATCAGGTGATCTGCAAGTGCCTCTAGGATCCCATTAAAAACAGAGGTCAGCAGTGGTCAGATTTTCTATGCCCTGTTGAGCCTATACTTTATAGGCCTGCAGGCGGTATATAAGAAATATAATAAGTTACAAGCTACTAATTTCATTTTTGAGGTAACTTACTGAAGTCAGTGGAATTGATGAAAGAGGTGTTTTGTAACCTTAAGTGATGTTTTAATATACCTGGCGCAGGGGAAGTTACGCAAGAGTAATGTTCGATGCATTTGTTTCCTTAACAATAAATATTTAATATACAGTGATTTGTAATGTATTTTACAATATTTAATCAAATGCAATTGCTAAGTATAAACAGAGGATATGCGGTGTTGGCCGCCTCAATGAACATGTTAATTTAATAGTTTATTAAGTTACCCTGTATTTGCTTCTTTATATGGTGTTTTCAGTTCTTTGCCTGGAAATGATAGTAAAGTATGTGGCTGGGAAACAGCAGTCGTCAGGCCTAGACACAGGTTACCCAACACAGGAAGTAAGGGCTTGGCAAGGATTGCTGTGGTGCTCAGGAAGTCTTGGATCAAGTTGCTGCCTGGAAGGCTTAAATTAGGCAGTGTCTTCCTGTGCTGGAAGGGATGTTCTGCATTCTGTTTGGGGTTCGGAACCGTAACGTTTGAAAGCTTTTCTGTTGTGCACACTGTCGGAAAGAAAAGGGGTCGGCAGTGTGCTCATGTTTTGCCCAGTGTTTTAGTCTGAGGCTTGTGACCTTTCCTCCTTTCTCCATTCCCCATCTCCAGGCACTGAATGATGCCAAACGGGAGCTTCGCTTTTTGTTGGTTTATCTTCATGGCGACGATCACCAAGATTCGGATGAATTCTGTCGGTAGGTGATCTGCATCTGATGGGCTTTGATCCCTCGACTGATTGCTGGTTTGACTGGATTTCCATCAAAGCTTCTCATCTTTAAAGTGCATTTTCTCCTTCTGTAGCAACACGCTCTGCAGACCTGAGGTGGTCCATTTTATTAACAGCCGGATGCTCTTTTGGGCATGCTCCACGAACAAGCCAGAGGGATACCGAGGTGAGTGTCTCTTTGCTCCTTTTGTTTGTAACACTCTGGAATTTGGAGAGTGAACCACTGGGAGGCAAGGGAACTTAGTTTTCGAACCTACCATAATCATCCTTCCAGCAGTCAGAGGAAGGGGTGTGTTTCTCTCATATGACAGGCTTGCTGTATTTCCGGGCCCCACCAGCTGCTTCCTGTAGGGAGCACTTTCCCCTAGATTTCCAATGCTGAGAGGCTGATGGTATGCACTGATCCCTAGAGAAGTCATCATCTGGAGTGGGAAAAGGCTGGAGCAAGCGGCCAGAGACAGGGGTTGGTGGGTACTGGATGCAGCATGTCATAAGGCAAAGATGAAGAAAAGGTGTGAAAGGAAGATGATTAAGAGTGAAGAGCATGTTACAAGGGGGGTGGGGGAGTGTGCCACATTCACACACCTCTCATCTCCCCCCCCCCCCCATAGGACTTGAAACATTCAAAGAGCCAGATATTGGCCATCCTTGAGGATCCCACTTGACACCTCTGGTGATTTAGCATGTCTTGAAAAGTTTGGGGACCTTTGCTGTTGTGACCTTAACAGATTGGGGCCATTGAAGCACATGTTTCTGGATGCTGTGTGGACTGCACATTTTCTGTTACTGATGCGAGTGCAGAATTTAAAAAGAATTTGTATTGCTAGATGCAGAAAATGAATGTGTGATAATGGTAAGAGTCCTGCTACAGAACAGCAGTGTGGCCAGTGGCTGATCTGTTACCGAGTCTCCAGAATGAACAGTGTTTAGCTCCCAAGCACATGTCTCTTCTGTTTCTCTCACCCTGTCATTAGTGTCCTGAAGCGACGGAAGTCTGGCCTTGGCATCCCACAGTAAAGAGGCACAGTAAGTTGTTCCGATCTGTTATTGCATTTGTCTTTATTTTGCAGTTTCCCAGGCTTTGCGTGAAAACACATATCCGTTCCTTGCCATGATCATGCTAAAAGACCGCAGAATGACAGTGGTAGGCCGGCTCGAAGGCCTTATCCAGGCTGAGGACCTCACAACCCAGTTGACCTTTATCATGGATTCCAACCAGACTTACCTTGTGTCAGAGCGCTTGGAAAGGTATTCACAATAAGTATGACAAACAGAAGGCTCTCCCTATGGTGTCTGCTCAATTTCTTGTATTTTGCATTGCCTCCGAGGGATTTCTCTACTGTGGAGCTGATGTTCCCCTCACTTTTGTAGTATAGTATGTGTTTGGGTTCTTCATGGGCTCTCAATATATGTATGCAGGGAAGAACGGAACCAAACTCAGGTGCTGAGGCAGCAACAGGATGAGGCATATCTAGCATCCCTCCGAGCAGATCAAGAAAAGGACCGAAAGAAGCGAGAGAAACAGGAGCAGAAAAGACGAGAAGAAGAGGCGGCCTATGAGCAAATGCTGGCCGAGGAAAGGAGACAGCAGGTAGGGGAAGAAGGTGCCGCCCTGACAGCTGCTTTTGGAGTAGATTTTTGTCGCATGGGTCTTGACAAGACTCAAAATTGTTTCATTTTCTTTCTTTCACCCTCAGAACCTGCAGCAGGAAAAAGAACGACGGTCTGAATGTCTTCCTCCAGAACCTCTCCCGGATGACCCAGACAGTGTAAAAATCATCTTCAAGATGCCAAATGATTCTAGAGTGGAGAGATGTTTCCTCTTTACTCAGCCATTAACGGTAGGCGTGTGTAGCGGGGAAGATTAGGATTTTAAAGTGCATAAGTACAGTAGTGGGTGCCAGAGATGCTTGGGGCAGTAGTTGACGATAACAATTACACTTAAAGTTAATATTTTTGCAGATATTTAAAGATATATATTTTATTATAAATATGAATTTTATCAAGTACATTTTGTTTGTAAAAGAACAACGTATATTATTAAGATTTTAAGATAAAGGTTTCTTATGTGGTGCCATGGAAATCCCCCAGCTGTGATGGGAAGGTGTGGCTCTGTACCCAGAGGTTGTGAGATCAAATCCCAGTGCTGTTCCTTGTGACCCTGAGCAAGTCAATTAATCCTCCAAAGCCACAAAAAGGCAGTATACAGCTGTTTTAGTGAAGGAGCACAGATTGAAAAGCAATCAGTTACAGTATTAATAGACATGAATAACCAGCCTTTTACGCAGTAGCAGTCATACTTGACTAATCTAGTGGGTTAGAGGAGCAGCCCTCATACTTTATGTTCTTAAATATTTTAAATCTAAAAGTCTGCCTGCCTTGGGCACAATCCTTTTTGCAGTTGACTAAAGTAACACAGGCTGTCTCTTCTCTGCAGGTGATCTATGATTTCCTCTTTTCTCTGAAAGAAAGCCCTGAAAAATTTCAGATTGTGGCTAATTTTCCTCGCCGGGTTTTGCCCTGCCTCCCAACTGAAGAGCGGCCAACTCCCCCCACACTACAAGAAGCTGGACTCGCTCGCTCTCAGGTGCTGTTTGTGCAGGATCTAACGGACGACTGAGTTTCTTTCTTTCTTTCTTTTTTTTTTTTTATTGAAAAGAGAAAAGTTTCTATTCTTATTGTACAATCTTTTTTTAATGACTGCTACGGACAGCGAGGGATCAGCAGTAGTGCCGGCAGGGCACAGTTATTCCTGCATTGGAAGAAGAACCCCACATCTGGATTCTTGCACATAGTGGCCAATGGCACAAGGCAGTTTCTTGGTATTGGAAACTGGAGCCAGTTTTGGGAGGAGGATTGGGTACAAGACCGAGAACTGCTTCCGGCTGGCGAACCAGTGAAGATTCTTGTGTTGGGCGAGGGGAGAACAGGAGAGCTCAATGGACAGTAGTACTTTCTTATGCTCTCCTCCTATGTACAACACAATTTTTTTTTTGTTATGTAAGAGACCAAAGGAGTGATGGGCAGTGGTACTGATCTGTCAAAAATTGTAGGGGTGGGGAGGATCTTGCTCCCTGGGCAGTGGAATAAAGGCAGTCTATATTGTGCCTCTGTTCAGTTTTCACTGCATTCTCATCTAGACAAGCTACCCACGTTGCAGATATAATTTATTTCAGCTATAAATTAAACATTTAGACTTTTGCTGTATGCAAAGTACTCTGTTCCCTCCTAAAGTATAGGATGGGTCACCCAAGCCTCTGCATGCCTGCCCGCCCGCCGGGAGCTTTTCCTGAACTGGGCTACTTGAAATCTGCAAAACTAATTCCAGAACTTAAAGCTCCTCTGAGTGTACCAGTATTACTAAATTTGGGATACATGCTGGCAAATGTTGCTTAAATGAGAGTAAGCTTTCACCCTCTGGGTAGCTGTTTAATTACACATAGCGTCCCAACTTTAGTTTCCCATTACTTTCTGCTAATTTATTTTCAAACACATGTTGTTAGGTTTTGTTTTGTTTTTTTATTTCTCTTTTTCTTGCTCTTTACTGTAACTCAAACAGGTGTTTGTCTTGTTTGGTTCTATGTGCATATTTATAAAAATGAATCCGTGTGCTGCCCCACAAAGAGAAGTTTGCTTTTTTTTTTCATCGATATATATTTTTTTAAAGGATTTCCCATACTGTCTTTTCTTGTCCAGTTTTGGTTTTCTGTATAACTAAATATATTACTATACTAATTGTATTTCTAGACAACCTTCCCATTTTTTCCTCAAGTCACTTTACAACATGTTTCAGGTATGATGATTCTCTGTGCCAGAGAGCTTACACTCTAGGAGGCTTTTCCTGAGGCAGGAATTAAGGTCATGTTGGGCATTGCTGGGTTGCTGTCATTCCTTTTCAGGGAAGCTAGAACTAATGTCTCTACATTTTGCCTGGGTTTGTTTGTTTTTTTTTGGGGGGGGGGAGGGGGTTAACACCTTTCCATCAATTTCTCTAGGAAATGAAATGAAAAGCAGTGACATTTGTAGGAATCTTAACTCCCTCCTGATATATTCTTCATCTGATGGGAAATCCCCACAGAAGCAATCAAATCAGCAAAACAAAGTGGGAAGATCGAGATGTTCCAGTCGGGGTCTTTATTGTCAGTAACATCAAAACATTCAGTGACTCAGTGCTCCATCAGGAGTCTGAAAGCTAACACATAAATTAAATATAAAATCATTAGCTAAAAACATAGGAGCATTCAAAATCATAAATGAGAAATATATTAAAAACATGTGGAGACCATTGAATAAACCATCAAATATGGAATACAAAGGAATAGACAATAAATATGTACAAAATATACACATGTAAAATAATCTTAATAGTACCTTGAAATTGGTTATGTTTTAAAGGTACATTTTGAAAAAAAAATGTTGCCTAAAAGCTAAACGAGCCAAAAAAAGAGTTGTTTGTTATTCAGGTGCTCAGTGAGCCGCTTTGTAGTTTTCGTTATGGATGTAGTATGGCATGAGTGTTCGTTTTTCTTCCTTTGACGCTGGGTTGAACATCATGCTCTTAAGACTTTTTTTATGTTTAAATATGTCATTTCAATGCCAGGGCATCAAATCACTCTTCCCATAGGAATTCTTGCATCGGGGCACTCTTTTAAAATCTGCTTTAGATCCCTTTTCCAGGAAAATTTCATAGAGAGCCAGTCTAAATCTTCTTTATAAAAGATGAGTTTTGAGCGAAACAGCCCCCGTGGCAGTACAATTGTCTTTTTTTTTGGCAAAAAATTTTTTTTTCAAAATGTACCTTTAAAACAACAAATTTCAAGGTACTATTAAAATTCTTTTACATATGTATATTTTGTACTTATTTATGGTCTATTCCTTTGTATTCCATATTTGATGGTTTATTCAATGGTCTCCACATGTTTTGATTTATCTCATTTATGATTTTGAATGTTCCTATGTTTTTAGCTAATGATTTTATACTTATGTGTTTGCTTTCAGACTCCTGATGCAGCACTGAGTCACTGAATGTTTATTGTCAAATACCCAGACTGGAACATCTCGATCTTCCCACTTTGTTTTATTGATGGGAGACAGCAATGAGTTTAAAATCCGTTGCAGAAGTTGCATTCCTTCTGTGAGCCCTTGCTTAGCTGAGTTGCTGCCTGTGTAGGCTTCACCCCCCCCCCCCCCCACCATTGAAAAAAAAGAGCAGGGTGCAACAGGTCTCTGGTTCATATTGGTATACATGATACATTTATTAGTGAACGTCCTCAGTTCAGCCACAACATTAAAAAAAATGATGAGTGCACTAGCTGGTCAAGCGGAACTAGCAACTTTCATTTTAAAAAAAGTACAAATCTGTTAAAAATTTCAATCAGTATACACAGATATAATACAAGAGGACTAGTTATGTTAAATGCTACAAACCCAAAATGATTCCAGTGGAATGAAGAACACTTGGAGCTTTAGAACCATTGGTCTCTCTCTCTATATATATTATAGCATTTCTCAAATACGTACATGGGAAAATGAGGTAAACTGTAGAATGTGCAAGTACCAAAAGCAAAAAAATTATAGATTTTATATATATATATTTATATATATAAAAAAATTTCTAAACACAGAACAAATCTCCTGTCCCCTGACTAGGAGGAACTCCTCCCTGCAGAGGCTCTAAGAAAACAAACCACTATCCCAGCACAGAAAAATCATTGGTCAGAAGTGGTATCTACACAGCAATCACAAACATCCCACAGATTATTATTTTTTTTTTTCATTTTTGTTCTTTTTACATTGTAGTCTAGCTGCTCATTGAAATAAATTCTGCAGCACGCAAACCGTGAGCTTTTGCTTCCCTCCCTGCAGGGGGCTTTTGGGGGAAATAGAAGGACTATGATTGTGTGCAGGAGAGGAGAAAGGAGCAGAAGACCATCAACCCTGTCCCAAGCCAGTATAAATTTTGACCAGACATTATGTACAAGAAGAGCTTTGGTTATTCATATTTTGTGGAAAAACAGATTTCAGAAGTTCCAAAGCAAGAATGAAGGCTCTGAAAGCCCTTGTAATTCATAGGGTAAAAGCATGGTAAGACACCAAGCAGGGAAGCAGACTATGGCTGAGTTTGTGCTTCTGAAACTGCCCCTATCCTCAAAAGCTACACCTCCGGATGCAGCATTATGGCTTTCAGTAATAGCTGCTTCACTTCTCAGAGGGAGAGGGAAGATTAACATTCACTGGTACAAAACTTGGGCTTGCGTTTAGAAGCTGACCTGGGTCAGGGCTCTCACAGTAGTCTGCAAGTGGCAACATATGAGTTCTGCGTTCCATTGCAATGACTTCCTCGGGCACTAGGTATCGATGTGAGGCTTCTAGGGAGGGCAGTTTGGTGTGTTCACAGTAATGGACTCCATGAATACAAGGACAATAGGTCAGCCTGTCCTGCAGACTCTGACGTCACCTGAAACTTCATTTCAAAAGCAAGTCTAACCAGTTGCTAATGTGTTTCCTACTTTCTTGACCCCCCTAGCTGTCTCCACCTTCATTTCTTTCTCTTTGGCTATTGGTTAGGCTGGTGATATGGAACCTGAGGCCAAAGATCTTCGCAAACTAAACCTGCCTGTGTTCCACTAACAATAGAGGTCTGGTTCTGACCCATGCAACTTTTGGCTTAGAAATGCTAAGGCGCCGTGACTTATCAACACAGACTCATTTCTTCTTCTCTTCTGTGCTTGATTAATGGGTGCTTATGGCCCTGGCTGAGAGCAAAACATTTCCCGCAAACCTAGGTATGATATGATATAGTTAAATACCTATGTGGCATAAATGTGCATGAGGCGAGTCTCTTTCAATTGAAAAGAAATTCTGGAATGAAGGGAGAGTAGGATGAAGGTGAAAGGAAATACGGTAGATTCAGAATTAATCTCAGAAAATATTTTTTCACAGTAAGGTTGGTAAATGCTTGGAATGACATGGTAGAGATGAAAAGTATACCTGAATGTAAGACAGCTTGGGCCAAGTACAATGGATCTCTAAGGGAAAGGAGGGGCTAAGAGATGGCATGGTTAGGTAGACTAGATAGGTCACATGGTCTGTATCTGCCTTCATTTTTCTCTTGTCTTTCCCTTGCTTTAGGGTATTATATTGCAGAGATGTACAATGTGGTAAATCCTAAAAGGACTGTAATTGCACCATTAGGTCCATGAGTCCCCAAAACACGAGGATTCCACCTCCCTATTTAAAATGGCTGCTACCAACCCAGTCTAAGTCAATCAATGTCTGACTTTCTCTAGTCTAAAGTCCCATGTCAGACAACTGTAGTATGGCTCATTGATCAAGCCCACCACCAAATAATTTTGTCTTCACTCGTGTCCCCTCAACCTTCAATAAAAGGAGTAGAAGTGTTCTGAAAGGCACAAATTGTGCTCTGTTACAGCTTTGGATTATGGTCTTAAAATTAAAGAAATGTTAATAAAAATTGTCCAATAGTTGCAATGATTTGGTTTCTTACTGTAGACTTTTGTAAAGAAGTAGGGTCTGTTTTATGTACAGAGACTACCCCCATCTCCCCAAAAAACCCTAGGGTGCTTCGAGTTGGGCACTGCCCACCTGGCAGTATCATGCATAGCAGAAACCCTCTGGCAGTATTAATTTTTGAGCTCCTCTGGCATGCATATGAACACTAAGACTGATCTTTGTCTCTCTTTTCAGCCTCCCACTCTGCTTTCATGCAAACAGACTTGGGATAGAAGTGTTTGCTTCCTGGGGCATTTGCGCTGCTCCTCGGGGTACCAAGCTGGTACTCAGCACTGCCCTTAACCACAGTAACTCATTGATGGCCATTAACACTCTGCTAGTTTCCCACAGGTCGAAGAAAGGAAGAGGTCTACAACGAGGTGCTTTGTCTAAGATCCATCTGTGTGTGAATGTTTGCATGCATGTAAGGGTGTATGTGCGTGGGTGCATGCAGGTCACTACTGATGTGAATTTGTTATCAAATGATTAAGATTGCTGCATTCTAAAAGTATTTGGTTGTTACATGATAAAAGGTACCAGGACTGAATCCCACCCAGTTACAATGTTAAACATGCAACACAACTAATCATTACTATTATTATTTTTTTTTTTAACCCTTAGAAGCCCTGCTTGCAAACTCCTCCATGTCAGCTTCTCAGAGTATAACACCAAAAACCTCCAAGTATATTTTTGACAAGCCTGAGATGCCTTTTTGGAAAGTGGGGGGCATTCTGCTGTATCTGTATCCCTTCCTTCCTCCTATGCTACAAGAAGGGATACCTCCTCTCTGAAAACCAGGAAGCATGATCTAGACAGAACCAGAACTTCCCTGCCACATTTCTTCTCAGCTGGAGACACCTGCTCCCAGGGGCTAGAAGGCAGTGGAGCTAAAGCAGTGTGGGAGGAGAGGGCCTTAAATATTGATCTTATACCCACCTCAAAAATTTGACAAATCAATAGTTGTCTTTCCTAGCCAGAGAAAATAAAACACTAGAAATTCAAACACTTCCTCTGGTATTCAGTGCAAATGTAGAACGATGGAAAATGTTTTTAGTGAGTCCCAGTTAAAAAACTGTCAGGAAGGTGGCTGTGGTTCTTCAGATACAACAACCTCCGATTCCTTTTTAATACAGCCCACATTCACCTCAGCTCCCAGCAGCCTTTGCTGCACGTGTGATAACACTGCCTCCCATTAACAGATTCACCGTGATTTACCCATACAGGACTGAGAACAACTTCTCTGAATGTCAGAGGAACAAGGAATCACCAATCCAGCTGCAAAAAAGAAAACCAACCCTCCCCGCTAAACAAAAGCTGTACGCGCGCACACACACACCCAGCACTAAAATCATTGGAGTGTGGGTAAGTGGCCATCCAGGCAGCAGGGCAGAGCAAAGCTAGCTCTCTGCGGGACATGGGAGGGGGTCCTAGAGCCCAAGCCGCTTCCTACTCTCACGACTTAACATCTGAGGAGGGAAGGGGCAGCAGAAGCATACAAGTGGGGCACAGGTCCTCATCCTTGAGAATTGTGCAGCTGATTCCTCAGGGCCTCACTCTGTCTCTCGATGCACCTCAGATGCATCCGCCCGGCAGATTGGACACGTGCGATTCGCCTGAGGCAGGGAAAGAGAAAGCTGTCAGAAACTTGCTGGTCTTTCTTCTCTATACCCTTCCTTCTGCAATCTCTAAGATGAGCAGTGTTACTGCTACTCAGTAAAATGATCTTAAGAGTCCTTATGGAGAAAAACCAAACAAGCCAAAAACCCACCCCACACTGACCACTGTGAAAGACAAATAGCCAAGGGGCAGTATGTCATTTCTCATGCACTTGTACTGGAAGCGAGCAAGAACTTGAGCCTTAGGGGTGAAATGAACATTTTTAAAAGCCACAGAAAATAAGAGTTCAGAGTGATTAATGCAAATTGCAAAACTGATGTACACATGGAGGCCACTGCTGACCTAGACTTAGTGGCCTTGTCTTTGTTTTAGAGACAGTCACTTGTTTTGGAATCCATTCCTCGCCTTTGAATTTTCTACCATTTCAACAAACCCCATGCATGCTTTGACCATACAACCCAGTTAAACAGTTGATCAGAAAAAAAAACAGGTTTAAGGTTAGGAGACTTTGTATTGAATTGGCCCAACATCGACCTTTTAAGTTCTAAAGAGAGCCTAATCTAAACCCAGCCCAACTGAGCACATTAAGTCTAGCCATTCAGCAACCTCAAGATCCAGAATTTAAGTGATCCATAGTTCAGGAAACTTGATAAAACACTTCCTGCCAACAGCATAAATGGTTCTGTCGTCTGCACACACATTTAGAACATTAAACTCTGGACCATAAAAGGATGTCTGTTAATTTAGCTCTGTAACAGTGAAATCCTTACTCAAGTGTGAGCAAATAGAAGCCACTCACCTTTAACCACTTATCCACACACTTTGCATGGAACTCGTGGTTACACGGTAAAACTCGAAGAAGTTGCCGAGTTTCAAAATCACTGAAGCACACAACACACCTGAAGTAAGATGAGAATCAGCCGTCATACTATATACAAAAGCACTCACCCCACCCCTTCTCAACATGCAACAAGAAGCGAGCTACCCTTTCCATTCAAGTATTAAAATCCAGGTAGTCAGGGAATGCTGGGTCAACATGCAGCTCAGGCTAAGCAGGGATGTAGTCACTTGCTCTTCCTCAGCAAGGTCCAAGAAGGCAGTGGCCACTTTGCTACACCTGTCACAGGAGCTGGTATTATAGAGCACGTGTGTTGCGCAGAGGGACTAGGACACCAAACTCTTGCGTACCCATTTCAGGGTATAAGAAACATGAGCTGAGGTTTGGAATTCATCTCAGCATTCTGCACTGTGTCCCCTTCTATACTTACAGTGTCTGCTCCGAGTGGTGGCTTTCAGGATTAAACCGATACGAAGGAAGCAGTTCTATACTGGCCTTGGTGAGCCCCCGTGGTTTTGCCTCTCCCAGACGCTCTGCCAAGTTCAACAATGCCTGTGGGAAAGTGAAGTCAAAGGTTTATAAACTTTCTGGGAATATTAGAACAGCGTGCATAACCAAATGAAAAGACCTATCTGCTATCTAAACCCTTACACCAAAGTCCAGCTGGTAGCACAGATCCAATGAATCCCAGTGGTGCTTTGCTCTTTTGATGTACTCCATAACTGAAATGTATTTCTAGAGAGGAGCTAATACAAGACCCTCAGGAAATACCCCAAAAGCCAGTAAAGAAGGCTGGGACTGGACACGAGTCCCAGCTGTACAACTAAATGACCTATGCCACCTGGGCTCAAAGCCCCTCTAATATTCAGAGGGAGAAACTGTTATGTATTGAGCCTACAAGGGACAGAGAAAGTACATAACTGTGTACATCTAGTAGCATTCACCAGCAGCAGCTCTTCTGTGTGTTTCTAGGGAAGACAGGGTAGGATGAGTGGAAGAAAAGTGGCACATTACGTAAAATATACATTCTTTAGCATCCCTCCAGACCGGCACAGAAACAGATGGGTTTTCTCTCCTCTGCCAGCAGGTGGAGACTGACACACTAACTTTTGGCTACAGTTCAAGTGGGCTGTGCAGTCCCTATTACAATCAGTCTTTTCTCAGTCTCCAGCAGATGGAGTGGTAAGTTTTTGTGCAGTCTGTGCAGAGGTTTGTCTGGGCCTGTTGGATGTGATTTAGTGAGTCTTTCTTGTCCCTTTGCTGTCGGACAGAGCTTGGGGGGATCCTAGCAACCTTAGGAGTGCCACACTCGGAAGGGTCGAGTCCCTCCCCAGATTCTCCCTGTAGTTTCTGGGATCATCCCTGGAATTCTTTTTTACATTGGCTGCCATTCAATATTCAGACACCATGGATGATTTTAATGATAGGTTATAGATTAGAAGCAGTATATCTGCAATTTCATTTTTGAGTCCTTTCAGTACCCTGGGGCGTATACCATCTGGTCCAGGTAATTTGCTGCACTTTATAACTTGTCAATTTAGTTTACTACAATCTTCCAGGGTCAATGCAATTTCAGCTCCTCCATATCATCATCTAAAATACCATTTCTGGCACAGGTAGCTTCTTCACAGTCAAGATAAAAGCAATATTTCATTCAAGCTCTCCCCAAGTGCTCTTTAACACTTTGATAATCCAAATGGTGCAACCGATTCCCTTACAGACTTTCTACTTGTAATGCATTGTATTTACAAATCTTTTGCTATGAGTTTTGCCTCAACAAAAAGCTTCTTTTCAAATTCTCTTTTAGCCTCATCAACGCTTTGCATCGAACTTGTTAATGTGTATGCCTGTTTCTTCATTCATATCTTTTCCCTTTTGGCACTAATAGCCTCGTTCACTTCACGTTTTAACCATGCCAGCTGCCACTGGACCTTCCTACCCTCTTTTTTGATTAGAATACAAGGTGGTATTTTTAAACAATGCCCTGCCCTGATTTAAAGTCCTACCTCTGACTGCTGCTCCTTGCAGCCAATTTCTTTTTAAAACCAAATTTGCCCCTTTTGGAAGTTAGATGCCAATGCAATAGATTTCCTCGGTATTCACTCTAGTTATCTCAAATTTGCTCACGTCTTGACTACTGTTCCCACTTTTCACCAAAGATCAGATCTAATCTAGCTCTTCCTCTTGTCAGTTCAGATCCTGAATTAGCTACTCCATGAATCAGACTTATTCCAGCTAAGAACTTCATCTCCCTAGCATTTCCTGGCATATTTGTTCAGACAAGATTTCAATGCTGTTATAGATCCAATAATGGATAAAAAGCCTAGTAGAATAATGAAATCAATGGGATTAGATAATTTGGTACAAGTATGTAATTTAAAAGATATATGGCGTATTCTTCATTTTAATGATCGGGAATTTACATTTTGTTCACATGTTCATCAATCGTTCTCAAGAATTGATTATATTTTTGTTTCAGATCAGATGGTACAGCAAGTTATAAAAGCTGACATAGAACCAATAGTAATATCTGATCATGGTGGTATATGGATAGAAGTTAACTTAGTAGAGCCAGATAATTCCAAACCTGTATGGAGGTTTGATAATACATTGCTTGCTGATTCTAAATTTTGCACAGAATTTCAAAATAAAATAAATGAATATTTTAGACTTAATGATTTAGAGGAAATTTCGATTGGAATTTTATGGGATGCTTTCAAAGCAACTGTGAGAGGACAAATTATATCATATTCTGCATATAAAAAGAAACTGTTAAGAAAACAATATGTGAATTTGGAAAAAGAAATTAAGAATTTGGAATTAAAATTGGTTAATAAATGGGAACAGGAGACATTTCAAATATTGTTTAAAAAAAATGTGAATATAATGAAATTTCCTCTGGGTTAGTAAGGAAAGATATTTTTGCTCAGCAGGTGGTGTATTATGGTAGTGCAAATAAGGCTGGAAGATTATTGGCAAATTATTTAAAAGCAAAGAAAAGGAAGGAGAAAATAAGCATAATTAAAGATGAGTTAGGAAATTCTCATTCTCAAATTGGAAATATATTAAAACAATTTTTAAAATATTATAAGTCATTGTATTCTTCGGAGTCTTATTTAAATAAAGAGAAAGATGGGATGGATTTTTTGAGTTTAGTTGAAGGTCCTAAGGTTCCTGATCATATAAAAAGAAGTTTAGATAAACCTATATCATTAAAAGAGTTACAAATGGCATTGAAATCCCTTAGAGTTGGGACCGCTCCATGTGGAGATGGATTTACAGTAGAGTTTTATAAAGAATTTCAAATTTTCCTATTACCGTATTTATTAAAATTATATCAGGATCAACTGAATAAAGGTTGTATATCAGGCACTATGGCAGAATCTTTAACTATTGTTTTGCCAAAGCCAAATAAAGATCCAACATTGGTTTCAAACTACAGGCCTATATCTTTAATAAATGTAAATGGTAAATTATTAGCTAAGATTTTAGCATTAAGATTGGCTAAAGCTCTTCCGCATATAATAGGAATGAATCAAACTGGATTTGTTGCTCAAAGACACTCTTCTAATAATACTAGACTGGCATTTCAGATGTATTATTTAACAAAACAAATTAATGATCCGACTTTTTCGGTTTCACTAGATGCTGAGAAGGCTTTTGATCGTGTAGAATGGAGTTTCATGTATCAAGCTATGGAATGGTTTGGTATTGGATCCGGATTTATACAAATGATACAAGCATTGTACAGCTCCCCAACTGCTCGCTTATATATAAATAATAATTTTTCGGATGCTTTTAAGTTGCAGAGGGGAGTTAGACAAGGTTGTCCATTATCTCCTTTGCTCTTTGATATAGTTCTTGAACCCTTATTATTAGCTATTCGACAGGCAAAGGACATACAGGGTATTCCATGTGCTGGAGTGGAATATAAAGTATCTGCTTATGCAGATGACATCTTGCTTCATTTGAGGAATCCGGAAACAACAATCCCATGTCTACTGAAGGTCATAGATACATTTGGAAAATTCTCAGGATACTCAGTCTTCTGGATGTACGCGGCTCTTCTTCTCCCTACTTTCTCTGCTTGCAGCACAGAGCCGAACGGAAGTCTTCCCGACGTCAGCGCTGACGTCGGAGGGGAGGGAGGGCTTAAACAAAGCCCTCCCTCCCTCCGACGTCAGCGCTGACGTCGGGAAGACTTTCGTTCGGCTCTGTGCTGCAGGCAGGGCAGATAAGGAGAAGGAGAGTAGCCTCGTGGTTCGAGTGGCTACCAAAGGAGAGGAATGGCCCGCCCCGCCCCGGTTGCAGCACAGCCGGCCAGGTTCCCTTACTTTTGTGGCACTTCCCCGACCGACCGATAACAGCCCGGGTCCGACAATCCTCCCTGCCCTTTAGCCGCGAATCTAAATTACCTTCTTACAGCAGCTGTAAGAAGGTAATTTAGATTCGCGGTTAAGGGCAGGGAGGTTTGTCGGACCTGGGCTGTTATCGGTCGGTCGGGGAAGTGCCACAAAAGTAAGGGGACCTGGCCGGCTGTGCTGCACCCGGGGCGGTAGAGAAGGTGTGCGGAAGAAGGGGTAGTCTTATACGGCGAGTATATAACAAAACTCTATATTTTAACTAAAAGTTGGGGGGTCGTCTTATACGCCCAGTCGTCTTATACGCCGGCAAATACGGTAATTTTTGGTGGAACTCAGTTTGTCATATGTATAAGATGGAAAGATTTTTTGCGATACAGAGGGGGTATTTTAAAAGATTTCAAGAGGTGTGGAGGCCATTAATTGAATATTATAACGAGTAAAGTTTATTCTTTTTCCTTAGGGGATAATATATAGAAATGGGATGGGATGGGAGGGATAGGGAGGGAAAAATATTGGAAAGATGTTGTTATGAAAAATAAGGAGATATATGTAATAGGATGGGATATTTATTGTTGTGCATTACTGGGTATAATAAAATGTTTAAAGTGTTTGAGGAAGAAGGATGGGGGGAGGGACAGATTTCATGTCAGATTAATTGTATTATCAAAAAGGGATGTATAATTATATATAAATTTGGAAGGAATATTTTATTGATATGGAAAAGGGTGGGAGGTGGGGGGGAATTAAAACATGTATAATAATATTATTTAAGAATGCCAAGTGTGTTATGTAGATTAATTGTAATAATACTGTACACTTGTTGAAAGAAATAAAAAGGAATAAAGATTTAAAAAAAAAAAAAGAATCATATTGCCAAATTGACTAACTTCCTTCATTTCTGTTCATTTTTTTGTTTGTTTGTTAAATTTTCTTATTGTTTATAAATACATAAAAGCCAATAGATGCCATACATCCATAGATGGTAAATTATTAATGTTGCTTCTTAACCAGCCACCCTGAGCTGGTTAAGAAGCTACGTAATACACTGTACATAATTTACCATCTATGGATGTATTTATAAATAAACAAGAAGAAAATTTAACAAAAGAAAAATTTTAGAATTTCATAAAATAGACAATTGGATCAATGAAAGTCTGCGGAGTGGGTGTTCACCGAGACTAGTTCTAAGGGTGACACCAGCAGATACTTGAGTTCCATGGTGTATATATATATAAAAAGTAAAGATTTTTCAATTTGGCAACAGCCTATAGGTATTGGCAGGATTTGTGGAATACATAAAATAATTTAAGATTTGATATAAAACCATTTGGTTGATTTGCTGGATTGTCACAGTTGGCTTGATCAAACTCAATTTGGTTTTCCATTCTAATCAAATACAGAACTTATGAATCGCCCTGTACCAAACAAGTTCAAAGCGATTTATATCTAAAGCCTCTATAGGAAAATACATCAATACTTAAAAGATCATCGTACAGTAAATATTAATCATATAAAAAAGGTTTTCAATTTTTTTTCCCCAAAACCTTAAGTAATTAACTTCCGTCCTTATTTGAACAGGTAAATCGTTCCAAATTGTTATGACAGCTTAAACAAAAGAGAAGTTAAATTGTTGATTTTACCATCCTCCTCAAATCTGTGGCTAACGTAATAAGAATAGCCACTGCTGGGTCAGACCAGTGGTCCATCGCGCCCAGCAGTTCACATAATCTGGTGGAATAAGAATGCAAATGAGAAAAAAGCAAAACTCGCCTCTCAACCAATAACCAGTGAAGATTATTCTACACCAAAGCAACACTTTCATATTTTTTTTGACCAAATATTATCCTCCCCGCAGAATTTTGAAGCAACTGTAATTTTTTAGCCAGTTTTGATGTTAAATGGAAGTATAAAGAATTACAGTAATCGAGTTCAAGTAACAACAGCATTTGAACCAATAGTTTATTTATTTATTTTAAAAATGTATATATCCTGCAATTCTATGCAGAGTACAATAAAAATAAAACATACAATTAACAAATTACAACCTTATCATACTGAACAGGTTAAAAAACCCTTCAACCTCTCTCTCCCTGAGAAATGACCATTGTCACATCACTTACTGCTTCATTTGGAGAAAGTGTGCTCAAACAAAACAGTTTTAAGCCGTTTCTAAACTGCAATACCAAGGCAGCTTGGCCGACACCCAAAGAAAGCTTGTTCCAACAAATATGGCCCTGCACAGAGAGCATCACCTTGCGATAACTCAAAAGTTTAAGTACAGTCAGAGAGGACACATCGAGACATAACTTATCCTTAGAGCTTAACCTCCGTGACGGTTGGTAAATATGCAACGACCGCACCATCTCGGGACCATCATCATGCAATAGCTTAAATATTAAACCAAAGTATCTTAAATTCAATACGAGCACCGATGGGAAACCAATGTAGCTCTTTTAGAACAGACGTAATGTGCTCAAACCGGGACACATGCGCCACGATGCGAGTAGTGGTATTCTGAGAAAATAGTGCCAAATGATGTTTGAGCCAATCATAATAGACTCTCCTGCGTTCTAATTGATTTTGACAGGGGGCAACATTCTCTCTCGATATCCCAGCAACCTCCGATATGATCCATCATGTGATCGTAACAGTGTCCGAAATCAGGACTGGTAGGATTGTAGTACAAATCCTTTTTGTCTGATGGAAGAGTTTTAGTGTCTCTAAGTGTGATCTAGGTGGTCCAAGGGCTCCTGTTTAGCGGCTTCATGTTACTTTTATGTGGACTTTCAACTGTTTCAATGTACAATTTAAGATTTATGCTGCTGCCCATTTCTTCAATTGACAAAGCCACCGATTTCTTACTGATGCAGGATTTTTCAGCATTTCCCAAACACCGTGTGCCGAATCCCTCAGGAGCTGCCTTTATAAGAAGATTCCATGGATCTGAATTCATGAGCTACAGGCACTCAGCTGTATAAACAATATCTAATCCTCTATCATACGGATATTATTCCAGTACTAAAACACCAAGGTACCGTTTTTCCAACTACTATAGATGAGTTATAGATTCTGCTACGATTATAAAAGTTACTGTGATTGTTGGAAACTGGAGCAGGTTTGAGGGATGGAAAGGGAATTTATGAGGGACAGACAAAGGTACAGTATGCACACACACAAATGTATATGCCGCATATCGAGTCTGCAAGCGTGGTTAGAGTACCTCATAATTCTCCATTTCGACATCCTCCACATCGAGATCGAGGTTGATGGTGGGCCCCACAGCAGTCGGAGACACAGGAAGCATGGAGCTACAAAGAGGACATTGAAACATTTAGCATCTATGGCGTTTGGCTTCCATGGGCAAAACGATCCCTTCCGCTCACAGTACCGTATTTTAGTTGGACACAAAGCAATGATGACTTAGGTTACTCACAGGAAGTATGGCAGGAAACTGGGATAATAGGGTGGCGGAGGTGGTGGGGGCAAAGGCTGCTGCAGCCGATACCTCTGCGTGCTCAGACGTCGTGGCATCATATGTGGGTATGGCTGCAACAGACCAAAAAAAGCAAGGAATGTAGATCAGGTCATCCCTAGATGGAGGGCCTAAGCCCCTGCCATCCCATTATCCAAGTGACATTTCATGACTTACCACTCCAAATGGCAGGTCTTGGTGCAAGGGGTCATGCGAGAGGTAATGAAGAGGGACAGCAGGGGCCAAGGCTGGGGCATGTTGGGAATGAGGGTGACTGAAGCCCCCCAAAGGGTTATGTTCCCCTCGCAAATCCACTTCATTCTCTATTCTTTGCAGAGGCTGAAAAACAGTGAGGGGGAGACATCAGAAATTTGAGGGTAAAGAGCTGTTATAAATCATAGTATGAAAATAAAAAAGCTTAAAAAACAAAAATCTGTTTCTTTCAATGTGGCATGCTCTAAGTAGAGGAAAAAAACCCCCCAAAACTAGGAATTTTCTATTCTGGTAAGTAGAGGACTCTCAGGGATCATTCAGGATGAAACACTTCCCGCTAATCTAACATGGCCGATTAAGAAACTGAAAACCGTTGGTCACAAGATGAACAGAAAGTGTGTCTTAAATCAGCAAGGCTGACACACACACCACCCCCGTACCCTCAAAAAGGGTTATTACTCCAAAACAGCGCCACCTGCCCTTCCCCCGATGAGAGGCCACAAAGTGTTCTCCTTTATGTGCTGCAGATAAAGTAAAAGCATTACTGACCCTTCCAAAGCAAACACCCAACCCTTTTGCCTAACCTCATGACCTTATTAAATTAATTACCAGTATGTGCTGCTAAATTTGTTTTATCTTTCAAAACATGGTAGTCTGAATTTATCAGAAGTCACCTGAGCCATTAACATCTTTTTGTCATGATTAAATGCCATTTTTCTATTAATTATACACCACTTAGTGATGAAAGAGGAGAAGGGTTTAATGGGAGGGAGGGCTTAGAGGGAGGGTTGCATTTATATTTATAAGGTACAATGATAAGATGTTCAAGTGATCTAATTGATAGTGTTTATTATGATTTCTGTACACTTGATGAAAGTTTAAAAACAAATAAAGAATTTAATAGAAGTCACCTGAGTATGGTTAATACAATTATCCCCCCCCCCCCCGCACAAAAAACCCAAACCTGGATGTGCAGCGGTCTTCCCCAGCAGTGGCGCACTCTTTCTGCAGCTGAGAGTCCCAAGCCATAGCAGCTGACAATCAACAACCGAGACACTCCCTAATGCGACACTGCAGTTCTTTGCAGCTTTCCTGAACCATCCATTGCCAGCACCTGGTGCGTGCTCTCTTTTCTTGCCATGTGCCGGCATTGCGCACTTAGGAAAACAGCAGGCAACTGTGGAGCCACATTCGACAGTCTTGGCCACATTCAAGGAGGCTTTCAACTGGTGAGGCTTGGGAAGATCCCCATTGGCTCACCCAAACTTTACACTGATCCACTGCATGGAGGCGAAAATAAGTTTAGAAAGGGTTTAGACCAGAGATCTCAAAGTCCCTCCTTGAAGGCCACAGTCCAGTCGGGTTTCAGGATTTCCCCAATGAATATGCATTGAAAGCAGTGCATGCACATAGATCTCATGCATATTCATTGGGGAAATCCTGAACACCCAACTGGATTGCGGCCCTCAAGGAGGGACTTTGAAACCCCTGGTTTAGACCAATATCTAGAGAGCAGAGTATTAAGAGCTGCTAGTCAGGCAGACAAGGTTCAGTGCCTCGTACTTCAGGATCAGGAAATGATCACTCCCTACCATCTTCTGGGCACATCCCAGTGACCTGAAATGGCCACGATCAAGATGGTGGGCTCAATGGGCCTCTGCTCCAACTCAGCAAGACACTTGTTAAGTTTCTCCCTCCTTGGCTCTTAGTTTCCAAAAACTGTTCATTTTTCTTCAATGCTATCTATTGATTTAGACGCATAGAAAATAAAATATTCACATTTAGGAATCTACGGGCTGCTGCTTTTAAAAATCTCCTTCCCAGTCACATATAAAAACAAAAATGAAGGCAGAGACTATATGGCCTATCCACTAACCCTTCCTCTCCCTTGGAGACCCTCTGCACATCTCCCAAGCTTTCCTGAATTCAGATACAGTTTTGTCTCCGCAACAAGGCCATTCCATGAAGAAGCATTTCCTCAAGTTACTCCCGAATCTTGTCCTCTTTCACTTTCATCCTATGTCCCCTCATTCCAGAGCTTCCTTTCGACTGGCATTTATGCCACAGAGGTATTTACGTCTCAAATCATACCTCCTTCCTCCAGCCTATATGTTGTACACAAATATCAGTCTTGCACCTGGGGGTCTGAAAACCCCCAAGCTTAACACCCTTCCTAATTCAGGAGGACACAGCCATGAAAGAGCCACAGACCTGCCCAAAGCTAGTCTTGTCTTGGTTTCGCATTGTACTGGTAGAGAGCCTATCCCAGGTTGCTGCAGTAATTCGAGAGCAGGGTCCGATGATTTGGGTGCAGCCTCTCTTCACTCTGACTTGCCTGTCTGACCAAACACTCAGAACAGAGGGAAAGGGGTCAGGGTTAGCTACTACCAGGATTCTCTAAAAACTGTATTTTACGCTATATTGTTAGTGCTTGGATGGAATTAAATATTTGGGGGGAAAAAAGTTTATAGTTATAATTTTGAGGCCTGACTTTCTTCACACAGAGACTCTACACATATTGTAATGAAACTGTTTGATGAAAGACTGAATGTTAACAGCAGGGCATCCCCTACCATTGTTACACTCACCATTCGTGGGTGCTGAGGCTGCACGGGAACAAACTGGCTGAGGGGGGCCATGTGAGGTGGCTGGTGTGGGGGCCCTGGCGGGGGTGGAGGATGAAGGATGTAATGGTCACTGGAGAGAAGGGGTGTGAATGGCTGGTAGGAGACCGGAAGCTGGTGCATGCTGCACGCCTGAATCAACTGCAAAAGAGGAGACACAAGTTACAACTTTTCTATGTCCTACAGAGCATCTGTTGTCTTGCAGGGCCAGTGGATTCTAAAGATCTTTTTAGCCTTGTATCTAACCTTATTAAGATCTGCAAATATCAGGGTGATGCTACCATAGACTCCAACAGGTAAGAAGCACCTCAAGTATTTCACAGACAAAAAAGAAAAACGTAAATCCACTCAGAAAAGGCTAGCTCAGACCTGTGTTTTCAGCCTGGTCCTCAGGAAAACACCCAGCCAGTCAGGTTTTCAGAATACCTATCATAGTAAAATGAGGAAAATGGTTAAAAAGAAGCTAAAAGGGTCTGGTAAAGGTCAGAAGTGTAAACCAGGCTTGGATGTTGTTTAAAAATACCTTCATGGAAGCCCAGACCAGATGTATTCCATGTATTAAAAAAGGTGAAAAGAGAAAACGAGAGCTGATGTGGTTAAAAAGCAAAGTGAAAGGGGCTGTTACAGCCAAGAAAAACATCCTTTAAAGAACAGAATATGCATTAGACAGATCTGCATGCAAACTTATCATGCATATTCATAGTAGGTATTCTGAAAACCTGACTGGCTGGGTGTGTCCAGAGGACCAAGGTGAGAAGTCCTGGCCTTGGTGCACGAAGATTATTAATTCCTCCTGTCTCTACTTGGGGAGAGTGTACACATTACCAATGGCAGGAAGAATGGATGGATATACCAACCGGCACCCCCCCCCCCCCCCAGGCTTAGAGCAGCACAATGGAGGCACACTCCTTCCTGATATTCTGTCTACAAACTACAGAACAGTAATCAGCTCCCATGGTTGTCATCGAAGCGAGTGCATCCCATCAGCACAAACACGGGCAACAACTCACCGGAGGAGGAAGGCAGCAGAGCGGATAGTGCTGGCCGCTGAACATTACTGAGCATGCTGGGAGCTGCTGGGTGCTGCACCCCGGGATGTGCTGGCCCGTGTGGATCGGGAAGCCTTGGGTAGTTACCGTGGTAACTGTGTAGGAAAAAGGGACAGGTCCCTGGTGCACCTTCAACAGAGAATAATACAGTCAGTGTGTTGAAGACATTTCCTGTTTCAAGTCAGCTCCAATGAGGTGGGAGTTTTGAGGGAGGGCAGGTGGTGTTCTTAAAAAGCAGCCCATTCTATTTCAGTACTGAGCCCCACCTGCCCTGCAGTATCCCCTGCTATGAGTGTGCCGAGACCCCTCCCACCCCCCATGATTCAAGTTTTGTTTTTATTTGATATACTGTCCTAGACACTGCACACTCCACAGAAACATCCCCTGCTATTCTAAAAATGAACCCTTCCCCCGCCAAATAGACCAAGCCCCCCTTCCCCCCACACCCAGCTCTATCCTGCCCTTAACACTACGACACTCCTGTACTAACCCCCAGCTTGGTGTTCAGAGGTATGACCTCGCACTGGCTCTGTCCCACCTACCTGCTCGTGAAGGTCAACCATGAATGGACTCTGCTGAGGAGGTGGTGCTGGCGGATGAAGCATTCGGGCCTGTGTGCTGCCCAGTGGAAAAGCTCGAGGTTCATCTACTGGGAAGTGTTGCTGAATCAAGGCTAAGTGTGCAAAGCTCTCATTCTGTGAGGCAAACAGGTTGTGCAGAGGTGTGTCCCGTCGTCCCCACTGATGCCTTATGGGAGGGCTGCAGCACCGTGCCAGAAAGAGACAGAAAATGATTTCATGAAAACTATCATCCTGATCAAGCAAGTACCAATCTGACAACAGAAAGAAAAACAAACATGCACACACATCCTAGGAGCTCCCCAGGGTCTGAATTTCCTTGCAGACGTGCACATCCCTGCTACTTAGCTTCAGAGGTGCAGGACAGCAAGGTCAGAGATGGGTAAACCAAATGCACACTTCCCTTAGAACAGAGTGTTAAAATAGGTCCAAACCACCCTGAGAATACACTACTTCCTATCCACCTGCTATGTCAGGATGCTGAAAACAGTCGCCTACTGGTCAGACCACTGATCAACCATGAAGGGAAAAAGATGGAGGGAAGACAAGAGAGAACATTCACGCAAGCACTGAATGTGGTGATGGAGACTATGGACCAGGGGAGATTCAGGGATGATCCATCCTAAAAGCCCTTTATAACCCCAGGTCTGCCCCCCCCTGCTCTAACACGGCCCCTCAGCTTCCCTGGGTGGGAGAAGGGGACACTGCTTCATCCACCATGATCTTTTGGAGCTGGGGTCCAAGCAGGGTTCCATACCTTCGCCTGAGGTGTGCAGGGGTGCTGCAGGGTCCCCCTGAGAATCTCCGCTGGTTAAAGGGAGTTGAGGGAGGCCGCCTATTCACTGCCAGTTCCCATGGTCGCATTGGTGACGTCTGAGAGGCGGAGGGGTGCTGGACCTCAGCTTCCGAGTACAGACCAGACACTGGTACTTCGGATCTGCCTGCCTTCGCTCTGTTGAGAATCAAAACCCAGTGAAACTCAACCCTAGATGGTAAGAGCCATCATTAGCTGGCTTTAGCCAAGCAGGCTCCAGAAGGCAGGAGCCTCAACACTTCCAACTCAGAAGAACTGTACAGCAGGCAGAGTGAACCACACAGACCTTACACAGAACTGGGCCACTTCCTTCAGCCTAAGAAGTTACTCCTGGCTGCAAGCTGTAGGGTTTCCAGAACAACAAACTGGATGAACACAGATGACCAAAAGGATCTGACCCTTCTGGCATGTGGCCACACCACTGGCAGCAGAAGACCCGATGCAGTGTTCCACCAAGTCCCTAACCCAAGACAGAGCTGAAGCAGTCCCAAAGCTGAACACGACCCTAAGCACAACACAACATGCACAGATACACAGAGCAGGCCTGAACGAAGCACCAAGGGCTCTGCCAATCCCTTTTTGCTCACCACACCCCCTTGCTGGACACTGCAGTCCACAAGCGCAGCCTCCGATTCCTGTGTGTGCAAAACACCAATATTAAGCCATCTGAACAGCGCAGGCAGCAGTTATACCATGGCAGCCTTGTCTAGTGCTCCTTACAACTCTCAAATGCAGCCCTGAATCCATATCACAGTGACAGTGAGGGAGAGGTGACATTAGGGTCTGCCCTAAAGAACTAAAATTGTTCCATGTTTTTGGGGGACCCGAGAACACTTGTCCACATTCTTCAAGACTGGTGATTTCCTTGCAGAACTCCACCCGGCATCTTTTCTGCCCCAATTTCTCAACTGGGGGAGGAGCTCAGATCCTCCCACACTGCCTCCTCCATAGTGCATTCATTCACTCTTATTGTGAGAGACCTAATCTCCTTCTCTGGCAAGATTCGGGAGAGCCCTGGGAGACTTCGGGCTGGTCAGTGCACACCTACTGCCTCTTCAGCTCATACCTGTTCAATTTACCAACTGATACGTTACTGCACAGAGGAATGAGACATGAAGCTCTTGTGCTCATGTGCGCGCTCTTGTCCATGTCAGCCAGCGAGCAATAACTGTGAATTTAGAGCAGACATGAGACTGAAGATAGGGAGCAGACAGACACCAGCAGCCAGAAGGCAGCTCAAAGTACAGCCCTCCCCTCCAGCAAATCCCAGACAAGCACTTTTTGGCACAGTGGTGGAAAGAGGGAGGCCAGCAGTCACCCTCTCTTCACATAGCTCAGCCATTCTGTATTGGGGAAGGGGGAGGGGGAGTTTGGCGGAGCATCTGCCTTACTTACCATCATAAGGATATTCTAGTAGCCACAGAGACTAACTTCTCAGAAGCCGCAGTTTACATCACCCTCTTGCTATCTGCCCCTTTCCCACAGGGAAGCTAAGACGTTGCAGGAGAACCATGCCAGTGCTGCATTTATCTTAGAAGATGTTCCAGCTCCCACAAACCTACTAGTTCCAAAGACGAGCTGGTATCTGGGCCTGGAGTAGCCAGCCCTAGGGCATCTCTAGCTCAGAACAAGTTTCTCCCCTTATTCTCTTTTACCTGACAATGCTTTTTTTTTATTATTTTAGACTTACAAACCACTCACCCCTCTACACAAATGTGGGTTGCATTTGCTTAATACCACGAGGCACCAAGTAAGGGGGCAGTGCATCACACCACAATCACCGTAAAGGGTGGTTAAAGAACAGAAAAGAGAAAGAATAAAGGCAGGAGAAGCTTAGAGGGTGTACTTCCCTCTTTCTGAGCTTGCAGACAGGGCTCTCGCAGGGGTTCTACCATAAGAAACCTCCGTGCCCCATCTTAGAAACATCACCTAAATAATGTCAGTGTGGGGGCTCCGGGTGGTAACAGCATGCAGTTTCTGAACAAATGTACAGATGAATTAGTCTGCAGATAAAGGTAATACATAGAAATAAAACCAAAGCAAAAAAAGATTATTAAGTGAGACCTTTTATACCCCTTTTACGAACACATAGCAGTGGCAGTAAGTGCTCTGACGCTGATAGGAATTCTGCCCGCGCTAAAAGCCGCACTATGCGTTCGTAAATGAGGGGGTTATTGAATTTACGGTTATACAACTAAGGCCCCCTTTTATCAAGCTGCGTTAGGATTTTTTACCGCCGGCCGCCGCAGTAAAAGCAATTCTATGAGCTTCTCAGCTTTTACCGCAGTAGCTGGTGATGAAAAATCCTAACGCGGCTTCAGTGTGTCCAAAATGAGCAAACTGCAGGCTGTGTTTATTAAACCAAGTATAAAATGCGGTAACTATTGTCACCCTCTTTTTTTTACAAAACCTGTGACCCGACATGGTCCGTGTTTCGGAGAACACGCCTTCTTCAGGGGTCCATTAGTTGTAAGGGTTAGAACAAACCACAATAAAAATTGGTAATAAGCAAAGCGCCTGTGTTAAAGCAATCAATGCGATCCACATGTACACCGCAAACGCGAGATGCTCCAAAATGAGCAAAACTTGACAAATTCTAGGTGCAAAAAAGCACCAGCAAAATGCTTCCAAGTCCCACATGCCAGGAATGAGCTTTGGAACGTCCGCTGCCCATTGTTGCCACTGACCAATCCCAGGGCCGCCTCTGACAATGCCCCGTGACGTCACAATGCCACTGGCCGTCACCCACGGAGCCGAGACGTTCTCGAGCCGCTGGCGCGCGCCGCCCGCCAGGCCTCGAGCGCCGCCCGGCATGTGCTGGGCGGGAGACAACAAAGGCGAGGGCGCAGGCCCAGCCACAACAAAGGCCGCCGCTCAGCACGTGCGGCCCCGCGTTTACCTGGCCGCCCGGACTCAGCTCTCCGGGGCAGGGTCTCTCGCCCTGCCCCCTCCGCTCCTCGGTGCGGCAGGGCCGGCCTGCGAGCCCGCTTACGGCCCCTTTAAGAAGCGGCAGGGCCGCGGCCGAGCCCGACAGAACGACTCATTTGAATTCACAACATTCGGCGGCGCGGCGCTCCCGACGTACGCGTGCGGGCGCGCGCACGCAGGCAGGAGCCAGCCGAAGGGCGCCGCCCAGCTCTGACCCCGCCCCTCCGGCTGAGCGCACGCGCCCAAAGGCCGGCGCTTTCATGAATGAGCGAGGCTCCGCCCCCCAAGCGGCACGTGAAAGGCCAGCGTAGCTTCTCTTGAGGCAATCGATTATTCCCGCCCAGTAAATTGTCTGATTTGAAAACCACAAACCATAGGCAGCCCAATTCTGTTTGATTTGGGGGGGGGGGGGGGACTCTCAGGAGCTCCGCCCTAGCCGAATCCTGCAGCACCTCCTTTACATATTTGGGCAGCCAATGAGCAGGCCTGCCCCTGGAAGTAGACGGAAGGGTGGGAGGGCACCAATTGGGGGTGGAGGCCATGGCCCCTGTGGCTTCCCCCCTTCTGGCGTTTGCGGAGGAAATCCCATCCGATCAGTCACTGGAGACACCCACGCAGAATACGCCACGGAAAGAGGCATGAATATGTGCTTTAGGAGCGCATCATAGGCGCATGTCATGAGGGGAGGGAAGGGGGCAAAATGTGAAAACAGTTTTTTACACTGCTTCAGCGGGACAAATGCTCCCCCCCCCACACACAAAAAAAATGATGAATTTCTACCTCACGTGCAATGCACAACACACGCGGCTCAGACGCACCTTCAACACGCACCCTTAAGGGAAGAGGTAAAATGCGGACCTCGCGGATCTAAACCCGCACGTCCTTAAAAATCTGAGGACCTTGCCGCTTGTAGTTAGTTTCTGGCTCTGACAGACCTCGGTGACAATTTAGCGCTGACGGATCCGTCTCAGCATAGGGAGGGAAAGTATTAGGATCCGTCAGCGCTAAAATGTCACCGAGGTCTGTCAGAGCCAGAGACTAGTGCTGGAGCGGCTCTAAAACGAATCCTTTCAACTGGTTTCCTGCAGCCCCAGTAAATTTAAAAATCTGAGATCCGCGGTTCTGACCTCGGTGACAATTTAGCACTGACGGATCCTAATACTTTCCCCTCCCTTTGCTGAGACGGATCCGTCAGCGCTAAATTGTCACCGAGGTCTGTCAGAGCCAGAAACTAACTTCTAGCGGCACGGACCTCAGAATTTTAAGGACGTGCGGGTTTAGAATCGTGAGGTCCGCGTTTTACCCCTTCCCCACAGTTAAGCCGCCTCTTTAACACTACCGGCATCCCCGACCAGCCAGTAATTTTGAAGCGTTAAAAGTCAGCGCTTCATTTTGTGCAGCAACAGGTGATGTCAGAGCATCCCTCAGTGCTCATTTTAATATTAATGACCTCATTGTACTACATTTACATAGCAGAGTCAGAAAAAGACCGCAGTAAGCCATTATGTGCATTGGTAGGTAAAATACTTTGACACTGAATCAGTAAACTGGTTTAGCATCGATCATTAAATGCATGGTAGGTTTAGAACATCGGGACGCAGGATTTTAGGGCAGGGGAACAGCACGTTCGGTTTAATGAAACAAACTTTAAATTTATTAGGAGGCTATTTGCAGAGGCAAATGAAGTAACCAAGAGTAACTTCCTTAAAAAGAAGTCGTTCGCCAGAAAACTCTGAGGCCTCTCCAGCTTCTACTGCCTACTGCAATTCCCACTTGTGACTCTGGGCAAGTCACTTATACTCTTTATTGCCCCAGGTACCAAATATATTCACCTATATCTATATAATATAAACTGCTTTCATTGTAAGCACAGAAAGGCGGTATATCAAATCCCATCCCTTGCTTTGGCTCCTTTGCCTAGGCTGCTACAGTCCCTTGCTCATCCTCCCCAGCCTCTGGTCTTCTGTGTGATGCAGCCGTTTCTCTTGGCTCCTCCCCTGTCTGCTGTAGTCACCAGGTCAACCATCTCCTGGCTTCTAATTGTTTAAGTGAATGATATATATATATATTTTTACAGTATTTCATTCCTTTGAGTAAGGGTGCCGGTCAGAACCTATCACGGACCCACACATTGCATTACCAGCTGATCCACTCAATGTAACTAACTATAATATATTGAGAAGGGACATATCATCATTATTACACATGCAATTCTTTATAACTAATAGAATCAGTGCATTATTTTGTGACAGGAACGAGTATAAGTGTTGCAGGACTGCCCTTGGTTGTGGTGTGTTCTGTGCTAATCACATAACTACTTTTCCATTGTGTCCTTCAATTCATGTGCCCTGTCTTTTCATTAAACAAAACATGATGAAAAATTGTTATGCATAAAAATGCACTCATGAATTTAGGACTATGGTCTCAGATCATGCCATTTATCTATACGTACAGGAAGTATCTGCAAACTGCTTCTCTTTCATAAGGAGACACTGGTCAAAAGATGAAATACCAGCAAGAAAGACCATCTGCCAGATATCAAATGTTCAAACAGGACTGACTTTTGCTGTTGCTAATATCAGGTGATGTGATGTTATTAGGTTTCGTTTTGTTATGTATTTATTTACGCACTTACAAAGCTTATAACTTGCTAAACTGCTATGGGTCGAGGGACAAGCAAACATTTACAATGCACAAAAATATAATAACAGAGAAACTCAGAAAAAACTGATGGGCATTAAATAAAGGCTATCAAAATAAGGAATTGTAAATAAATAGGTTTTCGGAAACCTACAAAAATCATCAATGTCATCTGCATTACGTAATGCGACTGATAGTGTGTTCCACAGGGGAAGTGAGTTACAGGTAAAGAAGGGTCATGGCATGAGCTAGACTAACCGACATACCTGACAAGGAGGAGGAGTTCAGGCCTGTGTTTCTGGGCATAATTCACTAATCCTATAAATATTACACAAGAGACGGTGTACTTCAGCTGTTAATGATATACAGTATCTAGTGTAGCTGCCAGCTAAAGGACCAACTGTCATTGGCACAGTAATCAGAGCTATTTATAGGAACTGGTCTCTAATCCTCGTCAATATTTGTCCAGGGGATAACTAGTATCTTCTTCAGGGAGGGTGGACGTGCCTCCATCCTTAGGACACATCTGCTGCTATTGGGTTCAGTTTTACGAAGACATCGAGGGAGAGGTCCTCTCAGAGGGGGGATTCCTAGAAAAGGCTCAAAGCATATCCCAGGTCCAGTCCCTCAGTTATTGGGCTCCATAATCCATACCTTGGAAATCCGGAGGCATTGGGTATAAAACCTGATCCCTGATTGGCTGCTAGTGATGTCATAAACATGTCACTCATCTCCAGTAAAGGCAAAGGCACGCCCTCTCTGTTACGTTGCATTTCCATCAACAGCAAATCCAAGAAGCTGAACTTGGGGGGGGGAGGTGAGGGTTTAATGATGTCTATGGCAGGCTGCACATGAAATACATTTGCTTTGAAAAGAGGGCAGGGAATGCATTGATGATTACAATGGTAGATATTTAGGGAGATGCTGTTTAGAGCAGGCTTGTTATTTTGGAGTACTGATGCTGCTTAGAACAGGTGTCTTTTTTTTGGAGGTGGGGGAGGGGAGGGGATTAAAAAATGCTACTTGTAACCTGCCTGTATTCATGACTTAGGTTGGATAACCAGAAACAAATAGCACACATAATAACCACCATAACATGTTTCATTATCAATATTTCAGGGGGGAATGATAATTGGGGGTGCAGTCCTTCCTACATCCCTCCTGGTTTCTCTGTGACAGTTTAAGATTATGAAATCCCACCCTGGCCAGAACAGCAGCACTTCTTGGTGGGAGAGCAACTTGTGAAAAGTGTGAGCCAAGCATAAGCTTTCCTTTAAGCTTCCTTTATCATCAGTAACAGTTCATCGAGGCTTTGCAACCCGAGAAATATCTCAGCAGTGCTGCAGCTGCAGAAAGTTAACCAGAAACATAGAAATATGATGGCCCATCCAGTCTGCCCATCCGCAGTAACCATTATCTCTTTCTCTCTCCGAGATCCCACGTGCCTATCCCAGGCCCTTTTGAATTTAGACACAGTCTCGGTCTCCACCACCTCTTCCGGGAGATCGTTCCATGCATCTACCACCCTTAGATTACTCCAGAGCCTATCACCTCTTAACTTAGCCTTAACCTCTTAGCTATCCTTTTCATAACCTCTAATTTCTTATTATGTCCTTCCCTCATTTATTGAATTTACCTGTAATCCGTGCCGAGCTCTATCTTTATGGAGATGATGCGGGTATACAAACTTAAGGTTTAGTTTAGTTTACCTTCATCCTATGCCCTCATTCAAATGAAAGAGACTCAACTCATGTGCATTTACATTACGTAGGTATTTAAACGTCTCTATCATATCCCCTCTCTCGCCTTTCCTCCAAAGTCTACAGATTGAGATCTTTAAGTCTGTCCCCATATGCCTTATGATGGAGACCACACTCCATTTTAGTAGCCTTCCTCTGGACCCACTCCATCCATTTGGCTTTCTCTTACCCCACGCTGACCTCAAACCCTACCACTGATGCTTCCTCTTGAGCCCCCACCCCCCCCCAACACACTTTTACTACATGTCTCGTCTAGTAATTTCAAAGAAAAACATCCCATTGTATCTGTTCACTTGCTGTGACCTTGTGTCTTTCCTGTTTTTATTCATAAATTCATCTACTTTCTCTTATCTCCCTCTGGGTCCTATCCCCTGTTTTATGTCTCTGCTATTTTCCCCTCACTTCTCCCTCTATACATCTCCTTTCCCTTGTTTAAAAGCAGACTGAAATCCCACCTTCAATCCATAACCCTACTCCTCACTGCCCACCAACCCAGCCAGCAGATTAATAATTCCCCTTAACTGTATCCATGACATCCTGTTTGTCTATCTTGTCTGTTTAAATTGTAAGCTCTTTGGAGCAGGGACTGTCTTTTTTGTGACTCTGTACAGAGCTGCGTACATCTGGTAGTGCTATAGAAATAATTCATAGTAGTAGTAGTAGTAGTAGTAGTAGTAGTGTGAAGAGATTCAGTCTTTGGGAAGCAGAGCTGAGATTGTGATGTCATAATGCCTCATTCCACCAATAAGAGCCAGCCTCATCAGTGATGTCACAATGGCTTGATTGTCCTGTACTCCCCTCTGTCCTCCAACCCAGCCAGAAGATTAACCCTTCCCCTTAACTCTATGCATGACATCCTGTTTGTCTGTTTAGATTGTAAGCTCTTTCAAGCAGGGACTGTCTCCTTCGTGACTGTACAGCGCTGCGTATGTCTGGTAGTGCATAGTAGTAATACTGTTTTGCTTTGATTTGCTACCCCAGACATCCACCTAGTCTACCTAATCTTCAAAATCACTGAGCTCTGGAACAACCTTACCTCCCCTCTTCGGAACTTGAGCTCTCTCCAAGTTTTCCGCAAACATCTGAAAACCTGGCTTTTCTCAAAAAATGTAAGTCTCCCTCCAACTTAGGAATCAAGGAAACTCTTATCTCTTGGCATCCCAAGTCCTCTAAATTTTCTTCACACTTCTACCTCTAACCCTCTGTTGTAGTTCCTTCCTATTTCGCCTACTGTAAATCACGTCGAGCTCTACGAACGTGGAGATGATGCGGTATACAAACCTAAGGATTAGATTAGATTAATGGTTAAACCGACACTGTCCCCCTCCCCCCTTCTGTCTCTCCCTCATATGTTTCTGCTTTTCCGTGTCTTCTCTTCAGTCTATTTTTCCTTCTGAGTCTGCTCCTGCTCTCTCTTCCTTCTTGCCTATCGCAATCAGCTGTCTTTCATGTCCCTAGCCCCCTCCCCCCAAAAACTTGACAATGAAACTCAACCTTCAAGATTGTTTATATTCTCGCTCATGTGTTTCTACTCCCTCTCCCCGTGTGAATCTGTCCTTGTGCTTTTCTGTTCTCTCCTCCAGATGTATCTCGGTTTCAGTTCTTTTCCGTTTTCTCTCTTCCTTCTCTTAGGCTCTTCCTGGCTTTTTCATGAGATTCTTGGTGCCTCCTTAAAAAGGAGAAAGTGGCCTACTGGTTAGAGCAGTGGTTCCCAACCCTGTCCTGGAGGATCACCAGGCCAGTCGGGTTTTCAGGATAGCCCTAATGAATATGCATGAAGCAGATCTGCATGCCTGACACTTCTATTATATGCAGATCTCTCTCATGCATATTCATTAGGGCTAGCCTGAAAACCTGACTTGCCTGGTGGTCCTCCAGGACAGGGTTGGGAACCACTGGGTTAGAGCACCAGCAAAGTCAGAGTTCAAATCCTACACTGTCACAGAATTTATGTCCCACTACCTCAGGTAGCCATTTGGGTAAATGCACTGAAGCCCTTTCAATCCCTGTGGGCTTAGGTGTATTTGCCACGCCAGCTTGATAAACGAGGATGTAGGATTGTAAGCTTTTGGGGGAGAGATTTTTGGGATTTATTAAGAAAGAGATTCACCCAAGGTGATTCAAGAGAGCATCCGCTAAAAATCAGGGGCGGGAAGTTTCATGGCAACATCAGGAAGTATTTCTTCACCGAAAGAGTGGTTGACAATTGGAATGAGCTTCCAGTTCAGGTGATCGAGGCCAGCAGCGTGTCAGATTTAAAAAACAGATGGGATGCCCAGGTCGGATCTCTAGGAGGGTAGAGTTAAGGGGATGGGTCATCAGAGCACGATATCTCAAAGGGTAGCTAGGAGGGAGGTTCAATAGAGTGGGCAGACTTGATGGGCCTTGGCCCTTTTCTGCCGTCACTTTTCTATGTTTCTATGTTTAACGTAAAATTAGAGTACACATGAATACATATCACCATTGTACAGTGCTGTGTACATCAAGTCCTGGCCTAAGACCTAAGTTTAAGTTTGGACTTCGAAAACGCAAAAACGGAAGAGGTTGAATTTTGTGGGCTTCCCTTCCTCTTCAAACCACGGAGTTAAGCCCACTTGAATTATTATCGGAGCAGGAGATATTTATTGCCAGTGTTACTCCTCAGAGGTTGGGCTAAGGAAAGACTCAGACAAGAGGTGAGATTTCTCAGCAATAGCCAGGATGCATTCAAGGGGTGAGCATGTGATTTTCCATTATTTTAAGTTTAGGTTAATCAGAAGGGGGAAGAGGTAAAACGTGGACCTCGCGGATCTAAAACCGCACGTCCTTAAAAATCTGAGGTCCGTGTCCCTGCCACTCATAATTTCTGTCTCTTACAGACCTCGATGAGATTTTAGCGCTGACGGATCCATCTCAGCATAGGGAGGGAAAAGTATTAGGACCCGTCAGTGCTAAAATCTCATCGAGGTCTGTCAGAGCCAGAGACTAGTGCTGGAGCGGCAGAGCAGAAGTCAAGAGAGCGGGGACATAGGTTTCGGACGTGCGCTATGGAAAAGAAGTCTCCGAACTCCAGCACGAGCCTCTGGCTCTGACAGACCTCGATGACGGATCCTAATACTTTTCCCTCTCTATGCTGAGACGGATCCGTCAACGCTAAAATCTCATCAAGGTCTGTAAGAGACAGAAACTACGAGTGGTACAGACACGGACCTCAGATTTTTAAGAACGTGCGGTTTTAGATCCGTCAGGTCCGCGTTTTACCCCTTCCCATCAGAAGGACGTAGTCATAGCTTTAACCCCGTGTATCGCAAACTGTGTGCTGCGAGATGCCGGCGAAAGCGCCTCTCCTTCCCTTCCAGCACCCCCCACTGGTGGCTCAGGGGCACGCATGTGCGGACATTGATGTGATGATGATGTCATGCATGCTTATGACATCATCTTGTCGACATCTACGCACTTCCGGATGCTTCAAGCCGCAGCCACTGCGTTTAGTTTGCAAGACACTGCTTTAACCCTTTCAGGACCATAAGGATCGTAGGCCAATTTTTGTGGTTTTGACGACATTTTTATGGTAAAAAGGGCTTGCAGATGCCAAAAAATTGATTTTTTTTTGTGAAATATCATTATTTTTAAGGGCTTATGGACAGTGTGGCAAGTGAATCTTCTCGTCAATCTGGCAACGACGCTAATGAATGAATGTCGGAACCAGTTTGTTTACATAAAGGCAGTATCCTATGGAATCCGTACATATCAAATTTAGAACTGTAGACTATCCCAATCAAAATTTATAGGATTTTAAAGTTATGGGACAAATATGTCCCTTGGTCCTGAAAGGGCTACCCAAACTATAAGAAGCTAAGACTAGCCTTACTAGGTCAGACCAATGGTCCATTTAGCCGGTGGCTAGTGAGTGGCAATATCTGAAAGTTTCATGTCTACACTTCCTTGGCCAAGTGCATTTCATTGGGGACAGCATGAAAAAGGCATCCAGCCAAAGAACAATCCCTTGCCTGGCTCTTGCAGCCCTCCTGTGCCCTTTAGGGGAACATCTGCCAACAGCTGGGCCCTTCTAGCGTGCTAAAACCGCCCGATCTCCCATGCGAGGTGGGGGGGGGGCCCGCCGGCCGGGCCCTGCCGCCGCCTTACCTCGGCCGATCAGCGGGATCGGAGCCTCTCGGAGCCCGGCAGCGCCTTCTCCTCCTCCGGCCGCCGCAATGGAAGCGTCCGCGGCTGGGCTGCCACCATCTGCGCTCGGGAGCGGGGAAGCAGCGCCCCCAGCCCCGGCCGAGGCCGTCGGGGGGACGGCAGAGAGCCGGGGCGGGGGAGGGGTCCGCATGCTGACCCTACCGGGCACCGCGAGGCCCGGCTGGGAGAGCTCTCGGGCCCCGGAGCACCCCTGGGAGTCGGTGGCCGTAGCACTGGGAGAGAAGGGAGGGTCGGAGACGGCAAGAGACAGCCTGCAAAGGGCATCTGATCAGGGGGAGAGGGTCCTTAACCCCATGCTTTTGATAAAGGTGGCAAAAGGTCTCCACATATGAAACTGGTATCTACGTCATCACCAGTTAGATCTCATGAATACCACTGATAACATCTGGTCATGGAACCATTAAGAGGGGAGATTTGTCCAGATATAACCACTGCAACACTTGGCATCTAGTCCCCTGGTCTTCACTCTCAGTTTTCAGGGTTGCCAATGCAGGAGAGAGATTTGCATGAATATTGCTGGTCCATTGACCAGAGTATCCTGGAGAGGCGATAGAACTTCAGTGCTGAGGCTTTAATTAAAGGAAGAGCAAGAAAAGCAAATTGAGTCCAGTGGCATTTACATAAAGTAAGGGTTAAGCGCTTACATGAACAGATCTAGCACTTTCCCAGTGGCCAGAGAACTTTTATCTATAGAACTGCAGAAACTGGAGCAAGTGGTGTTATTTAAATGTTATTTAACATTCCAGAGCTGAGATTGTGATGTCGGAATGAGGCATTATGACATCACAGTCTCAGCTCTGGAATGTTGCTACTCTTTGGGTTTCTGTCTGGTACTTGTGACCTGGGTTGAAAAATGATACTGGGCTTGATGGACCTTCGGTCTATCCCAGTATGGCAACTCTTAAGTTTTTATAAGAGCCAAGTATGGAAAAATCAAGCCATTGTGACATCACCGCTGAGATTGGCTCTTAGGCATTGGTGGAATGAGGCTTTATGACATCACAATCTCAGCTCTGGAATGTTGCTACTCTTTGGGTTTCTGCCTGGTACAGGATGCTGGGCTTGATGGACCTTTGGTCTGTTCCAATATGGCAAGTGCTTTGATATGGCCCACTTGTCCAGAATGACACATTTTTCTACTAGAAAAGATATTAGCAAGGAAGGTAAGAACCTAATCTCTCTCTCTCTCTCTTTTTTCTTTAACCAATTTGAGTTCAAAGCGGCTAACAAGAAAAGATAGCGGAATAACCGTCAGGAATTCTATAAAATCTATATCTAGATAACTCACAATACAAATTTCCCAAATAAAAAAATAGCAATTTCTGAAACAAATAAGTTGGTTTCTTGTCTTAAAGCAGACATGTCAAACTCTGGCCTGCGGGGTATTGAAATTTGGCCCATTTAAAATCTTCCCCAAAGCTGGCCCGCCGGTACAAGCCCTGCATCATTTGTAGGTTCACGCGGCCTGCAGAGGATCGCTGGTCGGCAGTAGCAATCCTTGCAGGCCGCCGTATCCTCAGCTGCACGCTCTCTCTAGTGCGGTCCCACCCCTCCTCTGACGTACGGGAGTGCAGGCGGGACCGAGCCAGAGGGAGCGGGCAGCTGAGGCTACGGCGGCCTGCTAGGACCGCTACTGTCACCCAGCGATCCTCTGCAGGCCGCGTGTGAACCTGCAGAGTCAGGTTCCAAGCAGACCTGCAGCTGAGGAAAGTTATTTGGGGGGTTTCCTAAAGGGAAGGCGAGAGATCAAGGAGGCCCACATTCCAGGGAGCAGTTTTTATTATTTCAACACCCACCGGTCTGCATGCTTCGCAACCTTCTCTGCCCTTATCCCCACCCCTACTCCCTTGCTCCCAGGCCCCTTCAGCTATATTATTGAATAATAATGCACAATATCCTTTCATCCACCCCCACCTCAATACACAAAATCAGAACAGACTTCCTAATCCAAAATTTGACCCCCATGCCTGTCTAGGACCTAAAAGAGAGAGGAAAAGCCTTTTTTATTTATTTTGGTTTTGTTTTTTTGGTTTTTTTTAATTCTTTATTCATTTTTATAAGTTGCATCAAGTATAACAAAAAGTAACATCATTTTTACTTAAATATATCACTTGAAATTCTATAATTAATCATACTCAATATATTTTATCCTATTCCTTCCCAACTCTTCAATATATCATAACACACATATCATATAATAAAGGCTTTCCTTTTATTCAAAGCACCTAGTGAAAATTCAAAAAACTTACCCCCCCCTCCCTATTATTTCATTTGTACTAACCAGGGAAATGATATTTATTCATTGTAATAATTTGTTAATGGCCCCCACACATCTTGAAATTTATTAAAATTTCCTTTCTGAAGAGCTAATGTTCTTTCCATTTTATAAATATGACACACTGAATTCCACCAAAAACTATAGTTGAATCTACTCCATGTTATTTGTTGGATGGCGATTCCTGTTAAAATAAGGAAGAGTTTATTATTTTTGGAAGATATTTGGTTCATATTTGTTTACATCACAGAGCCAGTGTGGGGTTGGAGAGGTTGTATACTTCTGCTAAGACTAAGGGGTCTTTTTATTAAGGTGCGCGATAAATTGGTTAATAAAAGGACCCCCTAAGTATCTAAAAAAAAAAAAAAAAAATTGGCCCATGACTTAGCCTTTTTTTCAGATTTCGACCCCTTATGTGTCTTAGAGAAAGTGGAAGAGAATTCCATGTAGACACTGCCTGATGGATTTAATAGAAGGAAGCTTAATTAAAAAAGTCTCTGCCTCCCTATTCCCTGAAGCCATTGAAAATATGTATAGAAATAAGAGGGCAAATCCTAGTACTACAACTTAAAGGCAAAAACAAAGTTTATCATTGGGAACCAGTCGGCCCACTGGACCATCAGTTCTCAGTTTTCCACAGAGCCGACAAGCTGTCGTCGGTTTCTCCACAAATCTTTATGTGTCTTTCCGTTTTCATTTAATTGTACTTTTCTTTGTAAGTCTTCATTTTTCTTGGGTTTTAAGTCATTCCCTCAAATTTGGCTCAATTTTCTTCATTTTTAGCCATCAGGCCACTTCGTGACCTTTGTTGCTCCAGGGAGCATCAACAGTTTTTGGCACACTTTTCACTCAAGCTTCCCGGGCCATCGAACCTTTCGATTTCATGTTGGACCTTTTTCTCTCCATGGCAAAGAGGGTGCCGAACGGCTTCAAGAAATATACTCAATATAATTGGACCATTTCAGACTCTGACACCAATAATTGCTGTGTTAAGTGTCTCGGTCTTAACCCTCAGGACTTTTGTTGTGACCTCTGTCTACGTATGTAAAAGGAACACTTAAAGTGATCAAGAAGTGAGCACAGGCTCCATGAGGCTCATATCCAGCTTTTAAAAAAAGTCAAATATAAAAGACATTATGATTATTTGGGAGCTAAAATCTGGAATGACCTACCGGCTGGAATTAGATCTAGTCCTACTCACTGCTCTTTTCACAAATTGCTCAAAACCTGCTTCTGTGAGAAATGGCAAAAAACAAAAGGAATTGACCCCAAAATATCCACAAAGAAGAAAATCCAGAGAAAACCAAAAAAAACTCTGTGGAGTGATGATGTTCCACATAAAAGCCTTAAAGGCAAATGCAAGCAGTGAACATAAACATAAGAAATGCCTGCACCGGATCAGACCATGGGTCCATCTAGTCCGTCAATCCGCACACGCGGAGGCCCAGCCAGGTCTACCCTGGCGAATACCTTAGTTACTCAATGTGTCTTTCAAGAAGATATGCATCCAACTTGCCCTTAAATCCTGGAATGGTGGTTTCCTCCACAACCTCTTCCGGGAGAGCGTTCCAGGCATTCACCACTCGCTGTGTGAAGCAGAACTTTCTGACATTTGTCCTGACCCTGTCTCCCCACAGCTTCAGTCCATGACCTCTTATCCGAGTCACCTGCGACAATGTGAATAAAGGTGTTTCCTGTTCTATTTTGTCGAATCTTTTCAGTATTTTAAAAATCTCGATCAGATCCCCTCGCAGTCTCCTCTTCTCGAGGGTGAAAAGCCCCAGTTTTCTGAGGCGATCTTTGTAGCTCAAATTCTCCATACCTTTTACTAGCTTCATCGCTCGCCTCTGCACCCTCTCTAGTAGTATTATATCCTTCTTTAGATAGGGAGACCAATGTTGGACACAGTATTCCAAGTGTGGTCTCACCATCGCTCTGTATAACGGCATTATTACATCCTCAGATCTACTCATGATACCCTTCTTTATCATGCCAAACATCCTGTTTGCTTTTTTTGCCGCCGCTGCACATTAAGCCGACAGCTTCAGGGACCTGTCTATCATTACCCCCAGGTCCCTTTCTTGTTCGCTTTTGCCCAAAGTTGCATCAAATAAGGTATTCTGGTGCTCCTTGTTTTTCCTGCCCAGGTGCATCACTTCCGGCTCACCACATAATTGTTTCCCACATATTCACCTTTATAGGACCCCCAGGGATCCCTGAAGAAGACTTTTTGTCGAAACGCGGACCGTGTTGGGTCCTGTATCCCTAGAGAACTAGGTCCTTTAAGGCTCTTATGTGGATGGAATTATTTTATGTGGATGATTTCAGTGGACCTTTGGAACTTTGACACTTTCAAATAAAGTCCATTTAGGAACATCGTCACTCCACAGAGCTTTTTTGGTTTTTTCTGTGAGAAATGGGCCTTGCTCAACACGTAATGCCTTATAATGCTGCCTTTCATTTCTAGATTTTTGTCCTTACTTACTCTTTGTTCTTAATTTACCTCCCCCCCCCCCCTTTTGCAAAACCATGTATGAGGTTTTTAGTGCCAGTCGGTGCTGCTCTGACAATTCTATGACCACTGGAATAGCGCAGAGCATTCAGCCCGCCAGCCAACACTAAAACCTCTTTCTTGGTTTTGTAAAAAGGGGGAGGGGGTTAGTCTTTGTAAGCTTTGTGTAAATTATTGTAAACCGCTTTCAATCCATATGTATTAGGACAGCTCTTGTATCCAATAAAGGCAGAACACATTATTGAATAACTAGAAGTTTAGATGACAATAAGACTGAGAGTTATGTTTAAATTATTTGTGTGTGTGATATTTTAAACTTCAGTTTGTTTAAACGTGATGTCTTTTAATCTTCTATTGTCTATTTAATAACCGTGAACATGTGTTTATATTTTGTGATCTGCTAAGAATTTCAGATTGTATAGAATAGACATTTTTTCAATAAAATAAATAATAAAGTTTTTTTGATTTTATTTTTTTTTTTACTTCCATTTTATTTATTTAAAACTAGCTCTACTGCCTTTAACTGAGCAGAGCAAAGCAGTTTGCAATCTAATCAAATAAAAGCAAGAACCGGAAATACAAAACAGTCATTTAGGGCTTTATGATGGGAAACGTGTCTGCTGAAATTTCCATCACCAAAGCATCACAAAACCATAGCAACAGCTTCAGCAAATGAGCACAAAGCACCACCTGTTGGTGAACAGAAGGTAGTGCTACTCTGCATCATTCTAGACTGCAGCATTCACGGTTAGTCAAAGCATCAGCAGTACAAACCAAAAGTGAACACATCCCTGTACATATTATGCAATGGAGATAGATCCATACATTTGCATCCTCTGGGGTGCTCTGCACTGGTGTTGAGACCCACACACTCTGCCTTGTGTACCAGCCTTCCAACTGTTTGGTTTCAAGAGATTTCACTGTCACTCAGCAATCAGATCGAAACCTCCCTGATCCCCTTTATATCATAGATTGAAGGAAACCACTTTTGGATGTGAACATGTCTCATGAACTTAGGATAGTGATGCTGTAGTGTATGAAGCTTAGTGCTAGGTCCTGCCCCAGGTTAGGAAATCCTGAAGCCCATTTGCAATGGTGAACGCTAGAAGGATGCTAGGGCGCATAGGGAGAGGTATGGCCAGTAGGAAAAAGGAGGTATTAATGCCCCTGTATAAGACTTTGGTGAGACCTCATTTAGAATATTGTGTACAATTCTGAAGACCGTACCTTCAGAAAGATGTACAGGATGGAGATGGTCCAGAGGAAGGCTACTAAAATGATGTGTGGTCTTCATCATAAGGCTCCAGACTTAAAGATCTCAATCTGTATCTTTTGGAGGAAAGACAAGAGAGGGGAGATATGATAGAGACATTTAAATTCTGAATTAATTACAATGTTATCAGCCCATAGAAATGCATAATTAATGATACAGTGAAGAAAATGCCTCAAGCCTTTTTGTGCCATGATTTGACCCAAAGGACTGAATCAGAGGGTAGAGTGGTGTGCTTTTTATTGACAAGAGATGACATAATTGATTGATGATGATGTCAATTCACCAGAAGTAAGAATGCCGGATGTGAAGTAACTGAGGCTATTAAAATCCAGGCGCATCTTGGGGCAGACAGTGCACAGAGTTGGGGTTTGAGCACAAACAAGGACCTTGCTGGAACATTTCACAGTGAATGGTGTTTGGAGCTGAGGTCGGACTGTTTAGTGATAAAGGAGATGCCAGCGCTTTAAGTTAAGTGGCAATATTTTTTTTTTTATTCAACTTTTCCCTTTTTGAAAGCTACATTTTGAAAGTGGAGGTTTTTTCCCTATGATAAAAAGTGAGCGGCTAGAAATCTGTGTTGATTACCAACTCTGATTAAAAGGCTTCAGGCTTTTTCTCCAATGTATTATTAAATGTGCATTTCTGTGGCACACCCACCGCTGGCTGATAATATTGTAATTAATTAAGAACATAGAGTTGTTATCAACTTGTTATTACTTGAGAGACATGTAAATACCTACGTGGTATAAATACGCAAGAGTCGAGTCTCATTTGAAAGGAAGCTCTGGAATGAGAGGGCATAGGGTGAAGTTAATCAAATCTAATGTTTGTGCATCACGAACACCTAAACAGGCTCTAAGCGACAGAAGAAGGAAAGGGAAGGGAGGGTAAAGCTGGAGAGAGAAGAGGAAGGAGCACAGGACAGAAGATCCCAATCGTATTAAGTGAAAGGACAGGTGTGTGAGGCAAACTTTGAGGAATTAGTTGTCAAAGAGTGAGGTTTTCGGGTGTAGGCTCCGGAGTAATCTAAGGAAATACTTTTGCATAGAAAGGGTGGTGGATGTGTGGAACAGTCTCCCAGAAGAGGTGGTGGAGACAGAGACTGTGTCTGAATTCAAGAAAGCCTGGGATAGGCACGTGGGATCTCTCGGAGAGAGAAAGTGATAATGGTTACTGCGGATGGGCAGACTGGATGGGCCATTTGGCCTTTATCTGCCATCATGTTTCTATGTAATAACAAGTCATTTCATAAAAACATAAGTTCAAATAAAAAGGAGAACAAACTGCACAAAAACCAAGGTGGAAGAAAAAATAACAGAGAAGATCACACCGTCAGACTGCATATGAAGTGGAACCATTACTGAAAAAAGCCTCCATTGAAAAGATACATTTTTGATTTCATATGCCTTTTTTGCAGATGTGTTTACAGATCGGTTAATGTACACAATTTTAGAGCCAATCCTGGGACTCTTGATGCAGGCTCTGTAGTTGAAACACAATCCACGTAGGGTCCTGTTTCTGGTTCCATTTCATATGACTGTGTGATCTTTGTTATTTTTCTTTCACATAAGAACATAACTTGCCATACTGGAGGACTATGTTCCCTCTAAGCAGAGAAGACAGTGGTGTGAAGTAAAATCTGAGACATACAGTAACATGGATCCGACACAGTACAGTACGTTTCGGCAAACAGAAGCGCCTGCATCAGACACAAATTTAAAAATACAAGAGATTTAAAATATAGAAAAAGCAGGAATACATTAAAAAAAGACAAACTTATAATTATAATAAAGTAGAGCAAAAGCATAGCACACCTGTAACTTTTGATTCACAGATCAAAACAAAGCTCTTTGCAGCAGCGAGAACATTTGTTATCATTTTTCAGGTATTCCTGCTTTTTCTATATTTTAGATGATTGTTCCTGCGGAGTATTCATTGTCCATTCGGTCTTCTCTGCTGCTCAGAACTTGTGGGATTTTGTCCTCTTGGACTTTCTCTTGGTTGCTCTCTAAGTAGAGAATTCTAGGAGCGTCACTCACAGATTTTACATGGTCGCTCAAGAAGTACTTGCAAATCTGGAACATTGTTGGTTTTTACATCTTGTTGTTAAGAACATAAGAACAGCCAATGGTCCATCAAGCCCAGCAGCCTGTTCTCACGATGGCCAATCCAGGTCACTAGTACCTGGCAAAAACCCAGAGCTGCAACATTCCATGCTACCGATCCAGGGCAAGCAGTGGCTTCCCCAATGTCTTAATAACAGACTATGGACTTTTACTCCTGGAACTTGTCCAAACCTTTCTTAAAACCAGCTACACTATCTGCTTTTACCACAACCTCTGGCAATGCGTTCCGGAGCTTAACTATTCTCCAAGTGAAAAAAGATTTCCTCCTATTGATTTTAAAAGTATTTCCCTATAACTTCATTGACTGTCCCTTATGACTTGTACCCATTCTACTCCACTCAGGATTTTGTAGACTTCAATCCTATTTCTCCTCAGCCGTCTCTTTTCCAAGCTGAAGAGCCCTAACTGTTTTAGTCTTTCCTCCAGGAATGATTCACAATTATTTTCCTTATTTTCTATAGTAATTGAACTCTGAATGCTTGTGATAGATGCATGATGTTGGTACTCTCTCTCTGCCCAATTTCCATATGATTCTGGTTAGTGGTCTAGTTCATGCATCTACTCTGGCACTGTTTGAGTCCTGACAGAGGTAATGAAGTTCTGTTTTATTACCAGAACAGCTTCCATGGGCAGTTAATGATTGAACACTTCATCAGAGTTAGGGAGAGACTGCTGAGGTATTAATGAGCTCAGAGGAGACAAAGGTCTAAGGAAGAATCCTGTCCACTTCCTCTAGCAAAAGGCTGGAACTTTACTGGCAAGGCTCGGCGTTGCTCTGATGGTCCAGGTAAGCAGAGATTTTCACAAGGGTGGTCACATGAAGTCTGGCAGATGGTGGACAGAAACCAAACTGTGATGTCCAAATGAGAGCGTGAACAGTGAGGGCACCTAGACTCAGACAGATGGCAGAGAAGGAGCGTTTGGATCTCCCAGTCTCTGGAAGCTGCTGGCTTGACCTTACCGTATGTTTCTTACCTACCAGGGTTCCTTTGAACTGTCTGTTGCAAAGAGTCTTGGTTTTCATCTTCTTCCTCCTTTGGTCCATGAGACTGACAACATTCTTATGATTAAAAACCATTCTGTTGTTAGGTCATCATGTTCGAATCCAGCGACTTGATAATAATTACATTACATTAGTGATTTTTATTCCGCCATTACCTTGCGGTTATCAAATATCAAATTTTCATGGCACAATGCAGAAGTAGATTGCCGGGTCTTTCTTCTGCATGATTACACGATGGGAGGGATGTTACTGAGTGAGAGTACCCAAGAAAGGGACTTGGGGGTAATGGTGGACATGGCAATGAAGCCGACGGCACAGTGCGCAGCGGCTGCTAAGAGAGCAAATAGAATGCTAGGTATAATCAAGAAGGGTATTACAACCAGAACAAAAGAAGTTATCCTGCCACTGTATCAGGCGATGGTGCGACCGCATCTTGAGTACTGCGTCCAATACTGGTCGCCGTACCTTAAGAAGGATATGGCGTTACTCGAGAGAGTTCAGAGGAGAGCGACACATCTGATAAAAGATTTGGAAAACCTTTCATACACTGAGAGACTGAAGAAACTGGGGCTCTTTTCCCTGGAGAAGAGGAGAATTAGAGGGGATATGATAGAGACTTCGAAGATCATGAAGGGCATAGAGAAAGTAGAGAGGGGCAGATTCTTCAAAATTTCAAAATATAAAAGAACAAGAAGGCATTCGGAAAAGTTGAAAGGGGACAGATTCAAAACAAATGCTAGGAAGTTCTTCTTTACCCAACGGGTGGTGGACACCTGGAATGCGCTTCCAGAGGGCGTAATAGGGCAGAGTACGGTACTGGGGTTCAAGAAAAGATTGGACAATTTCCTGCTGGAAAAGGGGATAGAGGGGTATAGATAGAGGATTACTGCACAGGTCCTGGACCTATTGGGCTGCCGCGTGAGCGGACTGCTGGACACGATGGACCTCAGGTCTGACCCAGTAGAGGCATTGCTTATGTTCTTATGTTATGTTATAAATTCAATGTTGTCACCTTTGTCGCATCAAACGCGATCCTCCGCCTCCAACACTGTCCATCTATTGACGGTGCTGACCCAGAGTGATTGGTCAGCTTAGAAAGCTGTAAAAAGCTTCCTGTGCATGTGTAACCGTTCCCACCACTGTAGTACGGTATAAATGTTCCCTTGCCCCCCCCCCCCACCTCCACACACACACACACACACACACACACACTCAGTTGTGTGTAAAGCATGCAACAACCAGGGAGGGCAGGAGGGTAGGTGTGGCTAGAAGATCATCTGTTCATGGAGAAATATAGTTACAGGTAAAGAAACTTCTAGCCACACCTCTGATGACTCCCTAGCTATAAAGAGGGAACAGTTATAACAAAACAATGTTACATAACTCAAATAACTGTAATTTGCTGGAGGAAGAGGAGACTTATGGCATTATAGCATTGATTGAAACACTGCAGAGCCACAATTGGAATCCGTTCTGGATGCTTGGAAAAACATATGAAGAGACGACCCAGGTTGCTGCCCTTTTGGAGAAGAGCTATCTTGGTCTTTAGTGGGACATCTCCACTGAAACCAGTTGGCCTTGGTGAAACTACTGATGGTATAGCTTCAGCGTAAGCCCCAGTGGCACCATGACTAGAGCAAAACCATTCTATGACAATATACAAAAGCATTGAAAACCATAAACGCAAAGAAAAATCCCATTGGAAAATTAATACAATTAATGAATCCCAAGCCTCTTTGGGCTCTAATACTTGGCCTCCTTCCTTCCTTGGCGTTCCCACCTGCGCTCCTCTGTGTCTGCCCCTTGCCTTCTTTCTGTCCTAGTGTAACATCAGCCTCTACTCCAAATCCCAAACTGCTTGCCCATCCATCCACACCTTCACCCATCATCCTGCAGCCACTACTTTCACTTGGAAGGTCCATGCAGATAACTCATTAGGTGCCCATCCTGAAGGGTATTTGGCCTCTCTGGGATGTGCCTCCCTTATCTGTTTGCAAAGGATGCCAGTTCTCTTTCCGCCACTGCTACTGATTTGATTTGCCTTATCTGCTTGCTCCAATTCAGCAAGTCCAGCAATCACAAAAACCTTCAATAAAAGAAGAAAACAGTAGTTTGGCTTTGTTTTGAAATGTACCTGGCTGTCTAATACTGTATTTGCCGCTTCATCCTTCCACAACACTAAAAGGGCTGCATGCCCTGCTTGGCATCCTTCAGCTAGGGTGTTGCCCATGCGTGGCTGACTCCTTCTGCTTGTACCAGGAGAAAGCAAGATTACGCAGCTGTAACAGAGGCTCTCTGTGGACAACAGGATAAGTCCTGGATGAATCTGCCATGTGGGCTGGGGGGCAGCTTTTAAAAGGTGTCACTTGTGTGTGGCTGACGTACCCTGCTGTCCACAGTTAGGTGATCACTCTCTTCCCACACCCCTCCTCCATTCTTTCTGTTCATCATGCCCAGCAGTCCGCTCACGCTCAAAGACCAGCGCCCTAACCGAGACTGAGACTAGCCCTACCAGCGTACATCCTTGTTCAGCAGGAACTTTCCCTGGCCTTTCAGTCATTCTCCCACTGTCCTACAGGAAGAGATGACAGCTTTTTCTACGACCAGAGTTATCCAGCTAAATTGAACCAGGCAAAGCCACTGCTTGTCCTGTATCAGTAGCATGGAATGTTGCTACTCCTTGGGTTTTGGCCAGATACTAATAACCTGGATTGGCCACCATGAGAATGGGCTACTGGGCTTGATGGACCATTGAGCTATTCTCATGTTCTTAGTTAAGATTACAAAATTCATAAGAACATAAGAATTGCACATGGCGGCCCTTTGGTCAAAGACCAGCGCCCTAACTGAGACTAGCACTAGAATCATTCTTAAGATCTTAAGAGTTGCCATACTGGAACAGACCGAAGGTCCATCAAGTCCAGTATCCTGTTTCCAACAGGCCAATCCAGGTCACAAGTACCTGGCAGAAACCCAAAGAGCAGCAACATTTCAGAACTGAGATTGTGATGTCATAATGCCTTATTCCACCAATGCCTAAGAGCCAACCTCAGCAGTGATGTCACAATGGCTCACCTGGCCTAGACTTGGCTTACATAAGAATTGCCATACTGCAGGGGTAGGAGCCAGGTCAGGTTTTCAGGATCTCCACAATAAATATGCATGAGATAGATTTGCATCTCAAGGAGGCAGTGCAGGTAGATCCATCTCATACATATTCATTGTGGATATTCTGAAAACCTGACCTGGCTCTCGAGGACTGGAATTGCCTACCCCTGCCATACTGGGACAGACCGAAGTTCGAGCCCAGTATCCTGTTTCCAAGGGTGGCCAATCCAGGTCACAAGTAAAGGGAAAGGGATTAGGGCATGTATACCACCATTTGATGATTTTACAACCACACCCAAAGCAGTCTTCAGTGACCACCTCAGCAGCATACATGGGGGTGCTGAAAAGTTCTCAGCCCAATTCTGAGCATTATTTGGCATCTTAGCTGTAAAGAGTCTTATCTTATTTTGTTAAGTGCCAATTTGCAGAAACAAAATTCTGTGTTTTGACATTGTTTCAGATCAATTGAACCATATCCACATTAATCTCTTCTGGGTTGGGCTGAGAAATTTTCAGCTCCAGCTATCGGCAGGTCCTGCATAACTTCCAGAGAGTCAGCAACGGTCTCAGGTCCTGGCCCAGTATAAACTTAAACACAACAGTCAGCATTTGAAATCAGCATCAGGTTATGTCAGTTGCTCATAGAGGCCTGTTAACCCCCTCTAGGATCATTGCTTTTTACCAAACATGTGCAAAAAAGCTTTAGAACAACCGTGATAGCTCAGAAACTTTGTATCTGCAGATCATTATCTGACCTCCCTTTCTCTGATACAATGTTACTATCAGTGTTTCATAGTTTCAGTGTCAAAAGTAAGCAGCCAGGTGTTCAGGTATCAAGCTGGTTCCTGTACTCCATCACATGAGTTAGATTTCCACTTATCTCATGAATGTTCATTGCTGCCAAGTTACCCAGTTCCAGGAAGAAGGCCAGTGCTGTCCTTAAACACCCCCCCCCCCTCCCCGCCAGCAGCGTGGAATTTATAGTCCTTGATTCCACCCATTGAAATCAGAGCTTCAGGTCCCAAAAGACACCAGGGCTGTCCTGAACTGGGTAATGTGGTGGTTCTGGAAAGAGCTTGAGCATACTCCAGGGGTGGCTTGAGACACTATTTTAGATCCCGCATAGAGGACCCACCAGAGCTTCTGCTTTAGGCAGTTTTGGGGGTAACTATATCCCTTTTGATTTAAAATCTTATGAAAATCGGTAGGGGAGGGGCGGAGGTAGTTCTCTGGCTCAATGCCAATGAGATTTTAGTGCTTGATGGCTGATGTGAGCGTGAGTGGAGTGTGTGCTGGTACCAAAGACGGCGTTTAAGACCGTAGCAAGAATATCTGTGGTAGGCTGACATAGCAGAAATTGTGAAGGGGACTAAAATGGGACTGGAGGGAGCAGAAATTGTGAAGGGGACTAAAATGGGACTGGAGGGAGCATGAATTGTGAAGGGGACTAAAATAAGACTGGAGGGAGCATGAATTGTGAAGGGGACTAAAATGGGACTGGAGGGAGCATGAATTGTGAAGGGGACTAAAATAAGACTGGAGGGAGCATGAATTGTGAAGGGGACTAAAATGGGACTGGAGGGAGCATGAATTGTGAAGGGGACTAAAATAAGACTGGAGGGAGCATGAATTGTGAAGGGGACTAAAATGGGACTGGAGGGAGCATGAATTGTGAAGGGGACTAAAATGGGACTGGAGGGAGCATGTGTAGAGAGAAAAAGGAAGAAGGTTTATTGGCCAAACAGGTCTGAAGGTTGAAATTAAATGGGAAAAGAAAAATATAGATAGATAGATATCTAAACAGGTAATTAGATTGTGTGCAGTGGATCTGTGTGTGTATGAGGCTCATTTTCAAAAGAGAAAGCTCTCCATTTGAACGTTTTATTTGCTAAAACATCCAAATTGCCATTTTTTAAACACATTTTGTAGACGGTTTTCTATGTTTCTCTGATGCATCTAAACCGCAAGGCCTGTCTGTCTACAGCACTGATCATCATTTTTCTCTCTATGGATGCAGGGCTTATGCTGGCAGCAGAAGATGGACCGTTGGTTCATAACCATTCTCCCTTTCCTGCTTGCATCAGGTAAAAACGATATGATACAAACCAATCCTGTAATAACTATTGTAATCAATCAATCAAGATACACCATAACTGATAATAAGACTGCAAAGCAAATGTCAGAAATTTCTTAACCAGTTTGTAATTGTGGCCTGTACCAAAAGGTCTTGCAATATGCAACTGCTTTGCCTGGCCGAAGAGAATTTTCTCAGTAAAATTTTGTATTTTGCAGCATGAAACTCCTTAGAAACATTTCAGCTTTGAGCCTGAAGGAAAAATCATTCCCATTGGAGCATCCATGTTAGTGGGACTTGGCTCTGGCATTGAATGGTGCCTCCCAGTCGGGAGGGGGAGGGGGGAGGGGGGAGGAGCTACAGAAGGAATACTCTGTCCCCTTTTAACTCTTTCCATGGGAAATCACCTTGACTCATACATCTCTACATTCCAGTTTCAGGACAGATGCCTCCTGTATTTGAGTCCAACATGACTACTGTGAAATTACTAGAGGACTTTCCAGTTGGTGAGTAAAGAGACTGAAGGGAGCACAAGGGTTGGAGAAGACCTGAGCTCTCTGACTTCATCTGCTGATATAAGGGAGCTTTTGGTTAATGTCAGGTGTAACTTCGGAGCAGGGTTGTCAAATCTGCATGTTTCTTATGGATTTCGGCTTCTCTGGCCTTTTGTGTGTTTAGACAGCAGGGACTTCAATTTTTTTAGTCCGCTCAATCCTACATTCTCTCTTTTAGTTAACTTTCGTGAAATCGCATTTGGAAGAGTGGTCTCGTGAGTAGATGTTGTAACATTGTAGCAGTGTAGGAGTGTGTGGCGCGGTGGTTGAAGCTACAGCCTCAGCACCCTGGGGTTGTGGGTTCAAATCCCGCACTGCTCCTTGTGACCCTGGGCAAGTCACTTAATCCTCCAGAGCCCCAGGTACGTTAGAGAGATTGTGAGCCCGCCGGGACAGATAGGGAAAATGCTTGAGTACCTGATTGTAAAACCGCTTAGAAAACCTTGATAGGCGGTATATAAAATCCTAATAAACTTAAACTTAAACTTACAATGGCTTTAATTTGGACTAGCTCTTGACAAGCGGGTTAAGTGCTGTTAGTCCCAGGAAAGATGAGTCATTGAGATGGGAAATTGAGGTAAGATGGCCTACAGAAGCTGAATGAGCCTTGCAGGTCCGTTTTATTTATTGTGATTGGTACAAAAAAAATGGTATTTGTTAATGATCAAAGAATTTTTAAGAAACGAGCTTTGTCTTCCTGGGCAGCTCAAACAAGATGGGTTGTAGTTGTTGAAAAATCTGGCAACCCTAGGTTGGAACTATAAGAGCTGAGAACAGTTTCCTCCTGACCTTCTGGTTGAATTGAGGACCTCTGCAATATGGAGTGTTAGCGGCCACTGGGAAACTTTAGAGCCTGCCCACATGAGGTGTTTGCATGTTTCATGTACCCATGTCATAGCGCTTCCTTCTGATGCTGGACCTTTTCTATTTACACAGGACACATTGCATTTCGACTTGTTGCTAATGATACTGATAATGACCCTCTGTTCTATGGTATGGAAGGATCAAACTCATATCACTTTTCAGTGAATACAACAACAGGATATGTAACACTTGTAGTCCCTTTGGATTATGAGGTGAGAGATGCTCTGAAAGCATGATGAAACTGCCCACACTTAACTGATCTGATTAAAAGGAACTTCTAACCATATAGATGGCTTAGGAGTTAGGTTCATTATTATCCTGTCTCCTGGAAATCTCCAGGTACATCTCACACTTCCAATAGCCTCCTGAGATGTCCAGAGCTCCCTCAGATCTGAGATCGCCAACAACCTGCTAAACCCCCCAGAATTCCCATGCACCTCTAGAGATCCTAGCTCTTTCCAAATCTTCAGAAACATTGTATGTCTCCAGCCACTTCCTGAGGCCTTTGTTCCTCCAGAGACTCCATCCCTATGTACCCCCAGCAACTTCCTGAGATCCCTATAGCTCACATATATCTCCAGAGATTCCATCTCCTACAAATCTTCAGAGACCCCCTTACCTATGACATTTTTATGAGCTCCCATACTTCTCACACATCCCATATACCTCCTGAGATCTCCCACAAACTTATGCACCTCCTCCTCCAAATAACCCCTCCCACATTTTATGAATGTTCTGAGAGAAACAAAACTTTTTTTTTTTTTTGCTGATGTAAGTGTGAATATTAAAAGTATTATTTTAACTTTACAGACAAAAAGGATTTTTACTGTTAATATTACAGTTGATGATGGCCATCATGCTAAGGTATGTCATAAATGGAAGGTCAGTAAGGACAGTAGAACCTCTCTCAGGGGTCTCTCCATGCTCCCAACTCCCCTTCTCCTCTGTGTCTGTTCTCTCCATTTTTACAATCTCTCCCTCTTCATCCTGTATGTCTTACACCAATTCTTCATTTTCCATCCTTTATCTCCCACCACCATTCCCTCCTTCTGTCTTCTTCTTTCAGTTGTCACCTCTCTACTAATTCTTTCTTTCCTTATTCCACATTCACACTCTTTCCATATCTTCTTCTTCTGCCTCCACTTTCTCCCATAACCTCCTTTTTCTTTATTTCAGCTCGTTCTGTCTCTTTGCCCTTCTCTCTTTCCCTCCAGGCTCCATCTCCCCTCCCCTTGTTCCCTGACTTCTTTGTTGGTCATGGTTCCTTCCTAGTACTGAAGTTGAAGCTTGAGGTTTCTTTTTAAAAAATGTGTAACTATAAAAATTGAGGTCTACTAGTATAGTAATATGGTGTGTTGGCAGGTCTCTGTGCTGCAGGGCATGAGAGATACTCTGGCATAGTTGCTTGTGTGTCATAGGAGTGATGCATGGTATGCATGTCTGTCTGTCTGTAGGGACTGGTGACTGATGTTATTTACTTGTAATGGCTTTTATCTTGCAGGTGATCAAGCCAATGACTGTCATTGTGGATAACTGTAACGACAATGCCCCAGTTTTCCACAACACACCCTATGTGGCTGAGATTTTGGAGGTAAGATACCTGCTTGTCTTGTCTATGAGTTGCTTTTGGAGGAGCAACTGTTTTATTTCCTTGTTTGATGGTCGAGGGGGAGAGTGTGGTGCAGTGGTTAGAGCTACAGTCTCAGCACCATGAGGTTGTGGATTCAAATCCATGTTGCTCCTTGTGACCCTGGGAAAATCACTTAATCCCCCCATTGCCCCAGGTACATTAGATGGATTGTGAGCCCACCAGGACAGACAGGAAAAAATGTTTGAGTACCTGAATAAATTCATGTAAACCATTTTGAGCTCCCGTGGGAGAACAGGATAGAAATTTAAATAAATAACTCGTTTGGGACTTGGTCCTCAGCCACTAGTTGGTTTCACTTCTTTGCTGCCCAGCCTGCCCTAGGGATACTCCAGGAGTCTAGAAGCAAAATTGCCCCCCTGGAGAAGTGCTGCTTTTTGAAGAGTTGGTGGAGTTGATACTATTTCTCCCCCCCCCCCCCCAAATTGGTCTTTTCCTGCTAGACGTGAATGGATCCCTCATTCCCTCACGTTATAGCTGCTTCAGACTCAGCCCAGTCACCGTAGTGACAGATCCCAGGCTCCCAAACCTGGCTACTACTTCTGCACCCCCAGGGCTGAACTGAACCACGCCCATGACTGCCACTGAGCCATTAACCCATCCCTAATTTAATGGCAGTGAGAGGAGTAAGAGCCCACTAAGAGAAGAGCCTCCCCAGTTCCTCTCTCACCAAAACCTGGTACATATTCAGCCCATAGTGGTCAGTGGTTTTTAAGCCTCTTACAGTTGAACACTGAACATTCAGCAGTGGATATGTGCGATTGCCCTCGGAAGTTAATCAACACATATTGCGACCAGTGTCAGGTTTGCTCAGTGGGTAAAGCTAGGACAACCTTTTTATCCACTTCTTAGCTGGTTAGTGGACAAAATATTGCTGCTAACCCAGTGTCTACCACCAGACCACCCTGGCACTAACTGGGAAATGCCTGGTTAGTCCCAGGTAACTGCTTAAATGCTGCTGAGTATTGCAAGATAGCCTTCCTCAGTGGGATTCAGCTGGGCAAAAGCCTCTCTTGATCGCTTCAGCCCTTTTGAATATCTGCCTTTGGTATTTTAGCATTAAGCTTGAACCTTTTTCAGAAACAGTTCATGGTGTGTTACATTGAGCAACATTAGAGGACTCACAGTCTAAGTTAATACCTGAGGCAATAAAGGGTTAAGAAACTAGTCTAAGATCAATGTGGGAGCATGAATGGGATTTGAACTTTGATCTCTCTGAGTCACAGCCTCATGCTCTAATCAAGGGCTGCCCAAGTCCGATCCTCGAGATCTACTGGCAGCCAGGTTTTCAGAATGTCCATAATGAACATGCATGAGAGAGATTTGCATACCAAGAAGGCAGTGAATGCAAATCTCTCTCATGCATATTCATTGTGAATATCCTGAAATCCTGGCCTGCCAGTAGATCTTGAGGACCGGACTTGGGCACCCTTGCAAGTCTAATCACTAGTTGGCTCCTTCACATCTATCTTCCACGAATATCCAGTCTCCAAAACTTTAAAAATACTGGGAATCACACTAGACACATATCTAACCATGGCTGACCACACGAACTTAGTGGTCAAGAAATGCTTTTGTACACTTTGGAAACTAAGGACCATTAAAAAATACTTTGACGCTGCATCCTTTAGATTACTGGTGCAGTCTCTGATCCTATCAATTCTGGACTATCTTTGTATCCCAAAGAAAACAGTTCAAAAATTAAGGATAGTGCAAAACACTTCAGTTTGCTTGATCTTCGGATTGAGGTAAAACGACCACATTACCCCTTACTACAGAAGGTTGCACTGGTTGCCAATGGAGGCACAAATAATATTCAAGTTTGACTGTATTTGTTTCAAGCAGGTCTGAGGACTAGCACCTTCTTACCTACTGCCACAACCCCACACGACCAACCAGAAACCGTAACATATTTACAAACCCACAGATCACAGGCTGCAAATACAAATCCTTTCTGGACAGGTCCTTCATGTTCCAAGCAGGCAAACAGCAGTCCTGGCTGGGAAATTGCATCAATGGAGCCAGGCTGACCTATGGCGCATTCCGGAAAGCAATTAAAAGCATATTGTTTGCCAAATTCATCTCCTAAACAGAAGCCTCACCACTTATAAAGTTATATTTTTCCCTCTGTCTATTTCTGTGTAATATGCTGTTCCCTCCCTTTCTGTATTGTTGCACTATTCCTTGAATTGCACCCATGAGACCTAAATTACATACTTAAGATTCATTTTTCCTTCAATTACTTCTTGTAAATAAGTTGTACCCTCACTACTTGCATCCTGTAATTCGCTTCATCCTGCAATTCGACTTATTGTCCAGCTCTATCCTAAAATTCGCAGATTGTCCAACTTTATTCCTTGGGTTGCATACAAGAGATCTATAGTACATATTTAAGATTCATATTTCCCTTTTATCTATTTCTTATGTAATAAGTTGTACCCTCACTTCTTGCATTCTGTAATTTGCTGATTGTCCAGCCTTCTGCAATGTGAACCGCCTAGAAGTCATTCGACTGTGGATCACAAGAAAAACATCCATCAAGGTTAGGGTTATTGACATCTGACTGCTTGTTGTAATGAGATACCCTTGTAGAGAATGACACGGTGACAAAATATGTCACCATCCTCATGGTTAACCACGGGAAACCATCCCCATGTCATTCTTTAAGGAGAGGGAAGAATCAGAGTATGAATGGGTCCAGCCACTGACCCTCAATCCTTGCATTGAAGAATGCTGGTGTAGGAGGACTGAGGTTGAAATAGACACTAAAGAATGACACGGGATAGTTTTCTGCAGGGATGGGAACAGTGATGAATTTTGTCACCATGTCATTTTCTAGTCCCGAGTCTCACAGTTACTCCTCCAGGTCCTCTGCAGGCCCCATAGTCTCTCTGAAAGCTGAGGCCCAGTCTCTGGGGTTAATACCTATTTGTACTGCTGGTGCTGGGATAATGTGAAATGTCTTAGGGGATATTTTGCAAATTGAGCCCATAAAGGTTGTAACAGTGTTGCTGGCCTGTGTTCCATCTTTCAGAACAGCACTGTGGGCAGCTCGCTATTTCATGTGTCTGCAACAGATGCCGATACGCTAGACGAACCAACATACACCATCACAGAGGTAATTGAGAGATGGGGACTGGGTCAGGGAACTCAATTCTCGAGGAGAGGAAAAGAAAGGACCTGCTGAATGTATTCAGGGCCCCTAATATTCGGCCTGAGTTCGGGGTCTTTGTGCTCAGGAATGAGGTCAGATAGTCTTCATGACCTAAGAGCCTGGATTACAGGTTTCCCACCCAGAGTATTGGGTCACCCCTGGGCTTAAGCTAAGATCAGAGTTTCTGAGGGCTCCTACGTCCTCTCTGCCCAGAGATGGTTTTGAACTTTCATTTCGCTTGAGATGGGACATCACAGTTTCAAGTTTCAAGTTTATTTGATTATTTGATTAAACGCCTATCCAAAATACTAAGCGTATGGAAATTAAAGACCATCAAAAAATATTTTGACCCTTTATCTTTTAGATTGCTGGTGCAGGCATTGGTATTATCTATATTGGACTACTGTAATATTGTTTATTTGGGCGCACCAAAGAAAGTTGTGAGAAAGTTGAGACTAGTGCAGAATACGGCTGTTCGCCTGATATTTGGGCTGAAGAAAAGCGACCATATCAGTCCTTATTATCAATTATTACACTGGTTACCAGTGGAAGCACGAGTAATGCTCAAATTTTCATGCCTTTGTTTCAGGTTGGTTTGGGGATTGGCCCCTACCTACCTGTTATCTCATTTTGTGCTATATAACCCCTTGAGGGTAACCAGGAATTGTAACTTATTTGCATACCTGAAGATTTTAGGCTATAAATTTAGGTCTCGCATTTCAAGCAAGTAAACAACAGTCCTGGTTGGGTAACTATATTAGCGGAGCCATGTTGTCTTACGGCGCCTTCTGAAAAGAAATGAAGACAGTACTATTTGATCAATTTAGTTCTTAATTCGAGGTTTTATTCTCAACATAATAATTTTACTGCATTAATTTAAATATTTTACTGGGTTTTTTTTTAGTTAATATGCTGTATTCTTACCATTAATATTTTGTATTTCGCTCATTGTCCAGTTTTTCTCTTTTGGGTAAACCACGTAGAATTCTTTTGATTGAGGTGGTATAGAAAAATAAAGCTATGTTATGTTATGTAAAAATGTGCTCTTTTACCATAAAAATAAAAGATAGGATAGACCTAACACCGAAAGGTATCTCCTGTGCGTTCTCATGCAGGTAATTCCAGGAAACGAAGAGAACCGAAATCTGTTTTACATCACTCCTGAAGGAAATGTGATTCTCAACGGTCCTTTGAGCTACAACAGCCACAGCACTTTCTATCAGCTGAAGATCAACGCCTCCGTAAGTTGTTCTGCAGACATCAGCCCTGCACTGGGACCAGCTGTGCCCCAGATCGATGGCCTTCTCATCTTTCTTAATGTTGCAGGACAAGGGTATGATACAGAATAACGTGATGGTGTATCAGAGCAGTATCACCTATTTAACCCTCAACATCATCGATGTTCCTGATTTGGACCCCCAGTTCATTAATGTGCAAGACCTGGTCACGATCGTGGAGGATTCAGCTCTGGTAAGACCAATTTGAAATGGCCGGGCTTTGAGCTCATGTCTGCATGACCCACATGCTTCTGAGACTGCCCTTTTCACTTCATTTTTGGTGTGTTTGGGCTGCTTTGAAGTGTTTTCTTACTACTTGATTTGTTCATTCAAACAATTTACTGCACATTAAATTTTTTAAGATACACTAATACTAGTATTTTTATTATTTATCTTACTGTAAACCGAGTCAAGCTCCATCTGTAGAGAGAAGACCTTAAGTTTTAGTTTAGTGTATTGAGATGGATGAATGTAATGGAAACTTCTCTCTACCTCAGCTCTGCATAACAAGAACTCACAACATACTCAAGTACACCTAAAGGTTACCTGAGTATGACTCACAGCATACCCAAGTACAACTCAGCAAAGTACCTGGGGAATTTCAATAGCTACTGTCTACAAACTATTCATTTTCCCTCTTTAGTTCATGATATATGTTTTGTGTGTGTGTCTGTATCCTCCATGTGAGAGTTTCTGTATCTTATTGGCATGTGTGTATGTGTTTATCTGTGTCTTTGTGTGTACGTATTTATCTGTTTCTGTGTCTCGGTATCATGTGTGGCTGTGGACGTCTCTGTGTCTGTACCCTGTGTGGGTGTTTATGTGGGTGTCTGTCTGTCTGTGTCTCTGTATCCTGTGTTTGTGTATGTAATTATCTGTCTTTGTATCGTGTGTGTGTGTGTGTGTATCTTGTATCGGTGCGTGTATTTGTGTTTCTGCATCCTTTGTGGGTAGGTGTTTCTGTTCATGAATGTGTGTCTGTGTCTCTGTGTGGGTATGTGTATATCAATGTCTGTGTCTCGGTATCTTGAGTGTGTCTGTGCCTCTGCATCCTCTGTTTGTATGTCTGTATCCTGTGTGTGTATGTGTTTATCTGTGTCTTTGTGTGTACGTATTTATCTGTTTCTGTGTCTCGATATCATGTGTGGCTGTGGACGTCTGTGTGTCTGTATCCTGTGTGGGTGTTTGTGTGGGTGTCTGTCTGTCTGCATCCTCTGTTTGTGTGTCTGTATCCTGTGTGTGAATGTGTTTATCTGTGTCTTTGTGTGTACGTATTTATCTGTTTCTGTGTCTCGATATCATGTGTGGCTGTGGACGTCTGTGTGTCTGTATCCTGTGTGGGTGTTTGTGTGGGTGTCTGTCTGTCTGCATCCTCTGTTTGTGTGTCTGTATCCTGTGTGGCTGTTTGTGTGGGTGTCTGTCTGTCTGTGCCTCTGCATCCTCTGTTTGTGTGTCTGTATCCTGTGTGTGAATGTGTTTATCTGTGTCTCTGGGTATTCTGTGGGGGTGGGGGGGGTCTCTGTATTCTGTGTGCTTGTTGCTCCATCTGTTTCTGAAGCCTGGTTGCCCCTTCTTTGCAGAGAACCCCTGTACTGACAGTTTCTGCCATTGATGGAGACAAAGGAGTGAATGACAAAATCTTCTACCACATTGTCTGTAAGTTGCTGCCGTTCTGTGACCTCAAATGTCAGATCGCAGCTCAGAGCCTGTCGTGTTACTGTGAATTTGAGCTTCCTTGGCCTTGGGAAGTCACATCACTAAGAAGCTACTAGCTAGCTAGTCACACACTGTATTCCAAAGCACATAAATGGAAGGCCAGGTTGGTTTATCTACTCCTACTCTGGCTGAGATCCATTTCCTGCAACTTTTCTGACCCCATGTGAAGCCTTTTCTTAAGTTTCCAAGTTTCCAAGTTTAATTCAGTTTTGATTAATCGCTTTATCTTAATTCAAAGCGATGTACATTATATAAAATTTACAATATAACATAGTAATACATTGAAGATAGTTGACTGAATTTAAGACAGAATGACAATACTTGAAACATATGGGAAAGAAATGGGCAAGAAGTTACAATATAAAAATAAAGATGGGGATAACATTTAGGGAAGGTACATGAGGAAGGGGTGAAGCTTGGTCCTGAAATTGATTTATGATGAAATTATTATTAGTTTATAAAGGCATCATTAAATAGAAAGGTTTTCAGGTTACTTTTGAATTTCTCTAGATTGACTTCTTGTCTCAAGTGGTAAGGTAAAGAATTCCAAGTTTGGGGGGCAGTAACGGAAAAAATATATTGGCGTCTTGTGTTTATGATTTTAAGGGATGGAATTGACAGTAGATGCTGGTCGGTAGATCTTAATGTTCTATTCGTGGTGTAAGGGATTAATGATTTATATATAAAAGCCGGAGTTTTAAGAGAAAGAGATTTGAAAGTAAGCAAGCTGAGTTTATATATGATTCTGTGAGTAACAGGAAGCCAATGGGCTTCCTTAAGAAGTGGAGTGACATGGTCGAATTTTTTGGCTTTAAAGATAAGCTTGACCGAAGTGTTCTGTATAATCTGTAAACGTTTGATTTCTTTTTGAGCTATGCCTTTAAAGAGTGCATTACAGTAATCTATCTTGGATATAACGAGAGAGTGGATGAGAATATTAAGTGAATTATTGTTAAGAAATTGTGAAACAGAACGGATTTGACGAAGCCTAAAGAATGATGACTTAATGACATTGCTGATATGGTTATGAAAGGAAAGTTTATGGTCAAAGATGACGCCTAATATTTTAATATTATTTACCTCTTGTATAGGTTGATTCTTAATGGCAATAGGAAATTTAAGCTTTGGGTTATCTTTCCAGGGAAACAGTAGTACATTAGTCTTATTAATGTTTAATGCAAGTCTATTATTGTTTAGCCAAAGATGTATTTTTTCTAATTTTGCATTAATCTCAGAAGTATCTGAAGGATTATCAATATCAATAGGATGTAAAAGTTGTATGTCATCAGCGTAAGCGAAGACATTAAAGCCAATTGATTGGCATAAAGTTAATAGTGGAGCGAGAAATATGTTAAATAATAGTGGAGACAGTATGGAGCCTTGGGGGACGCCGTTGATTGAAGTAAAAGTATTAGAAGTAGAGTTGTTAAAAGAAACTGATGAGGAACGATCAGAAAAATATGATTGAAACCAGGAGAGTACTTGGTCTGTAATACCTATTGATTGAAGTCTATGGAGTAGTAGTTCGTGATCAATTGTGTCGAAGGCGGATGAAAGATCTAAAGAGATTAACAGAACTCATCCTATTTTCTACCAAACTCCTGTCACCCTATCTTATAAGTTCTACCTCTGCTTACACCTTATGCTACAATAATGTTTTAATGTGTTTTGTGATGACATCGTAAGCTCCATACGATGCTGTCATGTGTATTCTTGCTGGGATGTTGTTCCTATTGTAATCCTCTATTGACTATTTCCAGTTTTCTCGTGTTGTGCACGACCTGGGGTGAATTTATTTAAACAAGTGGTAAATAAATCCTAATAAATAAATAGCAATAATCAGATGCTCCCCGAGGTCTAAGAACTCCCATAGGAAGGTGTAAAAGGGCAGAACCTCTTAGTCTTAACCAAGATATCAAAACAAATTGTTCAGTGACAACCAACCAATGAAAAGTCAACCAGATGGATAGTTAAGTGGTGAGGATAGGTTGCCAGTGATATTTACACCAGCCTGAACCACTTCACTTTAACCAAATGGTACTATCTAGATCAATTTAACTGCACTAGTGTCTCATAAGAACATAAGAATTGCTGCTGCTGGGTCAGACCATGGTCCATCGTGCCCAACAGTTCCTCTGGTGAAAGACCAGCGCCCTAGGTTTAACACTCAGCACTGTCCACACACACTTTTGGTGGCCTTGCTGACTGAGGACAAAGGTCTAGGCTGAAAGGCATCCTCTATAGCTCATGTCTGCTCTCTTCCTATCTTTAGACGCCTCAGTACCGGGTTTGTTTGATATTAACAACAGCACTGGAGAAATCTTTGTCAGTGGACAGCTTGACCGTGAAGCACTGTTGGAGTCCAGCGAGCTGGTTCTCCTTACCATTGTGGTGAGCACAAACGGATAACATGCTGGGTGAGAGCTGGGAAACACTGGACAAAAGCTTGGAGTTATCACAACCAAATCTTTTTTGCCACGAGTTTTCAGATATTCTGCGTTCATTGCAGGAATAATTTGGCTCATTTTTCCAACATGAAGTTGTAGATGAGTAAGGGGAAGCAGAGGCTGCTGGAATTGGGCAAAGTGAAATTTTCAGTCCCAGCTTTCAGAGTCTCTGACAAGTCCAGTGCTAGAGATTTCTGATGATAGTTCTCACATAGGTGAGTCTCCACCAGATGTGCCACATCTAATCTTTGTCTGTTTTCCAGGCACAAGAGTCTAACTTGAACATCTATGGTCAGGTAGCGGAGGCCAGGATGAACCTCACAATTAGAGTGATTGATGTCAATGACAACAAACCCCGGTTTTACAACTGTCAGCTCCCCAACTGTAATTTCAGCGCAACCCCCCAGGTCAACTTTGTGGGAGAAGTTGAAGAGCATTCGTCCTCCAGGGTCCCTGTTGCCAACCTCAGCATCACTGCTTATGACCCTGATAAGGTGAACAAGTCAGATCTGTCTTTTACGGGGGCATGCACAAGTGCTCTGGAGCACGATTAAGGTGTATTAGCAGAGCTGGGTGTGTGTTCATGTGTTGGTGAGGGGTTTCTTGGAACTGAAGTAGCTTGGGATGTTGTTTGGGGAGGAGTGAGGAGCAGAGTTACTTGGGGAGTAATGTAATATCTTTTTTTCCAGTATTTTCACTCACAAGTATCTAATATAGCTTATTTTCTGTCACACTGACAACCTTGGGATTTCTGGTTGTGGCTTTATGTTGGGCAGGACTTCAACGGAGCCTTTGAGCTATTTCTTCAAGGCCCAGATGCTGCTGCCTTTTCTGTCTCACCCCATAATGTTGTTGGCAGTGGAACTGTCCAGGTCCTGGTGAGCAACTCCAGCGCTGTGGACTATGAAGCAGTGAAAGTCCTGACTGTTCAGGTATGTTCAGTGTTGGAGAAGCCAGACAGAGCTTATGTTAATCCACAAGACCATCCTGGCCAACTCTGCAGATGGCAGAGGGAACTGGTGTGATGCTTTAGATGAAGGCTTGCTCTAACCCCATACTTGTGCTGATTTTCCTGCTGTCCTCATCTACAGATTGTAGCGAATGACTCAGCCTTAGGCACGGACTGCTGCTCATTTGCCAACGTCACCATCCACCTCCTTGACGTCAATGACCACAGCCCGGAATTTGCGGAATCATCCTACAAACTTCAAGTGGAGGAACACTGCAAGAATGGGACCGTCTTGTCCACTATCACGGTACAGCGGGGGGGAGAGGAATCCATTGGGGGGGGTCAAGGATACATAGAGGTCGATATTCAGTGTTATTTAGCGGCCCGGGAACAGCTATCCGTTGATATTCAGTGGTATCTCACGCTGAATATCCCAGTGTCCAGATTGGCTGAACACTGGCTATGTCACGTGACATAGCCATCACCACCAATGTTCAGTGGCTCACCAGCTAAGTTTGGTGGCCAAAGACAACTGCCTAAAAGGGTGGTCTATGTTTGACTATTGAGACTTAGACTGGAAATTCAATGCCGGTAGCCGGATACAGCACTGGCACTGAATTTCCAATATTGCCGTGGACCACGGGAGATTGTTGGTGATCTCCTATAGTCTGACTATGAGCCTTATAGAGGTCCATATTCAAACAGATGCACTGCAAAATGTGGTATATCAGGCTTAAATAAAGCTTGAAATTTGAAAAGGATAATTCCACACTTTAGATGCTTCCCATCCGTGTGCAAATGTCTACAATATTAGCACTTCCAATTACTCACAAAAGTGCCAGCAGGGCAGCTAACTTACATAATACAAATGTGCATGGGGGGGTGGAGCATGGGAGGGGTGTGGCCGGGACATAGGCGGGGCTCCCCCTTTTGCACGTAGCCTGTGTGTCCCTCAGATGTCCAGCTGCCATTAGAGAACAGGTCCTACCTTGTGTCCTCAGGGAGCTCAGTTGTAGAATTATCCCTAAGCAGGAAAGTTGTTTGCATAAAGGTATTTGGAACTTAATCCATGTGTGTGATTCTAAGCAAATTGGCAGGGGTGGGGGTGGAATTAGGGGCCTAAAAGTTAATGGGAGGAGGGCATAAGGCTTGAAAGCTCTCCCATGAACATGTCCCACTGCTTCCCCTGATATCAAGATTCCCTTATGGCACAGTCTGTTTAATAAAATTCAATACAATTTCATGGATTTTTTTTTGTAAGATTCCCTTCCAAGCTGTTGTTAAATTTTTATTTTGAATTCTTTCCAGGCCACAGATGAAGATTCTGGCATATATGGGAAAATCTCTTATTCGCTTTTACCAGAATCCATGTGTGTATACTGACTAATTCTCACCTACAATAATTGCTTTATTATATGATAAAATGCTCCTCTCCTCTCTTCTTTCCTGCTGTAGATTTTCTATTAATTTTCACACCATTGAGCTTAGAGTAACTGGCCTGTAATTTCCAACCACCTGTGGTGCTGAGTTTTATGGAGTGACAGAGCAGAGCATCCTAGGAATATTTTAAATACAAAACCATTTTTTAAAAATTCAGCAAAACAAATTCTATCAACTTGTGGGTTACTGCTCGTGTTTTCTGCAACTAATTTCCCCCCTTAATTATGGGTCGTGATGCCCCCGGCTCAGTCCTTCTTTACCTTATTCTTTCCTGTCCTTGTGTCCTACAGACTGGAAGTGTTCACAGTAAACAGCAACACTGGGGAGATATCCGTTCACAATGGGGATCTGCTGGACCGTGAGACTGGAGCAGTATATTTTGCCACACTTCAAGCACTGGACGGGATGGGACGGCCTGGCACCACCTTCTTGGAGATAAACATCCTGGACATTAATGATAATGCTCCAGAAATCTTGGGCTCCTACAATGTGTTTGTCAATGAGAACACTGGCACAGTTCATATAAAGATCCTGGTGAGTTGGGGGTGGGTGGGAGGCAGTGTAGCTCATCTAAACATCATAGTGAGAGGTGGAGTGGGCAGCACTCTTACTTGCTGCTTCATGCTTTGCGGTCAGAACCACGCAGGACCCCTTTGTAGGAGTTTTCTGAATAAATAGTGCTTCACTTTATGATTACAAATGTAACGAGTTCACTACAAAACTGCGTGATCTGACATGTAATAGATGGTCCCTGCTCAGAAGAGCTTACAATTGAATTTGGACAGACAGCCAAACATATAGGGGTTGGGGAGTTTCTTGCACAGAGAATGATAGGATGAATATAAGTATCTTACCATGAGTGGGAGTTAGGAGTTGAAAGCAACCTCGAAAAAATGGGCTTATAGATTGGAATTGAATACTGCTAGAGACGGAGCTTGTCAAATTGACAGGCAGTCTGTTCCAGGCATACGGTGTAGCATGACAGAAAGGACGGAGTCTGGAGTGGAGGAGGATGGTATGAATAAGAGGGACGTACCTGATGAATGGAGTTCACAGGGAGATAAGTGAGCAGAGATATTGGGAAGCTGGAGAGTGAAAGCACTTGTATGTCAGTACGAGGAGTTTGAACTGTATTCAGAAATTTCTATATCTGGATGTGAGTCAGGATTCAAGTGTTCTAAGAAAATGTATGGAGATCCTCTTCTCCATTGGTTTATACTGTCAGTCAGCTGCTGCAGAATCAGAGGAAGAGGAAGAGGGCCGACTGTCGCTAACTAGAAACAATGGTCAGAAGTGAAAAATTAAACAATGTGAGCTCTGGGATCTTCATGAGACCTTGTCATGTTCTGTGTTCCCTGAACTAACTGGTAAGCTTCATCTAACCTTAAGTCTTCTTTCCTTTCCAGACTTCCGACAAGGATGAGATCAACACCAATAACAGCATTGTGGAATATGAGATCATTCCAAACCAATTTAGCGGCAACTTTACCATTGACAAAGAATCCGGTCTGCTGACCAACACAATCCAGCTGGATCGGGAGGCAATAAACGAGACCCTGAACGGGAAGATTGTGCTGCTAGTCCGTGTCTATGACTTGGGAATGCCCCAGCTGGATTCCTTTGTCAATGTCACCATAACAGTGGAGGTAATGTTCACAGAATCTGCAGACCTTAGACCTGGTGCTCTGGGTTTGGCAAGCCATTGGGTAGAAAGTCCACAGGAACACTTCAGAGTTAGCACCGTATTGTCTGGTATTTCTGGATTTAGCAGGCTGTGATGTCACGTCCTCGTGCTTTTCCTGTTCAGTTTTCTACTTCTCTTTCAGGACCTGAATGATAATGAACCTGTGTTCAGCAGTGAGTGGTATCAGTTCTCAGTGAAGGAAAGAGAAAGGGGTAGGTTCTCATTGCTCTGGGTGTGTAGAGATTTCTCATGTAAGGAGAATTTTAAGAAGACAAGAATAGCCATGCTGGATCAGACCAATGCTCCATTCTGCTTCCATCGGTGGCCAATCCAGGTCACAAGGACATGGCAGAAACCCAAAGAGTAGCAACATTCCAGAGCTGAGATTGTGATGTCATAATGCCTCATTCCACCAATGCCTAAAGAGCCAACTTCATCAGTGATGTCACAATGGCTTGATTGTCCTGTGCTTGGCTTGCATAACTACATAATAATATGCCTTATGAGAGGCATAGAGGGATATGGGTGACTAAAATTACGCCAGGTGTACACCTGGCTGGGCCTCCGCGTGTGCGGATCGCCGGACTTGATGGACCGAAGGTCTGATCCAGAGAGGGCAGTTCTTATGTTCTTATGTTGTACTGGGTCAGATCAATGGTTCATCTAGCTCAGTATCCTGTTTCCACAGTGGCCAATCAAGGTCTCAAGTACCTGGCAAAAACCCAAAGAGTAGCTACATTCCATGCTACCGAGCCAGGGCAAGCAGTGGCTTCCCCCATGTCCATCTCAATAGCAGACTATGGACTTTTCCTCCAGGAACATGTCCAAACCTTTTTTAAAACCACATCCTCTGGCAACGAGTTCCAGAGCTTAAATATTCTAGGCATGAAAAATAAAATTTTGTGCTTATCTCATGGAATAAACTTCTGCAAAATAATTTTCATTAATTAATGTTCCAAACAAAGAGAAAACCTTGCCTTGCCTTACTGAAAGAACAAAGAAAGCAAGAGAGATGTCCTAATCACCAAATATTGTTAGCTTTATTGTTTAAAACAATTCATCCTAACAAGGATTCAAGTTTCTGCATAAAGTTATGCCTTTAACAGGAGACACTAAATCTTGCTGGAGCACCAGAGTGGAAAGAAAAGAGTGAGACGCTTGACTAAGTGCCTCAACGGGAATTCTCTTGCTTTCTTCGTTGTTTGTTCATTAATTAATTTTCCTCATGAATCCTATGAAGTGAGAAGTTCATGCTTGTGGCATGTTTCAAAGTTCAACGGTAAGCTTTTCTGAGCAGTTAATGCTATGTAGTAGATGAACAGAATCCAGATTAGATAATAGCCATTGGTAATTGCTTGTGACGTGGTTTGGTGATTTTCTGTGGAAATCTAATACCCTGGCCCTGGGGTGCATGTCCTTTCCTAGGTGTCTCCATCGGAAGTGTCTATGCCACAGACAGAGATCAAACTGAGGTCAACAACCGTATGGCTTTCCAGATTAATAGTGGCAGCTCTGGAAACTTCCTCATCCGTTCCAGAGTGATCCAAGCCGGGCATTCCCAGGGAGAGATCTTGCTGGTTCCAGAGGTGGAATTAGACTATGAAACACAAAAAAATTTCTCTCTTGTCATTGAGGTACAAGACATGGGTGTAAACAATGTCATCCACCAGGCCTACGCTACAGCAAATGTGCTGGTAATGGACGTTAACGATGAACCACCCACCATTGATCCATCTCTGCAGACAGTAAATGTTGTTGAGAACATGACCCAGGATAGCCTGCTAACCACAGTGGTTGCCTCAGACAAGGATACCAACCACTCCTTGATCTTTCAGACACTGTTTGTGAAGTGCTTCCAGGGCACCCAGGATGTTGGCAGTGTATGCTCAGACTGGTTCCAGCTGTTGCCCAATGGTTCCGTTCTGATTACAGAGCCAGCGTTCTTAGACTACGAGAGCTGTGACTTGGTAGACATAAAGTTGCAGGTGGTGGATCTATTCACAGAGATAGGGAGGAATTACAGTGTTCCAGGTACATCATACTTTTGGTTGCTGATACTCAAAACAATGGAAAACACACAGCTATTGTAGTTCCAGGCTCTCCCAGCAGGAGGCACGGTAGGCAATGTAGATAGTACTAAAGAGGAGATCAGAGGTGCTGAGGTCCCACCTTCTTGCAACAGTGCAGGAGGGTTAACTGTGGGGAAGCTCAGAGCCTCAGCAATCTTAAGCCTTTCCCAAAAGGAGGTGTTGCATTCAATGTGTAGGACTGCTGGCTATAAGTTTGCAGCTCCTGAAATGCCAATTTCTCCCAGTAGGAGGTACTGTAGAGAATTCTGAAGCAGTGCTAGCATTGGGAGTAAAATTAACCTGGAGAAATCTTGAATAAATTAGTGCTTTTAAAAAATAATGCAGTTTGCTGCACTGGGGACCTAAACTCTTGTGTGAACTTATGCATTAAGGATAGCACAGCTTTATTACCCAGAATAATCATGGAGAAAGGGTGATGGCATCAGACCTGACTAAATAAATGATTTGTTGTGATAGAAAAGATGTGAAGTGCAGTTTGGCATCTCATTCCGAGTCACTTTCTACTGCAGGTACCCTACAGATCCACATCTTGGACCTTAATGACAATGCCCCAGAGTTTCTGGCTACAGAGCAAGTGTTTGGTAAGTGGAGCTACACTCAACTAATTACCTTTCCTTTCAGCCATCACAGTGGACATAATTTAGCTGGGCGTACCAGTCTCTCCTGGGTATGAATCATTTAGAGAAGGGTGGTGTACCTTGTATGTCTCTCACCAGCCTGGGATAGCAGGTTCACTTCCTACTGGGCTATTCCACCCCCTCAGGGTATCTATCATTCATTGGAACTGGTTTCCTCTATGCACTCAGCAGTGACATTGTGTAGGCAGAATGAAGGCAGACTACATGCCGCAATCTGGTGTAGACCTGGTCGTTAAGTGAGTTCTATCTGTCTGTCTGTCTATCTTTAACAGTGCTGCTTTCAGACCCTCTGAAAATACAACCAGAGCCAAAAGTCAAAGTAAGAACATAAAGTATATTGCTTCTCTGTTGGGTCGGCATCAGGCCATGTGTGTGAGAGGACATTTGTTGAAGGATAGGTGGGTGGGTAGAAAGCTCTTGCATGGGGGGGGGGTCTGCACTGGGCTTTAGGTTGTGCATATGGGTGGGTGGAAGGCTTGTGTGTGAGAGGGATCTGGATGTGGATGTTTTGAGACAGAGGTAAAGGTGTTGCTCAGAACTTAACAGTGTTGAACTTATATAATCTCTTTCTTCCTGAGAGGTTTTGCTAATAAAATTCAGCTATCCATCCTTCCTTCCTTCCTCCTCCCCACAACTCAGTAATGATTTTTTCAAAAATCCCAGAGAATTCTCATTTGATTAAATCTTTGTGCTTGATGGGGAAAATTTAAAAATCAGTTCTGGTCACACTGGAAGCCTATTAGGATAGGCTCCTCCCATATATCCTATAGATACGTATTTGGAAGTGTCCAGTTATAAAATTGTGCCCCCCCCTCCCCAATCTCAAGACTGGATACCTTGCTAGGTCATACGGTTCAATGTTCAGTACCAGTTATCCAAGTAGCAGCAACCCCTTCCTGGATGAGAGCACACATCAGGGCCAGCCATTGGAAGGTCCTCTGGGGCCACTGAATCCAATTCTTGGGACTGTGTTATTCCTGGATATAGCAGTGGTCAGAATATCATCTAGCCCCAGAAGGTCAGGTGGTAGGTTATTAATCCCTCAGAGGAACCATCATCTCATTATAGCTCAGGCCCTGCTCTTGGATGTTAACCAAAAGCCGAAACTAGAAGTTATGGAAAGACTCCAAACCAGGCTTTGCTTAACTGGCTTTCCTGTATTCTCCTTCACCTGCCTGCTCTCTTCCTCTGTCCACAGGTAACAGATATTGATACTGGACGAAACGGTGAAGTTACATTCAGCATCGCCCACGTGGAGTTCATTTTTCAGAATAATGACAACAAATCCCTGACTGACATCTTCAGTGTGATGACAACATTTGAGAATAAAGTGTACTCGGGCAGCATCAGGTGTGGTAGTGTCATGCTGGACTGAGCTCTGTGTGTAGACACAATCACTTGTCACATGCAGGAACCCCAGACGAGATCCTCCCTCTTCGGCCCCACAGAGCCAGGCAAGCCCAAGGCCCAGGCAGAAAGGAAACTTTCATTGAATCAGTGAGGTGCCATAACAAACATAGACCCCCCTCATCCAAGTCAATTGCATTTTCTGGCATTTCTGTAAATAAAGCAGTCCAATGAAAGGCAAAGGAGATGATCTTTATTCATAAATGTAGTCCCTACAAGGATCCAAGTTTTGGCGAAATCAAGACGCCGCCCTTAGGGGACACTCGTGTAAAACTCACTAAACGTGCTGAAAAGCGGAGCCACATGCAGTAGCAGGCAGACGGTCTGAGCACTTTCACTTTCACTGCACATCTCCCTTGCCTTTCATTGGACTGTCTGTATGTCAAGGCGAGGTGGTGGTCTTCTTCTCTGTGCCCATTTCAATAAATAAGACAGTTTTTGTATTTAGTTGTTTTTTAAAAAATACAGATACCCCATTTAACTACATGTGGCGATAGACTCAATTCTAAACCAAACAAGCCAAAAGAATAGAGTACTTCACCCCAAATTAATTAGTCATCCAACCAAACCAAATGAATCATAAGAATAAAATACTCCACCAGAAAACTCACTGCTCATATATGTATGGATCTTGCGAGTACAACGTAGGCGAGCGCCAACATCATCTCGGGAGCAGGAAGGGTTCCTTTTTGGAAAATTCCATTTGCACACTTGCTACTTTTCCATGTGGGTGGGTGAGAGGCATCTGCACTGGCTCTTGGATGTGCTGAAGTCCACTTTGGGGATTCAGCCATTCTGTCCACCTACTTTGCAATGTTCTCTATTTATGAGGGAGGGAAACAAGCAGCCCAAACTAACTGTGTTTCCTTCCAGTTTGGTAAAGGTGCCTGATTTGTCCATGGGTGGCTACCAAGTGACAGTAGAGGCAGCAGATGGAGGGGTCCCAGCACTCAGCTCCCAGAAGAACCTTTCTGTAGGTACACTGTCTGCGTCCATGTGTGTTCAAAAGAAATCATTTGGTCTTAAATTTTTCCTTCCATTCAGAGTGATTTCCAAGACACTTCAGAGTTTCTGTGATATCCATCTTATAGATTGATTGATTTTAAAATGTATATACTGCATAGAAAACAAACATCGAGTGTAACACAGGAAGGCAAAATAGTCAGCCACGTTTTTATGTTCTTGGACTTCATCCTCCCCACACTGGATCACAAAATTCCAGGAAAGCAGGAGCAGACATTAGCAGGTCAGATTTCAACAATATTAAAACAGGAAGACATTGATGGTCAAATTCATTTCAGAATATTCTTGAGAATTGTATCATAAAATTCCAAAAAAGCAGTAACATCCACAAGGGCAAACGCATAGCTGCGTTTTCAACATTTTCTTGAAATTAATCCTCCCAGCACAAAATCACAGAATACCAGGCAGGGCATTCCAAAGACATCATTGTTGCCCCAATCCTAACATGCATAATTGACATCTTACCCTCTAGTCTCAATTTCATACTAGTTTCTGATCTTAGATATCTTCTAGGTTGGTAGATTTCAAAAAAACCCTGTAATAAATTTGGGGAAACATGATACAAGATCTGATGAATGATTGAAAGAATCTTAAATGGGTAACCAAGGCAATAGTTTCAAAACTGATTAAGATTAAGAGCCACCAAGGGACGGGGAACACCTTGACTTACTGCTGCTCTGAAACTGTGCATATGTCATTGTATGGTGATGTGAAGTGAGTGCAATGCACATATCTTTTTCTCCTGTAGTCTAAATCGTTTTCCCACTTTCTGGTTCCATCAGATTTTTGCAGTGGAGAAGAGCTTTGAAGTGCGCCTGGAGTTCTCCTTGACTGTCAGTGAAGTTCAGCAGAACCTGGATGCCATCTTAAAGTATTCTATGCAGTTTTTTGCACATCAGATATGCACAGGAGGGCAGAAGTTGGGGCAGAGAGGGAGAAAGTGAAAAGGAACCAATGTAATGAGTTTGGCTTCTCCTGCTGCTTCTACTGGTTTATGGTTTGTTAGACCACCTCTCATATCAGTAGAGCGAGGTGGATTACAGACAAAGATACTTAAAAAAAAAGAAAAGAACTGTGTTAATTATAGGACAGAGAAAGTCAGGGGAAGGGATGTAGGTACTGATAGAGAGACATCCTATCACAGCAGCTGCTAACTCCCTGAAAGCTTGTTGAAAGAGGGATGTTTTGAGAGCAGCTTTGATTTTAGGAAGGGAAATTTCTGCATGAAGACAGATTAGTACTCTGGGAAGAAGCTGTCCTTTCTATGAAGGTCTTTTTAACCCTCATTTCTGGCAACTTCCAGAACACAGTAACAGCAGGTCCAAAGCCACACAAGATAGAGTGTTTGCTCCATGAAGCTTAAAATCTCTTCAGAGTCCGGGGGAAAGTACTGTAAAGAAGTCAACATATAACATATCCTCAGAACAGTGAGATTTTAGTCAGGGAACAAAACTCACAGCTCTGGAAGTCTTTTCCTGGCAAACAGCACTGCGAGGTTGAAAGAACAGAGTGGAAATGGGAGACACTGATGGAAGGAAAGGGAATATATAAGAATGACATACCAGAAGAGCAGAGTTCATGAGGAAGAGTGTAGAGAGAGGGGAGAAAGAAACAAGGAGGATTTGGAATGTATCTGCTTTTCTTTCTTCACTTGCTCACTCTGCACCTTCCAGTTATTCAGCTCCTCTCCTCCCATTAAGCCTTCCAGTTACTACTTCTCTTTCCCAGCATGCTTCAACTTCCTTTATCTCAACCCGTTGCCCCTTCTGCCTTTCAGACTGTTTTTTTCCCCTTCTATTTATCCAGCTAACTCTTCTCCACCTCTTTAGATCCTGACTCTAACCCCTGTCTGTGTTCTGGGTCAAGAGATTGAGATGGGCATATCGGCTCCTGGTTTGCCAGTGCTACTGAGCATAGCTTTGTGCTAGCATGTATCTTGTGATGGAGGCTTTTGTTTCTTCAGACCCCACAGCCTCTTTTATTTCTCTCCCAGGTTGCTGAAGGAAGCAACTACAGCAAATGTCTATGAACAAGGAATCAAACCTGTTGCAGACACCAAAGCATCTCCCAGGCAAGTAAACCAGACAATCAGCCCTTCAAAAGCAGGAGTTGAGAGGCTGTGACGACAGGAGCTGAAATTCTCCAAGAGATCTGTTCACAGGGTTCATTCTTTCTTTGCAGAGCTCTGGTGAAATGTTTTATGTTAGCATACTTCATCTTCAGCAATGGAACAGCTCTCAGATCAGAAGAGATTACCTCGTGAGTAGCTGGGAGACTGACTGCGCATGGGATTTCCCAGAACTGTCTGTTGAAAAGGAGATTTGCTTCACGGCTAATCAAGAGGACAGTGAAAAAAATAGGCATCAGCTTGAAAAATGCATCGGCACTGTTTCTTATCAAGTTGCTGCCTCCCGTCTGCCCCACCTCTGCAGGATTATTCACCTTGGCCCTGCCCTCTGATGTACACCATCCAGCCTCATCACTTTATCTACCTTTAGTTTAGCTAGCTCCTCCCTTGAAAAATCGATCAGGGTCTACCTCACCTCCATCCCTACTTTCATTTGTTTTCTACAATCCCACTCCTGGTGCTTCAGAAATATTTGTTAAGCAATTCAGCCTTTTCTTTATCAGCTTCTACATATTTCTCCCCTTCACCTTCGAGTCTCATAATGCCACTTTTTCCTATCACTAATATATCTAAAAAAATGTCTTCTCTCCCCATTTTTCCAGATATTTTTGCCTGTCTTCCTCTTTCTGCAATCTTTTTTTTTAGTTTATGAAAGCTAATCTCTTTTTCCTTACCTTCTCAGCTACTACTTTTGAGAACCAAAGCGGCCTTCTTTTCCTCTTACTTTTCATACAAAATGGTTTATTAACCTTGCAATAGTTCCTTTCAGTTTGGCCCACTGCTTTCCTACTTCTTTCAGATGTTCCCATCCAGAGAACAACCCAGCTATGATTTCATTCTAGTAACAGGGTTTTGATAGCAGAATATTCACAGAGAGGGTTGGGTGTGTCAAGGTGCAGTAGGGGCTTGATTAATAGTGGGTTAGACAGAAGCAGCAAGACTTGGTGGTACCTTGGCTAGTATAAATGATCTCACATCTTATTTTTTTGGTTTTTAGAATTCTACAGAGCGATAGAGAGGCATTAAGTGAACTCAACCATCTGGGACTTTATCTGATCGTAAGTATGCTGGAGTGAATTCAGTCATCTGGGGACTTCGCTGGCTGTGAGTAAGTTGGAGAGGGAAGTCCTCTGATGGCCTTGCAACACTTCCTTGAGATGGACAGAGTGGCGTTCATTTTTTATTTTATTTTTTTTTGTTTTCTCAGGGTGACAATCCTGGCAGTCAGTTGCCAAACAAAGAGATGGAATTGATTGGCATCGTGGCAGGACTCGCAGTCGCATTGGCTCTTTCTATTATTATCATGGTCACTGCCCTGGTTTGCTGCCGGAAAAGGTAGAAGTGCTTTTCTCTGTCCACCACTGACCCATGTCCAGTAGGCAACCTTCATGCACTTATTTCTACAATCGTTTCCTCTTGTTCCTTTTGGCAGCTTCCAAAGGAAGCTAAAAGCATTGAAGGCCCTGAAAGTGGCAGAAACGGTCAGACAAGATACCCTGCAACATGCAGCAAACATCCCTGGTACAAACAAGTACAACATGGAAGGGTGAGTGGGCTGAACTGTGTACTCTTACTACCTGTGGGCCTGCTAGCTTATTCTTAAAGGGAAATTTCTCACTGGGAGTTGCACGTGGGGATTTGAAAAGAAACTTTCCATGTGAACTTTAAAGAGAGTCCTGGACCTGCTCTTTTTCTCTAGGAAAAGAGCCTGGAGAATCCTTTTGAAAATAGCCTTAGTATAGCTTAGGGAATCCTTACTATTAGCTTCAAGAATTTCACTATAAGAGTCAGCAGCCCTCACCACCAGCAGGGGGCAGCAGGGGAATACTAGGGCTGGGGGAATAGGGTGGAAAGATACGCCTCATACTAGTAACTCTGAGTAATTTGAACTCTGAGTAATTTTAATTTTATTCCATTTAACAGAGATTTGTCCATTCATCATTTTGTTGTTCCCGATCGGAAGAGTATACCACAGGATTTGTTTATATTGAGGGAAAGTTTATTTATACAGAGCCAGTCGCTAATTTTGTCAATTTTAGTGTTTATTTCTAGTATATCACTACCTTCCATAAGTCTCTTGTGTGTCTGGGCTACCTTCCATACACCTCTTGTGTGTCTGGGCTACCTTCCATAGATCTCTTGTGTGTCTGGGCTACCTTTCATGCGTCTCTTGTGTCACGTATCTGAGCTGCACAGATCCTGCTCACCTGCTCTTGTTCTGTTATGTTGCTCCTCCTTTTTTCAGAGCCAACCCTGTGCTGAACCTCAGGCCAGTCCCAATTGATCTGGAATTCGAAGAGCACCATTTAGCCACAGACACTGTTAGGTAAGTCTTGCACCGGTGTGCCCAGGGAAACCTCCGCTTTACCCTAGGTGGGGCTGTAACTGTCATGCAGGGGTGATATCTACCTTGCCATCTCTTGTCTTGTTTTGCTTTTGTCATGTGTCTGCATAAATACACCTCTCTGCATTTCTCTATTTCTTTGTTCATCTGGGCTTTTGTGTCTGAGCAGCTGAATCTGAGCCTTGTGTGATCCAATCCTTCTGACTTTCAGTTTGAACTCCTTGGATGAAAACAGTATTGGGTGCCTGGTGGAAGAAGGCCACACTCCTTCTGCAGTCCAGGTGAGAATAAGCAGCATCTGCATCGGTTAGACTTTACTGGGTTCTTCCCTGGGCTCTCATGTACTGGTGAGGCCATGTGACTGTGAGAGATGTTAATTAATGTGGAGGAAGTCAGCTTAAGGACGAGAGAAGCATAGAATCATATGGGTTATAATACAGCCAATCCAAATGAACTATCACAGGATATAATACGCAGCCCAACACCATCCCCATCCCATACTGCATCACAGGACACAATGCAAAGCCCAGGACCTAGGTAAGGTCCCAGGTGACTGAGATCAGCTCTTGATAAATAAAACCTAGTGCTAAGAAAACCAGAAATCTCAATGTAACTTGGATTGATTATAAGAAGGTCTTTGACAGTGTCCTGCACGCCTGGATAATATGTTACCTTGAAATGTAGGAAATATATTACATTCCCCATGAGAATGTGGCCAACCCACACTCCATCTCCAGTATTAAAATGGACAGTATGTCATTCCTAATATCAGAATCCAGCAAGGAATATTTCAGGGAGACTCCTTGTCACCACTCATGTTTTGTAGAGCACTTAAGAATTGCCACATTAGGACAGAGCGAAGGTGCATCAAGTCCAGCATCCTGTTTTTTCAACAGGTCCCATTGAATGCACTTCTTAACTCTTTGGCTTAGGGATTTAACTTTAATCCTAGGACTGGCAAGGAGCCAGAGGTTACATTACACCTGCTGTTTGTAGATGACTTGAAGCTTTACATTCCAGCAATCACCTTTTAGTAATAAGCTTTTCAGATGACATCAGGGTGACCTTTGGCCTAGGAGGGAAATGACATAAAACTGGAAACACCTCTTGGGCTGATGATTGTGCGGTTAAGGGACAGGGGTACAGAAATATCTATGAGTCAAGGAAGGAGAAATAATCCAACAGAAAGACAGTGATGTAGCGAGGGCGCCAGGAGCCCAGGACGTTGGTGCCCCTCCCCCTCCTGCCGCATGCGCACTGCTTCCCCTCTGTAACGTTCCTGGCAAGAGCAGCAACCCCCAAGCTGTTGTCGCGCCAGTGTCGGCTCTTCCTCTGATGTTACTTCCTAAGCGTGGGTCCAGTGACATCAGAGGAAGAGCCGATGCTGGCATGACACTAGGTTTGGGGTGTAATCCCACTTTTCTCTTTCTCGCTCATTCTTCTCTCATTGATTTCTTTGGCTCTCATTATCCTTTCTCTTTCCCTCTTCCTTCAACCATGCTTTCTTTTCTGTATAGATGAATACAGATGTACAGTTTCTGGCACCTGAAGGAGCACAGCAAGACTTCATCAGATCTAAGGAACCTCTAACTGCAGCTTTGCAGCATCACGAGAAAACCTTTCATGACAACAGGAAGGTGAAGACATCTAAGGAGGCAACAGATCTGTGACAGTAGCTGATGTGGGAGGGAGGGAGAGATACTATAACCCTACAGAAATATTTAAATCTTAGTGGACCTGGCTGGACTGCTGAGTGCTGAACTGTAGGAGATTTAGCTCTGATTCCCAAGCTTGGCTCTTGTCCTTTGGAAATGCTACTGAGACCCAGACATTGAACAACAATGACTCTTACTGGCTAGCTGAAGGGTGTCCAGAGGGAATGAGAGTCTGACTCTGTTGAAGTGACTGTGCTAGATAGGAGAGGGTAAAAAAATAGGTAACTCTCTCCCCCCCTCCCCCCCAATAACTCTAACTATAAATGAAGGCTTGTAGTGGTATAAATCAACTAGGGGTCAAATTTAGTTGAGCTGAAGGGCCACAAAAAAGGCCTTTAAGCGGGATAAATTTACACCAAAGATAGTGAAGACTCAGTCCATGTAGGCTGCTCATTGTCAATGGAGTGCGTTGCCTCAAAGAGAAGAGTCTTCTTTTTTTTTTTTTCGAAATTTGAGATAATTGGGTTCAGTTTTGATAGCTGTCGGGAGATTGTTCCAAGTTTATGTGCCAAAGAAAGTAATAAGTGTGTTGAATGTACTTTTGTATTTTATTCCTTTAGGGAATTGAAGGATAAGGAGTTTCTTTATTGTAAAAAAAACTTGGTTGCAGAACTCAATATATGCGTTGGATGAACAAAAAATATATTGGTAGACATGAGAAGGACCCAACAAGTTCCATGTGCCTTCTTCAGAAGTCCACATCAGACAAGATGAAACCAATTTGTCTGCACCCACTTAGAACTCTGTCTTACAAGTTTCAAAATGAGGTGCAAACCCCTATAACTGAACCCTAAACTCCCTACTTTTGGGAATGGTTTGGTGAGAGAGATCCAGACAGGGCTGCTGAGAGTAGGGACTAAGGGGTTCAGTTATAACACTTGACACCTCAGTTTGAAACCTTTGAGAGAGGTTTCGTCTTGTTTAATGTTAGGTTATATCATTGAACTCCTGAGGAAGGCACTGAGTACCGAAACATGGACCGTTTTGGATCCTTGTCACATCAACTAATATATGCTTTGTTGATCCAACACATATATTGCATTCTACAGTCAAGTTTTTTATAATAAAAATTATCTGGAAACTTGTCCCACTTTTTATTGTTTTTTGGGAGGCCAGGAAAGAAAACAGAGATTTCATACACAGTGACGGAAGTTCTGGGCATTCTTAGCTTTTAGCATCCATCTTAAGCATAAGAGTGAGATCACCTTTGTCCTGAGATTCTCTCAAAGGTTGGTTCCTCTCTGAGAGTTCTAGGCTGCTCTGTTTTCTGTGAATTGTAATCTTGCATTATGTGTAAGAGTACACCTGACCTTGCAGCCACAATAGATGCAGCGCCTGAGTTTCTCCATTTGGGGGTCTAGCTAAAGCCACCTCCCCAGCTATAAAAGCCTAGGTCCTGCAGACTCTCCACTAACCCCTCATCCTTGTGTGATACAAGTTTTGAATGGGATATTCCATTAATCGCATTCAAATGAGAGAAAATCATTCAACATAGGCAATGTTGCAATCAATTTTTTTTTAATTTAAAGTCTGATAAAGATCATTTTTATACCTGTCAAATTTTTGTTATGTAACAGACCTCTCACTCTTCAGAGAAGCCAAGATGTCTTCCTTCTGGGGAAACAGCTTATGGTTCTGGGTGAGATAATATTAGTGACTTTTTTCAGAAAGGGTGGTAGATGTGTGGAACAGTCTCCCAGAGAAGGTGGTGGAGATAGAGACCGTGTCTGAATTCAAGAGGGCTTGGGATAGGCACGTGGGATCTCTGAGAGAGAAAGAGATAATGGTTACTGCGGATGGGCCATTTGGCCTTTATCTGCCATCATGTTTCTATGACTCAAATGCTGTACCCTGGGTTTTAGTATATGACAAAAGCGTCCATCGCAAACACACAATCTGCCTATCCCAGACAAAGGTTAGGAGAGGAGACTGTGAGGTTCTTTTATGAAGGCGTGCTGAAGATTAGTGCATGCTTACGCTTATATTCTAAGGGCGCCTTAGCATAAATCGGTTAGCACACCTTCATAAAAGAAACCCTGTGTAATGCAAGAAGTTTTAATAGCAAACACGGAGGCTTATATGCTTCACCCAAACCAAAGGGACACTTTAACCAACCATGAAATATTTCTGGCAGATAATAAAGTTTACGTCATATTCAGGGCAGGAATAAGTTGGACCAGGGGGACGTTACTCTGCGGAGTCTCACCCTTCCCAGGACTGAAAGTCTTCATCCAAAATGTCAGCTCGAATGAAACAAGAACTGAAGGTGCCGTTACATGGACCAGCACAATTAATGAGTTCCTGCACTTTAAATCTCCAACAGACCTCCCGCTGTACGAGTAATGGCGAAAAACTACTCTTAATGACCCCAGATCTATAAAAAGAGCTTTGATATGAATTTCTAGTAAAAATGCTGATTCCCTGCTTTCTCCATTTGTGTCCTTGAATGTTTTGGACTGTTTCGGCTGAGCTGGGCTCCACGGTACTGACCTCCCTTATGTCATCTCATCCAGGCTTATGTTATTTCACCCCTGAGGTTTACAACTGCTTGGTTTTTTTCTTTCTTTGTTTTTGACAGGCACAAAATGGAGCAACAGTATTTTGCAAATCTGTTGCTTTGTATTCTCCACAGCAAAATGATAGCATTTTCCCCATTCCACCCTATTTTGGCAGGAAGTGTCTCATGGGGCATTCTCACTTACGATAACAGAGTGATTGTCTGCTTGTTACATAGATCCATAACACCGAGAGTCTTTGTATGGAGACAGATCATTTCTGTCTAATGTCAAAATTCATTTTCTGTCAGTCTCCGTTAATAGACCAGGACACACAGCCAGAACTGTACCCTGTATCCCTCCAAGATCCCAGGGCCTAAGAGATGGCCAGAAGGAAAGGCAAAACTGCAAAATTCACAGTGTTTAGCAAAGAAAACCAAAGCAACAATATAAGCTTAAGAAAGTTGCCCAGTAACATTCAATCCATGAAGCATTCAAGGAAAAGTCAGCCCTAATCTTGTGTAAGCTCTATTAGGTACAGGGAGGCGGCAGAAGCCGCCATAACTTCACCAGCTCTGCTATCAGACAAAATTTAAATGACTTATTTATTGAATTCATTTTATATAGGGCAGTCTTTTGTCTGCTATGATTGAATGATAACTTCAACTCTGTTCAGAAATCAATATATATTTATCTTGGCAAGAAGAAAGAAAGTTTTCATGCACTGGGAAGGGAACAAAAGAGCTGAACTGATTTGGCCCTTGAGGGTTGTTTTTTTCATCTGAAGCATCTATTCTTAAAAATGTGAATGTTGTATAGGTTAAAAAAAACCCCCAAAACCCAACCCCAAACTCCCTGGGGTTTTGAGATGTATATTTTTGGTGGAAAGCCGATTTTGAGTTGATTCCCGCTGCCCTCTAGTTGTTCTCAAAATTCTCGGCACAAGAAGGGTCTTAGATAGGATAACTCACAAATGAGGCCAAGTCCTTGGCTTGGGGGTCTTCAATTTCCCTTGTTACCAGCATGATAATCATACTGTCTATCCTGAAACTCATTTAAAGAAAACTATTTTTTTCTCTCAGTATTAGATCAGGTGTCCACTACAGAAATTCACAACATCGCTTCTTTTATAATGATTTTTAGCAGTGCAATTGTAGAACGTGAAATTTCGGAAAGATGGTGTCCAGTGTAAGAAATCCATCACCCATGTACACAACCCAAAATTCCCTCCCCTCAAACTCACAGTCACCCAAAAGTACACGGAGTTGATCCTTGCTTATATTTCTCCAATTAGCCAAAAGAATAAATAAACCCATTGTAAATTACTGGGACACTGAGTGATGCTGGAGGTCATGAGAGGTCAGGTAACAGGGCAGCATCTAATTCTTTGATCCAAAAATGTACTTGCAATTTAGGTCTATACAAAAATATACAGAAAAAGGATCTTGAACCTTCACTGGTGACACAGTAAGACACAGTAGCAACACCATGAAATATGTACAAGGACTTTGTTTTTAAAAAAAACCCAAGTCTTAGCTGCATGACTACAATGTCCACTTGTACCCCTTGTCCCGATACTCCGAGCATACAAAATAGCCCAAATTCATTGCTCCTGAAATCTGAAAGGCTCACAAACGATGCCCTACAGACATACCAAGTGCTCGCACGCTTCCTTCCCTGTATTAGGTAACCTCTCTGAGTCTCTTTTGGGACAAACAGAAATGGCAACGAGCTGCCTCATTGGCCCCTTGAGCTGTACCGTGAATTCTGGTATTCATGGAAACAGGTTTGACAATGAAGATGTGGACGGTGCTGATAAACATGCATCTGAGTGGTAATACGATGATCTGGTTGTAAAGAACGGATGCAAATTTCAGGGGTGGTAATTTTGAGGACCCACTGGGAATCTGGTAGGTGTGGTCACAAAATTTCAGTGCCCTTCAAAGGCTCCTGTCAAGAACTACGTAAGAAGAATATCCCAGCAGTTCTCATGATTAATCAATAACAATGAATCATTTACTCCAAAGTGGGGCCTGCTGCAGAACAACAACGTGGCCGCCGAACATTGTGCAAGAGGGCCCGGAAGATGCCGGGCTCTCGTTTGAATTCTCCTTTTCCTGGGGCTCTTTTCAAGGAACTGGTTCTGGTATTCTCAGGGGTCATCACCTTCTGTCTACCATGCTCTTCAATCTGTTTCTCTAGGTGCTTCTGGATTGCCATTCCTAGGACTTCAACCTCCATGGATGCTCCATAGACCTCCCATGTCATCCCTTTCTCATCCCAACTGACCTCCCGAACAGGTTCTGGCTGCTGTTCCTGAGCTCTCTTCACACAAACTTGAGGATAGGAGGCCTGATGAGATTTACTTGTTGGGGTCATTGGCCCTATTGCAATGGATCTGGTCTCCACTGGAATGGACACTTGTACCTCTGCGTCTTTTCTGGAATGCTCTGTGTTCTTAAGAGATGAAAGTTCTTGGTTTACCATTTCTGCATTGAAAGTGAATACTGAAGATCCACCTGATGGATTTATGGGACTAACAGCAACAGATTTACGGGTTACTCTGATGTCAGTTTGGGTACCAGCATCCTGCTGGGATGGGCTGAGCTCAGTCAAAGTGGTTTTTAATAATGTGTCTGAAGTCCTAATCTCTCTAGACTTTGTCCCTGTTTGGAAGGTGAAAACTGAAGATACATCCATTAGATTTATGGGGCTGACAGCCACAGATATACAAGGTACTCTGGTGTCAGCTTGAATTCCAGCATCCTGCTGGGAAGGTTTGAGCTCAAATGAGGTCTTTGAGATTGGAGCAATAGCCACACTGTTTCTACTCTGGCTTTCTGTTTGGAAGTTGAATGCTGAAGATCCATCAATTAGATTAAATGGACTGAGAGCCACAGACTTGCAGGGTGCTCTGGTATCAGCTTGGGTACCAATGTCCTGCTGAGGAGGAGTAAGTTCAATCGAGCAAGTTTTTACTAGTGTGTCTGGAGTCCTGGTCTCTTTGCATTTGGTTCCTGTTTGGAAGTTGAATGCTGAAGATCCATCTGCTAGATTAAAAGGACTGAGAGCCACTGATTTACAGGGTGCTCTGGTATCAGCCTTGGTACTAACATCCTGCTGGGAATGAGTGAATTCAGTTGAGCTGGTCTTTATTAGCGTGTCTGAAGTCAAGGTATCTTTGCACTTGGTTTCTGTTTGGAAGGTAAAAGATGACGATCCATTTGCTAGATTAAAGGGACTGAGTGCCACGGATTTATAGGGTGCTCTGGTATCAGCTTGGGTACCAATGTCCTGCTCAGGAGGAGTAAGTTCAATTGAGCAGGTCTTTATTAGCGTGTCTGGAGTCCTGGTCTCTTTGCACTTGGTTGCTGTTTGGAAGGTGAAAGATGATGATCCCTCTGCTAGATTAAAGGGACTGAGTGCCACGGATTTACAGGGTGCTCTGGTATCAGCTTGGGTACCAATGTCCTGCTGGGAATGAGTGAATTCAGTTGAACTGATCTTTATTAGTGTGTCTGAAGTCAAGGTATCTTTGCACTTGGTTGCTGTTTGGAAGGTGAAAGATGATGATCCCTCTGCTAGATTAAAGGGACTGAGTGCCACGGATTTACAGGGTGCTCTGGTATCAGCTTGGGTGCCAATGTCCTGCTGGGAATGAGTGAATTCAGTTGAACTGGTCTTTATTAGTGTGTCTGAAGTCAAGGTATCTTTGCACTTGGTTGCTGTTTGGAAGGTGAAAGATGATGATCCCTCTGCTAGATTAAAGGGACTGAGTGCCACGGATTTACAGGGTGCTCTGGTATCAGCTTGGGTACCAATGTCCTGCTGGGAATGAGTGAATTCAGTTGAACTGGTCTTTATTAGTGTATCTGAAGTCAAGGTATCTTTGCACTTGGTTGCTGTTTGGAAGGTGAAAGAGGAAGGTCCATCCATTAAATTAAAGGGACTGAGTGCCACGGACTTATAGGATGCTCTGGTATCAGCTTGGGTACCAATGTCCTGCTGAGAATGAGTGAATTCAGTTGAACTGGTCTTTATTAGTGTGTCTGAAGTCAAGGTATCTTTGCACTTGGTTGCTGTTTGGAAGGTGAAAGAGGAAGGTCCATCCATTAAATTAAAGGGACTGAGTGCCACGGACTTATAGGATGCTCTGGTATCAGCTTGGGTACCAATGTCCTGCTGGGAATGAGTGAATTCAGTTGAGCTGGTCTTTATTAGTGTGTCTGAAGTCAAGGTATCTTTGCACTTAGTTGCTGTTTGGAAGGTGAAAGATGATGATCCCTCTGCTAGATTAAAGGGACTGAGTGCCACAGATTTACAGGGTGCTCTGGTATCAGCCTGGGTACTAACATTCTGCTGAGAATGAGTGAATTCAGTCGAGCAGGTCTTTATTAGCATGTCTGTAGGTCTGGTCTCATTGCATTTGGTCTCTGTTTGGAAGATGAATGCTGAAGATTCATCTGTTAAATTAAAGGGACTGAGTGCCACAGATTTACAGGGTGCTCTGGTATCAGCTTGGGTATCAATATCTAGCCGAGGAGGAGTGAGGTCAGTGGAGTATGTTGTCATTAGTGTTTCTGCAATTCTAATTGTGTTACCCTTGGTTTCTTTTTGGAAAGGGAATGCTGAAGTTTCATTTGATGGGTTTATGGGACCGAGAGCCACAGATTTATAGACTAGTCTGATGTCAGCTTGAGCTCCGGCATCATGTTCAGAGGACACAATCTTTGACATTTTCATCTCATGGCTGGTTACATGATCTTTCAAGGCCCTCTCTTTTGTTAGATTAATACTATGCTCTTCCTCCAGACTTGTGTTAACAGGAGTTTGGCTTAAGTTTATTTGCTGGGTTAGATCCAGATTCCCTTTGCTTTGTGTTTCCATCTCAGATAAGTTGTCTCCCGTTCTTCCTGACTCAGTTTTGATTTTACTAGTGACTGTTGACTGTGAATCGACATTAGTGTCTGGGTTAATTTTCTGTTTGAATAAATTTAAGGAGAGCCCTGAATCCTCTTTGATATATGCTTCCATCTCTGAAACCATTTTTGTAGATGAATTTAAAGTTGTTTTCTTTCCAGGGGAATCCATGGGTTTCTTGACAATGTCTTGAATGGTTGAAGGCAAGAAGCTGGAAACAGGTTGGGCATCACTGTTTACAAATGCTAGATGTCTATGGGTTGCTTTGTGCTTGCCATCTTCTGATTTGCTCTTTCCCATGTCAATGTGTTCCCTTTTTGTGACATCTTGAATTAAAGAAGACTGTTCTTGAGTATCACTATTCACCGGAGCCACTTCAACATCTGTCTGAGAACCTGTGGCATCTAACTGAGGCATACTTCCTTTGTGGGCCTCAGAAGAATGTCTCTTGTGTTTCTGAGAAGCCATAGAGGTCACTGGATCAAATTCTTGACAAGCCTTTTTCAATGTTAAATTTTCTCTTTGAAGTGGTAGAGTTGTGGCTTCATGGAAATGAACATTGGGTTTTGGAGAGGATGGCATGTTGCAGATGTCTTTGCTAGCTGACCTTTGACTTTGCTGTGATGCTAAACCTGATAGACTTTCTGTCAAAGCCTCTTTGTTTCTTGAGGTTTCTTCTCCACCAGTAGGAGTCTCCTGCTTGAAATTACTGGAAAGTCCTTGTAGCATACTGAATTCCTGTACATCTACCTCTTCCAGCTTGGGTTCATTCATTTTTATCTTTTATCAATGATGCCTTCCCATTAAGTTTCTAATTAAGGTTAAGGCAGCAGTTGTATTCTTTGATAGTCTTATGTCCTTTTCTTTCTGGCAGAGATTATCCAAAATTCCTCTCTCAATATCTTGGATGCTGAACTCACTGTAGGAGCAGTTCCTTGTATTATGCAATTTGACCCCTTTGAGCTGTGGTGGAGACCATCCCTGTAACTCAAGAATAGAGAGCTGTCCAATAAATAAGCATCGTCCCGTGTGAACAGCCGCAGACTCTGTGTCCCTTTAGCAGTACCCATATCTGAGCAAAACCTTTTCCATAATCTGCCTGGAGTAATCTAAACAGAAAACAAAAAAAAGACCAGTTAAGATTTCCATTGCATATGCATATTTAGACAAAAAGGGGAAAGAGCAAATCAGAAGATGGCATGCACAAAGCAACCCATAGACATCTAGCATTTGTAAACAGTGATGTCCAACCTGTTTCCAGCTTCTTGCCTTCAATCATTCAGGACACACAAAACATACAGGAATCCCTCAGAAGCAAGACACGCAGTCAAGATGAAGTAAGAGCCAAGACAGACACTCTGAAAGGACAGTGATCAGTCAATTGAGCTGGCTCTTTATTAAGAAGATGGCCAAACAGGACTCAACACAAGCTAGGTTTTGGAAAAAGCCTTCATCGGCATTGCATTTGCTTACTGTTAGAAGGAAAACTACCAACTTTCTTTCTAACAGTGGCATGCTTCATCATTTGTACAAAAACAACTTGTTAGAGCTAATATAAGTCTGGAGACCCCTTCTGAACAGCAAGCAGCAGCAGGCAAAGGTGCAGAAAAGAGACAGCCTGTCTTTCAAGCTTCTTCCCCCAGTGAGATGGAAGGCATGCAGCCCTGACACACATCTAAGCAAGTCACTATGGAATAGCTGGGATGTCCTTGGGGCAAGAAGCAAGCAGTGCATCAGCAAAATGAATGCCTACAATAATAGCTCTGCAGATGATTACGACTATGCAAGGTCATGCTTTTGGGCTGCAAACACCCGAGGGAATGGTACAGTTTAGGGGGTGAAGAACTTTTGTGCATGAAAAAAAAGCGGGACTTGGGTGTTATTGTATGTGATGATCTTAAAGTGGCCAAACAGGTTGAAAAGGTGATGGTGAAAGAATAGGGATTGGTATGACCAATAGGAAAAAGGAGGTATTGATGTCCCTGCATAAGACTCTGGCGAGACCTCATTTAGAATATTGTGTACCTTCAAAAAGATATAAATAGGATGGAGTCGGTCCAGAGGAAGGCTACGAAAATGGTGGGTGGTCTTCGTGATAAGACGTATGGGGACAGACTTAAAGATCTCAATCTGTGTACTTTGGAAGAAAGGCAGAAGAAAGGAGATATGATTGAGATGTTTAAATACCTACATGATGTAAATGCGCATTGACTATCTAATTTCCTCACAAATGTTTCTTGAGGTACTTTGTCAAATGCCTTTTGAAAATCCAAATACACAATATCAGGGAAGCTATAGAAATGCTGTGGATAGATGGGCATTTTATAATATATCCCATATCTCAGATCTACCCAAAGTAAAGTGCACGAGTACCATAACATTTTGCACATAATCAACCCAAGCCAGTTTTAGGAGGTCCTATTCCTGTGTGTAAAAAAAAATACTTTGCTTTTTGTTTGAAGGAATAAATATCACAGGGGGATGGAGAGATGTGAAATAGAATCTAAATAAAAAAAATCTGACAAATGTTATTCTCAAGGCTGTTTCTATAGGAACAATATCTGAGTATCAGCCAATGAGTGGTGCGTACCATGTACAGCGAGAGATTCTGACATTCAGGATTTGCCACCTCTAAGCCCTTCCACTGTGCACTGAGGGCTTTGTCTACTTATCCCAGAGACACCCAAACTGCACACATACAGATCGATTATCAGGAATTCCACCAGTGAATCCCTTGGACTCACATCTGGATTCAGAGCTTGCTCCACACCAGAATCTGAAGGCGCATTGCTGCGGATCTTAGCATCTATAGCAGGGGAGTCAATCTTTTATTGAAGATGGGGTGGGGAACTTTCCTCTCTGATATAGCAACCTGCCAGGGGTAGATTTTCTCCAGTGCCAGATGCTAGTGAATTAGTTTGGCCTTTCAGTGTTCAGGCCTTCTGACATCAGTGCATCAAACCCAGAGATATCACATAGAACTATTTCCAGTTCTATCTCTCTGCACATTCTGTTGTAATGCTGGGGGGAGGGGGGGATGTTCTATGTCCATAGAGAATGTCATGTGACAGAATTTGTCACCGTCCCTGTCCCTGTGGTTAACTGTGGAAAACCATCCCTGTGTCATTCTTTAAGGAGAGAGGGAAGAATCAGAGTATGAATGGGAACAACCATTGACCCTCAAGCCTTGCTTTGAAGAATGCTGGTGTAGAAGGACTGAAGTTGAGATGGACACTAAAGAAGGACACGGGATGGTTTCCAGCCACTGACCCTCAAACCTTGCATTGAAGAATGCTGGTGTAGAAGGACAGAGGTCGAGATAGACCCTAAAGAATAACACGAGATGGTTTCCAGCCACTGACCCTCAAGTCTTGCATTGAAGAATGCTGGTGTAGAAGGACAGAGGTTGAGATAGACCCTAAAGAATAACACGAGATGGTTTCCAGCCACTGACCGAGAGTCTTGCATTGAAGAATGCTGGTGCAGAAGGACTGAATTGAGATGGACACTAAATAATAACACGAGATGGTTTCTAGCCACTGACCCTCAAATCTTGCATTGAAGAATGCTGGTGTAGAAGGACTGAGTTGAGATGGAAACTAAAGAATTACATGAGATGGTTTCCAGCCACTGACCCTCAAGCCTTGCATTGAAGAATGCTGGTGTAGAAGGACTGAGGCCGAGATGGATGGTAAGGAATGACACAGGAGCTGAAGATCTTTTCCTCTAGTTTGGCGATCAGAACTCTTGAAGCTCTACAGCTGGTGGCAGCTCAGAGACACTGCCGCTAGCTTCAGAGCTTGGAGATTACTGGCTGCCAGACTGGAGGAGGTGGTCTTCAACTGGCAGGGTTTTGAGATCCCCACCAGCCACAGCAAGGGAAATGGCTAATTTTTGGTGAACCTGGGCCTGGGATCACTGTATGTTCAGTACAGAAAGAAGTTTCTCCGGTGTTATAATTGCTGAGTTTAATTTTTTGGGGTTCCCAGTTCAATTTCTATTTGTGATCCTTTGGTACAGGTCTGTCTGTGTTTTGTGTGTAAAGAGGTCATTTAAAGTTATTTTATATGTGGCAGTAATGGGAGGTGAAGATATGGAGAGGGGGGGGCATTGGGGGGGAGGGTGCAGAGAGGAGATGGGATCAGGGGCCTTCTCCTTAATTTCTGCCCTGGGTCCCAGCATGTCTAAAACTGGCCCTAACTGGCTGCACAGGACAGTGTGGTGCAGTTGTTAAAAGCTACAGCCTCAGCACCCTGGGGTTGTGAGTTCAAATCCCATGCTGCTCCTTGTGACCCTGGGCAAGTCACTTAATCCCCACATTGCCCCCAGGTACATTAGATAGATTGTGAGCTCACAAGGACAGACAGGGGAAAATGCTTGAGGGCCTGAATAAATTCATGTAAACTGTTCTGGGAAAATGGTGTAGAAAATTGAAGAACTAAAAATGTTTCTCCACTCCTCCACTGATGATTCTCAAGCACCATTCTGACTTCATGCACAACTTCCTTAAATTAGTCCCCTTATTGGCTTATGCTTGCTACTCTGACCTGTCTATTGCATATTGTGTTGATATTGTCATGTATTGTATTGCATGTGCCATACTTTGTATTGGTATTTGAATATTTTTACTGCTGTAACTCTCTGTTGTTTATGTGTGACTTATTCTTACTGTACATCGCCTTGAGTGAATTCCTTCAAAAAAAGGCAGTAAATTAAGAACATGAAAATTGCAATACTGGGATAAACTAAAGGTCCATCAAGCCCAGGATCCTGTTTCCAACAGTGGCCAACCCAATGGCAAGATCTCAAGAGTACAACATATTTTTTTGCTGCTTATCCTAGGAATAAATGGACTAACTAAACTAGTGGTAGTGTGAGTGCATGAATTCTAATGCATATGTAAAGCTTGCCAATGCAATAGGCAAATGATTGTGCAGGGAGATGATGTGGATACCAGAAGGTTCTGGCTAAGGGCAGCTAGTACCTTGCACATGTCCAAGTATCAGCACGGGATGTTTCTCTGTGTATCTTGTAACGCAAATACCGATGCAATTTCTTTCTACTGAGGACCATCACCCCCCATTTTGTCTGTAATGATCGCAGCGAGAAGAAGCACCAGTCATGCAAACTTTTCTCTTCCTCCTCAGACCTAGCGTTCAGGTTCCTGCCCTGTGCTAGTAAAGTTTGTAGCCCCATTAACCAGAAACTCAGGCCCTTTACAGGGCAAATTAGATAGAAATAGCTCACTAGAACAAAGAAGAAAACATATTACTCATTGAGTCTGGTTTTTTCCCTAAAAGTCAGGCACTGTTATTATTCTTTAGAAACTGATGGATCCTTGAAAGAAATTATATATAAGAGGAGCAAAGGAACTCTGAAAATTAAGGGAATTGGGCCAGATTTGGCTTAAATGAAAAACTGAACAAAAGCACATCAAGTTGAAAATGGGCCAGACTAGATGGGGGTTTCAGAGAAATAAGACCCTCCCCCCCCCAAAAAAAAAAAAAAGGTTCAGTGCATTTATATGGTGGTAGAAATTGCCGTTTCTACAGCCCTAGAAAGTCTGATACATTTAAATTGCTTCTTTCCGCTGCCTCTCCCCTCAGACCCAACATTACGCCTTAGGCATCTGAGGCAATCAGGGTATTAGGCCACTCCCCATGCGTCACATGATGAGGGGAGCAGGAGAGAGAAAGCATTCCTCCTGCTCTTAGAAAGGTACGGGTGGGGGGAAGGGGTTTAGGGGAACATCCGGTGGCAGGAGGGAGTGGGCATCCCTCCTGCCTTTTTTTGAGGGGGAAGGGAGAAGGAGAGGGAATGGTTCGGTGGGGGCCTCCGTTGGCCCCTCCAACATAGCAGAAACACTACAACCCAGCCCCAAATCCATTGACCAGACCGCCATGACCTAGAACTTTATGAACGCTTAGCCAGCCAAAGAAATCAAATGCTCTCCTCTCCCTTGTATACCGACATCTTCAGAGCCCAAAAAAAGGAGAACTCAGAAGAGCGGAAAGGAAATGGTACAAATCCAGGTTGAACGTGACAAATCCAGCTGGAGGAAACTGCATCAAGAGTACAAACAAGCCACTCTCAAAGCCAAAAAGGTGTATTATTCCCAACAACTAAAAAACCAACCAACCCCCCAACAGGTCAAAAAACCTGTATACACTAACAAAAAAGATATTCTCAGCATCTCAAGGAGGCAACCAAAGTCTAAACATCAACCTTGACCACATCATGACAAAATACAATACCACCTAGATGGTATCACACAACATTCACTGATTCCTCACAACTCAAACAGGACACTCAAAGCTACATCTGAAACCCTAAACCACTTCAAAACTGTCTCATATCAAGACCTCACTAAGACACTAAACACCATTAAACCTAACGGCTCCATCCAGGATCTCTGCCCTTTGCATCTCCTAACTGCTGCCATACATGCCTCTGCAAGCTTTGTCCCCCTCCCTTACAAACAGGTTCAGTGCCCACAAACTGGAAATCAGCTATCAGACCAATCCTAAAAAAAATCCACACTCGACACAGGCATCTCCAGAAACTTTAGGCCCATCTCAAACCTACCCTTCATATTGAAGATCATGGAAAAAATTGTCCAAAACCAACTCCTCTCCTACATAAATATGACCCTAGCCACATGATTCAGGAAATGTCATAGACATAATTGATGACTGCTGAAAACTCATGGACAAGGTGCTACTTGATCTCAATGCAGCCTTTAATACTATCGACCATTCTCTCCTCATTACTCGACTCACCAAAATTGGCATCCGATATGTTGCACTACGCCAGTTTAATTCCGTCCTGAGCAACAGAACCCTAGTGTACTGTTAGACTCCATCTATCAAAACAGAAACTAATCAAATATGGAATCCCACAGGGAGCTCTCTTGTCCCCTCTCCTATTCAACCTCTACATTCAAACCAGTCCTAGATATAGCCCACAAACACCACATACATACCCACTCTTTTACGACATCCAACTATACCTTCCTCATGGAAAGAGCCATGAGTCCCAGGTTACAAAACTTCACAGTTGTCTCACAGAGATTTAAAAAAAGTGGATGTCTACAAATAAACTGCAAAAACAGAAGTCCTCTGGATCCGCAAAGAACAATGCACCTATGTTCATCCCTCTCTTCTCTGGGAAGCCACAACCATAACTGCAAAAGACCAAGCATGTAGCTTAGGTATACTTCTGGATGCAAACCTTTCACTCTCCGAACATATTTCCCAAGTAGTCTCTTCCTCATTTTACTATCTTTGGTAATTCAAGAAATTGAGAAACTACTTCTCCAAACCTGACCTCAGCCAACTTCTCTATGCCTTCGTCCTATCCCACATGGACTACTGTAACGCATTATTCAATGATCAAACAGCAAAAAATCTTCAGTGCCTACAACAAGTACAAAATGCAGCAATTAGACTCCTAAAGAACCTACACACTCACAACTCTGTCTCACATGCGCTATCATCAGCCCACTGGCTACCCACCACCAAACGTATCATAAAGAGCCTAGTAATAGCTTACAAATCCTTATACAACATGGCGCCCAGCTGCATAACAGACAAGCTTCTGCTCTTAGGGGGAAATAGGCCTGCCGTTCTTTCTCCTACTATCTGCCAAGCTACTGGAACCAACTGCCTCCTCAGGAGAGCAATAAAGACTTATCTCTTCCTATAAACTCCCTTTGCTTACTATCCTTTAGTACTTCTCTCACTGAGTTGAAATAGACCCGCTCTATGACGCTACCTCTGTTTGCTAATTCTATGTATGTAAACTTAGAGAACAACCTAAGATGACCAAATTGTAGGCCAAACTTGACTTTCCTTGTATATCAACCGAAGAAATTCATCTATACTGTACATGTGTAAATTTAACCTGTTTGTCTATGTCAATTTGTAACCCGTTCTGAGCTCACTGGGAAGGACGGGTTATGAAACTAACCAAATCAATATATGAGCTTTCGTAATGGCTGCTATGTGTACTACCAAATAATACTCATTGCCATTAGACAATCCTTTGCAATCTGTCGAGAGTGACATTTAATGGTTATGACAAATTATCACATTTGGTTTCTTTTCACCCCTCCTTTCTTCCTTCTGGTCCCAAGACAGAGACACACAGGCACACACTTGAAGTTATTACAGCAACTTAGAACAGGAGAAAGATGAGAAAAGTGTATCCTAAAAGATTTGGCATGTTCTTAAGAATGGAAGGACGATATTTTTTGATGGTGGAAATCATCTGAATACCCCATTCCCTATTCTCCACTGGGAAGTCGGGGCACATGCTGGCAAGGATTAAAGAGCCCAAGAAAGAGAAAGCAGTGCAAGAGTCTTTTTTTTTTGCCAAAGAAAACATTGCCGGAGGTGTTTATGTAACACAAAATGAAGCCTGAGACCAGACCTGAGAGAGAAATGAATACAGGGAATGGTCTCCTAGGAAACAAACATCTCAGATTGAATAAATGCTTGGAATCTCCTCTGTCAAAATGCAAAAATACACAGGCAATCTGCACCATTCACACACTGCAACAAAACCACAGTATAAATGTCTCGAAATAAACCCACAACAGATGCTGTAGAAATGTACCAGGAACTGCTCTCTCTGAATTTGCAGAAAGAAATGAACAAGGCGCCTGAAGCTGCCTTATTTCCCTGCTTTTCAGGCTGGGGGCAGCAGGAGGCGCTGCCACTCTCTCACTGGCAGCTATAAGAAGTCACCTCTCTGTCTCCTACTTACCCACCCACCCCTCCCTCCCTCTTCCTGTGAAACTATCACTGAAATGCTTTCATGTTTCCCTTATATATATACCAAAATTTGTCAACATTTGCTTATTTCTGATCTGAAGAAGAAAGGTTACCTTTGAAAGCTCCTCATAAGATGCATCGAGTTAGTCCAATAAGAAAGGTATTACCTTATTTCTTTTGATTTTGTTTTCTTTCTAAATATTACCTCCATCCAGTAGCAAAGCACAGGGACTCAAAGGTTTGATGTGACCTTCCACAGCGGCCAGAGCTCGCTCTTCCACCTCTGTGGGTCAACTGGATCTATTCCTGCTCTTGGAAAAGAGCTCAACCAAGTGACTGAATGAGGAAGAGCTTGTCATTAGGTTTGGCACCAAGTCCCAGCCAAAGCAAAGAACCCTCTCCCAGCCTGAGCACGTGTAGCAGATCAGTCCAAAGGAGGAAAGCATGAACAAGCACCCTAAGGAGGGGGACGGGGTGGGGGGAGAGGCTTGCCTGTCCCCCCAATCAGCCAAAGCACTGACAAGAATCCAAGAGAGGGAGGGAGAGGATGGAAATGAAGCCCTTACCTGAGTGAGTTGGAGAGAGCTGCTGAGACGAGCGGCTGCCTGCCTGCCTCTCTCCCCTTCCCCCTAAGCTCTCTTCCTCTGCCCTCTCCTGGTTGTCATGCTTTGGCTTGTGGGAGCATGCGTGTGGGAGGCAGAAGACAGAAAAGCTGCTTCCATTCTATGATCACACACACAATTGCAGGCGAATTAAGAATGTGCAATTCTACATAGGCATTCTTCTTTAAGGCTGGGGCAGTGTCCAGGTACAGGTGTGGTACCTGTGACTTGCTTGATGGATGGACGCCCTCCCTCCTTCTTTCAAGTGCTCCAAGAGAAAGGCAAGGGGCCATTCAGAAGGAGCAGGGCTTTCACCTATATGTACTGACAAATATAGTCTCTACAGCCCTCCAGGATGGGGTTTGGCTTCCCCTGAGCCCCAGCAGTTGTACATCCACCTCTCTGTATTTGACAGTCTCTGTTACTGTATCAAGTTTATTCAATGCCTGACATGCCATCCATGGCGTAGATATCTAAATGATTTACAACTGACTTAAAGCACCTCAACAGGAAAGAGGCCCATAGGTCAGAAAAGAGAAGGACAAAGAGATGTGGAGAACGAAAAAAAACCCCACAAAGATAAAAATGCATCCAGGCCTCAGTGAAAAGGTAGGATTTAAGTCCCGCTTGAAACTGTGGAAGGGGCATCTCTGTTTTAAAGGTATAGGCAACCTGTATGAAGGGAGAGACCAGTAGCAAACTCCGTCCTGTTATTTCTGTGGGAAGTACCTTCAAAAATCTGGGCGTTAAGAAGGATTCCAAACGTCTTTTCTGAACAAATTTCTCATGTATTAAAAAGGGGGTTTAATGGGGCAGCCCTGCAAAGTTGCACTAGTGATCTCTCATACAGATGGGGGGATGTCATCTATGCTGGCATTGCTCTCGCTTTAATCGTAGGCAATTATAATAATGCAGCTATTATTAGACAATATTCGTAACATCTCTATTCGTCTTCATTGGCTTCTTGGCTAGGAAAATGAGCTCTCTTATTTGGCTGTGCCTTATGTACCCAGCTCAGTGGGACTCAACCCGCCAGACTGCATTTGGTTCACTAGTGTCCACCCTGTGCACTGGCTTTTGCCAGTCTTTTAGGACTGAATGAAGAACCTGAAATCCCGTTTGAGGGCTTTCTGTTTTCAGGAGCCATTTGTTCTGGTAACTCCTGAACACCAGAATGCTGAAGTCATATCTAATCTAATCTAATCTTTGATTTTTCATACCGATTCATCCCAACAGGAGAGCTCGACTCGGTTAACAAAATATTAATAAAATTATACAGGAGATTAGAACAGAAACTATGGGCTAGATTCACGAAGCCCACCGATCAAGTCCCGACCACGTAGCGACCCCTTTGCGACCTGAGTTTCCTCTGATCTGATTCACTAACCTCTGTCCCGATCATTCTCTGATTCACGCATGCAAATGAGGGGGGAACGGCATGCAACTACAGGCACACCGATGGGGCTAGCCCGTCCCACAACAAGCGACTGCTGGGGACCAGTCGCTCACGTCTTTCCGACTGCATCTCCTGCTCTCTGCCCCGACTTTCCAGCTCTCTGCCCCGATCACCACCCTGCTTCTGCCCCGACTCTCCTGATCTCTTCCTCCACCTTTCCAGCACTCTGCCCTGATCGTCTTCCCCACAGTGCGAGCCTGTGGTTTTAAAGCGTGGGTTTAAAACAGGTTAAAACCACAGGCTCGCAAAAAAGTAAAAAAAGAAAAAAAAAGTTCTGCCGGGCACATGCGCAGAAGGTCTGCGCATGCATCGGGATTGGGGGCGTGATTCCGAATGCCCTCATTTGCATGAGGGCACTACGTGAATCAGCCCCCCGGCCATGGATCGGACCGGATCGCTCATGGATCGGATCCCATCCATGGCCTTAGTGAATCTAACCCTATGTCTTTTAGGCCAGAATTTTATCTTTTATGATTGATTATTTGAAAAAGAAGGATCAGTAGTAAATTTCTGAAATAAATATGTCTTCAGTACTTTACGAAAAGTGGGTAGATGAGAGAGAACTCCAATTATAGAAGGAAGGTCATTCCGAACTTTTACGAATAAAAAAGGAAATGATCGACAGAAATTGGCCATAATTTTTATTCCTTTAATAGTAGGAAAGCCAAGTTTATATTTCTGAGAGCTCCTCGAATTAGAGATTTCATGTGAATTAAATGAAACAGAGACCAAAGGAGAAAAAAATACTATGTAGGATTTTGAAAAAGACAGTTGCACATTTAAATTGGATCCTCCAGGAAACAGGAAGCCAGTGAAGGGATGTCAGTAAAGGTGTGACATGGAACATATTTTGTTTGCTGTATATTAGTTCAGCCACCGTATTCTGGATAAGTTGTAGCCTCCTCAGATTACATTTACTTAAACAAGCATAAAGCGAGTTGCCATAGTCCAACTGAGATAAAATAATGGCCTGTACCAGAACGCCAAAACAGCGAGGCATAATCAAAACAAATGTCTAAGAAAAATTTAATCGTATGGTGCTAGACGCCCAAAATCGGCAGTGGGAAAAAACCCGTTCTTGAAAAATACGTCTAGAATATATATATATTTAAAAAAATCGTCTATCTGGACGTCCAGGCCATTGGGTCACCCAAACCACCAGGACGACCAAAATTTCATCTAAGTCCCAAATGGCAAGAACAAGACCTTAGGGATGTGGGCGGGGCCAGCATTGTGATGGACTGGCCTTCCAGACGTGACAACATAAACATCTCACCAGAACTCCCTTATAGGTTATAGTGAGCCCCCTCAAAACACCCCCAAAACCCACCATACCCACCTGACTACAACCCCAGTAGCCCTTATGGCTGCAAGTGGCACTTATGTAGCAGTAAAGTAGTGTTTAGGGTGGGCTTGATGGGCTCACATTTTCCACAATGAATGTAGTGGTTCGAGTGGCTTATGGGCCAGGGTCCTCCTCTCTTGTGTGCAGCTCTACTAGGCTTTCCCATACCAGGTGCTTTGTAAATCTTCATGCAATAAATCGATCCACTTGTGCCCGTTCTACTTCAATCCTATCTCCCCTCAGCCGTCTCTTTTCCAAGCTGAAGAGCCCTAACAAGAGGAGTTCAATCCCCTTTATCATCTCGGTCGCTCTTCTTTGAACCTTTTCTTGGATAAGACCAGAATTGAACACAATACTCCAGATGAGGTTGCACCATGGAGTGATAAAGAGGCATTAAAACATTCTTTGGTTTATTAACCATCCCTTTTTTAATAATTCCTGGCATCTTGTTTACTTTTTTGACTGCAGGTTGGGCATGTTTACAATGACACCCAGATCCTGCAATTTTTCACAATCCGCCTGCGTTTTCACAACTTTGAACACTTTGGTGTCACCTCATTTGTTCCAATTGCTGCTTGAATAGAATTATCCTTATGATTCACTTCCTCATTCAATTGTATATTTTATTTCTTACTTGTGGCTCTTAACTCCACTAATGTAAATGTTGTTTTATTAATAGTTTATTTAAATAAAACTTTGTCTAAAAAGGAGCAGTGATGAATGTTTGTGAGTGTATTTAGTGTGTGTTTTTCTCAGCATGTTGTGTGTATTTCTTGCTGTGAATATGAATGTGTGTGAGTTTGTGGGTGTTGCAGTGTGTGTTTTTCTTGGCATGATGTGTGTATTTGTTGCAGGGAATGTGTGTGATTGTGGGAGTGTGTGTTTTTCTCAGCATGTTGTGTGTATTTGTTGCAGGGAGGGTGTTGAGTGTGTGCGTGTCACAGTGTGTGTTTTTCATGGCATGATGTGTGTATTTGTTGCAGGGAGTGTGTGATTGTGGGAGTGTGTGTTTTTCTCAGCATGTTGTGTGTATTTCTTACTGTAAATATGAATGTGTGTGAGTTTGTGGGTGTTGCAGTGTATGTTTTTCTTGGCATGGTGTGTGTATTTGTTTCAGAGAGGGTGTATGAGTGTGTGGGTGTCACAGTGCGTGTTTTTCTCGGCATGCTGTGTATATTTCTTGCTGTGAATATGAATGTGTGTGAGTGTGTGGGTGTCGCAGTGTGTGTTTTTCTTCGCATGATGTGTGTATTTCATGCTGTGAATGTGTGTGGGTGTGTGAGTGTGTGTTTTTCTCAGCATGCTGTATTTGTTGCAAGGAGGGTGTGTCACCCACAATGCTCTTTCGGCTTTCTCATCCAATAAGTGTTGATGGTGCAGCTGGTTGCTTAGGAACAAGAATCCGTGGTAAGGTCTGGTGAGGAATGAGTGTGCAATCTTATTTACATACGTATCTGTGTGTTTGCATCCAGGACTGCAAGCATGATTCTATATGTGCATATACTATATGTGTTTATATCTGGCTGTGCATGACCAGGTGTGTGGTGGGAGACTGAGGTGACACATGCAAAAGGATCTAACAATAGTGACTCCAACTTCGACACCTCTTCGAATTCCTGCTGAAAGAAGGAGATGGGTGGGGGGAGAGTGAACAGAGAGATGGTGCTGAGCTGGGCTGAAAACCTCTGCAGATCACACCCCAGAAGAGGTCTCCCAGTGCAAGGAACTGTTAGAAATTAGAGAATGACACGGGGACAAATTTTTCCCCGTAGGAACTCAATTTCACTGTCCCGTCCCTGTCCCTGCCCCATTCCTGCAAGCTCTGTCTTATGATTTTAAAGGGTTTGAGGCTTGTGCAGAGGAGGACGGAGCTTGCAGGAATGGGGCAGGGACAGGAAAAGAGCTTGCTAGGACGGGACGGGAAAATGAGTTCCTACGGGGAAAAATTTGTCCCCGTGTCATTCTTTATTAGAAATATCAGCATGGTTTGAAAACAATTTAAAGCTGGAGCTCTTAATCAGTGGTTCTCGCTCCCCCGAGGGGTTTGGGATGAGGTTAAACAGGGTGCATAGAACGGTCTCTTAATCTGAGGCAATTTACTGAACGTTAAAACAGTTGATACTATAACATCCGAAACACTTTCCCCGTTTGTAAGCACTAAGTCCAGTATGACCCATCCCGCTTGTGTTCCATTCCCAACTGCTGGAACAGTTCTCCAGGATCTCCCAACTTCTAAACGAGACCAAAACAAAACTACTTTGGCTCGGCCCAAAATTAGATCAGCTACCCACCCTCATCCCACTGTCCTCTGGCACCACATTGCAGCTTGAACTCTCATGCAAAGTTCTGGGCATCATCATTGATTCCACACTGTCCTTCAGTGACCACCTTAATTCCTTAGTAATAAAATGCTTTTTCAATCTTCACATGTTAAGGAAAGTGAGATCCTGCTTCCATCATCATCACTTTGCTGTCCTCGTACAATCCATCATTCTTTCCAGACTGGATTACTGTAACTCCATCTACTTAAGCCTGACAAAGAAAAGCCTTCATAGACTCCAGCGGATCCAGAACACTGCGGCTAAATTAATCTTCGCAAAAAGCTAATTTGACCATGTCTCCCCGCTTCTATCTAAACTTCACTGGCTCCCAGTAATCCTTAGGGTTCACTACAAATGCGCCTGTCTAACCTTCAAGTCTCTACACGGTATCCAGCCTCCCCTTTTTCCACTATCTTGAAACTCCTCTAATCCCAACACCACCAGATCCACTCAAAAATTCAAACTATCCTTCCCCTCTTTAAAAGGCCTATCCCATGCAGGAAAATTAGGGACTTCCCTCTTCTTCAGGATCACCGAACTCTGGAACAGCTTTACTACCCCGCTTCGGAGCCTGACCTCCCTCCAACTCTTCCGAAAACATTTGAAAACTTGGCTTTTCTCTAAAATGCAATGACCCCTCCCTCATCGATATACTAAGTCCCTCTAAACTTCTCTTTCTAAGTCCTTCTACTTTTCATTGTAGTTCCTTTCTATATCAACTCCTGTAAACCGTGCCGTGAAACTACTTCTGTGGAGATGATGCGGTATACAAACTTAAGGTTTAGTTTCTAGAAGATACCGCAATAGGGATACCCCAATCAACATCCGGAATCTTAAAATCACCTATTAGTAAAACGTCCCCTTTTTTAGATGGATTCTGAATGTCTCCTATTAAATCTTCCGTCTGTGAAGGAGGCCTGTATATGACACCAATGTAAATATATTCACCATTCCCTCTTTCCAGATTGATCGCCAGTGCCTCTTCCTTGCCCTGTAGATCTTTAACATATAACGCCACTGCCCCGCCTTTCTTCCTACCCTGTCTTTCCTGAACAGATTAAAGCCTGATATGACTATATCCTAGTCCAGGTTCTCCGTGAACCATATCTCTGTGATTGCCACTAAATCCCATTCAGCCTCTAGATCCAGAACCTTGTTTCCTATACTCCGAGCATTAGTATATATTGCTTTGCAGACATTACCCCCTTTTCCCATTTGGCATTTAGTGATTCTCTTACCTGAGGACTTTGATCACCCTGTTCTAATGATTCTCGTTATCCAGTCTGCTGCTGAAGCCACATCTTCCCTTGTTTGATAGATGCACACCGTCCCTGCTCAGCAGCTCATGGAAAATCATCCCATGGTCTAAGAAGCCAAAATGCTCTCGACACCATCCACACAGCCATGCATTCATCTCCAGGATGTGAGCTTCTCTGCCATGGCCTATACCCTCAATAGAGAGGATCACCACATGCACACCTGTCTGCTTTACCTTCTCTCCCAGAACCACAAAGTTATTTTTGATACACTGGGCGGGGGGGGGGGGGGGGGGATGGAGGGGGGACATAGCAGGAACATAGCAGTATTGTTAGTGCGAACATTGATGAACAGCATCAGATAATTGTCATTAGGGCTTGGTAAGTCTCTGTTTCCTATTGTCCAGCCAGTTTTTAACCCATGTGAGTATTTCACCCTTGATTACTCAGGTGGATTAAAAACTGGCTGGCGGATAGGAAACAGAGAGAGGGGATAAATGGACAATACTCGGACTGGAAAAGCGTCACGAGTGGAGTGTCACAGGGTTCGGTGCTTGGACCCGTGTTCTTCAACATATATATAAACTGGAAATTGGTGGCACAGACAGCACACCTCTCGGAACATCATGTACCCCTCAGAAGGGAATCGCCTACTGCTACTACCTTTCACCTCCTAGTGATCATGGAGCCAGCGACTTTGGGGATTTTGAGCTTTGGTTTTTCCTCTCCTTGGGATGCTCTCATCTCCTCCACTTCCAGAGCTGCATTCTGGTTCTTCAGTGTGAAGGCAGGTAGAGTCACTATATCGATCCTCTAGGGTCCCGTAATCTGAGTCCAGCTGTCCTCCCTCAACACGGCCTCTTCTTCCTCACTTAAAAAACGTTTTTATATTACATATAATTGCAATGTTTCATTTGTATTGTGTTGACATCATGAGTATCATAGCTATGTTATAGGAATGTGATGTCATTGTTGCTCTTACTAGGGATGATATGACTGTCTCTCAGTTTACCTCATTGTTATGTTGACATTTGCTCATTCTACTAATGTTATGCTCTTAACACGATAAAAGTCGCTTATATCAAGCAGTATCTGTTGCCCGTTGCCTTGGTTGGATCTCTTCATAAAAAGTAAGTCTGGTAGCACTTTTAAAATGGTATTACAAGTTCTGGCAAATGTGGAGATTGGAAAGGTGTCACCGTCTTTAGATGTTTTCCTCTCTGTACAGGGGCATTGATGATGTTCGGAGTGGAGGGTGAGGTGGGATCTTATCCTGGACGTAGAAGGAACTGCAATCATCTCAGGAAAAAACTGGAATCTTTGGAGGACGTCATCTTTGTCTTTTGTATGACACTGTGTCCAGAGTAAGCAGAGGTAGAGAGGAGCCCCACAGCTAAGCCCAAAGGGGAAAGGGGGAGGGGCAGAATTCATCAATGCTCATCAATGTCACTGTGAAGAGGGGTTATTGTGTTAGTTTAACACAAGGTCTCATTGTGCTAATCTAGCATGACTTGAGGTAAAATAACCCATCTTAACAGCAGCACATATTGATGATCCCCCCTCCCCCCTAAATCAACAGCCCACATTCCATTTTTGCAGCCCTCATATGCCACTACTGCAAATGGCAGTTGGCTCACCTTTCTACATGCGTGCGTACAAATGCACATGCCCATGACTGCGCAGTCGCCCACAACCCACAGTAGTGGCAAAACTTGCCAACAGTGCCCTTCTGTTCCATCTCAGCCCCCAAAATCTAAGCCAAGTGGAATTACAGGCTTAGCGATTGCTGATGAACAAACCCCTCCCACTTCAATATTGGGTTGATAGGGTTGAAAATTAGAGGAAAGGTCTGCGGTACTTAGTTTGCACCAAGGTGGGCTAACAGGCAGCAGTGCAATATAGTGGATCTCATCGCTTGCACTTACCTGCATGATGCACGATGACAATATGATTGTAGAATCAAAATTAGTGCTTAAAATTACATTTGTAAACCTAAAATGTTTTGGTGGCCTCCAGAGCTTTCTCATGTCCACTTTGCAGCCCTAATGGTTGGAGACCACCAACATCTGGCCTCCAAGGTCCCATGGGTAGTTTGCCAGACAGACCCCATTACCTCAATGGCAGTGTCTCCGTTTCTGGTAGGACTTTCTTAATGACTGAATTTATAACTTGCCGGATGCACCTGACCTGCTATTTTCATGTTTTCATCACAGTTTGACCTAAATAACTCACCAGAACTATAGATGCTCCCAATTCCCTTGAATAAGCAGACAGGCAAGAGAAACGATAAAGGGGATGGAATAGTTGTCTTCAGGAGAAAAACTGCCTAGATTGGGAGTTTTTAGTTTGGAGAGAAGCTATGGAAGGGGTTTTGTGGAATGGAAAGAGCCATTTTCCCTTTTAAATAATCCATCTAGTAGAGGACATTGCATGAAGTTAACAGATAAGAGGTTTAAAGCCAATGGTGGAACATAGTTTTCATTCAATGCACAATGAAGCTGATATTTGTGGTCAAGGTTAATAGCGAAGCTGAGTTTATAAAAGGTTTGGACAAGTTTCTTCAGGACACGCCCCATGAGGGGAACATATGTGACTAGTATGTCTTTCACTAAAGCTCAGTACACACGAACAGACATAGCGTGTGTTATGTACATGTGGTCTTTGGTACAGAATAGGTTATGCAGCATTTAGTCCGTTAGCACTAAGCTTTAATAAAAGGGCCCCTAAGTAGAAGGAGTAGCACAGTGCTTAGAGCCACTGCCTCAGCACCCTGAGGTTGTGGGTTCAAATCCTACGCTGCTCCTTGTGACCCTGGGCAAGTCATTCAATCCTCCATTGTCCCAGGTACCTTAGATAGATTGTGAGCCCACTAGGACAGACAGGGAACAATGCTGGAGTACCTGATTGTAACCTTGATAGGTGCTATATAAATACCTAAATAAATAAGTGACAAGTTTGTGGGTCAGAAACATTTCCAGGTATTTTCTATTTTGCAGGTCCAGAAGCTACTGTAAAGTGCCGTAGTCAGAACCTGGTTGAAAGGATGAGCGAGAGAAATGCGGGAGGTGAACAGTGAGGTTTGTTTTCATTTTGGACTTTCAATAGTCATCTCTCCAGACCCAGGAGTGGATCAATGTCCTGCAGGTGGTTAAGGACTCATCTTTGTTCTATTTTGCCACTTGCTGATGTGGCAAGGGAGGCGCTGGGACCTGCTTAAAGTTACAGAGTGTGGACTGGTCATGTGTGGCTTTCACCCCTAGAAGAAGCCATCCTAGCCTGTCCTACCTACCCAGCCCTGAAGCCTTTCACTGGGAAATTCGAGCTGGCCTTCTTCCTGCATATTATGTGTTATTATTTTTATTAGGATTTGAATCATATCCTTTTCAGCTGTAACTCAAAGTAGGGTACGTACATTAGATCCCCATCCTATTAAAATTGTAAGAATGTCAATAAAGGTCAAATTATTTGCTTTGATGAAGAAATGAATGTATCGCCTCCACTCGGTCCCTCTGTCCTCCCAAGTTGCCTGTCCTTTGATTTGTTCATTCAGTAGTGAAGGCACTAGAGAGGCGAGTGGACGTATGGAATTTCTTTTATTGGGCAGTGTCTGGCAGACTCACCAGTGTATCAACAACTGGCCAGGATTCCATGCCACACTCAGAACATGTAGGATGAGTGACACACATGAAGAACTATGGGGCTCGTTTCTCTTAAAACAGGATGGACACAAGTTAACCATGGACATTAAAAAAACAGAACCAAACTGTGATCGTCTCTAGCCACACACAGGCCATTTATGACTACTTTCCCAGTTTTTAGACCAGGTAAACATGCATCTGCAGACACACAAGGACCTGAGGGAAACAAACCAACCCCCCCCAGTTCATAGAGACCTCCAGGCTTATTTGTCTGGGAGGGAAATAGGGATATCCAGACTGCTGTCAGCTCTCTATGGCACTGCTTCATTTTTACACTAGTGTAGGACACGACACATTGAACGTGACATCACAGGAGCTTCCTGGAAGGTGAGCAGATGAAGGCAAGGAGGTCGTTTTGAGATGAGACTGGGAGGTGGAGAGGATCCAGGGTCTAGCCATCTTGTGCTGCTGCTGCTGGTGAAGGAGATAGGGAAGGAAGGGGCTTCTCATGCCTCTGGTTCATAGCTCTGATATTCTTCCTATAACACAGATGGGGAGGGGGGGAAGAGAACATAGAAACTTATTATTTTGAATGGAAGAGCAGAAGAGAGAGCCATATGGAGCCAAACAGCATATCTAACAGTCGACCTTGGCCCACATGTATTCATGGGGAAAGGGGGAGGGAAATTCCGTCAACTATTCTGCATTCCTGATGGGCTATTTCTTTAGATATAAATAGTTTGTCTTTCTCAGGATCATTTCAGGGCATTGAAAAAGTCATGAAACAAGAAAGAAATGGAGAGGGGCAAAGGGTTCAGCATCTACTTTCTTCCTTCTTCTCCTCATGCTGGGGGGGGGGGAGGGAGGGCAGCATCTTGTTTAGTTTGTCCTATTTTGTTTTGATCTTCTGTTTCACTGGAATGCATATCTTTTGTTGGAATCTGCTGATGATTATAAGATTGAGCAGGATATAAATTCAATAATCAATAAATCATTGGTAAAGCAGGCTATAAACCAGTCTGTTATTGAGAAAGACATGGGGGAAGCCACTGCAGGGAATGTTGCTACTCCTTGGGATTCTGGAATCTTATTACTCTTTGGGATTTTGTATGGAATGTTGCTACTCCTTGGGATTCTAGAATCTTGTTACTCTTTGGGATTTTGTATGGAATGTTGCTACTCCTTGGGATTCTAGAATCTTGTTACTCTTTGGGATTTTGTATGGAATGTTGCTACTCCTTGGGATTCTAGAATCTTGTTACTCTTTGGGATTTTGTATGGAATGTTGCTACTCCTTGGGTTTTCGCCAGGTACTAGGATCACCTGAAGCTTCTCACATTTTTCCCTCTCTGTTCAGTGCCTTTTTATAAACTGTGTCAGTTACTCAAAGCATCCACCAGAGGCCAGTATAAGCTTAAATAGAAGATGATTCCACCTTTGGCCCTAGAACCTGGTCTTTGAAGTCTGCAAACTTCTGGTTCCCAGATATCTACAATATGTAAACTGATCTGCTTCTGTATCATGATGTGATTAATTTTAAAATTATAGCTAAGAATTATATAAATTATTTCTCAAGCTGACCTCTGAAAGGCCCTAGCCATCTGTCGTTATACTATTGCAAGCTTGAAACCAAGAAGTCAAGTACCCCTTTCAGTGAATACAAAAGATTGCTGGGCTTGCTACTCTGCAAGATATGCACAATAATAGAAGCTGAAGCAGTGTCACACAGAACTCTATTCTTCAAGCTATGAACAGCAAACAGGCTGGAATAGAACAAAAGGACCCAGGGTTTGGAGCAGAAGTGTTAACTACCCCCAGTCTACATGAACAATACTTAATAATCAGAGGTTGGGACCTGAAACCCCAAGACAATGACTGTCTTTAAACCTTATCAGGGCTTAGCAATCAGAGGCTGAGATAAGACAAAAGCCATTGGACATTTCCAGACAAGTGCCCTGTTAAAATTCAATCAAGGCTGTCCAGCTAGGGAGCCAAACCAGATGACATCACCTACCCAGAACAAAAACCAGTTTGAACTGAATGCCTGACATGTGATGGGACCTGACTTCAAGCCCCTTTAGACCATAACAAGGGGAGATTCACCTACGCTTCTCCTCTTGGGATCACTGCTGGATACCTTGATGGAATCTCTCCTCTACATCCAAGATGTCATGTGTTCCCAGATAATCTACAACTAAAGAACATCACCTCCTCCAGCCAAAAGGTTTGGACAAGTTCCTGGAGGAAAAGTACATAGTTTGTTATTGAGAAAGACATGGGGTAAGCCACAGCTTGCCCTGGATCGCTAGCATGGAATGCTGCTGCGTCTGCTGGGCACTTGTGACTTGCATTGGCCACTGTTGGGCTAGATGGACCATTGGTCTGATTCCTTATGGATATTCTTATGTAAGTCCATAAACTATTAAGGTAGATCTGGGGAAAGTCTCCGCTTCTCCCTGCGATTGGTATCATGGAATCTTGCTACTATGTATTTGAGAGTCTACCAGGTACTTATGACCTGGACTGAGCACTATTGGAAGAAGAACATTGGGCTGCATGGACCTTTGGCAGCTCTTATGTTCTTGCCACCTGGTGATGATTCGTCTCTTTTTTTTGGTTACTTTATACTTAAGAAAAAGAAATCAGCCAAGCACTAAGGGGTAATTGGATAGACGCTAACATTCACTTGGCGTTATGTGCGTAAATACTCATGTAGCCAGGCACATATAAGCCACTATGCACATATCTCCGATAGTGGGTGTAGACATGGGCGGGCAAGGTGTGACTTATGGAATGATGACATTTACTGAGGTACCGGGAGACAATCAAGTATTGGCTTGGGAAAAAACAGTAATACAAAATTGTATCTACCGGTAATAATTATTTAGATTTTAGATAGATCTGTTTCTATATATTGATGGAGTTCTTATCTAGGCTGTATTTTACTGAACATTTGTAGATCAAATCTTAAGAAACATAAACCTCTGGCTTATTCCAGCTCTACGAATGGCCCAGTACTGTAGAAAGGTAAGTAGGTGCCTAGTTTTCCTTCAGGTGGCCTCTGCTTAACAGAATTCCCTCTGCGTGGTTCCAACAGAAAAGACCTCATTCTAAAGAATCTTCTGGAGAGTGACTCGGGATTGGGCAACATTGTTTGGTGACCTACGACTTATGCTCTGAACTCACTGCCTATAATCTGTTGAATTCATCTTGACCTGCGGGGTTGTTTTCCGTCTCCTGAAAAAGGCAAAACTGATTGTTTGGTCAGAGCCTCTTCTTTCAGAGAACAATTTGTTTTTAGATAATATACTTTATTTATTTGGGGTATTGATATACCAGTTATAATCTAAGTGGTTCACATTCAGGCGCTCAAGCATTTTCCCTGTCTGTCCTGGTGGGCTCGCACTCTTTCTGATGTCCCTGGGGCAATGGGGGATTACGTGACTTGCCCAGGGTCACAAGCAGCAGCATGGGATTTGAACCCACAACCTCAAGGTGCTGAGATTGTAGCTCTAACCACTGCGCCACTCACTCCCAGCGCTAGACTTTCTTTTAATGTCACATTCAATTTTATTTGTTCTAATTTGTGGTTTTTCTTGTGGAACCGTTTTTTGCTCCTTTTTCTCATTTGGGGTTGTGTCCCACATTCAGTCTCTTCAAAGACACCTCAGGGTATACCAGGGGCAGCGTAATGTCAAGCTCCGACCCTCCAATCTGCCTTTCACCATGACCCCACTCCCAGCTCCAGCCCTAATCCCAGGTACGTTAGATAGATTGTAAGCCCACTGGGACAGATAGGGAAAATGCTTGAGTACCTGATTGAAAACCACCTAGATCCATGGACCAGTGCCGGTCCACAGGGCCAGCACATGCATCAGGACCAAAACTGTTCTTCAACTGCTGGTCCACAGTGCGATCGATGCGGCGTTATCTCCGAGCCAGCTCCCTCCTTCTAACTAATTCAGTGCACAAAGCCACGGGCAGAGGCTCCTACAGGAATCTTGCGCCTGAACCGGAAGCCTTCTCTCTGACGTTGCAACGTCAGAGGGAAGGCTTCCAGATGAGGCATGGGATGTGCAAGGTGCAATCAGTACTATTATGGGAGAGGGGTCTGGGGTGGACATTGGGTAGAGATGGGCGGGATCTGGCCCAGTGTTCTTCAATTGCCGGTCCACGGAATAATTCTTTTATTTCTGCCGGTCCATAGGTGTAAAAAGGTTGAAAAACACTGACCTAGATAACCTTGATAGGCAGTATAGAAATGCCTGAATAAATCATATAATAAACTCAGCCTCTCTCCTTCCTCATGGCATCCTGCATTACACTCCTTTCCTGGCTCTCAACCTCCCCTCCATGTTCAACATCTCTCTCCTCTCCCAACACCTCCACATTTTCTGTTTCAGGAGGGCAGAAGGGGGCAGGCCCTAGGGACCCGTGAAAACCCCTTGTGGGAGAGCAGGCAATGAGGGAGACCTGAGCAGGTGGTAGTTTTTCGGCAAGCGCACCTTTGGAAATAGTTGAATATATTTGTTATATCACCATTCACACTCACTCACAAACACTAGCAGGGGGGTTATATCAAATTCTGCATTCTTTCCCTACTTGTCTCATTTGCACAAGCAGAACACACCCAGAATAGAATAAGTAATCACAAACTAAAAATAGAAACTGAACTCCCAAGAAGCCAGACTGAACCCCAGAGAAAGAGAAACAGTGAAACAAAATATGCAAGATATCAGTTTTTGAAATCGACATCTGCTAAATTGCCATCAATGCATTGCCGATTAACAAATACAAATAAGACCAAAAATGGAAAATATGATGATACCATTCTACTGGACTCTTGTACATTTTTCAATTAGCCTTCAGAGGCCAAAACCACCCTCCCCAGGTCAGGACCGTATACTGTTCTGACCTGGGAGTGGCTTTAGGTATCTGGCCAATCGGAGTCTTAGGCCACTCCCAGTGCATCCCAGAATGCACTGGGAAGGAGGCCTAAGACTTCAGGTGGGTTTTGGAGGATAGGGTGTAGGGTTTCAGGGGCTGGGAGGTTCAGGGGGCTGCCAGCAGAGGGCAGGGGCATCCCTCCTGCCAGCCGACTTGCGGTGGGGTTCGGAGGTTCCCTGCCACTGCCATTCAACTTATCATTGCAGCAACACGATTCTCTAAACAGCACCTGTGACATGGACATCGGTTAGAGAATTGGGGTGGTTAGGCAAGGTTAGGGATCTTGGCGTTAGGACAGATGCCATTCTGTATAGGACACCTATGTGCGATTCTCAAAAGCTGGCTTCCTGTACAGAATCAGGCCCTCAGTGCCTCCTTTCTCCTTACCTGGGGTTGATCTTCATAGCTCTCTTCTTCTGGTCCCAACAGAGACTCTGCTGCCTCTTCGAAAGCTTCTTGGCCAACCTCTTCAGGCTGCAGTATGAAATAGAAGACATTTCAGTGGACCAGTGGGGGAAAGGGGTCATTTTCCATAGTCCACAAAGCTGCAAGGTATGGGGGTCCTTTTCACATGCCCACTAAGAAGAGCTACTCAACTATGTCCCACATGCTAGTAGGAGTTTTGCGGAGTATCCAGGTTCTTGTGTACTGCCTGATGTTGATTTGATAGACTATACATCTGTTACACCATTACTGTGCATTCCTTTTGTTCCTGTCATCATGTACTTGTCTATGTTTCAGTATTTTTTCCCCAAATACTATGTTTGTCATGTACATCGCATTGAATATATGATTATGCGTTTTAATCAAAATTTTATTAAACTTGAAACTAGGTGCACTTAAAGCAACGTATAGAGCTGAAAGAAAGGCTAATCCTCCAGACTTGCTCTCTTTCTCCCTAAGCCTATAATTCTCTCACAGCTCCTCTCCCCTAAAGCACCACTTCTTCCCGTCCCATCTCACCCACTTTCGGTCCCCAGCAACCTCTTCCTCTAGTCAGTTGCCATCATCCTATCTCCAACTCCTCCAAGCAGGATCTCAACCCCAGTTTCTTGATGCCTCATCACCTTCCCCAAACTCTCGTTGCCTGCACTGTCTCTGGAATATCTGTTCTGTTTTCCTCAAGATCAGCAGAGGAGTTTGTACAATGCATGTCTCAAATAAACTGAGAGCCTTGCAATTGTGAAGGAAAGCAGAAAAGCAGGCCAGAGGCAGAGCCAGCAGCAAACTTCGGACAAGGTAAGGGAGAAAGTATTAGGGAAGGAAAGTCAGAGAGCAATGGAGGCTGCTACTGGCCCTAGGTCTTACAATGAAGATAGCTACCCTAGAGTATCTCAGGTTTAGGTCAGCAGGGGAGCAAAGCCACAGGATATTTCAGGCTTCTTATAGGAGGGGAGGGATGTCAGGATTTCATATTTAGGTCATGAGGAAAGGAAGATACACCGCAATAATCCTCTAATCCTATCCCTATAGGAGTTGAGGTAAGTTATAGGGATAGGATTAGAGGATTAGAGGCAGTAGAAAAATTAGACACGGGCACTGATCAGGCAATTAGGCCTGATGGGCCGCCGCGGGTACGGACCGCTGGTCAAGATGGACCTCTGGTCTGCCTCAGCGGAGGCAACTTCTTATGTTCTTAAGCTATCTCACCTTTAAGTCCGGAGGGATCTCATCCTTTTTCACGAGTCCAGTGGCTGCAGCGATGTTTCCTGCACCAGAGAAAACAGCTCCTCCCAGCTGAGAGGCTTGTTCTTTTGTCTTCTCAGCCACTGTAAAGAACCAATTCTGAAACGTCAGTATAAAGAAAAGTGATTCTGAACGGAGACTGGAGCAAACTAAAGGTCTACTTTGAGAGGCAACGTTTAGGACCTGCTGATACCTGACTCTAAAGTTCATAGTTGTTTTTTTTTTTAGAACTGCCATCTCCGGATCAGACCCATGGTCCATCGAGTCCGGCGATCCGCACACGCGGAGGCCCAGTCAGGTATACACCTGATGTAGTTTTAGTCACCCATATCCCTCTATGCCTCTCGTAAGGAGATGTGCATCTAATTTGCCTTTGAATCCTAGCACAGTGGATTCCTTAATAACCTCCTTTGGGAGAGCATTCCAGGCGTCTACCACTCACTGCGTGAAGCAGAACTTCCTGACATTTGTCCTGGACTTGTCCCCCCTTAGCTTCAAACCATGTCCTCTTGTCCGTGTCTAGTTACCTTGCAGCTAACAGCTACTGTCCAAGATGAAACTATCTGGAAAGATGAAACGTACCCTTTGGTTGTTTTATAACATCTCACTTGCCTTTTGGTTGATTTGTTTGATTGACATATATTGAGGGAAGTCTTTTTCCCTTTCATACAAAGCTTCAACAGATTATGACAACCTGTAAACTTCTAGGGACTCTTTGGCTCTTGGTCAGGGAAAGTTAGCATACAACATCCTTTAGCAGCTCCCGCAAGAGGTTTAAAAACCTAAAATGATTCCAGATTATTGTAAAGTCTCTAGTACCTAACTTGAAACTAGTAACAGAAATGTCCAAATTACTTCAAAATAGGAATCTGAGGAAAACAGCAGAAGTAGAGCTTGGACTGGGGCAAAGAGGGGTCTCATTTTCAACTGGACATGGAAAGTTCTAGAAAGCAATTGGGGTCAGTATATTTTTCCTTTCTTGCATATCTACAAAACATGGACCGGGGCAGTTACTAGAAGTTGCCCTGCCACATCCTCCACGTACCAGCTCTTTCATACCCCTGAGAGCAAATCCCTAACACAGGGCAGGAGAGGATTTGTGTTCACAGTTTTACATTCAAGAAAAGAAGTCCACAATTGCCAGATCTTTAGTATTGGGTCAGCAATACCCTCATGGCTGCTGATTCAGTCAGATTCAGGTGTGCAGAGCAACACGCGATACCTGAAATGTGCAATGGAAGGACTTCACAGTACCTGATGCCACTCCCTGCACAACACCTTCTCGAGTTTTGCTTCCTGAAAATAACAAAAGAAAGAAATGATAAGAGTTAATCCTGGTAATGTCCCAGGCCACATGGAGGACCAGTCAGAGCTGGCTGTACTCACAGCCCTGGGGGGAGATAGTCTATTTTTAGGTATTTACAGTACATTCTGCCTATCAAAGTGGTTTCCAATCAGGCACTCAAGCATTTTCCCCTGTCTGTCCTGGCTGGCTCATCATTTGCCTGGGGCAATGGGGGGATTAAGTGACTTGCCCAGGGTCACAAAGAGCAGTACGGGATTTCAACCTACAACCTCAGGGTACTGAGGCTGAAGCTGTAACCACTATGCCACTCCTTCATTACACAGTGATGACACCTAGTACAGCATTGTGAAGTTCCAGAACTAGCTTTGTATGTGTCTTCTTCCCTAACCCACCCCCTCCCCGCCAACTACAGATGTCACTGAACCAAGGTAAGTTGGGAGATGATCTAAGGGGAGAATCCCTGTGTGTTGTGAAGAAGGAGCTCTTGAGATCTCATCTCTTATCCTGTCGCACTTCTCATGTTGCGTGTATTCCTTCAGGGGTGTTCACTCTCATGAAGGTCTTTACGTCATCTTTTAAACCATTTTGTAAGTGATACTGTGTGGTAAGAAAATCTGCAACAGCACAGACACCCCTAATGGGGTGGATAACATGAGGAAAGACCTAGCAAAGCCTGAAGAATGGTCCAGAATTTGGCAGCTAAGATTTAATGTTAAAAAATGCAGGGTCATGTATTTAGGCTTCAAAACCTTGAAGCAGCAGTACAGTTTATGGGGTGGAGAAATTTTGTGCATGAAAGAGGAGAGGGAGTTGGGTGTGGTCATATGGGATAAAGTGGCCAAAGAAGTAGAAAAGGTGATGACCAAGGAATGGCCAATAGGAAAACAATGTTTTATGAGACCTCATTTAAAATATTGTGTACAATTCTGGAGGCTGCACCTTCAAAAAGATATAAAAAGGATGGAGTCAGTCCAGAGAAAGGGTACTAAAATGGTGCATGGGCTTAGTCATAAGACGTATGGGGACAGACTTAAAGATCTCAATCTGTGTAGTTTGGAGGAAAGGTGGGAGAGGGGAGATATGATAGAGATGTTTAAATACCTATGTGATGTAAATGCGCATGAGTGAAGTCTCTTTCATTTGAAAGGAAGCTCTGGAATGAGAGGGCATAGAATGAAGAGGTGATAGGCTCAGGAGTAATCTAAGGAAATACTTTTTTTACAGAAAAGGTGGTAGATGCATGGAACAGTCTCCCAGAAGAGGTGGTGGAGACAGAGACTGTGTCTGAATTCAAGAAAGCCTGGGATAGGCACATGGGATCTCTTAGAAAGAGGAAGAGATGATGGTTACTGCAGGTGGGCAGATTGGATGGGCCATTTGGCCTTTATCTGCCACCATGGTTCTATGTTTCTATGAGAGTCTCCAATATGCCTCATTAGCATCTGCCAAGGGAACATTATCACCTACAAGTAGAGGAGAGGACAGGATTAAAGACATCATTAAACAGAAAAGTCTTATGTGATACTTTTAATTTCTCCAAGGAAGTTTCCAATTGAAGGGAGGAGGGAAGATCGTTCCAGAGGCTGAGTCCAGTGACAGAAAAATATGCAGTGTCAGGTAGTATCATAAGTGATTGGTCATGTAGACAGTATAATTAAGAAATTGTATTGAAGAGATGGGATGGAGGAGATCAGCAAATGATCCAAAAACAATGGAGTACAAGCCTAAGAAGGGGGCTGACATGGTCAAATTTCTTCACTCCTGTAACCAGTTTTATTGAGGTATTCTGAATTAGATGGAGATGCTGAAGGTCCCTCTGCTGACAAAGATGCTCCACAGAATCTGCCTTGGGAACAGTTCCTGAGGGGCTCCAGTGCTCAGCTCGGTACAAAAAGCTCTGGAGGGGTTGCAGTGGATGACACCAATGAGGCTACTGCAGTAGTCAAAACAGGAGCTGATGGGAAGATGAGGGGGGCTATGAGCAGCCCAGTAGATATCATGGGGTTGAGTGCGGTTGCCAGCTATCTACAGATGTACAGACTAGGAACATAAGAATAGCCTTACTGGGTCAGACCAATGGTCCATGAAGTCCAGTAGCATGTTCTCACGGTGGCCAATCCAGGTCACTAGTACCTGGCCAAAACCCAAGGAGTAGCAATATTCCATTATCTCAGAATAGGCAAGATTCCGGAACCCCAAATAGGAACAACATTCCATGCAGAATCCCCAGAGAGCAGCAACATTCCATGCTAGTGATCCAGGGCAAGCAGTGGCTTCCTCCATGTCTTTCTCAATAACAGACTATGGACTTTTCCTCCAGGAACTTGTCCAAACCTTTCTTAAAACCAGCTATGCTCTTTCCACAACCTCTGCTCATAAATACTGCCCAGAAATACCTACAGGCTGCCTGCACCTAGACCCAGCTGCCCATTGCCAACTCCACGGCTGTCCAGAATGAGCACCATTAATAAGGGTGAAAATAGTGCTGGAGAGTTGGCAGGTCTGGGGCTGAGGGCAAGGGTCAGCAGCAGGTTCCAAGGTGGGAGGAAGGATGCTGATGGAATGGTCTGGAATCCTAGCTTCCCTCACTGCATTCCCTTAAGTGTCTCCCCTCCGCAGTGTCTTACCTACGTACAGCACCCCCTCCTTGGTCTTCTCGGCAGCCTCTGCCACCCCCTGCTTGGTCTTTTCAGCTGCAGCAACCACCCCTTCTTTAGCTTTGGACAAGCCCTTCATCAAGACGTCCATCGCGATCGGTGAGCTCTGGAGAGGGAGGAAGACAGGCAGCATGGAGGGGGTGTGAGAGGAGCCCCCCCTTCCCCCAAATGGCCTTCAAACAAAGAGGATTCGGCTGCTCTGCCGGCCTGACTCGGTGTCCTTGAAATGTGGGAAATGAGATTGGCTTCCCCGTGCCCCCCCCCCCCTGGGAGCCCGACCTCGGAAGGGCAGGAAGATGCAACCCCTTTCGTTCTAGGCTTTCCACCCCCTCCCCCTCCCCGGGTCCTTAAATCCGATGCCCGGTTACCTGGGGTCCGGCGGGCGAGCGTCTTTCTCGGTGGCAGGAGCGGGTTCAGTGCGGCAGTGCCATCCGTGCCGGAGCTTTCTCCTTTGCTGGTCGCTGCTCCCCCTATAGCCAGGCAGCAGGAGCTCCGCAAACAGCCTCCGCCCCTTCTCCTGGTGACAGCTAGGGGACCCCCTCCCCCAACGCCCATGACCCTTTCTCCTTCAGGCTGCCCCACAAAGAAACGCTCTTCCCTCGGGGCATCGTTTGCAATTTCTTGCTCAAAGAACAAAGGCATTCCGTCCCCGGCGCCTGGGTTTCATGGAGAGCCCGTGGCAACCCTGCAGCAGCCTGGCACTGCCCTTTTGCAACGACCGCAATAGGGTGCCAGCCAGGAGGGGGCTGAAGTGCCACTTACACAGGGCGAGAGTGGCACTATTTGCAAAATTAACCCATCTGGAAAGAGGGCAATTGGGATCTTGTTAAAGTCACCTAAGTGTAAGGTTCACTCTTTGAGAACATGAGTCCGGGGGTTCATCCCTGAAGGAGCAGAGCAACCCTTGTGGGCCGCTTTGAGAATTGCAGGGATTTTGGCAGCCCGGCTCCTGTTTCACATCCAACCTCAGCCTCCAAGCACCTCCTTTCTCTCCCCTCCTGGGCCCCGCCCCCGCGCTCTCAGAGCCGACGCTGTCCGCGGAGGCGGGGCTACTGCAGTATGTGCTGGCTCCTACAGCTGCTGTTTGAGCTCCGAAAGTAGGATTAAAGAGTCCTCTTCTCTATTCCCCTGACAATGGCTACAGCTCAGCAGGTGAAGTGGAGGCTGTGGCATATTTTCTCATTTCAAGGGTGGTGTTGAAATTCAGTTTTGTGTTTACTAGAACTTTCTGGTAGCGTTTTCTCCTAAAAAGTGCCGATTCAGGCCCTGCCCTGAGCTGTCGGGTCTTATGATTTTGGTCTTGGAGTTCTGGCTTTGTGGAGCCTCAGTTCACTCTTATTTCGTTTTGGGGTGCATTGTTAACTAACTGGGCTGGTGGAAGTGGGATTGTATGTTTTGCCTGAGCTCAGGGTGCATCTCTTGCATTCTCGGTTTAAATGGAGGAGAGGCAGGGTTGATGTCTAAAGTAGACCAAACCAGAGTTTATGAAGGAAGATTCAGCCCAGGATCCCTATAGAGATGGTTCTTTCTTTGCTCTTTCACAGCTCAGATCTACCGTTCTTCTCAAGCAGGAAGAAGAGAAAAAGAAAAGAATAAAAGGAGATGTGACCCCCATCGAGCAAATGGCCAAACACCCCTTACAGAACAGGTGTGGTGCATTGGGAGGGCTGGGTTGAAAAGTACACCTTCCTGCTTTCTGGAATTCTTCTATGCAGTAGATGTTGACGCTCCGTTCTGTGGTGTTGTGTTCCCTTTAACACAAACAATTCTATACTTAACAGCGTTTGCCTTAATGAAATAAAGCACTATGGACTGGGGGGAGGAGGATATGGAGCCTTTTTAGACATAGATTGATCGTTTGGTTCCCTTTGATCTTGGTATAAGTCCATAAGATGGTTCGTAGGCAATGTTGTAGGTCTCTGTAGTTTCGGGGGGAATGGATGACTCTCACTTCTCAGCATGTCTTCCCCTTTTCTCTCATGAGATATTAACACATCTCATTGCCTTTGATTTAGGGGAACATGTCAATGAATATGATGTCTCTTTCTTTGGCTTTCTTTTCCTCCCTTGTGTTCAGGTGGGCTTTATGGTTCTTTAAAAATGACAAAAGCAAAATCTGGCAGGCTAACCTCCGTCTAGTCACTAAGTTTGACACCGTTGAAGACTTTTGGGCGTGAGTATCCTTTTTGTTTGAACTTAAAGAGTAGTGGGTGGGAGAGGCGGAAGAGAGTCCTGGCAATTGGTTGCCCCCTTCTCCTCATTCTTCTGATGTTCACTTACCTGGCCGGAGAAGACTTTGAGCCCTGTATTGTGGTCTTTTCTGCTGCCATTTTTTTTCTCCCCTGCAGACTGCACAATCATATCCAGCTAGCCAGCAAGCTGACGTCTGGATGTGACTACTCTATCTTCAAGGTAAAGGCACCCTTCCCCCATCTATTCTAAATAACTCTTCGCCCTAACAGATTAGCCTTAGGAAGTCTAACCCTGACAGGCTGTGACTATGGTCTTTTTGCCTTGCCTGCATGGCATCATGGTGTGTTAGGGTATTTTGTATGTAGGACAATTCTGGTCACTGAGGGTCTTTTGGATAATTAGGTGTGCAAGAAGTAAGGTATCTGATCTGAAGACTGACCGACTGAAGGCGTTCCAGTAAGGTCAAATTAAGGGAGGCTGGGGAAAGTATGGCTGACAGGAGGAGAAGGTATTTGTGATCTTCACAGTATCTCAAATGCGAGGGATTATCGGCCTAAGCCAGTGGGGGATCCCCAGCTGGATGGGTTTTCAAGATATTCCTAATGAATATGCATGAGGGAGATTTGCATGCCTTTCACCTCTAATATATGCAAATCTGCCTCATACACATTCATTAGGAATATCTTGAAACCCCCTCTAGCTGGAAGTCCCCCAGGACAGTTTAAGAACAACTGGCCTAGAGCTTACCCAGAATGTGGATAACGATATTTGTTGGTTGGGACCAGAATCAGGGCTGAAATCCTCCAAAAGGATGTGGGTGCTTGTCCAAACTCATTAAATTTGGCAGGAAAGGGTCATTTCTATTGGCTTTAGCACCACCAGTCAGTTTGAAAAGGTTATTGTTGATTTGAGGAAGCAATTGATTCAGAGCACGTTCATCAAGCAAATGCGTACAATATGGAATCTTGAGTTATGGCTCGATTCTCTTAACCGCGAGAACATCCAAACTCGACCTTTTAATAATTTGACTGTAAGAAAGAGAAAGTCCAGTTCATTACTGTCCACTTCTCCATTTACAAAATACTTTCATTCCTTTCAGCTTACTATATTAAGTGACTTTTTGTCCTCATCTAAACTGGAGTGTCAAACAAGGACGTGTAAGAATATGACATCACTTCTCTTTGCCCAAGAAGTCAGGCAACACATTAGCAGGGTAATCTCATAGCCTGCCATAACAACCATCACTTCCATTGAACCAACATCTTAAACCTCAAAATTCATCATTAAGAAGTCATCGGAACATAAGACCTGCCATATTGGGTCAAGACAAGGGTCCATCGATCCCAGTATTCACCCTCCAACAGTGGCCAATCCAAGCGCCTGGTACAATCCCAAAACGTAGCACAGTTCTATGCTACTGAAGGGGTAAGCAGAGGCTTTGTGTGGCCTTCAGATGAGAATTTACTAGCAATGTCCGTTTGTGACTAGGTAAGACGGTAGTCTCCAGTCTTTCCATGTATAGGGTCACATGTGAGAATGAAATAGCTCTGAGGGCCATCAAAAGATTCAGGCTTACACGTACTAATGTTTTAAATCATTATTAGTATTAAACATTTATAAAATTAATACGCAGTCTGAACAAGCAGGCCAGGTGGTTTTAAAACAGTGATTCTCAACTTTGTCCTGGAGTCTCCCTTGGCCAGTCAGGTTTTCAAGAGATCCACAATGAATATGCATGAAAGACATGTGCATATAATGGAAGCAGTGTATGCAAATCAAGTTTATACAAATTGAATGTGGATCTCTTGAAAACCTGACTGGCAAGGGGGGACTCCAGGACCGAGTTACTCTTTCCAAAAATACTAAGACTAGGGGGTATGTGACAAAGCTACTTAGTAGCAGAATTAGAACAAACCAGAGAAAACATTTCTTCACACAATGTGTATTTAAACTCTGGAATTTGTTGCCAGAGAATGTGGTGAAATCGGTTAGCTTAACGGGGTTTGAATAATTTCCATAAGTCATTAGCCATTATTATTCCATAAGCCATTATTAAGATGGACTTGGGGAAATCCACTGCTTATTCCTAGGAAAAGCAGCATAAAATCTGCTTTTCTCCTTGGGACCTGGGTTGGCCACTGTTGGAAACAGGAGACTGGGCTTGATGGACCTTCAGTCTGTTCTAGTATATCAATTCTTATGTTCTTATGTGAGCTGAGTATAGGACAATCAAGCCATTGTGACATCACTGCTGAGGTTGGCTCTTGGGCATTGGTGGAATGAGGCATTATGACATCACAGTCTCAGCTCTGGAATGTTGCTACTCTTTGGGTTTCTGCCAGATAATAAGGACCTGGGTTGGCCACTGTTGGAAACAAGATACCGGCCTTGATGGACCTTCATTCTGTCCCAGTACGGCAATTGTTAGTCGCACACTCTTGAGTTTCTAGTATATCCAGTAGGGCATTAAAACATTCACCTACTGCCCATAATTTTCATTCTGTGGCTCAGCCCTGATCTTAAAGCTCCACACCTAAACTTTTTATTCCAAAGTGATGAAGCAGGCAGAGGCGTAACAAGGAAAGATGACAGCCAGGGTGCCAAGGACTATGGAGGGGGGCTCCTTAGTACCCCACTAGCTGTAGACCAATAAAAGGGGGGTGTTTGTCTGAAACATTTAACCTTTTTTTTGTGGTTGTTGCATTGATGCCATTGTCTGGTGTTCATGAAATGAAAGGGGGTCAGGTGGCGGCTGAGCTTCCCCGGCTATCATTAAGAAAATCTGAAACATTTGGTGAGGTGGGAGGCTTGGTAGTGGCTGGAGGGTAGGTCATCCTAATGAATGCCTCTCGGTTCATGTCTGAGATTTCTTTGGATCCACTCTAGGATGGGATTGAACCTATGTGGGAAGACAGCAAAAACAAACGAGGTGGGCGATGGCTGATAGCCCTTGCTAAACAACAGCGACGCACAGACCTTGACCACTTCTGGCTTGAGACGGTGAGTTTGGGGATAGGTGACACTTTCACCTGTAGATCCGAGTCTCATCATGTGTGGGCACGGGTCTTTTCCCCCGCCCATCCTCTCTTTTTGTTCTATGAGTAGCTTTGTTGTTTTTTCATTTCTACCTTCCTCGTAGAAATTTCGATATTTTGATTTCTATCTTGAGTGTAATGAGACACATTGAATGGAGGATAATGGAGAAGAGAATGAAGTCATGATGGTTCTCCGTTCCATTGATCCTTGTTTAGATGACACGTGTGTGAGGGAGTTCTGAGCACATTCTACACATCTTTGCACTGTTGTATATTAGATTTTTAAAATTGTATTATTTGCTGTATTTTCAGTGGCAATTTTTATCTACTCCATGTGTCTTCCCTTGTCTTTGCTCATCCTTCAGTTGATGTGTCTCATTGGTGAGGCCTTTGATGAATACAGTGATGATGTCTGTGGAGCTGTGATCAACATTCGTACAAAAGGTGATAAGATTGCCTTGTGGACCAAGGAAACGGAGAATGAAGAAGCAGTCATACACATTGGGTACTGGTGTTCTGTTCTCATGACGGGCATGGTTATTTGAGTCATGAGCCCAAGTTCACAGTTCCCCTACTGGTTCTGCAACCTTAACTTTAAATTGTGTTAATGACGCTGAGGAATCTTCTCAGCATAACAAGTGTCTTCTCCTTATGTATAGCAAACATGTTTGAGGTTAGCAGCCTTCTTTTTAGGGGGGTGGGGGAAGGTGTGATCTGGGCAAGGTCATGACTGTAGCTGGGTTGCTGGTAATTGTGGGCCCCTTTTGCTATCTCAGAATGTTACAGCAATTGGCTATCAATAGTGGGGTAAGTCATACAGTCTAAACGGCTTTTACTTACGTACTGTTCTGGAGTCTCATGGCTAAGCCTCTTGCTGTCTATTCCGGTGTTGGTAGCTCCCTGCATAAAGCCTTGGTATCCACTCCAGTTCTCAAGGGCTACCAATGGGTCAGGTTTGCAGGAAATTCTAATGCAGACCTGCTCAATTCCAGACCTTGAGGTTCACAACCAGACCGGGTTTTCAAGATAACCATAATGAATGTGCATGAACGAGGATTTACATGCATTCCCTCCTTGGTATGCAAATCTCTCTTTCTCTCTTCATTCATTCATTCATTCATTCATGATGTCTGGCCTGCTTCTAGACCTCAAGGATCGACATTCCCTATTCATGAGGGTGAGCTGCATCCAATGACCCTATTAAGCATGCAAAACTCTCATGTATATTATTAGAGATATGCTACAAACCTGGCCAGTTGGTGGCCCATGGGGACAGACTTGACTTGATGAGGGATGTAACACAGCTTCTGCCTTCTACGGCAGTGTTTCTCCTCTCCAGACTTGGCGTATCCCCTTCCCAACAGAAAAAGAGAAGTCTTCCTTTGTCCAGCACAGCGAGAAACACAAAAGAATGGCAAAGCCGATGTCACAATCCCACACAAGGGATTTTATTGAAAGTTCCTATGGGAAGTCCCAATACTGCCTTCCTCAGGGGACATACGAAACTGATGGTATCTCTTGAAAAAGACTTTTAGGAGCATACTGAAAGAAGTACCGATAGCCAAACTTCTAAAGAAACTTGCCAAGGAACTCTTAGTACATTCCTAAAGGTCTTTTTCAAGAGATACCACTGTAATATCCTGTTCTCAGTTTCGTATGTCCCCTGAGGAAGGCAGTATTGGGACTTCCCTTAGGAACTTTGCCTTTCTTTTCTTTTGTATTCCCTTCCCGGCCAGATTTTCAGAATAGCCACAATGAATATGCATACATTTAATTTGCATACAATGCCTCCATAATATGCATTGTGGGTATCCTGAAAACCTGACTGGCAAGGGGGGACTCCAGGACTGAGTTGAGAAACACTGACCAGTTCCAGGACCAGAACTGCTGCATTTGTGCCTGTTGGGAATCAGGAACTATTCGCTGCTGTCTTTCTGCCTCTTCTAGCACTACAGCAGTGGACTAGCCAATGTTGGAAATGGGGGACTGGGTTTCCCAATATGGCAGCTATTAGGTTCTTATGCTCTCTGGGATAGGCATGTAGGATCTCTTAGACAGAGGAAGAGGTAATGCTTACTGCAGATGGGCAGACTGGATGGGCCATTTGGCCTTTATCTGCCATAAAGTTCTATGACATCACAATGCAGGTGTAAAGAGCCTTAGCCAATAGGGAGAGAAGGAGATAATGGATGTTGCAGAAGGGCAGACTGGATGTGCCATTTGGCCTTTATCTGCCGTCATCTTTCTATGTCATACGAAGAGCTGGGAGGATCCACTTCACCCCCAAAAAAGAGCTAAACTGAAACCCTTTTCTTACAGGCGTGTCTACAAGAAGCGGCTGGGCCTGTCTTCGAAGATGGTCATTGGCTACCAGGCTCATGCAGACACAGCCACGAAGAGCAGCTCCATCGCTAAGAATAAGTTTGTTGTTTGAGTGCCCAGCCAGTGTTGGAAGATGAACAGCTTGGCAACACCCTACAGACTGGGGTACAAGGCGTTACCCCTGGCATCTTTCTTTTTCCTTTGAGCATTTTAAATGGCTCCTATAAACTGGTGTTTAAAGCTGGACATGTGTCTGTGTGTCACTGGATGCAGAAAGGATGTTAATTAGGGAGTGTGGTCAAAGCAAAATCAGTCCTGACAGGCAGGGGGAGCACTTTCCTAATAACTCAACTACTTGGTAAATAGCTTTTTGGCAATTTTACTCAAAGATTGACCAGTAAGATGTTTCCTATTTTTAGTTGCCACTAGTCATTATTAGACCACAAGTCACTAGCAGCAAGAGCTTAGATGGATCCTGGCCTGTATCGAACTAGTGTGAGTCAGGGGTGATATTTAGCCTGGGGCCATATGTTAAAGCATGTGCCCTCATCCCATCTGTGCTTTTGTTTGTTTTTGGGGGGTGGGGGGTTCTCTCTTCTACCTTCCCTGGTAGTCTCTACAGCGTTCTATAGACAGAAGGGGTACAAAAGGCTTTCTGCTGGAGCTCAGTAGCTATAACGAGTCCCCAAGGAGTACAGCTTGAAGTCATGGTGGCTATTTTGAGTTGGAGCTGTACAGGCCATCATTTCTGCCTATAGGACCCCCTGGATTACCAGGGATATCACAGATAAAACGTTTGGGGCCCTATGGGCAGGGGGGGGTTATAGTCTGTCTTTGCATGAGGAAAGCCTTGGCCATTACCTGGAAGGGAAGGTGGGCACCTCTTGGTTGTCCTAACTTCTTAGTCCCTTACTTAACTAGTTAATGGTCTGAATATCAGTTCTAAGCGGTTCAGAACAATCTCTGCCCAGGGTCTGTCCGGGCACTAACCCCACACTTTTAAATTATGAAAAGTTATAGAATTCCCATGGAAGGGATGGTGCTTAAGGGCGTAGCAAGGGCTGTGCTTGGGGGTGAGAAGAGGTAGTGTTGCAGCGCTGTCTCTAATCTGTTTTAAAATTACTCTGTTCAGGATTAGTGGGTTAAGTACTTTGTTTCCTGCTGTCCTGAGCAGGGCAGAAGCAAAGCACTAGCAAACTGGGACCGGGCCTTGGGTCCATGTACAGAGGAAGAGCCATTCTCGTTTGGGACTGGGTAAAACGCGGTTCCCGTGGACCTCGTGCGTCCTAACCACACTCCCATAAAAATCTGCTTACCTCAGGGGTGAGTGGAATCGATGAGGTGCAGAGAAGTTAAAATGAGGATCTCTGAGGACTCCACAGGATCTGTGGGGCTGTGAAAAGAAACACTAGCTTGAGCTCACTTTAACAATTGTTTAGTAATATATCGACATAGTATGTTCTAAACTCTGGACAAAAGCCAGCCCCTTATATAGGGAATTTGGCATCTTAAACACAAAGGGATCACACGAATACCTAAAAATCGATTCATTATTACAGGTCCCTAGGTTAGTTTACTCCTTCACCCCTTTGACCATCTGGAGGCCTAGTATTTATTAGGGTTATAAACTGGTCACTACCCAAGTGACTTGTTATGATTTTCCTTTCCAGAAGGGCAGTGAAATGCAGATTCAGCAAAGAGGTCCTACTTAGAGCATGTAGTTAATGATCCTAGCTTAATCCTAGAGATGCATTAATAAATATATTTCTAAGTCCATAGTCTGTTATTGAGCAGACATGGGAGAAGCCACCATTTGCCCTGGATTGGAAGCATGGAATATTGCTACTCCTTCGATTTTGGCCAGGAACTAGTGACTTGGTTTGGCCATGGTGAAGTTGGGCTTCTGGGCTTGATGGACCATTGGTCTGACCCAGTAAGGCTATTATGTTCTTAAGGTGGAGTTTTCCCAGTTCCACAGGGCCTCCAGGTAGAAGGCATTTGGGATAGGAGGCTGCAGAAAAGGGAGACTCCGGGATTCCCAACCACCAACAGAAAATAAGTCAACAAAGGTAGAAGTTAAAAAGAGGATGACATGGCCCCTCCCCCCCGAACCAAAAGAGCGTGGCCTTTAAATGAAAGTGGCTGTGGTGTGTGTTTTAAACTCCTGCAGACCTCGCGGATCCCACTCACCCCTGAGGTGAGCAGATTTTTAAAGGCGTGCAGTTGAGATCCGCATAGGGTTGCCAGATTGTCCAATTGGAGGTTTTTCCAAACCCGGAGAAAGTGCCGGGTTTTGAAAAGCCATCCGGACCCCCAGATATGTCTGGGAAATCCGGACGTCTGGTATCCCTAGGACCGTGAAGTCTGTGTTTTACCCAGTGCCTTCTAGCTTTGTAATTTAATGGTTTCCAAGGCAGAATGTTGGCCTGGTAGGTCAGTTGCTGGTACAAAGAAGTAGGGGGGGAGGGGGGTTTCCTGCCTGCAAAAGTCTCCTCTGTTCTGCCCTGTATACATTGTCACTGAGCAGCACTTTCTACCTGCTGATTCCTGTCCTCTCTAGTGTGGGAGTTTATAAGCTGAGGGGGAGCTTTGTGGTAGTCTGCAGTCAGTGCCCAACGCAGAATCAGCTGCCCTTAAACCGGCTTCAGCAGGCATGGGGGGCTGCAGTACAGTTCCATGTCGTCCGGAAGCTCTCTGCCGCCTGGGAAAATCCTTGCCTCTGTGCTTTGTCCCAGTTCCTCTAGATGTCCCTGCTCAGATAGGAGGACTTGCTGGAGCTGAGCTCTCGTTGAGGCTGGGAGGAGCCTGGGTGGGAAGAGGAGCAGCCATGGAGTCTTTTGGCCGGGAGGATCCCTAACAAAGGCTGTGGAGGGCTCCCGCCGTGCCTGCTGCAGGGGAGCCATGTCCGGTAAGCAGCAGCATTTCAAGGGACCTGAAGTCAGCTGCTGTGTGAAATATTTTCTCTTTGGATTCAACATTGTGTTCTGGGTGAGTGCTGGGGGGGCTGCATCGGTTGCCTTTTGCCTGGAGCAGCTGCTGGACCTCACTTCTTCCCTGGGCTGCGATTGTAAATATTGTCCCTGCAGTGCTGCCTTGTTGCTAAACATGTTTATGCATGAAATGTGTATTGAGCTGTCCTGCACATGTCCACACGGTCTCGTAGGAAGGAGTGACCCTCCACCCATTCACCCCAGGAACAAAAGGGAGGGGGAGGGGGAGGGGGCAGCAGTGGAGGCTAATGCAGGTTGGCCTCTTCTAAGGCAGGGAGGTGACCCCCTGGAGCTCCTTCCTGGTCATGGGCTGAAGAGGTTGCTGTCTGGCACAGAAGCTAATAAGAGATTAACACCCCTGACCCCTCTGAAATGGCCGAGGGCCCAGAATGGATCCCCCACTCTCCGGCCTAAAAGAAGGATGGATTGTCACTTCTAGTGGCTTGGTATTTGCTGACTGACCCAGGGTGTTCACCTCTAGCGATTGCCTACCCTCTGTCTGTGCATGGAGGGGGGAAAATCGGGCAGACCCCAGGTGCACTAGCTGGGAGAGCGGAGATGGGGTCCGATTCATCTTCCAGTGCCAACAGCTGGGATTCAACCTGCCTTTCTGATCGTCTCCAGCAGAGGGGCGGTAGTCTGAGCCTAGGGCACTGTTGCCCATTTCTCAGGTAATTGATGTGGTGTTCTGGATCCCGTGAGATCTGGGATGTGCAGGCTGAAAAATCGCCAATTACCAGAGCTAACACTTAGGCTTTGAGTGAGACCCTGAAATTGGTGCCCATTTTATGTAAGTGGTCTAGAGGGGGAAGGTCATGCCTCTTTGGCAGGGTGGGGGTGTTGAATGTGCTCCGCGTGCCCTGTACAATGGCTGGGAATGGTTGCAGTCAGCATTGAGCTACTTCTAATCATCTCTTTGCTTTTCTGACAGATGGCGGGAGGAAAGGGACTGGGTAAAATGTGGACCTTAACTACACGCCCTTAAGAATCTGCTCACCTTCGGGGGTGAGTGGGATCCATGCGGGAGTTAAAATGAGGATCTCTGCGGGGTCCACATCGTACCTCCTCCCAATCCCACCCACAAAGAGAAAACAAATCAGCAAGTATAGAAGTTAAACCATGAACCGGCCTCCAAAAGAAAGTGGCTGTGGTGTGAGGTCCCCAGGGATCCTTGGTTTTTAACTTCCAAAGATCCTCGATTTAGCTCCTGCGGACTTCATGGATTCTGCTGGAGGGGTTAAGATGAGAATATGTGGAATAAGCAGGATCCAAGAGGTCCACGGGAGTTAAAACGAGGATCCCTGCAGCCTCCATGCCATGGCCACTGTTGTTTTCTGTGGTTGACATCTGCAAGGTCCGTGGACTCCTCAATTACAGGTTCATCAGAAAGAAACTGAAATTACAAACCAAGGTAAGCAGATTTTTAAGGGCATGGGGTTACGATCCATGTTTTACCCAGGCGCGGGAGGAAATGTGCTTTTGCTGTTTTTATAATGCTACTCATCTCCTGTTTCTCTGCTTTAATCTGGCCCTTCCTCCTCTGTTTCTGCTGCTGACTCGGGTGCTAATGTTTCCATTCGGGTAGGAGGTGTGCGAAGCCCTCGCACCTTCTCTTCTCTTAGTGCGAGGCGGCCTGGACAGACCAGGCCCTGGTGGGCCTAAGGAATGTGTCACAGTGCCTTCCCTGATCACTTCTCCCGGCTCAAGGGCTGGACAGTACTTGCTGCTGTATCTGTTCTATGGCTTTGTGCCACTCCAGTGCCCGGCTGTGACTTCTCGCGGTGTAGGGCGATCCCGTCGCTTTTGTTTGTGAGTGGGAGTGATGTTGGTACCTCTAGTACTCAAGTGCCGTCGTGCTCTGCTTCTTCATGTGTCTTATGCATCTTTTTCGTGACACTGAGCTTATTCACAAAGTGGTGGAAGGACTCGTGACAGGCTTGGGGGTGGGGGGTCTCCTTGTGCTCTCAGACTTGGAATCAAACATCACAAGTATTGTGAAGGAAGAACTGTGCCCGTTCATGAAAACCCAGTTCTCCTGTCTGGCTTTATTCCTGGCCGCCTGTATTCCCTGATCTTCACATGTCCGGGATTATAGCGATGCTGTAACCTGCACACTGAGGTGGGAGGTGATGGGCCTGACCTTGGCCTTTAGGCTGAGTCTGCACTGACGGAGAGCTGGCGTGCATTTTCACTTGTGTCCCTCTAGCTTTCTTTCTGATCTTTTGTGAGGAGGGAGTCACTCAGTACCAGGCCAAGCTCTGGGAAAATCCGCACAGATCCCAACTGCATGGCTCGGTCACTTCCCATCAGCCTGTGCTCCTGCATCAGATCTGTGGGAGGAATACAGCAGTCATTGTGCTGCACTACAGAGTGCAATTGTCTTGAGCGATTTAAAAGGATGTGGGGTCAGTAAGACCCTCTCTCCCGTTTTACATACACAGCCACACATCACTCCTCATGTCTGCGAGCGAGAGCCCAGATCTCCTCTTTATTAATCATTTATGTTGCCTTCGTTGGCAGCCAGCCCAAGAGATATATTGCTTGGGGGTCAGGTGTCACCATTTTGGAAGGCAGTAGTGCTAGAGTGAATGAGTGGTAACCGCCATCTCTCAGCTTTACAGGGGTCTGGTAAAGGGATTCCCTGTGCTGGCACCTGGCCACACTGCAATCAGGGGTCTTAGGGATACCAGGGAATTGTTTTGGGGTGAGGGATGGCAAACCTTTTTATCCTCCTTTTTCTGCTTCCCTTACGTACAGATAAGAAGGGAGATATTTTACTCCCAATATGGAAAGCACCTGCCTATTACTGCAGTGACGTGCGGTGCCCCTTCCCTCCCCCCCCATACACACACTCATTCACACCACTATAATTTGCACCTCCTTTGTTTCCTGCATTGAGAGTAAAAGGTTGTAGACTATGTTAAAATGCTGGTGGTAAAGGTGTTGTAATGCGCTGGGGGCTGGGCTGGGCTGGGCTTCTCCTAGGACAAACAGGATGAGTCAGCCACGTATGGATGATATTGCCGACAGCTCAGAGTTTTCTGGTTTTGTTTTTTTTTTTCTCTCTGAGCTTGCGTGCTGCTGGGACCCCTCTCTGCATGTCCAGGCACTTCCTCTTCCTAGCTAGTGGATCGATCCCTAGGGGAGGAGGCTGTAGGTGCTACTTTTTGGAGTGACTTACCTCAGAGGTAACGAAGAGAAGCAGAATTCAGATTTACTTATTGGGTTTTATTTATTGCTGTTCAGAGAGATGTGGGGGAAGCCACTGTATGTCCTGGGATCACTAATATGGAATCTTGCAACTCTTTGGGATTCCTGGATGTTGCTCCTATTTGGATTTCTGCCAGGGCCTTGTGACCTGCAATTGCCATTCTGAAAGCTGGATACTGGGCTAGATGGACCACTGGTCTGTCCTGGTATGGCTTTTCTTATGATCAGGCAAGGATGTTTTCTTTTACTCCGCCCCAGTGCTGGCTCGACCCCTGAGTAACTCTGCTGTTCATATGTGGCCCCTCATTTAATTTGCATAAGGGGATAGGGCTAAAGTCCTGTGAGGGTCTCTCCACATGGCCCTTCTAGATCTCCATATTCTAAAAGGCGAGTGTTCAAATGGTGGTTTCATCCCTACAACGGCACGTGCTGCACCAGGGACCCTCACCAATGCCAGATTAAGGGACCACACGAGGAAGCCTCCAAACCCCAAGAAAGAGAAGGCAGGAAACATCTGCACAGTACATAGATCTCCAAGACACACATTGGGGGCTCATTTTTTTAAAAAAGATGTCATAAACCTGCCCTTGGACGTCTTACTAGTCAAACTTCCAAGTGGGCATTGTCGAAACTGACTTTCTAGATGTCTTTCTGACCATTTTGTCTCCGGTGCATCTTCATCTCTCCCTTCCTGTCCTCCACCCCCAACAATTCTTTCTCTCTCTGCCCCCTGAGCAGCATCTTTCTTCTCCCACCCATTCCCATGTGCAGTAGTTTTCCATCCTTCCCTCCTATCCCCTTGTGCAACAGCACCCCAGCAACCCTTCCACTGCGAGACCTGACATACCTCTGAGGCCGCCTAGAACATCAGCGGCAGTGCTCTGAATGGGCTGCTTCCCAGCCTGCCCTACTAGGGTTTCCCTCTGCCACATCACTGATGATGTCATCAGCGATATGGCAGAGGAAAGGCCCCAGCGAGGTAGGCCACAAAGCAGCCTGTTCAGAGCACCACTGCTGCTGCTGCTGTAGGAGGCCTCGGAGGTTTGTTAGGTCTCACTTGAGTGGGGGGGCTGGCTGAATCAGTGAGTCTGATTTTCTCAGTCAACAAATCGATTTTGAATCAATTCACCTAAGTGAATCGGGCAGCAGTACTCTGGAGTAGCCTGGTGGGGAGAGCAGTGGCCTGCAGAGAAGAGAGCCAGGCCCAGATGCCACCCTAACTAGGACACTTGTGGAAAGTGTGAGCCCACCAAACCTACTATACTGCCATGTGGGTGACACCTGCCGGCATAAGGGCTATTGGGGCAGTAGACAGGTGGGTACAGTAGGCTTAGGGGGAGTGTTGGAGGGTCATTGTATAATGTACGGGGGTTATGGTGAGATGTGTACCTGGCACCCTTACTGTGAAGTTCACAGCAGTGCTCCCTGGGGTGCCCTACTGCTCTGCTGGCATGTCTGTGTGGCCAGTCCATTAAAAACGCTGGACCCTCCTACATGCAAATGACTTGTTTTTCATCTTTTTAATTTGGATGTTTTGTGTGGTTAAAAAAACTTAGATGTCTAGCTGGACAAAACGAGTTGGGCCATTAAAAGAAATGTGTGGGTTTGACTTTTCTCCACCTGGTTTTTGAACATTTGTCTCAAAACACCCAAAGTCAGAGTTAAACGTCCCTATCGAAAAAGCTGCTTTCTCTAAATGAGGGGAGTGGCCTGTGGGAAGAGCATCAGCTGGAGCTTCAGAATCTGTCGCTCGCCCATTTCACGGTCCCTGGCATCACGATTGTACTTTCCTTCCTTTGTCTGGATTTGAGTCCCCCACCCCCACCCCCTTCCGAGGGAGACCTAGAGATTGGAACAAGCTGGGAGAGAGAGAGAAAAGTGAGTGATACACTCCCAAGAGCCTCCGCTCGCCCTCACCATGGGGTTCATCTGCTCTGTCCAGCATTTTACAAGTACATGGGCTGCTTTGCCCAAAAACGTTGATCCCTTCCTAGACAGCCTGTTTCAAAATCCTACACTGCAGAGCTTAACGGGAGATTTAGAGTTAGCAGCACCATTGTTGGCTTCACCCAGGGGAGGGGAGCTGTGGAGGCCTTGGACCCCTCTGCTTTAATGTGTGACAGGAAGTCCAAGCCTCACCAGCCAAAGATGTCTCCTGCACGAGTCCCACCAGTGCTGTCTGAACTTAAGTCAGCAGGCACGCTTTGGCCACCAGTGCTAGCTGTGTTGTGCATGCTTGTATGTCTCTGAAACCAGCCACCTTTCTGACAGAAACATTCAAAGATTTTTATTGGACTTCTGTAAGGTACATAGAAACATAATGCCAGATAAAGGCCAAATGGCCCATCCAGTCTGCCCATCCGCAGTAACTATTATCTCTTCCTCTCTCTAAGAGATCTCATGTGCCTATCCCAGGCTTTCTTGAATTCAGACACAGTTTCTTTCTCCACCACCTCTTCCTGAATACTGTTCCATGCATCTACCACCCTTTCTGTAAAAAAGTATTTCCTTAGATTACTCCGGAGCCTACCACCTCTTAACTTCATCCTATGCCCTCTCAGTCCACAGCTTCCTTTCAAATGAAAGAGACTCGGCTCATGCGCATTTACATCACGTAGGTATTTAAACGTCTCTATCATATCTTCCGCCTTTCCTCCAAAGTATATAGATTGAGATCTTTAAGTCTGTCCCCATACGGCTTATCACGAAGACCACACACCATTTTAGTAGCCTTCCTCTGGATCGACTCCATCCTTTTTATATCTTTTTGAAGGTGAGGCCTCCAGAATTGTACACAATATTCTAAATGAGGTCTCACCAAAGTCTTATACAGGGGCATCAATATCACCTTTTTCCTACTGGCCATACCTCTCCCTATGCACCCTCGCATCCTTCTAGCTTTCGCTCTGTTAACTTTTCCAGATATTTTTGCCTGTCTTCCTCTTTCTGCGATCGTTTGTAGTTTATGAAAACTAACCCTTATTTTACTTGTAACTTAGAAAAATGAAGGCAGATAAAGACCATATGACCTAACCAGTCTGCCCATCCCTATCCTCTGCTCTCCCTTTGAGAACCTATGTGCTAAAGACTAACTGCCTGACACGCATAGTCAGCGCTATTATGCTGAGCAGGACCTGCTAACTTTCAGCCCATAAAAAATACAATTGAGACAGAAAGATAAACAGTCCAACAGTTAACGAGGGGGTCCTTTTACTAAATTGGCCCTAGCGCACAGGACAGACCTGCATAAGGGTGGGCCAGGGCCATTTTTACTGCCGCCAGAAAATGGCCAAGTTTCCTACTTTTTGAATTCACGGCCACTAGTAGGCGAGTATTTCATAACGTTCATTCATCTACAACTCTATGAGAGTTTAATCTACAACATTACTAGACTCACTTGGTATATTTGTCCCCTGAAGAAGACAATTTGATATTGTCAAAACTTGTATCCTTGTTGGGATTTGTGCAATAAAGGTTCCCCTATTTGGACTGATTTGGTGTCTCATTTGCCTCTTTCCTTCTATTTACTTGGTGTTCAATCGCTAATTATGCCATTAGGGCAGAGCTGCCCAAGTCCAATCCTCAAGATCTACTGGCAGGCCAGGTTTTCAGGATATCCACAATGAACATGAGAGAGAGATTTGCATATCAAGAAGGCAGTGCATGCAAATCTCTCTCATGCATATTCATTGTGGATATACTGAAAACCTGGCCTGCCAGTAGATCTTGAGGACCGGACTTGGGCAGCCCTGCATTAGGGTTTGTCCATTATAAAGGTTAGTCTGTGAACACTTACCAACACCAATTTTGTAAGCAAATAAGGGCTAGAGCTTAGAAAAGGAACCCCTAAGAAAATAGAACAGAACACCAGGAATGAACAAGGAGAACCCCAAACGTGCTGGTTTTTTTATTTGGTTTTCTGGCTGTCCTATTGAAATTTGTAGTTCCTTTTCTTTTCTCATTTTTTTTAAATTGTAAACTGCTTTGATGTTATGTGAAAGGCATTAGATGAAATGCTTAAAAACTAACGAAAATGCCACAGATGTTTGTAAATCTCTGTGGCCGAGGTAATGTTTCTTGCTTCACAGCTCACACACCAGGGTCTCACCACTGATCACCTCATCGTTTTCTCATGCCTGACTCCTTCCTTCACTTAGATTGGGGTACTTTATCATATTTCCCTATCTGTCCCAGTGGGCTCAAACTTTATTTAGTGTATCTGGGACAATGGGGGGATTAAGTGACTTGGCCAGGGTTACGAGGAGCGGTGAGGGATTTGAACTCCCAACCTCAGGGTGTTGAGGCTGTAACTCTAACCACTGCGCCACGCACTCCCTCTGCAATAAGCTCTGTCCCTGTATAAATTCTCAGCTAGGGCCATGTGTGAAAGAAAGGGCTGGTAGGCAGGAAAATGAAGACAGATAAAGCCACCTGGCCTATCTAAGGATTAGCCAGACAGAGAAGGAATTTGCCAAGAAAATTCACTTGATAAATTCAAGACTAAACATAGTAACATAGTAGATGACGGCAGATAAAGACCCGAATGGTCCATCCAGTCTGCCCAACCTGATTCAATTTAAATTTTTTTTTTTTTTCTTCTTAGCTAAACTAAAAACTTTCTTATTCCAAGATGCATATCATAGGGTTTAGGATTTCTCCTTTCTAATAGCCCAGCAGTATATGAAACGAACCCCTTCTATGATGCGACCCCCCCCCCCCCCCCCCTTTCGGTTGTTTTTCCCCTCTCCCCTCCCCCTCTTCCCTTCTTTTATTTTTAACAAACCCGCGTACGTAATTGTATTTGTCTACTCAACATTCAACTTTTTTTTTTTTTCTTTACTCCCTTCTTAAATTTTTAATATTTTTAGCTATGTAAACCGGCCATCGGTATATTAAAATGTAAATAAACTTAGAATGTTTACTACTAACGGCACTTAGCAGCTAGAGAGCCCATCGTAGAAAAGAGCCGTAGAAAACACGGAAAATGCCCTTGGCCAGAGTTTTGGTAATTTTAAATACTCTAGATTGGAGAGATTTTCATAATATCAGTTTGTTTCCATTATTTGTAGATACATTTTTACTTATTTATTAATCACAGAAGGTTTCCTAGAGCTTCCACATCCTGCCAGGAGTCGTATTGACATGCATGTATAAAGGTTGCCCTGTCCATCCCTCCTCTAAAGGAATGTGAATGCTTGGAACTGGGTATTATTCATATTATTTATTTAAAATTTTTTATAAGCTACTCTATTCACAGTTCTAAATGAAGTCCAAAATGACATACACAATGTTTGTTGAAAAAAGAGACAAATGAGACAGTCTTGGTATAAATAGTCCTTTTCCATCATAGCTGTGTGTGTAAGTTCAGGTGGAAAAAGCCTGACTGAATAAAACTTGTTGAAGCCTAAAGTCCAGTACTAGTCTGTTGGAAGGCTGGTGACAAGCCCTTTTTGGAAGTCTCAAGATTGCAATTAATGTTAATATTTGGGTGTGGCATGGAGTGAGAGCTCCACCCTTGTCCCACCCATGCTCCGCCCCTTGAAAATACTATGTGAGTTAAGTAGTTCTTCACGGAACAGCACCTAGGTACCGTGATTGGCACAGGTTCAACATTTCCATGTGTCTAGGTTATAAGATTGCCCGTCCCATTTCTCTCTTATCATGGTAGGTCAGGGAAGTGTTCATCCTTGGTTCAAAGCACATCTTTTGAGTTGGGAATTGGGAAGTGACTCCATGACGGCATAAATCAATGACATCCTAGAGAGACAAACGGGAACAGGGGCTTTCACGTCAGCAGTATGTACCCCCCACTTTTTTTAACTTTAGGGGACTTATTACCAAATAGGCATGGGGACCTGGATTGGCCACCGTGAGAACGGGCTACTGGACTTGATGGACCATTCATCTGACCCAGTAAGACTATTCTGATGACTTGCCCAGGGTCACACAAGACTCAATGCAAGTTACGATTTTTTCTATTGAACCAACTAAAAATTATCCAGAGATACCCATGAGCTGGTTACAGCTTATGAAAGGACTGAAGTGGCTTTTGGATAATTCATACACTGGTGACATACACCACTTGATAGAGGTTTTAGTTCAATGCTTGTGGTCTTTCTACTCGGGCAGAGTGGATGTTATGTTTTGCCAGGAGGCAGAGCTGTGAGAGATGCCGATGTGATGAAATCTATGTTGGGCAAGGGAGAAAGGCGGCATTGAGCCACTCTTACTAGTCCAGAAGCTGCTGAGATGTGTCCTAGTTGGTTCTTACAGCTCCCTTGTTCAGAGGGAGAGGAAGGAACGGGCATGCTGAGTGGTGAGATGAGGATGGGTAACCCACCTGGGCCTGATGTCTATCTATTGGCATGTTTTATGTTTCCCCTGCCCTGACTGCTGATGTCTCTTCTTGTCTTTCAGTTATTAGGAGCTGCATTCCTGGCTATTGGCCTGTGGGCATGGGCTGAAAAGGTAAGAGGGACCGAGAGTGGCCACATATTTTGCTCTTCATCTTCCCTGTGCCATTCTCGTATCCACTTGCACAGTGCCCTGCTGAGAGCAGCTGCATATTTATTAATTGAAACAATTTTAGCCTGCCCTTTCTTACAGGTTACAAAATAAACACACATAAAACCCCTAATCGACATAAAACAAAAACAGATCTGCTGAGACAAATCTGAAAACTAAAACAGTTAACATGAAAAGACTTTTTAAAACAAATCAGCCTCCTGCTGTTTTCTAAACTTTGCTTATAAATTGTAGTTATCCCTTTTTCCTCTTCTTTACAATTGCCCTTACGAAGCTTCTGTCTACTATCTGTTGTTTGTTTCCCCATTTTATATTTTAGCTTTTTAATTGTACAATGCTTTGAATGTTATGGTAAGCGTTTAATAAAATTTCTAAAAAACTATGAAACTAAAACTGTGTCACAGAACTGATACTATGTATTTCAAAAGGCACAAATTAGCACCCTCAATGCAAAACAAAATTGGAGAGGGCTGTCCATCCAATCGAATGTTTCAAAATAAGGGAAGACTAGGCCACAGTTTATTAGCTGAGCATGTGGACAAATAGAGGCCTCATCGGTCAATGTTTTATCTTCCTGACTTAGCCCTTTCGAGTTCAATATTCCCAGCAGCCCTCAGTTCCTTGAAGAACATAAGAAGTGCCATATTGGGACAGACCAAAGGTCCATCAAGGCCATTCCGTGGCATAGCGAGGGTAGGGGGTGTCCGGGGCACTGATGCCCCACCCCCACTTCTTCCATGTCCTCAGACCACACTCCTGTCTCCCTTCCCACCCCATGCCTCTTTAAATCTTCCTCAGTGCGAGCATGTGCTAGCGTTGGCTTTCCCTCTGACATCACTTCCTGGCCCCGCGACCTGGAAGTGATTTCAGAGGGAACTAGGCCTGTGCGAGCAGCACGCTAAAGTAGTTGCTCGTGCTGGCTAAGATTTTAAAGAGGTACAGGGGGGTGGGGAAGTACTGTAACTAAGCTGGGGGTTGAGTTAAATCTCCATAGTTACTGCACCAACTTCTATAACTGTCAGTTCCCCAGCAATGCAGATGTTTTCAGCTGTCCTCTCGCATAGGCCCCAGAAGGTCTCTGACATGACTCATGTTCTTGTCCTGTGACTGGGAAAGGCACCTAGCAAAGGTGTGTGAGACAGTGTTGCAGAGGGAGTTGGTTCTTGTGGATGCATAAACTCTCTCTCTCTGGGTCTCTGCAGGGTGTCCTTTCAAACATCTCATCCATCACTGACCTGGGTGGCTTCGACCCAGTCTGGCTCTTCATTGTGGTTGGAGGAATCATGTTTGTGCTAGGTTTTGCCGGCTGTATTGGAGCGCTACGTGAGAACACCTTCCTCCTGAAGTTTGTAAGTGGTCTCCTCTCTTCCTGACTGTGTCACACACACACTCCCTCTCTGCAACGTCTGCTGTGGTTTATCATTTATAACCTGGGTGAGAAAAAGATGTATGTGCCACCCTCACTCCACACAAGACAAAATGATCTTGATAACAAATACCTGCTTTGTGTGCATAAAATCCATTTCCACTTTGTAAATATAATCATCAAACTCATTCAGATATTTCTTCCATTTCTTGGACATTTAGGGCTAAATTCAGTAAAGAGCAAAGCTAATTCTCTCATGGGCTGCCAATTGTAGAATCTCAGGACTTAACACCTCCTGAAACCAGGTATAATTCCTGGGATTCTACAACATTGTGTGCAAATTTTAGGAACAGCCCTGATCCACCCAGGCACGCAAAGGGATTCAGACGCTTACGCTCAAATTCCAATTACTGGCATTAGCTCATTAGTCAATTTAGCTATAGACTCCAGGGGTTAGTGTAGAACCAGTGCTGTGAAATGGAAATCCAAACTGCCTTCTCCCCTTTCCTTGACCCTGAAAAAGCATTTAATGTCCAAATTTCCAAGGACTTGGAGAGAGCAGGAGTCCTGCCAAAACCTGATTCTAGCATCTTCATATCAACAGCTCAGATTATCAATATCTTAACAAGAAATGTTTCCGAGATCGTTTTCTTTACCACCTCATCTGTGGTTCTTGCCTTTTCCCTGAGTCCTTGACATGCTCAGGGGACCTGGAAGTGCTTTTCTGCTGGCCAGTATTGACTGTCTGTGTCCAGTGGATGAGCAGCAGACCATAGCAGTCCATTTTTCCAGATTCTCTGGAGTTTTGTCCATGCAGAAAGATGCCCTGGATGACAAGTACCATGTTACCTTCAATTAGGGTTGCTATTTCACTCCGTGTCATAAGGAACAGGGTAGTTCAGGCCTGAGTTTACCTTGTTGCATGCATAGATTTGTCAGCTTGCGTTTCACAAGCAAATGCATGCATATATTGTAATGAGATAAAACGAGGACCGGAGTAGCATGTTCCTTATGACATGGAGGCAGATGGGTTCCTATCCCACCCTATTGCCTGTATCATAAGACAATTTGATGTAATGAGGTATTTCTTCCTCGTTGCAGTTCTCAGTGTGTCTGGGGTTGATATTCTTCCTGGAACTCACAGCGGGGATCCTGGCTTTTGTATTCAAAGATTGGATCAAAGATCAGCTAAATTTTTTCATTAATAACAACGTAAAAGCTTATCGGGATGACATCGACCTGCAGAACCTCATTGACTTCGCACAAGAATACGTAAGTAGAGCCGCCGACCCCAGACCTCACTTGCAGGGTGTCTGCTCTGCCACGGGGTACTGCTGTACTAGTCCCCTTTTCTCTCCAGTTCAGTGTGTTTGTGAAGAGGAAATCCTAAAATTTGTCTCTCAAAGGCTCAGTCTGGCATGGGGACTCTAGCGAAGGAGGATTTTTCCCTTGGGAGAGCCAGATTCAAGCTTTCATCTTATAAATAGTACAAAGAGGCTAGAACTAGCTTTGTTACCATGGTAACCACTGGGCTGACTGGAATCAGGGCCTAACAAATCCTGGAAGCCTCTGCAGCCTGGAGCTGAGTTATGTGGTGGCATTCCCTCTGCCCTTGTACCATATTTGTGTAATGATGACTCGCTCATTGTGTCCACGGGCCATTTATGAGTAGCAGCTCTGGCATCGGCCCTTAGACCTGGACAAATGTGCACTTGCACCAGATATATTATATAGATTGTGAGCCCACTGGGACAGACAAGGAATACCTGAAGAAATCCATGTAAACTGTTCTGTAGAAAACTGAATAAATACATTGTGTGTTTGATGTAAAGCTGCCAGTGGAGTTCATTGTTTCAACTCTCACTGGAGTGGATTCCTTTCTCAAACCCCAGATCATCACAGACATGGCTGGTGAAGTGAGTGAGAGTCTGGGGTGGTGGAGAGGAGGCTCTGATTCTGCAGAGTGGCAGAAAGCTGGCTGGTGTACTGGGGACGGTCGTCTTTAAAGAAAGAGGTGTCTCCGTCAGAACATTGGCCATTTATTTTCTCCTCTAAGCTTCAGCACCAGGGCATAGAAACATGAGGGCAGATAAAGGCCAAATGACCCCTCCAGTCTGCCCATCCGCAGCATCCACTATCTCTTCCTCTCCCTATCGGCTAAGAATATTTGCATCTCCTCTTCCTATAGGCTAAGGCGCTTTACACCTGCATTGTGAGGTCATAGAGCTTTATGGTTATAGAAACATGATGACAGATAAAGGCCAAACGGCCCATCCGCAGCATCCACTATCTCCTCCTCTCCCTATTGGCTAAGGCTCTTAACATTTGCATCTCCTCTTCCTATAGGCTAAGGCTCTTTACACCTGCATTGTGAGGTCATAGAGCTTTATGGTTATAGAAACATGATGGCAGATAAAGGCCAAATGACCCCTCCAGTCTGCCCATCCGCAGCATCCACTATCTCCTCCTCTCCCTATTGGCTAAGGCTCTTAACATTTGCATCTTCTCTTCCTATAGGCTAAGGCTTTTTACACCTGCATTGTGAGGTCATAGAGCTTTATGGTTATAGAAACATGATGGCAGATAAAGGCCAAATGACCCCTCCAGTCTGCCCATCCGCAGCATCCACTATCTCCTCCTCTCCCTATTGGCTAAGGCTCTTAACATTTGCATCTCCTCTTCCTATAGGCTAAGGCTCTTTACACCTGCATTGTGAGGTCATAGAGCTTTATGGTTATAGAAACATGATGGCAAATAAAGGCCAAATGGTCCATCCAGTCTGGCCATCCGCAGCATCCACTATCTTCTCCTGTCCCTATGAGATACCACTTGTCTGTCCCACGCTTTCTTGAATTCAGACAGTCTTTGTCTCCACCATCTCTACTGATGATTATTCCATGCATCTATCATGCATGAATGTGGCAGGTCCCATACAGTTAGAACATAAGAACATAAGAAGCGCCATCTCCGGAACAGACCCTAGGTCCATCAAGTCCGGCGATCCGCACACGTGGAGGCCCTGCCAGGTGTACCCTGGCATAGTTTTGGTCCCCATATCGCTCCAAGCTTCTCATAAAGAGAAGTGCATCTAGCCTACCCCTACCCATGTCACTTCATGCCACTCATAAGGAGATGTACATCTAACTTGCCCTTAAATCCTAGAATGGTGGATTCCGCAATTACCTCCTCTGTATTTTGTCAAAGAAGTCAAATTGCCCAGAACCATTAAAATTCCAAAATAATGAATATGGATAAAGTATTTTTGGAATATTTCTTTCTTTCTGATGGAAAAGTTCTGTGTGCTGAAGAATGCAATAACTGAAAGCCACAGTCCAGTGGATCCTCAGCTCTGAGGAAGGAGGGTGTGGAGGAGAGAATTCCCAGGGCTGCGACACAGAGCAGGGGAAGAGGGTGAGGAATGCCCAGGACACAGGAGGAGATAGGCATGTGTGGGGAAGTGGAGAGTTCCTGTGATATAGAGCTAGAATGGAATGGGGAAAGGAATCCCTATGACATTGCATTGTGGGTTGGGTATGAAAAATACCCATGACAAAAAGGAGAATGTGTAGTCTCTACAAAAGAAGGAGAAAAAGGACATGAATGGGGAGGGAAGGAACTTCAAGGATGAAACAAATAATTGCATAGTGAATCTGAATGTCTGAAAAGCCACCAAAAATCTTCCCAAAGCTCCAACAGAATTTTGAGATGCTGTGAGAAGTTGTGAATGGTTTATAATCGCCAGCAGACCTCTAAGGCAGTAGGAGGATACCTGGGTGATAGGGTTGTATTTTTCTATTTCTCATGTCGTCTCTTTTCCTTATCCTAGTGGTCTTGCTGTGGTGCTCATGGACCCAATGACTGGAATCTCAATATTTATTTTAACTGCACTGATTCAAATCCAAGTCGCGAGCGTTGTGGTGTGCCATTCTCCTGTTGTGTTAAGGACCCAGCGGTAAGGAGAGGGGAAGGAGGATTAATAACTTCCTGTCTCACTCATATTCCCCTGCTATTACCAGAGTAGGATTTAAGGAAGGAAGGAGAGAAAAGATGAACACAAATAGGGAGCACTAAGAAGGAGATAAGGATGGGACTATGGGTAGGTAGAGTTCAGGAGGGCAGAAGAATTGGATTGTGGGTAGGGTAAAGGTCAAGAGGACAGAAGGAGGAGATTGTGAGTGCTGTGGAGCTGAGGAGGGTAAAGGTGTAGAAGGTGAGGTTTAGGTGGGGTGCAAGGGAAGTGGTAGAGAAGATGGAGGAAAGAGAGGAAGACCTAATGGGATGAGTAGGATCAGTTCATCCAGTGCCTGCAGATTTTTGACTGTTACTTTTCCATCCTCAGGAAGATGTTCCCAACACTCAATGTGGCTATGACGTGCGACTGAAGCAGGTGAGCTGCTGCCTCTTGTTTCGGGATTTGGGGGTAGTGGAAGAGCAACAACATCCCTTGGGATTCTTCCTTTCCCATGAGTTGGAAGAGCGTCCTTTCCACACTCAGGGTCTTAATAGGGCAAATTAAGCATTTCTTTTTCAATTGTATCAATTGCGTCATCTTCGCCCCTCTTTTTAGGGTGTTTCTTTACCTTTTTGCCTCAAATGTTGTTCCTGAGAATCCTATTTGGCATCTTCGAGGTGTTGTGACTGTTCAGGAGTTTCCTGCAGTCTCTTCATAGGAAGGTGCGCTTGTCAAACCCCTCTTGCTCACACAAACATCCTTTCCCTTCTTTCCCTCAGGAGCTGGAGCAGCAGAGTTACATCTACACGAAAGGCTGTGTAGGGCAGTTTGAGAAATGGCTGCAGGATAATTTAATTGTGGTAGCCGGGAGTTTCGTGGCAATTGCACTATTACAGGTATAAAGCTCCCTTTTATTTCCCCACTCACTGCCATAAAATCTGTTTCATCTATACTTCCTAAACCAGAGCTCCCTCCCACCTCCACACCCCAACCCCGAGTGTCCCCCCTTCCACCTCCACACCCTGACCCCATGTGTCCCACCTTCCACCTCCACACCCTGACCCCATGTGTCCCCCTCCCCTCCACAGCTTGACCTTGAGTGTCCCCCTCCCCCTGCAGACCCCAACCCCGAGTGTCACCCCTCCACCCTCCACACCCCGACCCTGAGTGTTCCCCCCTTCCACATCCTTACCCTTACCCCAAATGTCCCCCTCCCACCTCCACACCCCGACTCCGAGTGTCCCCCTCCCACCTCCACACCCTGACCCTGACTGTCCCACCTTCCACCTCCACACCCTGACCTCAAATGTACCCCTCCCCTCCACACCCAACCTCATGTGTCACCCCTCCCCTCCACACCTTGACCTTGAGTGTCCCCCTCCCCTGCACACCCCAACCCTGAGTGTCCCCCCTTCCACCTCCACACCCTGACCCCAAATGTCCCCCTTCCACCTCCACACCCTGACCCCAAATGTCCCCTTCCCCTCCACACCCTGACCCCAAATGTCCCCTTCCCCTCCTCACCCCAACTCTGAGTGTCCCCCTCCCCTCCACACCTTGACATTGAGTGTCTGCCCTCCCCCTGCACACCCCAATCCCAAGTGTCACCCCCTCCCACCTCCATCCCCTGACCCAGACCATCCCCCTCCCAATTTCTAGCTATGGCTTCCCCCTTTCATTTGAGCTTCTGGAGACAGAGCACCCCTCCCATATCACATTGCAGGCAATGGAGTAGGAGCACTAGAACTGATTGATTCAGTCATTTTTAAATTTTATTTATTTGCCACTTTTCATATATCACTTTTTTGAGGCTGCTTTTAACTCCTAACTCGTACCAATGTCTGTTTTATCATTCCCTCTCTGAGAAATTCCCTAACCCCTACTTGTCCTGTTTGCCTGTTTTGATTAGATTACAAGCTCTATCAAGCAAAGACTGTCTCTTTCACATTAGTCTACAGCAGGGGTGTCAAAGTCCCTCCTCAAGGGACGCAATCCAGTCGGTTTTTTAGGATTTCCCCAATGAATATGCATGAGATCTATTTGTATGCACTGCTTTCATTGTATGCTAATAGATCTCATGCATATTCATTGGGGAAATCCTGAAAACCTGACTGGATTGTGGCCCTCGAGGAGGGACTTTGACACCTGTGGTCTACAGCATTGCATACGTCTGGCAGAGCTATAGAAATGATAAGTAGTAGCAGTAGGTAGTGCCACATTTTGGCAGCCATTTTGGCAGTTGACAGTAGTCCAATATATAACAACAGATGTCAGAAAAATCATGAAAAACTTATAGTAAGTGAGAAAAGAGGAAGAAAACCTGCTTTAGTTCTGGGTTATTTTACTAACCTGTAATTTTTATTTTTTTGGCAGATTTTTGGTATCTGTTTAGCTCAGAATCTAGTGAGTGACATTAAAGCAGTGAAAGCCAACTGGTGATGCCTAAAAAGAGCAGCCCAAGACACTAATACCAGGAGACCATGTGCCACAAATCCTAAGTCAGAGAAAGACTGCAGCCTGGGCCCTAACAGTGAGACCTGAAGCCTGGTATCTTCAGGCCCCAACATCAGCCCACAGTAACCATATGTCCATTCATGGGCCCCAACACGGCAGCCTTTTCTTGCTGTAAGCATGGAGCTCCACACTTAAGCCCTGAGAAATGGCTCTTCCGGGCGCTGTGCAGCTCGTTTTGTAAAGTATTTGGGGGGGATTGGGAAGGGAGTGTTATGTCTGGATTCCATCCATCTGCTGTATTAGACTTACCCAAAGAGGAGTGATGAGCTGGGTTAGATCTACCAGCACTGGACCAAGTGATACAATATTACTCACCCTCGGTGACCTGTGGAAGACAGGAACATGTAAATATGAACGAACACAGACGTGTGTCTGATCGTATTTATAATGTAAAGTGTTGGAGTTGGTATTTCCAGATCTTTTCTACATATGTCTGCTTACAAAGCATGTGGTCGGATATGGCACAGCACGCCTTTGGACAGGTCGGCTTTTGGGAGCATGTTCGGAAAAGGTGCTTTGGATGAAGGGGTCCTGCTGAGTGCAGAGCTTGACTCCTGGTGCAGGACATGGGAGATGGTGTGCATGTGGGAAGCAGAACCGTGCCTGAACCGAGCTGGAGCTGAAGCTTCCACTGCTAAAGATGGAGGACAACACACTATGTCTGTGCCTATGTGGAAGGAATGAAAGTGAACCTCAGCCAGTAGAAGGAGGGAAGCTCCTGCCTGTTAAGATGACTAAAGGCTCAGCCTGCTGGAAGGGGGAGAAACAGAGGGGGAATGCTGCTGAGCAGAGAGAGAGGGGGGATGCTGAACACTGTGAGAGGGTTGGATGGACAGATGAGGATCCTGGACAGAGGTTATTAGGGAGGAGGGGAAGGGGGAGAGAAGGGTGAGGTCTGGAACAGAGAGACTGAGTGCTGGTGGGGGAAAGAAAGATGGTTCTGGTACGCCAGCACTCGCTCCCTCTCCTCCTGACTGCTGGATGGGGAGAGAAAAATGGGGGTCTGAGCAAGCAGGGTTACAACCTTGGCCACCTGGACGGAAGAAGGGGGGCTTGCCATGCCTCAGCCTATGCAAATGCCTGTTCATCCAGCATCCGCCCTGACCATCCCCACCAACAAAGCAGGGAGCATTAGATTGAACCTGCTAACACTGAAAGGGGGGGGGGACACACCAGTTTCTGTTGCAGTACAATGTGTTACTTAGCCTCAAGCTGGCCTTGTCTACAGAGTCAAAGCCTGCAGGGCAGTTTGCTGGGGCAGCAGTCATGCAGTGACAGGCAAATGCAGGCATGCTTGTGAAGCAGTTGCACAGAAATCTGTGTACAGGGTGTGTGTTCACTCAGTTGGGGAAGGTGATGCATGTTTCCTGTTGAAATACTGGGAGATTTTTATTGATAAATCTGGAGCAACTTGGGAAGTGCCCTGTGAAATTCTGTTCAACCAATCAGCTCCTAAACTTTGATGTGCCTGGGAGAGTGTGTGGGGGATATGGGACATGGTGCAGTGAAGGGGGTTACTTGTGCCCAGCACATGCAGGACACAGAGAGACCCTCTGTAGTAGATGGGGAAGGGGTGGTTAGGACGGATGTGGTGGGTGTAGACGCACATCTGGGAGCACAGCAGCATTAATGGACTAAGCAACTGAGACAGTTCGGAAGCAGTAGTGGGCTTCAGCGAGGAGAAGGTGCAAATTTGTTAGGGACCTGAATTCAGTAAAGTCCACCTGTACCGGAGCATCTGGAGATAAGTCTTGATGCAATGGAAGCCGTCGCAGCCCGGAGCTTTTTCCAGGCCTGGTACAATTTCTTGAACCTTGCAGCTTTAAAGAAAAACACAAACACCCCATAGTCATGACCTGATGTACAATGAGCAGCGGAGGACGAGGAAGGCTGAAGTGCAGGATTCAGGGCAGCTTTTCAGGAGCTACTCTAGGTGACCTAAACAGGAAACTTTTAAGATCCCTTTAGGGTCTTTTATTCCTGTACCAGTGGCAGAGAGACCTCTCAAAGGAGGGAAGTATCTGGTACAAGCTGTGATAGGAAGAACTGTTTGGGTCACCCAGACAAGTGATAAAAGGTAGGAGGGATGCACCGGATTTCAAGCAGGCGTATAATGAAGCTGGTATATGAGGGTAACTCAAAATGTAAAGGCAAAATACATTTAACGACTTTAATAGAAGTAACTGGGAGCAATTGAACGTATCACTTTTCCATATACAGTGTTCCCCCGGTCGTTTGCGGTCGGCGGTTCGCAGTCCTGGTCATTCGCGGTATTTTCCAACCGCGAACCGCCGACAAGGAGAGGGCAGTGGGAGAGGCAGGAGAGAGCAGCCGGAGCGCCGCGAGTGCAGGAAATCACTCGCGGTACGCTCCGACCGCCTCTTCCTGCACTAAGTTGGGCCTTATCCAATCAGGAGCTGCTTTGACACGCAGCTCCTGATTGGATAAGGCCCGACAGTGCAGGAAGAGGCGGTCGGAGCATACTGCGAGTGATTTCCTGCACTCACGGTGCTCCGGCTGCTCTCCCTCTGCCCTCTTCAGGCTCCCCGTATTCGCGTTTTTTTGAGATTTGCGGGGATTCCTGGAACGGAACCCCTGTGAATATTGGGGGAGTACTGTAGTCCCCATGCAAGACAACGCATTTATTGAAGAAGTTTTTCGGCTGCTCCCAAAGCTTAGGTGAGCATCGCTTCCTTTACTTCATCGTGCTTTGTCTTTTGCTCTCCAGTTCTAAGTGATTGTCTTGTCGCCGGTGGCAATTCTCTTCAGAATCTCGGACCTTTTTCATACCATCTCAGGAAATGGGTCACAACCTCCACACACTGTTGCTTGTGCATATCAGTAAGCTGTGTGGGAGCCCATTGTGCAGACTTTCCTGTATCCCAAGTCATCATGCATTACGGCAAATGCAGCTCCATAGCTGATATCTAAATTAAGACACCATTATCAAGGTCTTCTCTAATCAAGGCATCTGCCCTGTCAATGTGCTCTTTTGCACGATGTTGAAGGGCAACTAGAGTGACTTTCATCAGTTACACCTTTTCTTCCTGCTTTTTACCCACTCATAAACCTTTCATTGATTTCTGGCGCTATGTCCATACTGAGTCAATATTTGAAGGTGAATTTCCAGAAGTTTCACTCCCTCTGCCCAAAGAAAGCACACTACTGCACGTTGTTCTCCGATGGTGCAATCTTGCAGTGGAGCGTTCATGTTTCTGACCTCTTGGCTGCCACACGATAAAAGGCCAAGCACTGTATTTTGCATAGACGAACTATCCAACAGGCAATGTACGAGTACATATGTTGTTGCGTAATGTAACAATTGCCTTTAATTTTTGATTTGCCCTCGTATATGCCAGTCTGTCTCATGCATATTCATTAAGAATATCCAGCAAAACTGGCCTGTTAGCAGGCCTTGAAAGTTCCGCTTGTACAGCCCCTGCTCTAGCCAGAGAAATCCAGAAGATGCCTAGGCAAACTCTAGCTCATACTGATGAGACTGGAGGTAGGAAATAAAAATGAGATGAGGCAAGGCCGAAGGGTGCAGAGATCCCTAAACCAGAGAAGTGAATATCGATGAATTAGCTACGGTGTATGGTGAAAGTCAAGGCTCCAGAGCAGTTGCAAGTTAGGAAGTAATCATGGACAGGTTGCTAAGGCCATAACCTTTCAAAAGGTTGCTCGTATAGCAGAAGAGCACAGGCAGAACTGTCCTTGCAAAGAACTTCAGTGCCTAATGGAAACACCGGGACAGGGGATGTAGTTTGAGGTATGGTAGTGTCTGTGGATGTACCTGGGAGGACAGGTCTCGTTACATCTATCCAGAAAAAGAACTTATAGACTTTACTTAATAGACAGCACTGGTGCCAAGAGAGAGAATGCTGACCCTTCCAGGAACGGACATCTTTCAGATCAAGCGAGGTGAAAAGACCTAATATAATTTGCAATAGAACTAGACAGGGCCAAATGTTTAAAAGTTGAATGCTCATAGACAACTGGACGATTCTCCAGCCTCACCAAAATATAGCAAAGTGTGGGAATTGATTCTCTCAGAAATCATTGAGAAGGATGTGCACCTCCCTCAAAATCAGCACAGGGTTGGGGGTGGCTCTGAGCAACTATCCCTAGGCCTTCCCCACTCCCTGTCCTGAAGGCTTGCTAAGCTGTTGGCTCTCCAAGAAAACTCTATGTGGAGCTTCAGAGCTGGTGTATCTCAGGCCCTGTAGAGGTCCTGCCCCCTCCTTCCCATGGGCTTCCCAATTCCATGGAAACCCATGCAAGGATGAGGCTACTACAAGGCCTGAGACTCTGCACTGACTCTGAGGCCTTGCCTAGAGTTTTCTCTTAAGTGTCTATGGCTACTGCTGTTGTTCCTGAGGCTTCAAGTTTAAGAAGTTTGCAGCAGCAAGGACAGGCTGTAGCAGTAGTCTGGCACTTAACACGTTGATTTTTTTTAGTTCAATTATTTTTATTGGTTATGAGAAAACAAGTCATACATACGCAAGTTCTAACAACAGTATAGCAACTAGCTCTTTGTCTATGTTGGCTAAAACTTAAATCTAGGCCCAATATAGGAATAAAAATTAGGGAAGAGCTGGCTAATCTAAAGCAGTGGTCCCCAACCCTGTCCTGGAGGACCACCAGGCCAATTGGGTTTTCTGGATAACCCTAATAAATATGCATGGAGCAGATTTGCATGCCTGTCACTTCCATTATATGCAAATCTCTCTCATGCATATTCATTAGGTCTAGCCTGAAAACCCGATTGGCCTGGTGGTCCTCCAGGACAGGGATGGGGACCACTGATCTAAAGGGTGACAGCCACCTAATGGACTAACCCAGGGGTAGGCAATTCCGGTCCTCGAGAGCCAGAGCCAGGTCAAGTTTTCAGGATCTCCTCAATGAATATGTATAAGATGGATTTGCATGCACTGCCTCCTTGAGATGCATATTTATTGTGGAGATCCTGAAAACCTGACCTGGCTCCGGCTCTCGAGGACCGGAATTGCCTACCCCTGGACTAACCATTTAATTTTCTGCTGATTCTCTCTTCCCGCTTCCTTTTCTGAGCATAAGTTGGGAAGTTTGCTGACTTAAGGCTTGGAACGGGTTGATGAAATCTGTTTTAATTCCATTAAAAAGGGAAAATTGGTTAGTAGCTTGTACATTGTAATATTTTTACTCTTACTTTAACCATGGCTATTACAGTCTTAAAAACATTAACACCCGGACACCGTAGCACTGACAAAAGCTCCAACACTTATAGAATTCTATGAGCGTCAGCGCTGATACCCTCGCAGCCGGCTTTGTAATAGGGAGGGGGGTGGGGTAGTAAAAGAAAGGTATTAGATTGAGTAGAGGATCTTAAATTATTTTGCCTACGTTGAAATGTAGCTGTTACAGCCCTAAAGTATTATGACTATTAAAAAGTCTTAAATTCTTTTGGCTCAGTTGAGTTTCCCCATAGTTTGCGATTGATTGACAGCTGAATCCAAGTGCATTTGCAAAATTGAATGAAACATAAAAAGCTGTAAGAAAACCTCTTGAAAAGGACCCCTTTTTAACCCCCCCAAAAAGGGGGAGGGAGTAACCAACATTTTCAACACACATACATTGGAAAATGAACAGACGGTAAGTTATAACGACTGAATGTAAATGCAATACATAGATTTAACTATGAATAAAAATAAATGAGAAAAAAGTTATAAAATTGGAGGGGAAGGCACAGAAAAGGGTGAAGTAAAGACAAGGGAAGGGAGAACAGTAGGGAAAAAAACCTACCCAAGTTAATATGAATTAGAATTTGGCTCATGCCTTTTTGAATGGCCCACAAAGGAAACCTCTTATACTACAATGAGATTTTTGGATGGGATTACATCAAACAGCTCAGAAAAGACATTAGCATCAAAATAAGCCTCTCATGAACTGCTTTTACTAAAGCCGTGATGTACGCTGGTGGTGGTGGAGACAGACACTGAAAGCCTGGGACAGGCACGTGGGATCTCAGAGAGAGAGGAAGAGAGAATGGTTGCTGCGGATGGGCCGTTTGGCCTTTATCTGCCATCAGGTTTCTAAGTTAGTGTGTGCTAAGATCCACTTAGGCCATGAATATAAACTAGAATGTGTGGCTGTTGGTGCATACTAAGCTTTAGCAAAAGGGCTCCTAAAATTGGTTTGTTGCCTCTCTCACTTTTGCTACAACAGAGTGGCACAGCTGCCATTTTGAAACTCCCCCCAAAAATACAGAAAACAAAATTAAAATGAAGAATAAATAGGTAACAGTGAAAAAAAGAACATTTGCATATCGCCAACACAGCACAGTTCTCCCCACGAAATTCCAGGAATTTTGAAAAACCACGAATACGGTTTTTCACCTGTCAAAGGCAGGAGAGGGCAGCTGGGGTGCAGGCGGGTGCAGAAAATCACTCGCGGTATGCTCTGAACCGCTGTTACTAAAGTCAGACGACACCAATCAGGAGCTGCTTTGACACGCCAGACAGCCTGATTGGTGTAACCATGACTTTAGTACAAGGAAGTGGCGGTCAGAAAACACCGCAAATTACTGAATCCGAATTTGCAGGGGTTTACTGTACCATAAATGCATGTGAAACCTAGTGGGCTCCTTTACTAAAGGGGAATAGAAGTCACTAATGTAATGTTTAGCCTAGTACACGCTAACGAAATTCTCACGTGTTAAATTCTAAGAAGCCTAAAGAGGATGCTAAGCTTTTGTAAAAGGTCTCCATAAAATATAATTTAAGAGTTTCTCTCCCCCAGAGCAGTACACAGATTTTTAAAAACCCACTTGATTGGAGACTTGAGGGTTGCACGATGTGTCCTTTCGGCAAAAGGCATGGTCTGAAGATTCACACCTCTTCGTGATATCCATAAGCAAACATAGGTCTTACTAAGAGTTTTGATAGTGGTGTGACTTAATGGAGTGATATAAAGAAGAAATTAAAAGAATAAAAATAACAAGTGGACATATAGATTCACAATGATCGGGCAGCGACCACCTGGTTTCGCAGATAAAGGCTACATCATCTCTCTAATTTCCTGACCCACACCAAACACTCGATTCCATATCCAGTCTTGTCTCTACCACCTCCAATGAGAGGCCGTTCAATGCATCCACCACCCTTTCATCTTCATCCTATGTCCCGCGTTTGTTTAGAGAAGCCCACATCCTGTGCACTTATACCGTGAAGTTAGTTTTTCAATTTTATGTTGATATTTTAAAGAATTATACAAGGTTTCCTTAAGAAATATCACTTCTAACGCAGAAAGAAATAATGAAGACAAAGGAAAAAATATGTAATTGCAAGAGTCCACCAGTAGGAGGGGGAAGAAGCCACGAAATCCAGAGCGAGGGATGCCACTGAAAAGCAGGAAGCAAAGTAACGAATGAAAAAACTTCTCCCCACTGTGGGGGCAGCTCTGAGCTGTAGAAGATATTGTAATTGAGCCAGATCATAAAAAAACGAAACGAATGATATGATTTTACTAAGGTAGAGTAGAAAGTATCACCCAAAGCAACCACTTCCTGCCTTTTAGGGAGAAACAAACACAGACTTTAAAATATCAGGCAACACTAGGGAGAGTGTGGTGTAGTGGTTAGAGCTACAGCCTCTGTCTGCACCCTGAGGTTGTGGGTGTGAATCCCACACTGCTCCTTGTGACCCTCGGCAAGTCACTTAATCCCCATTGCCCCAGGTACATTCGATAGAGTGGAAGCCCACCAGGACAATTAGGGGAAAATGCTTGATTACCTGAATAATTTGTAATGCAAATGTGGAATATAAATTATTTTAAAAAAACCAAAAACATTTGAGCCTAGAAACACTGTATCACTACATTAAAAAATCAACTGTTTCAAGGTCCAATTTGTATTTTGAATGTCTGTCATGTCTCCCATATTCATTTATTTACTAATGAAGACATTCACCCAAGGTGGTATACAGCAGGAACACTTTAACTTAAAACAAGATGATCCATGACAGAGTCCTGTCTCGCCAGAGGCTTATAGAAAGGCAGCATCAGCCCCTTATCTGATGCTGGTTCTTCTTCTTCACAAGCACCGAAGCATCTGTTGCAGGACCTCAGAAAGTTCTCTAATGTTACCTGAGAACATTTCTGGAGTCCTTGTTCCAAGGTCTTTATGTGCGTAAGGGTTATAATGGAGGATCCATCCTGTCTTTCAGTGAGTACTATAAAAGGTCTTGCGTAATCTGTGGCTAAAGAGTTGAGTTTTGTCATGGGAATCCCTTGCCATTGCCTGAGCCTACAGTCTGCTTCATATACGAGTATATCCACTGCCCAATCTGTGAAAAGATTAACTGATCTAGTTCTTGATAAGTCCACACCGGTTCCTCTAATCTTCTTCTGATTTATGCAGCCTCTGAGGTATTTGAATGTGTCTAGGGAATACTTATGAGAAGGCTCATCTCATATGGCTTTTGGTGGCTTCTAGTCTGGCTAGATCTTTTTGGAGGTGTGGGTGGGCTTCTGGGGCCCACAAGAGGGCAGTAAAGCACCAACCACTGCGTACTGCTAGAGAAAACAATTCACCGCTTTTCTCCACTCCAGAGTGAGATTTGGGGGCAGCTTTTCGCCTTCCTCCTGGCCATAGCACCATTCAGGGCCAGCTAAAGCAGTAGACAGGCTAGTAATAGCCTTGGTCAATCAATGAGTGGGGAAACAAAAAACTTGGCAAAATATCAGTGAGGGTGAACAAAAATAATAATGTACCACAATAGAAAACGTCACTTCTCTCTATAAGGCAGGGGTGTCCAATGTCGGTCCTCGAGGGCTGCAGTCCAGTCGGGTTTTCAGGATTTCCCCAATGAATATACATGAGGTCTATTTGCATGCACTGCTTTCATTGTATGCTAATAGATCTCATGCATATTCATTGGGGAAATCCTGAAAACCCGACTGGACTGCAGCCCTCGAGGACCAACATTGGACACCCCTGCTATAAGGTGTTCAAATATTTTCATAATAATGGTTATATATATTTAGGAAAAAATTTGTATGTCAAAAAATATATGAAACATAGAAACCTAGAAGATGACGGCAGAAAAGGGCTCCAGCCCATCAAGTCTGCCCACTCTGATTACCCACCCCCTGTCTATGCCCTAATGACCCAATTTCCTTATCTTGACCCTCGTAAGGATATGCTGAGAGACTTGAAGGCAAAAACAAGGGGCGAACCCCATGAATATCGCCGAACCACCTAGTCATTGCATATGTTTAAATAGTGTTGAAAACCATTTTCTTCGCTGAATCACATAGTCAACTTATTAGAAGTAGTGTGTTTAAGAATGTATTTCTAACTGAAATGTCTTGGTTTCTTCGCTGATTTGAACTGCCTAGAACTACTGGTGGGGTGGTGTAAAAGAAAATAAATTATTATTATTATTACTATTCATATGCACAAGAGACAAAACACTTATCTTGTCAGAGGTTCCGACGTGGCCCATTTCGATCCTGCATCAGGGAACCAAGATGGAAACTTGAATTAACTTTAAAAGTGGCTTCTTAAATTTGAGAACAATTCAGAGGCAAAGGTTTTCTTCACAAGTTGTAAAAGTATTTGAATACCGTATAGAGGAGTGACTTTTTCTATTGTGGTAATAGCCTTGAGCACAACTTCAGGGGATCGGCGAAGAGCATCTACAGTGAAAGCAAAAATATTAGGTCCTGACAACCACCCAAACCACCAGGGTGTGCTTGATTTAAACAGCTGTTAAGCTGAATGTGTGTGAGAGAGTCATATATATATACACACAAAGCTCAATGTTTAAAAGTAATGAGTATTTAATCGATAACTGAACCCAATAGGAAAAGATGCACAAGTATCCTTCCCTTGATCTGAATAGGACAGCAGCGACCCCAAAATAAGAATAAAAACACTGCAAGAAATGTAATAGAAATGATTATGTGTGAAGGAAGGGGTCCTCAGTCTTCACAAGTCATAAACGGGGGGGGGGGGGGGGAGGGGGGAGACATTACCCCCCCCCCCCCTCCAGCAGAGTTGCCACTAGGGTAATTGCCTGTGAAACATCCCAGGACCCCTTCCAAGCCCAGAGTGAATCAAAATGTTCTATCAGATAAAGTACTCAGCGTCCACACTTGGCAATGAGATCAAAGCCACAAAAACCAAAGATAACACAGTACTTATCTCAATATTGTTAGAGATCAAAGTTTTATTTCAAGTCCAACAGGGCACAAATTAACGCTTCAGTTAAGAAAAGTTACTTCATCTTATGGAAACTTCAGACAATTAAATCTTATTTCAATTTTTCAGCATTCAGACTTCTTAGACGATTGCAATATCATTTATCCAGCTGGGCCCAAAAAGAACTTGAAAAGATTGCAGCTCATCCAGAACACGGCCGTGCAATTGATTTTTTATCTGAAAAAATGTGATCATGTGATAAGTACTATCGAATACTGCACTGGCTTCCAGTTGAATCGAGGATACTTTTCAAAATGGCTTGCTATAAAACATTGTATGGCTTGGTGCCAACTTATCTCGTTGACCATTTCAGTTTCACAGATGGAAAACCATCTTTGCATAAGAATAACATCTTCTCGTTTCTCACAGTGAAAGGTTGTAGTTATAAGCGTTATTTTCAGAGTCTTAGCCTGGGATAAGAGTTTCAGTAAGTTAGAATCAGGTTCCAGTTCTTATCAGGTTTTTAGAAAGAAGTTCAAGACCCATTTATTTGATAAATTTTAATATATGTGCTAAATTCACTGTGCATATACAGTTCCTTGACCCTTGTAAACCGCTTAGAACTGAAAGGTATAGCAGTGTATAAGTGGATTGTTATGTTATAGTGGGTTTTAGGGAGTTCACCATAACCTATAAGGGAGTTCTGATGAGATGTTTATCTGGCACCCTTTTTGTGAAGTTCACAGCAGTGCCTTCTAAGGTGCCCCACTGCTGTTGTCATACAAGATTGTCTCCTTCCATGCCCAAATGGTCTTGTTCTGGGTGTTTGAGACTTGGACAAAATTTTGGTTGAAAATGTGGTATAAAGATGGACGTTCTGGCGGTCTGGATTAACACTAGCCTGGACGTCCAGATAGACAATTTTCCCCAAAAAATTCTAGACATATTTTTTCAAAAATAGGCATTTTCCCACTGCTGACTTTGGGCGGCCAGTGCCATACGTCCGAATCGGACTTAGACGTTTGTTTTGATTATGCCTGAGCTCGTTGGGGAGAACAGGATAGAAAATGAATGAAAGAAATAAACAGAGAAAGAAAATGGGGGTAGAGATTAAGAACTAGTAAGACCGACAGATTCTGTGTCTATTTTGACGTAGTCATCAACCTATAAAGAGAGTGCGCAGTCGAGAAACCGCTGTTCAGTTTAGTAAGTGTGCCTGAGCTCTTTGAAGAAGGGCTCTTGCCTTAAAATGTAGGAATACACAAAGATAAAGGCAAGTGAGGTGTGAAAATCCACCTGGTCATTTATTATAAAATGTCCATGAACTACATCAATCTATGTTAAAGTCTTTGTGCATATAGCAAAGTACCAAACTTGTAGTTGGACTAGGATTCCAGTTTCGGCTTTTGTAAAATGCCCTCCTCAAATGTCTCGGAAGAATCACGACCAGCACCGTGTCGGCACTTGAAACTAGTTTGGCTTTAAGGAATGGTCTTGGGGGTCTCTCCTTGAAAATGTGACTCCATCCTCTTTTATTTCATTTAGAATTTCATGTTTCTTAAACCCCATTTATAGACAAACAGCAGCCCCCTCATAACTTCCTATCCTAGTGTCTGGATTTTAGTAAAGTACCTCAGGAACTCACCCTTTGGAAAGTCCCATTTGCTATTGAATTTAGAGATCAAAATTGAGACATTCAGTTTTCAGGGGTATTTTGGAAAAGAATTTACCAACGTAGAAGGTTTTTAAGAGGTCTGTATGTACTCTGTGTCAGCATGAATGCTAATCTTTTCTCTTATGATATTGTACTTCCTTTCTGTATCTTAGTTTATAAACTGCTTTTCTCTACTTGCTATTTAAAGGAAGTATAGTCAATCATCCTTAAAATAAATAATTAATGGGGAGTCCACATTTCAATTTCTGATCCACCCAGGACACACGTCCATCATGTACTCTGCAGGGTGCTGAGGCTGTAGGTCTAACCACTACACCATCCTCGCCTGTTTAAATAAATAAATAAATGTTACTGTAAATGGGGGGGGGGGGGGTGGAATTGACTCTAAGGGGGAGGTAGGAAATCTAGAATGATAAATGAGGGGGGGAAACGGAATATAAAGGGAGGAGGTAGGAAAGAAAGATAGTAGCTATAACTGGGGGGGGGGGAGAAGAAATTGTAAGGGAGAGGTAGGAAAGGTTGAATTGTAAATGGGGGGAACTGAAAAGGAAGAGATAGGAAAGCTCATAACTTTAAAAGGGAGGGGGGTAGAGGTTGAGTAAGGGATGGAATAGGAAAGCTAGAACTGCCCTGGGGGAGAAGATTATAAGGAGGAAGTAGGAAAGAACATAAGAACATCGTGCCCAGCGGTCTGCTTCCGCGGCAGCCCATCAGGTCCATGACCTATGAAGTGGTTTCTGACCATTTCTATAACCTACCTCTACTTCTATTTGTACCCCTCAATCCCCTTATCCTTTAGGAACCTATCCAAACCTTCCTTGAACCCCTGTAATGTGCTCTGGCCTATCACAACCTCCGGAAGATGCGTTCCATGTGTCCACCACCCTCTGGATAAAAAAGAACTTCCTAGCATTCCTAGCAAGGTTGAGCTCTATATGGGGATCTATGGCCCGACTCCACATCCACTTCGGGTCTGACTATAAAGTGATATCTAAGCCAGTTCTAGTATATTTAGAATGTAAAAAAGCAATCAATCACACTGATCGACTGGTTAACCATGAAAATCAGAGGCGCATGTTGGCAGATCTAAGCCTGTCTGTGCTGCTGGGACCCAGAGGTAGATGTGGCTGGATGAATCAATGAAAAGTGTTGATTATAGCCTGAGACCAGATAATTCAGAAGGTGTGTGTGAGCATTTGAGCATCCTTAGGAGAGGCGGAGAAACCTAAGTGCCCAAGTCTTCAGGTACCCACCAAATGTGAGAAGGAAAGTCTTTGTGTCTGAGATAAGTGTCTGTCTTTATCCACCCAGAGAAATTCATATTGATTCTAGCAGGAGGAAAATTCAATAAGTGGAATGAGGAGTTATTTATCAGCTGGGCAGCTTGTCTGATCTCATGGTGTTTAATGCAGACTAGCTGCTCTTGACCACCAGGCCACAGAGAGGACAGAATTTCATTTGGGACATTAGAAGATGCTGTATGATTCCTTCCATCTGTCAGGTCAAGCACTTTTTCTGCTCACATGCCATGAAATAGACCAGATGGATGTAGCTGGTGCAGGGTCCCGATATTTACATTCTCTTTGGAGAACTGGGAATGGAGGAACATAAGTACACTGGCAGAGTTCAATAGCAGGGGGATGGAGAGAGGAGGTGAACTGGACCAGCACCTGAGAGTGGAGGGCCTTCATTGTACTTTCCCTTTGCTTCATGTTGTGGTCATATGATGTCTTACCTTTCAAAAGACAGTTTGTTTTGTTTGAAATGCATTCTGCTCATACACTGGCAGAATAATTCACTCTGTACACTCAATTTAGTAGAGCTGTCTGGCTCTTCTTACCCTTACTGTCGCAGTAAATCCCTCAAAGTAGCTTTGTTGACCTGACCACTCTGCTCTGTGGCATCATGTCCTATACAGGGCTGGCATTTGGGGGCTGACTACTCTACTTAATGGCCATGGCCTTCTAGACAGGTTATAATCAATTGAGGGTAATATAGCAATTGAAAGAGGAAAGTGAGGAGACCAGGTTAAGAACTACAATTGTTCGATAAGATAGAGGGAAAAGGAAAAAACCCATGAGGAGAAGAACATTGTATTGTCAGAGAATGGGGAGAGTAGGGACCTCATGGATAGGCATCTCTTAAGAAAAATGAACTTGTCAGGAGATGTCTGGTGTCAGAGTGAAACTGGGAAGGAGTTCCAAAGCCGTGATCCCTGAACAGAAAACATAACATTATCGATGGGTTCCTGAACCAGTTCTCGATAAGGAGGGACAATGAGCTAAGAACATAAGAATTGCTGCTGCTGGGTCAGACCAGTGGTCCGTCGTGCCCAGCAGTCCGCTCACGCGGTGGCCTTCTGGTCAAAGACCAGCGTCCTAACTAAGACTAGCCCTACCAGCGTATGCTCTTGTTCACCAGGAACTTGTCTAACTTTGTCTTTGAATCCCTGGAGGGCTGCTTTTGATTACTAGATCTAAGACATCAGGAGGGCTTTGGGAGCATTCAAAATTTCTGCCCTGGTTGCCTCTTGTGTCTAGTGAGACAAGCCCATTCCAAAACTAAGGTTTTGATAGAGCTGTCCTGGAGCCAGTGCTTTGAATGCTGTGTAAGGCTTGAGACAGATGGGGTCGCTGTTGGTGGCAGTGTTTCAACTCTAGTCAGTTTTTCATGCTTAATCAATGGAACCTGCTCTCTCTCCCTCCAGGCTGCAAGGGAAGGACACTCCAAGGTCAGTCTGAGAAAGCTGCACACTTTACAACATTGGCAAGAGAGGAGCCTTTTATTATCATTCAAATGAGAAGATAGAAAGGTATTTCATTTGATTGGGAGAATAATAGAAGTCATCTATCTACTTTCCTTCAACCTTTCATCTCTCTCTTTTTTTTCACTATTTTATGGTGAGGCATACATCATAGGAAAATAGGAAAAGACAGTCCAGAAAGAATGAGCTTTGAACTTTCCTTGGCAGAAATGAAAGGGAATGGGGGAGAGAATTGAAAGAACTATGTGCTGCCAACCCCCAAAAGTTTAAACTCTTTGCTTATTGTTCTAAGATTATTTAGTAAGAAAGGAAAGCAGCTGGAAGGTTCCTGCCACTCCACTACTGTATTTCATTGTTTTATCAGGAGGATTTGAGTGTTTTTCACCAAAGATCGTATATTTTCCCATAGGCTCAAACTAAAAAAAAAAAAATCCCCTTAGTACCTCAAGCCCTAAGACAAAACCCAAGCATTGGACATGCACTTTCTTTTGGAGGGTTTTCTATAATTGAATTAAAGCATAACATCATGGAAATAGAGAGGAGCAAGCTACCCTACAAGCAGGCAAAGCAATGGGGCCAGGTGGCATCCATCTAAAGGGACGGAAGGAACTTAGGGAAGTTCTGATGGCTCCAATGGTTGACATTTTCACCATGTCTTTAGAGTCAGCAGTGGTCCTGGAGGACTGGAGAACGGCAGATGTGGTCATTCTACAGCAGTGGAAGTAAGAAGGAGTTTGGTCCATCTAGCCCAGTTTCCTGTTTACAATAGTGGCCAACCCAGGCCACAAATGTTACTTATTAGTGTATTTGAGCAATGATCCTGAGATATCAAGGTGATTTACAATAGAGTATAACTGAATGAACACAAAAAGTCAAATATACTAGACAAAAATTAACAATATACAATATGGGAACAGTAAGAGAAGTACAACAAATTCAAACCTATGACATAATTTTAAGTGAAACAAAAATAACTGAATATATAAAGTATGGGGAAACTTTAATCCCTTACAAGAATGATAAAACAATAGCATTTAACTTCAGGCAGTAAATGATTCCAATGTCTGCCTAAAAAGTCAGGTCTTCAGAGCAGTTTTAAACTTAGGCTCAGAAGAGATGGACCATAAGTAGTGTTGCGAGAAGTAACGAATTCCACTTCTTCCTGCCTATCCACTAGTATTTGGCAGCTTTTAAGCCTTTGTGCTGTCTGGTCAGTGCTGGGCTGGTACATGGGCAGACGTTGAGTGGAGTTGCTACTTAACCAGTTAGTGATGCTATTCAGTCCGCTAAGGCTGTCCTAACTTTAGCCACCAAACTTTTTGGACACTGGTCTGATAACTGGTCAGTGGTCGGTGCTCGGTTAACATCCATGGAGCAGCCAGAGGGGTTTCTCCCCTGAAGACATAGATACATGATGGCAAATAAAGACCAAATGGCCCATCCAGTCTGCCCATCCGTAGTAACAATCATCCAAAGTGTCTATCCCAGGCCTTCTTGAATTCAGACACAGTCTCTGTCTCCACCACCTCTTCCGGGAGACTGTTCCACGCATCGACCGCCCTTTCCGTAAAAAAGTATTTCCTTAGATTACTCCGGAGCCCATCACCTCTTAACTTCATCCTATGCACCTAACGCATTCCCTCTATCTAATTCTCTGGTCACCCAGTCATAGATATTGATCAGATTTGTCTGACAAGGCCTACCTCTAGAGAATCCATGTTGCCTTCGGTCCTGTAATCCACCGGATTCCAGAAACTTCACCATTCTCTGATTTAAAAGTGTTTCCATTAATTTGCTTACCACAGAAGTCGGCCTAACTGACCTGTAATTCCCTACTTCTTCCTTACTTCCATTTTTGTGGAGAGGGACCACATTTGCCCTTCTCCAGTCTTCCGGTACCACTCCCCACTCTAGAGACTCATTGAAAAGGTCAGTCAGCGGAGCCACCAGAACTTCCCTAAGTTCCTTTGGCACCCTCGGATGTACACCATCCAGCCCCATCACAATGCCACTTTTGCACTTCTTCCTATCACTAATATATCTAAAAAAGTCTTGTCTCCCCGTTTTACCGTGTCAGCTATATTTTTCTTCTATTTGTATCTTTGCTTTCCTAACTACATGACCAGCCCCTCTTAACTTTTTCAGGCAAGTTAAGCCCCCTCCCTCCTCCCCCCCATCTCTGGTGTGGCTGTATATTGACCAGGCTCCCTATAAGCTCCAGTCGCCAGCACATAGAATATTCAATTCTATGGCCCAACTTTGACCATCTGGGCCTAATTCTGCCAGTGGCAGTTGGAATTTAAAAGAAACACTGACCACCACTGGCTTAATATTGACTGGAGTGCATTTTAAAAGCCTGACAAATGCCAACCCCCTCGCCCCTGAGTTCCGTACACACCATTGTCAACAGAGGCAAATGCACTGAGGATGGTGAGATCAGACAAAACCTTAGCAGTCTCTGCTTCTCATCATCCCGACTTTTCTTTTCCTAGCAGCTGACTAGGCCTGTGCCTGGTTTTTTTAAGCATTTGTCCTGCCCCTTGAGAACAACCAGGGACAGAGAAAGAGGGAGACCGGGTGAGGGTGAGATTTAAATACAGAGGAGGAAGATGGTAGGCCTGTGCCTGTCAGGGGAAAGTATTCCATCCTGTAAAGTCTAACAGCGACCTCATTTCTCTGGGGTCAGAGCATTGGTTGTGTTTGTCTTATCTTCGGCTGTGGTGTCTGTGCTGCAGAAGGAATGAATTTGGGAAGTAAATCAATAAACGAAAGCAAGCGAGAGAGAGAGGCCTTTTATTTCCTCACTGCTGAAATGGGCAAATCAATACAGCCCTGCTCATGCCATCTTCTCCTAAAGAAAGAGTCCACAATGTACACAGCTCACGCAGCATCACAAGCAGAGAAAGATTACAGTGTGCACAGTTCACGCAGTGTCACAAGCTGAGAAAGGCCACAGTGTACACATCACAAGCAGTGAGAGGCCACAGTTTACATAGCTCATAGTAACATAGTAGATGATGGCACATAAAGACCCAAATGGTCAATCCAGTCTGCCCAACCTGATTCAATTTAAATTTTTTCTTCTTAGCTATTTCTGGGCAAGGATCCAAAGCTTTACCCGGTACTGTGCTTGGGTTTCAACTACCGAAATCTCCATTAAAACCTGCTCCATCCCATCTAAACCCTCCCAGCCATTGAAGCCCTCTCCAGCCCATCCTTCACCAAACGGCCATACACAGACACAGACCGTACAAGTCTGCCCAGTACTGGCCTTAGTTCAATATTTACTATTAATTTCTGATTCTAGATCTTCTGTGTTCATCCCACGCTTCTTTGAACTTTGTCACCGTTTTCCTCTCCAACACCTCTCTCGTGAGCGCATTCCAGGCATCTACCACCCTCTCTGTAAAGTACAATTTCCTAACATTGCTCTTCAATCTACCACCCCTCAACCTCAAATTATGTCCTCTGGTTTTATCATTTTCCTTTCTCTGGAAAAGATTTTGTTCTACTTTAATACCCTTCAAGTATTTGAACGTCTGAATCATATCTCCCCTGTCCCTCCTTTCCTCTAGGGTATTCATATTCAGGGCTTCCAGTCTCTCCTCACCTAGCTCACCTAGCATCTGAAGCAGAAGTGGATGGGCTCCGAGATGTGCGGTTGACCTCCTAGGCTTTTCTGAGCTCTGGAAGACCTAATCTGTCCACGGCTGTCACCAGTTTATGGCTGACAAGTCCTGCTTGCTCCTAGGGAACAAAGAGATCGTTGCGCTCATCATGAGAAGATGGAATACCCAGACATTAACTAAACTGAATAGTAAACATCCACATGTTGTGCATGTTCCTCTTTCAGGAAGATAATCTTATTACCGATCATAAAACCAGTCCACCTACAGCTCTTATCCTTATCCCACCCATCCTACTGCCTCTCGGAGCTGCTCGCAACCCACTCCTGCTCCATGAAGCTATGATAGAGTAGTATAAAGCTCTTGAGACCCTCCTGTCCTGAAGTTGCCTTTAAGCTGTATGACCCACAGGCTTATGTTTTGACTCGGGATATGTCGAGACTGGTTCTTGGACCTGAGGGCACAACTGCTTTACTGAGAATGGGCACAGACCTCACAGATGCAAGCTGAAGCCAGAAGAAACCCCAATACATGCATCATGCTGGTTTAAATATGTAAACTTCACACAGCAAGACCTTAAGTACTTCACTCACTGACCTCGGCGGTGTTGCTGTGTGTAGTATATTTTTTCACACACAGACCATTAATAAGACTCGTCATCAATCTCACGTTTTATCTAAATTTTTCAAAAGTGCTTTTAAATATATTCAATATTTTAATTAAATTAATTTTTATTTTAAATAAATACTCATCTTTTTGTAACGCGGCTTGGGGGGGGGGGAATATGTCCAACACAGGACTATGTTTCGCCAAAGCTATTTCAAAACTTTACATATGTTCCTCCAGCCAGAGAGATTCTGTTAAAAAATGCATCTAACTTCCCAATCCTTCTCTCCCTCTTTCCTATAAATGATTACAGTTCTACCTCTCTTCCCTTATGTTTCAGTCTGTCTTGTAGTTGTCTAAAGTATTAATTATATTTTCCCAATTTTTATACATTTGTAATGTAATGTACACTGCTTTGACAGTTTTTAAAGCGGTATATCTATTTCGAAGCGGTTTACAAAGAGAAGAGACATAATCAAGACAACATAATCACAGTTCTGTAACATCGTAAGACTAGTACAGAACTTCAGTAAAATAACCTAGTAAAAGTTGGAAACTCTTCCGAGCATGTTTGTACAGGCTCTTCGGTTTCTCTGACACCCGTAATGTGACCAAAATACAGAAAAATAATTTGGCAACAAGTTGGATTCGTAAATCTCTGGCTAGAAATTTGTACGAATGTTCCTTCGACAACCTGAGTGGTTTTGGCACATTATACAGAAGTTATTGCCCTGCTTTAAACCCCCTTCTCATGAACTTTACTTGCAATTCTCATTATTAACCATTTGGAACAGCCACAAAGAGCAATTCATTGGCATGCTTTTTCCACAAAGCCAATAACAGCAAGGAATATAATTGTCACTTTCCATAATTGCATAAAAATATAAAAGCAACAATCAACAGCACGCTCAGAGAATTGCATTTCATTGTGAAGTATTAAAAGCATAATCAGAGAAGGCCTTGAACCCCCTACACAGACATAATGCAGCATCAGCAAATGAGCAGAGAGAGACTTCTCTGGATGACAAAACAGATGTTAGTTAGCAAGAAAGAGGCATGGAAAAGCTTATACACTTGGCTGGCTGTCAGGAGAACTTCACTGCTTCTCTCAGCCCTTTCAAACCTGCTTGTGAAGAGAACTAAATGGCCAGTAGGATCTGTGGAGAACTAAAGAGGCTGCTTAGCGCAAGGTCTTTATGGGCATCTTCTGCCTTAGTGAGGAGAAGCAGATTGGACTTATTAAAGGGTCAGTGCTGAGAGCAAGACAAGAGCAGAGATTTCAGACTCCAGTCCAGAAAACCCTGTGCATAGTGGGGTTATGGCATCAGGGTGGCTCTAGAAACTGAATGGCTTAAGATAAAGGTTTGATGGTTGATCAGTCAGTATTGCAGGAGAGGCGAGGGAGGAGTCCATTCAGCCAAGGAAATCCGTTTGTATTCAAAAATGCAGTCACCATAGGGATTCCATATGGCTCCAGAAAAAGGAGGATGGATTGAGACATTTGGGTTTTGCTTTCAGTGGAAGTAAAACCCAGATGTCTCGATCCGTCCTCCGTACTTTGATTGCTCTCAATGAAAGTAAAACCCGGAAGTCTAAATTGGTCCTCCTTTTTCTGGAGCCATATGGTAACCCTAACCATTACTGACTTTTGGGATGATGGAAAGTTCTGATCTGCCTCTTGCTCATGTGGATGGAAGTTCAGACACATGCTCCTGTCTCTGGCTCACTCCTTCTCTTGCTGATTCTGTTCCTGGAGCTTTGGTAACATATTTTGCAGATAATGACTTTGTGGCATGAAACTGATAGGAAATGGTGTGATCGTAAGAGGGAGGATGATGAGTGAGTGTAATAAACAACATTTCAAATACGAGAAACAAATCACAGAATAGTTTTGATACTCTATGAAATAATGTATAGAAAAGTAGTGTAAAGCTGAGCTCAAATATACATGAAGGGGGACATTACAATGTCTCCCTTCATTTCTATGTGAACTTAGCTTCATTAAATACACATATCAGCACTGTTAACAATCACACAACCAAAGGGCCTTCTTATGGAAATCTTGTTCTTGCAACAGTTTCCAAATTCTCTAACCCTAGTAAACAGCAGGACAGTTCAATCCAAGCTGTGGAACCAGTCTTTCCTATAGGAAACTTCACATGGCCTTTCTTGGGCTACAGGTAAGCTGCATTCTACCATTTGACCTGTTGAGGGAGCTGCTTCTGTAGTGTTTGTTCTGTACCATTGCTTGCCTGCACAACATACTGTATGTCCTGGGGCTCTTTGCATGAAATTGGCTCCCAAAACAGACCTATAAAGGATGGCTGTCCCAAAGCATCTATGACCCTTTGAAGCCTGTGAAAGTCAGTTTACATCACAAAGTGGCAATCCTACACAAGCAGTTTCACTAGGGTGAGGTCTTTCTTCATTTGGAAGGGTTGGCACCAGGGCCCATTCTTTATCAACTGATTATGAGGTTCATCATTTATGCCAAAGGGCCTGTAAAAGCAAGAAGTGGGGGCTGGAGCTGAAGCCTTGGCAGGGGGATGGCAGGTGAGCTGAGCTGAGCTGTCAGAGCTACCCAGGTTAAAACCTCACAATAGTCAAAGAGAACTGGACATCAGTGGTATTCTCCATTGCACTGCAGTGTTATCAAAGTGCTCAAAAATCCAGTAGCCAAGAGGCTCTGGACATGGAGATCTTAGAGGTAAGATGGCACATGTTGAGTTCAGGCGGGGGATGTGAACTGGTTAAATGTCACATTAGGCCCACGGAGGCAGATTACTAATAGATCCAACTAGCAATCATGAACAAAGGAGAAAAGAATATTGTTCTGATCTGATTAGAAATCACAGGAAGGTCACTGCAACCTAGAAGGGAAGAAAAGAAGCTGAGCTGGTTGAACATTAGAGCCTGCCTAAACAGCAGTGTTGTCGCCCATCTACACCATTTCCTTCTGCTGCTCAGGTGAGTGAAGTCCTAGGCAGGCACCCCTTAACCTCTACAAGGTCTACAGAAGATGTTAAGACTACAAGAACGAGAGGGCATTCGGATAAATTAAGAGGAGACAGATTCAGAACCAATGCTAAGAAGTTCTTCTTCACCCAGAGGATTGTGGACACCTGGAATGCGCTTCCAGAGGGTGTGGTAGGACAGAGTACGGTATTGGGTTTCAAGAAAAGATTAGATGTTTTCCTGAAGGAAAGGGGGATTGAAGGGTATAGATAGAGGATTAATATGCAGTCCTGGACCTGATGGGCCGCCATGTGAGCAGATTGCTGTACACGATGAACCTCTGGTCTGACCCAGCAGAAGCACTGCTTATGTTCTTATAATTCCTGTCCCTTAGAATGGCTAATAATCAGGAAAAATGGCTTTCTGTACACTGTTTCTGTGTTCCCGTACCACTGTTAACCGGTGATGGGAACTGTATCAGCTCAAACAGTGAAGGCTCTGCCCATTTCACACCAGCTGCAGGTGTGAAAAGAAAGAATCCAAATGCACAGAGAAAAGCGAATCAGGATAAAAAAAAGCAGAACGCCAAATGCAATTTATAAAGGCAGGGTCAGAGGCAGCAGCTGAGCAGTGAAATAATCAATCAAGCAGCAAGATTATTCTTTCAAACATCATTTTCAAATTGTGGGCTGATAAGAAAAGAAAAAATGAAAGAAGCAGTGAGAAAAAGAATCCAGATCAAGAGGCTGCTAGCCCGAGCTGAGGAAACATACAGATGGCCAAGTCCCCCAGGCTTGTGGGTTCTTTTCTTGTGTTTTTGATGGGCTGTAGGGCCTGGCTCAGGACACAGAGTTACCAAAATGAAGTCAGAGGTGCAGACACTGGATCTCATGGAGTCCGCTCAAAGAATTGAGATTAGCAGACTGTACATTTCATAAGAAAATAAGAATAGCCATAGTGGGTCAAACCAATGGTCCATCTAGTCTAGTATCCTGTTCCCACAGGTCACTAGTACCTGGTAAAAATGCAACCAGTAGCAACATTGCATGCTATCAAGCCAGGGCAAGCAGTGGCTTCTCCAAGTCCATCTCAATAGCAGACTATGGACTTTCTTCCAGGAACTTGTCTAAACCAGTTATGTTAACTGTTTATACCACATTCTCTGTAAACAAGTTCCAGAGCTTAACTATTCTGAGTAAAAACCTATTTCTTCTTATTGGTTTTAAAAGTATTTCCCTGTAACTTCATTGAGTCTTTGTCATTTTTGATGGAGGAAAAAAATCCATCCACTTGTCTCCGTTCATAGAAACATAGAAACATAGAAATAGACGGCAGATAATGGCCCACGGCCCATCTAGTCTGCCCACCTTAATGTCCCTCCCCTACCTTTGCCCTGTTCTACTCCACTCAGGATTTTATAGACTTCCCTCAGCCATCTCTTTTCCAAGCTGAAGAGCCCCAACCTCTTTAGTCTTTCCTCACACGAGTTCCAACCCTTTTCTCATCTTAGTCGCTTCTGATATATCTTTTTTAAGATACAGCAACCAGAATTGAACACAATACTCAAGGTAAGAACAGAAGAATTGCCATACTGGGACAGACCAAAAGTCTATCAAGCCCAGTATCCTATTTCTAACAGTGGCCAACCCAGGTTGCACCATGGAATGATACAGAGGCATTATAACATTCTCCGTCTTAATTTCCATCCCTTTTCTAATAATTCCTAGCATCTTGTTTGCTTTTGTGGCCTCTGCTGCACATTGGGCAGAAGGTTTCAGCATATGACACCTAGATCTTTCGCTTGGGCACTGACCTCTAAGGTGGACCCTAGCATCTAGTAATCATGATTTGGGTTATTCTTCCCAATGTGTATCACTTTCCATTTGTCCACATTAAATTTCATCTGCCATTTGGACTCCCAGTCTTCCAATTTCCTAAGGTCTGCCTGCAATTTTTCACAGTCCGTATGTGTTTTAACACCTTTGAACAGTTTAGTGTCATCTGCAAATTTAATCACCTCAATCGTCTTTCCAATTTCCAGATTATTTATAAATAAGTTAAATAGCACCGGCCCCAGTACAGATCCCTGTGGCACTCCACTGTTTACTCTCCTCCATTGAGAAAAATGACCATTTAACTCTACCCTCTGTTTTCTATCTGATAACCAATTCCTAATCCACAACTGAACTTTGCCTCCTATCCCATGATTCAAATTTCCTTAGGAATCTCTCATGAGGAACTTTGTTAAAAGCTTTCTGAAAATCTAGATATACTACGCCAACCAGCTCACATTTTTCCATATGTTTATTCACAGCTTCAAAGAAATGCAGCAAATTGGTGAGGCAATGAAGAATGCGAGAACAATAGAACTGGCCTCCCCTCAGTTTATTCAAGGTTTTACTAGTGAAGTAAAAAGAATCCCAGGGTTGATTTTCATGTAACTGTACGAGACAGGGTTTACTTTCCTTTTTTCTTCTGATGGAATCTTCTAAAAGTGACTTCTAAGGCTTGTGATCAACCAGGCTCCATGCCTGCCTTGGTCCCTTTTAAAAACCAAAGGAAATCCAGTTCTAGGGTGAGAATAGCTCACCAAAAGCCCAACCCACATTCCCTGACAGATTTGGTTGCTGAGAGATGTGCCCCAGAGCATGAACCCTGGCAGGAGGAGATGAGTTATAGTGAGGATGAAAATATTCCCAGGCAGAAAACAGACTCATACAGAACTTTGGTCAGAAAGTAAAAGCAGTTCCCTGTATTTAGAAAGTTCAGTAATCTGCAGAATGACCAGAGGGGGAGCCCTAGACCAGATACAGGTAGGTTTGGGCGGGGATCAAAACCTCAAAAACAGGGAACTTCACACCAGAGGTGGCAGAGAAGAAAAGCTCCCTTGGGAGTGAACTCAGTTCATGACAAGGTAATGATGTAGAAATGGTGGAGGCTGAAGAATCTACTCAGCTCTCTCAGGCAGAAGCCTTAAAGCAGGAGAAACTTATGGAGGTTGCAGGTCAGTTTGCTGCAGGAGAGGTTGAAATGGAGTCCATGGATGTGAGTTAAAGTGGGACATGTTTTTGCCTAAAGTGTGTGGACTGAAACTTGGAGTTTGTTCTCTAAATTCAATTATATTGGAGAGGAAAAAGGAACAACACAGAGATTGCAGTGCCTGTTACACAGGTTGGGAGATGAGCACAAATCTGTGCTGAAGAGGAAACAGTTTTGTGTTTCTCAAATGTAAAGCTTTTTCTTTTTGTTGTTTGTATTGGCTCAGCAAGGAGCTGAGGATTGTTCTTTGAAGGAATTTGCTCTTCTACCTTGGGTAGGGATTAGGGGAAGCATTAAGAAACTATTGATTAAGCAGGTTCAGCAATTCTCCCTGCCCAGCTCTTAGGAGCTGGAGGCTTGAGCTGTTTAAAAACAGAGCCAGTGAAACTGGCACCAATGAACTGAGTTGGAAGATGTTCTTTTGTTGTAAGAATATATTTTTAAAGAAAGCCTGGTCTGAAACCGGGACTTGGGTGTGGTGCTCTGCCTATATGGAAACCTAGCTTCAGTGTGCTGTGTTTTGATCTTATTTTTGCCTTTTATAAAATATTGCTTATACCAGGGGTCCCCAAAGTCCCTCCTTGAGGGCCGAATCCAGTCGAGTTTTCAGGATTTCCCCAATGAATATGCATGAGATCTATGTGCATGCACTGCTTTCAATGCATATTCATTGGTTAAATCCTGAAAACCCAACTGGATTCGGCCCTCAAGGAGGGACTTTGGGGACCCCCTGGTTTATACTTTGCTTTACCATGCTATAGTACACAAAATTATGCTAAACTCAAAGACTGGGTTATGTACTAGAAGTGAACTTTGCAAGCTGGGACTAGCAACAGCTCATTGCCAACGCTCCCTGTATGGCTATCCCTATATAGGAAGCATGCTAGACTATTGTGGTGCCACCCAGCGGGGTTCCCGCCATAAAGTAGCCAGAACCCTTCTGCCACCTTTTCAGATGGGTTCTGCAGACCACACCTAGCATGGGAGGGGTACAAAGATGGGGAATATTGTGAGGGGAGGGACTGAGAAATATTCTCAGAAGGGGATATTTACATAGGGAATTGGGAATATTCTTGGGAGGAGATCCTCACAAGGGGAATCGGGAGTATTATCAGGATGGGATATCCACATGGTGGATGCTCATATAGGGAAGAGATGCCTGTCTTGAGATTAAATATTAGAGGCCAAACAGAACAAATGCAGGAAGATGGAGTCATGTGTCTTCAGCTCTCTTTTTAGCTTTCTTCCCCTATCGTTGTTCTTGAGAGCTGTGTTTTTAATACAGCACACTGCAGACCTAGATCTCGTATTGACTTTGGCTGATGCCTCCTTATGGGCAGTGTCTCTGGATCCTTTTGTGCCACTCAGATATAATAAATTCCCCCCATCAGAGTCTCATGCTATGCGAACTCCACTTTTGCTAGTTTAAAATGCAACCCTGCTGCTGAAAGTTAAACTCTGTTTTGACTTTGCATCTGACGAAAGAGAGAGCAGTGAGATTTTCCTTCTAAGGGATTACTGTTGGGACTAGCAGCTTCCTGACATACATTTAGTCTGGCCTAGCGGCACTGGTGTCATGCTGCTGCTGTTCTTCCTGCCATGTGGGATGAACCAGCCTCCTTTGGATCCATCAGTCTACATAGACAGGAGAGGACGCAGAGGGAGCACATATTAGCCATGGGAGGAAGGGATAATGGCTTTCAGGAGGGCGATGGACAGAAGCTATAAAACACAGTGGTTAACTTAGCTGGGTTTAAAAAAACATTTGGATAAGTTCCTGGAGGAAAAGTCGGTAGCGTGGAATGTTGATATTATTTGGGTTTCTGCCAAGTACTCAGTGGCATAGCTAGGGAGGTTGGCATCTGGGGCGGTGGCACCTGGCATCACTGCACCGAGCACCCCCCACCCCCGCTGTGCCGTGTGCCCCCACCCGTCGTCACTTGAGCGCCTCCCCCCGCCCCAGCGTACCTCGTGAAATGTTCACTGGCATAAGCAGCATGTTCCACCTTGGCTCTCTTCTTATGTCACTTCCTGCTAACTTCTTTCATCACATTCTCTGGCAACAAATTCCAGAGTTTAATATATGTTGGGTAAAGAAATATTTTCTCTGGTTTGTTTTTAAAATCTACTGCTTAGTAATTTCATTGCATGCCCCTTAGTCCTAGTATTTTTGGAGAGAGTGGGGTGGCCTGTCGGGCTGTAACTCAGTGGGAGGGCCAACTTACCCATGTCCTCCACCACTTGCTGGCTCCTAAATTTCTGCATGTGTCAGTGAGGCCTCAGTTGAACCCACAGACCTGTACAGTGACTGCGAAGAACACAACATGACATTAACGGCAGCCTCAAACATTCCTTTTAGCATTTCCGTCTCTGAAATGAACTGCGCCAGCTGGGTCGCAGGATAATTGAGTCCCTGTAATCTATTCATCTCGGATAGCGCTTTAAGTGCTAGGAAGCAGAGCAGAGAGATGTGTTGCTATGACAACACAACGGGGTAAAAAACACTTAAACATCTCCTCTCGGATTCTTTTACCTGTCTCGTAAAGTAATGAAGGTCCGAACCACAGAAATTACCAGAAGTCCAAACAAATAGATCAATACTGCAAAAAGACATCCCATCAATCAAAGGCAGAAATGGAGCACAAGAGAGGAAGAAAGAGGAATCCTACTGGGCTCCTGTCTCTGCACAGAAGGATGACAGACCTAACTGAGTTTGGCCATAAAGCCTGGTATCTCCAACTGTTTGGCCATCAGGTCCCCATCCCTTCAGTTTTCCACTGACTCTTACATAGTAACATAATAGACGATGGCAGATAAAGACCCAAATGGTCCATCCAGTGTGCCCAGCCTGATTCAATTCAATTTTTTTTTTTCTTCTTCGCTATTTCTGGGCAAGAATCCAAAGCTCTGCCCGGTCCTGTGCTTAGGTTCCAACTACTGAAGTCTCCGTCAAAGCTCCCTCCAGTCCATCCACACCCTCCCAGCCATCGAAGCCTCCCCAGACCATGCAAAATGTTCCCTCATTGTTCTGGTCTTACCACAGAATATGAACCCGTAAAACCTTCTCATGCCGCTCCAGTCTAAAGCTCTTCCTCTCCAACAGCAGCAGAGGGCGCTACGGGTCAAGACTGCACTTGTAGTGTGGTAGGGGGGAGAGAAGTGGGTGGTGGGGGGTGGAAGTCTCGGTATTGCAATATCAGAAGGCACTGCAGAATAGGAGTGAGGTGAATGAACAAAGTTGTAAGTGGGGGAATCAGTACTGTAATATCAGGGGATGAGGTAGGGCAGGAATGAGGTACATGGGCAAAACTGTGTGTGAATGGGCAGGTGAGAGAGAAGGTCGTCACATGAAGAGAAACAAGGAAACAAAGAAACCCCACAAGAAACAATAAAATACAAAAAAAAAATCCCTTGTGTGGTTTATTGGCGATAATAGTCAGGTATTAGTAATATGAATATCATGTATACGCATTTTCTACGTGCGCTTGGTGGTTTTATTTCTGCACTTATGTGGTTTTAACTACATGATATGGTTGTCATCAGCATTTCGGTATATTTTATTTGTGGTAGCATTTATTAATTATTAGGTGATCAATGTTTCTTTTATTTTTACATTATTCAGATACCCCTGATGCAGACTTTTTAAGCTGAAACACAGACTGTGTCGGGTTCTTTTACTTCAATAAAAGACTTTATATCATGTGCTAATTCCCGGTCGATGCGTACCGTACATTAGGAGAAAAGCAGGAATGAGGTTCATTGGTGGGAGATGTGGTCATTCCATAGAGAGAGAACATGCTACAGGGCAGGAATGGGGTGCACTAGCAGATCTCTGTGTGTGGAAAGAGGGGAGAGTTTTGGAGGAGTGTTATGCTTGTGTTATGCATATTAGCCATAGGCAGATTATGTTTGTCTCTTCTGTGAGCAACTATTCTTGAAGAACTTATGTGTACGACAGAAAAGCGGGACTTGGGTGTGATTGTATGTGATGATCTTAAGGTCCTGGAGATCGAGGTCCTACGAAAGGAGCTGGCCTTGTTTGGAAAGAGAGGAGCGCCTTAATATTCTTGTGGGTTAAGAGCGTGCAGATAGACAGGGCTTGGATGCAGGCTCAGATCTATGTGTAATGTGGTCCTATAACATTTAAGAAGCCCTCCTCGATTTCGTAACATAATAGACAATGGCAAGTAAAGTCCTGCATCACCCATCCAAATTCCCAAGTTTGTTTGATATACTGCAATGGAAGAACATCTTGCGGTTACATATAAAACTAATTCAAATAATATAAAAGAAAGTAGAACTACCTTCTTTTATATTATTTGGGGCGCAGGCATTAGAGCTACAGACTGTGGTTCAAATCCCTCGCTGCTCCTTGTGACCCTGGGCAAGTCCCTCATTCCCCCAGGTACACTAGATAGAGTTTGAGCCCACTGGGACAGATAGGGAAATATGATTAAGTACCTGAATGCAAACACTCACGGGTATAAGTGGAATATATATAACGTTAATAGTAAAAGCAAGAAAATAAAGAATTAAAAGCTGATTTTGTACTCCCTGTTTCCGATTGGTCTCCCCTAGGCTTCTTTTTCATTCTGTAAATTGTTAGCCCAATGCATCTTTAAACAGGAAAGATTTTAATAATGTTTTAAAACGTTCAAAGTTAGATTCTGTTCGGATATAATTTGGAAGAGCGTTCCAGACCAATAACTGCATAAGAACGATCTCTAGTGGATGAATCTACGATTTGTCTAATTGAGGATTTGCTGTAAACGAAGTACTGTATATATGCGTAGGTGAATAAGGTATTAAATAATTATTCAAATATGATGGTGATCGATTGGAACTTTAAATGCCTAGCAAGATAAATTCATAGCAGATGGTAGATTTACATGAAGTGTGAGGGCCCTTGAAAGCTATAGCCTGTCTAGGAGACAGATGGACAGTACCTCACTTCAGTGGTGCCAGTAGATCAAAGAGACACACACTCCTACCTCCAGGAATAAGCAGTTGTCCTTCTTCCTTTTCTCAGGGTTACTCCGACAGCCCCTAAGCGTGGGGAAGGGGCCATCTGAGGCCAAGAGGAGCTAGGCCTTGCAGCCTACACATGCATGGAGTTCTGGCTCAGCTTCAATGACCAGATTCTGGCTTCCCAGTCCGTTTCCTCTGGACAGTACAATTACACTAAACTAAACAGTTCTGTTCCACTATTTGCCAGCGGCTCAATGTGGATTACAAAAGAGGTATACTGGTCATTTCTAGGATGTAACAACATTATCAAAAGTGTGCAAAATAAAATAGTTACAAAAATAATTCTGAAATAAATAGATTTGATGAAGGTGTGAATTTAACCCATGAAACCAAAAGCCGGAAGGGAAGAAAAGAGAGAACTTCTCCTTACTAATATTTTCTAATCTTCACATGGAGGAGCACAATCAAAAGAAACGTCTAAGTCTGTTTTGGGCCTAAGTCGCCCAAAGTCAGACATGGGAAAAGATCCATTTTTTCAAAAATCGTCCAATTGTATGTCCAGCTGTCTGATCGTCCAGACCACTAAGTCTTCCGTCTTTATACCCCATTTTCGTCCATAAATTCATCCAAGTCACAAATGCCTAGAAATAGACCTTTTGGGCGCGGGAGGGGCCAGAAAAGTGATGGACTGGACACCCAGACATGGCACCAGAGTAGTGGGGTACCTTACAGGGCACTACTGTAAACTTTACAAAAAGGGTCCTACATAAACATCTCACTACAGCTCCCTTATAGGTCATGGTGAGCCCCCCCAAAACGCCCCCAGAATCTACTAGACCCACCTATCTACCACCCCAATAGCCCTTATGGCTGCAAGAGCCACTTATATGGCAGTGCAAAAGGGTTGGGGGGTGACATTTTTCACCATGAATGCAGTGATTAGAGTGGCTTATGGACCTGGATCCTCCTCTCCACGATTCACTAACCCACCCCCAAGACCACTTAAGCCACCTCTGTGCAGCTCTACTAGGCTTTCCGATGCCAGGCTGCCAGGTGCTGATGTTCTGGAGGCAGATATGTAAAGTTATTATGATTTTTATGGGGAGGGAGGTCAGTGATCACTGGGGCAGTGTGTGGGGGTCTGTACTTTGTGTCTGCAGTGCTTATCTGGTCACTTTGGATAACTTCTTGTGACTTAGACCTGGTTTTAGATGGCCTAAGTCACAACGTCCAAGTTCCGTCTAGGCAGTGTTCTAGAACTTTCGGTTATACATGCAGTACGACTAAGTCTAGGACGGCCCACGTCCTGCCCAAATGCCACACTTGACACTCCTCCTGACACTCCCCTTTTAGGTCTGGTCGTTCAGCAGAACTGTGAAGGCCTAGGTCGTTTTTAAATACGTCTAAAACCCGGTTTGATTATCGGCACTTGGACAACGTGTCTTTTAGATCGTCCAAGTGCCGATTTAGGCTGGTTTTTAGACGTTTTTATGTTTCGATTATGAGCCCAAAAGTGTCTTATTGGGTGATTTTTCACTTTTAGAAGACCCTGGCCTCGTCTGCCTGACTGCCTGCTCAGATTCTGTTATCTTACTGGGGTTTGTGTGTCTGTGTGTTCAGAGTTTTCATAATTTTCTTCCTCCCTCATAGGGCTGTAGATACAATTCAAAATACCATTTTTAAAACCACGTATGACAGAGAACGAGCCCAGCCCCCCTCCTTTCATAAATCTGAGAGAACCTGCTCTGGTCATTTACAGAACCATTTCACGACCAAAATTTATTGCTGTTTACCAATCCCAGCTCATTGAGGATCCCACATCCTCAAAAAGTTTTATGGCTTTTCAAATTGTACATTTACTTCTAAATAGTCCACACTGAAGTTACTGCAGATTTATTTCCCTTGCTTTGCATAAGCTTCACATTTTAATGCTGTTTATAAATTAAACAAGGTTTTCTGAAATCTTATTAAGATAATTACCCTACCTTGGTAGGGAGAGCTTGTGAATACTTGAGTGTGCTCACTTAATGGAGTCATCTGTCCTTGGAAAATGCTCTTGCTGTGTCAGAGGAATAATACTCATTCTCCCTCTATGTCAAAATGATACTCTCTTTCTCTCTCCTGGGTCAGAGGGATATCCACTCCCCTTCTGCATCAGAGGAATACTCACATGTCGTCTTTGTCAGAGAAATACTCTCCCTTGCCTTGTGTCAGATGAATTCTCACTCCCCTCCTATGTCAGAGGAATGCTCTCCCTCCTCCTGTGTTGGAGGAATACCCCCTTCCCTCCTGTATCAGAGGGATATTTCACTTGCAACTGAGGAATATTCCCTCTCTTTCCTCTTGTGTCTGAGGAATATTCCCTCTCTTTCCACTTGCGTTGGAGGAATATTCCCTCTCTTTCCTCTTGTGTCAGAGGAATATTCCCTCTCTTTCAATATTCCCTCTCTTTCCATTTGCGTCGGAGGAATAGTCCCTCTCTTTCCTCTTGTGTCGGAGGAATATTCCCTCTCTTTCAATATTCCCTCTCTTTCCATTTGCGTCGGAGGAATAGTCCCTCTCTTTCCTCTTGTGTCTGAAGAATATTCCCTCTCTTTCCTCTTGTGTCGGAGGAATATTCCCTCTCTTTCCTCTTGTGTCGGAGGAATATTCCCTCTCTTTCCACTTGCGTTGGAGGAATATTCCCTCTCTTTCCTCTTGTGTCAGAGGAATATTCCCTCTCTTTCAATATTCCCTCTCTTTCCATTTGCGTCGGAGGAATAGTCCCTCTCTTTCCTCTTGTGTCGGAGGAATATTCCCTCTCTTTCAATATTCCCTCTCTTTCCATTTGCGTCGGAGGAATAGTCCCTCTCTTTCCTCTTGTGTCTGAAGAATATTCCCTCTCTTTCCTCTTGTGTCGGAGGAATATTCCCTCTCTTTCCTCTTGTGTCGGAGGAATATTCCCTCTCTTTCCACTTGTGTCGGAGGAATATTCCCTCTCTTTCCACTTGCGTCGGAGGAATAGTCCCTCTCTTTCCTCTTGTGTTGGAGGAATATTCCCTCTCTTTCAATATTCCCTCTCCATTTGTGTCGGAGGAATATTCCCTCTCTTTCCACTTGCGTCGGAGGAATATTCCCTCTCTTTCCACTTGCGTTGGAGGAATATTCCCTCTCTTTCCACTTGCGTCGGAGGAATATTCCCTCTCTTTCCTCTTGCGTCGGAGGAATATTCCCTCTCTTTCCTCTTGTGTCTGAAGAATATTCCCTCTCTTTCCACTTGCGTCGGAGGAATATTCCCTCTCTTTCCTCTTGTGTCTGAGGAATATTCCCTCTCTTTCCACTTGCGTCAGAGGAATATTCCCTCTCTTTCCTCTTGCGTCGGAGGAATATTCCCTCTCTTTCCTCTTGTGTCTGAAGAATATTCCCTCTCTTTCCACTTGTGTCTGAAGAATATTCCCTCTCTTTCCACTTGCGTCAGAGGAATAGTCCCTCTCTTTCCTCCTACGTCGGAGGAATTCTCACACTCCTGGGTCAGAACAATATTCACTCCCATTCTGTGTAAGAGGACTAATACTCTTCTTCCACATCTCAGGAATACTCGTTTTCCTCCTGTGTATGAGCTTGGAATTTCTAAGTGTAATTGCTAAGCAGCTTCATGTCATGTCCTCAAGCACTCGAGTCCCCTGCGTAAGAAACCTGGCCCTTCCCTTCTTCAGGCTTGTCTTCCAACCATTTCATGGCACATTACTTTGCCACTTTGCAATTTACAAGTCATTATGTAAATGCATCAAAATTGTTTCCAACAAGCAACGTGTCGTAAAACACCATCAAAATTGCAAATTGCTCTGCAAAGGCTTTCAAAAGCTAGGCGGCTGACTATGTGTTAGGACCTGCTTTCTAGAGCTGATCATTCATGAGGCAAGGGCTGGCCTATGAAGTTGAACCAACCCTTCTTGCAGCAGATCTTGCACTGAGGAAGAAGCCAGGGATTGGGGCAGTTACTGCTCAGACGGCCACCACCTGACAGACAAGATTCACCTGCTGACACTCTAAGAACAAAAGAAATAATCCTATATCTCATTTAATTGTTGCTAATGGGGTGATGTCTGCAACATTTTCATCTGCTCCAAAAATATCTCTCTTGTCCATTTTTCTCATAGATGTGGATTTTATTATTTGCATTAAGTATGTCTAATATTTTATCATTGTCTTTTTATATAAGCTTTTTAACTACTGTATTATTTGTTCGGCTTCATTTTATTACCTCTGATGCAGTCCTTGTGTTGGGCTTGTTCTCTGTTCTGAATACAACTTTGGCAAGAGATATTGTGTGATCTGCTGTTGCTTTCAACGTTTTCATCTGGGGCTGGTGACAGAAGTAGGAACCACTTATGGAGGTTTCAGCTCTCTGACTTCTTGGTTCTCAGTTCTCTCCAACCCGCAGCACACGTGGAGGGCCATTTCGAAAGGACATCAAAGTCAGAGGCAGAGAAATGGCCATTTTTGCACGGGGCATCCAAATAATTAATAAAACACAAAAATCCCTGCCAGGATGTTTAACTGTATTTGCTATTTTCAACCAAAAAAAGTCCAAGTTAGAAACGTCCAAATAGGCACCATTGAGACATGGGAGGGACCAGCATTGTAATGGACTGGCCACAATAGATCAGTTGGGAACTGCTGTGAACTTCACATAGAGGGTGTCTGATATACATCTCACCATAAACCCCTTCTAATGTATGATGATCCCCCCCCCCCAAACCTACTATACCTACCTTTCTCCCACCCCATTTGCCATTATGGATGCAGGAGGCACATAGGGCAGTATAGTAAGATTTTGGTGAGTTTGGGTGGACTTACCCCCACCCCAAAAAAAGGAATAAGACAGTACATACCTGTCCATAGAACAGCAGCATTTGGTATCACACTGGTATTTTAAGAAGCCAGGTGGGTGGGCTAATGAGCCATAGAGAGGAGGAGATTGAGAGGGGACATGATCGAAACATTCAAGGTACTGAAGGGGATAGACTTAGTAGATAAGGACAGGTTGTTCACCCTCTCCAAGGTAGGGAGAACAAGAGGGCACTCTCTAAAGTTGAAAGGGGATAGATTCCGTCCAAACGTAAGGAAGTTCTTCTTCATCCAGAGAGTGGTAGAAAGCTGGAACGCCCTTCCAGAGGCTGTTATAGGGGAAAACACTCTCCAGGGATTCAAGACAAAGTTAGACAAGTTTCTGTTGAACAAGAACGTGCGCTGGTAGGGCTAGTCTCAGTTAGGGTGCTGGTCTTAGACCAGAGGGCCGCCGCGTGAGCGGACTGCTGGACATGATGGATCACTGGTCTGACTCAGCAGTGGCAATTCTTATGTTCTTATGAGCCAGGCCCATAAGACACAACATGTAAGGTGGAAAGTGTGAGTCCACCAAAATCGTACTATACTGCCCTATAAGTGCCATCTGCAGCCATAAGGGCTATTGGTGTGGGAAACAGGTGGGTAAGAAAGCAAATAGAATATTAGGAATTATCAGGAAAGGAATGGAAAATAAAGAGGAAAATGTTAGAATGCTCTTGTATCGCTCTACGGTACGATCATACCTTGAATACTATGTGCAGTTCTCAAAAAAGACATAGTGAAATTAGAAAAGATACAGAATAGGGCAATGAAAATGATAAAAGAGATGGAACAACTTCCCTATGAGGAAAGGCTAAAGTGGCTAGGGCTCTTCAGCTTAGAGAAGAGACTGCTCAGGGGTGATATGATGGAGTGGAAAGGGTACATGTGAATCGCATGTTCACTCTTTCCAAAAATACTAGGTCTAGGGAGCAAGTGGTGAAGCTACTAAGTAGTAGATTTCAAACAGACTGGAGAAACTATTTCTTCACACAATGTGTAATTAAACTCTGGAATTCATTCATGGAGAATGTGGTTAAAGCAGTTAGCTTAGCAGGGTTTAAAAAAGGTTTGGATAATTTCCTAAAAGAGAAGTCCATAGGCCATTATAGAATCTGTTTTGCTACTTGGGATCTGGGTTGGCCACTGTTGGAAACAGGATACTGGCAATCTTATGGGGTCTGGGACCATGATTCCCCCCCTCCCCCCCTGATAAGAAGCTGCTCATTTTGCCATCCCTGCTCTCCTTAAGGTGGATAAAGGGTGCCAGCTGCTGTTATTGCACTGAAAGTCTTTTATTTTATATCAAATATAGGTGAAATGGGAAACGAGAACATTCCCTGAATGTTTGAATGTCTTTCCCTTTGATAACTATCCTTTAATTACAAACGGTACCGTTTTACTGTCCTCTGAGTGAAAATATCGAAGTGTCATGGAGTCCCCCCCCCCCCCAAATCAGTCATTCTCTATTCAGCTATTCCACTCCACTCAGTTGCCTCTTCAGTCTGTTCTCTTTCCCATTTTGGGTGTGTTTCTTTGTATCTTTTCTAATGTCCACATCTTGTTTGAGATAAGGTGACCAGAGGCATTTTGATATTCTTTGCTTTATTCTCCGTTCTTTCCCTGGTACGCTAATTCCTAACATTGTATGTATATTTTTATTGCCCAGACACATTCAGCTAAGGATCCTCTTGTATTGTCCACAGTGATTCCTGCTTCTACTCAGGGGCTGTGAGACACCATCAAACCCACCTCTACTCCTGTTTCCCCCTCTCCCCACCCCACACACACACACACATCACCCTTGCTGCAGCTGTGTAGGATAAAAGGTTGCTTGGGCCATGGACCTAGTGCTGTGGGGTCTTTTGGTTCCTGTTGGAAGTAGCAGGTAGAATTAGAATCCGAGGAGCAGAGGGTTAATGCATCTTTGCTACTCTTATGCCAGCTACTAGGGAGTCTGCTCCAGGGTCTGCACTCGGTGGCTGCGCATCTCCTCACCCATCCCCACTGTGATGCAGCAAGCCAGGCAGCTGGAATGGAAACTAATTAAATTTGAGTGTGTTACTTCAGAGGCGCAATAATCGTGCGGCTTCGAACAGGGCAATAAATATGTTGTACTGGCTTTAGCTGTCACTGCATTGCCACAGGGCATGACTGCAACTCTGGAACTGGCATTGCAGGACTGGCAAAGTCTCAGGGGCACTCTTGCGCCGCACTGCTGTCTTGGTAATTGATTTCTTCTAGCTGTTTCTGACAGGGGGATGTTTAATAGACTGGAGTCAAGGCTGAAGCAGAGAGGAGGGAAAACAATCCAAAGGCTCATGTGATTGAGACAGACCCTCTACCCCCAAATGCATGAGGAAAAGCCAGACCCTCACGTACCACAATCCTGAGTGGTGTAGAACAGGGACAAGTGAATTGATTTTTTTTTACTCCATCAAAAATTACATAGACTAGGGGACACTCGATAAAGTTACAGGGAAATATTTTTTTCACTCAGATGCAGTAGGTGACCAGAGGGAGAAGCTCTTCACACTAAGGGGGGAAGTTATCAACATGGCTACTGTTCAAATGGGTTATTTAACCTCCAACTTGTGCTGTTTTAGCACAAGGCCCATTTTATGCAATGAAACTACTTACTAATAAGTGGAATTAGCAGTAAAATACCCATCTGAACAGCAGCCCACATTCATAATGCCCTCCTCCTTGATGATCAGCTTAAGGGTATGTCAGGATCTGTAATGGGATTTATTCTATTTAATAAATTCATAAATGATCTACTGTAGAGATAGGAGTGCTGAGTGTCAGGCTCAAATCTGCAGACAACACAAAATTATTCCAAGTTCCTAAAATGACAAAGTACTGTGAGTATTTGCTAAAGGATCTGGTAAGATTAAGATGCTTCTGGAAAAGCCATTGATAGACTCTGGAAAGGTGGAATGACAGATCGACCTTTTGGGATGTGCCAGGCCTTTCTGACGTGGACTGACCACTGTCCGAGGCATTGGTCTGAGGAGTGCGGCTTTTCCTTATGATTACATGTGAAATGCCCACTTGCTTGGGCCTTCCAAAACTGAGCCTAACTTATCCATGGCATGGACAGGAAATGCAGACAGAAAATGATTCATCTCTCAAGCCAAATTGCCCAAAAGATGATTCTGAAAGTTCTTTGAATATCTAATAATCCTATTAGGTGATAAGTCCAGAGAAGAGAAAGGAAGGATTCTTCTACTCTCTGTTGAAATCAAAGATTGATCACTTCTACTTGTGCTTCAAGATATTCATGAAAAACAGATCTAATATAAAAGACAACGTTGATTTTTTTAAATAAATTCTGAAAATAGAAACCCAAAATGAATTTCCCAGTTCATAAAATGGAACAATTCTTTATTTACAAAACCCTGGTGAGTGGAGACAGAGAGACTCCTGTTCTTCTGAAAGTCACCAGAACAGAAAATACAAAACGGGCATAAGAGGGATCTCAGGAGGGCCTCGGTGGCAGTGCTGAGCGAATAATAACTTTATTTTTATATACCGCAATACCACAAATAGTTCAAAGCGGCCCCAGTCTCTGCGTTCAGGTGACTTAGATTTTCTCTTCCTTGAGACTGATGATCTGAAATGCATCAGATGTTTATTAAGGCACTGTGTAAGTGTATCCTGTGAGGGTTTCTTATGGAATGGTAAAGCTTTGCACCTGTGCAGAAGGCAGGTCCTGTTTTTGCTCTGGTTATACGAGAATGAATTTATATATAGAATGTTTCTGTCTGCAGGAGTCCCAGCCTAACGCTGTCCACTGTGGCACATCTAGTGTCCTCAAACTGAGATGCAACCTAAGCCCTCGGTGCCTGGTAGAAAGCGTAAACCTGACGCATGCAGGATCTGAAATCCTTCTGACTGTCTGCAGCCCACACCACAAAGGATTTATCCAAACCTTGGAACAAAGATTTTAATAAAAGCAGAGCAGCCTGCCCTCCACTGGTATCTCTCTGGGTATCCAGCTCGCGCTCAAAGCTACTCTGTGTGAGTACAAGGAAATGCCCAAAGCATTCTGGGACTTTGCATACTCTCGTCACTCTGACTGTGTTGACTTTGCATTGCTAAGTTGTAATTATCAATTGGCAAATTTCATGTTTGCTAATTCCTAGCTGGTAGCACTTCAGGGGAGGTTGCACACAAGGATAGGCTGTGTGAATTCTGGTGCACTGGTTGTCAAGGAATAGGGAGTGTGAGTGCTGGCACTAATGTGTTGAGTGTGTGGATCCTTCTAGAATGTTTAATTACTTAATCTACAATGAATATAAGAAATTTCACACAAAGACACCACTGTGAGGGCCGCAATCTAGTCAGGTTTTCAGGATTTCCCCAACGAATATTCATGAGATCTATTTGCATGCACTGCTTTCATTGTATGCTAATAGATCTCATGCATATTCATTGGGGAAAACCTGACTGGATTGCAGCCCTCGAGGAGGGACTTTGACACCCCTGCTCTAAGTTGAGCAGGACTCCACCTACAGTCCTGCCAGTGGGGGGTGCTGTTTCACTATCACATTTTTAATAGTGAGAGACCTAGGGTTGCCATATGGCTCCAGAAAAAGGAGGACGGATTGAGACATCTGGGTTTTACTTCTATCGAAAGCAATGGAAGTAAAACCTGGAGGTCTCAATCCATCCTTCTTTTTCTGGAGCCATATGGTAACCCTATGAGCTCTGCAGGACTCCAGGGAACCTGCGTGGTCCTAGCAATTGAAAACAGAATATTGAAACAGCACCTCCACTTAAGAACTGCAATTTGATGACTCTCGCTCAGCTTAGAGAGAACAGTGAAGATCCCCAGCGTCTCATTTGGCAGGAAGTGGACAGTTTCTGACACATCTCATGTCCTGGTTTTGGGAGATTTTGAACCCCGACACCCACTCCAGACTGTTAATAATAATAATAATCCTTTATATATTGTAACAACCAGCAGGTTCAAAGCGTTTTTTACAATAAGAGCAAACCAATATAACATTGGGAATGGCATAGAATCATTAAAAGCATTAGAAACATCAGTCACAGGCTGTTATCATATTTTCTCAGTCTCTTTTCATCCCCTGGAGCCACATTACCTCAGGGTAACTCTGCATTTAAAACAAATCGTGGAAAATGTTTCTTCACTCAGGGCTCTCTTTACAAAACCATCGTAGAGGATTCTACTGCAGGCATCAGAGCATTTACCTTGCCAGCCCATGGTAGACATCTCTACCACAACTTTGTAAAAGCCAGCATCTTGAACTCGTGAATTTTTTTTTTAAATCACCTACTCGGACATCTTGGCCGCCAAAATGTCTAGACCACCAGAACGTCTAACTTTATTTGTCATTTTCAAGCACAAAAATTACCAAGTTAGAAACATCCAAATCAACACAGTTTAGATGTGGGACTGGCCACATTGGCATTCTGACAGAGCAGTGGGCACCTTAAAGGCCACAGCTGTGAACTTCACATCTCACAATATGCCCCTTATAATTTAGGCTGAGCCCTCCAAAATGCCCCTAAAACCTTCTCTTCCCACCTGCCTACCACCTTAATAGCTCTTTTGGCTACTAGGCTTTCCCATAGCAAGTGCTGCTGTTCTAGAGACAGGTATGTACTGTTTTGTTCAGATTTTGGGGAGGTGGAAGGGGGTCAGTGAGCATTGGGGGAGTGTAGGGGGTCATACCGTCATGTATCCAGTGGTCATCTGGTCAGCTTGTGGCACTTTATAACTGGTCTAGCTCTGAATGTCTACGTTCCATCCAGGACGTTTTGCAAAAAGTTTGATTTATCCCTTCAAGACATCCAAGTCTAGCACACCCAAAACCTGCCCAAAGCACGGCCATGACAAGCCTCTTATCACGCCCCCTTGACCACTGGACGCACAGTGGGTGAAATGTCTTGCTAGACGTTCAGGAAAATGGTCTTGATTCTCGGCACTTGGATGTTCAAGGGCCAACCTAGGCGGTGTTCAGGACATTTTAGTCTTTCCTGAGATGGGAGGGGGATGTAGACTGTAGAATAGCTGAATGACAGTTTCAGGTTAGTGCTGAAACACAATGAAAGAGGTTGACTGTCTGCGAAGGGCTGATTCAGACTTTGAGTCCTAGCATCTGCTTTTCTATTCTTTTTAATCTGATTCTTTCTTCAGAAAAGCTGCTCTGCCACACGACTCCTCTGGGTTGACCTGCCACTTTCCTCCAATACCAATTAATTGCCTTTTGATTAGACCATTGTACTGTTACACCGTGTGCTTGTTGATAGACCCTGAAGGGCTGCTTTCTTCCTATTTTTCAAGATCCTTATCAGTTTGTGCGCTCTCCTCGTCCTCCTCTGTGTTGTGATTTTCCGGGCTTTGACCCTGAAGTAAAGGAATAGTGCTCACCGATAATGAGGGAAATCCCCCCTTCATATAAACATAGAACTCTGCTGACCCTTCTCTATGCTTTGCACTTTCCAGCTGCCACCACCCGATTCCCCTCTCTGACCACACATGCTCCTAAAACCTCTTGATTCTGCACTTGAAACAGCTTCAGTTTATTGAAGGCAAGGAAAATGCCTCCAGACACAGGTTTCATGTCTAGCACTGCCATTCGAACTGGCTGCCTCTGTCCTGTCTGACCTGCTGCTTGTACACTGCTATTGTGGGGTGTAATGAGATTTCCGCATGGCTGGTTGGAGAGAACTTCTAGGGCAGGAGCAGAAGAGATACTGTCAGACCTTGGTGATTTCATGGCCAAGTCCAGCGATGCCCTTTTATCAGTGAGAAGAAACCCCCAAACTTTGCTTCCCACCCTCTTTCCTTCATTAAAGGCAGACTGTTATCCTTTCAGATGCTTCCCAGGCTTTTCAATTTACAGTCATTTCATTACTGGCATTGTTGAGAAGGAAAATGCCTCATTCCTGTATGGGATGGCAGCAGTGGAGGGCTGAAAGGGGCTTCTGAGAGCTTTGGGAAGCCTACCATTGAATTATTCTGGGCTTTTGCTGGATGAAGCAGATCAGGGTAGAGCTCTTGATAAGGCAAAATGATCCCTCTGTAATATACCGAAGATAACTCCCAAGCAATCACGTCTCTCATTTTTGAATTTGTAGGTCTGTAGCTTCTTATGCCAGTCCCGAGTCTGTGATGACAAGTTCTTTGGCGATAGTAAACCCTGGTGGACTGGAGGACTGCTATTGAACCTAATCGGAGATCAAAACCACAAGTTTCTCCGTTTTCTTTGCATCCACCTTCCTCATTTGCTCTGTCAAATGCACATTTCATCGAATGATCTGTTCTGCTCAGGATAATTTGCTCTGAATATATTTACCACCCTCTTTCTATATCTCACTTTTTCAAACCGCCTGGAGTTTGGTCCATTAATGCCATCTTCAAATAGAGCAAACAAAACAAATCAAAAATTCAGAATCAAAACATACAGAAAATAATTCATATGAAAATGTAAAAAAAAAAAAGAAAATTCAAAAATGTCCAGTTCAATATTGTTCTGCAAGCTTCAGAATTTTCAATTAGAGGTCAAGATTTTAGGTTCAAACTGCTAATCACCATTTCTACCCTGCCAAATTAATCATGGTAGGAATGGAGCTCCAGGGCCATAGCCAAGGGCTGAAGACACGAGACCATTCACGGATGCAAATACTGACCCTTTGAAGCTGGCTCTCTAGGTCAGAAACTCATAAGAATAGCCTTCCTGGGACAGACCAATGGTCCATCAAGCCCAGTAGCCCGTTTTCACGGTGGCCAATCCAGGTCACTAGTACTTAGCCAAAACCCAAGGAGTAGCAACATTCCAGAATCTCAAAGATTAGCAAGATTCCGGAACCCCAAATAGGAGCAACATTCCATACAGAATCCCAAAAAATAGAAAAATTCCAGAATCCCAAAGAGTAACAAGATTCTAAAATTCCAAAGAGTAGCAACATTCCATGCTACCAATACAGGGCAAGCAGTGGCTTCCCCCATGTCTTTCTCAGCTTCAAACTTCTTTACCATGAAGGAGAAGGGCATTAATGGAAGGTATTAGTTACAAATGACTAATAATGTCCTATCGTTAACAGTGAGTCACATGGAGAGGGAGAAGATCCTCAATCACTAAGAAAATGAGGCAAAAAGACACAGAAATATTTCCCACCAGCTTGATTCAAAAGAACTTCGAAACACAACTCAATAAAGTATTCCTTTTCCAGCCATTCCCATCTCTCTCATCATTTTACAGGTAAAGAGTTCTATCATATCTTCTTAGCTATCTTTTCTCCAAGCTAGGAGCACACTACAGGGATTCAAAGAAGGTTTGGATAGGTACCTGGAAGACAAAGGGATTGAGGGGTACAGATAGGAGTAGAGGTAGGTTATAGGGACAAGATTAGAGGATTAGAGGCAGTTACAAAATTAGTCAGGGACACTGTTCAGGCAATTAGGCCTGATGAGCCGCCACGTGAGCGGACCGCTGGGCAAGATGGACCTCTGGTCTGCCTCAGCGGAGGCAACTTCTTATGTTCTTAACCTACATAAGAATAGCCATACTGGATCTGATTGATGGTCCATTAAGCCCAGCATCCTGCTTCCACAGTGGCCAATGGGTACCTTGCAGAAACTCAAAGAGTAGCCACATTCCATGCTACCAATCCCAAGGCAAACAGTGGCTTCCTCTATGTCGGTCTCAATAGCAGACTAGGAACCTTTCCACCAAAAACGTGTACAAACCTTTTTTAAAACCAGCTACATTAACAACCTCTGGCTTAACTATTCTCTGGATGAAATGGTTTTAACAGTATTTCCCTGTAACTTAGAGTGTCCCCTAGTCTTTGTAATTTTTGACGGAGTATAAAAGTAATCCACTTGTACCTGTTCTACACCATTCAGGATTTTGTAAACATCAATCATATCCCCTCCCCCCCCCCCTCAGCTGAAGAGCCCTAACCTCTTTCACCTTTCCTCATACGAGAGGAATTCCATCCCTTTTTTCAATTTGGCTGCTTTTCTTTGAATCTTTTTTAATTCCACTATACTCTGAGATACTCATAGGGTGAGCAGAATTGAATACTCAAGGTGAGGTCGCACCATGGAGCGATACAGACGCATTATAGATCTGCTCTCTTCACAAGAAAGGTATTCTATCTGTTTTATCATTTCTGTCATTTTTCTCTGGACGTTTCTACCTAGCAGCAAAACACACAGTGAAGCTGACACCAACTGAATTCAGTCCAGGAGATCTTTATTGAAATATTCTAAATTCAAGAAGACTCGAGACTGGCTTGGGTTTTGACTAGATGGTCTTCAAAAGGAGTCTGAAGAGTTCTTAATCAAACTTCAAATAAATTGCATCAGAACTTGATCCTACATTACAAAAAAAAAATCAGCCTGCCTTGTCACATATTACATCTCCTCTGATTTCAAAAGCGGCTTATAGGAAAAGGTACATACAGTTACATGCTAATAGCCAGTATTTAGTAGCAGATCTTCAGCAGTTCCATCTTCTGCATTCTCTGTCACAGACTGAGTACATAGAAGACAGGTGAAATTTAATGTGGACAAGTGCAAAAAGATGCAGAAAAGGAAAAATAAGTCCAATTACAGTTATCAAATGCTGCTTTCCTGAGTCAGGAGCCACCCAAAAAGAAATCTTGGTGTCATGGTGGATAATATGTTCACTGCAGCTAAAAAGCAAATAAACATTAGGGATTATATGAAAAGAAATGGAGAAGAGAACTGAGACCAGGTCCCTGGTGCATCTGCCCCTTTGACTGAAGTTTTATGAAATTTGTATGATATATTTGAATAATGTTTTTTTTATTTTGTAATCTGCCTTGAGCCATTATTTGGTTAATTGGAATATACATGTGAGAATTAAAATTTAATTAATTGTAAGTTTACTTTCTTGCATCTTCATTTCACATCCTCTAGTTCTATTTCTTCCCTCATTAATCCCCTTCAAGTATTTAAACATCTGTATCATATCTCCCCTGTCTCTCTTCTCCTCTGCAGTATCCATATTCAAGTCTCGTACATCTGGCATACATCCCACCACTTGGTGCCTTCCTCGTGTTCTATCCTTCCAAACCGAGGGTACAATGACTTGTATGGGGCATGATCACCTCTTCCATTCTGCAGGTTAGGCCTCTCTCCTGGTCTTCCTTCCTCTTTGGATTTCTGCACTTAAAATGCATCACTGTGATACTTCATATCAAAATTTAACTGCCAAGCATTAACCCGCTCTATTACAAATATTCCTGTCGCCTGCAAAAGGCACATTTTTCTTTCTCACCCTCGAGCAATATTGCTCACAGAGACATTGAACCGAGCTAATCCCAGGGCATCTTTGAATATTTCTTTCTGTTGAAATTGCATATTGTTTATGTCCAAATTGATCTTGTTGTAAACTGCCTTGAGTGCATTTCTTCAAAAAGGTGCTAAATAAATACCTTTCTGTCTTCTGAGTGAATTCCATTCCACCGCCATATGTCATCTGCCAGTCAAACAATTTCTGATCCAGTTCATCACCTTAGGATCCATCTCAGTTCACTTATAAGCCTCCTATCAGGAATAGCATCAACGGCTTTAAATAAATCTCAGAACTCAATAACATCTTCCTCAAATCATGCAACCTAATGGTTTCTAGAAAGTTCACAATCATTTTCTTCAGTAGCATCTCCATTACTATATCCTTTTTTTGAGATGTTTGCATAATTTCCTTAAAAAAAAAAAAGTCCATAAGCCATTATTAAGATAGACTTGGGAAAATCCACTGTTCATTCCTAGAGTAAGCAACATAAAATCTGTTTTACTACTTGGGACCTAGCTACATACCTGGAACCTACTGGGCTTGATGGACTTTAGGTCTGTCCCAGTATGGAAGCTCTTATGTTCTTATGCGGGCCAAGCCATTGTGACATCACTGATGAGGTTGGTTCTTAGGCACTGGTGGAATGAGGCATCATCACATCACAATCTCCGCTCTGGAATGTTGCTACTCTTTGGATTTCTGCCAGGTACTTGAGACCTGGGTTGGCCACTGCTTGGAACAGGATACTGGACTTGATGGACCGTTGGTCTGTCTCAGTATGGCAAAGCTTATGCTCTTAGGTTACTAAAGCATCACATAATACTCAAGGTAAATTTGCACCAGAGCAAGGGAATAATTATATTCTTTGTTTTGTTCTCCTTCCTTTTTCAAATAATCACTAACATTTTATTTGCTTTTCTTACAACTGGTACAAGTTTACCTGGAGTGTTGTGTGGCGTTTTGGTAACCATTCATGTGAACGCTCATTGAGTGGGTTTTATAGAATTGTGCCTAGGCAAATGCTGGCTCCTCTTAAGGACCACCTTAATTGAGCTGGAACTAGGAAGCCTGGGCAGGAAGGTGTGGCCCAGATCAGCAAGGATAAAACTTCTGAGAGGTTCAGGAATAGCTATAGTAAGATTGCAAGACCCTGTCAACCGCAGTTGAGAGAAGCCTCTGAATCCTGCTAGTGATGATTGAAGAACTCTTGAGAAATTTGAAGCATCTGGTGGAAGAGATTTCTGGAGAACTTTTTGAGACTGAATTGGTGTGCCTGTTAGGGATCAGGCCTCTGCTGTGTATGTTGAACCTGAACTTCCAGTCTGAGAAGAAAGACAAGCTTTTTGTGTTTGTTTGAACCTAACTACATGAATTAGTTTGCTGCCACAAACTGTGGTTAAAGGTCCAAGGCCTCAATGCTCACTCATGTCATCACAGAAAATGTTGTAAGTTTAACACAATAGAATTGCAGGGTATCTAGAGATGAAACCGGGAACTCCAGTGGGGCCCAAAATATACACTTGTAGTATGAAATATTTTAAATGTGAGGTGACTTCTCAGTGTGGGATTATGAGCCTTAAAGAGAACCTGAACTCCTTCACTCAATGAGACTTGAATCCAGAGGAACAAAGCCAGTCCATTTCCTAATCGCACACCATCATTGATGTCCTCAATGTGCATAAATCAAATAAAGTAATAATAATAATTTAAATGTCTGTGTTGCTACCCGCTAGAAATTTCCTTGTTTCATCAAAATTTAATGTCCAGAGCTTAACAGAAGCATATACCAAGGGAAAAAGGAAAGAACTTATCGTCAGGTGAAAACTGCTTCATTCAATAATGGCTTGCGTAATCAGTTCATGCATAAGCCATAATCGTTTCAACCAAGCCCAGTTTCAGGGAATAACCCTTTCCTCAGGAACCTCACCGTTCGCTTTCAAATTATATGACATCCAAGTAATGCTTCCGGTTCAAAGGTGGGAGGCCAACTGGCTGGACATGTCCTTAGAACCGTGTTAAGAAATGTGTTGGGCCACTAGAGCTCCGATTTCTTGTACCTAGAGATGGACACCTACCGCTATCGAACTTCAGCATATCATGTATAGAATTTGGGCCTTGGTGCAACTCTATTTCAACCTCATGCATTTTCTGAAAATCTAGCTGGCTGGGTGTGTCATTAGAACAACGATTTCAGTTCCTACTTTAAGAGGACAAGGATACAATGATATCTTGAAAAGCTTTTTAAAATCTGTCCCACAACTTCTTCTTACTCTGGGTGAAATTGAGCAATGAGCAGACAATTAACAGGGCCTTGCTTAAGTTTTAATGAAAAGGATTCAACATTCTGAGAAATAATCTTCAGACACACCTAATTCTGATGTTGATTGACAGTATACAGTATATGCACAGTAACTTTCTAATTGCCCTTGACAAAGGCTAATTTGGACTCTGTACTGGCAGCTCCGGGATTATCCTCCTGTGGCCCTTTGTTCAGTTTAGTCATAGAAGCATTTAATAACCTGTCAATACCAGCAGAAAGGTATCATGGGTGGCTGCCAAAGAATTCTGGCATATCTATTTGGAGGTGATTTTCAAAAACACATATCCAAAGGCATTAATGGGATTCTATGGTTTCTTAGGGTGTGGTGTCATGTTCAGTCTCAGAGGGAAGAATGTTTCATGGTTTTCTCTGGTGTAGTGTCTGCAGAGCTGGAAACTTCCTGTACATTTACAAACTCCCACAGTCTGGCAAGTGCCTCTTTGTCTCCACGTCATGAATGAAAACATTCTGTCCCTATTGTCTTTGCTCTGTAGATGTTTTTCAGTCGCACTGGCTCCTTTCCAGCCAGCTTGTTTACAGCATCACTGCAAATTAGCCTTCTTAAAATGCACAGTTCTTCTATGGAAAATAATATGAAAAAGCCATCGATGAATGAATGTTCCTGCACTGCAACCTTAGTGCACCTTAACTGATTCTTTTTCTTTCAGAATTAAACACTTTTCATCTGCTTCTTGCAGCTACATCTTCACCACCCTTATTTGCTTTTTATCTCCATAATTTGGTTAGATGCTTGATTTTAGATTCATTTCTTCTCAGACAATGTTGCTGCCATTGGAATTCGGACTAGAAAAGTGCTTGGGTACAGAAATGTCACCCAGCCACAAAGGAATCTAACCCATGCCCACCAAAATCCATTTCATCTCCACTATTAATGTCCTGCATCCCCACCCCTACCTGTAGAAGTCAACACTTAATTACTTGCTCGCAGCCCTCTGTTTCCTCCTAAATCCAACAGCCTCCTTTGGGTTTTGGGAGCTGGTATTCAAGCCGCCTCTCTGGGCATCCTTGTGACTCTGGGCAAGTCACTTTGCACTAGGTACAAAATAAGTACCCATTTTAAAATATGTTAACTTCTTCGATTGTAACCACACAGAAAGGCAGCATATCAAGTCCCAACACTCAATTGCCCCTCTCAGTGCATTCTAAGTCTCATTTTGGAGACACCAGAGATTTTGACTATACTCCCATGGGAATCCCACTAATGTCTTCCATCCCTGTGGGGATCCCACAATCCTCATTCTCTAGTTCAGACCCTTAGCAAATGGACAGCTCCATGGGCGCAATTTTAACCGAGCAAATTGTTTTCACCAAATAGTCTTGCCGAAGTGAGATTCAGTACCATGGACAGAGCTCTAATTGTGTTTTTCAAGGGAGAGAGGGAAGTCTTTTATTTCCAATTTATAACATTGTATTGAAGGAATTAAGCAAATATACAATAATAGACAAAGAAATTCCATTACCAATATTTCACAATTCAACACTAGTTTGTGAAAGGTGCAAATTTTTCTTTGTCTACAGACATACCTTTCACAAACTAGTGTTGAATTGTGAAATATTGGTAATGGAATTTCTTTGTCTATTATTGTATATTTGCTTAATTCCTTCAATACAATGTTATAAATTGGAAATAAAAAGAAGGAGGAAAGGGAACAGGGGGGTGCAGGGGAGATGGAATAGGTCATATGGAAATATATTTTGGAGGAATGATAGAAATATGTATGGAAATATCACAATTGTGAATCTACTTGTATTATATTATTGTATATTTACTTGATTCCTTCAATAAAATGTTATAACTAAAATTCAAAACAAAACATTTTTCTTTAGGCTCAGTATAAATATCCAAATAGTTTTTAAACTATCAAACACTTTTCTGTAGGGCAACATGAACATATGTAAATGAGTCTGAATGGTGACTGAAGTATGGACATGTTCCTTGAGCTTCCCCCACACAGTTCCAGATGTTGAAGAGGCTTGGCAATGGAATAAGGAAAGTTTGAAGTGATTTGTCGTGGCAGCTGGTCTAACAGCCATGTGAATCCTAGCATAGAAGGGTTTTTAAAAGGCTTGCACAAGTTTCAAAAAGTAGATTCAATAAACCATTACTAATATGGATGGGAAAATCCACTGCTTATTCATGGGATAACCAACATAAAATCTATTTTACTCTATTGGGATTTTGCCAGGATCTCACTTGGTCACTGTCAGAAATGGAATACAGGGCTTGATGGACCTTCAGTCTGTCTCATTCTAGTGATGCTTTGTACTTACAAACTCCTGAGACACACAGGATCTTTGAGCTGAAGGTTTTTCTAACAAAGAATGTGATTATTTTATTTACAAAAGGAGGAAAAATTGAGAATAAGACCTGCATGAAAATGTAGGCGAAGACCCCTGAGACCCCAAAAAATAAAGTTATACTTCTAAGAGAGACATTGTGCTTATGAATTCAAGCCTGTCTGTCAGCAGGAGACAAGATGCTCTATGGGAGATTCACGTTTGCTCTAGTAACTGGCAGAGATCTGCTGACTGTGACATCATTGGATAAACTCAAGCAACAGGATAAAATGTCCTACCAAAGAATTATCAGAACTATAGACAGAACTACAATCAAGCTCAGGACAGAGAAGGCCTGTTCTCAGAAATTATTGACCTTAATATTAAGAATGCAGTGTCAGGGAAATAGAAAGGTCAGTTTTGACACTAGGTTAAAATAACAGTTCTAGGCGGTTTACAACAGAAAAACTGAAACATTTCAGCAAAATACAATTTCAAAAACATACAACAACATACATCAATCAAGAGCATAATTAAAATATAGTTTCAAACTCATTTCTATCAGTTAAAACATAGGTTAAAAATAATTGGAATAAAAAATGCCATTGTAAATATTTTTAAAAAATCAGCGTTCTTATTTATCAAATAAGTAAATTTTTAATAATTTCCTAAATGTAGAGTAAGAATAAGCTTAAGCAATCGACGGGCTCATCCAGGAGTTCATCTTCCCTCCAATGTCCTGTCCAAAAAAGTCTTATAACGACAGGCCCTCGGGGTAGGGAAGATGATCATACCTGAGTTTCTGGTACATTTTATCGAATAAGACAATAATAATCCAAAAAGCGCCTTATAACAAATACACCCAAACTTAAAAAACACTCTGGCCCCAAACGGCAGCCAATGTAGTCTGGCATAAAAAGGACTACCATGAGCATATTTTTTAAGGCCAAAAATCAAACGGACTAATCGGAGTCTTAATAAAGTCTATTTTGGTAACCCTAAATAAACAATATTACAATAATCCAAGGTAGACAATACAGTAGACTGGACAAAAGCGCAGAAGAGGTTTTTCGCACTGGCTGCCACACTGAGAGTTCCTAGGAGCATCGGAATAGCGCAGATCATTCAGCGTGCCGGCTGGCACTCTGAACCTCTTCTGTGCTTTTGTAAAAAGGGAGGGGATTAATGATGGAAAGTAGACTAAAAGTTCAACAATTGAGTGAATCCAGCCCTATGGGATAAGGAGCTGCCAGGGATGAGTGAAGCCAGTGAATAGAAACCTTTAATTTTCAGCTCTTCTGCTTCTGGACAATGAAGTCACGACTACCTGCATGGCTTATAGGGATACTTTACACAAAGTGACCTCTCCAAACAAATGAAGTTAAAAACATTAAGGGCTCCTTTTACAAAAGTGCGTTAGGGCCTTAACGCGCAGAATAGCGCATGCTAAAATGCCCCGTGTGCTAGCCGCTAGTGCGCTATAGCGGGCACTAATCTTGTGCGTGCGCTAAAAACGTTAGCACACCTTAGTAAAAGGAGCCCTAAGTATTTCCCACTGTAAGTCTTAAAACATAAGAACATAAGCAATGCCTCCGCTGGGTCAGACCTGAGGTCCATCGTTCCCAGCAGTCCAACAGGTCCAGGACCTGGCAGTAATCCTCTATCTATACCCCTCTATCCCCTTTTCCAGCAGGAAATTGTCCAATCCTTTCTTGAACCCCAGTACCGTACTCTGCCCTATTACACCCTCTGGAAGCGCATTGGCTAAGGCTCTTAAAATTTGCATCTCCTCTTCCTATAGGCTAAGGCTCTTTGCACCTGCATTGTGATGTCATAGAGCTTTATGGTTATAGAAACCTAGAAACATGATGGCAGATAAAGGCCAAATGGCCCATCCAGAGCATCCACTATCTCCTCCTCTTCCTATTGGCTAAGGCTCTTAACATTTGCATCTCTTCTTCCTATAGGCTAAGGCTCTTTACACCTGCATTATGATGTCACAGAACTTTAGTAACATAGAAACATGATGGCAGATAAAGGCCAAATGGCCCATCCAGAGCATCCACTATCTCCTCCTCTCCCATAAGAACATAAGCAATGCCTCTGCTGGGTCAGACCTGAGGTCCATCGTTCCCAGCAGTCCAACAGGTCCAGGACCTGGCAGTAATCCTCTATCTCTACCCCTCTATCCCCTTTTCCAGCAGGAAATTGTCCAATCCTTTCTTGAACCCCAGTACCGTACTCTGCCCTATTACGCTCTCAGGAAGCGCATTCCAGGTGTCCACCACACGTTGGGTAAAGAAGAACTTCCTAGCATTCGTTTTGAATCTGTCCCTTTTCTAGTCTGTCCATTGCTGATGCCCCAATGTCTTCTAATTCAATTCCCTCCTTCCTGCTTTCCCTTTAGAATATTTTGCAGGTCATACAGGGTGTTAGAAGGAGCAGCCATAGTTCCAGCAGAGCATCCACAAATCTCTCCAAATAGAAATAAAGAAGAAGGCATTTAAGGACAGTCCCCAGAGATCTCCAGCGGCTGTTTGTTCATCTACATTTTCTCTTCTTTTTTTTTCAAACTTTTACCCTTTGAAGCTCTGACATTTTGTCTTCTGATTGTGAATTGATTCCATGGTTAATTATTTATTAAAATATTCCCATGAATATTATATCTCAGGCACTTTCTCTGGACTGCAATATGCTGTTTAAATCAGATTAGATATTCTGTCTTCCTGTCACCATATTCACTATGTCCCAATCAGGGAAGAAGAATCAGAGCTTGCGATATATAAAATATTATACAGAAGAGAGGAATAGATCTTTCTAACTGTATGAAATGTTTTAACTGGAGTGGACAGTGTAAGATGGCTTATTTCAACAAAAAGGATGTTGTGAGTACGCTTTCATATCCCGTTGCGAATTGGAAAGACAATCTGAATAATAATACAGGATGATTCTTTCTGCACGGTTGTCCTTCCCCCTAAGGGACTTGTGGATTCTGTTAATACCTGTTTGAAAATTCACAAAGCAACACCATTTGTGTAAACAAAGCCAGGCAAGAGTGGAGTGTGTCCTGCTTCTCATATCCTCCTCTTTCGGTCTATTTATAAGGTGTCGTACTGGGTCAGAGAAGAGGTTCATGAAGCCCAGCATCCCCAATCCAGAATACACCAATTCCTTCTTGATTCAGCTCAGGAATAAGCAGTGATTTTCCCAAGCCTACATGGCTAAAGGTTTTGGGATTTTTGTTCCAGGAACTTGTTTAAACACCTTAAATCTAGCTGTGCAAATGGTGGAGGAGTATGTGGCGCAGTGGTTGGATCTACAGCCTCAGTACCCTGGGGTTGTGGATTCAAACCCCGCGCTACTCCTTGTGACCCTGGGCAAGTCACTCAGTCCTCCATAGTCCCAGGTACATTAGCTAGATTGTGAGCCCACCGGGACAGAGAGGGAAAACGCTTGAGTACCTGATTGTAAAACCGCTTAGATAACCTTGATAGGCGGTATAGAAAATCCTAATAAACTTGAAACTTGTCTTGACCACGACTTCTGCCAACCAATTCCCCAGCATAAATTTGCATTGAGTGAGAAAATATTTTCTTACAATAAAGTATACTATCTTTTTAGTTTCATGCCATGTCCTCGGTCTATTTATTTATTTATTTAATTTATACTTGCTAAACCGCATTATAACTGCCTTGGCAGACCAAGGCATTGTACCATCTACAATAATTATAAAGGGGATGGAACTCCTGTTGTATGAGGAAATACTAAAACAGTTAGGGCTCTTCAGCTTGGAAAAGAGACGGCTGAGGGGAGACATGAGTGAAGTCTACAAAATCCTGAGTGGAGTAGAATGGGTACAAGTGGATCGATTTTTCACTCCATCAAAAATTACAAAAACTAATGGACACTCGAAGTTACAGGGAAATAATTTTAAAACCAATAGGAGGAAATTTTTTTTCCACTCCGAGAATAGTTAAGCTCTGGAACGCGTTGCCAGAGGTTATGGTAAGAGTGGATAGCGTAGCTGGTTTTAAGAAAGGTTTGGACAAGTTCCTGGAGGAAAAGTCCATAGTCTGTTATTGAGAAAGACATGGGGGAAGCCACTGCTTGCCCCAGATCGGTAGCATGGATTCTTGCTACTCTTTGGGGATTCTGCATGAAATGTTTGCTACTGTTTGGGTTTTTGCCAACTACTAGTGACATGGATTGGCCATCATGAAGATGGGCCACTGGACTACATGGACGATTGGTCTGACCAAATAAGGCTATTCTTATGTTCTTATGGTATGGCTGTGGCTGTGTGGCTTTGCTTATATCTCCCTCCTTCTCATTCGCTCTCTTTGTATCTCTTTCATTCTTTCCTTTACATCCCAGTGCTGGAGACATATTTCCTAGAAGTCAAGCATTATTTTCAATAGCCTTTGTTTATTGCTATATTAATATACTTCTGTAACTTCATCATCAGAAGTCTCTCTAATCCAGCACTGTTTACTATTCCATTTCTTTAAATACCTCAAGTGAATGTTTAGAAAGAGAGGAGTTGCATGGAAATTATGACTTATTTAAATATTTGCTTGGTAGAGCTGTCCATTCCAGGCTAATTCCCTGATGTTGGTTGGGAATTGAGTCAGGTCCGCCTCTTCAAAGGCAGGCTTTCTGTTTCCCAATGCATCCTGGGATGCACTGGTAGGGGCCTAAGGCTCTGATTGGCCCAAGCGCCTAAGGCAACTCTCATAGGCGCTTGTTTTTGAGGTTATGGAGAGGGATGTTCACATGGAACATCAGGACAGGGAAGAAAGATTTGAGCCCTGATTCACTAATAAGAAAATTCCTGATTAGTTCTGCTTTCTGCAGCTCAATTTGGCAGCCCAGACTCCAGATGCTTTGCCATCCTCAGGAATACGGTACAGTGAGAAGCATCAATTAAACGGTAGCTTCCTGCCCTCTCTGCACTGCCATTCTGCCAGGCACATATAATCCAATTTCATTTCAAAACAAATCAGATCAAATGATATAAAATGCCATTTCCATAACCTACAGTGTATGAATGGGTAAACCACAGTCCCTGTTTACCCATTCCATGCCACTCATATCCACCCCCCACCCCCAACCAGCCATCTCTCCTCCAAGCTGAAGAACACCGACCTCTTTTGCCTTTCCTCATAGGGATGTCATCTAACCCCGTCGTCATTTCTGTCACCCCTTCTCTGCACCTCTTCCAGTTTTATTATATTATTTTCCAAATGCAGCCACCAGAACTGCAGGCAATAGTCAAGGTAGATAGAGAATCTTGATTGTCAATGAAACGATGCAACTGGTTAAGTACCGTTATTTTTTTACCAGGATAAAGGGTAGGTTGGAGATCGGCCTAAAGTTTCTGGGCACATTTGGGTCCAAAATCTCTTAACACTCTGATTCACTCCTTGGTTATTTCAAAAATCGATTACTGCAATGCCCTACTCAAGGGAATAGCCCAAAATGAAATTAGACGTTTACAGATCATTCAAAATGCTTCAATTAAATTATAATGAAAGCTAAGAAATTTGATCACGTCACTCCCCTTCTTAAGAAAGCGCACTGGCTCCCAGTCATGCATCATAAACAATATAAATTAAGTCTGTTTACCTTCAAGTCTCTGTTATATAAAACTCCGGCATTCATTTACAAATCATTGATTCCCTCTACCCCTGAGGTCTAATGATCAACATTTATTACTTATTCCCTCACTTAAAATTATTAATACACGGCGGCATTTTATTTTTTCTGTTACGGCTCCTCAAACATGGAACAACCTCCCCATTTACTTAAGAGAAGAAAACAATTTAGATAAATTTAAGAGCAAACTAAAAAGCTTGACTAGGAGTTTCATTTCATTTCCTTAACCTCTTTAAGGTTCGTTGTTTATTCCCTCCCTATTGTTTTTTTACCATAATTGTCTTCTTTTCTATCAGCAATTTCTATTTCTCTACCCATTCTTTCCTCTCGTTTTTACATGTTTGTATTGTTAGTCTTCAACATGTTACGTATGTTTAGTGTTTGCTTGTTTTGCTGCCCCTTTAATTGTATCATGTAATTTAATGGTATGTTCATCGCTTAGAAATTTGAGTAAGCGATATTATCAAATATACAATAAACTTAAAGATTGGTCTGATGATTGCTGATTTGCAGTTTGTGGTAACTGAGCCTGATTGTAAGGAGGTATTGATAAGAGGAAGGATGGGGCCTACAAATGCAGCAACTAGGAGGTGTGGTGGGCAGAGGTTGAGGATGGAGCTGGAGGGGCGAATGGAGTCTAGGATCTTGGTGAGGTCATCATATGAGGCTTTGTCACAGTGGATTAGGTTTCCAGTTGTGGGTTTAAGTATCCCATCTGGTTTGTGGGGAATTGGTGTTGGTGGTGTTAGCTTCGTATTTTTGTCAGTGAAGAAGTCTGAGAGTGTTTTGTTGTCGAGCTCAGTGTTGAGGCTTTGGTTGTCTCCTTGTGATGTTGTGAATATTTTTTTTTTGTTAATTTAAAAAGGTTTTTTTTTTGACTTATTAGGGAATAGTGTACCCTATTGACATCTAGTGTAATTTATGGGACCATAAACTGTGGTCTGAAAGATAATCTTGTGAGCTGATATGCAAGGTGATAATGCCATTGATTTCTGGTTGGTATGATATAATCAGAGACTAGGTCATGGACTTGATATACTATATGCAGGTACTTTTTCCTGTCCCTAGTGGGCGCACAATCTAAGTGTAATGGAAGGTTAAGTGGCTTGCCCAGGGTCACAAGGAGCAGCAGTGGGAACTGAACCTAGCTCCCCAGTCCATCATACTAACCATGAGATTGCACCGGGAATCAAACCCAGTTCTCCACTGCACTAACCATTAGGCTACTGAGGCCTTGCACAGTGGAAGCCTGTAGACTGGCATGGGGGAGGGGGTTGCAGCTCATTCTGTGCACTCTATATTCATTGCACTGTTGACTTGCACGATATTAAAGTCTTCTCTGCTTTCACCCTGTAGCAGAAAGAGAGAAACACTGAAACTGAGTTTGCCAATTTGTACTCATTAGAATTCATTAACACATCACTGCAGGTATTATATCGGAAAACATGGTAAGATTATCTGTACAAAGAGAATGTGAGTAGCATAGAAAAAGGAGATGGTCAGAGACTGACGGAGAAAGCCAAAAAGGGAAGGAAGAGAAACAGACCAGAGAACCAAAGAGGGATCGCGATGGAGAGAAACATAGTGACAAAAGACAATGACAGCCACAATAAGAAAGAAAGAGACATTGATTATGTATCACAATTTAAAAAAAAAAAAAAAAAAAAACAATGTATTTGTTTGTGTGTGTGTGTGAGAGAGAGAAAGATTGAAAGAATAAGGGCTAGAGCAGAGCGAGTGCCAGATGTGTTGCAGTGTGGATTAGTGATTGCTTTACTAGAAGGCAGAGAATGGTTGTAAATGAAATTAATTTGGAAGAAAGGTTGGTGAATACTAGTAGTGCAGTACCTCAGGGATCTAGACAACGTCTTCATGATTGCTCACTAACCCAGCACCAACAGAGGACAATCGATGATGTAAGTGACTGATTTTCAGACTGTAATTCGGTGTATGGTGATTTCTAGGCTAGAATTTTTGAAACTTCTTGCTGGAGTGCTTTGCAAAATGCAGAATTAAAGCGTTACAGGTAGTACAAAATGTGGCTGCCCGTATGATCACAGGAGTAGCCTAGAATGATCATATTGCGACATTATTGAAGAGTTTACATTGGTTACCAATTCAATGGAGGATTGAATACAAAATTTTGACAATAGTTCATCGGGTAATTTATAGGGCGACTCCTTTGTATCTAAGACAGCTTTGAAGCAGTATACGCCTACTAGAAATCTGAGATCACAATTTGCAATGAAGTTATCAATTGATCTATTATAGAAAGGCAAGCAACAGCCATTTTGGTGGTTGGTCCGCATTTGTGGAACACTTTGCCAGGGTGCTTAAGATTATGCAGAGAGAAAATGTCATTTAAGAAACAATTGTAAACGCTTTTATTTGTGAAAGCTTTTTGTTAGCTCTGTATAACACGACATTTTACGGTTCATTAAGGATGAACAGCATTTGCTAATGAGCGAGTCTTAGCTCACTCACACCATGATCAAAATATAGTGTAATCGTCGTAATAGTTTATCATTTTTTTTAGTTTATTTTCCGCTTTTATTCAAAGTGGAATACAACACTTCATACATAATTAAAACAATACAACGTATCACTCAAGCATCACCTAAATCTTAACATGATCCTTCCAAATGCACACTATATTGAACAATCTCTCAACTGCCAAAACACTTATCGCAGTGAGACAGAGCAAACATTGACAAAGGCCACGCTTCAAATTCTGCATCAGGGAATGGTCCAATGCGTCAAATAATACAATGGAGCCAATCAGCACTTGACTTTCACATTAACAATAACCAATCAAGATCTACATTTAAACCCTTGGGAGCAATCATGTCCAAAACAAAAATCCATCTATGTTCCTTGTAATTTACAAGCTTCCTGACACTACCCCCTCTATTTTATTGATAATTCGCCATCTGAAGTAACTCAGTTTGTGATTTCTCTCAGTCCAATGGTTCACGAGTGGTGCATTTACCATGCAATTCTTAATACAAGATTTGCGTTCATTGAGTCTGAGTTTGACGGATTAAACTGATCTTCCCACATATATACCAGGGAACACAGACTTTGGATAATGCAGTATATATGATGATTGCTGAATCACATGTTGTGTTGGCTCTGGCTGTTAAAAAGATAAATAGTGATCGGATGAATCTAGTCCACTCCTTCCATAGTGGTAGAGCACCATTAACATTGTCTATGTTTTCATGCTCAATAATCAATGTTTGTTCAAAAGGACAGTCCAACCTTTTATAGGTGAAAAGTCCACCTCTAGTTTTCCCATGACAAAATGCCACCATAGCTCATGTCCTCAACTGGTTCAAAGAGTTCTTGACAGAGAATATTGTGTATGAAAAGATAGCACCTTCTCCCAAAGCTGGAAAGCAACCTGCGGTGTACCCTGGGTAACCTCACCTTCCCTGACAGGGAATATCTGCTATCCTAGGCAGATGACATCTTCCTCTTGATTCTACTCCATACCGATGCTAGGGAATCTTCCCAAAAAGTTTCCAAAGGCATTGAAAAAATCTACTTCTGGGCATTCCCCAACACGCTATAATTAAACACTGCCAAGCCAAATTACTAAGGTTCTACAATGCCACATAGTCTGTTTCCACGAACCATCCTTAACCTCTGGCATGTCACTAAACATTGAAAAAACTTCCAAGGTGCTTGGAATCCTGCTAGACTCCATACTTTCCTACAAACCCCAAATCTCCAACCTCTGGAATAAACTTTCTACAGTCTGAAGCAATTGAGACTGATTAAACCTTACTTCCTCAGCAATCACTGTGCAATTCTGGTCCAAATACTAGTCCTAACGCAACTAGACTACTGCAATTCACTCTACGCCGGCATGCACTCCTTTCAAACATGCAAGCTCCAAATGATTCAGAACACTGCAATCAGGCTGATCTTCGGCTTATAAAAATATGACCCCCCCATCTCTGCTTACTACCACAAGCTTCACTGGCTACCCCTAAATGCCTGAATCTTGTTTAAACTCTCCTACATCGTGCACAATGCACTAAACACCAACTTATCGGAACAGATAGTCCACTTGTTCTCCACCTCCAACACCCACCAGCTGATCATTCCCTCAGCCAAAGGAGTGAAATACAAATGAACGTCCTTCCAACACCCATCAGAATGGACTTGAACTACCTCACCTTCAGGAAAAGACTGAAAACCTACTTGTTTGATAAATTTCTCTGGCACCGGCAACTATCTTTGCAGGTTCCTTAATCCAATGGTGGACCTGTAATCGTTCCTTCCCTGCAACTGTACACAATATTCCTCTAATATTGTATCCCCCTCTTCCCTCTGCCTGTCTGGCCTGCACTCTCTGGGCAGCTTCATGCAACAATGTAACCTTCCCCATGTCCCTGCAGGGATCTCTTACTTTGTAAATCACCTTGAACCCGTACTGGATAAGTGTGATTCAGAAATTCTGATTAGAAAAGCTGTAGAACTAGAGAACGTAAAATGAAGCTGCAGGAAGTAAATATCAGGAAATGAAGCTGCAGGAAGTAAAGGTCAGGAAATATCTTTTCATGAAGCGAGTGGTGGATGCTTGGAATGAGCTCTAGGTGGAGGTGACGGGGACAAAAGCAGTGAAAGGATTCAAAATCTTATGGGATAAACACAGAGATTCCCTATATAGAGATCTTCACAGTACAAAAAGGGCCTAGAGGAGTAGAACCTGCCCAGAGTTTGTTAGGGTCGTCTACATGACTATTTAACCACTTTTATTGTTAAAGTGTGGAAGGTGTATATAGAGAAGAGACACTGTGAAAAAGGAGGACAGGGGAGCAGAAGGTGCTGCCAAGAGCTTTCCAACAAGCACCGCTTTCTCTGGAAGAATTGTTCTGCTCATTAATAATATGTCATATTCATTTTATTTTTAGAGATCTGCAAAATCTGTTAATTTTAGCTCCTTCCCAAGTCATCAGGGCTGTACTGGAGTCAGGACACATCTGCTTAGTTAAACCCTACCTGTATCCTATCCCAAACTCCCTGGACTTGGGTCGCGCTCTTGTACCACAGGGTCTTAACAGTAGCCCACGTTGATTATGTCCCTCTTGCCCTCTCTTCTTGCTTCTGTCACCCCTGCCTCCCCTCTCTCTCTACCCACTTACGCTCTTGTTCCCTTAATCCTTCTCCCCTTTCTCCTCCTGTCTTGCCCTCTTTTCTTCCATCTGTCTCTGTCACTCTCTCTCACTTTCTGGACCTGCCTTGCTCTGTTTCTCGCTTATTCAGTAACACACTAGATGATGCATGGTCCATCAACTCATAGCATATCATGCAATAAAACATGCCCACTCTTGATCTTGACTTATCCTCACAATTTTCAGGGCACAGACCAGAGAAGTCTGCCTGGCACTGGACATACTCAACCGGATCGGTTTAGCCATAATTGGGGCACAGACTCTAGAATTCTGCCCAGCACTGGCCTATCTTAGTTCCTCTCTCTCCCCCTATTACCTATTTATGTTTCTGTCTTTTTGTCACTCTTTGTTTGCAGGTCCCAGAAAGTGGAGAGAGTCGGAGGAGGAGCTTGTCCCTAGTCACTGGCAGGAGATCTCCTGCTGAGCTCTGTGTGATTCATCCACACTGTCAGTCCACAGTGCAGATTTCCTGTTTGTGCAACATATGAACTTGTCAATTAATAATGTGCATGAGAAAGAAGACAGAGAGAGAAATGTAGAATAACACCACATGCTGCAGAAAACATACGTAGCGAACCTGTGAAAAATGACCCCATTAAAGCAGAATTCTACAGATCAAGCCAGAGTGGAATTGTTTCGTTTCCTCCATGCCTTGGCTTGGAATTGTTGTAATTATATATATTTATGTATTTCTGAGTGTTTATTTTTGCATTATTAGGTGGCCTTTGATGAGCCAGAAAGGCTGTAATGTAAAGTCATAGCTTAGATGACAGATCTTTATTGCAAACCCACAAAGCAGCAAAATCCCTCACGTCAGTCACAGAGGCAGAACATTGACAAACTCTCACCTCCTATAGAACAAGGGACCGAAATTGGAAATCTCAGAGAGCTGGGCTGGAGTAGAAACAGAAATACATTTCCTCCTGCGCTGTGCGCAATGCTAAAATGTGGTAATGGTTTGCAATTACCACAAATCAATGGTCAAACTTACCCTCCAGGCTTTCCAGTTACTGTGTGTTATTCCTAACATTTTTCCATTCAGTGCCATTGACTCGTGACTTGATGAATTGTGGATCTAAAAAGAAATTGGTTTTGTGCTACTCCGGAAAGTCCTCCAGCATCATCCCCATGGTTGTTTTCAACATGTTCAGACATCTGATTGCAGGTCACCCTCTTTGCTTGGTTCCTTCAATCTTCCTAAACATGATGTCCTTCTCCAGTGATCTTTCTCTTCTGATGGTGTGACCAAAATAAGAACCTAAGAATAGCCTTACTGGGTCACACCAATGGTCCATCAAGCCCAGTAGCCCATTCTCAAGGTGGCCAATCCAGGTCTCTAGAACCTGGCCATACTCCAAGGAGTAGCAACATTCCATGCTACCAATTCAGGACAAGCAGCAGCTTCGCCCATGTCTTTCTCAATAACAGACTATGGACTTTTCCTCCAGGAAACTGTCCAAACCTTTCTTAAAACCAGCTACGCTATCCGCTCTTACCACAACCTCTGGCAACACGTTCCAGAGCTTAACTATTCTCTGAGTGAAAAAATATTTCCTTCTATTGATTTTTAAAAGTATTTTCCTGTAACTTCATCAAGTGTCCCCTAGTCTGTAATTTTTGACGGAGTGAAAAATCGATCCACTTATACCCATGCTACTCCACTCAAGATTTTGTAGACTTCACTCATATCTCCCCTCAGCCATCTCTTTTCCATGCTGAAGAGCCCCAACCGTTTTAGTCTTTCCTCATATGAGAGGAGTTCCATCCCCTTTACCATCTTGGTTGCTCTTCTTTGAACCTTTTCTAGCGTCACTATATCCTTCTTGAGATAAGGAGACCAGAATTGAATGCAATATTCCAGGTGAGGTTGCACCATGGAGTGATACAGGGGCATTATGACATTCTTAGTCTTGTTAACCATCCCTTTTTTAAATAATTCCTAGCATCCTGTTTGCTTTTTTGGCCGCCACCGCACATTGGGTGGAAGGTTTCATTGTATTGTCTATAATGACACCCAGCTCCTTTTCTTGGACGCTACCCCCCAAGGTAGACCCTAGCATCCAGTAACTGTGATTTGGGTTATTCTTCCCAATGTGCATCACTTTGCACTTGTCCACATTAAATTTTAGCTGCCACTTGGACGCCCAGTCTTCCAATTTCCTACGGTCTGCCTGCAATTTTTCGCAATCTCATGTGTTTTAACAACTTTGAACTGTTTAGTGTCATCTGCAAATTTAATCAACTCATTCGTCATTCCAATTTCCAGATCATTTATAAATAAGTTAAATAGAACCGATCCCAGTACAAATTCCTGTGGCACTCCACTGTTTACTCCCCTCCATTGAAAAAAATGACCATTTAACCCTACCCTCTGTTTTCTATCTGCTAACCCAAATAGTAGCAGCATTCTTCACACAACGTGTAATTAAACTCTGGAATTCATTGCTGGAGAGTGTGGTGAAATCAGTTAGCTTAGCAGGGTTTAAAAAAAGGTTTGGATAATTTCCTAAAAGAGAAGCCCATAAGCCATTATTAAGATGGACTTGGGGAAATCCACTTCTTATTCTTAGAATAAACTGCATAAAATCTGTTGTTTTCCTTGGGATCATGCAAGGTACTTGGGACCTGGATTGGCCACTGTTGGAAACAGGCTACTGGGATTGATGGACCGTTTAATCTGACCCAGTCAATTATACGACAGTCAAGCCATTGTGACATCACTGCTGAGGTTGGCTCTTGGGCATTGGTGGAATGAGGCATTATGACATCACAATCTCAGCTCTGGAATGTTGCTACTCTTTGGGTTTCTGCCAGGGACTTGGGACCTGGGTTGGCCACTGTTGGAAACAGGATCCTGGGCTTGATGGACCTTCGGTTTATCCCAGTACAGCAATTCTTATGCTCTTTATTCAATTCCTTGTGACCCTGGGCAAGTTACTTAATCTCTATTGCCCCAGCTAAAAATCAGATCGTGAGCCCACTAGGAACAGAGAAATACCTCTGTGTAATATCCAGTAGCATTACAGAACTGATTAATAGCAGAGGAAGACACCCTGTGTATCTAGGGTCGGGAGAGAGCATGTGCTGACTACAGGCCCAGACTGTGGGGACACTGATACCCTGCTGCCCAGTAGCATGTGTGAGACCATGTTTAGTGTGTTATACTCAACTATTACTTATCATTGCTATGCAAAGATGGCCCTGATCAACACAGCTTTGTCTATTCAACACAGATAAACAGGGCAAATGATAGAGTGCATCAGGGTGGAGGTACCCAAGGAATTGTTGCTTGATGTGCTACAGGGACCTTCCTCCATGTGCCCTTCTCCCTGTGAGGGGTCTGATTCATCTGTCCTTCAAGAACAAAGTCCTCTAGAATAGTGCTTACGTACAGATCCACTTGCAGGCTCATCTCCCAGCCTCCTACTGTTATCAATCAACCATTTAATAAATCCTGCCAGATGTGCTGGGAAAGCCCATTGTGGGTTAGGGGTTCCTCCGCCAAGGACTCTGTCTGCCCCTGGGTCCCCTGAGGAGGGCATGTGTTAGTCTGGCACTGGATAATGCCCTTTGCTTCTTTGTCTGAAATCTTTAGCACAGTGCAAGCGTGTGCAGTGTGCTGTCTTTGCAGAAAGCTTTCAGACAATAATGACTGCACTGAGTTGGCGATGTGAGGGTCAGAGAGAGATCCAGGGATGACAGTTTGTGAATTGGTTTATTTTTAACGTTCATTAAAGGAAAAAAATGTTCTCATGACATGTCTCCTGTGATACGCCTGTCTTACCAGTGCACCTACTGAGAAAAAGAACCATGTATAGAATGGGTGAGAAGGAAGGACCCTGTCCTGAAGACCCTACAGTCTAAGCAACTATAGGTAAGTGAGGAGGGAGGGAGGAAAAAGCCATAAACCTCTCTTCGATGTGGTGATTTTAAACTGTAGGTTAGTTCCTGTTGATAACATTTCTTATTAAAATGAGCTTTGGCCAGTCTGTGGCAAGAACTTCAGAGGTGGCATTCACAACTCTTGATGGGGAGGTTGTTCCAATCACTGAATAACGCTGACTCCTACTGGACAGACTCGGGATGAAATTATACCAGATTCCAGAAGGCCACAGTGCAGGAACATCACTATAGTGGTTGAATTAGATAAGAGGGTGTATAAAAGAGAAAACTGAAAGCACCAAACCTGAGCTTCAAACTAAGAAGGTCAGTTAGCACCCAGGACAGTAAGAAGAGTAATGAGGTGAGTGGCCAGTGACATTCTTAGAGGAGAAGATATCACCAGCAACTTAATTCAGTGTCTTGCTCCAAAAACCATAGTTGTGTGGACATTATGAGGCATTTACTGCTTGATTGGGTGATACTCTTGATGTGTGGCCAAATGACAAATGCAACTGAATTTGAAATAGAATGAGAATGATTTGCTGTGGAAGCCATCGAGGAAAGGCGGTTGTTAAATACCTGGTTTCTTAAAGGCCCATTTTAGACAGTCATTGAGAGGGCGACTCAGACATTTGGGTTGGGATATGCTATGTTCTGCTGGTATTTTACAAAAGGCTCAGCAGAGTATGGAATATTTTGTAAAATATCTAGAAAGACACTGAAAAATATGCAGGAATGTTCCAGAATGTCAAGTCAAAGCAGCTATTAAGAAAAACAAACAACCCATGAAAATGATCTTCAGTTACTATTGCTGTAGTCACAAATATCACAGGTCCTGAGAGCAACAACACAGCTCATGGGCCCCAAGTCAGTCCTATTATCGGTTCGAGGGACTGGTGGTGGAATTAAGAAACCTCCAGCCCACCTGACATACAGACTTTGTGGGGAAGATCCTGGAGAAATAACCAATGGGTGTTTCCTGCATGCCTTCTCTCTGCTCCAGGGGTGACCATTCCTGCCCACAACTATCCTTAATTCTGGCTCAGTCCAGCTACTTTGTAATATATTTCCCTGGCTTCTCTCAGACTTCTTCCCTCTCCATCGTATTACTTTTAAAATTTTACTCTTAGTATTTAAAACTCTTTCCACTAATGAACCTTAATTCATTAATAAATTACTTATGCCTTATAGCACGTCGCGTTCTCTCCGGTCCACTAATCTAAAGCTCATAATGGTCCCCTCTTTGAAAATTATTGGAACTCAACGACATGATATGTTTTCAGTGATGGCCCCACAACTTTGGAACACTTTGCCTCAGCATGTAAGAGAGGAAAATGACCTTAGTCGTTTTAAAAGTAACTTAAAGAGTTTCCTTTTTAAAGATGCTTTTAATCTTTAAATTATGTTCAAGTTTTATATTAGTTTTCTTCCAGGTTTCCACTTTTCCCTCCCTAATGTTCTTTCCATCTATGGTTCTCCTCTGCACTTTAAAGCATTGAATTGTAGTTCTGTCCCTTTTTACCTTGTGTATTGATTAGTCTGTAAGTCTGTTGGTTTAACCCATTATTTTAAATGGTATGTCTAAATATATGCTTATATTTTTTTTATTAATGTTGTATCTCGCTTAATAAAATGAAATAAGCGATTCATCAAACTAAAATAAAACTTGAAACTTGAAACACACATGAATTCCACTGGGACCATCTGATGCACATTTCTGAGATTGGTCAAGCCAAGCTATTGTGGGATTGGTTGGTTATTAACCTGAAAGGCTGAGGACCTAGTCAGACCCCCATGAAGGTCAGGACACAGCTCTAGATTAAAGGATGACGTGATCACCACAAGTGGAGGAGCTCGTCTGCACGATGATTGGGCAACAGGGTTCTGTTTCTGCTGTAATTTCTTCAATGATTTACAATTGATTTTCTAGGTTTCAAAAGTACTGCATTTACTACTGTGAGCTTAATAGTGATGTACAGGGAAAACGCAAAGTCTCCTAATTTCTGAACTCTTAGCAACTGAGAAATTCTACTCACATGCCCGATCTACTTAAAAAGTGAGTGGTTCCCATACTGCGAGGGAGACCACAGTGACAGTATCAGAGCATTTCTGTCTATCCTCCAATGAAATGATACTCTGAACTTTTCCCTAGCATCAGAATCATGCTCTCATCCCCCTTCCTCCTAAAATTATCTTAAGGTTCTATATTCCAGGGCCAACTTAAAGGTATATGATGCCCTAGGTGAACCTTGAGCTGTATGCCCCTTCCTCCCCCCTTGGTTTCATATCCACCTTCCCTTCCCTGCATGGTGTCCTACATATTAGAGAATGACACAGGGACAAATTTATTCCCGTCCCTGAGGGAACTCATTTTTCCGTCCCTGCCCCATTCCTGCAAGCTCTGTCCTCATCTGCACAAGCCTCAAACATCTTAAAACCATAAGTGTTCAAGACTTGTGCAGTTAAGACAGAGCTGGCAGGGATGGGATGGGAAAATTGATTTTCTGTGGGAACGGGGACAACTTTGTCCCCATGTCATTCTCTACTGCATGTGATTTATAGTCTTAAAAAATACGATCATGTGACTCCATTTTATTGTGACTTGCATTGGCTGCCAATGAAGGCTTGCTTTTGCTATAAGGTTATGTTTCATATAGTTAATAGATTCTCTCTAGCATCGTATAAAAATAGTAGAAAATCTCATGCCCTGTTTACCTTTCAGTCAGCAAGAAATTTCTGGACCATACTTTAGCATTCCAAGCAGCTTCACATGATGGAGAATTTTGATTGTTATTGCTTGGAGCCTGTTCTTACAAACATTTCAGAACGCGACTGAAAACTCATCTTTTCAAAATACTTGATCAAATAATTTCTTTTTGTCATCCTTAAATTGTCTTTATAATCTTTTGTAAACCGCGAAGAACTTACGGTTATGCAGTTAAGAAGTATGATGTTTTGTTATCTCATCCAGGGTGGCACAGTCTGGTGAACAACATCTCTATGGCTGTCAGCCTTGAGCATCCACTCTTGCTCAAAGCCTGTCATGTCCCACCTTTCCTGAACTGCCTGTTTCAGAGGGGGGGCAGAACATGACTGACTGAGCTGCCTAAATGCTATCCCCCCCAAATGTACCACTCCAGCTGGATGCCAAGTCCGCCTAGTGGTCAAGCAGCCCTCCAGGAGAAGAAAGTTGCTACAAAAACTTTTTATTGGATAAAAGATGCTAAAAAACCAACCCGGCTGAGTTGCAAAAGATCTTCACAAATCACAAATATTAAAAATAAGAGCAACATTTCTGCCGTTCCAGCTCCAGCTTTTGTAAGGGCAGGTCAAGTGCTTTTAAATCACTATAAAACTGAAGAGAGCAGAGACTTCTTGGTTTAACCATTAAGAACTAATAGAATGATGGAAATGATCGTCGTGGAGAAAGAAATGAACTTTATATTCACATGGATATGTTTTGTTAGTTTTCAGATGAAGTGAATTTGCGCTGTTTATCCTAAGTACATTATTAAACTTTTATACTGGCAAGCATAACACTTAGTGATCATTTCTTCTCATCTTTATTGTTATATTATTTGCTTGTTTGAGGGTTTGTATTATTCACAGTTTATGATAAGTTTTTAACATCTTTTATTGAGTGAAGGTTTTTGTAACAACATATTTTATTCGTAGCGTTAGAAGTCAACTATCGTTTGTATTTCACTTTCAGTGGTAGAGCCAAAACCGCTCAAATTAGGTAAAATTACATAAAAATTAAAAATGAACTGCACTCAGCTTTCACATATGCACAAATTGTTTTCAAAAGTCTATTGAAAGTGATAAATTACAGCCTCTGTTGGTCACGTGTGCGGCTATAGGGATTTGGGGGCCAAGAGGAGCAAATTTATCAACTATCCCAGCTCAGAGGAAAAGCAAATCTGCTGAAGCCTCTGAACTAAGAAGGCTAGAACTGCTTTATCTTATGGGGCTTCTCGTACAGCGTACATGATTATTATCGATTTTTTGGGGTCAGAGTCATAGGCTTTCTGTGCCGGTCTGGATATCATTTGTGACTTTTGGGAATCCATTAGGGATTGCTGAGTAACAATTCATTTGAATCTATCCACCACATCTCTGTGCAGCAGAAAGGAAAGACATGAACTGAATAGAAAGAGTTTGAGACATAGAGGAAAACAGAATGGGGGCTTGTTTTTTCTTCTTCTGGGCAGCTGGACTAGTTCCGTTCGGAAGATTCTGATGAATACATGAATTCATGTTCTTAAACGGGAATGCAGACCTGTTTCACCTCTCTAATACCAGCACTAGGAGAACTCTAACAAAACCCAGGCATCTGTCTCTCCCAGAGAAAGAAGCTGAAAAAGGATATTCAAATTCTGGTGCTACTTCTGGCAATATATCAGAACGCCTTCATAAGAACCTAAGAATAGCCTTACTGGGTCAGACCAGTAGCCCGTTCTCAACGGTAGCCAATCCACTTAGATCAGTGTTTCTCAACTCAGTCCTGGAGTCCCCCCTTGCCAGTCAGGTTTTCAGGATATCCACAATGAATATGCATGAAAGACATTTGCATATAACGGAGGCAGTATACACAAATCAAGTTTATGCATATTCATTGTGAATATCCTGAAAACCTGACTGGCAAGGGGGGACTCCAGGACCGAGTTGAGAAACGCTGACTTAAATGGCCTAGAATGACATAGTACCCCCCCCCCCAAAAAAAAAAAAATCTACCACTACACATCAGTGTAGCCTCATTTGCTTCCTAGGAAACTTTAAGGTTGGTGACTGGAACACGGCTAGGACCCAGGGTATTTGTTTTCAAGCATCAGACTTAAAGCTCCACCTTGGAAGTATAAGGAAAAGGTTTTAAGCTTTGTAGAAAAACTGAAGCTGCAGAAGTGCATCACTTCCTACAATTAAATAGGCCGAGCTTCCCACCCATATCCAGCCACTAGAAGCTGCTGATGGCGAAAGGCAGCCAGAAGTGAAAGTGGACCTCTAACGGGGCCGGATTTATGGTCGATTTGACAGCAGAGAAATTGAAATGTATTATCCAATGTACAAAACAGCAAAATTGAAGAAATATATTTTCTATGGTCAATAGAAAGAGCAAAAGTCTTTCAGCTAGAAAACCAGGAGAAAAACTCAATTATTTTACAGGAAATGAGAAGCTGAAATAGAATTTTGGATTTTGTTGCCAGACTAAGTAAGTGGGCCCCTCCTCTAAGGGCAGATGAGATCCCACATTTATGCAGAAAATCTCCATTGTAGCTGTCTATATATGCACCACATCAACGAAGGAAGAAATAATTGATATGGAAGGACCCAACAGGGTCTGTGTTTCAGCACACAGTGCCTTCCTCAGGAGTCCAGTCAGCTATGATGTCACATCAGACTACTTAAAAGCAGTTTATTGTTCAAGTTGAGAGAGAAATGAGTCAAAGCTCATCGAAGTAACCGCCACAATCTCACACAATCTGGAAACAGAGAGTCACTCATGCCACTATGTGTGGGGGGGGGGGGAGGAGGGGGTTGTTGTGGTTACTTTTCATGTGGATACCTCTGTTTCTTTCTTTTGTTGCCTTAAAATTTATGCTCTTATAACGGTAAAATACTGCATAAGTGGCAGCCCTTCTTGGCTCATGTGTTCTCCACCCCCCTTGCATTATGAGGGGAGTGTGTGGTGCAGTGGTTAGAGCTACAGCCTGAGGTTGTGGGTTCAAATCCCACACTGCTCTTTGTGACCCTGGCCAAGTCACTTAATCCTCCACTGCCCCAGGCACAGTGCAACTACAAGTCCCTTGATGTCATAATGCCTCATTCCACCAATAAGAGCCAACCTCGTCAGTGACATCACAATGGCTTCACAATGTTCTATACTTGGCTCATTTCTGATATTGTCTTGGGGGAGAGTGTGGCATAGTGGTTAAAGCTACAGCCTCAGCACCCTGAGATTGTGGGTTCAAATCCCACACTGTTCCTTGTGACCCTGGTACATTTTAGAGATTGTGAGCCCACTGGGACACATAGGGAAAATGCTTGAAGTACCTGTATGTAAACCATTTAGGTTATACTAAAACAGGTGTCTGTGCAAGCTGCAGACATCGGTGTGGGTCATGTCCAGCTACACACTTAAGGGCTGGTGCTCTGAGCATATACGAGGTGGATATGGTTCAATCGATGATCTGAAACAATGGCAAAACAAGGAATTGGCACGTAACAAAATAAGATAACCCTCTTCTCAGCTACAGTGGCAAAAGAATGCTCCGAATTTAGGAAACTGGTTGGTTGGGCTGAGAACGTTTCAGCACCCCCTTGTATGTCATAAAAGTGAGCAAGCCATTGTGACATCACTGATGAGTCATTATGATGTCACAACTCTTCACACTACAAGGGGGAGCTGAAAAGTTCTCAGCCCAACCAAGACCAGGATGATCTGAAACAACATCAAAACAGAGAATTTCATGCCTGCAAATTGGCAGTTAAGAAAATAACACTGAGGAAGTTGGTTAGTTGGTTGTTTTATTCTGCATTTCTTTCCTAATAATTCCTAACATTGTTTGCTTACAAACGATTGTTCATGATGACGATGAGATCATTTCCCTGGCTACTTGAAGTATTGTACTACAATGCTGGTCCATATATCTAAGAAGGTGTTGATGTTGGTGCTAATCAAGAACGCAACTTTGCCCGCTTCTGCTTTTGCACCAGGTAGAGCTGTCCCTTCAGCACCATCAGCTTCCTACCAGGGAGGGAGTTTCAATGGAGAACTTGGACTATAAGCTCTCAACTGGTTTTCAAAACTTCCAACTCTAAAGAACATCAGGTTACAAAGGAGAGAAACAGGAATGTTTAATTGGTTTATTAATTACAAGTAAGCTTCGTTCCAAATCTAGAGATGATTTTCAGTATCACATTTAAACAGTTTTACAATTCCCCAGTGTGTCGAAAAAGTCTTTTTATTTTCATGTTTGCACTTAGAAGGCTGTGAGGACACCGACAATGTTTCCTGAAATTGTCTGCCTGGCACGGGGATGTAGAAAGCAGAAAGTACCTCAGAGACTGCCTAAATGGCCTGCCACCTTTTCTCCTCTTTTGTCCCTCTGCTGTTTTTTCCTTTCTACACTTTGGATCCTGTCATGCCAGATCCTTCACCTGCACTAGAAGGCAGCAACAGTATCACAGCCTGCTGGCTAAATGGGCCACTGCCTAGAAATTTTAACTCCCTGAAGGGAAGAGCCTTTATTTCAATCTTGCAGCCTAATTATCAGCTTAGCTCTTAGAGAGAGAGAGAAATCATACGAATGGAGGAGGCAAGCAGATGCTGAAGCTCCTAGGAGTGGCTCTTCCTAAAACCCTAGGAGTGGCTCTTCCTATAACCCTCTCCTCCTCACTTTATCTCTCTGCTCAGTGGCTTTCAGTGGACTTCCCCTGACTCCCTCAACCTCATCTCTTCAATCTTCCCAAACACCCCCCCCCTCCACTTCTCCCTCTCTGCAACTTCCTCATGCCTCTCTCCCCTAATTTTCTCTTTCTCTGTATTTCTTTTCCTCTCTCTTTCCAAAGTCTCTCTCTCTCTCTCTGTCTCCCATCCACTCCTTTCTATCTCTCTGCTTCTTATTTTCTTTATCTCAATTCCTTTCTTTCTCTCATTCTCCTTCCCACCCCCTCACCTGCCCTGCTGTCTTTTCTTTCCTTTTTTAACTTTTTATTTATGAAATTTTTCAATTTTACAATCAAGCATCTACATTTACTACTTGATACAGATCAGAAAAGTAACAAATAATAACAAGGAAATATTCCAACTCCTATTTAGCCTACCATAAAGGAGATCAAGAAAGGGAAATCAATTTCAACTCTATGTAACAAACTTATACTAGAGTGATGGCACTAGATGACCCATCTTACAGCCGGATGGCAAGACATATATCATAGACTAAGATTCCAACCTTTCTTTTGGCCCTATAAATTCCAAAAGTTGTTTAGGCTCATAAAAAAGAAAATTCTTATTTTGGTAAGATACATAGCATTTCGCAGGAAATTTAACAAGGAAAGACACTTGTTGGCCTCAACGCCAAGAACTCCTTCCTACGCCTCTGGGTTCTCTGAGCAAGATCTAGAAATATTTGAACATTTGAGCCCCCAAATGTATCATTATATTTCAAAAATACAGGCGAAGAACAAATTCTCTATCACTTTCCAAGGCTAGACTTATCAACATGGTGGTTCTAACTGTTACTACCTCAAGGGAACTTTCCAAGTATGAGGACAAATTCATATCTCCCACATTATCTACAGGCAATTCTACTGGAGTAGATTCAGGTAATAAGCTCTAACAATTGGAGGTAAGTTTTCTGGTGGAATGGCTAAAGTCTCACGAAAATATTTTCTCGCCATCTCAACTGGTGAGATGACGGAACATTTAGGAAAATTCAGAAGTCTTAAATTATTCCTTCTCAATTGATTTTCAAAGTTCTCCATCTTACAGGAAATAAATGATTTTTCTTTAACCATTTCCAATTGTACAGTTTTCATCTCTTTTAAGTCTTCTTCTTGTTTCTCCAACTTTCTATTTAAATTAGATAGTTGTACCCCTTGTTGCTCTACTTTTGAATAGACAGTTCCATAGTCAATTTTTAGAGTTGAAAGGCTCAGTTTAAGGTTGGCGTCCATGATGGATATAACCTGCCAGAGCATTTCCATTTCAATTTTATCTGGCCTTTTTAACTCCCCACCCAAAGCACTTCTCACCTCTCCTTCTACGGTGCTGGGGAAATGCTGGTAAATATCACCAACTCCTTCTTCCTCCACTGCTGAAGCGTAGTCTTCCCTCATAGGGCAGCTGAGCCCCAGCGTATCCCTGCACCAATTCACTTCCCGGTTGGGGAGGGACAGATCTCTGTTTTTAGTTTGGTCTTTAGTACTCAACCAAAAGCAGCCATTGGGATATAGGGAGGGCGAGCGTTTGTGGTAGACTGGCCACAGAGACATTCCTGCAGAGCAGTGGGTCCCAGATACACAATGTTTGGTGAGCCCTTCAAAGCCCACCTAAAATCTACTGGACCCAACTGAACACCACATCAATAGCCGTTATGCCTGCTGGTGTCATCTATATGTAGGTACAGTGGGATTAGGGTGGGCTCACATATTCCACCATAAGTGTGGTAGTTAGAGTGGGGGATGGGCTTAACTCCCCTCTCTGTGGTTCATAATAGCCACCAGGCTATTTCAAGAACTGTCCATAACATCTACAGTTGTCTATGTACTGTTTCATTTACATCTTTGGGGGAAGGGGGGAGAGGGTCAGTGACCACTGGGGGAGTGTTGGGGTCATGCTTAAATCCGTCCAGTGGTCATCTGCACCATTTGGGCACCTTTGTGGTACTTATTTGTTGTTAAAACAAGTCTAGCTCCAAACGGCCAAACAGTGCCCTGTACATTTTCTAAAATGTTAAATAATTGCAGAAAAACATCCAAATGATCAGCCTGCTCTATTCCCACCCAAACCACACCTCCTACATACCCCCTTGAGATTTAGATACACTGCAGATGAATATCAAAGAAACCCATCTACAAAATGGGTTTCAAAAATAGCGAATTGGAAAAGTTTGGCAAGAAAGACATCCATCTGCCCCTTTAGGCCACTTTTTGGAGATTTTTCGCTTTTGAAAATGAACCCATAGGCACCTACGAATCTTTATAAAACTGCCCCACAAAAGCTGCAGAAATGATGGCTGTAATAAAGCAGCAGACATTTACAACAGCGTAGGAGCTGTACTGTACACATAAACAGTGATTTTTTTTTTGTTTCATTAATCTTTATTAACAGTTTAATTTTTCTTACATCCTTTGACTTATAGAACACATTCATCAATTTACTTCAAGCTACCAATGAACATCTACATGGAGCATACATAAATCATGTCTCAGCCCATGATCCACTCAAAACCTGTCCCAAAATATCTATACCCAAGGTACATTTAAGTGCATGTATTCTTGTACAACGGAGGCGGGGAGGGTCTTTAAAAAAATAAATAAATAAATAAAAAATAAGCAACATTGTACACACTTGTATTAAAATATACATATAAAAAAGCCTTTAAGTTTTGAGCTTCAATTTTTCTTGATCTTTTGATAGATCACCCATCACACTTGCATCTCTGTGGCTTACAAATAGTATTAATGACTTAGAAAAGGAAGCTACAATTACTACATAATTAGGAAAGATAGAGAGAGTGCAGATCCCCTCCTAGACAAACTCACCTAGTGAGGATTTGGCAGGATATAAGACCACATATACTGTAACATAATATAATCATGCAGGAATAGTTCTTAATACTATTTTAGCTTCCACTATAGACATGTGATAGCCTCCCTCCCCCAACACACAGATTTTGTGACTCATATCATCTTCACTCCCCCTTCTCCCATCCTTCTGGCATTACCACTGGAAGTTATCATGGTTAGAAGTTGTGGATCGAGAATGAGAGAGGAAAGGGGAGGCCAATTGAGCCACTGATTTGGGGATGAGAGGGACAAAGAGGAGTTCTGCTCTTCTAAGCACATTAGGTAATTTGGAGACGGAAATTTGCCAGGGATGCTGTTTCCAAATCAAGGATGTCTAGAAGCCTTAACTGACAATCCAAACACAATATTATAGCTAAAAAAACATCACTCTTTGCTAAGAGATTCAACCCTATTTCTGTGTTTGAACATCTCAGGTTATTGACTAGAAAATGAAGTGTGAATGGGGAGAGATGCCAACAGAACATAAGCTGTAAAAAGGTACCGTTTCTTAAACAAGAACCAAGGAACTAGCTATGATCCCTCCTGGTCCAGAGACTGGTGAGTGTTGAGCAGGCCCTGCTCCAAAATTCTCCATTAGATCCCCATTTCCATAGAAACAACCCCCTCTCCCCGCACACAAATTCCAACTTTCTCCTACTCTCAAAGTCTTGGAGATAATTAGTATCTGTCGCCATGGCAATCCTGGGAGGGTGGGTGGTCAGCAGAATGTGGAAGGAGGGAGAGAAGCTGCGAGCACAGTTGATGGAGAGATATTGGGAGCAGCAGGAAAGAAGGCTGGGGTGAGAGGAAAAGGAGCTCAAATGGAAGGTGTCACTAAGAACTGGTACATTTTATTAACCAGAGAGATTAGGCAACTCTCTTTCTAATTATCAGTCTAATTAGCTTTGGCATACATTCAGGGATCAAGTTAAAATCACAACACTTCGTAAAAGGACTTTCTCTTCTAGAGATACACATTATACAGACCCTGTGCTGGCATGTTACCACACCAAGACGAAATGGTCTCTGTTTCCCGCAGGAGTCGACCAGCAGCAATCAAGAGGAATGACCAGGATGAAGGAGCAGCTCTGCCCCCTCCCCCATAACCTGCAGAAATCACATTTTCTCACATACATCAGACTTTGTCTAAAGCACCAGAGACTGAGATAATCCCAGATCCGTAGGAGAAGCAAATTAGAAAAAGTCATGGACTTGATAACTGTGTTTCTGTGATTCAACCGGGTATTTCTCTGTCCCTAGTGAGCTCACGGAGGGTTAAGTGACTTGCCCAAGATCTCAAAGAGCTGCAGTGGGAATCAAGTCCAGTTGCTCAGCCCACTGCACTGCATCTCCTACAGAGGACACCTACTGAATCGGAAAGAAGAGTGACCTTTAACATTATGGTGAGACATTGGGTTGCTGAGACACTGGTGTTCTTTGGAGACCATTGTGCCAAGTGTCTGCTGCCGAAATGTACAGAGCAGAGTAACCTCCTCAGTCAGAAAGGTCTTTCTCAGGTCAACCCCAATTGCAGTGTCTTCAGTTTTCCTTCAAGCTAAAAGAGAAATCTCCAGAGCAGCAAAAGAGACTGTAGAACATACATCATTTTTGTAGACCTAATAAATGTTTTTTCTAGCAGTAAAAATTCCTCTTTGGAAAGTTGTTTCCTTAGAACACTGTCACCCTGATGACCACAACTGCCTCTAGTATCCTCTCTGGACATTCAGTGATGTGACTGTTGCTTATTGCTGGCTCTAATTCATGTGTTCTAGTTCGGGGAAAGGACTGACATTGGGGAGGTGCTGGAGAGAGCCTCTTGGATGGATTTTTCTGCCACTGCGGTGCAGAGGTATACAGTATTATTCTGACATCCAGATATGTCCAGGTGATGCCTCAGTCCCAGGGCCACCATTATCATCGGGAAGAAGAGTTGCAGGAGACAAGTGCATTAGCAGAACTGTTTATGTAGAGGGGAATCACTAGGACCCCTGTAGATGAGATAGATAATGATAGGGCCAGTCTTTCATTAGCTCCCAGTTAAGGCAAGGATCCATTTCAAGTGACTGGTGGTTTAGCTCCTGACTACTGTCAAGATATGATTAGTTCTTAAATAATTTCAAGAAATTTAAGATCATCAAGGGAAACCAGGATGACAATTCCTTCAGTTTCAACTTATCGAAAAATGATTACACATCAACACTTATTAAGTGCCATGTGAAATCAGGGACATTAAATGCCATACAGTGAGAGATTGGAGAAACTGGGCCTCTTCTTCCTTGAAAAGAGGAGACTGAGAGGGGACATGATCGAAACGTTCAAAATAATGAAGGGAATAGACTTAGTAGATAAAGACAGGTTGTTCACCCTCTCCAAGGTAGAGAGAACGAGAGGGCACTCTCTAAAGTTGAAAGGGGATAGATTCCGTACAAATGTAAGGAAGTTCTTCTTCACCCAGAGAGTGGTAGAAATCTGGAACGCTCTTCCGGAGGCTGCTATAGGGGAAAACACCCTCCAGGGATTCAAGACAAAGTTGGACAAGTTCCTGCTGAACCAGAGCGTACACAGGTAAGGCTAGTCTCAGTTAGGGCACTGGTCTTTGACCTAAGGGCCGCCGCATGAGCAGACTACTGTGCACGATGAACCACTGGTCTGACCCAGCAGTGGCAATTCTTATGTTCTTAACTTTTAACTGCTTTCCTGAAGGAAATATATCTTTTTTCAATACATCTATTATAAGTAGCTGCATCCATCCTACTTGTTTCACATATTCTCTGATAATCTATGAAAAAAGGCATTTTGTATTTGATCCATACTTATTGTAATCTGTCTTGAGCTGATTTGTTAAGCAGAATGAAAATGTTCTGGTTAGATTAGATAAGACAGGACATAAATGCAATAAAGGGGGTCAAGGGTCATGGACTTGATATACCACCTTTCTATGGTACAACCAAAGTGGTTTGCATTTATTATATGCAGGGGGTCACCTGCCTGAAGCTGACCCAGAAGCCTTCACTCTGACGTAACAAGGTATTTCCACCTGGGTGGAACGTGGAAGAGAGAAGGCTCCAAGGTCAGCATCTGAGATAGCATGGACTGGTTATTTTCAGCAACGTTAGCCAGTCAAGTGTTTCTGAAAATTAGCATTTAGCACTGGAGAAGCAATTTCAACCAGACAGGAGTTGTTTCTGGCCAGTTAAATCACTTTCAGTATCAACCTCCCAGTTTCTATATATTCTTCTAGATCCTAGTCTACTTTAATATTACTAACAGGAAAAGAGTTCATAGTCATGTTTGCTAAAGAATATTGTTTAACAAAAGAGAGTACGACTGGCTATGGTGCAATTAAGAATGATTGGTGTAAGAGATTATCTGAAACTAAGCAGTTATTTTGCTGCAATTACAATCACCCAACATAGACTACCATGGTAGCAGAGTAGCAGAGATGATGGAAGATCCTAACCTGACTTCCGCATGGTCTATGGAGGAACTGGTTTTAGTATCTCCTTCTTCCTCCTCCTTAGCCCTAGATAAAGATCTTGCAATCTCTTAGGGCAGGTTGTTTAGTCTATTTGGCACAACAGGTCTGAAATTGGCATTGACCTTAAGTAGAAGGTGAGTTCTCTGAGTATGCAGACAAGGTTGGATTCATTTCCTTAGCAGCAGGATGCCAAGAAGCTACAAGAAGAGAGAAGCTTGAATTTATAATGAACTGTATAAATGATACAACGAGTCAAGGGTGACTGTTTGTGGCATGTGGGCAAGTATTGTATGTGAGGGTGAGGTGGATTGTTTTTGATGTGTATTTTATGTAGGACAAGGCAGTTAAGGCAAGTTTGTGCTTGCGTGTACTGTATGTGTTTTGTAATGTGTGTTTCTTACTATGTATGTGTTTTTGGAACCCCCTTTGTATAAAGCGAGATATAAATAAAAACCATAAACTGCTCCTAGTCTCATGCAGACACTTACTAAACACCACTTATAAGTTGCAGATAACACATTTCTTATCTCTTCTTTGCTCCTCAGTAAACAGCAGAATCAGTGGCTTAAAAGAATCTCTTTCTGACCTTTACAACATAATTTTCCGTTATTTACAGAGCTTTACATTTCACCTCTGATCTTTCCCTGTAGCTTTTCCCAATTCCATCTTCTCAAAAAAAAACTCACCACAGTTTTGTTTTTAAAGTTCCCATAATTGATTGTAAAATTAATTTGTGTCGAATATGTCTGGGGACATATAAGATTCAATGCGAAGAGTATATTGGAGGTGTTAAATTTACACACTCTGGGTAAAAATTTGATTGAGAACTCTCACAGAAGACTTTTCATTCTAAGTTGAGTGCTGTTTGGTGAATCTACAAATGAAGCATACTCATAGAAATACGATTGAACCAGGGCTCTATCTACAAACATATTAAGGCTACGAAAGAACCATCGGAAGAGAGCATCAAGTTCTTCCACTCATTGACATAACAACAACTTCTAACAAATCATTCATCAGATTATAGTGTATCTACAATGAAATGGATTTTTAATTCAATATTTATATTGTAGCTAAAATATTTCAAAGCATCTTAACTCCACTTGATGATCACATAATGTTCAAAATCTGGACGATCAGTGTCTTCCCTCTGACATTAGTGTATTTCAGGAAATAACCTTAATCTTCACCAACTCACAATATAACAAAATATTTCTGTTCTTGTCATTGGAATTTTCATTCACAACTGCAAGTAAAGAAAATGGTGCTATGGGAGTCGAATCCCCACACTCAGACAGTCACATACCAACCTCATCCATTCTAGCTCGTCATTTAATTCCTGGTCACAATAATGAAGTTGGAAATCTCTGTCTCTACCATGGGGTTTAATGATTTTCCAGGAAATGTTGGATATTGATTGTATGGTTGAGCCTCATCTGTTCTCAATAGGTTGAATGAACACAAGAACCTAAGTTGAATTAAACATTTGGTCCTACCAATCTACAAGGTAGACCATGGGCAGACAGACTACGTAAGAAGAGTCGTATGTGATTTAAAACTTGGATTAAAGCTCATAGCTTATTATTGGTGACTTCAAGAGTTGAGTCACAGCAAGAGCACCTTTCATATCCTCTATGTGTACCAGTCTCAATAGTTAGAACATTCTTGCAGGTGAATAATTCCCCAATATTTATCCCTCACTGGAACAACATCTGTGGAAGCTCTTGAAAGAAAACCAAAACCAGAGAAAACATGATAACATTTGTGCAACAGTTAAACCTCAAATCCAATCCCCAACATACAGGACAGTTGTATGTCTGCCTTAGGGGAAAGGTGCTGGAGATGAAGGGGAAGAGCCTTTTACTAAGATGTGGTAGCCATCACTCCTTAGTAAAAGAACCCGTTAGTTTTATAGACCGGATCATCAACCAAATGGAGCTCGACTCGGTTAACAATAAATGAGAACATAATACAGAAGAGCGAAAGACAGGAAATCTAAATTTAAAAAACTGGTTAATTTTCAAAATGAAGCTACTAAGTAATAGATTTAAAACAAACTGGACACAATATTTCTTCACTCATTGCCAGAAAATGTGGTGAAAGCAGCTAGCTTAGCAGGGTTTGAAAAAAGTTTGAAAGTCCATAACCCATTATTAATTTGGACTTGGGAGAATCCACTGCATAGTTCAGGGCTAAGCAGCATAAAATCTGTTTTACTCTTTGCCAGTTACTTGTGGCCTAGACTGGGTACTGTTGGGAACAGGATACTGGGCTTGATGGACCTTCAGTCTCTTCCAGTCTGGCAACTCTTCTCTCATCATCCTCTTCCGTATAGTTCCTTCCGTGTTTCAAAGCCATGAAACTAATCTCACTGGACCATAGGGAGTGATTTTTCATTTCTCTTACCAAGGGGAACTGCGTTTTCTCTCCCTCCCCCCTCAATTCCTACCCTGCTGCTGGATTTGTCTCACTTCCATCTCCCTCTTTTTAAAGCTGACTTTTGTCCTGAAGTTAAAGTTTAAGCCAGACATATGAAGCCCCCAGAGAGAGAGAGAGAGAGTGTGAAAGATGGGGGATTTAGGAGAGAGGCAGAGATCCCTGTATCCTAGGTATAAAGTAACCACCCAGGATGGAGCAGAGCTCCTTTACCATCCTGACTAAATACCAAGGAGGATTTCTGTAGGGTGGGGCTGGGGTGACTGGTGAAGCAGTGTATTTAATCATTCAACAAACTATCTAATGTACCTGGGGCAATGGGGGGATTAAGTGACTTGCCCAGGGTCACAAGGAGCAGCGTGGGATTGAACCCACAACCCCAGGGTGCTGAGGCTGTAGCTTTAACCACTGCACCACTCTAGGAACTCAAATGTAGCAAAAGTGAGCCAAGTCCAGGACAATGAAGCCATTGTGACATCACTGATGAGGTTGGCTCTGATTGGTGGAATGAGGCATTATGACATCACAATACCAGTTCTGGTCATCAGAGGCTGAAACTTTTCACACTATTTATTCCATTTTCTATATCATTTTCCCAGGGGAGCTCAGAACGGGTTACTTGAATTTACTTGTCCAGGGTCACAAGGAGCAACATGGGTTTGAACCTACAACCTCAGGGTGCTTTAACCACAGCTCATCAAGATCTATTGAACATTTCCACTGTCTTTTTATTTGTGTTTGAAGATGTGGAGACTTGTCGCTTTAACCACTGCGCCACACTCTGAGAAAAGAAACCAGGCCTAGAGAGAATTTAAGGAAGGAGGAAAGTCGAAAGCGAGTGAGAGAAGGCTCTTACTCCCCGTAACCCTATCTCTTCCTTCTCCACACTGGTCCTCCCCCATGGCCCTATTTATCCTCCCCTTGGTTCTGTGGCTCCCTTGAGCGTTACCAAATTCTTTACTGTCATTCACCTTGCCTTCTTAAGATATTTTCTCTGGTCATTAATCAATAGAAGAATGCAGTCATAGATTTTCTTGCCATGTACAGCCATTTCCAACACAGAAGAGAAAGGGGAATGAATAGTTTCTGTCACTTTTGCGAGAGCCTTGGAGACAGCCATGTCACATCAAACCGCAGGCCCAGTTCCAGGACTCCTGGGTAAAGGAAAGAGGAAAACAGGGACGAAGCAGCTGAAACTGTACAGAAGCTGCCCTGGTCCTTCAGCATCAGTCACATAACAGGAACATTTGGTTTTCCCATCTAAGCATCTTGCTGGAATATACGTACTTTTCATGCCTTACCAGGCAGATTCTCGTTATTATGCCATAGTAAATATAAGTTTATTATCTCCTTTTACAAAAATATCCAGTTCTTCTGCTCAGAGTCCAAGATAGATTAAAAATTATAGCTACTCTAAGCCTACAAAAACATTAAATGGTAGAATCTTTGAGCCTCAGCCCCACCGCGTCAAATATCTTTCATAGCGGTGGTAATTTCCTGATCAGCTCATATTACCACTTAAAGCTCACCGCTATGAAAGATATTTGACGTGGTGGGGCTGAGGCTCAAGGATTCTACTATTTAATGCTTTTGTAGGCTTATAATTTTTAATATAGCAAATATAAGAATAGCCTTACTGGATCAGAACCATAAAAAAGTTCTTGGATTTGGCTTCTTCTTATTGTAATATTATCTATTTGGGGGTCATAGAAGAAAACAGAACCTGTACGTTTGGTCACGTGAGTCCACTGGTTTCCTTTTGAAGCCAGAGTCATCTTTAAGGTCTCCTTTTACAAAGCTGCGCTAAGGCCTTAACGCACGGAATAGCACACGCTAGCTGCTACCGCCTCCTTTTGAGCAGTCCAGTTAAAAACGCTAACGCACCTTTGGTTGCATTTGTTTTAAAGCACTCTTTGGTTTAAAACAGGGATTTCAAAGTCCAAGTTTCATTAGGATTTTATATACCGCCTATCAAGGTTATCTAAGCGGTTTTTACAATCAGGTACTCAAGGATTTTCCCTCTCTGTCCCGGTGGGCTCACAATCTATCTAACATACCTGGGGCTATGGAGAATTAAGTGACTTGCCCAGGGTCACAAGGAGCAGTGCGGGGTTTGAACCCACAACCCCAGGGTGCTGAGGTTGTAGATCCAACCACTGCGCCACACACTCCTCAGGTTGTCAGGATTTCCCCAATGAATATGCATTGAAAGCACATAGATCTCCTGCATATTCATTGGGGAAATCCTGAAAGCCCAACTGGATTGCGGCCCTCAAGGAGGGACTTTGAGACCCCGGGTTTAATACCTCCCAATTCTGGTATGTTTATGCATCCTACTCCAAAAGAGTTCTTGGACTGCTCAAACACAATCCTATTATGCATTTAGAAAGTCAATGAAAACTTACCTGTTTGAAAGATTTGTATATTAATTTTATAGTTATATTCTCTGATTTTATATTTTTATTGAAACATATTCTAATGTAACAATTGTCTTGATGTAAACCGCCCAGAACTATTGGTGGGCGGCATATAAAAAATACAATTATTATTATTATTATCCGTCTTCATGGAGGACAATCCAAGTCACAAGTTCCTGGCAAAAACCCAAACAGTAGCGGCATTCCGTGCCACCGATCCAGGGCAAGCAGTGGCTTCCCCCATATCTGTCTCAACAGCAGACTATGGACTTTTCCTCCAGGAACTGGTCCAAACCTTTTTTTAAAACCAGCTACATTAGCCACCCTCACCACATTCCAGAGCTTAACTATTCTCAAAGTGAAAAAATATTTCCTCCTATTGGAAAGGAGGGACAGGGGAGATATGATTCAGCCATTCAAACACTTGAAAGGTATTAACATAAAACAAAATATTTTCCAGAGAAAGGAAAATTTGAGGTTGAGGGATGGTGGTAGACTCAAGAGTAATGATAAGAAATTCTTCTCTACGGAGAAGGTGGGTGATGCCTGGAATACGCTCCTGAGGGAGGTGGTGGAGAGGAAAATGGTGACAGAGTTAAAAAAGCATGGGATGAACACAGAGGATCTCGAATCAGAAAATAATGGTATATATTGAAAAACTGGGCAGGCTTGAACAGTCTGTGTCCATTATAGGGCCATTCGGTTGAGGATGGGAAGGACTTCGACAGCTGAATGATTTAAATGGGCTGGAGTGAGCTTTTTTCAGAGACGCCAGTAGATGGAACCTAAGCCAGTACCGGGCAGAGCTCTGGGTTTCTGGACCAGAAATATCTAAGAAAAAGGACAATTTAAATGAATTCATTCATTTATAGAGAGTGTATGATTGGACAGACTGGATTGCTCATGTGGGTCTTTATCTGCCATCATTTACTCTGTAACTTCATCGAGTGTCTTTGTAAATCTTGATGCAGTAAAAAATTGATCCACTTGTACCCATTCTACACTACTCAGGATTTTGTAGACTTCAATCATATCTCCACAGAGATCTGTACTGGGACCAGCACTTTTTAACATATTTATAAATGATCTGGAAATGAGAAAGTCAATTTGCAGAAGACACAAAACTGTTCAAAGTTCTTAAATCACATGAGGACTGCGTGAAATTGCAGTAGGACCTCGCGAGGTCGAAAGATGAAATTTCATGTGGACAAGTGCAAAGTGAGAAAAATTATAGCTCCGTATTGCCAGATTCCATGTTAGCCATCACTACTGGACCAACTCCATCCGGTTAATATTTTTTGAAGGTGTCTTTTTCCAGCTTCAGATCATGACGCCCTGCTCTTGAATTTCCTTTCTTGGGGGGGGGGGGGGGGGGGATTTCACCTGTTTGGTTCCTATCCAGCCCTTCCCCTCTTTTCTCTACTGAGTATTTTGGCCCTGTATCATCGTTCAGCCTCGCTGTCATCCATTCGCACCATGTTTTTCCAAGGCAGCACCATCAGAGATGAGTGCAGAATGCCAGGATTGGAGGGGGGGGGGTGTCTCAGTAGTGACCTATAACCTTATTCAAGAGCTATATTACTTCCTGTATAGTCTCCCCATGCAGCTTGCTGGAGTTGCTCCAGCCACTTGGACAGTGTGAGGTGGTCACTCATAAATCTGTTTCTTGACCTTTTAATTGATAAGTGGCATTATTGCATCTCAAACGTAGGCTTTTATGGGTTTTGCACTGCTCTTTTTCCAAATTCTTAGGTCCTTTTCATTTTTAATTAGAGACGTTTTGTATCCCTAGAGACCAGCTCATTTTCCCCTGAAGTCCCTCATAAACATACTGAAATGAACTGGTCCTGATTTCTTTTTTTAATGATTCTTCTCCTCCATATCCTCCTAAATGTTGTGGTCTAAGGAAGAGTTAATTAATTTCCATAAGTAATGTTTTGTGATTAGTTATGATAAATATTTGTATCTCTCTTTTTCTGTGACTTGTTATAATGTTTTTAATATTTGGTAATTGATGTCATCTTTACTTCTAGGGTCGGGGTGGGAATAGGGGGATGATAGTTATTTGAATTGCATTTTTTGTTTAATTCATTACAATGTTATAATTAAAAATAATGGGGGGAGAGAGGTGAAGGGGGGAAGGAAATAAAACTAAAGAAGGGGAAAAAAGAGTTTCTGAGCCCCAAAGGTCACTTTGCTTCTCCTCCACTCTTAAGCTCAGCTGTCCATCTACTCACCTGCAGTAGGTGTGTAACAGTGTTAAAAGCCCCTGTGACCCTCAGCTCCACTGCCCTGCCCCCTGCCCAGTGGTTAAAGCAATGAGGGAAGGGAAGCAGAAGTCCAAACCAAAGCTCTTTGGGGAAGGAACCTGGTCATCTTCCAGGAAAAAGCTTCAAGCCTGTAATAACAAGCTATTGAGTCCTAATCAAACTGGTCACATTGGAAGACATTTGGATGACAACATTGAGCCCAGGAAGCCCCAACTGGTCAGTCCAGTCCGCGATTTCTCTTCAGTCTCTGGCTTTTCTGCTTCTTCCCTGGAGTCCAGCTTCGGTGACCGGCTGAATCCGTGCAAAACTTGGCAAGAAAAGGTGCACTCGAGGGCCTGAAAGAGCCGATTCCGGCCACAATCCAGTTCCGATGCTGCTGCAGCCCAAGTTCGCTCCAGGTGGGCTGCGAATCCAGTCCAGGCTCTGCTGCCGATCCGAGCAGCAGCTCCGTCCCTGCAGCTCTTTCTCCAGCAGCCCCCCAGATCCGTGATGGCTGTGGACCGAGCAAAGCCGGGCCGGGGCAACTGATCCGGATCGAAAGCCGAGCTCAGGCGCGTCTGGAGCGGGAGCTGAAGCTGAAGCCCCGGGGCTACGATGTGCCGCCCGGGCTGAGCGCTGCCATGGGCTCATGGGGGCAGGGACCGGACGGGGGAGTCCCGCATCTGCTGCTGGTCGCTGGGCTCTTGGGCTGGCTGCTGTATCCTTCCGGTGAGTCTGTTGTGTCCTTACCGTGTGGGGTCCCGTTTGAGCTGTGCCGCTCCCCAGTCCAGAATCTGCTCTTGGTGGTTGGGAGATTGTGCTTTGGGGTGTCCTAGATAGGATTGGGCAATTTTGTGCTCTGGGGATGTCTTCTCCTGGACAGGGATTGAATAATTTGTGTTTTTGGGGTGTCCTGGACAGGGATTGGTCAATTTTGTGCTCTTGGGGTGTCTTTTCCTGGGCAGGGATTGAATAATTTGTGTTTTGGGGTGTCCTGGACAGGGATTGAATAATTTGTGTTTTGGGGTGTCCTGGTCAGGGATTGAGTGACTTGTGCTTTGGGGATGGCTTCTCCTGGGCAGGGATTGAGTAATTTGTGTTTTGGGGTGTCCTGGACAGGGATTGAGTGACTTGTGCTTTGGGGGTGGCTTCTCCTGGGCAGGGATTGAGTAATTTGTGTTTTTGGGGTGTCCTGGACAGGGATTGAGTAATTTGTGCTTTGGGGTGTCCTAGATAGGATTGGGCAATTTTGTGCTCTGGGGATGTCTTCTCCTGGACAGGGATTGAATAATTTGTGTTTTTGGGGTGTCCTGGACAGGGATTGGTCAATTTTGTGCTCTGGGGGTGTCTTTTCCTGGGCAGGGATTGAGTAATTTGTGTTTTGGGGTGTCCTGGACAGGGATTGGTCAATTTTGTGCTCTGGGGGTGTCTTTTCCTGGGCAGGGATTGAATAATTTGTGTTTTGGGGTGTCCTGGACAGGGATTGAGTGACTTATGCTTTGGGGGTAGCTTCTCCTAGTCAGGGATTGAATAATTTGTGTTTTTGGGGTGCCCTGGATAGGGATTGGATAATTTTGTGCTTTGGGGTGGCTTCTCCTAGGTGGGGATTGGGTAATTGTGCTTTTGAGTGTCCTGGGCAGGGATTGGGTAATTTATGTGAGGTGAAGGGGGGTGGGGGGTAGGATGTCCTCTCCTGAGCAGGAATTGGGTAATTCTGCTTTGGGATGTCCTGTCTTGGTTGGAGGTTGGGGTAACTGCTCTGGATATTCTTCTTTTGATTCCTTTGTCTCAGATTCAGGAACCTTTCTTGACATGAAGGTTCATTTTCAAAGGGCTGAACATCATAAAAAGTGCTCTTCTGAAACTGCTCACTACTGTCTCTGGGTAACTGGAACAAAGACTCTGGTTTTCCAAAAATGCCCCAAAGATAGGATTCCCTCTCAGCTTTAGAAATATATTTCTCTTTTTCTCTTCGTATTCTGCCGGTTTTGCTCTATTGCCTTCTTGGGGTTTCTGTTATGGTCACTTCTCTGATTGTGTGTTTTGGTGCCACTTCCCTTGCCAGAGTTTGCTCAGTGTCTTTATTTGCAAGTATGCTCCCACTTGCTAATGGATGAGGTATATGGATGTCTTTGCTACTGAGCTGAGATCAGAATTGAAATCTGCTATTTTTCTACAGTGTCCTCATTCTGCTCTTTATCCATCTTTTGGAGAGTTCCTTTGGTGGTGGTGTGCCTTTTTTTTTTTTTTTTTTTTGGAGGAATGGATTTACTTTTCACAATTTTGCATCTAAATTCTCGAATAATATTTCTGCATTTTTTTTCGTTATCTGGGTGTGATCTTTGATAGCAGTTCTCTGGCTGCTGAAAGTGGTTGGATTTAAAATTTTTATTGCAGATTTGCTTTGCTACATTGGGATTCTATAAAGGAAAGCGGATGTTTATGTCCCTTCGTAGAAGAGGCACTGAATAGGCTCCTTGGCACCTAAAAATAAGTACCTCTTGGGTCTGTAAAATCACTGGGATCCTTGGTGTGGGATCTCACCTGGGATCCACTGGAGAAAAGTCCTATTCAGGGTTGGTTCTTTTCTTTCTTTCTTTCTGCCTCTCCCTGGGAATCAAAAAAGTCTCTTTAACATTCATTCTTGTTGACAGGTATCTTTTGTACTTTAAACCATGAATGGTTTGTTTCTTCCAGAGATTCTCTTACCCATGTGCTCTACAGTTATGCCAGGGTGCTTTTTTCAACGGCTCGGAGGAACAGCATTGCAATATTAAGCGATGGCAGTTCTCAAGTGCTTTCGTTTGGAAGTCTGAGAGATGAAATAGTTAAGAGAATATGGAGGGAGATTGGCGTCTGTTCTATTTATTGTGCTGGAAGATGATGTATTCTAATATGTAGCTTGTCCCATTGTAGCACTAGTGAGGATAATGTGGACTTCTGAACTTTCCGCTAGATGTACATCACGCCAGGCAGCTTTTCAAGATTTATCCCAGTGAATACGCTTGATATACAGTAGCTTTGCCTACAGTTGTGTCTACAATGCATGTGTATCTTATGTGTATTCATTGTGGAAACCCCAATCTTGAGGATTGACAGCACCGCCCTAGGTGAACTTTCAGCTATGCACCACCTAGGGGCAGCCTAAAACCCTTTTCCCTTGTGTCTCCTCTCTCCCCTATCTCTCAAATATCCTCCATCCCCCCCCCCCATCCCTCCTCCCTATCTCCCTCAGAGTGGCACAACTTGGTAGGAGTCACCAGTTGGCCTCTCTAAACAAGGCATCTATTCATGCACAAGGCCTGCAGGGCCCTTCCCTGTTCAATCTTCCTTTCTTAAAGGAGGTGGAACTTGGCAGGCCTTGACCCACAGAGGTGATCAAGGTCCACACTGGCTACCCTGATCTTTCTGTAGAGACGCTGATTGTCGTGCCAGTGTTACCTCCTAAATTGCACCACTCTAGGCAGACATCTACTCTGCCAAGGGATGAGGCAACCCCCGATGCGGATCAGGACCAGAAGGGATTCTCCTGGGTGGTCAGAAGAACCAGTTCTAGGGATGGAACTGGATTTGCCCCAGGAGACAGGATAGAAGGAGTTGGTACCAATGGACTGTGTAAAGTCTAGGAGCAGTGACAGTAGGTTCTACGGACAGAACAGGGCCTGTGCTAGCTAATACCTGGCTTAAACCTGGGTCAGTACTAACAGCTATTAGGCAGCACATGAAGTACCTGCTAGCACTCAGCATCTGCTTTTAATCTTCACAGTTAAGGGGTTTATCAAGGCGTGGATCTTCTCCACAGATTAGCAATTAGCAGGCATGACCTTCCGTAACGAACCTGGTGATTAAATTAATGAGGAAAAATTGAATGCAGGCGGGCAAATAAAAATAAAAAAAATTACAGCCCAGCAGGGAAGTTTGTCAGAGCTGTCAGAGCCTGCAGCCGCACCCGACTAGCCCAAATTAGACGGAGGCTAATTAATATGCAAATAAAAGTATTCAAACTCTTTTCTTCCCCATTTACATCTTGGATTGGCTTTGCAAGCACAGAGAAGGTATCCAGAGGGAAGGCTAGAGATATCTGCTGTGCTGCTTTGTCTAGGACTGAGGACTGACGTGCTTTGCAAGGTAGATTAATACCTTACAAGGCCAGCCTCTGACTCATAAAATACTTCCTGCAGGCCAATTTCTGTCCATGTGTGTCTGTCGTCTGCAGCTAATGTTAGGGAGCAGAATTTCAAAAGAGGCTCTTAGGTGCAATGCAAACAGCTTTCTGGACACGCGTGTCCTCTGCGGTTGCGGTCAGGAGATGGACAATAATAGATATTGCATTCAGTACAGGAAAGAGTGGCAAAGAAAAGAAGAAAACAGCCGAGGAGGATTACACCTGTGGAGCCGAACAATGGCAGGCTGCAAGCACATGTTCAACTGGAGATCTCAGCCTCTCTCTGCTGCTTCTGGGCATGGGGAGACATCCCCTCCCTATGTTTCCTACTGTGGCGAATTACTCACCAGGGAGCTTTGAAAATTGCAGCTTCTGGGGCTCTTTTTTACCTGCAGTTTGTCTGGAGCTACCTCTGCACTACTCATGTCCTCTGTAGTGGGAGGGGGAGTTAAATGTCCTGATTGAAAAGTGCTCTCCTTGGTTGTACCAAAAAGAGCCTGTGGGTGACTTGATAAACCCCTGGTGTTTTCATCCTGCTGCAAATGATTCTACATTTTTCACTTTTTGCCAACGGTATTCCAGAATTAATTCATTTTTCATCTCTGCTCTTTGTAACGGAGGCCAGTTTTCACTCCATTTAGGTTTCAGACCAGTTCTGCACCTTATTTCAAGGATGGTGTCTGAACACGGAATTAGCCTGTGTGGAGGTTTAATGCCGCAATAGTTTACGATCAGACATTTATAGATCAGATTAACCTATTTACATTGAATTATTGTTCCACAAGTGAAACAGAGCCTCTTTCTCCAGCTTGTACATGGGATACAGTCAAAGCTCTTATCATTGAACTAATAATTCCAGGAGGAGAAATGAGCAGAGAAAAATCCAAAATTGCATCAAAACTATTCATATCAGTCAACACTATAATTCCAAATCCGTAATAAGCTCAACAAAAGTGGAGAAGGAAGATCTTTTCACACACTTGGCCATCCGGCTCTATAGATAAGCCTTTAAGGGTCAAAAAAAACTCTGCAAAATACATAAAAAGGAGAGAAAAAGAAAAAAAGTTCCCAAGTTTTTAATAGCAGTTATCCCAATTAGATCCCATGGCACCTTTATTTCATATCAATCTCTTACATAAGTTTAGTGGTCTTGCCAAAAGTATTAGGATGCCAGTCACAGCATCCTTTATAACGTAATTGCCAACAGAGGTACCCTCTCTTTTGCCCAGACTGCTTCAGGAAATAAGTGCCATTTGAAATGATAGTGCTGGTTGATACGAGTGGCTTTCGATTTGATACGCATTCAAAGCCATCATTAAAGGACAGAAGAAAGATCTTCCCTAGTCAGAGTCGGAGAGAACTTTGCCAGCATAATCTGAGCAATTCCAACTCCTTCTTATTACACCTGCAGGAATGAAGACATCAATTGAACGGTTTAATGAGTCAGCAAGCGGAGAAAGAGAGAGATCATGGCACAGATTACTCAATACTGTTTTGATCATTGTAGGACTGGTAGAGCGCTTGGGCATTACATTACAACACATAAACATGCCCTTAAAGCAAATGATTGCAAAGTACTAGTTAAGAGCGTTGGATAGCATTAGGACTGATTGATATTCTCAGAAATGACTGACGATCAACTTAACAGACCACACCATAGACTAGTTAGGTTTTTGCCACTTCTTAAAATACAAGCTCCAGATGACTTTTTGGTGGATCCAATAAAACATTTGCTTCCTCTCTAATTCCAGAATTAATTTCCCTTTTCACATGTTTTCCTGACCAGGCATTCAAGAGAGAAATATTCTAGAACATTTATTGAACTTGGTCAGTTGCTTGAGGAGTTGCTAATAACAACGTTGACTGACATAGAAAAACAATTCGATTACATCAGCTGAGAATGTCTGTTCAAAGTATTAGCATGATTTGATGGTGGCTATTTATTTATTTACATTTATAAGTAAGAATTTTGGATTGTAATTCCTGGTTTAAGTTGTCAGTTAGTGGCCTGTGGTTTGACGGGTTCAGTCTAGAAAGGGAGAAAAACAAAGACTATCTTCTCTAACATGGATCTGGAACAACTTTTCTCAGCAAATCATCTAAAGAATGTCCTTACTGGACTGCTTTCACTATCAGAGCCAGGAACTCTTTGAAGAGCTCAGCTTGGAATCTTCTGGTCTAAGGTTAAGTGGGAGAAAACTGAAATTATGCCCTTAAATATCTATAGTACATAGGTCAATATGACTAAGTGACATGACTTTATAAGTCCGATTTGAACTGGTGTGTTTAAATGTGGGGCAAAGCAGATAATTGCACAAGAAAGGGTATCATCTCTTCCAGTCCTGATGGGGAGATTTGAATTCATAAAGATAGTACTTTGCACTACAAATTAACTTGATTTGGGGCATGATGTTGACCTTTCTAGCACACAGAACGTTTGTCAAGACCACTCTGGGAACAAGAATTTATCTTGATACGAAACGAGCCTCAGAAACAACAAGCAGAGAACAAAGCACTGCACGTGAAATTGAGCCATAAATGGCTCCTCTAACAGGGGAAAACAACCCAGTAAAAAACTCAAAAGGCAAAAACCTAATGAGAAAAACCTGTGCTCCCCCCACCGGTTGAGCAAAATATAAAGAAGAAAAACCCTCAGACCTTTCTGGTATGTCATTTTTCTCTAAATATGGACAGGAAGCCACCTAAATTCTCAGGAAGGGAAAAACACCCCCAAAATAAACCTGCCTAAGAATAAGGGAATTTTCAGCATTATCAGAAGGTCTTAGTTTCTTATGATTATTGGACGAGATAGTGCTTGCAACAGACTCTCTTGGAATCTAGATTGGTATCTCGTATACCTCTAGAATTATTGTCTGAAATGTTGGGCCAGAGACACAATGACAGATAAAGACCATATGGTCTATCCATTCTTCCCATCCATACATCTACTACTAAAATTCCTGACAAACCTACTGTTTGTCCTATGGTTTCTTGAATTCAATCTTTATCTCCGCTACCTCCGCCAGGAGGCTCTTTCATGCTTCCACCACCCTTTCTGTAAAGTGTTTCTTTAGGTTACTGCTGAATCTATCCCCCTTGCATGTGTTCAGCCGAGAGAGATCTTGCCTCATCAATTTGCTTGACTTCTTTGAAGGTGTGAATAAACATGTGGATAAAGGTGAGCCGGTTGATGTAAATAATATTTATAGGGAAAATGTAGAATTTGTCAAAGTGATTGGAATTAAAAGATATGAGATGCAGAAGAAGGTGAAGCAAATTAAGATGTGTGTTACTCCGGATCTATTAACAGTGTATTACAATGAGCCTGTTGAAGGCCATAGGTCAGGGGTTTGTAACGACTCACAGTGAACATAATGTTAGGCAAGAGAATGGAAAGAAATTTCTCCCTGAGGAAATGCTCCTGCAGCTTGTGGACCCATTCAGGTGCCTAAACTCCACACTCATTCAATGCCTCAGTCCAGCCCCTTTTCCATCAAGTGGGGCAGCTTTGAAAGTGATTGTTCCACAGTGGAATGGAGGAGTGGCCTAGTGGAAGTCAGGCTCAGATCTCACTGCTGACACCCCTTGTAACTTTGGGTAAGTTACTTTGCACTCCATTGTCCTGGGCAGGACTTTGAAACTTTCCCCCTCAATGCCATGAAACAAAGTCAGCATCACCCCTGCTCGTCCCTTTCATCCTACTCAGTGTAATGTACATGATGGCTATCTGAAGTATTTGTCAGCTTTTGTTGTCTTCCTATTTGGTGCAACACCATCCTAGATATGCCAGCATACAAGATCCCAAACTCAACATCCTGTACCCGTCATGTCACTGACACCAGAGCATCACAGTAGCTTAAACCTATATTGAGGGAGAAGGTGGGCTTATCATTCACCTAATTCATTCTGACACTCACCGCACCTGGCCCTTCATACCTTCTCACCCTCCCTCTCAAATGCACACTCGCCCCAGTCCTTCTCATCTTTCCCTCCTAGCTGCACATAACCCCTCACTCCCCTTCTCACCCTCCATCCCATTCTTTAATATACCTTTACCCCTCAGGCATCCTTTTTGTGTAGGTTTTTTTTTTTTGGGGGGGGGGTTAAACTAGTATAAATGTAGATAGAGACTTGAGTAGGAATAGATGTGTGGAGCTGTTAATTTGTCAGACACCTTGGCTGTTTGGAATTCAGAATACATTAACATTTTCACATGAAATGCTTCCAATTTTTCATGATTAAGAAGTATTTGTTTTAAAGAATGGTAATGATTTACATCAGCTGGCTGTAAAGAGGAGCCTGAGGGCTACAGGAGATGCTGGGAACAATGACACTGCCGGGGTCATTGCAAGGGCCGTTTGGCTGCGTGCAGGACGGTCACCCCCTTTGTATTAGCCTCATTTCATGTCCTATGCTCAGACCCTGACCCAGTATTCTTCTTTGCAGCCCCAGCTCTTTGGAATTCACTACCTCAGTACATCCGCATGAACCCTAATCCATGAAAACATGGTTATTTCATCAGGCGTCAGCTAAGTGATTGTGTTTGGCTGTTTCCCTTTTTAGACTGTACACTGCCTTGCTCTGTCCTGTACAGTTAAAGGCAATATAGAAAGTTATTTATAAATAAAATAAACGGGAGGAATGGGAGGTGCCTCATCTCTGGCACAGAACCAAAGGACTCAAAGCCACTAGCCTGGAAGTATCATGACTGGAGTGGCACAAGGAGAGGAGGGGGGGGGGGGGACCAGAAAAGTGAAGCACAGCTGTTCCAGGATGGGTCTGACCACAGTGGCCCAAAAAAGCAGATGCTCCCTCTCTCCCTCTCTCCTCCCCGTCCGCCTTTCCTCATACCTCTGCCTCTCTTGATCTCTTCCCATCTTCAACTTCCCCCCAGGCTTCACACTTCTGCTTCTCTTTCCCCTTTTCTTCTTCAGGTAGGATTACCAGATTTTATGTCAGTAAAATCCAGACCCCACAATTCTGGTAGTTTTGTTCTCTGTCCCTTTTTGAATAATCCCTACATCGTTTGCTTTTTTGACCGTTGAAAGTTTCAATGTATTATCCATGACATCAAGATCGTTTTCTTAGATGGTGACTCCTAATTGAAAACCCAGCATTTTGTAGATATAGTTGGGATTATTTTTCTTTATATGCATCACTTTGCACTTGCCTAGATTAAATTTTGTCTCACCAGATCTTCTTGCAAATCTTGGCAATCCTCTGCCATTTTAATTTGGTGTCATCTGCAAATTTGGGACCCTTTTTACAAAGCCGCAATAGCAAGTCCCCTCCTGCCAGTGATCATCAGGGGGTGGGTGGGTTTCCAGCAGGAGGGACTGGGCATCCATCCTGCTGGCGATCTTTGGAGGGGGCGGGGTGGTGGCAGCAGGGAGTGGGCATCCCTCCTGCTGGGGGAGGTCTCGGGGTATGGCGGCAGGACATTTGGGGGTCCTGGCAGGAGATAGGGGGCATCCCTCCTGCCGGTCACCTTTGCTGGGGAGATGGGTTCCCTGCTGCGGCCTCTAAACTGATTGTTTCAGGGAGATTCCCTTGCTGCGATCAGCTCAGCAGCCACGTCTATTTGAAATGTAGACCAGTGTTTTGCTGGCCTATATTTCAGGCTCCTATCATGACCCTAGGGAGCCATCTAAAGCCACCTAAGTTCAACTAAGGCCATTACTGGGCAGACTTGCACGGTCTGTGTTGGTGTATGGCCGTTTGGTGAAGGATGGGCAGAGGAGGGCTTCAATGGCTGGGAGGGTGTAGATGGGCTGGAGTAAGTCTTAACAGAGATTTTGGCAGTTGGAACCCAAGCACAGTACCGGGTAAAGCTTTGGATTCTTGCCCAGAAATAGCTAAGAAGAAAAATTAAAAAAAAATAAAATAAAAAATTTAAAATTGAATCAGGTTGGGCAGACTGGATGGACCATTCGGGTCTTTATATGCCGTCATCTACTATGTTACTATTTCCGGGCAAAACCATACCCACGCCTAGCCTTGGGCAAGCTTAAGTTACCCTACGCGCTTTCCTAGGCTTGTGAAAACACCTACAATGTAGGCTGCCTGCCTCAGGCTGTTGTTTGTGGGTTTTTTAAACATGCGTCCCGATTAGCTGGTTAAACTGCGGTAGGACACCTACCGCCTACAATCGGGATGCCGTTTATAGAATTTGCCCCTTAGAGCTTGCTGGTTCAAGTCCCACTGTAGCTTTTTTTCTTTCCTTTATCACCATTCAGTGGAGACCTGGTCAACATAAGAACATAAGAACATAAGAACATAAGAAGTTGCCTCCGCTGAGGCAGACCAGAGGTCCATCTCGCCCAGCGGTCCGCTCCCGCGGCGGCCCATCAGGCCCATTGCCTAAGCAATGGTCCCAGACTATCCCTATAACCTACCGCTACTCTTATCTGTACCCCTCAATTCCTTTATCCTCTAGGAACCTATCCAAACCTTCTTTGAAGCCTTGTAACGTGCTCCGGCCTATCACAGCCTCCGGAAGCGCGTTCCATGTGTCCACCACCCTCTGGGTGAAAAAGAACTTTCTGGCATTTGTTTTAAACCTGTCTCCTTTTAGTTTTTCCGAGTGCCCCCTTGTACTTGTGGTTCCCCGTAATCTGAAAAATCTGTCCCTGTCTACTTTTTCTATACCCTTCAGGATCTTGAAGGTTTCTATCATGTCTCCTCTAAGTCTCCGCTTTTCCAGGGAGAACAGCCCCAGCTTTTTCAGTCTGTCAGTATATGAGAGGTTTTCCATACCTCTTATCAGTTTAGTTGCTCTTCTCTGGACTCTCTCAAGTACCGCCATGTCCTTTTTGAGGTACGGCGACCAATATTGGACACAGTACTCCAGATGCGGTCGCACCATTGCACGATACAATGGCAGGATGACCTCCTTTGTCCTGGTCGTGATACCCTTCTTAATGATACCCAACATTTTGTTTGCTTTTCTTGAGGCTGTGGCGCACTGTGCCGACGCCTTCAAAGACGTGTCCACCATCACTCCCAGGTCTCTTTCAAGGTTACTTACCCCTAGCAGTGATCCTCCCATTTTGTAGCTGAACATCGGGTTCTTTTTCCCTACATGCATGACCTTGCATTTCCCTACATTAAAGTTCATTTGCCATTTTTTGGCCCATTCTTCTAGCGTCGTTAGGTCCCTTTGCAGATCTTCGCAGTCTTCCATGGTATCAACCCTGCGGTAGAGTTTGGTGTCATCCGCAAATTTAATAACTTCGCAATTTGTTCCTGCCTCCAGGTCATTAATAAATATATTGAACAGGAGCGGTCCCAGCACCGACCCCTGCGGAACTCCGCTCGTGACCCCATGCCAGTCCGAGTAATGGCCCTTCACTCCAACCCTCTGTTTCCTGTCCGCCAGCCAGTTTTTGATCCATCGGTGGACCTCCCCTTGCACCCCGTGTCTCCACAGCTTTTTAAGCAGTCTTTCGTGCGGTACCTTGTCAAAGGCTTTTTGAAAGTCAAGGTAAATGATGTCAATGGATACCCCTTTATCCACCTGTCTGTTTACCCCCTCAAAGAAGTACAATAAGTTTGTGAGGCATGACCTACCCTTGCAGAAGCCGTGCTGGCTCGACTTTAGCTGTCCATTGTTTTCTATGTGTTCACAGATACTGTCCTTAATCAGTGCTTCCATCATTTTTCCCGGGACCGAGGTCAAGCTCACCGGCCTGTAGTTCCCCGGGTCCCCCCTTGAACCCTTCTTGAAGATGGGTGTGACATTCGCAATTTTCCAATCCTCCGGGATCTCTCCAGTTTTTAAGGATAGGTTACATATTTGGCGAAGTGGCTCTGCTATTACGTTCCTTAGTTCCTTGAGTACCCTTGGGTGAATGCCGTCTGGACCTGGTGATTTGTCGCTCTTTAGTCTGTCTATCTGCCTGAGGACATCCTCTTGGCTTACCTCTAGTTGGACCAGCTTTTCATCCCGATCCCCATTTACGATGTCCTCCGGTTCCGGAATATTGGATGTGTCCTCCCTCGTGAAGACTGACGTGAAGAACTTATTTAACCTGTCTGCTATCTCTTTTTCCTCTTTTACCACTCCTTTTTTGTCTCCATCATCCAATGGCCCCACTTCTTCCCTTGCCGGTTGCTTCCCCTTCACATATCTGAAGAACGATTTGAAGTTTGTTGTTTCCCCCGCCAGTCTCTCCTCATATTCCCTTTTAGCTTTTTTAACCACACGGTGACACTCCCTTTGGTGTTCTTTGTGTTCCTTTTGGTTGTCCATTGTTTGGTCCTTTTTCCATTTTTTGAACGATGCTTTCTTGTCACTTATCGCCTTTTTTACTGCAGTTGTTATCCACGCTGGGTTTTTTTTTCGGTTTTTTTTGCACCCCTTCCTGAATCTGGGTCTGTACAGGTTCTGTGCCTCTTGCATGGTGCCCTTGAGTAGGGACCAGGCTTTTTCTACAGACTCCATCTTCCTTTCGCTACCGTTGAGTTTCTTTCCCACCAATTTCCTCATGCCATCATAATTCCCTTTTTTGAAGTTGAGTGCTGTCGCTGTGGATCTTTTCACCTTTGATGGTCCAATTTCCAGCTTGCACTGGATCATGTTGTGATCGCTGTTTCCTAGGGGTTCTAGCACCGCCACCTCCTTTGCAGGTCCCCCTAGCCCATTGAGGATTAGGTCGAGAGTTGCATCCCCCCGTGTTGGTTCCGTGACCAGCTGTTCCATGAAACAGTCCCTCGTGGTTTCCAGGAATTTGGTCTCCCTTGTGCAGTTTGAGTGTCCAATACTCCAGTCTATCCCAGGGTAGTTGAAGTCTCCCATCACCATCACACTTCCGCTTTTGCATATCTGCCTCAGCTCAGCCTCCAGGTCCTGGTCGAGTGCTTCCGGTTGTCCAGGTGGGCGATAGTACAGTCCCAATTTTATGTCTGCTCCAGCTCCTCCAGGTAGCTTAATCCATAGTGATTCCAAGTCGTCCGCCCTCGTCCAAGTCGTCAACCAGAGCAACTTTCTGTAACCCGGACTTGCGAAGTACCAGACCTAAATACAGACTCCATGTTTTTTGAACATGGACACCCTTCCCGTTCTGCATTCAGAGCAGGATGTCCCTATTTGTCATCCCACTCCCCCGCTTTATAAAATCTATATTTGTATGAAAGAGTGGTTGATCGTTGGAATAGTCTTCCACTACAGGTGATTGAGGCCAGCAGCGTGCCTGATTTTAAGGCCAAATGGGATCGGCACATGGGATCTCTTCACAGGGCAAAGGTAGGGGAGGGACATTAAGGTGGGCAGACTAGATGGGCCGTGGGCCCTTATCTGCCGTCTATTTCTATGTTTCTATGTCCGTTTTCAGATGTCCATAACACAGATCGAGCTTCTAAAAGAAGCATTATTATCAACCAAATGCAAATGGGGTTTTTATTTCCTTTCTTTCTTTTTCTATTTTAAAAAAATTTATTTTATGGTACTGTAATTTAGTTTTATGTTTAGAAATGTTATTTTGTTTTATACTCCGCAATTATGTATGTTTATTTTTTTATGGAAACCGCTTTGTTTAAAGGCAGTATATAAATGTTTTTAATAAATAAAAAAATAAACCACATATTTAAACCTTCAAAAAAATCTAATAATTGTTTATTTATAGTCTGCCTTTCACAAGGTGGAACACAGTAAAACATTCATAATAAGACTTAGAAACATAACTTGGTAAAGCAAAAGATGCCTTTGCAGAACCCATCCGGACTCATTCCGGTTAAACTGTGTCTGTCTATAGTCAGAAATTTTGGCTGCATACTGGAGGGGGGGTTGAGTGAACATAATATAAGAGTTGCCAAACTGGGACAGACCAAAGGTCCATCAAGCCCAGGTGGCCAACCCAGGTCCCAAGGAGAAAAACAGATTTGAATGCTGCTTTTCCTAGGAATAAGCAGTGGATTTCCTCAAATGCATCTTAATAATGGTTTATGGGCCTTTTGTTTTGGGACATTATCCAAACCTTTTTTATTTTTTTTTAACCCTGCTTAAGCTAACTGCTTTCACCACATTCATTCCCGAGTTTAATTACACTGGAAGGGAGAGGGTGTGCTGGCTGTGTACTGCCTCAGGACAGCTGAGGTTGCTTGCTGATATTCAAAAATTTCAGAAATTATTGAAAACAACTTTGTGGAGGCCTGATCTTGATTAAAGATGTTTCCGATATGTTTGTGTGTTTTTCTGTATGTTGGTTCCATGATGTATTTTTGTAAACCGCTTAGCTCTAGGTGGGTTAGAAATTTGTTAAATAAAAAATATATAAATAAATAGTGGGGGGGGGGGGGGGGAGAGGAGGGTGTACTGGAAGGAGGAGGGAGTGCTGGCTGGGGGCGGGATGTGAGACCAGAGGCAGTTCTGCTACTCTGACCTAGACATGAAAAATCCTGGAAAGTGGAGCCTCTGCTCCCAAAGCAACATCCAGTGAGCACATTATTAATTACATGTACAGCAGCAACAATAATTCTCAGTTAATTACTGCAGGTGATATGATCATGGTATTAATGTACTGTAGGCCACATTGGCGGTGGCTGCGCTCTGCCTGCCTCCTCCAGTCCCTGCATTTTATCAAGTACAGCACAAACGAGTGTGTCGTGCACAGCTTTCTCACTACTACCACAGATCATTTCCTTGGCGTTATTAAATGTACCCAGTGCTGTTCACATACACGCAAGAGGGGCTCCTGCTTGGTAGAGCTTCCAATCTTTTCAAGACAGACAGAAATGCTCACAGATAAGAGTCGGCAAAATACTAAACTGTACTGCTTTGTCGTTCATCTCGTCTACTGCGTTATACATTGGTAACTCATTCTGTCTGTATAGTCAGTTGGAGAACAAGGCTAGAGCAAGACCAAGTCAAGATGAAGTTTATCTTGTTGGGCAGACTGGATGGGACCCATTATCTGCCGTCATCTACAATGTCAGCATGCACTAATGTCCTGTCACCTTGCTTTATCTGTTCATCTCTTTCCCACCTCCTTCAGCATTTCCCGATATTCTTTTCCGCCCTTCTCCTTTCTCTGTCGCTCCCTTTTCCTAACTGGCAAATAATGCAGGACTAGTGGCTGTGAAATCGCACACTTTCGGAAATCACAATGTGTGATATGAAGGTCAGAGATTCTTTTTTTTTTTGGCTAAGTGAAGCAGTGACTGCCTGAAATGCAGCTTTTTCGTTCTGAGGTTGGTAGTTCATGTCCCTTGTCTCTGCTTCTTCTTGGATACTTTAGCAAACATGCTCTGATTGTTGCAGTTTTCTGGGTAGGTAGAACCAATGTCTTAGTCATCATGGCTGAAACTTTGCTTCTTCCTAGCCAGAAACTGCAGCAGTCATGACGCCAGCCAAAGAAGCCTAAGGTCTGCTTCACATACAGGTTACCACAGACTGATCTAATCCCCCCCTCACTGCTAAATTCATGCTGTCCCCCTGCCAAGCACGAATTGCACCCAGGGTTGAAGAGCCACTTTGAACACTGATTCTCAAAGTCAAAGGAAGTGTTGCCAGGCTCGGAGCCACCTGTGAGCGTTCATATCCCTTTCCAACAAATTCCCAGTTTCTCTCATCTGGGCACCGTCTTCCCTTTCTTCTGCCTTTCATCTTTTTTCTTTGAACTGTCCTTTGCCTTCTTATCTCTCCCTCCTGTTCAAGGTGAAAATGAATTGAAATCTTCACCAAAGAGTTTCTGAACATTATTCCACTTCCACATGCACATTCGGCTCTAGCAATTCACCCCACTCCTGCCCTCCAGCACCTCTACAATTCCAGGACTGAGAATGAAACAGACTGGCTCGCTCCGCTCCACACTGAATACGCTCCTAGAATGGAAAGGGAGAGAGCGTGGCCCCTGCCAAGGAAGTACAACTGCCCATAGGCTCCTTTCTCTGCTGAAAGATAATAAAGATTTTTTTATGGTTTTGCAAAGTTCTATCAGAAAACAATTATTGTTTTAATTACCTGCAGTGTTAGGACAAGACAGAAAGGTTGTAAAGTGAGATAAAATCTTTCATTTTAATATGGTGTCATGCCTGTCGTGCAGAACGTGTGATTTATTGAGCTGCATCTGGCAACTTAATTTTGCTTGTTAAAAAAAAAAGATCTTTTGATTGATAAATTACTCCAGGGAGATGGTTTGGAGGGGAGCTCCGGGAGTTCTCTTGATAGCTCAGGCTTTTAGAATATTCTCTGAAATTGCCTTTTAAATCGTTATCTTTTTCAAATTGTAATTGTGCTTTTTGAATTAGCTGATTGCTTTCAGCTTTCTAACTAGTGAGCAATGCACTCTGCTAATCTTAGAGGTGCTTTCACTTCCTACCCTTCCCTTCCAGAGCTGCACCCCAAATTCCTCTTACTTCCTAACCCTCCCAGAGCTGTCCCTTCATTCCCCCACCCCACATAAGAGTTGTGATCCCTCCTTATAAGAAGGTTTCTTCTCCTGACTGACTCTCTGCATTTTACAGACGGATCTTTCAGTGTGCCAAATTAATCGCAATTAGCACAAAGCAAAACTGACCTAATTGTTCACTTATAGAAGGGGAAAGGGATTGAAACTTGGATACCACCTTTTTGTAGTTAGACAACCACACTCTAAGCGGTTCAAGCATTTTCCTTATCTGTCCCAGTGGGTTAACTATCTATCTAATGCACCTGGGGCAGTGGGGGATTAAGGGACTTGCCCAGGGTCACAAGGAGCAGTGAGGGTTTGAACCCACAACCTCAGGGTGCTAAGGCTGTAGCTTTAACCACTGTACCACTCTAGAAATCCAAATGTAGTAAAAGTGAACCAATGAAGCCAGTGTGACATCACTGATGAGTGGAATGAGGCATTATGACATCAGGGAAAGGGACTCAAAGCGGTTTACATATAGGTACTCAGTCTATCTAGTCTACACGTGCTGAAAGTGCCGACAGCAGAGTGTATTCTTGAAATTAACACCCCTTCTCCTACTTCCTTTGCCCCTCCCCTCCTAAAAAATTTCTATTCCGCTTAATGTCTAGACAGATTACAGTAAAAAAATAAAATCAATATATCACAAACATTAAAAACTGCTGCCAGGATATCCTTTAAACAAGAAAAGACAAATTTACAATTCAAAGAATCTGCTGCAAAGATCATCCATTCTAATAAAATGCTTTAAAAACCAAATGAGTTTTTTAACTGCATTTTAAATGATTTCAAATTATTATATAATCTTAAAGAACCCGGTAAAGCGTTCCATAACTGGACCAGCCACCAAAATAGCTGTAGACCATGTTTTCATACAATGTATCTTATTCACTGATTCCAAAAGTCTCCTTCCTTTCCCAGAACCATCCCCAGTGAAGGATAAAACCTAACCTTGTTTCCCCATTAGGACAGGTTCTGCTGGAATCGCTCTTTGGCCTTTCCGAGGTCTTGTGAATGACCCTTGTTCTTTCACTGGTTGATTTATCCTAAGGTTTTGACTGGAAAGACCTGTGTTGGTTTCCTGCCTCATCTGTGAGATGTACTCTATGGACATCATTCTTTGCTGCAGCTCAAAATGTTCACTAGTCTTTAAATAACCTCAGGCACCTTCCCCAATGCCTGTTAAGGGAAGTGATGCTTTCTGATTTGACCAGAATCCCATTTGTTTCTTCCATTGCAGAATACATCACACAAGGATGTTTTGACTTGCTTTTCTAAGCCTCCAGAGCATGGCACTATGTAAGGCTAATCACAGAAGTAGTCCGTCAGTAGCCATTTTCTCCGACTATTCAGCCAGAATCATGTCCTACTTCAGATCCTTAATATACAAATCTGAAGAATATCCCAACCCCCACCAGCAATGTTGATCCAGTTAGCTCAGGCGGTCTGAGGATGTGCGTCCTACCAGAAGCCAAACTATTAGAGTTGGGGGGGAGAAGACCTTCCGTTTTCTGCTGAGTAAACAAGTCTGGCTGAAATCGCTCCCACAGGAAGTAACTCACCAGATGTGCCAGTCATCCCAAAGGCCCTGGAAATAAACTGAATGTCTCGCATGCCAGGAAAGGAGCCAATGCATGAAGTTCAGGGCAAAGTCACCATTAAAATCCTGTGGTTCATTGTAGAGCCGGTAAGTTTTCCAATTTGAAAAAAAACATGCAATGCTACAAAACTTTGCATGCAAATGAGCTCCATGGAGGTCCATGGAAATTTCATCCAATCAGTCATTGGAGAAAGCGACTGACACGGGCATAAATGTACTCATGCTCCAGGAAATGCTTGAGCCTTAATGTAGAGCATCATGGCTGTGTGTCACATGCGTCGATAGCCATATGGCGCTCATGTCACAAAAGTGATTTAAAAAGCCCTGTGCTGTAATAGTGTTTTCCCTTTTCGCTGGTGATTTGAAACAGTGTGTGCATTGCACCCCCACCAAGTATGATAAATGTATCTTCATTTATCATACTTTCTGCAGCCCAGATCCACCGGTGTACACTTTTGATACACGCACATTAGACGTGCTTATAACACACTAGCGGCACCGGTAATTTTGGAGCGTTATAAAGGTCAACACTTCATTTCGTGCTTCACCCAGAGTGTTCATTTTAATATTAATGACCTCGTACTGCATTTACATTGTGTTACTGGAAGATGCTACAAAGCACGGAAAAGACTGCACAGAGCCGAAATACTTTGATGCTAAACTGGTTAGAACTGGTTTAGCATTAATTGTTAAAGGCACGGTAAGTTTAGAACATCAGGGCCTCAAAGTCCAGCTGGGCCAAGTATTAATGAAAATGCTCCTAATGTTCACAGGGAGGGGACAGCTTAGAGGTCCTGTGCCATCAGAGGATCCCAGAGGCTATGGTCACCTTTTCTTGAACCCAATAGTATTTTCAGTGGAGAAATGACAGACAATTCAAATGATTGAGAAATTCAGAGATCTTTCCTTCTGACGGGCTTTTAGCACAGGAAGGAGCTCTTGTGGCCACAGAGAATTCCGAGGTAGGAAGGGTCACTCCTACCACTAAAGCCAAATAGAAAAGTTTTACATTGAAGGCCAGTCTTTGTTGAAACTAGTGGTGAAACCATTTCCTAGAACCTCCCTCCCTTCCCCCACTCTTCAATCTATTTAGGGTATCAGTATATGATTCTTAACGTGGTAAAGTACCCAGACTTTGGGTTCTGCATTAATGCCCTGGATAAGGAAAAAAGATTTACAGGTGTAGCAGCAGCTGATTGTAGAAAATGAAGTGTAGGGGAATAGCAATCAGCTGATTTCATGGAATCAATAAATATTTAGCACTAAAAATATCTATACTAACCATACCTAAGTAGCATTTGTAGTTCCACCATTCCCACTCATTTTCATACCCTGACTCAGCTAGTATCAGCCCATTTCATTGGTACATTTGGAAAACTTTAGATGATACCAAAAGCAAGGACATGGCATAGCACTACAAACATACAGTTCATCTAGAATGTAAGGTTGTTTCTGCTACAGAAATCTTTCCGGCATTAGAACTGCTGCATTTGAACACCTGGAACTAGGATCATCTTTCAGTCACATCTTAATTAAGGGTCTATTAAAAAAGTTGTGTTTTTTTTTGCGGGCAGCCAATTCAAATTTTCCAGATGTAATGAGAACCACTCAGAAATGTAGGAAACAATTCATGGCCCTGAAATTGAGGGTTTTGACTATTGGAGCAACTTTTTTTCTTGTGTTTTCCCTGTAGATGTATTTTACATTATCATGGTAAACAATTTATATTTTTTGATCATTCTCATTTGGAGAAAATTCTATTGGAACATGAAAAAAGGGTAATTAAAACAGAAAATGGATCTCGATGTTTATAGTTGGATGCTAACTGGATTTCCATCAGGAATTATTTACTTTTAGTTTATGCTCGCAAATCTCTCATTGACGTGGACTTTAGAATTAGTTTTTCTCTTTGTAATATTTCTTGTAAAATATGTTTCACCAATGTTTATTCTTTTCTTGTATGTCTATACTTGATAATGTATAATTAAAATTATTAAATAAATAAAAATTGAGGACCCACCTGGCTTCTGCTATAAGGACACCCTCACCTTTGAATAATGTTTGAGTTGGGATGAGATCTTGCAAGGAATCCTGTTTTCTCCAGGAAGACCAGGGCTTCCTAACTTCAGTACCAAGGACAGCTCCCGCAGTTAGGACTCATCTAAGGACCAGGCTTGCTTTATCAATGTGGAGGTTATTTATCCTTGTGGGGTAAGGGGAGATTGTAGTTCTGTTAGTCCCCAGCAATGGCATTGGTCTATTTATTGTATGATAACTGTTTTTTCAGTAGCCTGTATGAGTATGTGTGTCTTTCTGGTTTGAAGGTGCAGGTCTCTTGCTAGGCTTGCTTGAAGTGATTGCAGAATGAAATAAGGGGAAGGGGCACAAACATCATTCACCAATATAAAATTCCCTCAGTACTCAATTAAAAATCCGAGTGGAGAATGGCAGTGGAGTATATACATTTTCCTTTGTTAACAAAGTCCCAGGGGATCCCAGCAGTCAGGGTGAGTGACGGTTAGGCTCGCTGTGATCCTCGCGTTCCCTATTCACTTTCTAAGAAAGAAGGCAAAGAGTTTAAAGCGATGGGATCTCTCCTGCTTAATTTGTCTTACCACAGTGACAAGTTCAATTGCTGTTAAAGAGGCTCCACCACACTCAAGCAAGCTGTAAAGTAGAAACTAGTTTAATGTAATCTCTTTTATCAGTCACAGTTCTTTTATGGATATTCTTTCCCTACACTGCAGATTAAATATTTTTACATAATTAAATGATTTCTCACTTATAATTTTTGTAAACCAATCACATTACAAGTTCTTTGAACATTCTTACACATCGAACACTGCACAGATGTTTTTCACTGCTCTTCACTGCAGCTTTTCATCACACCCTTATCAGTAGTGGAGATTATCACAGCTTTAAATGATTAGTTAAAGTAATTATTCAAACATCGTCATTTTCTTTCATTCACTGTATTTCTAGCTGTCATTGTCAGCTTGCTTGTGAGTCTGTGGTTAACAACATTAACTCAAGCACCACAAAAAAATTGGAAACAAAGAGTACAATAGCTAATGTCATGGCTAAACCCTGTGCGAGGGACTTGCAAAATATCTTCCACTGAGCCTGTGCTATGACAATTTTTGCACATCTCCTAGATTAAAGTATGATTTGTTTACATATATTTTCTTGTAGCCTGAAATGTATGTTAGCAACTCCTAGCAGTGAGGCTGGTTTCAAGCTCAGCCATAAGCGGCTATTGGTGTAGGTCACCTTGAGTAATTATGGAAAGGTAGGTTATAAATTGAAAATAATAAATACATATTAGTATCATAATAGGCTGAGACTCAGCTTTGTATTTGGCTCTAAATTCTTTCAGCAATCCATTTACAGCCTCCTGTATTTTATATTGGATCATATATTATACATTGGAGAGAATCTGCCGTGAGACAGAGCCAAACACAGTGGTGGAGTCTCTGAGTCCATGTTGTCACAGTAGAGGCTTAGTTACAGGAGAAAGGAGTCTGGAATGGATATTTCTGTAAATTCAACAGGGTTTTCCAAACCTGAACTGTTGGCGGCTCCACCATTGCTTTGCTTTCTAAGACGTTAATTTACATATTGTCACCTGAAGGCAAAAGTGAAGTTTAGCATGCTTATTAGAAATTGCCACTAGCATAATAAAGTTTGGCATCCAAGATGATCCTACAGCAGTAGAAATGTCTGTCTCATTTCACACATAAATTGCACTCCCACACTTTTGCATTTAACCCTCCATGAAGATACGAGTAAGAAGCACTGCTCTTTTCCTGCCAATGGACTGAAGGTCCAGAGCAGTCCAACCCCTTCTGTCACCATGGCTTGTACAAATGCATGATTTAACACAACACGACAGGACTCGTTACCTTTTCCAAACTATCTCTAAATGACCAGGCGGTCACTTGGAACGTGTCTCTTGCAGATTTTCTGGATCAAGTATGAGTTGCACCCCCAGAACTTAGTTCCAGCCTGGTCCCCAACAGAGTAGCCCATGGTACCATCAGGCCTCCAACTTTTGAAACAACAGGTTCATAAAACCAAGCAGTCCTGGTGCAAACAGAGATCTCCAGAATCTCTTGAGTTCTTTCCAAGTCAACCCAGATCTTATTCTCAATTGACTAAAGCTAAAAAAAAAAAAAAAATGGTTTTCAAAGCAAAATGAGCCATCGCAGAATCCCTCCAGGCACTTTTTCACTCTGCACTAGACTTACTAGAAACATGATCCACCCCCCCTCCATGGGTTGTGCCCCCTCTATAGAAGAGATGACAAAGTATTTCTCTGAAAAAATTATCAAACTATAGTCCTCGTTCTCCTCAGCATGATTCCAGCTTAAATCATTTTCATCACACTGTACCCCTTGCTTAATTCCTTTTTCAAATATTTTCAGTTCTGAGTGGTCTCAGTTTAATTTACTTTTCAGTCACTTGAAAAACTATCTCACCTATGAACTTATATAGTAGCTCGTTGCAAACTGGACCTTATTCCTCCAGCCTGGTTGAAGATCTCCACATTGGGTCTCCTTCCTAGGATTCTTGCTTTAATTTTTTTAAGTCTTTCCTAAGGTTCCCTACTTGATATTTGGAAAATTACAGCTATTAAACTGATCTTGAAGAAAACGCCACACTGGACAGGATTACCCCTAGGAGTTATCATCCAGTTTCCACAATTTCTTTTCTATCAACATGTGGAGGCAGTGCACTATCCACACCCACAAAAGTCATATTTTAGGGTGAGTCATAGCACAGAGACCACGATCACCTCTGTGCTGAGTGAATTACATAGACATTTGAGCTCAGACTCAGTTACTCTCTTGGTGTCATTAGATCTCTCAGCAGCTTTTCATCTGGTCAATCATTCTATTCTTCTTCAAGGGCTGCCCTCAATTGGGCTATCAGGGGTGGTATTGGCCTGGTTTGCTTCCTTTCTTCACAATCATTTGTTTAGACCAGGAGTGGGCAACTCCGGTCCTCAAGGGCCGGAATCCAAGAAGTTTTAAGGGATTTCCCCAATGAATATGCATGAGATCTATTTGCATGCACTGCTTTCAATGCATTGGGAAAAACCTGACTGAATTCCGGCCCTAGAGGGCCGGAGTTGCCCACCCCAGGTTTAGACTCTATCTCATGAGGGAGTGTGATTTCTTCCTCTTTTGTTCTTTCGTATCTCTTCTATTATTCAACATTTTTCATAGCCCTTTGGTAACCCTTATTCAGTCATTAAAAGGTTCTACATACATTTGTGCAGATGATATTCTTTTAGCTAGTTACATGATAATCACTTGATTCTCAGTCCGGAGAAAATGGTAACATATTGGGTTTCCAATCGTATTCCACCTCCTTCTATTATGCCTGTTGTACTTGGCTCTCTACAATCCCCAATGAATTCTTTTAAATATATTTCAGAACAGATCTCGTCAGTTCTGTATTCAGGTTTCTTTACCTTATATCGAACCTCTCATCTAGACTACTGTAATGTTGTTGACTACTATGGTCTCCCACAATTTCCACTCCAAAACTTACAGTCTTTCCATAACAAGGCAGCATGCTTTTTGTGCAAGACCAAGCATCAAAGTCGTAAAACCCCTCTTTTCCCACAATTACACTTGTTACCAATTGTCTACCTGATCCAATTAAAAATTATTCTGTTATCATTCAGAGCATTTAGAGAAGGGATTCCAAATTACTTGGCAAAGGAGGTTATACCTTACATGCCTGTTCAGGCTCTGTGGTTGCTTGACCATCTTCGCTTGGTTCTTCCATCATAATCTTTACCCCTGGGACTTCGCTCTCTTGCAAAATTTAAGTTGCATTTGAAAACTTTTCTTTTTCCAAACGTTTTTGATCACTGTAACGGGGTACAGAGCAACCAATATCCCTCCCCTCCCTCTTTCCATGCCTCTGAGTTGGTGAACTTCTTTCCTTTCATTATCGTTGTATTCTTGATTTTAATCAATTTGTAAATCGCTTTGACTGGACTGGTCCAAAATTATTTGATTTATAAAGTGTATTAAATAAGCAAACGCATGTTTGGTACATCCAGCCCTATGTGACTCGCTGAGAAGCTACTGGTGCTGTTTGCAAGACATTTGAAACATGTCATATCTCCAGCCGTGTCATAGTATTTGGGATGTATTGGGCCTGGCAATGAGCTAAAGTCCACGAGGCTGACATAGAGCATCTCTACTGAAATCCTCCAGGTAAAATCAATATGAATGTATGAGTCTGGTGCTGTGTAGGAGCAGCCAAAGCAGGTGTTTTTGGAATCAAAGGGAAAGCATGTGCCCTTTAAGTGAAATACATGAGTGATATCAGGAAGGGAAGCAGAGCATGGTGTGCTGGCACTGATAAATCTCTGCTTCAGGTCTCTATGGGCACCGGCGATTGTACAACGGTGTTTGAAAATATTTCTCTTAAGCTTCCAATGAAAAGGCATAAGCAAAATCTTCATTAAAAAATACATAAATAAATGAAAGAGCTGGAGGGGAGAGAGAGAGCGTGCAGGCAGCAGGAAAGAGTGGGATGGTCTAAAAGCCTTCTTTTGGAGTCTGTTTAGGGGTGTCTACCCCAGAGAAGCCATTTATCATCCTGGAACTCTGGCCTCCTTTAATTAACATGAATATTTTCTGCATTAGATGCTAAACCATTAGAAAGAGAGTGCAGAAGGATCGTTGAGATTATAATCCTGCCTAATACACTGGAATTACTAGAGATAATTGATTTCCGCTAATAGTGGGTTCCAGCTCTCGTTAACCTATCCAATGAGGAGGTAAGAGGGAGTTCAGGGCACCTGATGCATATGAATTCTCATCTGCAGTAAATCCTCAGCCAGGGTGAAATGCTGTTCTCCTCTTCCAGGGGGGGTCTTTAAATATTCATACAATTATCGCTCTGAGAGATCTCTAAATCTTCCTCTAATCCTGCTCTCTCCTGCCTTTCTCTCTCATGTCTTTGGAAAAGTACCGGTTCACATGGTGACATCAGGAATTCAAATGCTCTTGTTCTAGCCCAGGTGCAGAAGGACCTTGTCCAAGCTGAAGATGGAACTCACTGGTTGAAAAGGACTTTTTGGCTTATCTGCTCTCCCTTATCCTACCTGCCTAATTGGCTAAGATTTATGGTAACTCATCTCAACAGTTCTTCTGTATTTATGGCAGACATTCTTCAATGTTGGCCACCTCTTCTGATGGTGGCTCCAGGCATCCACTATAATCCATGAGATCAGCTGGAGCCTATTGCAGAGTGACAGGAAATAGTGAGACTGGGCCTTAGAATCATCGTCACCTGCTAGGGGGGATGGGGGGCAAGCAAATCAAGCTGTGCCCCTGCCCCCCATCTCCCTGATTGCTGATACTATGTGGGGCAAAAAGCAGGAAGAGCCATGGACAAGGTCATCTGCCATCAGCAACCCAGGAAGTCATTACTTCCATCTCTCAGCCCTGCAGGAAGGCTGCCCAGTTCCAGGACTGAGAGCCTTTCCCCCAAATACACCCACAAACAGCTTTGATAACACACCTCCTGCCCTGCAGCACTTCCTGCTAATCCAGAGAACTAGCACACACACATTTATGCTAGAATACTTCATTCATTATATGCATCTCACTATATTTACCATGTGTCCCCCATATGTGTGTGTCATCCCGATACATGGGTGTAGTCATGGGAGGACTGTTTGTTCTCTGCCTTGTGATCCTTCCTCTCGTCCCCTCTCATTATTTCTTCACATTCCTTTTCTTTTCCTGTCTTCTCATCTTCTGCTGCCTCTCGCTTTCTCCTCTCTCTGCCCCCTTGCACTAACCCTTCAGCAGCATATCATCTCATTAAAAAGAAAATAAAAAACCATTAAAGAGGAGCAGAAAGGATAATGAATAAAACAAAGCAACATGAAATCAATAAGGGAGAAAGTGCTAGTTTCTAAATGAAATAAACAAGCTGGTAATTATTTGGACAGTGGGTAATTAAAGAAGGCTGAGGGTAATTAGTGCAGCAACTGTGATTGATCCTGCAGCTTCCTGTAAACAGGGTAAGAACAGAGGTCAGACACTCTCCTGGCTTTATGGCAAGATGGAGGTGAAGATGGAGGTCAGACACTCTCCTGGCTTTATGGCAGGGTGGAGGTGAAGATGGAGGTCAGACACTCTCCTGGCTTTATGGTAGGGTGGAGGTGAAGATGGAGGTCAGACACTCTCCTGGCTTTATGGCAAGATGGAGGTCAGACACTCTCCTGGCTTTATGGCAGGGTGGAGGTGAAGATGGAGGTCAGACACTCTCCTGGCTTTATGGCAAGATGGAGGTGAAGATGGAGGTCAGACACTCTCCCAGCTTTATGGCAGGGTGGAGGTGAAGATGGGAGGTCAGACACTCTCCTGGCTTTATGGCAGGGTGGAGGTGAAGATGGAGGTCAGACACTCTCCTGGCTTTATGGCAAGATGGAGATCAGACACTCTCCTGGCTTTACGGCAAGATGGAGGTGAGGATGGAGGTCAGACACTCTCCTGGCTTTATGGCAAGATGGAGGTCAGACACTCTCCTGGCTTTATGGCAGGGTGGAGGTGAAGATGGAGGTCAGACACTCTCCTGGCTTTATGGCAAGATAGAGGTGAAGATGGAGGTCAGACACTCTCCTGGCTTTATGGCAAGATAGAGGTGAAGATGGAGGTCAGACACTCTCCTGGCTTTATGGCAGGGTGGAGGTGAAGATGGAGGTCAGACACTCTCCTGGCTTTATGGCAAGATGGAGGTGAGGATAGAGGTCAGACACTCTCCTGGCTTTATGGTAAGATGGAGGTGAGGATGGAGGTCAGACACTCTCTTGGCTTTATGGCAAGATGGAGGTGAGGATAGAGGTCAGATACTCTCCTGGCTTTATGGTAAGATGGAGGTGAGGATGGAGGTCAGACACTCTCCTGGCTTTATGGCATCTCCCTATTGAATATGCATGAGAGAGATCTGCATAAAATGGACATGCAGATTTTTCTCATGCATATTTATTAGGAAGACCCTGGCATTCTGGTTTGTTTGCAGCCCTGGACAAACCTGCTGAAGAATGTGGAGAAATTAAGATACTCCTATGGTAGTTGGGGTTGGAAAGGTCTTTCTCAGAGCCCCAGTGAAGGACCAGGGTAGGAGGTGTGGAGGTCTGTGTGAAAATTGAAGGGAGTGGAGCTGAGGGGTTTGGTGTGTAAGGAAGTAGGTGTACAGTGGGATATCACAGGGGTGTCTGGGAGGGAGTTTGTATGCTGGACGTGAAGCAGATATAGTGTGTGTACATGGGAAGGGTTATCTGCGGAAGGGTGGAAGTGTGTCCTAGGGAGAGGATTTTGCATTTCTTTCCCCACCTTTCTAAATATGATCTGAAGACAAGTTTCAGACAAAGCAAGTTTCTGTTACCAGCTATATATGTTGAGCCATTAGCACATGTTAAAAAGCTTAGAATACATGTTAATTGTATTAGGGTTAGGGTTAGGATCAGAATCAGGCTCCCCTGGCTAATAGTAATTGCTGATGGGCTGTGAAAAGGGCCGTCCCCCTGCTGCATGGAGCATCTCTCTCCCCTCCCCACTTCCAAGTCCCCTAATCAAGAGCCTGACCAGTTGCAGTTCTCGGTGCTCCTGCCCCCAGACCGCCAGAGACTTGGTACATTCTTACTTTATAACTGGGCATTACACAGGAAAATGAGGGAAAGGTGAAGCTGGACACAGGCACCGTTTGTGGTTGAGGCAGTAGAGGGTTAAGTGAGTTGGCCAAGGTCACAAAGACCATCGGTGATGTGAAGCCAGGCTGTCCTGCTCTGCTTGCCTTGTGCCTAGATGATCAGACAGGTCCAATTTCATATAGGTTATATTGCGTGTGTACTGAATTTTCACGGCAGAGTCACCTGGATATCAATATCGCTCTTTATGTCAGAACTAAGTTGGTTGTTTTCATTTCTGTGAGCGCAGATGGCATTGCGATGTTAAATCAGTGAAATATGAAATGGATTTCACTCTAGAACAGGAGTTTAATTAAATTAATTGCCAGTGAGATTGTAAAACTGCTGATGAGGAAATAAATTAATTGTTATGACGACTGTTTATCTTTACTCGTAAATTTGCCCTCACACCTTCAGCAGACGTGACCAGGGTTAATGCTCGACTCTCCTACTAAGTGGGTGCTGCAGGGCAGGAGTGAGGTGCTTTAGATTTCAGCACTGGAATGACAGGATGTGCTGCAGGGAAAGAACGAGGTGTCTCACGACTGGAATAACAGGGGCTTCTATATTGCTACAGCCAAGAGTCTCAATAGCAGAGCAGGAGTGAGGTGCATTGGCAGGGCCTTGTTCTGAGACTCTCAATACTGGAACACCAAGGACTTCTACATGGCAAGAATGAGGTGCATTGGCAGAGCTGTTTGGGAATGTGAGAATTTCTAGGGCAGGGGGGGGAGAGAATATTTACATGAATTTATTCAGGTACCCTGTTTGTCCCTATGGGGGTCACAATCTATCTAATGTACCTGGAACAATGGGGAGATTAAGTGACTTGCCCAGGGTTACAAGAAGCAGCATGGGTTTGAACCCACAACCTCAGGGTGCTGAGGCTGTAGCTTTAACCACTACGCTGCACTCTCCCCTATATTTGTACATATAGACAATGTCCCTGCTTGCCTGCAATGCCACCACCATGTATAGTATTTATCAAATTGTCGCAGTTATACATACACAAACGCATGAAGCCAAAGTCATTTTCTCAGCAATGTCTTTAGATTCGCATTCCCGCAATTGCCTTGAGCGGCAGGAAAGTACCTACCTGTGGAGACTTTTCGGGCTGATGTGGGGCTCTTCCTTCTCCCTCCAGTGGTGCAGAGAGCCTGGTGGAAATAGACTGGAGAGGTGGAAGAAAGAGAGAGATAAGGATGAACAATAGAAGAAGAGGCAGAGCAAAGCAGGGAGGCAATTAAGAGGAAGAGAGCAGGAAAGGGGGAAAAGTAGACAAGTCATTCAAGATGGAGAGTGAAATGCTGGGAGCGTCTGAAAACGGCAAACATAGACTACATTTCAAATCTCTCTTTAGAAAGTTGATCAGGCTTTACTGCTAGTGCAAAAAGAGAAACATTTCCACACACAGACATGATTAAGCTGCTTCCATCTTAAGCAGCATTTACAAAGCTTTGCTGTAGACAGAGCCTTCTCTTGCCTCGGTCCACCCGAAGCCTCTGGGGCTGAGAGTTTGGACTGTCTCTAATGCTCTTTAGAAGGCCCAGCAGAACGTTGAACCCTCCTGTCGGGCAGGAATGGAGTGAGCAGGGGCTTTAACTTTGTGCTCTAGTCTTGCTCTGAAGCTCACACCACACACATGGGAGAGAGAGTACAGCGAAAGTAGCTCTGCGGTCCAGAATCTCCCCCTCAGCTCCTCATCCCTTTTTTCTCTCATGCAAAGCAAAGGGAAGGTTGTAGGTCCTTCCTCCCTGCCACTACCACAGAGGGACAAGCAAAACCTTTCACTGGTCCCCAGTGATTTCAAGTCTTCTGAACCCCTCTTTGCATCCAGGTTAAATAGCATCACCTTCAAATGTCCACTTGAGTTTACCCACTTTCTAGAACCTCCCATACACTTGTACCAAGCCTGCCCTTAGAGCCCTCTCTGCAACAGTCTGGAGACTTCCTTTGCAAAGGAAGTGGGGGGTGAAGGGGAGGGGGGCAAAGCTGTCTCACCCAGTGCATAATCAAGTGTCTTCTTGCCTTGAGTTTGATAGAATCAGATCATTGAATAGTCTTGAATTCCATTCACTTTAATTGTGTGGCTTAATAAATTCTCTCTAATTATCAGGCACAATTACAGTTTATTTCAGTGGCACAGGGGTTCCTTCTAGTCTTTCTTAATGAAATGCTTAGTTAAAGACTTGCAGCATTACAAAACTCATTTCAGTATTCAGCAGATCCCGATTCCTCGTAGCTCTCGCCCATCGTATATCAGCGCGGAACAAAATGGAGATAAATTCAAGGATAGTTTAAAGTGCTTTCTTTTTAAAAATGCTTACGAGTAATCGATCCTTTCCGCTTTTTTTTTTTTTTTTTTTTTAATTCTTCTTACCTTCATCTCCATCCCCCCTTGAATTTTCTCCTTTTTTTGTCTTCTTTTCTTTACAAAATTGTAGTTCTCCCCCCTTTTCCCCCTTGTTTTCTAACTTATCCTATGTCTAGTTTGTTATGGTCTACTCTATGCTGTCTTATTTATTATTTGGTGTCACTCCTCCCCCATATTTTACTGTACAACGCTTTGAATTTTAGGATTAGTGTTTCATCAAATTTTAACTATGAAAACAATGAAACTGTCTCTTGGAACGTAAAGATTTTCCCTCCATTTTCCATCACTCAGGAATTACATCTCTGTGATTAATGGTCTTCTGCTGTTTTTCTCTTTCTGGTTTTCTGGCATGATCTTAACTTCTTTGATTTCCACAATTCTCTTAGGGTCACGATCCCAGTGCTTTTCTGGCACAATGATGATTTAATGCTTGCAAAGTTTCCCAATGGATGACGCCTGCCACCTTGTTGAGCCTTTCTGTATAAAAATTTTCCACAGCCAATTATGAGATGATTAGCCATTTCCAGCTCCTTCTTACAGAATCTACTGGTTTTTCTTTGCTTGTTGTGAACCATCTGATCCGTAATCCACTTCCCGAGCTGCAACTATCAATCTCTCATCCTTAAGTTTCAGTTCTCCTCTTCTTAACTATTCATGTGTCTGGTCTGGAACCACGTGCAGTTCCTGAAGTAGCATCTCTACATTTCCCACCATATTTGTGCATTTATCCATGTTTGCTGATCTACTTACTTGAAAGAACAAAATCAGAAATAAGGCCCTACGAAATGTACACAAGTCTGATTTAAAAAAACAGTAGGGATGGAAAACCATCAACTTTTTCTCCTGCTTTGCATATTCTGTTGGTCCTATTCTATGAGGCCCACTCCTCCTTCAGCACTAGGAATGTACAGTCTCAGCAGACACTGATTCTTATAGATTACCTCATGAGCATGGAGTTTTCTTGTTCATACATCCAGTTTTTCAAGGTATTTCAAAACTGTATTGAAGTACAAGAATCATAATCTGGATGATGGCTGTATCATATAGTTCAATGTTAGAACACGTTTCAGAATCAATTTTAATCTTTCAGTCATTGATATAGAGGGACACTTAGTCCACTTCTAACCATGTAACACAGAGACATTTGCCCCACTCCAACTCATGTCATATAGATAGACACATGCCCTCTTATCAGTCAAATGACACAGAGATACACCCACCCCAATCATTTGTTTTGATTCCCACGCATTCGACAGTCCTGGTCATTTCACTTTAAGAAACATCCACCCCACTTCCAATTGTGTAACATAAAGAGAAATCTGCCCCATTCTCACTTGTGAGACATAGAGAAATATCCACTCCCAGTGCAGAAAAGGTGATGAATGTATGGAACGGTCTCCTAGTGGAGATGGTGGAGACAAAATATGTATCTGACTTCAAGAAAGCTTGGGGTATCTAATGGAAAGGAGGAGATAGTAGATGGGCCATATGGTCTTTATCTGCCTTCAATTTTCCATATTTCTATCTACTCTATTCCTAGTATTACAAAGAGAAACACCCACTGTTGTGACACAAAGACACCTGCACATTTCCACTTGTGTGATACAGATAGCACAACGCTCTCACTAATGTGACATAGAGACACCTGCCCCACTCCCAGTCACAAGACACAGAGAAACATCTGCTCCACTTTAACCCTTGTGAATAGGGAAACCCTCAATCCACTCCTCCTCCTCCCCCAATTCTGTTTGGCGATCATAAAACCATGGTTGATTGAGCAAAAGTAGTGAGTGTGATGGAAGACGTTTCTTCCTAGCTTTACCAGTTCTGCTGACAGTGGCCATTCTTTCACATGACATTACATTGGTGTCTTCTATCCCGCCAATACCTTTCAGTTCTAGGTGGTTTACAATAAGAGTTGGCCTGGGCATTTCCAGGGAGAATACATGGTTAATAGATGTAGTATGCATCGGGATCTGTGGAGGGTCGATCAGGTTTAGTTAGATCATGATAAATTTCTTGAATTGAAAGGTTTTAAGTTCTTTCCTGAATGTTTTGTAGTTGGGTGTTATAGTCAGCAGATTGGAGAGGTGGTGGTCTAGTTTCGCTGCTCTGGTGGCTAATAGTTTGTCGTATATTTTTTTGCTTTGTATACCTTTGATTGGGGGGTGGGTAAAGTGTGCATAAGTTCTCCTTGGTCTGGATGTGTTTTTCCTGTTTAGGCAGTTGCTCTGATAGCTTGATCCATTTCCATTTTGGGCTTTGAATAGGGTGCAGAAGAATTTGTATTGTATGCGTGCTTGTACTGGGAGCCAGTGTGAATCTCGGAAGGTGGTGGTAATGTGGTCATATTTTTTCAGCGAGTAAATCAGTCTAAGAGCTGTATCTTGGACTGTTTGTAATTGTTTTAGCATGTTGGTTGGGCATGACAGGTATAGGATGTTACAGTAGTCCAGGAGTCCTAGGATTAGCGCTTGTACCAAGAGTTTGAATTGTTCGTTGTTGAAGTATTTTAGGATATGCCTTAGGTTGTGCATGGTTGCGAATGCCTTCTGGATAGTTTTGCTGATTTGAAGTTGCATGATGCAGCCTTTGTCTATTATTATTCCCAGAGGTTTTAGGTTGGGTTTTACCTCTGCAGTTCCATCAGGCCTGGCAGGGAGTTAGCATGGCATGATGAGTCCCTCCCCAGATCAGAACCAGGTCCTTTTCCTGGTCACACTACATTCACTTTTCATTGCAAGTTAAATGGGCAGAAAAGGCATTTGTTAGAGATGGGCAATGGCATATGTCACCGTCCAAGATGGATGAGAAGAGAGGACAGCTGAGATCAGAGACAACTAGCAGCAAGATAACACTCAGAGATGTATCACTGAGAGAGATGATGTTGTTAACTGAGAAAGACAGTGAATGGGATAGGGAAGATAATTAGTGAGAGAGATGCGGGAGGTAATCCAGCGAGTACTAACAACAGCAGGCTAGAAGAGAGAGGCCTAAGAACCAGAAACTGAGTAGGAACAGTCAGACAGAGCCGTTTAGGGGTCCCTGAGACTCTCTGGGACAGGGCCACTCAGGAAGCCTTATACTGTCCTGCCAGCAGGCCAGAGAGGACACCTAAGGCTTTCTGACCAGATTCACTCTGGAGCTCCACCTTCTGAAGAATCAGCGACTCTCCTGGGAGTTTTTGGGATCTCTTAGCACAGGGCTACGTTTGAAGCTTGGAAGTATCTCCACATAGGGGCGAATGGGCAGTATCAAGGGTCTCTGGCACAGGGCTCGTAGTTGTTTTATATAAAACTATCTCCTTCATTTTGGAAGGATTGGGAAGCCCTACTGTCTGCCTAACGCTTGTGTTGTTACTGATCTTCTCCCAGGTGCCCAGCAGAGTGGCACAGCTGCCAGCCTTATAACCGCCATGGCAGTTGCTGGAGGAGCGGGGATCACCGATCTGCCTCACTTCTTACTGGAGCCAAGCGATGTGTATATTGTGAAGAATAAGCCAGTGACCTTGGCATGCAAAGCAACACCTGCAACCCAGATCTACTTCAAGTGCAATGGGGAATGGGTGCGTCAGGGAGAGCACTGGACAGAGCACAGCAGCAACAGGAGCACAGGTACGCAATACGATACCATACAACTTCTCGTAACCTGCAATTTTCTACATGGAATCAATGCAGCTCACAGCAAGAGAAATTTACATTAATGACTCAAGGATAGATAAGAAGGGGAGCTGCACAGGGGGGGATCTCAGACCTGGAATAGGAGGGGTCTTCCAGGGCATTAGTGAGGTGCATTGGTAGAAATCTCTGGGTGTGCTGGAATGGTAGAGGACCTGCACTTTTATACACTGGTATCACGAACACCACCAGGTGAATCGGGGTCTCCTAATATTCAATAACAAATAACACTGTTTTTGCTGTGTCCTGTTATACTTTAATGTCCCACATGGCACATTTCAAGAAGTGATGGGTTGGTCATGCCCAGGTACACAACTAAGATATAAAGCAGCCACCGACTGTCCTTCTATTACCACACTTCATTAAGTATGCACAATCAGCTGCTTCTAATATCAAATGTGAACATTTTTAATTAAACTTACCTTCATTTATACATTATGAAATGCTAAGTACCAATGTTTCATTATTTTTTTCTATTTCTTTCTCCTGACATGTTTCTTAGCACAATGAGAGCTCACACCACAGTGCATTAGTGCAAGGATTCACACTCCCAACGCTGAACACAGTGAGATCCTCACACCCTAGTGCATTAGTGCAAGGATTCACACTCCCAGCCCTGAGTACAATGAGATCCTCACACCCCAGTGTATTAGTGCAAGGATTCACACTCCCAGCCCTGAACACAGTGAGATCCTTGCACCCTAGTGCATTAGTGCAAGGATTCACACTCCCAGTCCTGAACACAGTGAGATCCTCGCACCCTAGTGCATTAGTGCAAGGATTCACACTCCCAACCCTGAGTACAATGAGATCCTCGCACCCTAGTGCATTAGTGCAAGGATTCACACTCCCAGCCCTGAACACAGTGATATCCTCACACCTCAGTGTATTAGTGCAAGGATTCACACGTCATGATTCACCTTTATTTACTATACTGCAAATAATAAAAATATCTAAGCAGTTTACAAAGTATCAAAAGTTCAAAGTGTAATGAATAGGGAGAGCACAATAAGGACACAAGTTATGATCGGTATTAAAAGTGACTAAGGAGCCAGAGATAAACTACTTATAAAATACAAACAAAGGGATGAAAGAACAAATATGATAATGCCATGGGGGGGGGGGGGGAGTCAGTTTCACACAAACAATCAGATTCCAATAAACTATTGAGCTGAGGTAAATGCCTGGGGGAAGCAATGGGTTTTGAGAAGTGCTTTGAGGTTTGTAAATGAAATTTGGAGCACAGATCTAAAGGGTGGAGTTCAAAGGTCTGAAGTGAGTGATGTGTAGGACAACCAATGAGCTTAATGGAGAGAACGAGAAGGAGCACTTGGAAGTAGAAAACCATAAAGAGAGGATGGAATGCCAGTACAAAACATTTAATGGGCAACTGGAAGCCAATGTTGGCTAAGGAATTTAGATGTGCAATTGTATTCCTTGACACCATAAATTAACTAAGGTGTTTTCAACCTCTTGCAGTCTGCAAAGTTGGAGAAAGGAGTTACAATAATCAAGACATGAGAGAGAAAGAATTAATGGACAACACAAATCTGTCTTGGTGTATAAAAAGCTTTTAACCTGATAGTTGAGATGGTGCAGGTGGGGATACAGGTTAAGATGAAAACACAAATGGAGTTGGAGACCATGTTGACTACATTCACTTTTTCTTCATCCTTGCTGTTATCAATTTTTGAAATTTTAATGCTTTGCAAGGTATCTGTATTATACTAAATACTTAAAGGCTCCTTTTCAAAGCACTTAGACACGCAAAGTACCATAGGTGCTTTGAAAATGAGCCCCAATGTGTTATTGTTATGGGTTTTTTTTAAATTTTGAACTCTAGCTGAAATATTGACACTAAAGGTAAGGCAGGTGACCTTCAAGAGTTAACTGATTCTTGCCGCCAGATCTAAATGTTGTCTCTAGTGGTCAGAGATGGTAGTGAGTGGGGACGCAGTTACTTAGGGAGTTCAATTTCAAGTGATTACAAGCCAATCAACTTTCAAATTCAGCATATGAGAAATATTGAGATGACAGGTGATGAGAGTGAAAGTAGCGGAATATCATCAACATACTTGTAAAGATAAATCCTAGTGACTGGATGAGCAGGGTCAAAGGTGCCTGAAAAATATTGGACCAAGGATCGAGCCTCAGGAAGACCAAATGTTCATTTATGTAACATAAGGAAGTAAGGCAGCAGACCCGGAAGGCCATATCTTGTAAATACAAGTGAAAGCCGAAAAATACAGATCCTGAGACACCCAAGACTTCCAAATGGTGGAAAAGAATTGATGATTCAAGTCAAAACGCTGCAGTAACATCCAGAGAGAGAAGTATTTCATGACCATGAGCTAATGTCGTAGAGACAAAATTTACTAGCACTAAGAGAGAATGTTCACAACCATAATTCTGTCTAAAGCCTATTTGTTAGGGTTTAGAGCATTCAATTTATCGAGAAAAGATTGCAGCTGTTGGGCTACCACCTTTTTTATCACTTTTGACAGAAACTGGACAGAAGTTAAGAGGGTCAGAGCAGGCCTCACAAATGTCTTTTCACAATGAAAGGCAATATCCTTTTTCCAATAGAAGGAAAAGTAGGTGATGGATCAGCAGAAGGGTTCAAGTCAAGATGAGTAGGCATTTTAAAATTAGCTCTGAGGGATAAAAAAAGATTATCAGACAGTGAAGTCAACAGAGTAGCCGGAACCTCCAGAAGCAGTGCAAAATCATCAGCATTCAGAGCGATGGCATGAGGAGTCCATGACTTGATGCAACATTTAATAGAAGATTTTTGTAGCTAAGGTAATGGACTTCTTATAGTGTTGGAGTCCCTTAAACAATTGCAAAGAATGAGGGCCACGAGTCACACTCCCAGTTTATTTAAAAGTTTCCAAGTTGTCCCTCTGTAAGAGACACAGCTCAAACTGCTGCCTAGGTCCTATCTTGCCCGTGCTCGTGGATAGGTCATGGGGATGTGGCCAGATGACAAATGTATCAAATGTAAAACCCATAGGGGTATTTTTTTGCACTCCTTTTTCTGGGACTCTGTACAACGCTGCTTGGTCGGTTTACTGCAGGGGAACATACCCTGGAATGGGCCTGCTTTATTATTGGGGGATGTCCGGGAGTTGCAACAACATGGCTTGGTCATGTCCTCACAGAAATTTGTTCTGCATGCTGTTCTTTTGGGGAAAAAACTTATTTTGAAATATTGGATCTCTGAGGAGGCTCCCCCTTACATTCTGTGGATTGCCTTGATGAAACAGCAAGCACGATATGAGTTGGACACTTACTCGTCTCGCCCACAGGACAGCTGGAAATCTTACTGTGCTTTATGGCAGCAGTTTTTGGACACTAATGCTTGACTGTCATTGTTTGTATTATGCTGCCTATCTTTTTGAGTTTGCTGTACTGCCTCTCCTGTCCCGGCCTTGCCATACCGCCTACACTTGCTGTGGCTGGGTTCTCCTTCCCTCACTGCTGGTCTGGCACCCTAACTGTTGTCGTTGTGTCCTCCATCATTGGATTGAGCCTACATATTTGGAGAGGGTGCTGTCCCTCGGCAGAGAGAGAGCGTGCACGTGTGTGTGTGGGTGGGTGTCGGTGCGTTTGAGTGTGGTGTTGCATGGTCTGTGCATCCTGGGTGCTAGGGACGGATGTTTGTGTTGAATCGTTGGGGGATTCTGCGTGGACAGGGGTTGCTGGATGGTGAGTCTTTCTAGGCCTCCTATTTTGGCTCAGATGTCCTTTTTTAGAAGTTATCTAGCTTCTTTGTTTTCTCATTTATACCTTCCTGCCTCTTCTGCTGCATTGCTTTTGTTTTTGTTCAGTTGTCTACTGTCTTCAAAAACATGATTTGAAAAAAAAAAAGTTTCCCAGTGTATTATCATTTTGATATATCACCAATCGAGGCTATCAAAGCGGTTTACAACTCATATAATGCAAAGAGAAGTAAGTGTGTAGTAGTAATTGTTAGTGCGCCTTTTTTTCCTCATTAAATAGCATTAGAGGAACCAGTTGCATCGTTTATTTTTATTTGAGAACTGGGAGGTTTGGAGATCGTCTAGAACACTGGTTCTCAACCCTGTCCTAGAGGACCACCAGGCCAATCGGGTTTTCGGGATAGCTCTAAGAAATATGCATGGAGCAGTTTTGCATGCCTGTCACTTCCATTATATGCAAATCTCTCTCATGCATATTCATTAGGGCTAGCCTGAAAACCCGATGGGCCTTGTGGTCCTCCAAGACAGGGTTGGGAACCACTGGTCTAGAAGAACTCGTCTTTTTATGGAAGTTTGGGATCCTTATATTCAAAATCTTTCACCAAGAGTAAGAAGTTTAATTCTCAATCATTTATGATGAAGCTAAGGTTGTCTAAAGTACATTCCAGATCTTTATTTTATTTCTTTATTTTTGTCAACTTTCATCTGGGGAGGGGAATTTCATTTGGAGGGAAGGATAGGGGGGGAGGGAATGGAACTAAGGGGGGTGTAGAAAGGAATGGATTGGTTCATATGGAAATTTAATTTGGAGGAATGATATAAATATGTATGGAAATATTGTTATTGTGAATCTAATTGTAATGAATATCTCTTTGTATTATATTATTGTATTTTTACTTGATTCCTTCAATAAAATAGTTATAAATGAAATAGCTTTAGTTTGGCATTGTGAATTTCAGATTGAATCCTAATCGCTTGTGGGTGAGATTCTGAATGCTATATCCAACAACCTTCTATACCAATAACACACTTAGAATAGAGGCTGAGACAGAGCTTAATCTATCAGTCCCCGTCACTGCCTAGACTAAATAGACATGTTAAATACCCAGAACCCCCTTGAATGGAACAAAGTGTGGGAAAGTTACCCCATCGGCATAAAAAAACTTTCTGAATTGGAAAATGTCAAAGCCTTGAGCCATGCAGGGAGAGATAATCAAACTTTATACTGTCAAATCAATATTATTTTTGATTGAAAGGAAATACTTATCCACACTGGAGTCGGTATATGGAGACTCTGAATGCGCCAGTCTCGGCCTAATGATCTTTCTTCCTTCTATTGTAACTCAGGACTTATTTTGGAGGTTACCTTTTGCCATCACTGTGGTGGCAGTTTGCAAGAGGTGGCTTTATTTTTCATGCAGTTGTTAAGTTTCTTTGGTTTATTTCTAAGATACATGTAAAAGCAAAGGAAGTCATGAAAGCAGAGTTTGCCTGACCTTAAAAAATAGCAAGAATGTGAATAGAAAGGGCTGTGGGCAAGCAGGACAAGGACTGTCCCCCAGCAATACCGAGCAAGAGCAGCTCCCAGTGGTTTCTAGAAACTGAGAGAAGCATTTGTGGCTTGCCTCAGATTTCCCGTCACTCTAGGTCAGATTTTCTCAACTTGATCCTGGAGTCCCCCCTTCCCAGTCAGGTTTTCAGGATACCCACAATGCATATAATGGAGGCAGTGTATGCAAATCAAATGTATTTATATTCATTGTGGCTATCCTGAAAATCTGGCTGGGAAGGGGATACTCCAGGACTGAAGTTGAGAAACACTACCATAGAAGGCAGAAGCTGCATCACCTCCAATGGGCCACCAACTGGCCATGTTTGTAGCATGTCCCTAATGAATATGCATGAGAGTTCTGCATGCTTAATAGGGCCATTGGTTGTAGCTCTCCTCATGAATAGGGAATGCCAGTCCTTGAGGTCTAGAGACAGGCCAGGTTTTCCAGATATCCATAATGGAGGCAGTGTCTGCAAATCAAGTTTATGCATATTCATAGTGGATATCCTGAAAACCTGACTGACAAGGGGGGACTCCAGGACCCAGTTGAGAAACAGTGCTCTAGGTCTCAGGTCTGCCAAATTACCCAGTTTCAAGAGGGAAATTTTCAACCAGACCTGGATTTCAGGCAACCCAACTGCGTTGCATTATGGGACTTGTTGCATTGATTTTAAGGAGTAGTATAAGGGACTACAATTTCCACACTGCTTTGGGGATATAAATTCAAAGTCAGGACTGGCTAAAAAGTCTCCTTCTGGAACTGGGAAACCTGGCAATTCTCTGTGTGTTCAGAAATGTCAGGTTACCTAATTGCAGGCCTGGTTTTGAACTTGCATCCCAAAGCAGTGTGGGTTTGTGGTGTCTAATCCCACCCATTGAAATCAGTGCTGCAAATTCCTTAATGAAGCAGATTACCAGAACTGAGCCAAAATCTGCAGCCTGAAACTGGCTACCCTGTGTATTGCAGTGGACAGTGGTAGGTGGAACCTGGCTGGGCGAATGGTCCATATCGGCTGGGTACAAGGCAGTAATCCTAAGGTTGCTCTACTAGCCAATGATAATGAAAACACCAAAGGTTATTTCTGAGAACTAATTCACCTTTCTGGTCTGCTCTGAACTCGAGCTGTCAGGTTCCCCATTCCATTAAGGAGACTTATAGTCCTGTCCTGAACCTATACCACAGAGCAATCCAGGCTGCACGCCCCATGATACTTCAGGATAGGATCGTTAGAAAGCCAAGATTGGCCTTTATTCTCCTTCTCAGACCTGGGTAATTTGACAGCTCTGCAGAGCTTATACTGTAGAAAAACGGAATCTATCTGAGACCAATATCCTTTACTAGAGGGCTACAGTTATGGAAATGAGAGAGAGAAGACTGAGTTTTGGAGGAACTAAACCATTTGTAACAGTGTCAACACAGATGCACAGGGGTGATCAGAGTTCCAGGGCAAACTCTGAGGAGCACTGGATGAAGAAAGGAAGTGTCACTGTCTCTGGATGGAGCTGGTGGTTTTAGAGGAGGCAGCAGGAAGGGGCAGATCTGGCTCACACTGGGGCCGAGGGTCCTATGACCACCATAACCATTCGCACGCCTCATCCTGCACCAGGGCACAGAGGCTGTAGTAAGGGAGAACAAGCAAAGTCCCTGCCCCTGAGAACTGAGGGAGGGAGGATCTAATCCAGCGGTGACAGAAAGGAGCTTGAACATTTTGGGCAGCAAGGAAAGCTTGTCCCCAGCCCCTTAATATAAGTGACCTGTGCTATTCTTATTTTAAAAAGGGTCTTCCTCCCTTAAAACGTTGTCACAATTTTTACAACCATATTTAAGATCGGATGTTGCTAAACCCACCCCACATCAGCAGATCTGCTCCTGAAGGTGAAGTGCTGAAACCCTGCTCTTGATCGTTCTCCTTTCCACAGGTCTTCCTGTCATGGAAGTGCGAATTGACATTTCCCGGCAGCAAGTGGAGAAGATTTTCGGTTTGGAGGAATACTGGTGCCAGTGTGTAGCCTGGGGCACCTCCGGGACCATGAAGAGTCAGAAGGCCTATGTTCGCATTGCATGTGGGTAACTTTGGTAATATTACTGCTACTGATAGACCTTTTTAAGTTTCAACAGCATGAAAGAGTCTTTCACAGTGTCTGGAGGTAAGGAACAGCCACAGGGTCCCAGGTGACAGGCTTTGCCAGTGCAGTCGTTGGCTCTGGTATCATAACTTAGGTATCTTCCCTTCTTCCTCAGATAATGTGTCTGGAGAAGTCTCCTGGTCTTTCCCATCTTCCACATTTGTCATCTTTATTGCAATGTTTCCAAACACTGATTCCCAAAATGGAGTGCAAAAGAGAGTCCAGATCCCTTCCCCCCTCCAAATCCACTTTATTAAGGAGGGATAGATACAGCAGCAGTAGAGTGCTGTCCACATCCCTGATATGGCTGAGCCACTGGTGGGGGAGGGAAGAGCACATCATTGACTGGTCTGGGATGTTAAAACCATGTTTCATGTTTTATTTTTCAGACCTGCGTAAAAATTTTGAACAGGAACCACTGGCCAAGGAAGTTCCCATAGAACAGGAAATAGTGCTGCCTTGTCGCCCCCCTGAAGGAATCCCTCCAGCTGAAGTGAGACCGTACTCTAATCTTTTGCCTCCCTATAAACCTCATTCAATGACCCCTCCCCAACTTATCAACCTCCTGCCTACTGATCATCTGTTATTAACTCCACCTCAACCTATAACCATTAACCAGCACTCCAGCCCTATCTTTAGTCCCTATCTACCCCTTATTCTAAGTCCCTAACACACTTCCAGTTGGCTTTAGAGCTTTGCATGCCTTTGCTGCCATCTCCAAGTAACCCCCCCCCCCCCCAAATCAATGTTTCACTGTTTGATCAAACAGCAGTTTCCAGTATGATTTTTTTTTTTTTTTAAACCATTCCCTTGGCATCCTGAGCACCTCTTTACTTTCAGGATAATATGTAGAGTTTGAACCATCTCCTTGTGTACAGTTAGTTGGGCTTTGGGTTATGGTTAAGGATTAAGGGTTAGAGTTTGGATGGACACTGATTGGTGTAGGCATGTAAAATTGCAGAGGGAAAAGCAAAGTATTCCGGGGAGTTGTACAAGTTTCACCCAGTCAATCACAGCAAAGGTCCAACTGTCTTGAATACATAGGCTGTGTCATCAAAGGCTCATCAGGCCTCGATATCCTGTCTCCAGCAGATGCCAGTCCTGGAAGGATCCCAAAGAACAGATCCATTGCTTTATGCTCGCATCCGGAACTAAGCAGTGGCGACCAGGTCTACCTGGCTTATGGATTTTTCCTCTAGGAACTTAAGACCCCTTTTAAGCCCAGCTATTTTCACCACATCCTCTGGCAACAAATTCCACAGCTTAATTCTATACTAGGTGAAAAATGCTTCCTACAATTTGTTCTATTTACTTATATATTTAAAAGACCTGTTCAAGGTTTTCTGAAAAAACAGCAGAGCGTCATGGATTCTAGAACTGGCACCAATTTTGTAGGCCCATACTTCTGTTAAATACCGTCCAAATGGCATTTTTCACTGAGATTTGAGGCACATACTGGCACCTACAACATCAGCATTGGAATTATGCCTACATAGGCATGGCCAACACCGGAAGTGACGTTAAGTGGCCTAAAGAATGTTTTCTCGGCCATCTCTTCGCCTCGCTAGCCTTTGTTCCATTCCCTTTATCATTTGAGTTGATTATCTTGCACCTGTTCTAGCTCTGTGAATAAACTTGTGGATGTGGTGAAATCTACTTGCCCAAGATATAACATTGGATAGTCTGAAGATGCTTAAGCAGATAGAATGGGAGGCCTGCATAGATCATATTGCGTAGGCCGAATGGCTGAGAGCAGTTGCATAGAGAAATGACATTGAGCTTAGGAGACTGTGTAGGGCTCAGAAGTGGCACAGAGCCCAGAAACAACATTGTACAATGGAGCTGACATGTGGTTCAATGAACAAAGCCACAAAATGCAATCTGAAACCCAGAAATGGTGCAGAAATGTCTCCATTAGATAGGGTTTCCCAGGCTTGATTACAAATAATTTTCAAGCGCATGTTAGATCTTCTGAACTCCAGAGGAAAACTCTCTGGGGCACAGTGCAAGTTCTACAGAGAGTGTTAGCAGTACACTTGAGAGATTGAGATCATATTCCACATGCCCTAACTTCAGATTTAACTTTAAATTGTTGGATTCTGTGAAAGCAGTACAGAAAACACAAGCTGGTAAAGAATCTTAGCGAACTTCCAGGGTACATATAGGCACTAGGTGATGCTTGTGGTATGCCAGGAGAATAGTTTAGAAATCAATTAAATAAAACTTATGATGGCGATATTTGAAGCCTTTTCTCTTTCCCATGTTCACCTGTTCAGGCCATGATTTGCAGCGTCTCTTGCAGATCTTCAGGTGCACATTTTCTAGGGATGGGGTGACTGCAGGTTGATGCTGGGTTGTTGAATGAATTGCTAGGCCTGCCACACTCTCGTCTTTCATCTCAATCCTTGGGTATCCCATTCCTCTATTTCTTCTCTCCTCTCTCTTGGTTCCTGCTTTTCTTGAACTCATGTGGGCATTTTTGGTTCTGCAGGTGGAATGGCTGAAGAATGACGAAATGCTCAATCCCGCCCTTGATTCTAACTTGTACCTCAGTCTGGACCACAGTCTGGTGGTGAAACAAGCCCGTTTGGCCGACACCGCTAACTACACCTGTGTAGCAAAAAACCTCGTGGCCCGGCGCCGGAGTGCTTCTGCTAGCATCACTGTGTTCGGTAGGACATTTTCACTCATTCATAGACCAAATTAAACATACAATATACAACGAAATTCCAACCATTCCAGACATAGCAAGAAGAGAGAACAGAGCGGAGATCCCCAAGCTCATTGAGGATGCCCCAACCTCTCCTCCACAGACTCAGCTTCCCTCACCCACTTCTGCTCTGGATAACCACTTCTTCTCTTCTTCATTTGGCGCTGATCAGTGAATGGAGGATGGTCTTCCTGGACTGAGTGGTCACCGTGTAGCACCAGCTGTGGACGAGGGTGGCAGAAACGGACTCGAACCTGTACCAACCCCACTCCGTTGAATGGCGGGGCCTCTTGTGAGGGGCAGAATGTGCAGAAGACAGCCTGTACTACTCTATGCCCAGGTATTCTTCTTAATTTGATTACTGCCTGCTGACTCCTGACCCTTCTCATTCACACTCTTAACATCATGCTGTCTGGATCAGGGTGGAGAAGCATTGTGGCCTGGGGACCACATCAGTTTAGTGTGTAATATGAGGAATGGGAAGTGGGGGGCGGTGTTCCTCCTGACCATCACATCAACTTGATTTTCTCAACTTAACCAGTGCTCCAGGTATGCATTTAATTACCAAGTAATGATTCTATCAGTGCAAAAGTGAATTCCTGTGCCTCAGGTGATAAGTGATGGCTGCTGGGAAACAACCCCCTCTCCGATCCCAATGGATTCCCCTTACCCTTCAATTGTTGAGAAATCAGGGCACTGGATAGAATGTGAATACATGGAATAAGAGAGCATGCTTGCATATTCAGTTTTCCTGCTTCACCACAAAGCAAAGACACTGTTAAACAGAGGGAGCTCATGGATTCAGGTACAGTCATAGGGGCCAGTTTTCAAATGGTATAAAACCTTTGGAGAATTGCTCATTATGCCGTTCTTGCTCCCGCGCCCCCGCAGGTTGTCTTAGGGCTTAATGTGCAAACTGCAGCCCCAGGGACGTCTCACCCAAGATCTCCACAGAAGCCCTCTCCTTTTTTTCCTGGTGGTTACACCCAGCATCTCTTTTGCATTATTTTGTATACTGGAGATTGTTAGCTCTGCTCTTATCTGATGCCCATGAGGACATCTCTCTTATGTCCGGCTTATGTTGATTCTTGAATCTGTATTTTTGCATCAAATCTTAGTCTCCAACTCCTGACACACAATCTGTCCTAATTTTTCTGTTACATCTGGACTGTCCTTGTCATTGTCGATCTTTCATCATGATATGCTTGTTTTTATTACAATTTCATGTACCACCTTTTAAACGCAGCAAAGCAGAGTGGTTTTCAGCATCAAATATAAGGATGACAGAACAGTTAGCAGTACGGCAATGAGAGGGTTGGGAAAAGCAGAGATGGTGCATTGCAAACAGCTTAGCTCCACTGTAGTGCAATCAACAATATATTCAAAAGAAAAAAAACCGAGGGCGCCCAAAGCCTAGGTGAAGAGAGGGTTTTCTTAGACAGCAGATAGTTCAAGTTGTAGAGACGAAAGAAGGATGTGTTGGTGCTGAAAAGTGCTGAAGGGAGAACCAGTAACCTGAATCCAGTAGATGAGGGACTAGATGAGAAGTGTGAGGACAGCATTCCTCTAAAAGCATGGCATGAAACCAGCCCCAGATACTTCACCAACCTCCTTTCCTGAGGTCTGTCTCACAGCTCAGCTCTAACGCAATTCGCCATCTTTGGGTCCAGGTAGCAGCCAAGATGCTGTCGATATTTCTTCAGAGGCCGTTTTCGAAGCCAAAACAGGATTTCATGTCCGCAATTGGTTTGGCGTTATGGTTAGAAAGGGTCACCCCTGATCCAGTTCATTTGCTGAAACCTAGATGTCTTCTCAGCTTTCTCTTTATTTGCTTAACTGTAGCCTACTTTTATATTTCCATTGAAATAAATAATATTTCACAATCTGGTAGATTTATTGCAAGTAACAACATTTTTTTATTCTATTTAACTTTTTTTGTTTGTCTTAATTTTATGATTTTTGTAACCTGCACAGAAATGTGGGATATAAGATTTTGAAAATGAGCACTTTTATCTTTTCTTTACAATTTTGCTTCACTTTTCATTTTTATCATTCATTCATTCGTAATTCGATTTTGGGCCCCACCTCTGAGCCTCCTCTTTCAGGGTCACACCCATCACACCTTGGGCTTGTTTTCTCTAGCCTGCTGGCTACCTTCCATCGCCTGGGGACATGTTCTTTTTTCCAAAATCTCTCTGTACTTTCTGTGAGAGACCATGCAAGGAGGCGAGGGTGGACCATAGAGAGAAAAAAGTGTAATGACTTAAGAAGCAATTGGAAGGGGTGGGAGAAAGATCTGGAAATTTTGTACAGCACAAGACAAGTGCATGGGTGGGAGTGGTAAATTCACAAAACATTTCTCAGCTACCTTCCTGCAAGTCAGCAGAAATGAGACGACACTGTCTTACTGCTGGCACCTACAGGAAAATGCCTCGGGACCTAACTGGGAATTTCTCCAAGTACCCTTGGATTTGAAATTTCAGGTCCTTCAAGGATAAAATGAGTTGAGAGGAGGGTCCAAGGGTATGATCTGAGGGATCAGGAGAATATGACATTATAAGCGTTCTCTGAAACTGGCATCTGATATGCAGATCAAGGATGCTCAGGGAGTGCGGGAATGGATATGCTCTGAGATTTTGAGACTGAATGTTTTAAGGTCTGAAGGTTGGGGTTCTGGAGGATTTGTAGACTGAGAATCTGAGGGTTGGAGTAAGGAAGATCTGAATGCTGAGGATGAGGAGGGTTGAAGGTACTAACATCCTACCTGTGCCATTGCTTCTTTCTCTTTGCAGTGGACGGGGGCTGGACAGGGTGGAGCCTGTGGTCAGTCTGCACAGTCGATTGCACACACTGGCGGAGCAGGGCTTGCTCATTGCCCACCCCAAGGAATGGAGGTCAAAACTGCAGAGGCCCAGAGCTGGAGACAAGAAATTGCAGCAGCCATTTGTGCACCCAGAGTAAGTGAGCGCTAGTCCTTCTCCCCCACCCCATCTGTGCACTCAGAGAAAGTGAACGCTAGTCCCCCCCCCCTCTTGCTCCCATCACCCATCTTGCACCGGAGTAAGCAAGCTCTAGTCCAGGGGTGTCCAACCTGCGGCCCCGTGAAGTATTTTGTGCGGCCCCGGTCGAGGGCAATGCAGTGCCTCCGGGTGTTTACCATTTTGCCAGCTCCCTCCTGTGTCTTGCTGCAGCGTTTGCATGTTTGTGCGGCCCCAGAAACATTTTTTTCGGCCAATGCGGCCCAGTGAAGCCAAAAGGTTGGACATCCCTACTCTAGTCCCAGACATGTTTAGGGCATTGTTTCCAAAGGGATTATTCATGGGGGAAAAAAACCCTTTTGAAAATCTCCCTCCCCAGAATGGGGAAAATGGGCAAGTTAAGGGCAGACCCAGTGAAGTACACATAAGATTTTCTTTTGAAAATTATGCATGGCACCAGCGAAAACAGCATTTTTAAAGGTTATGTCCTTGTCAGAAGTTTGTCTTTGAAAATAGACTTGTTTGTGCCCAAGGGTCTGCTAGTCCCCTGCAGGATTTGAAAAAAGAAAAGCAAAATCTGTCCAAGGTAGGCACAGTCTGGGTTAAAATCTCCTTCTTGATTAAAAGGAGAATTAGTTTCTTTTCCCCATAATCCCCTGTAGAGCCCTGAAAGGTTTCAGTTCTCATAGAACCTTCTAGAGTAGAAAAAGCAATGAATTTTCTTCTTATCTGCAGCTCTCTCAGGTCCTGAGGACGTGGCCCTGTATGTGGGACTCATTGCTGTGGCCATCTGTCTGCTGCTTCTCGTTCTCGTGCTTGTCCTGATTTACTGCCGGAAGAAGGAGGGTTTGGATTCCAACGTGGTAGATTCTTCCATCCTGACAGCGGGGTTTCAGCCTGTTAGTTTGAAAGCAACCAAAGCAGGTGCCCTTCTTCCTCAGATATGGCATGGTGTCATAGGATGGGTGGGGCTGGTGCCTAGAATCAACCTTCAGCTTTAATCCTCCCCTCCACCTCCAATAAGCTTCCAGGTCTCTCTTCCACCCCCTCCTCCAAGGAATCCTGCTTTTAACACACACACTCTCACTCTCTCACTCTCTCACACTCTCACACTCTCTCACACACACACTCACTCACTCTCATACTCACTCTCATACTCATACTCACTCTCATACTCTCTTACACACACTCATACTCTCATACTCTTACACTCATACTCTCTTACACACACTCATACTCTTACACACACTCATACTCTCTTACACTCATACTCTCTTACACACTCTCTTACACTCATACTCTCTTACACTCATACTCTCACACTCTCATACTCTCTTACACTCACTCTCACTCTCTTACACTCACACTCTCACTCTCTCATACTCTCTTACACTCACTCTCACTCTCTATAAGAACAATTTCAAAAAGTCATTGACCCAGTTGAATGGACTCTGGAAATTACCCCAAATTCATGTCAGTGGCTCTCAGGATCTGCTGCTCTTTGCAACAGTTTTGCCTAATTGTTGGGCCAGCCTTGAAGAAGGGTCTGTTCTAGTGGCATAACTTATATTGAAGGAGAGTAGGGAAGAGATGAGAGGAAAGGGAAAGAAGGCCTTTTCACCTGCACGTTGTCCATTCCTCTTTGCACAGATCAGTCCCACCTTCTCACCATACAGCCAGATCTTAGCAGGTCTACAATGGGCCAGGAGACACCCAGTAAGTTCCAGCTGAGCAATGGACACCTTCTAAATCCACTGGGCAGTAGATGTCACACCCTGCAGCACAGCTCAACCACTACAGATACACCAGACTTCCTATGTCGGCTTTCTACACACAGCTTCTTCAGGTCTCTGCCCAGGGGGGCAGCTAATATGGCCTATGGAACATTTAACTTCCTGGGGGGACGCTTAATGATTCCCAATACGGGTAAGTAACATGGCTATTTGAGCAAGTTTTTAGGGACTGATGGAGGGGTCTGACTGCTGTGCTTCCTGGAGTCTCTTTATTAATTCCCTTTGGGCTGCTTCTATCCTATCAAGATTTGTAGGTCCTTTTCATTATTTTAAAAGTTTGAAATAAATAGTTCCTAGCATGCTTCTGGGTGCCAGATATGTGAATTTTAGCAGTGTAAGACTGAAAGTCCAGCATATTTCCAAGTGCCCAAATCCAGCTACCTTCTGCCCATTCACCTGCTTCAGATTCCTCCACTTCCATCAAATAGTCCCTCTGCCTGCAAACATGTCTCCTTCCATCATGTCACTGCTGGATAAGGGTCAGTAGGTCTGGTTTCATATTTATTCATGTTTGTGATACTCAATAATCTCAGAGGAATGTTTGCACCACTGCCACCTGTCTCTCGGGTTGTGTATGTGCAGATGTGGGGTAACAAGCAAGCACTGCTGTAGTTTGGTCTCCTTACAGGAACTGCAGATACCTTACCAGAGCTCAATAACCCGCTTGGTGTTCCAGCCAGACTTCAGTAGACATCAACTCCAACTGAGGAGGGACTGCGGACTGGGCTTGGGGATGTGGAGAGAGGGAGACTGAGAATTGATAGAGGAGCCCCCTTACTCCTTTCCTTGCACTGCTTTAAAACCAGCATAAAGCTTCCAGCTGCACTGAGGGTGAAACAGATGTTTGCATAATCTAGAGACCGCACTGACCCTTTGTTATTTTGGATAACTAGAATTTATGCTGGAATTTTGTGCACAGCTCAAGCAGGTTGAGGTACTCTTGTACATGGTTTGTAACTGGTTGCAAATGGTCTAAATGAAGCAGGGAGGCTGAGCTGGCTGGATAATGGGAGTTGACAGAGAAATGAAGAATGGTGGGGTGTGTGGAGCAGTAGGAAGGGCAGGGAAGTTGAGGTATAGAGGGGCGATGGAGTAATAGGCCAACTGAGCATGGAAGGGGGTATGTATAGATAAATGTAGATTAGGGGGAGGAGGAGGATAGGTATGTGGAATGCTAGGAGCGCTCTGAGATGAAAACTTTCCTTTCCTTCCCCTAAGGGCAAAATCAAATCTATCCAAAAACTTTGCCATTCTTTCTCCTACAAACTAACCGAGCTTTGGAATAACTTGCCACTCTCGCTAAGAAGCTTAGGCCCCTTCTTACCATTCAGGAAGACTCTGACGACAGTCTTGTTTGCCAAACATTTTGGAAATTAATTATCCTACTTTTTCCAAATTACATTTCTTTTGTATTACTCTATTCTTACTGTTAACTGAGTTGAGCTCCAAACTGGTTGATGATGCAGTGAATAAAACTAAGTTTTTTTTGAAGCAAGTGAGCTGAGCAGCGGAGTTTAGAGAAAATGTAACAGATCCGTGGGGTAGCCAGTGTGAAAACCATTGGTCTGACCCAGGATGGCTAGTCTTAGGTTCTAGTTAACCCCAAAAAATATTCAGCCAGTCTCCTTCATTTTTCACAGAAATTTTCTTAAATAGAGGCTTGCAGGATCAACTAAACTGTGTTAACTTTTTACTGCCCAAACTAGTCTTCACAGCAAAGACTCCTATTGAATAAATTGATTATGTGGTAAATTGCAAGGACCATCCCTTTGTAAAATGCTAATGCAGCTTAGAAAATCAACCTCTGATAGGTGCCTAATGCTGAAAACAGTGCCCGAGTGTCCAGCTCTGCCAGTGTGGATGCCCCACTTGATCGCTGGCTGTGTATGACTAGTCACATGATCTGTGCACGCGCGCACTGTGTACAATGGCTCTGTACTTCCTGCATCTCTCTGGTTCATGTCTCCTGAGCTCGCTTGCTCTTTCTTTCTCAGGGATCAGTCTCCTTATTCCCCCTGAAGCAATTCCACGAGGGAAGATCTACGAGATCTATCTGACTCTACACAAGCAGGATGTGAGGTACAATGCCCTCCCCATTCCCCCCCCCCCCCACAGCTTCTGCTCTCAGAATATGGCCAGTGAGGAACCCTATGGTGAGCTGCAGGATAGGAAGTCACAACTTGTGTAAAAATAGCAAGAGTGACAGAAACAAAAAGCATCCAGACTTAGTTAGAACATCATTAATTTATTTATTTAAATCACAGGTGTCAAAGTCCCTCCTCAAGGGCCGCAATCCAGTCGGGTTTTCAGGATTTCCCCAATGAATATGCATGAGGTCTATTAGCATACAATGAAAGCAGCACATGCAAATAGATCTCATGCATATTCATTGGGGAAATCCTGAAAACCCGACTGGATTGCGGCCCTCGAGGAGGGACTTTGACACCCCTGATTTAAATCAAAGCAGTGTACAAAAATGAACATACATAATATAGCCACAAACAAAATAACCTCTATGTGGCAGAATTATTGAGATGGAAGTTCTTACGTATTCTTTCAAAATCCCTTCATTAACCCATAGGGACAATGTGATGCAAGATCAATATGGTGAATTGGCAGAAAGGTCAGAGCTAAGAGCTGCGCTGTTGCCAGTGGTCATTTGGGACTTGTGGTTGTTCTAGATGCTTAGAAAAGTGAGATCTGGGAGGAAGAAAAACATGGCCTTGGATAAAGCATACGTAGTTTCCTACAGGCAATGGGATCCCTCTGTAGCAGATGAACGAGGCAGAGTGGAAAGGCCAGGCCTTTTCTAATTCTACTCCTTCTGGTACTCTCAAGTTCGAATGGCAATCACATCTGACTGGAAGGGACAGCTGTTTATCTTGCAGACTAGGGGACTTTCCATGAAACTATTATTATAAATTGGAATAAGAATTTCACCAACAACCTCTCTCTCTACAGCCCAGCATCCTTCTGGCAATAGCCACCACCTTGTCACACTGTTTCTTTGCCTTTAGATCTTCGGACACTATCACCCCAAGGTCCTTCTCCCTGCCCTCTCACCTCCCAGCTCCTTCTGATTACTAATCCCCAAATGTATTACTCTGCACTTCTTTGCATTGAATTTTAGTTGCCAGTTATTAGACCATTCCTCTAACTTTTGCAGATCCTTTTCCATGTTTTTCACTCACTCCTTGGTGTCTACTCTGTTATCTTGTTTGTTTGAATTTTCCTGTCTAATTATGTATGTACTAGGCCTCTTTTTCCATATTTATTTTCTTTGAATATTTTGGAAGCAATAAATTTTAAAATGTAAGAAATCAAAGAAGGTGGTGGATGCCTGGAATGTCCTCTCATGGAAATAAAAATGGTGCTAGACTTCAGAAAGATGTGGGCTAAAAAGTAATGGGTGAGAAGGGTATTTTGTACCTGGAGTAATGAAGGGTTAAGTGACTTGGCCAGAGTCACAAGGAGCTGCAGTGGGAATTGAACTCGCAACCTCAGGGTGCCGAGGCAGCTGGTCCAACCACTCAGGCACTCCTCTACGCCTCCCACTCTGCAAACTTTGTAGGATTTTCAGTCAAAATATGCAGAAATTATCCCTGGAAACCACCTGCACATACACCTGTCTTTGAGTCATTCCAGATGGAGAAAAGTGATGTCGATGTTCTCAAAGCCCATTTGCACAGGCACCTATGGAAATTATCCTGACCATCTGCTGACAATGGGCCTCATTCAAGAAACTCGCCTCTGATTACTAGTTACTGCTCTTGGACTATTTCATCCCCTGGGCTTCACCAGAGCCATCCTAGCTGGTAATGGATAATTACAGAAAGCACACCCAGCTCCTTCTTTTCTTTCTTGCCAATCCCTAAGTGAAAAAAGAACTGTTCAGGCACAACCGTAATTCAGCAGATCAGCACTTATCAATCCCATGATCACAGCCAAATAAACTCGGGTACAGAATAAATACTTCTCTGTGGAGAGCCTAACCAGGCTGTGACCCCAAACACTGGTTACAGCTTGGGACGGATGCAGATAACTGTGGTAACAGCTGTAAGATATAGGAAGAGTAGGCTGAGAAACTGAGCTTCAAGTTCCAGGTTCAAATCCCACCTACATTCATTGTGACTACAGGCAAGTCAATTAACTCTGTCTCTTCAGGTACAAGTTTAGATATAGAGCCCTCGGGGGGGCAGAGAAATACCAACCGTACCTGACATGGGCCTGAGCTAAATCTGGCTACATTGCAATGAAATCTTGGATCTTGCTTCCAGGTCTGTGTTGGAGGTGCAGAGGAAGGTGGAAGCCTTGCCCTGATACTTTGCTTTGAAGTGATTTACGGTATTTTTATTTTTGATCTCTCGCCCTATGATGTTCCTACCTGTCTTTTAAGAATAGCAGAGGCGCTTTTCAGTGGAAGCTGGAGTGAGGCTTTTTTTTTTTAATTGGCCTAGCTTTACTTCAGTGGAGATGAAATTAATAAAACACAGATCGTGTGCTACGGCTCAGTTGGGAAAGTGGGGGGGGGGGGGGAGAGGGGAGGCAGGAAGGCCTAAGGGGGGGCAGGAAAGCACTAAAGATCTGGGTCTCTGTCAGGCAGTCGGGCCTTGGCTCTGACACCTTTTTCCTTTCCATGTATTTCTTTCTCTTCTTGAGGTTACCTCTAGCTGGCTGCCAGACCTTGCTGAGTCCCATCATTAGCTGTGGACCTCCTGGAGTCCTCCTCACCCGGCCGGTCATCCTTTCCATGAGCCACTGCATGGAGCCCAGTCCTGAGAGCTGGTCCGTCAAGGTGAAGAAGCAGTCCTGTGAGGGTACCTGGGAGGTGAGACCATCCCCCTCCTCCCTTCAGAAAAATATAGAAACTAATTTTCTCCAGTTAAAAAATAACTAAACTGGTACTCCTGGGTTCTGGTTTCATTCTGATATTCTGTACAGACCAGCCAAATGAGTCTGGAAATCCCCAGGCCACTAATGGAACCGACCTAGGCACTGCTAGCTAAGCATTTGGACTTCTTGGTTGTGCTGTCTGTCTGTGTTTTCAGCTGCTTGTGTTCTTTGCTACAGGATATACTGCTCCTTGGTGAAGAAAGCTCCTCGGATTTCTATTACTGCCGGTTGGAGCCACAGAGATGCTTCCTCTTCACAGAGCAGCTTGGCCGATTCGCTCTCATCGGCGAGTCCCTCAACATGTCTGCCTCCAAAAGGATAAAGCTGCTGCTGTTTGCTCCACTGTTCTGCTCTTCACTTGAGTACAGTCTCCGGGTCTACTGTCTCAGTGACACACAAGATGTCCTTAAGGTAGTGAACACAGGAAGTGCTCGTGGAAAGAGGCAACTCAACCACCTGGGGAGGGAAGGGGGAGTTTGCATCTTTTGTAATGGAAGCTTCTCCCAGCAGGAGTAGTTTGGTTGCTTCTCTTAAAAAAAAAGATGTGGGGTTACGTTTATGGATGAAAAGCAGAATATATGAGCAGTTTCCTCATCTGCCTGACATTGCATAAGCTCGGGGACAACCTTCACCTCTCCATTTGAGGAATTTCTCTTTGTGCTGGCTTTTCTTAAATTCTGAAACTGGCTGACATTTGCTGATTTAAAATGTCCTCACTTGAGGATTTGGGAGCCCAGGGCCAATGAGCTTACGTTCTCTTTAATCTGCTGCTGTAGGATGTGGAGCCAAGCCCCACATCTTACAGCAGCGCAACTGACAGTGACCTCTAAAGGAAGTCAAAATGTACTGGCTGGATTTTCTCTGAGCACATTTTTCAGCTGCAATCTGAGACCCACATTTGTTCAGATGTACATAGAGCCTACAAAGGTAAAGTTCCTTGCTTATTAGGATCAGGCAGCTGAGTTTGTAACGGGCCATTCCTGCACTTATGGCCCTGCTTTGCCTGCAGAAATTACCCTCCATATGTGCGGTTTCCAAATGACATACATAGAACCTCGTTTCCCTCCAATAGTCACGTGTAACAAACATATCAAGACGACATCGTTAATCATCCCTGTTATAATAGGGATAGAACACAAATTTGATCAGTTCGGAAGCACAAACAAGCTGTAAATCACACTTCGATGTCAGAAAAATTCTAGAAGGTGATTATCAACTGAAATACATCTTAGCATAAGAAGGCATTAGCAAACAATTGAGTTTTTAGCATTTTCTTAAAATTCATCCTTGCCATACAAAACCGCAGGACACCAGGCAAGGCATTCCATAGTTCTACACCAGCCACAGATATCATTGATGCTCCGATCCTAGCATGCATAGTTGACAGTCTCCCCTCCAAACTTAATTGCATCCCATTTACACCTCTAAGCTCTCTTCTCGGTTTATAAATCTGGAAGAGTTCTTGTAAGATCTTTGGGGAAGCAGGATACAATGTCTGATGTATAATCACAATAATCTTAAACCGCACTCTTTGTTTCATAGGCAACCAGTGTAGTTTCTTCAACACAGGAGTTATATGGGTACTCCTAGGAACCCCTTGCAGCGGAGTTGATAAACATTTGTAAATAGCCCTCAACTTCCCTTTCACAACTCCTAGGTATAGTGAATTTCAATAATCCACCCTACTCAGGATCAACGTCTGAACCACAATACGAAAATCGTGTGTTGGTAATATTGGCTTCAATCTATAAAGCATTTGAAGTTGCACGTATCCCAGCCTGATTATTTTTAATGGTTATGTACTTATACCATTCCTTATTAAAGATCCTTCACTTCTGTGGAGCTTAATCTTCTTTCTCCCTCTTTCCTTCCAATTCCACTCTTGCCTATGAGGTGGATCAACTTCTGTTTACATATACTGTAGTTCATTCAGCTGAGGGAATCCAAGACCTTGGATTTCAAACACTAGAAAAAGCTTCTCAGGATGACGTCCAGTGGAAGGAACGCCTTGCCTCTTGGACAATGTTATCTTCTTCTAAGGATTTCAGATGTGCCTTGAAGACATGACTATTCCAAGAACTTTTATCTAATAAGTTATTTATTTATATTGAGCATGCAAATATCAGATTGCAATGTTAATTGTTTGTATTAGTTATTTTCTATTTCTGATCCTCTTTGAATTGTTTTTGGTAGACTGGAACTTCTCCTCCTACTATTTATCATTTCTATAGCGCTGAAAGGTGTACATAGAAGAGCTTACAATCTAATAGGTCAATACCTTAATTTAGAATTATGTAATAATCATAAAACAATAAGAAAAGCAGAGAAGAGCTTTGCCAATAAGGCAAATGGGCTCTTCATTCTCAGATACATGGCTACTTGCATTTCTGAGAGGGAGGGGGGAGGCAGGGAAGGCAAATGCAGCCTATTGCAAGTATTTCCCCCTCAGAAGTGATGCAAAATGCTTGTGGACTTTACAAGTTCTGATTGTTGCTGTGTCACCATGTCTGGGTTCCATTGTTGTTCTGGAATCGCCCTGTAACCATGAAGGAAAAGGTTTCATTTTAATCCAGAATAGATATCGAAAGTAATTCCCCTTTGAAATTTTCCCTGATTACACGCACAGACCCTGCAGCTGCACATGGAGTCTTGAATGTCCTATGTGTCTGTCCTACACAGGAAGTGATCCAGCTGGAGAGACAGATGGGAGGACAGCTGGTCCACGAACCCCGAGTACTGCACTTTAAGGGCACATCCCAGAATCTCCGCCTCTCCGTGCACAATCTACCAAGTTCCCTGTGGAAGAGCAAATTATTGGCCAGTTATCAGGTAACAGAAGCATCTCCCAGTTTTTGCTATATTAGTTTTCTTCCTTAAATTGTGTTTGTACATTTTTATGTAAATATAGTGAAGAAACCAGACTGTAGGAGCAAATAAAAGCCAAATGGATGTTTAGGCTCCACCCACTCTTCCTTCCCATTGCTTTTGCTTTCTTTGTTAGTGTTTCAGCTTACTGACCCAACAGTAGGGGTTACCATATGGCTCCAGAAAAAGGAGGATGCATTGAGATGTTGAAAGCAATGGAAGTAAAACCCGGAAGTCTCAATCCGTCCTTTTCTGGAGCCATATGGTAACCCTACCCAACAGAATCATGCAAAACAATCCATAAAATATGCATTCATTCAGAGCCTGAGAACAAAAACTGGCTGCAGTCCAGCCCCACAAGACCAAAACCCTTTCCAGTTCTTCCTGCCACCTCCTAACTTTCAGCAACATGGAAAAACATAGTAAATGACGGCAGATAAAGACCTGAATGGTCCATCCAGTCTGCCCAACCATACAAGCATCATAAATCAATCATTTAATTTAAATGGTCCTTTTTCTTAGATATTTCTGGGCCAGAAACCCAGAACCCTGACCGGTATTGTGCTTAGGTTCCATCTACTGGAGTCTTCATCAAAGCTCACTCCAGCCCATCTAAACCATTTCAGCCTTCAAAGACCTCTCCAGACCATCCTCAACTGAATGGCTATATACAGAATACAGACCATGCAAGTCTGCCCAGTACTGGCCTTAGTTCCAACATAAGACATATTTGACAGTCTGCTGGCGACGCATGCAGCGAAACTGGACCACACTATCTCCAACCTGCTGATAACAACAAACGACTACAAATATTTTCGCAAAGAAATCAAAACCCACCTATTCAAAAAATTTATACAGATGGCTTAACCCCAACCGGACCCCCCTCAACGCAACTCCCCCCTCCTCCCCCCTTCACCAGTTCCCTTCTCTTTAGCCTCAAGCATGTCAACTGCTTCCCTAACGGTATATATACTGGATCTGCACTATTTCCTATTTGTACAGCATCTTGTAGCTCTTGAAATATACAGCTCCATTATTCTTGTAACTTCTCCTGGAAATGACCAGAATTCTCTCTGTAATTATCCTGGAAATGTCCAGTTGTCTCTTTTGTAATCCGCCCAGAACTGCAAGGTTGAGGCGGAATAGAAATCAGTAATGTAATGTAATAAGAACCTAAGAATTGCCGCTGCTGGGTCAGACCAGTGGTCCATTGTGCCCAGTAGTCCACTCCCGCGGCGGCCCTTAGGTCAAAGACCAGTGCCCTATCTGAGACTAGCCTTACCTGTATACGTTCTGGTTCAGCAGGAACTTGTCTAACTTTGTCTTGAATCCCTGGAGGGTGTTTTCCCCTATAACACGCTCCGGATAAGCGTTCCAGTTTTTAACCACTCTCTGGATGAAGAAGAACTTCTTTACATTTGTACGGAATCGATCCCCTTTTAACTTTAGAGAGTGCCCTCTCATTCTCTCTGCCTTGGAGAGGGTGAACAACCTGTCTTTATCTACTAAGTCTATTCCCTTCATTATCTTGAATGTTTCAATCATGTCCCCTCTCAGTCTCCTCTTTTCAAGCATTGGTCTCTATACCTAAAGAAGGATATAAAAATACTGGAGAGGGTGCAGAGACGAGCAACGAAGCTAATAAAGGATAGGGAGAACTTGGAATACGAGGAACGACTTAAGACACTGGGATTGTTCTCCCTTGAGAAGAGGAGACTGAGAGGGGATATGATCGAGACTTTCAAAATACTGAAAGAAATCGACAAAATAGAGCAGGAAAAAAAAATATTTACAATGTTCAATGTGACGCGGACAAGAGGACATGGACTGATGCTAAGGGGGGACAAGTTCAGGACAAATATCAGGAAGTTCTGCTACACACAACGAGTGGCGGACACCTGGAATGCTCTCCCAGAGGAGGTTATTGCGGAATCCACCGTTCTAGGATTTAAAATCTAACTAGATGCACATCTCCTTGCGAGAGGCATAGAGGGATATGGGTGACTAAAATTATATCAGGTGTACACCTAGCTGGGCCTCTGCGTTTGCGGATCGCCGGACTTGATGGACCGAAGGTCTGATCCGGAGATGGCGCTTCTTATGTTCTTATGTTCAAGGGAGAAGAGGCCCAGTTTCTCTAATCTCTCACTGTACGGCAACTCCTCCAGCCCCTTAACCATATTAATTGCTCTTCTCTGGACCCTTTTGAGTAGTACAATGTCCTTCTTCATGTAAGGCGACCAGTGCTGGATGCAGTATTCCAGGTGGGGGCGTATCATGGCCAATACAGCGGCATGATAACCTTCTCCGATCTGTTTGTGATCCTCTTCTTAATCATTCCTAGCATTCTGTTCGCTCTTTTTGCCACCACCATACATTGCGCGGATGGATTCATTGACTTATCTACCAGTACTCCCAAGTCTCTTTCCTGGGGAGTCTCTCCGAGTACTGCACCAGACATCCTGTATTCGTATATAGGATTTTTGTTACCAACATGCATCACCTTACACTTATCCATGTTAAGCCTCATTTGCCCATTCCTCGAGCATGTTTATGTCACTTTGCAGGTCTTCGCAATCCTTCTGTGTCTTCACTACTCTGAATAACTTTGTATTGTCTGCTTTCTCTCCTTCTCCTCTCCTGCCTCCTACTCGCCTGCCCAAGCCTGTTCTCCCATGTTCTTCCTCCTCCATTTCTCTGTTTCTATCTGCAGGAGCTTCCCTTCCATCACATCTGGAACAGAGACCAGCAGCATGTGCATTGCACCCTCACCTTCCAACGTTTTAGTCTCAACACCTCACAGCTGGCCTGTAAGATCTGGATCTGGCAGGTGGAAGGAGATGGACAGAGCTTTGACATCAACATCAGTACTACCAAGGTAAGGAAGAAAGAGAGAGGTCGCACTGCTCTGCCCTCCCCTTCCATATCATTCACCACTACTTGCCTTATCTGATTTCTGTCTGCCTCATGCTTTGCAGTCAAAGGCAAGGAAAAAATCAGAATAAGGGTCTGGAACTGAGTAATGCGCAAACAAATATTACACACCTATTAAATACAATATAGCAACTTTCTTATATATCACATTTCCTTGAGAATTCAAAGTGGAATAGAATTTACATATGATAAAATAAGACTGGAATAATACTAATGATCATTAGGTGCCATCAACTTGTGTTTGAGTCCTAGCGACTTGATGAATTAGATCCGTTGGTCCTCCTGCATCATCCCCATGATTGTTTACAATGTGCCCAGTCATGTGATTGCAGGTCGCCCTCTTCACCTGGTTCCTTCGATCTTCCCAAATATGATGTCCTTCTCCAATGATCTTTCTCTTCCGACCAAAATAAGACAAACAAAACAACAACCAATAAAAGACAGCAATTCTAAAGTAAGATGCTGTGCAGTGAGCGAAGAAAGAGCTCTTCTACTGCTAAGCAAGCAGTGAGAGAGCAAGAAAATGTGGCAGAATCAGATTGAAAAGTTCCCATCATTTTTGGTACCAAGGGCTTAATTAAAAAGAATTGAAACACACCAGATAAGTTGTCCAAAAGGAAGCTCTCTTTGGCACGATGGCGAGTGTGGGATAGCGTGCTCCTCTCAAGTCATAGCATTGAGGGTATACAGGGACTGCCTAATAAGGTATAGACAGGTGTAACAATGGGGGAGAAGGTTAGCTGTTGCTTTTTTTTCTGTTTTATGCCGCTAGAGAAATGTTTGTGTTCAGAGACGTGTTTGCATATGAGTGATGGTTTCTGCACCCGCTCAGGCTGCTTTGATCTGTATGAATAGATTTCAGACTGGCTCCCCTGAGTAAAAGTGAAGATCAGGAGTGACATTGCTTTGGATTTCTTCCTCTGCTTTTTATCACTTTGCTTGATGGGACTGTAAATCATTTCTGTATGGAGAAATAGTTAGTTTGAAGTTGACAGGCTTCAGGAAAAGAGGAAATGTGTGTCATTGATCCTGTGGCTGCTCCAATCCCTCTGGCATCATGACACAACCCTAATGGGGATCGGAGCTGCAGCTGTTCTCTGGTCACCATCACAAAGAGAGTTTCTGCTGAGAGCTGATAAAACTCTGTCTTCTGGGACTTTGCCAGGAGGCTCGGTGGTCTTCTTCTCCTAGAGATGGATGTGGGAGGGGTTGAGTGCCTCTGGTCTGAAATGGGAATTGACTAGGAGAAGTGGGTTTTCTTTTCTTTCATACCACAATATCTGATTCGAAAGATCATTCGTCTTTTCAAGCTGCATTTGATAACAGAGGGTTGGTTTTTTCTCTCATCTCTTGGAATAGATATTACAATCATTTGAATGGCATTTTTTTTCCTTCGTCTCTTCTCTGGCCATTCACTCAGATGCTGGACTGCCCCATTTGCTTCTCCAGCCATGAATCCATTCTCCTCCCTCCTCACAGAGCTGCACTTTTCTCTTTAGGAATAACCTATTTAAAGGGCTTTTTCTTTGTTTCATTTTCACTGTTTAATTTTCATTTTATTGATTTCAAATTGTAAGGCACTTTCAGATGTTTGGCCTGTTATACAAACTTAATGGCTTATTGATTAATTGATTCCCAGCCCTAATTTTATAGGGTTCTGTGTAGTTAATTAAAATTAGCCAAGCCTTGTTGCTCTCCTTCAGTAGGCTGAGCTCTGCATAGCTGAAGGTAATAAAAGTCCTGACCCTTGGTAGCAAATCCTACATCATGTCCTCTCCTTTGCTCATAGTGTACTGGATGGGAATTTCTCTAGCCCTCTGCCATTATTCTCACTCTTACCTAAGGTCACCGAAAGTGAGCTGCATTATTCCTGAAAGTAAGGAATCCAAAGGGATTCACTTCTAATCCAGAATGATCTTGTCTCTTCAGAACCATTATAAAGAGTAAAAATGCGGTCCAGGTCTCTTTTTTCTGCTTCTGCTAATTCCTTTAGCCCCTGTCCAAGGTGCTGAACAGTTTCTGCATTCATTGGACAACCCAACCTACTAGTACTACTACTATTAATGATGTCTATAGCGCTACCAGACGTACGCAGCACTATACAGGGTCACAAAAAAGACAGTCCCTGCTCCAAAGAGCTTACAATCTAAATAGACAAGATAGACAAACAAACAGGATGTCATGGATACAGTTAAGGGGCATGGTTAATCTGCTGGCTGGGTTGGAGGGCAGAGGGGAGCACAGGACAATCAAGCCATTGTGACATCACTGATGAGGTTGACTCTTATTGGTGGAATGAGGCATTATGACATCACAAGCTCAGCTCTGCTTCCCAAAGACTAAAACTACTACTACTATTACTATGAATTATTTATATAGCGCTACCAGACGCACGCAGTGCTGTACAGAGTTACAAAGACAGTCCCTGCTCGAAAGAGCTTACAATCTAAACATGCAGCCCTAGTTTCTGATACCGTGCTGCTGCCATTGCCCACATTCATCTCATTGATTGTACTTATACTTTTGTTTCATTATCAAAGCCGCCTTGGTTAATAAAGCCCCTACAACCTCGTTGAGCCTCAAGATTAGCTAATATGCAGCATCTCCTATTTCATGTGTGGGGTGCTTTGTTTTTTAGGACATACGTCAGTCGGAGCTGATGCCCAGTGATTCAGAGGACGTAGCAGCTGCTTTGGTAGGTCCCAGTGCTTTCAGGATCCCCTTTCTCATTCGTCAGAAGATCATCAGCAGTTTGGATGGACCATGCTCCCAGGGCATGGACTGGCAAACACTGGCACAAAAGCTCCACTTTGAAAGGTAAGCGATTTAAGGATGGTAGGGGTGAGGGTTAGGGAAGAGAGTGTCTGCTGCTGTGAAGCTTGGTCTGAAGTAGCTCGTTTTTTCACTGTGCAGGGCTAAGAAAACCAAAATGGCAGGAGAAATAATGTGTCCTCGTTTACTGATGGGAAAAGGTCACAAAACTGGCCATGATGGGAACGGACCACTTGATCTTACTTTTTACAGTTTTATTTATAAGCAGTATTTTTCTCACTTGGACAAGTAGGAGCAGGACTTATATTCAGACTGTAGCTATGAAGATTGAGCCCCTTATATGAAAGGCATTTGAACAAAAATTCATTTGCATGGAACATTTAAAAGTACAAAAATCAGTCAAGAAAGAAAGATGCTAAACTCCCACAGAAAATGGAGCAATCAAATCAGTGGGTTGTCAGAGATGCAGGAAATTAAAAGCAATGCCAGAAAACAACTCCCCAATCTTGAAGTGATGAGGCTTATAACCCCCATTCTGCTTTGGTTTTTTCATGATGCTTTCTCTACCATACTGAAGCTTTAGATTCAGAAGTCCTATGTGCAAGAGAAACGCTCAAGACATGGCTACAGCAAAATGTGCTTTGGGGCATATGCTTGCAACAAGATAACGTGCTCAATAAGTCGCGCCCCCCCCCCCCACCCCTTTCTTCACAATCTTGTTTTCTGGCATTGAGTTAACCTGCACTATCTCCCATTGTACGAGGACCCAAGACCATACAATCTCTTTCAAGAATAAGGTCAGGAAGAGCAGATAAATGTCCCTTATGTATCTCTCATCTACTCTGCCTTGTAACTCTGTCTGTTTTTCTCGGCAGCCATTTAAGTTTCTTTGCCTCAAAGCCCAGCCCGACCGCAGTCATCCTGAACCTCTGGGAGGCTCAGCATTTCCCCAGCGGAAACCTGGCCCAGCTGGCAGCTGCAGTAGCTGAACTCAGCAAGCAAGATACAGATGTCTTTATGGTGTCAGAAGCAGAGTGTTGAGAGCAGAAAGAGCTCCCGACAGTGACAGGTTAATCTGCTGTGACACGGAGGCATTACAAGGCTTTCTTTCAGCTGGAGTTTCATGGCCTGCTCCCTACATTTGATGGTGTCAGGTGAGAGGAGAGACGGGAAATGTCTTGGCAATATTCAAAAGAATGGATTGAACAGAACCATGCTGTCCTCTTTGAAGCTCCGTCTGCACTGGGCACGGCCTCGGTGAAGATAGTGAGAAGGGCTTTCACAGCAGCAGTAATCATTCTTTCTGGAAGGCTCTATGATGTGTCATCAGGGGAAGATAGGGGGTGGGGGGATTCTCTGATTCCAGTTCCAGTCTGCAGCACTAGTAACACGAATGGCCATTTGGCTTTTCAGCAAGCCAGAGCCATTGTGTTCACAACTTCAGTCTGATTTCTGCCAACACATTAATTACATGTTTATATTATTTAAGCCTTGAATCCAATCAATGTCTTCAGAAACCTGCTCTTCTGATTGACAAAGTCCAAGCCATACCTCTGACTCTCTAAGAACATAGCACCAGAAAAGCCCACCATTTCCATTCTATCCAATTCAAACTGGTGAAAAAAAAGTGGCCCAGATGGTGCCTCTGAGCAGAAGAATGTGTGGAACCGAGTTGGCAGTGGCTACAGGTGTGGAGGAGCAGAGGCTTCTGGGTGGCAAGAGTCCAGGCGTAGCCGGAGAGATGCGTGCTCTGCCCTCCGTCCCCTGCTAGAAACTATTCTGTGAGATTCAACTGTGTCCATGTTGTGTGGAAGTGTTCATTGTTTCAAGGACACAAACAGAAATCTAACTTAAACAAATGTTCTGTATAGAATTTTTAAAAAATTCTTCATGCAGGTGTATTGGAGTAAAGACACTTGGCCTTATGTACATAAAATCTTTAGCAGGCAGAAGAGATCCAGCACTTTTAGGTAAATGTAAATAAATTCTATATATATATATATTGTTAAACTGTATTTAAGTGGTTCCTTTGATGTCAGGTAGAAAAAAATGGGTGGGGGAGGGGTGTGGCTTAACAAGCTTTTAGTCTTTAGCAACATCCTCTTCCTGGGGGTGGGGGGTCTTTTTACTTTTCTGAACTCCCCTGCGATACACCCATAGCCTTGATCCATGAGAGTGGCATTTCTTCCACACGGGCATAAAATGTGGCAGCAGCTGGATATCATTTGTGCGCAGATAAGAGGTAATTTAGAATAGCTCACCCTTCATTGGGAATGTGTAGCGACACTTTCTAGAGCTGCTTCTCCTTGCCCCCAAATACTGCTCTCTTAACTCTCCGTCTCTTGAGTCCACCCGTAGCCTTTGCCTTTGCTATTGGTGTGAGCAACCTAAACTCAGTCACTCTTCTTACCCAGAGCACACAATCAGTGGATCTACTTTCAGCCAGGCCACTAAAGCTGGACTTTTAAAGAATGCAATATTTTAGCTGGGTTAAAAAGAGGCACTCACAGGGGATGGAGGGACAGGTTTAAGTTGAGGAGAAATACAGCAACCCATGCAGAATCAGACCCATAGATGTTGGAGCAGGAGGGGGAGGAGGGCAAGGCCCTCCAAAATAATTGTGGCTGCAGGGTGCTCTCTTCAATGGGTCAGTGGCAGCAATTCTCACATACTGCCTGCCGCTAACTCTCTGCGAAGTCCCCTCCAACCAGTTTCCTGTTTATCCACAGCAGAGGGGAGGCTTCTGGATTAGTGGCAAGCAGCATGTGAGAATTATTGCTGGCTGCCGCTGACCTACTGAAGAGCAAGAGGAGAGTTGTAGAGATGCTGTAATTGGGATGAAGAAGGGAGCTAAGGAAAAGGAAGAAACATCAGTGGAGTGGAGATGGAGACAATGTTGGACATGGAAGGGAGAGGAAGAAATATTGGATAAGAGGGTAGAGGGGAGGAAGGGAGAAATATTGGATTAGAGGATGCAGGGGAAGAAGGAAGAGATGGTGCAGGGGGGACAGAGGGAGACATAGTGTATAAGATGGTAGAAGGAGGAAGGGGAGATGGTGCAAGGGGGAAATATTGGATAAGATGACGGAGGGGAGAAAGGAGAGATGATGTATGGGGCGGAGTAGAAAGAGAGATGTTGGACCCAGGGCCAGTGGCGTACCTAGCATATGTGACACCCGGGGCCCATCATTTTTTGACACCCCCCCCATCTATATGAAAAATATGATTTTTAGTAACAATCCACATATCGCACAACAAGAGTGTACCTACGAAAAGGCAGCATCTTAAACACTGCAGTGAGCACTAGAACACCAACACATACATTGTAAAACTAAACAAGCCAGATCCTGTACAGTCAATTGATCCTGTAAAGTCAATGCTATCAGAAAGCCATGCCCCTTTCATACACACAGACAGATACACCCTCACCCAATATGGAATAATCACAAACTAAAAATAGAAATATGTAGACAAAAGTTAAACTGAACCGCCAAGAAACCAGACTCTGCATACAATGCAACACTACAACATCACAAAAACAGTAATCCATTCCCTCTAATACTGTGCAAAATATAAAGATAGTAGATGTAAATTTGAAAAAACTGATACATAATAATAACCACTTTACAAATTAACAAATAAAAATAAAACAAATAATGAGAAATAAGAAAATACCAATTTATTGGACTAATCCCCGTAAGCTCGGTTCCCATCCCTGCAAACCACCTGATTTCATCCACACAAGCCTTGAATTGTTTTATATTGAACTTATTATATTAAAGTAGAAAAAGAAACAATATTCTGTACAATTGTCAATTTATAAATCAGCGTCTTCTCCCCACTCTCTCTTCATTTCTCTTCAGCGTCCTCAGCCCACACTCTCTCCACTTTCCTTCAGCGCACGCACATAAAAACAAGCAAGTAATTTTATATCATTTTCATCCTATTCATTCATAGAAATTAAAGTCTAAATAATGTCAGTCACATAACAAAACATGATTTGACAAAAATAATTCCCTGCAGTCAAGCCTGCAAGGATTACTAGATGTCTTTCAGCAGCTCCCCTTCCTCCCTCCCCCCCTACCTTCATGGCCAAGTCAAAATGATCTACCAACAATAAAATTTTAAAAACACAAAGCACACTGTACGCAGAGAAAATGTTAATTATCATTTATATTCCGCGGGTTTTCAAAGAGGTCAAGGCAGATGACTTTATGCAATGTCACCTCAGTAACAACTATACAAAAATAGACAAATATACCCCCTCCCTTTTTACTAAACCGCGATAGCGGTTTTTAGCGCAGGGAACTGCGCTGAATGCCCCACGCTGCTCTCAACGCTCATAGGCTCCCTGCGCTAAAAACCGCTATTGCAGTTTAGTAAAAGGGGACCATAGTGCAAAATATAGACAGCATATATAAATTCTCAAAACGGACACATTTTTCCTACCTTTGTTTGGTAATTTCATCAGTCTCTAGGTTGCACTTTATTCTTCTGACTGTGCATCCAATATTTCTTCCCTTCTTCAAGCCTCCTGTATGCTTCCTCTCCTCCAGACCTCATTTCCTCCCCCAAATTTTTATTTCTTTCTTCCTGCCCCCTTTTCTCTCTCTCTCTTCGTGCCCCATTTCTTTCTTTGTTTCACCCTGCCCCCTTCTTTTTCTCTCTCCATGCCGTTTCTTTCTCTCTGTCTTTCTCTCTCTCTCTCTGTATCCCATTTTTTCTTTGTTTCACCCTGCCCCCTTTCTTTCTGTCTCCCTGTTGTCGTCCCCCGTTTCTTTCTTTCTCCCTCCCCTCCCCTATGCCACCGCTATTGGGAAAATGCTGCCACCGCCGCTGGGGAATAGGCTGCCACTGCCATCGGGAACAGGCCAGCTCCGAGTTCGCCCTGCTTTTCTTCCCCGCAGGGCCGACCAACTCTTTGCTGCCCGACGTCAATTCTAAAGCCAGGCAGCAATTGGCTGGCCCAGAACATCCTCTCTGATGTCAGAATTGACGTCGGGCGGTGAGAGTTGGTCGGCCCTGCAGGGAAGAAAAGAAGGTAGAACTCGGCCGGCTTGTTCCTGATGATGGCAGGGGAAGCCTTTCCCCGGCGGCAGCCTATTCCCCGGTGGGTGGCCAGCTATGCACCCCCCTTGGGGCATGCACCCGGGGAGGACTGCCCCCCCCCCTTGGTACGCCACTGGCCAGAGCACAAGGGAAGGAGACAGAGAGATGTTGGATATGGGTGTGGATGAGAGGAAGGGGGAGATACACAGAAGATGGAGAGGGGAGAAAAAGGGAGATATTGAATCTAGAAGCAGAAGGGAGTGATGCCAGACAATAAGAGTGAGGGAAGAAAAGAAGAATGCTGGACCATGAGGGAGAGCGCAAGAGGGAAGCGAGAAGGGACGGGGAAATGAAAGACTACAAGGACAGGGAGAAGAGAGAGCAGATGGCTGGGGCTAGAAGAGACTCGGAGCCAGTATTTGGAGATGTGCCTGCTGAATGGAAGAAAGAGAGGAAAGAGAAGATGAGGAAAGAGGAAAACAGAAACCAGAGAAGACAAAGGTAAAAAAAATAAAATAATTTTTCCTTTAGGGTAAAGTAGTATTGTAGCTGTGTTGATAAACATTTATAAATAGAAAATGGAAATAAGGTGATCTTTCTATTGGACTCATTTTAATATACGAGTATTAGTGACTAACTTTCAGAGACCAAAATCCCCTTTTTCAGGTCCGGACAGGATACCATTACTAACCTGAGGAAGGAGGTTTTGGCCTCTGAAAGCTAATTGAAAGATGTAATAGTACAATAAAATTATATTATCTTATTTTCCATTTTTTGTTTTATTTCTATTTGTTAAATTGCCTTGACCTCTCTGGAAAAAAGCAGACTATAAATGATAGTTAATTAAAAAAAATTTCTGCATACAGTGTGCTTTGTGTAGTTTAATTATGTGGTTACCATTGTCGTTAATAAGATTATATTGAGTATATATGAAGAATGGAAGAAATGGCATTTACAATTAGTACTATTACCAAGGGGGGTGGGGGTGGGGGTGGGGTCTGGGCCCCCCTCCCCACCCCACCAAAAAAAACAAAAAAGCATTTCGCTGCCTATGGTCAGACCTACCACTAGGCAAACTAGGTATCTGTATAGAGTAGTGGAATTTGGAAGGAAGAGGGGGAAGCAGAAGTAGAACAGCAAGGCAAGAGCACTTGAAAGCTGCTGTGAACAGGGTCCCCAGCCTCACTAAGCCCTGCTGACAGCAAGTGAGTCAAAGGCAATGGGACACTATTCAAGGATTCACTCCACGCCGCAGTCACAGCCCAGGGTGGTGAGTGACAGGCCCAGTGGGGGCAAGAGAAGCGAGGGAAGATGCTAGGCATTATGACATCACAATCTCAGCTCTGAAATGTTGCTACTCTTTGGGTTTCAGCCTGGTACTTGGGACCTAGGTTGGCCACTGTTGGAAACAGGACACTGGGCTTGATGGAGCTTCATTCTGTCCCAGTATGGCAGCTCTTATGTTCTTATGTGAGCAAGCAGAGGACAATCGAGCCATTGTGACATCACTGAGGAGTTTGGCTCTTAAAGACATTGGTGGAATGAGGCATTATGACATCAGAATCTCAGCTCTGGAATGTTACTACTCTTTGGGTTTCTGCCTGGTACTTGGGACCTGGGTTGGCCACTGTTGGAAATAGGACACTGGGCTTGATGGACCTTCAGTCTGTCCCAGTATTGCAGTTCTTATGTGAGCCAAGTATAGGACAATCGAGCCATTGTGACATCACTGAGGAGTTTGGTGCTTAGGCATTGGTGGAATGAAGCATTATGATATCACAATCTCAGCTCTGGAATGTTGCTACTCTTTGGGTTTCTGTCTGGTACTTGGGACCTGGGTTGGCCATTGTTGGATACTGGAGGGCAGCTCTTATGTGAGCCAAGTATAGAATAATGAAGCCATTGTGACATCACTGCTGATGTTGGCTCTTATTGGTGGAATGAGGCATTATGACATCAAGAGAAAGGATTGGGACTTGTATACTGCCTTTTTGTAGTATTACAACCACACTTAAAAGTGATTTACATACAGGTACTTCAAGCATTTCCTCTATCTGTCCCAGTGGGGTCACAGTCTATCTTATATACCTGGGGCAGTGGAGGATTAAGGGAGTTGCCCAGGGTCATAGGGAGCAGTGTGGGTTTGAACCCACAAGCTCAGGGTGCTGAGGATGAATGTCTCGTATTACAATGTCATATAAAGACCATGTTCTTAAATGAACATGAAAAACTGAAAACCACAAATTCAGGCCAGCCTAGTGCTGGGTGCAGAGCTGGAAAAGCAGCTGAATGGCAGAGGGAGAGAGACAATCCCAGTCTTGATTTTAGTTTTACCATACTGGATAACCAAAGCATGTTATAATTCCTTCAGAATGAGTCTAGCCAATGTTATCACTCAAGCAATTGTTTTAAAGGTGGACTTTACCTCTGAAGCAGACGGTTTCTACTGCCCAAACATGTCAAGCGATGACTGAGATATTTCTATGGAAGAACCAGTACATACCTTACCACTACAGATTGCTTTTGCTGTAAATGTTATACTTGCCCATCTTTTAACAGGACCAGTTTGTGGCTGAATTTTTGCCTTTAGTACAAAAGTCTGATTTTTGTTCTTCTTTCATATCATTTTAATACTGCTGCTGTTTAATTGGGCAATTAATCACAATTCATTTTAATTGCACTTAATCCCATTTTAATCACTGTGGCACTACCTGGGTAGTTATTCAGATAGTGGTAACATTCAGCCTGTTCTTTGAGTAGTGGGCTGAATATCGGAGGGGGGGGGGTAATTTTGCTTCTCATGCATTAATATAGTTCAGTTGTTTAAATGCCACTCAACACCTTTCTTTCCTCAAGACTAAATTTCATTTACCATTATTTTTATTCAATTTTCTATACTGTTCTCCCAGGGGAGCTCAAAATGGTTTACATGCATTTATTCAGGTACTCAAGCAGTCTCATTGTCCCTCATTCAACTAGTTTCTAATCTGGTCCACAGTCTGCTCAGCGTATTTGAGATACTTATGTGGTATATCCTCAAAAACCATGCTGAATTTCAAATAAACTACACTTAGTACCCACCTTTGATCTAATACACTGTGATTGAGCATTCTGCGTCTAAAGAGGGTGTGACTGGTGCCAGGACACTCAATGAGGGTAACGTTTGGATGGAGAACACCATTTTATGAGCATTGACAATGGTGTTCTCCATCCAAACGTTACCCTCATTGAGTGTCCTGGCTCCAGTCACACCCTCCCCAGCAGCTCTCCTGAGCCCAGTCCCTGATACATCAGGAATTCCCAGCTTTGCTGCACTCCAAGAATATCATTTTCAATTTCTATCAAATCTTCACACGCTTGCACCACTAAGGCAAGTCACGTCCACAGTCTCAACTTCTTCCCTCTTTAGACGCAGAATGCTCAATCACAGTTGCAAACTTGAGACTAAATTCAGGAAAGACAAAAGGGTGTGAAGATTTGTGAGAACGCACAGCAGCCCAGGGAGCCGCCACTGTTTCTCACACTCTCGACACATTTTACCCTCATTTTTCTAATCTAGTCACAGAGTTAGTCAATGTGTTCACAGCTCTCGCTTTTAAACCACCTCACAATATACAAGCAATCCACTCCTTGCCGCCTGAGATCGCACAGCTATGCTGAGCATATCTTCTCTGCTAACTATCGCACCTGCTGCTGGTCAGGAAGCCCTTTGTCTATCTACAAGGATTTTTTAAAATTAGTATTTTCTATCTGTACTTTGCTGAGTGCGTGAAAGACCAAGTTGCTGCCTACAAACAACATCTGCTGGTCGAACAAGCAGGGAGATTAGAACCTATGTGGTCTTGTGCATGTCACTTAACTTTCTGTTGCCTTGTTGTATACTTTTATTAAGTAATTCAAAACTAAATTGACCTATTGTATATTGTGGGATATCAGATCTAAAACTTAGATTGTGAACTGCTGAAAGACACAAAGAAACACCTGCTGTATCTGAATATAACTTACCTTCAGCTACTACTGAAAAAGGTGTGAGCCAAATCTAAAATCTCCTTCTTGGCATTAGATTTAAGAGTGTGTTGCATAGATCACCGACAAGATAGTGAAGTTACCCACCTGAAGCAGGTGCTCTCCGAGGCCAGCAGAATGAATATTCTTACTGATGCATGACATCATCCAATGGAGTCCAACATGGCAAGTGTTCCCCACTGTTATTCCAGAAGCCTTTGGATGCACAGACCAGCTCCGTCTACCACAATAGGTGACAGGATTTGACTTCAAGGGAAAATAGGCAAGGTAGTGAGACTATTCATCCTGTTCTTGGAGTACACCTGCTACAGGTAACTTCACTTTCTCTGAGACCAAGCACAATATCAGTATTCTAACAATCTAACGGAAATCCCTAACAGGCTGTCTTTTTTTTTTTTTTTCATTTTAAAGGGGGAGAAAGCTGATGCCTGCAATAAGCAAGGACAAAGTAAAAATAAATAGTGTGTGGGTATGGAAGTTTGTGTTTTTCTTTTTTTAAACATAGCCTGGAACAGAAACAAGAGAGCCAAGGGAAGGCAAGAAGGATTCTGGACCACAAATAAATCCTACAGGTCTGTCTGACCCAACCAGCTATCGTGTAGGAATCTTGCCCTAGGCAATAATGAAAAGTGAACTTGTATAAAGAAGTGGCCAATAAATCTTCACATAGCCCAGAGTCTAATTATATTGAGCACATTTTCAGATAAGCGATTATTTTCTTTTGAATTTTCTAAAGTTTTAAATGCAATTTATAAAATATGAAACCATAAAACAGTTGCAATGATTACAGAGTGATAACATAAGACTTGCTACTGCTGGGTCAGACCCCACGGCGGCCCCTAGGTCAAAGACCAGTGCCCTGAGTCTAGCCTTACCTGCGTACATTCTGGTTCAGCAGGAACTTGTCTAACCTTGTCTTGAATCCCTGGAGGGTGTTTTCCCCTATAACAGCCTCCAGAAGAGCATTCCAGTTTTCTACCACTCTCTGGGTGAAGAAGAACTTCCTTACATTTGTACGGAATCTATCCCCTTTTAACTTTAGAGAGTGCCCTCTCGTTCTCCCTACCTTGGAGAGGGTGAACAACCTGTCTTTATCTACTGTCTATTCCCTTCATTATCTTGAATGTTTTGATCATGTCCCCTCTGTCTCCTCTTTTCAAGGGAGAAGAGGCCCAGTTTCTCCAATCTCTCACTGTACGGCAACTCCTCCAGCCCCTTAACCATTTTAGTCGCTCTTCTCTAGACCCTTTCAAGTAGTACCGTGTCCTTCTTCATGTACGGCAACCAGAGCTGGGGTCGTACCATGGTCCGGTACTGTGCATAATAACCTTCTCCGATCTGTTCGTGATCCCATTCTTAATTATTCCTAGCATCCTGTATTCATGTATAAGATTTTTGTTACCAACATACATCACCTTACACTTATCCACATTAAACCTCATTTGCCATGTCACGGCCCATTTCTCGAGCGTGTTTATGTCACGTTGCAGTTCTTCGCAATCCTTCTGCGTCTTCACTACTCTGAATAACTTCATATCATCCGCAAATTTAATCACCTCACTCATCGTACCAATTTCCAGGTCGTTTATAAATATGTTGAAGAGCACGGGCCCAAGCACCGAACCCTGTGGCACTCCATTCATGACGCTTTTCCAGTCCGAGTATTGTCCATTTATCCCCACTCTCTGTTTCCTATCCACCAACCAGTTTTGAATCCATGTGAGTATTTCACCCTCGATTCCATGGCTCACATTTTTTCAAAGTAGTCATTCATGCGGGACCTTGTCAAAAGCCTTCTGAAAATCCAGATATACAATGTCAACCGGGTCACCCTTGTCTATCTGCCTGTTTACTCCCTCGAAGAAGTGCAGCAAGTTCGTCAAGGAAGATCTTTCTTTGCTGAAGCCATGCTGGCTGGTCCTCATCAGATCGTGTCCGTCCAGGTGATCAATGATGTGGTCCTTTATTAGCGCCTCTATCATCTTTCCTGGTACCGAGGTCAGATTCACTGGTGTGTAGTTTCCCGGATCTCCCCTCGAACCTTTCTTGAAGATCGGCATAACATTGGCCACTTTCCAGTCTTCCAGAATCCTTCCTGATTTAATCGACAGATTGGCTATTAGATGAAACAATTCAGCTATAACCCCTTTCAGTTCCATGATTACCCTCAGATGGATGCTATCCAGTCCCAGGGATTTATCATTTTTAAGCCTATCAATCTGCCTGCATACCTATTCTAGACTGACCGTCAACTCTTGTCAGTTTCCCGTCTTTGTTTCCTACGTATAGCCTGTCGGCTTCCGGTATGTTGTATGTATCCTCCTCGGTTAATAGATGCAAAAAATGTGTTTAGTTTGTCGGCGATGGCTTTGTCCTCCTTTAGCACTCTCTTTATTCCATGGTCATCCTGCGCTTCCTTCGCAGGTCGTTTCTCCTTTAATATATCAAAAAAATGGCTTGAAGTTTTTTGCCTCCTTGGATATTTTTTTCCTCATCGTCTCTCTTGGCCCCTCTTACCACCTTGTGACACCTGCTTTGATCTTGTTTGTGCTTTTTCCAGTTTTCATCCATTTTTTACCTTTTCCATTCCTTAAACAAAGTCTTCTTGTCTCTGATCGCTTCCTTCACTGCTACAGTGAGCCACGCCGGTTCCTTGTTCTTTTTCGTCTTGGATTCCTTGTTGATACGCAGTATATATAGATTTTGTGCCTCGATGACTGTGTCCTTAAAGAGCGACCATGCTTGCTCTAGCGTTTCTACATTGCTTATCCTCTTCTTAATCTTCTTCCCCACCATGAGTCTCATCCCTTCGTAATTCCCTTTTCGGAAGTTCAGTGCTGTGGCCGTCGTTCTGGATCGATGTTTTGCTCCTGTGCCCAGGCTAAAGTGGATCATATTGTGATCACTGCTTCCCAGCGTCCCTTTCTACTTCTACACCTAGCGCTGGTCCTCGTAGTCCATTTAGGATTAAGTCCAGAATTGCATTTCCTCTCATATTTTCCTTGACAAGTTGTTCCAGGAAGCAATTGCCTACAACATCCAGGAACTTGGTCTCCCTACTGCAGCCAGAAGTGCCTAGGTTCCAATCTATCGCTGGATAATTGAAGTCACACATGATAACTGAGTTGCCTCCCTTGCAGTTGCGTTTAATTTTGTCCGTCATTACTCCATCGGTCTCTTCGGACTGCCCTGGGGGTCAGTAGTAGATGCCGATCTTCGTTTCCGTTCCATTTGTTCCCGGAATTTTGGCCCATAGAGACTCTACCTTATTTTTCATTTCTGGCGTGTTCTCTCTGGTAGACTCAGCCTTTAAATGTCCGGTTGCATTCCGGCGTTTGGCCTGAGCACTGTTTTGAAATGTGTCAGTGAATCTATGTAAGAGCTATGTGAAGATTTATTGGCCACTTCTTTATACAAGTTCTATGTTGTGATTTTGAAATTGGCAGCAATTTTTGTTTTCCCTTTATCATGTGGATTTTGAGTAATGAAAGGTGAACATATGGACTGAAGGCCATGATGCAAGAGGGGCCCCTTCAATCTGAGTGATGGTTAGAAAATATTACAATTTTCCATAAGAAACAAGCTGCCATACAGGGACAGACCAAAGGTCAATCAAGTCCAATATCCTGTTTCCAACAGTGGCCAATCCATGTCACAAATACCTGGCAAGATCACAAAATAATAAAACAGAGTGTATGCTGTTTATCCTAGAAGTAAGCAGTGAATTTCCCCAAGTCCATCCTTTCTTTTAGAAAATTATGCAAACCTCTTTGAATCCCTGCTAAGCTAACTGCTTTCACCACATTCTCTGGCAACAAATTCCAGGAGTTTAACTACACAATGATTGAAGAAATATTTTCTCCATTTTGTTTTAAGCTAGACATTTTGTGAAAATCATGGGCGACTATGAAAGGTGCAATAGCAAAAGACTGGACTGGTACTACTTTTCTACTTAGAATCTCATATACAGATATATCCTAATCACAGGAAATATGTGGGTAAAGGCATCCTTTAAATCAGGGGTGTTAAATTCCCTTGAGGGCCGCAATCCAGTTGGATTTTCAGGATTTCCCCAATGAATATGCATGAGATCTATTTGCATGCACTGCTTTTCATTGTATGCTAATAGATCTCATGCACATTCATTGGGGAAATCTTGAAAACCCAACTGGATTGTGGCCCTCGAGGAGGGACTTTGACATCCCTGCTTTAAATCAAGAGAGCATCTTGCATCATTGGGAGTTGGGTGCCCATAGAAACCATCCCAAACTACCAAGGGAGTGCCAAACCTCTTCCCAAAAGACTCCAAGTTCTGAGCCTCCAAAGAGTAAGTCTTGAAGTTCTTGGCTCTTCTGTGAGAGGATTTCACCACCATGAAATGAAAACTAAAGCCTCTTGCATCCCCTGGACTCTATTAACTTATTGTCTTTCTTTACAAAGAGGGTGTCTTCCACTGTGGTCAAACTAAAGGATATCTAATGTCTTGGCCTTGTGCTCATCATCCCATCTCCAAATTAAATGGTATGGACTTAGCTATCTCCCTAATGAAATTGAAGGTGGAAAGCTTCTCCGGAGGCAACTCTCCTTTCATTTGGAGGGGAAGGGTCAGAGGAGAGAGCAAGTGATCCCTCCTCCGATGACCTCTGGTGATTCCTCAGATACACAGGAGCAATCTAAAGTACAGTTATAAAAAGTACTCTCCTGGAGATATCTGAATCTCTGTCTGCATCGCACAACTGTCTCCATGGTCAAGCTTAGGACAGGTGCATTGAGGTACTGTAGACCTCCCCCCAGGACTGGAGATGTACACTGAACCAGTGTCAATCAGTTACACTACCCTTCAAAGCCTCAGTATCAGGGTGCTTCCCAGTGGCAGTGCATGGGCCAATAGACACCTGAGTTGCAGATATCAATGTCGTTGATGCCATAGCTTCCTGTCCCCATCTCTTCTTGGAGCATTGACTGAAACTGTTCCTCAAGGGTTGTCATCAATGACGGCTAGGATTCAGCAGGGTTGATCATGTCTTTCAAGGATATTGAGCTAATATCAGTGACCTTGTCTCAACTCAGTAGAGGCTGGTGCACTCCTTTCAGTTCCTGGGAAGATAAGTGGCAGTCACTTCAAAGCACTTTGAGGATACTGGTGACTTCTATGCCTCAAGTCAATGAAGCTGTCCACGCAATGTGTGGCAGCAAAAAGGGCGAACAGAATGCTTGGAATGATAAAGAAGGGGATCACAAACAGATCGGAGAAGGTTATCATGCCGCTGTACTGGGACATGGTGTGCCCTCACCTGGAGTACTGCATACAGCACTGATCGCCGTACATGAAGAAGGACATAGTACTACTCGAAAGAGTCCAGAGAAGAGCGACTAAAATGGTTAAGGGGCTGGAGAAGTTGCCATCTCATCTCATCTACATGATGAAGAGAGTCACTCTCTTCCTTAGCAAAATAATGGCTAAAATGTAGAAACCACATTCTTACATTCAATTTTGCAAAGTGTTGCAAGAAGCAGAAAAGAGGATATTTGCATAACAGCTACCAAATGTGGCTAATAATAAGCGAGGACAGAGCATTGCTCAATAACGCAAAGTATACCCAGCCTGCAATGGATAAATCATGCCCATGCTCCCTTTCAGAAGACAGGGTCAGTGCCCCCCTCCAGAGAATTCTGCAAAGTACCACTGACCCAATAGCTGTACCTATTTTATTTTTATATTTATTTTACTTATAATTTTAATGCACCCTATTGTCTGTTTTTTTTCTGTAAACCGCTTAGAATCCTAACGGAGTTTAGCGGTATATAAGAAATAAATTACATTACATTACAAATCTACTGCTGACTTGTGCACTTGACCATTAAGCAAAAGGTTTAGTGTCTTATTCTGTTACCAAATCTTTGGAAGGGCTGGAGGAAAGTTGAAATAAGATTATGCATAAAATCCATTTTTCCTTCTCATTTATTATTAGTTGAAGTAAGTTGCACCTGTAAGAGAGCACAATCGGATACCCCGTGATACAGAAAGCAAGTACAACCCAGACAGCTGAAGAGATCTTAGATCAGTACTGCAGTCAGGAATCCCAGACATCAGAGCATCACAAGGACATAAGGATGCATGAAAAGCACGGCTTTATCAGAGCCCCATACAGAAGAGGAAATTTAGGGCTAACTGAGGAAGAGTCTGCACCTATCAGGGGGCTACTTCAACATGTCCCTAATTCTGAGAGTTTCTTTTATTTCATCTAGGTTTTACGGAAGATAAGGAATGTAAACAGCATGGCCGGTTGACAAGCAAAGCATGCTATGGAACTGCAGAGTCCAAAGCTGAACACCATTAGCAGGCAGCTACAGACTCTTTTCTTCATTAGAACTGCACATTTCTATGTTGAGAACTTGAAAAGGATGAAGACATTGCTATTTCTTGCTCTGACCCATCAGAGAGTGATTGCAGCAGAACAAAGAGGGGGAGCCAGAAGGCAGCAGCTGAGGGGCTTACAGGTAAAATCTCTGGCCAGAAAGCATGTTCTCTTACATTTGCTATATTTATCACTTCTCCTGTAATAAACGGCTTTCTTTTTTTATTGCTTGTCTTTAAAAAATGCACAGCTATAATTTACTAGGGCTAGCATAAGAAAGCAGCTAATATAAAATGCAGAATAAATCCTTGGCATTATCCATATTTCTATTTACAGAAAAGATAAAAACAGAAGTGTGCTCCTTCTGATACATGGCTTGCTCCGAAACTCCAATCTTTATTGGCCATTGTCTGTTCCCCTCCTGCCTTGGGATCTTTGTCTCTTAAGTCCTCCTTTTTCTCCTGAGATCTCTGCTATTTGGCCTTCGACTAAACTGCTTTTTAAAATCAACCAGGCAGTCTGTGACCTCCGAGATAGCAACAAAAGCTTTGATGGGAGAATCGCTGAGCTGGAAGTCAGAAGTAGGGCTGCAAGCACGGTAACTGCATTCAGCTGAATCATCTTTATCCTCCACATGAGATGTAAATGACCTGGGGGGGGAGGGAAAGAAACATACACAATGTAAGAAGAGCAATCACGTGGGCTGGGATGAGACCTCCTCATCCTCCATCCCAAGTACAGCTTGTCACTGCCTCTGCCACCAGCCCGAGTCAGTCTCTTCTCTCTCCACAGCCCCCAGCACAGCTTAACACCCCTTTCTCCATCATGCCCTCCATACACCAGGTTCCAGAGAATAAACTCCTGAAAAATGGACAGCTTTACTGGGGGGGGGGGGGGGTGATTTGCTGCAGTATCCTACACAGCTGAGACTGAAATGTAGTAACTTAATCAAGCAGTGCCAATACACAGTGCAGGGGGAGCAACCCAACTCACCTTCGTGTTCCTAATTCCGGGCCACTGCTTTTCACTTCAGCATCTATCACAGAGAGGAAAAAGGCCACAAGGTTTGCAAAAGAGTGAGAAAAAGCATAATAGAGTGGGTTTTATGCAAGTTTTCTGTGCTATTATAGCTGCCCTATGTAGCACACTGCACATTCCAATCCAATGCTAATAAAATTATTAGCTATCAAACCCAGAGGCAAAAAGTCCAACCCGCTCCTTGGTTTTCACATAGGGTCAATGGAGGAGGTAGCTAGCATTAGTCAAGACCTCGTGATGGGTTTTTTCATTATGTACAAACATGAAGCAGTTACAACTTTTTTTCTTCTTTGTTGGAAAGGAAGCACTTAAAAAAAAAGTGTAGCAGAGTTAAGGGGATCACATTGCCAAATGCATGGTTAATGGGGAATTGCACCAGCTGTGAAATAACAATCACTTGCAGAAGTTTAAATGATACGTTCCAATATTTGTCTAATCTAACGCATATGCATGCGACTGCTCCAGGCAGGTGGGGGGCAACATTGGTTTGTATGAGTGACAAGTTCATAAAGCAACAATTTTTTATCCCAGTATTACAAATGCATTTATGTATATAGCACAAAAAAACCAACACACTATCACACATATGGTAATTGGATTTCGTTTGGGTTGAGTCAGTATTTTTGTGAGTGACCAAGTCAAATTCCTCCTATGCTCTGCTTAGAGGAACAAAATATGGACTCAGCTGCTAATGTGTGTGTACGTTGCCCCAACATGTGCTCCGTTTGCTTTCATCATTATTCGAAACATTCTCAATTCAGCCTGATCTTGTGCTAGCTACTGATGTAGAAAAGGCCTCTGACATGGGTCCATCCCCACTTGTATCTGGAGTGCTGGTCTGACTCCCCTCCTACCTGCACACTTGGGTTCAGATTGCTCCAACATACTGAGCAGTCTTCCTTCACTTCTTCCCACCTCCTGTCAAAAATGAACAGAAAAGTAAAGTGCAAAGTGCAAGCTAGCTATTCACTAAAGAAAACAAACAATGCATCCAAAAGACGGGAAGCAGCATTGGCCTTTCCAATGTCTTGGCCAGGTATTAGGAACCTGGATTGGTTATTGGACTTGATGGACCACTGGTCTAACCCAGTAAGACTATTCTTATGTTTTCGAGGTGGATATATCAACTTTCCACAGCAAGCTGAACTGTGCAATAGCAGAAGCGTCACATTTCCAACACAACACACACAGCTTTCATAAATGATGCTTTTCAACTGCAGAAATTACATCCCTGCGCTACAAGACTTACACCCACCAGAGCAGGCATACAAGGCAGAACCCCCAGCATTCAATCACAGAGCAGAGATTCTTCTGACATTACAAATGCTGTATTAGTCTCTTACTCATAAGAACATAAGAGCTGCCATACTGGGACAGACCGAAGGTCCATCAAGCCCAGGATCCCATTTCTTTCCAACAGTGGCCAACCCAGGTCCCAAGTACCTGGCAAGATTCAAGTAGTAAAACAGATTTTATGCTGCTTATCCTAGGAATCAGCAGTGAATTTCCCAAAGTTCATCTTTTTAGGAAATTATCCAAATCTTTTTTAAACCGTGCTAAGCTAACTGCTTTCACTACATTCTCTGGCATCAAATTCCAGAGTTGAGTGAAGAAATATTTTCTACAGATTGTTTTTAATCTGCTACTTAGTAGCTTGATTGCTTGCCCCTTAGTCCTAGTGTTTTTGAAAAGAGTGAACAAGTGATTCACATCTACCAGTTCCACTTTACTCACCTTAGCACTTCTCAGTCTGCGGCTTCCTTGAGTCTCCAGGACAGCAGTCTGTAGGCAGTTGTCCACATGGCTTTGGTATTCACGCAGAAGCACCAAGGACTTGCATACATAGCATTTCTCACTCCTGTAAACCAAAATACAAGAAGGATTAGGGAATTCAGTGGGGCTCTCACTCAAGTCTTCACTGAATGGTCTCCACTCTGATATTGGGAAAAAAAACAAACCCATAAGCAACAGTAATTTCATACAAAGTGTATCAATGATTTTAATTTGTATTTAAGTGCAGATTTCAGGAAGAAGATTCTAGTACAGCATTAGGCTTGCTCACATAACCCATAACTTCCCACATACACTTAACCTAACATCTGCACCAGCTGAATGAATCCTAGCTGCCTCTGTTGCTTTCTCCAGTCCACACATCACCTGAATCTATTAATCCTGACAACTAGAAGTGTTTTACAGACCAAGAGAAGATGCATGAGCTGGGAAAAGGAAGGTATTAGGCAGCAGATGTAAATGCGACAAAAGTGAGTAGGAATCTGAACCCGCAGAACCAGGCTTTGTCACTGGGTTCCCAGTGAAGAAGAAATTAAGTCTTTACCTGCTAATTTTCTTTCTTTTAGTCCCTCCAGACCGGCACAGAAACAGATGGGTTTTCTCTCCTCTGCCAGCAGGTGGCGACAGACACACTCACTTTTGGCTATGGGACAAGTGAGCTGTGCAGTCCTTATTACACTCGGGGCCAGTTTCAAAAAAAAAAAACGCTAAAAAACCAAAGGGTTGCTAATTGTTAGTAGCGAATGTAAAAAAGAGTCATTCTCAAAAATCACTTATGCAAAAGAGGTTGGCAGAGAGTAGCAAAGACTCGCTAAATTTGATTGTGCCCATTGCTGGTTACAGTGATAGGCACGTGCAGAAAACAAAAAAAAAAAACCAAAATACAACAGCGGGAGAGATGCCCAATGTCTCCCGCTGCCAAACACCCCCCATCTCCTCTCGGCAGCGAGAGAGATGCCCAATCAACACACACCCCGCAGCAGAAGAGATGCCCAATCTCTCCCACCCAACTCTCCTCGGCAGCAGGAGAGTTGTCCACGCTCTCCTGGCATCATGCAACCCCTTCTCCATGCCTCTAACAACCCCCCCCCCTTTACCTTATTTTCAGATGGCTGGCCGGAGGAATGTCTACTCCCTTTGGCCAGCTAGCACACCTCTTCAAAATGACGGGCCTTCCCCTCCCCGGTGCATCCTGAGACTCTGACTGCCAGATTATGAAGTTCAACACGCCAATGCCAAAAGTTGGATGGGTCACAATAGGTCCAGTATTGTAATATGCCCTTGTGAGCCACATCACTCTGCTTTCCTTGTTCATGTGATTATAAGCCCCAGGTACATCCAATGCCAAACTGCTCATTTACCTTCAAGGTGGTTCCTGAGACAGATTCATCTGTTCTTATTTTGCAGTTAGAAAGAATTTAAAGATTTAGATTTAGGCACTAAATGTGTGGTTCAGTTTTCTTAAATTCATATATTTTGTTTTTGCTTGTGGTTTTGATCAGATTATTTCACTAACTACCCTGGGACTTTTTTTTAGGGAAAAAGCAGTATCTAACATCAATGAACAGAATATCTGGTGTAGTGTATCATCAAATTTAAATCACTATGCAAAAAAACAAATTATTTCAGTCAATTGTGAAGTAAGTAGACCTTGGAAAATTTTTATAAAAAAAGGAGGGGGGCATACAATGTTTTAAGGATTTCAAAGAAAACATTTTATGGTATACAATTCTGAAATGACGAGTCTATGAAAACAAAATACTAATTAAAATGGAAAGGAGGAGGCTGAAGAGGAAAGCTGAGCATATTTATGAGGGAGGCGAAGAACCACAACTCTAGCACCGACATGCTATAAGAGGGAAGTTGCATCATCTTCAACTACCTTCCAGTAACTATTATGAAACTGCTTATGATCAAAAAGAAGTTCTGGGTTAAATTTTCTTGTTGAAATCTTGCTGATTTTCAAGTGATGCTGTATCTTACGTGTTTGTTATTTATTGTACACTTGTTGTAAATTATAAGTGAATAAAGAATTTAAAAAAAAAAGTTCTGGCGTTATTAGAAGGAAATTCTCTACACTAGTAGTGATATTGCACTGCCTGAAAGCAATCTACTCTGCTTGAATAAACAGTATGCAAGGAAGATTTCTGGAGTCAACTTTTTCCTTATTCCTTGCTTCCAAATCTTGCAATTTCTTTGCCACATGGCTCCCTCACTTTCCGAGAGACTATTGCCAAATATATACACACTTTATATTCCTGTCTTATCAAGGATTATATGGATAATAGCAGAACATTGCTAAAGGAAAAAGCTGGTCGACTCATGATGGAGTCAAGAAAAAAAATGAAAACAAGCATAAAACCAGCTCACAATCAAAATGGCAGATCAAGAGAGCAAAGATGAAGCAGCCTGCTGAATGCCTTACGGTCAAGTTCTGTCAGCACGTGCCATCCTACACCAGTCTCCAAATCCCAGAACCCACCTTAACAGAAGAGATGGGGCCATACCAGGGTCTACCAAAAAGGGAGGTGAAACTAATCTGACCCATTATGTTCATGCCTAGACTAGAAGGGATTGTTCCCAGATAAGTCTACAGGTGGAGGGGAAATCCAGACGAAGAGGCAACTCCTGCTCAGGGGGCAGAGAGAAATTCAGTCGGCCTTTCCTTCTAGCCTCCTTTTAGAACCACTCCAAGAGATTTCAGTAATCCAATCCAATCCTTAGGTTTATATACCGGGTAAGCTCCTATACCAGGGGCTCGACTCCGTTTACATAACGAATTTTATGAGAGGTAAAGACTCAAAACAAATTAAAAAAATACTAATTTAGTTGACATAACATAAGTCTTCTGACCTCAATTTAGAATAATCAATCAATCAATGACTGTTGAAAAAGTAATGTCTTCAAAGATTTTCTAAAAGTTTAGAGAGAGAGAAGTGTTCTAATCTGGAAAGGAAGTTCATTCCAGATTGTAGTGAAAATGTATGAGAAAGATTGAGAAATATAACCTTTTGTCCCTCAGGGTTCCCCACTCTCCCCCACATTATTTAATGTGTATCTATCTTCTCTGGGGTTTCATTTGAACAAACTGGGCTCTAGACTTTTTAGTTATGCCGATCATCATTCCCTGTAATACAGCTATATCTCACATTACCCAAATAAGGAGAAATTAGGTTCTTACCTGCTAATTTACTTTCTTTTAGCTTCTCCAGACCAGTAGAGGTTAACTTTACGATTGGGTATATATCTAATCATGACCAGCAGGTGGAGACTGAAAACAAAACTTTGGGACAGTATATCCTAGCCCCTCCTCTCATATTTCCCTCAGTCTGCCGAATAGCCAAGCAGAACCAAGAACTGGAAACAACAGAGAGAAAAAACAATACTCCGAAAGGAGTAACCAATAACATACCCAAAAAATGCTGTTGGAAAATGCAGAGGAGAAATTCCCGAAGGAAGAAGGTCCCCACAGCTCGCCAGCTAAGCCAGCCGAGCCACAGCCGCTGTTCTTCAATTCTCCCCGGCCCTAGAAAAATACTAGAACCCGCAGCAAAAACCAAAACTGCCCGCGCAAACAGCCCCAACAATAAAAACAACAGGGTGGGGGTTGTGCAGGTCTGGAGGGACTAAAAGAAAGAAAATTAGCAGGTAAGAACCTAAGTTCTCCTTTTTAGTGTCCCTCCAGACCAGCACAGAAACAGATGGGACGTACCAAAGCAGTACCCATCATGGGTGGGACCCCAAAGGGCTGACACAAAAACACACTCACCGAACACCACATCCTGACGCGACCGAATGTCCACACGGTAGTGTCACACAAAGGAATGGAGAGAAGACCAAACCACAGGCACAAGAGAAGACTCAGCCCAAGAAGCTGCCTACCCCATGTGAAATGAGCTTTGAGAAATTCCGGAACAGGTTTCTTTTGAAGAAGGTATGCTGAAGCAATAGCCTCCTTGATCAAGCGCACAATTGTAGCCTTGGAAGTACCATCCCCTTAAGAGGACCCGCTAAAAGGACAAAAAGACGATCCAACTGCCGGAACTCCTGAGTCCGCTGAACATAAGCGCAAAGGACTCTATAGACATCCAATTTGCGCAACTGTCTCTGCTCCAGAGAGCCCTCCCGACTACCTAAGACCGCAAGGACAACAGACTGGTTGACATGAAAAGGCTAAACCACCTTCAGCAGAAACGATGGAACTAGCCATAGCACAACCCACTCCCTGGAAAACTCCAGGAAGGAAGTTCTACACGAAAAGGTCTGCAGTTCAGAAGCGCACCTCGCTGACGTAAAAGCCACCAGGAAAACCACCTAAGAGTAAAGGTCCTTCAACGTGTAGGAACCCAGAGGCTCGAAAGGAGGACACACAAGCACAGAAAGAACCAGATTGAGATCCCAGGCCAGAACCGAAGGACGGAGCAATTTCACCACTCTCAAGAAATGAATCACACCCGGAGAAGAGGCTAAATGAAGACCGTGCAACAGACCGCAAAAAGAAGACAAAGCCACAATTTGAACCCTGAAGGAGGACCAGGTAAGGCTCCGGTCCAGGCCATCCTGCAAGAACTCTAAGATGTGAGGCAGAGATGCCTCAAAGAGGAACACAACCACACCTCAAAGGAGATACAAAACTCGCACATAAGCCCAAGAGGTCAAAATTCTCCGAGAACCTAAGAGGGTGGAGACCATCTTATCTGAATAACCTTTCTTACTTAGGCATTCTCTTTCAAGAGCCAAGTCGTAAGACAAAAGGGACCCAGATCGAACTTTGGAATGGGACCCCAAGTCAGAAGTGATGTAATTGCAGGTAAACAACAAAAATGTTCCTCGATTTACTCATGAAACAAAAGATATCCACAAAAATGTGTATTCTAACTGAGGAATAAATTAGGACACCCTACACCATAATAGCTAGTGTTACCCCCTTTGGCTGAAATAACTGCAGTGAAATGCTTCTTGTAGCCATCTACCAGTCTCTGAATTCTTTCAGCTGTGAAATGTTTGAGGGGTTTCTTGCATGTACAGCCCGTTTCAAATCACCCCACAGCATCTCAATGGGATTAAGATCAGGGCTTTCACTCAACCACTCCAGGACTCTCCATTTCTTAGTTTTTAGCCAGTCCTTGGTGTATTTATTGAGATGTTTTGGGTCATTGTCATGTTGCAGGGTCCAGTTCCGCTTTCATTTTCTTACAGATGGTCTCACATGTTCCTCAAGCACCCTCTGATACACAGTAGAATTCATGGTGGATTCTATGATGGTGAGCTGGCCAGGTCCTGCTGCAGCAAAGCATCCTCAAACCATGACAGTTCCACCTCAATGAGTTCCACCTTAATGCTTCATAGTTGGTATGAGGTTCTTTTCCTGGAATGCTGTATTAGGTATATGCCAAACACGTCCTCTTTTCTGGTGTCCAAATAATTCAATTTTAGACTCATCTGTCCATAGAGCACTATTCCAGAAGTTCTGGGTGTTTGTCTACATTCTCTCTGGCAAACTTCAGTCTGGCCTTGATGTTCCTCTTAGAGAACAAAGGTTTCCTCCTTGCATACCTCCCATGCAAGTTAAATTTGTGCAGTCTCTTTCTGATTGTAGAGGCAAACACTTTCACATCAACAGTAGCAAGAGCCTGCTGTAGGTCCCGTGATGACATTTTAGGGTTTTAAAGACTTTTTTTAGCATCTTGAGGTCTGCAATGGGGGTCAACTTGCTTGGATGGCCAGACCTGGACATGTTGGCAGTTATTTAGAAAGTCCTCCACTTGTACATTATTTTCCGTACTGTGGAATGGCTAATGTTGAATTCTTTCAAGATCTTTTAAAAATCCCTTATCAGACTTCTAAGCTGCTACAAGCTTCTTTCTGAAGGCCTAAGAAAGCTCTTTTGATCTCACCATGGTGTTCACTCTCACTGCAGCAGTCATGAGCACACCAAACTAAATGTCTGAGGTTTAAGTAGGGCAAACCTCCTTCAAAATGCTGAGTACCGATGTTCTAATCATGTGCACCTGATGTGAAACCCGTGTGTGATTTGAGCCACTTTAAGTGGGAGGCTATGTATGTGTGGGGGGGGGGGGGGAGGGGGGTCCTAATATATTCCTCAGTTAGAATACACATTTTTGTGGATATCTTTTGTTTCATGAGCAAACAAGGAAAACTTTTTGTTGTTTACCTGCAATTACATCGCTTTCTTTTCCAGAGATAAATTTAAAAAAATAATCTGACATCAATAAGTGAACATTTCTTAAGAAAGAACTGAATATTTCATGGGGTGTCCTAATTTTTTCACATGATTGTACATGAATATAGGAGAAATGCCAATGCTGCCACTTTTCTCCCTTGCAAAGGGTGGGGGAGGGAATGATGATGAGAGATGCATGTTAAACAGTTATTTTATTTTTTATTTAACACATTTATATCCTGCATGTCCAAAGTTCCAAGCGGGTTACAAATATAACACACAAAAATCATACCATACCAATAGTCTTAAATATCATATCTTCAGTCCTAAACAGATTAAGCAGTCTTATTAAAACTGTCACTCACATATGATGAAAAGCCTTACTAATAAAATAAGCTTTCAAACTCTTTTGGAAATTTACATTAAGGCTTGCTGCAATGGCCTTCCTCAAGAGCTCCTCTTCCTTCTCCTGCTGTGAGTTCATATCACTGGCTTCTTGTTCACTCATTTTCACAGCTAGAGCTAGCTGTTCCTCCTCTGTCATTTCTACAAGAAGAAATAAGCTTTACTTTGAGGCTCAATCGTAACACAAAGCCACAGTCACCTCAAATTGACAACAAGATCTCAGAGACAGCAACAGATTGTCAAAGTATCCATTATTCTTTTTGCCTTTTCATGCTCCAGATTAGTAAAACTTCATAAAGTGAAAATTACTATGTTTTGGAATTTTAAAAAACGACACATGCTAAGCGTCCACCCCGTCCTAAGTGCAAGATAGGTTTGGAAGGAAGAGTAGAGAATAAGAAGGGGACGGGTTCCCAAGGCAAACTGGAGGAACAGAAAAAATTGCCGTTGATCCAGAAAACCCATTTCTCAGCAGATTGCAATAACAACACAAAATATTAATGTAATAAATGATTGTAGAGTCACTGACATGGAAAACTATGAAGAAAAAGATTTTTGCTTACATATTTCATATGAAGAGTTATTCTTCTGTCAAGTCTGATCACAACACGAAAGTAGGACTAGGTAAACCACCCAATTACACAGTCACAATTTTGGCAAAGTCACAGTCACTTCTAACCTTGTACCATCTAATATTTATGACTGTTGTTATGTAAACCGTATAGGATTTATATGGTATATACATTTTAAAATAAATATTGACCTTGCTGGAAATACCCTTCTCCCAAGAATCCTACATATTTTGAAATCTAGTTCTAGTTTTACTCCCCCCAGCAAAGCAGAATTTTATGCGCCCTTATAAAATCATAAATAAGCCAAAAGGAGTACCTGGACAGACAAGCAGTATACTGCCAGCTCGTTCAGGAACTCTTGCGTTTGAATAAAACTCTACACACAAACTGAAATGCCTGGCTATGATGGCCTTCTGGGCCACACCTACGTGCAACTCTTCTTTTGGCTGCCAACTTGACTCTGTCCAGGTGCAGTTTGGTTCTTCTGTTCTGCAATCCATTCTTCTCCAACATCTCCTGCTGTATTAGAAGGAACCATTGCATGAATAGCAGCATCTTTTCATTTATTACTTAGTCATTTTGCAATCTAGTCAGAGTCACACTATGAAATACCAACAACATGCTGGTTTACTTCAGGTCATGTAAAGCAGGATATCACTTAAATAGATTTACTACTAGTTATCATTTCTAAAGCGCTAACCCCAAATGAAACTGTGATTACCATGACAAAATGATAAAATAGAGTGGGGGGATATTTCTGTCCTAATTTCACCCTAGAGTAGTTACACTTGGGGTGTGAGGAAGGCTGGGAAGATATTATTAATATGAAGAGGGTAAGGTTACTGGGCAAATAAATGTTGCTATGTTTTATTGTATAATCATTTGAGTGGGGGGGAGAAAATGAGTGGTTATATATATTATATATATATATATATATATATATATATATATATATATATATATATATATATATATATATAATTGTAAGTGGATGTGCTTAAATTGATGTTTTATGTGTTATATATTCACGTATTGCACTTTTGAAGTATGGAAAATCAATAAAGAATTATAAAAAAGTAAAATAAAAGATGTGCGGGCAGTTTTTTTGTTATCAAAGGTACTATGGTATTATGGTTGGCCGAAGAGGTACACACATACATTATACTGCCCTCTATAAAACAAACACATGTATCAGTGTAATATGACCCTCCTTGAAAGCTCCCCCACATTACAACTGCTCCAAGTGTAAGAACTGCTACATGTAAGGATTATGCTGTATTATAAAATACTCAAAAAGCACCTATCCCGCCTGAAGGAACATTTACAGGTGCATCTCAAAAACACAGCAACATGTTGTCACTTGTAAAGTAGCTCCCACAACACTCGCAGCCATAGCCAACACACAAAGAAATGTGGAAGAAACCATGCAGATGACACAAAACTATTCAAAATTGTCAAAACACAGGAGGACTGTGAAAAATTGCAGGAAATTGGAAGGCTGGGCATCCAAACGGCAGATGAAATTTAATGTGGACAAATGCAAAGTGATGCACATCAGGAAGACAAATCCAAATCATAGTTACCTTATGCTAGGGTCCATCTTAGAAGTCAGCACCCAAGAAAAAGATCTGGGTATCATTGTAGATACTACACTTCTTCTGCCCAATATATGGCTGTATAATCAAAAGAGCTGACCCCCCAAAGGTAATCTGTCTGCAGAGAGTGATCAAAAAGAATTTATATAAAGTGCTCAGAGATATGAAACTCTGAAGGGAAGGCTGAAAAACCTCCCTGTAGTAAGAGTTCACCTTCCAGTCATTGCAACTACATAAAATTTTTGATCACGCTCAAAGACTTGTGTGGCTTAGAATGGTATTAAAATCTTTCAATAATTCAAAATGTAATATCTTCTCTCTCTTCATATATCAATCATGCAAATAGTCACTGCATTTATATGATGAAAGTACATTCACTTAGCTTGAAAACAGGGTTTATGGAGTCCCAACGTGGCCCCGTTTCAATCCCTGCCTCAGGAGACCCAACTGGTGCGAATTACTGAATTTTGAATTATTGAAAGAGGGCATTCGTAAAAACTGAAAGGGGACAGACTCAAAACAAATGCTAGGAAGTTCTTCTTTACCCAGTGTGTGGTGGACACCTGGAACGCGCTTCCAGAGGACATAATAGGGCAGGGTATGGTATTGGGGTTTAAGAAAGGATTGGACAATTTCCTGCCTGAAAGGGGGATAGAAGGGTTACTGCAAAGGTCCTGGACCTGTTGGGCCGCCGCGTGAGCGGGCTGCTGGGCACGATGGACCTCAGGTCTGACCCAGCAGAGGCATTGCTTATGCTCTTATGAAAGATTTTAATACCATTCTAAGCCACACCAAGTCTTTGAGCATGATCAAAAATTTTATGTAGTTGCAATGACTGGAAGGTGAACTCTTACTACAGGGAGGTTTTTCAGCCTTCCCTTCAGAGTTTCATAACTCTGAGCACTTTATATAAATTATTTTTGATCACTCTCTGCAGACAGATTACCTTTGGGGGTCAGCTCTTTTGATTATACAGAAACCTTTTCTGACCTTGTTCTTATAGGCAGTATCCCTGAATTCACTTAAGGCAGTATATGGCTGTGGCAAAAAAGCAAACTAGATGCTACCAATTATTAGGAAAAGGGTGATAAATAAGACTGAGTAATGCATCAGCTCTGGTTGCCGTGTCTCAAAAAAGATGTAACACAATTAAAAAAGGTTCAAAGAAGAGCGACCAAATGATAAAGAAGTTGGAACTCCTCCCATAAGAGAAAAGAATAAAGAGGTTGGAAAAGAAATGTTTGAACAGGGATATGATTGACTACAAAATCTTGAGTGGTATAGAATGGGTAAGAGCAAATCATTTTTTCTCCTTTTCAAAAAGTACAAAAGCCAGAGAATACTTTTAAAACAAATAGGAGGAAATATAGTTAAGCTCTGGAACTCATTGCCAGAGGATGTGGTTACAGTTGTTAGTGTAGCTGGAGCTTAAGAAAGTTTTGGACAAGTTCCAAGAGGAAAAGTGCATAGTCTGCTATTGAGATAGACATGGGGGAAGTCACTGCTTGCCCTGGGATCGGTAGCATCAAATGTTGCCACTATTTGGTGTTTTGCCAGGTACTGGTGACTTGGATTGGCCACTGAGGTTACTGGGCTAGCTGGACCACTGGTCTGACTCCTTTCCAACAGAATATCAAATCTGTCAACAAAATATCATGGAGCAAGTCCAAAAGCTACTTTATAATATAAACATCCCAACTTAAAAATTACCCGAGCCTCCACCGGAATAAAAAATAAAATCCTAAGACATCCACTATTAGAATTACAATTTTCTCATGTAGGTAGTGAGGACATCTGGCATCCATTAAGACTTCATATTAGAGAGCTGCACGGGAACGGGGACGACGGGAATCCCGCGGGACCCGTGGGCATCCCGCGGGTTCCCCCTTCGGGTCACGGGGATCCCGTGGGGACGCCCCTAGGGTCGCGGGGATCCCGTGGGGACGCCCCCTAGGGTCGCGGGTATCCCATGGGGACGCCCCCTAGGGTCGCGGGGCTCCTGCGGGGCTGGATGTACTCAGTCGCGCGGCTCTTCTTCTCCCTACCTTCTCTGCTTGCAGCACAGAGCCGAACGGAAGTCTTCCCGACGTCAGCGCTGACGTCGGAGGGGAGGGAGGGCTTAAACAAAGCCCTCCCTCCCTCCGACATCAGCGCTGACGTCGGGAAGACTTCCGCTCGGCTCTGTGCTGCAGGCAGGGCAGGTAAGGAGAAGGAGAGTAGCCTCGCGGTTCGAGTGGCTACCAAGGGAGGGGGGCGGTCCGCCCCGCCCCGGTTGCAGCACAGCCGGCCAGGTCCCCTTACTTTTGTGGCACTTCCCTGACCGACCGATAACAGCCCGGGTCCGACAATCCTCCCTGCCCTGTAGCCGCGAATCTAAATTACCTTCTTACAGCAGCTGTAAGAAGGTAATTTAGATTTGCGGTTAAGGGCAGGGAGGTTTGTCGGACCGGGGCTGTTGTCGGTCGGTCGGGGAAGTGCCACAAAAGTAAGGGGACCTGGCCGGCTGTGCTGCACCCGGGGCGGTAGAGAAGGAGGGGGAGAAGGACGCTGAAAGGCCATGGTGAAGACAGGAGGGGGGGGGAAGGACTCTGAAAGCACTTGAAGACAGAGGAGGGAGAAGGACGCTGAAAGCACATGGGAGAATACAAAGGGGTGGAGAAGGACGCTGAAAGGCCATGGGAAGGGCGGGGTGGGGAAGGACTCTGAAAGCACTTGTGGAAGACAGAGGGGGGAGAAGGATGCTAAAAGCACATGGGGAAGACAAAGGGGTGGAGAAGGATGCTGAAAGGCCATGGGGAAGACAGAGAGGGAGAAGGACGCTGAAAAGACATGGGGAAGATGGGGGGGAGAAGGACACTGAAAGGAAATGAGGAAGAGAGAGTAGGGAGAAGACGCTGGCAGGGAAGAAGACAGATGCCAGACTATGGGGGGAGCGGAGAGAAGAAGATGGGTGCCAGACCAATTTGGAAGGGGGAAGAAAGCGAGAGGCACAGTAACAGAGCAAATGGAAGATGCAGAAGGAAGAGAGACAGTGGATGGAAGGAATTGAATGAGAACATGAGGAAAGCAGAAACCAGGTAACAAAGGTAGGAAAAGAATTCTATTTCTTTTTTTTTTTTTTTTTTTGCTTCAGGATAAAGTAGTATATTAGTTGTGTTGATAAAAATTTATAAACATTAGAGGCTCTGGTAGAAACCCGTTTACAAAGTATGTATTCTTCCCAATTAATATTTTCAAATTAATAAAGTCTTTTTGCTTATTTGTAAATGGGTTTCTACCAGAGCCTTTAATTCAGTAGCATAATTAAATGAAATAACTATTTCTGAAGTTTATAGGGACGGGCGGGGACGGAGGGGATTCCTCGCGGGGACGGGTGGGGACGGAAGGATTCCTCACGGGGACGGGTGGGATTCCTCGCGGGGACGGGTGGGACTTTGGCGGGGACGGGTGGGATTTCTGTCCCTGCGCAACTCTCTACTTCATATGTGACCCATCTATGGCATCCTGAGCAAATCACAATAATACATTCATAACAGATCTCGCACTTCCCACCATAACCAATTCTCCTTTAGGAACATGGGCTCCGAAAAACTGCTGTCATTACAGATCTCAGTGCAGAAAGCAGCCTCCTCATGCCTTCTCCATCACTGACCTCTCCTTCGCTGTCAGATATAACAATACAAGCATCCACAGAACTGCACTTCTTAACACCTCTCAAGCTTCTCTGCTCTCGTTCTTCACAGTCTTCTTCTTCTTCAGCCTCCTCCTCACCCTCCAAGGTCTGCAAGCCAGCTCCTTCTATATTACCCTTCCTCCTTTTCCGTGGCATCTTGTACTCTGAAGCAACCTACAAAAGAATAGAAGGAAAAATATCATTTAACCTTCTTGAACAGGCCTTGATAAATTTGGATTACGAGCTTGTTGTCAACAGGCCTTCCACAATCTAGCCCGTTCCACAGCTTCTTTATGGTTCAGTTTACTAGACTGCATTCCTATTCTTTGTTTACAGGAAAAGACCTTAATAAATCATGCCCTTAACACAATATGATATAGTGCCAGCAGAAGCCAACAGCCCCCACCCCTTCTATCATTTATTTATAAAATTTATATTCTATTTTTATCAATCTAGGCAGATTACACAATTACCATCCCATCCAATTTCGACAAGGATTCATTGTAGCTTACAATAAGATTCCTAAATTTTCTGGTACAATTACACTAAGATCCTTAGATTACAACTCATAAGTTATATCATCCCATCAGAGAGTGACCGAAACCATATATAGCAATACTCAAGGTACCCTCCAGGTACTATACTGTAATTAGATTTTAAACCCACCAAAACAGAAAGGGAAAATACTTAAAATATTGGACAGAAAAAAAAGCTGTACACCACCCTGAACTTCTCCAAAACAGGGCAGTATATCATATGCCAATAAACAAATGACTATGATGGCTCCAGCCCCATTCTCACTAGTATGCATCAAACTGGACCACACATTCAGAATTTTAATGGTGGAACACAGTGCCAACCTCCTTGTGTCATGCAAGGAGTGTCAGTGTATTCACTTCATCTTGCACCAAAAGACTCTCTATCCACCTGCACAGTTTGTGCAAACTCTTTGTACTGCAATTGAAGCTGAAAGGTCATCCACTGGAGCAACACTGAGATGTATTCTGACAGAAAAGTTTGGAAACCCAAGACAATAAGTGATACAGATACTGTAGAGCTGTCTTAGAAAAACATATAATAGGTTCATGGCTGTTAGTAGAGCACCACTGAATCTTTTCCACTTGAACACATATGTTACAAGCTATCAAGATGTCCTATATGGGCTATGATACAGCAAAGGTAGCAGACAGACTAGACTATAAAAAGTACGGAGAAGGGCGATAAGTGATGGGACGACTTCCCCATGAGGAAAGATTGAAGCGGCTTGGGCACTTCAGTCTGGAAAAGAGACGGCCTCAGGGAAGATATAATAGAGCTCTATAAAACACCGGGTGGAGTGGAATGAGTAGATGTGAATCGCTTGTTTACTCTTTCCAAAAATACTAGGACTAGGGGACATGCGATGAAACTACTTTGAAATTCTCCCACCTGAGCACTGTGTATAGATGCACCTTTTTGTCCAGTTTGTATGTCTTGACTAGATTGTAAGCTCTTTTAAGCAGGGACTGTCACGTCTATGTTGTGAAGTACAGTGCTGCATGTGTTTAGCAGCACTATAGAAATTAGTAGTAGCACGGTAGTAGCTGTAATAGCAGTAGATTTTAAACAAACTGGAGAAAATATTTCTTCATTCAACGAGTAATTAAATGCCAGAATTTGTTGCAAGAGAATGTAGTGAAAGCAGTTAGCTTAGCAGAGTTCAAGAAAGGTTTGGGTAATTTCCTAAAACAAATTACATGGATGTCATGGAAGCTGCATTTAAGTCCTACTCTGCCAATTTATAAAGTACCCATATCTGTCATTCCTTCTTACTACCCTACTCCCTCCATCTTTTAAGATCCTTGTAATTACCACCTAAGTATCATATATAAATTCACCTTTGTTTAATGTACAGTGCTGCATGCGTTTTGGAGGGCTTTAGAAATAATAAATAGGATCTTGCCAGATACTTGTGACCTGGGTTAGCTACTGTTGGAAAAAGGATACTGGGCTTGATGGACCTTCAGTCTGTCCCAGTATGGCAACTCTTATGTTCTTATGTACTAAATCACTAGTTTGTGACATCTAGGAGATCTACCAAGTAATATGACAACAGTACCTGTTTAGTCCAGTCTTCCCTACAAGATAAACTCATAGTATAAGGTACGATGTGATACTCCATATGCATAATTGATCTTGATTTTTCCTTACCATTTTCAGGACACAGACCTCAGAAGTCTGCCTGGCACTGTTACTTTCGACAGAAAACTCTCGTTCCATGAACAAATAAGTTTAGTAGCTAAGAAATGTTTCTACCGTCTTCGAATGATTAGATCTCTTGCCACCTTATTAGATCAATCTTCATTAAATATTCTTATTCATTCGCTCGTTATTTCATGTTTAGATTACAGTAATGCACTATTCAAAGGAATCACTAAGACAGAAATAAAACGTCTTCAAATTATTCAAAATACTGCCATTAAAATTATTTCAAAAGCACGAAAATAGGATCATGTCGCACCTCTTTTGATCAATGCTCACTGGCTGCCTATAGATCATCGAATTTCCTATAAAATATTGTTACTGACATAAAAGACCATAACTTCCGGCCAACCTGATTTTATTAACAGGCTACTTATCCCCCATCGTACATTACGCTCATCTAATCAAAACTTGCTATCCATCCCCTCTTTAAGATATATTAACACTATGCGTACTAGCATTTTTTCTGTTATGGCCCCTACTATCTGGAATTCAGCACCAAATTATATAAGAGAAATTACATCCCTTGATAAATTTAAAAGTAACTTGAAGGTCTTTCTTTTTAAAGATGCTTTCGGTGTATAATAGTCCTTCTAAGGACGGTAATGGAAACCTGTTCCATGCCATTTTTTAATCATTTTAGCCTATTTTACAAAATATTAGACTATTTATTTTATTGTTCCCCTTCCTTTTGTTCTGGTCCTTCTCCCCCGCTTACTCTTTTTACAAATTGTATTTCTGCCCTTTTCCATCCTGTATCGGTAAGTCAATGTTTGTCAATGCGTTTGATTATTTGTAGCATTATTTGTAATTTGTTTTTAATGTATGCTCTTTTTATACTTTGTTTTTATATTATGTAAATCCGCTTTGAAATTTGATAAGGCGGTATATCAAATTTTAAAATAAACCTGAAACCTTATCATCTAATCACATCTAAGCTGGTTTGGTTCTATACCTTTCATACAGGCTTCCTTTGTGTTTATTCCATGTATCTTTTAACTCCGTTACCATTTTCATCTTCAACAGCTGCAGAAGGACATTCCAGGTATCTACCACCCTCTTCGAAAAAAAAAAAAAAAAAATATCCAACACCTTCTTGATGTTATCCCCAAGTCATCCCTCCCCCACAATCTAAATTCATTTCCTCTAGTTTTACCACCTACCCTCGTCTGGAAAACTTTTGTTTGTATATTAATATCTTTTAAATATTTGAATGTCTATTTCATAGCACCCATCTCTCCTTTCCTTCAGGGTGTCCATCTTAAATATTTTAAATATTTAATTATTTAAAATATTTATAATCCAAGTATCAAACCTTCCAGGCAGAGAACAAAACAGGCAGAGCTCCTCTCCCTGGACAATCTGCCTGCTTTTAAATATCAGCAGCAGTGGGAGATCAATTGCTTTTACACCCAGCAGCAACGGGACCAACCCACCAAAAACCCACAGTCCCGATCCTGCAAAAATATGAGCTCCACCCTCCCTGCAGTCCGCTAGGAAAATCAACTGCTTTTACACCTAAGCAGCAGCAGGACCAGCCACCACTACCAAGAGCCCTTTGCCCCGATCCAGCCAGGCATGTGAGCTCCTCCCTCTGCAGTCCATTGGAGAGATCAATCTACCTGCTTTTAAATATCAGCAACAGTGGGAAATCAACTGCTTTTACACCTCAGCAGCAGCGGAACTATCCGCAACTACCAAGAGCCCACAGACCCGATCCAACCAAGAGTGTGAGCTCCACTTCCCTCTGCAGTCCACTAGGAAGATCAACTGTTTTTTACACCTAAGCAGCAACAGGACCAGCCACCATTACCGAGAGCCCTTTGCCCTGATCCAGCCAGACAAGTAAGCTCTTCCCCCAGCATTCCGTTGGAAAAATCAATCTGCTTGCTTTTAAATATCATCAGAAGGAGGAGATCAACTGCTTTTACACCTAAACAGCACCAAGACCAGCCACCACTATCGAGAGCCTTTGTCCCAATCCTGCCAGGCGTGTGTGCTCTTCACCATACAATTCGTTGGAGAGATCAATCTGCCTGCTTTTAAATATCAGCAGCATTGGGAGATCAACTGCTTTTACACCTAAACAGCACCAAGACCAGCCGCCACTATCGAGAGCTCCTCCCCTTATATCCCGTTTAAGAGATCAATCTACCTGCTTTAAATATCAGCAGCAGTAGAAAAACAACTGCTTTTACATACAAGCAGCAGCAAGACCTACCGCAACCACCAAGAGCCCACAGACCCGATCCTGCCAGGATTGTGAACTCCTCCCCCTGCAGTCCATTGGAGAGATCAATCTGCCTGCTTTTAAATATCAGCAGCAGTGGAGATCAACTGCTTTTACACCTAAGCAGCAACGAGACCAGCCACAACCACCGAGAGAACACAGACCCGATCCTACCAAGAGTGTGAACTCTTCCCCCCCTGCAATCCGCTATGAAGATCGACTGTCGGCTCCGGGCGGCTTTCCCGCAGAGGAGAGAATCCTGCATTCATCGTGGGCCTCATCTGGGGCAGCCTCCTTGGAGCGGCTGGGGCACGGGCAGTGTGTCTGGGAGGGAATGCATGGATGGGAGAACATCGCAGGGGAGGAGACATAGACATCCTGGGACTGTCGGCCAAGTCTCTTCCCTGAAGAAGCCCTTTTTCTGGAAACTAAAATCTTGTTAAAATGTTTATTTTATTTTTATTTTTCCTCTAACTCTACTTTTCACTTCTCTATTACCCTCCAGGTACTTTAGTTAGATTGTGAGCCTTCGGGACAGTAAGGGAATTTTTCAAGTACCTTTCCTATTTCTAATCTTAATGTATATTTTCTGTAAACCGCTTAGAACCTAACGGATGTAGCGGTATATAAGAAATAAATTACATTACATTACATTACATTACATAAGATCATCACCACAAACAAAATGCACAATAATAAGATCTATAACCAACAAAAGCTCTGAAATCACAACTAAGTTCTATAACAGTGACTGCATCCCAATTGGTGATACAGAAGTCGCTCTTAAGGGGCATCATCCCTGTGCCCAAGGAAGGATTAATTCATTGAGGGCCCCTAGGCACACAAGTACACTGGGCCCGCTGCCCCGCCCCCACCATGCGCCCAGGCGAAAACAGGAAGCTGCGTCAGAGGGAAGCTTTGGGCAAGCGGCACCGCTTGCACAATTACAGTTCCCGTTGCGTTGCTTGCTTGTCTTACTTTCCGTCGATGGGGGGGGGCCCATCGCCATTTGGAAAAAACAATGTTGATGCCCGCCTTCATTGGGCCCCCCTGACCATTTTGGGCCCTAGGCACGTGCCTACTTGTCCTATTGGTTAATCCTGCCTTGCCTATGCCTCACTTTCATTGATCTATAAAGCATTATCCTCCTTAAATGCAGACCTTGTTTTATATTTCTCTAAAAGGCATGAAACAGAATTTAGCTTCCCCCCCCCCCAGTCAGGTACAGGAGCTATTGTTGCCTGTCCCCAGCGGGCTTACACATAAAGCAATGGGGGAGTAAGAGAGGCGCCCAAATTAGAAGAGATCTAGGCCTGGTGCCCAATTGGGCTCTGATCTCCAAGGGAAAACCAAAGAACAGAGCGCGACGAAGCCATACTCTCACCGGAATAAGGAGGCGGGAAACCACCGACAGCAGACACAGCGCAGGCGCCTCACTTAAACCTCCGCACTCTCCGTCTCTTGTGCGCAGGCGCCTCATCTAGCATCCGGGCTCTCAGTCTCTTCAGCGCAGGCGTCTCACCTAACTTCCGGGCTCTCCGTCTCTTCAGCGCAGGCGTCTCACCTAACTTCCGGGCTCTCAGTCTCTTCCGCGTAGGCGCCTTACCTAGCCTCCGAGTTCTCCGTCTCTTCTGCGCAGGCGCCTCACCTACACCTACCGTCTCGTTTGCGCAGAAACGTTGCCTCTCCTCGGCTTCAAAGCTTCAACCGACTTAGTGCGCAGGCGCGAGTCCCATTCCTACAATACAATTTTTATTTGTATGCTGCCAATACATCTTCGAAGTTCACATTCTTTGAAATGGTGCTTTTTGTGTATGGGAATTATAGATTTTCTTGTTGTTATCATAAATTTATTTAATTTTTGTAATAACACCACAAAACAATGAGGAAATCAGGAATTTCAGTAGCTGGGGTGAATCTTTGGAATAACCTCATTGGACAATTGAGCGTTTTAGACATCACTATTTGTGGAAACCTTTTTTAAAAAGATATGAAGTACTGTATAATAATTAATAGTTAATGAAAAATGTTTCATTTTATATCACATTTATGATTGTTCTTATGTAGATTTTTTTATAGTGGGATATGACAAATAAATAAGCACTTATAATAATAACAGTTTATATACCGCAGGACCGTGAAGTTCTATAGTGTTTAGAAAGATGCTACAAATAGAGTAAAACTTACATAGTTGATGAATAGTGGCTAGCAGTTTAACCCTTTCAGGACCAAGGGACATATTTGTCCCATAACTTTAAAATCCTATCAATTTTGATTGGGATAGTCTATAGTTCTAAATTTGATATGTACGGATTCCATATGATACTGCCTTTATGTAAACAAACTGGTTCCGACATTCATTCATTAGCGTCGTTGCCAGATTGACGAGAAGATTCACTTGCCACACTGTCCATAAGCCAGAAGTGTGATTTTTTTAAATAAAAATAATGATATTTCACAAAAAAATCAATTTTTTGGCATCTGCAAGCCCTTTTCACCATATAAATGTCGTCAAAACCACAAAAATTGGCCTACGATCCTTATGGTCCTGAAAGGGTTAAGGGAACGGTTGTGATGGGGGGATTGAGGTGGGAGATTGTGCAGATTCACTACCTACGTATTTCAAGAACAGGTATGTCTTTAGGTGTTATTTGCGTTTATAATTAGTTTTTCCAGGTCTTTGCCCCATAATACTGTCCTGCGCTAAAAACCTCTAGTGCAACTTGATAAAAGGAGGTGGGGGTAAATAAATAAATATCCAATGATAACTAATTATCCCCCTCTTTTATCAAGCTGTGCTAGACGTTATTAGCGTGGGACAGCAAGGTAAGTGCTCTGACACTCAGGAATCCTATGAGTATGGGAGCATTTACTGCCCAGCCTGCACTAAAAACCTCTAGTTCAGCTTGATAAAAGCCGGCCTGTAAGCACAGTAAAACACAAGAAAGGTGGATGGGCACCCAATCAAAATGAATGGTTACAGGAAGTATGGGATACAATTCAAATGGAAAAATGTACATATCTTTCAGAAAGTTATAGATTTCTGTTTGCAATACATTTTAAAGAATTTGTAATATATTTACATTAAAACCTTAAAAAGGTCAAAGCATTTTTTTAAATGTAAAAAGGTCATATACATGCAATTATGTATAGACATCTAGCATCTATGTAAAAATGCTCCAGATTACAATCTTCATAACATAAAATTACAAATACAGTATTTTTTGCTCCATAAGACGCACCTGACCATAAGACACACCCACCTCTAGAGAAGGAAAAAACAAGAAAATAAAATCTGAACCAAATAGTGTGCCCTGTACTCTGTCCCCCCTCTGGTGGTAGGCCGGGACAGGGTACATCTAGTGGTGGGCACGTCTAATGGTAGGAAGCCACAAGCCAGCCCACCCCAAGTCAGCCTGCCCCAGGCCAGCCAGCCAGCCCCCCACCCCTTTTTTAATCCTGCCCCCTGCTCGTGGGTCCGTCAGCTCCAGCCCACCTCCCTTGCTCGTGGGCCCAGCAGCTCCAACCAGCTTCCCTCCCTGCTGCGGCACCTAACGGTATCTTGCAGATAGGCCTCGGAGGCTCCTCCTTATTTCCCGGCCTGCAGCGCAGAGATCAGCAGCATGAACATCAGGAGCAAGCTTTACACTCTCCTGCTCTGCCCTTTACTGCTTTCCGAATGGCTGCCATAAGTTCTCGTGAGTCCTGCGAGAACCTATGGCAGCCATTCGGAAAACAGCGCCTCTTCTGGGAGACTGTTCCACACATCTTCCACCCTTTCTGTAAAAAAAATATTTCCTCAGATTACTCCTGAGCCTATCACCTCTTAACTTCATCCTATGCCCTCTCATTGCAAAGTTTATTTTCAAATGAGAGACTCGACTCATGCAAATTTATATTATGTAGGTATTTAAACGTTTCTATCATATCTCCCCTCTCCCGCCTTTGCTCCAAAGAATACATATTGAGATTTTTTAAGTTTGTCCCCATGCGCTTTATTATGAAGACCACACCATTTTAGTAGCCTTCCTCCATCCTTTTTATATCTTTTTGAAGGTGCAGCTTCCAGAATTCTAGTCTGTCTCTATCACCTTTACTGGGAGACTATTCCACGCATCTACCACCCTTTCTATATAGTATTTCCTAGATTCCTCCTCAGCCTATTACCTCTTAATTTTATCTAGTGCTCTCTCAATCCAGAGCTTCCTTGCTAAAGAATGAGACTTGCCTCATACACATTTATGAGACTTTGGTGCATTTGCCACATGGCACTTGCTAACCGTGGCTTGATAAAAAAAAGGTCCCTAAAGAATAACAAACCATGAGGACCAGATGGTATGCAACCCCCCACCCCTTCCGAGTTCTGAAATAACGTAAAGATGAAGCTTTAGACCTAATTCTAGTAACCTATGATTGATGTTTAAAATTAACTTTGATACATAAGAATTGGAGGGTAGACACTATCACATGAGTCTTTAAAAAGTTACAGAGGACACTAATAGAGTAGTGACAGTGCTCACTCACACTGTGTCTCCTTGTGACTTTAGGCACATCATTTAACTCTTTATTGTCTCAGGTACCAACTTCCACTAGAGGCAGGGAAAATACTCACTGTGCCTGAATATAGTATACATTTGAAAAAGTTGTGATTTAATGACAAAGGACCCTGGGCATCTGGGAAGACTGGCACAGGTCTGGGTTAAATGAAAAAGATTTACTGGTCATCCAAACAAGGAGAAAGGCAAAATGGATTTACCAAATGGGGGTCTTCTCATACCACTCATTTACAGAGCCATTGCATCTTGATTCAATTACAGTATGTGGAAAAAGGAGACTGTAGGTGACAGGTCTCCGAGGAAAGTCAGGTGCATGAAAGGTATCAGGGCTAAGTTCCATATCAAATCAGCCAGGAAGCCAGTACTATTTTGTTATGTACTCAGCTGCCCCTCACTATCTTAGCTTATCTATAAATGTCAGCCCACCTCTTTGAGAGTGCTTTCGACTCCTAACTCCTCTCCCCTTGGGTTCTGCATCCCTAACCCTCTATGTCATGTCTATCTGTCCAAGTGAGATTATAAGCTCTTCCGAGCAGGGACCGTCTTGACTCCTCTCCCCTTGGGTTCTGCATCCCTAACCCTCTATGTCATGTCTATCTGTCCAAGTGAGATTATAAGCTCTTCCGAGCAGGGACCGTCTTGACTCCTAACTCCTGTCCCCTTGGGTTCTGCATCCCCAACCCTCTATGTCATGTCTGTCTAAGTGAGATTGTAAGCTCTTCGAGCAGGGACCATCTTGACTCCTCTCCCCTTGGGTTCTGCATCCCCAACCCTCTATGTCATGTCTGTCTAAGTGAGATTGTAAGCTCTTCCGAGCAGGGACCATCTTGACTCCTCTCCCCTTGGGTTCTGCATCCCTAACCCTCTATGTCATGTCTATCTGTCCAAGTGAGATTATAAGCTCTTCCGAGCAGGGACCGTCTTGACTCCTAACTCCTGTCCTCTTGGGTTCTGCATCCCTAACCCTCTATGTCATGTCTATCTGTCCAAGTGAGATTGTAAGCTCTTCCGAGCAGGGACTGTCTTGACTCCTAACTCCTGTCCTCTTGGGTTCTGCATCCCCAACCCTCTATGTCATGTCTGTCTAAGTGAGATTGTAAGCTCTTCCGAGCAGGGACCATCTTGACTCCTCTCCCCTTGGGTTCTGCATCCCCAACCCTCTATATCATGTCTGTCTAAGTGAGATTGTAAGCTCTTCGAGCAGGGACCATCTTGACTCCTCTCCCCTTGGGTTCTGCATCCCCAGCCCTCTATGTCATGTCTGTCTAAGTGAGATTGTAAGCTCTTCCGAGCAGGGACCATCATGACTCCTCTCCCCTTGGGTTCTGCATCCCTAACCCTCTATGTCATGTCTATCTGTCCAAGTGAGATTTAAGCTCTTCCGAGCAGGGACCGTCTTGACTCCTAACTCCTGTCCTCTTGGGTTCTGCATCCCTAACTCTCTATGTCATGTCTGTCTAAGTGATATTGTAAGCTCTTCCGAGCAGGGACCATCTTGACTCCTAACTCCTCTCCCCTTGGGTTCTGCATCCCCAACCCTCTATGTCATGTCTGTCTAAGTGAGATTGTAAGCTCTTCCGAGCAGGGACCATCTTGACTCCTAACTCCTCTCCCCTTGGGTTCTGCATCCCTAACCCTCTATGTCATGTCTGTCTAAGTGAGATTGTAAGCTCTTCCGAGCAGGGACCGTCTTGACTCCTAACTCCTGTCCTCTTGGGTTCTGCATCCCTAACCCTCTATGTCATGTCTATCTGTCCAGGGGAGATTGTGAGCTCTTCCGAGCAGGGACCGTCTATAAACGTGAAAATGCGCCTTTCAGCGGGACCGGCGCGCGTGGGGGAAGGGCAAGCGCCACTTTCAAAAGTCGCCACGTGACTCGCCGCGAACAAAGGGCTCGCGAGAGCGGCTTCAACCGCCGGCGCCAATCTCGCGAGAGCGGGCCGGCCGCCACTTCTCGCGAGACTCGGGCCGCCGCCGCCGTTGCTGTGAGGAGAGCCAAGATGGCGGAGGAGCCCGGCAGCAACGGAGACGCTCGGGCGCTGCCGGTGGGGAAGGAGGCAGGTGAGTCCCCCGTCCCCGCCGGGACTCGCGCTCGGCGCCTCGCAATGATTTCACGGCAGCCTGTCGTTCTTTTGTCCCCGCAGTTGACCGCTTGATCCAGGAGAACCGCCACCTCTTCACCGACGGCCATTGCCGCGTGTGCAGCGCCGTGCTCATCTCCGAGTCGCAGAAGCTCGCGCATTACCAGGTACTGGGGCCGGTGGGAAGACGTGGCCGCTGGACTCGAGCTGCGCGGACGGGACTCAGCCTTGTCTTTGTGTTGCAGAGCAAGAAGCACGCGAACAAAGTGCGAAGGTACCTGTCGATTCACAGCGAGGAGGAGGAGGAGGAGCTGTTCCCGGAGAAAAAGCTGAAGTTGCTGGAGAAGGTGAGAGTCGAACCACTAGAATTTTCAATTCAATGTCAAAAATCATCATCATAAGCAGACAGATGTTGGCTGTAGAGAGCTTAAGAGTAGAAACCAAAAAAAGAAACCTTCAGTCTTTTCTTTCCCCTAGAGCTCTTTATTAAGCAATTTGTTAGTGCAGTGTTCAGTACTTGAGCATAATATATTTTATGTTGAGTGTTAAGATGAGAGACAAATATTTGCAGTCTACTTTATATTTTGTTGTTTCAAAATAAAAATAGAATTGGGGGAAAAAAGTATCTTTCAGAGTATGGGCTGTACTTGTAGGTTGAAAATAAGCACTAGTTGTAGTGTATATATTTTTACATAACATAATCAGACCATTGCAAAACAAATATGCCTTAAGAAGATAGATCCCATGGGGATAAGTTTCCCCGTGTCATTATCTACTTTATATCTCCATCCCTTCCCTGCAAGCTCTGTCCGCATCTACTTGTGCAGATGGGGACTGAACTGGGATGGAGATAGATCCCGTGGTGACGGGGACAAATTTGTACTCACATCATACTCTAGATCAGTGTTCTTCAATCTTTTTACACTCGTGGACCGGCAGAAATAAAAGAATTATTTTGTGCATCAGCAAACTACTAGGACTAAAATTTAAAAAACCCCGTTTACGCCCCATCTCCACGAGCTCGGTCCCCGCAAACCATCTGATCCCATCTGCACAAGCCGCAATTATGATTTTATATTGAACGTATTTTATTAAAGTATAAAAAGAAACAATATTCTGAACAATTGTGATTTTATAAATACAAATATACAGAGCATGGACCAATAAAACCCCTGTCTCCCCTCCCCTCTACTATCAAGAAAACTGAACAAACCAAGTTATTATAGAATGTTACATAGAAATATCATGCTAACAGAATACTGCAGTCCCCAGTTATGTCTCTAGCAGGATATATATTTCAAATCTGATGTATTCTAATGACAAAATAGAAATAAAATTATTTTTTTCTACCTTTTGTTGTCTGTGGTTTCTGCTTTCATCTTCTTTTCACTCTTTTCCTTCCAGCATCTGCCTGTTCCATCCAATGTCTGCCCTCTCCCCCTTCCATATGTATCTGACTTCTTTCTATGCCCCTCTTCATCCAGCCTGTTCTTCCTCTCTCCTTTTTACATCATTCATTCCAGCTTCACTGCCTTCTTCATTTTTATCTCTCCTACACAAGATCTAGCATCTTTATCCCTCTCTTATTTCTCTGCTGACCCCCTTTCCAGCATCAATGTTTCTCTACTTTCTCATTCCTCTCTCTCCCCTTTCCCTCATCTGATCTCTCCATTGCACCCTGACCCCCTTCCCCTCCTGTAATCTCCCTGCCAGCTGTTTCCTTCCTTTTTTCTTTCTCCCTTCCCTCCTTCCTTTTTTTCCTTTTCCCTTCCCTCCTCCCTCTATCCAACATTAACTCTTTTCCCATCCCTTTCCCTCCTCCCCTCCCAGCAGCATCTCTCCTTCTTCTCCCTTCCCTCCTCCCTCTATCCAACATTAACTCTCTTCCCATCCCTTTCCCTCCTCCCCTCCCAGCAGCATCTCTCCTTCTTTCTCCCTTCAAGTCCAGTAACAGCTCTCCCTTTATCCAGCACCTTCCCAGCCTCCTACAGTGGCTTCCTCCCCTTCCAGCAGCTCTCAGTACTTGCCTGCAGGAAGTTACCGGTAAATCACTGCCCTGGCAAATAGGAGAGCTGGTGGGAGGGGAGACAGCCATTGTGAAGGCTTCCCAGGATCTTGCTCGCACACGCTGACCATCTCCCTCCACCTGCACCTGAATCTGCAGCTCTCTCCATTCTACTCGCAACTTCCCCGCGGCCCTCTTCAGCAACTCGGCAGGGGCGGCGATCTAGACAGGCTGCCGACGTCGGGACCTTCACTCTCTGAGTCCCGCCTATTTTGGTTTCAACTTCCTGTTTCCGAACAGGCGAGACGCAGAGAGGGAAGGCCCTGACGTCGGCAGCCTGTCTTGATCACCTGAGGCTGGGAGGAACATTAGTCAGCAGGAACCGCAGTCGGCAGGAAATTTAACTGCCGACTTGATCTCGCCAGCCCTGCGCGAACCGGAGGGAAGCCTCTCTGGTCAGTCGGGGATCCCAGGCAGTTATCTCAACCGTCGGGCACAGTCTTCCTTCCAGCTTGGCTACTCCTTATCTTCAGCACCAGCTGCACTTGTTTGCTGGGCCAGCGCACAGCGGCTCCGGTTCCAGGTCAGCCATGTGCAGCGTGCAAGAGCCACTGTGCACTGTCCCGGCAAACAAGTGCAGCTGGCGCTGAAGATAAACAGCAGCCAAGCCGGAAGGAAGACGGACATACGCTTGCAGGGGACACAAATCCTTCACGGACTGGCAGTTGAAGAACACTGTTTTAGATTGGTATAGAGAGCCTTAAAATAATTTGTATGCTTTATTTAGTGTTTTGAGTCTTAACAAATAAGGAAATATAATAAGAATATGTAATTACTTGTTCACCTATTGTCTTCTATCCCGCCAATACCTTTCATGACATCAATGTAATGTAATAAGTGGGATATTTAACTATTTAAATTAAGACTATAAGTAAAGGAAATGAGGTAGAGATGGGCAGGTGTGGGGTGGAAGGGAGGGAATGCAGAGTATTTCTAGCAGAAAGTTCCCAAGTTTAAAAAGGCTTTTACTCTATGGAAACTAGCTAAGTAAGCTTGCTCTTTTAAGATCTACTGTTTAGCTTTTATCCCCCAAATTAGCAAAGCTCAGAGCAAAATAATGTATACTTACTTAGAGAAATATCTTGTCTCCTTTCCTCCCAGAGAGAAAAATGTCCTCTGCTCCTCTCCCAGGCTTTGAAGAGTGATGTGGATAGATTTTGAGAAATTATGCATTCAGACCTTAGAATACATAAATACAGCTAGATAAACTTTTCAAGGTTTTCTTTAAAAAAAATGATACCCATAATTCTTCTGTCTTTAGGAGAGCAGCAATGATAATGAGGATCGTAATAAATGCTGTCCTATCTGTAACATGACTTTTTCATCGCCTGTTGTGGCACAGTCTCACTATGAGGGCAAAACCCATGCTAAGAACCTGAAGATAAAGGAACAAGGTCACTGTGGAGAAGGTACTGTTGCAGTTTACAGTTTGAGCATAGTTTTCTTGCCTACTGTCCCAGAAGTCTGTTTATTTATTTGTTTTACTTTTTTGAAGCTATTTCTCAGTTGAGAAACCCAACAAACTTTGCTGGTCCTTTTGCGCCTCCTAAAAATGAAGAATTGGACACAACAGATCCAGACAAGTTTTGTAGACTCTGCCATGCAACATTCAACAACCCGCTGATGGCCAGACAGCATTATGTGGGCAAGAAACACAAAAAGCAGGAGACGAAACTGAAGCTGTTGACACAGTATTCAAGCTCTTCTTCCACAGCTGCTGGATCTTCTTCTAGCACTTCCCCCTCTTCCTCTTCTACTGTGCCCTCTTCTTTGGGTAAGTTCTTGCTAAAACCTGCTAAGCTGTACATAGTGTGTCTTAGATTTGCTTGTACTGTAGTTGTATTAAAAGCATGTTTGCAAATACAGCTTAAATGAAAGAAGGTGAAGTACATAAGGGTTACTTTCCTCTATTTCCGATCATGTTGCCTCCTAAGCTCTGTAATGCCCACTGTATATTAATTTCCAGTGCAATAGATGAGACTTTCTAGACAGCTGGGTTATTTCCTCATACTCGCATGAGCTGCAGAAAAAAATCCACCCTGGATTTTTCACTCTGCCTCTATATCACTTCACTGAACAGTCTTTTGTTTCGGGTTTAATTTCACGTTTAAAGTGGATTTGAAGCTCTGCCTGTTTGAGGTATCTGTTAGCCAGTCTGTATAGTCTTTGCTGGAATTCAGGGCCATCCCTGACTTAGTCTCATTCCCTGTTAAGCAGGTTGGTCGAGCGCAGACTGTTTGGCATACTTAGGGGGCTCAGCGGTGTTCCGCAGCGTGTAGGCTGCATTTTCACACCTCCGTCTGTCCTGGTGTGCAGCCAGTGGTCTACAAGGGTGGAAACATAGTCAGGTCTCAAAACCACTTTGATTAGAGAGTTCATCTCAGTGCTATTAATGTGTTTCACAGACCACTTGATAGTAAACCTCTCACTGCTCATCCTCTTGTGTCCAGATTCATGAAAGGAATTTTCAATGTCAAACCACCTACAGTGGTTTGGGATATCAATGTGGTCCTTGCTGCTTTGATGAAGCCTCCTTTTGAACAAATGTCTACAGCTCATCTTAAATACTTTACTTGGAAAGTGGTTTTTCTCATCTCCCTATCTTCAGCTCGACAACTCAGTGAGCTCTGGTAGCGGATCCTCCTTTCACAGTATGCCTCCATGACAAAGTGGTGCTTTGCACCCATCTGAAGTTTCTTCCTAAAGTCGTCACTGAATTCCATCTCAATCTATCTATCGAACTTCCAGTATTTTTCCCTAAGACTTGTTCTCATCCTGGAGAGACGGCTTTTCACACTCTAGACTGCAAAAGAGCGTTGGCTTACTACTTGCAGAGAACTCAGCCACATAGAACTTCTCCTCAACTTTTCGTCTCCTTTGATACTAACAAGTTGGGATATCCTGTATTCAAGAGAACGATTTCAACATGGTTGGCCTCTAGTATCTCCTTTTCTTATGCTCAGGCTGGGCTGCCACTGGGGAGTCATGTCGCAGCCCACAAAGTCAGAGCTATGGCAGCTTCAGTTGCTTTCCTTCACTCAACTCCTGTTGATAATCTGTAAAGCTGCTTCTTGGTCCTCAATTCATACATGTATATCGCATTACTGTTTGCAATCTATACCGCCACAATCTTGCGACTTCTAGGCGGTTTACAACTCTCCCTCCATCCATCATAGTAAGCTAGGGAGTCCCACATGCGAGAATATGCTGCGTGTTTACATTACTTTACTTTAGGGACTTCTATTCCGCCTATACCTTGCAGTTCAAGGCGGATTACAAAAGAGCTAACTGGACATTTCCAGTGAAGTTACAACAGTTTTGGGATTTGTTTTTTTTGTTTTTTGTTTTTTTGGTTACAAGGGAGGAGAGGTACCTGGATTAATTCTGGAAGAACTTGCAAATTGGATATTAAATTGATTGTACATTACTGTGTGATATAACAAATAGATTACAGTTAGAGTACAAATAAGATTACGTTACATTTCAGGGATCTGAATACTTGGTTGGTGTTTTGGGGAGGAAGAGATTATTTAAGTGGAGGTTTTGGGGGAGAATTTATCTAGGAGGAGGGGGAAGGGTTGGGTTAAGATATCTGGATACATTTTTTGAAAAGTAGGTTATGGGTTTTGATTTCTTTTCGAAAAGTTTTGAAGTCGCCCTTTGCCGTCAACAGGTTGGAGATGGAGTGGTTAAGTTTGCTGCTTGCGTCGCCAGAAGGTTATCAAACATCTTTTTACGCTGAGTGCCCTTGAATGGAGGAAAGGCAAAAGGGTTCGGAGTTCTTCTTTGTCTTGAGGTGAGGATCTGGTTTAGGCGGTTGTTTAGATAGGGGGGGCGGAGCCGTTTAATGCTTTGAATAATAGACAGTAGAATTTGAATTGAATTCGTGCTTGCATAGGTAGCCAGTGAGAGTCTAGGGATAAAGCACAGTTACTTACCACAGCAGGCAGTATTCTCACAACCCACCCACCTCCCCTAGTTGGCTTCTTAGCATGCTTATCAAAATGAGGAGCCGTGAGCGGCGTTGGGTGGGAAGGCACTCACTCATGCATGGTGCGGGCAGTTCGCAAACTTAAGTTCTTACAATGGCGATACACTTTTAAAGCTGTCCATATCAGGGCTCTGTGGATGACGTCACCCACTTGTGAGAATATCTGCCTGCTTTCCCTGGATAACACCTGTTACAGTAAGTAACTGTGCTTTTCAGGTTATGGCGTAACTTTGCCAGTGTTCGGCCCTGCCCTTTGGGCGAGCTTTAGCTCCTTGGAATTTCACCAAGGTGATGGTGGTGGTGACAGTTTACCTGAGGGCAATGGATTTGCAGGTTCACCTTTATGTAGCTGTCTGGTTGCTCAGAGCTTCCTCGTTGGTCATGGGTCATCACACAGTGGAGCAGGTTCTTCAGATGCTGGAGGATTTGGGCTGGTTTGTCATCCTCAGCATTAGTTCTCTGCAGCCCCACAGTCGTTGGCTTGCTTGGAAGTCATCTTCGGTATGGCTACGGGCTATGTCTGCGTGCCCAAGTCTCGCAGACAGAAGCTGTGTGTACAGATGTTTGAGCGGTCAGCTCCTTTGGCAGGGGATTCTCTTCAAGTCCTGGGCTTCATGACTGCCACGCTGGATGTTGTTTCCTGAACAGGAGTACACATGCGTTTTCTCTGCTTTTTGCTGGGCACTTCGCTGTGATGCCTGGCAGATTTCTCTTCTGTGGCTTCTTCAGATTCAAGCACGCATGGTTCGGTGGATTCGCCCATGATATCTCTGCAGGAGCTTTCCGCTCCTCCTTGTCTCCTGGATTGTGTTAGACAGATGTTAGCCTTTGGGGCTGGGGAGATCTTTGCAATCATTGTCCTAATCAGAAGCTGGATGCTCTCGCAGAGGAAGTGATCCTTCTGTCCTGTGGAACTCAGAACCCTTGGCTTGCTTGGCTACGGTTACAGAAGACTGCAGGAGATCGAGGTTTTCTCTGCCTTTGCAGTGGCAGTGGCCTCTGTCTTTCACCAGGAAGGGACCAAGAGTACTTCTCTGGCTCAGGAAGCCCCCCCTTCTTTGTCTTCGATGGAGCGCCTTCTGAAGCTGGCAGCAGCGCACATAGTGAGAGTGGACAACCTTCAAGTAGACCTCATCAGCGGACAGTCTCTTGATCCGAGCGAGTGGACCCTGTTCCCACAAGCTTTTCCAATGGTTGTGGAGTGCTGACAGAGTCTCTGCATCAATTAGGATTTCAGCATTTATGTCTCTTCTTCCATCGACGATCCAGCGGAGGGATTGGCACACTTATGAAGTGCTGGCATCAAAAGCTCTCTCTTCCCTGTTTTTACTTCAGGGCCATGGGGCTCTTGGTACATTCTGGCTGCGTGCTGTTGGTGGCTTGAGCTGGATTGCGCAAGTGTACAGGTCGCAGTCTTTGAACTGAGCACTTCTTTGGATCCTTCCATGCCAGTTCCGGGACCTTTGGCTTTCCAGTAGAGCTCTTGAGCAGGCAGCCTTTGAGCCTCTGAGATAAAAACATAAGAATAGTCTTACTGGGTCAGACCAATGGTCTATCAAACCCAGTAGCCCATTCTCACGGTGGCCAATCCAGGTCACTAGTACCTGGCCAAAACCCAGAGAGTAGCAACATTCCATGCTACTGATTAAGAGCAAGCAGAGGCTTCCCCCATGACTTCTGACCTTGTTGCAGCTCTTCTACAATCTGTACAGTCGTCCTGGAGGTCAGTGTGGAAGGCCTTCCGATGTTGGTGACTCCACGTCAGGATGGATCTGTACTCCGCTTCTTGCTATTCAGCTCCAATCTTGAGGATTTTTGCTGTTTTTCCCGCTAGAAGAATACTGACCTTTCAGTAGCTTCTCTGCAGGGTCCGGAAGCTGAGGTCTCTTACTTAAATCCTGGGGCAGTTGGTCCTCTGGAGCGGCTCATCTCACTATCGCTCCATTCTTGCAGGGGCTATGTCCTAGCGGACAACTGATTGGTCCTCCTTTCCCAGTCTTGGACTCTAGCCTGGTGCTGTCTAGCTTTCTCTAGGCTCTCTTTGGCCTTCTTTCAGATGGTTCTCTGTTGGTTTTGGTGCTCTAGGCTGTTGTTTCAGCTGTTCCTGTTGAGCAGGGATTGTGGTTGCCTACTTTCCTGCCAACAGGAGGAAATGGAGCGGACATTAAATTGGGACTACTATCGCCCACCAGGACAACCAGAAGCAAACGACCAGGACCTGGAGGCCGAATTGAGGCAGGTATGCAAAAGTGGAAGTGTGGTAGTTATGGGGGATTTCAACTACCCTGGAATAGACTGGAGCATTGGACACTCAAATTGCATGAAAGAAACAAAATTCCTAGAGGCAGTAAGGGACTGTTTCATGGAACAGCTGGTCACGGTACCAACACGAGGGGATGCCACTCTTGACCTAATCCTCAACGGGCTAGGGGGACCCACAAAGGAGATGGTAGTACTAGCACCACTAGGAAACAGTGATCACAACATGATCCAGTACAAACTAAAAATAGGAAAATCCAAAGGTGAAAAGAACCACAACGACAGCACTCAATTTCAGAAAAGGAAATTACGAGGCCATGAGGAAAATGGTGGGAAAAAAGCTCAGCAACAGCTCAGGGAAGATGGAGACCGTAAAGGAAGCCTGGGCCCTACTCAAGGGCATGGTGCATGAGGCACAAGACCTGTACGTCCCCAGGTTTAGGAAAGGGTGCAAAAAGAATCGAACAAAAAACCCGGCGTGGATAACAAATGCAGTAAAGAAGGCGATAAGTGACAAGAAACCATCCTTCAGAAAATGGAAAAAGGACCAAACAAAGGACAACCAGAAGGAGCACAAAAGACACCAAAAAGATTGTCACCGAGTGATTAGGAAAGCAAAAAGAGAGTATGAGGAGAGACTGGCGGGGGAAGCAAGAAACTTCAAAACATTCTTCAGGTATGTGAAGGGGAAACAACCAACCAGGGAGGAAGTGGGACCATTGGATGATGGAGACAGGAAGGGAGTGGTAAAGGAGGAAAAAGAGATAGCTGACAGGTTAAACAAGTTCTTCTCGTCAGTCTTCACAAGAGAGGACACATCCAATATCCCAGAACCCGAGGAGATCATAAACGGAGACCATGATGAAAAGCTGGCCCAACTAGTGGCGAACCGAGAGGATGTCCTTCGACAGATAGACAGACTAAAGAGCGACAAATCACCAGGTGCGGACGGCATCCACCCAAGGGTACTAAAAGAACTAAGAAATGAAATAGTGGAAACACTTCGCCAAATATGTACCGTATTTTCATGTAGATAACGGGCACCCGTGTAAAACGCGCACACGGGTATAGCGCGCGAAAAACACAAATCTATGTACAGAAATTTTTATATACCGCGCACACCCGTATACCGCGCATGCTGCCCGACTCTCCCGTCGCCGCCCGACTCTCCTTTCGCCCGCCCCGACTCTCCTCTGGCCACCCCGACTCTCCTTTCGCCCGCCCCGACTCTCCTCTCTCCCTTGAAGTCCTGTCCCCACCCTGAAAGCCTGATGCCCCCCCCCCCCCCCGACGTCCAATTCACCCCCCCCCCACAGGACCGCTCGCACACACCCGCACCCCGAAGGACCGCTCGCACGCACCCGCACCCCCACCCTGAAGGACCGCTCGCACCCCCACAGGCTCTCGACCCCCCCCCATCATGTAGAAGCTCCTACTGGTGTCCTGCTGCTTCCTCTTGGCGGTCCCGACTCCCCGACACGATCGGGGCAAAAGGGAGCTCAAGCCCTCTTGCCCTAGCCAACCGCGGCACCCCCGACACGATCGGGATAAGAGGGAGCTCAAGCCCTCTTGCCCCAGCCAACCGCAGCACCCCCGACACGATCGGGCAAGAGGGAGCTCAAGCCCTCTTGCCCCCCCCTGACTCCCCGACACGATCGGGGCAAGAGGGAGCTCAAGCCCTCTTGCCCCAGCCAACCACGGCACCCCCGACACGATCGGGGCAAAAGGGAGCCCAAGCCCTCTTGCCCCGCCGACTCCCCAACTCTCCGACAATATCGGGCCAGGAGGGAGCCCAAGTCCTCCTGGCCCTGGCGACCGCCCCCCCCCCTCCGCTAGTTGTTCGGGCCAGGAGGGAGCCCAAACCCTCCTGGCCATGCGACCTCCTACCCCCACCCCGCACTACATTACGGGCAGGAGGGATCCTAGGCCCTCCTGCCCTCGACGCAAACCCCACTCCCAACGACCGCCCCCCTGGCCGACCCCACGACACCCCCACCCCCCTTCCCCGTACCTTTGTGTAGTTGGCCGGACAGACGGGAGCCAAACCCGCCTGTCCGGCAGGCAGCCAACGACGGAATGAGGCCGGATTGGCCCATCCGTCCCAAAGCTCCGCCTACTGGTGGGGCCTAAGGCGCCTGGGCCAATCAGAATAGGCCCGGTAGGTCCCTCCTGGGGGCGGGGCCTTGGGCACATGGTCGCGGGGGGGGGGGGTCACCAGGGCCAGGAGGACTTGGCCTCCCTCCTGGCCCGATATTGTTGGGGAGTCGGCGGGGCAAGAGGGCTTGGGCTCCCTTTTGCCCCGATCATGTCGGGGGGGGGGCAAGAGGGCTTGAGCTCCCTCTTGCCCCGATCGTGTGGGGGGTGCCGCGGTTGGCTGGGGCAAGAGGGCTTGAGCTCCCTCTTGCCCCGATCGTGTCGGGTGTGCCGCGGTTGGCTGGGGCAAGAGGGCTTGAGCTCCCTCTTGCCCCGATCGTGTCGGGTGTCGGGACCGCCAAGAGGAAGCAGCAGGACACTGGTAGGAGCTTCTACATGATGGGGGGGAGGATCGGGAGGCGGTGCGGGTGGGAGTGCGTGCGAGCGGTCCTTCGGGGTGGGGGTGCGAGCGGTCCTGCGGGGGGTGAATCGGACGTCGGGGGAGGGGGACTATGTAAAAAAAATTTTGTACAACGCGCTCACGCGTATAACGTGCAAGCGTATGCGTGGTACGTAAAAACCACGTATAACGCGCGCATTATATGCGAGAAAATACGGTAATCTATCCTTAAAAACTGGGGAGATCCCAGAGGACTGGAAAATAGCAAATGTCACGCCCATCTTTAAGAAGGGATCAAGGGGTGACCCGGGAAACTACAGGCTGGTGAGCTAGACCTCGGTCCCGGGAAAGATGATGGAAACACTGGTTAAGGGCACAATCTGCGAATACATAGAAAACAATGGACAACTGAAGGTGAGCCAGCACGGCTTCTACAAGGGAAGGTCGTGCCTCACGAACATATTGTACTTCTTAGAGGGAATAAACAGCCAGATGGATAAAGGGGAATCCATAGACATCATTTACCTTGACTTCCAAAAAGCTTTTGACAAGGTACCCTACGAACGGCTGCTCAAGAAGCTGTGGAACCACGGGGTGCAAGGGGAAGTCCACCGATGGATCAAACGCTGCCTGGCAGGCAGGAAACAGAGGGTTGGAGTAAAAGGCCATTACTCAGACTGGCAATGGGTCACGAGCGGAGTTCCACAGGGATCAGTGTTGGGACTGCTCCTGTTCAATATATTTATTAACGACCTGGAGACGGGGATGAAATGTGAGGTCATTAAATTTGCTGATGACACCAAACTCTGCAGCAGGGTCAGAACCACGGAAGACTGTGAAGACCTGCAAAGGGACCTGACGAGACTGGAGGAGTGGGCAAAAAAGTGGCAAATGAGTTTTAACATAGAGAAATGCAAGGTCATGCATGTAGGGAAAAAGAACCCGATGTTCAGTTACAAAATGGGGGGAACATTGCTAGGGGTGAGCAACCTTGAAAGAGACCTGGGGGTGATGGTGGACACAACATTGAAACCATCGGCACAGTGTGCGACAGCCTCAAAGAAAGCAAACAGAATGCTGGGCATCATTAAAAAGGGTATCACAACCAGGACAAAGGAAGTCATCATGCCGCTGTATCGTGCAATGGTGCGCCTGCACCTGGAGTACTGTGTCCAGTACTGGTCGCCGTACCTCAAGAAAGACATGGCAGTACTCGAAGGGGTCCAGAGAAGAGCGACTAAACTGATAAGAGGTATAGAAAATTTTTCATACGCTGACAGGTTGAAAATGCTGGGGCTGTTCTCCCTAGAGAAGAGGAGACTTAGAGGAGACATGATAGAAACCTTCAAAATCCCGAAGGGCATAGAGAAGGTAGATAAGGACAGATTCTTCAGACTGTGGGGAACCACAAGCACTAGGGGTCACTCGGAGAAATTGAAAGGGGACAGGTTTAGGACAAATGCTAGGAAATTCTTTTTTACCCAGAGGGTGGTGGACACATGGAACGCGCTTCCAGAGGTTGTGATAGGCCAGAGCACAGTACAGGGGTTCAAGGAAGGTTTAGATAAGTTCCTAAAGGATAAAGAGATTGAGGGGTACAGATAGAAGCAGAAGTAGGTTATAAAAAAATGGCCAGGAACCACTTCACAGGTCATGGACCTGATGGGCAGGATGGACCTGTGGTCTGACCCAGTGGAGGCAACTTCTTATGTTCTTTAACTAAATTTGCAGATGACACTAAACTGTTCAAAGTTGTTAAAATGCATGCGGATTGTGAAAAATTGCAGGTGAACCTTAGGAAATTGGAAGACTGGGTGTCAAAATGGCAGTTGAAATTTAATGTGTACAAATGCAAAGTGATGCACATTGGGAAGAATCAGTTACCAGATTCTAGGGTCCACCTTGGGGATTAGTGCCCAAGAAAAGGATCTGGGTGTCATCGAAGACAATACGATGAAATCTTCCACCCAATATGCGGCAACAGCTAAAACAGCAAATAGGATGCTAGGAATTATTAAAAAAGGGATGGTTAACAAGACTAAGAATGTTATAATGCCCCTGTATCGTTCCATGGTGCAACCTCATCTGGAATACTGCGTTCAATTCTGATCTCCTTTGAACCTTTTATAGCGCCATTATATCTTTCTTGAGATAAGAGCAACCAAGATGGTAAAGGTGATGGAACTCCTCTCGTATGAGGAAAGACTAAAACAGTTAGGGCTCTTCAGCTTGGAAAACAGACGGCTGAGGGGAGATATGATTGAAGTCTACAAAACCCTGAGTGGAGTAGAAAGGGTACAAGTGGATCGATTTTTCACTCCGTCAAAAATTACGAAGACTAGGGAACACTCGAAGTTACTTTTAAAACCAATAGGAGGAAATTTTTTTTTCCACTCCGAGAATAGTTAAGCTCTGGAATGCGTTGCCAGAGGATGTGGTAAGAGTGGATAACGTAGCTGGTTAAGAAAGGTTTAGACAAGTTCCTGGAGGGAAAGTCCATAGACTGTTATTGAGAAAGACACGGGGAAAGCCACTGCTTGCCCTGTATTGGTAGCATGGAATATTGCTACTCCTTGGGTTTTGGCCAGATACTAGTGACTTGGATTGGCCACCGTGAGAGCGGGCTACTGGGCTTGATGGACCTTTGGTCTGACCTAGTAATGCTATTCTTATGACTTGATCAACTGTGGTGAAAACTGGTCATACGCAAGGTTTTCTTACATCCTTTGGAGGTCATGAATGTGTTTGGTCTCTCTGACCATCTGTTTGTGCTGTCTCTTTCATTTAAGGGGGGTGTGCCCGCTTCTAAGGCCACCCTTTCCAGTGGGTTCCATAGGGCCATTTCAGCAGCCTTCATTCAGGTACTCGGTCCCCTGTTTCTGTCCAGGCCCTTTCTATCAGGAGTGTAGCTTCTTTGTGGACCACAGCATGATAAAGAAAGGAATCTCGAGTAGATCGGAGAAAGTTATAATGCCGCTTTATAGGGCAATGGTCAGACCACACTTGGAATACTGCGTCCAACATTGGTCTCCCTACCTAAAGAAGGATATAAAACTGCTGGAGAGGGTGCAGAGACGAGCAACAAAACTGGTGAAGGGTATGGAGAGACTGGAATATGAGGATAGACTTATAACACTAGGATTGTTCTCCCTTGAGAAAAGGAGAATGCGTGGGGATATGATCGAGACCTTCAAAATACTGAAAGGAATCGACAAAATAGAGCAGAGAAGATTATTTACACTGTCCAATTTGACACGGACTAGAGGACATGTAATGAAGCTAAGGGGGGACAGGTTCAGGACTAATGTCAGGAAGTTCTGCTTCACTCAGAGAGTGGTTGACACCTGGAATGCCCTCCCAGAGGAGATTATTGCGGAATCGACCGTCCTAGGCTTCAAGAGCAAACTAGATGCATATCTCCTTAAGAGAGGCATATAAAGATATGGTGGACTATAAATTACGCCAGGTGTACACCTGGCGGGGCCTCTGCGTGTGCGGATCGCCGGACTTGATGGACCGAAGGTCTGATCCGGAGATGGCAGTTCTTATGTTCTTATGTTTATGTTCTTATCCGTTCTTCCTGAGGAGATTTGCGAGGCAGCAACATGGTGTTCTCTTCCCATGTTAATCACGTTTTTCAGAGTGTATGTTGCTGCAAGGCAGAACTCGGCCTCCAGGTCCTCAGTCTTATGGGCTGGCGCAGCATAGCCACTTCTTTTGTACATCCCATCTGTCTAGAATGTCTCGCCTATTGCACTGGAAAAAGAGATTGTGTACTTACCCTGGTAAGATTTTTTCCAACAGATAGGTGAACATTCTAGACTCCCTGCCCTGACTTTTCCACGCCTGTTTACAATTCAATTATTTTATGCTTCTCCATGCTGTGTTTTGGAGACTTCTTAGCCTTGGAGGGCTGGAAAGGATTTGTATGTGTGTTTAACTTGTTGAGGAGTTGTGGTGTACTTTTTTAGAGCCTTTGATGGCGGTCCTTTATACTGTTTTATTCCTTTCAGCAGAACATTTTGTTTAGCCTGTTCTTACAGGTACCTCGCGGTGCTTGGGTACTGACTGAAGAGGGCGCTAGACTGTTCAGTGAAGTGATACAGATTCAGAGTGAAAAATCCAGAGTGGATTTCTTCTGCAGCTCATGCGAGTATGGGGAAATAACCCAGCTGTCTAGAATGTCTTACCTATCTACTGGAAAAGAGCTTACCAGGGTAAGTACATAATATCTTCTTTTTTTTTTTTTTTCTTTCTTATCAGCTGGGAAGGGATACCACTGCAACATCTGTTCAATAGCCCTGAATTCCATAGAGCAGTACCAGGCTCATGTCAGTGGATCCAAACACAAGAATTGGTAAGTGGTTGGCTATTCTCAGCGAATCTATCCAATGACGGTGGGGAGTCCTTTGTTCTATTTCTGCTTTGAGAAATCTTTGGTGAGCCAGTTGCTGACAGCTTTTGGTAAAAATTCTCCTAGTAAGCCGTTTAGCATTTTAGGGTTGCATCATGTATATTATTCCAGACAAAACTGTTCATGTTAATTATTCTAGTCCCTAGGTCTTCTCGTTATGGGTAGCATTCAGCAGATCTTCACTTGTGCTGTCAAAGAATGTAATATATAAAATTTGTGTCTGTGCCTCTTTCTTTATGGTCCCTTCAGACAGGCACAGATGGTTGGGTTTGCTCTCCTCTGCCAACAGGTGGAGACTGAGAACATACTGAATTCTAACAGTGCAAGTGGTCTGTGCAGTACCCCATAGAATTAGTCATAAGAATAGCCTTACTGGGTCAGACCAATGGTCCATCAAGCTCAGTAGCCTGTTCTCACGGTGGCCAATCCAGGTCACTAGTACCTGGCCAAAACCCAAGGAGTATCTTTACTCCATGGCCACTGGTGGGCAGAGTCGTTCGCATTGCTTGACACGCAGACCACATGATCCTGGTGGTTCCGGATTGACCCAGGTGTCCATGGTATGTGGATCTGTTCGTCTTCTCATGGCAAATCCTCTTCCGCTGCCCCTCTTGCCCGACCTTCTCTCTCAGGGTCCCATTCCAATATTTGTCTTACGGCTTGGCTCTTGAAAGGGAATGCCTATGTAAAAAAGGTTATTCAGATAGTGATCTCCACCCTCCTGTGTTCTCGGAGACTTTCCACTTCTCTGGCTTATGTGCGAGTTTGGTGTCTCTTTGAGGAGTGGTGTTCTGCACGAGGCATGGTTCCCATTCGCACTTCTTTGCGCCACATCTTGGAGTTCTTGCAGGATGGCCTGGACAGGTGCCTTGCCTGGTCCTCCCTCCAGTTTCAGCTTGTGGCTTTGTCGTCTTTCGCGATTTGTTGCATGGTCTGCATTTGACTTCTTTGCTGGATGTGATTCGTTTCTTGAGAGCAGCAAAATTGTTCCAGCCTCTAGTGTGCCCTTCGGTTCCAGCCTGAGATCTCAATCTGGTTCTCTCTGTGCTCGTTCATCTTTTCAAGCCTCTTGGCTCCTGCACGTTGAAGGACCTTACTCTATAAGGCTATGTTCCTGGTGACTATTACTTCTGCAAGATACTTCTCCAAACTGCAGGCCTTTTCATGTGGGTCTCCCTTAGAGTTCTCCAGGGAGTGGGTTGTGCTGCATTCAGTTCCATCCTTTCTGCCGAAGATCGTTTTGTCTTTTCATGTCAACCAGTCTGTTGTCCTCCTGGTCTTGGGTAGTCGGGAGAGCTCTTTGGAGTTTCGACAATTGTGCAAATTGGATGTCTTGGGGTCCATTGTGCTTATATTCAGTGGACCCAGGAATCAATCAGATCATCTTTTTGTCCTTTTAGCAGGTCCTTGTAAAGGGTGCTTCTAATGCTACGATTGCATGTTGGATCAAGGAAGCTATCACTTCGGCGTACCTTCAAAAGAAGCTTGTCCCAAATTTTTCTCAAAGCTCATTCAACTCGGGCAAGCGGCTTCGTGGATGGAGTCTACAGTGGATATCTGTAAGGCTGTTGTTCAGCCTTTTCTGCATTCTTTTGTTCGTCACTACCATGTGGACGTTCAGGTGCGTCAGGATGCGGTGTTTGGTGAGCATGTTCTTGTGGCAGCCCTTCGGGGGTCTGACCCATGATGGGTACTGCTTTAGTACATCCCATCTGTTTCTGTGCCGGTTTGGAGGACAGGGCATTGCAAGTGGTACAAAATGCTGTAGCCAGATTGATCTCAGGGGCTCCTAAATATGATCATATTACACCTTATCTTCAACAATTGCACTGGCTGCCTGTGACATCTAGAGTGCAATATAAGATTTTGATGATTTGTCATCAATTTTTTATGGTACAATTCCAGAGTACTTCCAAGGAAAGAATGACTGTTTGCTACCCTAAAAGATCATTGCGCTCTGAAAATTCAGCTATACTGAGGGGCAATGTGATCCGAAATATGTAGAAACCTGTGTAATGACCTTTTGTTGTGCTGGGGTAAAGTTATAGAATACGCTGGTAGGACAGTTAAAGAAATGTGTTGACAGGAACTTTTAGAAAATCCTTTAAAACACAACTGTTTGTTTCTGCTTTTTTATAGTGTCTGACTTACTTTGATTGAAAATTGATTAGGAATTTTTTCCAAGCAAACGTATTATGGAAATTTTAATAAGGCGGGAAGACTATTGGCAAGTTATCTTAAAGCTAAAAAAAGAAGGAATAACATTATGGCAATTAAGGATGATAAAGGAGTTATACAAAATCAATTTCTAACTTTTTTATAAAGCCATATGCGGATAGGAAAAAGGATGGATTAGAATTTTTAAATTTAATTATTGGACCTAAGGTTCCGGTTCATATAAAAAGAAGTTTAGAAATGCCGATATCTCTAAAAGAATTAGAAACAGCGTTGAAATCTCTTGGAGTTGGATCCGCTCCAGGTGGTGATGGTTTTACAGTAGAATTTTATAAAGCATTCCAAATTCTTCTTTTACTTCATTTGTAAAATTTATATCAGTCACAACTTACTAAGGGTTGTTTTACAGGTACTATGGCAGAATCATTAACTATTGTTTTGCCTAAGCCAAATAGAGATTTGGCTTCAAACTACAGGCCTATATCTTTAATAAATGTAAATGGTAAACTTTTGGCTAAGATATTGGCTTTGCGCTTAGCCAAGGCTCTCCCTTATATTATTGATATGCACCAAACAGGATTTGTTGCTAAAAGACATTCATCTAATAACTCTAGATTAGCGTTCCATATGCTAAATTTAACCAAAAATATGAATGATCCGGCTTTTTCTGTATCCTTGGATGCAGAGAAAGCTTTTGATAGAGTTGAATGGAATTTTATGTATCAAGCATTAGATTGGTTTGCTATAGGTCCTGTATTTATACAAATGGTTAAATCATTGTATAGCTCCCCTTCTGCAAGATTGAATATTAATAGTAATTTGTCAGGAATTTGAATCCTGTTTGTCTTTTTATGTCGTTTTAAGCATTATGTATATTTGATCTTATGTAAACCGCCAAGGGATAGATGGTATAGAAACTTAACCTAATTTTTCCTTCTTTATTTTTTATTACCTGCTAATTTTTTTATTTTTTAGTCCCTCCAAACTGGCATAGACCCCGCCCTGTAATTTTTTCTCAAAGAGTACATTTTTTTTCCTGCAGTCTCTTTTTGGTCTGGATTGTTAGGGGAGTTTATAAGAACAGCGGCATTTTGGTTCATCTGGCAGAGCTGTCGAGCTGTGGGGATGTTTTTGAAGGTTCTTATTCTAATCAACAGCCAACAGTATTTCCCTATCTTTTTTTTGTTAGTTGCTACAGTATTCTTCTGGGAGTGATGTTGGTGTTTTATAGTTCAATTCTTAGTTCTACTTGGCTAGTCGTCAGACTGATTATTCTTGGGACTGCACAGCCCTCTTACACGACAGCCAAAAGTTTATGTCTCAGTCTCCACCTGCTAGCAGAGGAACGTAGACCCATCTGTGTCTGTGCCGGTCTGAAGGGATTAAAAGAAAGAAAATTAGCAGTTAAAAACCTAACTTTTCTTTGCTCTATCACTGAAGTGAGATGGAGCTATGCTTATGATTAGACAGCTCCATTACTTTTTTTTGTGTGTGATATCTTGTTTGCCACAACATTCCCATCCAACATGTTTTTTTCCCAACCCCTCTTTCTCCTTTTTCTACCTACAATGTAACTGTACCCATCCATTCCCTCTCTCCTCACTGTCAAGTCCGTCTTGTTAATGTCTTTAATGTTCACTATATATTATTTAAATTACTTAATATTTCTTCAATTGTTCCTACTCCTATCTGTCATTTTTAAATCTAATGTAAACCGTCCAGATATTTGCTTGATGGTCGGTTTATTAAAATCTAATAAACTTGAAACTTGCCACAGTGGCTACCCGGGCACTATAACATTCTCTTTCTTTTCCCAGTTTAAAATCTATGCTGACTGGAGGTCTCCTACTGCTTGAAGGGGCTGAGCAGCAACAATATGAACCGCAGCAATCATATGTCACAGAAGAGGTGACAGGCCCAGAAGGCTACAGCTGCTTTAGTGAAGACCAAGACTTCTAGGGCAGATTTCCTCCTCCCAGAATGCTGTCAGGGAGCCAAGAATTGAAGCCCTTTGCCAGCTCATAATGGGAGGGGAAAGAAATATGTTCCTTACCTTCCTTTGTCCCCCGTCCCCCCCTTGCTACAGTGCACATGTAGAGAAGGAGTAGAAGTGTGTGTCTGTAGAATATGCTGGGGAGATTTTTGCTGCTTGTATTAGTTCCTCCCTTCTCATGTCATTGCTAACGAGCCTTACATGTGGATAATCTTTGTATGGGCACAGTTCTCTCTGTCTAGTTTTGGGCTGAACAGAAGCCATCACATGTGTTTATTTTTTTGACTCCTCCCCCATAATGTGCAAACTAGGTCCTCAGCTAAGCCAGAGCCCTCTGCAGACTACAAAGGTTCAATTGAGGAGCATCTGCTTAGGAAGAATGAACAAGTTCTGCACTGTGTGGTTAAGAAACAAACAAAAAAATAAGATAACCATTTTGTTAGACAAAATACATCTCTTGATTAGTTACCATTAGAATGAGAAGGTCGGTGAAAGGGCTTGATGCTGAAAAGCACTTCTCTAGCGAACAACAGCCGCTATCTGAATTGCCAGCAGCACACTCCAGCTCGACTGCCCCACACAATCCATGGCCCTTTGCCCAAGTACGAGATAGCTGTGTAGTTTTAGAGCAGCCAAAAGCTCCTTAGAACGAGCAGTGGTCACTAGTGAAAATGATTATTCGGGCACTGCCACTTTTGTAAACAGCTGTGCTCAAGAAATGTTGTAGATTTATAACTGTGGCCTGTGTTTAAAAAATCAAATGCTGACCTTGGATTGGATTTATTGTCCTTGATATACCACTATGACAAATGAATATTGACCCATAAGTGAATAATGAATTACATTACAATGGAAAGAGGAAGTTAAAGTGTCCCTAATCAGTTGTAGTAAAGTCACCATTGCCATTTTCATCAGCAACAAGAAATGCCAGCACTGGCTCTTCTTTGAGGATGGGTGTAGTCACCAGATTCCTCTCCTGGGACTGGACTTTGAATGCTTCTGTAGCTCTTCTATGTGGCTGTAGAGGATGGAGTGCTGTACATTTTATGAATGCAAGTGTACTTGGGGAATAATTTGGCAGTAGAATTTCTGGTAGTGAAAACCCTTGTCCATTTTAAGTTCTTTTATGTCAATTCAGAAGGATTTGATCATTTTAACTTTAACTTGCTACCAGAAATAATTTTCTTCTCTCTCCTTCTATATTACTCATTAACACATGCACACTTACCCCTTTTGCAGTACCATTGTAAAAGTATTTTATGATTCACTTGTATTTTATAGTCAGCATTAGTCCATTGTCTTTGAACACGAGGAGGGGGTGTGACCTTTTCAAAGTTAAACAAGAAATGTATTGTTTGTCTAATAAAAAGATATTGCCTTATTTTTTTTTCTTTATTTATGTTTACGTTCCAGGGCTATTGCCAGAAGTCCATTTTTGGGGATTCCCAAAAATGGACTGGGGGGGTGGGTCCTGATATTCTTCTCACCCTTTCTTCCCCAGCTCAACCACATACGGCAATGATGCTAAACCCTGCCAGTCAAAGATGCTTCAGCTGCTAATGCTGACTCTCCTGCACATGCTCAGACCAGAACTTGCTGGATTTAGTGCTGCAGGTGAGACATTTTCGGCTGGTGAGGCTTGACAACCCCGCCAGCCATGAAAGCATAGAGATCCTGAGTTGAAGGTAAGAGGGCCCAGGTCCCCTTGTGGGCAAACTTCCTGGCCTATGAGTCACATTCAGGGCTGTAGTTATCATTAATATGTTGAATGTCCCTCCCTTGTAAGGTAGGTTTAGAATGGAAGGAGAGGGGCACCTCCGGCTGCACAGAATCTGGACCGTTTGGTGGCTTGCTCTATCCTCCAAACTGAAATGATGTAGCTTAATCCTGCCTATTTCTTTCTTGACTTTCACGCCCTGTTAGCAACCTTTATGATGACTCCTTGTGCCATTGCACCCCACTGTTGCATGTCCAGGTTCAAATGGCTGGCCTTATAACCAAGGCTTCAACATGCCTGACTATGGAACCTGAACAAAGTCTTGCCCCTGGGGAACAGTTCTGTGTGGCTCCACCCTCATCCTCACATTCACTAACCTTCGAAGAAGTAGCCACTTGGACCAAGTTCAGTGCCACAAACCTTGGCATCATTTTCTACTACCTCTGAAAAGCTGTTACCAGAAAATGGAGTTTGTGGGTGAGACCAAAGGCTAATGGGGCCTGCAGGCTATAATTTTTGTACCTCTAATTTATCAGAACATGTCACATAAGTAAAGGAACAGAAGACTCCTTCCTGGTGTCCACTGTGGTACTTGGAAGAGTGCATATGGTTCTGAGACCATTTATCTTTTAACAGATTTCTTAAATTGCTTTCTACTGATTCCCCTGAAGTGCCATGTTTCTTTTCACAGCTTACCTCACACTTGCTGTATTTGATTCCCATAGTAGGTTGTGATTACCTTTAAAGACCAGCAAAAGAAAGGCAGGGTAATAGCTGAGATGTTATCCAATAGATCCTTTTTATATGATAAATGACTGTATACCATATGAAGCAGTTTCATTCCATGTGGTCATGTAACACTGCTCTAAATTAGTTTGGGAAACAGTTGGAAGACGGTTTAATGATTAGAAATCCTGAGTTGCATACTTAACTGATAAAAGATGTTTATGTGCTATCTGATATATGAAATGGAGCACATGGGGTCTCGGCTTTTTTTTTTTTTTTTTTTGCCTGTCCCTCATGGAGATGCTGCTTTACTAGGACAGATTTGTAGTTGCTGCCCTATGTCAGAGGTGGTTCTCTGTTAGAGCCAGCTACCCACTATATCAGATGGGCCAGATTTGACTGCCACTCACCTTGGTGCTATAAGTTGCAACTCTTTGTTCGGGGGGGGGGGGGGGGAGGTTGTGCATGTGTGTGTGTGTGAGAAATGTTTACAATAAAGTCATTTTTGTTAGAGTATTTTGCATTTGGTCAAGAGTGCTGCTACAAAAGGAGGAAAGCTGATTTGTTTGCTTTAGACTGGACCATATAACTATTGCTCCCTGGTAAGATGCTATGTAGACATCATTAGAAAACTTTTGAGGGTATATATAGCACATAAGTGAACCACATTTATTTTCTCCATGTAAAAGCAGCATGAATCAGCCACATGTTTATTATGTATGAGGAGTGTTCAATAATTTATCTACGTGAGTATGACTAAAAGTAGTAAGCGTGTTCAAACAAGTCTGCATGTTGTGACAGATCTCAAGGTTACTCATGCCCAGTTGTGGTTTAGTGCGAATCTAACCTCCAAGAGACAGGATGGCAGAAGAGTCCATGTGTGAAACAAGAAACTACTACATTTGGAGCATCGTTCAGGGATAAAATTTCTCACAAAAGAAGGGAAAAAGCCAAAGGAGATCCAGGAACACAGAAACATGGCTACAGTTTATGATGAGTCTGCCCCATCATTCTACAAAGTAAAATTTTGGAACAAGCAGTTTAAGTGGGGTAGAGAGTACATTAGATAGATTGTGAGTCTACCAGGACAGATAGGGAAAATGCTTGAAATACCTGTATGGAAACTGCTTTTAGAGTGGTTGTAAAACTACAAAAAGGCAGCATATAAATCCCTTTCCCAGAGTCCATTGAAGATGACCCTATGGAAGCAACTTCCCCAGAAGTGTGCAAGAAAGTCATTTTTTTTCAGACAAATTAATATTCCCTGAATAGCTGAAGAAAAGGGCATCACAGCAGGTACAGTTTTGAAAATAATCCATGAAAAGTTGTGCATGTCCGAGGCTAGTGCAAGATGGGTTCCACGAAGACAAGGCCACTAGGCTCCAGTGCTGTCAGGAGAACTTGGAGATGCTCTGTGAAGACCAAATGAATTTTTTTCATTGGTAACTGGAGATGAGACCTGAGTCCAAAATCGAGTCATTGCACAAGTCATCTCCCACTCCAAAAAGTTCAAGATGAAAAAAATCTACAGGCAAAGTCATGGCAACTGTCTTAGGGTGATGAAGGACGTTTGCTTCTGGAGTTCATGCCACACAAGACAACCATAACCAGGAAGTGTTACACCATCACTGATCGCTTTGCAGGAGTCAAGGAGAAAAGATGAGGAAAACACAGCAGGCATGCTGCTTCATCATGACAATCTGCCAGTGCATATGTCACAAAACAATCATTCAAGAGCCACTGTTGAATTCAATCAGATCATGTACTTCTTGTGGCCTTATAGATATCAAATAAAGGGACTAGCCACAGGTGTTATTACTTAAGTTTTGTATGGACATTCAGACGGCACCCAGGCAAAATACACCCAGTTGCTACTGCTTTTCGTCGGTCCAGCCTTTATTAATTTATTCATATAAGACTCATTTTGTGAATTTTTTTTATATATATATATATATATATATATATTATCATTTTTGCTTGAAATTTTTGTGAATGTAAACTTTTTTTAAAAAAAGACTGTCACTTAGCTTATAGTGATCTTGTCCTATATCTTGCATTCACCTCTCCCGACATGCATGTTTCAGATTGAAACTTTTCTTCAGGGTTGAGGAAACTACAATGAAACACACCATGTCTGCACCTTATTGTTTCATAAATACAGCACACTATAACAGCAAAGCCTCTATGTGGGGCGTACTATGCACTCCATTAAGACACGTTTAAATGAACATAAGTCACGGGTACGTACTGAACGTGACACTGCCCCTTTGGTTAGACACTGGCAGCTTATGGGGCATGAGTAGTCAGATATTAAATGGAGAATTATTGACTGTTATAGTAGGGTGAGAGGGAGGAAATATTCAGAAAGCTATGGCAGTGAAAGCAAAAATGGATATATAGATTAAAATCCCTGACTCCCATGGGATTGAATGAGGAGATCGAATGGCTATCGATCCTGTGAGAGCTTTCAGTTAGTAGCCCCAACTCCTCTGGGTCTGAGCCTCGCACCGGTATGATGATGACATCATACGTTTGTTAGTGTGCATTGGGCTAGCTGTATTTAATGTCCTTAATTACAAACCATGGCCATGATACACTGCCCGATGTAGCTCCGTTAAATGGTAAGCGCTTGGTTCTCTCTGTTTTGCAGTATTTTAATATTTAGTAGAGGCTTTGCTGTTATAGTGTGCTGTATTTATGAAACAATAAGGTGCAGACACGGTGTGTTTCATTGTAGTTTCCCTCAACCCTGAAAAAAGTTTCAATCTGAAACATGTATGTCAGGAGAGGTGAATGCAAGATATAGGACAAGATCACTATAAGCTAAATGACGGTCTTTTTTAAAAAAAAGTTTACATTCACAAAAATTTCAAGCAAAAATGATAATATATATAAAAAAATCACAAAAATGAATACTGTGCTGGGTTTCAAACGCAAGTTGGATGCACACCTTGCAGATCAAATCCGGGTCTCCAACAAGGAGCACCTAAATGGGCCTCCGCGTGTGCGGATCGCCGGACTAGATGGACCTTGGTCTGATCCGGTGAAGGCGTTTCTTATGTTCTTATTTCCTGTTCTGAGTTTTGAAGAAATCTCTCCAGGGACAGCAGTTTTTAAGTGATGAAGACATCAAAGGGGTTAAAAGTCATTGCAGGAAAATTTGATTGTACAGTGTGGTGCTATCGGGGGACTATATTGAAAAATAAAATAATTCTTTTGAAAACTTATAAATGATTGAATGCCCTTTAAAACAGAGTTGAGCCTGGACTTTTCGTAACAGCCACAGCTTGCTTTAGGCTAATTTTCCTCCTTAGTCAAAAAGTGAATGTGATTAAAGACTACTGTACAATTACTATGAGTATGATCTACAGCTTTATGGCTCAATATATGCAGTACTTCCAGGACTGCTGCTACCAATTGTATGAAAAAATAAGTGTAAAATTCTTAGTGTCCATGCTAGATCACTGCAGACACATGGGTTATGTCCCCCAATAGCAGCTGGAGACAAAAAAAAAAAAAAATTAAAGCTGTGGGCTGACTTCACTCATTTCAGGAGGTGCTGGCGCTGCCTTCAAATACTCAGACTTGCTCTGGGTCCAGCAAAAGGTGCAGCAGGTATGAGTAGGCTGCAGCTGGGAATGCTATTGGCCCAAATTTCCATTGTAGCACAGACAAGGATGGAAGATGCTACAGATTGGCAAAGGTTGTTTTACAGAGCTTAGGGGTGCTCAATCTGGTAGTACCAGGTTCCCAACTTCTTGTTCAATCCAGAATGGCACTGCTTTCATTGTATGCTAATAGATCTCATGCAAATCCTGAAAACCTGACTGGATTGCGGCCCTCGAGAAGAGACTTTACCCCTGCTCTAGACCCTGAGAATCCATTAGAAGTTCAATCTATTAATCAGAAACTTAGACAAATTCTTCACTGGCTTGATACAAATCAGTTGATGTTAATGCCAATAAGTCCAGTGTGATGCTCTTCCCTTCAAAAGAAGGACTTAAACATCATCCCATTACTTTGGTTGGCACTACCCTTTGAGCAGTTACTTCTATAAAGATATTAGGGGTCATTTTCGATCATAAACTATTCTACGAGCATATTAGCAGTGTAATCAAATCCACGTTTTTTAGATTATGACAAATCTCAGTTTAAAAATGGTGAGAACCCAAATCTCAACATATTAATCCACTCATTGGTCATTTCTAGAATTGACTACCGTAATGCTTTGTTCACAGGAATCCACCTTAAAGAAAGTAAGTACCTGCAACTTATTCAAAACACCTCTATCAGACTCATGGAAGGCAAAGAAATTTGACCATATTTCACCACTTCTCAAAAAATCTCATTGGCTTCCAGTGGCACATTGAATAACCTACAAGATATGTCTGCTAACCCTTAAATTGATACTTTTCAAATCCCTTTCCTTATTGATATAGTCTAAATACCCTATGCCCCCACCCAATCACTTAGATCTAATGATCAACTTTTGCTGGTTGTCCCCTCTCTTAGATCCATTATAACATGGAGACATTGTTTTTCAGTTCGCACTCCACAATTGTGAAACTCCCAATACACATAAGGGAAGAATGTCTCATTGCTAGGTGTAAAAGCAAGTTAAAATGTTTTATTTTTAAAGATGCTTTTGACTGCTAGCTTTTTATAATTAGGTCACACCTTTTTAACTCCAACTTTTGATCTTTTTTTATTTTATCCTCCCTATTATATCAGTTACCCATCTCATTTACTATCATACATTGTATTTCTTCCCCCTCTTCTCTTTTGGTCCTGTTTATGTTAAGTGTGTCTGTTATTTGTATTGAAACCTTGTATTTGTATTTGTTGATGCATTTTTTTTTTAAGGCTTGTTCATCGCTTTGTATTATGATTAAGCGATGAACAGGGGAGAGCCATGCTTGACTCTGGGGTGTGGGTTGGAGAGAGGCCAAAACCTGGACAAACTCCCACAAATTTAGGAAACTGTCCAGATACCTGGACAGTCCTAAAAAGAGCACATATCCAGGGAAATCTGGATTGGATTGGATTTATTTGAAACACCGCTTGTATGTGAGTATTAAGCGGTTTACAATATTAATACATTAGGGTTACATTTTCAATCATTAGAAAATATTCCCTCTCTGTCCCAGTGGGGTCACAATCTAATTATAGCATCTATGTAAGAAGTATTTAAATACACGCTAGAGAAATATGAAGATGTACAGTTCCCCCTCCAAATCTATAGTTTCAGTACCCACGGATTCGTTTATTCGTAAATTTATTTTTAAAAAAAAAATCACAAAATTCTGCATCAGACCTTCTCCAGACCGTACCTGGTGTTCTAGTGGTGATGCGGGGCAGGATTGCTTGACCTACGCTCCTACCCCATGCAGAGCCGTCATCAAAATGGCTGCCATGAGTTCCCTTTGTGTTCTCGAGACTAAAACGGGAACTCACGGCAGCCATTTTGATGATGGCTCAGCTTAACAAACTTGCTGCACTTCAAGGGAGTAAACGGGCAGATAAGATGGGTGACCCGGTTGACATCATATATCTGGATTTTCAGGAGGCGTTCGACAAGGTTCTGCATGAATGACTACTTCAAAAATTGCAAGCCATGGAATTGAGGGTGAAATACGTGAATTAAAAACCAGATAGGAAACAAAGAGTGGGGGGTAAATGGACAATACTTGGACTGGAAAACGTCACAAGTGGAGTGCCACAGGGTTCAGTGCTTGGACCCGTGCTCTTCAACAAATTTATAAATGACCTGGAAATTGGTAAGACGAGTGAGGTGATTAAATTTGCAGATGATACGAAATTATTCAGAGTAGTGAAGATGCAGGAGGATTGCGAAGACCTGCAACGGGATATAAACATGCTCGAGAAATGGACCACAACATTGCAAATGAGGTTTAACGTGGATAAGTGTAAGGTGATGCACGTCGGTAACAAAAATCTTATGCACAGGATTTCTGGTGCAGTACTTGGCGAGACCCCCCAGGAAAGAGACTTGGGAGTACTTGTTGACAACTCAATGAAGCCATCCATGCAATGCACGGCAGTGGTGAAAAGGGCGAACGCTAATGGTGAAATGCTAGGAATAATTAAGAAGGGGATCATGAACAAATCAGAGAAGGTTATCATGCTGCTGTACTGGGCCATAGTACGCCCTCACCTGGAATTCTGCATCCAGCACTGGTCGCTGTACATGAAGAAAGACACAGTACTATTCGAAAGGGTCCAGAGAAGAGCGACTAAAATGGTTAAGGGGCTGGACGAGTTGCCGTACAGTGAGAGATTAGAGAAACTGGGCCTCTTCTCCCTTGAAAAGAGGAGACTGAGATGGGACATGATCGAAACATTCAAGATAATGAAGGAAATAGACTTAGTAAATAAAGACAGGTTGTTCACCCTCTCCAAGGTAGAAAGAATCTAGTCTAATCTTCCATTTGTGAGCCGCACATACCTATATAGGCTCAAGGTGACAGATCAAAGAGGAAGGGAAAGTTGTAGGGGAAGGGACATGGAGAAGCAAGAGGAGGGACATAGAAGAAGGGGTGCTATATAGAAACTAAGACAATTGTCAAAGAAGTGAGTCTTCAGGTTTTTTCTGAATGTGGTATAGTTTGTCTCTTTCCTGATAGCTTCAGATAGGTCTTTCCAGGTTTTTTCACCCAGATAAGTTAGCAGAGTGGAAAATTCGCTTGTAGTGAAGGTATTTTGTGGATGGCAGGTTCAGTTGGATTCTATTAAGGATTCTTTTTGATGTTGACCAAACAGTAGAGAATAATTGGATGAGAGGGGCTGCTGAGTTTCCATATAGAATCTGGTGTAGGATACATGACGATTTGAAAATTATTTGGGATGATATTGGGAGCCAATGTTGCCTGATGAAGGTTGTGATTGAATCAAATTTCTTTAATTTGTAGATTAGTCTAACGGCTGTGTTCTGGATGAGTTACAGTTTGTGGATAAAAAGTAGTGTTGATGCCAAGGTAGGCGGAGTTGCAATAGTCTAGTTGAGGCAGGACCATCATCTGGACAATCAGAGAAAAGTGGTGTGGGTGGAAGTATGATCTTGTGAGTCACAGTTGACGCATAGTGTAGATTAGTGGTCTCAAACTCAAACCCTTTGCAGAGCCACATTTTGGATTTGTAGGTACTTGGAGGGCCTCGGAAAAATTAATGTCTCATTAAAGAAATGACAATTTTGCAAGAGGTAAAATTCTATAGTTTATAAATCTTTCTTTTTGGCTAAGTCTTAATAATATTGCAATTCATAGCTAAAGAGACATATGATCAAGAAACTGTTTTATTTTACTTTTGTGATTATGATAAACATACCGAGGGCCTCAAAATAGTATCTGGCGGGCCGCAAGTTTGAGACCACTGGTGTAGATGGTCTTTTTTCGAAGGATAGATATTTGTGGTTCCATTGAGAGAGTGTCATCTAAGATGCAGCCTAGTACCCTGGTGGATTTTTCCATTATGAGAGTGATGCCTGATGAAAGAGTGAGGTTAGATATGACATTCTGTTGTGCGGTGCGGAAACCAATGGCTTTGGTCTTAGTGGAGTTCAGTTTCAGCACTCTGTAAAGTTAAAAGGGGATAGATTCCGTACAAACACAAGGAAGTTCTTCTTTACCCAGAGAGTGGTAGAAAACTGGAACGCTCTTCCGGAGGCTGTTATAGGAAAACACCCTCCAGGAATTCAAGACAAAGTTAGACAAGTTCCTGCTGAACCAGAATGTACGCAGGTAAGGCTAGTCTCGGGGCACTGGTCTTTGACCTAAGGGCCGCCTCGTGAGCAGACTGCTAGACACTATGGATCACTGGTCTGATCCAGCAATGGCAATGGGGAGAATGTGGCGCAGTGGTTAAAGTTACAGTCTCAGCACCCTGAAGTTGTGGGTTCGAACCCACGCTGCTCCTTGTGACCCTGGGCAAGTCACTTAATTGATTAAAGACAGCATCTGTGAACACATCGAAAAAAATGGGCAGCTAAAACCGAGTCAACATGGCTTCTGTAAGGGTAGGTCATGCCTCACAAACTTATTGTACTTCTTTGAGGGAGTGAACAGCCAGGTGGATAAAGGGGAATCTATAGACATCATTTACCTTGACTTCCAAAAAGCCTTCGACAAGGTGCCACACGAGAGACTGCTTAAAAAGATATGGAACCACGGGGTACAAGGGGAGGTCTACCGATGGATCAAAAACTGGCTGGCAAACAGGAAGCAGAGGGTTGGCGTAAAGGGCCACTACTCAGACTGGAAAGGGGTCACGAGCGGAGTTCCGCAGGGGTCGGTGCTGGGACCACTCTTGTTCAATATCTACATAAATGATCTAGAGGCGGGAACTAAGTGTGAAGTCATTAAATTTGCAGATGACACCAAACTATACAGCAGGGCTCAAACCAAGGAAGACTGCGAGGATCTCCAAAAGGATCTAACGCAGCTGGAAAAGTGGGCCGAAAAGTGGCAGATGAGCTTCAACGTGGGGAAATGCAAGGTCATGCACGTGGGGAAAAAGAACCCGATGTTCACATACAAAATGGGGGGAACACCACTAGGGGTTAGTAACCTGGAGAGAGACCTGGGAGTGATGGTAGACGCAACATGAAGGCATCGGTGCAATGCGCCACAGCCTCTAGGAAAGCAAACAAAATGCTGGGTATCATTAAGAAGGGTATTACGATCAGGACGAAGGAAGTCATCATGCCGCTGTATCGTGCAATGGTACGGCCGCATCTGGAGTACTGTGTCCAGTACTGGTCGCCGTACCTCAAGAAAGACATGGCGGTACTTGAGGGAGTGCAAAGAAGAGCAACCAAACTGATAAAGGGAATGGAAAATCTCCCATATACCGACAGATTGAAGCAGTTGGGACTTTTCTCCCTGGAAAAGCGAAGACTTAGAGGAGACATGATAGAAACCTTCAAGATCCTGAAGGGCATAGAGAAAGTAGACAGGGACAGATTTTTCAAATTAAGGGGCACCACAAGCACAAGGGGGCATTGGGAGAAATTGAAGGGGGACAGGTTCAGAACAAACGCTAGGAAGTTCTTTTTCACTCAGAGGGTGGTGGACACATGGAACGCGCTTCCAGAGGCTGTTGTAGACAAGAAAACATTAAATGGTTTCAAAGAAGGTTTGGATAGATTCCTAGAAGAAAAAGGGATTGGGGGGTATAGATAGGTATAGACCATTGCCCAGGCAATGGGCCTGATGGGCCGCCGCGGGAGCGGACCGCTGAGCAGGATGGACCTATGGTCTGCCTCAGCGGAGGCAACTTCTTATGTTCTTATATTAGATAGATTGTGAGCCCACCAGGGGAAAATGCTTTAGTACCTGAATGAATGCATGTAAACCGTTCTGAGCTCCCCCGGGAGAACGGTATAGAAAATTGAATAAAATAAGAGGGAGTGGGGTTTGCCTATCTGGTTTCTCATCTAATAATCCTGGTACCTGAAGGCTCTCTGCAGGGGGGTTAATTGTATGTCATCCTGCCAAGCAGCTGAACCAGGATTCTGTAAATCTGTAACCAGGGATTCATTGGTAGCAAAGGCCTTTGTCACACTGTTCAAAGATTAACCTGCAGTCTGAGCTAATTTCACATTCATCGTCCTGGGAATAGGGTCAGATGGACTTGTAGCAGGCTCAAATTAAAAGATGCCAGAAATTCATCGGGTGTACCCTCACACCCCATGTAGCAACGTCTCATCCTGGTATGTTACAATGCTCATTGTTGGGGATCAAGTGCTGTGTGCAGGGAAAGAAGTAAAAAAAGATATGTGGGGTGCTGTATTTCAAATCTCATGTTGATTAGTCATTAGCTGCGCAGAGCTTTCAGAAGAAATCGCAATTCAAATAAATGAGAAAGTATTAAAGTGGGGTCCCAGGTATGCATGTGGATGAGTGAGGGGGGGGGATTAGAGAGATGGGGGTAACGTCCATGTGTGCACATTGAGACCTTGTGAGAGAGGTATGCGTTTGTATAAAAGGAGTGAAAATGGGGGGTGCATATGCTCCTACTGGGAATGGCTGGGCTTCAGAACTGTGAGCTCCCCTCCCCTGACCCAATGCTCCTGCTCCATTCCCTAAAGCATCTTTGGGACTGCAGGAATTTCTGTTCTATCATTTTTGCAATCAGGAACGGAGGGGGGATGTGTAAAGGCTCAGAGAGATGGTACTACAGTACTCCTAGTTGGGTCGTGGGTTATGTTAAACACTAGGCCCTAGACTCCCCCCCACCCCACCCCTTACCTATCTCTAACTGTCCCGTCATATTGATTGTGGCTCCTTTCTTAACACAAATAGAGAGCAAAAACCTCACATAACATTTTATTTGTATAGTCAGTATTAAATCATTGGTCCCACAAAGAAATCTTATCTGACCCATTTTTTTTAAGCAAAATTTTCTTCATTCATTTAATTTGAAACCACCAAATTGCACTACCGACTAGTGCTGCCCGATTTCTGATTCCCTTTTTTAAAAAATCGGCCTCGCCAATTCGGTGCGCACGGATTGGCTGCTATTGCTTCGGGATGGGGTTACGAGTGGGTGTAGCTCTCGCCTTCTCCCTTCCCCTTTGGTGATTGGTGGGCGGGTTAGTTCCCCCACTTCCTATGGTGGCTCGTAGCTGGTGAGGGAAATGGTGGGTCAGTGAAGGTTAGACCTGCTTCTACTAAACTCCACTAGCGGTTTGTATCACTGGGAGCCGCGCTGAATGTTGCGCGTTGCTCCCAACTCTCAGTTCCTATGAGCGTCGGGAGCTGCACGCAGCATTCAGCATGGCTCCCAGCGATAAAAAACATTAGCAAGGTTTAGTAGAAGGAGGCCTAGTCTAGAAATGGTTCTGTGTCCCTCCCCTCGTCTGTCACCACTGTTATGGTGAAGGAGCAGGATGAGGTCGGGCGTCGGTGAGTACAGGAGCTGGGCTCCAGCCTGCCCAACCGCCACTGCTTTGAGTGTGAGCAGCACGGGGTGACGTAAATTGACATCACCGTCGGAAGCTTCATGTGCACCTCCTGCTCCAGCCTCTTTTGAGTATCATAGGAGTCCCAGGGTATTAATAATCTCGGCTGGTAATAGGGCTTATGCTGTTCCTATGTGAATTCTCTCTTTCCCTACCATAGTAATGCAACTGTCTGTTCTGTGAATTCTAACTATTGCTAACACCATAAATGTCCGCGGAAAAACCCATAATTGGCCCTGTACTTAGTTATTCCTGCCCATGAATTGATTGCTTCCCTACATCAGCTGGAAAATCTGAGCGAAAAGAACAAACTTTTGTTTGTTTATTTTATTTACACCACAGCGCCTGTGTGGGTAGAAGCTATAAAATAAACCCCCTAGGAAAATCGAATCGAAAAATCGATTCAATAGGCTGAATCAAATTGAATCAAAATGTTTTTTTCCTGAATTGGGCAGCACTACTACCAACCGTCAATTTTTTGAATGTTAGCAAATCTTCAGTGATAACATTCTTGAGCTGTTGGGTTCGGAGGAATACCACGTTACCAGCTCAAGAATGCTTTTTTAAAATTTGATTTTCACAATTCAAAAACAGTTAAAGAAAATGGATATCTCTATGAAATACAAGAGAAAGAAAAACACTACAAACAATCCATCGATCCCTCATTATTTTAGCATTGGCCGCCACAGTAACAGCTCTGATGTCACCGCGGCTTTGTACATGAAGAAACAATAAGGATATTTAGTCCTATAAACAGCATTGTACGATGGCTTCGTATCTTTCAGAAACTTCTAGCTGAAGTGGAATCTGAAAATTTTATAAACTTGTGCATGGAAATGTAAGGAAAAAAGTAGCTTTTAGGGCCAATACTCTAGACCAGAACTAAAATTCTGATGACACCAATCTACCCCTTGTTCGTCTGTGAGCTTTTTTCTAAAAGGAATATAACATTAAAAACAAAAAAACCCCAAAGTGGCAGCATTCTTCATAATTAGAAGGTGAAAGTAAATATATAAGCTGGAATTCACAAATCTTAAGTTTCTAACTCTATCAGCATTCTCAAGCATCCTTAATGACTGAAGCTGAAACCTGAGACTCTACCACACTAAAACGTTAGCAAATTTTTCAGCTACTTGTGAAAAGATCTCAACATCCCTTCCATCCTTTGATTAATAGCCCATAAATCCTTAAGAGTACCAACTTGCTTATCATCACTTACATGTACAAACAATTGGGAGTACAATGATACAACACCCCTCAGCAGCAGGAGAGTTGCCCACACTCCCCTGTCATGCAACTTCCCACCCACCCCCACCGGTGCCTCCAATGACCTCTGCCCACTACCCCTTACCTTATTTTCAGATAGCTAGTCTATTCAAAATGATGGCCTTTCCCTCCCCGATGCATTCTGGGATGCACTGGGGAGGGGCCTGAGGCTCTGGTTGTCACAGGTTGTTAAGGACCTTCCTATGAGTGGGTCCTTATGCATCTGTGCCAATCAAAGCATTAGGTCCCTCCCTGGATGCATCCAGATGCATTTTTTTTGAAAATCTAGCCCTTAGTTCTGTTTGTCAGGGTTAGTGGTATGGTAAGTAAAAGGAATAAATACTGTCAGGCTGCTACTCAAAGGTTCACAGTAGAATCAGATTCTACCGTGAATCGTGTACTGCAAAATTACTGCAGCATTCTCAAAATAATGAGCAAGCACATTTATGCTGCATTACAATGCTGCTCACTAGTCTGCATTAATGTTCCTGTCAGTGCTCCACAGAAACACTGATGTTAAAAAAGTGTCCCTGGCCCAAATTTCTTCCCCCTTCCTCTGGTAGACCCCCAAAGAGGACCTGGAGACCCAGGCACACTCCTCCCCAAGGCCAACAGGGCAGGGCAGACCCCCTCCTGAAACCTCTCACAGTGGGATACCAGGCTGGGTCCACCCCATGTCCCCCACTGGAATCTTTTCTGGTGGCCTAGGGTAGCCCTGGTCCACCCCACACGCAGCTGAAAGGGAGGAGAGAATAGGCATCTTTCCCTCCTGGGTGGCGTCATCACAATAGCATTGCCCAACCCCGCCCACTGCATTCTGGAACGCACTGGGTGAGGCCTAAGTACCAAATAAGGGAAAAACTTCCTTAGAACCAAGCACTGAAAGGTGGATAGTGACAACGCAGGTGCTTAGTTCCTTATCTCAAGGTACACAGCCAGTACATGTACCTGCAACAAGCAGAAGCTGCAGTGGTGCTCTGGGGGGTCCTTCCTCAGAACAGAGTCACCTAAGGATTAATAGTACATTCACTGTATACACGAATACAGCATGTCTGGTGCAGTACTCAGGAGACCCCCAGAAAAAGAGACTTGGGAGTACTGGTAGATAAGTCAATGAAGACGGCAGCAAAAAGGGCAAATAGAATGCTAGGAAGGGAATTATGAACAAATCGGAGAATGTTATCATGCCGCTGTACCGGGCCATGGTACGCCCCCACCTGGAATACTGCATCCAGCACTGGTTGCCATACATGAAGAAGGATACGGTACTACTTGCAAGGGTCCAGAGAAGAGTGATTAAAATGGTTAAGAGGCTGGAGGAGTTGCCGTACAGTGAGAGATTGGAGAAACTGGGCCTCTTCTCCCTTAAAAAGAGGAGACTGAGTGGGGACATGATCGAAACATTCAAGATAATGAAGGAAATAGACTTGGTAGATAAAGACAGGTTGTTTACCCTCTCCAAGGTAGAGAGAACAAGAGGGCACTCTCTAAAGTTGAAAGGGAATAGATTCCATACAAACGTAAGGAAATTTCTCTTCACCCAGAGAGTAGTAGAAATCTGGAACACTCTTCCGGAGGCTGTTATAGGGGAAAACACCTTCCAGGGATTCAAGACAAAGTTGGACAAGTTTCTGCTAAACTGGAACGTACGCAGGTAAGGCTAGACTCAGGACACTGGTCTTTGACCTAAGAGCCGCCGTGGGAGCAGACTACTAGGACCACTGGTCTGACCCAGCAGCGGCAATTCTTGTGCCACACTGATGGATTTTCTCTCTCTGTTTACAGCAGATTAACTAAGCCTCTTCTCTTTCTTCTAGGGTCCGATCAGTCTTGGAGAAATGAGGTGGCTTTTTTGTGGCCTGACGCTTTGGCTGCTAACTCTAGCTGCAGCCCAGACATACAGAGAGGATGGTAAGAGGGAAATCATTCAAATACTCAAATCTTTGAGAGCCTCTGTGGCAAGATGATCAGGTTTGAGAAATTATTTTATGATTAATATCCTGCCTTGGACATCTGTTTCGAAAGGCAGGTAAGAAATGCATTTCTTTGGCTTTCATTTATACTTTTTCATTGGGAAGTTCAAGGCAGTTTACATTTTGCTTTAGCTGCCATTCATTCAGGCATCAGCTATAACAGAAGATCTTGTTTCCAGAGTGAAAACATGTAAAGTAGCAAAATCGTCCTCTTTACGTCGCTACTGACATCCTAACAACTAAATCACTATAATCTGCCTCAAACTTCCCTCAGCCATTTCCATTTGGAAACATGCTGCTGCCACCGCCGCCGGGGAAAGGCTGCCACTGGCCATCGGAAACAGGCCGGCACCGAGTTCGCCCTGCTTCTTTTCCCAGCGGGTCGACCAACTCTCGCTGTCCGACGTCAATTCTAACATCAGAGGACGTTCCGGGCCAACCAGGCAGCCATTGGCTGTCCCAGAACTTCCTTTCCGATGTCAGAATTGACATTGTACGGCTAAAGTTGGTCGGCTCGCGGGGAAGAGAAACAGGGAGGAAGAACTCGGTGCCGGCTTTTTCTGATGACGGCAATGGCACTTTCCCCGGCGGCAGCCTATTCCTTGGTGAGTGGCCAGCTGTGCACCCCCTTGGGCTTTGCACCCGGGGCGGACCGTCCTCCCCCCCGCCCCCCCCTTGGTATGCCACTGCTTCTTTTCATTTATGGCTTCCTTCACCTCTTTGGTAAGCCACGTCGGCTCTCTTTTGCCTTTGGTTTTCTTTACTTTGGACATCCGCGGAATGTAGAGGCTTTGTGCTTCCGTGATAATATTTTTCAGTAGGGACCATGCCCATCTTTATCTTGATCCGATTTTTCACCATGGCTCTTATGCTGTCGTATCTTCCCTTTTTAAAGTTTAAAGTCGTGGTTGAGGTTTTGGTACCTTTCCCTTTCCCAAATAAGTACGGGATAGAGGGGGAGGAGAAAGGAGACCACAGGTCTGGGGTGGACTGGTACCAGTGGACTTGTATTACAGAGTAATGTAGCACACAGACATTGCACAAGGTGAGCTGTGGCCAAACCCTGCAGACTCTTTATACGGCGCTTTTTATATTGATAAAACTGAAAGAAAAGTAACTCTAGCCTTATGCCAGAACCTGAGCCCTGTCTTCGCATCACCTTCCATTCACTAATAATCTACATGCTCAGTCTGCCTCTCTCTCTGTCCTTGTCTCTGCCAATTCTCTGTTCTCTCTCCTCACTCTATCTGTCTGTGGATGTCTCTCTCTTTTTTTGTGCCCTCTATATAAGTGACCTGTCCTGTCCTGTTTCTGCAGTCACTCTGCTTTCTCTTTCTCTCTGTCCTCACTTTGCTTGCATGTCTCTGGTCCTTCCCTGCTGTGTTCAAAAATGACCCTATTGTAGCTTTACTGTTGACATAGGTGTTGCCAAGAATTAAGTTAAAGTTGTATTATCTGTGGTAGTAATGGTGGGAAGATCACAGAAGAGGGGGCCCCCTTCTTAATTTCTGTCCTCGGCCCCACAATATCTACACCCGGCCCTGGATACTCTCTCTGTTTCCTCATGCTAATCTCTCTGTCTCTTTCTGTGCAATCAATGTGACTGGTTGTCTCTCCCACACTCTGTCCTCTCTTCCTCTCAGGGTTAGCTCATAGGATAATAATAATAACAGTTTATATACCGCAGGACCGTGAAGTTCTGTGCGGTTTACAATGGTTAAAAGATGTTACAAATTAATTAGAATTAACAAGGTTAGAAACTAGTTATTAACAGCGCTAGAGATCAGTTATTGTGGCGTAGGATTGTACAGCTTAGTTGCCTAAATACTTCAGGTGTTTCCTAAATTCCCCATAAGTAGTAGGCGTGAGCAATTGTTCCAGATCTTTGCCCCATAATGCCGCTTGATGTGAGAAGATGTTGATGGTGTTTTTTAAATTTACATGCTTTAACCGGTGGGGAAACAATATTCGAGTGTGAGCTTCTCTTATGTCTGTTGTTTGAGGAAGAGAAGAGGTCAGTTATATATTTAGGGGCCAAACTGAATAGTGCCTTAAAGCAAAAGCATCTGAACTTAAACTTCACGCATGCCTCCATCGGTAGCCAATGTAAGGTGTTACATGATCGAACTTCTTCAACCCCAAAATTAGCTTGACTGCCGCATTTTGCACCATGTTCTTCTGGGAAATTGCCAGGATGGTGCGCCCTTAGCCAACTTAGTTTGGCGGTGCCCCTACTTCCACCCCTTCCTTTCCCCAGTTCATTCTCTCTTTTCCTCTCTCTAGGGGGTTCAGCTCTCTTCCCACGCCTCTCTCCCTCTCCCTCAGTCCTGTAAAGTTTATGTCTTCCCTCCTCACACAACTTTTTGCAGGTGGAACCCAGGACCTAGCTTCAGGTAGCCTATCGTGCTGCTGCTACTTTACAGGACTGCAGGGAGAGTGAGAGAACCCTGATGGACCCTCAAAGACTGGGGAAGGGAAGGGTGGACCAGGTAAGGTTAGAGGCTGGGTATTTTGGTGCCCTGGGCCAGAATCTCACCTGGTCCATCGGTTAAATTGGCCCTGCCTCCTGCATGTCTCTTTTTTGCTCACACTCTCTATATGTGCCTGTAAAAGAGTCAGGGATTCTCGCTCAGTAATGATGTTCTATCACTGGGCAGCAAAGGGCGCTGCCCAGTAGTACAAAAACTACAGTTCCCAGGATGCACTGGGCTTAGCAGTCCTGCTGAGTCACCGGGGTGATCCTCAGGCAGGGAGGAGAATATATGCAAGAGCCTGGGGTCCCTGAGAGAGGAGAACTCCTGATTTTTCCGTAGACATCAGCTGAGGGCAGAGCTGTGGGAAAAGGGCTGATGCCTGTACTGCTTGGCTGAGGTAAGCCAAGTTAACTTGCTGTAAAGTGTGAGGCAAACTAAAAAGAATAAAAAGAGTTTTCTTCATATGAGGCTGTGTTATGTGTCTCCCTTCACACGTAGTCCTTCATGTATTTCTGTCTCGGAGCAGGGCTATTTGAACATCTGATACCAGACTCCATTGAGCACATTTTGCTGGAGCCAGGCAGTGTTCTGAGGCTCCTCTGCCACACTGCTGATAGCAAGAGCATTAGCTGGTTTAAGGAGGCTTCACAGCTGCTACCAGGGGAGAACATCAGCATAAGAGAGCGAGTACTTGAGATTCAGCTTGTGACACAGAAGGATTCAGGGCGATACTTGTGCATGGAGCGTGCGACTGGCAAGATTTTAAGCAATTTCACCATCTCCATTGTTGGTAAGTTGAAGCTCATCTTGATGACAGAAATGTTGTCCTTTGATTACATCCCAATGGTTACTGCTTCTGCTGGGGAAAAGTGTTTCCTTTCTTTAAAGTGCCTCCTACTAGGAGAAGCTGAGACTGCAGGACCTGTGAGCTTCCTCATAGTCAGCATTCATGCAGGCATCTCCCGTGTCCCTTAATTGAATTCTGTTTGATTTTCTGTTTCTAGAATCTTTGGCCTCAGGTGATGAAGAAGATGACAGTGATGTTGAAAATGCTCAAAGAGAATTAAAAAAGGAAATATCTTACCCTCAGCAAGGTTGGTAAGGTCACACTTCCATCTCAAACAGCATCTCTATGAAAAGGATATTAAGCACATGGGCACTCACCACAGACAGATCCTGAGCGTGAAAGAGCTCACGAGAGACACACCTGAGACGGTGCTTCTTCATTCCATAGTTTAAATGTCCTAATATCTCACTTGGTAACTTTGAAATTCATTCTTCTCTTAAAGTTCCTCAATGGACACAGCCACATCGCATGGACAAGAGACTCTTTGCTGTTCCAGCTGGGTACACAGTAAAATTCCGCTGTCCTGCTGCAGGACGTCCAGTCCCCAACATCCGCTGGCTAAAAGATGGCCAAGAATTCAGTGGGAAGCAGCGCATTGGAGGAATCCGGGTAAGACTGGTTGCTTGATAGAGAAGCAAGCCTAGCATATGTGATGCTATAATTGTTTCTGGTGGTCTTTTCAAAGGTTTCTGACCCTTTAATCCTTTAAGATTAAACCGCATGGGGGAGGGAGAGTCAGATGTCACATTGCCTTAGTCTTTCTCCTGGAACCTTCTGCAAAAGCTTGTTGGGAGTTTTTCCATGTAGGACGAGGATGGGAGGGTTCCCTTACACTTTCATTTGTCAAATAGTTTTGTCTTTACTAGATGGTAAGCTCCCTGAATTGGGAACTTCTCTGACATGCTGTGATACTATGAGCAAGGGCTGAGGTGAGCCAGACACTGTTGCAAGAATAAATCAAAAACCTGAGGGCAGACTTGCATGGTCTGTGTCTGTGTATGGCCATTTGGTGGAGGATGGGCTGGGGAGGGCTTCAATGGCTGGAAGGGTGTAGATGGGCTGGAATAGGTTTTAACAGAAATTTCGGCAGTAGGAACCCAAACACAGTACCGGGTAGAGCTTTGGATTCTTGCCCAGAAATAGCTAAGAAGAAAAAATTAAAAAATTTAAATTAAATAATAATAAATAATAATAATAATAATAACAGTTTATATACCGCAATACCGTTAAGTTCTATGCGGTTTACAGAAGATTAGTGGAGTACAAGTTGAGTTGACGTACAAGTTGAGTTAACTTAAGGGATGTGGGAACAATGGGGAGAAAGGGCAAGAGAGGGGAAGGAGGGAAGTGGGTCAGCTGGAATAGGTGAGTTTTGAGGCGTTTCCTGAATACCTCATAAGTGGTGGGCAATAGGAGTTGTTCTAGGTCTTTACCCCATAGAGCAGCCTGATGTGAGAGAAGATGCTCATGGTGTTTTTTTAGTTTGCATCCTCTAACCGGGGTATCAGGTTGGGCAGACTGGATGGACCATTCGGGTCTTTATCTGCCGTCATCTACTATGGTACTATGTTACTTCACAGGATCTGGAACAGCAAAGAAAAGGAGACAGTCAGCTGCCCACCCAACCACAGTCTGTAAAGTCTTTCTCTTTTCTCTTTCTGGAGACTTCAAACAGGGCTTCCAGGTGTTCAGTAGAGAAAAGGTTGGCTTGCCTCAGCCAAGCAGAGTAACTAGGCACACATAGTAGTCAAAACATACTGCAGATCACTCCTTAAGAACATAGGACTAGCCTTACTGGGTCAGACCAATGGTCCATCAAGCCCAGTAGCCTGTTCTCACGGTGACCAATCCAGATCACTAGTACCTGGCCAAAACCCAAGGAGTAGCAATATTCCATGCTTCCCCCCATGTCTTAATAACAGACTATGGACTTTTCCTCCAGGAATTTATCCAAACCTTTCTTAAAACCAGCTACACTATTCGCTCTTACCACAACCTTTTCTAAGCTGAAGAGCCCTAACCTTTTTAGTCTTTTCTCATACAAGAGAAGTTCCATCCCCTTTATCATCTTGGTCACTCTTCTTTGAACCTTTTATAGTGCCACTGTATCTTTCACCGAAGTTACACAGAAAGAGTGACTCGTCAGCAAGAAGATTCCTGGAACAGCACTGTGTGCAGGAAGCTTCCAATTGTCAGGAGGCAGGAAGGAGCTGACCCAGGAGTCGCAGATTTGTGTATTTTTTTTCTTTTTTGTTGCCATCAGGGAGAGGGAGGATGCAAAGGCTGTTGGAACCACAAGAGGGAGGGAGGGGGGCTGCTGCTGTACCTGTGAAGTTGGAAGGAGTTTGCTTGGGCTGCTGAAGGGAAGGGTGACAGTTACTGGATCTGGTCTGGGGCTGGGGGGACATTACTGGGCCTGGTCTGGTCTGGAGCTAAAGGGAAGGGTGACAGTTACTGCATCTGGTCTAGGGATTGGGGGGGGGGTGAGAAGGGAAACAGGTGGTGGGTGGAGTGGAGCTGGAAGGAAGATCCACACCTGGGTGCTGAAGTGAGAGGATAGAAGTGTTGGACCCATAGGAAGGGGGCTAGAGAGAAGGGAGACAGGTGCAGGAACTGCAGGGAGGAAGGGATAGAAGGAAGAGGAAAGAGAGAAGCTGAATCAAGGAGATAAAGGAAGAGTGAGTAAAATATTGAAAATAGTGGAGGGAGGGAGGAAAGAGAGCATGAGAGATACATTGGTGTAAAGGAGTAAGAGAGGGGAGAAGCTGGACACAGGGAGATATATAAAAAGTGGGGAGATGGTGGGCATGGATGGGAGCATAGGAACAGGGACAAAAAGGGGAATGCTGCATGGGAGTGGTATATGGACACAGAGAGAGGATGGCTAGACATGGGGGAGAATAAGAATGCAGAAGGAATATGCTGGACGGGGGTGGGGGGGTTATAAAGGAGTGATAATGTACACAGGGGGAGGGGGTCATAGAATGGAGAGATGATGAAGCAGGGAGATAGGCACATGGGAAATATTAGAAAGGGACGTATAGTGGGGAACAATATCGCTGGCTAAAATATTATCTAGGTGATATGTGAGGTCTGCCACCTTTGCACCAGGCAGGCAAGTGACCAAGCGATCCTCATGTCTAGTTTAAAGTTTCAAATTTATTTATAACTTGATATACCAACCATCACGTGTATCTGGACGGTTTACAATAATAAAAGCTGTTTCTATGTCTAATAATTGAATCACTAACTAAAATAGCTGTCCTAACCCTTCCCTCCTGGGCAGAAAAGCCTGAAGACACATCCTTATTACAAGAGGATATTGTATCCCCTGGGGGCAGGTTTTGGCTGCAGGATGACTTCTTGCTTCTCCAAAGTGATATTCTCCTCCATGGCAGCCAAGAGTTTGCCAAACTGGAAGTGGGACTTACCTGCTCTGTCCCTGTAGGTCTCAGCTCTTCCGAGCCTCCAGAGATTGCTAGGAGCTCTTTGCACCGAGTACACACATATGACCTCTCACCAACTGAGAGATAATCAAACATGTGATACTCAGTGCAAAGCTACCTGCATCTTAGTATTGGTGAGTTGTTCAGTGCTAGTTATATGATCTACTTTGTTGCTATTTATTTTTAGGTGTCCCTCAAAGATCTAAACATACTAAGTGTTGCTAAGTGTTAATTACTAGCTAATGAAGATGCCCTAACTAAAACTTCTATCCTCCTAATTAGCTTAAAATAAATCAGAGATCAGGACAGGAGTGGGTGAGAGGGAATTAAGCTCTAAACAGAGGTTTCCGCTAACTGCTAGCTGTTCTCTGAATTGATGTTCTAGTCAACTCTAAAACAGTAACTTTAAATGCTAAACTATTCTCTACATTGCTTTGCTAAATAAATAGCTCATGGCGATAATCCCACATCATTTTCTTTAGATGGTTCATCTCCCCCCCCCCCCCCCCACTTCTCTCTCTAGAATTGTATAAGGTGTGCTGAAGTAACTTCCTGCCTCTTATTTTTTCTCTAGTTCCGGCATCAGCACTGGAGTTTAGTGATGGAAAGTGTTGTGCCTTCTGACCAGGGCAACTACACCTGCCTGGTGGAGAACAAATTGGGCAGTATTAGTCACAGTTACCTGCTCGAAGTGCTGGGTAAGATTTCCTGCTCTCAGGCAGACTACACCATACCATATGGTTTCTTACACTCTGCAAATTTCAAGAAGGATTCCTAAACCATTAAATATGGTTAATAGGATTAAAAGAGAAGGTATTTTAGGTCAGTCTTATGCCTTATAGGACTGGTTCTACAAATGGTGTCCTAAGTTAGGCAGCGGTATGCGTCCTACTGCTGCCTAACTTAATTGCTTTGGCTTGGTAATTGACCATGTCACTTAAAAGCAATTAAAAAGTCATCTTCCAACTCCTGTAGAGAGACTCCTACCAGCGCCTATATCAAAAATAGGCTTAGTTTATGCTGGAAGTTGATGTAGGCTTTGGTAGGTGCCTCTATGGACCCGATTCTCAGTGAAAGCAGGTGCTGGAAATGGCCAATAGTTCTGGTGCCTATTTTGGATGTGGCCATGATTCTGGGAATGGCGCCACTTTTCTGGGAAGCCGCAAATGGCAGCACCATTTACAGAATCCAGCCCTCTGTGACTGGCAGCCTTGTTTTCAATGTGCAGAATCTCTAACTACAAACATCTGTCCCCGTTCTGGGCTAGAAATTTCACTAAATAAATAAATGTAAAATTGCATTGGGATGTAAGTTGAAAACCAGGACTAGCTTGAAATGTATCTACTGGAACTGAGTAAGTTCCTGATCTGTCTCTCATGCTAGAAGAGGCCGAGACAAGATCTGAGGGTCCTAATTAAAAGAGAATCTGGCTGTTCGGATCACTGAGATGGAGAGAGGCCAAGAACTAGCATGCTCAATGCCCAAAGAGGAGCTCTTAGAAGAGATGGAATCTGCTCTGTAGATACCCATTATCTATTCATTCAATGTATGATAGATGATAAGTGAGTTACCGATATCAGGAGGAGCTTATCAATGGGGGCTACTCTTAACTTGTATTACTTTACTATTAACCACAGTGATTAGTAATTTGGTCTCTTTGCATAAGATGGGACCTGTGATAAAATAACACATCTTAACAGTAGGCCACATTGATAATTATACCCTTCAATTACACAAAAATAATTCTTCTGTATTTCTAAATCAAGGTCTTGGGGGATGTAGCACTGTCCAAGTCATATCTACCACCCAGGCTTTGCAGCTTTCTTGAGTTGGGACTAGCTAAGCTTGGAGGCCACTGACCCAGGGATCGTTCATTCTGTCATTTCCACTTCTGAAAAAAATGTACAGACTGGTTCAAGTTTTGTTCAGAACTATTCAAGTTTACATCACATCATTAAATAGCTAATAATGAGGCAGTTGGTGGCATGAAGAACTCTTCTTCCAAACAGGGGTAACAATGCATGCGATCAAGTAGTAGATTTAAAACAAACTGGATAAAATATTTCTTTACTTAACATGTAATTAAGCTCTGGAACTTGTTGCCAGAGAATGTGGTGAAATCAGGGTTTAAAAAAGGTTTGGCTAATTTCCTAAAAGAGAAATCCATAGGCCATTATTGAGATGGCTTGGGGAAATTCACTGCTATTCCTAGGATAGGCAGCATAAAATCTGTTTTACTCCTGGGTTGGCCACTGTTGGAAATAGAATCCTGGAATTGATCGACCTTTGGTCTGTCCCAGTATGGCAATCCTTATGTTCTTGTAATTCAAGGTAGAGGCAAGCGAATCAATGAAGCTTCACCCCCAGACCTGTAGAAACCCCACCCTTCCATGGTAACAGGAAGCCCACCTGAAGGAAAGGGCGGGATAACCTGCCCCTCCCTCTCCTCCACTGGTAGACTCTAGCGTCAGTGCTTGTTTTGTGGGCTCTCTGCAGAAAGATCGATTCATCGGCCAATCCTTCAGGCTGGACTTCCTGCAAACACTACAGCATTGTTGGGCAGTGATGTGGAATTCCAGTGCAAGGTGTACAGTGATGCTCAGCCGCACATTCGATGGTTGAAACACATAGCAGTGAATGGCAGTAGGTACAGTCGTGAGGGGCTTCCCTTTGTCCAGGTGCTAAAGGTAAGCCTTTCCTACTATATTTGAACCCCAGACTTCCTGTCTATGTAGGAAATAATTTTTTGCCCTTCCAAAGAAATATTGGGGCCAATATTCAGAACGCGGGGGGCAGCCCGGCTACCTGCGCAGTCAGCTGCAAACTCACCCAAGCCAATATTCATCACCTGCCAGCTAAGTCATCGTGGCCAAAGATAGACCTACTATTTCAGCAGGTCTGTCTGGCCGCTAGACTTAGCCAATGAACCAAAGAATATTGGTGCTGACTGGGTATGTCGCATAACATAGATGGCGACTGGGATATTCAGCGGGAAATAGCTGGCTTTCTCCCACTGAATATTGATGATTAGCTGGGGAGTGTAGGTGAGGGGTTGACATTTCTTCAGATCTGTTGCCTTCAGAAGGGGGGAAGAGGTAGTTTTTCTGTCCTCTCTCTGCCCCAATGAATATCCTGGTCTTGTGTTTCCTCCTGTCCTCAGACAGCTGACATTAATAGCTCAGAGGTGGAAGTTCTCTACTTGAAGAATGTGTCCTTGCAAGATGCAGGAGCATACACCTGCCTTGCAGGAAACTCAGTTGGTCTGTCCTACCAGTCTGCATGGCTTACTATCCTGCCAGGTAAGAGCCAGGAGGGGGAAAAGGAACAGGAGCTGTGGGAGGATTGAACTGACATGAAAGAGCCTTTAGTGGATAAGTTAAACGGAAAGGAGAAAGCAGATGCGAAGATCAGGGAAGATATAGGGAAGGATACTCAGTGCTCAGGTAAATGAAGAAGACAGCAAGTGTTGATGTGAAGAGGAAAGAAGGAGCAGCAAGTGGATACAGAGGTCTAAAGAGGAGGCTAAGGGTACAGAGGAAGGAGCATTAGGTACAGTGAATACAAAGGAAGGGGGCAGCAAGTACAAAGGTCAGAGGCCAGTTCTGTCATTTTATTCATCATAAGAGTCTCTACCATTTTGCCTGACAGCTACGTCAGACTTATCGGTATCTCTGGAACCCTTTTTAAAAATTAGAGTTACGTTGGCCACCCTCTAGTCTTCTGGCTGAATTTTAAAGATAAATTACAAATTACCAACAATAGATCTGCAAGTTAATTTTTCAATTCTATCGGCACTCTGGGATGTATACCATCCGGTCCAGGTGATTTACTACTGTTCAATTTGTCAAATTGACCCATTACATCTTCCAGTGTTACAGAGATTTGTTTCAGTTTCTCTTGCTCATCAGTATTCAATACTCCCTCACTATGTGCTGTGTTCTCCTCTGACCTTTGTATCCCCTGCACTCCTTCTCAGACCTTTGTACCCGCTGGCCCTCCTCTGACCTTTATACACATTGCCCTCTGTTTTCTGACTCCTCTTTTCCTCCTCTCTCCATCTCTCTCTTTAGAAGAACATGCTATGCTGGAGGTTGAGATTAGTGGAGTGCAGCACCCAGATCTCATCATCTACCTCTCTGGATCTCTGGCTCTGCTTATGACCATTGTCATTGTAGTTTTGTGCAGAATACAGACTAGGCCCAGCAAACCGATTCTGGAACCAGCAGCATTGCACAAACTCGTCAAGTTCCCCCTTGTGCGACAGGTACAGACTGGCTGTCTCTTGCCCACCTTCTGCTGCTGTTTCATACACAGCACTCTCTTTGCCCCTCTGTCTGCCGCTTTTTGTGTTGCATGTCTGTTCTCTTTGATTTGCACCACTCTCTGCCCCTCTGCCCACTGCTTTTGCCCCTCTCTCAGATGATACAGGTTCACACTTTGCAGAATCAGTTATCTTCTGAGTCTGATGTGTAACATTGATGCCTGTCTTCCATCATTTCTGTCTAGTTTTCCCTGGAATCCAGCTCCTCCCTTGTGAGGGTCATGGGCCATTCATGCAGCTATGGCTCAGTGCTTGCCAGAGACATGGAGGTAGAATTACCACTGGATGTGAAGTGGGAATTCCCACGAGAAAGGTAGGCTTGTGGGGGTGAGGCTCTACTGGTTCTGTGCTTGTCTCTCTTCTGTTATAGAAAATACAATTTCAAAGCAATGTGGCCCGAAATCCACAGCTTGGAAATCTTAGTTATACTGAGAGGAGACCTTCCCACAAATGTCTTTAGATTGAACTGGGAAAGTCTACACAGATAGCTTTGCAAATATATAAGAACATAAGCAATGTCTCCGCTGGGTCAGACCTGAGGTCCATCGTGCCCAGCAGTCTGCTCACGCGGTGGCCCAACAGGTGTGTACAATTTTCCAGCAAAATTCTGCCTGTTTTTCTTCTTCTTCTTTCACTTCAGTTACATTTACATTTATTGATAGTTACAGTATAAAAAGCAACAAGAATGAAAAACTGAGCCATCAGGCAATAAAACGATTAAGCTGCCTAATCAAATTTAAGACAAATATCTATAAAATAAAGTTTCTTAACATTTTTCTAAACAAAGCATAATTATCCTGACATCTTATTTCCCTCGGCAATGAATTCCTGCCTCTTTTTATTTTTTTCAATCCTAAACCGCTGTGGTTTATCAAGTTCAAAAAAAAGCTAAATCAAGAAATAGGAGGAACAAGTGTCCAGATGAAATTTGTCCTCATGGCAAATTTCAAATGAATGTAAGCTCAGGATTTTGTTTTGAAAGTGTGATGCAAACCCAGCAGGTAGGTAGAGATAATTGTGTAATGTCCTTGGCGCACACACCGCAGAATCTCAGTGCAAGGAGCTTCTCTTACAGGCTGCAGCTGAGAAAGCCCTTGGGGGCAGGCTGCTTTGGCCAGGTGGTGAAAGCAGAAGCCTACGGCATCGACAGAGACAGACCAGAGAAAGCGCTTACTGTAGCAGTCAAGATGCTCAAAGGTCAGGAGCAAAACTTTTCTTTCAATAAATTGGACAGTAGATGCAGGCACAGAGGAATGAAGTTATAAGGCTGGACAGAGGACGCAGCTTAGAACTGCCATTCTTCACAGCCACACATCACGACCTAACTCAGACCTATGGTTCTTCAGGGAGGGTCATGCTGTCATTCGCAGAATGCATCTAGTATAAGCAGCAGGACAGATGGACAGAGGTCTGTACAGTCCTCTTTCATCCTATGCAAATATGCTCCCTGTGCACCCACTTAGCTGTTAGTCTGTCCATTTCTCATTTGCTCTTGTTTGCTCCCTATTTCTTTCATAACATCTCTGCACACATCCCATGTAAGGCAAGATTGTTTCGTGGCTAGAGGTGAGCATCTGACTTGTATTGTACATGAGGCCTCCCTTCTGTGACCGCAGACGGGGCTCTGACACTTAGCTCACATCTTTTTCTAATGATAGTTCAAGGCAAGTTACGTTCCTGCCACCAGAAGCTTACTGTCTAATATCCCATGGCTGCAGGCAGGTTGCTGACTCTGTTAATGTCCATTCCACAGAAAATAGCACAGAGAAAGATCTTGCTGACCTAATCGCAGAGATGGAGCTCATGAAAGTGATGGGCCAGCACAAAAACATTCTCAACCTGCTGGGAGTCTGCACGCAAGGAGGTGAGTGGAGGATCGATAGGTCAAGAGAGGAGGAGGACTGTGCTGCAGAGAGAGGGGCAGAGGAGACATATGGTGAGAACGGGGGAACAGAGGTTTATTCATTTCACTTAAAGTCCTATTAAAAGTGCTTTGACAAGACCATCAAAAGACCACTGCTGCCACATACCAGTAACTCTCTTCCCAATTACAACAATATCAGACTGTTGATCATGAATGGATGTCCAAATAAATGTGTCTTTAACAACTTGTTAAAGTGCCCCACTATATTGCACAAACCGTTTTTGGGGAGGTCCCAGGAGTAAACTGGGGGAGCAACACATTCCCTCCTCCCCCTCTTTCACGCCACATGCCTTGAACATGTTAAAATTAGTTTTGCTGGCCGGGATTCCAAAGCCCTTCCAGCCAAAGAAATTCAGGGTCCGAGCCACTCATCTCTTCCTTGTGCTGCTGCTGAATCAGAAGTCAGTGGCGTGCCTCCAGCTGCCAACTCCTGGATTCCTTGAGCATGTGAAGTTCTTGTGTAAACTGAGCACACATGAGAAGCCCTGGCTGCACAAGAAGGCAGTGAGCGGCTTGGACTCTGAATGTCTTTGGATGGCGGGACCTCACCATCCCTGCCAACCATTTAACAGGATGCTGCAGGTTTGGAAGGGGGTCACTGAGCACAAAATGGGGGGCCCACTGTCACAAATGTAGACTGCCTGGCAGTTTGTTCCACAAAGAGGGCCTGTTTCAAAAAAGGGACAAGAGAAATATGATATAGATGTTTAAATAGTTCAAACATATTATTGCACAAACAAGCCATTTCCAAAAAGAGGGAGGCTATGGAACTAGAAAATAGGAAATGAAGGTGAATGGAGGGAAGCTTAAAAGCAACATCAGTAAATACGTTGTGGGGGAAAGAGTGGCATAGGAATATCTGTTCAGCGATGGGAAGACTAATATTCTTGGTGGTGTGACTGTAGGACCTCTCTATATGATTGTGGAATATGCTTCCAAGGGGAATCTCCGGGAGTTTCTCCGAGCCTGCCGCCCACCAAATCCTGAGTACCTGTTGAATATCATCGGAGGGCCTGAGGCTAAGGTCTGTTTTAAGGATCTGCTGTCATGTGCATATCAGATAGCACGTGGAATGGAATACTTGGAATCAAACAAGGTAAGTGACCCTTTGTGCATGGGCTGATGGCAGTGACCCTAGGAAGGATACAGATGAAAAGGGATCTTTACTCATTAGAGGTCTGGGTTCAGTTAATAGGTTACAGTTTGCCATAGTTACACATTTGACACATTAGGTGACCAAAATTGCACACAGTATTCGAGGTGCAGCCATACAATAGAGCAATTCAAGGGCATTGAGCTGAGGGTTTCAACGTAGGTGTCATTGTTGAGGATACGTTGAAACCCTCAGCAGCGGTTGCTAAGAAAGCAAATAGAATGTTAGGAATTATCAGGAAAGGAATGGAACACAAAGATGAAAATGTTAGAATGCCCTTGTATTGCTCTATGGTACGCTGTAACTTGAATACTGTGTGCAATATCTCAAAAAAGATATAGTGGAATTAGAAAATGTATAGAGAAGGGTGATGAAAATGATAAAAGGTTTGGGATGACTTCCCTATGAGGAGAGGCTAAAGTGGCTAGGTCTCTTTAGCTTGGAGAAGAGACGACTCAGGGGTGATATGATAGAGATCTATAAAATAATGAGTGGAGTGGAAAGGGTAGATGTGAATCACGTGTGGTATGTGGTAAAATCAGTTAGCTTAGCGGGGTTTAAAAAAGGTTTGGATAATGTCCTAAACGAGAAGTCCATAGGCCATTATTGAGATGGCTTTGGGGGAAATCCACTACTTATTCCTAGGATAAGCAGCATAGAATCTGTTTTGCTACTTGGGATCTAGCAAGGTACTTGTGACCTGGGTTGGCCACTGTTGGAAACAGGATACTGGGCTTGATGGACCTTCGCTCTGTCCCAGTATGACAAGTCTTATGTTCTTATCTAATACCAATATACCTAGTATAGACCAGGGGTTCTTAACTTGAGGTCCATGGATGGATTTTAGGGTCAGTTAAAAATTAACATTTAGATTCACTATACTGCCTGGTACTGTTGATTTTTCTCGCAGAGAACGAAAGAGTAGATGTAGTAGTTGAAACGGACAAGATTCGTTTCTAGGTCCCGAAATAACATTCTGTCATCTGGAGGCAATTCCCCCCAGAAAGAAAGATAGATAGCCAGTATTCTGAAGAGATTTTTGCCTGATTTATTATGAGTCTGCAAAACATTTATATATCTGTTACATATCAGTGGTAACCATCACAAGAAAAGGGGGATGGACAAGAGAGGGGAGGGGGTGCGTGAGCAGGATATGTACTTCATTGTTTAAATCTTAAAGGTGTTAAGAGCTGTGGGGGGTTGAGCCTTCCTGTCTCAGACAACTAACCTAGTTAACATAAATTAAATGACCTCTTCCCAAACCATTAAGAAAGTAAACACCCAACATTCTACATTTGATTACTTCCAGCATGGACAGAGACAGAAAACTTAAAATGTGTCCTTTCATAGACAGAGACAGAAAATCTATCCTTTCATTACAATCCCCTCTTACGTCATGAAAATGACGTCATAAATGCACAGCATGAGCGTGGAGGGAGAGATATTCTAGATATGTCTCTTGAGGAGGGGTTTTAGGGGCTGCAATGAGTCAAACAGCACAGGAACAGTCTCTTTTACCCACCCCTGCATCCAACTAAAATACAGATCCCAAGGATTAGATAAACCAGAATTACGTTTAAGTTCAACATTCTTATTGATAGTAATAAGGGACTCAAACCTAGCCTTAACCTGGTCTCGGGCCTTGAATTCATCTGGGACCCCTATCTCATCTATGTATAGCTAAAGTGCACTGGCCTATCTACTGGCTGAGTAGTTTAATACGGAGCCGGAGGTCTCCACAGAGCCAGTAAATATCACCTAAAGAAAAATCTAATGCTGCAACAGTGAAGCATACCTATAATTTCCAAAAAAAAATACTAGGCTGTAGTTAAATTTCCAGTATGCCTCGGACAATAGTTTCTGATTAATACATTAACACATTTTAGAATCAGGACTACTTGAAACCGTCTTCCTGCCCTCAGGGTCTATCTGCATCCCCTTGCCAGAGTCAGATTGATACAATTTCCCATAGGCCTTTGGTGACACCAGCTATGCCAACCGAAAATGCTGAACGCCTGCAACGGCTATGCTGACATCTTCCATATTCTTTGAAATGAAAGCAAACTTGTGGTACCCTTAGCCAGCTTGCCTCGCTTATGCCTTGCCAATCTCTAACAGTATATCATAGCTGTCCTCCAAGCTATGAAGATGAATAGTTCCCATTATGAGTTCAAACCTCTGTCTTAGGTCGTATAGGCCATAATCTGGGCGGGGATCCCAGTATGCCCATATCTTACCCGTCGTTGAGCGAGTGAACGTGCATAAGGGTTGTAGGAAACTTTCTCAGGAGGCCCAGACAAAAAGGTACAAGGATGTCATAAGAGAGTATGTAAGTATGGGATAAGGGATAATATTATCTCTGACCCTGGTAATGGTAATGCAATAGGCCATGCCAAATTAAAACCAAATTAGAACCAAATTAGCAAGTTGTCAGAGAAGATACTGGAAATTCATGTATAACTGCCTTAAAAGCTAGAAGGAACTTTGTGAGAAAAGAAATGTACACGTGTTTCACTCTACAGCAAAGGAGAATCATAACAATATATAGCAAAATTTGTAGAATAGTTAAGATAGGATGAATTAAAACATTAAATACATGGTTTGCAGTGGGCGAATACTCAAAGAAAAGTTCCAAAGCTTGAGACATGAGCATCTTGGAGCAAATTTTGTGCAATCTGTCCATTTTCAAAAGTGATAGTATGATTCACTTCTTTGGAGGTTTTCTTAAGTTGTTCAATGTAAGTATGGAGTTCAGTAAAGTTCAGCAGCTTTTGGAATGTCTCATTCCCCATTCCAAGAGGTAGTGGATGTACAGCATATGAAGTAAAGTCTGAAATGTCCATAGAATAGGTTAAATAGGAGGAATTGTACAGCAAAGCGTTCTTAGGAAGGTGGCTTTCTCCGATGAACAGGAAACATTGTGTACAGCATGTGTGGAAAAGTCTTTGCAGTCAGGGTGCAGGAAGATGAATTACAGTCTAGCAGGAACCGGCAGTCTCTTTAAACTGGTGAGATGCACACTTGGGATGAAATGATGTTTGCACAGGATCTGTTGTTTGCACAGGATCACTGGAAATTAGTGGTGTTCACCCTTGAGATGAAATGATGTCTGTGCATACAGGGAGGGATTTGAAAAGAGTCCCGATATCATTCAGCAGCTGTACTCCAGTGTGATAGAAAATGGAGGAGAAACCATGTTGCCTGTACTGAATGTAGAGAGAGAGAAACCAGGTTGCCTGTACTGAATGCATAGAGAGAGAGAGAGACTAGTTGCCTGTACTGAATGTGGCAACATGTAACAATATTAATGCATTTATAGTTATGGCAAAAGACAGACAATAATCAGGTACTTAAGGTTCTTAATCAGACATTTCAAAAAGATATGTTTTTTTGTGTGCTGCATATAACTATTATGGCAATTCAGAGAGACCATAATTCTGTACTGAATGTATTAAAAAAATTATGTCAGAAATGTGTACTGAATGGTTCATATCAAGTGAGCACCATAGAATATAGATATAGAATAAAACCTTTTCTTAAAATATAACCCCTAACTAAGCTACATTTAGCATATGCAAATTATAGGGAAAAAAGAACATTGCGCAATTTGGCTAGTTAAAAAAATTAGGGAAAGAGCTAGCTTTAGAAATGGCCAATATTATATATCCTGGGGTACCCCCTAAACTAAAACAAATAGACAAGAGACAGACCACATAGCACAGACAACATAAAACACAAATTTTGAGGCGTCGGCATTATTCTTCCATCTGTCAAGTGTTCAGGGCTGAATTTAACTCTGCAAATAAACACATTGTTATAGAAAAACAAAACAGAGATGAAATGCATATCATAACCATCTCATATTTAGAAAAGCTAATGTCTCTTTGGATCGTCTTTATCTCTGCAGTGACAAAGAGGATCCCTGGAAAACACCAGAAATATCCTAGTGCCAAAACTGGGATGGGCATGCGCTGCTAAGAAAAAGAAAAGAAAAACACATTTTAATTTTGCAACATCCTAATTTCAGCTAAAACAATAGGAAGGAATTTTTTCCATTCACAAATGTGCCAGCTGTGGCCTTCCAGATCTTATCTTTAATAGTCCTATTCATGCGTTCGACAACACCGAAACTCTGTGGGTGATATAGGAGATGAAATTTCCACTCAATGCGGAATGCGATAGCTAAATCTTTGCATACTCTGGCAGTGAAAGCAGGACCATTATCTGTTGATGTGTGTGGGACATCCCCACCTAGGGATGATTTCGCGAAGTAAAATGTTCACCATAGTCTGAGCAGTTTCATTTGTAGTGGGAAAAAACTTCAGGTTATCGGGAGAACATGTCAACAATAACAAGGGCAGCTGGTATACAGGATTTCCCCTCTTTGCACCAAAGTCCGTCCGAAGGGCGGCTTTGGGCACCGGCCAGATGGGCATTGATTAAGCCAGTGACCAGGGTCTCCGCAATTAAAACATCCAGTACTTCTAGATGGATTATTACCATCTCAATCGGAGACAGGGGCCCGCCCGCTACGAAACCCGTGACCCCTTCTTCCGCGAGGAGCGGACAGGCGCGGTCCCCAGGTAGGTAGCTGGCCCTAATAATGCAGGATTTCCCAAGGCTTAGAGATCTCAAAGCGTAGGAGAGTGTTGCGTAGTGGTTAGCGCTACAGCCTAAGGAACCTGAGGCTTGGGGGTTCAAACCCCGCACTGCTCCTTTTTTCAATCTGAAATTATGCACGAGAACTAGTGGGCCATTCTGAAATCATTTGTTTGACCAGAATCTGCAAAGGAGAACGGAGGTTAGAAAGGAAAGTCTGAATAAGTAGGGAATCCATATTTGCATGGGCACTAAGACTCATTAAGCCTCTTCCACACCTATCAAGCTCTGTCTGCAATCCTAATCGAATCACATTGGATTCCTGTTACTCATCGCATTACCTTTAAAATCCTACTTTTAGTTTTTAAAACACTGTCTTTGAACGAACCCCAATTCATTAATAACTATTTACTCCCCATAGTATATCACTTTCTTTAAGGTCCATGGAACACCTTACCTCAGCATGTAAGAGAAGAAAATGACCTAAACCATTTTAAAAGCAATCTGAAGAGCTTCCTTTTTAAAGACGCCTTTAATTTATTTATTCCCTATTCCTATTGCCCTCATCATTCACGTCTTCCCTTGTGTTCTATTAATACAATTGTAGTTCTGCCCTTTCTTCCTTATGCATCTGTTAGTTTGTATGTCAATATGTCAGGCTCATGTAATTTACTATAAATAAGCATATGTGTACACCTTTTGTTTTTTATGATCATATTAGCACTATAATTAAATCTACATTTTACAGATTACGTAGGATACGATCTATTGCAAAATTCCTATGTCAGAACATATCCATTAAACTCATAGAAAATATGACCATGTTACACCCCTTTTGATAGATGCACATTGGCTTCCAGTTAATTTCGGATAACGTACAAACTCTGTCTGCTTGTTTTTTTAAATCTCTTCTTCATAAGACCCCAGCATTCATATTTAAACATTTAATTCCTTATCATTCAAACAGAACCCTGAGGTCTAATGAGCAAAACTTATTAACCATTCCATCACTTAAAATTATTAACACTAGACGTCAATTTATTTATTTATTTTTTTTATTTTTTTTTTTTTTTCTGTAACTGCTCCTCAAACTTGGAACGATCTTCCCATTTATCTGCGGAATGAGCAGGATTTAGGAAAATTTATTTTACCCAATGTTATTATTTAAAGTTTGTTTTTGTATTGTATTGTCCTTATTTGACTATAGAATTTGATTAAGCGATTAATCAAGAAAAATAATAAACCTGAAACTTGAAACTTGATTTGTAAATTGCTTAGCAAATTAAATTAAGCTATTCAATAAGTTAAAAATAAACTTGAAACTTGAATCTCACAAATTTCCATATCTTTCTTGCTCTATCTGTAAAACTAATTCTGGCACCTGTATTAATTAAAGTTAATTTATCCTGACCCTCTTTAAGACAATTGCCTCCAAATTATTCAGAATACTGCCATTAAAATCATTTCACCTTAAAAGCTCAAAAATTTGATCATGTCACACTACTTTTGATTAACTCCCATTGGCTTCCCAAAGATCATTGATTTACTTATAAAATAATGTTACTGATACATAAAACCATAGCTTCCGGTCTACCTGATTTCATCAACAGGTTATTAATTTCCCACAACCTGCATCGCACATTACATTCTTCTTATCAAAACCTGTTATCCATTTCCTCTTTAAAACACCTTGGCACCGTGCATACTAATAAAGTTCATCACTTGATAAATTTAAAACTAGCTTGAAGGCCTTTCCTTTCAAAGACGCATTTGGAGTATAATAGTCCTTTTAAGGACTGTAATGGGACTTTGCTCCTTGCTTTTCTTATTCATTTTAATCTTTTCTACAAAGTGCTAGATTATTTATTTTTTTTTTTTTTCCCTTTTGTTTTCATCCTTCTCTCTTTTTCATTATAATTTGTTTTGCTTTGTTTTTAAATATATGCCTTTCTGACTGTCTGTTTTAATAATTACACAAATGTATTTCTACCCTTTTTCATTTTGTTTCTGTAAGTTCCCCAAACAAACCTGAAACCTACTGGCCTACAAACAATGCTGAAAACTAGTCAGCCTGCTTGTCACTACAACAAAGGACAAAGACTGCCACAGAATCAGCTCTAGGACACCCACTGCAAAAACCAAACCTGATCCAATACATATTGTGACAGGGAAGTGCCTGTCAGCAGTTTAAACCCGGTTTTAAACCCTGCCTTGCAAAGGGCTGTCCCTATTCCTAAGCCCAGGAAACTGCCCAGCAACCCTGTGCCCATCACCAAGAGCCAACAGGTAGGGCAAGGCAGAGAGGCAAGGACAGAAACCATAGCGTTCTTTCTCCCTTAGTCTAACTGTGAACTAGTATGAATAAATTACTTAGAGCCTGAGAGGAAAGCCGGAGGTGAGAACCTGTAATTAACCTCTCCCGAAAGCTTGCACGGAACTTAGAGTCCCGAGAATTCTTAACCCTTAAGAGCAGTCTGAAATGGTTGGGTAATAAAGTTCCCTAACCCTACCCTGGGAGTTTGGGGTAGTGGGGGCATTGGGCTTCAGGTGGGACAGTGCTAAAGCTTCCTAAAGATTTTTCAAACAGAAAAAGCAAAATCAGGAGAAAACGTTTTTGGTTTTATTTTATTTTTTTGCTTTTCTGCCTGGACAGCAGGCTGGACTGTATGAAAGTATGCTTTTGTCCAAGTCTCCTCAACACAGAGGGACTGCTGGAACCCTAGTGCTGCAAACTGAGGGAAATAAAAGAAAAGCTGAACTTTACCACTAACGCAGCCTCCACTAATTATTTCACTGTTTCCCAGTGGGAATTCTCCTGGGAGCGCCTGGTCCCCACACCTGGGGCGGGAGCTGGGTTGCCAGCACTAGGCTTAACCCCGGCCCCGCCACAATATATGCAGACGACATCTCCATCCTAACAGCATAACAAATGAAATCTCAAAATACATTACTCATATAATGACTGAAATAGAACATTGGACAAGCAACTTCAAACTGAAACTTAACACAGAAAAAAACAAAAATCTTCCTTGCAAGCCCAACGGATAATAAAATTACCAATTCAACGCTACATATAAAAGACCTTCGTTTAGATTACTAGTGCAATCACTAGTGCTTTCTACCCTGGACTATTGTAATATCGTTTATTTGGGTATCATTCAGAACTCAGCTGTCCGCTTGATACTGAAGCGAACAAAGTCTCATCTGTCTAGGAGGTGGAAAATCCTAAGTGTCTTTATGACCCATTAGAAAAACAATATCACAATGCAGGAATTTTTTCAATAACAAAAAAAACAATGTGAAAATGCAGAAATTTTCGCTTACCTTACCTTATAAGCGAGGTACATTAATAATATACAATATAATCTTATACTCTATAAAATCTTATCTAAGCAATAGACGAGAAAGCGCATGCAAAGAATAGCACAGATGACAGAATGCGCAGACGTTTCTATAAATCCACAATAGAGACTTTCCAAAAGTCTTCACTTAATTTCATTCTTCCCGAAAGAATGGATTTTCACGGCAGGAATTTACCGAAAACTCCACATTAATATTTGTCCTTACCAAAAGGACAGTGTCCTTGCCAAAAGGACAGTAACCGCGGCGGGTTTACCGAAAACCCTACAATTTAAATAAAGGGTTGGAACATGATGCCAATACCTGTGAGTATTAAAGAACAGAATTCAAAATTCAGAAATACTCACAAAATATTGGCAATGTCAAGTCCATCACGGACGTAGCCCCCAAATTGAAACGGACAAGATTCGTTTCTAGGTCCCGAAATAACATTCTGTCATCTGGAGGCAATTCCCCCCAGAAAGAAAGATAGATAGCCAGTATTCTGAAGAGATTTTTGCCTGATTTATTATGAGTCTGCAAAACATTTATATATCTGTTACATATCAGTGGTAACCATCACAAGAAAAGGGGGATGGACAAGAGAGGGGAGGGGGTGCGTGAGCAGGATATGTACTTCATTGTTTAAATCTTAAAGGTGTTAAGAGCTGTGGGGGGTTGAGCCTTCCTGTCTCAGACAACTAACCTAGTTAACATAAATTAAATGACCTCTTCCCAAACCATTAAGAAAGTAAACACCCAACATTCTACATTTGATTACTTCCAGCATGGACAGAGACAGAAAACTTAAAATGTGTCCTTTCATAGACAGAGACAGAAAATCTATCCTTTCATTACAGTAGTAGTTTCAAATTTTCAAGTTTTATTAAAATTTTGATGTATTGCAATATCATTAATTCAAAGCGATTTATAATTAAAAACGGGGTCTTAATTATTAACTAAAACCAACACAAATGGATCTGACGTACCAATACATAAGGGTAGATACATAGTAGTAGATCTGTTTTAATTTGCACAAGAGGATTGTATTTCATAATTATAATGAGTGGTCATTATTTTTTTGCATAAAAAAAGGAGTGCTTTTTTTTTTTTTTTGATTGTTTAAAGTTTGATAAATAAAGTACGTTATATTCATTGCATGTGAATATTTCTGGGGAAGGGGGTCCACAGTTTTCATCAGATTCTTAAAGGAATCCGTGACTCAAAAAAGGTTAAAGAGCTTACAGGATACAATTTGCCACAGACAGTCCCTGCTCAAAAGAGCTTACATTCTAGTCAAGACAGACAAACTGACAAGAAGGTGCATCAATACACCATGCTCAGGTGGAGGAATTACAGAGGGAATGATAAGACAGACTAAGGTTTTGGGGGAGGGAAGAAGGGTGTCATTTTCAGACAAAGAATTTATGTATATTCAGCTCAGGCCTTTACAGGTCCAGGAGGTATATTCCCTGACCCCGAGGCTCACAAACTAGGGACTGCATTCACTAAAGTAGGCACACACATTGTTATTTACAGAGAACCTGTATCTACAATAGGACCTGTGTTAATAGGAGGAAGTTAGCGGATTCAGATACAGTTGTTTTCATTGCAATGTGGTCCAATGAGTTTCATAAATGGGAAACATCCATACTTGGATCTCATCTGTTAAGGAAGGATTGGAATGGCAGAAAAGGAAGGAGCACCCCTTTATGTGAAAAATAATATCAAGGCAACTGAAATGCCAGAATCATGGTTCATTCCTCTCCCAAGTATTTTGAATATCCTAAATATTTCTTGTGGGAAGGCTTTGTCAAAGGCACAAGTAGGTTTCTTATTCCAATGTTATTTCATGACTACACCTCATGAAATCTTCAAAAATTCTAGGCATTACAATTGATTCAACTTTGTTCTTTGACATTCATGTCAATCTATTCAGGAAACTTTGTGAACTACATAGAATTAGAAAGTACTTCTGACTATTTAAAGATTATCAATCTAGCTTTCATCCATTCACAAATGGATTATTCTAATCTAATACACTAGATGCTGGCCCATTCAAGGGAGGAAGTCTGGTCATCACCAATCCATCCCTCCTTCTTGCCAATTCTTAGCCTGCTGCATAAACTCACCTAGGCCTGGTCCAGCTAAGGTGAAAGGGGAGGCCAGGAAGGGAGCAGTAACTTCAGGAGCGCTGTCTAGGGGGGGGGGAGGAATAATCCTGGTATCTCACAGGGAAAGGTGTTTGCCTGGGTGCCCAATACCTTGCACCAGCCCTGCCTGCCTATAATTTCAGTATCATTTGTACCCTATTGATTATCCTCCTTCCACCAGGTCTATATTTTCATTTATTGTCATATGTTCTAGTTCTCAAGTCTGGTATTCACAATTTGTCTGGGGTAAATTACAGTCATGTCCATCTTCCCCTTTTCTTGCTGGTATTTTTTCAAGTTCTTTTCTGAGCTCCTCAGGAACTACTCTTGTCTCTACTGAATCATGAAATCCCTTACTACCTGGCTGCTCAGTGTTTCTGTTGCTGCAGTGCATCCATCGTGACTTGGCTGCCAGGAACATTCTAGTGACTGAGGAAGAAGTCATGAAGATTGCTGACTTTGGCCTTGCCAGAGGAGTCCATGACTTTGAGTACTACAAAAAAAATGGCAATGTGAGTCACAGGGAGGAAAACAATGCTGGGTGACACTGGGAAGGGAGGAGGGGACAGTGAGGTGCATGGCAAGAAGGAGGAGGCAGCAAGAGGGACCAAGGAGACACTAGTTGAAAGGAAGAGGACAAGGAGGAAATGAGGTGGCATTGAACACTGAAAGGGAGAAGGCTTGGAAATGTTGGGTAGGAGGATAAGGGTTTCACTAGGGTTATTAGAAATGTTGAGGCATTCTGCTTTCTGTCTCTCCATGTAGGGTCGTCTACCAGTGAAGTGGATGGCACCTGAAGCTTTGTTTGATAGAGTGTATACACACCAGAGTGATGTGTAAGTACAGCTAATCTCACCCAGACCTGAAAAGAATTAGGGTGAACTGCTGGAGAGAAGGGGCCGAGTGTGGTCTGCTGTAACTGGGAAATGCAGATCTCGACACCACCTGTAGCAGACATATGCTTTACCTAACCAGGCTTATCCCATTTCCTTCTTTGTCTTTCAGGTGGTCTTTTGGGATCCTGATGTGGGAAATCTTCACACTTGGGGGCTCACCGTATCCTGGGATCCCTGTGGAAGAACTCTTTAAACTGCTGAGAAAAGGACACAGAATGGATAGACCTTCCCACTGTACACATGAAATGTACGTTTAGAATACTCTTATTCTTCTTCCAAAGGTCCTCCTGCTTCACCCTTATTGCTTTTGCTGCTGATCTCAAGGAATTATGTGCACTAGCCCCTTCTGTCTGACTCTGTAGCAGAGAAGGTGACATGTCAGCCTTGGGGGAGCAGGAAGGCATGTGCAACATGAAGACAGGTGAGATATGGGGAAGCACTGGAAATGGATGAATGAAGTTGGGAATGAGAGCTGAAGGAAGGATGAGTGGGATGAAAGAACATTGAGGGAGAGAGATTCATAGAGACTGAGAAGGGGAAACAAATGAAGGTGTTGTGGTTTACTAAGATCAGGGGACTCCAAACCTTTCACAAGAAGGGCTACAATAAACATTGCATATCAAAGAGAGGGCAAGGGTTCCCTCTCAAAAAATTTGATGTACATAAGGAGAAGGAGGATGAGGGAGGTAGAAGGGATGTACAGGAGCGAAGCAGTACGTGAGAAGTAGGGAGGAGAACTGAAAGGACAGCTGTAAGCTTCTTAGGTGATAGACCCTCAGGAGGTTGAGAGTCAGCAGGCTTGGGATCCCCTCTCCTTACAAACCCTCTTCCACTAAGGATGGAGTCAGGCCAGGGAATCTTGAAGGAGGAGAGTCACTGAAAGGTAAGAGGCTTGCTTTCTCTCCTGACCACTTTTGAATTGTAACCATAGGGATGGGAGGCTTGAGGATCACTAAAGCATTGTTTCCCAAGGCAGTCCTAGAGTACCCCCTTACCACAATGAATATACAGGATAACTTTTGCATACAATGTTAACAGTGTATGCAAATTGTTTCATGCATATTCATTGTGGGTATCCTGAAAACCTGACTGGCAAGTGAGTACAAAACAGAATGGAATGTCACAGGAACCGTTGTAAAATAAAATGTTGATTTAATGTAAATGTCCAGATATAAAACCACAGAATAATAGATTGCCATTTCCAGGAGCAATTGGTATTTCACATATCTTTGTATTATTGTGTGGTTTTATATCTGGGCATTTACTTTGAATAAACTTGGACTTTGGACCATAGGTCCTTTTTTCTGTTTTTTTCTTGCTCCTCTGGCAAAGGAATACTCCCAAGACCAGCTTGGGAAACACTGCACTAAAGGGTCTGTATTATGGGATACTGCAGGATTACTAGCTCAACCCAGGTCAGTGAAATAGGTCATCCACTCCTGGTTTTGTCCTGTTGCAAACAATGAGTATGGTAATAGTTACAGTATAATTGTCCTGTCCATTTTCATGTCTCTTAATCAGAGCTTATTATTCATGTATTTAGTTGACCTGAGGTGAGTAGACGGCTTTAGAGGGGGTGAGAGAGGGGTACTGTGGATGGTGTTTTTGTGTGCACTATATTGGAAAACCACTGCATTTGAAACATAGAAAAATGAAGGCAGGTAAAGACCATACGGCCCATGTAGTCTGCCCAACCATGCTATCTCTTTTAGAGATCCAACATACTTGTCCCAAGCTTTCTTGAATTCAGATACACTTTTTGTTTCCACCACCTCCATTGGGAGGCTGCCCCTGAAAAAGTACTTTCTGAGGTTACTTTCACCTTCATCTTTCCAGAGTTTCCTTTCATTTGAAAGAGAATCACCCCATGCACTTTCATGTAGCCTCCAGGGCTCTCTGATCCAACAACCAAAACCTACTTACCATTCCATCGATACTGCCCATACGCCGAGAGGTTGGATAGGCTGGGGCTCTTCTCTCTGGAAAAAAGGAGGCTCAGGGGAGATATGATAGAGACCTTCAAGATCATGAGGAGCATAGAGAGGGTGGATAGGGACAGATTCTTCAGACTGAGGGGGACAACAGGTACGAGGGGGCATTCGGAGAAACTGAAGGGAGATAGGTTCAAAACAAATGCAAAGGGTCGTGAACACTTGGAATGTGCTACCGGAGGAAGTGATCAGGCAGAGTACGGTACAAGGATTCAAACAGGGATTGGACGGATTTCTGAGGGATAAAGGGATCGTGGGATACTGAGAGAGGTGCTGGGATGTAACACAGGTACAGAAAGCTAACTAGGTAATAAGTATAGAAACCCAACAGGTCGTGCATGTGCAAGACCGGAGGGTTAGGACTACGATGGGAAGATAGGACTTCAATGGGAAACCAAGGTGGCAAGGGAGCCCCTTCTGGTGATTCAGACAGGTCATGACCTGTTTGGGCCGCCAAGGGAGCGGACTGCTGGGCAGGATGGACCTATGGTCTGACCCGGCGGAGGCACTGCTTATGTTCTTATGACACTACTCGCAAATCCATTTTTTCAGTCACCCTTCCACTGGATCTCCGACTAGAAAACTCTCTAGAAAAATGTAAAACTAAGCTCAAAGACTTTTCTTTTTAAAGACGCCTAAACTCTCTAATCCCAGCTCTCTCAAATAATTCTTATACAACTCTTTGAAGTAATTTGGAAAATCAAAACGCTTCTTTTGAAGCCAGCCCTACCCCAATGTATTTCCGCCTCTACACTTACCTCCTTTTGTTTTTATTTTTCATCTCGATATATTTACAAACTTGCCTTCCCTCTTCTCCCTTCATCTCATGTACATCGGTTTGATTATGCCCCCATATTTTTTAAACTTTTGATATAATAATTCTTTTATTTTGACATTCTATTTTTAAACTTATTTTATTGTAAACCGTTTAGATACCCAACTGACAAACAGTATATCAAAAGTATGGAAAACTTAAAAACTTATGCCACTAGGTATTTATATGTCTCTATCATTTCTGTGGAATGAATCATGTGTTTGGGGCAGACGTGTGTTAGGGGACTATGGAAGGGCTATGGCTCAATGGGAACACCTGCCTTTCAATCGCTCCTACCCCACTGACCTTTTCTTGCTACAGAAAAGGCATAACTTTGCTGTTTCAGTGCAATTTGTACACTTTCAGGTCCCATTGAGTCTCTTGTACCTCCTCCCTCAAATGTGTCCTACTGTAGTTGATAATTTGAAAGCAGGACAGGGGTGGGGCAGGAGAGGAACTTGAGTAGCAATAGGTCAGGGGTCTCAAAGTCCCTCCTTGAGGGCCGCAATCCAGTCGGGTTTTCAGGATTTCCCCAATGAATATGCATGAGATCTATGGGCATGCACTGCTTTCAATGCATATTCATTGGGGAAATCCTGAAATCTGACTGGATTGCGGCCCTCAAGGAGGGACTTTGAGATCCCTGCAATAGGTGATGGTATTTTCTCTTGTAAAAAGTTGGCAATTCTAGCTTGCATAAAGATAGGCCCCATAGGAGCTGTAAGTGAATTGGAACTGCAGGCCTAGAACAGTGTCTGGAGGAACAGCAGAACCACAGACTTGGAACTGCTGGAACTGGGCCTGGAGGTACAGCAGAACTGCAGACTTGGAACTGGAATCAGAAAGAAAAAAGAGAATAGATGATCCTGGAGCAGAGAGATTTGATTACATGAACTCTGCTCACAGAAAGCTTGTTAGCTTTCAGGTTGCTGCTACTAGCTTCCTGCTTCCCAGAAACCCCTTTAACTGCTCTGGTTGTGGTCTGGAGGTCTTTTATTTTATTCATTAAATTTTCTATACTATTCTCCCAAGGGAGATCAGGACGGTTTAAATGAATTTATTCAGGTACTCAAGCATTTTTCCCTGTCTGTCCCAACAAAGACAAAATTATTATGGTTTGGCCCAGAAATGGGTAATTTGCCATCTTCAGTTATCCTTAATTCTGGTGATATTTTGCATATAGAATCATCTTCTAGAATATTGGTTGTTTTGGATTCTTCTCTCTTCAATGCCAGGTAAATAATCTTACCAAAAAATGTTTCTTTAGTCTTTGCATGTTGAGAAAAGTTCATAATCTGTTCCATCAAGATCATTTTGCAGTACTGGTTCAAACCATTTCTTGGCACAGCTGGATTACTGTAATTCCACTTATGTGGGATTAAGTAAAGGAAACGAGAAAGGGCTGCAATTGATTCAAAATGCTGCAGCCAAACTGATTTTTGGAAAGAAAAAATTCAATCATGTGTCACCTCTGTTGAGGAAATTACATTAGATTACGTTTCAATTAAGAGTTCAATTCAAATGTGCCTGTATAGTCTTTAAATTTTTACATGGACTATTTCTTTGATGTCTTTATCTCTAAACACCGTGAGATCTTCGGGCACGAGAGTCTAATCTAATCTAATCTAATCCTTAGGTTTGTATACCGCATCATCTCCACGTTCGTAGAGCTCGACGTGTTTTATATAAACTCTCTTTTCCATCATTAAGAGGAATCAAGTCCATTGGTAAAATTTCACACTCCTTTCCATATTTACTAATGGTGATATGGAATGGACTATCTCCTCAAATTAGATCATATTTATCTCGTCAGATCTTTCACAAAACCTTAAAAACCACAATCGCTTTTTAGGCTATAGCTCCAATGAATGTTAATGGATCTTTCTTTGTGATCTAGGTGTGTGGGTCTAGGGGTTCGGATTTTCCAAACAGAAAATCTGGTAACCCTAAGTAGTTAATATTGTTCATTTCTTTTATTCAGTACTTTTTCCTTAGATGCTAAGTGTTTCAGCGCCATCTAGTGGATGTGTTTTGAATTCCTTTCTCTTTTCATTTGATATCTATTCACATGGTTAGTAGATCCTGTTTTTAAAGCTGTATCGCAAATAATGTCACAAAATCTATCCATTTCTTTTGTTGCAATTATAAATCAGAGTTTGTCTGCATTTGAATTGATAAATTTTATTTTGATGTTGTACCTAAAATGATGTCACAATACTCTTTTTCTTTTGCTTAGATTTGGTTAAGTTTATTTGTAATCAGTTCAAGGTTTTATTGATATTATTATATTTTTTCTTTATGTATTTTCATTTCTTATGTTACTAACAAATCAGTTTTTATGATATGCCAGCTAGTTATTTACTAAAAATTATTTCATCTATGTTTTTGATTATCTGCACCCCTGATGCAGGCTTCAGTGTTGAAGCCGAAACATGGAGTGTGTTGGGTCCGAGAAGCTTGCAAGAGAGACTGGCAAAGATATACAGTATGGACTGATGGTTATTTATATAGGTGTTGAATTCAATAAATTATTAAACTCAATTCCATCTCAGGTTGTTGTGTATGGTTCTCTCCCCATTTCTCCTTCTCTGTATACTTACCATGGGGTTGTCTTCTTTTTTTGGATTACACAAGTATACGTTAGCCCTTTATGTGAGACTGCTGCTAATTAGACATAGATGTCACAATTAGGGTTACCATATGGCTCTATAAAAAGGAGGAGCAATTAATGTACCTGGTTTTAAAAAAGGTTTGTACAAATTCCTGGAGGAAAAGAACCATAGTCTGTTGTTGAGCCAGACATGAGACGGTAGCATAGGATGCTGCTACTATTTGGGTTTTTGCCAGGTACTTGTGACTTGGATTGGCCTCTGTGAAGACTGGATACAGGGCTGGATGGACCATTGGTCTGACCAAGTAAGGCTATTTTTATGTTCTTATGAGACATCCAGGTTTTACCTCCATTGCTTTCAGTGGCAGAAAACCCCAGATGTCTCAATCTGTCCTCCTTTTTCTGGAGCTCTAAGGTAACCCTGGCCATAATACTCATTTATTTTTGGTTAAGATGGGGAAATAAGCAGTGGAGGATACCTTCCTTAGTTTCTCCTGTAAAAGGTTGGCTGAAATGAGCAGTTTTCAAAAACTTCTATGTACAAAAGAGCAGGTATAAATCCTAGCATGCAAGGTTTCCCCACATTCAGGTGAAATAGGGAATGTATATGCAGATTTTAGTTCTGCCCAAGCCTTACCCATATCACAGTTAAGCCATGCCTCCTTGAGATCTAGATGTACTGTGGATTTCTATGTGTAGATATTGGGTTGTGCATGTGTTTGCAATATATGCATGTAAGTGTTTGTGTGTGCAAATTGCAAATAAGCTTTCTAAAATAATCGTAACCATAAATAAGGAATACCTGTGCTGTCTTTTATTCTCAGGTACCTGCTGATGAAAGAATGCTGGCATGCTGTCCCATTCCAGAGACCTACTTTCAAACAGCTTGTAGCAGCTCTAGACGAGATCCTATCCACAGTGTCTGAGGAGGTAAGTAAAGAAATTGAGGAGCAGATTTGGATTGAGCTCATGTCTGTATTCAGTTGTAGCTTGATTCCTGCCTCTACACTCTATGTTCTTGATCTCTTTCTCTCCCTCAGCCCCATAATGGCCTTTTTTGCTGTAAGGGGATCCTTGGTACAAATTTACTTTCTCTCTTTATCCTTCTGGAGCAATGATGGGAGGGATACCTGATTTTCACTCCCCCCCCCAAGGTAGTGGGTAACCATGGCAAAAAAAAAAAAAATCATGTATGAGACATATAGTAAGTTGCACTGAATGTATGTATAGATTGCTGACTGCTACCAACCATATGAGAGAGGGGGGGATTCAGCTGCTGCCCACATAGTTAAGCAGCTTCATTTAGGGTGGGGTAGCCTTTTTATTGGCCTAGCTTTATCTGCATAGCTGTAGAATTAGATGTACCACTCATGATTGACCAGGATAGTCTGGAGTAATTTTCAGTGGCATCATAGGAGTTGTGCCATCAAAAACTGATAGAAAAGGGGTTTACATGTGTGGACACTTGTTTGTGTAAACCTACAGGATAGCAAAATTATCACAGATAAGTTTACACTTGACGTGAGTACAAGTAAGTGGCAGCAAAGCGACTGTTATTTTAGAAGGATGCATGAAAGCTCCACTTAAATGCAAGGGGAGCATTCAGAATGGTGGAACCTGGGAGGGGTCCATACAGTGGTGCCATTTATATGCACACTGTTGCTGCATTTATGCCTAGGCTAATCTGGCCAGTTTTTCAATCTCCACCAAGGATAGGGTTACCAGATTTTTGGATTTCCCTGGACATGTCTGGATAGCTTTTCAAAACCCAGCACTTTGTCCGGGTTTTGAAAAGCTTCCTAGAAATTGCCCTCCTGCCCAACAAGAGCAGGCAGCGGGGAGCAGGACTGGGGGTGTAATGGGTGAAACTGGGCACGTCTAGGGGTCTGGATTTTACTAAAGTAAAATCTGGTAACTCTAAGCAGGAAGGAAGACTCACATGCAACTGATAGGGCAAGCTGTCATTTTCTTTTCTTGCCACCATGGCATATGAGTCTTTCTGCTTCCCAGAGTACAATGTGTAGTAGCTCATGGTTGTACATTTCAAGTGGCAGCAGCTGTTCATTAATACACTGTGTAATTTCTCTCTCTCTTTGCTGCCCTCTTGCAGTACCTCGACCTTGTTGTGCCCTTTGGGCAATATCCACCTGGCTGTGAGGACACCACCAGCAGCTGCTCCTCAAACGACTCTGTCTTCATCCATGAGCCACTTCCTCCTGTCTTCCCTCACCACAGCAGGATAAGAAAGTGATAGGAAATGGAAGCAATTAGAAAACAAGGCTTTTCATGGCCACGGATGCCGGTATATTAGGAACAGCTTCCAACACTGAGGTTGAAGATGATATGACCAAATAGCAAATCACATCACAACTCAATATGTTAATCTCAGAAGTCCTGGAATAGGAGGTAATAGTATTCCTGTTTCCTCTTCTCATATACCAACTTTCATCGTCACTCTTTCAATACCAGAGCCATCAGAAGCGACCCTCCAAAGAAAGGTTTTATGTCGCTGGGCTTCCTCATCGTCTCATATGTTGGTACCAACATATTGAGTCCAGTTGTGATGTGATTTGGATTAAGTAGACTCAAACTTAAACATTTTGGCCAGTTAAAGGGATGACCAAATAGCAGACGGGTCTTTTTCCTCAACCCTGTGACTTAAGCTGGACTGATTGCTCTTTGCCTACTCTCAGATGCAGGAGAAGACAGAATGTTTGAGCAGTATCTAAGTCCAACTCAGCAGGATTTAATGGTTTTCAGAGATCAAGACTTCTATGTTCTGTCATCCTGGGACCTTCTCCTGATAATACATGGAATAGCTAGGGCAGCAAGAAAGACAAGTGAATGAGTGAGAAAGTGCTTTGTCACGTTGCCACTTTCCTGTGTTGAACTGAACCCTTCTGGATGGAGCTATAGGTGCCACTAAACCCAATGTGTGTTTCCACAGCTCAGGGTCTCTGCTATGTTAATTATTCTTGGTGGTGATGATGTTCTGCAAACCTTTTGGGTTTTTACCCTATTGGAACACAAGGTCAGTATTAGTTTAGCAGGAAGAGAGTCCCCCAATACCATACTGTAGCATTACTAGACCTAGGCAGCACTGTACATCAAAACATAAAAGACACAGTCCCTGCTCAAAAGAGTTTACAATTTAGTCTTGACAGACAAACTGATAAGAAAGTGCATCAGGTGGGGGAATTACAGAGGGAATGAAGAGACAGATATTGGTGCTTTTTAATTATGTACACCACTTAGACAATATATAAGTGGTATATAAAATTTTAATAAACTTGGAAGGTGGAGAAATTACAGAGGGAATGAAGAGACAGATATTGATGCTAGAAGGTGGGCTGAAGTTTGGAATTGAAAGCATCTTCAAAGAAGTGGGCTTTGAGTCTGCAACCACATTGAATCCTAGCTGAAATTTGTGGTATAGAAAAAAAATGTATGGTAATACTAAACTATCCAACAAAGTAACACACTCCTTAGATGAGGAAATAAACCAGAGTCTAATATATCAATCTCTGTCACCGCAAGGCTCAAAAGACGTATTAAACACCCAGAACCTAGTATATGGTCTAGCAAATGGTATGGTAATACTGCCAGAGACAGAGCCCGACGTATCGAGTCAGGCAGTTTGTTCCAGGCATACAATGCAGCAAGGTAGAAGGGATGGAGTCTGGAGTTGGTTGTAGAGGAGAAGGCTACAGATAAGAGATACTTTTCTGATTAGCAGAGTGCCTAGGGGAGAGTGTGGAAAGAGATGAGAGAGGACAGATACTGAGGAGCTGCAGAGCGAATAAATTTGTAAGTCAGTAAGAGAAGTTTGAACTGTATGCAGAAGCAGATAGAGAGCCAATGAAGTGACTTTGGGAGAGGGCATAGTGTGGGCATAGCGACATTTATGGCCTATAAGGCATGCAGCAGAGTTCTGAATAGATTGAAGGGGAGAGTGATGGTTTAGCGGAAGGCCATGGTTTCAATAGTTTTCATAAGAAGGGGAGGAGGCAGACAGGATGATAGTTGGAAGGGCAGGTAGGGTTCAGCAAGGGTTTTTTGAGGAGTGGTATAACAATGGCATGTTTGAAGGTGTCAGGCACAGTTGCAGTGGAGAATGATAGGTTGAGGATAGCAGATAGAGGGGATGACAATAGGAGAGATGGTAAGTAGATGAGTAGGGATGGAATAAGAGGAATAAGTGGTGAATTTAGAGGAGGAAAGAAAATGTGCAGTTTCCTCAGTAAGTTCAGGAAAGGAAAATAAGGTGGCAAGGGATGAGGGAGGGTTAGTAGAGCAAGCTGGGGGAGGTGGTTCGGTTGAGAACTCAAGGTAAATTTTGTGAACCTTGTCATAGAAATACTCAGCCATAGTCTGGGGGAAGAGTGATGAAAGAGTTGGAGGAGGGGGAACCTTGAGTAAGGAGTTTAGTGTGGCAAAGAGGCGGTGAGGGTTGGAACTGAGAGAGTCAGTCAGGTGGGTGGAGTAATCTTGTTTGGCAAGTGAGAAAGCAGATTGGAAGGAGGTCAGGAGGAATTTGAAATTAATGAAGTCAGCTTGAGTACGGGATAATAGCCAGAGCTGTTCAGCTTAAGTAGTGGATTTTAGAGTTTAGCCAAGACTGGGGTTTGGGGCACCTTACAGAGCATGGAATAAGGGGGGAGCAAGGATATCTAGAACAGAGGAGAGAGTGGTGTTATAGGAGGTGACAGCCTCGTTTACAGACTTGTGAAGCATAGTGGTAGAGAAGAGGGATGAAACAGGGGTGGAAAGAGTACTGGGGGTTGATGGCCTGAAGATTCTTAAATATACAAGAGATTGGCCGGGGCTGGGGGGGATGGTGAATGATTGTGACAGTTATCGGATGATGGTCAGAGAGGAGAATGACTGCCTTGGAGAAATTAGTGATAGAGCAGTTGGAGAAGAAGACAAGATCAAGGCAGTGGTCATTCTGATGGGTAGGGGTGATGGAGCACAGCTGACGATCAAGTGAAGATGTTAGGGCTAGAAGCATAAGAGTCAGAGGGGCTGTTAGCGTGAATGTCAGTGAGGACATGAAGTCTGCCAATCAAGTGGAGCAGGCTTCGTCCAAGGCAAGACAAATCATGGGCTGCATACGAAGGGGTTTCGTCAGTCGTAAGGCGGAAGTCATTATGCCATTGTATAGATCCATGGTGAGGCCCCACCTGGAATACTGTGTGCAATTCTGGAGGCCGCATTATCGCAAGGATGTGCTGAGACTGGAGTCGGTGCAAAGAATGGCCACCCGGATGGTCTCGGGACTCAAGGATCTTCCATACGAAGAACGGCTTGACAAATTACAGCTATACTCGCTCGAGGAGCACAGAGAGAGGGGAGACATGATCGAGACGTTCAAGAATCTTACGGGCCGCATCGAGGCGGAGGAAGATATCTTCTTTTTCAAGGGTCCCACGACAACAAGAGGGCATCCGTCGAAAATCAGGGGCGGGAAACTACGAGGTGACACCAGGAAATTCTTTTTCACTGAAAGAGTGGTTGATCGCTGGAATAGTCTTCCACTACAGGTGATTGAGGCCAGCAGCGTGCCTGATTTTAAGGCCAAATGGGATCGGCACATGGGATCTATTCACAGGGCAAAGGTAGGGGAGGGACATTAGGGTGGGCAGACTAGATGGGCGGTGGGCCCTTATCTGCCATCTATTTCTAATTTTCTATGAATGTTGAAATCAGCAAGGTATGTTCCAGAAAGAGAGAAAGCCAGGAGTCAAAGTCAGTGAGGAATGAAGAGAGGAATTTATCAGGGGGTCAAATTTGATATCAATCTTCTAAGCGGTTTGTACATAATAAAAACAAATAGGGGAAGCATACATTGTTTACTATAATAGGTTTGGAGGGAGGTAATACAATTCCAATAGGAAAGAGAGACATCTAGGGGAAATTCAAAAAGGATGGGGGATCCCGTCTGATAACCAAAGCTAAGAGTACTGTTACATAAGATTAGCGGGTTAAAGGTTGAAAGCATCTTTCCCTTGAATTGATCAAGTATAGGTTTGTAGTTCGGGGGCCAATGAGTTCCAGATCATTGGTGCCATTACAGAAAGGTTTGTTGTGTGGGTCGGTAAATAACAACTGCACAAAGGAGCTGAGGTGCAAAGGAGAGACTGAGATGGAATAAGGGGTTGACATCTAATACTATGCTGGGACACTGAGTCAGTGTGGTTATAGTAGGTGAATCTGTGGCTAGAAGATTAAGAATATGAAATAACACCCTAGCTCCAGTTCTCTGTATAGCAACAAACTCTGACAGGAAACTGCATTTGGTCAGGGGGATATGGGAAATTTGCTTTTATAAGTACAAGGGTAAAGGTTCAACTCCTCTGGGTGCAGGCCTGCTTTATGAGCTACTCCCTCCTCTCAAGATATTCCCACCTGCAACTACAATCACATTCAACATGGATAAAGTATGTTTCTGAATGTCACACATTACTGAGCTTCCTATCCAAGTAATCTATGACACTGTAGGTTATAAACAGTATTTTAGCAGGTAAATTAATGGCCCACTTTGCTGTCCAGTCATTCCACTCTGGGAAACGCACACGTGATCCTAGGTAAATGAATGGGAGTGGGAAGGTAGTTGTGGTCTTCTCTCAGCATTTTGGGATTTCTCTTGATTTGTTATGTGTGTTTAGAGGAGAGAGATTAAAAAACAAATAGAAACATAGAAAGATGACGGCAGAAAAGGGCTATAGCCCACCAAGTCTGCCCACACTACTGGCCCACCCCAATAAGTCTAGATGCTAGTGAATCATCTTACTTAGGGATCCCACGTACATGTCCCATTTGCTCTTAAAGTCAAGCATGCCTGTGGCCTTGACCACCTGCACCGGAAGCTTATTCCAGTGATCTACCACCCTTTCCGTGAAAAAATACTTCCTGGTGTCACTACTAAATTTCCCCCCTCTGAGTTTATGCGGATGCCCTCTTGTGGTCGAGGGTCCTTTGGGGAAGAGGATGTCATCTTCCACTTCGACACGTCCTGTGATGTATTTAAATGTCTCAATCATGTCCCCCCTCTCCCTGCGTTCCTCAAGAGTGTAGAGCCGCAGTCTGCTCAGTCTCTCTTCATACGAGAGACCTTTGAACCCCAAGATCGTCCTAGTAGCCATCCGCTGAACCGACTCGACTCTAAGCACTTCTTTATGGTAATGTGGCCTCCAGAAATGCACACAGTATTCCAGATGAGGTCTCACCATGGTTTTGTACAGCGGCATTATGACTTCTGGTTTCCGACTGACGAAACTTCTATTGATACATCCCATCATTTGCCTTGCCTTGGATGTGGCCTTCTCTACCTGCTTGGCAGCCTTCATGTCCGCACTGATGACTACACCCAAATCTCGTTCTACTGAGGTTCTAGCTAATGTTACTCCATTTAAGGTGTAAGTTCTGCACGGATTTCTGCTACCGAGGTGCATGACCTTACATTTCGTAGCATTGAAGCCTAGTTGCCATGTCGAGGACCAGTTTTCCAAAGTACGAAGGTCCTGTGTCATACTATCCTGTAAAAAGCTTTCACTTACTATGTTGCACAGTTTTGCGTCGTCGGCGAATAATGTCACTTTACCCTGTAGCCCTCGTGTCATATCCCTTATGAATATATTAAAAAGGAGAGGACCCAGGACCGAGCCCTGCGGCACTCTGCTGGTCACCTCTGATGTTTCAGAGAGGGTACCGTTGACTATCACCCTCTGAAGTCTACCACTCAGCCAATCATTGACCCATGCAGTTATCGTCTCACCCAACCCCATTGATTTCATTGAAATCTGGGCCAGGGTACAATTCTGAATGTCCTTCCTGTCCTAGAGTCATGCTGGCTGTTCAAGCACATACATCAGCTGCTGTTAATGTCCAGGAAGGAAGGAATTCATTATTGCACATCAGTACTCTAGTTCAACCTCCCATGGAAAGAAGACCAAGCTTTCTTCCTCTCATACTAAACAGTTATATCCAACTACTCAATACAGAACATAGGGTGAGAGTGGAGAGGCATAGGGAATGGAAAAAGACTATCTTTCATGGAGTACACCTAACCAGTCTGGTCTTCAGGCTGTTCAATAATGAATTATGCATGCGTGCAAATGTATCTCATGCTTATTGTGGACAACCTGAAAACTAGAATGGGTTGAGAATCTTTGATATAAGAGTGAGCAATCGAAGAGATGCTGGTGGTAGGTTGGGTGCTTATGAGGCTGTGTGTAGAAGGATGCAGTGTTTGCTTATCTTTTATCTGACAACATGAATTCTTTGTTTGTACTTGCTATATGGCAGCCTACCGACACACAGAATAGCATGGTGTGTAGGCTAAGGTAATGAAGGGAGATGAAAGGAATTACAATAATTGACAGGACAAAAATTAAGCATTCACATCACATACCCAAAAGGCAGGAGAGAAGAAAGGGAGGGGGGGGGAGGATAAGGAGAGAGAAGATGGTCATGAAACCTGCCCCCTTCAAATGCAGCTGTCCCAGGTGATGAATTACAGGCTAAGTCTTTGTCCCACCCCATGGCTTATCTAGTGCTTATAGACCTGTAGATATAGACCTGACTGCCGTTCTAGGAAAAGTCAGCATAACTGATAGTATCCTATTTTTTTCCACATTAAATTTTTATTAAAGTTCAAAGAATTAATACAATATATAATTCCAACACAAAGAACAGTCCTGAAACATCCAAATCAGCTTGAATATCCTGCCAGCGCTGAACCATAGCTGGAATCTTGAGCGATGTGACCAGGCGACCTGTAAGAGAGTCCACGAACCAATCTGGCAGAGGATGGGCAAATTCCAGCTTGTAGCCCAACTGAAGAAAATCCAAGACTCTTGTTGGATGTAATGTGCATCTAGGTAGAAAAAGACTTAGAGCTGGCCCTCTAACTGGAGAGGAGCATCCCTCAGCCTGGCGCCATTTTGCCTCTTCAGCAGGGGGCGCAGAACTGGAGGAGGAAGGCAGGGAATGACTGTAGCCATTATACTGTCATTGGTAGCCCTGTGAATAAATCTGCGATATGGCACTTGGATACAGTCAGGATCGCTGTGAGCCATGAAATTAGAATGACCAGAACCCTAGGAGGGTCTGGGTTTCCTATCAAGCAGAGCCTTAGGGCAACAGTCCATTCTACAATCCATGAGGTCGCCCAGACCATAACAAAAGAATAACTGCTCCTGCAAAACAGTCCAGCCAAAGTATCCTTGGAAGTGGAATCACCAGTCCGCTGCCTGAACCAAAGCATTCTGTGGGCATAGATGGAGTACTCTGACACCTTTGCCAAACCCGCATAAGGTCATACAATGCCTCTGCCATATAAACAAAAAGTTGAGGAGAGGGAACCATGCCTCACTCTCTAGGGTGCACATTTGAGAGAAACTGGTGCATGCGACAAAAGACATTGCCTAAGCAGCTTCAATGCCTGAAGCAGCTGTATGAAAGAGTGGCCACATCCACATGGCAGTCCTACATATCCTCTAACACTACACCACCCACACTGGGGAGAGAGGTGCATTTAGCCACCTGCGCCACCAAAGAAACCACCCTGGACTGAACCAGAAGTCACTGTGCCAGAGGATATCAGCATGACATAGCTCTAGCAATTTTCAGAGCACCCGCCGGAGAGTCAAAATGCTCTGAGACCAGAACGCACATATCAGGGTGCCATGGGAAGGTAGCAGACTGCAAGCACACACCACAAAGCCAGGAGGAAGAAGTGGACAGAGCTGGCTGAGTGACCAAAATGAACACCTGCAAAGATGCAGAAATAAGGTCCAGCAAAGCCCCAGACACAAATAAGTGCAGGATCATGAGAGCATTTCCAGGCCCCAAAAACCCCAGAGGGATCCACAGATCCAGCACACAGTACCTGATCTCCCACCCTGGGAAGCGCTGTACCTACAAATAAAGGGTGAGCAAGCAAGTCATCCTCATCATGATCCCCCAAACCAGGGTCAAGACAGCACAAGCACAGTGACCGGGTGAAGTGAGGACGTGTCCAAAGGAGCAATGCCACCGAGAGACGCTATGGAGGTGGATTGGGACTGCGCGGGGGAAGAACACAAAAATTTCAAAAATCAGAAGAAAGTGTCCGACTCTTTTGGCATAGAGGCACCCTTAGGTGACTAAAATTTGTGTTTCTTAGGCTACGAAGGATCCACAGCCTGGTGGACGGAATTACCAGCTGTGACGAGCCCCGAAATTCACAAAGGCTACCCTGCTTGGCTAGCTGAGCATTTGGTAACCTGCTTCAGCAGGGGAGGGGCTAAGCTGGACACTGCAGCCCCTCCCCGGCTGTGCCACGTGACACAATAATGCTCTAAATACTGTAAATTAGCATAAATCTTGCACGAATCCACGAGGAGAGCCCAAGGATTCCATCGCAGCAAGTTTCTAGGCAAAATTTGCAGTTTTGAAGAAGCAGGGAGCTTTAGAAAAAAACAAAACCCGCAAAAAATCCAAGATGACCACCGTTAAGAAATTTGCACCATAATTGCAATATTTTTCACGGTAACCCGTCAAAAGTGCGCCGGCAACATTTGCGTGCAGGAAGTATGCACGCTGCCTTTAAGCCTTTCCGTTAGTGCTGTGAGGGGGTGTGAGACAAGTCCTCGTGCTACACTGAAAACTCCAGAACAGCGAAAACGGAAAGGAGAATGCAAACCCCCCCCCCCCCCAGTGCTAACGGAAAGCCTTCAAAGCGACGGTGCACATATGTCCTGCGTGCAAATGTTACCATGGGATTGTTGGCGCACCAAAGTCTGGCGCGCTTTTGACCGTGTACCATTTTTCACATTTCCTAAACTATATAAACAACGATTTTTAGGATTCTTCAGGAGGGGAAACACAAGAGAACATCCAGCACCCCCTCAAAACCCCACATTCCAAACCTCCCCTGATGTTTCTCACAAGCTGTCAGCCTGTGTACTCACTGTGACCTGAAATCAGCTGTGCTGCAATCTGCTTTCAGCTCTCTTACAGTAGCTGGATGAGAAATTTCACTGCCAAAATGCTGGGAATGGTTCTGGAAAGCTGATCTTTGGGCTGCCAGTCAGACTCCTATGTCTGTTTACACCTCCATCCTTGCGGACGACTAGATGTGTACTAGGATGAGCGGAGGTGTGACAATGCAGCTGGCACCCTGTGAGACCCCATCGAGCTTCCTAAGAGCACCTAACAGCATGTACTCGACCCCTGATTTACAGGAGGCGAGACCACCTAGGGACAGCCCTGGCTAACAGATACCCAGTAGGATCAGTCTGTCAGCTACAGACTGAAGTCTGTGAATTCTTGAGTAGGCAGAGCTTCAAATTTGCTCCAAACACTAAATTGCACAAAAAGAGGACAAAATTATATTGAATTAAAATAATAAAAATGGGGAGAGCAGAACCACTCCTGCAGAAGGAAAGAACTGAAGGTGAAGCTAGAGAGCCCATTGAAGTGCAACAGAAGCAGAGTGACAAATCTGAGGTGGATTCTTCAGCAGTAGCAAACGGCTATAGGGAAATAATCCTACTGTCTCTAGAATGTCTCACATATTGCACTGGAGAGGCATTATACAAGGGCGAATCAAAAATTAAAAGCAATTGTAAATTATGCAATAACCGGAACAGAGCTAGCGAAATGCAATATATGTACTCATACATTATCCGTTGAGATAGTTCATCCATGCACAGTGCAACATTCGGCCTTTTGTCATGTGACAGCCACAAGGTCAGAAACATGGACGCTCCATTGCAAGATTGCACCATCGAAGAACAATGTGTAATATGCTTTCTTTGAGCAGAGGGAATGAAACCTGTGGAAATTCACTATCAGACTTTGACTCAGTATGAACCATGAATCAATGAAAGGTTTATGAGTGGGTTGAAAGGTTTAAAGTGGAAAGAACAGGTGTAAGCGATGAAGGTCACTCATCAACATTGTGCACACAAGAAAACATTGACAGGGGTGGATGCCTTGATTAGAGAAGACCAACAGATAACGGTGTCTCAATTGGCTACAGATTTGGATATCAGCTATGGATCTGCATTTGCCATAATGCCTGATGACTTGGGATACAGGATAGTCTTTGCATGATAGGTTCCAAAACAGCTTACTGATCTGCACAAGCAACATTGTGTTGCAACCCAGTTCCTGAGATGATATGAAGAAAATCTGAGTATTTTGGAGAGAACAGTTACCGGCGACGAATGGAAGTGGTGTTCACCTGGCTTCGGGCGCAACCAAGAAACTTCTCTGCAGAATGCAGAAGTTAGTTGAACAATATAATAAATGTGTCACCTTGCATGGAGACTATGCGAAAAAGTGATATATTTTCTATTAAAGCTGTCAAATGTCCAGATAACCTCTTGTGTAATCCGCCTTTTACCATAAGGTAATGGCGGAATAAAATTCACAATGTAATGTAATTGTATTTTGCCTTTACTTTTTGATTTACCTTTGTAATATTCTTGGTCTTATTTACCATCCCTTTCCTAATAAATTCCTAGTACCTGTCTGTTTTTCTGGCTGCCACTGCACAGATGATTTCAGCATATTGTCTCCAATGACACCTAGATCTTTTTCTTGGGTGCTGATTCCTAAGGTGGACCCTAACATCAGGTAACTATGATTTTGATTATTTTTCTCAATGTGCTTCACTTTGCTTTGTCCACATTAAATTTCATCTGCCATTTGGATGCCCAGTCTTCCAATTTCTTAAGGTCTTCTTGCACTTTTTCATAGTCTGTATGTGTTTTAAGAACTTTGAATAGTTTTGTCATCTGTAAATTTAATTACGTCACTTATTGTTGCAATTTCCAGATCATTTATAAATATGTTGCATAGTACTGGAATCAGTTCAGATCCCTATGGCACTCCACTATTCACCCTCCTCCATTCATAAAAATGGCTATTTAACCTACCCTCTTTTCTGTCCAATAACAAATTCCTATTCCACAACAGAATATGAGGGAGGTTGATAGTAGTAGGGAAGGATATTAAGTTTTGGGTGACAGTGATGAAGAGGAAGCAGGTCATTATTAAAGTGACAGCATGGGGGGGGGTAATATTGATAGGGAAAATGTTAAGGGTTTAATTGATAGTGGTGAAAGAGGCAGGTCATTAAGGTGATAGTGATTGGAAAGGATATTCAGTTTTTGGTGAAAGTGATGAAGAGGAATCAGGTAATTATTAAAGTGACAATGGTAGGGGTGATAGAGGAGGATGCTGAGGGTTTAAGTGACAGTGGTAGGAGTGGAAGGTCATTATTAAAAAGACAATAGGGTGATAATGATTGGGGAGGATATTACATTTTGGGTGACGTTGGGGGAAGCAAGTCATAATTATTAAAGTTATAGGGATTGGGCTCGTAGTGGTAAGGGAGCATGATGAAGGTTTGAGGGAGGAGGAGGCGGGTCTTTATTAAAGTGATAGTAGTGGGCTGGTAGTGATAGGGGAACATGATAAAGGTTTGAGGTAGGGGGAGGCGGGTCTTTATTAAAGTGATAGTGGTTGGGCTGGTAGTGATAGGGGAGCCTGATGAAGGTTTGAGGTAGGGGGAGGCAGGTCTTTATTAAAGTGATAGTGGTTGGGCTGCTAGTGATAGGGGAGCATGATGAAGGTTTGAGAGAGGGTAGGGGGGAGGCAGGTCTTTATTAAAGTGATAGTGGTTGGGCTGGTACTGATAGGGGAGTCTGATGAAGGTTTGAGGGAGGGTAGGGGGAGGCAGGTCTTTATTAAAGTGATAGTGGTTGGGCTGGTAGTGATAGGGGAGCATGATGAAGGTTTGAGGTAGGGGAAGGCAAGTCTTTATTAAAGTCATAATGGAGCATGATGAGGGTAGGGGGAGGCATGTCTTTTGGCTAAGATCAAGTGTAGTGTAGTATTGTGGTTGGGCTGGTAGTGAAAGGGAAGCTTGATGAAGGTTTGAGGGAGGGGGAGGCAGGTCTTTATTAAAGTGATAGTGGTTGGGCTGGTAGTGATAGGGGAGCATAATGAAGGTTTGAGGTAGGGGAAGGCAAGTCTTTATTAAAGTGATAGTGGTTGGGCTGGTAGTGATAGGGGAGCTTGATGAAGGTTTGAGAGAGGGTAGGGGGAGGCAAGTCTTTATTAAAGTGATAATGGAGCATGATGAAGGTTTGAGAGAGGGCAGGGGGAGGCATGTCTTTATTAAAGTGATACTGGTTGGGCTGGTAGTGATAGGGGAGCATGATGAAGGTTTGAGGTAGGGAAAGGCAAGTCTTTATTAAAGTGATAATGGAGCATGATGAGGGTAGGGGGAGACATGTCTTTTGGCTAAGATCAAGTGTGGTGTAGTATTGTGGTTGGGCTGGTAGTGATAGGGGAGCATGATGAAGGTTTGAGAGAGGGTAGGGGGAGGCAGGTCTTTATTAAAGTGATAGTGGTTGGGCTGGTAGTTATAGGGAGCATGATGAAGGTTTTAGAGAGGGTAGGGGGAGGCAGGTCTTTATTAAAGTGATGGTGGTTGGGCTGGTACTGATAGGGGAGCTTGATGAAGGTTTGAGGGGGTGAGGTGGGTCTTTATTAAAGTGATAGTGGTTGGGCTGGTAGTGATAGGGGAGCCTGATGAAGGTTTGAGGGAGGGTAGGGGGAGGCAGGTCTTTATTAAAGTGATAGTGGTTGGGCTGGTACTGATAGGGGAGCATGATGAAGGTTTGAGGTAGGGGAAGGCAAGTCTTTATTAAAGTGATAATGGAGCATGATGAAGGTTTGAGAGAGGGTAGGGGGAGGCAGGTCTTTTGGCTAAGATCAAGTGTAGTGTAGTATTGTGGTTGGGCTGGTAGTGATAGGGGAGCTTGATGAAGGTTTGAGGGAGGGTAGGGGGAGGCAGGTCTTTATTAAAGTGATAGTGGTTGGGCTGCTAGTGATAGGGGAGCATGATGAAGGTTTGAGAGAGGGTAGGGGGGAGGCAGGTCTTTATTAAAGTGATAGTGGTTGGGCTGGTACTGATAGGGGAGTCTGATGAAGGTTTGAGGGAGGGTAGGGGGAGGCAGGTCTTTATTAAAGTGATAGTGGTTGGGCTGGTACTGATAGGGGAGCATGATGAAGGTTTGAGGTAGGGGAAGGCAAGTCTTTATTAAAGTGATAATGGAGCATGATGAAGGTTTGAGAGAGGGTAGGGGGAGGCAGGTCTTTTGGCTAAGATCAAGTGTAGTGTAGTATTGTGGTTGGGCTGATAGTGATAGGGGAGCTTGATGAAGGTTTGAGGGAGGGTAGGGGAGGCAGGTCTTTATTAAAGTGATAGTGGTTGGGCTTGTAGTGATAGGGGAGTATGATGAAGGTTTGAGAGAGGGAAGGGGGAGGCAGGTCTTTATTAAAGTGATAGTGGTTGGGCTGGTAGTTATAGGGAGCATGATGAAGGTTTTAGAGAGGGTAGGGGGAGGCAGGTCTTTATTAAAGTGATGGTGGTTGGGCTGGTACTGATAGGGGAGCTTGATGAAGGTTTGAGGGGGGTGAGGCGGGTCTTTATTAAAGTGATAGTGGTTGGGCTGGTAGTGATAGGGGAGCGTGATGAAGGTTTGAGGGAGGGTAGGGGGAGGCAGGTCTTTATTAAAGTGATAGTGGTTGGGCTGGTAGTGATAGGGGAGCCTGATGAAGGTTTGAGGGAGGGTAGGGGGAGGCAGGTCTTTATTAAAGTGATGGTGGTTGGGCTGGTACTGATAGGGGAGTCTGATGAAGGTTTGAGGGAGGGTAGGGGGAGGCAGGTCTTTATTAAAGTGATGGTGGTTGGGCTGGTAGTGATAGGGGAGCATGATGAAGGTTTGAGGGAGGGTAGGGGGAGGCAGGTCTTTATTAAAGTGATAGTGGTTGGGCTGGTAGTTATAGGGAGCATGATGAAGGTTTTAGAGAGGGTAGGGGAGGCAGGTCTTTATTAAAGTGATGGTGGTTGGGCTGGTACTGATAGGGGAGTCTGATGAAGGTTTGAGGGAGGGTAGGGGAAGGCAGGTCTTTATTAAAGTGATAGTGGTTGGGCTGGTAGTGATAGGGGAGCATGATGAAGGTTTGAGGTAGGGGAAGACAAGTCTTTATTAAAGTGATAATGGAGCATGATGAAGGTTTGAGAGAGGGTAGGGGGAGGCAGGTCTTTTGGCTCAGATCAAGTGTATTGTGGTTGGGCTGGTAGTGATAGGGGAGCTTGATGAAGGTTTGAGGGAGGGGGAGGCAGGTCTCTATAAATGTGATGGTAGTATGTGTGTGGCTGGTACCGAGAGGAGGATGAGGTAGGTGATGGGGGGAGGGGCACGACCGGCCTTGTCTGCAGCAATAGTTGCTGCGGCTGTTGGGCGCCTCCGGTGGCGGGAGGGGCGGGGGCGCCTCGCTCGCTCTCTCCTCAGTCGTCTCGCGCACGGGGCCTAGTGGTGCAGCCGTGGCCCAGCTCCTCCTGCAATCGCTGCTTCACACTTCCTGCCCTCCCCCTCCTTCGCTCTCTTACCCTCCCCCTGAGGGGCGCCTCTCCTGCCCCCCTGGCCGCGTCGGCGGGCCCTGCTGGCGTCTCGTGCCGCGGGTGGCGGGAGGATGGTAAGGCTGAGGCCGGGCTCGCGCCCCTGTGCAGGCGCGAGGCGCCCTTTCGCCGGCTCTTTGCACACGGGCCGGGCTCGCGCGCCGCTGCTGCTGCTGCTGCCGCTCTCGCTCTCGCTCTAGGGGCCGCCATGTTTGCCGGGCTGCGGCCCTGATCTGGGCTGGGGGGAGACAAAGGCGCGGGGGGAGGGGGCGCCCTGGGCCGTCCAGAGCAGGCCTCGGACGGCCATGGCTGCCATCTTGGAGGGGGAAGCACTGACCGCGCTCTCTGCTCTGTCTCTTTGAACAGGTTGCTGCGCGCCCACCATGGAGCCGGCGTGCGAGGTGAGCCGGCGGGGCTGCTTCGGCGACGAGGCGCCTAATGGCTGCTCCCCGCCCAGGGCCGCGGCCTCCAAAAGCCTCAGCGGCCAGGATCCCGCCTCCTGCTACATCCCGCTCCGCAGACTGCACGACTTGACCTCCAGGGTCAGCATGGACTACCAGGCCGCGCCCGACCCCCCCTCGCCCGCCCTCAAGCTCCGGCTCACGCAGCACTGCACGAACGGGCTGCTGCGCCTGGAGGCCTTCGAGGGGACAAAGAAGAGCCGCTGGGGGGACGCCATGGCCTCGGCCGAGGCCGAGGCGCTGCCATCGCCGCCTGTAAGCATGCCTTTCTCCATCTTCACTGGCTGGGGGGGGGGGGGAGGGGAGGGAAGGGGGGACCCCGAGAATCGGCTTCTTAACCTGCCCACTAAGTCCGTCTTCACGGAAAGGGAGGTGAAGGCGTGCATCGGAGTCACGAAAGAGGGGGTTAATAGAAAGATAAAGGCCAACAGTCTATTTCCTTGCCTTTTAACTTCATCCTATGCCCTCTCCTTTCAAATGCGCATTTATATCATGTAGGTATTTCATATCTCCTCTCTCCTGCCTTTCCTGCAAAGTATGCACATTGAGATCTTTAAGTCTGTCCCCTTACACCGCAATTTTAGTAGCCTTCCTCTGGACCCACTCCATCCTTTTTATATCTTTTTGAAGGTACAGCCTCCAGAATTGTACACAATATTCGAAAAGAGTTCTCACAGGGGCATCAATACCTCCTTTTTCCTACTGGCCATACCTTTCCGTATGTACCTCACTATCTTTCTAGCTTTCACCGACACATCACATACAGTCGGACCCAAGTCCCGCTCTTCTGTCATGCACATAAGTTCTTCACCCTCTAAACTGTACCGTTTGGGTTTTTGCAGTCCAAATGCATTTCTTAGCATTAAATTTTTAGCTGCCAAATTTCAGACCATTCTTCAAGCTTCGCCAGGTCTTTCTTCATGTTGTTCACACCATTCTGGGTGTCTACTCTATTGCTGATTTTGGTATCATCCACAAAGAGGCAAATCTTATCCAACAGCCCTACTGCAATATCGTTTATAAAAATGTTTAAAAGAATAGGCCCAAGAACAGAACCTTGAGGCACACCACTGGTGACATTCCTTTCCTCAGAGCGACCTCAATTGGTCACTACCCTCTGTCGCCTTCCACTCAACCAGTTCTTGACCCAGCCCATCACTTTGGGACCCATCCCAAGAGCACTCAGTTTGTTTATTAGATTCTGTGTAATGGCTTTGCTAAAATCTAAATATACCACATCTAGTGCACTCCCTCTATCCAATTCTCTGGTCACCCAGTCAAAAGAATTGATCAGATTTGTCTGACAAGACCTTCCTGTAGTGAATCCATGTTGCCTCAAGTCCTGTAATCCACAAGATTCCAGAAACTTCACAATTCTCTGATTTAAAAGCTGTTCCATTAATTTGTTTACCACGGAAGTCAGACTTACCGGCCTGTAATTCTCTACTTCTTCCATCCACTTTTGTGGAGAGGGACCACATCTGCCCTTCTCCAGTCTTCCGCTACCACTCCCTACTCTAGAAACTCATTGAAAAGGTCAATCAGCGGAGCCACCAGAACTTCCCTAAGTTCCTTCAGCATCCTCAGATGTGCACCATCCGGTTCCATCGATTTGTCTACTTTGATTTTAGCTTTAGCCTCACAAACACAACCCTCTGAAAATCGATCAAAGTCTACCACTCCTCCATCCCTATTCATGTTTGTCTTCTGTGATCCCGCTCCCGGTGCTTCAGCCTTGAATACTGAACAGAAATATTTGTTAAGCAATTCAGCCTTTTCTTTATCAGCTTCTACATATTTCTCCCATTCACCTTTGAGTCTCAGAATGCCAGTTTTGCACTTCTTCCTATCACTAATATATTTTTTTAAAAAAAGAAGTCTTGTTTCCCTGTTTTATCGTGTCAGATATTTTTTCTTCCATATGCATCTTTGCTTTCCTGACTACACAACTGCTATCTTAACTTTTACAGATATTTTTGCCTGTCTTCCTCTTTCTGTGATCTTTTGTAGTTTTTGAAAGCTAATCTCTTATTCCTTACCTTCTCAGCTACCACTTTTGAGAACCAAAGTGGCCTTCTTTTCCTCTTATTTTTACTTACTTGTCTCACAAAAAAGGTTTGTTGCTCTTACAATTACTCCTTTCAGTTTTGCCCACTGCATTTCCACTCCTAGACGTTCCCATCCCAACAAAGTTAGTTTTTTGAAAGTCTAGAACAGTGTTCTTCAACCTTTTGACACCTATGGACTGGCAGAAATAAAATAATTATTTTGTGGACCGGACCGGCAGTTGAAGAACACTGGGCTAAGTTGTGCCCCTCTCTACTCAATCTCCGCCTCAGACCCTGCCCCCAAAATAGTACTAATTGTAATACCATTTTTTCCATTCATTTTTCATATATATACACACACAATATAATTGTATTAACAACACATAATGGTTAACCACAAAATTAAAATACACAAAGCACACTGTATGCTTTTCAACATTCATTCCTATCAGAAAACAGATAACCCCATGCAAATGCAGGACCAAAAACTAAAAGTACTAATGTTTACAAACAAGCTCTGCAAGCAGTACAACCCCAGAAGAAAAGAAACAAATGTATTTCTTCCTGAACAGACAGCAGATGTAAATCAATCACTAAATAAAAAAATAAAAGCATTCCCCCTATCGCTGTTGTCTCTCTCCCTCCATGCTGTGCCTTCCTTCTGGCCTGCCCCCCGGTGTAATCTTCGGGCTAGTCCACGGTGCGATCAACGCAGTGTCTTCGGGCCGGCTCCCTGAGTTCTGCATTGCACTAAACCGTGGGCAGCGGCTCCTCGTGCGCGTCCCACACCTCATCTAGAAGCCTTCCCTCTGACATTGCGACGTCAGAGAGAAGGCTTCTAGTTCAGGCGCAAAACGCACATAAGAGCGTTTTCCCACGGCTTTGTGCACTGCAGCAATCGGAGCCGGCCCGAAGACGCCGTGTTGATTGCTCCATGGACTTGTGGCTAAAGAACACTGTCTTCTGCTTGATGGGCACAGCCCTGTGGACCGGCAGAAAATTTCTGCAGACCGGCGGTTGAAGAAAACTGATCTAGAACATTGGCTTTTGAATAAGCCCTCTCTGTACCCATCTTAATATTAAACTGTACCATGCAGTGATCACTGGATGTTAGATGATCACCCACTGTAACATCAGAAACATTTCCCCGTTTGTAAGCAGTAAGTCTAATATGTCCTCTTCCCGCGTTGGTTCTATTACCAACTGCTAAAATAAAACTTCTTGTAGAGAATCCAGGATCTCCCCTACTTCTAAAAGACCCTGCAATAGGGATACCGCAATCAACATCCGGCATGTTAAAATCACCTATTAGTAAAACTTTGCCTTTTTCAGATATATTCTGAATGTCTACTATTAAATATCTGTCCACTTCTTCCGACTGTGAAGAAGTCCTGTATATAAGAACATAAGAATTGCCGCTGCTGGGTCAGTGGTCATATGTCGGTGGAATCGATGACTCCAATATGGTATTAATCTGTTCCCATATCGATTTCCAAAAATTAAGTATTAAAGGACAGTAGAACAACAGATGATCCAATGTCCCTATTTCAAGATGACAGTGCCAGCATCTGTTAGACTTAGAGCTATTTAACTTCTGCAATCGAACTGGGGTCCAAAAAGTCCTTTGAAACAAGAAAAAACAAGTTTGTTTCATTGATGCTGATGCTGTACATCTCATTCTCTAAGACCAAATTCGTGGCCCTCGAGTAACAGAAATTTGTTGCTTAATCTCAATGCTCCAAATATCTTTTAAAGAAGTTTTTGGTTTTTTATTCATAAATTCAGATTTTAATTTATACCATTTGGCAGCCTGATGTCCTAGAAAATCAGTCTGGAAGCATAGGCAGGGCAAGCTATACTGATTTTTGAGATTTCGCCAATCAGGGAACCCTTTCTGTATGACCTGCTTCAACTGCAACCACTTATAAACTTGAGATTTTGAAATACCGAATGATTGTTGCAGTTGTGAAAAATCAAGCATTTTCTCATTAGATATCACATCCTCTAACGGTATACCTGCCTGCAACCAATGGTTCCAGAGGATCTTAGACTCGTCAATCTGAATCTTGGAGTTCCACCACAGGGACTGACATGTAGACTGTTGTATCGGCTCAGATGCTAAATTATTCATGAATTGTAAGGTTTTCCAAGTAGACAAAAGAATGCTATTGTCCTTATAAATACGTGGTAATTTAATACTCAAAACATGACACAATCTCAATAGGGACATAATTTGCCATTCTAGTTAAAGCCAATCTGGAAGATGTTCCAAAACCTCAGGAAGGATCCAGTACATGCACAATAACTGATCTCTAGAGCCGCTATTCACTAGTTTTAACCTGCCAGTTCTACTCAATTTGTAGCATTTTTAATCATTGTAAACTGCATAGAACTTCACGGTCCTGCGGTATATAAACTTCTTCTTATTATTATTACATACCCTGCCGCATGATAAAAGTTTGATGGTATCTAAAAATTTACCCCACCCGCTGCAATTGGTTTTTGTAGCAGTTTTACCCAGTCAAATAAATTTAGTGAGAATACCATTTAATTTCTTATAGAAGGACCCCTGAAAATAAACCAACAGCATACTCATTAGATAGCAAACTACAGGCAGAATCATCATTTTTACAGTTTGGACTCTCCCTCACCATGAAAGATGTAAAGGGTTCCAATGCTCACACATTTCTTTGACTCTCAGCAAGAAAGATTTTTCATTACTGTCATTGTGTCTTCCAATGTTTTCTGAATCATAATGCCTAAATATTTTATACCCTCTTCCTTCCAAAGGAATGGGAATGACTCAAATAATCCTTTTGTACAATGTACATTAAGTTGCAAAACCTCCGCTTTACTTCAATTTATTTTATATCCAGAGCAACAAAACCAGTCTGGTGCAAACCAATCATATAGCTTTGGCTAACTATTATCAACGTAGTTCACTTATCTTAAGTTAGTTCTTCTTTTGAATTTCTTTTCTTTCAGCTGTTAATTCTCCTCAGTTCAGCATTGGCAAGTTTGTAGTTTCTTGATGTATATATCCGTGGGCTGATGTGTTGCGTAGTCATCACAGTCTTTAAGGTTTACTTCAGTTGTTGCTTCTTTCAGATATTCATCTGTTGAGGAATATGAAATTGGTGTGTAGGCATTTTGGGCCCCGAAAGATATATGTGAAGAGTGGTGTTTCTTAGGTTCTCTGTAGTATTTTCCTAGATGGGTTCTCAGCTAGCTGTTTCACTCCAGTTCTCCCCATGGCTTGAATGCAGCGACAACTAGGAAAGGTTTCTTTCCTTTGGAATTTTTTGCAAATTGTTGAGTTTTGGTAATCGACCACTGGTTGTGAGTATAGATAAGTTGCCTAGGCAGATTAGATAGCCATATGGTCGTTATCTGCCTTCATTTTTCTCTTTGTTATTAATATTTTGTTATTAAACTGAGGTTTGCACTGTGCAGTTAGCAACTGCTAGATACAGTTTGGCTTTTTGAAATCTCTGAAACTTGATCATCATGGACCTAGCAATACACATAAAGTGACCTTAGTGTGTCTTTTTACATGAGTCTCATGCTCAGACCATTTTTACCTCAGCCATAAAAATAGTTTTTTTTATGGTTTGGTTTATTTTTTTGTTGCACTCATGGCTATGCACTAATGTTACCATTAGTATGTAGCCATTTTGAAAAATTACCATGTATGCACTTCATGCCACACATTTTATAGGTGATAAGGGGTCACGTAGTATATGTGCACTAACCAGTTAGCATAAGGTAATGTAGCTGCAGTAACTGTTAGTGCAGGTATACCCGCTTTCTTCCCCTGACATTCCCTGAAACAGCTTTTTTTTATTTTTTAGCAACAAAACACACACTTCTGTTTGCAACATTATGCTCTAACATTTTGTGCTTCAGGAAAAATCCAAAATGGCGTCTGTACTTAAGATGCCATAATCGAACTGGGCAGTCACCATCTTTGTGAGGTATCGTATCTCTTAAAGAATTCTTTTAATTTGTATTTTATGCTGAAGATTCACTTAGTTTTGACTCTTTAAAATATTTTAAATACATTTCTGGGGTACACTAACATATTCACCCATATGTAAGGCAACCCACTGCTAGAATACCCTTCCCATATTGCATACATTTCCAAGAGATGGGGAAGTGACTGTCGGATGTTTTTATGAAAATCATTGTTATCAGCATATAACAAAAGCTTGTGTTCCTTATTTCCTATGACAGTTGTTGCATGTTCCATGATAATACATTACTAATGATCCAATTACCATAGAAAATTGATGGCAGATAAGGCCAAATGGCCCATCCACTCTGCTCATTCGCAGCATCCACCATCTCATCTCCCAAAGACAGTGGTGTCAAACTCAATCGCATAAGGGGCTAAAATCTAAAACTGAAATCTAAAACATAGGCTAAGTCGTGGGCCAAATTTTTAATTAAGATACTTAGGGGACCTTTTAAGGTACTGCTAACAGATTTAGTGTGTGCTAAAGATTAGTTGCTAAATTTCAGACCTTTCTTCAAGCTTTGCTATGAGGGGCATTCAATAATTTTATCCAAGTATGAAAAAGTAGCAAGTGTGTTAAAACATGTCTATGCATGTTGTGACATGTCTCAAGGTTACTCATGCAAAGTTGCGGCTCAGTGAGTCCAACATTCGAAAAGACAGGATGTCAAAGAGTCCTCATGTGAATCAAGTAAGAAACTGCTAGTTTGGAGCACCATTCAGTAATAAAATTTCTCACAAAAGAAGGGAAAAAGTCAAAGGAGATCCATGAATGCAGGAGTGCAGTTTATGGAGAGTCTGCCCCATTCTACAAAATATAATTTTGGAGCAAGCAGTTTAAGTAGGGTAGAGCGTCCATTGAAAATGACCCTCACACTGGAAAGCCTATGGAAGCAACTTTCATAGAAATATCCAAGAAAGTCAATGATTTAATTTTGTTAAGACAAATTAAGGTTTCCCGAATAGCTGAAGAAATGGGCATCTCGGCAGGTACAGCCTGGAAAACAATGTATGAAAAGTTGGACATGTCCAAGGTTAGTGTAAGATGGTTTCCAAGAATGCTGATGCCATGTCAGAAGGCCACAAGGCTCCAGTGATGTCGGGAGAACTTGAAGATGCTCCGTGAAAACCAAGTGAATTTTTTTTATCATTTGGTGACTAGAGATGAGACTTGGGTCTGTCGCAGAGATTCTGTGTCTAAAATGGAGTCAATGCAGTGGAAGCACAAGTCATCCCCCACCCCAAAAAATGTTCAAGACAGAAAAACCTGCAGGCAAAGTCATGGCAACTGTCTTCTGGGATGATGGACTTTTGCTTCTAGAGTTCAAGCCACATAAGACAACCATAATTGGGGAGAGTTCCGCCAACACGATCACTTTGCGGGAGTCGGTCAAGGAGAAAAGACAAGGGAAACTCACAGTAAGCGTGCTGCTTCTTTACGATAATGCGCTGGTGTACATGTCAACAATCACAGGCTGCCATCTGAGAATGTGGGTTTCAGCAGCTAATACACAAAACAAGGAAGAATCCGTCAAGTTTGCAGTAGAAGTCAAACATCAAAACCATCGCAGAGATGTACAAGATTTAGGATCTTTATTGAAGACAATAAACCATGACTTTTCAAATAATGGTTCAGATTGGTTAGAAACCGGGACCTGACATGGTCTGTTTCAAAAAACATTTCTTCCTCAGGGTCCAGGGTGTCATTCATCGGGTATGACAAAAACCATATGGAGTATAGCGGTTAAAAATAGGTGGCGTAAGGTTCCTGTTGTGAAACGCTTTTCAGTTTTTTGAACTGTCGGCATTTCACAACAGAAGCCTCATTCCCTGATGAAGTATTGAAACGGGGCTCACGCCAGAAAAGATGGCACTGTAAATCAAGATAAGTTAAATTTCTCTTAATAGAATGAAATAAAGAGAGAAAAAAATAAAATCTCATTGTTAAAAAAGATAAGTAAGCTTAGGATAATACCCAAATGGGATCAATGAGGATTGCAGCCTGATCAAGTTATATTACCTGATTGGCAGTCTGAAGATCCCTTAAATCTGCTGTATTGTCTTTCATTTTGGTTTTAAGGTTATATGTTATTCCAAGACTTTGAGTAGCCGTTAATCAGTTACTGTGGATGACTTGTCAGTAAAATTAATGAGCAGCATAGAAGGGTATAGATGGAGGATTATACAGGTCCTGGACCTGATGGGCCGCCACGTGAGCGGACTGCTGGGTGCAATGGACCTCCGGTCTGTCCCAGCAGAGGCACTGCTTATGTTCTTATTAATTTTATCAGGACAGAATTATTTAAAACTCCACATCTCGACTTCTTTACTTCAGAATTCTACATAAAAAAGTTGCTGTTGTGTTTCTATCTTCTTTAGAGTTGCTCCCCTCCTCCAATGTTATAATGTTGATGCCATGCTTGATAATGTGCATAATTAAGCTCGTCTTCCACAGGCTGAATAAAGAGTTTTGCAAGTCTTGTGCTTGATACCTCTATACTAAGTCTTATTGGCAGTTGTTAATATTATAGTTAAGGAAAAATATTTTTTCGCTTGGGTCATTTTTCTCTTGCTCCTTTGTACTTCCAGCTCAAACATAGAAACATAACAGCAGGTATAGGCCAATTCCATTACATCTCTGTCAGACCAGTTCAGAATGAATAGGCTATTTCCCTCAACCAGTGAATGGAGACAGAGCAAAAATAGTCTCAAGAACTTCGCCCTGTAAGGGTATGGTGCAGCCTGGAATGTTCAGTATTTTTCTCCGTATCCAAGTGGATGGTGGATGGATCGTGCAGCTCCTTCTTGGTGCTTGACTGGTATCTTCTGGCCTGGTTAATTTCAGGTGGCAGTTGAGCTGGGTTTGTGCAGGTTATAATCTGAACTTTCTCAATAAGCTTGGATGACACCTAGAGTTTCTGGGTCCCTTATCCTCCAGCATGAGTGACATCTGGTGGTGCCAGTTCCCTCCTTCCAGATCCACTCCTGATCACTGAGGAGTGTGAAATAAGGCAAAAGTTTATTGGAACTTCTATGTGTGGCAGTCTTCTGAAGAACAACATATATAGTATCTACTTTTCCTGAAGTTAATTTTACTTCACCAAGGTAAATCCCTATATTTTTCTTGTTTGCTGGTGGATAAGAGGCTTCCACACCTGTAATTTGTGTGTTTGGGGTTTTTTTAATTGCCAGTAATCAAAAAGAATTATGCTGTTGCTGCCTTTCCATTGGACAGCATAGATCCAGTGCCTGCTCCTATGCAACAGAGATCAAGTGGCTTCATGCTTTTCCATCTTCTTGTGAAGAATGGATATCTCGGTTTCACAGTTCTACTTTATTCAGCTGTAGCTTCAGAGATGGCATACAGAGGTGTGACTTGCATGTGATGTTTGCATGCGTGGTATCATTGGTGCTGTCCACAGATGTTGCTTTAGACACAGCAGCTGCCTTCACATTCAGGAGCTTTGAAGTGACTGTATATGTTTGAGCCACAGACATATCTGAGCAATTGAGTTTACAGGAGTGGCCTTGGCTGCAGCCTACTCAGTTTTACATCTGATCCAGTGCCTGTAATGCAGTGGGCTGATTTCTCCAGCAATATCTATCTAATCTCGTTTACCCCAAAGAGTTCAGGTTACGATTTGCCATCATCACAGTACAAGTTTATGATATAAGTTTTTATCCTAACTTGACACATACTAGGGGTCTGATGCTAATATGCAGTTTACAATTTGACATAATTATCTTTACAGTACAAGTTTTTATCCTACCTTGATACACAGACAGTTTACAAATTAAATTTGCCATAGTTACAGTGCAAGATTTTCAATATAAGATTTTCCTAATGTGGCACATGCATGCACTGACAACAGATAGATTTTACAAGGTGCTACCAGGCATGTTCTTTGAATGTGTGTGTTGGCTATGTGTATGTCTGAGACTTAAGAGTAGAGAAGACAGGAGAGACAGTTTCAAAGAAGCCATGGCTGTATTTCAGTATATCAATATGTCTGTACTGCAGACACTGAAACAATTTCTTCCATAGAAATGCACTGGCCCTATTTCCTGTGCAATCCCCAATCCAATCTGGCCCATGTTTTGACCTCGGTATATATTTTCCCCTTGTGCCAAATTTGGTAAGAGTGGATAGCGTAGCTGGTTTTAAGAAAGGTTTGGACAATTTCCTGGTAGAAGACTGTTATTGAGAGAGACATGGGAGATGCCACTGCTTGCCCTGGATCGGTAGCATGGAATATTGCTACTCCTTGGGGTTTGACCAGGTACTGGGGACCTGGATTGGCCACTGTGAAAACGGGCTACTGAGCTTGATGGGCCATTGGTCTGACCCAGTAAGGTACCATTTTATTCAATTTTCAGAGAGTTATTTTGTTCCCAAATAGACATTCTTGGTCCCTTATACAGAGTAATGTAGTAAATGATGGCAGATAAAGACCTGTTTGGTACATTCAGTCTGCCCAACTTTTACATTCATTATTGAGGCAATGTTGAACCAACAATTCAGTTTTCCACTATAAAATGTCTTCCCCTCCCCCCTGAGATATGCAAGACCTGTACTCAGACAATATGAATATACAGCACCACTGAAACATACCTACTTCTCCAGAACACTGGCTGTCTGCATGGGTACGTTTTGGGTCATCTTCAACTGTTGTCTGCATAGCTTTACCTATCACAACACCATATTAATGTAGCACATAATAGATAAGTTAATTTAGTCTGCCCAACAAAGTAACAGGACCTGCTTATGTTGGAACAATGGTCAAGTACTTGGCAGCTAAACTTTAATGCCAAAAAATGTAAAGTAATGCACCTTGGGAGCAGAAACCCATGCAGAACATACACCTTGAACGGTGAAATCTTGGCAAGAACCACTGCAAAAAGGGACTTGGGAGTTCTCATCCGGGAAGATATGAAAGCTGCCAACCAGGTAAAGAAAGCTTCAGCAAAGGCAAGACAAAAGCTGGGTTGCATCAGAAGGAGCTTTATCAGCCGTAAGCCTGAAGTTATACTACCATTGTACAGATCCATGGTGAGACCTCACCTGGAGTACTGTGACCACTTTTGGAGGCCACATTATCAAAAGGATGTGAAGAGAATGGAATCGATCCAGAGAATGGCCACTAGGATGGTCTCGGGACTTAAGGACATCCCATATGAAGAATGTCTGACCAGATTGCGCTTATATTCTCTCGAGGAGCGCAGAGAAAGGGGGGACATGATAGAGACATTCAAATACATCACGGGTCGCATTGAAGTGGAGGAAGATATATTTTTTCTTAGGGTCCCACTGCAACAAGAGGGCATCCGCTAAAACTTAAGGGGGGAAAATTTCATGGTGACACCAGGAAGTACTTCTTCACCCAGCGAGCGATTGATCGATGGAATAAACTTCCACGCCAGGTGGTCGAGGCTAGTAGCGTGCTCGACTTCAAAAATCGATGGGACAAACAGGTGGGGGTGCTACAGGGTTATGCATAAAAGATGGGTAATACAGGGAGGGAGGGGTCCTTGAGTGGGCAGACTTGTTGGGCCGCCGGCCCTCTTCTGCCGTCATACTCTGTTTCTATGTAGTAAACTCATAATGATACTACATATGCATACTGAACCTTGATTGTCCTTGCCACTTTCAGGTCACAGACTGTGGAAGTCTGCCCAGCACTGGCCTCTCTGTTCAGCCTTGATCAGGGCATAGACTGTAGAAGCCTGTCTGGCATTGGTTTTGCTTCTCAATTGTGTTTGCCTTCTAATCATCACCAAGCTTGTTTGGTTCCATGCCTTCCATACAGGATTCCGTAGCTGCTTCTGTGATGTTAGCTCAGCAGATTTCTCTAGGATTGTGGCAATAGTTATTAGCTGCATGGCTCTGGCAGCTTTGCCTGATTTTGTTTGATTTCTTTCAGCTTCATTCTGTCTCTTGATGGTACCTCTTTCAGGGGTACTTTATATGAATCTATTCTGCTGCAACTTTCTTAATGAATGTTTCATTTGCTCACATGTTTGGTGTCTTTCCAGTCTTACATTTTATGAGGGATGGAAAACCTTTCATACGCTGAGAGATTGGAGAAACTGGGTCTCTTTTCCCTGGAGAAGTGGAGACTTAGAAGGGGATATGATAGAGACTTATAAGATCATGAAGGGCATAGAGAGAGTAGAGAGGGACAGATTCTTCAGACTTTCAAAAAATAAAAGAACAAGAGGGCATTCGGAAAAGTTGAAAGGGGACAGATTCAATACAAATGCCAGGAAGTTCTTCTTTACCCAACGTGTGGTGGACGCTTGGAATGCGCTTCCAGAGAACGTTATAGGGCAGAATACAGTACTGGGATTTAAGAGAGGATTGGACAATTTCCTGCTGGAAAAGGGAATAGAAGGGTATAAATAGAGGATTACTGTTCAGGTCCTGGACCTGTTGGGCCGCTGCGTGAGCAGATTGCTGGGCAAGATGGACCTCAGGTCTGACCCAGCATAGGCATTGCTTATGTTCTTATGTTATCTGAGGCTCAGTAGTGAGTTTCATCTCTCAGATCATCTTTTCATGTTAATCATTCAGGCAAGATGAGGCATACCCCACTTTCAAGGCCACCATCTCTAGATGGATTTGTAGAGCGATTGCCACAGCCAATGTATGCAGAGGATAACAACCGCCTATTTCGTTGAAGGTGCTCGTGCAGTTCCACCCCCCAAAAAATAGGAAACGTTACAACTAACAGTAGAAACCTTTTCAATCTGGTCAATGACCTCTACAACCTCAAGACACTCACCGATACCCAGGAGGAACCCACTTTAACAGCTAGCACCCTAGCAGACTTCTTCAATTCCAAGATACAAAAATTAAGATCGTCAATAACTGCCCCCGCCAATCTCCACGGGCACTTTCCAATCCTACATGACACAAAAATATCCAACTCTGACCTAGGGTCCAGAACTGACCTAAGTTGGAACTATTTCAAAACCATAGACTGGCGATCCTTCAACATACACTACAACAAATATAATAACTCCTACTGCAAACTGGACACCTGCCCCCCAAATGTCATGAAATCTGCTCCTATCCACTTCAAAGTCAACATGCTGGCACGGGTCAACGCTTTACTAGCCGCAGGAAATTTCCCAGCAGAGCAAGGCCACATCCTGATAACTCCAATCATAAAAAATTCAAAAGAACCTCCCAACATCCCGTCTAATTACAGACCTATCGCCAGCATCCCGCTAGTCACCAAAATAACAGAAGGGGCGGTAAATGCAGAACTCACCACATATCTGGACAAATTCAACATCTTACACTGCAACCAATCGGGCTTTCGCTCTGGCCATAGCACCAAAACCATCATAGCCTCTCTACTTGACCACTTGCACTCACTCTTCAGCCAGGGTTCCAGCGCCCTGATCTTGCAACTTGACCTAAGCAGTGCCTTCGACCTAGTCGACCACACTATTCTCCTAGACTGCCTTGCACACATCGGCATCTCCGGCCAGGTTCTCAACTGGTTCCAAGGGTTCCTTGGAAATAGATCATACAAGGTGATCAAGAATGACTCTCTCTCCCACAGCTGGGCCAATTCCTGTGGAGTTCCCCAGGGCTCACCCCTATCCCCCACCCTGTTCAAAGTCTATCTCGTCTCCCTGGGAAACCTCCTACACAGCTTCAATCTTAAATTCTTCATTTATGCAGATGACATCACGATAATCATCCCACTAACCAGTTTCACTCTAGAGCTACTCAACTCACTATCAAACTTACTCAGGCAGATAGAACTCTGGATGCTATCCTATAGATTAAAACTAAACTCTGACAAAACCAAATTCTTCCTGGCCACCCCCACCAGGAAGACAAAATCAAAGACACCTCAATCCAAGTGAATGGATCGGACTTCCCTCTAGAACAAACCCTAAAAATGCTGGGAGTCACCCTAGACAAACACTTATCCCTTGAGAAACATACTGATCTTACCGTTAGGAAAAGCTCCTCGGTGCTCTGGAAACTCCGCACCATAAAAAAATACTTCGATGACAACTCTTTCCGCCTATTAGTACAATCCTCCATTCTCAGCATCCTGGATTATTGCAACATCATCTATCTAGGCCCCACGAAGAAAACCACTAGGAGACTAAAACTAATTCAGAACACCGCCGTCCGCCTTATATTTGGCTTAAACAAACGGGAACACATCACCCCTTTCTACCATAAACTGCACTGGCTGCCATTTGAATCCAGAGTCCTATTCAAATTTGCATGCCTCTGCTACAAAACTGTATTTGGTCTATCTACAAGCTACCTCAACCCTCACTTCAAGCTAAATCACAACAATACGAACTCTCGCAGAATTCATCTGTTTGCCTTCCCCCCCTAAAATTGTGTCACCTCAAAAGGTTCCTCGATAAAACCTTCTCCTTCCAGGCAGCCAAACTAAACTCATGGCTTGCCCAAATTGTACTTGACGCCCCCTCCTACCTTGACTTCAGAAAAAAACTCAAAACTCACTTATTCCACGAACAGAACCCCTAACACACCCTCACCTCCTTAATACCCCTCAATCCACCTGAACCTCCACCGTCCCCTCTTATTGTGCCCACCAAACCAATTTAACTGTCAACGACCGGTTTTTCATGTAAATAAACTTTTTTACCTTACTATTGTACACTTATAGTATTGTAATTCCAATGCTTTTTTTCACTGTTTGTAATCTTAATTAATTGCTGTGAACCGCCTAGAACTCTCTGGGAATGGCGGTATACAAAAATAAAGTTATTATTATTATTATTAAAGGTAAAAAAAATTAATCGGATAAGAAACATAATCCAGTCTGCCCATCTGCAGAATGAGGGAATTTATTTGCAGCTACATGGAGATATCCACTCCCCCTTTATCCCAAGCATATCTAACCTGGTTATTGTATTCAAGAGCCTGGACTGGGGACCATGTACTAGGGCTCCTGTGGTAGCCCTACAATCATAGGCCCTGATTCTGCCCACCTGCTTGTCACTCTTAGTGAAAATGACTCCCTCTTCTTGGACTGGTGAGCCATAAACACTTCTTTCACAGCATCACCAATAAGCTTTGAGACCAGAAGACACTACTTGGGGATTGAATTGGGACCTGCATGCAGTGCTTGGCACCTAAGCCATTGGTATGGCAAGCAATAGTTTTCCTATTTTCTGTTTCTTCTAATTAATCTTATTGGCTGGAGTGGGTTGTTGTTGGTTTTTTCCTTACTGAAACTTTCGTGGAGCTTCTGCAGAGAATAGTATGTTGATCATCTTCTGTCTATGTAGTATTTCTCAACAGTTCCTCACTTAGCCATTCTAGTATTATGGCAGTAGGTCTGATAGGGAAATCCAAGGAAGCAGCAGGACAAAAAGAACTATGGCTATCTTTTGTGTTTTTACGGCCTGGGCAAGGCTGTCCGCTCTATATGTAGAAGCTGATGATAATGTTAATGGATGTTTGACCAATAGGTACTAATTTCCTAAATGGTAAAGAAAACCTTTTTTGGTGTTGTCTGGTGAATTCTGGCTTGTTGCACTGTTGGGATGCTGCTGGATGATCCTGCATCCCATTCTATGAACAGGTGAAGGTGTTTTGCTTTTATTTCTGTTAACTGTGAATCATAACGCTTGGTTTAAAACAAGGTACAACAAGCCCTGAGATTACATTGGAAAGGATTGCCTGGGGGATTATTGTGCAATTATCTGTTAATATGAGTTGAAGGAAAAGCCCAGTTAACCAAGATGGTGAGAACATTTTCAGATGGAATGGATAAGTCGGTATAAGTGGATGAGACGTGCATTTCAGTACACATAACAGTTTTCTTTTCGAGTGACACATAATCTGTTGTCAAATTTTTCATCATGTATACAGCAGTTCACTGATTCCCATTGTTGTCTTGTCTAGCCAAAGCGTCGATCTCGAAAGAAGCCTGCTCCAGTGAAACATGAAGTTGGGGATCTAGTTTGGGCAAAGTTCAGCAGACGTCCATGGTGGCCCTCCAGAATTTGTTACGATCCTATACTGGACACGCACTCAAAAATGAAAGGTAAATTTTATATATTGGTACTTTAGGGAAGGTAAATTTAGTATTTGTTAAGGATTCTTAATCCTCATAGCCTTCAAATCCTATTGCTTACCATAACGGATGAAGTTTCTCAAGCATTTTAAAAGGAGATGTAAATAAAGGGTTTGACCTACTAGTCCTTGCCTTTTACTTATTTATTTGCTGTTCACATATCCCTCTTATGGCAGCAGCTAACAAAAGCCTGTAAAATTACTATTGGTTTCATCCTGGAGAGGCAAATATTATGGCCTCCTTTTTAAAGGTGGACGTTTCCTATTATATAAGGCTTGTGTTGTGGGGGAAAAAATGTATTATGCAGAATTGGATTCATGATCATCACTCTTTTTGGCAGTGGCATAATGCGCTCTGTACTTTGATGCTGTGAGAGATGTGGTACGTGCCTTAATTCTAAATGAAAAAAATAATTCAGGTCTGTATGGGAACCATATATACAAATTCTTTATGTGCTCGTACCTACTGTGGCATAGCCCTATCCACCCAGAAGCAATGTGAATTCAAGACCACCAATGCTCCTCTGAATGTTCCTATCAAGTTCGGCCCTGCCTTAAAACAACTTACCCATAGAGTGGAGGCTCCTTCATTGCAGGGAATGATGGCTTACTGTCAGCCCTGACTGATGGATACTCAATCTTTCACCTCAGCTACAGACTCAGCTTTGCTCATCAACTTCCATACTCCACTCTTGTTTCCACATTCCTCAGACTAGGACATCACAGTACTCAACACCTTGCTGCACAATGGAATGGTGATAGAACGTTGCCTGGGCCTACAGCATATGCCAGTGGTTCCCAACCCTCTCCTGGAGGACCATCAGGCCAGTTGGGTTTTCAGGATAGCCCTAATGAATATGCATGGAGCTGATTTGCATGCCTGGCACCTCCATTATAAGCAGATCTCTCTCATGCATATTCATTAGGGCTATCCTGAAAACCTGACTGGCCTGGTGGTCCTCCAGGAGAGGGTTGGGAACCACTGGCATATGGCGTTTTACTCTTGAGTTCTTGTTTGCATATTTATTTATTTTTATTTTGAAGGCATTCACTCAAGGCAGTGTGAAACAAGTATAAGTCAAATATAAGCGAGAAAGAATTACAGCAGTAAAACCATTCAAATAATACAAAGGATAGCAAAGTATACTACATTACAATGACAACACAATACTCAATAAAACATTTTAATAGATAGCATAGGGCAGTGTTCTTGAACTGCCGGTCCGCAGAAATTTTCTACCGGTCCACAGGACTGGCACCTCCATCGGACCCAAGAGATTGTTCCGTAGTCACTGGTCCTCGGTACAATCAATGCGGCATTTTCGGGCCAGCTCCCTGAGTGCTGCAGTGCACAAAGCCGTGGGAAAAGGCTCCTACCCGCGGCCTGCGCCTGAACCAGAAGCCTTCTCTTTGACGTCGCAACGTCAGAGGGAAGGCTTCCAGATGAGATGCGGGATGCACACAAGGAGCCACTTCTTACAGCTTTGTGCAATGCAGCACTTAGGGAGCCAGCCCGAAGACCCTGTGTTGATCGCACTGTGGACTGGCCTGAAGCTAACACTGGGGGGCAGGCCAGAAGGCAAGGTACATGGAGGGAGATAGATGACAACTTTAGGGGAAATGCTTTTTTTTTATTTAGTGATTTTTACCCTAATTGTCTGTCCTAACTGTTCAGGAAGAAATACGTTTGTTTGCTTGCAGAGTCGTGCATCTTAGGGTTTGTTTGTGAATATTAGTACTTTTAGTTTTTGGTCCTGCATTTGCAAGGGTTTGTTTGTGAATATTAGTACTTTTAGTTTTTGGTCCTGCATTTGCATGGGGTTATCTGTTTTCTGGTAGGAATGAATGTTGAAAAGCATACAATGTGGGCAGTGACATGAGGTTCAACGTGGATAAGTGTAAGGTAATGCATGTTGGTATCAAAAATCCCACACACGAATACAAGATGTCTGGGGCAGTACTAGGAGAGACCTCCCAGGAAAGAGACCTGGGAGTACTGGTTGACAAGTCAATGAGGCCATCTGCACAATGCGCAGCATCAGCGGAAAGGGCGAACAGAATGCTAGGAATGATTAAGAAGAGGATCACGAACAGATCAGAGAGGGTTATCATGCCGCTGTACCGGGCTATGGTACGCCCTCACCTGGAATTCTGCGTCCAGCACTGGTCGCCATACATGAAGAAGGACATGGTACTACTCGAAAGGGTCCAGAGAAGAGCGACTAAAATGGTTAAGAAGTTGGAGGAGTTGCCTTACGGTGAGAGATTAGAAAAGCTGGGCCTCTTCTCCCTTGAAAAGAGGAGACTGAGAGGAGACATGATCGAAACATTCAAGATAATGAAGGGAGTAGACTTAGTGGATAAAGACAGGTTGTTCACCCTCTCCAAGGTAGAGAGAACCAAAGGGCACTCTCTGAAGTTAAAAGGGGATTGATTCCGTACGAACGTAAGGAAATTCTTCTTCACCCAAAGAGTGGTAGAGAATTGGAATGCTCTCCCGGAGTGTGTTATAAGGGAAAACACGCTCCAGGGATTCAAGACAAGGTTGGACAAGTTCTTGCTGAACCAGAACGAACGCAGGTAGGGCTGGTCTAGGTTAGGGCACAGGTCTTCGACCTGGGGGCCGCCACATGAGGGGACTGCTGGGCACGATGGACCACTGGTCTGACCCAGCAGTGGCAATTCTTATGTTCTTATGTTAATGTTGTGGTTAATCATTATGTGTTGTTAATATGATTATATTGTGTATGTGTATATGTGAAACATGTACTATTGTACATGTAACAATTAGTACTATTTGGGGGGCGGGGTCTGGGGTGGCGATGGGCATGACTTAACCCAGTGTTCTTCAACTGCCGGTCCACAAAATAATAAATTTTTTTTTCCAAATTCTTTATTCATTTTTTCATCTTTCATCAAGAATACAATATTACAACATTTAAAACTTTTACACATCACTTGAATTTCTTTATATTGTCATCATAAATACATAAATTTATTCCCTCCCCGCCCACCCTTCCCACAAATATTTCAATCAAAAATATCATATAAATATTGTATTCTTATCTATTGATTAAACCTTTAATAGAACTTTATACCATCCTCCCTCCCCTCTATGTATAAATATACTGTCAGTGGAAAATGATGTCTATCATTATCCGCCGGTCCATAGGTGTCAGGTTGAAAAACACTGGCATAGGGTATAAACAAAGGTGGAACAAATAGGAAAATGAGTAAGAAAGTAAGGAGACTAATTTAAAAAAAGTTGCACATGAGGTCAGACAGATGCTTGAATATTATCTTATCTAGGGTAGTTATAGTATCTGCTTATCTCAGCTATATCGGTGCCTAAATTTCAGCAACCTTTTGAGAATTTATCGCTGTATGTAAGAGGCAATTAATTTATACAGCTGTTCATCGACAGCAGTGCCACGTGTGCATCAGCAGCTAGGTTGCATAGAGCTCCTCAGGGAGATAAGTCTAAAATGCTGGTGGAGACCATGTCTGGTCAATGGAGAAAATGGCAGCATCGGAGGAACTGAGCCCTATGGTTTGGGGAGCAAATTGTATGGCTGCTGATCTGGGGTGGGAGATGGTAGGGGGATATTGATGAGTGATAGAAGAAAGGAGGAAACCTGGAGGATTAAAGACTTCAAGAGGGCACAGGGTTACAAGCAACAGTTGCACAAATGATTCTTCCATTATATAATAGAAGTCCAAGAGAGAGAGAGAGAGAGACAGTGGGTCCTCTTCACATACATCCCAACCATTCATATGACAGTGTGGCATCGAGAAATGGTGGTATGAATGAACTTCCTAGCAGTCCACTCACGCGGCAGCCTCCAGGTCAAAGACCAGTGCTCTAAATGAGTCCAGCCTCATCTGTGTACATTCCAGTTTAGCAGGAACTTGTCCAACTTTGTCTTGAATCCCCGGAGGGTGTTTTCCCCTATAACAGACTCCGGAAGAGCGTTCCAGTTTTCTATCACTCTCTGGGTGAAGAAGAACTTCCTTATGTTTGTACGGAATTTATCCCCTTTCAACTTTAGAGAGTGCCCACTCATTTTCCCTCCCTACCTTAGAATGACATGAAGATGGTTTCCCGCGGGGACGGGAAAAGTGATGAATTTTGTCACCGTGTCATTCTCTAATTGTAAGCTCTTTTGAGCAAGGACTGTTTTCTTACTGTCTGTCTTTATCTGCTAAGAATATTTTCTTCAGTATTTTAAATGTTTCGATCATGTCCCCTCTCAGTCTCCTCTTTTCAAGGGAGGAGAGGCCCAGTTTCTTAAATCTCTCACTGTACGGCAACTCCTCCAGCCCCTTAACCAGTTGTTTAGACACAGTAGGACTTTCAGGAAGGGTCTGGAACTGGTTTCAAGGTGTGTTTGTTGTTGTTTTTTTTGTTTTGTTTTTTTAAGAAAAGATCTTATCAAGTGATTTGTGATAGTAACTATTCTCATTCATAGAGCAATCTATCTGGTGTGCCCCAAGGTTTTCCACTATCGCCTTCCTTATTAAACATCTACATTTCCCTGTTATGACATTTATTACAGATGTAAAATAAATATAAAATTTTATATATATGCAGATGACATTTATATTTTAATCCCTCTAAATAATTTTACCACTGAAATTTTAAACCAGATATCTTCTAATATGACTCAGATAGAACAGTGGACAATTAATTTCAAACTGAAACTCAATACGGTAAAGACCAAACTTTTCTTGGCTAGTCCCAATGACAAAATAACAAATTCATTGCATCATCTTAATGGTCATGACTACCCGATTATTAAATCTATCAAAATTCTAGACTGACATTTAACACTAGCAGAACACACGAACTTAGTGGTACAAAAAATGCTTTTTTACATTGTGGAAATTAAGAACTATAAAAAAATATTTTGATCCATTATCCTTCAGACAATTGGTGCAGGCCTTAGTTTTATCTATTTTAGACTATTATAACATCTATTTAGGAGCACCCAAAAAAATTATAAGGAAATTAAGGATAATTTAGAATACCGCTGTTCGATTGATTTTTGGTTTAAAAAAGAATGACCATATTAGTGCATATTATCGTTTACTTAATTGACTGCCTTTGGAGGCAAGAGTATTATTCAAATTTTCCTGTATCTGCTTTAAGCTGATATTGGGATTGTCTCCATCTTACCTTTTTCCTCATTTGTGTTGCATAGACCATCAAGAGAAACTAGAAACTTCTACTTATTTGCTTATCCAAAAATTAATGGGTGTAAGATATAAGACCTTCTTAGATAGGACCCTAGCATTTCAAGCTGGTAGGCAACAATCTTGGTTAGGTAAATGTATTCAGCAAGCTATGTTATCCTATTGCTATTTTCGGAAATTAATTAAGACCACTTTGTTCGATAAGTTTATTACTTAGTGAGTTTTATTATTGAAATTCTATTTTTTAAATGTATTTTTTACTGTATTGTATTTCGCTGATTATCCAGCTCTTTTTAGTGTAAACCGCCTAGAACTTTGGTTATGGCGGTATAAAAGAATAGAGTTATTATTAACAAACCAAATGATAAATAATCATCGTCAGTTTTACAAAGTAAAGAACCCTACTATTTCACAGCCATCCCTAATCACAATTGCATGACAATACTATGATCGCTTCTGTACCAGAGACCTGGACACTTATGGGCCCTGGAGATCATTATCTCAAGAACCCCCCTCCCCCTTCCCTGCTGAACACACCCAAGGCAGAAAATAAGCAGAAAAAGAAAGAGAGAAAAAAAAATCCCACAGAAGGGGGAGGAGGAGAAGGACCAGATGACCAGCAAAAACTACCTTCCCATCCCAGGGTCCCCAAGAGCAAAACATCCATTTAGAGCTCAAAGTATTAAGAATCCAGCTATGAGCTCTAGGAGGCAAAGCGTATACATAAGGTCCCCAAACTTGAAGGAAAAATTTTGTTTGTCGAAAAGAACCTTGCATCTGACCCCTCTCGAGGAGTATAAGAGCATGTAAACTTTTCCTTTCTGCCCAATAGGACAGGAAATAGGCCGAAGTCCACTCTCCCAGAATGACTTTTTTAGCCAGTAGACCAGCCATCCTAATGAAAAGCCTCCCACATCTTGCTGGCAATCAGAAGGCCTCGTATTTATCCAAAAGAAAGCCGATTGGGGTGAAGGAAATAGTGTCCCACCAAATGTTCCAAATATTGAAAATCCTAATCACTGGGCAACTCCAAAAACATGAAAAAAAGATTTAGGGTCACTGACATTTTTCACATTGTGGAGAATCCCGCCAGTCTCGATTTATACAATTGAACATGCGTAAAATATGCCTGATGCAGAACCTGAAACTGACGTTCCCATATTTCAGCAGATACAGAGAGATTAGGAATAATAATAATAATTCTATTTCTTATATACCTCCCAACCAGAAGATCCGGGCGGTTCACAGCAAGAGAACTGAGGCATATCAGCGAAGATGCAAGATACAGTAGGAATTGGTAGAATTCAATGCTATACAATACAATACAATAAAATACAACATGATACAAAGCAAAATAATAAAGCCGCCTACATCTAAATCTTGGGGCCCTAAACCTAACTCAGGTGCCCATCTTGCGCACAAGAACTCCCACGATCTACCTGAAGTAATAATGTATAGCGCCTTATGCAATAAAGACAGAACCATCTCCATTAACTGTGTAAAAAAGTCCCTAAGCTTACTACCCAGTCTAAACTGAAGACCCTTCATGTCCAATGAATGCACATAATGTTGTAATTGTAAATAGGCAAAATGGTCAGTGGCCAAGATCCCCTATCTCTGTTGAAACTCCCCCCATGGTTGCATAGTACCATTGACCCAAAGTATGAGCCAATAATTTTATACCTAATTGGGCCCATCTTTGAAAAGGCAAACATTCTTGACCCGGCAAAAACTGGAGGTTCTGCTGAATAGGAAGTTGATCGGAGACTCCAGGCGTCCCACCAAGTATCTCTAAGGGAGCCCAGTAAGAGAGAAGAGCATAAAGGGGCAGGAAGTGAAGCCCTAGGAACATGAAGGTAAAGAGTACAGTTTTTAAGGGTGATACAAGGCCAGTTCGTAATCAAAGTAGGTATAGGTCTTAATCCAGTCTCCAAGATATCAAAGGAGACAAGCTTGATTATACTTCTGCATATCAGGAACACCCGCCCCACCCTGAGAGCAAGGCCTCAGTAGATAACAAAAAGCCACAGAAGGCTTCTTGCCTCCCCAGAGAAATTTAGACGGCAATCTATATAACTCTCGCAGATCTTTCTGTAATAAACGAATTGGCAAGAGTTGCAAAACATAGAGCCATTTTGGAAAAATTACCATGTTAAATAGCTGAATTCTGCCATGTAAAGATAAGGGAAAAAATTTCCAGCCATCCAAGTGTTGACGCATGTAATCTAACAATAACCGCAAGTTGAGGTCCTTAAGAGATATGTTAGAGGGAGTTAAGTGAATACCTAAATAGTGAAGAGTCTGCCCACCGCAATGGGAACCGGCCCATCCAACCATAGCGTACCTGTAGGGGTGATTCCTGCCTCACACTTAAGGTTAGGCCTCACTTATGTCGAGCAAGCCTGAACCATCTTTCCTGCATGAACCATCATGCTGCCTGATGCATTCTAGATGTGTTTACAAGAACTGTGTGTTTCCAGTCAAGGACATCTGCCTATTCATATATGCCCAGCTCCTGTGAACCTGGAGGAGTTATGAACTATGTTATGATCTGTGTTCTGTGCTTATCTATGGCGCTGTCCAAGGCCCCTTCACAAGAAAAGACTATTCATTCTTGCTGTTCTGCTTGGCTTGGTCCTGGAGGGTCATCTGACATGACCTAAGAAAAAAGGTGTTTGCGAGGATTTAGACTGTTGGATGTGAGGGAGCTCGGATCTAAACTTGGGTTTCTCTGTTCACTATACCGTAACAATAAGAACTGATAAGTTACCTCTTGTGACCTGCTCTCGGACGATAGTGAAGACACAGAACTGTCTTTGAAACAGATCTGGTTTCCATCACAAAAGGAACTCTAGCTAATATATATTACAGCTTTTCCAGTGACAAACGGACTTTTCTGACCAGAAGTTCTATCTTCTGCTACACCGAGGAAACAGAAGAATTCCATCTCCCGGATCTGCTGAGGCATAATCTAAAGGGTGAGAAAAGGAATTATCACTTCTTTCAGCTGGGCTAGATAGAATTGTATTGGTTATGGATAGGACTGTTAGGTCCCCTTGGTGATAAGCTATAATAGATTGCTGCTATTATCAGGACTTAGTATTGTAAGGCATTATACCTTGTGTGTAAGAATTAGTCATATTTACTAATTTACTTAGTGATTACTGTGTAATAATTGTGTGCTGAAATATATATGTATGTATTTAGATATATTGTAAACAATAATCAGTTACTATTTACTGCTGGCTTGTGAATTATATTTTATAGCAATAATAAAATATTTCATATAGCTTTGGTCTCTGTATTCATATAAGTTGGCAAAAATCCGAATCCTTGGGTGCAGTTATGGGATATCCTAGAAATGAGATTTGCATGTGACTTGTTTATGTTGCACTAATTAGTTATACCCATAAATCTGCCTAAACACCTCCGAAGAGGTAGTGAGCGCCAGGGACTTATCCAAATTCAACTTAAATCCTGAGAAATCCCCATATTCCACCATAAGAACATAAGAATTGCCGCTGCTGGGTCAGACCAATGGTCCATCTTGCCCAACAGTCTGCTCACGTGGCGGCTCTTAGGTCAAAGACCAGTGCTCTAAATTAGTCCAGTTTAGCAGGAACTTGTCCATCTTTGTCTTGAATCCCTGGAGGGTGTTTCCCCATAACAGACTCCGGAAGAGCGTTCCAGTTGTGAAGAAGAACTTCCTTACATTTGTACGGAATCTATCCCCTTTCAATTTTACAGAGTGCCCTCTCGTTCTGCCTACCTTGGAGAGGGTGAACAATCTGTCTTTACCTACTAAGTCTATTCCCTTCAGTATCTTGAATGTTTTGATCATGTCTCCTCTCAGTCTCCTCTTTTCAAGGGAGGAGAGGCCCAGTTTCTCCAATCTCTCACTGTACAGCAACTCCTCCAGCCCTTTAACCATCACCATTAACAAAGTCCATAGGGAGGTTTCCAGATTAGTAAGATGCACTAACTGGTCATCTGCAAAGGCTGATACTTGAATTCCTGCCTGCCAAAGTATGCTCCACTAATATCAGAAGTCTGCAGAATATCCCATATCAAAGGATCTAAAGTTAAAATGAACAAAAGAGATGATAGGGGACAACCCTGACGATTATTCTTCTTAATCTCTAAAGGCTGAGAGAGCACCCCATTTACCCAGATAGATGCCAAAGGAGAGAAAAAAGTGCTTGTATAGCAGCCAAATAAAAAACCCAAAACTATAATGCCTTAAGACTACAAATAAAAAGGTCCAAGGGACCTGGTCAAATGCTTTTTCTGCATCGAAACTGACCAGGAGGGATGGTAAGCGGTGATTGGCAACATGTTCCAGAGGCCGTGGAGGTTATGGGCCACTTTCCGAACCCTTCCAAATCCTACCTGTGGATCTGCTATGAGGTCAGGAAGGACATGTGCCATACAGTTAGCCAGACTTTTTGTGAACAATTTTGCCTCGGTATTTAGAAGCGAGGTCGGATGATAAAGAGTCCAGCAGATTTGGATTTCGACCTGGCTTTAATAATTCCACTATATGAGCATCCCTCAATGAAGATGGTAGAGATCCCCTCTGAACATAGGCATTGAAGGCGGAGGCTGAAACAGGTGTTATTTTGACATGTAATTTATAAAATTCAGAATGAAACCCATGGGGTCCCGGAGCTTTCCACAGTTTACTAAATTGAATTACCAGCGAAACCTCATCTGTCGATAATGGAGTCATTCAGCATTAGTCATTGGAAGTCCGGGATCTGAAGAATCAGAATATTTTCCAGAAAGGTTTCACTCATCATCTCAGATGTATTGGGAGGGTCATACAGGTTTTGATAGAACTTCAGGAACACCTCTGCTACCTCCTTATCTGTACGTACCAAGGTGTCATCTTCGCGAGCACCTTCAACACCCTAGTTGGCCCCTCCGAACTCAGCACAAAATTAGCTAAAAGCTTCCTACCCTTGTTACCATGTAGATAGAATTGGTGTTTTGAAATACTGAAGAGACCGCACTGTGTGATTGTGAATTAACTCATTCAGGGAGGCCTGTGAAGCCAAAAGAGCTGTCTTCCACTGAACTGTAGGGTGGCAAGTATACCAGATCCTATCTGCTTTTACCTGTTTCTCCAACCGAAGAATTTTGCGATCCCAAACTTTTTCCAGAAACTGATAGGCAGTTATTTCCCCACATAATACCGCCTTCGCAGCGTCCCAATACTGTACAGGATCATCTAAGTGAATCTCATTATTATAATGAAAATCTTGCCATTTTCCGAGCAAGTGGTCCAAAAAACCAGAATCTTTATAGAGCTCCAAGGGGAATTTCCACCTGTGAAGTCCATCACCCACCACACCCAAATCCAAGGTGCACCAGATAATGTGATCCAAGACGCAATAGGGTCCTATCCCTGCCAGTCATGTTTGAGAAAATAAGCTTTTAGAGAGTAGCCAGTAATCAATTCTAGATTGAGATCCATGGGCTCTGGAAAGATGGGTGTAATCCCTCTCCCCAGGGTGCAAAATTCACCAAACTTCTAAAGAGCAAAGGTGGGGAATGCCTCTGGTTCTGTCTGTGCGATCCTGTGGTCGAGGATTAAAATTATCCATGCTTGGGTCAGGAACCAGATTGAAATCCCCATCATCACCAGAGATATCCCAGAAAAACGATCCAAGGCTTGGAATACAGCCATGTAGAAGGACCTCTCATACACATTTGGGGCGTAAATGTTGCAGAGTAATAAGAGATTGTCTATTCAGATCCACATGGGCCAAAACAAAACGACCTGAGGGGTCTGCCCAAATATCCCTCATTTTCGCATCCAAAATCTTCCTAATTAGAATCAATACTCCAGCCTTCTGTTGTACCGCTTTTGCTCCTATCACCTTACCCACTAACCAACACTTAAATTTTTCATGCTTAACAGAGGTCGGGTGCGTTTCTTGCAGAAAAGGCTAGATCCACCTTTTGACGGTTCAAAGTCACCCCATTAACATTCCAAGAAATTAATTTAACCATTAGTCTACCTCTAGAGTATAAATGGATAAAGCTAGCCATATAGTAGTAGTTATTAGGAGGGACCGCCCAGCCCACAGTCCCACCCAAATGAGAATTGTCCAGATATGCACAAAATAAGGATACAAAACTTCTTGTAACCTCTGTAGACCTGGAGTTAGATCCTTCTGGCCCTCCCCCAGATTGAAAAACAACAGGGAAAGGGAGAGGAGAAAGGAAAAAGTATAAAGAAAAACAAAAGGAAAGGGAACATTGATGCAAAATGAGAAGGAAAAATACTGCGAAAAATACCATCCAGCCCACCCATACCCCCTAAATAGCCCCCCCCCCATATAACCTACAAGTACACCCTTTCTTGGTCAACTGGCTAATCAGAGCTCCCTTGATGGCCGAGGATCGACACATGGTGGATAAGGTGATCCAGATAAATTAGTTGTTAATGACATTGATTTCCAAATAATGTGTTTAAAGCTAATTGCTTCTGAAATATGTAGTATCTTGGAAATTTTTAACCAGATATCCGACCAGAGCTTTTGCTATTGTCAACTAGACACTTTAATTTAAATAGCCCTTGAATTGAAGTTCAATATGCTTTCTTCATCTGCTTTCATTTTTATATTTCATATTGCTTTTTAATTCATTTGTTGTGGGGCTTTTGGGGTTTTTTTTCCCAATTTTACATAGCTTCTAATCGAAGACCATATCGAGAATATCATCTGGAGATGTTGGGAACTGCTTCAGAGAAGGCCTGGGTTTCTGGAAAATCCATTATACCCTATGAAGGAAAGCATCAGTTTGAGGACTTACCAGATCTACAGAGAAGGGGGAGACAGAAAGAAAAATTGTATAAGCACAAGGTAAATATGTGTCATTTAGTCTTGTAGAATTAAGTTAAATGAGTTAAAAAATGAATATGGCTAGTAAACAAATTAAAGTTAACATAGTAGATGACAACAGATAAAGACCTGAATGGTCCATCCAGCCCAACCTGATTCAATTTAAATTTTTTAATTTTTTCTTCTTAGCTATTTCTGGGCAAGAATCCAAATCTTTACCCGGTACTGTGCTTGGGTTCCAACTGCCAAAATCTCTGTTAAGACTTACTCTAGCCCATCTACACCCTCCCAGCCATTGAAGCCCTCCCCAGCCCATCCTCCACCAAACGACCATATACAGACACAGACCGTGCAAGTCTGCCCAGTACTAGTTGTATAATTATTTTACCAAATTATCTTTTAAAAACTGGGTTTATTAAATCTGTCTCAGATGAAGTACTAACATCCAAGCAAGAAACTGATTAAAAAAGAACTTAAAACACCAAAGGATTCTGTGCTAAATAATTAGGTCTCAGCACCCAGTGCTTAAGTCCTCGATAGGAGTACATTTGGAGTCAGGATACTGACATTTTTAGACCAATGGATTTTTATATACTTATTACCTCTAAGGAACAAAAAAAAAAGTATTTTCTGAATCTACAAACTAAATCATATTATTGTGCTCATATTGTATTGTAAAAATGCAAGTAGGCTGCTGGTTACTCTTAAAGACTTTCTGTCAAAGAATGCAATATCTGTAGGCATTATTTGATCTCTGCTTTACTTTCTGTGCTTGATTGGTTGTTGTTTTGATGATTCTCTGTTTGTTTTTCCTGTTTTTCTTTTTGCTTATAGATTCCCCAGAGATTTTTAGCTACATGGCAGGTCAGCGTCGCATATGCTGAAGATTTTCTCTCCAAGGGCAAAAACTGTAACACGTTTCTTCAGAGCTCTGGTAAACTGGACAGTGAGAGAGCTGGGCTATCTGGATCATGTCTAGATGATTTCATACTTGAATCAGGCAACTTGTCGAATGGTTGGCTGAAGTCATCACAGTTTGTCTCTGATCTGCCAGCTAATAAGGAGATAAAGCCATTTGGCAAGTTCAACCATACAAAAAGAAGGTCCAATACCAAGAAAAAAACTGGTACAAAAAGGACTAGAATGAGGCCTGAGAAGAGAGGCAAAATACTGAGGGATGAGATTAAAAGTGTGATACTCCCTAAGGACTACACATCTCATGTAGACAGCATGGCACCAGGCATTGATATCTTAGCAGATGGGATGTTATCTTTTCTAGAGAGCAGCGTCCCTGACGAAACCTTCAATGCACAGATTAGTGATACTAAAATTACATCTAATATCAGCACGTCTGCAGTTGATTTGATTTCTAGTGGCTCTGCTAAGGATAGGAACCAAAAAGCAGATGCTCCAGGGCTACTGAGAAATGATTCTATATCTAGTGCTGCTAAAGAGAGAAAATCAACCCAGTCCATAGACTCTCTGACTTCATGCATGGATGATAATGGTAGTTCCTGTACTATGGACCAAAGCTTTGAGTCTGCATGCAGTGCTCTGGAACACAGTTCATGCATAGAGATTACAGAGAATGTATTTTGCACTCAGTCAAGAGACAATGTTAGGAAATGTTCCAAATATTCCTCAAAACCTAGCAACAGAAAAATCTGCAAGAAGCTGAAGAGAGAAGCCAAACATGTTGAAAGCATTGTAGATTATGGTAGAGATGCTGTCTCTCTTGTTTCTGAAGCCAAAAGGTGTGTTACGCCTCCTGAAGATAGTACTTATTTAGACAGTCATAATCTTTCCATTACAAATAAGCACGTTTCACCCTTAAGAGCTTCATCCCCACTGATTTCTGATGAAAATTCTCCGATTACTCCAATAGATAGCGCTCTTACCAATCAAGGTCAGCAAAAAATTGTAAAACAACCCCGAATAAGAAAAACAAAATGCAGAAATAAAGAACATAAAACTGCAAAAGATATTTCTGCACGAGAAGGGAGCAGTGACACAAACTATTTGGGCACCAAAGTTTTCTCTGACCCTCCATCCAGTTCTCCCACTACAGGTGGAAAACTTGATAGTCAGAAACTGTTAGACAGCATGCATGAACAGCCTGGGGATTCAGCTGAGATTGAAACAGCAGTGGTGAAGCATGTTCTCTCAGAACTGAAAGAACTGTCATACAGGTCCATCGCTGAGGAAGCTGGAGACTGTGCAGCATCAAAGATCACAGTACCTTTACTTTTCGCTTCAGCCTCTGTGCCAATTGAACCAGATTACAAATTCAGCACCTTACTCATGATGCTGAAAGATATGCATGATAGTAAGACCAAGGAGAGGCAACTGATGACTAGTCAAAATACAGTCTCCTTCCAAAGTCCAAGTCTGGGAGGTGGTCTTAGATTCAGCTCCACAGAAGCAGTGAAATCTTTGGATCCAGTAGGCTCCACTTCCAGTTCTGAAAGAAAGGGAGAAGACAGTCCAAAATGCGCTGAAAATGAATCTTTGGGTGATAACATCACAAAGCTAAATGAAGCTGATGCTAATGGAAGATGCTCAGATACCTCAGATACTAGCATTAATGGTGCAGATTGCAGCCTGTCAAAGCAGGTAGACACTTTGTCTGCACACACACAGAAAGTTTCTTCTCAAGATGTGCAGTTGATTTTGGGGTCTTCTCCAGACCATTCACCTACTTCTACAGTTAACAATACATTGAATGTATGGTGTGGCAGTGAACATTCAGTTGATAATGCTTCTTTGGATGACACAGCAGAAGACTCTGAAACAAGAGAGGGTCTTGAGGAGGCTGAGGATTTAGTTTGTGAAGACTCTGTTTATGAAGCTGAAGTCTTAATGCAGGATGAACTTAATGAAAGTGTTACACATCTTAATTCCTCTCAGGATTTACCTGAATACACAGAGATGGATACTGATCTGAGCAGTGAAGGCTCCAATTGGGATGAAATGAATGAAATAAATCATGTGGCTCCCAAAAAGCGATGGCAGCGTTTTAACCAAAGTAATGCTGAAACTAGCAAGGAACAAGATGAAGGTAGAACAAAGGAAGAACTATTGGACAGTACCTGGGATGGATTGGATTCCAGTGACCTTTCTCCTAGGCCTTTCTCTCATTTGGAGTCAGAGAAAGAGAGCGATCAAACCAATCAGCAGTTTGAGAGTCACCTAAATGTAATTAGTCAAGCATTTGCTATATGCGATAAGCTGGAAAGTGATGCAAGGTGTGAAGATTTGGAGCACTCCAGCCACACTGCCCAGCCTGAGTGCTTAATACAAGGTAAGCAAGTTTTATCCATTTCTCTGCATTTTGCCATCTCATTGGGAAGAATAATTTTTTAAAGTTGCACCTAGAATAAGAGGCATACAGGTAAATTAAACTTGTTAGAATAGAAATAAATAGAGCTGGAGAAGAAATAGGTTTGTACTCTTAGGCTTTAAAGAATGGTGTTTAGAGCTACAGTCCTAGGTGACTTAAACCCTGGAAAAGGACTGTTTTGCCTTTTTGGTTTTCTTTCATGAAGACTGCAGTAGCTAATTAAAAACGCTTGCAAGCAGCTGTGAACAGGAGCAGAGTGGCAGAGTATCTGTTATCTTTTTATGCTATATTTCTTCTGGAGAGTTTCTTTGAATTACTTTTGCTGAGCTGGGAAAGAACTGAACATCTCTCATATTATAGAGCTGTGGTTAACGGACTGGCTGTTGTGTGGTAAACAACCTGCTGAGTCAGTAGATGCCTGGAAGAAGCCAGTTGAAAATCCTAAAGCTCTTTTTCCGTTTTTGGAAATCCCTTTGAACAGGAAGCAATGTGATATATTTTGGTTTGAGAGTTCGGGTTTATTATTTTATTTATTTATTTATTTATTTTTATTGTTATACTGTTTCCCTGAAGGAAGTGCATGTTTTGTGACTTGCTGGGTCAGCAACAGAGTAGTGCTGTGATCCATAATAAAAGCTTGGAAACTGAAGTCATTCTGACAATTGTACTTTATTGCCAAGAGGAAAAGCTTACTTACCAATGTCATCTTGTAGACCACAATAACCAGGTAAAAAGATACCCACCCGAGAGTTCCCCAAGTTATAGGGGACATGCCAAACTGGGAGCTGTGGGAGATGGCCTGGACCTTGGGTGTCACAGTGATCGACTTCAGAAAGAGTCACCTTGAGCCCACCCAGGATTTGGGGTACCTGGAAGTCCTGACTATGCCTGTGTCCCGTCAGGAGAAGCTGCAGAGGTTATCAGGGACCTTCAGGCCACTCTGGTCCCGATGGCTTGGCAGTATCTCCAGGTTCTGGGGCCCATGGTGGCATCGATTGATGTGGTTACTTGGGTCAGAACCCGCCTGCATCCACTGCAGTGAGATTTATACCAGTTAATCCAGTGGGTTGAAATGCCGCATATATCCTACATGATGCAAGGGAAACTCTGTAGTTCACCGACCCCTTATTTATTATTTATTTAAAACATTTATATCCCACATATCCTTACAATCAAACAGTTTTACATATTATATATAGGTACTTCTTTAGCACTCTCCAGACCAGTAGAGGTTAACTTTACGATTGGGTATATATCTAATCATGACCAGCAGGTGGAGACTGAAAACAAAACTTTGGGACAGTATATCCTAGCCCCTCCTCTCTATTTCCCTCAGTCTTCTTTCAGTCTCCAGCAGGTGTTGAGTGATCTGTACCCATCTCCCTTGGTAGGGCTGTTGGAATTTGTTTAGAGGTTTATTGTCCCTGTTTTTAGCCGGACGGAGCTTGGACGGACTCTGTTTGGGGGTTCGTCCGACCTCGGGGGTGTCAAACCCGGCGGGTCACGAGCGGGGTCCCTCCCCCCACTTCCTCCACCTCCCCATATTTTTTTAGAGGAGCCTCAGCAGTAAGCCTTGCCCCCTAAATCAAGCAAGGCATATTGCTTCGAGAGCCTGTGGAGTCTGTTCTGTAAAAAAAAAAAAAAAAAAAAAAAAAAATCCTGAGGTAGTGCTGGTCTGGAGGGTTGTATCCCTTTAAGAAAACTGTATTTTACTGTATTTTTTCAACTAACCGGCACTTTTTTACAGCTAGGTCGCGTATGGAGCAATGAGCACTTCTAAAGGGAAAAAGTGCTCATTGTGCTCCAGACGCGAGGCACTCGCGGCCGGCCTGTGCAAGCGGTGTTCAGGCCGGTGCGGTGGAGGAGCTCCGTCGGCAGCGGCTGCAGGCGCCCAGAGCTCCCCGCCGATGGTGCCTCGCGAGTCGGCAGGGAACGGTGGAGAAGCCCGGTCTTCTCCGTCCGCCCACGGAGGGATTCCCCGAGCCGCCGACGGTCGGGTTTTAGAGGATTCCCTCTCAGCTGATATTTTGACAGCTGATGCCGGCTTGCCTGTTTTAGCGGCTGAGACTATTCAGGTCTCTCAGCCGCTGCAGGCTATGGAGGGAGCTGTTTTGGCGGGAAAGACGCCATCTTCTCTGTCTGGCCCCTCCATTTTGTCTTCCACCTCAGGTGACCTTCCCCCTGTTTTGGCTAAGCAGGGGCAGGTTTCTGCTGGGTCCCCTGCTGTGGCAGGGAGTCCCTTGGGACCCTCGGGGGGTTTTTCCCCTGATTTTTTCTTTTCATTATGCAAAGCCTATTTTCAGGCGGCTGGGGGTCCCGGTTGCGCCCAGGGGGTCTCGGGGGGTGGGGTTTCCTCCGCGCTCCCTGCGGCTTTGCCTCTCTCGTCTGACGTGACGTCCCCTCCGCCGCCTCTCTTGTCCAAGCGTCCGCGGGTGTCGTGGGACGAGGATTTGTGGTCGGAGGAACGTGTCGGTCTGGAGGAGGACCTGGACCCTTCTGAGGAATTCCAGGACCCTCTGGAGGGGACGGAAGCTGGCGGCGGGTTGTCGGGTTTCCCGTTCTCCAGTGACGAGGCGTCCGTGGTGCGCCTTTTTCAGAGAGATGAGCTGCCTGACCTTATTCAACAGGTTTCTTCGGCTTTGCGTTTTGAGGACGCGCCGCCGGAGACTCCGCGTGTGGGGGACCCTCTGTTACGAGGGATCCGTTCCGTTTCCCGCTCTTTTCCTATGCATCAGGATATTCGGGATATTATTCTTGAGCAGTGGAAAACGCCGGAGACGCCGTTTCGGCTGGCGCGCAGCATGGCTCGCCTGTATCCCATTCCTGAAGGGGATCGGGCTACGTTAGCTTCGCCAGTCGTGGATGCGGTGGTCTCGGCTATTTCCAAGCGGCATACCGTGCCTGTTGAGGGCGGTTCTGCCTTGCGGGACTCTGAGGAGCGCAAATTGGAGACCATCCTTAAGCAAAATTTTCAAGTCTCTGCCTTTGGGGTCCAGGCGGCTATTTGTGGGGGACTGGTCGCTCGCGCCGTGTTTCGGTGGGCGGAGCGGGTCTTGGATCGAGAGTCTGACGACTGGTCTCTGGTGGATCAGGAGGTAGCGAAGATTGAGATGGCTGCCTCATTCCTCTCGGATGCTCTGTATGACTTGGTGCGGATCTCGGCTAAGTCCATGGCTTTTGGCGTGGCCGCAAGGCGTGTGTTGTGGCTGCGCGCTTGGGCGGCGGATGCTGCGTCCAAAGCTAAGCTTACTAAATTTCCCTTTCGGGGGTCGTTTTTATTTGGAGAGGACTTGGATAAGTTGATTCAGACTCTGTCGGACTCGAAAGTTCCCCGTTTGCCGGAGGACCGTGCCCGCCCGGCGTCTCGGGGTGGTGCGGCCCGGGGGCGTTTGCGGGAATTTCGCAAGTATCGCCCTGGGCGTGGGGCTGCTTCTTTCCAGTCTCCGGGGTTTTCCCGGGGTCGGTTCTTCCAGCGCATGCAGCCCTTTCGGGGGGCCCGTCGGGGGGCAGGGAACCCCTCCGCCGGTTCCCCCGCTTCCCGTCCTGCACAATGACGCCTTGCCGGCGCCCCCCTTGGTTCCGGTGGGGGCCCGGCTGCGCGACTTTTTTCCCAGATGGGCCGAGATCACGTCCGATCAGTGGGTCCTGGAGGTGGTGCGGGACGATTATGCCCTGGAGTTCGCCCGCTCTCTGCCGGATTTTTTCCTCGCTTCTCCGTGTCAGACTCCGGGGAAGACGCAGGCTTTTCGCCAGACCCTTCAGCGCTTGCTAGATCTCAGGGCAGTAGTTCCAGTGCCCCCCCCGGAGTGGGGCACGGGCAGGTACTCCATTTACTTTGTGGTGCCCAAGAAGGAGGGGACTTTTCGGCCCATCCTCGATTTGAAAGGGGTCAACAGGGCTCTCAAGGTTCCCTCTTTCCGTATGGAAACGCTGCGGTCGGTCATTCTGGCGGTTCAGCCGGGGGAGTTTCTCACTTCTCTCGATCTGACGGAGGCCTACTTGCATGTTCCTATTCGGGCCTCTCATCAGCGTTTCCTGCGCTTTGCGATCTTGGGTCGGCACTATCAGTTCTGTGCGCTTCCCTTTGGGCTGGCCACGGCTCCCCGGACGTTCACCAAGGTGATGGTGGTCGTCGCGGCAGCCTTGCGGTCGGAGGGCATCCTGGTACACCCCTACCTGGACGACTGGTTAATTCGGGCCAAGTCGTTGCAGGAAAGCTCCCGGGTTACGGCTCGGGTGGTGGAGTTTCTCCGGTCGCTGGGCTGGGTGGTCAACCTTTCCAAGAGTCGGTTGGTTCCGGCTCAGCGTCTGGAGTACCTCGGGGTGCTGTTCGACACCTCCTTGGGGAAGGTCTTCCTCCCAGAGGCCCGGGTGAGCAAATTGCAGTCTCAGATTCGCCTGCTTTTGGCGTCCCGGTGTCCTCGGGCGCGAGATTTCCTCCAGGTCCTGGGGTCGATGGCGGCGTCCCTGGACGTGGTGAGGTGGGCGCGGGCCCACATGCGTCCTCTCCAGTATGCTCTGCTCCGGAGGTGGTCTCCCCAGAGGCACGGGATGGATGTTCCGGTTCCCCTGCGAGGCTTGGCGCGCTGCAGTCTGCGTTGGTGGCTCCGGACCCCTCACCTAGTTCAGGGGGTGGGTCTGGATCTTCCGCAGTGGACGGTGCTCCTTACGGATGCGAGTCTCCTGGGTTGGGGGGCCCAGTGTCTGGGTCACTCAGCTCAGGGAACCTGGTCCACGGAGGAGGCCTCCTGGTCGATCAACGTGTTGGAGACCAGGGCGGTCCGGCTGGCGCTGTTGGCTTTCCACTCCCTTTTGTTGGGCAAGTCGGTCAGAGTCCTGTCAGACAATGCCACGGCGGTGGCTTATGTCAATCGTCAGGGGGGCACCAAGAGCACTCTGGTGGCGCAGGAGGCGGCTCGGCTCATGGTTTGGGCGGAGTCGCATCTTCTGGACCTCTCGGCCTCTCACATTGCCGGGGTAGAAAACGTTCAGGCGGACTTCCTCAGTCGTCACTTCTTGGATCCGGGAGAGTGGTGTCTCGGCGCCGAGGCGTTTCAGTTGCTAGTGCGTGCTTGGGGGCAGCCCCTGATGGATCTGATGGCTACAAGTGGCAACGCCAAAGTACCCCGCTTCTTCAGTCGTCGCAGGGACGGTCTGGCCGAGGGTCTGGATGCTCTGGTCCAACCGTGGCCAACGGAGGGGCTGTTGTATGTGTTCCCTCCTTGGCCATTAGTGGGCAGAGTACTGCTTCGCATTGTTCGCCATCCGGGGCTGGTGGTCTTGGTGGCTCCGGATTGGCCTCGTCGTCCGTGGTATGCGGATCTGGTGAGGCATCTGGTGGCGGATCCTCTTCCTCTGCCTCTCGAGTGCGATCTTCTGACGCAGGGTCCCATTCCCATGTTCGACCCGTCTCCCTTTTGTCTTACGGCTTGGCTCTTGAAAGGGGCCGCCTGAGTAAGAAGGGATATTCCGACAAGGTGATCTCTACACTTTTGGGGTCCCGGAGGCTTTCTACCTCTCGGGCTTATGTACGGGTTTGGCGTCTTTTTGAGGAATGGTGCCGAGCGCGGGGAGTGGTCTCCTTTCGCGCTTCTCTGCCTAACATTCTAGAGTTTTTGCAGGATGGCCTGGATAGGGGCCTGGCCTGGTCTTCTCTTCGGGTTCATCTGGCGGCCCTGTCGGCTTTTCGGGGGCTGGTGACAGGTCAGCGGTTGTCAGCCATTCCTGATGTGATTCGCTTTCTTAGGGCGGCCAAGTTGATCAGGCCTCCCATAAGGCCCTCGATTCCCTCTTGGGATCTCAATCTGGTTCTTTCTGTTCTAGTGCGCCCTCCTTTCGAGCCGTTGGATGGCTGTTCGTTGAAGGACCTTACGCTGAAGTCGGTCTTTTTGGTGGCCATTACTTCCGCTAGACGGGTGTCTGAGCTACAGGCTTTCTCTTGTAGGGCTCCCTTCCTGGAGTTTTCGAAGGAGCGGGTTGTTTTGCGGCCTGTTCCTTCCTTTCTGCCGAAGGTAGTTTCTCCTTTTCATGTCAATCAATCGGTGGTCCTCCCGGTCTTGGGTAGTCGGGAGGGTTCTTCTGAGCAACGACAGCTGCGCAAGTTGGATGTCGGTCGGGTCCTCCATGCTTATGTGCAGCGGACCCGGGATTTTCGGAGCTCCGATCATCTCTTTGTGCTTCTGGCGGGTCCTCGTCGGGGGGCTGGCGCTTCTAAGGCTACTATTGCGCGTTGGATCAAGGAGATGATTGCTTCCGCTTATCTTCTGAGTCAGAAGCCGGTTCCGGAGTTTCTCAAGGCTCATTCCACTAGGGGTCAGGCGGCTTCTTGGGCTGAGTCGTCGCTCGTGCCTCCGGTGGATATTTGTAAGGCTGCGGTTTGGTCCTCCTTGCATTCATTTGTTCGGCATTATCGGGTAGATGTTCAGGCGCGTCGGGACGCGGTGTTCGGTGAGCGTGTTCTGGTATCGGCCCTTCGGGGGTCCCGCCCGTGAGAGGGACTGCTTTGGTACGTCCCAATCGTAAAGTTAACCTCTACTGGTCTGGAGAGTGCTAAAGAAGGAGAAATTAGGTTCTTACCTGCTAATTTACTTTCTTTTAGCTTCTCCAGACCAGTAGAGGTCCCCACCCTGTCTGTTGTTGTTGTTGTTGGGGCTGTTGCGCGGGCAGTTTTTGGTTTTTGCTGCGGGTTCTAGTATTTTTCTAGGGCCGGGGAGAATTGAAGAACAGCGGCTGTGGCTCGGCTGGCTTAGCTGGCGAGCTGTGGGGACCTTATTCCTTCGGGAATTTCTCCTCTGCATTTTCCAACAGCATTTTTGGGTATGTTATTTGTTACTCCTTTCGGAGTATTGTTTTTTCTCTCTGTTGTTTTCCAGTTCTTGGTTCTGCTTGGCTATTCGGCAGACTGAGGGAAATAGAGAGGAGGGGCTAGGATATACTGTCCCAAAGTTTTGTTTTCAGTCTCCACCTGCTGGTCATGATTAGATATATACCCAATCGTAAAGTTAACCTCTACTGGTCTGGAGAAGCTAAAAGAAAGTAAATTAGCAGGTAAGAACCTAATTTCTCCTTCTTTTGTGCATGGGGTAATGGAGGTTAAGTGATTTGTCCAGTGTTGCAATGAGCTGCAGTGGGAGTTAAACCAGTTTCCCTGGTTCACAGGCCACTGAAGTAACTACTAGGCGACTCTTCCTCTCGAAGTATGTTAAAATGACTGATAATTCTTGAGTAAAAAGATGTAGCCGTGTTAGTTCAGTTTTAAAGATTTGGAACTCCTTGGTGGGTCAGATACGAATTTACTGTGAAAAGGGCATGTTTAAGAAAATTACTTAAGACACAGTTATTTGTAAGATGCCTTTCTCTAGCCAATAATTTTCCTCTCTGGCAGAGTTGATAAACTATTCATGATCTTTACTATGCAAGCTATGGTATTATTTTTAGACATGATTTCTGAGGGTTGTTTGTATGTTTATTTTATTATGTTTTTGTTTTAAAATTATGTATGTAAACCGTTTAGTTTTAAACGGTATAAAAATTTTTAAAAAATAAATTTAAAGGTAATACATACTGTAGATATAAAACATAAAGAAATAAGGTGATGCCTTTTATTGGATTAACAATGCATTAGACCAATAAAAAAGGTATCACCTTATTTCCTTTATATTTTCTTTGATTTCTGTTGTACTTCTCGAACGTTCTAGTTCCAGCTTCTTTTAGTTGTGTTATCCACTGAGAACTGATGAGGTAATAACAGAATATAAGACCTAGATGTAATGTAATCCACAGTCTGTATTGAAGGTTAATAGCTAGTTTCTCATTTACCATTTTGAAGAGATTCAGAGCATACAAAATAATACAAAATTATCCTTTTCTTTGCTAAATTCTAATAATACATACAATCACTTTATTTTTTAACTATTGACATAGCCTGTTGGGATTCAGGAACCACTTTGAATTTGCAATCTATTGCTGAAAATGAAGTCTGGGCTATGGAAAAAGGTTATCTGAAGAAATCCTGATAGGATTATTTGATATTTAACCTCTTTTTGTGCTCTTGGTTTGGTTTTGTGCTGGTTTCCAACATACTATGACAGCAAAATGCTACTGGCAATAAAGGTTGACCTTCAGTTGCCCATCCTGTAGCCTCTCTTCATAGTTGGATACATAGACAGCAGCAGGAGATACAGGGACTGACTGAACACCTGAAGGATAAGCGAATCCTCTGTGCACCCCCATCCCCAACACGCACACACTTTTCATGTCATCAAAGTAGGTGCTCCACTGTGATCAGGTTTGATCAGGTTTGATTAATATGATGGGTGGACTTTCCTGTCTATGATTTCATAGACAGAACCCAGAAGTGGTTTATCATCTGTCAAGAGTGCTGAAATTTGAATTGCCCTTTATTAATCTTGGCAATGTTGAAGAATTGGATCCATGGTGGACAGCATGTATTTTTGGAAAGAGAGAGTCTCTGCTACACTGAAATGATCAAGGAGTTCTATCTTTATTTGCAAGATAAGTACATTTAAAATTTACTTTTCTATAGTAAGATACTTGTGTTATAATTTGACTTATTTAATATGACAAGGGAGTTTTTTTGACCATATATGGAACAGACTGTGCAGGTCTGTCCAATACCAGCCTTAGCTCTTTACATCCTTCATTTTCTAATTAGAAGAGATCCTCTATTTTTATCCCATGCTTTTTTTAATTCCATCACCATTTTCCTCTTCACCACTTCCCTCGGGAGGGCATTCCAGGCATCTACCACCCTCTCCGTGAAGAAGAATTTCCTAAGTCTTCCTCCCTGTAACCTCAAATTATGCTCTCTAGTTTTACCATTTTTTTCTTCTCTGGAAAAGATTTGGTTCTATATTTATGCCTTTCAAGTATTTAAATGTCTGTATCATATCTCCCCTGTTCCTCCTCTCCAGAGTATACATATTTAGGTCTTCCAGTCTCTTCTCATACTTCTTTTGGTTCAAACCTCTTACCATTTTTGTCACCTTTCTCTGGACCGCTTCAAGTCTTTTTATATCTTCCAAAACTGAACATAATACAAGTCTTTTTATATCCTCCAAAACTGAACACAATACTCCCAAGTGCCTCATCAACAACCTATACAGGGGCATCCCAATGCCTCCCTTCTTCTGCTGGTTACTCCTCTTTCTATACAGCCTAGCATCTAGAGAATGACACGGTGGTTGTTACCTGCGGTAAGCTGCGGGTAACCCGCTGAAACGATGGGGGGGAAACTGTGTTCACCGCGGCTACAGGAATGAGGCCATTCACCGCTCGGTGGAGCGTTGAATGGTCTTGTCCCCGCAGTTAAGGGAGGGAACACACGTGGTCACCTATCGCGCTCCTCCCTTCTTACAGATTGCTGCTGCCCAAGCATCTCCCTCCCTCTCTCCTTACAGATTGCTGCCGCCTGAGCATCTCCCTCCCTGCCCCTTATCTTCGCAGCAAGCAATTTCTCTAAATGTACCTCCTGTGAGCTGCCGGAGCGTTGCATCAGAGACGACCTTTCCTGCAGCCACATGCAATTTCAACACTCCAGCTGCGGGTAGGAAGCACATTTAGAAATTCCTGCCACGAAGGTAAGGGGCGGAGAGGGAGAAAGGGAGGAAAGGTGGGGTGCAGAGGAACAGACGCTGAAGGGAACTGGGGAAGGTGGGGTGCAGAGGAACAGACGCCGAAGGGAACTGGGGAAGGTGGAGTACAGAGGAACAGACACCGAAGGGAACCTGGGGAAGGTGGGGTGCAGAGGAAGACGCCGAAGGGAAATGGGGGAGAGAGATTACAGACTATGGGGGGGAGCGGAGGGAAGAATATGGGTGCCACAGCAATTGGGGGTGGGGGGTGGAGGGAAGGCACAGTAACAGAGCATATGGAAGAGACAGAAGGTAGACAGTTGATGGAAGGAAATGAATGAGGAGAAGATGAGGAGAGCAGAAACCAAAGGTAGAAAAAAAATTATTTTTATTTTATTTTTTTTGCTTTAGGATAAAGTAGTATATTAGTTGTGTTAATAAAAATGTATAAACAAAGCCCTGCCAGCTGAACATCTTTCTTTAGTTCAGCAGCCAGAACTTTGATTTATAAGGAAGGAATAAGCTAAATATTGCAGTACTGAGGCTTGTATGGATGCTGCGGGGACTAGTTGTGGAGACAGGGCGGGGAAAGTGGTTGTGGGGATGGGCGGGGACATTTTTTCCCCCGTGTCATTCTCTACTAGCATCCTTCTGGCTACAGCCACCACTTTATCATACTGTTTAGATGCCTATAGATCCTCAGAAACAATCACCCCAAGGTCCCTTCCTCCATCTGTGCTTATCAGCCTCTCACCTCCTAGCACTTACAGTTCCCTCGGATTTCTACCCCCCAAATGCATTACTCTGCACTTCTTCGCATTGAAGTTTAGTTGCCAGCTAGATGCTAGACCACTCTTCTAACCTTTGCAGATCTTTTTTCATGTTTTCCACTCCCTCCGGGGTTAAACTTCATTTTGCTCACTCTTTGTCATCCTTGCACTCTTTCTATTTGTGGGAGACTGCTGCACAATTCTACATACTTTGTGGGATAATTTTATAAAGTGGTTTATGTTTGCAGTCGCAGAGCATACTTTACTTTTAGAAAATGCTCATGTTCTTTTGAGAGAATGAGAGATGTGACTGCTGCTCTCCATTTGATAATCTCTTCAAGATAGTGGAAGGACAGGAAAGAGTACATAACACTTATAGAAGTCCCTTCTCTGTACAATGCAAGTACTGAAATTGAATGATGTCGAGTTGCAGATTCCTAGAATCTTATTTTAGGCTGGAAGGGTTTTTATCCCAGGACAAGCAGGCAGCATATTCTTAACACATGGGTGACGTCACCGACGGAGCCCTCGGTACGGACCTTTTAACTAGAAGTTTCTAGTTGGCCGCACCGCGCGTGCGCGAGTGCCTTCCCGCCCGACGGAGGAGTGCGTGGTCCCCAGTTTCTTCGTTTCCGCGGAGCGAAGAAGACGCGTGTATTTTTTCAACGGCCGTTGAAATCACTTTATCCCAGGACAAGCAGGCAGCATATTCTTAACACATGGGTGACGTCACCGACGGAGCCCTCGGTACGGACCTTTTAACTAGAAGTTTCTAGTTGGCCGCACCGCGCGTGCGCGAGTGCCTTCCCGCCCGACGGAGGAGTGCGTGGTCCCCAGTTTCTTCGTTTCCGCGGAGCGAAGAAGACGCGTGTATTTTTTCAACGGCCGTTGAAATCACTTTTTGCCTTCCCGCTCGCGCTTTTGTTATATTTTTTTCTTCCTCTACCTCCGGGTTTCCTTTTTCTTTCAATTACAAAAAAAAAAAAAAAAAAAAACTTTGATTTTTATTGTTTCTTTCGTTTTTGCCCCGGCGGGGCCTGTTGCCATTATACAGGCCTCGGACTTCGATTTTGCGGAGGCTATCTTCCCCTTCATGCCCCCGCAGGTCGGTTTTAAGAAGTGCCAGCGGTGTGCACGCCCGATCTCCGTTTCTGACCCACACAATTGGTGTTTGCAGTGCCTGGGTCCGGAGCATCGGGCAGATTCTTGCACCCGCTGTGCCACTTTACAAAAACGTACTCTTAAAAACCGAAGAATCCAGCAAACCCTGCTCTTCGGCTCCGAGTCGGCGATGGATTCATCACCCTCAGCGGCGGTACCGCAGAAATCGGCACCGTCCAGCTCGACACCGACCGATCCCGCATCGGCGCCACTGGCGCCAGGTAAGCCGGCTAAGAAGCCTTCCTCTTCCCTCGAGCGCCCTCCAGCTACGGTGACGACACCGTCCATACCGGCATCGCACCGGTCCCGTAAACGCTCCGCCCCGATAACGGTGAGTGCCTCGTCATCGGCCTCCTCATCGCCGGGGCGTGGAGCGGCATCCAAGGAACCGAAGAAAAAGAAAGCGGTTCCGATGCCACCCCTGGATGACCGTATCTCGGCCATCCTACAAACTCAGCTTCAGGAGCAGTTGAAGAAACAGCTTGAACAACTGCTACCCTCTATCCTGGCACCGCTCCTTCCGGTACCAGACCGGCCCGAGCCCCGCACCGAGCCCCCGGTGTCCACTCCTTCGGTACCGGTAAACACCTCGATGCCGATCCTTTCGGCACAACAACTTCCTGATGATCCTGTGGTTCATTCTCGAACCACAGTGGATCCTGCTCGGCACCAGGCGGTACGGCACTCTTCTCGGGACCGAGAACGACGCCGATCGTCCTCCCCTGGTGCCGTTTCGGTGCGCTCTGGTAAATCTTTGTCCAAAACTCACCACACCGCACCCTCCACCCCGGTGTCCCGACACGCACCAGAGGTCAGGGATCCGGATTTATGGGAGGAGACTCCTCTCGGTACCGAGGAGGATCCCTCCTCATCTGATGAGGAACCATCGGCGCCTGATGCCTCCTCTAAACCTGAGCAGTCTTCTTTTTCTAAATTTCTGAGGGAAATGTCTGCTGCTCTGTCACTTCCCCTTGAATCTGACTCCAAAAAGTCTCAAGCCTTTTTAGAAGCCTTAGACTTTGAGCAACCTCCTAAAGAGTTCCTCAAACTTCCCGTACATGACATCTTACGGGAGACATTCTACAAAAATTTGGAAAATCCCCTCACGGTACCGGGAGCTCCCCGTAAACTGGACAACCTTTACCGTGTCATCCCTATTCCAGGATTCGACAAATCTCAATTGCCCCATGAGTCCCTTCTGGTGGAATCCACCTTAAAAAAGACTCAGGGCTCCAGTGTCTATGCCTCTACCCCTCCTGGCAGAGAAGGTAAGACCATGGACAAGTTTGGCAAGAGGCTTTACCAAAATGCCATGCTTGCCAACAGGGCAAACAACTATTCCTTCCATTTTTCCTTTTATCTCAAACACTTGGTCCAACAGCTGTCTGCCCTCCAGAAGTACCTTCCTGAGCGCAAGGTCCCGCTATTCCAGCAGCACATATCTGGCCTTCTCCAAATGCGCAAGTATATGGTCCGCTCGATCTACGACTCCTTCGAGCTCACCTCTCGGGCCTCTGCTATGGCTGTAGCCATGCGTCGCTTGGCCTGGCTCAGAGTCTCCGACCTGGACATCAACCACCAGGACCGCCTGGCCAACGCCCCCTGTCTCGGGGATGAGCTTTTTGGAGAGTCACTGGATTCCACCACCCAGAAACTCTCCGCCCATGAGACTAGGTGGGACACCCTAATCAAGCCGAAAAAGAAGGCTCCGCCTGCTCGACCCTATCGGCCTCAATCATCCTACCAGCGGAGGTTCTCAGCCAGGCCACTCAAGCCGCCTCCCCAACAATCTCGGCGACCCCGTCAACAGCAGCACCATGCCCAGGCTCGGTCTCAGGCCACCCAACCCTCCAAGCCTCCTCAGCCTGCTAAACAATCTCAGCCCTTTTGACTCTTCTCTCCAGGGCATAGCCAGTCATCCACCCTCGCTGCCTCTTCCACAGCCTATCGGGGGTCGTCTCACCATTTTCTCAAGCCGTTGGGAAGTCATCACGTCGGACCAGTGGGTCCTCAACATCATCCGCCACGGCTACTCTCTCAACTTCCAGACTCTGCCCCCGGACAACCTTCCCGTAGAGTCTGCTTCAAACTCATCCCAAACCCCCCTCCTCCTGAGGGAGGTTCAATCCCTCCTCCTTCTCAATGCCATCGAAGAAGTACCTCCAGATCAAAGGGGGCAGGGATTCTACTCCCGCTACTTCCTGGTACCCAAAAAGACGGGAGACCTCCGTCCCATTCTCGATCTCAGGGACCTCAACAAGTGTCTGGTCAAGGAGAAGTTCAGATGCTCTCCCTTGCCACGCTCTATCCTCTTCTTTCTCAACACGACTGGCTATGTTCCCTGGACCTCAAAGAGGCCTACACTCACATCTCCATCAATCAACATTCTCGCCGCTACCTGCGATTCCAGGTACTGCACCACCACTATCAGTACAAGGTGCTACCGTTCGGCCTCGCCTCCTCACCCAGGGTCTTCACCAAGTGCCTTATAGTGGTAGCAGCCTTCCTCAGGTCTCACAACCTCCAGGTGTTCCCCTATTTGGACGATTGGTTGGTGAAAGCACCTACGTCTCCACTTGTGCTACAGGCTACTCATCTCACCATCTCTCTCCTCCACCTCCTGGGGTTCGAGATCAACTACCCCAAGTCGCATCTGCTTCCCACCCAGCGACTTCAATTCATTGGAGCAGTTCTGGACACCACGCTAATGAGGGCTTTTCTCCCCTCCGATCGCAAGCAGACCCTGCTCCATCTCTGCCGTCAGGTACTCATGCATCCCTCCATTCCTGCTCGACAGATGATGGTCCTCCTGGGTCACATGGCCTCGACAGTGCATGTCCTTCCTCTGGCTCGTCTCCACCTTCGTACACCTCAGTGGACGCTCGCCAACCAGTGGTCACAGACTACGGATCTTCTTTCTCATCCCATCTCTGTGACATCATCTCTTCAGCAATCTCTCCAATGGTGGTTGAACTCCTCAAATCTTTCCAGGGGTCTACTTTTCCATCTGCCCCCCCACTCTATGATCATCACCACAGATGCGTCCCCCTACGCGTGGGGAGCTCACCTGGGAGATCTACGCACCCAGGGACTTTGGACCCCACAGGAGCGTCGTCATCACATCAATTTCCTGGAACTCAGAGCCATATTCTACGCCCTCAAGGCTTTCCAGCATCTTCTCTGTCCTCAAGTCCTCCTCCTGTGCACAGACAATCAAGTCGCCATGTACTACATAAACAAGCAGGGCGGCACCGGATCTCGCCCCCTTTGTCTGGAGGCTCTGCGCATCTGGACCTGGGCCACGGACCGCAATCTCTTTCTCAGGGCGGTCTATATCCAGGGCGAACAGAACTCTCTGGCCGACAATCTCAGCCGCATCCTTCAACCTCACGAGTGGACGTTGGACCCTCCGACTCTACTCTCCATCTTTGCTCGATGGGGCACTCCGCAGGTGGACCTCTTTGCAGCACCTCACAACCATCAGCTGCCCCAATTCTGTTCCAGACTCTTCTCTCCTCACCGTCTGGCCCCGGATGCATTCCTGCTCGACTGGAGGGATCGGTTCCTCTATGCCTTCCCTCCACTTCCTTTGATGTTGCGGACCTTGTCCAAACTCCGCAAGGACAATGCCACCATGATCCTCATCGCCCCTCGGTGGCCTCGTCAACACTGGTTCTCCCTTCTGCTTCAACTCAGCTCCAGGGAGCCCATTCCTCTTCCTGTGTTTCCTACTCTACTTACACAGCAGAATCAGTCTCTACTACATCCCAACCTGTCTTCCCTCCACCTGACAGCTTGGTTTCTCTCGGGCTGACCTCTCCGGAGAATCTATCTCAACCGGTCCGCCTCATTTTGGACGCCTCCAGGAAACCGGCCACTCTTCAATGTTACCATCAGAAGTGGACCAGATTCTCCTCGTGGTGTCTCCGGCATCATCAAGAACCCACCTCTTTGGCGGTGGAAACTGTCTTGGACTATTTGCTCTCGCTGTCCAACGCTGGCCTCAAAACCACTTCCATCAGAGTCCACCTCAGTGCCATCACTGCGTTTCACGAGCCTATTCTCGGGAAACCCCTCACGGCTCATCCTCTGGTTTCAAGATTTATGAGAGGGCTCTTCAACATCAAACCGCCTCTCAAGCCTCCTCCCGTCGTCTGGGACCTGAATGTGGTTCTCTCTGCCCTTATGAAACCTCCGTTTGAGCCTCTTGCCACAACTTCATTCAGGCTTCTTACCTGGAAGGTGCTTTTCCTAATTGCCATCACCTCTGCCAGGAGGGTTAGCGAACTGCATGCACTGGTTGCCGACCCACCGTTCACTGTTTTTCACCATGACAAGGTTGTTCTGCGTACCCACCCTAAATTCCTTCCCAAGGTGGTCTCAGCTTTTCACCTCAACCAGTCCATTGTGCTTCCCGTCTTCTTCCCTAAGCCTCACTCGCATCCTGGAGAACAGGCGTTGCACACGCTGGATTGTAAGCGTGCCCTTGCTTACTACCTTGATCGTACCAGAGCTCACCGAACATCCCCTCAGCTCTTTTTGTCTTTCGATCCCAACCGTTTGGGCCGTCCTGTCTCCAAACGGACACTTTCAAATTGGCTTGCTGCCTGTATTGCCTTCTGTTATGCTCGGGCCGGTCTCTCACTGGAAGGATCTGTCACGGCCCACAGAGTCCGAGCTATGGCTGCTTCTGTGGCTTTCCTCCGTTCCACGCCCATCGAGGAAATCTGCAAGGCGGCCACTTGGTCCTCAGTTCACACGTTCACTACTCACTACTGTCTGGATGCATTCTCCAGACGGGATGGACACTTCGGCCAATCTGTGTTACAAAATTTATTTTCCTAATGGCCAACCATCCCTCCTCCCTCTTTGTTAGCTTGGAGGTCACCCATGTGTTAAGAATATGCTGCCTGCTTGTCCTGGGATAAAGCACAGTTACTTACCGTAACAGGTGTTATCCAGGGACAGCAGGCAGATATTCTTAAGTCCCACCCACCTCCCCGGGTTGGCTTCTTAGCTGGCTTATCCTAACTGGGGACCACGCACTCCTCCGTCGGGCGGGAAGGCACTCGCGCACGCGCGGTGCGGCCAACTAGAAACTTCTAGTTAAAAGGTCCGTACCGAGGGCTCCGTCGGTGACGTCACCCATGTGTTAAGAATATCTGCCTGCTGTCCCTGGATAACACCTGTTACGGTAAGTAACTGTGCTTTTTGCCTTCCCGCTCGCGCTTTTGTTATATTTTTTTCTTCCTCTACCTCCGGGTTTCCTTTTTCTTTCAATTACAAAAAAAAAAAAAAAAAAAAACTTTGATTTTTATTGTTTCTTTCGTTTTTGCCCCGGCGGGGCCTGTTGCCATTATACAGGCCTCGGACTTCGATTTTGCGGAGGCTATCTTCCCCTTCATGCCCCCGCAGGTCGGTTTTAAGAAGTGCCAGCGGTGTGCACGCCCGATCTCCGTTTCTGACCCACACAATTGGTGTTTGCAGTGCCTGGGTCCGGAGCATCGGGCAGATTCTTGCACCCGCTGTGCCACTTTACAAAAACGTACTCTTAAAAACCGAAGAATCCAGCAAACCCTGCTCTTCGGCTCCGAGTCGGCGATGGATTCATCACCCTCAGCGGCGGTACCGCAGAAATCGGCACCGTCCAGCTCGACACCGACCGATCCCGCATCGGCGCCACTGGCGCCAGGTAAGCCGGCTAAGAAGCCTTCCTCTTCCCTCGAGCGCCCTCCAGCTACGGTGACGACACCGTCCATACCGGCATCGCACCGGTCCCGTAAACGCTCCGCCCCGATAACGGTGAGTGCCTCGTCATCGGCCTCCTCATCGCCGGGGCGTGGAGCGGCATCCAAGGAACCGAAGAAAAAGAAAGCGGTTCCGATGCCACCCCTGGATGACCGTATCTCGGCCATCCTACAAACTCAGCTTCAGGAGCAGTTGAAGAAACAGCTTGAACAACTGCTACCCTCTATCCTGGCACCGCTCCTTCCGGTACCAGACCGGCCCGAGCCCCGCACCGAGCCCCCGGTGTCCACTCCTTCGGTACCGGTAAACACCTCGATGCCGATCCTTTCGGCACAACAACTTCCTGATGATCCTGTGGTTCATTCTCGAACCACAGTGGATCCTGCTCGGCACCAGGCGGTACGGCACTCTTCTCGGGACCGAGAACGACGCCGATCGTCCTCCCCTGGTGCCGTTTCGGTGCGCTCTGGTAAATCTTTGTCCAAAACTCACCACACCGCACCCTCCACCCCGGTGTCCCGACACGCACCAGAGGTCAGGGATCCGGATTTATGGGAGGAGACTCCTCTCGGTACCGAGGAGGATCCCTCCTCATCTGATGAGGAACCATCGGCGCCTGATGCCTCCTCTAAACCTGAGCAGTCTTCTTTTTCTAAATTTCTGAGGGAAATGTCTGCTGCTCTGTCACTTCCCCTTGAATCTGACTCCAAAAAGTCTCAAGCCTTTTTAGAAGCCTTAGACTTTGAGCAACCTCCTAAAGAGTTCCTCAAACTTCCCGTACATGACATCTTACGGGAGACATTCTACAAAAATTTGGAAAATCCCCTCACGGTACCGGGAGCTCCCCGTAAACTGGACAACCTTTACCGTGTCATCCCTATTCCAGGATTCGACAAATCTCAATTGCCCCATGAGTCCCTTCTGGTGGAATCCACCTTAAAAAAGACTCAGGGCTCCAGTGTCTATGCCTCTACCCCTCCTGGCAGAGAAGGTAAGACCATGGACAAGTTTGGCAAGAGGCTTTACCAAAATGCCATGCTTGCCAACAGGGCAAACAACTATTCCTTCCATTTTTCCTTTTATCTCAAACACTTGGTCCAACAGCTGTCTGCCCTCCAGAAGTACCTTCCTGAGCGCAAGGTCCCGCTATTCCAGCAGCACATATCTGGCCTTCTCCAAATGCGCAAGTATATGGTCCGCTCGATCTACGACTCCTTCGAGCTCACCTCTCGGGCCTCTGCTATGGCTGTAGCCATGCGTCGCTTGGCCTGGCTCAGAGTCTCCGACCTGGACATCAACCACCAGGACCGCCTGGCCAACGCCCCCTGTCTCGGGGATGAGCTTTTTGGAGAGTCACTGGATTCCACCACCCAGAAACTCTCCGCCCATGAGACTAGGTGGGACACCCTAATCAAGCCGAAAAAGAAGGCTCCGCCTGCTCGACCCTATCGGCCTCAATCATCCTACCAGCGGAGGTTCTCAGCCAGGCCACTCAATCCGCCTCCCCAACAATCTCGGCGACCCCGTCAACAGCAGCACCATGCCCAGGCTCGGTCTCAGGCCACCCAACCCTCCAAGCCTCCTCAGCCTGCTAAACAATCTCAGCCCTTTTGACTCTTCTCTCCAGGGCATAGCCAGTCATCCACCCTCGCTGCCTCTTCCACAGCCTATCGGGGGTCGTCTCACCATTTTCTCAAGCCGTTGGGAAGTCATCACGTCGGACCAGTGGGTCCTCAACATCATCCGCCACGGCTACTCTCTCAACTTCCAGACTCTGCCCCCGGACAACCTTCCCGTAGAGTCTGCTTCAAACTCATCCCAAACCCCCCTCCTCCTGAGGGAGGTTCAATCCCTCCTCCTTCTCAATGCCATCGAAGAAGTACCTCCAGATCAAAGGGGGCAGGGATTCTACTCCCGCTACTTCCTGGTACCCAAAAAGACGGGAGACCTCCGTCCCATTCTCGATCTCAGGGACCTCAACAAGTGTCTGGTCAAGGAGAAGTTCAGAATGCTCTCCCTTGCCACGCTCTATCCTCTTCTTTCTCAACACGACTGGCTATGTTCCCTGGACCTCAAAGAGGCCTACACTCACATCTCCATCAATCAACATTCTCGCCGCTACCTGCGATTCCAGGTACTGCACCACCACTATCAGTACAAGGTGCTACCGTTCGGCCTCGCCTCCTCACCCAGGGTCTTCACCAAGTGCCTTATAGTGGTAGCAGCCTTCCTCAGGTCTCACAACCTCCAGGTGTTCCCCTATTTGGACGATTGGTTGGTGAAAGCACCTACGTCTCCACTTGTGCTACAGGCTACTCATCTCACCATCTCTCTCCTCCACCTCCTGGGGTTCGAGATCAACTACCCCAAGTCGCATCTGCTTCCCACCCAGCGACTTCAATTCATTGGAGCAGTTCTGGACACCACGCTAATGAGGGCTTTTCTCCCCTCCGATCGCAAGCAGACCCTGCTCCATCTCTGCCGTCAGGTACTCATGCATCCCTCCATTCCTGCTCGACAGATGATGGTCCTCCTGGGTCACATGGCCTCGACAGTGCATGTCCTTCCTCTGGCTCGTCTCCACCTTCGTACACCTCAGTGGACGCTCGCCAACCAGTGGTCACAGACTACGGATCTTCTTTCTCATCCCATCTCTGTGACATCATCTCTTCAGCAATCTCTCCAATGGTGGTTGAACTCCTCAAATCTTTCCAGGGGTCTACTTTTCCATCTGCCCCCCCACTCTATGATCATCACCACAGATGCGTCCCCCTACGCGTGGGGAGCTCACCTGGGAGATCTACGCACCCAGGGACTTTGGACCCCACAGGAGCGTCGTCATCACATCAATTTCCTGGAACTCAGAGCCATATTCTACGCCCTCAAGGCTTTCCAGCATCTTCTCTGTCCTCAAGTCCTCCTCCTGTGCACAGACAATCAAGTCGCCATGTACTACATAAACAAGCAGGGCGGCACCGGATCTCGCCCCCTTTGTCTGGAGGCTCTGCGCATCTGGACCTGGGCCACGGACCGCAATCTCTTTCTCAGGGCGGTCTATATCCAGGGCGAACAGAACTCTCTGGCCGACAATCTCAGCCGCATCCTTCAACCTCACGAGTGGACGTTGGACCCTCCGACTCTACTCTCCATCTTTGCTCGATGGGGCACTCCGCAGGTGGACCTCTTTGCAGCACCTCACAACCATCAGCTGCCCCAATTCTGTTCCAGACTCTTCTCTCCTCACCGTCTGGCCCCGGATGCATTCCTGCTCGACTGGAGGGATCGGTTCCTCTATGCCTTCCCTCCACTTCCTTTGATGTTGCGGACCTTGTCCAAACTCCGCAAGGACAATGCCACCATGATCCTCATCGCCCCTCGGTGGCCTCGTCAACACTGGTTCTCCCTTCTGCTTCAACTCAGCTCCAGGGAGCCCATTCCTCTTCCTGTGTTTCCTACTCTACTTACACAGCAGAATCAGTCTCTACTACATCCCAACCTGTCTTCCCTCCACCTGACAGCTTGGTTTCTCTCGGGCTGACCTCTCCGGAGAATCTATCTCAACCGGTCCGCCTCATTTTGGACGCCTCCAGGAAACCGGCCACTCTTCAATGTTACCATCAGAAGTGGACCAGATTCTCCTCGTGGTGTCTCCGGCATCATCAAGAACCCACCTCTTTGGCGGTGGAAACTGTCTTGGACTATTTGCTCTCGCTGTCCAACGCTGGCCTCAAAACCACTTCCATCAGAGTCCACCTCAGTGCCATCACTGCGTTTCACGAGCCTATTCTCGGGAAACCCCTCACGGCTCATCCTCTGGTTTCAAGATTTATGAGAGGGCTCTTCAACATCAAACCGCCTCTCAAGCCTCCTCCCGTCGTCTGGGACCTGAATGTGGTTCTCTCTGCCCTTATGAAACCTCCGTTTGAGCCTCTTGCCACAACTTCATTCAGGCTTCTTACCTGGAAGGTGCTTTTCCTAATTGCCATCACCTCTGCCAGGAGGGTTAGCGAACTGCATGCACTGGTTGCCGACCCACCGTTCACTGTTTTTCACCATGACAAGGTTGTTCTGCGTACCCACCCTAAATTCCTTCCCAAGGTGGTCTCAGCTTTTCACCTCAACCAGTCCATTGTGCTTCCCGTCTTCTTCCCTAAGCCTCACTCGCATCCTGGAGAACAGGCGTTGCACACGCTGGATTGTAAGCGTGCCCTTGCTTACTACCTTGATCGTACCAGAGCTCACCGAACATCCCCTCAGCTCTTTTTGTCTTTCGATCCCAACCGTTTGGGCCGTCCTGTCTCCAAACGGACACTTTCAAATTGGCTTGCTGCCTGTATTGCCTTCTGTTATGCTCGGGCCGGTCTCTCACTGGAAGGATCTGTCACGGCCCACAGAGTCCGAGCTATGGCTGCTTCTGTGGCTTTCCTCCGTTCCACGCCCATCGAGGAAATCTGCAAGGCGGCCACTTGGTCCTCAGTTCACACGTTCACTACTCACTACTGTCTGGATGCATTCTCCAGACGGGATGGACACTTCGGCCAATCTGTGTTACAAAATTTATTTTCCTAATGGCCAACCATCCCTCCTCCCTCTTTGTTAGCTTGGAGGTCACCCATGTGTTAAGAATATGCTGCCTGCTTGTCCTGGGATAAAGCACAGTTACTTACCGTAACAGGTGTTATCCAGGGACAGCAGGCAGATATTCTTAAGTCCCACCCACCTCCCCGGGTTGGCTTCTTAGCTGGCTTATCCTAACTGGGGACCACGCACTCCTCCGTCGGGCGGGAAGGCACTCGCGCACGCGCGGTGCGGCCAACTAGAAACTTCTAGTTAAAAGGTCCGTACCGAGGGCTCCGTCGGTGACGTCACCCATGTGTTAAGAATATCTGCCTGCTGTCCCTGGATAACACCTGTTACGGTAAGTAACTGTGCTTTATTGCTTTATTACCTTTTGAATTTCACTTTACTCACAATTTGTAATGCTGAAAGGCACCATTTCTATTTCTTGTAACAGTGTACTCTGCAAAAAAACGCCTCAGAAAGCCGAGTAAGCGTCTCCTGCAGTATACAGAGGATTATGATCAGATCTTTGCACCAAAGAAAAAAACGAAGAAGGTGTCTGAGACTCTGCACAAGGTATGCATTGTGAGAGCCAAATTTACATTAAGTGAACCAAATACCCATTGTATTTGAATGTAACTTGGCTTGAGCTTCAAACAAAAAAGATATGACACCATTCCAGGTAAATTAATAATTAATTTATAAATTTACAAACTAAGTCTGTTTCCCACAGATACAACTACTGATCTCTTTTTTTTTTTTCTGCTTTTCAAGAAACCTACTACAGTAAGGTTTAGGATTGTGAACAGATCTACAGATGGACCTAAGGTGGTGGATTGAATTAGGACCTGCTTGAATGATAGATTACAGAGGATTATTTGTAAATGGAAAGATATACCTCAGATCTGTCCTGAGGTAGTATAACATAACATGGGGATTAGTTGAAAAGTTTGATTTTTGCAAGAGAATTAGAACATCAGTAGTGTCTGCATCCCAGGACAAAAAAGATCAAGACATAGCCGAGTACTTAGAATCTAAATTTCATATCTAAACATTGCAGAATTGTTTGTTAGTTTGGGGGAGTAGCTCAGGTGGGGAGAGGGGTTGTAATTCTCCATGTGGATTTTATGGATATGTTTTAGGTTATGTCTGGAAAATAGTTACATAAAGCCTTCAAAAATTGCAATGTGTGTTATCTGGGATACAGAAATTCAAGGTTAGGGAGCAGGGAGCGTGCGATGTCAACCAAGTAGAAGAAAGTTCTCAGGGGTATTAGATTTGATGACCTGTAGATGGTGAAGCCATGCAACTAGGTAATGGCTAGAACTCTGGAGGATTGCTAGGGTACATTGGGAGTGGCATAACCAGCAGAAAATACAGCCCAAACCAGTTTTATTTCTTCATGTACCATAAAGGTGATAAATTTTATTTCCAGTGCAATAGGTGAGACATTCTAGACCAGTGGGTAGTGTCCCCATGGTTGTGTGCTATCTGCAGAAGGAATCCAGTTCAGATTTTTCTCTGTGCCTCTTCTGTACTTCACTGAGCTCCTTAGCTCTACCTACAGTTTGTTCCTTCTGCACGCATGCCTGCAGGAGTGTGTTCATTCTGCTCTCCATATTTTATTAAGTGGTTTTAGTCATTTTTTCCTCGGGATTCTTGTGCTCAACACGTTTCTTTCACTTTGCCTGCATTCAGAACACACAGACTTGTCTGTAGCTGACAGGCTAATCCCAGTTGGTACCTGTTAGCCAGCCTGCTTAGTTTGTGTGGAACTCAGGGCCATTCCTGAAGTGGTCTCACCTACTGTTAATCAGGAGTCGAGCACAGGCTGTTAGGTTCCCTTAGGAGGCTCAGCAATGTCTCATAGGTGTCGGCTGCATTTTCTCCGGTGCACGTTTGTTGGCCCACAGGGCTGGAGGTGCAGTCAGGCCATTCCCAGCATCAGGCGGTGATTCTCTAATCCAGCTACTGTAAGAGACCTGAAGCAGGCTGCAGCACAGATCCACAAACAGGTCACAGTGAGTATAGGCTGTTACAGCCTGTGAGGTGAATCGGAGATGGTCTGAAAAGTGCGGGTTTTAAGGTTTCTGCATGTCCCCCTGTGTTCCCCCACCTTAAAAAAATCCTAAAATCGCCATTTTAAAAAAATTTCCTAAGTGTGGAAAATATCATGATTTTGGTGCAAATTTCACAACGTCGACCATCTTGGACTTTTAGTGATCTTTTTTTTAAGAGCTCCCTGCTTCTCCAAAACTGCAATTTTTGCCTCAAATTCTGTTGGGATGGAGTCCTTAGGCTCTCCTAATGTGAATTCATAAGAACATAAGAATTTCCGCTGCTGGGTCAGACCAGTGGTCCATCGTGCCCAGCAGTCCGCTCCTGCAGCGGCCCTTAGGTCAAAGATCAGTGCCCTAACTGAGACTAGCCTTACCTGCGTACGTTCCGGTTCAGCAGGAACTTGTCTAACTTTGTCTTGAATCCCTGGAGGATATTTTCCCCTATAACAGCCTCTGGAAGAGCGTTCCAGTTTTCTACCACTCTTTGGGTGAAAAAGAACTTCCTTACGTTTGTACGGAATCTATCATCTTTTAACTTTAGAGAGTGCCCTCTCGTTCTCTCTACCTTGGAGAAGATGAACAACCTGTCTATCTACTAAGTCTATTACCTTCATTATCTTGAATGTTTCGATCATGTCCCCTCTCAGTCTCTTCTTTTCAAGGGAGAAGAGGCCCAGTTTCTCTAATCTCTCACTGTATGGCAACTCCTCCAGCCCCTTAACCATTTTAGTCGCTCTTCTCTGGACCCTTTCAAGTAGTACCGTGTCCTTCTTTGTGTAGGGCGACAAGTGCTGGATGCAGTATTCCAGGTGGGAGTGTATCATGGCCCGGTACAGTGGCATGGTAACCTTCTCCAAATTGTTTGTGATCCCCTTCTTAATCATTCCTAGCATTCTGTTTGCCCTTTTCGCAGCCGCCACGCATTGTGCGGATGTCTTCATTGACTTGTCGATCAGTACTCCCTTATTTTTTGTTTCCGGCATGTTCTCTCCAGTAGACTCAATTCCCTCTTTGATGTATAGGGTAATACCCCCACATTTTTGACCTACTCTGTCTCTGCGGTATAGCTTGTATCCCGGTAGCACAGTGTCCCAAGCGTTTTCCTCGTTCCACCATGTTTCTGTGATGCCGATGATGTCAAGGTTATCTTTTTGTGTCATAGCTTCTAATTCCCCCATCTTATTTCTTAGGCTTCTTACGTTTGTGTACATACACTTGAGTATGCGGCCTGTTACTTTCTTGCAGTTCCTTCCCTCTTGTGTCCCTTTCGATCAAGGATTGCACAAATTAGGCGCTTCAGGAGCGTTGTTGTGACGCAGTGAGAAGGGGCGATGGCAGCGCAAAACTAGCCTTTCCCCTGGTCAAGCAGGTGACAAAATGCTCGGCTAGCCCAGTGGGGTATCCTTTATTTTTAGGGCTCAGCACAGCTGCGGTCCATCTACAGCCTCTGAAACACATGGTTCAGTCATCAGAGGGTGACTGCCCGAGGAGTCGGAGACTTTCTCAGAGTTTCTGAAACACTTGTGAACCCCCCTCCCCCCCTAAAAGAAAAAACCCAACCCCAACTTCTTTATTAACCTTGCCAGACCGGTATAGCTTCACTGATGGGTAATAGCTCATCATGACCAGCAGGTGGAGACTGAGACCAAAACTTTGGTATAGTGCATAATAGCTGACCCTCCCTATATACCTCAGTCTTCTCTCAGTCTCCAGCAGGTGTTGGTGAACTGTACCCATCTCCCCTTGTTAGGGCTGTTGGAATTTGTTTAGGGCACCTAGTCCCCGTTTTGGTGCCAAACTGAGCTTGGGTGGGCCTTGTTTGTGGGTCTGTTTGACCTCGGGGGTGTCATACTGTTTAATTCTTTACAGGTAATGAAATATAAAGAGTTCTCCTATTGTCCTAATTAGAATAATTGACAATCAAGTTTATTATGCAATTTGATTAATCGCCTATTCTACATTCTAGGCGATATACAAACAATAATGAATAAATAAAAACTTGGGGTAATTATTACAAAGACAAATAATATTACATAATTACAAAAACTTACAATCTTGAAACACTAGGAAAACTATATTTAAAGGGTTACATTCTGTATCAAATTCTATATTTCAGGATTACAACAATAGGGAGGGAATAAAAGCACAAATAAGAAAATAAAAGGTTAAGAAGAAATGTAAAGTTATTTATTAACTAAAAATGTCATTAATAAATTAAATTAAGACTATAAGTATAGAAATGAGCTAGGGGTGGGAGGGAATGGAGACTAAGCCAGACCCAGCTCTGCCTGCCAGAAACTCTCTAGCAGCAGGTTCAAGCTTATAAAACTGTAGAACTATAAAAGGCTATTATCCTATGGAAACTAGCTAAGTAAAATTTGTTCTTTTAAGATCTAAACTGTCTATAGAAGGGAACCTACAATTGAGCTTTTCTTCCCAACCTATCAAAGCTCAGAGCAAAATAATGTATACTTACCCAAAGATATGTTTTCTACTCTTCTACTTTCTACTCTCAGAAAGAGAATGTCCTCTTCCCTCTTTCTCCTCAGAAAGAATGCTAGCTTGGACTTTTCCTCTCTTTATATAGATATGATTTGTAGGGGACTGCTCCAAACAGACCCTTTGAAGATCACAGAAACTAATTAACACCTAATTCAGGTCAGCAGCACTGGTTTCTGTTTCTTATGACAAAGACAGAAACTGACTTTCTGTTTGTTTTAAACAGAGAGTTTGAGCACTGCTCCTAACTTTAGATCTTCTGAACTTTTAAAACTATTGAAAATGGTTGTATACTCTATTAGTAACTAGATCTAAAATGTGCTTTTCTTTTTATTTGTTGTTTATATTCAGTTACTCATATTTGTTATTGATTGTTTTTAGATACTTAGATTCCTGAGGCAGGCGGTTCTTACCACGGCTCTGTGTCAAGTCAACTTTTTGTTATCTCCAATAAACTTGGTTTGAATCTACAAGGCTGTTGTTTTGACCCCACTCCTTTTGCTGATTTGATGTTATGAATGAGTGTGTAGAGAAACCATTTACATATGTAAAAAGGCATAATGAAAGAGTGCATGTATTTCACACTGTCTGTTCCTAGGGAGGTAGTTTGATTGGAGCAGAGGTGGAGTTGTGATAGCCACATAGAGTTCTTGCAAAAATTTACATCTTTTTTGTGCTATAAAGTTTTTAGAAAAGCTGCTTATAGCTATTCTATATGCTTTTTTAGATTCTTTAATTTGTAAGTTTTTAATTTATATTTTATATTTCTTATCTTTTCATTACTTTTAATTCTTTAATTTATTTATTTTTTTTTTTTAGGGCTGCATCGCTATTAAAATTTGTAATTGTGATTAATAGCACAGTTAAGGTATGTTGCTATTTATTTTTTCCTCACTGTAGTTCCTTGTGACTGGGCAGTGGAGGGTTAAGTGACTTGCCCAGAGTCACAAGGAACTGCTGTAGGAAAAAAGAAATAACATACATTTAATTGTGTAATTAATTGTGATTAAAATTTTAATTGAAATGCAGCCCTAGTTTAGACTTCCCACATAGGTGTCCTCTTATAAAATAACTCTGTATCTGTTCAAAGCATGTTTAAATTCTGTTGGAGGATTTTGATACCATATTCTTACCTTTTTTTAGGTGAATGCTGAACTGGGTGAAGAGGAAGGAGTTTCAGAACCATCTGTCTCCAGCAGCAGTATCCAGCATGCAGAGGAGCTAGAGAGTCATGTTCTCTCAACCCCATCATCTGCTCTGGTCAAAGAGTGTCCAACCCATTTGCAAATTCTGAAAAGCCAGGGCACAGAATCGAGTTGTGTATCTCTCGGAGAGCCATTAGATCTTCCAGAGCACATACTGGCTTCACCAGAGCGGTCTGAAACATCAACTGGATGTCAGATTGGAATTGAGTCATTGCAGAAATCAGGTAAGGAGAAATTGTGGCATTTTCTAATCTGGTGATGTTTTATGTAGCACTGCTGTTTTCCAGTCACTGCAGGGAGTTATTAAACCAAACCTAGACTAAAGGGCATGTTAAATGAATAAACGGAAGGATTACATGAAAGAACAGATGGCAGAAGATTAGCTATTCTGGTAGTAGTTCTAATTTCATGCTGCTTCTTGAGGCATCTGAAGTAGTATATATTACATATTTATCGGAATAAAAATACAGTGAAGAAATTGTTCTTTGTCTAATTTAAGAGAGCTGTGAAAAGCGTCAGAGAAAACCCACGAAAAAACTATTGGAATCTAATGATCTTGACCCTGGATTTATACCAAAGGAGCAGCTGAATACCCCAAAGAAGGTAAATCTGCCATGCCTTACCTACAGCTGCAGAAGCAAGAGCGAAATATAAGATGAATCTGTATGGAAAGAAAGGAAAATTCTTGACTCCTGAATGCAGTGTGTCTTGCTCAGGTCTGTAGTATTGATATTTTGCTGTGTTCCAGCTTAGAGCCTGACACTCGTTGTTCACATGGTGGATATATACATTAGAAATTGATTAACAGAGATAAAAATTTAAATGTGTATAGTAAAAATCCTGCAGACTGGATCAGGGAAAATTTATTTACACTACAGTATGGGGGTAATTTTATAAAGCATTTTCCATGTTAAGTCATAAAAAATGAGGATTATAAAATTCTATGCAGATTACATGTATAGAAGCAGAAACACAGAAAAGTAGTTCCTACTTTACATGATAGAGCATATGCGATTGGTTTGGGTGGAGGAGTAATGCACATTAATACGTTATATGAGCAGATTTGCATCTATCTCTGAGGTGTGGTGCTGGGGATAGTTCTGGGTGCCTGTTCTGTATAAAGCCATCTAAGCATGGGAACAAAATAAATGATGGCAGATTAAGACCTGCATGATCATTCAGTCTGCTCATCAGGGTGGTCAGAGCAGCTCCTGACACTCCTTGCAGCTTACACAGTGAGAGTGGTGTCATGTTAATGACTTTGCAAATCGGAGTTCTGGGCGGGTTTCAAGCAGCATATCGCTACAGAATTTACATTGAATCTTTCATAGAGTTATATATGTTACATAAAATTATACATTTAATGTAGGGTAAGACATCTAAAACAGTCATTCTATCGAGTAAACATTATTTCAAAGTCTTGAGTCTCCTTAGGCCCCAAGCAAGGACTTCTTGAAAAGCCGTGTTTTCAAACTTTTGTGGAACTGCATAAACAGTGGTTGCACAGATTTTGCTGAGAAGGGGGTTCCATACTTTTGCAATTTAGTTATTAAATGATTTGCTATGAGGTATCATGTATTTTATGTCTTTCAGAGTTGGGAATGACAGGATCAAATGGTCAGAGTTAAAATGATTAGCAGATCTACCTAATTTTTCAATAAATCTAGGGAAGCTGTTGGGGGCGACACCATATAGTGTTTTGAATGCTAAGCAATACAGTTTGAATTCTATTTGCTTTTCTTTTGGTAGTCAGTGTAGCTCTATAAGTAGCGGTATGACATAGTCAAATCTTGATTTGTAATATATGAGTTTTGCTGCTGTGTTTTGTATCAACTGTAGTTTTTCCATTTGTTTCATGGAAATTCCTGAAAGAGTGCATTGCAGTAGTCCAGTAGTGTCGACTGAACTACAGTAGTATCCTATAGTCTTGTTGGAAGAAGTAGGACCTAACCCTCCTTAACTTCTGTAAAATGAGAAAGAATTGCTGGATTAAATTATTAACATGGTCTTCAAAACTCAGCAAACTGTCTAAAGTGACTCCCAGAACTTTTGAGGATTTATGAATGTTGAAGCTAGTGCCTTTTCTCATATTGATGGTAGATTGAATTAGGTGTGTGTGCCACCCAAGCCATAATAGTGTTGTGTTGTGTTTGAGATGGTATCTTAACAACCATTCTTGCACTTTAGTTAACATCTGGACAGTATGGTACCCATGTTTGCTTGCTTCAGATCTGCAAGAATTAATAGAAAAACATTATTTACATATGAAAAGAACCATTTCCCAGGTCTGAGAAAGATCACCGGCGCCGGGATTATTGTGGTCATAAAGTTATTGTATAATAGTGGTAAGATAGGAGATTTTTGCGGTATATAACATAACATAACCTAAAATTTTATTTGTATACTGCAATACACCTTGAAGTTCGATGTGGTTAACAGGAATTAAGTAGAAGATCGTACATGAGAGGTGAGGATACAAGTACAAATAACTTAGGATCATGACAAGGCTAGAGTCAAAGATTGCTGCATGCATCTTAATATTGGTGATTTCTTTGCTACAGGAGTTGGAATGGAGTTGGACTTTGCACACTAAGTTTCCTTAAGATTACTAGTTAGATGTTAGGCTATGGTTTAATTTTTTTTATTATTTTGTAATGTTGTAATTGGTAGGTTACCCTCCAAGGATTTCTTAGATTGTTTCTTAAGAGCTAATTATATAGCTAATAGAGGGCCTATAAATCTGAGATCAGGCAAGGGATGGATGGTAATTAAACACTAAACAAAGACGTTCCTCAACTGCTATCTGCGCCGTAGTCTGGTCTTATCTTATGCTCTGAAATGCAGCCTAAAATACTAATCTAGACTAAAACACTTTTTATATAAAAACCCTAACGGAGACTAAAGACTATACTATTGTTTAAGCCAGGGGTGCCCAAAAGGTCGATCGCGATCGACCAGTAGATTGCAAAGGCAACATGAGCTGATTGTGGAGCCCATCCCGGGCTCCGTGATACTCGCGTTGCCTTCACGTTCTCCCTGCTTCCCCGACACTGTAACAGGCCAGCAGCGACTGCAGAAGCGCCGGGCACACCAGCCTCCCCCCACCCCCCGGATGTCAATTCTGACGTCGGAGAGGAAGTTCTGGACCAGCCAATCACTGCTTGGCTGGCCTGGAACTTCCTCTCTGACATTAGAATTGACATGGGGGGGGGGAAGGCTGGTGGGCCTGGTGGTTCTGCAGTCGCTGCTAGCCTGTTGTGGCATCAGGGAACAGGGAGAACTCGGTGGCAACGGTGGCTTGGAGACTTGTTCCCAGACGCTTGGGGAGAAAGAAAGGACAGACAGGGAGGCAGAACAGGGACACGGAAAGACAGACAGGCAGGACAGGGAGACAGAAATAAAGGGGGTGCAGGGAGACAGAAAGAAAGGGGGGGCAGAGAATGGAGTGTCGGGTGGCAGGGGGCAGTCAGGGAGAGGAAGAAAAAGTTGGATTCATGGAAGGACAGAGATGTTGGTTGGGGAATGGGAATGAGGTCTGGAAGAGAGGAAGCAGGCAGAAAGAAGGAAAGCAATATTGGATGCACAGTCAGAAGAAGAAAGTACAACCAGAGACTCATGAAATCATCAGACAACAAAGGTAGGAAAAATTATTTTATTTTCAATTTAGTGATCAAAATGTGTCTGCTTTGAAAATTTATATCTGCTGTCTATATTTTTCACTATGGCCCCCTTTTATTAAACCACAGTAGTGGATTTTAGCGCAGGGAGCCTATGAGCGTCGAGAGCAGCATGTGGCATTCAGCGCAGCTCCCTGAGCTAAAAACTGCTATCGCGGTTTAGTAAAAAGGGAGGGTGTATATTTGTCTATTTTTGTATAGTTGTTACTGAGGTTACATTGCATATTTTAATGTCATCTGCCTTGACCTTTTTGAAAAAACCCCGGAATATAAATGATGATTAACATTTTCTCTGTATATAGTGTGCTTTGTGTTTTTTAAAATTTTATTGTTGGTAGATCATTTTTACTTGGTCATTTTAAAAGTAGCACGCAAGCCAAAAAAGTGTGGGCACCCCTGGTCTAAACTGACTTTGCTGAAAAAGCAGAGTATTGGACTAAAAAGTAAAAGAGAAGGACAATGAAATAACCTACTGAAGCCCAAGTTTTATGTTTGAATGCCACGAGGTAAGATATTCCAATAGAGTTTTCTTCCCCTTATCAGATCAGCACCTCTTCAGGGCAAGGAACATTTGAGGGAATAGGATGATGTTAAGAAGTGATAGATTCAGGAATAATCTAAGGAAATAACTTTTTTACAGAAAGAGTAGTAGATGTGTGGATTAATCTCCCAGTAGAGGTGGTAGAGACAGACTGTGAAAGAATTCAAGAAAGTGTGGGACAGGCATGTGTGGGATCTTTTATACAGGCCGGTGAGACTGACCTCGGTACAGGGAAAGATGGTAGAGGTGCTGATAAATGACCGCATCATTGATCACCTTGACGGACACTGTTTAATGAGGACCAGCCAGCACGGTTTCAGCAAAGGCAGATCTTGCCTGACGAACTTGCTGCGAGCTGTCAAAGCTTAAGGTTAACAAGGCAATGGGGCCTGACAACCTACACCCCAGGGTGCTCAGGGAGTTGTGTGATGTCTTGGTGGAACCGCTATCCGTGCTCTTCAATCTCTCCCTTAGTACGGGTAACATCCCGTTGGACTGGAAGATGGTTAACGTCATTCCACTCCACAAGAAAGGCTCCAAGATGGAGACAGCAAACTACAGACCGGTGAGTGTCACATCAATAGTGTGCAAACTAATGGAAACTCTAATCAAACGCCAATTGGATACGATCCTGAATGAGGAGAATCTACGGGATCCCCGTCAACATGGATTTACTAAGGGGATATCCTGCCAATCCAACCTGATCAGCTTCTTTGACTGAGTGACGAGGAAGCTGGATGTTGGGGAGTCCCTGGACATCGTGTACCTGGACTTCAGTAAAGCATTCGATAGCGTACCACACCGCAGGTTGCTGAGCAAGATGAGTTCTATAGGATTGGGCGACACATTGACGAAATGGGTTGGGAACTGGCTTGGAGGTAGGCTTCAGAGGGTAGTGGTGAACGGCACCCCCTCCGAAATGACGGAGGTAATCAGTGGAGTGCCGCAGGGCTCGGTCCTGGGCCCGATCCTATTCAACATCTTTATAAGAGACTTGGCAGAAGGGCTGCGAGGTAAAATAACATTATTCGCCGATGACGCCAAACTAAGCAGTGTAGTGGGCAAAAGCACAACAGACATAAATTCAATGTCCGACATGATGCACGACCTACTCCTACTGGAGCGCTGGTCTAGGTCCTGGCAACTCAGTTTCAATGCCAAAAAATGCAAAGTCATGCACCTGGGAGCCAAAATCCATGCAAGACTTACACCCTTAATGGCGAGATCCTAACAAGAACTGAAGCAGAACAAGACTTAGGGGTGATCGTCAGTGAGAACATGAAGACTGCCAATCAAGTGGAGCAAGCTTCATCCAAGGCAAGGCAAATCATAGGTTGCATACGCAGGAGTTTCGTCAGCCGTAAGCCTGAAGTCATTATGCCATTGTATAGATCCATGGTGAGGCCCCACCTGGAATACTGTGTGAAATTCTGGAGGCCGCATTACCGTAAGGATGTGCTGAGACTGGAGTCGGTCCAGAGAATGGCCACCCGGATGGTCTCGGGACTCAAGGATCTCCCGTACGAGGAACGGCTGGATAAATTGCAGCTGTACTCACTCGAGGAACGCAGAGAGAGGGATGACATGATCGAGACATTCAAGTATCTCACGGGCCTCATCGAGGTGGAAGAAGATATCTTCTTTTTCAAGGGTCCCGCGGCAACAAGGGGGCATCCGTGGAAAATCAGGGGTGGGAAACTGCACAGGGACACCAGGAAATTCTTTTTCACTGAAAGGGTGGTTGATCGCTGGAATAGTCTTACACTTCAGGTTATTGAGGCCAGCAGCGTGCCTGATTTTAAGGCCAAATGGGATAGACATGTGGGATCTATTCACAGAGAAAGGTAGGGGAGGGTCATTGGGGTGGGCAGACTAGATGGGCCTTGGCCCTTATCTGCCGTCTATTTATATGTTTCTTTGAGGGAGTAAACGGGCGGATAGACAAGGGCGACCCGGTCGACATTGTATATCTGGATTTTCAGAAGGCGTTCGATAAGGTTCCATATGAATGACTACTTCGTAAAATTGCAAGCCATGGAATTGAGGATGAAATACTCAACGTGGATTAAAAACTGGCTGGAGCATAGGAAACAGAGAGCAGGAGTAAATGGACAATACTCGGACTGGAAGAGTGTCGCCAGCGGTGTGCCGCAGGGCTTGGTGCTTGGACCCGTGCTTTTAAACATCTTTATAAACGATCTGGACATTGGTACGATGAGTGAGGTGATTAAATTTGCGGACGATACGGCTACCTCTTGGGCTTATGTGAGGGTTTGGCATCTATTTGAGGAGTAGTGTAATGCGCTTGGAGTGGTCTCTTTTGCGCTTCCCTGCCTAACATCTTAGAGTTCTTGCAGGATGGCCTGGACAGGTGACTGGCTTGGTCTTCTCTCCGGGTTTAGCTTGCAGCCTTGTCAACCTTTTGTGGGTTGTTGAAAGGTCAGCGTTTGACTGCCATTCTTGATGTGATTCGCTTTTTGTGGGCGGCCAAATCGCGGGATCTGAATCTGGTTCTGTCAGTTCTAGTGCACCCACCTTTTGAACCATTGACTGACTGTTCTTTGAAGGACCTTACTCTTAAAACGGTCTTCTTGGTGGCCATTACTTCTGCTAGACGTGTTTCTGAGCTTCAGGCTTTCTCTTGTAGGGCTCCCTTCTTGGAGTTTTCTAGGGAGCGGGTTGTCTTGAGGCCTGTTCCTTCCTTTCTGCCAAAGGTAGTTTCTCCTTTTCATGTCAGTCATGCAGTGGTCCTCCCGGTGTTGGGTAGCCGGGAGGGCTCTTCCGAGCAGAGACAGTTGCGCAAGTTGGATGTCAGTCAGGTCCTTCGCTCTTATGTGCAGAGGACCCAGGAGATCAGGAAATCAGATCATCTCTTTGTCTTTCTAGCAGGTCCTCGAAAGGGGGATGGTGCTTCTAAGGCTACTAATGCACGCTGGATCAAGGAGACTATTGCTTCCGCTTATCTTCTGAAGCAGAAGCCTGTTCCAGAATTTCTCAAGGCTCATTCCACTGGGGTCAGGCAGCTTCTTGGGCTGAATCTTCTCTAGTGTCTCCAATGGATATTTGCAAGGCTGCAGTTTTGGTCTTCTCTGCATTCCTTTGTAAGACACTACTGTGTGGATGTTCAAGCGCGTCAGGACACAGTATTCAGTAAACGTGTTCTGGTGTCGGCCCTTCAGGGGTCCCACCCTTGATGGGTACTGCTTTGGTACAGCCCATTAGTAAGGACTATACCAGTCTACCAGGCGCTACAGAAGGAGAAATTAGGTTCTTACCTGCTAATTTTCTTTCTGTTAGCCTGTAGACTAGTATAGTCCCCCACCCTATCTGTCTTTGTGCGGTGATTGCAGGGTTTTGTTTTGTTTGCATGCGGATTTTGTGTTTTCTGCGGGTTCTAGTATTTTTCTAGGGCCGGGGAGAAGTAAGAACAGCGGCTTTTGCTCAGCTGCTTAGCTGGTGAGCTGTGGGGATGTTTTCTATACTAGGATTAAGTTCTACACATGTTGCAACAGTAGTTTATAAATGTTTGTTGTTTTTCCACTCCTATTCAGAGTGTGTTTTACTGTTTTCAGTTTAAGTCTTTCCTAGGTTCTGCTTGGCTATTCGGCAGACTGGATTGCTAGGGGGGAAGCTATCCTGATATATAAGTTTGTTCTCAGTCTCCACCTGCTGGTAGCAGTGAGGCATGTAACCCATTTGTAAGGACTATACCATTCTACAGGCTAACAGAAAGAAAATTAGCAGGTAAAAACCCAATTTCTCCATATCAAGTTTCAAGTTTATTTACCTTCTAGGTGACTTACAGTGAATTAGAGGGTGTTGTGAGGTTCAATATGGACATTTCCTGTGAGATGAAGTTTATCATTTGTGGCGTTTTTTTTCAGATACTGATGACTGTGTACCCTAGCTTCCTGGAGATGAAGAACAGGCAGAGCAGGGGCAGGATTGACACACTTATGTGTATTTTATAAAATGCACTACTTGATACTGGCAAATAACACACACAATTGCACCTGCCTCAGAGCGGTTTATAGTGATGCATAGACAACTGATGCCTTTAAACAGTAGCAGCAACATAAGGGACAGCTTGTCATTTTTTTAAATTACTTTCTTGGAGGGTAATTTTATAACAGGGTGTCAAGGCAAGATAAGCACATAGACACTTGTTTTATAAAGATAATACCACTGACTATGTAGAACAAATCTGTGCTTGGACAGTTTATAAAATATTACTTCTATGCATAAAATGCAATGCTAATCTAATCTAATCTAAACCTTAGGTTTGTATACCGCATCATCTCTACATTCGTAAAGCTCGACACGGTTAACAAGAGTTAGGGTAGAAAGGAACTCCAGTGGAGGGAAGAGACAAAATGAAGAGAAAATTTAGAGGACTAGAATAACCAGAGAGGGAGGAGGAGTTACATTTTTGAAAATAACCAGGTTTTCAGATGTTTACGGAAGAGTTGGAGGGAGCTCAGATTCCTAAGAGGGGAGGTAAGGTTGTTCCAGAGCTGAGTGATTCTGAAAGGGAGGGAAGAACCTAGTTTTCCTACAAGTGAAACGCCTTTTAGAGAGGGAAAGGAAAGTTTCAGTTTTTGGGTGGATCTGGCAGAATTGGGGTTAGAGGAGTTCTAAGAAAGAGGAATGAAGGGAGGGAGAATACCGTGTAGGATCTTGAAAGTGAGGCAGGCACATTTGAAGTGGACTCTGGAGATAATCGGAAGCCAGTGGAGCTTGGATAAAAGTGGTGAGACATGGTCGAATTTGCTTTTTTGTGAAGATAAGCTTAGCCGCGGTATTCTGAATACACTGGAGTCTTTGAAGGTTTTTCTTTGTTAGGCTAAGGTAGATAGAGTTGCAGTAGTCCAGTCTGGAAAGGATGGTGGATTGGACAAGGACGGCAAAGTGTTTTTGATGGAAACAGGATCTCACTTTTCTCAGCATGTGAAGGCTGAAGAAACATTTTTTTACTAGGGAGTTGAGGTGGTCATTGAAGGAAAGTGTAGAGTCAATGATGACTCCCAGAACTTTACTAGAATATTCAAGATGCAGAGTAGGACCAGAGGACAGTGGGATGGAGGTGGGCAGTTGGTCCAATTTTGGGCCGAGCCAGAGAAGTTTTGTTTTAGATTCATCTGCACAGTGTGGGCCCAGGATTGAAGGTTCGATATACATGAGGATATGTTCGCCGAGAGGTAGGTGAGGTTCTGGTCGGTCTCGAGGAGGACAAAGATGTCGTCTGCATAAGTGTAGAGTGTTTCAAGGGGGGAGAGATGGAGGAGTTTAAGGGAGGACATATAAATGTTGAAGAGGATAGGAGAGAGAGGTGAGCCTTGCGGGACTCCACAGATCGGGTTCCAGGGGGAGGAAGAAGTGCCCTTCATGTTGACTATGTAGGAGCGGGAGCGTAAGAACTTCGAGAACCAGTCAAGGACTGTGGAGTTTTTGCCTATCTCGGTGAGTTGGTAAATTAGAATATCATGATGGACGACATCAAAAGCTGCAGAGAGGTCGAATTGAAGAAGGACGGCGAACTTGTTGCGAGAATGGAGATATTGAACTTTTGAGATTAAGGAGGTCAGAAGGGATTCAGTGCTGAAATTGGGATGGAAGCCGTATTGGTAGGGTTGAAGAATGGTGAATTTCTCAATGTAGGAAGATAGTTGAGTGGATATGATGAAGTCTAGCATCTTGGTAAGAAGGGGAATGTTAGCTATTGGACGGTAGCTGGATGGTGTAGAGGGGTCAAGCTCAGGTTTTTTCAGTAGTGGGGTTAAGGAAATATGGCCCATTTCTGGGGAGAAGAGACCCGAATGGAGGGCGGAGTTTATGAGAATGGTAAGAGATGCGATGGCCTGAGGGGGGAGTGTTCTCGTAGAGGTAGGAGGGGAAAGGATCCAAGGTACAGTTGCAGGATTTCAATTTGAGGCAGAGATTATAGACCAGGGATTCGGAAACAAGTTCGAAGGAAGACCAGGATCTGTCTGCTGGGATAGGGTAGAAACATAGAAAGATGACGGCAGATAAGGGCTATAGCCCATCAAGTCTGCCCACACCATTTACCCACCCTCTTAAGTCTACTGACCCCCTAAAGTATAATTGTAACTATACTGTCACTCTACTGACCAGCTCATTCAAGTCCTAGTGACCCTATCCCTTGGCATGACCTCGTAGGGATCTGTAGGATAGGAGTAGGAGTCTGTTGGGATAGGGTTGGGGTCAATTGGACTCAGAGATTTGTAGGAGATTGCAGGTGGGAAGGAGCACCTCAAGGTGGAGACCTTATCGTTGAAGAACTTTGCTAGAGAATCGGCTGAGGGGGAGGAGGGAAGTATGGAGTCATTTTTGGAGGTTAAGGAACGCCAGATGTTAAATAATGTGCTACTCTGATTGTTGGATTTGGAGATTTTGTCACCGTAGAAGTTTTTCCTTGCTTTTTTTAGAACAGTATTATAGATTTTAATGTTGACCCTCCAGGAGAGTCTGTCTATAGGGGATTTAGATTTTTTCCATTTTCGTTCCAGAGCACGGCATTTCTGTTTCAGTTCTCTGTGGTATGGGAGGTACCAAGGGGCCTTACGGGAGTAGGAAATGGTTTTAGTGGAAAGAGGGGCGAGGGAATGGAAGGTGGACTCGGAGAGGGCGACCCAATTTTGCCAGTTAGATTCTGGTTCTGCAGGTTTAGAGATGGGGGAAAATTTGTCGAGAAAATTGATCCAGAACAGATTGCTCGAGATTTTTTTTACGGAAGGTAATAGAATTTGAGGTGCGGGATGGGGGCCCGAGATGTGACATGAAAATGGGGAGACAGAAGGCCCCTAGGTAGTGGTAGGACCAGGGGACAATTTCCCAGCAAATGTTGTCAGTTGAGGTTTTGTGAGTAGTAAGATCTAGAAAGCTGATGAGGTCTAGTGTGTGGCCTTTTTTGTGGGTTGGGGAGAGTGTGGGGGGGGGGGAAGCCTAAAGCGGAGAGGAAGCTATTAAATTCGGATGTATCCTTGTTGGTGACATCGTCAAGGTGGAGATTGATGTCTCCGATGATCAGTAATCTTTGAAATTTGAGGAAGGCGTTTGTTATGGTTTCAAAGATGAGTTCGGAGGAATTGTTCCAAGGGGCAGGTGGGCGGTATAGAAGCAGGATACCCAGAGGATGAGGGTGGAATTCGTCATTGACTGAGGCTAACATGTATTCTGATGAGGAGTGGCTGCCCTTTTCAAGGAGTTGGACATCGAAGAATGATTTGAAAAGGAGGGCCAGGCCGGCTCCTCTTCGGTTGGTTCTGGGAGAGAAGAGGCCTTGGTAGCCGTGGAAACAGAGTTCGTTTTGAGTAAATTGGTCATCTTTTGTGATCCAAGATTCTGTGATGAATAGGAATCCGGGGTCAGAATCCTCGAGTAGGTCCTTCAAGATTTGTATCTTATTGCAAGCGGATCTGGCATTGCAATAGAGTGTTGGGACTGGGGTGAGAGAATGTGAGGCAAGGTTAGGGGGAGTGGAAACGAGGACAGGTTTTAGAGAGGCATGGTTGACTTTGCGAGGGTTTTTGTAGGATGGGTGGTGTTTGAATGAGCGTGGGAATTCCGAGGCCAGGGCAGATATTGCGAGCATTTGTAGAGTCGAGGAGGTTGGGGGCAGGGGGTGTCAGGCAGGGGAAGAGTTTGAGAGAAGAGAAGAGTAGGAGAAGAAGGAGCCATGAAGGTGGCTTCATGATGAGAGATTAGAGATCTATGGATTAGATGGCCTGTTTGAGGCGTGTGAGTAGGTTAAGGATGGAGGAGCGACTAGGTAATAACGTACTAGGTATCAGCACAAACGATATTGGACAGATCTAGTAAAGTGTTTCTGAATTGGAGTTATTCTGAAAATGATCTCGTGGAAGGGGGATGAAGATAATCTGGCTATCAAATCGGTATTCAAATTAGCATAGATTTTTGGATACAATAGGCATTTAACAAATTAGTTAAGAATTGACAATTAATTGACAAAAAATTAAGAAGACAGCAAGCATTTAACAGATTATAAGAATAAACAGGTATTTAAGATAATTTTTTGATTACTTTTGCTTTATGCATATATATATATATATATATATTTTTTTTTTTTTGAGAGCTAGTAAATGAACTTTACAGTTGAATGGGTTCACGATTAGGCTTAACGATGAAAGATTTCACAATGCTGTTTTGCTTGCAGAAGTATCTGTTAAAATTACCCCCTTACTGTAGACTACTGTTTGCCTGCCATTATCCTATTGCTACAACCATACCCTTGCTGCCTTAAGACTTGATTTACCTGTAGCTTGCACTGCTCGAGACACATTTCATCATGTGTTCCTATTCTGTCTCCTCTCTCTTGGCTGTGCAGAATTCTCAGGCTAATTGTTTGGAGGCTGATGGCTTGGAATTGTGTCCTGTGCCCCGGTCTGCGCACTTCAGAGGAGGTAGTTGCTATTATGAATTTAATGTTTAGTTTCTCCCACAAATAGCCTCCTGAACCACAGCTGCAGAGTGCCCACCACATACCTGAGCTCTGCTTTAATACAGGTTTCCAAATTATTTTCTTGTCCAAGCACATCTTGAAATAGGTGGAGTGCATTAAAGATGTATTTTATTTATGTGTAGAATTTGTTCCTACAGTATTTATTTTCCATGTAATTTACAGAGTATTTCTAACTTGCACAACCTGTACAGGGTCCCAATCCCATCCAAGTGCCTCTGAAAACTCCTTTGAGAAATAAAATTAGCACTCACTAATTACTTATCTTTTTTTACCAGTCTAGAACCTGGAGGTTAGGTCTTTCAACCAACAGACAGGGAACACAGAGCTGTGTGCTTCGCCTTATAAAGGCAAAGTGCAGTCCAAGTTCCTTAGTAATTTTTGTCTCGGATGTATGAGGCAGTGATAAGTGAACTGTGTAGCTCCTAGACCAGGGGTGAGCAACTCCGGTCCTTGAGGGCCAGAATCCAGTCGGGATTTCAGGATTTCCCCAATGAATATGGATTGAAAGCAGTGCATGCAAATAGATCTCATGCATATTCATTGGGGAAATCCTGAAAACCCGATGATTCTGGCCCTTAAGGGCCAGAGTTGCCCACCCCTGTCCTAGACCAATTAGAAAACTTGAATCCAAGTGGAGAAGGGGGCAAGGCTTGTTTCAACTAGTTAGCTGAATTAAAAAAAATTCTTTACATGGCTGTTTCTATGTTAGATCCCTTGCTCTATCTGTTTTGCATTTTTTTTTAGTTTCTAGTCTGTGGTTTTATAATTTGCTATATTTTATCATTTTAAGATGCTCCTGAGAAAATTAAAGAATCTTGGGATAGGTGGCAAAGTTCAGTTGTGGATTAGGAATCGGTTATCGGATAGTAGACAGAGGGTTGAGTTAAATGGTCATTTTTCTCAATGGAGGAGAATAAACAGTGGAATGCCGCAGGGATCTGTACTGGGACCGGTGCTATTTAACTTATTTATAAATGATCTGGAAATTGGGCCAGTGAGCGAGGTTATTAAATTTACAGATGACACTAAACTGTTCAAAGTTGTTAAAACACATGTGGATTGTGAAAATTGCAGGCAGAACTTAGAAAATTGGAAGACTGGGCGTCCAAGTGTCAGATAAAATTTAAAGTGGACAAGTGCAAAGTGATGCACATTGGGAAGAATAACCTGAATCACAGTTACTAGATACTAGAGTCCTTGGGGGTTAGCACCCAAGAAAAGGATCTGGGTGTCATTAGACAATACGATGAACCCTTCCTCCCAATGTGCGGCAGCGGCCAAAATGTTATAATCCCTCTGAATCGCTCTTTTACATCCCAATCTGCAATCTCTGCACCTACCTCTCGGTTTGACTTCAGCAAATTTTAATCTCTCTGACTCAGTACAAGCAATTATAGCTGCTTCCAGAAAATCTTCTACTCGGCAATGCTATCAACAAGAGGGAACATGCTTCCGCTTCATGATCAAGATGCTTCCTCCTCCTTCTCTTCCTTCAGTGTTGGACTATCTTCTCCATGTATCCAATTCTTGACTTAAGACTACTTCAGTCAGAGTTCACTTCAGTGTTGTTAGTGCTTTCCATGCTCCATAAACCTTTGGCCACTCATCTGCTTATTTGCCAATTTATGAAACGACTTTTCAACTCCAAACCTCCGCTCAAGCTGCCTCTAGTTGCCTGGGATCTTAATGTAGTCCTAGCCAGTCTGATGAAGCCGCCATTTAAACCACTGGCATCTACTCATCTTAAGTTTCTCACTTGGAAAGTGGTTGTCTTGATTTCTATCATTTCAGCTCGTTGAGTGAGTGAACTTCAAGCATTGGTTTCTGACCCACCATACATAGTATTTCATCATGACAAGGTGGTTCTCGAGACCTATCCTAAATTCCTCCCAAAAGTAGTCATGGAATTTCACCTGAATCAATCCATTGTGTGTTTTCCCAAAGCCTCATTCTCATCCTGGAGAAGCAGCTCTACACACTTTAAGCGTACCTTGGCTTACTACATATAAAGGACTAAGCCACACAAGACTTCACCTCAACTGTTCAACTCTGTTGATCCTAACCAATTGGGCCAGTCTGTAACCAAGAGAACTATTTCCATATGGTTAGCAGCTTGTATTTCCTTCTGCTATGCTCAGGCTGGGCTGCAGCTTGAGGGACATGTTACAGCACACAAGGTCCAAGCTATGGCAGCATCAGTAGCTTTCTTACGGTCCATTCCTATTGATGATATTTGCAAAGCAGCTACTTGGTCCTCAATTCATACATTTACATCTCACTATTGACTAGTATCGTATTCCAGACAATATGGTCATTTCGGCCAAGAAGTATTACAGAATCTATTTTCTTCTTAATGGCCAACTGTCCCTCCATCCCATTTCAGTAAGCTAGGGAGTCCCACATGTGAGAATATGCTGCTTACTTGTCCAAGGATAAAGCACATCTAGTTAACGTAATAGATATTATCCGGAGACATCAGGCAGATATTCTCGCATGCCTCCCACCTCCTCTTAGCTTGCTTATGGAACTGATGTACTTTGAGCCGACATCGGGTGGGAAGGCATTCACACATTCATAGTGCAGGGGCAGTCGTGAAGTTTCTAAAAACTTAAAGTGGCAATCTACTTTTACCACTGTCTGTATCGGGCTTCGTGGATGACGTCACCTACATGTGAGAATATCTGCTTGCTGTCTCCGGATAACATCTGTTATGGTAAGTAACTGTGCTTTCTTTCCCTTATCAAGGAGTGAAGATTTAGAATAACATTCTGTTCCAAATTAGACAAATTTCTTATTACCATTTTCACAAAGATGCAGCATTTGTTTTCGAATTAGTTCAAATGGTATTTTATTAATGGTATTTTAAATCTAATTATTGTCAGAGGACTTTTCTTGGTGTAATCTACTTGGATTCCTAGTGATAACTATGGAATATGGATAACTATGGTAGAGTTGCAACGTGGTCCTCACTGTATATTTGCTCAAAACACTATGGATTGGATGTAGTTCCGAGAGCAGAAGCTACTTTTGGTGCAGAAGTACTTCAAAAGGAGTTTGAGTCCCACCAATTTAGGCATGACTTTCAGTTGTGGACTGACCTGGTGAGAACAAATAAGAAGGAGAAATTAAGTTTTTCCTTCTGATTTTTCTTTCCTTGAATTCTAGTCCAGGTCTCTCCTTGTTACCATCTCAAGCCTTTTTCCTGGTTCTGTTCTCTTGCTGTTTTGCATCTCAGGATTGGAAGAATAGTGAGTTTTTAAAATCATCTATTGCTAAAAAGAAGTTTGGAGAAGAGGATCTATGACAGAGGTCTTTAAAAATAGTGGAATAGAGCAGATAGATGAGTTTCTTTTTACTCTTTCCAGAAATACTACGACTAGGGGACATGCAATGAAGCTACTAAGTAGTAGATTTAAAACAAACTAGAGAAAATATTTCTTCACTCAACATGTAATTAAACTCTGGAATTTGTTGCTGGAGAATGTGGTGAAAGCAGTTAGCTTAGTTCAATGTTGAGAAATGTAAAGTATTGCATGTGGGAATCAGAAACCCGAGGCACAGCTATACGATGGGAGGGATGTTATTGAATGAGAGTACCCAAGAAAGGGACTTGGGGGTAATGGTGGACATGACAATGAAGCTGACGGCACAGTGTGCAGCGGCCGCCAAGAGAGCGAATAAAATGCTGGGGATAATCAAGAAGGGTATTACAACAAGAACGAAAGAAGTTATCCTGCCGCTGTACCGGGCAATGGTGCGTCCACATCTTGAGTACTGCGTCCAGTATTGGTCACCATACCTTAAGAAGGATATGGTGTTACTCGAGAGAGTTCAGAGGAGAGCGACACGACTGATTAAGGGGATGGAAAACCTTTCATACGCTGAGAGATTGGAGAAACTGGGTCTCTTTTCCCTGGAGAAGAGAAGACTTAGAGGGGATATGATAGAGACTTACAAGATCATGAAGGGCATAGAAAGAGTAGAGAGGGACAGATTCTTCAAACTTTCAGAACATAAAAAAACAAGAGGGCATTCGGAAAAGTTGAAAGGGGACAGATTCAAAACAAATGCTAGGAAGTTCTTCTTTACCCAACGTGTGGTGGACACCTGGAATGCGCTTCCAGAGGACGTTATAGGGCAGCGAACGGTACTGGGGTTTAAGAAAGGATTGGACAATTTCCTGCTGGAAAAGGGGATAGAGGGGTATAGATAAAAGATTACTGCACAGGTCCTGGACCTGATGGGCCGCCGCGTGAGCGGACTGCTGGGCGCGATGGACCTTAGGTCTGACCCAGCGGAGGCATTTCTTATGTTCTTATGTTCTTAGCAGGGTTTAAAAAAGGTTTGGATAACTTTCTCAAAGAGAAATTCTTAAGCTACTGTTAAGATGGATTTTTGTGAAAATTCAGTACCTATTCATAGGATAAGCAGCATAAAATGTTTTATTCTTTGGGATCTTGCTAGGTACTTGTGGCCTGGGTTGGCCATTGTGGAACATGATTTTAGACTTGATGGACCTGCGGTCTGTCCCAGTATGGCAGCTGTTATGCTCTTATAAGAAAGAATTTATAATTTGAGATAATTTTGAAAGTTTTATTTAAAATTTGATGCAAACACTTATCAATATTTCTTTTATTTTTTTTTGTTTAGTTTTTATCAATATTTATTCATTTTAGATTTTTCAACAAGTGTACAGAAAAATCATCATTCAATATACAACATCACTTGAAACTTTACAATTTCTCAAGAAAAATTTTATCCCAACCCTCCCTCCCCAAAATTATAATCAAATAAAAATACATCACATAATATAATAACATAGATCATTTGTTTTATCATCCCCATTTGGTAACAAACAACAGGCAAAATCATCATCTTAATAGTTTGGACTCTTCCCCACCAAGACAAATGTAAAGGATTCCATTGCTCACATAACTGTTACTTCAATAAAAGTCTTTCATTTACTTTCATTGTCTCATCTAGTGTATTTTTTAACCAAATTCCTAAATATTTTATTCTTTCCTCCTTCCATAAAAAAGGGAATGAATCAAATAAACCTCTTGCACAATGTATATTTAGAGGAAGGACTTCAGATTTAGACCAATTTATTTTATAACCCGAGAATTTTCCAAATTTCTCAATCAAATCAAATAAACATGGGATGGTTGTTTCGGGATTCCTCAAATGAAGTAATATATCATCCGCATAAGCAGATACCTTAAATTCCTTTCCAGAATGCGGAATACCTTGTATCTCATTTACTTTTTGAATAGCTAATAACAAGGGTTCAAGTACTATATCAAAAAGGAGACAAGGGGCAACCCTGTCTAACCCCCCTTTGCACTTAAAACATTCAGAGAAATTATTATTAATATATAATCTAGCAACAGGAGAGCTATACAAGGTTTTAATCATTTGTATAAATCTCGAACCAATACCAAACCACTCCATGGCCTGATACATAAAGGTCCATTCTACCTGATCAAAAGCTTTCTCTGCGTCCAAGGACACAGAGAAAGCCAGATCACTCATATCTTTTGTTAAGTATAACATATGAAAGGCCAATCTGGTATTATTGGAAGAGTGTCTCTGAGCAACAAAACCTGTTTGGTGCATACCAACTATATAAGGAAGAGCCGTAGCTAAACGCATGGCCAAACTTTTAGCTAAAAGTTTACCATCTACATTGATTAAAGAAATAGGCCTGTAATTTGAAACCAACATGGGATCTCTATTTGGCTTAAGGCAAAACAACCGTTAACGACTCTGCCATAATGCCTAAAATACAACCTTTATTTAGTTGATTCTGATATAAATTTAATAAATAAGGTAATAGGGTAATTTAGAATGATTTATAGAACTCTACCGTAAAACCATCACCACCTGGAGCAGTCCCCACTCTAAGTGACTTCAATGCTGTCTGCAGTTCTTTTAGCGATATCGGCTCTTCTAAGCTTCTTTTTATATGATCAGGAATATTTGGACCCTCAACTAATTTTAAAAATTCTAAACCATCTTTTTCTCTATTTAAATAAGGCTCAGAAGAATAAAGGTCTATAAAAATGTAAGAATTGTTTTAAAATAGGTCCAATTTGAGACTGAATATCTCCTTTTTCAACCTTAATTGCCCTTATTTTTGTCCTTCTCTTTTTTTTGCTTTAAGATAATTTGCCAATAATCTTCCCGTCTTATTTGAGCTTCCATAATACAAAGCCTGCTGAGAGAGAATATTCTTCCTAACCAATTTAGAAGAAATCTCATTGTATTTACATTTAGCTTTTAAAAGAGTTTGTAAAGTAAAATGTTCCCATTTTCTAATCAATTTTGATTCTAAGTTTTTAATTTCTTTTTCTATAATAATAAATTGCTTTTTTAATTGTTTCTTAGTATATGCTGAGAATGCAATAATTTGACCTCTCATGGTTGCCTTAAAAGCATCCCACAAGGTTTCTATAGAAATTTCTTCTGTGTTGTTAATTTGAAAATACTCATCAATTTTTAATTGAAAATCTTCACAAAATTCTGGGTACATAAGCAATGCATTATCGAACCTCCAAACAGGTTTAGTATTATCTTGATCAACAAAATTTAAATCAATCCATACACTCCCATGATCCGACAAAATTATTGGATCAATGGAGGCTTGTGTTACTTGTTGTATTAGCTGATCAGAAACAAAAATATAATCTATTCTAAAAAAAGATTTATGAACATGTGAACAAAATGAAAATTCTCGATCATTAAAATGAAGTATACGCCATATCTTTTAAATTACAAGAGTTTACAAAATTGTCCAAACCCAGTGACTTCAAAATATTACTAGGTTTTTTATCCAATAAAGGATCCATTACAGCATTAAAGTCTCCCGCCACTACCAAATTACTAGCAGCCAGTGGTAAAACTAATTGTTGTAGTCTTAAACTCAATTTGATTAGAATTAGGGGCATATACATTCATAAGTACCACAGTATCATTGCCCATACTCATATCCACATGCAGCCATCTGCCTAGAGGATCTGCAGCCACCATATTAAACGTTGCAGAACATTTTTTATTAACTAGGATAACTACTCCAGCTTTCTTCTTTGTAGCAGGTGCAAAAAAGCAATCTTTCACCCAATTACCTACTAGCTTTTTAGATTCCTCACCAGACAGGTGAGTCTCCTGGATAAAACAAACATCCGCATTCTGCTATTTCAAATATAATAACGTCTTCTTTCTCTTAATCGGACGGTTGAGGCCATTAACATTCAATGATAGGATTTTAAAACCCATTATATTAATTAATCACAAATAATATACAATTCCATATAATAATTATATGAACAATTTCCCTACTTTGAAAATTCAAATTAAGCCCCATCCCCCTACCCAATCCCCATCCCCTACCTCCCTTAACCCTCCCCACCCCACCCACCTCCATAATGCTAACTTTTGAAACGCCCATACCAGATCAAGTAAATGAAAAACTCCACCCAGGCCATATCTAAAAACCAATAAGTATTTAATCTAAACACCCTAGTATTATATGTAAGCCACTTATTAAAAGAAAGGAATAATTAAATTATAATAATTCTACTATAATTTTTTTTTTCCGGAAGAATATTTTATAATATACATTCCAAAAAGAAAATAACAATAAGATTATATTAAATCTCCTCTTCATATTATCACCACACATTTAGTTAAACAAAATCCAATTACTTCCAATACGTACAATGTTTAGCAATTGCAAACCAACAATTTCCACCCATCCACCCAACTTATGTTGACATCCTACAAATATTCACATAACTTGAGTCATATACCATATGCAAATCGCTGCTCAGCATCAGACCTGCTGTCCATCACCATAATCCTTCTTCCTTCAAAAGATCTTCTTTGTATATGGTTCTGTAGGCATACTCCAATAGGCTTCATTAATAAAGTAACCACTTTACACAATACAGTATCTGTATATACTAATCCATATCATTGCAAATCATAGCAGATCACAAGATTGTCTTTATGGAAATCGCCATACAGCTGTTAAGTTTAAAATATGAACTTTTCTTAATCAACTTTCCTCTAGACTTACTGTGCACTAAGATGCATTAGAATCCATGGAAAGCATATAATAACATCAGAGTATAAGATAAGAATCGGGCCGTATCATACATGCACTGATTTCAATCATACTTCAATACCCTTCATCACTCACTTTCCACCATACTGCAGAAAAATCCCATAACTTCTCAAACCTCTCATATCAAATTGCAAATCATTTGATATTCTTGACAGGTTTAGGATTTCATTTTCTGCAGTACTTTTATTATACCACTGCAGACTAGGATGTATATAAACATCTTCACCCTCCTTTTTCTCCCTTTTACCTTGTAATATATCATTTTAAATTCTGACAGGAGAAGATCTGCAGGAATGAAAACTGTAATTGTAGGGAATTTTAGTGCACTAGGAGGAATGTGTCAAAAAGTGCTGAAAAATCTCAAAGCACAATCTTGCTGTGGAAGATGCAGAGTTACCATTCCATTTACTGAATAACATCCAGAGCATTGCTAAATCTGTTCCTGCTCCATGTGACTTATACCACTCTCAGGCCTAGGATTAACATTCTTTAAAATCATCTTTCCAACCATCTAGGAAATTAAAAAGTTTACATATTCCCCATTATGTTAAGCCATATTCACATTTAATATGCTCAGTTCTGGCATAAGGAAAGGTCTACCATCCAAAACCTCTTTCTAAAACAGCCTCATTCCATGCAGCTTCTTCAAGTGACTGCATTCCTCTGTCAGAATGTTGAACCAATTCAAAATTAACTGTAGAATTGCCCAGCTTCATAACTTTGGCTTTAAGTTTTAAAATATATTTCTCAAAACACCAAAAATAAACTAAAATATTAAAATAAACTAAAGAAATAGAAAAAAGATATATCCTCAGTTTCACTCTTATGTAGCCATAGGCATTTCACGCTGATCTAAGAATTCCTTTAGCTTAGCTGAATCTTCAAAGTTCAAAGTTTTTTATTTTCATGAGTAACCTGCATAATTGCTGGGTAAATTAGACCATATCTGGCTCTTAACTGTGGGCGTAACTCTTTAACAGTTATTTTCTTCTGTAAGCGGTCTCCTTCGCAAAATCCTGTACTATGTGTATCTTTGCATCCTGATATTTGAGCTTTCTATTCTCGTTAGCCAATTTAATAATTTCCTCAACCTGTTGGTACCTGAGCATTTTAAAAATCAGTGGACGCGGTCCTTTCCGATTACTAGATCTTCTTACCGGGACCCTAAGCGCCCTTTCCAGTTCCAAAGGATATTTGCTTTTAATTGGCAGAATTTTCGGTAAGAAATTAGTGAGAGAGGCTATGGGATCTTTTTTTCTATCCCTTCTGGTAACTCAAGTACTCTTAAGTTACTCCGTCTTTTGCGGTTAGACAAATCTCCCAATTCTTTCTTTAATAGCTCTATCTCTTTATGATCTTTTTTTATATTGTATTATTTCTGCCTCAATTCGCTTCACACGTTTTAATATATGTTCAATCTTTATATCTACTATTTGCATTCTCTTATTTAAATTCTCTACCTCCTCTTTAACCTCTTGTATGTTTTTTGTGTTGTTTAAAACTATCTCTTATCTGTTGCAATTCCTTCATGAGATCTGTTTTCAATTTTTTCCGTTGGAAGCAGAACTAATGCAGGAGACGTCGGCTCCAACTTTGACCTCTTGACGCTTCCTGCTCCTGTTCCCGCTGAAGTGCTCTTACACTGCTTGCCCGAAGCCATTCCGCTACCGAAACGCAGCTTTTCTTATGCAACTTATGAAATTTTTAATATTTTAAATTATTATAATTAGCCTGACTTTGCAGAGCTCATCAACTACTCGACCATATCGGAACGCTCCAAAGCCACGCCACGCTTATCAATATTTCTAAGCGATGTACAATATTAAAATTGGGGATACGGTAACATGCCTGTACTGGTACAAATAAACTGACAAAAAGACTGACTCAGAATCAGGGAAAGGGTGAAGAACTTATAACGATTATAGGATAGAAGAACATATATGGTTAATACAATGGGGGAGGGTAAAAAAGAAGCCATAATTAAGGCTGTACATAGAAATATCAGGATTTAGAATAAAAAGAGACAAAAAGTTCATTATTACCCATTTTCAAAGGTTAATCTTTGAAGGCATCCCTATAAAGAAAAGTTTTTAGGGAACTTTTCAATCTTTAGGCTGGTAAGGAGTTCCAGAGTTGGGGGCTGTCATTGAGAAAATGTCAGTAAGCCATGTACTAATGACCTTTAAGGATGGGATAGAGAGGAAATGTTGCTCAATAGATCTTAATGTCCTGGATGGGGTGTATGGTATAAGGAGCCTGTCAAGAAATATGGGCGATTTGGACAATCAAATTTTAAAAATTAGGGCTATTTTATACGTAATTCTTTAACAGATTGGGTGCCAGTGGGCATTTCTCAAGAGGGATGCAACATACAACAAATTACGAGTAATTGGAAGAATTGGACGAGGCTTAATTATAGTTTTTGGTGGAGTTCATTGTGTCATGTGTACAAAATGGAAAGAATATTAGCCATTCAGAAAGGGAATTTTAAGACATTTCAGGAAATTTGGGAGCCATTAACAAAATATTGTATTACTTAATTGTTTTTCCCTGTAACATGCACTTTTGGGAGGGGAGGGAGGTTGGGGGTCTGATAGATTAATGAATTTAGATATATTGGGGTTCATGAAAAAAGTTTTATGTGATGGGCATTGTGATTGTTAGGGGGGTTAATTCTGAAATGGGTATTAATAGTATATTAAGTATGTCATTGATGTATAAAATGTGGTATTTAATGTTACACTTATTGCAAGTTTTGAAAATAATAAAGAATTGGAAAAAAGAGGGATGCAACATGATCAAACTTTCTTGATTTTGTAATGATTTTTATTGCCGTATTTTGAATGATTTGTAATCGCCTTAATTCTTTTTGAGCAATACCTTTTATATAGAGAACTAGTTTTTTTAGCCCATTTACATTAACGGGTGCTAGAATAGATGTGTAGACTTAGCCATTTCTTTTTTTTTTTTTCTTTCTATACATCTGTATTTCTTTCTCTCTCCCTACCCCCTTTCTTTCTTTCTGTTTGTCTTTCCTTCTGTCTCTCTCCCTGGCCCCCTGTCTGTCTTTCTTTCTTTTTGCCTCTCCCTCTGTCTCTCTTTCTTTGTCTCTCTCCCCCTGTCTCTCTTTCTTTCTGTCTCTCCCCCCTGTCCAGCAGCACCCCTTCCCTGCTCCCCCTGTCCAGCAGTAGCCCTTCTCCCTTCCTTTTACCTCCCCCTGTCCAGCAGCACTCTTCTTTCTGAATCTCTCTCCCTCCCGCTGTCTATCTTTCTTTATTTCTGTCTCTCTCCCTGCCTCGTGTTATTCCAGGAGGGCAGATATGGCGGCTAACATGTAGCGATTCGGAGGTATGTTTTTTGTTGTTTTTTTGGGGGGGAGGGGTGGTGGTTAAGATGAAGATGGAGTCTCGGCGGCCATATAGGAAGATGTCTAGCGCCAGCATAGGAGCAGTGCGGTTAATGGTCTCAGACGGTGCGTAACATGGGTGCAAGGGAATGTTTTATTCAGTGTGTTATTAGTGTGGCGCGTTTATTCATTGCAGAAATAAGTGGAAAAGCAGCTACGCCAACCTGGGGGGGGCACACACGGAGCCAAGAGAAGCGCCACCAGGCCCGATGGGTGGGGGATATCCTTGGCTGCCTCTCGTGCCATTTACACCCTCTTGTGTGGAAAGTTTGCTCCCAGGTTTGTTTGGGGGTTTGTTTAACTTTCCCTCTCCTCACAGCACTGTGAACTTTTTCTTCTGAACTGTCCATCTTCAGCGCTGCCAGGGCGGTCGGGTCCTTCCACCCGCCTGGATCCGGCCTAGCAGCGTCGCTGAGGGAGGGCAATGTTGAAACCGCCACAGGCAGAGTTTTACTTGAAGTAATGCCACCTAATTTACCTCATTGGAATGTCTCCGAGACAGCATTGTATTTTCCAAAACAGACAACAGTCTGCTGGCAGAATTGGATTTTGTCTTTGTTTATGGCATATCCTCCTTCTGTGAGCACATTCAGGAGTTTGCCACTAAAGTGTCGGCAAATTGCACTGTTGGATGCAGACAGCAATATGTCTACTGCTCATGCGGAGGCACGGAGCACAGAGGAACGAAGATTGAAGTGCGCATGCGCGCTAAGGGTTTTATTATAGCGGATTACAGTAATCTAGCTTCAAGATTACGAGTGAGTGTATTAGAGTATTCAAAGCAGCAGGTTCTAAGACCTTAGCTAAAGATCTTCTCATGTGCAATTTATAAACACAAGTTTTGTTGGCCTTCTTGTTTGGGCATGTGAAATACTGAGGGGTTGCACAGTGTCCTACTAGGATGAAGCACACAGCTCTGTGTTCTCTGTTTTCATCTGCTAGTTGATGAGCAGAATCTGTAGGCTCTAGATTGGTCTAGTGCAGTGGTCTCCAACTCAAATCTCTTGCAGGGCCACATTTTGGATTGGTAGGTACTTGGAGGGCCTTCTGAAAAAAATAGTTAATGTCTTATTAAAGAAATGAGGTAGAACTCTTTCTAGTTTATAAATCTTTCCTTTTGGCTACCTCTTAATAATAATATTGTAATTTATATTGTAATTTATAGCTAGAGACATATGATCAAGAAACTGTTTTATTTTGGTTATGATAAACATACTCAGGGCCTCAAAATAGTACCTGGCAGGCTGCATGTGGCCCCTGGGCCATGAGTTTGAGACCACTGGTCTAGTGGCACTTGAAGAAAGACAATTAGCAGGTATATCTTGTTGTATAGTCTGTGTTGCAATTCACAATAAGCATATTATTTGTAAGTCAGAAAATTGGGAAGGAAAAGGAAGATTATAAACCACCACTAAGTTTTAAGACCAATATAAATGTTTTCACATGTGCATTGCACCTTCTCTGATGTATGTATCTGCTCCGTAAACAAAGCTGGTACCATAACTTGCCAAGCATTCTTATTATCCGGGGGCCTTTATTATTTTGCTATTGGTGTATTCTGCTATTTCAGTAGATATTTTTCTTCTTTCTGTCAGCATCTGATAGGCTCTCAGAGCGTCAGCGGAAGCGGAAGAGGTTGCGTGCCATATTCTCTACCACCCAGTGTAAGAAGAGGAGCGAGGCCGCTCTCACGAAGGTGCTTTGTTCCACACTAGTTTGTGTTCCTGCTTGTTTAAATAATGCTGAATATTGTTCTCTTATTTACTAGTGAAATACCATCACATTCTTGTTGCCTCATGTTTCTGTTTGATTTTGCTTTTTATCTTTTCCAATTCAGTAGCATCGTGGGTCAAAAAACAACCCTTGAAAATGGAATGGGACCAGATATAGATTTCATTCATTTATGTCTCGCTTATCTTAAACATACTAAAGTGTCCTTTTACTCAGATGTGCTAACGATTATTGTGCAGTACTTGCTATGGAGCCCACAGGGCTGTATAACATTTAGTGCACACTTAATCCTTTAGTAAAAGTACCCTGTAGTGAGTTAGAAGCAACATAATAATAATATACAACAAATATAAATACATAAACATTCAGGCATCAATAACAATCCAATCAACAGTATAAAAACAAATTAAAAAGTCCCAAACTCCATGGAAACAAAGAATGGTTTGAGTCTCTTATGAAATGATAGAAAATCCATTTCCATCCTTATATCCATGAGGAGTGCATTCTGAGCCCCCCCCCTCAACCTGGGGAACATGCCAGTATTTGCTTTACTGACCCCCAGGAAACATAGAAACATGATGGCCAAATGGCCCATCTGCAGTCACCATTATCTCTTCCTCTCTCTAAGAGATCCCACGTGCCTATCCCAGGCCCTCTTGAAATCAGACACCACCTCTTCCGGGAGACTGTTCCAAGCATCTACCACTCTTTCTGTAAAAAAAGTATTTCCTTAGAATACTCCTGAGCCTATCACCTCTTAACTTCATCCTATGCCCTCTCACACTAAAATTCTTTATTTAACTCAACAGATCGTACACATAGAGCAGATACAGCGTGAGTACACAAATCTCACAAAACTACTTGAGGCAAAGCTACAGTAACAGTTTGCCCATTTTCCCATGCAATATCCCACTAAATAGCCTCTTATTTCTGTGGAGGAAGCTGAGTGGGGTTCTTGAGAAGAGGTGGAAATATGAGCTGTGACATAGTGAGGGTAGATGGTGCCCCAGTGGCGCACACCTTCCCTTCCCCCTCTTACCTCTTTAACTCTTTCCTGGGGCAAGCAGCATCTCCCTCTGACGTCATTTCCTGGTCTTGCGAAGAGCTGAAGAGGTATTGGATTTGGGGGAGGGGGGCAGTGGAGAGGAGAAGAGATGCTGATGTCCCCACCAAAACTACACCCATGGCAGTCTGCCCCTCTCCCCCTTACTCCATCACTGAATGTAAGAGGTGTTTGGAGGGGGAGCAGCTTTTGCACTCGCTGCCGCTTTTTCACAGCTTGCAAGAATGTTACATGATGGTGGGCAGAGCTGGTTATGGGAGATGGAGGGGGCAGGGCACTATTGGATGAGCACTTGAACAGCAGAAGGAGTACAGTACCAGTAGAGCATGTATGTATATCTCGAAAGTTACAATGCAATCATGTGTGTGATTGATGTGTAGCAGAGTACATGTGTGTGTGTATTTTTGTCTCTGGTTTCCCTTTTTTTTTTTTTTTTTTTTTAATCTTTATTCATTTTCAATTCTTCAACAAGTATACAATGTTATAATGAATAATATACAGAATCACTTGTACATCCTAACCACTATTCTTTATGTATTATAAAAATCCCTCCCCCCTCCCATCCCTCCCCACATCAACAATGAATTCCTGCAAAACATCTACTATACCCCTTATTTATTATAATGTTTCAAATACATAAAGGTGTCTAATCATTTGAATATACAATCAATGGCCCCCAAATCTTTTTAAAATTAGCATAATTTCCATTTTGTAAAGCAATAACTCTTTCCATCTTGTCTATGTGACATACAGAATTCCACCAAAAGGTATAATTGAGTCTTGTATAATCTTTCCAGTTCCTAGTAATATGCTGAATGGCAACTCCTGTCAAAATTAGTAATAATTTATTATTGGACATTGAAATTTGACTTTTAAACCTCATTGAAGTTCCAAATAAAATTGTGTCATACGACAAGGCAACAAAATTTTCTAATAGCGAATTAATTTGGGGCCAAATTGATTTCCAAAAGGAATTAATGCAAGGACAGAAAAATATTAAATGATCTAAAGTCCCTGCATCCTTATTACAATGCCAACATCTATTAGACTTGGAACTATCTAATTTTTGTAAACGAACTGGGGTCCAAAAAGCTCTATGTAACAAAAAAAAAAAAAAAACATGTTTGTCTCATAGATGCCGACATTGTAGATTTTATTCTCCAAGACCAAATTCGTGGCCACTGAGATGCAGAAATTTGATGCTTGATCTCAATGCTCCAAATATCCTTCAAACCAGTTTTCAGTTTTTTTATTCAAATATTCATATAGTAATTTATACCACTGTGCGGCTTGGTGACCCAAGAAATCCGCCTGAAAGTATAGGAATTCTAAACTATACTGATTATTAAGATTCTTCCATTCAGGGAACCCCTCCTGAATAGCCTGCTTCAGCTGCAACCATTTAAAATTTTGTGTCTTATTTAAACCATATTTATGTTGCAACTGTGAAAAACTAAGCAGTGAACCATTTGATATAATATCATTCAAAGTTCGAATACCTCCAATTATCTATTGCTTCCAGACAATTTGAAATCCGCCAATTTTAATCCATTTTACCCAAATGGATTAATGTAACGATTTAGAAATTGGAATAGGTGACAAATTACTAACATAACGTAAAGTTTTCCAGGTATCAATCAAAATCCTATTCTCTTTATATTTCCTAGGTATCTTTATACTAAGCAAATAAACCAGATGTAAAGGAAACAGGAGTCGCCATTCTAAATATAACCAATCTGGGACATTCTCCATGAGCTCTGGGAGGACCCAATACATACCCTGACGTAGAATATAGGCTTGATGATACCTATAAAAATTTGGAAAATTTACCCCTCCCTCCATAATTGATTTCTGTAAAGATACTAAAGCAATTCTTGGTCTTTTACCCAACCAAACAAATTTCGTAAGAATACCATTTAACTTTTTATAAAAGGACCCTTGAAAAAAAAACTGATATCATACTCATTTGATAGCAAACCACAGGCAGTATCATTTTTATAGTTTGAACTCTTCCCTACCATGATAAATGCAACGGATTCCACTTCTCACACATTTTTGTTACTTTTTTTAACAAAAGTCTTTCATTCTCCTTCACCGTATCTTCAATATTGTTTTTAATAATAATGCTTAAATATTTTAGACCATCATCTTCTTTCCAGACAAAAGTAAATGAATCGAATAAGCCTTTGGCACAGTGAACATTAAGCGGGAGGACTTACTCCAATTAATCTTATATCCTGAAAACTTTCCAAATTTCTCTATCAATTCAAGTAAGCATGGAATGGTGGACTCTGGATTCCTCAAATAAAGCAGTATATCATCTGCATAAGCAGAAAGTTTATATTCCCAATTCGAATAAGGAATACCCTGTATCCCCTTTGCTTGATTAATAGCAATTAACAAGGGTTCTAAAACAACATTAAAGAGCAATGGAGACAAGGGACAACCCTGTCTAACCCCCCTTCGCAAGTTAAACCGATCCAATAAACTATTGTTAATGTATAATCTTGCACCAGGAGAGCTATACAGCGTCTGGATCATTTGAATGAAACCAGAACCCACCCCAAACCATTCCAACGCTTGATACATAAAATTCCATTCTACCCTATTAAAGGCCTTTTCCGCATCCAAAGAAACCAAGAAAGCCGGATCATTCACTTTTTTTGTTAAATTTAAAGTATGAAAAGCCAGTCTAGTATTATGAGAAGAATGTCTCCTTGCAACAAATCCTGTTTGGTGAGTATCAATAATAAAAGGGAGAGCTTTTGCCAACCTTAAAGCCAATAATTTGGTAATAATTTTCCCATCCACATTTATTAATGAAATCGGCCTGTAGTTTGAAACCAAAGTGAGATCTCTGTTTGGTTTTGGCAAAACAATAACCAAGGAATCTGCTATAGTACCTGAAATACAACTTTTAGTCAGTTGATATTGATATAAATTTAACAAATATGGTAAAAGAGTAATTTGAAATGACTTATAGAATTCTAGAGTATATCCATCACCACATGGAGCGGATCCAGCTCTAAGAGATTTCAATGCTATTTCTAATTCTTTTAGAGATATAGGTTCTTCTAAACTTCCTTTTATATGCTCAGGAATTTTTGGTCCATTAATTAAATTTAAAAATTCTAAACCATCTTGTTCTCTGTTTCTATAAGTCTCAGAAGAATATAGGTCCTTATAGAAAGTAAGAAACTGTTGTAAAATATGCTCATTTTTAGTATGTATTTCACCTTTATCTTTTATTACAATAATTTTTGTTTTCCTTTTTTTTGCTTTAAGATAGTTTGCTAGTAATTTTCCTGCCTTATTTGAATTTCCATAATACTGAGCTTGCTGATAAAACAAATCATTTCTTACAAACTTTGAAGATAATTCATTATACTTGGCTTTAGCTTTTAATAAAATTTGTAGTGTACTCTGTTCCCATCTGCTAATTAATTTATTTTCCAAAACCTTAATTTCTTTTTCCAAATCATAAAATTGTTTTTTTTAAGTTGTTTTCTAATATAAGCCGAATATGAAATATGTCCTCTCATGATTGCTTTTAAAAGCATCCCACAACACCTCAATATTAATATCATCAAAGGTGTTAATTTTAAAAAATTCAATTATTTTTAATTTGAAATCTTCAAGGAATTTTGAATCTGCAATCAAAGTATTATCAAACCTCCAAATCGGCTTAGCATCAACTTGCTCGTCCACTTATAATTCAATCCAAAACACCACCATGATCAGATAAAATGATAGGATCTATGATGGCTTTTATTACTTTCTGAGCTATTTTATTTGAAACAAAAATATAATCAATCCTTGAAAAAGAATTATGAACCTGTGAACAAAAGGAAAATTCCCAATCACCAAAATGAAGAATACGCCATATAGCTATCAAATCACAAGATTGAACCAAATTATCTAAACCTAATGATTTCATAATCCTCCTTGGATTCTTATCCACTATTAGATCCATTACAGCATTGAAATCTCCAGCCACCACTAAATTAGAGGCAGCCAGTGGGAGTAATAATTGTTGTAAAGTCTTTAAAAACCTCCATTTGATTCGTATTTGGAGCGTAAACATTGAACAAATCAAGGGTATTATTTCTCATGCTCATTTTGATATGTACCCACCTTCCTAAGGGGTCCAAAGCAACCATTTGGAAATTCGCTGAACACTTTCTACTAACTAAGATAGCAACCCCCGCTTTTTTCCCAACTGCTGGAGCAAAAAATATTTTAGAGATCCAACCCCCTTCCAGCTTCCTAGATTCAATAATTGACAGATGCGTCTCTTGAATGAAATAAATATCAGCATTTTGCTTTTTAAGGAAATCTAACATTTTCTTCTTTTTAATCATGTGATTAAGACCATTGACATTTAATGAAAAAAGCTTAATCATCATCTAAAATATGGAAATACCTATAATAGTATGCATGCTTAATCAACTTAAAATGACTAGACACCAGCACCTTCATGAAAACGAATAATAGATTAATTAAATAACAAACCCCTTTATTCCCTAAAATCATCTTTATCAATAATATAAAAGAATTCCCACTCCCTAACCCACCCGAACCCTCCCTATAAATGGTTAAACTTGTAACACGCATAGGATATGTAACCCATTTACTCCCCCCACGCAACGTAAACTCCAATCCATTTTCTTATAAAAATGATAACATAAATCAATTCATTAATGCCATAAATATTCATACAACAATTCATTTGTTTCATAAAATAAATAATCATATTATCAATCAAATTCATGTTGACTATATAGATCAATTATACTACATCACAGAGACTTAATACCTCAAATACTAGCATTAGAACTCATTTGATCCCCTTTAACTATATTATTCTTTAAAACAAAAATTTTAAATATCTTCATAATATGCATTCTGTATCTTGTTTAAAAGCTTTTTTTTTTTTTAACAAATATACACCACCCTAACACATTTTAAAATATATCATTAAAATCCCCTCATCCAATTCATTAAAATGAAGACATTAAACACATATTTTATATCCATCCTTATATTCAAATACTTATCATACTTGAGCATAGCACATACAATATTATAGTTGGAAAATCAAATAAGTAATTCATAACTTCCATATTCCAAAATCAGCTAATGAAAGCAGCAATTAATCCTAGAATTATAACTAATAAGGAATAATCGCTGATACCTTCCTAAATCAATCACAACTGACACATCACACATACAGAACAATTAATATCAAAACAAATAAATTCCATATGTCGAGATTATCCTAAAGGAAATAAATACTGTATTTCCTTGTAATCTTGTGACACCAATTGATAAAACCTAAACATGACTGATAGACAATACATTAAGACCAAATAACATACAACATTCAAGACATCACCAACACCATAAAACATGTCACATACACAAAGGAAAGAACAAAGAAAAATAATAAATAGATTTAATCAAATCCTATAACATCTTTGAAATAAAGTAAACTCCATTGGACATCATAAGAACACTATCATGGTGCAGCATATTCCTGTTCATCTTCTTTTGAAATACCTTCAAATAAACATTGGCTCTGAAGTAGCCAAAAAATCTCTCAGTTTTTCAGGATCCTCAAAATAAAGAGATTTATTCCCACTGGATACTCTCATCTTTGCAGGATAGTATAATTCATACTTATATCCTTTTTCTTTCAATTGAGGACGAAGCTGAAGGAACTGCTGTCTTACAGCCACAGTGCTCTTTGCAAAATCCGGCAGGAACAATAATTTGGAGCCTTTATAATTTAAGTTTTTATCTGCCTTTGCTAATTTTAATATTTCAAAGGCTTGTTGAAATCTCAATAGCTTGAAAATAAGAGTTGTTAGCAGATCTTTGAAAAGGAATCCTATGTGCTGTTTCAATCTCTAGGGGGTACTTAGAATTCAGTTGCAATAATTTTGGCAGCAAATTTTCCAGAAACTGAAATGGATTTCCCCCTCCAAATTTTCTGCTAGCCCAATTATTTTTACATTGTTCCTCCTCCTGCGATTTTCATAGTCTACCAGCTGTTTTTGTAAATCTTTAATAACTCTGTTGTCATCTTTAGATTGGGCTGCAGTTATTTCTAACTGCTCCACTCTGTGTTCTAAAACTGCCATTCTCTGGTTAGCAATCTCCATCTGTTTATTTGTATTTAAAACTTCTTCCTTTACCTCTTGAATACTTTCAGCGTTCTTTTGAATCTGCTGTGATATTTTTTTAAGCTCAGCCATAATTTCTTTTTTTTCAATCTCTTCCTCCTCCGGAAGTGGTGTTTTTGAGGGTGTCACATGATCATGTTTCACTCGCTTCGCCGTGCCGGCTGTCACAAAAGCCGCGTCAATTTTCCCTTGCCGCATACTGGCCATCTTCACACAGCCTGCGAACCACCCAAAACCACAATTATGGCGAAAATGGTATTTATAATCTTAAAACTGCTGGCTGGAAAAACAGAGCAACTCGATCACACCTCCATGTTTAGCGCGCTCCAAGCCATGCCCCCTCACTGGTTTCCCTTTGAAAAGTTCTGCTGGGCTGGTGAAGTCCACCACTACTAATTTATTAATTGAAGGGAAGTTTTCAGCCTGTGGTATTTACCCAGTAGCTGTTAAATTACCCAGACAAATTTCTTTGAAAACTGTGCCTGGACGCCACTCCAGTCCATGCTTTCTTTGCCAAACACTTCTACTGCCACTGCATCCATTGCTGGACTGATTCTTAGCAATTTGGATGTGTATTTATTTTCTTTTTTGTAAACTCTACTGTGAAATCTAGTGATTGAAACCTATAGCCCTCAAGATGGTTTCTATGTATGGTAATACCTGGTGATTGACCTATGTTGTTTGCTACTGGTTGCTGTATATGCTGCCACCTAGTGATGGAGAAGTATAGCAATACTTGTTAGCTTGGGACAGTGTTTTATTTATTTATTTTATTCAATTTTCTATACCGTTCTCCCAAGGGAGCTCAGAATGGTTTACATTAATTTATTCAGGTACTCAAACTATATAATTCATGTAAGGGTTAGCTGTGTTTTCACACTTGGTTTCATTTTATTATTGTTTCTGAGCCAATGGAATGTTTAGGTATTTCTCCACTAGCCACCCTTTCCAGCAAAAAAAAAACACAAAACACCACCCAAAAAACACACACACACCTTTACACACTCTTTCTGTATGCTTTCCCCACTTATTAATATAAAATGAATCAGTATAGTTGTATACATGTTTCCAACTGAGACAGCTGCCACTAAAGAAATAAACAGGAAACTACATTACAAAAATATAGATTTATTGGTTAAAAGTGAGTAGTAGCAACACAGATTTAACAAGCAACCAGCCCTTGAAGAAGCCTCATTTCGTGTAGAGCATAAGTCGCTCAGCTTGAGTTAAGCTACTGCTATGTAAAGAAATAGAGTAAAATTGAAAAAAGTACAAAAAGATTAAAGTTCACAAGATGAATTCTAAGGCCTGTTCCTTCTGAGCTCTTGATCTTTTCCTCCTGATTAACTAATGTATTTATTAATGTGTTATAGTACTTTATATATTCAGCAAACAGGTATTATTACTTAGTGTAGAGGGTTCCAATTTAGTCAAGCCATGTATATTGCTGCATTGAGAATATCGACACTTACTAAACAACTATGAACATAAGAATGGGCAATATTAATCACAAATTAGTCCAAATATTGAAGCCCACATAAAGGGGAGAAAGAAAAAAAAATCATTAAGAAAAACTAAAATAATAAGAAAAGGCGATTGTGTTCAGTCAACTGAAAACTTGAATTCCAGCCCACTACAAAAAGAGGAAAAAATTGTCTGTGCCTGCTGAATCAAGGCCACTCAATCCTGCTGTGAAGAACCATTCACCAGGAAGCAGCTAAGAATTAGAATACCCTCTTTTCTCCAAGTTAGACAAACTAAACACTTCTTGTAAAGATTTCTTCAATAATATGTCAGGTGCAAGGACAGAAGTGACAGGAAAGTTAAGAAAACTCAGGTTTCTTGCTTGAGCAGAAGTTTCCAAAGTTCTGAATATATAGTGTATAGAAAAGTTGTCTTTAATTCCAGAAATTTTAGACATCTGTAAGGGCCACAGCTTTTTTTTTTCTTTCCAAAGGGAGAGATGTCAGTTACTGCACATGCAAGCCCCAAGCACATTGCAGAGGAAGGAAATGACCATGATCATGGAGGGGCCTCATCAAAGAAAGTGCAGGTGGAGCGAGGAGGAGGCGCTGCGCTCAAGGAGAATGTTTGTCAGGTAGGAAATCAGAGAGGGCTAAGATTGCTTTTTGGAGATTTTTCTTGAAAAACATATTGTACATGACAGTGGGGATTGTTACACATGCTGGATAACCAGTGCCTTTTTTATATATGCAGTATATTGGTTTTGATCTCACTCCTTAAGCCCCTGGTGTACTCTTAATATTGACCAAGATGTAAAAATTAAACCATGTAGGCACTTGTGTATCTTTATTTATTTATTATTTTATTGCATTCTTTATACAAATACATTCTGGAAATGAGGTTAATACAGTGCCATTAATTTTCATCTAGTACAAATTAAACTGCTGTATTTAGAAGGCTACTTTTAACATTGCTGGCTTTGTATAGCATGAATCGGTTACTCCTCAGGGAATTCTATACAACTTTTGCAACACAGAATTTGCCCAGAATTCCCACATCTGCAGAACATGCAGAATTCTGTGAAGGTGCCGGCATAAAGTCCTCGGTCTCTGTCCCCCTTGCCTGCAGAGATTGCAGGATAAGAAGAGGAGGTAGTGAACTACTATATATTGGGCCACTTTCCTCCTCCCGACTGTTCTGTGAACCACACAAGCCTCTGTACAGTCCCACATTTCACAGAAATAGTCTGGTCTAGGCCAGCAGAGCAGGAGGACATGGCCCAATGTGCAGCAATTCATTTCCTCCTCCTCTTGTGGTGCAGTCTCTGTGGTACAGTCAAGGCTTGAGAGAATAAGCCATGGGAGAGGGTGTGTGGAGATAAAATGAAAGGTTGGAGGCAAGAGGCAGAATGAGAGATGGAGCACTGCATGTAGAAGACTTTGGGGGAAGACAATGAAGAGTCTTGCTGGACATGAAAGAAAGAACTGGGGAGACTTGAGCTTGAAGAGGTGAAAGGAAGAAGACCTTATCCTAAGGGAATTCTGTACAAAAACACTATAAATAATGCAAAATTCTGCAGAATTCCCATAGGAGTAGTTGGTGTATTTGCAGGCTGAGGTGAGAATCCTAAGTGTATGGGTGGGGAGGAGGCCATGAATATGTGATGCAAGTCCTCTGTTTAATCCATCATACAGATTTGTGAGAAGCTGGGGGAGCTGCTGCTTTGTGAGGCTCAGTGCTGTGGGGCTTTTCACCTGCAGTGCATTGGGATGTCTGCAATGCCAAAGGGAAAGTTCATCTGCAAAGAGTGTGCCACAGGTATAGTCTGTGCTTCTATAGCATTCTTTCTCCATTGCCATTGTAGACAACATAGGGAGCTCCCTCCCTCCAAAGTCCCACTTCTCATGCCCTTCGTTTGCCTTTTCTTAAATCAGGAAATCATGATAATACACATAAGACATGCCCAGCTGAATCAGCAGTGGTCCATCTTAGCTCTCACATACATGGTGTGAAGAAATGAGCAGTGTAGGGTCCTGCTGCATCCTTGTTCTTCACTCTTTCTGTCCAGCGACGTGGATTCCTGACTGTTGCAGCACCATATACATCCAAATATTTTCAAATATTTACTGATTTTCTAGCATTCCTATATATTGCTCTATTTTTACCTTCATTACACAAACTATTTTTATCCTGCCAACTTTGACTGCTCAAGCAGTTCTGCAAACTCTTTCTAGGTCAAGTACTAGAGGCGTGCATTCTTTCTTTTACTTGACCAGCAGGGGCAGCCATCTTTCTGCCTTCCATGGATCTGAGCATATGGTCTCAACAGCAGGCCAAGGCTCTGCTGATCTCGAAGAATCCCTCAGATACTGATTCCATCTACAATGCATTGATTGTACCTTTATGACTGCATGTCAGGTACTCCTAGGTACATAATAACTGAAAGCCTTTCAGCCAAAAGACCATTGGTTTGCCTTAATTGGTAGCATTTTGTATGTCCTGTTCATATATTATCCCTTCTGTCTCTGTTAGGTCTCCATACCTGCTTTGTATGCAAGAAGAATGATCTTTTTGTAAAACGCTGCTTGCTTCCTCTGTGTGGAAAGTATTACCATGAAGAATGTGTAAAGAAATATCCACCCACAATGCTTCAGAATAAAGGCTTTCGATGCTCCTTGCACATCTGTATGTCTTGCCATGCTGCTAACCCTGCCAATCCATCTGCATCTAAAGGTAAAGGTATAGTCATAATAGGAGCAGAATTCATCTTTCATTGACATCACTTGGAGAAACTTGCACAGGGTGGGGATTTGGTGGTGTAATTGGATTTGCACTTTTGCTCTTTTTTTTTTTTTTTAAAGCACTTGCATATTAAGGAGGTAATTTTATAAATATTTCCACATGTAAAATTGCAATGGTATTTCTAGTGCAATAGGTGTGTCATTCTGGACCGTCGGGTAATATCCCAGTGCAGAAGGAATTCACTCTAACTTTTGAATCCCTTATATTTCACTAGAGGGCTCTGCTGCCCCATTCAGTTTTTTCCATCTGCACGTGAGCCTTAAGGAATTTTTCTGATCTGCTTAATATTTTTGTCGGTGTTTTTTGGTCTTTTTTTGCAGTCATTTTGCATCATTTTGGTGCTAAGAGCTCCCTTAGTCAAGGGTATAGCTCTGTCTGTGTGGAGAACAAGCAGACTGAGGTCTGTAGCTTGACAGGCTAATCCCTTGTGGCACCTGCTGGCCAGCATGCAGAAGCCTTTTTGTAGCTCAGGGCTGTCTCCCCTTGTTCCTACTGCTTTGCAGAGGCTTAAGCACAGGCTGTTAGGCATCCATAGAGGGCTCAGCAGGGCCTCGCAGGATTCTGGCTGCGTTTCACCTTCATATCTGCGGGGATTGACGGCTCAGTCAGATACCAGTTAGAAGGACATTCAGTTGTGAGGTAGTGATTTCTTCTCCCAGATCCAGCTACCTTTCGGAGTTGAGGCAGGCTGCAGCACATTGCCTGTGAGGAGAAGTGTGGGGGAGGGGGTCTGTAAATTAAATTATAATTTTGAAGGTTTCTTCTTGTTCCCTGATGTTTCCCCACCTCTAAAACCCTAAAATCACTAGTTTTTTTGTGCCAAAATGCTGCCATAGCAGCCATCTTGGATTTCTGAATTTTTTTTTTTTTTCAATGTTCTCCAGAAGCTCCGAATCACCTTGTTTTGCCTCAAAACTGGTAGGGATGGAGTCCTCAGGCTCTTTTGACCCTAATTCAGCCAGGTTTGTGCTGGATGGGCTCCGAAAGAGTGCCCTTGCGCCATATGGCATGCAGCACGTGAAGGGGGGTTGGAGCAGTCAACTTAGCCTCTCCTTTGCTCTCTAGGGCCAAATAACGGGCAGGAAGCCCATTGGTTGGGGCTGTTTTCCTTCGGTACCCCGGAAGGGCGGTTGTCCTAAATGCAGGGGCACAGAGGCTGCGGAGCCCAAGAGACGCAAGCTGAAATCCTTTTCAGCAGTGTTTCTCAACTTCTTAAAGCCAAGCACCCCCTAAGCCTAACAAATACCAACTGAGTACCCCCACCCAAGCTCTAACCCAGATCTGCCCAAGCTCCGCCCCTGCCCCCACCCCCCATAATAATAATACTAATTGTAATGCAGTTTCTTCTATCCATTTTTCATATACACACAATATAATCTTTTTTTTTATTTATAAATTTAATGATTTACAATATCAAATGATACCAAGAATAAAGGTTTCTTACACCAAGTTTTAACAATACTTATACAACACAAACATTCCTTTTCAAGCCCACAACAATGGAGAGACATGCTACTTTCCAACTAACAAAAATAAAATAAAAACTAAGAATTGGTTCTTGATTCATGTGAATCTTGACCTTTCCCTACTATTTGGGACTCTTACATCCTCCAATTTTCTCAGTAATGAATCATTTAAAGCAAAAAAAGAAAACTAATTTCTGTTCTCGAGCTATTAGAAATTGTTGCAATTGAATAGGATCCCAAAATATATATTCAATGTCTTGTAATTTAACAACTACTGTGAAATTGGAATGGATAAGAACCTCTTCAATGTAGACAACAAAACAATAGAATACAGGTTCTGCACGCAATTAGATTGAAATTGAACAAGAGGAAAAGACCTCAGAAGCCTGCACCATCGAGAATATTAAATTCTGTAATGGTTACTCAGCAGGACAGGTTCTCTATCATTGGTCCAATGACAAAGACCAATGATAGAGAACCTGTCCTGCTGAGTAACCATTACAGAATTTAATATTATCCCAGGACAAGCAGGCAGCTATTCTTGACTGATGGGTGACGGCACCGACGGAGCCCCGGTACGGACAATTTTAGAGTGATTGCACTCTAAGAACTTTTTAGAAAGTTCTAGCTCGGCCGCACCGCGCACGCGCGAGTGCCTTCCCGCCCGACAGAGGCGCGCGGTCCCTCAGTTTCTTAGTTTCCGCGGAGCTAAGAAGACGCGTTTTCAACGGCTGTTGAAAATTTTTTCATACTTGCCTTCCCGCTCGCGTAAACGTTTGGCTAATTTGCCTTTTTTCTTTCTTTTATTTTGTTTAAAAAAAAAAAAAAAAAATTCTTTCAATTTTTTCTTCAATTTCGGTTTTCCCCGGCGGGGCCTTCTGCCACCATCGAAGCCTCGGCCTTCGATTTGGCGGAAGCCGTTTTTCCTTTCATGCCCCCTCAACCGGGTTTTAAAAAGTGCCAGCGGTGTGCTAGGCCTATATCTCTCACGGACCCACACAACTGGTGTTTACAGTGTCTGGGTCCTGAGCATCAGGCCTCCTCTTGCACCCGCTGTGCTACTTTGAAAAAACGAACTTTAAAAAATCGCTTAATTCAACAGCGATTGTTGTTCGGTGCCGAGATGTCCGACCCCGTTCCTTCGACTCCGGCTTCGGCACCGATTCAGTCGGCACCCTCGTCTTCGACGCCGCGTGATTCCACACCGGCATCCCAACAGTCAGGTAAGCCGGCTAAGAAGCCTTCCCCGCTGGAACGTCTTCCGGCCTCGAGTGCAGTGAGCCCAATCCTGCCGCCGGTTCGACGCCAGAGGAAGCGCTCCGCCCCTATAGAGGTGAGTCCCTCGACATCGGGCTCCTCATCTCCGGGGCGTCGAGCGGCACCGCAGGTACCGCAGAAGAAAAAAGCGGTACCGGTGCCATCCCTCGATGACCGCATTACGGCCATCCTTCAGGTGCAGCTGAAGGAACAATTAGAACGACTCCTTCCTGCTATCATGACACCGAACCTTCCGGTGCCAGTTCGCACCGAGCCATCGGTACCGGTTGTTGAACAACCTGTATCGGTACCGATTGTGGAACCCGTTTTAACCGCTTCCACTGTTTCGGTACCGCTTCACCTAACCTCATCGGTATCGATGCCAGTCCTTGCACCGGAGCCGAGAGCTCACCATCAATCGGTACAGACTTCGGCACCGGTGCGTCCGATAACTTCTCCGGACACGGTATCGATGAGGTCGGGTAAGTCGATACGCAAAACCCGACACATGCAAACGTCGACACCTGAGTCTCGGGACCATTCTTCCCATGTAAGGGACCCTGATCTGTGGGGAGACTCAGAGGAACCCTTTCTTTCTGAAGGAGAATGTTCCTCAGAGGAGGAGGATTCGGCTGTCCCTGACCCATCCTCCAAACAGGCCACTTCCTCTTTCTCTAGTTTTTTGAAAGAGATGTGTGAGTCCTTGTCCATTCCTTTGGAGGCTGAATCCAAAAAGTCTAAAGCTTTTTTGGATGCCCTTGATTTTGATCAGCCTCCAAAGGAATTTTTGAAACTTCCCCTTCATGACATCCTGAGGGAAACTTTCTATAAGAATTTAGAGACTCCTTTAACTGTCCCAGGGGCCCCACGTAAACTGGATTCTCTATATAAGGTAATTCCCATTCCTGGGTTCGACAAACCTCAACTACCACATGAATCCTTATTTGTCGAATCCACCCTTAAAAAGACTTCAGGAGCCAGTGTATATGCATCTGTCCCTCCTGGCAGAGAAGGAAGGGCCATGGATAAATTTGGTAAGAGGCTCTACCAAAATGCTATGTTAGCTAATAGGGCTAGTAATTATGCTTTTCATTTTTCTTTTTATTTAAAGCATCTCCTTACCACCATGGCTTCTTTCGAGAAATATCTTCCTTCACGAAAGCATTCCGCTTTTCACACATGCTTGTCGTCTCTTCTCCAATTGCGTAAGTTTATGGTGAGATCCATATATGACACTTTTGAACTTACATCCAGAGCGACAGCAATGTCAGTAGCTATGCGTCGTTTGGCCTGGCTTCGGGTATCCGAGCTTGATGTTAACCATCAAGATCGGTTAGCCAATGCCCCATGTCTAGGGGATGAGCTCTTTGGGGATTCCATGGACTCAACCACACAAAAGCTCTCTGCTCATGAGACGCGCTGGGATACCCTGCTCAAAAATAAAAAGAAGCCTCCTCCGCCAAGACCATACAGGCAGCAATCGGCCTATCAACGCCGTTTCACAGCCCGTCCATTGCCTACCACTGCTCAACAACCTAGGCGTCAGAGACAACAGCAACGTCAGCCTCCCAGACAACAGCAACAGCAACAAGCTGTAAAACAACCTCCTCAGCAAAAGTCACAGCCCTTTTGACTTCATTCTCCGCAGTATAGCCAGTATCCCTATTCCTGCTCTCCTGCCTCAACCAATAGGAGGTCGACTTTCTCTGTTCCTCAGCCGGTGGGAAGTAATCACTTCGGACCAATGGGTCCTCAACATCATCCGCCACGGCTACTCTCTCAACTTTCAGACTCTCCCACCTCAAAGCCTGCCAAAAGAGTCTGCTTTGAACAGTCCTCAATCAGCCCTCCTTATTCAGGAGGTCCAATCCCTCCTCCTTCTGAACGCTATAGAGGAAGTTCCTCTAGATCAAAAGGGGCAGGGATTCTACTCCCGCTACTTTCTAGTTCCCAAAAAGACAGGAGATCTCAGACCCATCCTGGATCTTCGCGATCTCAACATTCATCTGGTAAAAGAAAAATTCAAGATGCTTTCTTTAGCCATCCTTTATCCCCTTCTAAATCAAAACGACTGGCTATGCTCCCTCGATCTCAAAGAGGCTTACACTCACATACCGATCAATGTAACCTCAAGACCATATCTCCGATTCATGATCAATCATTGTCATTACCAGTACAAGGTGCTGCCCTTCGGTCTTGCCTCATCTCCAAGGGTATTCACCAAATGTCTCATTGTGGTGGCGGCTTTTCTACGCTCTCACCACCTGCATGTATTTCCTTACCTGGACGATTGGTTGATCAAAGACACTTCTGCCCAAGCGGTCCTTCTGGCCACCAACCAAACCATCCAGTTTCTACAACTTCTGGGATTCGAGATCAATCTACCCAAATCCCATATCATTCCCACTCAGAGACTTCAATTCATTGGAGCGATCCTGGATACACTCCTCATGAGAGCTTTCCTGCCATCCAATCGTCTTCAGACCCTTCAGTCTCTATGTCACCAGGTACTTCCTCTGCCGTCCATCTCAGCAAGGCAAATGATGGTGCTCTTGGGACACATGGCATCCACAGTTCATGTCACACCTCATGCCCGTCTTCACCTGCGCACTCCTCAATGGACCCTTGCGACTCAGTGGTCCCAAGTGTCGGACCCTTGCTCACGACACATATCTGTGACATCATCTCTTCGTCAGTCTCTGCAATGGTGGTTGGTATCCTCAAATCTATCCAGAGGTCTTCTGTTCCATCAGCCTCCTCATCAACTAGTCATCACCACCGACGCCTCTCTGTATGCATGGGGAGCTCACTTGAACGAGTTCCAGACTCAAGGTCTTTGGTCAGCCCAGGAGAGGAAACATCAAATCAATTTCTTGGAACTCAGAGCGATGTTTTACGCCCTCAAGGCCTTCCAACACCTTCTCTTTCCTCAGGTCCTTCTGTTGTGCACAGACAATCAGGTTGCGATGTACTACATCAACAAACAGGGTGGGACAGGCTCTCGCCTTTTATGCCAGGAAGCCCAGAAGATCTGGACTTGGGCCATAGATCATCATCTCTTCCTGAAAGCTATATACATTCAAGGGAAACAGAATTCCTTAGCGGACAAACTCAGCAGAATTCTCCAACCTCACGAGTGGACACTCGATCCTGTAACTCTACAGTCTATCTTCGATCAATGGGGCACTCCTCAGATAGACCTCTTTGCAGCTCCTCACAATCATCAGCTGCCCCTGTTCTGCTCCAGACTTTACTCTCCACACCGTCTAACAGCAGATGCTTTTCTCCTCAACTGGTCGAATCAGTTCCTGTACGCCTTCCCTCCTCTGCCTCTCATGTTGAGAACCTTGTTCAAGCTCAAGAGGGAACGAGCCACCATGATTCTGATTGCTCCGAGGTGGCCCAGGCAACATTGGTTCTCCCTTCTACTTCAACTCAGTTCCAGGGAACCTTTTCTTCTTCCTCTGTTTCCTTCGCTGCTTACGCAACAGCAGGGAACCCTTCTGCATCCCAACCTCCAGTCTCTACACCTGATGGCTTGGTATCTCTCGGGCTGAACTCGACTGATACTCTTTTATCTCAGCCCGTTCGTTCCATTCTGGATGCCTCCAGGAAACCAGCCACTCTACAATGTTACCATCAAAAGTGGACGAGGTTTTCTTCCTGGTGTCTTCTTCATCATCTTGATCCCTCTTCCCTAGCGGTGGAGACGTTGTTGGATTATCTTCTTTCTTTGTCTGATTCTGGCCTGAAGTCCTCTTCCATCAGGGTCCACCTCAGTGCCATTGCAGCTTTTCATGAGCCAGTCCATGGAAAACTTCTTTCAGCTCATCCCCTGGTATCCAGGTTCATGCGTGGGCTTTTCAATGTGAAACCACCTCTTAAAGCCCCTCCGGTTATCTGGGATCTCAATGTGGTTCTTTCAGCTTTAATGAAGCCTCCATTTGAACCTTTAGCTACTTCTCCTTTCAAATTTCTCACTTGGAAGGTACTTTTCCTTATTGCTCTTACCTCTGCCAGGAGAGTCAGTGAGCTTCATGCACTGGTTGCAGATCCACCTTTTACGGTCTTTCATCATGACAAGGTGGTTCTGCGTACACATCCAAAGTTTCTCCCCAAGGTTGTCTCGGAATTTCATCTCAACCAATCCATTGTCCTACCGGTTTTTTTTCCAAAACCTCATTCTCATTCTGGGGAACAAGCTCTGCATACTTTGGATTGTAAAAGGGCTCTTGCTTACTATCTGCAGCGTACGAAACCCCACAGATCAGTTCCCCAACTTTTTCTGTCCTTTGATCCGAACAAATTGGGACGTCCTGTTTCTAAACGCACGTTGTCTAATTGGCTAGCAGCGTGCATTTCTTTCTGTTATGCTCAGACCGGACTGACACTGGAAGGTTCTGTCACGGCCCATCGAGTCAGAGCAATGGCAGCATCTGTAGCTTTCCTCCGTTCCACTCCTATTGAGGAAATCTGCAAAGCTGCTACTTGGTCCTCAGTTCACACTTTTACATCTCATTATTGTCTGGATGCATTCTCCAGAAGGGATGGTCACTTCGGCCAATCTGTATTACAAAATTTGTTTTCTTAATGGCCAACCTTCCCTCCATCCCTCTTTTTGTTAGCTTAGAGGTCACCCATCAGTCAAGAATAGCTGCCTGCTTGTCCTGGGATAAAGCACAGTTACTTACCGTAACAGGTGTTATCCAGGGACAGCAGGCAGATATTCTTGCGTCCCACCCACCTCCCCGGGTTGGCTTCTTAGCTGGCTTATACTAACTGAGGGACCGCGCGCCTCTGTCGGGCGGGAAGGCACTCGCGCGTGCGCGGTGCGGCCGAGCTAGAACTTTCTAAAAAGTTCTTAGAGTGCAATCACTCTAAAATTGTCCGTACCGGGGCTCCGTCGGTGCCGTCACCCATCAGTCAAGAATATCTGCCTGCTGTCCCTGGATAACACCTGTTACGGTAAGTAACTGTGCTTTCTCGATGGTGCAGGCTTCTGAGGTCTTTTCCTCTTGTTCAATTTCAATCTAATTGCGTGCAGAACCTGTATTCTATTGTTTTGTAATTTAACAAGACATTTACATGGAAATTTTAGGTAAAAAGATGCCTCAAGAGCTAAGACTCTTATTCTTAATTTCAGAAATTATTTCCTTCTTAGTTGCGTAGCTCTTGAGACATCAGGAAAAATTCTAACCAAATCTCCACAAAATTTTGTCAACCTATTTTTAAAGTAAAGTTTCATTATTAACATTTTATCTATCTCACTCATGCATGTTATTACCATGGTGGACCTACTCTGAATCACATCCTGAGTATCTTCCAAAAACTCTGTCAGATTTATTTTGCTTGTTACCAGGTGGTCCACCTCCTGGTCGGATTGTATTTTCTTTTGCGGAAAATTATTTATTGGGAAATTCTCCGCATTGGGTAATTCCAGTATTTCTTTGAAAAATTTCCTTAGCAAAATTTCAGGAGATAATAAATGAGTCACTGGGAAATTAACCAAGCGTAGATTCCTCGCGCTATGCATATTTTCCAACATTTCTATTTTAGAATGTAACACCGTAGAATCCTTAACAGCAGATACTGAGACAGCTTGCAATGTATTACTTTGAGTTTCAACCACACTTAATCTTTTATCCAAAGACCTTAAGTTAGAATCCACATTCTCAAACTTTTGAGACACAGAATGTGAATAGTCCAATATTTGTTTCACTGATTCTCTGAGAAACCCTTCAACTCTAGAAATTCCTAAACATAAATCTTTAAGGGTAATATCTTGTTTTTCCACTGCTAGTGGTTGATCCTCTACTACACCTGAAAATTCAAGTGGTTTAGGTATTTCAGTAAAATCTAGTTTCTTTAGCACTCTCCAGACCAGTAGAGGTTAACTTTACGAATGGGTATATATCTAATCATGACCAGCAGGTGGAGACTGAAAACAAAACTTTGGGACAGTATATCCTAGCCCCTCCTCTCTATTTCCCCCAGTCTTCTTTCAGTCTCCAGCAGGTGTTGATGTGATCTGTACCCATCTCTCTTGGTAGGGCTGTTGGAATTTGTTTAGGGGGTTTATTGTCCCTGTTTTTAGCCGGACGGAGCTTGGGCGGACTCTGTTTGGGGGTTCGTCCGACCTCGGGGGTGTCAAACCCGGCGGGTCACGAGCGGGGTCCCTCCCCCCACTTCCTCCACCTCCCCACATTTTTTTAGAGGAGCCTCAGCAGTATCCCTTGCCCCCTAAATCAAGCAAGGCATATTGCTTCGAGAGCCTGTGGAGTCTGTTCTGTAAAAAAAAAAAAAAAATCCTGAGGTAGTGCTGGTCTGAAGGGTTGTTTCCCTTTAAGAAAACTGTATTTTACTGTATTTTTTCATGTAACCAGCACTTTTTTATAGCTAGGTCGCGTATGGAGCAATTGTGCCCTTCTCCGGGGGAGTAGGCCACAATTTTAGTCCAGCCGCGAGGCACTCGCGGCCGGCCTGAACTCGGCGGTTTGGGTCGGTGAGGTGGTGGAGCTCCGTCGGCAGCGGCTGCAGGCGCCCAGAGCTCCCCGCCGATGGTGCCTCGCGAGTCGGCTTGGAGCAGTGGGGAAGCCCGGTCTTCCACAACCGCCCACGGAGGGATTCCCCGAAGGATTCCCTCTCAGCTGATTTTTTGACAGCTGATGCCGGCTTGCCTGCTTTAGCGGCTGAGACTATTCAGGTTTCTCAGCCGCTTCAGGCTATGGAGGGAGCTTTTTTTTGGCGGGAAAACCGCCATCTTCTCTGTCTGGCCCCTCCATTTTGTCTTCCACCTCAGGTGACCTTCCCCCTGTTTTGACTATGCAGGGGCAAGGTTCTGCTGGGTCCCCTGCTGTGGCAGGGAGTCCCTTGGGACCCTCGGGGGGTTTTTCTCCTGAATTTTTCTTTTCTTTATGCAGAGCCTATTTTCAGGCGGCTGGGGGTCCCGGTTGCGCCCAGGGGGTTTCGGGGGGTGGGTTTTCCTCCGCGCTCCCTGCGGCTTTGCCTCTTTCGTCTGGCGTGACGTCCCCTCCGCCGCCTCCCTTGTCCAAGCGTCCGCGGGTGTCGTGGGACGAGAATTTGTGGTCGGAGGAACGGGTCGGTCTGGAGGAGGACCTGGACCCTTCTGAGGAGTTCCAGGACTCTCTGGAGGGGACGGAAGCTGGCGGCGGGTTGTCGGATTTCCCGTTCTCCAGTGACGAGGCGTCCGTGGTGCGCCTTTTTCAGAAAGATGAGCTGCCTGACCGTATTCAACAGGTTTCTACGGTTTTGCGTTTTGAGGACGCGCCGCAGGAGACTCCGCGTGTGGGGGACCCCCTGTTACGGGGGATCCGTTCCATTTCCCGCTCTTTTCCTATGCATCAGGATATTCGGGATATTATTCTGGAGCAGTGGAAAACGCCGGAGGCGCCGTTTCGGCTGGCGCGCAGCATGGCTCGCCTGTATCCCATTCCTGAAGGGGATCGGGCTACGTTAGCTTCGCCAGTCGTGGATGCGGTGGTCTCGGCAATTTCCAAGCGGCATACCATGCCTGTTGAGGGCGGTTCTGCCTTGCGGGACCCTGAGGAGCGCAAATTGGAGAGCATCCTTAAGCAAAATTTTCAGGTCTCTGCCTTTGGGGTCCAGGCGGCTATTTGTGGGGGACTGGTCGCTCGCGCCGTGTTTCGGTGGGCGGAGCGGGTCTTGGATCGAGAGTCTGACGACTGGTCTCTGGTGGATCAGGAGGTTGCGAAGATTGAGATGGCGGCCTCATTCCTCTCAGATGCTCTATATGACTTGGTGCGGATATCGGCTAAGTCTATGGCTTTTGGCGTGGCCGCAAGGCGTGTGTTGTGGCTGCGCGCTTGGGCGGCGGATGCTGCGTCCAAAGCTAAGCTTACTAAATTTTCCTTTCGGGGGTCGTTTTTGTTTGGAGAGGACTTGGATAAGTTGATTCAGACTCTGTCGGACTCGAAAGTTCCCCGTCTGCCGGAGGACCGTGCCCGCCCGGCGTCTCGGGGGGGTGCGGCCCGGGGGCGTTTGCGGGATTTTCGCAAGTATCGCCCTGGGCGTGGGGCTGCTTCTTTCCAGTCTCCGGGATTTTCCCGGGGTCGGTTCTTCCAGCGCATGCAGCCCTTTCGGGGGGCCCGTCGGGGGGCAGGGAATCCCTCCGCCGGTTCCCCCGCTTCCCGTCCTGCACAATGACGCCTTGCCGGCGCCCCCTTTGGTTCCGGTGGGGGCTCGGCTGCGCGAATTTTTCCCCAAATGGGCCGAGATCACGTCCGATCAGTGGGTCCTGGAGGTGGTGCGGGACGGTTATGCCCTGGAGTTCGCCCGCTCTCTGCCGGATTTTTTCCTCGCTTCTCCGTGTCAGACTCCGGGGAAGACGCAGGCTTTTCGCCAGACCCTTCAGCGCTTGCTAGATCTCAGGGCAGTTGTTCCGGTGCCCCCTCCGGAGTGGGGCACGGGCAGGTACTCCATTTACTTTGTGGTGCCCAAAAAGGAGGGGACTTTTCGGCCCATCCTCGATTTAAAAGGGGTCAACAGGGCTCTCAAGATTCCCTCTTTCCGTATGGAAACTCTGCGGTCGGTCATTCTGGCGGTTCAGCCGGGGGAGTTTCTCACTTCTCTCGATCTGACGGAGGCCTACTTGCATGTTCCCATTCGGGCCTCTCATCAGCGTTTCCTGCGCTTTGCGATCTTGGGTCGGCACTTTCAGTTCTGTGCGCTTCCCTTTGGGCTGGCCACGGCTCCTCGGACGTTCACCAAGGTGATGGTGGTCGTCGCGGCAGCCTTGCGGTCGGAGGGTATCCTGGTACACCCCTACCTGGACGACTGGTTAATTCGGGCAAAGTCGTTGCAGGAAAGCTCCCGGGTTACTGCTCGGGTGGTGGAGTTTCTCCGGTCGCTGGGCTGGGTGGTCAACCTTTCCAAGAGTCGGTTGGTCCCGGCTCAGCGTCTGGAGTACCTAGGGGTGCTGTTCGACACCTCCTTGGGGAAGGTCTTCCTCCCAGAGGGCCGGGTGAGCAAATTGCAATCTCAGATTCGCCTGCTTTTGGCGTCCCGGTGTCCTCGGGCGCGAGATTTCCTCCAGGTCTTGGGGTCGATGGCGGCGTCCCTGGACGTGGTGAGGTGGGCGCGGGCCCACATGCGTCCTCTCCAGTATGCTCTGCTCCGGAGGTGGTCTCCCCAGAGGCACGGGATGGATGTTCCGGTTCCCCTGCGAGGCTTGGCGCGCTGCAGTCTGCGTTGGTGGCTCCAGACCCCTCACCTAGTTCAGGGGGTGGGTCTGGATCTCCCGCAGTGGACGGTGCTCCTGACGGATGCGAGTCTCCTGGGTTGGGGGGCTCAGTGTTTGGGTCACTCAGCTCAGGGCACCTGGTCCGCGGAGGAGGCCGCCTGGTCGATCAACGTGTTGGAGACCAGAGCGGTCCGTCTGGCGCTGTTGGCTTTCCACTCCCTGTTGCTGGGCAAGTCGGTCAGAGTGCTGTCGGACAATGCCACGGCGGTGGCTTATGTCAATCGTCAGGGGGGCACCAAGAGCACTCAGGTGGCGCAGGAGGCGGCTCTGCTCATGGTTTGGGCGGAATCCCATCTGCTGGACCTCTCGGCCTCTCATATAGCCGGGGTAGAAAATGTTCAGGCAGACTTCCTCAGTCGTCACTTCCTAGATCCAGGAGAGTGGTGTCTCGGCGCCGAGGCGTTTCAGTTGATAGTGCAGGCTTGGGGGCAGCCCCTGATGGACCTGATGGCCACGGGTGGCAACGCCAAAGTGCCCCGCTTCTTCAGTCGTCGCAGGGACGGTCTGGCCGAGGGTCTGGATGCTCTGGTCCAGCAGTGGCCAATGGAGGGGCTGTTGTATGTGTTCCCTCCTTGGCCGCTGGTGGGCAGGGTGCTTCTTCGCATTGTTCACCATCCGGGTTTGGTGGTGCTGGTGGCGCCGGATTGGCCTCGCCGTCCGTGGTATGCGGATCTGGTGAGGCACCTGGTAGCGGATCCTCTTCCTCTGCCTCTCTCGGACGACCTTCTGATGCAGGGTCCCATTCCCATGTTCGACCCGTCTCCCTTCTGTCTTACGGCGTGGCTCTTGAAAGGGGTCGCCTTAGCAAGAAGGGATATTCAGACAAGGTGATCTCTACACTGTTGGGGTCCCGGAGGCTTTCTACCTCTCGGGCTTATGTGCGGGTTTGGCGTCTCTTTGAGGAATGGTGTCGGGCGCGGGGAGTGACCTCTTTTCGCGCTTATCTGCCTAACATTCTGGAGTTCTTGCAGGATGGCCTGGATAGAGGCCTGGCTTGGTCTTCTCTCCGGGTTCATCTTGCGGCCCTGTCGGCTTTTCGAGGGTTGGTGTCAGGTCAGCGTTTATCGGCTCTTCCTGATGTGATTCGGTTTTTGCGGGCGGCCAAGTTGCTTAGGCCTCCCCTACGGCCCTCGGTTCCCTCTTGGGATCTTAATCTGGTTCTCTCTGTTTTGGTGCGTCCGCCTTTCGAGCCCTTGGACGACTGTTCTTTGAAGGACCTTACTTTGAAGGCGGTCTTTTTGGTGGCCATTACTTCTGCTAGGCGTGTTTCTGAGCTGCAGGCTTTCTCTTGTAGGGCTCCCTTCTTGGAGTTTTCTAGGGAGCGGGTCGTCTTGCGGCCTGTTCCTTCCTTTCGGCCGAAGGTTGTTTCTCCTTTTCATGTCAATCAATCGGTGGTTCTCCCGGTCTTGGGTGGTCGGGAGGGCTCTTCTGAGCAACGGCAGCTGCGCAAGTTGGATGTCGGTCGGGTCCTTCGCTCTTATGTGCAGCGGACCCAGGAATTCCGGAAGTCCGATCATCTCTTTGTCCTCCTGGCGGGTCCTCGTCGGGGAGCTGGCGCTTCTAAGGCTACTATTGCGCGCTGGATCAAGGAGACGATTGCTTCCGCTTATCTTCTGAAACAGCAGCCTGTTCCGGAGTTTCTCAAGGCTCATTCCACTCGGGGTCAGGCGGCTTCTTGGGCTGAGTCGTCGCTCGTGCCTCCAGTGGATATTTGTAAGGCTGCGGTTTGGTCCTCCTTGCATTCCTTTGTTCGTCATTATCGGGTTGATGTGCAGGCGCGTCGGGACGCGGTGTTCGGTGAGCGTGTACTGGTATCGGCCCTTCGGGGGTCCCGCCCGTGAGAGGGACTGCTTTGGTACGTCCCATTCGTAAAGTTAACCTCTACTGGTCTGGAGAGTGCTAAAGAAGGAGAAATTAGGTTCTTACCTGCTAATTTACTTTCTTTTAGCTTCTCCAGACCAGTAGAGGTCCCCACCCTGTCTGTTGTTGTTGTTGTTGGGGCTGTTGCGCGGGCAGTTTTGGTTTTTGCTGCGGGTTCTAGTATTTTTCTAGGGCCGGGGAGAAGTGAAGAACAGCGGCTGTGGCTCGGCTGGCTTAGCTGGCGAGCTGTGGGGACATTCTTCCTTCGGGAATTTCTCCTCTGCATTTTCCAACAGCATTTTGGGTATGTTATTTGTTACTCCTTTCGGAGTATTGTTTTTTCTCTCTGTTGTTTTCCAGTTCTTGGTTCTGCTTGGCTATTCGGCAGACTGAGGGAAATAGAGAGGAGGGGCTAGGATATACTGTCCCAAAGTTTTGTTTTCAGTCTCCACCTGCTGGTCATGATTAGATATATACCCATTCGTAAAGTTAACCTCTACTGGTCTGGAGAAGCTAAAAGAAAGTAAATTAGCAGGTAAGAACCTAATTTCTCCTTACTTATCTGAGTAGACGATACCACTAATTCAGTGGAAATAGCAGGAGTAATATTTCCGCTACCACAAGGTACTGGATGAAGGGGGGGTGTCCTTTCGAGGGGACTCAGCGATGCTCCCGATATGGGAGAATTCATATCAGGTAAAGGTCGTGTTGGAATATCTGTAGAAAATGTCAAATGTCTGTCCATAGGACCAGAAACAGCAGGTGTTGAGCTCTTAGGCTTAATTTTCCTTTTGCCTATAATAACAGATTAAAGTTATACGACCTGAGCTTCTGCTCCCCGGCTCCTTGTTGCTCCCAAGGGGCGAGACCTGCCCCTTCGGCCACGCCCTGCGGCCGCAACTGCAGCAGCGGTTCCAAATTTAAAGAAATTCACCGCCAGGAAAGACAAACTCGATGACGTCAAGGGTCCGTCTTCCACAGTGCCTGCCCGATTCCACCTCCGGGCCCTGCCGCTGCTGCGGGAACACGGGGCAGCGTTAAGGATCTCCTCCTGCGTCCCAATCAAGAAGTCAAACCAGCTCCCACAATATAATCTTATTAATACATAATGATAACCACAAAATTAAAAAAACACAAAGTACACTGTATGCACAGAAAATGTTAATTATCATTTATATTCTGGGGTTTTTTTTTTCAAAGAGGTCAAGGCAGATGACTTCAAAATATCCAGTCATGTTTCCTATAAACTTATCTCATGTTCTCAGTGTTAAAATGCCTAGAAAATATAAAGACCATGATCCAATAGATCAAATGCTGAACTCAGATCTAATGCAACTACCATAGCAAAATATCCCCCCCTCCAAGATTAAGTGAATCTCACCAAGAAAGCCTGCTAACACTGTCTCAGTACTATTCATTGTTCGAAATCCCACCTGTCTTGGGTTAAGTACATTTGTTGATTCAATGTAAGATACCAACTGTTCCAAAACGATCCTCTGTCAATTTTGCTAAAAATTAAAGATTAGAAACTGGTCTATAACTAGCTGGATTCAACATATCTAAATCTTTATCTTCAAAATTTGTTTAATAATTGCCTTTTTCCAACATGCATGTACCTATCCACTATTTAGACTATTCTGTATCATAACTAAAGCCTGAAAGCCATTTTGAAGGCATAGGATCTAAGTCACAAAAAAGTGACATGCATGAAAAGCTGACCAACTAGATTTTCCTAAACATATACTACTTTCTTCTAAATCAGTCCTAACTGGATCAGCTTGACTAGTTTGCAGACTTTTCAACCCTGACTCTAAGTCCCAAATTTTTGAGCAGAATAAGTCAGCTAATTCATCTACCTCTGGCATTGCTCTAATCCTTTTATTGGCATTCTCCCCAACCCACCCAAAAAAGAACCCTCATGAAACTATTTATTTATTTAACCTTTGATTTTTTTCCTACCTTTAATATGTCTTCGTGAAATAAAAACGTGCTAAAAATAAATCACATGATTTTACCATGCTTCATCAATGTATATTGTACAGTTTCCATTTTTATAGAATGTTGAACAATTTAATAAAGACTTCCATAAAAATAGCTCTGAATGACTTAAGGATATGTGGTATTTTTATACTTCTCTATTTCAATGCTAGGTCGACTGATGCGGTGTGTTCGATGTCCTGTTGCATATCATGCCAATGATTTCTGTCTGGCTGCAGGAACAGTGGTACTTGCTTCTAACAGCATTATTTGCCCCAATCATTTTACCCCAAGGAGAGGGTGCAGGAACCATGAGCATGTCAATGTTAGCTGGTGCTTTGTCTGTTCAGAAGGTAAGGAGCTTTGCTTTTTTATGGCTTATAGAATTTTTAGACTTCCTGCTTTCTAGTAGTCAATCATAACAGGTTCTGGGTGTGGAGTGGTGGAATAGAGTAGCAGCAGGGACCTGGATTGGCCACCGTGAGAATGGGCTACTGGGCTTGATGGACCATTAGTCTGACTCTGATGATACATCACTCTCGTATTTTCCCAGTGGTTTAAAGTCAAATGGAACACCCTCACCCAGTGATGGTAGTAGTGGCAGGAACTCCTTACCTCCCTCTCAACCCCTCAGATCTTTGAGGCAAACATAGCTTACATTTTAAAAAGTTGCCATGCTGTCTCTCTTAATGGCAACAAATTTTTCCCAACCTCTGGCAGCTGCAGCAGTATGTCAGTGCCTCATCTTGCACAGCTGCGATCGTGAGACTTTGCTTGGCAGAGGGAGGTGAAGAGCTCAGACTAAGTTTTATTGGTGGGAGAAGGTGGGCAAATTGTATCGCTTCCTTTCCTTTACATTCCCAATTAGTGAAGGAGCTAAGAGCAAGATAACTTGGTGGAGTGGAAAATTCCTGTTTACTAAACTTCTCCTCCTTTCTTTTACTTGTTCTCTTGGTCATGACAGGAGGCAGTCTCTTGTGCTGTGAGTCCTGCCCTGCTGCTTTTCACCGTGAGTGTTTGAACATTGAGATGCCTGATGGAAACTGGTTCTGCAATGACTGCAGAGCAGGCAAGAAGCCACACTACAAGGAGGTGGTCTGGGTGAAAGTTGGGCGCTACAGGTAGAGCTGATTTTTAAAGAGAAAATGTGACAGATTTTTACTTTTCAGGTTCATTATATAAAGTCAGAATTAGTTTAATTAAACAATTTATTTGAGATAGAACCTGTGGTTCGATATTTATTTATTTAAAAACTTATACCCTGCTTAAACCTAAGCGGCTCAAATAACACATACACAGTCTAGGTCACAGTGCAAAAAATAAATAACCTTCATCTAAAAACCAATCTTCAAATAAAATATAATGCAAAAGATTTCATTAAAAAGCTTCTGTAATCTTTTGCATTATATTTTATTTGAAGATTGGTTTTTAGATGAAGGTTATTTATTTTTTTTGCACTGTGACCTAGACTGTGTATGTGTTAAAGTTGTTTTAACACACTCTTAATATCAGAAAGTACTCTTAAGTGGCCCTGTCAAACTATTCCAGAGAAGTACTCCTGCCACAGAAATCATCAAAGCTCGTATTTTTGCTTAGTGAACACTACTGAGTGCATCACTAACCAGTCTCAGCATCCTTTCAGACTGTAAAGATCCCAAATAACAGCACATTGGAATAATCCAACTTTTGCAAAATTGCTGTCTGAACTACGATACATAAACTTTAGCCTACTGAGAATGCTCATCTGAAAGAAAGCAGACTTGACCATGGCCAGCACTTGATCTTTCATACTTAAAGTGGAGTCCAACCAGAATTCTAACGCTTTGGCCATCCACTATACCAGGGGTGCCCAAATGGTCGATCACGTTACCTTTGCGATCTTGTTCTTCCTTCCTCCCTGAGCCAGGCCAGGCGTGTACAAGCATCAGACCCACAATATTTCACTTCCGACATCAATTCTGATGTCGGAGAGGAAGTTCTGGGCCAGCCAATCGCTGCCTGGCTGGCCTGGAACTTCCTCTCTGACATCTGAATTGACGTCGGAGGTGAAGGCTTGTGAGCCCGGCACTTGTACGTGCCAGGCCTGGCTCAGGGAAGCAGGGAGAAATCGGTGTGGTAGCTTAGGGGGGGAGGAAGGGGGCAGCCGAGAGAGAGAAAAAGAATTGGGGAAGTTGAGAAATCGGCGAGATAGCTTGGGGGAGCAGAGGGGAGAGAAAGATAAATAAACAGGGGCAGAGAGAGAGAAAAAAGAGGGAGCAGGGGGAGAGAGAAAGACAGAAAGAAAAAGGGGGCAGGGGAGAGAGAAAGAAAGAGACAGAAAGGAAAGGGGAGGGGGCAGAAAAAAAAGAAAGAAATATTGGATTTACAGAAGGAAGTGCAACTAGAGACTCATGAAATCACCAGACAAAAAGGTAGGAAAAATGATTTTATTTTCAATTTAGTGATCAAAATGTGTCCGTTTTGAGAATTTATATCTGCTGTCTATATTTTGCACTATGGCCCCCTTTTACTAAACCGCAATAGTGGTTTATCCCAGGACAAGCAGGCATGATATTCTCACATGTGGGTGACGTCATCTACGGAGCCCCGGCGCGGACAGCTTTTCAAGCAAACTTGATTAAAGTTTCAAGTTTGCACACTGCACCACGCATGTGCGTGCCTTCTCGCCCACTAGAGGGCGCATCCCACCTCGTGGTCCTCAGTTCAAATTTTTCCGCGGAGCAAGAAAGCCCTGTGGATCTGAGCTCCAGTGTTTTTGCCTTCTAGCTGCCGCGTTTAGTTTGTTTTCCTTCGAATTAGTTCGCGGTGCTGTTTCTTTCTTTTCGTTTCTCTTCAAAAAAAAAAAAAAAAGTCTTTCGTTTTTCATCGGACTCCGGGGGCTCCCGGAATCCGTGGCCGCGGGACGTCGGTACGTTCCCGGCCTTCTTCTTTTTCTTCGTGGATGTCCCGTCCTGTTACGGGATTCAAAAAGTGCAACCGGTGCGAGAGGTTGCTTTCCATCACTGACCCTCACCGGTGGTGCATCGTCTGCCTTGGGCCCGAACATCCGACAGACTCGTGTGATCGCTGCGCTACCTTCCAAAACAGGGCCCTCCGTCGCCGTAAGGCAAGAATGGCCGAATTGTTCGCCGTCGACGCGCCGCCTAAGGCCTCGACGTCGGCCTCGGCTTCGGCCCCGGCCTTGACCTCGGCCTCGGCGTCCTCGGGGGCCTCGGCCTCGCCTCGGCCCCTCCTCCTCGAAGGCGTCGTCAGTGAAGCAAGCTTCGGGTAAGTCCTCTGTTCCATCCCCTTCAGCAAAGAAGCCATCCTCGAGTCAGGCCAAGGCGGGTGGGTCGACCCCGGCCCCGCATCGGACCTCGACTCCGCACACCCCGAGGGAATACTCGAGACTGAGGTCGCCCTCCAGGGAGTGTGCCCCGGACTCGGAACTCCCCACCTTCGTGGGGATTCCGGCCTTCCAGGATCTCCTCCGAGCTCTGATCTCATCGGAGCTGTCGGGAGCCCTGGAAGTGTTGCAGCGTGCTGCGGTTCCGGCGGCCTCGACCTCGGCCTGGACGCCTTCGGTCTCGGAGGCCCCGGCCTCGGCTCCCTCGGGAGCCCCGGCCTCGGCGACCTCGGTCTCGGGTACTGGGACCCCGTTCACCTCGGTCTCGGCCCCGCCCCGGACCTCGACCTCGGGGGAACCCCCTGAGCGGAGTGTAAGGCCCAAAGAAAAGTTGCGCAGAGTGCGCCGTCTTTCCTCCTCTTCCTCCGGGTCTTCCAGACACACCTCGCCCTCGACGCGACCTCGGACGGGGCGTCGATCGAGGAAGTCTAAGCGGCCCCGAGGCTCACCTCGGCGCGACCGTTCCTTGTCCTTCAAGGGCGAGGCGTTGCAGGTGTCGGAGTTGCGCCTCAACAACCCGAGGCTCCTCCGCTCACCCCATGGGAAGTCTTCCCGGGCCGCCTCGCCGAGGAAACGGGAGAGTGTCCCACGAACCCCGGGGTCCTCACCCAGGGGTTCTGCGAGGAGGACAACTTCCCCTTCCCCCTCGAGGGCCCTCGAGAGGGGATCCTGGGATTCGGGATCGGTTAGGGATCCTCATTATTCCCATGAGGCCTCCCCCCTCTCCTCGGTGGGGCGGTCGAGAACCCCCTCTCCCCAGACTAGGCCGTCCTCATTTTCATCCTTCGTTCAGGACATGGCCCAAGCCCTGGGGATTGACCTGATGGTAGGCTCTCGGTATTCCAAAGAATTTTTGGAGGAACAGGACCTCCCCATTCTTCCTAGGGAGGTGCCTAGACTCCCTCTCAACAGTGTCCTTCTGCAAACCTGGCTGAAGAACTTGTCAAACCCTCTTACAGTCACGTCTGTGCCTTCAAAAATGGAATCGAAGTATAGGACGATTCCCCCTAAAGGGTTCGATAAGGCGCAGCTCTCACACCAGTCTCTTCTGGTGGAGTCTGCTCTTAAAAAATCACAGCCCTCACGGGTTTCTGCGGCGGTTCCACCAGGCAGGGAGGGACGGACCCTGGACAAGTTTGGCCGCCGCCTCTATTCAAATTCCCTGATGGCCACCAGGGTTCTAAACTACGCCTTCACCTTTTCCTCCTTTTTGCGTGGTATGGTGAAGGACCTTCCTCAATATCGGAACTCGTTACCGGACTCCCAAAGAGCAGGATTCGACAAGTTTATGTCCAACCTGTCTCAATTGCGGTTGTACCTATTCCATGCAGTGTACGACGCCTTTGAGCTGGTTTCGAGGGTGTCGGCCCTCGCGGTGGCCATGCGCCGCTTGGCCTGGCTTCGCACCCTCGACATGGACCCAAACCTGCAGGAACGCCTGGCAGACTTGCCTTGTGTGGGGTCCGAGTTATTCGACGAGTCATTGGATGCGGCGACCAAGCGCTTGTCGGAACAGGAGCGCTCTCTAGCATCCCTGGTCCGCCCCAAACCTAGGCCCCCGCCGCAGAAACCCTTTCGGCCTCCGCCGCGCCGATACCCTCAGAAGTCGACCCCGGCTTTCTCGAGACCGCCTCCGAGACGTCCGTCTCAGCGAGGCAGAGGGGGACAACCCCAAGCCCCGGCGCAGGGCCCTTCTAAGCCAGCGCCTTCCTTTTGACGGGATGAGCGGACGGGGCGGGTTCCCCTCCGCACTTTCTCAGGAACCCCTTCCTATCGGGGGCCGTCTTCGGTTCTTCCGGGAGGCATGGACCGGGATTACCTCAGACGCTTGGGTGCTCCGGATCGTCTCCGAGGGCTACTCGCTCAACTTTGTGGCCTCGCCGCCGGACAGTCCTCCAAGTCTAGTCCCCTGCAACCGTTCGCAGCTACCGACCCTTATAACCGAAGCCAAAGCCCTCTTGAAGCTTCGGGCGGTCGAGCCGGTCCCCAAGGACCAGTGGGGTACGGGGTTTTACTCCCGCTACTTTTTGGTCCCAAAAAAGACCGGGGACCTGCGCCCCATACTGGACCTCAGGAAGCTCAACAAATTCCTGGCCCGGGAGAAGTTTCGAATGCTATCTCTCCCGGTTCTGTACCCCCTCTTGGGGGAAGGGGACTGGATGTGCTCCCTCGACCTGAAGGAAGCATACACCCATGTTCCGGTGCACCCCGCCTGTCGAAGATTCTTACGATTCCAGGTGGGGGACCTCCACCTCCAGTACAGGGTACTGCCCTTCGGCCTGGCCGCGTCCCCACGAGTATTCACGAAGTGCATGGTGGTGGTTGCAGCAGCCCTCAGGTCCCGTGGACTCCATGTGTTCCCTTACCTGGACGATTGGCTCATCAAAGCCCCGACCAGGGAGGAGGTTATCTCAGCGACCCGACAGTCTATTGCCTTCCTGCAAACTCTCGGGTTCGAGATAAACTTTCCAAAGTCTCAGTTGAGACCGTCGCAGTCTCTTCAATTCATAGGTGCTGTGCTGGACACGGTGAGCCTACGCTCCTACCTGCCGACCCAGCGGTTGGAAGCCTTGGTACGGATGAGCCGCCAGGTCTCCCAACTATCGAGGGTGTCGGCCAAGCGCATGATGATGCTGCTGGGCCATATGGCCTCGACGGTACATGTCACGCCGTTTGCGAGGCTACACCTGAGGATCCCTCAGTGGACCCTCGCGTCCCAGTGGCGCCAGGAGTGCGACCCGGTGTCTCGCCTCATTTCGGTAACTCCGCCCTTGCGGAAATCGCTGCGTTGGTGGACAGACTCTTCAAATCTGTCCATGGGACTATTGTTTCGCACTCCGCCTTTTCGCAAGGTCCTGACCACGGACTCCTCGGAGTACGCGTGGGGAGCCCATCTCGACGGTCTTCGCACGCAGGGCCTGTGGTCGTCAGAAGACCGTCAGTGTCATATCAACATGCTAGAGCTACGAGCCATCTTCCTAGCACTTCGAGCCTTCGTTCACATATTGCAGGACCAGGTGGTCCTCGTCCGCACGGACAATCAGGTGGCAATGTATTACGTGAACAAGCAGGGAGGAACAGGGTCATGGCCCCTCTGCTCCGAAGCTCTTCGCCTCTGGGAGTGGGCGGCCTCCCGGAACATCTTCCTCCGGGCGGTCTACATCCAAGGAGAACGGAATTGCCTAGCGGACAAACTGAGTCGACTTCTGCAACCGCACGAGTGGACTCTACACTCAGCAGTTCTACGCGAGGTCTTCGCACGCTGGGGAACGCCACAGGTGGATCTGTTTGCCTCTCCGGAGACACACAAACTACCACTATATTGTTCTCGGATGTACTCGCAAGACCGTCTGGAAGCGGATGCCTTCCTACTCGACTGGGAAGGGAGGTTCCCGTATGCATTCCCTCCGTTCCCTCTGATCATGCGAACGTTGGTACACCTAAAATCGTCCACGGCCACGATGATTCTCATAGCACCTCGGTGGCCGCGTCAGCACTGGTTCTCCCTGCTGCTCCAGCTCAGTGCCAGAGAGCCTCTCCCCCTGCCAGTCTCTCCTTCTCTGCTGTCTCAGAGTCAAGGATCCATGTTACATCCCAATCTGCAGTCATTGCACCTGACAGCCTGGTTTCTTGTTCCCTGACTCCTCCGGACCTGTCTCAATCGGTGAAGGAGGTGTTGGAAGCCTCCCGCAAGATCTCGACGAGGCTTTGCTATGCGCAGAAATGGACCAGGTTTTCCACCTGGTGCTCGTCTTTTCACCTGGATCCGGTATCAGTTCCGGTATCCTCGGTTTTAGAATATTTGTTTCACTTGTCGCGCTCCGGCTTGAAAACCACTTCGGTGCGGGTTCATCTCAGTGCGATTTCTGCTTTCCACCAACCTCTGGAGGGACGCCCTCTGTCACTCCATCCCTTGGTGACACGTTTCATGAAAGGGTTACTCAGGGTTTGTCCCCCTCTTAAGCCTCCGTCTGTCGTGTGGAATTTGAATGTGGTTCTGGCTCAACTGATGAAACCCCCGTTTGAGCCACTCAACAAGTCCCTCTTGAAATTTCTGACTTGGAAGGCGGTGTTTCTAATTGCCCTCACCTCCGCCAGGCGGATCGGGGAGTTGCAAGCCTTGGTTGCGGACCCCCCTTTCACTGTCTTCCATCACGACAAGGTGGTTCTCCGCACCCATCCTAAGTTTTTACCTAAAATTGTTTCTGACTTCCACCTCAATCAGTCCATTGTCCTTCCTGTGTTCTTCCCGAAGCCCCACTCCCATCCTGGCGAGACGGCGCTTCACACGCTTGACTGTAAGAGGGCGTTGGCTTTCTATCTTCAACGCACCAGGCCTCATCGGAAGGTTCCTCAATTGTTTTTGTCCTTCGATCCCAATCGATTAGGGCATCCAGTTTCCAAGCGCACTCTGTCTAACTGGTTGGCCGCTTGCATTTCCTTTTGCTACGCTCAGGCTGGCCTTCCTCCCCCGGGTCGAGTCACGGGGCACAAGGTCCGAGCGATGGCAGCTTCGATAGCCTTCCTCCGATCCACTCCGATGGAGGACATATGTAAGGCTGCCACTTGGTCTTCGGTTCATACATTCACCTCTCATTACTGTCTGGACACTTTATCCAGAAGTGACGGCCGGTTTGGCCAGTCAGTATTGCAAAATCTGTTTTCCTAAATTGCCATCCTCCCACCTGCCCTTTTTTGGTTAGCTTGGAGGTCACCCACATGTGAGAATATCATGCCTGCTTGTCCTGGGATAAAGCACAGTTACTTACCGTAACAGGTGTTATCCAGGGACAGCAGGCATATATTCTCACAACCCGCCCGCCTCCCCGGGGATGGCTTCCTTGCTAGATATGGAACTGAGGACCATGAGGTGGGATGCGCCCTCTAGTGGGCGAGAAGGCACGCACATGCGTGGTGCAGTGTGCAAACTTGAAACTTTAATCAAGTTTGCTTGAAAAGCTGTCCGCGCCGGGGCTCCGTAGATGACGTCACCCACATGTGAGAATATATGCCTGCTGTCCCTGGATAACACCTGTTACGGTAAGTAACTGTGCTTTTTAGCGTCAGCAGCTGAGAGGGGCATTCAGCACAGCTCCCTGTGCTAAAAACCGTTATCATTCATAGAAGAACATGTGTCAGGATGGTGTGGAGCAAAACAAAAGGGGGGACCCGTTCTTGAAAAAGCCTTTGGGCGAAACTGGTTGAACCTTAAGGTCCTTCCCGAGGTTTAAAAAAAGAATGAAGAAATAGCTAAAGCTAAGTACAAAAGTTTTAAAGTTGTGTAAGAAAAGTTTATCGATTTGCACAAAACATAGAATATAGAGCACAAGCACTTAAAAAAAAAACTAAGGTCTGATGATGAATAAAAGCCAGAAAGAGAAACAAGCCTTCAAATAATTTGGCTGGTGGTTGGCTGGAACTGAAGACCATAGAGGTACTTAGAAAGATATTATCTGAAAAAAAGATCACTTAGAAATTAGGCACTTTGAAGTTTATTATATGCCGTTGTGAATTGATGGTGTATATTACATAGACAACATCATAAACAACATTGGGCTATTTTAATACATTCTCTAATTCATGGCTCTCCATAGGAAGGAAATAGAGGCTGGATTGTAGCTTTGAATAGCTTACAGAAAAGAGTGTGATACACAGGGTAACATTTCTGGAGAATATAATAATAATTTTATTCTTATATACCGCCAAAGCCATAGTAGTTTGAGGCGGTTTACAACAAGAAGAGCTGGACAATTAATGAAAATAAATTACAATGAAGTCATCGAATACATGTAGAGAGGGAGAAAGTCAGAGTAATAGACACAGTGTAGAGTAGAGACATCGAGTACATGTAGGTAGAGTACAGGGATAAGGGATATCTGCATTGAATGAGTGCTTTCTTAATTTAAACAGTATATGTTTATTGAGTCAGTCTGAGTTAATTACATGTTTTATTGTGACCCATGCAGAATTGTTGAATGCAGTGGGCTATAAATTTTTAAATAATAAAACAGCAAATGTTGATAGATAAGCTACGTGGTCAATTCAGTCTGTTCAGTTACCTCTGGCATGCACAGCTGTATAGCTTGATGTGCCTTCCTTATGCTTATTAGTATCCTCTGTCTGCTTTCTCATTTTAATCTGCAACAGATGGTGGCCAGCTGAGGTCTCTCATCCAAGAAGTATTCCTATCAACATTCAGAAAATGAAGCACAACATCGGGGAGTTTCCTGTTCTCTTCTTTGGTTCCAATGATTACTTGTGGACTCATCAGGCTAGGGTCTTCCCTTACATGGAGGGAGATGCAAGCAGCAAGGACAAAATGGGAAAGGGGGTAGACGGAACCTATAAAAAAGGTACATAGAATTAATAAGACAGCCAGGAGCTGAGGTGGCAGATGCACTCTGCAGCTCAGAGGTGTAGGGATACCTAGGCCACTTAGTGACTATGTATGTCCCCTTTAAAAGTAGTGTAGCAGAGGGATTGAGATGGTCTCTAATTTCTTCTCAGCACTGCAAGCAGCTGCTGCAAGGTTTGAAGAGCTGAAGGCTCAAAAAGAGATAAGACAGCTTCAAGAAGACAAAAAGAATGATAAAAAACCCCCACCCTACAGACATATTAAGGTTAGTGCTGCTGCATGTGTCCGGCTCTTACAGCTATAGATATCTGATACTTGTGTGTGGAACAGCAGAGTCAGAGACTCTCGAGATGTAAATGTTAATGCTTTTTTCCTGTTCTGACTTATCTTTTCATCAGTTCTTTGAATTATTAATCGGAGATGTCTCTTAATTTCCTAGGTAAACAGACCAGTAGGTAAGGTTCAGATCTTCACAGTTGACCTGTCTGAGATACCACGCTGCAATTGCAAAGCCACAGATGAAAATCCCTGTGGCTTGGATTCAGAGTGCATTAACCGCATGCTGCTCTATGAGTGCCATCCCATGGTCTGTCCAGCTGGAGAGCACTGCCAAAATCAAGCCTTCACCAAAAGGCAGTACCCCGAGGTTGAGATCTTCAGAACACTAAGCCGTGGCTGGGGCCTGCGCTGCATATCGGACATTAAAAAGGTAATGCTGTGCTACCATTTTACCAACGCTCCTGCATGAAGTGTCTGCTGGGGTCTTTTTGTGCAGTTAATGTCTTTACCATATTTCAAGGTTTCATGTGTAAATTAATATTTTTTTGCCCTTTTGACTGCAGAGATTCTCAGCTGATTTTATCTTAGCATTAGGAACCAAAACATTTTTTAAGTAACCAAATGGGTAGTAAAAGAAATCTAGATTTTCTAAGAAGTATGCATGAGTTACATGACCTGTTTCTTATTTAGAGGACAGGTGGTAAAACTTTCTAGAAAGCAACTATGCTTGATTGCAAACTTATGCAACACTGAACCAGTTGACATTTATGTATAAAATTTTATAGCCTACCTTATATTGACTCAAAAGAATTACTCAGTTTTGATTTGCTAATATCCAAGGAGTACTGTATCTGGGGTTATCCAAGGGCTAATAATAATAATAATTTTATTTTTTATATACCGCCAAAGTAGTTGGAGGCGGTTTACAATAAGAATAGCTGGGCAGTCAGCGAAGATATAACAATGAAGTCCTTGAATACAATGAATTTTTAGAAGAACAGTGATGTCTTAGAATACATGCATATTTGTAGGGGGGGAGAGAAACAGAGTGAAAGTCCGCATTGTAGGGACGTCAAGTACAAGTAAGTGGAATACAGGGGAAAGTCTGTAGGAGTTCTTTGTTACAAATCGGTTAAACAGGTTGGTTTTGACTAGTTTTCTGAAGTTAAGGTAGGATGAAGAGTGCATAATGAGATTACTTAGCCAGCCGTTCTGTTGGTTTGCTTGAAACGCAAGAGTTCTGTCAAGGAATCTTTTGTATCGGCAGTTTTTTATTATTGGGTAGCTGAATATTTGTATTCTGCGTTTTGGCCTGGTGGAATAGTCCAATTTAAAGTGGGTGATCAGGTATGGGGGGCCAAACCCAGCATGGATTTAAAACAAAGGCAGGCAAATTTGAACAGCACTCTTGCTTCTAGGGGTAGCTAGTGAAGTTTTTGGTAGTAAAGGGTTATGTGGTCCCATTTTTTTATATTGAAGATCAGTCGTACTGCTGAATTTTGTATGATTCGGAGTCTTTGAATGGTTTTCTTGAAAGACCCCAGATAAATGATATTACAATAGTCGAGCAGGCTTAAGATTGAGGCTTGCACCAGTAGTCAGAATGAAGCTGTGTCGAAGAACTTTCTGATGGTTCTTAATTTCCATAGTGTTAAGAAGCCTTTTTTGATCAGTAGCTCTGTGTGAGAATCAAGAGTGAGGTGAAGGTCCAGTGTCACTCATAAGATTTTTAGGTTGTCGACGAAAGGGAAGTTCTGTCCGTTCAGGGAAATTGAAGTGTCTTTGATTTTGCCGTTTGGGCTGGCTAGGAAGAATTTGGTTTTTTCGGAGTTGAGTTTCAGTTTGAACTGTCATCTATGATTCGATTTGCTTTAAAGTTAGTTCTAAATGTTTCTTCATCTCAGGAGTCAGGCTTGTTAGGGGAAGGATTATGGTGATGTCATCGGCGTAGATGTAGAACTTGATTTTTAGTTTTTGTAGTAGATTCACCAGTGGGGAAAGGCAAATGTTGAATAGAGTGGGAGATAGGGAGAAACCCTGTGGGACTCCGCATGGGATTGCCCAGTTGGAGGATTGATTATCGCTATAGACTCGGTACGATCGTTTAGTCAAGAATCCTTGGAACCATTTTAATACATTGCCTGAGAGTCCGATTGTCTCTAAGCAATCTAGTAGGATGGCATGATCGACTAAATCGAAAGCACTATTCAGGTCCAGCTGGAGGATTAGTGCACAGGAACCTTGGCTGAATAGGTTCAGGAGGGAGTCCAGTAAAGAAGCAATAACTGTTTGCGTGCTGAACTCGGAGTGAAAACCCGATTGGTTGTCATGAAGTATGCTGAATTTATCTAGGTGTGTTTCTAAGTCCTGGTTTACCAAGCCTTCCATCAGCTTTACAAAAAAGGGGATGTTTGCAATGGGTCTGTAATTCGATGTCAATTGGATAGATTCTCTGGGGTTTTTTTTTTTTTTTTTTTAAATCGGTGTGATTAGAATCTGACCTAACTCCAGAGGATAGGAGAGCCAGTCGTGTAGCTTGACTTTGAAAGTGACTGGAGCAGCTTTCATGACGTTTGGTGGGCAACTGTCCAATCTGCAAAACGAATCGGCGTATTTCGAGTAGAGTTTGCAAAATTTATTCCAGGTGGGGGTGGAAAAATTGTTCCAGTACATATCTACCCTGGGTTCGTCAATGTGTTGGGCGACTGGGTAGTTCAGGTGGTTGGATGTGGAGATCGGTAGGTTGGATCTTAGGTTGTTGATTTTGTGGTTAAAATATTCAGCTAGCGCATCAGCTGATGGTGGGGGGTCTGTACTGGGGCGGGAAAAGGCCTGTATATCGTAGAGATTGTTGATGAGTTTGAGTAGGGTTTTGGTGTTGGGGAAGCCTATTTTTTGCGCGTAAAAATTTGTGCATTTTGTAGTTATGAGTTTTTTGTATTCTTTTAGCTATAGTCTCCAATTTGTTCTACTTGTATTATCTCTTGATTTCAGCCATTGTCTTTCCAGTTTTCTTAGTTCACATTTTGCTGTTCCTAACTCGGCATCGAATCAGCCGTCCAGATTTTTGTTTCTCATTTTTTTTAGTTTGATGGGGGCCTTCTTGTTTAGGATTTGTGTGCTCATTTCGGTCCAGGAGTCTATGGAGAGGGAGTCAGAGTCTGAGGAGATGTCGTAGTGTGTCCAGAATTCCACTAGGTTTACTAAGCCTCTGGTGGCTGTCATTTTTCTAATCCTTTTAGCTACCTTTAGTTTGGATGGGGAGCGTTTGGATTGCCAGTTGAGTTGGAAATTGCATAGACGGTGGTCCGACCATAGGGTATTGGTCCAGGTGGTTTGTGCCAGAATATTTTGGGGTTGGATAAGGTTTTTGGATGAAAAGGTGACTAGATCTAGTTGATGTCCTTTTTGTGGGGTTTTTTTCTGGGAGAGGCACAAGGAAGTCTAGCGAATCGATAAAGAATAGTAATTCTTTGGCATCGCCCTGCTCTACCTGCTCTAGGTGGATGTTCAGATTACCAGTTAGTAAGTTGTAGGGGCCAGTGGTAGAGTTTGTAAGGAGGAATTCAAAAAAGGTTTCCTTGGCAATAGACCATTTCTTGGGGGGAATGTAGAATAGTGTGATGATTAGGTTCTCTTCTAGTTGGTCTGACCAGAGTTTACAAGAGAGGATTTCGATGTCTGCTGTGGATTTTGAGGCTAGGATGGAGGATTCAAATGAGTCTTTTACAATGATGGCTAGTCCTCCTCCTCTTCCCTTGTTTCTGGGCAATGAAATGATTTTGAACCCAGGTGGGAGGCAGTCGCGTATGATGATGTCATTATCAGAGATTAGCCATGTTTCGGTTAAGAGGACAAAGTCAGGGGTGGTCTCCTCAAGCCAGTCTTTGACTAGCTGTGCCTTATTCCTAATGGATCTAATATTTAGGTAAAAACCTTGTACCTTTTCAAGGTGGGGGGAGTCAGTTGTTACTGAGAAGGAGATTTCCCTCAGTCTCCGCTGGTGTTTATGGAGAGACCTGAGAGGTTTGCGTGTGTGGCACTCAGTGGGAGCCACCACAATGCTCGGGGCACGGCTCCCTCAAGAAGTTGAATAGAGAAGGATGCCTCCGAGGTCCCACCAGCAAGCTAGCAGGATCCCCAGGGTAGCCAGCCCAGAATCCAAACTTCAGTACACCAGGCACACGCAGGACAGGTGCTTCAGCAGTCCAGCAGATCCTCGAACAGCAGAAACATGGAGGGCCCGCATCTCGGCGGGAGATACTGGAACAGTCAGAAACTGCAGGGGAAACATATCCCAAGATAACGGACAGACCCAGGTCCCCGTCTATACGCAGGAGTTAAACGTGAAATATCTCAACAACAGCACAGGCGAAATCCAGAGGACGCAGCGCCGGGGAATCAGACCATCCCCAGGTCCGCACACAGAGGCGCTGGTAGGTCCTGTATAAAGTGCTCCAGATCTCGCAGCATCTCAAAGTAGTGGATCTTATTGTTGTAAGAGACCCGGGCTCTGGCGGGGTATAACAAGGACACCCTGATGTTTCTTTGGTAGAGAGCAGTGCAGTGGGGTGCCATAGCCCTGCAACGTGAAGACACTTGAGGAGAAAAGTCTTGAAAGACCAGAATCTTATGCCCCTCGTAGTTGAAGCCAGACCCCCGCCGAAAGCGAGCAAGGACATAGCGAAATTGAGAAAGCGGGCAAGGATTGGCCGGGGCCGCTGTTCACCCTCTCGCCTGGGTCCCACTCGATGAGCGCGCTCAATCAAAACACGCTCCCCGGGTCGCCGAGTTCCAGAACTCCCGGGAGCCACAATTCCAGGCAGGTCTGCAGATCAACATTCCGAACAGTGTTGGGCAGCCCTATGAACCGTAAGTTATTTCTACGGTTCCGATTTTCATGGTCGTCCAGTCTGTCCAAGCAGGTGGTCTTAGCAGTCTCCAGGACCCTCAGGCGCTCCTCAAAGTTGGCTGCGCGATCCTCCTGCTGAGCCACCCCGTCCTCAACCCTTTGCAAGCGGCCTGCATGTGTCTCCAGAGTCTCCCTGAAGTCCTCCATGAAAGTTTGAATTTTTGCCAGTTTGTCTTCCATGACAAGAGTGAGGGATTTAGTCAGCTCTTGTATGGCCGCTTCTTGTATAGTAAACATGGGGACCTCGTGGCTCTCCGCCATCTTAATAAAACCTTGAAACCTATCAGTTCTCCAAAAACTTAGGCACCTAAAATATAGGCCTTTAAAATACCAGCCTGCTAAGTACGATTCTGTAAACTGCGTCTAAAAGCAGGATTGACAGGCTGATTTAGGCGCCATTTACAGAATCCAGGTCTTAGTAATCCTATGTAATTTCAATTGTATTTTGCCACAAGATACAGTGTATGTGCAATTATTGCTTGAAGTAGACACCAGCTGTCTGCCAAATTAATGATTCATTTTGTCCTTTGAATTGTGTTCCCTTTCTCCAATATAAAGCATTGTATCTTGTATTCTTTGCGCTGCAGGGTGAGTTTGTGAATGAATATGTGGGAGAGTTAATAGATGAGGAGGAGTGCCGGGCCAGAATTCGGCATGCCCAAGAAAATGATATCACCAATTTCTACATGCTAACTTTGGACAAGGTAACCTGCAATACTTTACCCTTCTTAGTGAGCAGAACACATGCTGACTTTTCATTTGTCTAAGTATAGTAATAAAGCTCAGTTATTTTTTGCCTTGGGCTTATGGAAGTCTAATATATTAACCTGAATTGTTGGTCTTTAAAAGTAGCCTTTAAAAATATATCTTTAGGGACCATTTTGTGTGTGAAATACAGGGTGGGTAGTTTAACTGTCCAGCAGATGACTGTAAATCAGAATCCTACCCCTCTTAGACAGCACTTCAGTGAAAACTATTTGAAATGCATTGCATTGAAGGGAATACAAAGTGGAAGTCTCATCTTCTACCTCGGTTTTTATCTCCTCTGAAATGCCCTTTAACATGATTAAACCCATGACACAACTGCTTTTCTTTTTGCTTTTCAATTTTCTCTTGCTCCTTTGGCTATTTTCCCTATTTTTATAACTACTACACAAGGTATCCTTTGACAAAGGCTTACATATATGATGGTTCTTTTCAGGCATGCCCTCAGGTATTGCTGTTAGCCATTGGTGATATCCCCCAACCCCTTTCGGCCCCACAAGTCAGGTGCTGGGCTTCAGATTGATTCCAGGTTTCCTGCATGACAGTGTACAGCTCTGGAACTGTGGCTCATCGGGCCAGTTCACATATGTAGCAGTGAGCAAGTGTTCATAAAAAAAGAAAAAAAAAAATTGGAAGAAGCTGTGAGCGATTATTTAGTTCAAATTAATTAATTAAAACCATGTTAAAAGATTAACTCAGTTTTTGAGGAGATTTCTACTAGTGTTTGATTATCTTGCTCATAAATATTTCCAAATAAAACTAATGTTTTGTGAAATCCAATTAACCTACTTTTGAACTCTAAAACCTTTTGGATTTTTCCTCTTATTATAATTGATGTACATGGAATGGGTGAGAAAGACATCTCCCACCACTCCCTGATCACATCTCAGCCACCTGACTTTCCCAGCAGTCAGTCTCCTTGATCTCCTCCAAGCATGTTGTCTCCAGTTTTGTTAATTCCCAGAACCTTCTATGGAGGCTTTGCTGAAGGTGCAGTTTAGAAACAACTACTTTGTGACTTGCTCTGTGAATCTGAACTGTGCCACCATTCTTGCAAGACTGGCATGTGAGTTTGGGCACTGAGATTTTCTCTGAGTGTCAGAACAACATCGATTGCATGCCTCCAGAGAAAGTTTTGGGGAAAGGGTTTATTGGGGAAGAGAGAGAAAGAGTCACATTTAGTTTTGATTGTGGTTCCACTGGGTTCTGGGCCTTACAGTGAGTTAGAGAGGGTACTTCCTGGCCACATGTATAGTCCCCACTCAATCTTATCTTAACATGGTCCATTAAGGAACATTAAATACAAAAAACTGATGTTTTATAACTTTCCAACCCACAATATAGTTATTTGTAGAATTTGGGGGTTTCCGGATAATATTTATTGCAAACTAAAGCAACAAACTCACATGAACTTTGTGCTGGTTTGTGTAAAGCACAAACCAGCATTGGATTTGGCAGATGTTGCTGCTCTCATTCAAGTTTTATTTTGATTTGATGAATCGCTTAACTTAATTTTTACTAAGCGAGTTACAGCATAAAAAGAGAACATTTTATTTATACATAATGTTTTTTAAAAAAAATTATTTTTAAAACAATAATTAGGACCGACAGACATACAGACCAACCGAAACACTAGGCAAAAAAAGGGCAAAACTACAGTTCAATATTTTCCTTGGATAATTGTTTTATCAGCATTTTTATTTTGAATTAAATATATAAGTAAAATGTATTCGTACACCAGCTAAGTTCACAATTAAGGGTGGGAAGGAGGTTTTGATATAAATGATTATATGGTTCCAACCAATACAGGATATGGACTTGAAATAACATATATGTTATATGAGCTCCTATGTACTGAGACTTTTTTCTATATGATATATCAACCTCCTAGCTGAAGTATTACTTGGGAGAGTTTTCAAAAATTGGGGCTGCTGTCTGAACAGTTTGAGTAGGGTGTTGTTTGTATTGTGATTATGGTTCATGTGAATTTGTTGCATTAGTTTGCAATAAATATTATCCGAAAACCCCTGAATTCTACAAATAATCATTAAGAAACATTGGCAGCTCATGTTTGTGTGAATTACTTTGGTCTTAGGATCGGATCATTGATGCAGGCCCGAAAGGAAATTATGCTCGATTTATGAATCACTGCTGCCAACCAAACTGCGAGACCCAGAAATGGTCTGTGAATGGGGATACTCGTGTCGGCCTCTTTGCACTGTGTGACATCAAGGCTGGTAAGGTGTACCTGAAGCATATATCCTTTTACATACCTAAACAATGTTGTGGGGAAGGATTGTAAAGGTCAGATGATAGGGGTTGTATATTATTTGAGTAAGCAACCGGTGGTAAAAGTTTGGCTTTTATTGTGCTGTATGGAATTATGTTGCTTAACTTGGGTCTGATTTTTGCTGTGTTATGAAAATCTCAAAGCAAATCAGTTTCTGGATGTATGTGTATTCTGTAATATGTCTGGAAGCCATCAATGCTGGGGAATGGGTAGAGAGGGTTAAGAGGCAATGTCTTGTATGTGTGCCTTACAGTTGTTTAGTAAGAAATAGGTCTTGTCTCATGATTTTTTTTTTTTTTGCTCTAGTTGTTATTGGTAGTCAGTTGTCTTTTAATCTTTCAGGGACAGGGACAGATTCTTCAGACTGTGGGGAACCACAAGTACTAGGGGTCACTCGGAGAAATTGAAAGGGGACAGGTTTAGAACAAATGCTAGGAAGTTCTTTTTTACCCAGAGGGTGGTGGACACATGAAACGCACTTCCAGAGGTTGTGATAGGCCAGAGCACAGTACAGGGGTTCAAGGAAAGTTTAGATAGGTTCCTAAAGGATAAGGGGATTGAGGGGTACAGATAGAAGCAGAGGTAGGTTATAGAAATGGTCAGGAACCACTTCACAGGTCATAGACCTGATGGGCTGCCGCAGGAGCGAACCGCTGGGCGCGATGGACCTCTGGTCTGACTCAGTGGAGGCAACTTCTTATGTTCTTATGTTTTTATGTTCTAGGCACTGAACTGACCTTTAACTACAACCTGGAATGTCTAGGGAATGGAAAGACAGTTTGTAAGTGTGGTGCATCAAACTGCAGTGGTTTTCTAGGTGTACGCCCCAAGGTATGAACCTTTCAGACTATCTTGCTGCTTTTGCTTCCATGAGTGTGTACATTTCATTGACTGTGTCTGGCTCTGGTTAAGGGCTCTTGTTTTTATCCTGTGTGCTCCTCTAGAGAACTGTGTCTGGTAGAAGGAAAAAAAGATTTACAGATGAATCATGACAGTGTTTATTTACAGAGCCAGCCCTGTTCGACTGAAGATAAATCCAAGAAAAAGAAAGTGATTGTAAAGCGCAAGTCAGCAGTAGAAGCAGTAAAAGAACGAGAAGATGAGTGTTTCAGTTGTGGAGATGGGGGACAACTTGTTTCCTGTAAGAAACCAGGCTGTCCTAAGGTGTACCATGCAGACTGTTTGAGATTAACAAGAAGACCTGCAGGTTAGTAGTGGAATCAGTGAGGAGAGGCTGATAGCCTGAATGCCTAGCACTGATGTTGGAAGTGCATTCTTGGGCATTAGACTACTTGCTGTGAGGGACGAGACACTATCTATTTCTTTAACATCTCTCCAAGAAACGGATGGGTTTACGCTCTTCTGCCACAGGTGGAGACTGAGACATTGACTTTTGGCTGTAGTATAAGTGGGTTATGCAGTCCTATCTACAATCAGTCTGTTCTCAGTCTCCAGCAGGTGGAGGTGGTAAGCCTGTGCAGACTTTCCTTTGGTTAAGTTAGGGCCTGTTGGATGTGATTACTGGCCTTTTTTGTCCCTGTTTATGGGCACTGGATGGAGCTTGGGGGACCTTTTTGGGGGTCCATCCAACCTTGAGGGTGCCACACTCGACTGGCCAAGTTCCTCCCCCCCATTTTCTCCAACCTCCCCAAATTTTGTGTTTAGAGGTTCCTCAGCAGTAAGCCTTGCCACAGTTCAGGCAAGGCATATAGCTTTGAGAGTCTGGTTCTGCTCATAAAGTTGTACTTGTTAAAAAAAACCCAAACCCCCCTCCCCCCCCCAAACATCCTGAGGCAGTGCCGGTCTGAAAGGAAGCTTTTAATTAGCTTTAATCTCCCGAAAGAGGTGGTGGAAACGGAGACTGTGTCTGAATTCAAGAGGGCCTGGATGGGCAGACTAGACGGGCCATTTGGCCTTTATCTGCCGTCATGTTTCCATGTTAATTGGTAACTGGATGTTTTCTTTTTGTAACTGTTCACGATGAGCACTTTTAAAGGGAAAAAGTGTTCATTGTTTCCCCAACGAGCAGTGTATGCAGCTTTGGGTGCCGGCGAGCAGAGTTCCCCTTCTCGTATGCACTGCTCGTCGGCTGCAGGCAGTGGGGAAGCCCAGTCTTCCTCTGACGCCTCCACAGGCCTTTCTCCAGCTGCCAATGGTCAGAGAAATAAGGTTTCCCTTACTGCTGATAGTGCTGGGGACTCCCTTTTTGCTACAGTAGCTGCTGCCTGCAGTTCTGCTTTAGCGGCAGGGACTGTTCAGGCCTCTTTGCTGCTACAGGCCTCAGGGGAGATTTTTGCGGCAGGCCTTTTCTCAGTATTGGCAGGAAGCTCCGTCATTTTTCCTGTGGCCTCAGGTAACCTCCCTCCTGTCTTAGAGAGACAGGAATAGGTTTTAAATATAGGTAGGGTTCCCTGAATGGAAAAATCTTAATAACTATCATAGTATGGAATTCTTATGTTTTCAGATAGACTCCATGGGTCACCAAGCCGCAATGTGGTATAAATTAATATCTGGATTCGTACATAAAAAGAAAAAAAAATGGTCTTAGAGATATTTGGAGCATTGAGATTAAGCATCAGATTAATGCATCTCAATGGCCACGACTTTGGTCTTGGAGGTTAAAATGCACATTGTCAGCTTCTATGAGACAAACTTGGTTTTTTATTTTACATAGAGCTTTATGGACCCCCACACGTTTACATAGAATAGATAGCTCTAAGTCTAATAGATGCTGGCATTGTCATCTTGAAGCAGGGACATTAGATCATCTTTTATTCTATTGTCCATTCATATTAATATTTTGGAAATCAATTTGGCCTCAAATTAATAGGATGTTAGAAAATCCGGTAGCCTTGACATATGATACGATTCTGTTTGGTACTGCAATGAGAGCTCGAAGTCAAATTTCATCAAATAACAATAAACTATTATTTATATTGACCGGAGTAGCAGTACAGCAAATTACACATAATTGGAAAAATTATGACAGATTAAACTATAATTTTTGGTGGAACTCAGTTTGCCATATATATAAGATGGAGCGTACATTTGCAACACAAAAAGGATATATGGATAAGTTCAAGAAAATTTGGGGACCATTAACAGATTTTTGCAATGACTGATTTTAATTTTTTCCCATAATAAGATAATGGTTAAAGAAGGGAGGGAGGGAAGGGGTAAAGAATTTATTCTCTTTATTATACATTATAAAAAATATATCATAATGAATGAATGATAGTCCTATGAGAAATTAATGTGATAAAGGGAGAGAAAAGGGTTCATAATTAAATAATAATTGATAAAATCATTACAATATATATGTTATATAAATTCATAAGAAAAATAATATAAAATATGGTTTATATAAAATACATTATAGAGATATCAAGTGTATTGTTAAGATAAATGTATGGAAAATTTATAACACTTGTTGATATGTGAAAAAAATCAATAAAAAACTTTAAAAAAAAAAAAAAATATTTCTCCTGCTTCTGCAGTGAGTACTTCTTTGGGAGGGGGGTGCCCCTGATTTTGTTTTAGCCATGTACAAGGCTTACTTACAGGTGGCTGGGGGTCTTGCTTGTTCCCCAGGGGTCTCTGTTTTTTCTGGGGGGGCCTTTGCCTTCCACGTTTGCCCCCATTCGGCAGCTTCATCTTTGTCCAAGCGGCCGCGGATTTCTTGAGATGAGGATTTTTTGTTAGTGGACCCTGTTTCGCCTGATGAGAACTTGGACCTTTTGGTTGATCCACAAGATCCTCTCAGGAGGACAGATGTTTGTTGTGGTTGGTTGTTGGGGAGTTACACAGGCAGCGGCTTTGGTTTGTCTGGTTTAGCTGGCAAACTGTGGGACATTTTTAGGAAGGGTTCTTGTTCTAATCAGTATCCAACAGTGTTTCCTGGTCCTTTTGGGCTAGGCTTATGTCTTCTCCCTGAGTATATGGGGTCGTAGGTTCTGGAATGTGTTATATTTCTGCTTGGCTATTCGAAAAGATTGATTGTAAGAGGGACTGCACAGCCCTCTTATACTAATCTCAAAAGTTAGTGTCTGTCTTTACCTGCTGGCAGAGGAGCGTAAACCAATCAGTGCTGGTCTGGAGAGACTAAAAGAAAGAAAATTATCAGGTAAGGACCTAATTTCTCATGGAAGAGTAAACACATGGTCCATTATTTTATCAGTTGAAATATTGAGTATCTAAGGCAGGGGTGTCAAATGTCAGTCCGCGAGGGCCGCAATCCATTTGAGTTTTCAGGATTTCCCCAATGAATATGCATGAGATCTGTCAGCATACAATGAAAGCAGTGCGTTCAAATGGATCTCATGCATATTCATTGGGGAAATCCTGAAAACCCGACTGGATTGCGGCCCTTGAGGATCGACATTTGACACCCCTGATCTAAGGCTCCATGGTGCCCTTTTGAGGTAAATCACACACAACTATTGTACTTCTCTTTCTCCATCCGCTGATTGATGGATATAACCTGCAGGTTGTGGACTGGTTTGGTGGGACCAAAGGAAAAAAAAAAATAGGTAAGATCTAATTTCTACTGTATTTTATTTTTATAATATCCAGTTCATTTGCATGGCATTCATACGAGATTATTCATACAAGAAATGGAAGTAGTTCAGATAGTGTACTTTTCTTGTTAAAAATAATCTTGGGTGAGGATTTCCAGGGTTTGAATTATGGTTTAGGCCAGCTACCAGGTGAGACAAGCTTCAGAGTTATATGCTGAATGCATCTGGCCTTACATCTCACTCTTTTCCTTCTCTCTGTCTTTACCTTCAGGAAAATGGGAGTGTCCATGGCATCAGTGTGATGTGTGTAATAAAGAAGCTGCATCCTTCTGTGAGATGTGTCCCAGCTCATTTTGCAAACAGCACCGTGAGGGGATGCTTTTCATCTCTAAGCTGGATGGACGTTTATCATGCACAGAACATGACCCTTGTGGCCCTCATCCTCTTGAACCGGGTGAAATTCGAGAGTTTGTACCTCCTCCAGAATCAGTGGTTGCTTACCAGAACTCTCCACTTAGAGAGAATTCACCATTAGATGCTGTTGACAGCCCAATATTTAAAGAGTCGGCATCAGTGACTGCTGGCCTGAACTCTCTTCCTAAAGAGATGTCACCAGTGACTTCTAGCCTGAACCCTTTCCCTAAAGAGGGGGCACCAGTGACTGCAAGCTTGAACCCCCTCCCTAAAGAGGGGGTACCAGTGACTACAAGCTTGAACCCCCTCCCTAAAGAGGGGGCATCAATTTCAAGCTTGAACCCCGTAGTTGAAGAGAAGGCACCAGTGACTACTATCCAGAACTCTCTAACTCATGAGGAAGTACTGTTTGTAGCAGACTTTCAAGCATTCTCAACTGCTGACTACAATCCACAGCTTACAAAAAAAGATCTGTCAACTCTTGGCCAAACTTGTCAGCCTGCTGAGAAGAATCTGTTGCCTGTTGTCCACAAAGTGCAGAGTAAAAAGAGTTTCAGCCAGGGTCCTATTTCTAAAGAAAATACATCAATGTCTGTGAGCCACAGTTTTACTAAAGAAAGAGCAGAGACACCTGTCTGCAAAAATTTTGGACTTAAAGAAATATTTTTAACACCTATTGGACAAAATCCCCAGCCTCAAGAAAATATGCCAGTCTTAATTGCCCAGGTTCTTATTCCAAAAGAACGAGTGTCTACCTCCATTGATCAGAATCCTATTTCCAGAGAGAAATCACCCACTTATGCTGGCCAGAATGCAATCTTTAGGGATCAAGAATCCACCTCACCTGACCAGAGACCTGACTCAGAAGAGCAAGGACCCACCTCACCTGGCCAGAGACCTGACTCGGAAGAGCAAGGGCCCACCTTATCTAGCTGGAGATTTGACTCGGAAGAGCAAGGGCCCACCTCACCTGGCCAGAGACCTGACTCAGAAGAGCAAGGGCCCACCTCATCTAGCTGGAGATTTGACTTGGAAGAGCAGGGCCTTACTTTCACTGGTGAAGTAAAAGGCCCTAAACAGACAGAGGTAGCAAGTAAGCAAGATTATTGTAGTTCCTAGTCTATTGAACCTAAAGTATAGCAAAAGGTGCTAAATGGGAGACAAAGGGTCAGGCAGCACATTTTGAGCAGAAGGGAAAACTTCAGCACAGTCAGAAATCTGCATTTGCAGAGTGGCTTTAGCCAATGCAAGTGTCTTAGTGAGGGCTTGTGCTTGGATCATCTGTTTTAGCAATCAAGACAAGGATGGAAAGATCATCAGTCTCCCTTACTCTTTTCACGGTTACAGGTGGAATGATTTGAATTACTACATGTAAATCCCAGTGGGTCCATAAGACATGAACTAGTGAGCTATTATTACTTGTTGCTCTGAATCCCTGCTTATTGGTCTAAGTCTTCAGACTACTTATTGGGAAGGAGGGGTATGTGTTTCAGAACTATGTGCACTTTCCGTTCATTTCCTGTGTGCTTACAAGGTAAATTCTCACCTCCGGTACACTCTTCTTCCTCTTATTAAACATTGAATGTCCTTCAGAGACTTTTGAGGTGCTGCAGTGGATTGACATGTAGGTTTCTTATACTGACTTCCTTACATTTTCTGCCCATGGCTGCATTGCGGTGGTTAGTGCTGCCATTTGCAAATATGTGACATTTTCTCTTTGAGGCAGTATCTGTGGGGAGAGGATACTGGATCTTGCTTGTTTACATCCTCTTGAAAAAATATATATAAATGAATATATATTTTTTTACTAAATCTCTCTACTGCTATGTGGCAGTCATGTAAGATAAAGGAGGTTAAGCTGAATTTGTCAGGATAAAAAGTAGCTGCCGCAGCCAAGCGTTCTTTGACCATGCTCTGTGAGTAAGGGTCTTATAGCTGGAACCACAGAGGGGATAGGAATTGGAATTTCAGCCATCCTGCTGTGCTCAGCCCCATCTTGGCACTATCCAACACAGAGATGGCAGCTATTCTGCTGATGAACAAACAGTAGGGAAAAGAAAAACCTTTCTGTTTTTACATTACAGCAGCTTAACCTTGTTACCTGGTGTCAAAATTCTCCTATGTAAATGCCAGGCCTATTAGCACTCGATCAAAAGGTCTGAACGGTCAACAAGTCCAGGCCATGTTCTCTATAGGCAAAGTAGGCATCTCACTGGCACAGTGAAGTGTGACGGCAGCATGTCTTTTCCCCTTTACTCTTCAAAAGCATTATCCAGTCCTGAGATTTGCTTTTTGTATATACATACCCTAATGAAAAGTGCAACAATCTAGTGTTGTGCAGGGGAAGAGAGAGCAGAGCATAGTGTAGGAAGCTGCAGAACACGATGGCTAGATGGCACGGAGAGCCATTGTTAAATGAAGAACTTATTGGTTGCTAGGTATGAGATCTATAGTGAAGAGCCGGGTCAGTTGCTCTCCTACAGTCTTACAGTATTAAGAAATAGAGATCAGTGGTACTAGTGCTGACTTCCAGTACTAATGTAAGGCAGAGAGCTAAGTACTTCTGGGTTGGAGCCATGAGTCCCTGTGCAAGACCCCAATTTTTTTTTTTTTTTTGGGGGGGGTTTCAAAGTTTAAATAACCATATTTGACAAGAAAAATTGATTTCTTGTAGCAGTGTAGAACTAGCAAATCAAGACGGAGGGATTTGCTTTTACTGGATATCCTCATCATACACTGCACTCTGATTAGCTGAACCCATCCATTTCAATATTAGATTTATCATGTGATAAGACAATGGTGGGGCGAGATTAAGATGCAAGTCCAGCAACTGCACAGTCTGATACTAATACATAATTTGCATATGTAGCAGATAGCAGCTGTGCTGCAATGAATTTGTCAGGTCTGTTTCTTTCATATTGTCAGGCACTAATTTATTAGTCTTTTTAATTCCATGAATAATAAACTGTGAATACTAGTGTTGCTGACCACATTTCATTTTACTGTTGTCATTTTCCAAAGCATCTTGAGGTGTGTTCTGTCCACTGCATCAGTCCTTAGAGTCCCATTGCTGGCTTGTGCCTTGCCTTGTCCTTTCATGACTTGGAAGGTCGGATTCTACTCCTGGATATTTACTGAGTGCTTATCTGTGACAGTGATGGTGCCACAGGATACAAGCACAGCTAGAAAATATACCACTACCTCGTATGTTAAAAGCAGAGGCTAAATATTGCAGTAAATGAACTTTTCCGAATCCAGCTGCCTCTCTGCTTTTACTTCCTTTGTTGGTGACATCAAGTCAGATTCAGTTGGCAGCAGAAAATCTGATTCCAATTTACCTTGTTGAGGATTTGGCCTAAAAGTTATATTTCAAGAGTAGGAGTTCAGAGAATAAAAATGAACGCTGCTTAACTTGCAGACTATAGAGCGTCCCCTACCTTACCACTGCAATATGACCATACCTCACCTTGGTTAACCTGTACTTTACAGCCAGTGTCTAAAATACTCCAGCCCATCAGTGTTAAGCCTGTTTCCGAAGCTTGTCTCAAGAAGTTTGTGCAAAGTAAATACAGTGAAGCGAAATGGTACCAGTTAAGCCACAAGATCCAGCCTCCCCACTCCGCTTTTCATCCCGTTGATGTATGCATGTCCTCCTTGAGTCCTTGCTGCATATGCTTCTGTGCCTGTAATGTGAAGGTAAAGCTTGCAACTCACATGAAAAGATCAGCTGTGCATAGGAAGGGGGGTCTTTCAAACAGTAAAAACTGTAGGTTATGGTGTTCAATAAATGGTGGCCTATTGGGGGAATCTCTCTATATAAGTGCCTTTGTTTGAGACTGTCAGTTGGTGTTGAGTTTTGCACAGAGTTGAAACAGTAACTACAACTCCTAGTGTGCCAGTAAACTAAAGTTGCTTAAAACTCATTCTGTAGGTAACGATAGGCTGGCTAGTTATACAATGCTGCATTAACTAGTGTGTTGTCTAGCTGTGCTTTGAGTGTAAACTATTTGTCAGTTGAATTGAGTAGAGAGAGAGAGAGAGAGAGTTACCTAAATGAGAAAGACTTTGGTGGCCTTGCCACCATCCTCCACCACTTCCTTTCTGTTCTAGTATGCCAGAGAGATGTAAACAAAGCCTTTGCTGCCAGCATGAGGGACCTTTAAAAATCTTTCATTGAGGGAGGAGGAAGCAGTGGAGAGATTTGAATGAATGAATATCTGTATTGTATTTGAATTCTGAGCACTGACTCTTCTTCAACTTTAAAGTGAAATCTGATGATAACTCTAGCTACATTTTCTCTAAAGTGGTAGTGTGCTAACAAAATAACTCCATCTAGAAATATATTGAGGGTGGGAAGCTGTCCTGTCACACTATCAACCAAATACATTCAGCAAATGAAACGTTAAATGCACAGGACTGTTTTTGTAACATCTCTCATGCCCCTGGTATGTTTTCCACCAGGGAAAGGGACAGCATTGCCAAGTAAGGGATCAGTTTTGTAATTTGGCTTCTCTCCAAGTACTGCTGGATTTCCTTTTCTGTCTGTTGTACCTCTCATTACTAGACTGTTGGCTGCCTGTAAGTGAAACGGGAGTGCCTGATCCAGGACACCCCAGACACTGTACTGTAATTCTTTGTATATAGATGAAGATACATTACTGTAAAGTAAAGTTTAACTTTACTCCTCATTGCTTTGTGTTACTTTTGCTTTCTTTTGAAGGGGATTGGATTCATAAACATCTCATTTGCTTTCAGCCTGAATGCATTATTTTAGGTGGTGACCACTAAATATAGCAGTAGGTATGCTTAAGAAAGATCTTTGTTTCCTTTATTACTATGAGGAAGGAGCCACTTCACAAACTTCCATGATAACTATTCCTGGACCATCATTTACATCTCAGTCCTAATTTGTAAAAAGCCCTGGGCAGGAAGACACCTCACTTTTTCCAGTGCATCCCAAGTAAAGGGAATTGTTTTGTTCAAATACACTGCATGAAAAACTTGCAGACACCAAGCAACTTTGTTTTATTTTAGGAGACAATCACAGACTTAACATTTCCTAATATTATTGATACGTTAACTGCAAGATGAGTTTTTTGTTGTTGTTGTTGATTTTTTATCAATAAGAAGGAAACTAGACTGTTCAACTTCATTTCCTTATTGTTTATGCCAGACCAGTCCAGATGACTTATGTTCTGCCATTTGTTCTCCTCTTATTTGGAGGAAAGGCTAAAGGGATTAGAGCTCTTCAGCTTGGAAAAGAGATGGCTGAGCAGGATATGATGAAGGTATACAAAATCCTGAGCAGTGTAGAACAGGTAGAAGTGAATTGATTTTTCTACTCTTTCCAAATGCATAACGACTAGGGCAAACTCAATGAAGTTACATGGAGATAACCTAGATTTGGCTACTGTTGGAAACAGGATACTGGACTTGATGGACTTTTGGTTTCTTCCAGTATGGCAGACCTTAGGTTTTAGATAATTTCCTAAAAAAAAAAATCCATAAGCCATCATTAAGATAGATTTGGAAAAATCCACTACTTATTTCTAGGTTAAGCAGCATCAAAATCTGTTTTACTTTTTTGGGATTTTGGCCAGGTACTTGTTAGAAACAGAATATTAAGTTTGATGGACCATCAGTCTGTCCCAGTACGGCAGCTCCTATGTTCTTATGAGGAAATATTTTTTCACTTAATGAATAGTTAAGCTCTGGACTTTTTTCCTGGCTCTTGGACCATCTGAGCACTAACAACCCCCCGAGGGACCAGAGGCTCCTGCTCCTCCTTCATGTTGCTGTGCTGCATGCAGAACACGGCATGAATCCAAGGTTTCTGTATCGCTTGGTAGACTTGTATAGTCCTTACGAATGGGTTATATACACCACTGCTACCAGCAGGTGGAGACTGAGCACAAACTTGTATATCAGTATAGCTTCCCCTCTTGCAATCCAGTTTCCTCAGTCTCCATTAAAGCAGGTGGTAAGACTAATTCGGCTCCCCTCTTAGTACTGTTGGAATTTTGTTTTGGTCTCATGCTGGGTCCCTCCCCCTACCTTCCTCCACTTCCCCACATTTTTGTAGAAGTGCCTGAGCCGGCGGCCTAGCCCTCTGGTTGGTCAGCCCTCCAGCTTTGAGAGCCATGCAGTCTGTTCTAAGAGAAAAAAAAAAATCCTGAGGTGTACTAGTCTAAAGGGCTCAATTCCCTTTAAAATTGCCATTTGTATTGTTTTTTTCTCATCTAACCGGCCCTTTTATTACAGCTAGGGCGTTTTTCAGCACAAAGAGCTCTTTTTCGCTGATTGTCCAGCCCTTCTTCGTTGTAAACCGCCTCGAACTACTATGACTTTGGCAGTATATAAGAAATAAAATTATTATTATTATTATTTTAAGGGGGAAAAAATGCTCATTGTACTCCAGACGCAACGTACTCGTGGCCGGCCTGTGTAAACATTGTGCAGGCCGGAGAGGTGGGGGGAGTCTTGTCGGCAGCGGCTGCTGGCAGCCAGGGCGGCTGGGGATCCTTTTTTGCGTCGGTCGGTTCCTCGGCCTCAGCGTCAGGAAAGTCCCAGGCTTTTCAAACACGATAGGCTGCAGGAGCTCCGATTTTGGTGAGAACCTCCTCCTTCATTTCTGTTACCTCAGGAAATACAGGGGCAAGGTATGGCAGGGTCCCCTGCTGGGACAGGAAGTCACTTGGGGCCACCGGGGTTTTTTCCCCCCTGAATTTTTGTTACCACTTTGTAAATCTTATGTACTGGCGGCATGAGGTTCCTCGTTCACTCTGGGGGTCTTGGGAGGGATTTTTCCCTCTACGTTTTCCCCAGCGCTGCCCCACACAGCGGCAGTTTTGCCCCCCTCTACTCCTCTCTTATCCAAATGCCTGAGGGTCTCTTGGGATGAGGATTTTTACCTAGAGGAGCAAGATGTAATTGATGAGGACCTGGAACCTTGGGGAGAATTCCAGGATCCTCTTGGGGGGTTGGATTCCGCCAACGAAGGATTCGAGCACCCCTCCCCCCCCAGCTGGTGAAGATGCGTCTGTGGTGCGCATTTTTCAGCGGGAAGAGCTTCATGAGTTAATTCTGTAGGTCTTCTCGGTTTTGCACTTTGAGGACACTGTGTCTGAGCCCCCACCGTATGGTGTTTAAGGGGATCCGCTCTTTTCCTATGCATCAGGATATTTGGGATATTATGCTCGCACAGTGGTAGGCGCCGGAAGCCCCTTTTCATTTTGTGCGCTCCATGGCCTGCCTGTATCCCATTCCTGAAGGGGATAAGGACACTTTGAAGTCACCCGTAGTGGACGAGGTGGTCTCGGCCATTTCTAAGAGGCATACCATGCCTGTTGAGGGCGGTGTGGTCTTGAAGGACCTGGTGGAGCATAAGTTGGAGTCCCTCCTTAAACAGAGTTTTAATGTGACAGCTCTGTCGGTCCAGGCGGCGATGTGTTGCGGGCTAGTGGCTTGAGCATGTTTTCGTTGGGCCCAGCATGTGCTTGACAGAAAATCTGAGAATTGGAACTTGCTAAAGCAAGAAGTTGCCAAAATTGAATTGGGTGCTTTTTATCTCTCGGATGCCATGTATGCCCTCTTGCGAGCTTCTACCAAGACTTTGGCTTTTGGAGTGGCAGCACGCCGTACTTTGTGGCTTCGCGTTTGGTTGGCGGATTTGGCATCCAAAGCTAAGTTCCCTTTTAAAGGATCTTTCTTTGGTGAGGATCTGGACAGGTTGGTTCAGACTTTCACTAATTCCAAAGTGCCTCGTTTGCCTGAGGATAGGCCTAGGCCGCTGGCTCGAGGTGGCACTGCTCGTGGGCATGATTTCTTCCGCTCTGGTAGAGGGGCTACCTCTTTTCCATCTGGGCTCTCTAGAGGCAGATTCTTCCAGTGCATGCAGTCTATTCGTGTGGCCTGCCAGGGGATGCAGACTTCACGTCCGATCAGTGGGTTCTGGAAGTGATCTGGGATGGCTATACTCTGGAGTTTGCCCGGTCCTTGCCCGACCGTTTTCTCACTTCTCCCTCGCAGTTGGCATGGAAGCAGCAGGTCTTTCATCAGACCCTTCAACAACTGTTGGATTTCCGTGTGGTGGTTCCAGTTCCCCCACAGGAGTGGGGCACAGGTTGGTACTCGATTTACTTTGTGGTGCCAAAGGAAGAAGGGAACTTTCGACCCATCCTGGATTTGAAGGGGGTCAACAGGGCTCTTCACGTGCCTTCTTTCCGCATAGAAACTCTGCTGTCTGTGATTCTGGCAGTTCAGCCAGGGGAGTTTCTGACTTCTTTAGATCTGACAGAGGCCTACTTGCACATTCCTATTCGAGGCCTCCCATCATCGCTTCCTGCGCTTTGCGATCTTGGGGCAGCATTATCAGTTCTGTGCACTTCCCTTTGGTCTGGCCACGCCTCCGTGGACGTTCACCAAGATGATGGTGATTGTTGTGGCGGCGTTGCAAAAAGAGGGCATTCTAGTTCATCCCTACCTGGACGACTGGTTGATTCGAATCAAGTCATGCCAGGAGAGCACTTGGGTCACGGCCAAGAGCTGGTTGTCTCCATCTCAGTGCCTGGAATATCTAGGGGTCCTGTTCGACACCTCTTTGGGGAAGGTCTTCCTTCCAGATGCCTGTTCTTATGTTTTTTCCAGTTGAGGAATTGCTGATACATAGAAACATAGAAGATGACGTTAGATAAGGGCCATAGCCCATCAGGTCTATCCTAGTGATCCCACTCCTGGTGACAGGTTCCCTTGGCTTAACCCTCTAAGGGATCCCACATGGGCATCCCATTGCTCTTAAATTCTTGCATGCTGTTTGCCTCGATCACCTGCACCGGGAGCTCGTTCCAAGGATCAACCACTCTCTCGGTGAAGAAATATTTCCTGGTGTCGCCATGAAATTTCCCACCTCTGAGTTTGAGCGGATGCCCTCTTGTGGCTGAGGGTCCTTTGAGAAAGAGAATCTCTTCTTCCATCTCGATATGGCCGGTAATATACTTAAACGTCTTGATCATGTCTCCTCTCTCCCTACGTTCCTCGAGTGAGTACAGCCGCAAATCTTTCAGCCTTTCCTTGTACGATAGATCCTTGAGCCCCGAGACCATCCTGGTGGCCATCCGTTGCACCGACTCTACTCTCAGCACATCTTTTCGGTAGTGTGGTCTCCAGAATTGCACACAGTATTCCAAATGAGGACTCACCATGGTTCTGGCTTCCGGCTGACGAAACTCCTGCGGATGCAACCTAACAACTGTCTTGCCTTAGATGAAGCCTTCTCCACATGATCAGCAGTTTTCATGTCTGCGCTGATGATCACTCCCAAGTCTCATTCTGTTGAAGTTCTAGCTAAGGTCTCACCATTCAAGGTGTAAGTTCTGCACGGATTTCTGCTGCCGAGGTGCATGATCTTGCATTTCTTAGCGTTGAAGCCCAGCTGCCAGGTCGAGGACCAAAGCTCCAACAAATGTAGGTCCTGTGTCATACTATCGGTTGAATTGCCGTCTCTCACTATATTGCATAGTTTGGTGTTGTCAGCGAATAACGTTATCTTACCTTGAAGCCCCTGAGTTAGGTCCCCTATGAATATGTTGAAAAGGAGCAGGCCCAAGACTGAGCCCTGCGGTACTCCACTAGTCACCTCCGATGTTTTAGAGAGGGTACCGTTAACTACCACCCTCTGAAGTCTGCCACTCAGCCAGTCATTGACCCATGTAGTTAGTGTTTCTCCCAGCCCCATTGATTTCATCTTGCTCAACAGCCTGCGATGCGGGACACTATCGAAAGCTTTGCTGAAGTCTAGGTATACGACATCCATGGATTCTCCCAAGTCTAGCTGTTTTGTTACCCAGTCAAAGAAGCTGATGAGATTGGATTGGCAGGACCTACCCTTGGTGAATCCGTGTTGACTGGGATCCCGTAGATTCTCCTCATCCCAAGATTGCGTCTAATTTACGTTTGATTAGTGTTTCCATTAGTTTGCATACTATTGATGTGAGACTCACCGGTCTGTAGTTTGCAGCCTCTGCCCTGCAACCCTTTTTGTGCAGTGGAACGACGTTAGCTGTTTTCCAGTCTATGAGGACTCTCCCCGAACTTAGGGAGAGATTGAAGAGTCCTGATAGCGGTTCTGCTAGGACATCACACAGCTCACTGAGCACCCTGGGGTGTATATTGTCCGTGGCTTTGTTCACCTTGAGTCTTGCCAGTTCGTAGTAGACGTCGCCAGGTGTGAACTCGAAATTCTGAAACGGGTCTTCCACGCTGGGCCTTGCCTGCAACTGCGGACCGTGCCCCGTTGCCTCGCAGGTGAAGACCGAGCAGAAGTATTCATTCAGTAGTTCTGCTTTATCGGAATTGATTCTGCGCAGTTCCCATCTGGTTTTCTAAGGCGTACTATCCTGTCTGTGTTCTTTTTCCTATCACTAATATACCTGAAGAAGGATTTGTCCCCTTTCTTCATGTTCTTTGCCAGAGTCTCTTCCACTCGATACAGTCTATTGGGAAATTAGATTTCGTGATTTCTGAGATAAGCAATAAGTTAATGTTAAGTATTTCAAAGATAAAGGTGACAGTGGCTCATGGGTGTTATGTGTGGCAGGAGCGAGTAGGCATACCTCCTGCCAATTTTCTCTCATGCTTCTCTGATTTCTAGCCTTTTGTGCTTGGATAACATTTTCTCCTATACCTTTTTAAAAAGTTGGAAGCAGGAAGCCTGCTCAGGAGTGCCTGGCGCAAGAGGGTTCTGAGTGGCAAGAAGGAGTGGACATGTTAGGTATGATAAAGAAGGGGATCATGAGTAGATCGGTGGCCGTTATAATGCCGCTTTACAGAGCAAATGGTATGGAAAATTTGATCTACAAAGAACGCCTTGGAGGACTGGGACTGTTCACCCTCGAGAGGAGGAGACTGCGAGGAGATATGATTTGAGACTTTTAAAATACTGAATGGATTTGATAAAATTGAGCAAGAAACATCGTTGTTCACATTGTCAAAAGTGACACAGACAGGTCATGGACTGAGGCTGAGGGGCAGCAGGCTCAGGACAAATGTCAGGAAGTTCTGCTTCACACAGCGAGTGGTGGACGCTTGGAATACTCTCCCAGAGGAGGTGGTGACGGAGACTACCATTCTGGGTTTCAAGCGTAAGTTGGATGCACACCTCCTTGCAAATCACATTGAGGGATATGGGTAATCAGGGTCTCCATCTGGGAGCACCTGGCTTGGCCTCCGCGTGTGCGAGTCGCCGGAATAGATGGACCTAAGGTCTGATCTGGTGAAGCCGTTTCTAGTACAGTATTGGGGTTCAAGAAGGGATTGGGCAATTTTCTGAAGAAAAGGGGATAGAAGAGTACGGATAGAGGATTACTACTACCTGATGGGCCTCTGCGTGTGTGGACTGCTGGGCATGATGGACCTCTGGTCTGACCCAGTGGAGGCACTGCTTATGTTCTTTATTTTTGGGAAAGTGAAGAGGATTCCTTCTGGGGAGTCAGCACAGGAGGGGGCATGGCAGTATTGAGGCAGGAGTAGGCATCCTTTCTGCCGTTTTGTTTTGTTTTTTGCGCTGTGGGGAGTGGTTGGGGAGGGCCATCAGTGTGGGAGGGGTGGCTTTTTTCTTTAATGGGCAGTTTGTACATGTGTAACACACACACATCCTCATCTGTGCCATTAACAAAAAAAGAAGCCCTAACAGCAGGGACAGTGCTCACTGAGCGATTGATTGTCAGGTTTGCATACAACTTGATAGTGCATTGATCGCTCCTGGAGAATTGGCCAACAGCGATCCAATCGATATCTTTAGTGCATCCAGGCCAAAAACCATAGAGGTTTGCCTAGCACTATCCTTAAGTTTCAACTGGAGTTGCTGTAGAAGCCCATTCCAGCCTATCCAAACCATCATTGCAGGACATAGACTAAAAGTTTGCCTGGCCCTATCCTTATGTTCTAAGTTACTGGAGTTTATGTTGAAGCCCCTCTTAAACTAAAATGCCATATACAGGACATAGAATGTGCAAGTAGAGCATGACACGGGGACAAATTTTTCCCCGTCCCCATCAGTTTTGTCGCTGTTCCTGCCCCTTTCCTTTAAGAACATAAGACTTGCCTCTGTCGGGTCAGACCGGAGGTCCATCTTGCCCGGCAGTCCGCTCACGCGGCGGCCCCTCAGGTCCAGGACCTGATAGTGCTCCTACCCTAAAACTCACATATGCTTTTCGCTTTTGTCCTGTAGAGTAACCTTCTATCTATACCCTGCAATCCCCTTCGCTTTCAGGAAGTCATCCAGTCCCTTTTTGAAACCCAGTATTGTACTCTGTCCTATATCCTCCTTTGGAAGCGTGTTCCAGGTGTCCACCACCCTCTGAGTGAAGAAAAACTTCCTTGCATTCATTTTGAATCTGTCCCCTCTGTCTTATCACACAAGCTTCAAACACTTATGATTTTAAAGTGTTTGAGGCTTGTGTAGATGAGGAAAGAGCTTGCAGGAATGGGGACGGGGCAAAATTGTCCTTGTAAGTGCAAGTCTACTCAAGACCAGCCTTAGTTCTTCACCACCAGAGTTGCCATGTAAGCACCTCGTGCAACACAATACAACCATTTAAGATTTGTTTTTTATACTATTCATTTTCTAATTAGAAATCACAGTATTTATGTTAAACTACCTTCACATGTATACTAACTTAATACCATAGTGAGCAATAATAGCACCTGAAGAAATTGGGAACAAAAGGGAAATAGAGGCTACTTTATTTACTTAATTTTTTAACATACCAATATTATAAATGTCATCACATCTTTATCTTAAACAATGTCTTTGGGATATTTACATTTAAAGATAGCACTTGTAACTCTCCACATTTAGCCAGGACGACTGGAGGAAACAGTACTGCAAAAAACATTCAGGAAAATGTCAGCTACCTACATAATACAGCTATAAGAAATTGCACACAGTTAAGTGACAGTCAACCATTTGTTTGAGCTTCTGCAAGCAGTAAATTGCACAGGTCAAATAATTTGTCATGATGGCGGCAAACTCCCCCCAGAAGTTAACTGCAGTTGCTCATCCCTCCTTAGTGGTGGCAGCAGGAAAAGTAGGTTTCCTTCTTCTGACTTAGATCCACTCCATTTTCCTCTGTAAGAAAAATAATAAGACTACACTATATTTCGTGGGTCCTGGTCTGAGCATCACACAGGCGCATTCAGTTTCTGGGTACTGTTTTAGGAATTCAATTTTCATTTTTATACATTCCGGCAGAAGTCATCTCTGCCCATGAAGTCTTGCTTACATGTGTACTTTTCTTTACAGAATGCCAGTGGAACAGGTCATATAAGTGCCTATATATTTAAGCATGAGCGCTTACACTAGTCACAGCGATAGGGTAAATGATCACACCTAAATTACAAAGGCCACACACAGATTATAGTACTTTAGAGTCTGGGTGCCCTCGGCCCATGCATGGACCAAATTCTACCTATGTACATGCACCAACCCACTCGGACACCACTTTATAGAAAACAGAGAGCCTGAATAGTGGCCCTTGCACACCTAATCTAGGGTGTATCAATTGTGGAGATGTCATAATTTTAAAAAGCACTACTGAAAAAATGGTACAATTTCATGTGGAAAATCAACAACTCACTTTAAATTATGCAACAATACACAAGTTACTGAACTATGTTTTAACTGCTCTGATAATAGTTTTTGTGTCTGCATTGTATGTTAACTTGATAAGTGAGGCACAAAATGCATTATCTTAAAGATCAAAGCTATGGCTATAGAATTGTAATTACCATTAGAACAGGTGTCTTGTCAAAGGATCTGGCTCTATTGGAAATAGAACCTGTGTCACATAGCAGATGGTTCACAATAGAGAATGACATGGGGACCGTTTACCGTGGTCACCACAGTAAATCTGCTGGAATGGAGACATTTGAACTGGGGACAAGACCTTTCACCACCCCATGGGAGTGATGAAAAGTCTTGCTCATGTAGTAAAAAAAAACTGCGCCCGTGTCAGACTCGGCACCTCCTTCCCAGCTCCTCTTATGCCTATTTTGCCTGCAGGAGCCAGCCATGCCACGAGGAAGACAGAAGGAACCCAAAGCCTGAGACTAATGGATTTGAAGAATAAAATTACCAGAGAACAAAAGGTAGAAAAAAATAAATGTATTTTATATTTTGTGATTAGAATATTTCAGATTTGAAATATGTATCCGGCTAGAGCTGGTATTAGACATAATTGGGGACTGCAAAGCCCAGGCTGTGCTTCTTTAGCTTCCAGATGGCTAAGGGCTATCTATCTGACCAGGGGGCAATTGCCCTAGTTACTCCCCTAACACTATTCCTGCCATGTGTGACTGAAGTATTCTGTTAGCTTGATTTTTCTATGTAGAATTCTGTAGTAATTTGGTTTGTTCAGTTTTCACAATAGTGGAGGGGATATTTGTTCTGTATTATTTGTGTTTATATAATGACAATTATAAAGAATATTGTCTCTTTTTATACTTTAATAAAATAAGTTCAGTATAAAATCATAACTATTTGAGGCTTGTGCGGATGGGATCTGACAGTTTGGAGGGTGGGGACGGTGATAAATTTTTTCTCCTTGTCATTCTCTAGTTCACAACAGCTCTAAGGTTCATAAGAATGTGGATTTACAAGCATAATCTGAAAAACTAAAGAATGATTGTAGAGTTCTGTGTTGGTATTTACATGGTAAACTGGTTCAACAGAAAAATAAATAGTAATTGGACACAAAGGTCCCAGGCATCTCCTCTTCCAGCTGCAGCTGTTAAAAGAACTGTGTGATGAGACAAGGAAAATAGTCATGCCCACAGTGAGAGGAGATGCATTGCAGAAGATAATGATTAAAGGTGAAAGAGATGAGAAAACAGCAGAGTGAAACTCAGGGAAACACCATCCATCAATACTTGAAGCAACTACACTCGCCAAGTTTCTTGACTGAAGCTCTGGAATCGCTGAGCCTCCTCTTATCAGTATCATGACAACAGCTGATATCGAGGCATTTCTGAGCAAGCCTGATTAGTTACGGACTGGCTATCACACACCCAGGCCATAGAAAAGTGTGTAAAAACAATAACTGGGACTGCTGGTCATGTGTTTCAGGAGAGGGAATTACTACTACTATTTAACATTTCTATAGCGCTGATAGTCACACGCAGCACTGTACAACCATATATTTAAGAAACTAAGCTCTACTGAGCAGGAACCATCTAAATTAGCAGACAAGTAGAGGCTTAGGGTGAGGGGGTTTTGTGAGTTAAATGCATTCTCAAATAGGTGGGCTTTTACTCTGGATCTGAACAGTTCCAGGGATGGAGCTTGACGTATTTACTCAGGCAATTTGTTCCAAGCGTAAGATGCAACACGAGAGAAAGGGTGCAGTCTGGAGTTGGCAATAGAAGAGAAGGGTACATATAAGAGAGATGGGCCTGATGAACAGAGTTCCCAGGGAGGTGTGTAGGGAGAGACAAGAGATGAAAGATATTGAGGCGCTAAAGAGTAAATACTGTATACTTGTAGGGCAATAAGAGGAGTTTGAACTGTATGCAAAAGTGGTAAGGGAACCAGTGAAGTGACTTGAGGAGCAGGGTGATGTGAGCATAGCGACTCTGGTGGAATATAATTTGTGCAGCAGCATTCTGAACCGATTGAAGGGGAGAGAGATGGTTATGTGGGAGGCCACTGAGAAGCAGGTTGCAATAATCTAGGTGACAGGTGATGAGGGAACAGATAAGGGTTTTGGTAGTGTGCAAGTCATGTCAGCTTTTCACATAGCTTAATTTAATAAAATTTTGGAACTAAAAAAAAAAAAGAGGAAAGGTCAGATTTTGGTGATGTTATAGAGAAAAAGGCACCAGGGTTTTGGTGGTCTGTTGGATTTACGCAGAGAAGGAGAGAGTCAAAGATGACAGAGAGCTGATGAGAATGTTATCTACTGAGACAGAGAGTCATCGCCTATTTAGCAATTTCCCAAAAGAACATGCAGCGTTTACAATTGATGCAAAATGCAGCGGTCAAACTGATCTTTGGGCTGAGGAAGTTTGACCACGTGACACCCTACTACCGGCAGTTGCATTGGCTGCCAATGGAGGCGCGCGTAAAATTTAAATTTGCCTGCTTCTGCTTCAAAACACTACACGGACTTGCCCCTAAATATATAACTGACCTTTTCGTCTTCTCAGCCAACAGACACAAGAGAAGCTCATATTCCAACTTCGTTTCCCCCCCAGTGAGAGGTTGTAAACTGAAAAAACACCATGAACATCTTCTCTCGCACCAAGCAGCATCATGGGGTAAAACCTAGAACAATTGCTTTTGCCCACTACTTATGAGGAATGTAGGAAACGTCTGAAAACACACCTGTTCCTAAAGTATCCTGATCCTCTCTTCTCTCTCCCCTCTATAGCGATTAACTTGTTCTATTAATCACTCTCTCCTCAAAAAAATGGATTTCCTGTCCTATTAACCCTCTTTCTTCCTCCCCTCTTAAAGTCAATCAATTTGTACCTTTGCTTAATCTTTGTAAACCGCATAGAACTTCACGGTATTGAGGTATATAAGCTGTTGTTGTTGTTATTATTATCCAGGCAGCAATGTTCAACAAGCAAGCTGAGATGCAGGCTTGGAATCCTGTAGAGATTTCAGGTGTAGAGAGGTGATATTGAAAACCATGGGAGGAGATCAGAGCACCAAGGGCATGAGTGTAGATGGAGAAGAGGTCCCAGGACCGAGCCTTGGGGTAGTCCCATTGATAGTGGGAAAGCAGTGGAGGATCCACCAGTTCATACACTAAAGGTACGATGTGAGAGATGGGAAGAGAACCAGGAGAAAACGGGGCCTTGGAATCCAAATAAGGACAGCATGACAAGAAGAAAGCAGTGGTCTACAGTGTCAAAAGCAGAAGATATATCAAGAAAAATGAGGCTAGAGTAGTGGGTTTTGGATCTGGCCAAGAGGTCATTGGAGACTTTGGCAAGGGCAGTTTCAGTGGAGTTCAGGGGGCAAAAGCCTGATGGAGTGGGTCAAGGATGGCTACGGATGACAAAGTTCAAAGCGGCGGTGAACAGCACATTTGAGTAGCTTAAATCAGAAGGGGAGGAGATAGAATGGTCAATAGTTGGCAGGACAGGTAGGGTTCAGTGAAGGTTTTTGTTTTTTTTGAGAAGCAGTGTAATTACGGCATGTTTGAAAGCATCGGGGACAGTTGCAGTGGAAAGTGATAGATGGAGGATGTGACAGTAGAAGAGATAGCATTGAATAGAGGGGTAGGAATCAGGGCAGAGGAACAGGTAGTGAGTTTGGAAGAGGAGAGAAGATGTGCAGTTTTCTCTTCAGTGATTTTAAGAAAGGAAGAAAGAGGCAAGGGTTGAGGGAGGGAGAGATGGAGGTGGCTTGATTGAGAAGTCATGGTTAATTTTATGGACCTTGTCATATGTGGACTTTGTCTATGACTGAACCTCCAACCCCAGGCTGCAACAACCACTGAACCAAGAATGAGGTGGTGTGAAATTGCAGCCAGCACCATGAGCGCCCCGAAGGATGCTATTGATACCCGACATCCTGCGCTCAAGCTCCTGACCAAGTCAAGGAAGCAAGCAAATACTGAGGACCTGGAACCCTAAGCTCCATAAATAGCCAGCAGGCTGGTTGAACAAGTCCCGAAAGGATGCACCTTCCAGCTGCAGACAGTCTGCTCCTCTCCAAGCAGGCACAACCGGTCCTGGAGCCACGTAAAAATCGTGAACAACTGAAAAAGACTGCAAAAAAGCGCCACACAAAGAAATCAAAGGGAGCAGATCAGAACAATACCTTCATTTTTACCTGTAGAAGGAAGAACTGAAGGGAACAGCAGAGACTGGGGAGGAGGAGCTGAAAAGCTGTGATTGACTTCTTCTGCAGAGTGCTCGTGCCTATGTGAGGATGACCCTACAGTTCAGCATACTATTCCTATTGCACTGAAATTGTAATTGTAATTTTATATATCGCTAAATCCGTTAAGTTCTAAGCGGTTTACAGAGAAATATACATTAAAGGATACAATAAAATAAAATAAATAAATAAAGAATTGGTACTTGTAATTCCCTTACTGTCCCGAAGGCTCACAATCTAACTAAAGTACCTAAGGACAAACAAATTAGCAAATAATAGATAGGAAAAATAAAGAATAGAGGAAATGAGATATAAAGCATCCTAACAAGAATACATAGAAAACATTGATCTCATTGCGGCCATGTTCTTTTGAAGCAAGTGTACATCCCAGCAATAATAAAGTGAAAGGGCTGCTAGTGTAGAATCCTCAGCCCTGACTAGCCTGGGAAAGGGAAGACCTGAGCCAGGAATCATACTATACAGAAGCTCTACAAAAGCTCATCTGTATTTCACAGTATCCAAGAGTTTGTGATAAAGGTACTACCTTTTATAAGCCTATCACATTAACAAGAACACTAAATTTGTTTCAGCTTTTTAAATAATTTAGCTGAAGGATAAACAAAGAGCTTGTCTGTGTACAAGCAGTCCCTGAGTTACAGATGCCCCACTTAAGTATGACTCATACTTAAGAACGTGGTTGCATCTTCTTTTGATTTCACTGAGCAGTATTTCCAGTGGCGTAGACTCCTACACTACTCCTGCAGCAGGATCAGGAATGATGCATGGCCACATTAAGAACAGTGTGTGGTTGTGCATGCTGTAGGGAACACTGGTAGGGTCAGTTGGCCCTCTTGTCAGCTGGGAGCAGAGATAAGCAGCAAGAAACTTAAACTCTACAAATTCTAAGTTACATACAAATCCGACTTAAGAACAGCTTTAAAAACTAACTCGTTCTTAACCTGGGGACTGCCTGTAGTTAAATTCTAAATATTTGATACTGAGAAAGGAGATGATATATGATATGTTTTTCTGTTTTGTTTATTGATAAATTATGTATGTTTTTATCGTAACCCACTTAGGTATTAAGCAGGAAAGAAATTTTAAAACAAAAAAGCGAAGTGACAACTTGTAATGTAAATCCTAGGGCAAAAGTAAAGGGCCCATAAAAGATTTCCACGCAGTAATTTATCTCATTTTAGACTTCTACCAAAAGCAATCACCTCTCTTCACTCACCTGTCATCACCTGAAAGGGTGTAAAATGGACATAATCTTCAGCTACATTTTGGAAGAGCTCATCTGAAATGGAGAAAGAATCCCAAATTAGGTTTAACCCATGGCATTGAAGCAACAGAAGCAATATGTTGTCAATATACAGGAGATAAGTCTTTCTCAAATGAAGGAGAGGGCATAGGATGAAGTTAAGAGGCGATAGGCTCAGGAAATACTTTTTTATGGAAAGGGTGGTAGGTGTGTGGAATAGTCTCCCGGCAGACAAAGACTGTGAATTCAAGAAAGTGTGGGATAGGCACATGGGATCTCTTAGAGAGGAAGAGATAATGGTTACTGCAGATGAGCAGACTGGATGGGGTATTTGGCCTTCACCTGTCATTTTTCTGTTTTTAGGAGTTTATTATCACTGCACACCGCTACAAAAGCGTCTACCTATAGTATACAGTGTTCCCCCGGTCGTTCGCGGTTGGCAGTCCCGGTCATTCGCGGTATTTTCTGACTGCAAACCACCAACAAGGAGAGGGCAGCTGGAGTGCCGCAAATGCAGGAAATCACTCGCGATATGCTCCGACCGCCTCTTCCTGCACTAAGACACGCAGCTCCTGATTGGATAAGGCCCGACTTAGTGCAGGAAGAGGCGGTCAGAGCATACCGTGAGTGATTTCCTGCACTCACGGCGCTCCAGCTGCTCTCCTGCTGCCCTCTTCAGGCTCCCCCATGAAAAACCGTATTTGTGTTTTTTTGAGATTCACGGGGGTTCCTGGAACAGAACCCCTGCGAATATCGGGGGGAGTACTGTAGTTGGTTATTTTGTGGGTTTTGGAAGGCTCACAATTTCCACCACAAGTTAGAGTGGGATATGGACCTGGGACCCTTTCTCTATTATCCACTCCTGGGCCCAGCTTGCACCTCTAATAGGAATGGCCATAATAGTTGAAGCTGTTACAGAACTTAGTAGGTGCTGTCACAGTCACAACTTTGGGTGATGGGAGGTGGGTCAATGACCACTGGGGGATTAAGGGGAAGATCAGGCTTTTCTCGTTAGGTAGGACACAGCTTTAGTGACGATTGCTTTTACTGACCCGATGCACAAAACGGCCCACTGCATGTTTTTCCCCTTGAACGCCCATTTTCCTTTCCGGCCATACAAATTAGCCAAGCAATTGATGTACGAACATTGCTTGACTATTCAAAAAAAAAAAAAAAAAAAGTGTGTGTTTGGGGGGGGGGTGGGGGCTAGCAGGGATGCTCACTCCCTCCTGCCATGCCAACCGTCCCCCTCCCCTCCCCCCGCACTTGGGATACAAAGGGAGAAGCCCAAGGCCCTGATTGGCTCAGATGCTTGGGCCTCTCCCCATGCATTACATGATGCACTTTTCTGTGCTTCGGGAAGCCATGTTAAAGCATCAATCACTCAGAGAATGAGCGATAGTGCAGAAAACCACGCGGTGAACTGTTTTCTGCAGCGGGTTGGCAAATGCAATCATCGCTAAAGCTGTCAAAATAGGTTTAGTGACAATCGCTGGTTTTAGTGCATCTGGGCTTAGATCAGTGCGAAGAAACTGGATAGGCCAATTAGTCCTTATTTATGAACATCTATCATGCTGTGCTTTTTCAGCCCACTTTCCAAAAGAAAAGACAAGGGAGGAGGAGTTGCACCTCCTTAATAACTTGTGCATTTTCAGGACATGTCAGGAGCAATGTAAGGATAAGGGAGGATTATTTTTTTAAGATCCATGCATGTATTTAAAAAACTAGACACCATTAGATCTGGCAGAGAGCACAGTTACTTACCGTAACATGTTATCCAGGGACAGCAGGCAGATACATTTCTCTGTTATAGCTTGTAAAATATATCTGTGCTGCAATAAGCCTCTCTCTTTAGACTGGGATAGATTAGATCAGGGATCTCAAATTCCTTTCTTGAGGGTCGCAATCCAGTCGGGTTTTCAGGATTTCCCCACTGAATATGCATTGAAAGCAATGCAAGCACATAGATCTCATGCATATTCATTGGGGAAATCCTGAAAACCCGACTGGATTGTGGCTCTCAAAGAGGGACTTTGAGATCCCTGGATTAGATAGACCAGTGGAGGAAAATGAGGGCTGAATTTCAGACCAGATGTGTGCATCTGCTAAATCCACAAATTCTGGAGGGTCTCTTTGAAAGTTCCTTTAGCTGTTGCTCCAGCTGAAATTAAATATGCAGGTGCTGATGTTGAGGCCTCATGGGTTGTTTCTCTGTGATACTTTGGGGGGATTCTTTAAGCTTACCGATCGTGTCCCGACCAGTTTGCGACCCCGACCCAATTCACTAATTCCTGATCCGCACATGCAAATGAGGGAAATGGCATGCAAAGTAGGAAGGCAGCAATTCACTAAAGAGAAGAAGGAACACCGACTGGGCTGGCCGATCAAAAAAGAAGTGACTGCTGAGGACCAGTCGCTCACATCACAGAAACATAGAGTATGACAGCAGAAAAGGGCCGTCTGCCCACTCGAAGAACCTTCCCTTTGTGACTCTGCTGCCCTGTCCTTGCAGACTCCTGCTCTCTGCCGCCCTTGTCCCTGCAGTGTGAGCCCGTGGTTTTAACCTGTGAGTTAAAAGCGTGTTCTGTTCGATCTGGCTGCAGTGTGTTATGGCTAAATTACAAGTAGATTGTGCATGTCACAAGGGAAACAGGAACTGCCCTGTACAGAAAAGGAACCCAAATATTACGGAGCTACCTCCCCCTCCTCCAATAGATCTGTCCATTGGAACAGAGACAAGAAGGAGATGGAAAGAACGGCGGAGAGAGCTAGAGCAGTAGGGCCTTGTGTCAGATGCTGTTAACCCCCCCCCCTTTGTTTTGACCTCGCTTGTGCGGTCTGCGTATGCATCTGGATCGTACTGCAACGATCCGTGTGGTCAGTATGGGGCGTGCCTCCGATCAACTTAATTCGCAGGAGGACGCTTTGTGAATCAGTCGCCTGGCCACGGATCGCCCAACAAGGTGAGCTTTAGTGAATCTAGCCCTTTGTCTCTTTCCCTGGAAATAGCTGCTCTCACTTTGCTGTAAATGTGTGCGTTTTGAAAGCTGACAGCTGGAGCATGGGAAACAGAAACTGAGGGGGTAAAATATAATTCAGAGTAAGGAGCACTCACCTACATTTTGCCCTGTCTTACTGGAAGTCTCATAGTGCCGCCCCTTGATTTCTGTAAACAGAAGACGCACATTTCCCTTTTATGTACATGAAACACCCCCCAAACAAAAGCTCAACAAGTTACAAGCACAAGACCTCATAAACATGAATGTAGCCATCTCTGGGGTGGAGGATTATAGGTGTGCAGTCATACATACATTTACCTTCAGCATAGTCCCGCACATCATGAAAATCCACCTGACGTTTGCTCCGGTCATTTTCAAGGAGATCTAATTTCGTTCCACACAGATAAATTCTACAATGCTAAGAAGAAAGGGCAAAATTACAGTATCTATAAATCCCCAGCCAATGTATCCTTCTGCCCCATCCCTCTCCTACGCATTTGGTACTCCAAACGCAAATATGAGATGATTCTTCTTATTTTGTAGATCACTTCCCATCTAATGACGTTTCCCTCTGGGGTATCCATTCTGCTGCAAATCCCTTCATGTCATGCTTAATAACATGAAGATATGCAACAAAGACACCCCAGAGTGGAACCGGCGTCATTTCCCAGTGTAGCTCCTTGTGACCCCAGGCCAAGTCACTTAATCATTCATTGCCACAGGTAAAAATAAATAAATAAATGACAGACAGATTGTGAGTCCAGTAGGGACGGAGAAAAGTACCCACAGAAAGGCAATATATTAAATCCATGGCCCTTTACCCTGCATCTGTAATGTCATCTACATATATGGGGTAAAGGGGATAGGACTAAATATACCACTTTTTTGGCATGGTTATAGTCAAAGCAGTTTACATATTTTAGACTTAATTTGTACATGGGGCAATGAAGTGTTAAGTGACTTGCCCAGAATTACAAAAAGCTGCACTAGGAATCAAATTCATAACCTCAGGGTGCCGAGGCAGCTGCTCTAACCATTCAGCCACTCCTCAAAACATTTATATGCACGAGTTTTCTTCCTAGAAATCTCATGCATACATTAAATAGCATTAGAGACAGAGGGATCCCTGAGACACCTCACATGGACATGACAAAGAACCATGGCATTTCACTTTATAAGATCTGTAGGTCAAAAAACCCTGAAAACTATTTTAGGACATTTCCCTCAATGCCAGTCTCATTCAAGATCAGCAACAGAAAGTCATGGTCTTGATAGATCAAATTGCACAAGACAAACCTTAAGGCTTTATTTAATAAGGATCCACCTTCGTCTAATAGAGCACCCCAAACTATCTCTGTACTATATTATTATGAAAGCTTGACAAGGTTATAGCCACAGCCAGAAGAAAGCTAAGCTGGATAGAGGAAGAGAGAGGCATAACTAGCAGAAAAAAAAGGAAATGTTAATGCCCCTGTACAAGTCATTGGTGAGGCCTCTACGTGAAGTTCTGAAATACTGTGTTTAGTTTTGAAGGCTTTTGTTCTCATTAAGAACATAGAAAGACTTGGGAGTATTCAGAGAAAGGCAACAAAAAATGGTAGGGGGGATTGTGTCAGAAGACACGAGAAGAGATCGGATTACCTGAATAGGTATATAATAGACTGGTGAACTCCAGATATTCCTTTATTTTCAAATAAAACACCCACTCAACATGCGCATGTTTCGGCCCTACGACCTGCATCAGGAGTCTTAACAGTTTGTGCAAAAGTGAATGGATTAAACATCCAATGGCTACTCCAACCTCACAAAAAGTAGATCAAAAGCAATATAGTGTAAATGGCGCTGTTAGTGATCTGCACAAACTGTTAAGACTCCTGATGCAGGCCATAGGGCTGAAACATGCACATGTTTTAGTTGAAAATAAAGGAATATCTGGAGTTCACCAGTCTTTTGCTTGGACCTTTCTACGCTTTCGTGTGAATTTGATTCTTCTGTGTTACTCTCTCTGGTCTTCCCTAATTTTTTAAATGAGGGACCCTTTGGCTCAAAGGTGGTTGAACGAGGGCAAACAAATTTTTCCAACAGTTTTGCGTTTTTAAAACAACCCCTTCAAAATAAACAAATATAATTTCCCACTGACAGTATCACGTAGGAATTTTGAAAAACACAATGGTATCTTTAATTGACTATATCATGTTTTAATGCACAAAGGTTCTGATATGCTGTGATAGTTCACCGTGGCTAAAAGTCTTTTCCTGTCCTGTGCATCTCGTTGCAGTGTCCAATAGTCAGCCAACATTGATGGATTCCAGTTGCCCTGATATCTTTTTTCCATAGTGGCAATGTCCTGGTGAAAGCTTTTATATTTAATCCAAAAATGCTATAGCTGAAAAATATAACAAATATGATCATAAAAGCAAAGAAAAAATATAATAATAAAGAAAAATATTTATGTGTAAGTGAATGTGCTCAGCTCCCCACACACCGGTCACTAGAAGTAAAGACCAATGAGTATAAGGACCATCATTGCAGCATTCTGTCCTTAAAGAACCCTTCCAAAAAGCTAACAAGTGCTAGTAGAATATAATCTTAATTATAAGATCTTGAAAAGGACACTGATATCATCCAAAACATAATTATCAGTAAACCACATGCCAGTATAATGGGAAGCATTCAGGATATAAATGAAGGTATTACTTATCTGAATGCCAGATGTTATCTCGAGATGGTCTCAAAGGTCCAGCATCTCCAAACATACGCAGAGATGAGTCGTTAGATGCTCAAAATCTCAATGATCTTGTTGAAAACTGACAGCAAAACACAATCCCAAGGTGGAAATATCAGGTATAACACAATAATGTATAAAAATATACAAAAATCATAGTCCAAAATAAGTCCAAATAACGTGCAAAAAACAAAGTCCAAAAGAAATCAAAACAATAAAACAAAATACCAAAGAAAAAATATATATTATAATCCAAAAGAGATGACCCACTCCTGGTGAAAGCTTTTGCCATGTTCGTTGGCAACTACACCAAGATTTTCAGGGAAGAAATCCAAGTGTGAATGTAGAAAGTGCATCTTCAGTGACATGTTGCACTTCATGGTTTTGTATGCTCTAAAAAGTTTGTCAACCAGTTGAATATGGTTTGGAGCTCTGTAACTGGCAAGAAAATTCTCCATGACATCCTTGAATGCTTTCTAGGCAATTTTCTCTGTCCCAACTAACAGATCTTCAAATCTCTCGTCATTGATGACGTGTCTGTTTGAAGGACTGACAAAAATACCTCCTTTAATCTTGGCGTCAGTTATTAATTATTAATTGCATTAGCCTGAAAGTATAACAAGAAATTGTAAAAATGTACTTTTTTGTTAAAATGGTATGATACGTAATTTTAAACGTGATTTTTGAGATCAGCAGCCAAAAATCTGTAAGATACACCCGAAAGTGTTGAAGAAGCAAAAATGTTGTTGTCCAGTGATACCTTCTGACGCAGCTGTGATGCTGCTAAGTAGTGTCTGCCAATCACATCATATCTCCAATAGTCTCTTCCTTCACACTCTGTCTCACCCTCCCCATCCTGAACCTACATCCTCTCTCAAAATCCCTTATTATGTAACATTCTCTTTCCTGCCCCCCCCCCCACCTCTATCACTCTGGACTCCCAGGGACTTTCAGGAAGTTCTTATTTACTTTTGTGAAAACAAAGCCAACCACACTACGGAAGAAAATCCTGAAGAAGGATAGAAATAGTTTGGCAACGTTACACATGAAAATAAAGTAGATACCGCACTGTTTATGGAAGAATGTGTTTATGAACAACTTGAAAAATTGAAAGTGGACAAAGCAATGGGACCAGATGGATATTGAGGGAGCTAAGAGAGGTTCTGGCAAGTCGTATTAAAATCTTTGGAGACAGGAGTGGTTCCTGGGGATTGGAGAAGAGCGGATGTGGTGCCACTTCACAAAAGTAGTCGCAGAGATGAAGCGGGAAATTACAGGCCAGTAAGCCTCATTTCAATTATCGGAAAAATAATGGAAGCATTACTGAAAGAAAGGATAATGAAATTCCTAGAATCTAATGGGTTACAGGATCCGAGGCAACATGGTTTTACTAAAGGTAAAATGTGTCAAACAAATCTGATTGAATTTTTTGATTGGGCGACCAGAGAATTGGATCAAGGACATATGCTAGATGTGATTTACTTAGATTTCAGCAAATCCTTTGACACGGTTCCTCATAGAAGGCTCTTGAACAAACCTGATAGGCTGAAGTTAGGACCCAAAGTGATGAATTGGATTAGAAACTGCTTGACAGACAGATGCCAGAGGGTGGCGGTTAATGAAATTCACTCAGAGGAAGGAAGGTTGAGTAGTGGAGCCCCTCAGGGTTCAGTGCTGGGGTTGATCCTGTTCAATATGTTTGTGAGCAACATTGATGAAGGATTAGAAGGAAAGATTTGCCTCTTTGTGGATAATACCAAGAATTGTAACAGAGTAGACACTAAGGAAGGAGTGGAAAACACAAAAAAGGATCTGTAAAAGTTAGAGGAATGGTTTCATATCTGGCAACTAAAATTCAATGCAAAAAAGTGCAGAGTAATGTATTTGGGGATTAGAAATCGGAAGAAACCATATGTGCTGGGATGTGAAGAGGGACCTGGGGGTGGTAATGTCCGATGATCTTTTTTTTATTATTATTTATTTATGCATTGTCAAGTATCCACTCGTTACAGAAATTCAGATTTAAATTAAAAAAAAAAAATCTCAGAAGAAAAATAAGAAATGCAACTTAGAAGCAATTCACATGTATAACATTTAAACAATATCTTTTAAACTCTTCCTTAGAGCTCAATTCTTTTTTGAGAAACAATAAAGAGTTATACGAAGATAGCAGTAAAAACAGAAAAAGCTTAACGTATTATATTCCGACCACACTTCTTAAAGCAGCCCTGTCATACCTGACTTTATTTCTTACCCCCTGTTTTACTAGGATGTGCTAAGCGTTTTAGCCCACGCTAACGCGTCCATAACATGAACACATTAGCGTTTAGCACACGCTAATATTTAGCATGTGCTAAAAAGCATAGTACACCTTAGTAAAAGGAGCCCTTAGTGTCCAAAAAGCTGCGAAGTTGCTCAGGTGCAAAAAATACATACTTAATCCCAGTTTATTATTCAAGTCAATTACTTGCGATTTAGGTTCTTTTGGCAAATAGTAAATCCTATTGCTTGGAGGAATCGAGTCAGGTGTAAATTTCAAATTTTCAATCAAATATCTTTTAAACATATCAATAGGTATAGTCATTATTGATTTGAATAAAAAAATTTGTCCTTAAAGTTCCCCGAAAGATTTTGGAGTGAGGCTATTTCTTTATTTATTTGATCAAACTTAGCATTAGTTTCTAATTTAATATTTTGAACGGACATCGACAAATCATCCAGTTTACTCACTAGTACTGAGATGTCACCAGCTGATTTGGTAGCTGCAACTTCCAGTTTTTTGAGCACTCTCCATATGTTGTCCTGCGTCGCCTTTGAGGAGCCGATTTCTTCCGCTTCTTGAAAAGTTGTAGTCTCGGCGTCCTGGTCGGCGTGAGGCCCCCCCACTGTGTGACAGCGTCAGACTCTCTTGGACCTTGGTGTTCTCGCCCTCCAAATATAATCCCTCTCGGCAGGATGTATTTTCCTCCACAAGTCTTAAAGATCCCAGTGGCGCAAAAGGGACCAGTTCAAGTTTTTGAAGGAACACCCCCTGATTTTCGTTGGGCGCATAGACATTAACCAAAGTAAACCAATGGCCCCCAATGTTGGACACCGGAATTATAAATCTGCCCTCAGTATCCCAAATCACCTTTTTGCAGTCAACCTGTACCCCTTTTGCGATAAGAATACCAACTTCCCTAGATTTTTTATGCCCTTTATTGGAGGCCAAATAGATCTCTGGAAATCTGGGATCTCTCAAAACATATTCATGACAAAAAATGGATTTCTTGAACAAAAGCAATTCCCGAAACAACAGATGTCTCTTAGGCCTGTCATTAAGCCCTCTTGCATTTATCAATAGAAGCCTCAGCTCAGACACTATACCCATTAATTGCAAATACTCTATAGCTGCAATATAAAAGCTATTAGCCCCCCAACACTTCCAATAGGATCCCAGGTTAGAAGAAAGAGCCTCTGCTTCACTAGTACTGATCCATGTGGTTACCTCCCAGCTTACCCTCCCCCCTTCCCTCCATCCATCTCTCCATCCCAGATAGACCCTCCTTCCCCCTGCCTGCCCAGATTTCAGGAGGAAGGACTCCCCACATGCTCAGGATATATATATATATATATATATATATATATATATATACACATACATACAATGATCATCCAAACAGTAAAACCAATACTTATCCAATCTAAGCAATCAAACCATCACTGGACCCAAAGCAATAACAAAAGGCCAAACAATAGTTCAACTCTCCCAGGCCACCTTTATAATGTCTGAAAGGTGCCCAGACACTGGCTGAAAACTTTCACGAACTGTGTCTGAATTCAAAAAAGCATGTGATAGGCATGTGGAATCTCTTAGGGAGAAGAGATAGTGGATGCTGCAGATGGGCAGATTGGATAGATCATTTGGCCTTTATCTATCATCATGGAGAGGGTGGTGGATGCCTGGCATGCTATCCCGGTGGAGGTGATAGAGAAACAGTAATGGAATTCAAACTGTGTGAAATTAAGAAAGAGGATGAGATCAAAACAAACTTAAACAAACTATGGCTGATGGGTTATGACAGCTACTCCAAATAGTTGGGAAGGGCAGTACTGGACATGACAAGATAGATCAGGATGGGCTGGAGTGGGCTTCTATGACCACTCTAGCAGGCGGGAAGAAAGGCCAGTGCCAGGAGACTTCTGCGATCTGTTCCCAAAAACAGCAAGTCAGATCAGGTATGCATATTTTTATATTTCATTTAAATCATTTGGTATGATGGGCAGGTGTTATGTTTCTCTGATGGCCCATAAAGAACTGTTTATCTGCGATAGACATAGTTACAGATTGTCAGCTGCCCTGGTTGTGATGCCAGAGTTCAATCGGGAAGAAGCGTAACCTGTGCAGAGTGGCAGATGCAGCATCTGCCATCATTTACTAGATTATATGTTTCACTGCTCCCCAGACAGAACATCCTCGTTATGTCCCCACCTTCCCCAAACATGGTGCCCCCCTCTGTCCCATTCCACTTGCATACATGTTTTTCTAAAATTTTGCTAAAGTAAAAATCCACCTGCAGAGACACAAGAGTACAATGACATTCCTTTACATTTCCAGTTAACATTTTTCAGAGGAATAGAAAAGGGTGGCAGGAAATATCTACATGTAAACTCACTTGCTCACAGCTCTGCAATTCCTTCACCCAAAATTTCACTCGCTGGAAACTGCTGCTGTCTGTTACATCTGTACAAGAGAGAGGAACAAGTGCATAAGCTGTCACCATTACAGCTGCTTCCAGCTCACTGTCCCTGAGCTCCAGTACCCAGAACCAGCACATCAAGCCCTTCAGCAATTCAGCATCATCTCCAACTTCAATCCACTGCAGCTTGGAAGCTGAATGTGGAGTTTGTGCAGGTGACGTGGCGGGGATAGATGCAGGACTCCCACTGTCCTGTACTATTCCATACTACAATCTGACAAAATTCAAAAGATTCATCCATCCGCTCTCTCCTCCCTCACCTGTTCCTTTTCCTACTTCTATGTCCCATGTACTGTTCTTGATTCTTCTGATTCCCCTCCCAAACCTGTCTACCACATTTCTCAGTTCACAACAAGTGTTAATGTGGACCACAAAGGCAGTGGAAGTAGAACTTTGGTCCTCTGCAAGACTTTCTGGATGCACTTTCAAACTGGCTTCATCAGCACAAACTACACAGTTCTGAATGCTCTGAAAACAGTTACACGGAGGCTGTTTTAGGGGAAAGCACCCTCCAGGGATTCAAGACAAGGTTGGATAAGTTCCTACTGGAACAGAACATACGCAAGTAAGGATAGACTCAAACAGAGCACTGGTCTTTGACCTAAGGGCCGCGATGGACCACTGGTCTGACCCAGCAGCGGCAATTCTTATGTTTAGTTGCTCCAATGCCTGTACCTATAGTAGACTCTTTTTGGTATTTAGGGGTCATTTTTGATAGTAAACTTACATTTGAGAAACAAATTTACCAGGTCATTAAAATCGAGTTTATCACTCAGAAGGCTTTGTTCAATTTGTAACTTTAGATTTTTCTTCGTTTCATGTGTTTGTATTACAAGTAATCAAACTGGCGGAGGTGGTCAACTATATGAGCTCCCTTTTGGAGAGGTTTGTGGCGGGCACGGTTGCTCAGGTGGTACTGGATTTACCGGGAGCTTTTGGATCTTTGCCTCAGGATGCTCGTTGGCTGTGTCGTAAGGTGTGTCTCCCGACTCGACGATGCACTATGCAGCATTGGACCTCATCGACTCCTCCGTCTTTTTGGCATTGGAGAGCTCATCTTCATGCGTTAGTTCTCTGGGAGGCGCGTGAGGTGAGGGGCTCCTTTAAACGTCGTCGGAGCTTTTTGCGTTCCTTGTCTCCTAGGGGGCTTAGCCTTCTTCTTAATACCCTGGCTTGATGGTGCACTCTCCTGGCTAGTTCTGGATTTTGGCATCTCTCTGTTCTGAGGAAAAAGGGGGGAGGAGGGGACTTGGGGGGGTCTGTTTTTGGGAGGGGGATGCATCGTTTGTTTAGGTGCCCTGGGGTCATCAGAGTCCAGACCCTGGGGGGGAACTTGGTTTGCGACTTTCTACTTCCTGCTCTGGCATTCCTGGTGGGGGGAAGGGGGGAGCTGATGGGTAGGGCTTGTGGGTAGAAGGAACATGGGGCGGTTGGGGTTTTTGGGTGGGTATACTTGACGCATGTTTTTGTCATGTTGTATTTGCTTATGCAGATGTTGCCTTTGTTCCTTTTGTGCAGGCATTTGTTGTTGTTCTCCCTTCTGCGGGTTTTTCATGTCAATAAAAAATTGTTTACAATCTACAAGTAATCAAACTGAGACAATATGTGAAAAAGTGTGTCCTCAGTGCTCTATGCTTAACAATCACTGACTTTCCCCACAGGACTTATTTTTTTGCTCTGCGACGCTTCGTGTGCTTAAATGATAGGTGCTGCTTTGGTACGTCCCATCAGTTTCTGTGCCAGTCTGAAGGGATGATAAAGAAGGAGAAATTAGGTTCTTAGCAGCTAATTTTCTTTCTTTTAGTCCCTCCAGACTGGCACAGACCCTGCCCTGTCATTTTTATTCGGAGTTTTGCACGACGAGCACTTTTTTTTTTTGCCGTTTCTTTTTGTCTGGGTTGTTAGGGGAATTTATAAGAACAGCAGCATTTGGTTCATCTGGCGTACCTGGCGAGCTGTGGGGACATTTTTTAAGGTTCTTGTTCTAATCAGAATCCAACAGGATTGCTATTCACCTTCTGGGAGTGAAGTTGCTGTTGTAGTTCACAGTTCTTAGTTTCTTAGTTCTGCTTGGCTAGTCGTCAGACTGATTCTACTTGGGACTGCACAGCCCACTTACACTACAGCCAATCGAGCGAATTTCCCTTACTTCCTATGGGGAAACTCGCTTTGATATACGAGCAATTTGGTTTACGAGCATGCTTCATAGAAACATAGAAATAGACGGCAGATAAGGGCCACGGCCCATCTAGTCTGCCCACCCCAATGACCCTCCCCTACCTTTCTCTGTGAATAGATCCCACGTGTCTATCCCATTTGGCCTTAAAATCAGGCACGCTGCTGGCCTCAATAACCTGAAGTGGAAGACTGTTCCAGCGATCAACCACCTTTTCAGTGAAAAAGAATTTCCTGGTGTCCCCGTACAGTTTCCCGCCCCTGATTTTCCACGGATGCCCCCTTGTTGCCGCGGGACCCTTGAAAAAGAAGATATCTTCTTCCACCTTGATGCGGCCCGTGAGATACTTGAATGTCTCGATCATGTCACCCCTCTCTCTGCGTTCCTCGAGTGAGTACAGCTGCAACTTATCCAGCCGTTCCTCGTACAGGAGATCCTTGAGTCCCGAGACCATCCGGGTGGCCATTCTCTGGACCGACTCCAGTCTCAGCACATCCTTGGACGGCAACTTCAGCATTTGAAACCTAGGACAATACCAGGTGGACTTTACAGTCTTTGACCCAGAAATATCAAAGAAGAGAAGTTAATTTAATCATTTAATTTATGCCTACATACTCTCTAGACTAGACTACTGCAAGTCCCTATTCAATGGCATCGCCGCAAGAGATCTAAAACGCCTCCAAAAAGTCCAGAACTCAGCAATTTGACTCCTATACAATCTCAGCTACCATGACCCCATTACTCCAGCGCTCTACGCAGTTCACTGGTTACCAATCAAAAAGCGATGCCTTGCACATACTAGCAAAGTTGCAATCGGGACAACTATTGCTCCCTGTTTTGGGCCTCTCTAACTTTCTCTGACACTGGGTTTTTAATCATATCTAAGAACATAAGTATTGCCATACTGAGACAGACCGAAGGTTTATCAAGCCCAGTATCCTGTTCCCAACAGTGGCCAACCCAGGTCCCAAGTAGCAAAACAGATTCTATGCTGCAGTGGATTTCCCCAAGCCATCTCAATAATGGCCTATGGACTTCTCTTTTAGGAAATTATCCAAACCTTTTTTAAAACTCACTAAGCTAACTGATCTCACCACATTCTCCAGCAACAAATTCCAGAGTTTAACTACAGTTGTGTGAAGAAATATTTTCTACTATTTAGTAGCTTCATCGCATGTTCCCTAGTCCTAGTATTTTTGAAAAGAATAAATAAGTGATTCACATCTACCCTTTCCACTCCATTATTTTATAGACCTCTTATCATATCACCCCTGAGCCGTCTCTTCTCCAAGCTGAACAGACCTAGCCACTTTAGCCTTTCCTCATAGGGAAATCATCCCATCCCTTTTATCATTTTCGTCGCCCTTCTCTGTACCTTTTCTAATTCCACTATATCATTTTTGAGATACAGTAGGTATTCAAGGTGCAATTGTACCATACAGCGATACAAAGGCATTATAATATTTTCATCTTTTTTTTCAATTCCTTTCCTGATAATTCCTAAGTCTATTTGCTTTCTTAGCTGCCACCACTCATTGAGCTGAGGGTTTCAACTTATCCTCAACAATGACACCTAGATCCTTTTCCTGGGCAGTGATCCCTAACATAGAACCCAGCATTACGTAGCTATAGTTCGGGTTCCTCTTTCTCACATGCATCACTTTGCACTTGCTCACATTAAATGTCATCTGCCATTTTGACGCCCAGTCTCACTAGGTTCTCTTGCAATTTTTCACAATCTTCTTGTGATTTAACAACTTTGAACAACTTTGTGTCATCAGCAAATTTAGTTATTCCAATCTCTATGTTAAAAAGCTGCTGTCCCAGCACAGACCCCACTATTTACCCTTCTCCATTGACCATTTAAACCCACTCTCTGTTTTCTGTCTTTCAACCAGTTTTCAATCCATACGAGGACATTGCCTCCTATCCCATGACTTTTGAAAATACACAATATCAACTGGCTCACTTTTATCCACGTTCATTCACCTCTTCAAAGAAAATCAGTAGCTTGATGAGGCAAGGCCCTCCTGGTTGAATTTCCCAGCCCTAGATCTGATAAGATGCACTGGAATGCTTCTATACACTCCCTTCCAGGCTGCTCAGGAGTGTCAGGACATGTTCTTAGGGCAGATATTGCCTATGTCCTTTAGGATCGTCACTTGTTGGCCAAATTGTTTAGATTTTTGTGCCTTACTTTCAAGGCCCTATATGAAATGAGGCCTAGTCATCTTGCTAACAAAGTACAAAAATGACAAGTTCATATTCCAGTGCTTTTAGCTAATATAGCACTCAAGAGATTTATTTATTCAAAGGCTGCCCTCCTTAAGACAGTCCGGTTACAAGAAGCCTGCAGTCTGACGCTGGCCTCAATTCCTCAGGCAGGCATGCACCGGAAAATGGGGGTTCAGAGCTGACCAATGCCCCTTCCTTTCTTTCCTTACCATAGCACACGATTGCAGCTTTTGCTCCTCGATAATAGATACGACTCATGGCCTCATATCGCTCAGAGCCTGCAGTATCCTGTAGGGAAAGATCAGGAAATTATTTACTGACAAAATCCAGTCAATCAGGATCATGATCCTACAATGATTCATAAATCAGCTCTCAAGAGCTCTGCTGCTGAGACAGCACATACTGTCAGAGACCCTATGATCATGGTGGACAGTGCTACTCACCAGCAAGCTTTCACAAACCAACAGCACTTCAACCTACTAGCCAAATCTCTCTCGAAAAGCAACACTTCAAAATTATATTCATGTAGACTTTTACCTACTCCCATGTTTACCACAGATATATACACAAATATGTAAATCTACTTTCTGACTGCCCATTTGTATAGGTAAGCTTATGTATGCTGAACATTTCCATTCGTGCTATGGCTACCACCTGGGCTAACCTTCGCCTTGCTCCTCTCCAAGAGATCTGTAGAGCGGCTACCTGGTCCAGGATTCATACCTTTGCCAAGCATTACTGCCTTGATGTGGAATCCGGAGCGGCTGCCTCGCTGGGTTCTACGGTGCTGCAAGCGGCTTTATGAGGCGTCCGCTGCTTCGCAGGTAACAGATCATAAGCATGTTATTCCTCTGTTACCTTCAGCTCGGGAGGCACCTTCTTGTGTGGCTGTAAGATCTCTGTCCAGGGAGAAATAGAAGTTGCTTACCTGTAACAGTAGTTCTCCTTGGACAGATGATCTTACAGCCACACAATCCCGCCCGGTCTCCCCTTTAGTTGCCGCCAGCTTTATACCTAACTGTTTTGGTTGGTTGGGGTTTTGTTTATATAGTGGCCAGGATGAGTGCATTCGGGCGGGAGGGCTGGCACATGCGCAAAGCTCTTTAGCTTTGCAGCTTTTAGACTGCCGGGTTGGCTCCGTCATGGGGACGTCACCTTCTTGTGTGGCTGTAAGATCATCTGTCCAAGGAGAACTACCGTTACAGGTAAGCAACTTCTATTACTCCCATGTTTACCACAGATATATACACAAATATGTAAATCTACTTTCTGACTGTCCATCTGTATAGGTAAGCTTATGTATGCTGAACATTTCCATTCCCTGCAAAAAAATACAAACATTGTCTATTTGCCATAGAGAACAAGTATCCCTGTGTGTGCAGCATGTTAGGAGAGTTATGCCAAGCGTGTATATGCTGAAGGGCCCTTATACTACTGTCATCAAATCAGACTTGCACACATTTTTGTAAGTGATATTGCTGAAGGGCTGTCTGGTAAGATTTGCCTCTTTCAAGTGTAGGGGGGCAGACTTAAAGATCTCAATATGTATACTCTGCAGGAAAAGGTGGGTGAAGGGAGATATGATAGAGACATTTAAAATATAACTGCACGAGGTGAGTCTCTTTCAACTGAAAGGAATCTGGAATGAGGGGGCTTAGGATGAAGGTGAAAGAAGATACTTTATCAGGTTACTTCTGAATCTACTTTTCACGGAAAGGGTGGTAAATGCTTGGAATGGCCTCCTGGTGGAGACAAAAGTGTGTCTGAATTCAGGAAGGTTGGATCTCTAATGAAGAGTAGGAGATAGTAGAGAGTTGCTTGGAAAGCAAACAAATGGTGATGACAGTTATTTGCTTTCCAAGCGGCTCTCTGGGACGGGGAACTAAAACCCGTTACTTTGTTCCAAGTCTTATTATGATTTTAGAAAGCAATTGAAATCTCATCTGTTTAGCACTTAACTAATCTGATCCTTTTGTATGATATTCTTAAAATTTATGTAAATCACATTGAACTTTTTGGCTATGTGGTATAGAAATGAATGATTAGATTAGATTAGATGGTATGGTTAGGCAGACTAGACAGGCCATATGGTCTTATCTGCCTTCATTTTTCTCCGTTTCTATAAACCAATGATGCAGTTATCAAATTTAGAGAGAATAAATGCTCAAACTAGAATTGAGAAATGCTTTTCATCAAAAATAATAATAATAATAATAACTTTATTTTTGTATACCGCCATACCCCGAAGAGTTCTAGGCGGTTCACATTAGTTAAACAGAGATTACAAGTGGTTGCATATCGAATTGATCATAGAGTTGCGAACACAATGTATGCAACACATCATAACACCGCAGTAAGGTCAAGCTGCAAAAGAGCAGCCAATTTACTGAATGCAAACAATGACTTTATGAGACCATCACCAGTAAGACTGATTCAGTAGAATGATATGGGCTAAAATTGAACTGTAAAGATGTAAATAATTAAAAAAAAATAAAAATAAATCAAATAATTCCACAACATAAGACTCCACTAACTCCAATGGTATACTTGCCACTGGTTTGTAGCTCAAAGGAAGATTTTATTTTTCCAGGGATGCACTTTTAATAAGTGAGGTCAAAAACAATTCCTCCTAACAGATAAAATAATCTTCTCCAAGATGGATGATTTCTAAGTCAGCATAAGCCATTGTGCTGGATCAAATATGCAGATTTAGTAAAATTAGATCTTTACTGAAAAGTCATCAAGTGTAAAAGGCGAGAAAAATGACCAATGTCTTTCTGCTGGAATTGATTCCGAAACAGAGCAATTAGAAAACGCAGGGTTCCTTTGCCAAAGCCACAGCCAATGCACCGAAGCCCCCAGGAACTGAATGTGCTTTGATACATTTGCTGCAGGGGAATCACTACCACTTTGTCAAAGGACCATCTCCAAATCAGGAGGAACAGAAGATCTATTTTTCAGAATCTTATCTGAAAAATACTATACCAGAACTTCAGCTGAAGGACATAATATCTTTATATTATTTTGTTCAGGAGGAACAGTTAAAGATTTTTAAAAGTTTTAATAATTTTCTTTGATTTAGCTGATTATTTGTAAGAATAAAAACTGCTATTTTATAACTTGCTTTTGTCACTTGATGCTTAATTAATATGTTCAGTGCTGTGTCACTTGTGTGCACCGTTACAAAATAATGCGTAGCTGTATTGTTGCCACTTGCACATAAACACAGAAGTACCTGCTAAAGTGCTACTATTCAGTATTCTCCAGATCCCATCTCAAGAAACTACTTACCCATATCCCTAGTGTCACCACTCTGCCTTCAACATTTATAGCTTTAGCTACAAATGCTGCACCGATTGTCTGTAACAAAAAAAAAAAATACTGAGAATGAGAAGATATTCAGCAGTTAATACAGCCTTCTCTTCTTTTCTGTAACCTTTCAAACTGCATTTCCCATTATTCCAATTTCCTGCTGAAGGCTATGCTGACTGAATCTGTTCAAAGGATGATTAGGGAAAGGATATTCTTTACTAGGGACAAAATATCTAATATAGGTAACGTGACCATTTATTTTTTTTCATCAATAAGGCACATCTATTAATTGTCAGTCCTGCCCTAGCCCCGCCCCCAGTTTCTTCCATTCATTTTTCATGTACAAAGTAGTCTCGTGAAATTGCTGCTGGAGGTCTTAGCAGTCATTTTGGGACTGAAGTCTCCAGCACAGATATGTTTCTTTTTTAAGGTTTGCTTCAATATGCTAAAAGACTGTCAGCGTAACAAGCCTACCAGCACAGATAAATACATTATATGGACACGAAGGGGTCATTTTACTAAAGCTTAGCGCACGCTAAGGGAATTATCATGTGCTAAGTGCAGATGGCCCACAGATATAAATTAGGACATGTATGCTAATTCATTAGTGTGCGCTAAGCTTTAGTAAAAGAGACCCTAAATTAGATTTTACAATTAAAAAGAAAACAAAAGGGTTAAATTAATTGAAAATGAAGGTTTTTCACCAATGAAAGAGATTTATAAGCAAAAGGTTGATGCTATTTTTAACCTTTTATTTGGCATTGTTGCTCAGAAGCAACAAGTGTTTTTATGAGAGATCTGCATCTCCAAATGCCTATTACTTGACACTGTTGCGCTTGTTCAACATCAAGTTACGTAAAGCAGCCATTTTCACCATCTGCCAATTAAAGGGTTAAGGTGTCTTAATGCTTTCTGAGGTCTTCTCCTCCTAAATATTTTCGACTACTTCTGGTGATATGTCTACAAGTAATTACTATTAGTCAAGATGCATCTTTGATTTTAATGCTCAAATTGAACCTTCTAGCTTCCTAAATTGTATTAAAATTTTATAAAAGAAAGATTAAGCCTGTGGGAGGGAAATAGGAAACAGACTTTAAAAAATAAAAAAAAATGCTATCTGTGGTGCTTTCATAATCAAATTCTAGACAGTGACATTAAATACTAAACTGCCCCCAATAAACAGAATGATAAAAAAGACACTGAAATTACTAATTTACCCAAATTTCATTTTTCCCAGCAGTTAAATACTCACCAATGTAATTTTCCTCCTTGCAGCAGCAATTCCTGTCTCAGCATTTCTTCAAGATTGAGAGTAATTGAGCTCAGGTTTACGTACAGATCTATGCTTCTATCTAGGCAGTGTCTACTAACAATTCTTTGATTCATGCTGCCATTAGTTTGCCATTCACTTTAGTCTCTGATCTGTCATTATTAAACAATATCAGATTTTTTTTTTTTTACTTCCTCATAAGAAACCCTTCCCAAAAATGCTCTTTAAAAGATTAATTTCTCTAGCAAATAATCTATGTACACAGTAAATCTGATCCTATTTTGCCTTGTATTAATACAAGAGTTTTGTTGTTTTTTTTAGCTTACTAAGCTATACCCAAACTGCTTTTATAATCAAACAGGAAAAGAAATGAAGGGGGTGACACTTACAGCTACAGTACAGAACGGGCGGTGGGTGGGGGGAAACTTACATTCTGATAAGGTCCCAGAAGGAAACGGTGATGAACATAGCGTTCCACTAGGCTGGTCTTCCCCACAAATTCCTTCCCCAGCATCACCACCTTCACGTCTACCCGCTGCCCGCTCATTTTTCTGCCTGAATGAGGCCTTTTTCCTCCTCAAGCAGATGGACAGGTCTGTTTGGATCCACTGGCAATGAATGCAAAGACTGAACTCACCTGCGGAAAAGAGACGGTGAGCAATGTATTCTCAGCTATAACATCAAGCATTTTTTGCTTTATCCTCTGAACTCTAAACACACATGTTGAAACTCGCAGTAATTAGGCATCCATGACAATTCCCGCATGCGGCAATACCTCACAGTAGTGCAAAGATAGCCTGCTCTGCTGCAATTCGTTTAACAAGGGCTGAAATAATCTGCCACTACTTGAAGCTGAAGGCTCCAATCAAGTCAGTGTCTCTCAAACGGCGTGCCCTAAAGAGATTCTGGAATTTTACTTTATTTTTAAAAATTCCCTTCATCAGTATCCACTACAATATGCAAAAGTCTGTCAATGTTATGAGCATCTGTGTGCATAAGGACAAGCATCATTTGGTCCTTGAAAACTAAACTAATGGCAAGTAATTTTAATTTTATTTTTTATGCAGAAGTTATCCTAAAGGCTTTATTACCATTTGGATCTCCTTATCTTTGCGAACTTGGATTTTCAGAGTTGACAGAAATTAAATCGAAAAATAAAAGAATGACTGCAGCTGGTGGATGATGGGATACACGTTTGCTTGTCGACTATGGAGCTGTATTTTGAGTTAATTTGCACTAAAACCAAAATAAGCACATCTATTGCATTTATTAGCAGTTCTATTCTGTTTACTTTAGCGGGTCTTTTACTAAGGCGCGCTAAATGCACCCCCTCTTCCCCAGTGCTGAAGGGTTGGGAGCAGCGCAGCTCCCTGCGCTAGAAACCCCCTTAGTTTCACCGTTGGTACAATGACCCATACAGACCTTAAAGAACTTGAAAGAAATAACTCTTCCATTTTTCGGTTGCCTCTGGCTTAAGCGTTTTCATTCTCGCCCCTCCAAATAGCGCGCTTAGACCTAAGAAGAGAGCAGCCTGTCAGATCTAGCGGGCTTCCGGTGCCCCTGCGCGTGAGCGGAAGGGGCGGAGCTTCCGCCCAACCTAGGCCGCAGCCGGCCGCCGAGTCGCCTGGCAGCGCCGCCCGGACCCCCGCGGCTGCTCTCTCGAGGCCTCATGAAGGCCGCGGCTGGCAGCTATGGTGAAGCACTTCCTGGGGGTCAGCGTGCTCCGGACTCCGTGGGACCAAGTGTTCGCCGCCTTCTGGCAGCGCTACCCCAACCCCTACAGGTACCGGCCCTGCGCCGACGCAGCAGCACGCGGGCATCGGTCGTCCTGGCAACTCGCGCTCAGCCCGCGGGTCCGAGTGGGCGCGCGAGGCCGCCTCGCTTCTCTAAGGACAGGGACTTTTCCTCCAGGAACTTCCTTAACCCTTTCAGGACCAAGGGACATATTTGTCCCATAACTTAAAAATCCTATCAATTTTGATTGGGATAGTCTACAGTTCTAAATTTGATATGTACGGATTCCATATGATACTGCCTTTATGTAAACAAACTGGTTCCGACATTCATTCATTAGCGTCGTTGCCAGATTGACGAGAAGATTCACTTGCCACACCGTCCATAAGCCAGAAGTTTGATTTAAAAAAAAAAAAAAATAATGACATTTCACAAAAAAAAATCAATTTTTTGGCATCTGCAAGCCCTTTTTACCATAAAAATGTCGTCAAAACCACAAAAATTGGCCTACGATCCTTATGGTCCTGAAAGGGTTAAAACCAGCTGCGCAATCCGCTCTTACCACAACAGTTTATATACCGCAGGACCGTGAATGTTACGAATGAAGTAGAATTAACAAGGTTGGAGTGGAAAAGGATTTCCTCCTATTGCTTTTAAAAGCATTTCCCTTTCTACTCCCCTCAACCGTTTTAGTCTTTCCTCATACCTTTAATAATACTAACCACTTCTAGGCGGTTTACAGTGAAGAGAGCTGGACAATCGGCGAATTACAGAATACAAATTTGCATTCTAAAATCACTCTCCTGCCATGAGTGTGTTTTTAAGTACATCCTAAAAGTGTTTGTGGTATCAAATATAACACTTTGAATTCTTTCCTGTAACTTAATCATTCTCCCTGTAGTTCTCCAGTTCCAAAATAATCAGAGGTTTCGATTTCCATAATACTCTCATGGGGAAAAAATCCCACTGGATCACCTGAATAATTTGATGATGCCTAGTCAGTGCAGAAACAAAAGGAACACTTTTCTTTTTCATAGATTCTTCCACTCTCCCCACCAAATAACTTAACTGGTTTTGCCAAGTTCTAGTCACAAAAGAAAAACTTCTGCATACATCCTATGTTCAGCTCCCAAAGAAGACAGATACGAGGTAAATAAAAGAGCAGATATTGCTGACTCTTGGTACAGACATCAAATCGGAGATAGTTGCTTTTCACTTCAAATGTACATCGCCACAAATAGGCAGTCAACCATTGTAAACCCACCACTTGTGTACCACATCCTTCAGTTTACAGAATAACACATTAACATGCATTATGTTAGATGTAGCTGATATGTGCAATGTTTATTAAAATTTACTATACTGCTCAAGCTTAAAACAGTTTCAAGCAACCTAACAATAAAACCCATTAAGAAAGAAACTCCATAGAAATTATCCAATGGGGGGGGGGGGGGTGTAGTGGCACAGATAGTGGCACATACCTGGTGAGCTGTTGTCTCTCATCTATTGTACTATAATATGCCCCATACTAAAAGAAAGGGTTTGGGTGACTTCCTCACCAGCCTGAATGTCTTCGTCGGTACAGCAGAGGATTGGGAAATATGCTACTAGGTCTACACCAATAGGAGCACAAGCCGTGGGAGAGAGCCCTACGTTCAGACAGAATGGATAAGCTTTTGGGGCTTGTTGTCAGCTTGTCTCCCCCAGATTCAACTCTTCCACCATGCCCAAGGTCCATTGCAGTTTTGTCGCAGGAGCACCAGTTGAACATCAAGCAATTGGCTGCAATCCTTGGTGGGGGACGAATTATCACTTTCTGGATGTCAGGAGTTTGTGAGCAGTGAGGGAGCAGGGGTCGGGGTCTTCCCATAGCGAGTTCCGCCTATGCGAAAATAGGATGTTAAAGCAGGCGGGACTCGCAGAGGGAAGGCCTAGATGCTGCTGTCACCAAAGAGGGCCAAGGGGAAGGGGTTGCAAGAGAGAGGGCCAGATGCAGGACTCATAGGGGAGGAGGGAGAGATGTCAAACCAGGCTAGGGGAGGGTGGGTGGAAAAATGCTGGTTATAAGGTGTGGGAACAAGGGAAGAGAGAGGGAAGCGTGTGGAAGGGAGAATGCAAAATGCAGGACTCCTGTGAGAGGGTGGAGAGGAAAGAAAAATGTCATATCGAGGGGAGGAGAGAGAAAGAGAGGAGGGAAAGATGTCATACTGAGCTGGGGAAAGGAGGAAGGATGGAAAGATGCTGGCTACAGGGTGCAGGAATGAGAGATAAGCTGAAAATGGAGACAAACGGACAATAGGGATACAGGGACAATAGGGGAAATGCTGAAAGGAGGGTAGATAGGAACACAGGGAGCATACTGAAAGGGGGCTAGATGGGTTTTCAGAGGGAGGCAATGCTGAAAGAGGCTAGTTAGGCACATGGGGATAATACTGAAATAGAGGGTTGATGAGGATACAGAGGGAGCTGCAGTTTACAAAGATTAAAAGAAGATACAAATAGAATGAATTGCGGTTTACAAAGATTAAAAGAAGGTACAAATAGATTGAACTTAACAGGGTGGAAGCTAGTGATAACAGCTCAAGGGATCAGTTATTGAGGGGAAAGAGTTGTTAGCTGCCTAGATATTTCAGGAACAGGGGGGTAGTGCTTAAAAAAGGAAGGAGCCTCTATTTGCAGATGGCATTAAACTGTTCAAAGCTGTTACAACGCATGTGGACTGAAAAACTGCAGGCAGACTTTAGGAAATTGGAAGACTGGGTGTCCAAATGGCAGCTGAAATTCAATGTGAACAAATGCAAAGTGATGCACATTGGCAAGAATAATCCAAATTGTAATTATCGGATGCTAGGTACCACCTTGGGGGTCAGCACTCAAGAAAAGGACCTGGGTGTCATCGTAGACAATACACTGAAGCCTTCCGCCCAATGTGCGGCAGCAGCCAAGAAGGCAAACAGGACGTTAGGAATTATTAGAAAAGGGATGGTTAATTAGACTAAAAGGGTTATAATGCCTCTGTATCACTTAATGGTGCAACCTCATTTTGAGCACTGCATTCAGTTCTGGTCTCCTTATCTTAAAAAAGATATAGCGGCACTAGAAAAAGTTAAAAGAAGAGCGACCAAGATGTTAAAGGGGATGAAACTCCTCTCGTATGAGCAAAGACTAAAAAGGTTAGGGCTCTTCAGTTTGTAAAAGAGACGGCTGAGGGAAAGATATGATTGAAGTCTACAAAATCAAGAATGGTTTAGTATGGGTACAAATGGATCGATTTTTTACTGCATCAAAATTTACAAAGACTATGGGACACTCGATGAAGTTTCAGAAAAATACTTTTAAAACCAATAGGAGGAAATATTTTTTCACTCGGAGAATAGTTAAGCTCTGGAATTTGTTGCCAGAGGATGTGGTAAGAGCAATTAAAAAATGGTTTGGACAAATTCCTGGAGGAAAAGTCCATAGTCTACTGTTGAGACAGACATGTGACGGTAGCATGGACTACTGCTACATTTTGGGTTTTTACCAGGTACTTATGACTTGGATTGGCTTCCGCAAAGACAGATAGACTAGATGGACCATTGGTCTGACCCAGTAAGGCTGAGATTCTTATGTTCTTAATGCTGAAAAAGGGAGGGAGGGAGGGGGAGGTAAGGACATTGAGAGGGTAGATGGTGAACATGGGGGGAGGATAAGGACAGGGATACAAAGTTGTTAAATCGCAAGAGGATTGTGAAAAATTGCAAGAGGACCTTGGGAGACTGGGCATTAAAATGGCAGATGACGTTTAATGCAAGCAAGTGCAAAGTGACGCATGGTTGAAAGAGAAACCCGATCTATAGCTATGTGATGCTGGATTCTATGTTAAGAGTCCCTACCCAGGAAAAGGAGAATACGTTAAAACCCTCAGCTCAGTGGGCAGCGGCGGCTAAGAAAGCAAATAAAATGTTAGGAATTATCAGGAAAGAAATGGGAAACAAAGATGAAAATTTTATGCCATTATATTATGGCAGGGTTGGGCAAACTTTTTGACTCGTGGACCACAATGGGTTCTTAAATTTGACAGAGGGGCCGGACCGAGAGCAGATGGATGGAGTGTTTGTGTGAACCACAGTAATATAAATTAAATATAAACGTCATAACAAAAGGTTTTGATCTTTAAAAGGTAGCAAAGCATGAAAACGTAAGACTTATTGTACAAAAGAATATACATGATTATCTCTCCCTTCCTCTCCTTCACCCCAATTCTTCCTCTTTCCTTTCTCTCCCCCACATGTGCAGCATCTTTCCTCCCCTCTCATCCATCCCCTTGTGCTTTCCCTCTGCAACATCTTTCTATCCTTCCCTCCCATTCCTCGTGCAGCAGAATCCTTGCTCAGCTTCCTTCCCTCCCATCCCTCGTGCAGCAGAACCCTTGCCCAGCTTCTATCTTCCCCCCCCTATTCCTAGTGCAGCAGAATCCTTGCCCAGCTTCCATTCTTCCCTCCCTCCCTCGTGCAGCAGAACCCTTACCCAGCTTCCATTCTTCCCTCCCTCCCTCGTGCAGCAAAACTCTTGCCCAGCTTTCATCCTTCCCTCTCTCCCATCCCTTGTGCAGCAGAATCCTTGAGCACCCCTTTGACCCTCTATCCTTCCTTCCCATCCGAACCCTGCCAACAGCATACCTCCATCCAGAGCAGCATCAGGCTGGCAGCACTCTAAACAGGAGCCTTCCGTGTGCCGCATTACTAATGACATCATCAGTGATGCGGCAAAGGGAATTCCCTGACGAGAGAAGGCCGCGAAGCAGCCTGTTTAGAGTGCTGCCGACCCAATGCTGCTCTGGAGGGGAGTTATGTAGGGCTCACAGTTGGCGGGGTTCGGATGGTCGGCAGGCCAGATTAAAAAACTAAACAGGCCGTAGTTTGCCCATGTCTGTTCTGTGGTATGGCTGCACTTCGAATACTGTGTGCAATTCTGGTCGCCGTATCTCAAAAAAGATATAGCTGAATTAGAAAAGGAACAGAGAAGGGTGACGAAAATGATAAAAGGGATGGGACGACTTCCTATGAGGAAAGGCTAAAGCAGCTAGAGCTATTCAGCTTGGAGAAGAGACGGCTCAGGGGTAATATGATAGAGGGCTATAAAATATTGAGTGGAGTTGAAAGGGTAGATGTGAATTGCTCGTTCACTCTTTCCAAAAATACTAGGACTACGGGGCATGCAGTAGATGTAAAACTGGAGAAAGTATTTCTTCATACAATGTGTAATTAAACTGTGGAATTCGTTGCTGGAGAATGTGGTGAAATCAGTTAGGTTAGCAAGGTTTAAAAAAGGTTTGGATACATTTCTAAAAGGGAAGTCCTTAGGCTATTATTGAGATGGCTTGGGGAAATCCACTACTTATTCCTAGAATAAGCAGCATAAAATGGGCTTGATGGACCTTTGGTTTGTCCCAGTATGGCAATTCTTATGTAAGTTTCTGGAAAAGAGGTAAGATAGGGAGGGACATAGGTGAAATGGGCACTCTGAAGGGTGATGCTGGAAAAGAGGTGGAATGGTGACATTGATGGACACAGAAAGAAAATGCTGGCTCAAGTAGAGATGGAATGAGGAGAAAAAGGGCCAAGCCATGTGGACGTTGCACAGAAAAAAGGTGATCTTTTTATTAGACTAATTTTTTTTTTATAACTTTAAAAAACCAAAACCCCCTTCCTCAGGTCAGGAAAGGATACCGTAACAGCAGTATCCGGTACTGACCTGAGGAAGGAGATTTTGGCCTCTGAAAGATAGTAGAAAAATGTAGTAGGCCAATAACATAGGATCTTATTTTCCATTTTTGTTTTATTTCTATGTGGTGATTGGTATATGGCAGTCTTTTTAAATTTACATCTGTTGTCTTTTATAGTTTGCATAGTACTAAGGGACATGCATCACTGTTTCTGTGGTACTGCATTGTATGCAGAATCTGGCTTCTTAGGGAGCAATTTAATTGTTGTTTACATATTCTATGTTTAGTTTGCGGTTACTTATTCTATTCTGGATGAGAGTGTATCTGTGTGCGAAAAAAGGCATGTTGGCATTGACGACAGGATTGATCTGTACTAATCTGGCTTGTTTAGTTTTACAGTGGTATATTCCTGTTCTAGTGCTCACTGCAGTGTTTAAGATGCTGTCTTTTCCTAGGTACATCTTTGTTGTGTGACTCATGCATTATTACGAAAAAAAAAAAATTTCACATAGAGGAAAGGGTGTTAAAAAATGATTGGCCCCAGGTGTCAGATACGCTAGTTATGCCACTGCAGGTGGATGGATACTTGTGGTTTGATTGCTTGAAAAACTGTTGTTGTTTTTTTTTTTTAATTCTATATTCATTTTTAAAAACTTACAATAAGTGTAACAGCATATGTAACATTTTAAACTCAGATACAACACTTATTATTCTGTTAAAATCCATATCAGAATTTATCCCTCCTCCCCCCTAATCAAAAACTGTTATAAATAAATAATAAAAAGAAAGGAACGCCATAAAATATAAGACATTAAATCATTCTTACTAGGCATACACACTGGGAAAAAAAAATCTCAGAGAAACTGTGTTTCAAGGCATAACCTGCATTATGCCTCTTAAAAAGAAAGCTAATAAATATGGTTGGTTTGAGGGTACAAGTCTTAAAAAGGGTCTTGAAAGCTTTGAAATGAGGTTCTAACTGAAGATAAACCAAGGGCCAGATAGAAAAAAGCCTTGGATCTTGTAGCCTCCCATTTGGTTCTCTTAACTCAGGGAATCGGCAATCTGCGGCTCTTCTGCCATGTGGCTGCAGCTCTCTGGGCTTTGACCCTTTAATCTCCCTCCCAACTCCACAATTTCTCCCCTCCCCGGGCCTCCCGAAGTACTTGGCAGTCCAACAGGGGTTCGTGGCTGGTGCAGCCCTCTTGCTCCTGCCTCCTCGTGGCTGCCTTCTAAAATTGCTGCGACCTCTCATGGCAGCTCGCGGTACTACAGGAAATACTGCGAACAGCTGTGAAAAGTGAAGACCTTTGGTAGGACCTGGAGGATATTGTGGGGTTGGGAGGGAGATTAATGGGTCATGGCCTGGAGAGGGGAGAGAATCTTGGCTATGGGTTGGGGGAGGGAAGAGAAATGCAGAGACCTGCGTGGGGTTGGAGGAAGAAAGAGGGAAGAGAAGCTAGACCTTGGGAAGGGAAGAGAGAGTGAGAGACCTGGAATATCTCAAATTTCCTTCTCTACCCATGTAAATCTTGGGTCAAATTTTTAGGATAAACTGGTGGTTTGCTTAAAAAAGGTTTCTGACCCCTGTCTTAACTGATGGTATTATTAATCTATTATTTTGTAAAGATTGTATAAGAATCGTTAGCACATGTAAATAGCTCAGCGGTTGAGAGTAAAATGATTTAAGTATGACAGTTTTAAACTGAATTCTATGAGAGATGGGTAACCAATGAAAATGTAAAAAAAGAGAAGTAACGTAATCAAATTTCTTCTTATGTCCCAGTAATTTCAGTGTGGTGTTTTTGCAAAGTTTGTAGGTGTCGTAAGATTATTTTTTTAGATGCCTGCATTTACCACATTACAGTAATTAAGTTTAGATGTTAAGGCATAGAAACATGCTGGTGGATAAGACCAAATGGCGCATCCCCTATCTCCTTCTATCCCTAAAAGATCCTACATGCCTGTACAACATTTTCTTGAATTCAGAGTCTTTGTCTCCACCACCTCTTCCAGAGACCGTTCCACGCATCTACCACCCTTTCTGTAGAAAAGTACCGTATTTTTTGCACTATAAGACACAACTGACCATAAGATGCACTTATAGCAGAATAATATTTCAGCCATGTAAAGTGAACAGAGGTATTAAGAACCATCATCACTGTCATTAACAAACGAGGAGAGACTTTAAGGTTCAAGCACTCTTCTAGTTTTTTAGTCTTTGCACTCAGTCCCGCACCTTGCCAATCTCTGAATCCAGCCCCCTTCCCTGCCAGTCTCTGCACCCAGCCCCCCTCGCTCCCTGCCAGGCTCTGTACCCTGTCCCCCCCCTCTGTACCCGTCCCAGCTGACTAACAATTTTTTTACCCCCCTCCCCCAACCTGGTACCTTTTTTCACCGTTTTAAATCCTGGTGGTCCAGCGGTGTATCAGCAGGAGCAAGCTTTCTGCGCTCCTGCCCCGCGCTGAGCGCCTCCCTCGCTGGACGGCTGCCTCAGATCTCGCAGCCAGTGGCACACAAGGCAGAAGCAAGCTTTTCGCCCCCCAGCCTGGGCCTGCGCCGCTCCATGAATGGCTGCCGTCAGTTCTCACAGCAGAGGGAAGGCCCCGGTGGGGGAAGGTCGTGAAGCAGCCTGTTCAGAGTGCTGCTGCCAATGTTGTTTGGAGCAGAGGTATGTCGGTCTTGCGGTGGGAGGGTCGGCGAGATTCTGTGCAGGGGGATGAGAGGAAGGGATGGAAAGATGCTGCACAAGAGGATGGATGAGAGGGGAAGAAAGATGCTGCACATTGGGGGGGGAAGAAAGTGCTGTCACCAGCAAATCGGGCAGCCCTATTGTCAGGGATGGAGTCGGGGAGTATCGGGAACATTCAGGGGTCGATCTAACTAGGGCTTATTTTTGGGGTAGGTCTTATTTTCGGGGAAACACGATATTTAGGCACTGAAGGTATCTTTCTGTTTCTGGAATACTCAGAAAACAAGAAAAAGCTAGAGAGCTGTCCTGGGACTTGAACTCGATTTCCCTTGGTTCACAGGCCACTGCCTTAACCATTACGGCTAGTCTTCTGAGCTTCTTGCTACTTGATTCAGAATGGCCATAGTCCCTGTAACTGACATAGAACCTGGTTTTCCTTTCCAGGGAATAGCAATCGGAGATGAAAGAGGGATCAGGCCTTAATCCTGTCTGTGGTCAGCTGATCAATTACAGCAACTTTTTGTAACTTAGATATGTATGAAACAAGTCTAGATGTCCTTTTTAGATAAGGATGTTTCTTCCCATTCAAAAATCCTTGTTGGACATCCAACTCTTGGGCCCTCCCTAATACCACCCAAAATGCATCCATAATACACCCCTTTGCTATTTTAACAAACTACAGTATGAAATTAGAGAATGACACAGTGACAAAATTCATCACCGTTCCCGTCCCCGTGGATAACCGCGGGAAACCATCTTCATGTCATTCTTTAAAGAGAGAGGGAAGAATCGGAGTATGAATGGCCACCACCACTGACCCACAAGCTTTGCTTTGAAGAATGCTGGTGTAAAAGGACTGAGATTGAAATAGACACTAGAAAATGACATGGGATTATTTCCCGTGGTTATCCGTGGGGACAGGAACGGTGATGAATTTTGTCACCGTGTCATTCTCTATACGAAATGTCCAAATTCTGACTTTTTAAAATCAGAAATGGATGTTTTTTAAGGCATTTTAAGCCATCTGTCTGAAAGCGAGTACCAAAATGTATTAACTAGGTGAATTTGGATAAGCATTTGCTTTTCTGTTGAAATAAGACATGAAAAATAGATCTACAAGAAGGATTGGAAAGCTGAACAGAAGGCATGAATGGGAAAATGGGATGGTCCTTCATTCCTCTTTTCAGATAGGGGTAGCATAGGGACAGGGAGGGAAGCGTCCACTTTCTGGAAAGCAACAGTTACTGGGATCCTGGGCTGTGGTGCTTATGTCATCTGATAGTGCGGGAGATGCCAGTGGTGCAATTTCTTTAGTGAGGGACCTTCAAAGTCTCAATACCTCACCCTTTGACTCTATATCAAGAGCTTAGAATAATTTCTATAGTGCTGTTCAGACACAGAATGTGGTCCCTGCGCTGTGTAGTCTAGTCAAAACACAGAGACCAAATGGAGAAGTTTCAGGAACTGTATTTATTAGAGTTAATGTAATTGAAACATTTCATTTTGTTTTGAATCCAGCAAGCATGTGCTTACAGAAGACATACTGTTCCGCCAAGTGACTCCTGACCACAAACTACTGTCCAGACGACTTCTCACCAAAACCAATCGTATACCACACTGGGCAGAGTGTCTCTTCCCTACCAATGTTTCCCGCTCAGTCTATGTCATTGAAGATTCCATTGTGGACCCCAAGAACAAAAGTTTAACCACCTTCACTTGGAACATTAACCATGCACGCCTCATGGTGAGCAAATGACCAACATCAGTCTGGATAGTAGGGAAAAGGAGGGACTGTGGGTCTTACACAGTTCAGTTTGGTTTGGAGATGGATTGAAGTTAAGCACAACCAAGACAATATATGCCTGCAATGCCTACACACAGAGGTTCAGACACTCTAAATGTAATTATTGGAGGAGAGAAGAGAAGGGGGGTAGTTAATACCTGAGACCCCGTTTTTAATTGTAAATCGCTTTGAATTTATGATATTGCGATACATCAAAATTTTAATGAAACTTAAAACTTGATATGGTATACCAATCAATGTTACTGACAGTCTTTCAGTTAGATAAGGCGAGAAGGTTCACGCTTGTTTACTCTTTCCAAAAATACTAGGGTCTAGGTCTAGGGGGCATGCGATGAAGCTACTAAGCAGTAGATTTAAAACAAACCAGAGAAAATATTTCTTCACACAACATGTAATTAAACTCTGGAATTCGTTGCCAGAGAATGTGTTCAAATCAGCTTAATGGGATTTAAAAAAAGGTTTGGATAATTTCCTAAAAGAGAAGTCCATAGGCTGTTATTGAGATGGTTTGGGGAAATCCACTGCTTATTCCTAGGATAAGCAGCATAAAATCTATTTTATTGCTTGGGATCTAGCTAAGTACGTGGGACCTGGGTTGGCCTCTGTTGGAAACAGGATACTGGGCTTAATGGACCTTCAGTCTGTTCCAATATGGCAATTCTTATGTTCTTATCTGCAAAATATGCCACTAAAAACAAACAAATTGGGGTATCCTTTAATGGGGATATGGAAAAAGTTGAAAACACACCACTTGTATCAATTGCTAGTAAGAGACTTTTGAAAAAGAATAACTAGCATACATTTGATGCTGTTTTATAATGAAGTTATATATTATGTTTTGATTTTTGTAAATGTTGTTAATGCTTTGTTGTAAACTGCCTAGAATAGAGAATGAAGCAGCTTATACAATCTTTTAAATAAAACCAATCTTAGCTGTCTGTCTATAAATGCCAGAAATGTAAAAGATGATTAGTGTCTGGTATTAAATGAAAATATTAACACCTGGAAAAAAAGATAACCAGTGACCCAGAGGTATGAAAATGAACAAGTGGATACACTTGGTGTGGAGTGGCGCAATGTGTTAAAGATTCCATACTTGAGTAGGAAAGGAATTCTGCAGGAAAGAAGCTGCATTCAGGAATCTGTAGAAATTCCATGCATCGGTTGGGGGGTGGGGGAATGGAGCAGTGGGGGGTTATGTTTCATACAACCAGGAAAATGAAAGCTGATTGACATATGGAGATTAGCCAGATTGCAAATGTGGAAACTCGGGAAGATTCTCAAAACTTTACGGTAAAAACTGACGGATCGCTTTCACAGCTGTTATTGTAACGTTTTCAAAAAGGCGAGTCATTCTCAAAAAAATGCGTGTTCAAATGAGGTTGGCAGAGAGTAACTGAGGCTCACTAAATTTACTTGAGATAAGTCACTAGTGATAGCGATCAGCACATGCACAGAATACACAACAAAAGAGGCGTAAATGTGCGCATGTGCCAGGAAAAGCAACCATGTGCATGCTGTATTGAAACATAATATATGCACACGTCATAGACGCACGACACATGCAACTATAGCCATTGGGCGCTCATATCACAAAAACAGATAAAAACCCAGCACTTTTACGGCGTTTTCCCTTTCATGCTGAAGATGAACTAAATCTGCATGCCACAAGAATTACCTTTTCACGGTGGCTTGCAATCCTGTGGAGGATCCTTCTTATCATGGGCCACGAAGGGAATACATACAAAAATTCGCTCTGTGGCCACAGCTGGACCAGGGCATCCGGACCTCCAACTGAAGAATCTGTCCACCTTCTTGTTTTGTGCTGTTGCCATGAGGTCAAATGGTGGGTGACCCCAGTGACAAAGAATAGTCTGGAAGGCTGACTCAGACGTCATCCACTCAGCTGGATCCAAGGTCTGTCTGCTGAGGAAATTGGTTTGGACATTGTCCACTCCCGCTACATTTGCCACTAAGAGTGCCTGAAGATGAAGCTCTGCCCACTTGAACAGTAAGCGTGCTTCCAGACCCAGCTAGGCACTCTTGTTCTTCCCTGACGATTAACATAGGCCACCGCAGTAGCATTGTCTAAGAAGACTCAGACCTCCTCTTCTGCAGTTTCTGCAAGGCCAATCAGGTGTCTCAAGTTCCAGATCTCAAGGAGGGCAATAGAACTCGATTTTGCGACCCTCTCAAATAAGATCTAGGACCCAGCAGTCTGAAGAAATTTGCTCCCACACCCTCAAGAATGCTGATAGCCTCCTGCCAATGTGTGGGGGTGCGGCTGCTTTCTTGGCATCATTGTGACTTCTTGGAGGTTGTGCTGATGCAAGAACCTGAGGGTTGCTGGCTTCTGGATTTGCCAAATCTCAGTATGGATCCCTGATCTCTGAGTGGAGGAATCCACTTTGTACTGGAGGGACCATCATGAGGAATGAAAATTGCTTCTGCCTCCCCTGGCAGGTTGGCGAGGTCTACTGTCTGGCAGAGATTTAGGGTGGTGATCCACCATACTGGTCATAAGGTCATCTAAGCCTTTAAACCAAATAGCATCTGCCCTTTGAAGAGCAGTTTGCTCAAAGTGGAGACTCTCTTCGCATCACACAGTTGGCCCGAGAATCTAATTCACACAGGCGTTTGTTTTATTGTGGTGTATTTCACACCTTATCAACCATGGACCCCTGAAGAAGGCATGTTCTCTGAAACAATGACCGTGTCGGGTCCCTTGGTTTGTAATGAGGTGGTATCATTAACTGCATTAAATATTTGGTATAATAAACACCGCCTGCATCTTGTACATACCAGTCTGCGTTTTGTTTTTTGGAGACTGAATCATTCACTTATTGCCTGATCCAGAGCATCCTGTGGGTTGAAATGGCATTCACCGAAACTTTGCTTATGACTCTGATGATGTCATATAATAATAATAACAGTTTATATACCGCAGGACCGTGAAGTTCTATGCAGTTTACAATGATTAAAAATGTTACAGATGGAGTAGTACTAACATAGTTGAAGTTGAAGTTTAGCAATCAGTTGTAGGGAAGGATTGTGCAGTGCAGCTGCCTACAGCACTAGCTGGGAGCAGATGTCCTCCTCCTCAACAAGACTTCACCTTAACTTGGTATGAAAGATGTGCCAAAAATGAGGTTGCCGCTGTAGCTCTGAGCTTCAAAGCTAGTGCTTCAAATTGCCAATTAATAACCATGTCCACCCTGTGATCTTGTGCATTGTTTAACATCACTCCTCCCTCACTTGCGGAGTCTGTGTTCTCTTCCTGACAGAGTAGTTCCAAAAATGGGGTTCTCTGGGCCCTGAAGCCTCACGAAACCAAAGAAACATATTCAAAAATAATAAAAACTTAACAGAGCAGATCAGAACACACCTTCTCAGTTTGCTTGCAGAAGGACAAACTGAAGAGGGAACTATACTCCACTGGTGGAGGAGGAGTGGAAAGATGTGATTGACATCCGTTTGCAAGCACAGATTAATCACTTAACATACAGACTCCTGTGCTTGTGCAATAGAAAGGTTTTCTTGATCTGTAGGTTGCACACCTTAAGCATGACTTATTCTAGTTGCCCCATCTACAAAAAGATGCAGTGGAACTAGGAAAGGTTCAAAGGTGATGATGAGAATGATACATGGATGGAATCCGTCCCTAATGAAGATAGGCAAAATAGGTTACAACTTGAAGAGGACTGACTGGGATGTGATGAATTTTATAACATGGGTGGAACAGGTAAAGAGAGAGAGGGGTCAGTCATGCCTCCATGTAGAACAGGATTAGAATATTGTTGCTGGGGAATTGTGGTCAAAGCATCTAGGTTAACTGCATTTAGAATGGATTTGGTCAAATTTTAGGAGAAAAAGTCCATGAACAGCTATTGGCATGTAGATTTGAGGAATGTTGCTGCTTATCCATAGGCGTGAACAGCAAGGAATTGGTCTACACTTTGGGATTTGCCATGGACCTGCTAGTACTTGCTGGGCTTGATTGCCTTTAGGTCTTATCTTGCATGGCATGTGTTATGTTCTCAAGTATCGAGGAGCATTGCTAGCCCTCTCTCATCCCTAGGTGCTCTTGCTGATATGGCTGTGGTGTCCCTTCACAGGTGGTGGAAGAGTGCTGTGTTTACTGTGTGAATCCAGAGAATAGCAATTGGACTGAGATCAGAAGGCAGGCGTGGGTTTCCTCCAACTTGTTTGGTTTTACCAGAGCCATCCAGGTAAGTGATAGCTGAGAATGGGCCCACCACATTTAAAGTGGTACAGTAAGCAATATAATATTTCCATCTTTCTGCAGGAATTTGGGATGGCGAGATTCAAAAGCAACGTGACCAAGACAATGAAAGGGTACGAGTTTACATTGGCAAAAATGCAAGGTAGGTAAAAGCCAGAATCAGCTTATAGGCTGAAATGTGTGCCTAGCACTGCCAGGATGGATTCTTTTGAACATCTTCCTAAAAGAATACTGTAGTGTAATATGAGAGAACTAAAGTATACAGGAAAGCACCCCCTCCCCCCCCCATAGGAACGATTTTCTTTGTTCCTGGATCTTATAGAAAGAGTACACAGTGCATCTGCTCACAATCCCTCAGATAAATTCAGCAAGGCAAGTGAACCCTATCTTACTGAGGTACCCAGGAGTAGGAATAGTTCCACTGCTGGAGAAGTAATGCAGGTATGTGAAGAAGATTTACATGAGGGCAACTATTTAAATGTAAATATTGGTTGCAGGTGAAGTTCCTTCTAAAACACTGGTGGCAACTGCCATAGAGGCAAAGGAGAAGGCAAGAGAGACTGCTCTGGCTGCTACTGAAAAAGCCAAGGACCTGGCTAGCAAAGCTGCCAGCTCCCAAAAGCAACAGTATGTGTGAAGAAGCCCTCCGCAATGCTACTAACCTTGTACATGTGGAACTTCCCATTGTGTTTTATTGCAAGATGGAAGCTTGACTAGAGAAAAAAGAATCATACTTTGAAATATAATTTTTCATTAAAAATTTTCTTACTGTGAATAAATACTGGCAATTTTAGTGTGTTTAAGTCATTAGAGGTTGAACTAGAAAAATAAGGGTGAAAGAAAGAAGAGACTTGGTAACCAAGTGTGAAGCAGTATTGGTTCCCCTCTGGAAATGAGCCATCAAATTGAGGGGAACAAGCTAAAAACATCCTTTTTGAATTTGCTATTTAAACAGTACAGTGAATTAGGGAACTATATAGCTTTGGGGAAAGATGTCATTCCCCAAAGTGTGTTTGAGTGACCACCTGAGTGAACTGAGAAACCAAACCTGCTTTTATTGTTATGAAGAGGCTCAGGAGACAGACAGAATTGGGAAACCACTGTTAAGTGAGATTTGAACTAAGGCACTTTCCTTTTCGAAACGAACCTGCCTCAGTGCAGCTACAGTTGTTTCCCCCGTGAGTTTGTGGTTCACAAATCGTGGACTCAGTTTTTCACGGTATTTTCCGACCACCTCTTCCTGGTACTAAAGTCAGGCTACACCAATCAGCAGTTTCTTTGACACACAGATAGCGTGTCAAAGCAGCTCTTCATTGGTGTACCCTTACTTTAGTTCCAGGAAGAAGCAGTCGGAAAATACTAAGAATGACCTCGCACTTGATTTTCAGCACCTGCCAGCGCCCCAGCTGCCTTCTGCCTCCAATCTGCTCCTAAACTGCAGTTGCAGTTTTTTTAAAATTTACGGGTGTTCGTGGGACAGAACCCCTGTGAATTTCAGGGGAGTACTGTATTGTAATTCTTATGCACTTGACAAATAATCAACAGTCTATGAGATAAGAGCTGCCTTTGATGCAGAAGGAAACTTCTTTTGGTGCCTGGCCATTAGCTGAGGAACAAATTGCTTCTGTTCTTCATCTTTTGTCAAAGTGTATTTTTCAATGAGTCTTATCCCTCGTTTTGCTGCATCATTAACAACGGACAATTTGGATGCTGGATTCTAAAGTTCCTTGAAAACTGGATTATCAGTCCACTGTGTAGGATGTTTCTTCAGGAATATTTTTGCTTTTTTTGATCCTTCTTCAATCAAAAGATCAAAAAATGACTGTGTTCTGTGTGTTACAAGACTTTGCTTATGCACTAAGTTTTGTGCTATTCGTAGCTTTGTTTCTAGTGCCATTCTGTCGTCAAAAAAAGGCAAGTGCTGCTAGGTGCTTGGACAGAAACCATAGATGTCTGGAAATAGCTGTGAGTGCTTTGTTAGCAACAGTTTTATTCCGATATATATATTGATAGTAGACAGCAGTTCAATGTCATTGTATGGAGCCCTAATTCCCATTGGTGCTTCATTCCACTGTTGTACATACACAGGACTGACAAACAAAGCCAAGTCATACTAACATAGTAGATGGCAGCAGATAAAGACCCGAATGGTCCATCCAGTCTGCCCAACCTCTTTAAATTACTGATTTTAATTTTCCTTCTTAGCTGTTTCTGGGCCAGAACCCAAAGCTCTGCCCGGTACTGTGCTTAAGTTCCATCTACTGAATTCTCCGTCAAAGCTCACTTTAGCCCATCTAAACCGTCCCAGACATCGAAGCCCTTCCCAGCCCATCCCCAAACCAAATGGCCACATATGAACACATACCATGCAAGTTTGCCCAGTATCGGCCTTAGTTCTTCAATATTTACCATTATTCTCTGATTTGAGATCCTCTGTGTTCATCTCATGCTTTTGTGTCACCATTTTCCTCTCTACCACCTCCCTCGGGAATGCATTCCAGGTATCAATTACCCTCTCCCTAAAGAAGAATTTCCTTACATTACTCTTGAGTCTACCAACCTTTAACCTCAAATTATGTTCTTTGGTTTTACATTTCTTCATTTTTCACCTTCTTGTTGACTAGTTCTGTGTTTCTTTAGGGACAAATACTCTTCATGTAGTTTCTTCAACTTTCTGATGCAAGAAGAATCTATGCATTGTCGGTATCCTGGCTCGATACTATTCCATCATTGCTGACTCACACGATATCTTCCCGATAAAGGTTTCCCTTCATCATAGTGATGAAAATTGATTAGTCGAAGAACATCCAGTTCACTTGGCAGTCTAGCAGTTGACAGCTGACAGATTGACTTCCCAAGGAGCCAGTTTTCGGATGCAGATCGCAAACTAGATGATGCCATACAAACTAATTATGCCTAATCACCTACATACACAAGCAAACAGTGCATGCTTGGGTGACATCTAAATATTGTCTAAACAAGCTGAAATTTGACATGAGTAAGACATACCAAGTGAACAAAAATAAGCCTTGTGGAGACAAGCTTTGACAAGGTTGATGTTTTTGCATACTACTGTGGACCACCCTGTCACACTTCAGTCTGCATAGGACCTGTATCATGGCTGCTAGCTACTCTGTTGGATCTGTGCAGTGGACCAGCGCTTCATGAGAAGAGCAGAAGTGCCTGCCTGAGTGGATGAAAAATGCTGATTGGAGGATACTGGCGAGGGTGGGGGAAATGAATGCTGATGATCAATCCATTCACCTTCCCTTTGCCACAGCTTTGTCTTCCTCTTCTAGCCACAATGCTTCTTTGTCTCTCCTCCACATTTAAACCTTCAGAGCTCCTCTTCAGCAGAGGCTCCCGAGCTGCAACAACTTATCATGCCCCTATGACGTGCATGTGCTGAGGCTGTAAGCTGCAGGTAGAGAATGACCGATATGACCTATTGCGTCTTCCCAAGAAGCCTGCTGAGGCTGTACCTATAGCACTGTTAGATGTACACAGCAATGTACATGTGAGACAATCCCTGCTCAAAAGAGCTCACAATCTGATTAAAACAGGACAAATAAGGGTTAGGGAATTTCTTAGAGGGAATGATAAAACAGACTTGGGTACTTTCCAAGTGAGTGGTAGTTAAGAGTTAAAAGCAGCCTCAAATTTTAATAATGCCAGAGACAGAGTTTTATGTACTGACTCTTAACTGCCTCATTGTTTATTTTCCCAATGGATAAAATAGTATGGTTATTGTGTTGCTCCATACTTCCCAACCATACACACACACAGGAGTTGCTTAATGGCCTGATAACTAGGTTTGAATCCCACTGCAGCTGTTTGTGACACTGGGCAAGTCACTAAACCTTCCATTGCCCCCGGTACACAACAAGTACCTGTATATAATATGTAAAATCATTTTGTTCCTAACCATAGAAAGGTGGTATATCAAATCCTATGTTGTCACTTTTAAGGATTAACTATGCGTATCCCATTTCTTCTAAACTCCAGCACTACTTTTTGCTTCCACTTTCTCTTTCTGGAAAGCATTCTAGGTATCCATAACCTTTTTAGTGGGGGAAAAAAATACATTGCTTTTTGTGTTTCTCCAGACTATTGGGTTATGCAGAGTGTTGTCGTGGTCCGATCACTTCTCCACAGTGGCAGCCTTCACAACACGCTGCTCTTGCCGGGGTCAGGCCTTCCTCTTGGCCGGATCCTGCCTTTGCGGGACCTGGCAAAGAGGAAGCCCAATACCGGTAAGAGTCCAGGGGTAGGCAATTCCGGTCCTCGAGAGCCGAAGCCAGGTCAGGTTTTCAGGATATCCACAATAAATATGCATAAGATAGATTTGCATCTCAAGGAGGCAGTGCATGCAAATCCATCTCATACATATTCATGGTGGAGATCCTGAAAACCTGCCCTGGCTTCAGCTCTTGAGGACCGGAATTGCCTACCCCTGGATTAGTCCAATAAAATGGTATTTTCTTATTTTTCCATTTTATTTCTAGTTGTTAATTTGTAAAGTGATGATTGTAAGTTGCCAGTGTTTTCAAATTTACATTAATAATCTTTATATTTTGCACAGCACGTGTTACTGTTTCTATGATGTCGCATCCTTTTAAGGTGCCCTAGCCAATTTAGCACATGCTAAATGCTAAGACATCCATTATATTCCTATGGGCATCTTCGCATTTAGTATGGTATTAAATTGGTTAGCAGACCTTGCTAAAAGGACCCCTATAGGCAGAGTCTCGCTTCTTGGCTGTTTAACTTTTGTCTTCTATCTTTAGTTTGTGATTACTTATTCCATATGGGTGAGGGTATGTGTATGAAAAAGACATGGTTTTCTGTGCAAGATCGATCTGTACTAATCTGGTTTGTTTAATTTTACAATAAAATTGAATTGAGCTTTAAACTTAGAAAGCTGTTTCATTGAAATCGAAATAGGCTGAATGGAATGGAAACGTTTTTCCCTGAACTTCCTGCCTTGTGCAGTGATGGAGAGTATTTCATCAAGTGGCTAAGACTCCAGCACTTGACAAGAAGTCATTGTGAAACTGATAACCAGAGCTCGAACCCCTGTTTGTACTTTGCTGCTGCTGCTGCTATTTTCCTGTTTCTAGATCACCAAAGTTTTATCACTAGAGGGAAATGGATGCAATCCACCGGGATTACTCCCGAATAACGACAAGAATAAGTGGGGCAAACCCCTCTAATGCAACAAGAGAGCAACGACGGCTCCAGCAGCAACCACGGAGGCGCTGAGGTCATCGAGAACCGCCCCCTGCCCTTTCACCTGGGGCGGGGCTTGCAGCGCGCCGCCATATTGGCTGTTGTCTGGGCCGGGGCGCGAGAGACAGAAGATGACCAGGAGGCGGAACAAGACGAGCGGAGGCCGAGGCCGGCGGGAAACCAGCACTGAGGTACCGGCGCCCCGTCTACCGTTCCGCGGGCTCGGCTCCTCCAGGACCCCGAGCGAGGGAGGGAGGCGCGCGGGGGGCGGGGGCTGCGGCTCGGGGACACAATAAAAGGGAGAGGAGAAGGCGTGACGGGGACACGGGGAAGGCGCTCGGCAGAGGAGCCTCGTTTGCTACCCGGAGAAGCGCTGCCATCCCACCCCCACCCCCGCCTCAAGCGCTGCACCACTGGGGGCTTAAGGAGCACATCCCGAAGGGCTGCACCCCGAAACCACTGCACCCCCAAAGCACCACTGGCTAAAGGAACACATCCCAAAGGGCTGCACCCCCAAAGCACCACTGGCTAAAGGAACACATCCTGAAGGGCTGCACCCCGAAACCACTGCACCCCCAAAGCATCACTGGTTTAAGGAACACATCCCGAAGGGCTGCACCCCCAAAGCACCACTAGCTAAAGGAACACATCCTGAAGGGCTGCACCCCGAAACCACTGCACCCCCAAAGCAAAACTGGCTATAGGAACACATCCCGAAGGGCTGCACCCCGAAACCACTGCACCCCCAAAGCAAAACTGGCTATAGGAACACATCCCGAAGGGCTGCACCCCCAAAGCACCACTAGCTAAAGGAACACATCCCAAAGGGCTGCACCCCCAAAGCACCACTAGCTAAAGGAACACATCCCGAAGGGCTGCACCCCAAAACCACTGCACCCCCAAAGCAAAACTGGCTATAGGAACACATCCCAAAGGGCTGCACCCCGAAACCACTGCACCCCCAAAGCAAAACTGGCTATAGGAACACATCCCGAAGGGCTGCACCCCCAAAGCACCACTAGCTAAAGGAACACATCCCAAAGGGCTGCACCCCCAAAGCACCACTAGCTAAAGGAACACATCCCGAAGGGCTGCACCCCAAAACCACTGCACCCCCAAAGCAAAACTGGCTATAGGAACACATCCCGAAGGGCTGCACCCCCAAAGCACCACTAGCTAAAGGAACACATCCCAAAGGGCTGCACCCCCAAAGCACCACTAGCTAAAGGAACACATCCCGAAGGGCGGCACCCCAAAACCACTGCACCCCCAAAGCACCACTAGCTAAAGGAACACATCCCAAAGGGCTGCACCCCCAAAGCATCACTGGATAAAGGAACACATCCCGAAGGGCTGCACCCCGAAACCACTGCACCCCAAATCACCACTAGCTAAAGGAACACATCCCGAAGGGCTGCACCCCAAAAGCACCACTAGCTAAAGGAACACATCCCAAAGGGCTGCACCCCAAAAGCACCACTGGCTAAAGGAACACATCCCGAAGGGCTGCACCCCGAAACCACCACTAGCTAAAGGAACACATCCCGAAGGGCTGCACCCCAAAAGCACCACTAGCTAAAGGAACACATCCCGAAAGGCTGCACCCCAAAAGCACCACTAGCTAAAGGAACACATCCCAAAGGGCTGCACCCCAAAAGCACCACTAGCTAAAGGAACACATCCCAAAGGGCTGCACCCCCAAAGCACCACTAGCTAAAGGAACACATCACGAAGGGCTGCACCACGAAACCACTGCACCCCCAAAGCATCACTGGTTTAAGGAACACATCCCGAAGGGCTGCACCCCAAAAGCACCACTAGCTAAAGGAACACATCCCGAAGGGCTGCACCCCAAAAGCACCACTGCCTAAAGGAACACATCCCGAAGGGCGGCACCCCGAAACCACTGCACCCCCAAAGCACCACTGGCTAAAGGAACACATCCCAAAGGGCTGCACCCCCAAAGCACCACTAGCTAAAGGAACACATCCTGAAGGGCTGCACCCCAAAAGCACCACTAGCTAAAGAAACACATCCCGAAGGGCTGCACCCCAAAAGCACCACTAGCTAAAGGAACACATCCCAAAGGGCTGCACCCCAAAAGCACCACTAGCTAAAGGAACACATCCCGAAGGGCGGCACCCCAAAACCACTGCACCCCCAAAGCACCACTAGCTAAAGGAACACATCCCAAAGGGCTGCACCCCCAAAGCATCACTGGATAAAGGAACACATCCCGAAGGGCTGCACCCCGAAACCACTGCACCCCAAATCACCACTAGCTAAAGGAACACATCCCGAAGGGCTGCACCCCAAAAGCACCACTAGCTAAAGGAACACATCCCAAAGGGCTGCACCCCAAAAGCACCACTGGCTAAAGGAACACATCCCGAAGGGCTGCACCCCGAAACCACCACTAGCTAAAGGAACACATCCCGAAGGGCTGCACCCCAAAAGCACCACTAGCTAAAGGAACACATCCCGAAAGGCTGCACCCCAAAAGCACCACTAGCTAAAGGAACACATCCCAAAGGGCTGCACCCCAAAAGCACCACTAGCTAAAGGAACACATCCCAAAGGGCTGCACCCCCAAAGCACCACTAGCTAAAGGAACACATCACGAAGGGCTGCACCACGAAACCACTGCACCCCCAAAGCATCACTGGTTTAAGGAACACATCCCGAAGGGCTGCACCCCAAAAGCACCACTAGCTAAAGGAACACATCCCGAAGGGCTGCACCCCAAAAGCACCACTGCCTAAAGGAACACATCCCGAAGGGCGGCACCCCGAAACCACTGCACCCCCAAAGCACCACTGGCTAAAGGAACACATCCCAAAGGGCTGCACCCCCAAAGCACCACTAGCTAAAGGAACACATCCTGAAGGGCTGCACCCCAAAAGCACCACTAGCTAAAGAAACACATCCCGAAGGGCTGCACCCCAAAAGCACCACTAGCTAAAGGAACACATCCCAAAGGGCTGCACCCCAAAAGCACCACTAGCTAAAGGAACACATCCCGAAGGGCTGCACCCCAAAAGCACCACTAGCTAAAGGAACACATCCCAAAGGGCTGCACCCCCAAAGCACCACTAGCTAAAGGAACACATCACGAAGAGCTGCACCACGAAACCACTGCACCCCCAAAGCATCACTGGTTTAAGGAACACATCCCGAAGGGCTGCACCCCAAAAGCACCACTAGCTAAAGGAACACATCCCGAAGGGCTGCACCCCAAAAGCACCAATGCCTAAAGGAACACATCCCGAAGGGCGGCACCCCGAAACCACTGCACCCCCAAAGCACCACTGGCTAAAGGAACACATCCCAAAGGGCTGCACCCCCAAAGCACCACTAGCTAAAGGAACACATCCTGAAGGGCTGCACCCCGAAACCACTGCACCCCCAAAGCATCACTGGTTTAAGGAACACATCCCAAAGGGCTGCACCCCAAAAGCACCACTAGCTAAAGGAACACATCCCGAAGGGCTGCACCCCGAAACCACTGCACCCCCAAAGCATCACTGGATAAAGGAACACATCCCGAAGGGCTGCACCCCCAAAGCACCACTAGCTAAAGGAACACATCCCAAAGGGCTGCACCCCAAAAGCACCACTAGCTAAAGGAACACATCCCAAAGGGCTGCACCCCGAAACCACTGCACCCCCAAAGCATCACTGGATAAAGGAACACATCCCAAAGGGCTGCACCCCAAAAGCACCACTAGCTAAAGGAACACATCCCGAAGGGCTGCACCCCAAAACCACTGCACCCCCAAAGCATCACTGGATAAAGGAACACATCCCGAAGGGCTGCACCCCCAAAGCACCACTAGTTAAAGGAACACATCCCAAAGGGCTGCACCCCAAAAGCACCACTAGCTAAAGGAACACATACCGAAGGGCTGCACCCCGAAACCACTGCACCCCCAAAGCACCACCGCCTAAAGGATCACATCCCAAAGGGCTGCACCCCCAAAGCACCACTAGCTGAAGGAACACATCCCGAAGGACTGCACCCCAAAAGCACCACTAGCTAAAGGAACACATCCCAAAAGCACCACTAGCTAAAGGAACACATCCCAAAGGGCTGCACCCCAAAAGCACCACTAGCTGAAGGAACATATCCCGAAGGGCGGCACCCCGAAACCACTGCACCCCCAAAGCATCACCGGATAATGGAACACATCCCGAAGGGCTGCACCCCCAAAGCACCACTAGCTAAAGGAACACATCCCAAAGGGCTGCACCCCAAAAGCACCACTAGCTAAAGGAACACATCTCAAAGGGCTGCACCCCAAAAGCACCACTAGCTAAAGGAACACATCCCAAAGGGCTGCACCCCAAAAGCACCACTAGCTAAAGGAACACATCCCGAAGGGCGGCACCCCGAAACCACTGCACCCCCAAAGCATCACTGGATAAAGGAACACATCCCGAAGGGCTGCACCCCCAAAGCACCACTAGCTAAAGGAACACATCCCGAAGGGCTGCACCCTGAAACCACTGCACCCCCAAAGCACCACCGCCTAAAGGAACACATCCCAAAGGGCTGCACCCCCAAAGCACCACTAGCTGAAGGAACACATCCCGAAGGGCTGCACCCCAAAACCACTGCACCCCCAAAGCAAAACTGGCTATAGGAACACATCCCGAAGGGCTGCACCCCCAAAGCACCACTAGCTAAAGGAACACATCCCAAAGGGCTGCACCCCCAAAGCACCACTAGCTAAAGGAACACATCCCAAAGGGCTGCACCCCAAAAGCACCACTAGCTAAAGGAACACATCCCGAAGGGCGGCACCCCGAAACCACTGCACCCCCAAAGCATCACTGGATAAAGGAACACATCCCGAAGGGCTGCACCCCGAAACCACTGCACCCCCAAAGCACCACTGCCTAAAGGAACACATCCCAAAGGGCTGCACCCCCAAAGCACCACTAGCTAAAGGAACACATCCCGAAGGGCTGCACCCCAAAACCACTGCACCCCCAAAGCATCACTGGATAAAGGAACACATCCCGAAGGGCTGCACCCCCAAAGCACCACCAGCTAAAGGAACACATCCTGAAGGGCTGCACCCCGAAACCACTGCACCCCCAAAGCACCACTGCCTAAAGGAACACATCCCAAAGGGCTGCACCCCCAAAGCACCACTAGCTAAAGGAACACATCCCGAAGGGCTGCACCCCGAAACCACTGCACCCCCAAAGCACCACTAGCTAAAGGAACACATCCCGAAGGGCTGCACCCCAAAACCACTGCACCCCCAAAGCATCACTGGATAAAGGAACACATCCCGAAGGGCTGCACCCTGAAACCACTGCACCCCCAAAGCACCACTAGCTAAAGGAACACATCCCGAAGGGCTGCACCCCAAAACCACTGCACCCCCAAAGCATCACTGGATAAAGGAACACATCCCGAAGGGCTGCACCCCGAAACCACTGCACCCCCAAAGCACCACTAGCTAAAGGAACACATCCCGAAGGGCTGCACCCCAAAACCACTGCACCCCCAAAGCATCACTGGATAAAGGAACACATCCCGAAGGGCTGCACCCTGAAACCACTGCACCCCCCAAAGCACCACTGCCTAAAGGAACACATCCCAAAGGGCTGCACCCCCAAAGCACCACTAGCTAAAGGAACACATCCCGAAGAGCTGCACCCCCAAAGCACCACTGGCTAAAGGAACACATTCCGAAGAGCTGCCTCCCAAAGCACCACTAGCTAAAGGAACACATCCCGAAGGGCTGCACCCCGAAACCACTGCACCCCCAAAGCATCACTGGATAAAGGAACACATCCCAAAGGGCTGCACCCCAAAAGCACCACTAGCTAAAGGAACACATCCCGAAGGGCTGCACCCCGAAACCACTGCACCCCCAAAGCATCACTGGATAAAGGAACACATCCCGAAGGGCTGCACCCCGAAACCACTGCACCCCCAAAGCATCACTGGTTTAAGGAACACATCCCAAAGGGCTGCACCCCAAAAGCACCACTAGCTAAAGGAACACATCCCGAAGGGCTGCACCCCGAAACCACTGCACCCCCAAAGCACCACTGGCTAAAGTAACACATCACGAAGGGCTGCACCCTGAAACCACTGCACCCCCAAAGCACCACTACCTAAAGGAACACATCCCAAAGGGCTGCACCCCCAAAGCACCACTAGCTAAAGGAACACATCCCGAAGGGCTGCACCCCAAAACCACTGCACCCCCAAAGCATCACTGGATAAAGGAACACATCCCGAAGGGCTGCACCCCCAAAGCACCACCAGCTAAAGGAACACATCCTGAAGGGCTGCACCCCGAAACCACTGCACCCCCAAAGCACCACTGCCTAAAGGAACACATCCCAAAGGGCTGCACCCCCAAAGCACCACTAGCTAAAGGAACACATCCTGAAGGGCTGCACCCCGAAACCACTGCACCCCCAAAGCACCACTAGCTAAAGGAACACATTCCGAAGGGCTGCACCCCAAAACCACTGCACCCCCAAAGCATCACTGGATAAAGGAACACATCCCGAAGGGCTGCACCCTGAAACTACTGCACCCCCAAAGCACCACTAGCTAAAGGAACACATCCCGAAGGGCTGCACCCCAAAACCACTGCACCCCCAAAGCATCACTGGATAAAGGAACACATCCCGAAGGGCTGCACCCCGAAACCACTGCACCCCCAAAGCACCACTAGCTAAAGGAACACATCCCGAAGGGCTGCACCCCAAAACCACTGCACCCCCAAAGCATCACTGGATAAAGGAACACATCCCGAAGGGCTGCACCCTGAAACCACTGCACCCCCCAAAGCACCACTGCCTAAAGGAACACATCCCAAAGGGCTGCACCCCCAAAGCACCACTAGCTAAAGGAACACATCCCGAAGAGCTGCACCCCCAAAGCACCACTGGCTAAAGGAACACATTCCGAAGAGCTGCCCCCCAAAGCACCACTAGCTAAAGGAACACATCCCAAAGGGCTGCACCCCAAAATCACTACACCTCCAAGCTCCACTAGCTAAAGTAACACATTCCAAAGCACTTCGCCCCTCCCTCCCCAATCACTGCACCTCCAAGCACCACTGGCTAAAGCATTGCATCTCAAAATCACTGCACCCCACACCACTACTTCCAAATACACTGCACCCCAAAATCAGTACATCCTAAATTGCACCCTATACTACTAGATCCTAAAATCACTGCACCCCTAAGCACTGCTACCTAAACATTACATTCAAATCACTGCACCTCCAAGCACCTAAAGCATTACATCCCAACGTGTTGCACCCCAAAGCACTCCATCTCAAAGCCCTGCACCCCATGGTGACTCTGCCAGTGATCTTGAAGAAGGGGTCACCGAGCAGCTGCTTTTCAGTCTTGCTGCTAGAGAAGAGCTCAAGTAAACAGCATTAAACCAATCTCTTGAGACTGGCAAGGAAAACCAATCTGCTGGCACTCTCCTCGACTTGCTGACATACTAGTCCTGAATGAACTTGAAAGAAATAATTGGGTCAGTATTCAGATACCAAAAGTTTGCCGTAACAGTCAAAAACAAATATATCCATAAATTCATAATGTGGTCAAGGTAAGTCTCTCTTATCTGTATCCTTCTTCTCCACTGCCAACTCCAGACTTTCTTGTTGCCAGAGTCAATACGTCATGCTCCGTCTCTAGCAGTCTTCAAATCCAAGCTAAAAGCCCACTTTTCTGAACCTGCTTTCAACTCTTAACTCCCACTCACTATCACTCCTTCTGCTAGAAACTCCCCAACCCTGAGGTGTCCTGTCTGTCTGTCCAAACTAGATTGTAAGCTCTTCTGAGCAGGGACTGTCTATTGAATGTACAGCACTGATTATGCCTTTCAGTGCTACAGAAATCATAACTACGGTAGTAGGAGCAGAAGTGAGTCTGCAATCTGAATAGCTTATCCAGCCCTTTTGTTTGAAACTATCCAGCTACCATCCGAATAGGTTCCAGAAGCACTCTGGCTGTGCTTCCACTCCATCCTGGCACTGTCTGTAATACCCCACTTAGCAAGTCTTGCCGTCCAGATAACTGCTTTTGAATATTGCTAATTTCTCCATATATGGAGGTGGTTTTATGCTTTTTTCTAGATGCTCTGAGCCCAATCAGACTAAGAGCAGCTGCCTCCCCTTTCTAATAAATATTCAAAACGATTTAATCAGCTAGAAATGGCTCCTTGCCAGTTAAATCACTGGTCATATTCAAGGATATATCAGCAGATAGCACTACAGAAAATGTCCAGTTAGTGCCCAACTCAAAATGGGCTATTTGGGGGCGGAGTCAGCACTTGCTTTTACTCGTCACTTACCCGGCCAAGGTAACCGCCTAAATAGGACTGCATAACAATGTTTATTGCAACAGTAGAAGCAGATAGATCTCCTGTGAATTCACCGGGAAAATCCTGAAAACCTTACTGGATTGTGACTCTCAACCGACGTTGGATTACCCCGGATTAGACTGTTATTTTTGAGCTAAGCGATTATTCTGCAATCCCTGAGCTTGTGAAATAACAAGGCTCAATAAACAGTTCTTCTTGTACTTTTAAAGTGTGTCTGACTGCTACCCCTTCGTGAAAATCCAGCTTTCCAGCCAGAATTGGATAATCCAACTTTTTTGGAGTGGGAACACAGGGGCCTTTCTTCAGTGGAACATTTAGTGACTGAGGAGGGTCATTTAAAGACCTTAGATGTGCTTAGAACTCAATTGGGTAACCGTTGGGGGGACACGTTTGCATATTGTCAAGCCAAACTCTATATTTTATCCCTCCCCCCGAAAACAGTTTAGTCGACATTTTGGGAAATGTCTTGGGGACTTTTTTGCAAAGGTGGCAGCTTCTAACACTTCGGTGTTGGCATTGCATACCAATTTGAAGATCGTAAAGATACAGGAACAATCCGACTGGGCTGGGAATGGGAGCTCCAGTTGAGGTATTGCTTCTCCTCTTTGGAAGAGAACCTAACACTCTCTCACTTCTTTTGGAGCTGCTGTCATAGTCGTTAGTTTTGGGCCTCTATAGTATTAGATAAACCCGGGACCTACCGTGGCCTGCCTCGGGGAGGCATTCTGTTCTGTCATAAGCTGTGTCTCCTTTCTCACACATGCATATTGCAGTCCTGGACTTCTTCGGACCCTCCATCAATTTAGTAATGGATGCAGGTTGCGGGTCATGCATGAACGTAAACATTTTCTTCTGGTTTGGGAGGCATCTTTGGCTTCTTTATATCTCACGGTGAGGCGGGATAGTGGCGGACTTCTTTGCTCATGGATGATACTGCTATGTATCCATTTTCTGGGCCTAGGGGAGGGGAGAGCTGCTACAGCCTGGGGGCCACAAGAGTCCAGGCCCTCGGAGGGACTTTGCCCAGTGGGGCTTTCTTTCTTTATTGGAAAAATTTCTTTTTCTCTCCTTTCCCCTCTGATAGGGTTTTACAGGGAGTAGATGGGGGTGGGCTAGGGTAGAGATGGGGGTTACTTGGGGAGGGAGAAGGGGATGTTTCTATCTCACCTAACTACTTGTCTTTTGCTTGACTTATTACTTTGTGTTGTAAGCTGCTATTTTCGTGGGGGGGGGGGGTTCTCTTTAGAAATGTTATGGAAACCGTTCTCTGATTGAGGGATGGGGGGAATAGTTTGACTGATATGTTTGTTGGTTCATGCTGTGTTCGATATTGCCTCCTTGTTCAACAATAAAATAGATTTGAATATAAAGTGTGTCTAGACGTGTACAGTAGAAAGTGACACAAGGACAAAAATTCATCCCCTTCCCTGTATCTCCCTGCTCGAAGCAGAAACATGATTTTATGAACCTAGGTATTGCAAATAAACATCTGAAGCCCGCTTCACTTGCTTTTTCCTTCTATACTACACGCCATATTTACCATATTATGTCTGCCGTGCTACGATCTCTCATGCAATGTTTGCTGTTCCGTGTCTTCCATGCTATGTTTCATCACGCACCTTGCCTTGCTTTGTAACACTAATTTTTGCCATCCTATTCTCGCCATGCTGTCTCACCATAACCATGTTCTGTCATAATATGTTTTACCATGCTTTGTTAACTATGTTTTGCCATCCTTGTCAGACAATGTTTACCATGCTACCTCCTTTCATACTCTGAGAGTGTGGCGCAGGGGTTGGAACTGCAGCCTTGACCCACGCTGCTTCTTGTGACCCTGGGCAGGTCACTTGGTCCCCTATTGTCCCAGGTATATTAGATAGATTGTGAGACGGGGGAAATGCTTGAATTAATTCATGTAAACGGTTCTGAGCTCCCCTGGGAGAACAGTATAGAAAATTGAATAAATAAATAGAGTTCCATAATCGAGGCTGTGAGCTCTTGCATTCCCTTCCTTTTCCCATACCACCACGGTTCCGTTTTGTTGAACCTGGTGCTGATTTCTGTCGGGTGAGGGCAGGGAAGATCAGCCAACACATTTCTCTGTCTTTTTCATCAATGTTGTTTCCCTTTTTAAGGGGATATTCTGTGTTTGCTGTAGGGCTTGGTCACTTCTGACCAGTCGGTACAAACATGCTGCTTACTATGCCATCGGGAAAGCAAAGACTGGGGAACAGCACCTGTCGATGGGCCACTACCTCTTGGTGAAAAACTGCCACTTGACTTTGTACCAACGCTGGCACAAAACCTATTGGGAGAGATGCCGCTGTGGATCTGCCAGAGCTGTCGCAAAAGTGTCGAGGAGGAAGAGAAACGCACGGTGCAGGAGCAGGCTTTGGAAGTAAGTACAACATCAGACAAATTTGCCACGAAATTGGGTGAAAATTTTAGCAAGTAACTACACAGTTCTTGAAAAGGTGCTGCATGATTTGCTGAAGACTTAGTTCAGTTGCCAGTCTGAAGCTTCTGCAATAAGGGGAAAGGCTCTGTCCAGGAAGTAAGAACATAAGCAGTGCCTCTGCTGGGTCAGACCAGAGGTCCATCACGCCCAGCAATCCGCTCACGTGGTGGCCCATCAGGTCCAGGATCTGCATAGTAATCCTCTAGCTATACCCTTCTATCCCCTTTTCCTTTTCCCTATTTCCAGTGTTTAAAAATGTGAAATCTACCAGGCAGCTATCTTTAGTGCATCTGTTTACATATCCCTCCATAAAATCTTGTCATTACAAGAAGTTCCTTGAGAGAACCTTCTCATTTCAGGCCGCTAAATTGAATACATGGCTTGGTAAAATTATGTTAGAGACTTCTTCTTATTTTGATTTTAGAAAATTGTTAGAGACACACCTATTCGATAGGTTGGTATCTTAATGCATTCTGTTTTAACTCTTAACATGTTCTTTCTCATTTTAATTTGATGTATTCTATCTGCATTGTATGTATTGCCTTGTTTGTTGTGAACCGCCTAGAACCTTTCCGGTATGGCGGTATTTAAAAATAAATTATTATTATTATTTATCCATCCTATATAATAAAACCCTAAGCACGCAAGCGCACTTAGGGTTTCGTGATCCCTGCTGCCGTGTTTTCTGATCTGTGGCCGAATTCTATTTTAGAACGCAGTGACAGGGAACACTCTGGCCACTCCCCTCCTCCCGCCCTGACTCACTGTAAGGCCCACTGTTCGTCGTCATCGCCCCCCCCTGCCACGCACACCTCTCCCCGCCGCATCCGAACCTCCGTTGACCCTCCCATCTGACCCTTCCACCGCGAGACGACCAACAAACCTCCAAGCTCCAACGGCGTCCGCAGTATTCTAAATACGCTGCTTCGGGGCCTTCTACTGCCCTGATTTCCTCTGCTGCATCCCTAACGGGTAGCAACACAAAAGAATATATATGGAATAGAATTGTTCAAATATACCATTAACAACACAGACATTTCAGACATTTTTGAAAAAGTCAAGATTTCAGTACTGTCTGATAACTATCATTGGCTTTTACATAGAATTCTTATGAGCGCATCGATGCATTTACCTTGCTGGCCCACGCCAGCTTTTTAAAAGGGGGCCTATATGTTTTACAAAGTATACAGTATACTTATATCTTATACCCTTCATTGATGGAAAAGTCAATAATAACTGATAATAACCGATGCCTACAATTTCCTCCTATAATTGATGTAAACCTGGGAAAGCTTTCAGAAATTTATCCATATACACTTTTAAATACCAGAGACATAATTTAAATTCTACCCGCAAATAAACAGGAAGCCAATGAAGTTCTACCAGCAAAGATCTGGATTTGTAGAAAACAAGCTTTGCTGAAGTATTCTGCATCAGCTGTAACTTCTCCAACAGAGTATCAGAAATTCCTGAATATAACCGACTGCACTAATATTCTGTATTGGTGCTGAAAAAGTAAGATCGAACCCACCTGAGCTGCCTCAACTAGTTTGTGAACTAAAGCATTAATGTATGGGGTTTAAGTGGGTTTAAAACGTGTGTGTGTAATTCTTTTGTAACCCAATAGATTAAGGCAGGCACTGTTAGTGCTGAGAGGTAGGATGAGGGAGATGCTTCTGTATCTGGCCCTCCTCCAGCACAGCATGTTTCCCTTCCATCCAGTGGGAAGAGCAACGTTTGGCCCAGCTCTGCTTTCTTCAGCCTGAGGAGAATTGAGGTGATTTTTGACTGGCTCATCTTATATTCTGTATATGGCACTTCGAGCTGCCCAACTTGATTGATTCACGAGCAATTATCTTTATAGCAGTATTCAGTAAAGAGGTGTGTGGAACCAAAAAGGGAATGGCCAACAGAAGGGCATGGGCGGAGCAAATTACACGCTTGAGGTCCCAGCACTAAGCACTAGTCTATAAATCACATCTAAATTTACTTCTAAGCGGAGGAGGTTTCACGCTGACCTTTTGAGTGCCATATATAGAATTTCGCCCTAGGTCAGCTGATTAACAAAATCACCAATCATATTTTGATTGACAAATTCTGGACAGGAATTTATTTGTTCAGAGATTTCCTGTTTTGACCATTGTTTTCCTACCCTAGGTCCCTCGTGTTTATGGAAAGTTTGTCTTTATAGCAGTTCTTTTCCTGCAGGTGTCACTGTCTCACATGGGCTGTGGAGGAAGCTCACACTCTTCCTGTTCCTCCTCCTCCTCTTCATCCTCGTCTTCTTTCTCCTCCTGCCATGGGAACTCGGCTGATTGGGATCCCAGCTCGTTCTTGTCTGCTCACAAACTCTCTGGACTCTGGAATTTACCACATGCCAGTGGAGCTACCCAGGGAAACTCTCTAGGGGTGGCTTCAGGTGAGTACTGTCAAATAAGTCAGAAGAAATCATAGTGGCACCTGTTGAAGCGCCAAATCCCCATTCCAGGTAGAGGCTGACCGAATTTCAGTGTCTGCCTGGTTTCGGTTTAGGCCAAAACTGACTCTGTGATTAGTGGAGGTTGAAGATTGTCTCCCCTCCCCCTCCCTGCTGAACAAGAGTTACCTCGTGACCCTTCGGGCCTATATTACAGTCTAGCGATCTCGGAGTAGCAGTGGGACCCCATGGTGGCTCTGACTTGGACTCATGAGGGATTGGGGGCTACTCTGCATTCTTTTGTGTGTATGTATAATTGAATTGCAAGTCCTGACCTTGTGTAGTAGTTTCTGTGATAGAGTGCTCCGAATAAATTTCATAAAAATTTGAGTTTGGATATTAGGAATTAGGTTTTTATCTGCTGTCATTTACCATGTTTGGAGTCATGACAGCTGCCGCTGCAAATGTGGCACCAAGTCAGCCATTAGTTGAGCTTCATGTGTGAAGAGGTAATATATGGTAATTCATTCTTTAAACGTATTCATGATTTATTGAGATTTATTAAACGCTACTATTTGGCTGATTCTAAAAAACTTCCAAGTTCTGTTGAATATGATGAAGCTGCAAACTTGTGTCATGTAGACGTTAGATTCTATGACAAAGGAACCTGCAGCAATTGCTTTCAAGCACAAATACCTGTCGGCTTCTAGCAGTGGTTCTCAACTGTGATTGAACACTAAACTCCTCTTTTACAAAAGAATAGTGCAGTTTTTAGCGCCGGCCACGGTGGTAACAGCTCCTACGCTCATAGGAATTCTATGAACGTTGGAGTTGTTACCGCCCTGGCTGGCAGTAAAAACCATGCTACGCTTTTGTGAAAGGGGGAGGGGTAAAAATCGATGCTGAAATAAGCATGCCTAAATAGCGTCCCTCCAAACCAGCACAGAAACGGATGGGTTTATGCTCCTCTGCCAGCAGGTGGAGACTGAGACATTGACGTTTGGCTACATTACAAGTGGACTGTGCAGTCCCTATTACAATCAGTCTTTTCTCAGTCTCCAGCAGGTGGAGTGGTAAGTTTTTGTGCAGTCTGTGCTGAGGTTTCTTTTGGGTCTGTTGGATCTGATTTAGTGTTGCTTTGTTCTTCAAAGAATTTACATGAAAACACTTTACATTTCACTATGAAAGGAGTCCCGTTACAATTCTCACCTAAAACCAAAATTCTGGGAGTAACAGTAGATAATACCCTAAGCTTTCACTCACACATCTCTAAATTGGTTTCCTCATCTTTCTTTGCTCTCCACCAAATTCAATCCATTTGTTCATTTCTTCAACAAAATTCACTCCGTATTCTAATACACTCCCTGGTTTTGAACAAACTTGATTATTGCAATTCTGTTCTCATTGGACTGCTGAAATACCAATTACCGTATATACTCAAATATAAGTTGAGACCCCAAAAAGGAGGAAAAATGGTTGACTCAAATATAAGAACATAAGAAGTTACCTCCACTGGGTCAGACCAGCGGTCCGCTCCCGCGGCGGCCCATCAGGTCTGGGACCTGTGAAGTGGTCCCTGACTATTCCTATAACCTATCTCTACTTCTATCTGTACCCCTCAATCCCTTTATCCTTTAGGAACCTATCTAAACCTTCCTTGAACCCCTGTAGCATGCTCTGGCCTGTCACAACCTCCGGAAGCGCGTTCCATGTGTCCACCACCCTCTGAGTAAAGAAGAACTTCCTAGCGATTGTTCTAAACCTGTCCCCTTTCAATTTCTCCGAGTGCCCCCTTGTACTTGTGGTTCCCCACAGTCTGAAGAATCTGTCCCTGTCTACCTTCTCTATGCCATTCAGGATTTTGAAGGTTTCTATCATGTCCCCTCTAAGTCTCCGCTTTTCCAGGGAGAATAGCCCCAGCTTTTCCAACCTGTCAGCATATGAAAAGATTTCCATACCTCTTATCAATTTAGTCGCTCTTCTCTGGACTCCCTCAAGTACTGCCATGTCCTTCTTGAGGACACAGTACTCCAGATGCGGGCACACCATTGCACAATACAGCGGCATGATGACTTCCTTCGTCCTGGTCGTGATACCCTTTTTGATGATACCCAACATTCTGTTCGCTTTCTTTGTGGCTGTCGCACACTGTGCCGATGCTTTCATTGTTGTGTCCACCATCACCCCCAGGTCTCTTTCAAGGTTACTTACCCTTAGCAATGATCCCCCCCATTTTGTAACTGAACATCGGGTTCTTTTTCCCTACATGTATGACCTTGCATTTCTCTATGTTAAAACTCATTTGCCACTTCTTTGCCCACTCTTCCAGCCTCGTTAGGTCCCTTTGCAGGTCTTCGCATATAAATCAGGCAGCTTAATATTCAAGTGCCCTGCTCTGTCAGGATCTGCCATGAGATCTGGTTTCTTCTGCCACTGAGAGGCAACAAGCAGGAGCGCGCTTTGGTGCTCCTGCTTAACATAAGAAGTGCCTCCGCTGGGTCAGACCCGAGGTCCATTTTGCCCAGCCCTCCGCTCACGCGGCGGCCCAACAGGTCCAAGACCTGTGCAGTAATCCTCTATCTATATCCCTCTATCTCTTTTTCCAACAGAAACTTGTCCAATCCCTTCTTGAACCCCCAATACCATACTCTGTCCTATCACACCCTCTGGAAGCGCATTCCAGGTATCCACCACACGTTGAGTGAAGAAAAACTTCCTAGCATTTGTTTTGAAGCTGTCCCCTTTCAACTTTTCTGAATGCCCTCTTGTTCTTGTATTTTTCAAAAGTTTGAAGAATCTGTCCTTCTCCACTTTCTCTATGCCCTTCATGATCTTGTAGGTCTCTATCATATCCCCCTCTAAGTCTCCTCTTTTCCAGAGAAAAGAGCCTGAGTTTCTCTAATCTCTCAGCATATGAAAGGTTTTCCATACCTTTTATCAGACGTGTCGCTCTCCTTTGCACCCTCTCGAGTATCACCATATCCTTCTTAAGGTACGGCTCCCATGAACAGTTGGAATCCTGGAACAACCCCTGCGGAGTCCCCCAAGGCTTCCCACTATCTCCAACAGTCTTCAGTCTTTACATAACCACACTTGGCACACGTTTAGATGAAATAGGCATAACTTTATACAGCTATGCAGATGACATCACCATCCTCCTGCCTTTCGACCAAACCAACCCAACACAACGAACAAACTACACACTGCACTAGAAACCGTTTCAAAATGGATGAGAGACCACAAATTAAAGCTGAATCAAGACAAAACCAATTTCTTACTTCTAGAAAAAAACAAAACCATAACAAACCTAGAAATAGACTCCATCACATACTCCATTCAACCCCAACCTAAAACCTCTGGGAATAATGTTAGACAAAGGCTGCACCATGCAACTTCAAATCAGCAAAACAATCCAGAAGGCATTCGCAACCATGCACAACCTAGGGCAAATCCGAAAATGCTTCAACAACGAACAATTCAAACTCTTGGTACAAGCGCTAATCCTAGGACTCCTGGACTACTGTAACATCCTATACCTGTCATGCCCAACCAACATGCTAAAACAATTACAAACAGTCCAAGATACAGCTCTTAGACTGATTTACTCGCTGAAAAAATATGACCACATTACCACCACCTTCCGAGATTCACACTGGCTCCCAGTACAAGCACGCATACAATACAAATTCTTCTGCACCCTATTCAAAGCCCAAAATGGAAATGGACCAAGCTATCAGAGCAACTGCCTAAACAGGAAAAACACATCCAGACCAAGGAGAACTTATGCACACTTTACCCACCCCCCAATCAAAAGTATACAAAGCAAAAAAATATACGACAAACTATTAGCCACCAGAGCCAGCGAAACTAGACCACCACCTCTCCAATCTGCTGACTATAACATCCAACTACAAAACATTCAGGAAAGAACTTAAAACCTTTCAATTCAAGAAATTTATCATGATCTAACTAAACCTGATCGACCCTCCACAGATCCCGATGCATACTACATCTATTAACCATGTATTCTCCTTGGAAATGCCCAGGCCAACTGAAAGGTATTGGCGAGATAGAAGACACCAATGTAATGTAATGTAAGTTTGGTGAGACTATGTCAGTGATAACCTCCTGCTGTATCACACTTTACTGTTGTCTTTCATCTGGCTGATTCATAATCTTCTTTTTTTTCTCACATTAGTCTGAAATCAGTCTTTAATTTTTCTATTTCTTTCTAAAACTAACTCTGAAAATCTTATACTGACACTAGGGTGGGGACTCCAGTTTGGGTTTGGAATGTGCCAGGACTGTTCTTTCTAGGACCAGAGATATGTCATGGCAGATGCACCGGGGAGGTAGAATTGAAATGATTCTGCCTTTTTTAAACCAACAAATCTTCTCTGCTCTACTCTGCCCCTCTTTCAGGAGACAAATATTCCAGCATTACACCCTCCTCTGAATGTGGCAGTAGCTGTCTCAAATCTGCAGGGCTAAAGGTGTGTCCGTATATCCACTCCACAAACCCAGAAGGCAACACAGCAATTCCAGGGAGTCCTTTTCCTACCTCACTTGACTTCTGTGATGCTAGTTCAAAGCAGATCAAGAACATGTGTTGTAGACCCTTACCACCAGGTGAGCACTGTTTTCATGCAAAGTGATGCACATTGGGAAGAATCATGGTAGGGTCCACCTTGGGGGTCAGCGCTTAAGAAAAAGATCTGGGTGCCATTGTGGACAATATGCTGAAATCTTCTACCCAATGTGCAGCAGCAGTGGCCAAAAAAGCAAACAAGATGCTATGAATTATTAGAAAATGGATGGTAAACAAGACTAAGAATGTTATTCTGCCTCTGTATCGCTCAATGATGCAACCTCACCTTGAGTATTATGTTCAGTTCTGGTCTCCTTATCTCAAAAAAAGATATAGCAGCACTAGAAAAGGTTCAAAGAAGAGCGACCAAGATGATAAAGGGGATGGAACTCCTCTTGTTAGGGCTCTTCAGCTTGGAAAAGAGACAGCTGAGGGGAGATATGATCGAAGTCTACAAAATCCTGAGTGGAGTAGAACGGGTACAGGGGGATTGATTTTTCACTCCATCAAAAATTACAAAGACTAGGGGACAATCGATGAAGTTTCAGAATAATACTTTTAAAACCAATAGGAGGAAATATATTTTCACTAAGAGAATAGTTAAGCTCTGGAATGTGTTGCCAGAGGATGTGGTAAGAGTGGTTTATGTAACTGGTTTTAAAAAAGATTTGGACAAGTTCCTGAAGGAAAAATCCATAGCCACTGGTTGCCCTGGATCGGTGGCATGGAATGTTGCAAGGTACTTGTGACTTGGATTGGCCTTCGTGAAGACGGGATACTGGGCTAGATGGACTATTGGTTTGACCCAATAAGGCTAGTCTTAAGTGACACCCCAAACCAGTGTTTCTCAACTCGGTCCTGGAGTATCCCCTTGCCAGTCAGGTTTTCTGGATATCCACAATGAATATGCATAAACTTGTTGACTGACTGGCAAGGGGATACTCCAAGACTGAGTGGAGAAATGTTGCCCGTATCCGTACTCCTGCCACCAGATATGTGTGTGAAATGTGGGAGTTTCTAGAAGTGGATGAAAGACTCGGGGGGAGGGTTTATGTAGTGAATGATAACTTGAAAGTAATTGTAAGTGTTTACGAAATGACAAGGCTTCTTTTCTAATTTGAGAAGAATTTGATTTAAAAGAGCTAAAACAATTGTGGCTCCCAAAATTAGATCCATTAGGACAGGCACCAGTAGCTGGGGCTGTTGATCATTGGTAGAAGACACTTACAGATCTGCCCTCGACGCTCTCATTTGGCTCCGTGGTTTTCAGAGGAGTTAAAAAAAACAAAACTGATGCAAACACTAATTTTGATTCACTGCTGGTATATCAGGGCTGTTTAGAGACATATAAAAAAGAGACACTAGATGCTAAGAAGCATTACTTGGAAAAAAATAGGAGATGTAACATATTCCTCTAGAGATTGTGAAGAAACTAACCAACTCAGATACACAAACTAATATTGGTGACTTCTTTGGTTAGTAAACACATCTGTTCCTGAAATACTTAGGAAGCCAACCTATACAATCTTAGTCCTCATCAAATGATCTCTAGAACTGTTAATCACTAATTCTCAACTTTGTTTATTCCACTCAATCTGTAAACCGCATAGAACTTCACGGTCTTGCGGTATATAAATTGTTATTTTATTATTATTATTAAAGTTCAAAACATAGCTTCTGAATGTGATTTGAGTGTTAATTCAGAGTTTCTGTCCCCCATGAATGCTTATGGACAGAATTTGAACAAGTCTTCCTGCTCGTTAGATCTGTATCCATCAGAGGTATTTTTTACAATGAAAGAGGCTTTTGTACCTCCCATTCTGACTTTAGTATCATGTTCATTAGAGGAAAGTAATGTCCCTGACACGTTGACCAAGGCAATTGTTGAAAAACCCTTTAGATGGTAGTAAGTTCCATAAGAACATAAGAAGTTGCCTCCGCTGAGGCAGACCATAGGTCCATCCTGCCCAGCGGTCCGCTCCCGCGGCGGCCCATCAGGCCCATCGCCTGAGTAGTGGTCTATATCTATCTATACCCTTCAATCCCTTTTTCTTCTAGGAATCTATCCAAACTTTCTTTGAAACCATTTAATGTTTTCTTGTCTACAACAGCCTCTGGAAGCACGTTCCATGTATCCACCACCCTCTGAGTGAAAAAGAACTTCCTAGCGTTTGTTCTAAACCTGTCCCCTTTCAATTTCTCCGAGTGCCCCCTTGTACTTGTGGTGGTCCTTAATTTGAAAAATCTGTCCCTGTCTACTTTTTCTATGCCCTTCAGGATCTTGAAGGTTTCTATCATGTCTCCTCTAAGTCTCCGCTTTTCCAGTGAGAAAAGTCCCAACTGCTTCAACCTGTCGGTATATGGGAGATTTTCCATTCCCTTTATCAGTTTAGTTGCTCTTCTCTGTACTCCCTCAAGTACTGCCATGTCCTTCTTGAGGTACGGCGACCAGTACTGGACACAGTACTCCAGATGCGGCCGCACCATTGCACGATACAGCGGCATGATGACTTCCTTCGTCCTGGTCGTAATACCCTTCTTAATGATACCCAACATTCTGTTAGCTTTCTTTGAGGCTGTAGCGCACTGCGCCGATGTCTTCAGTGTTGCGTCTACCATCACTCCCAGGTCTCTCTCCAGGTTACTGACCCCTAGCGGTGTTCCCCCCATTCTGTATGTGAACATCGGGTTCTTTTTCCCCACGTGCATGACCTTGCATTTCCCTATGTTGAAGCTCATTTGCCATTTTTCGGCCCACTTTTCCAGCTGCGTTAGATCCTTTTGGAGATTTTCGCAGTCTCCCCTGGTTTGAGCCCTGCTGTATAGTTTGGTGTCATCTGCAAATTTAATAACCTCACACTTGGTTCCCGCCTCTAGGTCGTTTATGTAGATATTGAACAGGAGCGGTCCCAGCACCGACCCCTGCGGAACTCCGCTCGTGACCCCTTTCCAGTCTGAGTAATGGCCCTTTACGCCAACCCTCTGTTCCCTGTTCGCCAGCCAGTTTTTGATCCATCGGTGGATCACCCCTTGTACCCCGTGGTTCCATATCTTCTTAAGCAGCCTTTCGTGTGGTACCTTGTCGAAGGCTTTTTGGAAGTCAAGGTAAATGATATCTATAGATTCCCCTTTATCCACCTGGCTGTTTACCCCCTCGAAGAAGTGCAATAAGTTTGTGAGGCATGACCTACCCTTGCAGAAGCCATGCTGACTCGGTTTTAGCTGCTCATTGTTTTCGATGTGTTCACAGATGATGTCCTTAATCAGTGCCTCCATCATCTTTCCTGGGACTGAGGTCAGGCTCACTGGCCTGTAGTTTCCTGGGTCTCCCCTTGAGCCCTTCTTGAAGATGGGCGTGATATTTGCTATTTTCCAGTCCTTCGGGATCTCTCCGGTTTTTAAGGATAGGCTGTATATTTGTCGAAGTGGCTCCGCTATTTCGTTTTTTAGTTCCTTGAGTACCCTTGGGTGAATGCCGTCCGGACCTGGAGATTTGTCGCTCTTTAGTCTGTCTATCTGCTTGAGTACATCTTCTTGGCTTACCTCTAAATTGACCAGTCTTGGTCTCCTTTTACGCTCTCTTCAGGTTCTGGGATGTTGGTTATATCTTCCCTCGTGAAAACTGACGTGAAGAACTCATTTAACCTGTCAGCTATTTCTTTCTCTTCCTTTACCACTCCCTTCCTGTCTCCATCATCCAATGGTCCCACTTCTTCTCTTGCCGGTTGCTTCCCCTTGACGTATCTGAAGAAAGACTTGAAGTTTGTTGCTTCCTCTGCCAGTCTCTCTTCATATTCTCTTTTTGCTTTTCTAACCGCTCGGTGACACTCCTTCTGGTGTTCTTTGTGCACTTTTTGGTTCTCCTCTGTTTTGTCTTTTTTCCATTTTCTGAACGATGCTTTCTTGTCGCTTATCGCCTTCTTCACTGCATTTGTTATCCACACTGGGTTTTTTGTTCTGTTTTTTTTGCACCCTTTCCTGAACTTGGGGATGCACAGGTTTTGCGCTTCGTGCACAGTTCCCTTGAGTAAGGTCCAGGCTTTTTCTACGGAATCCATCTTCCCTATGTTACCTTTGAGTTTTTTTCCCACCATTTCCCTCATGGCATCATAATTTCCTTTTTTGAAGTTGAGTGCTGTCGTTGTGGTTCTTTTCCCCTTTGATGATCCAATTTCTAGCCTGCACTGGATCGTGTTGTGATCACTGTTACCTAGCTCTTCTCAATTACAGGAATTTTTAGAGAGAAATTCTATCTTAGATGAGATCTACTAAATATTCTTCTGAGTTAGTTATTGCTAGTATCTACTCTTGGTTTTATGCGTAAAGGTCTAGACCGTGGAGACTGGTTCATCATGATTTTTTTTAGATATATTGTCATTTTGATACTGTAAACCATCAAATTCTGTTGCCACAATTATGTTCTTTGGGTATTGGCAGTAAAGTGTTGGACTGGTTTAAGTCTTTTTATTTTTTTATTTATTCAAATTTCTATACCATTCTCTCAAGGGAGCTCAGAACGGTTTACATGAATTTGTTCAGGTACTCAAGCATGTTTCCCTGTCTGTCTTAGTGGGCTCCTGGGGCAATGAGGGGATTAAGTGACTTGCCCAGGGTCACAAGGAGCCAAGTGAGCTTGAACCCACAACCTCAGGGTGCTGAAGCTGGGATCAAGTTAATCTTTGAATGGAAAATCATGTGGCATTGTCATATGATACGGTTCTATTTGGAATGTGTATGAGATCTAAAAGCCAAATATCTGCAGCAAATAATAAGCTTCTGATGATCGTTACAGGTGTGGGGATACAACAAATAACACTTAATTGGAAGAATTGTTCTAGACTAAATTACAGCTTCTGGTGGAACTCAGTGTGTCATCTGTCCAAAATGGAAAGGTTAATTGCAGTACAAAATGGTTATTTTAATAGATTTCAGGGTGTGTGGGGGCCAATAATAAAATATTATAATGATTAATGTTAATTTATTATTCTTTTTTCTTATGTGATAATTGAAGGAAGGGGGGGTGGGGGAATTATGGAGACTTGCATATATATATTTGCATATTTTTTAATGATTAATATACATATGAATTTTATTATTTGTGTATGGTTATGGGAGGGGGTGGGATATAAAGCTTTTAGATACACATTGTGATGGAATTTTCAAGTGATAATGTATTATGATAGTTTGTATTTAATGTACACTTGATGTATTTATTAAAATGAATAAAGATTTGAAAAAAAAAGAACCCTTGCCTTCCAGGCAGGCATATGGAACGATTGGCTGAGTAAACTAAGAATTGTTATAGCTCTGCTATTCCAACCAGTAACCTTAAGAACTATATAGTACAAATAATATGCTCTTATCTCCCATCCTTCCTTATCATATAATCAATACCTTATACAATATGTAACAATAAATTTACCCTCCCCTCCCCCCATTGATTATTAAGTGTTATATTTGTTTGGATATATTGTTACACTTATTGTAAATTTGAAAATGAATAAAGAATTTTTTTAAAAAAAGAACTATATAGTTTTTCCATTAATTTTCTGAAATTGAAATATGGTAGGTTGAAGAGAGCGTGATAACGTTACTCAGCCAATCGTTCCATTTGCCTGCCTGGTTTTGTCCAGGAATCTTTTGTAGTGGCAGATCTTTATTGTCGGATAGGTGAGTCGAAGTATTAAAGATTGGTTGACGGAGAATAAGCTGAAATTGAATATTGGAAAACCTGAAATTATGTGTGTAGGTTGAGAAAGGCATCTGCATGTATTTCCATCAGAGATTGTGCTGTGATTACAGTGATTTCAGTATTAAATCAGTGTAAATATCTAGGCGTCTTATTGGAGTCGACGTTATTCAAGCCGCAAGTTAGGTCAGTAATTTCCAAGGTCTTTTTTAGACTATGATTGTTAAGAAAGGTGGAAAATTTTTGAATAGTCATTGGTGCAGTGTTGACATCTATATTTGATTACTGTAACTCTCTTTATTTGGGTTTGCTAAAGTACATGATTTAAGCATTACTGTTAGTGCAAAATGCAGCAGCTCGGGTGATTGTGAGAGCATCCAAGTTTGACCACATTACACCTATTTTGCATGATCTTCACTGGCTGCCTATTGCCTAGAGTTTAAAACAGTTTGTTTAATCGCTAAGCTGTTGAAGGATAAATGTCCAACACTATTTAGCTGTCTTCTGCACATGTATTACGATCTGAAGATAAGATCAGTCTTGAGGTTCCATCTATTAAACAGTTAAAAGTTAGTAGGCATTTGGCATGCTTTATTGACTGTGTAAGGAGTGCATTACCATTGGATATAAGGAGAAGTGGTTAAAACTGTGCTTTTTCGTAAATGATGTAGTTAGGAATAATTGAAGCAAATAGTCGTCATTCTGTTTTTTTTATAAATGTATCTTGGTAAATTATGGAGTTAAGAATAATTTTATTATTTTGATATAGTTTATGAAAATGATTTGTTTTTATGTATCATAGTTGTTTGTGATACTGTTTTAATTCTGCATATTTGATTGTAACTCGCTCAGAATTATTGGATGTTGCGAGTAATACATTTTTAAATAAATATTATAGCTGCAGTCTACCCAAAATATGGCAGGAGCGAAAAGGTTCTGACTTCTATGGGAAGGAGAGTCCAACTGTATATGCTCAAATATAAACGGAATAACATTTTCCTCCGTTTCATAATCTGAGGGTTTATATTCAAGTGCTGCCCAGCTGTGTACCCATCCACCCCTCCCTCACAAACCTAGTGGATCCACCTTAGTTCCTGGTGGTCCAGTGGGATGGTGGGAGCGATCCCTCCTTCCCTCGAGGTGAGGTGCCGGGTCCTGTTCCAGCTGTCAGCTGGCTGTGGAATTGCCACACACCCCTTCATTCCCTCCCTCCCTACTGTAGAATCAATGCGTGCCCCCTCTCTCCCTCAGAGAAGCAGCATAGGACTCCCTCCAGACTTACCTTAATCACTGATGGTCCAGCAAGGTTAGTTGGGGCAGGAGTGATCCTCTTACACTCCTTCCCACACAGTCTCGCTGAAAAAATAGCTGCCATGAGTTCCTGGGCCAATTTGCAGCTATTCGTAGCCATTTTTATAGTGAGACTGCACAGGCAGGAGCATAAGAGGATCGCTTCTGCCCCTACTCATCCCACTGGACCACCAGTGATTAAGGTAGGCTCAGGTGAATGGGGGGGGGGGGAGTCCTACACTGCTTTTCTGTGGTGATTCTAAAGAGGGAGGGGATGTGCGTTGACTCTACAGCGAGAAGGAAGGCGCACACAGTGATTCTACAGTCAGCTGACATCTTACCTCGGGAGAGGGAGGAATCACTCCCATCCTAGCTTGGCTCACCACACTACTGGACCACCAGGATTTAAGGTGGACTTGAATATAAACTGAGACCCCAGTTTTTGGGCCCAAATATCTTGGTTTATATTCGAGTATATACGGTAATCTGCATTTCACAAATATCTGTCCTTTTTTTAGATACTTGGGGTGTGGTGTGATGTTTCTTCCTATCCACAGTGAGAATAGTGTCATCACAGCATCATAAGACCAATGCTGCCAGCAGTGGTCAGTCCAGGTCACAAGTACCTGGAAGAATCCCAGGGACATCAGTGGCTTCCCTCATGTCTATTTCAGTAGCAAACTGTAGGCTTTTTCTCCAAAAACTTGTCCAAACCTTTTATGATTCCAGATATACTAACTGCTGTTACCACAGCCTCTAGCAACGTTCTTTGAGTAAATATTTCCATGTAACCTCATTGAGTGTTCCCTAATCTTTGTACTTTTTGAAAGAGTAAAAAATCAATTTATGTCTACCTGTTCTGCACCATTCAGGATTTTGTTGACTTGAATCATATCCCCCAGCCAGCCACCTCGTTTCCAAGCTGAAGAGCTATAACCTCTTAAGCCTTTTCTCATTCGAGAGCAGTTCCATCCCCTTAATCATTTTGGTCGCTCTTCGTTGAACCTTTTGTGCTATATCTTTTTTGAGATAAGGCAACCACGAAAATAAATTGTGCAAGATTAACACAATAAAAAGGCAGTTTAAGAACTGTGTTGCTTGAGAGATAAAGATTAAGAAATGTCTTTACTGTGACATAATACATAAACCAGCCCTCCATCCATAGGAGAATACGTATATTGTCTAGTTGAAAACCAATAAAAATGATGAACTTAAAAAAAGTCTTTACATGAAATACAATAAAAGTAAACATTAGAAATTACGTGAATGATCCATTCATATACTTCTGAGTCCACACACGGGCTAATTACAACTTGCCTTTGCTATTAAATTGTGAACTTGACTTGAATAACCAAGCTTCCCTCCTTCCTCCGCCCGACGCCACTCGAGCAGGAGGGATCTGCCCTGCCCTGCCTAACTGCGAGCCTGCTCTCCTCCAGCCCATCCGAGGGCTGCTACAGGCTAGCGTGATCCGGCTTCTCTTCAGCCCACTGCGGGCCGCCGAAAGTTTCTGTTCCGCCTCAGCGACTCCAAGGCAGAGGAAGGAGGAAGTTTCCTCCATCTTGTTCCTTCCTTCCTCCGCCCGACGCCACTCGAGCAGGACTGAACGGCCCTGCCCCTGCCTCACACTTGAACTCTGCCTCCACAGCCCACCCAAGAGCTGCCGAAGTCCCTGCTAGACAGTACTAGCACTTCTGGGCTCCTTTCTGCCTCACCTCACCGTCCCCCCCCCCCTCCTTAGCTCATCAAGGTCCACTGAGGACCTCCAGACTCTCAGCTCCCCTTGCCCAACCCGGACTCTGCTCGTTGCCAAAGTTTACCATTGTTCATATTCCTGTCTCTGTACCATATTTTATTATTGTCTATGCTTTTCATTTAGATGCCAAATTCCACCTTGTCTTTGCCTAGCTCAGCACCAAACTGTATCTCTGCCATACGGAAAGCGCTTAGTCGCTAACCGCTTCTCACCGATATAGCTCCCCCTTTGATCCACCCCTAAAAAAAAAAAAATATATATATATTAAAAAACTCTCATCCCTTCTCTTGGCCCTGCACTCAGCCAGTTTAATCCAAGTTCTCCTGCTACTCCCTCCTCTACCTCTCTCCCCCCCCCCTGCTGCAGACTCTCACACATCAACCTCCCAGTCCTAATTCCCCGCCATGAACCCTTCCTTCTGGATCCTTCTCCTCCTACTCTGCTCACCTCTCTATACCTCCCTCTGTCTGAAACCTCCCTCTCCCAACCTACTCGACCCCGCTCACTCCAATAACATCTGCCCTGGACTCAAAATCCCCACACTGATTCGCACCAGAATTCCCCCTCTCAAGAAAAACCCTCGAAAAGTCAACCAAGATTCTCTAAAACCCCTGCCCACTGCCAATCTTCCCAACACTGCCTCAGACTCTCTCACCCCAGTCCCGACACTTTATTGCAATGCCAGATCCGTGTGCAATAAGACCCAAATCTTGAAAGACCTTCTAGATGAGCACGACCCTGGATTCCTATGCATCACTGAATCATGGATCGCCAAAGACGATCTATTCACACAAAACGAACTCCTCCCCCACGGTTACCAAGGCCTCTTCTCCCCCAGACCCAATCGAAAAGGAGGTGGGCTAGCACTCCTCTACAAATCTTTCTTTGACGTCCAGCTCCTTGAGACGGGCACTCACGCTTCCCTAGAATATTTGCTTGCCTCAGTCAATGACGAACTCCGCACCCACCCATTGGGCATCCTGTTACTATACCGCCCACCCACCCCTTGGACCAAATCCTCCAATCTCGTCTTTGAGACCATAACAAATGCCTTCCTTAAATTTCAAAGACTTCTGATCGTTGGTGATATTAACCTCCACCTTGATGACACCAACAGCAAGGACACGACTGAATTCAACAACTTCCTTAACTCTCTAGGCTTCCCCTCACCCACCCCTTCTCCAACCCACGAAAAAGGGCACACTCTAGACCTCACCACTTTCCTTGATCTCACCGACTACAAAACTTCAACCGACGACACTCGCTGGGAACAAGTCCCTTGGTCCGATCACTTCTTAGGGACTACCTGCCTCCCCATTTTCATGTCCCATCTTGACTCCCCACCCCACCCCTCTCATTCCATAACCTTTCGCAAAAAAACCTCGAGCAATCTATTCTGGTCCAAATTCCTCAACCAACTCTCCTCCAACCCTAGACCTACAGACCCCGAATCCCATTGGCGCAACTGGACTGCCCTCTCCGAGTCCACCTACCACTCCCTTGCTCCAATATCCACTAAAACCATCTCCTACCCCCGAAAGGCCCCCTGGTACTTACCTCTTCACAGAGAACTGAAACAGAAATGTCGCGCTCTAGAGCGAAAATGGAAAAAATCCAAATCCCCCTCTGATAGACAGACCTGGAGGATCAATATTAAACTTTACAATTCTACACTAAAAAAAGCCAGGAAAAACTTCTTCGGAGACAAGATCTCTAGATCCAACAACCAGATCAGTGCGCTGTTCAACATCTGGCGCTCCCTAACTACAAAAAAGGACCCATCTGTGCTCCCACCGTCTCTATCAGCCGATGCCCTCGCAAATTTCTTTAATGAAAAGGTTACCACCCTAAGATCCTCCTTCCCACCCACAGTCTCCTACAATTCCCTGACCTCTACTGACCTCAACCCTACCTTACCTATATCCACCCCCATTCCCGCCGACAGATCTTGGACCGCCTTCGAGCCTGTTTCCGAATCGCAAGTCTCCAAACTCTGCCTCAAACTAAAAACCTGCAAGTGCACTCTGGATCCTTTCCCCTCCTATCTATTCGAGAATATCCCTACACAGGCCATCGCCTCCCTCACCGAACTCATAAACTCTGCCCTAACATCGGGCCTTTTCTCCCCCAACATGGGACACATTTCATTGACTCCTCTACTGAAAAAGGCCGAACTTGACCCCTCCATGCCATCAAACTACCGCCCCATAGCAAATATCCCTCTCCTAACCAAGTTATTAGAATCCATCATATCCACCCAACTCTCATTCTACCTAGAAAGATTCTCTATTCTCCTACCCCACCAATTCGGCTTCAGACCCAACTTTAGCACCGAATCCCTCTTGGCTTCACTAATCTCTAAGGTGCAACATCTCCATTCTCGCAACAAATTTGCTGTTCTCCTACAATTTGACCTCTCCGCAGCCTTTGATGTCGTCCACCACGACATCCTAATCTTCCAACTCTCCGAAATAGGCATAAGCTCCACAGTCCTAGATTGGTTCTCGAAATTCTTACGCTTCCGCTCCTACACCGTTAACACAAACGGTACCTCTTCCCCCCCCTGGAAGCCAAAATGTGGAGTCCCGCAAGGCTCACCCCTCTCCCCTATCCTTTTCAACATCTACATGTCCTCTTTGAAACTCCTCCATCTATCCCCCCTAGAAACTCTCTACTCCTACGCTGATGACATCCTCATCCTCCTCGAGACCGACTCAAACCTCTCAAACCTTGCTGATAACATATCCACATGCATAACGAATCTCCAATCCTGGGCCCAATCTGTACAAATGAAACTGAATGAGTCCAAAACAAAACTACTTTGGCTCGGCCCAATTTTAGATCATTTACCCACCTCCATCCCACTACCATCCGGCCCCACTCTTCAGCTTGAATATTCAAGCAAAGTCCTAGGCATCGTCATAGACTCCTCTCTCTCCTTCAATGATCACCTCAACTCCTTGGTAAAAAAATGCTTCTTTAGCCTTCATATGCTGAGGAGAGTGAGATCCTGCTTTCATCATTCTCACTTCACCGTTCTCGTTCAATCTACCATCCTCTCTAGACTGGATTACTGTAATTCCATCTACATAAGCCTAACTAAGAAAAACCTCCATAGACTTCAGCTAATTCAGAACGCCGCGGCCAAGCTTATTTTCGCAAAAGGCAAGTTCGATCACGTCTCCCCACTCCTCTCCAAGCTTCACTGGCTCCCAGTATACTCCAGAGTCCTCTATAAATGTGCCTGCTTAGTCTTCAAGATCCTACATGGCGTCCTCCCTCCCGTTATCCCACTCCTTTGGAACTCCTCAAACCCACACCCCACTAGACCCTCACAAAAACTGAAACTGTCTTTCCCCTCTATAAAAGGTATATCCCGCGCAGGAAAACTTGGAACATCCCTCCTCTTTAGAACCACAGAACTCTGGAACAACCTCACACCCCCGCTCAGAAATTCAAGCTCCTTCCAATCCTTCCGCAAACACTTGAAAACTTGGCTCTTCTCAAAAATCTAATTACTTCCCGTTCTCTAGCAACCGGTCCCTCTCTATCTTCTTAGTCCCTCTCCTTTATCCCTTCATTGTAGTTCCTTTCCTCTTAACTTCTGTAAACCGTGCCGAGCTCTGCGCTTGCGGAGATGGCGCGGTATACAAACCTAAGATTTAGTTTAGTTTTAGTTTAGTTTAGCACATTCAGCATACAGTGATCTAAGGTATAAGGGATGTTATAAAGCAAAGAGAGCCTGGGTGACATCCAGGCAGGTGATGCACATTCATCTCTCTTACTGGGCTGGAAAATATGAACGACAAGAGGAAGAGAGGGGTACACAAAAGCACAAGGGAATATCATGAAAGCTGGACTGACTGGACCAGATCTAATCATGCTTCCTCTCTCTTTTCAGGTGAAGTTTGTCATTCCTCAGAACACCACCAGCAATCTGACCTCAGTGCCCCTCCTAACAGCCCCACAGACCTCTCCTGTCCGCCTGCAGCACTCTTACCCACAGAGCAGACCCCATCTGCATATCCAGCACATGACCAGCTAGTGCCTTTTCCTGCACCCACTGAGAACCCTCATGCTCCGCTGGCCAAGATCAGTGCCGGGTCACCAGCTGCAGTGCACAGAGCAGTTACAGGAACTTGCAAGAGCTCCCACCTGAACACACCTGTAGGAAAAATTACACCATCAGCTCTTCCGCTTGCAGGCTGCAGCCATCCCTGCAGTGGACACTGCAATACATCCGTGGTGCCACAGGGTGGAGCTCATGTAGTATCCTGCATCAACAAGTGAGTAATGCTTAGAATCCTTATACTCTTGCTAAGCAAATTGTATTTCTATATTCTTGATTTCTTACAGTCTATGCTATCTGTACTTCATATGTATATCTGCATATTGTGTGTCGCTGAATGTCCAGCTCTCTTGATTGTAAACCGCCTAGAAGTCGCAAGATTATGGCGGTATAGAAGAATAAAGTTATTATGTTATTATTATTATTCATTTTATAACTTACATCAAGTGCACAGTAAATATCAAACAATTAAAGTACAACATCACTTGAAAAGTCTTCAATATCATACACCAATAAGATTTAACCCCCACCCCCTCCTAAATTCATATATAACTAATATATGCCTTCTCAAAATAATATCTTATGACCTTCATATATATATATTCTTAATGTGAAACCAAGAAATCCCCCCCATCCCAAATCCACATGTGTATTAAAATTGGGAAAAGTGTAACTTATTCATTACTATAATTTAATAATGGTCCCCATACATCCTTAAATTTCTTATAATAACCTTAGAATCCTTTAAGACTGGAGCTTTCCTTCATCTGTGCCTCACACATGACACAGCAGCTGGGGACATAGTCTTTTCATGCATCCTCTGTACCCCTCCATGCCCAGTTCCTACTGCCACTTTTCATTTTTGAAAGGGAAGTTACTGAATGAAGAAATTGAACCAAATATTATGAATGAAAATCATAGCAATTTTCTGTGGTAACTCAGTGCCCTGGTCTTGTGAATCCTTGATTTGGAGCCACAGTCTAAAAGCTTCAGATTCAAAATATATATGAAGAGAGAAGTGTGAACTGGGAAAACTCACCTTGATAGAAGTGAGTGTGGGACAGTGGGTTTCAACACCCAGCAGGAGGAGCTTGGAAACACTATGGATAGCATATTGAAAACTAGAGTGTGTAACTGTGTTGTGTTGTGTGTTCCGCCTTTAGCTATTTAGTTCAAGGTCGGATTACATGACGAGGTTGGGTCAGTTACAATGGACACTTTGACATGGACATTCAGTGGGGTTGCTGGTCCAAGTAGATCAGTACAGTTGGGTCTTAGTTACAAGTAGGTCATCGTTAGCTCATTGTTATATCCCAGGAGTTGCATTAGACAATTCAGAGATGGGCGTTTACAATTACCATTTCAGTTACCCCAGGTTGGTTCCCTGTCTTGGTAGAGAAATGCTTTGAAAAGTTTTCTGAACCTGAGATAGTGATCACCGGATTGCAGTGTAAGCGGTACTTGGTTTCAGCATTTTGCTAATTGATGATGGATGGATAAGGTCATTTGTACAATAAAACTAAGGGATGGGAGAACAAAATACTAAAAGTAAAGACAAAAAACTAGATGTCTCCCTCTTTTTGTGTCAAGTAACCCCTCAAAAGAGAAAGGGCCTTTTTGTTGTTCTGCAACCACACTCAAAGCGGTTTAAATGCAGGTACTTCAAGCATTTTCTCTCGAGTACATCAAATACTAAACAAGTGGACCTCAGATCCCGAAGGACACACAACTCAGGGAGCATGCATCTCCACTAAAGAGTTAATCACTGGTCCGTTCCGGAAACAGGCTAGAGCGAGAGAACTCCAGTTCTGCTTTAGCGGCTGGGCCCATACAGAAAAGGTGGTAGATGCGTGGAACAGTCTCCCAGAGGAGGTGGTGGAGACAAAGACTGTGTCTGAATTCAAGAAAATGTGGGATCTCTTTGGGATAGGAGGAGAGAGTGGATGGGCCATTTGGCCTTTATCTGCCATCATGTTTCTGTGTTTAATACCTCGGAACTGATCTGTTGTGTGTGTTTTTGTTGCCCATTCTCTTAAGAAAAAAAGTAGATACAGAGGAAGGCAGTGAAAATACTAAAGGGAATGTCACATAAAATCATGAGTAGAGACTAGTTATTTACCCCCTATAAACAGAGTATAGTGTAGTTCAAGAACAGCAGATGCAAAATAAATCGGAATCTTTGCACAATTAAACTGTGGAAGCTTTTGCTAGAGAATACGAACAGAGTGGTAGATCTGAATGTAAAAACAGTTTGGACAAGCTTCCAGAGAACTGACAGAGGTCCACTGACAGTTATTAGCCAGGTTGTGAACGAGTCTTTTCATTCGGATTTGCTGGATACTTCCAAGTAATCTGGCATATGGCAACTGTGGAGCATTGATCTGACACAGCATTTGATGTAGTACATGGGAGCCTTGAGGCTGTAATGCTGGGAACAGAGAGTGTGAAATGCATGATAGAAGGCCTCGGCTCCAGGGCACTGAATATGAGCGTTAAAAGGCTTGAGCTCAGGGACAGTGAGTTTGTTTTACTTCATTTGTTATTTTCTACTGGGAACCTAACCTGTATGTGACCTCACCTCTCTCTTCTCAGGGAGGCATCAGCAGGGACTGTAACAGCCCTAAATCTCAGCCTCTCACCCCTGCTCCCCATGCCACTAAACATGCCATTCTCAGCAGGGAAACAGCATTCAAGAGCCACCAGCCGGAGTCCTGCGAGGCGGACGAGGGTCTCGGTGAAGATGAGGACAGCAGTTCGGAACGCAGCTCTTGCACGTCTTCCTCTGCCAATCAGAAAGATGGAAAATTCTGTGACTGCTGTTACTGTGAGTTCTTTGGACACAATGCGGTAAGTGGACTTGGGGTGCGGATTTGTGAGGAGATGGGGCTGAATGTGAATCCTGATCATGTGGATGTTTCTTACAAACAGTCAGGTTTGGTTAACGAGCACATATTTGGTGCACAGTTTTCTGTAGCTCATCTCTGTAGAAATCAAGAAAGTAAGGCTATGCATCCTTCAAATAATGTTTATTTTTAAAAACAAAATTAACAGTTTGTGTGATGGTGGAACTTTCTGTAGTCTCTTTCGAAGTTCTGGCAAGACTCTGCTTTACCTCTTCGTATTTCTCAAGGCAGGTGGACATGTCCTAGGGCATACAGTGCTCCCAGCTGCTTTGGAAAATCTCATTTAACCAAAAGACACTGTATAGGGGGGAAAAATCTTCTGAGAATCTTTGCTAGCAGCTGTTTAGATGCTTTTAGAGGGGAGGTTGGAAAGGTAACACCTACCAAAAAGCAGGAAATATATTAATTGTTGTTTTACTTAGATTTGTGTCATTTCCACTTTTAACATAGCTGTATGACCTTGTGCATTATTATTGTGAACCGCCATGAACTGATGGTTTGACCGTATATAAAAAATAAAAAAGATTTCAGTCATTCACTGCTAAAGAAAAAATTGATATTAAAGAGGTATCATACTGTCCTCAACAGGCAAGAGAATCCTTTTCCTCCCTTCAATGTCCAAAACATAGGATTAACTAGTTTATCTGAAAAGTTTCACAAGGTTTGCCATTTCATAGAGAAAATGTTCAATGAAGTCCACAGCAGTCCTGACACTGATATTTTGGGAGCATGTCAAGAGATCTAATCTGACAGATGTATAAACTACACAATGACATGGGAATAAATTTTTCCCTGTTCCTGCGGGAACTCAATTTCCCATCCCATTTTCTTGACCCTGCCCCATTCCTTAAAGCTCTGTCATCATTTGCACAAGCATCAGACACTTTAAAAATGTTCAAGGCTTGTGCGGTTAAGGCAGAGCTTACAGGAATGGGGAAATTGAGTTTCTGTGGGGACAAATTTGTCATTCTCTAGTATAAACCACCACAAAAAAGGCTAAATAGCAAGTTACACAGATAAAGGAGCTGTCTGAAAATTATCCGTTTCCTCACTCCCTAAGAACAAACTTATGGCTGCAGTTAAGGGAGACATTTGCCCTAGTATTTTGGGCAGCCTAAGAGCTTAGTGAGCATAACTTGTACTTTCAAATTTGAAGGAAATATGTGCAGAAAAATGCAGGTACAAATGTCTGCAAGTTCTCTGTACCCGTGGCCAACTTCAACAGAAAGGACAAGGACTTTCTCGTTGAAAATTAATATAGCACAGTGGCCTTCATTCTACCCACACAACCCTGCGACGCAGGGGGAGGCCCAAGAAAGAAAGCTCCTGAGGTGAATGTCCCTGGCTCTGGAGACTTAAATTGGATTTCTGCTACTGGTGCAGAACTTGTGAGTAAAACAAATATCTGATGCATTTATCAAGATGTGGCCATTGCTTGTTTGCTTGTGAGAAGCCCTCAGGGCTATCATTAATATTTATGCTTCTCTATCTCAGCCTCCCGCTGCCCCGACAAGCCGAAATTATGCTGAGATTCGGGAGAAGCTACGTTCACGACTGACCAAGAGAAAAGAGGAGCTGCCGGAAAAGTTGGGCCATTGCCCTTCAGGAGAAGCTGCTGTGGATCACCGGGATGTGAATGAGCTCCTGGACTATATTAACAGCACTGAGCCCAAAGCAGTGAACAGTTCCAAGGCTGCCAAACGGGCCCGGCACAAGCAGAAGAGGAAGGTGAGGCACATCAGAGGGCAGTGCTTGTTTTGGGATGTAGGTCTCGAATCCGTTGCTGGACTAGTGTCCATATCCAGGAAGTAGCATTAGAGACATGAAAATCAGGAAATACTTTTTCATGCAGAAGGTGATGGATGCCTGGAATGCTTTTCTATGGGAAGTGTGGGGGGGGGGGATCAGTATGGCATGAAGATGGAATAGTAGAGAGTATTTTTACTCACAGTAAATCATAAGTAATTTTCACACTTTAGAAAAGGGCATAGAGAAGGTAGATTGCACCAGGCATCAGTTTAAAGGGGTGGGAAGAATCCTGGCTGCCTTTCTGAACAGATTGGATGGGTGAATCTTTTCTTTACCATGCATGATAGAGGTGAAGTTTAGGGGCACAGCCCTATCTATCACAGCTCTTGTATATTGCAGGAAAAGGAGAGAGCTCAGCTGGAGGCAGAGATGCAAAAAAGGGCCGAGCACAGTTCATCTGTGGGAGAGGATATGGAGATAGAATTGGAAGACAAAGTTCAGTGGCCACAGCTGGAGCTGGACCGAGTTAACAGTTTCCTGAGCAGCCGTCTCGAGGAGATCAAGAACACTATAAAGGACTCCATCCGGGCCAGCTTCAGCGTTTGTGACCTCAACTTGGATGTTGGCGATTTCCCCAAGAAAGCTGCTGTGTTGGAACAGAAAAACCGACTCACTCACCTCAATGGCTCTTCTGATCTCCAGGAAATTGACCTTGATCTTTCCCCTCTAACTCTGAGCTCTTCCAAGGATGAGCCGGAGTTAGGGGGGGCCGAACCTGTAGCCCCCCAGTCAGTGACAGAAAATGGTGTGGTGAAGCGGCTGAGTGCTGTGCCAAATCTGTCCAGAATGATCTGGGTTCAGTCCCAGAACAGCCAGGAAGCGGCAGTGGGACAGGGATCAAATCGGGGGGATCAAACGCCTGAAGTGGGACAGCAGAAACGGAATAAGCAGCAGAGCTGTGCAGCAAAAAAGAGTGAGGCCAAGAAACTGCTGAGGTACTTGACCAAGGCCAAAGTGCAGACAATAGAAAACTGTCCAGATGTGAGCCTTGGCCAGGAGGGCAGTGCCAGACCTGAGACAGAAGTAAGTGGGGAGAGAAATGAGCAGGTGCACTGGGAGGCCGTTACTGCGCCTACAGGAAGAGAGGAATGGCCCCTTGGCCCCCGACGTCCTCCAGGAGGATCACCACAGTCGAAAGCCAGGAGTAGGAAGAGCAAGAAGAAGATGGAGAAATGCAGCAGCTCTATGGGTGAGTGTCCATAGGACCCTCCAGGGTGTCCAGTGCCCATCTAGCCCCTACATAGTCTCCATGGTTTAGGAGAGATTCTTAAGCTGGAGTGGGAGGTAGGACTCGCATTCAGCTGGAGAGCAGGAGGCTTGTAGGTGAAAAATAATCTTCAGAGCCCGAGCAAAGATGATGATCACTGTCCATACTCAGACCCTCCAGGCTCATCTCCCACTTAGCCCTAGCAGACCTTCTCTCCATCCCTGGAAGCTGGCTCGTTTTCCTTCTTAAACCCTCCATTTAGAATAGAACTTGTTTTGAGCTGTAATTTTCTCTTGTAAATATGCAATTTCTTTGCATAATTTGAAAATGGGGACAAACCCAAAGAACAAAATGTATCCTGTGCTATATTTTGTGTTAATCCGAAGCTTGTTTTTTCTCCCTACTATTCCTTTTACTGGCCTAGACGATGTTTTTCTGCCTAAGGATGTCGATGGTGCAGAGATGGATGAGACCGATAGAGAAGTGGAATACTTTAAGAGGTGAGCAAAAAGCTAGGTTCAGACATTTGGGCAGGAGCTAAGGTAAAGCGGGAGCTGGGGGGTCAGTAGTAAAGGTGAAGCCCTTGAACTCAAGAAATGAGGGGAAAAGGCTGAGGAGAGAGATAGTTAAGGGCTTAATTTTGTAATAATAAATAAATCTTGATGACGATTCCTCTCCAGGCCTTGTCCTGCTCAGCCTAAAAGGAAATGAACCATTTTCCATTCTTTTTTCCTCTCATTTCCTTCAACTTTTCTTTTTATTACTTGTCGTGCTCATTCACTGCGTGATCCCCTTTTCCTCTTCTGCAAGTCTGCTTTTTCTCTCTCCAGCAGATGGAATGCTTCTTCATCCATAATCCTTTCTATACCACACTTCTTGCAGGCTCTCTTCTTCTTTTCAGCTACTTAACATGGTCTCTCTTTCCTCATTTATTTAGTTCAGACCCCCTTTATCTCTTACATTCTGGCCCCTCTTTCTTATTCCATTTTTCCCACTTTATTTCACAGCCTGCCAGTCTCCCCCTTATCTCTTTAGCTTTCCTCCCCTCTCTGTGCACAAAGAACTTGGTGTTGGTAGCTCCTGAACACACACATGCACGCAAAAGAGAGATTTGGAAGAAAATTGTGCTGATCTACTGACTTAAGCTTCTGAGGTTGGGAAAAAAATTTGTCACTCTGCGGCTGAGCTGACTATGCATTTTCCTGGGTTCTACAAATTGCACCAGGTGATTAGAAGAAGATGCACTTAGGTTTTTCTTCAGACTTGCTCAGCTAGTGGAGACATTTGACTGTATTGTTTAAGAACAAAAGAGCTGCCATACTGGGACAGACCACAGTGGCTTATGGACGTCTCTTTTAGGAAATTAGCCAACTTTTTTTTTTTTAACCCTGCTAAGCTAACTACTTTCACCACATTCTCTGGCAACAAATTCTAGAGTTTAATTACACGTTAAGTGAATAAATATTTTCTCCTATTTGTTTTAAATCTAATAGTTAGTAGCTTCATTACATGCCCCCCTAGTCCTAGTATTTTTGGAAAGAATAAATAAGCGACTTACATCTCCACTTCTGGAGGACTGTTTCCTTTGCATAGAAGAGAACTCCCAGACATCGCATTGCATTGCACAGAAGACAGTTCGGCACAGACAGAAACTGAGTCCTTGTATCTAATTCTTTCTTTCCTGTCTTTTAACTGTAGGTTTTGTCTAGATTCTGCGAAACAGACTCGGCAGAAAGTGGCTGTGAACTGGACCAATTTCAGCTTGAAGAAAACCGCTTCCAACCAGGCTCAGTGAAGGCAACAGGGACTAGTGTGCTGCTGGCACTGGGAAGTCAGAAGCCATGTCTCCCTGCCCTTGATGCCAGCATTTTGCCTTCCTCTCCCTTTCCCCCTGTGATAGCAGATTACGTAATATCATCAGCGGATCCAAACTTACTGCTGTACACCAGGGACACTGACTGGCAAGTGTTCTCATCTTTTCTACTAGTTTGACAGCTCAGTTTGGGGGGTGTTTTTTTCAAAGGACTTTTCCTAAAAAGCTCTCTCTTTATCATTCCTCCCAGCAATCCTAAGGCACTTTACTTTCTTGCCTTCTGCTTCTTCTCTTTCTGTGGGACCCGATTCATTGTAACCTCAGACTTGAAGGGCGCGCTCTCTCCCTCGGCAAACCATTCTAGAAAATGCATATTTTATATTTGCTCATTAACAAGTGAGAAAAGACAGCTTCTCTCCTTGTGCCTCTTTCAGGATCCTTCTCTCAAAACCCTTTACTGCACTTAGAAGGGTCCCTGCTGGGACCAAAGCAACAATGTTCATTTTTTGCTATCTTTGAATGTTAGCACTTAAGGAATTCTCTTCCTTGCCCACTACCTGACCATGTAACTAATAATTAAACATTTTTAATCTCTCTTTTACAAACCAAAATAATGATGCAATTGGCCAATGATCAAACCAACTTGAAATAATGTTAAAGATGGTTACTGGTGCTGCCCTGGTCCTGCAGTGAGGGTCTGTGGAGTCCTTTCTTCATAGACTGATGGTTTTATTCCTGTACTGTGTTAGCCAAGTGTATATTAGATTCACTCTTTTTTAATAATTATTATTATTATTTACTTTTGATACTGTGAAAACCTTACATTCGCAATGATAAAATGAATTTTGAGACAGATGAAGTGTTTTTGTCCTGTTTCTATTTCTTTAGCTTGTTGGAAGGGATTCTCCAGTAGAGAATATGGGGAAGCTGCAGAAGGCCTGACCCCCCCCCCCTGCAAGCAAAGCAAAAAGTGCCTGCCCTGACCTTCCAGACAGAAATACATTTCCAGGCATTTGTTGGGGGGGGAATATGTTTTATCAGGTCATTTTCCAGCTTTGCTGTACCTGGTCTTTCTGGACTATGGAATCATAAGTCTCTTCTGTTGAGCATAGCCATACCGTGCCCAGGGCCTACATGTATCCTGAGTGTGGCCACTAGCTGTTGTTATTCATGAGCCAGAATGCTTTTCCTATCAGAACTGCAAATACCGTATGTTAGCAATGCAAGCCCATTCAGTCCCTAAAGCAGAAGCCCAGCCCAGGAACTGAACCCAGGTTTCCTACATGGCACCACTATGCCAAAAGGGTGGCCTGTTGGTTTTTCCAGATTTTCCATTAAAATTTCAAATTCCTCTCTGTTTTCTAACCTTCAGGATCAAAATGGCTGTTCTTGAAATTGATAATAGCTAATTTTCTTAATACTTCAGAGGAGGGACAATAACAATTGATATTTAAGAATGACCTGACTTTGGATCAGAACATTGTGTGCCAAGCAGTTAAGTGTTTTGAAGGAGCTGTGTCGATCCTCTTTACAGGCTGAGGAGCCCAAGAGGTGACCTGTAGCGCTACAAGGTGTCAGCAGTGTACACATTATATGTAGGTAATTTCTCTCTCTCTAGTGGGAGGGTTTAAGTGCTACAGGTCCCCAAAATTGCCCACTTTTCACTGACACCACATAAACTTGCACTTGAGTGTGGGGATGACGGGATGTCATTCTGTCTATGTTCTCAGTGTCACAAAGTTGAGTTGTATGGTGAATATCCACACACCCTTTAGATAGACAAAATAGTGCCACACATGAGGTAGAGTTGCATATTTTATTGTGGACAGCCTGAACAATAGACTGGCTGGGCACATCTAAGGTCTGGGTGGAAAACCTCCTGCTCCAGAGATATCATAGAGAACCTTCACCACGCTCTCCCCAAGCCTGGCCGCTTTGAGAAATCTGAAACACACAGACAGTGTGCTTATTGAAGACATACTCGTAGCTTCTCAGACGGTTTCTACACAGTGGTGTTACTGTTTTAAATGGACTAGATTTTCCCTCTAGTGTGCAGCCAGAACACTTAACCCTGCTCCATGCTCTGGATCTTGGGTGTTTTGGGTTCCAATCAAATGGAATCAAGCCTAATGGGAGATTCTGACACCTATCCATTATTTTGCACTGTGCCAGTCACAATTTAACTTCAGAGCTAATAAGTTCTATAACAATCTAGAGAAAAGGCTGATTAGGTGAATGTCTAATTCTAAATACAGCATAACAGAAGTTCACTCCGATCCTATCCTCACCTTCTGCTGGTGTGATGCAGGTGAATTTGAACCATACAGTGTCAAAATTCCAGTGATTTCCTAAACAGCAAAGGAGCTCAGGCACCATAAAGGTCAAACTCACCAAGAGTTGTGCAGTGCCAGAAGAAAACAGGGAAGGTGCGGTAGGATTCCTAAAGAGAAGAGGCCAATTTTTAGGGACTACAGTGAGTGAAGGTTAAGACAGGTTGGGGGGAAGAGGGGCTGTGGGAGGGTGGGCAGACTTAATTTTAGTTCCACGTTACTTTGAGCAGCTCAGTGATCTTCACAAAATTTTAAGTGAAGGCCATTTGAGGTCTAAAAGGACTGAAGGAGAGCAAACAAATTTCTTCCTGCTTGGGGACGTGATGCCAATAGTGCTTCTCGTCATTCATTCCTACAAGAACACCTGGCCTTGGTCACACAATGCAGAACCACAAACTAAAAGTCCTAATATACACAAAAGAAAGCCCTAAGATGCCAGACTCTGCATGCAGTACACCAGGAGAAATGGAAAGAAATGTGTTTCTGGTGCAAGAGATACTCCATTTCTGAATGACTGGGTTCTCATCCTCTTCTCACAAGAACTGTTGTAAGGAGCTTTATTTGCATTCTTTTTCTCCACCTCCCCTGAAAGGAGTACTTATAAAAGCAACAAACCTTTCTGTGAGGCAAGTAAATAAAAGTAAGAGGAAAAGAAGGCCGCTTTGGTTCTGAGAAGGTAAGGAATAAGAGGTTAGCTTTCATAAACTACAAAAGATCACAGAAAGAGGAAGACGGGCAAAAATATCAGGAAAAGTTAAGAGAGGCTGGTTGTGTAGTCAGGAAAGCAAAGATGCATATGGAAGAAAAAATAGCTGGCACGCTAAAACAGGAGACAAGACCTTTTTTAGATATATCAGTGATAGGAATAAGTGCAAAAGTGGCATTGTGAGACTCAAAGGTGAAGGGGAGAAATATGTAGAAGCTGATAAAGAAAAGGCTGAGTTGCTTAACAAATATTTCTCTTCTGTGTTCACAGCTAAAGCACCGGGAGTGGGACCACAGAAGACAAACAGGAATAGGGATGGAAAAGTAGTACACACTGATCAATTTTCAGAAGGTTATGTTTGTGAGGTGCTAGCTAAAATAAAGGTAGACAAAGCGATGAGGCTGGATGGTGTACATCTGAGGGTGCTGAGGGAAGTTCTGGTGGTTCCGCTGACTGACCTTTTCAATGAGTCTCTAGAGTCAGGAGTGGTACCAGAGGACTGGAGAAGGGCAGATGTGGTCCCTCTCCGCAAAAGTGGAAGTAAGGAAGAAGTAGAGAATTACAGGCTGGTAAGTCTGACTTCTGTGGTAAGCAAATTAATGGAAATGCTTTTAAAACAGAGAATGGTCAAGTTTCTGGAATCCTGTGGATTACAGGATAGGAGGCAACATGGATTCCCTAGAGGTAGGTCTTGTCAGACAAATCTATTCAATTTCTTTGACTGGGTGACCAGAGAACTGGGTAGAGGGAGTGCGCTAGATGTGGTGTATTTAGATTTTAGCAAAGCCTTTGACAGTGTTCCACACAGACGTCTAATAAATAAACTGAGTGCCCTCAGGATGGGCCCCAAAGTGACAGACTGGGTCAGGAATTGGTTGACTGGAAGGCAACAGAGGGTAGTAATCAATGGAGATCTCTTTGAGGAAAGGGATGTTACCAGTGGTGTGCCACAAGGTTCAGTGCTTGGGCCTGTTCTTTTTAACATTTTAAAAATGATATTGCTGAATGGCTGTCTGGTAAGATTTGCCGCTTTGCAGATGATACCAAAATCTGTAATAGAATAGACACATCAGATGGTGTGAATAACATGAAGAAAGACCTGGCGAAGCTTGAAGAATGGTCTGAAATTTGGCAGCTAAAATTTAATGCTAAGAAATGCAAGGTCCAAAAATCCAAAGTAACAGTACATTTTAGGGGTGAAGAACTTATGTGCATGACAGAAGAGCAGGACTTGGGTGTGATTGTATGTGATGATCTTAAGGTGGCCAAACAGGTTGAAAAGGTGACAGTGAAAGCTAGAAGGATGCTAGGGTGCATAGGGATTGGTATGACCAGTAGGAAAAAGGAGGGATTGATGTCCCTGTATAAGACTCTGTTAAGCAAGGGTCGAGCACAGGCTGTTAGGTGCCCTTAGGCCCGTCCCGGTACATGTCCATCGGTCTCCAGGGGTGGAAGTGCATCAGGCTTGGGTCTGACTGGCAGCCCGAAGATCAGCGTTACAGAGGCATCCCCAGCATAAGGCAGTGATTCTCTAATCCAGCTATTGTAGGAAAACTGAGGTAGGCTGCAGCACAGTTCCACAAACAGGTCACAGTGAGTAAAGGCTGACACAACCTGTGAGGTGAATCGGTGAAGGTCTGAAAAGTGGGGTTTTGAAGGTTTCTGCATGTCCTCTGTGTTCCCCCACCTGATAAATCCTAAAATTGCCGTTCTGCAGCATCTGCAGACCGGTACTGTTCTTTATCACTGTTGGGTTATATCTCACTGTGACCAGCAGGTGGAGACTGGGACCAAAACTTGGTTGTAGTATATTAACTGAGGCTCCCCCTACCAACCCAGTGTTTTCTCAATCTCCAGCAGTGGTAAGACCAAATTGGCTCCCCCTGTTAGGTCTGTTGGAATTTGTTTTAGGACTCCTGGTTCCCCTTTAGTGCCGGACAGAGCTTGGACGGGTCATGTTTAGAGATCCGTCCAACCTCGGGGGTATTAAACCCAGCGGATCTCATGCTGGGTCCCTCCCCCCATCTGCACATTTTTGTAGAGGTGCCTCAGCTGGCAGCCTGGCCACCGATACCGGTCAGGCCTCCGGCTTCGAGAGCCAGTGGAGTCTGTTCATTGTGCAACACTGTGGTTAGCCCCACTTTGTCCTCATAGCCACAGCAGAGAACAAGAAAGCAGATCAATTCTTCAATCAAAGGTCTGAGCTCAGAAATGAGGGTCTTGACACTCTGATGCAGCCGTGGCCTTGGGATCCTCCTGTATGTCTTTGCTCCCTGACCCATGATAGGCCGCTAGCGGACCATCTGGGTCATGTCATTTTGATGGCTCCAGACTGGCCTCACAGGCTGTATGGTACACAGATCTGATGCATCTTCACAAGGGTTGCGACCTTTGGTTGAGTGCCCATCCAGACCTACTTATGCAGACCAGTCTGTGTGGAGGACCCGGGTCACTTTGCTCTTATGGCATGGCTCTTTGAGCGTGCAGCTTTAGACCACAAGGGCTGTTTTGATATGGTCCTTGGCACTCTTCTCATGTCTAAGAAGTCGACTACTGTACCTGCTTACGCTAAATCACAGAAGACTTTCTAGTACTGGTATTCCGCTCCAATTTCCGTGGTGCTCGCTGGGCTTGATCAAGGCCTTGCTGTGGTATCCCTTTGGGTCCAAGTGGCTGGGCTCTCTTGTTTTCGAGCCCAGGGTAGTCATTCATCTTTGGAGCCTAACCCTGATGTTGCCAGATTTTTGAAAGGGGCTCTTTGCATTAGATCACCGATTAAACTGCTGTTCCCTTTGTGGGACCTCAACCTGATATTGTCTAGTCTACCCAAGGATCCCTTTGAGCCCCTTCAAGATGCTTCCTTCTTGAACTTGACATCAGCAAGATGTGTTTCTGAACTCCAGGCTCTTGCAGTGAACTATTTCTCCAGATCTCGGAGATTGGGATTTCCTTGCGCACATTTCCTTCCTTCCTGCCGAAGGTGGTTTTGGGTTTTCATGTTAATCAGGAAATTAGTTTGCCTGTTTTTCAGCCTTCTGGTCCAAAGACATAGGATCGTGTTTTGAGGAAACTAAATATGTGCAGAGTGCTTCTTTGCTATTTGGAGATCACAAATGAGTTTTGTCTTTTGGACCATTTGTTTGTGCTGACCCATTGCTTCTAAGGCCATGATTTCCAGATGGATCCGTGAGTCCCTTTCATCATCTTACACTCTTTCTGGGAAACAGTATCCTGTTTGCACATTCTACTAGTATGTGTGGGCTGAAGCTAGAGCAGTCTCCCTTGAGATTTGCTGGGCAGTAACGTGGTCCTCTGTACAAGTTTAACAGCACAAAGGAATCCAACAAAAACTGCAGTATCACTAGCCAAAGCAAAAACAAAAAACAAACTGCAGACCAGATGCAGGCAATTTTTATTATACCAAATATTTTATGCTTTTGTTTTACTAGTTTTGCATCGCACACTAAATGGAGAAGGATACCATACAGACGGCTGTTTTATACCTTTTATTACGGTTTACTTTATACCTTAGCAACCATGGACCTGGTAGGAGTGTTTTCCGAAACACGGACCGTGTCAGGTCCCTTGGTTTGTTATAAGGTGGTATTTTCAACTGCATAAGATATTTGGTATAATAAACATTGCCTGCATCTGGTACATAGGAGTCTGCAGTTTGTTTTTCCTCTGTACAAGGTTGCCATGTTTTACAAAGGGGATGTGACATCGAGACAGGACTCTGACTTTGGGTCCTCAGTCTTGAGGGACATACTAGCTTTTTGGGGACTGTATTTGTACATCCCACCTTGCTAGAATGTCTCACCTATTGCACTGGAAAAAGAGATTCTGTACTTATCCTGGTGAACTCTTTTCCAGTAGGTAGGTGAGACATTGTAGACTCCTGGCCTGTCCTTCCTGCGCCTACCTTCTGTCTCAGTCTGTATCTGCAGCTGCTATTCTCATCTTCCTTCTTTGAGCAGGAGCCTGGTATCTGTGGTGGGTCCACAATGAGGAGTGTGTGGCGCAGTGGTTGGATCTACAGCCTCAGCACCCTGGGGTTGTGGGTTCAAACCCCGCGCTGCTCCTTGTGACCCTGGGCAAGTCACTTAATCCTCCATAGCCCCAGGTACGTTAGATAGATTGTGAGCCCACCGGGACAGAGAGGGAAAATGCTTGAGTACCTGATTGTAAAAACCGCTTAGATAACCTTGATAGGCGGTATATAAAATCCGAATAAACTTGAAACTTGTCTTGGTGCTTGGGGACAGAGAAAAATCCAAGGGGTTTACGAATTACATTTCTGTCCATGGCTCACTATCTGTTTTGACAATGGAGGATTAAGGAGCCCTGGCTCTCATTTGTAGGAAGCTCTTCTCGTCATCTCTGCAAATGAGGAAAAGCCTAGCCCATGGCTAACATATGTGCAGTTAAGCAACAGCATGGAACTAGGCGGGTGCACGTGACTCCGCCCATCGGCTTCACACCTCCTGCACGTGACCAGCTGTGCCCACTGAACACCTTAGAGCTGTAGTTAGGCAACAGCCTGCACGCGCTTCTGGTTCTTGCCAAATACAGTACTGTGAAAAGGCCGGCGCACGTGATGGCGTGACTCCGCCCACTCCCCCGCATCGGCGTCACACCTGCACGTGACCAGTTTTCCGACCCCCTGAGACTCCGCCTCTAGCACGCTTCCGGAAGTGGCGGGGCGTCGAGATTGGTTACGCGCCGTGCGTGCCGTCGAGCGATCTTAGCGTTGCTTAGCAGCGACACCGCAGAGCGGAAGAGGCCGGAAGCGGAGCGTTTGCACGATGGAGCCCGAGCGCAAGGTGAGAGTCGATTCGGTGGTGTTTGTTCCCCCTTCAGCTCTGCTACTACAACCACTATTTATCGCTTCTAAAGCGCTGAAAGGCGTACGCAGCGCTGTACACGTTGACATTTAGACGGTCCCTGCTCGGAAGAGCTTACAATCTCCCTTGGACAGACATGACATAGAGGATTAGGGATGCAGAACCCAAGGGGAGAGGAGTTAGGAGTCAAAACGGTCCCTGCTCGGAAGAGCTTACAATCTAACTTAGATATGACATAGAGGGTTGGGGATGCAGAACCCTTGGTGAAAGGAGTTTAGGAGTTGAAAGCTGATGCTTTTCTTCTTTGCAGTGGCCACGATTACAGGACCCACAGCCCGAGAAGGAGGAAAAGAAAGACATGGATGAGGAGCAGGAGGAAGAGGAAGATTATGTCCCCTACGTCCCTGTCCAGCAGCGCAAGGAGCAGATGGTAAAGTATCTTGTGGCTGCAGAGAAGACGCCGGTCTCTCTGTTTAGGCCCATGAAAAACATGGGGTGTCTAAGAAGAACAAGAGGGGGGCTGTGCAACCTGCTCTTCACCTGCTTTCTTAGGGGTCTTCAAGGGAGAGGAAGAGGTGGTAGATTTTAGATGGGTCCATGGAGCTGACGGGGAGTTTCTGACACATCTAATATTAATAGGAATCCCGAGAATACATAAAAGTCCTCAAAGAGAAACAGCAGGCATCATATTATGCATAGATGGAGTTAATGATATTATCAAGCCAGAGCTTTATTTAAATTAGTGTCTGATTTTACTGATGTCAGAAGTTGTACACAAGCACTGCAGGAACTTCTTCCTTCAGTGGTCCAACTCTTCATATATTTTTTTAACCCTAAACTATTTTCTACAATTGTGATAGCTATTTTGGGGTAGATCCAGCATTGGTGGAGGATTGTTGATGTCTGGAAGATATGGTATGCTCATTTTTTAACACTTTTAAAATAATAATTACATTAGATACTTTTGTTTTCTTGATGTGTGTGCATGATGGAGCCCGAGCACAAGGTACTGCTGCTCCTTTTTATCAGAGGCAGCTATATGCCTGGTTGATGACTGCTTTCATAGGGCAAAATTCCTTCTGACAGATTATTGTTACTCCCATTGTTAAGAGCTCCAAGGATCTAATAATGCTGGTTTCAAATTATACATGCATTGCTTCAATTCCATTTTTTTTAATTTTTTTTTTTAATTATGGTGGATTATCTTGAGAAGCATGATGTGTTAACATTTTTCACAATCTAGCTTTAGATCATTGTTTAGCATCCCTGCTGGATAAAATCCATTGTTTGATCAGTAAAGATATAAACGCTCTGGTTCTTCAATTCAATTTAAGTACACTTCTCCCTCCGAATCCACGGTTTCAGCATCCGTGGATTCGGTTATTCATGATATATATATTTTTTTTGATCCATTTTCATTTTTCAGGCTATTTTTAAGCCCTCTTAGACCCCCCTTAATCCTTACCTGGTGGTTTAGCGGGTTTTTGGGGTAGGAGCGATCTTCCTACGCTCCTGCCCCATACAGATCACTCGTAGGAAATGGCTGCTGTGAGCTCCCGTAGTCTCTCGAGACTACGACAGGAGCTCACGGCAGCCATTTCCTATGAGTGATCTGCACGGGGCAGGAGCGTAGGAAGATTGCTCCAGCCACGAAAACCCATTAGACCACCAGGTAAGGCTTAAGGAATGCCGGGGAAGCGGGGGGTGGGTTACAGCATGCCAGAATATTATTCATGGTTTTTTAATATTCGCAGGCCGGCTCTGCCCCTAACCCCCGTGGATACGGAGGGAGAAGTGTAGTGCTTTTGATTTGGTGGATCATAATATTCTTTTGACATGTTTAGATCTGCTGGAACTATCTGTCTAGGTCTTTGTTTAATGTATATCTTTGTTCATTGGGAAAGAGGCTGATCGATCATGGGTTTATATCTTATAGTTATGCTGTTTTATATACAGTATTGAGATTTATTATTAACCAAAAAACCCTGTTAATTCCCATTCCATCCTTACCCTCCCTAGAGGTTATACAAGTTCAAAAGGCTTTGGAAGTGGTGGAGGAGTGGACGTATGAACATAAATTGAATTCTGAAAATACCCAATTTTTTCTGGCATCAGTAAGACTAGTATCCTTGTCCATCAGTCCAATTATCCGTTGGTTTCTACCATGAAATTGTTGAGTGTGACTCTGGATAGGGATTTATCTATGCAGGCTCTGGTTAATTCTGTATTTCCAAAGGAGTGTTTTATGTGGTGGCTTTCCTCAATATAAGGCTACTTTATGAAATCAGTGTAGATTATTTACTGAAGCTCTGGTCCCCTGAGTATGTTAGAATATTGTAACTTTATTTATTTTGGCTGTCCACAGTGGCTCTTGAAAGCTGCTGTAGACGGTCCAAATACAGCTTTATGTTTGATAGCCTCCTTAAAAAATAGGATCCTATTTCTCCTTACCATCTTTAGCTCCATTGGCTTCCGGCATACAGTTTAAGTTTACTGGCTCCATCTTATACGATTGCTCATTTTGTTTTTGCAGTTCCTACCTATGTCAATTTTTTCACTTTTCCTTCTGTTAGGGCTAAGTCTAGACCGATTTCAATCCAAGGGTCACGAATGAGGTCTGAGTTCTCATCCCTGTTCTCCCAGTCTTCCTTGTTCAGTGATTTCAGACAATCTTTGAAAATTTATTTTATACATTTTTTTGCTGTACTGTATAGCTTTTGATTTTTCTGTGTTATTGATGGTCCTGTGTAATTTGTAATATTCCTAGTTTTGACCAGTTCTTGTGTGTGATCCACATTGAACTGTAAGGCTTTTGCTGAATACAAATAATTTATGTTATTCCATATGGTCTTTATCTCTTTCATTTTTCTCTGTTTCTATGTTGATGAAGCTGTCTGGGGGCTCGTCTAAGGAGTGCTTTTGTGTTTGTTTGGGTTTTTTTGCCTGTGGTTACTAGCAACTACTGAATATGTTGGTCCTGCAGCTGCAGAAGCTGTTACAGATGCGTAGGAAGGGGGTAGCAGAAGATGACCAGAAGGACAGCGGCAGTGACCAGCGACCAGATGAAGATGACATTCCCCTGGGACCCCGATCCAATGTCAGTCTCTTAGACCAGCATCAGCACCTAAAAGAGAAGGCAGAAGGTACAAAAATACTCTTGGGCTGGTAGACGGCCAGGTGAGATTTTGGGTGATCTCTCTACTGATTGCCTTTCTATTTGGATCAGTTTGGTAACCGGCCTGATCAAAATGTATTAGAAAACTTACTATTCCTTGTAGAAAGAGAGATAGTTGGACTTCTGTTCAAGGATAAAGGAAGGGAGTTCCATATACAATGCTGCCATGAAATCTAACAGCTTGAATAGAAGAAAAGCCTAACACTGTTCACTGAAATGCATCTTGCAACGAAACCAAATCCCCATACAAAGATTGAAAAACAAAACCACGTAGCTTAAACAGGCAGCTATGCAGCTTACACAACAGATTGCAGGCAAATTTTGAGATGATAATGTATTTTTGAGCATTTTTTTTTTTTTTAGGGAAATTTTTTGGATTATGGTAACAGTGTTGTCTTTGAAAATTGTAGATATTGGGGTTGATGGACCTTTGGTCTGTCCCAGTATGGCAACTCTTCTGGAGATCATCATGGGCTATCTTGGGATGATCTTTTCGGGTTTATTCATTTCCTTTAGTGTAGTACAGATTTAGTAGCAGAATTGACACTTTTAAAGGTTTTGAAACCACATGGGTCCAGTTTTCACATGTCCTTTCTTTAGAGGGTCGTCTACTAAATGTTTGTGCAAGTGATCTACCACGGGACCCTGCTGCAGATAGCACAAGTGAATATTTAGTATAATTCTACTACTCCTACTACTGTTTTTATGTTATCAAAATTCAGTGCAGGCACATTTATTGATGTTAAATCTTGACACATTTGTTATGGGTAGATGACCAAAAACCTATACTAAACCCCCTAGTTGATAGCATTACGTTACCGATAGATCAGTAGTTTGCAGTGTTGATAATTTTGGATTTCAGGTTAACTATGGAGAAACAGATTAGCAAAATTAGTCGGAAAGTTGCATCTGGTGAAACACCGTAAATCTTGCTGATCAGTGTCTGAACTTTAAAAAAATAATGCAAGTAGTAAGCGTTTTCTAAGTTTGTTTCAAAACATCTGAATGTTTTAAATTGAAATATAATCTTTCTACTTTCTCTGCCTTTCTTACTGCATATAACCCAATGCCTAAGGAGGACAAAGAGCTTAATAATGAGAATAAGCGGCATTATGGCCTTAACATGCATTAAAGGAATTAGCATGTTCAATAAATGCTACAAGCCCATTCTGTACTTATGGGCATTTAGCATGTGCTGATTCCCTTAACATATGTTAAAGTTTGCTGCGTGAAGAATTCCCCTAAACCACTATCTCTTTAATGAAAAAGTTGAAGTTTTTGGACCCCAGTTAGATTACAAAAGTTAGATCATTTCATATTCTATTGTCCATGTATCATGGCATTTTGGAAATCAATTTGGTCTCAAATTAATTGCTTATTAGAAAACCATGTAGCATTATCATATGATACAATAATGTTCGGTATTTCAATGGGAACAAAAAGTCAAATTTCATCAAGCAATAAATAGACTTTTATTGATCATGACAGGAGTCGCCATACAACATATTACCAGTAATTGGAAAAATTACAGTAGACTTAACTATACCTTCTGGTAGAATTCGTTGTGCCACATTTACAAAATGGAAAGAACAATTGCCATACAAAGAGGGAATTATAATAATTTTTAAAAGATTTGGGGGCCATTGACAAATTATTGCAATGATTAGACACCATTATCCACTGAAAGTACACTTATACATAGGGGGGAGGGTATAAAGTTATATTAAAAGTTTGATCAATAGATAAGAATATAATATTTATATGATATTTTTGATTAAAATATTTGTGGGGAGGGTATAAATTTATGTTTTTAAGATGATGTTTGAAGAAATACAAGTGATGTTTACAAAGTTTAAATGATGTAATATTGTGTTCTTGATGTAAGATGGAAAAATGAATAAAGAATTTGAAAAAAGAAAAAATTGAAGCCATATGCCTAGTATCAGTCAACAATTCCTACATGAGTGATTTTCATACTCAGAAATAGATCCCAATAAGTTTTTCTACTGCTTTACATTTCAGTGTGGGGTGAAATGTCTGTTCCTTTCCACAAATTTGGCCTTTTGTATAAAGTAAGGTGACAGCTTTGTTCTGTGCCTTATTGTAAGCAGATTTCCTCTGACCAATTCTGTTGGTTTTTCTTTTATGTACAGCTCGGAAGGAGTCTGCCAAAGAGAAGCAATTAAAGGAAGAGGAGAAAATATTGGAAAGTGTAGCCGAAGGCCGAGGTAAGCGAGCACACGGCAACAGGTTGCTGTCCTTCACTTTCTCCGTTATTGCATGTTAGAGTCGTAATAACATAATAGCAGATTTTTGGCCTGCCTAGGTCAGATATGATATTTCTGGGAATTTCTCTCTTTGGCTACGCAAAACAGAAGATGGGTGGACCGGGTCAACCAATTTTATCTTTCTCTGTCATTTGCTGGGTCGCTGCTATTTTTGTTTGACATGGGAAACCAAGCCTGCAATCTTTTCAAGAAGGCTGGGGGGTGGGTTCAACACCCCGTTCATTGTAGTAATATTCTTTAATCCTTTTATTTGGCCTTGTTGCTCAGAAGCAGCATCTGTCTTCTCTGGCTCTTATGGGCGATCTGCCTCTTACTTGGCACTGTTGCTCTCGTTTCACCGTCTGCCAATTAAAGGGTTAATGAAGTTGAAGTGGTAAAATTGCCTCTGAGTATGCCGACCTCCTCTTCCCCTTAGATGCATGTGTGGAGGATTTGCTTTCTTTAACTAGGTAATATATAGAAATAAAAGTAACTCAATGCATTTTATGAGGAGCTTTCTTTAACTAAAGTAAAGATCTATTTTCTCCCATTTTCTTTGTATTTGGTGGCATTGAGCTGTGTGGAAACTGTAATATCTCTGATCTTCCTCTTTAGCTTTAATGTCTGTGAAGGAAATGGCAAAAGGCATTACTTATGATGAGCCCATTAAAACCAGGTACGTTGTTCTCCAAGACCTCTGAATGTTCTCACCTTCTCAACCAGATGTGTAAAATACTGGTCAAAATCTGGCTAGTTCAGTTTGCATCTGCATCACCTGCCCTGTCTTCTCTTTGTTTTCCATTTGTTTTGGGGACAGTGAATATAGGGCAAATAAAATGATGATGAGTTTAGTGAGCAAACAGTAAGTTTGAGGGGCTGTCGTATTGTAAGTTTGGAAATCATGCAGTACATTCAGGGTTAATGTAGTTTATGGAAATTGAGGCTTGGTAGGGATGGATTATGTTTTGTTGTTATCTAGGATTCTGCTAGCAACTATGATTGTGTCCTGCAGTAAGTGATCAGAAACAGTGAAAATTTCCTCCCCAGTTAAAGGCTTCTGTTTAATTTTGCTGGGTTGGTGTAGCTGGAAGCCACCTCGACACATTCTGCACATGTCTGAGGCCCGGCATGATCGTGTACGAAGAAAATATCACATCCTAGTGGAAGGAGAAGGGATTCCTGCCCCCATCAAATGCTTTAAAGAGATGAAATTCCCTGCAGGTATCGATTTTCTCTTGTTATTTCTGTATCTCCCATTTCAGCGAGGGGTCCTGTGGGAGGTAGTGGTGGGCATGCTGCACTTCTGGACCATCCCTTCATGTCAGTTCTTGCTCTTCTCTCAGCTGTTTTGCGTGGCCTGAAGAAGAAAGGCATCCTGCAGCCAACCCCCATCCAGATTCAGGGCATTCCAGTTATGTGAGTCTTATGGGCACTGTCCTCCTTTCCCCGGCATTCTTTTGCTACCATTGTGTGAGAGGGTCTGAATGATCAGCAGCTTTCTCTTCTGTCTTTGCAGCTTGTCTGGCAGGGATATGATTGGCATTGCGTTCACTGGCTCTGGGAAGACTTTGGTGTTCACCCTTCCGGTTATCATGTTTTGTTTGGAGCAGGAGAAGAGGTTACCATTCACCAAGAGAGAGGGGCCCTATGGCTTGATCATTTGCCCTTCAGTGAGTATTGACAAGCACACTTAGGGTGGGGAGGATACCGATTGCTATCTGCTCTTTTCAACCAAGGCTATGTCTTACTGCTTGCAGCGGGAACTAGCTCGTCAAACACATGGAATCATGGAATATTACTGCAGACTCCTGCAGGAGGACGGCCTGCCCCAGCTGCGCTGCGCCCTCTGTATCGGAGGCATGTCTGTCAGGGAGCAAATGGAAACTATTAAACAGTAAGCACAGCTTTCCTCTTCTCTTATTCTGTCATGCCCCCTGCCCCTGTTGTAGTGAATGCAAACAGTAGGGTCTGCCTCTTTTTTCCACCCTGTCTGCAGTGGTGTTCATATGATGGTGGCAACACCAGGTCGGCTCATGGACTTACTGCAGAAGAAAATGGTGAGCCTGGACATTTGTCGCTACTTGGCACTAGATGAGGCTGATCGCATGATTGACATGGGCTTCGAGGAGGACATTCGAACCATTTTCTCTTACTTTAAGGTAGGTCTTCTCCCATCTCTTGCTTCTATAGCAGTACATCCATTTGGCCCATCTGGTTTGCCTTCCTGGATTTCTCCTCACCCAGGACAGTAGTTTTGCACTCTACTGTCATTGTTCACTTAGTGTACTTCCGTTCTCCCCATGGCTAAGCACAGGGCTCTATAATGATCTAAATGGCTATCAACATGTGTCCTCCTAGGTCCTCCGTGTAGCCAGACAGACTCCATTACTTCAGGGTCAGTGTCTATTTCTGCTAGAGGGATGCGATGGAATTAATGGAGCAGCATAGCTGGGTTATACAATCCAGCCAGCAAATGGAGACTGTGCAATCCCAGAGAGCCAGTTGTTTTCAGTCTCCAGCAGATGGTGGACATGGTAAGCCTATGCAGTTAACTTTAGTGGGGTCTGTTGTTTTGGAGGAATTTATGGTAGTGGTAGCAGACTGGTAGCAGCTCTGAGGAGAAATGGGATTTTAGTCCATCCTTACATGAGTGACATTCAGGTGACACTCAGGTGAGCAATCATTGAGCTGGGTTGTAAACTCCTCTGGTTCCATCTCAGACCCTGGAGTTCAATTTGATATTCTGCTGTGATGGGTGTTTTTGCCTGAGGCTTGAGTCTGAAGTTGCAGTCTTAAGTACATCATCTGCTTTAGATAAGCATGCAAGAGACTACTTGCAGATCCTGGGTTCCATGGTAGTCTCCCTGGAGGTGGTTCAGTGGGCCTAGGCTATTATGTGTCCTTGCTATCCAGGTGGTCTCCTCAGACCCAATCCTTGGAGACTTGGCTGCCTCTTGGGGGTGTAGTGAGACACAGCGTGAGGTGGTGGTACAGTCTCAAAATCTTTCCAGAGGCCAGACTTTGGATCCTCTCCAGAGGAAGCCCTCAAGGGCTGGGGAGCTCACTCTCACAACCAGGTGGCTCAGGGCAGATAGTTGGAGGAAGAGGCTCGGTGGTTGATCAACAGACTAGAAATGAGTAATTTGCCTAGTGATGGTGGGACAGTCAGTCCTAGCAGTGCCTTATGCAAATCGGCAGGGAGGCCCCAAAAGTTGCTTTCCTCTTCTCCCAGGCAGGATGCTTCTGGATCCAGGTGAATGATTTTGAGCTGCAGTGCCTTTGATCTGACCTTGTACGCAAGTAGGGATTTCCTGTCATTGACCTGATGGTGACATTTTCAAATGCAAAGGTTCCCCACTACTTCTGTCAAAGAAAGGATTTCAAGTTAGAAGGCACTGATATTCTAGTCCAGGTGTGTTTGTTTATGTTTATTAAAAATTTGCTATATGGCAAATTCCAAACATGGATTGGCCACGGAGGCCGTAATACAGCGATCTAATGCCGTACTGGAAGAGGACCGTTCATTTCAGCTGCTGCAGTTATCAGATCTACCTCATGGTCCAGTGGTGATGGATAACCCAACTCCATTCTGTCTTACGGTTTGTCTATTGAGAGGGTACGATTGAAGAACTGGGGCTTCTCTGGCAGAGTGATCTTGATGCTTTGGCAGTCTAGGAAAATGTCTACATCATTGGCATGTATACAGGTTTCATGTATCTTCAAGGTGTGGTGTTTGGATCTTCTGTGCTGCAATTATTGGATGTTTTGCAGGATGGCCTGGACAAAGGCCTGGCCTTATCTTCTCTGAAGGTGAAGGTGAAGGCCTTGGCTTGTTTCTGGTTTGATTAAGGGTAAACACTTTGTTTCTCATCCAGCTATGATATGTTTTCTTTGAGGAGTATGTTGATTTATCCCTTGCAGAGGCCTATGGTTCCTTCCTGGGATCTTAATTTTGTGCTGAATGCCCTGGTCTTGATGCCTTTTCAGCATTTATCAAATTGTTCTTTTGAAGGATCGTTCCTTGAAGATAGTGTTTCAGGTGGCTGTTTTTTCAGCAAGGTGAATTTCAGAGCTGAAGGATGCCTTTTTTTGTTTTTTCTATGGAATAAGTTTTCAGGCTGGCGCTCTCCTTTCTCCCGAAAGTAGCAATGAGGTTTCAAATAAATCACTTGGGGATCTGGTGGGTTCCCCAGATCAGCAGTGGTTGTATTGTCTGAATTTTCAGAGGGTGCTGTGCACTTACGGTACTTGTATAGAATGAAGATATTTCTTCAGTCAGACAAGTTGTTTTTCTTAATTGGTGGTCATCAAGGAGCAGTTAATGAAGTGGTTGCTTCAGCTTATATTAAGAGCAGGTTGGTGTCCTTACAACTGAAAGCATATTCCACTAGGGGGGGTCCAGGTGACCTCTTGGGCAAAGAGTTCTCTGGTTCTCCCTCTGGACATCAGTAAAGTGACTGCCTGGTCTTCTTAACATTCCTTTGCATGTAATTTCCAGTTGGATGTCCAGGCACATCGGGATCCAGCCCTGGGGTAGAGTTGGCAATTTTGTTTTTTCTTCAGAAGAGACTTTGCATGATTTTGCATATTTGGTTTTGGGGGCCCGAATGTTGGTCGGACTGTGGGGGTTTGGTTATGTTCTGTTGCCTTTGTGCAAAGAAAATTAAAAAAAAATATGTTTATAAAAAATAAGCCTATATAATATTTTGTACACTTTATGTAAAATTTGAAAATAAAAAATAATGGGGAAAAAAAAATAAAAAATAAGCCTATATAAAGCTGCTACCTGGAGCAACAGAGCTGGGTTCCAGTAAGGGGCCTATGGCTTTAGCACTGAGAGAGACAGGGATAGGTTGACTGTTTCTGCTTAGTGGTTCAACAACTGGCTCGCATAAGTGTTCTCCAAAGTCAGTGGTTCTCAGTCTCTATGTGCTGGTCGGAGTGCATAACCCAGCTATGCAGGTCTGGAGGGACCAAAGGAAAGTGAACTAGTAGGTAAGATTTAATTTACCCATTTACTGCTTGCCAGACACACCCAACTGCTTTCTTGATGTTAGAATCTAACTAGCAAACCACAAAAGAACAAGGAAAACAACCTCACGTAGAGCAAACCAAAACAAGAAACACTCAGTGTTTGCTTTGTGCACCTACACGGCTCTATGCATTGAGTGTTCATGCTTCCTGGTGGGTTTTGTGTTTTTTTAAGGACCTCATCACAAGTCCAGAGCTTTCTATTTCAGTGCCACAGCACCATCTACTGAACTGACTCCTTTACCCCTGAGGCAGGCCTCCCCCTGGAGACCAAAACACAGACCGCCTCGGGTCAAAATGAAAGAGGACATTATATTTATGTACCTACACTTTATTAAATATTTATTTGTAATTACAATCAATAAAGTGTATTGTTCCCAAGTCCCGTTCCCCACTTGTTTCTTGTTTTAGATTCTAACTAGCAATCTTTCATCTAGAACTAAACTTTCATAATAGCATAAAATAAAAACAACAAACACAGTCCTCTCCACTCCCTTTTCAGGGTCAACGGCAAACGCTGCTCTTCAGTGCCACCATGCCCAAGAAAATCCAGAATTTTGCAAAGAGTGCTCTGGTAAAGCCCATTACCATTAATGTGGGGCGTGCTGGTGCCGCCAGCCTGGATGTTATACAGGTGAGACACGCTAGACTTGATGGCACTTCCCAAACCCTGCCAGACACTGGAGGTGGAGAGTGTCCTGCATTTTTCCACTCTTTTGGCTTTGGTGCTTTAGCTGAGGTTTCTTTTCTTTACTCAGGCTTGGTGACATTTTTCTTTTTCATTGCTCTCACCTCAGCTTTAGAGTTGCTGAACAGAGTTCAGGCTTTGCCATTCAATCAGAAAGTTCAATTCTTAGTGAATTTGTTTTTTTCCAATAACTTAACCTTTCAGCTTTGTGTCAATTATTTTTCAAACTATAATAGAAAAACAAGTCAGCATTTTTTGATTGTTTGAAAAGGTTCTTTAAAAAAAATAAAAATCTTTATTCATTTTCAGTGCAACACACAGGTACATATAACAAGTCAAGAAAAGCACATTCAACTTACAGAAATTCAAAATCAATCATTTTACCCCACCCACCCACCCATTGATTAATCAACACTTATTTAAAATAATACAATAGTACAATCCCTCCCACCCTGGATGTGTAAGGAAAAGGTTCATTGAAGATGCTGTTTGTGATTCCTCACGAAGAGGGTCACATGTGTTTATGCCTATTTGGCTTATACTATATGTCCAGCTTAGAGTGGTCTGAGAGGGGGAGGGTAAATATTTCCGATACATCTGAGGGTAGAATTGGCCAGAGGTCATAAGAGCCCAAGCCTCAGGCCATCCTTGATGTCTTGTTACCATATAAACTGAGGTAACCCCCCCAAAAAGAAGAAAAAAGGTTGACTCAAATATAAACTGGGAGGGGGGGTTAATATTCAAGTGTAGTGCCTTGCCTTACCCTACCAGGCTCTGCACCCTGTTCTCATTCCCTACCCTGCCAGGCTCTGCACCCAGCCACCCTCCATCCCTGCCCTGTCAGGTTCTGTACCCTGTCCTCTTCCCTCCCAATGTCTTACAGGCCTCCTCCGGGCCTGCCTTAAATCCTGGTTTGGTTTGGTTTATTTATTTATATCCTGTCCTTATCCAGGGCGGGTTACAAACTTCATACAAAATTACATCTAAAAATAGTCCAATGCTGGGCCAAGACAGCAGGGATCTCTCCCACCTCCTGTCCCAACCAATTCTAAGAATTTTTATCTTCCTCCCACCTCCCCCATGTACATTTAGAATCCCTGGTGGTCCAGCAGTGAACCGCAGCAGGAGCGACGGATGCCCAGCTCTGCAATTACAAGTTACGATTTTGTCCAGTTTGTATAGTGTCTGTTATATTCTGCCTAGCGTTGGCATCTTAGAGCCTAATGAGTGGGTTCTTTTGCACAGGAAGTGGAGTATGTTAAAGAGGAAGCGAAGATGGTTTATCTCCTGGAATGTCTCCAGAAGACACCGCCACCGGTGGGTATAGTATGCAGGCAAAGAGGCAGAAAGCTACTGATGATGTGGAGAGAGGGAAGAGCTGTGTATGTTAACTGGTCAAGGGTAGGCGTGATGGGGCAGCAGCGTTGGTGCTTCCGCTCAGATACACTCCGTGCCCCTGTGTTTGATGGTAGCTTTCAGTGCTGCTTTCTGTAACAGGTGCTGATCTTCGCAGAGAAGAAGGCAGACGTGGATGCCATTCATGAATATCTTTTACTGAAAGGTGTGGAAGCTGTAGCCATCCATGGAGGGAAGGGTAAGTACAAATGCTGGAACATGCACTATGAAAGGGTTGGAATATTAGGTGAATTTTACTGCCTGAAGCACAGCTGCTCCTGTGTATTACTTGGCAACTGCACTATAAGCTTCCACTGCAGATGAAAAATTATGTCTTACTTGATCGTTTGCTTTATTTTAGTCGCAGCAGATGAATCCAGAGACTTGTTGGTTATGACCATCTACCAGAAGGTGGAGACAGAGAGCTGACTGAATTCTTAATCTAGGACAGTATGCTCCTGGATCAGTTAGTACAGTTCGTAACAAAGGAGAATAAACATTTCCTCACAGAAGAGGCATAATTCATAGATAAAAATGTGAACCACCAGAACTCTGAACAATAAACCTAAATAGAAAAATAGACTGAAATGCCTGCCAACAAAAACAGGATACTATAGTTAGAAAAGCCAAAGGGGAGGAGTTCTGGATTCATCTGCTGTGATAAAAGGAAAAAAATTATCAAGACAGACAGACATTTTTTTTTTTTTGTTCCTTGTCACAAGTGGTAGAGGAATCCAGAGCTGGCCTTCTGGGCTAATATGGAGCTACGAGGATCGTCAGATCCTGGTGATGAAGAATCCTATGAAGTACCCTGCCTATCAGGGGCCACAGAGGAAAGGCATAAAGACCTACATTGCTGGAGAAGAACATCCAACCCCTGTGACCCATACATTCTTTGTCTGCTGAAGAATCTGGGAATTTTGGCAGTGCGACGAGAAGCAATGATCCAGAATGGGGGAACCCCACCTCCAAGTGACCAGACTGAAGACAGTTTCCATTTCTCTAGGTCCAAGGCATTTCTGCTGAGGTAATCCACCTGAAGGTTTAGTTTTCTTGCAATGTGTGTTGCTGACAGCTGGAGAAGATTCTTTTCTGCCTAGTGAATGAGCAGATGCGACTGTCACCAAGGGAGCGCTTCAAGTACCTCCTTGTCTGTTTACATAAGTCACAGCTGTCACATTGTTCGACAGAACACAAACTGGCTTCTTTCTAGAATAGTCTAAAATGCTAGTAAGCCTTTGTACACTGCTCTGAGCTTGAGATGATTGGTCAGCCAAAGTGACTCTGTTCAGGTCCAGAACCCCCGAGCATTACTGTGGAAGCAATGAGCCCCCCCAAGCCCAATAAGCTCGCAACCATGACCACACTGTCCACTACAGGGACACTAAGGAACTCCCATGACGGAGATTGCCCAATTGAAGCCCCCGCATAATGCTGCATCTCGCTTGAGGAGTTCAAGAGAGTGTTTATCACGTGCAAAAGGAGAGACAATCTAAGGAAAGCTCTGGCTGCAAATCACAGCTTGTAGATAAAGGGTTGCAAGCTCAAAGGAGAGTTTCAAGGAAGATTCTAACTTCCTGTCTTGAATATCCTTCAGAGCTATGTCACCTTCCACAGGAGAGTGGTTTTCTTAGTCACCATAGCCACCAGAGAATCCACCTTTGCTAACTTAAGCTTCTCAAGCTCATCTGGGGAGATAGGATACAGGTAAGACATAACTCCAGCCACCCTTAAACTGGCATCTGGGGTACACCATTTAACTGAAATAAGTTCTTGCATAGCCTTATGAACCGGAAAAGACTTGGGGTGCTTCTTAGTGTTATCTATTTTTGGATTAGAAGGAGCTGCTGCATATTGGGAAGAAATATTCAGAACTTCTAGGGCCTTAGTAATGTAGAAAAGTAATTCTTCATTGTGGAAACCACACACACAGCTGTAGGATCATCACTAACTAGTTCCTCTTCCTCCAGAGGCTCTGGCAACATAAAAGACAGCCAGACAGCAGAAAGCCCCCCTTCTGAAGGCGAGTGAGAAGATGGAGAGAGTGGATCTGGCTCAGCCACAGTTTCCACTTGCCTCTTCTTAGACATCCTTAGAGGCCTGTATCATCAGGAACAAAACAAACTCTGGGAGCCTGCACAGACAAAGAATTTAAGGTCCGATGTGATGGAGATTAGTTCATACAGTAGCCACGTTTGCCCGCATCTGAGTTGCATCAGTGAGTGGGAGCTGGGAGGAGTGCAGCAAACATTCACTTGCATGAAAACTTGACTGTCCTTCTCACTCCAGTGCCTCCAATTCTGGAAAACATCCCAAACATTGCCCTGCACTTCCCCCAGTGCGAGCAGTGCTTTATATCCTCAGTCACCATCAATGAAGTTGAAAGAAAAAAAAATGTGAATAACCCCAACGGAGAAGGACATTTTTTAAAGCTGTACTCACTGCAGCTGTGGGAGGCAGATAAATGGGCAATTTCTCTGCAGAGGTATTATTGGAGTCCATCTCAACCCCTAATAGCTGCAAGAGCAGAATCAAAACTAAAATCTCCAGGCTTTAATGTGGCTTTTCTCTTTCTGGGTTGTTTCTTTTCTTGCTTATGAGGAAAGGGGTGGGGGAAGACCTGGCACTACAAGGTATACCCCTAGAATAAGCGGCCAACCAGCCTAGATACCCCCAAGCTGTACTGAACTAGGAATCCCTGAACATGAGTAAAGTTAAAGATGAGATCAGGAGCTTGTGAGAAACTGTCTGACCAAGGAACTTACTGATCTATATAACAGAGTTCAGTCAGTGCTCTGTAGCTCCACCTGCTGTTAGCTGGTCATAACCCACAAGTCTCTGGATTCATCTGCTGTTGATAACAAGGAACCAGTGTTGTGTTGCAGGCTCAATCTGTTTCTGTTTTCCAGACCAAGAAGAAAGAACCAAAGCCATTGAGGCATTCAGGGAAGGAAAGAAAGATGTTCTGGTTGCTACTGACGTAGCCTCCAAAGGCCTGGATTTCCCTGCCATTCAACACGTAATCAACTATGACATGCCAGAGGAGATTGAAAATTATGGTAATGAAAAATAGAGAGTTTTATGTATGTATAAGGAATTATAACAGATGCTATATGGTGTGTAAATGGGGCAAGAGTATTTGGACCAGAGCCTTCTTTTCCTGAAGGGGGAGGGAGGGTAGAGTGGAGTGCATGGAGTTGGGACATGAAGAGCTTTATTACTGTGGGTGGTACTTGGCTCTAACATGCTGCTGTCTTTCCCAGTTCACAGGATTGGCCGTACAGGGCGCTCTGGCAACACTGGCATTGCGACCACGTTCATCAACAAGGCTTGTGGTGAGACTGCTGGGTGTGGGGAGGGGGAAGGAAGGTTAGTAGTATCCTACACTTGTGTTTTCACCTATGTACCCCCAGTGTAGGCTGGAACACTGGCCATAGCTTTATGAAGTAGTGTATAGCTGCCTCATCTCAATAGCAGTCATTTTGAGGTGATTTGGGGGAAAGTTGTAGTGGATATAAGTGTGCTTTCTCAGATCTGTGATTGTGCTGTCTCATCAGATGAATCTGTGCTGATGGATTTGAAGGCCTTGTTACTGGAGGCTAGGCAGAAACTTCCTCCTGTCCTACAGGTGCTCAACAATGGCGATGAATCCATGCTGGACATTGGAGGTAAGTGTCTGATCATTCTAGTATAGCAGATTCCTGATTTCCCTCTGCACCTGCCCACCCCCCACATTGACTGGTTTGTTCCTGTTGCAGGAGAGAGGGGCTGTGCTTTCTGTGGGGGTTTGGGACATCGCATCACAGACTGTCCGAAGCTGGAAGCAATGCAAACTAAACAAGTCAGTAACATTGGACGCAAAGACTACCTGGCACACAGCTCCATGGACTTCTAACGTGACCTGCTTGGCATAGGGCCCTGGGTCTCTGTTCTTGGATAGGAGCTGACTTTGGAGTATCCACCGACGTCCATGACTACTTTTAGAAGCAATGACTTTCTGTTCCTACCAAGCTGCATTAACTCTGGGCTGCCTTTGTGCAAAGGGAACATTTCTGGCATAGGGAAGGGGTTTGGATCGATGCTTTTCAACTTAGAGAACTTAAAAGGACAAAAAACCTAATAAAAATATCAAAAGCAGAGTTTGTTTATTACAAGTATTTTCCTTCGGATAGAAATGTTTTTATTTGGCTTGGGTGTGAAATATTACAGGCACCGTTTGTGTATGCACTTGTTCCCAAAGATCAGACTCGTGTTTCGTGCCGCATGGCTGCCAGTCACACACTTGTTTCCATTAGCGCTGGACATAGAGTCAAGAGGGTGGGAATCTTTAGTAGTAGCTCAGGCAAGACTGGAGGGTCGTTTTATCTTAAATACTTAATAGAATAGTTTAATTGTCTTGTATTAGTGCACTTTGAACACACATGTAAAGTTATCCCCCCCCCCCCCCTTTTGCTAAGCCATAAGAGAGGTTTCTACTGTGGCCCCGAGTGCTACATGCTCCAATGCCCATATGAATTCTGTGAGCATTGAAGGATTTGGTAGAAACCTCTACCATGGCTTAGTAAAAGAGGCCCCTATGTTACTAATCACTGGTGTTACTGCTAATGCTCAGGGATGGCATTGCTTCTAGTGGATGTGATTGGTAGCATGGGGACCTGGGAGGGGGAGGGGGTGTTGGCTTGTCCTTACTCTGGTTGAATGGCACAGGAGGTGAGTTTAATGTGAGTCTGGGTATGCTTTCATCGTACTCCTAAATTAATTTCCTTATTGTCTGCTGGATATATGCCTTCTTCCTTCAAGCAGAAAGGTCCTGTGCAGTCCTTCTTCTTCATTAATTCCCTGAGTTTGTCCGTCAGGTCCCTTCCCTTCACCTGCTTAAAATCAGACTGAAAACCCACCTTTTTGATATAGCCTTCATTCCTTAACCGTACTCCTCTGCCCTCCAACCCAGCCAGCTGATTAACTGTATCCATGACATCTTGTTTGTCTGTCTTGCCTGTTTAGATTGTAAGCTCTTTTGAGCAGGGACTGTTTTCTTACTCTGTGACTCTGTACAGTGCTGCGTGTGTCTGGTAGCACTATAGAAATAATTAATAGTAGTAGTAGTTTCCTCAGCAGATGGTAGGTGAGTGCTGTGCAGTCCTGGAGATCCTTTTCCGGTTGCTTCTAAGCGAGTTTGTTGGCAACAACAGAAGAAAGAACAGGATTAGCAACCGAAGCCTGGGGCGTTTTTGACTTGTATAGAGCCTCAGGGGTGCATACTTCGTGAGCTCCCCCCCTTCTCCCAGATGACAGAGGTGGGATTCCTTGAGAGGATCAATCATGTTACAAAAAAACCCAGTTAATTCAGTCAAGAACAAGTTCCATTTTTTTAAACTGTTCTTAAGTAACTCGGATCCTATAAAAGCATTAAAGATTAAAGAAATAGTCCTCAAAATAAAGTACTGTCGTTTAAATAGAAAGAAAAGATAGAAGGTTTACACTTATTTTTGTTCTTCATCAGTCCCACTGTTCCCTCTCCACCACCACATCCAACATTTTTCCCTCTCATCTCTCTCTTCCCCATGCATCTGTACCTCATGCCTCTCCCACCACCATGTTTAATATTTCTTTCTCCCTCCCTATGCCCAACAATTCACTTGCTTTCTTCATTTTCCCATGTGCACCATCTCTCTTTCCTTCTCACTCAGACACCTATGCCCAACAATTCTCCCTTTCTATTCCCTCCCCACCTCAGCATCTTTTTCCCTCACTTCCTCCATTTTCCATCCTATGTCCCAAGTTCATGCTCTGCTCCCTCCCTCTTTTCTTCCATCCTTTGTCCCAAAGTTTATGCTCCCTCTCTTCCTTTTGTGTCCCAGCGCAACCCTGCTTCTCCCTTCCTATGCCAACGCAGTCCCGCCTCCTCCCTTCTATGTACCAACATGCCCCTCGTCGTACCCCCTCCATTCTGCATCCCAAATTCATGCCTCTCGCATTTACCTCCTCTGGCTCCACTGACCTGGAAGCCGCATGCACAAGCCACCGATCACGGCTTTGCGAAGACCAGCGGACCGCATGTAGAAGCCACCGCTTGTAGCTTTGCCAACAGATATGAAGCTAGGAGGAGGGAGCTGGCCAGAAAAAGTAAACGCCTGTGGGAGGCACAAATTTGGGATGCAGAATGGAGGGGGATGATGGGTGCGTTGGAACACGGAAGGGAAGAGGAGGGTTGTGTTTGGACAGGAAGGGAGGAAGAAGGAGTGCGTTGGCACAGGAAGGGAGAGGCAGTACCCTGGTTCAAAAGTACAAGTTTAACGTAAGTCAAACATTCTTAAACCAGGGACTGCCTGTACCTAGTTTTAGACCCTTCCTGAGTCAGGCGGTGGTCAAGTGGTGTGGCCCAGAGGGTTTTATTAGCTGGATTAAGAAGGGCCTTGAATTGAATGGACTATAAGTTCTACAGGGGCCAAAACACACCTTGGAATCCTTATAGATAGAAATTCCATATATAAAGGAAGAAAGGATAGTGATAGCAGTGTACTACCCTTAGGAAACAAAAAGGCAAGGAATCCAACGTGGAACAGAAGAAACAGTAGACAATCTGGAGATAGGTAGACATTCTAGAATGTTTCTGGCAACTATGCCCAACTCATTTTGCCAAACGAGGCTACTTTAGGAGCGATTAACTTGCTGGTATAATAAACAGGGATGTATTGTGTTAATATGATTGGAGCTGTTCTTTGCTGCTCAACTGGCCTTGTTGGTCGTTGCACGTGGGGCTCACAGCAAGAGTGGGAAATCCTGTGCTGTCTGAGGATGTCCAGTGAGTACTGTCTGAAGAGAAGGGACAGTCCTGTGCTTGCTGCGGAGGAGAGACCCGGAGTGTGAAGTGACCACTACTGACAGCCTGTTTTATCTTTTCTTTTAGAGGTTTTGCTTTGTGATATTAGTGATGTACTCTTTTCTGCTCTCCTATTTTTTCTTTTGGCCAATCTCCTTCTTGGGATGTTATTCTTTAGTCTCTACAGCTGAGGTATCAGGGCTATGGTGGAAGGATTTGGTTGCAAAACTCTGAGTGGAACTCTGCCTGGGAGAATCTCGTTGCTCTTTCCTAGCTGCCTATTCATTTATATGAACTTTTTCCAAGCAGTTTGTGAGAATCCTAAATGTCCTTTTCTTGGCTGTGATCTTGTTGTAGGGGAGTCCTGTTTCTAGAAAGCTTATATGCATTACATCATGGTTTTGTTAGAAGAAAGTCCAGAAGTGACGAGAGGGAAGTAGTAACAGCAGTGCTGCATTCCTGGCAGGGTCTGTAGGGAGAATGCCATGTAAGGAGGACTCCTGCCTCTTTTTAGTTATGGTTTTGGGCTTAGGAATAGGAACTGCCTTGTCTGATCTGAATCCGGACTAGGTCTCTTGTGTGTGTGTTTTCTTCATTATGAATGGGTTGAAGTGATTTTGTCCTTCAAGAAAGATCAAGTTACCATTTTGATTTTTCAGAGACGACCTTCTTTTTCTGGCTGTCTCCTCCCCTGGTATGATTTTTTTTCAGAGTTGACGTTGATATTTTTCTAGCTTCACCTTCCCAGCGTGTCTGGTTCTCTCTTGCCTGTGCTGTGTCCAGATTATCTTTGAGCTTCAGTCTGTCCCAGTTGTGAGAGCTTTGTCCTGAGCCTGGGAGCAACTCCACTGGAGCCGCGGCTGCTTGTCTTTCCCTGATGTCTCTGTAACATTTAATTAGGGTTACCATGGAAGTAAAATCCGGATGTCTCAAGCCGACCTCAACTCTGCAGCATCCATGCCATTTCATTTCACATACATCAACACACAAACATACAATTACGAAACGTAAAAGACCAAGTGTAAAATCCTTTTAGACACATCTCATTTCTACTCTAACCTCCCACCAACCATATTTCTGAATAAAAAGCCCTTCAACTGTGTATGAAAAATAATGGGTGGATCTCATTGTCTACAGTATAGGCTTGGCTACCCCTGTATTAAAGAGGAGAAATGGAGTGGGACTAGAGGACAAGGCTTGCAACTTGGCAAAAATAACTGAAAAAGTGGTATATGAACAATTGTGGAAGTGTGTTCAATCCCAGCACCACTCCTTGTGACCCTGGGCAAGTCCATTGCCCCAGCAGCACAGACAGGGAAAATACTTAGAGTACTTGATAGTTTTATGTTATTTTAACAGCTGGGACCTGTTACACAGAAACAGTAGGCTATCGAGAACTGAATAAACATATTTGGGTCTAGGCTGGTCAAGTTCAAGCTTGTCATGTTAACCACAATGCTCACTTTCTTGTTTAACTATGTTGATACCATCATAATTGGACATTTAGGTCAACTCTGCTTCCTTTAGCTTTTTGTGACAGGTACAGCGCCACTGTAGTTTTAGGGTTCCTAATGGATTAGAATGTTACTCCTAGGTTTTTTCCAGGTAGATATGGAGTCCCTCGAGGCTCGGTCCTCTACTCTCTTCCTTGAAACGTTTAGCTAAAATGGTGGAGAGAGTTGATCTTGCAGATGATAAACAAATTAACAAACTTCCCATGGGAACTAACAATAGTGCCACTTCTTATGTTAAATATTCAATTCATGACCAAATAACTACTTTGCCAATAGAAATAAATAATCATAAAGTGCTCAGTGCCACTACCAGGTCATTGCTAATGCAGTTCAGACCATGATAGTTTTGGAACCATCATTGCACTTTATTGTTCCCTGCGTTCCATAAAGCAGAGTGTGCAATGGCTTGGATGTTACTCCAAAAAATCGCTGGTATTCCAATTACCTATATACTTATTTTAAAGTGCTGTCATAGTAACATAGTAAAATAGAATATGATGGCAGATAAAGACCCGAATGGTCCATCCAGTCTGCCCAACCTGATTCAATTTAAATTTTTTCTTCTTAGCTATTTCTGGGCAAGAATCCAAAGCTCTACCCGGTACTGTGCTTGGGTTCCAACTGCCGAAATCTCTTTAAGACTTACTCCAGCCCATCTACACCCTCCCAGCCATTGAAGCCCTCCCCAGCCCATCCTCCACCAAACGGCCATACACAGACACAGACCGTGCAAGTCTGCCCAGTACTGGCGTAGTTCAATATTTAATATTATTTTCTGATTCTAAATCTGTGTTCATCCCACGCTTCTTTGAACTCAGTCACAGTTTTACTCTCCACCACCTCTCTCGGGAGCGCATTCCAGGCATCCACCACCCTCTCCGTAAAGTAGAATTTCCTAACATTGCCCCTGAATCTACCACCCCTTAACCTCAAATTATGTCCTCTGGTTTTACCATTTTCCTTTCTCTGAAAAAGATTTTGTTCTACGTTAATACCCTTCAAGTATTTGAACGTCTGAATCATTTCTCCCCTGTCTCTCCTTTCCTCTAGGGTATACATATTCAGGGCTTCCAGTCTCTCCTCATACGTCTTCTGGCGCAAGCCTCCTATCATTTTTGTCGCCCTCCTCTGAACCGCCTCAAGTCTTCTTACGTCCTTCGCCAGATACAGTCTCTAAAACTGAATACAATACTCCAAGTGGGGCCTCACCAATGACCTGTACAGGGGCATCAACACCTTCTTCCTTCTACTGACTACGCCTCTCTTTATACAGCCCAGCATCCTTCTGGCAGCAGCCACTGCCTTGTCACACTGTTTTTTCGCCTTTAGATCTTCGGACACTATCACCCCAAGGTCCCTCTCCCCGTCCGTGCATATCAGCTTCTCTCCTCCCAGCATATACGGTTCCTTCCTATTATTAATCCCCACATGTTTAGAACTGTACTTACCATATTTTTTTGCTCTATAAGATGCATCCCAGATTTAGAGAAGGAAAACCAGAAGAAAACCCCATTCTGAACTAAATTGTATACTAATATATACCCAACACCTTTAAATTCCGTCCCAGCCCCCCCCATCAATCATTTTTACATACCCTCAGTACCTTTAAATTCCGTCCCAGCCCCCCAATCAATCATCACTTTTATGTACCCTCCCAGCACATTTAAATTTGACCCAGCACCCCCCCCCCAAATCAATCATCATTTTTACATACCCCCCAGCACTGTTAAATTCTGTCCCATCCCCTCCTCCCCCCCCCCCCCCGCCGGCAGTACCTTTAAATGTTGGAGGTCGGTGGACGGCTGCTTGCTGCTTGTCGGGGCCAGCAGCGCACAAGCGCGCTTCTGCATGGGTGGGCACCACTTCTGAATGGCTGCCTCTATCTAGAAAGCAACCCGAAAGTATCTAGTTGATCGTTTAAAGAAATATAAACCAACTGGTCCTTTGTATTCTCTCAACAAAGGTCTGCTTCATTTTCCATAGACATCAGGATTGAAAAGACACAAGTGGGTGACATCATCCTGCATTCCAGGACACTACTGCTGCCCAAAAGTTCAGAGCTTAATGTAAAGTTTAGGGGCATGCAGTGGCCTCCTTTTCCCTCCCTAATGTTCTTTCCATCTATGGTTCTCCTCTGCACTTTAAAGCATTGAATTGTAGTTCTGTCCCTTTTTACCTTGTGCATTGATTAGTCTGTAAGTCTGTTGGTTTAACCCATTATTTTAAATGGTATGTCTAAATATATGCTTATATTTTTTAAAACTAAATAAGCGATTTATCAAACTGAAATAAACTTGAAACTTTCTTCCATCCTGTGTTTGTTCTTTGCCTTTCTTTGGTGACATATCCTTAAAGTTATTATGTTTGGCAATTTGGAAACTGCCCAGGATAAGGTGGTGTGTATACATTTTTAAAATAAATAGAGAAATACCGTAAATAAGGTTGGGTTTTAGATTTTGCCCAAAGTACAACAGAAAGATCCAGAATATTGACATGCATTTCAAATGCTTCATGCCTGGGTCCTAAGCATGATTGGAAGAACTCAAAGGGTTCAAAGAAAGTCTTTGCATTAGAGTGGACACCCCAGAAGCAGTAGGTAATAGAAAAAGTGATTTTTAAAAGTTAGACGAATGGTCTAAGTTAATGTGAGGAAGTGCAAAGTTTTTCATTGAATTACTAGGGGTACAAATTGAAAGGAGCTGTAGGTGACAGGGAGTGAGAGGCTGATATCACCGACCAGGAGACAATGGCTGAGGATCTGCTAGGCTGCAGAAGAAATAAGGTGTTACTGCCTTTATGGTATAGTAAGGGGGGCACTGGCATCTCTCTGCCCCCCCCCCTTCCCTACATCCTGTACCTCTTTAAAATCACCATTGCAAGCAGGTAACTTTTGGAAATTCTTCACTTAATTGTGATCTTATGTAGCTTTGCCGTAACCATTCTGTTTGCCTTCTCTCTTCTCTATTTTCCTGTCTTATGTATGGACTGCAAGCATAGATGCCAGCTCTGTGGGTGCTTGAGCACCCCCAATATTGAGGAAGCTCCTTCACTGTGTCCAGCAAGGGACAATTTGTTTTGAGTTTAGCACCCCCAATAATTTTGAAAAGTTGTCAGCTCTTGGCCTGGGACAGAACACAGAATATGGGACACCTTCCTGACGCTTCTGTGAGGTTTTGGTATTGGAGGATCCTAGGAGAACCTTGATTTCTGTACGATTCCCCCCCCCCCTCCCCCTGAGATAAAACATCACAAAACCACAGCAATCCTGGAAAAAAGCATTATTTATTTGCCCATCCTCCCAAAGAAGCTCCTAATGGGTTACAAATCACAAGCATTTTTCTCTGTCTGTCCCAGTGTGCTTCCAATGTAATGTACCTGGAGCAATGGGGGGATTAAGTGACTTGTCCAGGGTCACAAGAAGCAGAGTGCGGTTTGAACCCACAACCACAGGGTGCTGAGGTTGTAGCTCTAGCCACTAGTGGACATTAATGAAAAATATGAGATTGATTTCCAAATGTCATTTATCCATGTCAAGTTTACTAAAATTTTGATAACTTCTAAGCGTTTTACATAAAAAAAATAAGGGAAACAATCCCATATATGAGGTTTTTGAAAAGTGCCTCCCCTGCCCCAAGGCAAAAGTATAGACTGATGGTGTTTTTAAGTTTGTACTCTGGCTTTCCTGTGACTGCAGCCAGCCCTGAGGAGGGGAGGGGGGGGGGGGTCTTTTTTTGTTGTTTTAAAACTGATGCTTTGCAAGGGCGAGCAGACATGCTGAAAGCTCCGGACAGATGTCTGAGTCAGTAGTGCCTGGGAGAGACTTCCCTTCCTGGATAAGGGAGGGGTGAAGGGGACGCCTGTTAACAGCCCAGGAGGCAGGCATAAGGAGCCAGACTGGGTGGATGAAAAATAATACTTTCCTTCTCTGAACTGAAGATGTTCCATTAAGTGTCAGCAGCTCCTGAGAATGAGTGAAATGGGGCTCTCTGGAAAGCTTTCCCAGAAATGTTATAATGGCTCCGCCAGAGTTGCTTTACCCATATCACCCCTCTCCCTATCCATGGCCTCATACAATCCAAACGCCTCTTACTGACTTATAAATGCAGAGCCTCAGTATCTCGCCTCTCTTATATCTCCCTATATTACACTCTGGGAAACTTCGTTCATCAGGTAAGTCTTTCTTAACAGGACCCTTCTCCACAAATGTCAACTCCAGACACCAATCTTTCTTGCTGTGCTCAATGCCTGGGGCAGACTCCCTGTATCACTGCATCAGGCCCTTCCGATCCCCCTGACAACTCTCACCACCCTAAAACAACATCCTGGTGGACTGAGGACTGAGGGGATCAGGTCAGATCTCCACACACACATACAGCTTAAGGACCTTCCACACCCCTGCCCCAAGTACCTTTTGTGGAAAATCAGGCAGGAGGGATGCCCACTCCCTCTTACCTGAAGGACGGCCTCTTTAAAATGGCAGCTCTACCACTACATTGTCTGGTGCATATGAGAGTGCCTGGGAATACATGGAGTGTGGCTGGGGTACACTGAAGTGCCTGAGTGCACATGGGGAGTACCTGGGTGCACATGAGGGGTGACTGGAGATCACTGAAGTGCTGGGGCACACATGGGTGTAGCCTGGGGAACCCCGAAGTGCCTGGGTGTACATGGGGGTCACCTGGGGTACATTGAGTGCCTGGGTGCACATAGGGGTGCCTTGGGATCACTGAAGTGCCTGGGTGCACATGGGGAGTACCTGGGGGTCACTGAAGTGCCTGGGTGCACATGGGGGTCACCTGGGTACACTGAAGTGCCTGGGTGCACATAGGAGGGGGGGCTGGGTGAACATGCCTGCCTGTGGCTGTGCTAGAACTTTGCTGGTCTCCCCTTGATACATTAGTGGCTGGGAATGCTTGTGTGCTGCCCCTCCCAGGCCTGCATTCACTGGAGCAGGCTGGTGTCCTTTTACACTCCTTATATAGCAGTGAGATGGAGAGCTCTGGTGCAGGCAGAGGCTGCTTGCAAACCGCAGGCGTTGGCTGACGGAAGAGCTGATGCCGCTTCCCCTGGAATTCGGATCCAGCTGTGCTTTCTGCAGAAGGGCTTGAATTGTTTGCAGGGGGGAGCTCAGCTAGGTGAGATGGTTGTCCAGTGCCATATTTGCCAGTGGTGTGGCTGGCAGCATGGCAAGTTGTAAATGTCTGCTGCCCATCATTGTTGCTCTCCATCGGCTGTGTAATTGCATGCATTGTGTAAAGCAAATGCCAGAGGTCTCGTTTAGCCGTGAAGGAGCAAAAGAGGGCTTCTGTCTGACTTCCTGTGCCTTCATTCTCTCTTCTTGCTCAGGTGATGAGTGTGTTCAAGGTGACTCTTGAGGGGCCTGCTCCCTGGGGCTTCCGACTGCAGGGAGGCAAAGACTTCAGCATGCCCCTGTCCATCTCCCGGGTAAGTGTCTGGGTGCAGTAAGTGGCCCCAGGGTCTGTCAAAGAGCAATCGGTCCAGCCAGCCAATCAGGGTTCTCCTCTCCTTACCTTTTGAGGATAAAATGTATCCGTTTTGGACTTGGTAGCACTTAAAACCAAGTAGAAGTATCTCTTTGTTCTCTGTTATCATTCCCTAGAGAATGACAGGAGGGGAGGGTCTGGATGTGGGAGAGAGTAAATCTTCTTTCTGCTCCAGTCTCACCCCTCCCCTCCCCTCCTGTTTAAATACTTTGGGGTAATTTTTATAAGGGTTTTTTCACATGTAGCTTTCCTCTGCAGATATCAAAGCGGGAAGAGCAAGCAGCAGCTTTAAATACTCTCTTTCACAAAGAAAAGGGCTTGAATGACTAAATCTGGGCGCATACGTATGTGTACCAAAATCGACTGCACGCATAGGTAGATATGTTGGAATAATGGTTCTGGAGTTGCACACCTCCTCCCTAAGTACATATGGGGAGTGTGTGGTGCACCCTGAGGTTGTGGGTTCAAATCCCAAACTGCTGCTTGTGACCCTAGGCAAGTCATTTCATCCCCCATTATTCCAGGCACATTAGATAGATTGTGAGCCCACAAAGACAGATAGGGAAAAATGATTGAGTACTTGAATATAAATAAAATATGCATCACTGTCCTGGGAAAGAGTAAAGATCCATCAAGCCCAGCCATGGTCAACCCAGGTCACAAGTACCTAGCAAGATCCCAAAGACTAAAACAGATTCCTAGGAATAAGCAGATACATTTCCCAAGCCCATTTTAATAATGACTTATGGATTTTTCTTTTAGGAAAGTTTCCAAACCTTTTTTAAAACACTGCTAAGCTAATTGCTTTTACCGCATTCTCTGGCAATGAATTCTAGAGTTTAATTACATGTGTGAAGAAATATTTCCTCTGGTTTATTTTAAATCTACTACTTAGTAGCTTCATCGCATGCCCCCTAGAAAGAGTAAACAATGCACTCAGTGTTTTATACACCTCTATTATATCTCCCCTTAGTCATCTCTTTTTTGCCTTTACTCATAAGGAAGTTATTCCACATAACTGGTTCATACCAATGGTCCATCTAGCCCAGCAGCCCATCTTCACAGTGGCCAATCCAGGTCACTATTACCTGACAAAAGCCCAAAGAGTAGCAACATTCTATGTAACCAATCCAGGGCAAGCAGTAGCTTCCCCCATGCCTTTTTCAGAAACAGACTATGGACTTTTCCTCCAGGAAATTGTGCAAACCTTTCTTAAAAGCAGCTACGCTATCCGCTCTTACCACAACCTCCGACAGCGTGTTCCAGAGCTTAACTATTCTCTGAGTGAAAAAAAAAAATTTCCTCCTATTGGGTTTTAAAAGTATTCACCTGTAACTTCATTGAGTGTCCCCTAGTCTTTGTAATTTTTGATGGAGTGTAAAATCGATCCACTTGTACCCGTTCTACTTCAATCATATCTCCACTCGGCCATCTCTTTTCCAAGCTGAAGAGCCCTAACTTTTTTAGTCTTTCCTTATACGAGAGGAGTTCCATTCCCTTTATCATCTTGGTCGCTCTTCTTTGAACCTTTTCTAGTTCTTGAGATAAAGTGACCCTTGATCATCTTCATCACCCTTCTTGGTACCTTTTTTTAATTCTGCCATCTCTTTTTTGAGATGTGGTGATACACTGTGGAATAATACAAAGGCATTTTAATTAAGGCTGTACTGAATTTTCAAATTTGATTTATTTTGGCCCTGAATAGTGCCTCAAATATATTATTCATATTTAGCCAAAGAGTGATTTAAATTCAAATACAAATAATCCAGCTTAATGCCTGTTATTCGTATTTGGCCAAATACTAAAATGTGCTATTTGGTACAGTTCTAATTAACATTTTCAGCTACCCGTATGTTCCCCATTCCTTCCCTAATAATTGCTAACACTCTACTCTATTTGCTTTCTTAGCTGTCACTGCACTCTGAGCAGAGGGTTTTGACCTACTGTATCATCAACAATGACATTGAAATCCTTTTTCTGTGACTCCTAATGCAGAATCCATCAGGTAGATATAGTTCGGGTTCCTCTTTTCCACATGTATCACTTTGCATTTGCTCACATTAAACGTTATCTGCCATTTTGACACCCAGTCTCACAATCCATAGAAACATGATGGCAGATAAAGATCAAATGGTCCTTCCAGTCTGCCCAACCAGAGTAACCATTATCTCTTCCTCTCTCTAAGAGATCCCAAGTGCCTATCCTAGGCTTTCTTGTATTCAGACAGTCTCTGTCTCCATACGGTTCCTCAAAGGAGGCTGTTGAACAAACTTGAAGGGCTGAAGTTAGGACCCAAAGTGGTGAACAGGGTTAGAAACTGGCTGTCCGACAGATGCCAGAGGGGGGTGGTTAATGGAAGTCGCTCGAAGGAAGGAAAGGTGAGTAGTGGAGTCCCTCAGGGTTCGGTGCTGGGGCCAATCCTGTTCAATATGTTTGTGAGTGACATTGCTGAAGGGTTAGAAGGAAAAGTGTGCCTTTTTGCAGATGATACCAAGATTTGTAACAGAGTAGACACCGAAGAGGGAGTGGAAAATATGAAAAAGGATCTGCAAAAGTTAGAGGAATGGTCTAATGCCTGGCAACTAAAATTCAATGCAAAGAAATGTAGAGTAATGCATTTGGGGATTAATAATAGGAAGGAACCGTATATGCTGGGAGGAGAGAAGCTGATATGCAAGGACAGGGAGAGGGACCTTGGGGTGATAGTGTCCGAAGATCTAAAGGCAAAAACACAGTGTGACAAGGCAGTGGCTGCTGCCAGCTGTATAAAGAGAGGCGTAGTCAGTAGAAGGAAGAAGGTGTTGATGCCCCTGTACAGGTCATTGGTAAGGCCCCATTTGGAGTATTGTGTTCAGTTTTGGAGACCGTATCTGGCGAAAGACGTAGGAAGACTTGAAGCGGTTCAGAGGAGGGCGACGAAAATGATAGGAGGCTTGTGCCAGAAGATGTATGAGGAGAGACTGGAAGCCCTGAATGTTTACCCTAGAGGAAAGGAGGGACAGGGGAGATATGATTCAGACGTTCAAATATTTGAAGGGTATTAACGTAGAACAAAATCTTTTCCAGAGAAAGGAGAATGGTAAAACCAGAGGACATAATTTGAGGTTGAGGGGTGGTAGATTCAGGGGCAATGTTAGGAAATTCTACTTTACGGAGAGGGTGGTGGATGCCTGGAATGCGCTCCCGAGAGAGGTGGTGGAGAGTAAAACTGTGACTGAGTTCAAAGAAGCGTGGGATGAACACAGAAGATTTAGAATCAGAAAATAATAGTAAATATTGAACTAAGGCCAGTACTGGGCAGACTTGTATGGTCTGTGTCTGTGTATGGCCATTTGGGGGAGGATGGGCTTAGATGGGTTTAGATAGGATGGAGTAGGTTTTAATGGAGATTTCGGCAGTTGGAACCCAAGCACAGTACCGGGTAGAGCTTTGGATTCTTGCCCAGAAATAGCTAAGAAGAAAAAATTTAAAAATTTAAATTGAATCAGGTTGGACCATTTGGCTCTTTATCTGCCGTCATCTACTATGTTACTATTTATGTTACTCTTCCGGAAGACTGTTCCATGAATCTACCACCCTTTCTGTAAAAAAGTATTTCCTTACATTACTCCTGAGCCTATCATTTCATAACTTCATCCTATGCCCTCTCAGTCCACAGCTTCCTTTCAAATGAAAGAGACTTGCCTCATGCGTATTTAGGACACAGACGTATTTAAAGTCTCCATCATATCTCCCGCCTTTCCTCCAAAACTATACATATTGAGATCTTTAAGTCTGTCCTCATATGCCTTTTGACAAAGACCATTAACCATTTTAGTAGCTTTCCTCTGGACTAACTTCATCCTGTTTATATCTTTTAAAGGTGGTCTCCAGAATTGTTTTTTTTCAATAAGAATAAGTATATCCTCACTACCATTTAACGTTTAGATTGTCTCTACATTTAATGTGGTAGGATTTTCTCTAAGTTGGGTCTCCAGAATTGTACACAATATTCTAAATGAGGTCTCACCAGAGTCTTATACAGGAGCATCAATACCTCCTTTTTCCTACAGACCATACCTCTCCCTATGCACCCTCGCATCCTTCTAGCTTTCACCATCACTTTTTCAACCTTTTGGCCACCTTAAGATCATCACATACAATCACACACATAAGTTCGTGCACATAAGTTCACATAAGTGCACATAAGTCCTTTACCCCCTAAACTGTACCGTTCCCTTGGGTTTTTGTAGCCCAAATGCATGACCTTGCATTTCTTAGCATTAAATTTTAGCTGCCAAATTTCAGACCATTCTTCATTCGCCAGGTCTTTCTTTATGTTATTCACACCATCCGGGATGTCTACTCTATTGCAGATTTTGGTATCATCCGCAAAGAGGCAAATCTTACCCGACAACCCTTCAGCAATATTGTTTATTAAAATGTTAAAAAGAACAGGCCCAAGAATCCTCTTGTTATTTTACAATGTTGAATAACTTTGTGCCATCAATCATTAATTGAATCACCTCACTCGTTATTCTCATTTCCAAATATGTTATAAAGCAGCTGTTCCAACACAGACCCCCAGGGAACCCTACTAAATCCTCATCTCCATTGAGAAAACTGACTATTTAATTCTGTTTTCTCTTTCTTATCAAGTTCTTAATCCACAATAGGACATTACCTCCTATACCCTGACCTTTTTTTTTTTTTTAAGTATTTAGAGGATTTTATTGAAATCCCAGAATATAACTTATTTCCCGCAAGTCCAAACCAATTTAGAATACATTACTTGTCCACCCTGAATTTCATCTGTCATTTGGATGTCCAGACCTGCAGCCTCCCAAGGTCCTCCTGTGTCTTTTTCACAGTCTTTATGCATTTTAACAGCAAATTCAATCACTCCCCGTACAGATCCTAGTGGCACTCCACTAGTTACCTTCCTCTATTTAACCCTCCTCTCCAATTTTTATCTTTTAAAAAAATATTTAATCATATTTATCTCTTTTTATCTTTTAGCTAGTTTCCAGCTCACAACAGAACATTACCTCCTGTGCCCCGGCTTTTTCATTTCCTCAGGACTCTCATGAGGGATCTGTTAAATACATCATTAATTGTTCTACATTTATCCATGCCCGTTCCACATCCTGATGCTCTCTCAGTACAGGAAACATGATTCTGCTCCTCCTTGACAGCCACTCGATTATCTGTTTGTCTTTGACAGTTTTAGTGGGTAGTCAATCTCTGAAAGTATTTAAAGAATTCCAGATTTGCTTTATTTGATGAAGATTTCCACAGCAAACCAGAGATCCTGGGTTGGGAACTCTTCTATACGAACTTTTTAGATGTTTGGATGCATCTGTGATTAGGGCGTTTCGAGTTTGAGGAATCTGAAAAGGGAGCCAGTGATCTGAGAATATAAGGCCCATTGGATTTGTCTCATACTGAGATATGCCAGGGGAACCACATGGCCCAAGAGCATCGCTATGTTCTGTTTCTTCCGCAATGATTACTGAGCAGAGCTCCTCCAATTCCAATTATAATGAAATAAAATAATGAGGTGCAATTTTAGCTACTTCAAACCCATTAGGGTTGCCAAGTGGCCAGTATTCAGCCAACCTAGTTGGTTTTTGAAAGGCCAGGCTGGCAACCAGCAGACCTTAGAAAGATGGTTTTCTATCTTTCAGCTGCTCTCTGACACAAGTCTGTCTTGCCAACATCCAGTCCAACTCGTCAACTCAGCCAGTAGACACTCCCTCCTCCCCAGCCGTGGTCTGCATCTTACTTTTCTTTTAAATTACTCGAGTCACTGCTTCCAATTTCCTTCCTCTCCGGACTCTGACAATGATTGACGCTAAAGGCTGCCTCTGTAACCTGCCTGTTGATGTAACTTCCTGTTTCCAACTAGGCAGATGAAGCAGCTGAGACCTTTAACATCAATCATTGCCAGAGTCCAGAGCAGCCACACAGCTTGACAGCCACTGGGTACCACAGATGCCAAACCAAAGGCAACTCTCACCAACTGAGGGGGAATAGTGTACACAAATTTTAAGAAATGTTTAATGCTGCAAGTGCCAGCCCTTTGGGGTGTTGTTGAGAAGGTTGGTGGCGAGAGGCAACAGTGCACAGTACAGAAGAAGAACTGAGGGAAGGGCTTGGTAGCCTGACCTGTGTGCTCCCCCTCTCCTATTAGGAGATTTATTTATGCATGAAGATGTGCCCTTTCTTTGGGGAGGGGAGTGGAGACGAGAGAAAGACTGAGGGGAGGGAAAGAACTGATGGACTCAAGGGGAGCATAGAGAGAGAGAGATAACCAGATTTGGGCAGGGATGTCAGGGGAGAGATGGAGAGAATGTTAGCCTGGCTCTGGGGTGGTTTGGGGGAGGAAGAAAAGCAAGAGGAGGAGCCTAAGGACCAGACAATGCTGGAACAGTGTGTGAGAGTGGGGCATAGAAAGGGTAAAACAGTAAATGTAGGAAGGGACGTGGGTAGGGCAAGGGAGATGTTGGTGAAAGATCTGCTAATATGTTGGCAGCCTTAGTGCCCATTGTGTCTGTGTCTTCTTCATGTGCTCCTGACCAGCCAGCAAAGCACAACCAGGTATTTTTTGAATTTGGTGCTGGCGGTGGAGTTTTCTTATTAAAAATCTGAGATACTTCCTGTGGATGTAAACTTCTTATCCAGGGATTATAGCCAGCTTTCTTTTTCCATTAAAAATACTTACTGTACCTAATAGCTTTGATAGCCACTGGGCTTGTGGGCAGTGTATGAAAAATAAAAGAAAGAAAGGGATGATGCTGATCATGTGTAATAGGCAACCAGCTGTCGTTTGCTCTTGCAGCTGAAGTGATGAGGAATTTCTTGACTTAACTTGAAGGTTTCTTCTCATGTCTTGCAAGATGGGGGAAGAGGAGAAGGAAGCCCCCTCTCCAGTGGAAGATTAGCATAAGTTTTATAAAGCAGAAATCTGTAGGATACTCTGTACCAGACAGTTGGAGTTTCAGGATATCTACTAGGAACAGAGTAGATGACGGCAGATAAAGACCCGAATGGTCCATCCAGTCTGCCCAACCTGATTCAATTTTTTTTAAAAAATTTATTCTTCTTAGCTATTTCTGGGCAAGAATCCAAAGCTCTGCCCAGTACTATGTTTAGGCTCCATCCACTGAAGTCAAAGCTCACTCCAGCCCATCCTCAACCAAACAGCCATATACAGACACAGACTGTGCAAGACTGCCAGTACCAGCTTTAGTTCTTCAATATTTACCATTATTTTCTGATTTGAGATCCTCTGTGTTCATCCCACACTTTTTTGAACTCTGCCATCATTTTCGTCTCCATACCTCCCTCGGGAGCGCATTCCAGGCATCCACCATCCTCTCCGTAAAGAAGAATTTCCTTACATTGCTCTTGAGTCTCCCACCCCTCAACCTCAAATTATGTCCTCTGGATTTATCATTTTCCTTTCTATAGTGCTACCAGACACATGCAGCGCTGTACCTTAAACACTCAAGAGACGGTTCCTGCTCAAAAGAGCTTACAATCTCATTAAGACAGATACACAGGACAAGGGTGAATCTATCTCAATGATATGTATGCCCATCATGTCCATTACATGCAAACCTCTCTCATGCATATTCATTAGGGATATCCTGAAACCCTTACTGACTAGTGGTTCTCAAGACAGGTTTGAGGTCTGGTCACAATCACTCCATACACAGTCCTAATTGGGTTCTTGAAAAGGCCAGAGTACACCCAGAACAGGGTCTGAAACAGCTTCTGTATAGGGAGAGGCTTAACAATAAGGACATGTCAGTTTGGAAAACAGGTGGCGGGGCTGGGGGAGGATAGAGGTGTATACAATTAGGAAGGAAAGACTGAACCTCTGCTTCACATGGTACAAAGTTACCCTGAGGATCTTGCTGTTACAGGTAAAGTGGCTCAGAGGAATGAAAAGAGACTGAGGAAAAGTGATATCAGTCTCTGACTGATGTAGTAATTTGGGTTCAAAGTCTCCCTAAACCAGGACGGGAGACAGCTGCTACTTCCTGCTGTCAGAGGGGATGCCAGGATGGCCACTTCTTATCTGAGTGTGGGGAAGGGGGTGCCATTTAAAATAGACTGTTAAGTTGAAGCCAAGAGTGCTGACAAAACCAGCTTCTGTGGCTCTGTGTCCTCTTCCTAAATCCTGTAGGAATGTGGACTTTCAGGTCTGGAGTTTTACTTACGCTGTCAGGGAGGGGCTCTAGTTCCTGGCTCTGGGCTTCATAGGACTGATAAGCGTCGCAGTGAAATAAAATAGATCTTCCTTTTCTCTTGCACAGGAATTTTATCTATTAATAAGTCTTAAGAGCTCCTTGTGTTGGTGGTTGGGGAAGGGATAAAAGGTCTTCACTGTGCCCCATATGGGTCTGATGGCTGCCTGCACTGCCATAAAAGATGGAAGATCTCTACTGTTGCGAGAGCCCAGAGGAAGGACGGGAGCATCTGTTTGTCATGAAGTGAGAGCGGAGGCAGCATTTGTTTTAGGTAAAGGCTCTTTCTCAGTGTGGTTCTTCTTTCACCTATTTGCTGAATCTCATCCAATGAATCGCAGGACATTTTCCTTCCTATATTCCACATAACCTGGATTATGTTTAAGAGATTAGATGTTCCCAGGAAACACATATGGTGGAGATAATAATGATTTCCGATATTAGAAATCACCAATTCGTGAAATTAAAACATTTGTTAAAGATTTCCAAAATATCTTTCCGCACTAAAAACTGCTTCTGCAGTTTTGTAAAAGGAGTGGGGGTGGGGGTAAAGGTCTTTAAGGTACAGAGAAAGACACGTGGGGGCAAATTTCTCCCCATCCCCGCAAGAACTAATTTTTCTGTCCCTGCCCCATTCCTACAAGCTCCGTCCTTAGCTGCACAAGCCTCAAACATTTTAATATTATAAGTGTTCGAGACTTGTGCGGTTAAGGCAGAGCTTACAGGAATGGGACAGGGATAAGGTTAGCAACAAAATCTGCGGGGACGGGACAGGGAAAAATTTGTCCCCGTGTTATTCTCTACGTATATATTTCAATGTCAAAAATTTCAAGGTCATGAACCTTGGCGGCAAAAATCCATGCAGGACTTACACCCTAAATGGTGAGATCCTAGCAAGGACTGTAGCAGAACGTGACTTGGGGGTGATCATTAGCGAAGACATGAAGACTGCCAATCAAGTGGAGAAAGCTTCATCCAGGGCTAGACAAATCATGGGCTGTATCCGTAGAAGTTTCGTCAGCCGTAAGCCCGAGGTCATAATGCCGTTGTACAGATCCATGGTGAGACCCCCATCTGGAATACTGTGTACAATTCTGGAGGCCGCATTATCAAAAAGATGTGCGGAGAGTTGAGTCGGTTCAGCGAATGGCCACCAGGATGGTCTCAGGACTCAAGGATCTCCCGTATGAGGAACGACTGAGAACGCAGAGAGAGGGGAGACATGATCTAGACGTTCAAATATGTCACAGGCTGTATCGAGGTGCAAGAGGATCTCTTTTTCCTTAAAGGACCCACAGCAACAAGAGGGCATCCGTTGAAAATCAGGGGTGGGAAATTTCATGGCGACACCAGAAAATATTTCTTCACGAATACAGGATGTCCGGGACGGTACTTGGAGAGACCTCTCAGGAAAGAGACTTGGGAGTTCTGATCGACAAGTCGATGAAGCTGTCTGCACAATGTGCGGCGGCAGCAAAAAAGGGTAAACAGAATGGTAGGAATGATAAAGAAGGGGATCACGAACAGATCAGAGAAGGTTATCATGCCGCTATACTGTGACATGGTGCGCCCTCACCTGGAGTACCATGTCCAGCACTGGTCGCCGTACATGAAGAAGGACATGGTACTACACGAAAGGGTCCAGAGAAGAGCGACTAAGATGGCTAAGGGGTTGGAGGAGCTGCTGTACAGCGAAAGATTAGAGAAACTGAGCATCTTCTCCCTCAAACAGAGGAGATTGAGAGGGGACATGATCGAAACATTCAAGGTACTGAAGGGGATAGACTTAGTAGATAAAGACAGGTTGTTCACCCTCTCCAAGGTAGGAAGAACGAGAGGGCACTCTCTAAAGTTGAAAGGGGATAGATTCCGTACAAACGTAAGGAAGTTCTTCTTCACCCAGAGAGTGGTAGAAAGCTGGAACGCTCTTCCGGAGGCTGTTATAGAGGAAAACACCCTCCAGGGATTCAAGACAAAGTTAGATAAGTTCCTGCTGAACAAGAACGTGCGCTGTTATGGTGCTGGTCTTTGACCAGAGGGCCACCGCTTGAGCGGACTGCTGGGCATGATGGACCACTGGTCTGACCCAGCAGCGGCAATTCTTATGTTCTTAGTCCTTGGAGAATGGGCTACTGGGCTTGATGGACCTTTGGTCTGACCCAGTAAGGATATTAACATAAGAACATAAGAACATAAGAAGTTGCCTCCGCTGAGGCAGACCATAGGTCCATCCTGCCCAGCGGTCCGCTCCCGCGGCGGCCCATCAGGCCCATTGCCTGAGTAGTGGTCTATACCTATCTATACCCCCCAATCCCTTTTTCTTCCAGGAATCTATCCAAACCTTCTTTGAAACCATTTAATGTTTTCTTGTTTACAACAGCCTCTGGAAGCGCGTTCCATGTATCTACCACCCTCTGAGTGAAAAATAACTTCCTAGCGTTTGTTCTAAACCTGTCCCCTTTCAATTTCCCCCAATTCCCCCTTGTACTTGTGGTGCCCCTTATGTATGCTTGGAAAGAATAAAATGGTAAGATTGGAATTGGAAATTTTTTTTTTTCTCCTTCCTATTTCATTTTTTTCAAATATATACATTTAACACGAGTTTGGAAAATTAGCTTTTGTGTACATTTAAATAGTACAGAATTGAATGATAGACTGTGGATGATCCAGTCCTGAGCTCTTTCATGTACTTGGTGGGATGGGGGAGAGTTTTTGTTTAGATCAGTCTAATGTTGCAGGACTGGCTTGGCAATATGTTTCTACTGAGAAGATACTTTGTAACAGGTGGTGGTGGTTTCTCTTTTTGAAAACCAATAAAAGGATACATTTTAACAGTGGGATCGGGATAGGCCGCTTCTCACCCTTACCACCCCTCCCCCCCCATTCCCCAACCACTTATCACATTAACACACAGACGCTTGTTGGTGGAAACTTAGCCGTAGCCCTGTTTATTGGTATTAACAAGTTTAACAGTTGTCCCGAGCTACAGTAGGATATCAAATTATAGCCCCTGACCCAACCATGTCAGCAAGGATCTGAGGGGTGGCATGTCGCCCGACCCCCGGACACGGCTCTCAGCCAGCCCACGGCTCGGGATATCACCATCCAGCCCCCCCTCCCCGATTAACAGTGCTGCAGCTAGGACACCACTCAACACTCACAACCCATAGCAATGTCATCCAAAAGTAAGTCCAACCCACGTCAGACAGGTTCACCTGATCCCTGGCAAACAACCCGGAGCAGGTCACATTCACCGACTTATACCTGATATGCAACCTTCCCCGAGACTCCACCCACTTGCTGGTTCACCTTGTTTAGCCCCCTGATCCATCTTCGCGACTCTGACCGGCGAGGTTGGGGACTGATGTCCGACCACGCCAACGTCGTCCCAGGGTACCAAGATAAAACAACGCAGAGATCATCTTTGATAGTGTTTACAGACTGCTTTCCAGTCCACGTATCCACGTCATTGCCACTAAGGTGCAATAACAACGTGTCTGGATGCTGCAAGTATGGTCGCAGATCTGCCAAAAGCACCACCAGGAAACCCCATCGACCAGATGCTGACCACCTGGTCGAATCATTGCACGCTCCTCAGCCCAATGGATGAAGGAGTGCCCCACAATCCACACAGAGAAGGCAAAGCTGATGGTTCAAGTGTGGAGGGGGGAGGGTTAGTAAGTGTACTTGGTGAATGCATGCACCACACAACCAAGACCTCCTCCCCTCATCCTCATCCAGGATCTTCCACCCTCAACCCCCTTGCTGCTTCCCAGAGTACTGCTGCCCCTACTCACGAGGCCCCCTGGCGGCACACCCCTCCTGGTGCACCCTGAAGGCTTCAGAAGTCTATCTCCCCAGCCGCTGTATACCCATTCTCGATACTCCTGCCATAAACACGCTAAGGCTGCCCCTATACCAAAGGAGTGAGTTCCAAATTGAGTCGGTTCCTCGCCATACTGGCATAAGGCAATCCTCAGTATTGCCAGAAACTGATATCTTGTCAAGGGAATACAGTCTGCATGAATCAAGGGGGCCGAATCAGTAGGAGGGCAGACCGCCATGAATTTGCTCAGCAGCGCTACCGGACACGAGACACAGCCTTGGATCTGGTGCAGTATCACTGTCTGTCCCCTACCTAGCTAGTCTGGTCTGTCTTCAACCTTGCTATATGCAGCCAAACGCTGTGCTCCCCCAACCGAACATGCTGCTTCAACAAGCCCCTAGTACTCTGTGCATTTGCCGGGTGCACCAAAAGTTCTCCAACCCAAAGAGCCCTGAAGAATGCCAGGGAAAAAGCAGCCTTGAGCAGCCACTCTTTGAACACCAACACAACCGCCCGTGGCAGCACCTGAAGCAGGCGGCCAACAGATCATGGATAATTTGTGGGCGGAAATCCAGCTGACGCAGTGCTATCCAACCCTTGGCTGCCAGCATCCTTCACACTAAAAACCTGGAGGATGGGCAGCTCCACCCCAATGCCTTGCAGAAAGAGGCGAACCCCACCAACTGCCCTGATACCACACCCCGGGATAAACCCACACAGTGGGACTCCAGGGGAAAGTCAGCCAGCAGGGCTCCTGACACTGGCCCAGGGGCCCAGCCTGCCCTATTAAGAAAGGTGAACACACACCGGAAGTCAGCGCTGTAACGATTCCAGGTTGATGGCACCACCAAACGCTTCAACATCTCCCAGAGCTCCTTATGACCAGGTCCCATAAATACTCTGGCATCCATGCACCCTCCGCTCACGCTTGGGGTGCCAATCGATGAAACTGTGGAAATTGAAACTGAGAAAGGGCGTCAGCAGTGCTGTTCTGCACTCCTGTCATGTGCCATGTCCGAATGAAGAGATTAAGTGGCAAACAGCGCAACACTAACTCTCGCATTAATGCATCACCTGCCTATTTACCACCTCCACGACCCCCATGTTGTCGCAGCAGAAAATTATGCTCTTATTACGTAGCTGTTCCGGACACAGTTCGCATGCAACGAGCAATGGGAAGAACTCTAACAAGGTCACATTCTGCGTGACCGCCATCTTCTCTAGGATTCTGGCCAAGAGGCAGCGCACCAATCCCCCTGGCAATAAGGACCAAAATCCACACTTCCCGCCAGGTCAAAATTGGCCACCTCTGGTTGCTGCATCGGACACGTACTGTTGCAATCTCTAAGCAGGAATCATGCCCACATCTGCAAATCCTCCCACACACCCACTCCTATCTCATACCCCCGAAGTGGCTGCCACCAGCTGCCTAGAGAATGGCCGGTCCATGGGAAGCACATGACAGGCAAAGTTTAGTGACCCCAGCAGTGACTGAATGTTTTGGACCCGACTACCTGAGAAATCCGTCCCTGAAGCTGCCAAACTGTGGCCCCAGGGAGCCTAGTCACCATGGCTGCAGGGTCCCGCTCAATCCCCAAGAAGGTGACATCTGTAGTTGAGCCCTCCAATTTTTCCGCCAAAATCCAAAGCTAACTGTTTGAACGCTGTCTTCAGCAACCAACATTTCTTCGATCCTGCCGTTCCTATGAACAGAGTTGTCCAAGAAGTGTACCATGGAATCCAGGCGTGCACTACGGACTGTCGCCCAGTGCAAGAAAGTGCTGAAGAGTTCAAAATAAGTGCATGAAATCGAACAACCCATTGGTAGGCAATGGTCATATTAATACTCCCCCCTTTGAAACAGAATCCCATTTTTGCAGTAAACTTGGCCGCTGAATATCAGCCCTTATGGCCAAGTGCTGACTCCATCCCTGGGCTCCATTAACACACACACAGAGCAAGGTAAGGAGAATGTCACAAAATCCATCCTCTAAGAGACAAGAAACACACATGACAGGATTAGCCCGCTGAGTTGCACGTGTTTCTCCAGAATTTGCATGTGCAATTTAAAGGGGCAATGGCCAATTGACCACTTAATTTGGTGCTTGATTGAAGTTGCATGTGGATCTCCCCTGCGTACTCTTCTAAAACTTGGCACCTATAAATATTCTATAAAAGGTCAGATGCCTTTACAGAACAGGGGCTCAGCACAGAGTTTTCAGTGCCTAACTTTTGAAACCAGGCAGAGATAGAAATGGCAGTGTTTTGTGGGGACAAAGACTGCCATTGCCTGAAGGAGCATCGAGGGATCCCCTGTGCTCACTGTAGACTTTGTTGGCATTCTAGTGTCGCACGCTCTCCCTTGGGAAGCCATCCCATGCACCACCATCTTGTTTGTAATGCAGATAAAGACCTGTCTGGTCACTCCAGTCTGACCAGCAAGCCAGTTAGAGCTCTCTGGGCAGGTTCCACTCTTTCATAACTAAACTCTGGCTTCACAACTAGGACAGCTGACAATTCTGTCAAGAAATATTTCCTCTTGCTGCTTCCAAGTTTAACCTTTGGAGCTTATACTCTGGCTTCCAATTCCAGAGCATTCGTTCATCAGGTAAATATTTATTGTGGGCCTCTAATATGGTTTATTTAAATATTCATGCTGCTGGGAGTGAAGAAATAATTCCCAGGCATTTAAATCCAAGTCTCTGCCATCGGCCAGGAGGAGAGAAAATGTTTTTTAAATGCACAGACTCCTTCACTTTTTGACTGGCACCCAAGTTTGCTGAATATTCTTTTCAGTTTGTACAGTCTACAGTCATTTTTGTCTACTTAGATTTTCCTCTACTTAGCCCCATAGTTTTTTTGAACACTGTGGTGTACATAGATAGTAATGACAGGAAGTGCTTTCCAAGATTATTTCATTGACTAGTTAGCTGCTGGCTGGGCCAGAGAATTACATCAGGATGAGCAAAGCATGGTGCGACACCACCTTCACTTTATGCTTCTGCTGTTTTCAAGAAGACTTCTGCCAAACCCCATTGATTTCTGCAGAATTCATTACTGGCGAGGTCCTGTTGTTAGACATCAAGTATGCTTGTGAAAAATGTTTCCCCCTTCACCAGGACCTCAGCAACACAAGGCTGGTAACATCTTAAAAATGTACCAGAGGTGTTGAGAACAAGAGTCCACTTTCAGTTGCATCTTAATAAATCTGTGAACGATACAGGCAGCAAATATGACTAACAATCAAATACAGATAAACATAACGCAGGCCCTTGACTGGATAAGGGACTGAATGTGGGCAGCAGGCTGCTGGGGCTGAACTGAGCATCACTGGTGCATCATATGCTCTCTCACACTGATCCTGTCCCTTAGTAGCTTGTACTTCCTCATGTCAAGAGCAGGAGAACTCTTTCGTGGCAGTTACCCTCTTCAGATGCTTGTGAACTGTTAACAAGGAGTCCCCTGGCAGTGTTACCCTCAAGATCTGCTCAGTAGACCTGTTTTGGCTGCTCTAGGGATTTAGCTTAAGGCTCCAAGCTGTTTCAGCTCTCCCCCCCCCCCCCCTCCCTGTTGTTGGTGTTGCCAGCAGTGTACTATATAGGTAGAGAGGTAGAAGGTATCTACTAAAAAGAGAGTGAGCTTCAATCCTTGGGTCAGTCTATTGTACTGCAGCTCTTTGCTAAAGGTCTGTCTCATTGGAGAATCTGGGTTCAGTTTCACACTTCTGTTCCTTCATTCGGTTACGAGAAGAGCAGCTTTGGAGGGAATTAATCACTGCGCACTTTCATGTAATCTCCATAGTAAGAGTCATTCTATTAGATCAGAACATGTGCGACAACTTGTAATGCCTTCATTCTTTTATTTTGAAAAACATATTACCTGTAGATCTAGGCGAGGTACAATAAAACATGCATAGAATCACAACGATTACATTACACGGTTACTGCACCTTTGGTGTGGAACAAATTACCACTGAGACGGCATCTGTTAAAAGAGTTGGCTATACTTAAGAACCATCTTAAAGCACGTTGATTTGTCCAAGCTGCTTTCCCCAAACTGCAGAAGAACTTCTTACTGTGGGCTGGTGAGGTAAATGCTTCAACACTCATAGGAATTAAATGAGCGTCAAAGCATTTACCTCGCTGGCCCACAGTAAGAAGATCTTCTGTGGTTTAGTAAAAGGATCCCTTATTTTGGCTTTTGTAAGATTTTAGAATAATACTGTTTTTAGGCACTTTTATTTTAACCCACATAGTTAACAGGCAGACTTTACATGAAAATAAATAAGATTTATTTAATAAGCAAAAAAAATCAGACCTTTCCTGTCCTCTTAAAAGTCTGTGCCCTGCAGAATTTGTGCCAGGCGTTTGGATAGAAAGAGCGCCTAGGGTAGAAATGCTGTTTCCACCTGCTCAGGAGTAGACCTAAATGGTATAAATCATGACTCCGTCCGATGTACATGTATGTGCTGACTTGCAATGTGTGTGCATTTAGGCAGAGACTGATTGGTTAAATTGCTTGGTCGGGTTATCTGCAAATATTCAGAAGCACTTAACTAGCTAATTACTGCTGAATATTATGGTTATCAGTGAATTTAAAGCCAGCTACGGTGGGGGCAGAGTCAGCATTGGGACACTTAAGGGCTGATATTCCAGGGTCGGAGTCAGCACTTGGCTGCTTAAAGGCTGATATTCTGGAGGCGGAGTTAAGAACATAAGAATAGCCTTATTGGGTTAGACCAATGGTCCATCAAGCCAAGTAGGCCATTCTCAAGGTGGCCAATCCAAGGTCCCTAGTACCTAGCCAAAACCCAAGGAGTAGCAACATTCCATGCTACCGATCCAGGGCAAGTAGTGGCTTCCCCCATGTCTTTCTCAATAACAGACTATGGACTTTTCCTCCAGATAATTGTAAAACCTTTCTTTAAACCAGCTACGCTATCCGCTCTTACCACAACCTCTGGCAATGTGTTCCAGAGCTTAACTAATGTCCGAGTAAAAAAAAAATATTTCCTCCTATTGGTTTTAAAAGTATTTCCCTGTAACTTCATCGAGTGTCCCCTAGTCTTTGTAATTTTTGACGGAGTGAAAAATCAATCCACTCAGGATTTTGTAGACTTCAATCCTATCTCCCCTCAGCTGTCTCTTTTCCAAGCTGAAGAGCCCTAACAAGAGGAGTTCCATCCCCTTTATCATCTTCTTTGAACCTTTTCTTGGATAAGACCAGAACTGAACGCAATACTCCAGATGAGGTTGCACCATGGAGTGATAAAGAGGCAGTATAACATTCTTTGGCTTGTTAACCATCCCTTTTTAATGGCTTAAGGACTGATATTCCGGGGGTGGAGTCAGCACTTGACCGCTTAAGGGCTGATATTCAGCCTTAAGCAGCCAGGTGTACTGCATAAATGGGACCACAGAGATACATTTAAAACTAATAGTAGAAAATATTGTTTTCACTGGACAGAGTTAAGCTCTGAAATTTGTTGCTGGCAAAAGCAGTTTCTGTAGCTGAGTTTAAACAGGACATTCCATAAACCTTTATTAAGGTTAAACTAGGGAAATCCACTTCTCGCATTAGATAGATAGTGAGCCCAAAATGTTTGCAGTTCCTGTGTGTAAACCGCTTTGAGTGTTGTTGTAAATCTACCAAAAAAGGTGGTGTGTCCCCATCCCATCCCTGCAAACCATCTGATTCCATCAACACAAGCCTCGAGTAGTTTTATACTGAGCTTATTTTATTAAAGTATAAAAAGAAACAATATTCTGTACAATTGTCATTTTATAAATCAAAGTTCTGGCTGCTGAACTAGAGAAAGAGATATTCAGCTGGCAAGGCTTTGTTTATAAATGTTTATCAACACAACTAATATATTACTTTATCCTAAAACATAAAAAAAAGAAAAGTAGTAGAAAATTTTTTTTCTACCTTTGTTGTCTGGTTTCTGCTCTCCTAATCTTCTTTTCATTCAATTCCTTCCATCCATTGTCTGCCTTCTCTCTGCCTCTTCCATATGCTCTGTTATTGTGCCTCTCCCTCCATTGGTCTGGCACCCATCTTCTTCTCTTCGCTCCCCCATAGTCTGGCATCTCTTTCTTGCCCATTTCCCTTCAGCGTCTTCTCCCCACTCTCCACTTCCCTTCCCCATTTCCCTTCAGCATCTTCTCCCCACTCTCTCTTCCTCATTTCCCTTCAGCGTCTTCTCCCTACTCTCTCTTCTCAATTTCCCTTCAGCGTCTTCTCCCCACTCTCTCTTCCCCATTTCCCTTCAGCGTCTTCTCCCCACTCTCTCTTCCCCATTTCCCTTCAGCGTCTTCTCCCCACTCTCTCTTCCCCATTTCCCTTCAGCGTCTTCTCCCCACTCTCTCTTCCCCATTTCCCTTCAGTGTCTTCTCCCCACTCTCTCTTCCCCATTTCCCTTCAGTGTCTTCTCCCCACTTTCCCTCAGCATCTTCTCTCCACCTCTCCACCTCTCTTCCCTATTTCCCTTCAGCGTCTGTTCCTCTCACTCCCCCTCCTCCACTTCCCTTCAGTGCGCGTGGGGTCCAGCAGCCTCCCTTCCTCCGTCCCTCCCTCACCTTACTGTGGCATTTTTCTGAGGGGTTTTCGTCTCCTAGCTAAGCCGGTTTTGAGCAGGTTGCGTGCTGCTGCCGACACTTCTTTGACGCAACTTCTTGTTTCCGGTTGGGTCAGAGGCGAAGTGTCGGCAGCAGCACGCGACTTGCTCCAACCCGGCTCAGGCAGCTGCGACACGATCCTCCCTCGCCCCGATTCAGCGCCTCGTCACCATCGAGCCCCGACGCCTCCTTCACTCCCTCCCTTGTTCTCTTTTTGCAGCTCAGCCCTGGCGGGAAGGCAAGCCTGGCCGGTGTGGCTGTGGGGGACTGGCTGCTGAGCATCGATGGCGACAACGCTGGAGCGATGACCCACATTGAGGCCCAGAATAAGATCCGCAGCTGCAGTGAGAAACTCGCCCTCCGCCTGAGCAGGTGAAGAAGCACCGGGAGGGGGGAGGGGGGAGATAATGTCAGTAGCAAATCATTGCATCAGACTCCAAAAAGACTTCACCCCCCCCCCCCCCAGCATGAAGTGCCAGTCAAAGTGGGTAGAAAACCGAAACTACAGGGGCAGCAACTGTGCTGCATTTTGCACTTTATTTAGGAGCTCAGAATGGTTGGCATTTTCCCTCTCTGTCCTGGAATGTCCCTGGGGCAATGGGGGGATTAAGTGACTTGCCCAGGGTCACAAGGTGCAGCAGGGGTTTGAACCTTTATAGATCTTCTTGCTACACGTAGATTTGACTTTTTGTCTTCACCAGCACTTTGGTGTCCCCTGAGGAAGATGGCTTTCCACCAAAACACAGTCCATGTCTGGTCTTTTCAGCCGTTGGTGTCTTTATACCCACTTTGACTGGAACTTCATCACTCCACTCCTCCTTTGCTGCCATATTTTCTTGTGGTTATAGTTTGAGGGATTCGGTGATTGATGCTTTCCCCTCTTTTCCCTTCTGTTCTGCAGAGCCTCTCATCCAATGGGGCCTTCACAGAAGGTACGTGGCCTCTTTCTCACTTCTCTGTTATGATTCTCAGGGGGTATCAGGAATTGTTTTCCATTAGTTGTAGCAACTATGTTGAAATCTGTTCACGGCATATTTGGATGTTCAATGCAACTGGAGAAAGGGAAGGTTTTTTGGGAATGTGACCAGAGGTGTAACAAGGGTGAGAGGCACCCAGGGCTTTGGCACCCCCCCCCCCCCCAATGCTCCTTCTCTTCCCCTGTGCCTCTTTAACTTCCCCGACACGAACACATCACTAACTTTCATTGGATCTCCCTTTGACATCACTTCCTAGCACGGGACCCGGAAGTGACATCAGAGGGAGAGCAGATGCTGATTGGAGTTGCTGCTTGTACTGTGAAAATCTAGAGGTACGGGGTGGGGGGGGAGAAGTGGGAAGGAGCGGGTGGCAGAGAGAGTAAAAGGTGCCAGCACCCCCCCCCCCAGGGCAGACTGCCCCCCCCTTACTATGCCACTAAATATAGCCATATGAGAAAGGGTTAAAATGTAAGCAAAGACAGAGATGGGGTTTATTTAGGGAAGTTTGGGTGGATAATTGTATTCCATGTTTTTATTCTTTGTAAGTTGCTTTAGCAGTTATAAATACATATAGTACCTGAATAAATGCATGTAAACCGTTTTGAGCTTCCCTGAGAGAACGGTATAGAAAATTGAATGAATGAATGAATGAATATGGGCCGAATGAGCTTGTTGGTAAGTAGAAACCCCATGAATATACAGGTTTCAAATATGCTTTGTCTTAAATTGAATTTGAATGAAAAGAATGCAACATCTTGAAGGGTCATCATATATGTGGGTAGTTGGTATCACGGGGGGAGGGGGCAAATCTGTTCTGTCTCCTCCTACTCAGAATTTTCTTCTACTTTGGTTTCATTTTTCCCAGGGAGGGAACCTGCACAGTGCGGCCAGGCTCCATGCCCCAGGGAGCCCCAAGCCTCTAAAGTGGAAATAGGCCCAGCCTGCTGGCAGGTTCTTGGCCCTCTACCCACAGGGCTGAGATGAGCGGGAACCAAGGCTCTGGACATGATATTGTTATAGCTGTGTGATGATCCTTCAGTATCTCCTCTCCAAGAAAGAATCATGCCAGGGAGAGTTACTCATGGTACTTTGACATGGTGTAGGTACTCTGGCCTGTGCAAAATACCATTTTTAAACAGGAAAATGTGGCCTAGGTTGCACTAGGGTTACCGGATGTCTGGGAAAATCCTGTCCTCTTTTTAGAAGACTCTCCAGGTGCCCAGATGGACTTCCAAAACCCAGCAGTTTGTCTGGGTTTTGGAAAGCCTGAGCTTGGGGCCACATCTGGGAGGGAGCCTCTAAGCATTTGCAGATGTGACATGATGTGGCATCATCACACATTACATCTGCACGTTGCTTGAGGCCCTCCAGGTGCGGCCCCAAGCTCAGGGAAGACAATGAAGGTTTGTGTAGGGGCATGAGCAGGTTGGAACAGGGCGTGAGGGGACCAGAATAAGACAGGGCCATGGGTAACCCTAGGCTGCACACTATAATTTTTCTGAACTTGGGCAGCCACAGTTCACACTGTCTGACTGGCCTGTCTAGAGCAGGGCTGCCCAAGTCTGGTCCTCGAGATCTACTGGCAGGCCAGGTTTTCAGGATATCCACCATGAACATGCATGAAAAAGATTTGCTTACCAAGAAGGCAGTGCAGGCAAATCTCTCTCATGCATATTCATTGTGGATATCCTGAAAACCTGGCCTGCCAGTAGATCTCGAGGACCGGACTTGGGCAGCCCTGGTCTAGAGGATATGCCAGAACCTCTTGAATCCCCCCATCCAGAGCTGAGACTTGTGGATGGGCACCACATTCATAGTGTTTTTTTCTCCACTCAGGATTTGCTGTCTCCTGACTCTCAAGGCCCAAAGTATAACTTTGACCCCAGCCCAGCTCTGAATAAAACCGCTCAGCCATTTGGTGCCAGTATGGCTCTGGAGAGCTCAGAGTCTGGCTCGGTGACAAGGCCTGTGGCATACATGCCCCCTACCCTGGCCTCTGCTTCACATCAGAACGGGTAAGCCTGCAATGTTGAGGGAGGGGGAGGAGCAATGGGACCAGCTCAGCTGCTCAGATGAAGTTTGGCTTTGTCCTGCTGGTGTAGTTCCAATGATTTTCTCTGCCTTTTTGGCACTGTTAATTAACAGTCATATGACATAGGAAGGGCACTGTGGGAGCAGAGGCTTTCTACACGCGAGTAAATGCAGGATCCTCTTGTGAGAAGGACCTGGTCTCTCTGGCACATGAGATCCATACCTATACATTGTGCCACTCTGCTGGGGAGGGGGGGTTAATAGGGTGAGATATTTCCATCATATGTTTATTTACTTTATAATAACTGATCAGGGTTGATGTCTGTTGTATCTGATGGTATTGCACTTTTAAGCTAAAGCCCAATTATTGGGGCAGAAATATCAAATTCATATTTAATGATGCTGATGGGTAGAGTTGATTTCAGAACTGAATTCTCAGATCTGGGTGGACAGGTTCTATGATTTGGTGAAAGAATTTCTTTATTTTTTATTTTCTTTACTTTTTTTTAGTCCGTCCTCCCAAAAGAGCCCAGAATGGGTTACATAAATCAATAACAGGATGATGCAACTACATACTCTTAAGTAGATAAGATTTGTTAATATGTTAGAACTCAGAGTCCACACTTGTGGATTTTTTTTATATATAAAGAGAGGTTTCTCCCAGGCTGGATCTCGTGCTTATGTCATTTAGAAACATAACAGCAGATGAAGGCCATGTGGCTCATTCAGTCTCCTCCTCTCCCTAAGAGATCCCATGTGTCTATACCAGACAGAGTCTTTGTCTCCCCCACCTGTTCCGGGAATTTGTTTCACACATCTATCACCCTTTCTGTAAAAAGGTATTTCCTTAGATTACTCCTGAGCCTATCACCTCTTAGCTTCATCCTAGGCCCTCTCATTCTACAGCTTCCTTTCAAATGAAAGAGACTTGTCTCATGGACATTTAAACATCTCTGTCGTATCTCCCTCTCCTGCCTATCCTCTAAAATATATTGAGATCTTTTAAGTCTTTCCCCATATGCCTTATGATGAAGAAAACAGATCATTTTAGAAGCCTTCCTCTGGACTGACTCCATCCTTTTTATGTCTTTTTGAAGCTGAGGCCTCCAGAATTATACACAATATTCTAAGTGAGGTCTCCCCAAAGTCTTATACAGAGGCATCAATATTTCCTTTTTCCTACAGACGTACCTCTCCCTATGCACCCTAGCATCCTTCTAGCTTTCGCCGTCACCTTTTCAACCGGTTTAGCCAGCTTAAGATCATCACATACAATCACTCCCAAGTCCCGCTCTTCTGTCGTGCACATAAGTTCTTCACCCCCTAAGCTGTACCGTTACTTTGGGTTTTTGGACCTTGCATTTCTTAGCATTAAATTTTAGCTTCCAAATTTCAGACCATTCTTCAAGCTTCGCTAGGTCCATCCTCATGTTATTCACACCGGATGGTCTATATCCCAGGGTACTAAAAGAACTCAAACATGAAATTGCTGACCTATTGTTAGTGATCTTGTTGCTAAAATCATCTGTAGTACCTGAAGATTGGAGGGTGGCCAATGTTATGCCGATTTTTAAAAGGGGGTCAGTCCAGGGCAGAACTGGGAATGGCCTCTTTTTCTTCACCTCAGCTACTTGCTTTTACTCACTTTCCTTACAAAATGGTTTGTTGCCCTTACAATAGCTCCTTGAAGGTTTCCCCACTGCTTTCCTACTTCTTCCAGTTGTTCCCATCCAGACAACAATTCCTGGATGTAATCCCCCATCCAAAGAAAGTTTATTTTAAAGATTAGAACATTTACTTTTGAATGAGCCCTGTCTTAATATTAAACCACACCATGCGGTGATCACTAGACGCCAGACGATCACCCATTGTAACATCAGAAATACTTTCTCCATTTGTAAGTACTAAGTCCAGTATGACCCCAGTGCTGGAACTTGCTTCTTCTAGATGGTTGGAGAGTTGCCCTCCCAGTGGTTGCATTGCTATGTGTGTGGGGTGGGGTCTGGTCCTGCAGAACCAATATGTCCCAGGATGTGGTCCTCATTTTTAGAAGACTTTTCCTCTGCCACTTCATCCAGCTGGCACCAGTCACTGGTAAAGACCCTACATCTGCCTAATAAGTGCTACTATCATAATGCGATTGGAACATCTGTTAAGTGCAAAAAGCTCTCTTCCAGATAAATTCACCAGAATTGTAGTGAACATTTTTCACTGAATATCATCTACCTCGTGAATAAATGCCTTTTAATGCACCCTATGAAGGCAATCTGTTTCCAGTATAAACCCATTTGGGAAAAATGACCATGAGAGGTTTTAGAACCAAGTTCTCCACATTTCCTTCACCCAGAGGCTGTGAGTGGCAGAAAACAGGCTTAGTGTGTGTTGCCAGAATTTTCTTTTTATTACCCATAATATTGAAGAGGATAGAGTGCTTTATTTATTTATTTATTCATTTGCTTTAATTGCTGGGAGGCACATTTTCCCTTTCATTATTGGATCTGGAACATAATGTACTCAGCTTCCTGTAAAAATCTGAGCATCTCACTCCAGTCTTAGTGTATCAGATACCCACACATCTGAAACACAAGTGGTTCTGTGGATTGACTGCTCTCCCTGAACTGAGAGTCGATCAGGGGAAATAATTAGGGAGGGGCATTGAGTGAAACTAGATCCAGGCAGGGGGATCTGGTTCCAGTTACAGGGCAGAGAGCTCTGGGGCCTGCCTATTCCAGCATGAACAACAGCTTTACTATTCTAGGGCACTGGACTGGTGTGAAGAGCTCCTGGGTTTCTGGGGTCAGCCATATTTTCTGGACCCTTGTGGACAGGGACCTTGTTTATTTTTGGGTTTCAGGCAGGGCAGACATGTCCATTTGTATTCTTGGTAAATAAATGCTTATTCATCTCAGTATGGAGGCAACGAGGGGTGTAGCTTCCTGGAAATGCCAAACTTGCTGGGAGGTTATCTGATCTCTGGCTATATTTGTATCTTAGTGGTGTAACACTCAGGCAGTCTGTCTTGGGACAGGGATGCAGGTTTGCTGCAGCGACGTTGTGGTCTGAGCATTAGGTGGGCATTGCGGAGACAGAGGGTTATTTGCTGCTTCTCTCGGTGGAAATGCCTTCTTCTCTTCTCAACTGCTGAGGTTGGGTTTTGCATACTCTCTGCACTTATGAGCCATTCTTTAATCTGAGTTCTTTTTCTTCTTTCCTGTCTGCAGGTGGAGACTCTAAAAAAAGTCAGTAAGCCTTTTTTCTTTTCTCTTCTTTTCTCTGCGTTTTCTCTGTGTGTGTGTGGCATGATCCGTGTTTCCTACCTAAACCTCCCTCAGAAAATTCCACATGATGTCAATGTCCCCATGTAGGAGTTGATGCCACTCCTTTCCCTGCCCACAGTATCTGCTGGGCTAAAGCTGGTGGCAGACATGAGGGTATTCTGGCTTCAGCTGCTCTGTGCCTTTTATTCTCAGGCTTTCTACCAAGCGATGAGACTTTTTCTTAGAGTCTGGAAGATTGTGGCCCTCAGAATAGGCCAAGCATGGCTTTTGACACCCAGACAATGTTGGGAAGAGCGCTGCATGGGATATAAACCTCTCTGGAAGAGAGAGAGAGAGTGATAGGGCTTCTGTTCACTGATGGGAAGGCTGGTTGCATGGGATTTCCCCTTTCTTCGCATCACCTTAGTAAGAAATGGTGTAATCGGGGAGCCAGGATCTTCCCTCCAGCAAGAGTTGGGACTACGATTGTAGCTGATGATTAAATGAATAGATAGCTGGATCACTTGGTAATTTGCCTGCTCTGAAGGTACTGAACTTCACAAGTCACTTGGAGCCAGATGCACTAAACAGGATTGGTAAGAATGCGTGGGTCTGCTCTGATCTGATTTCTGGACGATTCTAAAAGAACAACAAGCAGCAAGAGAGATATCTATTCCAACTTACAGTTACATTTATTTAAAAGGACAACAAATGTCCAACATTAGTATTTGATTAAAAAGCATATATGGTCCCAAAATAGGAAATCAAGGAAAGTCCCGACTCGGATCCAAGTTTTGGCCAATAGGTTACTTATATACATTCCAGATGACTCCTAGAGTTTATTTGTTGTCCTCTGAAGAAGGCAAATTTCTTCGCTGAAACTTGGATCCAAGACAGAACTTTCCTTGGAATTCTATTTTGGGACCATATATGCTTTTTAATCAAAGACTAATGTTGGACATTTGTTGTCCTTTTAAATAAATGTAACTGTAAGTTGGAATAGACATCTCTCTTGCCACTTCTGTTGTTCCGAGGCTAGTCCTCTTCTTCCTCGATTCTAAAAGAGCTGTTGATGCACTAAAAATTTGCATGCAAATGATTCGCGTGGAGGTTCATCGTAATCCCTGTCTCTCCCATCCGATTGATTGCTGCGAGAGTGACTCTCACACATTCACAGAGCCAGCAGGGGAAGCCCCAAAGCAGCCTCCTGCCACTCAGCTTCTCAGGGCAGGAAACCTTTTTTTTAATAGGCATAGATGCTGTGTGTATTACACAAGCACAATATCTGCCCCATTAAAAAAGAAAAAAATACCCCCCCCCCTTGCTGATGATGGCTTTCCCTGGCATTCCCTCAATGAACTGGCACAAGGGACTGAACCACCCCACCTGCACCAGCGAAAATTGGCAGGAGGGATGCCCACTCTCTCCTGCCAACAGATGCTCCCCCACACCAAGTGCCACTCCCCACCTGACCCATTCCCTCCCCTCCCCCACAAAAGGTAGGAGGGATATCCACTCCCTTTTGCCACCGGATGTTCCTCTGAATCTCCCCCAAACCTCCACCCCCCACCAGTACCTTTGTCTGAAGAGAGCAGGAGGGAAGCAGCTCTGAGGCCTGCTGATCCAAAATGGTGTGCCTTCCCCTCCTTGGTGCATCAAGTGATGCATGGGGAGGGGCCTAAGGACTTGATTGGCTTAGATGCCTCAGGCCCCTCCCAAAAGAGAATGTGGTAAATGCAGTTAGTGTAGCTGAGTTTTTAGAAAGGGCACTGGTCTTTGACCTGGGAGCTGCTGTGGGAGCAGACTGCTGGGCAGGATGGACCTCTGGTCTGACCCAGCAGCGGCATTCTTATGTTCTTATGGAGCAAAAGTCAGTAGATTATTAAGGCAGACTTGTAGAAAGCCACTGCTTTTGCCTAGAGATAGTTAGCATGGAATCTTGCTATTTGGGGGGATCCTGCCAGACCACAGTTTGAAACAGGACACTGAGCGCTATGGACCTTTGCTTTGGCCCAGTTCTTGAGTTGCACGTCTGCAATGTTTGAAAAGCAGATGGCGTTAGGAGGGTCATCCACGCATGCATGGATGTTCCTTCTGACCAAGACGAGGGGGCGGGGCTAGGGGCGAAACTGGGATATGGGTGAGTGGGTGGAACTGGGCGGCGGGTCTATGGGTCTGGATTTTACATAAGTGAAATCTGGTAACCCTACTAGAGTGTGCTATGTGATTCCACTGCTTGTGTCCAGTGGGTGGGTGCTGGGGGAGGGGAGAGGTTGGTGCTTGGCAAGTGTTTGGTGAGATTCCTTTATGCAGGGAAGGAAATTCTTTCTCTCTTTTTCTGGTCTCACAGCATCGGTGATCACACAGTGGAGGTCAAAAGCCATTGCCCATCATTTGTCTCTCTACAGACGAGGCCCTATATGGCCTAAGTCCTGCATCCCTCTATGAATTATCCAGAAGATAAGTAAGAATGCAGAGACTCCTGGGCAGAAGAGGGAAGGGATCCGTGATGTCTGAAGCAAGCACGGAGAGGGCTGGGAGGAGCACAGTGCATGCATTGCAGGGACTGTGGGATAAGGCTAAGGGGCAAATGCGCTTGAGCTGCTGCTAGTGTTATTCATGCATGATCAGTCCCAGAGTAAGTTATAGATGTGGATGTGCAGCGTCATATCACTTTCATGACTTGTGTTGTTGCTTTCAAGGAGACAGTTTGATTCACCTGCTTTTTGGTTCCTGAAATGCAAATATTCCCCCCTCCCCCAGGTAACTTTTCAGGTCTAAAACCTGCAAGTTCCGTCCCCCCCCCCACCCCCAGGACCTTGATTAAATTTAACAATTGTGATCACAGAAACATCCTATAAAAAAAGAGGTTCACGTATGTGCGGATGGTTCTTTTGCCTTTGGGACCTATTGTTTTGCCTTGACTTTAGCCGTTCCTTGCTGTCTCTAAGAAGCTGCTACTCTAGGCAGCCACCTAATCTTGCCTAATACTTGAGTTGGTCCTGACTGCAGGTGCTGGTATTTCATGTCCAACCTAAGGCCCGGATTCTACCAATGGTGCCACCTTAAAACTGGCTGCCAATTGCTTCAGAAAAGGCAGGTGCCAGAAGTGTAGGTCAGGATTTTACCAGAATCATGCCTACGGAGGCACTAACACCACTTCTGTAGGCATGATTCAGGTGCTCTTTTCTTAGGCACCTACAGTTTTTCTTTCAACACTGATCATGTGTTAATCGTACAATGACGCCGTTTGGAGAATCATGGCCACTGCAACTGTAGGCCAGGATTTTAAAGGCGCATATTTCCAGCACCTATCTTGATGAGAATCACAACTATGAAGACCCCTAAAGTCACTTCCAGTATTAACTACGCCTATTATGACCTTAAGTGCCCTCAGCTGCCTCCATAGTCATGAGAACGGAATTTTAATAATAATAACTTTATTTGTAGACCACAATACCTCACAGTTTAATGCGGTTTACAACAAGAGAAAACTGTACAAACACAACGATATTACATCAATTACATTATCATAATCACAGATACAATAAATTAGCAATTCACTATACAAATTTATCAAACAGATAAGTTTTCAAGAGTTTCCTAAAATCCTGATAAGAAAAGGAAGACATAATCAGACCACTAAAATTCTTATTCCATTTGCCTGCTTGGTTTTAAATCGGTCCAGTCAATTAGGGCACCAGCCACATTTAGAGAATCCAGGCCGAAATGATCCCAGATGCTTCCTCTCCTGCACTGCTCTAGTTATCCTAGGAGAAGTATCTGGTGAACATTTCATCCTTGGAGAATGAAGAGTGCGTTTGGAGGGAATCATCTTCTCCTGATAATAATAATAATTATAATAACTTTATTCTTTTATACTGCCCTAACCAGGAGTTCTAGGCGATTTACACTAAGAGGAGCTGGACAATCAGCAAAGTACAATCATTCAGTAAAAATACAGTTACAAACTATAAAAAGCCCTAATTAGGTAATAAATTTATCAAACAAAGTGGTCTTAATTAATTTTCAAAAAGAGCCAAGATTGCAATTTACCTGCTTGAAACGCTAAGGTCCTATCTAAGAAGGTCTTATATCTACACCCATTTGTCTTTGGATAAGCAAATAAGTGAAAACTTCTAGTTTCCCTTGTTGGTCTACACAACTCAAAATGAGGGGAAAGGTAAACTGGAGACAATCCCGATATCAACTTATAGCAGATGCAGGAAAATCTGAATAATAAATACTCTTACCTCCAACGGCAGCCTATGTAATAACCGATAGTAATCAGACAACCATGTTCTGGATTATCCTCAATTTCCTTTACACTAATCCAGAATAGATCAAATGAATGACTGTACCAATAGTCTGAACGATAAAGGGTCGAAATATTTTTTTATGCTTCGTAGTTTCCACAGTGCAAAAAAGCATTTTTTTACCACTGAGTTGTTATGTTCAACCAAAGTTAGAGAGCGGTCTAGCGTGACTCCCAGGGCAAGGAAACATGCAAAAGAGTTTGACATAGACGATTTCATCTTAACATTTCTCATCATCTATCTGATTATGATATGGCGTCTGTGTTTTATTTTGTCCCCTCCTTGGGATAAGGCGACTTAGAAATAAATGAAATGAAATGTTCCAAATCTGTTTTTCCCCTCCCTCTGCCCAGTTAATTCCTGTGGTGTTAGTTATGTCTATGCTTTGCAGTGTGTTTAAGTAACGAGCAGTTTGGGCTCCGTAATCCATGTATTTGGGATGATATCATGAGTGCAGCTTGCTGAATTTGTTCTGTGCCAGGAACAGATAGGTACATCTTGGGAGAAGGATGTAAGTGAACCAGCTTGGGGGACGGGATAAGCCTGGCCATCTGAAACCCACACAAGAGCTCCTCTGCTTTTCCCAGGTTATATAGGCACGCAAGTAGCTCCAAATTTAAATGAATCGAGTCTGTAGTAACTTGGAACAATTTTTACACTGAAGTGCAGGACTCCAAAAGAGGAGCAATTTTATTTGTAACTGTAGACCCTCCTCATTTGCCTAAAGCCCCTCAGACCCAGATGCTGGAAGAACTAAAGGTTGGTCTTGTCAGATAAAGGTTTGTTTGACTGTACACTGCATGCAGACTAGATTAAGAGGTTCCGAGAGGGTTTCTCCAAAGTCTGTGCTTCTAACTGCCATCCAATACGTAACTGTCCCAGGCACTCTTTGAGGATGGAGAGCGTGCCAGCATTTCTTCCCAATGACTCCAGCAAAAGACGACTGATTGAGGACACAGAAGACTGGCGGCCCCGGACCGGCACTTCCCAATCCCGCTCTTTCCGCATTCTTGCCCAACTCACAGGCACAGAGTTCAGTAAGTGTGATGGGGGCAAGTCTTAGAAGGGTGTGGCAATTTACAGTGGATACTGAGAGTGACTTGCAGAGGGGACTGCTGGTTTGGGAGTTGTTTACAAGATAATCAGAAGCTACTGGGAAGAAGAGAGGTCTCTGGGGACTTTGGAGAACTGTGAGAATCTGCTGAGATAGGACACTGGAGATCTGAATGGCTGATGGAGTTTAATGGGAACAAATGCAAAATTAGGAGTCACCCCCCCAAAAAAAAATGATCTTGGTTGAAATGTTCAGCTCAGTATGTCAAGGTTACTAAAAGGGCAAATAAGGGCTTGTCTGAAAAGGGATCATCATGTCTCTTTATATGAGTAGCCCTAATTCATCTGAACCTTGAGTATGCTCTTGTCTGATTTGGAATGTGAACGGCAGAATTGTATACATCAGCTGGTGCATGATGGGTAGCCAGTGGGCAGATTGTAGAAGTGGAGTGACATGGTTATATCTTGTGGCTCTTGAAATGATTTTCACTGAGGTGGTCTGTATTAATTGCAGCCTACGAAGATCTTTCTGTCTGATTCCCTGATGCAAAGTGTTACAGTAGTCTAAATGGGTAGTGATAAGGAAGTGAAAACCAGCAAAGTGGTTGAATTAGCCAATGGGAAGATCTTGTCAGGGCTTTACTTTTTTCTCTTAACAGGCACTTAATGTATCCCAGAGTTGCAGGGCTTGAAGTTCTTGGGTGGAGGGGTGCAGGTGCCTCCATTTCAACTGATACTTTCCAGTGATCATTCCCAAGGGAAGCAGAAGCTGGGAATGCAAGGTCTTCCTCTTTCTCTAGCCTTACCTCCTCTTTTCTCTCTCTCCTTGCTTTGCTTCAGTGCAAGATCCCAGTGAGGAACATAACCAGTCCAGGTAAGGTGGTGAAGCCATGAGCCTATGGCTACCAGCATGGGGTCTGCAGAGGGGCTACATCGGGCAGGAAGGTGGACCACTAGATACTTAAACTGGGAGTGGAGTTCACTGAAACTTCAGCCTAGGGAGGGGAGATGGAGGTGTGAGGGGGGGGGTCCCAGCATGCCTCCTTTCTTCCTTAGACAGTGCAGGTAAAGACTTTATGGAATGATGGGCCTAACCTGAAGATCAGTCCATATGTTGCATGAAAGGAAGTACATGTGCTCCTCCTGCTTAATCATGTTCTTCTGCTGGAGAACTTTGAGAAACTATGACATTCTCTTACTGTCTAATTTGGCTCCTGTTGCTGTTTCATTTCTTCTCTTTCCAACTCTGGCCTACCTCTCTCTGTAGGGAAAAGTTTATCATGGAGCTGCAGAGCCCTCGCTACACCAAGCTACGTGACTGGCATCATGATAGATCTGCTTGTTCTCTTAACATCAGACCTTGAGTGAAGGCGATGTTCCTCCATTTAACACCTTCTACTGCTGCTTATAAACTCAGCTATTAAAACAAGACAGACAGTAACTTGAACTCTGATGTGCTCTTTATTTGTCTGTGTGCTTCTTGAAGCTCAAGGATTTAGGCTTGATACTTTCTTTGGGAAACTGGGAGAGGAGGAATTAGTTTGTCCTCTTTTGTAGACTGCTCTCAGCACAGCCACCTGTCAAGAAGGCTTCCTTCTCTCTTTCACCTAGTCATGGGTAGCCTGGACCTCCATCCAGCTGAAGAGCCATCACTAATGAGGTTTACAAGTATGGGCTAGATAGTCTGGGGCCTGGATAAAAACATGGAAATCATTCACGGTGTGGGTGACAATTTTCTGATGAGCACAAGGTAGAAAGAGACGTTATACATGGGAAAGTGGCCCAGCTCCAGGAGCTTCACGGTAGGTACAGCATGAATATTTTCTGGACAAACTACTATTATGGCAATGTTCCATTACATGATTATGTCTGTTACAAAAAAGGGGACCTGTCCTTCTCAGGTCATTGCTAAATCTAGTCTGTTGTCTTTGGGTTCTCTTGGTGCCACAGATCTCACTTGCAGCTTGCGAAGAGAAATATGGGATATTTAGGAAACTGCCCCTCTCACCCTTCATTGGTCCACCTTCATCTGGCACTGAAAGAGTTTGGAGAAGAATGTTGTAGGTTTTTTCTCTATATGAAACCCTGGAGAGAGAGCTCTGGCTGACAGCCTCTAGAATGCCTTTCTTCTGACCTTATGTGCTGAATTAAATACAGGGCTTTTTTTCCAAGCAGTAGGCGTCAGTAGCGGCACTGTTTCCAGCCTGTCAAAATTGCCAAAACGCAACTGAGCAGAAAAGTCTTGGAGCATGCACAGGCTCAAAATCTGCTGGTCCTGCTCCCTCTGACACAGAAAGTCTGCATTAGCGGGGGCAGGAAGGTAGACAAAGTGCCCACACAGGCTCTGGGAATCTGGGCTGCTTTTTTAATTCTGCTGCAGACCTGGGAGGGTGGTGGTGGTGGCAGCAGCTATGACAACACAGTGACATAAGGTGAGATACTAAAACCAAGAAGGAAGGGACCCCCCCGAGGGTGGGGGTGGAATGAACTGAAGATGCTGAATGGAGCAAGGGAAGAGATGGAGATTTTGATGTGGGGGGAGAGCTGGAAGGAAGAGAGGAGGAACATTGAACAGTGAGGGGAGTGGGGAGGGGAGGGCAGGGCAGGAAGAGAAGAAAGTGAACAGTTACTGGACACAACTGAAAGAAAAAAAAAAAAAAAAGGGAGATGCTGGACATAGATGGGGTTTCCAGTTCCGTTTTGCTCAGCACTTTTTTGTGGTCAGATATTTTGGATTTGGTTTTGCTTATGTGAAAAAAGTGAGGCAGTCTGCTGACATGTAGTCCTGCGTCTTCTCTTCTCCCAGTGGTTGTTCTACGGACTGGCTTTGCAGCGCTGCCTTTGTGTGTGGTTGCAGTGTGCATGGCTACTGTGTGGGTGGAGCCACAGTCACTCAGCCCCCCCTCTCCCAAGTAGCAGTTAGAAAAAAAATCACAAATTAACCCTATCCTATAAGAGAGAGCAACTGCTCAAAAAAGCTCAGGTCTCGTATAGACATACAGTGTTTTGCAAAGGTCTTCACACCCTAATGCACATTTCTCATTCGGTTGAAAATGCCTTAAAGCTGACATTTATTTCAATGAGCTGCACAATTAAAGAAATATTCAAAAGGTACTTAAGAATAAAAATGCTAAAAGACGTGGTTGCAAATGTCACCACACCCTTTGACTCAGCACTGGTGGAAGAGCTTATTTAAGAACATAAGAATAGTCTTATTGGGTCAGACCCATGGTCCATGTGGCCCAGTATCCTGTCTTCATGGGTGCCAGTCCAAGTCACAAATACCTGGCAAAAAACCCAAATAGTAATAACATTCCATGCTAGTGATGGCTTCCTCCATGCCTTTCTCAATAGCAGACTATGGACTTTTCCTCCAGGAACTTGTCCACATCTTTTTTAAACCCAGCAACATTAATCGCTCTTACCACATGCTCTGACAATGTGTTCCAGAACTTAACTATTCTCTGAGTGAAAAAATATTTCCTCCTATTGGTTTTAACTTCCCTAGTCCCTGTATAGTCAGTTAAGATCTTACCATTGGCTTTGCTCTTGACAAGACAACAAAAGGTAGAAAAAAATTAATTTATTTTATACTTTGTGATTAGAATATTTCACATTTGAAATATGTATCCGGCTAGAGCTATTAGACATAACTGGGGACTGCAAAGCCCAAGCTGTGCTTCTTTAACTTCCAGCTGGCTTAGGGCTCTCTCTGACCAGGGGGCAGTTGCCCTAGTTGCTCCCCTAACACTATTCCTGCCATGTGTGACTGAAATATTCTGTTAGCTTGATTTTTCTATGTAGCATTCTGCAATAATTTGGCTTGTTCGGTTTTCTCGATAGTAGAGGGGATATTTGTGAAGAGGAAGGAAGACGGGTTTTGTTGATCCTTGCTCTGTATTATTTATGTTTATAAAATGACAATTGTACAGAATATTATTTCTTTTTATACTTTAATAAAATAAGTTCAATATAAAATCATAACTATTCAAGGCTTGTGCGAATGGGATCAGATGGTTTGTGGGGACTGGGCGGGGATGGCGACTGAGCTTTTCCCCACGTCATTCTCTGGCCACCACCAGGCTTCATAGGAAAATGGTGCCAGCAGGGTGGTACAATGTGTTGGAGTTCCACCACACATTATTTATCACTGAGACCAAAATGTTCCACTTTATTCTCATCAGAGTATGAAACATTTATCAAAGGAGAAGTGAACATCTGATGTCTTTTCTTCATAAGAACATAAGAATAGCCATACTAGGTCAGACCAATGGTCCATTACGCCCAGTATCCTGTTTCTATAGTGGCCAGTCCAGGTCAGAACTACCTGGCAGAAATCCAAAGAGTAGCAATATTCAATGCTACCCAATCCCAGGGCAAGCAGTGGTTTCCCCCATGTCTGTCTCAATAACAGACTATAGACTTTTCCTCCAGGAACTTGTCCATACCCTTTAGAAACCCCAATACACTAACCACTATTGAGTGCTCCCTAGTTGTTATACTTTTTGAAAGAGTGAAAAATGGATTCACTTGTACTTGCTCTACATAACTCAGGATTTTGTAGACCTCAGTCATATCCCCCTCTGTCACTTGTGAGAAAAATATTCATAAGAACCTAAGAATAGCCTTACTGGGTCAGACCAAAGTTCCATCCAGCCCAGTAGGCCATTCTCACGGTGGCCAATCCAAGTCCCTAGTACCTGGTCAAAACCCAAGGAGTAGCAAGTAGCAACATTCCATGCTACCGATCCAGGGCAAGCAGTGGCTTCCCCTATATCTTTCTCAATAGCAGACTATGGACTTTTCCTCCAGGAAATTGTCCAAACCCTTCTTAAAAACCAACTATGCTATCCGCTCTTATCACAACCTCTGGCAATGTGATTTACAAGTTGTAACTTTATTAAGTGAAAAATGTACTTTGACCTTAATCTGGTAGTTCTCAAAGAGGTTGTGGGGAGGCCCAGCCAGGTCAGAAATACACTCCCTCATGTCTGTTCATTGCAGAGATCCTGGGCACTGCTGCTGCTGGTTCAATGGTAATGCGCTGGAATAATGGGTGGAATTTGGCTTTCAGTTCTAAGTGCTGATCTTCTCTCATGTACAGTTACTCCTCTATCAGCCAGAAGGGCAATCTCTGGTGCTGGACAGGCTGGGAGTGGAGTCTGCTTCAATTTCCGATAGGATCTTGTCTAAAGTGCATCGGTAGCATGGGATAGTGCTACTATTTGGGGTTTTGCCAGGCCTAGTGACTTGTATTGGCCATGATGAAGATGGGCTACTGGGCTTGATGGACCTTTGGTCTGACCCAGTAAAGCTATTCTTATGTTCTTATATTTTGCACATGTGCAGCCCATCCTTGGCCCTGCTCTCTGAGTAGTCAATTTGAGCTTTGTTCACCCGTTGCCCGCCAGAAGGTTAGACTTGATATTTCAAATGATGCTTCACACTCATGGGAACAATACATAATTTCTGATACAGAGACCAAGGTTGGGGCATATGCCCAGACTATAAGGAACACAGGAGGATGGGCAAGTTGAGTCTTTAGCCATTCTCCCACTTTTGGGCAGGCTTGAGACTCCAGTAGGGTGGTACAGGAGCCCCACCACCCACCCAGCATCTCCCTGCCTCCAGGAGATACAACATCTCATAACCTCACTCTCCAACCACCTCCATTCATTGCTGATCTGGCAGTGAGCAGTGACTCACACCGGCTACTTGTGCCAAACCTGAGCCTTCCCTCTGACAAGTTCAAGTTTCAAGTTTATTAAGTCTTGATGAATCGCCTATAAATTTGCTAGGCGATGTACAATAAAAATAACGTGTATTAATAAATGAAACAAGTACAATATTAAAAATGACATAAAAACAAATTTGTTGTATAGACAAGAAACATACTTCCTGGTCTCACGAATCATAACTTGCATTAGAGGGAAGGCTCAGGGCTGGCACACGCAACCAGTATGAGTTGCTGCTTGTTGCTGGCCCAGCACTGAAGGATTTAAAAGATACTGGAGGGGTTGGGGAGGAATTTAAGAGATGCCAGATTGCCAGAAGTCTTCAACTGGTGGGGCTTGGGGATCCCCACCAGCTACAAATTAACTATACTGCTGCTGGATGGGCCTGTGCCCACTTACTTAAGAACTGCCTCTCTCCTCTCATTTCCTGAGAGCATCTGATCTCAGGCATCTCTTTATCCATACTAAGTGGCAGACAGCCTGTCCTCTCTTTTCCCCTCCTCTGCTGTGGCTCATAGACAATCTGTCCCCTACCCTCCACCCCCTCCCTTTCTCTGGGGGGGGGGGGGTAGAGGTCTGAGTCTTTGTGGGACTGGTTCAGTGTGTGATCTGTTTATTCTGTCTTGGTGTTAGGCAGAAACCGAGGAGTGGATCCACTGCCCCTGCCTTCACCTCCGATGCTGACCTTGGTAAGCAGCAACCTCTTGAAATTGTTGGAAATATTTCAGGCTCTTATAAATGCTTGACTGCTTGTGCTATAGGTAACATTTGATCTTATTCTGGTGCTAAACTTTATGATTTCCTTAAGATACTTATATCCCGCATATCCCTAAATCTATATGGGTTACGTAAAAACATATACAATTCAGAACAAACACATAAAACAGTTCAGATCAAGCAATAAAAGCATCAAATCATAGATTAAAAACAGCTTCTTGAAAATAGTGTGAAAAAGTAAAACAGAATCAATTTGACAGACTGATACCGGAAGGGCATTCCACATCGGAGGGTCTCCCCACGCAATACCTGAGAGCAAATTGATACCTTATACAACTGTTGTAAATTGTCAAGTACTCTGGCTTTGCCTATATATGCGGTCCCAGGTCTTGCTGAATGGACTATTCTGTAGTGGCCAGTAGAATTTGAGTTACTGGTGTATTCACAATCCAAGGTTATATTGCAATTGATTGATTGGCTTACTGTGTTTTAATGCAGAAAACCAAGACAAACTGTTGCACGCAAATAATCAGAAAAGAATACCAGAAGGTCAAACCAACCATCTGTAGTTTGGAAAGGGTATCACTGTAAACATTTTATTAATGCTATAAAGACAAAAGTAAAACCGAAAGACAGCTTCATCAGATGGGGTCATATTTTTAAATTACAAGGTTACAAATATAATTGTCAATTAATTTGGCTGTATCTTCCCTGCCTCCAGCTGGAAAAGGAAATTGGAAATGCATATTTGCAGGGTGGGTAAGCACTGGGGCGGAGCATGGGCAGGAGGTGGGTGAGGCAACATCCCCGCTGCATTTAGGAACTTATGCCAGCTCGATGGGGCACCAATACCAGGTTACATTAGTTCTATAAGAGAACCTGATCCCAGTGTGCCTCAATAGAGACACCCACTTGTTGATCTGCCCCCTTATGAAAAACTTATTGGACGAAAATAGAAGGGGTCATTTATCCAGAAGGCTTATAACATAAATCCTTTAGTCAGAGAGACTTTACCTAAGTCGCAAAAATGTTACCCCTGATGCAGTCATCCAGTGAAACATGGCTGTGTTGGTCTTTGTACTAGGTACTAGGGACTTGGATTGGTCACCGTGAGAATGGCCTACTGGGCTGGATGGAACTTTGGTCTGACCCAGTAAGGCTATTCTTAGGTTCTTATGAATATTTTTGTCTGATTAAAGCTTGCTCAACGGGCTGTCTCTGGCTATTCAGAGATGCTTACCCACAAAGGTCCACCTATTGCCCCTCTGACTGCTACAGCAGGAGGCAGTTGGTGCCAGGGAAGTCCAGGGATGGGCTTAAGAGCTGCCGGCCTCAGCCATTTTCAGTGCTCAAAAGCAGTCTTAACTTTGCCCACCTAACTATGCAAATGCCAGCCCTGAACATCAGCTGGTACAGATCAGTGGTTGACCCAGATGTTCAAAGGCAGAGCCTGGACGTGGCCCAGCATTGAATATCCAAAGTGGCTTTCAAACTGCTGAGTGCCACAGGCTGAATGGGGGGGGGGGGGGGGGTTGTCGCTGTTTTACTTTTGCCATTATACCATGAATAAGGTTTATGGTGTCACCATTTTGTGACTTAAGACATACTGTTGCTTTAACATTTGACTCTATTTTTTACCATATTTTATGAAAGCAAAGGTTAAAATAAAAAATATACCGTATTTTTCAGATCATAAGACGCACCCACCTATAGAGGAGGAAAAGAATTTTTCTTCTTGGTTTTTCCTCCATTACACGTAGGTGTGTCTGGTGCTGGGAAGCCTGCAGCCGCCCAAATCCCCAAGCTGCCTACAGCCCCCCCAGTCCTTTTTTTAGTGGTGGTGGTCCAGCGCGGTCTCCTGAACGGCTGCCTGTATCTTAGAAGAGTGATGCACAACACAGGAGCGCGACCTTTGCGCTTCCTGCCTGGTCCTGCGCCGCTCTGTGATTGGCTGCAGTCATTACGTCTTATGGTCCAAAAAGTACAGTAAATACAGAAACTTATTAAAACTTAACAGACACATTAACACAATGAGGAAAATACAAGAACAGAAAAGTTGCCCTGCTGGGTCAGATCAAGAGTTCATCTAGCCCCAAATCCTGTTCCAATAGCGGCTAGTCCAGGTCATAAGTACCTGGCAGAATCCCAAAATTAGCATGACTCCCTGCTACCAACTCCAGGGATAAATAGTGGTTTTCTCAAGTTTACCTGAATAACAGGTTATAGACTTTTCCTCCAGGAATTTGTCTAAATCTTGTTTAAACTTAGATGCACCAACTGCTTTTACCACAAAGTGACTTGAATAAGGAAGTGAGATCCCAGTACAAATACAGTAGAATCTCAGTTATCCAGCACCCATGGGAATTGGTGGATGCTGGATAACTTTTTCGGGTTGATTGAAGGTGCTGTGTTAGAAACCTTGTCTAACACAGATCTCAGTTTCCCCTCTTCTTCCCGTCCCCCTCCCTCCCTTAAGCCCCAAAGCAGCAGAAACAGGTGGCGGTCCTGAGCCGGGAACCCCCTCGCTCCCTTCCTTATCCAAAGTGGCAGCCAGTCAGCAGGAAGCAGCACTCAAAGCAGGCTGCTCGCAGCCAGCCCCGGCAGGGCCTTTCCTCTGACGCTTTGGAAGAAAGGCCTTGCCGGGGCTGGCCGCAAGCAGCCTGTTTTGAGCACTGCTTCCTGAAGAGTAAGGAAGTGAGGGAGGGAGCGAGGAGGCTCACGGCTCAGGACCGCTTTGGGGCTTGGAGGGAGGAAGGAAGGCTTTGCAGCTCGGGACTGCTGTTGCTGATGTTTCAGGTGACTTTTTTTTTCCCACCAGCAATTTTTTTGCTGGTTAACCGAGTACCAGTTAATTGAGATTCTACTGTAATCCCACTCCATGGCTATCCCGGGAATAGATCCATCTAGCACTGGAAAAGCTGGGCAAACGGAATGGACCCACTGGCCCATCATGTTCTGTGCGACTCTGCAACTTTTCTGCTGTCCAGAAAATAGTTTTACTTGGGTTTTTTTTTAATAAGCTACATTAGTTTATGAAATGACAATCATTTCCATTTTACTAGCCCCTTTTAAGTACTGGAGCAACAAACTCCATCCCAGGTTTTAGACTTGCAGAGTCCCAGTGACAGGGGAAAAGGTGGGACACCTGAATGCCTACCACAGTCACCTTTGCTTTCTGATTTCCAGACTCTTTAGCATCAAGGCCTACCTCGTCTGGGCCAGCAAGTCGACCACCGTGGGTCATTGATCCTGCCTTTGCTGAGCGCTACGCACCTGATAAAAGCAGCACTGTACTAACAAAGCACAGCCAGCCAGCCACCTTGACCCCGATGCAGAATCGCAGCTCCATCATGCAGGCAGCTCAGCAGACGCCTGAAGAGGGCAGCAGGACGCCAGTCTGCCATCAGTGTAACAGGATCATCCGGTGAGCTAGGCTCCTGGGCATTGACAGATTTCATCGACGTCTCTGCAATATATACTGGTTTATTATGCAACAAAGAATATATTTTACTTATGTGACAGATTAAATGTGGAGGTGGGACAGGAAGGGGCAAATTCTGTAAAGGCCGTCTAACTTTAGGTGTCCATCGACTTAGGTATCCACTTAATGAGCCCAATTAACGATTTTAACAAGCATTGATTGGAACTTAGATGTCCAAACACTGGACGCCATTCTACAAATAAACGTGGACATCCATCAGAAAAAGTCACTTCTAACAGGATAGGCATGGACGTAGCTTTGCAAAAGATGTCCATTTACAGAATCGCAAACCACTGAGCATGCTAACATGTCTACCTAACACCTAAAATGTAGACGTTGCAAAACCAGGTCTACTTCTGAGCGTGAGCTGGGTGCTGGGTGAACATGACTTAGGTGTCAGTTAGGAGTGCTGAAGGCATCCACATATAGGTGAACAGGACTCCAGGGTGATATTAAGGTCAAAATATGTGTAATAATGCATTACTTAAGCAAAGCACATGAAAATATATATATATTGCATTCTAAATCTCATTTCCAAAAAATTAAGAAAAGAAAGAGACATACTACTCACGTGCTTCAGAGCAAGTGGACGTGTCTGATGCACAATCTTGATGTCATCAATATGCGCGTAGATGGCAGAATGCAACTAAAAAATAATAGGACCAGCTAAGTGGTTAAAGGCACTTCTTCCATCTTCTATAGGTCATGAGTTCAAATCCCTGCTCCCCTCCCCTAATACCTTAACAGCTTCTTTTTGGTCATTTACATTTGCACTCTGCTCTTTCCAGGGTCCAGAGGGAAACTTGGTTTTATCTTGAGATGGTTATGATCTCCTCACATGGCAGGAACCCCTACCTCAAAGGAAGTGCCTGTTGCTTAAGAGTTAAAGGCACTGCTTCCATCTTCCAAAGTTTTGGGGTTCAAATCCCAGGACAAATTCCTCTAGTTTTAGTGGCATTCTGCCATCTAGATGAATATTGATGATGTCACAATGACACGTCCACTTGCTGTGAAGCAAAGCCATTGTGAGTAGTGTATCTTTTTCTTTTGAAAATGAGGTTTAGTATGCAATATACCGTATATATTTTTTCATGTGCTTTGCTTGAGTGATGCATTATTAAACATATTTTGCCCTTAATATCAACCTGGAGTCCTCACAGAATTTAAACTTCACACCTGAAATGTTTCCTCCATTAAATAAAATTTATTATCTTCCAATCTCTTCAAAGGAAAAAAAAGATTTTGAAGCCACTATAACAAACTCAGGCTCAAATGGATCTAGGTAATATATCAGAGATATTGGAATCACCGACGGTGCGAATTGAGGAGAGGGCAACTCTGCTTGCCTCATTTGTTTTTCAACAAGATTTAAACGCAATAATGAAAATGTACTTTAGGAATGCACAGACTCCTTTCATGGGCCAATGGATTTGGATTTACCCTGATGTTAACAAAGAAACCCAAGAGAGGCAAGAAGTGAAGGATCTGGGAGCAACTTTTCAGCTAGCGTACCCATGTAAATGCCTCATTAAATATTACATTACATTAGGGATTTCTATTCCGCCTGTGCCTTGCGGTTCTAGGCGGATTACAATAAAGATGAATCTGGACATTTCCAGTAGATTTACATTACAGGAGAAGAGTAGATTACAAGTAACTGTGAAGAGTTATAATACATTCAACATCGCAGCAGATATAACATAGCCTCGGATTACAATAAGGAAGATATCTGGGCATTTCCAGTAGAATTACATTACAGGAGAAGTGTTAATTACAGGTAATAGTGAAGAATTACAGTACATTCAATATCACAGGAGATGTTACATAGCAACTGAGTCAATTTATAACTGGTGGAGAATAAGAATTACAATATATTCTAGATTACAAAAGATGTTACATGAGATGAGTCAGGTTTCTTCGGATGGAGAGTAGCATCATATGCCTATAAGTGGAAGTGTATTTATTGTTTTGATGATTGCATGATGTTGGTTAATTAATGTTGATGATATGGACAGTGGGGGTATTTAGTTTGGGTTGGATAAAGAGATTCTATTCCCAAGGAATTGGTTGGGAACTCATTAGATGGCGGTTTATATTGATGGGAGATATTTTTTGAACAGTAGTGTTTTTATTTCTTTTCGGAACTCTTTTATGTCTGTAATTTCGATCAGTAATTTTGAGATATCGGAGTCAATATTAGCTGCCTGTGTCCCTAGTAGGTTGTCATAAAGTTTCTTACGTCGGGTACCATTGAGAGGAGGGTAGGTGAAAATGTTCTGTGTTCTCCTTCTTCTGGATAAGAGATAGTAGTGAAAGCGGTTGTTTAGGTAGCTGGGTGCCGCGCCGTGGGTTACTTTGAATAGGAGACAGTAGAGTTTGAATTGTATTCTTGCTTTTATTGGTAGCCAGTGAGATTCTAAGTATGCATTGGTAATGTGGTCGTATTTGCTGAGTGAGTATATGAGTCTGAGGGCTGTGTTCTGGACGGTCTGTAGTTTTTTTATTGTGTTGATTGGGCAAGGTAGGTAAAGGCTGTTGCAGTAGTCTACCATACTTTGTACGAGGGATTGGACAATATGTTGGTTTGAAGTGCACTTTCTTTGGTCCAGACCATTTGCGGACATTTCTGGACTTAAAGAAGATCACCAAGGGTTGACTTGGTCCTTCCCGTTAATGGCCATGTTACAAATGATTTTCCTGTTTAGTCTAAGTCCTTTTTGTTTGGGGCCACTTCCCTGTAGAATTTTCACTGGGGTCTAAGAAGAAGTTATTGATGTCTAATTTGTAAAAATGTATTTCCTTATATTTTTGTTTCCTTTCGTTTTACCTAAAGAAGCGTTTTTGCTTGCTTTGTATTTCAAAATATAATAAATAAATAAAAAAAAAAAAAGAAAAGGATTAAAAGATAAATAAATATAATAGTGATGCCAGTATTTCACGTCATACAATTTTAATAAAAAAATAGCATAAAATCAACATTCTAATGATGTCATAACACTAAAACTCGATAATATTATAGATGTTATGAAGATGTCTATGTGACGTATAAAAGGCGAATCTGTAAAGGACGTCTAACGATTCTCTATAGTATGTCTATGCTTTATAGATTCACGCTCAGCATTTCCCCACTGGACGTCTACATGATGCCTACCTTTCAGACGTCCTTTACAGAATTTGTCCCGAAGTGTTTATAGAAAGGAAACTCTCTCCTAGGCAGAAGTGGCAAACTACAGGCTGAAGGCCAGTGCCAGCCCTTAGGGACCGCTTGTGTGTTTGGTTTTCCACTCCTGCTGGCTTGTGGAATGATGCTGTAGTGCCTACTCATGTGTGAAAAACCGAAATAGGGGGAAGTGGTCTGCAGCTTTCTCTGTCCTGTCCAAGGTAATCCCAGTAACAAACCCTCCCTCTGCTCTTTGTACAGAGGTCGCTACCTGTTGGCACTGGGACATTATTACCACCCAGAGGACTTTATCTGCTGCCAATGTCGGAGAGTTCTGGATGAGGGAGGATTTTTCGAGGAGCAGGGCTCCATCTACTGTCCTAAGTGCCATGACCTCAGATATGCACCCAGCTGTGCCAAGTGCAAGAAGAAGATCGCTGGGGTGAGTTTGTTGGGGGGGGGGGTCTTTCTCTACTTTCTGATGAAGGAAGATAGTCTGATAGCAATTGAAGGATTCAGATTCAGCCATGTTTTCCTGTGCAGTCCGCAGGACTGGATTATGGCACAGGCAAATTGGGCACATGTATGGACTCAAATATTTACAGAGGCATCTCAGATGGTTAAGACTGCCAACTGTTCGGATTTTATTTAGGACTGGATAGATTTTTCTGTTCATGTCTGTAAGCTGAAAAGATGACTATTTTGCAGAGTTTAGACCCTTTTCTTGCATAACCTGTTTCCAGTGTCAATAGCAGCAGAGACTGTGGGTAGGATCCAGCCAATGGCAAGGCAGCTCTAGTCACAGGAAGGAAGGGGGTGAGTCAGGGGCAAGTGGAATGCTGTGCGAGTGAGATGGCAGGACTGAACTTTGCTCAGGGCACTGGGCTGACCTTGGAGCATCCCAGTGAAACCAGCAGGAAAGGGGCTGAAGAAGAGAGATAATGGGTAGAATTGGCCGCTGGCTAAATGAGGTCGCAATGTGTCTAGAAGAGGGACTGTGCATGAGTGCAGTGTCTGTGTCTTCATGTGGTGTGGACAGTGTGGTATAGTTTTCCTTTGGCAAACTTGTTCTGGATCACGTACATACTAAGTGGAGAGAATTTTTCAGTTAAGAATATAAGATCTGCTATACTGGGACAGGCCGAAGGTCCTGTTTCCAACAGTGGCCAACCCAGGTCCCAGATTAGCTAGTTAGTTACTTGGGCAAATTCCTTTCAAAATAGCCCTACCATTGCCTCTACTGGCCTACTAGCCACTCAAGCAGCAAAAATAGATAACCGAATCTCCAACCTATTGATAACAACCCCAGACTACAAGATGTTCAGAAAGGAAATAGAAATCCCTTAACGAATGCCCCCTTCCTACCTTCCCCTCCCTTAACCATGATCCTGTGTACCCCTCTCCTGGAAACGACCTTTGATCTAACTTGTAACCCTTCTTCCATAACTCTTTTGTAATCCGCTTTGAACTGAAAGGTAATGGCGGAATAGAAATATGTAATGTAATGTAATGTACTCTGTCTACATCCTTTCAGCGGCACCAAGGAAAGAGAAATATATATATATATATTTTGTTTGTTTGTTTAAATGTCTTTATTGAATTTCATAAAATACAATAATTCATCACAACAGTTTAATAACATTTAAGCCCTCCCCCCAACAAAATTGTAAAAGTAGATGAATTGCAAATACAGAGCATTCATCGCGGTTTAGTAAATGCAATAAGTTTAAGGTTTTTTTTAAGTTTAAGTTTTTAAGTTTTTTTTTTAAGTTTTAAGTTTTTAAGTTTTATTAGGATTTTATATACCGCCTATCAAGGTTATCTAAGCGGTTTTTACAATCAGGTACTCAAGCATTTTCTCTATCTGTCCCGGTGGGCTCACAATCTAGCTAACGTAATAAGACAGGAGAACGCATAATGACAATTTCATAAGACGGCTCTATACAGAATCCAAAGATTTCTTGTACCTTTGCAAAGACTTCATCCCAAAACAAAAGAGAAATATTTTTGCTTCTTTCATGTCAAGACTTTTGACACTTATAACTTCCTGAATCTACATCTCAGACAAATCACCCTCAACACCCCTAAATCTCACTCTTTGAGCCGTTCTATCCAAACGCAATGGAGAATGCAAATGACTGCTTCAGCTTTCTTGGTTCGCAGTCACTGCCCTAAGCACAAGACTAGAGCTTCCTGGGCTCATTCACAGTCTGCCACTGCTGCCAGCACTCAGAGCTGGGCCCCACATCTGCTGGGGTGGGGTTGATAAAGTAAATGGGGATCCGTGGTAGGGGCCCACACGTTTCAATGATCATGGGCCAGCCCTGTAGGTGCGTATTTGATTACTTTGTGCACATTGGGTTGAATGGAGTGACTGCATGTGGCTATATGGAGGGTGGGGGTGAGAACAGATTGGTTTTGTGGGGCAGGGTAGATTGAGGAGGGTAACTTGATGTATTGTCTCTGTATTTACATTACATTACTGATTTCTATTCCGCCTCAACCTTGCAGTTCTGGGCGGATTACAAAAGAGACTTCTGGACATTTCCAGGATGATTACAAAGAGACTTCTGGACTTTTCCAGAAGAGTTACAAGAAGAAGAACATTTCCAGAGGAGTTACAAGAAGAATGGTTTAGGGAATGGGACACGGCAAGGAGGATTGGGATATTCCAGTGGATATACAATTCGGGATGCTGTACAGATAGGATATAGTGCAGTTTCAGTATATACCGGTATGCAGTTAGGGAAGCAGTTGACAAGCTTGGGCTTTGAGGGGAAGGGTAACTGGTGAAGAAGGGAGGATGGGGGAGTCACACTGAGGGGAATCCAGGTTGGAGTTATGACATCTGTATAAATTTTCAGGAAATCATGCACGCCCTAAAGACGACTTGGCATGCAGAGTGCTTCATATGTGTGGCCTGTAAAACTGCCATCCGGAACCGAGCCTTCTACATGGAGGAAGGGCAGCCATACTGCGAGCGAGGTAACTTGCAAATTTAGGGGACAGGGCTGAGGGGGGTCTAGGGATCTGGTAGGCGAATTGTCATAGCTGAATGGAATTGCATAAGCCCCTCCCCGCCATTCTTAGCAACATAGACTCTCTCTCCTGGGGGTTCATCTGGATCTGTTGCAAAGGGAGAGATGCAGATAGTAAGCACAGGCTGCAAAGCATGGTTAATAAGCAGGATACTCGTAAAAAGGGTTTCTGCCATGGTAGAAGTCAGCCCTCAGCATGTGCGCTGACATCTACCATGGGGCACAATTCTAGAAACCTATTGCCAAGCTTGAGGTGGCATCAATAAAGTCCCTCTGGCACCCTTCCCCCACCCCGATATGACTGGCACCAGCACTTCCCTCACTGGACACCTCTCCCTCTCACTCCCCTTGTCCTGACTTAATCCATTCTGTCTAATGGGGACCCCCTAACCCCTTGTCCAGCTCCCCAAAGACCCATACATTAAATGAGGCAGACTTGTTTTTGCCTTCTGCACCCTCCTCTTCAAAATGGTGCCCAGCCCTGCACAATGCTTCCTGGACGCACTTGGCAAGTTCAGTCTGCCATATAAAGAAACATTTCCTCTGTATAGCACTGGATCTGCCCATTTTGAACATGATGGTGCAGGAGGCAGAAGCAAGTGAGCATTCCCCCTGCTCCATTTAAGGTAGAGGTCTGGGGGATTTCCACTAGACGTCTGGGGGGCTTTTTTCTTTTAAATCAAGTTGGGCAGGAGGTGAGAGGGAGAACAAGGTGTCAGGAGAGAGGGATTTCATCATGTCACTCAATGCTCTCTTTTCCAGGTTATTGAGTGAAATAAAATGCTCCCTCTACAGATCTCTGGCCTAACCCCACCATTTACCTCTTTCTATTGGGAAACCTGATCAATTAATCCTAAGGCCTCCTCTGTTAACCAGTTCCTAATCCACAGTAAGGCATCTCCTCCTATCGGAAAGTTTTTTTTAAATTTGATTTGATCGCTTTTCCTGGTTTACTAAGTGATGTATAATTTAAATAAAATGACATTTCGATATAAAATATAGTCAGAAAGAGAACACAAAAACACAGACTGGTACAAGAGGAGATGAGGGGAAGAAATACAATCTTTTACAGAAAAAGTAACATTTAAGGTAAAAAAAATGGTACGGAAGGGATTAGATCAGTGGCTCTAACTCAAACCCTTTGCAGAGCCACATTCTGGATTTGTCGGTACTTGGAGGGCCTCAGAAAAAATAGTTAATGTCTTATTAAAGAAATGACAATTTTGCATGAGGTAAAACTCTTTCCTTTTGGCTAAGTCTTAATCATAATATTGTCATTTATAGCTAAAGAAACGGTTTTAGTTTACTTTTGTGATTATGAGTTTGAGACCACTGGAATAGATGCATATAAGCCTGAGGGGAGTTATAAAGTAGAAGCATCCTTGAATAGAAAGCATTTCAGATTACTTTTGAAGCGGTCTAGGTTCTTTTCTTCCCTTGGTAGGGCGTTCCAAAGTCTTGGTGCGGTAACGGTGCTGAAAAAAAAAAAATCTTTTAGTTCACAAGTTTTATTCATACATTCTGAGTGAATTCTAATGAATTAGTTAGATATAACTTCACTTTGCTAAATGCACACTAACTTGTTCCCACTACTTCTCATTTCTGCACTGCTACTAGACATTCACAGTACAGGCAGTAGTTTTGTGCAACCTTCATTTTACCATCAAGCTCAGCAGTTTGTAGTTACATAGGTCACCCCAGAGTCCTGTTTTAAAACTGGGTATCCTCAAGTCTTCAGGTTTGAATTAGCAGTAGCAGATCTTCACTTTCTTCTCTGACTTCCTTTAAAACAGGTCCTGGTGATTTGTTATTATTAATTTTGTTTAGCATCTCTTTTGGATTCATATAGTTCAGTGGTCTCAAACTCGCGGCCCGCGGTCTGTACTAGTGCTGCCCGCTCTTTCCAGCGTCCTCTGGCTTCCCCCCTGGCCTTCAGCTCTTACCTTCAGATAATTACTGCAGCATGCAGAGAGGATTGCCAGTGCTGTAGCAATCCTTGCAGGCTGCCATCATCCTCAGCATCACGTTCCCTCTGCCGCGATCCTGCCCCTGACGTCAGAGGAGGGGCAGGACCGCGGCAGAGGGAATGTGCTGCGGAGGCCGATGGCAGCCTGCAAGGAATGTGACAGCACCGGCGATCCTCTCTACAGGCATGGTAATTAGTTGAAACTAATACCAGGAGGCCAGGGGAGAAGCTGGAGGACGCTTCAAAGAAGGGGGGAACATGCAGGCCTTTGGGGAGGGAAGATTTATAAATTATAAAGAGTTTTACCTCATGCAAAATTTTCATTTCTATAATAAGACATTAACTTTTTTTTCTGCGGCCCTCCATGTACCTACAAATCCAAATGTGGCCCTGCAAAGGGTTTGAGTTTGAGACCACTGATATAGATTCATTTGGGCTCCTCTGCATCATCACCTACAAGAGGTTCTAGCATCGGTATCTACCCACTAGACTCTAAAATATATGGCCCATTTAGAAAGCATTTTTCCCATACTCACAAAATATGAGAGAAGCTTTAGTGACAAGTGCATATGATTTGCTGACTATCTTGGCTAAGATTAGGGTGATAGACATGTGTCCACTCAGAGGGACTCAGAACATCCTTTATTTTACAGATTATGAGAAGATGTTTGGGACAAAATGTCGAGGCTGCGACTTTAAGATAGATGCTGGGGACCGGTTTTTGGAGGCATTGGGATATAGCTGGCATGACACTTGTTTTGTCTGTGCGGTAAGAAGCATCATTCCAATCTTCCTACTACTACTATTTATAATTTCTATAGTGCTGAAAGGCATATGCAGCGCGGTACAATTGACATTCATAGACGGTCCCTGCTCAGAAGAGCTTACAACCTAATTTACTGCTCTTATCTTTCCCCTGTAGTGGAAAGGTGCCAAGCAAGGGCATACAGTATGCATTGTGCCTGTACACAGAAGTAGGCAGTCTTATGGCTTCAGCTTTAAGCTAAGTGAGTCCTCTGTGCAGCGCAGTGTTTTCTGGCTCCATCATATGTGTGGCTGTCTCTGTGTTTTCTCTTTAGATTTGCCAGACTAACCTGGAAGGAAAGACTTTCTATTCCAAGAAGGAGAAACCTCTCTGCAAGAGCCACGCTTTCTCCCATGTGTGAATCTGGACCCACAGAGACAGCTGTTCTCACTGGCACAAGAAGCGTTGATTTTCCTGCAAGTAAAGCAACTTGAAAAGGAGTTTTGGTTTTACCTTGTTTTGTATCTGTTTTATTGTTTTTATGGTGCTTTATTTCCTTATAATGGTTCAGCAACGTTTCTTTAGAAAAGTTCTGTTTCCATGATAGGATAAATTTTTTGCTTAGATCACATGAAGGTTCATGGAATGAATACTGACCAGGATGTAAGGGTGGGCTTTATACCTTAGGACAGAAAAATTTGGTTTAATTTCTTCCAAACCTTTGACCAAATAAAGAAGCTGAGGCTTCCTCTACAGGTCAGCTTTGCAACAGGCTGCTGCCCCTTCATGGCGGTACATCTCCCATGGTGTGAAGATGGTCAGCCCATCCAGCTTTCTACCTCCCTGTCATATCATCTGTCCTAGTGACATAGCCAGACAACCAATCTTGGGAAGGCCTCTATCCCAGCCCATGCAGTCTCTCTCTAACCCCCCCCCCCCAGCCTATGCAGCGTGTCTCTTTCCCTCCCAGCCTGTGCAGCCTCTCTCTTCCTCTTCAGGCCTATATGTTGCCAGCAGCTGATCCGGAAGCCTTCCCTCTGATGCAAAATGCAAATGCATCAGAGGGAAGGCTTCCGAGTAAGCTGCTGGATGTATGGGTTGGAGTTCAAGTTTATTTAATCTTTGATATACTGTTTTACCAAAAGCATACCTAAACGGTTTACAATTATTAAGTATTATTAAAAATAAAATAAAAAGTTAAAAAATAGAGGGGGAGACAAAACATGTAGACTTACTGGTACCAAAAGGAATAATTGGGAAATGGTGAGAGATTAAATATAATGAGAAAATAAAATCGTGGAAGAGAGGGAGGAGCTTAGCACACTAGGCTAGGGTAGGGGTTGCTTCAAAAGAAACGTTTCAATTCAGTAATGCATAGAATCTAGGCCCACTCACGAGTAGTCCCCTGGTTTGTACCATCCTATCTACTGGCAGAGCTGCGTCTTAGCTTCTCCTAGCTCAGCACCTTGAAATTTCTACAAGCCCCCTCCCCCACTGCAGTGACTATAAGATAGATAGAAGGCCACAGAGTGCCTATAGGCCCACTGAAACACACACACATGCAGAGCAATAGAAAGGAAGGGTCCCTGTTTCTGGCATTTTACAATCTACTTATAGACACACAGGAAGGAGACATTGAAGTAAGGCCTTGGGGAAGTAGGTTGAAAGCGTAACACAGTGGTGTATTTGGAGAGGTGGGATGTGGTGGAGATGTTGAATATCTCTGTGACATGGATGCGCAGGAGGGGGGGGGGGTTAAGGTGGATGTGCCTGAACAGCCTGTCGGTGGAAATGGAAGAGACAATCTAAATATCTCAGTTAATGAAAGCACGGGACAAGCAGGTAGATGGTCTTTACCTGTCTTTTTGGTATTGTGAAAAAGTAGGAAATAGATGCAGGTATTGTGTTCAGGTAGGGCTAGTCTTTGACCAGAGGGCCACCGCGTGGGCACGATGGACCACTGGTCAGACCCAGCAGTGGCAATTCTTATGTTTTGCATTTGGAGTTGAGAACCTGCTGTCAGAACTATCCTGTGGTTTATTTAGGGAATGAGATTTCAGTGAGTGTTTAGAGGAAGCTCCCTGGGATCCAGGCATGACTGAGAAATCTGGGTCTTGTGCAAATTTTCATTCAAATACTGCAGTATCTTCCCATCCCCGGAGAGTTTACAATCATAAGTTTCTACCTGAGACGTTGGAGGATTAAGTGAGTTGCCAAAGATCAGAAGAAGTTGTGGTGGGATTTGAATTGGACTCTCCTGGTTCTGAGCATTAGACTTCTCTTCTAACCCCAATTTATTAGAGTTTGAGGATGTGTCCTGGGATCCTTGTATGGCTGACTAATATGAGTTTTGTGCAGATAAGTTGCTTGAGCAGACCCAGGAGTGAAGTGGCAGAGAAATGGTTTAAAAAAGAGCACCATCACTGTCCACCTTTTCTTCATGTCTCCAATTGACTTTGCAGATGCTACTTACGAAAGGCATTATTCTCAATGTCGGAGCCCTTAAAGAAATGGAGATACTCCAAGGCTGCAGGCTGGTGGAGCTGGACCATCAAGAAGTCATTCTCTGGAGCTTTTGGTTGAAAGGGGTTGGGGGTTTTGTGCACAGTAATTACTTTCCACATGGTTGCTTGAAATTGTAGTGCAAGAACCCCACTTTGGAAATTAGTCCAGAACAATTAGTGATAGTGGGAGGCTGAAAATGCTGTCAGCTGTGTTGCTTCTTTCCTTCCTCTGCTCCAAACACAGGAGGATGGCATCACCTCCCAAAGCAGCCTGTGTGCTCCTAGGGGAGGGGGAGGATATTGCTGACTGTTGCTTGCTTCTTGTGCCCCCCCCAACACACATTCCCCAGCACCACTCTTGAGAGGACAGCAGCTAATGGAAAGCTGAAGCTACACAAATACTTCCTGGGATCTGGCACACAAAGTGCTCTTTTGCTTCGTTCTCTCTTCCTGTCAGAATTAACAATTCCAGCAGTGTCCAGGACCTGCAGTATTAAAATGAAAACAAAGGTCACCAAAATCAGGGAGTGCAGGGGGAGCACACTGACTCAGTTGCTATCTTGGTGGGGGTGCCAGCTCCTCTCTCCCCCCAACACCACAATCCTCTTTAAAATACTACTATAGCCTGCTGCTTGCGCTGGCCTGACTCCCTCTGAAATCACTTCCGAGTCGTGGGGCCAGGAAGTGACATCAGAGGGAAAGTCAATGCCAGCACGCGCAGGAGAAGCTGCTCGGGAAGATTTAAAGAGGTACGGGGGAGTGGGGAAGGGAGGATATGAGTGGGGGGTTGGCATAGAAGGTGTGTGTGGGGGGGGGAGGGGCTGACAGCTTCTCAGGCCAACAATCCCCCTCCTCAAGAAAACCAACGATGTGGTAAATGCTTGAAGTGCCTGTATGTAAAGCCGCTTTGAGTCCCAATCCCTTTCCCTCATTCCACCAATGCTTCAGAGCCAACCTCACCAATGATGTCACAATGTCCTGTACTTGGCTCACTTCTGATATTGTATTGGAGGAGAGTGTGGTGCGGTGGTTACTGCTTCAGCCTCAGCCCTGAGGTTGTGGGTTCAAACCCACGCTGTTCCTTGTGACCCTGGGCAAGTCACTGGGACAGACAGGGAAAATGCTTGAAGAACCTGTATGTAAACCACTCTGAGTGTGGTTGTAAAAGTAGAAAAAGACAGTATACAAATCCCTTTCCCTTAAATTGTGTTTTGTTTTTTTCATGTTATCATTTGCTTGTCACTTCTGCCCTAATAAAACACTATGTTTTGCACCTTGAAACTCTCTGCTGTTTTTATGGGTAAAATATAGAGGGCAAAGAAGGCAGATGTTGATTTGGAATACGTCTTGAATTAACTTTGACTTAAAATGGTTTGGATCCAAGATATTGAACCTTCTTCAGAGTCAATATACAAATTATATCTTACATAGATTACTCTCTCTCATTCCCTTCAAATCGCTACTTTGAAACCCTAACCAAAAGACCCAGTTTGTCCCCCCCCCCTCCTCCAAACTGCTGTGGATCTATACCTAAGGTTTTATTGGGGAGAAATCTGCAGCCCTCTCACCCACTCAGGCTGGGGTCAACACATCTGCAAAAGAAGCTCCAGAAAGCGTCTATAAAACATCTGTCCTGCAAGGTGACGGGATAATCGCGCGCCAGACGCCAGCGTGCCGACAATTCGGCGCAAGATAGAAGCGTGCGGGGGAAAAAGTAATTTTTTAAAGAGCTCCGACTGGGGGTTTGGGGTGGCAACCCCCCCACTTTATTGGTTAGTTTCCAACCCCCCAAACCTCCCTCCAACAGCAGCGCGAACACTAACCAATAAAGTGGGGGGGTTGCCACCCCAAACCCCCCGTCAGACCTCTTTACAAATTACTTTTTTCCCCGCGCGCTTCTGTCTTGCGCCCAATTGTCAGCGCTGGCGTCTTGCGCGCCACTGTCTATGAACCGTCCTGCAAAGCTTCCGGGAAGAAGCAAAAGTCTCTCCTTTGTAATTACTTAATTATATGTGGTGAGATCAAACTAAAAGATTAAAAAAGGTAATGTTTCTGAGAACTCCTCTGGAAATTGTGTCCAGTTCTAGAGGTCACATCTTCAGAAAGATACAATGTTGCTTCCTTGGCCAATCTTTTACATTTATGCTGATGACATCACAATACCGATACCAGTCATTTCTTTTACCACTAAAATAAAAAATCAGATTACTTTTATCCTACATCAGATTGAACAATGGACCCTTGAATTTAAATGGAAATTAAACACTGAAAAAAACAGTTTCTTTTTGGCTAGTCCCAACGATAAAATTACAGATAAAACTCTGTTTAAGAGGACCAGAATATCCAATAGCCTCGTCTCTTAAAATTTTAGGAGTCATTCTCGACCGCCATTTAACCCTGGGAGAGCATACTGACATGCTTGTAAAGAAATGTTTCTTTGCATTATGGAAGTTCTGTTCCATCAAAAAATACTTTGACCCTACTTTTTTCAGATTGCTAGTTCAAGCATTAATTTTATCTATTCTTGACTATTGCAATAGAATCTATTTGGGAGCTTATAAAACTGTCTTAGAAAGTTTAAGGCTAATCCAAAATACAGCGGTCCATTTAACTTTCAGATTAAAAAAACAGGAACATGTCAGCCCTTCCTACCGTCAACTGCACTGGTTGCCAATGGAAGCAAGAATACTTTTCAAATTTGCTTGTATTTGCTATGTTATTTGGATTAGCTCCGCTCTATCTCCTCTCTCATTTTGATTGGTACCGTTCAACTAGGCCTACTCAGCGTACTGGTTTATTTACTTTTCCTAATCCCAAAAATTGCCATTATAAAAAATATTTTGATCGATCTTTGGCTTATCAAGCAGGTAAAGTTAGACGACCTGATTCAACAATCTGCATCTTATTGCACCTTTAGAAAATTGGTTCAAAAAATGTGTTACTTGATTGATGACTATGTCCTAGTTTCTTATTATATTTTTCACTATTGAAATATTGCATTACTTTTCTGTGTGTTTTGTATTATCACTGGAATGTCCAGTCCTCTTATTCTGTGAACCGCCTAGAACTTTTTGGGTGTTGGCGGCATAGAAGAATAAAGTTGTTGTTGTTATTATTATTATATACTCCATGGTGTGAAACTTAGACCTAAACCTGCAGATTCTAGGAAGGAAGAAAGGAAAGAGGCAGTTAAATATTCCATTGTCTAATTCAATACAGGTGGCACCTTTTTTGTGAAGTTTGAAGCAGTGCCCTGTAAAGTGCCCCACTACTCTGTTGCCATGTCTGGGTACTTGCTGACCCCGCCCACATCCAGAAGGTCTTGTTCTAGGCGTTTTTGTCTTGGAGGAATTTTTGGACAAAAATGGGGTATATAGATAGACGATTTAGCGGTCTGGACGATCAAACGGCTGAATGTAGAAGTAGATAATTCTTGGCTTAGGGAGGACATGTATAGGTTCATTAGGGTGGGGGATGGGGGAGCCTTGAGGGACACCACTGGGGTTGCTCCACGTCTGAGAGTAGGTTTGTTCGCTGATGACTTGAAAGGATATGTTTTTTAGGAAGCCTTTGAACCAGTTAAGCACGTGGCCCGAGAGTCTATGGCGTCAAGACGGCCGAATAGGATGTCGTGGTCCACCAGGTCAAAGGTGCTGCGGAGGTCGAATTGGAATATTACTGCATGTTTCCCTGAACTGAGTAAGGGTGAGATGTGATCAATGACGGAGGCTAAGGCTGTTTCAGTGCTGTAGTGTGAGCAGAATCCTGATTGGCATTCGTGAAGTGTTGGGAATTTTTCCAGATAGTTTGTGAGGGCAGCGTTGATCAGGCCTTCCATAAATTTGGTGAAGAAGGGGATGTTGGCTACAGGTGTGTAGTTGGAAGTTGTGGATAATGGGGTCTTTGCGGTTCTTTACAATGGGTGTGATAAGGATGTGGTTGGGTTATGCGGTATAGAAATGATATGTTATGCAGGTGCACCTGGGCATTCCTGTGGGCATTGTCAGTGCACAGTTGTGTATGTTTCATGTGTAGATCACCTGAAAATATTCACAGCTTCTTTTGGAGCAGATGAGAATTTTTACGCTACTTAGGCATCTCTGATCCCATTTGTCCTGTTAAGAAAATTACCCCAGAGGATCCACAGACATTATTTTCTACATATTGGTACATTTGAACCTGCAGATTTTCTATGCAAATCACAAATATTTCTCTTTGCATGTTGTTAATTGGTTCAGCAACTTATCTATATTTAGCACTACTTTTTCATGAGGTGTAAAAGCAGAAAATGTTTTCATTCACACTTACTGCTTCCCCCTTCCTACTCAGTCCTAAGTTAATTACAAGAATGGCAGACAATGGGACCCCATTATCTGGCTGACACCTCTCTTTTTTTATGTACCTTTTATCTACTTGTCAGTCCCTAAAATGCTACACAAAACATCCCGGCAGAGCTCTTTGCTTTGAGAGCTGGGGTTTAGGTCTCAAAATGCCGTCCTCCCTTACAACATGGATCGGCCTCTGGGATCTCCTAGGCACTTGACTGTAGTCTGGTGCTGCAGAAATGAGAGGTCGAAGAATAACTTGGGTTTCTGCTGAATGAGGTCCATCTTGAGGTACTTCCCTAGGAGCCCCTATCACCATTAATGGCAATCCATTACAAATGGTTAATTCAGTAAAAATTCTGGGTGTCATTCTTGACCACAAACTTACTTATCACAAACATATTAATTAGTTTGGTGGTCAAGTCTTGTCATTAGAAACTTCGTATGATTCGGTCAGTGTCAAAATTCTTAGAACTAAAATCAATAAACATATTAGTTTTTATCATATACTAACTCTGTAAATTTTGGTTTTCTTCTTGTATTTGAAATGATTTTTTTACTATTTTGTTTGTATTTGAAATTTAATAAATATGATTTACATTTTAAACCCCCCTCCCAAAAAAACCCCATATTAATCCACTCTCTGCTGATCTCAAAACTAGACTATTGCAACTATTGCTGTTTAAAGGTATTTCGCAAAGGGAGATCAGATGCTATTAAAGTCATCTCTAAAGCACCGAAATTTGTCCACGTAACCCCTCTTTTGATAAAGGCTGACTAGTTGCCAATCAGTTACAGAATTACTTATAAAATTGCCCTCCTATCTTTTAAAATTCAAATCTTCTTAGACAAACTGCATCTGCACCGATCAGTCGCTACTTTCCATTCCTTCTTTAAAGATGATGAGTATAAAATGCCCCGACATCTTTTCAGTTACAGCACCCCAAATGTGGCATGTGTTACCCACCTATATTAGAGAAGAAAAAATAGAGGATCGATTCAAAAGCAAAGTAAAATGCTACTTATTCAAAGATGCCTTCAACTTACAGGTTTGCTAACTTTCCTTTCAGATTTCCTTTTTCCGTTCCCCATCCATATTGTTTAATCCTCGTGTCTTCCCCCTTTCTCCTCGGATCAAATACATTGTAATGTCTTTTGTGAGTTTTTTATGCTTTGTACATCACTTAGAAATTGGATAGGCGATTTATCAAATGTTAATAAAAACTTGAGAAATAGTTGTAGTTTGTAGCACAACGGTGAGATGTGTTTTGAAGGGAGATCCTGAGTGATTGTCCACTGAACTCTTTGTCAGTGTTCTGCCATGTCACTTTGTAGAAATACGCTTTATTATTTATGTAAACTTGTAACCAGTTCTAAGCTCTTCTAGAAAGAAATGAATGACTATCATATGCCACTGAATTAGACCAGAAATTATGTGGGTGCAGCGAATATTCAGCACTGATACCCACATATCAACCGGGCAAAGCTAGGACTGGTTAGGTAAATGGGTGTGAGCGTGGGCACAGCCTTGAGTATCACTGGGGGGGTCCACAAACTACCCCAGTACTAATCCGATCATTTCCTAGCTAAGTGCCTCCAAGCTGCTGACTGGGGTTGATGCAGGCAGGAGCTTCACCTACTTGATTAAATCCTTTATTTCTATCAAGAAGCAGCCTAGAGAATGAGGTTCCAAATGCCAAAGAGACAATGACAATGATCATCACCCCTCTGAGATTACACACGGTAAGTACCGATACTGTTAGAAAATCAGGCAAGCATTTAAGCACACAAATCCAAAAAGAGAAACATGGAGGTTTTACCTCTTTCCAAAGGGAAATTGTAACTGGCAGAGCTTCAACTTAGTGGTACACCTTTTGTAAATATTCTTAATTCAAAATATACAAAATTCAAACAAGCTGTCCAAAAAGTGCTGGAAGGCTATGAGCACAGAGGCAAACAGTTAGGGCTTCCAGATCAGAATTTTGTTGCCCAGGGATGGAAATGGGCTTGGGCCTTGTGAATCAGATAGAGAAGGCAGAAAAGCAAAGGAGTGATTCTCTCTGTCAAAAAAGAGGGTGCTATAGATAGTCTATGAAAGAGAAGACACTTCCATCCAACTCAAACAAAGGAGCTGGACAGGGGATGTGATCAATGATAAAAGTAGGACCATAAGAATAGCCTTTCTGGGGTAGACCAATGGCCCATCAACAGGACAGGATTAAGCAATAGGGGAGACATGATCGAGACGTTCAAATATCTCACAGGCCGTATCAAGGTGGAAGAGGATATCTTCTTTTTCAAAGGCCCCATGGCAACAAGGGGGCATCCATGGAAAATCAGGGGCGGGAAACTACACGGTGACACCAGGAAATACTTCTTCACCGAAAGGGTGGCTGATCGCTGGAATAATCTTCCACTACAGGTAATTAAGGCCAGCCGCTTGCCTGATTTTAAGACCAAATGGGATCGTCACGTGGGAGGGTTATTGGGGTGGGCAGACTAGATGGGTCGTGGCCCTTATCTGCTGTCTGTTCTATGTTTCTATGTGCCTGAGGCCCGATGAAGGAAGGCGTCAACATTGTTTTTTCCAAATGGCGATGGGCCCCTCCAGCATGGATCGGCAAGGCACCCCCTCCCCATCGACGGAAAGTAAGACAAGCAAGCAAGTGTAATTGTGCAAGCGGTGCTGCTTGCCCAAAGCTTCCTGTTTCCACCTGGGTGCATGGTGGGGTGGGGTGAGGCGGGGCAGGGGTCCCAGTGTACTTGGGTGCCTAGGGGCCCTCGACAAATTATTCCTGCCCAGGTCCCAAGGAGTAGCAAATCAAACCAAAACCTGATAGACAGCATAATGCAAGTGCCACCTCACTTTTCCCCCAAATTGGCTCCCATGAAGCCATCCCCAATATTAAAGGACCCAATGTGCCAGACATGTAGCACCAATGCACTATTTCAATCAGATCAAAGCTCCCTTTGTATAACGCTCTAGATCAATGAAAACGAGCAAGGGGCAGCTGAAAATGCCACTGCGCGTCCTGGCTTCGAGACAAAGGCGAGGGGGAGGGGGAGGGGGAGCGCCCAGCCCCTGGCTCCGCCCCTGCCCCTCTGACTCCGCCCCTTCTCCCGCTCTCCGTGCATCTTGCCCGCAGCTCGGACCGAGGCAGCCTCCGCCGCCGCCCGCTATGGCCACCGTCAGCTTCAGCGCGCACCGGCCGCTCCTGCTGGAGGCCTACGAGGACGTGATCCGGGAGGAGAGCGCCACGAACTGGTGAGAGGCGCGAACTGGCCCCTCCTTTCTTTGTGCTGCCTGAAATCTCTTTGTGCGCCCCTGGGTGGGAGGGGGACCTCCTTGATTTAGTCCCGTTACACTCCTGAGAGGCCTCCCCAGAGCTCAAACCAGGTGGGAAGGGTGTGTCTGCTCAGCCCCTCCCCAGAGATGTGAATGCCTGCTCACTCCCCTCCCCATCTCCTATCAGGTACACCCATCATCAGACCCCCCCTCCCCAGATAAGAGATGTGACTGTTCATCCCTGGTGCCCCACCCAATAGTGAAAGACCTCTGCCTGCATCTGCTGCTCTCCTCTCCCCCCCCCTGCCCCCCCCTCACTCCTTGGCATGCTGCATGGCTGAGATTGCAATTATATAAAAATTGAGAAATGGCTAGACTCTGCTGCGGCCTTGCTCCGATCCATCTGTCCTGAAATCTGTTAATTGTGGTTGTAATTCCTTGGCTTGGCTCTACCTGGGTGTCTGCTCCGCTACTTTTGCTTTGCATTTCCTAAAAGGTTTTTTCTTTGAGCGATTGCTGCAGAGGTGGGATGGCTGTAGGAGTAGAAGTTACTCTTGGGCTGGCATCAGATGGGGGGAGTTGGAGAAGCAGGTGACTGGGTGGATGGAACAGCTGGGGGGGGGGGGGTGAGAAGCAGAGGTTGGATGCAGATGTGCCATTGGGCCTATGAGGTCATTGCAGAGGAGTAGGTGAGGAGGGGGATGGGGCAGGGAGGGATAGATGGACATCGGGAACATATGAAAGGGGAGTTTGCACATGTTGGCTAGTGGATGTCAGAAGTGGACAGCATGTTCTGGGGGTAGGAGAAAGCATGGCGGATAACGCTCTTTTCTTGGAGGTAAGGTCTGTGCCAGATTGTACAATGAGCAGCAAAATTTAGAGCCGTGAGGGAAGCGAGGAGTGTGGGCGAGAGATGCTCTCACCAGGGAGTTAGGGGGGAGGAGGATGTAGGGAAAGAACCAGAAATTCAGTGACAGATGGATGAGAGAGGGAGAGACCAGGGGGGTGGTGGGGAGAATTCTGCCAAACTTGAAATGTGACAGACAAGAGGATGTGGCAGACAGGAGGGGAGGAAAGATTGGCTGTAGTTTTTGGAGGAATGTTTTGTTGATTTAAGCCATTTTCTATGATGTCATCTGCTGTGATATCATCTATCAGCCATTACCCCATCCTGGAGGCTACAATGTACCATCCCCCAATCTTGGGAAGGGTTGTGGAATTTGTAAATTTGTACTGGTGCACGTACTGTATTGAGCTTTAAAGACATCAATAGTACAAACAGACCATACTGAAAAAGTGAGAATCAAAGGTGGCAAACATCAGCCCCAATAAGACCCCATCTATGTTCCCTCGAAGCTGAGCACATGAGCAAATCGCTCGTCCATTCTAGGAGCGTCGCTTACAAAAATACTTGTAAATCTGGAAAACTGTTGGATTTTAGAACTTATCGCTCACCTGGGAAAACATTTGCATGCACCTAGCCAGTCCTTAGAAGGAGCATTGGTTCCCAGTAGGAGGGGTAGAAGTGTGCTGCATTGTATGGCCATATCTTGGGGGTAGGGGTGTGTGTGTGCATTTTGCAAACAGGCAGAAAGCTCGAGAAATGGGCATCGACATGGCAAGTGAGGTTCAACGTGGATAAGTGTAAAGTGGTGCATGTCAGTAACAAAAATCTCATGCACGAATACAGGATGTCCGGGGTGGTACTTGGAGAGACCTCCCAGGAAAGAGACTTGGGAGTTCTGATCGACAAGTCAATGAAGCCATCTGCGCAAAAAGGTTGAACAGAATGCTAGGAATGATAAAGAAGGGGATAATGAACAGATTGGAGAAGGTTATCATGCCACTGTACCGGGACATGGTGCGCCCTCACCTGGAGTACTGCGTTCAGCACTGGTCACTGTACATGAAGAAGGACACGGTACTACTCGAAAGGGTCCAGAGAAGAGCCACTAAAATGGTTAAGGGACTGGAGGAGTTGCCGTACAGTGAGAGATTGGAGAAACTGGGCCTCTTCTCCCTTGAAAAGAGGAGACTGAGAGGGGACATGATCGAAACATTCAAAATACTGAAGGGAATAGACTTAGCAGATAAAGACAGATTGTTCACCTTCTCCAAGGTAGAGAGAACGAGAGGGCACTCTCTAAAGTTGAAAGGGGATAGATTGCGTATGAACGTAAGGAAGTTCTTCTTCACCCAGAGAGTGGTAGAGAACTGGAACCCTCTTCCAGAGTCTGTTATAGGGGAAAACACTCTCCAGGGATTCAAGACAAAGTTGGACAAGTTCCTGCTAAACTGGAATGTACGCAGGTGAGGCTGGACTCATTTAGAGCACTGGTCTTTGACCTGGGAGCCGCCGCATGAGTGGACTGCTGGACACGATGGACCACTGGTCTGACCCAGCAGCGGCAATTCTTATCTTTTTAGATATGACATTGTCAACCTCCGTGCCACTTTCTTCACTACTTCCTGCTTCAGGATCCATCTCGCCACTGTCACATAGTTAAACGTTAAGCAACCTTGCCTTTTCTTTTTCAGTCTTTTGCTTTTCATTTTCCTGTCTAAATGTTTGTATCGCTGCTTTGGTTGCAAATATCTTGTCATATCCAGACATGGTTGCCTGTCTTTTTCCTCTTTGGTCAAGGTAGAAGTTCTTGTCTTCACTTGACAGCAGTCAAGAACTCATTATAGTTTCAATAGCATCTAGAGCACCAAAATCGAAAAGTGTGTCCAGCTTCTTAAGAAAGTTTCTTCTCTTTCCTCCTAGATCACTTTCACCTCCTTTACTTTTTGAAAGACTACTCCATTCATGCCAGAGAGCCATAACATCCAGCAAACAGTTCTGCCTGGTCTTTGTCTTGTTGCAGGCCATTTGCCCAAATACAATGACAGTGTCGGCAACACTAGGCGATTTCTTCATTTGAAATGTTCTCTTTGATATTTCCCTGATCATGGCAGATGCAAAAAATACTTTGACTTGTCTGTAAGTAGGCAACTTAGACCCTGTAATCAAAGTTGATGAGTGTTCAAAGAGCCAAAATTCACTCACTGCTCTGGTAACAGGCCTTGAGGATTTCTCAAATGATTAACTTGATAAACCAGGAACATCATAGTTAGCTTCGTAGGTTTTCCACAGCAAAACTCAAACACTGCTTTGAATAAAAGTGAGCTTATCTTTAGCTGATATTGGGTTTATATAGATGCAGCAAATGATTCTTGCTCTCGCAAGCTCAGAACAAGCTTAGAACTATGTTTGAGCATAGGCGTCGGAACGAGAGGGGGGTGGGGTACAGCTACAGGGGCTGTGGTCTCCCCAAAAATTGGCGGTGTCTACTCCCCAACCTACCTCCTTTTCTGGCCACAGAAATTTTAAAATCTTCGGCGTATAGCATATATTTTCTTTCGTCCATCCCCCTCCCCCCCGCGTTATGACCTATCTCTTCAGTGCCAACTCCTCCACCTACCTCCTCCCTGGTCATTGTTAAATCTTTGGGCAGCCACTGCGCAGCCTCAACAAGAAAAGCCTGCTGCTGTTGGCCTGCCCCAGAAGTCTTCATTCAGCAGTGACTTCCTGTTCCTGCTTAGGTGGGCTGCAGCTGAATGAAAGGTTCCAGGGCAGGCCAATGGCTGGCTTATCTTGTTGAGGCTGCTTGGCAGCTGTCCAAAGATTTAAAATAACAGTGACCGAGGAAGAGGTAGGTGGGGGAATCAGGAGCTGAAGAGAGAAGTCATGCTGTAGGGTCCCGCTAGGGGGAGGGGGAGGAGCAGGAGAAAAAGAGAATTGGACATAGGTGCTTAGAGTGGGAGGGAAAAAGAGATGGTATATATAGAGAAAGGAAGAAAGAGGGAGAATTGTTGGATATAATAGTGGTGGAGGGGAGGAGAAATGTTACACTGGGAGGGAAGGGAGAGATGTCAGATTTTGGAGAAGGGTGATGGAAGGAGAGAGTTGTCAGACCACTGGAAGGGGAAGGAAAGAGAGATGCCATACTGTGGGAAGGAAAGGCTAGAGATGCCAGACCTTGGGAAGGGGGGAAGGAGAGAGATTTTAGACCATGGGAAGAGGGAAGGAAGGAGAGAGAGATGCCAGACTATAGGAGGGGGTAAGGGGGAAGACAGAGATGTCAAACCACAGGAGAAAGAGAGAGGAGATGGTACACAGGGATGGGTGTGGCAGGGAAGAGAGAGATAGAAGAAATGTGGATAGCGTAGCTGGTTTTAAGAAGGGTTTGGACAATTTCCTGGAGGAAAAGTCCATAGTCTGTTATTGAGAGAGACGGGGGGAAGCCCTGGATCGCTAGCATGGAATGTTGCTACTCCTTGGGTTTTGGCCAGGTACTAGGGATCTGGATTGGCCACCAAGAGAACGGGCTACTGGTCTTGATGGATCATTGCTCTGACCCAGTAAGGCTATTCTTATGTTCTTATGGATTCTCTGAGCGTTGGAACATTTACCCTGGCGGCCGACGCTAAAAATGCTAGCGCAGCTTTGTAAAGGAGGAAGTATGTTATTTGAGCGAGTATTTTCTTGAATGCAACAATACATGTTTATTGAGTCTATTTGTGTTATTTTTCTCCTCTATGTTTTATTGCAGTAGTCTCAAACTCACGGCCCGGGGGCCACATGCGGCCCGCCAGGTACTATTTTGAGGCCCTTGGTATGTTTATCATAATCACAAAAGTAAACTAAAACAGTTTCTTGATCATATGTCTCTTTAACTATAAATAACAATATTATTATTAAGACTTAGCCAAAAGGAAAGATTTATAAAGAGTTTTACCGCATGCAAAATTGTCATTTCTTTAATAAGACATTAACTGTTTTTTTCTGAGGCCCTCCAAGTACCTACAAATCCAAAATGTGGCCCTGCAAAGGGTTTGAGTTTGAGACCACTGTTTTATTGACCCGCACAGAATTGTTGGATGCAACAGGCTTTATATTTGTAAATAATGAAATAAATATTTGCCTGGACAAGCCCAATCAGCCATGTGACAGTCAGACATTTAGTTGTTCTATGAATAATGTTGTAGTGAGGGAGGCTGAGCACACCGCATTCTTCCCCACCACTTGAGTGCCCCCTGTACCTGGCATGGGCAGCATCTTGCACTTGCTGCTTACGCAAGCCTCGGCTCCCTTCTGGTCCCGCAACCAGGAAGTGACATCAGAAGGGAGCCAAGGCTGGTGTGAGCAGCAAATGGAAGATTCTGCTCATACCAGTCAACATTTAAAGAGGTACAGGGAGGATGGAGAAGTGCCTCCACCCCCTGTGAAGAGGTGCCTGGGGCTGCCTGCCTCCCTCCCCCGTCCCCCTTACTGCACTACTGTCTGTGAATTTCTGTTTGATTTCGGTATGACATTGTAATCCAGAAATTCTTTCACATATGACTAATGTCAGATTTACTTATCTTTACACATTTAATCTACATCCATAGCATAATGATAGTATTATTGTTTGTGAAGTGCAAAATTATCAGGTGATTTTATAGGACAGATGGGTTTTGGTGGCGCTTATATTCATTGGCTTTAAGCGACCCTAGGATGGGAAAAAGCATTTATTTATTTAATTTGTTTCTATCCCGTCCTCCCCAAAGAGCCCAGGACAGTTTACAGGTCAACATACACAATATACAGTTATCAAGTTACGATTTGCTATAGTTACAGTACAAGTTTTTATCCTAACGCGACACATACCGAGGATCTTGTATCAATATACATTACTTTGTAATCTTTTGGTCATGGATGGGGGAGTTAAGTGAACAGGTATGTTTTTATAGATTTCCTAAAGTTAAGGAGTCCTTCAAGGGATCTGAACTGTGGGGGCAATTGATTCCAGTGGGTTGGTATGAAGTGGGAATGTTGATTGGCGGTTTGCAGTTGAAGGGCACGACCAGGGGATGTTATGAGGTTGTTTCATCCTGAGAGCAAAGGGACCTGTTCAGCACATACAGAGGAAGTTTGGTTGTCACGTACCAAGGCGCCATGTCGTGCAAGGATTTGAACGCTAGCATAAGGCCCTTGAAGATACAACATTTGGCTATGGGCAGCCAGTGAACCAACGATAGAGCCTGGGAGACGCACATCAATTAGTAATGTTTCTCCAACTTTAGGATTTTCTGAACAACCCTACTGCACCCTTCCCCAGGGCTTGAGATTTCTAGGCAACCATCCAATATTGATTGACCTTCAGGGTCAGGGAAAGAGAAATGATGGTGGAGAATCTGTGGCTTGGAATCCATATTCTGACCCTCATTTAATTTGTTTTATCAATACTTCAATAATTTCCCCGTTATTCATGGGCTTGTGTTCAGTTGTTGAAACTCTGGGAGCAGGACCACAGAAGACAAACAGAAATAGGAATGGAGGTGTGGTAGATCGTGATCAATTTGAGTACAAAGTAACAGAGGATAATGGTCAATGGAGATTGCTCTAAGGAAAGAGATATTATCAGTGGTATGCTGCAAGATTTGATTCTTGGACTTGTTCTTTTTTTTAACATTTATATAAACGATATTGCTGACGGGCAATCAGGTAAGATTTGCCTCTGCAGATATATCAAAATTTGATGGTGTGAATAACATGAGGAAAGGCCTAGTGAAGCGTGAAGAATGGTCTGAAATTTGGCAGCTAAGATTTAATCCTAACAAATGCAAGGTCATGTATTTGGACAGCAAAAACCCAAGCGAACAGTTTTGGGGGGTGAAGAACTTTTGTGCATGAAAGAGGAGCAGGACTTGAATGTGATAGTATGTGATAATCTTAAGGTGGGCAAACAGGTTGAAAAGGCGATGCCAAAAGTTAGAAGGGTGCATAGGGAGAGGTATGGAGATTTGGATGATGTGGCGGAAGAACCAATGGAGGAAGGTCCTCTTGCTCGAAAGAAAGCTAGGTAGAAGCCAAAATATAATACTGAGGATATAACCAACGCAGTCCTTGCAAGTTTAACACCATACTGGACTGAAAGAGACAACAGAGATTGCTACTGCTACCTGGATTGATCAGGACTTGTTCATTTCTTTGGTGATTGATCACAATAAGGTGAAGAGGGATCAGGCAAGAATCATGACAAAAATTGGATGTACAGTTTTTGGAGGAACTGAGGCCGAATGGCATCCGTTGCATTTTCTTTGATGGTCATTGAGATGAGATCAGGGTCATGTTAAAGGCAGAAGAAAATGGTAAAATGTATCCAGGTATGGTGAAAGAAGAACATTACGCAGTTTGTATGGAGCCAGATATCCATGGGACTTTGTCCCTCCAAAGCAACTAAGAAAAGACTCATGTCGTAATCATTGCTGATGATTTGGTGGCTGAAAGCAGAATCCTCTAAACTTTTCAATGTGGAGAAATGTAAGGTATTGCACATAGGGAAGGGAAACTCCATGTACAGCTATACGATGGGAGGGAGGGTACTCGGGGGAAGCAGCCAAGAAAAAGATCTGGGGGTATTGGTGGATAACACAATGAAGCAGGCGGGACAATGTGCAGCGGCCTCAAAAAAAGCGAACAGAATGTTGGGCATTATCAAAAAAGGTATCACTACCAGAACAAAAGAAGTTATCCTGCCACTGTATCGAGCAATGGTGCGCCCACATCTGGAATACTGCGTCCAATACTGGTCGCCATACCTCAAGAAGGACATGGCAATACTCGAGAGGGTCCAGAGGAGGGCAACGAGGATGATAAAGGGTATGGAGAACCTTTCATATGCCGAACGGTTGGACAGGCTGGGGCTCTTTACCCTGGAGAAGCGGAGACTGAGAGGGGACATGATAGAAACTTATAAAATCATGAAAGGCATAGAGAAGGTGGAGAGGGACAGATTCTTTAGACTAGCAGGGACAACTAAAACAAGAGGTCAGTCAGAAAAACTGAGAGGAGACAGATTCATAACGAATGCAAGGAGGTTCTTCTTCACTCAGAGGATGGTGCACACCTGGAACGCGCTTCCCGGAGAGGTGATAGGACAGAGTACAATTCTGGGGTTCAAAAAGGGACTGGATGATTTCCTGGAAGCAAAGGGAATAACAGGGTACAGATAGAGGTTTACCTTACAGGACATTGAGCGAATAGGGTATGGATATTTTAGGTTAGGTAGGGAACACTTTCAGGTCATGGACCTGGGGGGCCGCCGCGGGAGCGGACTGCCGGGCACGATGGACCCCTGGTCTGACCCGGCAGAGGCAACGCTTATGTTCTTATGTTTTCAAGCTATTGGAGGTGATTCCTGTAATGTAAACACTGGTTGGGAGGGAGCAGTGATGCATTATGTTGAGGAGAAGTTACTGTACAAACAAAGCTGGTGTGGATTGTCTCTAAGTTACACACAGACACTTGGCGACTGATTTAGATGGCAACAACATTGGGAAAATGCTGGATTCTGCTACTGAACTGGAAGTAAATCCTGATTTTCCTAAGATCTGTTGGCCATGATTTTCTTCAGCTCAGTGTGAAATTATCAAAGACTTAAGCACAGATCAAAGCTATGGCTATAGAATTGTAATTACCATTAGAACAGGTGTCTTGCCAAAGGATCTGGCTGCATTGGAAATAGAACCTGTGTCACATAGCAGATGGTTCACAACAGCTCTAAGGTTCCTGAGAATGTGGATTTACAAGCATAATCTGAAAGGAAAGAATCTGATAAACTGAAGAATGATTATAGAGTTCTGTGTTGGGGTTAACATAAAAAATAAAGAGCAATTGGACACAAGGTCCTAGACATCTTCTCTTCCAGCTGCAACTGGTGAAGGAACAGTATGAAGAGGTAAGGAAGATAGTCATGCCCACAGTGAGAAGGTCAGCTTGCTGTGGTTACAGCAAGTGTAATCTGCAATCTATGTTGTGCAGTGAAGAAGAACAGGAGAGAAGAAATGCAGTGGAGAAGATATTGAAGATCAGAGATGAGAATACGCAACTTGGAGACACCATCCATCAACACCAAGGCAACTACACTCCCCTGATTACATGACTGGAACTCTGGAGTCTCTGAGCCTCCTCTACCCTGTACCATGACAACAGCAGAGATCAAGGCATTTCTGAGCAAGCCCATGATGGTTCCAGACTGGCCGTCACACATCCAGTCCATAGAACAACTGAGGCTGCTGGTCATAGGTGCAATCAGGAGAGGAGGGAACATTATATTAGGGGTCAGATGGTCGGCTCCTGAGCCAAAGCAGAAGCAAACAAGATAAATACCTCTTTGTTAAATAATATTAAATTTTAAAGACAATTATGTGGCTACAGATGTAGTTCAGACTATTTGTAGATTCAAAAAAATATTACTTAATTTTTACATATTTCAACTGTGATTTGATGTAGGTAAGACTCACTTTAAGCAGTTTCTGAAGATAGCTTTAGATTCAGCATGAAAAACTACATAATTTGGTCACTAGTAGTTTGTAAAGTTTGAAAAAATTAAAAATCTACCCCTAAAATTGACACGCCCTAATCCTCAATGCTTCTGGGACCCTATGGCTGACTTTCTGTGTGTTCACATACCGGATTTCCTGTTGTTGAGCATTGTATATTCCGCCTTTAGAGGCTCTTGGCATTTCGCAGGTGACATTCGGTTGGTGAGACCCTGACTTGGGAGCTGTTTTAGTACCAAAAGGATTTTGTGGCATGACAGCTTTTTACATGTGTTGTTAAAGTAGTATATTTAGGGGGGAATTCATTGGCGGGCGCTAACGGTTAGTGGACATTAAACGTCAAGATGCCCATCATATTCCCTTGGGCGTCTTAGCAGGCACTGAATTGCTTAATGCCCATTGATGAATTCCCCCTAAGCGTTTCAAAGGAGAAAAACCTAAACTCTCTAATGCTGACGATGGTTGAAAAGAATAGCCCGGTTTACCATCCCAAGGATGAACTCCGGTGTTTTCCAGCCTAATGATTCCCATCCTTGTACAAACCCTCGTCAAAAGCAAGGCCGGAGTTAGACATGCTGTGGAGAAGGGCAGAAATTCTACTGCCTTTGCATTTGGGCAGACATGGGCACCAGGGCAAATGTCCTGGTCCTAAGATACCACATGATATGATAATCCATTAGCCTAAGTTCAGGATGCAGGTGAAAGCCACTGGCCATCCCCTCACTCTGGGGCTGGGCTGGGCTAGCTTGCTAACTTAGATCAGTTCTCAGATCTTATTTAACTGTACGTAAGATTTGCCTTCAATGTAGCCATCGATTGGTTTGTGTTACAAGAGGTTGGGTCAGATTGACATGGACATTCAATAGAGTTGCTGGTCCAGGTAGATCAATGCAGTTATTATCCCCACCCCCCTCTTTTACGAACACATAGTGTGGGTTATAACGCCAGCAGCAGTGGTAACTGCTCCGATGTTCATAGAAATTCTATGAGGGGGATAGTTAGGTCATAGCTATAAATACAGAGTTACAAGTCCAAGTAGGTCATCATTGGCTCATTTTGTCCCAGGAGTTGCATTAGACAGTTTAGAAATGGGATTTTACAATGACCATTTCAGTTATTTCTGGGTTGGTTCCCTGTCTTGGTACAGAAATGCTTTTCAAAGTTTTCTGAACCTGAGATAGTGGTCACAAGATCATAGAATATGTGTTAGTTGGGTCCAGCATTTTGCTAATTGATATTGGATGGATAAGATAATTTGCCTGCTAGACTTTATACTGTTACATGCTGGGAATTTTAAGTGGACAAGATTTCTGGTGGAATATCTGTTACATAAGAACATAAGAGTTGCCTCCGCCGAGGCAGACCAGAGGTCCATCACGCCCAGCGGTCCGCTCCCGCAGCGGCCCATCAGGCCTATTGTCTGAGCAGTGGTCCCTCCTACCTCTACTCCTATCTGTACCCCTCAATCCCTTTATCCTCTAGGAACCTATCCAATCCTTGTTTGAAGCCCTGTAACGTGCTCTGGCCTATCGCAGCCTCCGGAAGCGCGTTCCATGTATCCACCACCCTTTGGGTGAAAAAGAACTTCCTAGCGTTTGTTCTAAACCTGTCCCCTTTCAATTTCTCCGAATGCCCCCTTGTACTTGTGGTTCCCCATAATCTGAAAAATCTGTCCCTGTCTACCTTTTCTATGCCCTTCAGGATCTTGAAGGTCTCTATCATGTCCCCTCTAAGTCTCCGCTTTTCCAGGGAGAACTGCCCAAGCTGTTTTAATCTGTCAGAATATGAGAGGTTTTCCATACCCTTTATCAGTTTAGTTGCTCTTCTCTGGACTCCCTCAAGTACTGCCATGTCCTTCTTGAGGTACGGCGACCAGTACTGGACACAGTACTCCAGATGCGGGCACACCATTGCATGATACAGTGGCAGGATGACTTCCTTCGTCCTGTTGTTGGTGCTCTGGAGTAGGGTGTTCAACTCTGTTAGGTAGTCGGGGGCATTTCCTCTCAGGATCTTAAAAGCAGTGATGCCTAATTTAAACTTCATCCTTGCGGTTATGGGCAGCCAATGTACTTTCATGTAGTAGGTCTTTAGGTGTATTATCCCACTGCACCTGCCCCTTTGGCTATCTATAAAGATGTTTCCTAGACTTTCTATGCCACTGCGGCACCTCACTCGCATTTTCAGCAGAGAAGCTGATTTCTTCAACCTAGAAGGTATCTACATTCATTTATTGCATAACCGTACACCTCGGATCCCTGAGGAAGGCAGTTTAAGTCGAAACATGAACCGTGTTGGGTCTGCAACATTTATATCATATGTGGATTATTCTTCTTGGAATTGTTGACTAAATAAACACCTGAACCACAAACATCTCCTTTCACAGTATTTCTTTGGCGGTTGTACTTTTCGCTGGGTTCTTTTCTTGGGTTTTCTCTTAGACTTCTGTTTATTGAATGTTCTAATGTGTTCTTATTAAGGAATTACTACTCCTAATAATAATTTGTTTTATGCTGGATTAAGTTTGCCATGTTTATCTCACTCGGGGAGGGGATGGGTTGGGACTTTGACAGACCGCCTTTCTGTGGTTACAATTAAAGCAGTGCTTATTTTTTGTACCTGGGACAATGTAGGGTTAAGTGACTTGCTTTTGTTTAATCCATAGGTGTCGGAATGGGGAGAGCTATGGGTGCTATGGCACCCATCAAATTCCCATTGTCTCCACTGCCCCCTCCTCTCCCTGCCCAGGAGTGACCAGCACAGTGCCAAAAGCACTGAGGCTGGTGGGCATGGAACCTTCATCATCTTCACATTAATTCATCCATAATTAGGCTACAATATGTTAGTTTGGTGCACACTAAATAATCCCTGTTGAAATAACTGAAAATTTGTGACAAAAAAAGCAAACTGGTCTTAAGTAAAGGTCCCAGGCCTAGCATTAAAACTCTGCACCTTTACTTCCAAGCTGTGTTTTGGTTACTTGATGCCTTAGGGCAGTGGATTGTACAAAATTCAAGACTATGCGCTTACGGCTTAGCTGGTTTGAATTCCCTTCCCTAGACTTCTTAGCAGCTCTGAACCTCTGTTCTGAGAGTGCTGAGAGGGCTCGGAGCTGTTGCCCTGCCGATTTATACACAGTTACCATAGTAACTGATGACTTCTTCCATTGCTAGAGCAAAATCGAGCCATGTTTCAAAACAAAACAAAGCCCATTTCCAGTCCTTAATTCCAATGCTTTATCCCCCCCCCGGCACAGATGACCACAGGAGGGTCACTGATAAGATCTTCCTCCTTACGGGATCCCCAGATCAGGATATGCTGTTCTTCCTAACTCCAGGTTCCTCTCAAAGCAGGACTATGGGAGCTGCCATTTTGATGCCACTGTTTCGATGCCTATAGAGGTTTGGCAACTAAAAGTCCTGCTTCATACATGCAGATGTGGTTGGCTGAACCCATTCGCTTCCTCCACTGACCTCCAGTTGAAGCCTGAGACCTGATCCTCTTAGCAGACCCCAGAATTGCAGACCACGCCATTACACTGTAGTCAGCACTGGTTTTCTCCTGCTTCAGTGCCTTACAGCAGCATAAATCTCCCGACACTTCTGATGCCCATTAGCCCAAGCTCCAAAGGTCTACACCATCCGCAGCATGCTTTGCTGGTGCTGAAGACAAATCTACACAGGCTTGGGATTGAATGAGAAACAGCAAAAGTCATGGGCACCCGTATAGCAGTACATTTATGGTCTTGCCCAACAATAGTTCTGAAAAGTAGCCAGATCCAGCATGGAGGAACGGAAGCTGATGTCCCTTGCATGTCAAGACAAGAGACTCGTGTGTTGATTATTTGATTGTTGCATACTGCGAGTGGTGGGACTGTTCACTTTAGGAGGGAGGAGAAGGCGTCTTGCACTGCTGACAGTATTCAACTTATCATCCCCATCCTGTTTGGCTGCCTATATGGTTGGCATTTAAACATGGGTGACATAGAGCTAAACAGAATGGTGAGCGGGGCTCTGGTCACCTGTTGGACCTTGAGGGTTTTTTTCTGCCATTGTTTAGCCAGTTCTCTTCCTAAACATCAAGATAGGTCCAGGTTCCTCCCCCTAAAGGATCCCCAGATCAGGATTTTCACCATCAGAACAATAATTTTCTTCCTTGAAAGGATTCCCTTTGTTGTCAGGATCTTTTTGCATTATTCTGTTGTTGCCATGACAACACGTTCTTGCTTATTTGTTTCTTCTCTGACGTTGGAAATCCATCACATGAGCTTAAACACAGATGGTGCTTTGCTGTCGCTACCACTGGAGCACCTTTGCTCTTTCTCCTTTTATCTCTCCTCCTGCTCTTTGCTGTAACCATTTTTGTCTCTTGCACTCTCTCCCTATTTATTCTCTCCCAACAGATGGTCCTACACAAATGCAGGCTCTTGTGGAGACAAAATGAGCAACCGTTAATGGAGATATGTTGAATGGGGCAGGTCTGTCAAGCCAACATCTTGTCTCTAATTGTGGCCTATCCTGCTCACAAGTATCTGGCAGATCCCGAAAAGCAGATCTGTATTATGTAGCACATTTCCAGGGATGAGTACTGTAATAATAATAATAATAATAATAATAATTTTATTCTTATATACCGCCATACCCTGGACGATCATTTTTATGGACTTTTCCTCCATGAACTTGTTGTAGACGCTCTTGAATCTTACTGTTGTCACCTTGACTGTCTCTTCCAGCAGCAGATTCCACAGCTTAGTTATGTATTGTATGAAATAAAATTATTTTTATTGACTTTGTGTTCAATCTGCTGGTTGTTAATTTCACGGAGAGTCCTCTTAAGCAGCCATCCTCTATTTCTGAGCTCATTAAACTGTGGGTCATAATTCCAAATGGGGTTTCAAAACCCATGTCTGGGTGGACCCTACATCTCCTATGGCTGTGCAAATGGGTCGCAACCACAGAAAGATTGATAAGCACTGCCTAGGTAACCATTCCACCCACTCAGCGGTTTACATTTGTTCTCCAAACTGAAAATCCCTAACTGGCTTCGCTTTTCTTAAGAACCCTGTATCATTTTAATTGCCCTTCTCGGAACCTTTTTGAAATGGGGTGAGCAGAACTTCACAATATACAAGTAGATGGATGCAGCCGTACTTAGTTCTCCATCCCTAGTTTTAAAATATTCCCTAACGGGGTAGCCGCAGCCTACAAGGCTGACATTTTCTGACTTGGGTTGTTTCCCTTTGGCCATCACTTTCTAGTTGTACAAGATCCCTTTGCGATCCTCTCTTTTAACACATTTGAATAATTTTGTAACACTTACAGATCTGATCATTGATCACTCCTTTCTACGTTTCCAAGTTTAGTTGATATTTCATATACTGTATTGGCAAAACATCTAATTCTAACTGAGGACCATTTGACCTGTTCAACCGTTTCTATATCTTCGCTGTATATATACAGTCCCTTGCATCGTCACAATTGAATCTCTTTATCTTTGCTGTATATGAACTATTTTGTGGTATTTGCGGTATACAAAAATAAAGTTATTATTATTATTAATCAAGAGTACGGTATGTGTAAAGAAGAAATGAACTAGAAATTGAAATAGAGTGAAAATGGTCGAAGCCCCGGTGCAACCCCTTGGAACACCCTTTGTTTCCAGTCTTTTCCTCGTCTATGGTGTTGTGGCATTTTGGCGTCACAGACTGAATTGGTCGGCCCAGCACTGGTCTTCCCTCCCGGCTATGGAGATATCCCTGAAGTCTTCTCCAGCCATTAGGTCATTTCTGTTTTGATTTGATTTCTTCATCTTTGAAATGAAATGTGGTGTATCAAAATGATTAACTTAATGACAGACCAAGTGTTCTACTGGCGTAAGTAAAACTCATGTTTTAGAGGGTTTTATTTATTATTTTGTTTTCTATCCTTTTGTCCCCAAAGAGCTCAGAATGGGTTACAAGTTAAACATACATCATATACAGTTTACCGGTTACAGTTTGTCATAGTTATCCTTCCAGTGCAAGTTTTATTCTAACTTGAGACACATAATCAGTTTACATATTTAATTATTCAGGACCTGATTCTATATTTGGTGCCTAAAAAATTTGGGACCAACTACTATAGCGCTAAGTATGATTTTGTAAAAGTTACGTGCGCCTTACAGAACCACGCTTAGTGTCGGTGTTTGGCATAACTTTTAGGTGCTCCCATTTAGGACAGCTAAAACCAAGCCTAAATAATGCGCCAACCTGTTGGTCAGCACGCCACTTTTAGGAACCCCCTTTGATCTTCCCCGGCCATGTCCCCTTTTAGATTTGTGCATTGAACATGACGCATAACACTTTGTGCAATGTGCTTACCAAGGGCTAGATTCACGAACCTGCCCGATCGGGGCAGGTCCAATGAATTCATGAAGCCCCAATATGCAGATGGGGGCGATCAGAGGAACGCCCCCATCTGCCTTTCCGAATTGCTCGATAGCGATCCCTGTGCATGCACTGGACCTCAGGGCCGGCATAGATTTTTTTTTTATTTTTTAAAGGCAATCGTTTTAATGGAGTCCACTTCACTTTTCCTATCTGACACTAAAAACACTGAAGGACTCTTGTATTTAGTCTTCATCCTAGAGGTTTTGATGACCCTCAGATAATATAATACCTGCTATTAGTGGTTGTACTTTTTCTTGTGATTATCATTTAATGGAACAAAACTGGAAAGTTTTTCAGATGACATCATGAACTTTTGGTATAGTGAAATATGCCAAGGCATCTTTTCTGAATGGAAGATCTAGTGAAACAGAAAACATCTGGAGATCTGGAATAGTTTGAAATGTAATTCTGATTCTTTTCAACATTTAATGAAAACTTTATTTTATCTAGGTTTCTATGAGTCTCTTTTGCTATTTTACATAGATTATATTGTTTGTATTTGTTATGTGAACATTGAGTTTTTGTGATTGTGCGTTTTTGTTTTATCTGTTCTCTACCATCATTGATTGAAATGGAAGATGCAAGTATTCATAAGAACATAAGAATAGTCTTACTGGGTCAGACCAATAGTCCATCAAGCCCAGTAGCCCGTTCTCACGGTGGCCAATCCAGGCCAAAACCCAAGGTGTAGCAATATTCCATGCTACCAATACAGGGCAAGCAGTGGCTTTCCCATGTCTTTCTCAATAACAGGCTATGGACTTTTCCTCCAGGAACTTGTCCAAACCATTCTTAAAAGCAGCTACTGCAGTAACACAACTTGATCGGAAAGTTTATATAAATATCTAGGAATAGAAGAAAGTGCAACAATTCAGCATAAATGAATGAGAGTAAAGATCAACAAAGAATATTACAGATATTGAAAAGTGCTTTTATAGCATGGGATAAGAGAGAAGTTATCAGCTTTCAATTCCTCTGCTCTCATACAACTTTGGAACTGTAGAGACCTTATAAACATCTTGAAAATTTGGATATAAGAACAGGAAAACTCCTCCATGCCCACTAAGTAATCTATAAGAACTAGTGTGTCACAGTTATATATCCCAAGAACTGAAGCTGGTATTGGCCTTACAAATTACACATCTAGGGTTAGTTCTACATCTAGAGGTGCCTATTTTTCTTTATATAATAATAATAATAATAATAATAATTTTATTCTTATATACCGCCAAAGCCATGATTGTTCGAGGCGGTTTATAACAAGATGAGCTGGACAATCAGCAAAGTGGTTACAATAAAGAGTTATCGAATATAAGATAAGATGTTTCAAGGCAGTTTACAACGAAAGGTGCTGAACAAACAGCGAAGTGGTCACAATACAAAGTCATCGAATACAAGCTTACAGAGTGGAAGAAGTGGAAAGTTATAAGATTCTTAGGTTTCAAATCGATTAAACAAATTTGTTTTTACAGATTTTCTAAACTTAAGGTAGGATGAGGAATGCGTGATAATGTTACCCAGCCAATCGTTCCATTTGCCTGCCTGGAAGGCCAGAGTTCTGTCCAGAAATCTTTTGTAGTGGCAGGCCTTAATTGTCGTTTAGATGAACAGATGAATTCTACGGGTGGGCCTAATTAAATTGAGAAACCAGGTAGGTGGGGGCCAGACCAAATATTGATTTGTAACAAAGACAGAAAAATGTAAACAGAACTGGTGCTTCCAGGGGCAGCCAATGAAGTTTTTGGTAATAGGGAGTAATGTGTTCCCATTTCTTTGTCCAAAAATCAGTCGTACTGCCGAATTTTGAATAACTCTAAGTCTTAGAATGATTTTTTTGAAGGAACTCCAGTAGATGATGTTGCAATAATCGAGCATGCTCAAGATGGAAGATTGAACCAATAGGTGTTATGATGCTGCGTCAAAGTATTTTCTGATGGTTCTGAGCTTCCAGAGTATCGAGAAGCATTTTCTAATAGGCTTGAGAGACCAGGATGCCAAAACCCCATTAACTTTCTTCTGTCCCTCTTATTTAGATGCCAGATATACCCTGGGATATCTCTTATGTGATATTAAATGTTCATGTCGTGGTAATAAATACGTTTTATTTATTTATTTAATTTGTTTTCTATCCCATTTTCCCCAAAGAGCTCAAAACGAGTTCCAGGTTTACATACATAATATACAATTAACAGGTTACAATTTACCATAGTTGTAGGACAAGTTTTTGATACAAGTTTTTATCCTAACTTGATACATACTAGGGATCTAATACCAATATACATAATATACAATTTACAGGTTGAATTTACCATAGTTACAGTTCAAGAAGTTTCAATACAAGTTTGTATGTTTGTATTGCTTTCCTAAAGTTGAGGAGCCCTTCGAGGGATCTGATCTGTGGGGGCAGTCGATTCCAGTGGCTCGGTATGACCAGGGGGCGTTTTGAGGTGTATTTCATCCTGGGAGCGGAAGGATCTGTTCGGCACGTACTGAGGAAGCTTGGCTGTCACGTAGCCTGGTGTCATGTCATGCAAGGATTTGAATGCTAGCATCAGGCCATTTGATTATGGGCAGCCTGTGAGCTGATGAAAAAGCCTTGGAGGCAGGGTTGCGGGCATGGAGGGTTTTTTTTTTTAGCAGTCTGATTGCCGCATTTGTACATGTTGGAGACGTTGTATGTTCTTTGCAGTGAGACCATTGAATAGCGTGTTGCGGTAGTCCATGCGGGAGAGAACTAAGGCATAGAGTAGTTGGGTGAAGTCAGATTCAGAAAAGTAGTTCCTTATTTTCCGGAGTTGTGGCAGGTAGTAAAATGAGGAAGATGCCACCTGAGAGATATGGTTAGAGTCTCTGTTCAGTTGGGGAATTAAGCCTTTTTATATTTAGTGATACTCAGAATAAAACAATCAGGTAATATTTAACAAAATTCAGAACACTAACAGTAAACCCTGTATACAGAGGGGAAGAGCATAATTCTGAAAATATATTTCCTCTCCCTCCTCAGAACTCAAGCATGTCAACATGATATACAGTCAAGTGTGCTTTCTGATCAGAGGAAGCAAGTGCCGTCTCTTAAGGACCCGAATATCCAATAATGATAAGTTCCTCTCGTCTTGTAATCAATGCACCATGTGTAAAACTCCCCAGGTACATGAAGATTGCTCAGATATCCCAAAGGAAAGAAATTGATCCACAGTCTTCTAGGCCAAATCGGTGAGAAAATCAGCTGGAGGCAATTTCGCAACAGAGTGTTGTTAGAGTCGGTCGTCTTTTTCCCTCCAGAGATTCATTGCTATTTTGATGAGATTCTTCATGATCCTCTAAAATTCACTGCACATCCTCTTTGGTCTTAACTTGGTATAGCTTGCCCTTAAAGTGAAAAGTACGTGCAAATGGGTGCTGCCATCTGTATTTAATATTTTTCTTGATTTCAACTCATTGTGCCTTTTAAGCTTAGCAGCCAATAAATCGTTTAAGAGTCCCAGACCATGCAAGCCAAAGATTTAGCTTCCTTGAGTCTGAAATATGAAAAATAAGCTATAATATTTTTTGCCAAGTTAACCTTGCATCTACTCAGGGCCCATTGAGCTCATTCAAGCTTTAGAGATTAAAACTAGCCAGTTTTTGTACCTCTTCCTCACATTTAATATATTTGGAACCTCCGGTATGCCTCTAAATCTCAAGGTCTTCAATCTTATGAATTAAGAACTTTAGCTTCAGATTGTTCCTTCAGGCCCAATTCAGTGTCCTTTACTCTATGACCCAATTCTGTGATCTCACCTTAGAGCAGGGATAGGGAACTCCGATCCTCGAGAGCCGTATTCCAGTCGGGTTTTCAAGATTTCCCCAATGAATATGCATTGAAAGCAGTGCATGCAAATAGATCTCATGCATATTCATTGGGGAAATCCTGAAAACCCGACTGGAATCTCGAGGACCGGAGTTCCCTACCCCTGCCTTAGAGGTTTGCTGACCATGTTGCTAAGTCCTAGTGAATAGCTCCCGAATTTGTCTGCGTACTATTAGGAAATATTTTGATCTTATATCATTTAAAATCCTGGTTCAATCTTCAATCCTGTCAATATTGGACTATTGCAATGTTATTTATCTGGAATCGTATAAAATAACTACTAGCCGACTAAAAATTATACAAAATACAGCCATTCGTTTGATTTTTAATCTGAAAAAACACGATCATATCAGTGTATGTTATCAAAAGCTTCACTGGCTACCATTTGAGGCTAGAGTGCTATTTAAATTTGGATGCATTTGTTTTAAAGTTTGATTTGGCTTAGCACCGGCTTACCTTGTTTCTCATTTTATTTTTTTTTATTTCTAAGAAAAATATTCATAGATCTGGTTGGTTTTATTTTCCTTCAGCATGTTCTGAGGCCCATGTGGGTTTAATGCATTGATTAGGTGTTCTGTATCTGTACGATGGCCTTCTAGCCACACAGGCAGCAAAACTAGACCATCAACTCTCCAATCTACTAATCGCGACCCCAGACTACAAAATTTTCAGAAAAGAAATAAATATCCTGCTATTCAAAAAATCCACGAAGATTAACTAACACCATATGAAACATTTCAACCCTCCTCAATGTTCTTTCCTTTTATGGTTCTCTTCTGTACTTTAAAATATTGAATTGTAGTTCTGTCCCTCTTTACCTTGTGTATTGATTAGTCTGTCGGTCTAACCCATTATTTTAAATATTAAACGATATGTTTAAATATATGCTTTTTTTTTTTAATTAATGTTGTATCTCGCTTAGTAAAACTAAATAAGTGATTCATCAAACTAAAATAAAACTTGAAACTACTCTGTAACACATCTGGACATATCCAGAAATCCTCTTCTGTAATCCGCCTTGAACCGCAAGGTAATGGCGGAATATAAATCATATGGAATTGATGTTCTTTATATTTTGCTTTTTGGCTGATATGAAAATGCAATGGATTTTATGTTCTTTTTTGCTTTTCTTTATGTAAAAACTGATGCAAACCCAGGCCCAAGAGGAGGGAGGTAGTGCTGCCCTCTGCTGGAGGGAAAGGAAAGAAAAGGGCATTGCCGAAGCAAAAATTCCAAACAGATGAGCGAGAGAAACCAAAAGGAAATGCAAAATCATGTGATAATGTTTCTTTTGCTCTGGCTCTTAAAACAATGAGGATAAGTAGAAATATCAGGATATGTATAAATTTAGGAGGAACACGACACTAACTTTTATGCCCATAAATAAGTAGGGCTTAGATTTCACATAGTGTGTATGTATATAGGGTGTAATTTAATTGTAATATAGAGAGGAAATAGGATATTGGTGTCTACATAGGGTGTATTTTTTGCCAAGTTAGTCTTGCATCTACACAGGGCCCAGTGAGCCCATTCAAGGATGGAGAGTGTTCTATACCAGTCTCCCAAAGTCTCCCCTTGCCAGTCACATTTTCAGGATATCCACAATGAATTTGCATACACTGCCTCCATTATATGCAAATTTCATTCATGCATATTCATTGTGGATATCCTGACTGGCAAGGGGAGACTCCAGGACCAAGTTGAGAAACACAGTTCTATACTGTACACTCAGTCAAAAACCCCCAAACTGTATTGACCTGTCTCGAAACAATCCCAGAAATGTGCTAGCTCTGTATTATACCACCATTACAGAAGCTCATGTAAACCACTCTGAATTGTCTCCCCAGTCATTAGTAGTGGTATAGAAGCTTTCAAGAAACAGCATGAGTGCATTCCTCTGGAAGAAAGAGGAGCCAGACCTTTGAGAAGAGATGGATGAGAGTCTGTAAGGCTTATTGATGGTTAGGAAAGTGGTAAATGAAGAACAGATTTAGAAAGAATGGATGAGCATACCTCATGAATGATAAAAAAATCGCAGGATAAAGCCTGGTAGTACTTTGAAACTCTTTTCTATCTGCACTATGTCTTAGTGTGGTGGGGAGAGGAGAACCCAGTCTTTCTGTGTTGCTTTCCAGTCCTGCCTAAAACCTTGAAATGTGAAAGAGCAGAAACCCTATAGCCATGTTGAGGGTTCACCTTCTAGGTTTCTGTGTATAGATGACTATACATTTACGTGAATGACTTTGTCTGTCATTTTCCTTCTAGAGTGAGTGATGACCCCAGAAATGATTTTCCTCACCTGACACTTTCTTGTAGAACCAGAGCTGGGTCCAGCATCACAGTTACCAGGGATTTTCTCTTTGATTTCATGTCTCCTCCTAGCTTTCCTTAGAGCAGTGTCAGGGGAGAGGACACTCCACCAGGACTCGTGCCGTTGCACAGTGAGTCTTAACTCCCTTCCCCGAGGACTTTGAAAACCGCCTCCCTGGAGAGCATAAGATGAAGCCCAGATTTGTCTCCATAGCCAACAGTCTCTTAGCTAGCTAAAAATCCTAATTTAGGAAGGTTTCAGCCATTTCCCCTGCATAAACCTTAATTTTATCCACATGGTTCCTGATTTAATGCTTTGAAAATTAACCTTGAAATTCATGTAGCCGTGTCGCGTAGAGCAGTGCACTTGGAATGAAATACACAGGCAAAGATTGCTTCCTGCTGCTACTCACTCTGTCTTCAGTGAACTCTTTCCTAGGTTGGGGCAGTGCTTGGTGAAGGATTTGAGCTTCTTGAATGGTTGTAACTGCCTTGGTTTCCTTTTCCAGGGCTTTGTACACGTACGAGGAGGACTCTGATGACCTTAAGTTGGCCGCATCAGGAGGTAAGACTGTGTTCCTGTTCTGGATAATACAGAGGCTGGTCTGTATCTGAGGTGCTGAAATAATACAGGTAGTGAACACAAAAGTGGGCAGCTGTCCTCCAAGGCCCAGATCCACTAAAGCCAGCGATCGTCGCTAAACCGTTTTTGACAGCTTTAGCAATAATCACATTTGCTGACCCAATGCAAAAAACGGCCCACCCATTTTCCAATCCGGCCATGCAAATTAGCTAAAACCCCATGCAAACTAGCCAAATGATTGATTCACTAACTTCGCTTGGCTATGCACAAAAAAAGCAAGGGTTTTAGCAATCTGAAAAAACTGACAAGTCTGTCTGTTTGCATTTTTTTTTTTTGTGACACAAAATATCTATCCCATAAAAAAAGAAAAAAGCCTTCCCCTGCCCTGCCAATGACGGCCCCCCCCATACTAGCAAAAATTAGCAGGAGGAATACCCATTCCCTCATGCCATGCCAACCACCCCCTTGCAGCAGTAAAATGGCAGGAGGGATGCCCAATCTCTGCCACCGAAGACCCACTCCTGCACCAGGCACCCCCTCCAAACATCCCCTTCTCCCCCAAACAAAAGCAGGAGGGATGCCCACTCCCTCCTGCTACAGGAGGTCCCCTGAACAATCCTCCATACCTTTCAAGGAAATTGGGAGCAGGAAGGATGCTTAGTCACTCCTCCAAGGCCCAACTGTCCAAAATGGCAGGCTTTCCCCTCCCCAGTGCATCATGTGATGCACGGGGAGGGGTCTAAAAACTTGATTGGCTCAGACGCCTCTTAAGGGGAAGGGCCTTAGGTGTCTGAGCCAATTAGGAGCTTAGTCTCCTCCCTGTGCATCACATAATGCACTGGGGAGGGGAAAGGCTGCCATTTTGGGCAGGCGGGCCTCAGGGGAGGAATGACTCAGCATCCCTCCTGCTTCTGACTTCCTTGCAAGGTACGGTGGGGGGATTCATGGGTGGGGTTTTTTGGGTAACCTCTGGTGGCAGGAGGGAATGGGCATCCCTCCTGCTGATTTTTGCTAGTATGGTGGGGGGGGGGGGATTCCCGGTGCCACATTCATCGGGGAAGACTGTCAACAGCGGAGGCTTTTTTTTTTTCTTTTTTAATGGGGCAGATATTATGTGTGTGCATGCAAATGTTTTAGTGCATCAATAGCTCTTTTAGAATTGGCCCAAAATCGGAGTGGACCCACATGGTCTTACTGATCCTGTTTAGTGAATCTAGCCCCAATTTCTTTGCATAACCATTAGATCTCTGCTAAGTGCATTCTATACAGGGTTAGGAGATGGGAGGATCAGAGCAGAGTCTGTTTTATGGGCCAGGGACAGTAGTTGTATATTTGGAGTACAGCAGACTGTCACTGACCTGTCCTGTACTTCTTTTCCTAGGAGGAGGGTTACAGGAGGTGTCGAGTCACTTTGAGAATCAGCAGGTGATGTATGGATTCTGCAGTGTCAAAGAACCACAGGCTGTCCTGCCTAGATATGTCCTCATCAACTGGGTGAGTTGTTCAAGCACATGAGTTTTGTCGCCTGTATAACTCCTTTCACACTCTGTCCCAGTAACAGATATGTGAAAGTGCTTATGTTTCAGGAGAGGTGAGATTCATGTCTGGAAGGCGATTGTTGGGGTCTGCAGCAGGAGTATGAAAAGCGAGCAGTATTCTGATCTATGTGGGAGGGGAATTCAGGTATCGATGTATCTGTGTGGAGTGAGATTCAGATTTGTGGATGGAAAGTTGCGGCCACCGTATTTCACAATGCAGCTGCCAGAGCAGGAGCGATTCCTGCTCCGAATAAGCCACTAGACCACCAGATCCTTTAGAAAGTAGGCCCAGGGAGGGAGTACAGGTGAGAGGTGGAGGAGGGTGGAGTTGATGGGTAGATTTTTTGGGGGGTGGGTGGAGAGGTAGCTACACTTTTGGCTTCAGTTCCAGCTGAATTTTGGCCACAAATTCAATTTTGGCCGGAACTGAAAGCCCCTGTTTTGGTTGCTCTGTGTAGTTACCACCCACCCCTTTTTTTTTAAGTCAGGGGATGCAGGTTTGAAGGGGGGTTGTGTGGGAGGTGTTCAGGTTTGTAGAAGTGTGAAGTGTCAGCATATGTGTGTGATACAGGTTTGCTAGGAAGGAGGGGGGTGTCCTGGATTGAGCCAGGTTTGCAGGGGTTGGTGTGGGGGCTTCCGGTGGTGGCTGCAATGGGGAAAATGAGACTGGTATTGGTTCTCAGTGGTGTTAAAAGATTCAGTGTGTTCAAGTATGGCTCTCTGTTTGACCTTTTCTATAACTTACATCATTTCCTGTACATTTGCTGCCCCCTAGTTGAAGTTTAGCATATAAGGTCTTGTGACCTTGTGAAAAATCATTTTTTTCCTTCTTTAAAGGACAGACCATGAAGAGCATAAGAGCCGGCTTTTGAAAATGAGTGGGCTGCTGAACTCAAAACTCACAACAAATTTCTCCGTACCCAGCAAAATCATTTTTAGCCTGTTCTGCTTCTCATTTCCCATTGACACAGACTCCCCAGCAAACTCCAAGGCAGTTGCTGTTCCCTTCACTCCTTCCCACTTCTCACTCTTCTCTACCTTGGTAGGTTAAACTCATCTTCAAATTGTGACTCTCTTTGACCCTCCCTGCTCTGCTCTTCCTGGCTCCAGGCATATTCCTGTTTTCCCCATCCCCTTTTGCAATGCACCACTTCCCCTGGTACTCATAGATTCTGGGCCTATGACCACCCTCGGCCTGTAGAATCTTACTGAGATTGTTATTTGCCACATGCTCTGGAAGCCCAGCAAAGTTTCAAGTTTTCATTCAAATTTGATACAGTCTCTTATCTAATTTCTAAGCAAGATACAAATTAAAATATAATAGGGAAAACAAAAACATACCAAAATAAAAACAATGCCAATAACAAGACAATTAAAAAATTTTAAAATTTACATCAAATAATTGGTGTAATTAATGGATGACAATTCTAACTGACAAACATGAAACAAAAAGGAAGCTGGGTTGGAACTACAAATTATATAGGAAAGAAAGCCGAACATGGGATAAACAAGAGGAAAGGGAACATTGCTACTTGTTTCTTTGGAGGTTTTTGAAGAGTGAAAAGTCAAATGTTGAAAGCTACTTTGAATAGATGGCTCTTAAGTAGGCCCTTGAAATGGTCAAGATTACTCTCCTCTCTTACTGGATCTGGGAATGTATTCCAAAGTAGTGGAGCCACCACTGAAAAAATGTCATGCCTTTTGGTTCCTATTACTCGAAGGGAGGGGATTGTAAGTAATTTATGGTCAGTTGATGGAAACCTCAGAGATTACATGTCGAGTGGGAAAACATATTCCAGCAGCTCAGGGCATAGAAGCATGCACTCATATGAACCCACTATGTTTGGGTTGTCTACCAGTGGCCAAGGAACAATCATCCTGCTCAGGGAGCCGAGTTGAGATCTGGAAGAAGGCTGCAGAGTTTTAGTAAGAGCCAAGAACAAGGATTTAGCAAATACGAGGAATGCCAGGGAGCCAAACCAAGAAATACAGAGTTTGAGAGACTCCCCTTCCCTCCAACTTGGTCAGTGATCTCCTACCACCTCTTCCTACTGCTGCTGTTGCTCTGCTCCTGTTTTAGGCTCACATGGCCCAGTGCCCATTTCTACCTGCTGTGGGATATAATGGGGAATAATATTTTTAATTTTTGTGAGGAATTAGAACAGTGGTATTCATTTCAACCCCTGACCTTAGCCCCTCTCGATACCAAAGCTCCTCATGACATCACCGAGTTAAAGACTGCCCTGCTCTGTGATGCACTACTATATGATTGGATGTGAGATAGAGACTGCCCCTGAGTTTTGACTCCCTCTCCCCCACATCTATAAAGCCAGAAGATCCCAGTGCTTCTGTCTCTTTCTTTGCTCTTTCCTCTTCCTTCGGACCAGCGCTGGACCAAGCTACAACCTCTCCAGGCCATGTGCTTCTTGCATATGCTATGTGCTTGGGCCTAAGGACTTTTCAACCAGCATTTCCATGCGCTTAGCTCTCCAGCTAGGCCATGTGGCCTTCTAAGGACTTTTCAACCAGCATATGAGAGTAAATGCAATCATTTCATCTTAGCCCCTCTCGATACCAAAGCTGCCAAGAGAAAGATTTCCAGTTCATGGAATTCCAAGCTTCCACAACCTCATTTGTTTCCCTTTCCCCATCCTTCTAATGAAATCCCTGTGACTGCAAGGTTGGAAGAAAAGAGCAGAGACCCAAAACTGACCCAGCTCAGTTAGCAATATAATACATTCCTAGCAGTGATTCTTGAGTTCGCTCAGTTGTGGGAAGCAGCTGATAGATTCAAACCATGTTTCTCTAAATCTGAGAATGATCTTTTCTTTGCTTGTTCTTGATTTTTCTTTGCCCCACACACAGTTCCTCTCCCTGTCTTCAGCCCATTATTCACCCCAGCTTGCATTTGCTTCAACTCTGTTCTCCCTTTTATATTCCATACTGCCTCTTCCCTCAGCCTCTCTTCCCCTCACAACCCATCTCTTCCAGCTCTCAATGTCTGGGTCTACTCTTTGCTTCCTCATTCCAGAGACATAGCCTTACTTCCTGCTTTCTCCTGTAGCTGTGAATCTTGAAAATTTTAGCTCTGATGTCTGGGCAGTGCTGGAAAGAATATTGGGGTGCTCTAGCCCCCACAGAGCTGGTGCCTATGGTGAAGATTTTGGATAGTGTACAAGAATTTTCATGCCTCTCTCTTAGGTTGCAGGTCCATGAGTTCTTGTCCACATCTTCGTAGCACGCCATCATTAGACGTATTTCCACCTGACCAATGTGGCTCCCATTTCCAACTAGTATTTTAATGGATGATTTTAAATTCATATTCATAATATTCATGCTGTCTCATCCATTTCTCATGTCCTTCATCCACTTATGTTAATTTCTCTCCTCTCTGAAGGTGGGTGAGGATGTGCCCGATGCGCGTAAGTGCGCCTGTGCTAGCCACGTGGCAAAGATTGCGGAGTTCTTCCAGGTGAGGCAGTAGCTGTTCTGCAGAATTAAGATCACTGCTCCAACGAATTAGCTTTTCCCACTACTAGAAAAATGTGGGGTAATTCTAGAGGGCATCTGGCAGGTACTCTAGCCTCTGGGCTTAGCCAAGTGTCTTATTTGTTCCAGATATGTAAGTGTGTACTGTGCCTAGGCTCTGCCCACGTCTGTGCCCACTGTTGGCGCTCTCTACTTATCTATAGAATGATGCTTAGGTCCACTTTTGGGAAGGACATGCATAGGGGTAATTCTCTCTAGATCATCCAAGTTACGTGCTGGGATGGTGTGTGCTATGTATGAATTTTATCACACTAGAAGAAGTCCAGAGTTGCACACCTAATTATACGCAGGGTACGCAGAACTTCAAGTATTGTATTCTAAAGATGGACGGGGAAGCACTAGACATGCCCTCGACCCAGCCAGACTTGTGCGCTATGACTAAGAGCAGTTATGTGCCCTGTGAACATCAATTATAACCCATTTATTGGTCATTAATGCCAATTATTATACTCGCTTATGCCACAACTGACTTTTATAACTTTCACATGCAAATTTGCAGACTATCTGTAGAACTGAGCGTGCAGGTTTATAGGATTAGGGGGTTGTGTGCACATTGCAGCGTTATCCCAAGGCCCCTTGGACCTCATGCACTGTGGCGCTTCTGTCCCTTCTCACCTCTTTCTCCAGTAACTGAGACACAAAGAACCCTTTGGGGAAAGCAATATGGAATCCAGATCGACTTTTAAAGACCTACCAGGTATATATGGCCTGGATTGGAAAAAGAATACTGGGCTTAATGGATCTTTGGTCTGATCCTGTACGCCAGTTGTTAGGTTAGAAGCAATCCATGGAAGGGCTATGAAAGAATGCAGAGTCTGCACCAGAAGCCATATGAAGTAAGATTTAATTCTGGAACAGAGGACGGACTTTCCAAGCAGCAGTAGAAGATCCATATAAATAAGGGTCCTCTTCTAGTTCTGCTTTCACACTTTCTCTCTCTCTCTCTCTCTTTATGTGGGTTCAGGGCGTGGATGTCATTGTGAACGCCAGCAGTGTGGAAGACATTGACCCCAATGCCATAGGACAGCGATTGGCTAACGGTACAACTCGCATTGCCAGTCCGGTGCTGCAGCGGCTGCGGTTGCGGGAAGAGGAGAAGGAAAACAATGTGGTGAGGGTCATTTGTTACCACTTGGCTTCTTTATTGAAGGATGTCTCCAGTATGAATCTGCTGGGATACGTGGACAGCGCCTGCGCACTCGTTGTCTGATTCTCAAAAAAGTTGCTGAATGTTCCAGCGCCTGACGTGTTTTAAGTGGTGCCATTAAAAGCCAATTAAAACCAATTTAAAGAAAAATCTGGGCGCTTCCCAGGACTAGTGGCATTTACTGATGCCCCACACCTAAGTAGGCTGCTAGGTGCGATTCTACGATAAACCCAAGCACCAGAAATATAGGCCTTTAAAACCCTGGTTCATCGTTAGGTGCTGGTAGTATCAGTTCTCTAAGTGGCTCCTGAACATGATTGAGATACGCCAGGCGCCACTTATAAAATCAGCCCCTCAGTGTGGTTCTGTAATAATTTATTTGTTAGGATTTTGGAGAGGCGCTGGACGCTGCCCTCCCAGTTTCCTCCTTAGTTTTAGTCAGCGTTCAGCTTAGAATGAAAGGAATCCATTCCTAAGACCAAACAATGCTATTCCCTGCTCGTGCTCCTGTGCTGCTCATTTCAAACTTTCTCAGGCCAGAGCTAAGGAAGTAGATAAAGGTTGTAGGGGCCTCTTTGCTGCAGGTTTGAGCTTCCTTTTGTATCTGGAAAGAAGAAAAGTACAGCAGAAACCTGATGTGAACACAGGGCTGGGCAGGTAGCATTGTCCTGCCCTTCATCTACATACCCCTAGGAAAACCTGGACATGTCCTCATTGTAGAGGACTGTGGGTGCCCGGAGGGATTTCCAAAACCCAGCAACATGTCTGGTTTTGGAAGTCCCTGAGCTTGGGCCACGTCTGGATGCCCTCCAGACCTCGGGGAAGGAGACAGGAAGTTTGGCTGGGGGTGGCGCTGGAGGCAGGGCAGGGCTGGAGGCGGAATAGGGCGGGTCCTGATGTGCTCTTTTTTTTTTAAGAGGAAATTGGCAATCCTACTTACCACCTTTGGACAAAAGTCCCCCAGCGCTTCTGCTGGAAGTGTTTTTTGTGCACTGTTTCTTTCCTGAAGTAGCAGGAAGTTGATTGGGTTAAATCTTTTCCAGCAGTAGAAGCAGTGCTGTTCTAGAGCTGGGTGTGGCAGGTTCATTGCTCCTGATTCTGTACATGATGCCTAAAACAGGTGCTGAGGAACACGACACGTAGTGCATGTCTGTCATGAGTTAGCGCCATTTACAGAATCACGCTTAGCGGCACCTAAATTGGACTTAGGCATCACCAGAGTTTTCTTGGCCAAAATACCAGCGCCTACTTGCAAAACATGCCCAAGGTCCGCCCATGGTCCACCCCTAGCCACACCCACTTTCTGGTAAGCACCGTGGACTAGGCGCCTGTCTGAAAGTCAGAGATCTCCGAGAATCTCGAAGAGAGTGTGAACTCGCAGGCCTTGAGCATGCGCAGATGCTCAAGGCCCAGCAAAGAAGAGGAGGCAGATCTTCGGGCACAGTACATGCCGGTGCCGGTGGCCAGATGGAAGTAAGAAGCGTGTTTGGGTGGGTCTGGGGGATTTCAGATCGCGGCGGGGGGGGGGGGATGCGACATGAGCAGGGGGTGCCGGATCACGGGGGGCGCCGCTCGCAAATCGGGGCAAGCTCGGTTTCTGAGGTGCCGATTTTGCGAATGTTTTGCTCACAAACCGGTGTACTCATAAACCGAGGTACCACTGTAACTGTAATGGTGCTTTGAAACAGGTCAGAGGTTTCTTTCTTGTATAGAAGGATGTTAGAGATATTTTCGTACTGTCTTTATAGCCAGATGTACTTAAAGTGAAATTGCTTTTTCATTATTTAGAAAAAATTGAACTCTGTGTATTTTCTCTGCCTCTGTTTATTCTAGGGCACAACTTATGAGAAGACAAATGCAGCTATAGAAATGAAACGCATTAATAGGGAGCTGTTCTGGGAGCAGGCCAAGGTACAGAGACACCCCGACACCCCTTCATCATTCCAAGAACATAGACACGGAGAGAAATGAAGGCAGATCAAAGACTTACAGCCCATTCAGTTGGCCACTCCATGCCATCTACTCTCCCTTACACATCCTAAGTGTCTTGTATTCAAATTCCACCTCCTCTCCCTCCCTCCAAAAGTCTGCCAAAGTATTGCTCTCACCATATACTGAGACTCCCCCACTCCCAGAGAGAAACAACTCAATTCATACTGAGACCCCCCCCCCCCACTCCCGGAGAGAAAGAACTCACTTCATACTGAGACCCCCCCCCCCAACTCCCAGAGAGAAACAACTCACTTCATACTGAGACCCCTACCCCACTCCCGGAGAGAAACAACTCACTTCATACTGAGACCCCCTCCCCAGGAGAGAAACAACTCACTTCATACTGAGACCCCTACCCCACTCCCAGAGAAAAACAACTCACTTCATACTGAGACCCCCCACCCCAAGAGAGAAACAACTCACTTCATACTGAGACCCCTACCCCACTCCCGGAGAGAAACAACTCACTTCATACTGAGACCCCCTCCCCAGGAGAGAAACAACTCACTTCATACTGAGACCCCTACCCCACTCCCGGAGAGAAACAACTCACTTCATACTGAGACCCCCCACCCCAAGAGAGAAACAACTCACTTCATACTGAGACCCCTACCCCACTCCCAGAGAAAAACAACTCACTTCATACTGAGACCCCCACCCCAGGAGAGAAACAACTCACTTCATACTGAGTCCCCCCACCCCAGGAGACTGTGCCAAGATCCAGCTCTTGCTCGATGTATTCATTCTAAGTAGTGGGAGTTGGGCGGGGGTGGGGGGGGTGGAGAATACTCCTCATGGGACAGTTGCATTTTAGGAGATAGGTTTCCTTCTCAAGGATGGATAGCAGTAATTGTCTGTAAGGTAAGGACTTTCCTGATTGTGCTGGGGAAAGCACAGGCCTGTTTTCACCTTTGGCCCTGCTCCTGTTTCTTATTTCTGCAGAAAGAAGAGGAACAGAGAAAAGAGGAGGAGAAGAGGAAAGCATTGGAGGAAAGGCTGAAGTTTGAACAGGAAAGGATGGAACTGGAGCGACAGGAACAAGAGGATCGAGAGAAACGCTATCTGGAAAGAGAGCAACAGATTGAAGAACACAGGTAGTAAAGTCAGTGCCCTGCTGAGGCCAAACGTTCGCTAATGGGATCAGTGTTTTGGGCTCTTCATCCACCTTCACCTCTCAGCCTCCTAGGAGAGGTGGAGGAGGAGAGTCAGCAGTGGTTCATATACAACTCAGGCTGAGTCACCTGGGGATGGTCACTCTTTTAATTTGCATGGTTAGGGGATGGCCTGTCCCTTGGTGTCTGGAGTTCTTCTTTCAGTTTCCTGGGGCAGGAATTTACACACTTTCCCTCTGCTTTCCTGGGGAGGGGTTGGTACATAGGCTCTCCCTTTGCTTTGGAGGGGTAAAGTGGGAAGACTGTCGTATGGACATCCCTCTTTGCTTGTTGGGTGGTAAAACGGGAAGCTCAGTGTGTGAGCCGTCTCTTCCTTTGTCTGGCTGTCCCTTTGTCTTCTGGAAGAAGAGGGAGGTCTAGGTGAGGGCCATTCCTTTAACTGCTACAGGAAGGGGGATGGGGTGGGCATGTCTCTCTATCTGCTGGGGAAGAGGGGAGAGGATAAGGACTGGGCTGCCCTCTTTCTAATTGAGAAGGGCGAGAGGAAGGTCATTAAGTAGGCCATCCTTCTGGGAGAAGAGGGAGGTCAAGGTGAGGGCTGTTCTTCTAACTGCTACAAGGAAGGAGCCTTGTTCCTCTGCCTGCTGTGGTATGTGAGGAGGTCAGAAGGTGTCCTATCTGCTGTGGGGAAGGGGAAGATAAGAGAGAGGGATGACCCTCTATCTACTGGGGAGGAGGGAAGACAGGGAGCAGGCTGTTCCTCTGTCTTCTGGGTTGAAGGGGTGGGATCTCCCTTGGAAGCCCAGAGGTGGGTTGTCCTTCTGTCTACTGGGAGGAGGTGGGGGAGCTCAGGAAGGGTCTGTCCCTCTTATATCTCTTCCCTTTTGTCAGGCGGCAGCAACAGCAGCACTTGGAAGCTGAGGAAGCAGAGCACAGAGTGAAAGAACAGTCCATTTTCGTAAGTATTTATCCTCTCTACCTGGCTCCAAGGTATTGATGTCCCTTCCTGACTTGGAAATGTTTCCCTCTCTTATTTGAATGTCATATATGTTGGGCACTTGCTACAAAGGTTAATAAGTTAATTGATAGTTCATGTACAGGGTTAAAGGTGTGATGCTAGGCGGTTTGACTTCTTGCTGTGATGGGGGACTTGGGTGTGGCTTGGAGGTATGGATGACTCATATTTGGATTCCTCTGCAGACGGAGCAGAGGGAAGATGAGGATGATCAGTCGAGGCGAGCTGAATCTGAAGTGGAGGTCAGTCACTTCTAATGAGCTCTGGCATCTGAGTGGGAGTCTCTGGATGTAGCATAGGTGTCTTCTCATGGGTCCTCTCACCTTTCCCTTTCACAGGAAGCCGCTGCTATCATTGCCTTGCGCACAGAGAATCCACTGGAGTTTTTCAGACAGCAGGAGAGAATCTTATTCACAGAGCCTGAGAGCAGTGCCTTTGGGAATCACAGAACAGGTGAGTGTATACTCCTTGGGGCTATGGAAGGAGCAGTGGCATAGCGAGGATAGGAGATGCTCGGGGCAGTGGTGCCTTCCCTCTCCCCCCCCCTCCCTCCAGTGAGAGCAGCATCTCCATCCTTCTGCCTGCATTGGCCTGAGGTAATTTCCTGGTCCCTCGACCTGAGAGAGCCAAAGCTGGCGCAAGCAGCATCTCCGGTGAAGAGTTAGAGGCACGGGTGACAGAGCCCCCACTAAGACGGCGCCCAGGGTGGACACCCTCTCACCCCCTCTGGGAAGGAGCACCATGAGCTCAGACGTGTGAGAAAAGTCATGCTGAGTCAGACCCTCGTCCGCTCTCCACCGTGGCCAGTTTTCTTACTGCTGGTAGAAATGAGGCAGGATAAGCTCGGTTTTAAGTAGCACTTGTAGCCTGCGATGTACCCTTTGCCTTCCACAGATACCAAGCCCACAACACACCTGCTGCTCTGGTTGGTGTTCCATCTACACAAATCTTCTTGTGTTTTATATAGTTGTATCAAAATTGATTTGTGGGGAGGGGGATCAATTTCCTAACTCTGCCTCAAGATAAAGTCTGATTTTTTTACTGTTGACTTAGATTTCTTTGCCTCTGGCATTTGGGTACAAAGTGGCCCTGGACTTCAGATTCCCCCCCCCCAGAAAATAGCACATTCAGTCCTATGTGAATAAACTCACTCCCTGGGTAGAGCACCTCCAAAATTAAGCTGAAAGAACATTGTAACCATATCAAGAAGGTGCAGGTGGAATCACTGGCTGATTGGCTGAGGCTTTGGAAGCTATGTTGGGATGTAAAACAATTCTACGTTTGGGCCAGTAATCTGTAGATCTCATGTGAGAGATTAAGTGGCTTTGAGCCAATAAAGAACGTGTTTGCTCTCAATTTAAAAAGACTGAAGCTTAATCCACTTCCTCTCAGGAATCATCTTTTGGTACTTTGTAGAAGAAATGGGAGGCTGCTCATCCCCTCTTTGTGTGCATTGGCCTCTGTCTTTGGGTGAGGTGTGGGAATTGCAATTTAAAACGTACTACATTTCTGTACCTCTTCTCTAATGAAAGAGAAGGGAACCTGCAAAAGTGAAGGCAGTCTGCCTGTGCCTTCTTCTCTCTTTGAGATCCAATGTACCGCCCTTTCCATGAAAAAGGGGGTATTTTCTGAAGTTACTCCTGAGTCTGTCCCCCTCATTCCAGCATTTCCTTTCGGTTGAACAACTGTACTAGTTTGATAAGGTTGCAGGCAAAACTTGGTGTGAGCAAATGCTAAAATGCTGCCTGATTCGCTGATTCATTTTGAGAAAAGAAAAAAAAACTATACTTTTCAAGAAATCCCTGAAAAAGTCCTAACACCACAAGTACCTTCCTTCTTCCCATCTTCTTCCTGACTCACCGATACTACCTGATCTACTCTTTACCTTCACAAGAAATGACCAATGATCTTCTTTTGTAACCCACCTTCTATAACTCTTTTGTAATCCGCCTTGAACCACGAGGTAATGGCGGAATAGAAATCTCTAATGTAGTGTAATGTAATGTAATGTCTGAACATTTTGCATATATCCGATTCAGTGACCAACCCCCCCCCCCCACCCTCCACTGAGATCTGACATACCTCCAGGCCTCCTATTGATGGTGGCCGGTCAGCAGAGGCAGCGCTCTGAACGGGCTGCTCACAACATGCCCCACCGGGGCCTTCCCTCTACTGCATCATCAGTGATGTCACTAATGATGCAGCAGAGGGGAACCCCTGGCGAGGCAGGCCGCAATCAGCCTGTTCACAATGCTGCCTCTTCAAGGCCAGCCACTTCCACAACTACTACTGCTTTGGGAGGCCAGAAGTTATGTCAGGTCTCACAGTGGAAGGGCCAGTAGGATGGAATGGAAAGCTGCTGCACAGGGGGATGGGTGGGAGGGGAGAGAGGAGAGGAAGGGAGAGGTGAGACAAAGAGGTAGAAAGAAGTGAGAGGGAGATATCCTGCATATGGTGGAGGGGAGGGAGACATGCATGGAGAAAAGAGAGGGAGAAATGTTGGACATAGGGTGCAGGGCAGGAAGAAATGGTTCATGGGGAGAGAGAAAGGTATGTTGCACATGATAATGGAGGGGAGGAAGGGAGAAATACTGCATGGAGGGGAACAGAAAGGTTTGACCCAGGGCACAAGGCAGGAAGAGAGAGAGATGGTAGACAGTGGGAAAGAAAGAAATGTTGGATATGACAGTGGAAGGCAGAGAAAAATCATTTTATTTTGTGATTACAATATGTTAGATTTGAAATGTGTCTCCTGACAGGGCTGGTGTTAAGACAGCGAGCATAAGCTAGGACCTAACAGAGAGAGGAAAAGTCTTTTTTTATTTATTTTGTTTACACCACAGCGACAGTGTGGGTTTAAAGAGGGGAAAAAGGGGTGGGATGGGTGAAAAAGCTATAAAACAAATGCCTGATTGGGCAAGAAAAGTGAATTGAATGTAATCAAAAACTGAATTCAGCAGGCCAAATCGAATGGAAAATTTTTTCCCTGAATCAGGCAACACTAATTAGCAGCTGTGGTGGGAGGGGGAAAGAAGGAACTGCATCGTACTAAGCCAACAGGGAGAATGGGACTCCCACAGCACTCACTGTGTTGGGCTTGTTTTTGTAGGTTTTGAAGACTTTGTCCCTCAGAAGCCAATGGAGAATCCATGGAATGACTCGCATGAGGAAGTGAAGTCAGTGAAAGACAATGTGACTATGAAGGAGGAGCCTTTCCCCAGTCAGGATGCAGGCTGGGCCAAGGACCACCAAGCAGCACAGATTGATGACCTCTTGTGTCTGGAAGCAGCGCCGTTTCCTGCAGCAGACAGTGAGCAAAACAATGTTGACCAGCAGGAGACGCCTTCAGTATCTAGGGTAATATCGCCACCAGCAGAGCCAGAAACAGTAAATCTTCTGGATCTTTGGCAGAGTGATGGAACCTGGGAGTCAGAGCGTCTACCACTAGCACAGTCGTATGAGGACCAACAAGCAGATATGCTTCTGGAAATGGGAGAATGTTTGGGTGCTGTTGAACCTATGCAGGCTACTGCATGTGACACCTTTGAGCTCTCCAATGCCAGTGGCTCAATAGAGCTCATGCCCGCTGCTGGTAGCATAATGGATGAGAGCATTCTGCCTGAGCCTCCAGCTACCTTCTGTGACATGGACCCCGATGATGAGCCACAAAGCATGATTGATATTGAAGGACCTCACCAGATGACACTAAGTTACCAGCATGCTCTGCAGGAGGCCTCCAGTGACCAGAATGCCACAGGATTGCTTGTTGAATTGGAAGAAGGACATTCAGTGACCAATGGGGAGACACCTCAGAAGGAAGGAACACAGGTGAGACTGAAACCCCAAGCAGAAGTCCCAAAAACAATACAGTTCAATGTGGTGGGGAAGTGTTTTCCTATCCTCTAATCTCCTACCCCCCCTTAAGTTCTCAGAAGGGGCTGTCTCTGCCTCTTGCCACTCCCTCCAAGTTCCCTATCCCACACTGGGAGAAGAGATTGTCTCCCTATGTCTTGTCCTCTCACCAAGCTCCCTATTCCACACTGAGGGGCTGTCTCCCTTCCAGTTGAAACCTCCATCTCGACTTCCTGTCCCACACTGGGAGAGGGGCTGTTGGTCTCTTCCTAAGCTCCTTGTCCTGCACTTGGGGGGTGAGATTGTCTCCTTGGTCCTCCAATTCTGTGTTCCACACTGGGAGGTGAGGCTGTATCCTTTCTTCTGAGTTCCCTGTCCCACACTGGGAGTGAGGAGGGTTTGTCAGCCTTCCTCTCACCCCTCCCTCTGAGCTCCTTGTCCCACACTGGGATGGGGTTGTCTCCTTTTATGTTACCTGTCCCTCTAGGCTCATGTTCACTGTGAAAGGGACCTGTTTCCCTCTGTATTTAACATTTAGCTTGCTCACACGCAGACAGAAACTGCTCATTGAGTTTTGAAGTCCAGTCTCTTAGAGTAAACTTTGACATCCTGTTCCAGACCAGTGAGGGATATTTTAGCCAATCGCAGGATGAAGAATTTGCCCAGTCAGAGGACCAGTCTGCTAAAGCCCCCCCTCCAGTGTTCTACAGCACCCCTCCTGGTAAGTGTGTTGCTATGAGACTGCCTGAATGTGCTGGCTTTTACCCCCTTCTGCCCCAGCAACTGTCTTAACTTCCTTTCTGGTTTCTGTGTGTTTTTGGGATAAAGAGGTGTGTATGTGTGTCTTTGAGCTCAGTTGGTTGACAAGTGGGATGGAATTAGATCCTGGAAATCCTTCTTTTGTTTCTGTCTTAACATCAAGCACATCTGTGGTCATCACCCTCGCTCTTCCACCATCCTCTTCATCAATTAGGAAGAAATATTTCTGGTTTTGTGTAACCATTTTTTTGGGAGGGGGTGGAGTTGCATGACTAGATATGATGTTTGAGCAGTTGAGGATGCTGAATTATGTAGATCACTTGATGGTTCATTAGGTCATAGACCATGTTGTTGCATGTAGTACTTGAATAAATCCTTATCCATCCTATACAAGACTTCGGCTTCCTAAAGTTGGTCTTCTATTGACAGAAATTGATATCACATGTTGGGACGCTGATCCTGTCATGGATGAGGAGGAGGAGGAAGAAGAGGAGGAGGAAGAAGGTGGCTTTGGTGAACGTGCTTAGTCTCCCAGCAGCTACCTGTGAGAATGCCTGAAGCTTTCATAAAGCCACCAGAAATCACTGAGATGATGACGACGATGCCTACTCATGAGGAGGCCCCTGGCCCTGCCACAGAGCTGTGGTGCTCCCTGGCTGCTCTTTGGCTCAGAAGCATGAGTCATCCCATTTCTGAGGGAGAAGAGATGCCCTTTTTGTCTCTCTCTCAGATATCCCTCTATTTTCTCTGTCTCCACCTGTCCCTTGCTGTGCCCCTCCTTCCTTGGTCTCTCTATTCTTAGAACTGCTAATGCCCTCCGCACTTCCTTTAGAATTTTTTACAGGTTAACACAATCTTCTAGCACCTACCCTTCCCTGAACTTGGTCTGGGACTGTGTTAGTGTAAAGACGTTTCCTCCATCATGCGTGACTGCCTAGGACTCGTTCATTATTGGATGGAGTGTTTAGACTGGGTGGAAGCAGAGCTTATCCTTTTTTCATTGTATCTTGGCTTGTAATTCTTAGGTTTTTGAAGATTTTGCAGGAATTTGAAACTATGGCAATAATTAATTATGTGTGAGCCCAGCTCCATGGTATATACTCCAGCACACAGAAAGGATTCCCTCTTTCCTGCTCTCTGCATCCTCAGTCAGCTTAGAGTCAGGAAACTGGATGACCAGGCTTTGGGGCTCGGAGTGATCAGTAGAGATGGCGAGAGGTCCCATTTCAGAGCAAATCAGCTCACAGGAGAAGATAACGCATATCTCTAGAGTTCTGCAGTTGTAGAAGAGAGTTTTCCATCCCTGGGTCCTTCTGAACTGGAATTCCGTTTTTATCTTCTTGAAAAGTTAAATGTTTGGGAAGAAAAATTCTAGAACTATTGAGAGCCATTTTGACATCCATATCACAGAGTGATTAAAACCTGAACCTCCGTTGTGGAGCACATTTTCTCGAACTCGCAGAGACAGATGTGGCAACCTTTAGCCAGTGTCCATAGAACAGGGTCTGGAGCTTTCCTGCCTGGCTGGAGGACCTTATGCCCTATTCCGAGTCAGGGGCTCCAGGTGTTGGGGTGCAGCCCTCTGAGAATTGGATGCCTTTGGATTATCACATTCTTCTTAATTTAACTTCCCTCTAATATCCATAAAGTCCCTTCTCTGGTGCTTCTAGAGAATTCTCTGTGCACTCCCTCCCTTCTCTCAAGTGCTGGTTGCTTCCTTCCCTTTCTCATGTACGGTACCTTGTTTTCAAAAGCACAAATTTATGTAATAATCTGTGCTCATGTGTGTTAATAAAGGAATCCAAAAGAAACCAGCCTTAAATGAGAGTGTAATTTTCAAGTTCCCTCACCCTGATGGAAAGAGATACGAGATGAAAAGTTTAGGGAAAAGGAATGAGAGTGGTAAAACCCCGAAGCAGACTCCAGCAGGGAGGCTAGAGGAGCCAAATTGGTAGCAAATTTAAGTGTTCATGGGGTATGTGATAGCTCAGCAGTAAGGTACACATGAGAAGACAAGGGGCACCGCCAGACTCGCCTAGAGGGGGGCTTTGCATGATAAAACCCAGAGGTGCTGCTACTGCTTCTCATTTCTATAGCGCTGCCAACCATGTAAGAGACGATCCCTGCTTGACAGAGCTTACAATTTAATCGAACAGACATACAGGACAATTGAGGGTAGAGAAATACAGAGGAGTGACAAAATAGAGGTCGGCTGGAGTTAGGAGTTAAAAGCAAGTGCTGGCAAATCTCCTCAGCACTGCTCCCAGCCCAAACGACACATTCTTATTAAAAGACAGGATTTTCCTTCACCCCCTACCTATATGCCCCAAAATGCAAAGGTTTTGGCGTGTTTGCATACTTTATACACAAAGCAAAAATTTCACAACAAACAGTCACTTTACTTTAAATTCAGTATTAATGAGCTGCTGCAATGCAAAATCATGCAAATCAGCTCAGTAATGTGGAATTTAGGAAAGAGTTCAAAACAGGCTATGCTCTCCTGTTTGCTACAGACGATGAAGGGGTGCAGGACGCCTGTCAAAGTGCCTCCCTTCCCCCTCCCCCTGCCACTCTCGGAGCTGAAAGCCATGATGGCTGAGTAGGGGCTAAGCAGCGTCCTGCCCCTTACCACTCTCATCCTCAGCTCCAGTTTCCTTCAGGAGCCCCCACCCTTTAAATAAAAATGTTGGCCTAGTTTCCTTCCCTAGTGATCCCATTCCAACCAATCACCTTTTCACCTACCAGCATACATCAGAAACAATTCCCAGATCGTGCAAAATGATGGGCACCTACTGGTGCAAAGGTCAGATTAGTACCTGACCTTTGCACCAGTAGGGCCCTATGATGCTAAGTTACCTTATCTGAGAGGACAGGATATGTTACTGCATCTCGCTGAAAGTAAACTCACTGGCCATATAAATGCCAGCCTCAGCCATAAGGCCTATTTGGGTGGAAAACAGTTGGGCATAGTAGATTTTGAGAGAGTTTGGGAGGGATCACCATACATTAGAAGAGGATAATGGTAAGATGTAGATCACACATCCTTTATGTGAAGGTGACAGCAGTGGCCATTAAGATGCCCCACTGCTCTATTGTGGTCAGTCCATTACAATGCTGGTCCCTCCCACATCTCGGTGCCTATTTGGACGTTTCTAACTTGGACTTTTTTGGTTGAAAATAGCAAATAAATTTAGACATCCTGTCAGCGTAGACATTTTGGTGTCCAAGTAGAGGATTTTCAAAAAAAATTATTATTTGGACATACCATTCATAAATAGATGTTTCTCCTCCTTTGGATGTTTTGTGGGAAATGTACATAGTCGGACTTAGATGTCCTATCGAAAATGACCCTCCACCTGTGCTAATACTAATGTTTGACACAATAGTTGAGATGTTTCTGTCTCAAAATAAGATCTAACTCTCCAGAGTCCCCATAATACCTTGAATATTTTGGTAGCCACTGACTGGGCTTGAAGCTCAAAAGTAAGGTGTTTATTCATAACTGCCTCCAATATCTTCAGTGCGACTCGAGGATAATTTGTTATCTAATCTTAATTCCTGTTGTAAATTAAAGGAAGAACTAATTGCCAACAATTGAAAAGCCCAGGGTTGATCTCACCAATTAACAGCAATAAGTTCCAGACTTCAGAGCTGATCACTCTCGCCTCCATCTGTAGCCATTTCAGGCCCTGCCATCTTCAACCTTGCCCTCAACTAGGCCCCAATTCACTATAATATCTACAGCCTCCAAGTTTAGGAGGGGTTATTGTAAAACAAACATCATTCTCCTTCCATGTAGGTTGATGTGGCTTTTGGAGTGAAGTGTTGCCTTTTGGCTGAAGTATAATTCCATGCAGGTTACTCAGTGTTTATTCTGAAATTCCCCATATCCACCCCACTATCTGTTCCGGGAGGGATTTGGGGCATTCACCAGTCAATATTCAGCTGGTGACAGTTGGTATCTTTTTAAACTGACTTTGGTGTGCAGAATTAGGCCATGTCTTGGCCTAGGCACTGATTGGTTGGGTTCCAATATGTCTCCAGAAAAAGGAGGACAGATTGAGACATCCAGGTTTTACTTCCATTGAAAGTAATGGAAAGTAAAACCATTGAAAGTAATGGAAAGTAAAACCATTGAATGTAATGGAAGTGAATCCTAGCTGAATATTGACCAAGACTAGCATAAGCAGAAACCATACACCTCCCCCTTCCCGATCAGCATTTAGAAAGAAAATTTTAAAGACTGTTATTCCAGTGTGCCTTCTGTGAGAACTGAGGAAGTCCTGAGAGCTTGCTACCAATACTTTCGTAGGCTTCAAATCTGATAAGAAATTGCGAGAGTAGATGACTACTGTTTTTATGAGTATCATGTATGTATTTAGAGATGTTTAATGGTGGTGGTTGTTTTATATGTTGAATTATTATTTGTGCATATTTGATTGTGATCCACCAATAATAGTAGATTGGCTGGATCTGTATTTTTAAATAAATAAAACCTACCTCTTGTTTCTCTAACCCTCCCTCCCAAACCTCACTCTCTCCTGCTCCTCATTGTTCTTTCAAAATGGCTGTGCTACCTCTAGTGGTAGGACCACATTACTACCGTGAAAGGTTGCAGTAGTGAGTGAGTGAGATTTTCTCCTGCTTTATGGACAACTGGACCACCAAGGATGGCTGATAGGCCTGGGCCAGGGGAAGGGTCAACCAGAGGATTCTGATGTTGATCAGGAAGCAGAAGATTGGAAACTAGACCTTTGGTGTGGAGGGAGGGATGCCGAGCTTCAGGCAGTCACTGACAGCTATTTGAGTGCTTGCTGATATTCAGGACTAACTGGGTAAAGTTAATTCTGCCATTTATGAAGTCTTACACACCCACTTAGCTATGAATATTACTGGCACCTGCGTAACTCTAGTCTCCCTGACACCATCCCCTGTAACATCTCTCTCATGCCTACTTAAATAGCCTTCATATTGATGCCTCCCCCCCCCCCCCCGCTCCGAGTTTCTCTTGTGCATAATTCATATTTAAGATGTTTAAGTGTTGCAGACATTCTCAGGCTGTTCTTGGGTTTCAGAATATCTACTCTAATCTTTGATTTTTTTATACCGATTCATCCCAACAGGAGGGCTCGGCTCAGTTAACAAAATATTAACAAAATTATACAGGAGATTAGAACAGAAACTATATCTTTAGTAATACAAGTGGAAGAGGCTGATATGATCCAGAAGCAGAATTGTAGTATAAAGGATGTAGATTGTACACAACTGGTCTCAGACAGGTGTCTTTATTGTCAAGTACCCTTGGTCGGTTTGTAAAATTTGCTATGAAAACAGAAGTTATTAGTCTTTCAAGGCAATTTCAGCGAGGGTCATGATGAACTCTGAAGGTATTCTCCTTACATATATGAACATCCTACAAATTAAGGCTTTAGATATCATTAGACAGGTCCCTTCAATAGCAGTTTATATAAGATGAATGTCAACAGAGTTCATCATGAAATTGCTTTGAAATACAATGACTTCTGTTTTGATAACAAATTTTACAAACTAAGGATAGTTGACTAAGGGGCTCATTTTCAAAATACTTAGAAACACAAAGTGCTTTGAAAATACGCCTCTAAGGGTATTTAACAATAAAGACACCTTTCTGAGACATATGATCAACATCCTTGTACTACTATCTTTAATGAATATGCATGAAAGAGGTTTGTATACAGCAGAAGCAGTGCAGGTTAGGGCTCTTCAGCTTTGAAGAGAGGAGACATGATTAAGATCAACAAAATCCTCAGTGGTGTAGAATGGGTAGAAGTGAAAGTACCAAGACCAAGGGACATGCAATGAAATTAAATGGAGATACTTTTAAAACATTTTTTTACTCAATGAATAGTTAAACTCTGGAATACATTGCCAGAGGTTGTGGTAACTGCAATTAACATAGCTGGGTTTAAGAAAGGTTTGGACAAGTTCCTGGAGGAAAAGTCTATAGTCTGCTATTGAGACAGACATGGGGAAGCCAGTGCTTGCTCTGGATCAGAAGCATAGAATCTTGCTACTCTTTGGGTTTTTGCCAGGTATTTGTGACCTGAATTGGCCACTGTTGGAAGATACTGGACTAGATGGACCATTTTCTGGCCCAGTATGCCTACTCTTATTTTCTTATGTCTCTCATGTATAACTGTTCTACATGGTCTGAGAATTCAAGGACTGGCTTGAGAATCTCTGCCCCGAGTAGACATAGTTAAGCCCCTAGTCTCAGGTGTTTTCTGGTTGCTTCCTTTCCTTTCAGCTGGTTCTGCTTCTCTCTTTCTCTGGGTCTGGATGCTGGTTCCTTACCTTGATATTTAGCAGACATGATTGCTGTAAGGCAGTGGCCTACAATGCAGGATCTGAGGGCCAGTGGCAGCCCCCATTGCAACATAGAAACATGATGGCAGGTAAAGGCCAAATGGCCCATCCAGTCTGCCCATCCGCAGTAACCATTATCTCTTTCTCTCTCTGAGAGATCATATGTGACTATCCAGGCCCTCTTGAATTCAGACACAGTCTCTGTCTCTACCACTTCTTCTGGGAGACTTCCATGCATCTACCACCCTTTCTGTAAAAAAGTATTTCCTTAAATTACTCCTGAGCCTATCACCTCTTAACTTCATCCTATGCCCTCTCAATCCAAAGCTTCCTTTCAAATGAAAGAGACTCGACTCATGCGCATTTACACCATGTAGGTATTTAAACATCTCTATCATATCTCCCCCCTCCCGCCTTTCCTCCAAAGTATACAGATTGAGACCTTTAAGTCTGTCCCCATATGCCTTATGACGAAGACCACGCATCATTTTAGTAGCCTTCCTCTGGACCGACTCTATCCTTTTTATATTTTTATTTGAAAGTGTGGTCTCCAGAATTGTACACAATATTCTAAATGAGGTCTCACCAGAGTCTTATACAGGGGCATTAATATCTCCTTTTTCCTACTGGCCATACCTCTCCCTATGTAACCTAGCATCCTTCTAACTTTCGCCGTCATCTTTTCAACCTGTTTGGCCACCTTAAGATCATCACGTACAATCACACCCAAGTCCCACTCTTCCGCTGTTCTTCACCCCCTAACCTATACTGTTCCCTTGGGTTTTTGCTGTCCAAATGCATGACCTTGAATTTCTTAGCATTAAGAACATAAGAAGTTGCCTCCACTGGGTCAGACCGAGGTCCATCTTGCCCAGCGGTCCGCTCCCGCGGCGGCCCATCAGGTCCGTGACCTGTGAAGTGGTTTCTGACCACTTCTATAACCTATCTCAAGTTCTATCTGTACCCCTCTATCCCTTTATCCTCCAGGAACCTATCCAAACCCTCCTTGAACCCCTGTACAGAGTTCCGGCCTATCACATCCTCCGGAAGCGCGTTCCATGTGTCCACCACCCTCTGTGTAAAAAAGAACTTCCTAGCATTTGTTCTAAACCTGTCCCCTTTCAATTTCTCCGAGTGACTCCTAGTGCTTGTGGCTCCCCACAGTTTGAAGAATCTGTCCTTATTCACTTTCTCTATGCCCTTAAGGATTTTGAAGGTTTCTATCATGTCCCCTCTAAGTCTCCTCTTCTCCAGGGAGAACAGCCCCAGCATTTTTAACCTGTCGGCGTATGAAAAATTTTCCATACCTTTTATCAGTTTAGTCGCCCTCCTCTGCACTCCCTCGAGTACCGCCATGTCCTTCTTGAGGTACGGTGACCAGTATTGAACACAGTACTCCAGGTGCGGTCGCACCATTGCGCGGTACAGCGGCATGATGACTTCCTTCGTCCGGGTTGTGATACCCTTTTTGATGATGCCCAGCATTCTGTTAGCTTTCTTTGAGGCTGTCGCACATTGCGCCGATGGTTTCAGTGATGTGTCGACCATCACCCCCAGGTCCCTTTCCAGGTTACTCACCCCTAGCAGTGTTCCCCCCATTTTGTAGCTGAACATCGGGTTCTTTTTCCCTACATGCATGACCTTGCATTTCTCTACGTTAAAACTCATTTGCCACTTTTTTGCCCAGTCTTCCAGTCTCGTTAGGTCCCCAGGTCTTCGCAGTCTTCCGTATTTCTAACCCTGCTGCAGAGTTTGGTGTCATCAGCAAATTTGATAACCTCACATTTAGTCCCTGTCTCCAGATCATTAATAAATATGTTGAACAGTAGGGGTCCCAGCACCGACCCCTGCGGAACTCCGCTCGTGACCCATTGCCAATCTGAATATTTGCCCTTTACTCCAACCCTTTGTTTCCTGCCCGCCAACCAGTGTTTGATCCATCGGTAGATATCCCCTTGCACCCCGTGGTTCCACAGCTTTTTAAGTAGCCGTTCGTGAGGTACCTTGTCGAAGGCTTTTTGGAAGTCAAGGTAAATGATGTCTATGGATTCCCCCTTATCCATCTGACTGTTTATTCCCTCAAAGAAGTACAGCAAATTCGTGAGGCATGACCTTCCCTTGCAGAAGCCATGCTGGCTCTCCTTCAGTTGTCCATTGTTTTCTATGTGTTCGCAGATTGTGTCCTTTACCATTGCTTCCATCATCTTTCCTGGAACCGAGGTCAAGCTCACAGGCCTGTAGTTCCCTGGGTCACCCCTTGATCCCTTCTTAAAGATGGGCGTGACGTTTGCTATTTTCCAGTCCTCTGGGATCTCCCCAGTTTTTAGGGAGAGGTTACATATTTGGCGAAGTGTCTCTGCTATTTCGTTTCTCAGTTCTTATATTACCCTTGGGTGGATGCCGTCCGGGCCCGGTGATTTGTTGCTCTTTAGTCTGTCTATCTGTCAAATTTCAGACCATTCTTCAAGCTTTGCTAAGTCTTTCTTCATGTTATTCACACCATCCGGGATGTCTATTGCAGATTTTGGTATCATCCACAATGAGGCAAATCTTACCCAACAGCCATTCAGCAATATTGCTTATAAAAATGTTAAAAAGCATAGGCCAAGAACAGAACTTTGAAGCACATCACTGGTAATATCCCTTTCCTCAGAGCGATCTCCATTGATCACTACCCTCTGTCACCTTCCACTCAATCAGTTGTTGACCCAGCCTGTCACTTTGGGTCCCATCCTGAGGACACTCAGTTTATTTATTAGATGTCTGTGTAGAACACTGTTAAAGGCTTTGCTAAAATCTAAATACACCACATCTAGAGCACATCGTCTATCTAATTCTCTGGTCACCCAGTCAAAGAAATTGATCAAATTTGTCTGACAAGACCTACCTCTAGTCGATCCTTGTTGCCTCTGGTCCTGTAATCCATAGGATTCCAGAAACTTCACCATTCTCTGTTTTAAAAGTGTTTCCATTAATTTGCTTACCACAGAAGTCAGAATTTCTGGCTTCTAATTCCCTGCTTCTTCCTTACTTCCACTTTTGTGGAGAGAGATCACATCTGCCCTTCTCCAGTCCTCTGGTCCCACATACTCTAGAGCAGTGGTTCCCAACCCTGTCCTGGAGGAACACCAGGCCAATTGGGTTTTCAGGCTAGCCCTAATGAATATGCATGAAGCAAATTTGCATGCCTATCACTTCCATCATATGCAAATCTCTCTCATGCATATTCATTAGGGCTAGCCTGAAAACCCGATTGGCCTGGTGTTCCTCCAGGACAGGGTTGGGAATCACTGCTCTAGAGAAGCATTGAAAAGGTCAGTCAGCAGAGCCACTAGAACTTCCCTAAGTTCCTTCAGCACCATCCAACCCCATTGCTTTGTCTACCTTTAATTTAGCTAGCTCCTCACAAACGCAACCCTTCCTGTCTCTGTTCCCTCATATACTCCCCCCACCTTGTCCTTAGACTTGCTGCTGGAATTACATCCATAAGAGTTGTTCTGTCTTCTACCTGCACCATGTAGCGCTCTGCATTTGAAACGTGCACTTTCCAAACTCCCACACATTTCTCGTGAGACTGAAAAAGCAGTGAAAGAATCAGGGCACAAGCAGCTCAGTCTCCCTGAAGAGTCATGTGATGCTGGAAGAACCTGGCAAGTTTCTGGAGAAAATATAAGGGAAATTAAAACACTAGCATGACGGCCAGCTTAAAGGGGTGGAGGGTAGAGACAGAACAGCATTGATGACAATGGAAATGGAAACCAGTTGTGATCCCCTCGACAAAAAATCTCAAGTACAAAAGAATCTTCCAGTCCATGTTCACCTTCCTCGGAGTTAAAATCTGGAATGATCTTGCAGAGACCACTAGAATGGAAACTAACCACATCCTATTGTGAAAGAATAGGAAAAATTCGATCTTTGACAACTAACTCTTCTAGGAACATCTTAAGCACCTGACCTTTACTTAGTTCGCCTAAGTTCTATGTTTCCAATCCCCCTTCCTCCACCCTACCCTCTTCCTTTCCTCAAGTTGCCTAGAGCCTGTTTAGGTGTGCGCGACACACAAATATTAGAGTAGATTAGTAAGTGGAGAGGAGTTGAGAACAATGAGGTGGGAGCCATGGGTGAGGGAGGGGACTTAGGGAAAGAGAGGGTGGAGGGTAGACTATTTTAGTTATGAGTTACTCTGAAAGTGCCTAATCAGCCAGGCTGACAATAGGGAGGAATCCAGCAGGCAAGCTGTGACATTGGAGGAAGATCCCTCAACCCCTACCTAGTGTGCTCTGCACTTTGACAAATCTTCATCTCACACTGAGTTTTATTCTTGTGCCATCAGGATTCCCCCCCTCCCAGACAGTGAAGATCACTGCTGTAAAGTGCATAATAGCATTGTGTTAAAAGTTACAGGGATAATTTCAGTACTTAAGTAAAGTTGGCTGCGAAGCAATGATCACCTGAGCTTGAGTCGTCTAGAAGAATCCTGCCTTGGATGCTGCTATCCTACCTTACTCTTGAGGGCTTCAGTGTGGACCAGTAACAGCCTATGGGAAGGAGCTGGGAGCATGATTTCATCCTTTTCAAGATACAGCAATTCTAGATCAGTTACAGAGGCTGAGAAAGTATTTTTCCACCTAATATATTGTATTATTTTCTGAGAGCATTGTAGTATCAACATATTATTTGAAAAGCAGTCTGGGTTAGCCTGGGGGGATACATGGGAGCAAGTAGACTGGAGAAAGACTGGCTAGGAAGGGACGACACTGTTGTATTTTGCCAATATTTGAAGAAGCTAATGGCAAATATGATGGTGTGTGTTTTGGACCTCCAAATGTTACAAAATATAAAATGTGGCCCTTGGTAGAAAAAGGTTGGACAAGCTTGGTTTAAACCTTTTTTAAAATCCAGCTTTGCCTCTTACCACTTGCTCCAGCAACGCGTTCCAGAGCTTAATTATATGTTGAGAGAAAAAAAATCTTTTATTTGTTTTAAATGTCCTACTGTGTAACTTTTGGAATGTCCCCTAACCTTTGCACTTTTTGAAAGAATAAACAGTTTGCTTTATCCATTCTAGTCCACTCAGGATTTTATAGGTCTTAATCATATCTCCCCTCAGCCTTCTCTTGTACAAGCTGAAAAGCCGCAGACGCTTTAACTTTCATCATTTTGATTGCCCTTCTCTATCTGTTTTTATCTGCTAAGTCTATTCCCTTCAGTACTTTGAATGTTTCGATCATGACCCCTCTCAGTCTCCTCTTTTCAAGGGAGAAGAGGCCCAGCTTCTCCAATCTCTCACAGAATGGCAACTCCTCCATCCCCTTAACTATTTTAGTCACTCTTCTCTGGACCCTTTCAAGTAGTACCGTGTCCTTCTTCATGTACGGCGACCAGTGCTGGACGCAGTACTCCAGGTGAGGGCGCACCATGGCCCGGTACAGTGGCATGATAACCTTCTCTGATCTGTTTGTGATCCCCTTCTTGATCATGCCTAGCATTCTGTTAGCCTTTTTCGCCACCGTCTGCCCTTTCATAAATTTAAGATCCTTTAAAATCACGATCTCCTTTCTGAGAAGATAATGTGTGGGCTGCAAAATTCATTGTCCTTGTTTTATTCATTATCAATCTATGTATGCAATTCAACATCTTATGTTTAAGTTTTTAGGTACTGAGGATAATAATGGCTTCTACATGGAGAGGGTGGTTGATGCCTGAAATGCCCTCTTGAGAGATGTGGTGGAGACAAAAACGGTAACGGAATTCAAAAACGTGTAGGATGAACACAGAGGATCTCTAATTAGAAAACTTAAATGGTTCCATTGGTGTTTGTGTTGCATTGGTGCTTAGATGGTACTATCCGAAAGGGTCCAGAGAAGAGCGACTAAAATGGTTAAGGGATTGGAGGAGTTGCCATACAGTGAGAGATTAGAGAAGCTGGACCTATTCTCCCTTGAAAAGAGGAGACTGAGAGGGGACATGATTGAAACATTCAAGATAATGAAGGGCATAGACTTAGTAGATAAAGACAGGTTGTTCACTCTCTCCAAGGTAGGGAGAACAAGAGGGCACTCTCTAAAGTTAAAAGGGGATAGATTCCATACAAACTTAAGGAAATTCTTCTTCACCCAGAGAGTGGTAGAGAACTGGAATGCTCTTCCGGAGTCTATTATAAGGGAAAACACCCTCCAGGGATTCAAGACAAGGTTGAACAAATTCCTGCTGAACCAGAATGAACGCAGGTAGGGCTGGTCTCGGTTACGGCACAAGTCTTTGACCTGGGGGTCGCCGCGTAAGCAGACTGCTGGGCGCGATGGACCACTGATCTGACCCAGCAGCGGCAATTCTTATGTTCTTATGAAGAACTAAGGCCGGTATTAGGTAGACTTTCACGGTCTGTATTCCATATATGGCAATTTGATTTAGGATGGGCTGGAACCTAAGCACAGTACAAAGTGGACCTCTTTGGTCTAAGTCCCAGAAATTTCAAAGAAAGACCATTTTAATCTTGAATTAATAAAGATTGTGAATGTTGGGCAGACTAAATGGACCATTCGGGTCTTTATCTGCTGTCATTTACTATGTTACTAAAAATATAAAGAAGAATGGTACATCCCAAAGCATCAGCTGTGATCCAGTTAGTCAGAGCCTTGTTGTAATGGAGTCATTTTTAAGGAATAAATGCCTCTTGGAGATCAGACAATGATCGAATTCTCTCTATAGCAGACATTCAAAATACTGTATATCTACCTTGGATACATTGGCGAACAAGAACATTATAGAGCCCTGCTCCAAAGGCCACTCAGGTTTAATGAAGGATGGGCTAGTCTTTGTGTTGGGAGGTTTTTGGAGGGACTCACCATTCTTCTGTACAGGAGACTCTCCCTCTTGCTCTCCCCAGCCCTACCCCTTCCAGTCCTTGTTTAACTGCTTTATGCTTCTTGTGCCTTCTAATCCATGCGGGTTGATAACATGACTCCATCCTAGACTCATCTGTTGCTGAGTCTAAAAGACTCAAGGGTGGAGGAATCTGTGGTAGGGAAGTGGTGGATGACGTTACCTCTTCTTCAGCCTACACTGATGCTGTGCCAACTGATGGTGGTGCTTTTTAGATACAGCCGATTACATTATTTTTTTCTGGTGTGGGTCCCTTCCAAGGCATATAAGAACATAAGAATAACCTTACTGGGTCAAACCAATGTCCATGTAGCCTGGTGGTCAATCCAGGTTAAAGTACCTGGCAGAAACCCAAATAGTAGCAACATTCCAGAATCTCAAAGAGTAACAAGATTCTGGAACCCCCAAACAGTAGCAAGATTCTAGAATCTCAAAGAGTAAGCATGATTCCGGAACCTCAAATAGTAGCAGCATTCCATGCAGAATGCCCAGAGTAGCAAGATTCCATGCTAGAGATCCCAGGGCAAGCTATGGCTTCCCCCTTGTGCGTCTCAATAGCAGACTATGGACTTTTCCTCCAGGAACTTGTCCAAACCTTTCTTAAACCCAGCTATGTTAACTGCTGTAACCCCATCCTCTGGCAACAAGTTCTGGAGTTTAACTATTCTTGGAGTGAAAAAACATTTCCTCTATTTCTTTTAAAAGTATTTCCCTGTATCTTCATTGAGTGCCCCTAGTTTCTGTATTTTTGAATAAGTAAAAAATCAATTCATTTTTACCCATTCATATCCCCTATCTCTGGGGGATTCTGGGGAGCAGGGGTCAGTGAATAAGTGCTTTTCAGTCTATAGATGAGTGATGTGCTGTTTTGGGTATTTTGCCCTTTGGTCTCGCTAAGCGCCCTGATTCAGCAAGCCATTCTTTCACAAAGCTAAGTGATGATTGTTTGCGCTGATTTAAACAATGGAATATTTGGCCTTACTTGCACTATTTGTTCACATTATTTTAAGTTTTTTAAAAAAAAACATTTTTTTCCAGTTGGATGCGGTAAGTTTAACCGCTTGGGCAGCCATGATACATTTTTAACGTGACGGCATGTTCTAATTGATAATCTCACTCTTGTACCTATTGTGTTACATGAGTTTCCACAATCTAGGTATGTTGACTTCAAAGGAATCTTGATGGATATCATAGCCAAAGCATGCTGCAGCCCCCACAAAATAAATAATAAGGGAGGTTCATAGGGAAACGAGTTTCTAATGGATGCCAGATCTCAAAATTGGCTTTTGCAACAGGGTCAGAATGAAGGAATCAACATTTGTAGACTTTGAGTACAATATGAGTTGGAGGTTCGTCTGTGTCCTTTGGAAGTATGCCAAGTTCTCAGGGTATTTCTTTCAGTACCAACATATGTATAGACATTTACCTACCAGGCCTTTCAAACCTTCTCTAACTCAAAGGGATGCCAAAAGCTCTTTTCTTTTTGCATGAAGAGAGATTTGAGGAAACACCTTTCTTTGTCAAGGAGAAGCCTCCCAAAACTTGCCTTAGAATGTCGTCTCGGCAGCTGCTGTATGCTTTCTTTTCTTATCTATGGAAAGATGGAATTTGTAGTTGCAAAGAAAGGTCTGCCCTCTTCCCTGCCCTTCACTTCTCTCACTTTCTGTAAGTTCCCTTTCTTTTTCTCCTCCCCTTCCCTGCTGTCCCCTCCCTCTCCCTCTGATTTCACCCATTTTCCTGTGCTCTCCCCTCTCTTCTTCAGTCTTGTTAGAAGACCTGTTAGATCTTGGTTGTAATAACATCACTCACAAAAAAAACCCTTTTTATTTTCTTGCCAGAGTATAACAAAGGAATTAAGAAAGAAATCTTGGATTTTTTTAAAGCTTTTAAAAATACAGTAGTTGCTTTAGTTGAGCTCGAGGAGTTGGGAGATCCTGGAGTGAGTGAGCGAGCAAGCAGCAGAGGCTCAACTGTTCTTATATGGGAATGAACAGTACATGACACAAATTCACCTTTTTATGCCCGTGAGATCCCACTATGTCCGTGGGACTGTTTGACTCTTCAAGGGTCACACCAATCTGAATAACCAAGGAAAGTTCAGGAGTTTTGTTTTTTTTTAACACCAAAGACCAGCTCATCTTCCACAGTCACAACTCAGGCAGAGTGCCATCAACAAGAACAGCAAAGCCAGGGCCGATGTCGGACTGTTCTTGTGGCCGGTGCTGCTCACACTGCTGTAGTCCTGCCAAAGAGAGGTATAGGGAGAGGCATGTGGCAGGTTCTCTGCAGTCTGTAGAGTCGTGATGAGTTTATACCTGAGTCTGTCCAGCTGGGGAGGATGCTGCCAGAGCACTCGGCTGCAAGCAATAGGTTGCTCTGGCTGAGCTCGTTGCAGGCAAGCTGAGGAAGGTGCAGAGCGGAAGAGTAGGCCCGGCCTAGGCACTGCTGTTTGTGGCTGGGCAGGTGCTCCTGTTTCATTGCCTCTGCGGGTGTTGGGAAAGGAACACCTATTTTACGATAGATGCCTCTGGTGTCTGTGAGGACCTCACTGTATGGAGGTGGAGGTTCTGCCATCAGGACTGCTTCTTCGTAGCATGGGGGTTTGGAGAAGTCTGTATCTGAAACACAAAGAGAAGATAGCAAGCATTAATGGCTGGTGCCTGTAGAAGAGCGATGAGAGGACATTTAGCCCAGCCCTTGTCAATAGATTTGGGTTCAGGAAGTATTTATTTAGCTCACATCTTTTCATTGGTACTTCAAGACGAGTTAAATGAGAACCTTTCTATGTGTTACTGGGATGTACTACTGTATAATCTCTTAAAAGTTTTCTACATTGGCCCCATAAAAGGAGGGAAGCTCCTCTATGGATTTGAACCTCTTACAGCAAATCTTAGAAGTCTCCTGCCCTTCTGGTGAGTTGAGGAACAGCATGGAGGGAACCAGAATTTCAAGACAAAGCAATGCTATGGAAACCTTGAAGTTCTATTCGTAATCCTGTTAGTCCTCTATAAAAAGTTAAGCAGCTTTACTCTCTATGATGCAAGCTGAGAATAAAAGTGAATTGCTTGATGTGCTGTAGAAATCACTCTTCCACACAGGGCTGGATTAGGGCATAGGCAAACTAGGGTGCAAAGGTTTAAGGGAGTCCTGCTAGATGTGCTCAGGAGGTTAACATTGCCACCTTGGATTTCCTTAGTATTCATAGGGTTACTAGGTTGGTTCAAGGACAAAAGAGGATACATGGCTCCACCCCATTCTGCCCCTCAGTCCCGCCCCTCATCTCATCACATCCGTGCATGTTGCAGGCCTTCCAGATGCAGTCCCCAGAGCGGGGCCTTCCATATCCTGGACAAACTGTCAGGTTTTGAAAATCCATCCAGATACCTGGACATGCCCTCTAAAAAGATGACATCTGGTAACCCTAAGTATTCAACAGATTTATAGAAGTGTCTTGAAACCGGAAGGATGGCTAAAGTGCTTGGATATTTTTTCAGCGTTTAGCCCTCTATAGTGGAGTGAAATCCCTCAGGGTTCGGTGTTGGGGCCAATCCTGTTCAATATGTTTGTGAGTGACATTGCTGAAGGGTTAGAAGGAAAAGTGTGCCTTTTTGCAGATGATACTAAGATTTGTAACAGAGTAGACACCGAAGAGGGAGTGGAAAATATGAAAAAGGATCTGCAAAAGTAAGAGGAATGGTCTAATGCCTGGCAACTAAAATTCAATGCAAAGAAATGCAGAGTAATGCATTTGGGGATTAATAATAGGAAGGAACCGTATATGCTGGGAGGAGAGAAGCTGATATGCACGGACGGGGAGAGGGACCTTGGGGTGATAGTGTCCGAAGATCTAAAGGCGAAAAAACAGTGTGACAAGGCAGTGGCTGCTGCCAGAAGGATTCTGGGCTGTATAAAGAGAGGCGTAGTCAGTAGAAGGAAGAAGGTGTTGATGTCCCTGTACAGGTCATTGGTAAGGCCCCACTTGGAGTATTGTGTTCAGTTTTGGAGACCATATCTGGCGAAGGACATAAGAAGACTTGAGGCGGTCCACAGGAGGGCGACAAAAATGATAGGAGGCTTGCACCAGAAGACGTATGAGGAGAAACTGGAAGCCCTGAAAATATATACCCTAGAGGAAAGGAGAGACAGGGGAGATATGATTCAGACGTTCAAATACTTGAAGGGTATTAACATAGAACAAAATCTTTTCCAGAGAAAGGAAAATGGTAAAACCAGAGGACATAATTTGAGGTTGAGGGGTGGTAGGATCAGGGGCAATGTTAGGAAATTCTACTTTACGGAGAGGGTAGTGAATGCGCTCCCGAGAGAGGTGGTGGAGAGTAAAACTGTGACTGAGTTCAAAGAAGCGTGGGATGAACACAGAAGATTTAGAATCAGAAAATAATATTAAATATTGAACTAAGGCCAGTACTGGGCAGACTTGCACGGTCTGTGTCTGTATATGGCCGTTTGGTGGAGGATGGGCTGGGGAGGGCTTCAATGGCTGGGAGGGTGTAGATGGGCTGGAGTAAGTCTTAAGAGAGATTTCGGCAGTTGGAACCCAAGCACAGTACCGGGTAGAGCTTTGGATTCTTGCCCAGAAATAGCTAAGAAGAAAAAAATTTAAAAATTTAAATTGAATCAGGTTGGGCAGACTGGATGGACCATTTGGGTCTTTATCTGCCACCATCTACTATGTTACTATGTATGTTACTATGTTATACTTCCCAATCCTTTCCCCTTCCAGTGTAGAGTGTGGTAAGATCAGTCAGTGGGAAAGCTGCTTTAGTCACTGGAAGGAGGAGATGAGCTTTAAGTGCTATGGAGGCTCTTCTTGGGGCCTGTGGGACCAGCGCGTGTCCTGAAGAGGTATTTGAGGAATGGGGCAATGCGTGAGGGGTCTGCTGCTGCATGCTGAGAAAAAAAAGCTAGCAGCAAATGCAAGAACTTTACACGAGAGGGTATGGGGGAACTGACTGAATGAATGGGCAGAAGAAGAGAGTGTGCGCATGAACAGTAAACGTGCATGTATGTATGTTTATTGTATGTATGGTACAGCATCATATAGAGTTGGCTCCAGAGAAAGTAGGATAGATTGAGACATTTGGGTTTTACTTCTAATGAAAGTAATGGAAGTAAAACCTGGATGTCTCAATCCATTCTCCTTTTTCTGGAGTCAAATGGTAACCCTATAAGAACATAAGAATATCCTTACTGGGTCAGACCAATGGTCCATCATCAAGCCCAGTAGCCCGTTCTCACGGTGGCTAATCAAGGCCAGTAGCAAAATTCTATGCTAATGATCCAGGGCAAGCAGTGGCTTCCCCCATGTCTTTCTCAATAACAGACTATGGACTTTTCCTCCAGGAACTTGTCCAAACCTTTCTTAAAACCAGCTACACTATTCGCTTTTACCACAACCTCTGGCAATGCGTTCCAGAGTTTAACTATTCTCTGAGTGAAAAAATATTTTCTCCTATTGATTTTAAAAGTATTTCCCTGTAACTTCTAGTGTCCCCTAGTCTTTGTAATTTTTGACGGAGTGAAAAATCAATCCAATTGTACACGTTCTACTCCACTCAGGATTTTGTAGACTTCAATCCTATCTCCCCTCAGCCGTCTCTTTTCCAAGCTGAAGAACCCTAACCTTTTTAGTCTTTCCTTATCTTGGTCGCTCTTCATTGAACCTTTTTCTAGTGTCACTATATCTTTCTTGAGATAAGGAGACCAGAATTGAATGCAATATTCCAGGTGAGGTTGCACCATGGAGCGATACAGGGGCATTATAACATTCTTAGTCTTGTTAACAATCCTGTTGCTCTTGGGAGCACCGGGAAGTGGCTTTGCGGTGGGGTTATTTTACCACACTTTGTGGGCCCTAACACAACTTAAATATCATTGCAGTATTTTATGTCAAGCGGTTTTAGGACCGTTTAAGTCACATTAAGGACTAAATAATACAACTTAAGGCCCTGACGCTGCTTGATAACTTCCCCCCTAAATTTCAGATCAATATTTAAACCCAGTGGTCGTCATATTTATTTATTTTTTTTAACAAACTATGGGCTCCTTTTACAAAGCAGTGTTGAATGTGAAGTAGCCCATTCGTTCCCATGGGCTTCTTCATATTTTGCACTGCGTTATATATTCAGAACTACTAAATGAGTGTCAACACTGAATATATGATACATGTATAACTCCTTGTGAACATTGATCAATTTGATTTTAACAATAACTTCTACCATTTTGCCTGGCACTGACTTTAGGCTCACTGCTCTGTAGTTTCTGGATCATCTTGGACCCCTTTTAACAAGTTAGGAGCAGTGGCAGATTTTAATAATAGACTTTAACGATTCTCCTCGTGGAGTGGAGTTCTGTCAGGGTGAATTCCACTTCCATCAGGGCCTGAAGATTTACTACTATTTAGCTTGTCAATAATTTTCCATAGCCCTTTCAACAAGGATTGTTTTGTATTCTTGTCCTACCAAAGCTTTTCTAAAGACCGTTGAGCCATTTCATGTGTTAGTGTAATGTGTTAATCTTACTTACCGTAATAAAGTTCTCTTTCCAATTTATGGCTTCTTCTAGGGGCAATATCTCCATAAGGGTTGGTTTTGTGAACCCCATGATAATAATGAATCTCACTTCTACATCAGAGTATGTGGACTATGAGTTCAGATCTTTCAAATATATCGCTAATGCTTTATGTACAATGCTAGTACTATTACAGAAAGACAACCCAATTTTGGTTTTGGTTTCAGCTCTGGTACTAAACCAGCCCAAAATCTGGTTTTGGTCAAAAATGCAAATCTATTTTCAGCTGAAATGGAAACTCCCCATCCCACTCCCCAAACCACTGTTTCAAAGCTCTGATGGTCTAGTGGCTTGTTCAGAGCAAGAGCAATCCCAAATTGTTCCTGCCACGACTTCCCACAGCAGCCATTTATGAGACTATTGTGGAAGGTCATGGCAGCCATTTTGAGATTGGAATTGTCATGGGCAGGAACAATCCCCAGTTACTCCTGTCCATGCCAGTTTTAATCTCAAAATGGCAACAACGATCTCCCATGGGTAGTCTTGTGTGGCTGCCATGGGAAATAGAGGCAGCCATTTTGACTGGAAAAACTTGGAAACTTGGAAGATTTTAAAGGTAGGCCTGGGAAGAAAGAGGTAGGAAGAGGATGGAGTTTGTGGGTGGCCCAGCAGGATGGGTTTTCTGAGGAGAGGCAGTAGGGATTGGCTTTTTAGGGGCATGAGGTGAGTGATGTTTTTGGCCTTGTTTCCGACCAAAACCAAGCGGCATATTTCAGCCATAGATTCAGTTTTGGCCAGGCCCAAAAGCTCCCGTTTTGGTCATCCTCTAACAGAGAGCTTCATTCTGTAGTTCAAGTAATAAGAGCAACAGAATATTAAAAATAGTTGAGAAAAAAGCCTCAGTGTAAAGCCTACACCTCACACTCAATCACTGGCATTAAAAAAAACACCATTAATTCAATAGTTGCTTTTACATATTTTTAAAAATAAATGACAAAAACTCCCCCAATGTTTGGTGTGTCTAAGTTAAATCTGTTTTCAGTTAAGTACACACTTTTTGGAGTTTTGTATGCCAGTGATTGAGTGTGAGGTGTAGGCTTTACACGGAGGCTTTTATCTCCACTATTTTTAATATTCTGTCGCTGGGTATTGTTGCTTTTATTACTTGAACTGTGTGATTTATTCGTACAGATTTCCGAGGTGACCCATTTATGTTTTCTGGAAACTGTTACTACTGATTTGTGAATGTCTAACAGTTATATTGCATTGTGCTGTATTGTTTCATAAAGTTTATCTGTTGCATCTCTGCATGATGTGAGCCTGTATGACTGAGCAGGAATTATGCAGGAATAATTGGTGAATTGCATTAGTACAGAAAGAGCAGCTAAATGTCATCTTAAAGAACCCCAACATAAAAGGGAACAAGGTGGAAAGGTTTGCTTTTTGACAATGGCACTTGATTCGCTCTCTCACTTGTCCATCTGCAATCTTGGGGCACAGTGGGAACCGTTGTTTCATTCACTGTGAACTTTTAAAGTACACAATCAAACTCTATTTCTGGCTAGAGAATGACACAGGTTCAAATTTTTCCCCGTCCCATCCCCGCAGCTTCTTTTCCTGGCCCTAATCCATTCCTACAAGCTCCGTCCTCATCTGCACAAGCCTCAAACGCTTTAAAATCCTAAGTGTTTGAGGCTTGTGCGGTTAAGGCAGAGCTTACAGGAATAGGGCAGGGACAGGGAAAAACTTGTCCCCGTGTCATTCTCTCTTTCTGACCTCTTGGGTTGCAATGAGATCTGTTCTGTCTCTTTCTATTTGGTGGACCTGTTTCCCTCTTTCTGGAAACCAGTCACCTTTGCTTTTGGGTATGCCAGGGCTGTGTTCTTTCTCTTTTTGCTACTGGCTACTCTGCTGTGGGGTCCTTTTGGTTTTGCTCCTGGGATTCTGTTCTTTACTCTCTTTGCACTGGGGTTGAACTCTTTCTGTTCTTAGAGCCAATTTCGGGCTCTTCTAGTCTCTGCACCCTTGGGCTAGCTGGACTTTTATCGTTTTGCCCCTTTTCTCTGGTTGTTGTCTGCTGAAAGGGGGAAGGAAGCCTACAATTTTAACATCAGAAAAAGGGCAAGTGCTTTTTACAGCACAACACTGCTTGGTTTCTAGCTTAAGATCACAAAGGATTTGTCCTGTGATCCATGAACACTATCCTAGTCTTCCTTATTGATCACCATCCCCACCTGGCACTGCTCTAGCAGAGTCACTTACCTTGTCTGTAGGGCCAGGGTTGAACATGCAGCACAGGAGGGGGAGGGAGCAGCTGGCTGCGGAGCCGATGCGCCACTGCAGCCCTTGGGCTATTCAGATACTCCTCGTACTGAAGGGCTTCCAGCTCCACAGTGCGCAGGGTCTGCTCACGCAGCCTCTCCTCCTGCCTGCGTTTCACTCGCCGCCGAATAAAGCTGCAGATGCAGCACAGCAGAACAATGAAGCCCCAGATCAGCCAGAATCCAGCAAAGCAGGTGAGAAAGGTGTAAGTGCCAGGGGACATCACCATTTTCAGAGGCCAGAGCCAAGGAAACAGGGGGTTCCAGGGGCCACAGAAACAACGTGGAAAAAAGGGGCTGACACAATTTAGGAGGATGGGATTCAGTGCAGATCTCTTATTCTTGAGGCCTCTGCTGAGAGTACGAATCCAGCAGCCCAAATTACTAGCAACGCAAGTTTGGTTCTTTCTGTTTTATTGATTATTTGTACTCTCTGCTACTTGTATTTCACTCTCAGTTCTCTCAGCTGAGGTTTTCAGGTGCCCAGGGATCATTAAGTACTATGTGCAATAAATTCTCAACTGTTGCCAGTCAGCACATCCTCATCTGCTAGTGTTAGGCCTTCACAGGTCCTCTAGAAAAAGAGACACCTCACTGGAGAAGTTCTCAGGAGGGAAAGGAGGACTTCTGTACAGGCAAGTTCTGTCTCTTCTCAGTGTTCCTGATTTCTGGGTGTTGTCATCTCTGGCAGGGCTACAGTGTTCTTGGATGTGTAGGAAGGGAATGACCAGTGTTTGGAAAGGCTCCTTTTCTTCTGAGCATTGGCGCTTTCTCTGCTATCCCTCTGAAGCCAGGAACTTTCTCCTCCCACAGTCCTAGGTTGGCCATGTTGCTTCCTCAAACTTTAAACTTTTCTGTGCATCTTCCTTGAGACACTAAAAGTTAATAGGAACAAGGATGGGGGAGGGGTGTCAAAGTGATACTTTCTGAAATTAAAATCTTCAAAAAAGTACAGTCCACAAAATGTGAAATAATCCAGTGCTCCAGAACGACACAGACAAAACCTTACACATGCACCCTATACACAAAGCATGAAGCCTTCAGTATGCAACATTCCCACAAACGCTTTCAGCCAACATATCCAATATTTGTTTCTGACATATCTACTGAACAGGGACACACACACACACAAGCCTAGATCTCAATACGATGTGAGATACGAGGCCTTTTAAAGGCTCAGTGGAAGCTGTTGTACTGTTTGAGCTTTTGTGACCTATGAGGCTGAAGGAAATATTTCTAGCTAGAGAATTTCTGCAGTGTGTTAAGTGGAGACTGGATTAAAACAGTAGCTGTTAAATCACTGGGGGTGTTAGAAATAATGTGAATATAGTATTAAGGGAGGGAAGCCTAGCACTTAACAAATACTGGCTAAAAAAATCTGTTGATATCTATGATCCCTGATCGAGAGAGACCGAGGAGCTCTGTTTCCAAACACTTGAATTTTCCCATGCTGAATGTACAGTGCAGAGACCACTTATGGTCTAGAGATAATATAATCTTTAGATGTCAGAGAAATTGGTTGCGCTGGGAATAATTTGGATGCAAAAAGACGGAAGGGGTTTAGCAGGTTGCTAGAAGTTTCATGTCACAGGTGATTTGTTCTTATTTTTATGGAATGATATGTAATCTCTGTTTACAGTATTTGTAAAGAAGTTTTGTGTTAGTGAACCTTTACCTGTACAGTTGTAAATAAAAGAATATTAAGCTTAGTACAGAAATTGCCTTGAGGCCAACCCAAGAGCATCTGATGCCTTAGGTGAACCATCAGGCCATGCTACATGAGTGGAATAGTTTTGGGGTAGATCTTACTGCAGTAGTGACCGTGGTTCTTCACAGAGCAGCTGCCAGCTATCTCTGACTCTGAGCCTGCCTACAGCAGTTTGTCCAAAGTGGCATCTCCAGAGTTCCTGCAATCACTCGAAATGCAGTTTTCCAGCTGCAGTGTTGCCTTTTGCTCTTGAGCTTTTCACTCCACAGGAAATGGCATCATATGCAGCCACCACATTTCAGTTATGAAAAAAATCATTTATACCACTAGAACTTGCTGCAGGTTGTGAGCAGAATTTAGCATCATTGGTCCAGGCCCATCAGAGGATCCTAGCACTGAGGTCAATCTGAGGGAACAGATGAGACGGCACTTCCCATCCAAGGTACACAAAAGAGAGGGTCCCTCAGAGGGCTGGTTCGGGGCAGTAGGGAGGCTCTCCTCCTTCAGACCCCTGGGCGAGGAGTTGCTCCAAGAAAAAAAAATACAGCTTATTTCCTAGTCAGCAAGATGGTACCATAAGAAAATGGATCCTGTTTACTGGACCATTATGGTGTTAATTCTAAACACTTCTATTCTGTACCCATAGAAATTCTCCTCACCCAACAATGAGGGCAAAATAGACCGAGGACATTTTCCCCCAGGACTCACTATATTCTGATTTCCTCTTAGTAACAGCAACATAACCCCTCTCAAGTAACCAATCCTGGTGCTTTTTTTTCCTAACCCCCCCCCCCAAAAAAAAAAAAAAAAAAAAGATGCTGGTGCTCATTTTTTTTTCTAATTATTTTATATATATATATATATATATATATATATATATATATATATTCTATACCGTTCTCCCAGGGGAGCTCAGAACGGTTTACATGGTATTCAGGCACTCAAGCATTTTTCCCTGTCGGGCTCACAATCTGTCTAATGTACCTGGGGCAATGGGGGGATTAAGTGACTTGCCCAGGGCCACAAGGAGCAATGTAGGCTTGAAGCCACAACCTCAGGGTGCTGAGGCTATAGCTTTAACCACTGAGCCACACTCTCCCCTTAGCTTTGAGGGAGGGGTGGGTGGGCAGGTGACTGCTCCAGTACTGGAATGGCTTTTTTTTTTTTTTTGAGAGTGGATTTTTTCCTTTCAGAATTGGAAGTTCCTTTATGTCCTATATATTTTGGGATATTGTACACCTCTCAACCTTACCATGTGGACAGGTACGTCACATACTAAGGACATAAACACATGCAAAAGTGAGACGTCCACGAGAAGGCAGATTGCAAATATTACCCTGCCCTGTAGAACAATCTCCTGTTGGAAAAAAGGAGAGAAGCTGGACTGCAAGAAGCTGCACACTCACCAAATACCTCAGCAAATGGATAGAACCTCATCATATGCAGACATATTAGACATAAAAAATGCGCAGACAAAAACTGATCTGGACACCCCAAGAAGCTGAAGAAACAGAAATGCAAAATACAAAGAGGTCGATATTCACAGCGATTTCAACTGGCAAGTTAAGTTGCTTGTTTGGGGATAACAATCATATTTCAGCAGCTCCTCACTGGTCAGTGCTGCTATGACTAATTGGTTATTGTCTACTGCTATTTTGGGGCGGAATCGACACATGACTGGCTAAGTGCCAGTATTCAGCATTTACTGCTTAAAAGTCAGCCCTGTCTTTGTGTGGTGCTGAATAGCACAGTTCACCGGCTATAGTTTAGCCAGCTCCAGGAATCCAGAAATTCAATGCCAGACCCCTAATATGGCCCACCATTCATCACGCCAAGTTCCACCAGTCTCAAATTTATTAGAGATGTTGAACATTCAAATTTCATCACTGAACCAAAATTAAGGATTTTCCCCCCAACTTTTATTGTCTGGACATTTATCTTTATTTGAATCTGATACCGCTGATGGTCATCGAGACATCACAACAGTTGACATCAAATGTAGATACACATAATACAATTACAATATTAAAAACCAACCAACCCCAAAGACACAGACAGTACAGCGGTTTACAATGACTACCAACAAGGCAAGTACACATTTTCAACTAAAGCATGCAGCACATAGCTCCAATCTAATATCCCACTGAATCCTCATAAATCAGAGTTCTAGGCGGATTACAAGCAGTTCAACCCCTGTAGGTTGTATCTTCCCCAGTTTGCAGGAGCCAAGTTAGCTGCTGGCTCCAGCCTGTGCCTCCATATTCTCCCATGAGCCTGCAGGAATTGGCTGATGCTGCTTAGCATTACAAGCTTGGACTCTTATTAATATTTAGGGACCAAAGATGAATTTTAGAAGGAAAAAGAAAAGGTGCTGGTATTGCCAAAAAGTCACTTAGAACCAGATCTCACACAAGGAACTACCTAGAAATACTGTAATGGGCTCTAAAATATCATGAAAACTCATTACTATAGATTCCCACAAAGACACGACATGTTAAAATAGGTGCCAACATTTTAAAATGATTGAAGGGGCTGAGCACAATTCAAATGATCACTTACTGGACACAAATGAAGGAGCTAAATTAAGCTAAACTGATAACATTTGTCCGCTTCTGCTTGTCTACTTTCCTGCATTCAGTTTTCTGTCTGTATTTGTGACCCACTATGGCAGGCCGAGGCAGGCATTACGAGGAACGCTCTCTCCTCTCCTTCCAAAGAGCCCTCTACCTACTTGCTGGCCTCAGTCTGTTTCTGCTCCTCCACTGCTTTTAGTTACTTGTTGCAGTCAGGATTTAATTTCAGATTCTTCTTTGGGCCCATCAGGCTATTTACACAGTGAGACCATATTGTCTCACATCCTGACTGACACCATATACTCCTGACTGATATAGATCTGCCTTCATCAATTAAAATATGGTTTTTAAGGCCTCTGCCTTTGCTTTTGCCATGCTTTTCTGTTTTATCAATTGGGCAGTTAGGCAGGGCTTTGTTTTCCCCGTGTTCCTTTTCATTAATTAATTAGGATCTAACACCTTTTTTGACGATATTCACCCAAGGTGGTGTAGAGGAATCACAAGAAGCAAGGTGAAAGCAACAGCCATTGTAAGACCAAGGGTAAATTTTATTATGTCCAGTGTCTAGTGGCACAAATGAAAGGACCCAGAGGGACAAGGGTCATGGATCTCATATACTGCCTTTCTGTGGTACAACTAAAGCAGTTTATATTTATTATATGTAGGGACAGCAAGACCAACCCAGACATAGACAGTAAACGACAACATCTGTAAAACATTGAAACAGCTGCACACGCTATGGCATAGTATGATACTTACCAGGTCAACACAATGCACATTAAAGTATCTTAATATGCAACAGAGGGGGTCGGCAGAGGTGGAACATATAGACAGATAACACAGTGGAACAGCAGTTTTGACCTGAGTTGCTTGTTCAGTGTCAAAGGAGATTTTATGTTATCTTATGAATTTACCTGTTTTTCCTACAGAGAATATTATAATGCCTTTGTATTGTTCCATGGTGTGACCTCACCTTAAGCGTTGTATGCAATTCTAGTCATCACATCTCAAAAAAATATTTAGCAGAATTAGAAAAGGTACAGAGAAAGGCAGCCATACTGTTAAAAGGGATGGAACAACTTTCCTATGAGGAAAGGCTACAGAGGCCAGGCATTTTCATCTTGAAGGTCTATAATATACTGAGTGGAGAGAAACAGGTAGATGTAAATCACTTGTTTACTCTTTCCAAAAATACAAGGACTAGGGGCATGTAATGAAGTTACTAAAAGTTGCACATTTAGAACAAATTGGAGAAATCAATTCTTCGTTCCTCATGTGATTTGTTGCCAGAGAATGTGGCAAAAAAGTTGTTAGTGGAGTAGGATTGTAAAAAGTATGGATAAGTTCCTGGAAGAAAAGTCCATAAGCCATTATTAAGATGGACTTAGAGAAATCCACTGCTTATTCCTGGGATAAGCAACATGGAATCTATTTTACTCTTTTGGAATCTTGCCAAGAACTTTGACTTGCATTGGCCACTGTTGGAAACAGGATACTGGGCTTGATAGCAACTGTATACAAATAGAGAGGTGACCCCCCCCCCCCACCCCTGCAGAAAGCACAAGTCACCAAAATGGAACAGTGAGTCCATAAAATAACCAGAGTCTAGGATACAAATGAGAATTTACTACATTTCAAACTTCAAAGACCCAAATTTGGTTTTTTTTTTTATGATCTAAGGAAGAAAGGTTACCTTTGGAACTTAATCATTAAATGCATTGTTAGTTGAGTAAAAAAGGGTATCACCTCTATGATTTTGTTTTATTTCTATATATTACCTTTAAAAGTGGACTAACACAGCCACCACACCATTTCACTCAAGATGGTTTTAAGAGGAATTTGGACAACTTTCTAAAGGGAAAGTCTGCTTAGGTTATAAGCAGAACAGAAATTTTTTTTTAAATAAATAAAACATTTATTCACTAGGCAAATTGAGAAAGTTACCACTTAGCACTGGGAGTAAACTGCAAAAAATCGATCTACACTTTGGGATGTGCCTGCTACTTTCTACTGACCTGGACTGATCACTGTTAAAGACAGGATGCCAAGGCTGAGGGACCTTTATATTCTGATATAAAGATATCAAGTGAGAAAGCTGAAAGCTCTGAAGAAGGACCAAAATGACTAGTTTTCATGAAGGAGAACTGAGGAGTCCTTGCTAAGAGGACATTGAGAAAACTAGTAAAGTGGATAGTCAACGTTATCAGTAGGCTGGTACAAGGTCATTTGAGAGACAGATCTAAAAGTGGTCCAAGCATATCTTGGAGTCCTGCAAAAACTGGGCAGGCCATGGATTTAGCTCATATCTTTTCAAGGCAAGTTACATATGAACAGAAGCAATCTCCTATTCTTGTATGTTTAAGGATTCTTGAATACACACCAGGCAGATAAAATCACAGAAAGACTGAACAGGAAGAGTCAATAAAAAGTTATTCTCCTGAATAAAGGTAGAATCAGCTGTGCCTAAACCATATAAAAGGCAATTAGTACTTGACTATCCTTACAGTTAAAAAGATCATTGATCAATCACAGAAATTGCAGTTAGGAAGAATGGGAGTCACTCAAGTTTCAAAAAGACATAAACAGGATGGAGTCAGTCTAGAGAAAGGTTTACCAAAATGGTCAGTGGTCTACGCCATAAGACGTATGGGGAACAGACTCAAAGATCTCAATCTGTAGACTTTGGAGGAAAGGTGGGAGAGGGGAGCTATGATAGAGACGTTTAAATACCTATGTGGCGTAAATGCACATAGGGTGAGTTTCTTTCAATTGAAAGGAAACTCTGGAATGAGGGCATAGGATGAAGTTAAGAGGTGATAGGCTCAGGAGTACTCTAAGAAAATTATTTTTTTACAGAAAGGGTGGTAGATGCATGGAACGATCTCCCGGAAGAGGTGGTGGAGACAGACTGTGTCTGAATTCAAGAAAGCCTGAGATAGTCACATGAGATCTCTTAGAGGAAGAGATAAAGGTTATTGTGGATGGGTGGACTGGATTGGCCATTTGGCCTTTATCTGCCATCATGATACAATGTTTCTATAACCAAAAAGTTCTATGACATCACAATGTAGCTGTAAAGAGCTCTAGCCAATAGGGAGAAGAGGAGATAGTGGATGCTCCGGATAGACAGACTGGTCTGGCCATTTGACTTTTATCTGCCTCATGTTTCTAAGTTTATTAAAACTTGATGTACCAACCATAGAGAAATACATCTGAGCAGTTTACAAATACTACATATGGGGAGAAAGTAATAGACATAAAAAAGGAATAGTGAAAGGAAGAGGGGGGAAATTTGGAAATACAATAAATGATAGAAAAGAGGGGAGAAAGAAGTAATGAAGTTCAATAATTATACTATACTCTGCAGATGAATGCAAAATAATAGAGCATACAGGGGTTAGGAGAGGAGATGTCCTAATCATAGGCACCTATAAACAAAAAGGTCTTAAGGGCAGTCTTAAATTTAGCCAGAGGGACTTCCCAATGAAGAGAAGGGGGCAGTGAGTTCCATAGAGTAAGGCCTGGTCACGTGATATCTGCCTGGATGTTGGAACAACTACTAAGTTCCAATGCTGTGAATGGAGAACTCAGTTTGTCATGTATGGGATTAACAGATGGTTAAGAAAAGATCAGTAGTGAATCTGACAGATTTTGAAAACCAGCAATAAAAGTTTATATGTACGACTGCGAGTTTTTGGGAGCCAGTGAGCTACTTTGAGGAGCAGAGCAACATGTTCAAACTTACATGTGCCCGCAATCAGTTGGAGGTGATGCAATCCTTATACCTGATGCCTTGATAAAGGGCATTGCAATCATCTAAATGGCAGATGACTAGGGAATGGATCAAAATATTGAGGGCCGAGGGCTCATGAAGTGGTTTGATTGAACAAATCAGATGCAGTTTGTAAAAGCATCACTGAACCACCAAAGAGATCTGGGCTTTAATATTAAGGTGTGTATCGAGTAGGACATCTTCAAAGAGCTGAAAAAGGCAGTTTTCAACTTAGTGGGTTTGAGTCGTAGCTGATTGTCAGAAAGCCAGGAAGTGATATGAATTAGCTTACGATTGATATCAGAAATGCCAGAAGCACCTGTAGGATTCAGAGGAAAGAGAACTTGGATGTCATCCACAAGTAGACAGGACACAGGTTCCTGTTGAGGCCCAGGCCTGGATTTAAAGGCAACTGCCTACAGCACCAAGTAAAGTACCCAGGTTAAAAATAAACCTCCCATTTTAATTATGGCTACCTATCACAGCCACTTCAAAGCAGAACCACCATGGCAATGCTTTCCAGCCTTCAGGAGATCCCCCATCTTGCTATTTGAACAACATGAGAGGATTCATTCTCTCTCCCTCCAGCCCTGCCTATGATTGCCCATTTCTACCCTAAGCAGCAGTTGGTATGAGAAAGCCCTGAATGGCCCATGGAAGTCAAAACAAGCTCACTGCCACCCAGATCGAGAAGGGCAGAAAGGTGGAGGTATTGCCCTATATGTTAAGGAAGAAATAGATTCTGTTGGAATGAGTACAACAGACAGGAAAGAGAAGCTGGAGTCCCTCTGGATCAAAATTCCTGGTCGCAATGGCGCAGATATAAAAATTGGCCTTTACTATCGTCCCCCAGGACAGGCGGAAGTCACTGACTCAGAAATGATGGAGGAAATCAAACAAGTATGCAAGACAGACAATGTAGTTATATTGGGAGACTTCAATTTCCCAGGAATAGACTGGAAACTAGGAGCCTCCAACTGCGGCAAGGAGGCCAAGTTCCTGGAGGTGCTAGGGGATTGCTTCCTGGAGCAAATGGTAAAAGAGCCGACAAGAGGCGACGCCACCTTGGACTTGGTCCTAAATGGTCTCACTGGACCGATAACAGAAGTAGAAGTCATGGTTCCACTGGGAACGAGTGATCACAATGTAATCAACTTTAAACTTGACATCGGGAAAGGGAAACATGTCAAAACCTTAACCACCACCTTAAACTTTAAAAAGGGTAAATACGATTGCATGAGAGCCATGGTAACAAAACGACTCGAGAAGATGGTGGACAAACTTGAAACAGTAGATCAGGCATGGTGCCTATTGAAAAATACTATTGCAGAAGCACAAGATCTCTACATTCCGAGGATTTCCAAAGATCGGAGAACTAAAGGCAAAAGAGAACCGGCATGGCTTACCATACAGGTGAAGGAAGCCATAAAGGTAAAGAAGGACTCTTTCAAAAAATGGAAATGCACGAAGACAACCGAAGCCTGGAACAAACATAAAGATGAACAGAAGAAATGTCACAAGGCGGTGAGGGAAGCAAAACAGGACTATGAGGAAAAAATAGCCCGGGAGGCCAAAAACTTCAAGCCCTTCTTTAGATACGTGAAAGGGAAAAAACCTGCAAAAGAGGCAGTGGGACCCCTGGACGACAAGGGAAGAAAAGGGTACATCAAGGAAGATAAACAAATCGCAGACAAACTAAATTCCTTCTTTGCGTCCGTTTTTACGAAGGAGGACACCTCAACAATACCTGAAGCGGAGAAAGTGTTTGCAGGAGAAATAGAAGACAGCCTCACCACAGTTGAAGTGGACTTAGCCCAGATATACTATCAGATCGACAAACTTAAAAGTGACAAATCACCTGGACCGGATGAAATTCACCCGAGAGTCTTGAAGGAATTGAAGATTGAAATTGGAGAGTTATTGCAAAAACTTGCAAACCTGTCAATCAGAACTGGTCAGATACCAGACGACTGGAGGAAAGCGAACGTCACGCCAATTTTCAAAAAAGGATCGAGAGGAGAACCGGGCAACTATAGACCTGTGAGTCTTACGTCTGTCCCCGGCAAGATGATTGAATCACTGATCAAGGATAGCATAGTTCAGCACTTGGACACACACGACTTGATGAAACCCAGTCAACATGGATTCAGGAAAGGGAAATCGTGTCTGACGAATTTACTCCAATTCTTTGAGACCGTGAACGAGCAAATTGATAGTGGAAAGCCGGTGGACATAATATACTTGGACTTCCAGAAAGCATTTGACAAAGTTCCACACGAAAGACTTCTCAGGAAGCTACAAAGCCATGGCATAGAGGGAGATATACAAAGATGGATAGGCAAATGGCTGGAAAACCGAAAGCAGAGAGTGGGCATAAATGGGAAGTTCTCCGACTGGGAGAGAGTGACTAGTGGTGTGCCCCAGGGCTCGGTACTTGGGCCGATCCTTTTTAATATTTATATCAATGACCTGGAAAACGGAACATCCAGTGAGATCATCAAGTTTGCAGACGACACAAAACTCTGCCGGGCAATCAGATCGCAGGAGGACAGTGAGGAACTCCAGAGCGATTTGTGTCGGTTAGAAAAATGGGCGGAGAAATGGCAGATGAAGTTCAACGTGGAGAAATGCAAGGTAATGCATTTAGGCAGTAAAAATAAGGAATACGAGTACAGAATGTCAGGTGCAACTCTGGGGAAAAGTGAACAAGAAAGAGATCTGGGTGTACTGATAGATAGGACCCTGAAGCCGTCGGCACAATGCGTGGCAGCGGCAAATAAGGCAAATAGAATGTTGGGCATGATAAAGAAAGGAATCTCGAGTAGATCGGAGAAAGTTATAATGCCGCTTTATAGGGCAATGGTCAGACCCCACTTGGAATACTGCGTCCAACATTGGTCTCCCTACCTAAAGAAGGATATAAAACTGCTGGAGAGGGTGCAGAGACGAGCAACTAAACTAGTGAAGGGTATGGAGAAACTGGAATATGAGGATCGACTTAAAACACTGGGATTGTTCTCCCTTGAGAAAAGGAGACTGCGTGGGGATATGATCGAGACCTTCAAAATACTGAAAGGAATTGACAAAATAGAGCAGAGAAGATTATTTACAATGTCCAATTTGACACGGACAAGAGGACATGAAATGAAGCTAAGGGGGGGCAAGTTCAGGACTAATATCAGGAAGTTCTGCTTCACACAGAGAGTGGTTGACATCTGGAATACTCTCCCAGGGGAGATTATTGCGGAATCGACAGTCCTAGGTTTCAAAAGCAAACTAGATGCATATCTCCTTGAGATAGGCATATAAAGATATGGTTGGCTATAAAATAAGCCAGGTGAATACCTAGCAGGGCCTCCGCGTGTGCGGATCGCCGGACTTGATGGACCGAAGGTCTGATCCGGAGATGGCGCTTCTTATGTTCTTATGTTCTCCCTCCTCTGAAAGTCACCACAGCACAGACAAGGCATTACAGCCAGGACACAAATACAGTACAAGGGTGCAGCAGTTGTGTATCTCTTATTGAGAAAGACATGGGGGAAGCCACTGCTTGCCCTGGATTGGTAGCATAGAATATTGCTACTCCTTGGGTTTTGGCCAGGTACTAGTGACCTGTATTGGCTACCGTGAGAATGGGCTACTGGGCTTGACCCAGTAAGGCTATTCTTATGCTCTTATGAGTGACTAACACAATGTGTTTGCATGTATTTGAAGCTCAGTGTATATGAATATAAAATGGTCCTCAGCAGTCCCATAGGCTCCTGAGTATATTTTCAGCTCCACTGATTGAAATTGGTGTCTCTCTGACATAGTTTCCCCCCCCCCCTCCATTGGCAATAATCTGTCTGTTAATGAATCTCCAGTCCTCCACAGGTTGTGTTACCCAATTTCCCTTCCCCCCCAGCAAGCCTGAGTCATCCTCTCCCAGATCTGTTCATCCCTGTCTCCTCTCCCCATGTCTCTTGCTAGCTACCACTCATCAGTCTGTGTCTTTCAATTTCCTTTTCCATGACCTGTCTCTTCCACCCCAGTCTGGTCATATTGCTCATAGTCTCTCTCCCCTCCCCCCCCCCCACAATATTTTCCCCTTTCCCAATGTCACTTTCTCAGTCTACAACTGTTCAGTCTGTCTGTCTCTTCTGTCTGATCAGTCTCTCTTCTCCTTGCTCTTTCCTTTTGCTGCTTGCTCTCTTTCACAGACTCTCTCTGTTTCTTCCTAGGTCTTCCTTTCTTACTCTTGGTCCTCCAATTTTCTCTCCCTGTCCTTACGCAATCTACCTTTCTCATAATCTCCCCTACCCCATCATTCTCTGGCGTTTGTCTCTCCCCAGATCTAAGTCTTCCTCAGTCTTTCCTTCTTACCTTCGGTCCTCTGATTTTTCTCTTCCTTTCCTCACACACACAATCTATTTTTCTCATAATCTCCACTGCCCCATCACTCTCTCTCTCTCTCTCTCTTTCTCCACTTCCTTTGTGACTCTCCATTCACCTTTCACTATTCTCATGTATCTCTCCCTTCCTCTCTGTCTCCCCCATGTCTTTGTTTCTCCCTTTCTTTCTCAGAGCCAGACTCTCTCTCCTAGGTCTCTCCAGCCTAAATCTCTCCTTTCTGCATTATTTTCCTCTTTCCTGCATCTCCTGTTCTCTTCACACACCTATATAGAGCAAGCAGGAGGGGGTAGCGGGAGCAGTGACAATCTTTGTTAAATTATTTTATAAGACAAAGAGAATTTCTGTAAGTGGAGCAGAGCTGGCGAGAATCCCTTGCTAATAAATGCTCGACACCTGGCTGATTGGAATGGGGTAGGGGGCAGGCTCTTACCTGCATTCCTAGGCAGCAGTGGCCACAGCTGGTCCCAGGCAATAGCCAGCACTTTCCTCAGGGGATCGCCCTGTCCATGAAAGCCTGATCAAGAGAAAGGGTCTATGTTCCTGGGCTCCAAGCCAATGCTGTGTGTGTTAGAACAGCTCCCTCCTCTCCTCTCCTCCTCTTCCCTCCTCCCTTTGCTTCCCTTGGTTACTCTCTCTGTATTCTATCCCTCCTTCCTTCATCTGAATCCTGTCATTCCTTCCTTTCTATCTATCTGGCTTGTCTTTCTCTCTGAAGATTCCCCATGTAGGTGACCCTCTTGCTCTGTATAATTTTTCTCCCTCTCCGCTCTATATATGTTTTTCCTCTCTCTTGCACTGTATAATCTCCCCCTCCTCCTTCCCCCAAACCCTCTATGTTCCACAGCTTGCTCTTAGTAACAGCATCACAATTTAAGGCAGATCTAGTAGCTCTTTCTGGTCCTGGGTACATCTTTCTCATCTAGATGCAACTAATGTACCATTAAGGATCTTTCTGCACTCAGATATCTTGTCTCTCGCTCTCACTTGTACTGATACCAACCATGTTGCCTATCCTTCATATAAAATTTGTAGATATTCAAAGTTATAAATTATTTTAAAGGTAATACCAGAATCAGTGTAAGACAATTGAAATAAGGAGTGGAGAAAAGCTTGCACCTGCCTAAAACAAATGAATAACTGTTTTGTATAACTGCATAATTAATTTGTTTAATGACATTCTACAAAATGGAGTTCAGGGTGAGTTACAAAGTAAATTCTAACAAAACAATAAAACAACTCTGAAACTTTACTGAGGGTAACCCTATCAATCTCACCACCCTCCAAATTACAACCAAACCTTCACTGCTTTACAAAACTACAAATAAAGTTCAAGAGGCAAAGCCTGCAAGCTCACCAGAACAAACTAAATATATACTCTCATCCTGGTAGCAGCCAATCGAATCAACGATGGACCAGGAACTGTCCTGAAGGTCTGCTGAAAGAAGCATAAATGCCAACATCACTGAAGATTAAAAAAAAAACCAACACACCCAACTATTTAGATCCCCCATAATGCAATGCTTTAAACATCAAGTGCACAGTCTTAAAGATTCCAGCTCAACCGGGAGCCATTGGAGCTGGAAAAGCAAAGTAAAAGCTGAAACCCAAACATTTCTACCATATTCTGATTTACATGTAAGCACCACAGGGTTTTCTCTCTGATAAACCCTGAGTGTGCTACAATAGTGAATCCTAGTCATAACAAGGTAAAGAAAAATTTTTATTTGAAAGACATAGCTGGTGGAAACAGGGGAAGAATACAACACTTAGTCTGTATAACAAAAATCTGGTCAGTGGAAAGGGAAGCCTCAAGGAGGATCCCTAAGTTCCAGATGGGCTGAATAGAACACAAATGGCACCCTCTGAACAGAAATCCCCTCCTTAACCTTCAGCTTGAGTTCCACCGGGAACAGCATGAGACTAAATAAAATAACATCCATCCCCAGGCTTCTTACTTTTTGATGCTATGTGTGGCAAAATGTTGGTTGGCCATGGTCCCAGTGGCCCATCCCAGTTTGCTGTCAATGAGTGCCCCCAACCAACCCATCACCACTGATAAGCATTCATTAAGCTTCTGCACAGAGGAATGAAGTTGAATATCAAATGCAGAAAGGTAACATCCTATCTACAGCAAATGGGTTGAAGCAGATGTTAAACAGAACCTTGCAGAATGTCCTGCAGCCTGTGATTTGGCCTCAACAAACAAGAGCAGAACTTTGCATACCAGATTCCTCAGCTTCCTTATCTATACTGAGCTACGGCCTCAACACTCTTGCCCTCATCATGGACTATACTGGGGCATCATCCACTCCATTTTTTCTGCTGCTGGAAAAGAATCCCAAAGTCAAGTGTTCGACATTGCCTTTTTTTTTTAAATTTCTCTCCTCTTGAATTCAAGCTTACTTTTTTCTTCGTATCTTTTCTGAAGACATTCAGTAGTAAAATCCCCTTTTATTTTTCTAAGCCATTCAGACTGAGAATGGCTGCTGGAAGAGGAGGATAACCACAGGCCTTCGGCAGGGAAGTCAGTGTGGCATGGAATACCAGCCTCTGCCCACCTGGTACCTCAGGGTTACAGATTCACGGAGAAGAGATGGAAGGAGTGGCCTATGAAGGCATTAGAGCAGTGGCCCCCAAACCTAGTCTTGGAGGCACCCTAGCCAGTCGGGTTTTCAGGATATCCACAATGAATATTCATGAGAGATTTGCATATCCACTGCAGTTATCTTGAAAAGCAGGCTGGCTTGGTGTGTTTGTGGATTAGATTGAGAACTCCTGCCCGTAGCTAAAGTTTAAATGCTCTGTCATTCTCACAATAGCAGCAAACCGATAACCATTACTTCACACTCTTTTTCATTTTTCTCTGTTTCTATGTATTTAATAGCTGATGTGAAACTTCTGTATTAGTTGCTGCTATTTCTTTACCAGTACAACCTGTCCAGCCGAAGGGAGAGCACCTCGGATAGATTTACGCTACCTCCTAGAAACTGGAACCTGGGACCATCTAACAGCTGTAGACATAGTGTGGTGTCTCCTCTCAAAGCCCCCTCTATTCACTCAGTAGCAGAAAGGTTAGAGCAGGTGGTATCAGCCTCACGATCACAAACATACATCACGGCTTCAGCTCTATTCAATCCTTTATTGCTCATTTGGATCACATTACAACGACAGTAGTTCAGAGAAATTGAGCACCATCTCAGTAGAGGCTTCACAGATAAATAAAGTACAACACAACTAAGACAAAAGCAAATGCCTGCACTTAGGAAGTGGGTCAAGCGCAAAGTGGCACAATGTGAACTGAGGTAAAAGGAGGATTCTCAATCCAATCTTCAGCACAGCACACTTTTCACAATACCCACAATTAATACGCAGATCGATTTGCATACGATGGAAGCAGTACATGATCAAGACGTTCAAATATGTCATGGGCCGTATCGAGGTGGAAGAAGATATCTTTTTTCTTAAAGGTCCCAAGGCAACAAGAGGGCATCCGTTGAAGCTCAGGGGTGGGAAATTTCATGGTGACACCAGAAAATATTTCTTCACCGAAAGGGTGATTGATCGCTGGAATAGTCTTCCACTACAGGTAACTGAGGCCAGCAGCGTGCCAGATTTTAAGAAAAAATGGGATTGGCACATGGGATCTCTTCATGGAGGAAGTTAGGGGGTGGGCCATTAGTGTGGGCAGACTAGATGGGCTGTGGCCCTTTTCTGCCATCAGTTTCTATGTTTCTATGTTACATACAGAGTTATTTTGTGTATTCATCCTGGGTAACCTGATTATCTGACAAGCTGTCGTCCATGGACCAGATTGAGAATGACTGGCCCACATTATAGTACTTGTGGGCATAATTTTCATAATGACACCTGAAGGCAAAGAATCCAATTACTTTGAACATTCACCAACATATTGGCAGATGTGAGAGTCCCCTACACGTTGTAAATTTGTTAACGTGTTTACAATGGACACACAGGGTGATCTGTATTTTACTGACCCCTGCTTGTGGAGGAGAGTGTGGCCTAGTGGTTAGAGCTACAGCTTCAGCACCCCGAGGTTGTGGGTTCAAACCCCGTGCTACTTCTTGTGACACTGGGCAAGTCGCTTAATTCTCCACTTCCCCAGGTACATTAGATAGTTAGCCCACCGGGGACAGACAAGGAAAATGCTTGAAGTACCTGTATGTAAACCAAACCACTTTGAGTGTGGTTGTAAAACTACAGAAAATGTGGTGCACAAATACCAATCCCTTTCTATGGTGTCATAATGCCTGGCAGAAACCCAGAGTAGCAACATCCCAGTATGAAGCAACCTCATCAGTGATGTCATGATGGCTTCATTGTTCTATACTTAGCTCACTTCTAATATTGTATTGGAGGAGAGTGTGGTGCAGTGGTTAGAGCTATAACCTCAGCACCCTGAGGTTGTGGGTTCAAACCCTGTGCTTCTCCATGTGACCCTGGGCAAGTTGCTTAATCCTCTACTGCCCCAGGTACATTAGACAGATTGTGAGTCCACCAGATTGGGAAAATGTAAGTCTCAATCCCTTTCCATTAAAATCAGAAATTCAATGCAGTGCAACATTCAGCACTTACAGCTACAGGGCATTGTAAATAGGACAATCTGCCAGTGAGCCTGATGTGGACTTTATTATGCTTTTGTTGTTTAGTTAAACTGGGGGTTGGAGAATTGGTTTTGGCCAAGATCCTTGAAATAGCTGTTATGCAAAACAGAGCCACTGTTGGCTCTGGCTGAAGAAATCTGGTTGGTGGATTAACATTGAGGACAGTCCAACAGTGCTCTCATTCATTTGAATTTATATTTTGAGCTATTTTGTGAACTTTTATCAAGTTTGACTTTTGTCCTGCATGAGTACAAGAAGACAGCTTTTGTGAACATTTTGTTTTGTGGAGATTTTTTGAGACCAAATGAATGTGACTAGCTCCATTTGCATGATGGGGTTGTGCTAAGGTGTTTGGGCATATTTGTCTCTGAGGTCTTTTTTCTCCACAATTTAAATATGTTGCAGTAACCTTATCATTAGGATCCTAATTAACTATATCATTATTTTTTTTTCGTGTGGTTATTATCTTCTGTCACACCATCTCTGTTTCTACATTTACTTGAAACTAATACTATGTGCAAAGGATATTCAAATTCTTGGAACACTCAGTCCATCCAGCCCATCTGATGTGTCCCTTCTGAACAGAAAGCTTGTGACCACAGCACACAGGCCATCTTCAGTGCTAAAACTGAACCCAATGAAACCAAGGCTTGATTGTTTTCTAGGAAACTGACAGAGCTCCCACAAGCCCTCTTAGTTCCATACCTGGCATGATTAATGTTAGACGTCAGCTTCACATTTCATTCCCATATTTCTTTTTTGACAAGGAAATATTTCCTTAAAATGATATTAATTAGCTCAATCAAGAGAAGACATTCCTAATAAAAACTCATACACTGATGCTCAGGAACCTAGACTTTGCAGTGAGTCAAGGCATCGACCTTCTTATTAGGCACCATCGACTCGTGTTCCGAGTCCTGGCGACTTGATGAAGTACAGTTCAAAACAGAAATTGGGTTTCTGCTAGTCTGGTAAGGTCATCCAGCGTCATCCCCATGATTGTTTTCAACGGGTCCAGAAGCAGAACTCTAGCACCGCTTCAAGGCATCAAGCTTACATGGCAATTAAATGCAATTCAGGAGCTTGTAAGTATGAGTGGGTCATCCCACTTCTGAAGAAGTGGCTAGCTGCCAGTGTCTTTGTGGGCTGCCATTACAAACATTATCTTGGTGCATAAAATATACGACAGTGGTCTGTCTTTCTTCCATTACTCATTCCATATATCACTTGTACAGTGCTTAGATCACAGCAAGACCTCCTTCCTCCATAGAAGACTGGGCATGATGTTGTGGCATGGACTGTCCACAGCACTAGGGCTCCTTTTACCAAGCCACGGTACAGTTTCTAAGTACTCTGAAGGAATTCTATGAGCGTCTGAGCATTTAGTGCTCTGGGCCATAGAGGAAACTCTATCATGGCTTAGTAAAAGGGAGGGTAAGACAGGAATCTCATTTATTTTCCACAGCGTCTATACCGCAGTATCCATGGTACTAATCGGTTTAAGAGCCATAATAAAAACAAGAAAAAACAGTTATATAAAACAAAATGAAAGTAATAAAAAATTAACACACAAATTATTCTGCCTTATAAGATATCTCTTTAAAGTATGACACCAGAAATTTTAAAAAGCTTGTTGAAGCAAATATGCCTTAAGTAGTTTATGAACTATAAATGGTAAGTCTTTATATTGAACAAACCTTCCTTTTGGTGAAGTAATTTCTCATCTTTCCTCTCTTTGGCTTAGTATCATAAATAAACACAGAGCTCTTAGATAGATACAGTCGTGAAAAAATTAGGACACCCCATGAAATATTCAGTTCTTTCTTAAGAAATGTTCACATATCGATGTCAAATCTTTTTTTTTTTATCTCTGGAAAATAAAGTGATGTAATTGCAGGTAAACAACAAAACTTTTCCTTGATTTATTCATGAAACAAAAGATATCCACAAAAACGTGTATTTTAACTGAGGAATAAATTAGGACACTCTACACCCTAATAGCTAGTTACCCCCTTTGGCTGAAATAACGGCAGTGAGACACTTCTTGTAGCTATCTACCAGTCTCTGACATTGGTCTGAGGAAAGTTTGGCCCACTCCTCAATGCAGAATTCTTTCAGCTGTGAGATGTTTGAGGGGTTTCTTGCATGTACAGCCCATTTCAAATCACCCCACAGCATCTCAATGGGATTAAGATCAGAACTCTCCATTTCTTTGTTTTCAGCCAGTTAGGTAAATGTATTCAGCAAGCTATGTTATCCTATTGCACTTTTCGGAAATTAATTAAGACCACTTTGTTCAATAAGTTTATTACTTAGTGAGTTTTATTATTGAAATTCTATTTTACAAATATTTGTATTTTTTTGTACTGTATTATTGTATTTCGCTGATTGTCCAGCTCTTTTTAGTGTAAACCGCCTAGAGCTTTTGGTTAAGGCAATATAAAAGAATAAAGTTATTATTATTATCATGTTTCTAATTTTACCATTTTACCTTCTCTGGTAAAGATCTGCTTTTATACTTTTCAAGTATTTAAATGTCTTCATCATATTTCCCCTGTACCTCCGCTCCTCTAGATTATAGATATTCAGGTCTTCCAGTCTTTTCTACTATTATTTCTAGAGCATTAACAGGTGCTTCTCATATGTCTTTTGGTGCAAACCCCCTACCATTTTTGTCAACCTCCTATGGACGCTTCAAGTCTTATATCCCTTGCCAGATATGGCCCCCAAAACTGAACACAGTACTTCAAGTGTGGCCTCACCAATGACAGGTATAGGGGCATCAACACGGCCTTTCTTCTTCTGGTTATGCCTCTCTATATACAGCCCAACATCCTTCTGGCTACAGCCACTGCCCTGTCATACTGTTTCATCACCTATCATCCCAATTTTCCTCTCCCTTTCCTTGCATATTAGCCTTTCACATCCCAACACATACAGCTCTCTTGGATTCCTACTCCCCAAATGCATCATTCTGCATATCTTTGCATTGCATTTTATTTGCCAAACACTAGAGCATTCTAACTTTGGGCAAAGCTTTTTATTTTATTTATAAATTGTATTTAATCCTTTTTTTACTCCTTTTTCCCTGTTGTGTTTAATTGGTCAAAAGTTGTATTATTGTCTGGTGCAATTAATGTGTTTTTATTTACTCTGATTTTATTGTTATTTGTAAATCGCATTGGATTAAGATTTTGCAATTAAATAAAATTTTTAAATAAACTTGAACCTTGAAACATCATAGGCAGCCATGATACAAGAGGCAAAAGTCTGTTTGAGGGGCAGAGCCTCATCCAGCTGACGTTTGGGAGTTGAAGTGTATGGCTGGTAAATTTTGATGTGAGGGATGGGATTATAAAATCATAAGAACATAAGAATAGCCTTACTGGGTCAGACCAATGGTCCATCAAGCCCAGTAGCTCATACTCAAGGTGGCCAATCCAGGTCCCAAGTACCTGGCCAAACCCCAAGGAGAAGCAACATCCCATGCTACTGATCCAGGGCAAGCAGTGGCTTCCCCCAGGTCTTTCTCAATTACAGACTATGGACTTTTCTTCCAGGAAAATGTCCAAACCTTTCTTAAAACCAGCCATGTTATCCACTCTTACCACAACCTCGGGCAATGCATTCCAGAGCTTAACTATTCTCTGAGTGAAATTTTTTTTACTCCTATTGGTTTTAAAAGTATTTCTCTGTAACTTCATCGAGTGTTCCCTAGTATTTGTAATTTTTGATGGAGTGAAAAATCGATCCACTTGTACCCGTTCTACTTCAATCATATCTCCCCTCAGCCGTCTCTTTTCCAAGCTGAAGAGCCCTAACTTTTTTAGTCTTTCCTTATACAAGAGGAGTTCCATCTCCTTTATCATCTTGGTCGCTCTTCTTTTAACTTTTTTTAGTGCTGCTATATCTTTCTAGGATAAGAGCAGAATTCAACCCAATACTCCAGATGAGATCGCACTATGGAGTGATACAGAGGCATTATAACATTCTTAATCTTGTTAACCATCCCTTTTTTAATAATTCCTAGCATTTTGTTTGCTTTTTTGGCCGCCACCACACACTGAGCGGAAGGTTTTATCGTATTGTCTACAAGCACCCAGATGCTTTTCTTGGGCGCTAACTCCCAAGGTGGACCCTAGCATCCGGTAACTGTGATTTGGGTTATTCTTCCCAATGTGCATTACTTTGCTTTTGCCAATATGAAATTTCATCTGCCACTTGGACGCCCAGTCTTCCAATTTCCTAAGGTCTGCCTGCAATTTTTCACAATCCGCATGCATTTTAACAGTTTAGTGTCATCTGATACATTATGTTTTTACTCTGCAAATTATCAGCTTTGTGGTCTTAGCTCAGTGGTCTCAAACTTGCGGCCCGGGGGGGGCCACATGCGGTCCTCCAGGTACTATTTTGAGGCCCTCAATATGTTTATCCTAATCACAAAAGTAAAATAAAACAGTTTCTTGATCATATGTTTCTTTAGCTATGAATGACAATATTATTATTAAGACTTAGCCAAAAGGAAAGATTTTATCTCATGCAAAATTGTCATTTCTTTAATAAGACATTAACTATTTTTTTCTGAGGCCCTCCAAGTACCTACAAATCCAAAATGTGGCCCTGCAAAGGGTTTGAGTTTGAGACCACTGTCTTATCTTGTGCTACATGTAACATTTTAACAGTTTTATTCATGTATTTATAGGCCATATCTGTATAGGGATATAGGAACATTTTCTGAGTCTGACAACTGGCTTTCTAACCTGAATCTGGATGAAAATGACTTTTTTATACTACTTGGCTAGAGCAGCGAGTTGAAAACCAACCATGCCAGGGTTCAAGTGCCACCTGTCACACTCATTCTCTTTGTGACACTGGGCAAATTATTCACCCTCATTGCCTCAAGTACAAACTTGGACTGTCGGCTTTTTGGGGACAGGGCAAAGCTACTGCACCTGAAATATAACTTGCCTCGAGTTGAGGTTTGGAAAGACAAGTGATCCACAATTCCAGTAATCAAAAGACGACAGGGTCATTTTCATGGCAGCTGGTTCCAAGGGTTGATCAAATTATCAGTGATAGAGAAGACTGCCACACAAATTTACACCACTGCTCTGAGCATGACAGAGGAGTAGCTGCAAATGTGAAAGAGGAAATATATATCTACACAGATTCCAGATTAAACATAAAAATATCAGCATTAGAAGCATAAGGAAAATTAGGAAATCCAGTTTCAAAATGGCAGGAAGTGCACCCAAAACTCTGCATCTAGACTGAAGACTGGAGGGTAAGTGTGCAGAAAGCCACCCCTGCCTTTTGACTAAGTCCCATCAGTATCATACAGGGGAACATGCCTTTTTCAAGCGCTATCTTACTGCTTTCTTCAAAGCCGACTGTGAATGAAAATTCCTGGAATTTTATTTTAAGACAGATTGTCCTGGCAGCAGAATTCCCGTCTCAGCAGGCTGTCATGGCAACTGTAACCAGGAAAAGCGACTCTTACTGAGGCATTATCCGCACTTCAAAAAACAAGAGCCAAGCGCCCACACATCCTCCCTTCGGCACGTTCACCCACACACATGCGGCACTGACAATATACTGCCTTACCATTCTCATACAAAAGATGCTCACTGAAGGCATTTGGGACCGAGGTAACCCTGGAACAGGGAGAAAATCATCTGTAACATACACTCTTCTAGAATACATACATACATGCAAGAAACTATCACTCATGTAGCCGACAGCTCGAAGGCAACAGATTCAGGTATTCACAACACATATGTGGTATACGAGACTTCAGATTCAGAAGACAGACACTCTGAATGTTGCCAGCAGTCTTTGGAAAATGCAGAATAAACAGTGTACTCACGTACTTCTACTGTACCCTGGAGGACAGGTTTCTATAACCAGTTACAGAGGCAAAATAGGAGGGAACCCTTGGATCCGCTTCACGTAGACATATGAGAAAGACTGGAAGAGGTGCAGTCACAGCTCAGTCTGCAAGTTGCTTCCTGCTCAACATGGTTCCCAGCAATGGGGATGGATGCTGATTTTGAGCTGTGGCTTTCACTGTGTGGGATTCACAAGTAGCTATGGGGAAGACCAGACCGCGTAATGTGCACAGAGAAAGCCCAGCGTAATGAAACCTGCCCTTGAGTAAGAGGTAGAAAGAAAGCACAAACCTTCCAAACAAAAACAGCTCTGCAGAAATAGGCCTAAAACCCTGTACAGTCTGTCTCTTTGAAATGTACAAAATAGAGGATTTTCCTATAAGCTGTTTCATACCAAGATAGTGGATTCCTATGGGAGACTTTTCTGAGCAACCTCCCCTCTCACACCAGCACACAAGCCTTTGAAATTCCTTTTTAAACAAACCAGAATTAAGAACTTGTCTCTCCTGCTCATGGAAACAGAATGTTATCCTTTAGGACATAATTCGTATCTTTGAAAATTCCCCATATTAACTATTCAATCTCTGTGTTTACAACATGCCCTGCCCCAGGCAGCTACATTTAGGCCTATAAATTCACTGGTTGAGCTGCTGCCTCTGCATCCAGACGTTGTGCGATCAAATCCCGGTACTGCTCCTTGTGACCATGGGCAAGTCACTTAATCCTCCAGTGCCCACCACTTTGAAATGCCAAATCCACAAAAAGGCATTACACAAGTCCCCATTCCCCCAGGAATATGCTTACGAAGCGGTGCTGAAAGGTTCTCAGCTGAGCCCAACCAACCAGCTTCCTAAATTTGTTATTTTGCCACTATAGCTGAAGAAGACCATCTTATTTCATAGCTGAAGAGTGTTAAATGCCGATTTGCAGACACAAAATTCTCTGTTTTGACATTGTTTCAGACTGATTGAACCATATGCACCTCATTCTCTTCATTCTCAATATGTAGATGTTGAATAGGGTGGGTGATAGTGGTGAACCTTGTGGTACTCCCGAGGGGTTTTTCCAGGTGTTTGAGTACGTCTCACCACTAAATACCCGGTATGATCTCTTTGTTAAGAAACCCTGTATCCAGTTCCTTACTCTTCCCGTAATTCCAATTCCATCTAGGCAGCGTAGGCCTTTGCCTAGCACTTCCAGGCTACAATTGTGGAATACTGTGCGTTAGGTATGGTGTAAGCGGTGCAATTGTACACAGCTGTCAAAACAGCAGTCAGAGAAGCCAAACTCCGAATGGAGGAAGAGCTAGCACGGAAAATTAAGAAAGGGGATAAATCTTTCTTCAGCTATATTAGTGACAGGAAAAGAAACAAAGATGGGATAGTACGCCTGAAGCAATCGGACGGTAACTTTGCGGAATCAGATTCTGAGAAGGCAGAACTACTAAACAAATACTTCTGTTCAGTGTTCACCCGCGAAGCGCCGGGAGCTGGTCCACAGCTGCAGACGGGAGATAACCAGAAAGACCCGTTTCAAGATTTTGAATTTACACCCAGTAGCGTCTATGACAAACTATCAAGACTCAAGGTAAACAAAGCCATGGGACCGGATAACCTACACCCCAGAATGCTCAGGAAGTTAAGGGAAGTCCTGGCAGAACCATTATCTGTTCTTTTCAATCTTTCCCTAAGCACAGGAAGGGTCCCCTTGGACTGGAAAACCGCCAACGTAATCCCACTCCACAAAAAGGGCTGCAGGACAGAGACAGCAAACTACAGACCAGTGAGTCTTACGTCTATAGTGTGTAAACTCATGGAAACACTGATCAAACAGAATCTTGACACAATCCTAGACGAAGAAAAACTGCGTGATCCACACCAACACGGGTTCACCCAGGGCAGATCCTGCCAATCTAATCTGATTAGCTTTTTTGACTGGGTTACTAGACAACTGGACGCCAGAGAGTCACTGGACGTGGTATATTTGGACTTCAGTAAAGCATTTGATAGCGTCCCTCATCGAAGATTACTGAACAAGCTGAAATCGATAGGATTAGGAGACACTCTAACTACATGGGTTGGGGATTGGCTGAGCGGTAGACTTCAGAAGGTGATGGTGAACGGTACCCCATCCGAAGCATCGGACGTGATCAGTGGAGTGCCGCAGGGCTCGGTCCTGGGCCCGATTCTATTTAACTTATTCATAAGAGATATGACGCAAGGACTTAGAGGAAGGGTATCACTGTTCGCCGACGACACCAAACTTTGCAACATAGTAGGCAAAAGCTTATTACCTGATAATATGACACACGACCTACTGTTGCTGGAACAATGGTCAACTACTTGGCAGCTAGGCTTCAATGCTAAAAAATGCAAGATAATGTATCTGGGTAAGAGAAACCCGCGTAGAACTTATGTACTAAATGGTGAGACCTTGGTTAGGACCACGGCGAAACGCGACCTAGGGGTGTTCATTAGTGAGGACATGAAGGTTGCCAATCAAGTGGAGAAGGCTTCCTCCAGGGCAAGACAAATGATGGGGTGTATCCGCAGAGGTTTCGTCAGCAGAAGACCTGAAGTTATGATGCCGTTGTACAGAGCCATGGTGAGGCCTCACTTGGAGTACTGTGTTCAATTTTGGAGACCACACTACCGAAAGGACGTGCTGAGGATCGAGTCGGTTCAGCGAACGGCCACCAGGATGGTCTTGGGGCTCAAGGATCTCACGTATGAAGAAAGATTTAAAAAATTGCGGCTGTACTCACTTGAGGAAAGAAGAGAACGGGGAGATATAATTGAAACATATAAGTACATCACGGGACACATCGAGTCAGAAGATGATATCTTCTGGCTCATGGGACCCTCGACCACCAGAGGGCATCCGCTGAAAATCAGGGGAGGGAAGTTTCATGGCGACTCCAGGAAGTACTTCTTCACCGAAAGAGTAGTGGATCATTGGAACAGACTCCCACTCCAGGTGATAAAGGCCAGCAGCGTGACGGATTTTAAGAGAAAATGGGATACTCACGTGGGATCTTTAAGGGAGTAAATTCAGGGGAGGGGATACTTGGAATGGGCAGACTTGGTGGGCTATAGCCCTTTTCTGCTGCTTTTTTCTATGTTTCTATGTTTCTATAATGGCCGATGTATAATTTCCACTTAGCACCCTAGTGAGTTTACTTGGTAAGTGCCAGGTTTAGACACACTTAACACATTAGGCATGAGCCCTTTGGCTAGCCATAGAGCTGGTTTGCTTGATTCTTGCTGAAGCTCCACCCAAATGCCCACCCCCTACAAATACACAGTGTGGAAGTTCAGCAGAATTGTGGCCGCAGACAAGAAACGTGAATAGGGAGGGAGGAGTAATAGGCCCTGATCGATTTTCAGAGGGTTGTGTTCGTGAGGAGAAAGCTAAAATAAAAATAGACAAACCGATGGGGCCGGATGGTGTACATCCGAGGGTGATGAAGGAACTTAGGGAAGTTCTGGTGGCTCTGCTGACTGACCTTTTCAATGAGTCTCTAGAGTCGGGAGTGGTACCGGAGGACTGGAGAAGGGCAGATGTGGTCCCTCTCCACAAAAATGCAAGTAAGGAAGAAGTAGAGAATTACAGGCTGGTAAGTCTGACTTCTGTGGTAAGCAAATTAATGGAAATGCTTTTAAAACAGAGAATGGTCAAGTTTCTGGAATCCTGTGGATTACAGGACAGGAGGCAACATGGATTCCCTAGAGGTAGGTCTTGTCAGACAAATCTATTCAATTTCTTTGACTGGGTGACCAGAGAACTGGGTAGAGGGAGTGCGCTAGATGTGGTGTATTTAGATTTTAGCAAAGCCTTTGACAGTGTTCCACACAGACGTCTAATAAATAAACTGAGTGCCCTCAGGATGGGCCACAAAGTGACAGACTGGGTCAGGAATTGGTTGACTGGAAGGCAACAGAGGGTAGTAATCAATGGAAATCTCTTTGAGGAAAGAAATGTTACCAATGGTGTGCCACAAGGTTCTGTTCTTGGGCCTGTTCTTTAAAAAACAATATTGCTGAAGGGTTGTCGGGTAAGATTTGCCTTTTTGCGGATGATAACAAAATCTGCAATAGAGTAGATATGCCGAATGGTGTGAATAACATGAAGAAAGACCTGGCAAAGCTTGAAGAATGGTCTGAAATTTGGCAGCTAAAATTTAATGCTAAGAAATGCAAGGTCATGCATTTGGGCTGCAAAAACCTGAGGGAATGGTACAATTTAGGGGGTGAAGAACTTCTGTGCACTACGGAAGAGGGGACTTGAGTGTGATTGTATGTGATGATCTTAAGGTGTCCAAACAGGTTGAAAAAGTGACGGTGAAAGGTAGAAGGATGTTAGGTTGCTTAGGGAGCATTTAAAATATTGTGTAGAATTCTGGAGGCTGCACCTTCAAAAAGATACAAAAAGGATGGAATCGGTCCAGAGGAAGGCTACTAAAATGGTGTGTGGTCTTCGTGATAAGGCATATGTGGACAGACTTAAAGAACTCAATCTGTATACTTTGGAGGAAAGGTGGGAGAGGGGAGAAATGATAGAGTCATGTAAATTACATTACATAAGGAGTTATCTGGACAGTTTTGGTGGTATTACATAGTGGAGCGGGTTGCTATTGGGGATTGAGATGATTCTTGCTGTGTTAGTTTGTCTTTAAGGGTTTCTTGAATAGCAGGGTTTTTATACATAATATAAATGTGCATGAGTCGAGTCTCTTTAATTTGAAAGGAAACTCTGCAATGAGAGGGCATAGGATGAAGTTAAGAGGTGTTAGACTCCGGAGTAATCTGAGGAAATACTTTTTACGGAAAGAGTGGTAGATGTGTGGAACAGTCTCCCAGAAGAGGTGGTGGAAACAGAGACTGTGTCTGAATTCAAGAGGGCCTGGGATAGGCACGTGGGATCTCTCAGAGAGAGAAAGAGATAATGGTTACTGTGGATGGGCAGACTGGATGGGACATTTGGCCTTTATCTGCCATCATGTTTATATAAATGTAGAATTCTGTAAGCTGGGTGCTAACAAGTGGACATCCACAAAAGGAACAGAAGCACCTACTCTCCATCAGAGAACAGACCCTTACTCTAGGCACAAGCGCTTATGTCAGCCATAGAGCTGCTGAAAGTGTATGTGGCGAGATGCATGCAACATGGAGAATTACCCTCCATCTGCTGATTTTCAGTCTTACTGTGTTTCCCCAAAAATAAGCTCTACCCCAAAAATAAGCCCTAGTTCCTGGATTTGCCTGGATGCACGTCATTTGAACATCGATCGCCATTTTAAAATCAGACAATGAATCAACCCACAGTGATCCACTCGGCTTGAGCAACCATTTTTAGTGTATCCGGGCCTAAGTTCAGCTTGAAGAGCTATGAAGACACAGTTGCAGCACTCTTTACAGCCAAATACCACAATGCCCCTCACTTATGTCACAGTGCAGAGAAAAACAAGTTTCCACACTTGTGGGAAGGTAGGAGGCATACTGTACATAGCTGACTCTTTCACAGAGAACACTAGTCACAGGTAAGCAACTGCTTTCTCCATGAACAGACAGGATTAATTCAACCGACAGCTGGGAATCTCCACATTAAATGTTTGTCTTGAATTCTTTTAAAGACAACCAGCTTATGACAAACCCCCAGGCATTGAGGAGTTGCATAAACCTTTTGCATTTTTGAATAAATTTATTAAATTAAATTACTTATCAATTTAATACCATAGTGTGACTTAAATGGAGGCACTGATTGCTATAGTTTTACTACTCTGGAGATAAGATGAACAGTGGCTTGTATGTTTATGACCTTAAAAAGCTACAGCAAACAGATACATAGCTCAAGGTCCAATTTGCAAGCGCTTTTTCAGTAACTGCTGGATCAGGTCTGTTAGGGTCATAAGAGATGATGTGGCGTGCAGATTTTCTGTATAGACAGAAGAGAAGTATTCCTTTACAGTCTACAGCAGTTCTTCTCAAAAAAACAGGTCGGGATTTGGGATGACTACAATAAAAATGCATAGATAGATTTGTATACAATGGGTCTCCCAAGATATGCAAATTATCTCATGCATATTTTCATGTTAGCCCTGAACACTCGCCAGGAGAGATTGGCTCAGCCCATAGTCTGGGAAACAAGGTTTAAAAATGGACCAATTTTAAATGAAAAATCATAGCTTTTCATGAAGAAGCATCAGAGATCCATGGTTGTGAATGAAGGATAAGTCTACTAGTATTTCACAGTTCACTGACTCTTCTCACAGATGTGATGGTACAGCCATTCGAAGCCTGAAAGGATACTCCCATCAGGTCAGTGATATCCCAGGAAATGCAGACACTGGTACAGAAGAATTGCCCTACTGGGACACACCAAATATCCATCAAGCCCATTATCCTGTTTCCAACAGTGGCCAACCCAGGTCCCAAGTACCTAGCTAGATCCTAAGTAGTTAAACAGATTTTATGCTGTTTATTCTAGGAATCAGCAGTGGATTTCCCTAAGTCATCTCAATAATGGCCTATGGATTTTAGTTTAAATAGTAACTTAGTAGATGACGGCAGATAAAGACCCGAATGGTCCATTCAGTCTGCCCAACCTGATTCAATTTAAATTTTTTAATTTTTTCTTCTTAGCTATTTCTGGGCAAGAATCCAAAGCTTTACCCGGTACTGTGCTTGGGTTCCAACTGCCGAAATCTCTGTTAAGACTTATTCCAGCCCATCTACACCCTCCCAGCCATTGAAGCCCTCCCCAGCCCATCCTCCACTAAATGGCCATATACAGATACAGACCATACAAGTCTGCCCAGTACTGGCCTTAGTTCAATATTTAATATTATTATTATTATTAAAAAGCTTTCTTAAAACAGATTCCTACACACTAAGAAACAATTGGTTTGCAATTTTGGGGGATGTGGTTACAGCAAGATGAATTCTGACTGAATTTACCTTTAAGCCAGATTTGGAAAAATGAAGATAGCTTTATCATTTTAGTATAGGACAGCAGAAGAGATTTAAATTTCTGCTTGTATACCAGAGTGTACTATAAAGCACTTCCATTTCAATAAGAAGCTCCAGCTGATTATTTTCTTCATCAAAACAGCTAAGTGAAGAAACTACTGTTCGTTAAACATTCAAGCCGCTTGAGTGAAGCAAAGTGTCCCTGGTTGATAGAAGTTTGTGGTAAGAGAAGCACCAGGTTTCAAAGAGGTTTCATGAAGACTGGATATTTTTCCCTCTGGCCAGTTTTTTGCCTATGCAACCAATGTCCTACTGACTTTTCTGCCTCTTTGGCCACCTTAAGATCATCAGATATGATTATGCCAAGGGCCTATACTTCTTTCATGTACAGAAGTACTTCACACCCCTATACTATACCAATCCCTTGGGTTATTGCAGCCAAAATGCATGCTCCTATATTAAGCATCATCTTTAGATCATTCTTCAAGGTTCGTTAGACGCCTCATCCTGGATTCATGCCATGCAGGCTACTACTATATTGCAGATTTTGAGATCATTCACAATGAGTCAAACTTAAGTGACAACCCTTCTGCAATATCACTCACAGAAACATTAAAAAGGTCTCACTTAAGAACTGATCCCTGCTGCACACCACTGGACCATCCTGAGCCTCACAGTAACCACCACTTACCATGGCACTTGTTGCTTCCCAGTCAGTCACTTTGGAGTGAATTCCAAGGGAGCTCAGTTTGTTTATAAGTTACCAATGCAGAACTGTGTCAAAGGCTTTGCTGAAATCTACGTGAACTGCATCTAGTTCACTTCATCTATTTGACTCTCTGGTCAGTCAGTCAAATTAAAGACCTCTCTCTCATGAAACTACGGTGCTTACTGAGAGAACAGTTTTTGCCCTGACTAGTAAACCGTAAAAGAGTTGAAAATGTCCACTATTGTGCATACATCCGAAAGGAGAATGCATTCTTTCTATTGCTCCACTCTCCCTAGCCTATGTCAAGCTTATAAAAGGTACAAAGAATTGAAAGCAAAGTGGCTTACCTGTAACAGCTATTCTGCAAGGACAGCAGGATCTTGGCCCTTACAAGTAGCAATTTTGTTTTATTCTCTGCAAATCGTCACTATGTTCTGTTGAAAACATTGTGAAAAATCATCTAGTTTTTCAAAACTGGTCTTCTGTGAAATACAGGCCCAAACTCCACCATGCACAACTGGAAGGAGGAATTCCCAGGACTCGTGCATAAGTTATAGAATAGATGCAGTAACCATATATATTCAAATATAAGTTGATCCGAGTATAAGAAGCGGTACTCTTTTCCCCAAAAAAAGGAGGAAAAAAGGTTGACTTGAATATAAGATGAGGGTGGTGATGGTTATTATTCATGTGCCTTGCCAGGATCTGTGCTTTGCTACCCTCCCCACTCTCTCCTCTGCCCCTCAGCCCCCCTCACTCCCTGCTAGGCTCTGCACCCAGCCCCACTCCCTCCCTGTCAGGCTCTCCACCCTGTCTCTCCTCCCTCCCTGCTGGGCTCTGCACACAGTCCCTCTCCCTGACCTATACCCTGTCCCCCCCTCTTTCCCAATATCATATAGGCCTCCACTGAGCCTTCCTTATGACTTGGTGGGCCAGAACAGGAGGGATCCCTCTCATCTCCTGTCCTGGCCGACTGTCAATTTTTTTTTTTTTACTTCACTTCCACCTCCCCCTGCATACCTTTTTCAATCCCTGGTGGTCCAACAGTGTACCGGGCAGGAGCAAGCTTTCCATGAACCTCGGGTTCACAAAGCCCAGCGGTGTACTGAGCTTTTTGCGCTCCTGCTTGGCCCTGAGCCGCTCCCTGAATGGCTGCTGCCAGTTCTCATGAGTCCTGCGAGAACTCGCAGCAGCCATTCAGAGGGGCACAGCATGGGGCAGAAGCGCAGAAAGCTCACTCCTGCCTGATACATTGCTGGACCACCAGGGATTCAAAAAGGAGGGGGGCAGGTGTACATTACAACTCCGGAATGGAAGTTCCAAATAGGACTGCTGTTACACAAGGTTTGGCAGCATTGCTGGAATCTACCCAAATGTGTACCCAGGAATCAGCATCTGAATCTACGTCTAATTCATAGCGGGACGCATAGTATACAAAAAGTCTCCAAGACACCGATGATGAAGACTGTGAAGGGCACAGACTCTCTATTACAGATTGAAAGAGAAGATTTAAGATAAGAGCGCAGGTTTTCTTATGAAATAAAATGACTACAGAGGATTCTTCTGATTCCTCTTGACTGAATTCATATAAACTACTATGTAGGCAAAAGCTGGAAAATATTCCTATATTTATACATTTGAATTTATATGTACAGAAACATTTTAAAAATACAAATGTGCAAAATGTTATAACCGCCACTGCTGCTCCCTTATCCTCCAGGTCTCAAGCACTTGTGGGGTTGTTCCAAGGCCCCTGGCTGCTCCCGTTCACTCTAGAGGCGAGTTGGCTCCTCTTCACTCTCACTACAGTTCCCACAACAATCCTAAAGAAAGTTTGGAGAAGCGGAAGACAGGGAAAAGATGAAGAGGTGGGACAGAGGGAGCAGGGCAAAATGAGAAGCAGAGCTGCTGAGTCACAAATTTTGGGAGAAACATTACTTCTGCATATGCTGATGCATTTAAGTGATCCTTAATATAGCACAAAGGATCTTCCACCCAAATATGATCTAAACCAAACTAAGACTACCTGCTATCCCGATTGACTGAAATCTCATCAAGAGAAGGTCATGGTCTACTAAACCAAAGGCAGCCATTAAATCCAATGACACTGTCAAGACTAGGTGACCCCTATCCAGGGATTCCCAGATTGCCTCTGTGCTATGGCCTTTTTTAAACCCTAACAGTCTTGGGCGCACAATATTGGTCTTCTCTACAAAATCTACCAATTGTTTTTACACCACTTTTTCCTTTAATTTTGCTGGTAGGCATATCCTGCATAAGGGGATCTTTAATTTTTGCCTCCTCCCCATCCCCCCTTGCCAGACCAGCAACGCCTCTTGAAGTACCTTCCCCTTAAGAACAGCACCAATTTCCTCTCCCTCCGGCCTACCATCCTGTTTCCAGGTGGTCTAGCAGGTTTTTAGGGAAGGAGCGATACTGGCTCTGGCCTCTAAATGGTACAATGGTGGAGTAGGACTAATCTAGAGTATTTCAGAACAGAGAAAGCTTTCTTCTGATGTCGCCTGTTATCTGAACCTCACTTGATACGACAACAGCTCTCCTATGTCACACTGAGGCAGAGCATTTAAGATTCAAGCCAGGGCTTGCCCAGGCCGAATGACATCAAGATAGTGCGTGTCTAAGAGACAACTACAAAAACCAATACCTGTCGGCTGAACAGCCGCTGCAACAGTCCCTTCTTTGGCTGTGGGGGTGGTTGACCTCTCCAGTCGAGATCTGGTGGCACACTGCCATCTGCAGCCAACACATTTAGTTCTTTGAAACATTCTGTTTCAATCATCTAAACAAAAAAGAAAAACAAATGCTTACTCTCTCTCTTTAATCCTGCAACTCCCATGCATCCTGATTCTTTCCATCATGCTCAAGGACAGCCTGGCTGGTTTCTGCAGCCTACTTTACTTAACTGGCTTTTTAAAATACAGAGAAAGTCATCAGAAGATTGGCAAGAGGCACAGATGCACTGTCGTACTGTGAGCTAGCCCTTTGCTGGGGGAGATGCCAGTGTAGCACAGTGTCGCAGTCAGGCAGAGAGGAGAGAAGCACTGATGTAGCCCTGCTTTTTCTACTTTGGCCAAAAGCTGCCCTATAGGATGCCGAAGGCCACCTACCTCATTCTGCCATGGAATAGATACACTTCCCGTAGCAAACTTCTGGTAGAAGTCCTTGTCTTTGGCCTCAAGTTCCACCCCCTTCACTGTGGAGAACTGCTCAATATCCAGTACATCCTTACAGTATATGGCCTGTGGCTGTGCAGAGGAGATGTGTCATAAGAACATAAGATGTGGCAAAGTGGCTCAGAGCAAAGGTCCATCAAGCTCTGCATCTGGGCTCTTACACTGGCCATTTCAGCTCCAGCACTTACATCGGGTTTGAAGGGAGGATCCAGCATTCCTGCTTCCAGTCTCTTGAAGTTCAAGTGTCTGAATACAGGATGCTCCTTCACTTCCTGGGCACCTCGCCCTCTACATCCCAGACGCTCCGTTGGGTCTTTGCACAAGAGCTGTGAACACAGGAGGAAACATTAATGGCCTGCAGGATTAACTACATAACTGCCAAAAAATCACACTATAATTCTCTGATTGCTGCACTGCTTTAAAACCTTACAGGCACAGTCCAGACCAGAGACCTACAGGGCATAGGATGACATTAAGAGGTGATAGGCTCAGGAGCAAATCTAAGGAAATACTTTTTTACAGAAAGGGTGGTGGATGCGTGGAACAGTCTCCCGGAGGAGGTGGTGGAGACAAGAGACTGTCTGAATTCAAGAAAGCCTGGGATCTCTTAGAGAGAGGAAGAGATAATGGTTACTGCGGATGGGCAGACTGGATGGGCCATTTGGCCTTTATCTGCTGTCATGTTTCTATGTTAAACCTTTTCAGTCTTAAGCTGACAGTTTTCTAAGATGAAGAATGGAGAGGTGCCAGTTCCTACCATAGAACAAAGGCAGCGGGAGTCTGTGCAGAATTTGGCAGAGTAATCCTCCTGCACCTCCTTCACCAGGCGCTCCACCTCCTCTCTCTTCATCTTCTTCTTCCTTTGTTGAAAGGGGGACTGGCCCTCAATCATTTCATACAGCAGACAGCCAAGTGCCCACCAGTCAGGGCTGAATGTGTACCTTTCATTCTTGATCACCTCTGGAGCTGCAGGAGAAAAAATAGCCAGCGTCAGCAGACAGAAAAAAAAAAGTGAAGATCATCAACCCTATTCACTGCTCTTTCAGCTCAGTCAGTCCAAGTGGGCATGTTGAGGAGCAACTGACTAAGCCGAATACTCCTGCTGCAATGTGAGCCTTCAAAGAAAGGGCTCTGCACTTACCCATATATCCCACTGTGCCCACCCTGCCTTTGATATTTCGCCCTTCTGGAATGTGTATGGCCAGTCCAAGATCAGAGATCCGGATGTGACCTGTGGAAGGAGTCACAAGAAGACTGGATAATCAGTTCTCACACTTCATTAGAAACCCGTTTACAAGCTGAACGTGCTCACGCAGGGCATTCTAGCTCACTCTCAGTATCAGAGGCTCACCATGGTCATCCAGCAAGATGTTTTCAGGCTTCAGATCCCTGGGCAAAGGAGACAAAGTGGAAAAATGGATGTTTCCAGCATAAGAAAGGAAATACTGAACCACAAGACTACAGAAACTACTTTCTTTCGCTCTTTTGAACTATGCTCAAACAATCCTGTATATGGAGTGTGTGAGGGTGGTTAAGTTTGAAGCATGTTTTACATGCAAAATTAAGGCATTTAAAAAGATCAGTTGCAGTGGTACAAAAAGTACACTCATGGACCGTGTGTGCGTATTTAAGCGGTCTGATTATGTCTTCCTTCTCCTATCTGGATTTTAGCAATTACTGAAAACATATTTGTTTGATAAATGTGTATAATAATTTGTCAATTTTATTGAATTTCTGATTTTGATAATGTAAATTTGATGTACCATCGCTGTGTTTGTGCAGTTTCTTTCTTGTTGTAAACCACATTGAACTGCGAGGTATTGTGGTCTACAAATAAAGTTATTATTATTATTATTATGTTAAGGGGACCGGCAGGTAAACATTCCAAGAGGTGTATTTGTGACGTACATATGTATTTTATAAAATAGATCTACACCATTTTTGGAGCAGTTGAACAATTTGTACTCTGGGGATCGGATCTGGGAGCTTATTTTTTCAAAATGGTACACAGGCATTTATGTTGCTTTTCTAGAATGGGCTTAAGACAGACACTTTTTTGGACTTCTCACCTAGAAGACCTAAGAGAAAAATTAGAACCCATAAGTTCAAAGAGCACAGTACATAGTATAGGAAGACTGAGTGGAAGAGGCCGTTCTCAGCCTTGAGCAAATCAGTGAATTTTACAAGGACTAATATGGGCAATATTCTACATTTCCAAAATATTATTTTACCTATATTTCTGAACATAAAGAGTCTTATTTGGATTTTCATGCCTCTAAGGGTTTCTCTTATAAAGGAGGAGTGCAAATCTATTGAAACACAGAGCAAAGTAAAAAGACACCCATGAGCAAATTGCCAAAACCTAATGAAATGGGCCTAAAAACAAGCACATATACTTATACAGACAATACTAAGTTGTCCAAAACACGGAATAGCTCCCTGCTTGAGTGCTGGTGTTATACCAAAGCAATGCTCCTCCTGTTCAGATGGACGTGATGGTTCCAGCACCCAGGATTTCGGGACAGGCTCCATTACCTGTACACAATTCTTTCTTGATGGAGGTCTTGCAAGCCACAGCAGATCTCAGCAGCATAGAATATGGCTCGATTCATATCAAACCCTTCTTCTCCCATGTGGTAAATGTGGAATTTGAGGTCTCCTCCATTCATCAGCGTCAAAACTAGATATAGTGCCTCTTTACTTTCATAGGCATATGCCAAACTAACCTGCAGAAAGGTGATAGCATCATTCATCATGAAACGGCAGCAGATGGCAACATATTACTTCTCTTAAGAACTTCCAAAGTTCTGAAATTCAACAGCATGGACAAGAATACAATCCAGATAAAACAGACAATACTGTAAAGCTTTACATTGTTAATGAACCATTTGACCAGCTGAGAGTAAAGGAAAGAAAATTAGTAGGTAAGAAAGAATATCAAGCCTTTGACCCTTTTCCTTTCTTCTTCCCTTTTCCTTTTCCTCCCCTCACTCCTAGCTGTCTTGTCTGTTGTTGTTTTGTTTTTGTTTTTTAATTGATTTGTTATATGTCAAATAAAACTGAACCATAAAGCTGAAACTAGAGGAACATAAACCCTAGGCTCCCCAGATAATTTATTTATTTATTCACTAACTTTTCTATACCATTCTCTCAGGGGGCTCAGAATGGTTTACATAAATTTATTCAGAAACTCCTGGTCTGTCCTGGTGGGCTCACAATCTATCTAATGTACCTGGGACAATGGGGGAATTAAGTGACTGGCCCAGGGTCACAAGGAGCAGTGTGGGTTTGAACCCACACAACCTTAGGGTGCTGAGGCTGTAGCTCTAATCCCTGCGCCACACTCTCAAACATAGTAGGGTAGCAAACATTGTCCGACAGAGAGGGCAAAACATAGTTAAAGCTTAGAATGGTGAGCATAGTATGGCAAAACATAGCATGACACGACTTGGCAAAATTGGTAAGGCAAGCGTTCCTATCCCAAGCACTTTATCGATAGTTAGGGCATCTCCTTTCCAGCATTAGCCACATAAAAACAAAGGCATTATATGGACAAATATTTGCAAAATTATCTTCATGTGTTTGTATAGGACAAATATGAAAAATCATCACCTGAATCTGCAAAATAGGAAAGTTCCCTCTGCAATGAAAATTAAAGGATCTTCCAGAAGTGGCTCAGAAACACTTTTGTCTAAATAAAGATGCAATTAACTGAACTTGCACTTGTGCTGGCTGCTTATATTCTGAGGGTTTCATGTCTACAGCAGCACACTGCAATTTCACAGCCTCATTTTTCAAGAAGAGGCCTTGAGATGTGGATTCACTGCAGGGACTACCTCGGAACTGAAGCAGCAGCTCCACTAGCTAACTGCTAGTCCTCTTTCTATTCCTTCCAACCTGGCAGTCTTTGTTGAGCCAGAATTCAATTCAAACTATACTGTCTACTCTTCAAAGTAATTAACGGCACTGCACCTGCCTATCTAAACAATCGCCTAAATCGTAACCTTCCAACCAGAACAAGAACACTGACACCATTCTCATACCCACCACTCAAAGGCACTAATCGCAAAAAGCTATATGATAACCTCCTAGCAACGCATGCAGCAAAACTCGAACCCTCCATCACCAGATTGTTAACCACAACATCTGACCTCAAAGCATTCCGTAAAGAAATCAAAACACTTCTGTTCAAAAAGTATATACAATCTATCTAATCTCCCTCTCCTCTTCCCCTCTTACGCCGACCATGCTCTGCTCACTCCCTGGCACCATACCCTCAATCGACCAATTAATAACCCCCCCCCCAAAAATGCCAATAAAGCTGCCTGAAACCTAAATTATCCTACCGAAACCGACTATCTACCAATGTAAGGAAACAGAATACTTGCTATGTAATGTAACCTGATTTATCTTCCAATGTTATTAAGTCTATACCCTCAATCTGTATTCTCCAATGTAATGTACACTCCTGGAAATGTCCAGTTCTCTTCTTATGTAATCCGCTTTGAATCACAATGTACAAACGGAATAAAAATCACTAATGTAATGTAATGTAATGTAATATTCCCCATCTCTCTATGGATTCTTCAAGCTCTGAGTTTCCTACTAGAGAATGACACAGTGACAGAATTCATCACTGTTCATGTCCCCGTGGATAACCACAGGAACCATCCCCGTGTAATTCTTTAAAGAGAGAGGGAAGAATTTGAGTGTGAACGGGCACAACCACTGACCCCTCAAGCCTTGCATTGAAGAATGCTGGTGTATAAGTACTGAGGTTGAGATAGACACGAAAGAATGACACAGGATGGTTTCCTGTGGTTATCCGCAGGGACAGGAACGGCGATGAATTCTGTCACCCTGTCATTCTCTATTTCCTAAGTCTTTATTTAATTCCCCACCTGCATACAGCAATTCAAAACATGAAGCCAGAAGTAAGACAGTCCTAGCATCACAGCTCCCATCAACAGTCTGCATCCTTGAAAAGATTCTTAGCACAATGTACTTACTACAAACCTGCTGTTCACCTTCTCCAGGATGCACTTCTCATTCAGAGTCATGGATTCTCCTTTCCGTTTCTTGATGCGTTTCTTCTCTAGCTTCTTACAAGCGTACATCTTACCTGTTGCTCGTACCTGGCAAGCACACACCTGTGGTACAGAGGCAGAAACAATCCAGGGTCAAAAAATACTGCAGAAAATAGACACCATTGGTATAGGTCCAGATCAGGGATTATGCTGGAACACCACACACAGATCATTCACCTCCCAGCAACAGATATGTCTTTTTCTCAGGAGCACGTAAACAGCAATATTTCCAGGGCTGTGAAGATATTGGCTAACTGCTGTTCATTTCTGCGAGGGAAAAATACATCTCTCTCACGTCTTGCCAAGAACCTTAACACAGCTGTTTAAGCACTATAGGTAATTCTCAGCAAGGTGATCACTCCAAGTGAAGTATGGCGAAGAGGAGACAGAAGAATCCAGACTGGTCACCCACTGCCCAGAAAGACAAGCAGCTCAGTTTAGCTTTAGCACTAATGCTGAAGGCAGGGCAGATGCTTCACTTGTGAGTCATGTTGAGCCTGTTCTTGGACCCAGTGCAGGATACAGACCACAGAAAATGAAAAAGGTTAAGACTAGAACTTGAAGGTAAAAAGGAGAAAGAACTACTAACACTGTTATGCCATAAACCTTGCTTTTAGGTCTACAGAGGATATAAATTTAGTTAGTTAGTTAGTTCAATTTATATCCCATCTTCTCCGAGGAGCCCAGAATGGGTTACATGGGAACACAGATAAGAGTTAACAACAAGGAACAGAAGAGAAGACAAAGGCCCACCAAAAACCGGAAGAGCACAAATATCGCAGGGAAAGCTTTAAAAGGCAACCGAAAGAAATTTAAGGTATCTGAGTGATATTACTGAAAAAAAGCTGAGAGAAGATGAAGACAATCATTGAAAAGATCTGGACAGGAGAACCAGAGAGTGCAACTTCATTAAATTATAAAGATGGATGCTTTGTCACCCCCAACATTAAGATCCAGCAAAAACTATTTCAGGCAGAATCTTCTCCTCACCTCACCAAAGCCACCTTTCCCCAAGATTCGGTACAGTCGGAAGTTGTTCTTACACACTGGCTGCCTACGAGCAAAACAAAAATCAGAGGCTCAACAGAAAACTAAATTAAAGGAAGATTGGTTACTGAATAGGCATTTTCTGACGAGCCTAACAAGTCACACACGTGGGTCATGCGGCCCTCTCATGTCTAGGCTTACACACAATTAGAAGTAAGCAAATTTCCTCTCAGAAGCAGATTTAATTGAACCAAAGCCCACTAGACATGACAGCTAAGGGCAGTCTTCAAAAAAACAGGTTGGAGGCAATATTTAGCCAGCAGAGGTACGATTTTCAAAAAAACAAACACTGGCCACTAAGAATATAAGTAATGCCTCTGCTGGGTCAGACCTGAGGTCCATCGTGTCCAGCAGTCCGCTCACGCAGCAGCCCAACAGGTCCAGGACCTATGCAGTAATCCTCTATCTATATCCCTCTATCCCCTTTTCCAGCAGGAAATTGTCCAATCCTTTCTTGAACCCCAGTACCGTACTCTGCCCTATTACGCTCTCTGGAAGCGCATTCCAGGTGTCCACCACACGTTGGGTAAAGAAGAACTTCCTAGCATTCATTTTGAATCTGTCCCCTTTCAACTTTTCTGAATGCCCTCTTGTTCTTTTATTATTCAAAAGTTTGAAGAATCTGTCCCTCTCTACTCTCTCTATGCCCTTCATGATCTTGTAAGCCTCTATCATATCTCCTCTAAGTCTACTAGCTCAATTAGACCCAGATACGTATTCAGGACTTTTGCAGAGATACAGAAATGCTTCAAAGCTAGTCCACGTTCAGACCTTTCTACAGCATGAACAAAGGACGAGGGAGACCAAGTCAAACAAGGGAGATGCTGGCGGAGGAGGTGCAGACACCGATGACAGTTCTTGGCTGGGGCAATGCACCAGGTTTTTTCCAGGAACACAGCTCTGGTTGCCAAGTATCACTGCTGAATGAAGATGGAAACTTCTGGAGGCTCTAAATGCTGTCTTCATGACATACCTAGCTGATTAAAAAATCAAACCAAGGTCCCTCTATATGTCAATATACAGCAGTATCACAGAGCCAGTGGACCACACCCTTTAAAAAACCCAAAATGTTACTGAATGAACCTGTAGTTTTATTAGGAGATATTCACCTGTTCAACAGTAACAAAACACAATTATAAAATCAACTTTAGTGAGGAAGAAGTTGGGCTCTGCCTTCCAAAGAGGCATAGAGTAATGAAAGGCCCAGAACCAAAAATAAAAGCTTTACCTTTCAAATTTACCCCCACCCCCCTCCCTTTTACAAAGCTGTATTAGGTTTTTTTATCGCTGGCCACAGCAGTATTACCTCCAACACTCACAGGAATTCTATGACCATCTGAGCTAACACGAAAAGTTAAGGAGTCTTAATGTTATCTGGGTTTTAACTTGTCACAGTTTGATTGCTGAATGTTTAATTGATAAGATGTCTGTCTATTGTTTGTTCATATCCATGCGACTAAAGGGCGATTAGTATATTATATGTGCAACCAATATGCTAACTGCATAATTTTATGCGATATATAAATTTTTAAATAAATAAAATCTGCCTTTAACGTGCTTGTTAAACCAGTTCCAGCCAGATGAGATGCACCAGGGAGAAACCTAGGCCAATCAGAGCCTCAGGCTATTGCACTGGGGAGGAAAAGGCCCATCATTTTAAAGAGGTAGGCCTGCTGGCCGGAAGGAGTAGGCATCCCTCCGGCCAGCCATCTAAGGTACGGTAAGGGGGAGAGGGCAGGGGTTGTTGGAGGCATGGGGGGGAGGGTTGCTTGAAGGCGAGAGAGAGTGGACATGTCTCCCGCTGTTAGTTGGAGGGTTGCTCGACTTCAGTGGCTCGATTTGTTGTTGGGTTGTTTTGGGGGGTTTTTTTTTGGGGGGGGGTTGGGGGATGCGTTTATTTTGTGCATGTGCCCTTCCCTATCACCAGTGATGGGCACATGCAAATTTAGCAAATCTTCACCACTCTCTGCCAACTTCATTTGCATGAGCGTTTTTGGGAGAATGACTTATTTTAAAACTACTACTATAATGGCTACAATAGTGGCCCGTCGGTTTTTAACATGAATTTGAGAATCTAGCCCCTAGTGCCAAAAATCAGTGCTATGCACCTAAATCCCCACTCCATCCTAAATTTATCTGTTGCCACCCATTTTTTAGCAGCCTGAAATTAAGAGCCCAGAAAAACTATGAGCATATAACAAAGTCAGTGTTCTGAAGACAGCAGGACAAATCATCACTCACAGGTGACATCGCAGAGAGCCTGGCATGAGATACTATATTCCAGTTGTTCCCACCACTGTTCCCTCTAAGCTGAGCAGGAGTTCTCCTCAGTGTGGGGTGCTGTTTCATTATCACATGTTCAGTACTGAGGGACAGGTGGGAACCTGCCTGACCCATGGGGACTGAAAACACCATATTGAAGCAACACCTCCACACACACTGCCAGCAATGCATTGGCAGTCTCACTGCTCAGCTTAGAGGGAACAGTGGTTTCCCTCCGTCAGAGTTATGCCAAACCATGTCAGTTCATTACAAGCATCTGGCCTATCCAGTCTTCTTATTAATACCATCTACTCATTCTAGCCTTTCCTCTCCATCTGAGATCTTATGTGCTTCTCCCAAGCTTTCTTGAATTCTGAGATTCTTTTTTTCTACCACTTGCACCAGGACCACAAGATGAAAACAAGGACAAGCCCTTCCTCTCTTTGGACAGTGACCAATCCTGAGGGCTCTAGGTCAAAGGTGATGGAGACCATTTGATTCCACTGCAGCCCCAGCTTGCTGAACTGGTTTGAACAGCCTCTCCTCCTGCTTTTCTCTAAATTCCTCTCTGACATATAACAACAAACTACAATGAGGTTGCGGTCAGGTCTCAGGCACAGGTACCAACTATGAGTATCTGTTTTAATGCTGCTGACGGGGTCTTAGAAGTGCCACAGCTGCAAGTATAAAGCTTTGGACATGCAAGCTAAGGCAGTTATATTTATTTATTCATTCAGTTTTCTATCCCGTTCTCTTAGGGGAGCTCATAACAGTTTACATGAATTTATTCAGGTACTCAAGCATTTTTCCCTGTCTGTCCTGAATGGCTCTCAATCTATCTAATGTCCCTGGGGCAATGGTGGGATTAAGTGACTTGTTCAGGGTCACAGGGAACAGCGTGGGATTTGAACCCACAACCTCAGGGTGCCGAGGCTGTAGCTTTAACCACTGCACCACATATGGAAATAAAATGTCACCAAGAGGAACTTGGTTGCAAAGGGATAAATATTCATCTGGGCCAACAAAGAAACCGATTTATTAAGGTGTGAGTTTGAGAACCAGAGACCATTTTGGCAGATACAGTTCAGGAGCTGAATAAATGCACAGAAGGTGGAATGTCTGGATGAGTTCACAAAGCATCGAAATGCAGATAATCGAGTATAAAGTCAGTGTTAAAAGTACACAGCAAATATCGGCCGTCATCTTCCTTTCCCCTTCATGAACATTTTCCCACCTTTTGATGAAGTAGATATATCAATGGTTATATGTCTGGCATATAATCAAGCACAGGAAAAGGTTTCAGGAGGAGCAGAAACAGAGAGAGATGAATAGCAAGTGTTAGCCAGTATGACTGTAAAGAACCACACGGCAGCACCTCAGTCTGCAATAATTATGGACAGTATTCATCACGCTTTACAGATTAGTCTTCAGGAACAAGCATTCATTTCAGCGTTTAGTTAGTTCTTACCTTGGATGATACAATATTTTATTATTTTGCTTTTCCCAAATATAATTCCAGGGTGTCACGAGTAGATTGCATAAGGAATGATTCCAATCACATGCGTTTGGGGAGTCTTCACCTTGAAACCCAGGTATCTGCTTGCTCTTTGCACACAGTATGTGAGCACAGCTTCACTAAATAGCCTTTGATACATACTCGTAACCTTCAGAGCCATAGTTCAGGATTTGTAAAAATACCAGAGCACAATCCCTCACGGACATAGCAAGTATTACCTTTCCAGCCATTTCCACTGCAGGAAGCGGTTGAAGTAGACGCTGTCAAGATAATCTGCAAAGGGAGCCACACTCAAGTAGTCACGGATCAGCCTAGTTAGGGGGAGATGGTGGGAAAAAAAACCCTTCAATGTAAGGCCTGTCCATTCACTAACCAGAAATCCAAATAAAAACATAAGAACAAAGGTCCATCAAGCCCAGTATCCTGTTTTCAACAGTGGCCAACCCAGGTCCAAAGTACCTGGCAGAAACCCAAAGATTAGCAACATTCCACAGCTGAGATCGTGATATGGTGCCATTGTGGCACCGGTGTGAGTGCTTTAGGGCAATTGTTAGGTGAGGGCAAACAGAGCAGCTGCCCTGGGCCCCATAGCTCCAGGGGTTCCTCGCGGTCTGGGCATTTCTTCCTCCAGTTGGACCATCTCCCTCCCTCCCCTTCACCTTCGCGGTCACCTTTCCATTTCAAAATTGATGTTTTCTTTTTCAGACGGGATCTGGGATCGATGACAACCGTTCTCTTGCAAGCGGCTGCTCGGCCCAAAACTTCCCCTCTGATGCAGCTTCCTGTTTCCACCTTGTATGTGATGATTTTAAGGGGGCCAAACAGATTGAAAAGGTGACGGCGAAAACTAGAAGGATGCTACGGTGCATAGGGAGAGGTATGTTCAGTAGGAAAAAGGAGGTTTTGATGCCCTGTTTAAGACTTTCATGAGACCTCATTTAGAATATTGTGTACAATTCTGGAAGCCGCATCTTCAAAAAGATATAAAAAGGATGGAGTCGGTCCAGAGGAAGGATATTAAAATGGTGTGTGGCCTTCGTGATAAGGTATATGGGGATTGAGATTTAAAGATCTCAGTATGTATACTGTGGAGAAAAGCAGGAGAGGGGAGATATGATAGAGACAGTTAAATTCAATAAACAAATTGTTATTAGCCAAATGGTGGGGATACCTCAAAGAAAGCCTATTATGATGACACATCTAGTTACTTGTGAAACCATTGGGGTAGTTTACACAATACTCTGTCCTTGTGATTTATGCTACATAGGGTATACCACACGGAGTCTAAAAACGAGACTATTTGAGCACCGTTCAAACATCACACATAAAAGACAAGTGGATGTACTCACACGAAATTGCGTTGAAAAAAATCATTCCTTTGAGGAGTTTAGGTGCTTTGTATTCGACCACATTCCTCTTACAGCTCGTCGTGGTGACGTGAAGACGTTGCTGTATCAAAGTGAACAGCGATCCATTTTCTTTTTAAAGACCATCTGGCCTAATGGACTGAATCAGAAAGTAGAATGGTGTGCCTTTTATTAGTTTTGCGATGTTTGAAAGAGTGTCTCAATGAATAAAGTTTAATGGAAGTGACATTATGAAACCGGAAGTATAAATCCGAGTGCCAGGAGAGAATGTGAATTTCCCTGACGCAGCCATTGATTGGCGAAACAAGAGCCTTGGTGGACGGTAACATTCAGTTCCTTATCTTCATCCAGCATGAGAATTGCTAAAGCAGGAAGATCTATTCGCTGTAAGGAACATGATACGCTCCTAGTGACATCTACGAAGATAAGTGAACTGTGTTTCTTATTCTTTTTCTTGGTTCCCTGTGCACAGTGGTGGCTTTGTTCCCGTTTTGAAAAACTACATTTGAAAATTTGTGGAGTTTTTTGCCTATGATACAGAGCAGGACTGGCTTAAAAACTCATTGGGTTGCAGTCCGTACATTGTTGATAGTTGAGGCTTTTTCTTCACCGAGTATAAATGGTTTTCATGGGGTATCCCCACCACTTGGCTAATAACAGTTTGATTGTTTATTGAATTTATATTTTGTTATAACAACTTGTATTCTTGAGAGACATTTAAATACCTACGTGGTTTAAATGCACATGAGACGAGTCTCTATCATTTGAGAGGAAACTCTGGAATATGGGGCGTAGGACAATGGTGAATGGGGTTAGACTTAGAAGTAACCTCAGAAAATACTTTTTCACAGAAAGGGTGGTGAATGAACAGGCTCCTGGTGGAGGCGATGTAAATAAAAAAAGTGTATCTGAATTCAAGACAGCTTGGGATAAGGAAGAAGAGGAAATAGTAGATGGCATGGATTGGCAGACTAGACAAGCCGTATGGCCTTTATCTGACTTCATGTCCAATGCCTTTAAAAAACTAGATACAATGTACTGAATGGTGCTTCATTTCTGTTGCCTTCCAGTCTTCAAATAGTGCTAGATTTTAGAGAGAGAGTACAGATTAGGTACAGTCCCCTCGTTCTGTTGACATACAAGCATATATGCATACTCGTAAAACTGCCTTAGCATGTAAATGCAAGGGGTATACACATGGGCAAAGCATGGATGGGACACGGGATTTTTGTGTCTTAAGAAGAGCGATGTTCATGTGAAATTTTGAAGAATTTTAGGGTGTTGGTGATTTTTTTCTCAAGTTAAGTGACTCTTCTTTTTACATGAATGATGGCTTGGACATATTTTTTTGTTCTGAGACTTGATATGCAATTCAAAAACAAGTTATGACCAATGACTGAACACCGTCACTCACTTAGAACATTCTTTGAAGAGTTCCTTGCAGGCCTCCTGCTCCAGCCTTTCGGAACATACACCAGTCATCTGAGGAGGCACCAAAGACATGTAATCTTCACACTGCGAGAAAAAGACAAGCGTCATTTGTACACAGCATCAAACCTTCCATCTGTTTCTACTTCTGCCTTAGACTCGATCAGTCCCAACCCATTAATTCAACTCTAACCCTTCTCATGTCCCCAATATGTCCCAATTAGAGGCAATAGCTAGCTAGCTAGTTAGAGCAGCAGCCTCAGATATAAACTTTGATTGTAAGCCTTCTGCTTAACAGGAAATATGAGACAACCTGATAATTAAATGAATTGATAATTAACCATCAAGCCAATATTTTCTAAACAAAACTGTTTTAATTGCTCTTCTAAATGACAGAGTAAATATCTAATTTCAATAGGAAGGGAATCCCACACTAAAATAATTCTATACACGAATGAGGAGTTAGCATGTTTACGAGAACTAATCCCTTTGGCTGTCAGAAGACTTAACCTCATCCGGTTCCTAAGATAATAGCGAGAGTTACCACGAGATGTTAAAACAGAACCCACTAAATAGGCTGGAGTTGTACCATATAATATTTTGAAAATATTCATTACAGATCTTAAAATTTTATATGAGTTTCAATCAAGCGCCATTTCAACTGAACCAAGAAAAAAAGAGTTTCTCAATCAAATCTGTTAGCAGAAAAGATAAGTCTAACAGCTGTATTCTGAATTGTCTGAAGTTGTCCTTACATGTGAAAAAATTCTTCATATAATTTTCCACTTCACTACTCCATCAGTACAGAATTTCAGGCCTTGCCCCCCCCAAAGTGATCTACAGTGAAATACTACCTACAGAGGAGTTCAAATATGTATTGATCAGATGCTGTCCACAGTCCTTTCGTTTCTCATCTGGAGTCACTTCATATTCAGCCTGTATTAAGGAAGAATGTGAAAAAAAAGTAAAGATAACTCCTACAACCCCTTGAGGCATCTGAGCTGGGAACAAAGAGGGGAGAAGGCAATATCTGAAGATCAACGATGCTGGCAATAGTGATACATCAGAGAGACCAAGTTGGTTGCTAGCTGGAGAAAAAGCTCCAGAGCTCAACACCCTACTCTACCTGTATAAATACTAAAATAATAATAATAATTACGGAAGGGAGGGGAAGAGTGTTTCAGCACCATGCCAAGATGCCCACACTGTGTAGAAGGAGGCAGGGGGAGCGCATGGAAAGCAGACCAATCTTTTTACGCAATGAGAAATGCAAAGAAAAACTTCTGAATTTTAACTGCCTTTGATTTCTTCTATCAATTTCAATCCACATCATTTCAAGAATCTCCATAAAGTTAACCTGAAAAGTAACAAAAAAAAAGAGTTGACTTGTTTTCTGAAAATTCTTCCCTTACTTACTACAGCATCCAGGAACTTAACACATCGTGATAGCTCAGGCTGCGTTTCACAGAAATGACGGAAGAGCTTTTGCCCAATCGGCTGCCGCTCACACAGGGTCTGGTAATCTCTCTCTGTTAAAATACAATTACAACAGGTTTTTATGGGTTGGGAAAAAAAAATGGATGCCAGCGGAGCCTGCCCTAATGTCATGGATGGTTACTGCAAAATTAGAAACCAGATATTACAAACTCAGACAAGCATTTAATATTAAGCTATAATTTTTAAGAGAATACCGGAAAAAGACAAGGATCTGAAGCTCTTCCCCACACCTGATGATCTGAATGCAGCAGACAGCTGAAAACAGACGCAAGCATCACAATAGAAAACATGTAGGAAACAACTTTCCAACAGAGTGCATCACACCATAGCTTTTTAGCAGTCTCTGACACTAACATGCCGGGTTTTAAAACAGTGCAGTCACTTTACTGGCACCCCTGGACCAAGTGCCTGACGCGGGCAGCAAGTTCGTAATGCTGCTTGCACAGGGAAAATTAAAGAGATATGAGGGAAGGGGAGGAGCACATGTGCACGGCGAGGTGGGGTCGGGAAGGAGCAGGGGAAGCAGAGAGGAGGATACCCAAGGCGGACCACCCCCTCCTCTTACTATGCCCCTGATAAGAAGGGTTGCTGTTGAACTCCCCTGCACTCACCCATGGCAGATCGGAGGTCCTCGCAGAGGCTTATGTGGGGAAACTGCAGCATTTGACGCCATTTCTTGCTCTTCCCTTTCCTGTTCCCTTCACCACCTACAAAAGAAAAACGAGATTGCAAAAGTCTAGATTTACAACACAGCCAGAGCTATACATAAGAACACAAGAGGGGGCAGGTCTTCGCCAAAACGTCCTGGCAATCACAGCCAGCTGGGCTTTTAGTCCACCCAGTTAATATGCAAGAGACAGGACAATGCTGCAAATTTCTCTCCGTTTCTTCCCTCCTGAGCCAAACCCACCCCCACCTGCGGGACTAAAACTTTCATCTGAAGGAGGAATGGATGAAGGTGAAAGGGGATAGATTCAGAAATAACCTCAGAAAATACCTTTTCATGGAAATTGTGGTGTATCTGAATTCAAGACAGCTTGGGACAAATACGTTGGATCCCTGGAGGGGATTGTAGATGGCGTGGATAGGCAGGCTAGATAGAAATATTAAGGCAAAGAAAGACCCTATAGCCTAGAGGTCTTCACTAATTTTTAAGCGAGGGCCATTTTGGGTCCAAAAGGGCTGAAAGCCAACAAAAATCTTCCTACTTCCTATTGACATATTTCTATCACTAAATAGAAAATAAAATCATTTTTCCTACCTTTGTTGTCTGGTGATTTTATTTTTCTACTCATCTTTTCCCAGTCTGGTTGTACTTCCTTCTGTCTGTACTCTTAACTCTGCTTTGAGGGTTTTCTTATCCATTTGCTGTTTTTTCTCTCCTTCACTTTCTGTCCTACATCCATCTTTGGCATTAAGTTTTAACATTCAACTTTCTTCCAGTGTTCTGCTTCCTTCTCAAATCTATCTACTTTTCCATGTGTTCCCTTCCTTTCTATTCATGTGCACTCTCCTCCATCCCTCCCTCTGCCTTCCCCTCCATCCATGTAAGCTGTGTGCCATCTCTTCCCTCTTCTCCACTATTTTCATCTATTCATAAACATAATTTCTTTCATCTCTCTTCCCTTCTCATCCCTGGGCACCCTCACTCTGCCCTTCCCCTCCATCCCTGTGTACCATCTCCTCCCTCTCTTTCCCTCTCCCATGGTCTAACATCTGTCTTCCCCCCTCCTATGGTCTGGCATCTCTCGCCCTTCCTTCCCCTTCTGTGGTCTGACATCTCTATAATAATAATAATAACAGTTTATATACCACAAGGCTGTAAAGTTCTATGTGGTTTACAATAGTTAAAAATACAACAAATTGAATAAAACTAAAAAGGTAAAAGCCAATAACTAAAAACCCTAAAAAGATCTATCCGCGAAGGTGGTATGTACAGAAGATAAAGATGCGTTGGCTCAGCTGATTACTAGAGACACAAGTGGTTGATTCTTCTGTTCTCCTCCATGGACAGTTTGCTCTGTTATAGCCTATTTTGTGAGATGGCTTTTGTTTTCCTGTTATGCTATTGATTGCACTAACAATAAAAATTATTTTTTAAAAAAAAAGATCTGATTATTGCCTGATAAAATTCTACAAATCAGCTACCTAAGTATTTCAAAAACAGATATGTTTTTAGATGTCTCCTAAATTCCCCATAAGTATCAGTATGAAGAAACAATTGCTCTAGATCTTTGCCCCATAATGCTGCCTGATATGAAAAAAGATATTGATGATGTTTTTTAAGTTTACATCCTCTAACCGGCGGAAAAACAAAATTCAGGTGTGAGCTTCTCTTATGTTTGTTGGTTGCAAAAGATAAAAGCTCAGTTATGTATTTAGGAGCTAAACCAAATAAAACCTTAAAACAAAAACAACCAACTTAAACTTCACACGCACCTCCATCGGCAACCAGTGCAGCACTCAATAGAAAGGTGTTACATGATCGTATTTCTTCAACCTGAAAATTAACCTGACCGCCCTATTTTGCACTATTCGCAATCGCTGCATATTCTTCTGAAAAATTGCTAAGTAGGCAATATTGCAGTAATCAAGTTGACTTCCTTCAGCCCCCCTACCTTAGCCTGTAATCTCTCCCTTCTCTTTCCCTTGGCCTGGTCTGGAATCTGTCTCTCCTTTCCTCCCTCTCCAGTGGTCTGACACCTCTCTTTCCCTTCCCTCCTCTCCTTTCTGTGGTTTGGTATCTCTTTTCCCTCCTTCCCTTTCATCCCCTTGTCTAGCATCTCTCTCCTTCCCTCCCCCTCCCGTGATCTGGCATCTCTATCTGTCCCTTTCCTTTCCATTCTTCCCCTGAAGGTTTCACATCTTATGTTCCCTTTCTTTCCTATCCACACAGTCCAGCATCTCTCTATTACCCTCCACGTATCTCTCTTCCCTCCTTCCCTTTCATCACCTTGTCTGGCATTTTTCTCTTTCCCTCCCCCCTCCTGTGGTCCGGAATCTTTATTCCCCCTCCTTCCGTTTCTTCCTCTAGAGGTCTGGCATCTTTCTTTCTCTTTCCTCCCCATCCCCGCTATCCAGCATCTCTCTATTACCCTCCCCATATTTCTTTCCCTTCCTTCCCTTGCATCCCCTTGTCTGGCACCTCTCTCTCCTTCCATCCCCCCTCCTGTAGTCTGGCATTTCTGTCTTCGCTTTCCCTTTCTTCCCCTGGAGATCTGGCATCTTTCTTTACCTTTCCTTCTCATCCCTGCTTCCTCTTTCCTACCCATCTCTGCAGTCTAGCATCTCATTCCCAGCAATGCTGCTCTAGTACTCTTTGGGCCGCTGGCTCTGTGAGTGATGGCCCGAAAGCTTTCTCTTTGTTACTGCTTCCTGTCCCCACATAGGTGGGAAGCAGTAGCAGAGAGAAAGCTTCACTCATACTGCCGGTGGCCTAAAGAGGAAGAGCAGAACTGCTGAGAACGAGAATGGTGAGCAAGCACTAGATCTCATCGGGGGAGGGGTGGTGGTGGTGGAGAGGGACTCCAGATAGGTACATGGGATGTCAAGTAGGAATGGAGGAGTAGCCTAGTGGGTAGGACTGCAGCCTCAGCACCTCAAGGTTGCAGGTTCAAGCCGAACACTGGGCAAGTCACTTAACATTTCATTGCCCCAGGTACATTAGTCAGACTGTGAGTCCGCCGGGACAGACAGGGAGAAACACTTGAGTACCTGAATATAAACTGCTTAGTTTATAAGTAGTGTAAAGGTCTCCATGGGCCACCGTTGAAGACCACTGATATAGCTTCTGTTTGTTTTGAAAAGGAACTATAGTCTAAAGCAAGTCTAAACCAAAAAAAGATGCTATTACTAAGGAAACTCCAGCCTACCAACAAGTCTTATTTACTCTCACAGTGAGTCCTGTGATAACACAATGTGCACCCAGGGATGTACCAGCTTGTGCTTTAAATAAGGTGACTCAATCAGAGTGCTTTAACTTCAAAAGCAATAGTTTCAACTGAGCTAAAAAAATGTGTTTGCTTTATTATGGAACAGGCTTGAAGGTCAACCTTTAGACCTGCTCTTACCAACACAATTTTGAGGACCTCAGAGCCAGACAGATTTTCAGGATATCTTCTATGACTTTGTATCAGGTAAAATGTTTACTCTTTAGAAAACTAAGGTCAAGTTTTTGTCACACATCTTTACTGTGGATATCCTGAAAACCTGACAGTCAAACATGAAGACTGCTTCAGACTAACTTAATACATGTGTGACTTAACATTATAAAGACCTGGTTCTTCATCAAATCAGTAAAGAAAAAGCTAATACTCCTGAGAAAAAAATCTCTCCAGAATATTTGTTGCCCACCTGCTTCTTTTAGGTATCAACTTGCTATAGTTATCCAGAGCTTCTCCCTGCCAGTTTTCCTTCCATATTACCTTGCTAACTTAAAAAAAGCCAAAAGACTTGAATCTTTCTGTCCTGGCCCACTATCACCCAGTTCCAAACTTATGTTTTCTTTCCAAAATCACTGAAAAAGTTGTGTTTCTCCAACTAAATCATTTCACAGAACAGATTTCAGCCCTTCACCCTCATCCATCTATTCTAGATTTAGACCCAACTGCAGTATGGAAACAATTATAACATCAGTTCTGAGTGATGTCCATTCCAACTTGGATAACCATCGGATAACCCTCGCTATCTCTCAACACCAGTCAGCAGCATTTGACCTTGTTGATCACTCACTCCTCTTATCCTGACATTCAGATTTAGGCTTGACGGGTATAGCGTTGCAGTGGTTCCAATCTTTTCTTCAAGATCGATCTTTTCCAGTTGCCACCCCTTCCTCTGCATTGCTCTATCCTCTCTCCTTTATTATTTAATTTGTTCCTAAGCCTGTAAGCAACTCATCCAATAATTTGCAATTTCATTTCATGCTTATGTTGTTGACATTCTCCTTCTGTATCATATCCAACAAACCTCAATGTTAGATCTTTACGAATTTGCTTAGACAGGATTGCTATATGGTTGACAGATAATCAGTTAATTCTCAATCCGAAAAATGACAGCTGCTTGTGTTTGGGGAACCACCATGTTTGATCGAGGAGTTGATTTGAGAGATTGACTGTGACTTCACATCCTGAGGCAGCTTATAATTAGCGAAACGCTGGCCACCGTCGATGTGTGGTGTCTTTCTGTTTACTCAATAGAATTTGGCTTTTCAAATCATTTTCAGATCATAGGGGTCCTGATACAAGGCAGAGTATATCCCACTTGCATTGCACAAGGCTTTTCTCTATTGAAATATTATTGAGGAGGTTTTTTATGCCAGTGACTTTATTACACCCTGTAAAACTCCACCTGTTTTCAACCTGAGTTTCTCAGTTTGGTGGAGGGGGGGATCTGAGGCTTTTACCTCCTCTTAATAATTTTCACAGAAGCGTTGCTGATGTGCGAATTGTGGGTTTTTCTGCCTTGTTTTGGAACTCTATGCCTGTGGAATGTTTAGTACTTCTCTTTGTGGACTCTGCAGATCTTTCATGAGTAGTTGTGCTGTGCTGTAAACCAGGTCGAAAGTGTAGTGAGATTATATTGTTTGGTTTTTCGAGGGGCTTGTGTTGGAGCTGCTTGTTGACTTACAGGATCTTTATCTCACCCAAATTCCGTTTTATATCTCTTAGGCATAACTATTATTCCAGTTGACATTGTACTACTCGAAAGGATCCAGAGAAGAGTGACTAAAATGGTTAAGGGGCTAGAGGAGTTGCTGTACAGTGAGAGATTAGAGAAACTGGACCTCTTCTCCCCTGAAAAGAGGAGACTGAGAGGGGACATGATCGAAACATTTTAAGATAATGAAGGGAATAGACTTAGTAGATAAAGATAGGTTGTTCACCCTCTCCAAGGTACAGAGAACGAGAAGGCATTCTCTAAAGTTAAAAGGGGATAGATTCCGTACAAACGTAAGGAAGTTCTTCACCCAGAGAGTGATAGAAATCTAGAATGCTCTTCCGGAGGCTGTTATAGGAGAAAACACCCTCCAGGGATTTAAGACAAAGTTAGACAAATTCCTGCTGAACCAGAACCTAAGCAGGTAAGGCTAGACTCAATTAGAGCACTGGTCTTTGACCTAAGGGCCGCCGCAGGAGCGGACTGCTGGGCACGATGGACCACTGGTCTGACCCAGCAACGGCAATTCTTATGTTCTTATGACTCATTCCATTACCTAGGAATTATTTTTGATCAATTATCCTTTGCTCCTCAGGTTTCAGCTCTAAATAGAGCAGGTATCTTCACACTGCATCAACTATATACGGTCTGTAATTTGTTTGATCACAGTTTCTTTCATTCTCTCTTACTTGCCCTTTTTATGACTAGACTCGATTACTGCAATATTGTTTATTCTGGTCTCTCTCATTCCCTTCGGAAAAATCTTCAAACCAGACAGAATTCTGCCATCCGTTTGCTCTGTTATTCTGATCGATCTGTGCATATGACACCTCTGCTCAAGGAACATCACCGATTACCAGTCGAATTTAGGATTAAGTTCAAGATTTTGCTTCTAGTCTTCAAAGCCTTCCGTATGGAGGACATCTTCCTCGTTACATTCCTTAAAACATGGCTAATTCAACAGGTTTACCCTGGCTGAGAACCAGGTTACTCTGGTCTGGACAACTCACCCGTTTCCCTACTGACCTATTTATGGCTTTTATGTCTGCTGTCAAATGTTGCTACTTTGGTTGGTCAGTATGAATAGTAGGTTTCCTATTGAATTTTGTATATCCTTTCCTTATGGATCTTGTTTTAGAACAATACACCACTTTCTCCTGTTTTGACAGCTAAATGCAGTGTAGTAACTCTATAACAGATATAAAACCTATTAAAATTACAACTAGGTCAACAAATTACAGTTTCCTCTTTTTTTCTAAAGCAAGACTAGTTTCTACTTAAGAAATATTCTCTTTCCTGTGGAACACCCTCCGTGTTGAAATTCAGATGGAAATGATCTGAATTTTTGTAAATTACTTAGAATTTGTTAAACACCCATAATTTATGTTTAATACTTTCATCATTTGCTACTGTAATACTTTAATTTGGTTGCTCTGTTTTGATTCTATCTTGTCTGCTTTGTTGTTCTTCTGGATTTCTCTTATGTTGTTTTAATTTATTGTAAACTGTTCAATGCCACTGGTTTGATGCAGTATATAAGATTTGCTATGTTATGTTATGCACAGCTGTGAAATGCAGAATTCTCCTTCTGTGTAGAGTTCTTTGCTTTGTGAATTCTGCATGAGGTTAGCAGCAGCATTGGTACTGGTCTACATATCTTGAAGAAAAAGGACTGTAGCCACAGATGTTGGACCGCTCTGGGCCTAGAAGGGAGGAAACTGCAGACATGAATGTCTGTGAGAGAACAGATCAGCTCAAACAACCAGAGCTGGAAAGTTGCTAAACAGAGGGTAGAAGCGAAAATCAGCTAGTGCTCTTCCTGCCAAACCCAACTTATTTGCTCTTTGTGTGTGTGTGTGGGGGGGGGGGGGGTAAGGGGGATGGGCGGGGACAACAAGGTAGCAGAATAGCAGAAGCAGATACAGGCCAGGAAGCAGATGCACCAGCAGAGGAAGATGACACACTGCAGCCCTACCTTTCATCATATCTTCAACCAAACATTATTGAAAGAAAAGCATCAAGGCGAGGTGATAATCAAGTCAGGCCCCCCTTTATGAGAAAGATCTAGGGTCTACAACTTGTTTGGCCTGAGTTTTCTCCTTGCTGCAAGATGTCCACACAAGATCTGCTAAGCAGTGGAATATTTGCAGAGATAGTCAGAAACAATTTTGTACAATGCTCACTAAATTTCATATCATTACTCTCCGCCCTCCTTAACTCCTTTTGGCCAAAGCCAGCAGCTGTCATCTCCTGTGCACTGCTTCCCCCACCTCATGCACCTTTTCCTCCTTTGCTGACCAGCAGCACTCATCTCTCATGTCCTCCTCCACCCTCCTCTATGAGTTGTCATCTCATGTGCACCTCCCAGCAAGGGGCTTTGCAGACAGGTCGATAGCTCTCCTCTCTTTCTTCCCAAGCCAGGATATTTTACCCCCTATGTATGTGCACAAGTTTCAGAACCCATGTATTTGTACATGTTCCCACCAGCTGCCCCCTTTTCTTACCTACACAGCAAGAGAAGCTTGCTGATACCAATAATAGGAAAAAGGAACTAGAAGCTAACAAGGAGACATAGAAGTGAGCTGGGGTTGAGGCTAGAGTTAGCAAAAAGGGATCTTACGCTTTAAAAAGGTGCTTCTAAATAGTTCCGGGACTGGGGATTCAGTGGGGTAGCCATGCCAGGGCCTGGGTCTCCCTCACTGTGGGTTTAGGTGACTCAAAAATTGCAGCAGTGTCTGCAATGGCTGATGGGGATCCCCAAAGCCTGCCAGCAGAAAAGGTCCTCCGCCAGTGTCCTGGAAGTCCGTTTCATGGACCACTATTGTGATGCACTAACCCAAACACCCCACTCCAATGCGGCAGTGGCGGCAGCCCATAGAAACAGCTGCTGGTGGGGGCTTGGGGAAAGGAAGGGGAAAAGTTTTAGGGCCCCCCCTTCAAATTTAAAGGTTTTGCTGAGTGACTGGGATCAAGCAATGTATGCATGGGCAAAAGCAGAATCAAGAAACCACTAGAAACCCAATCAGTCTGTCTTCCAAATTGTAAAAGAAAACAAACACATAAAAAAGAGCTGAAAGAGGAGGCAGAAACACAAATTTCTAATTGAAAAAAATCCACCTTTTCAGTCTGTGGAATGTACAAAGCGACAATTTTATGTTCATTGTAAATTGTCTTGACAAAAATAGTCAATCCAGTGGAACCCTAAACAAAGATTTTTCTGCATAACCTTCTTGCCCCCTTCAGCTAGGCAGTAAAAGCACCATTGTAACGAGCTCAGAAGAGCGGACATTTCTTTGGGGCAGAGGCGCTAAGTCGGGTTTTCAGGATTTTCCCAATGAACATGGAATTATAAGCTGACCGAGAGTGAGGCTGACGGGTTCATTTTTAATTTCGTTGGGCTGGTTTAATTTTGCTATTTTTTTCCAGCTTTTATTTTTAGGATTTTTCTTTGGGGTTTTCCCTTCTGTTGTGCCTTTTACATACCTATAGTATTGAATTTATTGTATTATGTTTTCCCTCTTCCTTCTCCTTTATAGGTAAATGTAAGTAATTATTTCTTTCATAGGTACTAGATTTTTGGCCATTCCATAAGTCAATTGAATTGTTTTGTCCCCCCAGCGTTTCCCACTTTTTTAAGAAGCCGATGCCAGTGGCTCCTTTTCTATTTCAGTTGGATTTCTACCCCTGTATCCTGTCAGTTTTTCTGATTTGCCCTTTTTATGAATGTATACAAGCGATAGCCTCAAAGGTTCATTGCGGCCCCGGGAATCCCACTAAGAGCGCTTTGTCAGCAGCAAAATCTCCATTTCTGGACCTTGTGCAGCTTCGCGCCACTTATCGGACTCCGAGGGCAGCAGGGCGCCTCCTAGCGGTGGAAGGCAGGCCGGCGCAGGCGCAGGCAGCCCTTAAGCCGGCCCCCACCCCGGTGCCGCCAAAAGCAAAGCACGCGCCGCCGCCGCTCACCTTCGCGCGCCTTCAGCAGCACCGTGTTCGCTACGATGTTCTCCAGCTCCATGACAGAGGCGCGCGCGCTCCCTCGCAGCCGAGCAACCCAGCGCGCGGACGCGCCCCCCCAGAGAAGCAGCCAATCGAGAGAGCCGGCCGGCCCCAAAGCGGAAGCCCCCGTCTCATTGCTCGGAAGTGGCAGCGGCCTTTAGGATGGATTTTTTGCCCCTTAGCCCTTATGCTATTCCTACGCTGTAAAGTTAGTTGATAACCACTTTGAGCACTACTATGCAAAACCAGATGGTTTAAATTATATTATCAAAATGTATGTGCAACGTATTGTGAATGGTATTTAGTAGCAGGGACTCATTCATACCACATTTACAAAAATTATTATTGACATCACACCATCGATATGGAAAATGATAAAACAACGGAGAAAAATAAACCTCAATGAACCCACTCACATCATCACTGATTTATGAAAAAAAAAAAACTCCGTGTACATTTAAATAAATAGTTTCCATTCATACAAAGTTTTCATGTTTTTCAAAGATTTTTTTCAGTGTGAGCAATATAAGCAAAGTCCAATATACTGGAACATATCAAAAGGATGAACAGGCTCCCAAACTGACTAAAATATTAGCAAGGGCTACAGCTCAACTTTACTGATATAAGCGGTTGTTAAGGCATGGGGTCTAGTACAATAGTAAGAGAGAAAACATCCACTCATCTGAAGGTGTGAAGTGACTCAAAAAACTCTCAATTCGATTGTAATTCCTAATACATTTACGGTAGTTAAATTATATTATAACATTTTATTGAAGAAATGCAACAAATACATAATAATATAATACACTAAAATAGTCATTACATTTAAATTTACCATATTAACTGCTAATGAATGTTTCTTTAATTTTATTTCTTATATAACGCTATACCGTGAGGTTCAAATTACCTAACACATCTCTCAATATATTCCCTCAATTTCCAACCCCCTTTATCCTCTATCCCCCCATTGCTTTATTATTACAACATTATAATAAATGAATTAACTAGAAATACAGTTCAAGTAATTGAACACATATTAAAATCATCCTTCCTATTTCCCCCCCTACCCTAGAATGAAAGGTGATATGAAATACCACATGTACATTCTCTCCAAACATATCCTGTAATAATTTTAGGCAAGTGATGAATAGCTTGACTGAAACAGGAACATCATTACATTGATTAAAAAATTTTAAATCCTTTTGTGTACACCCAATGATTTGACTCATATAATGTTGTACTTGTACATATCCATACAATGACCCTGAACCACTTCCAACAATTAAGGATAGTTCTGGAAATCTATGTAATCTCCCAGACTCATCTAAAAGCTGAGCAATAAATTTAACCCCTTTATTTGCCCAATATGTAAAAGTAACATTAGTCATACCCAGAGAAAAAATCACTATTTCCTTGAATAGGCAAAAAATCTGTAACAAATTGATGAAATTCCCATAATTTCAATAATTTATTCCATACTGATCTTAATGGAATCAGAATAGAATTACCTTTTAAATAATCTGGCAATCTTGAACTTGGCACTTGAATAAAAAATAATAAATGGTATGGGTGAAAAAATGCCTTTTCATACGACAAAGGGGTAAATGAATCATCCTCTAAAACCCAATCCCTAACATGCCTTAACAAACTAGCCCCCTTTTATTCCCGGACCTAGTAAAAAATCAAAAGACAATTTAGGTTTTTTAGCAGCCCAACAAAATTTTATAATTAAGGTTCGTAACTTTCGCTAATCACCATTAATACCAAAAGGATTATCTGGAAAACATATAGCCATTTTGGAAAAATTATTTTAAATAACGCAACCCTACCCCCCAAAGATAAAGGTAAATTCTGCCATTTTTGTAATTTTAGTTTAGTATAATTAAGCAAAATTGGAATATTTACCTCATATAACTTTTTAGGATTCCCCGGCAAATAAATACCTAGATATTTAAAATAATTTTCTGTCCACTTTAAGGGAAAATCTGGGCCCCATTCTCTATTTAACTTATCATTAGTTGCTAACGCTTCAGATTTGTCCATATTTAATTTAAAACCAGAAAAATCTCCAAATTCTTTAAAACATTCTAATAATGTAATAAATAATAATAATAATGTTTAAATTAAAACGTCATTTTTTTAGTCAGTGCTGTAGCCAGCCCTCATTTATTTATGAGGGGGAGGGGGGACCTCAGGCCAAAGTAAGGAGGCACAGAGGTGTGGATACCCTCCCCACTCTCTATCTATTCTAGATCATACTCGGTGTGTTCCTTCTGTGACCCCCAACTCAACCTTTCAATACCTGAGCTGGTGAGGTTTGGGGAGTTTCCCAAACCTCACCAGCTAAAAAGGTTCTCCACTGGTCAGAAATGTTGGCACTCAACACATTCCATGGGCAGCTGCATCAGTGGCTTTTTCTAAGTTTTTCTCAATCTCATTTATGGACTTTACCTCCAGGAACTTGTCCAAACCTTTTTAAAACTCAGAAACGAGGGACGTTCAATAATTTATCTAACTAAGTATGAACATAGCAAGCGGGTTCAAACAAGTCTGTGCCCTTCCCTTCCCTCGTACCTTTTTAAGTTTCCTGGCATGCGCAGTATCATGAATTTGCTGCCCGCATCGGTGTCGGCTCTCTCTGACATCACTGCCACTTCTAGGAAGTGACATCAGAGGGAGAGCCGACACGATGCGGGCAAAAAGTTTGTGATGGTGCTCAGGCCGGGAAAATTCAAGAACAGGAAGGGAAGGGGGTGCGCGTGTGATGGGGGAGGGGGTTGGGAAGGAGCAGGGGCAGGGGCAGAGAAGAGGGTGGGGGGGAGTGCCACTGCCCCGAGTGCCTCTCACTCTCGCTATACTACTGTCTGTGGAAGCAACTTCAGTGCTGGTGAATTTCTGTTTTTTTGCCATGGATTGTGGGAAACAGGCAGCTATCTATTGGGCAGTACCTCTTTCCCATAGACGGATGCCTTGACCAGGATCCTATAGACTCAGGGCATTAGCAGGGTGACACGCCTCTTCTCTTCCTTATGCTGACACCATTACCAGGGTCACACATCACCTCTGTCTGACAGACTCATGCCATTACCATAGTTACACTGCATACAACTACAGAAAGATGGTATATCAGTTCCATGACTTCACCTCTCTCCCAGAGATTGATGTCATTACCAGGGTCACTTGCCACCTCTCTTTGTAGACTGATGCCATTACCAAGGCTATACAGCACCAGGTCCTTAGAGTTAGACTAGTAGGAAAATCACCCCCTCCCCCCCTCCCAGAGATTGACAGAAGTTTCAGGGTCATGGCTATCTCTCCCACACAGTAAGGTCCGCACTACTGATCTTTGCTTCCATGTATTGATTTGGGAAAGCTTGCTGTGCCCTTTGTCATTTTACTTTGGCTTTGTAGCTGACTGGAGGGACAGAATGGAGTTATTACTGAAGGCTCTCACTCTTTTCCTCTGCTCTGCAAATCATCTGGTAAGCTCTAAGTTTGCTGGTTGGATTTCCTATGTTCACAAATGACTGCACAGAGAATAAATGCAACTCTTAGTGAAGCAGCCAGATGTTTGCATTAAGATGTGTGTGAGGAAAGAACTAGAGCTAAGTTTAGAGAGATCTAATGGGAAGAACCATCACACTTTTACTCTGTAAAAACAACAAAAAAAAGGACAGCTGATCCCTTGAAGACATATGCCAGGATGGAAAGGGATCTTATCAGCAGGAGGGGAATAAGAGGCTGTGAAATCCAAACTCAAAGCTAGCTGCCTCTTTAAGGATTTCAGACTGAAGAGGCCAGGAATGTGAATTGCTTACATTGAAACACCAGGTTAATGCACTAATTTAAGGACTAAAATAAATATTTATTTATTAGGATTCTTTTACCATATCTTTGAAGAAATTCACCCAAGGATGGCAAAACTATCTACAGCAATAAAAAAATATCCTAATAGCAGTAGACATTGTGGCATATTATGCTACTAGTAATATCAGCAACAAACACATTAAAAACATTTTAATAGACAGCACAGGGTTTTTAAATCCACTGTTTATTCCTAGGATAAGCATCATAAAATCTGTTTTACTCTTTGGGATCTAGCAAGGTGCTTGTGACCTGGGTTGGCCACTGTTGGAAACTTGATGGACCTTCAGTCTGTCCCAGTATGGCAGCTCTTGTGTGAGCCAAGTATAGAACAATGAAGCCATTGTGACATCACTGATGAGGATGGCTCTTGGGCATTGGTGGAATGAGGCATTATGGCATCACAATCTCAGCTCTGGAATGTTGCTACTCTTTGGGTTTCTTCAATCAGAGAAAAGGGGGTATAAAGGATAATTTATACAATGCCTCCTTCAAGGATTTTTCTACACATCAGTATAACTTTGTTATAATTGATGTATTGCTTCTATTAACCCACTATTTTTTTTATCATTCAAATGAAACCTCATTATAACAACAAACTCACCCCAGCACATAAATTAAGAGGTTGAAGTATCATAAAGAATGCATTGTTCTCAGTAAAGAGACCTCTTATAACATGGATGTTATTTCAAGTCTTCATCCTGAATGCATGTAGTATGATCATTTACTTCAAAACCTCCTTCCTAACCATCCCTATTAATATTTATTTATTTATTTAATTAAAAAGCTTTAAACTAACTAAGGGTTCAAATCTATAATTTATTTTTAAAAATGTTATTTCTTTGATTTAATTATGGTATCCAAACCTAAGATCAATTCATCAGTATATATATTGAAGAAGAACAGCAACACTTATCTTAATGGCTTCCCAGCCAAAACCAATGTTGGTGGTTCATGAACTATCCGACAATCAAACTGCTTTAGAGCGTTTCAGCTGTTGATCAGCCTTTATCGGGGGACAATATTGCTGCTGTACCACATAAAATAAAAACCAATGAATTATATATGTATGTATGAAAAAAGTTTCTGTAGTAAGAACTAATAAGTTATAATCCAAATAACTTGTCAGATAAAATCATGCTTGCATTCCAATAAGTTAAGTTAAACTGCCTCTCATTCATATCACCCTCCGTTAGAGAAATCACCACATTTTTAGAAAGATATCTAATACCATACTATCCCATAAAATCCTTAAGATCTGAAGATAAAGCTCTGCTAGTAGTGCCTTCCTTAAAAGTTATATATTTTAGGAGAGATATGATCTTTTCTGCCACAGCCCCTCAAATCTGGAATTCACTTCCATTTAATTTAAGAGAAGAAAAATCACTGAGCAAGTTTAAAAGTCTCCTAAAGAGCTGGCTATTCAAGGACACTTTCCAATAGATTTGTTATAACCTTTAATAGCTTCAGAAAGACGATCTAATAGAATTAAGTGGGTACCTGTTCCCCAACCTTCTGTGTCTTGACCCTCCCATGGTTTTATTTTTACTTTTATTTTTTTTAGAATTGTATTTATGTCAATTGCTGTCAACCGCCTCCCTCCTTACATGTATTACTGTATTAGTAGTGAATGTTATGTTTGTCAGTTTTTAATATTTTACTTAATTTTTGAACTTATGTAAATTGCATTGGATTTGGACTATGCGAAGTAATCAAAGAAATTAAATAAACTTGACACTCCAAGTTCAAAGAGCAATCATCACAGACAACACACTCAATTATTAGGCCTCTGCTTGCGTTTTAAGTTAGTATTGTCAGCGTATAATGCCACTACTTGCATTAGGAAGCTAAATGAACAAGGTCCCTCCCAATACAAACTACCCTACCTTCTTGGTTTATCGACCTTGCTGCCATATCTTCTAGATGAACTTTGTAACAGCCTGGAACTCTTTTTTGGTAGTAGATAGCTTGTACAAGCAATATGACAAGGATCAGAAAGGCTTTCATCCTTTAGATAATGAGAGCTCGTTTGAAGGGGGAACCTATATTTGCATTCATATTTTGCTGAAAACATTTCTTGATTCTAATTGAGTTTCTTTTTAAGGGTCTGCTCAAGAAACCAGAAAAGAAGGTTGACCTGGGTAAGAGACTATCTCTCAGTTTATGGTTAGGCCTCCTCGCCACCCATGTTCAGTGAGTGCTTCTTTTTCCTCTTTTGCAGTTGTCACTCAGAGTGGGCAACTCTGCCACTTCCCCTTCCAGTACAACAGGAAGATGCATTATACCTGCATTAAGAAAGGGAAGCAGAGAGGGCAGTACTGGTGAGAGCATACACAATGCATTGCACACTCGTGCCTTATAGGGAAATTGCATGACTGCCTCCAAGTCCCCTGGCTTTGACTTTAGCACACCAGGATTAGAACAAGGGTCAGCAGCCAAATTGGTTTCTGCTTAGTTTAGATTGTAAGCTCTTTTGAGCAGGGACTGTTTTCTTACTCTTTGTGACTCTGTTCAGCGCTGAGTGCGTCTGGTAGCGCTACAGAAATAATTAATAGTAGTAGTTGTATCAAGCTGCTCGAGGGGGGCAGAAAACAATAGGAAATATGTGAGGGAGGGAGAAGTGGGCAGTTGGCAGTACACTTCTCCCTCCATATTCGCGGGGGTTAGGGCAGTGCCAGCCCATGAATATGGAAAAATCACGAATAACTTTTAGGGCTGCCTCTGACTTACCCCCAGACTTCTCCACACCTTACCTAGAAATGGCTGCGGTGCGTTCCCATGGTCTCATGAGACTACAGCGGAAACTCACGGCAGCCATTTTTGTTGATGGCTCTGCACAGGGCAGGAGCATAGGAAGATCGCTCCTGCCCTGGTTTAATGATTGGTGGGGAAATGCTGAGGGCTGCTTGGGGAATGGGCCCATGCACAGAGCATGTGAGCTGCAGAGAGATCAGAGACAGAGTCTGCAGCAGGAAGCTTAGAGGAAGCTGCACAATAGCAGCTCTCCCATTAAGAGCTCCAAAACAATTCCTGTGAGCTACAGGAAAGTAAAGGGCTTAAGGCAGCACAAGTTATTGGTGAGGAAATGGTTGGTAGCTGTTGGGAGAGAGTTTCTAAGTCAGCTCTGGAGTGAGTGGAGTGGAAGGAGTGCATATTTTTGAAATAACATTTCCTATAAATGTTGGATGTCATGAGAAATGCTGCAAATTAAGCCTGCTTATGGGCTGTTGAGCTAAGGTGTGGAATGAGAATACTGTGAAGGAGATTTTTAAAATAAGTTTGGAATTGATATATTTCAAAGGAAAATTGATAAAAACTTTTAAAGTGTGTTTCAGAATTTAAACTGTATTTTTGTGACTCCTGTTGCTGAAAAGAAGTGTTAAGCACTAGGGAATAGAGGATTTTAATCCCTTTACTGTAGAAGATCAGATTCAACTCAGATTGCCTAATATTGGTGTTTAAGGCAAATGTTTTATATTTAATTTGGCATTCAGCTGGTCTCTGCTGCAGTGTTGGAGTGCAATCCTGCAGACTTTTCTGATTGCTAATCTGCTGAGTCCTCGACCAGTGTACACAGTTATGTGAAGTCTGGAAAATCTGAAACTATTTTATGAAAGGTAAATGTTCTGAGAATTGAAGGTCTAAGGCAGTGGCGTACCTAGCATATGTGACACCCGGGCCCATCATTTTTTGAAACCCCCCCATCTGTACGAAAAACATGATTTTTAGTAACAAGCCACATGTCACACATGAGTACCTAGGAAAAGGCAGCATCTTACATGAGCAGTGTACAACATGCAGTGAGCAGTACAACATCAATACACCCATTGTAAAACTAAACAAGCCAGACTAGTACAGATCAATCCTACACTATCAATCCTAACAGAAAACCAAGTTTTTTGAACACACAAAACACCTTCGCCTAGTATGAAATATGTAATCACAAACTAATCCCTCCCTCTTTTACAAAACTGGCATCTCGGGGGACTTTGTGCACTGGGTATCTGCTCTATACTCCTCATCCAAATCGCAACTATTGATTAATGGAGGGATCTCTGATCCTTTCTTTCTCGGCCGAGGTACCAGGCAAGGGTGCCCCTTATCACCTCTGCTCTTCCTTCTTTCCCTCGAGCCCCTTGTTATCCGCATTCGCCAGGACACGACCCTGCAGGGCCTGAGTGTGTGAATATGTGTGTTGAAATTCTGTGAGCTGATTTCATATCAGAAGCATTTCTATGGGGTTTTCCTCGGAGGGTCAGCTTAGAGACATAAGAATTATCTGTTCTTTTGCACATGTAATTAGAAATACTTGGCCTTAGCCTTTGAGACAACTTTTAGCCTGCATTCATTTAGAGAGGTTAGGGTTTTGCTTCCTTTCATTTGTTTATGGATAGGATAGTAACAACCATCCAGATCTTCAGAGGAGCTGCTGGTTTCAGACAGGTGAAGGGATAATAAATCTGTAGTACCCAGTGCAAGAAAGCTGTGATACCGGTGAAAACCATTTTTTAAAATACCTTATTTTTGTGTGCACACAGATACACACAGTTTGTATTTTATTGAACTTTGGGACTTAGAAACACTCTCTGGTTTTAAAGGAATTTGCATGCTATTTGTGCAGAGCATCACCCGTTGGGGAAAAATTGCTCTCACCAGGATAATTTTTACCATGGCGTCGGAGCATTCTGTATCATGCTCTGGGCCTCTAGGATGGCTGCAACCACTCTAAGATCTCAGTTCTTCAGCCTGGAAGGCCTAACCGTCAAGATCCCTCCAGGCCAGCCTGTAACTGCGCAGATGTAAGATAGCTGGGAACACTTCAAACCAGTAGCTCCCAGTCTAAACTAGACTGGAGGGACGATGAGTTATTAAATTAAATGAAAATTTACAAATACAGCTTTTGGGAGTGTTCCTAATCCTTCTGGCATCTCCCTTATTATGTGCTGATCTCTATGGAATCTGTCTTTTCAGGTGTGCTCTGACTGAAAACTATGATCGGGACCAGCTGTGGGAATACTGTAATGAGGAAATGAAAGTACAAGGTACAACAGCCCAATGAGTACCAAGAAGCAGCATTAATTGGGTCCAGTCACTTTTGACTAGTGATCTGGGTGCCCCTGCAAGCAGCTCCAAATGGAGACACCGTTCCCTCCCTCAGACTTCCTCGTTGTTTCTCTCATGTAGCTTCACAGGACCTGGGTTTGATGTTGTTTTCTCTCTGTTTGCTTGTGGCAGGTTGGGGGAATGCATTGATTTGTGTGTATATGTATATGTGTGACATCATTGCGTCACATGCGTGGATGAGCAAGCTGAGGAGGCGGGGCTAGGAGTGTGGCATAGGCGTAACAGGGCAGGGATGAGTGGAACTGGGTGGGCCTGAGGCAGGGCTAGGGGGGGGTCCAGATTTTACATATGTAAAATCTGGTAACCCTATTCAGAGCCCTACATTGGTCAGTAGTTCCTACCTAGGCTGAATGGCTTCCTTTCTGCTCCCAATTAAATTGTTGTACATATGTTGTTTTCAAAACTCCTGATCTAACATATTTCCTTATTGAGTGCCATCAAATTGATTCATGTGTGGAAGACAAATATAGTTGACCCTTGAAACAGGCACATCAGTGAAACATGTACATGTTGGGCCTCTGAATAAATTCAGTATTTGCACACCAATTCTTTTCTGCTGTGCGTGTTCACTGCTCTATTGATTCTCTCTCCTGTTGCTCCCCAGAGTGTACTTGACCAGGTAGGGTGCCTTAGTGAAATCCACAAGTATAGCCCAGGCTCCCTTCATGTGTGTGTGTGTGTCAATTTCTGCCCCTTTCTGGAAAATAACAGTCACAATAGAAGTATTATTTTATTAGTGCTTATTATCTCTTATGAGCTTTTTGAAGATTTGATTATTCAATTAAAAATTTATAATAGTTATGGGATAGGATGGGGGAGGGATATAGATTGATTTGTTTCTTGAAAGAGTATTAAGTGATGTCTTAAATATAAAATGTATTTAATTTGTATTGCACTTATTGAAAATGTTGAAAATGAATAAAGAATTTAAAAAAAAAAAAAGAAGTATTATTTTACCGGTTTAGAGTAGAGGCCCCGAGAATTCAGACAAGTTTCGTAAAATACAGACAGAATCGAGGGGGAAAAACATTAGGGAGTATAATTACATGGCGATTCAAATAAAACAAAAGGGAGGGGGGTCACTTCTTGGGTTTTAAGAGCACTGGTTCTCTGCTCAGTGCTCAAGATCCACTGAGATAGTCAGATGCTCAGGAAACCCACATGAATACGCATGAGATAGATTTGTATATAATGGAGGTCGTACATCCAAATTTAGCTCTTGCACAGTCATTGCAGGTATCTAGAAAACCTGCCTGGCTGAGACAAGGACCCCTGATTTTGAGGACTTTGCTGTAACAGTTATGAGGAAGCCTGAAAGCTGTGGGCGCAAGAATTAGTAATAGCCGTCTGCTGCTAATTTGTTTGTCCAGGTAGCACAGAGGTTCACAAGTCCTCCTGAGGGGATGCATTCCTATTTACTGCTTTTCTCTTGTCCTTAGATCATTGTGAGAAGAAGCCTTGTAGAAATGGAGGCACCTGTGAGAACACCTTGAAGAATTATCACTGCGTTTGTCCAGCCCGCTATACTGGGACACAGTGCCAGAAAGGTTGGAAAGGGGATGAGCAGGATTTCACTAGGAAACACACCTAGAGAGAGGGGTGTAATTGGTAGACAGGTGACGAGAACCAGATCCCAGCTTATGTCCCCTCTATTAACCCTCAGTCAATCGATTGTTTTTTCTGTCTATGCTTATGTTGACGACCTTCAACTTCTTCATACCATTGACCCCACTAACCTAAATGATATTGCCACCATTAACCTTAAATTAGCTAAAATTCACGATTGGCTAAATTCAAATATGCTTTCTTTAAGTATCTCAAAAACAAGTACCATTTTTTTCCCATGGAAAGAAGGTTTACAGTTAGTCACACCGGTTTCCATTGACAATATCCCTCTTGAATCTACTCCAGCTACCAAAATATTAGGTGTCATCATTGATAATAAACTTTCATTTCGTCCCCAAATCAGTGCTCTGTTCAAAAACTGTTTCTACAAACTTAGGATGGTAAGATCTTTGGTCCCTCTTCTTGATTCAAATTCTCTTAATATCATAATTCACTCCTTCATAATATTCAAAAATGATTATTGCAACTCATTATATAAAGGGTTGTGTCAAAAAGATATTAAGCGCCTTCATCTCATACAAAATATGGCCATCAAAATCATCTTGGGTTCCAAAAAATTTGATCATGTCCCCCCTTTGTTAAAGAAAGCTCATTGGTTGCTTATCCCATACCTGATCACCTATAAAATTGCTCTTCTAACTTTTAAAACTCTACAGGCTCCTGCATTTATAGATAGATTATTGATTCCATATGACTCCCCCTGAACTTTAAGATCAGCTTCGCAACACTCTCTTAATGTAAAATAATTGGCACCTGTCATACTGTTCTTTTCTCAGTTACTGCCCCATCAATTTGGAACCTCTCTCCTTACACCTCAGAGCTGAACATTCAAAAGTAGTTTAAATTGCTTTCTTTTTAAAGATTTATCACTTATATATATTTACTTTATTATCGCTTAATCTGTCACATTTTTTCCCTTTTATGTGCTCTTTCTTAATAAATTGTAGTTCCTGCCTTTTTTCCCTAATGTTTTCATGTCGCAACCCCAACCAAGTATGTCTGTCTTGGAAGGTCTATGTTTATTATTTGTTGTTTGTTCCCTATTTATGTTTAAAATTTATAATGCCAATATGAACAACTGGGTATGTGTCAAAAAGAATGTTCCTAAAGGGCCATAACGATGGAATAACATATAAAGGAACAAAGCCTACTTCAAACGTCTTTATCAGAAAGGGCAAAAGCCCTAAAGAGACTTAAATGGTATCGATCATTGCACCGGGTTGTAAAAGATGTTATGAAGTACTAATAGGTGGTTTATAAAGTTCATAAATCCAAAGATTGCAAAAGGTTAATAGTCCAATTTTTAAGCAACTTTGTACGGTTAAAGCTTCAATGAAGTAAATAACTTATCGAAAACAAGCATAACAAGCAGTGAATATATTGATTGCGAGTGGGTTCTCTGAAGAAACCATAGCGGCGAAACGCGTCAGGACCCAGCTACACCTATGCATTCTCTATATCTCAGCTAAGTTATTTATTTCATTTACCACCTATTAGTACTTCATAACATCTTTTACAACCCGGTGCAATGATCGATACCATTTAAGTCTCTTTAGGGCTTTTGCCCTTTCTGAGTTCTTTAACCTTCCATCTTGGAATCTGAGCACCACTGTATGATAAAAGACGTTTGAAGTAGGCTTTGTTCCTTTATATGTTATTCCATCTAAAATTTATAATGTACAACGCTTTGTATTCCAGAAGAAGCGTTTTATCAAATTTTTAATAAACTATGAAAACTATGAGGGTGCAGTGCCACAAAACAGCAACCCCACAAGGCAGAAGATCACAAACACTAGCTACAATACAATAGAAACATATTCTGCTATATTGTCAAAAGATTACAATAAAATAAAAGGAAGCAATCCTCCCTTAACATTCATAATTCCCATAAACATCCTAAATAATAACAAATGATACAGTCTCAGCAAATACAATTATCTCTTACCCCACCCCCATTTTTTAGCAGCAGCCGCGAAAGCAACAGCTTCGATGCTCATAGAATTCCTATGAGCATCGGAGCTGTTTCTGCTACAGCCGCTGCTAAAAACCACACTAAGGTTTTTTAAAAGGGGAAAGGGGATGAAAGAGGTATATTGTCAGTAATTTACAGAACCTCAAATAAGAAGGTTCTGTTCTCAGAACCGCTAGAAAATCATTCCAGAGTTTAACACCTTGATATGGAAAGGACACCTCGAAATATCACTTAAATCGAAATTTACAAGTAGATGGAAGCAGAAGTTACAAATCTTTTGAGAGACGATTACTCCTTTAGAAGTAAGAAGGTTCTATACCATGAAGAACTAAAAAGACAGTTGAGCACATCTTAGATTTACATCGAGCATGAATTGGTAACCAATGAAGTTTAGCTAAACAAAATCCTCTTGAGTCTTGTTTGTTACAATAGGTCCAGATTTACCTGGACATGTTCTCCTTTTAGAGGACTTTCCAGGGGTCTGGACGGTTTCCTAGAATGGGGGGAGTTTGTCTGGGTTTTGGACTCACTCTCTCCAGCTCCACAACCAAAAGTCGAGTATGGCTTTCCCTTATCCCCCACCTACCTCCTCCAGACTCCGGCGTTGTAATTTCAGTCTTAGGGCATCTAGCAGCATCAGTGATGTGAGCCTGCTGCCTTCAACCTGCCCTGGAAGCATTCTCTCTGCAGCATCCCACCTACACAGGAACAGGAAGTTGCTGTAGAGAGAAGGCTTCCAGGGCAGGCCAAAGGCAGCAGGCTCACATCACTGATGCTGCCGGCTGCCTGAAGACTAAAATTGCAGTGCTTGAGTCCAGAGGAGAGAGGTGGGGGTCAGGGAGAGCCATACTCACTTCCGGAGTAGGGGGGGGCTGGAGTGAGGGGATTGGAAGGAGCAAGGGGGAGATAGAGAGAAGCACTAAAAGGGTATAGAGGACAGGAAGGAGGACCATGGAAATAGGTGGGGGGGGGGGTATGGGTGGGGGGTGGGGCAGGGAAGGGTGCATGTGTCTTCTTTTATGTCTTCACAAATATGGTAACCCTAGGTAGAAGAGGGAACGGGCAGCCAGAGTGCCTGCTGATTTCTCTCTCTTTGCTGCAGAAAAGTGCTTTGACTCTCTGTTGTTGCAGTATTTTGAAGAAGGAGAGCAATGGCTGCGATTTAAATCCCAGACCCCGGAGGAGTGTCACTGCACGGGGAAGGGAGCGGTCTGCAAACATGCACATGTCAAAGGTATGAATAGGAAAAAGGGAGGGATTAGTAAGAAGGGATATCAATGTTCACTGCAGATGTATTAAGCAAATGGAGAGGCAGATACTTTGGGAAGATCTCAATAAGTCTTACCAGTTGTGGAAGGACCACAGTCCTGTGAAAAGCACATTGTCAAGGTCTCACTTTCCAGCTTGTGATCTTGGGTTTTGAATCTGCAACTCTCTAGATTCCTTCCAGCTAGAGCAATGCAGAGCAAAGAAGAAAACAAGGAAACATCTTTTCTCTTATAACAGTGTCTCTCAAACTTTTTTAGCTCCGGCACACTAAACAGAGCAAATCTTTTTCATGGCATATTATAATTGAAATTATAAAATTGCAAAACCAACAAAAAATTAAATTTGAGATTTATTTACAGTTCATTAAGCTATGTATGGGAAATTGTAACAACGGTGAAATAATTGATGCTATGGATGTGCTTGATTTTGAGTACAAATTAACTCAAAATGCGGCTTGATGGTTGACATGCAAACACACATTTCATCATCCACCACCCATAATCATGCTCTTTTTTTCAATTTAATTTCTGTCAGAGCCGAAAATTCAAGTTCGCAAAGATAAAGATCCAAACAGTAACAAAGCCTTGATTGCCTTGGTGTTACTTGCTGTTAGTTTTCAAGGACTAATTGTGTCAAAGAACGATGCTCGTCTGGGCAGTTGTATCCTTACACACATAGACACTCATAACATTGACAGACTCCTGTGTACTCAACATACATGTCATCTATTCTAGTGTATATTTATGAAGGGCAGTTTTAAAAATAAAGTACAATTTTGGAATCTCTCGTGGCACACTCGGAATTTTTTCAGGGCACACACCGCTGCTACTGAAGCCTGCATAGATAGGTGCAAGCAGAAAGGAAAGATGAACAGCAGCAAAATGGGAAGGGGGTGGGATCTAATAGGCCACCTTTCGGTGGTTACAATCACAGCAGTTTACAGATACTTATGTTGTGTCTGGGGCAATAGAGTGACTTGCCCAGAGTCACGAGGAGCTGCAGTTCCCCAGGCCCCTACATTAGCCACTGGTCTACCCCTCCACTCCAAATGTAATCCTGCTTATGATAAAGCTCTGTTCTTTCTTCAGAATGTCTAAGGAATCCATGCCTGAATGGAGGAAGATGCGCTGCAGTAAAGAAATTGCAAGTCTGTGGCTGTCCTCAGAATTACAGAGGGGAGTTCTGTGAAACAGGTACATATACTTCCTGTGGAGTTTCCCTTTGCAAATTCAATGTTGTGGGCATTCGTTAGCATGGAATCTACCAAAGTCTAGAAAATTCTTCACCCACAGAATCAGGTATATCTCTACCGTTTGCAGATTGTGGTATTATCTGCAAGACAGATCCTTTTACAAAATCGCTTACAAAATTGTGAAAAAGTATTGGACCATGGTCCCAAGTACCAGGCAATAACCCAAAGAGCAGCAACATTCCAGAGCTGAGATTGTGATGTCATAATGCTTCATTCCACCAATGTCTTATACTTGGCTTACAAGCCCAGTATCCTGTTTCCAATAGCGGCCAACCTAGGTCAGAAGTACCTGGCAAGATCCCATGGAGTTAAACAGATTTTGTGCTGCTTATTCTAGGAATAAGCAATGGATTTTCCCCAAGTCCATCTCGATAATGGCCTATGGATGTCTCTTTTAGGAAACTATCGAAACCTTTTTTAAACCCTGCTAAGCTAACTGATTTCATCACATTCTCTGGCAATGAATTCCAGAGTTTAATTACATGTTGTATGAAGAAATATTTTCTCTGTTTTTTTTAAATCTATTACTTAATAGCTTCATCACATGCCCCCTAGTCCTAGTGTTTTTGGAAAGAGTGAGCAAGCGATTCACATCTACCCTTTCCACTCCACCCAGTATTTTATAGACCTTTATCATAGCTCCCCTGCACCATCTCTTCGCCAGCTGAACATCCCTAGCTGCTTTAGCCTTTCCTCACAGGGAAGTTGTCCCATCCTTTTTATCATTTTTATTTCCCGTTTATGTACTTTTTCTAATTCCGCTACATCTTTTTTGAGATACAGAGACCAGAACTGCACACAATATTTGAGGTGCGGCCGTACCATAGAGCAATACAAGGGCATTATAACATTTTCATCTTTGTTTTCTATTCTTTTCCTGATAATTCCTAATATTCTATTTGCTTTTTTAGCAGCCACTGCACATTGAGTTGAGGGTTTCAACGTATCCTCAACAATGATAGCTAGATCCTTTTCCTGGGCAGTGTTCTAAATGTAATAATAATAATAAGTTTATTCTTGTATACCACCCATCCGTGAGGTTCCGGGCGGTTAACAGAGAAGAAGAACTGTATAATCAGTGACATATACATAAAAATTGGTAAAACTTAATAATAAGATAAATATGCATGATTATTTGACAAACTTAACAAACAAATGGGGTAATAACTTGGTTGATTGAGAATTCAAATACATGTAATTTCCCTCCATTTATACCCATCTGCAAATATAGTGATGACAAAATGCACAAGTCATTTCCTCTTTAAAATTCCCTAGACCAGTGGTTCTCAAACCCCCAGCTAGTTGGGTTTTCAGGCTATCCCTAGTGAATATGCATGAGACAGATTTGCATATATGACTACCATTTTATGCAAATATCTTTCATGCATATTCATTAAGGAAATCCTCAAAACCCGACTGGCTGGGCATCCTTCGGGACAGGGTTGGGAGCCACTGCCCTTGAATATACAAGGCAGGAATAAAAGTGTCTGTGCATTTTGCTGTTATGGGGCTTAGGGAAAAATAAGGAAGATGATAAGTAAGAGAGAAGATGGAGGAAAAAGAATTGAGAATGAGAAAGAAAGAAGCTGAGGAAAGGATAAGGAGAACAGAATGAAGGTACAAACTAGAAAGAAAAAGGGAGAAGGAAAGAGATGAGAAAAAGCTCCCAAACTGGTTTCTTCCTTAGATCTCAGTGAGCTCTGTTACCAGAAAAATGATGCCAGCTACAGGGGACCTGCAGACAAGACCATCTCCGGAATGGACTGCCTGCCATGGACTTTGAACATTGTGCAACTAGAACTTTCTGTGCACTTCAAGAACCATCAGCAGAGCCTGGGACTGGGCAGACACACATTTTGCAGGTGGGTGGGGCAGGTAATGAACAGGGTGTAAAAAATCAAGTATGGGGTGTTCAAGTATCGCAGGTGAGTAATACTGAAGGGTGAATTGACATTTTTTTAAACACTGGCCACTTCCAGCTAAACCAGACCTGGATATTCAATGCTGGTGCTTCTAGAGGTTATCCAGTTACAGCTGGTAATCAATGCTAACCAGGCATACTGGCACCAATGCCACCATAACTCCTGGCTGTGCCCTGATTCCACCCCTGGACCATCCCAGATCAGAGATGGCCAGGAGCCTCTCCGTGGACCCCAAGGCCTATGAACACATGCTGTGGGGATTTTGCTAAGCAAGATTATGCTGGACAAGTTCTGCAAGGCAGGAGTAGGCAGACTTTGCTGGGTCTTTCCCACAGGAGAAGCTGAGGGTGGCCTTGAGAAGGGGGGTTGTTGTTGCTTTGAATGCTCTCCACACATTCCTTCTCTTCTGAAAGCTTTCGCTCAACTCATTCCTTTTTCTCTATATGTAATTTTTTTTTGCAACAGAAGATGGATCTCTTTCTCCCATGGAGATGTATTGGACTATTTTTTAATTGATGGGGAGGGACTTATTTCTGTGGAACTCTTAAATCAATTTGGCCCATTTTCAAACTGGATATTCTTTGTCATTTTTTTTTTTTAAAACAATAAAATATGAAAGTTTATTGAGTCAATTTAAAGAAGAAAATACCAGATGTAATCAGAGCTAGTATCTTGTTTAATATTATCACTGGTCTAAAAACACGTGACATTTTACATTCGTGAGTTATACTGACTTCCAGTGGAAGCACGGGTTATTTTTTAATGTGGTTGTTTTTTTCTAGAAAATATTGCGTGGTTTATCACCGGATTATCTAATGGATCATTTGATCTTTTTCTGTTCCTGTACTACCACAGCATTATTTGGCCTTTTCTATATTTCCCTCGCCCAAAGGTTGTGTTTATGAGACATATAAAGCTGCTAATTGAGAATCCGAGTTACTTCTGTTTCGTATTTTCATTTTAGAAAATTATTGAAGACTTGTTTGTTTAAAAAGTTTGGGGGGGGGGGAATACTGATGACTGGTTGATATGTTTTGTTTTATTGATTATAGCTTTGTAGCTCATTCTGTACAATTTTATTTTACTTTATTTTTATTCCGTAAAAACGGATAAGAAAATGTTATATTATAAGAACTTACGAAAGACTCCTAACATTCATGATTTAAAGAAACTTTTATAAGCCTGGTTAGGAGCATCAGATCAGGGTCAGGACAGAGGCCAGATGGCACTTTTCATGCACTCACCCCCAGATTCTATAAATGGCATCAAAATTGTGCATGTACATCGGTGCACAACCTAATTGACTAATAGGCTTAATTTGTGCTGATAATTGGTAATTAACACCTCATAATTGATGTTACTTGAAATCAATTGGACGTTATGCGTATAACTTGGCAGGCACAATTTTGGAAAAGTTATGTGCCAGTTGCAGCATACAATTCTGAAATGTGGGCATGGTTAGGGGAGGATCACGGGCATTGTCTTAAGAAGAATATGCTGCGATGTGTGCACAGCTTAGGCGCAGGCAGACCTGGGATTTGCTGGCTTAAAAGATATGACTCATAAGTAGCACTGAGTGTGATTCTACAAGTTGAGCATAACTCTTATAGAATTGCACTTTGTGCTGCAGTAGTTGACACAGAGTTTTTAGGTGTGATCTATAGAATCAAGCACTCAATGTGCTCCACACTCCTCTCTTAATCAATGAGCCAAGAACTTGGAATTTCATTATCTTGTATCTTTCAGTATAGAAACTGTACATCTTCACTTCTCTGCTGAGCTCTGCCCCATAATGAGACCTCTCTGTCAGACCTTCTCTCTCTTGCCCGATCATACAGTTTTAAGGATTTGAAGATAACAGATGCTCTAAAAACTAACGAAATAATCCTAAATTTAATTCTCCAATCGATAGGAAGCCAATGTAACTCAATGAGCTGGGATGATACATGGGCCATTCCTGGTAAGACTTCTCAGATAAATAAATATAAACACTAACAGAGCATGAAGAAGGGTATATAATGTGGTCCAATTGAAATGATCACGAATAGCACGTAGACATTGAAGTACAAAAACTTTTCTACACTACTTCAGAAATCTGAAATGTAAATGATAACTAAACGCCAATAGTAACTCCCAAATATTTGAAATAAATCCAGGACTGGTATGGATCAGCCAAAAAGAAAAGGGATCAATATAGGGGTGGAAGATATCCAGAAATCCAGCAAACCCTGACCAAATGATGATACATAAGTAGAAAGACAAGGCTAAAGAGAGAACAAATCTGCTTATCTACCAAAGCGTAGTTCACTAGCAGAATATCATCTGCATAAACGAACACACATGCTCCAAATTCTTGAATGAAAAAACAGCCTTGCCATCACCCCAGAAGTCAACTGAGGGACCTCTTCCACTTAGCTAAATTGATTTAAACTTTGACTCCATAGAGGATAGAGTCAACTCCATTTCGATACACCCTTGTAGTAATGTTCTGAAACATGGATAATATCAGCACACTGATATTATAAGGCCCTGTGAAAGAATTATGAATCATTCCCATTCCCTCTCCCCTCTTGCCACGTAGCCATTCTAAAGCAAGGGAAAATGTTAGTACCTTGTGACAGAATGCTGAGGCATTCCACCCTCCCCTCTTGTCACAAGACCCCTGTCACAAATTAACCCTTATCTTATTCCTTATCTTGTTTAAGTATTCCTTATATGGGCAGCAGACAGATTTTGCCTACGTGCAAAAGCAGGCCTCTGTCACATGCTGAGTTTAAGGCTGATCACGAGGTGCTTAAGAAGCATGCATTATAACCTTCAGATTGTCACATGCTATAGTAAGCTTTTAGATATATTAGATGTGTACACAAGGGAATCACTTTATTGTAACCGTTATAATGTATTCAGATGTCACATGAGATAGTAGCTTTGAGAATCACATTAGATATGTAAACAAGGGAGTTACCTTTGTATCCTGTAAAATGCATGATGAAACTGTAACCTTGCAAAGCATTAGATAAGTAATTAAGGGAGTTAAGATACTCAGTAAAAGGGTTAGAAGGCTCCCATTTAGAGACGCCTCATCCCAATCTGAGTCCTGTCTGAAGCCTCATTCCTACAAACGATTTTTGTATTCAGCCATCTAAAAACTGATGAAACTATTTAAGGACTACTACACCACCTCTTGTGAATGTTCTTTTGTACCCCGTTCTGAGCTCCCTGGAGGATGGGTTAGAAATTGAAGCAAATAAATAAATAAAAATTCTTTACTTCTAAACCCCACAACACAAAATCAAGCATGAAAGTTATTAGAGTCTTTATACCATGTTCTCAGTTCAATCAACTCTCCTAAAAATGCCAGTGTGGAAATCGGATGATAATTAGCACACTCTGCTTGAGGGATAGTAAGACTTATTATAAAAAGCCTTTATAAGGCCTTTTTAAGTGAGGCCAGAAGTTAAAAATGACCAAACCAAATCATGCAGAAATTACACCAAATTGTTTTTAAAATACAGTTGAGATATTATACAAAACATGCCTAGTTGACCGCATTCTATCCAATAGATTCACAACCATTTCCTCATCTATGTTTCTATTATACAGCTTTTCCCAAATAGAGTATGAAGAATGTTTCATGGTAGACTATATTGCTAACTTCTTGCTAGACACCTGTAGTGTTTTACTTTGACTAGGAGTCAGGGTCCATGATTACAGGGTTGTAGAAGGAGCTGTGCTACCTGGTCCTGTCCCACGACCACCACTATAAAGATCAGACTGGGTACATTGGGAAGGAGGAAGGGGAGACATAAGTCATGGAAAGAGATCCTCAGCTAATACGGTAGTTGTAAATATGGGCTCATGGTGTCAGATCTCAGCCTCAGAGCTGAAGTACAAAGAATCAGGAGGAAACTGGCAGGTTAAAAGCAAAGATGATTTTGAGCTGTCTGAACCTCCAATTCTATGTCTTTGATTCTCCTCCTAGAAACCCTGATAATGACACACAGCCCTGGTGTTACGTTCTGAAAGAGCACCAGCTCAGTTGGGAGTACTGCAGCATTCCACAGTGCAACGGCACCCAAAATAGTGAGCAAGGTATTGTCCAATGAAGGAAACACATCACCGTGAAGACCGATGTCTGTTGCTAGAACAGAGAAATGTTAGGGAGATAGTCAATCAGTAACACCGCTCAACATCAGCTTTAGAGAGCTATAAGGGATTTCAGATTCCACAATTTCATTCTAAATTGATAATGATGGTAATCTTCATTATTCCCTTGTGTAACATTGCTGCTATCTATTCTTTCATGTTTTCATATTTACTTTTATATTCTTATATATATAAACGTATTATTTCAATATAACTTATCTTTTCTCTTTGCTGGCTCCCCTTCCCGACGCGTTTTGCCAATCTTTCTCAAGGTCAGGGGAACTTTACTTAAGGTTGAATTTATGGGAAAGTTCAACCTTAAGTAAAGGGAGGATAACGCTCTCATCCTCCCTGTCATGTCAGCTCACAACCTCGGACTCATCTTTAAATCATCTCTCTCCTTCTCTTCACATATCTAACAGACTGCTAAAACCTGTCATTTCCTTCTCTACAATCTCTACATACTGCTAAGACCCTCATCCACACTCTGATCACCTCTCACCTAGACTACTGCAACTTGCTTCTCAGCTCTATAGAAATGATAAGTAGTAGCAGTAGGCCGAAGGTGCCTTTGTGAGCATGAGTTTCTCTCTGGTGTTTTTCTGCAGTGCCAAGCACACCCAACAAAGAGGAGGAAAAATTGGAGGAAGGCAGCAATCTACTTGGGGACTGTGGAAAGAGATATAAGAAAAGCCCCTCCCTAAATGCTCGCATTGTTGGAGGCCTGGTGGCACTTCCAGCTTCTCACCCTTACATTGCAGCAATCTATATGGGAACAAAGTTTTGCGGAGGAAGCCTGATTGCTTCCTGCTGGGTCGTGACTGCAGCTCATTGTTTACAAGACAGGTAGGTCCAGTTTAGTCCCTCTCTGGGCAATTGCATTACTGTTGCTTCAGAGATGGCAGTAAAGAAAGCCACATATGTCCATCATAAAGTATAAAGCCCCGGAGAAGGCCTTAGATTAATTACAGTGTAAGTTACAAACCAGAGTAGCGATTGCTCTTATATAAAGGACACCTGGTTACAGTGGTGTTTATTCCCAGCTCAAAAAGGTTCTGGATAACCCAAAGCAATCCAAATGGACATTTATCCACGTCTCTATATGTCTGGTATTTATGCATTCCTAGGCAATATAAAATTATAATTTTAACACAATATACATTAAAACATCCTGATAGCATGTGGCAGGACTACTCAGTTCCGATCCTTGAGATTCACAGGCAGGCTGGGTTTCAGGATATTATCCACAAAGAATATGCATGAGAGAGATTTTCATACCAAGGAGGCAGCTCATGCAAATCTCTCTCATGCATATTCATTATGGCTATTTTAAAAACCTGGCCTGCCTGTGGACCTTGAGGACCGGAATTGAATCTTAGTAATATGGACATAGGGTTTAAGCAGAAGTGGAACATATAAGATAGATTAGGAGTTTAAGGAAAAAACTACATATAGGGTCAGAAAGGACCTCAGCTAGGATAGCAGTTGATAAGTCCTGCTACGGTGTTTGCCCTTGTCTGTGTGACATGCTACTTCTTCCATTAAAGGCTTGAGAGAAGAGTCCAGCTTTCGCCTGCTTAAATGGGTAACTAATCCACTCAAGTTGTGACTGCATTTATCCAGAGAGCATCTGAGTAAGGTATTGCCCCGAGCCCAGAATGCCTTGGTTCCTCCTTAATCAAATATGGAGAAATGATGTTTGGATTTTAAGTTGCCTGGCTAAAATTTCTATGAATTAGCACTGAATTATTTTTTTAAATGCTTATGCAGTTATTATTGTAGCATAAGTGTCTTTTGCTCACCAATTGGATGAATTTCCATGGTGTGTGCTTGCAAAAGGTAAGCCTCAGCCAGCTGAAAGACCCAAGTTAGTGAGCTATTCTGTGAGGATCGATGAAACAGCTACCCAGAGGACCTTGTTTTCTAAAGAGGTCAATTTTAATTTATTGGTCCACCATCTGTTCAATATCATAACCATACACTGACTGAATTCTAGAAATCATTCTTTACCATGAGTTACTTATTGGATATGATAAGAAACCCTGGATGCTTTCTCCACAAGTTGCATATGCATGTTGTGAAATATTGGTGAAAATAAGGAGCTCTGCAGAATTCAACATTAAAGCAGATGAGATTTAGATGAATTTATTTTATTTACAGGTATCTTTTAGACTGCTCCACTGGGGAATATCATCCAAAGAATTATGTAGCATAATATGTCGTTTCTATCAGAAAGGAACCTACTAAGCAAAGGCTAAACTTGTTATACCAAAATGTGATGTTTGTCTGTAGGCCAGATGTTTCCCAGATCACCGTTGTGCTCGGACAGAGCAATTACAATAGGAGCAGTGCAGACTCAGCGGAGTTTGAGGTGCTGGGATACACCCTACATGAGCAATATTCCTCCTTCACCTTTCAGCATGACATTGGTAAGAGCCATTTCAGTCTGTGCAAGTTGTCTTTCAACTTTCTGCCTGTAAAGTTTTTAATCTGCTCTCTGGGCTGCAATTAAAAGGGCCAACCAGGACAGTACTTTTCAATGGCACCTAGTGTCAACAGCAGTCTTTGAAGATCGTAGAAGCTTTGGGCAGCCCAGCAAAGCAGCAGCCAAGAGAAACAGCCAGTAGCCACCAGAATGCAATTTATTAATAAAACAACCTTCAACAGAAGTGCATAATACTGTGTCTCTATTGTCCTGTTATTAAAACACTCAATAGCTACCTGACATGTTTCAACTTTCAACAACAGGTGCCTGTGTCAGGGGCAAAATCAGTCTCTGTCGTAAGGAGAATTGCCACATTTAGATTTGTACCTATTTTTATGTTTTTGTGCAGGGGGGTGGCCTCTCTGCATACACAAGTTTTATCTGGAACTTTCTGTTTCCTTAGTAGTTCATACTGGTCCCTTGGGGTCCACTAAAGGCAACCTTGGTACCTTTGGGTTCCCTTTTTTAAGGCAATGCCATTCCTCTTTAATGTGTGCATTGAGTGATTGGATACTATGGGGTCAATATTCAGAGCAATTTAACCAGCTAGAAATGGCTCCTGGCCAGTTAAATGGTTTGTTTGGATCTAAGCACAAAGCTGGGGCTTATGCAGTTCAGTGCCGATACTGAGCACTTAAGCACCTAAGTTTAGTGGTTAAATTGGACTGCATAAAAGTCTTGTTATATCTTTATGAGATGTTGCTTAGGCAATTAAGTGCTGACTTCAAAAGTCCAGATATTCAGTGCTGTACAGGCCTGGACATGGCTCAACAACATTGACTATCTGAGCTAAAATGCTCACTGACAGCAGCTGAATTTCAGTTCCTATGAATATGCAAAGTACATTCACCCTGACTGAGAAAAGATGTTGCCATTAATAGAGAACTGAGCAGAGTGATCCTCCCTCACCATCACTATGGCTGGCAGTTGTTTAGACGAAAAAGGAAACACCAGTCCAGGCTTATAATGACTTAAGGGTTGGAGGTTCATCTAGGTTGAGCAGTAGAAAACTCATAGTGGTGGTTATATTAAGACCTTTGCAATGTCACAGTAATTCTGCCCCCCCCCCCTTAGTCACACATCTATCATTTAGTTCACTAGAACAGCTGTGAACACTAAATGAAGAATGAGGCTCGAACATACTGTGGTACTTTGCTAAAAGGCTCTGCTTTTCTTGGTGTGTTCTCAGCACTTCTGCATTTAAGAGCAAGAAGCGATGGGCAATGTGTCGTGTTCTCAAGGTTCATTATGCCTGTGTGTCTGCCAAGCACCTCTGATCCTATCAGCCCAGGCACACCCTGCGAGATTGCTGGATGGGGGTATACTTATGAAGGTAGGACACCAGAGCAAGAAGATATGGAAGAAACTGTAACCTAGGAGGAGGCCCAAGTGGACGCTTCTGCTAGAACAGGACCTGGATCCTTTGTGGAATCCTAGAATAACCCAATGTCAGTGATTTCACATCTAGACACCTAGAGCTGGCATCACTTTGGGCACCACTTGAATAAGTAGGAGATTCTGCCCAAGTCCTGCCCCATAATAATAACAGTTTATATACCGCAGGACCGTGAAGTAATGAGTAAAAGATTCTACAAATTGAGTAGAATTAATAAAGTTAAAAGCTAGTGATTAACAGCTCTAGAGATCACTTATTGTGGACTAAGATTGTACAGGTCAGTCACCTAAATACTTCAGGAACAGATATGTTTTTAGGCGTTTCCTGAATTCCCCATAAGTAGTAGGCATAAGCAATTGTTCCAGAATTTTACCCCATAATACTGCCTGATACGAGAAAAGATGTTGCTGATGTCTTTTAAATTGACATCCTCTCACCGGTGGAGAAACAAAATTCGAGGGTGAGGTTCTCTTATGTCTGTTGGTTGAGAAAGAGAAAAGGTCAGTTATATATTTAGGGGCTAAACCGAATAGTACCTTAAAGCAAAAACATCCAAACTTAATGCTAGTATTACTAAAATCGGCACAGAGAAAAATAATATGTGGTGTTATTCTGTAAACCAGGCCTACATTTAGGCTTGACCTATAGACCAATGAAAACTTGGCGTAAATCCCCATGGATCCGCCTAATTCTGTAACAAGCTGTAGGAACGCCTGTGCTCCGCCCACAACCCTCCCATGGCCAAGCCCCCTTTTTGGATCTGCGTATTAGAATTTACACAACCTTGTTATAGAATACACCTAAATTCTAATTATTGTCAGTAATTGCCCAATTATGGGGTTATTCAATTAAGTTGTGTGTCCCTCAAAGCACCATAAATAGACACTGGGGGTCAATGCACACGTAAATGTGGGTGCCTAGGGAACAGAACTGCCCTCGCACTCAATTAAAGCCTAGGATGGCAGGACAAGACATCACAGACGGACAGGATGTGTCCATAAAACTGCGGGAGAAAAAGTTGGCTTGTCGTATACCAATACCTAGTGTGCTAAAAGAGTCTGTCATTGTGATTGCCTGGAATGCACACATCTGGGTCTGGCGCTGGGATATTCCCTTCCCCATGTCCTCAGTGCTGCTGCCTCCTGTCCTCTTCCCAATTATTAACTGACAGACATAGCTGGAACTTTTCTGCAGCTGATGCACAGTTGACAATTTCATTAAGACTTCATTGACATGCAACACAGCGGTGTACGATTTTTCAAAAACAAAGGAGGATAAGAATGCCAGTCCAAAATAGGACAGATGTCAGCCATGCCAAGGAGGTGGAGAAGAGAACGGGAAAGTCTTGAAATGACTGGGATAAAGGAAAAGGAGGGGCCGAGGGAGGACGGCAAAAGAGGAGAAATGGTGGGAAGAGGATTGCCAATGGGGGAAAGGGGAAAGTAGAAGAGAAGGTTTGTGGCACATTACAATTGTTGGAGCTGCCGGGTATTTTGTGTACACTGTGATTACAAAGCCAGATTTTAAGTTCCACCTTGAAACTTTCAAGAGGTAAATCACTGCACAGGGAGAGAGGGAAGTTGTTCCAGGTTGCTGAGGCAAAGAAGTAAAATGCATTATTTCTAGTGGGTTCAGGTTCTGCAGTCGTAGGATGGGGAGGGACCACCTGGTGGTGATTTTATTTTATTTATTTGGTTTTATATCCCGTCCTCCCCAGTTTACAATCGTAGCTTTACAATATGTTACATTTCTAGCGTATTTTTCTATATACTGTACATGGAAGAAGTTGTGCAGGGCAGTAGGGAATAGTGAAAGTAGAAAGGTAATCTGGGATGCCTGTGTGGAGGATTTAAGGAGTGATATGATTAAATAGGACCTAACTCTGCCTCTCCTTTTTCCTGCAGGAGCTGAATATCATTCAGACTATTTGCAAGAAGCCATGGTTCCCATTCTCTCCCAGGAGCTTTGCAAGTCCCCTGAGCTTCATGGGAGCCATCTCGGTGATAGCATGCTGTGTGCTGGATATCCAGAGGGAGGGACAGATGCCTGCCAGGTGATTCCAGTTTCTTTAGTTGTAGCTGGGATGAGGCTGAAAGCCTCATTGTGACATCATTGTGACATCTATCTACAGACTGAAAATCCAGCTGTCAGCATGCAGTGCAGTTCCATAAGATCATAAAACTAGCCATATTGGGTCAGCCCAATGGTCCATCTAACCCACTAGTCTTTTTTCACAATGGCCAATCCAGGTCACAAGTACCTGGCAAAAACCTAAAGAGTAGCAACATTCCTTGCTACCGCCCATGTCTGTCTTAATAGTAGACTACATGGCCACATTACATTTCCAAGACTGTGTACAGTATGTTATTTCCCTAAGAAAAAGAGCTTTGTGAATACTGTTTCGATACCTACATCTAAAAATATCATATACTTAGAGCTGAATTTTAGAAAGAATGTCCAACTCAGAATATGGATATCCAAGTCTGTACATCACTTATGGAAGTCCATTTCGTCTATATTTTAGAACAGATCCTGCTGCTATACAGCCTATTTTATAATAAATGATAAATGGACACCCAGGTGCTGGCTACATCCATCATGAAAACCCATTTTACAAGCTCCTTGATAGCTTCAGATGTTATGGCCAGTCCTAGTAGAACAGCAAGCAGCCTCCTGGAATAGCCTAGTGGGTGGTATAGTCAACCATAGAGATAGGGATTCAGGCCTAAACCCCACTCTGGATGGACTGTGTGACCCTCCCAAATCCCACTGTCCCTACATCTAGGTTTCACCTGCAGGCATAAGGGTTTTGGTGAGATGGGTGATGTTCACTGCATTGCCCTCTAGCGTGGCCCACTGCTCTACTGAGATATCTATCTGGCCAGTCTACTAAAAAAGTTGCCCCCCCCCACCTCCTCCATCCCAATGGCTTGTTTAGTGCATTTTTCATTTGGATGTGGGTTTTTTTCAAAAATGTTTCAAAAACATAGATGCATTGAGGACAAGCACATTTGAGAAATAGCCATTTGAAAATGGTCATGTTTACTACAGGATTTTTGCGTGTGTTCTGCAAAATGGCCAAACTCGGGTTTGGTTGTCGTATCGAAAATGCCCCCTAAGGCAGTTAACTTAATCAAGAAAAAGTAGTTACCGAATTAGGAGGGAAATGGGTATGTAAAGCTTCTGGTGCTTGTACTTGGGCTCATTTGTACAAAGAGTGGAAGGACTATATGTTCATTAGTTTCAAGTTTCTTAGGTATTTATATACCGCCTATCAAGGTTATCTAAGTGGTTTTACAATCAGGTACTCAAGCATTTTTCCTATCTGTCCCGGTGGGCTGACAATCTATCTAATGTACCTGGGGCGATGGAGGACTGAGTGACTTGCCCAGGGTTTGAACCTACAACCCCAGGGTGCTGAGGCTGTATCTCCAACCACCGTGCCACAGCCTTAGTTCTCTTACATTTTTTTCAAATTCATTGAATATTGGCCCCTGAATGTTCTCTGATAATTGTCATCCCTTCCTGTCTGCTTCTCTGTCTGTCAGTCTCCTGCTTGTCTTTCCCTGACAATTAATAGTTTGCTCTTATTCCGTTCTCTCTGTAATTGCCGTGTTCTTCTTTTTATACAGGGAGATTCAGGTGGGCCACTGGTGTGCGAAGATGGAGAGAAGATGGTACTGCATGGGGTGGTGAGCTGGGGTGTAGGATGTGCACTGGAGAACAAGCCAGGGGTGTACACCAATGTTACGAGCTACATTGACTGGATCAAAATGAAAATACACTAGATCATGACCTTTCTGATGCGCAGTGATCCACTATCATCTCCTCACAATGGCAATCCCACCCTTTGAGGTGAAGAACGATCTAGTGGTAGAGCTCCTGCCTCAGCACCCCAAGATTGTGGGATCAAATCCCAGCCCTGCTCCCTATGACCTGGGCAAATAATCTAATTCTCCATTGCCCCAGGTACAAAATGAGTACCTGTATATGATATGTAAATCACTTTGAATGTGTAACCACAAAAAAAAAGCAGCCTTAGTCCCTTTCCCCCTTTAATTGCATTGGCTTCCTGTTACTGCCCAAATTCACTTTAAAACCTGTACAATGGTTTTTATATGGATTGTCTCCTTTGTATTCACTGGATTTAATCTCTTTACAATCAGGGAGAACAGGTCATCAGTCTCGAAATTTGGGACCTGGGTTGGCCACTGTTGGAAACAGGATACTGAGCTTGATGGATCTTCGGTCTGTCCCCGTAGGTTCTTATTATATTATGTAAGTTTCCAGGTCCTAAAGAGATAAAGCAGTTTAGTCATTGGTTTAGGTCTCTCTATTTTTTTTTTTTTATCAGGCACCTACAATGTGGAATAAACAAAGAAAAACAATGACTAGGATTAAACCCAGTTAAACAATCATAATATGAATAATTTGTCTACAATTAATCCCTTAAATAAATGTGTTTTTAATCATTTTTTTAGGTGATTTGTTGTAGTCAAATGATTCATATTATGATTGTTTAACTGGGTTTAATCCTAGTCATTTTGGTTTTCTTTGTGATCTCTTTGGGGTCAGAGCAGAATATAAATCATAATGTAACATACTGTAACTTCTTTGGAACACAGAAAATGAAAACTGAGAATTCAGGATGGAAAAGATTCCCTGTTGGAGAGAATGATCATTTTAAACTCCTTTCATAGCAAGAATTGAGCTTTCTATCAGGAGCTGACACTACAAACCTTTAGGTGTCTGTCCGTCCTTCGTTTCTGGTGCATAAACAATTGAAGGGCTTTTTTCCAAAACCCATTAGTTGTATGAGAAGAAAATTCAAATTTTCATGTAAATTCAAGTTTCAAGTTTATTAAAATTTTTGATTAATCGCTTAATCTTGCTTCAAAGCGATGTACATACATAAAAGAAAATATTTAAATTACAACTTTAAGATAAAATTGCATTTTTAAAATTAATAATAAAACATTAATTAATATATAACCATTAAATTAAAAAAAAAAACTGTATACAAATTAACAAACATGAATGAAGGGAAGAAGGGGAAGTGAAATACAATTTATAATAGAAAAGAAGGTAGGGAAAAACATAAGGATGGGAGTTCAAAGAATTGTCGAAAGCAGCATTATTGAATTCAAGGGAAGAACTTGTTAATCAAAAGCATCTTTAAAAATGTATTTTTCATTCCCTACAAGAGGTGTAGTAAAATATACATTCAAAAAGCTGAAACATGATAATTATATGTGTTATATATGTTTAAAAAATGTTGAATTTGAGAGAAACCTTTATATTTCATTCTATACCAGTCTTATTGCATAAATCTTGAACTGAATCATTTAATATGCCAGGTACAATGTGTTAAAATATTGAACTAAGAACAGCAAAACTTTTTCTGTTGCCTGTTTATCCAAAAGGTCACATTAGATGAGCAAAGAAACTAAAGTTGTAGATGCTGAGAGCAGATACATGTCACAACCCAACTTTTAATTCTCAGTTGAGAACATGAAATACATTTCCAAGTAGTTTGCATAGCCCTAGCACACTGCATTATTGGCTCTGGCGTGCCATGCCTACCTGGAATGTTACAGCCAGAGAGTGGCATTCGCTTTCCTTGCATCTTGCTTTTCAAATAGTTTCTTAAAAGGCTGACAATGTCAGTGGAGGACAAGGCCGCAACACAGAAGCTTGGTTGATAACTGCACGAGATAGATGGTGGTTTGCCCTGAGTAAAATGCACTTTCATCTTTTTTATGTTCGTCTGCTACTTTTCTGGACATTGTGGGCCAGATTCTGAAAATGGCGCCTACAAAAACATGGTCAACACCAAAAAGTCCAACAGGACAGAGAGCCCATGGGTATAAAACAGCACAAAAGGAAGTGGGAACGGACAATGAACGCTCCACTGAAGATCACTGATGTAAGACCAACTTGTTTATTTCAGAAAAGGACACAAACAGCGGAGTGTTCATTGTCCATTCCCACTTCCTTTGTGCTGCCTACATAAACATGTCAGTCGCATGTAGGCGCTGTTACCAGAATCGTGGCTTATGTCTAACAAAGGCGCTGTAAAGTACACCAGGGTTTTGCGGGCCTACATTACTGGCACCTATGTTTGATGAGAATTGCGTTTACAGAGGCACCTAAGGTCATTTGTGGTGTAAACCAAGCCTACGTTTACCTCAAATGCTGTTAGGCACCTTTGTAGATGCGATTACTGCATCGTTTTTTGTAGGTACCTGCAGGCGCCTACTATTTTTTAAATGACTTTTTAATTGTTTTTAAATGATGCGATCAATTATGGCGCCAATTAATACAAGTTTAAACAATTAAATGAGATGGTGGTAGGGCGCCTCCTGCCATCTCACTTACTTCGCCGTTACTAGAATCAGGCCCAGTGTTTATTTGAAGGCCTGATGTCACATTGGGTCAGTCACGTGACTTGCTTGAGCCTCATCTATTGGCTACAAGACTTCCCTGGTTTGGGAATTAACATCCTCTTGAACTTGGAAACAAATATATTTTTTTAACTGGCTGCAGACAAAGGATAAACAAAGTTTTGATCTCAACAATTAATTACACTGATAGATAACAATATCCGATGTCCATAAAACACTATAACCCTTTTTGTTTTTTTGCCAAAAGTGGACTTAGTGGGTTTTGGATATAAGCCCTTTCATTGTACTTCACAAGTCACATTCAGTATACAAATTCTGTAGTTATGTCAGTAACAGTAACACAATTCCCAAATGGGTTCGTTTGGAAATATTAGAGTAATGAACATCAGTCCTAAGCCAGGACATGCAGGGTGTCATCTCTGTCACGCTAATTTGCTACTAATACTCACCGTGGCACCTGCATTGTGCCAAAGAGCTTCCCTTTGCAGTTCACAAGTTGTAGCTTTTGATTTAATCTAATCTAACCTTGTACATTCATGTTCTGCCAACTCCCTAATAAAAGTCCAAGGTGGATTACAATCAAGAACAAAAAATTCAGCACAACAAATTAAAAGAAAATAACTTACAGAATCAAGTTACAAATTCAAAGCTTATTGAAGTGTGCTTGAAAATTCCTTTTTAATTAAGCCTGTGGCACCCAAAACAATGGGAAATATTTCTGTATCGTTTAGCCCCATTTTCATGGTCTGGGACTGCATTTCTTGGTAGGTGAGAATTTTCTCAGCACAATTCATAATCACTTGGGAGTGACACTTCTACGATCAATGCTGTCCTGGAGCTTTTTTCTCTTTTACTATTATGCCTGGTTTCCTTGGAATGAGGATGTCCCATTTCTCTTAGGGTTGTGAACCCAGTCCTTCTCTAGTATAGCAATGTTGAAATCTGCCACCTTATTGTGCCTTTCTGAACAGAAATGGTTGCTTTCAAAATTTCACGGCCAGTTATGAGATAAGAATCATTATCATATCTTTCTTACAAAATCTACAGATGTCAAGTTCTGGTCCTTGGGTTTCACTTCACCTCTCCTTACTCCCTGTCTTCCTGATTAAACAGCAGATTATAGAGACTGGGGTAAAGGCAGAGTTGATTTCTGTGCTCAAACACTAGTGACATTTTTCAGTGGGGTCAATTGTGCATCTCTCTCCCTCTCAATATCTGTGTCTCTTTTCCTCCTCCATCTTTGTGCATGTCTATCTGTCTCTTCCTCCATCTCTGCATATGTGTCTGGCTGGGTCTATATCCAGCTGAGTATCTCGTCCTCTCCATCTATGTCTGCTCTGCCTCCGTATGTCTTTCCTCTCTCTGTGCCTGTTTCCTCTATCTGTGTATGTGTGTATTTGTATACACTTTCTTATGGGAGCGGTGTGATATAAATACTTTCTGTTTTTGAGCCAGTAAAATCCACTGGTACAAAAGTATCTTCTGTCTGCAGATTTTGCACCTGCTTTGTGAGCCCCAAAATGACGAGGACACCAAAACAGCCACAGCCCTGGGTACTGCTGTGTTCAGTAGCTGTTCAGGCACTTGGAGACATGCAGTCAATCACCAGAGTTACGGAGGTTGTTCTGCTGAAGTGACATCATAATGAGAGTATGATGTCACAAGTTGCTGCCCAGAGAACCCTAGTGCGGCTTCAGCACAGATTTACTGAGCTGCAGAGAGTTAGTTCGGCTTTCAGCTTCATATTTCAAAACGAATTTCCAGTTCCAGGGTCTGATGGGAGACTGGAAAACTTATATCAACACATTCCTGAAGGAGAACAATGTGGAAGACATGGCTATTGTTGGACATGCTGATAACAGATCAGTGTGGGCTTCCAAGCCAGGGGGGCTGTTGGCTGCCATCTCCCCCCAGGAGGTGGGAGTGATCACAGGGCAGGATCGAAAGGGTTTTCTGCAAACAGGCATTACGGTGGCGGGTAAGAAGTGCAGTGTGATCCGTGACAATCTTCTAAAGGAGAATGACTCTGTAATGGACATCCGAACCAAGGCAGGTGATGGCAGATCCATCTGTGTTGGGATGACCCACAAGGCTCTGGTCTTCATGATGGGACAGAAGGGGGTCCATGGTGGAGCTCTGAACAAAAAGGTGCATGATATTGTGAAGGTCATGAAAGCCAGTGGAAGCTGAGGAGTGATGACCCATATGAAATCCAGGAGAAACCACACAGAAGCTCCATTCTTTTGGAGGAAGAATTAAAAAACAACTTCATTTCCCACTACTGCTCTTGTGTGTCTTCAGTGCTAATTAAGTTGGGCTGATGTTTGGGATAAGGATGGCTACTGAACACATGAATCTGTAGTAGTGGACGAGAGTTGACATTTTTAAGCAGGATCGTTAAGCAGCTTCTGGATATTCAAATGCCGGGAGCCACAGATGCCCCAACATTGAATAGCCAGAGTTAGATCAGCCTGTGGTCAGAACATAAGAAACGCCTTCACCGGATCAGACCTTAGGTCCATCTAGTCTGGCGTGTGCGGGTCGCCGGACTAGATGGACCTAAGGTCTGATCCGATGAAGGCGTTTCTTATGTTCTTATGTTCTGACCACAGGCTGACCTAACTCTGGCTATTCAATGTTGGGGCCTCTGTGGCTCCCGGCATTTGAATATCCAGGTATGTCCGTCCACTGACTTGAATGTTCTCCAGGCACCAACTGTTTTGCTGTCTGAACTTCATGCATTTATGAAGCCGGGAGCCCTGTAATGACAGGGTCATAAATCTAACCACTAGGTGTCACCGCTACACCATAATAACCATGGCTCTGTCCTCTCAGGAGCTGCAAGTGTTGCCTCCATAACATCCTCATCCCCAGTCTGCATTGTGAATTGAAAACCTAGCCTAGGGGAGTAGAGTTGAACCCAGGTCCGGAAGTATTACTAGACCAGTCTCAGAACTCTTTAGGTTTTAAACAGAGATGGAAAAGGGACAGGAGTGGGGTGGTGAGAATATGATGACTGACAAAATGCAGGGAAGAGCTACAGGCTGGAGAAGGTGAGACTTACAGCTCTGTAAAGGAATGCTAGGGCAAATTCTAGAAGAAGCGTCCAGATGTTAGGCACTGTTCAAAATTGGTGCTGTTTAATGAATCATGCTGAGCGGCACCTACATGAGTGCTTAAGCACACTTAAGAGCAGCAATTCTCAACAAGCCACGCCCACGCCTCTCATGCATAGGGCCTATGTTTTTTAAGGCCGCCTACATTTTTAGAGGTGCCTTGTTGCAGAATTGCTCGCTCTTGATAGGCGCCTACGTTTCAATTGCTGATTAAAAAGTTTAATTGAGCTCATTATTCAATTTAGATAGGCGCCTATCTAGTTTGGCGCCTCCAGAATAGGTGCCTAACATTAGGCGCTGGTTACAGAATTTGGACCGATATGGTAAAAACTGTGTGATGGAAGGAACTGGAGGAAAAGTGATGTGAAATGTGAGGGTGAGGTAAGGGGTGAGACAATGACGACTATTTATCACTTATCTAGTGATGAAAGGCGTACGCAGCGCTGTACATTTTGAAATTTATAGATAGTCCCTGTGCAGAAGAGCTTACAATCTAACTTGGACAGACAGACATGACATATAGGGTTGAACTTCTCCAAGACAGAGTGGTAGATCAGATGCCAATAAACAAAAACATATGAGAGGTGGAAGAGCAGGTTAGCACTGGGAAGGACCAGGCAGGTGGCAATAAAGACAGGTTTGAGATCAGAAAGGAACAGAGTTCCAACAGCACTGTTACATCTGTAATAAATAGTAATGTGCAAAAAAGAGCATAACCTGCAGAAAGACTGAAAGAGAGTTTAAAACCATATGTCCCGTGGATTGGATCTTTAGAGTACAGGAAGCAACTCAGTCTACTTTAAAGCAAGTCTCATTAGACTTGCACAAGAGTTCCTTCCTATACCGCAGAGCTGTAAGAAGTAAGATTGTGAGAGTTACAGAGCTGGAAGTAACAGCTCAGAAGAGGCGGGAGACTGGCAGAAGTGACAACCTTGGCAACTTGGGGTGGGATGACATGAGCAGTTCAGGGGATAGAATCAATTCAGTTTGCACCAGAAATACCATACTTTACAGCCAGCCATGCAAAAAGCATCTAAAAATCTTTTTCTATTTTCATCCTTTTGGAGTTCGTAAATCTGGTCAATACTGCCTTCTAGAATTTGCCAGTGGGAAAAAAAGTCTAGTTACTGATTCATAGAAAATGGAACCTGACCATGAAGTATTTTATGAATCAATGTGCTAAGTTTAAAAATAATACACTCCATGTAGAAATCTGGCTCGCATCCTTTTCTGAATTTTCTCAGATCATTCAGTGTAAATAACATATTACATTTATTGATTTAAAAATGAAAGCCTGCACTATCAATGAAAATTGATCACATTTTTGCCACAATTGTTCATAGTAGAATCTAGTACTACCCCTGAGAAGCTTCTAGTGGGAAATGTACTCTGTCAGTAGTCAGAGCTACATGAGGGTCTCAGTCTGTGAGAGCCAGGAGCTCTTTGCACTGACGTTTCACCAACTGGGAGATAATCATATCTGCAGCACTTACCACAAAAGACAAGGTCCATTGTGTGCTATTATTTGGAGTCAGCATTTGGGGTTTTTTGGCTGCTGCCTGCATCATGCCCAGATATTTAATGCAAGGCCATGTCTGGACACTGGCATTGAATAATCAGGTTTATGCCGCTGGCTATCGCTTTAGCTACATGGGAAAAAAGCCTGCCTCCCATCCCCAGAGCTCCCCCTGTGTCCACACTGGGAAGGGGCTGTCTCTCTCCTCACCTCCTGAGCTTCCAATCCAAAACTGGAAGGAGATGGTCTCTCTTGTTCTTACCTTCATAGTGGGTGACCTACCTGTTCTACATTGAAAGAAACTCCATTTTCCAGAGCTCTCTGTGGTTGAGCTCCCCACATCCCTTTTTTCTATTTTCATAATTAGTTCTCAAAAAAGGAGTCTGCAACTAAATTATTTACAATACAAACACTGTGTGACAGAGGATTTCCTGATGGTGAAATGGGAGACAAAGAGCCATGTGTGTCTGATGCCTTATGCATGGTTTTAAGCATTCAGGTCTGAGTGTACATGAGTGTGCAAATGTTGAGTTCTCCATGTCTGTGTGTGTGTTCACGTGCATGCATGTGTGTTTTCTGTGGGTGATTGTGCAACCTGCTAATTGCTTCTGAAGTTCTGTAAAGCAGGTCAAAGCCACAACCGAGCAGCTGTAGCCACCCTCATGCAGATTCCTTCATTTTAAGATTCTGACAGCTGTTTAGGTCAGAAAATGTTGTGAAATTGTGGCATTAGCATTTCAGAGAGAATCCCAGCTTATTTTGGCAGAAAGTTAACAAGCAAATTGTCAATGGAGTAATTGATCTGAAATTGGAAAGATCTGGGCAACTGAATGCTAGCCAGTGAATTTTCCAAAGATCAGATGTAAGAAGAGAACCAAATTCAGAGCATAGGACCAGGGCAGGATTAATTTGTCGAGGGCCCCTAGGCACACAAGTACACTGGGCCCCACCCCACCCCAACATGCGCCCAGGCAGAAACAGGAAGCTGCGTCAGAGGGAAGCTTTGGACAAGCAGCACCGCTTGCACAATTACAGTTCCCGTTGCCTTTCTTACTTTCCTTCGATTGGAGAGGACGCGTTGCCGATCGGGGTGGGGCCTGCATTGCCGATCAGGGGGGCACATGTTGCCGATCGATGCTGGAGGGGCCCATCGCCATTTGGAAAAAACAGTGTTGATGCCCTCCATCGGGCCCCCCTGACCATTTCGGGCCTAGTCATGTGCCTACTTGGCCTATTGGTTAATCCTGCCCTGCATAAGACAGGACTTCACAGGCAGAGAGATCTACGAGAACACTGTGGGATGCAGCAAGGTCTCATTTCCTCCATGGGATGCACATGCCTGCTCTACCTGTGGCATAGAGCAACTCTTGTACACCCCTCTCTATCCTTACAAAACTTGTTGCATCTCTATCATCAGATCCAGTAAAGCTAGTCTGCAGTGTCTGTAGCTGGTGCAGAATATGGCTGCTAGGCTCATTAGTGGAACCAAAAGAGTAGAACATATTACGCCAGCTCTGTACCAGCTGCATTGGTTACAGAGCATATACATATGGATTTAGTCAAGGCCAGTCTACTATATTTCTTCAAAGAGGTCAATAAACATGTGGATAAAGGTGAGCTGGTTGATATTATGTATTTAGATTTTCAAAAGGCATTTGATAAAGTACCTTATGAAAACTTCTGAGGAAATTAGAAAGTCATGGGATAGGAGGATGGATTAAGAACTGGCTAAAAGAGAGAAAACAGAGAATAGGTTGAAATAGTCAATATTCTTAATGGAGAAGGGTAAATAGTGGGGTTCCCCAGAGGTTTGCACTGGGACCGCTGTTTTTTTAAACATATTTATCAATGATCTAGAGATAAGAACATAAGAATTGCCACTGCTGGGTCAGACCAATGGTCCGTCGTGCCTAGCAGTCCGCTCACGCGGCGGCTCCCAGGTCAAAGACCAGTGCTCTAAATGAGTCCAGCCTCACCTGCGTATGTTCCAGTTACCCTTTAGTTGGGTAAACTCTTACAGAATCCTGCAAGGCTCTCCTCTTTCACCTACATTGTTCAACATATACCTTGCCCATTGGGGAACTTACTACAAAGCTTAAAAGTTAAATTTTATATCTGTGCGGACGATATCACCATTGTTATTCCCCTTACTTCTCTGACCCCCAAGACTAAGATTCATCTAACATCCATTCTAAAGCAAATAGAACTATGGATGACCAAATTCAAATTGAAGCTCAACACTGACAAAACCAAATTTTTCCTTGCAAGCCCCAACGACAAAATCAAAGACACATCGATCTCCTTGAATGGTCAGGACTTCCCTATTGACCACTCCATTAAAATCCTGGGAGTCACCCTGGACTGCCACCTCACTCTAAATGCTCACACAGATTTATTGGTTAAAAAATGCTTTTCGGTACTATGGAAACTCAGAACCATCAGAAAATACTTTGATGCTACAACCTTCCGCTTACTGGTTCAATATTCCATCCTAAGCTTGCTCGATTATTGCAACATCCTTTACTTGGGATCATTCAAAAAAACCATTATAAGACTCATAGTCATTCAAAATTCGGCAGTTCGACTGATTTTTGGGATGAAGAAATGGGAACACATAAGCCTCTACTATCAAAAACTCCATTGGTTGCCCCTGGAGGAGCGAATCCTGTTTAAGTTCTCTTGTCTATGTTATAAATCAATATTTGATCCGGCCCCCGCTTACCTAGTTTCCCATTTTAATCTGGCAAGTTCTTTTAGGCCCACCCGAAGAATACATCTGTTCACCTACCCATCAATGAAAGCCTGCCACTAGAAAAGATTCTGGGACAGAACTCTTGCCTTCCAGGCAGGCAAATGGAACGATTGGCTTAGTAACTTTATCACGCTCTCCTCATCCTATTTCAATTTTAGAAAATGAGTAAAAATGAGTTTGTTCAATCGATTTGTAAACTAAGAATCTATACAGCTCTGCTAAGATCTATATAGCTTTCCAATTCTTTCATTAAGAACATAAGAACATAAGAAGTTGCCTCCACCGGGATCAGACCAGAGGTCCATCGCACCCAGCGGTCCGCACCCGCGGCGGCCCATCAGGTCCATGACCTGTCAAGTGTTCCCTGCCCTAAAAAAAAACCTATCCTTACTTCTATCTGTATCCCTCAATCCCCTTTTCCTTCAAGAATTTATCCAAACCTTCTTTGAATCCCTGTAGTGTCTTCTGCCCCACCACTACCTCCGGGAGTGCGTTCCATGTGTCCACCACTCTCTGGGTGAAGAAGAACTTCCTGGCATTGGTTCTAAACCTATCCCCTTTCAGTTTCTCCGAGTGCCCCCTTGTACTTGTTGTTCCCCACAGTCTGAAGAATCTGTCCCTGTCTACCTTATCTATGCCTTTCAGGATCTTGAAAGTTTGTATCATGTCTCCTCTAAGTCTCCTCTTTTCCAGGGAGAACAGCCCCAGCTGTTCTAGCCTGTCGGCATATGAAAGGTTTTCCATACCTCTTACCATTTTCGTCGCTCTTCTCTGGACCCCCTCAAGCAATGCCATGTCCTTCTTGAGGTACGGCGACCAATACTGGACACAGTACTCCAAATGCGGGCGCACCATTGCACGGTACAGTGGCATGATGACTTCCTTTGTCCTGGTCGTGATACCCTTCTTGATGATACCCAGCATTCTGTTTGCTTTCTTTGAGGCTGTCGCGCATTGTGCTGATGCTTTCATTGTTGTATCCACCAGCACACCCAGGTCTCTTTCAAGGGTACTCACATCTAGCAATGTTCCCCCCATTGTATAGCTGAACATCGGGTTCTTTTTCCCAACATGCATGACCTTGCATTTCTCTATATTAAAACGCATCTGCCACTTTTTGGCCCACTCTTCCAGCTTCGTTAGGTCCCTTTGCAGGTTTTCACAGTCTTCCGTGGTTCTAACCCTGCTGCAGAGTTTGGGTCATCTGCAAATTTGATAACCTCACATTTCGTCCCTGTCTCCAGATCGTCTATAAATATATTGAACAGGAGCGGTCCCAACACCGACCCCTGCGGAACTCCGCTCGTGACCCGTTGCCAGTCTGAGTATTGGCCCTTCACTCCAACCCTCTGTTTTCTGCCCGCCAACCAGTGTTTAATCCATCGGTATACATCCCCCTCCACTCCGTGGTTCCACAGCTTCCTAAGCAGTCGTTCGTGGGGTACCTTGTCGAAAGCTTTTTGGAAGTCGAGGTAAATTATGTCTATGGGTTCCCCTTTGTCTATCTGGCTGTTTATTCCCTCAAAGAAATGTAGTAAGTTTGTGAGGCAAGACCTTCCCTTGCAGAAGCCATGTTGGCTCTCCCTCAGCTGCCCATTTTTTTCCATGTGCTCGCAGATGCTGTCCTTAATAAGTGCTTCCATCATCTTACCCGGAACCGAAGTCAAGCTCACCGGCCTGTAGTTTCCCGGGTCTCCTCTTGATCCTTTCTTAAAGATAGGCGTGACATTTGCTATTTTCCAGTCCTCCGGGATCTCCCCAGTTTTCAATGATAGATTACATATTTGCTGGAGTGTTTCCGCTATTTCCTTTCTCAGTTCTTTTAGTACCCTTGGGTGGATTCCATCCGGGCCCGGTGATTTGTCGCTTTTTAATCTATCTATCTGTCGTAGGACGTCCTCATGGCTTACTTCTATTTGCTCCAGCTTTTCATCTAGATCCCCACTTATAATCTCCTCAGGTTCTGGTACATTGGATGTGTCCTCGCTCGTGAAGACCGACGAGAAAAACTTGTTTAACCTGTCTGCTACCTCTTTTTCCTCTCTTACCACCATTATGTAAGATTGTACTGTTAACTTTGATTGTAACCTCTTCACTGATTGTCCAGCACTTCATGCTGTAAACCGCCTCGAACTTCCATGGCTTTGGCGGTATATAAGAATAAAATTATTATTATTATTTAGCAGGAACTTGTCCAACTTTGTCTTGAATCCCTAGAGGGTGTTTTCCCTTATAACAGACTCTGGAAGAGCGTTCCAGTTCTCTACCACTCTCTGTGTGAAGAAGAACTTCCTTATGTTTGTGTGGAATCTATCTCCTTTCAACTTTAGAGAGTGCCCTCTCGTTCTCCCTACCTTGGAGAGGGTGAACAATCTGCCTTTATCTGCTAAGTCTATTCCCTTCAGTATTTTGGGAATAGCTAATGAGATAATTAAATTTACTGATGATACAAAGTTGTTCAAAGCTGTTAAATTGTAAGAGGATTGTGAGAAATTGCAAAAGGACCTTGTGAAACTGGAAGATTGGGTGTCAAAATGGCAGAAGACATTTAATGTGAGCAAATGCAAAGTGATGCATGTGGAAAAGAGGAACCCGAACTATAGCTATGTGATGCAGGGTTCCACATTAGGAGTCACTGCCCAGGAAAAGGATCTAGTGTCTTTGTTGAGGATACTTTGATACCCTCAGCTCAATGTGTGGCGGCTGCTAAGAAAGCAAATAGAATGTTAGGAATTATCAGGAAAGGAATGGAAAACAAAAGATGAAAATGTTATAATGCTCTATGATATGGCCGCACTTGAATACTGTGTGCAATTCTGGTTGCAGTATCTCAAAAAACACAGCGGAATTAGAAAAGATACAGAGGAGGATGACGAAAATGATAAAAGGGATGGGACGACTTCCCTATGAGGAAAGGCTAAAGTGGCTAGGGCTCTTCAGCCTGGAGACAAGATGGCTCGGGGAGATGTGATAGAGGTCTATGAAAATACTGAGTGAACTGGAATGGGTAGATGTGAATCACTTGTGTACACTTTCCAAAAGTATTAGAACTAGGGGTCATGTGATGAACCTCCTATCTGTTCCCTCCTTGAAAATCATAGACATCAGAAGGCACGAAATGTTTTCGGTGGTAGCCCCACAACTGTAGAACGCACTACCACATTACATTAGAGATGAAAAAAACATTTCTTTATTTAAAAAACTGTTAAAAACATATCTTTTTAAAGATGCGTTTGGCATCTAACACTGAGATTTAACCCAGGAATCTTCTAAATTTTCTTTCTTTCTTTTTTCTTGTTCCCGTCCCTTTGTTTTTTTCCTTTTTTGTTTTTCTCTTTCAATTTAATAAATTGTAACTTCTCCCCGCTCTCCTTATATTTCATGTTAGTCTTGTTGAGTCAAAAAATATATGTTCTACCCTGTTAGTCTTCTATTCTTGATTTTATAAAACTGTACATCGCTTAGTAAATTTTAAATAAGCGATTTATTAAACAAAATTAAAAAAAAAACTTGAAAAAACTACTAAGTAAGTAGTATATTTAAAACAAACATAAGGTGGATAAAATATTTCTTCACTCGGTGTGCAATTAAACCGTGAAATTCATTGCTGAAAAATGTGGTGAAAGCAGTTAGCTTAGCAGGATTTTAAAAAAGTTTGTATAATTTCCTACAACAAAGTCCATAAGCTATTATTAAGATGGATATGAGGGAAATCCATTACTTATTCCTAGGATAAGCAGTACAAAATCTGTTTAATTCCTTGGGATCTTGCCAGGTACTCAAGACCTGGGTTGGCCACTGTTGGAAACAGGATATTGGACTTGATGGGCTTTCCATCTGTCCCAGTAAAGCAACTCTTATGTTCTTATATTGATGTTAGCAATTTCTAGTTGAATTGATTTTAAACTCTTATGTTTGGTCATAATAACCTGAAGCCCATTTAGCTATAGGGGACAGAGCCTTGAAACAGCAGTGGGTGAAACATGAATTCATGTCAGCTATCACTCCCCTCCAGCATGCTTTGACATTTTGATGCTGACATAAGTTATTTGCACATAGGAATCACCGATTACACTCATTATATATTTTGGAGTCAGCTGTTTGTTAAAATATGATGATTATATGGTGAGTGAGGGTGGACTGCTGTCGCTCTTCCAGAAGTGGCTCGTGGCAAGCTAGCCCATTCACAGTGTGGTGTTTTCTCAGCGTGGAGAGTCCATTGCAAAGAAGCCAGCTATTCAAGCTAAGTGGAAGGGTTGATTACATACTGTAAATGCTCTTCAATCTTTTTTTCACTATGTCCTTGTGTTGCTGTGTTTACATAGTAACATAGTAGATGACGGCAGACAAAGACCCGAATGGTCCATCCAGTCTGCCCAACCTGATTCAATTTAAATTTTTTTTTCTTCTTAGCTATTTCTGGGCAAGAATCCAAAGCTTTACCCGGTACTGTGCTTGCCTGAAAAAGTTGAGTACATTTTTGCTCTGCCATCGGGTGGGTAAGCGCAGGTTTTTCTCATTCAGAGTTTGCCAATGAGTTTTTGACTGCACCCTCCCTGATGGTAGGTTGAGGAATCAATAAGCTTTTGAAATACTTCGAGGACTTGTGTGCCTCTTGGCTGTCTAAAGCTCATTTATTTGATTTCATGGTATGCCCATTTTCTGGTTTAACACAGTTAACCAATAATCTGTCAGTGAGTAAACAGTATACTATACAATAATTTATGTAGTAGTTACACCCTGATTTATATAAACAATTATATGGTGAAATCATTCTGGAGACCACACCTTCAAAAAGATATAAACAAGATGGAGTCGGTCCAGAGGAAGGCTACTACAGTGGTCAGTGGTCTATGACGTCATAAGGCATACTGTACAGGGTCAGACTCAAAGATCTCAATATGTATACTTTGGAGGAAAGACGGGAGAGGGGAGATATGATAAAGATGTGTATGCTTTCTTGTAACCAGTTCTGTGCTCTAAAACTAACTAACAAAATACTGTAAAAACAATGTATAAATACACATGAGGCAGGTTCTGTTTGAGTTGAGAGGAAACTCTGGAATGAGGGAACATAGGATGAAGGATAGATTCAGAAGTAACCTCAGAAAATACTTTTTCACGGAAAGTTGGTGAACGCTTGGAATAGTCTCCCGGTGGAGGTGTTGGAGATGAAATATGTTGGATCTGTAAGGGGAGGAGGGGATAGAGGATGGTATGGTTGGCCAAACTGGATAGGTTATATGGTCTTTATCTGCAAGAAATGTCTAGGAAGCTCACCTCTGATCTTCCTCTGTATATATTTTTCTATATGGGATATTGTTTGTGATGTGGATGACAGTTTCTGAATATCCTGCCCTATCCCTCACAGCAAGATCTGTACTCTCCTGCCTTCACAAGGAACAGGGTAAAGGCTAGTTACACTTCCTTTCCAAATTAGAATCTTGGATACTTTCCCAGTTAAATATCCCACATGTTCTATTTGTTTTCCAAGTAAATAAGTCATCAGAAAAAGTAGAAATCTTTAATGAATATACCCCTCCTTTACAAAGATGCAGCAGTAAGAACCCTGACCCTCATAGGAATTCTATGAGCATAAGAGTCCTTACCGCCACGGCCGGCGCAAAAAAGGCTAGCACGGCTTTGTAAAGGAGGGAGATAATTATTAATGGTAATTAACAGAACCAAGTCGCAATGTTTAAATCTCTTTATAGTGCAGTGTTTGCGCAGAAGTTCAGGGTTCAAATCCCAGGCCTCCATTAGAGAGTGAAAACATTTTTTAAAAATTTCTAAAACCATTTTATTTAGGTTTTCATTTTGTTGTTTAAGTATGTTTTGTTTTTTTTTCTTTCACATAGACACCAGTTTTGAGCAAATAATAATAAGTATAATATTTTTAAACCATTTGAACCTACAGCTCAAAATGCTCACAAAGCCAACCAAGAATACTTCCACACAATCCTTGTCACAATTATAAAATCACATTTTAAAAATTAGTAGCATTAAAACTAAAGAATAAATCCAAATCTTCTGAAAGTATTTGGTGAATAACTAGATTTTCAATGATTTTCAGAATAGAAGAAAATCTTTTTCACTTAACTCTGTCGGCAAAGAACTCCACAAACTCTGAAATGCTGCACTAAAAGGGTTTCTCAAGTATTGACATCAATCGAGTGAAGGAGAATGCCGGAAGCTCAAATTGATGTAAAGGCTCTGAAACCTAGAGTTGTTTAGCTGAGTAGAACTCTCTTAGCTTGGCTCTTGCTTCAGATGTTCTTCAGAGAAAAGAGAAACCTAGCATTGTATCTGAGCTTTACAGAATCCCCTGTCATGGATGGCAGAGAATCCTGTTAAAGGCCTTTCGGAAGTCCCTGTTGAAGACAGAGTAGAAAATGGGGTTCAGGCAGCTATTACAGTAACCCACCCAGAAAAAAAAGTTGAAGAGTGGCTTGGAGACGTTGCAGCTTTGCCCGCAGACTGAATCCAGGCTATATGTGAAAAAGAAGGGGAACCAGCAGATGACAAAGCCCCCAATCACCACAGCCAGGACAAAGGTGAATCTCTTCTCCCTGAGCTGTGCTAGCCGTACCTTAGAAATAAATATGGACTGCTCTCTCCTTTGCTGTCCAGCACTCCTGCTGAACTCCCAGAACAGCCTCTTTTTTTGTGCCCTAGACACTGGCGGTGGTGGCCGTAGCTGGTGATTTGAACAGGTACTGGCACCATGATCTCGGCTAGCATCTCCCAGGTCTTCTTGGAGCTGGTTACTCTCGGAAATGTGGATATTTGTTATCTCAGCCTTGTGCCTGCTATTGGCACAGCAGGGCTCAGTTAGGTAGGACGGCCCAGCTGCTGAGCGGTTTTTAGCAGCAAAGACTGTAGATGTCCTTTGTTTAGCAACTTGGTAGATCCTGCAGTAGACCAAAATCATGATCAAGCATGGAGCGAAGAAGGAGATGGTACAAGAGGCAAGCACGTACCACATGTCATCGTTCAGCAGACACTCCCAGTCCCGGTGCTTGGACGTCACCAGTGGTGGAAATGAGATAGCAGCTGATAAGATCCAGATCATTGCAATTACACTTTTGATCCTTTTGCGAGACCTCTTTAGACCGTAAGTGATTGCCTTGGTCACTGACCAGTACCTGTCTAAGCTGATAGCACAGAGATGGACAATGGAAGAGGTACAGAAGAGAATATCCAATGTGAGGTACAGGCTGCACCAAATACTGCCAAAATGCCAGTACCCCATAACTTCATTTGCAAGTGAGAAAGGAATAATCAAGATACTCACTAAGATGTCAGCTGAGGCCAGAGATACCAGGAAGAGATTCTGTGGTGCTCGAAGGGCTGGACTTGAACAAACTGCCACCACTACTAAAGCATTACCAAAGAGTGAAGATAGGATGATGGTTAGCACTGCCAGGATGATTAGAGCTGTCCCAGCAGGGGTATATGGAAGGCTCCAGGCTTCCTTACCAGTGAAATTGGAGGTATTCAGCATGAGGTCAGCCATCCCAGTTACAATTTCCTTCCAGTTCAGGTCTTGAATTTAGCCAGTTCAGCATGAGGTAATGTGAGGAATACTTGCAGAATCCTTCCTAGATGCAAAGTTACCTGGGCAGACAAAGCGAGATTCCCCATTTTCAAGTTTAAGGAGGAATATGAGAACAGCAAGAAAGAATATTGCCAAGTTAATTAGATGAATCATTGTATAGGAGATGTGATCGTTAAAACCCACATAATCCCAGAAATACCTCAGTCATTTTTGAGAGGACCCTGAGCTGCGACAGGTGGGACTCGCCTTGGCATGGAGCATCGCAGTGCTTCCAGTAGGACTCTGGTTCTTTGACAGATGATTCATTCCTTACTGAGGGGCCCCTGGGCTGTGACAGGTGGGACTTGCTTCATTGTAAGACCCAAAATAATAGCAGATGGGATTCTTCTTGCAGAGAGGCCTGGGGCAGCTCCAGAGTTCTCTTAAAGTCTTCTCGGGAAGGACGAGTGATCACAGAGCAATCTCCTGGAGTTTTAGTGGTATCGTATTGTCAAAAGAATTCCTCTTCTGTTGCTCTTCTCTGCCTCTGGGCTTGATCTTCTGTGTTTGCTGGTGCAGGATACGACAAGCGGCAGCCAGTGATCCCTCAGTACAGCCCAAAAGCTCTTCCCACTCCAGGGGAGGGGGGGACCTGACAAAGAGAAACCCAAACACCTCAAGGCCAAATAATAGATGCTTTTATTATATTCTTAAAGGGACACCTCACTTCTGCAGTCAGACTCCATGCATGCGGTAACCTGGGATAATAACCAAATCTGAAATATAAAGAACTGCATCCCCCAATCTCATATACACAAATATCTGAATTATGCTCTATGATTTCATTTGAAGCAGAGAAATAATAATATGAATCATAGTTTATTAAAAATTTCATAAAACACTTAACATAACATTTCAAAGCGTTGTAAAGTTAAAATAAAAAATAAACAGAAGACAAAAATAGTACGAAAACAGACTTACTTGGGGAGGAGGGCAGAAGAAAAAGGAGAGCAGGGGGAAAAATTACAATTCTTAAAAAATAAAATGAACAAAGGGAATGGTTGGGAAATGTTTGAAAAATCGATAAAAGATAAAGATAAGTGAAAAGAGCTAGGAATGCATCAATCATAAAAAGAAAGCATTTCAAGCTGTTCTTGAATTTTGCCAAATTTTGTTCTGCTCTTAAATGTAATGGAAGTGAGTTCCAAATAGAGGGTGCTGTTACTGAAAAGATGGATGCATGAAGAGTGCCAATTATTTTAAGGGTATATTGGGATGAGGACCTTAAGGTTCTGGGGGGATCATATGGGAGAAGAATTCTGTCGATGAATGCTAGTCTGTTGGGTCTTAAAAGTAAGAAGGGCGATTTTATCAATGATCCGATGATGAATGGGTAACCAGTGAGCGTTCTTCAGCAAAGAAAGAAGTAAGATCCAAATAAATGTAGAGTCCAGAAATAATATTTATCATCAAAACTCAAAAACAATAGACTCTAAGGTGACACCTTTTTATTGGAGTAACAATACATTTCTTGAGCTGTTTTCAAAAGCACCTTCTTCAGGTCACAGCATAACAAGCAGCTTCGAAACCCATTGGGCACAACTTGAGAAGCAAAGCTGATTAAGGACAGCATCGTGTGGACAATACTGCCCTCTACTCACAGAAAGTAGGTGTACCGTAAAAGGGAGCAATAGGACCAGCAGTATTGCACGTACTTCAAGTTTCCGTGGCTGCCAGGAGGGCAGAGAAGAAAGGAGGAGAGGTGAGAGATACAAGAAGGAAGGAAGGGGAAATGTGGAGTTGAAGATTGAGAAAAAGGGCAGGAAGAAGGCCAAATACGGTACTAAAAGTTCCTCTACTGGGAAAAGAGGAGAAAGAAAAGTAAGTGGACAGGTCGAGAAAGAAAGAGACTAGGATCCTCCAGTGACCCCTGCCAGAAATGGATGCTTGATGGACTTTGGTATGATCCAATAAGGTAGGTCTTATATTCTTATGACACTAGGGGAGAGATATAGGAGGGAGGGAAGATGAGGAAAGGGGGAAAGATGAGCGAAGTGTGGAAAGGGAGAGAGGGCAGAGGAAAATATGAGAGAAAGAAATGAAGATTGAGGGAAGTATTTGCATCAAGGAACAAAGGCGGTGTGAGAGAGCAGGAGGAGAAGCAGATGAAAATGGAGGGTTTTAGGGAATATAAGGAAAACCAAAATAAATGAACCCAGAAATGAGGTAAGGAAAAGATGACAGAGTGAAAATGTAGAGGAAATAGTGAGAGAATAAAATTGGTAACAGAAGATGGAAACTTAAAAATCAGAGGGGACAGAAAATGTGGAAAAATTTAAAAATAATTATTAAGGAAAGGCTAGAGAAATAAAAATAAATCTAAAGTAAAATAAACTGAAAAAGAATATGAAAAGGAACATAAAGGAAGAGGAGAACGAGAAAAGAAGATTACGAAATACAAAGGTTTGAAAATATTTTACTGAACAGTCTTGCTACAGCTACAGCTCAACTGATAGGTAGAGGATGGGCTGGTGGGGTTCGAAAGAGAGATGGAGAGGGTGGAGGGTAGGAAAGAGATGTTTTTGTCTATCTGCTGGAAGGGACAGATTTAGCAATCCAAAATCACAAATAATAGACTGAGCTTTATGTGGGTGCTTGATCCAACTCCTTAAATGTGTCCAGGGAAGGGTAATTTCCATTGGGTTTAGCACCCCCAATCACTTTGAACAATTGACTCCTTTGTATCGAGCCCTTTATAAAGAAATCAAATCTGAAAATCTTTCAAAAAAGGGAAAACACTCTCAAGAGGCATTACATCTACTGGAAAGGATTATGAGACAAACCTATAACAATACCAGAAATTAAAGATTGTCTCTGGATACTTAAACCCAGAATAGCTTGTGGTCTGATAGAATATAAAACAAAATGCAAAAATGTATCAATCAGGAAATAGAGACAAAACTAAATTTATTCTATGGTCACGTCCCAAAGATATGGTCAGAGGGACTAATTACTCCAATCTACAAACCCAAGGACCCAACCCAAAGAATTAGGGAGGGATCTATGTCAACAGTAGCATTAGCAAACTGTTCTTTAATGTACCCAAGAAATGAAGAGTCAAATTCATACTGGGCTCCTTCCAAACATCAAACCACTGATCACATGGTTACCTTACAGAAACTGATTAACAAACATGTTAAAAAAAACCAACCCCTTCAGGAAGAACATTTGCATGCTTCATTGACTTCTCAAAAGCTTTCTTGGCTTACTTTGTTCCCCAAATTCCAATTCCTCTCAAAAGAGAAAAGGAATTTGGTCTCTCAAAACAAGAGTGCATCCTCAGTAACAGAAATCACTCTTTGAAGTTATCTAGATAAAAGAGGATACTTTGATGTAAAACAAATCATACCATCCTCCTGATTTTTATTTTTTACAAATTTTCAAATATATTCAAGACAATTCTTGATAACAGAAATATTATGAAAAAACCCCCAAACAATCCACCTCATACATACCAGCAAATACTCATAACAAAGATCAATTAAATCACACAAAAAAGAGGAAATATTAAGGAAATTTTAAAAAAGGGGTGGAGAGGGCAAATAAAGAAATTACTTCCAGTAAGCAGGAAATTTAACTGGAGCAAAATGGTAAATAAAGGCAATTTCATATAGAGGTAGAAGACCTAAATTTTAAATGGGCATCATCTTGCCAAATTAGGAGATGGGATAGAAAATGTCACAACTTTAGGAGGTTTCCTTGCTTCCCCAAAATCCTTAAATTGTTCTGGATCTAGGAAAACATATGATTCCAACTCAAATTTGACAAAACATTTACATGGAAACTGAAGGAAAAAAGTCCCTCCTAAGGCCATATAGGGAAATACAATATAAACTGATACGCAGACAACAATATCACAAAATTAAAATAAAACAATCAACAAGAACCAAGAGGAAAGGGGGGAGAAATACATTTTCATAAAAGGAAAGAAAAACACTTAGGACTCCTTTTATGAAGGTGCACTAAGGGTTTTACTGCATGTACCGGATTAGCGTGCGCTAGCCAAAAATCTACCGCCTGCTCAAAAGAAGGCGGTAGGAGTTAGCGCATGCGGCATTTTAGCGCACACTATTCCACGCGTTAAGGCCCTAGCGTGCCTTTGTAAAAGGAGCCCTTAAGCTAAAAACAACATGGTTGGGTAAAAGAAAAGTGAAAGGAAGAAAAAAAGAACATAAGCAGTGCCTCTGCTGGGTCAGACCAGAGGTCCATCATGCCCAGCAGTCCGCTCACGCGGCGGCCAATCAGGTCCAGGACCTGTAGAGTAATCCTCTATCTATACCCTTCTATCCCCTTTTCCTTCAGGAAATCATCTACTCCCTTCTTGAACCCCAATACTGTACTCTGTCCTATCACACCCTCTGGAAGCGCATTCCAGGTGTCCACCACCCTTTGGATGAAGAAGAACTTCCTAGCATTAGTTCTAAATCTGTCCCCTCTTAATTTTTCCAAATGCCTTCTCGATCTTGTAGTTTTCAAAAGTTTGAAGAATCTGTCCCTCTCCACTTTCTCTATGCCCTTCTTGATCTTGTAAGTCTCTATCATGTCCCCTCTAAGTCTCCGCTTCTCTAGGGAAAAGAGACCCAGTTTCTCCAATCTCTCAGCGTATGAAGGAAAAGGGGATAGAAGGGTATAGATAGAGGATTACTATACAGATCCTGGACCTGATTGGCCGCCGCATGAGTGGACTGCTGGGCATGATGGACCTCTGGTCTGATCCAGCAGAGGCACTGCTTATGTTCAACAAAACTACTCAAAAAGCATTTTTCACCATGCGCAACCTACGAAAAATAAGAAAATTCTTCGAAAAAGATCACTACAGGATCATAGTCCAATCCCTTGTCCTAGGACTAGTGGACTATTGCAATATCCTCTACCTTCCATGCCCCACAAACTTGATAAACCAACTACATACCATTCAAAACACAGCCCTCAGGCTGATCTACTCACTTGGAAAATTTGACCATATCACTAATGCCTACCTAGACTCACACTGGCTACCGATACGAGCTCAAATTCAATTCAAATTTTACTGTCTATTATTCAAAGCAATAAATGGAACTGCACCCACCTACCTCAACAACCGTCTAAATCGCAACCGCACACCCAGACTAAGAAGAACCCAGATCCTATTCTCCTATCCACCACTCAAGGGAACTCAGCGCAAGAAGATGTACGACGGCCTCCTAGTGACGCAGGCAGCGAAGCTGAACCCCTCCATCTCCAACCTGTTGACAACTACTTTAAATCATTCCGAAAAGAAATCAAAACTCTGCTATTGAAAAAAACAATGCAGCCTTCTTATCCCCCCTCGCATCCTCCCCCCTCCATGCAAATTTCCAGTTGACCTCCTACCCCTTTACTAATATCTCCCCAATGAACCTATCAAGTAACCAACCCTGAACTACATCTTCCCTACTATTAATCCTCAATTCTCCTCCCTTCCTCAATTTCTTCCCTCTGCCTCTACTATTTAAAGTCCCCTAAATTGTAACTTCCTGGAAATGTCCAGCTATCTTCTACTGTAATCCGCTTAGAACTGCAAGGTACAGGCGGAATAGAAGTCACTAATGTAATGTAATGTAATAGAATTATGTTTCTGCAAATTGGCACTTAACAAAATAAGGTAACGCTCTTTTCAGGTACAGTGGCAAAATAACACTCAGAAGTTAGGAAGATGGTTGGTTGGGCTGAGAAGTTTTTAGCATCCCATCATACACCCTCCCCTCCATTTTATCTTAATGTCATAATATCTGTGTTTGAGATATTAAGGCATTAAGATAAGTTCATTAAAAAATTTTTGATTTGTTAATAAAAAGCATGCAAGTCATGGATTGAATGGGCTCCAAAAAGGATTTTGTGAGGACAGAACTGTCTGATACTACTATTTCTTATTTCTTTAGTGCTACCAGACACATGCAGTGGTGTACAATAAACACTCAAGGGATGGTCCCTGCTCAAAAGAGCTTACAATCTGGACAAAAGTGGTAAATCAATATATGCTGGTCATGTGGGGAAATGCAAAGGAAGAAGAGGTAGAGAGGGAATGACAAACAAATGTGATGCTCTACAAATTGGAAGGGTTAATGCAGTTTCGAAAAAGTGGCCTTTTAGGCTGGACTTGAAAACCACCAGAGACGGAGCCCATCGTACCGAGTCAGTCTGGTAGGCTGCCCCTCCTATTTTGGTTGCTTCTAGCTTTAAGCTTGCATGTCACACATACATGTCTAAAGTCACCTCTCCCCGCTGACACACATTATCAAGTGGACACTGTAGCTAGGAGGGGGCTCCTGAACAGAAGTTCTTTGTCTTGTCGGATCTGATCATTCTGGGAATGGCATTCTGCCATTTACCTCTGAATGAGTCTCTCAGTGCTTCGGAATGGAAGACTTACAGCTGTTTTTCTTGGCAAAATCTTATTGAGGAAGTTTTCGGTTCCTGGACATCTCTACCTTTCTTTGCCACAGTAGCCTGCCAGGTGGTTCTGAGAAACAAGGGCAGCATCTTTCAAAATAAGAGTCAGATGTATACAATGAGTTCAACAGAGCTCTGGCACAGCAGCATAGCAGACCTGGCAAGGGGCAGGGGAGCAGGGTTAGGGAACAGGCCAGATGTTCAGGAGTTGTCCTCTTAGATGTGCTACTTCAATGGTCCCCAAGGAAGATTTTTGCCCTAATGAGTGAGCTACTGGCAGAGAAAGGAGTGTGGGTGGGGTGTTTGAAACCAGAGTCATTGGTGCCCACAGAGGTTTGTACCCTGGTGTTATATTCCACACAGTAGGAGTTGACAAGTAGAACCTCTTACTTGCGTCAGAATCAGATGTGGCTCTGTTTGTGGCAGATATAAAGAATTGGCTAAACGGTCCTCATCCCGTGAAGGGAATATAAAGGCTAACAACTAATCACTTAAATAATGGACATCAGTATGAGCCTTTATGAATGAATGAGAGAATATAGGCTCAAGCAGTGCCTCATAGATGTCTAGCATCAGACTTAGTGAGGGTTGCCCTATACATCATATAGTCCATATAAGCATAAACACTCAAACAGTGCAAATAAAAGATAACAAATGCCTTATAGACTTTACCATCAAGGGAGAGGACACTAAGAAAAATCATAATATGAAAAATGTGAAAAAATATATGATAAGATAATAAGAAATGAAAAATCTAAACTATCATCAAAACTCCCAAAGACCACAAAGTATATATAAAGTTGTGAAAGTACACGAGCTTAGAAAAAGTTCTTGCTGATGTGGTCTAAAATTCAATGCTTATAAAAGTTAGTTAAATGTTTAAAAAAAAAAGTCATTGATCAAAATTTATAACAAACTGAAAACATAATTCGATCTATATAGAAAAATTCATGTAAAGAAAAAAATGTGTAGAAAAGTCTTAAATGCTAAAAAAGATAACAATTGATAAAAATGCAGTTCATAGATTTAAAGTTTGCAACTGCTTATATTGTAAGAAATTCATCCAAAATGATCTGATGCAAAAGAGGACTTAGCTGCGTCTTGTTGAAAAACATGTGCTGCCTTGAAAAATGAATGTCGCCACTCGACAGAGCTCCGTTTCGCCACCTTCGTCAGGAGCGGAGATACATATAAAGCAGACTTTCAAAGTTAAGGCAGCAGAAGTTACATTTATTCTGTCAGCGCCATATCCCAGAACAGAAGGAAATCCAACAAACGCTGCGGATATAAAGAGAGCCACTTTCCATATGACGTTTCAGTTTGACTTTGGACGGTTTCAGTAGAACATCCAAGTATCAGGTAGAGAAAATATCCATTTTTGAAACCACAAAACATCTACCGGAATTTTATTTTTTCAAAAATAATAATAATAATAATAACTTTATTTTTGTATACCGCCATACCCAGGGAGTTCTAGGCGGTTCACAGCAATTTATCAAAAGTTATAAACATATCAGAGTTACAAATAGTGCACAAACAATAATGAACAATTGACAAAGAATGATGTCGTTAAGGTTAGCCGGAGAAGGGAAGTATAGGTTATTGAGGGTAGTGGGAAGGAATAATACAATAAAGGAGAGGGAGGGGATTTCAGTGCATTGAAGAGGGGGTGGGAGTAGTGGGGGACGGGGTATCAGGGGTTGTGTACGTGGAATAGGTGAGTTTTGAGTAGCTTTCTGAAGTCGAGGTAGGTGGGGGCCTCGAACACCATTTGGGCTAGCCATGGGTTCAGTTTAGCCGCCTGAAAGGCAAAGGTTTTGTCGAAGAACCTTTTGAGGTGACATAGTTTTAGTGAGGGGAAGGCGAATAGATGAATTCTGCGGGAGTTCTTAGTGTTGTAATTCAGGTTGTAGTGTGGGTTGAGGTAGGTTGGAGATAAACCGAGTACTGTTTTGTAGCAGAAGCAAGCAAACTTGAATATGATTCTGGATACAAACGGTAGCCAATGAAGTTTGAGATAGAAAGGGGTGATGTGTTCCCATTTATTTAGGCCAAATATAAGGTGGACAGCGGTGTTTTGAATTAGTTTTAGTCTCCTGATGGTTTTTTTCGTGGAGCCCAAGTAAATAATATTGCAGTAATCCAGGATGCTGAGAATGGAGGATTGTACCAGCAGACGGAAAGAGAAGTCGTGAAAGTGTTTTTTTATGGTGCGGAGTTTCCAGAGTACTGAGATGCTTTTGCTTTACCATTTCTACATGTGTTTGCCCTTTTAAACCCTCCCCCAAAAAACATCCAAATGCAAAACACATCAAATAAACCATTGGGGTGTAGTAGGAGTCCCAGCAGAGCAGGCACTGTAGTGAGCTTCACATCAAGGGTCCCAGGTAGACATCTCACCATAACCCCCTTACAGTGGGGGGAACTCTCCAAAACTCACTCAAAGCCTACTGGACCCAACTGTACACCACAACAATAGTCCTTAAGCCTGCAGGTGTCACCTATATGACAGTACAGTAGGGTTTTGATGGGTTCACACGCTCCACCACAAGTATAGTAGTTAGAGTGGGATACAGGCCTGGGTCCCCTTCTCGGGAATTCACTGCACTGACCACTAGGCTACTCTGCTAGGACTGGCCATAACAGTTGCTCATAGATCTGCCAGTTCTATCCTGTTTGCTCTGAACTGGCAGATCTATGAACAATTGTGTTTGCATGTTTACATTTGTACTGTATCTTCTGACCACTATCTCCAGTTCAGAAAACTTTGAAAAGCATTTCTGTACCAAGAGAGGGAACCAACCCAGAAGTAACTGAAATGGTCATTGTAAAAGCCCATTTCTAAACTGTCTAATGCAATTCCTGGAACATAACGATGACCTAACTGTATTAATAACTGTCCTGATCTACCGGTACCAGCAACTCTATTGAATGTCCGTGTCAAACTGTCCAGTATAACTTCCTGGGTAACTGACTTAGCCTCTTGTAATGTAATCTGACCTTAAACTGAATAGGTAAAGGCGGAATAGAAAACCTGATTAACATAATAGAACATAATTCAAGCTATCAGTAACTTCCTGTAATCTCTGTTTTCACAGGTTATCCCTTTCATATGATCTTTTCCCTCCAGTCTAGGGAAACCTGCCACTGTAATAACTCTGAACCCATCTCTCCAGTTACTCAACATCCAACCCTTCGGTCTGGTAGCCAATTATCAGCCAGTTTCAAAGACTCATCCTGCCTGGGCAGAACTTATGTTTTCCAACTATTTGCATGCAGTAAGCTATCTGTCTTGACTTATTTGCAATATACAGTAGGAAATTAAGAGAAGTGAGTCTTCCTTTGGATACTGCGCTGGTTCAGTTGACGATTCAGTAATGCTTGGGTATGTGTTATGAGACCAGTATTTTTTTGCAAGAGGGCTGGCATAGTGGCATGAGGAAGAAGCTGAACCAGGGGATGAAAAGAGAGAAAAGGAAGATGTTGGAGCAGAGTGAGTCCTGTGCTTAGAGTCACTTTTATTGATGGACTCCTTTTGCCCAAAGAAATAAAGTTCTTCGAGGTCCATCAACAACACTGCTTCCCTTGCCTGAGGCTTCTTCCCAGCAACTTCAGTTAAGCATCGCTTTTTATCAGTGCTCCCTTCTCTTCCACTTGTCATGCCCACATCACTCCCTGCCAAACTGTTTAATTTATATAACCTCATTTATGAAGCAGAAAAAATATGGGGGTAACTGGAAATTTTCAAAGAAAAAACTGAAACAATAATTATTACAACAAAATGTTCTTTATTCGTCACGTACAAGGACCAATGAGAGGCAAGTCAAACTTCTCCAAAAAAGCACTGAAAATAGCAGTCGCAGATTCTACCAAAATCTTCTAGACAGCACCATTAGTAAATAATTTCCTGATTTCCAGTCTTTACTAGTTAAGCACTTACTCTGGAAGAGCCCCTAGAAGTGTACACAGTTCCCGAAGGGAGCAAAAGAGAGCAAGATCCCCAAATAACCTGAATTTTAATATCAGTCATCCCAGAGCTCTTCCAAGTAAATACATTTGGCCCTAGCAGTGTCTACAGTCTTGTGGCAATCTGAAAATCAAATGGGCCTGACCCACAGCCAATTTGGTCCAAATAATAGATGCAGGGGCTATTCAAGACTTTTGTAGTTTGCATTGAAAGAGATTTCTCAGGCCTGAAGCCTGAGTCATAATCATGCTGCTTCTTGGGGCAGGTGGAATGGTCCTGGCAACACAGGGTGGCATTGCGGATCAGGCCATCCATTGGCTTCATAGAGTGCATCCAAATAGGTAGGAAGTCCCAGGTCTGTAGCCACTTGGGCAAGTAGCTAGGACCTCGCATCTGCAAAATATTCACTGTGAAGATGAAGAAGATGATACCCATGAAGGGGACCCCAACAGCCACCATTACCTGCCAACCTGCCATAGACACCCCGAAAACCAGCGATGGCAGGAAAAGGAAACAAATAATGAGATACAGCACTGCAAACCAGCGGTACTTTGCTGTACGTTCCCCTAGGCTCTTTGCCATTGAAATGGGAAGACGGGTGAAAGGAAATGGATACCAAAGGAGGATGCCAGAGATATTAAAGAAGAAGTGACACAGGGCGATCTGCAAAAAGAGAGCCAAAGAGAAAAATAATGAACAATGTGTCTTTGGGTTCTTATCATAGACTATGAGTGAAACATAGGCCTCAAGTCTTGGTCTATAGGCCTCAATCAAACACATGTTTCTGAAAGACACACATTGCTGTTCTTTGCACATTCCTGAAAAGCATACAGGCTGTAGTTACACACACTTTGCTGAGTAACCTACAGGCTTCAGTTACACACATTCCTTACCTGGAAGGCACTTGCTAGTTTATCACCTGGACTGGCCAAAGCTGCCAAAATGGCGGTGGTTGTTGTGCCAATGTTAGAACCAAGAGTTAGTGGGTAAGCTCGTTCAATAGTGATCACCCCAATGCCTAAAGGAAGATTAAAAAGTAATGATAACATTGTAATAATAGGGTAAACTTAAAAACTACATGTGTGCATTTTGATGGATTTTTCAAAGCACATGTATGCACTGACTTTTGCTTGAAAATTACCTAGAAAATGATGATATACATCCATTTATATCTGCTCTTTAGCATGCACAAGTTTCTAAATCAGCAAAAAGAGAGGGAGTCCAAAGTACAAAATAAGAAGTCACAGCAAAAAGAGCACCAGGGGCCTCCAGGATAGGGATAGCAGAGCTTTCGTGTGAGACCCAACACAGGCTGTGTTTCAGCATACATGCCTATGTCAGGGATCAATATAGTAAAATCCACTCCATATAAATTGCAATCCAGCACAAAATATCAATTCAAATTACACCAGAAGATCCCCATTCGAGTCCTTCATGGTGGTAACTGTGATCCAAACTGCCAAAGCACAGATACCTTAATTCCAAAAATATTTGTGCAAGTGAAAATTGCTTGCTTATTCTGTCTTGCAGAAATGCCTCCTCATGTGGCTGGGGCACATGCTTTTAGTTGATGTTATAATGGGTGATCATTTGGTATCCAGTGATCACCGCATGGTGTGGTTTAATATTAGGACAGGTGTAGAGAGAGTTCATTTGAAAGTGAATGTTCTAGATTTAAAAAAAAACTAACTGACTTTGTTCAGATAGGGGATTACGCCAAAGAATTGTCTGGATAGGACAGCAGTGGGCAAAACTGAAAGGAGCTATTGTAAGGACAGCAGACCATTTCGTAAGAAAAGTAAGAGGAAGACAAGGTAATTTTGGTTCTGAAAAGTAGTAGCTGAGAAGGTAAGGAAAAAGAGATCAGTTTTCATAAACTAAAAAAAAGTCACAGAAGAAAGAAGATAGGCAAAACTATCTGGAAAAGTTAAGAGAGAGTGGTTGAGGAGTCAGGAAAGCAAAGATGGAAATGGAAAGCACTTAATCCCCCATTGCCCCAGGTACATTAGATATAATGTGTCCTACCGAGACAGGGAAAAAATGCTTGAGTACCTGAATGTAAACCACTATAAGTGATATATAAATACTTTAAATAAATAAATAAGAAAAGATAGCCGACATGGTAAAACATTTTTAAAGATATATTAGTGATAGGAAGAAGTCCAAAACTGGTGAGACTCAAAGATGAAGGGAAGAAATATGTAAAAGCTAAGATTGAATTGCTTAACAAATATTTCTGCTCTGTGTTCACAGCTGAAGCACCGGGAACAGGACAGAAGACAAACACAAATAGGGATGGAGGTGTGGTAGACCCTGATCGATTTTCAGAGGACTGTGTTCATGAGGAACTAGCTAAACTAAAGGTGGATAAAATGATGGGGTTGGATGGTATTGTGGTAGACATTCCCAGTGCTCGAGCCATCTCCTATGCTAGGAGATAAAACTGCTTATATTCCTTGTTTTAGGAAGCCTGCTAGTAACCTGATCCCCTCTAGGAACAAGGTTGTGGGGAGGGGAAGGAAAGAAAGAAGCTATGGGGGGGCCACAGTTCCCAAGTAAAACTTTCCCTGACTCAGGAGAATTCAGGAAAGAGAAGGGAAAGTTGCCCTTTACAAGCACCGAGAAACACACGGGGGAATTTCTGAAACACCTGACTTCTGGTGGCCAAAGGAGGTTGGGTGAATCAGGGCAAACTCTTAGTAGCACGGAACTTAAATTCAGCTCAGAGGATTCAGGAGCGGAGGAGTTAGGCAGTGCACCTGTCTCCAATGTCCCTCTTAATATGGAAATGGAAGAGATACCAGAGGAAAATCTGCTGGTAGATGACCTGAACTTCCATGGGGAGCCAATACCGCAATGTGTAAAAGCCACAGTGATTCCTAGCTGACACTCGCGGGATACAAGAATCGGTCTGGTTTGGTGTGAATGGCTAGGTCTTTCCTGTCATGCTGTTGGCTTCCTTTCACCTCTATGGACTTGTTTTAATATTTCAGAATTGCAAACCACTTGGATCTGAATAAAAAAAGTGGTACATCAAGCCCTTTAAATAAACAGACAGAAAGAAGCTGCATCGAAACTTACTCTTTATCTTCACCATCATTGGTCCAAAACTCCCCTTATTGTAACATCAAAATCTTGAAAAACATGATGGTGATAATCAGCCCATTGAAATCAACAGTTTTGCAGCTGCTGACAACTGCAAGCTGAATTAAACTCATGTAGTAGCTGGATAAGTGAGGTCACCAGGAAGTTAACTAGGTACTGGCCAATCTGCAGACTGGTGCCCAGTTAGATTGACAGTAAAGTTACAACAGCCTTTTTGCCTTCTTCACTTTATTTGCTTACAATCGGTTAGTAGAAAAAATATCTCTGCTCCGCCCAGCACTAACCATACAGGATCTGGACTGTGAGAAGTAATATTCAGCAGCTCCTTCCTGGTTAACCCTTTTAAATATTGGTCCTTGAAGTTTTTTTCAAAGTGCATCAACACCCAACATAATATCGTGTTTCATTAAGTGTGTTTTGTGCTTCAGGGGAAAATTCCCACATAATGTCTTTTAAGAGAGCTTCCAAACAAATGTCCATGGAGCAACGATAGGAAAAGGACACGTGAGCTCCTATAAAGCTTATTTAAGCTGCAGAAGAACCAGCTTGATTTGATGGTCCTTAAAGTTTATTTAAGTTACAAGGTTTTTTTGTCATGCCCTATTTGCCATTATGAAATAGGCTCTCAGAACTACGTCTAATGAAACACAAACCCTGGCTCCAGGAAAGGGTTAAATGTGTCCTTGGACTCTGCGTGTAGATGCAGAGTTTATCAAATGTGTGTACATGGCAACTTCACCTCCTCTGTCCAGGAATGGTGAAAGTACATGCTAGCTCAAGCTGTGCTGAGGTTTGGAGAATGTACACCCACTTACAATTTAACAGGAGTAATTTTCTACATGCAAAAAATGATTTCTTAAATGACCTCCCTCATTGTATAAATGTCAAAGGTTTTCAGCGAAATGTGCCACCTGAGGGTTCACGGAGCCGAACTCAAGCTTCCTGTGTGACAGTTCTGCAGCTGGATTTAAATAAGGTTTGGAGGTGAAGTTCATAAACTGTTATTAACCAGACTTGGGGAAACATGTTTTTCAGCATTATATAGAAAAAACAGACTCTGCTATCCATTTCATGCATCTGGAATAAAAGATGATTTTTCATATTTTTGGAGTTTCCTGATCAGCTACAGCAATCCTCACGCCCCAAACCCAGGGAGTATAAAGCTTTTGGTTCACAGACACACCAGCATGAAGACCTACACCGGATTACATGCAGATTTCAGAGCCCCTGTTTGTAACCCTTGTGCGCTCTTTGGTTGCCATGAGCTGCACCACCTCTCACTTGCAAATAATAAATCTAAGTATGATCATGGGTATTTGTGTGCACCTAGTTTTATCACTTCAATTTCTTCAGGCTGACTTACCAATGAGGGGAGTGATAGCTGATGTAAACACTGAGCTGCTCTGTACCACAAAAGTCACGCCAGCTCCAATAAGCATAGCAAAGTAGCCGGTGGCCCAGCTGAAGGGATACGGGAAGTCTGAAACCCAAAGCCAACAGATCACACTTGTAAGAGTCTAGAGGTCTTTGCTGAGCTACTTCTAACAAGCACAATCTGCATGCCCATTGCCCACTACACTGCACTTGACTGTCATATGACCTGTACTCTCCATTTCACTGTGATTAAAGGAGCTAGAGAGAAATTAATCTGCAGAGTAGTGGTGAAATCAGTTAGCAGGGTTTTAAAAAGGTTTGGATAATTTCCTAAAATAGGGGAAATCCACTGCTTATTCCTAGGATAAGCAGCATAAAATCTGTTTTACTACTTGGGATCTAGGTAGGTACTTGAGACCTGGGTTGGCCACTGTTGGAAAGAAACAGGATACTGGGCTTGATGGACCTTCGGTCTGTCCCAGTACAACAAGTCTTATGTGAGCCAAGTATAGGACAATCAAGTTATTGTGACATCACTGATGAGTTTGGCTCTTAGGCATTGGTGGAATGAGACATTAATGACATCACAATCTCAGCTCTGGAATCTTTGGGTTTCTGTCTGGTACTTGGGACCTGGATTGGCCACTGTTGGAAGGAAACAGGATATTGGACTTGATGGACCTTCATTCTGTCCTAGTATGACAACTGTTATGAAACTTTTTTTTTTTTGCCTTTGGCTACTAATGTTTTGATGGCACACACAGAAGTCACTACTGAGCCATACAAAGAGGCTCCCTGGGAAAAGAGTGTGGCACTTGAGTATTCAGTCCCTATCACTCTCTCTACTTACCAGTGTTGATCACTTTCTTGATGGCTTTGGCTACCTGGCCTTTCAGGACTGAGTTGAGCAGTTTAACTAGTATCACCAGGCAGGTACAAAGCATGAAAAGAGAGCCGGCCAGCAGGATCAAGCCCACAGCCAGGTCAGGAAGATGAGAATTCACAAACATGTGTTTACCTGATAAAAAATAAAAGGAGTACGGTACTTATATATGAGACAGGGATGTTTTCTTCCAATTCTCAAAAGGTTTAAAACCAACTAGTTTGTACAATGAATATTATACACATTTGGCCTATGAATGAGGCCCATTTCAATATTGTTGTCACAGTGCTCAAAGTGAATTTCTCTGGTGTAGAGAGAGAAAAGGATAGCTGCCCTAAGGCTTTTATAATTGTTCATACCTGCACGTTCTCTTAAGGATCGTGTCTAAGTAGGTCTTTTCTTACACCCTTATCATAGGTGCTTTCTACCTAAAATTACCCTCCTCATGTCCAGATGGTAAGGATGAGGAATGGGATTGATCTATACTAGAAATAGCCTTCTCTAGGTACTTAAGTTACATTTTTCTGTGCCTGTCCAAATAGTCGCATTGTCCAGGGACCATGTGGTATTTCCTTCAGGCCAGCAGTGTCCGGTGGAGCTGCAGTTCGGTAAGCCTTCCACAGAAATGTTAGTGGGTACCTGGAGACATTGAGCAAAGTTAGACAGAGAAAAGTGAGACCTGGCAAAGACTCCTGTTAATAAAATGCACCAGCAAAGGCATCAAAGTTCTGTAACCTCTGCTCATCTCAGGTGAAAAACTGAACCACTTATATCTTATGAAGCAAGGAGAAAGAGAAAGTACTGCATCTGAATGCAAGCCATCTGAAACTACTGAGAATGTGTGAGCTGTACCAGACCATGAAAGAAAAGGCACAAGCAGAAACTGTTCTTCTGTCTTATGCCGCAACCCCTGCCTGGGATGAATCATCTGCTCCTCCCAGCAGGACCAAGCATCATGGACAATCTGACCCAAGCAACAGCACTCGGGGCTAAGTTGAAGGCTTCTGGGTTCTTCTGGACCTGTAGAGAAGTGCTTCTCAACTCAGTCCTCAGGACACACCCATGATATCTAGAATGACTATACATGAGATGGATGCGCTCATAATAGAGGCAGTGCATGCAAATTTATCTCATGAATAGTCATTGTGGCATCTTGAAAACCAAGTCTGGAGAGACTAGGATAGCAATAACCATGTTCTCTCTTCAATAACATCTACTCTAATGAAGGCACTTCTATTCCGCTTAACCTAACTAGGCTGACAGAAGGATACATCCCATTGAATTAGTTAATCCTATACTGGCTGCTTATTTCCCTGCAGACCTGGTCCATCACTTTAGACCACTCTATATGTATTATCTTAAAATCCAAACTGCTTTCTACTGTTCTTTGTATTATTGTTCTGATTGCGTGTCTTGTTCAATTAGTTGGCTTTATTTCTATGCCTTATTGTTATACTTGGCTGTATTTTCATGCAAATTTAATAAATATGAATACAAAAAAAAAAAAAAATCCAAGCTATCCAGATTTACTTCCATTGAAAACAATGGAAGTAAAACCCGGATGTCTCGAGCCATCCTCCTTTTTCTGGAGCCACATGGTAACCCTAGTAGTGCAAGATTTCTGCATCAGCCCCTCCAGTTTAGCAGGCAGGCAGGAATTCTTCCTCCATTTTCTCTTCCTGGTCCCTCGTCTGTTTATTTCATTTTGATCTATTCACCTTTCATTTGCTCAGTGAATATGGAAAGAGGCTAATTCCATTACCAGTGAAAGCTTCTCCTTACACCAGATCCGGATCAGAGTCTTATTGCGGAAATTCTCATCTCCAGTCGCAAGACCTGTGATCACAGACTTGTCCAGCTAGAAAATAAGTGACATTATTATTTGGAGAAGCACAAGCCAATGACGACAACACAACTGCAGTAACTCCTGAACGTCACTAATTATGCCAGGGGTTAGTTCTGCAAGAAAATCGTGTGCAGAGAGCTACTGAGTAGCTGTGTGAGAACCTGGTATTAACATGAGGTAATGCAGGAAACAGCAAGCACAATAAAGAAAATCACCCAGTCTGCACCCAACTGGCACATGAGTTATTTCTTGAGTTCAAAAATATTATGTTCTACTCATCTACAATATGCAAAAAACATACACAGTTCAATAGAAACATAACACGTTAATGTTTATTAGATTCTTGAAATACTGCCTATAGTAAAAACAATATAAAAAAATCAGAAAACAGAGCACTCCACCAAAATCTTAGAGTAAACAAAAGCATCTTTATTTTTCATCACTCAAAAGTTCATCACTTTACCCTGTAGAGAACGCTTGCTGAAAAAGATGAGCAAAGCTATCGTGGCAAAGCATTCAAGAGGTGGATCCAATGACCAAAAAAGAGGGCAGCACGATACTCCTCTAAACTAATGTGCCAGAAATAGGCATCTGCATATGATATGAAGGAAATGGGTGAAGCAACTCTAAGGGTGCTAGATGCATGGAACAGTCTCCTGGAAGAGGTGGTGGACACAGAGATTGTGTCTGAATTCAAAAAAAGCATAGGACAGGCGAGGAGATAGTGTACGCTGCATTGTGAGCTCCATGACCTCACAATGCAGGTGTAAAGAGCTTTAGCCTATAGGGAGGAGGAGACAGTGGATGCTGCGGATGGGCAGACTGGATGGACCAAGTGGCCTTTAGCTGCCATCATTTTTCTATAACCATAAAGGCTTCAAAGAAGGTTTGGATAGGTTCCTAGAGGATAAAGGAATTGAGGGGTACAGATAAGAGTAGCGGTAGGTTATAGGGATAGTCTGGGACCATTGCTCAGGCAATGGGCCTGATGGGCCGCCGCGGGAGCGGACCGCTGGGCGAGATGGACCTCTGGTCTGCCTCAGCGGAGGCAACTTCTTATGTTCTTATGTTCTTATAAAGCTCCATGACCTCACAATGCAGATGTAAAGAGCTTTAGCTTATAGGGAGAGGAGGAGATAGTGGATGCTGCGGATGGGCAGACTGGTAGGACCATTTGGCCTTTATCTGCCATCATGTTTCTAAAACAGATGAGAGCTAGATTCACCTTGGATCGAGCAGGAACGAAGACATCAGTCATGAGAGGCAGGCCAGTGCTGAGTTATGTTGTGCTTTTACTTGTCTCTACAAAATGAAATTATATTATCTTTATTGTAATTTGGCCAACTTCATCCTTAGTTTGTTCTTGTACCATTAGTCATAAACAAATGCTGAGAAGGAGGAGCTTAGTGGTAAGAACAACAGCCTAAAAGCCAAGGTTCAAATCTTGTTTCTCACACTCATGCTCCATTTTCCCTTGGCCAAGTCACTTCACTCTGTTGCATCAGGTAGAAATGAAATTGCAAGTGCTCTGCAACAAGGCCACTAGCCTAGGACAGCTGAATGTAAGGGTCATGCCACAGCTCTCAGGGCTGGGCAGGGTTGTCTAGCTCAAGCGCTACCATATCTCTCCCCCTCCATCAGAGGGCAGCAGCACCTGGAGGGAAAGGGGAGGAAAAAGATGAGGAGAAGCTGGCCACCGAGAAGGAGGAGAAAGGGGAAGGAAAGATCTTATACGTGGAGAAGCAGGTAAAGTAGGCAAGGGAGGGAGAGGCTATGTAAGGAAACACGGACCAATTGGGGAGTGGTCCATCTGATCCAAATACCTCAGTACACTGTTTTATTTTGAACTAACCCCTTCTGTGTGTGGGGCAGAATGGTTATCTGTACTGGAGATACAGATACGCTAATCATAACCTACCATGTATGATAACGTCACTTGCTACTCACTGCCTCAGAAGACCTTGTTAAAACTGAAATCTGCTATTTGTAACCCGCCTAGAACTCAACTCTCTGGTTCCCAGAACTATTACTGATTCCCACTAAAAAAACCTCCGGGCTTAAGCAATGACTGAAATGCTGGTGGCAAATGTGTTTCTACAGAGTATTCCGGGATTATAAACTGACCAGTGAGGGAATCTCCTGGGCCAGAAAAGATACTTTTTACGATATATCACATTTTCTGCAAACAGTTGGGTATGTGTGCTCTCTGTCTTTCTCCTTCGGTTTCTCACTCCGCATCTCCATGATTCTTCTCGCCACCTCGGAAGTCCCGCTTCTCTTACTTCATACTGCATCTCCCTCCCTCCTGGTCTCACTAAAACAGCCTGGGGAAACCCACCTGAATGACCAGTTTGGTGAAGGGCTCTGTGATGACTTTCAGCAGTTCTGGAGCATCCTGGCCACTCTGAATGTTAAAGCTGGCCACCACTATTTTGGTGACATGGTATAGATAGCCAGTGGCTACCTCCAAGGGCAACAGTACAAGCACAGAAAGCCAGTTAAAACAGTCATGCACCGTTGCTCCAGCAAAAGCCCTAGAAAGAAAGCAGAAAACTCGTTATTACACATTGCTGCAGTGAATGCTACTCCTTGCCTTGAGTCTTTACAAGTTATTGTTTCACTAAATTGTGTGCACTTCCTAGTGAAATTATAAAGGGAAGGAAATGCTGACCATCAGCCCACAGGAAAGTGAGAGAAAAAGCCCAGAGAAGTGTCTGTCGAATGCCCTCCATCCCAAACAGCAGAAACCTGAAACTCTTTTCTTAGGTTATATGAAGAAACACTGCTCTCTTCAGATACCCTGGAAGTCCAGCCATTAGGTGGTGGATCATGACATGCTCTATGAGGAAGGAACCAAAGCAAACCAAAAAAACTGTGGAGACCGATGTTCCCGATGAGGACTTTTTATTCAAGTAGAACAGTAGTAAAATATGTCCACAACTTGCAATGGGGAACCCAAAATGGCCCGTGTTGGGTCCCCCATTCCAAGTTGCGGCAACGCAAGAGAACCCGGCGTTTGGATTTTACCCATATCAGTCTTTTATAGACCACACTTGGATCCCTGAGGAAGACACTTAAGTAGAAACACAGACCATTCTGGGTCCCCCATTCCAAGTTGTGGACATATTTTATCATTGTCCTCATCAGGAACATCAGTCTCCACAGTTTTTTTGGTTTGCTTTGGAACTTCGCTTGAACTGTGTTATTTACGGGTCAACTTTTTGGGTTGATTTATGTTCTATGAGGAAAAAAGTGCATGTGATTGGCAAAGTAAGTCTGTGATCATTCACCTTTTTCTAGGCTTGGCGTAAGACAGAAGAAGCATATTAAGAAAAATCTGTGGGTGCAGCACAGACCTTTGCTTTTTCCGTTTCCGTTTCACACCACCCTCAGGTACTGAGTGATTTCACCTTGTCACTGAGCCCTCACAAAAGTATTTGCCTTTCCTCTTCACTGTCTCACTGCAATGTTACTGCACAGTTATAGCATATAGCTATTTCAAACTGAAAATGGCGTTGCCAATCCAAGATTTCATAAATGGGGTTCGGATTATGTGATACCTTCTACTCAGCATATACAGTGCAGACCACTAAGGATGCCATCAGTTCAAATGAGAAATACAGATATTTTCAGCTTCACACAATCAACCAGTCAAAACTCACCGAGTGAGCTCAGTAATCCTGCTCTCTCTGAGGTGACAGACACAGTACTTCTTTTCAATTCGTGTGCCCTCAGGTGCCTGCCTTGAGGTCACAATGTCACTTGTCTTGTCAGGTCAAAGTGCAACTTACCGCTTAAATTCATTCCTGTCTCCAGCCTGCATGAGGGCGACTATGGTGTTTGTTACAGAGGTACCGATGTTGGAGCCCATGATGATGGGGACAGCGGATCGCACTTCCAGAACTGAGGGGAATTCAGAAGACAACACCTATGATTCTCCTCTCTCCAGAAATAGTAATGCCAAATCTTTTCCCATGCAATTTAAATTTTCCATTTAACAACATAATACAAGTGGTTGGGATGGTTTCATGGCTCAGTTTGTAAGACTGCAAAATCCAGATTCACTCCCTTCGAGCCTGGGGGTGAGAAGGAGGGAAGGAAGACAGTGAGCAGCACTGATTGTACTGACCAGCCAGGGACAAGCAAGGATGTTGTAAATAAAGGGATAGCTTTACATCTTTAAAACATAATTCTATGAACTTTAAAGGTAACCTCTGACTCTCACGTTCTACAAAGAAGCTCACCATCCCACCATCTAGCCACCATTTTGTTAATTTCCATTCATATAAACATGATGGCAGATAAAGGCCAAATGGCCCATCTAGTCTGCCCATCCGCAGTAACCATTATCTCTTTCTCTCTCTGAGAGATCCCACGTGCCTATCCCAGGCCCTTTTGAATTCAGGCACAGTCTCTGTCTCCACCACCTCTTCTGGGAGACTGTTCCACACATCTACCACCCTTTCCGTAAAAAGTATTTCCTCAGATTACTCCGGAGTCTAACACCTCTTAACTTCATCCTATGCCCTCTCATTGCAGAGTTTCCTTTCAAATTAAAGAGACTCGACTCATGCGCATTTACATTATGTAGGTATTTAAATGTCTCTATCATATCTCCCCTCTCCCACCTTTCCTCCAAAGTATATAGATTGAGATCTTTAAATTTATCCCAAAACGCCTTATGATAAAGCCCACATACCATTTTAGTAGCCGTCCTCTAGACTGACTCCATCCTTTTTATATCTCCTCCAGTATTGTGAACAATATTCTAAATGAAGTCTCACCAATGTCTTATACAGGGGCATGAATACCTTCTTTCTCCTACAGGCCATACCTCTCCCTATGCAACCTAGCATCCTTCAAGCTTTCGCTGTCACCTTTTCAACCTGTTTGGCCACCTTAAGATCATCACATACAATCACACCCAAGTCCCTCTCTTCTGTTGTGCACATAAGCTCTTCATTCCCTAATCTGTACCATTCCCTTGGGTTTTTGCAGCCCAAATGCATGACCTTGCATTTCTTAGCATTACATTTTAGCTGCCAAATTTCAGACCATTCTTCAAGCTTCGCCAGGTCTTTCTTCATGTTATTCACACCATCCGGTGTGTCTACTCTATTGCAGATTTTGGTATCATCTGCATAGAGGCAAATCTTACCCGACAACCCTTCAGCAATATCGTTTATAAAAATGTTAAAAAGAACAGGCCCAAGAACAGAACCTTGAGGCACACCACTGGTAACCTCCCTTTCCTCAGAGCGATCTCCATTGATCACTACCCTCTGTCGCCTTTTACTCAACCAGTTCTTGACCCAGTCCATCACTTTGGGACCCATCCCGAGGGCACTCAGTTTATTAGACGTCTGTGTGGCATACTGTCAAAGCCTTTGCTAAAATTTAAATACACCACATCTAGCGCACATCTTCTATCCAATTCTCTGGTCACCTAGTCAAAGAAATTGATCAGATTTGTCTGACAAGACCTACCATCTTCTGTGCCAGTAACTCCCAGACCCCGAAAACCTATAATACACAGTCAAAAACTCACTTTATTTATATACCACATATAGCCTAAGTGGTTTACATTCAGGTGCTCAAGCATTTTTCCCTATCTGTCCCAGTGGGTTCACAATCTATTTAATGTACCTGGGGCAATGGGGGGATTAAGTAACTTTCCCAAGGTCACAAGGAGCAGCTTAGGATTTGAACCTACAATCTTAGGGTGCTGAGGCTATAGCTCTAACCACTGTGCCATATAATCTCTATCATTGCACCCTGTATCCTCTCCTTTAACTACCCAACTGCTGTTCCTTGTGAGTTACAACCCTTCATTGCCTCAGGTATAACCTTAGCCTGTAAACCATCTGAATGTACCTGAACAGAGCTCACCTTGACCTATTACTGGAAAATGCATGAGCTAAAATGTTTTTAAAAACACAACATTCTGAGCAAATACACGTTTTCCATTTTAGCACAAATGTGTCAATTTTCAGAATTTACATCTGCTGTCTATATTTTGCACTGTGCATTTCTTTCTATTTCTCTAGTGTTGTCCTGCAAGCAGAGCCTGGCATCTTAGGGTTTCGTTTGTGTATATTAGGACTTTAGTTTAGTTTGCATTGGGTTTATCTGTGTTTTGTATGTGTGACCAAGGCCAGGTGTTCTGTAGGAATTAAAGTCATGAAGCATTATTGGTGTCATGGCCCCAAATAGGAAGATATTTGTCAGCGGTTTGTCTAGGTTTTGGAAGGCCCCAAGCTCGAGGCTGCATCTGGAGGGCCTCTGCGCATGCACTGATATCGATGTGATGAAATCAAATGCATGGGCATATAAGCGTGATGTCATCATGTGCGGAAGGATCCATGAGGTTCCTGTGGGGGTGAGGTCATATGTCCTCTTTTTTTAAAAAAGGAAATCTGGTAACCCTATGTAAACCCCAACCAGCAACATGTTTCCCATCCACATCCCTCATCCCCAGCCAGTCAGACAAAGCACTTTGCATCTCTCCTAAACATCTCCCTTGTACCTGTGTCTTCCACTCAGCCTAAAACCCTCTCTAACACCATCTAGTGTCCAGAGCTCTGAGACACTCACGCCCGGACGAGACCATGCTGACAATGATGGAAGTTGAGGTACTGGAGCTCTGTACAAGCACAGTGACTAGGATTCCCACCACGAGGCCAGCCACAGGATTGGACAGGATAGCGTTGTCTTGGAAAATGTCCCCAGCCACCTTCCCTGCAGGCAAAAGGGAAACAATGTCATATACAAATGTAGGATAAAAACTTGTATTGGAAAACCTTGCACTGTGACTAGGGCAAATTCTAATGTCCTCTTTGGGGAGGGCGGGACAGAAAACGAATGAAATAAATAAACAAGTGTAGACACCCTTTTCTCTAGAAGAGACTCCAAATGTCTCTAATTTTTGCTGGTCCTTGTGTGCATGAAAAACATTTTGTATGCAAGTTTTCAGCCTCAACTCTTTCTGTGGTGCAATCAAGACGTTTGTGTGCGCAGTGGCTAAGCCTGTCTGAGTCGTGTGTGCATACACACACATGCTCAGCTTAAATTTGTTATCCACCATGGGGATAATTTTATAAAGCTTTTTCCACCTATAGAACCTGTTTTATACAGGGCAGATAGTCCTTATAAAATTGGATGGAAAACGTGTGCTCACATTTACATGATACTCAAATATAATTTGTAAAAGAACATAAGAATTGCTGCTGCTGGGTCAGACCCGTGGTCCATCGTGCCCAGCAGTCTGCTCACGTGGCAGCCCTTAGGTCAAAGACCAGTGCCCTAACTGAGACTAGCCTTACCTGCGTACGTTCCGGTTCAGCAGGAACTTGTCCAACCTTGTCTTGAATCCCTGGAGGATGTTTTCCCTTATAACAGACTCTGGAAGAGCGTTCCAGTTTTCTACCACTCTCTGGGTGAAGAAGAACTTCCTTACGTTTGTACAGAATCGATCCCCTTTTAACTTTAGAGAGTGCCCTCTTGTTCTCCCTACCTTGGAGAGGGTGAACAACCTGCCTTTATCTACTAAGTCTATTTCCTTCATTATCTTGAATGTTTCTATCATGTCCCCTCTCAGTCTTCTCTCTTCGAGGGAGAAGAAGCCCAGTTTCTCTAATCTCTCGCTGTACGGCAACTCCTCCAGCCCCTTAACCATTTTATTTGCTCTTCTCTGGACCCTTTCGAATAGTACCGTGTCCTTCTTCATGTATGGTGACCAGTGCTGGACACAGTATTCCAGGTGAGGGCTTACCATGGCCCAGTACAGCAGCATGATAACCTTCTCCTATCTGTTCATGATCCCCTTCTTAATCATTCCTAGCATTCTGTTCACCCTTTTCGCCACCGCCGCGCATTGAGCAAATGGCTTCATTGACTTGTCAACCAGTACTCCCAAGTTTCTTTCCTGGGAGGATCTCTCCAAGTACTGCACTGGACATCCTGTATTCGTGTATAAGATTTTTGTTGCCGACATGCATCACCTTACACTTATCCACGTTAAACCTCATTTGCCATGGCACGGTGTTTTTCTTGAGCATGTTCAAGTCCCGTTGCAGGTCTTCGCATTCCTCCTACATCTTCACTACTCTGAATAATTTCATATCGTCTGCAAATTTAATCACCTCACTCGTCGTACCAATTTCCAGGTCATTTATAAATATGTTGAAGAGCACGGGTCTAAGCACCGAACCCCAGTCTCTGCTGGATCCTCCATTCCTCATATTCCATCCATGGGAGCTAAAGAGAGAAGGCGAAATTCCCAATTGCCCCTGGCCCACTGGTGCTTATTTTAAAAGAACGCTGGTTGACATTGTGGATTCCAGTAGTACTTCTAAATGTTGCTGGTCTTGGGTCAGCCAGAGGGTCAGCCATTTGAGAGTACAGCCTTTAAGACTGGGGATCACTCCTGCCCTCCTCTATCCCCAGGATGAAGTAAGAGGTGGGATTGTGAGGGATGGGGAATGGGGGGCTTTATTTAACATTTCTGTGATGTGATATTTGTGGTTGGGGGATAGCTTGGCTGGCTGCTTTCCTGTTTAATGACAATGTTTGATGTGCATCATTATAAAGTAATCTATATACAGTGGTGCCTCGCATAACGGACGCCTCGTACAGCGAACGCTGCGCATAACGAACTTTTTGTCTTGCTCCCTATAACGAACTTCGTTTCACACAACGAAGTCGCCCGAGGGGCCCGGGGGGGGGGGGGGGGCGGAACTACTCTTGCCGCTTTCTAATGTGAGCCGGGAACAGCAGCACCCTCCTGTCTGAATGCAGTGTTCCATCATCTCCCTCCACCTTACCTTAAAAACCGAGTTTTCCGGCTTTCTTTTTCGGCCAGCCACACACTTTCAAAGAGCAGCACATGCGCGCATGCTCTGTTGTTCAATCTTCTCCTCTGACGCAACCGGAAACCGGAAGTTGCAGGAGAGAGAACATTGATCAACTCCAGCAGCTGCGCGTGCACAGCTTTTTGAGATCGTGCGGCTGGGTGAGGGAGAAGGCTGGCAGGCTCTGCATGTGAGGTGAGGTGGAGGGAGGGAAATGTAGGGCTGCAGAACAAATTATTTTGTTTTACAGGTATTCTTATGGGAAAACGCGTTTCACACAACGAACGTTTCACATAACAAACTTGCTCCTGGAACGGATTAAGTTCGTTGTGTGAGGCACCACTGTATATAAAATTGGATGTATGTATGTTCCAGCATAACTCTGAAACGCATGGACAGATTTCAACCAAACTTGGTAGACATATCACTTACTATCTGGGGAAAATTTCTGTGGGGGGTGGGAAGGGGGTGACATGTAAAAATATTCAAAAACGACAAATATTAGTGTCTAATCCATAGTTTTCAGGCTCGCTGAGATGAATATTGACATACATGATGCTGGTTAAGTACAAGTTCAACCCCATACAGAGGGCTAGTGGGATAAATAAATATCCTGGCAATGCCGGGTGATCTGCTAGTAAATTATAAAAGAAACAAAGAAAAGCTGTCAGCAGCTGCACAAAATGAAGAAAATCCTTCAAGTTATGCCTGTCCCTAATAAGTTCCCATAGAAAAATGAAGGCAGATAAAGCCCCTGTGGCCTATCTAGTCGGCCTCTCCCTTGTCCCACGCTATCTTGAATTCAGATACATTTTTCATCCCACGCATTCTCCACCCTTTTCTGAGTCTATCCCCTTTCTCCTTCATCCTATGCCCCCTCACTCCAGAGTTTCCACCTCATAGAAACCTAGAAGATGACGGCAGAAAAGGGCTACAGCCCATCAAGTCTGCCCACTCTGCTTACCCACCCCCTGTCTATGCCCTAATGACCCAATTTCCTTATCTTGACCCTCGTAGGGATCCCACATGGGTATCCCATTTATTCTTAAAGTCTGGCACGCTGTCTGCCTCGATCACCTGCACTGGAAGCTTGTTCCAATGATCAACCACTCTCTCTGGTGTCGCCATGAAATTTTCCGCCCCTGAGTTTGAGCGGGTGCCCTCTTGTGGCCGAGGGTCCCTTGAGAAAGAAAATATCATCTTCCACTTCGACACGTCCCGTGAGGTACTTAAATGTTTCGATCATGTCTCCCCTCTCCCTACGTTCCTTTATGCCACGTAGCTATGTAAACGTCTCTCATATCTCCCCTCTCCCGCCTTTCCTCCAAAGTATACCGATTGAGATCACTAGATGTGATCAGCCACAATTTCTAGCCTTTACCCTCATCATGGGTTTCTACACTAAGGGGCTCTTTTAATAAGCTTAGTGCATTGTAACATGGGACTTTCCTGTATGCTAAGCCCAAAGGCATTTTTCCATTTTTTTTCAGGTTCTTGCTAATATTTGCATTATCCGAAGAATGAGTGCATAGTGCTGCCATGTTAACTGAGAATATGAACACGCTAGCTGATTAACGCTTGCACCCATGACATGCCCCCGGCAAAAAATATTTTTAAAATAAAGCTAACATGCAAATTAATACAACTGACAGGCAAGCCACAACATAACATTTCGCCTTATTTCCTGTGTTAAGCATGAGTTAGCACTTAATGCAGCTTAGTAAAAGGAGCTCTAGGTGCACAATACAGTATTTTTGCATTGGGAGTTACTAACGTGGGCTATAGATTACTATAATGGATAGATTCCGTACAAACATAAGGAAGTTCTTCAGCCAGAGAGTGGTGGCGAGCTGGAACGCTCTTCCGGAGTTTGTTGTAGGGGAAAACACCCTCCAGGGTTTCAAGACTAAGCTGGACGAGTTCCTGCTAAATTGAAATGTACGCAGGTGAGGCTGGACTCATTTCGAGCACTGGTCTTTGACCTGGGGGCCGCCGTGTGAGTGGACTGCTGGGCAGGATGGACCACTGGTCTGACCCAGCAGCGGCAAGTCTTATGTTCTTACTTAATATCCAGATTACAGATGACACAGAATACAGCAGCCGAATTGATTTTTGAACAGAAAAGCTCAGACCATTTTTAAATTATCATGTTGTATATATGAGGGGCTGCTAAAAAGTTCTCAGCCCAGCCAAGAAGGGAACAATGTGTAGCCATGAAACCTACAAGTTATTCCACACTTTTCATTTCATTTCATATCACTGAAACTAAAAGTGTCAAGAAAAGTGTGGAATAACTTGTAGGTTTCATGGCTACACCTGGGCTGAGAACTTTTCAATGGCCCCTCATATAAAATCTTTTCAGGCTGCTGTCTAGAATATTTATTTCCTTTGTTTTCTCTTCTATTATTTCCTTTTTCATTACAGGCCAGGGACTTTTGTCTTATTAATTTTCCATTTTTTAAAAATGTATTTCAATCTTGTTTCCTTATCAAGTTCTTTCAGCTTGGTCTTCTTTGGCTAGGGTTTCCAGACATCAGGGAAAACCTGGACATGGCCTCTTTTTAGAGGACTGTCCGGGTTTCTGGACGGACTTTCCAAAACCCGGCAGTTTGTCCAGGTTTTGGAAAGCCCCAAGCTCCGTCTGCATCTGGAGGGTCTTCAACAAGCATGCACGGATGACATCAGACACATCGGTGCATGCTGGAGGCCCTCCACACCTGACCTGGAGGTCAGGAAAAAGAGACGAGGCTTTTGGGGGTGGGGTTGGAGGCAGAACAAGGCAAGGCTGGGGTAGAATGGGGCGGGGCCATGCATTTGGGTTTGTCCATCATTAAATATGGTAACCCTATCTTTGCCAGTTGAACTTAGAACTATCTCTTCTTATCTGTTTATATTCAAATAATTTTTATTGAGTCAAAACCAAACCAATACAGCAGACCCTGAAATCATTCAGGACTCAAATGTTTCGTTTTCCAATATACAAATTACAATACAAACTCAGAACACCCACCCCACCCCCCTCCCCCTCCGGACTTTTTATCTGTTTAAAGAATTCCTTTATTAGATTTTAGCTTTAGTTATCTGCTTTGAACCTATATTTGGGAGTTGGTTCATCCAAGGGAAGATGATACAAATGGTTTAATTCAGTGTTACAGAAAAATGTGTTACCTCCAGCCAGCTGAAATGCAGAACTTAGGACATCTAAGGAACAGATAAAAAGATAGAGAAATCCAAAGAGCAGAGGGATCTTCAGAAGAGAGCTGTACGATGTCCAGATCTTCTCCCATCTTCCAGTCTCTGTGAAAGAGTGTGCAACAAGTTCAGCAGTTTCATCTCACTGCCAACATCTAGAGCAAATTTTAGCAAGGCAACCCTAACTGTTGAAATATATGTAAGGGGGAGTAAGAGAAGGTCTTAATAACTCCTGAAATTGTTGTAGGAATGAAGGTCATGAAGCGTTATTGGAAGAAGTTTGGGTAGGAACGAATTGGCTTAGTTTTTGTATCTTCACAGATACACATCTTTAATTACCATTAGAGAGAGATGTAAGTGGGTATTCGCCACTAAGATATGGCAGCGGGCATGGCAGATCCATTATGGAATACAGGCGTAAACACACATTCATGCACATAAAGCTGGCACCAAATTAGTGTGAGGAGTAACTGAGCATGCCTAAGAGCTACTGTATATGCCACCTGCATAACTTACAGAATAGTGTAAATTTTATGTGTGAAAGCCACGCCCATTTCCCACTTATACTCCACCCATGTGTTTGCCTCTCTGCAAATGCATTGGTGTGCCACTTTATAAATAGCATACATGTGCACATGCCTGTGTAACCACAAGCATGCAAGTACAAAATTTGCCCTTTTGGTGTGGTGTGGTAGACTGACACCGTTGTAGGCTTCCACATCTGGTGTCCTGGTTCTTGCAGCTGTCTGGGTGGCGCTGCGTCTAAGTCTGCTTGACTGACATTTCAGCCATCTTGCTGTGGCTTTTTTCAGGATGATACTGAGTGGTGGGTCTGGTGCTCAAAGTGGCGTTCCGCAGGGATCTCCCTCATCGCCTATATTGTTTAATGTTCTATCAAGCTAGTTAGGAGCAAGGATAAAATCGATGGGTTTTGAGGTTTGGTTTATGCAGATGACATCACTATGGGAAATTTGGAATGTAGTGCTTGATAAAATCATTTCTTGTACAGATGTGATTGATTATTGGATTACCTCCCATAAATGAAAAATTAATCGAAAACAAAGTTTCTTCTGTTGGCCCCATGTTATCCATGTTATCCATGGATAGATAAGAGAGTCCTAGTTGAGAATTTACACCAGTTCGAATCTTCTGCAAAAGTATTGGGGGTTCACTTGGCCAATCAACTTACAATGGAACAACAGGTTAATTATGTGGTTAAGAGCTTGTTTTCAGTATTGAGGAAATTGAGGCACATAAGAAAGTATATTGAACCTACAAAATTAGCATTGGTAGTACGAGCACTGATTCTATCCAAGTTGGATTATTGTAACACAGTATACTTGGCTGTAATAAGGTCCTAATTAGAAAGATGCAAATTATTCAAAATACTACAGCAAAGCTTATTTTTTCTGCTAGCAAATATGATCATGTTACACCATTGTTAAGATCTTTACATTGGCTACTAATAGAAATCATAATTAGATTTAAAGTAAGTACTTTAATATTTAAGATATATCATGGGTGGGTGCCTTCCTATTTGATTCAAGTACCTTATTTTCACGCATATAACGCGCATACGTGTATAACGCGCCCACGCGTATAGCACGCGGGAACAAGACATTTATGTAAAAAAATTTAATTATAACACGCCCATGCGTATACCGCGCATGCTCCCGCCACCCCAATTTGAATTCGACCGGGCGAATAGGGGCCCACTAACCAAACCAGTAGAAGGATTAACAAAGACCCGGGATGAATGGAAAGACCGGTCGACTTCGGTCTACAGAACTAAGGGCTAAAGGAATAAAAGACTCCCTATTACAATTATTCCCTACACCTTTTACCTCTGTGGGCTATAGTTGACGGGTCTTTCTATTCATCCCGGGTCTTTAATTCCTCTATTGGTTTGGTTAGTCGTCCGACTCCATGAATGTATCACCCCGATTCACCTGGTCGAACTCAAATTGACCCTCCCCAGGAGGGTAAGCCTATAAAGATCATTGCATGTAGAACCCACATTTCTAAAACGCCATAATGCCAGGAATGAGACAAAAGTCATATACAGCGGACTTTAAGCTTAAAGTCATTGCAAATGCTGAGGAAATAGGCAACCGGGCAGCAGCGAGAGAATTCAATGTTGGAGAAGCATCGGTGCGTGAATGGAGAAAAGATAAGAAGGAACTAGAGAGATGCAATCTGCTAAAATGGGCACATCGTGGGGCCAAACCAAAATGGCCTCAGCTGGAGGATGACTTGAAGCAGTGGATTCTGGGGAGAAGGGAGCAAAATCAATCAGTCTCTACCGTTGCAATTCAGATGAAGGCAAAACTACTTGCCAATGGAAGAGGAATACCCTGCTTCAAAGCAGGCTTCACATGGATCTCGAAATTTATGAAAAGGAACGGACTATCGGTTCGAATGAGAACAACTGTTGGCCAGCGACTTCTGGATGATTGGCAGCAAAAGTTGATCGATTTCCGTGGCTTTGTCGCCAAAGAAATTTCAGAACTTGGCATCACTGCAAAGGATGTCATCAACATGGATGAAATTCCAATGGCATTCGACATTCCAGCAACAAGAATCGTAGCCCCCACAGGTACTAAATCTATTGCCATCACCACAACTGGGCATGAAAGAGCGTGTTTTACAGTAGTTCTTGGTTGCTCAGCTAGCGGGGTTAAGTTAAAGCCCATGGTCATTTTCAAAAGGGTCACTATGCCCCGTGAAAAACTGCCCACCAGTGTGGTTGTGCACTGCAACAAGAAGGGATGGATGGACTGCGACGTGATGAGATTGTGGGTTGATAAATGCTTTAGGGCAAGACAGGGTGAATTTTTTTCAAAAAATTCCTTGTTAATTTTTGATGCCATGGCTGCCCACAAAGAAAAAAATGTTCAGGCCTACATTAATTCTAATGCTGCCCACATCGTTGTGATACCTGGAGGCCTGACATGTAAGCTGCAGCAACTAGACATCGCAGTGAATCATCCATTCAAGACTTTTGTTAGAAGGAAGTGGGAGGAGTGGATGCAGAGCGGCACACACGAGTACACACCTGCGGGGCGGCTGAAGCGGGCAACTTTCACAGAAGTCTGCAAGTGGGTGACTTCAGCATGGGATAAAATAACACCTGATACTATTCGAAACAGATTTAGAAAAGCGGGCATTCTTTATGACACTAATCATGCAGCGGAAGGAGGTAACGACACGGATATCAGCGATGATGATGATGACGACGATGACTATATCACTTCGGAAATAAACGAGGATCATCTGCAGGCCGTGCTGACTGTATTTAATGACGATGATGAATATTCGGATTTTGATGGATTCAAAGATTCAGATGATTGTGATGATGATGACTGAATAAAACAGTAAACTTTTTTTATTTACAACTTTAATTAACTATTTAGATTTTTTTGTCCTCGATACTTTGTTTGATCTAGATTAAATTTTATAGTTTATGAGAATGAACATGTGATTTGTGTTTTTTATGCTGAATTCATACTCACTAACTTGAGAGCTCTTTTGTATACATATTCTTTGTTCCAACATGGCGTCGAGGAGTCCAGGAAGCGCCCTCAGCTCCACTGGCGGAGACTGGGAAGGGTCAAAATTACCCATACGGCAGGGGCACCATTATCGGGGCGGCAAATGCCGTCTCTGCCTTATGGGTGTCGCCGAATGTGGTATCAGCAATGTAAAAAAAAATGTATAATGCGCTCACGGATATTACGCGCATGGTTATTCCACGGTTTGTAAAATCTTGTATAGCGCGCGCGTTATATGCGTGAAAATACGGTAGTAGTCTCGTCTTTTAAGAAATCATCTTTTAACTGCAGGAATCTTCCCAAGTTAAATAATCCCTTGGTTAATGGAGTGAAATATAGAAAAATGTTTACTTCCACTTTCCAATATCAATTAGTTGTTATATAGAATAGCAGAATTCCAGTATGAACTATCTCAGATTTAGAAAGATAATCAAGGCAATATTTTTTTAAGAATATCTAAACTGATTTGGATTTGGGAGGTATAAGGTTGAAATATATGAATGTTTTTTATAATTTGTATATAATTCCTGGATGTCTTTTGCAATCCGCATAGAGCTGAAAGGTTTAATGGCAGAATATACGTATTGTACTGTATAGTGGTTCTTGATCTAGATTGATGTTTGTCCAACTAATTTAAAATCTTGAAAGCAGAAAAAGCTGTTAGTCTCTGTCTAATCAGTTTCTCATTGTCAAGACTTTAACTGTGGTTGGACAAATATCAACCAATCTGGATGGAGAACCATTGCATGGCATCACCTTGAAGAAAGCCACAGCAAGTTGGCTGAAATTTTGGTCAAGCAAACTCGTACATGGCACCACCCAGACAGCTGAAAAAGTACTGTAGATTGATACATACATTGAGAGGAAAGGCTGCCTTTTACTGGAATCAATTACCTGTTAAATAAAGGTGAATGCTAATTATCAGGGTTGTGGAAGAGTCATGAAACCTGGATTCATAAATGATTTCTGCCACAGAGTTGATGCTGGCGATTCTGAAATTCTTTGTATTATTTGACTGAATTAGGGTGGCTGAGAATGAGGGCAGAAATTTTCTTAATTCTAATATTGGGGATTTTATATGTAAATATAGATAGGAATTTTGATATAACTCACCTTGGACTCCTTGGGGCTAAGAAGGATAAAGATGTTAATATTATACTAAATAAAAATGAAATGTGGAAACTAGATCTGGACACTTTCCATGGACCTTCATGTCAGAAGGGGACTCAAGCCTGCCCAAAACTGAAGGCAGCACAGTCTAATGGTAGGCTTTGAGGCTCCCTTGCAAACATCTGCCCAGGGCTCCAGCATGTCTAACATCAACTCTGAATAATGGCATGCTGGAAGCAGGGTAAGGATGATGGCTTTTCCATTACAGGTAAACTGTGTCCTTCAGCAGCCTAGACAGAGTGAGAAAGAGTCACTGCAGCCAAGAGATCGTGTAGTCCAACCTTGAAAGCATAAGTCTGAAAGAATGCTATCACTACGAGTGAACACGGTCCTCCATTTCCATGTGTGTGGGAGCAAGGAAATATAGCAGAGCTTCCTGGCTCTTCCTTATTCACCTGGTTTCTGCGGATCCTCCAAGGAAGGTTTAGGGTTCTGCCATGGCTTTGGAAAACCTTCCAACTCAAATCTTTCCATTGTATCTGAAATCTTCTTCAGTGATTCAAGATCCAAGTGGGCCGCTAATCCCACTCCTGATAAAGTGAAGGATCTGGCTGCAGTTACATCATGCATACCTACAGAAAGATATATTTTTATTGCTGGAGATTCTCAAAGTTTACCACGACAGTTTAACAATTTTTTTTTTTGCTCACCTATATAACATTTCAACTGTTGCATAAAGGAACATCCTAATGACCAAGGGTATCCTCTTGACTCTGTTTAATGTATTCCTTCACAAAGTTGAAACAGAAAATTCCATAAAAGCAACAACGAAAATGATGTCAGAGAAAGACCAACTGACTTATCCAATCTGTCCACCTTTATGGTCTCTCTTATTCTGATTTATAGAAATTGATTAAGACAGTATTATTTCAGCAATACTACACTTAGTAGCTGAAGAACCATCTGAAAGATTAAGTAGTCCTTATTTTGAAATTTGTACTGTATGATTTGATTAGAGATTTATAATAAGGAGTTATTTAAAAAAGGGATGGTTAAAGTTCATAGACATGGGGGAAGCCACTGCTTGCCCTGGATCAGTAGCATGGAACAGTGCTACTCTGGGGGTTCCGGAATCTTGCTATTCCTTGGGATTCTGTATGGAATGTTGCTACTCCTTGGGTTTTGGCCAGGAACTTGGGACCTGGATTGGTCACTGTGAGAATGGGCTACTGGGCTTGATGGACCATTGGTTTGACCCAGTAAGGCTATGCTTATGTTCTTATTGTTATGGACAGTGGCGTAGTAAGGGGGGACAGGGACTGACCACCCCAGGTGCTGTCATGATAGGGGCGGCTCTCCGCCTTCCCTGATCCTTTCCCCACCCACCCCTGTACCTATTTAACATTTGGGGTGTGAGCAGCATCCCCAACCTGTTGCTTATGTTAGCATCGGCTATTTCTCTGACATCACTTCCTGGACCTGCGCCTAGAAAGTGACATCAGAGAAAGAGCCAATGTTATTGCGAGCAGCAGATTGGGGTTACTGCTCATACCCCGAACATTAAAGGGGTACGGGGGAAAGAAGGGAAGGGGCAGGTTGGGGTGGGGGCAGAGAAGAGGGTGGCTATGATTTGCTTAATTCTTATATAAATGATGGACTATGAAATCCAATCCGATCTGATCCCCTCCTCTTCCTCCGATCCTTGATATTTGTCCCCTGCTTTCTTCAATTTGGATATACTCCTCATCTCTACCACATCCACTGGTAGGTTGTTCCCTGTATCCACTCTTTCCAAAAAGGGAGCAAGCAGAGACACATACAAAGGAGAAGAAAGGAGTAAGTTGTGACAGAACAGCCCCGCAAAGTTGGTCAGTGGACTCAGAATCAGTCATTACATCATTTAACCCATCCTGGAACCTACCAGCTTCTAATGAAGAATATTTCATACTCTGCTTGTTTGTTTTGGGTGGGTGGGTTTATGGCTGTAAAGGTAGGTGGTGGGGAGTGACATAAGGAACACTCGTGGGGTGATCTGTTCTGGAGAAGTGGCCCAATAGCACTGGAGCCTTAGAATTTGAAGGAAAGTAGAAAACCTGTGGGTAAGATGTTTCCTGGGGTCTTTTTCTCTCCAAAGAGGGTCCAGAAAAAAAACCTTACAAGTGATGGATTCCCCTCTTTGGGCCCATCTGGTCCTTGGCTTCCTACTCAAGGGGCTAAGAAGTAGAAGGAGGAAATCCAGAGATTCTCAGTCTGGTCCTCAAAAACAGAGACAGAGTGAAATTGTTGCTAGCCTATAGTCCTGATAGGGAAAGGATTGAAGCTAGAGACCTACATGAGATAGAGAGAGGGACCCAAGCCCTTGACCTACCAGGTGAAGTACTGGGAGTAGAGAATGATGCGGGGACAAATTTTTCCCATCCCATCCACATGAGTTTTGTCTCTATCCCTGTCCCTGCTCCATTCGTTTAAGCTCTGCCTTAACTGCACAAGCCTTGAACACTTATGATTGTAGTGTTTAAGGCTTATGCAGATGAGGACAGAGCTTTCAAGAATGGGGTAGAGACAGGAAAAGAACTCGCCAGGATGGGACGGGAAAATGAATTCCTATGGGGATGGGGAAAAATTTGTCTCCGTGTCATTCTCTAACTGGGAGCAAAGAGCCATAATCACAGAGAAGAGAAAAAGGAATATTCAGAGCACTGAATGAGAAGAGTATGAAAGGGGAGTGAGGGATTGGACACTATGATATGTCCCATGCTCTAGAGACCAACTGTTTCTCAACTCAGTCCTGGAATTTCCCCTTACCAGCCAGGTTTTCAGGAAATCTACAATGAATATGTATAAACACGATTTGCATACACTACCTCCATTATATGCAAATTTCTTTCATGCATATGCATTGTGGATATCCTGAAAACCTGACTGGCAAGGGGGGACTCCATGACCGAGTTGGGAAACTCTGACCTAGAGTACATAGAAAGTGGAGACTGGGCTACTAAGAGTCTCGAGAGTGAAGAAGACATTTATTGAGGACCAGAGAGGGTGCAACAGCCATTCATCAGTAAAGAAGCTTAGAAGATGCAAGGGAATAGAAGAGAGAGCTAGTTGACTACTACTACTAGTAATTATTTCTAGAGCGCTACCAGACGTACGCAGCGCTGTACAGAGTCCCTGCTTGAAAGAGCTCACAATCTAATCAATCAAGACAGATAAACAGGATGCCAGGGTAGGGTTACAGTTAGTGGGAGAAGGTTAAACTGATGTCAAGCTTGATGAGTAGCCAAGCAAGAAGGTGAAATGTTGCAGGCTTTTGGCCTATTTTTGAACATGGGAAGGAGCATGACACATGGCTTCAGGTAGTTTATTCCAGGCATACAGGGCAGTGAGGTGAAAGGAATAGAGTTGCCAGTGGAAGAGAAGGGTTCAGATAAAAGCAACTTATCTGAGGAACGGAGTTCTCAGGAAGGCATATAAGGAGAGACAAGAGAGGAGAGATACTGAGGACACACTTGTTGGTTTGCAGTAGGAGCTTGAACTGTTTGCAAAGGTGGATAGGGAGCCAGTGAAGTGATTTGAGCTGAGGGGTGGCAGAAGATAAGTCGGGCAGCTGAGTTTTGCACAGGTGGGAGAGGTGGTTCAGCGAGGACCTGTTCAAAGTAGATTGCAGCAGTTACTTTGGAGGAATCCAAGGACTGTAAAGAGCTCTCACTGTCTCTTTATTTTTAGAGCCTAGGGGAGGGATGTTTTATTATTCTAGCACATATCAGCCGCTCTTACCCACCTTCTTACAGTGCTTCTGATGTTCCTGCTCAGAGCCTTAGACTGGTCTGTGTGCTTAGGGTAAGATTTAGAGGAGAATGTACATAGTTTTGCCACAGATACCACTGATTTGTTGTCACCCTCACCCTCTGCCTTCATATATGTTGGGTGGAGGATAGAAGACATTGAAAACATTCACCTACCACTGGGGTTTGAGCAACAGCCAGGCTGGGCCCTCTGAGTACCTCTGCTAATTCGTCTTCCTTCTTCTCCTCCTAATTGTAGGTTGCACATGGAAGGAGCAAATGGCATGTCCACACAGGAAAGCATCACTCCACAGCTCTAATGGGGCAAACCAACACATCTTATTGACACCCTTCTGCTCCCATCAGCTGGGCATCCCTGAGATTTTCATATTCAATTCAACCTTTCCCACAATGATCCTGTAAAATGGCACAACTGGACCCAATCATACTTTTAAATAATAAACTTTGCTTTGGCTTGCTGTGTTTGAATTGAGACATCTGGGTTTTACTTCCATCGCTTTCAACGGACGTCTCAATCCATCCTCCTTTTTCTGGAGCCATATGGTAACCCTATACTGTGTTTATATATGATAAGGAATATTTGTTTTAAATGTGCCACTGTGTAACATCATGGAATATCCCCTAGTCTTTGTATGTTTTGAAAGAGTAAACAATCAAGTGACTTTTATCTGTTCCATTAGACCTCAACCATCTCCTCTTCTCTATATCTTTTCTGAGATGTGACCAGAGTTGCAGACAATAGTCAAGGTGCAGTCACACCATGGAGTGATAAGGAGACACTGTGACATTAATTTACTCTCTATTCTTTTCTTTAAATGGTTTGCTTTAGTGGCTCAAGACACCAAAACAGAAGACCAAAATCCTTCGCATATCAAAAGCAACACAAAGCAACAGTGATGGAGACAAAAAATAAAGTGATCCACACAGAGTCACACCATCTGCATATAGATCATGTATTGTTGCTTCTCTCTTCACTGAAGAAGACGTGGGGAGATATTGGTGCCAGAAATCGTATTCAATTCTGATGAATCAGAGAAACTTATACTAATCTCTGTAACACTGGGTGACATGTAATGAGTCAATTTGACAAAATGGACAGTAGCAAATTGCCTGGACCGGATGGTATACATCCCAGAGTTGAAAAATGAACTTGCAAAGATATTGTTAGTAATTTGTAATTTTTCTTTAAAAACCAGCATAGTACCGGAAGGTTTGGATAATTTCCTAAAAGAGAAGTCCATTGGCCATTATTGAGATGGACTTGGGGGAAATCCACTGCTTATTCCTAGGATAAGCAGCATAAAATCTGTTTTACTACTTGGGACCTGGGTTGGCCACTATTGGAAACAGGATCCTAGGCTTGATGGATCTTCAGTCTGTCCCAGTTTGGAAACTCTTATGATCTTAAAATAATGTTTAGTTTTGTTATCTTAAGTTTTATGCTTAATATATTTCTATAAAAGTGTGCATTTTAGGTGCAATATTTTGACCTAATTTTTCCTTTTTCTTCTCGTTATTCCATATATGTAGATGGCTCTAATATTGTTCATGACTCTACCAGTATTAGGTGTGGCCTTTTGACTTAGAAAACTCTCACAGCTTCTGGAACTTCTTCTAACTGTGATTGACAGTGGTAAGAAACTGTGCTAGTATAAATACCAGGCTTAATGGGCATAGCTTTGACTTTGGCTCCTGTATTAAGACTGCCAGCGGTCCAGGCTTGGCTCTCTCCTTCTTGATTAAAAAAATGCACCTAAGAAGAAGACGGTCTCTGGCTATTCGATCCACTGCACCTGGAGGGAAGTGCATCTAAATCGCCAAGAAAGATGCTGCTTTTGTGCCTATGGAAACCGAAACAGGGAACCAGCTTAGCGCCCTTCCTACTGAGAAGCCAGGAGCAGAAAGTCACCAAGACAAACCTGGAAAGAACAAGTAGGGACCAGAAAAGGCCTAATTACATAGAGGCCAGCAGTGGAGGTTCCATCAGAGAACTGACCACCTATAAGGATTAAGCAACTAATACCTGAAAGAATATACAGACCACGTCGTCTCTCTGGAAAGAGAGAGAAAAACTGTAAAGAACGTTTGCTGAGGAACCTCTACCAGAACAGAGGGTTCAATAGGAAACCTACTAAATAAATTCATTTTACTGACTGTGCCATGCTTTCTCACATCATCCAAGTTTAAGTAATCCATTTGGGTCAGAACTGTAACTTCTGTCCTGGACAGACTTATTGGATGAGAGGAGTTAGTGTGTCTTCATCCTCCCAGTTTGCTCCCTACAAACTCTTAAATTGACTAAACCTAACCCACCCTGATGTCCACCAGGCAGAATTTGTAACAACTGCTGCAGAATTTGATCACCTTGCCACAAAACTTTGAAAAATCTGCCACAGTAACTGGGGCCTGTGCATATGGGGTAAAGTTTCAAAGATTTCATCGGAAACTAAGTAGAAGCAGTCTTTCACAAGAGTGAAAAGAGGAACGGGGTCAGAGGGAGAAGAAATACACACAGCTCATACACTTTCTTTCTGTCTAGGCACCTCTTTTCAAGCACAAACTCTGTGGATACCATGTTCAGGCTGCAAAATACATGTGTCCATACCTGACAGATCGTGTACCACACACCTGGATCTTTCATTGGATCAATCAGTTACTCTGCACATTGTCCATCTGCTGACTTTAGCCACAATTCATAAACATATACTGAGAGGACTTTTCAAACATCACTGAAATGACACCACCAGTATAGACACAGTTTTACACATGCATATTTGTTACCTTAAGGTTTGTGGGCGCTCTCTGTTCAGCTTGACGCATGTTGCTGTTAACTTGTAAAGCGGGTGAGAGGGGAGATTTATATCCATAACCAGTGGCCAAAGTCTGAGTTCTCTCTCCCATCCAGCCTTCATCCCCAAATTCCTTATAGTTAATCTGTAACACTGGCTCCTCTCCCTGCAGGAACAGCCAAGAAGACCACTTGCAAAGCCACCAGGAGCTAATAACATTGAAGTTTTCTACACTGTTTCAGCTGATTGCACAGAAAACTGAACAGCTCCTGGAGCAGCTGGACTCTTTTTAAGCACAGAACAGCACATGGCCCAATGATTGTTTGCCTTTGTCTCCTATGGGCTTTCAATTCAATTGAAACCAACTTCTGTTGGGTTTTGGGTCATTCTTACTCAGCCAAGCCATTGCAGTGAAGGCCCTTAATCAGAAAGGTGAAACTAGGTCCCCATCACTCACCATCTGGGGAAGACTTCCACACTCTCTCCTTCAAACACACTTGTTCCAATCTACTTTCTGCTGTCACCCTCCTGCCGTTCTTAGTTCCTTTTTCCCCCCTCCTCTCTCACTCCCACGAACCCTCATCCATGCCCACTTAGATGATCCTGTATCACACTGGCTTTGGTCAGCTTTTGGGGTGTACAACCCATGCAGCAGTTCAGATGTTTTAGAGAAGGAGGTGTCTGCTTCATTTTGTGTCTGAATTCAAGAGGGCCTGGGATAGGCACGTGGGATCTCTCGGAGAGAGAAAGAGATAATGGTTAATGCAGATGGGCAGACAAGATGGGCCATTTGGCCTTTATAGAAACATAGAAACATAGAAAAAAGCGGCAGAAAAGGGCTACAGCCCACCAAGTCTGCCCATTCCAAGTATCCCCCCCCCCTGAATTTACTTCCTTAAAGATCCCACAAGAGTATCCCATTTATCTGCCGTCATGTTTCTTAAACGTGTTAGTCACCTTCTCGGTGCCATCCCCTGGGCAGATCCTTCACAGTTACATAGAAACAGGATGGCAGATAAAGGCCAAATGGCTCATCTAGTCTTCCCATCCGCAGTAACCATTATTTCTTTCTCTCTCTCAGAGATCCCACATGCCTATCCTAGGCCCTTTTGAATTCAGACACAGACTCTGTCTCTACCACCTCTTCTGGGAGTTTGTTCCATGCATCTATCACCTTTTCTTTAAAAAAAATGTATTTCCTTAGATTATTCCTGAACCTGTCATCTCTTAACTTCATCCTATGCCCTCTCATTGCAGTTTCCTTTCAAATGAAAGAGACGCGACTCATGCACATTTACATTACTTAGGTATTTAAACGTCTCTATCATATCTCCCCTCTCCCGCCTTTCCTCCAAAGTATACAGATTGAGATCTTTAAGTTTGTTCCCATACGCCTTATGGCGAAGACCACGCACCATTTTAGTAACCTTCCTCTGGACCAACTCCATCCTTTTTATATCTTTTTGAAGGTGTGGCCTCCAGAATTGTACACAATATTCTAAATGAGGTCTCACCAGAGTCTTATACAGGGGCATCAATACCTCCCTTTTTCCTACTGACCATACCTCTCCCTATGCACCCTATCATCCTTCTAGCTTTCGCCATCATCTTTTCAACCTGTTTGGCCACCATCCCAAGTCCCACTCTTTTGTCATGCATATAAGTTCTTCACCCCCTAAACTGTACCGTTCCTTCGGGTTTTTGCAACCCAAATGCATGACCTTGCATTTCTTAGCATTAAATTTTAGCTGCCAAATTTCGGACCATTCTTCAAGCTTTGCCAGATTTTTCGTCGTTATTCACACCATTTGGCATGTCTACCAAGTTTTACCCCCACTCCGTCATGATCTACAAGGAACACAGTGGCGAGCAGTGCTTACTATCCTTTGCTGTACTGACCTGCCAAGTCTAGTGAGAATAAAAGGAGACCTACCTGGGTCAAACTTTCTAGTGAAGTTGTAAGAGTGGGAAGATCAAAGTCTCATGGCTAGGGCATGACATTAGCAACTCAAAGACCTTTCTTGAGCTACGATGGGGTTAAATAGATCATATTTTTGCAAGTTCCAGGAAGCTCATGAGGCTAGAAGTACTTGTGGAAAGGGGGAAGGGGCTGGATATAAATGTCAATTCTTTTCTTACACTTTAAAGTGTTAAAGTCATTATCCAGTGGAAAATTAGAAGAAATGTTTCACACTTGCCTAAGCATAACCACAGAACACACAGTAAAAAGAATCTGTCTGAACTCAATAATTCCTTGAAACTGACCTACACAAATAAGCCGCAGACATTGGACCCATGAAAGACACATTTATTTTCAGAGTTTTGAAAGAAAAAGGATTCTCTGTTATATTCATTTACTTCTGACTTTCCTGGCCTCTTTGATCCTAACTTAGGGCCCTTTTATCAAACGAGCCAGCCCACGCAAAAAACCTCTAGTGCAGTTTGATAAAAGGGGGGGTGGGGGTTTGATTCACCCCAATGGTTGCTAGTCTACTTTGGGTAAATAGTACCTAGTGCTCAGGTTCTCGTGACAGAATCAAGATGTTTAGGGTTGATACCGCAACACTGCACTCCAAACCAGCTTAACATGAGTACCGGTAACTCACAATTTTGTATTTGCCTCTTAGACCCTCAGCCCTGGGGAGGAGGAAGTGCTCGTCCCATAGTAGATGATGGCAGAAAAAGACCAATTGACTCATGCAGTCTGTCCAGCCCACAGAAATACATAACAATAATTAACTGCTTTTTTCACTGTCAGAGATCATCTTTCACTCATTAACTGGTGTCTGTGAGTGTCATTAAGGGTGCAAAGTCCTCATACAAAACAGAGAAAATGGCTTTGCAACTTCTCCACCACCAGTGCCAAGAAAGAAAGAAAGACCTGGATTCTCTGCAGCTGTGATTCCTTTTACTGAGCCAAAGAGAGGGCACATGAGCTCTCAAGAGTACTTCCTGGTCCCCAGTCATGAGCTTCTCTTACCTGATTCATGCTGACAATGTGAGGTCAGTACAATCACTTTATTTAATTTGGAAGTGGTGTGCAACTGCGTCCAATGAGCACATCCAAAGAGCATGTTCCTTTAGGTGTTCCATCAGTTAAGTGGCTTAAAGCCATTTTTCTAGGTCATCTTTTTGAGCTTTGTCTGGGGTTTCTCTTTCCTTATCTCCTTGCTTTGGGGACTTAGCATAGTGGCCCTCACAGCAGTTCACTCGACATTGTGACCATTTTTCTTTTACCAGTTGAATGCTGCAGAGATGAGCTAGGGCTCAGTTATCATGTAGACCTTCTCGATACTCATTCCATTTGGAGCAAATGCTCATTGTTCCACAATTTCACCCTTGACCAACACTTACAGATTTTATGTGTAGCCAAGACCTGGTTCACCAAAGGCGAAGTTTCATGCCTCATGTAACTTATGCTCCTCAAAATGACTCTAGCAGGCTGGGTGGCCATTTTGTACTGCAGCTGTTCCTCGTCTGAAATTCTGGGAGCCATGCCTGGTTCACAGTTAGACTTATTTCTGTATCACCCATCTCATCAGAGCATCTATGGATGACTTAGCATTCCCTCATTTCTGATATCTCTTCACACTTTGAAGACCTGGTGATTTTAGGCTCAGCAGTAGACTGAAAATCCAGTTCTGACCTAGTCAGCACAACAGAACCGGGTAGGAGTCGTTCTTACTTGGTTAAATAGTGTTGAATATCGGGCAATAGCAGAGCAGCTAAAAGCAACAAATGCAGTCTGAGGGATCCTCATCTGAAGCAGTCTTCTCTTCTCGAGTTCGGCCTCTTAATGTGATTCCACTAAGAAAAATGTTTTTTATTGTTGTTGCTTTTTTATACAAGTCCATCATTGTGGAATAATATACCACAAGAACTGAGATAAATGAGCAATTGTCTATCCTCTACATAAGTCGTGGAAACAGGATTCTGGGTTAGATGGATCACTGGTCTGACCTAGTAGGGTTATTTTTATGTTCTTGTGGAGTGAACCATTTTTAGGAGGGTTGTTTTATAAACCCATTGTTTAGTTCTATACAGTAAGATGCCTTATTATGTCATTACTGTATTAATTTTCATTTTGTGTCACAATGTAAATGATTTAGGGCTCCTTTTATTAACATGCGCTAACAATGAGCATGTGGTAAATGCTAAGACACACATAGGAATAAAATGGGCATCTTAGAATATAGCATGCACTAAATCCATTAGTGCATGTTAGGAAAAGGAGCCCTTAATGTTTTATGATTGTAAACTGCTTTAAAGCTTTCTATGCAGGATACCATATCAAAGAAAGGCATTGATTCAATTGGAAAAAGGACCAAAATAACTGCCAGCATAGTTTAATGATAATTAAGAAGCAGCTGAAAGTCAAAACAGCAGACCCGAATGAGAAATCAGGTGAGCACAAGGGTGGTAGATGCATGGAATAGTCTCCCGGTAGAGTTGGTGGACATAAAGACTGTGTCTGAGTTCCAAAAAGCCTGGGACAAGCACGTGGGATCTTAGGGACAGGAAGAGATAGTGGCTGCTGCGGCTGGGCCATAAAGCTCTATGACTTCACAATGCAGGTGTAAAGAGCTTTAGCCTATAGGAAGAGGAGATGCAAATGTTAAGAGCCTTAGCCAATAGGGAGAGGAGGAGATAGTGGATGCTGTGGATGGGCCATTTGGCCTTTATCTGCCATCCTGTATCTATAACCATAAAGCTCTATGACCTCACAATGTAGGTGTAAAGAGCTTTAGCCTATAGGAAGAGGAGATGCAAATGTTAAGAGCCTTAGCCAATAGGGACAGGAAGAGATAGTGGCTGCTGCGGCTGGGCCATAAAGCTCTATGACTTCACAATGCAGGTGTAAAGAGCCTTAGCCTATAGGAAGAGGAGATGCAAATGTTAAGAGCCTTAGCCAATAGGGAGAGGAGAAGGTAGTGGATGCTGCGGCTGGGCCATAAAGCTCTATGACTTCACAATGCAGGTGTAAAGAGCTTTAGCCTATAGGAAGAGGAGATGCAAATGTTAAGAGCCTTAGCCAATAGGGACAGGAAGAGATAGTGGCTGCTGCGGCTGGGCCATAAAGCTCTATGACTTCACAATGCTGGTGTAAAGAGCCTTAGCCTATAGGAAGAGGAGATGCAAATGTTAAGAGCCTTAGCCAATAGGGAGAGGAGAAGGTAGTGGAAGCTGTGGATGGGCCATTTGGCCTTTACTGTATCTGCCATCAGGTTTCTATAACCATAAAGCTCTATGACCTCACAATGTAGGTGTAAAGAGCTTTAGCCTATAGGAAGAGGAGATGCAAATGTTAAGAGCCTTAGCCAATAGGGACAGGAAGAGATAGTGGCTGCTGCGGCTGGGCCATAAAGCTCTATGACTTCACAATGCTGGTGTAAAGAGCCTTAGCCTATAGGAAGAGGAGATGCAAATGTTAAGAGCCTTAGCCAATAGGGAGAGGAGAAGGTAGTGGAAGCTGTGGATGGGCCATTTGGCCTTTACTGTATCTGCCATCAGGTTTCTATAACCATAAAGCTCTATGACCTCACAATGTAGGTGTAAAGAGCTTTAGCCTATAGGAAGAGGAGATGCAAATGTTAAGAGCCTTAGCCAATAGGGACAGGAAGAGATAGTGGCTGCTGCGGCTGGGCCATAAAGCTCTATGACTTCACAATGCTGGTGTAAAGAGCCTTAGCCTATAGGAAGAGGAGATGCAAATGTTAAGAGCCTTAGCCAATAGGGAGAGGAGAAGGTAGTGGATGCTGTGGATGGGCCATTTGGCCTTTACTGTATCTGCCATCAGGTTTCTATAACCATAAAGCTCTAGGACTTCACAATGTAGGTGTAAAGAGCCTTAGCCTATAGGAAGAGGAATGCAAATGTTAAGAGCCTTAGCCAATAGGGAGAGGAGGAGATAGTGGATGCTCTGGATGGGCCATTTGGCCTTTATCTACCATCCTGTATCTATAACCATAAAGCTCTATGACCTCACAATGCAGGTGTAAAGCGCCTTAGCCTATAGGAAGAGAAGACCGTGGATGCCGCAGATGGGTGGACTGGATGGACCATTTGGCTTTTATCTGCCATCATGTTTCTGTTTCTGAGATGTAAAATAGTAACAAGATAGATCATAAGAGACTTAGAAAAGAAACTTGACAACCAAGCAGAAACAAATACTAAACACCCTTTCAAGCACCTTTAAGCCCAAACCTTGTTAGGGAATCAGTCGGGCTGCTAGACGATCAGCTAAGAACACAAAAACAAAATGAATTCTTTGCCTCAGTCTTTTTTCTTGTTGCATGCACACAAAAAAAGCACAGGTTTGTTTGTTATTTCTTGAAAGAGAACCATTTGTTCTCTCACTGGTTAGAAAAGATCCTGAAGTGAGAAGCAGAGAGTACTGGCTGAGACAGACTTGCAGCAGAGAAAGGGAGTGTGAGCTATGTGGACCCTGTGAACTGCCTTGGAGACTAGAAAATCAAGTCCCGGCTGGTAAGGCAGTGCCAGACAGAGAGAAGAATTTTGCATCTGTATTGATTAGAAGGACCACTTGTCTAGACAAAATCATAGCTGTTGCCAAGAAATCCAGTTGCTAAAACCCACAATTTAAATATATTGAATAGGGACTTGGGTTTTTCAAAGGGAGTTAAAGGCTCTACGCATATTACCGATTAAGGTTACAAGAGAAATTAATTTTTGCTTCTTCCAATGTTGAACTGAGTGGTTTACCATATACCTCACCTGCTTTTAAATCTGCTATTTCAGATTTGTATTTTTATTATGATATGGCCTACTTAAGTTTATGTGAATGATTATTTTCTTGAATGAAATTTGAGACCTGATACTTAGCTTATTTTACAAAAGACAAAGCTGAGGAATTTGTGCTGGTTTAAGTTTCCTATTCCATGGTGTGGTGCAGGATCTGGAAAAGGATTAAAGCCCCTCCGGCAGTGCTGGTCTCATTCTCCCAGAACCCTGGTTCTCCTAGGACAAGCAGGATGAGTCAGCCACATATCCCAGTCGTTTCTTTAGATGATTCAGGCATCTTCAAGGTGATGAGTAGAAAAGTTGTAATGGAGAGCTGTAGAAAATCTGACCGATGGGAACGGGCGGAAACTAAAGACTGGGGATTAGGGGGAAGCAGGGGGAAATGGGTAGGGCTCGGGCATGCCCAGTGGGGCCCGGGCACTGCACGTGCTCAGAGAAAAAAAAAAAAAAATCTCTCTGAGCTATTGGAGAGCTTATCCGCAAATTGGGAGCTGTTGGGACAACACCCATATGTGGCTGACTATCTTGTGGCAGAGAACCTACGTTACAGGTAAGTAACTACACTATCTTGTTGCTGTGGCTCGAAAGGGATACAAAGTGCAGCCTTCAAGAGTGCACTCTGGGTTTCCTTCAGATGCTCATAGGAATTCTAGGAGTGTCAGAGCTGAAAACACTAGCACCGCCTTGTAAAGGAGGGGGTTAGATTTTACTGAAGAGAGTGGTGGAAAACTGGAACGCTCTTCTGGAGGCTGTTATAGGGGAAAACACCCTCCAGGGATTCAAGATAAAGTTAGGCAAGTTCCTGCTGAACGTACTCAGTTAGGGCATTGGTCATTGACCTACGGGCTGCCGCAGGAGCGAACTGCTGGGCATGATGGAACACTGGTATGACCCAGCAGCGGCAATTCTTAGGTTCTAAAATAACAATTTCAGACATATTTGAACAATGGGGTTAGCAAGTGTTATACAGATGTCATTCCCTTTGGGTTGTCTGATTATATACTGTATATATTGTTATTTCTTTAAGGGATTTTTCTTGTTGGTTTCTCCCCATACTTGTGGCCTTTATAACACTGTGGCAGAGTGAGGGATTCTGGGACACTGGGCAACAGAAGGCACCATGTATTTGAGAAGGACTACATGTCCCAGAGTGCCCTGTCCGAGGGGCAGGGCTTGACTCAGTTAGAGCTAAGCCAAACTTCTTGTATCCAAATAAAACACATTTTGTTCCTCTACCACTGTGGTGTGGTTTCTATGTCTTGACACAGGCCAGCCTGCCACTCCAGGTGGTCTGTTACAAGCACATATTTCTTTCCTTCATGCTTAGATTTTTGAGGTGTGCTTTTCATAGTACGTGATTTTTCAAATACAAAGTCTTTATGTGTTTAGATTGCCTTCATAAGAGAACTACTTTACCAGTTTATTATCTTTTAAGGCTCATTTCTGTACATTTTCTAATCCTGCAAATATCTGTTTTGAGCTGGGACAACCAGAACTACACCCAATACTCAAGGTGCAGTCATATCATGGATCAATGCGAAGACATGATTCGATTTGGGTTTATTTTCCATTACTTTCCAATTTATTCCTGACAATATACTTGCTTTGATTGCTATTGTCCACAATGACTCCATAATTGACTCGTAATACTTTGCACTTGTAAGACATTAAATGTCCTCAGCCATTTAGAGGCCCAGTTCCCTACTTTTGGAAGGTCCTTCTGCACAGTCCACTCATAAGTTAACTACGGTACTTTGAACAAGTTTGTGTCATCTGCCAACTGATCAGGTCACTAGTTACTCCCTTTCCCAGACCATTTAAAAGTATGTTAAATATTCCTCTGTCTTTACAACTGTTCTTTACTTACATTTTACAGTTTAGGATTCAAAGTTATAACAATGGCATATGTTGAACTGGTTCTGGTTCTGTAGAAGGATGAGGGACATGAGTAGACAGTGGGACTGTGCCCCAGTTCATGTTAGGTTGTTTGCAGAGCAGTCTGGAAGCTGTGACTTAGAAAGGGAATGACATTCAGTCCGTGACGCCAGGCTCTTATGCCAACACTGGTCAACAGGGACTGGTGAGAAGCACAGGCAGCAGGAAGATGGATCCATGGGTCCTACTGGACCACTAGGACTTAGTAAACTGAGCTCATTAGCTTGCAGCTTGTCTGAGTCTTCATCAGGAAGTTGCAGGAAATCTGGAAGAATGAGATTCTCTTTCGAGAGTAGGCCCCGCTGGTCATTTGCACGGCAACTCTGCACTCGGTTCAGAAGCTCAACCAGACCTATATGAAGAATTTTTACAGAAGAATTACTCCGTGGCAGTCTTTCCAATCTCATCAAATCAGAACCTGCAAGCAATATAGCAGGACAGCCTGATACCTGTGATTTCAAGCCAGGACATGTGGTATCACATTTTGCATGCATGAGTTGAACCCAGAGTTATGTTTTCTCTGCTTGTATGAATCTTTCCTGCTTTTTATGGAGTTCCAAATTTCTTTACTTTTTATTTTAATGTTATTTTATTGTCTTTTATTGTGAATCACTTTATGGTACAGCAAATTTTGGGCAAGCAACATCATAGCATGGTCTGGTTCAAATCCATTTTCAGCTCCGTGTAATCTCGGGTAGAAACTTAGGGGTCCTTTTACTAAAGCTTCATGCATGCTAAACATTAAGAAGCCCATTTTATACCTCTGGGCTTTTTAACAATTAGCACAAGCTAAGTTTTACTAAAAGGGCCCCTGGGATTGTAAGCCCTCTAGGGATATCTATCTGAAAATAATTTACCTTGAAAAGATGTGAACTAAATCCAAAATCCCTTCTCCAGTGCCCACATGACAAACTGAGAATTAAAACAGCGTAACAAGAGCAAAAGCATGTGTGACTTACATGAGCTTTACAGCTATTTACAGGAGGAACCATCAGCCTTCAGAATACCTATCCCACAAGCACTCAAGCCACCCCTGAAGCAGCTTGTCATGGCTGACATCATCCTCACTTTTGTTCTACCTGGAACCTCGAGGAGATACGTCACCTTCTACGTCAGATGTTTGCCGGTGTGAGAAATTCTTCACATGTGTTACTATCCTGTTTCTTGCAATGGCAGAACTATCTGATAGATTTTCGTCTCCTTCTGTTTCTGCTTTATTTGTCTCTTCATGAGATCCAGAACTGAGGCCACCCTAACAAGCAAACGTTGCAAATGAAAATCTGAAGGATGTCACTTTAATTAATTTGTTTTTCATGATGTAATTCTTAACTTTCCCCTCCAGCTCACGTTCGTATTTGTAATTTGTCTATTTAATGTTCACATTCCCCTCCCCTACAAAAATTTATTTTATCCTTTCATTTGTAGCATTGTAAACAGGCCAGGTGCATGTCGATGGTGAGTATATTAAAATTAATTAAACTTGAAACTATATAGCATTTTCTGTTTGTAAATCTTGCTTTACCTGCAGGAAATTTCTATTATAATCTCGTGCAGGTGAATATGTGTGTATCAGTCATGCATCCCTTTACCCCATTCTCAGAAGCAGTTCAGACTTGTTTCTTACTTGTGTCTTCTTCCTGACAGACAAGGTGGAAAGATACATCCCTTGGAGGGAAAACTGAGCTACTACAAAACCCAGTTTGGAAGGTAGGGGTGTGTGTGTGGGGGGGGGGGGGGAGTCCTGTTTTGGTAACACATCCCTGGCCCTGCACTTCAATGCAACAATTGGCCAATTCTTTACCATTAATGCAAGGGGACAGAATCTAATTTTTCACTCCTGGCTGCAGCATCTTCTTGCTTCCTAAAAGAAAAGGTCTTTGAGAGGGAGTGGGAGCCAGACTCAGAGTAAGAAAAGCTGCTTGACTGATTCAAGAGGGAACCTGTCTACCACCACCTCTTGAGGAAAGAGAGAAGATGTGCTATATGATGAAATCAAGAGGCCTGGGCTAGGCACAGGGGATCTCTCAGAGAGAGGAAGAGATAATGGTTATCTACCATATATGACTCTCATAGATAAGGTTGGGTAAACAGGTGTTCTGATAGAGCCTGTTATCTTAGAGTGAAACTGATTACAAGGTGAGAGATACATCCATACTTTATAAAATGTGCATGTGTTTGCATACAGTACATGCAAATTGTTGTACCTGTGTGTGGGGGGGGGGGGGGGCATTATTCTAGCAGCCTGTGTTATAAGGACACATTACAAGAGGTATGTTTTAAAAAATGACCCTGAGTTAGATGCTCTAAAAAGGATCAATAAAACCATGTGGATCTGCTATGATCCGAGTTTTGGCTGCATGCAAATGATTTTAATGGAGGGTCATTGTAATCCCCTTCTCTTCCGTCCGTCCGATTGATCACTGTGAGAGCAACTCACACAAGGGAAGCTCTGAAAACAGCCTCCTGCCACTGAACTGTTTGAGGCAGGAATTTTTTTTCGGGCACAGATGCTGTGCATGTCACACAAGCACAATGTCTGTGCCATTTAAAAAAAAGCCTCCCCTACCGATGACCGCCCTCGCTGACAACCCCCGACAAACGTGTCACTGGGAATCGCCCCCCACCGGCTCGGTCCCTGTCCTCAGCCTGTTCCCGCAAACTGTCTGATCCCTTCCGTACAAGCCTCGAATAGTTATGATTTTATATTGAACTTATTTTATTAAAGTATAAAAACAAACAATATTCTGTTCAATTGTCATTTTATAAACAGAAATACAGAGCAAGGATCAACAAAACCCCTGTTGAGAAACACTGGTAGGGAGGAGGAGAAGAGTGAAGATCCGATTGGGAGCCCTGCCAGCTCAGCGTTGCACTCTAGGGGGAGGAGTTAAGAGCAGGACAATGACGATGACAATATTTATTTATTTATTCAATTTTCTATACCATTCTCCCAGGGGAGCTCAGAACGGTTTACATGAATTTATTCAGGTACTCAAGCATTTTACTGGCTGTCCTGGTGGGCTCACAATCTATCTAATGTACCTGGGGCAATGGGGGGATTAAGTGACTTGCCCAGGGTCACAAGGAGCATCAGGGGTTTGAACCCACAACCCCAGGGTGATGAGGTTGTAGCTTTAACCACTGCACCGGAACTTGGAGGGGCTATGATGCCACAGTTAATGGTGGTAAGGAATGAGGGGGATGCTTCCAACTGTGGGGACAAAGCTTTTCACCGTTCTCATGGGTGGTGAAAAGTTTTGTTCCCGTGTGTGCAGTGAGTCAGGCATTGGCAAACCGCAGCCCACTAAGGAGGAATGTTGGGGAGGTGCTTTTTTACCTTTTTTTTAATGGGGCAGATATTGTTCATGTGTAACATGCACAGCATCTGTGCCCATTACAAAACAAGGCCTAAACTATGGTTAAACAGGTAAGTGACTGGTCTTGGATTGCTAAAAGCGATCACTTTTTTTTGTGCATCAGGAAGCCATCGCTCTACTAGTTTACATGGCATTTCAATATTAATGAGCTTCTTTGCATGGTCGGATTGGAGAATGAGCAATTGTGCAGAGCCATTTTCTGCATCAGGTTGGTAAAGGCGATCGTTGCTAAAGCAGTCAAAACTGATCACTGACTTTAGTGCATCTGGACCCCTATTCCTAGAAAAAAAAATCCTGCCATGCTCTAAGCATTAGCTAACAAAGCAGGGAGGGGTGGCTCCCTCTGTCTGTGCTTATATTAAGGCTTTTTCAGAGGTTGGTGCATCTCATTCCTTGTCATTGTGCACTCTACCTGAATGTAACCCACCTTGATCTCTTAAAAAACCCCTCCACCCTTCTCAGCCACATCCTCGTGAAGTCATTGGTTTTCTGCTATTTGTCCCTGAGTTCAGCAAGCAGAATAACCCTGGATCACTTAAACTACTAAGGAAAATGGGAGCAAAGGACAGCTGAGCAGAACCCCCCCCCCCCCTCCTTACCTGGCTATGCTGCTGCCTTGCTCTTTCACAAGTGCTGCATATGTCTTCCAGTTTTGACTCTAGATGATAAGACGTGCTTTTTTCTACATATACAATAAAGCTACAGTAAGTTATGAGCAGACTGGTTAATGCACACTTTCCCTTCATTTTATTAGCAGAACGAAGAGAACAGTATTATATTGCAATTTCATGCAATTATATGTTTTTCTTTGTTTTATGTAATGTTGAGTGTTGTTTTTTCTTTACTTGATTTCTATTGACTGCTTTCTTACTTTGATCATTTGAATTGAGTATATTATCTTGTTACACTTTTAGAATTGCAGATAATGCATAGGGGGTGATGTCTGCTTCAATCCTGCACTTCTGCAGTCCTCTCTTTCACTAATTCTTCTGAAGTAACTTATACCAGTGGCATACCTACCATATGTGACCCCCCCCCCATCTGTATGAAAACATGATTTTTAGTAACAATCCACACGTCACACATGAGTACCTAGGAAAAGGCAGCATCTTACATATTGCAGTGAGCAGTACATCAATACACCCATTGTAAAACTAAACAAGCCAGACTAGTACAGATCAATCCTGCAGTCAATCCTAACGAAAAAACCATGTCTTTTGAACACACAAAACACCTTCGCCTAGTATGGAATATGTAATAACAAACTAACCCCTCCCTCTTTTACAAAACTGTAGTGTGGATTTTAGCCACGGAGGTAACAGCTCTGACGCTCATAGAATTCTGAGCATCAGAGCTGCTACCACCACGGCTGGCACTAAAAAACGCTCCACAGTTTTGTAAAAGGGGGGATAAAATAGAAATACATGGACTCTGCATACAGTGCACCACAGAAACAGTGACACATGTCTCCTAAAGCAATAAATAAATATAAATTTTTTTTCTACCTTTGTCTTCTGTGGTTTCTGCTTTCCTCATCTTCTTGTAACTCTCTTCCTTCCATCCACTGTCTGCCATCTCTCTTCCCCTATATGGCATCTTCTCTCCTTCTATGCCCCTTCCAGAAACTGTATGCATCCCCCTTCCATCTCTCCTTTCACCCCCATTGGTCTGGCATCTCTCTCCTCTCCTTCCCTCTCCCACACCTCTCCTCTGCAATCCCTTTACCCTTTTCCCCTCATTTTCCTTTTCAATTTATTTTCTGCATCTGTCTAGATTACGTGCTTATTACCCTCTCATCAATTTCCTTTTTTACTTGCCACCTCTTTCCCTCACCCCTCCAGTGTTTCCCTAACTCAATCCTTTTCTCCCCATCATGTGCCCTTCTTTTATTTATCCCCTCCTTCCATCATGTACTCTCTTTCTCTAACCTTTCCATCTAGTACCTTCTCTCTCTGTCCACTTCCATCCAGCATCTACTCCCATCTTTCTCTCCTCCCATTTCCTTCCTGCATTTGTTCCCTTATCTCTCCCATCTGCACTTCCAACCAGCATAGGCATCCCACTACCATCCAATGTCTGCCCTTTCTCTCTCCATCCACCCCTCTTCAATCAGCATCTGCCCCCTTTCTTTCCCTCCAATATCCTTCCCCCTTTCTCTGTACATCAATTCCATCAGCACCACCCTGCCCCCTTTCCCTCCACCACTCTTCCTTTCCAGCAGTCCTGCTCCTTTCTCTCCCTTCATGCAGAAAGGTCCCGCGATGACTGTAGCTGCCGGCTGCCAGTCCACCCCACTCCGATGTACTTGCTCTGGATTGGACTCGGCAGCCGCATGCTAGAAGGTCCCGTGATGACTCGTTTGCTGGCTCTGCTCCGGAAGAAGTAAGTTACGTCGGAGGGGGTGGACCTAGCAGATGCAGGGAGTTGCGGCAAAGTCCCGCAATGACTGCATCTGCAGGGTCCACCCCCTCCGACTTAACTTACTCCTTAATCTTTTGTGTCGAGTTAGGATAAAAACTTGTAGTAAATTGTAACCTGTTAACTGTAAACCATCCTGGGCTCTTTGGGGAGGATGGGATAAAAAATAAATTAAATAAATAAACAAAGGAAAAAAGAACCCCCTTTTTTACTGAACTAACTTAAACCCCTTTTATCTAGCTACGAAAGTTTTTTTTTTAAATCGCAAACCACTGTAGTAAAAGGTCTGACACTCACAGGAATTCTGCAATATGGTTTATGATTAACTTCTTCCTCAGTCCAAAAAAGGTATTATTTTTTTTGCCTTTAAGTTTTTCTTTTATTTATTTATAAATATTACCATATATAGTCTAGAGCAGGGGTGGGCAACTTCAGACCTTGAGGGCCGGAATCCAGTCGGCTTTTCAGGATTCCCCCAATGAATATGCATGAGATCTATTTGCATGCACTGCTTTCAGTGCATATTCATTGGGGAAATCCTGAAAACCTGAATGGATTCTGGTCCTCGAGGACCGGAGTTGCCCACCCCTGATCTAGAGATATTTGATGAGCATGATATTTATTTTATGTATTTATTTTTAAAAATGTATAACTCACACTTACCACAGCTGAAGGCAGGCAACAAAAGACAAACATAATTACAATAAAAATAATCAGTATCGGGTGTGTCCCATATAAGATCTCAGGCAGCCCAGCAGTTAAAAAAATTGACCACCATGGACTGAATATTACCTCCATAGACTATGGAAGGGTATCGAGTGAGCTCTGTGTATGGTCTATGAAAAAGTGTTGGGTGAGTCCTGTATACATGGCCTCAGGGAGGGTGTTATGTATCCTGTTTATGATTTTCCTATATATGGCCTTAGCTGGGTGTTGGTTGGGATTATGTATCTTGTATACAAAGTCTTTGGAAGGGTGTTGGCTGTGTTCTGTGTATTGGTCTATGGCAGTGGTTCCCAACCCTGTCCTGGTGGACCACCAGGCCAATCGGGTTTTCAGGATAGCCCTAATGAATATGCATGGAGCAGATTTGCATGCCTGTCACTTCCATTATATGCAAATCTCTCTCATGCATATTTATTAGGGCTAGCTTGAAAACCCGATTGGCCTGGTGGTCCTCCAGGACAGGGTTGGGAACCACTGGTCTATGGGAAGGGTGTTAGATGTGTCTTGTTTATAGTCTATGGCAGGGGTAGGGAACTCCGGTCCTCGAGAGCCGTATTCCAGTTGGGTTTTCAGGATTTCCCCAATGAATATGCATTGAAAGCAGTGCATGCAAATAGATCTCATGCATATTCATTGGGGAAATCCTGAAAACCCGACTGGAATATGGCTCTCGAGGACCAGAGTTCCCTACCCCTGGTCCATGGGAAGGTGTTGGGTGTGTTCTGTATATATGATGTGTCGAAGGGTGTTTGGTGTGCCCTATGTCTACTCTAGATCAGGGTATTGGGTTGGCAAGTTTAGACATTGATTGAACTGGAGATGACTCACCTGATTTGATGTCCAAAATCAGCTGTTGGGTAGCTACTGCACTGACAGGCATATCTAGGTTCAGTTCTGTAAACTCACCAATCTGTTAGGTAAAAAACACCATATAATGAGAATGTGGAAAGAAGGAGAGGACAGACTGATTGAGTCTTCAGATTTAGCAATATATACTGTATAGTAGTTGTTTTATAAATAAATATATATGTGACTGGTTTCAAACAAAATAATCTTGATGATTTGTCTAATTTAGTACAAAATAATCAGTTAGAAACAACGACGAAATTTGATCAAGTTAATGAAGAAATATCTTCATTACAAGCTCTTTCAGCAAATATGGTTAAAGATAGATTTGCTATGAAGAATAAAACTGAGCAATTGTAAAACTTCAATAGAAGATTGAATTTGCGGATACTAAATTTTCCTAAACTTGCTTTGTCTACACCAGCAGTCTCAAGCACGCGGCCTGCGGGCCGCATGTGGCTCTCCAGGTTTTATTTGCAGCCCGCGGTCTGGACGCGATCAACAGCATTTCTCTTCCCCTTTCCCTTCCTTTTGGAGCAGCAGCGTGCCTGGCCGGCTCGTTCCGTTCAAAGCCGCGGGTTGGCGGCTCCTTGCGCTATCCACTCCTGCATCGGAAGCCTCTCTGACGTCACAACATCAGAGAGGCTTCAGACGCAGGCGCGGATCTCGCAAGGAGCTGCCACCCGCGGCTTTGAATGGAACGAGCCGGCCAGACACGCTGCTGCTCCAGAAGGAAGAGAACAGAAGGGGAGGAGAAAGAGAAATGCTTCTGCTACATAGGGAAATGCTGCTGCTTCTGTACAGGGAAAGGGAGAGGGAAGGAAAGAGGAAGAGAAATGCCTCTCCTGCACAAGTGTGGATTAACTTAGAACTTTCACGGCTCCACATCATTCTCTTCTTGGTTGGGCTGAAAACTTTTCAGCAGCCCCTCATAATGCTATTAAAAGGACAATTAGATTGATGGAAGCCAGAAGAATTTTTCACAATGTGGAATCTGATTTTACAATTAGCATCATAAATTGTATTGGGGGGATTGTTAATATTTGCAATATTTTAACTATGGTACTCATTTATTTAATTAAAATATTTATAATTTGCCTAAAAACCTAGGTGACTTCCAAAATAATTAAACAAACATTCACAATGAATCATCAGTTACAGATAATAAAGAAATATGCCAAAATAGAGCCAATTTTCATTTCACTGAAACGCCTAAATAAAAAAGTAAGTTTCTAATAACTTCCTAAATCTCAGCATATTCTCACGAAACGCAATGTTCCAGAAGTACCATTCCACATGAGCTGCCACTGAAAAACAGGACTTTGGTGAATGTACATAGTGTATTTCCTCTCTCCAGCAGCCTGTATATTTTTTAGTTTCATTTTCAGTCCTATGCGATTTTGCTGCATTCATTGCCAGCTATTACTTTGGTGTTTTTAAAGATAATTTATTGTAATACTTGGACATATGGATTAATACATCTAGGGTTTTATCATTTAACAAGATGACTCCTAAGGCAGGCCTTCTTGGGCCGAAACACAATCATGTCAAGTTCATTTTAAAATAAAAGGATTGAGCACCATCTGGTCTCCTTTGTTGTTTTCTGGTCCATAAAAGCCACCATTCACCTTCAGAAATGCGCTATGAGAAACAGAATGACTTTTTAGGATCTTCTGGGTTCCTGTGTACCAATCAACCACTCTCAGAGACAGTTGCTGGGCTTGCTGGACCTTGCTCTGACTCTGCCTGGTTTATCTTACACTGGATGGTCCAAGGGTCTGATTCGGTGAAGGCATTTCTTATGTTCTTATGTTATAAATGGCAATTAACACAGCCAGAACCACTAGTATCCAAATCAAAGAGGTAAAGTTTCAGATGGACAGAGGAATGGTGAGAAAAAGCTCTCCTGCTTTGAAACCTACCCTTCGAAGCACCACCTGTGACATATTTAGCTCATAAGTTCCGACAGCAGGTTGCACTGCCTGGCGCAAACTCTTGGTAGATTTTGCTGTAATACGAACTGTTTTCTTTATGGGGTAAATTTCAAGCCTGAAAAAGATCAACCAAAATCTAATAAGACAGAAAGATCTACATTAGTAATTACAGTGACCGGCTTTTCTTGGGACTTCTTAGGAACTAGTTCTACTGAGCTCCCTGTGCATTAAGCCAGTGATTTCACAGTAACATCAATACAATATGTAGGATGCAGGAAACTACGAAATGGATAATCAGTATTTCTAACATTCAGAGCAAGTGGTAAAGATGTGGAAGTCTCTGTGTTATGTCTCAGGCTTTCCTTTATTTTTGTTTCAAATGTAACTCTATTTTCTTTGTCAAGATTTATGCTTGTAAAACTTTCTGTCTTTTTAAAGTGTGCTTCAGTGCTAAAAAGTGTAAAACCATTCCCAGGAATGATTCTATCATAACATAAATGTTCATTTATATATCGCAAAAGCCTTTTGGTTCTAAATAGTTTACAAAAGAAGTGGACTGACCATGTCAGTGAGTTAACAGTAGTTTCACATCAGTATGCTACTATGGAGGGATTCTAAGACTTTGGAGAATGGTGGGGGAGGTGTTTAAAAGCTGTCTAAAATGCATATATGAGCCTGATACTGTATTCTAACCATTTGGCCCAGTTCGGGGTCTCTGTTCAGTTAATGAATCATATTCCTGTAGTTTGCAAAGCACTTTCATTGTTCTGTTCTGTGGCGTTTGAAGTCTACAGCACAGCTTTACAAACAGACCCTATTCTAATCTGAATTTCTGCATCGCACTTATCCAGAATAGATTCAAGGCGATTTGCAAATAAAGAGGCCCATATAGTATAAGGAAAATTACAATGACAGTGAAATTTTGAATACAAATTTTTGAAAGTTTCATAGTGGTAAGTAGGAAAGGTCTGGCATGTAAATTTCAATTTTTAGAGGATTTTCATGGTGTATATACTGTGTTTGAGATACTACACTGTGAACAAAAAAATAACCAAACCCACACCAAAATGTTTTTTATCATATCTTCCTGTGACAGGGTGAAGTTCCTGTTACTGGCCAGCAGAGGGAGCCTGACTAGTGGAGAATGTGGACTGGAGTTAATTTGTATAAGAGCTGAAAAGGCATCTGGGAGCTGTCCACTCACCCTGAGTGGATAAGGGTGCTGAATAGAACAGCTCTAAGACTGGGACAAGCAGAAGCTCCTTTGGAAGCTGGTGATCCTCAAAGGGAGGAATGCTGGTCTCTGACCTGACCCAACCCTTGGAAAGCACTTTAGACTGGTTTGCTCAGTAGAGCTTGGAGGTGAGCATCAGGATTGTTTTATATGCACAAAGCACGTTTCCAGAATATGAAGAAATTACATCTAGGTTCTGCTTCTTGTTATCAGTATGTGAAAATTCAGATACCAAGCAAATAATCAGTTCCCAGTAAAGATTTCACAGACACTGGTAGGCTTTGCTGACAACACGAATTAGACAAAGCAATGGCCAAATATGATTGCTTATGAAACTATACAGTGCTTTTGAGCCTAATAACCCCTCCCTGCAACTGTGCTCAGTCTCCTCAGTCTTATATAATATTGTATCTCCTTGTCCTGCACTCTTGGACAGCATCTTGCGACCATGTATCCTTCCCCTACAATGAAATGTAACTTTCCCCATGACCTTGCAGGGGCCTCTTACCCTATAAATTGGCATGAACCTCTACTGGATAAGTGCGATTCAGAAATTCTGATTAGAGTAGATTAATTTTAAAAAGATATTTATATTTGCAATCAGGTTCCATGTGGATTACAGTAGAAAAATTAAAACAGTGAAAATAACATACAAAATATATTTTTTAAAAATCATTCAATAAAAACAATAAAAGAAATAAGAACATCCTATATATAAAAAATGTTACATGTGCAGGAAAACACTTACTCAAAGCTGACTCTGTTCTCCAGCTTTACCTCTTGGTCTGCAAGAACCATGCTGTCTTGGTCCATAACTAATGCTTTCTGAGAGAAATGTGTAAAACAGGGGTTTGGAAAGTGAAGGCTGGCCTGTGGATTCAAGTTCTGCAGAGAAATACTGAAGACTTTCTTTATAAGAAGCCCAAGTGCAGCAAAGTTCACTTATAACAAATTAAAATTATAGCTCTGGGAAACTTTAAACAGCTGTGCAGTTATACGAGAACCTTTCCTGATAAGCAGGGACTGAATAAATAGAAATAAAGAAAAGAAAAGATGATACCTCTTTTATCAGACTAATAGCGGCATGTTCAAAACACTACAGCGCCAGGAAATCCAAGTGCCTGTTTTAAAAGCATTTAAGTGCTAAAAAGGAACCCAAACCTATCAGATGACCACTGGAGGGATAAGGTAATGACCACCACACTCCCCCAGTGGTCACTAACCCCCTCCCATCCCACAAAGATCTAAACGAAAGAGTACATACCTGTTTCTAGAGCAGCAGCACTTAGTATGGGAAAACCTCGTAGAGCATCATGCAGGTGTCTTAAGTAGTTTTGGGGGTGGACTAGTAAGACAAAGAAAGGAGGACCCAGGCCCATAAGCTCACCAAAACCCACCAAAATCCTATTCTACTGCCATATAGGTGCCACCTGCAGCCATAAGGGCTATTAGGATAATAATAATAATAGCAGCTTATATATCACAAAACCATGAAGTTCTATGTGGTTTACAGAAGATTAAGCAAAGGTAACAAATTGAATTGACTTTAAGAGGGGAGGAAGAAAGAGAATTAATAGGACAGGAGGAGAGAGTGATCAAAAGGACAAGTTAAGGATGGTAGACAGGTGGGTATAGTAGGTTTTGGGGGAGTTTTAGAGGGTTCCACATAAATTATAAGGGAGTTATAGTGATATGTACATCTGGCACCTTATATGTGAAGTTCACAGCAGTACCCTCTAAGGTGCCCCACTGCTCCATTTGTAGGTCTATGTGGCCAGTCCCCGCCCATGTCTCAATGGTCTGGATTTGGACATTTTTAACTTGGCCATTTTTGTGGTAAAAATGACAAACAAGGTTAGACATCCTGTCAGCCCAGATGTCTAAATAGGTGATATTTGAAAAAAATAAAAATAAAAAAAATATATATATATAGTTAGACATCCAGCAGTTTTGCCAGTTTCAAAAATGGACATTTCTCCACCTCTGACTCTGGATGTCTTGTGGGAAAGTCAGACTTAGACCTCCTATCGAAAATGCCCCTCAACCTTAATACATTTCTTGATTAACTTTCACGGCAGCACCACCTTTTTCAGATCAGAAATGAGCAAATGATGACCTATATTGAAAGTGAAACTGATCTGAAGAAGAAAGTGCTTTCAAAAGCCAAACACAAAATGCATTGTTGGTCCAATAAAAAAGGTATTGTCGTATTTTCTTGTCTTTGTTTTGTTCTATTTCTATTTATTACTGTACTTTTAAAAGTGGACTAACACAGCTACCTCACCACTTCACTCAAGATGAAAGATACCACATACAACTGTCTGAGAAATCAAATCAGCAAACGAAACCGAATAGTTTTCTGACAATCTGCAAAAAGAACATCAATCATTCCCAAAGGACTGAAGATCAAAAATCCTTTCCTACCACTTGCACTAATGACTGCTTTTATGTTTCATGCACATATTCCCTATTGTTCATTTCTGCTCTGACAAAGAAGGTGTTTGCCTTCAAAAGCTAACCAAAATAATATATTGTTAGTCTGATAAAAGAGGTATTGTCTTATTTGCTTTGCTTTATTTCTATTTGCTAACTTCAAAAGTGGATTAACACAGCTACCACTACGTATTGCGGTAGCTTTGTCAGTGATGAGAAGAATGAGTGAAACACCATCACAGTGAGAGGTCAGCGATGGTCGTCTGTCTCAGGGCGTGAGGAACGAGTGAGATTCCACTGCAGTGTGTGAGGTTAGTGTTGAGATGAATGAATTTGCAATTTGGATTTCAAGCAGAAAAAATTTAGCTTCAAGTTCCAGGTATCCCAAATTCTGTCCCATACCTGTTCATTTCCTAGTAGATGCACTTTGATATCTGCCAGGGAAAATCCCCGTTTCCTACAAATTCCCAACAGCATCTCCCGAATAGTTAGGCCTGGTCGAACAGCGGTTAGTGAAGCGGTACCATCGGGCAGGTAAATGCAGCAGTAGCTGATCAGCTTACTCTCTGCTTCTGATTGCACCCCATCATTCTGTAAGACAGAGAGCAGCTAGCATTGTTATTTTAAAATAGCATTGTTTTAGATTGCCCTAAATTTATCACTTAAAAAACTCCGAACGCTATAGCATACAGCCATTAGATTAATCTTCAGATTGAAAAAAAGTAATAAGATTACACCTTATTTATGTGAATTACACTGGCTACCTATAGAAGGGAGACATACTTTATAAATTCTGTTTAGAATACGGTTTGGAGAAACTCCTGAACAAATTTTCTAATAATCCATCTCTGAACCTAAGAAACAATGATCCTTTTCAGTATCAAGACATTAGGAACATTAGATACAATAGAACTTTTAACTCCACATGGGCATATCAAGCAGCAAAACTGTGGAAAGCATTACCAACTAATATTAACAAGCAATCTAATTTTAAATGTTTCAAAAAAGACCTAAAGACCTATCTGTTTTTAAAACAGAGAATGGTGAAGTTTCTGGAATCCAGTGGATTACAGGTCCAAAGGCAACATGGATTCACTGATCAATTTCTTTAACTGGGTGACCAGAGAATGTGCGCTAGATGTGGTGTATTTAGATTTTAGCAAAGCCTTTGACAGTGTTCCACACAGGCATCTAATAAAGAAACTGAGTGCTCTCGGGATGGGTTCCAAAGTGACGGGCTGGGTCAGGAATTGGTTGAGTGGAAGGCAACAGAGGATAGTGGTCAACGGAGATCGCTCTGAGGAAAGGGATGTTACCAGTGGTGTGCCTCAAGGTTCTGTTCTTGAGCCTGTTCTTTTTAACATTTTTATAAATGATATTGTTGGGTAAGATTTGCTTCTTTGCGGATGATACCAAAATCTGCAATACAGTAGACACCCGGGATGATGTGAACAACATGAAGAAAGACCTGGTGAAGCTTGAAGAATGGTCTGAAATTTGGCAGCTAAAATTTAATGCCAAGAAATGCAAGGTCATGCATTTGGGCTGCAAAAACCTGAGGGAACGGTACAGTTTAGGGGGCAAAGAACTTTTGTTCATGAAAGAGGAGCAGGGCTTGGGTGTGATAGTATTTGATAATCTTAAGGTGGCCCAACAGGTTGAAAGCTAGAAGGATGCTAGGGTGCATAGGAAGAGGTATGGCCAGTAGGAAAAAAGGGGTATTGATGCCCCTGTATAAGACTCTGGTGAGACTTCATTTAGAATATTGTATACAATTCTGAAGGCTGCACCTTCAAAAAGATATAAAAAGGATGGAGTCGGTCCAGAACAAGGCTACTAAAATGGTGCGTGGTCTTCGTCATAAGGCATATGGGGACAGACTTAAAGATCTCAATCTGTGGACTTTGGAGGAAAGGCGGGAAAGGGGAAATATGATAGAGATGTTTAAATACCTACATGATGTAAATGTACATGAGTTGAGTCTCTTTCATTTGAAAGGAAGCTGTGGAATGAGAGGGCATAGGATGAAGTTAAGAGGTGATAGGCTCAGGAGTAATCTAAGGAAATACTTTTTTACAGAAAGGGTTGTAGATGTGTGGAACAGTCTCCCGGAAGAGGTGGTGGAGACAGAGACTGTGCCTGAATTCAAGAAAGCGTGGGATAGGCAAGTGGGATCTCTCGGAGAGAGAAAGAGATAATGGTTACTGTGGATGGGGAACGGGAAAAGTAATTGGGACTTGTATACTACCTTTTTGTTGCTTTGGCATTTCAAAGCAGTGGGCACTGGAGGATTAAGTCCCCCCAGCAGCAGGAGAGATGCCTAGTCTTTCCCACTGCCACACAACACCTCCAACCCTCTCCCCTATACCTTGAATTAGATGGCTGACCGGAGGGATACCTACTCCCTCCGGCCTCTTCAAAATGGGACAACCTCATTTACATGAGCATTTTTTGGAGAATGACTCACTTTTTTAAATTTACTACCAGAACAGCTGCAATAGTAACCCGTCGTTTTTTAATGCAGTTTTTTGAGAGGCAGCAGGGGAGTGTGTGGCGCAGTGGTTAAAGCTACAGCCTCAGCACTCCGGGGTTGTGAGTTCAAACCCACGCTGCTCCTTGTAACCCTGGGCAAGTCACTTAATCCCCCCATTGCCCCAGGTACATTAGGTAGATTGTGAGCCTGCCAGGACAGACAGGGAAAAATGCTTGAGTACCTGAATAAATTCGTGTAAACCGTTCTAAGCTCCCCTGGGAGAACGGTATAGAAAATTGAATAAATTTAAAAAAACAAAAAATTTAAAAAACCACAGTGAGCCACAGCCATTTGGCCTTTATCTGCCTTCATGCTGGACCAGAACATAAGCAGGTAAGGCTAGACTCAAGTTAGGTTTAAGACCAAGGGCCGCCGCTGGGCACAATGGACCACTGGTCTGACCCAGCAGCGGCAAATCTAAGTTCTTATGAAGACCTGACCAACAGATTGGCTGCAGCACAGCTTAATTATACAACGGCTCATTATACCCATCCCTATGTGACAATGAAGCCTGGGGAGTGAGATTTGATGACTGCCATAAGCTCTCTACCCTTCCTCCTCCCTCCCAAAAGGAAACTATATCAATGAGAGGGAAGAAATCAACAAATACCTCACATTTGTTGGTTACTGAGGAGAGAAAGCCCAGGTCCATACTTGCAGCAGAACTGAGGGAACCCTGGGACTCCCGGCGTAGTGATAAAAGACCTTCTCCTTCTGATATGTCTAGAAAACACAAAAGCAGGAAGAGACTACATGCTAATGCAGATTTCTCACCAGCTTCCAGCTGATTTAGATACAACTGGACGGCTGCCCCTTCAGTCCTGTCTTCCCCAATTCAGAAACTACCCGACCTGGATACTTTGTTCAAGTTAGGCTGAAGAACTTGAACAGAGGGGCAGAAAGAATTGCCAGAATGAGTTCCCTCTTTCAATATGATTGGGCAAGGGCTCTGTAATTTCAAATAAATTAGACAGGAAGGCCATATAACAGACAAATTCATGTTTTTTAATGCCATCTATGTCTGGGAAGAGAAATATGAATTTTATCTTTCTTCCTTTCTCTCCAAAGGAGACCTCTAATATTTGCACATACAACCCTAGCCCCCACTCTGCTTAAAGGCTGATTGTCGAGTCTCCACTATGCCAACCATTAGGCAGACAAAGATGATGGAGTCTTGGTTGTAAGCATATATCATGCCCAAGTTTTCAACTTAGCAGTTAAGACGTCTTACCCTTGCCCATGAGCTGCACATGACAATAAAGTGATGTTTTCCTAGAATCTATTTTCCTACCCTGACCCAGAATGGCTTTTCTTACGTAATGTTCCCCCTCCTTCTACCTCTTAATCATAGCTTTGAGCTTCCCACTCTTTATATCATGACCAAGGTTTCCACCTCTTGTCCCTCATTTACCTGTCCACATTTCTCTTCTTTCCCTTTTTTTGAATGACCTTCTGGATGGTTTAGCGGAGCGACCACCTTTCAGAGTTTCTGCTCCCACATCCTTTGTACCAATTGGAAGTGACCTTGCTGACTTCAGCTTCTTCTAAATACAAACAGAAAATCATCTCAGATAAAACTGTTCACATTAAAGTCAGAAGGGCTGCTACGAGCACTGACCAAAAGAAACACGGGGGTTGAGAAAAAATTCTGCTGACCTTTGCTGCCCAGGAGAGAAAAGAGAATGCTCCGTGAACAGCATCAGTGGAGTGACTGTTGGAGTTCAGGAGATGGATGGAGACACTGACTCCTGGCAGTTGGTGACCTCATCCACAGGTAAATATAGGAGACCCCGCACCCCATTTACTAACTCTTCACCTTCTTACTCTTTCTCTCACCAGGACAGCTCCACATCGACTCCACATCTGAACCTAAAGAACAGATTCCAGGTCTTGCAGGAGGAGACTACCGACGTGGAGCAAGACCAGGATCAACACATATCTCCTTCTCCGGGGACAATGGATCGACACACCCAAAAGAAGCGTAGAGTCATAGCCATTGGGGACTCCATGTTGAGGGGCACTGAGGGACCAATATGCAGACCAGATATGCAGTCGAGGGAAGTCTGCTGTCTTCCTGGAGCCAGAATACGAGATGTGACCACCTGTCTTGATAGACTTCTCAAGCCTCAGGACTACTTCCCCATGCTGCTCATCCACGTCGGAACGAATGACACTGCCAAGAACACCCTGGAGGACATAGCCAGAGACTTCGGAGCTCTGGGAAAGAGGCTGAAGCAGACAGGAGCACAGGTAGTATTCTCTTCAATTCTTCCTGTCAGGGGCAGAGGAAGGGACAGGGACGAACGTATCCTGAAGACGAATGAGTGGCTACAACGATGGTGCCGGGAGATGAACTTCGGATTCCTGAATCACGGAGAGACACTACAGGGACTACAGGGACCAGACGGACTCCACTTGACCAACAGAGGTAAGAACGTCTTCGGACACCGACTAGCCCACCTACTTCGAAAGGCTTTAAACTAGGTAAGTCGGGGATGGGCACCCACTTTTACACCAGAGCAGTAAGTAACAATCCTGATGTGGCGAACCAAAACTCCGCTTCTAAGTCTAAGGTAAGTACCCTTACTGCAAAAGAATTGCTAGGAGACACTTTAACTCAAATGGGTGGCTCTCTGCATGAGCTTAGTAAACAAAAAGAGTGGAGAGCTATGTATGTTAACGCACACAGCCTAGGGAATAAATTTCTAGAACTGGAAACAGAAATAGTTAATGCAGACCTAGACGTAGTAGCAATTTCAGAAACATGGTTCACAGACTCTCATGGGTGGGATATAACTATACCAGGATACAACCTGCTTCGCCAAGACAGAGAGGGTAAGTTAGGAGGAGGGGTAGCACTTTACATCAAAGAAAACATCAAAACAACCAGAATCACAGATATCAAGTATACTGGGGAATCCATCTGGGTAAACTTGGCCAGAGGCAGAGAAAAATGCCTGTATCTTGGTGTGGTGTACAGACCTCCAAGACAATCGGAGCACAAGGACATTGAATTAATTGAAGACATTGAGAATATCACCTTACGGGGAGACGTTGTTCTGTTGGGAGACTTTAACATGCCTGATGTAGATTGGAACACACTCTCAGCGACTACTTATGATAGCAAGAGGATATTAACGTCCATGAAGGGAGTACGGCTCAAACAATTGGTATTAGAGCCCACTAGGTCCCAGGCCATCCTGGACCTGGTACTTACGAACGGGGAAAGCGTCTCAGAGATCTCGGTGGGAGAACCGCTAGCCACCAGTGACCATAACATGGTATGGTTCAACCTTAGGAAAGGCTTCCCTAGATCACAAACAAAAACAAGGGTACTCAATTTCCGGGGCACTGACTTCACACGCATGGGAGACTTCGTCCATCAGATGCTTCAGGTTCAAGAAGTGACGGATAATGTGGAGGTTATGTGGTCAACCTTGAAATCAACCCTTCATGAGGCAACTATCCGCTACATAAAATCAGTAACTAAACAACAAAGAAAAAAGAAACCCCAATGGTTCACTGATGAGGTCTCGTACCTCGTCAAGGATAAGAAAAGAGCGTTTCTCTTGTACAAACGCACGGGGGAAAAAGAAGCAAACATTGAATACAGGACAAAGTCTGCAGCGGTCAAAACAGCAGTCAGGGAGGCCAAACTTCGAATGGAAGAAACACTAGCGAAGAACATTAAAAAAGGGGACAAATCCTTCTTCAGGTACATTAGCGACAGGAAAAAGAACGCAGACGGGATAGTACGCCTTAGAACGCCAGACGGGAATTATGTGGAAACAGATTCTGAAAAAGCCAAACTACTGAACGATTACTTCTGTTCAGTCTTTACCTGCGAGGCGCCAGGGCAAGGGCCACGGCTGGAAGCAAAGGAAAGCAAGGAAGACCCATTTCTGAATTTTGAGTTCACACCAGCTGATGTTTACAGAGAACTTTCAAGACTCAAGGTGAACAAAGCCATGGGACCGGACAATTTGCACCCAAGAGTGCTCAGAGAGCTGTGCGATGTTCTGGCGGAACCGTTAGCCATGCTCTTCAATCTCTCCCTAAGTACGGGGAGAGTCCCCCTGGACTGGAAAACAGCTAATGTCGTTCCTCTGCACAAAAAGGGTTGCAGAGCAGAGGCTGCGAATTACAGACCAGTGAGTCTCACATCAATAGTGTGTAAACTCATGGAAACTCTACTTAAAGGTAAATTAGACACGATAATGGATGAAGGGAATCTAAGGGATCCCTGTCAACATGGATTCACCAGAGGCAGGTCATGCCAATCCAATCTTATAAGCTTCTTCGATTGGGTGACAGGAAAGCTAGACCTGGGAGAGTCTCTGGACATAGTGTACTTGGATTTCAGTAAAGCTTTCGACAGTGTCCCACACCGTAGACTATTAAACAAGATGAAATCGATGGGTTTGGGTGAGAAACTAACTGCATGGGTCAGGGATTGGCTGAGTGGAAGACTTCAGAGGGTGGTGGTCAACGGCACCCTCTCTGAGACATCGGAGGTGACTAGTGGAGTGCCGCAGGGCTCAGTCCTGGGACCATCCCTTTTCAACATATTCATAGGGGACCTGACCCGGGGGCTTCAGGGTAAAGTAGCACTGTTTGCCGACGATGCCAAACTGTGTAACATAGTAAGTGAAAGTAACCTCCAGGATAGTATGACACAAGATCTGATCACGTTAGAAAACTGGTCCTCGACATGGCAGCTAGGCTTCAACGCTAAAAAATGTAAGGTCATGCATCTCGGCAGAGGAAATCCATGCAGAACATACTCCTTGAATGGAGAAACGCTAGCTAGGACTTCAGAGGAAAGGGACTTGGGGGTAATCATCAGTGCAGACATGAAGGCTGCCAAACAAGTAGAGAAGGCCTCATCAAAGGCAAGGCAAATGATGGGATGTATTAATAGAAGCTTCGTCAGCCGTAAACCTGAAGTCATTATGCCACTCTATAGAACTATGGTGAGACCCCATCTGGAATACTGTGTGCAATTCTGGAGGCCACATTATCGGAAAGATGTGCTTCGAGCTGAGTCGGTCCAGAGGATGGCCACTAGGATGGTCTCGGGGCTCAAGGGTCTCTCATACGAAGAAAGACTGGGCAAACTGCAGCTCTATACCCTAGAGGAGCGCAGGGAAAGGGGTGACATGATTGAGACATTTAAGTACGTCACGGGTCGTGTCGAGGTGGAAAACGATATATTCTTTCCCAAGGGACCCTCGGTCACAAGGGGGCACCCGCTCAAACTCAGAGGAGGAAAATTTAGTGGTGACACCAGGAAGTATTTCTTCACAGAAAGGGTGGTAGATCACTGGAACAGACTTCCGGAGCAGGTGATCAAGGCCACCAGCGTGCTCGACTTCAAGAATAAATGGGATATCCACGTGGGATCCCTACGAGGGTCGAGTTAAGGAACTAGGTCATTAGCATTCAGACTTAATGGGGTGGGTCAATAGAGTGGGCAGACTTGATGGGCTGTGGCCCTTTTCTGCCGTCATCTTTCTATGTTTCTATGTTTCTATGACATCCTGCTGTTGAAGACTGCTCTCTCCTGGCCAGTACAATAAAGCACAACATATAACTTGCAAACCTTGCTGAAATCACATTGTATGTGGGTGTCTGGGGTGGAATTTGCAGGAGACACAGAAAGATCAGGGAGGGGCCGTCCTTCCACTTCTGCTAGCATACATTCCAGGTAAAGCTGGGACTTCACAAAGCGAGAATAGCTGTCAAACTTCATTAGGTTAAAGACCTGGGAGGGAAAGACAATAGGAAATGTTACCAAGATGCAGTGTCTCAATGATCCAGGCAGCTGCTGCTGTTTTAACAAGGTTGGGGCTGTAGAAAGCTAACACAAGACCCTGCCCCTGTCTGTTGACTGCAACCCCAGGTCATAAGCACTCAGTACAAAGTGGGATGGGGCGTGTTACACAGTCTGTAAACATGTCACTTGTAACAACAGAAAGACATTATAAGCCAAATGTTGCCAAGTAAAAGTAATGGCTGACTTGGTTTCTGATTAGTTGAAAATGGCCTTACCTGGAGTTGCTGGGCTCGGAACATGTCTGGGGTGGGTGTGCGTAACCACTCCTCACTCAATGAAGCTTGGCAATCTACGTTAACGGGGCTGCAGGAACTGCTAGACAGGAACATATTATAGATTCTGTGACATTCCTGTAAGAGCTATTGAAGGGAAGAAAGAGAGAGAATGTGGTGATAATAATCATAACTTTATTTGAGTTGTATGCTTCACAACACAGAATGCTCAAAGTGCAGAGCAAGCAAGATGTAGAAGCAGGAGAGATGGCAGGACAGAATGGGATGTAGGAGCAGGAAAGAGACGGAGAGAAAACTGGCAGGAGAGACAGAGGAATAAAAAGATAAGACAGAATATATCTTGTGACTTTACTATCTGACTGTGTCCCTGTTACACAGCTAGGCTCATCTCAAGAAAGCTATTTGCTTTTATTGATGTCTCTGTTGCTTGTTTGCAATAAATGCAGAACAATAAAAGAAACAAAACCCCCACATAAAATCAAACAACAGAAGAACAAGTGGGGAATGGGATAGACCACATCAACCTTGGGATAGACAATCTTTATTTATATCATAAATTCACAATGATAATACATATAAATTCACTTCAAAGTACACATAAAAAAGTCCAACTGTATTAAAGTCCTGGTATGGATAGATGTGACCTGACACGATCCGTGTTTCAGCCTCCAAATGAAGACCTGCCTCAGGGGTGTAGTATATGAAGTCTGCCCACTAGATGTCACTCCAATGCTGGGAAAATTAAGAGTGGAGAGATGTTTGCACAAGCTGTGACTTGAATTCTGATCAGGGTACAGGACTCTAGCAAATTGCACGAAATCGGGAATTTATTGATACAAATAAAGATTGTCTATCCCGCTCCCCACTTGTTCTACTGTTGCTTGTTTGCAATATACATGGCAATCTGCTCTTATGGTAAAGGTAACCGTACTACAATAAATTATGTTTATGTTTATTGAACTTTCTAAAAGGATCAGCGGCAAAGGTTTGGACTTTAAATCGGCCACGGATATTTTAAAGTACCATTGTGGAAGCCCAGACCAGATATATCCAACTATTAACAAAGGTGGAAATAAGAGAAAACAAGAGCCAGCATGGTTCAAGGATGAAGTGAAAGAGGTTATAGAGCCATAAGAACATCCTTTAAAGAATGGAAAAAGGATCCAAATTATGAAAATAAGAACCGGAAACTTAAAAGCAAAGTATTGATAAAGAAGGCTAAAAAAGAATATGAAGAGAAACTTGCCACAGAGGCAAAAACTCATACTAACAACTTTTACAGGTACATCAAAAGCAGAAAACCGTGGGGGAATCCATGGGACTTCTGGATCATCAAGGATCAAAAGGGGCACACAGGAAGGATTAGGCCATAGTGGAGACACTGATTGAATTATTTGCTTTGGTCTTTACGGAAGAAAATGTAAGAGATTGACCTGAATCAGAAATGGTGATGGAATTGAAACAAATCACAGTGAACCTGGAAGATGTACTGAGCCAAATCAACAAGTTAAAGTGAGATAAATCACCTGGACCAGAAGGTATACATTCCAGGGTACTGAAATAATTCAAATATGAAATTGCTGATCTGCTGTTAGTGATCTGTAACCTATCGTTCAAATTGTCAGTAGTACCTGAAGATTGGTTGTTATGCCAATTTTTAAAAAGGATTCTAGGGGTGATCCGGGAAATCACAGACAGGTAATGCCAGGCAAAATAATAGAAACTATTATTTAAATAGTTATATAATAGAAAACTAATAGAAAAATATAGAAACTAATATTTAAATATAAAAATACAACTATGGAACACGTAGACAAACATGGTTTAATGAAACAGGATCAGCATGGGTTCAGGCAAAGGAGGTCTTGCCTCACCAATTTATTTGATTTCTTTGAAGATATGAATAAACATGTGGCTAAAGTGAGCCAGTTGATGTAGTGTATCTAGATTTTCAGAAAGCTTTTTTAAAAAACTTTATTAAACATTTATATAATTATTTACATAAAAGATCCAGAAAAAGGGAAAGAAAAACAAATTCACATAGTAATAAAATAAAACACACATCCATTCCTACTAGTCCACATCACAGAAACATCCTCACCCACCTAATTGCCAAATACATAACAGTACAATGGGTAATTACAAGAATGAATTCAAATTACATTGAACTTTTCACTATCCTCAATGATAAGAAAATAAGAAAAATGACAAATCATTGTATAGGTAATTCTTTCTTAACTGGTTTCCCAGCAAGAAAGGTCTCTAATTGTTAGGGATCAAGAAACACATCTCTATTTTTTCATACATGGAAATTTAAGGAAAAACCGTGCTATGGTTTTGTTAAAGGAGGGTAAATTTGTAAGGAATTTGTTTATTTCAGGTATGGGCAAATCTTTTAGCCCATGACTGGGGTGGGAGGTCAGTAGGGGTCAAGTTCCCAGCGTTCAGTATTCTCCCAGTCAGATTCTAGCATCCTTCCTACCTGCCTAGTGAGCACAACTAACATCCCTGTCTTCCCCAATGCGACAGCTGACTCCTCCTTCAGTCATGCAAGGGGCAGTTCTGTACCTTGGCTGCTTTGGCAATGTCATCCCCAAAGTCCACCTTTGATGATATGTCATCTAAAGATATCATCAAACATGTGTAAGTTGACAGAACACTAGGGGGAAGTGTACACGTGCACACTTAGGGGGTCTTTTACTAAGACACACTAGCCAATTTAGAGCATGCTAAATGCTAACGCTAAATCGGCTAGCACACCTTAGTAAAAGACCCCCTTAGTGATAGCAGATACCTCTGCACTATTCTGTGAGGCTGGGAATAGGTGATATAGCAAGGAAAAGCAGAGGAACGTATGCTTGAGTAGGGCACGGGGAGGGCTCCATTTACAGAATACCATAAGACATATTTACATCAGTTATGCCACCACTGTAGCATGGAAGATGTGCCAAATAACAGGTTATGTTTGTATTCCATTACAGACTCTGTACATTAGGATCTCACTTCATGTACCTAAAAGGAATTGACCCTTCAGCGTCATCTTTGCATGGATAATTTACTGTATACATCCAAATGTATCTATCGATAAATTAAGAATCTTTGGTACCTGCCCACTGTCATCTGGTGAGATCTGCTGGAATCGTTGACAAGCCTCCCAGAAGGAGATGTTCTCAACACTGAACTCCTTCTGTAGGAATTCCTGCAACAGGAGGGAAGAGGAGAACAGAAGTGAGGAAAGACACTGGAGTTTGGACCCAACTGATGGATCTCCACCAGCAAAAAAATTATCCAGTTCTTTGGAAATTGGACAAGACTTGGCTCTGTTCCTGGGCCTTTGCTTGAAGGAGATGTTACAAAGGTGGTTGGAGAAGGAAGAAAAGTGTAGAGAAAAGAGGCAGGTGCTTCAGCTAGAAACTGCTTATTAGTTTTCTTTCTTTTTATCCAAATGTGTAGAGTTAGGCAGATGAGGTAGGATATATTTGTTTAAGTACCGGAAGAAGAAATGATATCAACAGGAGTTGTGCTTAGATGAGAAGAAAGTCACAAGACTATAGGATGTTCGTGATTATTTTGAGGGAGTCAGCTAATAATTCTAACAGTAACAGAGTAAATTGTTCTTAATTTGACAGGGCAACTTGTTCCAGAGTTTCAGACCAATATAGCGAAAGGCTGAAAATTTACTCTGTTACTGTCCGGGAGAACCAGAAATAAACCTGGAGAGAAAACAAAGAGAGGAGAAAAAAGGAAGAAAAGACGGAAACGAGCCTAGTCAGAAAAATATTAAGAGAGAGAAGCAAGTATACAAAGGATACATGGCGGACATCCCACTACCATGAGGTAGAGCAAATAAAGAGAAAGGATAAAGGCGGGAACAACAGAATCTAAGGGAAGGACAATGGTTAAGGAGAGAAGTGTTGAATGGGTTCCCATATACGGGAAACAATCAGAGTTCTGTTTGAAAATTCTGCCGCTTTCAATTCATACAAATGGATCATAAGAACAGTGTTCCACCAGAAAACAACATTAAGTAAGTCGGCAGATTTCCAATTGTGAAGAATCATTTGAATTGTTAAGGCAATCAATATATTAAGAAGAGATTGTTGACTGGTGGAAAGAGGGTCTGACACTGCTAAAATTCTGAAAAGTAAGATATCACATGAGGGTTACCAGATTTTGTTAAGCTAAAACATGGATATGTGGACCCCCAGCCCCAGCCCTGTTCCATTTCGCCCAAGTCATGACCTGTTCCGCCCCGCGCCCCCAAACCTCTTCTCAAGTTCAGAGCTGCATCTGGAGTGTCTCCGAGCATGTGCAAATGTCTTTTATCTTTTATTCAAATTTGATAGACTGCTCCAACTTCCATTGCATCACACCTATGCATCCTCAGAGGCCGTCCAGACGTGGGCACGAACTTGAAAACCCAGATGAACCGCTGCTTTAAAAAAAATTGTCTGTACACCTAATGGGGAACTCTGGACATCTGGTAAACCCCCCAAGGAAATCATACAAATATATATGTAATGGGGGAGGAGCCATGCAAGCACCCCCTGGGTGATGCTAATACGCTTACAGTATAACAGTCCTCCTATAGCATACTAGAAACTCATAACTGTAGCAGAAAAGGTCGCACTCACAGTGAAGTACTTGACTCCCATGGGATCCTGTAGAAGTCTCTCAAAGGAAACGGCCCAGGCAGCCACTGGCCGCTCAGAAGCATGTGCCCTTGTCTGGACACTGGGCAAACTGTTCAGGCTGTGGGTACTTCCCTGTCCATCCACTCCCAGGCTGTTTAAATCTGCAGATGAGAGGAGAAACCTTAGGGAAGTGATCTATCATAATAGGGTTTGAATGTGAGTTCATAAAAAGGGCTGCACAAGGCTGCTCAAATAACACTATTATGTCTCTGACAGAGTGTTGGAAATGTTTTGATAGGGTGATCGGATGGGAGTAAGCAAGAGGTAAATCAAGGCATGTAACAGTGTGAATTTCAAAAGCGCTGGTCTCTGACCAGAGGGCCACCGCGTGAGCGGACTGCTGGGCACGATGGACCACTGGTCTGACCTAGCAGCGGCAGTCTTATATTCTTATTTCTCAGTTAAGTGGGCATTTACCTATGAAAAAAATCATTTTCTTGTGTGAAATGGACTTGCGATCTGACTTTAGACTTCAGCAGTCTGTAACCGTACTTGTCTTGCACTCAGGGCCGTAGCAAACTAGGTGTGATACCCTGGGAGCCATGGATCAGCCAGACAGCAGAGGGACCTGATGATCATTACAAGGTACCCATTTGAACTTGCCCTGAAGAAGTGCTCTTGGAACAGGTGGGGATTAAGTTTGGGACTGTGCTTTGTTTTGAAATGATCCAAAACTTTGGTTGCTGGCCTAATCTCCTTCCTAACATTTTTGGGCTGAACCAGGAGATCATACCACAAATCTTTTCTCTTAGGCTTCTGCGGCTGGTGTCATGATTGTTGCTATTTTGGGGTCTTGCCGCATCTGGGTAGGTAGAACTAATGTTTCAGCCATCCATGGGCTGGGAGGGTGACAGGAAACATTTTTGTTTAAGGGAGTCTATACAGCACGCTCCCAGACCAGCATGAAGATGCTTCAGTTTTCTTGTTCTGAAAGTTTTGTTCGACTGACAGAGACTTTGAACTGCTGATTTGTGCTGCAAGATAAAAGACCTTTAAAGTCTGTTTTATTCTGAAGCTGAAACCCTTTTAAAGATTATGCTGGACTGTAGGTTAGTCCTCAGGACTGTTAGGTAACTTGGGCTGAGATTAGAAACATAGAAAAAGACGGCCCATCTAGTCTGCCCACCCTAATGACCCTCCCCTATTTAGCTCTGTGCAGGGATCCCACGTGACAAGAGTCAGGAGGCTGTTCATTCCCATTATCCAGAGATTTTTATTTCTCCCCCTCCCAAACATGGTCATTTGGGTCACTCCAGTGAACATATGCAGCCCGGCTTCTTTTGGGATCTTAGAACAGTGGGCTCCAATTCCAACCAACCAATTGGTACTCTCACCTAATGACCAAAACTGCATCCCCAACCTTGCTCCATAGCTCTGTCCAACCGAAGGAGTGAAAGTTCCAAGTCAGGAACTAAGTTGGGACCTGTGTCGTGGTGGTGCCCACCAGGACAGCCCCCTTTTGCTCCTGCCTAAAAAAAGCACCATATCTACACAGAACCCTCCTGCCTCTGTCCTAACACTGATCGCTTCGGTCTGCATCTTTTCTTTAAATTTCAGTAAAACCTTCATTTTCCCATACAGATAAAGTCTAGTCACTCACCTCCATCAGAGGCCGCGAGAACCTGAAAGAGAGAAAAGAATGAACAAATCATTATCAGTGACATAATACGAAGCTGTGTTACACGGAAAACCTGGCATTGTCATAAAAAGGACTTGGTGGTTGTATAAGACGGCGAAAGCTTGTAGAGGGATGTGAGCCTTGAAAAAACCCTTTGGGTGAAACATGTCGGCATAGATGTCCCTACAAACTGACCACCTGAAGGCAAAAAGTTAAAAGCTAAGTACCTTTCTTAGAAATGGTTGTTTATAAAATAACTTTAAAAACAATTCAACTAAGACAGTTAGAAAAGTTGGACCCAGTGAAGATATAGTGCGTGAAGCCAGATACAGTGAAATGTTTTGAGTATCGCAGTGGCACTTCTGAGGGTCGGTGAATATTGAAGAAACTTTTGACAAGTGTGAGTCTATAGAAAGGGGTGTGGAGGTGACATCCATTTCACATTTTCAATATACAAAGTTTTACTTGCACAAGATCGATTACATAAAGATATAGTGCTAATCTTCAAATTCACTGTCATAAAAAGAGCATTTGTTGGGAGGTTAGAGGCTGACCGTTTTCTGGGCTTCTCCTCTTTCACATTGTGCATGAAGATGACAATAATGAAACAGTTCTAAATAATTCCATGGACTACTTTAATTTAGACAGATTATATTCCGGAAGTGATATTTAAAACAATTTAACTGGGAAGGACAGGTTCTTGCCCAATTAAATGACACTGGCCAGTCCTAGAGCAAATATTCAGTGCCACTTAACCAAATAGCATCACTGAAGATCTGCTCTAACTGCCACAGCACTATCCAGCTAGTGCCACTAAACATCTTTTCTTTCTGCCATGGTACTATCTGGCTAGTGTCTGGAATTGGCAGAGGAAGAAAAGGGCACAGACTTACCAGCTGAGCGGAGCTTACAGGCTTACTTAACCTCCTAAACCAAACTAAGCTGTTATGAAATTACCCTTTTGCAGATTTAACCATAGTCCTGGCACACCTGTCTCCCCTGTTGAATTTAACAAGCATTCTGAACAAAGTTCAAAACCATTGGTGTAGTTTATCTGCTTATTTTGGGGGGAGAAAAGGCCAAAAGGTAAGGAAGTCTTTTAGCAGTGAGGGGGGGGGGGAACAATTCAGCATCAATAGCAACATTTTGGGAGGTGGGAAATAGCTTTTTCTTCCATGCCTATTCTAAACTATGTCTATGTTTAAAATAGTGTAAGGGCTGGAAATTGCAAAAATAATTAGTCCAGACAAAACTTTTCAGTATCAATTTGCATATATTTCTGTGTAGTTCCCTGAAGGGAGCACAAATTTAAAATATTAATTACAGATGTACTGAACTAGTTCAATAAAAAAAAGTCTTATCAACATTTGGTTTGTTCACCTTAGAAAAAGATGATGTCCATCTGAGTTTGGAAAAGAACAGTCGCTATTTGTTGCCCGTGGAAAACTAGCAAAAAGATCAACTGGACACCGTAGAGAAGTGGGAGATTGAGCCAGGGATCCAGGATAAAAAATGATTACTCAGAATTACAGGCAAAAAAGAAGTGTGGGAATCTAGCACCTGATGACAAGATGGCCTATGGGAGTAATTAACGAAGTATCACTACCAGGTTACTCATAATTCTTTAGGAAGAGTTGAAGAGTACATCAGCTCTGTGTGGGCACCTTTTCCTCATCACCTCTCTGCTATATGACAACACCCTGACACCTCACTTACCATCCCGCCTTTTGAAACGCCAAGGGACTTCATTTTTTCCAGTACCTTTGATAGAGGTTTTTGCACTGAAGGTTGTTCTTGTTAAACTGGCATATTTTGATGGAAAGCAGTAGTTCACATAGCTGCGGCACCTATCCGAAAGAGTAGCACCCCATTCTGTACTCTCCAGTGCCTCCGTCACTACCTCTTTCTCAGTAGCACCACAGGAAGTGTAACTATGGAAACTGAACCACAGCAGGAAGTGCGGTATAGAAGGAAAGAATCTTCTTCCCTGTTACCCATGAATTCACAATAATAAAGTGCAAGCAGTAAAGAAAATAATGTGTGATGAGAAACCCTGAAAGTAATGCAAGCTCTTTAGTTGATGAAATGTTAACAGAATGTAGGGAAGCTAACCAACTTGGCAACACTATAATAATTGGTGATTTCAATTAGCAATGGATATATTTGTGGTGTAGAAAAGTTCTGAAATGTATTTTCTACTACTACTGTAGGGTCATACTATTAATTACAGTATTTCTAGAGCACTACGAGATGTATGCAGTGCTGTATAGAGTCACAAAGGAGACAGTCTCTGCTCTGATGAGCTTACAATCTAAACAATCAAGACAGACAAACAGGATGTCAGAGAAGGGGTTACAGTCAGAGGGGGTGGTTAAACTGCTGGCTAGGATGGTGAACAGAGGACAGAGGGGACTAGGGTTATGAGCTGAAAGAAGTTTTAAAAAGTTGGGTTTTCAGCCTATCTTGGAACAAGGGAAGGAATGGGGCATGGTGGATAGATTCAGATAGTTTATTCCAGGCAAATAGTGCAGTGAGCTGAAAGGAGCGAAGTCTAGAATTAGAAGTGGAGGAGAAGGGTACAGATAAAAGCAATTTGTCTGAGGAACAGAGTTCTCAGGGAGGTGTATAAGGAGAGAGAAGAGAGGAAAGATATTGAGGAGCTGCAGAATGAACACACTTCTATGTTAGTAATAGAAGTCGAACTGTATGCAAAGGTGGATAGGGAGCCAGTAAAGTGATTTGAGGAGAAGAGTGAGGTGAATGTAGTGAGGCTGGCAGAAGATAACATAGTAACATAGTAGATGACGGCACATGGTCCATCCAGTCTGCCCAACCTGATTCAATTTAAATTTTTTAATTTTTTCTTCTTAGCTATTTCTGGGCAAGAATCCAAAGCTTTACCCGGTACTGTGCTTGGGTTCCAACTGCCGAAATCTCTGTTAAGACTTACTCCAGCCCATCTACACCCTCCCAGCCATTGAAGCCCTCCCCAGCCCATCCTCCACCAAACGGCCATATACAGACACAGACCGTGCAAGTCTGCCCAGTACTGGCCTTAGTTCAATATTTAATATTATTTTCTGATTCTAAATCCTCTGTGTTCATCCCACGCTTCTTTGAACTCAATCACAGTTTTACTCTTCACCACCTCTCTCGTGAGTGCATTCCAGACATCCACTACCCTCTCCGTAAAGTAGAATTTCCTAACATTGCCCCTGAATCTACCACCCCTTAACCTCAAATTATGTCCTCTGGTTTTACCATTTTCCTTTCTCTGGAAAATATTTTGTTCTACGTTAATACCCTTCAAGTATTTGAATGTCAGAATCATATCTCTCCTGTCTCTCCTTTCCTCTAGGGTATACATATTCAAGGCTTCCTGTCTCTCCTCATATGTCTTCTGGCACAAGCCTCCTATCATTTTTGTCGCCCTCCTCTGGATCGCCTCAAGTCTTCTTACGTCCTTCGCCAGATATGGTCTCCAAAACTGAACACAATACTCCAAGTGGGGCCTTACCAATGACCTGTACAGGGGCATCAACACCTTCTTCCTTCTACTGACTACGTCTCTCTTTATACAGCCCAGCATCTTTCTGGCAGCAGCCACTGCCTTGTCACACTGTGTTTTCGCCTTTAGATCTTCGGACACTATCACCCCAAGGTCCCACTATCTCCCCGTCCGTGCATATCAGCTTCTCTCCTCCCAGCATATAAGGTTCCTTCCTATTATTAATCCCCAAATGCATATTCTGCATTTCTTTGCATTGAATTTTAATTACCAGGCAATTAGACCATTCCTCTAACTTTTGCAGATCCTTTTTCATATTTTCCACTCCCTCTTCGGTGTCTACTCTGTTACAAATCTTGGTATCATCTGCAAAAAGGCACACTTTTCCTTCTAACCCTTCAGCAATGTCACTCACAAACATATTGAACAGGATTGGCCCCAGCACCGAACCCTGAGGGACTCCACTACTTACCTTTCCTTCCTTCGAGCGACTTCCATTAACCACCACCCTCTGGCGTCTGTCCGACAGCCAGTTTCTGACCCAGTTCACCACTTTGGGTCCTAACTTCAGCCCTTCAAGTTTGTTCAACAGCCTCCTATGAGGAACTGTATCAAAGGCTTTGCTGAAATCCAAGTAAATTACATCTAGCATATGTCCTTGATCCAGCTCTCTGGTCACCCAATAAAAAAATTCAATCAGGTTCGTATGGCACGATTTACCTTTTGTAAAGCCATGTTTCCTCGGATCCTGTAACCCATTAGATTCAAGGAAGTACTCTATCCTTTCTTTCAGCAACACTTCCATTATTTTTCCAACAACTGAAGTGAGGCTCACCGGCCTGTAGTGTCCTGCTTTATCCCTGTAACCACTTTTATGAATAGGGACCACATCCGCTCTCCTCCAATCCCCAGGAATCACTCCCGTCTCCTGAAATTTGTTGAACAAGTCTTTAATAGGACTCTCCAGAACCTCTCTGAGCTCCCTTAGTATCCTGGGATGGATCCTGTCTGGTCCCATCGCTTTGTCTACCTTCAGTTTTTCAAGTTGCTCATAAACACCCTCCTCCGTGAACGGCGCAGAATCTACTCCATTTTCTCGTGTAACTTTGCCAGACAATCTCGGTCCTTCTCGAGGATTTTCTTCTGTGAACACAGAACAGAAGTATTTGTACACAGAACAGAAGTATTTGTTAAGTCCTGCAACAGAGTTTTGTACAGATTGCAGGGAGGAGAGGCAGTTCAGCAGGAGACCTGTTAGAAGTAAATTACATTAGTCTAAATGTGAGGTTATGAGAGTGGTCAAGGGTCCGGACATTGTGTTCGGAGAGGAAGGGGAAAATTTTGGTGATGTAGAGATGGAAGCAATAGGCTTTCGGAGTCTGTTGGATGTGTGTAAAAAATGAGAGGTCGGAGTCGAAGACAACTCCAAGGTTACAAGCAGAGGAGACATGAACGATATCAATATTATCGACAGAAACAGAAAATGGAAAGAGGGGGCGGAAGGTTTTGGATGAAAGAGGAGCAGCTCAGTCTTAGACGAGTTTAGTTTCAGATGGTGGCAGAACATCCAGGTAGAAAAGTCAGACAAACAGGAGGAGACTTTTTCTTGGATTTTGGGTAAAATCTCATGCTGTAGTATTCCATGTATATGAGAGTCATTTTTTAATGATTACAATTTTGTATGCTTTCTAAATAAAGATTCCTGTACCATGTACATTCCATTCTGCAGGTTTTTTTTTTTTTTCTTGTTTTTGGTGTTCACCTTTTAATGCAGATTTGTTGGATTTCTTTGTTTTTGCTTAGCGAGTGTCGAAGCATTTACCCGGCCCTGAGGAGATGCTGCCCTTAACCCCTCAACAAGGACCAGGTGACACTCTTGTTGGTCAGGTTAAAATATAGTGAAATTTATTAGCATAGCTGGGTCTAAGTAAGGTTTGGGCAAGATCCTGGAGGAAAAGTCCATAGACTGCTATTGAGACAGACATGGAGGAAACCATTGCTTGCTCTGGATTGATAGCATATAATTTTGCTGCCAGGTCCTTGTGACCTGGATTGGACACTGTTGGAAACAGGAAAATGGGCGAAATGGACCATTGGTCTGAACCCGTACGGCTGTTCTTATTTTCTTACTTATTTCTAATAGAACTACATAGCCCTCTTAAAACCTAAAGCAAACATACATAATAAAAAACAACATTAAACATTCTTCACATTAAAACAATTATTCTGTAATCACCATTCCTCATCCATTTAAGAAAAGGTTCTACAGTAATTTTAGAGCAGTTGCAAACATTCTTATATTGACTAAACATATAGAAGTGACGGCTAGCATACATCTAAATTAAGACCACTTTGTTCGATAAGTTTATTACTTAGTGAGTTTTATTATTGAAATTCTATTTTATAAATGTATTTTGTACTGTATTATTGTATTTTGCTGATTGTCCAGCTCTTTTTAGTGTAAACCGCCTAGGACTTTTAGTTATGGCGGTATAAAAGAATAGTTATTATTAATGATAAAAGAATCTTAGACGGTATCAGTTGCCTTTGATGCTGTTCTTGTCTTTGGGGTTTCAAAAATTAACTAGAAGAACTCGCCGTCGCTCAACCATTGGAGACCCAGAGCAACGCCCAAATTGAACTTAAAGTCCCTTAACATTACAATGCTCCAGCAAAAGGAGGACGAATTGGGACATCCGGATTTTACTCGCGTTGAAAGGAATGGAGGTAAAACCCGGATGTCTCAATCCGTCCTCCTATGGCAGTGGTTCCCAAACCTGTCCTGGAGAACCCCCAGCCAGTCGGGTTTTCAAGATATCCCTAATGAATATGCATGAGAGAGATTTGCATACCTGTCACTTCCATTATATGCAAATCTCTCTCATGCATATTCATTAGGGATATCTTGAAAACCTGACTGGCTGGGGGTCCCCCAGGACAGGTTTGGGAACCACTGTCCTATGGTAACCCTGGGTTTAGCGTGGTGGGGGGCTGTGCTCCGATTGTTGGGGGGGGGGAGAAGTTTCATGCAAGCTGCTTGCCTGCCAAATACATAACCCAAACGGCGATGGGCGTGGACTTCCAGAGCAAATGCACATGCGCACGCGCGGCCTTTCTTTTGGTCTCATTGGTTACAATTTGTGATTCGCTAGCCATTGATTGGCTGGTTACGTCACGCGCCGTGTCCCTCTTGTGGGATCGCGCTGCAAATCTCAGAGGGTAAACGGAAGTGACGTCTTTGCGGAAGTGAGGCGCTTGCAGGGGTTGAAGATGGCGGCGTCATGCTGGGGAGGCAATGGGTGGCTCTGTTCGTTGCTGCTCTTCTTGGTGGCCATTCGGCTGCAGGTGGTCCTGGCGGACGTGACGGACGGGAGCAGCGAGTATATGAAGCGGGAGCATTCGCTGATTAAACCCTACCAGGGTGAGGGAGAGATGGGCCATGCGGGGTGGGGGGCAGGGTTGGAAGAAAGGGAGGAGCAGGGGATGGGGAGCAAGGTTGGAAGAAAGGGAGGAGCGGGAGAGGGGACATACAGGGTAGGGGGTAGGGTTGGAAGAAAGGGAGGAGCGGGAGAGGGGACATACAGGCAGGGTTGGAAGATAGGGAGGAGCAGAAGAGGACATACAGGGTAGGGGGCAGGGTTGGAAGAAAGGGAGGAGCGGGAGAGGGGACATGCAGGGTTGGAAGATAGGGAGGAGCAGGGGATGGGGAGCAAGGTTGGAAGAAAGGGAGGAGCGGGAGAGGGGATATACAGGGTAGGGGGCAAGGTTGGAAGAAAGGGAGGAACGGGAAAAGGGACATACAGGGCAGGGTTGGAAGATAGGTAGGAGCAGGGGATGGGGAGCAAGGTTGGAAGAAAGGGAGGAGCGGGAGAGGGGATATACAGGGTAGGGGGCAAGGTTGGAAGAAAGGGAGGAAAGGGAAAAGGGACATACAGGGCAGGGTTGGAAGATAGGGAGGAGCAGGGGATGGGGAGCAAGGTTGGAAGAAAGGGAGGAGCGGGAGAGGGGACATGGATGGTTGGAAGATAGGGAGGAGCAGGGGATGGGGAGCAAGGTTGGAAGAAAGGGAGGAGCGGGAGAGGGGATATACAGGGTAGGGGGCAAGGTTGGAAGAAAGGGAGGAACGGGAGAGGGGACATACAGGGTAGGGGGCAGGGTTAGAAGAAAGGGAGGAGCGGGAGAGGGGACATGCAGGCAGGGTTGGAAGATAGAGAGGAGCAGAAGAGGACATACAGGTAGGGGGCAAGGTTGGAAGAAAGGGAGGAACGGGAGAGGGGACATACAGGGTAGGGGGCAGGATTAGAAGAAAGGGAGGAACGGGAGAGGGGACATGCAGGGTTGGAAGATAGGGAGGAGCAGGGGATGGGGAGCAAGGTTGGAAGAAAGGGAGGAGCGGGAGAGGGGATATACAGGGTAGGGGGCAAGGTTGGAAGAAAGGGAGGAACGGGAAAAGGGACATACAGGGCAGGGTTGGAAGATAGGGAGGAGCAGGGGATGGGGAGCAAGGTTGGAAGAAAGGGAGGAGCGGGAGAGGGGACATGGATGGTTGGAAGATAGGGAGGAGCAGGGGATGGGGAGCAAGGTTGGAAGAAAGGGAGGAGCGGGAGAGGGGATATACAGGGTAGGGGGCAAGGTTGGAAGAAAGGGAGGAACGGGAGAGGGGACATACAGGGTAGGGGGCAGGGTTAGAAGAAAGGGAGGAGCGGGAGAGGGGACATGCAGGCAGGGTTGGAAGATAGAGAGGAGCAGAAGAGGACATACAGGTAGGGGGCAAGGTTGGAAGAAAGGGAGGAACGGGAGAGGGGACATACAGGGTAGGGGGCAGGATTAGAAGAAAGGGAGGAACGGGAGAGGGGACATGCAGGGTTGGAAGATAGGGAGGAGCAGGGGATGGGGAGCAAGGTTGGAAGAAAGGGAGGAGCGGGAGAGGGGACATACAGGGTAGGGGGCAAGGTTGGAGGAACGGGAGAGGGGACATACAGGGTAGGGGGCAGGGTTGAAAGATAGGAGCGAGGGCAGGTTTGGAAGAAAGGGAGGAGAGGGGTCATGTGGGGTGGAGGGCAGGGTTGAAAGAAAGGGAGAAGTGGGTGAAAAGGCATGTTGAGATCCCAGGAGAAGAAGGGGAGGATGGTGAGTCTGCTTCTCATCTCATCTCTTTAATTCCCAAATTCATGTGTTTTTGTGTCCAAACTCTAGGAGTTGGCTCTAGTTCAATGCCACTCTGGGACTTTGGGGGCAGCACTATGCTGACCAGCCAGTATGTGCGTCTGACTCCTGATGAACACAGCCGTCAGGGCTCTATCTGGAACAGATCAGTAAGTAGAACTGTCTGCGTAGGAAAGATGACTCATAAGAGTACCCTGTGATTATATATAGCCTACATTTGTAACCGGTGTGTAATGATGCGTTTAGTACCTATGGGGCTCATAATCAACAGAAAGACATTCATGTCAGCACTTGGATGTCCTAATCACCGGAACATCCAAATTCTGATTTTCAAAACTGACTTTCAGGACGCCTTGTGAAATATCCCCAGCCGCTGTGCATCCAAAGATCCAGGGGGGCGTGTTAGGAGAATGGAACTTGTATACCACCTTTTTTTGTGGTTACCATTCAAAGCAGTTTACATATATACAAGTACTTATTTTGTACCTAGGACTATGGAGGATTAAGTGACTTGCCCAGATTCACAAAGAGCAGTACTGGGATTTGATCTCATAACCTTGTGGCTGAGGCAGCAGCTCTCCTCACTAGGTATGTTGTGTGTGGCTTTGGGCAGGCTTAGACTTGGATGTCCTGCACCTATAATTGAACCTTGTTCAGGACGGAACTTGGACGTCTGGAGCTAAATCTGTTTTAGAAGCATCTAAATAACACAAAGGTACCTAAACTGATGCAGACGACCACTAGATGCATGAAGGTATGACCCCCACCCCCACCATCCCCCAATGGTCACTCACCCCCCTCCCACCCCCCTAAAATCTGAATGAAACAGTACATAACTGTCTCTAGAACAACATCATGCACTCTACACTCTCGAGGAACGTAGGTAGAGGGGAGACATGATCGAAACATTTAAGTACCTCACGGGACGTGTCGAGTGGAAGATGATATTTTCTTTCTCAAGGGACCCTCGGCCACAAGAGAGCACCCGCTCAAACTCAGGGGCGGAAAATTTCATGGCAGATTTGGTGTTGTGGGACGCTGGGGATTCCCTTATCGCTTTGGCTGGGGCTGCTAGCAGTGTTTCTCTAGTGGCGGGTTTGAGTTTGGCTTCGATGCTGCATATTGTTTCAGATGACAGTTTAGTGATGGCCCTTCCCTCGGTTTTGGTGGGAAATGCGTCCATTTTGCCCACAGCCTCAGGCGACCTTCCTCTTTTCTTAGAGAGACAGGAACAGGTCTTAAATGTGTCTTCTGCTCCGGATATGTTTTCTGGATTGCCGCTGGGATTTGTTTGGCCTTGGTTTTACGTTAGCCATGTGCAAGGCATATTTACAGGTGGCTGGGGGCCTGCTGCGGCTGCCTCTGTCCAGCCCCCTAAGCCTCCAAGCGGCTGCAGGGGTCTTGGGACAAGGATTATTTTCTGGCTGATCCGTTAGGGGGGCCTGATGTTTTGGATGGAGATTTTTCAGATGTGCCGGTTGGCGAGGATGCGTCAGTTGTGTTCATTTTTCATAGGGAAGAGTTGCAGGAGCTCATTCTTCAGAGGTCTTCAGTTTTACACTTTGAAGAGGAAGCTAAAGACCCCCTTCATGTGGTGGACCCTCTTCTTAGAGGGATCTGGTCAGCATCCCGCTCTTTCCCTATGCATCAGGATATTTGGGATGTAGTACATGCTCAATGGAAAGTTCCGGATGGGCCTTTTTGCTTGAAGTGATCCATGGCCAGACTGTACCCCATTTCTGATGGGGATAGAGAAACCTTTAAGTCTCCTGTGATCTCACCTATTGCGCCCAGACATACAGTGCCAGTGGAAGGTGGCTCGACCCTGAGAGACGCTCAGGACCGTAAAATGGAGGCTCTACTTAAATGAAGTTTTGATGTGGCTGTCCAGGCAGTGATTTGTGGTGGTTTAGTAGCCCGGGCTTGTTTCTGGTGGTCTGAGAGAGTTCTTGATCGTGAGATGGCTGACTGGATCAGGAAGTGGCTAAGATTGAGCTGGGAGCTTCTTATCTCTCTGATGCCATGTATAATCTGTTGCATGGCTCTCAGTGTAATGACCCGCTGTACCTTGTGGCTTCGGGGTTGGCTGGCGGATGCTGCATCTAAGGCTAAGCTCAATAAGTTTCCCTTTTGGGGCTCCTTTCTCTTTGGGGAGGAGTTGAATAAGCTGGTTCAGTCCTTGAGTGACTCTAAGGTGCCTCGGTTGCCGGAGGCCAGGCTTTGCGAGGTAGTTCTGCCCAGGGACTTTTTGTAGGTACTGCCCTGCCTGGGGTGTGACCTCCTTTCCTTCCAGAGGTTGTTCTACCAACGCATGCAGTCCTTTCAGGGGGCTACGATTCCTCCAGGTTCCTTTGGTGGTCCGGGGAACACTTGGCCAGAGTCCTTTAGAACATAATGTGCAGTCCTTGCTGACGTCTTCGCTGACAGCGGAAGTTGCCAAATGATTAGGTAACTTAATAATTCCCACTGAAGAGGCTCATTTGTCTATTTCAGGGTTGTATAAAAAATTAGCACAGAACCTACCCTTAAAAAACTTCTTCAAGATTCTGGACAAGTAGTCCACAGATCTGGGGGTTGAGTTGACAGTCTCTGAATTCCAGCAACTCTTGCAACTTATCCCTATGTGGATGACATCGGCAGAATTAAGGGAGTGTCCATACTTTGTTGTGCAGATATCTCACAATCTCAACTTTTTCTGATGGGTAGGATTCCATTGGACTTTTGTGGGCAATGTCAGAAAGCGACTAATTCCTTCATGCATGCTTTGTGGAGCTGCCCTGGGATAGCGGGCTTTTGGAAGGAAGTTTTGGGATATCAGGTGGCATTTTGCAAAGGACTATTTGTTTACACCCAAGAGGCATCCTCCTAGGACAGGTAGCAGGGGAAAGGCTCCAGACTCTGGGTTATAATATAAAGGTTTGTATTTTGGGTAAAAAATGTATCCTACAATATTGGACCTGGAGGAATCACTTGCAGGAATTTACTGCTCCTTGAATTTAGGGATTGCGGACTAACTTTTATTCAGTCTACGGGCCACGAACACACAGCTATTTTCTAAATAGGCTGGGGACTCGGCCATAGATCATTACCACTATACATGGGACCAGAGGGCAAACATTGAGGGGGAGAAAGAAAGGGATGTTGAATAATATGTTGTACCCATAAGCAAAATGGGTGATTTATTGATGCATTTTGTTCTATACAGTTGTGCAATCATCAATAAAATTGTTTCAAATAAACTGCTTAACTACTACTATTAATTATTTCTAGAGTGTTAGCTTATTCTATTTAATTTATTTCTTGGTATAACATGTAAATGAAATTACGATATTGCGCATATAATAAAATCCACAAAGAGCACTCCTGAAATCACACCTTTATTTTTTCTTGTAGCCTTGTTTCCTAAAGGACTGGGAGCTGCATGTCCAGTTCCACATTCACGGGGCTGGGAAGAAGAACCTGCATGGAGATGGCATAGCATTGTGGTACACCAGAGACAGACTTTCTCCAGGTACAGCTTGCCCTTCCTCTGTATTGCTCCAAGTATTTGTTGTTTCTGTCACTGTTGCCAAGGTCTCTTTCAGACCCTATCACTGGGTTTGCTGTCCTTTTTCTCATGCACTATTTCAGACTGAGTGGTGTTCACTTTCTGCAATAGCATTCAGAAGAGGAGAAAGCTATCTCTCTTTGTCTTCCAGGTCCTGTATTTGGAAGTAAAGACAAATTTCATGGTCTGGCTATCTTTCTTGATACGTACCCCAATGATGAAACGACAGAGGTAAGAATTAGTGCAGTCTCTGGGGTTCCTGCCATTTTGTGTGTCTGTTTCTAATGTCCTGAATTAGATGGCGTCGGTTCTCTCATCCACATCATCTCAAGATGTGAGTCTGGTCCATTCCTACTTTGCCTTGGCTCTTGCTGCCCTTCATAATAAAAGTTCTCAAGTATAAGCTTCCGGGTGTGTCTCAAAGTGGTAGTAGATGTCTGCTGATTGGCAATTGTCTGTCTCTCTAGCGGGTATTCCCTTATATCTCGGTGATGGTGAACAATGGTTCCATGGAATATGAGCACAGTAAGGATGGGCGCAGTGTGGAGTTAGCAGGCTGCACTGCAGATCTGCGCAACCAGAACCACGACACCTTTCTGGCCATCCGCTATTCACGAAGCAGACTGACGGTGAGCTGCTGGTTCTTGTTGCTCTAGCTTTACGTATCATGCTCTCACTTGCTATTTCTATCATCACTCTTTTCTCTTATGACCTCTGCAGGTGATGACTGATCTAGAAGATAAAAGTGAATGGAAGAACTGCATTGATATCTCAGGAGTTCGTTTGCCCACTGGCTATTTTTTTGGAGCCTCTGCAGCTACAGGGGACTTGTCTGGTGAGTTCTCTTAACCTGAAAATTCTTGGAGGTTCAGCTCTTCTCTGTTTCTGTAGATACCAGTTGCTCCTCACTCTGCTTTAGGCAACAAACTGCTGCTTAGTTTCAATTGAGGTGTCAATGTCTGCCTGTCAAATTCTTAAATTGGTGTAGTCTGACTCTATATACATATTAGCTGGATACAGAGCCCCTGTGGGCAAAGGTAGGGCAGTGACCTGATTTCTGGGGTTTGGGGGAGGGGCTATGATGAGGCCTGTGGTTCTGTATTGTAAGCAAAGGTGGTAGTTGCAATATGTTCCTACCATTTGTTGAATTTATATATTGTAAAATCAATACACTTTTTTGATTCAACAAACCAATGCAGTTTATACAAGCTTTGTCAGTCTGTGTATGCAGAAGGAAACCCTTGCTTAAGTTGTATACACTGCTCAGAACTTAATTTCAGATTTATATTCTGAACTTCTGTTGCCTTAATTCTTTGGTCTAGTTTAGAACTAGAGTAAGAAAGTGCTCCTGATAACATCCACACCCCTTATTTACAACATCTTCTCTACTGAAATTGCTCTTTAAGCTGTTCTATTAGAATGGTAAATGATGGCAGATAAAGACTAATGTACCTATTTAGTCCATAGCTCTGCAGGTGTATCTCATGTGCTGCCTGTGGGAAACGACTCCCTTATCCAAGAGGAAAGGGGGGCTTTAGTCGTAAGGAACGGGACCCATCCTTGTGGGGCAAGGGTTGCTGGTAAAGGTTGCTTATTTGTGAATACTGCCAAAATTGGCAAGAGGGTAGATAACCCAGCAAGGTGTGGAAAACATGATGATGGATCTAGTGAAACTTGAGAAATAGTCTAGAATTTAGCAGCGAAGATGTAATGCTTAAAAAAGATGCAGGGTTGTACATTTGGACTGCAAAAGCCCAAGGGGGTAGTGAAGTACTTCTTTAAATGAAAGAAGAGTTAGAACCAGGGGTGATTGGTTTCTCTACCTATTTATAAATAATAATAATTTATTTCTTATATACCGCTATACCGTGAAGTTCGAAGCGGTTTACAATAAAGATACTTTTTGACAGTACATGGGATACAAATGGTTTACAATAAAGATACGTTTAGTCAGTACATGGGATGCAAGTGGTTTACAGTAAAGATACATTTTCTCAGTACATGGGATACAAGTGGGTTACAATGCAAGTGGTATACTATAAAGGTGCATTTTGTCAGTGCATGGGATACAGGTGGGTTACAATAAAGATACATTATGTCAGTACATGAGATTCAAGGTGGAAAGTATAAGTTAGTTTCGGACCTTGGATTGGGGGGCGAGGTGTGGAAGAGGGTCATGGTGAGGAAGAGTTGGGTATGGGAATTTAGAATTTGTTAAACAGTTGAGTTTGGGGGGATTTTCTAAAGTCTGCGTATGTAGTGGCCTCAAGTATGGGCTTTCCAAGCCATGTGTTCAGATACAATGACCCAAATCAGGATGCTTGGGTGCACATGAAGAGGATTGGCCAGCAGGAAAAGACAGGTGACAAAGCAGATCTAATTTGGGGTTTATTTCTGGAGACCACACCTTCAAAAGGATATAATCTAGATAGAACCAGTGTAGAGGCAGCTGCTGATAAGGTTAGTGGTCTTTTGTTGTAAAGCATACAGAAACAGACTTCATGATTGAAATATGTGAAAGAGACTTTCAGATACATCCGCGGTGTAAATAACTAGAATGCAGGATACTTTGAATAGCTAGGAGAGACTTTGGGACAAGCACTCATAAGATGAGGGTGGAAGGAGTTCGGAATACAGAAGTCAGCAATTTGGAGAAGATTCTGGCCCCTGTCAGAAGGAAGAATAAAATGTTAGGTAACTGCTTTTAAGGACGGGGAGAAGAGCAAGCCAGAGAGTCAGCAGAACACAGCAAAAGTTTTCCACAATACTAATTGGGAGGAAGCAGCAGTTTTGATGGGACCATATGAAATACTCCTTGGAGTGACCAGCAGGGGAGGAGAGTGGCCTGTGCTTTGGGAACAAGGAAGCCCAACTTAGACAATGGAGTTTGAGGACTAACTGCTGAGTTTATACCAATTTTTGGTTTTCTTTTGTGGCATAGAGTGGTTGTAGTATGATAGAGGGTGCTATGCCATGTGAGAAGAACTAAAGCAAGGAGAAAAGGGATGGCCTACTAGCTGAATAGGAGGGGGGGGTACATTGTTTTGTTTTATCGTCTCTTTCTTTGTGTAACCAGTGTCTGGAAAGATGTTTTGTTTGACTAATATTGAATATTTCAAAGAAAAATATAAGTAAGAAAAGCCAGAGATCCCAGGTCACACTTTTTTTTAAAAGCCCAGCCTGAAAGTTCATGGAGTCGCCTTGAGGATTCCAAGTTCTGCTGCACTTTCAGGCTCCGTTCTGTCTTGTAGATAATCTGGCAACTCATGAGTTGAACTCTGTGCAAATATAATTAACTAGTTAGTAGAGGAGGGTACACCACTGCACCAGCAGCAAATAAGCAGGATAAAGGAGTATCGCTATTTATCCCAGGACAAGCAGGCATGATATTCTCACATGTGGGTGACGTCATCTACAGAGCCCCGATGCGGAAGCATTTTCAAGCAAACTTGATTGAAGATTTAAGTTTGCTCTGCTGCTCCACGCAAGCGTGCCTTCCTGCTCCACTAGGGGGTGCATCCCCTCGTGGTCTCCAGTTCAAAATTTTCCGCTGAGCCAAGAAGTCGTGTTTTTTCAGGCTCTGCCCCAACTGCCTTCTAGCACCGTGATTTTCTTGTTTTTTCATCGTTTAAGTCGCTGTGCGCAAAAGTTTTACCTTCTTCAACTTGATTCCTGCTTCGTTTGACCGACCCGGAGGCTTCCGGGTCCCCGTGGCCGCGTGGCTACTCGAGCCGCGGCCACTTTCGATTCTATGTCCCGGCCTTTGACCGGCTTTAAAAAGTGCACCCGGTGCGAGCGGCTTCTTTCCATCACAGACCCGCATCGCCGGTGCATCCTCTGCCTGGGGGCCGCTCATCCAACCGACTCCTGCCCCCAGTGCGCTACTTTCCAGAACCGGGCCCTCTGTCGAAGGAAAGCCCGCATGGCGGATCTTTTCGCCCCAGACCAACCCTCTACCTCGGCCTCGAGGTCGGCCTCGGCCTTGACCTCGGCCCCGAATACCTCGGCATCGCCTTGAGACTCGACTCTGAAGTCCTCGGGACAACAGAAAGCCTCGGCTCCGGGTAAGTCCCCTCTTCCCTCTTCAGGTTCTGTACCAGCGAAGAAACCAACCTCGGGGACACCGGCGACGCATGGCGGAAGTCCCATGCTTACAGCCCCGACGAAGCCCTCCAAGCCTTCGGGCCGTGCCTCCACCACACGGGAATACTCTGATACGAGGTCGCCCCCGGTGGAGCGCACCGAGGCAGGCGACATGCCTTCGATGCTGTCCGTGCCCGTCTTCCAGGACCTACTCCGAGCAATGATCTCGTCGGAGCTGTCCGCTGCGATGGCCCATCTACAACCGGCCTCTGCCTCGACCTCGACCCTGCATGTGCCAGACCAGCCTGAGCCTCGCGTCGAGCCACCTCGGGGAAAAGTGCGCAAACTTCGCCGCATCTCATCCTCCTTGGACTCCTCGCCGAGGCGCTCTCCCTCCACAGACCGCCACAGGGCAAAACGTCGGCCCAAACTGACAGAAACCTCGAACCGCCGTACCTCTAAGAAGGCCCAGGGTTGCCCTCTACGAGGCCGTTCACCTACACCTCGTACGGGACCGCTGAGGGTGGCAGAGTTATCACTCTCCAACCCACGCATCCTCCGAACTCCCCCTCGGACCGGGGCTCCGATCCGAGGTCTCGGGCTTTCACCGAGGGAGTCCGGGTCGAGGTCACCGATTCGACATCGATCGGTACCCCGAACCCCGGCATCATCTCCGAGGGGCTCCTCGAGACGTCGGAGATCCACGACCCCGGAACACTTTCACAGTGCTTCCCCGGTCTCGGAGCTTGGATCGGAGCAGGAACCTCGCTACTCGAGGGAAGCCTCCCCTTCCTTCTCCTCCCGACGGAGGTCTCGTTCACCGACCCCGCACGGGGCCTCGGGAACATCCCGACCATCCTTCTCACGCTTTGTCCAGGACATGGGCCATGCTTTGAATTTAGACCTCCAGTCCGACTCCAGATACTCTAAAGAGTACCTAGCGGAACTGGATATGCCATCACTGCCCAGAGAGTCCCTTCGCTTACCGCCTAACCCGATACTCCAACAGGCTCTCTTCAGGAACCTGGAGACCCCCTATATGGTCACAGCCGTGCCCTCCAAAATGGAGGCCAAGTACCGCACAGTACCCTTTCCGGGTTTTGAACAACCGCAGCTCTCCCACCAGTCGCTGTTAGTAGAATCCTCCTTAAAAAAGGCCCACCCCTCCCGGGTCTCAGCGGCGGTCCCCCCAGGCCGAGAAGGCCGAACCCTAGACAAGTTCTGCAGGAGACTATACCAAAATGCGATGATGGCCTCTAGGGTGCAAAGCTACACTTTCACCTTCACATCCTACCTCAAACACCTCATTGGACTACTGAGAGCCTTTGAGACTGACCTACCGGCCTCCCGCCAAGGAGCGTTTAGCCTGCTATTGGAATCCCTCTCCAACCTACGCCTCCATCTATTCCACGCGGCCTACGATGGCTTCGAACTCTCCTCCAGAGAGGCAGCCTTTGCTATCGCCATGCGCCGACTAGCTTGGCTACGCCTGGTCGACATGGATCCCAACTTACAGGACCGGTTGGCTAACCTCCCCTGCGTGGGAAAAGAACTGTTCGATGACACTATCGAGGCAACTACAAAACGCCTCTCCGAACATGAACGTTCGTTTGCCTCCCTCGTCCGACAAAAGCCCAAACCGCCCGCATCCAGGCCGTATAGGGCCCCTCCGCGCCGCTACCCACAAAAATCCACCCCTGCCTTCTCGCGGCCCCCACCCAGGTGTCCGCAAGCCCACCACCGGGCCATGCCCAAGTCCCAACCGCCTGCGACTACCAAACCATCCCCGTCCTTTTGACGGGATACGTGGAAGGGGGCAGGCCCCCTCCGCCATAGAACCAGACCCCTTTCCCATCGGGGGTCGGCTCAAAGCCTTTTACCCTCGCTGGGAACAAGTCACGTCGGACGCATGGGTCCTTGGCGTGATCTCATCAGGATACTCTCTCAACTTTAGGGCCATCCCTCCGGACAACCCCCCAAGGAATTGTCCTCCCAACCGGACGCAGCTACCCCTACTCCTCTCCGAAGCTCGAGACCTGCTTCGCCTGAGAGCAGTGGAGGAGGTTCCCCCCGACCAACGGGGGAAGGGCTTCTACTCCCGTTACTTCCTGGTACCGAAAAAAACGGGAGACCTACGCCCAATACTAGACTTGAGATGCCTCAACAAATTTCTGGTACGGGAAAAATTTCGGATGCTCTCCCTACCGACACTCTACCCCCTGATCGACGAGGGCGACTGGCTCTGCTCCCTCGATCTCAAGGAGGCGTACACACATGTTCCAGTGCACCCCGCTCACCGCAAGTTCTTGCGTTTTCAGGTAGGGGACGGGCACCTACAATACCGTGTCCTCCCCTTCGGCCTAGCATCGTCACCTCGGGTTTTCACCAAGTGCCTCGTGGTAGTCGCAGCAACCTTACGCTCCCAGGGCCTCCAGGTATTCCCCTACCTGGACGACTGGCTGATCAAAGCCCCGTCCAGGGAAGCGGTTATCTCAGCGACCCAACAGACTATTACCTACCTACAAAGTCTGGGGTTCGAGATAAACTTCCCAAAATCCCAACTACGCCCCTCCCAGTCCCTACAGTTCATCGGGGCCACGCTGGACACGGTTCGCCTCCGTTCCTTCCTCCCCCCCTCCGCGTCTAGAGGCGTTAGTAAGTCTGAGTCGAAGGTTTTCCCTGCTGACCTCAGTATCAGCTCGGCAGATGACTCTTCTAGGCCACATGGCCTCCACCGTCCACGTCACACCCTTCGCCCGCCTCCATCTGAGAATTCCTCAATGGACCCTGGCCTCTCAATGGCGTCAAGACCGGGACCCGATCGACCGCCCCGTGACAGTGACGCCTTCTTTGCAACGATCGCTCCGCTGGTGGGCCGACTCTTCAAATCTTTCCAAAGGTTTGCTCTTCCTCACCCCACCCCACAGCAAGATACTCACCACAGACGTGTCGGAGTACGCTTGGGGAGCCCATCTAGACGGCCTACGCACTCAAGGGATGTGGTCAGCAGAAGACCGTCGCTGCCACATCAACGTGCTAGAGCTTCGGGCCATCTATCTCGCAGCTGTAGCTTTTCAACATCTGCTCCACGACCGAGTGGTTCTCATCCGAACCGACAACCAGGTAGCAATGTACTACGTAAACAAACAAGGGGGAACAGGGTCTTGGTCCCTTTGCCGGGAAGCCCTGCGCCTCTGGAAATGGGCAATCTCCAACAACACCTTCCTTCGAGCGGTGTACATACAAGGAGAACAAAACTGTCTGGCGGACAGACTCAGCCGCCTCCTCCAGCCACACGAGTGGTCACTACACTCTCAGATCCTACGACAGGTGTTCGAAAAGTGGGGGACGCCTCAAATAGATCTATTCGCATCACCCCACAACCACAAGCTGCCTCTCTTCTGCTCCTGGATGTATTCCCCGGACCGGCTCGAGGCCGACGCCTTCCTCCTCGACTGGGAGGGAAGGTTCCTGTACGCGTTCCTGCCGTTTCCTCTGATACTGCGGACGCTTGTCCACCTGAAAACAGTACAAGCCACCCTGATCCTGATTGCCCCTCGCAGGCCACGCCAGCCATGGTTTTCCCTTCTACTTCAACTCAGTGTCAGAGATCCACTGCCTCTGCCTCTGTTTCCCTCTCTACTATCACAGGGTCAGGGTTCGCTGTTACATCCCAATCTTCAATCTCTTCATCTGAATGCTTGGTTTCTCTCCCCCTGACTGCTTGAAAATGCTTCCGCATCGGGGCTCCGTAGATGACGTCACCCACATGTGAGAATATATGCCTGCTGTCCCTGGATAACACCTGTTACGGTAAGTAACTGTGCTTTATGCTTCCAGAAGCTGCTGGTGGCATTCTTTACAGCATAGATAATGAATGCTTGGAGCTGCCCGCCTAGCAATGGAGATGGTGGGGCCAAAACAATATTCTAAAAAAAAAAAAAAAAGGCATGGGACAAGCACCAAGCATCTCAGAGAGAAAAGATTGGAGAGACTCATTGGTTTTGATGGGCAGGCTGCATAGGCTTTATGGCCTTCATCTATTGTCATTTCACTTTCTATTTTTGAATGATTTAGTTGGATTTTGACATGTCCCTGTCTTGTAGAATCAAAAACCTTTAGGAATTCGGGTCACATTTGGCCTAATACTGACTTCATGGTGATATTGTATGCATGCTGCACCTTATCAAAACATTGACAATAATAATAAATCAATTTATATACCGCAAGGCCGTAAAGTTCTATGCGGTTTACAGTAGTTTTAAAAAAAAAAATCCCAATAAAAAGTTGAATAGAACTAAAAAAAGTTAAAAGCCAATAATTAGAGACACTAAAATGATCAAAATAGTGCATAATAAAATTTTTACAAATTAGCTGCCTAAATACTTCGAAAACAGATATGTTTTTAGATGTCTCCTAAATTCCCCATAAGTGTCAGTAAGCAAAAGCAATTGTTCTAAATCCTTACTCCATAACGCTGCTTGATAGGAAAAAAGATTTTGATGATGTTTTTAAAGTTTACATCCTCTTAATAGGCGGAAAAACAAAATTCAGTTGCGAGTTTCTCTTATGTCTGTTGGTTGCAAAAGAGAAAAGCTCAATTATATATTTGGGAGCTAAATCAAACAAAGCCTTAAAACAGAAGCAACCAAACTTAAACTTCACCCGCGCCTCCATTGGCAGCCAATGTAGTACTTGATAGGAGAATTGTGCTGGGTTTTTTTCCTGTGTGAAACTTATGAAGATTTTAGTTAGAATAGTGATTTATTTATACTTAATTTTGCAAAACCGATTGCAGCAAAGTGGCAACAGCAGAAACAGAATAATGTTAATATTTAACATCCGGTCCTAAAAGTAAATCTTCAGATCAGCTGGATGTCATCTTGCTAGCATCTGGGCAGTTTTTGTTTTTTTCTATGGGGGACAAACCTTACCATGTCTGAATTTGGAGAATGAAGAAAGTTAGAGAGCTGTATTTTCATGACTCAGCATGCTCTCCACTGAATGTTCATTATCTCTTCTCTTTGGCCTCCAGTTTTCTATTCCCCAGTCCTCAGAATGAGCATGCTGTCCTAATCATTTTGATACTGATGGTGTTACTACTTTGAAATGGTGTTTGTAGATTATTTCACTGTATGGCTGATATATTTCTCTGCATTTCTAGACAACCATGATGTCATCTCCATGAAGCTATTCCAGCTGATGGTGGAGCACACTCCTGAAGAGGAGAATATTGACTGGACCAAGATAGAGCCAAGCGTCAGCCTGCTCAAGTCCCCAAAAGGTGATGCCTATGAAAGCAGCAGGCAAGGGTGTCTTTCTCAGTTGGACCATCCAGATGCAAGCCACTGCTTGCCCTTTATCGGTAGCATGGAATATTGCTACATCTTGGGTTTTGGCCATGTACTAGGGACCTGGATTGGCCACCGTGAGAACAGGCTACTGGGCTTGATGGAACCCAGTAAGGCTATTCTTATCCCTTTAGTGCAGCCCTGCATAGTCTAGCTAGTTAGGTCAAACTGGAAGGAATTTAAGGAAAGAAAGACTCCCGCTGTAAGGGTTCAGGACTCCTCCAATGGAAAACCAGCCCAATCGGGTGCTTCCTGGACCTGCCTGGATCATAGTATACTTGCTCTTTACCTAGCTGACCTTTTCCTGGACAGTGTCCATCTTTTAGGCCTGTAAAGAGCCATTTAATAAATCTTGTTTAAAAAAGTAAAGTAATTGAGTGATAGCTATCCAGGGGATGAACTGGCACTTCCATGTCTGTGTTCAGTCTGCTGCAAGTGGCCCGGACTGTAGTGACTTTTTGCTGCCCCCCCTTTGGATTCTCTCTATAAAAATCTACCATTTGGTCACCTTCTGACCACCTGTCCCTCTCATTTTTTCCTTTTTAGCTTATTACTGAATTTCTTTAGAAATATATTGCTCACATGAGAAAAAATCTGCACCCACCTGGCCAAGAGGAAGTATTGCAAAAGACGATAACACTAGACTATACAGTGTTGGTTCTTTTCCAATACTCCCTCTAAGGATTGGCTGGGTGGGTGCAAATTTTTTCTCATGTGAGCAACATATTCTATTAAAAAATGTTTTTGTGTGAGCAACAAGTTTAAAACCCAATAATTTTCTGGATTTGCAAGTATTTTAGTGAATGACACTCCTAAAATGTATGAGCGAACATAGAGGGAACATAGGTCATGTCATAGGTCATGGCATAAGGAAGGGGACTTCAGCTCCTGAAAGCTGGTTAAAAAAAAAAAAAAAAAGTGTCATAGTTAAGTTTGTTCAATACCTTGTATGTGTTTGTTTGTTAACCTTTATTTCTATACAACAATCGCCATACTAGAGCATAACTAGAAAGACTGGCTAAAGGGAATAGTCAAAGAACCATTATCTGCTGACGACTTTAATGTTTTTTGTCCCTTTCTTGGCAGACAATGTAGATGATCCTACTGGAAACTTCCGCAGTGGACCACTCACTGGATGGAAAATCTTTTTGCTACTGCTCTGTGCTCTTCTGGGAATTATTGTCTGTGCAGTGGTGGGAGCTGTTGTTTTCCAGAAGCGTAAAGAGAAAAACAAACGCTTCTACTAAAGACTGTTGCAGGAAATGGGAAATTTTTTTACATGCAGACTATTTAAGAGATTATTTTTTAAAGCTATTTCCAACAGAATTACAGCGTATTTTCATATTGCTCCTGAGGGGAGCTGGACTCTGCCATGCAGATTTACAGCATGTAATAGATGGGTGATACATGTAGAGCTTTCTAAAAGTCAGAAGCCGGACTGGATTCTTTTTTTTAAGTTTATGGTTCAGAATAAAAATCAGGCCCAGTGGTAGGAAAAATTTGTAGTAAAGGGAAGAAAAATTAAGTTTTTGGGAGATTCTAAGGTCCTTTTACTACTCTAGAAGGAGAAAATGGGCTGCCTCAGCAGTAGGCAGTAAAGGATTGGGGGAGGGTAAGAGGTTGTACCTTGGTCATTTACCAGGGCGAAGTCTGTTGCTGCAGGAAGTTTCTGGACCTCTGGTTAGACTGATTTGCACAAACACTAGCGACAGTTGGCTGTTTTGAAGGGCTGCTTGTAGAGGGTAACTGATCAATTCTAGAAGGTATCAAAAGAAGAGCAGCTTCTGAGGCTGAGCAGTCACACTGCAGACAACTCTTTTAACCCAGACACTAATGTTTACATACCAGCATATTCATGCTATTGGGCAAAGACCTGTTTAGCTTGCATAGTGTGCATTTGCAAGGGTGGGGTCCCCACTTAACCCTGTAGACTTTTTCAGATGGGCTCCTGTTATAGAATTGCTCCCACTGTGGGTCTGGCCTAGTCTTTCAAAATTAAATTCTTTATTGCTGAAATGTTTTGTGCTTGGTTGAACCAGCTTCCTGCAACTTTTCTAGATTTCTAAGGGCTGGACATCTTCATACTGGATCTCTGACTGGGTTTTATTTGGTTTTTTTTACTATGACGTTACATGGGCCAGTTTTTAGTGGCACGCTTGGGTTTTAATTCCCAGTTTCCTCTTTTGTTCCAGAGACAGGGAGAGATGGATTTCAGAGCATGTGGAGTAGTGATGCTTATGCAGACTTTGAGACCTTGAACAAGAATTGTTACAGTAAAAGTGCTAGATTGGAGGAGAGCCTATGACACTATAGCCCAGTCATCTAACTAAGCTGGAAGAGGAGGAACCCAGCCAGGTCAAAATAAAGAAATTGCAAACTTGAGGAGGGAGACTTAACTTGCACCCCCTTCAGCCTGTTGCTTCTATTTAGTGATGCCTGGGGTCTGAATGCTGCTCGAAACTGTAGTTTATGAAAAATCTTCAGAACCAAGCAGTTTACAAAGTAATAAAAGTATTGAAAAGAACTCCATATACTGGATAGAACAGCAATACCAAGTACACACAAAAAAGTTGAGAGAGAGTGCAAAGTCTGAAGGGGCTTCATACCTAGCCACCACTGTGCACCTGCTGAAGCAGCAGTTTTTAAAGCCAATAAATTTCTTTAGCAATAACTCACTGCAAATATGTAATGGCATTACCAGCAACCACAAAGAAGAAATTGCTTCGGAACAGATCACAGCAAAGCCCAATGGAAAGGAGCAGAGCAGAGCAGGCCTGCTCTGCTCTTTCCATTAGACTAATGGCAGATTATGCCAAGAAATGGTGATAGAAAATAAAAAGCTCTGGAACTGGCGAATTCAGGTTGTGCACTCTTTGGTCCAGGAAGAACAAGGCAGTGATTATTGAAGGGGCACAGGACCTGGTTTGGTGAATAAGGAATTGTTTGAGAAGAAGATATTCTCGTAATTCCATGGCATTACAAACTTTGAAGTCTCTTTACCCATCTTAATAGAAACTTTGAGAGTATAGACTATTTGGGATTTAAATTGTGATAAATCCTTGGCTTTTCCCGCTAAAGTGGGCAGAAAGCTCACTCTTGTACAATCCCACTATTCCTGGACTACTGGGTTTATTTTCCCATACTTGCCAGAGCTTGTAGGAAACCTCATAACAGAGTCTTGAGCCCCTCCCCTCTTACCTCAGAACTGCCCTCCAGGACATCAATTTCTTTCCTAAAAGCCATACAGTAGGAGCTTATCTATTGTGCTCGTGTTTATTTTCTTTAAATTCAGTCCTTTCAATCGCGTTTTCAGCCCTCATGCTGCAGAGGTTCCCAGCGGGGATAGCTCTGACTGTGGGAGATTGCAGACTTTACGCTAAGTCTGCTCCCAGGAAGTTGGCTGTTTGTCAGTGTATCCTCTGAACCACTTCAGATCGGTGCTCGGGGACCATTTCCTTGGGAGCTTACTCCAGGTTCGTCCGCTAGTAGGTCGGGCGCAAGCTGCATGGCTCAGTTGGGATTTTCCCAGGATCGGGCCGACTGCGTTTCCTCCGCCATGTGTGTCTGTGGGATGTCCGAGAGTGGTGGAGGGGGGCGAGCGGGCAGCAGTCCGAAGATCATCGGTCCAATTTGCTTGCTTGTTAAGGCAGAGGATCTCCCTGTAAGCAGTTCCAGGCAGCACATGGCAGTCAGTAAAAGGCTGACAGCTAGAATCAGTGATTTGGGGGGGGGGGGGGGGGTGTCTTAAAAATTGTGTTTTTAGTAGGTTTGGAAGTGTGCCTTAGTCCCCCACTCCTAAAATCAGTTTTTAAAGGTTTCCCAGGCTAATTTTTATTACAAATAGCACCTTTGGCGACTATCTTGAATTTTTTTTTAAAAGTTATTTTTAGCCTCTGCAAGCTTCGTTTTTGTTAGAAAACTGCTCAAATGGACTTCTTAGGGCAGGATTCAGAGGATTCATGCCCCATTTGCGGTGGATGGCTATCTGGTGAGCAGCCATGTTACACATGTGCTACAGTTCATGAGGGGGGTGAAATTGGGTCGGGTACTCTCTTATCTCTGAAGGGGGATCTGCTGCTGTTCCTGTGCACAGACAGGGGAAAATGAAGACTGCAGGCCCCATGGAGTGCGCACTTGTTGCCTCGGTGAAACACAAGTGCAATTCGGTGGCCAAAACTCGCAGGTCCTCCAAGAAAAGTTCAAAGAAGGATCTGCAGGAGGCGGCTCCTACCCCAGGTGATGGGTTTTCCCCTGAATTTATTAACATGTGTCAGGTGTATTTGGTTAAGAAGTCCTTGCCAGCTTTGGGGACCTCTCTCTCCCAGGGCATGGGGATTCTTCCCTGCTTCCCCCCTATGGTCCCAATTAGTGTGCCGGCTGTATCCAGGGTAGACATTGCTGCCCTGACCATGCTGTTACTGTTGTAGCCCTCGTGAACCTCTGGAGCTGGGGGAGGACCCCATGGTGCAGAGAATTTTTAAGCCCATGCATCTGATGGACTTGTTCTCAGAGTCCCTCCAGGAGTTGAGGCTGGGTAGCCTGCCACTACGGAATGTTCCCTCATGAGTGATCAGAGGTCACAGTCTGCTTCCTTTCCTGATCATCCTGATATTGTTAAGATTCTCACTGATGTTTGGGAGACATTGGAGGGCCCCTTGCAATGTGCTAAGGCCGTATCTCGGCTTTATCTGATGGCGGCTGCTTTTAACCAGTGCTTTGCATTCCCAAAGGTAGATTCCTTGGTGGCACAGGTCACTAAACGTGCTTCTCTCCCTAGTGATTGGGGGAGGGGGGGGGGTCTTGAAGGATGTTCAGGACCATAGTGGATTTCATCATCAAGCACCTTTTTGATTTGGTGGCCACCAGAATTAAAGTGGTGACAGCCTCTTCCTTTGTGACTAGGGCTTGCCATTCCAAGCTATGCTATGATCCTGACCCTGGTTACTACATGGTGAATGCCCTGACATGCTGAAGGTCTTCTGTAAAGTTTTGACCTATTCTATTTCAGCACAAAGGAAGCGGTGGATCCTGCAGTGTTCCAGCATCCCGTCCTCTAAGGCAACTTTGAGCAGATTGCCTTTTCAGAAGCAACCTTATTTGGCAAAGGTCTGGATGATTTCATGGCCAGGACTGCAGGCCCCAGTCCTCCAGGGTGCCCTACTTTTCATCCCTCTAGGTGTTCCCGTCGGTATTTTGGGGCCTCTTCTGGGCAGGGCAGTGCTCTGCTCCAGTTGCTAGGCTGAGGTTTGGAAGCTCCTGCCATCAGCCGCCCACAGGGAGCTGGTCTGCAGCTCAGATGCCAGGCGGGTGGAGTCCACAGGTTGCTGGACATTGTATGTATGGGTACAATGCTTTCTTCTGTGGTCTTCATGATGGTTTAAGTAAGGAGGTATCAGAGTCCAGCCTCCTTTTAGCTTTAGTGCTTTATCAGTAATTATTAAGGCCCGTCTCGTTACTAGGTTGCAAGATAAGCATTTGCTGTAGACTAGAGAATGGTAGTTAAGTTTTATAGTTAATGGTGATATAGGGATTTACTGTATGTTTGGTGGGGTTTTCATTTTAAGTTCTTTTTCATTTATATAGATTATTTGGACCTGATAAGTAGGATGGGAAAAGGAAGGGATGGGTAGTGAGGATATAGGGGGGGGGTATGTTTGGAACAGAATTTAAGAGTATTCATGTTTATTGAAGTTTCCATAAAATAGATTTAACATAAAAGTAAGAAATAAAACCTTATGATCCTCTGTTGAACATAACCAGTGGAGTTTTTGGAATGAATGGGAAATATGATCATAATGCTTAACCTGACACAGGACTCTGATGGCCATGTTTTGGAGGGCTGGAAGTTTTTTAAAAGAGAAATTGAGGTAGACCAGCATAATGTTGCAATAATCTAACCTCGTGATAACCTAAGAAAGAATGAGGGCATGAAGATTGATCAAATTCAAACAAGTGTCCACATTAGTGGACACCCCAGAAACAAGCTGCAACAGTAAAGGGACAGAGGAGGGAGAAGTGATGGTGGGGACCACCTGTCTGCTCTCAAGTGTCCCAGAAACAGAAACCAGACTTGCTGGAATCCAGAGGAAGTGCAGACTCCATCTGCTGCACCAGTCTGAGTGGAGGAAGCAGGTGCAGCCTTTCTAATCAGAAAGGCCTGATACAGCACATTTTAAAATTCAATGGGGGAAAAAGCGGCAAGAGCTGCTTCTTGTGCAAGCAGAAAAGATAGACCCTTTAGCTCAGGCTGTAGGAATGTAAATGAATATTCTAGGGTAGCCTGCCGGAAATGACCAGAGGGAAGGGCTAAAAATTGGTTTCAAGTATTCCTACAGTTTCTAGGCTGGAAGAGGTTGATTAAGCTATGGTGAAGCTTCCAGAGGTTATTGTACAAGAATGAAAGTTATCAACTGGTGTAACTAAAGACCCAAAAAGATCAATAGGGGACATTGGTTGAGGGAGAGAACCTTTGAACCAGCATACAATAGTTTTATCTGGATTTAATACTGGTTTATTTTGAAAAATTCAATCTAAACTGATTTTAAGCAATCCTGAAGCGGATCTATTGCAGTATAGAATGGGTTAGTTGGATAAATTAGAATATCAGCATAAAGGTATGCAGAAATGCCTCTCTCTTGAATCAAGGACACTAGTGAACTTAGAAATAAGTTGAATAGGAGACTGGACTGAACCCTGTGGTACATCACGGTATTGAAACTGGGAAGCAGAAATAGAATCCTCGTAGCAACCTTAAAGGAACAATTTGATATGAACGAGAATAACTAGGTAAGTACAGTTCTGCTGATCTCGAAGTGATTGGTCAATAAAATCAAAAGCTTCCAAAAGATTGAGTGACATAGCTAGGACTATTGAGTGTTTATCCACTGAGTAAGGTGGTTAGAATGGTTGGGCCGAGCTGCTACCTAAAACCAGACTGTCTAGAATGCAAAAAAAAAATTTTTTCCCAATAAATGGAGTAAGTTGCATTAGTACCACTTTTTCCCTATATTTTGCACACAAAGCACAAGTTTGATAGCAGCTGGCAGTGCATGGGGATAGAAGACCTTAAGGCAGGACGGACAATGGCTATCTTCCAAGTATTAGTAGTTCGACAACAGAATGTTTCCCTATTTATTATTGAGAATATGCTGGGTAATAAACCCAACTTAGGCAGCCTTAACCAAGGAAGGAAAAGAATCATAAAATCTGTACGTTATCCTGACTGAATATAATATCTTCCGGCACGAGGTAAGAGAACTATACCAGTATGCTTTGGCTGTTCTTTTTTCAAGTATCTTTATTAATTTTTAAACATTTACAGAAGACACCCCTACAAAATAAGGCATAACTCACAGGTTTCAAATCAGCCAATGAGCTGTAAAGGTCCAGAGGAGCCCAGATTGCTGAACCCAACATTTCTAAACAGCAGCCACTTCTTCCTATTTACACGTTCAAGACAAACCCCGACCACCATGCAGTCCTTAACAATGCTGTACTATCTTTCCACTCAGATAAAGTGTGTTGTAATGCCAAACTTACACATTCCAATGGGAAATATGTGAAGAATTTTTTTTGAGATGTTTACACATGGTTTGTATTTTGGAAATGATGAACCATGCACTGTCTTGTCCCTCTGACTACATATTAGCAGGAACCAACTTTAATGTGACATGACCTTTGGCCCCTACACCCGGGACTTTTGACGGGATTGGAGCTTTCCCCAACATCTCTGCTGCTTTTATGTGAATTGAAGGGTGTATTCTGATGAAGATATAGTTAAATTGTATTGAATTATGTCTGTAAATAAAGGAATTGTGTATACTTGTATTACATTTTTCTTAGAATGATAGCTGATAAGATACTAAGGCCCAACTGCACCCAATTTATTCCATAGTACAGAGCCAGACTCCAGCTGACTTCTAGCTTTCTTTCCTCAGTTCATGCTCTTAATTCTGTAACTATTTCTTTTTCTTGATCATGCGATGCATCCAGTTCCTAACAAATGTACAACCCTTGTATCTAGGTTGAGGTTTCTCTGCTCAGTTTTCTGTGCATTTTGGGACAGTGCAGGACACTTATGAGCTGGCAGAGCTTATAGACTAAGGTTTATGAAATCAAACTTGAGGCAAAAGTGGCTGACTGAACTGTGTACATTTACTCAGAAAAATGTGTAAATGCAAAGCTACATGTCGGAGGTAGATTTTGGGGCATGGCTGTAAATTTCAGGGCCACAATTAATAAAACAAAGATGCCATTAACCACAAAATTACTCATTTGCATAAATCTCATGGTTTAAAGATGAAGCAGTTTCTAAACTCCAATCCCGTGGAGTGAAATGCAGGCAAATGAACCTCCTGGTTCCCATGGAAATCAGAAACTACCTTCAGCAGAAAAGAAGGTACTGTACAGAGAACCATTCCTGCTTCCGTGATCCGTAGAAAGGGTTCCATGCATGAAAGGGCCTGAAGCTCTGAAATACGCCGTGCCGAGACAATGGCGACCAGAAAGACAGTCTTAGATTGTCATATCCAGAAGAGAAACATCCTTGAGCAGCTCAAATGGGGCTTCCACAAGGCCCTCGAGAACAATCTTAAGATTCCACATGGGGAAGGATGACACAAGGGAGGCTGCAAGCGAAGCGCCCCTCTCAGGAAACTGGTGAAAGTACGTGAACTGGAACCCCTGTGCACTCGAAAGCATGAAAGGCCTTCTACCTTGAGGGTAGCCACAGCTAAATCCTTATCCGAGCCTGCCTGAAGAAAAGCCAGAACCATCAAAATGGTAGCCTGTTAAGACTCTACCTGGTCCCTAGCACACCACTGTTGAAAAGCCTTCCAGGTTTTGGCATAAGAAGTCATAAGAGGGTTTCTTGGACTTCAAAAGCATTGAAATGACCACAACAGAATGCTCAAAAGCCATGCCATAAGACCAAAGTGCTGAGGGTTCTCCATGGGCACCAGACTCTGACGGAAGGTTGCGATGAAGAGGGAGCTTGAGCTTCTTGTCCCGCTAAAGATGTACGAGATTTGCATATCACAGATAATGAGGCTGTTTCTGTGCCGGTCTTGGGGGACTAAAAGAAAGAAAATTAGCAGGTTAAGAACCTAATTTTTCCTTGGTCCTCCTTCAACCTTTTTTAACGTGTGGAATATAGTCTACATCTGGACAAAGGATGGCAGTACACCAGTTCAGTCTGGGCCAAGAAGAGCAATGTCATTGTAGGTGAAGGTTGGGGAGAAAAACGGTAGAGGAGGAGAAGAAGAGAGCAAGAATGAACAACAAGCCTAAAATGTGTGGCAGCTTCAAAAGTAGTATGAAAATTTAGTTTGATACATATTTTTTTAAGAGCTGCAGGAGCCAAGTGTGGACCCCTTTAATTTGACCAGCTGTTACTAGAATATCCTCAATGAAAAAACATCAAAACACGTGCCTGTCGCATAATTCCAGATATATTTCTAATATACATATTTACATTTTCATGGCCTGCAATTGTTTTGAAATATACAAGTGAGGTTCCCTTAATTTTGTCTGTTATCTTGCAAATCTGATTCAGCCAAGATCTGGGCCTCACATACAAAAAGAGTGTAGCAAGTGGTCCAGACTGGTTGATAGACTGAGGTAGAATAAAGTCACAATCTTGTACTCTCATCAAAGGAAGCGGTGAAATCTTTATTACAAAATAAAATTTCTGTTTCAGTAACCAAGAGGGAAGGCATATGTGGCTCAGATACACAGTGATTTCTTTTCAAAAAGGAGCAGATGTGATAAAATATGCAGTTTATAGCCACATTTCAGGTCTTAATGCTCGGCGCTCCTGTTCACAAGTTTGAAACTTGTTCTAATTAAGCCTCCTTTTATTTGGTTTTATTTCTGAAATCAAATGATTTCAAAAGATCACCACTCTCTCTACCTTGCCTTCCTTATACAAATGAATTCATACACACAGCAAACATTTTTTTCAAAGGGGGTGAGAGTGTCAATCATCCAGCAGGTGCAGTGTGTGCATGAAGTAACCCACCCCCAGTAAACCCCGAACATAAGCCAACCCCTCCTAGAGGTTTTCTGGACATTTAATTGCCAGGGTTCTCCATTACCTCCAAACCTGGAATAGCAAAAGATTAAGATTTGCTAGTATCTCACAATCACCTCTATCATCACCCAAAAATTATTCAAGATACTGGCCAAAAATTATTCAAGGTATTACAGTTTAGCCAGTTTCTATTAAAAATCTACAGGGAAATAGATACATCTGAACCAAAGCTATGAGGGATTCATCTTTCCCTTAAGCAGCCCAAAATCTCCATTATACTATTTATTTATTTAAAACACTTATAACCCTCATAACAACCATCTAGATCAACCAACACAGAAAATAGGGACAGCTATAGCTCTCCTCTGCACAGTACAGAACCAGAACAGGATGTCCTCCAGAGTCTCACCTACTAAAGTCAGCTGGGAAACTGCATCAGTATTAACAGAGTGAAATTAACAGTTAAACCGCCTAGCCCAGTGGGAAGAACCTTAAACACAAAAAGAGGGCTCAGCACAAGGCATCAATACAATCCAAAGTTGAGAGCTACTTGGACTGGCAATGAAGAGATGATGCTCTGCCTGCTTCCTCTATACTTTCAACTGTAATGTCAGTAGTAATTTCAGTGTTTTGGGGATGTTGGAGTTATGCAGTGGGGACAGTACTGGGATCAAGCCAGATACCAGGTGTCAGCTTTTTCTTTCACCACAGGTCGATGATTGCCCATTTCTCAATTCCTGTCCCATTATACTAGCTTCTTGGCTTCAAAGAAGCTCTTGAGGTGTCTCATTTGCCACATGCCAGTGGCAACAAGAATAAGAGTCTGCAAAATTGACCACCAGAGGACTCGCTGGTTTGTGCTCTCGCTGGTTTGTCGGAAGCGCTCTTCCCGCCACTGCAACAAATCAAGAAGAACAGAATCATGGTAATGAAAACAAAACAAGGATGAGAGAGGCACCATGCTAAGGTAGGAATGTGTGTAAACTCATAGCTCAGACAGTATATGGAAATGTGTACATATGATAGTTATGTGAAAATCGATACATTTACTGGGTAGCTGCTACAGACTCACCCGCTGGTAGTCCTGCTCCTTCTGGATCTGTTCCACCTGTTCTATCAATTGTCTCACCCGAACTTGAACTTCAGTCAGTTTCTCTCTGGCTGCAATCACTGCATAGTCAATAGCATGTTCCCCCACCTGGATATCCAAGTGCACCCTCTGCAGAGTAAATGTAACATTTTGTACATAAATCAAAGCTCAATTCCCTCTCCACCCCAACATTCCCATTCACTTTCATCCCCCCGTCAGTCAGTCAATTTCTCCAACCCAATCCCTTCCTACTTCCAAGTCTGTCATCCATTTTCAAAGCCTTCCTCCATTCCCAACACACGTCTCCCAGTCAACACCCTACCTTGTTTCCTCTACCAATTCCCTCCTGAGTTCCTCCCCCTTCCACTCTGACCCATCAACATCCTCTTCATCCCCTTTCCTCCTCTGAAGCCCCCTCCAGCTAGTCTCAACATTTCTCTACAACCATCCACATCCCTCCCCCAACTGTAGTCAATTATTTTCAGCCGTCTCTTTACCAACATCCCCCCAGCGAAGAGGGAGAATTTAGTCAAATTGGAGTGTAAGCAGATCTGGTGTTCTCCAGGAGTGTGAGAAGTGAAAGTAAACCTGCCCTCTGAGCCATACTGCCGAGAAAGGATCACCTACAAGACAGAAAGGAGGAAGGTGGGAAAACTTCTGCATTTCTGTAATCTTGGCACTTCTACAGTGAGGTGAAATACCCCCCTCCCCCCAATCCTTGATTTAACCAAAATGTAATATTAGACAAAGAGAACCTAAGTAAACATTAAAATAATTTGTAAATCATTACTTCATTTATTTAAGGAACAAATTATCCAACACCCATATCACCCAATAGATCTCAATAAGTAAGTAGTTGGTTTTTCTTGCATTAACTGCCTTAAAGAACAATTGGATAAAGAGCCGAGTCTTCTCTGGTGATGGTAATATTGTCAAACTTCAGTGGCAGGAAAAATAGTTGAAACCATTATACTTTACTTCTTGTGGGGACTCTCTGTCCTTTACTAATATTAACTGATTTGAAAGGCTTGTCTCCATCTCTGATCAGCCCATCAAAACTGAATTCCTTCCCTTCTTCCTTTCTTGGGCTCTATGCTTAAGTGATGACATGACAAGGGGATTAAAAGAACATCACTGCCCTAAATCATTCCTTTCTTTATCGTCCCTCCGGACCGGCACAGAAATGTAATATAGTAGATAACAGCAGATAAAGACCCGAATGGTCCATCCAGTCTACCCAACCTGATTCAAATTAAATTTTTCTTCTTCTTCTTAGCTATTTCTGGGCAAGAATTCAAAGCTCTGCTCGGTACTGTGCTTAGGTTCCAACTACTGAAGTCTCCGTCAAACTTCACTCCAGCCCATCTACACCATCCCAGCCATTGAAGCCCTCCCCAGCCCATCCTCAAACAAACAGCCATATACAGAGACAGACCATACAAATCTGCACAGTACTGGCCTTAGTTCTTCAATATTTACTATTATTTTCTGATTCTAGATCTTCTGTGTTCATCCCACGCTTTTTTGAACTCTGTCACCATTTTCATCTCCACCTCCTCTCTCGGGAGCACATTCCAGGCATCCACTCTCTCCATAAAGAAGAATTTCCTTACATTGCTCTTGAGTCTACCACCCCTCAGCCTCAAATTATGCCCTCTGGTTTTACCATTTTCCTTTCTCTGGAAAAGATTTTGTTCTACGTTAATACCTTTCAGGTACTTGAACATCTGAATCATATCTCTCCTGTCCCTCCTTTCCTCTAGGGTTTACATATTCAGTGCTTTCAGTCTCTCCTCATACGTCTTTTGGCGCAAACCTCCTATCGTTTTTGTTGCCCTCCTCTGGACCACTTCAAGTCTTCTTATGTCCTTCGCCAGATATGGTCTCCAAAACTGAACACAATACTCCAAGTGGGGCCTCACCAACGACTTGTACAGGGGCATCAGCACCTTCTTTCTTCTACTGGTTACACCTCTCTTTATACAGCTCAGCATCCTTCTGGCAGCAACCACCACCTTGTCACACTGTTTTTTTGCCTTTAGTTCTTCAGATACTATCACTCCAATGTCCCTTTCCCCATCTGTGCATATCAGCCTCTCACCTCTCAGCAAATACAGTTCCTTCCTATTATTAATCCCCAAAAGCATTATTCTGCATTTCTTTGCATTGAATTTTAGTTGCCAGATATTAGACCATTCCTCTAACTTTTGCAGATCCTTTTTCATGTTTTCCACACCCTCCTCAGTGTCTACTCTGTTACAAATCCCTTCAGCAATATCACTCACAAACATATTGAACAGGATCAGCCCAGCACCAAACCCTGAGGGACTCCACTACTCACCTTTCCTTCCTCCGAGCTACTTCCATTAACCACCACCCTCTTACATCTGTCTGACAACCATTTTCTAATCCAGTTCACCAGTTTGGGTCCTAACTTCAGGCCTTCAAGTTTCTTCAACAGCCTTCTATGAGGAACCGTGTCAAAGGCTTTGCTGAAATCTAAGTAAATGACATCTAGCATATGTTCTTGATCGAGTTCTCTGGTCACCCAATCAAAAAATTCAATCAGGTTCGTTTGACAGGATTTATCTTTAGTAAAGCAATTTTGTCTTGGGTCCAGTGTAACCCATTAGATTCTAGGAACATAAGAATTGCTGCTGCTGGGTCAGACCAGTGGTCCATTATGCCCAGCAGTCCGCTCATACGGCGGCCCCTAGGTCAAAGAGCAGTGCTCTAAATGAGTCCAGCCTCACCTGCATACGTTCCAATTTAGCAGGAATTTGTCCAACTTTGTCTTGAATCCCTGGAGGGTGTTTTCCCCTATAACAGCCTCTAGAAGAGCGTTCCAGTTTTCCACCACTCTGGGTGAAGAAGAACTTCCTTACATTTGTACGGAATCTATCCCCTTTCAACTTTAGAGTGCCCTCTCATTCTCCCTACCTTGGAGTGAACAATCTATCTTATCTGTTAAGTCTATTCCCTTCAGCATTTTGAATGTTTTGATCATGTCCCCTCTCAGTCTCCTCTTTTCAAGGGAGAAGAGGCCCAGTTTCTCCAATCTCTCACTGTACAGCATCCTTTCTTTCAGCAACACTTCCATTATTTTTCCAACAACCGAGGTGAAGCTTACCAATCTGTAGTTTCCCACTTCATCTCTGTGACCACTTTTGTGAATAGGGACCAAATCCCCTCTTCTTCAATCCCCAGGAACTACTCCTGTCTTCAGAGATTTGTTGAACAAGTCTTTAATAGGACCCGCCAGAACCTCTCTGAGCTCTCAGTATCCTGGGATGGATCCCATCCGGTCCCATCGCTTTGTCCACCTTTAGTTTTTCAAGTTGTTCATAAACACTTTTTCCATGAACGGCGCAGAATCTACTCCATTTTCTTTAACTTTGCAGACAATCTCGGTCCTTCTCCGGGATTATCTTCCGTGAACACAGAACAGAAGTATTAGTTTAACACATTTGCTTTTTCCTCATCACTCTCCACATATCAGTTCCTAGCATCTTTTAGTTTAGCAATTCCATTTTTCATCTTCCTTCTTTCACTAAGTATATCTGAAAAAATTTTTGTCTCCTTTTTTTTACATTTTTAGCCATCTGCTCTTCTGCCTGCACTTCTTTCAATTTCACCCGATAGTCCTTTCTATACTCCTCTTCTTGGGTTTTTTATATATTTCAGGAACACCAACTCTTTTGCCTTTATTTTCTCCGCCACTAGTTTAGAGAATCATTTCTGTTTCCTTTTTCTCTTGTTTTTATTTATTTTCTTCACATGAAGGTCTGTAGCCATTTTTATTGCTCCTTTCAGCTTAGACCATTGGTTTTCCACTTCTCTTATGCCCTCCCATCCTAACAGCTCTTTCTTCAGGTACTCTCTCATGTTATTAAAGTCCATACGTTTAAAATCTAGGACTTTAAGTATTGTGCGGCCGTTCTCCACTTTAACTGTTACATCAAACCAAAACGCTTGATGATTGCTTCTTCTTCTGCACCCACTCGAACATTAGAGATACTCTCCCCATTTGTGAGGACCAGATCCAATATCACTTTTACCCTTGTGGGTTCCGTCACCAGCAGGTAGAGACTGAGACATTGACTTTTGGCTACAGTACAAGTGGGCTGTGCAGTCCCTATTACAATCAATCTTTTCTCAGTCTCCAGCAGATGGAGTGGTCTGTGTGCAGTCTGTGCTGAGGTTTGTTTTGGGCCTGTTGGATTTGATTTAGTGAGTCTTTCTTGTCCCTTTGCTGTCCGGACAGAGCTGCCTATGTCCAGCCTCCTCAGTCATCGTCCAAGCGGCTGTGGGACGAGGATCTTTTTCTGGCTGATCCAGTTTTACCGGATGAGAACTTGGATCTTGGGGTGGACCTCCAGGATCATCTTGGGGGGGGGGGGGGTGATTTGGGTGGTGGATTTTTGGAAGTGCTAGTTTGCGAGGATACTTCGGTTGTGCGCATTTTTCACTGGGAAGAGCTGCAAGAGCTTATTCTTCAGGTGTCAATGGTTTTGCCTTCAAGGAGGAAGCTAAGGACCCCCCTCGAGTTGTGGGCCCTCTGCTGTGAGGGATCCGGTCAACATCCGGCTCTTTCCCTATGCATCAAGATATTTGGGATATGGTGTACGCTCAGTGGAAATTCTGGATGCACCTTTTTGCTTGGCGCAGTCCTTGGCCAGGCTCTATCTAACCCATTCCTGATGGGGATGGAGATACTTTTAAGTCTCCTGTGGTCAGTGCCAGTTGAGGGTGATTCGGCCCTGAGAGATCGCAACTGTGTCTGATGCCTTCAAACATGTCATTGTTACACCACTCCTTAAAATAACTCTCGCTGGATCCTACCTGTCCCTTGTTCTACAGAAACTGCCCTTACTAAAGTCTCCAATGACCTACTCATGGGCAAATCCAGAGGCCTCTACTCCATCCCCATATTTCTTGATCTATCTGTGGCTTTTAACTTGGTAAATCACCACTTATTAATCAATATGTTGTCCTTGCTTGGATTTCAGGGCTTTGTTATTGCATGATTTTCTTCCTATCTCCTGTTGCACCTTTAGCTGTGGTAGACCCTCCTCCACCGCCATCCGGCTATCAGTTGTACCTCAGGGCTCTGTCCTGGGACCACTTTTTTTTCCATCTACACTTCTTCCCTTGGTGCTCTAATCTCCTCCCATGGCTTTCAGTATCACTTCTATGCTGATGACTTGCAGATCTCTCTCTACACACATTCAAGCCCAGGTGTTAGCCTGCCTGTCTGAGCCCCTGTTTTAAGGAAACATTCTGTTTCTTTCTGGAAGCTGATAACAGAACTACAATAAAACTTGCTACCCACCATCTTCTTGGACAACAGAAAAACCTATCTGTATTTGTTATCGACGCACTGACATAAGGTAACAAGAACTAGTGCCACTTAAATATTGTGACTTTATAATCAGAGATTTTATTGATAACTGCTCCAGCCTCTGACCTTATCATCGGGATCCTTCACATCCACAAGCATCCCAAAGCCTGGTGTGGCTGGCAGGTACTCCTCCCGCTGCTGATCATACAACTGGGTGCGGTAATTACCTGTGGCAGGAAAGAGAATTGAGAGGATAGGGGAACAGCTGAACCTCACCATCTCAGAAATCCCTCCCACATCCCGCAGCAGTATGGGGCCCCTCTAGATTACTCTAGATTAGAACACAATCCTTTTCTAACCTAATATATGAACACTTTTGCAATGCATTGTAAGCAAGCTTCCTTATTCTTTAAGAAACTACTGGCATGGGAGGAAGTGACGTCACTTGGAAGCATGGCAGCTTAATTTTTGAGCTCCGTCGGGGCTCGTGCTTTTCAGTATTATATCTACTTTCTGCTGCAGTATGCGAGCCTGCATTTGGAGACAAACAACTTCTGAGTGCATGGTGAGTAGGAAAAACTTGGAAAAGTCCCAATTCCCGGGCTCTACCAATGTTAAAACGCAATTGCATGTGCACAGCAAAAACGGTGCTCCTTTCGGGAGGTTACCCAAGTGCTGCGGGCTGAGGGGTACCGCTACAGATAGCTGTTCCCATTTGGTTTATTATTCACTATTAATGGGAAGTACCGTAAAGTGGATACTGTGGCGGATGCATGGATGGCCCTGAAAGATATGGGTTGTCGCTTGCCTGCGGAAAAACAGGAGCGGAGTAAGCCTGGTGCAAGTGTGGAGCCTGCTGGGAGAGATCCTTGGATCCCTGATGACAATCCTCAGCCATCCACGTCCGCTACTTGAACTGTTTAAAATTTCTTTGATACTGTGGCACCATATATTATCTTTTATAGAGATGGACAAGTAGGCACTGTGGCTAACAATTTCTGCTCTGATAGAGGTTTCTACCGTGGCCTTAAGCGCTAAATGCTCCTACGCACATAGAATTCCTATAAGCGATGGAGCATTTAGCACTCTGAGCCATTGTAGAAACCTCTACCACAGCTTAGTAAAAGAGGACCTAAGATCTCAATGCTAACCCATTATTGTTCTTCCTTGATTCATAAATGTTTCTTTACCTTGTTGGACAAAATATGAACTGGAAGACTTTGATCATGTGGTAACCATTTAGGAAAGAAATCTATTACATCCATTACTAAAACTTATCTTCCTTAGGAAAGGAAGACTATGGTTTAATTCAATACACACCTTGATGCCGTCCATCACTGTTCAATGGCAGCTAGATGCGTTCTAGCCAGCCAAAAGATGAAAAAGTACTTCAGTACCTTACATTGAAGAATGGTTGTACAAGCTCTCTGAAATGTATCTAATGGAAAAACTAACTTATCAAATGCAAAAACAAACAGAAAATTTTCAGTGCATATGGTTACCACAATAAAAAATACTTTGGAAATTAATGTCTCACGATATGGCCTTGTTCAGAAAAATCAACTGTTCAATTTTTGTTACAATACTTTTTCTGTACTTGATCATAAAGAGTGGCATTTGGGGAGGGTTAGGAAAGGGTGTTATAATCGTTACAAATATCTCAGACACCTTAAATCTAAGAATGTAGCTCCCTTTTACATATGTGATAACTGTTCCTAATTAGTGCTTCCACAAAGTTTTAACGCTTGAGAGATTAATTTTGAAATTGATAAACAATTTTCCCAATAGAAAGTTATCTTTCTTTTTATTAAGTTTTGAAGATATAAATATAATCAGTTGAGAACTTTATTCTCACTGGCTTTTGGAATTGTTGCTATTTTCTTTATTTTAGTTGGAAATTTTTCCTTCGTCTGCATTCCTTAGTACAGAATTTTTTTTAAAAAATTTGCTTTTATGACATTGAGGCACGATGGGATTTTTCAAGCCCTGCACTTAGGAATTCTCTTCCTATAATTGATTTCTCTGTGTTATAATGTCTCTCTCTAATAAAGAACATTTCGAATGCTTACTCCTATTTCTAGGCTCTGGTTCATCCACTTCTTTCAGCGACTGTCTTAACTTCTTAACTCTGGAAGTAACCCACTTATCCCCTGAGACTCCAGAGAGTCTCTTTAAATCTAAAGATTAACCCTTAATTCCCACTATTTGTTGACATTTTACTGCTGGAGGCAGTGCTTCTTAACCCAGTTTTTGGGGCACACCCAGCCAGTCAGGTTTCTGGATGTCCACAACATGCACAAGATACTGTAGATTTGCATACCAAGGAGCAGCACATGGAAATCTCTCATGTGTATTCTTTGCAGGTACCTAAAATTCTAATTGCAAAAGCTCCAAAAACGGACAATTTTTTGTAACATTGTTGCGTTACTAATCTGTACAACAAAAAGCTTACTTTTGGCATTAAAAGTGAAACTTGGCCCCAAAGTCACTTTAAAGGCTTCACTCTATGCAGATAGTAGTATAATTTCATTTTATCTCACACCGGTGTACCTCCGAGGTGTTACCAGTGGCCGCAGTGATTCATATTCAAAGTCTGCAGCGGCTCTGTTGTGTTCAGCTAGAAAGGAAAGAGGAATGAATGTCAGTAAGGCAGGAGGCAGTAGAAAGAAGCCTGCAGGACTGTTGCAGATGATGAATATGTATCAGTATTGCCACAAATGATGACATTTCAAAAAGAAAAAAAAAATTTCTAAAATCTGAAATGTCTCTGGTCTCAAGCATTTAGGATAAAGGATCTTGTACCTGTATCCTGAAAACCTGACTAGCCGAGTATACCCCAAAGAGTGGGTTACTGTATCGCAACCACACATTTTTTTTATTTTCTATCCCGTTTTCCCTAAAGAGTTCAGAATGGGTTACAAGTTAACAGGTTACAATTTGCACTACATTTGCCATAACTACAGTACAAAAAAATTCAGTTTATATAAGGTTTGTAAGATATATGAGTTTATGATGGACCAGTTTAGGATACAAGTTTTCATCCTAATTTGACAAGTTTTCATCCTAATGCGACAGATACCAGGATCTGGTACCAATATACATTTCCTTGTAATTCATCGGTGAAGATATGTCTATTTTCTATTGCTTTTGTTAATTGCCCAGCCTAAGAGGCTGCTGGAGTTCTCCTTCAGTGAAATGGTTGCGTTTCGCTAGCGTTAGAAAACAAGGAGCCAAGTACAAAGCTCCAGGCCCGCCTTACCTATCACCATGGTGTCGTCGGGGATCTCTTCGATGAAGCATTTCTTCTCGGCCTCGCCAAGATGAAAGTAGAGGGCCGAGGTGAGCGGGATAGAGCTGCAGACGAGGAGGAGGAGGAGGACCAGCGTCAGCGTCAGCACCGCCGCCGCCATCTTAGCTCAGCAAGCGGAAGGAAGCAGCGCGCGCCCCCACGTAACCCTCGGCACGCACGCACGCACGCACGCACGCACGCACGCCAGCCAATGGGCTTCTTGGGCGGGCGAAGCGGACTGTGTGGCCGGCGACGGGATGTACCCGCTTCGGAGGAGGCCGGCCTTGGCTCTGCGAAGAGGCGGCAGGTGAGTGGGTGGTGGCGGCTGGAGGGAGCCGTGGTCCGGGACCCCTCTGACTCTCTCTCTCCGCTGCAGGTGGTCGTCGCTCCTGGTCGCCGGCCTCCTGCTGCTCGTCCTGTCCCTCGTCTGGTTCCACCTCAGCTGCTCGGCGGAGCGGGACGAGCCCTCGGGGCCCTGCTCGGCCCAGCCCCCCGGCGCCTCGGAGCAGCTCTCCTGGGCTCCCCATCGGCTGGCCGTGCTGGTGCCGTATCGGCAGCGCTTCGAGGAGCTTCTGGCCTTCGTGCCGCACCTGCACGGCTTCCTCGGGCGGCAGAAGGTTCGCCACCGGATCCTCATCCTCAACCAGGTGGACCGGCTCAGGTACAGCAGCCTCTGGCCGCCGCTGAAAAGTTCTCGGCCCAACCCACTTCCTACCACACTGAAGAAGCAAAAGAGAGTTAAGAGCAAAGATGCAGCGAGGTCAGGGAGATCAGCTAAAATAAAAGAATGGCTTAGACACAACAGGGAACGGGTTAGGTTTGCAGAAGCTGTCAGCCAAGTGCCAGTGACACTTTCAAGTGGATTTTGCAGCATTTTCACTGCTTGATGAAACAGTTACACCAGACTAAACAGCAGTCCATGCACGAAGCTTCTCCAATGCCAAGGAAAGTTCATAGCCACAGTGTTTTGGGATCAGGAAGGTGTTGTAATGACAAAACAGTTCATTTTCTGTCCTGGGTTAAAATTAGTGCAGAATACTATTGCAACTTGCTGTGCCAATTAAAGAAGGCATTGAAAGAAAAAAAGGGAGAGGGAAGCTGTGGAAAGTTCTCTTTTTACAAGACAATGCACCTGCTCATAAGGCTGGCAAAACAATGGTGGGGTTTCAGTGCATCCACCATCCACCCTACTAACCAGATCTTGCTCCATCTTACTTTTCTGTTTCCAAACCTTAAAAAGAATATTTTTTGGAAACTTCAGACATGATGTGCCAAGTTTTGAACTTAGGGGTGAATATGTGGAATAACTTGTAAGTTTCATGGCTCCAGGTCTTTCCCTTCTTGGATGGGCTGAGAACTTTTCAGCACTCTCTTGTATCTGCATTCCTCTTGCTTGGGGTTGTTTTTCTGCTTTGCTCTTTTCTGTGCCCCATATTTCCTCTTCACTTTCATCTGTTCTTGCAGTGAGCTGAGTTGCTAATAGGTGTTATCTGGCTCAGATTAACAGACATACTATACTGTAAGTGGTCTGTCAACTCCATCTTCCATTAAGAGTAATAGAACAAACAGTTCTTCACAACAGCATTTAATGGCTTTGGAGTGTGGCCGCCAAATCCTTGCTAGTGGTTGTCAGCTGTGGATAGGTTGTGTTAATAAAATCAAATCTCTGATAGAAGTTCATTCATAGGGCTTTTGTCAGATTCTCTTTTATCTTGTTCTCAGAAAGTGACAAAGAACAGCAGCAGTAGAGGAAATGCACATATGACTATTGGTTAAAGTATGTTTTTTTTCTGGCTCCTTGTGTGCCAGTTTCGGGAGTAATGATATTGCAGGACTGTATTCTCTCTCTCTTTTTTTTTCCCTTTGTTTTTGTTGTTCACATTGTATCTGTGTTTGCATTAGATTTAACAGGGCCTCGCTAATAAATGCTGGCTTCAAGGAGAGTGGTAATGACACAGATTACGTCGTGATGCATGATGTGGACCTGCTGCCACTCAATCAGGACTTGGATTATGGGTACCCTGCTAGTGGCCCTTATCATGTGGCCTCACCAGAGCTTCACCCCTTATACCATTACAAAACCTATGTGGGAGGAATACTGCTGCTCACCAAACGGCATTATGAAATGGTGAGGTATCCAGAAACATGTCTGCATATATATAGGATGTTGTACATACTAGAGAAATGATGAAGAATTACAGAACTCGTATGTAGCAGAAATTGGGGGAGGGTGGGAGTTGATAAAATGGTATACAGAGGGTTACTGGAGGACAGAGCACACAGAAGGGCTCCCCAGGTGACTGATTTCAATCTTCTCTTTGCACTTTCTTTTTTTTTTTTAAATTCTTTATTGATTTTTCAAACTACAAATGCGCAATAAATGATTCACATATTTGCACATTACATAATAAGTGCAACAAAACTTACAAATACTACTGTATAATGAAATTTCCCCCACCCTCCCAGCTAATAAACAAATATAATAAAACCTTCATGAAATTATTCATAAAATCCTTGAATCAATTCTATTCCCTTCCCTTCACACACACCCCCCCCCCCCCGGATGTGTATGTTTACTTGACTATAAAATTAAATTAATTATTCCTCTGTACAGTATTTAGCCAATGGCTCCCAAACATCCATAAAATTCTCCCCAGTGTTCTCCCCAGAAATTTTTTCCAGCTGGGTGGCATGAAAAAGTTGCCGTTTGGGGCGGGATGGGGAAATTTGGTCGTGGGGAAAATTAAATGTGCACTATTTTTATTAATTATTATTATTATTTTTCAATGCTCAATATGACTCCCTTTTTTAAGGGTTGACACTTAGGCAGTGTTCCAGTAGCATTTAAGCCAACCTTGTAAAAAAGTAATGCAGATCCTTTTATTCCGAATAACTACTGACTAGTATCGAACCTTCCATTTCTTTCAAAGCTACCGTACTTGAGAGAGTGATATTCAACCAACTTCAAACTCATGTTGAATCAGTTAATGCTTTGCATCCCCGGCAATATGGTTTTTCTTTAAGACATAGCACAGAGACAGTAGTTCCTGCCTTAGGGCTCCTTATACAAAGCTGCGATAGCAATTCTGCCACAGCAAATGCACTGAAGCCCATAGGAATTGAATGGACTTTGGTGAATTTGCCATGGGAGAATTGCTACTGTGGCCTTATAAATGGGGGCCCTTACTGTGTGAACTCCATAGTCACCTAGACCAGTGTTTCTCAACTTTTTCAAGTCAAGTACCCCCCTAACTCTAACAAATATCAACCAAGTACCCCAGCCCAAGCTCTGCCCGTTACCCCACCCCCATTTATAATAGTATTAATTGTAATGCAATTTCTTCCATTCATACACAATATAATCTTATTAATTCACAATGGTAACCACAAATTTTTTTTTTTTAAACACAAAGCACACTGCATGCAGAGAAAATGATAATTATCATTTATATTTGTTTTATTTTTCAAAATGGTTAAGGCAGATGACTAAAATATGCAATATCACCTCAGTAACAACTATAGTGCAAAATATAGATAGCAAATTATAAATTCTCAAAACTGACACATTTCGATCACTAAATTGAAAATAAAATCATTTTTCCTACCTTTGTTGTCTTGTGATTTCATGAGTCTCTGGTTGCACTTCCTTCTGACTGTACATCCAATATTTCTTTCTTTCTGCTTCCTGCATGCTTCCCCTCCTCCAGACCTCATTCCCTTACCCAACCAACATCTCTCTGTCCCTCCATGAGTCCAACTTTCCTTCCTCTCTCCTCTACCCCTATTGGAAACATGTCTCCCTTTCTTTCCCTCATCTGTTATGATCTTGCATCTCTCTGTTCTTCCTCAGGGTCTCCCCTCCCCCACCCCAACTCTTCTCTGTCTGCACCTCCCATAGTCCAGCATCTGCCTCATGTCATAGAAAGATGATGGCAGATAAAGACCAAATGGCCTATCCAGTCTGCCCCTTTGGTCCAGGCCTCTGTCTCTCTGTTGCTTACAAATACCCCCCATCCCCAGCATTTGTTCTCCTTTCTTCCAGGTCTTTCTCTGACACTCTCTCTCTCTCTCTCTCCTTCCTCCCTCCTTGGTCCAGAATCTTTCCAACTCTATGCAATCTCTTTCTCTCTTCCCTCTATACATCCCCTAGTTCAACATCTGCCCCCCCCCCCTTTGTTTCAGGTTTCTCCCTCTATCTTCCTTCTGCTAATTTTTCGAGTCCTCCCACCTTTGTTTCAGGTCTTTCTGTATCTCTCACTGTCTTCCACCTCTCCAGGACCTGGTATATGCATATCTCTCTTCTCGGTTCAGGGTGTTTCCCCTCTCTGCAGTCTCTTTCTCTCCCTCTATACCCCTCTAGTCCAGCATCTGCCCTATCTTCCACCTCCCTTTTAGTTTAAGTCTACTTTCCCAACTTTCCTCAAGATCCTTTTCTATCTCTCTGTCTCCTCCTCCTCTACCCCCCCAATGTCTAGATCCAGCGTCTCTGAAAAGTTTTTTTAAAAGTTACTGACAAATTCATACGCTCTTTCCTCTGTAATATCAACCATAACCCCCCCCCCCAACTCGCTCACATTCTTCTTTCTGAAACTCCCCGAGCGCAGAAACAACCACAAAATCACCCTATACTGAGCAACAGACACTCCTCTGAGCTCTTAACTCCTGCGCTGTAGTGTCCAACTTCTTTTTGATTTGAGTCAGGGTTGCCAAATACAGATTGTTTATTTATACACTGCACATATCCCAAACAGGCTATTCTTTTGTTTTTATGCAATTCAAAAAGACATGGGGTATACACACAGCATAAAGTATAGTATACTTCCAATCAAAGCAAAACATAACTCCCCCCACATACACACCAAAAAAAGAGGAGCTCATGGGGTGGGGGAAAAGAGGTTATCCGCACAGTGAGAGGATAACTTACATGGATCAGCAGGTTCAACTCTAGAGAACTTTACAAAACCCACCAAACCGCTGAGCCTGTCCTGCAGGATTAAATAAAGAGGGTGGCTGACAGTTTTATGCCTTAGCTCCTCTTCCTCAATTATCTTCCATTCGACCCCTCTACATACAAAACAATAAAAAGGAGGCGGGGGAGGGGGGGTTGAACAGAATTAAATAAAAGCAGGATCGGACTTAGAAGTCAGCGGCCCATAAGTCTGCCTTAGGAGGCCTGCATTCCGTCTTCAGCTCATCTCCCTCTCCCTTTTCCTTACAACTTTCATTTTGGCTTCCCTATGCTGTGAATTTTGACTTTTTTTTTTTTTTTTTTTACAAAACTGGTGGGATATGGGGAAAAAAGACTTACAAGAAAATCTCTCCTGGTGAGGCAGTTAGTAACAGTGGGATCTGAATTGCCAGCGCATTATCTCATTACACGAAGGCTGTCACCGCTCAGGGAAGGAAACAGATGGTACAGTCAGCAGCAGCATGTGCACACACACAGACACCTACACACGCCTCTCACACTGATGAAAGCTACTGGTAAAAAATAAATAAATAACCCACCGGTTTACCTCCAAACCTCCTCCCTCACTCTTCAGGCTCCTACCCCAGCTGTTGGCCGTCCGCCCTAGGACCTCTCCACTCCACGAGTTGTAAATTAAGTGCTTCCAGTCGGCACAGGTCTGTCCAAAGATTTTTTGCTCTCCTCTTTGGCCATGGCGGGCTCGCTAGTGTTGGTGCTCTTCCCGTACTGACGGTGGCACGGTTATTTCTCAAAATTGAAGCTCCTGCTGCGGTGCCGGAATTTTCATTGGCTCAGCTAGGGCACAATGGATCAATCACAAATGACCTCAGAGTTCTACGGTCGTTTGTGAGTGGACTGTTGTGCTGCAGCTGAACTAAAAAAATTCAGCAATAGGCGGTCCGGAACCAGCCAAAAAGTAGCCCAATAAAGTGGAGAGATTTGTGAGCTCCTGTAATGAGAACCGCTGTAGCCAGTACTGTCCCGTCAACTAGATTTTGAAGGGTAGTTGTGGTTTCAGTATTTAACAAGTGCAGTTCCAGACTGTCTGTCTGAAATTCACAGCCGGGCCGAGAACACTGCTGTCCTTTGTACTTTCTATGTATTGTAATGAATTGAGACTTACACCATCTTGATGTCTGATGGGTCAAAGGTAGTTTAGCAAATAATTTATTTAAATGTTGGTTGGTTGAATAGGAATGGATGTTGCGGTTTTGCATTTTATCACGAGAGAGTTGAAAGGAAAGGCACTTGGACCTGCTTACTACAGTGCACTTTCTCTCTTTTTCTGCTTGCAGTGTAATGGAATGTCTAATCGTTTCTGGGGCTGGGGTCGTGAGGATGATGAATTTTACCGCAGGATTAAAGGTGCTGGCCTGCAGGTACTATCCTTCTCCTTTATACATTCCACCGGGTACCCCAGCCATGTTTCTCTGTAACCCCCCTTTTCCCCACACATTTGGCTGTCCTGGATCCCACTCGGATGTAATTTAGTCCATCATGGTCCCTCAATAGTTACGTCTTGCTTTTCTGTAGTTTCCATTGCCCAGATAACTACACACAGCTCTACATAATGCCAGAAACTTCACTAAAACCCTGTACCAGGTAGTGCATAACATAACATAAAACTTATATACCACAACTACCTCTCAGTTCAGAGTGGTTAACAAAAGGTTAAATTACTGAACATACACTTCCCCTCCGTATTCGCAAATTCCATATCTACAGATTCGCTTATTCCGCGGTTTTAAACCACAAAATTCATTTTTCAGCCTATTTTAAGCCCTGTAAGCCCCCCACCCTTAAGCCTTACCTGGTGGTCTAGCGGGTTTTCGGGGCAGGAACAATTTTCCCACACTCCTGCCCCATGCAGATCGCTCACAGGAAATGGCTCGAGAGATTACGGGAGCTCAAGGCAGCCATTTCCTGAGAGCGATCTGCACAGGGCAGGAGCGTGGGAAGATCCCTCCTGACTGAAAACCCGCTAGTCCACCAGGTAAGGCTTAAGGGGGGGCTTTCAGGGCTTAAAATAGCCAGGGGAAGCGGGGGTTAGGGGCAGAACTGGCCCAAATATTATTTGCAGTTTTTTAATATTCGCGGGCTGGCTCTGCCCCTAACACCCGTGAATATGGAAGGGGAAGTGTACACAGTTGATAATAATCAATTATTTATCATATTTGCCAAACAGAAATGTCTTCAGGCTTTTTCTAAAGGCTAGATAAGAGATGGAAGTTAACATAATATTACCAAGTTGTTTATCCCATATGCTAGCTTGGTACAAAAGCAACTTACTAAAGAATTGTTTATAGACATAGCCTCTAAAGAAAGGAAACATTTATGTGGCTTATGATTTTTTTTGATTTTCCAATTGGCAAATATAAAATGGTTGAAGAGATAGCTGGGTAGTAGCCAAACTTGAAAATCACTCTCGCTTCAATGGGAAGCCAGTGCAGCCTATAAGAACATAAGAATTGCCACTGCTGGGTCAGACCAGTGGTCCATCGTGCCCAGCAGTCCGCTTGCGCGGCAGCCCTTAGAAGACCAGTGCCTTAATTGAGTCTAGCCTGACCTGCGTATGTTCTGGTTCAGCAGGAACTTGTCTAACTTTGTCTTGAATCCCTGGAGGGTATTTTCCTTTATAACAGCCTCTAGAAGAGAGTTCCAGATTTCTACCACACTCTGGGTGAAGAAGAACTTCCTTACGTTTGTACGGAATCTATCCCCTTTTAACTTTAGCGAGTGCCCTCACATTCTCTTCACCTTGGAGAGGGTGAACAATCTCTCTTTCTCTACTAAGTCAATTCCCTTCAATATCTTGAATGTTTCGATCATGTCCTCTCAGTCTCCTCTTTTCAAGGGAGAAGAGGCCCAGTTTCTCTAGCCTCACCATTGTAAGTTTTGAGATGCAAATTTAAACTAGGTATGGCCAAAATGTCTGGGTAATTTGGAAGCACTGAAGTTGCTGGAATATATCCTTCCAGTGTGGACAGGAATAGTTAGACAAAACTTGATGAACCAGCTGATCTTTTTCTATCTCCCCTCTCTCTTTCTCTGCACAAATCCAACAGACTGCTAAAACCTGTTGTTTCTTTATATCACCAAAATCTGTCTCTTCCTTTCTGAGCATGCTACTAAAACCCTTATCCACACTCTTGTCACCTCATGCATAGATTACTACAATTTGCTTCTCACAAATCTTCCCATTAAACCATCTCATTCCCCTTTAATCCTTTGAAAATTCTGCTGCTTGATTTTTATTCTGTCAGTGTCGCTACACTCAAATTAGCTCTCTCCTCAAGTCACTTCATTGGCTCGCTATATGTCTCCACATCCATTTCAGCCTCCTCTTGCTGACTTACAAGTGTATTCACTCTGCAGCTCCCGTATCTCTCCTCTCTTTCCCTACACACGGTCGGACTTTTTTCAATCTGAAAATCAGGCGAACCGCAGTATTCTGCATAAGCTGTAGCACTTTAATATTCTTCTTACTGATTGAGAATATTACAATAATCCAATGTACTCAGGATGAGGGATTGGACTAATATCCTAAAAGAGGAAAGATCAAAATATGACTTAATTGTTCTTAATTGCCATAATAAGAGATAACATTTTTTTGTAAGGTTAGTATGGAAATCAAAGGTCAATTTGCTATCTAGATAAACTCCCCAAATTTTAATAATAGGTAGAATTGGATATATTATTCCATTTAAATTTATAGTCTTCCTTAATCTTTTCAGATGATGTTGCCAAAAAGAATTTTGTCTTGTCTGGGTTTAATTTCAGCCTAAAATCTTTCATCTATGCTTCAACTATTTTAAGAATGAAATGGATGAGTGATAGAACATCTTTAGTAAAGGCCTCTAGCAGGACTATGATCGTAATGTCATCTGCATAGCTATATAATTTTATACCTAAGGAGGAAAGCTTAAATCCCAAAGGAGCTAAATAAAGAAAGCATGAGAAACAAAGAGAATCCCTGAGGTATTGGGGAAGAAACAGAAAGAAATAACCACTTTATGCTCTCTAACCAGCGACGATTTCAGCAGCTTTTTCACAGAGAAAATAAGGAAGCTACAGCAAGACAATACCCTAGATAACATACCAATGGTTAAACATACAAAGGAAACAGAAGACATAATGGAAGAATTCGAACCAATCACTGAAATCCAGGTGAAGAAACTACTAAGAAGAATAGAGCCAGGCCCACTGTCCCTTGTCCCACTGCTCTATACACCTGATAAAAGAACTCGAAGGCCTGGGACTCTCCTACCTCATGGACATCATCAACAAATCACTATAGTCGGGACAAGTCCCACTTAAATGGAAACTCTCGGTCACAAAACTCGTTCTGAAAAATAAAGATAAAGACCAAGATGACCTCTCCAACTACAGACCGGTAGCCAACCAACCATGGATCTCTAAACTAATAGCCTGCCAACAAATATTAGACTTCCTAGAAAACAGGTCAAAACTTGAACAAGTCTAATCAGGGTTCAGAAGACACCTGAGCACAGAAACCATCCTAGTAGCAGTGCAGGACTTGGCTCTCAAACACCATGCTACTGGGATTCTTGGACCTCTCAGCAGCCTTTGACCTCATCCAACACATACTACTAAAATCAAGATGCATGGCCATGGGCCTTGAAGGAAATGTCATGGCTTGAATAGAAGCAAAACATGAAAACTAAACAGAAGATCAAAATATGCCTGGGAAAAATCTTCGGATGGCTCCAAACAAATGGACTAGTAGCCAACAAGGAGAAAACGGAACTATTACTAATTAGCAAACGGGGAGGAAATAGCCCAAGATACCAGCTAATATTGAACAGCAACACCATAAAATCTTCCATGGGTGGGGGTGAGAAACCTAGGAGTATGGTTGAATCCAAACCTAGTCAAAAAATATCAGGAACACAATACCAAAAAGGTATAACAATGAGGGAGTAAAAGGTATAATATAATAATCAGAGAGAACTCCTCCCTTGTAAATATAAATACTCTTCAGAGAAAGCTTTACATATGGTAGGATTTAGCTCAGAGACACGGAGGGGCAATAAAGGGGCAAACCCTCAACCACCTCACCACCCAATCATCACTTAGTCCTCCACACTTTTTAGATTTTTCTATACTAATTTTTCATCAGCCTATCGAAGGGAAACCCCTGTTTGTTCATCCTGTGGTTTCCAGGTTTATGAAAGGACTTTTCAATGTCAAATCACCTCTCAAGCCGCCTCCAGTGGTTTGGGATCTCAATGTTGTTCTTGCTCAATTGATGAAGCCTCCTTTCGAACCAATAGATTTGACTCATCTTAAATATCTCACTTGGAAAGTGGTTTTTCTCATTGTGCTCACCTCTGCTAGATGGGTCAGTGAGCTACAAGCTCTAGTGGCAGATCCACCTTTCACAGCATTCCATCATGACAAGGTGGTCCTCCGTACTCATCCTAAATTCTTACCTAAAGTGGTTTCAGAATTTCATCTCATCATTGTACTTCCAGTGTTTTTTCCCAAAGCCTCATTCTCATCCTGGAGAAATAGTTCTTCATACTCTGGACTGTAAACGTGCTTTGGTTTTCTACTTGCAATGCACTCAACCTCACAGAATTGCTCTTCAACTTTTTATCTCCTTCGATCTGTATAAGTTGGGCATCCTGTTTCCAAGCGAACCAACTCCAACTGGATGGCTGCTTGCATCTCTTTCTGCTATGCTCAGGCTGGTCTCCCTCTGCAGGGTCGAATCACGGGCCATAGAGTTAAAGCTATGGCAGCGTCTGTAGCTTTCCTCACATTGACTCCTATCGAGGAAATCTGCAAGGCTGCCACTTTGTCCTCTGTTCATACATTCACCTCTCATTGTCTGGATACTTTCTCCAGACGGGGTGGCTATTTTGGCCAGGCAGTTTTACAACATTTATTCTCCTAATTTGCCAACACTCCCACCATCCCATTCTGGTTAGCTTGGAGATCACCCACATGTTGAGAATATGTTGCCTACTTGTCCTGGGATAAAGCACAGTTACTTACCATAACAGTTGTTATCCAGGGACAGCAGGCAGATATTCTCACAATCCACCCACCTCCCCTGGTTGGCTTCTTAGTGAGCTATCTGAACTGAGGTATCTCAGAGGAGACACGGAACCTATGTTCGGTAACAAAAATCTCACGCATGAATACAGGATGTCCGGGGCGGTACTTGGAGAGACCTCCCAAGAAAGAGACTTGGGAGTTCTGATTGATAAGTCGATGAAGCTGTCCGCACAATGTGCGGCGGTGACAAAAAGGGCGAACAGAATTCTAGGAATGATAAAGAAGGGGATCACGAACAGATCAGAGAAAGTTATAATGCCGCTGTACCGGGCCATGGTGCGCTCTCACCTAGAGTACTGCGTCCAGCACTGATCGCCATACATGAAGAAGACACGGTACTACTCAAAAGGGTCCAAAGGAGAGTGACTGAAATGGTTAAGGTGCTGGAGGAGTTGCCGTACAGTGAGAGATTGGAGAAACTGGGCCTCTTCTCCCTTGAAAAGAGGAGACTGAGAGGGGACATGATCGAAACATTAAAAATACTGAAGGAAATAGACTTAGTAGATAAAGACAGGTAGGAAGAACGAGAGGGCACTCTCTAAAGTTTTAAAGGGGATAGATTACATAGAAACATAGAAAAGACGGCAGAAAAGGGCTATAGCCCACCAAGTCTGCCCATTCCAAATTCCCGCCCCTCTGATTTTACTCCCTTAGAGATCCCATGTGAACATCCCATTGTCTCTTAAAATCTGACACGCTCTTGGCCTCAATCACCTGCAGTGGGAGTTTGTTCCAATGATCCACTACTCTTTCAGTGAAGAAGTATTTTCTGTAGTCGCTATGGAACTTCCCTCCCCTGATTTTTAACGGATGCCCCCTGGTGGTCGAGGATCCCTTGAGGTAGAAGATATCTTCTTCTGACTCGATACGGCCCGTGATATACTTAAATGTTTCAATCATGTCTCCCCTCTCTCTTCGTTCCTCAAGTGAGTACAGCCGTAGTTTATTCAGTCTTTCTTCATACGTGAGATCCCTGAGCCCCAAGACCATCCTAGTGGCCATACGTTGAACCGACTCGATTCTCAGCACATCTTTCCGGTAGTGTGGTCTCCAGAATTGAACACAGTATTCCAGATGAGGCCTCACCATGGACCTGTACAGCGGCATCACTACTTCAGGTCTCCTGCTGACAAAACCTCTACGGATACAACCCATCACTTGCCTTGCCTTGGAGGAAGCCTTCTCCACTTGATTAGCAACCTTCATGTCCTTACTAATGATCACCCCTAGATCACGTTCCGTCGTGGTCTTGGCCAAGGTCTCACCATTTAGTATGTAAGTTCTGTGCGGGTTTCTCTTTCCCAGGTGCATTACCTTGCACTTTTTAGCATTGAAGCCTAGCTGCCATGTTGCTGACCACCGTTCTAGCAGCAGTAGATCCTGCGTCATATTATCAGGCAAAGTGTTTTTACCTACTATGTTGCAAAGTTTGGCGTCGTCAGCGAACAGTGATACCCTTCCTCTAAGTCCTTGGGTCATATCTCTTATGAATAAGTTGAATAGAATCGGGCCCAAGACCGACCCCTGCGGCACTCCACTAATCACGCCTGACGTTTTGGATGGGGTACCGTTTACCACCACCCTCTGAAGTCTACCACTCAGCCAATCCTCAATCCATGTAGTTAGAGTGTCCCCTAATCCTATCGACTTCAGCTTGTTCAATAACCTTCGGTGTGGGACGCTATCAAAAGCTTTACTGAAGTCTAAATATACTACATCCAGTGACTCTCCGGCATCAAGTTGTCTAGTAACCCAGTCAAAAAAGCTGATTAGGTTAGATTGGCAGGATCTGCCCTGGGTGAATCCGTGCTGGTGGGGATCACGTAGGTTTTCCTCGTCTAGGATTGTGTCAATATTTTGTTTGATCAGTGTTTCCATGAGCTTGCACACTATAGACGTGAGACTCACCGGTCTGTAGTTAGCCTTCTCTGTCCTGCAGCCCTTTTTGTGGAGTGGGATAACGTTGGCGGTTTTCCAGTCCAAGGGGACTCTTCCTGTGCGTAGGGAAAGATTGAAAAGAACAGATAGTGGTTCTGCCAGGACTTCTCTCAATTCCCTGAGCACTCTGGGATGTAGGTTGTCCGGTCCCATGGCTTTGTTTACTTTGAGTCTTGAGTCTTGATAGATTCCGTACAAACATAAGGAAGTTCTTCTTCATCCAGAGTGGTAGAAAACTGGAACACTCTTCCGGAGTCTGTTATATGGGGAAAACACCCTCCAGGGATTCAAGACAATGTTGGACAAGTTCCTGCTAAACTGGAATGTACGCAGGTGAGGCTGGAATCATTTAGAGCACTGGTCTTTGACCTGGGGGCCGCTGCGTGAGCAGACTGCTGGGCAGGATGGACCACTGGTCTGACCCAGCAGTGGCAATTTTTATGTTCTTATGCAGCACTTGCAAACTTTTTTCAAGTTCTTCAAGCAAGTCTGCTTCGGGGCTCTGTGGATGACGTCACCCACATGTTGAGAATATCTGCCTGCTGTCCCTGGTTAACAACTGTTATGGTAAGTAACTGTGCTTTCTTGTGATGGCTCCAAGGTGGTGCAATGCCCTTCTGAAGGAAGTAAAAACTAGAAAAATATACTGGAAAGTTCAAGAAAGGGATAAAAACCATCCTCTTTATAGACTACTTTAGCCAGTGAAATACAACATAGAGACAGCTGCTAATCCCCCCTCCCCCAATCAGGAACACAATCTATATATATAAAATCGGAGGTATGTGTGTATGTGCCGCGATCACGCAAAAACGGCTTGACCGATTTGAACGAAACTTGGTATGCAGATCCCTCACTACCTGGGATGATATGTTCTGGGGGTCTCGCGGCCCACCTGCACATGTGGGCGGAGCTACAAACAGAAAATCAGATTTCACCCATTCATGTCAATGGAAAAAATGTAAAAAGCTGCCATTCTCACAGTAATTCAAAAACGGCTTGACCGATTTGACCGAAACTTGGTATGCTGATCCCTCACTACCTGGGCTGATATGTTCTGGGGGTCTCTTGGCCCACAACTCTATGTTGCTTGCTCAAGGGTGGGTTCACCCAACAATTTATATGTTCTTGCTCCTGGAGGTGAAACTAAAAATGTTGTTTATAATCACGTTTTGCGTTAGTTGTATTGTATTCATTTTGTCAAATATTTCACATTATAATTTGAATATTGTACTTTTTATTAAGCTGTAAAAAAATAATTTCATTCACCACTATAAAGTATCTTTATTTGAATCCATTTACAGTGTTATTGCTATAATTAAATACCCGTGCAACGCCAGGGCATCAGCTAGTAGGATATAATTAGACAAGGCGTAGAAGCCCAGAACATTAGACTCTGAGGAAGATAATATTTAAAAGAAACATAAAACACGATACAGATATGTATAAATAGATTATATTTAGTTGAATTGGCCAACCTCCTTAGGAGATGTGTAAATATTGTATACTTAGCTGCAGTACTAAACCTAGTATTATATGTAAATATATGTAGGACGATTGATTTGGGATAAACATATGCATATAAGTAGGATGATCGATGTGCCAGTAACATAAGTAGGATGATTGATTATGGCATAATTATGCCAGTATTAATAACTATGTGTTGAAATGCTGTAGAGAGCCCATGTATTGTAACACCTTTACAGAAGCTCATGCAAACCGCTCTGAATTGACTGCCCAGTCATTAGTAGTGGTATAGAAACTCACAATAATGCCACCATGACTTCCACAGCCATCCTGTAACATCAGTCCCTTCCAATCAATTTATCTACCCACAGTCCTATCTCCCCTAAAGCCGTTTTCCTGTAAGTCATAGCTTTCTTCTTCCTCCCCCACCACACACAGCTTCATCGGCCTTCTGGAATCAGCACTGGATATAAGACTTTCCGCCATCTTCATGATCCTGCCTGGAGAAAGAGAGACCAGAAAAGAAGTGCAGCTCAGAAACAGGTAAAACTCAAACGTGTCATGTGAACTGAGAGAGTAGACTGTCTTGTTTCTCTGTACACATTGTTGCTTAAAGCTCCTAGTTCCTGCGGCAACCGAAAGGCAGATTCTGCAGCAAGAGTTAGAAAATTATGTATGTAGCTTATTTGCATATACTTGCATATTTTGTTAAATGTAAACTTGGCATTTTTAGAAAATTGTCATTTTATGACATCATCTAGTTATTTGGCTCTTTACTGAGGGAAGTGGTGGAGTATAGCAAATAAGGGAAGTGTCAGAGTATATCTTGCATGAGGGAAATGGAGAATGGAGTTCAGGCATGGGGAAAGAAAGAGTGGGATCCAGGATTAGGCGAGGGTAGGATGGATGATTTGCTGACAACCTTCCTGTTACTTATCTCCTTTCTCACCCCAAAGCTCTTCTAATCCCCTCATTTGCTCTCTCCTAACACCTCTGATTCTCTCATTTACTGCCTGAGACCCTTGCACTTCCTCTCATTCATTTTCTCTCTGATCTCTTCACACCCTCTTGTTGCAGATCTCCTTTCTAATCTGCTGTAGGGATAATGTTTTCTACCTACATGATATTTAATTCTCTCTCTCTCTCTCTCTTCTTCTCCCCCCTTCCCCCGGTCTTAGGAACAGTTTAAAGTGGATCAGGCAGGGGGACTGAACAATGTGAAATACAGCATACAGTCGCGTACAGATGTCACCATTGCTGGAGCCCCCTGTACTGTGCTGAACATCATGTTGGAGTGTGATGAGAGCCAAACTCCCTGGTGTGTGCTTAGCTGAGGTTGGGCCTGGCATTGGCATTTGCTGCGTCTCAGAACTGGACAGCAAGGAACTTAGCATCTAAAACAAACAAGACTGCTCGGAGGAGGCTGCAACACACTTTCTGCACTGACCCTGGTTTTCCACCAACTGAGGGGACTATAATGAATGCACTGCTGGAAACTGAAGGTGGGCTGCTACTGCCTGAGGACTGAACTCTGCTTTTACCCCTTCTCCCGGGATACCCTCGATTATGCTCTCTATCTACCTTGCTCAATTTTAGTCAATTGCAGTGAGTCTCTAAAGCAGGGGTAGGGAACTCCGGTCCTCGAGAGCCGTATTCCAGTCGGGTTTTCAGGATTTCCCCAATGAATATGCATTGAAAGCAATGCATGTAAATAGATCTCATGCATGTTCATTGGGGAAATCCTAAAAACCCAACTGGAATACGGCTCTCGAGGACCGGAGTTCCCTACCCCTGCTCTAAAGGATAGACAAAGGAACAGTAGTAAATCTGGGCTTAGGGCTAGATTCACTAAACCCCACTTACCTTTCTGATCTGGGGCCGAGTTTTAGCGTTGACCGATCCACTAAAGGCTCCTGAAGAAAGCCCTCTGGGCCATCAATAATTGACCTCACGACACTCAATATGCTGGTATAAGTAATATATATATGTTTTATTAACAATCAATAACAGGTTACAAGAACAAGTCTTTCAGTATATGGAGCCGACATAATATACATCAAGCACTTGAGTATACCTAGGTGTCTGTCCTGAAACAGGCCTCAAGAGACTGTCCTTTTATATATTTTTGACAGCCTGAGACCAAGTTGGTATATATTACATTTTAAGTTTCCATTGGTTACTTACAATTCGTCATTTCACTTTATCAGTTTCTTAATTGGTTAGTAATTTTACTTTTCTTGAGTTATACTGTGCATAACGCCCATTTACTAAAAATGCTGCCTATTTCCCAATAGATGCCATTTTAACATCAAGGTCATCAATTTCTGGGCAAGGGTCCACCCATTCCAGGACTTTTCTTGTTTAACAGTTAATTTTATATTCTTGGTCAATAGTCTGTGCTAATCCTCTTGAGTTTGCTTCCTTATTTTTATGAGACATCAACAGATGTTTAAGTCAGTCGCTATGTGAAAGAATAAGTTCCGCTTGACTTGCTTTATCAGCATTTCGCTTGGCTTGCTTATCTCAGCAAGAATAGATTGTGTAAAAGCTGACAGTTTTAGTCAAAGTGTATCTTCAGCCGTCTTAGGCCTTCAGATGGTGTTGGGCCTATTTCTATTCTGGGGATTTCAGGGGATCTGTCTTCACCTCCAGTAACATGGAGGGCTTACCTATCTTCACCTATACGTACCTGCACAGGTCTTCTTCCCCTCCTTTCTCACGCCCCATGCAAATTACCTGATTGAACACACGCCCACAAGTGACCCCCCCCCCCCCCTCCACAGACCGATTGCGATGCAGGCACAGACCATCGTTGTTGGGCATAGATGTGATCCACACATGCGCTTGCTCTCCTGCACAAGCAAGGTCAAAACAGGGGGAGGGGTGCCCAACAGGAGACGAGTCTTTTCTTCTTTTTTTAAATTGCGGATTAAACAGAATCTTCTGGCTCCAAAGTCTTGGGTTATAAAACATAAAAGCCTCAGCCAGAACACGCTTAATTTGCCCTGACTCTCCTGCTGTCTGCTGCCCTTCCCTGCAGTGCGAGCCCGTGGTTTTAACCTGCAGATTTATAGCGGGGCTGTACTGCGGCGTGTTCTGGAAGGGAGGAGGATGTGGCAGACGGTTGGGCCTCGGATCCACTGGTTGGCGAAGAGGCCTCAATTGTGCGTATTTTTCACCGGGAAGAACTGCAGGAACTTATTCTTCAAGTGTCTTCAGTTTTGCACTTTGAAGAAGAAGCTAAAGACCCCCCTCGGGTTGTGACCCCTCTGCTGTGGGGGATCCGGTAGGCCTCCTGATCCTTTCATATGCATCAGGATATTCAGGATGTGGTGCACGCACAGTGTAAGACTCCAGACGTGCATTTTGACTTGGCAGGATCCATGGCTCGCCTCTATCCCATTCCTGATGTGGGTAAGGATACCTTTAAAGCTCCCATGGTTGATACTGTGGTTTTGGCCATTGCTCACCGGCATATGGTGCCAGTGGAAGGCGGTTCAGCCTTGAGAGACCCCCCCAGGACTGCAGAATGGAGTTTCTCCTTAAACAGAGTTTTGACGTGGCTGTCTGGGCAGTCCAGGCAGTGATTTGCAATGGTCTGGTGGCCAAAGCCTGTTTCCAGTGGTCCAAGCATGTTCTTGATCGGAAGTCTGCTGACTGGTCTTTAGTGGATCAGGAGGTGGCTAAGATTGAGCTCAGCGCTTCTTATCTTTCTGATGCCATGTATGATTTGTTGTGGACATCAGCCCTTGGAATGGCCACTCAGCATACCCTCTGGCTTCATGGTTGGTCGGCAGATGCGGCCTCCCAGTTGAAGCTCGGTAAATTTTGGGGTTTCTTCCTCTTTGGTGAGGAGTTGGACAAGTTTGTTCAGGCCTTGAGTGACTCCAAGGTGCCTTGGCTTCCAGAGGACAACCCTTGTTCGTTGTCTCAGAGGCTCCAGCTGTGGGTGTCTGCGTAAGCTTCATAGGTATTGTCCTGGCCAGAGTTTGGCTGCCTTTCTTTCTAGATGTTTCTAGAAGGAAAAGCAGCCCTTTCGTAGAGCCTGCCAGAGGAGGGGTAGGTGGGTCATGACACCTCCGGCGATGCCCCCGCCCATCCAGGCCAGTGATGGTGTTCGAGTCCTTCCTTCAATTCCGGTGAGAGCCCGTTTACAGGAGTTTTACTGGGGATGGACTGTGATCACAACAGTTGTGGGTCCTAGAGGTGATTCGAGATGGCTATGCTGAGTTCCCCTTGTCAGTCCGCTTGGAAGAACATAAGAATAGCCTTATTGGGTCAGACCAATGGTCCATCAAGTCCAGTAGCCCATTCTCATGGCAAATCCAGGTCACTAGTACCTGGCCAAAACCCAAATGGGCGTGTTATCAGACTCTTCTGAGGTTGGTGGAGCTCTGGGCCAAGATGCCTGTGCCTTCCTTGGAGATTCGCTCTGGAAGGTACTTCATTTACTTTGTGGTGCCCAAGAAAGGGGTGTCTTATTGGCCTATTCTGGATCTGAAAGGTGTAAACTGAGCGCTCTAGGTCCTTTTGTTTCAAATGGAGACCCTCAAGTCAGTCATCTTAATGGTACAGCCCTGAGAATTTCTGACTTCTCTTGACCTGAAGGAGGCTTACCTTCATATTCTGATTCAGGATTCTCATCAGCAATTCCTTCGCTTTGCGATTTTGGGAAAACATTACTTTTCTGTGCTTTTGTTTGGTCTGGCCACGGCTCCGTGTACCTTCACCAAGGTTATGGTGGTGGTGGCCTTGCGCATGGAGGGCATCTCTGTTCATCCCTATCTGGACTACTGGTTGATTTTGTGCGAAGTCCTTTCAGGAAAGCTCCCGGGTCACGGCTCAAGTTGTGGAGTTACTGCAGTCACTGGGTTGGGTTGTCAACCTTTCCAAGAGTTGGTTGGCTCCGTCTCGGCATTCTCTTTGACACTAGCCTGGGCCAGAAGTGGCTTGGGAAGACAAAATCAAACTTGCTCAAGCACAACACAGATATACCCCCTACAAGACCATGTCCTGTATATAGTTTCCAAGTTTATTAGTTTTTAATATACCGACCATCAAACAAATGTCTGGCCGGTTAACAATAAAATTTAAAAATAGGAGAAACAAAAATATACAATGATAGGCATTTAAATAAAAGAAGTGAATATAGATGACAATAACTGGACAAACTTGAAGGTGAGGGTGGGGGGGAAGGGAGGGAAAAGTTACATAATTGAGAAGAGAGGGAGATAGTGGGTTTGGGATAGAACATAATGGATAGGGTCGCTTTGTTGAGCCAAATGGTAGCTTGGAGTATAGAAGAAATAAGAAGAGAAGAAAGAAGAGAGAAAAAAAAAAAGAAAAGCGAAAGAGAAGGATTGAATTATGATTAATCTAATTACTGTTGAATGCATCGCGGAATAGAAAAGTCTTTAAGTTGATTTTAAATTTTATTAGCTGTTGTTCGTCACGGAGGTATTGTGGTAAGGAATTCCATAATGTAGGGGCAGTTACTGCAAAATTTATTTTCCGAGAATAGTAAGAATCTTTTAAGGAAGGGATGAAGACCTTGTCCTGTATATAGTAGATGCTTTAGAGCAGGGGTGTCCAACCTGCGGTCCCAGTCAAGGGCGATGCAGTGTTTTCCTCTGCTGCCCCCGAGTGTTTACTGTCTTGCCAGCTCCCTCCTCTGTCTTGCTGCAGCGTTTGTGCGACCCCAGAAAATTTTTTTCTTGCCAATGCGGCCCAGGGAAGCCAAAAGGTTGGACACCCCTGCTTTAGAGAGTCTTCCATACAAAAATAAGTCAATTCAGGAGCCAAACCAAGTAGTCAAACAACTGCCTGTATGTGCTGCAATCAATGCTTTAGCTGTAGCCCTCAATAGTGATGCCTACCTTGCAGGTTATAGTCCCTCTCAAGTAGTTCAAATGTCTTAAATTACCCTTCTGAAAAAGCTGATGGTTTTCTGTCTGCAGCAAGGTCAGCTGGTGGGACTTTATCATCCGTATTCCACTTTGTACTACATAATGGAATTGGAGTAGTGTCATAATGCATTCGACTGAGAATCTGGGTAACTGGAGCCAATCCCCTGTGTAGTTCCTTGTGATCCTGGGCAAGTCACTTACCAGCCCCCACCCCTATTGCCCAGGTACAAAAGCTTAGAATATGAGCCCACTAGGGACAGAGAAAGTCCCAAAGCAAATGTCTTCTTCACCCCAGAGCAATTGAGGGCCTTTCTGGACTTAAGAAAAATTGCTTAAGTGGCAACTGATAATGAAAAAAAAAAAAAGGAATAGTGCTTTTCAGTGTTAATAGCCTATGCCTAGCATCTTTTCTTTCTTTCTTTCTTTATTGAAAGTTTAAAATTTCCTCATTTGGTTTGTCCTCTCAAGTAATATTAGTGGTCTAAGGAAGTAATCTATTCCTCTTTATTTCTGTGTATATCTTTAAATCTTATTTTTACTGTGTTTCATCAGCAAGAAGTTTTTTCTTGTAAAAAAAAGTTTCAAAATCAATTTAAAAAAACCCCAAAACAAAACCTAAACCAAACGAGAGAGTACAGAGAAAGTACCTGCATATAATTTTTTTTTTATATTGCGTTGGTTCTACTACAGAAAGATGGTGTATCAAATGCATGTCCCTTTACTCTTCCATATTCTCAGGCAAAAGGTAATAAAGAGACATCATTAGCTCATGAGTAAGACTTCATGTTAGATTATGCCTGGTTAAGTTGCTTTTAATATTGACACTCCCTCGTGTTTTTAGATCTGGATGGGGAGCTAGAATTAGAATGGGGTGAAAATGGCATGCTTCATAGAAACATGATGGCAGATAAAGGCCAAATGGCCCATCTAGTCTGCCCATCCACAGTAACCATTATCTCTGATCAAAACTGAGAGGGATTCAGCAACTGCAGTAGTTGGGAAGCAGGATCAGTGCAGGGCAGACTTCTAAATTGGCAGGGAGACACAAAGAGGCTCATTTTCAACCTATGGAACTTTGAAAATGAGCCCCATAGCACATTCCGGTTTTCAGGATATCCATAATGAATAGGCATGAATGAAATTTGCATATAATGGAAGCTGTTTATGCATATTCATTGTGGATATTCTGAACACTTGACCAGGACCAGGTTGAGAAACACTGCCATAGCATACCAGTGTTTAATCATGAAGAAGTAGAACCTGAGCCTTTTTGGGCAGACCAGGTGGACCATGCAGGTCTTTGTTTGCTGACATTTATTATGTTATGTTACTATGATAGCAAAACACTTAGTGGATACAGGTAGAACACCCCCTCCCCTGTTGTGATAATGTGAAATCAAATGCCCAGCCTGTTACAGATAGAACATATATCAAACCATCAAAGGGGGGAGAACAGTATTAATAGACTTATATGTATATGGATCCCTTTTTAGATTCAATAACAAATAGACTGAAGTGCATTCCTGAATACTTAGGCATCACCGTCCTTCCAATATTTAATGTGTCTAAGGTTTGGATCCTCCAAACTGGCTAGGGGAAGAAGATGTAAAAGGATGGTGAAATTATCCACATACATCTTACATTGCATATTGTTGACTATTTGGCAACTGTTCATGTCTGGATGAGTTTAATAAAGATAACTTTCTATAAGTTAGTAATGCAGGCAAATATTGCTCAAGAACTGGAGTACAACTCTGAGGTGTTATGGCATTCTTTTGCCCCATATTTTGATGAAAAATTACTACCATGGTTCAGCACACTCCCCATATGCAACCATTCAGGCATTACACCATTTACATATGTGTTTAAAAATAGATTTTTAAAAAAATTTAAATTGTATTATTTGAAATGTGTTTTTGAGGAAAATCTATCTAAAGAGCGATTATAGTCCTAGGGTTATTCATCAAGAAATAAGGATCAGCTTTCAATTACATAGCATGAACATAAGAATTGCCACTGCTGGATCAGACCAGTGGTCCATCATGCCCAGTAGTCCGCTCCCTTGGCGGCCCCTAGGTCAAAGACCAGTGCCCTAAGTGAGACCAGCCCTACCTGCATACGTTCCGGTTCAGCAGGAACTTGCCTAACTTTGTCTTGAATCCCTGGATGGTGTTTTCCACCACTCTCTGGGTAAAGAAGAACTTTCTTATGTTTGTATGGAATCTATCCCCTTTTAACTTTAGAGAGTGCCCTCGTTCTCCCTACCTTGGAGAGGGTGAACAACCTGGATTTATCTCTTTTCAAGGAAAAAAGAGGCGCAGTTTCTCTAATCTCTCGCTGTACGGCAACTTCTCCAGCCCCTTAACCATTTTAGTCGCTCTTCTCTGGACCCTTTCGTGTCCTTCATGTACGGCGACCAGTGCTGGACAAAGTATTCCAGGTGAGGGCGTACCATGGCCCAGTACAGAGGCATAATAACCTTCTCTGAGCCCTTTCTTAATCATTCCTAGCATTCTTTTCGCCACCGCCGCCGCACATTGCGTGGACAGCTTCATCAACTTGTCAACCAGTACTTCCAAGTCTCTTTCCTGGGGGGGTCTCTCCAAGTATCGCCCCGGACATCCTGTATTTGTGTATAAGATTTTTGTTACTGACATTCATCACCTTACACTTATCCACTATTTGTCACATTGCAGATCTTTGCAATCCTCCTGCGTCTTCACTACTCTGAATAACTTAGTATCATCTGCAAATTTAATCACCTCACTCATCGTTCCAATTTCCATATCATTTATAAATATGTTGAAGAGCATGGGCCCAAGCACCAAACTCGGCGGCACTCCACTGGTGACGCTTTTCCAGTCCAAGTATTGTCCATTTACTCCCACTTTCTGTTTCCAGACAGTTTCTAATCCACGTAAGTATTTCACCCTCTATTCCATGGCTTGCAATTTTTTGAAGTAGTCGTTCCTGCGGAACCTTGTCGAACACCTTCTGAGGCTGTATATTCATACAATATTTATATTTTTCTGATAAATGAATTCCATTAATCCATTCAAAAGGTCACAGGTAATTTTTCTATCTAGAAGATATCACAGATGCCTGGTTTTGCATTTCTCAAAGCTGTGAATTTCTGTCTGCAGAGATAAAATGTTATAAAACATAGCATCAAGAGCAAAGAAATTGACCCTGGAGAATCCACAGAAAAAAAAGTCCAAGACAACCAAAGAAACACTGTGGAGAGACAATGTTCCTGATATGGATTTTATTAAAAAAAAAAAAATCAACATAGCAATCCACATAAAAACCATAAGGACCTAGTCCACTAGGAGCGTTGGACCCAACATGGTCCATGTTTCGACAATTAGTCTTCCTCAGGGTTCCCTGTTAGTTCTAGGGTGTAAGATACATGGCAAAGCTAAACAATCCAAATGTACTACTGCCACATAAAGGGCTCTTTTTGTGGCAAGTGTAATGCAGCCCATTCAATTCCTATGGGCTTTATTGCATTTGCTCTGTCAGGACTCACTGCCATAGTTTCATAAGTGGCCAAAGATAGGACTGACTTTTATGTCATTCCATTTTTGAGATGAACCTGAATAAATGCTGATTTTTTATCGTCCCTCCAGACCGGCACAGAATGGTTTCACTCTCCTCAGCCAGAATACAATGACTTTTGGCAGTAGTACAAGTGAGCTGTGCAGTCCCCCCTCTACAATCAGTCTGTTCTCAGTCTCTAGCAGGTGGAGGAGGTAAGCCTGTGCAGTCTTTCCTCTAGTTGGTTAAGGCCTGTTGGATGTGATTAGTGGTCTTTTTGTCCCTGGTTTTGTTTGCCGGACAGAGCTTGGGGGACCCTTTCGTGGATTCGTCTGAACTCGGGGGTGACACACTCAGGCGGCCGAGTCCCTCCCCCCCCATTTTCTCCTACCTCCCCAAATTTTAATTAGAGGTAATTCAGCTGTACACCTTGCCACAGTTCAGGCAAAGACTACAGCTTTGAGAGCCTGTGGGGTCTGCTCCTTTGTTAATTGAAGTTTTTACTTACAAAAAAAAAAAAAATCATGAGGCAGGGGCTGGTCTGAGAGGAAGCATTTAATTGAGCTTAATTGGTTTTTATTGCTAACCAGAACTTTTTCCTCCCTAGCTGTTTACAATGAGCACTTTACAAGAGACTGAAAGAGTGCTCATTGTGTTCTCAACGAGTGGTGGATGCGGCCGGTACGTGAACAAAGTCTTTGCTTCCCATATAGCAGGAATGGACAATGTCCAGGCGGACTTCCTCAGTTGTCATGTGCTGGAACCCGGCGAGTGGTGACTCGGGCTAGAAGTCTTTGAGTTGATTGTTTAGTCATGTGGTTGGCCGGTCATGGACCTAATGGCTACAAGTATCAACGCCAAAGCGCTGAGGTTCTTCAGTCGGCACAGGAATTACCAAGCAAAAATATATTTGTTGTTATTACTGCATGTTACCATCATTTTGATACAGTTGTTATGAAGAAATAAAAAGTTGAAACAAGCACCTATTCCATTTTTTGGGTAATATTGAGTGGCAGTGAATACAATGAGTAATACTAAATAAACAGAAATGGTATTGGTAAGAACATAAGAAGTTGCCTCCGCTGGGGCAGACCAGAGGTCCATCCTGCCCAGCGGTCCGCTCCCGCGGCGGCCCATCAGGCCCACTGCCTGAACAGTGGTCTCTGACTAATTTTATAATTTACCTCTAATCCTGTCCCTATAACCTTACCTCTACTCCTATCTGTACCCCTCAATCCCTTTGTCCTCTAGGTACCTGTCCAGACCTTCTTTGAAGTCCTGTAGCGTACTTCTGCCTATCACATCCTCCGGCAGCGCGTTCCACGTATCCACCACCCTCTGAGTGAAAAAGAACTTCCTGGCGTTTGTTCTAAACCTTTCCCCTTTCAATTTCTCCGAGTGCCCCCTTGTACCTGTGGTTCCCCTTAGTTTGAAAAATCTGTCCCTGTCCACTTTTTCTATAACAGAACTGACTTTTTTTGTTTAGGGGACTTTATCAACCTTAAGGATTAGGGGACTTTATCAACCTTAAGGATTCTGGAAACTTAACACCATTGAGATCATCTTTGAGCCGAGGGAGATCTTGCCTCACAAATTTGCTTGAATTCTTTGAAGGTGTGAATAAACATGTGGATAAAGGTGAGCCGGTTGATATAGTATATCTAGATTTTCAGAAAGCTTTTAATAAAGTTCCTCATGAGAGGCTCATGAGAAAATTAAAGTGTCTTGGGATAGGTAGCAAAGTTCAGTTGTGGATTAGGAATTGGTTTATAAGATAGAAAACAGAGGGTAGGGTTCAATGGTCATTTTTCTCCATGGAGGAGAGTAAAAGTGGAGTGCCGCAAGGGTCTGTTCTGGGACCGGTGCTATTTAACTTATTTATAAATGATCTGGAAATTGGAACGATGAGTGAGGTGATTAAATTCTGTTCAAAGTTGTTAAAACACATGCGGATTGTGAAAAATTGCAGGCGGACCTTAGGAAACTGGGCGTCCAAATGCCAGATGAAATTTAAGGTGGACAAATGCAAAGTGATGCACGTTGGGAAGAATAACCTGAATCACAGTTACCGGATGCTAGGGTTCACCTTGAGGATTAGTGCCCAAAAAAGGGATCTGCGCGTCATCATAGACAATATGATGAAAAAGAAAAGTTACTTACTGTAACAGGTGTTATCCAAGGACAGCAGGCAGATATTCTCACTAATGGGTGATGTCACAGACGGAGCCCTGGTACGGACACTTTAAAAGTGCATTGCCACTTTAAGAACTTGGAAAGTTCTCGATAGTCCGCACCCAAGAAGGAATCTGCATGAAATCTTCTGCCCATGTACAGCGACGGCCAAAAAAGCAAATAGGATGGTAGGAATTATTAAAAAAGGGATGGTTAACAAAACTAAGGATGCTATAATGCCCCTGTATCGCTCCACGGTGTGACCTCATCTGGAGTATTGCGTTCAATTCTGTTCTTATCTCAAGAAAGATATAGTAGCGCGGGAAAAGGTTCAAAGAAGAGTGACCAAGATGGTAAAGGAGATGGAACTCCTCTCGTATGAGAAAAGACCAAAACGGTTAGGGCTCTTCAGCTTGGAAAAGAGACGACTGACGGGAGATATGATTGAAGTTTACAAAATCTTGAGTGGAGCAGAACGGGTACAAATGGATCAGTTTTTCACTCCGTCAAAAATTAAAAGACTAGGGGACACTCGATTAAGTTACAGGGAAATACTTTTAAAACCAATTGGAGAAAAAAATTTTTCACTCTGAGAATAGTTAAGCTTTGGAATGCATTGCCAGAGGATGTGGCAAGAGTGGATAGTATAGCTGGTTTTAAGAAAGGTTTGGACAAGTTCCTGGAGGAAAAGCCCATAGTCTGTTATTGAGAAAGATATGTGGGAAGCCATTGCTTGCCCTGTATCGGTAGCATAGAATATTGCTACTCCTTGAGTTTTGGCCAGGTACTAGTGACCTGGATGGCCACCGTGAGAACGGGCTACTAGGCTTGATGGACCATTGGTCTGACCCATTGGGCTATTCTCATGTTCACTGTCTTCCTTTTCTTCAGTTTCAGTTATTTGTCCAGGATAATTGTCATATCATATACCTCACATATCCACGGTATATCACCTAAAAGAAAGAAAAATCTGTCTATCCAGGAACCATCATAGATAGGTTTGTGATAACCCCCCCCCTTCCAGTGGATTAGAAAAAGAGGTAATTGGTGAAAAGAAATTACCCTGTTTGTTTGTGTGACACTCTTTCTACCAAACACTTCATTAATATGGTTCAGACACTGAGCCCAGATTACTATCCACCCGCCGGAGCAGATGTTACAGGAAAACTACTGGATAAAAGTGTAGGCATTTGATATACTGCCCTACCTTGGAGAAGTTTAAGGCAGTTTAACCTGAATAATAATCAAATAATCTTAAGAATTTTCCCCAACTGTTCCGGTGAGCTCGCAGTGAAAGTATGGTACTTGGGACAATGGAGAGATATGTGATTTGCCCAGGGTCACAAGCAGCAGTACTGGGATTGAACCTGCAACTTCAGGGTCCTAAGGCAGCAGCTCTAACTACTAGGCTACTCTGCCAATGGACAATGGCTAACAAAAAATTTCTGCAGCATCTGCACTTTACACATTTATATTTTATTAATAATAAAATTGTTCTTTACACTTTACATTACAGTATTTACCCATTCCGGTTCCAAAGCACTGATAAAACACAACTAGGCTTTATGCAACAATTGCTGCCCCACTTCAGATTTTGACCTAGTGAAGTCCAATCAGTTTTTGATCTAGCACGAAGGAAAGTAGCTCAGGACAAGAAGTAAATAATGATAAAAATCAGTTGTCGAAGAGAGGTGAACCGGTACTTGGCTTCCCTGGGATGCAAGCAGATGTCCAAAGGCTAGCACTTTATCACTTCTTCATCTTCATATCAGCCTCAATGGCACAGCGTCGACCCCTTGTACCCCCATCCTGCCAAATGTTCAATAAAATAAGAAAATAGCAATGAATTAGTGAGTACAAGTACAGATGGAGTCAACACAGGGACAGGAAAAGTATCAACATAGGGGCAAGCTCAGAATCCAAAGGGAAGAAAGCACATTAAATAAATGTGATGATCTGAGACTACTATACAGCTATCAGGAAATAAGGTTTTATGACAAAAAGTTATAAAGGTGGGAGAGGAAAGCCAATAAATTAGGAAATATTTTCTGTAAATGAGGGACCCTCAATGGTGATTTATACTCCCTCTAAAGACTTCCTTAACATTTGCTATTCCTATGTTGTTTCTGAAAGTGCAAAATCAAAGACAGGATTAAGAGTCATGGGTACAAAACCTGCTTCGGCCATTGACATTCACTGTGACCTTGGACAAATCACTTTCTTCCAATGCCTCACATATCACTTAAGGCTGTGATTTATTGTTTTTGCCTGTAACTGAATGCAAAGTACCTTGGTATAGGGTACTTTATAAATACCACCACCATCTGGGAACTTGCTAACTTAACAGACAATTTATAGGGTCCTGAGATGACAGCACCCAATCACCCCTATTTGCAGTCCTCTCCTTTTGCTTGTTGGCTACCTGACAAAGGTTTGCAGCCTGCTCCAGTGGGAGAGTATCTGCAAAATCAAACCCACTGGACACTAAACTTCAACTAAAGACTCATATAGAGCTGGTAGGTTTCTTCAAATTTCTAGCCCATTTGAGAGCAGACTCAACCATCATTGAGTGTGGAAGAAAGCTGTGTAGTTTCTCTTTTTAAATAAAGTCAGTTTTGTAACCAAGGAAGTGTGGAGAGGGCTACACATCAGGATTTGAGCATGGAAGATAAATATTGAAGGGGACATTGTGACATAAGCCACACAGGAAGGTCTATCTGTGGTTGTCTGATCTTACTCGTTTTTAATTGGCAAGAGAGGGCAGTTCCATGCAGGCAGCAGCCACTGGGAGACCTTACCATTATGTGCATTATCCTGTCTATCTCCAGAGAAGTGTAATCTTGAGTAAATAGAGAATCTGTCCGATTCCTGCTGCAGGGTTCGGTGTCCACTGCTCATAATTTCCCTTGACCCCAAAATAAAGTTCCCACTTACTGGGCAACCCAAATAAACTCAGAGAAAAAACTAAGCCGACCAAAACAAGGCTCAGATTGAAATTTTGCATACTAGATCGTTCACTTTATGAAGAAACTCTTTCTCAGAGTAACTGTTTAATTATATTTCATAGAGCTACTTTCATACTTAATTAAAAAATCATCCTAAGAGACTTTTCATAAGGTGGATGATCTAGTGTGCAAAATATTAATCTGAGGGCTCCTTCCATTTTTCTCTATATATTTTAGTGCCTTGTTTTGGTTGGCTTAGCTGTGTTTTCGGGGGGATTTCTCTAGTGAGATGTTTCCCTTGAGGCTTTTATACTACTCAACTAGCGAGTGCAGATCACAGCTCCAAAATAGCATAATGTGCTATCAATTAACTCTCAAAGCCAAATCAAATGCCCATCAACTCCCTTCTCCGTTAGAGGCATCCCTCCCATTTCCCCTTGCATATCGCAGTCACTCAATACTTACAAAGAGAGAGAGAAGGAAGGCAGGAGAGCCCATGGGAACACTGTCCTGTTAGAGGACAAACAGAAACACGCATCAGATTCCATGGAAACTCTGACAAAAGCAACAAAAGCCATACACACTCAAATCCACCTAAACATATATGCGACACAGCTACACTCACATGCATCCAAAGTGATACACAACCAGGAACATACAGTGTAAAACGTATGTACTGCAGACAGTATGTCACAGGCACAATTTTAGTGATTTTTCACAGCATATTTGCAACTTTCCAATTTGTACAATCATGAAGACAATGAACATTTATTTTAAAAAAATGTGAAAGAAGATATTACCGAGGCCTAACCCTGAAACTAAACCATCCCAACATAAATCCATATGTTCTCATCAGATTTCCGGTCCCACATTGTTTTCCAATTTTCCCTCCACTGCACTGCTGCCTCATCTTTCTCATTCTGTGCTTTTTCTGTCTCTCACCTCTGTGTCCTTACTCTCCAAGGTGCTCCCCTCTTCAAATGCTGTTCCTAGATTCCCCCAACATTGCTCTCCACCTTTATCTGTCTCGTCCCATCAATTTCCTCACACAGCTTTCTGCATCTTCCCTGTTGAACACAAAAATTTAATCTTTTCTGCCTGAGGCAGATTTTTTTCCTATTGCCTACCTTTACACCTCTGTGCCTATCCTGCACTGCTCTATACCTCTTTCCTATAAACCTTCCACTTCTCTCCCTTTTCCTAAGCTGTACTCCACTTTTTTCCCCTTAACTCTCCTATAATGTTCATCTCTCTCTCTCCAACCTTCATCCTTTTCTCTCCTCCCCATGGCATACTGAGACAACATATAACACAAAAAACATGCACACAATTTTTGGCAGGTATGGGTGTCTGTCAAGACACACATGTAACACACATTCATCCCATTACAAGTACAGGCATATACTGGGGCACAGATGTTGCACAAGCTGAGCAACAAGAGAGATAAAGAGATAAGCAAATAGGTGAAGAAACAAGGGGACCAGGCACACAGACTACAGCAAGGGAGGGCCACCTTTATACACAGGGCTGCATGAATGTCACTACTAGCCCTAGCAGGTTGCAAGATCATGTAATGTCGGAACTGGAAATGCACATTGCTCCATTAACCTTCCGTGATAAATAAATAGCTAAAAGTGATGGAAACAAATGCTAGAGTGGCTACCAATAAGGATAGTTCAACAAGGATAAAATGACAAAACTTTAGTACCAAGAAGAAAGAAGCAACAGTAAACAAATGCACCAAACCCGCTACAACCTGAGGAAAGTGAAAAACCTGGCCACCATCACCACACAACTTTTCAGTTCCAGTTCCTGCCAGTTTATTTCAACCTCTGATCTCTAACTTGTTAAGCAAAACTGTCAGTTTTGAGTCACATGCTGATATAAAGCAATCCCACAAATGTGAAATCTTTCAGCTTATAAGCCGTGTTTCCCTCTCCTCTCCCCTCCTCTAACCTTCTTTAAATAGCTACCCCCCCCCCCCCCCCCCCCATTTCTATTATCTGGAATCTTTCATGCATCTAGGAATTCCTTCTCTGCCATGAAACAATTTTTTTTTCTCTTCAGTCAATCTTAGGTTTCAAGAGAACCCGTAATGGTTTATGGCTTTTGTTTAATATACCACAATCCATATCAAAATATAATAAATTATATAATAGTAATAGAAAACCCAATTACAAAATCAATTTAGAAACATAGCCAAAACATTCAACTAGCAAACTATTCTCTATGAAAACTAAAAATTGAAATGAGATACAAATAAAACAAGCTGTTTTAGAAAATTAAATAGCTTCTGAAATAAAACATTAAAAAAATACAACTTCCTCTACAAATAAAATACCTTAGTCTCCCATAAAGAAAAAAGAGTCTGAGCTGGGAAGGCTAAATGTCTTCTTAATAAAAAGGCTTTCAAATGTTTCCTGAACCAAATGAATTTCTTCAGAGATGGAGAATCGCAGAAGACAAGAACTGAGTCTGCAGCAGTGTACAAACCTCAACTGAAGGGACACACAATAAAAAGTTGTTTTCTGATATCAGGTCCAGTCTGGGATATATTTCTCAGTTTATCCATAAGATATTGGGGACCCACACTATGATTTAAACCTGAGATCCAAAAGAAATAAGCCAAAACTGGTGAAATGTTGTCATACATCATATGTCCAAAAGTAGCCTGGCAGCTGAGTTCCTACAGAAAAGAAGAATTCCTTAATTTCCCTGATCCAGGAACCAGATGACCCAATGTCAGAAACAGAGTCCGGTCCAAATAGTTCCTCACCCATTACAAAAGAAATGGCTGAAAAGATTAGTTACTTGCTGATTTAGGAAATATATAGCGCCTTGAAAAAGTCTTCAGACCTTTGTATGTTTTTTTCACATTCTGCTATCTAAAAAATACAAATTGAAAAATATTAAAGTAGGAGTTGGTTTCACTGATCTACATAACATGCTCTAACAGAACAATAAATTAACAAATCAGAGAAAAATATTAAAAAGCTATCATTGTGTAAGTCTTCACACCCACATTAACTCTGGTCCTCAAAACTGCTTTAACAAGGCCCATAATAAGTTAAATAGAGCTCACATATGTCCAAAAGTGACAATCTAGTGGCTCAGAAAGAAGAAAGCAAATGTCTAAAGTGCAAAAGTCAAGAGCTCAGAGCTGAATCCAATAGAAAATCTATGGTTAACAGCAATCCACAGATGATACCCAGCCAACAAGAAAACGCTTAAGCTAATCTGCCAAGGATTCCTCTCTGAAGCTAGGCGACACTTATCCTTTAGGACTGAAGACTGCAAAAGGTGCCGAGAGTCAAAGGGTAGGAAGGCTTATACAGTCAAAACTTCTCATTTTATTTTTTAATCGCTATTTGAAAAGGAGAAATTAGGTTCTTACCTGCTAATTTTCTTTCTTTTAGACTCTCCAGACCGGTATAGCCTTCACTGATGGGAAATAGCTCACTTTAACCAGCAGGTGGAGACCGAAACCAAACTTTGGTTGTAGTACTAAATACATTTCCCCTCCGAATCCGTGGATTCGGTTATTCGCGATTTTAAAACAAAAAAAACATTTTAATTTGCGGGCTATTTTAAGCCCTGTAACCCCCCCCCCCCTTAATTACCTGGTAGTCTAGCAGGTTTTCGGGGCAGGAGCGATCTTCCCACACTCCTGCCACGTGCAGATCGCTCATAGGAAATGGCTGCCTTGAGCTTCCGTCATAGTCTCAAGAGACTATGGGAACTCAAGGCAGCCATTTCCTGGTGTCGAAAAGAACCCCAAGGTACTCCATGGGCTGAGACGGAGCAAACCAGTTCTTTGACAGGTTGAATACCCATCCCAGCGACTGCAGGAATTCCACAACCTGAGCTGTAACCCGGGAGCTCTCCTGAAAAGATTTTGCTCTGATCAACCAGTTGTCCAGGTAGGGGTGAACCAGAATGCAACGCCACCGCAATAGCCACTATGATCTTGGTGAACGTCCGCGGAGCCATGGCCAGACCAAAAGTGAGAGCACAAAACTGGTAGTGCTGAACCAAGATCGCAAAGCGAAGGAACCGCTGATGGGAGGCGCGAATTGGAACATGCAAGTAGGCCTCTGTCAGATCGAGAAAGGTCAGAAATTCCCCCGGCTGAACCGCCAGAATGACAGATCTCAGGGTTTCCATGCGAAAAGACAGATCTAAGATGGGCCAAAAGGTCCTCTCTTTCTTGGGCACCACGAAGTAAATTGTATCTGCCTGTGCCCCACTCCTGCGGAGGCACTGGTACCACTGCCTGAAGATCTAGCAAGCGAAGTGTCTGGCGAAAGGCCTGCTTCTTCCAAGCCAGCTGACAAGGAGCAGCAAGAAAACGATCTGACAAAGAGCAGGAAAGTTCTAGAGTACAACCATCCTGCATCACCTCCAGGACCCACTGATCCGATGTGATAACGGCCCACCCTTGGTAAAACTCTCGCAACCAAGCACCCACCAGAACCAAGGGAGGCGCCAGCAAGGAGTCATTGGGCTGGACAGGCAGCGGGGGAACTGACAGAGGAATCACACCCTCCCCAACAGGCCCCACACTGAAAGAAACAGCCCCATGGCGACCCCGAGGCTCAGCATGCACTAAAAGAAACGGCCCTGGGGCAACCCTAAGGTTGGGAAGGAAGCAGCCCCTTGACCAGGGTGATATCTGTGGAAATCATGCAAACACCCCTGAGCAACGCCTCCCCGCACAGTCCTCAGGAAGATGGGGGCACCTTAGAATCCAAAAGGGAAACTGTGTCAGCTTAGCCTTAGATGACATATCCACCAACCAAGCCTGAAGCCACAAGGTACGATGAGCGACCACCCCGAGTGCCATGGACTTAGCTGATGCTCGCAACAGGTCATACAGAGCATCAGAGAGATAAGAGGTACCCATCTCAATTTTGGCTACTTCCTGAGCCACCAAGGACCAGTCATTGGACTCACGATCGAGGACACGCTTGGCCCACTGAAAACAGGCCCAAGCCACCAGACCACCATATATCGCTTGAATTGCTAAGGCAGAGACATCAAAAATTCTGTACGCTCCTCAGAATCCCGTAAGGCTAAGATGCCCTCAATGGGAACAGTATGCTGCTTCGTGATGGCGGAGACCACTGCGTCCAACACGACTTAAAGGTATCACTATTCCCCTCCGGGATGGGATACATGTGGGCTACAGATCGCACAAAATGAAAGGGCACCTCCGGCAATTTCCACTGTGCAAGAACAATATCTCAAATATTCTGATGCATAGGAAAAGAGCGGGATGCAGAGTGAATCCCCTAAGCAGAGGGTCCACCACACCTTTGCGTCTTCCTCAAAATGCAGCAGCGAAGAGACCTGAATAATAAGCTCCTGGAGCTCTTTCCGCTGGAAAATGCACACGACAGACGCATCCTTGCCAGCTGACAGAACCACAAAGCTGCCGCAAACGGCATCTGTCCCCCCATGAGGATCCTGGAGGTCTCCCATAAGGTCCAGGTGCTCATCAAAAGAAAACTGCTCCTCATAAGCAAAATCATCGTCTCAAAAAACCATCAGCCGCTTGGAGAGAGGAGGAGATGGGGACACAACCGGCACTAAAGGGGCCGAACTGGAATGGACATCGAGGGAAACCCTCACGCCGAGACCCCTGGGGCGGAAGCAGGACCCCCGCCGCCTGAAAGTTAGCCTTACACAAGGCAAAATCAAAATCAGAGGGAAAACCACCTGGCGGCCCAATGGGATTCCCTGCCACAGCAGAGGACCCAGCAGAAACCTGCCCCGTCTCTCAAATAAACAGGGAAGGTCACCTGAAGCTACAGACAAGATGCTTCCCACCAAAAATGGAACCCCCTAGGCCTGCAGCGGTAGGAGAGTCCCCAGCACCATCAGCAGTAAGGGAAACCTTATTTCCCTGACCGTCAGCAGCTGCGGGAATCCCTTGGTGGGCAGTGAGGGAAGCCTGGGCTTCCCCGCTGTCAGCTGCCGGCAAGCGAGGATTCCCCTTCACGCCGGCCTGCACACCATGTGTACAGGCTGGCCACGGCTGCCTCGCGTCTGGAGCACTTTTTCCCTTTAAAAGTGCTCATTGCACAATATGCGACCTAGCTGAAATAGAAATGCCGGTTAACAATAAAAATGCAACAGACAAGGGAAGGATCCAAGTTTATCCAAGTTTATTAAATAATTTGATTAATCGCCTTCTCTACATTCAAGGCGATGTACAAAATAATACAAATAATTATAAACATAGGTAAAATATTGTATAAATAAACAATGTTACAAAAACAAACACAATTTAAAATAAGAATTAAGTTGTTACGTATTATATTGAAACAACGGGAAAGTTCATTAATGGTTACATTCTATATTAAATTCAAAATACAAAGGTAAAAACATGGGGGGGGAAGAAAGACAGTAAAAAGAGTGGATAAAAAATAATAAGGAGAAATTAGGTTCTTACCTGCTAATTTACTTTCTTTTAGCTTCTCCAGACCAGTAGAGGTTAACTTTACGATTGGGTATATATCTAATCATGACCAGCAGGTGGAGACTGAAAACAAAACTTTGGGACAGTATATCCTAGCCCCTCCTCTCTATTTCCCTCAGTCTGCCGAATAGCCAAGCAGAACCAAGAACTGGAAACAACAGAGAGAAAAAACAATACTCCGAAAGGAGTAACCAATAACATACCCAAAAAATGCTGTTGGAAAATGCAGAGGAGAAATTCCCGAAGGAAGAAGGTCCCCACAGCTCGCCAGCTAAGCCAGCCGAGCCACAGCCGCTGTTCTTCAATTCTCCCCGGCCCTAGAAAAATACTAGAACCCGCAGCAAAAACCAAAAACTGCCCGCGCAACAGCCCCAACAACAACAACAACAGACAGGGTGGGGACCTCTACTGGTCTGGAGAAGCTAAAAGAAAGTAAATTAGCAGGTAAGAACCTAATTTCTCCTTCTTTAGCACTCTCCAGACCAGTAGAGGTTAACTTTACGATTGGGACGTACCAAAGCAGTCCCTCTCACGGGCGGGACCCCCGAAGGGCCGATACCAGAACACGCTCACCGAACACCGCGTCCCGACGCGCCTGAACATCTACCCGATAATGCCGAACAAATGAATGCAAGGAGGACCAAACCGCAGCCTTACAAATATCCACCGGAGGCACGAGCGACGACTCAGCCCAAGAAGCCGCCTGACCCCTAGTGGAATGAGCCTTGAGAAACTCCGGAACCGGCTTCTGACTCAGAAGATAAGCGGAAGCGATCGTCTCCTTGATCCAGCGCGCAATAGTAGCCTTAGAAGCGCCAGCCCCCCGACGAGGACCCGCCAGAAGCACAAAGAGATGATCGGAGCTCTGAAAATCCCGGGTCCGCTGCACATAAGCATGGAGGACCCGACCGACATCCAACTTGCGCAGCTGTCGTTGCTCAGAAGAACCCTCCCGACTACCCAAGACCGGGAGGACCACCGATTGATTGACATGAAAAGGAGAAACTACCTTCGGCAGAAAGGAAGGAACAGGCCGCAAAACAACCCGCTCCTTTGAAAACTCCAGGAAGGGAGCCCTACAAGAGAAAGCCTGTAGCTCCGACACCCGTCTAGCGGAAGTAATGGCCACCAAAAAGACCGACTTCAGCGTAAGGTCCTTCAACGAACAGCCGTCCAACGGCTCGAAAGGAGGGCGCACTAGAACAGAGAGAACCAGATTGAGATCCCAAGAGGGAATCGAGGGCCTTATGGGAGGCCTGAGCAACTTGGCCGCCCTAAGAAAGCGAATCACATCAGGAATGGCTGACAAACGCTGACCTGTCACCAGCCCCCGAAAAGCCGACAGGGCCGCCAGATGAACCCGAAGAGAAGACCAGGCCAGGCCCCTATCCAGGCCATCCTGCAAAAACTCTAGAATGTTAGGCAGAGAAGCGCGAAAGGAGACCACTCCCCGCGCTCGGCACCATTCCTCAAAAAGACGCCAAACCCGTACATAAGCCCGAGAGGTAGAAAGCCTCCGGGACCCCAAAAGTGTAGAGATCACCTTGTCGGAATATCCCTTCTTACTCAGGCGGCCCCTTTCAAGAGCCAAGCCGTAAGACAAAAGGGAGACGGGTCGAACATGGGAATGGGACCCTGCGTCAGAAGATCGCACTCGAGAGGCAGAGGAAGAGGATCCGCCACCAGATGCCTCACCAGATCCGCATACCACGGACGACGAGGCCAATCCGGAGCCACCAAGACCACCAGCCCCGGATGGCGAACAATGCGAAGCAGTACTCTGCCTACTAATGGCCAAGGAGGGAACACATACAACAGCCCCTCCGTTGGCCACGGTTGGACCAGAGCATCCAGACCCTCGGCCAGACCGTCCCTGCGACGACTGAAGAAGCGGGGTACTTTGGCGTTGCCACTTGTAGCCATCAGATCCATCAGGGGCTGCCCCCAAGCACGCACTAGCAACTGAAACGCCTCGGCGCCGAGACACCACTCTCCCGGATCCAAGAAGTGACGACTGAGGAAGTCCGCCTGAACGTTTTCTACCCCGGCAATGTGAGAGGCCGAGAGGTCCAGAAGATGCGACTCCGCCCAAACCATGAGCCGAGCCGCCTCCTGCGCCACCAGAGTGCTCTTGGTGCCCCCCTGACGATTGACATAAGCCACCGCCGTGGCATTGTCCGACAGGACTCTGACCGACTTGCCCAACAAAAGGGAGTGGAAAGCCAACAGCGCCAGCCGGACCGCCCTGGTCTCCAACACGTTGATCGACCAGGAGGCCTCCTCCGTGGACCAGGTTCCCTGAGCAGAGTGACCCAGACACTGGGCCCCCCAACCCAGGAGACTCGCATCCGTAAGGAGCACCGTCCACTGCGGAAGATCCAGACCCACCCCCTGAACTAGGTGAGGGGTCCGGAGCCACCAACGCAGACTGCAGCGCGCCAAGCCTCGCAGGGGAACCGGAACATCCATCCCGTGCCTCTGGGGAGACCACCTCCGGAGCAGAGCATACTGAAGAGGACGCATGTGGGCCCGCGCCCACCTCACCACGTCCAGGGACGCCGCCATCGACCCCAGGACCTGGAGGAAATCTCGCGCCCGAGGACACCGGGACGCCAAAAGCAGGCGAATCTGAGACTGCAATTTGCTCACCCGGGCCTCTGGGAGGAAGACCTTCCCCAAGGAGGTGTCGAACAGCACCCCGAGGTACTCCAGACGCTGAGCCGGAACCAACCGACTCTTGGAAAGGTTGACCACCCAGCCCAGCGACCGGAGAAACTCCACCACCCGAGCCGTAACCCGGTAGCTTTCCTGCAACGACTTGGCCCGAATTAACCAGTCGTCCAGGTAGGGGTGTACCAGAATGCCCTCCGACCGCAAGGCTGCCGCGACGACCACCATCACCTTGGTGAACGTCCGGGGAGCCGTGGCCAGCCCAAAGGGAAGCGCACAGAACTGATAGTGCCGACCCAAGATCGCAAAGCGCAGGAAACGCTGATGAGAGGTCCGAATAGGAACATGCAAGTAGGCCTCCGTCAGATCGAGAGAAGTGAGAAACTCCCCCGGCTGAACCGCCAGAATGACCGACCGCAGCGTTTCCATACGGAAAGAGGGAACCTTGAGAGCCCTGTTGACCCCTTTCAAATCGAGGATGGGCCGAAAAGTCCCCTCCTTCTTGGGCACCACAAAGTAAATGGAGTACCTGCCCGTGCCCCACTCCGGGGGGGGCACCGGAACTACTGCCCTGAGATCTAGCAAGCGCTGAAGGGTCTGGCGAAAAGCCTGCTTCTTCCCCGGAGTCTGACACGGAGAAGCGAGGAAAAAATCCGGCAGAGAGCGGGCGAACTCCAGGGCATAACCGTCCCGCACCACCTCCAGGACCCACTGATCGGACGTGATCTCGGCCCATTTGGGAAAAAAGTCGCGCAGCCGGGCCCCCACCGGAACCAAGGGGGGCGCCGGCAAGGCGTCATTGTGCAGGACGGGAAGCGGGGGAACCGGCGGAGGGGTTCCCTGCCCCCCGACGGGCCCCCCGAAAGGGCTGCATGCGCTGGAAGAACCGACCCCGGGAAAACCCCGGAGACTGGAAAGAAGCAGCCCCACGCCCAGGGCGATACTTGCGAAATTCCCGCAAACGCCCCCGGGCCGCACCCCCCCGAGACGCCGGGCGGGCACGGTCCTCCGGCAAACGGGGAACTTTCGAGTCCGACAGAGTCTGAATTAACTTATCCAAGTCCTCTCCAAATAAAAACGACCCCCGAAAGGGAAATTTAGTAAGCTTAGCTTTGGACGCAGCATCCGCCGCCCAAGCGCGCAGCCACAACACACGCCTTGCGGCCACGCCAAAAGCCATGGACTTAGCCGAGATCCGCACCAAGTCATACAGAGCATCCGAGAGGAATGAGGCAGCCATCTCAATCTTTGCTACCTCCTGATCCACCAGAGACCAGTCGTCAGACTCTCGATCCAAGACCCACTCCGCCCACCGAAACACGGCGCGAGCGACCAGTCCCCCACAAATAGCCGCCTGGACCCCAAAAGCAGAGACTTGAAAATTTTGCTTAAGGATGGTCTCCAATTTGCGCTCCTCAGAGTCCCGCAAGGCAGAACCGCCCTCAACAGGCACGGTATGCCGCTTGGAAATAGCCGAGACCACCGCATCCACGACTGGCGAAGCTAACGTAGCCCGATCCCCTTCAGGAATGGGATACAGGCGAGCCATGCTGCGCGCCAGCCGAAACGGCGTCTCCGGCGTTTTCCACTGCTCAAGAATAATATCCCGAATATCCTGATGCATAGGAAAAGAGCGGGAAACGGAACGGATCCCTCGTAACAGAGGGTCCCCCACACGCGGAGTCTCCGGCGGCGCGTCCTCAAAACGCAAAGCCGAAGAAACCTGTTGAATAAGGTCAGGCAGCTCATCTCTCTGAAAAAGGCGCACCACGGACGCCTCGTCACTGGAGAACGGGAAACCCGACAACCCGCCGCCAGCTTCCGTCCCCTCCAGAGGGTCCTGGAATTCCTCAGAAGGGTCCAGGTCCTCCTCCATACCGACACGTTCCTCCGACCACAAATCCTCGTCCCACGACACCCGCGGACGCTTGGACAAGAGAGGCGGCGGAGGGGACGTCACGTCAGACGAGAGAGGCAAAGCCGCAGGGAGCGCGGAGGAAACCCCACCCCCCGAGACCCCCTGGGCGCAACCGGGACCCCCAGCCGCCTGAAAATAGGCTTTGCATAATGAAAAGAAAAAATCAGGGGAAAAACCCCCCGAGGGTCCCAAGGGACTCCCTGCCACAGCAGGGGACCCAGCAGAAACCTGCCCCTGCTTAGACAAAACAGGGGGAAGGTCACCTGAGGTGGAAGACAAAATGGAGGGGCCAGACAGAGAAGATGGCGTCTTTCCCGCCAAAACAGCTCCCTCCACAGCCTGAAGCGGCTGAGAGACCTGAATAGTCTCAGCCGCTAAAACAGGCAAGCCGGCATCAGCTGTCAAAATATCAGCTGAGAGGGAATCCTCTAAAACCCGACCGTCGGCGGCTCGGGGAATCCCTCCGTGGGCGGACGGAGAAGACCGGGCTTCTCCACCGTTCCCTGCCGACTCGCGAGGCACCATCGGCGGGGAGCTCTGGGCGCCTGCAGCCGCTGCCGACGGAGCTCCTCCACCGCACCGGCCTGAACACCGCTTGCACAGGCCGGCCGCGAGTGCCTCGCGTCTGGAGCACAATGAGCACTTTTTCCCTTTAGAAGTGCTCATTGCTCCATACGCGACCTAGCTGTAAAAAAGTGCCGGTTAGTTGAAAAAATACAGTAAAATACAGTTTTCTTAAAGGGATACAACCCTCCAGACCAGCACTACCTCAGGATTTTTTTTTTTTTTACAGAACAGACTCCACAGGCTCTCGAAGCAATATGCCTTGCTTGATTTAGGGGGCAAGGCTTACTGCTGAGGCTCCTCTAAAAAAATATGGGGAGGTGGAGGAAGTGGGGGGAGGGACCCCGCTCGTGACCCGCCGGGTTTGACACCCCCGAGGTCGGACGAACCCCCAAACAGAGTCCGTCCAAGCTCCGTCCGGCTAAAAACAGGGACAATAAACCTCTAAACAAATTCCAACAGCCCTACCAAGGGAGATGGGTACAGATCACTCAACACCTGCTGGAGACTGAAAGAAGACTGAGGGAAATAGAGAGGAGGGGCTAGGATATACTGTCCCAAAGTTTTGTTTTCAGTCTCCACCTGCTGGTCATGATTAGATATATACCCAATCGTAAAGTTAACCTCTACTGGTCTGGAGAGTGCTAAAGAAAAGATCATTATTCACTAAAAGCATCGTTAAAAAGGAAACTTTTGAGCTTAATCTTAAATTTTTCAAGGTTCTTTTCTTCTCTTATATGTATTGGGAGATCATTCCAGGACTGAGGAGCTGTCACTGAAAAAATAGTGAGCCGTCTAGTATTTATGATTTTTAACGAGGGAATGGTCAATAGATGTTGATCCTGTGATCTCAATGTTCTAGAAGTGGTATATGGAATTAAGACTCTATGGATAAAAGCGGGAGTTTGAAAAATGAGAGTTTTAAACGTGAGCAGGCATATCTTAAATAAAATGCGGTGTGCTACAGGAAGCCAATGAGATTCTTTAAGTAAGGGTGTGACGTGGTCAAATTTTTTTGCTTTGTGAATTATTTTAATAGCGGCATTCTGCACAATTTGAAGACGTCTAATTTCTTTATGAGATAAACCTTTGAATAAAGCATTACAGTAATCGAGTTTAGAGATGACTAAAGAATGAATCAGAATGTTGAGAGATTTTGTACATAAGAATTTAGAGACAGAGCGAATTTAGTGTAGTCTGAAAAAAGTAGATTTAACAACATTACTTATGTGGTCATGGTATGATAATTTATTGTCAAATATAATACCTAAGATTTTAATATTTTGTTGTATCTGTAATGGATTGCCATTAATCGAGATTGGGGTAATAAATGAACTACTATCCTTCCATGGGAAGAGCATCGCGTTGGTTTTAAGAATATTTAATGATAACTTGTTAGTATCCAGCCAGTGATGAATCTGATCCAATTTGTTATTTATTGCTGTTATTTCCTGTGTATTCTTGGGGTCAATTGGATGTAATAATTGTATATCATCGGCATAGGCGAATACCAAAAAACCAATGGATTGACATAAAGTCATAAGTGGAGCGAGAAAGATATTAAATAAAATAGGAGAGAGTATTGATCCTTGAGGGATACCATATGGTAATGTGAAATTGTTAGAGTTAGTATTGTTAAAGGTGACTATAGAGGAACGATTTTCAAAGTAGGATGTAAACCAGCTAAGGACTTGATCAGTCACACCTATGGAGTGAAGTCTGTGTATTAAAAGAGTATGATCAATGGTATCAAAGGCTGAGGATAGATCAAGAGAAATCAATACAACAGAGGAGTGGTGATCCAGATGATACAGTATCATTGTAGTCATCCCAATCAAAGAGTGCTCTGTAGAGTGGTTTTGTCTGAACCCGGTTTGATTTGGGTGCAATATGTTGGTTTTTTCTATGTATTCTGATAATTGATTATATACAATTTTTTCTGTTATTTTAGCCAAATATGGTAAAGTTTGGTAAAGGATCCCTTCAGACCAGCACTGCCTCAGAATTTTTTTTTTTTCCTGAACAAACTCCACTGGCTCTCAAAGCTATATGCCTTGCTGGTATCAGTGGCAAGGCTTACAGCTAAGGCACCTCTACAAAAATATGGGGACGTGGAGGAGAGGGACTCAACTCATGACCTGTCGAGTGTGACATCCCCGAGGTTGGGCAGACCCCCAAACAGGGTCCCCCCAAGCTCAGTCCGGCACGAGAATGGGGACAAGGAGCACTATACATATTCCAACAGCCCTAAATAAGGAGAGACTGAGCAAAGACTGGGGATACAGCTATTTAGTACTACAACCAAAGTTTGGTCTCAGTCTCCACCTGCTGATCAAAGTGAGCTATTACCCATCAGTGAAGTCTATACAGGTCTGGAGAGGTGATAAAGAATTTCTTTAATTTTTCTTTCATGTTGTGTACTCCAGTGAAACAAACATAATTGAATGCATTTTGAATTGTATTTCTTAAGACAGTAGAATGTGTATAAGGAAGATTTGACAGAAATAAATGCACAAATGCCATGTTAAACATGGGTTGGTGAGGTAACAAAGTTCTCAGGGAGAAATCAGGTCTTACCTGCTAATTTTCTTTCCTTTAGTTCCTCCAGATCAGCACAAACAAATGGGTTATGCACTCTCATCAGCAGATGGAGACCGAGGAACACTGATTTCCAAGTTAGCCTATTAAGTGAGCTGTGCATTCCCCTGAAAGTCAGTTCCCAAATAGCCAAGCAAAACTTCCAAAAAAGAACAAAAGAAACATTCCCTCAGCGCACCAAACCTGTATCCCATCTCAGGGACACATGTGCAGCTGCCCATTCATTATCTGCTGCCATTAAATGACACTCTACTCTTTTTTTGTAAAACAAGGCAAAATAGCCAAACAAGCTAACCATGAACCAATGCCTCACAACCCCAATCACCACACCATTCATGGACAAATAATCATATCTTAATCTATAAACTAGGATACACCTGATATGGGTGAGCTTTGTGCCATTCTGGAGGGACTAAAGGAATGAAAATTAGCAGGTAAGGCCTAATTTCTCCTTTCGTAGGGACCAGCACAGACAAATGGAGACACATCAAAGGTGGGACCCCTGAAGTTCTGCTTCCAAGAGTTGTGCCTTGAAGGCCACATCCTGACAAGCCTGTAAATCCATTCGACAGTGATACACAAAAGTAAGATATTATTAAGGTGCTTGTATTCCACCAACTCCCAGAAGGGTTCAAAGTGGATCAGAAAATGCTGTATATATGTGACAATAATCAGAGCTGAAACTTTTTAAAATAAATATGTCTTTAAATTTTCCTGAAGCGATAAGAAGAAGAAAACAATTTTAGATCATTTGGGAGAGACTGCCAGATCTGAACCTATTTATGTGAGAAAGAGCTTTCTAAAACTTAATTTACTGTACACCTAAAGGAAAAGGTAAGTAAATTAAATGAGAAACACTCATTCTAGAATTTCTATGATTGAGGGGGGAACGAAAACAAGCTGGGTTAGAGCCCTCAGATATTTCAGAAACCAAGCATGCAAGCTTATATGGGCAGCCAATATAAAATTCAAAGTGTAGAAAGTGATTATCTGCGAGAGAGCTATATAAGCTGCTGCAATAGTCTAGGGATGATAAAACTAAAGCCTGAACTAGCATGACAAAATATTTTTCTAAAAACAATGGATATGGGAGACGAAGCTGACTGATTTTAAAAAGAGAAGACTACACCCACTGTCCTACAAATTTTGAGAGAGAGCACCAGGGAGCATTCTGTTCAAGAAGCCAATTGACCCCTAGTAGAATGAATTTTAAACAATGACAGGACTGCTCTTCCCTTAAGAAGGTAGGATGATGGCACTACCTCTTTGATTCATCTAGCAATAATAGCATTGGAAGCTGCTCCTCTTTCTTATGACCTTCCAACAGAACAGAAAATCTCCCATCTTTCACAGGTACATAGGCAGGGCCCTATAGACATCCAGCTGATGTAACTGTCACTGCTCAGGAAATCATCATCCTCTCCCAGCACTAGCAATGATACCGACTGACTGAGATAAAAAACAGACACCACCTTAGGGAGAAAGAACAAACAGACTAAAGATCACTTTGTCCTTCAAAGACAGCAAAAGGGGCTCCTTGCATGAGATGACCTGCAACTCCGAAATTCACTGAACCAAAGAAAAAGCCACCAAGAACACTCTCTTCAAAGTAAGATGCTTCCGAACACTGCTCAAGGTTAACCACTTGGAGTCCCCTAAGGGGGGACAGCGTGTCCATCCTGTAATCTTAATGTCCTATGTGCCTTTCAAAGGCCTACTTTTGAGCCTCTGGTTAAGTTCACCCTTAAGATAGTGTTTTTGATGACAATTACTTTGGCCAGACATGTGGTCAGAATTGCAAACTATTCCGTGCTGGGACCTGTTCCTCCATTTAATGGAGGCAAGATGATCTCCATCTAAATCAGCTCATTCTTCCCTCATTTCACAGGGAGGATTATCCAGATAAGTATCGATCCCTCCGGTGTTTGGATGTGTGTGGAATTTTGAACACATATCTTGAGGTCAACAAAGAGTTCAGATATTCAGATCTTTTTGACTTGTTTGCTGGCTGCAAAAAGAGTGAGCAGGATTCCAAGCCTACCATTGCTTGATGGCTGAAGGATGCCTTTTGTTCATTATAGTGGGTAGACATCCTCCTTTGGCCCTCAAAGTGCATTCCAGGAGGGCTCAAGCTACTTTGTTGACCAAGTCATAATCTATTACCATTGAAAAAATTTGTAGATCTGCCACATGGTCCTCAGCTCACATGTTTCTGAAATGGAAGGAAAAATTAGTTCTTACCCGATAGTTTTCTTTCCTGTAGTTCCAACTAGAGAATGACACGGTGGCGGTTACCCGCAGCTAGCCGCGTTTAGCTGCGGGTAACCCGCCGGAACGGGGAATGAAAAATAACAGTCGCTGCGGGGACGGGGACAAGGCCATTCACCGCCCGTGGAGCGGTGAATGGTCTTGTCTCCGCAGTGAGGCATTCAGGATCGCGCGGTCCACGCAGCCACCGCCCGCCCGTAGCATTTAGCCAGCTCCCTCCCTCTACCTCACCTTTAATTCTGAGTTTGCGGCTTTCATTTTCCTGAGCCGCACGCGTTCAAAAAGTCGTGCACGCGCAGCTACGCAAGTCCATCAAGCTTCTCCTCTGACGTAACCGGAAACAGGAAGTTGCAGGAGAGGAGAAGCTTGATGGACTCGCGCAGCCGCACGTGCGCGTCTTTTTAAACGTGTGTGGCTCGGGGAAAAAGGAAGTCGGCAAACTCAGAATGTAAGGTGAGGTGGAGGGAGGGAGCTGGCTAAACGCTGCGATCGGGTAGGTGGGGGCTGCTAGACCACGAGATCGCGTTTGTTCCCGGCTCATACTAGGAAGGAGGGAGTGAAAGGAAAAAATATTCTGGGCCAAGGGGATGAAGAGGCAAAGAAAGAAACCCACAGCAGGAAAGAAAGGCAGGTGAGCCAGATGCTGGAAGCAGGGCGGGGGGGAGAAAGAGGGAAAGCAGTGTTGAAAAGAAGAGACACGCTGGTATGGAAGAGGAAGATAGGGGAAATCTGGACAGAGGAAGGTAACAGAAAGAGGGGAAATTATGTGCATGGGGCATAGGGACAGAGACATAAAGGGGACATGCCATGGGGATGGTATATGGACACGGGGGTGGGGGGGCAATGGCAGATACATAGGAGAGATATTAGAAATGGGAAAAATAGGAACACAGAAGTGAGATAGTTTGTGGGAATGGGACAGGGACAGAGCTCGCAGGCTCCAGCGGCTTGCACAAATTACATTGTAACGTGCCACGAAAATAAGAGGGAGGGAGGTAGATAGATAGGCCACGCGAGAGGAGCTGAAGGGTGGTAGAAAGGAACAGATTGTAAAGGAGGGAGGGAAGGGTGGTGGTGGAAAGGAATAGAACAGACATTGAAAGAGGGTAGAGAGGAACAGACCCTGAAGGGAAATGTGGAAGACAGAGTAGGGAGAAGATGCTGGAAGGGAAGAAGACAGATGCCAGACTATGGGGGAGCGGAGGGAAGAAGATGGGTGCTAGACCAATTGGGGGAGGGTAAAGGGAGAGGCACAGTAACAGCAAATGGAAGACGCAGAGAGAAGACACACAGTGGATGGAAGGAATTGAATGAGAAGATGTGGAAAGCAGAAACCAGACAACAAAGGTAGAAAAAAATTCTATTTATTTATTTATTTTTTGCTTTAGGATAAAGTAGTATATTAGTTGTGTTGATAAAAATTTATAAACAAAGCCCTGCCAGCTGAACATCTCTTTCTCTAGTTCAGCAGCAGGAACTTTGATTTATAAGAAAGGAATAAGCTAAATATTACAGTACTAAGGCTTATATGGATGCTGCGGGGATGGTGACGGGGTGGTGAATGGGATGGCAGTGGCGGTGACGGGGCGGTGAAAGGGATGGCGGTGACGGGGCGGTGAAGGGAATGGCGGTGACGGAGCGGTGCAGAGGATGGTGGGACGGGGACGGGGCGGTGACGGGGACAGATTTTTTCCCCGTGTCATTCTCTAGTTCCAACAGATCAATCCAGAGGCCCACCCTTGCTCTAGGGAATTGTCAGGCTTTTTTCTGTGTATATATATTCATAGCTCATATGAGTTTTCAATTGATTTGTTTGCAGAAGTGCCACTCCTGGAAGTTATACAGCAATGTTCATTCTGGGGCTGAGGGCTAGGCTCTCTGGATCAGTCTGTACTGACTGTTACTTTGAAACCACAAACTAACCAGAGCTTGACAAGTTTCTTAGTTAAGAGACAGCAGATTTTCTCTTTCTCCTTTGGCAGAGCTGTATCATTCTCTCTCATCTCCACCCGCTGGTAAATGGACATTACCTGCAAGTCTCTGGATTGGTCTGTTGGAACTACAGTAAAGCACAGTTACTTTCCGTAACAGGTGTTATCCAGGGACAGCAGGCAGATATTCTCACATGTGGGTGACGTCATCCACGGAGCTCCAGTATGGATAGCTTTAAAAGTGTATTGTCACTTTAAGAACGTAAGAAAGCTTTCAAACTGCCAGAACTGCACATGCGTGAGTGCCTTTCTATTTGACGCAGACTCACGGCTTTTCAGTTCCATAAGCAAGCTAAGAAGCCAAGCAGGGGAGGTGGGTGAGTTGTGAGAATATCTGTCTGCTGTCCGTGGATAACACCTGTTACGGTAAGTAACTGTGCTTTATCCCAAGACAAGCAGGCAGCATATTATCACATGTGAGACTCCCTAGCTTACTAGAATGGGATTGAGGGAGTAGTGGCCATTAAGAAAATAAATGTTACAATACTGCTTGGCCGAAATGACCCTCCCATCTGGAATTAAATTCCAGACAGTAGTGAGATGTGAATATATGTACTGAGGACCAAATAGCAGCTTTACATATTTCATCAATAGGAGGTGAGCATAGGAAAGCAAGAGAAGCTGCCATAGTTCAGATCTTGTGGGCTGTGACATAACTCCCAGTTGCAGCAAAGCCTGAGCATAAGAGAAAAGGATACAAACCATTAACTCTGTAGATATAGTTCTCTTGGATACAGGACATCCCACCTTATTAGGATCAAAGGAGATGAAAAGTTGAGGAGATGCTATATGTGGCTGAATTCTCTATAAGAAGGAAGCCCAGGCTCGTTTGAAACGAAAGTATGAAGAGCTGTTTCTCCAGAATGAGAAACAGTTTTAGGAAAGAACCCTGGAAGTACGGTAGATTGATTTAATGACCTTCTGTGACTACTTTTGGAAGGAGCTTTGGATGGGTGCAAAGCACAACTTTGTCATGATGAAACACTGTGATCAATGGATCCGCCACCAGTGCTTGAAGTTCACTCATTCTTCAAACAGAAGTAAGAGAGATGAGAAAAAAACATTGTCCAAGTATTTCAGATAAGCCAAAGACATTGGTTCAAAAGAAGACTTCATAAGGCTAGAGAGAACAATATTGAGATCCAAAACTACTGGAGATAGTTTGAGAGGTGGTTTGACCTTGAAAAAGTTTGTTAATGAATCTGGACACAACAGGATGAGCAGTAAAGAGGTTTACCATCAACTGGGCTGTGAAAAGCATTGATAGCACTGAGATGAACTCGAATCAAAGTGGTCTTGAGGCCTAAATTAGATAAATGCAGAAGAAATCCAATACTACATATATAGAGCTGGATATAGCATCATGACAATGAAAAGTACACCAAGTGGAAAATCGTGTCCAGTTCTGTTGGTAACACTGCTGTGTAGGCGGTTTTCATGACGCTTCTAAGATATGTCTGACAGGATGAGAAAGATGAAATTCAGTCCATGTCAACCCAAGAGGTACCAAGCTGTCAGTTGTAGCTTGAAATGCAGAAGATATACGTGACTCTACATTAGAAGAGATGGAAAAGTCTGAAGAGGCATTGGTTCCTTGATGCTGAGCTGAGGTAGAAGGGAGAACCAAAGACGCCTGGGCCACCGAGGGCCAACAGAATCATGCTGGCCAATTCCTGCTTAAGCTTGTTATTGAATAAGAGTACCCAGGAAAGGGACTTGGGGGTAATGGTGGACATGACAATGAAGCCGTCGGCACAGTGTGCAGCGGCCGCTAAGAGAGCGAATAGAATGCTTGGTATAATCAAAAAGGGTATTATAGCCAGAACGAAAGAAGTTATCCTGCCGTTGTATTGGGCAATGGTGCGCCCGCATTTGGAGTACTGCGTCCAATATTGGTCGCCGTACCTTAAGAAGGATATGGCGTTAGTCAAGAGGGTTCAGAGGAGAGCGACACGTCTGATAAAAGGTATGGAAAACCTGTCATATTCTGAGAGATTGGAGAAGCTGGGTCTCTTTTCCCTGGAGAAGAGGAGACTTAGAGGAGATATGATAGAGACTTATAAGATCATGAAGGGCATAGAGAGAGTAAAGAGGGACAGATTCTTCAAACTTTCTAATAACAAAAGAACAAGAGGGCATTTGGAAAAGCTGATAGGAGACAGATTCAAAACAAATGCTAGGAAGTTCTTCTTTACCCAACGTGTGGTGGACACCTGGAATGCGCTTCCAGAGGACGTAATAGGGCAGAGTACGGTACTGGGGTTCAAGAAAGGATTGGATAAATTCCTACTGGAAATGGGGATAGAGGGGTATAGATAGAAGATTACTACACAGGTCCAGGACCTGTTGGGCCACCGCGTGAGCGGACTGCTGGGCATGATGGACCTCGGGTCTGACCCAGCAGAGGCATTTCTTATGTTCTTCTGTTCTTAAGCATCTCGAAGATGATAGGGATTGGAGGAAATGCATAAAGAAACTTGCGTGGCCAATCCAAAAGAAATGCATCCGGTTCCAGGCAGGGAGAAAACTGCCTGGAGCAAAATTGAGGCAACTTGTGATTGTGGGGGGGACGCAAACAGATCTATCTTTTCTTCAGGGCTCGACTTAGGAGCGTGAGAGCACCGCTCCGCCCCTCCCCTGAAACCAGCAGGGGAGCCTGCTGCTACAAAAAGCCCAGACCCATCGCCCGAGCCCCGCACCGAAACCTGCGGGCATTTCATTTCTTTTCTTCGGGGCTCAACTTAGGAGCGTGAGAGCACTGCTCCGCCCCTCCCCTGAAACCAGCAGGGAAGCCTGCTGCTACAAAAAGCCAAGACCCAACGGCGCACCAAGACTTCTCCGTACTAGCCCTTGAAAGAACCCACCATAAAGGTCACCAACTTGATCTAGCAACCTTCTCCTCCAAAGACCTACTCTACCCTAAGATTCTTTGGGAACTACCCACTTGGACAGACACCCTATGGTCAGACCACCGACTATGCAACCTTCAACTTAACTGGCAAGCAAGACGCCACACATCTTACTCCAAACTGAAAAAAAGGACCAAGAAAACGATATCCACCAGAGGCTTTATCAACCCAACTGAATTCTGGTCACACTATGACCTCTCCTCCAACCCAGATCCCGACTAATTCACAGCCGATTCTTGGTCCAGCACAAGCACATATATACTAAACACCATGGCCCCCATTAAAAATAAGAAAATGAGAAACAAAACCACTGACGGTTGGTTCGACGCGGAACTAGTTTCAATGAAATGAGAACTTCGGAAACTCGAAAGACTATGGCTGAAATCCGGTGACAGTAAAGACAGAACAAATTGGAGAACAAAATTAAAAGACTATAAAAATCTTATAACATCCAAACGTACCAACTTCTACGCTCTAAAAATCGGCTCCCCTTACCCCAATATCAAAAATCTTTTCAAAATAGTCAACAAGCTCTATGACATTCAGACCCTAACCCGTCCCACCTCTGAATCCCCTCCTCCAGCCAAAGCCCTAGCTGAGTTCTTCAACAGCAAAATCTCCAATTTGCGATCCTCCCTTTCGGGAGCCACTGCCAACCATCTGAACTACCCAGTTGCTCAGCCTTCTGACGAACCTAGAGCGGACCTTCTCTGGAACAACTTCACAATCCTAACCTGGCAATAGTTCTCTACACTCTACTCAAAATACGCCAACTCCCACTGCAAACTAGACGAGTGCCCACCCAACGTAATAAAAGTTGCTCCGGTCACTTTCAAAGCCAAGTTACACACCTGGCTCTCTTCCCTTTTACTATCGGGAACTTTCCCTGAGGATCTAGGACAAATCCTAATTACCCCGATTGTAAAAAACCCCAAGGAACCTATTAACCTGACATCAAATTACAGACCCATAGCGAATATCCCCTTCTTCACAAAACTAATGGAAGGTCTTGTCAATCAAGACCTAGTAAACTATCTAGACAAATTCAACATTCTAAACGACAACCAGTCAGGATTCAGACCCGGTCACAGCACTGAAACCATTATTGCCTCCCTACTAGATTCCCTCCACTCTCTGTTCAGCCAGGGCACAAGTGCATTAGTCCTCCAGTTTGACTTAAGTAGTGCCTTTGACTTAGTTGACCATTCCATCGTCTTAGACTGCTTAGTGTTAATCGGTCTCTCAGGCAATGTTCTAAAATGGTTCAAGGGTTCCTTACAAAAAGGTCATACCAAGTTTACAGCGACAACACACATTCCCTCCAGCTGGGTAAATGCATGTGGGGTCCCGCAGGGCTCTCCCCTCTCCCCCACTCTCTTCAACATCTACCTGGCTGCACTAGGGAACCTTTTGCAAGACCTGAAAATTAAATTTTACATTTACGCCAACGACATTTCCATAATCTTTCCCCTAACCTGCGTAACTCCCGAGACAAAAAGCCATCTGGCATCCATCCTCAAGCAAATCGAATTATGGATGTCTGACTTCAAATTGAAATTCAACTCAGATAAAACCAAATTCTTCCTGGCCAGTCCAAACGACAAAATCAAAGACTCTTCAATCTCTCTAAACGGTCAAATCTTTCCCATCACAGACTCCATAAAAATTCTAGGAGTGACTCTAGACTGCAACCTCACCTTTGAAACTCACACCGACCTACTAGTCAGAAAATGCTTCTCCTCCCTATGGAAATTAAGAACCATCAGAAAATACTTCGATGCTTCCTCATTCCGCTTACTGGTCTAATCCTCCATCCTGAGCTTACTCGACTACTGCAACATTATCTACCTGGGTTCCTTCAAAAAAACTATTCAAAGACTACGTATCATCCAAAATTCAGCAATTCGACTGATCTTTGGGCTGAAAAAGTGGGAACACATTACTCCCTACTACCAAAAACTTCACTGGCTGGAAGCAAGAGTGCTGATCAAGTTTGCCTGCCTCTGCTACAAATCCATCCATGGTTTGGCCCCCCTATACATGGTCCCCCCACTTTACCATGGATTGTCCATCCAGACCCACTCGCAAAGCTCATCTCTTCAGCCATCCAACTCTAAAAGCCTGCCGTTACAAAAGACATCTGAACAGAACTCTAGCCTTCCAAGCAGGTCATCTAAATGACTGGCTGTGCAATATTTTCTCGCACTCATCATCCTACCTAAACTGCAGAAAATTATTAAAAACAAATCTATTTAACCGATTTGTAGCCCAAGACCCCTACCCTACCCTTGCCCCCTAGATCTCCTTTCTCCTCCCTCCCTCCTAACCCCTTATATTGTACCAGCTCCCCTACTTACATCTATTAATTGTATCTATTTTGCGGATTGCTTCCCATTCAACGATTGTATTTGCTGATTGTACCCTTTCTCTGATTGTCCAGCCCTTTATTGTAAACCGCCTCGAACATTTCTAGGCTTTGGCGGTATATAAGAAATAAATTATTATTATTATCTGAGGTCTATCTGAGGAGTGTTCCAAAGAGAGAATATGTGATGCAGAATTGAGCGCCCACTCGTGATTGAAGAAACCTCCTGAATCCATCTGCGAGAGAATATTGCTTTTCTCGAATGCATACTGCTTTCAAAAATATATTACAAGCAATCGCCCCATTCCAAGTCTTCTGGGCATCCTGATAACGAAGGAGAGAACCCGTGCTTCCTTGCTTGTTTATGTAATACATTGCAACTTGAACGTCCATGAGGATTAGGAGGACGTAATTAGTCACAATGTACTGAAAAGCTATGAGAGCATCGTAGATCACTCTGAGTTCCAAAAGATAAAAACAAAAGATCACAGAAAGAGGAAGAGTTAAGAGAGGCTGGTCGTGTAGTCAGGAAAGCAAAGATGCAAATGGGAGAAAAAAATATTTGTAACACACGCACAACTTCTATGCCCATTAAAATTTTTAAAAGGCTGCTGTTTGGGATGCCTTTTCTTTTACACTACTGGCACCTCCAGACCTGTTGGAGATTTCAGAGCGTTAAAAATTGGCACATCATTTTGTGCATCAGCTGGGCATCGATTGAAGTGCTCATTTTAACATTGATGAGCTTGTTGTTTACATATGATTATTGGCGGCTGCTACAAACCACAGAAAAGACTGCGCTTAGCCATTTTGGGCATCGATAGCTGAAATACTTAAGGCATTAAACAGGTTAAAAATGGTTTAGTGTCTATCGTTAAAGGCACAGCGAGTTTTGAGCATAGTGGCCTCAGTTTCCAGAACCCATGGCATTTCCTCCAGAAGCTGATTATTCTCCTGACATAGACATGAATTCTTTTCTTGGAATATGCTGTAAAGTTTAAGGTTTAGTTATGTTTGATTGATCACCTTTGATCTCCCTATGACACACCTTGCTTTTCATTTATAAAGACCATTTCACTTCTCCCTGTGGCATGGAAAGCTTTTCTCTACCCTTTTCCCAGGGCACACTGTTTTGCATTAGAACAAGAGCATCCACTCTCCCAAGATCATGGTGGTATCAGTCAACACAGCAGCACGTCACAGAGCTTGTTGTGCACCCTCCTCATGGAAAGTCACCCTCAAAGATAGTCAATACACCTCCCAAGGATGAAAATCTTCCCTCCTCCAAGGCCTGTTGTATTACTAGAGAGATAGAGAGAGAGATAGAGATAGACCTTGCTTCAATTTGGATTTCTGCCAGGTACTTGTGACCTGGATTGGCCACTGTTGGGAAACAGGATACTGGACTAGATGGACCATTGGTCTGACCCAGTATGGCTATTTTTACATGTTCTTTCTCCCTAGGCAAGATCTATACACCTACATGAAGACTACCTCCCTCCCCCTTCCAAAAGGCATGCTGTACCTTCTGCACAGAAAGCTCCTAATCCCCTAATATGACCGCCATTTCCTCCCTAGGCCATGATAGCAATCATCCTGCCAAAGACTGGTAGAACTCCTGCTGATTTCATTTTTATGACTATCCCTGTGATTCTCCATGCTCTGCCCTGAAACAGCACTTCTGCTCTCACCTTCTCTGAAGAATCCTGTTTGCGAGTAGAATCTCTCCCACGCAGGCTCTTGGCACTGATACCAGACTCGGATGTTTGCATGATCAGTTGTGTAGCCAGAAATTGCTGAGAGCCAAAGATATGATTAAGCTCTGTAAATGCTGTCCAATTTTACAATGACATTCAAAAAAGAACTTCTATAGTTCTGAAAGCTAATTTACAACATCTTTCTTAGATAACATTTATATAAGACCTAGAAAACAGAGCTTAGTTTGCAAGGAATACAGCTTCCTCTAGGGCCTATAAATATGAGATCTTACGTAGGGCCTCTTCTTTCCCCTATTATTAGGGTCTTTCTTTCTCACCATCCTCCAAATGTGTTTTGGAAACTGCCCCACCTTCCCTCCACGTGGCATGCATGACACTCTCTCTCATTGTTCTTCGAGAATCATCTATCACCCCACCTCCACACACAAAACCGCATTGATGCAGCTGTCTTTCTTTATAAGATTACCTGGATCTGTTCCAGGACGTCCCTCTGCATCTCTACTGCCATGTGATAGACATCATGGTCCGAGCTGTTATACATCACAGCATTCTGGAACATGAGCATGATGTCACGTTGGAACTCAGCTGTGCTGCGGATCTGGCCTGTTTCAATGTTCTTCTTGATAGTAGAGAGATCCATGGGCCTAAGTTAAAAGGGCAGGATGAGAATCTGGCAGGATGAATGTCTCTTCCTCCTTTTTAGTTTTAAGATTTAACAGAAATGCCCTTACCTCTGCACAATACTATGATAACCAGGAGCAATATCATCTGTTACAGGCTGCAGAAAGACATTGGCATACCTGAAATAAAGAGAGAATACAAGTAGGCATTTATTCATTTCACAAATCGCACCCTGTAATCCCTCACCTATCACTGCAACCCACTGTACCCTTGTATCATAGCGAATCCATGCTAATGCCATCAGCAAAGACCCAGGGTCGTGTATATCTTTAGTTGATCAAGAGGGTAAGTATAGCCTCATGCAATCTTGCCACTTTCTGCAGGTACTTGGAAACAGGATATTGGGCTAGATGGACCCTTGGTCTGACTCTGTAGAGCAACTCATGTTTGAATTACCTCTGCAATATCCACAGCCTGTTTTAGATAAAGGAACTAAACAAAAGCTGACCGCTAGGCTGAAGCGTTCTTCCCAAAGATCACACTGATGTAGCACACAACAAATTACATGACCCCTTTATGAATACAGGATTTAAAGAGACATTTTTCAAACAGCCTGCTTAGTTTCAATCTATGTGGGTGATCCACACATAGATTTTCAAAAGGATTCCACAAGTATACTGTTCCTTTGAAAACTCACATAAAATACCTAAGAACATAAGAGTTGCTATACTGGGACAGATCGAAGGTCCATCAAGCCCAGTGTCCTGTTTCCAACATTGGCTAATCCAGGTCAGAAATGCCTGGAAAAATCCAAAAAAGAGTAAAACAGATATTACTACTACAATTAATTATTTCTATAGCGCTACCAGACGCACGTAGTGCTGTACAGAGTCACAAAGAAGAAGAAAATAGTCCCTGCTGCTTATCCTCAAAATAAGCAGTGGATTTCCCCAAGTCCAATTTATTAATGGCTTATGAACTTTTCTTTTAGGAAATTATTCAAACCTTTTTTTTTTTTTTTTTTTCCATTATATTTTTATTTTCAAATTTTACAAAAAGTGTACATAATAATAAAATACATTTGATAAATGCATGGTATCACTTTTATATCTAACACAATGTATGTCTGAATTTGATTTTCCCCTTCACCCTCCCCCCACCCTTTTATTGCTTTAATATAATATTTTCAAATTTTATAAAAGTATACAACATATTAGAATACAATTGATAATTATTCAATAACATATTTATATCTAATACAATATATTCTGGATAAATTTTATTCATTTTCCCTCCCCCCACCCTTCTATTATTTTTTAATCATTTGTTACATTTTGTATCATATATTATAATATATTATATATAAATTGTTTTCCTTACCCCCCCTATATGTGTGTCATAAAAAAAAATCTCTAAAAGAAGAAAAGAAGAAAAAGTATTCTATTATTTAATCATTACAGTATTTTGTCAATGGCCCCCATATTTTTATAAATTTATTATATGTCCCCTTTTGTATTGCTATTGTTCTTTCCATTTTAAAAACATGGCATATTGTATTCCACCAAAATGTGTAGTTTAGGTTGTTGTAATTTTTCCAATTGTTAGTTATATGTTGAATGGCAACCCCTGTCATAATTAATAAAAGTTTATTATTTTCTGGTGAAATTTGACTTTTTTTTCTCATCATTGTTCCAAATAAAATTGTATCATATGATATTACAATATGATTTTCCATTAATTTATTAATTTGTGGCCAAATTGAATTCCAAAATATTTTAATATAAGGACAATGATATAATAAATGATCTAATGTCCCTGGTTCTAGATTACAGTGCCAGCATCTATTAGACTTAGAACTGTCTAGTTTTTGTAAACGAGTAGGGGTCCAAAAAGCTCTATGTAATAAAAAGAACCATGTTTGTCTCATAGACGCTGACACTGTACATCCCATTCTCCAAGACCAAATTAGTGGCCATTGAGATGCATTAATTTGATGTCCAATCTCAATGCTCCAAATGTCTCTTAGACCATTTTTTGGTTTTTTATTCAAATATCCAGATATTAATTTATACCACAATGCGGCTTGATGTCCTAGGAAGTCTGCTTTAAAGCATAAGAACTTTAAACTATATTGATTGTTTAATGATTTCCATTCAGGGAACCCAACCTGAATGGCCTGCTTCAATTGCAACCATTTAAAACTTTGTGTTTTATTAAGACCAAATCTATGTTGCAATTGTGAAAAATCCAGCAGTTTACCTTCTGAAATAATATCATCTAGAGATCTAATTCCTGCAATAATCCAGTTCTTCCAAAGGATTTGAGCTCCGCCTACTTTGATCTTGGAGTTTATCCATATGGATTGATTAGTTGATTTATATATTGGGATGGTTGTTAATTTATCAATAAATCTCAATGTTTTCCAAGTATCCATTATTATTTTATTTTCTCTGTATCTTTTAGGTATATTAATACTTGGTAAATGAACTAAATTTAGGGGAAACATAAGGCGCCATTCCAAATATAACCAATCTGGTGCATTATCTATAAGTTCTGGGAGGATCCAATACATACCCTGACGTAGAATATAGGCTTGATGGTACCTATAGAAATTTGGAAAATTTACCCCTCCCTCCTTAATTGATTTTTGTAAGGTTACTAAAGCTATTCTAGGTGTTTTACCAAGCCAAAGAAATTTTGTTAAAATTCTATTAAGCTTCTTATAAAAGGACCCCTGAAAATAAATAGGTATCATACTCATTTGGTAGCAAACCACAGGCAACATCATCATTTTAATAGTTTGAACTCTGCCCCACCAAGATATATGTAATGGGTTCCATTGTTCACATAACTCCGTTACTTTTTTTAATACATATTTTTCATTTTCTTTTACAGTATCTTCAATTGTTTTTTTAACTTGAATGCCTAGATATTTAAATCCTTCTTCTTTCCATATGAATGGAAAAATATCAAATAATCCTTTTACACAGTAAACATTCAAGGGTATAATTTCAGATTTATTCCAATTAATTTTATAACCTGAAAATTTGCCAAACTTATCAATTAATTCCAATAAAGAAGATAAGGTAGACTCTGGATTTCTCAAATAAAGCAAAATATCATCAGCATAAGCCGAAATTTTATATTCCATATCTGAATATGGAATTCCTTGTATCTCCCTCGTTTGCTGTATTGCTAACAATAAGGGTTCTAATACAACATCAAATAACAAAGGAGATAAAGGACAACCTTGTCTAACTCCCCTCTGCAATTGAAAACCATCAGATATCTTATTATTAATATTTAATCTTGCAATCGGGAAGCTATACAATGTTTTTACCATTTGTATAAATCCAGAACCTATACCAAACCATTCTAAAGCCTGATACATAAAATTCCATTCTACCCTATCAAATGCTTTCTCGGCATCTAATGAAACTGTAAATGCCGGTTCATCCATTTTTTTTGATAAGTTTAGCATGTGAAATAATAGTCTAGAGTTATTGGAGGAATGTCTTTTAGCAACGAAACCCGTTTGATGCATATCTATAATATGTGGGAGAGCTTTGGCTAATCTCAAAGCCAAAATTTTCGCCAAAAGTTTATTATCAACGTTTATCAAAGATATAGGCCTGTAGTTTGAAACCAAAGTAGGATCTTTATTTGGCTTAGGCAAAACAATTATTATTGATTCAGCCATAGTACCTTTTATATTACCTTTTATAAGTTGTGTCTGATATAATTTTAATAAATGTGGGGAGAGGATATTTTGAAATGTTTTATAAAATTCTACTGTGTAACCATCACCACCTGGAGCGGATCCAACTCTAAGAGATCTCAATGCTGTTTCTAATTCTTTTAATGATATAGGTTCTTCTAAACTTCGTTTTATATGATCAGGAATCTTAGGTCCATTTATTAAATCTAAAAATTTTTTTCCATCTTTTTGTTTCTCCAAATAAGGTTCGGAAGAATATAGATCCTTATAAAAATTTAAAAATTGTTTTAATATTATATTTGTTTGATTTGTTATTATACCATTATCATCTTTATTCCATTAATATTAGTTCTCCTTTTTTTTGCCTTAAGATAATTTGCTAATAATTTTCCCGCCTTATTAGAATTTCCATAATACACCGTTTGTTTGGAAAACAAATCTTTTCTTATCATTTTTGAAGTTAATTCATTATATTTACCTTTTACTTTCAAAAGAGCTTGCAAAACTTCATATTCCCATTTACTTATCAATTTAGCTTCTAATATTTTTATTTCTTTTTCTAATTCTATATATTGTTTTTTAATTTGTTTCCTAATAAAAGCTGAATATGATATGATATTACCCCTCATAGTTGCTTTAAATGCATCCCATACATTCTCTATAGATGTATCTTCCACTAAATTTATTTGAAAAAATTCATTAATTTGTGTTTTAAAATTTTCCAAAAATTTGTCTTCCACAAGCAATGCATTATCAAATCTCCAAAGAGGTCTATTATTTTCTAATTGATCTATTTGTAATTCTATCCATATTCCCGCATGATCCGAAATGATAATAGGATCAATGGAGGCTTTAATCACTTGTTGTACATTATTTGTTGAAACAAAAATATAATCTATTCTTGAAAATGATTTATGAACCTGTGAACAAAATGAATACTCCTGATCATTAAAATGAAGAATACGCCATATATCTTTCAAATCACATGATCGAACTAAATTATCTAGACCTAAAGATTTAATATTTTTACCTGGTTTTTTATCCAATAATGGATCCATTACAGCATTAAAATCTCCAGCCACCACTAAATTAGAGGCAGCCAGTGGTAATAACATATTTTGTAGCTTTTTGAAAAATTCTGATTGATTCGAATTAGGGGCATATATATTAAATAACGTCAGGGTATCATTTCCCATACCTATATCGATATGTATCCATCTTCCATGTGGATCTGAATTTTTTACCTTTATATTGGCCATACATTTTTTATTTATAAGGATTGCAACCCCTGCTTTTTTACCCACTGCTGGAGCAAAAAAACATTCTTTTATCCATCCACCTGATAATTTCTGTGATTCCTTCATATTAAGATGGGTCTCTTGCAGACAGTAAATATCTGCATTTTGTTTTTTTAAAAATGTTAATATTTTTTTCCTTTTAATTACGTGATTCAGGCCATTGACATTAATAGAATATATTTTAAAAGACATTATATATTTTAATACTTTTCATTATCTTATTCTTCCTCTCCTCTTTCATATTTAATATCCAAAAAATTTTCTTCATGACACACATATTTAACCCTAATGTATCTCCCTTAATTATTCTAATAAATATTCTCCTTATCCCTCCCTTTCCCACCCAATACATTGGCTGCTTAAGGATACACATTTGAACTGTAATCCTAACATTCTCCCCATTCCAGGCAATCAATATTCAATTGTTTAAACAAATTTCCCTTCTATCTATCTATATTGATCTTTTATATTTATTTAATCATTTTCCATAACATTTTATTAATGTATCATTTTCCATTTAACAATATGTTAATTTGTATTTCCTTAGTATTATGATTTCAACATATAATTATTTTAAACATATATGCAGTGTATTATTTAATAATTTTCTTATATTCTGTTCTTTCTTTCATATAATTATTATTGTCTTTTCTTTGTATTGTTTTCCTCCATTTCTTCAAATATTTCGATATGTTATATTTTCTAATTTTTCATAGAGTCTTCAAAACCATCTTAATATATTATGTTAATATATCATAGGTTCTGGTTTAGAGAGAAACTCTTTTAGTTTTTCGGGATCCTCAAAATATAAGGACTTGTCTCCAGATGACACTCTCATTTTCGCCGGGTAGTATAGACCATATTTAAATCCTTTTTCTTTGAGTAGAGGTCTCATGTCTAGTAGTTTTTTCCTTTTAGTTGCTGTGTTTTTGGCGAAGTCTGGTAAAAACCATAATCTTGATCCTTTATAATTCAAGTTTTTATCTTTTTTTGCAGCATTTAGTATCTCTAGTGCTTGTTGGTATCTCAACATTTTGAAAATGATTGGTCTTGGTCTGTTTTTATTTTCTAAATTTTTAATTGGGATTCTATGCGCCCTTTCAATTTCAATTGGTTGTTTCAAGTCTAATTGTAGAATTTTTGGAATTAAATTTTCAAGGAAAAGGATAGTATTTTTTCCCTCTAAATTTTCTTGTATTCCAAAGAGTTTGATGTTCTTTCTTCTTCCTCTATTCTCGTAATCCTCCAGTTGATCTTTTAATTTATTTAATTCCAGGCTGTCGTTTTTACATCTTTTTGATTCACATTCTATAGTTTCCATTTTTGATTCTAGTTCAGTTGTTCTTTTGTTGTTAACTTCCATTTGTCTATGTATATTTAAAATTTCTTCTTTCATTTCAGACATATTAGTTATAGTTTCTTTAAGCATTTGTTTGATTTGTTTTAATTCTTCCATGACTTCAGCTTTGCTTAATGTGTCTGATTCTTCGATAGGAAGTGGTATTTTGCTTGGTGTTATTTGGTCTTGTTTCTGTCTTTTTGCAGATGTACCAGCCTCATTTTTGTTTTGTCTGGTGCTTGCCATACTATTGTTTCTTTTTTTCGTGGATTTTATTTATTCAGTTTTGTTAGGAATCTTAAGATATATTTTAGTCACAATTTTTTTGTAATCTGTCTTTGAAATCTTTTCTTTTTTTACACCAGTGTTGCGTTGTTCTAGTACTGAGCAGATTACAAATCAGTATCTCTGTCCAAATATTATAGTCAATAAAAGAAAAATCCTTTTCCTCTTGTTCTCAAGACTCTCTCTCTCAGAGTTTCAAGCAGCAGAAATTAACTCCACAGTAATTTCTTGTTAGTTATCTATTTTATTGTCTTTTTAAAAGTATTTCAAGAAATTGCTTCAAGCAGAGGATAATTTGATCTTTCTCAGGATTCCAACTCAATACTGGCTGAAAGAGAGCTGCTTCAAACTGTCTCAGCTTTAGATTGTTAAACTGACAACTGCCATATAATGAGATCTATTTTTTTTTAATACTTCAAGTAATTAGTTGATCTCTCAGGGCTCCGACTGTCTGTGAAGGGTAATTTCAAACCGCCATAGTTCAGGAATTCAACCGACAACAGGCTTCACACTAGAATCAGTCTTTCTCTTACTTCCCTGCCCTTTTTGGTCAGTTTAAGTTTAAGTTTTTAATATTTCTTCTCTAAACCGTACCGATCCAACTTTCTCTATTTAAAATAGTCTGTTCTCACAAAAAAGAAACCGGCAAAAGGACAATATTGATCTCTCTCTTCACCACCCGTAGGGCTCTGAGTCAGCGCCGGCAGGAGAAATCAAACCGCCACACAGATCAACTGACAGCAGCCTCACAACCAGATCAGTTCTCTTCTTTTTAACTTTTAATCAGCTTTCATCGCCTCAACGGACCCTCTCCCCAATCTTCCACTGTCTTAGCAAAGAGAAAATCTTCCGATTCTTTGCCCCCAGAGTCTCTGTTCAGCGCGGGCGGGAGAGGTCTGTTTCAAACCGCCACATCTCATTCCCTTTTCAGCTTTTCTCTTTGTAATTCTCTCCTTCCCAACACCAACAAATTTTACATTCGTTGGTCAGTTCAAGTTTCTATCACTTTCACTCTCTGCTTGCCGTCTCAGCACAGACAAAAGCCGGCGAAATTACCTTCTCTCAGCTTTTCTTCGATGTCAGCGTCTTGATGTCGGCACTCTGATTATTTAGCTGTTATTCACTCAATCTTCAACTTTAATCTTAAGAGGTAGTATCATCATCAATAATAATTATTTTTTGATGTAATCTTCAAGAAGGGAATATTATTTTTTATCTTCAGTTGCCTAAATGAAGAGGAGCTCAGCGATTACACGTCCATTCGTGTTCGCGTTAAGCCACGCCCCCCCTATTCAAACCTTTTTAAAATTCTGCTAGGCTAACTGCTTTCACCACATTCTCTGACAACAAATTCTAGTGTTTAAATATACATTGAATGAAGAAATGGTTTGCTCCAAATTGATTTAAATTTACTACTTAGTAGCTTCATTGCATGCCCCTAGCCCTGGTATTTTTTTGAAAGAGTAAACAAGTGATTGAGTCTATCCTTTCCACTCCACTCCACTCCACCATATCACCCCTGAGCCGTCTCTTCTCTTAGCTGAAGAGCCCTAGCCGCTTTAGCCTTTCCTTATAGGAAAGTTGTCCCATCCCCCTTATCACTTTTGTCACCCTTCTCTGCATCTTTTCTAATTCCACTATATCTTTTTGGAGATGCAGTGACCAGAACTGCATAATAACATTCTCAGTTTTGTTTTCCATTCCTTTTCTAATGATTTCTAGCATTCTATTTGCTTTCTTAGCGGCCACCACCACACACTGAGCTGACAGTGTCAACGTATCCTCAACAATGACACTTAGATCCTTTCCCTAGGCAGTGACTCCTAACACAGAACCCAGTATCCCATAGCAATAGTTTGGGTTCCTCTTTCCAACATGCATCACTTTGCACTTGTTCACATTAAACATCATCTGCCATTTTGACACCCAGTCTTCCAATCTCACAAGGTCCTCTTGCAATTTTTCACAATCCTCTTGTGTTTTAGCCACTTTGAACAACTTTGTGTCCTCAGCAAATGTAATTACCTCACTAATTATTCCCATATGTTAAAAAGCAGCAGCCTCATCACAGACCTCTAGGGAATTCCACTATCTACCCTTCTCCATTGAGAATACTGACCATTTAACCCCACTCTCTTTATCAGTTCTCAATCCACAAGGGTAAATTAGATCTTACCTGCTAATTTGCTTTCCTTTAGTACCTCCAGACCAGCAGAGATGGGTATGTGCACCCTGACCAGAAGATGGAGTCCGAGAAAAAACTAGACTGTGAATCCTGGTTATAAATCTGCTCTGCATTGTGCAGTCCCTCAGCCAGCCAGTAAACAAATAGCAAAGCAGGTTAAAACAATAGCCCAAGTGCTGACTAAGCCTGATAGGGCTGTAATGGCAGGTTGAATACCTACTCACTTCCATGCATTTCTGCTCTGCAAGAGCCACAGAGGTACAAAAGGGAACATAAGAATTGCCACTGCTGGGTCAGACCAGTGGTCCATCGCACCCAGCAGTCCGCTTCCGCGGCGGCCCCTAGATCAAAGACCAGAGCCCTAACTGAGATCAATCCTACCTGCGTACGTTCCGGTTCAGCAGGAACTTGTCCAACCTTGTCTTGAATCCCTGGAGGGTGTTTTCCCCTATAACAACCTCCGGAAGAGCATTCCAGTTTTCCACCACTCTCTGGGTGAAGAAGAACTTCCTTACATTTGTACGGAATCTATCCCCTTTTAACTTTAGAGAGTGCCCTCTCATTCTTCCTACCTTGGAAGGGTGAACAACCTGTCTTTATCTACTAAGTCTATTCCCTTCAGTATCTTGAATGTTTCTGTCATGTCCCCTCTCAGTCTCCTCTTTTCGAGGGAGGCCCAGTTTCTCTAATCTTTCGCTGAACGGCAACTCTTCCAGCCCCTTAACCATTTTAGTTGCTCTTCTCTGGACCCTTTCAAGTAGTACTGTGTCCTTCTTCATGTATGGCAACCAGTGCTGGACACTGTATTCCAGGTGAGAACATACTATGGCCCAGTACAGAGGCTTGATAACCTTCTTTGATCTGTTCGTGATCCCCTTCTTATTCCTAGCATTCTGTTTTCCCTCTTCGCCGCCGCGCATTGCACAGATGGCTTCATAGACTTGTCAACCAATACTCCCAAGTCTCTTTCCTGGAGGGTCTCTCCAAGTGCCGCCCCGGACATCTTGTATTCATGTATAAGATTTTTGTTACCAACATGCATCACCTTACAGTTATCCACATTAAACCTCATTTGCATGTCGTGGCCCATTTCTCGATCGTGTTTATGTCCTGTTGCAGGTCTTCACAATCCTTCTGCCTTTGTCCTGTGACTGCTTATCCTCTCTGGAGGATTGCTCTGAGTGGAACTGCTGCTGCTTTGCTTTTTTTTTTTTTCTTAAATCATTCAGACTTCCATGTCTTGCTTCTGTTGAATAGCCTTAGTGGAGCATATCACCCCATGCAGCACTAAACACCCAGACTAGGGCAGGTCCTGTGCTGGTCTGCAGAGAGTAAAGGAAAGCAAATTAGCAGTAAGATCTAATTTACTCTTCCACAGTGTCCCTCCAGATAGAAAGTATCAAAGCAGGGAGGAAGGAGGTGGCGGTACGTGGACATCTGGAACTGGGTTGGAAGCAAGTACACTCCCACGGGGGAGGGGAGGGGGCATGCAGCATGACACAGAATGGGAAGAATGAAAGAAAAAGGAGTGTGAAATTGGACACAGGATGGAAGGAGGGATAAAGATGCTGCAGGTGGGAGAGGGAATATTTCTATTTAGAAAGAGAGAATTGTTGGGCATGGATATGTGGAGTGGGAGGGAAAGATATAGTGCACATGGGGAAAGGAAGAAAGAGAACTGTTAGACTTAGGGAGGGAGAGAGAATTATTGGTCATGGTGGTGGAGAGGAGTGAGGTAGAGATGCATGTGGAAGAGAGATATGTGAAGGAGAAAATGTTGGATGTGATGGCGGAGAAGGAACAGTGGGACAGATCCTGCATAGGGAGGTACAATACATCATTTGAATAGACTTGAAAAACTTCAGGAAGAAAAAAGTCTTAAGTTGTTTTCTATAATAAAGATAGGAATTTGGGGATGGAAAGAGATGAGAAAGGGAGAAATGTTAGACATGGTGGTGGAGGGAAGGGAGGGAGAGATGTGGCACGGGGCTGTAGAGGGGTGATAGAAGGAGAAACGTTGGGCATGGGGCTAGTATGGAGGGGCAAAAGATACTGAATGGAGATAAGCAGTATAAAATCTGTTTTACTACTTGGGATTTTGCCAGGTACTTGTGATCTGGGTTGGCCACTGTTAGAAAAAGGCTTGATGGACCTTCGGTCTGTTTCAGTATGGCAAATCTTATGTTCTTATGTGGGATGAGAGAGGGAGAAATGTTGGATGTGGCAATAGAGAGGGTTGGAGAGATGTGCCCTGGATTCAATATCTCTTTCTTTCTCTTTTCCCTCTGCAGCAAGGGAGGGAGTAAGAGATGGTGGACTATGAGAGAGAAGGAGACATGCTGGACATTGGGGTGGAGGTGAGAGTGGAAGAAATGCTTTACAGGAGGGCAAAGGGAGAAAGGGGAAAATGTTGGATCCAGGGGCAGAAAGAAGTGAGGATGCTGTGCAATGGGAGGGAGAGATGGAAGAGACATGCTGGACCATGGTAGGAGGGACAGTAAAAAAGAAAGATGAGACAGGAGGGTGCTGGTGGTGGGGGGGGGGGGGAGGTGGAGAGGGAGATTTCAGGCTTCAGGGGTGGAGAGGGAAGAAACAGGGAGCAATACTGGGCAGGAAAGGTGAAGGGAGGGAGAAGCTGGGAATAGGGATTTTGTCCAATGACCTTAAAGTGGCAAAACAGGTAGAAAAGTCAATGATCAAAGCCAGAAGGACGCTTGGGAGCATAAGGAATGAGCAGTAGGAAAAAGGAGGTGATACTGCTGTTGTATAGGTCTCTATTTGGAATACTGTGTACAATTCTGGAGACTGCAAAAGGTATATATAGGATGAGGATGGTGATGGTCCAGGGAACCACTATAAAACTGATCAGTGGTCTTTGTCATAAAGCATATGGGGACAGACTTCAAGATCTTAATATTTATACTCTGGAAGAAAGACAGGAGAAAGGGGATATAATAGAAATGTTTAAATATCTCTGTGGCATTAATGTACAGGAGGTGAGTCTTTGTCAAATAAAGGAAAACTCTGAAATAAGAGGACATAGGATGAAGTTAATAGGTGATAAGCTCAGGAGTAATCTAAAGAAATTCTGCTCTTTTTTACAGAAAGGATGGTAGATACATGGAATAGTCTCCCAGTGGAGGTGGTCGAGACAAAGACCGTCCAAATTCAATAAAGCATGGGATCTCTTAGGGAGAGAAGGAGATAGTGGATGCTGCGGATGGGCAGACTGTATGGGCCATTTGGCCTTTATCTACCATCATGTTTCTATATGGGAGAGGTGAGGTGTGGTGGGGCACGGGAGTTGACAGAGAAATGAATGAGCAGAGGATAGTGATTAAAGTGGGTAAAAATATGGTAATAGACTAAAGATGGAAGGCAATGGAAGAGGATGAAAATAATATGGAAATTTGTTAGAAAGCTGAAAGTAAGGATTTGAAGTGAGAAAGTGATATTTTAGTGGACTGAGGTAGAAAGAGTTCAGAGACAGTTGTAGTGAAGGAATGGAATAAGAGAGGAGAAAAGACATGGACAGCAGCTGCTTGAAGGAGAATCTGCAGAAGACAGGAAAGCAAAAATAGAGAAACTACAGCATTGGTCTCCATACCTAAAGAAGGATATAAAACTGCTAGAGAGGGTGCAGAGACGAGCAACGAAGCTAGTGAAAGGTATGGAGAACCTGGACTATGAGGAACGACTTAGGAGACTGAAGTTATTCTCCCTTGAGAAGAGGAGACTGCGAGGGGATCTGATCGAGACTTTCAAAATACTGAAAGGATTCGACAAAATAGAGCAGGGAAAGCAGTTATTTACAATGTCCAATGTGACACGGACAAGAGGACATAGACTGAAGCTGAGGGGGGACAGGTCCAGGACGAATATCAGGAAGTTTTGTTTCACGCAGCGAGTGGTGGACACCTGGAATGTTCTCCCAGAGGAAGTAATTGCAGAATCCACCGTTCTAGGATTTAAGGGTAAACTAGATGCACATCTCCTTAAGAGTGGCATAGAGTGATACGGGTAAGGGTATATTAGATGCACATCTCCCTTTAGAAGCATACAGTGATATGGGGACTAAAACCATGCTAGGGTACACCTGGCGGGGCTCCGCGTGTGCGGATCACCGGACTTGATGGCAATTCTTATGTTCTAACTGGAACCAACTTGAAGGAAAAATAAATCTCCTGACAGCAAAGGTGAAAAAAGCATTTTATTTTGAATGTATTTATTGCAATATGTTAGCTTCGGGAAATGTGTATAGCAGATGTCTTTGTATTGTGTTCAATAGAAAACAAAATGCATTTCTGTTTTTATTTCTCCAGTATTGAAATAATTGTTAAGTTTAATTTTTTTTGGAGCTCCCAGTTCTATTTCTGTCTACTTATTTTTGTTTCTAATTTGTGACCTTGTTCTGTATTTGGTGAGGGTCTGGCTGCATGACAGTAATAGCAGGTGGGGAGCTTGGAGGAAAGGGGTTCAGGGAGGCACCTCCTTTAATTTTTGCCCTGAGCACCAGCATGTCCAACAGTGGCCCTGATCCTTCCTGTAACTTGTTGGGATCCCTAAGCACTGCTAGCTGAGGACATCCTCCAAAAAGGTAGCCAGAACTCCCTTCTATCAAGCATGGCAGTTGCTGGCAGCAACCTTCAGCCACTGAGATGCCAGCATCTATGGCTTAAGGATATTGCTGTTGCCTACCAAGCTTGGTAAAAGGGAGTTTGGGCCAATTTTGGAGGAGGTCTAAAGCTGACAGAGTTGCGAATCCTCATCTACAGTATTTAACATAGATGCATGATGGAAGATAAAGGCCAAATGGTCCATCCAGTCGGCCCATCTGAAGCATCCACTATTTCTTCCTCTCCCTAAGAGATCCCACGAACATGTCCAATGCTTTATTGAACGCAGAGTCTTTGTCTACCACCCTTTCTGTGTAAAAAAAAAAAAGTATTTCCTTAGATTACTCCTGAGCCTATCACCTCTTAACTTCATCCTAAGCCTTCTCATTCTAGAGCTTCCTTTCAAATGAAAGACTCTCCTCATGCTTATTTATGCATATGATGGAGGTATCTAACTATCTCCATCATATGTTCTCTCTCCTGCATTTCCTCCAAAGTATAAATATTGAGATCTTTAAGCCTGTCCCCATATGCCTTATGATGAAGACCACCAACCATTTTCGTAGCCTTCCTCTGACCAACTCCATCCTATTTAAATCTCTTTAAAGGTGCGGTCTCCAGAATTGTGTTCAATATTCTAAATGAGGTCTCCACTAGTCTTATACAGGGGCATCAATACCTTCTTTTTCTTACTGGCCATACCTCTCCCTATGCACCGTAGTTTTCACCGTAACCTTTTCAACCTATTTGGCCATCTTAAGATCATCACTATTACACTTCACTCAAAATGGGTTAAACACTATACACTATTTTTTAATTCCATTGAGAAAACAATATCATAGGACCCTTAGAAATACTAACTTAACTATACTACCTTCTGCAAAGGGGCAAATCTCACTAGTCAGCCCTTCAGCAATATCGCTTACAAAAATTTTTTTTAAAAAAGGCCCAAGAATCGAACCTTGAGGCACTCCACTGGTAACATCCCTTTCCTCAGAGCGATTTCCATTGACCACTATTCTCTGTTGCCTTCCACTCAATCAGTTCCTGACTCAGTCCATCACTTTGGAGCCCATACTCAGAGCACTGAGTTTATTTATTAGATGCCAAGTAGAACACTGTCAAAGGCTTTGCTAAAATCTAAGTACACCACATCTAGCGCTCTCCCTCTATCCAATTAATATTTTCAAATGAGTCTCTATCAGAGCCTCTAATGTACTTCAGTAGCATAATTTAATAAAATAACTACTTCTGAAGTTTATGGGGATAGGTGGAGACAAGTTTGATTTCTGTTCCTGTGTAATTCTCTACAAAGGATGGGACCATATGCAACAACACATTCTTTTGAGAAAACAACAAAAAAGGCTGAAATCTGGTGTGCTGACACCATCATAACAAAAAAGACTTATCTTCAAAGTGAGATCCTTCGGGAAGCAGTCAGAGGTTCAAAGTGTGCAGACACCAAGGCCCTAAACACAAGAATCAGGTCCCAAGAATGGCATGAAGCCTGGATGGGAGGCCATAGGAAACGTATGCTCCTGAGAAAACAGACCATATCAGAATGCGAAGCTAAGGACTTACCCTTCTCCAGCCCACAGAAACATAACAAAACTGCAACCTGAACTTTAATTGAAGAAAAAGTAAGCCCCTAATCTATGCCGTCCAGTAGAAACTCCAACAACTCAGGCAGCGACGCCTTCAGGAGAGAAATGGTCTGGTTTGAACATCAAGCCTCAAAGATCCACCGGACTTGAATGTTAAGCGAGAGAAGTGGACTGGGACTCTGCATTTGAGAAAAAAATCATCCTGCCAGAATAGCTCCACCTCATCAAACCTCTCAAGAGCCATGACATAAGACAAAATGGAGCTTGATCCAGCATAGCAATCAAAACTATACCAGGAGCTACTCCAACACTGGAAGGAGGAAAGTGACATTTATTGTGAGATGCACTAGACCCCTGTACCAACGCCTCAGAGGCCAATCAGGAGCCACCAGCACTACCCAACCGCCATAACGCTCAATCTTCTGAATCACTTTACCTACCAAAGGCCACTGTGGAAACACACAGAATAGGCCGGATGATGGCCAGGTCTGAGTGAAGGCATCTGCCCTGCTGTCCTTTCTATGACTGAAGAAATGAGAGACCCGGACATTGCGAGATAACACCCTCAAATCCATCACCAGATGACCCAATTTGTTGATGATGAGGGGAAAAACACTTGGAGCTAGACTCTCCTGGATCCAGAACAGTTCTGCTGAGAAAGTCTGCTTGCACATTCTCGACTCTCACTACGTGAGATATGGATAGATCGACAAGATGAACTTTGGTCCACATTAGAAGCAACGTGGTCTCCTCCACAATCGAGAAACTTTTGGTGCCTCCCTGACAGCTGACATATGACATATGCTACCGCTGTGGTGTTGTCCAACATGATGCACACTGCTTCTCTGAAAAGTAGATCCTGAAACACAAGCAATGCCAAGTGAATGGCTCTAATCTCCAGGTGACTGATCAACCACAGATGCTCTTCCAGAGACCCAAGCCCCTGCACCATACGTCCCAAGCAATGGGCCCCCCATCCCCTAAAGCTGGCTTCTGTAGAGATCACTGTCCATAAGAACATAAGAAGTTGCCTCCACTGGGTCAGACCAGAGGTCCATCGCGCCCAGCGGTCCGCTCCCGCGGCGGTCCATCAGGTCTATGACCTGTGAAGTGGTTCCTGACCATTTATATAACCTACCTCTGCTTCTATCTGTACCCCCCAATCCCCTTATCCTTCAGGAACCTATCCAAACCTTCCTTGAACCCCCGTACTGTGCTCTGGCCTATCACAACCTCCGGAAGCGCGTTCCATGTGTCCACCACTCTCTGGGTAAAAAAGAACTTCCTAGCATTTGTCCTAAACCTGTCCCCTTTCAATTTCTCCGAGTGACCCCTAGTACTTGTGGTTCCCCACAGTCTGAAGAATCTGTCCCTGTCTACCTTCTCTATGCCCTTCAGGATTTTGAAGGTTTCTATCATGTCTCCTCTAAGTCTCCTCTTCTCTAGGGAGAACAGCCCCAGCATTTTCAACCTGTCAGTGTATGAAAAGTTTTCCATACCTTTTATCAATTTAGTCGCTCTTCTCTGGACCCCCTCAAGTACTGCCATGTCCTTCTTGAGGTACGGCGACCAGTGCTGGACACAGTACTCCAGGTGCGGGCGCACCATTGCACGATACAGCGGCATGATGACTTCCTTCGTCCTGGTTGTGATACCCTTTTTAATGATACCCAACATTCTGTTCGCTTTCTTTGCGGCTATCGCACACTGTGACAATGCTTTCAATGTTGTGTCCACCATCACCCCCAGGTCTCTTTCAAGGTTGCTCACCCCTAACAATGATCCCCCCATTTTGTAGCTGAACATTGGGTTCTTTTTCCCTACATGCATGATCTTGCATTTCTCTATGTTAAAACTCATTTGCCACTTTTTTGCCCACTCTTCCAGTCTCGTTAGGTTCCTTTGTAGGTCTTCGCAGTCTTCCGTGGTTCTAACCCTGCCACAGAGTTTGGTGTCATCAGCAAATTTAATAACCTCACATTTCGTCCCCGTCTCCAGGTCGTTAATAAATATATTGAACAGGAGCGGTCCCAGCACCGATCCTTGTGGAACTCCGCTCGTGACCCATTGCCAGCCTGAGTAATGGCCCTTTATTCCAACCCTCTGTTTCCTGCCTGCCAGCCAGTGTTTGATCCATCGGTGGACATCCCCTTGCACCCCGTGGTAGTCGTTCATGAGGTACCTTGTCAAAGGCTTTTTGGAAGTCAAGGTAAATGATGTCTATGGATTCCCCTTTATCCATCTGGCTGTTTATTCCCTCAAAGAAGTACAGTAGGTTCGTGAGGCACGACCTTCCCTTGCAGAAGCCATGCTGGCTCGCCTTCAGTTGTCCATTGTTTTCTATGTGTTCGCAGATTTTGTCCTTAACCAGTGCTTCTATCATCTTTCCAGGGACCGAGGTCAAGCTCACCGGCCTGTAGTTTCCCGGGTCACCTCTTGATCCCTTCTTAAAGATGGGCGTGACGTTTGCTATTTTCCAGCCCTCTGGGATCACCCCAGTTTTTAAGGATAGGTTATATATTTGGCAAAGTGTTTCCGCTATTTCGTTTCTCAGTTCTTTTAGTACCCTTGGGTGAATGCCGTCTGGACCAGGTGATTTGTCGTTCTTCAGTCTGTCCACCTGTCGGAGGACATCCTCTTGGCTTACCTCTAGTTGGACCAGCTTTTCATCATGGTCTCCGCTTATGATCTCCTCGGGTTCTGGGATATTGAATGTGTCCTCTCTTGTGAAGACTGACGAGAAGAACTTGTTTAACCTGTCAGCTATCTCTTTTTCCTCCTTTACCACTCCCTTCCTGTCTCCATCATCCAATGGTCCCACTTCCTCCCTGGTTGGTTGTTTCCCCTTCACATACCTGAAGAATGTTTTGAAGTTTCTTGCTTCCCCTGCCAGTCTCTCCTCATATTCTCTTTTTGCTCTCCTAACCACTCGGTGACAGCCTTTTTGTTGCCTTTTGTGCTCCTTCTGGTTGTCCTTTGTTGGGTCCTTTTTCCATTTTCTGAAAGATGTTTTCTTATCCCTTATTGCCTTTTTCACTGCATTTGTTATCCAAGCCGGGTTTTTTGTTCGATTTTTTTTGCACCCTTTCCTAAACCTGGGGACGTACAGGTTTTGTGCTTCATGCACCGTGCCCTTGAGTAGGGCCCAGGTTTCCTTTACGGTCACCATCTTCCCTGAGCTGTTGCTAAGCTTCTTTCCCACCATTTTCCTCAAGGCCTCGTAGTTTCCTTTTCTGAAATTGAGTGCTGTCGTTGTGGTTCTTTTCACCTTGGATGTTCCTGTTTTTAGCTTGCACTGGATCATATTGTGATCACTGTTTCCTAGTGGCGCTAGTACTACCACCTACTTTGCAGGTCCCTCTAGCCCGTTGAGGATTAGGTCAAGAGTGGCATCTCCTCGTGTTGGTTCTGTGACCAGTTGTTCCATGAAACAGTCCCTCACCGCCTCCAGGAATTTTGTTTCTCTCGTGCAATTTGAGTGTCCAATACTCCAGTCTATTCCAGGGTAGTTGAAATCCCCCATTACCACCACACTTCCGCTTTTGCATACCTGCCTCAGTTCAGCCTCCAGGTCCTGGTCGTTTGCTTCCGCTTGTCCTGGTGGGCGATAGTATAGTCCCAATTTTATGTCTGCTCCATTTCCTCCTGTCAGCTTAACCCATAGTGATTCCAAGCTGTCCGCCCTTACTGTTGTTTCCATCCTGGTTGAAGGGATGGAGTCCTTTATATATAGCGCTATTCCTCCACCCTTCTTGTGTGTCCTGTCCCTCCTATAGAGTTTGTACCCTGGTAGGACCACATCCCATTTGTTGCCTTCGGACCACCATGTTTCTGTGACTCCAATTATGTCTAGGTCCTCCTTACTGGCTATAAATTCTAGCTCTCCCATTTTGGTTCTTAGGCTCCTAGCATTTGTATATAGGCAAATTAAGTCCCGGCTGTTTACCTTCTCTGTTGGTTTTCCTCGTGGTTTGGTGCTCCTGCCGACCCCACTGTGGAGAATCCAGACTACACCCCAGGGAAAGATTTAATTGAATCAACTACCTAGCAACACTTTAGTGAGCACGAACCTCCAAGGGAACCTGGTTCTCCAGGGACCAAGACTGAAGCGACGAGCGCAAAAGCAGAGACACCTGCAGAGGGCGCATGTGAGCGCTTGCTCACTGGACCACCAAAATCTATGTCAAACACAACAAATCCCTAAGGGATGTGGGGAAAAGGGGGGGGTATCTGGGACCCTCAGGGCTAGAGAGATCTCCTCAGGTCTCTGTCCTAGTCCAGTGCAAGTCCGTAAGGAACAGCCTTGAAACGGAAGATGCATTTAATATAAAAACTCTCGTAAACTTTTTTTTTTTTTTAAGTCTGTACCTGACAAGGACTGCACAGATATGTCCACCACCTGATGAGAGACTGAAAACAAACTTGTTGACTCAACAGCAGGTTTATAACCAGGATTCACAGTCTAGTTTATTCACAGTCTCTACAGTGTTCCCTCTAAGGTGAGCGCATGAGCGATCGCTCACTATTTTCAGTGGCGTCACTCAAACGCTTTCTCTTGTCGCTCACTCGAGGGCGGGCGGAGGTGAGAGGAAGCGGCGGCAGCCTGTGTTTTAAAGTTGAAAGATGCAGCGGCGGCTCCTTTCAAGATCCCCGACTGCATCGGACTTCCGACACAGATGGGGATTCGTGAGAGGAGCCGCTGCCATGTCTTCAGTGTCGTACCAAGGGGGGGGGTCCGCCCCGGCTGTGCACCCGCCCTAAGGCTACAGTCGGAGAGGAAGTTCGGGTCAGCCAATCGCTGCCTGGCTGGGGAACTTCCTCTCCGACGGCAGAATTGATGTCGGGGGATTGCTGGTCGGCCCAGTGGGAAGCAGAGAGAGCTTGGGGCAGCCGCGGCGGTGGCTTTGGGGCTTGTTTCCCCCGATGGTTGCGGTGGTGGCTTTGGGGCCTGTTTCCCCCGATGGTTGCGGCGGTGGCTTTGTGGAGGGTAGGGAGAAAGAAAGGGGGCAGGCAGGGAGACAGAAGGGAAACAGAAAAAAAGAATGGGGCATCAAGAGAGAAAAAAGAAAGAAAGGGCAGGGAGAGAGGAAGAAAAAGTTAGGGGAGGGAATGAGGTCTGGAGGAGAGGAAGCATACAGGCTGAAAGAAGGGAAGAAAGATTGGATGCACAGTCAGAAGATGAAAGTGCAACCAGAGACTCATGAAATCACCAGACAAGGTAGGAAAAATGATTTTATTTTAAATTTAGTGATCAAAATGTGTCTGAATTTATATATGCTGTCTATATTTTGCACTATGGCCCCCTTTTACTAAACCGCAATAGTGTTTTTTAGCGCAGGGAGCCTATGAGCGTCGAGAGCAGTGCTGGGCATTTAGTGCAGTTCCCTGCGCTAAAAACTGCTATTGTGGTTTAATAAAAAGGGAGGGGGGTATATTAGTCTATTTTTGTATGGTTGTTACTGAGGTGACAGTGCATAGAGTCATCTGCCTTGACCTCTTTGAAAAAACCCAGAATAGGAATGATAATTAACATTTTCTCAGCGTATAGTGTGCTTTGTGTTTTTTAATTTTATTGTTGGTAGATCATTTTGACTTGGTCATTTAAAGTAGCTCGCAAGCCCAACAAGTTTGGGCACCCCTGAGCTAGAGCATTGAATTTGAAGCTGTGTATTTCTATTTTATCCCCCCTTTTACAAAACTGTGGAGCGTTTTTTAGTGCCAGCCGTGGTGGTAGCAGCTCTGATGCTCAGAATTCTATGAGCGTCAGAGCTGTTACCACCGTGGCTAAAATCCACACTACAGTTTTGTAAAAGGGGGAGAAAGGGTTAGTTTGTGATGACATATTCCATACTAGGCGAAGGTGTTTTCTGTGTTCTGTGTGTTCGAAAGACATAGTTTTCTGTTAGGATTGACGGTGTAGGATTGATCTGTGCTGGTCTGGCTCGTTTAGTTTTACAATGGGTGTATTGATGTACTGCTCACTGCAATATGTAAGATGCTGCCTTTTCCTAGGTACTCATGTGTGACGTGTGGCTTGTTACTAAAAATCATGTTTTTCGTACAGATGGGGGGGTGCCAAAAAATGATGGGCCCCGGGTGTTACATATGCTAGGTACGCCACTGTATGTAAAGATACCAGAAAGCTGTTAGAGGCAGATCTAGATATTGTCGCTATCAGAGACATGGTTCAGTGAATCACATGGATGGGATGCAAACATACCGGGATATAATCTTTTTAGGAAGGACAGAGATGGTCAAAAAGGTGGAGGAGTAGCTCTCTATGTAAAGATCAATATCCAAGCGACCGAAATGCAAGGGACCTGGGGAGAGGAAGAAGCGATATGGATCGCTCTGAAAAGAGAAGATGGAACTTCTATCTATGTGGGTGTAGTCTACAGACCTCTGACTCAATCGCAGCAAATTGATAAGGATCTGATTGTGGATATCCAAAAGTTTAGAAGGAAAGAGGAGGTTCTGCTGTTGGGAGATTTCAACCTGCCGGATGCGGACTGGAATGTTCCGTCTGCAGAATCGGAAAGAAGTAGGGAGATGGTGGATGCCTTTCAAGAGGCTCTGCTCAGACAAATGGTGACGGAACCCACCAGGGAAAAAGTGATATTGGATCTGGTCCTCACAAATGTAGAGAGAATCTCTAATGTTCGAGTGGATGCTCACCTGGGAAGTAGCGATCATCAAACGGTTTGGTTTGATATAACGGCTAAAGTGGAGAGCGGCCGCACGATACTTAAAGTCCTAGATTTCAAACGTACGGACTTTAATGCTATGGGAGAGTACCTGAAGAAAGAGCTGTTAGGATGGGAGGACATAAGAGAAGTGGAAAGACAGTGGTCTAAGCTGAAAGGAGCGATAAAAATGGCTACGGACCTTTATGTGAAGAAAATCAATAAAAACAAGAGAAAAAGGAAGCCGATATGGTTCTCCAACCTAGTGGCTGAGAAAATAAAGGCGAAAGAGTTGGCGTTCGTGAAATATTAAAAAACCCAAGAAGAGGAGAGCAGAAAGGACTACAGAGTGAAACTGAAAGAAGCCAAGAGAAAGATACGTCTGGTGAAAGCACAGGCGGAAGAACAAATGGCTAAAAATGTAAAAAAGGGAGACAAAAATTTTTTCAGATATATTAGTGAAAGGAGGAAGATGAAAAATGGAATTGCTAGGCTAAAAGATGCTGGGAACCAATATGTGGAAAGTGATGAGAAGAAAGCAAATGTGCTAAACAAATACTTCTGTTCTGTGTTCACAGAAGAAAATCCTGGAGAAGGACCGAGATTGTCTAGCAAAGTTACACGAGAAAATGGAGTAGATTCTGCGCCGTTCACGGAGGAGGGTGTTTATGAGCAACTTGAAAAACTGAAGGTGGACAAAGCGATGGGACTAGACGGGATCCATCCCAGGATACTAAGTGAGCTCAGAGAGGTTCTGGCGAGTCCTATTAAAGACTTGTTCAACAAATCTCTGGAGACGGGAGTGATTCCTGGGGATTGGAGGAGAGCGGATGTGGTCCCTATTCATAAAAGTGGTCACAGGGATGAAGCAGGAAACTACAGGCCGGTGATCCTCACTTCAGTTGTTGGAAAAATAATGGAAGTTTTGCTGAAAGAAAGGATAGTGTACTTCCTTGAATCTAATGGGTTACAGAATCTGAGGCAACATGGTGTTACAAAAGGTAAATCGTGCCAAACGAACCTGATTGAATTTTTTGATTGGGTGACCAGAGAGCTGGATCGAGGACATATGCTAGATGTAATTTACTTGGATTTCAGCAAAGCCTTTGATACAGTTCCTCATAGGAGGCTGTTGAACAAACTTGAAGGGCTGAAGTTAGGACCCAAAGTTGTGAACTGGGTCAGAAACTGGCTGTCGGACAGACGCCAGAGCGTGGTGGTTAATGGAAGTCGCTCGAAGGAATGAAAGGTGAGTAGTGGAGTCCCTCAGGGATCGGTGCTGGGGCCAATCCTGTTCAATATGTTTGTGAGTGACATTGCTGAAGGGTTAGAAGGAAAAATGTGCCTTTCTGCAGATGATACCAAGATTTGTAACAGAGTAGACACCGAAGAGGGAGTGGAAAATATGAAAAAGGATCTGCAAAAGTTAGAGGAATGGTCTAATGCCTAGCAACTAAAATTCAATGCAAAGAAATGCAGAGTAATGCATTTGGGGATTAATAATAGGAAGGGAGGATATGCTGGGAGGAGAGAAGCTGATATGCACGGACGGGGAGAGGGACCTTGGGGTGATAGTGTCCGAAGATCTAAAGGTGAAAAAACAGTGTGACAAGGCAGTGGCTGCTGCCAGAAGGATGCTGGGCTGTATAAAGAGAGGCGTAGTCAGTAGAAGGAAGAAGGTGTTGATGCCCCTGTACAGGTCATTGGTAAGGCCCCACTTGTAGTATTGTGTTCAATTTTGGAGACCGTATCTGGTGAAGGACATAAGAAGACTTGAGGCGGTCCAGAGGAAGGTGACAAAAATGATAGGAGGCTTGCGCCAGAAGGCGTATGAGGAGAGACTAGAAACCCTGAATATGTATACCCTAGAGGAAAGGAGAGACAGGGGAGATATGATTCAGACATCCAAATACTTGAAGGGTATTAACGTAGAACAAAATCTTTTCCAGAGAAAGGAAAATGGTAAAACCAGAGGACATAATTTGAGGTTGAGGGGTGGTAGATTCAGGGGCAATGTTAGGAAAGAGAGTAGTGGATGCCTGGAATGCGCTCCCGAGAGAGGTGGTGGAGAGTAAAACTGTGACTGAGTTCAAAGAAGCGTGGGATGAACACAGAGGATTTAGAATCAGAAAATAATATTAAATATTGAACTAAGGCCAGTACTGGGCAGACTTGCACGGTCTGTGTCTGTATATGGCTGTTTGGTGGAGGATGGGCTGGGGAGGGCTTCAATGGCTGGGAGGGTGTAGATGGGCTGGAGTAAGTCTTAACAGAGATTTCGGCAGTTGGAACCCAAGCACAGTACAAGGTAAAGCTTTGGATTCTTGCCCAGAAATAGCTAAGAAGAAAAAATTTAAAAATTAAAATTGAACCAGGTTGGGCAGACTGGATGGACCATTCGGGTCTTTATCTGCCGTCATCTTCTATGTTACTATGTTACTAAGTAAATTGTTATTCTTCTAAGTTTTGAGTATTTAACCCTCCCACAATCTCATGGGCACTCGTTTCAAGTTTATTGAGATTTTGATTTAAACGCAATATCAAATATTTTCAAAGCGTATAACAAAAATAAATTTGGGGAAATAAATAAAACCATTTGAACAATAAACATACAAACATATCCATAGATGATTAAAAATACATAAGGAGTAGAAGGATAAACTACATTTATTTAAAAATGCGTCCTCCGTGCCTGCTCATAAATTTGTGGAGTATGTAACTTGTCGCTCATGCATATTTTTTTTTTTTGCACACACCTCATCAATCCTTAGAGGGAACATTGGTCTCTACTTGCTGGTCAGGGTGCACATACTCATCTGTGCTGGTCTGGAGGGACACTATGGAATAGGATATTACCGCCTATTCCATGACTTTCTAAAGTATTAAAAGTAAAACCACCAGGACCCTGTTCTCTATTTCTTAACAGATACTAATTTTTTCAGGTGTACTCAATGCCCATTACTTGATGGCTTTCAAGTGTGTTTCTTGGACTGTTAATGATGTCACCTCACCCGTTAAGTGACAAAAAATTTTGAGAGCTTAGAATCGACAAAAGTCTGATATCGTGTGCCTACAGGAGACACACTTGTCGGCTAGTGAGCAACAAACACACACAATAGGTGGGGTTTGGGGAAGACTGTGGACTATGACTTTGGATGTGGATAGTTTTTAAGATTTTTCTGATTTGATGGTTTCGGTTTTGGAGTTTATTTTTTGGACTCTTTTTTTCTGATATTTTTGTTTCTTTGGATTATGTTGCATTGGGGAGCATGCTGAGCACGTTCAGCAGCTGGAGTATTGATCACCACAGACACAGCAAATGTCCAGCCATCAAAAGATAAGTTATAAAATCTTTTATTCATTGCAGTTATTCTCCTGCCGATATGGTTAACACATAGATTAACAGCTAAATTGAATATATAAGTTAACAGCTAATAGAGTAAATGAGAGGCAGGCAGGGAGGGTGCTGTGATGTTATAAAAGGCTTGAGCTGGTAGAGTCTGTGGCTCGTATACTTGCAGCTTATTAGCTTTTGTCCACTGAGCACGTTATTTAGTTAGTTATTATATTTTTTGTGAGATTCCAATTCTCTGCTAAGAAGAATTTGGCTAGTGAGCATGCCAAGTTTCATAGATGATGGGTGGAGCACCTACTGGGAACACTTGCAGACCGATTATGGCAGGAGTTCTGATCCTGATTCGAAAGGGGATTTTCTTTGCCATTCAACAACAATGGATAAACCCTGGGGATAGCTATATCATGGCTAAGGTGACTCTGAACAGACAAATGCTGGTTCTGTGTAATAGAAACATGATGGCAGATAAAGGCCAAATGGTCCATCTAGTCTGCCCATCCACAGTAACCATTATCTCTTTCTCTCTCCGAGAGATCCCTCTGAGAGAGGGCCTCTTGAATTCAGACAGTCTCTGTCTCCAATATATACAATCAAAAATTATTTGCCTTGCTCATCAGACTCTTATGCCAACACCCTTGCTTTTGAAGGGGGGGGGAGAATTCAACTGTGTACATGATCCCCTGGTAGACAAACCTCATCCTACATCAGCTGACCAACTGCATCCTAGGTATTTCGTTACTGTGTTCCTCCTTGATGTAATTGATGTCCCTGATGAAAGGGACTTTACACACCTCTCTAGACCCATGCGTCTGTCTCGCATTGACTTTTGGTTGTTCTCGAGTTACTTATTCTCTTGGATTGAGCATACTGACATTGGATCTTTTGACATCTCCCATCTTGCCATGATCTAGTTTACTTTGCAGTTGGAGCTTGTTGCTCCAGGCTCCTTTCGCTGGCAATTTCCACTTCACTTATATAAGGATTGAAATTGCAGGAATTTCTGAATAAAAAATGGTTAGAGTGTCAAGCCCATAATATAGTCCACTGTGCTAACCTAGTTCTTTATTAGTAGACAGCAGAGGTGGTGTTACAGGGGGAGATCCTAGCTTATGCCAGCCATCAACATTGGGCTAGGAATTGGGAGATCCTGCTTCTTGAGAGACAGCTTTGCTCTATTCAGAGGCTCTATGGGAGGACTCCTACCTCCACTCTTAAATCACAACTTTTAGAAACATAGAAACATAGAAGAAAGCAGCAGAAAAGGGCTATAGCCCACCAAGTCTGCCCATTCCAAGTATCCCCCCCCCCCGAATTTACTCCCTTAAAGATCCCACGTGAGTATCCCATTTTCTCTTAAAATCCGTCACGCTGCTGGCCTTTATCACCTGGAGTGGGAGTCTGTTCCAATGATCCACTACTCTTTCGGTGAAGAAGTACTTCCTGGAGTCGCCATGAAACTTCCCTCCCCTAATTTTCAGCGTATGCCCTCTGGTGGTCGAGGGTCCCATGAGCCAGAAGATATCATCTTCTGACTCAATGCATCCCGTGATGTACTTATATGTTTCAATCATATCTCCCCGTTCTCTTCTTTCCTCAAGTGAGTACAGCCGCAATTTTTAAAATCTTTCTTCATACGTGAGATCCTTGAGCCCCAAGACCGTCCTGGTGGCCGTTCGCTGAACCGACTCGATCCTCAGCACGTCCTTTCGGTAGTGTGGTCTCCAAAACTGAACACAGTACTCTAAGTGAGGCCTTACCATGGTTCTGTACAACGGCATCATAACTTCAGGTCTCATCTCAATACACACTTCAAGAGCTGCTGCACGAGATGACCACAAAATCATTAGCGTATTATAAATATCAATTCTACCGTCATGGGACTCATCGGAGGAAACTTTTGGCAAGAGCTGCATGCCAGACCAATGGACCTACCAAAATCCTGCAAGGCTGTACTTCTAGTGGAAATATGGCCAGAACGGATAGGGAGGTAAATACTGTTGCTGCACTTAATGCCCCGATTACTGAGATGGAGGGTGTGATACAAAATGGGCCCTCGATGAAAGCTCCTGGCCCGGATGGCTTCCGCAAGGAATTTTACAAACTCTTGAGAACCACGGTAGCTCCAGTACTTGCAGATGCTTTTATGGCCGTGATACGTGGTGGTCAGCTCCCTGACTCCCTCAACACAGCTCAGATTATGGTGTTGTTGAAACCCAATAAGGCCGCTGACCTTTTGTCATCTTATCGGCCTATTTCGCTTTTAAATGTAGAGGCGAAACTATCTGCTAAGATACTGGCCAATAGGCTGGCCACGTTTATCTGATTTAATAGCTAGTCCTCAGGTGGGTTTTGTTCTGGGATATACTAGTGCTAAAAACTTGAGAGCTATCCTGGACACTCTGGAATATGTTGAGAGCGCACAACTTCCCTCTCTTTTGATTAGTTTTGATGCTGAGAAGGCATGCGACAGGGTTTCTTGGCAATTTCTGTTTTCGTTATGGTATAATGGACTTCTTCCAGGATGCTGTCAAGGTGCTCTATCACTCCCCTCAGGCTTTTGTTTGGGCCAATGGCTTAAGTTCCCCTTCTTTTCCAATTTGTCGAGGCACATGTCAGGGTTGCCCCTTTCACCTTTACTGTTCACCCTGTCATTAGATCCTTTGATTCAGGACATATTACAGGATAGGGCTATTAAGGGAATTTGTATTGGGCCAGCTGAATTCGAGATCTCGGCGTTTGTGGATGACCTGCTGGTACATTTATTGGATCCAGTGGAGTCATTGAGCGTTCTGATGGAGTCTTTTAGGGAATATGGGGATTATTCTGGTATCAAGATGAATCTGAATAAATCGATTGCTTTGGCCACATCCCTGCAGCTTCGGGACTCATGGCTAAATCCCTTTCCATTTCAATTGTCAGCCACCTCGTTTCATTATCTGGGGATTACGCTTACTGTCACAACATCTACATTGTACAAGAGTAACATTGAGCCCTTATTACAGTACACAGAGGAGTGCTTTGCTCGTTGGTCACCTCTCCCTATATCATTACACAGCAGGATACAATTATTTGGCATGATCCTTTTTCCTAAGTGGCTTTATACATTACAGCTTCTACCCATTTGGCCTCTGAAAAGAGATATTGGTAAACTATACTCTATGCTTTCTCGATTCTGCTGAAAGGGGAAGAAGCCTTGCGGTTTCTGATGAGTTTGTGGGTTCAAGGTGGTATAGGTCTTCCAGATCTCCAACTTTTGGGCGATTGGTTTTCGGATATTCATGATTTTACCCCAAAAACCTTAGAGAAGGCCTTTTTTGCTCCCTGGCATATTCTATCTTTAGTACAGACACCCCGTTCTCAGCTGCTCACCCCTCCCCAATTTAAGGGCAGTCTGTTACTGAGGTTCTTGCAGATGATTTGATCTTTCTTACTTGGAGTCTGGAAGGGGGATGCTAAGGTCTCTAGATATTTGCCTATCCAAGGCAATTTACAGTTCCAACTAGGTCTGGAAAATGCCAGTTTTTGGCGATTGGCGGCCCAAGGTATTACATTAATGAGCCATATTCTGCGTGCTGATGGTTCTATGATGTCTTAGATTGATCTCTGTTCACTCTGTGATTGGTAGGTGGGGGATTTTCTGGCCTATAAGCAACTTCATCATTATGTCTGCTCTTTGGACCCTGTAGCCATGGCCTTTCCCATTGAGGACAAGTTCCGAGAGCTCTTGGCTCCTTATTTGGAAGGCAGATTTACAATATCTGGTCTTTATAAAGACTTTCAATGGCTCAGCACACCGGTGAATCGAGATGCCTTACACGCCCGCTGGTGTCAGGATCTCGGGATTTCTGCGGATGCTTTAGATCTGGTACCATTGATCGAAAGAATTCCCAAGATTTCTGTTAGTGCAGAGCTGCGAGAATGTCAATTTCAGATGCTTTACACAGAGCAACTACACCTTTCTGGATATGTGAATTCACCTAATTGTCCCAAGTGCTCCTGGCAGTCCCACTCCCTGTTTCATGCTTTTTGGTTTTGTGAGAAAATCAAACATTTTTGGAATACTATTGGGTCATCCTATCCCATTTTCAGCAGCTGGCCTTCTGCTTGATAAATATGAAGCTTTCCGTTTGCCTCGTAGAGGTCAACGTCACTTTATGAGAAGGATGGGGGTTTTGGGGAAACGGGTGGTTCTGTCAGTTTGGATCAGCAATAGTTTGCCTTTGTATTGATCCTGGAGAAATCAGCTACACGCCTTGCTACTTTTGGAACGGAGATCTGTTAGTCAAAGTTTCAAGCACAAACAGCAATTTCTTCAGATCTGGGATCCCTATATTCATCCCTGTCCCCAAAAGCCCGGAGTGCTATTTTAAACTCTTTATAATGTTCCTGTTTCTGTGGGATGGAGCTGGGTGCCATGGGGGGAAGGGGTGCATGAGATGTCCCTTTTTTCTCTCATTGTGTTTATATTACATGCTCGCATTGAGGGGATGAGGGGGATTTTCCTATTTTCGGTGGGCTATCAGAACACAACCCCACTGACTATAGCAGTTGTGCTTTGAATTCTGGATTTTGGGATTGGAAGGAGGGTGCTGGGGGATGGGGGGAACAGGGGGAGGTTCAATATGAATGTACCTCAGCTATTGTTTTTTGCACCTTATTTTACTGTTGTACTGTATTTTCGCTGTTTGAAAGATTCAATACAAATTGTTGTAACATAAAAAGTAAAACTACCTGTCTACTTTCACCTGCTGTTTCATGCAGGATAAAGGGAGGATGAATATCACATATTTTTGAAAATGTCATGCATGCACTATTTTCTTTCTTCAAGCTAAACATGCCAAAAGGTGTGCCCCTTTTTAAAGTAGCTAAAGTATGTGCATTTAGTGGCTATTTACTCATTTTAATGGCATAGAAAATTGCTCTCTTCAATCTTTCAGCAGGCCTGGTTACATGTAATAAAGAGTGAAGGAGCATGGACTTAGACCCCCTGTTCACTATATTACCTTGCTGTTCAATTCTGGAGACCGCACCTTCAAAAAGATATAAAAAGGATGGAGTCAGTCCAGAGGAAGGATATTAAAATGGTCGGTGGTCTTTATCATAAGGTGTATGGGGACAAACTTAAAGATCTCAATATGTATACTTTGGAGAAAAGGCAGAAAAGGGGAGATATGAGAAACGTTTAAATACCTACATGGCATAAATGTGCACGAGGTGAAATCCGGAATGAGAGAGCATAGGATGAAGTTAAGAGGTGATAGGCTCAGGAGTAATCTAAGGAAATACTTTTTTTTTTTTTTTTTTACAGAAAGGGTGGTAGGCGCATGGAATAATCTCCCAGTAGAGGTGGTGGAGACAAAGACTGTGTCTAAATTCAAGAAAGAGTGGGACAGGCATGTGGGATCTTTTAGGGAGAAGAGGAGATAGTGGATGCTGCGGATGGGCAGACTGGATGGGCCATTTGTTTTTTTATCTGCCTTCATGTTTCTATGTTAATCATCGAATATTACAAGCACGGTCAGCAAATTTATTAAACAGAAAAGGGAGAGATTCATTCCCCACAACTGACCTGTGATTGGCTGCAGCTCTCCAAACTAACATAATGGCTTTCTTCCAGATTTTCTGGGCTTGAATAGCTTCTTGATCTTCACTACAGACAGAGCTAAAAAGACAAACAAACAAACAAAAAACCCAAGGAACTTGTGATCAGGAAAAAAAAAGAGATGAAAAGACAGGATCACCATTTACTCCAGTTTCAAAGTGTGCTGTCTCCCCCTTCCCAAACACCCATCCACAAATATGGACACTCTAACCTCAATGCATACAAAAAGATTTATCTCCAAGATAGACAAATGTAGCTACATACTTTGGCTACTGAAAAGAACAGTTCATGAAGTTCATACAGCAACAGCAGCAATATTTTGATACCTCTAAGAGCCTCCAAAAATGGAAAGTCCTGGCCAGTGTCTGAGACATACTGTGGAATTCTGCATAATGATTCTTGCCCAGTGTCTGGGAGAGCAAGCAGTCCTGAACAATCATTTTTTATAGTACCTGGGAAAGAAAATAGGATTATTTTCTCTCCCAGGTACTTTTGAAAATCCCCAGCAAAATATTTTAGATATGATCCACTAAATTTAGAAGAAAGCATAAAATAATACAGAATTTCACATATTCATATTCCTTGTGAGAAATGTTCTTCCTGATCCCACTGTGATAAATGCAGCAAATTTCCCTGATTAACTTTTATGAAGCTGATTATCAGCAAACAGTATTTCTCATGACACCTGTGAGCTCTTCCCATCTAAGCCTGCCTATAGAACCTAAACCTCAAGGGACACTATGCACTGAATCTATTCCCCAACTCACAACTGGGAGGAGGCTGGGCTGCTGGGAATGGAGTCAGCCAGTGTGTGCGATTGCAGAGGTGCATTGTGGATGCTGAATCCATCATCACTCTCACTGACAGGGGGCTCGTTATCCGTCTCGGACAGGTCCCCAGTCCCCATCTCATCCTCTTTGGGTTCCTCAAGGCTACCAGCTTCACTTGTACCATCATCATCATCCTCCTCCTCTCCCTAAGGAAGATAAATATGTTCCGTGAAAGAGGTTTGAGGACTCAGAAGCATGAATGTTATTTATTTAGTAAATTATAATTTAATAATTTTCTTTTCTTTAGTCCCAACAGATCAGTCCAGAATTTGTTGGTTATATCTGTTGACTAGTTGATGGAGACAGAGAAAGAAAGTAGTACGTCATTATTCACCCTCTTAAGGGTATTGTACAGCCCTGGAACCTTCAGTATTTTTAATGACAAAGCAATGATGCTCAAACATAAAAAAAAACAAAGCATAATCATGTAAAGTTAAAAATAAAAGTCACCATGGATAGGAACTGGTTTCCATATTTCCAAATAAGCAAAAACTGATGAAGATTATTGATAGTGAGCTTATAGATTCTCCTATGCAAGAGGCAGCCAACAATTCAAACTCTCCCTTTCTTCAGTGAAAAGAATCCAAGGAGTCAAGAATTTGAGTCAATCCTTGGTTTTCAAATTTTCTCAACTATGGAACGGAGTTCCTCTTATTTTAAGGAGTCCTGGTCCTTTTCAACTTTTTCGTAAATCTTTTAGAAACTATTTTATTTGCCAAACACTTTGGAAACTAGTTACTTTTTAAAGTATTTTTTTTATTCATTGTATGTTTTTTTATTATTGTAATCCGCATTGAATTGCAGGATATGTGGAATAAAATTTTTTTTAAATAAATACCTTGGGTCATTTGGAGGTTCCTCTGTCCCTTGTGGGCTCACAATCTAAGATTTGTACCTGGGGCCATTTGCAGGTACCTCTGTCCCTATGGGCTCACAATCTAAGATTTGTACCTGGGGCCATTTGCAAGTACCTGTGTCCCTTGTGGGCTCACAATCTAAGTTTTATACATGGGGCAATTCGCAGATACTTCTGTCGCTGGTGGGCTCACAATCTAAGGGTTTTTTTAAAAATTATATCATAAAATGATCTGTATTGTAAGAGTGTAATTCGTTCATTGTATGTTTTTTTTTTTAATTGTAATCCGCATGGAATTGCAGGATATGTGTAATAAAATTTTTAAAAATAAATACCTTGTGTCATTTGGAGGTACCTCTGTCCCTATGGGCTCACAAACTAAGATATATATAAAATCATAAGAAATATAAGATAAGAAATGTTATGTATAAAATACATTATAGAAATATCAAGTGTATTATTAAGATAATTGTATGAAAATTTATGACACTTGTTGTTAAATGAAAAAAAATCAATAAAAAACTTAAACAGAAAAAAAAAGTATTTTTTTAGTTAATGTTAACCAAGTTGAGCTCCTTTCTGGCTGAAGACCCGGTATATAAAGCAATGTTACTTACCGTAACAGTTGTTATCCAGGGACAGCAGTCAGCTATTCTCACTAGTGAAAGTGGCATCAGAAGGGAGCTGAGGCTAACGCGAGCGGCAGGTGGAAGATGCTGCTCGCGTTGGCAAACATTTCAAGAGGCATGTGGGAGGGGGTGAAGAGGAGGAGAGGCACCAGCGCCAGGGGAAGTTCCCCTCCCTCACTACATCACTGCTAAGGAATATGGTTTTTGTATTTAATGTACACTTGATGTATGTATTAAAATAAATAAAGATTTGGGAAAAAAAACCTTTTCCTTCAGAAACCTGTACAAACCTTTTTTTTAAATACATTTACACTAACTGCTTTTACCACAACCACAGCCAACAAAAGCCACAGCTTAATTATGCATTACGTAAAAAAATATTCTCTCCTATTTGTTTTAAATGTACTATTTAATGTTTTCATGGCGTATCCCCTAGTCTTTGTAGGTTTTGAAAGATTAAACAATGATGGAGGAAGGAAAAGAAAGTTCTAGACCAGTGGTTCTTAAACCTGTCCTGGAGGACCCCAGCCAGTTGGGTTTTCAAGATATCCCTAATGAATATGGATGAGGCAGATTTGCATATAACAGAGGTGAAGGCATGCAAATTCATTAGGGATATCTTGAAAACCCGACTAGCTGGGGGGTCTCCCAGAACCACTGTTCTAGACAGAAGACATAAAAAGAAAAAGGGAGAAGAGAAGGAAAGAAGATTTCCTGTTAATGTTCTTTTACCTTGTCTTGGTTTTCAGACAGAACTCTTGCTTCTTCTTTCACAGTGTCTAGGATTGAGAAAAAGATGTTGCATTGAGGAAGGTTACCCATTACTAAAGATGAGATCCTCCCCCAAGCATTGCCACCAACCCAAGCCCCAATCTTTTACACTGAGCCACAAGCTGTTCAGTTATTTTCCTACCCAGTAGCTGTAATCCAGGTCCTGGATCCAGTCTGGGTTCATGTCCAGTGTGAGACGTCTTTTCTGGGGAGGCCTAGATATCAACAAACAAGTTTGTCTCTGAAATGCAATTGGCTGCAGAAGTCCTCATGTGAAAACCTATTAGGATTCTACTCAGAACAATATTATATAGGATTACCAGACGTCCAAATTTACCTGGACATGTCCTCTTTTTAGAGGGCTGTCCGAGCATCCAGACAGCTTTTCAAAACCTGGCACTTTGTCTGGGTTTTGAAAAGCTTTGAACTCGGGGTTGCATCTGAAGGGCATCTGTGCATGCGCGGATGCAATGCATGATGTCACACGCATGCATGCAACGTCATCGTGTCTCACCTGCGCATGCTCGGAGGCCCTCCAAACGTGGCTCTAAGCTCGAGAAGAGGTTTGGGGGAGGTGAGGCTGGGGTAGAACAGGGTGGGGCTGGAGGCGGGGCCACATGTCTGGATTTTACAGTTGTAAAATCTGGTAACCCTAATATTATACTGCCGATAATCTGTAAAACCATAACTGATTAACAACAGTCCAGCAATCCTAACAAGCTCAGCCTCCTCTTTAAATCATGACCCATCCTTTGCTCTTCTCCAATCTCTTTCCCTGTAACTTGGTCACTCACACTTTCCCCATCTCCTCCTCCTAGTTCCTCTTCACATCCCACAATGTCCTCCTCAGAGTTTTGCCCCTCACCACTCTCTGACTTCCTATTCTACAGCCCCATTCTTATCACTACTTTCCCCCATCCCCATCCCATCCCTGCACACACCTCAGCTTTCAAAGAAAATGGTAGCTGATCTCCTTGTCTGGAAAAGGCCTCTATTTCAGAGGTCTCTCCTGCATCTTTCCATTTCTCTGCCCCACTCCTGAATTCCGCAGGTTCCACTTTGAGAATGGGTCCCACCTCACCCTGACCCATGTGATCCTGTTCTGATGACTCAGATTTAACTTCTGATCCGAGTTCTCTGATGCCTATCAGGCCTCTGATTCCTACTCCTTCAATCTCTCCGCAGCAGGATTTCTCCTGTTTCACAGTCACTAGTTCTGGGACTGGCAACACTTGCTTGCCAGGTTTTTCTTCCTGCAGTGTCTGATCCCAGGGGCCAGGCAGAGACTGAGGGTCATCATTCTTTTCACAGAAAGAAAGCGCAGCTTCAACTGCCTCAACATCCAACACTTCAGGATGCTCATCAACCTGCGGTAACAGAGATGGAACCAGCAACAGTCAGAGCATTTAGTGACAGCAGTGAGACAATGGTTAAGATGTTAACTTTTGCATGAATTCACTTTAGGTTGTTAATACAGGTTGAAAACAAAGGAGTGAGGGAATAAGATACAGGTTTCAACATAGAAACATGATGGTAGATAAAGAATGAGACACTAAAATTAGTGGGTGAAGTCAAAAGGAGAGGGCAGAAGAAGCATCATTTGGGAAAATTAATTCTTTGATTATAAATATAATCTTTCATTTTGTCCCACAAATCAATGCAGGGATTTGCAAGTTATGTCCATCTAGCAGCAGGTAGAGATAGAGAGAACAGAGCTCTTTCATATATACTGTTTAACAGCTTTCCCTTCAGCAGGGGTTCTCAACCCAATCCTCGGACACACCTAGCCAGTCAGGTTTTCAGGCTATCAATGAGATAGATCTGTGTAGAATGGAGGCACTGCATGCAAATTTCTCTCATGCATATTCATTGTGAATATCATGAAATTCAGAACCCCTGCCCTTCAGTATTCTCTTTATCTCAGCAAGAGGGTAGACATATCTTATGCAGCTTTCTGTTGGTCCCTTAGGTTAGGCTGAGCTAAGGGGTAGTAATACTTTATTTTGGATATAAAAAGACATGTAAACTATAAAAAAAGTACTGCTAATGAGAGAAAATCATGTGGTCAGAAAAAAACCCCACTTTCAGAATCAGTGAATTTAACGCCAAAGCTATGCTTAAAAAAAAAAAAAAAAAAAAAAAAAGTGTGGAAATTTTAGGTCGGGCAAGAGTCAGAGATTGCATAAAAACTAAATTATACTCCCATGGGAAGGTAAAGCACAGTTACTTACCGTAACAGGTGTTATCCAGGGACAGCAGGCAGATATTCTCTACATGTGGGTGATGTCATCCACGGATCCCCGTCGCGGACAGCTTTTCAAGCAAACTTGATTGAAGATCTCAAGTTTGCTAGCACTGCCCATGCATGAGTGCCTTCCTGCTCCACTAGAGGGCGCATCCCCTCCTCGTGGTCTTCAGTTCAGATAGCTAACAAAGAACCCAACCTCGTGGAGGTGGGAGGGTTGCGAGAATATCTGCCTGCTGTCCCTGGATAACACCTGTTATGATAAGTAACTGTGCTTTAATCGCAGGACAAGCAGGCAGCATATTCTCTACATGTGGGTGACCTCCAAGCTAACCAAAAGGGGATGGAGGGAAAGTTGGCAAGTTACGAAAACAGATCACGCAAGATCGACTGGCCGAACTGACCGTCGTGCCTGGAAAAGGCATCCAAACAATAGAGAGAGGTGAAGGTATGAACCGAAGACCAAGGGGCAGCCTTGCAGATCTCCTCAATAGGCATGGACCTGAGGAAAGTGACAGACGCCGCCATTGCTCGGACTTTAAGCCCTGTGACCCGAGCTGGCAGCGAGAGACCAGCCGGAGCGTAGCAGAAAGAAATACAAGCAGCCAACCAGTTAGATAAGGTGCACTTGGAAACAGGACAGCCTAAACGATTAGGCTCAAAAGGGATGAAAAGTTGAGACGCTGTCTGATGAGACTTGGGGCGTCGCAGGTAAAAGGCCAATGCCCTCTTACAGTCAAGCGTGTGGAGCGCCACCTCGCCAGGATGTGAGTGGGGCTTCGGGAAAAACACCGGAAGAACAATGGACTGGTGGAGGTGGAAAACCAAAACCACCTTCGGCAAGAACTTAGGATGAGTGCGCAGGACCACCTTGTTGTGAACATTGAAAAGGCCTTTCATAAAGCTGGAAACCACCAGATGAACAGAGAGCGGTATCCCATTAAGCGGCTGATGAAAGGCAGCAATCGCATTGAGGTGGACTCGAATAAAATGTCGATTTGAGTCCAAACTGATACAACAAAACAGATAATCCAGCACAGAAGACAAGGAGGCTGAAGGCAGATCCTTGCGGCGTTCCGCACACCACGCCGCAAATCTCGTCCATTTCAGAGAATAGCCTAGTCGAGTGGAGCTCGTTCTAGAGGCCTCGAGAACATCCCTCACTGACTGGAAGAAACCGAGGGAGGCACGTGAAGAGGAACCAAGCTGTTAAGTGTAGAGACAGCAGATTGGAATGCAACAGCGAGCCCCGACTCTGAGACAGCAGAGAAGAAAACACAGGCAGAAACAGAGGCTCCCGGACACAGAGCTGGAGGAGCAGGGAGAACCACGGCTGCCTGGATCACCGAGGAGCTATCAAGATCATGGTGGCGCGGACCGATTTGAGATGCACCAACGTCCTGAATATCAGAGGAAAGGGAGTGAATGCATAGAGGAACCCGTCCATCCAAGCTAGCAGGAAAGGATCTGCCGCCAGACAATCCGGTGAACACAAGCTCGAGCAAAATCGAGGCAACTGGTGATTTAAGGGGTGAAGCGATCAGATCTATCTGCAGAGTCCCCTAGTGAACAAAGACTTGTCGCAGAGTATGAGAATGGAGCGACCATTCGTGTGGCTGAAGAAGGTGGCATTAACTTGTCCGCCAGAAAATTCCGCTCGCCCTAGATATACACCACTCGAAGGAAGAAGGTGTGGCACAACGCCCACTGCCAAAGATGAAGGGCTTCCCTGCAAAGCTACAGGGAACCCGTAACCCCTTGCTTGTACACATAATACATTGCCACCTGGGAGTCCGTAAGCACCAGGACGACGGAATCCTGGAGCAAATGACGAAAAGCCCCATGGCGGTGAAAATGGCCTGGAGCTCCAACGGGTTGATGAGGCAGCGACGGTCCACACTCGACCAAAGACCCGGAGTCCGAAGGCCGTTGAAGTGCGCCCCCCCCAAGTGTACGCCGAGGTCAGCAGGACCTTCTGATGCGGGGGTACGCAAAAGAGCAACCACCGGACAGAATGGAAGAGATGGCCCAGCAACGGAGCGAGCGTCTCAAGGAGGGAATCACTGCAATGTGCAGAGATGCAGGATCCCGATACTGCGGCCACAGAGACACCAGAGTCCACTGGGGGACACGAAGATGGAACCAGACGAACAGCGGGACAAGAACAGGAGAGGCCCTGTGTCCCAAAAGGATTATCAACGGCAGGGCCGAGACCGAAGACCTCTGAGACACCAGCTGACTCAGGTACAGAAGGGCGGCCTGCCGAGGCAGAGGTAGAAACGACCGGAGGCGGACCAAGGACAGAGGGGCCACCTTCCGGCATAAACGAACAAGGGCCTCCTACCGAGGCCGAGACAAGAAGGAGCGCAGACAAACTGTGTCCAGTTCCCCCTCGATGAACTCCCGATACTGGGGCGGACAGATGCGAGACATGGGGAAGTACACCCCGAAGCCTAGACTCAGAAGGAGCAAAATGGCCTGAGTCGTCGCTCGCAGAACCTCCTCGGAGAGGATGCTGCGATCTACCAGACAGCTAGGCAGGGGAACACCTGCAGGCTGCAGAACGCAGGGTAGCAGAAACCACCACTGGCAGATCGGGAAAAATCCATGGAGAGTCCGCCAGGCCGAAGGGAAGGATACAATACAGGAGGTAGAGAGCCCCCGTCCGGAATCTCCAAAACTGGCAAGAGGCCGGGGAATAGGAAAGTGCGTGCACGGCACCGGAGGTCCTGCGAGCACAGCCAGTCCCCTCCATCCAAGGGGGGCACAACGCTGGAAGGGGAGCATACTGAACCGCTTCCAAACTAGAAACCAGTGCAGATCACGAAGGGCCAGGACCAAACGCAGATCCCCCGGTCTCTGGAGCACCAGAACCACTGATCCGGAGGAACCTCATCAACCACTCGGAAGCGAAGGAAGGCTCGAGCGGCCAGCAACAAAAGCGGCAGATGAGACCCGCCCGAAGGACACTCTCCAGGGGGGAGGGGCCAGGGGTACGAGACAAAGTGATACCGAGAGGCGGTCAGTGGCCACCTCAATGGAGGCCTCAAGAAGCGCAGTACCCACGCAAGTACGAGTGGCGAGACGAACCTGGAGGTTCGGATGCCCAGCATACACCCTGCATCAAGCGAGACTACGCATGGCAGGAGCAAATAGCCAGAGCTGGGAGAGAGTCACTTCATTCCCCAACTCTGGAACCAACTCCCCCCTCAACTCAGACTACAGAACTCACTAATGACATTCCGTAAAATGGTAAAGACCCTCCTCTTCAACTAAAGGTCACCCTCAGTCTACACCCAACCACCTTAAACCCCACCTCTACCCTTCTTTCTCCATTCTAATCTTCTGCCTAAATTTCTGAATAGTCCACTCTCAGCCTATACTCAAATAACTTGTATCTAAACTAAACTACTTATATTTAAACTACTGTTCTTAATTTGCTGTATAGTCCCTATATCTAAACTGCTGCACAGTCTCGTATGTCCAAGTATTTAAATCTACTGTATAATCTTGTATGTCCAATTCACTCCATTGTGAATGTTTACTTGTAAACCGTTCTGAGCTACTGGGAGGACGGGATAAAAATCTAAATAAATAAATAAGGAGACCAAACTCCATACTACGAGAAACCGGCACGGCTGCTCAGAATGAAACAAAGAGAAAGCAGAGAACCCTCGAATTCCCGACAGGAGCCAGAGATGTCGAGACACCGAGTCCCAGGCAACTACGAAGCACAAAGCCCCCGTTGATATCGGGGCACAAAACCGCAGTCGACGCCGAGGCCCAAAGCCCCAGTCGACGACGAGGCACAAAGCCTCCAGCGACGTTGAGGCACAAAGCCCCAGTCAATGTCGAGGCACCAGGCCTCCAGCGACGTCAAGGCACAAAGCCTCAGGCGAAGTCAAGGCCCAAGGCCACAGTCAACCACGGGGCACAAAGCTTCAGTCGACATCAAGGCCCCCGGCCGCAGTCGACGCCGAGGCACAAGCCTCAGTCGACGTCGAGTCACAAAGCCTCAGTTGACGTCGAGGTACAAAGCCCCAGACGACGGCGAGGCACAAAGTCTCAGTCGACGTCGAGGCACGAAACCGCAGTCGACGTCGAAGCACGAAACCGCAGTCGACGTCGAGGCACGAAGCCTCAGTCGACGTCGAGGCACGAAGCCTCAGTCGACGTCGAGGCACGAAGCCTCAGTCGACGTCGAGGCACGAAGCCTCAGTCGACGTCGAGGCACGAAACCGCAGTCGACGTCGAAGCACGAAACCGCAGTCGACGTCGAGGCACGAAGCCGCAGTCGACGTCGAGGCACGAAGCCTCAGTCGACGTCGAGGCACGAAGCCTCAGTCGACGTCGAGGCACGAAGCCTCAGTCGACGTCGAGGCACGAAGCCTCAGTCGACGTCGAGGCACGAAGCCTCAGTCGACGTCGAGGCACGAAGCCTCAGTCGACGTCAAGGCAGAAAGGCTGAAGCGAGGGTTCGGAAGATGGCAACGTACCAATGAACTGGTAATGAAGGTGCAGCAGTGCGCTCCATAGAGGGCAACCTCGAAATGAGTATTCCCATGAAAGGAGGCATGCGTCGAAGGTCTCGTAGAGGCTGTACGACTGCACTCGATGCCTGAGACTCAGCCGGCGGCATTACCGAGGCAACGCACCTGGAAATAAAGAAAAACTTACCCAAGGATGGAACCCAGGAGGCACAGCAGACGGGACGCCACCGGGGACTGAGGCTACGTCAGCTCGATTCCAAGAAGGGAAAAAGGGGCCCGGCCATTCCGCTCACACGAGGTGAACCCAGAGAGAAGCCAGGGGAAGAAGAAAACACAGCCACAGCCAGACGAGGCCTAGCGGCAGGGCCGAAGCCCAAGAAGGGCCAGCTGGCGGAAAACCAGCAGGAACACAACAAAAATGCAATTTATTTATTTATTTTTTTTTTGTAGAAAGAAAATACACGATCAATCAACAAACTACACAGCGACTCCTGAACAAAAAAAAGAAGCCGCGGTGCTAGAAAGGCACTTAGAAGAACGCAGAGAAGAGAAACAGGGCTTTCTGGCTCTGCAGAAAACTAAGAACTGAAGACCACGAGGAGGGGATGCGTCCTCTAGTGGAGCAGGAAGGCACGCATGCGTGGGCAGTGCTAGCAAACTTGAGATCTTCAATCAAGTTTGCTTGAAAAGCTGTCCATGACGGGGGTCCGTGGATGACGTCACCCACATGTAGAGAATATGCTGCCTGCTTGTCCTGGGATAATTCTCCTTAATTTCTCTATAACAGAATAAACAAATAGAAAAGACTGTTTTATGTTGAACTCTCCATCCACAACTACATCCAAATGTAGGTCTTGAATTTTTGAAATATAAATACAAGAATTGATTTAATAGGATGTTTTATAATAGGTGTTCCTAACCCAGCCAGTCAGGTTTTCCAAATATCCACAATGAATATACATGGAGGTAGTGTATGCAAGTTTCTCTCATGCATATTTACTGTGGGTACTTTGAAAACCTGACTGGCTAGGTGTATCAAGAGTATCAAGAGTGTTGAGAACCCCTGCTTAATAAGATGCTGTCCAACAACTGATCAGAGAGTGGACAGATTAAGAGGGAATGTTTAGGCCTGGGAGCAAAGAGCTGTTTGTTACTCTTTAAGCCCAGTCCTGGGACACACTGAAGTGCTTCAAGCCCATCCTCAAGGCCAACATGGACAAGTGCAACATCAAATCCATTTGCTGGGATATTTGCTACAAAACCAGCTTGACACTGACCATAACAAAACTCTGGAGCCACATATCTCACTCACAAACAAGTCCCCAAGTAGTAACAAAGCAATCCCAAATTGGCCCCATTAGTCCTCTACAGCCTGGGGTGGCGAGGATGCAGTGAAATAATGGCACACACAGTTCAATGTTCAATCTATGTTTAAAAGTTCTCTGGAATGATTGATTTAGTCCTGTGTCCTATATTTTATGGCATTGTTTACTTACACTGATTTGTTTTATTTGTAAGCTGCATTGACCTTCAGCATTTTGCAGGATATCGAGCTTTTAATAAACAGATAGGACAATTTAGAAAAACAACCATCCTTGATAATGCTAAAGAAGAGGCACGTATGAAGGTGGCTAAAAGTTCTGCAGTTACCCTTTGCTGGATTACTATATTATAAAAACTGAAAATTATCCTTTTGGCTATCAATAATTATACAGTTTTCTAATTGAGATTGAGGGGGGGGAAGGATTATGTAACAGTTTCTTAAGGTTTATAAATGTTTAATATGTGGATAAGATATACAGTGGTACCTCGGTTTACAAGTGCACCAGTTTGCGAGTGTTTTGCAAGACGAGCAAAACATTCGCAAACTTGGTGCCTCGTAAACCGAGCTTGCCTCGCTGTACGAGCGCCTTCCTCCCGCGATCCGGCATCCCCCCCCCCCCGCTCACATTGCCCCCCTCCACCGCAATCCTACTTCCCCCCCCCCCCCCGGGCAGTCAATGATACCCTTTACCCGACTTGGCACCAGCGCCGGTGCCCGAAGATCCTCCCTCTTCTGGCGCAGCCTGGGCTGGGCGGTGCGTCAGAGATCCTCCCTCTTCTGGTCTGGGCTGGGCTGGACTGGCTTTGAGCATTTGCGCATGCTCAAAGCCTTCTAGTCTCGCTCTCTCCGAGATTGAGAGCGACACCAGAAGGCTTTGAGCATGCGCAAATGCTCAAAGCCAGTACAGCCCAGCCCAGAAGAAGGAGGATCTCCGATGCACCGCCCAGCCGCGCTGAAGAGGGAGGATCTTCGGGCACCGGCACTGGTGCCAAGTCGGGTAAAGGGTGTCATTGACTGCTCGGGGGGGGGGGGGGGGAGTAGGATCACGGTGGAGGGGGGGCAACGCGAGCCGGGGGGGGGATGCCGGATCGCCGGGGGGGTGAGGTTGGAACAGCGTCGGATTCTTCAAGGGAGGGGGCAGAATGGAGCAGCGCCAGTAGCCTCGGGGGGGGGGGAGGTGGAACCAATCAAAGCAGTTTCCCTTACTTCCTATGAGGAAACTTGCTTTGATATACGAGCAATTTGGTTTACGAGCATGCTTCTGGAATGAATTATGCTCATAAACCAAGGTTCCACTGTATTTGATATAGAGCAGTTATCATAAATTCTGATAACCAATGGATAATTTGATGGATAATGTGGGGTAGGGGGGGAGGGTTATTACTCTTTATAAGTCATGTAAGGATATTAAGTGTTGTTTTACGTATAAAATGTATTCTTTACTGTTTTCACTTATTGAAAGTGTAAAAATGAATAAAGAATTAAAAAAAAATAATATGTGGTATATCAAATAACTTTAAAACTTGACACACTTTCCATTTTCACAGTCCAATCCCACCCCAGAACCAAGGTGATTCTCTGCACAGGAAGCACAGGTTTGCATACTATGCCACCATGTGTCCTTCTATTTGGATATTTTTACTGTTGTAATTGTCTACTGCCCATGTTCACCTTATTTTTGCTATACATAATAATAATAATAACTTTATTTTTGTATACCGCCATACTCAAGGAGTTCTAGGCGGTTCACATTTGTTTATCAAAAAAAAATTACAAGTGGTTTAAAACAATTGAACACTATTAGAAGCGAGCAATAAATTACAAGTGGTTCGAAACAGTTGAACAATATTAGGAGCAAGGGAGTAGTTGAGGTTAGAGAGAGAGGGGAGAGTGTGGGTCAGGGGGGGGGTTGGAGGTAGGTAGGCTGGGAAAGAGGTGGAAGGGGGCAGGAGGAGATTGTTGTTCATTGGAGAGGGGTGTTAGGTGTCTTGTCCATGGAATAGGTGAGTTTTGAGAGATTTTCTAAACCCGAGGTAGGTGGGGGCCTCTAGGACAATTTGGGCTAGCCATGGGTTCAGTTTGGCAGCCTGGAAGGCGAAAGTTTTGTCAAGGAATCTTTTGGAGTGACATAGTTTTAGGGAGGGGAAGGCGAACAGCTGAATTCTGCGGGAGTGCATTGGATAAATTTTAAAAGGCAGTAAATACATCCAAATGAAGATGTTTAAAAGAAGTGTCAGAGAGAAAATGCAGAAGAAGCACCAGCTCAAAAGATTTACCTTATCCTCAATGATAGCTATAATGTCACCAACTGTGTCAAAGTCAAGTTCTTCCCCAGTATACGAAACAGCAATGCCCATCTTCTCTGCCAGATCCAGATCTTCCTTGCCATCTACGCCTGCATCTTTAGGCATCTCTGGAACCTCTCCAGCCCCCAAACACTCCTTGTTAATAGAGTCTATGATCATTGAGATATCACTGTTGTCCACTGATACTGACATTGTGTGAGAATCAACGATACTGGAAACTGAAGTACAGGCATCAGGTGGGGTCACTGTATTCAAGAGAATAATAGAAGATATTACAAATAAACACAGATATCCACTAGGTCACTACACACCACCAGGGGGCTCCAGTCACTCGCACAAATGCCTCCTCCCCCCCCCCCCCCAAAGTCCAATCCACCCTAGAACCCTCACCAAGTCTACGCCTCTGCACAGGAAGCAAGGTCATTTGCTTTTTAGTGGGCACTGCACAAGAAATGAGCATGAGACAGAATAGGGAGGACTCGCTGCTGTCTTCGTGGGCAGCAAGCATTTCAAAGACACACCTGGAGCTGCTGATACTGGCTTTGATGCTGCCAGAGTTGGCATCATAAGAATGGTATGCTGGGACACAGATTCAAGAGGGGGCAATGGAGTGTTTGCTGGACAGTCACAGCTGACAGCAGAGAAGGAAGGAAGAGGAGTGCTGAACTGCGCAGGACCAGCTTCTAAAAGCCGGGAAAGAGTAGGAGCACCTGACAGAAAATACAGAAAGAAGGGAAAACAGCACATAAACAAGAAGCAACAGTCATCTCTTAGCACCCTTCCTGCTCAAATTCAACCCCTACTAAACAAAAGGCAGAAGCACACACGTGTTAAGAATCTAAATTATATTTTCCTAACCAAGAGTACACTCAAAAACTACATTTATCTTGGCCTAACAAAAACATCAGGAAGTTTTCATTCTTAAAAATTCACCACCAATTTCTTCCTTTCCCTGGTTTTGACCAGTCCATGTTGGGGCTATAGGGGATTTTCTCCAGTCATTGCAGCACCAATACTGGCTGAGAAACATGTACTATAATTCCCTTTGGAACTTAGCACATGTACATCCTCCAGTCAATCAATCAAGACTCCTGTCTCTGCAGTCCCAGCCCCAGCTCTGAGTAGTCCAAGAAAGAGCAGCTGGAGTCAGGAGCCAAATTAATATCAAGCTGGCTTCATCTGAAATTGTGACAGAGACAAGATGAGGAAAACATTTACGGCATTCTATACTATAAAGAAACCAATGCTCAATTTCGTCCCGCCCATTAAAACTACTAAAGTTACTGTATAACATAACTCAACTCACTCTACTCTATGGGGGTCAAATATTTAAACATGTTTTTGGGCCTGAAAGCTGATTTTCAATGGGAAACTCATGAGGTTTTGCTTTGAAAATTGGAACCACCAGAGGAATGCCGTATAAAGCTGGTGTGAGCAATGAAATCCCCAGGTATTACATTTCTTTCTCCAATCTAACTTTTCTCTTTTTCCACAATAGGTAAATGTACATATGCTAATTCATTCTGCAGGCAAACTCCAATTTGCCTATATAAAAGTTCTGAACATTACTCTTGTCCTTGATGCCCATGAGTAGTGAGTTTCATTGGCAGATCCTGGGGGGTGAGGTTGCTCCCCCCCTTGGGCATCCTAAGGCTATGACGGCTTGGGTGTCTTGCCCAAGGCCAAAGATAGCTAATATGGGATTTGAACCTGGGCCTTCTGGTTCCCAGCCCACTGCTCTGCACCTGCTCCTACCCTCCACTAACATATCAAATCATAAATTCAGAAGGCATATTCTTTCCCATATTAAAACAAGAATAGCACTGACAGATAATCTTCTTTCTTGTAGATGTGTCTAGAGGTCCTGAACAGTAGGATTTTGCATCTGAACCCACAAACTGCTTGCAGAAAACTGTCAGATCACCTTTTCAACTCCACCTTAGAAACATAGAAACAGCGGCAGAAAAGGGCTATAGCCCACCAAGTCTGCCCATTCCAAGTATCCCCCCCTCTGAATTTACTCCCTTAAAGATCCCACAAGAGTATCCCATTTTTTCTTAAAATCCGTCACGCTGCTGGCCTTTATCACCTGGAGTGGGAGTCTGTTCCAATGATCCACCACTCTTTCGGTGAAGAAGTACTTCCTGGAGTCGCCATGAAACTTCCCTCCCCTGATTTTCAGCGGATGCCCTCTGGTGGTCGAGGGTCCCATGAGCCAGAAGATATCATCTTCTGACTCGATGCGTCCCGTGATGTATTTATACGTTTCAATCATATCTCCCCGTTCTCTTCTTTCCTCGAGTGAGTACAGTCGCAACTTCTTTAGTCTTTCTTCATACGGGAGATCCTTGAGCCCCGTGACCATCCTGGTGGCCGTTCGCTGAACCGACTCGATCCTCAGCACGTCCTTTCGGTAGTGTGGTCTCCAAAACTGAACACAGTACTCCAAGTGTGGCCTCACCATGGTCCTGTACATCGGCATCATAACTTCAGGTCTCCTGCTGACGAAACTTCTGCGGATACACCCCAATATTTGTCTTGCCTTGGAGGAAGCCTTCTCCACTTGATTGGCAACTTTCATGTCTTCGCTAATGATCACTCCTAGATCGCGTTCCTCCGTGGTCCTAACCAAGGTCTCACCATTTAATACATAAGTTCTACGCGGGTTTCTCTTGCCCAAGTGCATTATCTTGCATTTTTTAGCATTGAAGCCTAGCTGCCAAGTATTTGACCATTGTTCCAGCAGCAGTAGGTCGTGTGTCATATTATCAGGTAATAAGCTTTTGCCTACTATGTTGCAAAGTTTGGCGTCGTCGGCGAACAGTGATACCCTTCCTCTAAGTCCTTGCGTCATATCTCTTATGAATAAGTTGAATAGAATCGGGCCCAGGACCGATCCCTGCGGCACTCCACTGATCACGTCCGACGCTTCAGATGGGGTACCGTTCACCACCACCTTCTGAAGTCTGCCGCTCAGCCAATCCCCAATCCATGTAGTTAGAATGTCTCCTAATCCTATCGATTTTAGCTTGTTCAGTAATCTTCGGTGTGGGACGCTATCAAATGCTTTGCTGAAGTCCAAATATACCACGTCCAGTGACTCTCCGGCATCCAGTTGTCTAGTAACCCAGTCAAAAAAGCTAATCAGGTTAGATTGGCATGATCTACCCTGGGTGAACCCGTGTTGGTGTGGATCATGTAGTTTTTCTTCGTCTAGGATTGTGTCAATATGCTGTTTGATCAGTGTTTCTATGAGTTTACACACTATAGACGTGAGACTCACTGGTCTGTAGTTTGCTGTCTCTGTCCTGCAGCCCTTTTTGTGGAGTGGGATTACATTGGCGGTTTTCCAGTCCAGTCCATTGGTGGTTTCCCAGGAAGTTGCTTCTGCCTACTCAGTTTGTACAAAAGTAATCATATAGCACTGTAATGAAAGACATAATCGGAATTAGTTATCATAACTATCAGATGCTAGGGACCATCTTGAGGGTCAGTGCTCAAGAAAAGGATCCGGGTGTCATCATAGACAATACGCTAAAGCCTTCCGCCCAATGTGTGGTGGTGGCCAAGAAGGCAAAAAGGAGTGTGTGGCGCAGTGGTTGGATCTACAGCCTCAGCACCCTGGGGTTGTGGGTTCAAACCCCGCTGCTGCTCCTTGTGACCCTGGGCAAGTCACTTAATCCTCTATAGCCCCAGGTACGTTAGATAGATTGTGAGCCCACCGGGACAGAGAGGGAAAATGCTTGAGTACCTGATTGTAAAAACCGCTTAGATAACCTTGATAGGCGGTATATAAAATCCTAATAAACTTGAAACTTGATGCTGGGAATTATTAGAAAAGGGATGGTTAACAAGTCTAAGAATGTTATAATGCCTCTGTATCGCTCCATGGTGCAACCTCACCTTGAGTATTGAGTACAGTTCTGGTCTCCTTATCTCAAAAAAGATATAGCGGCACTAGAAAAAGTTCAAAGACCAACCAAGATGATAAAGGGGATGGAACTCCTCTCCTATGAGGAAAGAGTAGAAAGGTTAGGGCTCTTCAGCTTGGAAGAGAGACAGCTGAGGGGAGATATGATCTAAGCATACAAAATCCTGAGTGGTGTATAATGGGTACAAGTGGATCAATTTTTTTATTGCATCAAGATTTACAAAGACTAGAGGACACTCGATGAAGTTACAGAGTAATACTTTTGAAATCAATAGGAGGAAATATTTTTTCACTCAGAAAATAGTTAAGCTCTGGAACTCATTGCCAGAGGATATGGTAAGTCCATAGTCTGCTGTTGAAAAAGACATGGGTCATTAGCATGGAATGCTGCTACTATTTGGGTTTTTGCCAGGTACATGTGACTTGGATTGGCCTCCACAAAGATGGGATAATGGGCTAGATGAACCATTGGTCTGACCCAGTAAGGCTATTCATATAACCCACAACAATACAATTCTGTTCTGCTCTGTAACAAACACTACCAAGAAACATTATAACATTCAAGCAGCTGTTATAAAATAGATACAAAAACATGTGCAACTAGCACTAATGTTATATAGAGCTCATACCTACTCACTTGTCCTGCTATCCAGCAGAAACATAAAGCAGACTACACACTACAGTGTTCTTTTTCTTTCCCCTCAGCTCATCTGAAAGACAGATTTTTCCATCTCCAGACTGATTCATAGTAACATAGTAGATGATGGCAGATAAAGACCCGAATGGTCAATCCAGTCTGCCCAACCTGATTCAATTTAAATTTTTTCTTCTTAGCTATTTCTGGGCAAGGATCCAAAGCTCTACCCAGTACTGTGCTTGGGTTCCAACTACTGAAATCTCCGTTAAAACCTACTCCAGCCCATCTAGACCCTCCCAGCCATTGAAGCCCTCTCCAGCCCATCCTCCCCCCAAACGGCCATATACAGACACAGACCATGCAAGTCTGCCCAGTACTGGCCTTAGTTCAATATTTAATATTATTTTCTGATTCTAAATCCTCTGTGTTCATCCCATGCTTCTTTGAACTTAGTCACTGTTTTCCTCTCCACCACCTCTCTCGGGCGCACATTCCAGGCATCCACCACCCTCTCCGTAAGTAGAACTTTCTAACATTGCCTTTGAATCTACCACCCCTCAACTTCAAATTATGTCCTCTGGTTTTACCATTTTCCTTTCTCTGGAAAAGATTTTGTTCTACGTTAATACCCTTCAAGTATTTGAAAGTCTGAATCATATCTCCCCTGTCCCTCCTTTCCTCTAGGGCAGTGTTCTTCAACCACCGGTCCATGGACCAGTGCCGGTCCACAGAAAGTTTTTGCCGGTCCACAGGGCCAGCACGTGCATCAGGCCCAAAACAGTGTTCTTCAACCACCGGTCCACGGTGCAATCAATGCGGTGTTATCTTCGAGCCAGCTCCCTCTTCCTAACAGATTCAGTGCACAAAGCCACGGGCAGTGGCTCTTACGGGCATCCTGCGCCTGAACCGGAAGCCTTCTCTCTGACATTGCAACATCAGAGGGAAGGCTTCCAGATGAGGCACAGGACATGCAAGGTGCAATTAGTACTATTATAGGGGCGGGGTCTGGGGTGGAGATTGGGTAGAGATTGGCGGGGTCTGGCCCACGACATAGTCCCGTGTTCTTCAAACGCCGGTTCACGGACCGATGCCGGTCCACAGAATAATTATTTTATTTCTGTCGGTCCATAGGAATAAAAAGCTCTAGAGTATACATATTCAGGGCTTCCAGTCTCTTCTCATACGTCTTCTAGCACAAGCCTCCTATCATTTTCGTCGCCCTCCTCTGGACCGCTTCAAGTCTGGTCTCCAAAACTGAACACAATACTCCAAGTGGGGCCTTACCAATGACCTTCTTCCTTCTACTGCCTACGCCTCTCTTTATACAGCCCAGTATCCTTCTGGCAGCAGCCATCGCCTTGTCACACTGTTTTTGCGTCTTTACATCTTCGGACACAATCACCCCAAGGTCCCTCTCTCCGTCCATGCATATCAGCTTCTCACCTCCCAGCATATACGGTTCCTTCTGATTATTAATCTACAAATGCATTACTCTGCATTTCTTTGCATTGAATTTTAGTTGCTAGGCATTAGACCATTCCTCTAACTTTTGCAGATCCTTTTTCATATTTTCCACTCCCTCTTCGGTGTCTACTCTGTTACAAATCTTGGTATCATCTGCAAAAAGGCACACTTTTCCTTCTAACCCTTCAGCAATGTCACTCACAAACATATTGAACAGGATTGGCCCCAGCACCGATCCCTGAGGGACCCCACTACTCACCTTTCCTTCCTTCGAGCGACTTCCATTAACCACCATCCTCTGGCGTCTGTCCGACAGCCAGTTTCTGACCCAGTTCACCACTTTGGGTCCTAACTTCAGCCCTTCAAGTTTGTTCAACAGCCTCCTATGAGGAACTGTATCAAAGGATTTGCTGAAATCCAAGTAAATTACATCTAGCATATGTCCTCGATCCAGCTCTCTGGTCACCCAATCAAAAAATTCAATCAGGTTCGTTTGGCACGATTTACCTTTTGTAAAGCCATGTTGCCTCGGATCCTGTAACCCATTAGATTCAAGGAAGATCCTTTCTTTCAGCAACACTTCCATTATTTTTCCAACAACTGAAGTGAGGCTCACCGGCCTATAGTTTCCTGCTTCATCCCTGTGACCACTTTTATGAATAGGGACCACATCCGCTCTCCTCCAATCCCCAGGAATCACTCCCGTCTCCAGAGATTTGTTGAACAAGTCTTTAATAGGACTCGCCAGAACCTCTCTGAGCTCCCTTAGTATCCTGGGATGGTTCCCATCTGGTCCCATCGCTTTGTCCACCTTTAGTTTTTCAAGTTGCTCTTAAACACCCTCCTCCGTGAACGGCACAGAATCTACTCTATTTTCTCGTGTAACTTTGCCAGACAATCTCGGTCCTTCTCCAGGATTTTCTTCTGTGAACACAGAACAGAAGTATTTGTTTAGCACATTTGCTTTCTCCTCATCACTCTCCACATATTGGTTCCCAGCATCTTTTAGCCTAGCAATTCCATTTTTCATCTTCCTCCTTTCACTAATATATCTGAAAAAATTTTTGCCTCCCTTTTTTACATTTTTAGCCATTTGTTCTTCCGCCTGTGCTTTCGCCAGATGTATCTCTCTCTTGGCTTCTTTGAGTTTCACCCTGTAGTCCTTTCTGCTCTCCTCTTCTTGGGTTTTTTTATATTTCACGAACGTCAACTTTTTCGCCTTTATTTTCTCAACCATATCGGCTTCCTTTTTCTCTTGTTTTTATTGATTTTCTTCACATAAAGGTCCGTGGCCATTTTTATCGCTCCTTTCAGCTTAGACCACTGTCTCACCGCTCCTGTCCAAGCTCCACTGGCTTCCTGTTATCTCCAGGGTCCACTTTAAATGTGCCTGCCTAACCTTCAAGATCCTCCACGGCATCCTTCCTCCTCTTATTCCTCTATCCTGGAATTCTTCAAATCCAATTTCCACTAGATCCACGCAAAAACTAAAATTATCCTACCCCTCCTTAAAAGGCATCTCCCTCGTTGGTAAACTTGGGTCCTCCCTCCCCTTCAGAATCGCTCAGCTCTGGAATAGTCTCTCTTCCCCTCTCCGCAACTTGAGCTCCCTTCTACTATTCTGTAAGCATCTGAAGACCTGGCTCTTCTCCAAAATGTAACCCCTTCCCCTCCCTGGTACTCTTAGACCTAACTTCTCTTCTTACTTACTTATATAATTCCATTGGAGTTCCGTTCTTTCCCAAACCATGTAAACCGTGTCGAGCTCCACTTGTGGAGATGATGCGGTATATAAACCCAAGATTTAGTTTAGTTTAGTTTAGTCTTTCCACTTCTCTTATGTCCTCCCATCCTAACAGCTCTTTCTTCAGATACTCTCCCATTGCATTAAAGTCCGTACGTTTGAAATCTAGGACTTTAAGTATCGTGCGGCCGCTCTCTACTTTAGCCATTATATCAAACCAAACCGTTTGATGAATGGATTGGATGATGGGATTGGAAGATCAGCCTTGCTGCTGAATATTGGAACACTTGCAAGCACTTCAGTTCTCTCTATATGGTACCATAGTAGAAGGAGTTACAGTAGTCTAGATTACGCCACCTTCCTAAAGCTTCTTTGGGACAGGGCCAGTCTGATTGATCTTTTTTGTCTCAGTCTGAAAAAAAAAAAAACTTCTTTGCCAGAGAAGCGATCTGGCTTTTGAATGTTAGTGAGGAATCTAGGGTAACTCCTAGCACCTTTGAGAATTTATATCTGCTGTCTATATTTTGCACTATGGCCCCCTTTTACTAAACTGCAATAGCGTTTTTTAGCACAGGGAGCCTATGAGCGTTGAGAGCAGTGCGGAAAATTAGCGCAGCTCCCAGCGCTAAAAACTGCTATCGCGGTTTAGTAAAAAGGGAGGGGGTATATTTGTCTGTTTTTGTACGGTTGTTACTGAGGCAGAGGGAGTTTGAAAAGCGGAGCGGAGAGCGTGCAGTGGGATCGGAGGAGGCAGAGGGAGAGAGAAAGGAAAGCGGAGCAGCAAGCAGGGATCCACCAGAGTCGCGGGGCAGAGGCGAGAGTTAGCTATGCCCACCCCCTGACGTCACCAGACTGAACTCACCATTTAAGGGGAGCAGCCAACGGCGAGGGTCTCGTTTGGGACAGCATTCGGGCCAGTGGCAGGAGATAGGCAGAGCTGTGCCTAGCGAACCCAAAGCACGTGGCAACTGAGAGGAGAAGCAGGAAAGGGAGAAAGATGATCGGAGGAGGTAGAGGGAGAAAGACAGCGGGCGGAGAGCGGTGCAGGAAGACCGGAGGAGGCAGAGGGAGTTTGAAAAGCGGAGCGGAGAGCGTGCAATGGGATCGGAGGAGGCAGACGGAGAGAGAAAGGAAAGCAGAGCAGCAAGCAGGGATCCACCAGAGTCGTGGGGCAGAGGCGAGAGTTAGCTCCACCCACCCCCTGACGTCACCAGACCGAACTCACCATATAAGGGGAACAGCCTTTGCGAAGGGCCTCAAGAAGGGCATCAAGAAAGGGCTATCAACTCCAGCCGGTCTCTCAACTTATAACACTAGCTAACTAATCCATTGACTTCAGGCTTTCTTTAACTTTACACCAAACCTTTAACTCTCAAACTCACAACTTTCTATCTAACCAACAAGCTACTAATGAGGTATGAAGGGGAGGGGTTCAAGTCTCTGGAAATTTGAGGCTTCCTACAAAGTCCTGGCGGATGGACGGAAATAACCCACTGGCCCCAGAATAAAGTGGTATTGTACAAGAATGCAATTACTACAGCAAGCTAATGTTAGTAGTATATTTGAGAGACTGATCATATACCTTTTCATTTAATATAAACTGCTTTGGATCTGTAATATAGTATATCAAGAATAAATAACATTAACATACCCAGGTTTAAGAGTGAGATTCATTGTTGTCATGATTTGTGCAAAACTAACCCACTTGGAATTAGTGTTCCTGAGAACAACTCCTCCATCTAGCAACAGGTAACAATTATACCATCAATACTGTACTTTCAGCTCCAGGTCCAAAGCCATCCCTCTCTGTCACACCCTCTCCCTCCAGACCTCACACACTCTCCCTCTCTCCTCTGTTTTTCTGAATTGTGTATGTGATCTTGTACTCTGCCTAGAACTGGAAAGATAGCATGGAAAACAAATGCAGAGATAAATAAATTAATTAATAAACATTCTCTTCTCAGAGTGGAGGTATAGTCTAATGACTAGTTCAGCATCCTTGGAACCTGGAGAATTGGGTTCAATTCTCTCCAAAGCTCTTTGTGACTCTTGGCAAGTCACTTAATCCTCCATTGCTCTCCAGACCCTCCCTCCACATTCCAAGCCACTCCCTCCCCCATTATGCTTGCTTTTCCAGGCCACTACCTCACCATTTTTTCTCCTCCAGGCCCAAGGGCACCCCCCTCACCATTCTCTCTCCTCCAGGCCCCAGGCCATCCCCCCTTTATCATGCCCTCTCCCTTACCATGCTCTTTCCTCCAAGCTTCAGGCACCCTCCTTCCTACATGTTCTTTTCTTCTGGCCTAGACCACACTCTCTTCTCCAGGTCATAGGGCAACTCCCAAGGCTACACTCTCTTTCTTAGGCTCCAGATCCCAGGCCCTCCCCTCCATCCAACACATTATCTCCTCCTGGCCCAAGGCAATCCATCCACCATGCTTTCCTTAAAGCCCCAGACTACCATGCCATGCTCTGTCCTCTAAGCCTCAGGCCCTCCCTCAGTCACATCTTCTCTACCATGCTCTCTCCTGTAGACCCATCACCCCCCAAAAAAAACTATGCTCTAGCCTCCAGACCTCAGACCACTCTGCTGTACTACAGCCTCAGGCTACCCCTCTTCCCCCACCACACTCTTTAGTCCCCAGGCCACTCTCCCACTCTCTTCTGTAGGTGCCATGTTCTCTCCAAGTATATTTTGCAAAAAGTTTCATATATCAACTTAAACAACATCATGGGTCCTTAATTGCCTGTCTAGTCATAAACTCACAATACTCCTCAAGCCCCGTTTTTCCAAGCGTACTATATTTCCATACTCTACCCATTAGCTTCTAAAGAATATATAGGGTTTTACAGAATTTTCCAAATGCCCCACCTCCATATATAATCCAGGCTTTACCATGGTAGCAAAGGAAGAGATTAGGAACAGAGAAGGGAACTTCTGAGGAGGTAGGTTCATGACCAAGTAATGGGTTTCCAATATGCTGTAGATTTAATGTGTTAATAACGTGATTAACATGTTACATTGTTAAAGTGCACCAAGATTTTTAAAATTATGATTAACTCATTTACCTGGTCTCCTTTTCCTGTGCTGAGCCTACTGTTTCTCTGGGCCTGAACAGCAGCTTCTGCCTACCGCTGTTGTCATAGCAGCCATTCAGACCCAGAAAAGCAGTGGGCCTAGCAGAGGAGCAGAAGAGCAGGTAAAAATAAACTACAACTTTATTTTTACACTCTTACCTATTTCTAGAAGTAGCCTAATTTTTGTTTTGCATTTGTTAGTAATCGGTTGTAAACTTGTCTCTTATTCTGAGAATCCACCTGAGTTTTACATCTTCCTCTTCAAAAGTACAGGCTGGCCATCACAGCAATTGTCCAGGAGCCAAAAGTAACACGCCAAAACTCCCTTGCTATACTTTGAACATGCACCATCACAGTGTCACAGTTGTGCAATGATGAGGCTGTCCTCCGGGAACCGCTGTAGCATACTGTTTTTAACAGAGGCAGAAAGAAGATGCTGGCAGGATCTTTTATCATGTAATTAATCACAATTAAAATTTTTAAGTTTCCGGCTTCGACTGGTTTCCAAGTAGCGCAGAGGAAAAAATGAAGGCATTATGAGGAGAGGAGGAAAGGAAGTGGGATGTGAGGGAGATAAACATCCTTAAAGATGGCACAAACAAAGCAGCAAAGGGCTTCAGAAGTGGACACAGAGGAGGGAGGAGAATCGGAAGTATCCCAAGTGCCTTACTGGTTACCTGAAGCTGCAGGGGATGATGCGATTGCAACAGATGCTGAGGGAAGATCTCCTGCATGTAGTGCTGAGAGATTCATTCCTACATCCATATGGGCAACGATACTACACGTTTGACTTGATGTTGAAGTCATCTCATTTTCACTGAGCTGCTGAAAGAAGACAGGGATTAGCATGTGTGTGTACATGAGGGCATGTGTATGGGGACACATATGTTGACATGTAAGGAGGCATTGAGACATACCAGCCGAGGACTGGTGCATAACAAACTGCTTTTCTTTAGGAGTTCGGACAGCAGTGGGGAAGGTGGTGGCGTTCCCTTCTGTCCCATCAACTTCTTCTGAGGTGAATCATCTGTCACAGGGGTCAAGGGGCCATCCAAAGAGACTGAGACTGGTGGAGGAGTGTCAGGAATACCAAGATAGGAAGAAACTGGGGTTCCTGGCAAGGAACCCACACTTACCTGAAAAGAAAGCATAAAGAAGTGAAGAGAAGTGGTCAGAAGATGTCTGAACCGTATAACGCACATAATGCAACTCTACTAATGGTATTACCAGGAGTTGTCAGAACTGTGACACACCATTAAAAGTCAGAATATATGTCAAGAAATAATCATACAGACATCACAGAGACCTTTAAAGATGTTCATAAAAAGGATAAAAAAAACAGAGAGAGTTGATCAAATTGGTCGTGAGGTAGAGCTATATATTAAGAATGGCACAGAATCAAGTAGGATTAAAGTTCTTCAGGAAAAACCTGCTTTCTGGAATCTCTATGAATAGAACTATCTGGTATAATAGAGAACAGTTTAGCAGTGTGTGTACAGTCACGTGTACCTGACAAACTATGAAATACTAGCAAAGTCTAGAAAGATTAACCAAACCAAAACAATCATAATGAGAAATTTCAATTACCCTCATATCAAGTGGAAGAACCTCTCTTCAGGGCACACCAGAAAGGTAAATTTTCTAGGTATCAAAAATGTGATGTTGACTGATGGACTTGATAGGCAAAATCTCAGACCATCAGCTGAATGCTTACCTTAGCAAATATTTTGCTGGCCATGTCTGCTGTTAAAATAGAAGATTAGATTCTTACCTCGGTAATCTTCTTTCTGTTAGAAGACATAGGATTTTGTACTGAAGCTGTTGTCCTCTTATAGTCGTGAACTTTGCAGAAGGGTATCACTCAAATCATTCAACTCCTCCCCTTCACCAGTGGAGAACAGCTCCCTCTTCAGTTAATACCAAAGTAATCGAACTCTACTGAAACAGAAGAAAAGAGAAGGAGGGGCACAGGGAACTTCACCGAGACAAACCACATTTCTGTTCTGCTCTGTAAATCATGACAAAAGAACAATGATTAACATAAACTTGATCGAACATAGGAACCAGCCTGCTATGTACAATGAGTACTATCCTATAAGATCCCAAAGGATAAAAATAATAGCTATAATATCCTTTCTTTTTCACTCATCCAAATGACTGGAAAAGAAGACCTGTGACAGACAGCAGCAATGTCCAAGCAGTAAACAGGCAAATCAGAAGTCTGCATGGGGCGGGGCATACAGAATCCTATGTCTTCTAACAGAAAGAAAATTACCGAGGTAAGAACCTAATTTTCCATTCTGAAATAAACACATAGGATTCTGTACTGAAGCTGATGTATAAAAGTAGTGCTAGATGTCTAAGAAGGGACAGATGAGCCTGCCTGCAGCACTGAGGACCCAAAAGTAGCATCCAGGATCTAGTAAAGAAGTATTTCTTTAGATTACTTCGCCCTACAACTTCTCCTAGAGCAGGGCTGCCCAAGTCCGGTCCTCGAGATCTACTGGCAGGCCAGGTTTTCAGGATGTCCATAATGAACATACATGAGAGAGATTTGCATACCAAGAAGGCAGTGCAGGCAAACCTCTCTTATGCATATTCATTGTGGATATCCTGAAAACCTGGCTTGCCAGTAGATCTCGAGGACTGGACTTGGGCAGCCCTGTCCTAGAGTTTTCCTTCATTTGAAAAAGACTCATCTCCATTACATTAATGCCACGGTGTAGGGTGAAGTAATCTAAGGAAATACTTCTTTACAGAAAGGGTGGTAGATGTGTGGAATAGTCTTACAGTAGAGTTGGTGGAGACAAAGACTGTGACTAAATTCAAGAAAGTGTGTGAAGGGCATGTGGGATCTCTTAGGGAGAAGAGGAGATAGTAGATGCTATGGTTGGGCAGACTGGATGGGTCATTTGGCCTCTATCTACCATAAGATAGTTCTACTTACTCATAAAATACTCATAAATAAAGCCCCGACATTTCTAGAAAGATATTTAATACCATACTTCCCATTAAAATCTTTAAGATCAGAAGACAAAGCCCTATTAACAGTCCCTTCTTTAAAAGTTATATACTCTAGGAGAGACATGATTTTTTCTGTTTCGGCCCCCCACATCTGGAACTTACTTCCACTTAATCTAAGAGGAAAAACTATTGAACAAATTTAAAAGTCTTCTAAAGAGCTGGCTTTTTAAAGACGCTTTTTACTAGATCAGTCTTACTATATTTTAGGATAGGATAAGGAGGTTCACTATATTTTAGGATAGGACAAGGAGGTTCACTGTAATATGAGGGTATTTGTCTCCTATCCTGTGTGTTCTAAACCTATAGCCGATTTTATTTTTGGTTTTATTTTTTTAATATTGTAATTTAAGCTGCCCTCTTCCCTAATGTTTTAATGTTAATTAGCAGTATATGTGATATTTGTGGATTTTGTTATTTTATATTTTTATCTGATGTAAATCGCATTGAAATGAGATTTTGCGATCTAATCAAAGAATTTATTAAACTTGAAACTTGAATCATGTTTCTCTGTTTCTAAAAGTTGAATTAAGTCTGCATACCATGGCCATTTGGGCCAATCTAGTGCAATGAGAACCACCAATCCTTGATGATGGAGAATTCTGTGCAGGATCATGCTGATCACTGTCCGTGGAGGAAAACCACAGAGAAAGCCTGTCTGTGGCCAAAGCTGTAGAAGAGCATCTATGGCCTCGGACCCCACCTCCTATTTTTCTTCTGAAAAACCACTTGATTTTGGCATTGTGACGAGTCACTATCAAATCCATGATTGGTATGCCCCACCTCCAAGTCACCACCTGAAAGGCCTCCATCCCGACTTTACTTTCCTTGTGGCCTGACTTTCCTTCCCAATGCCGAAGAGAAGGGGCAGGAGTGCGACTGGTGCCTCACAGCGCTCTGATATGCCCTCCCTCGGCAATATCGACGATCTGTTGCGGCGGATGCAGGGGCAGCATTATCTACATCAGGAATTAGCCTGCTGAGAGCACCTGGACAAGGCGAGTCAGGAGTTGTCTCTCCTGGGCTGGAAACCACCTTAAGCCCCAATGTTAGAGCTCCACCTCCGCGACCCCAGTCTACCAGTTCTCCAGGGGTAGAGGAAACCCCGGAGATGGGGGAAGTACTTTCCCCTGAGGCAGCAAGAACAACACCGGGACTGAGGAAGCAGTGCTCTCTGACCAGGGAGTATCTGCAGAAGAAGCCGGGGTAGGACTAGCAACTGGAGGTGAAGGAATCCAGCCAGAACCTAACCAGGAAAGCTCTTCCCTCTTCTTCTGACGGTGAGCATTTTTACACCCAGCAAAGGTTTCCTAAATGGGAAAAACCAGCACAAGTGACCCTGGACTCACTATGGGATTTGATTGCAAAATTTGCTAAAACTATTAGTCCCAATTTCCAGTATATTGAGGGAAAATTGATTCAACACTCTAAAGAGCTGAAGGATTTAACAGTAGATCTGACTGTTTCAAAGGCTTCATCAAGATATGCTGATGGCTAAACAAGTACAACAGCCCCTAATTAAAGATAATATCAATCTTAGAAAGAAATTGGAAACACTTGAAAATAATTCTTGGAATAATAACTTGAGACTTATTAACTTTCCTAGACTAACTACGGTTACCCCTAGGGAAATGCTCAGGAGATACCCGATAGAAATTTTGCAAGTTTCAAAAGAAACTTTACCACCATTTACTCAAGTTTATTACTTGCCAAATAAAGATGGGACTCAATGCAGTCTAAAACATTGAATCAAGCACAACTGAATGTCTCTGAAATTTTAGAAACATCAGATAGAGAGGTAGCTGTACCTTCTACAATGATCTTGAATGTAGCTCTTGCAAATGATAAAATATGGTTATTGAAACTTTTCTTTAAACAGAGTTTCTTGGATGTAAAATTCAAATGTTCCCTGACCTTTCTAGAGAAACTCAAAAGCATTGTAGAAAATTCATTTTACTGAAACCTGGAGTCACGTTCTATCCAAGACATCCATGAAAGTATTATTTGCCACCGTTCAGTCAACTATGACTTTTTTGAACCTCAACAGTTAACTGCTTTTCTGGCTTTGTCTTGATTGGATAAAGAGAAACCAACAGCCTTATAGTTTATATAAACTGCTCATATCTCAGTTTTGTCTGTAATTATCTTGCTATATTAATTTTCTTTTGCTCGCTAATTTGCTCTTCCAAAAACTCATGGAAGGCCTAGTTAACCACGACCTCACAAAATACCTTGATAAGTTCAACATTCTTCACGACTCCCAGTCCGGTTTCCGCCCAAACCATAGCACAGAAACCGTCTTAACCGCTCTGACAAATTACCTCCTCCACCTGTTCTCACTGGGCAAAAGCGCCCTATTACTTCAATTCGACCTGAGCAGTGCCTTCGACCTGGTCGACCACGACATTTTGCTCAGCTGTCTTGACTCCATCGGCATCTCCGGACAGGTATTAGATTGGTTCACAGGCTTCCTAACTAACCGTACCTACCAGGTCCACAGTAACGGAACCTTCTCCCACCACTGGCGCAACCCCTGTGGAGTCCCACAAGGCTCCCCCCTATCCCCCTCCCTATTCAATATTTACTTGGCCCCTCTGGCACGGACTCTAGCAGACTCAAACCTAAAATCATTCATATATGCTGACGACAACACCATCATTATTCCCATTACTTCACTAACACAAGAAACGGAACAACTCACCTCTTCTATCCTCACCAAATTAGAACTCTGGACCTCACAATTCAAATTAAAATTGAATACTGACAAAACCAAAATTTTCCTGGCAAGTCTCAACCATAAATTAACAAACACTTCCCTGAAATTGAATGGCCTCGATTACCCTATCCACCCCACCATAAAAATCCTTGGAATCATCCTGGACCGCACCCTGACCTTCGATGACCATGTCAGCGCCCAGGTGAAAAAATGTTTCTGCACCCTATGGAAACTTCGCACCATCAAACGTTACTTCGACCACCTTTCCTTCCGTCTACTTGTCCAATCTCTGATATTAAGCATTCTAGACTACTGCAACATCATTTACCTAGGATCCTATAAAAACACCATCAAACGCTTAAGAATAGTCCAAAATGCGGCCGTTCGCCTCATTTACGATCTCAAAAAATACAACCAAGTAAGCCCCTATTACACCAAACTCCACTGGCTTCCAGTAGAGGCAAGAATCATCTTTAAGTTCGCCTGCCTCTGCTTCAAAACTCTAACCGGCTCTTATCCAATCTACCTGTCTGAGCACCTTGAAATAGCAGGCCCCTCTCGCACACGAAACGCCAACCTGTTCACCTTTCCCTCCCTAAAAGGCTGCCTCTACAAGAGATTCCTCGATAGATCCCTACCATTCCAAGCGGGCAAATGGAACAATTGTCTAACCGCCCTCATTTCCAATTCTCCGCCCTACCAATTGTTCAGGAAGTCATTAAAAACCTATCTCTTTGACAAATTCCTCTAACTCCCCTCCCCCTCCCCTGCCCTCGATATGCCTCCAAACTCTGAACCCTCCTACCTTGCCAAGCCACTATATGGCCTTTCATAATCGACTCTGTTTATCTAAATGGTCTGTCCTTGTTACGCCTATATATTATATGCCTTATCATTGCCATGTATGTAACTTCGCTGTAAATGTACAGTCTCTTCTTCTGTTAACCGTATTGAACTTCCATGGTATTGCGATATACAAGAATAAAGTTATTATTATTATTGTAATCTTGGATCCATATTTTGAGGACTTGAGTTGGGTTAGTTGAAAGAATTTTCTTTATTATTATTTATCTTAAAAAGCTTGACTGAGATTTATATTGGTTATAAGTCATATCTTTACTAACTTACTTTCTGTATAAGTGATTACTTGGTATGTAACTTGAAAACTTATAAATAAATAAAAAGAAAGGCCACCATCAACAGCTCCTATTCCACTAGATCCAGGGAGGTCTTGCTGAGAAAGTCCGCTAGAACATTGAGAGATCCTGCAACATGCATCACGGAGAGCTGTTGCAAGTGGTATTCTGCACATTGAAATAGAAGCCAAGTCTCCACAGCCAAGGGCAGACAGAGCCCAACAGCATCAGATGTTCAGTAGAAAACAAAAGTACCTAATTCATCTAAATTTTTTCAATCTATAAAATCTAACCCAGTATAGCAGTTCTCATGTTCTAAGTTTCTGTTATGTGCTGCATACTGTAGACAGATTTGAATACATTTTTGTTAACATATAACATGATATGAAAAATGTGCAGCTAACCCCAGAGCTTGTTTCCTCTGTATTAGATTGAGACATCTCCCCCAAATTATAATCCCCTCCTGGAGACAAGGAGTCAACTGGAGAACGACTTGTGAGCATTGATGGCCTTCGTGGGGCATTCTTGGCTGCCTGGCGGGCTAAAAGACAGAAGCACAGATAAGAAATAAGGCCAGAAGGGTCATTCCCAATAGTACAGACAGTTCTCTGGTGGAGTAAACATGTAGTGACAAACTCAGGAAGTGTGCATCAGCACTCAGGGAAGTAGACTTAAGTGTTGGTAAAACCTGGCCTAACTTCCCTGCACCTGCCAATGCCTATGTCAACCATGCCTATTCTCCACTTTTAATCACGCCTACCTTTTAGCTAGGCATTCTTAGGCATTATTGGACGTCGTGCAGTATTTATTTATTTAGCCCATCCTCCCAAAGGAGCCCAGAACGGGTTACAGGAGTACATTCATAGTATGGGTAGAACAAATTTTAGTGAGAAATAAAGACTTTACAGTATAGACAAGGGAGTTTAGATTACAGCATTCCACACGCAATCCAAATTAACAATTAAAATAAATGTTTTTTAATGGCATGGTCAATTACCATACAAACAAACAAACAAAAAAAAAGGAAGAACCAACAAAATCTGCAGTAAAAGGGTCGAAGAAAAAACAAAGCAAGGAGAACTGCAGTAACATGTACAATGATACAGGCAAAGTTTATTAAAAATAATTGCGGTTAAAAACAACACCTTAAAATTAAACCACGGGACCCAACACAGTCCGTATTTCGGTATACGCCTTCTTCAGGGGTCCTAGGTAGGAAAGGAGTCAAACTGAACCGCAAAAAGCATGCTGAAGTCTGTGTGAAGATGAACGTCAAAAAGCAGCTTGTACGTGGGCTGATAAGATTTCTAAATCTATCAGCCCACGTACAAGCTGCTCTTCGACATTCGTCTTCACACAGGCTTCAGCATGCTTTTTGCGGTTCAATTTGACACCTTTCCAACCTAGGACCCCTGAAGAAGGCGTATACCGAAATACAACCTGAAGAAGGCGTGTACCGAAACATGGTCAATTACCATGCCTTTAAACCCATTCCAAAACAATTAAGTGTGGATTTAAATTAGGTATCCTCAGCCTAGGCAGCTCTTATAGAATCAGGCCATAGTCCCTTACCTTGATATGCAGCATCTGTAGCCTTTTTCTTCACCTCTGTTTCTTCTTCTTCCAATTTCTTTTGTCTATATATATATAAAGAGTTCATAAAACTACTGAAAAACTATATATAAATGAAGAGTTTAGAATATCCCATGTCCCAGTGTGGTGCAGCATATTCATGTACTGAAATGTTATACTGATAGCATATTATTATTAATTCCCCCCTTCTCCGTTCCAACATCACTTTCTCTTCCCCCTCAGGAGCAGACTAGCAGTGTTCATTTGCTGCCTTCTTTTCTGGGGCCTCACAGTGGCCGGCACAATTCAGGCTTCAACGGAAAGTCGGCGCTGAAAACAGCAGCAAAAAGTAGGGTCTCTGTTTTCAGATTCCTTGTGCCAGCAGATGATGCAGCAAATAAAGCTTTTGTGGCTAGCAGCCCCTATCTTCTCTCTACAGGCAGTAAAAGTTGTCATGTGCAATTTATACCACAAACTGATGTGACATGACAAAAGAGTATAGTGTAAGCATGGAGTAAAACCAAGATCACCTACAGCACAATGTCATTCCACAGCTCCTCCAGTTTGCTATCCATGTGGCCAGTTTGGATCAGCTCTGCTTCCTTTTTCAATTTCCTTAATAAAAAATAAAAATAAGATGGAAAGAAAAACACTTTTAGCTTCATAACACTTATTTTAATAGCACTTACTGGATGAATGCAGCACTGTGTTACTTTTTTAAATTTTATTTGGACCTAGCTTATACTTTTTTGGGGGTTTTTTTTAGGTGCAGCTCAAGGTGAGTTATATTTAGGTAAAATAGTTATTTCCCTGTCCTTGGTTAGGGGCCTCACAATCTAACTTTGTACATGAAGTAATAAAATAAATGTCTTGTCGACGTCTGATTGAAAAAGTGTCCATGGCACCTGCCACACTTATTAAAAATCCCGTGAATGGGAAGGGCATCGATAGGGAGACCGTCTCAGCCAAAATTAAATCCAAGGCTGAGGTGAGCAAAGAGGCCCTGCCGACCGAACGCCTGCGAGAAAAAAGTTAGGCAAAGAAATAAAAAAAAACGCATCACGTTTTTTTTTAACAAACAGAAAAAACAAAAGTAGATAATAGAATAAAAAAATTAAAAGTAAAATACATGAGTGGGAATGCAAAAACTAAAGAACTTTTGAAAACACGGACTTCTTAGCTCCGTGGAAAACTAAGAACTGAGAAACTGCGCACCTACGTTGGGTGGGAAGGCACTCACGCTTGCACGGTGGGGTCAGTTGCGAACTTTCTAAAGTTAAGAACATAACATAAGAACATAAGAATTGCCACTGCTGAGTCAGACCAGTGATCCATCATGCCCAGCAGTCCACTCATGCGGCGGCCCTCTGGTCTAAGACCAGCACCCTAACTGAGACTAGCTCTACCAGCGCATGTTCTTGTTCAACAGAAACTTGTCTAACTTTGTCTTGAATCCTTGGAGGGTGTTTTCCCCTATAACAGCCTCTGGAAGGGCGTTCCAGCTTTCTACCACTCTCTGGGTGAAGAAGAACTTCCTTACGTTTGTATGGAATCTATCCCCTTTCAACTTTAGAGAGTGCCCTCTTGTTCTCCCTACCTTGGAGAGGGTGAACAACCTGTCCTTATCTACTAAGTCTATCCCCTTCAGTACCTTGAATGTTTCGATCATGTCCCCTCTCAATCTCTTCTGTTCGAGAGAGAAGAGGCCCAGTTTCTCTAATCTTTTGCTGTATGGCAGCTCCTCCAGCCCCTTAACCATCTTAGTCGCTCTTCTCTGGACCCTTTCGAGTAGTACCGTGTCCTTCTTCAGGTAAGGCGACCAGTGCTGGATGCAGTACTCCAGGTGAGGGTGTACTATGGCCCAGTACAGCGGCATGATAACCTTCTCTGATCTGTTCATGATCCCCTTCTTTATCATTCCTAGCATTCTGTTTGCCCTTTTTGCTGCCACCGCACATTGTGTGGACGGCTTCATCGACTTGTCGATCAGAACTCCCAAGTCCCTTTCCTGGGAGGTCTCTCCAAGTACCGCCTCGGACATCCTGTATTCATGCATGAGATTTTTGTTACCGACATGCATCACTTTACACTTATCCACGTTGAACCTCATCTGCCATGTCGATGCCCATTCCTCGAGCTTGATTATGTCACGTTTTAGATCTTCGCAATCCCCCTGCGTCTTTACTACTCTGAATAACTTTGTATCATCCGCAAATTTAATCACCTTGCTCGTCGTACCTATGTCCAGATCATTTATAAAGATGTTAAAGAGCACGGGTCCAAGCACCGAGCCCTGCGGCACCCCACTGGTGACGCTCTTCCAGTCCGAGTATTGTCCATTTACCCCCACTCTCTGTTTCCTATGCTCCAGACAGTTTTTAATCCACGTGAGTATTTCACCCTCAATTCCATGGCTTGCAATTTTCCGAAGAAGTCGTTCATGCAAGGCCAGCCGAAGGGAGACTGTAGGTGCTGTGCCTAGTCCTGAGCACATGGTAGAACAATCCTGAGCACATGGCAGAACAGTGAGGGGAGCAGAGGGTGTGCTAGCAGGAAGAAGTGGAGAGAGGAGCAAGAAGGCGGTGCTAGCAGGGGAAGAGGCGAGAGCTAACTCCGCCCACCCCCCGACGTCACCAGCCAAACTCCCCCCATAAAAGGGGACGAGCCAACGGCGTGCAGCTGTTAGGCGCGCGGCGAAGGCGAGCGGCAAAGGCGCTCGCCTTAGCGAGAGCGCCTTTGTGAAGGGCCTCAAGAAGGGCATCAAGGAAGGGCTATCAACTCTAGCTGGTCTCTTAACTTCTACAACTAGCTAATTAATCAATTGACTTCAGTCTCTCTTCAACTTTCTTCCAAGTCTTTCAACTTTCTACCTAACCAACAAGCAACTAAACCTTTCACACTTAACAGGCAGACCACACCAATCATTCTATCCCCAAACCATTTTAACAGGCAGACCACACTATCCTCTAACATTTAATCAGACTGACCTCACTAGCACACTAACAAGCAGGCAACCTTAACTGACAATTAACTAACTACTCTATCTCCCAGACCAAGAACTAACTAGCTACCTCTATCCCTCCAACCTCAACACTTTCTGACAACACCTAACAGCCCCCATCCTAACAAATATAAAAAACAAACAAATCAACTTTTGTAAATGGCAGGTAGAACTAGAAGCAGCAAGACTTCTATCAAGACAGGCAGTCCAGTCACCGAAAGTACCCAAGGGATGGCTACGGTTTTTGTAATGGAAGGGAAGCCAGGACGGAGGGCAGAGGTCTCTGTACAGACCGAGGCCATCCCCTCAAAGATGTCTACAGTCTCCACACAGACGGAAGGAATGGCTCAGCCAGATGAAAGCCTTTTGCTAGAGCTGAGGAGCCTGAGAGAGGAGGTTCAGCGCTTAAGATGTATCCAAGATGACGAGACCTTCATCACGAGGCAACTATCCGCTACATAAAATCGGTAAATAAACAACAAAGAAAAAAGAAACCCCGATGGTTCACTGATGAGGTCTCGTACCTCGTCAAGGAGAAGAAAAGAGCATTTCTTTCATACAAACGCACCGGGGAAAAAGAAGCTAACATCGAATACAGGACAAGGTCTGCAGCAGTCAAAACAGCAGTCAGGGCGGCCAAAGTTCGAGTGGAAGAAACTCTAGCAAAGAACATTAAGAAAGGGGACAAATCCTTCTTCAGGTATATTAGTGACAGGAAAAAGAACACAAACGGGATAGTACGCCTTAGAACGCCAGACGTGAATTATGTGGAAACAGATTCCAATAAAGCCAAACTACTGAATGATTACTTCTGCTCAGTCTATACCTGCGAGGCACCAGGGCATGGGCCACAGCTGGAAGCAAAGCAAAGCAAGGAAGACCCATTTCAGAATTTTGAGTTCACACCAGCTGATGTTTACAGCGAACTGTCAAGACTCAAGGTGAGCAAAACCATGGGACCGGACAAATTGCACCCAAGAGTGCTCAGAGAGCTGTGCGATGTACTGGCGGAACTGTTGGCCATGCTCTTCAATCTCTCCCTAAGTAAGGGGAGAGTCCCCCTGGACTGGAAAACAGCTAACGTCGTTCCTCTGCACAAAAAGGGTTGAAGAGCAGAGGCTGCGAATTACAGACCAGTGAGTCTCACATCAATAGTGTGTAAACTCATGGAAACACTACTTAAAGGTAAATTAGACACGATTTTGGATGAGGGGAATTTAAGGGATCCCAGTCAACATGGATCCACTAAGGGTAGGTCATACCAATCCAATCTTATCAGCTTCTTTGATTGGGTAACAGGAAAGCTAGACTCAGGAGAATCTCTGGACATAGTGTACTTGGATTTCAGTAAAGCTTTTGACAGCGTCCCACACCGTAGACTGTTAAGCAAGATGAAATCGATGGGTTAGGTGAGACACTAACTGCATGGGTTAATGATTGGCTGAGTGGTAGATTTCAGAGGGTGGTGGTCAACGGCACCCTCTCTGAGACATCGGATGTGACTAGCGGAGTGCCACAGGGCTCAGTCCTGGGTCCATTCCTTTTTAACATATTCATAAGGGACTTGTCCCGAGGGCTTCAGGGTAAAGTAACACTATTCGCCGATGACGCCAAACTATGTAATATAGTAAGTGAAAGCAATCTGCAGGATAGTATGACGCAGGATCTGCTTACGTTGGAAAACTGGTCCTCAACATGGCAGCTGGGCTTCAACGCTAAGAAATGTAAGGTCATGCATCTCGGCAGCGGAAATCCATGCAAAACTTACACCTTAAATGGAGAAACACTAGCTAGGACTTCAGAAGAACGAGACTTAGGAAACATGTGGAAAAGGATTCCGAAAAAGCCCAACTATTAAATGAATACTTCAGCTCAGTCTTCACCCGTGAAGCGCCAGGGCTTGGCCCTCAACTACAGACAAGGGCTGACTCAGTTGACCCGTTTAGTAACATTGAGTTTATGCCCAGCAGTGTCTACGATGAGCTGTCAAAACTCAAGATTAACAAGGCAATGGGGCGAAGGAATAATAAGCCACAGTGGTTCTCTGCGGAGATTTCGGACCTCATCAAGGAGAAGAAAAAAGCATTCATCTCTTACAAACAATCAGGGAAACAGGACTCTAGGGAAGTCTATCTGGCCAAGTCAAAAGCCGTCAAAACAGCAGTTAGGGAGGCCAAATTCCGCATGGAGGAGTCTCTAGCGAAGAACATCCAGAAAGGAGATAAATCCTTCTTCAGGTATGTCAGTGACAGAAATAAGAACTCAGGCAGGATTGTACGTCTTAGGAAACCAGACAGAGACTATGTAGAAGCGGACTCGGAAAAAACCCAACTGTTAAATGAATACTTCTGCTCAGTCTTCACCCGCAAGGCGCCAGGACTCGGCCCTCAGCTACAGACAAGGGTTGACGCAGATGACCCGTTTAGTATTTTCGAGTTTACACCCAGCGGTGTCTAATGCGAGCTATCAAAGCTTAAGGTTAACAAGGCAATGGGGCCTGACAACCTACACCCCAGAGTGCTCAGGGAGTTGTGTGATGTCTTGGCGGAACCGCTATCCGCGCTCTTCAATCTCTCCCTTACTACGGGTAACGTCCCGTTGGACTGGAAGACGGCTAACGTCATTCCACTCCACAAGAAAGGCTCCAAGATGGAGACAGCAAACTACAGACCGGTGAGTCTCACATCAATAGTGTGCAAACTAATGGAAACTCTAATCAAACGCCAATTGGATACGATCCTGAACGAGGAGAATCTACGGGATCCCCGTCAACATGGATTTTTTTCAATACAACTTTAAAGTGAGCAGACCCCACTGGCTCTCAAAGCTATATGCCTTGCCTGAACGGTGGCAATGCTTACAGCTGAAGCACCTCTAAGAGAAAAAATTTAGGGGAGGTGGAGGAAATTGGGGTAGGGACTCAACTAGTCGAGTATGGCACCATCGAGATCAGACAGACCCCCCCAAAAGGGTCCCCCAAGCTCAATCTGACACTCGCAACAGGAACAAAAAGGCCACTAAACAAATCCAACAGGCCCTACACTAAACCAAGGTTTACCACTCCATCTACTGCAGACTGAGAACAAACTGATTGTAGATAGGACTGCACATCCCACTTATACTACAGCCAAAAGTCAATGTCTCAGTCTCCACCTGCTGGCAGAGGGATGTAAACCCATCTATTTCTGTGCCAGTCTAGAGAGATGCTAAAGAAGTTGTAATATTTTCATGAGAACATCTGAAATCCCTGAATATAATGAATTGGAATAATCTATAAGCAATATAACTACAGTGGACTGAACAAGTTTCAAGTTTTATTAGGATTTTATATACCGCCTATCAAGGTTATCTAGGCGGTTTTACAATCAGGTACTCAAGCATTTTCCCTATCTGTCCCGGTGGGCTCACAAACTATCTAACGTACCTGGGGCTATGGAGGATTAAGTGACTAGCCCAGGATCACAAGGAGCAGCGTGGGGTTTGAACCCACAACCGCAGGGTACTGAGACTGTAGCTTCAACCACTGCGCCACATACTGTCCTCAACTTGGTTTTCTTAATCTCAGGTCTTCATACCTCTATAGGCAAACAAAACCAGAAATATACTGAGGCCGAACAAAATTTCTACCTACTTATAAAACCTACCTGTACTTCTCCTGGGTCTCCTTAATTGCCTTCTTTAATTCTTCAATTCTTTCTGTTGTTAACTTCCGAACAATGACATCCTCCACTGTTTCTACAACCTCACCTTTCTCTCCTCGCTTCCTCCTAAATAGAAGGATGGCAGAAAGGATCCGTTTTGTAAAGAATTAAGATAGGTGACGCCCTACTTATTATGCATCAAACCTTTCATCACTTATTTTTCTGCTATATTTGGCCCTTTACACTGTTTTAAAATCTTTGTTCTCCCATCAAGTTAAACTTTCTTATTGTCTTCACCAGACCAGTCCAGAACCTGGGGTTTTTTCTGTTGACCAGCAAATAGAGAAATTAATACATTTTGGGTCCTGTCTTAGAAGAGTACCCTGCAGCACTGGTATTTCTCTATCTGCAGCAGGTGGTAACTAATATTGCTGCAGATTCTGCTATGTTTTGTCAACTCCTGGACCAGTGATCAACTTATAAATTTATTAAAATTTTGAATTATTATTTTTGGTGGGGGAATAATTTGAGTCCCTTTCATTCCCACTTCCTACCTTGCCATTCGGTAAAAAAAACTCCTGCTTCAGAGTGGACTATTTTCTTCATCTAAAGAAAATTGAGTTTCACAATCTGGGCACCTACACTATGGAATTCTCTTCCACAACATTTACGGGACGAACAAAATTTAAATAAATTCAAGACCGGCTTAAAGACTTTCTTATTTCAAGATGTCTTCGGTTGAATCTAAATCTCTCTCCTTCTTCTCTTTAATCTCTCTCTTTTTTGTTTCCCACTCTCCCTCTTTCTGACTATTACAGAGAATAAGTATATGCTTCAACAATGTTACCCTAATCCTCACGTTCTATCCCCTCCCCATTTTCTCCTTCTTTACTAAATTATGTAACTTCTCCCTTCCTCCCATTATCTCCCTCACTCTCCAGTTTGTCTAGTCTACGACATATATGTTCACATTATTTTATAACATTTTTAGCCTTTACAAAACACTGTTAACCGGCCAGACATTTGCTTGATGGTCGGGATATTAAAAAACTAATAAACTTGGAAACTTGGGAGACCTTTTCTTCAGAGTAGTGACAATAGGGCAATTTACCCATGGAGATGGATTAAGGTAAACCTTTACTCCAAGCCATGGAAATTGTGTTATTTCTCTTCACCAAGCCCACTAGCCATTTCTCCCTGTCTTGGAGTAGCTGAGCTGCCTTGTTTACCTTGTACTCAACATCAGGAAGTTAATTTGAGCTAGTTTAGTGGCTCAGCTGGCTTCAATTATAAGTAGTGGAATTTTACTGCTGTAGGTATGGAGGCTTAAGATAAGTGAACTGCAAAATCATTATGAGACCTTTTGACTATTTGCAACTATGTTGCCTTTCATTTCTCTAACTTTAAGAAACTGCAACATTTATATCTAGTTAGAGTATGGCCATGTTAACAAAGTAACTGCAACGTTTATATTCAGTTAAAGTAAGGCTATGTTAACAGAGTATACACCTTAAGATCTATCTAAAACATTATTTAATTGAACACTTTTAATATGGACTTTTAGGGTTTAACTTATGAAAAAGAAAAAGTTTACAAAAAATTAATATTTAGTTGGGAAAAAAAACGTTATAGATTCCAGGTTTTTTGGCCTATGACTGGAGCGTGGAGTGGTTTACTACGCTGACAGTTCAGTCCATGATAGGACTACGCGTAGACTCCAATTCTGAGGCTTTTTCCTGGATTAGGATTTAAGTTTGTGTTGCACTTTCAATATTTAGTTGGTTCTTTATATGATTATTTATAATTTGGACCACAAGCCGCAAAATGGTATAAGAATATAAACAAATTTTTAAACAAAAAAAAGAGATCAGGACTTAGGGATATTTGGAGTATTGAGATAGGACAGATAATTTCTCCATCTCAATGGCAAAAATTTTGGTCCTGGAGAATACATACTACAAGATCAGCATCTATGAGTCAAACATGGTTGTTTATATTACATAGAGTTTTATGGACCCCTACGAGATTACAAAAATTAGATAGTAATAGATCTAATAGATGCTGGCATTGTAGGATAGAAGTGGGGACATTGGACCATTTACTAATCTTTTGTCCCTGCATTAATTCCTTTTGGAAATTAATTTGGCCCCAAATTAATAATTTATTAGAAAATCATGTTGGACTATCATATGATACAATATTATTTGGAACAGCAATGAGAACACAAAGTCCGATTTCAGCTAGCAATAATAAACTTTTATTAATTTTAACAGGGGTCGCCATACAGCAAATTACTCAGAACTGGAAGGATTACACTAAATTGAATTACACTTTTTGGTGGAATTCAATTTGTCATATATATAAAATGGAAAAAGTATTGGCATTACAACAAGGTTATATTAAAAAATTTAATAAAATATGGGGACCATTGACAAATTATTCTACTGATCAGATATAATAACACATGTATAGAACATATAGAAGGGGTAGGGAGGGAAAACTATTGTAATATTAATATGATATAAAATTCTGATAAAGGGTTTATTTAATTCACATTGTAAGAACATTTAATAATAATTTCAAGTGTTTTTTCATAATTGAATGTATTACATGTATTTCACTTGATGTAAGAATTTAAAAAAAGAATAAAAAATATATAAAAAAAAAAAAAAAAGTGTAGGTATGGAGGCACCAGAAGAGCAGATTAAATGCTGCTCCCAGTGTGGTTACCCTAGGGGGGCAAAATGGGGCAGTGTAAATCTTGCTGGGAAGGAAGTTTCCCTCAAAATATTCACAAGGAAAGCCTTTTATCACCAAAAGGACAGGAGATTAATGCTTCCAAGGAAGATATAGCAAGCAATTCTTCTCAGGCCAAGTTCCCCTCATTAGGGAGACAAGAATAGCTATAAATGTCTTCACTCACTTGGGAGTTTCAGTGGTCTCTAGAAGCTCCGAGTACTGAGATGCACAGTGCTGGAAAGAGAAAAAAACCCACAACAATGAATCACTGAAATTGATATCTTAACCAGAAAGCTATTCCATAGCTCAAGGTCAGAGTTCCTGGTTCTTATAAATGCTCTGATCCCTAGACAGCAAACAAGCTATGCTATGGTGAATGAAATTGAGGGAAAGAGAAATGCTACAGATCAATTATCAAGCTATCAATCCCTAATTTTACTAAGGTTCTAAGGGAACAGGAATGTTCAGAATTCTGATCCAGGGGCCAAAAATGCCCATAATTTTAAAGGGCTGTGTGTATGGTGGAGGGGAAGTACAAAAGGGTCAGAGTATTAAGAGAGTTTACAGGTACCTGTGTGACTTACTGGTTAGAGACATGGACTGCAAACCTTGAGGGTTTAAATACCACTTCTCAGATATTCTTTGAGACCTGAGCAATTGTACTGTATCTCCTCTTACCCCGATACCCACTATATTGTATTCTCTTTAGAGAAGAGCCTTTATCATCATACAATTCACCGTAAACTAAAATTAGAAAAGCAGTCTAGAAATAATAATATAACCAGTATGTGTCACATAAGGATAACTCATACACTGTAACTTTCTGTATGTCAAATTAGGATATAACTTGTACTGAAAAACTTGCACCGTAAAGACAACTATAGCAAATTGTAACCAGTAAACTGTATATTATTGGAGAAGATGTGACAGCGTTGGAGCTCAAGTCATCTTTTGTCAGCTAAGTCATTGAATGTGCCTCCAGGTGACTTTGCCCTTTTCTAAACCTGAGGGAGTTTTTTTGCCAGTAAAAGTATCAAAAGCAGTTTTGATTTGTACCTTTTGGTTCTATACTGCTACATTAGTCTGAGGCTTTTTCTCCCTCTTTTTGGGTGCATGCTGGGTTTAAAGAGGGGGGGTACCTCGGTGTCATGATCACACATTTTGACTCATTATATGACCATATTATTATTAGACCCTAGCATGTATCAAGTTAGGATAAAAATTTGTACTGAAATTATGTATGTAACCAGTTCTGAGCTTGGGCTAAATAAATAAATAAATAAGACAAGGTACACTTGATGAAAGTTTTAAAAATGAATAAAGAATTATAAAAAAATAAAAATAAAAATAAGACAAGGTGGCTGGGATCATTCAGCAGCAAACGCTGCACTTTTAAAATATTTTCTGAGTGTTTTACCTTCTGAGAAAACCAGTCAGGAGGACGTCCTGGTTCAGCAAAGGGCTTAATGGCCCGACTGACTGACACCCTATGGAATCCAACAAATAAAGAGCAACAACTCTTAATGAAATTGCAAGAATGCTGATATTATCAGAACAAGCTTATCTAGCAATTAAATAGTACTCTGCCTCAGCTGGCACTGTCCAGTACCTTGGGCCTACATAGCATAAAACTTCAACCCACAAAATCATACTGAGCATGCCTATGTAGATTCAGAAAAAAAAAATCATGATTTTTGTAGACCCTTAAGCTTGGTTTGGATTGTATATAAAACCAAAAATGTATCACATACTTTCATGGAATATGGGGTTCAAAAAAACAAAAATCATCAGAAATCTCATGTCCTCCTGATGAATCCTAAAAATAAGCATGAATAACAAAAAGTTATTAAGAAAGGAAATTGCTGTGCATGTAGTCATGAATGAATGAATTAGGGAAAGATAAATGTGGTCATACTTCTCTCAATATGCATTGACAATTTTGCTATGAATGGCACACAGATTAACATATGCAGAGACCTTTAAGGTTCAACTTTAGGTAGACTGTGTATTGTGACCTGCATGCACCTTCTTATTTTCTAGAACAGTGAAAGACTCTCCAGACCAGTGAGGTAATGATAGGAAGAGATCACCTTCGTAGGGAAATTGGAACTGGTACAAAACCTCAGTCCCACTTTAATTCTTATCTTTGTTTCCCCAATCATCGTACCATGAAGGTAGGGGAAAAGAAGCCATTTAACCTGGGTGCCTGGGTAAATCCTGTGCACAATAGGTTAAGAGAAAGGAGGCGAGACAGTGGCATAATAAGGTTACATGGTGCCCGGCATCCCACCTCCAGTGATAAGGGATCTGTATGCCCCTCACACCAGTATCTCTTAAATCCTTTTGTTCTTCACCAGTATCAATCAAGGACTCCTACCCACTGCTTGTACCATCCCTCTGATGTAAATTTCTGGTCACATGAACAGGAAGTTAGGTCAGAGGGAGGGCTCGGGCTGGTGCAAGAAGCAGGCAGGAATTCCTGCTCACTGCTGGTGAAGAACAGAAGCATTTAAGAGAGATACCGAGAAGAGGGAGGAAGTGAGATGCCAAGAGTCTTCAGCTGGAAAGGCTTGAGGATCCCTGGGAGCATTATCACTATTGTGCTGCTACTATGAAAGAGCCTGGGCTGCCCCTTATAACACTAATGAAGAGTCCCTGGAGTAGGTGAAGGCTGCAGGGAACTACCGATCCTAAAAAAGAAGAAGATACAGCAGGTATCCTCTGGATATTATATTAGACCTTTCTAATTTTTAATATTGTAAACCGCCCAGATACATGTGATGGTCGGTATATCAACAATAAACACTTTCACAACAATTTAGTGGAAGGCAAAAGCATACTACAATATGAGCTAAAAAGAGCCTCTCGGGGAGGAAAAGCCTCAGACAAATCCCTCCCACCGCCAAAGCAGTGGCTTAGGTGTTCAGGTGGAGAACCTCATCAGCATAAAAACCTTCCATGGAGACCACATGAGGTTTTATTCATAAAACCGAACTAACACCTGCATCACCTGCTACTACTACATATGAACTTCTAATATCATGTCAACTCAGATGTAATCCTTAACAACTCTAAGAAATGTACAAACTACTCCCTAAATACTTCTAGTCTCCGGACAAACCATTTGTAAGCCTTGAACAGCAAGGTAATGGCGGAATAAAAATCCCTAATGTAATGTATATTGTGTTATAGTTAAATAGATAAATAGGTAGTGAAATTCAATGGCTATGTCAAATTCTTAAAATAGTACTGACTCAAAAAAACATTCAAAGTGATTTGAAGCTTATCTTTTGTTCGTGAGCTTGGTTGGAACACCATTGTCGGTATATCAAGCCATGAATAAACTTAAAACTATGGGGGCCAAGCAGTTAGAGTTCAATCCACTTCTGAAAGGTTTTCAAGAGTTTTCTGGGGATTGGAGAGTCCTAGGATAATTCTTCAGATTGGCTTATAACAGATTCGTTTAGGCTAGTCTGGAGGGATGATAAGGAATTAAAAATTAGACGTTACCTACTAATTTCTTTCCTTTGGTCCCTCTAAACCAGCCTAGAACCCATCAGTCTAGGCCAGTCTGAAGGGACTAAAAGAAAGCAAATTAGCAGGCAAGGTCTAATTTCTCCTTATGTTACCAAGTATCTGAATTTTGTTCTTTGCTTTTTTTATGGAGTCTGTCCCCTTTGCTTGAAGACTTTCTTTTGATTATTTTTTAAACTATTGGTTCTGAAATCTAATTCTGGCCTATATTGTTATTGAATGTTGGTGAAATGTGAAGTTGCCAATAGAACCCCAGTTATACTAGTCCTAATCTGGACTCAAAATATGGTATCCAGCTAGAATCACCCTGCAAATCAGCGTTACCTCCCTTAAGGCGTACCCGGCCTGCTAGTTAGAGTAAAATAATCTTGACAGGAAAATACCAGTCTAGAGCAGTGTCCCACAAACTTTTCAGTGCAGCAGCACACTAAATCCGGAGTCCCAGCTGGAAGGCATCCGGAAGTGCGCGGACATCAACGTGATGTGTGCGACATCATCATGTTGACATCTGCACGTACATAGAGGCCCTCTGGTGCGACTCTGAACCTGTCACTTCACTGGTGGGGAATCCATGGAAGAGGGGAGGTGCGGGGAGAGGAGGAGAGATGCTGGCACTGGCTTACTGCCTACAGGGTGTGCCTTTCACCGCAAAAGGCACATCCTGTAAGTAGTCAGCTGGTGCCTCTCCTCCTTGCCTGCGTCTCAGGGCACACCTGGAATCTGTTGCGGCACACAGCTTGCAATACACTGGTCTAGAGTTACAAAAAGTTATCAGTGGGGGATAGGCAGACATACATAAGCTTCCTATCTTCAGAAAGTAAGCAAACAAGCAGAAAAGGTATATTCTTGTGGTAATACACTGAGAGCACATGGTCTTCCTTAGCAGAATTCCTAGCACTGAGAAAGGAGAGTTACTGATCTAGCAGAGCAGCACACCTAGCAAATAGCACTGGTAACTGCTAAGCAAATCCTTGCAAGTGCAGTAACTGCTGGTCGGATGGATTATCCCTCTCACAGGTGGAGATCCACTGACCTTTAGGTAACCCACTGAAAATGCTGCCCATACATGGATATGACTCCCACTTTGTAAAGGACACTAAAATGTATCAATCTCACTATAACCTCTCTGTTCCAATTTGTTTCAAAGCCCACTGCAACCCACTCTGCACCAGCATTATTTACCAGTTCTGGTCACCACTCCTCATGACAGAAGAGGCCAGGCATAATTTCTCCCGGATAGACCAAGGTTCCGTCGGGCCAGTGCTCATTAATTTGTGTTCTTCAAGAAGAAAAATAAATGATTTCTTTAGTATCTGAGAACAAAATGAATTTCCTATCTGTGAAATATAACAAGACACACGTCCCTCCCCTTCCAGAAACAAAGTGCTCCTGTACACAACATTACAAAATAGAAGATGATTGCAAGGTTCAATCTAGTTTGCCCACCTATTTACTGCTACAGTGATAGAAAGCCTACTTAGGGCCTCTTTTATTAAACTGCACTAGCAGTTTTCTAGCACGGGGAGCCGTGCTGAATGGCCTGCGCTGTCCCGACACTCATAGTTTCTATGAGCATCGGGAGCAGCGCGGACCATTCATAACCTTTAGTTCTAGAATTTCATTACCACTGAAATGTTTGCTCTTTCTGCATTATTTTTTATATTGATTTATTTGAATGTTTCTATCCTATCACCTTTATAGTGTATATAGCTACATAACAACATAGTAAGTGATGGCAGATAAAAGACTTGGTATGGTTTACCCAGTCTGTCCAACAAGGCAGCCAGAGTTGTATTTGCTGCTCTGTGCAAGTTACACCTCTCTCTGCCCTGTTTAATGCAAGTTCATTTAAGTTTTGTTTTTAATCCATCCTCTTTTTATATAGGGATCCTCTGTGTTTATCCCACAGTTTTAAATTCCATCACTGTTTTGGCCCCCTTTTCTCTACTGGGAAGGCATTCCAGGCATCCATGAAATATCTCTGTGAAAAAATATTTCCCCATGATACTCCTAGTTCTATCACCTGGCAACCTCAATTCATGTCCTCTAGTTCTACGTCTGTCCCATCTTTGGAAAAAAAATTTGTAGTGGGATTTGATTATATAGATAATTGCACAGATCTAGGAATACTCTGTTTAGGGCAGTAACTTCCTGATTTGCAATCCTCTGGGAAGTAAATATGTAGGAAAAAGTGGTCCTATAGTAACCACTAGTAACTACAGCAGAATCCAAGTTAACTGGTATTCAACTAACCAGCAAAAAAAATTGACAAAAAACAAAAAGGCTCTTACACCACTGACTGACATCCTCCAAAATCATTTTTGTGCTCCTGACCCAACAACCCCCAACGTTATTGTCTCCTGACTTGACAAACCTTTCCCTCCCCTCCAGCCCCCGAAGCAGCAGCGTCAGCCACAAACCCTCCTCCTTCCAGCCCCTGAAGCATCAGTGGAGGTGGTCCTGACCTGTCAACCCACTCCCTCCCCAAAGCAGCAGAGGTCCTAACCCGCCACCCCTCCTTCCTTCCACCCTGAAGCAGCAAAGGTCGTGACCCGCCAACCCTCCTCTCTTCCACCTCGAAGCAGCAGCGATCTTGACCTACCAACCCTCCTCCCTCCCTTACATGAGCAGCATTGGCAGCTGGTCAGCAGAGGCAGCAATATAAACAGGCTGTTCGCAACTAACCCATCCTATCTAGAGGGACGCTAAAGAAACAGGCTGTTCTCAAGAAAGATATAGAGTGGTGCTAGAAAAGGTTCAAAGAACAGCGACCAAGATGCTAAAGGGGATGGAACTCCTCTCATATGAGGAAAGACTAAAACGGTTAGGGCTCTTCAGCTTAAGAGACGGCTGAGGGGAGATATGATTGAAGTCTACAAAATCCTGAGTGGTGTAGAACAGGTACAAGTAGATTGACTTTTTACTGTAAAAAATTACAAAGGCTAAGCCTTAGGGCTCAATGAAGTTACAGGGAAATAACAAATAGGAGGACTTTTTTTTTTCCACTCAGAGAATAGTTAAGCTCTGGAATACATTGCCAGTGGTTGTGTTAAGAGTGGTTAATATAGCTGGTTTCAAAAAAGGTTTGGACAATTTCATGGAGGAAAAGTCCATAGTCTGTTATTAAGACAGACATGGGGGGAGCCACTGTTTGCCCTGGACCAATAGCATGGAATGCTGCTACTATTTGGGTATTTGCCAGGTACTTCTGACTTGGATTGGCCACCATGAAGACGGGCTACTGGACTGGATGGACCCAATAAGGCTATTCTTATGTTCTCATGTTTACTGTGGTTGCTGGGTTCTTTCCTAACGATTAACAAACGAGTGAGCCCACACCTGTTTTATTGGGTTAACTCGTGCCTTGACTAGATTTAAAATGAATATGACAGAGGCAAGGTTGCTGATCACACAGCAGCTCCAGCACTGCCTGACTGACAGCGTCCGCCATCTTTCCTTCCTGACGATTCCCCGTCGGCAGCGTAACAGACGCGTTTTTGACCCCTGACCTCGGGACAGTAACCGCTCCTATCAGACTTTCCGGTCTTTTGCTACTTCTGTGCTCCTGGTCCTTTCCCCGCTACTCTCAATACTTACTGCCCATCCCAGTCGCCATCTTTCCGTCCGTCAGGACCGCCTCTTGCAGCAAAGCATTGTGGGATAGGCTGCTGCTCAGTGCAGGTGGGGAGTAAGTGGAGGGAGAGGGTTTGCTCGGTCGCGTGGGTGACGCGGCCTATCGTCGTTTCCCATTGGTCCAACGGATGTTGGCGCTAATTCCCCGAGTTTTCAAATTTTGAAAGTGAGGTCAGAAGGCTCGCGCTGCGCCTGAGAGGAAAACGAGGAGCGGTAAGGAGGGGGAGAGAGAAAGAGAGAGCCTGGGGTAAAAGGGGGGGGGGCAGAAACAGCTCTTGACTCAGGCAGCGTTCATACTGCGACGCTAAAACCCCCACAGCCCTTTCTGTTGTTCCCCCTGGGCGGGTGATTCTGCTCGGTTTTAACAGATCGCCTAGACCTAGACGATAAGTAGGTTCATAAGCAGAAATCGCAGCTAGATTGAAGCATTCTCTGTTCTTTGTGACCTTGGAAAAGGACTGCTTGGAACCATAACTTTTTATAAAAGTGCAACAGACACATTATTCCTGAACGTTCAGGCAGTCAATCTTATTCCTGCAAGAATTATTGTAGACAGCCTCAATAGCATGTGTGTGTGTGTGTGTGTGTGTGTGTTGGGGGGGGGTTCCATTAAATTGATTTTTTTGGCTTACCATTGGCGAGGCTTTTTTGATGCTGCAGATGATCCCAGTCTGGGGACATCTCTGGCTGTGGGACAGCACAGACTCTGAGGTCCAGGGTCTGCTTTCAGATGGGAAGGGGTAAAATGCAGACCTGACGGACCTCGCTGATCTAAAACCATACATTCTTAAAAATCTGAGGTCTGTGCCACTTGTAGTTAGTCTCTGGCTCTGATAGACCTCAATGACAATTTAGCGCTGACGGATCCATCTCAGCATAGAGAGGGAAAAGTATTAGGATCTGTTAGCGCTAAAATGTCACCGAGGTCTGTCAGAGCCAGAAACCAACTACAAGTGGCATGGACCTCAGATTTTTAAGGACATGTGGTTTTAGATCCGTGAGGTCCGCGTTTTACCCCTTCCCCTTTCAGATTGCCTTGCAGTGGCACACACTTGGACAGTCTGCACTAACAGTCCGAGAGCTCAGGGATCGGTCCCTTGGAAGCAGCGCTTGCTCCTGGTTCTGTCTGCAGGCGGATTGAAAGCAGGCTGAGTGGTGTTTTTTTTTCCAGGATTGGGGCCAACTGTTTTCCTTCACCCACTGCGTGTGCAAGGTTCAGGGGGTATTTCAGGTCACCGGACGGTTGTTGGGTCTGAGATGAAGTCTGAAGAAACAAGCAGTCCAGATTCCATGCTTGTTTGAGGCAGAAGTTCTCTCTGTAAGCCAGTGGTCTCAAACTTGCGACCCAGGGGCCACATGTGTTTCAAGTTTCAAGTTTGACCTTTATTTGATGAATCGCTTATAATAATATCTAAGCGATGTACAGTGTTAAAAACCATCAGAATGTGGTAATACATTTAATTTACAGTAGTCACTCATAAGACAGACAAAATTAGACGAACAGGAGGGGGTGGGAGGAAAGGGGAAAAGTTACAATGTTGTTCTTTGTTAGAAATTGACATCAAAGGGAAAGCACATCGGGTAATAATGGGTTAGGATGAGATGGGAAGAATATTGGACCTTAAAAGGTGATATTTCATATGTCAAATGCGTCTTGAAATAGGTAAGTTTTTAAAATTTTCTTAAACGCAACAAGGTCAGTTTCGTTTTTAATGAAATTTGGAAGGGAGTTCCACAATGTAGGGGCTTTTACAGAAAATATATCATTTCGCCTAGTGCCTATGACTTTTAATGAAGGGACTGAGAGCAATTGTGATGAAGAGGATCTAAGAGAACGAGAAGTTTTGTGTGGGACAATCATTTTTGCAATATATTGAGGTTCACTGAAGGTTAAAGTTTTGTAAACCAGAAATAAAATTTTAAACGTAATTCGATGGGCTATAGGAAGCCAGTGTGATTTAATTAATAAGGGGGTGACATGGTCAAATTTCTTTGCGTTATGAATTAGTTTGATTGCTGTATTTTGGATAATTTGGAGACGTCTATTTTCTTTTTGAGTTATATTAATTAGAAGAGAATTGCAGTAGTCCAGTTTGGAAATAATAAGAGAGTGTACTAAAATATTGAGAGATTTAGTATCCAAGAATGTAGAGATTGAACGTAAAAGCCGTAGTCTGTAAAAGCATGATTTGACTATTACACTGATATGATCATGATAAGATAGATCTACATCAATTGTTACACCTAGGATTTTTAGCTTAGGTACCGGTTCTATAGGAATATTGTCAAGTGTGAATGGTATTTTTTGGAATATATCTCTTTTCCAAGTGAAAAGCATGGATTTTGTTTTTTGAGTGTTTAGAGCCAGTTTGTTATTTTTTAGCCAGTTTTTAATTTTTTCTAATTTGTCATTGATTATTTTTATTTCTGCAGTGTTTTCTGGATTGAGAGGGTGCATTAGCTGAATGTCGTCAGCGTAAGAAAAGGTTGTAAATCCTAGTGATTGTGACATGGTAATAAGTGGGGATAGGAAAATGTTGAATAGAAGAGGAGAGAGTATTGATCCTTGTGGAACTCCAAAAGATGAGGAGAAGAATTCGGAATAGGATTCATTGAATTTAACTCTAGAGAGACGATCCGATAAAAAGGAAGTTAGCCATTGTAAGACTTGGCCCTCTACCCCTAGTGATTGTAGACGATTGAGAAGAATTTCATGATCTATGGTATCGAAGGCTGCCAGGTACTATTTTGAGGCCCTCAGTATGTTTATCATAATCACAAAAGTAAAATAAAACAGTTTCTTTATCATATGTCTCTTTAGCTGTAAATTACAATAGTGCAGAGCTTCCAGACATGCCCTGAGCCCACGCCGCCAAAGAGAGCGAGAGACACCATCGGCCCTGCCTGCAGGGTGAGCAAGCCCCGCTCCGCCTCCTCTCCACAGCCAGCCGGGAGAGGAGACTTTTTCCGTCGAGATTCAGCAGCGGGAACCAGCCCACGCCGCCAAAGAGAGAGAGAGAGACACCATCGGCCCTGCCTGCAGGGTGAGCGATCCCTGCTCCACCTCCTCCCCACAGCCAACCACCTCTTCTCTTCTTTCTCTAGTCCCTAAAGATAAAACCCACAGCAGATCTATCCCCTACAACCGATCAGCCCAGCAAAGAGACCAAAAAAGGGAAGAGAGGAAGGGAGCCGCCTCTTACCTCCTCTCCACCTCAATTCTTCTCCAATATACCTCTATACCTTTCAGAAACTTGCACCTCGCGCACAGCTTTCAGGCAAAGCAGAACCTTTACCGTACACAACAATACAATGACACCCTGTACAACAAAACTCATACTCGTCCATCTACTACTCTTCCTGTTCACTATTTTTGGTCTCCTCGCCTTGTGTTCCAAGAGTTCAAAGAAGCGTGGGATGAACACAGAGGATTATTAAATATTGAACTAAGGCCAGTACTGGGCAGACTTGCATGGTCTGTGTCTGTATATGGCCTTTTGGTGGAGGATGGGCTGGGGAGGGCTTCAAGGCTGGGAGGATGTAGATGGGCTGGAGTAAGTCTTAACAGAGATTTCAGCAGTTGGAACCCAAACACAGTACAGGGTAAAGCTTTGGATTCTTGCCCAGAAATAGCTAAGAAGAAAAAATTAAAAAATTTAAATTGAATCAGGTTGGGCAGACTGGATGGACCATTCGGGTCTTTATCTGCCGTCATCTACTATGTTACTATTCCTAACAAACCGGAAAACAGCAGGGTACCATACATCCTCTATCCCAGTCCTAACAGAATCCTACAGACATACACAACCAACCAGGAAACTCAACTCTCCCAGAATTCTGTTAGACTGCTCTACATTCACCCAAAAAAGCATCCCTACCAGCTGGGGAAAAAGACCACCTCCCAAACCAAGGTCAACAGACAACAACACCCAACCTCAACCAAGAAACCTCCTCCATCCAAAATGCACCTCCTTTCTCCATGTAAGATACACCCCAATAGCTTGTGCATATATGAACATTAGATCGATAGGCCCAAAAGCAGACCTAATAAAGGACTGGATAGTCACAGAACAGTTAGGTTGCCTATTCCTAGCCGAAACCTGGTTTACCTCCGACTCAGACCTCTGCATTACAGAACTCTGCCCTAAGGGATACAAATTAGAATTGGTCTGCCGAGAAAAAAAGCGAGGAGGAGGTCTGGCCATCCTAGCCAAAAACAACTTCAACATAAAAGTCCTAGACAAACATTCCACCCCCCATTTGGATCTTCTAGCCTGCCAACTATCCGACGACACACTCAAGGGTACCCTGACCTGCATTCTATGTTACATAACACCAGGAAAATGAAACGCAAATAAACAAGTACTTGAGGATTTCATTTACCAGAACTCTCTAACATCACCTCATAACCTGCTTCTTGGAGACATAAACCTCCATCTAGAAGACCATACCTCCAAACAAGTCGAAAAAATACTTTCATACCTCAAAACACTAACCTACCAGATTCTTAACCCCCAACCCACACATGAAAAAGGCCACCAACTAGATATCGCAGCATACATGACCCAAAACTCTCACAATCCCGAAATCCACATCTCAAACGGGGCCTGGTACCCCTTCCTCTGGTCAAACCACTATACATACACCTTTAACATCAACTGGGCTCAATGCAACAACAAACTACATCCCCCCAAAACCCCCTTCATAACACGCCAAAAAATTGAACCCATCACATTCTGGGACAAAGCAGACCTCTTAATCGATACCATAGCCCCCAATGAATTCATACACCAATGGCGAACCTTAAGCGAAACCATTCTGAACGAGCTCGCTCCAGAAAAACTAAAACTTAGAATCAGCAGACCATCAGACAAATGGTTCAACACCAAACTTCTCCAATTAAAAAAGCAGTGCAGACAACTAGAAAGAGAATGGAAAATAAAGAACCTAGAACACACCAAAATAGCATAGAGAAGCCTAATCAAACAATATAAGATCAAACTCAAGGAAAAACGGAAAGCCTACTACTCCAAAATGGTAAGCATGGACATCCAAGACCTATTCAATCTAGTAAAAAACCTCACTGATACCAAACCTTTCCTAGCTACACAAGGAAATCATCTACCGACAGCCATTCTACTTGCAGACCACTTCAAAAACAAGATCACCAAGATCAGAACCACCTTCAACAACACACACACCCACCTCGAAGAAATAACTACAAACCCCACAATAGGAGAAGCCATCGCCGCTGACAGAAGCTGGACCAACTTCCCAGTAGTACATTGGTCTGACTTGAATCGACTCTATAAAAAATACAGCCAAGCATCATGGGACCTAAACAATTGTCCCACATACCTGATAGCAAACGCCTCCACCAAATTCAAAGCTAGCCTCATGCAATGGATACAAACCACGCTAACGGAAGGACAATTCCCACAGGACCTAGGAGAGATCATAATCACCCCAATTGTGAAAGACCACAAAGGCCCAATAGACATCCCCTCCAACTACAGACCCATCGCTTCAATACCAATATACGTTAAAATAATAGAAGATCTAGTCGCACAATTCCTCACTAGCTACCTGGAAGACCCCAACCTACTTCATCCTTCACAATCAGGATTCCGAATCAACCACAGCACAGAGACACTACTAGTAACCCTACTAGACACAGCTCAACAGCACCTTAGCAAAGGCAAAAAGATGCTGATAATTCAACTAGATCTCTCTGCTGCATTTGACCTGGTCAACCACTCCATACTACTACAGATACTTGAAGCCATAGGGATCGCAGGCAGGGTATACAACTGGTTCCAAGGATTCCTAAAATCAAGAACCTACAGAGTAAAGTCCAACAATCACAAATCAGACCCATGGTCCAACCCCTGTGGAGTTCCACAAGAATCTCCACTATCACCTACGCTCTTCAACCTCTTTATCTCCTTCCTCGGAACCACTTTAGACAACTTAAATGTAACATCTTTCAGCTACGCAGATGACATCTCCATACTCCTCCCCTTTGACTCACCAGATCCCACCTCAACAATAAAACTGGAAAAAACACTAGATGTAGTGGAAAAATGGATGGTAGCCCACAAACTGAAACTAAACACAGACAAAGCAAAATTCCTTCTGCTCGAAAAGGCCAAAACCCCCACCATCACAGAATTAGAAATTAAGGCCACCAAATACCCAATACAGCCTGAACTCAAACTCCTAGGAGTAATGATAGACAGATGCTGCACAATGCAGGCCCAAATCAATAAGACAACACAGAAAGCTTTTTTAACCATGAGAAATCTACGTAAAATAAGAAAATTCTTCGACTTAAGAGCAATATAGGCTCATTGTCCAATCCCTAGTCTTAGGTCTATGGACTATTGCAATTCCCTCTATCTGCCATGCCCAGCCAACATGCTAAAACAATTGCAGACTATACAAAACACCGCTCTCGGATTGATCTACTCACTGAGAAAATATGACCACATCACCACTGCTTACCTAGACTCACACTGGTTACCAATACAGGCATGAATTCAATTCAAACTTTACTGCTTTTTATTCAAAGCATTAAATGGCTCTGCCCCCCCCCTACCTTAACAACCGCTTAAATCAGACCCTCACCACTAGACAAAGAAGAATTCTGACCCCATTTACCTATCCTCCACTCAAAGGTACAAAGCGCAAGAAGATGTTTGACAACCTACTTGCAATACAAGCAGCAAAACTCGACCACTCCATTTCCAACCTGCTGACAACAATGAGCAACCTCAAAACATTTCGAAGAGAGATCAAAACCCAGCTATTCAAGAAGTTTGTCCAGACACCTTAACTCTCACCCTCACTCCTCTCCTCCCTGGTAAAATCCCCTCTCAAAGCCTCCACTTCTCTGGTAATCTTTTCCTCTTCAAAATATCAACCAAGATTACAGTCCCCTAAAATGTAAAGCTCCTGGAAATGTCCAGCTCTCCCAATTGTTTCCCATTTGTAATATTGCCTAGAAATGTCCACTTAACTTATTTGTTATCTAATTTGCAATTTCTCCTGGAAATATCCAGCTTTTGTATCTCACTTGTAACAAAAAATTGTTATCCTATTTGTAATATTGCCTAGAAATGTCCACTTATCTTATTTGTTATCGAATTCGCAATTTCTCCTGGAAATATCCAGCTTTCTTATCTCACTTTTAACAAAAAACTGTAACTATCTGGAAATGTCCAGTTAGCTCTTTTGTAATCTGCCTAGAAATGCAAGGTACAGGCAGAATAGAAGTCACTAATGTAATGTATTATTTTTAAGACTTAGCCAAAAGGAAAGATTTATAAACTATAAAGAGTTTTACCTTATGCAAAATTATCATTTCTTTAATAAGACATAACTATTTTTTCTGGGGCCCTCCAAGTACCTACAAATCCAAAATGTGGCCCTGCAAAGGGTTTGAGTTTGAGACCGCTGCTGTAAGCTGTCTGCAGCTTCACCACACAGCACGGCACAGTGAGTAACAGGCTGACAGCCTTTAATATAAAATCAGTATGGGTAGGGGGCTTTAAAAGTGGATTTTTGGGGTTCTGAAGTTAGAGCCAGGGTCCCCCACCTCTAAAATCCCCAAATCTCTAGTTTTTGGACCCCAGCTTAGCTCCTACAGGCCCTTTTTTGTGCTAAAATCGCTGCCATGGTGGCCATCTTGGATTTCTGATTTGAAAAGAAAAGCCTTTATCTGCCTCAAAACATCTCTCTTAATCAAAAATAGGTATGATGGACTCAGGCTTAGATATCTTGCATTCAAGCAACATTTGCGCTGGATGACTGTCTGAGGATCATCTGTGTTCCATGTGGGGGGGGGGGGGGGGCAGGAGCCGCCTGCTTAGCCACCTCTAGTTCCTGGAGGGGAGGTGCTAATGGCTTGGTGCGAGAACTAAGCAAAAAGTTCAGGTTTGAGCTGGGGAGCAGCAAACGTGCATCACAAGCAAAGTGCAACCGTGTTTGATGCCACAAAACCCCAGAAATGAGCACAGGAGCGTCCGCAGGGGCCGTCTGGACGTCCTGGACAAGGTTTCCCCCCAATTCATCAATATGATGTTTGAAGCTCACATAATTAACAAGGGCTGCATGGAACCCTTGCGGATTGTGATTGGTGCCTGGGGTTCCCCCACTTCTAAGAGTGTAATTCCCCAGCAACAGTGCCATGCGCAAGACAGGGAGGTCCAGTCTGAGGAGGACTGGGATGACAAGGGCTCTGTATCAATGCCTTTACGTTCCCAGTCTGGGTCCTCAGTAGCAAGAGACACTGCTTCATGTCTAGGGAGACTGGATCTGGATTTGGTGGAGGCCTTTGATCTCGGAGAGGACCTGACAATTCAGTCTTGGTTTTCAGAAAGTGATGTAGTTATTGCTTAAACATCTAGTCTGGATTGAGTAACCCTTGTTATCTTCTTAGTGTTTATGAACCATATTTCTTTATCAGCAGAAGATGAATCCAAACAAGTAGGTTGTATCCACCCACCAGTAGACAGATTTTTTTTCCTGCTCTATTTTGTCGATTCCTTTCAATATTTTGAAAGTCTCAATCATATCCTCTCGCATTCTCCTTTTCTCAAGGGAGAACAATCCCAGTCTCTTAAGTCGTTACTCGTATTCCAAATTCTCCATACCTTTTATTAGCTTCATTGCTCGTCTCTGCACCCTCTCCAGCAGTTTTATATCCTTCTTTAGGTTGGGAGACCAATGTTGGACACAGTATTCCAAGTGTGGTCTGGCCATCGCCCTATATAGCAGCATTATAACTTTCTCCGATCTACTCGTGATTCCTTTCTTTATCATGCCTAACATTCTATTTGCTTTCTTTGCTGCTGCCGCGCATTGTGCCGATGGTTTCAGGGTCCTATCTATCAGTACACCCAGGTCCTTTTCTTGTTCGCTCTTACCCAGAGTTGCACCTGACATTCTATACTCGTGTTCCTTGTTCTTTCTGCCTAAATGCATTACTTTGCACTTTTCCACATTAAACTTCATCTGCCATTTCTCCGCCCATTTCTCTAACTGAGACAAGTTACTTTGGAGTTCCTCGCTATCCTTCTGCGATCTGATTGCCCGGCATAGCTTTGTGTCGTCTGCAAACTTGATGATCTCACTGGATGTTCCTTCTTCTAGGTCATTGATGAAAATATTAAATAAGATGGGCCCAAGTACTGAGCCCTGGGGTACACCGCTAGTCACTTTCTCCCAGTCTGAGAATTTCCCATTTATGCCCACTCTCTGCTTTCTGTTCTCCAGCCATTTGCCTATCCATCTTAGTATATCTCCCTCTATTCCATGGCTTTGTAGTTTCCTGAGAAGTTTTTCATGTGGAACCTTGTAGAACGCTTTCTGGAAGTCCACAATCAATTTGTTTGTTCAGGGTCTCAAAAAATTGAAGTAAATTCATCAAACATGATTTCCCTTTCCTGAAGCCATGTTGATTGGCTCTCATCAGGTCGTGTGTATCCAAGTGCCGGACTATGGCAGATGAAGTTCAACATTGAGAAATGTAAAGTACTACATGTGGGAAGCAGAAACCAGAGGTGCAGCTATACGATGGGAGGGATATTATTGAAGGAGAGTACCCAAGAAAGGGACTTGGGGGTAATGGTGGACATGACAATGAAGCCAACGGCACAGTGCGCAGCGGCCGCTAAGAAGGCAAATAGAATGCTAGGCATAATCAAGAAGGGTATTACAACCAGAACGAAAGAAGTTATCCTGCCATTGTATCGGGCGATGGTGCGTCCGCATCTGGAGTACTGCGTCCAATATTGGTCGCCGTACCTTAAGAAAGATATGGCGTTACTCGAGAGGGTTCAGAGAAGAGCGACACGTCTGATAAAAGGGATAGAAAACGTTTCATACGCTGAGAGATTAGAAAAACTGGGACTCTTTTCCCTGGAGAAGAGGAGACTTAGAGGGGATATGATAGAGACTTACAAGATCATGAAAGGCGTAGAGAGGGTCAGATTCTTCAAACTTTCGAATAATAAAAGAACAAGAGGGCACTCGGAAAAGTTGAAAGGGGACAGATTCAGAACGAATGCTAGGAAGTTCTTCTTTACCCAACATGTGGTGGACACCTGGAATGCACTTCCAGAGGACGTAATAGGGCAGAGTACGGTACTGGGGTTCAAGAAAGGATTGGACAATTTCCTGCTGGAAAAGGGGATAGAGGGAAATAGATAGAGGATTACAGTCCAGGTCCTGGACCTGTTGGGCCACCGCGTGTGCGGACTGCTGGGCACGATGGACCTCTGGTCTGACCCAGCGGAGGCACTGCTTATGTTCTTAATCAGTGCTTCAACCATCTTTCCAGAGACAGATGTAAGACTCACAGGTCTGCAGTTGCTCGGTTCTCCTCTTAATCCTTTTTTGAAAATTGGCGTGACGTTCGCTATCTTTCAATCGTCGGGTATCTGTCCAGTTCTAATTGACAGGTTGGCAAGTTTTTGCAAAAGCTCTCTGATTTCAACCTTCAGTTCTTTTAAGACTCTCGGGTGAATTCCATCAGATTCAGGGGATTTGTCGCTTTTAAGATTGTCGATCTGCTAGTATTTCTGGTCCAAGTCCATTTCTACTGTGATGAGGCTGTCCTCTATAAGTCCTTTGAACACTTTCACTGCTTCTGGTATTGTTGCGGTGTCCTTCGTAAAGACAAATGCAAAGAAGGAATTTAGTTTGTCTGCAATTTGTTTGTCCTTGATGTACCCTTTTCTTCCCTGGTCAGCCAGCGGTCCCACCGCCTCTTTTGCAGGGTTTTTTCCTTTTACGTATCTAAAGAAGGGCTTGAAATTTTTGGCCTCTTGCCCTATTTTCTCCTCATAGTCCTTTTTGGCATTCCTCACCCCTTGTGACATTTCTTCTGATCATCTTTGTGTTTGTTCCAAGCTTCAGTTGTTTTCGTGCGTTTCCATTTTTTAAAGGAGTCATTCTTTTCTTTTATGGCTTCCTTCACCTCTCTGGTAAGCCATGCTGGTTCTCTTTTGCCTTTAGTTTTCTTTTCTTTGGAAATCCGCAGAATGTAGATATTTTGTGCTTCCGTGATAGTATTTTTCAGTAGGGACCATGCCTGAACTACGGTTTTAACTTTGTCCATCTTTTTCTTGTGCTGTTGTTTCACCATGGCTCTCATGCTATCGTATTTTCCCTTTTTAAAGTTTAAGGTCGTGGTTAAGGTTTTGGTACATTTCCCTTTCCCGATGTCAAGTTTAAAGTTGATCATGTTGTGATCGCTCGTCTCCAGCTTCTTTTGTCGGTCCCGTAATGCCATTTAGGACCAAGTCCAAGGTGGCGTTTCCTCTCGTCGGCTCTCCCACCATTTGTTCCAGGAAGCAGTCCCCTAGCACTTCCAGGAACTTGGCCTCCTTACCGCGGTTCCCAGGTAACAGTCTATCCCCGGAAAATTGAAGTCTCTCATGATTATTACATTACCTGTCTTACATTCTTGTTTAATTTCCTCTATCATTTCTGAGTCTGTCTCCTCCGTCTGTCGTGGGGGTCGATAGTAAAGGCCAATTTTTGTGTCTGCACCATTGTGTCTAGGAATCTTGATCCAGAGGGACTCTAGCTTCTCTGTCCTTTCCTTTGTAGCCTCTCTAACAGTTTCTACTCCATCCTGAACATATAGGGCAATACCTCCACCTTTCTGCCCTACTCTATCTCTTCTGTATCCCTGTAGTTTGTGTCCCATTTGTTTTCATCATTTCACCATGTTTCTGTTATGCCAATGATTTCCAGTTCATCGTGTCTTGCTATTGTCTCTAATTCTCCCATTTGTTTTTCAGACTTCTAGCATTCGTATACATACATTTGAGTTTCCTTTGTGTTACCTTCTTGGACTTTCTAAGCTTAGCAGTCTCTATTGTTTCTTTCACGGTATCCTTTTCTGCTCCTGCGTTGTCTCCCTTATTTGCTTTGGGGGCGTCTCCTCCCGTGTCTGAGTAGTTGTCCGTAGTTCCTTCTTCGGGGCATCCTGTCGCCCAGGCCATTGACTGGTGGTCGGCTTTCCCCTGTCACTTTAGTTTAAAGCCTTCTCGATGGCCCTCTTCATGTTGCCTGCCAATATTCTTTCTCCTTCCTTGTTGAGGTGTAGTCCATCCTTTCTGTAGTACTTGCTTTTTCCCCAGAATGCCGTCCAGATGCGCACGAAGTCAAAGCCTTCCTCTTCGCACCATCGTCTAATCCAGGCGTTGATCACTTGCAATTCCCCTTGTCTCTTTCCATCCACTCTTGGTACCAGGAGGATCTCGGAGAAAGCCACCTTTACCTCCCTGATCTTTAGTTTTCTTCCGAGTGAGCGGAGCTGGCCCTTCATCTCTTCCCTGTCATACTTCCGTCCGCTCACATCGTTAGTTCCCACGTGGATAAGCACAGCAGTGTCCTTTCCCCCTGCGCTGTCTATGATCCTGGAGATCCTGTTGGCCACATCCTTCACGCTTGTTCCAGGCAGGCAGGTGACAATTCTATCCTCTCTCCCTCCTGTGGTGTGGTTGTCCACATGACGTATAATGGAGTCTCCTACGATGATCCCCATCTTCTTTAATCAGAGGTTCCTTGGGGGTCGCAAATCCACATCCATGGTGTAGGGCCAATCTTCTTTCTCCTGCGATACGCTTGAAGTTGTTTTCGGCTCTTTGTGTTGGAGAACGTCTTATGTTTTATCCATGGGCAAGTCTCTGTGCTTGGGTGGAATGAGGTCTTTTATTTCTGCCAGCCCGTTTCTCTCAGTGACTTGGAATTAATTTCTAGTTTCCATTTCTGGAGTGGTGATAGTGCAGTGTAGTATGTTAGTTACGTCAGGGGCCTTGATTTCAGGTACTTCCTCACTGCATGTAGTCCCCTCTTATGTACATGCCCGTCATTGGTTCCATGAGGACAGCCTCCAACTTTTTTCCCAGGGACATTGGCTTTGAAGAATTCTCCAGTTCATTATCCTTCCCTGTTTTCATGTGCTTGTAGAGCTGGCTTGGGGGATAGGCCTCATTCTTTCATGGTGTAACGGCAGTCTATCCCTCTTTCTGCTAAGCTTCTGCCAGCTACTTATGCCCACCCTTGGCCTCTTGCAAAGGCTTCCTGGGCTGGACAGACATTCATTCTGTACCAGGCATATGACTTGGAAATTCTTAAGCTGAAGCTGTAGTCTAGTCCGTGAATTTCCTGTAGCATTTGATTTACTGGGTCTTCTTGCCATCCCTAGTGGGCTTGTAGCAGTCTGGTTGCTGTTACAAATGGTGTGGAATATTGAAGGGAGGTTTTTTTCCTGCCATCCTATCTGTGTGTCCAGTTTGCCTTATCCTCTTACTGCAAATTATGAATCCTTCTGGGACAGTTATGGCCTGCTTTCCATGTCGAAGTGATGAGAAGCTAGTAGCCCTCACATTTCTTATAATAGTTTAACTTTACTCAGCTGACCCATAACGGGAGAGACCAGCTCAGATAGGATCCAGACATTGCAGGAATCTAGCTCCAGGAGGGCAACTAATCTGTGCACCCTTGATTCACTTGCTCCGGAAGCCGGTGGATAGTTGTCAGCCGTTGCGCATCCACTCTTAGGCAATCATCTTTTCGAAGTGTGCATATGGATCAAACAGCTGTTGTCTTTCCCTAAATTGAGGCTGGACTGTGGACTCTGTCTTGGTTCAATCCCTGGGTGCTGGTTTCGTATTTGGGATGCACGGTACCCGTCTCGTTGCATTGGGTGTGAAATGGCCTAGTTCTCCATATGACTGAGCCTGTTTCTCCAGCTGATGAGAGCAGTATCTCTCAGTGGGCTCCAGCCACGCCTCGGGAGGTGGCTCCTGCTTCTCTGGCAGTTCTAGTTGGCTTCTTTGCCGGAAGTAAGTCAAACTTGATCTACCAGTTTTGCTTGTTCTCTGGGTCTATAGCTATGATTTAGATTAGAACATGCCTCCGTCTACCTCTTAGAGGTTAGAGCTCTTCTCTCCCTTGGATGTTCCTTCTGGCTCCATTGTGGGACATGGTGCACAGTTCTTCCTGGTGCTTCTGTTTCTTTGATGGACCAGCTTCCTTGTGTGCCAGTCTATACGTTTGTCCTAAAATTTTAGTTAGCTTTTTAAAAATTATTTTTATGATAATTGGTTATCTTAAAGCTTAGTTTACCCTATTTAAGCTATCTTAAAGCTTAGTTTACCCTATTTAAGTGTATTTTTATTGTAAGCCGCTTTGATATTTGAAAAGGCAGGATAGCAAAATTTTAATAAACTTGAACTTTAAACCTTCAGTTGATGTCACTGGTTCAGGAGTAACTTCTTCAATTTTGGCGGGGGATACCACATGGCTAAGCTCTGGTTACCCATGATCCCTCTTCTATAGCAAAGTAAGAGGGTACAGGAGTTCAATGACATGGGTTTGTTACTTTGTTTTCCCATTCATTTTCTTAGGTACACATGTTTTCACGTGGCACTTATCTACTGCTCGGGGCCACATCTCTTGTGTCTTGTTTAACCGTTCCTTATTTTTACTTGACTAAAATTTTATATTGATTCCCAAGTTTTTAGTGCACTGTTAACAGGGGTACAGTAGTTTAATTCAACTACTTTCCTTCTAGAAATATGCTTTCATGGGTTCAGCTCCCAATTTTAGTAGCGCTCTAACCTTACTAAGCTCCTCTTTTTCAGTACATGAGGAGCCTTTAAAAAAAACACGACTAACTTTTTGTTTTTACAAGGATATTAAACAAATCATTTCACACTTTCCTTGCTAAATCTCTGAGGGGATTTCATGCTTACTGGCATATTGCTTGTATAATATGCTTCCCTTTCCTGTTTTCTACTAACTTTCTTGTTTTAAGGTATATTGCAATCCTCAGCCTTCGCAAGATAAATAATAATAATATATTTTATCAGGAGGTAGTTTTCTCCACAGTAAGCCACTAAGGGCTCCTTTTATGAAGCCGCGTTAGCGGCTTTATCGCACGCAACTTTTTAGCGTGCGCTAGCCAAAAAACTACCGCCTGCTCAAGAGGAGGCGGTAGTGGCTAGCGCAGTCAGCAAATTAGCGCGCTATTACGTGCGTTAAACTGCTAACATGGCTTCGTAAAAGGAGCCCTATGTTCTAATTTTATACTTCATAGTATCGGCTTTTCTTTCCTTCTAGGATAGTTCCTCCTTTTTATCCTCTAAGGCTATTCTTTTCACGGAACTTATGCTTTAGTTTGCTTATGAAATTCCTTTCCCTTTTCTTGTGTATCTACTCTGGGATATGACTGGTTTCAACTGCTCATTTGGTCTGCTGGTCCATATGGGTGCATTAGCCAGTAGTCCTTTCTTATTTGGATCTTGAATCTTTATTGACGTCTCCATCGCCTATATTTAGATTCGCCTGCCTCTAGGAGGTTGTTTATATTTTTTCAACCTCCATGTGTATAGGTTTTCTCGGAATCTTCCTTTTACCTCTAGTAGAGCATGGAGTTCCTCTATTTGTTTTTCCCATTATGTTCCTTCCCTTGCTTCTGTGCTCTCGTATCAGACATTAGGTCTAGGGTTTTGCGAGGCAACTCGAATGTTTATGAGTTCTTGGAAACTAACTCTCGAGAGTCCAACATGTGAGAATATGCTGCCTACTTATCTGAGGATAAAACAAAGTTACTTACAGTAACAGGGACAGCAGGCAGATATTTTCACAACCCGCCCACCTCCCCTAGTTGGCTTCTTTGCTTGGGCATAGAACTGACGACCTTGTGAGCTGGCGTTGGTTGAGAAGGCACATGCACAGTGCGGGCAGTCTAAAAGTTTTCGAAAACATAGTGATACTACTGGGGCTCCATGGATGATGTTACCCACATGGGAGAATATCTGCCTGCTGTGTCTGGATAACACCTGCTATTCTGTTAGTAAATTAGATATCAATAAGAGGGAAGAGAAGAGAGAGAGAGGTCTATTTTCAAATGGAGAAACAGAATTTAAATTTTCATGTTCTAGTATCTGTTTGGTTTTTGTTTTCATGTCCCCTTCACTTCATTTGCTGTACAAGATCAACATATATGGCTGAAGAAATCATTTCCCCCAATCTGGGGATCTTTTCTGATGAAGAAGAGGCCCCCGTTTTTGAATCTACTGCTGCAGAATTTGGTGCTGGAATTCAGAAAGAGCTCCTGAATGAATTTTCCCTCATTTCTCCTTTCTTGGGGTCAGCTAAACAGGTGAGTCAAATGGGATAGTCTTTCAGAAAATAGTTTACCTGTAAATTTTGTTTTCTGAAGATAGCTGTTGAACATATTTATGTTGATAGTTCATAAGTATCACCAGAAGGAGTGATGATTCAATCTAGTGTGAAAGGCAACAACAAACAAAGATCCAACTCGACTGCAGTTAAAAATCAAAATGAGAAACAAAAAACAGAAACTGCAGGATGATGTACAGGATGCTAAGGCTTTATTTAGACATTCATAAAAAACATAAAACAGTTTGTTTCCTTTTTTATGATTGTCTAAATAAAGCCTTGGAGTCCTATACATCATCACTGCAGTTTCTGTTTTTTTGAATCAATCTAGTGTTACACAAAGAAAAGTGGCCTATTTTTTTACCAAAGTTTTGAATCTTTACTGCTACAATTGTCTACTGCTTATGTTTGATTTTATTCTTGTTGTACACTGCCTTAAGTGAATTCCTTAAAAAAAGTGATAAATAAATCCTAATAAATAGAGGTCACCAGGCAAGAAATAGACGAGGGAAGTAAAACAAAAAAAGGAAAGGCCAATAACAAAGGGGATAGGTTCCTCCTCTTCACTTATCAACAGGAGCTTAGCATGTCCCATACAACTTCTCAGACCCCCCACAAATACACCACTAACAGTCCTCTCATTTTGCATACTATCCAAGCAGTTTTACCCTTTCTCGCTTTCATTGCCCTCCATCTGCAGCATTATCTTGTCAGGCTGCTTTTTTTTTTTTTTTATCCCTGCACACTGTTTTCAGCAGCTTTCCCTCCTTCCTTTTACCCACACCTGTCTGCTTTCTCTTGTTCACCCTAGCTAGGTCTCTTCAGCTTGGAGAAGAGATGGTTTGGGAGGATATGATAGAGGTCTATAAAATAGTGGAAAGGAAAGATGTGAATCACTTGTTCATTCTTTGCAAAATACTAGGACTAGGGAACTTGCAATGGAACTACTAAGTAATAGATTTATAACAAACCAGAGAAAATATTTCTTCACACAACGTGTAATTATTCTCTGGAATTTATTGCTGGAGAATGTGGTGAAATCAAGTTAGCTTAGCGGGGTTTAAAAAAGGTTTGGATAATTTTCTTTTTTTTTTTTTATAAATCTTTATTCATTTTAAATCTTACATCATGTGCACATAAAATCAATCAAATAATATACAATTCCACTTGAAATTCTACAATTCTCACACAAAAGAATTTAATCCCCTTCCATCCACATAAAACATAATATAATACCTATATCATTTTCTATTTAACAATAATAAAATCTAAAACCCACTCTCCCTCCCTATATCATATATATTAATAGGGGAAAGATACTGATTAATCATTATAGTATTTTATTAATGGTCCTCATACATCCTCAAATTTATGTAAACATCCTTTTTTAACAGCTAATATTCTTTCCATTTTATAAAGATGACACACCAAATTCCACCAAAAGCAATAATTTAATCTTGTGTAATCTTTCCAGTTATAAGTTATCTGTTGAATGGCAACTCCTGTTAAAATCATTAAAAGCTTATTATTATTAGAGAATATTTGAGATTTAACCCTCATAGACATGCCAAATAAGATGGTGTCATATGACAAGGCTACAGGATTTTCAAGCATACAATTTATTTGATCCCAAATCAATTTCCAAAAAGCATTAATGAAAGGACAATAAAATAATAAATGATCTAGAGTTCCAGCCTCAAGATGACAATGCCCACATCTATTAGACCTAGAGCAGTCCAATTTTTGTAAACGAACAGGGATCCAGAGTGCTCTATCAACAGGAAAAACCATGTTTGCCTCATAGACGCAGACATTGTACATCTCATCCTCCAAGACCAAATGCGTGGCCATTGAGATGCATTAATTTGATGCTTAATCTCAATGCTCTAAATATCTCGAAGTCCACTCTTTGGTTTTTAATTTAAATAGCCAGATAATAATTTATACAACTGTGCGGCCTGGTGACCCAGAAAATCTGCCTGAAAGCATAAGAATTCTAAGCTAAATTGATTATTAAGCAATTTCCATTCAGGGAACCCTGCCTGAATAGCCTGCTTCAATGCAACCATTTATAACTTTGTTTTTTATCAAGACCAAATTTATGTTGCAATTGTGAAAACTCCAGCAGTTTACCGTTTTCTATAACATCATTTAAAGTACGTATTCCTGCTTCAATCCAATCCTTCCAGACAATCTTAAAACCGCCTATTTGGATCTTGGAGTTTAGCCATATATTTTGATAAGTTGATTTTTGAATTGGAAAAGGAGTCAAGTTATTAATATATTTTAAAGTTTTCCATGTGTTCATAATTATCCTATTACTTTTCCGTATCCTAGGCATTTTAATACTGAGCAAATGACGAAGCCTTATAGGAAACAGGAGCTGCCATGCCAACCATAACTAGTACGGAAGCTTCTCCATGAGTTCTGGGAGGACCCAATACATACCTTAGCGCAAGATATAGGCTTGATGGTACCTATAAAAGTTTGGAAAATTTACCCCTCCTTCCTCAATTGGTTTTTGTAAAGTCACTAAGGCAATTCTTGCAATTTTACCCAGCCAAATAAATTTAGTAATAATACTATTTAACTTTTTATAAAAAGACCCCTGGAAAAAAACTGGAATCATTCCCATTTGGTAACAAACCACAGGCAAAATCATCATTTTGACAGTTTGGACTCTTCCCCACCAGGACAAATGCAAAGGATTCCATTGCTCACATAACTCTGTTACTTTTTGTAATAAAAATTTTTCATTCACTTTTACTGTCTCATCAAGTGTATTATTTAACCGCACAAACCTCGAACACTTATGACTTTAAAGTGTTTGAGGCTTGTGCAAATGAGGACAGAGCTTGCAGGAATGGGACAGGATTAGGAAAAGAACTTGCCGTGAGGACGGGGATAAATTTGTCCCTGGGTCATTCTCTAATTCTAATGTCTTTTAAAACAAGCCACAATGATGTGATAACTGAATCCTTCTGTCTAATTCTGTAAATGTTTTCTTTTTCAGAACAGAGACATGCTGAATGATGGAAATGATAAAGTGAAGGTGTACCTGAGAGTTCGGCCCTTTCTAGAGATGGAGTTGGAGAAAAAGGAGGATCAGGTAAATACTTGTGGTGTTACCTAATATTTGCTTTATCTGCAGCTTATATACAAGTGGAATAATGATCATTCTATGCAATGTGGGCAGGCTGCATGGTCCTTCCCCCCCCCCCCTTGTGCAACGAGGTTTTCTGGGGGTTGATGCTCAGTCCAACCACGTTCTGACAGGCAGCCCAATGACCAAGTTTATCCAGCGATCCTGTGAGGCAGATTTTTTCTCTATTTGTTTCAGGCAGGCACCACATGACAGAGTGAGTAAGGCTTATTATAACCTAAAGGGAAAATTGGGCTGGGGGGTTGTCTTCAAAAGTTTAATTTGAAGGTTTTTGCACCCAGAACCTAGGTCCCCCTCCTCTAAAACCCTTTTCCCTGCGTTTTTGTCCTTCAGGGTAGTCTCTATAGGCTGTTTTTGGTGAGATTTTGGTGGCAGCGGTCATCTTGAATTTTAAACAATCTTTTTTTCTAAAGACTCCATCTGCCTCAAAACCGCTCCGTTTTGTTCAGAATTGACAGGGATGGACCTCTCAGACCTTCCTACCGCTATATCATGCCAGGTTTGCACTGAATGGCTGGCTGAAGATCATCTATATCCCATGTGCGGAGGAGGGGTGGGAGCCTCGGGCTCAGTCTCCGAGTCCTCCAGGGCTGGGGATCCATAGGACGCACGTTCCCAGGGGAGGAGACCTTTCCAGAGCCCTTCAAAGGTGCATTGGCCAAGTGCATATGATTGTGGGGCCTCGAGGACCAGCAAGGGACCCTCCAGGAGCCTCGAGACCTCCATTACATGGCTTCACACCCGGATTTTGTGAGCTTTATGTGGAACGCCTATTTGAACTGCCAAGGGTCCTCAGAGTCTGTTTCCAGCACACTAGAGACGGTGGCGCAGGGGAACTCCCCATAGCATGCGCCTCGGCAAGACGAAGACACAAGCTTGACTAGGTGGTTTAGTCTGATATAGACTGACAAGAAGAAAAGCCTGATTCCACTATTGTCCCATGATGAAGTTTCGCTGGCAGTTTGGCTCTTTGCATGAGAGCAGTGGTCAAGAAGAGGCAATGGCCCTGGACCAGGGAGAGGACCCCTGGTACGCATTATTTTCAAGGCCTCTGCACCTCTGGGCATTATTTCCACTTCCCTGAGAGAACTGAATCTGGAAGTTCTTTCAGTTTCCTCGTCTATGAGCTCAGTTATGAGCAGCTCTGTTGCTCCGACCATGTGCTTTCCTTCATATCAAGATGTCATAATGCTGTTCATGGACCACTGGGAGTCTCCAGATGGATCCCTACATGTGGTTAAGACTATGACCAGGCTTTACCTGATGGCTCTGGATTTTCAGCAGCTGTTTGTTCAGCTAAAAGTAGATTCGCTGATGGCACAGGTCACCAAACGCACATCCCTGACTAGTGAAGGAGGTGTGATGTTAAAGGATTCTCAGGTAATATCTAAAATCTCAGCTTTATTAATATAATTTCATTAAAATATTTTTCTCTTTTTTAATTTAATAAAGTGCTCAATGTGATCATTCGTGCATTGATAACTTGCTGCAGCGGTTAATCTAAGGCCATCTTGGTCTTCATTGCCTTTTTTGCCAACCAATTAATAAGTAACACACTTATTTATAGTCTCTCTTTGGTTTGGATTTCGTCCGTAACCACTGAATAATTTATAAAGGTGAACTTGTGCAAAAGTGCTGTAGTGCTGTAAACTTGACTCCTTTAAGTTTCAATTACCCCCCGACTCGAGTTTCGAGGTTATCTTCATCAGGAGGGGTACTAGGAGCATAAAAGCAATACATAAAGTAAATTACTAACTGATTTAAAACTCAAGTTAACTGAAGATAACCTCGAAACTCGAGTCGGGGGGTAATTGAAACTTAAAGGAGTCAAGTTTACAGCACTACAGCACTTTTGCACAAGTTCACCTTTATAAATTATTCAGTGGTTACGGACGAAATCCAAACCAAAGAGAGACTATAAATAAGTGTGTTACTTATTAATTGGTTGGCAAAAAAGGCAATGAAGACCAAGATGGCCTTAGATTAACCGCTGCAGCAAGTTATCAATGCACGAATGATCACATTGAGCACTTTATTAAATTAAAAAAGAGAAAAATATTTTAATGAAATTATATTAATAAAGCTGAGATTTTAGATATTATTTGATTATAACATCCAGCTATATAAGCAATATCTCCCAAATTTTGTGATATATAAAGGATTCTCTGGACCGTAAAGTGGACTTGCTCATCAAGAGGCAATTTGGAGCCTTGGCCTTAGGGATTAAGGTGGCAGCTGCGACTACCTTTGTAGCATGTACTTGCCACACCTGCCTCTCGAGCCTCAGACCTGGAGGTTGATGAGGATCTCTAAAAGCTCCTATCTGGGGTAATTGCTTGAGTACCTGATTCTTAATAGGTGGATATAAATACCTAATAAATAAATAGCGGATGCTCTGTATGATGTCATCAGATTTATAAGCAAGATGTCAAACTTTGCGATCTCCGCTCGATGGATACTCTGGACCAGACAAGTGTTATGGACTGTCATTCCCAAGATCTTATTAGACAACAGAACCTAGGATGTCTGGGACAGGGCAATTTTTGAGGCTCTCAAAGATTCCGCCCCTTATGAGGCAGGCCAAGTGATGCAGAGGTCATTTCAGGGATTATGTCAAAGGTCCAGCAGAGGCAAGAGACAGCAAGCCTCGAGTTCTCGCTCCTCCCCAGCCTCTAAAAAATCAGAATGATGCCAGGACAGGGGCCAAAGCCCCCAAGATAAAGGATAAGCTGTTGGCCTTTTGGTTGGTTTGGGCTCAGATTGGTGCAAACCGTTGGGTCCTAGAAATTGTTCTGTGCCCCCCCTTCCAGACATTTGTAGATTCTCCGGCCAGCCAACCAGAGAGAGCTATCAGAGTTTGGGCAATGGTGCAAAGGCTACTGGATCTTCATGCCTAAATGAAGAATCGGGCTCGGGCAGATACTCCATATACTTCATCGTGCCAAATAAAGGCTCAGGACTGGAGGCCAATTCTGGACCTCAAGTTGGCCAATGTGGCCCTGAAAGTGCCACACTTCCATATGGAGAATGTTTAGTTGGTTATAGTAGCTGTAGCGTCAGGGGAATTTTGCACTTCCCTCAGTTTGATGAAGGCCTATCTCCACTTTCCCATTTTTCTATCCCATAGTTTCAAGTTTATTAAAATTTTGATATACCGACCATCATAAGTATCTGGTCGGTTTACAATATTAAGAAATACAAATTGTAGAAATAAAAATAAAAATGAGGGAGTAAGATCGCTACAAAGACATAATTACAAAGGGTATGAGACATAAGGGAGAAGAGGGTAGGGCAAGTTTTTAAATTACATTGTATAAATAAAAAAAATAAGATGAGGAGAGAAAGGGAGGATAAAACGAGAGGAAAAATTGAGGTATCGCTTCCTGGAAGCGTTTTTGTTTATGAACTTAATTGGAATTTTGATAAGCATATTTAAAGAGAAATGTCTTTAAGGAGTGTTTTGAATTTGCTTAAGGAATTTTTAGAATGAAGATTCGTTGGCATGGAATTCCAAAGGAAGGGCGCAACGACAGAGAAAATGGTGTTTATCCCAGGACAAGCAGGCATGATATTCTCACATGTGGGTGACGTCATCTACGGAGCCCCAGCGCGGACAGCTTTTCAAGCAAACTTGATTGAAGTTTCAAGTTTGCTACACTGCACCACGCATGTGCATGCCTTCTTGCCCACTAGAGAGCGCATCCTCACCTCGTGGTCCTCAGTTCAGTTTTTTCCGCGGAGCCAGAAGCCCTGTGGAAATTGTGCTCTTTGAATTTAGCCTTCTGACACCGCGGCTGTGTGTTATTTCACGGTCGCTGTGCTTAATTTACTTTTCTTTCTTTCTTTTCTTTCAGTTTTCGTCAAAAAAAAAAAATATTTTTCGTTCGGCTCCGGGGGCTCCCGGTAGCCGCGGCCGCGGGACCTCGCTTGTTCCCGGCCGGTTTTTGGGCCCATGTCCCATCCTGTGACGGGCTTTAAAAAGTGCACCCGGTGCGATCGGCTCCTGTCGATTACCGATCCTCACCGGTGGTGCTTGCGTTGCCTGGGCCCTGAGCACCCCTCCGACACCTGTTCCCGGTGCTCCACTTTTCAACGGAGAGCTCTCCGCCGCCATCAAGCTCGTATGGCGGAGCTCTTCGCTGTTGACCCCGCGGCGGGGAAGGCCTCGACGTCGGCCTCGGCTTCGGCCCCGGCCTTGACCTCGGCCTCGACTCCTTCATCCCCGCCCCGGGAACCCCCGGCGTCGAAGCCGGTGTCTTCGACCCCGAAGTCGGCGAAGGGTAAGTCCTCACTTCCTGCTTCTGTTTCAGCCTCGAAGAAGCCATCCTCGAGCTCCTCGGCGGGGGCGGGTGGGTCGTTCTCGGCCCCGCCCCAAGCGCCGAAGTCGGGTGCCCCGCGGGAATACTCGGTATCGAGGTCGCCCTCGAGGGAGCACCCGACGGCCCCGGACCTGCCGACTATGATGGGGGTTCCCGTCTTTCAGGACTTGCTCCGGGCTCTCATTGCCTCGGAGCTGTCCGGGGCCCTCACGCACCTTCAGCAGGCTTCGGCCTCGGCTGCCCCGGCGTCCGTGACCTCGGTCCCGGTGCCCTCGACTTCGGGCCCGGGGGGGTTTCGGCCTCGGCCCCGACCTTGCCCTTGACCTCGGTTGACCAGCCTGAGCGGAGTGTGCGGCCTCGGGACAAGGTGCGACGGGTTCGGAGGATCTCTTCCTAGTCGTCCTCGTCGAGGTCCTCCCGGGGTTCCTCGCCCTCGGGTCGGCCTCGGGCGAAGCGTCGGTCGAGGAAGCCCAAATGCCACCGGGCTTCTCCTCGACGACACGGTCGCTCCTCGACGACCGGGGCCGAGACCCTGCGGGTCTCCGAACTGCGCCTCGATAACCCGAGGCTTTTTCGTTCGTCTGAGGTTGAATGCTCGAGGGACTCTTCGCCAAGACAGAAGGGGCGTGCCTCGGTGCCCCATACCCCGGGGACTTCCCGAAGGGGTTCCTCGGTGCATGGGCGGTCCCCGACCCCGTCCAGATCGCTCGGTGCGGCTTTTTGGGGTTCGGGGTCTGGTACGGGGAAGGAACCTCGATACTCACGCAAGGCTTCTCCTTCCTTCTTGGCGAGGCGCTCGTCTCGATCTCCCTCCCCACCTTCGAAGCCCTCCTCTTTCTCGAGGTTCATTCTAGATATGGGAAGGGCTTTGGACCTTGATCTGGGAGCAGGATCAAAGTACACGAAGGAGTTTTTGGAGGAGCAGGATTTACCCTCCCCTCCTCGAGAGACGTCTCGGTTGCCTCTCAATAAGGTTCTTAATCAGACCTTTTTGAGGAACCTTGACTCCCCTCTTACAGTCACAGCGGTGCCTTCTAAGATGGAGTCTAAATATTGCACGGTTCCGAGCAAGGGCTTTGATAAGGCTCAGCTGTCCCACCAGTCCCTGCTAGTGGAGTCAGCTTTGAAGAAGTCGCAGCCGTCCAGAGTCTCGGCGGCTGTTCCCCCCGGACGGGAGGGACGGACCTTGGACAAGTTTGGTCGTCACCTCTATTCCAACTCTTTGATGGCGACCAGGGTCCTGAATTACGCATTCACCTTCTCGTCTTATTTGAGACAGATGGCGAAGTCGTTGCCGAGGTATTATGGAGTCATGCCAGATTCCCATAAAGAGGATTTTGGGGCTTTTATGTCCAATTTGTCCCAACTGCGTCTCTACCTCTTCCATGCGGTGTATGACGCGTTTGAGCTTGCCTCTCGTGTGTCAGCCTTCGCAGTGGCCATGCGCCGTCTGGCATGGCTCCGTACCCTGGATATGGACCCGAACTTACAAGAACGTCTGGCCAATCTTCCATGTGTTGGCTCAGAGCTGTTTGATGAGTCCTTGGAGGCGGTGACCAAGCGTTTGTCTGAGCACGAGCGCTCTATTGCCTCGTTGGTCCGTCCCAAACCCCGGGCTCCGCCGCAGAAGCCGTTTAGACCTCCTCCGCGGCGGTACCTGCAGAAGTCGACGCCGGCCTTTTCCAGGCCTCCGCCCCGACGTCCCCAGCAGCAGGGCAGGGCGTCCCAACCAAAGCCTCAGGCACAAGGAGCGTCTAAACCCGCTCCGTCTTTTTGACGTGATGCGCGGTTGGGGGCGGGCCCCCTCCGCACTGTCAAAGGACCCCCTTCCTATCGGGGGCCGACTGCAGGCCTTTCTTCCAGCATGGGCCGAGATCACGTCGGACGCTTGGGTGCTCCGGATCATCTCCGAGGGCTACTCGCTGAATTTCTTGTCCATGCCACCGGAACATCCGCTGGCGGCTTCTCTTGGCTGCCGAGACCAGCTTCCTCTTCTCCTGTCCGAGGCCAGGTCCTTGTTGGGCCTTCGGGCAGTGGAGCATGTGCCCCCGAGCCAAAGGGGACGGGGGTTTTACTCCCGTTACTTTTTGGTCCTGAAGAAGACCGGGGACTTACGCCCCATTCTGGACCTCCGGAGGCTCAACAAGTTCCTTGTCCGGGAGAAGTTCCGTATGTTGTCCCTTCCAGTCCTGTACCCTCTACTAGACTCGGGGGACTGGATGTGCTCCCTGGACCTCAAGGAAGCATATACGCATGTTCCGGTGCATCCCGCCTTTCGCCAGTACTTACGGTTCCAGGTGGGGGAGTTGCACCTCCAATATCGAGTCCTCCCCTTCGGGCTGGCCTCGTCTCCTCGGGTCTTTACGAAGTGTATGGTGGTGGTCGCGGCTGCCCTACGATCCCAGGGGCTGCAGGTCTTCCCCTACCTGGACGATTGGCTGATCAAGGCTTCATCCAGGGAGGGGGTTACCTCAGCGACCCGACAGACTATCATCTTCCTTCAATGTCTGGGGTTCGAGGTAAATTTTCCCAAATCGCAAGGTCCTGACCACGGACTCTTCGGAGTACGCGTGGGGGGCTCATCTCGACGGTCTGCGGACTCAAGCGCTATGGTCGGCGGGGGACTGTCGTTGTCACATCAATGTGTTGGAGCTTCGTGCCATTTTTCTGGCAGCCCGAGCCTTCGCTCATCTGCTGCGCAATCAGGTGGTCCTGGTACGGACGGACAACCAAGTGGCGATGTATTATGTAAACAAACAAGGGGGAACGGGCTCTTGGTCCCTGTGCCGGGAAGCCTTGCGCCTTTGGGAATGGGCGACATCCCAGAATATCTTCCTGCGGGCGGTTTACATTCAGGGAGAGAAGAATTGTCTAGCCGACAAACTCAGTCGCCTTCTCCAGCCGCACGAGTGGTCGCTCAACTCCCGAGTTCTGCGCGAGGTCTTTGACCGCTGGGGGACGCCTCAGGTGGATCTGTTCGCCTCCCTGGAGACTCACAAACTGCCCCTCTATTGTTCACGAATTTACTCCCAGGACCGTCTCGAGGCAGATGCCTTCCTTCTCGACTGGGGGGGGGGGGGGGGGGAGATTCCTTTATGCATTTCCTCCTTTTCCTCTGATCTTGAGGACGTTGGTTCATCTCAAGTCGTCCGGAGCCACTATGATTCTCATCGCGCCTCGTCAGCACTGGTTCTCCCTGCTCCTTCAACTCAGTGTCAGGGAGCCTCTACTTCTGCCTGTGTTTCCCTCTCTGCTGTCTCAGAGTCGGGGTTCGCTGTTGCATCCCAATCTTCAGTCATTACATCTGACGGCTTGGTTCCTTTCCCCCTGACTTCGGCGGTCCGAGAGGTGTTGGAAGCCTCGCGAAAGGCCTCTACTCGGCTTTGTTATTCCCAGAAGTGGACCAGATTTTCATCCTGGTGTACCTCGCACCATCTGGATCCAAAGTTGGTTCCGGTGTCCTCGGTTCTGGAGTATTTGTTACATTTGTCCGAGTCTGGCCTGAAGACATCCTCCATCCGGGTACATCTCAGTGCTATTGCTGCTTTCCATCGGCATCTAGAGGGACGTTCTCTCTCTCTTCATCCTCTGGTGGTTCGGTTCATGAGAGGTTTAGTTAATGTTAATCCTCCTCTGAAACCTCCTCCTGTAGTTTGGGATCTGAATGTGGTCTTGGCTCAGCTGATGAAACCTCCCTTTGAGCCAATTGACAAGTCTCTTCCTAAGTTTCTCACTTGGAAGGTGGTCTTTTTACTTGTGCTCACGTCTGCTCGTCGAATTAGTGAGCTTCAGGCTTTGGTTGCGGACCCGCCCTTTACTGTGTTCCATCATGACAAGGTGGTTCTTCGCACCCATCCAAAATTTCTACCTAAGGTTGTGTCTGATTTTCACCTCAATCAGTCTATTGTCCTTCCGGTGTTCTTTCCGAAGCCCCACTCTCATCCTGGAGAGGCGGCGCTTCACACGCTTGACTGTAAGAGGGCGTTGGCTTTTTATCTCCAACGTACCAAGTCTTATCGGAAGGTTCCTCAATTATTTTTGTCCTTTGATCCTAATCGGCTGGGACATCCTATTTCCAAGCGCACCTTGTCCAACTGGCTAGCGGCTTGTATTTCTTTTTGCTACGCTCAGGCTGGTCTCACGCTCCATGGTCGAGTCACGGGGCATAAGGTCAGGGCTATGGCAGCTTCTGTTGCTTTCCTCCGGTCTACTCCTGTGGAGGACATATGTAAAGCTGCCACTTGGTCTTCGGTTCATACGTTCACCTCCCACTACTGTCTGGACACTTTGTCCAGAAGCGACGGCCGGTTTGGCCAGTCGGTGTTACATAACCTGTTTTCCTAAATTGCCATCCTCCCACCTGCCCTTTTTTGGTTGGCTTGGAGGTCACCCACATGTGAGAATATCATGCCTGCTTGTCCTGGGATAAAGCACAGTTACTTACCATAACAGGTGTTATCCAGGGACAGCAGGCATATATTCTCACAACCCGCCCACCTCCCCGGGGATGGCTTCTTTGCTGGTTATGGAACTGAGGACCACGAGGTGAGGATGCGCCCTCTAGTGGGCAAGAAGGCATGCACATGCGTGGTGCAGTGTAGCAAACTTGAAACTTCAATCAAGTTTGCTTGAAAAGCTGTCCGCGCTGGGGCTCCGTAGATGACGTCACCCACATGTGAGAATATATGCCTGCTGTCCCTGGATAACACCTGTTACGGTAAGTAACTGTGCTTTCTGGTATAATATAAATCTTTGATTGTAGGGATTGTTAATAGGTTCTGATTGGTGGACCTGAGGGCCTTGGAAGGGGTGTGTGGTATTAAATGTTTGTCAAGGAAGGCTGGCTGATGAGAAATCTTGATCTTAAAAATTTTATAAGTTGTTCTATGTGAGACTGGTAACCAATGAGATTCTCGTAGTAGGGGGTGACATGGTCATATATTTTAGCTTTAGCAATGAGTTTGATCGCTGTATTTTGAATTAGTTGTATTCGATGAGTTTCTTTCTGGGTTATTCCATGATAAAGAGAGTTATAGTAATCTATATGTGAAATGATCAGAGAGTGGATTAGGGTTTGAATAGAGGGGGGTTCTAAAACTGAGGTTATGGATCGAATTAGGCAGAGTTTATATGATAAGTGAGATATTTATCAAAGGTGATTCCTTGGAGTTTGAGTTTGGACTCGATTTGTAAGGGAACAGAATGGATAGATATTTGTCCAACTAGGAGGTATTTCAGTTCTCAGTGCTCCCCTTTGGCCTAGCAACGGCACCTTTAACAACTTTTGATGCGACCTCATTTAGAATATTGTGTACAATTCTGGAGGCTGAACCTTCAAAAAGATGTAAAAAGGATGGAGTCGGTCCAGAGGAAGGCTACTAAAATGGTATGTGGTCTTCATCATAAGGCGCTTTAGGACAGACTTAAAGATCTCAATCTGTATACTTTGGAGGAAAGGTGGGAGAGGGGAGATATGAGAGAGACGTTTAAATCCCAAAATTTAACTACAAAATATTACTCACCAGAGATGGGTTACACTCCCCCGATAATCATTTCACAAACCAGTGGAGAAAAAGCCTCAAAAATTTCAATGCAGCAGTAAACAACTTTAATACTGTTTTAAGTCCAAGCTGCTTATGTACTTTCACTGGCAAAAAAATTCCACCACCACTGAAATGTAATTATCAAAAGGGTAATATACCCATCACTGTGCACAGGAAAAACAAAAAAAGTTTTACTTAGCTTGGGACCATGGTCTGAAATGCCATGCTGTACTAGTAGAAAATGTCTGGCCAGACTGTAGATGGAAACACCACGGCACCATTTAGATGTATAGTTCAGAATCCATGCCAATGGTTAAGTGGTTGCTCCTTGTTTGGAGTGTTGTTGCTGTTTTAGTTTACAGTTGTTAGTTTCTTGGTTCTGCTTGGCTATTCGGAAGACTGAGTGTACTGGGGAATGCATAACCCACTGGTACTACAGCTAAAGCTTATGTTTCAGTCTCCACCTGCTGGTCATGGTATTACCCAACAGTGAGCTGTGCCGGTCTGGAGAGACTAAAAGAAAGAAAATTAGCAGGTAAGAACCTAATTTATCCTTCTTCTAGTTTTTGTTTTTGAAATAAAGTGGGGCAATAATGAGGTACTGTTTATTTTATTGAAATCTTTCTATACTGCACATAACAACCAAAAAAGGATCAAAGCAGTTTACAGTATAACTTAATCAAATATATGAAAAGAACTCCACTTAAAATAGAAAAGAAAGAAGAAAAAGTAAAAGAACAAAATGTCTAATACATCATATCCAATAGTATTGAGGGAAATTCTGCTGCAACTGGTTGCAACCATGGATATTAGAGGAGACTGTTAACGTTTAACTAAGAGGAGCAGGAATACCTGCATAGATTTCGTCCTCCAATGATCTCACTAGCCATGTGGTTGGGGTGATCCTGACTATGTTTGAAGAATATTCAGCCTAGGACAATAATTACATCACTGTTTATCATCCCTTCAATATGTTTGGTCCCTTCAATATGGGGTCGGTACCAACTATCTTAATTCTGTTGGAAAACAACCTTCATGTCAAGAGCAATTTTATAAATTTAGCTACCCCTAAATATAAACGCAAGCCTTTTCTTTTAATATCTCTGGATAAGGATCCAACAGACATATTGGTATATTCCTGAATCTTACAAGAAAGAAACACTTATCGAGACTTGATTACTGTAATGCCCTTTATCTTGGAATAACAAAGGTTAGATGTAAGGCGTTATATGTTACACAGAATATGGCTGCAAGATTGATAACAGGTTTGTCTAAATATGATCGTATTTCACCTCATCTTCAAAAATTGCATTGGCTACTAGTCGCCTTCAGAATACAGTACAAAGTTTTTGTTTTGTTTTAATTCTTTATTCATTTTTAAAACTGAAAAAGTGCCTACAAGTATACATACAAATAATATCATAAAAACACAGCACTTATGTTTGTACATAAATATATTAGAAAATTACTTAATCCCACCCCACCCCACCCCTCCCATTTCCCACCATCATCCCTGGATGTGTGTAGGAATCAGAAATCTTAAATAAAGATGCAATCTATTGTCTAACATAAACCTCTAATGGACTCCAAATAGTTTTAAATCTTTTACTAGTCCCCAATTGCTCTGATAACATCCTTTCATACCTGTAACTTTGACAAAGGGTTTCCCACCAAAAAAACAAGGTTTAGTCTGTCCCAATTCTTCCAGTTATTCAATATTAGCTGCATGGCCACTCCCGTCATGACAAGCAAAAGTCTTTTTTTATTTATATTGATTGGACTTTTAGGGTTTAACAATGTCCCAAAAAGGACCACATCATAAGATAATGGTATGGAAACACCTAGTATGTAATTTTCCCTAATATAGATTTCCAAAATTTGAGTATTAAGGGATAATGGAACAACAGATGATCCAGTGTCCCTATCTCAAGATGACAGTGCCAACATCTATTAGACTTTGAACTATCTAACTTTTGCAAATGAACAGGGGTCCAAAAATCCTATATAACAGAAAAAAACAAGTTTTTCTCATAGATGCTGATGCTGTACATCTCATCCTCCAAGTCTAAATCTGTGGCCATTGAGTAGCAGAAATCTGTTGCTTTGTCTCAATGCTCCAAATGTCCCTTAGGCTTGTTTTTGGTTTCTTATTCAAATATTCCAATATTAATTTATACCACTTGGTGGCCTGATGCCCTAGGAAATCTGTCTGGAAACATAGGCCCGGTAAGCTATACTGATTGTTTAAGTTATGCCAATGAGGGAACCCTTTCTGAATGGCCTGTTTCAACTTCAACCATTTAAAAGCTTGAGACTTTGAGATACCGAATGATTGTTGCAGTTGTGATAAATTTAGCATTTTCCCATTAGAGATCACATCATCTAAAGTATGTATGCCTTCCCTCAGCCAATGCTTCCAGAGGATCTTAGATTCACCAGTTTGAATCTTGGAGTTTAACCATAGAGATTGACACATGGATTGTTGTATTGGAATAGGTGTTAAATTATTAATAAATTTTAGGGTATTCCAGTTGGCACAAAGAATACTATTGTCCTTGTATATTCTAGGTAACTTAATACTCAAGATATGGCACAAATGCAATGGGGACAATAGATGAGTTTCTAATATTAGCCAGTCCGGAAGATGTTCCATGAGTTCAGGAAGGATCCAATACATCCCCTGACACAGAATGAATGCTTGATGATATCTATAAAAATTTGGAAATTTATCCCTCCCGCCGATTATGATTTTTGTAAATATACTAAAGCTATTCTAGAAGTTTTACCCAGCCAAATAAATTTTGTAAGAATCCCATTGAATTTCTTATAAAATGAACTTTGAAAATAAACTGGAAACATACTCATTTGGTAGCAAACTACAGGTAAAATCATCGTTTTGTTGGTTTGGATTCTCCCCCACCAAGAAAGATGTAATGGGTTCCAATGCTCACACATAAGTACAAAGTTATGATGATTTGTCATCAATTTTTGTACAGAAATATCCCAGAATTGATTAAAAATAACATATCTAGTTATATTCCAAAAAGATCTCTGCATTCAGAGAATTTGGCCTTTCTGAAGACTGTGAATCCATGATTAGTTGATACTAGCAAAAAGACCTTTTGCTGTGCAGGAGTTAAGAATTGGAACTCTGTGATAGGATAGCTACAGATTTGTTGTGAGAGAGGTATGTCTAGAAAATTATTGAAAACACAGTTATTTGTTGATGCTTTCTTTTAGACATATCTTTTTTTCTCTTTTTGTAAACCCGATGAACTGTTCATGATCTATAATTACATTCTTAATTTGTGTCTGCGATACGCTATTAACCATGCTGTTCTTAAGTTCTGTTTCTGTGGAAACTTATTTTAATATTTTTAGCTATGAATTTTAAGATTTGTTTGTTCATTGTGTTTTAAGACTATGTATGTATATTCTGTAATCCTTTAGTTGTAAATGGTATAGAAATTTATAAAATAAATAAAAATAAATACTGACTCTACTTAAACATCCAGATTCTCTGATTATAGATTCTAGTGCTCTCCTAATTTATTTAGCCAGAAATGTACCCAGTCAGCACATAAAACCTTTTACTACTATGACAAAGGTTATAAAATAAAGTAAAATACCTGATCTGAAGTTTCGGGTCCGGGGTGTCAGGCTGGTTCAGACGCCGGTAGCAGGTGCGGTGGAATGTGGGTATTTTAGGGCCGCAGCTGAACTGCCTGTTTGCCGAGGCACTGTTCATTGCTAGGGGGGTATCCGGAATGGCTCCAGAAATGCCATTTGTGGGCCTGGTTGCAGCTATGGCGCATGTCGATAACATCATGCATATGTAGTGATGTCATCAATATGCGTCCGCGCATGCGCGGTAAGCCCCAGTTGCCAGTAGGTCTTAGGAGGCCCGAAGATAAAGATTTTAGTGCCGGCAAGCATCGGAGAGATGGCGAGGGACAGATGAAAAGAGGGGGAGAGCCAGTAGCATCAGGGGGAGTCATGGAAACAGCTCCTGTGGCTCGTGGCTAAGCCAGTAGCATCAGGAGGAGCCATGGAAATGGCTCCTGTGGCTCGTGGCTAAGCCAGTAGCGTCGGGGGGAACCATGGAAACAGATCCTGATAGGCTCGAGATGGGAGCCTGTAAGAAGCAAGGGGACAACGTTTTTAAAGGTTTTATTCAACTGAATGCATTGATTTATTTTTGCTTTAGTTGAGTCTCCTTCAGACAGGGAGCAGGTTACACTATTGTTTACCTAATAGTATGCATCTGGCATGTGTTTGTTTCAGGGTTGTGTCTTTATTGAGGATCCAGAGACTCTAGTTTTACAAGCACCTAAAGACTCCTTCACGATGAGGAGCACTGAGAGAGGTGTGGGACAACCTATGCATAAGTTCTCCTTTTCACAGGTAATCTAGAGCAGTGTTTCTCAACTTCTTCAAGCCAAGTACCCTCTAAGTCTAACAAATATCAACTGAATACCCCTGCCCAAGCTCCACCCCTGACCTCGCCCCATAATAATAGTACTAATTGTAATGCATTTTTTCCATTCATTTTTAATATACACACAATATAATCTTATTAACAATACATAATGGTAACCACAAAATTAAACTACACAAAGCACTCTGTACGAAAAGAAAATGTTAATTATCATTTATATTCTGGATTTTTTTCAGAGGTCAAAGCAGATGACTTTAAAATATGCAATGTCACCTCGGTAACAACTACAGAAATATAGACAAATATAGTGCAAAATATAGACAGCAGATATAAATTCTCAAAACTGACACATTTCGATCAATCACTAAATTGTAAATAAAATCATTTTCCCTACCTTTGTTGTCTGGTGATTTTATTTTTCTAATCATCCTTTCCCAGTCTTTGGTTGCATTTCCTTCTGGCTGTGTTCTTAACTTATTTATTTATTTAAAAATTTATATACTGCATAAAACTAAGTGGTTTACAAAATTACATGCATACATATTGAAAATACTAAAACATGTTGTTGTTTTTTTAATTCTTTATTCATTTTAAAACTTTCATCAAGTGTACAAATATTATATAATAAACACATTTAGCTTGAGCACTTGAACAACTTATCATTATAACTTATAATTAAAAATGTAACCCTATCCCACCCTCCCTCAAAACTCTCTATTTATTATAAGATCATATAATTTAAATCCCACCCCCCACCCAATACTGGATGATGTGGAATTAATAGAAAAATGGCATCTAATCATGACAGAAAGATGTTAATGGCTCCCATATTTTAATTTGACTACTTAATAGAGAGATAAATTACTTAGTAATCTGTGGCTAACAGGAACTATGTATCAATTTTTCACAGCTATAAATCATTTAAAGTCCAAACTTATTGTGATTATGAAAGATAACTTCTATAAATAATTTGTGAAGTGCTCAGACCTATTAACCCATATAGTAGTGATGTCACCACAATGAGGTTAACTAAGGGACCATCATTGCCTTCACTTGTCCCCTACCCTCCCTGAATGTTGAATACTAAATCCAATCTAATGGTGGTACTTATCTTCGTTCAGGGGCAGTTCATGTTGATGCTGTTAACTCTCATTGGTGACTGGTGCAAAATAAAGTGCTCGTGCTTCTTTAAAATCTTGTTAGTTCTTTCTTAGGAAAACTCCCGTCCCCCCGACCCGGATTTCATCTCTTCGTCAGGGAGGGACACTAAGAAAAATCGAACAGCAAACTAGAAATATATGGTAACAAAATATACTGGGTTATATTTCTACCATCTAAGCGTTATCAAATACTTAAAAGGCTCTTATATCCATTTTCATATATAAATCTTTAATATAAATATTACCTGATATCGGCTCACTATGATCAGAGTAGTTCAAAGTGGACTGAGCGAATGAAGCTCACTTCACATTGTATTTTTTATATATAGGGTAGCTAACCGGAACTTAATCTTAAAAATCGCCAACAACCGGAAGTAAATGCAACATCGAGAGATTACTTCACGGGTTATTATTCTACATTGCTAACCATTCTATATCTAAATTTAGTCCTATTGGCTGTAGGGTTTGCCAATTGTATATCAGACGCTGTTCTTTGAATATTAAAGTTCTTGATATATCCCCTTCATTTTTGCGTGTTTGGATTAACACTGTATACTTAAGGTCTTCTAATGAGTGTGAATGCTGGGACCAATGAGAAACCAGGGGGGCGGCAACCCTATTAGTTCTAATATTACTTAAATGTTCCGTGATTCGAGTTTTGATTTTACGGATCGTTTGACCAATATAAACTTTTTTACATGGGCATTGTATGTAATAAACCACGCCCCTGGAATCACAATTAGTCCCGGTATTCAGAAAGAAATGACGTGTTCCTGATGGTGGGATTTCTACAAAAGTAGCGTCTAATACATAACTGCAGACCCTACATTTTCCACAAGGTTTGTGGGGTAATTTGTTTATGGGGCTTTGTTGGTAATGATTAGAAGACCTTAAGTATACAGTGTTAATCCAAACACGCAAAAATGAAGGGGATATATCAAGAACTTTAATATTCAAAGAACAGCGTCTGATATACAATTGGCAAACCCTACAGCCAATAGGACTAAATTTAGATATAGAATGGTTAGCAATGTAGAATAATAACCCGTGAAGTAATCTCTCGATGTTGCATTTACTTCCGGTTGTTGGCGATTTTTAAGATTAAGTTCCGGTTAGCTACCCTATATATAAAAAAATACAATGTGAAGTGAGCTTCATTCGCTCAGTCCACTTTGAACTACTCTGATCATAGTGAGCCGATATCAGGTAATATTTATATTAAAGATTTATATATGAAAATGGATATAAGAGCCTTTTAAGTATTTGATAACGCTTAGATGGTAGAAATATAACCCAGTATATTTTGTTACCATATATTTCTAGTTTGCTGTTCGATTTTTCTTAGTGTCCCTCCCTGACGAAGAGATGAAATCCGGGTCGGGGGGACGGGAGTTTTCCTAAGAAAGAACTAACAAGATTTTAAAGAAGCACGAGCACTTTATTTTGCACCAGTCACCAATGAGAGTTAACAGCATCAACATGAACTGCCCCTGAACGAAGATAAGTACCACCATTAGATTGGATTTAGTATTCAACATTCAGGGAGGGTAGGGGACAAGTGAAGGCAATGATGGTCCCCTAGTTAACCTCATTGTGGTGACATCACTACTATATGGGTTAATAGGTCTGAGCACTTCACAAATTATTTATAGAAGTTATCTTTCATAATCACAATAAGTTTGGACTTTAAATGATTTATAGCTGTGAAAAATTGATACATAGTCCCATATTTTAATAAAATTTTTATAATTTCCATTCTGTACCGCTATTGATCTTACTAAAACATGTTTTGATAGAACAAACACAATAAAACATTAACTAATGGTATCGTTATTAAAACCTTTTTTCAAATTCAGCCTACAAGATGGAAAGACCAAATCTCATAAAAACATTTACAGGACGGTAAAACTTTAACTGTTTCCAGGGTCTTCATATCCATTGACTGTTTTTCTCTCCTTTTTCATTTTCTGTCCTGCATCCATCTTTGGCATTAACTTTTAACATTTAACTTTTTTCCATTTATCCCAGGAAAAGCAGGCAGCATATTCTCTACATGTGGGTGACGTCACCGACTTGCAGACTTGCTCGAAGACCTTCAGGCTTGCGATTGGCCCACGCATGCGTGCAAGCCCCTCCCGCCCTGCCTAGGGAATGCGTCTCCTCAGCATGTCCTCAGTTCAGTGTTTTCCGCGGAGCCAGAAGCACTGCTTCCTTGCTGCACAATCTTGTTGTCCCTCTTGCACCACGACTTTCTTTATTGTTTTCGTTAGGTCGCTGTGCTCGCGTCTTTATTATTTTTCAGTTCATATATTTTTGACCGGTCCTTACCTGGCCGCCTGGCCTCGCGGGGCCGCAGCCGTGTTTTTTCTTATATCCCAGCCTCGTTCCGGATTTAAAAACTGCACTCAATGTAACTGGGTTATCTCTATCACCAATCCCCATCGTTGGTGTGTTGAGGGCCTGGGTGCTGAACACCACGCTGAGCCGTGTCCCCGTTGTGCGACTCTTCAAACGCAGGCTCTTCATCGACTGGTAGCCAAGATTTTTCAACTCTTTGGCTCCATGGATCCTGCGGGGCAGGTCTTGAGCTCAGCCTCGGCACCCTCGTTGGGCGCCTCGGCCTCAGCTGTCTCATTGGGTGCTTCGGCCTCGAAATCCCCGTCGGCCTCGAAGGCTCCGGCCTCGGCCTCTTCTGCTACTCCGGCCTCGGGTAAGTCTCCTCTTTCCTCCTCAGGTGTGCCGGCAAAGAAGACTTCCTCTGAGTCTCATGTCAGCGCCGCGTCATCGGTGTCTTCGAGACATCATTCTAAGTGTGCCTCCTCACGTAGGGAATACTCATCCTCAAGGTCGCCCCCGAAGGAGCACACTGCTGTACCCTCAACCCACCTTCCTTTGGTCTCGGTGCCTATGTTCGAGGACGTGCTTAAGGCTATTATTACCACACAGCTTTCCTCGGTGGTAAGCCAACTCATCCTGACCTCGACGCCTATGGCCTTGGTCTCGACCCAGTCGTGGTTTGCCCAGCCTGAGCGTCCCCTCGTTTCTCGAGGCGTCACCCACAAGACTTGTCGGGTTCCCTCGAGCGATTCTTCCTCCCCTGAGGCACCGAGGATCTTTCGGGGGTCCCGGCCAGGGGGTCGTGTCTCCCCCGCTACTGAGGCGAAGCTTGCCTCTTCTAAAAAGCCCCAGTCTTCCCTGCCCTATCGGGGCATGTCTTCGACCTCGAAACCGTCTACACATGCACGTGTCCTCAAATTGGACTCTAGTGTTTGTTCCCCATCGAGAAGCTTGCCGGCTTCTAAGGGGCCTGCTTCGAAGCTTGTTGGGGATTTTTCCTATAACCCGTGTTCTCCGAAGCTCTCTCAGCGATTTCCTCGGACTCCGGGGTCTTCCCTGGTCCATTTGGCACGGGGCCGTTCTTCGACGCCCTCTACACACCTTAGTCGAACCTCTTCCGTCTCCCATTCACGGGACTCTGAAGCTCCGGCTTACTATTACAGAGAGGTTTCTCCTTTCTTGGCTGTGCTTTGATCTCGGTCGGAGTCTCCTCCGGAGGATGAATCCTCTTCTCGGACCTCCTTCTTTAATCGTTTCATCTCTGACATGGGCAGAGCTCTGAATTTGGATCTTCAGTCCGACTCCCGCTTTACGCAGGAATACTTGACGGAACTGAGAGTTGACAATATGCCTCGTGAGGCACTTCACCTTCAATTGCATCAGATTCTTCGGCAGACGTTTCTCCAGAACCTGGAAACACCTTATGCTGTCACAGCTATTTCCTCCAAGTTGGAGTCCCGTTACCGGACTACTCCCGTTAAAGGGTTTGAGGGTGCTCAGCTTTCCCACCAATCCTTGGTGGTTGAGTCTTCTTTGAAGAAGTCTAACCCCTCGAAGGTCTATGCTGCCGTTCCCCCTGGCATGGAGGGCCATACGATGGACAAATTTGGTCGGCGTCTTTATCAGAACTCGATAATGGCGAACCGTGTCCTTAACTACAGTTTCTTCTTCACGTCCTACCTTCGGTTCTGTATTGATGCCCTCCGCTCGTTCCGGGAGGCCCTGCCAGAGCCTCGGCACCAGGAGTTTCATCTCCTCGTGGAGACCCTCTTCCAACTCCGCCTGTATATGTTTCAGGCCTCTTATGACGCCTTTGAATTATCCTCGAGAGTCACAGCCTTTGCGATCGCTATGCGTCGCCTTGCTTGGCTCCGGCTTGTGCATATGGATCAGAATCTACAGGATCATCTTGCCAATCTCCCGTGTGTGGGTCATGAGCTCTTCGATGATTCCATCGAGGCAGCCACGAAGTGCCTCTCGGACCACGAGCAGTCTTTTGCGTCTCTGGTGAAACTTAACCTAAGGCCCCTCTGGCTCGCCAATATAAAATTCCTCTCCAGAGGTATCCACAGAAATCCACTCCTGCTTTCTCTAGGCCTCCTTCGAAACGGCCTCTGCAGCAGCAACGTCAACCTAAAACTCAGCCGCTGGCCCCGGCCAAATCCGGGCCGTCCTTTTGACAATTCCAGTATGAGCCTTCGGGTTCCCTTCCTCATGGAGCCTTCCCCATTTCCCTTCGGGGGTTGTATCCATCATTTCTTTGCCCAATGGGCAAATATTACCACTGACAGCTGGGTACTGTCTATCATCAAGGAGGGGTACTCCCTCCACTTCAGTCGCGTACCCCCGGACTTGCCTCCAAGAGAGTTTCCTTCTGCTCAGTCTCAGCTTCCTCTCCTTCTGCAGGAAGCTCAGGCCCTTCTTCGCCTGAGGGCAGTCGAGGAGGTTTCCAAGGAACAGTGGAACTCCAGGTTTTATTCCTGGTACTTTCTGGTACCCAAGAAGACGGGGGATCTGCGTCCGATCTTGGACCTCCGTGCACTGAACAAGTTTCTGGTACGGGAACGATTCAGAATGCTCACCCTTCCCACATTGTATCCCCTCTTGAACGAAGGGGCTGACTGTGCTCACTGGACCTCAAGGAGGCGTATACGCACATTCCGATGCATCCGGCCTCTCGTCGGTATTTGAGATTCCGGGTGGGGGGATCTCCATCTTCAGTATTGTGTTCTTCCCTTCGGCCTGGCGGCCTCTCCGAGGGTCTTCACGGTGTCTGGTTGTGGTAGCTGCGGCCCTGCACCTCCGTGGCCTGCAGGTGTTTCCCTACCTCGATGACTGGTTAATCAAAGCGTTCTCTCGCAAAGAAGTCCTGCGAGTGACAGAACAGACTATCTTGCTCCTTCAGAGTCTTGGCTTCGAGGTGAACTTTCCCAAGTCCCACCTCTGTCCTTCCCAGTCTCGAGTTCATTGGAGCGGTCCTGGACACGGTGCACCTCCGCTCCTTCTTGCCTCGGCCTCGTCAGGAGGCCCTTATTCGATTGTGCCGCATGGTGACCCATCTGCACTCAGCGCCGGCTCGGCTCATGATGATCCTCCTAGGTCATATGGCCTCCACGGTTCACGTGACTCCTTTTGCCAGACTTCACCTCCGTATTCCTCAATGGACTCTGGCATCCCAGTGGAACCAGGTTCGGGATCCTCACTTTTTTAAAATTCTTTATTCATTTTCAATCTTACATCAAGTGTACAAACTTTGCAACAATAAAGTTAACACATCACATGACAATCTTTCTATTTTATCTTATCCTATATAATAAAAGGTTAGCGGCGCATGCGCTTTTAAAAAAGCGTGATTACTGCCGCCTTGGTGTGTGATCCGTGGCCGTGTTCCATTTTAGAACCCGGCCAATGATCACTCTGGCCACTCCTCTCCTCCCGCCCTCACTCACCCTGGAAGCCAGGCAAGCTCTCTTCCTTACCGCGTCCTCGGCAGGGAACACATCTCGGCCCTCATTCGCCGCCACCGCCACTGCTGATCCTCCTGTAAAGAGCAGCCTGCGATGATGGCCGGCTTTAGCGAACCTCGCAGGCCGCTCTCCAACTCGGTAGCACGTTCCCTCTGACACGATCCCGTGCATCAGAGGGAACGTGCTACCGAGGCTGGAGAGCGGCCTGCGAGGTTCCCTAAAGCCGGCCACCATCGCAGGCTGCTCTTCAGGAGGATCAGCAGCGTAAGAGGAGCCGCCACCAGCACTTTTAAAACTAACCTTCGGCCGCAGCAGGCCAGCCCGCGGGAAGGGAAGGGGGGAGGGGCCGAACGGAGCAGGCCAAATCGCATTAAGAGAAGGGAGGGGCCGAACGGAGCAGGACAGCTCACAAGAAGGGAATTGCTTCACAGGGACCTGGAGGGGAAGGGAAATGCGCTGCTGCTTCTGCAAAGGAAAGTGGGGGGGGGGGGCTTCACAGGGACCTGGAGGGGAAGGGAAATACCGCTGCTGCTTCTGCAAAGGAAAGTGGGGGTGAGGGCTTCACAGGAACCTGGAGGGGAAGGGAAATACGCTGCTGCTTCTGCAAAGGAAAGTGGGGGGGGGGGCTTCACAGGGACCTGGAGGGGAAGGGAAATATGCTGCTGCTTCTGCAAAGGAAAGTGGGGGGGGGGCTTCACAGGGACCTGGAGGGGAACTGAAATACCACTGCTGCTTCTGCAAAGGAAAGTGGGGGGGGGGCTTCACAGGGACCTGGAGGGGAACGGAAATACCGCTGCTGCTTCTGCAAAGGAAAGTGGGGGGGGGCTTCACAGGGACCTGGAGGGGAACGGAAATATGCTGCTGCTTCTGCAAAGGAAAGTGTGTGTGTGGGGGGGGTTTCACAGGGACCTGGAGGGGAACGGAAATACCACTGCTGCTTCTGCAAAAGAAAGTGGGGGGGGGGCTTCACAGGGACCTGGAGGGGAACGGAAATACCGCTGCTGCTTCTGCAAAGGAAAGTGGGGGGGGGGCTTCACAGGGACCTGGAGGGGAACTGAAATACCACTGCTGCTTCTGCAAAAGAAAGTGGGGGGGGGCTTCACAGGGACCTGGAGGGGAACGGAAATACCGCTGCTGCTTCTGCAAAGGAAAGTGGGGGGGGGGCTTCACAGGGACCTGGAGGGGAACTGAAATACCACTGCTGCTTCTGCAAAGGAAAGTGGGGGGGGAGAAGGGAGGGGGGAAATGCTGCTACTACTTAACAGGGACCTGGAGGGGAACGGAAATACCGCTGCTGCTTCTGCAAAGGAAAGTGGGGGGGGGGGAGGAGAGACAGAAAGAAATACAGACAGGCAAAGGAGGCCAGGGAGAGAGAGAGAAAAATAGCAGGAGGGAGGGAGAGAGACAGAAAGGAAGGAAGAAAGAGACAGTAACAGGGAGAGAGACATAAATAAAGAAAGACAGACAGGCATATATTCTAGCACCCGTTAATGTAACGGGCTTAAACACTAGTAATACATAAAATTACCACTCTCCCCCCCCCATCGATCCCTCTATTATTTTCCCAATATGAATAATAAAATATAAAGCCTCCCCTTTCCTAACATTAGAAAATGGTATTTACTCATTACAATAAGAAGTTAATGGCTCCAAAATTTATTTTAAAATTCTTATAATTCCCTTGTTGTATAGCTATTGTTCTTTCCATTTTATATATGTGACATAATGAGTTCCACCAGAAATTATAATTGAGTCTACTGTAGTTTTTCCAATTACTTGTGATATGCTGAATGGCGACTCCTGTCATCAATAAAAATATATTGTTATTTGATGATATTTGGCTCTTTTTCCTCATTGACATACCAAATAGTATTGTATCATAAGATAATGCCACATGCTTTTCCATTAAACAATTTACTTGATCCCAAATTGAGTTCCAAAAGGCTAAGATAAAGGGACAATAAAACAAAAGATGATCTAAAGTCCCTCTCTCTCGACACATTGTCGTGACTCCTTTGTTGAGGAAGTCTCTCCGTTGGTGGATGCTCTCTTCCAATCTTTCCAGAGGTTTTCTGTTCCATGCTCCTCCTCCGCAGAAGGTCCTCACAATGGACTCGTCGACCTATGCTTGGGGGGCTCATCTGGACGGTCTACGCACCTAGGGTCTTTGGTCTCGTGCCGACCGTCTTTGTCACATCAATCTTTTGTAGCTTCGAGCGATTTTCCTCGCTCTGAAAGATTTTTGTCATCTGCTTCACTGTAAGGGTGGTCGATCATTGGAACGAGCTGCCTCAGCAGGTGATTAAGGCCAACAGCGTATCAGATTTTAAGAGAAAATGGAATATTCACGTGGGATCTATAGGGGAGTAAAAGTCGGAGAGTGGGTCATTGGTATGGGCAGACTCGATGGGCTATGGCCCTTTTCTGCCATCAATTTCTATGTTTCACGACAGAGTGGTGCTGGTTCACACGGACAACCAGGTTGCTATGTATTATATCAACAAACAGGGAGGCATGGGGTCCCAGTCCCTGTGCCAGGAGGCGATGCAGCTCTGAGATTGGGCCGTCCGCCGCAACATATTCATTCGAGCTGTCTACATTCAGGGCCAGCGGAACTGTCTGGCAGACAAGTTGAATCGTCTTCTGCATCCTCACGAGTGGTCTCTCCACTCTGTAACCCTGCGTCAGGTGTTTGCTCATTGGGGACTCCAGACATCGATCTGTTCGCGTCCCCCCTCAATCACAAGTTGCCCCGCTTCTGCTCCAGGGTTTACACCCCTCTAAGGATTGAGGCGGATGCTTTCCTTCTAGATTGGACGAATGCGTTCCTATATGCGTTCCCTCCGATTCTGAAGACTTTCGTCAAGCTCAAGTCTTTGCATGCCACCATGATTCTGGTAGCTCTTCGGTGGCCCCGGCAACCTTGGTTCTTCCTTCTGTTGCAACTCAGTACCAGGGAGCCTCTTCTTCTGCCTATATTTCCTTCTCTGCTTACGCAGAGTCAGGGTTCTCTACTTCATCCCAACCTCGAATCTTTGCACTTAACGGCTTGGTTCCTCAAGACTTAATACCCTCGTTCCAGCTCTCCCAGCCTGTCCTGGAAGCATCTCGGAAGGGGTCCACTCGCCAATGTTACCATCAGAAGTGGACCCGTTTTTCTTCCTGGTGTGCTGCTCGACAGCTGGAAGCCTCTATCTGCCTCCTTATCTGCTGTCCTGGATTATCTGTTACACTTGTCTGGCGCTGGAATCCGGTCCTCTTCGATTCGAGTCCACCTTAGTGCCATTGCTGCTTTTCATCAGCCGATTGACGGGAAGCCTATCTCTGTTCATCCTGTGGTCTCCCGCTTCATGAAAGGACTTTTCCATGTTCATCCGCCCCTTAAACCTCCTCCGTTAGTTTGGGATCTTAACGTGGTCCTTGCTCATTTGATGAAACCCCCGTTCGAGCCGCTGGCGCGGGCTCACTTGCAGTATCTTACTTGGAAGGTTGTGTTCCTTATTGCTCTCACTTCTGCCTGTCGGGTCAGTGAGCTTCAAGCCTTGGTTGCGGACCCATCTTTCACTGTTTTCCATCATGATAAGGTGGTCCTCCGTACCCATCCTAAGTTCTTGCTTAGATTGTTTCTGATTTTCACATCAACCAATCCATTGTTCTTCCTGTGTTTTTTCTGAAGCCCCATTCTCACCCTGGAGAAACGGCTCTGCATTCTCTTGATTGTAAGCATGTGCTGGCCTTCTACTTAAAGCACACCGTTCCCCACCGGTACTGCTCCCCAGCTGTTCATCTCTTTCGATCCAAATTGCTTGGGTCGCTCTGTTTCTAAGCGGACCATTTCTAGCTGGTTGGCCGCTTGTATCTCTTTCTGTTACGCTCAGGCTGGTCTCTCCCTGCCGGGCCGAGTCACAGGCCACAAGGTCAGAGCGATGGCGGCGTCTGTTGCTTTCCTCTGCTCGACTCCTATCGAAGAAATCTGTAAAGCTGCCATTTGGTCCTCGGTTCATATGTTCACCTTGCACTACTGTCTAGATGCTTTTTCCAGATGTGACGGCCGCTTTGGCCAGTCTGTTTTGCAGCATCTGTTCTCCTGAATTGCCAACTTTCCCTCCATCCCATTGTAGTTAGCTTGGAGGTCGCCCACATGTAGAGAATATGCTGCCTGCTTGTCCTGGGATAAAGCACAGTTACTTACTGTAACAGGTGTTATCCAGGGACAGCAGGCAGATATTCTCGCAACCCACCCACCTCCCTGTGGTTGGCTTCTTTGCTTGCTATCTGAACTGAGGACAAGCTGAGGAAATGCATGCCCTAGGCAGGGCGGGAGGGGCACGCGCGCAAGCGCAGACCAATTGCAAGCCTGAAGGTCTCTGAGCAAGTCTGCTTGCGAAAATGTCCGCTAGGGGGCTCCGTCAGTGACGTCACCCACATGTAGAGAATATCTGCCTGCTGTCCCTGGATAACACCTGTTAACGGTAAGTAACTGTGCTTTTTCTGCTTTCTTCTCAAAATCTACTTTTTCATGTCTTACTTTCCCTTCCTATCTCTCTTCTCTCCCATGAGTTTTTGTGGCAGGAGTGTGGCCCTCTCGTGGCTGCCTTCTAAAATGGCTGCCGCAATCTCTCATGACAGCTCGCGGTACTACAAGAAATGCTGCGAGAGGTCGCGGGTGCTGTTTTTTAGAAGGCAGCTGTGAGGAGACAGGAGGGAAAGGGCCACGCTTCTGCCATAAAGATCCCCACTGGACCACAAGGTACCTCGGTGAGTAGGGGGGTTGAATTGTGGGTTTGGGAGGGAGATTAAAGGGTCAGGACATGGCGAGTGATTCTATCAGGGAAACTCAGGGCCTTTGCTGGGCCGGCCACCTCTGTGGAAAGAGGAAGTTGCATCTTTGGAGGTGGGCCAGTCTAGAAAAGACCCCGAGGCTGCCTGATGGAATCTCTAAAGTAACACTAGCGGCAGCTGTGTGTGGAAATTAAAAGTGCAGTGAACTGCCGCTGCTAGTGTGGGAGGGCTGGGGAGAGAAAATGATGGTGGAAAAAGGAAGATAATGTGACGGCTGAAGGAGGGTGGGAGACTTGTAGTGTCGCACTGCGTACCCCTGGAGTACACATACCGCATGCTGAGAACCTCTGATCTAGAGGCAAGGGGGGGGGGGTTATGCAGCAACATGGCTCTGGGGAGTGTTGGGATATATTGGGCCTCTCATGGAGTGCATAGTATTTAATAGTGTGATGGAGGCTGGAAGTTATAACCATCCTGCTTACTATTTTATTTTTTAAAGATATTTGGTCCTAATGTGAATCAGAAAGAGTTCTTTGAGGGGACAATGAGAGAAGTGGTGAGTGATGTACTGAATGGGCACAACTGGCTGATCTACACCTATGGGGTCACCAATTCTGGCAAAACTTACACAGTACAAGGTAAAGTTTACTTGATTCAAATCTTCCCTTTAACTCTTCTTTATCATCCCTCCAGACCGGCACAGAAACTGATGGGTTATATAATGCACCTCGACCAGCAGGTGGAGACTAAGATGCAAACTTTTGGCTGTAGTATAAGTGGGCTGTGCAGTCCCAAGTACAATCAGTCTGTTCTCAGTCTCCAGCAGGTGGAGGTGGTAAGCCTGTGCAGTCTTCCCTTGTTTAGTGTAGGGCTGTTGGATTTTGTTTAAATTGGCCGCCTTCTCTCTGTTTGTGGTGCTGGATTGAGCTTGGGGGACCCTTTTGGGGATCCATCCAATCTTGTGGTTGCCACACTAGACTGGTCGATTCCCTCCCCCATTTCCCCCACCTCCCCAAATTTTATTTTAGAGGTGCCTCAGCTGTAAGCCTTGCCATCAAATACAGGCAAGGCATATATCTGAGAGAGCCAGTAGGGTCTGTTCAATTGTAAACTAAAGTAGTGCCGGTCTGAAGGGAAGATTTCAATTAAGGTAAATTAAATTTAATTGATAACCGGCACTTTGTTTTTTTCCTAGGAGTGGTTTTTGCAATGAGCACTTTTAAACTGAAAAGGTGCTCATTGTGCTCCAGGCGTGCAGTCGATGTGGCTGGTGTATGCACGAAGTGCACCGGCCGCCGCAAAGGAGAATCCTCGTCGGCTTCGGGTGCCGGCAAGCAGGGTTCCCTTTAGCGCATGCACCGCTTGTTGGAAGTGGAGAAGCCTGGACTTCCCCTACCGCCCACAGAGGAATTTTCCCAGCTGCCGACAGAAATAAAGTTTCCCTTACGATCGATAATGCTGGGGACTCCCTTTTCGCTGCTGCCAGCTTGCCTGCTTTACCGGCTGGGTCTGTTCAAGTCTCTTTACCGCTGCACGCCTCAGGGGAGTGCCTCAGGTGACCTTCCCCCAGGTTTCTGCTGTGTCTCCTGCCTTGGCAGTGAGTACTGCTTTGCTGCCAGGGGGGGTTTGCCCCAGATTTTGTTTTAACCATGTACAAGACTTTCTTGCAGGCAGCCAGGGGTCTTGGGTTTTTTGCGGGGGGGGGTAGGGCTTTTGCCTTCCGTGTCCTCCCCTGTTTGGCCTCCCTTGGTGTCAGCTCTGGTCCATTCGTCTCTCTCCTCCCCCTCCACCCCCCCAAATCTTCATCCAAGCAACCACAGGTCTCGTGGGACAATGATTTTTTGTGTGCAGATGTGTTTTTGCCTGATGAGGACTTGGACCCCTGAGTTAAGACTATCAGGTCGAAATTTAGACTGTGTTGGGTCATCATTCACTACTTCAAGTTGTGAATGATCTTATTGACTCTTCTATACCAATAAAAGTCTATATCAGCAACATTGGCTTCCACAGACTCTTGTTTTGGATTTTCATCACGTCTGTGGATCCCTATGGGTCAACTTCTTGGTTGATTCCCCTTGTTGGACCCCCAGGATCTTCTCGGGGGGGACGGATAATGCAGATATGTGTTTTGCAGAGATGCCCGCTGGCGAGGAAGTGTTGGTGGTGTACATTTTTCACCAGGAAGAGCTCTATAGGAGCTTATCCTTCAGGTTTTGTATATTTTGCGCTTTGTGGAGGGTGCAAAGGACCCATGGTGTATGGTGGACCCCCTGCTTCGGGGGATCCTGTCAGCCTCCCGTTCTTTTCCAATGCATCAGGATATTCGGGATGTGATACACACGCAGTGGAAGCTGCCAGACGCACCTTTTCGTTTGGCACAGTCCATGACTCGGCTTTAACCCATTCCAGATAGGGATACCTTTAAGTCTCCTGTGGTTGATGCTATGGTCTCAACTATCATGCATAGACATACGGTGCTGGATAAAGTTTCAAAGTCTATTTAAAATTTGATGAATCGCTTTTACATAGTTTCAAGGCAGTTTCCAATTAAAATTAGGTTGCTTTACAACACATTTGATAACAATAAACGTGACATATTGACTTACTTGAACAATAGGATAAGCAGGGAGAACTACGATATTGGATAGAAAAGAAACAAAAACAGAAGGTAGGTTAAAAAAAATAAAAGGAGATCTTAGGAAAGACAGATCTCAGTAGGTTAAAATAAATATGATGATAATGATATTTTTGAGAACCAAAGCAGCCTTCCTTTTCTCAACTAGAAGTAGTGAAGATGACCCAACACAGTATGTATTATCCCAGGACAAGCAGGCAGCATATTCTCTACATGTGGGTGACGTCATCCACGGAGCCCCGACGCGGACAGCTTTTCAAGCAAACTTGATTGAAGATTCAAGTTTGCTGGTGCTGCACCACGCATGTGCATGCCTTCCCGCTCCACTAGAGGGCGCATCCCCTCCTCGTGGTCTTCAGTTCTTAGTTTTCCGCAGAGCCAGAAAGCCCTGTCGTTTTTCTCTCCGTGTTTTCGTGCCTTTCCAGCACCACAGCTTCTTTGTTTTCTCTTGGAGTCGCTGTGCGCCTTTTTGTCTTCGGGTTTTTTGATTAAAAAAAAAAAAGATCTTCGATTCGGCGTCCGGGGGCTCCTGGGTTGCCGTGGCCGCCTGGTATCGCTCAGCCATTTTTTTTCCTCTATGTCCCGGCCTCTTACCGGGTTTAAAAAAGTGCACCCAGTGCGGTCAGCTGTTATCGATCACCGACCCGCATCGGTGGTGTATCTTGTGCCTTGGGGCTGACCATCCGACTGATGCTTGCCCCAAGTGTGCTACTTTTCAGGCTCATGCCCTGCGTCGTCGTCGGGCACGCATGGCTGAACTTTTTGCTGGTGAGCCGGTGGCTCCGGTCTCGGCGTCGGCCCCGGAAAAGACCTCGGCCTCGAAGGGATCGGCCTCGGCCTCGAAGACCTTGGCTCCGGGTAAGTCCCCTCTTCTTGTTCAGGGTCAGCGCTGGCGCGGAAGCCAGCTCCGGATTCTTTGGCCGTCCATGGTGGGAGTGCACTCCCCTAGGCCTTGTCCAAGCCCTCCAAGCGTGCTTTTGCCTCTAGGGAATACTCATCCTCGAGGTCGCCCTCGGTGGAATGCACTGCTGCAACTGATAGGCCTTTGATGGTCTCGGTGCCTGTGTTCCAGGATATGCTGCGGCCTTGATATCCTCGGAACTCTCCTCGGCTTTGGCCCGTTTGACCCCGGCCTCGACCTCGCAGCCGGTAGACCAGCCTGAGCGTCCTGTCAAGGCCCCTAGGGGCAAGGTGCGTCGGACTCAGCGTTTTTCTTCCTCTGACTCCTTGCCTTGGGGCGTTCCTTGCCCTCGGGGTGCCCGAGGTCAAAGCGCCGATCGGGGAGTGCCTCGACCCTGTCTCGCCACTTGACGAAGCAGCCCCGGGACTCCCCCCCCCCCCCCCTGAGGCGGGGCCGGTCTCCGGATCGCCGGACCGAGGCTCTCCGGGTTTCGAAGTTGTCCTTGTCCAACCCCTGATTGTTTAAGTCGCCGGCCCGGTCCGGGGCTCTGCCCCGGGAGGCCGGGGCGTTGAGAGGCTCCTGTGTGTCCCGAGGTGTGTCGCCTCGGCGGCAGACCTCGGTGCCTCGGACCCCGGGGTCCTCGCCTCGGGCGTTCTCGACCCCGCCGCATTCCTATAGTGGAGCGTCCTGGAGATGTGGCCGTGGTGACACTGATAGGCCGCCTGACTATTCTCAGGAGGCCTCGCCCTCCTTTTCGGTGGCGCTGCAGTCTCGCTCGACCACCCCTCTTGAGGACCGGTTGGAGGGTTGCCCATCTTCTTTCACAAGGCTTGTCTAGGACATGGGGAGAGCGCTCAATCTTGACCTCCAATCCAACTCCAAGTATACCAAGGAGTTCCTGGAGGAGATGGACCTTCCTTGTCCTCCTCGGGAGTCTTTGCGGCTCCCTTTGAATCCGGTTCTGCGCCAGGCTTTCTTCCGGAATTTGGAGACTCCTTATGCGGTCCCCGCCATTCCGTCTAAGATAGAGTCTAGATACCGGACTGTTCCATGCCCGGGGTTTGAGAAGGCGCAGTTTTCGCACCAGTCTTTGCTGGTTGAATCTTCCCTTAAGAAGTCTCACCCCTCTAGGGTCTCCGCAGCTGTCCCGCCGGGCCAGGAAGGGATGACCATGGATAAATTTGATAGACGCCTCTACCAAATTTCCATAATGGCCAACCGGGTCTTGAACTATACCTTCACGTTCACCTCGTATTTGAAGATCCTGGTCAAGTCCTTGCCTGCTTTTCGGGGTGATTTGCCCACCTCTTGTCGTGCGGAGTTTGGGCTGCTGGTGGACTCTCTTTTGCAGCTTCGTCTGCATTTGTTCCATGCCGTTTACGATGCCTTCGAGCTTTCCTCTCGAGTGTCCGTCTTTGCGATTGCCATGCGCTGTTTGGCGTGGCTTCGCATTGTTGATATGGACCCCAACCTTCAGGATCGCTTTGCGAATCTCCCCTGTGTGGGGAACGAGCTCTTCGACGACTCAATTGAGACGGCCACTAAGCGCCTCTCGGAACACGAGCGGTCCTTTGCGTCCTTGGTGCGCCCTAAGCCGAAGCCCACTCTTTCGAAGGCGTATTGGCTGTCGCCCCGGCAGTACCCGCAGAAATCTACACCTGCCTTCTCTCATCCGCCACCTCGATGCCAGCGACAGCAGCGGGCTCCCCCTAAGCCTCATATCCCTGCCGTGTCTAAGCCCATGCCGTCTTTTTGACTGGCTGAGTGAAAGGGAGCAGGCCCCCTCCGCTTTGGACTTTACCCCTCTTCCTATTGGGGGCCGTCTCCAGGAGTTTTACCTGACCTGGACCCGCATCACTTCGGACACGTGGATCCTCTCCGTTGTCAGAGAGGGGTATTTGCTGAACTTCCGGGAGTTTTTCAGATATATTAGTGAAAGGAGGAAGATAAAAAATGGAATTGCTAGGCTAAAAGATGCTGGGAACCAATATGTGGAGAGTGATGAGGAGAAAGCAAATGTGCTAAACAAATACTTCTGTTCTGTGTTCACAGAAGAAAATCCTGGAGAAGGACCGAGATTGTCTGGCAAAGTTACACGAGAAAATGGAGTAGATTCTGCGCCGTTCACGGAGGAGGGTGTTTAAGAGCAACTTGAAAAACTGAAGGTGGACAAAGCGATGGGACCAGATGGGATCCATCCCAGGATACTAAGGGAGCTCAGAGAGGTTCTGGCGAGTCCTATTAAAGACTTGTTCAACAAATCTCTGGAGACGGGAGTGATTCCTGGGGATTGGAGGAGAGCGGATGTGGTCCCTATTCATAAAAGTGGTCACAGGGATGAAGCAGGCCGGTGAGCCTCACTTCAGTTGTTGGAAAAATAATGGAAGTGTTGCTGAAAGAAAGGATAGTGTACTTCCTTGAATCTAATGGGTTACAGGATCCGAGGCAACATGGCTTTATAAAAGGTAAATCGTGCCAAACGAACCTGATTGAATTTTTTGATTGGGTGACCAGAGAGCTGGATCGAGGACATATGCTAGATGTAATTTACTTGGATTTCAGCAAAGCCCTCATAGGAAGCTATTGAACAAACTTAAAGGGCTGAAGTTAGGACCCAAAGTGGTGAACTGGGTCAGAAACTGGCTGTCGGACAGACGCAAGAGGGTGGTGGTTAATGGAAGTCGCTCGAAGGAAGGAAAGGTGACTAATGGAGTCCCTCAGGGTTCGGTGCTGGGGCCAATCCTGTTCAATATGTTTGTGAGTGACATTGCTGAAGGGTTAGAAGGAAAAGTGTGCCTTTTTGCAGATGATACCAAGATTTGTAACAGAGTAGACACCGAAGAGGGAGTGGAAAATATGAAAAAGGATCTGCAAAAGTTAGAAACATAGAAAATGGTGGCAGAAAAGGGCCATAGCCCATCGAGTCTGCCCATTCCAAGTGCCCGCCCCCCTGAATTTACTCCCCTAAAGATCCCACATGAGCATCCCATTTTCTCTTAAAATCCGTCACACTGCTTGCCTCAATCACCTGCAGTGGGAGCCTGTTCCAATGATCCACCACTCTTTCGGTGAAGAAGTACTTTCTGGAGTCGCTATGAAACTTCCCTCCCCTGATTTTCAGCGGGTGCCCTCTGGTGGTCGAGGGTCCCACGAGACAGAAGATATCATCTTCCGACTCAATGCGACCTGTGATGTACTTGAACGTTTCAATCATGTCTCCCCTCTCTCTTCGTTCTTCAAGTGAGTACAGCCGCAATTCTTTTAGTCTTTCTTCGTATGTCAGATCCTTGAGTCCCAAGACCATCCTGGTGGCCATTCGCTGAACCGATTCGATCCTCAGTATGTCCTTACGGTAGTGTGGTCTCCAGAATTGGACACAGTACTCCAAGTGAGGCCGCACCATGGATCTGTATAACGGCATAATGACTTCAGGTCTCCTGCTGACAAAACCTCTATGGATACAACCCATCATTTGTCTTGCCTTGGAGGAAGCCTTCTCCACCTGATTGGCAGCTTTCAAGTCGTCACTGATGATCACCCCTAGATCACGCTCTGCCGTGGTCGCAGCTAAGGTCTCACCATTTAGTGCATAAGTTCTGTGTGGATTTCTCTTGCCCAGGTGCATTACCTTGCATTTTTTAGCATTGAAGCCCAGCTGCCAAGTCGTTGACCATCGTTCCAGCAGCAGTAGGTCCTGTGTCATATTGTCAGGTAACAAGCTTTTGCCAACTATGTTGCAAATTTTGGCGTCGTCGGCAAACAGTGATACCTTTCCTCTAAGTCCATGCGTCATATCACTTATGAATAAGTTGAATGGAATCGGGCCCAAGACCGAGCCCTGCGGCACTCCACTGAGCACGTCCGACGCTTCTGATGGGGTACTGTTCACCACCACCCTCTGTAGTCTACCACTTAGCCAGTCTCCAACCCATGTAGTTAGAGTGTCCCCCAATCCTGTCGATTTCAGCTTGTTCAATAACCTTCGGTGTGGGACGCTATCAAATGCTTTGCTGAAGTCCAAATATACCACGTCCAGTGACTCTCCGGCATCCAGTTGTCTAGTAACCCAGTCAAAAAAGCTAATGAGATTGGACTGGCAGGATCTTCCCTGGGTGAACCTGTGTTGGTGGGGATCACGTAGGTTTCCTTCAACCAGGATTATGTCAAGATTCTGTTTGATCAGAGTTTCCATGAGCTTACACACTATAGACGTGAGACTCACTGGCCTATAGTTTGCTGTCTCTGTTTTGCAGCCTTTTTTGTGGAGTGGGATTACGTTGGTGGTTTTCCAGTCCAAGGGGATTTTTCCTGTGCGTAAAGAAAGGTTGAAAAGCACAGATAGTGGTTCCGCCAGGACTTCACTTAACTCCCTGAGCACCCTGGGGTGTAGGTTGTCTGGCCCCATGGCTTTGTTTACTCTGAGTCTCGATAGTTCGTTGTAGACGTTGCTGGGCGTGAATTCGAAGTCTTGAAACGGGTCTTTCTGGTTATCTCCCGTCTGAATCTGTGGATCATCTCCCGGTGCTTCACATGTGAAGACTGAGCAGAAGTAATCGTTTAGCAGTTCTGCCTTGGCAGAATCTGATTCTGCAAAGTTACCATCTGATTGCTTCAGGCGTTAAATCCAATCTTTGTTTTTTTTCCTGTCACTAATATAGCTAAAAAAAGATTTATCCCCTTTCTTAATGTTCCGTGCTAGCTCTTCCTCCATTCGGAGTTTGGCCTCTCTGACTATTATTTTGACAGCTCTAGATCTCTCTAGATAGTCCTCTTTCGCCTCCTGGTTTCCTGAATGTTTGTAGGTGATAAATGTTTCTTTTTTCTTTTTAACTAGGTCTGAAATTTCCTTGGTGAACCATTGAGGTCTTTTGTTTCTCCTGCGTTTACTTATTGTTTTTATGTGGCGGGTTGTTGCTTCATGTAGGATGGACTTCAGTTAGAGGAATGGTCTAATGCCTGGCAACTAAAATTCAATGCAAAGAAATGCAGAGTAATGCATTTGGGGATTAATAATAGGAAGGAACCGTATATGCTGGGAGGAGAGAAGCTGATATGCACGGACGAGGAGAGGGACCTTGGGGTTATAGTGTCCGAAGATCTAAAGGAGAAAAATCAGTGTGACAAGGCAGTGACTGCTGCCAGAAGGATGCTGGGCTGTATAAAGAGAGGCGTAGTCAGTAGAAGGAAAAAGGTGTTGATGCCCCTGTACAGGTCATTGGTAAGGCCCCACTTGTAGTATTGTGTTCAATTTTGGAGACCGTATCTGGTGAAGGACATAAGAAGACTTGAGGCAGTCCAGAGGAAGGTGACAAAAATGATAGGAGGCTTGCGCCAGAAGACGTATGGGGAGAGACTGGAAGCCCTGAATATGTATACCCTAGAGGAAAGGAGAGACAGGGGAGATGATTCAGACGTTTAAATACTTTAAGGATATTAATGTAGAACAAAATCTTTTCCAGAGAAAGGAAAATGGTAAAACCAGAGGACATAATTTGAGGTTGAGGGGTGGTAGATTCAGGGGCAATGTTAGGAAATTCTACTTTACGGAGAGGGTAGAGGATGCCTGGAATGCGCTCCCGAGAGAGGTGGTGGAGAGTAAAACTGTGACTGAGTTCAAAGAAGCATGGGATGAACACAGAAGATTTAGAATCAGAAAATAATATTAAATATTGAACTAGGCCAGTTACTGGGCAGACTTGCATGGTCTTTGTCTGTGTATGGCCGTTTGGTGGAGGATGGGCAGGGGAGGGCTTCAATGGCTGGGAGGGTGTAGATGGGCTGGAATAAGTCTTAACAGAGATTTCAGCAGTTGGAACCCAAGCACAATACCGGGTAAAGCTTTGGATTCTTGCCCAGAAATAGCTAAGAAGAAAAAATTAAAAAAAAATAAAAAAAATTTAAATTGAATCAGGTTGGGCAGACTGGATGGACCATTCGGGTCTTTATCTGTCGTCATCTGCTATGTTACTATGAGTCGCCTCCGGACAATTCTCCCGACGGGTCTCTATTGAATCGAGCGCTGCTTCCCTTACTGCTCCTGGAGGCTCGGGCCCTACTTCGTCTTCAGGCTGTGGAGGAAGTTCCCCCCTCTCAGCGGGGGTGTGGTTTTTACTCCCGGTACTTCCTGGTCCCCAAAAAGACCGGGGACCTCTGTCCTATCCTGGACTTCTAGAAGCTGAACAAGTTCCTGGTTTGGGAAAAATTCCGGATGCTCTCGCTTCCTGTTTTGTATCCGCTGCTGGACGAGGGCGACTGGATGTGTTCCCTCGATCTGTAGGAGGCCTATACTCACGTACCAGTTCATCCGGCCTGTCGCCGGTTCCTGCAGTTTCGGGTCGGGGACCGTTCGGGCTTGCTTCCTCCCCGTGGGTCTTTACGAAGTGCCTCGTGGTGGTGGCGGCAGCTCTGTGGTCGATGGGCCTTCAGGTTTTCTCATACCTCGACGACTGGTTGATCAAGGCCTCGACGAGGGAAGGGGTTATTTCAGCGACCCGTCAGACTATTACCTTCCTTCAAAGTCTGGGGTTCGAGGTGAACTTTCCCAAGTCTCAATTGTGCCCCTCTCAGTCCCTTCAATTTATCGGGGCCGTTCTGGACATGGTTCGCCTCCGGTCGTTCCTGCCTCCCCCTCGGCAGGCCGCGCTCGTGCAGCTGAGCCAGCAGGTTTCCCTGTGGACTTTGGTCTCGGCCAAGCAAATGATGGTCCTCTTGGGACACATGGCCTCCACCGTGCATGTCACACCGTTCGCGAGACTGCATTTGAGGGTCCCTCAGTGGACTCTGGCCTCTCAGTGGCGGCAGGATCGGGATCCCGTTTCTCATTGCGTTGCGGTGACTCCCTCCTTGAAACGCTCGCTCCGTTGGTGGACCACCTCTTCCAATCTTTCCAGAGGTTTGCTCTTTCTCGCTCTTCTGCATCACAAGGTCCTCACGGCAGACTCATCGGCGTATGCTTGGGGGGCGCATCTTGACGGACTGCATATGCAGGGCCTTTGGTCGAGTGCAGACCGCCGTTGTCGCATCAACTTGTTGGAGCTTCGGGCCATTTACAATGCCTTGGTGGCCTTTCGACATCTGCTTCAGGATCGGGAGGTCCTGGTGCGCACGGACAATCAGGTGGCGATGTATTACTTGTACAAATAGGGGGGGTACAGGTTCCCTGTCTCTTTGCAAGGAAGCTCTTCGCCTTTGGAATTGGGCGTTCCGCCACAACATCTTTCTTCGAGCGGTGTATATCCAGAGTGAGCACAACTGTCTGGCGTACAAGTTAAACCGTCTTCTACAGCCGCACGAATGGTCACTCCATTCCCAGACTCTGCGACAAGTGTTTCTTCGGTGGGGGACTCCACAGATAGATCTCTTTGCCTCGCCCCTCAATCACAAGTTGCCTCTGTTCTGCTCCAGGGTGTTCTCCCCGGACCGTCTCGAGGCTGATGCATTCCTTTTGGATTGGATGGGCAGGTTCCTGTATGCATTTCCTCCCTTCCCGTTGATTCTGAGGACTCTTGTCCATCTGAAGTCTGCCCGCGCCACCATGATTCTGATAGCGCCTCGGTGGCCTCGGCAGCCCTGGTTTTCCCTGCTTCTTAAACTCAGTATCAGGGATCCTCTGCTTCTGCCTGTGTTTCCTTCTCTGCTGTTTCAGAGTCGGGGTTCGCTGTAGCATCCCAATCTGCAGTCTCTTTATCTGATGGCTTGGTTCCTTTCCACTTGACACCTTCCCTGGGGTTGTCCCGGTCTGTGCGGGATGTTCTGGAGGCCTCCCGAAAGGCTTCTACTAGACAGTGTTATACCCTATTCGCCACGTGGTGTGCTTCAAATCGGGTGGAACCTTTGTCTGCTTCTTTGTTTTCGGTTTTGGATTATTTGCTTCATTTGTCTCGGTCTGGCCTCAAGACCAATTCTGTTCGTGTCCATCTTAGTGCGATTGCCGCCTTCCATCGGCAGCTTGATGGGAAGTCGCTGTCTGTCCACCCCTTGGTTTCTCGTTTCATGAGGGGTCTCTTGAATATCCATCCTCCTCTCAAACCTCCCCCTGTGGTTTGAGATCTCAATGTGGTCCTCGCTCAATTGATGAAACCTCCTTTTGAGCCCATGGACAAAGCTCATCTGAAGTTCCTTACTTGGAAGGTGATCTTCCTGCTTGCCCTCACGTCTGCTCGCAGGGTCAGTGAGCTGCAGGCTTTGGTTGCGGATCCACCTTTTACTGTTTTTCATCATGACAAGGTGGTTCTGCGCACTCATCCCAAGTTCTTGCCTAAGGTGGTGCAGATTTTCACCTTAATCTGTCTATCGTTTTTCCGGTGTTTTTTCCGAAGCCCCACTCTCATCCTGGGGAGGTGGCGCTTCATCCGCCACGGCTATTCTCTCAACTTTCAAACTCTTCCTAACCAAAGTTTGCCAAAAGAGTCTGCTTTGAACACTCCTCAGTCTTCCCTCCTTCTTCAAGAGGTTCAATCCCTCCTCCTTCTGAACGCCATAGAGGAAGTTCCTCTAGATCAAAAGGGACAGGGATTCTACTCCCCAAAAAAACAGGAGATCTCAGACCCATCCTAGATCTTCGTGATCTCAACAAATGCTTGGTCAAAGAGAAATTCAGGATGCTTTCTCTGGCCACTCTTTACCCTCTTCTCAATCAAGGCGACTGGCTATGCTCCCTCGATCTCAAAGAGGCATATACTCACATACCGGTCAATCTGGCCTCCAGACAGTACCTCCGCTTCATGATCAATCATTGTCATTACCAATACAAGGTGCTGCCCTTCGGTCTTGCCTCCTCTCCAAGAGTGTTCACCAAATGTCTGATTGTGGTGGCTGCCTTTCTACGCTCTCACCACCTTCGGGTCTTTCCTTACCTGGACGATTGGTTAATCAAGGCCAATTCATCTCAAACAGTAGTCCTGGCCACCAACCAAACCATCCTGTTTCTACAACTTCTGGGGTTCAAGATCAATCTACCCAAATCTCATCTCATCCCCACTCAGAGACTTCAGTTCATTGGAGTGGTGCTGGACACAGTCCTCATGAGAGCGTTTTTGCCATCCAACCGTCTTCACACTCTTCAATCTCTATGTCAGCAGGTGCTTCCACAACGTTCCATCTCTGCAAAGCAAATGATGATACTCTTGGGTCACATGGCCTCGACAGTTCATGTCACCCCCTTCGCACGTCTTCACCTGCGCACTCCTCAATGAACCCTAGCTACCCAATGGTCCCAAGCGACGGATCCTTGCTCACGACACATATTTGTGACATCATCTCATCGTCAGTCTCTACACTGGTGGTTGATGTCCTCAAATCTCTCCAGAGGTCTTTTGTTTCATCTACCTCCTCATCAACTTGTCATCACCACCGACGCCTCCCCTTATGCCTGGGGAGCTCATTTGAACGAATTCCAAACTCAAGGTCTTTGGACAGCCCAGGAAATGAAACATCACATCAATTTCCTGGAACTCAGAGCGATGTTTTATGCCCTCAAGGCCTTCCAACATCTTCTCTTTCCTCAAGTCCTCCTGCTGTGCACAGACAATCAAGTTGCAATGTACTACATCAACAAACAGAGTGGGACAGGCTCTCGCCTCTTGTGCCAGGAAGCCCAGAAGATTTGGGCTTGGGCCACAGATCACCAACTATTCCTGAAAGCTATCTACATTCAGGGAGAACAGAATTCCTTAGCGGACAAACTCAGCAGAATTCTCCAGCCTCACGAGTGGACACTCGATCCTTTAACTCAACAGTTCATCTTCGCTCAGTGGGGCACTCCTCAGATAGACCTCTTTGCAGCTCCTCACAATCACCAGCTGCCTCTCTTCTGCTCCAGACTCTACTCTCCTCACCGTCTGGCAGCGGATGCATTTCTCCTGGATTGGTCCAATCTGTTCCTGTATGCTTTCCCTCCGCTACCTCTCATGTTGCGAACCTTGTTCAAGCTCAAGAGGGAACAGGCCTCCATGATTCTCATCGCTCCACGATGGCCCAGGCAACATTGGTTCTCCCTTCTACTTCAACTCAGTTCCAGTTCAAGCCTATTCTTCTTCCATTGTTTCCTTCTCTGCTTACACAGCATCAGGAGACCCTTCTCCATCCCAATCTCCAGTCTCTGCACCTGACAGCTTGGTATCTTTCGGGCTGACTTCGACTGATACTCCGTTGTCTCAGCCCGTTCGTTCTATTCTAGATGCCTCCAGGAAATCTGCCACTCTGCAATGTTACCATCAGAAGTGGACAAGATTTTCTTCCTGGTGTCTTCTTCATCATCATAATCCTACGTCCCTTGCAGTGGAGACCTTGTTGGATTACCTTCTTTCTTTGTCTGACTCTGGTCTCAAGTCTACTTCCATCAGAGTCCACCTCAGTGCTATTGCTGCTTTTCATGAGCCAGTTCATGGAAAACTCCTTTCAGCTCATCCTTTGGTTTCTAGATTCATGAGGGGTCTTTTCAATGTGAAACCACCTCTTAAAGCACGCCCTGTAGTCTGGGATCTCAATGTGGTTCTCTCCGCCTTAATGAAGCCTCCGTTTGAACCTTTGGCTACAACTCCTTTCAAGTTTCTCACTTGGAAAGTGGTCTTCCTTATTACTCTAACCTCTGCCAGGAGGGTCAGTGAGCTACATGAACTAGTTGCGGATCCACCTTTTACAATTTTTCATCATGACAAGGTGGTACTGCGTACACATCCAAAGTTTCTCCCTAAGGTTGTCTCGGAATTCCATCTCAACCAATCCATTGTTCTGCCTGTCTTCTTTCCGAAACCTCACTCTCATTCTGGAGAACAGGCTCTGCATACTTTGGACTGTAAGCGGGCTCTAGCTTACTATTTAGAGCGTACTAAGCCCCACAGATCATCTCCCCAACTCTTTCTGTCCTTTGATCCGAATAAATTGGGACGTCCTGTTTCTAAACGTACGTTGTCAAATTGGTTTGCAGCGTGCATTTCATTTTGTTATGCTCAGTCCGGACTGACACTGGAAGGTTCTGTCACGGCCCATAGAGTTAGAGCTATGGCAGCATCTGTGGCTTTCCTCCTTTCCACTCCCCTTGAGGAAATCTGCAAAGCTGCTACTTGGTCCTCGGTTCATACTTTTACATCTCATTATTGTCTGGATGCATTCTCCAGACGGGATGGACACTTCGGCCAATCTGTTTTGCAAAATTTGTTTTCCTAATGGCCAACCTTCCCTCCATCCCTCTTTTTGTTAGCTTGGAGGTCACCCATCAGTCAAGAATATGCTGCCTGCTTGTCCTGGGATAAAGCACAGTTACTTACCGTAACAGGTGTTATCCAGGGACAGCAGGCAGATATTCTTGCGTCCCACCCACCTCCCCGGGTTGGCTTCTTAGCTGGCTTATCCTAACTGGGGACCGCGCGCCTCTGTCGGGCGGGAAGGCACTCGCGCGTGCGCGGTGCGGCCTACTAGAACTTTCCAAGTTCTTAGAGTGCAATCACTCTAAAATTGTCCGTACCGGGGTTCCGTCGGTGCCGTCACCCATCAGTCAAGAATATCTGCCTGCTGTCCCTGGATAACACCTGTTACAGTAAGTAACTGTGCTTTCTGTATGCCCCGCCTGTTGCTGCCTCGGACATTGCTGTTGTCTGTCACAGGTATTCTTTTCCTGTCATTTGGATGAGCGAGAAAAAAAAAAAAGGATATTACAGCTATTATTTTTATCCTTTGGGATCTTATAACATAGTGCTCGTTGTACATTGCAAGTTGGTTCCTGGATACCTTTACGTTTGATTAAGTTCATGCTTATTGTTAATCTTTGTTCTTTAGTCATGATTTACAGAGCAGAACAGGAATGAGGTTTGTCTCGGGGAATTCTCTGTGACCCTCCTTCTCTTTTCTGTTTCAGTGGAGTTCTATTTCTTTGGTACTAACTAATGAGGGAGCTATTCTCCACTGGTGAAAGGGAGGAGTTGAAAGATTTTGAGTGACATCCTTCTGCAAAGTTCACGACTATGGGAGGACAACAGCTTCAGTACAGAATCCTGTGTCTGCTAACAGAAAAAAGATTACCAAGGTAAGGATCTAATCTTCCATTAAAAAAGTGCCTTTTTTCATGTTTCCTCCCTAGGAAACAATAAAGAAGGAGGAATTTTGCCCCGTTCCTTGGCTCTAATTTTCAGCAGCATTCAAGAGAGACTGTATAAAGGCTCAGATCTGAAGCCATCCCTTTCTGAAGTGAGGTGGTTAGACAGCAGGCAGGTGCGCCAGGAAGAGGAGAGGAAAATGGAACTGCTTTCTGGACTCCGAGAGGTATATAGTTAAAGCTTACAAATGCTACTGTATTGAAAGTTGTTTATTTTTTTGTTCTGTGAAATTACAATTCTATCATGATAGACCTTCAAAACACATCAGATAGCCTTTTCAATAAAATTTTGTAATCAACAGTACCAAAGACTGCTGGCAAATAAATCAGGGGTGACTTTATATCATGCAGAAGAGGTTGTCTACAGTGATAGGAAGCATTGTCTTGATGGAGTCCAGGTCTTAAAAACTAATAGGAGTCCATCATATTTCTCTTGTGCAACAATGTGACCACTAATTCATTAACTTTATTTCAATTACTTCAATTACTCTAAAATGGCAGTTGGAAAATACTATAGTGTTTCCTTAACATCCAGCCAGATAGGTCTAGATAGGAGGGCACGCCTACCAGCAGGTGGGTAAAGACTGAGAATGCCATAATTGTTTGGCACGCCTGTCTTCTAAAGGAGACTTCAATAGACAGGGAACTTGGAGATCTCTGAGATGTACTTCTGTTCCACTTTGCCAGCAAGGCTAAACCTGAGTGCTGCCAAAATGAACACAAAACGGCGACTGCAAAGGAATGCCACAGACCTATTTAGCATCACTCCAGACCGACACAGAAACGGATGGGTTTACGCTCCTCTACTAGCAGGTGGGGACTACCTTGGGGTTCTGTTCGACACCTCCTTGATGAAGGTCTTCCTTCCAGAGGCCCGGGGAAGCAAATTGCAATCTCAGTTTTGCCTTCTTTTGGCGTCCCGGTGTCCTCGGGCACAGGATTTCCTCCAAGTCTTGGGGTCAATGGCAGCGTTCCTGGACGTGGTGAGGTGGGCGCGGGCCCACATGTGACCTCTTCAGTATGCTCTGCTCCAGAGGTGGTCACCCCAGTGGCACAGTTTGGGTGTCCCTGTCCCTCTGCGAGGCTTGGCGCGCTGCAGTCTTCGTTGGTGGCTACAGCCCTCTCATCTGGTCCAGAGGGTGAGTCTGAATCTACCGCAGTGGACGGTGCTTCTCACGGATGCCAATCTAAACTAACTAAACTGAGCTAAACCACTATCCTGGAACTCCTCGAATCCCAACACCACCAGATCCATTCAAAAATTCAAACTATCCTTCCCCTCTTTAAAAGGCATATCCCATTCAGGAAAATTAGGGACATCCATCGTCTTCAGGATCACCGAACTGTGGAACAGCTTTATTGCCCCGCTTCGGAGTCTAGGCTCCCTCCAACTCTTCCGAAAACATTTGAAAACTTGGCTTTAAAATATAATTGACCTCTCCCTATTCAATATACTAAGTCCCTCTAAACTTTCTCTTTAATATGTACTTCTACTTTCGTTGGAGTTCCTTCTATATCTATTCCTGTGAACCGTGTTGAGCTCTACTTCTGTGGAGGTGATGCGGTATACAAACTTAAGGTTTAGTTTAGTTTAGGTCAGCGTTTGGCAGCCATTCCTGATGTGATTCGCTTTTTGCGGGCGGCCAAGTTGCTCAAGCCTCCCCTGCGGCCCTTGGGATCTCAATCTGGTTCTATCTGTTCTGGTGCACCCGCCCTTCGAACTGTTGGGTGGCTGCTCTTTGAAGGACCTTACTCTGAAGGCGGTCTTTTTTGTGGACATTTCTTCCTCTAGTCGTGTTTCTGAAGGTTTTCTCTTGTAAGGCTCCCTTCTTGGAGTTTTCTAGGGAGCGGGTTTTCTTGAGGCCTGTTCCTTCCTTTTCTGCTAAAAGTAGTTTCTCCTTTTCATGTCAATCAATTTGTGGTCCTCCTGGTCTTGGGTACTCGGGAGGGCTCTTCTGAGCAAAGACAGATGCGCAAGTTGGATGTTGGTCGGGTCCTTCGCTCTTATGTGCAGCGGACCCAGGAGATCAAGAAATAAGATCATCTCTTTGTCCTTCTGGCAGGTCTTCGTAGGGGGGCTGGCGCTTCTAAGGCTACTATTGTACGCTGGATCAATGAGACTATTGCTTCCGCTTCTCTTCTGAGGCAGAAGCCCGTTCCGGAGTTTCTCAAAGCTCATTCCACTCGGGGTCAGGCGGCTTCTTGGGCTGAGTCGTCGCTCGTGCCTCCAGTGGACATTTGTAAGGCTGCGGTTTGGTCTTCCTTGTATTCCTTTGTCAGACACTTTCAGGTAGATGTTCAGGCGCGTCGGGACGCAGTGTTCGGTGTGAGTGTTCTGGTGTCAGCCCTTCGGGGGTCCCGCCCGTGTGAGGGACTGCTTTGCTACGTCCCATTCGTAAAGATTAACCTCTATTGGTCTGGAGAGGGCTAAAGAAGGAGAAATTAGGTTCTTACCTGCTAATTTACTTTCTTTTAGCTTCTCCAGACCAGTAGAGGTCCCCACCCTGTCTGTTATTGGTGTGTTGGGGCTGTTGCGCGGGCAGTTTTTGTTTTTTGCTGCGGGTTCTAGTATTTTTCTAGGGCCGGGGAGAATTAAAGAACAGCGGCTGTGGCTCTAATGGCTTAGCTGGTAAGCTTTGGGGACATTTTCCTTCTGGTATTTCTCCTCTGCATTTTCCAACAGCATTTGGATATGTTAGTCTTGTTCGGAGGATTGTTTATTTCTGTTTCCAGTTCTTAGTTCTGCTTGGCTATTCGGCAGACTGATGAGAATAGAGAAGGGAATATATTATATACTATTCCACAGTTTTGTTTTCAGTCTCCACCTGCTGGTCATGATTGGATATATACCCATTCGTAAAGATTAACCTCTACTGGTCTGGGGAAGCTAAAAGAAAGTAAATTAATAGGTAAAAACCTAATTTCTCCTTCCCTCCCAAAGACTGATTCTAGTATTTTGTCCACATTCTCCATCTCCTTGAGGCCCCTTTCTATCCATCCCATTGTTCCTTCTCCACCACCACATCCTACATTTCTCCCTCTCATCTTTCTCTTCCACATGCATATCTATCTCGCTCCTCTCCCACCACCATGTCCAATAATTCTCTTCCTTCCTACGCCCAACAATTATCCTCTTTCTTCATTTCCCCATGTGCACCGTCTCTTTCCCTCTCACACAGATCCTTGTGCCCAACAATTCTCCCTTTCTATTCTCTCCCCCACCTCAGCATCCATTCTTCCATTCATGCTCCTTCCCTCCTTCTTTCCATCCTTTGTTTGACGTTTGTACTCCCTTATTTCCTTCTGTGTCTCAACGTGCACTTCTTCCTCCCTTTCTCAATTCTGTGTCCCAAGTTTGTGCCTCCTTCTTGTGGGTGTTTACCTGTTATGGCCAGTTCTCTCCTCCTTCCTTCCAGCCACACTTATTTCTCTTCACAAAGTCACAGGCAGCGGCTCCTACATACGGCCAGCAGCTGTCCCTGAAGACTTACCTCTGACGTTGGAGGATAGGCTTCTGGGTCAGCCACAGCTTTCTGAAGAGAAACAAGTGTTCTTTAGCACTCTCCAGACCAGTAGAGTTTAATCTTTACGAATGGGTATATATCCAATCATGACCAGCAGGTGGAGACTGAAAACAAAACTGTGGGACAGTATATAATATACTCCCTTCTCTATTTACATCAGTCTCCAGCAGGTGTTGAGTGATCTGTACCCATCTCCCTTGGTAGGGCTGTTGGAATTTGTTTAGGGGGTTTATAGTCCCTGTTTTTGGCCAGACGGAGCTTGGGCGGGCCCTGTTTGGGGGTCCGTCCGACCTCGGGGGTGTCAAACCCGGCGGGTCTCGAGCGGGGTCCCTCCCCCCACTTCCTCCACCTCCCCACATTTTTTTAGAGGAGCCTCAGCAGTAAGCCTTGCCCCCTAAATCAAGCAAGGCATATTGCTTCGAGAGCCTGTGGAGTCTGTTCTGTAAAAAAAAAAAAAATCCTGAGGCAGTGCTGGTCTGGAGGATTTCCCTTTAAGAAAACTGTATTTTACTGTATTTTTTCATCTAACTGGCACTTTTTTCTAGCTAGGTCGCGTATGGAGCAATTGTGCCCTTCTCCGGGGGAGTGGGACACAATTAGGTCCAGCCGCGAGGCACTCGCGGCCGGCCTGAACTCGGCGGTTTGGGTCGGTGAGGTGGTGGAGCTCCTTCGGCAGCGGCTGCAGGCGCCCAGAGCTCCCCGCTGATGGTGCCTCGCGAGTCGGCTGGGAGCAGTGGGGAAGCCCGGTCTTCCCCAACCGCCCACGGAGGGATTCCCCGAAGGATTCCCTCTCAGCTGATTTTTTGACAGCTGATGCCGACTTGCCTGTTTTAGCGGCTGGGACTGTTCAGCCTTCTCAGCCGCTACAGGCCATGGAGGGAGCATTTTTGGCGGGAACTTCGCTATTTTCTCTGTCTGGCCCCTCCATTTTGTCTGCAACCTCAGGTGACCTTCTCCCTGTATTGCAAACACAGGGGCAGGTTTCAGCAGGGACCCCTGCTGGGGCAGGGAGTCCCTGGGGACCCCCAGGGGTTTTTTGTCCCCAATTTAATTTCTTTCTTTGTGCAGACAATTGGGGGTCCCACGTGCACCTGGGGGGTTTCGGGGGTGGTTTCCCTCCGCGCCCTCTATGGCTTTGCCTCCCTCTTTTCGTTTGGCGTCCCCTCTTCCTTCTCCCTCATCCAAGCGCCCGCGGGGGGGCTTGATTGCGAATTGGTGATCGGAGGAGCGTGTTGGCATGGTTGAGGACCTGGCGGCTTTGGCGGGCTTCCAGGATCCTCTAGAGGGGACGCCCGCTGGCAGCGGGGCGGTGGGTTTCCCGTCTTCCAGAGCAGATGCGTCCGTGGTGCGCTTTTTATTCAGAGAGATGAGCTTTTAGACCTGATGTAGCAGGTCTCCTTGGTGATGCATTTTTGAAGTTGCGCCACCGGAGACCCCGCATATGGGGGCCCCTCTGCTTCAGGGGGTCTGTCCTGTTTCCCGCTCTTTTCCTGTGCGTCAGGATTTTCGGGATTTTGTGTTGGCGCAGTGGCCTATGGGCGCCGTTTCGTTTGGTGTGCGCCTTGGCTCATGGGTATCCCATCCCGGAGGGGGATAGGGCTACCTTAATTTCGCCAATGGGGGACGCGGTGGTCTCGGCACTTCCTAAGCGGCTTACCGTGCCTGTTATGGATGGTTCTGCTCTTAGGGTCTCTGAGGAGCGTACGTTAGAGACACTTCTTAAGTATAATTTTGATGTCTCTGCCTTGGGGGTCCCAGCAGCTATTTGTGTGGGGCTGGTGGCTCGCACCGTGTTTTGATGGTCTGAGCATGTCCTGGATCGTGAGTCTGATGACTGGTCCTTAGTGGATCAGGAGGTGGTGAAGTTTGAGATGACTGCCTCGTTCCTCTCGGTTGTTCTTTGTGACTTGGTGCTGCTAAGTCTGGGACTTTTGGTGGCCGCACGCTGTACCTTGTGGCTTCGCGCTTTGTCGGCGGTTGCCGCGTCCAAAACTGAACTTCCCAAAATTTCCCTTTCGGGGGTTGTTTTTTGTTTAGAGAGGACTTAGATCCGGTGGTTCAGACTCTGACGGACTCTGAGGTGCCCCATCTGCCTGAGGACCGTGCCCGCCCGGCTTCTCGGGTTGGCATTGCCCGGGGGCATCTGCGGGAATTTCGCAAGTTTCGCCTGGGGCATGGGACTGCTTCTTTCCAGGCTTCCGGTTTTTCCCCGGGGTCGGTTGGCTTAGCGCATGCAGTCTTTTCAGGGGGCCCGTCGGGGGGCTGGGAGTTCCCCCCCGGTTCCCCTGCTGCCCGTCCTGCGCGATGTCTCTTTGCCGGCGCCCCCTTTGGTTCCCGTGGGTGCCCGGCTTCGCAACTTGTTTCCAAAGTGGGCCAAGATCACGTCCGATCAGTGGGTCCTGGTGGTGGTGCGGGATGGTTATGTACTTGAATTTTGCCCGCTCTCTGCCGGATCATATCTAGCCTTTCCATGTCAGGTGGCATGGGAGACGCTAGCCTTTCGCCAGACCCTTCAGCGCTTGCTAGATCTCAAAGCAGTTGTCCAGTGTCCCCTCAGGAGTGCGGTATCGGCTGGTACGCCATTTCCTTTATGGGGCCCTAAAGGGAGGGGACCTTTTGGCCCATCCTTGGTTTAAACTGAGGTCAACAGGACTCTCAGAATTCCCTTTTATTCGCATGGACACACTGCAGTCTGTCCTTCTGGCGGTTCAGCTGGGGGAGTTCCTGACTTCTCTCGCTCTGGCGGAGGCCTACTTGCCTGTTTCCATTTGGGCCTCTCCTCAGCTCTTTCTTTGCTTTGCGATATTGGGTCTGCACTATCAGTTCTGTGTGCTTCCCTTGGGCCTGGCCACGACTCCCCGGACGTTCGCCAAGTTGATGGTGGTCGTCATGGCGGCATTGCAGTCAGAGGGCATTCTGGTGCACCCCTTCTGGGATGACTGGTTGTTTCGGGCGAAGTCGTTGCAGGAGAGCGCCCGAGTTACAGCTCGGGTGGTTGAGTTTCTCTGGTCACTGGGCTGGGTGGTCAACCTTTCCAAGAGTCGGTTGGTCCCCGCTCAGCATCCCCGCTTGGAGTTCTGTTCCAAGAGTCAGTTGGTCCCCGCTTGGAGTTCTGTTCGACACCTCCTTGGGGAAGGTCTTCCTTCCAGAGGCCCGGGTAAGCAAATTGCAATCTCAGATTCGCCTTCTTTTGGCGTCCTGGTGTCCTCGGGCGCAGGATTTCCTCCAAGTCTTGGGGTCGATGGCAGCGTTCCTGGATGTTGTGAGGTGGGCGCGGGCCCACATGTCTCTTCAGTATGCTCTGCTCCGTAGATGGTCACCCCAGAGGCTCAGTTTGGAGGTCCCTGTCCCTCTGTGAGGCTTGGCGCGCTGCAGTCTTCTTTGGTGGCTCCAGACCTCTCATCTGGTCCAGAGGATGAGTCTGGATCTATCGCAGTGGACGGTGCTTCTCATGGATGCCAGTCTCCTCGGTTGGGGGGGCTCAGTGTCTAGGTCACTCAGCTCAGGGCACCTGGTCCATGGAGGAGGCGTCCTGGTCAATCAACATGTTGGAGACCAGAGCCGTCCCTCTGGCGCTGTTAGCCTTCCGCTCCCTTTTGATGGGCAAGTCGGTCAGAGTCCGGTCTGACAATGCCACAGCGGTGGCTTATGTCAATCGTTGAGGCACCAAGAGCACTCAGGTGGCGGAGGAGGCGGCTCGGCTCATGCTTTGGGGCGGAGTCACGCCTTCTGGACCTCTCGGCCTCTCATATGGCCGGGGTGGAGAATGTTCAGGCGAACTTCCTCAGTCACATCTTAGATCACAGAGAGTGGTGTCTCAGCCCTGTGGCTTTTCAGTTGATAATGCAGACTTGGGGTCAGTCCCTGATGGACCTGTCGGCCACGAGTGGCAAGGCCGAGGTGGTTCCGCTTCTTCAGTCGTCGCAGGGATGGGCTGGCCGAGGGTCTGGATGCTCTGGTTCAACCATGGCCAACAGAGGGGTTGTTGTGCATGTTCCCTCCTTGGCCATTAGTGGGCAGAGTTCTTCTCCGCATTGTTCGCCATCCGGGTCTGGTGGTTCTGGTGGCTCCAGATTGGCCTCGACATCCGTGATACGCAGATCTGTGACACTCTGGTGGCGGATCCTCTTCCTCTGCCTCCCTTGGACAACCTTCTGTCGCAGGGTCCCATTCCCGTGTTCGACCCGTCTCCCTTCTGTCTTACGGCTTGGCTTTTGAAAGGGGTCGCCTTGGTAAGAAGGGGTATTCAGATAGGGTGATTTCTACACTCTTGGGGTCCTGGAGGCTTTCTACCTCTCAGGCTTCTGTGTGGATTTGGCACTTCTTTGAGGGGTGGTGCCAGGTGCGGGGAGTGGTCTCTCTTCGCGTTTCTATGCCTAATATCCTAGAGTTCTTGCAAGATGGCCTGGATAGAGGCCTGGCTTCGGCTTCTCTCCGGGTTCAGCTTGTGGCCTTGTCAGCCTTTCGGGGGTTTGTGACGGGTCAGCGTTTGACAGCCATTCCTGATGTGATTCGCTTTTTGCGGGCGGCCAAGGTGCTCAGGCCTCCCGTGCGGTCCTCTATTCCCTCTTGGAATCTCAGTCTGGTTCTCTCTATTCTGATGCACCCGCCCTTTGAACCGTTGGGCGGCTGCTCTTTGAAGGACCTTCCTCTGAAGACGGTCTTTTTGGTGGACATTTCTTCCGCTAGGCGTGTTTCTGAGCTACAAGTTTTCTCTTGTAGGGCTCCCTTCTTGGAGTTTTCTAGGGAGCAGGTTGTCTTGAGGCCTGTTCCTTCCTTTTCTGCCAAAAGTAGTTTTTCCTTTTCATGTCAATCAATCTGTGGTCCTCCCGGTCTTGGGTAGTTGGGAGGGCTCTTCTGAGCAAAGACAGCTGAGCAAGTTGGATGTTGGTCGGGTCCTTCGCTCTTATGTGCAACGGACCCAGGAGATCAGGAAATAAAATCTTCTCTTTGTCCTTCTGACTGGTCCTCTTAGGGGGGCTGGCGCTTCTAGGGCTACTATTGCATGCTAGATCAAGGAGACTATTGCTTCCGCTTCTCTTCTGGGGCAGCAGCCCGTTCCGGAGTTTCTCAAAGCTCATTCTACTCGGGGTCAGGCGGCTTCTTGGGCTGAGTCGTCGCTCGTGCCTCCAGTGGACATTTGTAAGGCTGCGGTTTGGTCTTCCTTGTATTCCTTTGTCAGACTTTTTCGGGTAGATGTTCTGGCGCGTCAGGACGTGGTGTTCGGTGTGTGGGTTCTGGTGTCGGCCCTTCGGGGGTCCCACCCGTGATGGGGACTGCTTTGGTACGTCCCATTCGTAAAGATTAACCTCTACTGGTCTGGAGAGTGCTAAAGAAGGAGAAATTAGGTTCTTACCTGCTAATTTACTTTCTTTTAGCTTCTCCAGACCAGTAGAGGTCCCCACCCTGTCTGTTGTTGTTGTTCTTGGGGCTGTTTTGCGGGCAGTTTTTGTTTTTTGCTGCGGTTCTAGTATTTTTCTAGGGCCGGGGAGAATTAAAGAACAGCGGCTGTGGCTCGGCTGGCTTAGCTGGCGAGCTGTGGGGACATTTTCCTTCTGGTATTTCTCCTCTGCATTTTCCAACAGCATTTGGGTATGTTATTTGTTACTCCTGTTCGGAGTATTGTTTTCTTTCTGTTTTCCAGTTCTTAGTTCTGCTTGGCTATTCGGCAGACTGATGTAAATAGAGAAGGGAGTATATTATATACTGTCCCACAGTTTTGTTTTCAGTCTCCACCTGCTGGTCATGATTGGATATATACCCATTCGTAAAGATTAACCTCTACTGGTCTGGAGAAGCTAAAAGAAAGTAAATTAGCAGGTAAGAACCTAATTTCTCCTTACTGGAAGGGAGGAGGAGAGAGCCAGCCATAACAGGTAAATACCCATGGGAGGGAGGCACGAACCTGGGACAAAGAATCGAGGGAGGAAGAGGGGTGCATTGAGATACGGAAGGAACGGAGGGAGAGGGGCGTTTTGGGACACAGAAGGAAAAAGCAGCCCGGTTCGTAATTATGAATTTGATGTAAGTCAGACGTTCGTAAGCTGGGGACTGCCTGTACTTAAATTTAAGATTTGCCATATTTAGTCATTTGAGAATTCTCTTATGTGATGTAGATGAGCTTCATCTTTCTCTGATTGTGCTTATGGACTAACTAACAATCATTCTTTTTTGTACTTTTTTTATAGGAGGATCTGATGACTTCCTTGAAGAGGAATCTTAGTGCCAGCTCTGACAGCGGCATTGCTGGATTCTCCTCTGTCCTGCAGACAAACAACCATCTAGAAGGTGTATCTTTGTGCCAGCAAGCTTAGAAACTCTGTACTCTACTCCTACTCTGGTTGCTGTTGGGGGATTTTTCTGTTCCATGACAAGACTGTGTTGTGGGAAACTCGATTAGATAAATGTTTGAAATCTTGCTGTGTTGATCCAATATAATTCGTTTTGATTTTTCTTGAGTGGAGAAGATAGGCGTGAGGGTCTCTCCAATCCAACACAGGAGCTTTTATACCACCCAACCTTTTTTGATGGTATAATAATTCCTACAGGGTAAAAGACACCTGGTGATTATGGGTTAAACAGAGTAACCAGCAGTTGCATGATTGTGCATGATTCTCCTCTTAGTTTTGGAGTGCTTGCAGGTCCCAGATAAAGAGGAATGTATACAGTGAGGACCAAAGATAAAGATGTGTGAGCAGTTTTCAAACTGCAACTTTGTCTCTCAGACTCTGCTTCCCGATGGGCTGATCCTGATGACACTCTGCTCCAGAACATAGGGGAGACACAGTTCTCTGTCTGGGTCTCCTTCTTTGAAATCTACAATGAATTCCTCTATGACTTACTGGAACAGATCCCCTGTGGCTCTAGTCGTAAAAGGACAGCACTGAGACTCTCTGAGGACAAGAATGGAAACCCTTATGTCAAAGGTAGAGAGATTGTGGAGCATGAGGAAGGAAGGCATGTATGTTGTGTGAAGGCAAGGAGGATTGGTGAATATAGGAGATGAAGGGGGGGGCTGTTCAGTAAGCAAATGTAGTGGGGCCAATGGTAGTAAGTTTTGCCGTCTTATAGAATAATCTTTTTATTCCCAGATCTGAACTGGATTAATGTGCGCAATGCAGAAGAGGCATGGAAAATGTTGAGGATTGGACAGAAGAATCAAAGCTTTGCCAGTACTCACCTCAATCAGAGCTCCAGTAGAAGGTATGCAAACAAGACTGAGAAATTGTATTTATTGCTTCTGTTGGAGGAGAAATCGAGGAAGGGGCTAAACCTGATTATCAGAAAATTAACCTAATCGTTCTTATATTTTTCTGACAGTCACAGCATCTTTTCTATCCGGATTCTGCATCTAGAGAGAGGATCTGAATTAGCTCCCAGAATCAGCGAGTAAGTTTGAAAGTTGGCTACAGAAGGGCTAAACATCGTGAGGGAGAGGGGGGAAAAGGGATGCAAGAAGCTACTTTGTACTTTCAGTGCTTTAAAAATAATAATTAGTAGTAAATAATAGTAGACTTTTTTTTTTCTATCCCCCCCCCCCCCCTTTTTTCAGGCTGTCTCTGTGTGACTTGGCTGGATCAGAGCGCTGCAAAAATCAAAGATGTGGAGATAGAATGAAGGAGGCAAACAACATTAACACCTCATTGCACACATTAGGACGGTGCATTAGTGCACTGCGGCAGAACCAGCAGCATAAGTAAGTTGTAGAATAGGAAGAAAGTTTATCTTTTGCAGAATTTGGCTTCAGAAATGGTTGGTTATTTTGACTTTTTAATTGCCTCTATTGGAAAATTCAGAACAATTTTACAAAAAATAACAAGGGAAAACAGAATAGAGAATATTTTGCAAAGGGTCTTCTTGTTATGAAGAAAACATTGCTGCTATTCAGTTATCTGTCAATTAAACTGTAGTGACCGATTAAAGGGAAACATTGAAATGGGCTGCTAGACTTTATCTCATTCCTGATGGGGATAAGGATACTTTTAAGTTTCCTGTGGTTGATGCGGTGGTTTTGCCTATTGCAAGTCGACACACCGTGCCAGTTGAGGGTGATTCAGCCCTGAGAAACTCTAGGACGGTAAGATGGAGGCTCTCCTTAAACAGAGTTTTGCTGTCATTGCCTTGGCTGTCCAGGCAGCGATATGTGGTCTGCTAGCCCAAGCTTGTTTCCGGTGGTCTGAACGGGTCCTTGACCGGAAGTCGGCTGATTGGTCTTTAGTGAATCAGGAGGTGGCTAAGATTGAGCTTGTGCTTATTATCTCTCAGATGCCATGTATGATCTGTTGAGGGCATCGGCCAAGTACATAGCCCTCGGAGTAGCGACTCGCCATACTTTGTAGCTTCAAGGTTGGTCGACGGATGCGGCCTCTAAGTCTAAGCTCAGTAAATTCCCATTTCAAGGTTCCTTCCTCTTTGGGGAGGAGTTGGATAAGCTGGTTCAAGCCTTGAGTGACTCTAAGGTGCCTTGACTACTAGAGGACCGACCTCACCAAGCGCCTTAGGGTAGCACCACCCGGGGGTGTTTGCATGATTTTCATAGGTACCGCCTTGACCAGGGATCGGCCCCTTTTGCTTCCAGAAGACACTTCTTTCAGTGCATGCAGTCCTTTTGGGAGGGAGCAGGGTCGGGACTCCGCTGGTGGCTCCTACTCCACTCGTTCAGCCCAATGACTCGTTGCAGGTCCTTCCCCCGGTTCTGTTGGAAGCCTGCTTGCGGGAGTTTTTCTGGGGGTGGACCAAGATCACAATGGATCAGTGGGTCCTAGAGATGATTCGGGATGGCTATGCTCTAGAGATTTTCCATCCCTTAATAGATCGTTCTTTAGCACTCTCCAGACCGGTAGAGGTTAATCATTACAAGTGGGTATATATCCCAATCATGACCAGCAGGTGGAGACTGAAACAAAACTGTGGAATAGTACATAAGAGATACCTAACATACATGGTAACATAGTAGATGACGGCAGATAAAGACCCGAATGGTCCATCCAACTGCTCAACCTGATTCAATTTAAATTTTTTCTTCTTAGCAAGAATCCAAAGCTCTTCCCCTATTCCTATCAGTCTTCTTTCAGTCTCCAGCAGGTGTTGAGCGAGCTGTACCCATCTCCCTTGGTAGGGCTGTTGGAATTTGTTTAGGGGTTTCCAGTCCCTGTTTTTGGCTGGATTTAGCTTGGGTGGGCCCTGTTTGGGGGTTCGTCCGACCTCAGAGGTGTCAAACCCCCCATTTCCTCCACCTCCCCACATTTTTTTTAAAGGAGCCTCAGCAGTAAGCTTTGCCCCCCTAAATCAAGCAAGGCATACTGCTTTGAGAGCCTGTGGAGTCTGTTCTGTTAAAAAAAAAAAAATCCTGAGGTAGTGCCAGTCTGAAGGGTTGTTTCCCTTTAAATTTACTGTATTTTTGCTCTAACCGGCACTTTAAATTTAGCTAGGTTGCGTATGGAGCAATGAGCATTCTTCAGGGGAAAAAGTGCTCATTGTTTTCCAGACGAGAGGCACTCGTGGCCGGCCTGTGCAAGCGGTGTTCAGGCCGGTGCGGTGGAGGAGCTCTGTCAGCAGCGGCTGCAGGTGCCCAGAGTTCCCCACCGATAGTATCTTGTGAGTCAGTAGAGAGAGCAGTGGGGAGGCCCGGTTTTCTTCCACCGCCCACGGAGGGATTCCCTTGACCGTCAACGGTAAGCAAAGGATTCCCTCTCAGCTGATTTTTTAACAGCTGATGCCGGCTTGCCTGATTTTGCGGCTGGGACTGTTCAGGCTTCCCAGCCGCTACAGGCCCAGGAGGGGTTGTTTATGGCAGGAACTTCACCATTTTCTAAGTCTGGCTCCTCCATTTTGTCTGCAACCTCAGGTGACCTTCCCTCTTTATTGGAAAAGCAGGGGCAGGTTTCTGCTGGGTCCCCTGCTGTGGCAGGGAGTCCCTTGGGACCTCCAGGGGTTTTTTCCCCTGATTTGAATTTTTCTTTGTGCAGAGCCTATTTTCAGGTGGCTGGGGGTCCTGTGTGCACCCAGGGGGGGGGTGAGGTTCCTCCGCAACCCCTGTGGCTTTGCTCCCTCTTCTTTGGCGTCCCCTCCTCCTCCCTCGTCTAAGCACCCGCGGGTGGCTTGGAATAAGGATTTGTGGTCAGAGGAGTGTGTCGACCTGGATGAGGACCTGGACCCTTTTGAGGATTTCCAGGATCCTCTCGAGGGGATGGTCGCTGTTAGCGGGTTGTCGGGTTTCCTGCCTTCCGGCGAAGAGGCGTCCATGGTGCACATTTTTCAGAGGGATGAGCTACTGGACCTGATTCAGCAGGTCTCCTTAGTACTGCATTTTGAAGAGGCGCCACCGGAGACTCCGCATGTGGGGGACCCTCTGCTTAGGGGGGATCTGTACTGTTTCCTGCTCTTTTCCTATGCATCAGGATATTTGGGATATTGTACTGGCAGAGTTTAATACGTCAGAGGCGTAGTTTCAGTTGGCGCGCGCCATGGCTTGTTTGTATTCCATCCCGGAGGGGGATCGGGCTACTTTAAAGTCGCCAGTGATGGACGCTGAAACGAATGAGGTCCGTTTCTTGGTCCCAAAACTGCCCTGCAAACACCCTGTCATCTGGGTACGGATATCTGGAGGCATTCTCCTTAGAGAGAAAAGATACGTAGACAATATTCTAAAGAGATTGCCTAATCTTTTATTAGTACATCCAGCTTTTATACTTTTTTAACATGGGTCAATGGTATTAGCAGATGACGTAAGTACAAACCATATCTGGTGACAGGATACATAGGCTTCAAAGAAGTAATCAACACTAGAAAAGGGGGGTGGGTGAATGAGCAGGATATGTACTTCATTGTTTAAATCAAAAGGTGTTAAAAGCTTCCCTTATCACTCTCAACCGGTACATGGCAGTGAGGGGCTCGAACCTCTATTGTCTCAAACAGATAACTTCTTTAACAAGATTAAATGACCTTTTCCCAAACCATCAAGAGAGTAAACACGAACATTCTGATTGATTACTTCCAGCATAGTCAGAGACAGAAAACTTATCCTTTCAAATGTGTCCTTTCAATCCCCTCTTACGTCATGAAAATGACGTCATAAATGCACAGCATGAACGTGGAAGGGGAGATATTCTAGATATGTCTCTTGAGGAGGGGTTTTAGGGGCTGTAATATGAGTCAAACAGCGCAGGAACAGTCTAAAAATTACATAAGCAACAAGAGTGCAGATAATAATAAAGATTATAACAATAAGAAGGTCTTTCACCCACCCCTGCATCCAACTAAAATACAGATCCCAAGGATTAGATAAACCAGAATTACGTTTAAGTTCAGCAGAGAGGTCTTCTAATTTTTTAATGGCCATAGTAACCTTACCCGTGGGACCTGCATTGTCAGGAATAAAGGTGCAACAGGATAAAGTACTGGGGAGAATTTTACAGACACCCCCCTTCTCTGCAAGGATCATATCCAGGGCCATGCGATTTTGGAAAGCCATCTGAGAAGTGGGGCCTAACCGATCAACAATACCTTGTAAGGCGTCCCTAGAGTAATTCACAAAGCGTTGCTGATTATAATAAATGTAATTAATCCAATCAACATTCTTATTGATAGTAATAAGGGGAATAAGGGACTCAAACCCAGCCTTAACCTGGTCTCGGGCCTTGAATTCATCTGGGACCCCTCTTGGGACCCCTATCTCATCTATGTATAACTAAAGCGCACTGGCCTATCTACTGGCTGGGTAGTTTAACACGGAGCCGAAGGTCTCCACAGAGCCAGTAAATATCACCTAAAGCAAAATCTGATGCTGCAACAGTGAAGCATACCTATAATTTCCAAAAAAGAACACTAGGCTGTAGTTAAATGTAATTTCCAGTATGCCTCTGACAATAGTTTCTGATTAATCTTAGTTATCTGTGCATCTGGACCCACTGTCCTAAGCACCCTCTTAATGAGACATTAACACCTTTTAGCTAATCATGATTTAATCAGGACTACTTGAAACCTTCTTCCTGCCCTCAGGGTCTATCTGCATTCCCATGCCAGAGTCAGATTGATATAATTTCCCATAGGCCTTGGCTGACACCAGCTATGCCAACCGAAAATGCTGAACGCCTGCAACAGCTATGCTGACATCTCCCATATTCTTTGAAATGAAAGCAAGCTTGTGGTACCCTTAGCCAGTCTGCATTTCGCAGATGCCTTGCCTATCTCTAACAGTATATCAGCACGTCCCCTGTCCTGCAGAATCTCCAAGCTATGAAGATAAACAGTTCCCATTATGAGTTCAAACCTCTGTCTTAGGTGGTATAGGCCATCATCTGGGCGAGGATCCCAGTATGCTTATATCTTACCCGTCGTTGAGCGAATGAATGGTGCATACGGGATGCAGGAAGCTTTCTCAGGAGGTTTGGGCATAAAAGGTAAAAATATGTCATAAGAGAGTATGTAAGTATGGGATATGGGATAATATTATCTCTGACCCTGGTAATGGGAATGCAATATAGGCCAAATTAAAACCAAATTAGCCAAATGTCAGAGAAGATACTGGAAATTCATGTATAACTGCCTTAAAAGTTAGAAGGAACCTTGTGAGAAAAGAAATGTACACGTGTTTCATTCTACAGCAAAGGAGAATCATAACAATACATAGCAAAATTTGTAGAATAGTTAAGATAACGATAGGGTGAATTAAAACATTAAATACGTGGTTTGCAGTGGGTGAATACTCAAAGAAAAGTTCCCAAACTTGAGACATGAGCATCTTGGAGCAAATTTTGTGTAATCTGTCCATTTTCAAAAGTGATAGTATGATTCACTTCTTTGGAGGTTTTCTTAAGTTGTTCAATAAAGTTCAGCAGCTTATGAAATGTCTCATTGCCCATACCAAGAAGTAGTAGATGTACAGCATATGAAATAAAGTCTGGAATGTCCATAGCAGTAAATAATTTGAAATGTACAGCAAAGCGTTCTTAGGAAAGTGGCTATCATGAATCCATAGATCAGCGAACAGGAAACATTGTGTACAGCATGTGTGGAAAAGTCTTTGCAGTCAGGGTGCAGGAAGATGAATTACAGTCTCTTTAAACTGGTGAGATGCACGCTTGGGATGAAACGATGTCTGCACAGGATCTTTAAATGATGTCTGTGCATACAGGAGAGGGATACACCGACTTGAAAAGAGTCCAGATATCATTCAGCAGCTGTACTTCAGTGTGATCCAATTAAGAGATAGAAAACGGGAGAGAAACCATGTTGCCTGTACTGAATGTAGAGAGAGAGAGAGAGACCAGGTTGCCTGTACTGAATGTGGCAACATGTGACAATATTAATGCATTTACTTGTTATAGTTATGGCAAAAGAGAGACAATATTCAGGTACTTAAGGTACTTAATATTCAGACATTCCAAAAAGATATGTTTTTGTGTGCTGCATATAACCATTATGGCAATTCAGAGAGACCATAATTCTGTACTGAATGTATTTAAAAAAATTATGTCAGAAATGTGTACTGAATGGTTCATATCTAGTGAGCACCATAGAATAAACACTGTATAGATATAGAGTAAAACCTTTTCTTAAAAATATAACCCCTAACTAAGCTACATTTAGCATATGCAAACTATAGGGAAAAAAGAACATTGCGCATTTGGGCTAGTAAAAAGTGGGAAAAGAGCTAGCTCTAGAAATGGCCAATGTTATGTATCCTGGGGTACCCCTCAAACTAAAACAAGTAGACAAAACACAGACCACATGGCACAGACAAAACACATAGCTCTAGGCTTGAAACTATTCTTCCATCGGTCAAGTGTTCAGAGCTGAACTTATCTCTGGAAATAAACACATTGTTATAGAAAAACAAAACAAAGATGAACACATGAGTAAAGTATATGGACAAATAATGCATATCATAACCATCTCATATTTAGAAAAGCTAATGTCTCTTTGGATCGTCTTTATCTCTGCAGTGACAAAGAGGATCCCTGGAAAACACCAGAAATATCCTTGTGCCAAAACTGGGATGGCTATGTATATATCCGAACTGCTGCTAAGAAAAAGAAAAGAAAAAAACATTTTAATTTTGCAACATCCTAATTTCAGCTAAAACAATAGGAAGGAATTTTTTCCAATTCACAAATGTGCCAGCTGTGGCTTTCCAGATTTTGTCTTTAATAGTCCTGTTCATGCGTTCAACAATACCGGAACTCTGTGGGTGATATGGGAGATGAAATTTCCACTCAATGCGGAGTGCGATAGCTATATCTTTGCATACTCTGGCAGTGAAAGCAGGACCATTATCTGAGTTGATGTGTGTGGGACATCCCCACCTAGGGATGATTTTGCGAAGTAAAATGTTCACCATAGTCTGAGCATTTTCATTTGTAGTGGGAAAACACTTCAAGCCATCGGGAGAACATGTCAACAATAACAAGGGCAGCTGGTATACAGGGTTTCCCCTCTTTGCACCAAAGTCCGTCCAAAGGGCGGCTTTGGGCACTGGCCAGATGGGCATTGATTAAGCCAGTGACCAGGGTCTCCACAATTAAAACATCCAGGACTTCTGGATGGATTATTACCACCTCGATCGGCGGCAGGGGCCCGCCCCCTACGAAACCCACGACCCCTTCTTCCGCGAGGAGCGGACAGATGCAGTCCCCAGGTGGGTAGCTGGCCCTGATAATGCAGGATTTCCCGAGGCTTAGAGATCTCAAAGCGTAAGAGAGTGTTGCGTAGTGGTTAGCGCTACAGCCTAAGGAACCTGAGGTTTGGGGGTTCAAACCCCGCACTGCTCCTTTTTCCAATAATTTATTCTGAAATTCTGCATGAGAACTAGTGGGCCATTCTGAAATCATTTGTTTGACCAGAATCTGCAAAGGAGAACGGAGGTTAGAAAGGAAAGTCTGAATAAGTAGGGAATCCATATTTGCATTGGCACTAAGACCTGCCTCTTGGGTCCAGGTTTCATTAAACCTCTTCAACACCTATCAAGCTCTGTCTGCAATCCCGATCGAATCACATTGGATTCCTGTTACTCATCGCATTACCTTTAAAATCCTACTTTTAGTTTTTAAAACACTGTCTTGGAACGAACCCCAATTCATTAATAACTACTTATTCCAGGGGGCGTGGCTTAGCGCGCACACAAAATGGTCGTGTGATCGCAGCGCTCCTCTTACCTGGGCAACCGTTGAATAAATAAAGATTTCCTTTTAAACTGTTTTCGGCTGAAAATATCGGAGAGGACAGCGGGAGCATGGCGAGCACCCGACAGAGTAAGAGTGAAACCGGAGGGGCTAGGTTCCGCTTCCTGCTGATGTATCAGAGGAGTTAAGCAAAGCTGAAGTTATGGGGGAACTGAGGCAAATCAAACAAATGCTGACAGAGACTGTGAGTAATATGGCAGAACTGTGTAAGAGGTTTATTTGATTCATTCTCTTTTATATGGAAGGAGGAAGGAATAAAATATTTAGGAATCTGGATAAAAAATACACTAGATGAGACAATGAAAGTGAATGAAAGACTTTTATTGCAAAAAATAACAGAGTTATGTAAGCAATGGAATCCTTTACATTTGTCTTGGTGGGCAAGAGTCCAAACTGTTAAGATGATGATTTTGCCTGTTGTTTGTTACCAATTGGGGATGATACCAGTTTTTTTCCAGGGGTCTTTTTATAAAAAATTTGAATAGTATTCTTACTAAGTTTATTTGGCTGGGTAAAATTGCAAGAATTGCCTTAGTGTCTTTACAAAAGCCAATTAAGGAGGGTGGGGTAAATTTTCCAAACTTCTATAGGTACCATCAATCCTATATTATGCGCCAAGGTTTGTATTGGGTCCTCACAGAACTCATGGAAAAGTTACCAGATTGGTTATGGTTAGAATGGCAGCTCATGTTTCCCATTAGGCTTCGTCATCTTCTCAGTATTAAAATAGGATACGTAAAAACAATAGAATATTAATGGACACTTTACGTTATATTAATAATTTAACACCTCTTCCCATTCAAAAATCAACGTATCAAAATATATGGCTAAACTCCAGGATCCAAATAGGCGGTTTTAAGATTATCTGGAAGGATTGGATTAAAGCAGGTATACGAGCCTTAAATGATGTCATTTCTAATGGTAAACTGCTGGATTTTTCACAGTTGCAATATAAATTTGGCCTTGATAAAAAACAAAGTTATAAATGGTTGCAACTGAAGCAGGCTATTCAGGCAGGGATCCCTGAATGGAAATCTCTTAATAATCAATTTAGTTTAGATTTCTTATGCTTTCAGGCAGACTTTCTGGGTCACTAGGCCGCACAGTGGTATAAATTATTATCTGGTTCTTCGAATAAGAAACCAAGGACTGGACTTAGAGATATTTGGAGCATTGAGATTAAGCAACAGATTAATGCATCTCAATGGCCACGTATTTGGTCTTGGAGGATGAGATGTACAATGTCTGCGTCTATGAGGCAAACATGGTTTTTCCTGTTGCATAGAGCACTCTGGACCCCTGTTCGTTTACAAAAATTGGATTGCTCTAAGTCTAATAGATGTTGGCATTGTCATCTCGAGGCTGGAACTTTAGATCATTTATTGTTTAATTGTTCATTTATCAAAGCTTTTTGGCAGTCAATTTGGGATCAAATAAATTGTATGTTGGAAAATCATGTAGCATTGTCATATGACACAATTTTATTTGGTATGTCTATGAGAGCTAAAAGCCAATTATCTGCTAATAATAATAAACTTTTAATGATTTTAACAGGAGTTGCCATTCAGCAAATAACATAACTGGAAAGATTGCACAAGATTAAATTATTGTTTTTGGTGGAACTCGGTGTGTCATATGTATAGGATGGAAAGAGCGCTTGCAGTTCAAAATGGATATTTTAATAAATTTAAGGATGTATGGGGGGCCATTAATAAGGTATTATAATGAATAATCAGCATTTTTCCCTACTTACTTAATATATATTGTTTTGTGGGTGGGGGTGGGTTTTATGGATTTTATTATCAAATTGTAAAACAAATGTTCTAAATTATTATATGATATATATTATATTCGAATATAATTTTATCCCAGGACAAGCAGGCAGCATATTCTCACATGTGGGTGACGTCATCTACGGAGCCCCGACGCAGACAGCTTTTCAAGTAAACTTGATTGAAGTTTCAAGCTTGCTATGCTGCACCACGCATGTGCATGCCTTCTCCCTCCACTAGAGGGCGCATCCCCATCTCGTGGTCCTCAGTTCTGTTTCTTCCGCGGAGCCAGAAGCCCTGTTGTGTTTTTGCTCCGTGCTAAATTGCCTTCTGTCACCGCGGCTGGGTTGTTTTTCTTAGTCGCTGTGCTTTTTTTTTGTTTTTCCTTTGATCGCGTAGTTGAAATCCGTCGAAAAAAAACCAACAACTTTCGTTCCAGGCTCCGGGGGCTCCCGGTAGCCGCAGCCGCGGGACCTCGTTCGTTCGCGGCCTTGTTTTTCGTTCATGTCCCGACCTTTGCATATTTTTTAAAAATTCTTTATTCATTTTAAATCATAAACAAGTGTACAATAATATATCCATTAAATTTCAATGTAACACTTGACAAAAGTATATATCCCCCCCACCCTACTGAAATTAAAATTAATGAATCATTTTCAAACATACAATAAGTGTACAGAAATATAATCATTATAATTTCAATACAACACTTGAACATCTTTCCAAATCATCTAAAATAAAAATATTAAAATTTCTTTTTTCAGTTTTGCATATTACAACAAGTGTATCAGAAAAATTCATATAATCTTATAAATACACACTTATTCTTTAGCACTCTCCAGACCAGTAGAGGTTAACTTTACGATTGGGTATATATCTAATCATGACCAGCAGGTGGAGACTGAAAACAAAACTTTGGGACAGTATATCCTAGCCCCTCCTCTCTATTTCCCTCAGTCTTCTTTCAGTCTCCAGCAGGTGTTGAGTGATCTGTACCCATCTCCCTTGGTAGGGCTGTTGGAATTTGTTTAGGGGTTTATTGTCCCTGTTTTTAGCCGGACGGAGCTTGGACGGACTCTGTTTGGGGGTTCGTCCGACCTCGGGGGTGTCAAACCCGGCGGGTCACGAGCGGGGTCCCTCCCCCCACTTCCTCCACCTCCCCATATTTTTTTAGAGGAGCCTCAGCAGTAAGCCTTGCCCCCTAAATCAAGCAAGGCATATTGCTTCGAGAGCCTGTGGAGTCTGTTCTGTAAAAAAAAAAAAAAAAAAAAAATCCTGAGGTAGTGCTGGTCTGGAGGGTTGTATCCCTTTAAGAAAACTGTATTTTACTGTATTTTTTCAACTAACCGGCACTTTTTTACAGCTAGGTCGCGTATGGAGCAATGAGCACTTCTAAAGGGAAAAAGTGCTCATTGTGCTCCAGACGCGAGGCACTCGCGGCCGGCCTGTGCAAGCGGTGTTCAGGCCGGTGCGGTGGAGGAGCTCCGTCGGCAGCGGCTGCAGGCGCCCAGAGCTCCCCGCCGATGGTGCCTCGCGAGTCGGCAGGGAACGGTGGAGAGACCCGGTCTTCTCCGTCCGCCCACGGAGGGATTCCCCGAGCCGCCGACGGTCGGGTTTTAGAGGATTCCCTCTCAGCTGATATTTTGACAGCTGATGCCGGCTTGCCTGTTTTAGCGGCTGAGACTATTCAGGTCTCTCAGCCGCTGCAGGCTATGGAGGGAGCTGTTTTGGCGGGAAAGACGCCATCTTCTCTGTCTGGCCCCTCCATTTTGTCTTCCACCTCAGGTGACCTTCCCCCTGTTTTGGCTAAGCAGGGGCAGGTTTCTGCTGGGTCCCCTGCTGTGGCAGGGAGTCCCTTGGGACCCTCGGGGGGTATTTCCCCTGATTTTTTCTTTTCTTTATGCAAAGCCTATTTTCAGGCGGCTGGGGGTCCCGGTTGCGCCCAGGGGGTCTCGGGGGGTGGGGTTTCCTCCGCGCTCCCTGCGGCTTTGCCTCTCTCGTCTGACGTGACGTCCCCTCCGCCGCCTCTCTTGTCCAAGCGTCCGCGGGTGTCGTGGGACGAGGATTTGTGGTCGGAGGAACGTGTCGGTCTGGAGGAGGACCTGGACCCTTCTGAGGAATTCCAGGACCCTCTGGAGGGGACGGAAGCTGGCGGCGGGTTGTCGGGTTTCCCGTTCTCCAGTGACGAGGCGTCCGTGGTGCGCCTTTTTCAGAGAGATGAGCTGCCTGACCTTATTCAACAGGTTTCTTCGGCTTTGCGTTTTGAGGACGCGCCGCCGGAGACTCCGCGTGTGGGGGACCCTCTGTTACGAGGGATCCGTTCCGTTTCCCGCTCCTTTCCTATGCATCAGGATATTAGGGATATTATTCTGGAGCAGTGGAAAACGCCGGAGACGCCGTTTCGGCTGGCGCGCAGCATGGCTCGCCTGTATCCCATTCCTGAAGGGGATCGGGCTACGTTAGCTTCGCCAGTCGTGGATGCGGTGGTCTCGGCTATTTCCAAGCGGCATACCGTGCCTGTTGAGGGCGGTTCTGCCTTGCGGGACTCTGAGGAGCGCAAATTGGAGACCATCCTTAAGCAAAATTTTCAAGTCTCTGCCTTTGGGGTCCAGGCGGCTATTTGTGGGGGACTGGTCGCTCGCGCCGTGTTTCGGTGGGCGGAGCGGGTCTTGGATCGAGAGTCTGACGACTGGTCTCTGGTGGATCAGGAGGTAGCGAAGATTGAGATGGCTGCCTCATTCCTCTCGGATGCTCTGTATGACTTGGTGCGGATCTCGGCTAAGTCCATGGCTTTTGGCGTGGCCGCAAGGCGTGTGTTGTGGCTGCGCGCTTGGGCGGCGGATGCTGCGTCCAAAGCTAAGCTTACTAAATTTCCCTTTCGGGGGTCGTTTTTATTTGGAGAGGACTTAGATAAGTTGATTCAGACTCTGTCGGACTCGAAAGTTCCCCGTTTGCCGGAGGACCGTGCCCGCCCGGCGTCTCGGGGTGGTGCGGCCCGGGGGCGTTTGCGGGAATTTCGCAAGTATCGCCCTGGGCGTGGGGCTGCTTCTTTCCAGTCTCCGGGGTTTTCCCGGGGTCGGTTCTTCCAGCGCATGCAGCCCTTTCGGGGGGCCCGTCGGGGGGCAGGGAATCCCTCCGCCGGTTCCCCCGCTTCCCGTCCTGCACAATGACGCCTTGCCGGCGCCCCCCTTGGTTCCGGTGGGGGCCCGGCTGCGCGACTTTTTTCCCAAATGGGCCGAGATCACGTCCGATCAGTGGGTCCTGGAGGTGGTGCGGGACGGTTATGCCCTAGAGTTCGCCCGCTCTCTGCCGGATTTTTTCCTCGCTTCTCCATGTCAGACTCCCGGGAAGACGCTGGCGTTTCGCCAGACCCTTCAGCGCTTGCTAGATCTCAGGGCAGTAGTTCCAGTGCCCCCCCCGGAGTGGGGCACGGGCAGGTACTCCATTTACTTTGTGGTGCCCAAGAAGGAGGGGACCTTTCGGCCCATCCTCGATTTGAAAGGGGTCAACAGGGCTCTCAAGATTCCCTCTTTCCGTATGGAAACTCTGCGGTCGGTCATTCTGGCGGTTCAGCCGGGGGAGTTTCTCACTTCTCTCGATCTGACGGAGGCCTACTTGCATGTTCCCATTCGGGCCTCTCATCAGCGTTTCCTGCGCTTTGCGATCTTGGGTCGGCACTATCAGTTCTGTGCGCTTCCCTTTGGGCTGGCCACGGCTCCCCGGACGTTCACCAAGGTGATGGTGGTCGTCGCGGCAGCCTTGCGGTCGGAGGGCATCCTGGTACACCCCTACCTGGACGACTGGTTAATTCGGGCCAAGTCGTTGCAGTAAAGCTCCCGGGTTACGGCTCGGGTGGTGGAGTTTCTCCGGTCGCTGGGCTGGGTGGTCAACCTTTCCAAGAGTCGGTTGGTTCCGGCTCAGCGTCTGGAGTACCTCGGGGTGCTGTTCGACACCTCCTTGGGGAAGGTCTTCCTCCCAGAGGCCCGGGTGAGCAAATTGCAGTCTCAGATTCGCCTGCTTTTGGCGTCCCGGTGTCCTCGGGCGCGAGATTTCCTCCAGGTCCTGGGGTCGATGGCGGCGTCCCTGGACGTGGTGAGGTGGGCGCGGGCCCACATGCGTCCTCTCCAGTATGCTCTGCTCCGGAGGTGGTCTCCCCAGAGGCACGGGATGGATGTTCCGGTTCCCCTGCGAGGCTTGGCGCGCTGCAGTCTGCGTTGGTGGCTCCGGACCCCTCACCTAGTTCAGGGGGTGGGTCTGGATCTTCCGCAGTGGACGGTGCTCCTTACGGATGCGAGTCTCCTGGGTTGGGGGGCCCAGTGCCTGGGTCACTCAGCTCAGGGAACCTGGTCCACGGAGGAGGCCTCCTGGTCGATCAACGTGTTGGAGACCAGGGCGGTCCGGCTGGCGCTGTTGGCTTTCCACTCCCTTTTGTTGGGCAAGTCGGTCAGAGTCCTGTCGGACAATGCCACGGCGGTGGCTTATGTCAATCGTCAGGGGGGCACCAAGAGCACTCTGGTGGCGCAGGAGGCGGCTCGGCTCATGGTTTGGGCGGAGTCGCATCTTCTGGACCTCTCGGCCTCTCACATTGCCGGGGTAGAAAACGTTCAGGCGGACTTCCTCAGTCGTCACTTCTTGGATCCGGGAGAGTGGTGTCTCGGCGCCGAGGCGTTTCAGTTGCTAGTGCGTGCTTGGGGGCAGCCCCTGATGGATCTGATGGCTACAAGTGGCAACGCCAAAGTACCCCGCTTCTTCAGTCGTCGCAGGGACGGTCTGGCCGAGGGTCTGGATGCTCTGGTCCAACCATGGCCAACGGAGGGGCTGTTGTATGTGTTCCCTCCTTGGCCATTAGTGGGCAGAGTACTGCTTCGCATTGTTCGCCATCCGGGGCTGGTGGTCTTGGTGGCTCCGGATTGGCCTCGTCGTCCGTGGTATGCGGATCTGGTGAGGCATCTGGTGGCGGATCCTCTTCCTCTGCCTCTCGGGTGCGATCTTCTGACGCAGGGTCCCATTCCCATGTTCGACCCGTCTCCCTTTTGTCTTACGGCTTGGCTCTTGAAAGGGGCCGCCTGAGTAAGAAGGGATATTCCGACAAGGTGATCTCTACTCTTTTGGGGTCCCGAAGGCTTTCTACCTCTCGGGCTTATGTACGGGTTTGGCGTCTTTTTGAGGAATGGTGCCGAGCGCGGGGAGTGGTCTCCTTTCGCGCTTCTCTGCCTAACATTCTAGAGTTTTTGCAGGATGGCCTGGATAGGGGCCTGGCCTGGTCTTCTCTTCGGGTTCATCTGGCGGCCCTGTCGGCTTTTCGGGGGCTGGTGACGGGTCAGCGTTTGTCAGCCATTCCTGATGTGATTCGCTTTCTTAGGGCGGCCAAGTTGATCAGGCCTCCCATAAGGCCCTCGATTCCCTCTTGGGATCTCAATCTGGTTCTCTCTGTTCTAGTGCGCCCTCCTTTCGAGCCGTTGGATGGCTGTTCGTTGAAGGACCTTACGCTGAAGTCGGTCTTTTTGGTGGCCATTACTTCCGCTAGACGGGTGTCTGAGCTACAGGCTTTCTCTTGTAGGGCTCCCTTCCTGGAGTTTTCGAAGGAGCGGGTTGTTTTGCGGCCTGTTCCTTCCTTTCTGCCGAAGGTAGTTTCTCCTTTTCATGTCAATCAATCGGTGGTCCTCCCGGTCTTGGGTAGTCGGGAGGGTTCTTCTGAGCAACGACAGCTGCGCAAGTTGGATGTCGGTCGGGTCCTCCATGCTTATGTGCAGCGGACCCGGGATTTTCGGAGCTCCGATCATCTCTTTGTGCTTCTGGCGGGTCCTCGTCGGGGGGCTGGCGCTTCTAAGGCTACTATTGCGCGCTGGATCAAGGAGATGATTGCTTCCGCTTATCTTCTGAGTCAGAAGCCGATTCCGGAGTTTCTCAAGGCTCATTCCACTAGGGGTCAGGCGGCTTCTTGGGCTGAGTCGTCGCTCGTGCCTCCGGTGGATATTTGTAAGGCTGCGGTTTGGTCCTCCTTGCATTCTTTTGTTCGGCATTATCGGGTAGATGTTCAGGCGCGTCGGGACGCGGTGTTCGGTGAGCGTGTTCTGGTATCGGCCCTTCGGGGGTCCCGCCCGTGAGAGGGACTGCTTTGGTACGTCCCAATCGTAAAGTTAACCTCTACTGGTCTGGAGAGTGCTAAAGAAGGAGAAATTAGGTTCTTACCTGCTAATTTACTTTCTTTTAGCTTCTCCAGACCAGTAGAGGTCCCCACCCTGTCTGTTGTTGTTGTTGTTGGGGCTGTTGCGCGGGCAGTTTTTGGTTTTTGCTGCGGGTTCTAGTATTTTTCTAGGGCCGGGGAGAATTGAAGAACAGCGGCTGTGGCTCGGCTGGCTTAGCTGGCGAGCTGTGGGGACCTTCTTCCTTCGGGAATTTCTCCTCTGCATTTTCCAACAGCATTTTTGGGTATGTTATTTGTTACTCCTTTCGGAGTATTGTGTTTTCTCTCTGTTGTTTTCCAGTTCTTGGTTCTGCTTGGCTATTCGGCAGACTGAGGGAAATAGAGAGGAGGGGCTAGGATATACTGTCCCAAAGTTTTGTTTTCAGTCTCCACCTGCTGGTCATGATTAGATATATACCCAATCGTAAAGTTAACCTCTACTGGTCTGGAGAAGCTAAAAGAAAGTAAATTAGCAGGTAAGAACCTAATTTCTCCATTTTCTTCATGAACACTTTAAGTACAATATATCATACTTATATTCATATTTTGTAATGATTTAAATATTATGTAATACATTTAATAAATATGACAAATATAAATAAAATAGAAAACTCCCAATCCCTCCCTACCTATTTCAGAAAATCTAACCTAATACATCAAAATGTATTAATTAATTCATATATATTATGAGATAAATAAAATAATACCCACCCCATCCCCACTTAACAAATATCTTATTATGGGAAAATGTTATTAATCATTACAAAAAGCTGCTAATGGTCTCCAAATCTTCTGAAATTTACCAAAGTAACCTTTCTGTGTCGCTATTGTGCGCTCCATTAATCGAATTAATCGAAGACATTGAGAATATCACCTTGCGGGGGGATGTTGTTCTATCAGGAGACTTCAATATGCCTGATGTAGACTGGAACACACTCTCAGCAACAACTTGTGATAGCAGGAGGATATTAGCGTCCATGAAGGGAGTACAGCTCAAACAAATGGTGCTAGAGCCTACTAGGGCCCAGGCCATCCTGGACCTGGTACTTACGAACGGGGAAAGCGTCTCGGAGGTCTCGGTGGGAGAAACGCTAGCCACCAGTGACCATAACATGGTATGGTTTAACCTTAGGAAAGGCTTCCCTAGATCTCAAACAAGAACAAGGGTACTCAATTTCCGGGGCACTGACTTCGCACGCATGGGAGATTTCGTTCATCAGACACTACAGGTTCAAGAAGTAACTAATAATGTGGAAGCTATGTGGTCAACCTTGAAGTCGACCCTTCATGAGGCATCTATCCGCTACATTAAATCGGTAAATAAACAACAAAGAAACAAGAGACCCAAATGGTTCACTGATGAGGTCTCGAACCGCGTCAAGGAGAAGAAAAGAGCATTTCTCTTATACAAACGCACCGGGGAGAAGGAAGCAAACATTGAATACAAGATAAAGTCTGCAGCGGTCAAAACAGCAGTCAGGGAGGCCAAACTTCGAATGGAAGAAACTCTAGCGAAGAACATTAAGAAAGGGGACAAGTCCTTCTTCAGGTACATTAGTGACAGGAAGAAGAACACAAATGGGATAGTACGCCTTAGAACGCCAGACGGGAATTATGTGGAAACAGATTCCGATAAAGCCAAACTGCTGAATGATTACTTCTGCTCGGTCTTTACCTGCGAGGCACCAGGGCACGGGCCAAGGCTGGAAATGAAGCAAAGCATGGAAGATCCATTTCAGAATTTTGAGTTCACACCTGCTGATGTCTACAGTGAACTGTCAAAACTTAAGGTGAACAAAGCCATGGGACCGGACAATTTGCACCCAAGAGTGCTCAGAGAGCTAAGCGATGTTTTGGCAAAACCGTTAGCAGTACTCTTCAATCTCTCCCTAAGTACGGGGAGAGTCCCCCTGGACTGGAAAACAGCCAACGTCATTCCTCTGCACAAAAAAGGTTGCAGAGCAGAGGCTGCAAATTACAGACCAGTAAGTCTCACATCAGTAGTATGTAAACTCATGGAAACTTTACTTAAAGGTAAACTAGACACGATTTTGGACGAGGGGAACCTAAGGGATCCCTGTCAACATGGATTCACTAGGGGTAGGTCATGCCAATCCAATCTAATCAGCTTCTTTGATTGGGTGACGGGAAAGTTAGACTCGGGAGAGTCTCTGGACATAGTGTACTTGGATTTCAGTAAAGCTTTTGACAGTGTCCCACACCGCAGACTATTGCACAAGATGAAGTCGATGGGGTTAGGTGAGAAACTAACTGCATGGGTCAACGATTGGCTGAGTGGAAGACTTCAGAGGGTGGTGGTCAACGGCACCCTCTCTGAGACATCGGAAGTGACTAGCGGAGTGCCGCAGGGCTCGGTCCTGGGACCATCCCTTTTCAACATATTCATAAGGGACTTGACCCAAGGGCTTCAGGGTAAAGTAACATTGTTCGCCGACGACGCCAAACTGTGTAATATAGTAAGTGAAAGCAATCTCAAGGATAATATGACGCAGGATTTGATCACGTTGGAAAACTGGTCCTCGACATGGCAGCTGGGCTTCAACGCTAAGAAATGTAAGGTCATGCATCTCGGCTGCGGAAATCCATGCAAAACTTACACCTTAAATGGGGAAACACTAGCTAGGACTTCAGAAGAACGGGACTTGGGAGTAATCGTCAGTGCTGATATGAAGGCTGCCAAACAGATGGAGCAGGCCTCATCCAAGGCAAGGCAGATGTTGGGATGTATCAATAGAGGCTTCATCAGCCGCAAACCTGAAGTCATAATGCCGCTTTACAGAGCCATGGTGAGACCTCACCTGGAATACTGTGTGCAATTTTGGAGACCACACTACCAAAAAGATGTGCTTCGAGCTGAATCTGTCCAGCGAATGGCCACTAGAATGGTCTCCGGACTCAAGAGTCTCACATACGAAGAAAGACTGGGCAAACTACAGCTATACACTCTTGAGGAGCGTAGAGAAAGGGGAGACATGATTGAGACATTTAAGTACATCACAGGTCGTGTCGAGGCGGAAAGCGATATATTCTTCCCCAGGGGACCCTCGGTCACAAGGGGGCACCCGCTCAAACTCAGAGGAGGGAAATTTAATGGTGACACCAGGAAGTATTTCTTCACAGAAAGGGTTGTAGATCACTGGAACAAACTTCCGGTGCAGGTGGTCAAGGCCACCAGCGTGCTAGACTTTAAGAATAAATGGGACATCCACGTGGGATCCCTATGGGGGTCGAGCTAAGGATCTGGGTCATTAGCACTCAGACTTGATGGGGTGGGTCAGAAGAGTGGGCAGACTTGATGGGCTGTAGCCCTTTTCTGCCGTCATCTTTCTATGTTTCTATGTTTCTATTTTATATATATGGCATACTGAATTCCACCAAAAGTTATAATTTAATCTGTCATAATTTTTCCAATTGTATGTTATTTGTTGAATTGCTACTTCAGTCAATATGAATAAAAGTTTGTTATTATGTGATGAAATTTGACTCTTTGCTCTCATTGTTGTACCAAATAAAATAGTATCATAAGTCAAGGCTACTGGATTGTTAATCATCCTATTTATATAATCTTTTTCTTGAGAAATTGTAGAGCTTCAAGTGATGTTGTATATTAAATGATGATTTTATTGTACACTTGTTGAAAGATTTAAAATGAATAAAGATTTATTAAAAAAAAAAAAAAAAAGTATGCTCTAATAGACCTAAGCTTCCAGAGAGTAAAAAAATCCTTTCTGACTAGGGAGCTCATTTGGTCTTTCATGGTTAAGCCCTGGTCCGGTATTATTCCAAGAACCTTTACTGTGGGTTGAATAAGGTGATCTCCACCCTCTTGGGGTCTCGGAGACTTTCCACCTCCCGGGCTTATTTGTGCATTTGGCGTATTTTTGAGGACTGGTGTTCCGCATGGGGCGTGATTCCCCTTCACACATCTTAGCCTCACATCTTGGAGTTTTTGCAGGATGGGCTGGAGCGGGGCCTTGCCTGGTCCTCCCTTAGGGTGCAGATTGCAGCTTTGTCTTCCTGTAGTGGTCTGATGCATGGCTGGTGTTTGGCCTATTCTCTGGTAGCAGCAAAAAATTGCTCCCGCCACTAGTTCGTCCTTCGATTCCAGCCTGGGATCTCCTAAGAATTGCCGCTGTTGGGTCAGACCAGTGGTCCATCATGCCCAGCAGTCCGCTCACACGGCGGCCCTTGGTCAAAGACCAGTGCCCTAACTGAGACTAGCCCTACCTGCGTACGTTCTGGTTCAGCAGGAACTTGTCTAACTTTGTCTTGAATCCCTGGATGGTGTGCAGTTCCATTAATAATAATAATAACAACTTTATTTTGTATACAACAGTACCACAAACAGTTCAGAGCGGTTTACAGTGTAAGAGACTGTACATTTACTGCGAAGATACAATGAGGACTGTACATATTCAGTAAAGGTGTTTATACAGTGAAGAACAATGCAGATTTACCATGCAGGAGACTGTACATATACAGCAGAGATATTTATATAATAGAAAAAAACAGTTCGAGAGACTTATAGAGCAAAATGCAATGCAAGGGACAGAATAATGTGGTGAAGCGGTTTACTATGCAATGATAGTTACATATATGGCAAGGATGCAGGGTGGTAAATGACAAGAAAAGCAACCAGTATCAATTACAGGATGGAAGTATTTGATTGAGGGGTAGAATTTGGTGATGGGGGGGCTCGAGAAATTTGTCGTAGAGGAAAGATTTGAGAGATTTCTTGAAGGATGAGTAAGATGGGGCAGATGAGGTGAGGGTGGTTAGGCAGTTTGTCCATCTGCCAGCTTGGTACGAGAGAGTTCTATAGAGGAATCTTTTGTAGGTGCATCCCTTTGTGGAAAGGTAGGTAAACAGATAGGCATTACGCGTGCGAGTGGTTCCAGGGAACACAAAGTGGTGAGACAGATATATCGGGGACAAGCCAGTTAAGGTTTTGAAGCAGAGGCAGGCGAATTTGAAGATGACTCTCGCTTCTATTGGCAACCAGTGAAATTTTCTGTAGTAAGGGCTGATATGGTCTGACTTTTTGAGGCCATAGATTAGGCGGACAGCGGTGTTTTGGATAAGTCTCAGACGTTTGATGGTTTTCTTGTAGGAGCCCATATATATGATATTACAGTAATCCAGTGTGCTTAGGATTAGGGATTGGACCAGCAGTCTGAAGGAGGGGAAGTCGAAGTAATGTTTGATGGTGCGGAGTTTCCAGAGGGTATAAAAACATTTTTTGACCTGGGCATTGGTGTGGTCTTCAAAGGTCAGGCAGCGGTCTAGGATGACTCCAAGGATTTTGATGGTGGGATTAATAGGGTAAGTTAGGCCGTTGAGTTGTAAGGTGGTGGTCGTTAATTTGTGGTTGGGACTTGCAAGGAAGAGTTTAGTCTTTTCTGGATTTAGTTTCAGTTTGGACTGAGTGGTCCAGTGTTCGACCATGGTAAGTACTGATGAGATGTGTTGCTCTGTTTCTTGTGACAATGAGGAGATGGGGATGACAATTGTGATGTCATCTGCATAGATGTAGGATTTCAGCTTTCGGTCAGATAACATGTGTCCCAGTGAAGTCATGTAGATATTGAATAGGGAAGGTGATAGGGGGGAGCCTTGTGGAACTCCACAGGGGTTGGAACAGGTGTGGGAGTAGGTTCCCTCATTATGTACTTGGTAGGTGCGGTTTTTTAGGAAGTCTGTGAGCCAGGTTAGTACCTGTCCCGAAGTCATGAAGTCATGAAGGATGTTAAATTTTTCGAGGTAAGACATGAGGTCCTGGTTTACAAGGCCTTCCATAATTTTGAGGAAGAAGGGTATGTTGGCAATGGGTCTGTAGTTGGCGGCTGTGGAGAGTGGTTCTTTGGAGTTTTTGATGATTGGAGATATGAGGATGTGGCCGAGTTCCAGCGGGAAGTAGCCAGTGGACAGGCAGAGAGTGATCCAGTTGAAGAGCTCCACTTTGAAGGGGGGAGAGCTATTTTCATGATGGAGGGTGGGCAGTTGTCTAGAAGGCAGTTGGATTTGGCATATTTAGAATATAGCTCAAGGAATAGGTTCCAGTCTGGGTTTTCAAAGCGATTCCAGGTCATGTCGGCGGTAGTACCTTCATTGTTTGGGGTAGGCAGAAGGGTTGATGGGCTGGTGTTTGTTGTTGCAAGAGAGGTTTTTAAGTTATGAATTTTGTTGGCGAAATAGTCAGCTAGGTTTGTTGGGGAGGGTGGAAGATCTGTGGGGGAGCTTTTATATGAGTTGATGTCAAATAAGGAGTTGACAAGTCTGAAGAGTTTATTGCTGTTCAGGGATGGGGTGTTGATTGATTGGGCATAATATTTGGAGCGTTTCTCCTTGATCATTTTTTTGTATTCAATAACTTTTGTACGCCAGGAATATCTATCTGTATCTGTGCCAAATTTGCACCAGATTCTTTCTAGTTTGCGTACTTCTCGTTTCAGAGCTAGAAGGTTGGCGTCAAACCAGTTGGCAGATGAGCGGTGTTTTTTCTTGTAGGGTTTCAGTGAGGCCAAGTCGTTTAGAACCTGGGTGCTGAAGTTATTCCAACCTGGGATGAAGTTAGGGTTTGGGTCTGTGGTGGATGTTGGGTTGTAATGGGACCAGAATTGTTCAGGGTTTAGTTGACCTCTAGTCCATATTGTTTTTTCTTTGTGAGTAGTTCTTGGGGTCCTTTGGCTTTGTTTTTTGAGCCAGTGTAAGTTAAAGTTGCATGGGAGATGATCTGCCCAAGGGGTGGTGGTCCAGGTTTTGTCTTTGAAGCTTATGCTGGGGGAGGCAGGGGAGGAATTGGGGAGGAATGAGATCAGGTCTAAGTGATGTCCTTTGGTATGTGTTTTGGTTGGGAGTGGTTTAGAGAATCCTAGGGATGTTAGGAAGGAGAAAAGATCAGAAACGTTGGAATTCTCTGCCTGTTCCAGGTGTAGATTTATGTCGCCGGCAAGAAGGGTGTGGGTGCCAGCAGTGGAATTTGCGAGGAGGAATTCATAGAGATCTTCTTTAGCTTGGTTCCATTTGTTAGGGGGGGTGTAGAATACTGTTATAGTCAGGTAATCTTTACAGTCTGCTTTGGATAGTTTGCAGGAGAGGATTTCCAGGTCTTTGGTCATTTTGGAGTCTAGAGTTTGGAATTGGAAGTGATCTTTGAGGATTATTGCTAGGCCGCCTCCTCTCCTGGTATGTCTTGATAGCGGAATGATTTTGTAGTTTATAGGGAGTAGATCTCCAATGATAGTGTCCTGATCGGAAATTAGCCATGTTTCAGTTAGGAGAAGAATGTCGAGTCGGGTTTCTTCTAGCCAATCTTTAATCAGTTGGGCTTTGTTTCTAGCCGAGCGAATGTTCAGATAGCCACCCGTGATTGTGTAGTGTTCTGGGGGGATTGTGGGTTGGGTAATTGGTAGGCTTTTTAGGAGTCGGTTTCTTTAATGTGATGGTCTAGGGAAGTGTCTGGAGTATTGACCACGGAGATTGGGAAGGGGCCTGATTCCTTGTAGTCATGGAGGGTGCTGGAGGGTAGAGGTGGTTTGCCTGGTTTGGTGATTCTGTTCCAGGTGTGGTAGGTGGGGATGGGTTTGAATGCTGAGGCTCTGAGGATCCATTGCCTTGAGCTAAGAAGATAGAGGAGGAGGAAGGCTAGAAGTTTTTTTGTGAAGTTGGACATGTTGCTTTTTGAGTTGGTGAGGGAGCCGGGCGTGAGGTGGAAGGTTTAGATCAATGAGGGAGGCTGGTTGAGAGAGGATTGGGGGAAGATGGGAATGGTTAAGTTATAGAATAGCCTGGAGATAGTAGTCAGGTGTACAGGGCTAGAATTGACTTGGTGGAGGATAATATTAGCAAGTGATAAGTTGGTCAAATGAGACAGAGTATGTGGTATCCTGGTTGGTTTGTAGCATGCGGTTGGTAAGGCATGCAGGAGGACTGAGACATGCAAGTACTTAGTAATTGGGTCGGTCCAGGTTGTTGGTAAGAAACATGCAAGAAGATGGAGTCATGCAAATACTTAGCTGATGTCGGTCCGGGTTGTTGGTGGAATATTCTGGTCTGGGTTGAAGCGTTTGAAATTTGTTGTCTGCAGGAGGCTTCCTCGTTTGCTGTGAAGTCTTGAAGGATCAGTTCTGGCGGTTGGATTATAGGTGATTTGTTTGTGCTTCACGCAGCCGTTTCGCAAAGGTGCGCCGAACAGCTGCGCGCCGTTGAGCAGCTGAAATTTGAGTTCTCCCGGCAGGGGCTGGGGGGCGGAGCAAGCTCACACGCCCGGCCCAGAAGTAAGAGCGGCTGGTGCTGGAAACAGGGTAGGCTGCTGCTGAGGCAAGGTTCTCCCGGCGGGCTGGCTCGGGGCTGCGGGGTTTAAAGGCAGCAACGGCTGCAAGATGGCTCCTCTGCCATTGAGCAGCTGAAATTTGAGTTCTCCCGGCAGGGGCTGGGGGGCGGAGCAGGCTCACACGCTCGGCCCAGCAGTAAGAGCGGCGTCGGTGCGGCGGCTGGAGCTGGAAACAGGGTAGGCTGCTGCTGAGGCAAGGTTCTCCCGGCGGGCTGGCTCGGGGCTGTGGGGTTTAAAGGCAGCAACGGCTGCAAGATGGCTCCTCTATTACAATCAGACTGCTCTCAAGTGCCCCACGCTTCAACCCTTTTCATTCTAGCCATGGTGCCCCACAGCCTAGTGCCTGCAGATGCAGACTCCTCTTTCCAGGTCCGAGTAGACTTGCCTTGCCACCATAGCCTCTTCAAGAAGTACTTTGACTGCAGCTTGCTGGTTCTAGGCTGGCAGGCTAATGCTTTTACTGTTATTTCTCATACCTGTGCAGAATTCTACAAGTAAAATAGAGACTTTTGTAAAAATCCTATGTTGCACAGAATTGCCTCAGGAGTAAACTTATGAGAAATGAAGGGTGAATCATTCTAATAAAGTATCTTTTTGTCCCTCAGGATGAGGCAGCATGTGGTTCCTTTCCGGGACAGCAAGCTGACGCGCATATTCCAGGCATTTTTCACTGGCCATGGCAGGTCTTGCATGATTGTGAATATCAACCAATGTGCCTCTACATATGATGAAACACTCCATGCCTTAAAGTTTTCTGCCATTGCTAGCCAGGTGAGCAAGGGGAAGAAGGAGCTGTTTGTTTAGATATAGGAAAGGGGGCTCTTCAGGTGTTAGTAAGGAATCTTTTTTTATACCTGTTTGATTTCATATATTTTTTTATAGCTTGTTCAAACACCGCCCCTGAAGCTGTGCACACCATCCATCCAAACATTTATCATGGAGCAAAGCCTAGAAGAAGAAGAGGCAGAGGCTGATTCAGAAGCTGATGTTACTATGTTCAGTAGAGATGTGAGTGCTGGAGCTCACAAAACTCTTACCCTCTTATAACTTTAAGCATGTTTCGTTAGTTTTCTCAACAGACCAGTCCAGAACTTGCAGGTTTATGCCCATTCACCAGCATATGGAAAAAGAGTACAGAAAGGGCACTGTGCAGTTCATCCAATTTAGTATTCCATGTCATCCCACTGATCAGTCCAGAGATCTGAGGGTTATGCTCATCTGCCAGCAGAAGGAAATAGAGAGAATGCCTCATTTACAGTATTCTATTTAGCAGATGGATGGGACATTCTCTGGAGACAAGCAGGGGTAATGCAGGCACAATTGCTGGTGAAGTCCTCTGACTGAGCCTGCATGCCAGTGCTCTCCCCTAGGATCAGTAGATTTTTTTTTTTTTTTTTTACTACTGAGCATGTGCAGACTACCTTGCCTCTGAGACTCCGTCTATTAGGTGTCAGTTTTTTCTTTGACCGTCAGTTGTGCAGGTTGTGGCTCTCCCCTTTCCTTGCCTTGCCTCTTCAAAATAAAAATAGCAAATATTCAAGTAGACTTTACAACCTTTCTTTTGATGTGTGTGTTTAGTTAAAAAAAAAAAAAAAGGATCACCAACTTTTAATCGGGACATGGCCAGATTCTTTAAAAAATAAATAAATAAAACAGAGGGAAATCGTGAGACGAATAGGACTGTTTATTCCTGCTGTGGCTGATTTGCCTTTATTTTTTTTCTCGATGCCAGCAGTTGTCAAATTCGGCAGTCACTAGGACTGCAAAAATTCTTCTATGGATCGGCCGGCCTCGACGTCAGCACTTCGCACCTCAGCAGCAAGGTGTCTGCTGACTGCAAAGACGCTATCCACAGCCCCTCCCCCTCAGGGCCTATGTAAGGTACCGCTGGAGGAGGAAAGCCCAATGATACCGCTACAATTGCCATCGAATAAAAATAACACAGCACAAGCGGCCAACGGGTAAAAGAACAAACCGGCTTTGGAGGCATGATAGACACCTCCCCCACCAGTTCCATCAAAAGCAGTGTGAGGCCATCACAAACAGCCTGAATCTGCCTCAACATTACAACTTGTCAAGGAGAGGCCTCCTGAGGGCACAGGTACTACCTCACAGTCCTTGGTTCAGCATTGGATCCCACAGGTACAAATTTACCTTCTACTTCACATGAAAAGTCATCAAAACGTGCATTTTCTTTAGCATCTTTCCAGACCAATACAGTTCACTGATGGGTAATAGCTCACCATGACCAGCAGTTGGAGACTGAGACAAAACTTTTGGCTGGACTGGAAGAGCGTCACCAGTGGGGTGCCGCAGGGCTCGGTGCTTGGACCCGTGCTCTTCAACATCTTTATAAACAATCTGGACATAGGAACGATGAGCGAGGTGATTAAATTTGCGGGCGATACGAAGTTATTCAGAGTAGTGAAGATGCAGGGGGACTGTGAAGATCTGCAACGTGACATAATCAGGCTCAAGAAATGGGCATTGACATGGCAAATGAGGTTTAACGTGGATAAGTGTAAGGTGATGCATGTCGGTAACAAAAATCTCATGCATGAATACAGGATGTCCGGGGCGGTACTTGGAGAAACCTCCCAGGAAAGGGATTTGGGAGTTCTGATCGACAAATCAATAAAGCCATCCACATCACATGTGATGAAGAAGCACCCACCACTTCAAAGAGAGATGGGGCGTAGTTCCAAACGACACCCCAAGTCTCTCAACCAGTCAAAACCAAGACCAGCAAAGAGTCGATGTCGAAGGCCAAATACAGCTTGATGACTGCAAAGCCTTCCCATACTGGAAACAACACTGACACTGGTAATTGCAACGACAACTGGTGTCACGGGATAGGAGTTGTCAAAAGCAGAGAAGACTCAAGTGAAAATGTCCCCGGAAACAAAAAAACTCAACCGGGCAGGGCAGCACTAGAAAATAGTGAATGCTGAAAGCTGAAGAGAACGGCTCTCACTAAGTTTCTAGCTCGCTCTCTCCTGACCACATCACTTGAAACATTTTCGATATCATACACCAAGAAGATTTAACCCCCACCCCCCTCCCAAATTCATAAGCGCTAAACTTTTTTATCGGTACAGTAAAAGAAAAGGAACTTTACTCATGACCTAATTTTTGGGGCCAGAGTCAGCATCCATAAAAATCGCGAATACGGAGGGAGAAGTAGAGAAAATAGTTGTTTAGTTGGAATTCTTGCATCTTTTATTTTCCGTAGAAAATAATCTTTTTTTGCTTTCTTTATCTCCCTATTAAAAATGCTTTGGATATTCTTACACCGACCTAAAGCTGAATTAGTTCTTTTATTTTTCTACATTCTTTCTGCCCTCTTAACTGTCTCCTATGTAACTGCAATTCCTTATGAAAACATTTATTTTGAGTCGTTGTTTTTCTTTCTCTCAGTGGTGCTAGTTCATCTAATACTTCCTGTAAAACCTTATTCCAAATATCTACTTGATCCTCTAATATAGCTTCCAGAAAATCTGAGGGAAACTTAAGGAAAAAAGGGATATATCATTTAATTGAATAGAATACAATGGCCTACAATATCTTATCTTTGCTGACCCACTATTTTTATCAACTTGATTACCCAATATTATATTCCAACAGACTGCTTAATGATCACTCCATGAAAGAGGTTCAGTCTCTATCCTCACCAAATTATCATTACCAATATTATCAGAAGTTAACACCAAATCCAATGTAAGTCCCTTTTGATGAGTTGCCACAATAACCCATTGTTTCAATTTTAAATCTGCAAATAAAGATAAGAATAATCTAGTTCTATATTCATTTATCATGTAAATATGAACATTAAAGTCTACTATTAACAGCCTAGAATATTGTACTGTTAAATCTGCTATAGTCTGATATATATCATTCCAAGTTTTCACTGGTAATCCTGGGGGGTAGTAAAACACTGCCAAATAGGTTGGGTACTTCCTCCTGATCTGAACCTTGTATAGGAAAGACACAGATTTTTTTTTTTTTATTCATTTTTCATATAACAACAAGTGTATCATAAAAATTCATACAATTGCATTAAGTATACACTTGATATTTCCATAACTTACTGTAAATACAACATATCATATAGTCCTTACTATAATTTTAAACATCATATAATATTTAATAATTATATCAACTATTATTCAATTATAATCCCTTTCCCTCCCCTTATTTTGATAGTTGCATACAATATAACAAATATTATGATAATTTATTTATATTTAGTGATAAAGAGAATAAACCTACCCACCCACCCTTTATCAAGTATCTTATTATGGGAAAAATTAAATCAATCATTGCAAAAATCTGTTAATGGTCTCCATATCTTCTTAAACTTATCAATATATCCTTTTTGTGTTGCAAATGTACACTCCATCTTATATATATGGCAAACTGAATTCCACCAAAAGTTGTAATTTAATCTGTCATAATTCTTCCAATTGTATGTTATTTGTTGAACTGCTACTCCAGTCAATATAAATAAAAGTTTGTTATTATTTGACAAGATTTGACTCCGAGTTCTCATTGCAGTACCAAATAAAATCGTATCATATGTCAAGGCTACCGGATTTTCCAACATCCTATTATTTGAGGCCAAATTGATTTCCAAAATAATAATATGAATGGACAATAAAATAAAAGATGATCTAATATCCCCGCTTCTAGATGACAGTGCCAGCATCTGATTTAAGACACTGATTTAAGTTCAAACAACTGTAAAGAGGATTTCTAGCCTATGGCTATCCCTCCTCCTCTCTTATCAGATCTTGAATGAGAAAAAAGTTCAAAGTCTGAAGGAAGTGCCTGAAATAAATAGGCTTCTTCCTCAGTTCATAACCATGTCTCTGTAAAGCATACAATCTCCACATCCTTATTCTCTACTAAATCCAGAATAGCAGCCGTTTTAGTCTTTACTGACCTACAGTTTACTAATAGAAATTTTACCTTCCTATCTGTTGCTTTTCTAATCCTTTGGCCATCGAGCTTTCGATTAACATTTATTGAGATTATACCCTGCTTCCAGCTAATTCTTACATCCACCTTACCTCAGTTCCTCCCCAGCCTATTCCCTGTTATTATCGGTATTGAACACATCATACCAACAGCACCCAATAATCAAATAAAATTGCTCAATGAATTACACGTATCTTTTTCTTTTTTTTCTATAACAATGATCAAAATCTGAAGTTAACCCCCTCCCCCCCTTAGCCCACCCTAAGGAGCATGACCTCCTTTTAAATATTCCCAATCAGAGGCTTATGTTAAGCGACCATGTGACCGCTTTGAAATTTTTTGCTGTGTTGAACCAGCTGATAGAATCCCCAAGAAGAGCAGCAGTTAGGAGAGATGTAAAAGTATGTATGGAAGACCAAGTGGCCACTACAGATATCCTGAAGAGGGATTGATTTCACATTTGCTATGGTGGAAGTCTTAGCTCTTACTGCATGTGGTCCAATAGAACCAGGAGACTGAGCCTGAGCTTGAGCATAATAGAACTTGATGCCATTAGTTAGAGGGTAGAGTACCGCCAGTCAGGCTCAGTCAATGGATTTCACCTTCAAGTGTGTCTGCATATCCCCTGCTTGTCTCCAGAGAACACCTAGCGTAATGAATCCTCCAGGGACAAACAGAAAGAAGATTATCGAAGGTAAAAACCTAATCTTCCAATATAAGCAGACTGGAAACAGCCCATGGTACTGAGTTTAGCTTATGATAAACTCCAATACATATACTTGCTATCAAAACTGAAGGCCTTATGTCAAAATCCTATGGGAGCTTTTGCTAAAGTATAGTAACTGTTCTGCTCATGGAGCAGAATATCTGCTGTCTTTCAAGAACTGTAATGCTCCTCTTGCTTCCCTGCTTATAGTTTCCTCTTGCTTTCTTGTGTTACCCCTAGATTTGTTGTGGAAGGGGGGGAGTGTTTTGAGCAGCTGTAGTTTATAAACATGTGAATGTTATCTTTTGATTTTGTTTTGTTATAAAATCCATAAATGGCCTCTAAAGGGGCAGTGAGGTGGGCTATGAGTGTTTGTGGGTTATTTTATTTTGCTTTTCTGTGCCAGTTGGATTTAGATATGTAAGGGTCATCCTACATTCCTTGCCCTCTGAGCTTAATTTAATTTTTAGAAATGCTGAACTTAGATTTAAGAGTAAGTTGATTCCTCTCTTTACCTTTGTCATCAGGATTTGTTGGAGGCCATTGTCGCTATGAAGGAGCACTTGTTGAAGGAGCGTCAGGAGAAGGTTGCCATGGAACTGCGTATCCGGGAGGAAGTATGTGCTGAGATGATGGAAGCACTTCAGAAGAGAGAGAAGGATTTTAGGTAATGTGCAAGTAGCTACTGGCAGACTTGGAGAAAACTAAATTTCTCTGAGGACAAGCAGGCTGAAGAATCCACACTGATGGGTGACATCACCAACGGAGCCTTGAATTGGAAGCACTCCCCAGAATTTCAATTCCAGAAACTTTTAAAAGCTAACAACCACACAAGCGACTTTCCACTTGCTGTTGCTGTCAGTCTTTTCATTTTCCACAGAGCAGAGAGGTCTTTCCTCAGCTCATGTCTCCTTGATAGTTTTGTCACAATTTGGTCTCACTATTTTCAGTCATGTAAGTCGTCCAAATTGCCCTCTGAGAATGTCAAAATTAAGCTATATGCACTGAGAATTGCTTGTACAGGAACTCTCCTCCCTTTTAGAGGCCTAAGTGGTCAAACCTGTTCCTCCAGGGGGGGGAAGAGGATGGGATTTTCTTCTCAGTATCACCTGTCCTATCCTAGACCGAAGGGCCCTAAAACATGTTCCTAGCAAAGCAAAATTCAAGATGGTTTCCAGATTAGCCTGCTTCCTATAATTCAGGAACATGATTAGTTATGGTGTCTGGATTTAAATGACACCTACACCCATATATGCATACATTGCAGTCACTGGAAGTATCTTGAGATTTCAAGTAAGGAAACGCTACTACCAGTGCTGCACCTTGCTGTTTGTTTTTGCATCAGCTCCGGAATCTTAGCAAACTATTTAGCAGAAACAGCAGGTATCTGCTTAGTCAATGTTGAGATTTGCTAGGCCACTTCTGTTATGTCCCTTCCGGATTCCATACACTAGGTGTTCAATCCCAACCTGCAGTCCGGGTGTTGCAGAAATCTACATCTTTTCTGAACACACAATCCATATTACCCATGGTATGTCTTCATTTGAGGATGGCCCAATGGAGTCTAGCTTCCCCGTGGTCCCAGTCTTGGACCACGGGGAACTCAGTGAATGTCCTTCCCTCAAAATATCTCTTTCTTGGTGGCTCATTTGCAACAGTTTGTTCATGGGACTACTATTCCAAATTCCTCCACTTTACAAGACATTGACAACGGTTCACAGCCAGGATCAGTAGTCGATTCAGAAAATAGAGCACCAGATGAAACTCCTTGAGTTCAGGGCCTTATACAATGCTACTAAAGGCTTTCAGAAGATCAGCTTCTTCACCAAATCGTCCTGATCTAAACAGAAAATCAGGTTGCAATGTATTATGTCAACAAGAAGGGGAGGCAGAGTATGAAGGGGTGCTGAAAAGTTCTCAACCCAACCAGCTTCCTAAATTCTGAGTGTTATTTTGCTACTGTAGCTGAAAAGAGTTTTATTTTGTAAAGTGCCAATTCTACACTGGCACAGATGGATAGATTTACACTCCTCTGCCAGCAGGTGGAGACTGAGAACACATTGACTTTTGGCAGTAGTTTATTACTTATTTAAAAATTTATATACAGTACCGCATAAAAACTTTACAAAATTACATGCATACATATTTTTTTTTAATTCTTTATTCCTTTTTAATCATTCAACAAGTGTACAAGAAAAATCATACATAGTCTCAGAAACAACACTTGAAAAATCCAAGTCAAATAACAATTGTATATATATAAACCCCTAACCCTCCCTCCCTCACAACATTATTTTTCTTTATTCATTTTTAACCTCTCCTCAAGTGTACAAGAATCATAAGAACAACACTTAGTTAAACACTTAAAAATCTTATCATTATACTATATAAAAATAAAAGGAATCCTTACCCTACCCTCCCTCCATCCCTATTAATAATAATAATAATAATAACTTTATTCTTCTATACCGCCACAATCTTGCGACTTCTAGGCAGTAGTTTTATTTCATCACTTTATCAAAACAACCCCTCCCAACCTCCCTTCCTTAAATGGTGCATCTTCAAGAGAAAAATGGTATCTATTCATTACAAAACAATGTTAATGGCTCCCATATTTTAATAAAATTTTTATAATTTTCATTTTGTACCGCTATTGAACGTTCCATGTTATATAAATGATATAGCGAATTCCACCAAAAATTAAAGTTAAGTCAGATATCGGCGAATAATAAACTTTTATTGATCATGACAGGAGTTGCCATTCAACATGTTACTAATAATTGGAAAGATCATACATATTAAAAATACTAAAACATGTTTCGACAGAACAAACATAATAAAACATTAATTAACAGTATTTAATATACCGCAAATATAAAACCAAAGTTAAAATCTAAGCGGTTTACAATGAATATAAATTGGGGAGGTAAAACAATACAAAAACAAACTCCGTAACACTTTTTATCCCAGGACAAGTAGACAGCATATTCTCACTGATGGGTGACATCACCGACAGAACCCCGGTACGGACCACTTTAAAAGTGCATCGCCACTTTAAGAATTCAAAAAGTTTGCGATAGCCCGAACCGCACATGCACGAGTACCTTCTCGTCCGATGAAGGTGCGCAGTCCTTCAGTTTGAAGGCCTATACCCCCCCTTGAAGGCCTTCTTGCCTGTCCCTCCCTTGAAGGCCTGCCTACCTGTCCCCCTTGAAGGCCTGCCTGTCTATCCCCCCCTTGAAGGCCTATCTCCCCCCCTTGTAGACCTGCTTGCCTGTCCCCCCCCTTGAAGGCCTGCCTGCCTGTCCCCTTGAAGACCTATCCCCCCCCTTGAAGGCCTGCCTGCCTGACCCACTTGAAGACCTGTCTGCCTGTCCCCCCCCCTTGAAGGCCTGTCCCCCCCCCTTGAAAGCCTGCCCTCCCCCTTGAAGGCCTGCCTGCCTGCCTGTCCCCCCCCCTTGAAGGCCTGCCTGCCCGCCCCACCCTGAAGGCCTGATGCCCTGCCCCACCCCGAAGGACCGCTCGCCCCCAACACTGAAGGACCGTTCATACCCCTGGCCTCCCTGCACCAACTATGGTAGAGAAGCAGCCCGCAGAAAGATCGCGATGCCAGCGATCCCTGCACTGCTTCCTCCGCCGCGGTCCCACCCCTCCTCTGACATCAGAGGAGGGGCGGGACCGCGGTGGTGGAAGTAACGCAGGGATCGCTAACATCGCGATCCCACTGCAGGCTGCTTCTCCACCGCAAACGGTGCGGGGGAGGGGGCTGGGGGAGAATCCGGACGTCGGGAGGGGGGAACTGGATGCCAACGGCTTCAAGGCCGGGAACACCCCCCTCAGGGCTTGTACCCGGGGCGGACCGCCCACCCCTTGGTACGCCACTGCTCCCACCCCCCCTAGACCCACTCTATGTCCTGTCCCCAAACAGAGGAAAACAAAAAAGAGATTAAAAAGAGCATTTATTATGCCTTGCTTGTTTCAGGCCTCCAAAGATTTTTCCCCCTTTTTGTTTGATAGTCTGATGGCTAGGGATTCCCATCAGTGTGGAGGAGTAGCCTAATAGTGCAGCGGCCTGGGGAACTGGGCTTGATTTCCCTTGAAGCTCCTTGTAATTCTGAGCAGATCACTTAATCCTCCATTGCCCCAGGTACAAAATAAGAACCTGTTTATTATATGTAAATTATTTTGTTTGTAACTACAGAAAGGCAGTATATCAAATCACTTTCCCTACTTGTCCTCAGAGAAAGCAGTTACTTACCAAGGATAGCAGGATGAATATTCACACTGCCCCTCCTTCCTCCCCTTGGAGTTGAATTCTATAAGCTATTGTATTAGACTGGTCCTACACATGTGCAGTTGGTCACTTTTTTAAAAGCTTTGGAATTAGAATGCTGGTGAATGTCTCCACGTCTGGGTTCTGTAAGTGTCGCCCATTGGTGTGGGTAGTCATCCTGCTATCCTTGGAAAACATCTGCTAGAAGTGAGAAACATTTTCTGGGTTATATTTTCTCTTTATATATGTTTATATATTTTTGCAGTGAGCATCTGGAGACAGAAAAGGAGCTATTGGAAGAAATGTATGAAAATCGTCTGGAGAACTTAAAGGAGTCTTTAACTAAATACTACCAGCATGAGTTAAAGGTCAGAAAGGAGAGAATCAGTGATGGGACAGCTAGGATATAGTTGGCAGAGAATGCCAGGAGATCTGTGGGGTGTGGTTAAAAGGGAAACTTAAACATTTCATCTACCAATCCATTAAGAATTCCACTGAGTCCTGTCAGCTTGAGAAACATAAGAAAGATTTTCAAGTGTTCTATATGAATCAATTGTTTTATTATTGTACACTTGTTATGAGATATAAAAATGAATAAAGATTTTGAAAAAAAAAAGAAACAGACGTAAGCAAGGGACTTCTAGGCTTCCTTAGAATTGGTTAATTCTGCTTCATAAAGTAGAGCTTCTAAGAGACACAGATTTACAAATGCTTTTGTGTATTTAGGAAAAAGAAGAACGGATTAAAGAACTAGAAGCCCTACAGCATGATTCTGATATCCCCAGCAAACAGCAGAAATTGGAACAACCTGTTCGTTGGTCTCTGCGTGTGGCTTCTGCCAGCAGCCTACAACAGGAGATGAATTTAATAAAACAGGAGCTATTGGGAACAAAGGCAGAACTGGAGCAATGTCAGTCAGACTTGGTGAAAAAGAGCAAGGGTGAGTGCAGACTACTGAGGTGAGAGACTATAAACAAAGAAGATTTACCAGGAAGTAGAAGAGATCTGGCAAGGAAGATGTGCAGCTTATTTCAGCTGATGTAGTTAGACAAAAATTGGAATTCTTTAGCACTCTCCAGACCAGTAGAGGTTAATCTTTACGAATGGGTATATATCCAATCATGACCAGCAGGTGGAGACTGAAAACAAAACTGTGGGACAGTATATAATATACTCCCTTCTCCATTTACATCAGTCTTCTTTCAGTCTCCAGCAGGTGTTGAGTGATCTGTACCCATCTCCCTTGGTAGGGCTGTTGGAATTTGTTTAGGGGGTTTCTAGTCCCTGTTTTTGGCCGGACAGAGCTTGGGCGGGCCCTGTTTGGGGGTCCGTCCGACCTCGGGGGTGTCAAACCCGGCGGGTCTCGAGCGGGGTCCCTCCCCCCACTTCCTCCACCTCCCCACATTTTTTTTAGAGGAGCCTCAGCAGTAAGCCTTGCCCCCTAGATCAAGCAAGGCATATTGCTTCGAGAGCCTGTGGAGTCTGTTCTGTTATAAAAAAAAAAAAAATCCTGAGGTAGTGCTGGTCTGCAGGGTTGCTTCCCTGTCAGTTTACTGTTTTTACTGTATTTTTTCATCTGACCGGCACTTTGTTTCTAGCTAGGTCGCATATGGAGCCATTGTGCCCTTCTCTGGGGGAGTGGGACACAATTTGGTCCAGCCGCGAGGCACTCGCAGCCGGCCTGAACTCGGTGGTTTGGGCCGGTGAGGTGGTGGAGCTCCGTCGGCAGCGGCTGCAGGCGCCCAGAGCTCCCCACCGATGGTGCCTCATGAGTCGGCTGGGAGCAGTGGGGAAGCCCGGTCTTCCCCAACCGCCCACGGAGGGATTCCCCGAAGGATTCCCTCTCAGCTGATTTTTTGACAGCTGATGCCGACTTGCCTGTTTTAGCGGCTAGGACTGTTCAGGCTTCTCAGCTGCTACAGGCTAAGGAGGGAGCATTTTTGGCGGGAAAGTGCCATTTTCACAGTCTGGCCCCTCCATTTTGTCTACAACCTCAGGTGACCTTCCCCCTGTATTGGAAAAACAGGGGCAGGTTTCTGCTGGGTCCCCTGCTGTGGCAGGGAGTCTTTTGGGACCCCCGGGGTTTTTTTCCCCCTTTTTTCTTTTTTCCTTTGTGCAGAGCCTATTTTCAGGCGGCTGGGGGTCCCGGATGCGCCCAGGGGGTTTCGGGGAGTGGGGTTTCCTCCTCACTCCCTGCGGCTTTGACTCTCGTCTGTTGTGGCGTCTCCTCCTCCTCCCTCGTCCAAGCGTCCGCGGGTGTCTTGGGACAAGGATTTATGGTCTGAGGAGCGTGTCGGCCTGGATGAGGACCTGGACCCTTTTGCGGATTTCCAGGACCCTCTCGAGGGGACGGCTGCTGGTGACGGGTTGTCAGGTTTCCCGTCCTCCGGCGAAGAGGTGTCCGTGGTGCACCTTTTTCAGAGGGATGAGCTACCGGACCTGATTCAACAGGTTTCTTCGGTGTTGCGTTTTGAGGATGCGCCGCCGGAGACTCCGCGTGTTGGGGACCCTCTGCTTAGGGGGATCCGTACCGTTTCCCGCTCTTTTCCTATGCATCAGGATATTCGGGATATTGTACTGGAACAGTGGAAAACGCCGGAGGCACTGTTTCGTTTGGCGCGCGTCATGGCTCGTTTGTATCCCATCCCAGAGGGGGATCGGGCTACTTTAATGTCGCCAGTCGTAGACACGGTGGTCTCGGCGATTTCTAAGCGGCATACCGTGCCTATTGAGGGCGGTTCTGCCTTGCGGGACTCTGAGGAGCGCAAGTTGGAGAACATTCTTAAGCAAAATTTTCAGGTCTCTGCCTTTGGGGTCCAGGCGGCTATTTGTGGGGGACTGGTGGCGCGCGCTGTGTTTCGGTGGGCTGAGCGTGTCCTGGATCGGGAGTCTGATGGTTGGTCTTTGGTGGATCAGGAGGTGGCGAAGATTGAGATGGCTGCCTCGTTCCTCTCAGATGCTCTTTATGACTTGGTGCGGATGTCGGCTAAGTCTATGGCCTTTGGCGTGGCCGCGCGGCGTATTTTGTGGCCTCGCGCTTGGTCGGCGGATGCTGCGTCCAAAGCTAAGCTTACTAAATTTCCTTTCCAAGGGTCTTTTTTGTTTGGAGAGGACTTAAATAAGTTGCTTCAGACTGACGGACTCAAAGGTGCCCCGTCTGCCTGAGGACCGTGCCCGCCCGGCGTCTCGGGGTGGCACTGCCCTGGGGCGTTTGCGGGAGTTCCGCAAGTATCGCCCGGGGCGTGGGGCTGCTTCTTTCCCAGCTCCGGAGTTTTCCCGGGGTCGGTTTTTCCAGCGCATGCAGCCCTTTCTGGGGGCAGGGAATCCCTCCGCCGGTTCCCCCGCTTCCCGTCCTTCACAATGACTCCTTGCTGGCGTCCCCTTTGGTTCCAGTGGGGGCCCGGCTATGCAACTTTTTTCCCCAAATGGGCCGAGATCACGTCCGATCAGTGGGTCCTGGAGGTGGTGCGGGACGGTTATGCCCTGGAGTTTGCCCGCTCTCTGCCGGATCTTTTCCTAGCCTCTCCATGTCAGACACCTTGGAAGACGCAGGCTTTTCGCCAGACCCTTCAGCGCTTGCTAGATCTCAAGGCAGTTGTTCCAATGCCCCCTCCGGAGTGGGGCACCGGCAGGTACTCAATTTACTTTGTGGTGCCCAAGAAGGAGGGGACTTTTCGGCCCATCCTGGATTTGCAGGAGGTCAACAGGGCTCTCCAGATTCCCTCTTTTCGCATGGAAGCTCTGCGGTTGGCCATTCTGGCGGTTCAGCCAGGGGAGTTTCTCACTTCTCTCGATCTGACGGAGGCCTACTTGCATGTTCCCATTCGGGCCTCTCATCAGCGCTTCCTTCGCTTTGCGCTTTTGAGTCTGCACTATCAGTTCTGTGCGCTTCCCTTTGGTCTGGCCACGGCTCCCCGGACGTTCACTAAGGTGATGGTGGTCGTTGCGGCGGCTTTGCAGTCGGAGGGCATTTTGGTGCACCCCTACCTGGACGACTGGTTGATTCGGGCAAAGTCGTTGCAGGAGAGCTCCCGGGTTACGGCTCGGGTAGTGGAGTTTCTCCGGTCGCTGGGCTGGGTGGTCAACCTTTCCAAGATTCGGTTGGTCCCGGCTCAGCGTCTGGAGTACCTTGGGGTTCTGTTCGACACCTCCTTGGGGAAGGTCTTCCTTCCAGAGGCCCGGGTAAGCAAATTGCAATTTCAGTTTCGCCTTCTTTTGGCGTCCCGGTGTTCTCGGGCACGGGATTTCCTCCAAGTCTTGGGGTCGATGGCTGCGTCCCTGGACGTAGTGAGGTGGGCACGGGCCCACATGCGTCCTCTTCGGTATGCTCTGCTCCGGAGGTGGTCACCCCAGAGGCACGGTTTGGATGTTCCTGTCCCCCTGCGAGGCTTGGCGCGCTGCAGTCTTCGTTGGTGGCTCCAGAACCCTCACCTGGTTCAGGGGGTGGGTCTGGATCTCCCACAGTGGATGGTGCTCCTTATGGATGCAGGTCTCCTCGGTTGGGGTGCTCAGTGTCTAGGCCACTCAGCTCAGGGCATCTGGTCCACGGAGGAGGCCTCCTGGTCGATCAACGTTTTGGAGACCAGAGCGGTCCGTCTGGCTTTCCGCTCCCTTTTGTTGGGCAAGTCCGTCAGAGTCCTGTGGGAGAATGCCACTGCGGTGGTTTATGTCAATCGTCAGGGGGGCACCAAGCGCACTCAGATGGCGCAGGAGGTGGCTCGGCTCCTGCTTTGGGCGGAGTCCCATCTTCTGGACCTCTTGGCCTCTCACATAGCTGGGGTAGAAAATGTTCAGGCGGACTTCCTCAGTCGTCACTTCTTGGATCCAGGAGAGTGGTGTCTCAGCTCCGTGGCTTTTCAGTTGATAGTGCAGGCTTGGGGGTAGCCCCTGATGGCCATGAGTGGCAATGCCAAAGTGCCCCGCTTCTTCAGTCGTCGCAGGGACAGTCTGGCCGAGGGTCTGGATGCTCTGGTCCAACCATGGCCAATGGAGGGGCTGTTGTACGTGTTCCCTCCTTGGCCATTAGTGGGCAGAGTACTTCTTCGCATTGTTCACCAACTGGTTCTGGTGGCTCCGGAGTGGCCTCGATGTCCATGGTACGCGGATCTGGTGAAGCATCTGGTGGCGGATCCTCTTCCTCTGCCTCTCTTGGATGATCTTCTGACGCAGGGTCCCATTCCCATGTTCGACCCGTCTCCCTTCTGTCTTACGGCTTGGCTCTTGAAAGGGGTCGCTTTAGTAAGAAGGGGTATTCAGATAAGGTGATCTCTACGCTCTTGGGGTCCCGGAGGCTTCTACGTCTCAGGCTTATGTGCGGGTTTGGCATCTCTTTGAGGGGTGGTGCCGGGCGCGGGGAGTGGTCTCTTTTCGCACTTTCCTGCCTACCATTTTAGAGTTTTTGCAGGATGGCATGAGGCCTGGTTTGGTCTTCTCTCCGGATTCAGCTTGCGGCCCTGTTTGGCTTTTCAAGGGTTAGTGACAGGTCAGCGCTTGTCAGCCATTCTTGATGTGATTCGCTTTCGGCGGGTGGCCAAGTTGCTCAGGCTTCCCGTAAGGCCCTCTGTTCCATCTTGGGATCTCAATCTGGTTCTCTCTGTTTTGGAGCGCCCGCCTTTCGAGCCATTGAGCGGCTGCTCTTTGAAGGACCTTACTCTGAAAGCGGTCTTTTTGGTGGCCATTACTTCCACTCGGGGTATTTCTGAGCTACAGGCTTACTCTTGTAGGGCTCCCTTCTTGGAGTTTTCTAGGGAGCAGGTTGTCTTGAGGCCTGTTTTTCCTTTCTGCCGAAAGTAGCTTCTCCTTTTCATGTCAATCAATCTGTGGTCCTCCCGGTCTTGGGTAGTCGAGAGGGCTCTTCTGAGCAACGGCAGCTGCGCAAGTTGGATGTCGGTCGGGTCCTTCGCTCTTATGTGCAGCGGACCCAGGAAGTCCAGAAATCCGATCATCTCTTTGTCCTTCTGGCGGGTCCTCGTCGGGGGCTTGCGCTTCTAAGGCTACTATTGCGTGCTGGATCAAGGAGACGATTGCTTCCACTTATCTTCTGAGACAGAAGCCCGTTCCGGAGTTTCTCAAGGCTCATTCCACTCGTGGTCAGGCAGCTTCTTGGGCTGAGTCGTCGCTCGTGCCTCCAGTGGATATTTGTAAGGCTACGGTTTGGTCTTCCTTGCATTCCTTTGTTAGACATTATCGGGTAGATGTTCAGGGGTCTCGCCCGTGAGAGGGATTGCTTTGGTACGTCCCATTTGTAAAGATTAACCTCTACTGGTCTGGAGAGTGCTAAAGAAGGAGAAATTAGGTTCTTACCTGATAATTTACTTTCTTTTAGCTTCTCCAGACCAGTAGAGGACCCCACCCTGTCTGTTGTTGGGGCTGTTTTGCGTGCAGTTTTTGTTTTTTGCTGCGGGTTCTAGTATTTTTCTAGGGCCGGGGAGAATTAAAGAACAGCGGCTGTGGCTCGGCTTGCTTAGCTGGCAAGCTGTGAGGACATTTTCCTTCTGGTATTTCTCCTCTGCATTTTCCAACAGCATTTGGGTATGTTAGTTGTTACTCCTGTTCGGAATATTGTTTTCTTTCTGTTTTCCAGTTCTTGGTTCTGCTTGGCTATTCGGCAGACTGAGGTAAATAGAGAAGGGAGTATATTATATACTGTCCCACAGTTTTGTTTTCAGTCTCCACCTGCTGGTCATGATTGGATATATACCCATTTGTTTTATTTATTTAAGTTTTTTTTTATTGAATTTTTTTTCCATTTAACAACAAGTGTCATAAATTTTCATACAATTATCTTAACATTACACTTGATATTTTTATAATATATTTTATATATAACATTTCTTGTCTTATTTTTCTTATGGTTTTATATATCATATAATTGTAATTAACCTCTACTGGTCTGGAGAAGCTAAAAGAAAGTAAATTAGCAGGTAAGAACCTAATTTCTCCTTTCAACAGCTCCAAATGCCAGCAGTTCTCTGGAGTTCGTCTCTATCTGCCCTCCAAGAGAACCCAATGATGCCAGGTTGCCAACTGCACTCCGAAATGTTGGAGGACAGCTGTTGGCGTTTCTGGGGCAGTGACAAATATTTTCCTCAGACAAATAATAACTTTATTCTTTTATACCGCCATAACCAAAAGTTCTAAGCGATTTACACTAAAAAGAGCTGGATAATCAGTGAAATACAATAATATAGTAAAAAATACAAATAAAAATATTTGTAAAATAGAATTTCAATAATAAAACTCACTAAGTAATAAACTTATCGAACAAAGTGGTCTTAATTAATTTCCGAAAATAGCAATAGGATAACATAGCTTGCTGAATACATTTACCTAACCAAGATTGTTGCCTACCAGCTTGAAATGCTAGGGTCCTATCTAAGAAGGTCTTATATCTACACCCATTAATTTTTGGATAAGCAAATAAGTAGAAGTTTCTAGTTTCTCTTGATGGTCTATGCAACACAAAATGAGGAAAAAGGTAAACTGGAGACAATCCCGATATCAGCTTAAAGCAGATACAGGAAAATGGGTACTGCATATCATCTGAGTGGATCACAAGATTGAGTTTTATCTTCCACCTATGGATTTGTTCCTGGCCTCTCCTGCCAGAAAGCAGGAGAAGGAAACCAAGGTCTTATTTATTTAAAACACTTCTGCATATTCAAACAATCTATGCAAAGCCACACGCCAAAGACTTCAGGACATTCTGGCCACAGAACCTGTTCCTTTTTTTTTTTTTAATTCTTTATTCATTTTAAAACTGACAAACAAGTGATTAATATTAAAACATTACATTACTAATAAAATATACAGCACTTGACAATCTTATACATATAATCCATTAAAGTAAAAATTATAACCCTTTCCCCCCACCCAACAATTCTTCAATGAAATTTTCATAATACAACAGAAATCCAATCAATTTAATTAAAACATTAATCATCCAATTTTCCCCCTTCCCCCCAAAAAAATACATGAATCCATCAAAAAGGAAAACGATGTTCATTCATTACAATAATTCTGAGGAAGGGTCAGGTTCAGGCAGATGCTCCAAAGAAAGGCACAGAAGCCTGGAGGCCCATTTTGGATCTCAAAGCAGCAAATACATTTTTGAAGGTTCCTTGCTTCCACATGGAGACAGCCTGTTCAGTCATTGGGGTAGCCCAGGAGAATTTCTGGCCTCTCTGGGTATGCTAATCCCCCAAAAGTAGGAGCGCCTTTCTCCCCCCTCCCCGGTTCACATACTTCTTTTTTTTTTTTTTAAATCTTTATTGATTTTTAATCTAAAACAGTGTCATACAAATGAAAGAACAGTAGGTATTACATACATTACACCAATATCTGTACAGGTAACATATATATCGTTCAAGATTTTAACATACTTCTTGAAAAGTTCACCTGCATGAGCAGCATCTTCGACTTGTGCTGGTCTCATCTCCCCTCTGACATCATGTCCTGGTCCCATGACTAGGACGTGACATCAGAAGGGAGCCAAGGCCAGCCAAATAGGGGGTAGAAGATGCGCCTGCATACTTTTGAAGAGGTATCCGGGGGGGGGGCAGATAGGAGAAGAGACATCGGGGGGAGGAGAGGCACTGGGGGCACAGAAAAGAGAGGCCCGGGGGGGGGGGGGGCAGAGAAGAGAGCCATCGAGAGGTACTGTGGCATGCATTGTGGAGAGGGCGATTCATCGCGGCCGTTATGAAACGGCTGCAATAAATCGTCCCATCCTGTCCAGTCAGAAGAGCGAGTGGGCGGTACAGCAAGTGGTGGAATTGCTGTAGTGTCTGGGCTAGATAGTCAACTTCAGGAAGGGCCATCTGGAATCGACCCAAAATATGGAGTATCTGGGCATTCTTTTCGACACTGCCTGTGATCAAGATTTCTTCCTGAGCCACACCAACAGAAGCTCCAGAGTCAAATTCTGCCCCTCTCTTGGAGATGCAGTCTCCTACTGCTTAGCATTACCTTCAGATATTGGGATCCATGGCGGCTGCTCTGGAAGTGGTCTCCTAGGCCATGACTCTCTTCTGTCCCGATGGTCTCCACAGAAGCATCCTTTTCAGATGCAGCTCCCTTTGACAGGGGTTACGAAGGTCAGCCTGTGCTGTTGCTTCAGGATGTGTCCTCTATCAGAGGGCATGCCTCTCTGGATCTCAGAATGGATGACGCGACCGATGCCAGCCTCTTTGACTGGGAAGCTCATTGCAGGGACTGCTCGATTTGGGGCCAATGGATCTCCGAGCCATTTGACTAGCCTTGAAGGCTCAGGAGAGCATCTTGGAGGGAAAGGCTGTAAGAGTGTTTTCTGACATATACATAGACAGATAGATATCTCACATCTCTTCTCATCCCCCCCCCTCCTTCTTTCTGGCCTGGACTGCCGTCTTACCCCCTTTCCCCTCTACTTACAGGTCCAGCATCAATGTCCCCTCCCCTCTTCTCCCACTGCAGGTCTAGCAACCATGTCCCTTCTTCTCCTCTCTCGCTGGTCTCCTCAGATGGACTCGTATCAGCAACCACTTCCATGGTTACTGGAAGCAAAGAACAACCTGAGGTGGTGGTTGCAGCTTCCCTCTTGAGGCATGCTGCTCCGCATTTCCTCTTGGGAGATACTAACAACCAATGCCAGCCATTATGGTTGGAGGGGTCATTGCAATGGCCAATCAGTTCAGGGTCGTTGGTCACTGGCACAGAAAAAGTGGTCCATAAATTGCCTAGAACTCAGAGCCATTCAGCTAGTGCTGCAGGTAATGGAGAAGTCTCTGGAAGGCAAGGCAGTCTTCTCGGACAATGTGATAGCTGTGGCCTATATCAACAGGAGGCACCAGAAGTGTTCCGTTATGCTTAGAAACTCAACTCTTCTCAAGGGGAAGAAGTTCATTTGTAGATGCTCTCGACTGCGCACATAGCAGAGTGGAAAATGTGCAGGCTGACTTTCTTAGTTGGCATACTCTTGACCCAGGGGAATGGTCTCTGTCCCCCCAGGTGTGAAGCTTCGTTGTTTGGTGATGGGGGGTGTCCACAAATGGATCTCATGGCCTCAGCAATAAACACAAAGGCAGCTTGCTTCTATAGCCAAAGATACAAGCCCGGGAGGTGCGGGCTTGGATGTGTTAGTCCAACTATGGCTGGAGAAGGGGCTCCTGTATGTGTTTCCCCCATGACCTATGCTAGGTCAAGTCATTCACAGGTTTGTGAGTCATCCGGAATTGGTAGTCCTAGTGGCGCCCAATTGGCCACAAAGGCCATGGACTGAAGGTCAACTTAGTGGACCAACACACTCAGGGACCGGTCCCTATTGAGAATCCAAAACTCTCCGCACAGTGGTATAAATTATTATCTGGATTTTTAAATAAAAAGCCAAAAACTGGTCTGAGAGACATTTGGAGCATTGAGATTAAGCATAATATTTCTGCTTCTCAATGGCCACGAATTTGGTCTTGGAGAATGAGATGTACAGTGTCAGCATCTATGAGACAAACTTGGTTCTTTTTATTACATAGAGCTTTTTGGACCCCAGTTCGTTTACAAAAGTTGGATAGCTCTAAATCTAATAGATGCTGGCACTGTAATCTAGAAGTGGGGACATTGGATCATCTAATTTTTTATTGCCCCTGCATTAGGATTTTTTGGAATTCAATTTGGTCTCAAATAAATTGCTTATTGGAAAATCATGTGGAAATATCATATGATACTGTTCTGTTCGGTATGTCTATGAGGAAAAAAAGTCAATTATCAGCACATAACAATAAGCTTTTGATGATAATGACGGGTGTTGCTATGCAACATATTACTAACAACTGGAAAAATTATAGTAATCTCAATTATATGTTTTGGTGGAATTCACTGTGTCATATTTACAAGATGGAAAGAGCAATTGCAATACAGAAAGGAAGTTATAAAAAAAATTTTAAGATATGGAGACAGATGGTTGATTTTTGTAGTGAATAGGCATCATTTTTATTTGATAATATACATAGGGGGGTGGGGGGATTGGAAGATAAGATGTAGCGAAATTGAAATTTTGAAGGAATATGATAGTTTTAATGATTGTATAGAAAGATGGGAGGGGGGAGGGTTTTTAATTAATTTACATATTAAGAATATAATGTATGATGTTCAAGTGTTATACGATAGTATTTCATGTTGTTCTTTTTGTGCACTTGATGTAAGTTTGAAAAAGAATAAAGAAATTTAAAAAAAAAAAAAGAGAATCCAAAACTCTTTGGAATTACGGCATAGCTCGTGAGCGGGCTGCCTTAATGAACAAGAATTACTTGGACTTGGTCGTTGCCACTCTGCTTAGAGCTAAGAAGCCGTCAACGGTTGCAGCTTATGATAAAGCCCGGAAGTCCTTTCCGCATTGATATGATGTAGAGCCCTTATGAGTTCCGATTTCAATTGTCCTGGACTTTTTGCAAAAGGGACTTCAAAAGGGTCTGGCAATTGGATCACTGAAAGTACAGATAGCAGTCCTTTCCTGTTTCCAATCTCAAAGGGAAAGAGGCTCTCTGGCCTCTCACTAGATATCACCCAGTTCATTAAAGGGGCTTTTTGGTTGAGCCCTCCGGTGTATCTTTCATTCCCTTCCTGGAATCTTTTTGCAAGGTCTCAGTAGAGCTCCATATGAGCCCTTACAGGTGGCTTCCCTTCTAGATGTTACAGTCAAGATCTGTAGTCTCAAACTCAAACCCTTTGCAGGGCCACATTTTGGATTTGTAGGTATTTGAAGAGCCTCAGAAAAAAATAGTTAATGTCTTATTAAAGAAATGACAATTTTGCATAAGGTAAAACTCTTTAGAATTTATAAATCTTTCCTTTTGGCTAAGTCTTAATACTAATATTGTAATTTATAGCTAAAGAGACATATTACATTATATTATATTACTGATTTCTTTTCCAACTTTACCTTGTGGTTCAAGGCGGATTACATAAGAGTTGTTATGATAATAAGAAGAACATATTGTTAAGATATTAAGAAGTACTTAAGGAATAGTTTGAGCATTTTCTAATTTGTTAAGGAGTAGTTGATAATTGCAGGAGGAGTTCAGAGCCTGTTTGGTTGTGTTATATTGGTTTATGTATTTTTTGAAGAGAAGGGTTTTTGTTTCTTTTTTGAAGCTTTTGTAGTCTGTGGTCAAAGTCAGCAGATTGGTGAGCTGTCGGTCCAGTTTCACTGCTCTGTTGGTCAATAGGTTTTCATACATTTTTCTTCTTTTGACATTTTTGGTTGGTGGGTGTGTGAATATTGTGTAGGTTCACCTGTGTCTGGTTGAGGTGGATTGGGTTAGTCGATTGTTCCAGTATGTAGGGCTGTCTCCGTTTATAGCTTTGAAAAGAAGGCAGTGGGATTTGAAGTGTACTCTGGCTTGTATTGGGAGCCAATGTGATTTGTGGTATGCTTCTGCGATGTGGTCGTATTTCTTCAGCGAGTAGATAAGTCTTAGGGCTGTGTTTTGTATTGTTTGAAGTTGTTTTATCATGGTTGCTGGGCAGGGGAGATATAGTATGTTGCAGTAGTCTATTAGGCCTAGTATTAGTGATTGTACTACTAGTTGGAATTGTTTCCTGTCGAATAATTTTCTGACTTGTCTTAGGTTTCTCATGGTTGCGAATGATGATTTTATTAATTTGTTGATTTGTGGTTGCATGGTACAACCTCTGTCTATCAGTACTCCTAGGAGTTTTAGTGTGAGTTGAATGGGGTATGAGACCGAGTTTATTACTAGGTTGGTCAATGTTGGGGTTTTGCTGTTTTCTTGGAGGATGAAGTTTGTTTTGTCAGGGTTAAATTTTAGTTTGTGTTCTTTTATCCATGTTGCTACTTTTTCAAGTGTTCTGTGTATTGTGCCTATCATGGTGGGCTCAGATTGATCGAAAGGGAGGAGTATGGTGATATCATCTGCGTAGCTGTAGGAGGTAATGCCTAGTTTGTCTAGGTAAGAGCTTAGGGAGGCAATGTATAGGTTGAAGAGTGTTGGAGATAGGGGTGATCCTTGGGGAACTCCACATGGGTTGGACCATGTTCTGATTTTTCTTTGTTTGTTTTGACTCTATAGGTTCTGGATTGTAGGAAACCTTTGAACCATGTTAGTACCTTTCCTGTAATTCCTATTGAGTCTAGAGTGTAAGAGGATGTCATGGTCAACTAGAACAAAGGCTGCAAAGAGGTCTAATTGTATGATTAACATTTTCTTGCCTAGAAACATAGAAGATGATGGCAGATAAGGGCCATAGCCCATCAGGTCTGCCCACTCTACTGATCCACCCCCAAGTCTACTATCCTAGGGATCCCACTCCTGGTGACAGGTTCCCTTGGCTTAGGTGCTAAGGTGTTGTCTCACGATGTCCATGAGTGTTCCTAGCAAGGTTTCTGTACTGTAGTTGGTTCGTAAGCCAGACTGTGTAGGATGGAGTAAGTTGTGGTTTTCTAGATATACATTTAGGGCTTTAGCTACGAGGCCTTCCATTAGTTTGACGTAAAGTGGGATTGAAGCTATTGGTCTGTAGTTGGATGGTTGGTCTGTTTCTCCTTTAGAGTCTTTTAGGATCGGAGTTATGATGATTTTGCTGAGGTCTTGTGGGAACTGGCCCTCTGTGAGTAGAGTTTGTATCCATTGTAGGAGTAGTTTGCGGAATAGTGTAGTGGAGGTTTTCAGTAGGTATGGTGGGCAGTAGTTAAGGTCACAGGCTGCGTGACTGTATTTGTTGTATAATTTGTTGAGGTCAGACCATTTTATGGGTGAGAAGTGGGACCGAGTTCTGTCTGCTGCTACTGATTATTTCTCTGTAGGGGAAGTTGAGATCTCTTCTAGGTGGATGGGTGTTCCATTAAATGTGGCTCTTATAGTTGCGATCTTATTTTTGAAGAATGTGGCTGAGGGAGGGGGGAGTTGTTTTTTGTCAGATATGGTATGGTGTCTGTGAGTTCTTTTAGTAATTGAAAAATCTTTTTTGTGTCTTGGGATCCTTCTATTTGCTTTGTGTAGTATATCTTTCTTTTTTCTTTCAGCTTTTGTTTGTATTTTTGGTGTAGTGTTCTCCATGTTGTTTTTGTGGAGTCTAGGCTATCTTCTCCATTTTCTTTCTAGTTGTCTGCATTGCCTTTTGAGTTGGAGTAGTTCGTTGTCGAACCATTTGTCTGATTTTCTATGGATTGTGGTTGGGTTCCGGGGCTAGCTCATATAGGGTTGCTATACTTAGTTGGTTCCATTGTGAGATGAAGTCTTTGGGGTTGTAGTTTTGGATTATGGTGTTTGTTTTTGCTCAGAATTTGGTGGGGTCGATGTATTAACGTGAGTTGTAAGTTATTTTTTGTGTAATTGTTTTGCTTTTGGTCCAGTTGATTTTGAAGGAGTACGTGTAATGGTCAGACCAGAGGGAGCGGTACCAGTATCTGTTTGATGTATGGATTTCTGGCTGAGTGGATTGTTGGGACATGAACTGTTTTATTTTACTTTTGTGATTATGATAAACATACCGAGGGCTTCAAAATAGTACCTGGTAAGCCGCATGTGGCTCCTAGGCCATGGGTTTGAGATCACTGGTCAAGATTGTGTTTCTGGTGGTAAATACGTTAGCGAGATGAGTCTGAATTACAAGCTTTGCCCTGTAGGGAGCTGTTCCTTAAGATTATGGAAACAGGGCTTTCATGCTCATGGTGGAAGGAGGCTGAGTTCAAAGATGATTGCCAGCATTCTGCAAGCAACATGTGGGTTCAGATGCATAACCCTACGGTTCAGAATTACTAGTTCAGAATTACGGTACAGAATTACATCTACAAGAAAGAAGATTATCAAGGTCAGACCCTAATCTTTCTTTATAAATTGTTGATTTGATTTTAGTGCATTAAAATCGGAGTGAGAACAAAAAAAATTTGTAATGAACTTTGCTTATTGTTCTTTTCTTACAAAGGACCTGATTTCTTTCAGAGCTGATCCAATATAAGGAAATTGTGGAGCCGCCATCTTTTTCTGGATCCTTGACGTTGAATGTAGATAGGAAGCTTGAAGATGGACAGAAGGTAAGAATAATGCATCTGAGCTGACTACTACTACTATTAATTATTTCTATAGCGCTACCAGATGCATGCAGCGCTGTACAGAGTCACAAAGATAAGAAAACAGTCCCTGCTCGAAAGAGCTTATAAGTAATGGTTTATCTAACTCCTCGGAGGAGAAAAATATTAGAAGAGGACCCAGCATCTGTGATGAAGTTCCCCCCAAAAATTGCAACTGCTAGTAACAAATCTTTCTGCTCTGTTTGAATTTCTCCAGCATTTCAGCTTCGGCCCTAACTGCAGCTCCTCAGCATGTCTGGAAACAAGAGCCCTTGTTCTGGTAACCTGCATGCTTTCTGCCAGGCTCTGGGTGACCATCTGTACTCTTGCTTTCACTAAGACTGTCATTGCTTTGGTGTTTGAACAGCTAATATGCTTTTCCTTCTTAATGGGACAGCTTTTATCTTTTTAAATTCAACAGCTGCTCTGTGTCTCTCCAGACCAGTACAGGCTGTTATATTATACACACTCTCCAACATATGGAGACATTAGTTTATCCCAGGACAAGCAGACAGATTTTCTCACGTGGGTGACTTTATCCATGGAACCCAGCACAGACTGTCTAAAGTGAACTGTCACTTTAAGAGATTAAAAGTCTGCCCATACCGCGCATGCTTTCCCACCCACTGCCAGCTTGCAGGACCATCAGTTCTTTTGTCTTCAGTAAGCCATATATTCGTTTTCTCTTCACACACCTTCCTTAGCCATGTATCGTATACGTTTTTAACATACGCCTTTTACCTCCGTGTATTTTCTGTGCATATTACTTGCGTATGTTGTGCCTTACAGTATTATTTTTCTTTAATATTTACCATATTTTTTGCTCCATAAGACGCACTTGACCATAAGACGCACCTAGGTTTAAAGGAGTTAAACCAAGAAAAAAAATATTCTGAACCAAATTGTGTATTAATATATTAAATAAAATATACCAGGCTCTGCACCCTGTTCCCCCTTCCCTACTAGGCTCTGCACCCAGCCCCCTTCCCTCCTTGCCCTGCAAAGCTCTGAACCCAGCCCCTCTCCCTGACAGGTTCTGCATCCTCTACCACCACCCTGCCCTGTACCCTGTCCCCCCCTCTGGTGGTCTTGTACAGAGCACAGGGCAGGTTTAGTGGCAGGCTGTAGTAAATCAAGGCAGTCAAAGGTCACTTAAAGTACCTGGACTTGGACTTGACTCATATCTTCTGATACAAACCTTCATCTCTGAAATGTTTGCACATTCCTTTCAAGTGGATTCCCCTCAGAAAGGAGAACAGCCAAAGAAATTATGCATTACAGATCAGGAGTAAAGCACTTCAGCTTTGGGAGTTTGCAATCAAAGCATGCTTGTTAAGGTTTCTCATCCTCAACTGATTCATTATGGTACTCGGCCACATACAAGCTTTTGTCAATGTTAGAGGGTATTGGTTTGATTTCTGTTCTCAGCTGATCTTCAATACTTTTCAGGTTGAATCGATCGAAAGGGAGGAGAGAGACGAAAAGCCCCGAGGACCAGTCAGAGTACAGAGGCGATTGCTTGAGGAACAGACACTGTAGAATGTACACAGCAGAGTTGAGCGGGCCTCATTGTGAAAGATGATCACACTGACAGGGGACAGGGCTGGACAGCACTTGAACCTCTTCGCCAAACACTCAGGGGGTCTAGTATCTGAACCAAGGTCCCGATGCAGAGAGATACGATCACTGACAAAGGCATTCAAGTTATGCTTTGCATAACCCATTTTCAGCTTCATTGCCTCTTCTGCTGTCAGATCTGACACCCGGTATGCTTTTCCTCCTGCGCCAGGATGCAGAGATGCACATGCACGTAAAACCCCACAGAGATCAACCACCCCACGAGCGCTTCCAGCCAGGGCAGCCCTGCGCAAAGGAAACGAGGCTCGAGGACTTCCTCTGACCTGCATGCGTGGACCGAAGCTGAGACCTCACATCCCAGGAAGGTAGAAGAGCGGCGCTGACTTCAGCATCGGATCGCTTTCGGATTTTTCTACAGGCTCTCTCAGTTGACGGTTACTGTGTGTGAGGAACCTGCCGAGGAGTCAGCCTGTCAGTAGCCCCTGCCTTAAGCCCCCCTCCCCAAATGTCTCTCCCATCTTCCATGCTAAAAAAATTTTTTATATTTGCTCCATAAGACGCACAGACGTTTCCTCCCACTTTTGTGGGAGAAAAATGTGTGTCTTATGGAGCAAAAAATATGATAGTTATTTGCCAGTTTTACTAAACTGAGTGCTTCTTCCTGTTATTCCTTTTCCCTACTACCACACCTCTGAGAAACCTCATGTCGACAATTTATCTCTCTAGGTCATTCACTTCTCAATTATTTTTAGATATTCGGGATGGTTTAGAAACAGTGTCGAGGATGGCCTACTCTGACGCTGAGGCTCTTCGCGGTCCTACACCAGAGCTGTCAACTTCACGTCTAGCTCTACCTCAGCTATTTCAGTGCTGCCACCATCGGGGGAACCACATAAGAAAGCTAAGAAGCACAAGCACTGTTTACCCACCACTGCTGCTGCAACTCAAGCATCTTCACCATTGAAAAGACAACAGACGGATACCTCTACACATGCACATTCTGAAACAACTGTATACAGTTCCAGTATCTGCAGCAATGAGCACATTTTGGGCCACCTACCACACAAGCGCTATCTTCACAGCAGCAGGCACATTTTGGGCCGCCTACCGCACAATCGCTATCTTCACAGCAGCAGCCGCATTTTGGGCCGCCTACTGCACAAGCGCTATCTTCACAACAGCAGCCGCATTTTGGGCCACCTATCGCACAAGCGCTATCTTCACAGCAGCAGCCGCATTTTGGGCCGCCTACCGCACAAGCGCTATCTTCACAGCAGCAGGTGCATTTGGGCCGCTTACCGCACAAGCGCTATCTTCACAGCAGTTGGCACATTTTGGGCCGCCTACTGCACAAGCGCTATCTTCACAGTAGGCGCATTTTGGGCCACCTACCACACAAGCGCTGTCTTCACAGCAGGCGCATTTTGGCCCGCCTACAGTGGCAAACGCCATATATACTATTGTACAGGCTCCTCTCCAAGATCATCTGAATATGTTGCTGTGGAATGGGCTAGCAGTCTCACTCTGTGCTAAACCCTATCAACACACCCCTAGCCTTGACTTAGACTGAGCAAGATAAGCGAGAAACTGAAGACTACTGCTCACAGACTCCTGCACATGCATTAGATACACTTAATAAAGATATCAATGTCACACACCTATCATCTGTGTCTATAGCCACATCAACATCGGAGGCAGATATCCTACAGGGTCATCCTCATTTCGCCAATCCGGCTTCCTCAGGAATCTTCCACTTGTAAATCCACAGTACAGCTGGAGCAGTGCAAACATTCAGCTGCTGATTTCAACTACCCAACATTGACTAGATAAATGTTACATCAGGGAGTATTAAGGAGATTAAATTTCTAGACGTCATAAATGACTGATTCTTGGAGCAACTGTTCCAGGAACCGACAAGAAGGGGAGCTATTTTAGATTTGGTCCTTAGTGGAATGCAGAATAGTACAGGAGGTAACTGTGTTGGGTCCGTTGGGAAACAATGATCATAATGTGATCAAATTTGAGCTGATAACTGGAGTGACGTTGCTAAAGAAATCTACTGTACTGGCATTTAATTTTCGCAAGGGTGACGATGATAAAATGGTTAAAAGAAGCTAAAATGGTCTTTGGCAAAGGTCAGAAGGATAAACAAGGTGTGGATGTTGTCTAAAAATACCATCGTGGAAGTCCAGACGAGATGTATTCCACATATTAAAAAAGGTGGAGCCGGCATGGTTAAAAGGCGAAGTTAAAGAGGCTATTACAGCCAAGAAAACATCTTTTAAAGAATGGAAAAAGGATCCTAATGAAGAAAATAAGAGACAAGCACTGGCTAGTTAGATGCAAAACATTGATAAAGCTAAACAAGAATATGAACAACTTCTTTAGCGTCCCTCCAGACCGGCACAGAACGGATGTGTTTAAGCTCCAATGCCATCAGGTGGAGACTGAGACACTGACTTTTGGCAGTAGTACAAGTGGGCTGTGAAGTCCCATCCACAATCAGTCTGTTCTCGGTCTCCAGCCAGGTGGAGGTAGTAAACCTGTGCAGTCTTTCTATTGGTTAGTTAGGATTTGGAGGTGATTAGTGTCTTTTTTTTGTCCCTGTTTGTGGGTGCTGGTTAGAGCTTGGGGGAACCTTTTAGGGGTCTGTCTGACCTCAGGAGTGCCACACTCAACTGGTCAAGTCCCTCCCCTCATTTTCCCCCACCTCCCCTAATTTTTTGGCTTATAGGTTGTAGGGATAGACACAGGCAGTTCGGAACCAGGCCAGGTTGGCACACTGCACTAGGCCCTGTGTACGGATCCAGGCCCTGTGTATGGATCTAGGCCTGTGTTTTGATGCCCTGGATCAGAACTTATCAGACCTCCATCCCTACAATAGGTGCCTCAGGTCTATTTGCTTTGGAGGAGCCTTTATAGCTTGTTTTCTCTTGAACCAGTATTTCTGCTGTGTTTAAGTTGGGGGTGCCTATGGATTTTTTATCCTGATTTTACCTGGGTTTTCAGTTGCATTTGGGACTGCCTTCTTTGGCTTTTGCTCATATTAAAAATACAAATGTAAACTGTATATACTCGAATATAAACCGGGATTTTTGGGCAAAAAATTGGCCCAAAAATGGGGGTCCCAGTTTATATTTGGGTCAATGCCCCCTCCCAGAATTTTTTTTTTTTTTTTTAGACCGCACCAGGCTCTGCCCTATCCTCATACGGTACCGCATCTTAGCGATCCGCAGTGGAGGTGCAGCGGGCAGGAGCGAACTTTACAAGTTCCTGCCCTGCTGCTAACCGGCTGCCGCGAGTTACATGAGCAGGAGTGCGATTTGGCGCTGCTGCTCGGTACCAAAAGGCATCCTTACTGACTCCTGCGAATTTAGCCTAGATTAGTGTTTCAGGTTGCATTTCAGGGCATAATATCAGATTAGGGCACAAATAGCTGTTGAGAAAAGGCTCTGGTGTTAATTTAATTCCTTCTCGCCCACCCTAAGGCAGAGCTTTTTGATTTATAGGCTCTTCAGCCAACCAGGTTCAGGGCATTACTTTGGTAGGATTTTTCTGCTCTTTCTTTATTCCTCCAGGTGTAAGTACTTCTGCACCACAGTATGGCTGGGAAACATCGTATCACCAAAGCTGCTGCTCAGGTTGCAACTTCTGTCTCTGTGCAGACAGAAAATGTTACCCAGGCAGAGGGAGTAGTTTCATGTGCAAGCTGTCTTCAGCTTGAATCCCTCATTAAGGAAGTAAAGAAACAGAGAGTAGGTGTCAAGACTGAGAAACATCTATGAGAATGAGAGGTACATCAAAGAAATGATATATGAGGCATCAAAGATTTCTAGCTGAGGGAAGACAGCTGGACTCAGATTACGGAATACTGGAAGATTAGTACTGTGACTCCCCTCATCCTTGATCTGAAGAACCGGTTTGCTGTCCTGGAGGTGGAGGAAATAAGAGCATCCCAAGGAGAGGAAGGACCAAAGCTTGAAATCACCAAATTTACTGGGTCCGTGACCACTAGGAGGCATAAGGTAGTGGTAGTTGGTGATTCCCTTCTGAGAGGTACAGAAGCATCCATCTGCAGACCAGACATGATGTCACAAGAGGTATGCTGTCTGCCTGCTGCCAAAATCCAAGATGTTACAGAAAGCTTGCCGAGACTCATCAAACCTGATGCCTATTATCAGATGCTGCTCATCCACATTGGCACTAACGATGTTGCCTGGTACCCCTGCGGACATATGAAAAATGACTTTGTGGTTCTGGAAGGGAAGGTGAAGCAGGCAGGTGGTATTCTCATCCATTTTCCCTGTCGAGGGTAAAGACCAGGGCAGAGAAGCTCGCATCTGGAAATGAATGCATGGCTATGTGGATGGTGTCGTCGAGAGCATTTTGGCTACCTGAACCATAGGATGATTTTCCAAGGGCTGTTGAGTGCATCTATTAAAGAAAGGAAAAAATGGCATTGGCAGCAGACTGGCTAATCTACTGAAGAGGGCTTTAAACTAGAAGTGATGGGCATGGTGATCAAAGCCCTCAGGTAAGTAAATCACTGATGGAAAAAGGGGTCAAAGTCTGGAAAGCAGGATATACTAATGCTTGAATTATGGGAAACAAGATTCTGTACTGCTGAATATTCACAGGTAAAGCATTTTTATATATTTATTGACCGTTGCTAAATATGTAACTCTTTGAATATCCAGTCTATTACCTGAAACTTGCATAGCATTGCAACATTTGAAGTATGTTTTCCATACTGATGCTTCTATTGATGGTGACTTAATTTTTTCAGCATGTGAGGATGTTGAGATTCGAGCTGCAGAAGATTGGCGATTCACTTCAGTCTTCTGTACGCGCATGCTGTCATAACACCAGTGCTGAGAAACTCCGCCTTACTCTTAATGCCTGTCATGATATTTTGGCCAAACAGGTAAAATTTACCATATGCCTATGTTTGTTTATTAAAACCTGATATAACACTGAAACTTATGACAGTTCTCAGTGGTTTACAATAAAATTAGAATTAGAAAAGAAAGCAAAGTTGCTTACCTGTAACAGAGGTTCTCTGTAGACAGCAGGGGAATGCAGCCACACTTGTCCACCCTCCATCCCCTCATTCCAAATTGTTAACTAAGCTAGTGACATAACTGAACAGCTAGGGAGTGGAGCTCGGGAGGCAAGGTGCCTGCACATGCTCAGTAGGAACCCCCAAAAAAACTACCTAGGGGAGAGCACCAGCACACAGGCTCAGTCAGAGGACTTCACTAGCAAGTGTGCCTGTATTTCCCCTGCTTGTTTCCGGAGAATTATGCATTTTCTTCTGAGATGTTTTACAAAATAAGGATGTAGGTCTTTATTCTTATGAGAACATGAGCAGCTAATGATTCTACAAAATGACCTTATGACACCAGAATTAGTACATAATTTATTCTTGGGGCATTTGTAAACTGCAGTTATTGGAGAGTACAACAAAATCAGTCAATCCTAATATTCAAAAGGGAACTTATCCCACTGGACCACTACAGATAAGTGTTATGATCTCCATCCCTCAAATGGAGACATACTCAAGTAAAATTCTGGGAGTCATCATTGACTCTACACTTTCCTTCAACGATCACCTCAACTCCCTAATAAAAAAATGTTTCTTCAGCCTTCACATGCTAAGGAAAATGAGAACCTGTTTCCATCAAAAACACTTTGCCGTCCTTGTCCAATCCACCATCCTTTCCAGACTGGACTATTGCAACTCTATCTACCTAAGCCTAACAAAGAAAAACCTTCAAAGACTCCAGCGGATTCAAAATGCCGCTGCTAAGCTTATCTTTGCAAAAAGCAAATTCGACCATGTCTCACCACTTTTGTCCAAGCTCCACTGGCTCCCAATAACCTCCAGAGTCCACTTCAAATGTGCCTGCCTTACTTTTAAGATCCTACACGGCATTCTCCCCCCTTTTATTCCTCTTTCTTGGAATTCCTCTAACCCCAATTCCACCAGATCTCCCAAAAACTGAAACTTTCCTTTCCCTCTCGAAAAGGCGTTTCCCTTGTAGGAAAACTAGGTTCCTCCCTCCCTTTCAGAATCACTGAGCTCTGGAACAATCTTACCTCCCCTCTTAGGAATCTGAGCTCCCTCCAACTCTTCCGTAAACATCTGAAAACCTGGTTATTTTCAAAAATGTAACTCTTCCTCTCTCTGGTTACTCTGTCCTAAATTTTCTCTTCATTTTGTCTTTTCCTTTCACTGGAGTTCCTTTCTACCCTAACCCTTGTTAACCGTGTCGAGCTTTGCGAATGTAGAGATGATGCGGTATAAAAACCCAAGGTTTAGTTTAGTTTAGTTTAGAACACTGACTCTCAATTCTGCCATCACCAGTAGCAGAATTTGTGCAGTATTGTCTGTCTCCAGCAGATTGTTCTACTGTGGTCTGGCTCCCAGGGATGAGATCTAAAATCAGTGGCCACAATGTTAAGATCAAGTGCCCAGTGGTGCTCCTGGGAATCTATCCATGGACTTTTACCATAATTGAACGAGATGCCTGTGGGTCTTGCCAGATCAGTCCAGAGCCCAGTCATGAAAGCCAGAACCGTCAGGTTCTTTAGCCAGTTTCTTCCTGACATCCTTGCCATTCATTTACATCTGTAGCTCTTAGGAGAATAGGACTCAGCCCCAACAAGATAGCCAAGAAAACTGAAGGAAGCACAAAGAAAGCCACCAAACACTAAAGAAAAAGAGGTAGTAGTTTTCTTTTTGGAGGAGGAAAAAAAATATAGCCTCCCTGACTCAAAGGCTTAGCACATCCACCACCTGCTGAAGACTGAGAAATACTGATTCTTTAGCACTTTGCAGACCAGTAGAGGTTAATCTTACAAGTGGGTATATATCTCATCATGACCAGCAGGTGGAGACTGAAACAAAACTGTGGAATAGTACATAAGAGATACCTTCCCCTATTCCTATCAGTCTTCTTTCAATCTCCAGGAGGTGCGAGTGAGCTGTACCCATCTCCCTTGGTAGGGCTGTTGGAATTTGTTTAGGGTTTCTAGTCCCCGTTTTTGGCTGGATTGAGCTTGGGTGGGCCTTGTTTGGGGGTCCGTCTGACCTCGGGGGTGTCAAACCCGACGGGTCTCGTGCTGGGTCCCTCCCCCCATTTCCTCCACCTCCCCCCATTTTTTTAGAGGAGCCTCAGCAGTAAGCCTTGCCCCCTAATTCAAGCAAGGCATATTGATTTGAGAGCCTGTGGAGTCTGTTCTGAAAAAAAAAAAAAAAATCTTGTAGTGCCAGTCTGAAGGGTTGCTTTCCCTTTAACTATGCTGTAAATTACTGTATTTTTTGACTAACCGGCACTTTTCTTCTAGCTAGGTCGCGTATGGAGCAATTGAGCACTTCTCAGGGGGCGAGGTGCACAATTTGGTCCAGATATGAGGCACTTGCGGCTGGCCTGAAAATAGCTGTCTTTCTTTTTCTCTCTCCCTGCCCCTTTCTTTCTTTTTCTCTCCCTGCCCCCTTTCTTTCTTTTTTTTTCTCCCTGTCCCCCTTTCTTTCTGTCTGTCCTTTCTTCTCCCTGCCCCTCCCCTAACAAGCCACAGCAGCAATTGGCTGGCCCAGAACTGACGTGACGTCAGGGGGAAGGCTGGTGGGCTCGGCACTTCTGCAGTTGCTGCTGGTCTGTTATGGCGTCAGGGAAGCAGGGAGAATGCAAAGGCAACACGAGTCTATTGCGGAGCCCGGGATGGGCTCTGCGATTGACTTGCATTGCCTTTGCAAACTACTAGTCGATTGCAATCGACCTTTTGGGCACCCCTGGCATAGAGGAACTTGTTCCACCAGTGATGTAGAAAGGCGTCCAATGAATTGCAATTGGGGCAAATAGTCTAGAACAGACAAATTGAGGTTTGTTGTTTTGAAGGAAAGCAAAGAGATCTATGTCCAGCATTACCCATCGAGAGATAAAGACTGTGTGATGAGACAATTCGTGAGGCTGAAGTCTAATGAACTTGTCTGCTAACACATTCTGCTTCCTTGCTAAATAAACTGCCCTGAGAAGTATCCCATGAGCAGTGGGCCCAATTTCAAATCTATACTGCCTCCCACACCACCTTGTTTGTCAAATAGAACATGACAACCTTGTTGTACAGACAAGTGCTACCTTTTGAAAGAGGTGATCCTAGATTGTCCTAGCTGATTGATATGGAAGGTTTGTTCATGCTGACACTACAATCCCAGCCCAGCAACAAAACATCTGTTAGACATTTTTGGTGAGGAGGGGCCTGGAAAGAGAGACCCCAGGTAATATCGTATGGTTCCATCCACCATTGGATGGAGTGCCATAGATCTGGGGTGACTGATGTGTTGATAAAGGTCCACTGTGGAATTCCGAAGTTAAGGCATGTAGATGGTGTCACATGAACTGTCTGCCATGTGACCGAGCAGGCGTAACATCTGGCATACAGAAGTCCACATGAGGGTGAAGATTGTTTGACTCAAGTGAATAAGTGTGTCGACCCTCTGGTTGGGTAGAAAAGCTCGACCTTGAATGGTATTCAAGAATGCTCCTCTGAACACCAAGGTTTGAGATTGCTGTAGATGTGACTTTTGATAGCTGACAGCAAACCCCAGAAACTCAAGGCAATGAACCGAGCTGCTTGCAATGATGAAACCTTGATCAACCAGTAGGCGAATATGTGAAATACCCATGAGTGAAGGGCTGCCACAACTTAAATTGGTCTAAAGATTTTTCCTCCCTTAAGCGAGTTGGTAGGGAATTCCAGAGTAGTGTATCTGTTATAGAGAAAATGTTCAAACACCTCTCAAGGAAGGGATAGACAACAGATGTTCGTTTGACCTTAGTGATTATGAGGGGGCATAGGGTACAAGAAGTCTGTCTATGACTAAAGGGGCATGAGATGCTTGTGTTTTAAATGTTAGTAGGATTATTTTATATGTAATCCTGTGTGATGAGACTGGAAGCCAGTGTGCGTTTAATCAAAAGTGATGTTACATGGTCGAATTTCCTGGCTTTCATAATAAGTTTTATTGCCGTATTTTGTACAATTTGAAGATGCCTTAATTCTTTTTATGTTATACCCCTATAAAGTGAATTACAATAGTCGAGTTTTGAGATTTACAAAAGAGTGTATCAAGATATTTAGTGAAGCTGGTTCAAGGAAGTTTGCCAAAGAGTATATCAAACATAGTCTATAAAAGCTCTTTTTAAGGGGGCGTGGCTTGGAAGCGCATGAGCACAGTCGGGTAAACGGTGAGCTCCATCCCGATAGATCTTTTTAAAGATTAATAGATTACAAAAATTGATTTTTTTTCCGACTTAAAAAGGAGGATCTGTTAACTTATGGTGTCTGTTAAGCAAATTAAGGCTGATTCAGCTTTTATCGCAACGGGAAGTGCAAAAAGAGCGAAACCTAAGCCAGCAACCCCCTCGAAAAACTTAACATTGAAGGATAACCTGGATAATAATGAAATCCTTCTAGAGCTGCAAGCAATTAGAGAAATTGTATCTGATAACTCTAAAAAGATCCAGGAGGTGAAAGAAGAGATCGCTATTATTAATTTTAAAAAATGGAAATAGCTGAAAACAAAATGGTGAACCTGGAACATAGAATGGTGTCAGTTGAAACAGAGGTAATTCAAATGAAGCCTGATCATAAGAAGATTGAAGTACTTACTCAGATGCTGGAGGATTGCTGTAATAGGGAGAGGAGTAACTTGAGATTATTAGGGCTTCCGGAAGGGGCAGAGAAAAACAATATGACTTCCTTCTTAGAGAACCTCCTCCCTAAAATCCTGCCAATTAAATCAAAGTATTGTCTTGAAATTGAAAGAGCCCACAGGATACCTTCAAAGAGGATTGATAATCAAAAGGGGCCGCATCCAGTAATCTTTAAACTCTTAAGTCACCAACAAGTATTGGAGTTATGTCACCTTGCTAAAGAGAACAAGAATTTAAAGTTTCAGGACACTCGTATCCACGTTGTGCCAGACTTTGCACCGGCCATTGCAGCTAAGAGGAAGAGTTTTCTTGACTGAGAAGCATCGGAGCAAAATATGGTTTGATTTACCCGGCGATTATGAGGTTGACTTACAGAAATAAAACAACTAATTTCAAGGAACCGGGTGATCTGCATGAATTTTTACAGCAATTGGAAGAACCTATGAATTCATAAATACTCTTATTTTATATTTTTATTCAGGAGATGGGTTAAATCATATAATCCTTTTTTTAAGAGGTTAATAGTATAAACTTGATATGAAGTTTAACGTATTTAATTTTAAAAGCTTAACGACTCATGGAAGAAAACGTTGTAAATAGAACGTTGACTTCTATGGGTGTTAGGAATGGTTACCGTGACAACAGATTTTTTTAACAAACGCAATGAAATGTTGTTATGAATGTATTCACATGTTTTATTGTATTATTTTCTTAGTATAAATGTGGAATTAAATATATAACAAGATATGTTTTACCAATGTATCTGGTAATTAATATGATTTATAGTCTTCAAGACATGATTAATTGAAGTACAGTTAAAGATCATGACATTTTCTGCTTTGAATTGATTGTCCTATATTTATCACTTCTGAAGGATATGCTCAATTATATATCTTTCCACTTTAACTTGGGTTTTATTTTTATATTAATTATAACTTTTCAAGATGGATAATTACTATAATATATGTTGATATAACATTATATAAAAAGTGATTTAATATTTAATATTAGAATGATTTTAGTTAGGAAGTTTATTTTTTGGGTAATGTTCCTGATCAATTTATTACTGTCTTACAAGCTAATATTTGAGTATGATATTAATTTCTTCACTCATTCATTATATGTTTAGTATTTATGTAGTATGAGTGTTCATTCTGATATAATATAATATGATGAAAAGTTTTTGAGGATTATTTATTTATAGGTTTTACAAATTGTTAAACAATATAGTGGTAATAAACAATGAAAAGGAAACAAATCAAGTAAATTATAAATTCCACAAAAATAACTAAGTTCACAGTCCACAACCTGAGGAGAGAGAATCCTTCACCTCCAAGGGAAGTTGGATTTCAGGAAAAGTTCAATCACATTAAAGAGAACACAGTTGGATTAAATTAATTATCATCCTGGTTAAGAAGTTTCATGGGGGGGATCTGGAGCTTTACCAGCTGCTTTACTCTCAAGAAAAAAGTTCAACTGATCAGGGTCATAAAATATATATCTAGTGTTCTGATGGGTAATGCAGCATTTGCAGGGGAAACGTAACTGAAAAGTTGCTCCCATACTCAGAATTGACTGACGATAAGTCAGAAATTTCTTTCGTCTAGCTTGAGTCCATTTCGATACATTAGGAAAAATTGAGACTTTTGAACCATGAAATTCTGAATTATCAGTCCTATAGAATAAACAAAGAACTGCTTCCTTGTCCTGAAGAAAAACAAAGGTTACCAATAAAGTTGCTCTATCCATAATTTCTTCTTGTTGAGATGTTTCCAGGATAGCAGTGAGATTTAAGTCTCCTGCTATGGTTCCTTTACCTTTATTCTCTTTAGGAATGTTCAAATAATATAATTTTTGTAACGGTGGTAAATTATTTTCAGGAAATTTAAGTACTGTTCTTAAGAAGGAATGAAACAGATCTCTTGCCGTTTGGAAATAGGAAAATTTAAAAGTCTAAGGTTCAGACTCCTATTTGCATTTTCCAATTTTCTAATAAGTAAACTTTTGTCCTTCAATTGTAAGTTGATTGAAGCCTTCGCTTCTATCATGGATTTTTCCAAATTGTCTATTCTATCGGATTGTTTTGAAAGTTTCTCTTCAAAAGTCTTAAACTGAATATTGGTGTTCTGGACTGAAGTAACAAAATGAGAGCATACCTTATGCAATGATTCCAAGCCACTCCAAATAGCCTCCATGTCTATAACTTCAGGTCTTATCAAAGGAGTAAGAAAAGTTGTACCGGGAACCACTCCACTGGGTTCCACCTTCTCCTTCCCTGCTTCAATGCAGGCTTCCGTTCCTCCATTCTCTGATATTGGCTGTAGGAAAGTCGGCAAGCTGTATACCTCGTCCAGGGTCAGAGAGGAAATCTGCAGCGCCGCCGGAGACATCAGCTCCGGAGCCTCCTGCGCTGCTAACGGCGTCCCCGACTTCATCCCAGGGCGAGGAGGAACTCCAGGTCCCATCGGGCTGAGCGAAGTCTCGTCCTCCAAGACCGAGGTCTGCCCCCCTTGGTCTACTGATACGCCCAATCCAACTGGGACGGCATAGGAAGTAATTGCCGTCTGCCGCGACGGCGAAGAGACAGAAGAGGCTGGAAGAACGCCCCTCTGTCTTCCCCTGCGCTTAGGCATAGCAAAGGTTAAAAAAAAATACAAACAAGTAGAAACTGCCAAGCATGCAGGAGCCTCTCATAGACACGACTTACTCCGTTGCCATCTTGGATCTCTCAGGATTATTTATAAATATGAGACATAATTAATTATCATTTATTTATAGGGGGATTTGATTTGTTTTACTGGGGATATATTCCTAAGGGATTAATTTATTTATATATTTTTTATTAATGTAACATTATTATGGGACAAATGTCAATGATTTCTCTATCGGGGGAATTCTCTTTACCTGATCTAATTCATAAATGATCTAGAAACAGGGACGAAGTGTGAGATAATAAAATTTGCGGATGACACAAAACTATTTAGTGGAGCTCGGACAAAGGAGGACTGCGAAGAATTGCAAAGGGACTTGGACAAACTAGTGTAATGGGCAGAGAGATGGCAGATGAAGTTCAATGTTGAGAAGTGTAAAGTATTGCATGTGGGAAGCAGAAACCTGAGGTACAATTATACGATGGGAGGGATGTTATTGAATGAGAGTACCCAGGAAAAGGACTTGGGGGTAATGGTGGACATGACAATGAAGCCGACAGCACAGTGCGCAGAAGCCGCTAAGAGAGTGAATAGAATGCTAGGTATAATCAAGAAGGGTATCACAACCAGAATGAAAGAAGTTATCCTGCCGCTGTACCGGGCAATGGTGCGTCCGCATCTAGAGTACTGTGTCCAGTATTGGTCACCGTACCTTAGGAAGGATATGGAGTTACTCGAGAGAGTTCAGAGGAGAGCGACACGTCTGATTAACGGGATGGAAAACCTTTCATACGCTGAGAAATTGGAGAAACTGGGTCTCTTTTCCCTGGAGAAGAGGAGACTTAGAGGGGATATGATAGAGACTTACAAGATCATGAAGGGCATAGAGAGAGTAGAGAAGGATAGATTCTTCAAACTTTCAGAAAATAAAAAAACAAGAGGGCATTAGGAAAAGTTGAAAGGGGACAGATTCAAAACGAATGTTAGGAAGTTCTTCTTTACCCAGCGTGTGGTGAACACCTGGAATGCGCTTCCAGAAGACGTTATAGGGCAGAGTACGGTACTGGGGTTTAAGAAAGGATTGGACAATTTCCTGCTGAAAAAGGGGATAGAGGGGTATAGATAGAGGATTACTGCACAGGTCCTGGACCTGTTGGGCTGCCGCGTGAGCGGACTGCTGGGCATGATGTACCTCAGGTCTGACCCAGCGGAGGCATTTCTTATGTTCTTATGTGTGTTTTCACTTTTTCCACTATTATGAGGGGATAGGGTAGGTGGAAGGGGGGGGTTGGGGTGGATTTAAAAGGGGTAAGGTTCAGGCTCAAGAAATTAAATTAAGGAAAATGGTGTCTGTTCATGAGATTTGGAATATGTTTAGTTACTTGATTTTGATTATCTTGATTATAAAGCTTATGATGGCATTTAAAATTTTATCACTGAATGTTAATGGCCTCAATCACCATATTAAAAGGGAAAAAAACACTTGCTTACTTGAAAAAAAACAGAATGCTGATATTTACTATATACATGAGACTCATCTGTCTATTGCAGAATCAAGAAAACTGGAAGGGGGTTGGGTGAAACAATGTTTTTTCGCCCCAGCTGTTGGATAAAAAGCAGGGGTAGCTATTCTTATTAATATGAAATGTACAGCCAATTTTCAATTAGTAGGTTCAGATCCTCTGGGTAGATGGGTGCATGTGGATATGAGTATGGGAAATAATACCCTGGCTTTGTTCAATGTGTATGCTCCTAATTCAAATCAAAATGAATTTTTTTAAACATTGCAACAATTGCTACTCCCACTGGCTGCTTCTAAAATAGTTGTAGCTGGAGATTTTAACGCTGTTATGGATCCATTAATGGATAAAAAACCACGTAAAAAATATAAAATCATTAGGGTTAGATAATTTGGTTCATTCATGTGATTTAAAACATATTTGACGTATACTTCATTTTAATGATCAGGAATTTTCCTTTTGTTCACATGTTCATAAATCTTTTTCAAGAATTGATTATATTTTTGTCTCAACTCAAATAGTTCAGCAGGTGATTAAAGCTTCCATAAACCCAATTATTTTATCTGATCATGTGGGTGTATGGATTGAACTTCAATTAGATCAACATGAGTATAGTTTCAAGTTTCAAGTTTATTTATTCATTTGATGAATCGCCTATTAAAATTGCTAGGCGATGTACAAAAATCCATGTAGAAAGTAATACAAAGAAACTATCAATTAACAATATAATTACATAAAATACAGACATGAGGGGATAGGGAAGGATTAAAGTTTACAATCTTAAATTTGGTAGAAAAAGGTAAAAACAAAAGGTAAGGGGCTAAAATCCAAAGCACAGTTCAAGGCATCTTTGAAGCTTGTAAAAGTTTTAGTTATTAAAAGCATCGATAAATAAGATTTTAAAAGTTTTTTAAAAGTTACGATGTCTTTTTCAAATCGAATGTATTGAGGGAGGGCGTTCCACCATTGAGGTCCCATAACTGTGAACAAGTCTGATCTCCTTGTACCTATGATTTTCAAAGAGGGTACTGAAAGCAGGTTTTGGCCGGATGATCGAAGAGAACGTTGAGAGTTGTGTGGGATTAGAGATCGGGAAATAAAAAGTGGTTCATTGGATGCTAGTGTTTTAAAGATAAGTAATAGAATTTTAAAGGTAATCCAGTGGGCGTCTTTTAATAGTGGAGAAACGTGGTCTTACTTTTTAGCGTTATATATTAATTTAATGGCCGTGTTTTGTATTAGCTGCAGTCTCCTTTTTTCTTTCTGGGTGATATTAAGTAGAAGAGCATTGCAGTAATCGATTTTTGAAATTACTAAGGAGTGAATGATTATCTTTATCGATGTTAAACTGAGAAATTTGGCGATTGAGCGTATCTGTCGTAGTTTAAAGAAACAGCTTTTAACGGTAAGAGAGATGTGTTCATGGTAAGTTAATTTATCATCTATAGTTACGCCTAGTATTTTAACGGAGGAAACCAAGTTGAGCGAAATGTTATTAAGAATAAACGGTTTTGACAGTGAATAACATTGTTTTAGTCTTATTGATATTTAATGCTAATTTGTTTGTATTAAGCCAGTTTTGGATTTTTTCCAATTTGTGGTTGATAGATGTGATATCAGTATTATTTTCTGGGTCCAAGGGATGAATGAGTTGAATGTCGTCTGCATAGGAGAACGGAATAAAACCAATGGATTGGCAAATACCTAATAGTGGTGAGAGAAAAATATTGAACAATAGAGGGGACAAAATAGATCCTTGAGGGATTCCAAATGAGGAAGAATAAGATGTAGAGTCTTCATTATTAAACCTAACAGAGGTGGTGCGGTTGACTAGGTACGAGTTAAACCATGAAAGAACATTCTCGCTTATTCCTATTTCTTCTAGTCGAGTAAGGAGCAGGTTATGATCTATAGTGTCGAAAGCCGCGGAAATATCTAAAGAAAAAAGAATGACTGATTTGTGATGATCTAAGTAGTATTGAATATTTGATGTTAGACCTTCTGTATTGTGAAATTTTCTAAATCCTGTTTGGTTGGGGTGTAATGCATTAGTATTTTCTATAAAATCGGATAGCTGGTTGAAAATCAGTTTTTCTGTCAATTTTGCTAAAAATGGTATGTTGGCTATTGGCCGGTAATTGGAAAGTTCGTTAATGCTGTTTTTATGATTCTTGAGAATAGGAGTGATAGTCGCGGTCTTCCATTGAGGTGGAACTGTAGCAGTGAGTAAACTTTTCTGAATGAGAGAATGAATGAATGAAAGGTCCGAAGTGTGAGAAGTGTTTTTTTCAAATAAAAAGGTGGAATGAGTTCGGAACGGGAACCTTTTAGGTTGACTTGTTGAAGAAGGGATTCTATGTCATGAATAGAAGGGATTTTAAAGTTTGAACATCTTGCTGTTTGGAGATTTGATAATACATTGCTTGTAGATAAAAAATTCCTTGAAGATTTCCAAGTAAAAATTAATGAATTTTTTCAATTTAATTTATCAGATGATATCTCCATGGAGAATTTATGGGATGCCTTTAAGGCTACCTTGAGAGGTAATATTATTTCATACTCTGCTCATATTAGAAAACAAATTAAAAAGCAATATTCTAATTTGGAAAAAGAAATTAAATATTTAGAATCTAAATTGATTGATAAATGGGAGCATGACACTTTACAGGCTCTTTTAAAAGGTAAATATAAGGAATTATCTTCAAAATTGATAAGGAAAGATTTGTTCTCTCAACAAACTCTGTATTATGGAAACTCGAATAAGACGGGAAGATTATTGGCAAATTACCTTAAAGCAAAGAAAAGAAGGACAAAAATTATTGCAATAAAGGATGAGAAAGGAATTAGAAAACAACAAACTGCAGATAATGTACAAGATGCAGGCGTTGTTTATTTATAAAAATGCAGCAACAAATACAACCTTATAGCCAACCAAGGGACCCGACAAGGTCCGTGTTTCGGATAACATGCCTTCCTCAGGGGTCCTAATGGATATAAGCATAAATACTAAGGTAATGTTGTGAACACTAAGAAGTAAAACAGAAAAATAAATAATATGACATAGTGATGGTATTCGTGTACCATACAAGGACATATTAATGTGAAATGGTGTGAAAACATATAGATGATGTCCAGTGACTCTAAATTTGATTGAAATATATAGTGATATGATATTGCAGGATTAAACATGCAAGAACATGTTGTGGATTGAGTGACACTGAATAAAAGCTAGAAACTTAAGTGATATCAACATTGAGATACGTGACTAACATAAGGAAGCAAATAAGAGTGAGAAGTGGTGAAAAGATGAGAAATGGAGAAAACCAAAATAAAAGTGAAAAATGATGATCAAAATAATAATAACCAGAACAAAGCCAACACAGGAGGTGACCAAGCAGTTGGTAATAATGCACCATGATGAGAAAGAATCAGTGGGTGTATGAAAAGGATACAGGCTTATAAATGACAAAAACTAAAAAACATACCATGGTGGTTAAGGTATAAGACAAACCGCATAAGAGATGTCAAATAAAGCATCAAGTGAGGAACAATAAAATAAAACTTAAAAAATTTATAATAATGTTTGATATGTACAGTAGCTATCTAATACTAATGTCTGTTTGGACATAGAATACAAGAGAGAACATATAGTGCCCATCTACATAGACTAAAAAATAATAATTATAATACATGATATTTACTTTTTACATTTTTGACAGATACTGTGACTTCAACTTTAAAATACAGGTTATCCGAGTACAGAGTAGACTAATAGGGATACATTTTATGCCTAACTGATAACCATTTATAAAACCTTCCGAAGGTGTAATGTTAAAATATTAAAATCCATTGCCATATGGTGATTTGAAATAATTTTAAAAGACTTTATTAAGACAATATTAAAAAGTTATATAAAAAAAATGTTATATTAAAAAATGTCTAAGAAGCTACATATGCTAAACTTGAATCTGTTTCTCAACATGAATGTATAGAATGATATTCCATTGACTCAATGTGAATAAGTGGAGACTATAGAATCATTATGAAAATTGATGGACAGGGCAATAACTTATTATGCAAAGCTAATATTCTCCAAGAGTGCTGGAATGGTCTTTAACAATATCTTAAAACGAATGTGTAAATCAAATGACATGAAGCTGGAGATTGGATTGGATTCTTAAGCAATCTATTCAAACATAGAAATTAAATTTCCTCAACGGATGGCTGAAAAATACTACAATAATTGAAAATTTATTGAGGCTCCAAAAGTATTAAAACAACACATTTGTACACTGCCAGTGTAAATTTAATATTAAAAGGTAAGAGTTAAAAATAAAAATTAAAGATAAAAATGAAAAAGATATATGCGTCACAGTGGCGTAAAGGAATGCGTCACTAGCAGGTATGATAATGAATAAAATATATATATATAAATATATGAAGAGCTTGTGTAGAGGAATTATAATAAGATTTAAAAAGATGTGTGTGTGATGATGACATGAGAGAGGACTCCACGAGTGGCTGTCTCCCAAATCCAGCCTGGGCACGGGGAGGCCTCCCGCGAGGTCGAACCGCCTCCAGTGCCTCAGCGGTGCACACACTCTTAACAGGGAGCAAAGTCTCTGCGAGTGTCTGGTCTGGCATCAATGCATGCATCGCAAGGAGCAGAGTCTTTGCCCATGCCTCCGTTGGAACCGATTCACTCGATGCAAGGAGCAGAGTCTTTGTGAGTTGCCTCCGTTGGAGCCGATTCACTCGATACAAGGAGCAGAGTCTTTGCAAGTGCCTCTGTTGGAACCGATCACCCCGACGGGGTTCGAGCCTCTACGGCAACCATCCCTGCTTCGATCAACCGCTTCCAGCCCCATCCACTACCTGGGGGCCTCAGCGAAGACTCACTCACCTCGCCCATCGAGGCCGATCTCTCAACACAGCCCGCATCATCAATCGAGGCACTCGTCCAGGCATGCCTCGCCTCATTGGAAGCAGCCATACCTGGAATATTCCCCACCGGCTACTTCACCTCCTCCGATGCCGGAGCTCGAGGACAAGCTGGGATCTTTCTCACCATCTCGATCCCCGTCCCCATTGGATCCAGAGCCCTCAACCTCATCAAGTCCTTCTCGAGGCCCTGCATTGGCTGACCAGCTGTCCTTCTCCTCATTCCTTCGACAGATGGCGACTAATCTGGACATTCAACTGGACAAGGGGTCCAAGTTTTCTAAGGAATACCTGGAGACTATGCGCCTCCCTCAACCACCTGCTGAGTCCCTCAAGCTTCCCTTACACAAGCTGCTGGACCAGACCTTTGTGCGGTGCCTCGAAACACCTTATTCCATCCCCGCTGTACCGGGTAAATTGGATACCAGGTACCGCACTGTTCATCATAAAGGGTTTGACGGCTCCCAACTCTCCCACCAATCCCTTTTAGTGGAGTCCTCACTGAAGCGGTCCCACCCCTCCCAGATCTACGCCACCGTCCCGCCTGGTAGAGAGGGCAAGACCATGGACCGATTCGGCAGGAGGATTTACCAGAACTCCATGATGGCTTCGAGAGTTCTGAACTATAACTTCCACTTCACAACATATTTGAGTTCTTTTTATCCTTACTCCCGAAGTTCATGCCCTATATAGATCCTAGGGCACAGTTCGAGTACCAGGAGGTTCTGGCCTCGTTATCCCAGCTCCGGTTGCAGCTGATGCAGTCCTCCCACGACGCCTTTGAGCTCTCGGCTCGGGCTACAGCATGTTTGGTGGCTATGCGAAGGTTGGCGTGGCTGAGGACCATCAACATGGACCCCAACCTCCAGGACAGGCTTGCCAATGTTCCATGCGCTGGCACCGACCTCTTTGATGAGTCCATCAAGGCGGCAACCAAAAAGCTCTGACCATGAGAAGTCCTTCCAGTCCATCCTGCGTCCGAAGCACAAGCCTGCTCCTCCTCGTCAATCACGCCCACTGTTGACATACCAGCGGCGTTATCCTCCTAAACAGGCTCCCACCATCAGACAGCCTGTGAAGAGACAGCATCCTCAGATACACCAGCAAAAGCCTCAGCCATCCACTGTCCCTAAGGCTCCTCGGCCCTTTTGACTGTCTCATAGAGGGCATAATTTCTGTCATTCTGTCTTTTTCAGTTGCTCCACCTATCGGAGGTCGTCTCCATCATTTTTTCCATCGATGGACGACTATCACCACCAACCTCTGGGTCCTCTCCATCGTCAAGGAGGGATACTCTCTTCAGTTCCACCGGAACATCCTCCAAGAGAGTATCCTTCCAATTTGACCCAGACCGCCCTTCTTCTTCAGGAAGCCCAGGCCTTATTGCAGCTCGGGGCTGTCGAGCCGGTTCCTCTGAACCAACAGAACAAGGGGTTTTACTCCCGGTACTTCCTTGTTCCGAAGAAGATGGGCGATCTGCACCCCATTTTGAACCTCAGGGTGCTCAACAAATTCCTGGTCAAAGAAAAATTTCGCATGTTGACCCTAGCATCCCTGTATCCCCTAATCGAGCAGAACGACTGGTTATGCTCTCTGGATCTGAAGGAGGCCTACACTTACATTCCCATTCATCCGGCCTCTCGTCAATACCTCAGATTCCGGGTGGGACATCTTCATCTTCAGTACCGAGTGCTCCCTTTCGGCCTGGCCTCGTCACCCAGAGCCCTTTACCAAGTGCCTGGTGGTGGTGGCCGCAGCACTCAGGAACTATTCCCTACCTGGACGACTGGCTCATCAAGGATTCCTCGTCTCAGGGAGTCCTCCTCGTAACCCAGAAGATGATTTGGTTGCTGCAGCATCTGGGATTCGAGATAAACTTCCCAAAATCCCACCTACAGCTTTCCCAGACTCTTGCCTTCATCGGGGCTGTTCTGGAAACTACCCAACTCAGAGCGTTCCTTCCTCCTCCACGCCTGGATGCTCTCCTTTCCTTTGCCACTCAGTGTCCTCTCGCCCGTCCATCTCGGCGAGACAAATGATGGTTCTTCTAGGCCACATGGCGTCTACAGTTCATGTGATTCCTTTTGCCAGACTTCACCTCAGGATTCCTCAGTGGACGCTGGCATCTCAGTGGTCACAGACGTCCGACCCTCTGACTCAACACATCCAGGTCACTCCTGCTCTGCAACAGTCTCTTCGCTGGTGGATGCTATCCTCCAATCTCTCCAGAGGATTGCTGTTCCAAACCCCCCACCATCAGAAAGTCCTCACGACCGACTCGTCGACTTATGCTTGGGGGGCTCATCTGGACAGCCTCCGCACTCAGGGTTACTGGACCAGCACGGACCACCAGTGCCACATAAATCTCCTGGAACTCAGGGCAATCTTCAACGCTCTCAATGCTTTTAAACATCTGCTTCGCGACCAGGTTGTCCTCATTCGCACAGACAACCAAGTCGCCATGTACTATGTCAACAAACAGGGAAGCACGGGATCGGCCTCCCTCTGCCAAGAAGCTCTGAAGGTGTGGGATTGGGCGATTCACAACAACACCTTCCTCAGAGCTGTCTACATTCAGGGAGCGGACAATGCCTTAGCGGACAGCTTGAGCCGTCTTCTGCAACTTCACAAGTGGACTCTCAACTCCACGCCCCTTCATCACATCTTCTCTCAGTGGGGAACACCTCACATAGACCTCTTTGCAGCCCCCCACAACTTCAAACTGCCTCAGTTCTGCTCCAGGATCTATACTCCTCATCGCTTTGAGGCAGATGCGTTTCTTCTGGACTGGACGAATCTCTTTCTATATGCATTTCCTCCATTCTCTCTCATTCAAAAGACTCTAGTCAAGCTGAAGTCAGACCATGCCACCATGATTCTGATTGCTCCACGGTGGCCCAGACAACCTTGGTACTCCCTTCTACTTCAACTCAGCACCCGGGAGCCGTACCTTCTACCAGTTTTTTCCTCGCTGCTTACACAGCATCAGGGATCTCTGCTTCATCCCAACCTGCAGTCCCTACACCTGACAGCTTGGTTCCTCTCAACATAACCCCTCTACAGTTTTCCCAACCCGTGAGGGATGTCCTGGAAGCTTCCAGGAAGCCGGCTACTAGGCAATGCTACCACCAAAAATGGACTAGATTTTCTGTTTGGTGCGTTTCTCAGCATCAGGAGCCTCAACACTCCTCCTTGCCTTCGGTTTTGGACTACCTTTTACACTTGTCTCAGTCTGGCCTCAAGTCTTCCTCCATACGAGTCCACCTCAGTGCAATTTCTGCTTTCCATCAGCCTCTTCAAGGGAAACCCCTCTCTGCTCATCCAGTGATTTCCAGATTCATGAAAGGACTTTTCCATGTCAATCCTCCTCTCAAACCGCCTCCAGTGGTTTGGGACCTCAATGTTGTTCTTTCACAACTTATGAAGCCTCCATTTGAACCTCTTGACAAGGCTCATCTGAAGTATCTCACTTGGAAAGTAGTGTTTCTCATTGGCCTCACTTCTGCTCGATGAGTCAGTGAGCTCCAAGCCTTGGTTGCGGATCCACCTTTTACAGTTTTCCATCATGACAAGGTGGTTCTCCGCACTCATCCGAAATTCCTTCCTAAAGTTGTCTCAGAATTTCATCTCAACCAATCCATCATTCTTCCAGTGTTCTTTCCGGAGCCACATTCTCACCCTGGAGAATCTGCCCTTCATATTCTGGACTGTAAGCGTGCTTTGGCTTTCTACCTAGAACGAACCAAACCTCACAGAACTGCTCCTCAACTTTTCATCTCCTTTGATCCAAACAAGTTGGGACATCCTATTTCTAAGCGCACCATCTCCAACTGGATGGCGGCTTGCATCTCATTCTGCTATGCCCAGGCTGGATTGCCCCTTGACAGTAAAGTCACAGCCCATAAGGTCAGAGCTATGGCAGCTTCGGTAGCTTTCCTCAGATCAACACCGATTGAGGAGATTTGTAAAGCTGCCACTTGGTCCTCGGTTCACACCTTCACTTCTCACTATTGTCTGGATACTTTCTCCAGACGGGATGGATAGTTTGGCCAAACAGTATTGCAAAATTTATTCTCCTAAGTTGCCAACTCTCCCACCATCCCATTATGGTTAGCTTGGAGATCACCCATTAGTGAGAATACCTGCCTGCTTGTCCTGGGATAAAGCAATGTCACTTACCGTAACAGTTGTTATCCAGGGACAGCAGGCAGCTATTCTCACGTCCCACCCACCTCCCCTGGGTTGGTTTCTCTGCTAGCTATCTGAACTGAGGAGACGCGCCCTGGTCTGGGCGGGAAGGCACTCGAGCATGCGCGGTGTGGGCGACTCGAAACTTCGAGTTTCTTCAAGCAAGACTGCTTGTGAGGCGTCCGCATCGGGGCTTCGTTGGATCACGTCACCCATTAGTGAGAATAGCTGCCTGCTGTCCCTGGATAACAACTGTTACGGTAAGTAACATTGCTATGCGAACACAAAAACAAATTAGACGGAGTGAATGAAATAGTCATGGATATCCAACATTTTAAAGCAAAGGGATGTTTCCTTACCAAACGCCAATATCGTACAAATATGGTCAAGCGAATCTTGTGCAACAGCAGTGGAGGGACGCCGCAGGAAACTAAGATTTTAAATAAAGGTCTTACAGAAACGTGGGCGTAGCCGATTGGCTGATGTGCATGTATATAGGGATACATAACAATAGAGAAATGTCATCACGCTCGGTCAGAAATGAAACCCAGGCTGAGACTAGAAGAAACAAAAAATGTGAAAAACTTTATTGCAAAACGACGTAGAGTGACAGATACATGATTGCAGTAAGGTAAAATGGAAGCATAACTTTAAGTGAATGGGCAAGTGCGAAAGAACATTCCTGATAGCTTTAAAAAAACAGAAATCGATGGAGGTACAGCAAGAGCTTATAAAAATGCAAAGATAACAATCGTATACTTTGAAAGGGAATACGTCAAGGTCAAAACATCAAGTCAATGGAGATATCATGAACATACTTATTGTTAATAGAGACCATACAAAAGGGAGAAAAATTAACAGATAAAAAGTGATGATTATAAATGGTTATAATATTACATCAAATGAATCCATGTTGGGCTTAACAGATAATAACAACAAATTTTAGTGTAACTCTGTATGGAGTTATAAAGAACCATAAGCTTGAGGAGAATTATAAAAACAGACTGATATGCTAATGAGGAAAATAACCTAAAGCACGTATGAATATATGGTGATATATGTTATATTATAAGAAATGATGGTATTCGATCTCAGAGTTCAATCCAGCGGGTGCAATAGTGTCCAGCTCAAAGATTGTTCTCTGTTCCGTTTGTAACAGAGTCTTATCAATATTGCCCCCTCTCCAACTGGTTTTAAAAGTCTTAAAGACAAAAAAACGGAGGTCGATGGTGGTGTGAGAAAGATCTTTCCAATGGGGGACCAAGGGTGCTGTCATTACCTCCCGCATTATGCAACTTCTATGTTCAATGATTCTTGTTTTAATTTTTCTCTTGGTTTTGCCAATATATAAAAGATTGCAGGGGCAAATGATGATATAAATCACTTGTTGAGTGTCACAATTGCTGCTGAAATTCAGGAAAAATTTCTTGCCAGTTCGTGGATGTGTAAAGCTGGTGATACTGAGGGAATGTCGGCAGACCGAAGTTTCAAGTTCAAGTTTATTTACATTTGATATATCGCTTATAAAAATATCTAAGCGATGTACAATTAAAAACCAGCAGATTGTGGCATTACATGTAATTTCACTTAAGTTAGACAATTGACAAAACAATGTGGACAAACATGATTGGGTAGGAAGGAAGGGGAAAGTTACAATTGCATTATTTGTTAGAATTTACATAGAATGGGTAATACAATAGGTATGATTAGAATGAAGCAAGAGAAAAGAAAATTAAAGACATGTAAGAATATAAAATAAATCATTTCATAAATCAAATGCATCTTGAAATAGGTAGGTTTTTAACAATTTTTTAAAAGAAATAAGATCTTTTTCATTTTTAATAAAATTTGGTAGGGAGTTCCACAAGGATGGAGCAACCACTGAAAACATATCTTTGCGTCTAGAAACATAGAAAGGTGACGGCAGAAAAGGGCTACAGCCCATCAAGTCTGCCCACTCTACTGACCCACCCCATTAAGTCTGAGTGCTGCTCGACCCACGTAGGGATCCCACGTGGATGTCCCATTTATTCTTAAAGTCGAGCACGCTTGTGGCCTTGATTACCTGCGTCGGAAGTTTGTTCCAGTGATCTACCACTCTTTCTGTGAAGAAATACTTCCTGATGTCACCTCTAAATTTCCCTCCCCTGAGTTTGAGCGGGTGCCCCCTTGTGACCGAGGGTCCCTTGGGAAGGAATATATCGTTTTCTACCTCGACACGACCTGTGACGTACTTAAAAGTCTCAATCATGTCACCCCTTTCCCTGCGCTCCTCTAGAGAGTACAGCTGCAATTTGCCCAGTCTTTCCTCGTATGAGAGACCCTTGAGTCCAGAGACCTTCCTAGTGGCCATTCGCTGGACCGACTCAGCTCGAAGCACATCTTTATGGTAATGTGGCCTCCAGAATTGCACACAGTACTCTAGATGAGGTCTCACCATGGTTCTATACAGTGGCATTATGACTTCAGGTTTGCGGCTGACGAAGCTTCTATTGATACATCCCATCATTTGCCTCGCCTTGGATGAGGCCTTCTCCACTTGTTTGGCAGCCTTCATGTCTGCACTGATGATCACTCCCAAGTCCCGTTCCTCTGAAGTCCTAGCTAGTGTTTCTCCATTCAAGGTGTATGTTCTGCATGGATTTCTGCTGCCGAGATGCATGACCTTACACTTCTTAGCGTTGAAGCCCAGCTGCCATGTCGTGGACCATTTTTCCAACTTGATCAGATCCTGCGTCATACCATCCGTGGGATTGCTTCCACCCACTATATTACACAGTTTGGCGTCGTCGGCGAACAGCGCTACTTTACCCTGAAGCCCTTGGGTCAAGTCCCTTATGAATATGTTAAAAAGGGATGGTCCCAGGACTGAGCCCTGAGGCACACCGCTAGTCACCTCCGATGTCTCAGAGAGGGTGCCATTGACCACCACTTTCTGAAGTCTTCCACTCAGCCAATCGTTGACCCACGCCGTTAGTTTCTCACCTAACCCCATCGATTTCATCTTGTTTAGTGCCGATTATTCTTAATGAAGGAACTGAAAGCTGGTTAGATAAAGATGATCTTAAGGATCGAGGAGGATTATATGGAACTAACATTTTAGAAATAAATAGGGGTTCATTTGAGATTAATGTTTTGAAAACTAGAAATAATGTTTTAAAAGTGATTCGGTGAGAAATTGGAAGCCAGTGAGATTTGATGAGTAGTGGGGTAACGTGGTCGTATTTTTTAGCTTTGTGAATTAATTTGATTGCGGTATTTTGTATAATTTGGAGTCTTCTTCTTTCTTTCTGAGATATGTTTATTAGGAGAGAATTGCAGTAATCTAATTTTGAAATAATTAACGAATGAACCAAAATGTTAATAGATTTGGGATCTAAGAAAGTAGAAATAGAGCGTAGAAGCCGGAGTCTGTAGAAACAAGATCTAACTGTTTCGCTGATGTGATTATGAAATGAGAGATCTGTGTCAATTATTACTCTTAGAATTTTCATATGAGAGACAGATTCAAGAGGAGAATCGTTTAGAAAGAATGGAGCTTTTAAAGTTATGTTACTTTTCCATGTAAAAAGCATAGTTTTTGTTTTTTGAACATTTAAGGATAGTTTATTATTGTTTAACCAGTTTTTTATTTGTTCTAGTTTGCCGTTGATGATTTTTATTTCATCTGCAATTTCAGGGTTAAGAGGGTGCATGAGTTGAATGTCATCTGCATAGGAGAAAGCTGTGAAACCCAGTGATTGTGCAATAGTAATAAGAGGGGATAAAAAGATATTAAATAAAAGAGGGGAAAGAATAGACCCTTGTGGTACTCCGTATGGTAATGTAAAGTTTTCAGAGTAAGCATCATTGAATTTGACTTTAGAAGTACGATCTGAAAGAAAGGAAGTCAACCAATCAAGGGTTTGTCCTTCTATGCCTATTGATTGCATACGGTTAATCAGGAGTTCGTGATCAATTGTATCAAACGCCGCCGATAAATCCATGAGTGACAAGGTTGATGTCCTGTATGTGGACTCTGACTGGTGACAGCTGTAGGGAGAGCAGAGGGCACCAATTTGTCTCTAAGGTTGGGATTTCTTGATATTGCGACAATTGCTTTCTTTCCTCTAAAACATTGATGTAGCTCAAGGATACGCCAGTTTTTCATAATGATACGTTTTACTTCACTTGAATGCTTTAAAACACATGTGAAGTCTAGTACAGTACGAATCTTGTTACCAGTCTGAAGTAAATCCTCACGATGTTATAATTTAGAACGTTGATACCCATAATATATATCATCCAAAGGATAACCTCTCTTTGCAAACCTATGTGCCATAGAAGGGGCTTGTTTTTCATATTTTTCCAAAGTAGTACATAGCCTTTTAAGCCTTAAAAATTGGCTATAGGGGAGGTTCTTCTTCAAAGCTTTCTGATGAAAACTTGAGTAATGTAAATAGTAGTTTTTGTCTGTGGGCTTCTTATAAATGGTACTATGGAAACTGTAGCGTTCTTTATAGGTCATGATATCCAGAAATGCTATGTGATGATCGTGAAACTCCATTTTAAACTTGTGGTTAAGGTCGCATGTATTGAGCCAGTCTAAAAAAGAGTGTAATCTTGGGACACTACCCTTCCATAGAATAAATATATCATCTGTATAATCTGATTTCATCCTGATATGCATGTGTGGTAAGAAACTTTTTTTTTAACCCAGCCACATATAAATTGGCAATATAAGGGGCCATTGAGGCACCCATGGCCGTGCCCTTGATTTGTAGATAGAAATGATCTTGAAAACATTACATTACATTACATTAGGGATTTCTATTCCGCCATTACCTTGCGGTTCAAGGCGGATTACAAAAGGTTAATTTAAAAACAGAGTTACAATGATTAGCTAGAGAGGTAAGTTGTAGGTCTTATGAACATTTAGCGGGTTGTTGAGGGTGGGGTGGTTTGTAAGAGAGTTAATAGGTGGTCATATTGGAGATTCTTTTGTTATTATTAGTGCAGTAATGGGTAGATCAAATGTCAGTTTTAAAGTTACTAAGAGGTCGTGTTGTTATTGCTGCTTCAGGAATTTCTTGAAAAGTGTGGTTTTTATTTCTTTTCTGAACGTCCTATAGTCTGGGGTGGTCATCAGAAGGTTGGAGATCTGGTTGTCCAGCCTTGCGGCTTGAGTGGCTAGGAGGCCGTCGTGTAGTTTTGTTCTTTTTACTTCCTTGATTGGGGGGAGTGCGTTTTTCTGTGTCTGGTAGTGGGTGCTTGGATGAGGCGATTGTTCAGGTATGATGGGCTGTCTCCGTGTAGGGTTTTAAATAATATGCAGTAGAATTTGAATTGGATTCTTTCTTGGATTGGGAGCCAATGTGAGTTGATGAAGGCTTCAGTGATGTGGTCATGTTTTTTCAATGAGTAGATGAGTCTCAAAGCTGTATTTTGGATTGTTTGGAGTTGTCTTATCGTAGTTGCAGGGCATGGAAGGAAGAGTATGTTACAGTAGTCCAATATACCTAGTATTAGGGATTGTACTATAAGTTGGAATTGTGTTCTTTCAAAGAATTTTCGGACTTGTCTCAGATTTCTCATGTCTTATCGTAGTTGCAGGGCATGGAAGGAAGAGTATGTTACAGTAGTCCAATATACCTAGTATTAGGGATTGTACTATAAGTTGGAATTGTGTTCTTTCAAAGAATTTTCGGACTTGTCTCAGATTTCTCATGACTGCGAATGATTTTTGAATTGTTTTATTTATTTGCGGTTGCATAGTGCAGCATCTGTCTATGGTCATGCCAAGTAGTTTTATGGTGGTTTGGATGGGATATTTGATTGCGTTTATATCTAGGTTGGTTGTGGTTTGGATCTTGTCATTTTCTAGGAGGATGAATTTGGTTTTGTCTTGGTTGAGTTTAAGTTTGTGATTTTTCATCCAGGTTGTGACTGTTTCAAGTGTTTGGTGAAGTTTGTCTGTCATGGTAGGTTTAGAATGATCGTATGGGATGAGGATGGTGATGTCATCCGCATAACTATAGGTGGTTATGCCCAGATTGTCCAGATGCGTTCCTAGAGAGGCAGTGTAGAGATTGAAGAGGGTAGGGGATAGTGGAGATCCTTGTGGTACGCCGCAGGGGTTTGTCCAGGATTCTGATTTTTCTTTGTTTGATTTTACACTGTAGGTTCTGAGTTTTAGGAATCCTTCAAACCAGGAGTATACTTTATCTGAGATGCCTATTGCATCTAAGATCTGTAGAAGGATGTTGTGGTCTACTAAGTCGAATGCCGCTGTTAGGTCCAGTTGTATGAGTAGCATTTTTTTCCCTGTACTAAGTTGTTGTCTGACGGTATCCATAAGGGAGCCTAGTAGTGTCTCTGTACTGAAGTTTGTTCTGAAGCCTGATTGCATGGGGTGGAGTAGGTTGTGGTCCTCTATGTAATTGGTGAGGAGTTTGGCTACTAGGCCTTCTATAATTTTGACATATAGCGGAATTGAGGCTATAGGTCTAAAGTTAGATGGGAGGTTTTGTGGTGCTTTTGGGTCTTTTTGGATTGGGGTGATGACAATTTCGCTGAGGTCAGCAGGGAATGTGCCTTCTGTGAGCGTGAATTGGATCCATTGTAGAGTTATGGTGCGGAATTTTACACTAGAGGTGGTAAGGAGATATGAGGGGCAATGGTTGAGGTCACAGGAGGCATGGCTGTATTTTTTGTAGAATTTGTTGAATTCTGACCATTGTATGTTAGGGAATTGAGTCCAAATTCTGTCTGCTGCGGTTGCCTCTTTTCCTGTAGGGTGGATTGTGATTGGGTTTTGATGGGATGGGATGGGTTAAGGATCTTGTACATTATCTGCAGTTTGTTTGTTGTTTTCTGCTTGCTTTTTGTTCTACTGTAGACCACGTTGGATTTTCCCCCTTTTTTTTTTTTTTTTTTGTGAGAAAGGAATTACCCATAACCAAATTGGAAATATCTTAAGTCAATTTCTAAATTTTTATAATGACCTATATTCTTCTGAGCCTTATGAAGACAGGGAAAAAGATGGTTTAGAATTTCTAAATTTAATTATTGGACCGAAGGTTCCTGAACATATAAAAGGGAGCTTGATGAGCCTATATCACTAAAAGAATTAGAAACAGCGTTAAAGTCTCTTTGAGTTGGATCTGCTCCAGGTGGTGATGGTTTCACAGTAGAATTTTACAAATCATTTCAAATTACCGTATTACCTCATTTGCTAAATTTGTATCAGTCCCAACTAACTAGAGGTTGTATTTCAGGTACTATGGCTGAATCATTAACAATCGTTTTGCCAAAGCCAAACAGAGATCCCACTTTGGTTTCAAACTACAGGCCTATTTCGTTAATAAATGTTGATGGAAACTATTGGCTAAGGTTTTGGCTTTACGCTTAGCTAGGGCTCTCCCTTTTATTATCGATATGCACCAAACAGGATTTGTTGCTAAGAGACATTCCTCTAATAATTCTAGATTGGCTTTTCATATGTTAAATTTAACTAAAAGCATGAATGTGATCCAGCTTTTTCTGTATCTTTAGATGCGGAAAAAGCTTTTGACCGAGTTGAATGGACTTTTATATATCAAGCATTAGATTGGTTTGGTATAGGTTCAGGATTTATACAGATGATTCAAACATTGTATAGCTCCCCTTCTGCAAGATTGTATATTAATAATAATTTATCTGAGTGTTTTAATTTGCGGAGGGGGGTTAGACAAGGCTGTCCATTATCTCCTTTGCTTTTTGACATTGTACTAGAATCCTTATTATTAGCTATTCAACGAGCAATGGGGATACAGGGTATTCCCCATTCAGATTGAGAATATAAAGTTTCAGCTTATGCAGATGATATTTTGCTTTATTTGAGAAATCCTGAAACTACCATTCCATGCTTGTTAGAGTTGATTGATACATTTGGAAAATTTTCAGGATATAAAATAAATTGGAGTAAGTCAGAAATTCTTCCTCTTAATGTGCACTGCACTAAAGGATTGTTTGATTCTTTCCCATTCATATGGAAAGAGGATGGATTAAAATATTTAAGTATTAGGATAAAAAATACTCTGGAAGACAGTGAAAGAGAATGAAAATTTTTTATTAAAAAAAGTAATGGAAATGTGTGAGCAATGGAATCCTTTACATCTTTCTTGGTGGGGGAGAGTCCAAACTATTAAAATGATGATATTGCCTGTGGTTTGTTATCAAATGAGTATGATACCAGTTTTTTTTCAAGGGTCCTTTTATAAAAAGTTAAATGGTTTTCTTACAAAAATTTTTTTTGGCTGGGTAAAATGCCTAGAATTGCTTTAGTATCTTTACAAAAGCCAATTGAGGAGGGTGGGGTAAATTTTCCAAATTTTTATAGGTATCATCAAGCCTATATTTTACGCCAGAGTATGTATTGGGTCCTCCCAGAACTCAATGAAAATGCCCCGGATTGGTTATATTTGGAGTGGCGTCTCCTGTTTCCTTTAAATTTATCTCATGTTCTCAGTATCAAAATGCTTAGAAAATATAAAGAAAACAGAATATTGATTGATACATGGAAAACATTGCGTTACGTTAGTAATTTAACACCTATTACAAGAAATAAGTCAACAAATCAATCTTTATGGATAAACTCCAAGATTCAAATTGGCGGTTTTAAAATCGTATGGAAGCATTGGATTATTGCAGATATACAAACTTTAAATGATGTTATTTCAAATGGTAAACTGCTTGATTTTTCACAGTTGCAACATAAATATGGTCTAAACCAGTGATTCCCAAACCTATCCTGGAGGACCACCAGGTCAATCGGGTTTTCAGCATAGCCCTAATGAATATGCATGAGAGAGATTTGTATATATAGCCTGAAAACCCGATTGGCCTGGTGGTCCTCCAGGACAGGGTTGGGAACCACTGGTCTAAACAAATCACAAAGCTTTAAATGGTTGCAGCTGAAGCAGGCTATTCAGGAGGGGTTCCCTGAATGGAAAAATCTTAGCAATCAGTATAGTCTGGAATTCTTATGCTTTCAAACGGATTTCTTGGGACACCAGGCCGCAGTGGTATAAATTGATATCTGGATTTATGAATAAAAAAAACAAAGACTGGTCTTAGAGACATTTGGAGCATTGACATTAAGCATCAAATTTCTGCATCTCAATGGCCATGAATTTGGTCTTGGAGAATAAGATGTACAGTGTCTGCATCTATGAGACAAACTTGGGTCTTTTTGTTACATAGAGCTTTTTGGACCCCAGTTCGTTTACAGAAGTTAGATAGCTCTAAGTCTAATAGATGCTGGCATTGTAATCTGGAAGCGGGGACATTGGATCACTTAATTTTTTACTGTCCCTGTATTATGACCTTTTGGAAATTAATTTGGTCTCAAATAAATTGTCTATTAGAAAACCATGTAGCATTGTCATATGATACTATTCTGTTTGGTATGTCTATGAGAACAAAAAGTCAAATTTCATCAAATAATAACAAACTTTTATTGATTATGACAGGAGTCGCCATGCAACATATTACCAACAATTGGAAAAATTCTACTAATCTTAGTTATTCATTCTAGTGGAATTCATTGTGTCACATTTATAAGATGGAAAGAGTAATTGCTTTGTAAAAAGGAAATTATTATAATTTTATAAAGATCTGGGGGCCATTGGCAAATTATTGTAATGAGTAGACATCATTTTCCATTGACAGTATATTTATACATAGGGGGGAGGGGGTTGGTAGGAAATTTTATCAAATAATCAAGATTACAATATATATATATATATATATATATATATATGATATGTTAGTTTGAAATAATTGAGGAAGGGTGGGTGGGAAGGGAATAAATTCTATTTATTTATGATGATAATAGAAATAATTTTAAGTGCTGTGTAAAAGCTTTTAATGTTGTAATCTTGTGCACTTGTTATAAGTTTTAAAATGAATAAAGAATTTTTTTTAAAAAGCTCTTTTTAACAGCACCGCTGATCTGATTGTGATAAGTTAGCTTGTAGTCGAAAATGACACCTAGAATTTTAATGGATGTAACTATTTGTAATGAAGACCAGTTGTTTGCTCCCTTGGCTGAACTTCTCTAGTTGGGGGTGGACAGCTGGCCTGGTGCGCTAAGGGGGTCTGTTTCAGCTTTAAAAAAATCTTTGCTGCTAATAGTTTACTTTCAGTTTTGCAGCTAACTGGGAGTCCTGATAGTTTGTGGTTATTTGGCTGTAATGGATGTAGCAAAGAGCCCTATTTCCTGCTACATGGCTGACAAAATTTGCAGGTCCCTGCCATGAGGATTCTGGACCTAGAGCATGTTCGGTGACTGACACTAGCTCTTAGGTAGAGAATGACATGGTGACATAATTCATCACCATGGGAAACAATCCCATGTCATTCATTCAAGAGCAAACTAGATGCATATCTCCTTAAGAGAGGCATATAAAGATATGGTGGACTATAAATTACGCCAGGTGTACACCTGGCGGGGCCTCCGCGTGTGCGGATCGCCGGACTTGATGGACCGAAGGTCTGATCCGGAGATGGCAGTTCTTATGTTCTTATGTTCTTATTCTTTAGTGTCTATCTCAACCTAAATCCTTCTACACTAGCAAGGCTTGAGGGTCAGTGGTTGTGCCCATTCATACTCTGATTCTTCCCTTTCTCTTTAAAGAATGACATGGAGATGGTTTCCCAAGGGGATGGGAACAGTGATGAATTTTGTCACCATGTCATTCTCTGTGTTTGGGGTGTAGGAAATAGCTGCCATTTTGTTTCCCATAGCCCCTTTCAATCAATCTCTACATCTGAAGCCCCTGTTGGACCTGGCTGACAGCAGCCAGCCTACAGGGCTTCAGGATATCTGCAATGTTTCCAGACACAGTGGAATTCTCCCAATTTGCCATTGAGGTCTATGATCCATTTGCATCCTAGTCTAGAATAGCATAGAGAGATCCTCCATCTCCCAGTGGTAGATGCAGTGGTTTCTGCAGTTGCGAGGAGATGCATGGTATTGTGGCAGCCTTAGTACTGCAGGATAGAGGCCTGCTCAAACAGAATTTTAATGATGCTGCTTTAGCAATTCAGATAGCTACATTTTGGATAGAACCTCAGATGATTTAGCCTTCAGGGATCAGGAAGGAATGAAGTTTGCAATGGCTTCCTCCTTTCTTTGTGGTGCTTTCTATGAGCACCTTAGGGCCTTGAGGGTGGCTGTCCCTATCTCCAGAGTTAAGTTTCCCTTTAGGGGCTCTCAGGTTTGGTGAGGAACCAGACAAGCTTGTCAAGAGAGACAAAGGTCCCCTGGCAGACCACCCATAGCCTGCTGGCAGGGTTCTTTGGTAATTCAGCATACTGGGCCTGTTTGTGGAGGTTGGGCTTCTGGTCCATCTTCCCTCCTTGATTGTGTGAGCAAGGCATGGTTGAGAAGTAGCAGTGCAGCAGGATCCTTCATCAGTACTAGGTTTGGTACCTGAAAAAGAACCCTGGCTTAGTGGTTGCTGGGAATTTCACCAGGGCTAGGCAGAGTGTATAACCCATCAGTGCTGCTCTGGAATGACAGAAGGAAAGCAAAGTAGACCTTTACTTGTAAATGCTAATGAAATGTTTATTTTTGATACTTGTAGCGGTGTAGGGCAAGGTATAGTCTAATTGTTTCTCCTGCCCTTCTCATTACTAGGACCAGACCCTGGCAGAGCTTCAGAATAACATGATGCTTGTAAAACTCGATCTGAGGAAGAAGGCTGTCTGTATTGCCGAACAGTATCATACTGTGCAGAAATTACAGTGGACCCCATCCTTCAAACAAAAACGCCCCTGTACCAATGCAGAGAATCTACAGCCTGGAAAGAAACCATTTCTTAACTTTCTACCCAGGACCCCAGGCCAGCAAAACATGTCAAACAGCAGCCCATATACACGCATTCTACGCTCTCGACAAACGCCTGGGCTCAAGTCTATGGTATTTGGTACCAAATATTAAAGAGCTAAGTTCTATCCCTCCCACCCTTCTTAGCTAAGCTACAACGGAAAGGTTTCAATAAACTAGATCTTGTAAAATATACCTAAAGCCCCTTTACAAAACACAAATCTTGCCACCCAACCCTCTCAAGAGAGGCTCCCGTCATCTGTTACATATGGGACAGTCTTTCCCTCACCCTCACTCTGTCCCTAAACCTTTCTTACAGTTCTTTTCCCTGAATTTACATACAAGTGATCCCATTCACACTGGTTTTCAGCCAATCCCATCTTGGGATAGAAAAAGCTTGTTTACTCTCTGTTAATGCCAACCATGCATTGTGTATATTGTAAATAAATAAATATACAGTTACTTTACATTTCTTTGCCTAAGGCTTGCTTAATACATGAATAACACTCCTATTTGATGGATCATACCCTGGTGTAGTTTATGCTTGACCTGACAGCTGACTTATGGACTACCAAGGATTCCAGCGGCAGAGAGGGGACTGGGTACATAGCCTGGGAGGGAAGGAAGCTGGGTGCAGAGCCTGATAGGGGAGGGAGGGGACACTGGGTGTAGATCCTGGCAGGGCACTTGAATATTAAGCTACCTAACTTATATTCGAATCAGCCATTTTTCCTCCTTTTTGGGGGGAAAAATGGGGGTCTTGACTTATATTTGGATTGACATATTCGAGAATATACAGTATATTTTATGCAAACTTTGCCCCTCCATTTGCTCTGAAAAAAATTCTTAGCCTTACGACATGTTCTTTGGAGGTTTTGCTGGGGGAAAGGGGGCAAAAATTTTAATTGCAATAGGAATACCTACAGGAATACTGACAGGAGTTGCCATTCAACAAATAACGCATAATTTGAAAAATTGGAATAGACTGAATTATAGTTTTTGGTGGAGATCAGTGTGTCATATTTAAAATGGAAAGAACATTTGCTGTTCAAAAAGGATAGTTTATTTATTTTATTTTTTTAAAGGATAGTTTAATAAATTTAAGGATGTATGGGGCCATTAATAAATTATTATAATGAATAGATATCATTTTCCTCTGATTAACATAAATGAAAAAATGGGGAGGGGGTGGGATTTTGGATTTCAATATTTGTTATGAAGGTATGGAAGAATTTATTATATCAATTGAATCATACACATCACTTGAAATTCTTTTCTATTATCATCTTAAATACATAAATTAAGCCCCTCCCCCACCCTCCCTTTCCACAAATATTGTAAATCAAGCATATCATACATGTGTTATATTCAAAAATATTGATTAAACCAATAATATAACTATATATCCCCTCTTTCCAATTATTATAATTATACTTTTAGTGTAAAAAGGTGTCTAATCATTACAATATGTTATCAATGGCCCCCAAATCTTTTTAAAATTATTTTAATTCCCTTTTTGTATGGCAATTGTTCTTTCCATTTTGTATATATGGCACAATGAATTCCACCAGAAGGTGTAATTAAGTCTGGTGTAATTTTTCCAATTTCTGGTGATATGTTGAATGGCAACTCCTGTCATTATTAATAAAAATTTATTATTCCTTGATGAAATTTGACTTTTTATTCTCATAGACATCCCAAATAGAATTGTATCATATGATAGAGCTACATGGTTTTCTAATAAACAATTAATTTGAGACAAATTGATTTCCAAAAGGCCATGATACAGGGACAAAAATATATTAAATGATCTAGTCCCTGCTTCCAGATTACAGTGCCAGCATCTATTAGACTTAGAGCATCCAACTTTTGTAATCTAACTGGTTATTATCTGTGTAATGGTGTCTAATCATATCAAATTAAATAAATTTAAATATCATTGTTGGATTATACATTTGCAAATAGATGGAGATTAAGATATTTTAATTGAATGTCAATGGCCTTAACCATCAAATAAAAAGGAAGAAAATGTTAGCTTTCCTAAAACAGCAAAACGCTGATTTGTATTTTATTCAGGAGATGCACCTGTCAATGATAGAATCAAGAAAACTGGAAAGGGGTTGGGTTCGCCAAAATTTTTTCGCCCCTGCAGTTGGCAAGAAAGCTGGGGTGGCCATATTAATAAATAAAAAATGTACAGCTAATTTTCAGATGTTTGATTCGGATCCTTTGAGTAGGTGGGTACATGTAAAAATGAGCATGGGAAATACTACCCTGGAATTGTTCAATGTATATTATATGTATTATTTAATATTATTATGATGGTAGGGGAGGGGATAAATTTTATTTATTGAAAATGTCTGTGGAATTTCAGGTGATTTATTAGTCAATTTGTCATTACTTTCTGTGCACTTGATGTTAAACATAAAATGAATAAAGAATTTTTAAAAAAGGAATACCTACAGGGGTAATCAGTAGAAATGCCCAATATGAAAACCTATAATCAAGTTTGCTTGCCAGAGACATTTGTAGGATTAAGAACATAATTGCCATACTGGGACAGACTGAAGGTCCATCAAACCCAGTATTCTGTTTTCAACAGTGGCCAATCCAGGTCACTTGGAATTTGAACAAGCATATTTTAAACTAGTGTCTCAAACTATATGTCCTGAAGAAATTCAGGGTGTGCCACGAGAGATTCCAGAATTTTACTTTATTTTTAAAAATTATTTTCATAAGTATATACTAGAATAGATTCCATGTACGTCACATACACAAGAGTCTGTCAATGTTATGAGCATCTTCGTGCATAACGATACAATCACCCAGACAAGCATCATTCTTTGACATGCTTGGTCCTTGAAAACTAACCGCAAGTAATTTTAGTTTTATTTTTTATGCAATAGTTATCCTAACTTGAGCAACAAAGCAATCAAGACTTTACCGTTTGGATCTTCTTATCTTTGCAAACTTGGATTTTCAGCTCTGACAGTAATTAAATTTTTTTTTAAAAAAGAGAGTGACTGCAGATGGTGGATGATGAAATGCATGTTTGCTTGTCGACTATATCGAGCTGCGTTTTGAGTTCATTTGCACTCAGAAACAAGCACATCCATCGCGTTGATTAGCAATTCTATCTACTTTAGTTTCACCGTTTTGGCAATTACCCATACATAGCTTAAAAAACATTAAATAAATAACTCAAATTTAATTTTTTGTTGGTTTTGCAATTTTATAATTTCAATTATAATCTACTGTGAAAAACATTTGCTCAATTTAATGTGCCAGAGCTAAAAAAAAAGTTTGAGACAGTTTTAAACCTTTGCATTTTAATTATTTACTTCATGTATGGACACAAAGGCCCTGATTCTGCAAAGTGCATCCCGATTTTAGGCAGCTGTAGGCACGTTTAAAAAAAAAAATGCTCCCCAGGCAGGCCGCCTATATTGAAGGCGCCTCCGGGAACCTAGGGAGACCCGCAAGACGCCTAAGCTCGCCTAAGGGCCTTAGGCGAACCTAGGCGGCCCTACGCGTCTCCCTCGTAGTAGCCTGTAAAACACCTAAATGACAAAAAACAATCCTGTCTTTGGATAAAAATCTTCAATCTTAACACCAAGAGCATGTAGTTGGGTTTTGAATGGTTTCCAGGGGAGAAGGTTCTGGCTTGGTCGAGTCCACTTAGAGGTGATTGTGAGAAGTGGGCTAAGGCTCTTTGGGAGGGGGAGTGAAATGGCTTATCAATGCAAGGGTTAGCAAGTGTTCTACGAGCACAGGCCCTCTGATCTAGTAATGTTAGACAGATTGTCTTGTTATGTCATCTAATGGAAAATCAAAGGAAACAAGGAAGGGGAAGACATTGAAACTGTCCACAAAATATCTTAAATATAAAGCCTTAACATAGCAAGCTGGTACTGCTGACTGTATATGAGTTTTCTAAGTACCTGTCCAAGACCAAGTGGTACAGATCTAATGTTCTATAACTTAAATGTAACAGTCCTCCAGACTAAAAAGATGACAAGTTAAGGGCCAGAACTCATCTTTGATCCTTGGTTATGTAGAGTTTAGATTTTTACAGTAGATACTTGCAAAAGAATGTTTAGACTATAAAATAATGGAAAGAACAGGTTAAAGGTTCTCTTTTAATATGGCACCTGTGCACAACTCCAAACATCTATTAGAGTATGTCATTGTCCATCTGTCTGTCTTTGAGGGCCCATGAATTCAGAACACCGGTCCGGTAGAAATAGCCACTACTCATACTGTGATGGAAGAGGACCATCCTTCAGACTTCTACCTGATTAACAAAACTACTGATCACTGAATACCACAATCTTCATTAAGAAAAGACTTCTGGCACTTTCCTCGTCATCTCAATAAGAAGGGGAAGCCACTAGTGTCACAGGTCCAACAGCAGCAGCCGTTAATCTCTTTGTCCATTCTGCTGTACAGGGAACTCATGGTGTAACTGAAGAAAGGTTGAGGGGGGATACCCTGCGTGTAGGAGTGTTGTTTGCGGACAGTGGCAAGAAGAATGGTACCGTAGCAGTTATATCACTGGAAGTGCTCTCCCCTTGATTACGTAACTGTAAAATCTGTCGCAGAAGTGCTTTACCCTCTTCTCGTGTCTGAAATAACAGATGAAACAAAGTACGATTTGTGAATTCAGCTCCTGTTTGCATTTTCAAGCAAGGACCCAATTACTTTTCAGGGAACAATTTGAACAAAGGCCACAAGTACTTTTTTAGCCATGGAGATTGAACCAATCATCAGAGCAGAGAGACATGTCTGCTTTCACTTTGCACACATTACACTTTCAAAGTGTGTAAAGTGGCTGTTCTTTTCTGTAGTTAAAAGTATGTGTTGTGGAACAAATATGCAGGTTTAATCACAGTAAAGTAAAGAACATTTTCAGACTGGCAATCTACACCCACAAATTGCTTTGAAAAAATTGTCCACTGTAGTACTTAAAAGCATATATAGTGATGAAGATAATTATTCCTAGCAAAACTGGTACAATATGTGAGGGCAGGGTGATTGGTCTGAGCCCTCACTTCTGCCTAAAGCAAACTTTGTGAATCTTTCTAAAAAGACATGCTGGGTCCTACGGCAGACAAACACTAGTTCCGTCTGAAGGAGTTTCCAACACCAGAGAGAGTAATAAAGAGCACAGGAGCAGATGGAGATTAAAAAAAATCATCTTTCTGCACAAACTGCTGTTAATTAATGGAAGCTCAACCCAGATGTGACAACAGAGAGGAGAACATGAAAAACGAACAAACTCATACATGGGATGAAGGCTTGAGGTTCATTTCATGTATGTTGTGCTGGGACAATGGTTGTGAGGTTCTTCTGCGGAGCCCCTTGGCCCCATCATGATTCTCCACCCTTTCCAGAATAATGTGGGCAAATGGGCTACTTGAAAACCCCCACACACTGCCTAACGACTGGGCTGACCCTGTTCCTCCAATCCTTGTACTTACATCATTGAAGTTGCAACATTTCTTTGCACAGGCCGATGCCTCATCCCAGAGTTTGCATTTGAAGTAATACTGAGCCAGATAACGGAAGGCAGTGCTCACCTCATGGTGGTCCACTATCTCCTAGAAATAAACGCAGAGCAATACAGGTCATTTTTTTTTTTTTTTTTAAATACTGAAAATAAAATTTATCATCAATGCTATTGGGCAAGGGTAGAACATTTCCAAATGCCAGTCTTCCTAAAATCTGGGGCCCAGCAGTGACTTCAGCACAAGCTGCAAACCACAGAAGAGAGCTCCTGCCATGTACAGCAGGGGTGGGTAACCTACGGTCCGCCATTCAGTTTTTTTCTCCCCAAGACCAAGGGAAGTATACACAGAAAATGTCATTGGCCAGAGTCTTTGCACTTCTAATTACTGCATTTCACAAATAATTCCAGGACAGTCACTAATAGTTTTTAAATTATTTTAGTTAAAGAACATTTTTCCAACACCCATATAAAAAGGTAACTCTCCTCTAAACTTACTGACTGCACTGCCCTTGGCAACAATTGCAACCAAACACTTCCTATAATCTACTAATGGTCTTTCACATCTTTGCAGAATTGCTCTAAGTCAGATATATTTATAGATTTTCCTACATGAACTGCTCTTTACAGGGGCTGCCGCAGCATCTCAATTGGGTTGAAAGTTAGGATTTTGATTAGGCCAATCCAAAACTCATTTTGTTTTGTCTTCTGAATGTCTTGCAACAAAACCCAATTGTGCTTCAGCTCACAGATGACCAGACATTCTTCTTACGAGTGTCTTATTTTTATGTTCTTTGAGAGGATGAGTCCCAATTTGGAGAAACAGAACCAGTTTCTTCCTTCATGTTGGACTCTGTGAAAGAATAGAGTCCTCCGGAAAAGCCTACTGCACTGCCACCAATTATACTGGGGCAATAAAGCTGTACCTCCCCCCAAAGTCCCACTTCCTGCAGGCTTCAGCCTATCCTCCAGCAATCAAAGAACTTTACTGTCCCAGGCTCTGGACCAACTTATGCAACTCCTCAGAAAACAAAGTTCCTTTAAAATGGGAAACTTGTATGTTAGGAATGGTTGGGAGTGAGGTGAGGGGGAGGAAACAGAAAAGGGATAAATTGATCTTATGATTTCATTATTATGTTATATTGATCTATTCAAATTGTATGTATTTCGCTTGATTGAAATTTGAAAATTGCATAAAATAAATAAAATTTTTTTAAAAAAAGAACTCAATCATATATTACATTTGGCTCATCTTTCTTCTAACCACTGAAGGAGAATAATGGCTAATGTAAACAGACATTTTCCCAAAGACATATAAAAAGTTTCATTAATTGACACTTTTTTTTTTACATTTCCCCCATATCTACTCACCCTACACGAATAGATGTCCTGCACATATTTAATATAACACTGAGCAGCTTGTTCAGATTCATTCAATTGTTCATGGAGTCTGGGAAAAGAGAAATGTAGCTAGTAAAAGAAAATGGAAACCAGTGGCCAAGACAGACTCCAGCCCCGGCTCCTTTTGCTCAATGTCGCAGACTGCAGAAAATATGAATTTTTTTCTTTCACTTACTTTGCCAGTTTCACGAGTGCCATCTTCTCCACATCTCCCACAGAGTAGGCTCTCCAGTAGCACTGCCAATATGACAAAACACCATGAGGGAAAGGATTCATCACAGTTACAAAAGTGAACTCAGACCTTCCTTATGACGGTATTTGCCGTGAATCTGGTACTTAAGATAAAGTTTTCCAATTTAAGCTTTAACCTACTGCACCTACAGTAGGTTGTCCCAAAAATTCAGTCTCTGCTCTCATTCACTACTATGTAATCTGGAGAACCAATTAATACCAAAAGGGGAGAATATTTTGTATTGTGGATACTTAAATGACGGCAGATAAAGACTCAAATGGTCCATCCAATCTGCCCAAACATACATTCTCTATAATTTAATGATTTAATTTAAATTGTTCTTTTTCTTAGATATTTCTGGGCCACAAACTCAGATCTCTGCCCGGTACTGTGCAAAAGTTCCATCTACTAGAGTCTCTGGTAAAGCTCACTCCAGCCCATCCTCAATAGGATGGCCATATACGGGACACAGTCCGCCCAGTACTGACCTTAGTTCTTCAATATACAGTAAAGTGAAAAAATGAGGACACCCCTTGAAATATTCAATTCTTTCTTAAGAAATGTTCACATAGCGATGTCAAATCTTTTTTTATTTAATCTCTGAAAAAGAAAGTGATGTAATTGCAAGTAAACAACAAACATTTTTATTGATTTACTCATGAAACAAAAGATATCCACAAAAATGTGTAGTCTAACTGAGGAATAAATTAGGACATTCCCACATATCCTCCCACTTAAAGTGGCTCAAATCACACACAGGTCTATCACATCAGGTGTACATGATTAGAACATCATTACTCAGCATTTTTAAGGTTTACCCTACTTAAACCTCAGACATTTAGTTTGGGGTGCTCATGACTGCTGCAATGAGAGTGAACACCATGGTGAGATCAAAAGAGCTGTCTGAGGCTTCAGAAAGCAGATTGTAGCAGCTTATAAGTCTGGTAAGGGATTTAAAAAGATCTCAAAAGAATTTGACATTAGCCATTCCACGGTCCGGAAAATAGTGTACAAGTGGAGGACTTTCCAACCAACTGCCAACATGCCCAGGTCTGGCCATCCAAGCAAGTTGACCCCCAGAGCAGTCCACAAGATATTAAAGGAAGTCTTTAAAAACCCTAAAATGTCATCACGGGACCTACAACAGGTTCTTGCTACTGTTGATATTAAAGTGTTTGCCTCTACAATCAGAAAGAGACTGCATAAACTTAATTTGTATGTGAGGTGTGCAAAAAGGAAACATTTGCTCTCTAAGAGAAACATCAAGGCCAGAATGAAGTTTGCATGAGAGAATGTAGACAAACACCAGGACTTCTGGAATAGTGTTCTATGGACAGATTAGTTTAAAATTGAATTATTTGGACACCAGAAAAGAGGACATGTTTGGCATACACCAAATACAGCATTCCAGGAAAAGAACTGTGAAGCATTGAGGTGGAAGTATCATGGTTTGGGGGATGCTTTGCTGCAGCAGGATCTGGCCAGCTCACCATCATAGAATCCACCATGAACTCTACCGTGTATCAAAGGGTGCTTGAGGAACATGCCAGACCATCTGTAAGAAAATTAAAGCTGATGCAGAACTAGACCCTGCAACACAACAATGACTCAAAACATACCAGTAAATCCACCAATGACTGGCTGAAAATTAAGAAATGGAGTGGCCAAGTCAAAACCCTGATCTTAATCCCACTGAGATGCTGTGTGGTGATTTGAAATGGGCTGTACATGCAAGAAACCCTTCAAACATCTCACAGCTGAAAGAATTATGCATTGAGGAGTGGGCCAAACTTTCTTCACCAATGTCAGAGACTGGTAGATGGCTACAAGAAGTGTCTCACTGCAGTTATTTCAGCCAAAGGGGGTAACACTAGCTATTAGGGTATAGGGTGTCCTAATTTATTCCTCAGTTAGAATATACATTTTTGTGGCTCTTTTGTTTCATGAGTAAAACAAAAATATTTGTTGTTTACCTACAATTACATCATTTTCTTTTCCAGAGATAAATAAAAAAAAGATTTGACATCGATATGTGAACATTTCTTAAGAAAGAACTGAATATTTCATGGGTTGTCCTAATTTTTTCACATGACTTACCATTATTTTCTTCTTAAGAGATCCTCTGTGTTCAGCCCATGATTTTTTGAACTATCACCGTTTTCCTCTCCACCACCTCCCTCGGGAGCGCATTCCAGGTATTAATTACCCTCCCTGTAAAGAAGAATTCCCTAACATTGCTCTTGAGTCTACCACCCTTCAACCTCAGATTATGCCCTCTGGTTTTACCATTTCCCTTTCTCTGGAAAAGATTTTGTTCTACGATAATAACTTTCAAGTATTTGAATATCTGAATCATATCCCTTTTGTCCCTCGTTTCCTCTAGGGTATATATGTTCAGGGCTTCCTGTCTGATACGTCTTTTGGGCAAACATCCTACCATTTTCGTCGCCTTTCTCTGGACCACTTCAAATCTTCTTTTGTCGTTTGCCAGATATGGTCTCCAAAATTGAACACAATACTCCAAGTGAGGCCTCACCAATGTCCTGTACAGGAGCATCAACACTTCTTTCTTCTACTGGTTACGCCTCTATACAGCCTAGCATCCTTCTGGCAACAGCCACCGCTTTGTCACATTGTTTCTTTCCCTTTAGATCTTCAGATACTATCATCCCAAAGTCCCTCTCCCCATCCGTGCATATCAGCCTCTCACCTCCCAGCACATATGGCTCCTTCCCATTTCTTGGGCACTAACCCCCAAGGTAGACCCTAGCATCCGGTAATTGTGATTCGAGTTATTCTTCCCAACATGCATCACTTTGCATCTGTCCACATTAAATTTCAGCTGTTACTTCGCCCAAGTCTTCCAATTTCCTAAGGTCTGCCTGCAATTTTTCACAATCTACATACATTTTAACAACTTTGAACAGTTAAGTGTCATCTGCATATTTAATCACCTCATTCGTCATTACAATTTACAGATCATTTATTAAGAAGTTAAATAGCACCGGTCCCAGTACAGATCCCTGCAGCACTCCACTGTTTACTCTCCTCCATTGAGAAAAATGACCATTTAACCCTACCCTCTGTTTTCTATCCGATAACCAATTCCTAATCCACAACTGAACTTTGCCACCTATCTCATGACACTTTAATTTTCTCAGGAGCCTCTCGTGAGGAACTTTATCAAAAGCTTTCTGAAAATCTAGATACACTGTATCAACCGGCTCACCTTTATCCACATGTTTATTCACACCTTCAAAGAAGTCAAGGAAATTTGTGAGACAAGATCTCCCTCGGCTGAACCCATGCTGACTCTGTCTCATTAAATCATGTTTGTCTATGTGTTCCACAATTTTATTTTTTTATACTCGTTTCTACCATTTTGCCCGGCACTGAAGTGAGGCTTACCAGTTTGTAATTTCCCAGATCTCCCCTGGAGCCCTTTAAAAAAAAAAATAATAAAATTTGGCGTAATATTGGCCATCCTCTAATCTTCAGGTACTACAGATGATTTTAGCGACAGGTTATAGATCACTAACAGCAGATCAGCAATTTCATGTTTGAGTTCTTTTAGTATGTATACCATTCGATCCTGGTGATTTATCACTTTTTACCTTGTCGATTTGGCTCAGTACATCTTCCAGACTCACCGAGATTTCTTTCAGTTCCTCCGAATCATCACCCTTGAAAACCATTTCCGGTTCAGGTAGATCTATTGCATCTTCTTCCGTAAAGACTGAAGCAAAGAATTAATTCAGTCTTTACGCTATGGCCTTATCCTCCGAGCGCCCCTTTCGCTCCTTGATCATCCAACGGTTCCACAGATTCCCTCAAAGATTTTCTGCTTCAATATAGTCTACAGGTTCTATGTTTCCAGACGGATTTGTTGGGTCACCAAGCCGCAAAATGGTACAAATTGATATATGGATTTTTAAATAAAAAAAAGAAAACAGGTCTTAGGGATATTTGGAGTATTGAGATAGGTCAGACAATTTCTGAATCTCAATGGCCACGATTTTGGTCCTGGAGATTAAGATCTACAAGGTCAGCATCTATGAATCAAACATGGTTATTTTTATTACATAGAGTATTCTGGACCCCAACGCGCCTGCAAAAAATAGATAGTACTAGATCTAATAGATGCTGGCATTGTAAATTGGAAATAGGGACGTTAGATCATTTAATCTTTTTTTGTCCCTATGTAAACGCATTTTGGAATTTAATTTGGCCCCAAATTAATAAGTTACTAGAGAATCACGTAGGACTCTCGTATGACACCATATTATTTGGTACTGCAATGAGAACTAAGAGTCCGATTTCAGCAAATAATAATAAGCTATTACTAATACTAACAGGAGTCGCCATGCAACAAATTACTCAAAATTGGAAAGATTACACCAAATTAAATTATACGTTCTGGTGGAATTCTGTTTGTCATATTTATAAAATGGAAAAAATAATAGCGTTACAACAGGGAAATCATCTTAATTTTAACAAAATTTGGCAACCATTGACAAAATATTCTAATGATTAGTTCTTAGCACAATGATAAATAATTATATATGAATGGGGTGGGATTTGACTAATTAATGGAAATATACTATATAAAAAGGGGAGGGGAATTATATTTTATATGCTAATGTATAATCTTTATCATAATATATTTTAAATACGATGTATTATTAATGATAATATTTTAAATATGTAAAAAAAACTTTATTGTATATTATATTACTCAAATATTGTAAGAATGGAAAACTTATAAATAAAAATTTAAAAAAAAAAAAAAGATTTTCTGCTTCTCATCCTTCTATTCCCCATGCATCTCTACCTCACTCCTCTCTATGCCCACTTTTCCTCTTCGCACTATCTCTTTCCCTCTCACTCAGGCCCAACAATTGTCCCTTTGTATTCCCTCCCTCCTTCCTATATCCTAAGTTAGTGCCCCCCTTCCTCCCTCCCTTTCAACCCCAAAGCCTGCCTGCCCCCAAACATACCTGCCACCGATTCCTCCTTCCCCCCTAGTCCCCCACCACCCACTCCATTTAATTACCTCCCGCTGCTGCCGCAACTCCGGGAAGGGCCAGGCACATGCAGCGATTGCATGCTGCTGGCCCACAAGCCTTCCCCCCTCCCCCTCAATTCTGACATCGGAGAGAAGGTCCGGGCCAACCAAGCAGGGGGGAAGAGGCTTGTGGACCGGATGTGTGCAATCACTACACGCGCCTGGCCCTTCCCAGAGTTGCGGAAGCAGCGGGGGCTAATTAAATGGAGCAAGCAGGTGGCAGGCAGCGATCAGCCCAAGTACCCCCAAAAGGTGGTCCACGTACCCCCTAGGATACGCATACCGCAGGTTGAGAAACCCTGTTCTATTACACCCCAAAACTTGCCACTCAGATTTAAAAATCAAACCCACATTTCAAACTAAATTCTGCTTACTCATCAAGTACAAGGCTGCTTTCCAGCTTCCCTCACCTTTTTGGCTTCTATGAGCTGGTTAAGTTTTTCATAACATTCTCCCAGAGCAACCAGCATTCGTGAGTCATTGGGCCTGAGAAAGAAGTTAATTATAGACATCAGTTTTGTTAATTTTCTGCAAAACTTAAGTTTAGATCCCCCCTCCAAAGAAGCAACTTAGGACAAAGAACAGCTTTATTAAAATAAAAGAAGGAACCTTAGGCCTTTACAGTACTCAAAAATAGATATCAAGAGAGCAAGTGTAGCCTGAAAAAATGTTCTGAGCATTTACTGGCAAGCTTATAAGAGGAATTACAGAACCACCAAGAAGATACAAGAGCTTGCACTAGCACTGTAGGCTTCTTTAAGACACAGCAAGTGCGCCATCTGTTTCCTGCGGGGCACAGTTTGTGGAAATTACCTGAGTTGATGAGCTCGCCTGTAGTAATAGAGGCAGTAAAAGGGCATTTTAAGGATCTCGTATGTTTGTCCTAGTCCATACCAAGCCCTATAATCTCTTTTGTTTACTTCAATAGCATGTCTACAAAAAAACAACAAAAAGCCTCAGTCTGGTATTAGACAGAGTTCTCTTCAAACAAATCTTCCCACAATCCTGAGCAAGATGCTCAAATTTAAGCAGGACATAGCTCCTTCCCCACCCAACCTTTACCTATATGCCTGGATAGCTGCAGAGGTATTCTTCATTTCCATGTATTCATGCCCCATGAGAGTCCAAGCCCCAAGATAGCGAGGGTTCAACTTGAGTGCTCTCTGGAAATACAGAGCAGCTTTCTCATGCTGAGAACGTAAACTGTAATAATTCCCTAAGATACAAGGGAGAGAAACACAGAGAAAATACTTGTATGTTATATGTAAATTGCTTTTGTTGTACCACAGAAAGGTGGTATATCAAAAATGTAACAAACTCTCTTGCAAAACTGATGACAGAATGAGATGCACTGTATGGCATTAAAGGAATGATACACTTCCTAACAAGGAAGGTTCATCTAGCAGTCCATCATCCAATTCCTTCTTCAGCTTTAAAACATGCGGTATATGATCTTCCCCCTGGATCAAGAAGTTTTTACCATAGCCTGGAGGAGAAATCCTCTGCTAAAAACAGTCTAATGAGCAATAGTGGATAAGAAAAACTGACAAGTACATCCTTGGGAAGGGCTGGGAAAGGAAAGAAGAAATCCTTGGCAATACGATGGTTACTTGAAAAAGTAACACCTGCACCTCCACAATTCTTCAGTAGATGGCAGCTCTGATGTGCTACTGCCTCAATTAGTGAGAACTGTCTGTGTGATGAGACTGTTTTGCTTTGTTTGTGAAATGTGTGATTTAAGCAACATTTCACAATAGAATTTCTGATGCTCAAAGTCCTTCCAACTAAAATTCTTTGCTGCATGAAGGTTGTTTATGGTGACTGAGCCAAAAAAAAGAAGGGCCAGTCTAAGTAATCAAAAATGAACTGGATGACCCATGACAGCAACGAACAAGTTTCATATGAGAAAGATTGACTGGAGGATCACTCAAAGCATTACACTGCAGCTATGAAACAATTGAGAAGAATTCAGAAGCACAAAGAGGACAACCCTAAGCCTCACACAGCACTAAACACCTCAGAGGCAATTGCAAAGACGAGGGTCGACTCACAGCCTTACCTATCCGCCAAAGAACCCAGACTCCAAAATTGAAGGAATAACTTTGGAGCATCTGTTTGACTCAAATGAAGAGGTAGAAAGGACCGGAGAAGATATTTCTTCACTCAACATGTAATTTAACTCTGGAATTTGATGCCCGACAATGTGGTGAAAGCAGTTAACTTAGCAGGGTTTAAAAAAAGAATTGGATCATTTCCTAAAAGAAAAAGCCCATAAGGCATTATTAAGATGAACTTGGGAAATCCACAAATTCCTAAGATAAGCAGGATAAAATCTGTTTTACACTTTGTGTCCTGGGTTGGCCACAGGATACTTGGCTTGATGGATCTGTGCCAGTATAGCAACTCTTATGTTCTTAACTGGTTCTGAGGGCTTTCAAAAACCTGTCCATCATAGGCTGTAGTGTGTGGCAAATGGTGGTAACTATACAGAAGAGTAAATAAGAGAGCAAGTTTTCAGCATTATTTTCATCTGTTACAATTCTTCATTTAAACCTTGTATCACTGCCTGTCTTGTTTCATCACTATGTCAAGATGAAATTTTATTGACAGGCCCAACATGGTCTGTGTTTCAGTGAAATGTCTGCGTCAGGAGTCTTTATTATTATAGACTATTCTTTTATGTTAAAATAAATCCGCAGAAGGAAAATCATTGAAAAGATTCAAGTAACAAAACATCAACTAAAATCACCACACCACCATACTGTACAAGCGTGAATTCAATTCAAATTATACAGTCTATTATTCAAAGTAATAAATGGCACTGCCCCCACTTACCTAAACAATTGCCTAAATTGGAACCATATAACTAGACAAAGGAGAACTCAGACCCCATTTACCTACCCCCATTCAAAGGTACTCAGCGCAAGAAGATGTATGACAACCTACTAGCGACGCAAGCAGCAAAACTTGACCACTCTGTCTCCAACATGCTGACAACAACGAGCAACTTCAAATCATTTCGAAAAGAAATCAAAACCCTGCTATTCAAAAAATTTATCTAGATATCTTAACTCATCCCCTTGTCCATCCCCTCTCTTGTAAATTTCCCTTCAAAGTCTCAATCATGTAAACAGCTCCCTAAATTGTAATTTTCCTGGAAATGTCCAGTTATCTTCTTTTGTAATCCGCCTAGAACTACAAGGTACTGGCAGAATAGAAGTCACTAATGTAATGTAAACCGTCAAAAAACATAAACAAATCAGCAGAATGCAGAGATCTGTCTTAAGCTTTTACATGTTGTTTTGTGACTCAGATCTGCCACTGTTGGAAACTGGACTTAGCTAGAAGCACTAAACAAGATCGATAAGACCATGTGGGTCTGCTCCAATCCGGTTTTTTGGCCAATTCTATAAGAGCTATTGATGCAATAAAAATTTTGCATGCAAAAGATTTGCAAGGAGGTTCGTTGTAATCCCCATCTCTCTGGTCCGATTGATCGCTGTGAGAGTGACTCTTACACAAGTGCAGAGCTGGCAGGGGAAACCTCCTGCCACTCAGCTGTTCGAGGCAGTAAACCTTTTTTTTTTTTTAATAGGCACAGATGCTGTGTGTTACACACGCACAATATCTGTCCCATAAAAAAAAAGAAAAAAGTAACCCGACGAACCGGCACCGGGAACCTTGGTCGTCTGAGTTAATCAGGGACTTAGGCCCCTTCCTGTGCATCACACCAAGGAGAAGGCTCACTATTTTGGATTGGCAGGCCACAGAGCCTCCTTCCTGCTCTCTTCACACAAAGCTACAGGTGGAGTATTCGGTGGCAGGAGGAAGTAGGCCTCATTGGTAGGAGGGAGTAGGTATCCCTCCTGCCAATTTTCGCTGGGAGAAGGGGGTTAGTCCCCAGTGCTGGTTCATCGAGGAGGGCCATCATCAGCAGGGGGGATGCTTTTTTCTTTTTAATGGGGCAGATATTGTGCGTGTGTTACATATGCACAGCATATGTGCCCATTAAAAAAAGTGCCAGTATGACATGTAAGCGACTGGTCTTGACTAGTTGCTTTTTTTTGTGCACAGTTGCTTGAGTAGTTTTTATGGGGTTGCTATAGAATGCTAGGTATAATCAAGAGGGGTATTACAACCAGAACGAAAGAAGTTAGCCTGCCGTTGTATCGGGCGATGGTGTGCCCGCATCTGGAGTATTGCGTCCAATATTGGTCGCCGTACCTTAAGAAGGATATGGTGATACTCGAGAGGGTTCAGAGAAGAGCGACGCGTTTGATAAAAGGTATGGAAAATCTTTCTTACGCTGAGAGATTGGAGAAACTGGGGCTCTTTTCCTTGGAGAAGAGGAGACTTAGAGGGGATATGATAGAGACTTACAAGATCATGAAGAGCATAGAGAAAGTGGAGAGAGACAGATTCTTCAAACTTTTGAAAACTACAAGAACAAGAGGGCATTCGGAAAAGTTGAAAGGGGTCAGATTCAAAACAAATGCTAGGAAGTTTTTCTTCACCCAACATGTGGTGGACACCTGGAATGCGCTTCCAGAGGGCGTGATAGGACAGAGTACGGTATTGGGGTTCAAGAAGGGATTGAACAATTTTATGTTGGAAAAGGGGATAGAGGGGTATAGATAGAGGATTGCTACACAGGTCCTGGACTTGTTGGGCTGCCGCATGAGCAGACTGCTGGGCACGATGGACCTCGGGTCTGACCCAGTGGAGGCATTGCTTATGTTCTTATGCTTATCCACCAAAAAGTTATCCTCTGCCCCTGATCCCTATTAGGGACCCTGCTTTCGGCCCAGACAGAGGGCTCATAAGCTATAGCTAGCTCCCAAATCAAAGCCTAAGATAAGATTTTCAATGGGTCCAGAAAGCACAGCTGGCACTTCAGTGTCCATATTGAAAAATTTTAATTTAAAATCTCCATATTTATATCTCACTTAATTGTAAAGTTTTAAGCAGGTTACGATAAAAAATAATACAATATTAAAACATTTACAAACTGTTAAATACATCTTAAAATATAATCATAATATCCACCCTACTTAATAAAAAAACACCATGTTTTTATCACTTTCTTATTTCACTGGACAGAGAATTCCAAAACTCTGCAGCTCTTCCCAAGAGTGTTTTCTTCCTAGAAATGAGCAACTACAATCTTTACAAGATGGTATTAGCAACAACAATTCTCAGGAAGAATCTTGACATAACCCATATAAAAGGGTACACCAGTGGCATATAGCTATGGGTGGGCTGGGACCCTTCCCAAATTATTTCTTCCTTGTCAAGCCCCAAAGACCTCCATACATCTTGGGTGGCCACGGCTGCTAGCTGCAGCCTCTTGTGTGCATGCTCAGTTTTCGCCCATGCACAAAACTAAGCAGCTCAGGGACAATGCTGGCAGGCAACTAAGATGTAAGATTTTAGTAGGGAGGTAAGTTTTTGGCTGGCAGGGCTTAGGGATTTCATTTACTGGAGGGCGGAAATTAAGTTTGGGTTTTGCTTAGTTGGTGGGGGTGAATGAAATTTTGGCCTGCCCCAAAATCAGCTGTCTGGCTATGCTACTTGGATAGGTTGGAGAAATATCTTGGCATTAGCCCAAGTAGTTAGAGATGTATGCTGTGTCCACCTGGGAAAGTGAGGGCAAAATATCCTCCACTTAATTTATCTAATCTAAGATTTGTGGATCACTCTTTGCCCATAAGGGATCAAAGCAATTTACAAATGTAAGAACCCAAGCAGATCAGAAGACAATGGACATTCAGTTAAGCAATTAAACAAAAAACTCAGATGAGTCTACAGAGCTGGTTAAAGCATACTTCAAATAGAATACGATTTGCAATATGCTATGAGATAATGAAATAGAATTTGTTATGAGGGTCTGAAGCTCTTACTAGATCTATCTGCAATTCATACAGAATGTCAATTTCCTTCTGAGCTTTAGTTAGTAGGTTTCTTTTCTAATATCTTGTGGCAGGTTGTTCGATGTTTTGATGGCGGCATGTGTGGACCATCTGTGATGTGTTTGTGATTCGGGTTGATGTAAAGTAGAGCTTTGAGAACAATTGCATTAGCTCCTCTGATGAGTGGAATACAATACATGATGCCTTGAAGGAGATCCAAGGAGTGATGGATAGTCAGTGGAGCCTGCGATAGTAACAATTTGCAGTTAGTATCTATACGAAAGACTATGGAAATTCAGTTTATCACCATCTTTCCCAGACTCAGGCCTAAATAGTAAATCTGCTTCTCACCGATCACACAGCACGTCTCCACACGATATTTATCAATTTCACACAGATTATGAGCCAAGTAGCTCAGTTCAGGCTTCATACTCTAGAGAGAAAAAGAACTTATATTAGTGACTGGAAAGAGAAACAAAACCCAAATTGATGACAATAACTATTAGCCAAGTCTGCACACTGGTGCAGATATCTTCAAAAATGGAAGAAAAATATAAATATACAGCATAGCAGTGTGTTTTAAAAGGTCTTCTGGGAGGGGGGGGAGAGAGGAGGAAGTAAAGTGAGAGTGTCGACTATGTTTTATGAGGATGGATCGATAAAAATATGATTGCAGCCCTCAAGATTGCCTGCTCTGTCAGACACAGTATTATTTAAAGGCAAGAATAGTAAATACTACAGGCAACCAGTCTGTTTAGTCTGAACAGGTAGTATAAACCTTTTAGTACCATATAAGATATGAAGTAATTAAAGTGTGCCCTTTCTTAAACCTGATTAAGGTAGATTTGAGGAGAAAACTGTTTACCCTGACATAGAGAAGATTGGAAAAGGTGTCCATGTTCTCAATTCTGTATGGATCTTCTTTCCGTAACTCATTGAAGATAGAAAGAGCTTTATCAATATCTAAAGAGACAAGAGAAATACAGATTTAGCACTAGCTGAAACAACCAAAGAGTTATAATCAAAAAGGAATCCTTTGGAAGAACTGGATTATTGCAGGCATTCGAATTCTAAAGGATGTTATTTCAGTTGGTAAACTGCTTGAATTTTCACAACTGCAACATAGATTTGGTCTTAGTAAAACACAAAGTTTTAAATGGTTGCAGCTGAAGCAGGCCATTCAGGTAGGGTTCCCTGAATGGAAGACTTTGAACAATCAGTATAGTTGGGAGTTCCTATGCTTCCAAACAGACTTCCTAGGACATCAAGCCGCACTGTGGTATAAATTATTATCTGGGTACTTGAATAAAAAACCAAAGAATGGTCTGAGAGACATTTGGAGCATTGAGATCAAGCACCAAATTTCTGCATCTCAATGGCCAAGAATTTGGTCTTGGAGAATGAGATGTACAGTGTCAGCATCTATGAGACAAACTTGGTTATTTTTGTTACATAGAGTGTTTTGGACTCCTGTTCGGTTACAAAAATTAGATAGTTCTAAGTCCAATAGATGCTGGCACTGTAATCTGGAACCTGGGACATTAGATCATCTACTTTATTTTTGTTCCTATATTAAGATATTTTGGAATTCAATATGGTCTCAAGTAAATACATTATTGGAAAATCATGTGGCACTCTCTTATGATACAGTGCTATTTGGCATGATGATGAGGAAAAAGAGTCAAATATCATCAGAGAACAACAAGCTTTTATTAGTTATGACAGGGGTTGCCATCCAACACATAACCAACAATTGGAAAAATTACAGAAACCTTAGTTATACATTTTGGTGGAATACATTATGCCATATATTTAAAATGGAACGTGCAATAGCAGTACAAAGAGGGACATATACTAAATTTATAAAAATATGGGGGCCATTGGCAAAATATTGTAATGAATAGTCAGCACTTCTTCTCTTCTCCTTTTTCGTTTTCTTTTTTTTTAGCACACTAAAGGGGGGAGGGAGTTGGAAATAATGTTACATATTATGTTATACTATGATATATAATATATGTATATTTTTTTATTGAAAATATGATGAAGGGTGCGTGGTAGGGGGGTTATTGATTTTATCAGATGTTTATATGGCAGATATCAAAGTGCTATTCTGGAATAATTTGTTGTAATATACTCTTTTGTGCACTTGTTGTTTAATTTGAAAACGAATAAAGAATTATTAAAAAAAAAAAAAAGAAAGATTGCTGAACTTCAGGAAAACCATATAAATTTATCTTTTTACATGATTTAGGCCGCATGACTCTGACTACAAAGCTGAACTCTGAATATTACACTGATAACTAATGATGTCTACAACTCTGTAACAAAATATTAAAAAGTTAATGCTATCCTATGCAAGAATGTAAAAAAAAAAAAAAAAGGAATACTTGGAGCAATGAGAGTTCTTCCTCCTCACCTCGGATGTTATGGTAAGCGACTGCAATCTGGGAGATAATATAGGTGCTCTTGGAAAATCCAGCATCAATCAGGCTTTGGTACTTATGCAGAGCTTCCTCGATCATCTGCAGTTCTGTGTAAATGTGAGCCAAGAAGAATTCCTTCATCCAAGTATCAGGCAAGGCCAGGGACTTAAGCTAGAGGTGAAGAGAACAAAAGTGTCACAGTGCCTGTTATCCCCACTAGCAGTCCCTCCTACTCATTCCTGAGAGTCATTCTGTAATTAGTTGTACTTCTATGGCTGGAGCTTTATCTAACCTCTTCCAGAAACTCAAGAAACTTCCAGAAACTCAAGAAATGGAATAATCTCACTTCTTTATCCCCAATGATTATTGCATTAACTTCCTTTCATTGGAATATTATTTGATGATGAAACCATTCTCAGATAGAATTAAATCTCGTAAGTTACAATTCAACACAATTGGAACATTTTTAATACAAATATTAAAATTTTACCCTACCATCCCATCCCTTTTATATTCCCCAAAAATATAGGAGTCTCCGGTAATTAAAAATATATTTTTTAAAAAGGGACTTTCAATCAACTATAGCCTAGCCTCAGACTATAAGGTTGGGCGAATAATACAAGATTTTGGAGAAATTAGGTCTTACCTGCTAATTTTCTTTCCTTTAGTCCATCTAGTCCAGCACAAACAAGATGGGTTTTGCACTCCCACCAGCAGATGGAAACTGAGAACACCAAACTTAAGCAAGCCTATAATATGCCTGTGCAGTCCTTTTAGAACCAATCTTGTTCTCAGTCTCCAGCAGATGGTGGAAGTGGTAAACCTCTGCAAACCTGAATGACTTCTGAGGTTTTAGTAGTGTTCTCTTCCTGAGGGTCCCCAAGAGCTTTCCTTTGGGGATTTAGTCTTCCATCAGGGTAGAAAAGTATGCTACCAAAATGGGACTCTCTTTTAAATAGAAGGCTAAACCCCCAAATTCCCAGGCATACCACACACCCTCTACAACAGAGATGGATTTTACCATCTCTTTATCCGTTATAAGGTTACACAGCTCCAGCCAGGCTCCCCAGTGTAACGGCAAGGCATGAGTAGCTTCCACAAACACATCAATGGCTTCTTTAACCAGGTCCAGCTTCCGCAATACAACTCCATATCTGAAATGGACAGGAGAGGGTAAAACCGCTGCTTCCAGTGCAACTTTTTATTCTACATCTACAGAATGTCTTGACCTGCACAGACAGCAAATGAATGTACACTTACAGATAAAGACCAAATCCATCCAACTCCTGGGCTCTGTGTTTTTTGCTGAGTTCCACTCTCAGCTCTCTTAGGGCCTCATTCTTTACCTGTCCCTTCTCCAGAGGACCTGCAAAAAAAAAAAAAAAAAAAAGTTTTCATGTAAATGAGACACTAAGGAGGTCATTACAGAAGGCTTTCACTGCTTCACCATATGTAAAGAGTAGTTTTGATGATTTTCATGCCTCTTTACATGCAAAGAAGCTGCAAGGTGTACAGATCGTAAGGGAGCATGTTCTGGGCAGTCCAAAAATTGTGTGTATGACAGAACAAAAGGGTGGATAAAAATCAAACAAATCAGATTTTTTTTAATTTAAATTGATTTTTTTAAATAAAATGCTTTTTGAGTAAAAAAAAAAAATCTATCTAAAGATAGTTTTCTACTTAAGATAGACACATTATAGTCCAAAGGTTATTCATCAAGAAATAATGATTAGCTTTTAATTATGTAGCATGAGATTGTATATTCAAAGTTTAAATTTTTTTTATAAATGAATTCCACTAATCCATTCATAATGTCACAGGCAATTTTTCTATCTAGAAGATATTATCACAGATTGCTTGGGTTTGCATTTCTCAAAACTGAATTTGTCTACAGAGATAACACACTGCTGCTTCACAACAAAAATGTTATAAAATTGAAATAAGGGCCGTTTACTTTACCTCACTGGGGATCCGTCGTAAAGGAAAAACACAAGGCTTACAATGTATATTCCAAAGCAAATAACTTTTTATTCTAGTAATAAGTATTATAGTAGCATTTGGTAAATCAAAAATAAAACAGTTTGGACATATACAACAGAGAGAAGAAAAAGATCTTACCCCATTTTTCCTTAGAAATCAATGCACAACCCCTTATCTCTTAAGTGCTAAGTTTATATATCTGCACAAGGGGCCAAGTGTGAGGAAGGAGAGGTAAGCAGTAAAAAATGAAAGTGAAACCTTTTGAGCAGAATACTCCATAAGTCTTGAGATCATTATGTGTATAGAAACATCATGAGAAGAGCTTGGATGAAGATGACAAAAGGAACATGTTTGAACAGGCAGGATTCTTCAGGTTGGTAAATGTTTTGGATTTCATCATATTTCTTCAAGACTGCTTTGAGGAATTGTCATTTTTGAGAAAAATCATATTTGCAATAAAAACCAGAAGATTAGAAAAAAAGGTAATTGATTAAAAAATTGCCCAGTTTGTTTATGTGACAAACTCTTCTTTCCATCTGATTGAAAACCCACATTTCATTAATATAGTCCAGTCACCGAGATCAGAATGCAGTCCATCCAGCAGAGCAGATGTAGCAAGGAAACTGCTGGATAAAGCGTGTGAGAGAGAAATGGAGCAATGTGCAACTGGTCTAGAGAGTAAAATTATTAATCCAAGTCTTGATGGGTGGAGTAAAGTCCACAATGATGCTATTGTATGTGCTTGTATAACAACAGAAGAAGGGAATATCATTCTTGCAGAAACATTTGATACCTCAGGAAATGCATATATAGCAGACTACTTAGAGGAAGTAGCAGCAAAAACTATACTAAAATGTGGACAAAACTTCAAGTGTTTAGTATGCAGTTTAGTGACAGACAATGCTGCAAATGTATCCAAAATGAGAAGAAACTTAGAAGCGCATGAAGAGAATACCAAGCTAATAATAGAAGGTTGCAATGTTCATTTGCTGCATCTCCTAGCCAAAGACTTCAGTGTCCCAGAAATAAAGACTAGTGTCATTGAAATAACTAAACTTTAGGTTTGTAACAAATCATTTTGAAGCAGCAGTTCTGAAAAGAATGGGTGGAACCAAGCTAACACTCCCATAAGACATTAGATGGAACTCTAATAGGTGCACTGTTATGGCCAAAATCCTCAACATTGAGCTTAAGAGAAATACTGAGAATCTTGAAACACATTTCTGAAGCTTTAAAGAAAATACAGAAAAATAGCTGTTTTTTTGCTAATGCTGTTGAAATTTGGAAGGCACTGAGTGAGCACTTAAAAACAGAACTGTACAATGACAGAATTAAATTACAAGCATTAAAAAAACAAAAAAAAAATGGGACAAACACTGTCTCCAGCTCATTTTCTTGCAAATATTGTCAATATCTGATACCAAGGTCAAACCTTAAATGCTGAAGAGGAGGAGTAAACTAAGACATGGGTATCCAGGAAACATCCATCTGTAAAGCCAACTATAATAAACTGCAGCACTAAGGAGGAACAATTCAAGAAATATATGTTTGCCAATGATGATTTAAAGAAACCCTACATATTTTAACAAAAAATCTACCTCTTCTAACAATGAAACTCACCTCATCAACCAAAAGATCTCTAAATAATGTATAACTCAATCGCGCCCAACTGATATGATGCTAACTCAACTGTATTAAATACCAACCGCTATGTACTTCGATGACAACCTTATTATGGCAAAAAGATACAACAACAGGTTGGTAATAAATAAACCTAAATGGAGGAAAAGATCTCAGATTCACCACTAAGGGAACATGTAAGTTTTCTCCCTATAATCACGTGGTGATAGGTTTCTTTCATCGATCAAAAAACCCCCATTATTTTTTTAGATTTTTTTTGTTTGTATTCATATTTGAATTAAAACTCTTAAAGTGCACTATACTTATCTGCAACAGAAGACATAGCATAGGTCTATCCCACACAAGCACTCGTTTCCTGATGAAGCCCTTCGTAGGGTGAAACGGGACCCGTTGAGAGCAAATGAACTGAGACTAAGAGCGAGTTAACGATCTGAGACGGGGTTGTGCAATATGTATTTTGAACAAAGCAGGGTGCATGTGAAGTGCCATATTTATGATTAAGCATAGAGCACTTTAAACTACAGCACTTTAACCTGCTTCTCCAAGTTGCAGATAAGTAACTTTTCTGCAGTTTATATTATAATGTGCAATTTTGACGAGCACTGAGCACTTTAACTTTTGGTGTGCTATCTTTTTCAGCTTCGGCCTCTTTCACTTTTTGATTAGAGCACTCAAGCATTTTTACCTGTCTTCTGTTGCAGATAAGTATAGTGCACTTTAAGAGTTTTAATTCAAATATGAATACAAACAAAAAAATCTAAAAAAATAATGGGAGTTTTTTGATCGATGAAAGAAACCTATCACCATGTGATTATAGGGAGAAAACTTACATGTTCCCTTAGTGGTGAATCTGAGATCTTTTCTTCCATTTAGGTTTATTTATTACCAACCTGTTGTATCTTTTTGTATTAAATAGTTGGTATACATCTTTCACCAACCTTATTATGGCCTCATACTCTATAATTCAGATTTGTAACTTTTATCCTCGCAAAATGAACTTCTTAAATTGTAAATCACCTTGAACTTATTTAGGCATAGAGCAATCCAGAAATTAGAAGACAGTATCTAACTTATAGGCTTGGATAAGAACATTCTGAGTGAGCCATGTCTTTTATCTGCTATCATTTACTATGTTACAAGCACCCAGGCAGTATCCTGTTGGACTTCCTCATTCCATTCAAGTAGTTGTGCTGATTGATTCTGAAACATACCTAGGCTGTCCACGCTTTCATCATCCTTCTTCTTTTCTCCAGACTACAAAAAAAAGAAGGTAGAAACAGCAAAAATACTTTTGACAACAAGCACTACACCCTATAAACACACAGCAGAGCTTGCTATCTTAGAGAAAAGGGTGCTCACACAAACAGTCATGCCCTTGTATAAAACTCTAATGAGACCTCAGTTAGAATATTGTGTACAATTCTGGAGACTGCACCATCAAAAAGAGTTAAGATCTTCAGGCAATCTCTGGCTTTCAAACTTTCTCAACTATGGATTAGATTGGATTTGCCGTACTGCGGTAGAAGAAGACATCTTTTTCCTCACAGGACCTACGACTACAAGAGGGCATCCGTTAAAAATCAAGGGTGGGATATTTCATGGTGACATCAGGAAGTATTTCTTCACCGAAAGGGTGGTTGATCTATGGAATGATCTTCCACTTCAGGAGTTGAGGCCAGCGAGCCCGATTTTAAGAAAAAATGGGACAAACATGTGGGGTCACTTCGATGGAGTGTTTACGGGGGAGGGTTATTCGAGTGGGCAGACTTGGGCCAATGGCCCTTTTCTGCCATCATAGAAACATAGAAACTGACGGCAGAAAAGGGCCACGGCCCATCTAGTCTGCCCACACTAATGACCCACCCTCTAACTTCCTCTGTGAAGAGATCCCACGTGCCAATCCCATTTTTTCTTAAAATCTGGCACGCTGCTGGCCTCAATTACTTGTAGTGGAAGACTATTCCAGCGATCAACCACCCTTTCGATGAAGAAATATTTTCTGGTGTCACCATGAAATTTCCCACCCCTGAGCTTCAATGGATGCCCTCTTGTTGCCGTGGGATCTTTAAGAAAAAAGATATCTTCTTCCACCTTGATACGGCCCATGACATATTTGAACGTCTCGATCATGTCCCCCCTCTCTCTGCGGTCCTCGAGTGAGTATAGCTGCAACTTATCCAGCCGTTCCTCATACGGGAGATCCTTGAGTCCTGAGACCATCCCGGTGGCCATTCGCTGAACCGACTCAATTCTCAGCACATCTTTGTGGTAATGTGGCCTCCAGAATTGTACTCTATGTTTCTATGGAATGAACGCCCCTTAATTTTAAGGACCCCAGTTCTTTCCAATCTTTCCGTAAATTTCTAAAAAGTTTTCTTTTTGCCAAACATTTTGAAAACTAATCTCTTCGAAACTTTTGCTAATACTTTCTTTCGTTTTTATTTAATCATTGTAACCTTTCTTTATTTTTTATTTAATTGTTGTAAACTAAGTCGAGCTTCCTTAGGTTGATGACCTGGTATATAAAGTTAAGCTTTAGTTTAGTATAAACAGGATGGAGTCAGTCCAGAGGAAAGCTACTACAATAGTCAGTGGTCATTGTCACAACGCATATGGGGACAGACTTAAAAGATCTCAATATGTATACTTTGGAGGAAAGGCAGGAGAGGGAAGATATGAAAGAGACATTTAAATATCTATATGGCATAAATGTGCATGAGGCAAGTCTCTTTCATTTGAAAGGAAGCTCTGGAATGAGAGGGCATAGGATGAAGTTAAGAGATGATAGGCTCAGGAGTAATCCAAGGAAATACCTTTTTACAGAAAGGGTGGTAGATGTATAAATAGGCTCCCTGTAAGAGATGGTGGAGATAGATTGTGTCTGAATTCAAGAAAGCCTGGGATAGGCATGTGGGATCTCTTAGGAAGAAAAGGAGATAGTGGATGGGGGTTATCTACTATCATATTTCTCTGTTTCTATAAAACAGATTTAAGTGGGCATAACCAAGGCAAGCAGTGTATTCAGGGATGCCACAGTACTTAATAGAGAAAAGAAACTGGTCATGTCATTGACAACCAGATGCTTTCTTCAGCTGTGGGTTTTTTCACTAGCCTAACAAAAGGACAACCCGTATATCAACTTTCTTTAGAGAGCACGAAAGTTTTCTTCTTCCAATATGATTAAATAATAATAATTTTAATAATTTATTATTTATATACCGCCAAAGCCAAAGTAGTTTGAGGCGGTTTACAATAAGAAGAGCTGGACATTCAGTGAAAAGAACAATGAAGTCTTTGAGTACATGAATATTTGTAGGGAGGAGGGGAGACAGAGTAAAGTCACATTGAAGGGGCAGTTTACAATAAGAAGCAGGTCGAGGCAGTTTACATTAAGAAGGGCTGGAATTCAGCAAGAGAAAGTAGTGAAGTCTTTGAGTACATGAATATTGGTAGGGGGAAGGGAGGCAGAGTAAGGTTACATTGTGGGGCATCTAGTACAAGTAAGTGGGATGCAGGGAAAAGCTTTAGGAATTCTTGGTCACAAATCGATAAACAGGTTGCAGTGTTCTCCCCCAGGGCCTTACAGCCGGGCGCTGCCCCCGGCTGATTTAGATGACCGCCCAGCTAATCCTGCTGCTGCTGCCGCCGATGTTTCTTCCCGGTCTGACTCGCCGCCGAAAATTTTGTTTGACGCCTGCCTTTTTTGTTTTTTTTTGCCAGCATGCTTTTACTTGCTTCGGGCCTTCCTGTTGCCGGGTCCTGCCTAATTTCTGTTTCTGTGAAGGCAGGACCCGGCAGCGAGGAAGGCCCGAAGCAAGTAAAAGCAGTAAGTTGTAAGCTTCCCTCCGGGGCTCTGTGTGCATGCCGGCTTCCCTTCTCTTCCCTCCCCCCCACGGGACGCAACTTCTGGTTTCGGAGAGAAGGGAAGCCAGCACGCACACAGAGCCCCGGAGGGAAGCTTACAACTTACTGCTTTTACTTGCTTCGGGCCTTCCTCGCTGCCGGGTTCTGCCTTCACGGAAACAGAAAGTAGGCAGGACCCAGCAAAGAGGAAGGCCCAAAGCAAGTAAAAGCAGCAAGTTGTAAGCTTCCCTCCATCGCTGATCTATGAAAGATAGGTCAGCGATGGAGGGAAGCTTACAACTTACCTAGCGACTACCGGGTTTGTGAGCTGGGAAGGATGGGAAGAGAAATGTTGTTGCTGCACCGAATAGGGGAGGGGAGGGGGAAGAAAAATATTCTGCTGCTGCACCCATTTTGGGGGGAAGGGAAGAGAAATGTTGCTGCTGACCCAATTTTTTTTTGGGGGGGAGGGGGAAGAGAAAAGCTGGTGCACCCAATTTGGGGGGGAAGAGAAAAGCTGCTGCTGCACCCAATTGGGGAGGGGAAGAAAAGTGCAGCAGCAGCACCCAATTGGGGAGGGGGAGGGGAAGAGAAGTGCTGCTGCTGCAGCACCTAATTGGGGAGAGAGGGGAGAAGGAAGATTAGGGAAGGGAGAGGAGAGGCAAGAGATGCCAAGACCATGGGAGGGAGGGAAAGGAAAGGAGCTACCAGACCATGGGGGGGGGGAGAGATGTCAGCGCATATGGGGGAGGAGGGAGATGCTAGGGCATGGGGAAGAGAAGGGAAGGAGATAGAGATGCCAGACCATGGGGTGGAGTGGGAAGAAAGGAAGGAAAGGAGAAGAGAGAGATGCCAGAGAATAGGGGTGGGGTGAAACTGAAATGAATCATGTACAAAGGAGAGAAAGGGCACAGGATATACAGTTTATTGAAGGGACATAGAAAGAGGGAAGATGCCATATAGAACAGAAAAAGGGCGGACACTGGATGGAAAGGGCAGAGAGGGTGGACAGAGAATGCAAGGGGCAGAGAGAGGGTGGACAGTAGATGGAAGGGGTAGAGAGAGAGGGCAGAGGCTGGGTGGAAGGGGCAAAGAGAGGACAGATGTTGCATGGAAGGGAGCGAGGATAAACGCTGAAGAGAAGATAATTAAAGCAGAAACAACAAAAGGTAGAAAAAAAATGTTTTTGTTGCTTTACGTAGAATCAAGTAGTATTGTAACTGTATTAATTAAAGTTTATAAATAGGAAATTGAAATAAGGCAGTTTTTTTGGGACTAAACCCCTTTCCTCAGGTCAGGACAGGATACCATAACAGCAAGGGTACCCAAATGGTCGATCGCGATCAACCAGTAGATCACAAAAGCAATGTGAGTCGATTGCTTTGCCTTTGCAATCTTTTTCTTCCTGCCTCCCCGAGCCAGGCCAGGCACCAGACTCACAAGACTTCACCTCTGACATCAATTCTGACGTCAGTGAGGTAGTTCTGGGCCAGCCAATCGCTGCCCGGCTGGCCTGGAACTTCCTCTCCGACGTTAGAATTGATGTCAGAGGCAAAGTCTTGTGAGTCCGGCGCTTGTACATGCCTGGCCTAGCTCAGGGAAGCAGCAGGGAGAAATCGGCGTGGTGGCTTAGGGGGTAGGGAAAGAATGGGGGAAGTGGATAAATCGGCGTGATGGCTTGGGGGGACAAGGGGGAGAGAGAAAGAAAGGCAGAAATAAAGAGGGGGCAGGGGGAGAGAGAAACAGGCAGTCAGGGGGGAGACAGAAAGAAAGAGAGACAGAAAGAAAAGGGAAGTGGCAGAAAGAAATAAATATTGGATTTACAGTCAGAAGAAGGAAGTGCAACCAGAGACTCATGAAATCACCAGACAAAAAGGTAGGAAAAATGATTTTATTTTCAATTTAGTGATCAAAATGTGTCCATTTTGAGAATTTATATCTGCTGTCTATATTTTGCACTATGGCCCACTTATACTAAACCGCAATAGCGGTTTTTAGCGCAGGGAGCCTATGAGCATCAAGAGCAGTGCAGGGCATTCAACACATCTCCCTGCGCTAAAAAACGCTATTGTGGTTTAGTAAAAAGGGAGGGGGTATATTTGTTTATTTTTGTACAGTTGTTCCTGAGGTGACATTGCATAAAGTTATCTGCCTTTACCTCTTTGAAAACTCGCGGAATATAAATGATAATTAACATTTTCTCTGCGTACAATGTGCTTTGTGTTTTTTAAAATTTTATTGTTGGTAGATCATTTTTACTTGGTTATTTTAAAAGTAGCTCGCAAGCCCAAAAAGTGTGGGCACTCCTGCTGTAGAGCCATTTTTGTATGACTGGATGAGCTATATTTATCTTTTTTTTTTTAGTTGTTTAAATTCATGGAGAAATAAATGGCTAAATTGAACCTAATGACTTCATTAACGCCTTTCCCTTTTTTTAAACCTCTATACCAGGGGTCTCAAAGTCCCTCCTTGAGGGCTGCAATCCAGTCGGGTTTTCAGGATTTCCCCAATGAATATGCATGAGATCTATGTGCATGCACTGCTTTCAATGCATATTCATTGGGGAAATCCTGAAAACCCAACTGGATTGCGGCCCTCAAGGAGGGACTTTGAGATTCCTGCTCTATACCATTTGAAAGAGGGCAAATATCTAATTATTCCATTCTAGCATTGGATGCTTCTTAAATTAAGTAAAAATATTCTGGCACAAGTGTCAAACCTTAAAAAAGGAAGTCATATTGAGCATTGGAAAATAATAATAAACTAATAAAAATAGTACACATTTAGGGCTTCTTTTACTAAGTTGCGAAAATAGTTTTAGCGTGTGCTTAGCGCACACAGAATTACCACACGCGCTAGACGCTAATGCCAGCATTGAGCTGGCGTTAGTTTTCCCGTGTAGTGCAGGAGTTTGCGCGTGCTAAAAATGTTAGCGCACCTTAGTAAAAGAGGGGGTTAATTTTCCCCACCACCAAATTTTCCCATCGCGCCCCACCCGGCTACTTTTTCATGCCACCCGGCTGGAAAAAATGTCTGGGGAGAACACCGAGGTTGGTTTTAACTAGTTTTCTGAAGTTGAGGAAGGATGAAGAGTGCTTGATGCTGCTGCTTAGCCAGTCGTTCTGTTGACTTGCTTGGAAGGCAAGAGTTCTGTCAAGGAATCTTTTGTATCGGCAGGTTTTTGTTGTAGGGTGACTAAACATACGTATTCTGCGTGTAGGCCTGGTGGAGCAATCTAGTTTAAAGTGGGAGACCAGGTATAGAGGGGCCAGACCAAGAATGGATTTGAAACAAAGGCAGGCGAATTTGAACAATACTCTTGCCTCCAGGGGCAGCCAGTGGAGTTTTTGATAGTAGGGGGTTATGTGATCCCATTTCTTTATGCCAAAAATCAATCGCACAGCTGAGTTTTGTATGATTCGGAATCTTTGAATTGTTTTCTTGAAAGACCCTAGATAAATGATGTTACAATAGTAGAGTAGGTTTAAAATGGAGGATTGCACCAGGAAGCGGAATGATGTTGTGTCAAAGTAAGAACATAAGAAGTGCCTCTGCTGGGTCAGACCAGAGGTCCATCATGCCCAGCAGTCCGCTCACATGGCGGCCGATCAGATCCAGGACCTGAATGGTAATCCTCTATCTATACCCTTCTATCCCCTTTTCCTTCAGGAAATCATCCAATCCCTTCTTGAACCCCCAATACTGTACTCTGTCCTATCACACCCTCTAGAAGCGCATTCCAGGTGTCCACCAACCTCTGGATGAAGAAGAACTTCCTAGCATTGGTTCTGAATCTGTCCCCTTTTAATTTTTCTGAATGCACTCTCGTTCTTGTAGTTTTTGAAAGTTTGAAGAATCTGTCCCTCTCCACTTTCTCTATGCCCTTCATGATCTTGTAAGTCTCTATCATGTCCCCTCTAAGCCTCCACTTTTCCAGGGAAAAGAGTCCCAGTTTCTCCAATCTTTCAACATATGAAAGGTTTTCCATAGCTTTTATCAACGCTCTTTTCTGAACCTTCTCGAGTAACGCCATATCCTTCTTAAGGTACGGCGACCAATATTGGACGCAGTACTCCAGATTCGGGCACACCATCACCCGATACAATGGCAGGATAACTTCTTTCGTTCTGGCTGCAATACCTTTCTTGATAATACCTAGCATTCTATTCGCCTTCTTTGAGGTCGCTGCACACTGTGCTGACAGCTTCATTGTCTTGTCCACTATTACCCCCAAGTCCTTTTCTAGTGTACTTTCACCCATTACCAGCCCTCCCATCGTATAGCTGTACTTCGGGTTTCTGTTTCCCACATGCAAGACTTTACATTTCTCTACATTAAACTTCATCTGCCATCTCGTCGCCCACTCCTCTAGTTTGTTCAGGTCCCTTTGTAAGTTTTCACAGTCCTCTTTTGTCCCAAACCCCCAAAATAGTTTGGTGTCGTCTGCAAATTTTATTACTTCGCACTTCGTCCCTGTTTCAAGATTGTTTATAAATACATTGAACAGCAGCGGTCCAAGTACCGACCCCTGCGGAACATCACTCGTGACCCTCCTCCAGTCAGAGTAGTGGCCCTTCACTCCTACCCTTTGCTTCCTACCCGCCAATCAATTTTTGATCCATCTATATGTACGTCTCCTTCCACCCCATGGTTCTTCAGTTTCCATAGTAGGCGTTCATGGGGTACCTTGTCAAAGGCTTTTTGGAAATCCAAGTAAACGATGTCTATGGGGTCCCCTTGGTCCATTTGTTTGTTAATTCCTTCGAAGAAGTGCAATAAGTTCATTAGGCACGATCTTCCCTTGCAGAAGCCATGCTGGCTTGTTTTCAACAGTTTATTTATTTCTAGATGCTCATCGATGCTGTCTTTTATCAGTGCTTCCACCATCTTCCCCAGAACCGAAGTCAGACTTACCGGTCTGTAGTTCCCCGGGTCACCTCTCGATCCTTTTTAAAAATGGGCGTAACATTGGCTATCTTCCAATCCTCCGGGATCATGCCTGTATTCAGGGATAGGTTACAAACCTGCTGTAGTAGTTCCGCTATTTTCTCCTTTAGATCCTTCAAAACCCTGGGGTGGATTCTGTCCTGACTCGGAGATTTGTCACTTTTTAATCTGTCTATCTGCCTATGTACATCTTCGAAGCTTACCTCCATTGTTGTTAATTTTTCTGCTAGATCTCCTGTGAAGATTTTTTCAGGTTCCGGCACGTTGGATGTGTCCTCCTTTGTAAATACTGACGAAAAGAACATGTTTAGTCTATCCACCACCTCTTTTTCCTCCTTCACCACTCCCTTTCTATCTCCGTCATCCAGCAGTCCCACCTCCTCCCTAGCCGGCTACTTCCCTTTAACGTATCTGAAGAACATAGAAACAGAATATGACGGCAAAAAAGGGCCTGTGCTGATTGATTATGAAACAAGGCTGTTCACGCTTTCATCATCCTCCTTTTCTCCAGCCCTAGCCATTTTAACCTTTCCTCATGGGAAAGTTATCCCATCTCCTTCATCACAACCCCACCCCAAAGGAGCAAGTTAATAAAGTGCTGAAATGCAGTTCTTACCAGGTATCTTGAGTACATATATAGGAAGTAAGCCTTCTGGCTCTTGCAGCCCCGCAAGAAGTATGCAGCCCTGTCATACTCCTTTAGATAAAAGTAGGACTTTGCACGTGTGTAGGAATCCAGATCATATACTTCATCCTGAAAGACAAGACAGAAATAAATCTTTCCATCTGAAGAATTTCCTCCTTTCTCTTCCAGCTCAAACTGGAAGCAGGGTTGGGATCTGGTGCTATGAACTTTCATTCACAGCTACCTAGGGATTCACACTGCTATTAGTCCCAAGGCCAGGAACCTTCTGTAACCTGCATCACTGGTTCTAAATGTGGCTCCCAGGTATTATATTCATCTCTAGATTCTATACATGGTGCCCAAATCTGGGTGCTGCTAAAAGATGCTTACAAGCCAATTAATTACAATAAATTGATGTTAATTATTGCAATTACTTGGCAATATTTGAATGCCCATCTTCCTGGGTGCTATTCTATAACCGCATGCATGACTCAAAAGGGGGTGGTGTTATGCCCCCAGCAGCCTTAACCTGCTTGTGACAGGGTTCCAAGATAGGCTTTATGTGATTTCTGTGAAATTTACTGACTTTATTGGTGTAGCTATTTCTTGCCAGGATATGTGAGCTAAGCCCTGTGGGCAATGTAGTGTTACATCTGCTGCAGCCACTCCTGCTTGCCTGGAAAGGCTTCTCTGCCAGTGGTCTTCCTCCTAAGACCACCTCCCTTTCTTCTCTCAGCTAAACTTGAATCCTTTGTCTCACTTCCTGGTCATTTCTATACCTTTGCCCTGGCAAGGTCAGTAAGGTGTGACATTTCTTTTGCTACCCGGTGCTAAGCTCTGTTCCTATTGGACTATCTCTTGCATCCCTACCCCTTCCTTGGGTGCTGCTCTCTGTCCCTTTGTTCAGGGTCTCACTTGTGCCTCTGCCTGCATCAGCCACATGGTTGAAACCCCCTTGATTATAGGACTGTTTCTTCACCATGCATAAGCATCTGACCTCATAATTCTGCATTTCTTCCCTGGCATAAGAATATAAGAATAAGAAGAATGTGCCGCTGCTGGGTCAGACCAGTGGTCCATCGTGCCCAGCAGTCCGCTCCCGCGGTGGCCCCCAGGTCAAAGACCAGTGCCCTGAGACCAGCATCCTGAATTTCTCACTGCTCTGCTTTTTCTTCATCCCTGCTTTACAAACCTTCACCTATTTCTACATCATATTGTAACCAAGAAACCTGTGTCCGGAGACTGCCAGCCTCTGATTAACTCCTGCTAATTGTGAGTATAATTGCAATATTTATTCAATAAAGTATAATTCGGAAGATTTTAAAGATTTTTGCATGTGTGTTAGCATGCTAATGGTTTAACTTTCTGATAAGTGCATCCTTATGTCGGAGACGCAGGGGGGCATTCTAAGAAATTGCACACAGTTGCAAATTAGCACCATTCTTGTGCACAACTGCCAAGAAGTGAGCACCAGCATTGGCATAATTACAGGCACACAAATTTAGACATAGAAATGGGCTCTATAAAGAGTGCTCAGCTCAGAGCACCCGTAAAACTGTAGAAGAGTACTCTGTGCCAATTTTTAACAGTGTCAAAACTTGGGTGCCATTTACTGACATAGGATTTCTAAGTTCCAATGAAGAATCAAAGCACATGTTCAAAGGGTAGCCATTTGCAGGGTTTCCCCGTGAAAATGTGGGTACATGTACCCCTCTAACCTATATAAAGAGCAACATCATCCAGCATCCTACTACTCAAGTCAATTTCCATTTACTTTATCCATTTTTTTCTTCCAGTTCTCAGACAGGTTAACTTGCTTACTACTTTATGTGGAACAGTCTAATATACAGAATGTCAGGCTTGGTCAGACCAACAGTCCACTGAGTCCAGGTCACTTGCATTCAATCTTTTCTTGTTGCCCTCCTCTGTTACCTCTTCATCTCTTGAGCTATAGGGGTCAGAAGAACTACACAGAACACTCAAGGTATAGTCACAACGTAAAGGGACTATATGCTCAGGCATAATTCAGAAAGGAACAGAAAAAAAATACCAGCAACAGTCTATTTGACTTTTTTGGCTGCTGCTGTACATGGTAGAGAATGGCACGGGGACAAATTTTTTCCCGTCTCCATGGGAACTCGTTTACCCATCCCAGAGAGTTCTTTTCCTGTACCTGCCCCATTTCTGCAAGTTCTGTCCTCATCTGCACAAGCCTCAAACACTTTAAAATCATGTGTTCGAGGCTTGTGCAGTTAAGGCAGAGCTTACAGGAATGGGGCAAGGAGAGGGACAGAAACAAAACTCATGAGGACAGGGAAATTGAGTTCCTACAGGGATGGCACAGGAAAAACAGACCGAAGTGGTTCTCAGCAGAGATCTCAGAACTAGTAAAGCATTCGTAACCTACAAACATTCACAACAGCCGGAAGCTAAAGAAACCTCTCTGGCGAAATCTAGAAATGTTAAAATGGCAGTCAGGGAGGCCAAACTCCGAATGGAAGGAAATTTTGCAAGACATGTTAAAAAGGGGGATACATCATTTTTTAAGTATGTTAGCGACAGGAAGAAGAACTCAAGCGGTATTGTGCGCCTAAGGAAACCTGACGGCAACTTCATTGACTCAGACGCAGACAAAGCAGAACTACTCAATAACTACTTCTGCTCAGTCTTCACCTGTGAAGCGCCAGGATCCGGACCTCAGCCACAGACAAAAGGGTGCTCGGAGGACCCATTCCGGGACTTTACAATTACCGCGGGCAATGTCTACCACGACGTCACAGAGAAGGCTTCCGAATCAGCCATGAATCGCGCACGAGGAGCCGACGCCACCCGCAGCCGACTGCAGAAGTGAGCCGGCCAGAAAACTACCGCCGGAAGGAGAGAGAAGCTGGGCCGCACAAAACTCCTTGTCGGGCCACGGGTTGGACACCCCTGGAGTAGAGACAGGGAAGAGGATTGGTGTGCGGCTTGCAAAAAAAAATGTGTCCCAAGAACCAAAGTGGCTGTAGGAGTCCTGAGACTCTGACTGAAGTTTCTGAATTATTAATTGGTGAGTATTTTGGGGTATTTCATATATGTGGTCTTGAATAAACTTAGAAATTTGTATAAGGGATTGAAACCTTCATACACAGTACAAAATGGGAACAGACCAAAATAACTTGACCCATTTCTTTAAATTTATTTCTAATTTCTGCACTGGCAGCTATGACTGTTTGAATGACAATCACTCTATCCAAAAGGAAGAAGACTAGAAATTATTCCCAGAGGATAGTTCCTCATGTAGAGGGATAAAAGTTCACTGCACACAGCTGGTGGAAATGCCCAAAACCAGGTGCTCTAGAGCAGTGTTCTTCAACCACCAGTCCGTAGACCGATGCCAGTCTGCAGAAATTTTCTGCTGGTTCACAGGGCTGGCACGTCCATCGGGCCCAAGACAGCGTTCCTTCAGCCGCCAGTCCACGGTGCAATCAACGCGGCGTCTTCGGGCCAGCTTCCTGAGTGCTGCAGTGCACAAAGCCATGGGAAAAGGCTCCTCCACGCGGGCTGCACTTGAACCGGAAGCCTTCTCTCTGACATCGCAACGTCAGAGGGAAGGCTTCCAGATGAGGCGCGGGATGCATGCGAGGAGCTGCAGCACTCAGGGAGCCGGCCCGAAGATACTGCATTGATCGCAAAGTGGACCGGCCCAAAGATAACACCAGGGGGCAGGCCAGAAGGCAAGGCACATGGAGGGAGAGAGACAACAACGGTAGGGGAAATGCTTTTATTTTTTTTAATTTAGTGATTGATTTGTCTGTTCAGGAAGAAATGCATTGGTTTCTTTTCCTCTGAGGTTGTACTGCTTGCAGAGCCTTGCATCTAAGGGTTTGTAAAATATTAGTACTTTTAATTTTTGGTTCTGCATTTGCATGGGGTTATCTGTTTTATTGTAGGAATGAATGTTAAAAAGCATACAGTGTGCTTTGTGTATTTTAATTTTGTGGTTAAGCATTATGTGCTGTTAATACAATTATATTGTGTGTTTATATGAAAAATGAATGGAACAAATGGTGTTACAATTAGTACTATTATGGGGGCAGGATTTGGGGCAGAGATTGAGTGGAGATGGGCATGACTTATTCAAGTGTTCTTCAACTGCCAGTCCGTGGACTGGTGCCGGTGCCCAGATAATTATTTTATTTCCGCCGGTCCATAGGTGTCAATAGGTTGAGGAACACTGCTATAGAGATCCAGATCAATTGTAGATACATTTGATAACTCTTCAAAAGCATTCTAGAAATGGTCTAGTTCATCTTACCTGCATAATCCTGATACCCTGCACAGAATTTATGGCATTGGTATGGAGGAAGAGAGAAAGAGATATTTGAAGGGAGAAATGTTGGGAAAAGAAAGGAAGAAATGGTGGACCTGGAGAAGGGAGGCAGGCAGGCAGGGGGAGAGATGGGATGGGGTCAGTTGGGAAGAGAAAGGGAGAGAAGTTGGATCTTGGGATGGGAAGGAGGGAGAAATGTTAGGTATGTGGATGGAAGGCAGAGATGCAGCATCTCTCTTTTTTCCCCCTCCATTTCATTGTTCAGCATCAAAGGGAGAGGGAAGAAGAAAACAGAAAAGAGAGGGAGCAAAATGTTGGACCATGGAGATAGAGGAAGAGAGATGGACCCATGGGAGGGCAGGAGGGAAGAGAGCTGGGATAAGAAGATGCTAGGCAGGAGATGGAAAGAAAGGGACAGGGAGTTACAACCTGACCAGTGGAGAGAGGGAGGGGAATTCTGAAAGTTATGAGTCATGTGGATGAGGTCAAAAGGGAGATGACAAGATGAGTGAGAGAGGAGTGAGTACAGTGGTAGAAATGTGGTAATGGGGAGTAGATAGAAGGAAATAGGAGGCTGGGAAAGGAGTGAGATGGGAGAGCTAGGGACTGAGAGAAGATGGAGAATTGAGAGGTAGCTGAACATTTAAAAAGAAGAAGGGTGAGAAAGGAGGCAAGATTTGAGTGGACAGAGGCAGAAAAGAAAAAGTTAAGAAAGCTGAAAGGGAAAAATCAATACATTGGAGACAGGCATAAGGAAAGAATGGAACAGTATTGAGAGGAGAAAAACTGGACAGCAAACATTGGAAAGAGAATTGGTAGAAGACTGACAAAAAGCAGAAAGAGAAACTGGGACCAAGATGATGGAAAAACAAAACATCCAGACAATAAGGTAGAAAAAATTGTTTTATTATGAATTTATTAACTGGAATATGTTAGCTTTGGGATATGTGCATCATAATTATTTTTGTATTCAGTGGCGCAGTCATATACAGCTGATTTGGAAGAGGGACTGGAGCCCAAAATTAGTGGAGGGGCAGCAAAGTTTCTCCCTGCCTGAGTGCAATTTATAAATACTTGAACTAGTGGATATTCCCAAGCCCTGCCAACTGAAGACATCTTCCTCCAGTCTGGCAACTCAAAATCTCCAAGCTTTGCAGCCAAAGGCAATATCCTCAAGCTGACCCTGCTTTCATGCATACATGAAAACCAAGGGGGGGGGGCAGGGAGGAGGCCCAAAAAAGCAGTAATATTTACCCTGATTAAACGATCCTCCATGTGCGTTGCTGACAGCTGATTCAGCATCCCCGCACTGATGAGATTCACCTCTGAAGAGGCTCACCATAGCTGTAATAGAAGTGAATGGGAGAACAAGGAACGCGCCCGCATCTCTGCTCATCAGAGTGGGGATGCGGAAGCCTGTGGCTGCTCCCACTGCCAGCGGTGTACGTGGAGCATCACTCAGTCAGGGTAAGAATTACTGCTTTTTTGGGTTCTTCTCCACAGTGTCCCTTTAATGAAGGTTCTTCTATATTAGTGATTGTAAATTTGGGACCTGCTCAGCCTTTTTTTTTGCTCATCAGCTAGTGTTAGTGCGGCCCCAGAAAATGTTTTTGTCCAATGTGGCCCAGGGAAGCCAAAAGGTTGGACACCCCTACCCTACTCCTTCACCGTGAGCATGGAGGGGTAACTTTCATGGCCAACCCTCTTCCCCACTCCTACTCCTTCACTGTAAGCAGGGGGGGTTAATTTGCACCAACATATTTCCCTGTCCCGCCCCTACCGGCTAGAAAAAATTTCTGGGGAGGACACAGCTAATGTATTTAGGTTTTGCTCATGTACATTCCCTTAATTATTCTGAGAATCCTTCTCTGAATCTTTACTAATTCAGCTATAACTTTTTTGACACTCAAGGTGTGGAATCAAAAGTCATTATAATTATGTTTTATTCTGCACTTCTTTCCTAACAATTCCTAGCATCTGATTAGTTTTCTTGGCAGCTACAGCAGAGGATTTCAATATATCGATGACTTTGCATTTGCTCACATTAAATGTCATCTGTCATTTGGATGCCCAATCTCCCAGTCTCAAAAGTTCCTCTTTAAATAACCGTCATCAGAAAATTTGATGAGCTCACATATTATTCCTGTTTCCAGGCCACTGATTATAAAAGCAGGTAGAGTAATTTATTTATAACACTCTAAATCCTAAAATTAGCAACAATGAAACAAATACATAACACATCCTTGAAAACCACACAACTGCTTCACTGGATACCATACCTCTGTGAATGCTGGGGAAGGAGGCAGTTCATTTCTAGGAAGCGGATCCAGTGCAGAAGCTAGCTCAGATGTCCTAAAATTCAGAAGAATAGCCTATCAGGTGTAATAAATGCACTAAGTTATCAACCACACGCTAGTTCCAGAGATTTTTCATACTACAGGAGACCCCCACTCATAATCCCTCGGACAAAAACACCCCAAGTGTCAAATCTTTTTACTGGATGGCTAGTACACCCAAATATAGTTTTGCTATATGCCATTTATCTGGGTTAGGAAATGGAACCTCCTAAAACTAATGAAATGAGTGGAACATCCAAATAATCAAGAAATGTATTCACTTAATCCAAGAAAAGAATGTACTGACTTTTTGCTAACCTTTATTTCTGCACAAACTCATGCATTAAACCAGCAGTTAACCCTTTTCCTGCTGTGACGCACCTAATGGACAATACTCATGTATGTGTCACTGAACAAATTCACAACTGAAGAAAAAAAACTCCTAAAATAGTTCAATATCCATGGTAAATTTAGGGAAGATTAGCGCGCACTAACCCCTGCACTACGCAGAAAATACTAATGACAGCTCTATGGAGGCGTTAGCATCTAGCGCAGCTTAGTAAAAGGAGTCCTTAGTGTGAATTTGCGTACCAGCCAATCCCATACTTAAAAAAAAATTGTATCTAAACACCTCAGTCCCAGATTTCTCGCTTGCCATACAAAACAAAAATACAGTATATTCAAATTCTGGTGTCACCTCAATAATGACAACACAAAATCTATCCACTGCTAGATACTGTAGAGCAGGGGTGTCCAAATTCGGCCCTCGCCAGATTGGGTTTTCAGGATTTCCCAAATTAATATGCACGAGACATATTTGCATACAATGGGAGATCGCGTGCAAATTCATCGCGGAAATCCTGTAAATCTGACTGGATTGCGGCCCTCGAGGACCAACCCTGCTGTAGAGCAATACAAAACCCCGCAAATATATAGCAAGTAGAATGTATGGACAACAGACCCAAAACATTCCAGTTAAGGCTGGTAGCAACAGTTATTATTGAAGAAGCAGGAATAAAGGACCATTTATGGGGCATTTAAGAATTTCGAAGGAGACCAGATGGTGCTCAATCCTATTTATTAAACAGACTAGACACGATCGTGTTTTGGCTTAGAAGGGCCTGCCTCAGGAGTCTTGGTATTGGAGTGACAAAACCAATGACGTACCAATCCAAATGTCCAAATATTGCAATAAAATACTGAAGAAAAAAAAAAACTGAGCAGAAGCAGAGCATGGGATGTATACACTTCAGTTTCCTCTCCACAGTGAAAAAATGCCCTACCAGGTCATGGATTTTTAATAAATAAGGCAGGCCTTACTGGGCCAAAACACGATCGTGTCGAGTCTGTTTAATAAATAGGATTGAGCACCATCTAGTCTCCTTCATTGTTGTTTTTGTGCCCCTTTCTGGTGTGAAGACAGTTTCTCCTGTTTGTCTTTTGCATTCAAGAATTTGACTCTCAGGATCTCTGTTTTACACAGCTTACAGACACACTTGATTATTAAGGAAAGCATAAGTTTGCTGTCTAGCCCAACTTTTTGCAAAATCTCCTACCTCTTGGGGAAATACACTTCTACAAGTCATTTCTGCAGTGCAGGGTATGTTGAAAAAAATTGTGTGCAACACTGTATAGTTATCATTTATTTCTAAAATTCCAATTAATATAGAATAATTGCTCACAGGACTATCAAAAACCAAATACCAGGAACAATTATATTAGAAAACTTGGATGGTTTGTAGCTGCTTACTGGCTTAACACTACTTAGACTGCAACTCAATCAAAACAGGGTGGCATTAGCAGGCACTAAGAGATGTAATCATGTCGCCCTTCACTTCAGAAACATCATCTAATCTAATCTTCTATTTGTGTGTCAGGCTCTACGCAACATTCAGAGAGGATCTGAAAGGGGATCAGGAGGAAGGACTAAAAGGGGCCTTGAAAGGGGGCGAGGGTAAGAGGGGGCAAGAAATCAGTTGTCTAGGAACTCATCTAGCGAAAGAGGTAGAAAGATTCATTTCTGAGAAGTCAAGTAGGTTCAGCTGTCAAAGAGGAAAGTTGTATGTTTAGTTTCTTTTCTGATCATTTCTGGCACGTTATTCCATGTTTTTACTCCTATGAATGTAAGCATGGAGTGGAACAAATGCCTGTAATGGAGATTTTTCGTGGAAGGTAGATTCAACTGTATTCTGTTTGAGTCTCCTGGAGGTAGATCAGGCTATTGAGAATAGTTGGGTGAGAGGAATGATTGAGTTTCCGTGGATTATGTGGTGTAGGATGCATGATGTTTTGAAGAATATTCGCGAAGAAATTGATAGCCACTTCACTTCAGAAACATCACTGGCTTCCCATAACATTTAATACAAAATGTCACTTCTGGGTGTATAAAACAGCAAGGACCAGCTACCTCTCCCAACAACTCTGTATTGGAATTTGGCTTGATGAGACAACTCCCACCATTCCTTTCTCAATAACAGACTATGGATTTTTCTTCCAGGAATTTGTCCAAATTTTTCTTAAAACCAGTTACACTATCCGCTCCTACCACGACCTCTGGCAACTTGTTCCAGAGCTTAACTGTTCTGAGTGAAAAAAAATTTCCTCCTATTGGTTTTAAAAGTATTTCCCTGCAACTTCGTCGAGTGTCCCCTAGTCTTTGTAAATTTTTAGAGTGAAATATCGATCCACTCATACCCGTTCTACTCCACTCAGGATTTTGTAGACTTCAATCATATCTCCACTCAGCTGTCTTTCTGCCAAGCTGAAGAACATCTAGAGCAGAGATTGGTCCTCAATCCTCTGAAGGTCTAAGCAGCATCTCTGTCATGTTTCTGCGGAAAATTTCAAGAGAGTGAAGGGGACCCATATGTCTGCACTCTCAAAGTTAGCTGCAGGAGAGCCCCAAAAGGGAGCTACTTTAGTAAAGGCAGAAAGATGAAATATAAAAATTCAAGTACAGTATGGTGAACCCCCCCCCCAAACAAAGAAATTACAATGAAGTGACCAACAGGAAATATTGAAAATTGATATAGAAGTAACGCAACATTTTTCTAACCAGGACAACATCCCAAAACATGCTAAATTAGCAAAAACTGTTGGAGTTCATATGTTTTCCCTGTTCATGAAATTCATAGTGAGGAGACGAAATCTCATGAGTAGACCATTTTATGCATAAGGGTCTACATTAGGGATCAGCACCCAAGAAAAGATCTAGGTTTCATTGTAGACAATACACTGAAATGTTCTGCTCAGTGTGCATCTGCGGCCAAAAAAGCAAACAAAATGCTAGGAATTAGTAGGAAAGGGATGGCAATTAAGATGAATAATATTATAATGCCTCTGTATTGCTCACAGTACTGGTCATCGTATCTCATAAAATAAATAGGGCTCCTTTTATGAAGCCGCGTTAGCGGTTTAACGCGCGTAATAGTGCGCACTAATTTGCTGGCCGCACTAGCCGCTACTGCCTTTTCTTGAGCAGGCTGTAGTTTTTCGGCTAGCGCGCACTAAAAAGGTACATGCGATAAAGCCGCTAAAAGGAGCCCATAGTGGAATTAGAAAAGGTTCTCATATGAGAAAAGACTAAAAGGTTATGGCTCTTTGGCTTCGAAAAGAGACGGCTGAGGGGAGAAGTCTATACAACCCCAAGTGGTATAGAATGGGTACAAATGAATCGAAGCACTCAAAGTTACAGGAAAATATTTTTAAAATTAACAGGAGAAAATATTTTTTCAAAGAATAGTTAAGATCTGGAACTCATTGCCAGAGGATGTGGTTATAGCAGTTAACATAGATGGGTTTAAAAAAAGATTTGGGCAAGTTCCTAGAGGAAAAGTCCATAGTCTGCTATTGAGACACACATGGGGGAAGCCAATGCTTGCCCTGGGATCAGTAACATGGAATGTTGCTACTCCTTGGAGTTCTAGAATCTTTTTACTCTTTGGGATTCTGCATGGTATGTTGCTACTATTTGGGTTTCTGCCAGGTACTTGTGACCTGAACTGGTCATTGTGGAAACAGGATACTGGACTAGATGGACCATTGGTCTGACCCAGTACAGCTATTCTTATGTGAATAATACATATTAATGGTCATTTTCTCAATGGCGGAGAGTAAACAGTGGAGTGCCTCAGGGGCCGGTGCTATTTAACTTATTTATAAATGATCTGGAAATTGGAATGACGAGTGAGGTGATTAAATTTTCAGATGACACTAAACTGTTCAAAGCTGTTAAAACGCATGCGGATTGTGAAAAATTGCAGGCAGACCTTAGGAAATTGGAAGACTGGGCGTCCAAATGGCAGATGAAATTTAATGTGGACAAATGTAAAGTGATGCATATTGGGAAGAATAACCTGAATCACAGTTACTGGATGCTAGGGTCCACCTTGGGGATTAATAATAATTTTATTTCTTATATACTGCTATACCAAAAGTTCAAAGTGGTTTACAGCAAAGAAACATACAGTCAGAGAATGAAATACAAATTAGAACAAAACATTCTGTCTCATACAGGATAGAAACAAGCAAATAGGTACAAGGTAAAAACGTTCAGACTGGAATACAATTACAGTTGAAAGAGTACATCAATTAGATCTAAAAAGTCTAAAAGTTGGAACAGTGGCGTAATTAAGATGTGGATGGCTGTTGGGAATTGATAATGAGGTTGGAGGAACATGACTGAAGTTTTTAAAAACTTGTCAAACAGATTAATGCCCAAGAAAAGGATTTGGGTGTTATTGTAGACAATACGATGAAACCTTCCACCCAAAGTGCAGCAGCGGCCCAAAAAACAAACAGGATGCTGGGAATTATTAAAAAAGGGATGGTTAAGAAGACTAAGAATGTCATAATGCCCCTGTATCTCTCCATGGTGCAACCTCATTTGGAGTATTGCGTTCAATTCTGGTCTTCTTATCTCAAGAAAGATATAGTGGCGCTAGAAAAGGTTCAAAGAAGAGTGACCAAGATGGTAAAGGGGATGGAACTCCTCTCGTATGAGGAAAGACTAAAACGGTTAGGGCTCTTCAGCTTGGAAAAGAGACGGCAGAGGGGAGATATGAGTGAAGTCTACAAAATTCTGAGTGGAGAACGGGTACAAGTGGATCAATTTTTCATTCCGTCAAAAATTACAAAGACTAGGGGACACTCGATGAAGTTACAGGGAAATACTCTTAAAACCAATACGAGGAATTTTTTTCACTCAGAGAATAGTTAAGCTCTGAAACGCGTTGCCAGAGGATGTGTTAAGAACGGATAGCATAGCTGGTTTTAAGAAAGGTTTGGACTAATTCCTGGAGGAAAAGTCCATAGTCTGTTATTGAGAAAGACATGGGGGAAGCCACTGCTTGCCCTGTATTGGTAGCATGGAATGTTGCTACTCCTTGGGTTTGGCCAGGTACTAGTAACCTGGATTGGCCACCGTGAGAACGGGCTACTGGGCTTGATGGACCAATGGTCTGACCTGTAAGGCTATTCTTATATTCTTATAAATCAGCCCTAAAGGACATACCCAAAGGCACAGGGAGCACCATTGCTCTTAATAACCACTTACCCTTCCTAACCCCCTTCCCCAATATTCAGCGCTGACTTCTCCCTGGATGTTCAATGTTGGCCCAGGTCCAGACATTATGCTAGTCCCCTAGCGGTAGTGATGGTGATTTTGAATCCATAGCAACCATGGGCACAACTGTGTGGGTCTTACTCACTGCCTCAACCACTCCATTAGATCATCTGGGATTGTAAGGTAGGCCTGGGGAAAAGAAGGTACAGGCAAGTGGAACTTCTGCAGGTGCACATTTGTTGGTTTGGGAAGCAGAAAGCACTGTTGAGTTTGGAAGTGCGGGAGGCACACTTGATTGAGAAGTGTCAGTTTATCGGGGGGGGGGGGGACTGGAAACTGCTTCAAGTTGCTACCCGGAGGTTATGTGGGTCCCAGTCAATATTCATTACCAGTACCAGCCAAGTGACCAAAGACAAGATTGTGTAAAAGCTGCCCTATCTGATCACTTAGCTATGTGGGCATTGGCACCAATGAACAGATATTTAGAAGCATAGAAACATGATGGCAGATAAAGGCCAAATGGCCCATCCAGTCTGCCTATCTGCAGCATTAACTATCTCTTCCTCTCTCTAAGAGATCCTATGTGCCTATCCCAGGCTTTCTTGAATTCACACAATTTCTGTTTCCACCACCTCTACCAGGAGACTATTCCATGCATCTACTACCCTTTCTGTAAAAAAGTATTTCCTTAGATTACTCCTGGGCCTATCACCTCTTTAACTTCATCCTATGCCCTCTCATTCCAGAACATCCTTTCAAATGGAAGATGCGACTCACGCGCATTTACATTATGTAGGTATTTAAACGTCTATCATTTCTCCCCTCTCCCACCTTTCCTCCAAAGTATACAGATTGAGAATGATGAAGACCACTCACCATTTTAGTAGCCTTCCTCTGGACCAACTCCATCCTTTTTATATCTTTTTGAAGGTGCGGCCTCCAAAATTGTACACAATATTCTAAATGAGATCTCACCAAAGTCTTATAAAGGAGTATCAAATCCTTCTTTTTCCTACTGGCCATACCTCTCCCTATGCAACCTTCTAGCTTTTGCCGTCACCTTTTCAACCTGTTGGCCACCTTAAGATCATCACATAGAATCACACCCAAGTCCCGTTCTTCTGTCGTGCACATAAGTTCTTCACCCCGTAAACTGTACTTTTTGCAGCCCAAATGCATGACCTTGTATTTCTTAGCATTAAATTTTAGCTGCCAAATTTCAGACCATTCTCAAGCTTCGCTAGGTCTTTTTTCATATTATTTACACCATCCGGCTATTGCAGATTTTGGTATCATCCGCAAAGAGGAAAATCTTACCTGACAGTCCTTTAGCAATATCACTTATAAAAATGTTTAAAAGAACAGGCCCAAGAACAGGACACTACTGGTTACATCCCTTTCCTCAGAGCAATCTCCATTGACTACTACCCTCTGTCATCTTCCAATTAACCAGTTCCTGCCCCAGACTGTCACTTTGGGGTCCATCCCGAGATAACTCACTTTACTGTGCAAAATATAAAGACAGCAGATGCATATTTGAAAAAACCAGCTGATAATCATTATACAATTTTTTTTTTTATATATATATAAAATCTTTATTCATTTTTCAAACTTACAATAAGTGCATCAACAAGTACAATCATTTGAACTTAGATAAAACACTTAATATTCAGCAATAAATCAAATTATAAAGTTTATCTCCCTCCCTCCCACCCCTTTCATATTATATATTAAACACATATACCATTTAATAGATACTTTCCTATATTCCTTACCATTAATAAAAGCTCATAATTCTCCCCCCTCCTCCTATCTTGGACTTATATTATTAAGGGAAAAATGAAATCTATTCATTGCAATAATTTGTTAATGGCCCCCAAACATCTTGAAATTTTTTTTAATTCCCTTTCTGTGTGGCTATTGTTTTTTCCATTTTGTATATGTGACACAACAAATTCCACCAAAAACTGTAATTAAGTCTCTTCCAATTTTTCCAATTACTCGTTATTTATTATATGGCAACTCCTGTCATAATTAGTAGAAGCCTATTGTTCTTAGATGATATTTGGCTCTTAGCCCTCAATGACATGCCAAATAATTCAGTATCATACGATAATGCAACCGGATTTTCCAATAAACAATTTATTTGGCCCCATTTTACAAAATTTATTTATTCAATTTTCTATACCGTTCTCCCAGGGGAGTTCAGAACGGTTTACATTAATTTATTCAGGTACTCAAGCATTTTTCCCTGTCTGTCCTGGCGGGCTCACAATCTACCTAATGACCTGGGGCAATGGGGGGATTAAGTGACTTGCCCAGGATCACAAGGAGCAGCGTGGGTTTGAACCCACAACCCCAGGGTGCTGAGGCTGCAGTTTTAACCACTGTGCCACACACTCCCACACAATAAAAATAAAACAAAAAATGGGAAAGTAAGATAATACTATTTTATTGGACTAATAATACCTTGGCCTGCTAAACTGTTAGAATTCTGTGTTAATATACAACTATCAGACCTTTTTAAAACCAGACAGATGGATTTCATAGTTCACTACTACTACAAATCATTTCTGTAGCAGTACTAGACATATGCAGAGCTGCACATCAAAACACAGAAGAGACAGTCCCTGATCAAAAGAGTTTACAATCTAGTCAAGACAGGTGCATCTATACCTAGTGCTCAGGTGGGGGAATTACAGAGGGAATGATAAGACAGATATTGGTGCTTAGCAGGTGGGTTGGTGTTTGGAATTGAAGCATCATCAAAGAAGTGAGCTACGAGTCTGGATTTGAATACTGCCAGAGATGGAGCTTGACGTACTGAATCAGACAGTACGTCCCTTCTACTTTGCTGCACCGAATGCCTGGAACAAAGTCTGGAGTTGGTCATAGAGGAGAAGGGTACAGATAAGAGAGACCTACACAGTTTCAGAGCTATGCTTAGCACAGAATCCTTACTGCTAGAACTAACCTCAACAGTTAAAACCTACCTTAAAAAAGTAAACAGACTATCTTGCTAAAGTTTAACATTTCGGCTGCAATTGATGAAGTTGACCATGCCCTATTACTGCTAATACTGAATGAATTAGGCTTACATGGAGTGGTATTAAAATGGTTCACAGAATTCTTGGGCAACAGAACCTATGAAGTAGGGTCCCCAAAGTTGGGACCCTTTTTGTGGTGTACTACAGGGCTCTCCACCTTCTCCTTCTTTGTTCAACATACACTTAAGAGCCTTAGGTAATCGATTATCCTTCCCCCCACATCCACACATTCTTTTATGCAAATTATATATTCCTGCTCTGCCTAGCCAAAGACTCCTTCGATGTTATGCTACAATGCTTAATGAGGATAAATCAAGGATCTGAGCATGTGGACACAGAAAAACTTCCTCAAACTGAAGACCAAAGTGCTTTGGTTTGGTAACTACGGTTCACTGCCTAGCACAGATCTGGTGTTGGCTACAAAACTGAAGATTGTGAAAACATCAAAAATACTAGGAGTTATTCTGGATTCCTACCTAACATTTGAAGATCAGATCAACTCCTTGATCAAAAAATTATTTTTCAGACTAAGACAATTAAGAGCGATAATATCCACCTTAACCCAGACCAGCTTTAGAATAGTTGCTCAGGCGATTCTACTTCCATATTTAGATTACGGTAATTCTTTCTGTTATGGTATAGAAGAAAAGGAATACAGCAGCCAGATTAATTCTCAGTATAAGATGATTTGAGAAGGCTAGTCTGTTACTGGAAGAGCTACAGTGGTTGCCAATAAGGAAAAGAGTTCAATTTAAGATCACTTGCATGGTCTACAAGGCAATATATGGAGAAAGCTCTAGCGGACTAGAATCAAAAGGTCACACACTTTTTCCAAAACTCAACACCTCAAGCTGCCCTCCCCCAACAAGTTCAACAAAAAAAAAGCTTTTCGAATCCACCTTCGAATTTCAGGGGAACAAAGTTTGAAATTACCTAGCTTTAAGTCTGTGTCAGGTCCCCATCTACAATTTCAGGAAAATATTAAAAAGACATCTCTCTTCTTTATGTAACACATATGAGGTTAACCCATTTACAATCTTAAAAAGCTTACTATAACTTCAATTGATTGTATCTGTAATTCTTTTGTAAGACACAATAAATCCTAATCGAAATTTGTGGTATGGTTACTTTGTCGTCTCTGCTTTCCGAATCTCTATTCTTTTCCTTTCATCCAGCATCTGCCCCTCTCTCTGTTTTAAATGACTCATTCCGTCTTTACCCATCTCTTCATTTCTATCTCTCCTTTCTCTGTTCATCCCCACACTCTGGCATGTCTCTCCTCTCCCATACTATGGTCTAACACCTACCTTTCCATCTCTCCCTCCTTTCTTTCTTCCCCCACCCCAATTGTTTGGCATCTTTCTTTTCTCCTACCCCCAGGTTTGTCTCATGCCATCTCTCTCTTTCACACTCTACCCTCACCATCCTATCCTTCCCACCCATCAATTTACTGCAGCATTAGGCCTCATTTGTAAAACGGACTTTCCTCAGCTTGAGCACTGAACTGTTACCAATCTGGAGGGGTAACTTATAACATCCTGTTGCCTCTGTAATTTGCCCTTTAGCATTAACACCTTGCATTATCTGGTTGTACCAATTGGTACCTATTTGAAGAGCTTACTCACTCTTCTTTGATTGCTATCTAATAAATCCTTTTCTTGTCGAATCCACTACACCAACAAGGGGTCCAGAATATGGTAATCCTACATCCGAGTCCCCTCCAATTTCTGCACTAATCTCTCAACCGTCACATCCATCTTCTGGCTCTGTTCCCCATCCCTGAGCTCTATCCATCTGCTGCTCGTTCCAGGATTTATGTTCCATTTGACATTTCTTCTTCGTCATTCCCTCTGTGTCCGTGTCCCCATCACCCCTATACGTCGCTATTCCTTCTCTCATCTCTTTCATCTCCTCTCCCTCTCCCTCTCCTCCGATCAACCTGACAGCTCTGCTTTCTTCCCTCCCCAAGCTGCCGGCAGACACCCTACTTTCACAGCCCTGAGAGCTTAAAATCATATCTTTGCTAGATTTTTTTATTGCAAAAAATAGGGCTCCGCGCTCACCATTTGAAGCTCTGCAGCAACCCTCGTTCCAGACACAGAACCGCCACGTTCAGCAGCTGCATCTTTATCTCTCGCAGATCCGAAAAAAGCCCGCTCGCAGCCGCCATGACACCGACGCCAACGAGCCCAGGACAACGCGCCATCCCATTGGTTACCTCCTGGAGCGCAGCAGCCACTCACTGATCGGGGGGCGGAGACTAGAGAGGAAGTAGCGGAAAACATACAACACACATCACAGCTGATGGCCAAGTTCTCGGAGCATGCGCGGGAAAGACAAACCCCAAAACCATTTAGAGAACTTGTAGACTTTGAGATTCTGCTGCTTTAATGTGGCCACAAATCTGGGCGTCCATAACTCAGGGACTACCTGTAGGGCGGGAGAACACTTGCTCCAGGACAAGCAGGATAGACATGTGGAGACTCCAAAGCTAAGAGAGGCAGGTCGAAGTTCTTAACAGGCTTCTTCTTTATGAACAATTGGTAAATAATCAGCAATGCAATAATGACGGATAAATGTTTCTTGCTTATCGCTACTAATGACTGAAAACCGTCAAATCTGAGCAGTTTACATGAGCTTGTACAATAGCCTATATACAGCTTTCAATCATTAACATTTAATTACATGGTAGAGAAATATGAAAAGAAAGAGGTGTACTGCAGATACAAAAGGCTGAACATTAAGAAAAACTACAAAATTACAGTATCAATATCGAGCAAGAAGCAGCAAAAATTAAGCAAACCTAGTAAAAATAAAATGAAAGGAAATTAAAATAAACCCCAGTCAGTCTCAGATAGTTTCCAGAGTCACTAGAACAGCTCATCTGCCACAGTATTTTCAATGCTGTGTGAGGAGAGCTCCAGGTGGCTGTCCTACAGAGATCTATTGAAGGTATAGAATGTAAATACCCAAGGGAAACTGCAGTAACCCTGATTTTCTAGGTGCAGAAGAAACATAGCAAAATTGGAAACTGGGTGCCTCGGTTTGTGAGAGTCCATTGACAGGAACAACTGAGAGGGATGATTAGGTTGAACTATAATTGATGAAGGACGAGGCGGACAAAATTTGGGTGGGTGAGACTTTGGAATATTTTAAAGGTGAAGTCTATAGCCATTTTGTATAATTGACAGCACCCATGTATCGATGGTGATGGCTGATCACTGAGGATGGAGATAGTGGATCCGACCCCTAATGGCTGCTTTGTGGACCACAGTCAGAGACTTGTTGCAGGCTTTTGCTGAGTTGGTGGATTTGGTTTGGTTGATTTCCTTTCCCTTGGATGTTGATTTGGGTACTGGTTAGGTGACTGTCTCTGATAACAAAACTTACTAAAGGAATATCTTGATTACGGTATATATTTTGTATGATTTAAATTGATTCCTGTTGGAGCGATTCAAAAAATGTTTTCAAAGAAGTTTGAGGCTGTTCAGTGTTGTCTAGTGACAGAGTTTGTAGAGTGGTATCATTTTCCTTTTTTTGGGGGGGGGGGGGGGGAAAGATGGCTTCTGTCTTCTCCTCAAACAGTTCATCGCTAATACATACATGGAGTGTTTGCAAGCTTATCACGTGTGTCCTCTTATATACCTGAAGCCCTTAGCCAGGCTGCTGTATCATATGTAATGTAATGTAATTTATTTCTTATATACCGCTAAACTCCGTTAGGATTCTAAGCGGTTTACAGAAAATAGACAATAGGGTGCATTAAAATTAAAAGTAAAATAGGTACTTAGAAATTCCCTTGCTGTCCCGAAGGCTCACAATCTAACTAAAGTACCTGGAAAAAATGACAATTAGTAGAGTAATGAAGAAATAAAATAGAGATAGATGAGAAAAAATAAGAAAATAAACATTCTAATAAGACTACAATGATCTAAAGGGCTTTGAAAGGTAGAAAAAAGAGGGGAGATAGGAAATAGAAGCAGAAGGGAGAACCGTTGAAACTATAGAATTCTAGGGAAATTTAAATGAAATTTAAATAATATAATAAGAAACAAAAACAAGTGGCAAAACAATGAATGAGATTTAAAATTAAAATATGAATCACATGAAGAATAGATGAGATATTTTGTGCATTCATGAAGATTTTGAATTGCTGTTTGCTGATCTATGTATTCCAGTATTTCATTGAGATATTGTAATATATAGAAATAAAACAAAAACAGGAAATAAGGTTATACCTTTTTTATTAGACTAACAATGCATTTTATGATGAGCTTTCAAAGGTACCTCTTCTTATTCAGATCAGAAATAAGCAAATGTTGACAAATATCAGTATATATAAGGGAAACATGAAAGCAGTTCAGTGATAGTTTCACAAGAAGAGGGAGGGGTGAGTGAGTGTGCAGGAGACAGAGAGATGACAAAGCAGTTTTAAATGTCTTTCTGGTGGGAAAGGAAGCCCAGATCTTTGTTAAGTCCTGTCTGGTAGGTGCTAAAAATATTTAATCATTTTAATTTCAAAGGTCTTACATTCTTGGATTGTCTTAAAGTTCCCTTTTAGTATTCTTACCATAAAATCATTGGTGCAGTGGTCAGTTTTTTCAAAGTGTAGAGATATTGTGAAATATGAAATTGATGGTTGGCTATTCTAACCATTTGGCAATATCACTCACAAACATATTGAACAGAGTCGGTCCCTGCACCAATCCGTGAGGCCACTACTCATCTTTCTTTCCTCCGAGCAAATTCTATTAACCACCACCCTCTGACAGCTGTCCATTAACCAGTTTCTAATCCATTTCACCACTTTGGGTCCTAAGTTCAGCTGGTCAAGTTTGTGCTAGAGCCTCCTATGAGTTTGTCCTCACTTGGATTGCAGAGTTCTGTTCTTTCTTATCTCTCACATCATACCTTTAGTGTATGCAGTGGTGGATTCTCCTCCATTGCTACCCCACTATCAGTTGGGGTACCCCAGGGATCTGTCCTGGTACATCTTCTTTTCTCCATCTATACTCATTCCCATGGTGCTCTGATCTCCTCCCATGGTTTTCAATATCACCTCTATGCTGACAACTCCCAGATCTACAGATCTGGCCCAAGTCTCAGCCTGCGTGTCCAACATTGCTGCCTGGAAGTCCCATCGCCATATAAAACTGAACATGACCAAGACTGAGCTCCTTCCCCCTAGACCTACCTAAGATAAGAGTGGATAGAATAGTTGGTTTTAAGAAAGGTTTGGACAAGTTCCTGGAGGAAAAGTCCATAGGCTGTTATTGAGAAAGACATGGAGGAAGCCATTGCTTGCCCTTTATTGGTAGTATGGAATATTGCTACACCTTGGGTTTTAGCCAGGTACTAGTGACCTGGATTGGCCACCGTGAGAACGGGCTACTAGGCTTGATGGACAATGGCTATTTTTATGTTCATATGTAAATAAGCTTTTTACAAATGTAAACCTGTAAACTGTATATTAGTATTAGACCCCCTAGTATGTGTCAAGTTAGGATAGAAACTTGTATAAAACCCCCCAAAAACTTGTACTGTAACTGTGGCAAATTATAACCTGTTACCTGTATGTTAACCTGAAACCCGTTCTGAGCTTTCTGGGGAGGACGGAATAGAAAACAAAAGAAATAAATGGCCCAGAAGAATTCTGAAATTGCTTTCTAATGTCTGTGAGTGTCAGCTTGTAGAGGGTATAAATAAGAAAGAAGCCATTCTTCCAGTGAGATGGACTTAAAGTTATTCAAGTTCAGCTCAGGACCCTGAAACCGCAGATGCAGATAGATAATCTCCTGAGATCACAGGGATGATGAGCATTATGACCCTTTTACACCAAAGGTCAGTGGTGATGGAAAGAGATCAAACTATTAGTTGTAATGTGAAGTCTTAGGATTTGCAGCTCGTTGAAGGACTCTTGCACTAATGGCTGTCTAACAAAGTGTCTGCCTCCAGGAAATGTTCTCCCCCAGGCCAGTTTACTTTACAATTGCACATTGATTCCACGAGTCTTTCAAGACATTTTATTGAAAGACAAAATAGAAAGCAATGTTTCACTGTGGCTTCACAGTCCTGCATTTGGGTAATGTCATGTAGAGCAGAACACAATAAGCACGATGGGAATGAGGTAGCTGAAATCAGATCAGACAGTTCTCCATCGGGGGCTTTTTGGTCAAGATATCAGAAGTTAATGATTTGTGGAGATAGAACCTTGTTATGAGATGGTTTCAGAGGTCTGGTTTTAGTTCATAGAAACAGTTTCTGTCTTGCTATCTGATTCCTTATGTCCCCTCACGGACTCTGTACACTCTACTGGACAGAGTTTGTTATTTCATCATGTTTCCTGAGTCTGTGTTTAGTATGTAGAACCTATTTTCTGGAATGGTCTTTATTTGTCTATGCATTTAGGGCAGGGGTGTCAAACTCAAATCACATAAGGGGCCGAAATCTATAACACAAGCTAAGTCAGGGGCTGGATTTTTTATTTAGATACTTACCCCCTCCTTTGCTGACGCACAGCGTGGGCCCCAGCGCCGGTGGTGGCTGCCCCAACACTCACAAGACTTCTGTGAGCATCCGATCAATTGCCACCGCTGCCAAACCCCACACTGCGTGCCAGCAAAGGAGGGGGTTAGTCTTAGTAGGGATGCAACCTCTCCAACCCCACGCTTGCTACAAAATAAATAAAAAAGACTTTTCCTCTCTTTTAGGTCCTAGTTCACACTTCCTGTCTAACACCAGCTCTGGCAGGATACACATTTCAAATCTGACATATTGTAATCACAAAATAGAAAATAAAATTATTTTCTCTACCTTTTGTTGTCTGGTCATTTTGCTTTTGGTCTCAGTTTCTCTTTCTGATTTTGTCTATCTTCTAATTCTCTTTCCAGTGTCTGCTGTCCATTTTTTTTCTCCTCTTCTCTCATGCTCCAGTCCCTGCCTCCAACATATTGATTTTTCCCTTTCAACATTTCTCCTTTTTTCTTTTCTGCCTCTGTCCACTCAAATCTCGCCCTCTTTCTCATCCTTCTCCTTTTTAAATTTTCAGCTACCTATCAATTTTCCATCTTCTCTTATTCTGTACTCTCCCATTTCCCAGCCTTCTATTTCCTTCTATCCTCTTGGTCCAACATTTTGCTCCCTCTCTTTTCTGTTCTTCTTCCCTCCCCCATTGATGCTGAACAATGAGATGGAAGGAAAAAAAAAAAAAAGAGAGATGCTGCATTTCTCCCTCCCTTCCATCTCCAGATCCAACTTCTCTCCCTTTCTATTCCCAACAGCCCCCCATCCCATATCTCCTCCTGTCTACCTGCCTGCCTCCCTCCCCCCAGGTTCACCATTTCTCCCTTTCTCTTCCCAATGGTTCTCCCTTCAAGTATCTTTATCCCTCTTCCTCCACACTACCCCAGATCCAACCTCTCTCCCTTCATCTCGCTTTCCTCTCAGCCCAGCTTGCCTTTCCCTACAGTGCCGATCCCTCTCTCATAAGAACATAAGAAATGCTTCTGCTGGGTCAGACCAGAGGTCCATCATGTCCAGCAGTCCGCTCGCGCGGGGGCCCAACAGGTCCAGGACCTGTGTAGTAGTCCTCTATCTATATCCCTCTATCCCCTTTTCCTTCAGAAAATTATCCAATTCCTTCTTAAACCCTAATACCATACTCTGTCCTATCACGCCCTCTGGAAGCTCATTCCAGGTGTCCACCACCCACTGGGTGAAGAAAAACTTCCTAGCATTGGTTTTGAATCTGTCCCCTTTCAGCTTTTCTGAATGCCCTCTCGTTCTTGTAGTTTTCAAAAGTTTGAAGAATCTGTCCCTCTCCACTTTCTCTATGCCCTTCATGATCTTGTAAGTTTCTATTATATCCCCTCTAATTCTCCTCTTCAAGAGCCCCAGTTTCTCCAGTCTCTCAGTGTATGAAAGGTTTTCCATACCCTTTATCAAACGTGTCGCTCTCCTCTGAACCCTCTCGAGTATCGCCATATCCTTCTTAAGGTACGGCGACCAGTATTGGACGCAGTACTCCAGATGCGGACGCACCATCGCCCGATACAATGGCAGGATAACTTCTTTTGTTCTGGTTGTAATACCCTTCTTGATATACCTAGCATTCTATTCGCTCTCTTAGCGGCCGCTTCGCACTGTGCCGACGGCTTCATTGTCTTGTCCACTATTACCTCCAAGTCCCTTTCTTGGGTACTCTCACTCAATAACATCCCTCCCATCGTATAACTGTACCTCAGGTTTCTGCTTCCCACATGCAATACTATACATTTCTCTACATTGAACTTCATCTGCCATCTCGTTGCCCACTCCCCTAGCTTGTTCAGGTCCCTTTGTAATTCTTCGCAGTCCTCTTTAGTCCAAGCAGCACTAAATAGTTTGCTGTTGTCTGCAAATTTTATTATTTCACACTTCGTCCTTATTTCTATAAATATATTGAATAGCAGCGGTCTCCTCACAACCCAGCTTGCCTTTCCCTCCAGCACCAGTCCAATGTTGCCGCCAAGCTGAGGAGCTGCCGGCCTCAGTGTTGTACATGGCTCCCCCTCCTGATTTTCACCTCCCGCGGTCTGTCTTCAATGACGTGCAACTCCCTGTTTCCGCCTGGGTGGATCGCGGCGGACGGAATGCACGAGGGGGAGCCATGTTCACACTTCTGAAGCCGGCAGACTTTCCAGTGTGATGGCGATATCAGACTGGCGTGGGAGGGAGGACACGCTGTGCTCTGAGAGGTCGGAAGCATTGCTGCGGGCCACATAAAAAGGCCATGCAGGCCAGATTTGGCCCGCTGGCCTTGTGTTTGACACATGTGGTTTAGGGCCTAATTCTGTATAGGACGCCTGGTCTCAGCAGCCTCCTAAGCAGCTTTTGAGAATTGCACACAGGCATCCTATATAGAATCGCGTCTGTCCTAAGGGACAAACGCTTAACCCCACCTAACCACCCCAATTCTCTAACTAGCATCCATGTCAGACACCATTTAGAGAATCACATGGCTGCTGAGTTGATCGGGAATCTCCCTGCTGCAATCAGCTGAGTGGCAGGGAACCCCCAAACTCACTGCAAGTCGACTGGCAAGAAAGATGCCCACTCCCTTCTGCCACCACCCTCGAACCCCCCACACTGTCCACGGCAGGAGGGATGCCCAATCCCTCCTGCCGCAAACCCCTAAACAATCCTCAGCAGGAAGGATGCCTACTCCCTTCGTCTGGCAGACCCGCCTCTTCAGAATGGTGGGCCTTCCCCTTCCTGGTGCATCCTGGGATGCCCCAGGGAGGGGCCTAAGGCCCCTCCCATAGGAGGGGCTTTAGGTGCCTGGGACAACTGGAGTCTTAGGCCTTCTTCCCAGTGCATTTTGGGATGCACTGGGAGTGACCTAAGACTCCGATTGGCCAGATACCTAAAGCCACTCCCATGGGAATCTTAGGCCTATCGGAGTCTTAGGCCACTCCCAGTGCATCCCAGAATGCACTGGGAAGGAGCCTAAAATTCCAGTTGACCCAGGTGCCTAAAGCCCTTCGTATAGAAGGAGCCTTAGGTACCTCACCAGTGCATCCCAGGATGTACTGGGAATGGGAAGGCCTACATTTCAGGTGCTTCTCGCAGGCCTAGAGAGACACCTAGGGCTGCCTAAGCTCACCTAAGACCCCTTCCGGGCAAAAATACACCCAATCCCAGCCTTGGGTGAGCTTAAGTTCAACCGCAACAGATGCTTACAATGTAGGTGTCTTTTTTATAGAAAACGTGCGTCCCGATTGGCTGGTTAGACAGCAGTAGGACGCCTACCACCACCTACAATTGGGATGCCGTTTATAGAATATGGCCCTTTGAGTCCTCATTAAAATATTTTAAAGGATCCTTGAAAACTTATTTATTTTGAAAGACGTTCAGTACTCCGTCATAGCTTCTGCTTTCATGACTCGGTACCGCATGTTGGGAGATGGGTATTGGAAATTTGGAAGTGCAGGAGTTTGGTGGTTTATATCTCTCCTTTCTCTGTGATTATGGTATTATTTTGTAATTTTAAGCATTTTTCTGAGATTGAAATTATTCTAAAAGTCTGTGTTCCACAGTCGTAATAGGTTTTGGCATTTTTCCCTGTGGGTTGGAAGTAGTAAGTAGTTTGTTTACCAGTAATTCAGACCCACATTTTAGGGGACATTAGAAACAAACTGTTGGTCTGATTTGGGGGCCTTTTCACTCAGAAAGCACTTTCCACATTGATCCGTGCTGACCTCTGGTTTTGCTTAAAATATAATGAAAGAACAATTTCCTGGATCTTAATTAACATCACAACAAAGGAATATCCATTAGGAGATTAAAGCAAGGTTAGACTTTGTTTTTCCTTTCTTTCTAATGAGTTGAAACAAAACCACAACATACAGTATAATGTGATTCTCTGAGGTGAGAGGTGTCTTCTAGGGCTCATTAGGATGGTGTTTCCCAAGTAGTTTGCTAATTTAAAAAATACACAACACTTATTTGTATCCTAGACAAAAATTAATCTCTTTTTTTAAGGACTTTTAGCTATAGCACATAATGGAGGACTAGGCTAGCAGTTACAGAAGTGGGCTAAGAACCAGGGAAGCCAAATTCAAACTGGTAAGTTACCATACCCAGAAGGAGCAACAGAGTGGAAAAAGAATTAGAAGACGCTAGAAGTGTTTCAGATGGACTATTTTTTTATTGTACCACAAAAAGAACTCAATATGAATCATGTTTTGGCCAACAGGCCTACCTCAGGAGTCTACTATTGCCAAATGGCTTGATCACATGGAGGAGCATTTTCAATGGTACGTCAATCTGATTTTGGACATTTCCGCATGACATTGAAACGTCAGGGTGGGGAAACCACTAGACCAGTGTTCTGCAAATTTTTCAGGTGGCAACACACTAAACCTGGTGCCCTGGCCAGAAGGCACCCAGAATTGCGCGGACGTCAATGCGATGACATCACATGATGTCATCATGTTGATATATTTGCATGCGCGCAGGCCCTCCAGCTGCAACCCTGAAGTTGTCACTTCAGTGGGAGGATCCTGGAGGAGGGAAGATGCGGGGAGAGGAGGAGAGACATCGGCAAGGAGAGTCATCTGCGCCAGGACGTGCCTCTCACCGCAAGAAGCAAGTCCTATAAGAAGTCAGCCAGCGCTCTCATCAGGGCACACCTGGAATCTGCCGCGGCACATGTTTTTCCAAAAATAACCTATTAGATGTCTTGGCCCTTAGGACGTCTAACTTTCATGGCCATTTTCAAATACAAAAACATCCAAGTCAAGCCAATTTGGACATGGGAGGGACCAGCATCTTAATGGACTGTCCACATAGACATGCCAACAGGGCAGTGAGACACCTTAGAGGGCACTGCTGTGAACTTCACATAAAGGGTGCCAGGTACATATTTCACCAAAACCCCCTTTTAGTGTATGGTGAGCTCTCCAAAACTTCCTGTTATAACTACCTGTCTCCCACCCTAATAGCCCTTATGGCTGCAGGTGTCACCTATGTGGCACTATAGTAGATTCTGGTGGCCTCACACTTTCCACCATAAATGTAGTAGGTAGCATGGAATATAGGCCTGGATCCCCCTCTCTAGGGTTCACCATGCTGTCCACCAGGCTACTCCAAACACATGTTTGCTGCTCTACTAGGATGTCCCATAATATCTGCAGCTATCATAGAGGCTGGTATGCTCTGTTTCATTTACATCTTTGGGGGGTGGGAGGGGGACCATGCTTTCATCCCTCCAATGGTCATCTGGTCAGTTAGTGTACCTTTTTGGCACTTAGACACTTTGAAAACAGATCTAACTCCGAACATCTAAATGACGCCCTGATTGTCTTGAGAAAAGGTTTCATTATCCCTACAAAACATCCAAGTGCAAACCATGCCTCTTACATGCTCCCTTAACATTTAGATGTCCTGGAGGGTAAATGCCCTGCAAGATGTCTAAAAACTTAGGGCCCCGCGCTAAATGGAAAATACTAACACAAGCTCAATGGAGGCGTTAGCATCTAGCGTACCTTAGTAAAAGGAACCCTAAGTTTTGAGAATTGGCACTTGGACATTTTGGCGATTAAAAGAGCTGTTTTATGCCATTTTGTTGGACATCTGCATTTTTTGAAAATAAGCCCCATGGAGTATCAATGAATGTTTTGATATAAACTCAAAACACTATATACCTTCCTCCATCCCATTGTCCTCCGGCCCCCCATTACAGCTCGAGTTCTCAAGCAAAGTTCTGGGTGTCACCTTAGACTCTTCTCTATCCTTCAACGAACATCTCCAATCCCTGGTGAAGAAATGCTTCTTCAGCCTTCACATGCTAAGGAAAGTCAGACCCTATTTTCACCAAAAACACTTCGCAGTCCTAGTACAATCCATCATCCTCTCCAGATTGGATTATTGCAATTCTATCTACCTCAGCCTAACCAAGAAAAGCCTCCACAGACTTCAGCGGATTCAGAACGCCGCAGCTAAGCTTGTTTTCGCGAAAAGCAAATTTGATCACATCTCACCACTCCTGTCTAAGCTCCATTGGCTCCCAGTAATCCCCAGGATCCACTTCAAATGTGCGTGTCTAGCCTACAAGATCCTACATGGCATCCTTCCTGCCGTTATCCTTCTATCCTGGAACTCCCCAACCCCTACTTCCTCCAGATCCTCCCAAATTTTTAAACTATCCTTCCCTTCCATAAAAGGTATTTCCCATGTAGGCAAACTTGGGTCATCCCTCCCCTTTAGAATCACTGAGATCTGGAATAACCTCGCCTCCCCTCTCCGAACCTCAAGCTCCCTCCAACTCTTCCGCAAACACCTAAAAACCTGGCTATTCTCAAAACTGTAACACTTCCCCCCTCTTAGGCCTCTCATCTTCCCCCTTTACACCTAACTCTTTAATCTCTCCACTGTAGTTCCTCTCTCATCTTTCTTCCTGTAAACCGTGCCGAGCTCCGCATTCGTGGAGATGGTGCGGTATATAAACCCAAGGTTTAGTTTAGTTTATACTCCCTAAATAAAATGCTGGATTAATTATCCACTCAAAAGTAGAGTTTGATTGAAGCTTTTGTTTAGTTTATAATAATTTTTCTTCAACTCCTCATTACGGAGGCTACATTCACTTAAGTTGCATGTTTATTTGTAATGTTTTTCTGTTACAATATTATTTCCTTTACACAAGTTTATTTTCTTGATTCTTTGTAAGTGGAATTAATCACGAAAATTGCAATAATCAAGAAGTCTGTTTTCTTAAACATTTATAGAGCCTAGTAGAGGTAGGGTCTTTCTGAAGCCATATGCAATAATATTTTTTTTTGGCATTAGAAACAAATTTACAATATATACAGGCAATATTTAGGCTTGCAGATTTTCTTTAAAGCAAGGTGATAGGCTCAGGAGTAATCTAAGGAAATACTTTTTGCAGAGAGGGTGGTAGATGCACGGAACAGTCTCCCGGTAGAGGTGGTGGAGAAAGAGACTGTGTCTGAATTCAAGAAAGCCTGGGATAGGCACGTGGGATCTCTTAGAGAGAGGAAGAGATAATGGTTACTGCAGATGGGCATTTGACCTTTATCTGCCATCATGTGTCTCTGTTTCTATAACCATAAAGTTCTATGACATCACAATGCAGGTATAAAGAGCCTTAGCCTATAGGAAGAGGAGATGCAAATGTTAAGAGTCTTAGCCAATAGGGAGAGGAGGAGATAGTGGAGCTGTGGAGGGCAGACTGGATGGGCCATTTGGCTTTTATCTGCCATCATGTTTCTTTGTTTCTATCTATGTTTCAGTTGACATTGTTGCCTTTTCATGAGACAAAGATCTTTATTTATTTCTTTATTTTTGATATACCATTTATCAGATGACAGCACAAGCGCCTGGAGGGTGATTTACAAACTGGAGGAGGGACAGACTTTTCAAATCCAAATTGGAAAAAGGAATAAAATGTAGACCCCGAAGGTTCCAGGGGTAGAGTATTGAAATTGCTAGGTATTGGAAGGCAGTAAATATTATTATTTTTCATTGTGGAGGTGCAGGAGCAGATGCCAGTGGTATAGGGGAGCATCGACTTAAAGAAAAGAATATGATTGGATTACTAACATCAGAGAACAGTTTAGCCTAGTTACTACCGGTCACTAGGAGATCAAATGCTTCCCAGCTATGTGGGTGGGAGTGGTTATGAGTCAGACAAAATCTAAATCACAAAGGAGTATGTAAAATCTCAAGAGATCTAGTTTTGCAGGTCAAGGATATGGATATTAAAATCTCCCAGCACAACTGGAAAAATCTCCCACAGAAAATAAACCATTGGAATATAGGAGGGGCCACACAGAGCAGGAGGCACTGCAGTGAACATCATATAAAAAGGTCCAGGTACATATCTCACCATAACCCCCTTATATTGTATGGAGGGTAACCCTCCAAAACCCACTCAAATCCTTCTGGATCCAACTGTACACCATAGCTATAGCTCTTATGCCTGCAGGGGTACAGTGGAATTTGGGTGGATTTTGGAAGCCTCACATTCTACCCTAAGTATAGTAGTTAGAGTGAGGTATGGGCTTGAGTTTCCATCTCTAAGGTTGACTACATCAACCACCAGGCTACTCCAGAGATCTCCTTGCTGCTCTACCTGGACTGGCCATGACATCAGAAGCTGGGGCGGTCATGCCTTCATCCCTCCAGTAGTCATCTGGTCAATTTGGACACTTTTTTGGCACTTATTCATTGCTAAAATAGGTCTAGCCCCAAAGTCCAAATTGTGCCCTGGACTTTTTCTAAAATGTTTGATTATTGCAGAAAAACATCCAGATCAAAAGTCCTGATTTATCAAAGGCATCACAAAAACGGTGATAGGAATTCTTGGTGTTGAAAGCCAGGGTATTAGCTATGGCTGCTACTTTTGTTTTAAGATGGCAGATTATATCAGTGTTTGACCACAAACAACTGGTTGATCTTTTGGTTTCAAGAGAAGAGCTGAGATGCCAGGTTTAGTTCTGTAGTAATAGCTGTTTCAGTTGGCGATTTTCTTCGCACCCTACGGATGTGCTTTTTGATTTAAAGGCTTATTACGTATAATACTTGATATGTTTCTTGGATCTGTATTTCTTATACTTATGGTTAAACTGAGATATTCATTATTTTCCCAATTGAATGTTTGTGTAAATGCATTTAAATAATTTGCTAAATAATTTTTTTTTTTTTTTTTTAAGAAAAGGACTTCTTAACTTTAGAAAAGCTGTAAAAAAACAACCTTTTGGCCTAGCCACTTCCTCAGTCCTTTACCAGCATCAGTAATTAACCCTATATGAAGATATTTTGCAATATACTGTATGTAAACCCTATATTATAACACTGGGAATGGAAACTGTAACCCATTCTGAGCTCTTCTGGGAGGACAAGATATAAATGGTATTAATAGTTTTTAATTTTATTTGTTAATTTGGATGGTATAGGATATTATGTATTAGAAATTTTGCTTTGTTTTTTTTTTCTTTTTCTTTCCGATTTAAAATTGAGTTCTTTTCATATATTTGAAAAAAGTTATATTGATCCTTTTTGGCTGTTTAAGCGGTATATAAAGATTTTAATAAACATAAATCTAAATTAATCAATCTGTCTAATTTCATATGAGCAGACTCAGACAAAGGAATCCTATCATAATGGAGCAAAAATAAAAAGATGATTTATCAAAGCACTAACTACTAAAGTTGCCTCTAATAGGCGTCGTTAGCATTGAGTAATGCCCTTTGATGCATTCTCCCCTCAGTCTTGTTCCCTTTCTTTTTAGCACACTTTACCTCTTTTTTCTTGCAGGCAATCCTTCTGTTTGACCTGTGCCCAACTCTCCTCAGCATCCTTCTCTTTCCCTTATCCCAATCTTTGCAATTGTTCCACACTTTCCAATATTCTCTTTTTCTAGCCCCCACCCACCCTGATGCAAGAGCCATAATATGTAGGCAGGACACAAATGGGACACATTTTCCTCTTTGTATTATATTTTTAATATATTTGCCACAAAAGGGCATAGCAGGAAATCCATCGTTAGCACAAGAGCAGATTACATAAGCAAAAAGTGACAGCTTTAACAATGAAAATGGGCTTGTTACATATTAAACCAGCAACCTCACAAATTTTGCTGGCTAGTTAGATTATTCCAAAGCTTTTGCTAAGCTATATATGACTATATGGAAGGGTTCTGGGTATTAGAGTAATTATTTGTTATTTCACTGTGTTTTTTCAATACCTAGTATACCACAGAATATAGAGAAAGGTCAGCACTGCAATGAAAAGAGATGCCAAATCTCACTCATCTGAAGGCTCTCTCCCTCTTGCACTCTCATTAGGAGTGTGTCCCTCTCATTAGAGAGCTCTCTCTCTGATTTCCTTCTCTCACTTATTAGGAGCAGGTTATACTCTTTTGAGGTCTTGCTCATTCTCACACTCATTAGAAGTGTGTTACACTTATTTGAGGTCTTCCTCACTTTGCATGAGATGCAAACCTAAGAGAAGGTAAGCCAAGTGGCCCAAGTAGTAGGAAGAAATCTGAGCCCTGCTTCTTGCATGCTGCCGGCCCCTGCCTTGTACCTGTGTGTGTAATACATGTGTTGTGAATAGAAACGTAAGCAGTTATCAATGATGTAGCACTCAAGTGCTCCCACTTACAACAGTCATAAAGTGGCAGGGACACTGGTAAATTGTGAGATATACTCGTAAGCGGGAGCCCTGCCCATGTCCCACATATGGTCCCCTTGCAAATAATGCATTATGAAAGTTAAGCAAGTGTTAGCAGAATAGCAGATAGGCAGTACGACTTGTACGCATATAAGTGAGCGTACACACACGTGTTCTGCTGTTATGCATAAGTAAGTTATAGAACTGCTCCATTAAAGGGTCATTCACTGATATCTCTCACAAGGGCTATTATATTCCTATGGACCCTGCAATAACTCTTCCAATTGTAAGCCTTTTGGATGAGGATTCATTGCATTCTTATCTAATGTTTGATGGTGCACTATACATGCCAGAATAAGAGCTTGGGGGGGGGGGTTGGGCTTTTCTATAAGGTATATTATTACAGTCTCAATTTTTAATTAAATGATAAAACTACTGTACCTATCTTTTAGCAAAAATCCAAAATCTCTTTCTCCACCACATCACCCAACTCTCAGCTAAACCCAACATAATTTTACTTGATAAAATAATTCACATCTTTGAAGGACAATATCTCTGAGTTCTTCATGTTCTGTAACTGATAAAATATTCGAACAAAGTTTTCCCAAGCTAAAGCCTCAGAATTTTTGTCCCATCCAGGATTTTATAGAGAGTGTGTTAAGTTGGACAATGAGACTTTGAAGTATGTAAGTGTCTTTATAATCAAGGCTAAGCAAGGATAATTTTTAGTGACTCCATGGATAGCAGAACGAGGCAGTACACCAAGGAAGAGCCAGTATTTGAGGAGGACATCTTGGAATTCAGTGTTGAGGCTTCTCTGTATTCAAAATAATGCTCCATTTCTTTGGGGTTTTCCTATGTAAGGAAAGGGAAACATTTATTCAAACGACTGTGGATCGTGTGCTCACTTTCCTTCTATAACAGCAACAGCTAATGACTATTTATGGGACACAATCACAGGCTCTCAGTCAAGCAATTCTCCATGTAAGAACTGAACTAAAACTAGGTTGGAAGAATATATAAAATGGAAAAGGTGGTGAATGAAGACCCAGGACACCAAACCCTAGGCATGTTTTTCACTGAGATGGAAGACCAGAGGAAGAGAAGGAAATTGCCAGAAATGCCAAGTCAAGCAATTCCAGGGTGAAAGAGGAATTTGTGAAGGGATAGGAAACAAGACAGAAAGAACGAATCTGACAAGGAGGTGTGAGATAACAGCCACTGCTGAGAGAGGAAAACAGGGAAGACATCAAGGAGAGACAAAGAGGAAAGAGGAGGGAGAGTTGCAGAGAGGAGAAAAGGAGGAAATCAAGTAGAGGGTAAAAGGGAGGGAGTGCAGCAGAAAGAAGGAGAGCAAATGGGAGGGAATGCAGCAAATTCTATCACATCCTCGTTCCATAAGACTAACGTGACTATTCCTCAAAACGGGACAGGACCCCTGGATCCCGGATCCCATTCAATATAGTGCAAAATATAGACAGCAGATATAAATGATCAAAAGTGACACATTTTGATCACTAAATTTAAAATAAAATCATTTTTCCTACCTTTATCTGGTGATTTCTTGACTGGTTGCATTTGCTTCTGATTGTGCATCCTCTCTTTCATTTCTTTCTGTCTCCCTGCCCCCCCAAGCCACCCTGCTTCCCTGATGCACCCTGCTTCCCCTGCCAAGCCAAGCCACCCTGCTTCCCCTGCCCCCCGACAAGCCGTCACCCTTCTTCCCCTGCCCCCACACACCCTGCTTCCCTGACCCAGCAACATCAAGGTAAGTGCAGTGACTGCATTGCACAAGCACCAGGCTTCATTGCATGCCCCCTAGTCCTAGTATTTTTGGAAAAAGTAAACAATCAATTTACACCTACCTATTCCACTGCGCTCAGTATTTTATAGACCTTTATCATATCTCTTCTTCAAGGTGAAGAGCTCTAGCTACTTTAGCTTTTTCTCAAAGGGAAGTTGTCCCATCCCCTTTATCATTTTTGTCACCCTTCTCTGTACACTTTCTAATTCTACTGTATCTTTTTCAAGATGGAGTGACCAGTATAGCACACAGGATCTAAGGTGCAGTTGCACAGTGGAGTGATGCAAAGGCATTATAATATTCTCATTTTTTATTTCCATTCCTTTTCTAAATATTCCAGCATTCTATTTGCTTTCTTAGCTGCCACTGCACACTGAGGAAAGGGTTTCAACATATCCTCAACAACAACACCTAGATCCTTTTCCTGGGTGATGATTCTCCCAGAAACCTTGTATTATGTACTTATAATTTAGGTTCCTTTTCCCCATGTGACATTTAATATGAGCAAGTGTACAGTGATTTATCTGCTATTTATATGCCCAGTCTCGTAAAGTCCTCTTGCAATTTTTCACAATTCTCTTGTGATTTGAATAACTTTGTGCCATGAGCAAATTTAATTACCTCACTAGTCATTCGCATCTCTAAATCACTGATAAATATGTTAAAAAGCAGCGGTCTCAGCACAGATCCCTGGGGAACCCCTCTTTTTTTCTGAGCACTTTGAGTCTTCAGCTCTGTCACTTTGCTGTTTTTTTTTTTTGCATCTAACCAAAGTCTCTACGTTGACTTTCTTGATGCACTCTTTTTTTTTGCTGCAAACCCCTTTAACATGACTCTTTACTGATTGTGGTTTGAATGATGGGGGTTTCATCTGATGCATGGCGGCCATCTTTGCATGTTATGTGCTGATGTTATGTGAGTGGAATTAGGCTACATATTTTCATTTTTCTTTTGCTGTGTGCTGTTTTTTTGAGAATCTGTTTGTTATTGCAAAAACTTGCAAACCTGTCAATCAGAACTGGTCAGATACCAGACGACTGGAGGAAAGCGAACGTCACGCCAATTTTCAAAAAAGGATCGAGAGGAGAACCGGGCAACTATAGACCTGTGAGTCTTACGTCTGTCCCCGGCAAGATGATTGAATCACTGATCAAGGATAGCATAGTTCAGCACTTGGACACACACGACTTGATGAAACCCAGTCAACATGGATTCAGGAAAGGGAAATCGTGTCTGACGAATTTACTCCAATTCTTTGAGACCGTGAACGAGCAAATTGATAGTGGAAAGCCGGTGGACATAATATACTTGGACTTCCAGAAAGCATTTGACAAAGTTCCACACGAAAGACTTCTCAGGAAGCTACAAAGCCATGGCATAGAGGGAGATATACAAAGATGGATAGGCAAATGGCTGGAAAACCGAAAGCAGAGAGTGGGCATAAATGGGAAGTTCTCCGACTGGGAGAGAGTGACTAGTGGTGTGCCCCAGGGCTCGGTACTTGGGCCGATCCTTTTTAATATTTATATCAATGACCTGGAAAACGGAACATCCAGTGAGATCATCAAGTTTGCAGACGACACAAAACTCTGCCGGGCAATCAGATCGCAGGAGGACAGTGAGGAACTCCAGAGCGATTTGTGTCGGTTAGAAAAATGGGCGGAGAAATGGCAGATGAAGTTCAACGTGGAGAAATGCAAGGTAATGCATTTAGGCAGTAAAAATAAGGAATACGAGTACAGAATGTCAGGTGCAACTCTGGGGAAAAGTGAACAAGAAAGAGATCTGGGTGTACTGATAGATAGGACCCTGAAGCCGTCGGCACAATGCGTGGCAGCGGCAAATAAGGCAAATAGAATGTTGGGCATGATAAAGAAAGGAATCTCGAGTAGATCGGAGAAAGTTATAATGCCGCTTTATAGGGCAATGGTCAGACCCCACTTGGAATACTGCGTCCAACATTGGTCTCCCTACCTAAAGAAGGATATAAAACTGCTGGAGAGGGTGCAGAGACGAGCAACTAAACTAGTGAAGGGTATGGAGAAACTGGAATATGAGGATCGACTTAAAACACTGGGATTGTTCTCCCTTGAGAAAAGGAGACTGCGTGGGGATATGATCGAGACCTTCAAAATACTGAAAGGAATCGACAAAATAGAGCAGAGAAGATTATTTACAATGTCCAATTTGACACGGACAAGAGGACATGAAATGAAGCTAAGGGGGGGCAAGTTCAGGACCAATGTCAGGAAGTTCTGCTTCACACAGAGAGTGGTTGACATCTGGAATACTCTCCCAGGGGAGATTATTGCGGAATCGACAGTCCTAGGTTTCAAAAGCAAACTAGATGCATATCTCCTTGAGATAGGCATATAAAGATATGGTTGGCTATAAAATAAGCCAGGCGAATACCTAGCAGGGCCTCCGCGTGTGCGGATCGCCGGACTTGATGGACCGAAGGTCTGATCCGGAGATGGCGCTTCTTATGTTCTTATGTTCTTATGTTCTTATTTTACAGGCTCAGTCCCACCTTTCCCTGATACAACCATAAAGCGAAATGCTGGCCATCGTCGGTCGGACAGCCTATGAGTACATCTAGCCTCGCACACTAAAAAATAAGTGACTTTTCTTAAGATTATTTATCTAAGTAAAAGATACATTGAACTATCTATGCACAATTGCATTTTGAATTATTATTACCAGAGGTTTTTATGCCTGTGAAGTGATTTGCCCTCTCTAGGTAGTAGAGGGTTTCTCCCTAGCAGGGTTTTGAGGCTTTTCCTCTGTGTAAATAAGATTGACCTAGCCTTTCCCTTACAGTTTTTGCACAGCTGGTGTTTTGGTTGTTTTGAATAAGTAATTGTTCTAGCTGGGGGTATTTTAATTTGTGATAGAACCCCACTATTTACCCTTCTCCATGGAGAATACTGACCATTTAATCCTACTCTCTGTTTTATATCTTTTAACCAATTCTTAATCCATAAAAGGACGTTATCTGCTATCCTATGACTTTCTGTTTTCCTCAGGAGTCTTTCATGAAGTACTTTGTGAAATGCCTTTTGAAAATACAGTTATACAATAGCGGCCTACTTACCTTTATCCATGTTTATTCACCCCTTCAAAGAAAAGTAGTAGATTGGTGAAGCAAGATTTCCCTTGGATAAATCCATGTTGGTTTTGACTTATTAATACATGCTTACATATGTGCTCTGTAATTTTGTTCTTTATAATAGACTACCATTTTGCCCAGCATGGACATCAGACTCACCGGTCTATAATTTCCTGGATCACCTCCGGAACCTTTTTTAAAAAATTGGTGTTATGTTGGCCACCCTCCAATCTTCAGAACCACACTTGATGTTAAAGATAGGTAACAACTTACTAATAATAGATTTGTAATTTCTTTGTTTAGTTCTATCAGTATTTTGAGCATTTTCTACTCTTTAGTTTGTTAAGTTGTCCTATTACATCTTCCAGATTAACAGATATTTATTTCAACTCCTACAACTCATCATCATTAAAATACTGAAGAGGATACTGAGCAGAAGACAACTTTTCTGTCACAGCTACCTTGCTATCAGGGTGTTCCTGCCCCGAGATCATCTCATGGATTCCCCACGTGAGGACATTCCTTGGCTCTGATAATGAATAATCCTTTAAAAAATTCAAAGCCTTCCGTAAAGCTTATTTCTTCACGCAGGCTTTTCTCCAGCTGTCATGCCTGTCAGTCAGTCCTACCCTATGCTTGTGGCATCTCTTGTGACCTGTCCCTTAAAACATTTCTTTTGTTGTCCCACATATTTGATTCAGTGTATTGTAAATGCTTCTTAGTCTTTCAATTTTGGATGCTCAAGGATTCCTCTCTCTCTTGAGTAACAGATTTCATCCTAAGTATTCTTAATTTTCCCTTTTCATTGCTCAATGATTTATATTTCACTCTTTATCCTTCATTGTTCATTCCTTATATATAATGTAAACTGTATAGTTTTGTCAGATTTACGGTACATTAAATGAACATGGAATTGATTGAAGTTCAAATTTGTTTTCTAACAAAAATCTACCTGCAAAGAAGCAGATACAAATGACTACATGCACTCAGTAGGGGGGATGCGGTTCGCCCGGGTGTGATCTTCCTAAGGGTGTGGTGGCACCCTCCTCCTCACCTGCCTGCTCGCTTGCTCCCCATTCCTCTCCTTGCCTTCCCCCGTACCTTTTCGACACTCTCCCTGAGATCACTTCCGGGACACGCGCCCGAAAGTGACGTCAAAGGGAGCCGATACCAACATGGGCAGCATGCTGCTCATGCCAGAGAAGTTTAAAGGATACGGGGAAAGGGAAGGGTACGCGCGCACAGAAGGGGGTATGGGGAAGATGGTGGGGGAGGGGCTCCACTGCACGCACTGAGCATTCTTGGGTACTTTCTCAATGCAAATCAAAAATATTGAGAAATGAAAGGTGATTGATTCTCACCTTGTCCAGAATTGCAGAAATGGAGACACCTGGAACATTCTGTGGGAAGATGTGGGAGGATGTGAGGTCAGTCAGCAACATCTTGTTAATTCTCATCTGAGACTCTATTGCACGTTCTGAAAACAGAATAATAATATTGGAATCACTTAGGTCTCTCACAGGCTACAGGACTTAACAGTTACCTCTGCTCTTAATAATGTTGTATATCACTTATTCACAGGGGCGGCTCTATAATGACTCCAACTGAGGCAGCAGCTTCAAGTGGCACTTTTGAGGGAGCGACATCATGCTGCCGGCCCTCTCTGCCTCTCCCCTTCCCAGCATCTAATGCACCTTTCACCATCCTCCCCCCAATCGCAATTTTTCCCATGTTTTACACTCCCACCCCCCATCTACCTTTAATTTTCTGTAAAGGTTGCTGGGTGGCAGTGGCAATTTCCTGCCACTGATCTCAGTGTCTTTTCTCCACTGTGGCCCGCCCCAGCGGAAACAGGAAGTTATCAGAGACGGCGGGCCACAGTGAAGAGAAGACACTGGGATTGGTGGCAGAGAATTGCCACTAATATGTAAGCTGCATAGACACTATATTATAGATTGGATGCTCCTATCTTTGACATGATATTGCCTTGGTTAAATAAAATGTTTAAACTTGAAAAGCAAATCGAATCAAAAAATATCGATTCAAAGGGGTGAATCGAATTGAAAATTTTTCCCTGATCGGGCAGCACTAGTACAGAGGAGAGACATGTGGTAATGGGAACTAGGTGAAAGATAAACGGGATTAGGAGGCTGGGGAAGGGGCAAGATGGGAAATGGAAGAGCCAGGGGGTGAGAGAAGATCAAAGTTGATAGGAAAAGTAGAAAGGAGTAGGGTGAAATCTGAGTGGACAGAGGCAAAAAATGGAAGGAAAGAACTAAAAAGGAAAAATCAATATGTCAGCGACAGACTGTATTTTGAGGGAAAAGAGACAAGAGCCCTGGAAACAGAAGGAAGACAAGTAAGTTTCAAGTTTATTCATTTTTAATATACCGATAAAATAAGAATCGGAGAAATGCTTATGAGAAAGAGGGGATGTGCCAGTAACAAACGTGATGGTGAGGTTAGAAGAGAGGGGAGGGGAGGAAGAGTACATTATTAGTGGTGAAGAAAAAAAAAAGGGTATTTCACAATGTGCCTGGTAGTAGAAATTTGTGTTGCTATTGCTCAGATAACATGACAATCGGAATTTTTTGTTGTATGGTGACTTCCATGGAGAAATGGGGGGGAAAATGGCCGTCTTGACTTATATTTGGATCGATTTATATAAGAACATAAGAATTGCCGCTGCTGGGTCAGACCAATGTTCCGTCGTGCCCACCAGTCCGGTAGTTTTGATGTCACCTCAGTTAGGCCGAAACAATATATATGTTCCCTCTTCATTGCATGTTTCCTCTTTATTATATCTTTCCATTAACCAAAAGATAAGCAGGTCATACAGCAAAAGAAAATAGGCAATTTATTAAACAAACAGATCCCGATGTGGCCACGTTTCACCTTGAAGGCTTCGTCAAGGACAGAAAACTGACAAACTAATAAAATACAAAAGAAACAAATGAAGTCTAAGCAAATGAAATAAGAAAAACAATTTGCTACGGCCAGATCACTGCTGGGTTACTTAGTGGCTTTATTGCTTCTGTCAATGTTGTCTCCTGTGGTATAAGAAAATGCAGAGATTTCTAATTTGGCACAATAGACATACATTTGCAAAAATCTCCCTGTCAGCTCTTGTGTCTCATCCAAAGCATGCATAAATTTAGCAAACTGCTCATTTCAGCTGGGAATTTAGAAGGATGACTAAAACCTCCTTAAAAATGGGAAACATTGCCTGAGGAGTGTGCTACCCTTGTGCATATCACTTCATATGTAGGTAGCAGAAATTGCCAGACGCCGGTGGTATATTAATAACCTTATTTTTCTATACCACCAACACCCAAAAAAGTTCTAGGCGGTTCACAGAATAAGAGGACTGGACATTCCAGTGATGATGCAAAGCACACAGAAAAGCAGTGCAATATTTCAATAGTGAAAAATACAATAAGAAACTAGGACATAGTCATCAATCAAGTAACACATTTTTTGAACCAATTTTCTAAAGGTGCAATAAGATGCAGATTGTTGAATCAGGTCGTCTAACTTTACCTGCTTGATAAGCCAAAGATCGATCAAAATATTTTTTATAATGGCAATTTTTGGGATTAGGAAAAGTAAATAAACCAGTACGCTGAGTAGGCCTAGTTGAACGGTACCAATCAAAATGAGAGAGGAGATAGAGCGGAGCTAATCCAAATAACATAGCAAATACAAGCAAATTTGAAAAGTATTCTTGCTTCCATTGGCAACCAGTGCACCGAGGAAAATGCAGATGTATTTCCCTGCTGCCCTATATGTATTTTACAAAGAGTCCATGGGGCTGCAAATTGTTAATGTCCCAACCTGGATATTCCATTTGTGACTTAAACACTCTCCTCTAGATTCTTTAACTGCATGTGCCCAATTTAATCTGGTAACAAACCAATTAGTGCTAAAAGCTAGGCACGGATCCTAGCGCTGGGCGCATTTATGGAATGGAACTTAGCACTCAGTGAGTTTTCAGTGCCATGTACAGAATTTGCTCCTCTATGTGAAATCAGGGTTTGCATATTAGGAAGCTAAAACTCGATTTTGGATCAGCAATCTAGTCCTTCGGAACTGCCAGGCTGGATTACTGCAATGCTGTTGATGGAGCACCTCCACATTTTGCAGTTGATTCAGTGACTGGGGGAGGGGGATCTAAGGTTCACTCTGGCTTCCCATTGGGGCTGCTTTGAAATTTACATGTTAGATCCATCTTACTAATGCACCCAGCCTGGGAATGTAGGCTGAAGGATTGGAGGTTGTGTTGCAACGCTACAACTGCATTTTATAAACTACGTGCCTATTCATTGCATAAACACACTTTACAGCAGGTGTAAATAGGCATCAGCATTTGTGCGCTACTGGAACTGCTTGCCTTTATAAAATAGGATTAAGAATGGTGGCTTGAGGGGCTTTTCACACAGGTGTCTTGTAAAGTCAGCCATTGGAAGTGCACACATCTCTCAAATTCTGTTCATGTGTGTAAAGGCTGTTCTGCAGCTCTGTGATGAAACCATTAAACATTTATATGAAAGGAAGCTTTCATAATCATAAAATATTTAATGTCTCAGAATGAGATGCGGTTTCTTATCAGACGTGATATCATTTTAGCCTGGATGCCATTAACATTGTGTCTCTGGCTGCACTTACTGAGGCAAACGTTGTTTGTGAACATGTTAAAGATCTTCTCACACTCGGCCTGCCTGTTCCCGCTGCTTTTACAGCTGCACCACAGTGACACCTCCATACTAGCATTGCCTGTGTAGTTTGGTGTCATGACAGTACCTAGACAAAAAAGACAAGTACAGGTCATTAGGGGAGCGCCATTGGGTCTTAGATGGCTAATGTAATCCCAATCACATTGTAATCAGGAGGCATGCGTTGTCACCTGTTATAGAAAGGCAAATAATGCACCTACTTGAGTTTATAAAATTGTAGCACAGGTGTGAAAGAAAATGCATCCATGAATCATTCTCTAAGCAGTGGCAGTTGCCATCCTGGGCACCAGTTAGAGAATCCGGGGGTAAGTTTTCAAACAATGATTCTCTTTCAACTTCTCACTAATTATCACATGATAGAAGTATATCACGTTAAGACACGTCTTTTTGAATACTATACAGAGGCTCACACAAGAGTAATGAGACTAAATGATCTCCACCCCAATGCCTTAAGAACATACAAATTGCCATACTGGGACAGACCAAAGGTCCATCAAGCTCAGTATCCTATTTTCAACAGTGGCCGATTCAGGGCACAAACCCAAATAGCAACAACAGTCCATTCCCTACAGCTATAGAAATATTCCTCACCAATCATTCTCATGTAAGACCGCAGACAACTTCCATTTTGCTGACATGAAGAGATGGTCTGGGGTGTGGTCAGGAACTGGCAGTATGCCTGGAAGTCAGCCAAACGAGCTCTGTAAGAGTGAGAGTATCACACTTCACAACCTTGTTCATTCATTTCTGGTTCAGATATCACTCCTACCCCTCTCTACTGGTAAAATCTGTTCTAAGGTGGGGCTATAAAGGGCTGATTTTGAGGGAGAAGCCTCTTAAGGCATGTGGATATCCCTCCAATCCATATGTCAGGGTAAAGGATTCAGGGGGTGCTTTTCTTTCTCATTTTGCTCTTTGTTGTTTGTGATTTTGCTGAAAAGCAGGTTAAAGTATGTGTGGCGAGAAACATGGTTCTTTGAGTTTATCCGGCAGGATCTGTTGTTTTGCTTTAAACATTGGTGACCTGGGCCTCAAAGGAGGTACTGCTGTCATTTACTGTGTTACTGAAGCTACTACCATATAAGAAGCTGCCCCGGTCTTGCCTAATAGATGGGGCAGCCGTTGTTCCACCGGGGGCCAGCTCATCCCTCGCCTCGGGCAGCAGATTGTCTTGAGCTGCCCCTGAGGAGGTAGGAACTTGATAGAAATAATGTAGTTAAAGACGAGGTTACTAAAACTTTACCAAGGAATTAAGGGTTCCTTTGCTAAGCTGTGATCAAATAAGCCTTAGAGTGCCCTTATGTGGGTATTTTCCACCTGCTAAGGCCATTTTTACTGCAGCTGTAAAAATCCCAATTCTATTTTTTGCATTTATGTTGCCATTAGCCCATGCTCATGATTTTAATTACTGTGGGAGCACGTACTGACACCTATCCATGGACTATCTAGTTAGCAGGAACACCCACGCTACACCTCCGACATGCCTACTCGTAAAACAATGAGCACATAGTTAATACAGGAAAATTGCAAAGTTACCACAGAATTCTGAGCATGCACTAAGGTACTCCATTTTTTCTTTGTAAGGCGCATTAATTCCTAACACAGCTTAATAACAGGGCCCCTAAGAAATTGTTGCTGCTTTGAGAAGCTGACAGGAGGGCAATGTGTACATAACATAGATTGTGAGCCCAGTAGAGCCAGAAAAATTACTTACATCTAGTATATGGTAAACTACTAAAATTGATCACTTCTATAAGTTTCAAGTTTTATTTATATTTGATTAATCGCTTAATTAAATTGTTTCTAAGCGAATTACAATATATAAAAGTAACATGTAAATTTAAACATAATACTAAAATAGGAAATGACATATACGTTATTAAAAACTAACAATTTATACAATAAATACAATTTAAAAAAAAAAAAATTTCATGACAAATGTACTAATAAATTTATACAATAATGAAAAAGATATCAAGAAAAAAAAAAGGAATTAAGAAAAGATGCATGGAAAAGAAAAAAGAGAACGAGGGAGAGCTCAGAAATAATTTATAAGTTAAAGGCATCCTTGAATAAAAAGCATTTTAAATTCTTTTTAAAATCGCTTAAGTTATTTTCATTTCTTAACTGTAAAGGTAATGAATTCCAAAGTTGCGGTGCTGATACAGAGAACATATCTTGTCGGCGGGTTCCAATAACTTTTAAGGAGGGAACCGTTAAGAGTTTATGATTGTTTGATCGTAGAGAACGTGAAGCACTATATGGAATAAGTACTTTGTTTATGAATTGGGGTTCATTGGTGTCAAGAGTTTTGAATGTTAATAATAAGATTTTATAAGTAATACGATGATTAATGGGGAGCCAATGGGATTTAATCAGAAAGGGAGTGACGTGATCATATTTTTTACCTTTATAAATTAGCTTAACGGCAGTGTTTTGTATAATTTGTAAACGTTTCTTTTCTTTTTGAGTTATATTTAGCAGTAGAGAATTGCAGTAATCAAGTTTAGAGATGATTAAAGAGTGAAGTAGGATATTTAAAGATTTTGGTTCTAAGAACTTTGAGATTGATCTGATTAAACGAAGTCTAAAGAAGCATGACTTAACAGTATTATTTATGTGATCATGGTAGGAAAGGTTATTGTCAATAATGACACCAAGGATTTTTAAAGATGATACAATCTCAATAGGCGTACTGTCAAGTATGAAAGGAGCACACAGATTAATTCCTTGCTTCCAAGTAAATAGTAAAGCTTTAGTTTTTTGAATATTTAAGGCTAACATATGAGAGGTAAGCCATTGTTGGACTTTTTCTAGTTTTAAATTAATTTGTTGTAATTCTTCTTTATTTTCTGGGTCTATTGGATGAATAATTTGAATGTCATCTGCGTAACTAAAAGTAGTAAATCCTATAGATTGACATAACGTTAGTAAGGGGGATAAGAAAATATTGAATAATAATGGTGATAAAATGGATCCTTGTGGGATACCATAATTAAGAGTAAAAGGTTTAGAATTAGAATTATTAAAAGTCACTGTCGACGAACGATTAGATAAAAATGATTTAAACCAGTCAAATATTTGATCGCAAATTCCAATGGCTTTCAATCTTTTGAGAAGTAATTCGTGATCAACGGTATCAAATGAGGCAGACAAATCTAACGAAAAAAGGATAATGGACTTGTGATGATCTAAATAATAATGTATATTTGTAGTTAATCCAATCAATGAGTATTCTGTTGAATGATTTTTCCTAAATCCAGTTTGATTTGGATGAAGAACATTGGTTGATTCTACAAAATCAGAAAGTTGTTCAAATACTATTCGTTCCGTCAGTTTTGCTAGAAATGGTAGATTAGCTATAGGGCGATAGTTTGATGGATCATCCAAATTAGATTTGTGATCTTTTATTATTGGCAGGATAATGGCATTTTTCCAAGAAGAAGGCACTAAACTAAATTCAAGACTATTTGTGATAAAAGAATGTATAAAAAAACCAAAACATGAGAAAAAATTTTTTAGGATGAGTGGAGGAATGAGTTCTGAACGAGATCCCTTTAAATTAACTCTTTGAAAAAGATGTTCTATCTCATGAAGGAAGTTTGAAAGTAGAACATTTAGCAGTAGGAAGCAGTCCTTCTGTAGGAGAATTAGAAATATCATTATACGAAGTATGGCTCAGTTTATTCCGAATATTACTGATTTTGTTGCAAAAAAAAGTCCGCAAGGTCTTGAGCCGATAAATTATTTTCAGTCTTGTTATCACGCTTTTGTGAGATAGGAGAAATAGATTTTAGAATAGAGTAAAGAATTGATGGATTTTTTGTGTTTAAAATTTTTGAAGAATAGTACTTACTTTTTGCAGAATTGATTTTGGATTTGTAGTAGTTTGCATGATCCTTATAGTTTTTTAAGTTATTAGGAGATTTGTTTTTGCACCATTTTCTTTCAAGTGAACGTAATTGTTTTTTGAGTAGTAAAAGTTAATTTGTAAACCAAGGATTATATGTTTTACGAAAGGAAATAGTTTTAGTGATCAATGGTACATTTTCATCTAGTAGGGATTGTATTGAAAGGCATATGCAGCACTGTAAATTTGGCATCTAATAGATGGTCCCTGCTCAGAAGAGCTTACAATGAGATTAATTTGAGGTTGAGGGGTGGTAGATTCAAGAGCAATGTAAGGAAATTCTTCTTTATGGAGAGGGTGGTGGATGCCTGGAATGCGCTCCCGAGGGAGGTGGTGGAGATGAAAACAGCGACAGAGTTCAAAAAAGTGTGGAATGAACACAGAGGATCTCAAATCAGAAAATAATGGTAAATATTGAAGAACTAAGGCCAGTACTGGATAGACTTGCATGGTCTGTGTCTGTAAATGGCCATTTGGTGGAGGATGGGCTGGGGAGGGCTTCAATGGTTGGGAGGGTGTAGATGGGCTAGAGTGAACTTTAAAGGAGACCTCAGTAGTTGGAACCTAAGAACAGTCCCGGGCAGAGCTTTGGATTCTTGCCCAGAAATAGCTAAGAAGTAGAAAAACCCCAACAAATTTTTAGATTGAATCAGGTTGGGCAGACTGGATGAACCATTCGGGTCTTCATCTGCTGTCATCTACTATGTTACTATGACATATTTGGTTGGGGATGCAGAACCCAAGGTGAGAGGAGTTAGGAGTTGAAAGCAGTCTCGAAGAGGTGGCTTTTAACTTGGACTTGAAGACTGCCAGAGATGAAGCCCGCCTTAGGAATGGAGTCTGGAGTTGGCAGAGGAGGAGAAGGTAGGGTTACCAGATTTTACATGAGTAAAATCCAGACACATGGCCCCACCCTCAGCCCTGCCTCCATACCTCCCCTCGAGCTCAGAGCCACATTTGGAGGGTTTCCGAGCATGCGCAGGTATGATGTGATGACATCACACACATACACGCATGCGCAAATGTTCTCCAGATGTGGCCCCCGACTCAAAGCTTTTCAAAACCCAGACAAAGTGCCGGGGTTTTTAAATTTTTTTTATGGTTCTAAATTTTTTTTTTTTAATTGAAATTTTACAAATACAAAAGTATAAGAATAAAACAAAACAATAAGCTGCAGATACCAAAATATACATAATAATATGCAAAATAAAGTTAATTAGGATTTACATGAGTCCTTACATATTCATCAAGTTTTGGGTTTTGAAAAGCCATCCGGACACCTGGACAGTCCTTTAAAAAGAGGATATGTTCGGGTAAATCCGAGCGTTTGGTAACCCCAGGAGAAGGGCACAGATAGGAGGGACTTACCAGCTGACTGGAGCTCGTGGGGGGGAACACAAGGGGAGATAGTGAGGGGCAGCCGAGTGATTGTATTTGTAGGTCAGTAAGAGGAGTTTGAATTGTATTTGGAAATGGATGGGAAGCCAGTGAAGTGTCTTTAGGAGAGGGGTAACATGAGTATAACGGCTCTCACGGAATATGAGTCGTTTCAAGTTTCAAGTTTCAAGTTTTTTATTTATTCTTGATTAATCGCTGAATTCCACTTTGATTGTACCCACAGAAAGGCAGTATATCAAATCCAGGACCCTTTGTTGTGAAAGGTCCTGAACCCAGTTGGAACCCAAGCATAGTACCGGGTAGAGCTTTGGATCCTTGCCCAGAAATAGCTAAGAAGAAAAAATTTAAATTGAATCAGGTTGGGCAGACAGGATGGACCATTCGGGTCTTTATCTGCCGTCATCTACTATGTTACTATGTAGTGACTTGAAATATACTGACTTATATGGAGTTATATAGATAAATGTGCCAGTTTCATCATCATAATAAAACTGATAATATTAAGTCTTCCTAAAGAATTACACTTATTTTCTATGGGAAAATATGTATACTTTTACCTTTGAAATTCCCATACAGACATTTGCACCAGCTATTTTAACTTATACACATAAAACACTGTCTTAGCTGTGCAAATACTTTTTAAAAAACTACCCCACGGGGTAATTTTATAACGGGCTGTTTATGTGACATACAAAATGGCAGATAATTTATGTCTATTTTATAGAGGCAATCAAGGCCCCCCCAAAAACAATATTTAGCTGGGATGGCTGCCATATAAATGTAAATGTCAGTCCTGGCATTTAACCTCATACAAAGAGATATTAAGCAGCACTGTTTATTTATTACGGGGTTTACTCATAGTTAAGATACGCTATTTCACGTCTAACCTCACTATTTAAACACAGGTACCATTTAATGCAATGAGATTTACCTCCTCTTCTACGAAACCCTGCTAGCAGTTTCTAGTGCGGGGAGCCGCGCTGAATGGCCCACTCTCATAGGAACTCAATGAGTGTCGGGAACAGCGCGGGCCATTCAGCGCAGCTCTCTGCGCTATAAACCGCTAGCACAGTTTCCTAGAAGAGGGGGTTAGTTATTAAAAAACAGGATTACCAATAAGATAACACATCTTAATGGCAGCCCACATGAATCACTTCCTGCTTTAATTGAAGAAAAACAAAATGTCTCTAGAAATCAAAATCACTACTATATATAATAAAGCCATTCTGACATCACAATCTCAGCATTGGTTATCAACGTGGGCTACTGTTAAGACGGGTTATCTTAGAACCAGCTCATACTATTTTAGCCCAGGTCAAACCAGGTGACTAATACCTGGAGTTAACATGAAAATATCTCACTGGAAGCCCACGTTGATCACTTCTCCCGTAATACCACTCCCAAGGATGGGATTTATCTTCTCACGCTCCCCTCCCATACTGCTCTATGCCTTAGTATTTAAGAACATAAGAAGAGCCTTACTGGGTCAGACCAATGGTCCATCAAGCCCAGTAGCCCGTTCTCACAATGGCCAATCGGTCACTAGTACCTGGCCAAAATCCAAGGTGTAACAATATTCCATGCTACCAATACAGGGCAAGCAGTGGCTTCCCCCTTGTCTTTCTCAATAACAGACTATGAACTTTTCTTCCAGGAACTTGTCCAAACCTTTCTTAAAACCAGCTACACTATTCGCTCTTACCACAACCTCTGGCAATGCGTTCCAGAGCTTAACTATTCTCTGAGTGAAAAATTTTTTCCTCCTATTGATTTTAAAAGTATTTCCGTGTAACTTCATCGAGTGTCTTTGTAATTTTTGACAGAGTGAAAAATCGATCCACTTGTACCCATTCTACTCCACTCAGGATTTTGTAGACTTCACTCATATCTCCCCTCAGCCGTCTCTTTTCCAAGCTGAAGAGCCCTAACCATTTTAGTCTTTCCTCATACGAGAGGAGTTCCATCCCCTTTACCATCTTGGTCGCTCTTTTTTGAACTTTTTCTAGTGCTTGAGATAAGGAGACCAGAATTGAACACAATACTCCAAATGAGATTGCACCATGGAGGTGATACAGGGGCATTAAGACATTCTTAGTTTTGTTAACCATCCCTTTTTTAATAATTCCCAGCATCCTGTTTACTTTTTTGCCACCACCACACATTGGGCGGAAGGTTTAATCGTATTGTCTACAATGACATCCAGATCCTTTTCTTGTGTGTCCCCAAGGTGGACCCTAGCATCCAGTAACTGTGATTCAGATTATTCTTCCCAATATGCATCACTTTGCATTTGTCCACATTAAATTTCATCTGCCACTTGGACGCCCAGTCTTCCAATTTTCTAAGGTCCACCTGCAATTTTTCACAATCTGCATGCATTTTAACAACTTTGAACAGTTTAGTGTCATCTGCAAATTTAATCAACTCACTCGTCGTTCCAATTTCCAGATCATTTATAAATAAGTTAAATAGCACCGGTCCCAGTACAGACCCCTGCGGCCCTGAACTGTGGAACTGCCTCAGGACAAAAAACTCTGCAGAAATTCGAGATAATGCTCAAAAGTGCTGAAGCTTTTGGCCCTTCCTCACCTTAATATTCTTTGCTCACCTCCGGCTCTGAATGACCTTCCTTCAACCCCTTCCTTTCTCCATTTTATTTCAGTTGTAAACCACATAGACATCATCGTGAATTAATAAATAAAATTGTCAATGTGGGCTCCTGTTAAGACCTAGTATTTTATTGTGAACCCCAGTGATTAGTAGCTAGGTCTCACTGCACACTGCATACAATGAGATCTGGGTTAAGAGAGCACAAGTTAGCAGTAAAATAATGTTTCTTAACAGAGCCCTCAGGCTAGTGATCTCCATCTGTTAAACTTTAGCCTGCTACTAAGAGAATTTGGATAGATAGATCTGGAGCCTTTAGCTGCTGTGGTGACAAGACCCTCTAGAAAAATGGCAATGAGACCTCTGAGAAATTTTCATGTATCATTTATGTACTCCTATTTGATGTTGACCACATGAATTATCCACACCAACCACTTACAATGTTGTCCCAGCCATACCTCACTTTAATACTAATAACTTTGCTTGGTTAAATTGCTGAACAGCTAAAGTTATCTGCACAAATGTTATAAATCGCTTTCAAAACAGGACTTCTGCATTTGCATCAGCTTCTAAATACTGAGTTACATTTTCCTATGGCTCAGAGTTTTATCGTCCTCAAATATATTTCAAGCCTTTGCTCAGTCCCTTTTCTCTGACAGTAGTAAGAAATAAAAGTCAAGTAAATCATTTCCTGTCCTGCGACAGTTCAGCTCCCCCTCATAAGAACATAAGAATTGCTGCTGCTGGGTCAGACCAGTGGTCCATGTGCCCAGCAGTCCGCTTCCACAGCGGCCCCTAGGTCAAAGACCAGTGCCCTAACTGAGTCTAGTCTTACCTGCATATGTTCCAGTTCAGCAGGAACTTGTCTAACTTTGTCCTGAATCCCTGGAGGGTGTTTTCCCCTATAACAGCCTCTGGAAGAGCGTTCCAATTTTCTACCACTCTCTGGGTGAAGAAGAACTTCCTTACATTCGTACGGAATCTATCCCCTTTCAACTTTAGAGAGTGGCTTCTCGTTCTCCCTACCTTGGAGAGGGTGAACAACCTGTCTTTATCTACTAAGTCTATTCCCCTCTCAGTCTCCTCTTTTCATAACAACATAACATAACATAAATGTTTATTTATATATCGCAAAAGCCTTTTAGTTCTATATAATTTACAAAAGAGGTGGACTGACCATGTCAGTGAGCTACAATAGATAAAATATTGGTATTGGCAAGTTAACGGTAGTTACACATCGGTATGCTACTTTGGAGGGATTATAAGAATTTTGAGAACAGGAGGGTTTTTAAAGCTGTCTAAAATGCTGATATTCTAACCATTTGGCCCAGTTTGGGGTCCTTGGTATGATAACAAGTGGTCAGAAAGAGAAATATTTGAACAAAGCAAGCTCGGTGGAGATCTTCACCATTTCAGCTAGGAGGCAGTCTAACACCCTCTGCTTTCCAGGATTTGAAGAGAAGTATAGTTGAGAACACCTACCTGCACACATGATCTAGGCGACAGGTATCCACCAATTGTAGACAATTTGGTTTAGATTTCTCCTCAAAGGAACAATCTGGGAAAATAGTTTTACGCCTGCGTTCTGCACATGAGGAATCCTGACAAGGGCAAAATAAGATCTTTTGGGTGAAGACCTGAGGCACCTTTTTGAAGAAACGACGTAGATATCGATGGCACTTGTTCCGGTTACAAGAGTCCCCAGCCCCAACTCTTTGGCAGTTGGTTACGTAGTTTGTGCGATGTTTGCTGCACTTTTTATCTGCATTACAGATATCAGCTACATTCACACAGAGGTTTGCTCCATCCCCAGCCAAGTCTGAGTCTGAAAGAGATAAAAATAAGAAATGCAACGCTTCAAGAATATTCATTCAGTGTAGTCTAAGAACAGATCTGCACAAGCACCTCAAAGAGCAATAAAGGACATTGGTGTCTTTCAGCCCTAATTTTTTAGTCAGTTGCATTTTAATTTGGCATCAAGAATACTTGAAAAGAAAAGAATAAGACAAGTTCAGATAGAATCAAAGCAACAAACGGCTGCCAAACCACTAGCAGCTGCTTTGCCATACTAGTAAATACCAGAAGAGGGCTGCTAAATGTTGTCGTGGCCATCTTGTGACACGAGCTTTAACAGGCAGGGGTGAGTGGGAATCACTCTTGCCCCCAGGACCCCCCAGATCACCAGGCTTGGTGGGCAGAGGGCTCAGTCAGGACCTGCAGGTTGTTGAGGGTGAGAAAGAGGGGGGATCCAGGGAATCAGAGTTGATGAGAACACTTGCATCCCCTATGTGGGTCCCAGCGCTGAATGGCCAGCACAAGCACCCCCCAAAACTGATACAAGTCTTGCAATTCCACTAAGGACAAGATCTAAACTGTCTCTCCCTCTTGTTGGTTCCTGAACCAGCTGTACCATGAATCAGGCTTGTATTTCATCTAGGAACTTGACCTCCCTAGCATTTCCTCATGTGGGAGTATGTGGCGCAGTGGTTAAAGCTACAATCTTGTGGGTTCAAACCCACGCTGTTCTTTGTGACCCTGGGCAAGTCACTCAATCCTCCCACTGCCCCAGGTACATTAGGTAGATTGTGAGCCCTCCATAAATAAATAAATGTGGCATTAGGAAGGAAGTTAGCATGGACTATTTTCCTACAATTCCCAATTACCTTAGCCTATGCTGTAAGATTCCTTTTACCTCTCCTTCAGCTCTCCTTATTTCATTTTGTAAGTTGCCTTGAACCTATGTAGACATAGCGCAACCCATAAATCCCTGATTAGATTAGTATACAACAAGACCTAGTGATTAATAACCGTAAAATAACCTGTCTTAATAGTAGCCATGATTTTAACTGCTCTCCTTATCTAGTCAATACTGGTGTAATTGAAATCAGAAAAACAAACAAAAAATACAGCTCTATACTTATGCAGAATCAGTAGCACATTTAAAATTCAACAAGGGAAAAAAGACCTCAGTGAAAAGCAACAATGTGGTTGGAGACTATTTCTAATCACTTGTCAAAAACCCCCCCAAACCATCCATTAAAATGTAACTGATTCAGAAGACACTTTCAGCACACGAGAAGAGACGAGGTCCCACCCAAACAAAAGCTCCATTCCCCTACAGCAGTGGTTTGCAACCCTGTCCTGGGGGACCACCAGCCAGTCGAGTTTTCAAGATATCCCTAATGAATATGCATGAGAGAGATTTGCATATAATGGAAGTGACAGGTATGCAAATCTCTCTCATGCATATTCAAAACCCAACTGGCTGGTGGGCCTCCAGGACAGGGTTTGGAACCACTGCTCTACAGTCCATCACCACACTGCCAGTTGTCCCCTCTACCTGTGGCTGAATTCCTGATATCTGACCTCTCCCAAGGTTCCTGGCAAGGACACCCTCCATGTCTCCAGCATTGTAATAACAGCCTGCTCCAAAACTGATAATTCACAACCAGGAGGCAACAGTGGTGTTGCGGGAGCTTCCAGGGAAATCCTACTGAAACGGGACAGCTATTGATAGTGAGCAAACCACTTAGATCCAGTGGGGACTGTAAAGTGATCGGTTCAAAAGTGAGAGGCTGTGAAAGAGAAGCAGAGGGGTCACTTCTGGTCCGCCAGTCATTCTGGTCATTGTACAATGTATATTGATTATAGTGTGAAAATATGAACCATGAAACTGTAAAAAAATGGCTTCACTGCACATGTTTTTGCACTATAACCAATATACATTGCACATAATTGGGACATAGTTGCTCAGGACCATTGAGAAAGGAATAGGTGTGCATAAACACAGACCGTATTGGGTCCCACTGATAGGTTTGCCTTTTAGACTGTACCATCTTGTCTATTTTGCACTTGATCTATGAACTATATCAAGTTGTGTTGTCCCTCTCTAGCAAGGTTACTCTCATTATTTGAATCTATTTGTATTGAACTGTTCTTGGTTCACCCAGAAACAACAGTTCCACTTTCTCTTCATGTTGGATTTTGTCAAATGCCTTCTGAAAATCCAAATACGCTATCCATCAAATGGGTTACCATTAGCCACTTGTTTATTTACTCTTTCAAGAAAATCTAATAAATTGTAAGATAAGATTTGCTGAACCCATGCTGACTCATTCTATCTATATGCCAGTAATTTTGTTTTTTAGGCTCACCAGACTATAGTTTTCTGGATCACAGTGGGACTCCTTCATAAGAATTAGTGTTCCATTGGTACTCTTCCAATCATCAGGTATTGTGACTGTTTTGAATGATAGTTTATAGATCATTAGCAACAGATTAGCAATTTCATGTTTAAGCTCTTTCTGAATTCTTGGGTGAAAGCCATCTGATCCTGGAAATTTTTTTTTTTTTAGTTTGTCCATTTGGTCTATTACATCTTCTCAACATCGTAAAGACTGAGGCAAAGACATTTCTTAAACTTTCAGCTATTGCTTTAACTTTCCTCTTACCCTTTAGTCAGTTAGTGACTCAACCTACTCCCCTCACAAGCTTTTTACTTCAGATGTACTTGAGAAAGATTTTAATATTAGTTCTTGCCTCTACAGCAAACCCTTATCAATTTCTTTTAAATTCCCCCTAGAACTCCTATCTACAAAACATTGGAAACCTTTCTGGTTTGAGCTGGGATATACAAAAGCTTTGTGTAAGGGATTCAGGGGTCTTTATCCCCCCAAATAGGCAACAGTGCACACTATGTGAGTTTAGGGTCTGTGAAACAGAATGTACTTGCAGTCCTCATTGTGGTTTGTCTCCTCCCAGGTGGGATTCCTCTTTGAAAGAGAAACCTGTGCTGGAGAAGAAAGCGATGAAGTCACTTTGAGAATGATATGTATGCACCAACACAAGGAAGATGTGCTGCATGGATAGTTAACCAGTGTTTTAAAAGAGGAAGAAGGCTTTAGGTACATAGGAGGATGGGGAAATACATGGAAGGACAAGAAGCTATATTGCACTGATGGGCTACATATTACTACAGCAGGAAAAAGAAACCTTGCAGAGAAATTTAGACAATATGTTTCAAGGCATTTAAACTAGATTGTGGGGATGGTGTATGTATGAAGAGACCACCCCCGGCAAAAGAAAAGATGTGATAGTAGTAAAGGCTGCAACATAAGCAATATCAGTAATCATTTCTTAGTATTGCAACGGAAAGTGAAACAAAACAAAAATTTATAATTAAAAGGAGATTACCCCTGAAATATAGCTGGAAAGCGATGACCACAAATGCTCGCAGTCTAAGTAACAAAGTTCATGATCTGCAAGCCCTGATGTTAGAGGCAGATCTAGATATTGTTGCTATCACAGAGACATGGTTCAGTGAATCACATGGATGGGATGCAAACATACCGGGATATAATCTTTTTAGGAAGGACAGAGATGGTCATAAAGGTGGAGGAGTAGCTCTCTATGTAAAGATCAATATCCAAGCAACCGAAATGCAAGGGACCTGGGGAGAGGAAGAAGCGATATGGATTGCTCTGAAAAGAGAAGATGGAACTTCTATCTACGTGGGTGTAGTCTACAGACCTCCGACTCAATCGCAGCAAATTGATAAGGATCTGATTGTGGATATCCAAAAGTTTGGAAGAAAAGAGGAGGTTCTGCTGTTGGGAGATTTCAACCTGCCGGATGCGGACTGGAATGTTCCGTCTGCAGAATCGGAAAGAAGTAGGGAGATTGTGGATGCCTTTAAAGAGACTCTGTTCAGACAAATGGTGACGGAACCCACAAGGGAAAAAGCGATATTGGATCTGGTCCTCACAAATGGAGAGAGTATCTCTAATGTTCGAGTGGGTGCTCACCTGGGAAGTAGCGATCATCAAACAGTTTGGTTTGATATAACGGCTAAAGTGGAGAGCGGCCGCATGATACTTAAAGTCCTAGATTTCAAACGTACAGACTTTAATGCAATGGGAGAGTACCTGAAGAAAGAGCTGTTAGGATGGGAGGACATAAGAGACAGTGGTCTAAGTTGAAAGGAGCGATAAAAATGGCTACGGACCTTTATGTGAAGAAAATCAATAAAAACAAGAGAAAAAGGAAGCCGATATGGTTCTCCAAACTAGTGGCAGAGAAAGTAAAGGCGAAAGAGTTGGCGTTTGTGAAAAATAAAAAAACCCAAGAAGAGGAGTGCAGAAACCATTTCAGGGTGAAACTGAAAGAAGCCAAGAGAGAGATATGTCTGGCGAAAGCACAGGCGGAAGAACAAATGGCTAAAAATGTAAAAAAGAGAGACAAAAATTTTTTCAGATATATTAGCAATAGGAGGAAGATGAAAAATGGAATTGCTAAACTAAAAGATCCTGGGAACCGATATGTGGAGAGTGATGAGGAAAAAGCAAATGTGCTAAAGAAAAAAAAAAATATAAAAAAAAATATAAAAAGAAAAAAAAAACAACAACAAAAAATTAATACATCAAAAAAGCACAGCATCACCCCCTCCATCCCCTATTACCCCAGCGACAAAAGGGCCCAGCCAAAAGCAAATCTAAGCCTTTGTCTTGCCAAAAAGAGAATAGCATTTGCAGCACCTGGTCTAATAATATTCTTAGGAGTCCTTTTATCAAGCCGCGCTAACAGGATATTTCATCATGCGCTAACCCCCGCGGCCGGCTAAAAAACTAACGCTTGCTCAATGCAGGCGTTAGCGGCTAGCGCAGCAAGCGGTTTAACGCACAGTATTACGTGCGTTAAACCCCTACCGCAGCTTGATAAAAGGACCCCTTAGTCCAGCGTTTGGAAAATAATTATACAGTCAAGGATAACTCAACCAGTTCTCAAAAAGTCAAGTGGAAGCCAATTGTAGATCAGATTTTTGACGTATTAGAGCTTTTTGCCACCCTCCACTCATTGCCATTTGGGACAAGTTTTCAATACAAGCAGCTCTAAAGGTGACGTGGCAGGTCCCACTCCCTCCATGCCATTGAAAAGATTCTTCGCTTCATCACAGGATTTAAGAGAACACAGTTTCCCTTGATAAAAGGATAATGCGAAGGGATATCTCCACTTATACTTGATATTATGAGACCGTAAATACTGAGTCACTGGTCTAAGATCATAGTGACGCTTCAGCGTTGCTTCTGCCAAGTCCTGGTAAACTTCTATCGAATAAGAGTCCCATACCAGAGTATCCATAGCACGAACCTTGTGTAATATAGATTCCTTAAGTTTAAATTCAGTGAAACATGTTATGATATCTTTAGCATAGTTGAAGGGATGGTATAGTATAAACCTCCCCTAGGTACCTTCTATACCAATATGATTTATCAAGTAAATTCTCCAGGCCCTCAGAGGTGCCACCAAAAGTTCAATAAACTTTCATAACTTTTGGCTTTATGCCCCCTATCGTCATCGGGTCCCTGGTATATTAGTTAAAGATGTGCAATGCTTATTTTAGTATGTTTTCAATAAGTTAAATAAATTAAATAGGTTATAAAGTGCAGTTTACTTAACTTGGGTGGTTAGCCAAGAGGGACAAAGTCGCCAACATGTTTCACTCTGTTTGGGTTTCCTCAGGGCACAATCCCTACAACAAGGAACTAGCTTTAATATTCAATAAAATCGCATGACACCAAAAAATATTGACTAATGCCAATTTCTTACCTCAGAACTATATGCTTTTCACGACGTGGCCACCCGAAATGTGATCTAAGATGGCCGCGGTGTGTACTGTAGCTCATTAAATATTCTACAACACAGCTGAGACTGATATCTTTAGCCACATTAGAGTGGTTCCTGCCCAAAGCATGATGTGCATGATCAATTTTAATCTTTTCCAGTGCTAATGGCTCCCCTTCTGTAGCCAGAATATGGCCCACAAGCTTTTTAACAACTTCTTCGGCATTAGCATACTCAGGTGTCTCAGGATTTCCCCTGAAGCGTAGGTTAGATCTTCTACTTCGATTTTCTAAATCTTCCAATTTTTCTGCCAATGCCTCCTGTCTCTTTACTACTCCTTTCACAGTATCACACCAGACTGTTATCGTGGAATGCTGTTCCTCTAGCTGCGCTTCAGTCTCTTCAACCCGAGACCCCAAATCTTTGATTTCGGTGCAGAGATCCATCGCAAGTGAAGTTTGTTCAGTGCGAATAGCCCCCAAGTCCTGGCTATTCGCACTGAACAATTTGGTTCCTTTTGTCCGGGGGGGATTGGATGGAAGGAGGTGGTTTCTATGCCAATGAGGTTGCTCCACCGTATAGCCTGACTGCTTATTCAATTGCAGTTCACAGGCAAGAGTCTGAGGCTTTGTCCCTCCATTGATCGAGACCCCCCTGAAGGTTGGTGGCTCTTTAATATACGGGTACCAGCTAATGAAATAAGATTCATTTTGTGTAGGGCATACGGAGATTATTCCAAGGGGGTGGTTTTTAAATAGTGGGATTCCTCAGGGGTCTGGGTTGGGACCACTGCTTTTTAACATATTTATCAGTGATTTAGAGATGGGAATAACTAGTGAAATAATTAAATTTGCTGATGACACAAAGTTGTTCAAATTTGTTAGATTGCAAGAATATTGTGAAAAATTGCAAGAGGACCTTGTGAGACTGGAACACTGGGCGTCAAAATGACAGATGACTTTTAACGTCAGCAAGTGCAAAGTGCAAATCTCCTGCATCCACAATCTAATCTCATCCAGGGGTTCCGGGGTCAGGGACTCCACTTTATCCATCTGTGCGCTATCAAGATCTCCATGGAGTTGCAAACCCTGCTGTGCCATTTTGTATACCTGCACGTGCTGTTGCTGCGTCTCCAGGTGGAAAGCATAATCCTTCAATTTCTGTTACGCGCCCTCTTCAATCGGCATCATAAACGGATACCCCCTCCAATTCACAAAAGTATCCTTCAAGAAAAGAGTCACAATAGCCAATACAAAACACTGAAAAAGCTTAATTTATTGCTGAGCCAACGCGGAGCTCCACGTTCAGGCAGCCATACAGAACGCTGATGTCACGTCTTCCTAATCTGATCTAATTCTTAGTCTTATATACTGAATTATCTCCTAGAAATAGGAGTTCGACTCAGTTTACATTAATAGATTACAAAGAAAGATCCATTAACATTCATTGGAGCTGTAGCCTAAAAAGCGATGAAACATTGTGGTTTTCAAGGTTTTGCGAAAGATCTGAAGGGATAAACAAGATCTCATGTGAGAAGTTAATCCATTCCATATTGAAGTTAGCAAGTATGAGAAGGAGTGCGATATTTCACTAATGTACTTTATTCCTCTTAAAGATGGAAAAGAGAGCTTATATATATTAGTTGTTCTTGTGCCCAAAGATCTCATGGTGTTTAGAGATAAAGATCAAAGGAACAAATAGTCCACACAGAATTTTAAAGACTATACAGCACATTTGAATTGATCTTGCAGTCTTTATTACACCAGTGTGATGGTTTAAGGACGCTTATCCTTTTGGTGGATTTGGTACTTCTTTGCTGTGGGAACTTTTTTTCTGTTCTTTGTTGGTGTTTTGTATTTCATTGAATCACTTATGCCAGCTCTATAGGTGCCAGGGGGTGCTTTAGCATTCCCAGTATTGAACAAACTCCTTCACTTTGAGCTGAGCATCCCCAATCATTTTGGAAAGTTGGTTCCTATGCTTGGAATAAAGTAATTGATATCTCTGCTTGTAGATTTCCCTTGAAGCCAGTATCACTACTTATGTTGCCTTTGGACTCCCTTGGTTTCTTACCCATGTACACATGACAGCATAACCATATGTATTTACACAGGTCATGCCTTCAGGGGAAATAGTTATTTACACTCTGGGGTTAAAAACCAACCTGAATTCCCAAGTGTGTAGGTTGGGCAGAACGGAAATGGAGTTGCAAATATGTGTGGAGCACTTGACTGAAACAAATCACATCCAAATGATGAATTGGAAAATCATTTAATAGAGAGCGTCTGGGTACTACTGTATACAGTTTGTCTTTCAAAGGCATGTTGCTTTTATAAAACACAATTAAAATAGACATGCTTTTGCCATAAAATTATCCACAGTGATGGCAGTTTCCAAAAGCAATATATCTAGGTCAAAATCTATGCTAACGTCTCTGAGTGTCTGTGGCTGTCAGGAAGTTTTGTTTTATATTGAAGCTGCTCCATGCCATCCCATCAATGCTGCCACCCTAGAGAACCACCTAGTCTCTCAGATGGTTAAGCTGGTTCTGATCATGGTTTTAGTCAAGGGAAATCTACTGCATTTCTTTGAAAGGATGAATGAACATGTGGATAAAGGTGAGCTGGTTGATATTTTGAATTTGGATTTTCAAAAGGCAGTTGACAAAGTATCTCAAGAAAGACTTCTGAGGAAATTAGAAAGCCATGGGATAGGAGGGAATGTCCTTTTATGGACTGAGAACGGGTGGAAAGACAGAAAACAGAGAGTGGCTTTAAATGGTCAATGGAGAAGGGTAAATAGTGGGCACGGAGTTTATGTGCCGCATTTAGCCGTTAAAGCCCTGACGCAGCTACAGTGACATTGTTGGCTTTGGCTTGGGCAGAGCAAACCCTGCTTGCGTTTCTAGTGACATTACGGATTGAATCAGAGATAAGTCGACACTAGGTTTTGTTTTTGATACTTTCTCAGCACACATCCGAACGCAAGGGAGATTTTATGGTTGCACTTAGACACTATTCGAAATGCTGAACGTTTACATTGCTTAGCTGGCCCTGTTCAGTTTTGAGCCGTAAAATTTGCTCTGGGCAATTGTAAATTGAAATTGAAATTTAAAAGGAATTTAATTTGGTTCCTTTTGTCCGGGGGGGATTGGATGGAAGGAGGTGGTTTCTATGCCAATGAGGTTGCTCCACCGTATAGCCTGAGTGCTTATTAAATTGCAGTTCACAGGCAAGAGTCTGAGGCTTTGTCCCTCCATTGATCGAGACCCCCCTGAAGGTTGGTGGCTCTTTAATATACGGGTACCAGCTAATGAAATAAGATTCATTTTGTGTAGGGCATACGGAGATTATTCCAAGGGGGTGGTTTTTAAATAGTGGGATTCCTCAGGGGTCTGGGTTGGGACCACTGCTTTTTAACATATTTATCAGTGATTTAGAGATGGGAATAATTGCAAGAGGACCTTGTGAGACTGGAACACTGGGCGTCAAAATGACAGATGACTTTTAACGTCAGCAAGTGCAAAGTGATTCATATGGGAAAGAGGAATCCAAACTGTAGCTACATGATGCTGGGTTCCACGTTAGAAGTCACCACCCAGGAAAAGGATCTAGGTGTCATTGTTGAGGAGCAGGTAAATTCAAGAGGGCTAGACCATTGTTGAAAAAATTACACTGGCTACCAATGAAAAAAAAGATTCTTTTCAAGATTGCCTGCATGGTTTATAAAGCAATTTATAATAATAACTAGTCTTTAAGCCCGTTACATTAACGGTGCTAGAACATATGTGTGTGTGTCTGTCTTTATTTCTTTCTCTCTCTCTCCTTAGCCGCTTTCTTTCTTTCTTTCTGCCTTTCTTTTTCCTTGGCTGTCCATCACCACCCCTTGCCTGCTCCCCCTGTCCATTTTCAATTCCTTTTACCTCCCCTGTGTCCACCACCACCACTTCACTGCTCTCCTTATGCAGCAGCAGCTCTTCTCCCTTTGTTTTACCTCCCCCCTGTCCAGCAGCACCTCTTTCCTTCTCCCCCTGTCCAACATTAGTCCTCCGTTCCTTTTTCTTCACATCCCCCCTGTCCATCAGCATCTCTTTCCTTCTCCCCCTGTCCAGCAGTAGGCATCCCTTCCTTTTTTATCCCCCCTCCTCCTTCTTATCCCTATGATACTCTTACCTTGCTCTGGCCCTGATCAGAGGTTCCCGACAGCCGCCCAGTTGCACCCATTAGAAAAGTTCCCACTGCCGCATCCCGCACCCCTCCTGACGCGGCTCCTGCTGTCCTTTCTGTCTGTCTCTGTCCCTGGCCCCTTTGCCTGTCTGTCTTTCTGTGTATCTCCCTGCCCCTGTGTCTTTCTTCTTTTCTTTCTGTCTCCCTTCCTCCCTCTGTCTGTCTGTCCAAAGCAGCATTCAATCCCCCTCCATTTCTCTCCCTCCACACCAGTTCCCTGTGCACCTGCCCCTGTGTCTTTCTTATTTTCTTTGTGTTTCCCTTCCTCTCTCTGTCTGTCTGTCCAAAGCAGCATTCCCTCCCCCTCCATTTCCCTCCCCCCCCACCAGTTCCCTGTGCAGCAGCATTAGCATTTCCTCTCCCCCCCCCTTTCCCTTCCCGCGGTCCGGACTACAAACGTGGTGATTCCAGCAGCGCTTGCATCAGTCTCCACACGCTGCTTCGGGTCCTTCTACTGCCCTGATTTACTCTGGCACGTCCCTGATGACATTATCAGAGACGCGGCAGAGCAAATCAGGGCAGTAGAAGGGCCCGAAGCAGCGTGTGAAGACTGATGCACACGCTGCTGGAATCGCCATTCGGGCCCGCGGGAAGAGAAGGGGGTGGGCGGCAAAGGAGGAAAGGAGATCGGCGGCGGCAGGAGGAACGGAGATCGTCATCTGGCTGCGGTCCGGCTTGTGGAGGCGATCGGCTGGTGACGTATTAGCACGCATGCGCACTCCTTCGGCCACAGACCTACATACGCACAGAACACGCAAATAGGAGTGCGCATGCGCGGCTAGCTCTTTATTATATTAGATAATAATAATAATTTATTTTCTTATATATCGCTAAAGCCATGGTAGTTCGAGGCGGTTTACAACAAGAGGCGCTGGACAGTCAGCGATAAGTTACAATATAGAATCGATGAAAGCAAGTACAAATAAGAAGAGCTGGACAGTCAGCAACATAGCTATGAATTGGTATACAGAATACGAGAGATAATGAACAACAAATTCTTAAGTGACAACTCTGGTGAACTAGTATCAGACATCAAAATTCCTCATTCCTTCCATAACACAAGAAAGACCTTTCCTCTCCTCCTCATGTTCAACGCAAAAAAACTATTTGAGACTACCTTCAAATTCCTGGGCCACAAAGCCTGAAATAGCCTACTCCTACACTTGTGTCAGGTCCCCTCCTATTACAGCTTCAGGAGAATGTTAAAATCCTATCTTTTCTTCTTATAATGATTGATCACTATCCAATATGCTCTTTAGAATCTATTTGTTAATGTAATAACCCTCAGCTCAGGGTGCGGCGGCTAAGAAAGCAAATAGATTGTTAGGAATTATAAGGAAAGGAATGGAAAACAAAGATGAAAATGTTAGAATGCCCTTGTATCACTCTATGATATGGCCGCAGCTTGAATACTATGTGCAGTTCTGGTCGCCGTATCTCAAAAAAGATATAGTGGAATTAAAAAAGGTACAGAGAAGAGTGACAAAAATGATACAAGGGATGGAACAACTTCCTTATGAGGAAAAACTAAAGCAGCTAGGGCTCTTCAGCTTGAAGAAGAGATGGTTCAGGGTGATATGATAGAAGACTATAAAATACTGAGTGGAGTGGAAAGGGTAGATATGAATCGCTTGTTTACTCTTTCCAAAAATTCTAGGACTGGGGGGCACATGATGAAGCTACTAAGTAGTAGATTTAAAACAAACCGGAAAAAATATTTCTTCATACAATGTGTAATTAAACCCTGTAATTTGTTGCTGGAGAATTTGTTGCTGGTGAAATCAGTTAGCTTAGCAGGGTTTAAAAAAGGGTTGGCTAATTTCCTAAAAGAGAAGTCCATAGGCTATTATTAAGATGGCTTGAGGAAAACCACTGCTTATTCCTAGGATAAGCAGCATCATATCTGCTTTTCTGCTGGGTTGGCCAGCGTTGGAAACACGATACTGGGCTTGATGGACCTTTGGTCTGTCCTTTCCCAGTATGGTAATTCTTATGTTCCTATGTATTTAACAGTTTCCTGATTGAGGTACATATGTTTTGATGTTAAACAGATTCCTACAGTTGGGCAACAGACTTTCATTTGCTTTAAGCTCCAAAAATGTTTTACAGGGGAGTTGTAGCCACAAGTAATTATCAATCATTAAATTATTTCATCTAATTGGTTTTAAGTATACAATATATTAAGATATTTTCATATAAAGATTTTCTGAAGATTACCAGATACTGCTGCAGCCAGATGAGTATCGTTGTCAGACCTAATCTCCTCATAAGGAGAATTTTCCAGATCAAAATAACCTATAAAAAGAGAACATGAGAGATGGTCAAAATTTTCAATTCTTTTCTAGGTATCAAGGTATAAAAAAAAGTGTCACACTTTAATACCTAGGAAGTGATTTTAAGTGGATAGGCACCATTTATATGTATAAAAAACGGATTTGCTCATGGAAAAGTTGTCACTTATATGTATCTGCTGCCGGGACCTGAAGATTGTATGTTCTAGGCATGGTTCAGGGGTTCCTCCAAAATACATGTATGTTCATATTTCAGAATGGCAAATACATGAACACATGTCCCAGAAAATCTGTCTGAAAATTGATAGTTGTTTCAAGACATTGGAAACTGTGAGCAAACCTCTCATTTGAGCCAAAACTAGAGAGGGGAACCTTCAGGGAAAATTAGCATTCTACACTGAAGTTAAAAACCAACAACCAGGAATTGCAAATATTTGAGTTTTGGACAGGATTTTTATAAAATTACATAGTTGGATGTACAAATATAACTATGTGTGAGAACAAGATTGCACATTTGTACAGACACGCTATGTGTAGGCCTCCCTAGGACACTAGAGACCAATAAAATGTATGTTTTTACTTTGGCATTAATACCAGCCTGAAATTCTGATTCAGACATGCTTAGGTTTTGGCCAAAATTGCTGGTGCATTCCCCACAACCAAATATGCTGCCCACTCCCTGCCCCCCAGCCATAAATGCCTTCTTCCCAACATCCCTAGGACCTTCCCGGACCTACCTTAGAAGACCTGGTGGTCTAGTCGTCTAAACATTAAAAAACACTCTGCTGACAAGTATTGGGGGGACTTCCACAATCATTCAAACAAAAATCAAATCATAAAAAGTAATAAATAAATTGTGGAGAAAAACAAACCTCAATACAGTGGTTCCTGAAACAGATTTTCTAGGGCACAGCCATTGAATTCAGCTCTGTCCCAACAAGGGTCCATCTGTTTCGCTGCTTGTATGCGCTACGTCAGGGGTTTTAAACTCATAGTAGTTTCAGGAACATGCCGACACCCTCCTGCCCCCCTCAGTAGTCCCTGATCCCCTTCCACCACCCAAACATCTGAATGAAACAGTACTCACCTGTCTCTAGAACAGCAGCATCTGGTACGGGAAGGCCTAGTAGAGCTGCACACAGGTGTCTTAAGAAACTTGGTGGATGGTAGACAGGAGGACCCAGGCCCATAAGCTACCCTAACCATTACATTTATAGTGGAAAGTGTGAGCCCACCAAAATCCTACTATACTGTCATATAGGTGCCACTTGCAGCCATAAGGGCTATTAGGGTGGTAGACAGGTTGGTAGAGTAGATTTGGGGGAAGTTTTGGAGGGCTCACTATACATTAGAAGAGGGTTATGGTGAGATTTACACCTGGAACCCTTTATGTGAAGTTCACAGCAATGCTCTCTAAGGTGCCCCACTGCTCTACTGGGATGTCTGTGTGGCCAGTCCATTCCATGGCTGACCCCTCCCACGTCCAAATGGTCTGGTTTTGGACATTTTGAACTTGGACACTAGGCATGCTAAGGTTTGACATCCTGAGGGCCAAGACGTCTACATAGGCCATTATAAAAAAAATAAAAAAATTTTGGATGTCTAGTAGTTTCCAAAAAGGATGTTTTCCCACCTCCGACTTTTGAATGTTTTGAGGGGAAAGTCCAAAGTTGGACTGAACATAAGAATAGCCTTATTTAGTCTGACCAATGGTCCATCAAGCCTAGTAGCCCGTTCTCACAGTGGCCAATCTAGGTCCGTAGTACCTGGCCAAAATCCAAAGAGTAGAAACATTCCATGCTGAGACGCACTCTCGAAGATACCCCTATATTTGTATAATATACGGTATTTCTATGGTTTGCCTAATATCCAGTGTTTTTCTGGGCTGTATAACATACAGTGTTTCCATGGTTTCTGTTCTATTCAGTGTGTATCAAAAGGCAAGCAGAAAAAGAATAAAACCCAGCAGTTCCACAATGAATGGAGAAACCAACACAAAATAAACTGTGGAGAAGATGTTCTTCATGCAGGCTTTTATTCAGCCTATTTTGGAAATGCAGAAACTACTGCAGCAAATTTGCAACCTATCTCTGAAAACAGGTGTGATTCCGGAGGATTGGAAGATAGCCAACGTTACGCCCATCTTTAAAAAGGGATCAAGAGGGGACCCGGGAAACTACAGACCGGTGAGTCTGACCTCGGTTCCGGGGAAAATGGCGGAAGCACTGATAAAAGAAAACATCGATGAACATTTTGAAAGAAACGAACTTCTGAAAACCAGCCAACATGGTTTCTGCAGGGGAAGATCGTGCCTGACTAACTTTCTGCACTTCTTCGAAGGAATTAACAAACAAATGGACAGAGGAGACCCCATAGACATCATATACCTAGATTTCCAGAAAGCCTTTGACAAGGTGCCTCATGAACGTCTACTCCGGAAACTGAAGAACCATGGGGTGGACGGAGACGTGTATAGATGGATCAGAAACTGGTTAGAAGGTAGGAAACAGAGGGTAGGGATGAAGGGCCACTACTCAGACTGGAGAAAGGTCACGAGTGGTGTTCCGCAGGGCTCGGTGCTCGGGCCACTGCTTTTTAACATATTCATAAATGATCTAGAAACAGGGACGAAGTGTGAGATAATAAAATTTGCGGACGACACCAAACTATTTAGTAAAGCTCGGACAAAGGAGGACTGCGAAGAATTGCAAAGAGACTTGGACAAACTAGGGGAATGGGCAGAGAGATGGCAGATGAATTTCAATGTTGGGAAGTGTAAAGTATTGCATGTGGGAAGCAAAAACTCGAGATATAATTATGCGATGGGAGGGATGTTTTTGAATGAGAGTACCCAAGAAAGGGACTTGGGGGTGATGGTGGACATGACAATGAAGCCGACAGCACAGTGCGCAGCTGCCGCTAAGAGAGCGAATAGAATGCTAGGTATAATCAAGAAAGGTATTACAACCAGAACGAAAGAAGTTATCCTGCCGCTGTATCGGACAATGGTGCGTCCACATCTTGAGTACTGCGTCCAGTATTGGTCACCGTACCTTAAGAAGGATATGGCATTGCTCGAGAGAGTTCAGAGGAGAGCGACACGACTGATTAAGGGGATGGAAAGCCTTTCATACGCTGAGAGATTGGAAAAACTGGGACTCTTTTCCCTAGAAAAGAGAAGATTAAGAGGGGATATGATAGAGACTTACAAGATCATGAAGGGCATAGAGAGAGTAGAGAGGGACAGATTCTTCAAACTTTCAGAGAATAAAAAATCAAGAGGGCATTCGGAAAAGTTGAAAGGAGGCAAATTCAAAACTAATGCTAGGAAGTTCTTCTTTACACAACGTGTGGTGGACACCTGGAATACAATTCCAGAGGAAGTTATAGGGCAGAGTACAGTACTGGGGTTTAAGAAAGGTTTGGACAAATTCCTGCTGGAAAAGGGGATAGAGGGGTATAGATAGAAATTTACTGCACAGGTCCTGGACCTGTTGGGCCGCCGCGTGAGCGGACTGCTGGGCGCGATGGACCTCGGGTCTGACCCAGCGGAGGCATTTCTTATGTTCTTATGTTAATCCATGTATGCGTAAGGTAAAGATGACCTAACGCTCCTTCCTCAGGGGTCCTAATGTTTGCTATTGGGTAAAAAAAAAGCAAATGTGGATGTTGAGAAACCAACATAAAACCTACTTTCAGCCCGCAAACAAACCTAAAGTCTAATCTATTGTGTAGGTGGTAAGGGGTCACATATAACTCCACCCTAATTAGCTAGCGTGCACGCCCCATATGCTGATTAGCACTGTCATACCCACTCTCCATCCCCAAATACGACCCTTTCCAGAAAATAACATTTCCTTTTGCACATGGTGTGCACACATAAATTGCCAAATTTACCACAGGGCACCTCAATGCATCCCCCCAGTAACCCTTTTGAAGCTGCGGTAAACACTCATTAATGAGAGCTCTGACTGGATTAGCAAGCCAGGGACTACAGCTACACATATTGGGGAGCTATCTCTATAGAAACCTCTGGAATAAGAATGAAAATATAGGAAACTAGTTTGGTAAAGCAAGGAATAGAGCTGAATATGAACAGAGCCACAAGCAAATTGTCATTTTTGGTGGTAAAGAATGGGAAGAGTTTATTGTTTAGTAAAACTTTATATACTACCTAGCAACCAGTGATCAGGGCAGTTTACAAAAATAAATAAATGATCCCCTTTTGCAAAACTGTGCAAGAGGCTTTTAGTGCAGGCCCACACGCTGAATGTTCTGCACTGCTTCAACGCTCTATGACTGTCGGAGCAGTACAGAGCATTCAGCACGCTGGCCAGCGCTAAAAAGAGGGGGAGGTGGTTAATGAAGGAACTTCATTATAAATAGGAAAGACCTGAGACAAACACACAGAAATACATAGTAAGAACATCACCCCATCTCCTGAGTTATCTGGAAAAGTAAACACTTGATTAAAAAATAAATACGTTTTCAGGCTTTTTTTAATGTTTACTTAGGCAATGATTCTATGTCACAAATATTTGTAGAAAGCTGGTTCCCAAAAAATGCATTCTCACAAGTATACACCCAGCAATGACTAGTTTACAAAGGGACATGGGAAATGGTTGAGGATCCTCTAACTAAGGAGGGCACATTGGTGTCAAATGCTTTCAGGGTTAATAGTAGGACTTTAAACATAATACTATAGAGAATGGGGAACCAATTAAATTCTTCTTTTTTTTTTTAATTGTCTTTATTAGCAATTGCAAAGGGAACATACAACCAGGAGCAGGGCGAGCATAGAAAATTATATCAGTCAGAAAAAACGACAATTGAAAATTAGGACAGCAGATGGCTCATAGTACAGAAACCCGGTGGCTGGATGCCCAACACAATTGACATTTTTAAGTACAAAAAAACCCCCAAGTAAACACACACAAACCCCAAACACTCGGCCTCAAACCACAACAATCATACAGCAAACACTCCACAGTCATACCCCCAGACAACTGAACACACACACACACACACACACACAGGTGCAGCCACCCAGGAGAGAAGCAAAAAGAGAGTGGTATCCCCACCAAAAAGAATAATCAAGGTATAGGGTCTGTGTCCTCCGGCTCCGAACTGGAACAGAAAGTTAACGCCCGCTTCCATAGAGCTTGATAGCATTGGAGGGCCAGTCCCAGAACTGGGGATGTTTTGAAGTTCATACCGCCCTACCGCAGCGAAATGAGCAATCCACTGCGGGAAGGAGGCCGCTGACTCATCCACCCAATGCTGCAATATAAGCTTTTTTTGCCACCAAGACAGCCATGTAAAGAACCCGGCGCTGGGGAAGCATAAGCCCTCCCTCAATCAAATCGCATTGATCTTCCAAGAGCAGGACACCATAATTCCAGGGCACATCTCGTTGAAGAATGCTCTCCAAAAATGGAAGAATTCTCAGCCATAAGGCGGAATAAGGACATTCCCAAAAAAATGGTGCGTAAGGGTACCTAAAGAGCGATTACATTTAGTAGAAACTGCTCCCTCCCTGAGCCCTAGAGATATAAGCTCGATGCAGAATTTTAAATTGCATTTCCCTAAAATCCGTGGAGCCCCCCATGGCGTGCACAGCGGCAAGTCAAGTTCAAGTCAAGTTTATTAAATTTTGATTTTACGCAATATCCAATATTACATAATTGTAAAAGCCAGGGATGACAAATACAAATACAAATAAAACTATTATACAGACTAATCATTATGTTCTATTAATACAAACTGAAACAAGTAGTTAAAAGGGAGAAATACAATTTATACAATTTATAAAATTAATTAAAAATGAATTTTAAAAAAAAACATTTAAGGTTTGTACATAAGGGTAGGGTCAATTTAGAAAAAAGAGAAAAATTGTGAAGGAAATTAATTAATAGAAAGAGCTGAAGGAAATTAATTGATAGAAAGAGCTTTGGTTATTTTAAATGATTCATGAAGGAAGGTAATGTTAGGAATAATTAATCTATTTAAAAGTAGAAATTTTTAGTATAAAGAATAAATAAGGATCCAGATTAGTATTAATAATCTTTTTGAATGAAGGGGAAAAAAAAGAGGATTAAGATTAAAATTAAAATTAAAAAAAAAAACACTTATAGTTTCCGTGTTGATGTCCTACTCATTTGATTCTTTAGAAAATAAGTACTGTGTTTTTTGAAATTATCTATCTATATATTGAATGCATCTTTATAAAGAATGCTTTTCAGATCGCATTTGAATTTGACTAATGATGGTTCGTTACGTAGATAAATTGGTAAATTGTTCCACAGTAGGGGTGCTTGTACTGAGAATATAGTTGCTCTTGTCCCAATTATTTTTAAAGAAGGAATGATTAATAAGTTTTGTTGCGTTGATCTCAGTGTCCTTAGTGAAGAGTAAGGGATTAATAGTCTGTCCAGAAATAGCGGCTCGTGTGATTGTTGAATTTTAAATGTTAATAGTACGATTTTAAACGTTATTCTGTGTATAATAGGTAGCCATTGTGCATCTTGAAGGAGGGGATCAAGAAATGCCCTGCGATCCAGGTTTATGTCTAGCTCTGATTGTCACTGGGAAGCCAATCGATCAATAGATCCCATATCTGAAGCATTCTTCAGAATCCGATACCAGGTGGCTAATTTGTTAAAAGCAGGTGGCACCTGAAAGAATTGAACATCCAAGGGACCACAGAGCCAAGCATCCCCCCATTTACGATCAAGAGACAAATAGTAATGCTGGGCTTGAAGGTAAGCCCAGAAATGGGTCTGGGGCAAGTGCCAGCGAGCTTGCAGTCGGGCAAAGGTAGGAACTGACCCCAGGAAATTATTGAACGAAACAGGCGCACCTCTTTATCAGTAACCCAAATGGGCATAGCCTGCAAGGGATATAGAATCTTGGGGAGAAGTACCATCTTAGTCAAAGCCACTCGACCCCAAACTCTCAGCGGAAGATCTCTCCATTTGGCACACAAACGCTGGATCACATCCAAATGACGCTTCACATTATATTGGTACAAAAGCTTGAGATCGGGTCTTAAATACACACCAAGGTAACGCATCGGCCCCCGCACTGACGGTATCTCTAGGCCCGCATGCCAGGTCTCTACCTTAGTAAACCGTAACAGGAGAAGTTCAGATTTATCGCAATTGACTCGCAGACCAGAAAGATCTCCAAAGGAGTGAACCAGAGCGAGGACCCACCCCAGATCCCGTCGAGGTTGGTCAAGATAAAGGAGAATATCATCGGCAAAGAGATTAATGCGACTTTTCTTGTCCCCAAGGCGAATGCCCTGAAAAGTTGGATCATTGCGAATCCTAGCAGCCAATGGTTCGATAGCTAACACGAAAAGTAACGGGGACAACGGGCAACCCTGTCGCATCCCCCTTCCCAAAGCAAACGGTTCAGTGAACTGACCATTGACTAAAAGTCTGGCTTGCGGTCGTATATATAAGCTACAAATCCATTGATGAATAGAGCCCTCAAGTCCAAACTGACGCAGAACCCAGAATAGATATTGCCAGGAGATACTATCAAATGCCTTCTCCATGTCCAATCCTTCAATGGCTGAGTCTCCCTCCAGTCCGAGTCGAGAATGAAGGGCCATCAAAGCCCGGGCTAGATTCATCGACGCATAGCGGCCCGGCACAAAGCTGGTCTGGTCCTCCTGGATCAACAGCGGCAAAAAGGTATTCAATCTATGTGCCAAATTCACGGCAAAGAGCTTAGCATCCTGATTAAGGAGGGAAATAGGCCGATGAAGACCCCACCTGGGCAGGGTCCTTACCCGGCTTAGGCAAAAGCACAACGTGGGCCATATTGGGGGTCCCTAAACCCTGCTCCTCGGAGAGCGCATTAAATGCCTCCGCCAAGGCGAGAGCAACCTGATCCAACAATATCTTGTAGTATTCAGAGCCAAACCCATCTGGGCCAGGTGCTTTAGTTAACTTGAGCTTCTTAATACCAAGCTGCACTTCCCCAGGAGTAATAGGTACATTCAATGTCTCCAACTGAGCAACCGTCAGCTTAGGAAGCTTGAGCCCCTGAAAGAAAGCATCTCTATCAGAGTCCGAGAACGGTCTGTTAGCGTATAGAGATTCATAAAAGTGAACAAATTGTTGTTGAATCTGCTGCTCCTGGGTGAAACGATTACCTTTCTTGTCCTGAATAGACAAAATAACCTGGCGCGTGCGCGGAGGTCGGACCAAATTGGCCAACAGACTTACCCCCCCAGGAATACAATTTATACCGTTGAAAATAAATATCTCGGGAAGCCCTCTGTGTTAAAATGGTATCAATCTTGCGCCGTATGGTCAGCAGGCGAAGTTTATCATCTGCGGAAAGGGAAATGCAATGACGCGCCCTCAATTGTTGGAGCTCCCCCGATAGAGCCAATAAATCAGCATCCGCAGAACCGCCTTGGAGGCCTCCCAAAATGTCACCGGGTGGACGTCATCAGTATTATTAGGATAACTATACTCCAACCACTGCTCCCAAAGATATTTATTAAATTTTAGATCTCTATAGAGGTAGCGCCTTGCACCCGGCTCCGGTGTAAACTGAAGTTCCAGGACAACTGGTGAGTAATCTGAGAAAGGAACCTCCTCAATGTCTATCCCAGACACTCTGGGGAGCAGAGAGGGTGAGACCAACAGGTAGTCCAATAACTGCAACTGGCTTAGCAAAAAATTTACCCCTTGGCTCCATGGTCTCTTGCCCCCGCCTTCGCCGGACTACAATCCAGAGTAGGATCTACAGTGATGTTAAAATCCCCTCCCACCAGTGGTTGGTAAGTTGGATATATGGCTATCTTGGCAAGCAAAGCTGAAAAAAATGTATGATTGCATAATAACCAGTGGTGCCCCCATAATTCCCCCAACACTATAACATAGCGTCCCTCTTGGTCTTGGAGGATTTTATGAAGGTGGAAGGGCAGTTGTTTATGAATAAGTATTGCAACCCCTCATTTCGGGGTACCACAGGAGGAATAACAGACCTTGCCTACCCAATCCCTGCGAAGCTTGAGATGTTCAGCCGGGGAGAGATGGGTTTCCGGCACAAAAGCAATATCCGTCCCCCTCTTCCTGAACCAAGTCAGAATCTTCTTCCTCTTAACAGGAGAGTGGATCCAGTCCACATTTAAAGTGGCTGTAGTCAACTTAGTCATGTTGGAAAAATACTCCCGGATGTAATAGGTAACAAAACAATAGAGGAGACCGAAGGCCCCCCAGCTAGGCCTCCCATCCAGAGTAACTGGGACAGCAGCACCCCAGAAGATCCCAATTGTCTCCACAGCGGGACAAATTCCTCCCCGGTAGGCTGCACCACAACACATCCAACCCTCCCCCCAAACCACATGCACACCCACCACACATACCAGCACTCACACACACCAAGCACCACCCCCCCAATCTCACACACATACCCCTCCCCCCCTTAATCCCAACCAACCCCCCCTCCCCCAGAGAAAACCATCTCCGGAGGCCCCCCACAATTCCCGCCCCCAACCGAAAAGAAAAAACTAAAAACAAGAAACTGCGCTCCCAAAAACTGGAGCAACCTAAAGTCCAGGTCCGAGCTCCCGTGGACCCACAGTCTCCCACATAGACAGCTACTGCTATGTTAGTAGGAAAGTCAGCTCTCACTGGGGCCCATGAGTCTCTCACCAGCCTTCCAGATCAAAAAAGTACCAATAATGAGAAAGCTGCATAAGCAGGAGCGAAAGGCAATGTGTCAGGTAGCAGATAGTCCACCCCACAGGACCAGGAACAGACCAGGGGCACTGGGTGGAACCCCAGGCCCGGGACATCGCGAACATGGCAACTCACCCCCATTCAGGGCAACAGAATCCAGGTGGAGCTGTCCTCAACGGCCCCAGGCAACCAAGGAAGAGCGCAAACAAGTGAAGACCTCCGAAGTAAAAAAAAAAAGATTCGGATGGCAATGGCAGCATTAAACAGCTGGAGCAGCCACCGGCGCTCCACCGTCCGCTATCGCAGGCATAGAGTCCAGAAAATGCTGTGCGGCTGCTCTGTTGGTGAAAGTGTGGGGCTTCCCTTCTCTCCAGATGCGCAGAGACACCGGATAGACAAATGCAAACCTCACTCCCCTTCGATGAAGCGTGGTACAAAGAGGCGCCATTTCCTTATGAAGGGATGCCACGTGCAGGGAGTAATCGTTGAACAGCAACAGCTTTTTCCCTTCGTATTCCAACTGTCCAGCTTTCCGAAAGGCTTGCAGAATGAGCTCTTTTTCCTTCCAATTTATGTATCGCGCTATCGCTGCTCTGGAACGATTATTGTCCCCCGAGCATTGACTCAAGCGATGCGCTCATTTACATATGAAACCAGCCACCGGTGTTTCAAGGCCAAGCTGAGAGGGAAGCCAGACCTGAAAGAAATGATATAAGTCCTGGTCCGCCCGAAGCTCTGGAAGCCCCACCACTCTTAGATTGTTGTGGCGCTGGCGATTTTCTTGATCATCCAACTGGCTTGTCAGTTCAGCCACCTAAGCCTGCAAAGCAGCCACACTTGAAAGGTCCTGCCGGGCCGCAACCTCTCCGTCCGATAACCGCTGCACCACCGCCGCAATCCTATGAGTCTGTGATTCAAAGCACTCGTGGATGCAGTCCACTGCTGACTGCAGTTTATGGAGACGGTCTTCCAGGGCCGCTGTCACCATATGGAAAATTTCCTGGGCCCATTCTCCCCACTGCACTGGGGCCGTAGTCGGCAACTACGCCATTTTGGCTACAGGAGAGGTGAGCTTGTGTTTCGGGCATTCCGGGCTCAATCAAGCTAACAGGAGGCTTCTCTCACACCCGACTCCTTGCGTAAAGCTCCGTGAGCAACAGGAGCGGCCTATCGATACAGACCGTGGGTCGGAGAGCTCGAGAGCACACGTCCGCTCAAGTCAGATTCTAAATATAATGGTGAAATTTGATCAGATTTATGAGCATTCCCTAAGAAACACATTTCAGCACTTGATACTGTTTGATTCTGCTTTTAAATGATTTTTTATTAAATAGTACAGAAGTAATCCTTTCCCACATAACACAATCCATGAGGCTTAACTCCACAAATAAAGAACCCGTAACCAGCAAAACCATCCAAAGAGGCCCAGATCTTTCTTCCTACCTTACTTCCTACCAACCCCACCTCACCCCATGGTCTGGCATCTCTGTCTCATTCCTTTCCATCTCTGCCTCCCTTCCCCCATTCTATCCCATCCCACTGACTGGCATCTCTGTCAATTCCTCCTACCCCATGGATTGGCATCTCTCTCTTTTCTTTTTTACCCTCTTGATCTGGTATCTGTCTCCTTCCCTTCCAACTCTCCCTCCCCTCATGCTCTAGCATCTCTCTCTTCTCCTCTCCTCTCTTTCCCTTCCATCTATCCTTTCCCCCTCCTCTTTTTCTTCCCTTCCTCCCTCCCTCCCTTCTCCCAATGGTTTGATTCTGCTTTTAAATGGTTTTTTATTAAATATTACAGAAGTCATCCTTTCCCACATAACACAATCCATGAGGCTTAACTCCACAAATAAAGAATCCGTAACCAGCAAAACCATCCAAAGAGGCCCAGATCTTTCTAGATTGCTAAACCCAGCATCTTTTAACAGCAGCTGCTTCTTCATAAGACAAACCCCATCTTATACTGGGCTCCGTTTACAAAGCAGCTGCCGCTGTGGTAACTGCCCGGACACCCATAGAAATTGAAATGGCGTTGGCGCTCTCACTCCCGCGTCTTTGTAAAAGAAGCCCAGGGTAAATATTATTTCCAGAGTATGAGAACTGTTTAATACATTTGACAGCAAAAAAACACAAAATCCTTTTTTAAAATTATGTTAAAAGCTTTTTCAAGAAAGGTCCAACAGAGCTCCCAAAATATCTGAAGATGTTGACTACAGTGTTAGATTTCCCCAGCAAACGTGAGGCTTTCATCCAACAGGCATTGAGAATAAGCAGGTTCTCCTTTAGCCAATCAGTAACACTTTTCAAAATAATTGGGGGTGCTAACCTCAATGGTAAATACCCCTTCCTGGACAAAGTCAAGAAGTTTGGTCAATATTGGGGGTACTCAAACACCCACAGAGCTAGTTCCTATACTTTGTAATATCCAGTGTAAGAGTGGTCCTTACTCCTGTCCCCTAGAGAGTGATGCAGGGACAAAGATTCATCCCCATTTCCCTACCATTTCCTGTTCCCTCCCTGTCCCCGCAGTGAAGCGCACTTTGTAATTCCATCCCCAACTTTGCAGTCCAAGAGCATAAGAATAGCCTTACTGGGTCAGACCAAAGGTCCATCAAGCCCAGTAGCCCATTCTCATGGTGGCCAATCCAGGTCACTAGTACCTGGCCAAAACCCAAGGTAACAATATTCCATGCTACCAATACAGGGCAAGCAGTGGCCTCCACCATGTCTTTCTCAATAACAGACTATGGACTTTTCCTCCAGGAACTTGTCCAAACCTTTCTTAAAACCAGCTATGCTATCCGCTCTTACCACATCCTCTGGCAACACGTTCCAGAGCTTAACTATTCTCTGAGTGAAAAAAAATTTCTTCCTATTGGTTTTAAAAGTATTTCCCTGTAACTTCATTGAGTGTCCCCTAGTCTTTGTAATTTTTGATGGAATGAAAAATCAATCCCCTTGTACCCGTTCTACTCCACTCAGGATTTTGTAAACTTCAATCCTATCTCCCCTCAGCCATCTCTTTTCCAAGCTGAAGAGCCCTAACAAGAGGAGTTCCATCCCCTTTATCATCTTGGTCGCTCTTCTTTGAACCTTTCTAGCGTCACTATATCTTTCTTAATTTTATTCCCCACATCTCCCTACTCAAAGTAGAAAGGAAGATTTTATGTTACATCACCAATCTCTTTGTAATTAGAATGGAGTAGTTATAAGAACTCAGCAGGTAATGATGTGCCAAGTTTGTGTAGTCAAACCTTAACATCTACCTATCCAACTGGGCTGAATGCTGTTTGGTAATGTTTCCCTAGTTAAAAAGGAAACTTTTATTTTTTTACACTGGGCAACAATAAATATTAAAATCTTCTCAAAAAAGAATGGAGCAGTTAAATTACTCTCTAAGAAATTAAAGTCAATGCTAGCAGAAAACCATGTCTTTTTCATACACACACAAAACAAACACTCCCTCACCCAGAATGGAATAAGTAATCACAAATTAATAATAGAAATGTGTAGTTAAACTGAACTGCCAAGAAGCCAGTATCTACATACACTGCAATGAAACAGAAAGAGTGGTGCATGTCCCCAATACTGTGATCAATATAGATGTAAATATATATATTAAAAAAATGAGGAATAACAATCACCACTTTACAAATTAACTAATAGAAATAAATTAAAATAAGATAATTCCATTTTATTGGACTAATATATTTTCCAATTAGCTTTCAGAGGCCAAAACCTCCTTCCTTAGCTCAGTACAGTATTCTGCTGTTATGGTACCCTGTCCTGACCCGAGGAAGGGGGATTTGGTCTCTAAAAGTTAGTAAAACATGTATTAAAATGAGTCCAATAAAAATATCACCTTATTTCCATTTTCTATTCATAAACATTTATCAACACAGCTACAATATTACTTTACCCTAAAGCAAAAAAACAAACAAAATCTACCTTTGTCATCTCTGGTTTATGCTTTCCTTATCTTCTCTTCCCTCAGTCCAGTGTCTACCTTCTTTCTCTGCCCCTCTCTACCTTCTATATGGCATCTGCCCTCTTTCTAGTCCCATTGCATAAACTGACTTCCTTCTCCCCCTTCCATTCAGCCTGTATCCCTTCTCTACTTTTTACATGATTAATTTTAGCTTTACCCCTCTCTCCATTTTTATCTTTTCTCTCACTGTCTCCACCTCCCCTCCTCCCATGCTCTGGTATCTGTCTCCTCTCCTCTCTTCTCCTTACTTCCTACCAACCCCACCTCACCCCATGGTCTGGCATCTCTGTCTCATTCCTTTCCATCTCTGCCTCCCTTCCCCCATTCTATCCCATCCCACTGACTGGCATCTCTGTCAATTCCTCCCACCCCATGGATTGGCATCTCTCTCTTTTCTTTTTTACCCTCTTGATCTGGTATCTGTCTCCTTCCCTTCCAACTCTCCCTCCCCTCATGCTCTAGCATCTCTCTCTTCTCCTCTCCTCTCTTTCCCTTCCATCTATCCTTTCCCCCTCCTCTTTTTCTTCCCTTCCTCCCTCCCTCCCTTCTCCCAATGGTCTCGTATCTCTCTCTTCTCCACTTCCTGGTCTTCCTTTTTCTTCCCCCCCCCCCATATTTAAAAGCTTCAGGACATTGCAGAGGGGAAATGTCAGCCCTGCTCCCATGGTCCTGCTTCGCTGTTCAAATTGAATGGGTCTCAGCAGCAGCAACGATTCCAAGTTTCAAGTTTATTAAAAAAAAATTTTAAACCGCTTAATCAGATTTCTAAGCGGTGTACAATAAAAATTTACATAAAAACAGATTAAAAATTGGGGATATTAGCTAAAACCTAAGTGTATTAATGAAACACATAACAAGACAAATGGACCAACTTGAAACAATAGGAGAGAAGGGGAAGAACTACAATTGTAAAAGAAAGGTGAAACAAAAAAGGAAAATACAATAGGTTAGAGTAAAAAGTAATAAAATTTAAGAGTTTTGTCCTTAAGAGGACACTTATTGTCCAAAGGCATCCTGGAACAAGAATGTTTTTAATTTTGCTTTGAATTGTTTTATTTCGGATTCACTGCGCAAATGGTTGGGCAGCGAATTCCAGAGAGTAGGGGCAGTGACAGCAAAGTTATTGGGACGCAACTTATTGATTAATTTTAAAGAAGGTATGACGAGAAGATTTTGTGACAATGAACGAAGCTCTGACCTGGAAGCTTCCCCTCTGCTTCAAAGCAGGAAGTTTACAGCAGAGGAGTAGCTTCTGGGTTAGCGGCAGGTAGTGTGTAGGAATTGCTGCCGTGGCCGGGGACCCATGCATGGGGACTCAGGAAGGGCTTCCCCATCACTGTGTGAACGCCACAATCTTCATTCTTGTAGCACTACTGTAGAACGGTCAAGTGTTCCCATGGTATTCCTGGAAGATTTTTGTTAAAGTTCTCCCTGTTACCATGGTAGTTACCTGGAACCCATTCCTGTGTCACTCTCTACCTGAAATCTTGCTCTTACCCTGTGTGATAAGCGGGTGAATAGTCCAATAGATCTTCAAGCAGTGCTGCTCTTGCTTCATATGGCGATAGCACTTGCAATGCAATAAAGGGTTGAACTGAAGGGCCAGTGCTGCTTTGCCACAATCTGGTCCTATCTTATGCTGTGTGAAGGCATTAATGGAACAATTTTCAAGGGTCTTGTAGCTCTCAGTGCATGCAGAATCTGCCAGACAGAGTTTTTCCAGTTCTGTACAGTCAGTCCGGATCTCACCTGAGTGATGTGGAGATATTTGTTATGTATTATTCACATATAAGATACAAAATTTTACAATTATTTTGTCACAAAGAAGTTAGATGATCTATCATGGGCCAGTTTCAATCTAAGAGAGTAGCAAATGGACAATCTTCAGAGCTGAGCTTTGGGTGCCACCAGTCTTGCCTGTTGGGTTGGAGAAAAGAAAGAACTGGTGAGGAGCACTTGAAAGGCAAATCAAAAAAGAGGGTGATGACCCACACAGTCGCAGCTACAACCCTGGTTGCCTTTCTGGGAAGGCTGGATGAGCCATGCTGGTCTTTATATGCTACAGGGATCTCAAAGTCCCTCCTTGAGGGCTGCAATCCAGTCGGGTTTTCAGGATTTCCCCAAATGAATATGCATTGAAAGCAAAGCATGCACATAGATCTCATGCATAGTCATTGGGGAAATGCTGAAAAGCCGACTGGATTGCGGCCCTCAAGGAGTGACTTTGAGACCCCTGTGCTAGAACCATACGGTTGAAGAGGAGGAGTGCTGGAAGGGATTGCCAAGACCCAGAGGAGCTCTAACTACTTCTGCCTCCCTCTGGTTGCCAACTGCACTTTTGGCGACTCAGTTGGGAAAGAGAGAGGGAGAGAGCACAGAGGAAGTGAATATGGGCAGCATTTCACTTGTTATTTCCAGGAGAGATTCTTGTGTATTTGTATAACACACAGTTTAAAGCAGGAACCCTTACCATCTCCTAGTGATAGACCTGGCCAATAAATAAATCAAATACACCCCAAAAGTGCCCAGTTAAGTTCCACATTACATCCGATTTTGGTGTGGTTCCTGAGGTGGTGGAGCCTGCCTAAGTGCTTCCAGACAAGGCCACCCTTCGCTCCCACTGGCTACTGACCACTTTTATACCTCCAGCTAGTTCCTGGACGATGAGAATAGTTCAAGCAACCTCATCCCCAGCCCCTGGCAGTACGAGCATCGTGGCCCTCTGGGGGGGGGGGAGGGGGGGGAGGCTTCCATGGGCTCCTCTGTCTAAATGATGCTGTATCCTCCTTACCTGTCATTGCAAGCAACAAGAACAGTCCGAACGGTCGCATTCTGCCAGCTTCCTCCCAGTCCAGCTGCCTCTGTCGGCTGGGAAAAGCTCGCAACTGAGCGCTAGAATCCGCGCGTTCGACAGGAGAGAAGGCAAAGGCCAGGGGGGGTCTCTGAGCTCCTCTTGCTTGCTGCTTCTTTTGAGCTGAAATCTTGCATATTTGCACTGGGTTGGACAGTCTTGTGTGTAATTAGGCTTCTCTCTATCGACCTAATTGGCTCTGTGCAACCACGGAAGAGTTTGCGGTCAGACTCGCGGTGAATGTAATTGGTGGGTCTTCCCTACCAGAATCGGAAGCCTTGTCTTGAAATATTAGAAAGGATTAAAACTTCCCACCATATAGTGAAACACAAGAGGGACAATTCTTCAGAAAAGTCACTGAAAACTGTGCAAAGAGGAACATGATGGGAATTAGTGGAGACAGTCATTTTGAGAATGCCTGGTGTGTGCCTGGACGAACAGATGGGAAGGGGAGCAGAGTCTGACGGGGGGTGCAGAGTCTGATGGGGGTAGCTGGGGGGTGCAGAGTCTGACAGGGGGGTGGCTGGGGGGTGCAGAGTCTGACAGGGTGAGGGTACAGTCTGACAGGGGTGGCTGGGAGTGCAGAGTCTGACAGGGGGGTGGCTGAGGGTGCAGAGTCTGATGGAGGGTGGCAGGCTGGGGGGTGCAGAGTCTGACAGGGGGGGTGGCTGGCTGGGTGCAGAGTCTGGGGGGCTGGCTGGGGGTGCAGAGTCTGATGGGGTGGCTGGCTGATGGGGTGCAGAGTCTGACAGGGGGTGGCTGGCTGGGTGCAGAGTCTGATGGGGAGTGGCTGGCTAGGTGCAGAGTCTGACAGGGTGGGGGTACAGTCTGACAGGGGTGGCTGGGAGTGCAGAGTCTGACAGGGGTGGCTGGGAGTGCAGAGTCTGACAGGGGGGTGGCTGGGGGGTGCAGAGTCTGATGGGGTGGCTGGCTGATGGGGTGCAGAGTCTGACAGGGGGTGGCTGGGGGGTGCAGAGTCTGATGGGGTGGCTGGCTGATGGGGTGCAGAGTCTGATGGGGAGTGGCTGGCTAGGTGCAGAGTCTGACAGGGGTGGCTGGGAGTGCAGAGTCTGACAGGGGGGTGGCTGAGGGTGCAGAGTCTGATGGAGGGTGGCTGGCTGGGTGGTGCAGAGTCTGAGAGGGGGGGGTGGCTGGCTGGGTGCAGAGGCTTGGGGGCTGGCTGGGTGGTGCAGATTCTGACGGGGTAGGTGGGTGCAGAATCTGACAGGGGATGGGGTGGCTGGGTGCAGGGAATTGGGAAGGTATAGGGAGTTGGGAAGGCAGGGAAGACAGATGCTCAGGGGAAAGACAGATACTGTACATACTGGGAGAAGGTTGGGAAGGACAAATGACGGGGGGGGGGGTGGATTAGGAAAGGAAGAAAAGAGAGATGCTGCACAGGTGGAGTAGTGGGAACGGAGAGAAAGAAATGCTGCCAGTGGGGGAGGGAAAAGGAACAGATGATGCAGTATATAAATTTAAGGTTTAGATTAGATTAGAATTGTTGGACATAGGTGTGTGGCGTGAGAGGGAAAGAGAGATGATGTATATGGGGAAAGGAAGAAAGAGGGAGAATTGTTGGACATGATAGTGGTGGAGAGGAGAGAGGGAGAAATTTTACACTGGGAGGGAGGAGAGATGACCCAAAGAAGGAAAGAGAGAGAGATGCCAGACCGCAGAAAGGAGAGATATGTTAGACCTCGGGAAGATGGAGGGGAGGAGAGAGAGAGATGCCAGACCATGGTAGAGGAGAGAGATTCCAGGCTATGGGAAGGAGAGGAGAAAGATGCCAGAGCATATGAGGGGGGCAGGGGGAAGACAGAGATGTCTGACCATGGGAGAGGAATGAGATGGTGCATAGGGATGGAGGGAAGACAGAGGGATGGAGGGAGACAGAGTGAGGAGATGGTACACATGGATAGATGGGAAGGGAAGGCATGGAAAAGTAGATTTTGAGAAGAAAGCAGAATGTTAAAAGTTAATGCTAAAGATGGATGTATAAAAAAATACTGAAGGGGTAACAAAATCAAATAATGTTACTGTTGAGTGACTAAATAAAGTTAGTTGTATACAAAGATGGCAGAAAGTGAAGGAGAGAAAACCAGCAAATGGATAAGGTGTCCCTGGATACACGGTTAAGAGCACAGACAGAAGGAAGTGCAGCCAGAGACTGGGAAAGATGGTTTGAAAAACAAAATCACCAGACAACAAAGGTAGGAGAAATGATTTTATTTTCAACTAGCTGATGCCCTGGCGTTGCACGGGTATTTAATTATAGCAATAACACTGTAAATGGATTCAAATAAAGATACTTTATAGTGGTGAATGAAATTATTGTTTTACAGCTTAATAAAAAGTACAATATTCAAATAATAATGTGAAATATTTGACAAAATGAATACAATACAACTAACGCAAAACGTGATTATAAACAACATTTTTAGTTTCACCTCCAGGAGCAAGAACATATAAATTGTTGGGTGAACCCACCCTTGAGCAAGCAACATAGAGTTGTGGGCCGCGAGACCCCCAGAACATATCACCCCAGGTAGTGAGGGATCAGTATACCAAGTTTCGTTCAAATCGGTCAAGCCGTTTTTGCGTGATCGCGGCACATACACACATACATACATCCGATTTTATATATATATATAGATTAGTAGCTACGAAACTTATTGTTTATATTTGTAATTTTAATCATTATTATGTATCAGTAGCTATGATACATTTCTTTTAAGTTTGTCTCCCCTTATTTTGTACTTTTGTAATTTTATTACTTTGTACATCGCTTAGAATTCGGAATAAGCGATTAATCAAATGTTATAATAAACTTGAAACTTGAACTTGTCTAACTTTGTCTTGAATCCCTGGAGGGTGTTTCCCCCTATGACAGAATCCTTTTTTAAATACGTTAGCGACAGGAAGAAGAACACAAGTGGTATTGGGCGGCTAAAGAAACCGGACAGCAGCTTTACAGACTCGGACGCAGACAAAACAGAAATACTCCATAATTACTTCTGCTCAGTCATCGCCTGCGAAGCACCAGGTCCTTGGCTACAGACAAAGGGAAGTTCGTAGGACCCATTCCAGGACATGGAATTTACTGCGAGTGAAGTCTACCAGGAGCTATCGAAATTAAAAGTAAACAAAGCTATGGGCCCGGACAATCTACACCCTAGAGTACTTCGAGAACTGAGTGATGTCCTGGCAGAGCTGTTAGCCGGGCTCTTCAATCTTTCCCTAAGCAAGGGTAAAGTTCCCCTGGAATGGAAGACTACCAACGTTATACCACTCCACAAAAAAGGATGCAGGTTAGAGGCTGAAAATTATAGACCCGTGAGTCTCACGTCAATAGTGAGTAAACTCATGGAAAAGTTGATTAAGAACAGATTGGACACGTTTCTGGATGATGAGAGATTAAGGGATCCCCACCAGCATGGCTTTACAAAGGGAAGGTCCTGTCAGTCCAATCTGATAAGCTTCTTTGACTGGGTAACGAAAAAACTGGATGGGGGTGAGTCCCTGGACATCGTCTATTTAGACTTCAGCATGGTTTTTGATAGTGTTCCACACCATAGGTTATTGAACAAGATGAACTCGTTGGGACTAGGAGAAACACTGACAGCGTGGGTAGAAGACTGGCTAAGACTTCAGAGAGTAATGGTAAACGGCATTCCCTCAAAAACATCGAGAGTGACCAGTGGCGTACCGCAGGGCTCAGTCCTGGGCCCGATGTTATTCAATATCTTTATAAAGGATCTGACTCAGAGACTTCGAGGCAAAATTACATTGTTTGCCATTGACGCCAAACTATGCAACACTGTGGGCAGGGCAACTGAACCTGACAGCGCAAACAGGCCAAACACTATGGAACAGGACCTGCTTTTATTGGAACAATGGCCCAGTGCTTGGCAACTAAACTTTAATGCCAACAAATCTAAAGTAATGCACCTTGGGAGCGGAAATTCATGCAGAACATACACCTTGAACGGGGAAAACTTATCAAGAACTACTGCAGAAAGGGACCTGGGTGTTCTCATCAGGGAAGATATGAAGGCTGCCAATCAGGTGGAGAAAGCTTCAGCAAAGACCAGACAAATGCTGGGTTGCATCAGAAGGAGCTTTATCAGCCGAAAGCCTGAAGTCATACTACCGCTATACAGAGCCATAGTGAGACCTGATCTGGAGTACTGTGTCCAGTTTTGGAGGCCGCGTTATCAAAAGGATGTGAAGAGGATGGAGTCCATCCAGAGAATGGCCACTAGGATGGTATCAGGACTTAAGGACATCCCATATGAAAAACGTCTGACCAGGCTACATTTGTATTCTCTCGAGAAGCGCAGAGAAAGAGGGGGCATGATAGAAACATTCAAATACATCACGGGACGTATTGAGGTGGAGGAAGAAATCTTTCTTTTAAAGGGTCCCACAGTGACAAGAGGACATCCGCTGAAACTCAAGGGGGGGAGGTTTCATGATGACACCAGGAAGTACTTCTTCACCGAGCGGGTGATTGGTCAATGGAACAGTCTTCCACGCCAGGTGGTCAAGGCCAGTAGCGTGCTCGACTTCAAGAAGCGATGGGACAAACAGGTAGGGGTACCACAGAGTTATGCTTAAAAGATGGATACCCCAGGGAGGGAGGGTTAGTTTTGAGTGGGCAGATTTGTTGGGCTGACGGCCCTTATCTGGCGTCATACTCTATGTTTCTATGTTTATGGCTGCAGGTGCCACCTATATGGCAGTACAGTAGGGTTTTGGGGATTCACATTTTCCATCATTAATGAAGTGGTTAGAGTGAACATAAGAACATAAGCATCGCTTCTGCCGAGTCAGACTATAGGTCCATCGTGCTCAGCAGTCCGCACTCGCGGCGGCCCCCCAGGTCCGTGACCTGTAGTGATCCTTTACTTAAGACATTTTATCCTTTATAGTACCCTCTAACTATACCTCTCAATCCCCTTTTCCTTCAGAAATTGTCCAACCCCTTTTTGAAATCCAAAATCGTACTCTGCTCTACCACCTCCTCCGGAAGCGAAGAAGAACTTCCTAGCATTTGTTCTGAATCTGTCTCCCTTCAATTTTCTTGCGTGCCCTCTTGTTTTTGTTTCCCCCGCCAGTCTGAAGAATCTGCCCCTCTCTACCTTCTCTATACCCTTTATGATCTTGTAAGATTCTATCATGTCCCCTCTAAGTCTCCGTTTTTCCAGGGAAAAGAGGCCCAGTTTCTCCAGCCTCTCAGCATATGAGAGGCCTTCCATGCCCCTTATCATCTTTGTTGCTCTTCTCTGGACTCTCTCGAGTGTCGCCATATCCTTCTTAAGGTACGGCGACCAGTATTGAACACAGTATTCCAGATGCGGGCGTACCATCGCCCGATATAGCGGCAGGATAACTTCTTTGGTTCTGGTAGTGATTCCTTTTTTAATAATTCCCAACATTCTGTTCGCCTTCTTGGAGGCCGCTGCGCATTGTGCTCCCGACTTCAATGATTGGTCCACTAAGACCCCCAAGTCCCTTTCTAGGTTGCTCCTCCCCAATACCATCCCCCCCATCTTGTAGCTGAACATCGGGTTTCCTTTCCCTATGTGCAAGACTTTGCATTTCTCTACATTGAAGAACATTTGCCATTTATTTGCCCATTCACTCAGTTTGTTCAAGTCCCTTTGTAGTTCTGTACATTCTTCAACAGTTCTAACCCTACTGGAGAGTTTTGTGTCGTCCGCAAATTTTATAACTTCGCACTTCGTCCCCACTTCCAGGTCATTATGGGTCTGGGTCCTCCTCTCTATGGTTCACTAGCCTACCCCCCAGACTACTTAAGACACTTCTGTGCAGCTCTACTAGGCTTTCCTATGCCAGGTGCTGATGTTCTGGAGGCATGTATATACATTTTTAATCTGAACTTAGTGGGGGTATAAGGGAGTCAGTGAACATGGTGGAGGGGAGTGTGTGTGTGAACATAAGAACATAAGCAATGCCTCTGCTGGGTCAGACCTGAGGTCCATCGTGCCCAGCAGCCCGCTCACGCGGCGGCCCCAACAGGTCCAGGACCTGTGCAGTGATCCTCTATTTATACCCTTCTATCCCCCTTTCCAGCAGGAAATTGTCCAATCCTTTCTTAAATCCCAATACCGTACTCTGCCCTATTACGTCCTCTGGAAGCGCATTCCAGGTGTCCACCACACGCTGGGTAAAGAAGAACTTCCTAGCATTTGTTTTGAATCTGTCCCCTTTCAGCTTTTCCGAATGCCCTCTGATTCTTTACTTTGTCCCTGAAGTGGTTATTTGATCACTTTGGATATTTTTGGGCACTTCTACCTGTCTTTACATTGTCTAACTCACAACGTATAAGTTTCGATTAGGTAGTCTTGTCAAACATTTGATTATTGCTGCAGGATGACTAAGTGCTAGGTCGGTCCACATCCTGCCATAACCGTTCCTCCAAAAATGCCCCTTTCAGCTCTTTCCTTGGCTATTTTGATTATCGGCACTTGGATGATCTGTCTTTTAGATCATCCAAGTGCCGACTTGGGCGGGTTTTTAGATGTATTTAAGTTTCAATTATGAGCCCCTTATCCAACAAGGTTTGTCCTGCTGTGCAACTGGAACACATTGTATGGACAACCTGTCTACCTTATGCTGCTATTGAAAACCAGACAAGAATTTAAAGAGAGTTGGAAGAAAGTCTCAACTAGAAGGATGCAGAGTACTTCAAAAATTCCCAGTTTAGTCTTAGTGAAAATGGACAGAAATGGCTCTTCTGATCACGAGCTATGTTTGCTTTAAGTTAATCTAATGTACTGTAATTGAAAGGTGATGAGAGTGTTATGTTCGGCTTTGGGCACACTATGGTTGCATCTGTTTGTGCAGCACAATATAAGTGCTTATCAGAACTGTTTGCGACCTTCAGACTGAGGCATAAAAGAATAATTTGAATGGCATCATTCAATGTTGCTAATTTTTCAATGCAAGTCACTTAGGCCCTGATTCTACGAAACTTAGGCGCCCATTATACAATCATGCTTAGTGTTGCCTAAGCGTACTTAGGTGGTGCTCAGCATCCTAAGATATTCTGATATTTGTCATCTTTTTTTTTTTCTTTCATTTTTGACATGAAAAAGAAGGTATCACAAGTTTCAAGTTTCAAGTTTAATATATATTTGATTGATCGCTTTATCAGTTTCACCTTCAAAAGTTAGTAAAAAAATGTATTAGTCCAATAAAAAAGGTACAATTTCTTTTCGTTTTAAAATTTCTATTTATTTCTCACAAAGGAAAATTTGTGTTCATGTCAACTGAATCCTTAAAGTAGGGCTACCATGGGGCTCATTTTCAAAAGAGAAAAGCCTCCAAATAATGACATAAAGTGGCATTTGGATCGTTTTTTTTTTGCCAAAACATTCAAACCCCATTTATTTGACATTTTTCTAGGCTGACGAAATGGGTTGGGAACTGGCTTGGTGGTAGGCTTCAAAGGGTAGTGGTGAACGGCACCCCCTCCGAAATGACGGAGGTGATCAGTGGAGTGCCACAGGGCTCGGTCTTGGGCCCGACACTATTCAACATCTTTATAAGAGACTTGGCAGAAGGGCTTCGAGGTAAAATAACATTATTTGCCGATGACGCCAAACTAAGTAATGTAGTGGGAAAATGCACAACGGATGAAGATTCAATGCCCGACAACATGATGCACGACGTACTCCTACTGGAGCGCTGGTCTAGGACCTGGCAACTTAGCTTCAATGCCAAAAAATGCAAAGTCATGCACCTAGGCAATCATAATCCATACAAGACTTATACCCTTCATGGTGAGATCCTAACAAGAACGGTAGCAGAACGAGACTTGGGGGTGATCGTCAGTGAGGACATGAAGGCTGCCAGTCAGGTAGAGCAGGCCTCATCCAAGGCAAGACAGATCCTAGATTGCATACGCAGGGGTTTCGTCAGCCGTAAGCCGGAAGTCATTATGCCATTGTATAGATCCATGGTGAGCCCCACCTGGAATACTGTGTGCAATTCTGGAGGCCACATTATCGCAAAGATGTGCTGAGACTGAAGTCGGTTCAGAGAATGGCCACCCGGATGGTCTCGGGACTCAAAGATCTCCCGTACGAAGAACGGTTAGACAAACTGCAGCTATACTCGCTCGAGGAGCGCAGAGAGAGGGGGAACATGATCGAGACGTTCAAGTATCTCACGGGCCGCATCGAAGTGGAAGAAGATATCTTCTTTTTCAAGGGACCCATGGTAACAAGAGGGCATCCGTGGAAAATCAGAGGCGGGAAACTATGAGGTGACACCAGGAAATTCTTTTTCACTGAAAGGGTGGTTGATCGTTGGAATAGTCTTCCACCGCAGGTGATTGAGGCCAGCAGCGTGCCTGATTTTAAGGCCAAATGGGATCGACACGTGGGATCTATTTACTAGGCAAATGTAGGGGAGGGTCATTAGGGTGGGCAGACTAGATGGGCCGTGGCCCTTATCTGCCGTCTATTTCTATGTTTCTATGGACACAGGACAGGCACTAGGGGCACTATGGACATGGTAAGGAGGCACTGGGGGCACTAAGGACACAGGACAGGCCCTGGGGGCACTATGGACATGGGAAGGAGGCATTGGGGGCACTAAGGACACAGGACAGGTACTGGGGGCACTATAGACATGGGAAGGAGGCATTGGGGGCACTAAGGACACAGGACAGGCACTGGGGGCACTATGGACATGGGAAGGAGGCATTGGGGGCACTAAGGACACAGGACAGACACAGGGGGCACTATGGACATAGGAAGAAGGCACTGGGGGGCACTAGGGACATGGGAAGGAAGGAAGGAGGGAATAGAAAGGGACAATTGTTGGGCCTGAGTGCAGAAAGAAAGAAATGAAAGAAAGGATACACAGTAAGAAGGAAACACAACCAGAGACTCATGAAATCACCAGACAGCAAAGGTAGGAAAAATGATTTTATTTTCAGTTTAGTGATCAAAACCTGTCAGTTTTGAGAATTTATATCTGCTGTCTATATTTTACACTATATTTATCTATTTTTCTATAGTTACTGAGGTGACATTGCATATTTTAAAGTCATTTGCCTTGACATCTTTGAAAACCCCAAATGATAATTAACATTTTCTCTGCGTATAATGTGCTTTGTAGTTTTTTTTAATTTTAAGGTTACCATTATGAATTAATATGAAGATATTATGTGTACATGAAAAATGAATGGAAGAAATTGGGGGCGGGATTGGGGGCGGGGCTAGGGCAGGGTTGAGGCGGGGCTAGGGTGGGATTGGGGGGTGGGATTGACAATTAATAGATGTCCCCTTTTGATGAAAAAAATAAATGGTCACGTTAGGTATACAAACCTAAGGTTTAGTTTAGTTTAGTTTAGTTTAAAAGATGCTATGAACCGATATGTGGAGAGTAATGAGGAAAAAGCAAACATGCTAAACAAATACTGTGTTCATGGAAGAAAATAGAGGAAAAGGTCTGAGATTGTCTGGCAAAGATACACACAAAAATGGAGTAGATTCTATGCTGTTCACAGAGGAAAGTGAACAACTTTAAAAATTGAAGGTGGTCAAAGCGATGGGACTAGACGGGATCCATCCTAGGATACTGAAGGAGCTCAGAGAGGTTCTGGCGGGTCCTGTTAAAGACAAATCTCTGGAGACAGGAGTGGTTCCCGGGGATTGGAGAAGAGCGGATGTGGTCCCTATTCACAAAAGTGGTTGCAGAAATGAAGCAGGAAACTACAAGCCGGTAAGCCTCACTTCAGTTGTTGGAAAAATAATGGAAGCATTGCTGAAAGAAAGGATAGTGACATTCCTAGAATCTAATATGTTACAGGATCCGAGGCAACATGGTTTTACCAAAGGTAAGTCATGCCAAATTAAACTGATTGAATTTTTCGATTGGGTCACCAGAGAATTGGATCAAGGACATATGCTAGATGTAATTTACTTAGATTTCAGCAAAGCCTTTGATACGGTTCCTCATAGGAGGCTGTTGAACAAACTTGAAGGGCTGAAGTTAGGACCCAAAGTGGTAAACTGGGTTAGAAACTGGCTATCGGACAGATGCCAGAGGGTGGTGGCTTATGGAAGTCGCTCAGAGGAAGGAAAGGTGAGTAGTGGAGTCCCTCAGGGATCGGTGATGGGGCTGATCTTGTTCAATATGTTTGTGAGTGACATTGCTGAAGGGTTAGAAGGAAAAGTGTGTCTTTTTGCAGATGATACCAAGATTTGTAACAGAGTAGACACCGATGAGGGAGTGGAAAACATGAAAAAGGATCTGCAAAAGTTAGAGGAATGGTCTAATATCTGACAACTAAAATTCAATGCAGGTAGGTGTTGGTATGTGCCTTGCCGATTTCTGCGCGGAACTTAATTGTTTTTAAAATTGGCTTTTAATGGCATTTTCAATTATTACACCAATTAAACCAATTTTTAAAAATTCTGTTCCGCATGGAAATCGGCTAGGTGTTGCTATGTGGCACCAATTTAGATGTCTAGGGGTGCCAAACCTAGGGCACTATCTCTAGCCTATTAGTCAGTCTGGACACAAATAGGGTTACCAGATTTTAAATCTTCGGGCAGCCGCTACACAGCATCCGCAAATAGGCCTGCCCCCTGAAGTAGAATGAAGAGTTCCAGAGCAGGCCTGCTGTTTGATGCTGTGTGGCGGCTGCCCGAAGATTTAAAACCATAACACTGGGAGATGGGAGGGCAGGAGGGAGAGCAACAATTGGCAACCAAAAATTCTGATGCCTATGGTTGAGGGTTATATGTTTTTCTGATAAGTAAGCATGTGCTCAGACTTTGTCAAATTCTCATTCAGAAGCTTTTGAAAAGTAGCTTGTCAGTCATGGTTTAATGTGTGTTCGTTAATTAAAAGCCATTTTGTTATGATTAAATATTTATTTAGTAAAGGTAGCAACTATTTTTCTTCTTTTTTTAGTCTTTGTCTCCATATGGTAACCCCCTGCCTTAGAGGAAACACTGGTCTAAAATTAGCTTAGCTATGGGGTTCCCAGGTACAACCAGCACTCTTGCACCACCTAATGGATGCACCTGGTACTGCACTTGAAGTTTTGGAGGGGTGGGGTGGGGAAAAAAAGTGCTTACAGAGAGGGTGGTGGATGCCTGGAATGCACTCCCAGGTGGTAGAGAGGAAAACGGTGACAGAGTTCAAAAAAACGTGGGATGAACACAGAGGATCTAGAATCAGAAAATAATAGTAAATATTGAAGAACTAAGGCCAGTACTGTGCAGACTTGCACAGTCTGTGTCTGTAAATGGCCGTTTGGTGGAGGATGGGCTGGGGAGGGCTTCAATGTCTGGGAGGGTGTAGATCAGTGGTCTCAAACTCAAACCCTTTGCAGGACCACATTTTGGATTTGTAGATACTTGGAGAGCCTGAAATTATCAGAAGCAATTAAGGAAAGATTTATAAACTATAATTGCTTCTGATAAATTCCAGCTCTACACAGCTGAAAGAAGTGCAACATGCAGACAGTGAAAAACTATCAAAGTATCAACTGCAAGAGACAAGATTTTGGAGCAACTATTTTGAGGCCCTCGGTATTATAAAGAATGATTCTTTATGGAAAACTTGTGCTCTAAGTGTCCGCCTCACTGCTGTAACCTCACACAAGCGCGATTGTCCTCTCCACGCCACCTCACAATCACGTACAGACGCAGGAAAGCGCTTGCGTGAGGTTCCAGAACGTGACCGCCGGACACTTACGGCACAAGTTTTCCATAAAGAATCATTCTTTATAATACCGAGGGCCTCAAAATAGTACCTGGTGGGACGTGAATTTGAGACTTCACGAGCTTTGGATTCTTGTCCAGAAATAGCTAAGACGAAGGGGAAACAAAAACCCAACCAATGGACCATTCGGGTCTTTATCTGCCGTCATCTACTAGGTTAAATTCCACCCTCTCTCTTGCCTTTGCCATCATTAGCCGCGCAGATCAAATGCGCCTCCGTTTCCAGCCGGACCCTTTTTGTTGCTACACAGGGATCTTCTCTGCCTCGCGACAAGCACTTCCGCCAGCCGCACGCGGATCGATCTCCTCGCTTTCCTGTAGAGAGCGCCAGAGGTGCAGGACAGAGTTTGCAGCTCTCGCCCCGCCCAGCTCTTCGCGTTGAAATGGGGGGGGAGGGCGGGCCTGGGGGGCGGTCTCTTTGAAGATGGAGCGAGTGGCGTGGGAGCTGCCAGGCGGGGTTTCTGCTGCTCCGGCTTGCTTTTCTCCTGGACTGGATGGACCATGGTATAAAGTGGGAGGTCCTTGATACTGTTATTATGGAATGTATCCATTGCATTTGCTTATAGGATCAAAGCTATAAAGCAAGACAAGGTTTCTAGTGCACAGTCTTATGGAGGAAATAAATATGTTTGAATCAATACTTAAAAATGGAGAGTTTTAGAAAAGAGGTGGTGGATCAAGCTGGGGGGGGGGGGAGGCGTCATAGAATTTTTGCAAGTTTTATGGTGAAGTAAGAAAGAGTCAACTAGTTGAATGGTGGGGGAGGGCAAGGAATACAAGAAGCAGGTCCCAGATATGCCTATCTTATAGCAATTTAAAACACAGAAAGCACCATACAAAAAAGCTCCACCATCTTAAAAAGAGGGCTATCTGGCAAAATAGGAACTCCCTTTTCTTGAGAAGTCTCTTCACATTTAATGGGCAAGATCATGTGTGGAGTATGAAATCAATATGAATTTATTAACTGCCTGAAGAGGTTTACTTAAGGTGGTGCTTCTTACTTTTTCTTTCTCTTAGGCTGCAGGTGCCTTTTGCTGAGCATTCCTCTCTGCAGCCTTGGTTTCCAGGGCCCCGGATGCTGGTAGACCCTGGTCTTGCTCAGGATGGGTTATTTGGGTGAGACTGTTTCATTACTATGCATGCTAATTTAATTAGTGGCCTTATAAGTTGCTAATTGGAAGTACTCTGTAGTTAAAAATAGGATCGACTTGAAATACAGAGCATCTTCCACTCAAATCAAAAGTTAAATCACGTTTATATTTCAGAAAAGGCCTATGGTGGGGTGAGGGGAGTGTAACTTGCAAGGAGCAATAGTTACAACCCTAACCATCTTACTGGGCAAAATGAATAGGACTTAGTTTCAAGTTTATTAAAATTTTGATATACCGCCTTATCGCAATTCAAAGCGGTTTTACAGAATTTAAAATTATAAAATACAAGACAATGGACATTAAAATGAAGACGAATAAATAGACTTGACTTACTGGAGTGAGAGGAAATGGGGAGGAACTACAATATTTGGATAAAGAATAGATAAAGGGGAAAATGAAAAAAAAGACCAATGGCCAAACTAGCATGAGCTAAAAACATCCTTAAAAGGACGATCAAACTTCAAAAGCATATGACTCGGTGGCCTTTTTATCTGCCATCATGTACTATATTTGTTTTTAATTTAATGTTTTTATTGTAATCCACTCTGACATGAAGCATGGAATATCAAATCTTTTAAACTATTTATGATTACATTTGGGATTTGAGATCTATAGCTCACCTTTTTACAAATCTAAGCTCAAAGCAAGTTACATATATGGATACATGACTTTATTTCTCTGCCTGGTGGACTCACAATCTAAGCTGGGAAAGTCACATCAGCTTCTAATCTGAGAGCCCTTGGGATGGTCCCCAAAGCAATGGGCTGGGTCGGGAACTCCTTGAGTGGAAGGTGACAGAGGGTAGTGGTCAATGGAGATCACTCTGAGGACAGGAATGTTACTAGTGGTGTGCCTCAAACGTAAGGAAGTTCTTCTTCACCCAGAGAGTGGTAGAAAACTGGAACGCTCTTCTGGAGTCTTTTATAGGGGAAAAAACTCTCCAGGGATTCAAGACAAAGTTGGACAAGTTCCTGCTAAACTGGAATGTACGCAGGTGAGGCTGGACTCATTTAGAGCACTGGTCTTTGACCTGGGGGCCGCCGCGTGAGTGGATTGCTGGGCACGATGGACCACTGGTCTGACCCAGCAAAGGCAATTCTTATGTTCTTACATTTTTTGACTTAGCGACACACAGCAGTCACATCAACAGTCATCATAACCTGCAGTTGAAGGGACTCCTCCAACGGTCAGTAAAGCTTTGAGACAGTTCTGTGTAGAGGAGTATAAATAAACCGAGTACCCTCAGTCTGGGCCCTATAGTGACTAACTGAGTTGAGTAGTGGTAAAGGATATTGCCAGTGATGTTCTACAAGGTTCAGTTCTTGGGACTGTTCTATTTAATGGTTTTGTGAGTGATATTGTGGCAGGACGTTCTGGCAAGGTTTGTCTCTCTGCACATGATGTCAAAATCTGTAATAGGGTAGGCACCCCTGGTGTGAATAACATGAGGAGGGACCTAATGAAGCTTGAAGAATAGACCAGAATAATGCTAAAAAAATGCAGAGTGAAATACTTGCATAGAAGATGAGTGGGACTTGAGTGTGATCACTTGTGATTTTAAGGTGGCTAAACATGTAGCCAAAAGGATGCATAAGGAGAGGCATGGCTAGCAGGAAAAAAGGAGGTGGTGATGCCTTGAAGTCTCAGAGACCTCATTTAGAGTACTGTGTACAGTAGTGGAGACAATAGCATCAAAAAGATAATGAATTGGAATTGGTCCAGAGGGAGGCTACTAAAATGGTGAGTGGTCTCTGTTCATAAAATGTATGGGGACAGACTTAAAAATCTCAAAATGTATGTTTTACAAGGGGAGTGTGTGGTGCAGTGGTTAGAGCTACAGCCCCAGCAGCCTGGGGTTGTGGGTTCAAATCCCACACTGCTCCTTGTGACCCTGGGCAAGTCACTTAATCCCCCAGTGCCCCAGGTACATTAGATGGTGTGAGCCCGCCGGGACAGATAGGGAAAAATGCTTGAGTACCTGAATGATTTGTAATCCACATAGAATTTATAGGATATGCGGAATATAAATCAATCAATCAAAGGTGAGAGTGAAACTATGATAGGGATGGCATAAAAAGACATGAGGCGAGTCGCTTTCAGTTGAAAGAAAGCTCTGGAATGAGGGTGCATAGGGTAAAAGGAGAAAGACCCAAGAATAACTTAAGAAAGGAACTCTTCACAGAAAGGGTGGTGAATTCATGGAAAAAGACTGGATCTGAATTCAAGGAAGTGTAGGACAAATCCATAGGATCTGTAAGGGAGAGTGGATGGTACATTGCCTAAAGAGCTCCAAATGCTCATTTCACAAGCAATGGCAACAGCCTCTTTACACAGACACTGCTTGCCAACTGAGATGAAGGAAGAGTTTTCAAAGAGCAAGTGAACACTTGTAGCCCATCGGTAATGCCATCTGGGTGGAGGAATACTTTTCATTCAATCCTTGTATATTTTGGCTTTATCTGTTTCCCGCTGCCCTTTGTGTTCTCTGCCTGATCATCCTCTGAAGGCTCAAGAAAACTCCACTCCACATTCACAGGCACCCTCCTAATGCAGCCCTGCCTTTGCGAAATGCCCTTGATTGGGAGTCCATTAACCATTTCTCATTCTAGGGCCCAAGTAATGCAGGCTTGCTCCAGCCTGTAGGTGCCTGTTAAACAATAGGGATTCCTCATTCCGAGGACTGAACATCACTTCAGACTGCATGTGGCATGGAAGATTTAATGTGAGATAGTAATTTGGGTCTTCCATATTACAGTACTGGCACAGGGCTGGTTCCCAGCTAAGTTATGAGAGCTGATCTGGAATTTTGTGCCTTTGTTTTGAGATGAGATGTTGGTCTATGCATTCCTCCAGTCTGTATGCCTTTATCTCTCTCAGCAACCTGCTGGACAAAAGATGACTTAAAGGCCCTTGATAGGGGAAAGTTTTTGGGTTGGTTTTTTTTTTTTTGGGGGGGGGGAGGGATTGAGACTTGTGTACGGCCTTTTTGTAGTTTTACAACCACACTTAAGCAAGTTACATACAGGTACAACAAGCATTTTCCCTATCTGCCCCAATGGGGTCACAGTCTATCTAATGTACCTGGGACAGTGAAGGATTAAGCAACTTGCCTAGGGTCACAAAGAGCAGCACAGAGTTTGAACCCACAGCCTCAGGGTGCTGAGGCTGTAGCTCTAACACTACAGTACCACACCTGTTCAGCTTGGATTCCTATAAGGAATATGAAATTACACATAGTGTTTAGATGAACACTAAAAGAAAAAATAATTGATTGAAAAAGAGAAGTATTAAGTACTAAATATAAAAAAGGGTTGTTTTTTTTAGACCAGTGATAGCTCACATTCAGCTAACTTGTCGAGACAAGTTCTAACAACAAGTAGCTGTGAGCGCTTGAGGTCTTTTTGTCCCCCATAATAAATTCTTAGTTTTAAGTAAAATAAAGGTGACCAGCTCGCTCCTGCGTGTTTCCATTCATTATGGGATGGTTGGGCTCGAACTACTACGGCACTCTCTCCTCTGCGGAATGATGCCAGAAAATCACTATTGCTCTTTAACTGTTGAGCTGTTCTTGGAGCTAAATTTTATATCCATTAGTAGCATGAATATTTACATTTTTATCTTTTTTTTTTTTTTTTTTTTTTATCAGTGGGACTTGCAGGTCTCGATTTCATGCCTCTTTTGTACCCAACTTTGAAGAATCTCTTATTGCAGAGCCAGAAAGGACCTGGTTACATAGGTTTGTATCATGAAATGATGTTCTATCATGCAAGTATAACTGCTGAGACCAGGGCACTTCAAAACTAAAAAAGATATTTTAGAATTAGTCAAAAAGAACATTTTCAATGGTGGCATAAGCTACTGGAAGCTTCCATCGCTTCTGTGTGTAAGGTTAAATAATATACTACACAAAACTGCAACAGTTAAACCATTGTTAAAGAGAGAGAATCTGGATGTTACTGTTTTAGGGAATTACAAGACATTTGTGGCGAAGATCATTGAAAAGGTGGCTCTTACACAACTTGAGGACTTTGTGGGGCAAAAGAATTTATTGGATTGTCATCAATATGGTTTTTGAACAGGACAGTGTAGAATCATTGATGGTTTCTATGGTAGATGAGTTGAAGTGAATAGATAAAAATAAAACTTTGTGTGTGGTGTCATTATACATGTTGTCAGCTTTTGATATGGTTGATAAGATCTTGCTAGGTAAACTGGCCACAGTATGCGGTTTGTTTCTTATTTCCAAGATAGATCAATACAGTGGTACCTGTGATCACAACCATAATTTGTTCCAAAACTCTGGTCGCGACCTGAATCTAATTTCCCCATTGGATTGTGTGTAAATACGATTAGTCCATTCCAGACCCTATGAAATTAAATATAAAAACCTTGAATAAAACTGAGAAAACTAACACTGCATGAGTCTATACTAGACCTCTACGAACCGTTCACTGTAAACATTTTTTAATGAGTTTTAAGCACAGAAAAAAAAATCAAAGTTTGAAAAATCCTTGATTATATAAAAACTTACCGTAAACAGCCAAGAAAACTAACCTTGCATGAGTCGACTTCCGGTGTGAAGGAAGTACATGTACGCAAACAAAATGGGAAAACATTGGCGCTTACGAGGTGGAAGGAGAAAATGGCCGGGGCTGTGTTTGTTCGGTACCCGATTGTATGGTTGTGACCAGGTGCAAAATTTTGATGAACTTTTTGGTTGGGAACCGATTTGTTCATGTACGGAAGCGTTTCTACTGTACAGGTGAAAAGCAAAGGTAGTGCGTTTATAGGGAAATGCATCCCACAAGAATCTGCATTATCAGCACTTCATTTTCATCTTCATTAGATGATGTATTTCAGGAATTGTATGCAGACCATGTTTAATTTTTCTTTCCAATGTCTGACAAATAAATTGACAGCGTGTTTACAGATGTGTTATAAATTAGTTTTGAATTTTGCTAATACTACTGTTAGGAAGAGTTAAGGATCCATTGTGGCTGGAAGTTGTTGAGATAAGGTTCACTTCTCTCCCTGAGAGAACAGCTGTTATCTGTAAAGTCTGCATTTTTTCATGTGTCTCTTAAGCAGTTTGAAACCGATGCTATCGCCCTATGACTTTAGAGTTGTAGTTCAAAATATAGGGCCTGCTGGCCTTGAAGCCCAGAGATTTAAAGGGCTTCGGGGCTGTTGCTGTGCGGCTTTGTAAACCAGGCCCATAGTGTTTAGATTATTACAATGCTTTAGACTTGGGGATGTCATCCAGATATAGAGCTCTGCAAGTAATACAAAACGTGGCTGCATGATTAATTTGTGGTGGCAGTAAATTTGAAATGTAACCCCTTTGCTGTATTGGCTACCTGACCTGTTAAATCTCATGTAGCCTTTAAGATAGTAGTGCTGATATTTCAGGCCATCCATCTAAGACCACGGTATTGTTTATTTATGTTCAAACAATTTTATTGACCAAACTTGCATTTATTGTTTATTTAAAGCTTCTATACCAACTAACTAATGACTGAAGTCAATTCAGAGTGATTTACATGAGCAGCTTTGATGGAAATATGAACATTAACTTCAGTAATGATGGCACACAATATATGAACTATAGTCAAGGAGTAACTTAACACTGCTGGAGTTATGATAAAATAGTTTAGTAATGGTGTTGCATACAGAATTAGATTGTTTTTGAGATGTCCAGCATTCATATATATATATATATATATATGTGTGTGTACAAATCACTTACCCGGTCAACCCTTTAAATAAAGAATACTATAACCCTATATCCCTTCATTTTACTTATGTATTTATATATCACTTATAGCCTAAGTGGTTTACATTCAGGTACTCGAGCTCACACTAGTGCTGCCCAAAAAAAAAATCAAACTTACTGATTCGTTGGCCCCCTTGTAGAGACCTGTTCGGGCTTTCTCTCTGCCACCGGAGTCCTTGCTTCTAATGTAACTTCTGGTTTTGAAAACCCAGAAGTTACATCAGAAGCAAGGACTCTAGTGGCAGAGGGAAAGCCCGAATGGGTCTCTGCGTGTAGATCGGCGGCAGCAAGGCGCTCTTCTCTACGGCCAGAAGTATTTCTCCTCTCCTCCCTGGTCAGGCAAAAGCAGCAGTAGTGAATGGAATTCACTATCCTGCTGCTATTCCGGGCATCTTCTCTCCATTCGGCCAGCCAAGTCGAAACAGGAAATTTTCACTGAGGGCGGGAGAGAAGATGCAAGGAGTGGCGGCAGGAGTGGATTGCTAAATCACTACCACCACTGGCACATGTTGTAACATAAAAATAAAGGTAGATGGGGGGAGAAGGGAGATGGACTTGAGGGAGTTGGTGGACTGGAGGAGAGATGGGAAGAAGATGGATGGGAGAGATGAACTTTGTGGAGGGGGGAGATCATGGAGAGGGGAGATGGACTTGGGGGAGGGAGAGATGGACTTGGGGGATATCATGGACAGGGGAGATGGGGAAGGGATAGAAGAAATAATGGATCTAAAAACAGGAGAGAGAGAGATGGATAATGAGATTTAGGGAGGGAAGGAACAGAAAGGGAGAGAAGCTGGACATAAGGGATGGTGTGGGGGGATAGAGATACTGGATAGGAGGGTAGTTAGAAAGAGAAAGGAAGAGCTGGTGGGGAAGGAGGGAGAGATGCTGGATGAAAGGGTAGTTGAGAAAAGGAGAGATGGTGGATCTGGGGATGGTAGGGTCCATCGCTGCAGCTACAGGAATAGATGAAAAAAAGGAAAGATACCAGACCTCTGGGGGAGGGAAGGGGAGGACAGAGATGGAAGATGGATAGTTAGCACGGAGAAAGAAGAAAACAAATGGGCAAGAGACCCTGTCAAGTGAGTTATCAGAAGATGTTTGTCGCATAGCCTGGGACCAAAATGATTTGAATGACCAGACAACAAAAGGTAGAAAAAATAATTTTATTTTCTGTTTTGTGATTGCAATATGTCAGATTTGAAAAATGTATCCTGTCGGAGCTGGTGTTGGACTACGAACGTGAGCTAGGATTTAACAGAGAGAGGAAGTCTTTTTTTGTTTGATTTGTTTACACCACAGCGCCAGTGTGGGTGGGAGAGGGCAAAGGGGGTGGAGTGGGTGAAGAGGCTTTAAACCCACCAGGATGTTTGAAAAAAACATCCAATTGCGCAGGAAAATCGCATTGAAAAATCGATTCAGTAGGCTGAATCAAAGAAAAAATTTTTTTCCTGAATCGGGCAGCACTAGCTCACACTCTAATGTACCTGGGGCAATGGGGGATTAAGTGACTTGCCCAGGTTCACAAGGAACAGTGTGGGATTTATTTAATTAATCTCTATAAATATACATACTTAAATTTATATTTGTCATTTAAATGTATAATAATTTAAACTTCCTTTGTATATCCTGCTTCATCCTATCATGTATGAACTATGAAGTAGTGAGCTAATTCCACCATATTAATTACCCTCCCGGATTATTCTTGTATTAATTAAAGTAGTCTGAGAAAAAGAAGGTCTTCATTCCTTTCTTTAACTTTTTGGTATCTTTTTCTGGTTTTAATTCCTTTGGTAGAGAGTTCCACCACAGATGATATTTCCAACAAATATTCTTGACTCGAGCAAAGTGTTGTCGTAGTGTTCTGTAGTCTGGCCGCTAAGAAATGGAGAGATAACAAAGCTTTAGAATAATGGCTATGCAAAAATTCAAGGCTGTGTATAAGAGAGAACAGTAAAGACTGCACAGGGAGGATACTTGCCATAAATTTAAGAAACAGCTTCGTGGCGTGATGCCGAAGTTTTTTAGAACAATGTACTATTGCATCAGCTTTTTGCCAGTGTACCTCAGCTGTTCTGTTCATGTGACTCCGTTATGATTAGCCTTTTACCCTATGACATTTAAACCCCGCGGTGTTCTGCCACAATTCCCTTGAAGCATTGGAAACTTCAGCATCACGCCACAAATCTGTTTCTTAAATTTATGGCAAGTATCCTCCCTGTGCAGTCTTTACTGTTCTCTCTTATACACAGCCTTGAATTTTTGCATAGCCATTATTCTAAAGCTTTGTTATCTCTCCTTATCTTTTAGAATTATCTCCTTGTCTACATCACCCTGCTTTTCTCTGGCATTGGAATTTTTTCCATTTCTTCCCTCTGGGATCCTTGAAAAAGACCACGAAACATGGCCCATGTCGGGACCTCCTAACAAATTTAAGTTAAGTAGGATTTCTTTATCCTTCCTGCCATTGAAAAATTTAGTCAGATATTTCAGAAGAACACCTTATTTTCAACACTTAATAGCCATACACAATGATGGGATGGTGGGTTCGGCTATAGGAGTTTTGGCTCTTGGTCGGACTACACATATTCTGAGTGTATGCCTAAGTGTTCTTTACAGTAACTGAATATTTTTCTAAAAATAAGTTTGTGACCTTTCTTCTGAGAAGTCTTCTCTCTGTGTTATATATTTTGCTTTGACTTCTCAGCCCTGAAAATTTTGTTTGTACAATCATCCTCACCTCTCCTATTTTTGACTTGATCATGTACTTAGGCATGCCTAGTAAGATTGCATTGCAGTAGTCCAAAATAGAGAGTTCTGGGGATATTACATGGACATTTCTTGATAGTTCAGATATTGTTTTAGTCCTCTGACCCAGTAGTTTGCCATAAGCATTTTGCACAATATGTTGAATTTGTATTGACATGTTTAAGTTTAGGTTCAGCCATCCTATGATGCTGTATCCACATTGATTGAGGTCAGAGGTAGCAATGCGCTTGTCTATGCATGGGATAAAGTGAAATGTGAGCACTAGTGCTATGGCTATTTCAATAGTGGGAGTGAGGATCTGGAACAATACGGTCGATCAATTGAGATTTATTAATAATTTACAGAGTTTTTAAAAACTTTTGAAAATATCCTTCTGTAGAATCTTTTTTTTTTTTTTTTAGTAAGAAGCGGTGACTAAAGAAATTAAGTAGTTAACTGACATATGGTTAATAGTGTTTTTATGCTGATTTTATTTGTCATGTAAGTTCCTGGAAAAAAGATCAATAAACCATTTTCTAAGCCCTTTGTAAACCCAGTTCTGTTGGCTGCTTTTTACCACCACCTTGTACAATTAAACTGTGGCATCTTCACTGCATAAGTCCAATGAGTTACAGCTGCTCCATGAAACTAATATTTAGCATGCTGACATGACACCAGATTGTTTTGTGCCCTTAGTTCTATACTGGGATAGATATCTCAAGTATTTTGGTTGCAGACGGATAGAATACTAAGTGAGACAGGAAAGATGTTCAGAGCTCCGAAGGGTGTCTGAACATCTCCCTGCATGAAAACATATTTAATTCTTCAATTGTTTAATCCCTTCTCCCAAAAGAGCCCAGAACGGGTTAAAATTTCACCTACTACTATTAATTATTTCTATAGCGCTACCAGACACTCGCAGCGCTATACAGAGTCAGAAAGAGTAAGAAAACAGTCCCTGCTCGATAGAGCTTACAATCTAAATAGGCAAGACAGACAAACAAGATGTCGTGGATACAGTAAGGAGAGCAGTTAATCAGCTGGCTGGGTTGGAGGGCAGAGGAGTAGGGTTAAGGATTGAAAGCTATATCAAAAAGTATGATATATGATTATAATACAAAACAACAAAACACTATCCAAACGAACTGCAGCTCAAAGTCAAAAGATAAAAACAAAGAAACTGCAGATATTGTGTACAAGGTGTGAAAAAACTGAACTTTATTAAAAAAGGTTCAATGTAGCATTCAAAATTGAGTCAATCAATAAAGATATAAAAATGGTTCTCGGGTGTAAGTCCACAGGACCTGACACGGTCCGTATTTAGGAAAACACTCCTTCCTCAGAGGTGTGAAAACGAAAGTGGAAGAACGCTGCGGAAAAGCATGAATTAAGAGAATACATATTTTATACATCTCACCTCTTTGGTTTTTTGACATTCACATCCACATGATCTTTTATTATTATTTCTCATCTTCCATGTCTACCCTTATTCATAGTATTCACATTTTCTTTATATGGTTTGATATAGCACCACAAGTCACTTTACAATGTACACACTACCTACACTAACATTTTGTATTTTCCCCATTATCACCTTTGCTTAGGACCTCTGAGGAAGGAGTGTTTTCCTAAATACAGACCGTGTTGGGTTCTATGGACTCGCACCCGAGAACCATTTTTATATCTTTATTGATTTTGACTGTTTTGAATGCTACATTGAACCTTTTTAATAAAGTTCAGTTTTTTCCATACCTTGTACATTGTAACTGCAGTTTATATACGATATAATACAAACACTCTTAGGTTGGAAATGGTTTGTATGGTTACATTTTGAAAACAATTTAGATGATGATTTTGAGGATTTCTTTCGAATTCAGTTTGAAGATCACCTACCATAGTTACAGATGGGTTTAAATATGTCTAATCAAACAGCTGCTGTTCTCTTTTTCTGTTTGGGACAGAACATTCCTATCCACATCTCTCTATGGTGTAGGTATGGTCAGCATTGGAGTTGGCACAGATTCGGACCCAGCCAAACCAGATTGGATACATGACAGGTTTGTGGGTTTTGTTTTGGTTTTCATTTTGTTCTTATCAAAAGGATTTGAATTTCTACTACTGAGGTTTTTGGGTTTTGTTTTTTTTTTGTTTTTTTTGTTAGACTGAGGTAATTGCTAGCCAAAAAGGTCATTATATCATTAGAGGTAAAAATTTAAGAGCAGGACGGGAATGTTGCTCATGTCATAGTTAAGCAGATCTGGGATTCCTGAGGTGAGAATGAATATTGAGAGATGAACACTAACAAAGTGGATGGAGGCATAATAATCACTTGTCAGCAGTGGATCAGTCAAGCCCTAAAGAACAGATGTCTTTGAAAGGTCAAGGTTGAAATTGGCTAGCATGGGTAACCTTGACAAAAGGCAACAAAAGCCAGACATCCAGAGATAAGGAGAAAACACCTGTGGGTTCTAGTTGGCCTGGTGTCCTTGGCAGTAGGAAGCTGATGCACTGCCTTTACTTACAACAATGTTTCTCAACACACAAGTACGGACACGAGCCACTTGTTGGGATACATGGCACTGGCCGCCGCCAAGGATATTGCCTGCCCGCCCGATGAAGCCACCCGCCGGGGATCCTTCCTTCCTGCTCTCCACCCACCCGTTGAAGCCGACCCAGGGGGCTTCCCTCTAATGTCGGAGCTGATGTCAGAGGAAATTCTTCCCGGAGGGAGGGGGGTGGAGAAGGGTCCAAGTTTACCTCCTTCTGCCTTCAGTGGCTCTCTTTTTTTTTTTTTTTTTTTAAACCTTATTTGTAGCTTTTCTCTTCTATAATGTAGTTCCTACCCTTCACCTATTGAACTCGTTTATTTGAGTTATTTAAGTCCTTTGAACATTGTATATGTGTAAACCAAAATTTTATTATACGCCCCTTAGAAACATTGTATAGGCGGTTTAACAAATGTTTAAATAAACTTGGAATCGCTGCCTGCATGTCCCAGCAACGAGAGCGTCTAAAGGCTAAATTCACTAAGCCCACCGATCAAGTTCTGACCACTTAGTGACCCCTTTACGACCCGATTTCCCTCCAACCCGATTTACTAACCTCTGTCCCGATCATCCTCTGAGCCGCGCATGCAAATGAGGGGGAACAGCATTCAACTGTAGGCAGGCAGTGATTCACCAAAAAAAAAAAAAAAAGCAACACCGACTGGGCTGGCCGATGAGCAAACAAGCGACTGCTGGGGACCAGTCATTTACGTCGTTTCCGACTGCTCTGCCCTGAATCTCCTGCTCTCTGCCCCAACTCAAGCCGCGATTCTCCTTCTGCTCTACTTTGCCCCGATTCTCCTGCCCTTCCCCGCTTAATACATGTCCATATTGGCAACTGATGTAATTCAATTAATGGGAGACATGATAAAATATTCTAGTCTAGTTGGATCAGTCTTATGGGATTTTTGCAATCGTCCAAGTCTAGAATTAGAACAACCAGAGTATAATATCACAGCAATCCAACTTGAGAAAATCATTGCCTTAGTACTATTTAAAAATGCTCTTTTAAAAGTTTTTCTTTCGAGACCAGTATCCTGTTTCCAACAGCAGCCAATCCAAGTTACAAGTACCTGGCAAATTCCAAAAGAGTATAACAGATTTTGTTGCTTGTCCTGGAAATAAGATACTATGAGTGGTGTGTGTACCTTATGGAGGCTGTACTCCTGGAAAAACATAGGCAAAGTGAATACAGTACAAAATGCTGCAGTTAAAACTTTTAATAAACATATTGTTTGGATCTAGAGAATGACACGGTGACAAATTTCATCACTGTTCCCGTCCCCGCGGGAAATAATCCCATTTCATTTTTTAGTGTCTATTTCAGCCTCAGTCCTTCTACACCAGCATTCTTCAAAGCAAAGCTTGAGGGTCAGTGATTGTGGCCATTCATACTGATTCTTCCCTCTCTCCTTAAAGAATGACATGAAGATGGTTTCCCGCAGTTATCCGCGGGGACGGGAACGGTGATGAATTTTGTTACCGTGTCATTCTCTATTTGGATCTAAATACCTGTATATGTATTCTACAGCAGAGGTCTGCAGACTACAGTCCTGCAGGCCATTTCCACTCCCCAGTGCTATGAGAGAAAGAGACTGTAGAAGATTTCAGCTCAGTCAGGACTCAAAGATGAGAAACAGAGGGGGGAGAGCTGCTAGTGTGGAAACTCTTGCAGCAGTCCTGGAAAATTAGAGATCACTTTGCATCATTTGGTAATAATTCTTTCCCATCATAGTTCAGAATTACAATTGAGTGACTGTTTTGGATTGTACATAAGCTGCGATTCCAGTACTAATGAAGGCTATATTTCCAAATCCTAAAGCTCAACAAATGCTCTATATTTATCCAGATATGAGACAGATGTGGCAACTCTTCAGAGGAGACAGAAACAGATTGACTATGGGAAAAACACCATTGGCTACCAACGCTATGTGGAGCAGGTCCCTAGGTGAGAGCATTCTGCCTCTTTATCAGAGATGTCTTGTCATGCTGTTGAAGCTTACATAGTTTTCAAATTGGGCTGTTTGTGCTATAAGGTTGCCTTCGGCATGGCTCCATTGAACTTAGCTGAGAGATTTCTGATCGCTTCTCAAAGGAAAAGTAGAAAATCACATGCCCTCTTTGTTTTCCCCTCTGTTAAGGGCTGTAAAAGTAAGAAGTACCATGATATCAAACTATCATTTCAAGGAGCATTTCATGATAGACTTTCACCAGATGCTATTTACATCACATTCTTACCTACATTTCAGAAAACAATTGAAGACTTATCTTTTTTTCAAAAACATTAGGTTGATTAGATTTATAGTATATTGATTTTTTCTTTTGTTATTATGTCATCTTTTGCAAACCGCACTGAGCTCTGTGGTTATGCGGTCTAGAAATCCTACGTTATGTTAATCTCACAAGCATTTTAACTTGCAGAACAAAATATTGGAGTTTTAAATAAGATTCAGAAGCGCTTCTGTGCTACCTGGATAAGTGCTGCTTAAAAACTTCAGCTACCAAGCTGCTATGGTCAAAAACTAACTTGCTTAAGAGAGCTAAAATGTTCCAAGGCCAAAGCAGCAGGCCACTCTTGTGATTGGAGGGGCTGAACAAACCAATCCCTGACTCCATCCCTAGGCTCTTTAATTGCTGGTGCTGTGTTGGGCAAAATATTGGTATGGCCTTAATACCTCCATGAGGTCATATTTATCCATATAGAGGAAGGGTTCTCAACAAGTGAATATGCATGCATGGAGGCAGTGTATGCAAATGTCTCATAAATATTCACGGTGATATCTTGAAGCCCTGCTAGTGATCACACATTTGTTTAAGGTTAGGACTTTTGCCATCCTAAATTCTCAACTAGATATTTAGGGTCCTACCTGAACAAATATAGCCATTGACTATTGGAAATATCTAGGCAGCTGACCCATACAACCCTTTCTCCTCAATAACTGATCCCTTGAGCTGTTATTCACTAGCTTCCACCCTGTTAAGTTCAATCTATTTGTACCTTCTTTTAATCTTTGTAAACCGCATAGAACTTCACGGTCCTGCGGTATATAAACTGTTATTATTATAAGTAGATCATCCACTTGCCTTGCTAAAGTTGACACAACACTAGTATTTATCTTTAAGTTCCTCAATCAGGCAGCATAAAATGGTAAAGAGAAGCTATCTGTTGATCACATGTGTATCCATCTTGTAGTAATATTACATTTAGGCATACACATAACTGATGGGCCCCAGTTTTTTAGTGAATGGTGGAAGAAGATAAAGGGAACTGTTTTTTGAAAACTACCCACATTTACTGCAAAGTCTTGGTTACGTTGTGTGTATTGTCTTTTGCTCTAGTTTTCAGCAAGTACTTAGTCCTGTTAGGCAATTTTGAGATTACACTTGCTTTGACAAGGTGCCACATGAAAGGCTGCTTAAGAAGCTGGGAACCACGGGGTGGGCGGGGATGTACACAGATGGATCAAGCACTGGCTGTCAGGTAGACTACAGAGGGTCGGAGTAAAGGACCAATATTCTGACTGGCGGGGAGTCACGAGCGGTGTGCTGCAGGGATCGGTGCTGGGGCCGCTACTCTTCAACATATTTATCAATGACCTGGAAACGGAGGCAAAGTGTGAGGTTATAAAATTTGCAGACGATACCAAGCTCTGCGCCAGAGTTAGGACCAGGGAGGAGTGTGAGGAACTGCAAAGGGACCTCGATAAGCTGGAGGACTGGGCAAACAAATGGCAAATGCGCTTTAACGTAGATAAATGCAAAGTCATGCACATAGGGAAAAAGAACCCGTTGTTCGAGTATAAAATGGGGGGGAGATTGCTGGAAGACACCGGACTTGAGAGAGACTTGGGTGTGCTAGTGGATCCATCCATGAAACCACCAGCAGCCTCGAAGAAAGCCAACAGGATGCTGGGCATCATCAAGAGGGGCATATCAACCAGGACGCGGGAAGTCATCATGCCGCTGTATCGAGCGATGGTGCGCCCACATCTGGAATACTGCGTTCAATATTGGTCGCCGCACCTCAAGAAGGACATGGCAGTTCTTGAGAGAGTCCAAAGGAGGGCAACAAAACTGGTAAGAGGGCTGGAAAACTTCCCATATGCTGAGAGGCTGGATAAACTGGGGCTCTTCTCTCTGGAAAAAAGGAGGCTCAGGGGGGATATGATAGAGACCTTCAAAATACTTAGGGGCATAGAGAGGGTGGACAGGGACAGGTTCTTCAGACTAAAAGGGACGACAGGTACAAGGGGGCACTCGGAGAAACTGAAGGGAGATAGGTTCAAATCAAATGCAAGGAAGTTTTTCTTCACCCAAAGGGTCGTGGACAAATGGAATGCGCTCCCGGAGGAAGTGATCCGGCAGAGTACAGTACAGGGATTCAAACAGGGATTGGACAGATTCCTGAGGGAAAAGGGGATCGTGGGGTACTGAGGGAGGTGCTGGGGTGTTGCATAAGTATAGACAGCTCACCAGGTCGTGCAGGTGCAAGGCCGGAGGATTAGGACATTGATGGGAAGATAGGACTTCGATGAGAAACCTAGGGGGCCCCTTCTGGTGATTAAGGCAGGTCATGACCTGTTGGGCCGCCGCGGGGGCGGACTGCTGGGCGGGATGGACCTCTGGTCTGACCCGGCAGAGGCACTACTTATGTTCTTATGTTATGTTCTGTAATTAGTGTAGTTTTAGCTGGCAGGGGGGTAGCTATAGCTCTGAAACTCCAGAAATAATGCAAGTAGGTTTCTCCCTGGTGTAACAGCACCTTAACAGGTATGTAAAAGGACAAATGTGAAATAAGCATATTTTCTGTCAGGCTGGCAATTTGTATGTAATCTCTTTAAAAGGTTGACTTTTGCAGGCTTTGCCACCACTTTTCTCATCCTTGTCTCTTCACAGGGTGCTCCGAAAGCCAGGCATTCACCCTCATAGCCCCAATAAATATAAGAGATATAGTCGACGCTCCTGGGATATGCAGATCAAGTTGTGGCGTCGATCCCTTCATGCTTGGGACCCTTCACCAGGGCTACTCTTTCTATAAGAGCAGTTTGCAAATGATGCTCTGTTCTCATCTGCCTTTTCAAATGCACTGAGTTGGTGGACAATGAAAATATGCTTAGACCTAGCAGAGAAAGGATTCTTTGTTTTTCCAGCTGTGCACTGAAACTATGCTGATCTGCTGTAGTTTTGCTGTTCTAGACAGAAGGAATTTATTTCTTTATTGAAATGTATAATTATAACAAATCGAAATGTCCATTAAAAAATAACCAATCTTTTGTCTCCCAGAAGAAGGTAATCCAAACCCCTAATACTGCAAAGAAAGAAAGTTGCTTTTTCTTTAGGATTTAACTAAATTGCAGTGTACAAATGGGACCAGAACTATATGGGCTGAGGAGCAATGGTCAGTTGCTAGGAGGAAGCTTTTTCCTACCCATATGTAACACCACAGGGAGCAGTAAAATAAACTGTCTCACAGGAGCAATCTGAAAAAAATGCAAACCTTACAATGACAGTGTCTTATCCCAATGCTTGAAATAACTGTAGTTTTTGTTCTTTTTCTGATGTGAAAGTTACCAAAAGTGTAGCAAGATGTACTATCTCAGACTCTGAAGTGTCCTAAAGTACCAATTCATCTAAAAGTTCCACTGAATGGTGATCCTCCAACTGAGTGTCTCATGAATTTATCTTTGAAGAGGCAATAATAATGGAAGATTCTGCTCACACTGCTTGCAGAAATTAAAACAGATTTTACCATTAGGGGGTGTGCACTGTGTGTTCTGAAAAATGTGAATTTCCGCAATAACTTAACTGATCAAGTTTAATTAATTTTAATATACTGACCATCGATGTGCACCTGGCTGGTTTACAATGCTAAAATGAAAGGTTAAAAAAAATTTTTGTATGGGGAGGGGAAATGTGAACATTAACTAGACAAATTACAAATATGAACATGAGCTGGAGGGGAAAGTTAATAATTACATCATTAAAAACAAATTAAAGGGAAGAGGGGGGAGGATAAAACACCAGGAATGGGGATCGCTTCTTCAAAGCGGTTTGTGTTTGTTTTGTGGGCTGGTTGGGATTAAACACCTAACATGGAATTTGGAAGGGATGTAACAAGAATACATTGTTTCAGAAGTAGAAAGAAATTTAATTAAATAACAAAACTCATTTGTGGTCCAATACAGATGCAAGCATATTCATTTGTGACTTGTTGGTAGTTATGCTTCCTTGTTGGTGTATTTTTCAAATAGCTTTTCTTTTTTTTTTTATTTGTTTATAAATTTTACTAATTGTTAAACAACAATATAATGGAAATAAACAATTAAAAAGGAAACAAAACATATGAATTATAAATTCCACAAAATTAACTAAGTTCACAGTCCACAAGCTGAGGAGAGAAAATCCTTCACCTCCAAGGGAAGTTGGTTTTCAAGAAATGTTCATTCATATTAGAAGATCATACCGTTGGATTGGATTAAATTAAATTATCATCCTGGTTGGTTGAGAAGTTCCATGGAGGGAACTGGAGCTTTACCAGCTGCCTTACCCTCAAGAAAAAAGTTCAATTGATCAGGTTCATAAAATATATATCTAGTATTTTGATGGGTAATACAGCATTTACAGGGAAAACGTAACTGAAAAGTTGCTCCCATACTCAAAATTGACTGACGGTAGGTTAGAAATTTCTTTCATCTGTCTTGGGTCCATTTCGATACATCAGGAAAAATTAAGACTTTTGAACCATGAAATTCTGAATTATCAGTCTTATAGAATAGATGAAGAACTGCTTCCTTATCTTGATGAAAAACAAATGTTACCAATAAGGTTGCTCGTTCCATAATTTCTTCTTGTTGAGATGTTTCCAGGATAACTGTGAGATCTAAGTCTCCTGCCACGGTGCCTTTATCCTCTTTAGGAATATTTAAATAGTATAATTTATGTAACGGTGGTAAATTGTTTTCAGGAAATTTAAATACTACTCTCAAGAAGGAATGAAACAGTTCTCTTGCCATTTGGAAATAGGAAAATTTAAAAGTCTAAGGTTCAGACTCCTATTAGCATTTTCTAACACAAATAGCTTTTCTAATCCTTGTCTCTGAAAGGAATAAAGCCAACCTATCCACTCTTAGACCACTTGACTTACAAGTGCTGTCTGTCTTGGTAGGAGAACCATAATGATAAACAAAATCTGTCCTTATATGAATCCCTTATATTGAGCCCTCTGAAGAACAGAATTTAACCTCCCCCCCCCCCCCGGGCTTATGTTTTTACTTATCATGATTTGGTTTCTCTTATTTATTAGACGCCATATCTTCCCCACTTCGCCCTAGTTGCCTATACAGAAATCTTCTGAAGAAATTATTTAAAAAGGATGTGGAATAAATACCAGAACCTGTGTGTGGGGGTGGGGGTGGGAGGGGGGCTCTTTTCGCGTATGTTCTCATAGCATGCAATGAAACCCTGTGCTAAATAGCGTGACAAAACCTAATTAATCTAATGTCAGCCCGTTGAAAGAAGTCTACTACCTGATTTGAGAAAACCATCTCTCTTGGAGAATGACACGGGACACAGTTGTCCTTAAACCCAGTGACATTCTCTCATTTCTCCCCCACCTCAGTCCTACCTTCAGCCTCGTCATCTGTGAGGGCTGCGGAAGCGGAAGCAAAGTCTTTTTCACGCCGCTTAGCGACGCCCCGCCCTCGACGCAACGTCTGTGGCCGGAAACCGGAAGTTGCGTCGGAGGGGGGCGGGCCAGGGCCGAGGGAAAGCTCCGGGTCCGCCGTAGCTGCCTATAGAAACTGCTGCTACCGATAGCGGCGACCTCCGGGAGAGACCGAAGGTAGGGGGCGAGAAGGAGGGAGCGAGGCTGAACCGCGGGGCGGGACCGGGGAGGGGGTGAATCGAAGAAAAGAAAGAATAGTGTCATGGGGAGGGGGAGGGGAGGGGAGAAGGCGGCGTCCACCTCACAAGTGGGGCTGCAACGAGGTGGGAGCAAGAGCGAAAGAGAGAAGAGAACCAGCAAGGATGGAGAAGAAGGAGCTCCCAGGGAAATCGGCTTCGTTTACTATTGCAAATTATCTCCTCTGCTCTTCTTTCTCGCCAGTAAACATAAAAGTTGTCATGCCTGGGGGAGGGGGAGAGAACGGAGTTTAAATTTCATCATGATGAGGAGAGAGAATCCCATTTGGAAAAAGCCATACCTGAGTGAGAAGAGAAACAGTATACTGTATTTGTAAAAATAGGGAGGGGTGATATGAAAAAAAAGGGTGAAGAACAAGCTTTGGGTTTAAATTTAGGGATGAGGAACTCGGATTTTACGGTAAAGTTTCTGTAAGCATTGAATTAAAACAGTAATATTAATTCAGTAAGTCTATAGTTTTTTTTAATAGGAATCCTTAACAGAAACAAGTGTCATTTCTTGGCATTGCTCCATTTTTTCCTGTGTCTGAATAAATAAGGGTGTTCAGTTTGTATCCTTCTCAGAACCACTTGCAATCATCACATTAAGTATAAATATATTTAGGGTTGTTGAATTTAAGTGTTGTATTTTTTTTATTAATTTTATGCAGATAAAATATATGTATCAGAATTGTAGCACCCAGCAAACAAACTTAAAGCACTCAAAAGGCATAAAAAGCAATGTATGTTGATTTTCTCTTCCAGAAGCCTGTTCTCTTCATTCTTTCAAACTTTCCTTTCCTTATTTTGTTAATTTAAATTTGTTGCACTTCCAAAATGCTGCCCAAAGCATTTACAATATCAAGTTCACAACCTGTTTCTCAGGAGCAGCTAGATAATAGAGTCAATAGGAGGATGAACATAAGAGTTGCCATACTGGGGCAGACCGAAGGTCCATCAAGCCCACTATCCTGTTTCCAACAGTGGCCAACCCAGGTCCCAAGTATCAAGTTAGATCCCAAAAGTGTAAAACAGATTTTATGTTGGTTTTCCAAAGCTAATATGTGCAGCTGAGGGGTCATCAGTATGGTGAAGCCAGCTGGAAAATTGGGGGGGGGGGGAAGGAGAATAGAGTAGGCAGGCTGAATATAAGGGACAGTGATTTTCTGGTGTTGATCCAATAAACTATTGATTTTCATTTTTTATGGGAGGGGGCTGGGATAGGTGTGTTATGAACTAAAGCTTAAAACTAGAAGCCCTAAATATATTACATGCATGAAAGCAGAAAAATGTTAAAGTATCATGGGTTTGAAACTTGTGAGCTCTGGAGGAGATGTAGCCATCTTAAAAGAAATAGTAGCACAAATAAACTGATAAGCAGGATTTTGAAAATTCTTCTTCTTGCTATTGCTTTGAATACATCTAGTTAATCTGTTGATAGTCTTGGTTTCTATTGATGTCTATTGGTTTCTGTTGATGTCTATTGGTTTCTGTTGATGTCTATTGGTTTCTGGTGTTTTTTGCACAGGTCCTGCGGAACAGTCTTTACACTGAGCTCCCGTTAGCAGGACCAAATGGTAATGGAATAAAGAAGAGTCCAAAGATCATCCCAGCAAAAGACAGTAAGGAACTGACTAACCTTTTAAAGAGTAGTTGTATTATTTAGCTATTTCAAAATTCAGTCTGCACTGCCTTTTCAGCATCCTTATCCTGTAGTATACATTATGAATTAAATTAAAATGCTTTAAATTAGATACTTCATGGTAGACAATGCAGATGTTCTCTATGCATTGAGGCCCATATTTTTTAAACATCACCTAACTTAAGTGGAAAATGCCATTTAAAAAAAAAAATGTGGGTACCTAACATGCCTTTATCTCACCTGCGGAGGTGCTTTACAGTGCCTAATGCCACTGTAGGAAGTGGCGTTAAGCGCCGTAAACCTTCTGTAGCTGCCTGAAAACCCTGGTGCCTACCTTTCACAAAGCCACAATTCTATAAACGGCACTGTCTTGTGATTGACACACGATCGGCACCAATTTTGTAGGTGGCTGCCAATTGCGACGCTCTTTATAGAATTCAGCCTTGAACGTCTTGATATTTCTCCAGTTTTTTATATATGTTCAGAATGTTAGACCATTTTAGGGAGTAAACATGTTGTAAATATCAGTTTAGATTAGTACGTTCTCAAGATATGAAATAAAATTGCAGTGCTCTCTGTAATACACATGGGTTATGAGAGGGCTGCTTACCTGGGGGTATAGATTACGTACAAACGTAAGGAAGTTCTTCACCCAGAGAGTGGTGGAAAACTGGAACTCTCTTCCGGAGGCTGTTACAGGGGAAAACACCCTCCAGGTATTTAAGACAAAGTTGGATGAGTTCCTGTTGAACTGGAACGTATGCAGGTAGGGCTGGTCTCAGGGCACTGGTCTTTGACCTGGGGGCCGCCGCAGGAGCGGACTGCTGGGCATGATGGACCACTGGTCCGACCCAGCAGCGGCAAATTCTTATGTTCTTCTCTACTCTTTATATAAGAACAGCCTTACTGGGTCAGACCAATGATCTTTCCAGCCCAGTATCCCGTCTCCATGGAGGCCAATCTAAATCACAAGTATCTGGCAAAACCCTAAATAGTAACAGCAGTCCATGCGACCAATCCAGGGTAAGCAGTGGCTTCCCCCATGTCTGTTTCAATAGCAGACTATGGACTTTTCCTCTAGGAACTTGTCCAAACCTTTTTTTTAAACCATCTGCATTAACCACTCTCACCACATCCTCTGGCAATGCATTCCAGAGCTTAACTATTCTCTGAGTGAAAAAATATTTCCTCCTATTGGTTTTAAAAGTATTACTAATAGGAGGAAATTACTATGTTAATGATGGAGTTTGTCCAGATTTCCTTATTGGATCGAATTCTTTACCTCTGTCTTGTAAATATAACAAAGGGACGTATACAGTTGTATTAAAACAGAGGTGAACAAACTGGCCCAAGGAAGGTTTCCATCTGACCTTTGCTGGAGTAACGTTATAAATGTCAGCAGATAAAGACCTGCTTGGTCCATCCATTCTACCCAACAATGTGGCCAGAGTAGAATCTGGCACGCTGCAAAGATTTCACTTCATGATTAAACACTGGTATACTTTCTTTCTCCCTGCCAATTTTGGGGCACAGACCGTAAAAGTCTGCCCGACACAGGTCCTACTTCCCAACTACTGGAGTTGCCCTCAAAACCTGCTCTAGTTTGTTATTGAGAAAGACATGGGGGAAGCTGAGTACTGATAGATAGAACCCTGAATCCATCGGCTCAATGTGCAGCAGCAGCAAAGAAAGCTAACAGGATGTTAGGCATGATAAAGAAAGGAATCACGAGTAGATCAAGGGAGGTCATAATGCTTCTTTATAGAGCAGTGGTGAGACCACACCTGGAATACTGTGTCCAACACTGGTCTCCATACCTGAAGAAGGATATAACACTACTGGAGAGGGTGCAGAGGCGAGCGACGAAGCTAGTAAAAGGTATGGAGAACTTGAGCTACAAAGATCGCCTCCGAAAACTGGGACTATTCACCCTTGAGAAGAGAAGACTGAGAGGGGATCTGATAGAGACTTTTAAATTGCTAAAAGGGATCGACATAATGGAGCAAGCTCCCTCACCAGCAGGGGGAAAGGATGGTGAGCAAGAAACAGCGTTATTCACATTGGCAAATATAACCCAGTCTCGGACCAGAGGTCATGGCCTGAAGCTGAGAGGGGACACAGCCAGGACAAACGTCAGAAAGTTCTGCTTCACACAGCGAGTGGTGAACGCCTGGAACTCTCTCCTGAAAGAGCTGGTGGAGGAAACCACCGTTCTAGGATTTAAGGGAAAATTGGAAGCACATCTTCTTACAGAAGACATTGAGGGATACGAGTGACTAGTTATTCGCCAGGGTGTGCCTGGCTGAGCCTCCGTGTGTGCGGATCGCCGGACTAGATGGACCCCAGGTCTGATCCGGTGCAGGCATTTCTTATGTTCTTATGTTCACTGCTTGCCCTGGATCGGTAGCATGGCATGTTGCTACTCCTTGGGTTTTGGCCAGGTACTAGGGACCTGGATTGACCACCATGAGAACGGGCTACTGGGCTTGATGGACCATTGGTCTGACCCAGTAAGGCTATTGTTATATATTATGTTCTTGATCTTAGTCTGTCTTTGCTATTTATGAGACCCAGACCACAAAAGTCTGCCCTGCATTGATCTGGCTTCCCAACTTATGAAGCTGCCTTTAAAACTCTCTCCAGTTATAAAGTATTTAAGTTTTGCTTTAATTGTTTTCCATCCCAATTTTATATAGTGTTCCTCTGTGTTTATCTCACACATTCTTGAATTTTGTCACCATTTTTGTCTTCATAGTCTCCCGCAGGAGTGCATCCCATGCACCAGCACCTTTTCTGTGAATAAGTATTTCCCAATGTTGCTCCTAAGTCTCACAGCCTGAACCCTTAACTCAAGACCTCTAGTTCTGCTTTCCCATATCTGCAAAAGATTAGTTTGCATATTAAATACCTTTTTAGGAATTTAAACATCTGTATCATATTTCCCCTATCCCTCCTTTCCAGGTATTCATATTGAGGTCTTCTGGACTCTTCTCAAACATCTTTTGACACAATCTCCTTATTTCCTTCCTCAGAAGTGTTTTGATGTCCTCAGTGAAATACGGCCTCCGCAGTTGAACACAGTACTCCAAATGGTGCCTCACCAACACTTTATATAAATCTTTAAAAGAGTCCACCAGAACATCTTTGAGCTCATTCAGTATCCTGGATGTATTTGCCCACTTTCAGTTTTTCAGGTTGTTCATAAACACTTTCTTCCAAGAAGAGTGCGATATCCATTCCACTCCCATATATGCTTTTGTGAACTGACAGAGATATTTCTCCAGGATTTTTCTCCCATGAACCCCAAACAGAAGTGTTTATTTGTTTAGTATATGTTCCTTTTCTTCATCACTCCATGTATTGGTTCTCAGCTATTTTGTCTCATAATTCCATTTCTAGCTTCCCTCCTTTCCCCCATGTACCTGAAAAAGTCTTATCACTTCCTTTTAATGTCTAACCATTTTTTCTTCTGCCTGCGTTTTTGCCAAGCAATTCAAAAATTTGTAGTACATAGTAATTGATGAAGCATTCCTACATGGGCTTTATTGAGCATATCACTCGTGTTCTCTCCACTGAGAACACCTGCTATTCATCCTTCATCAGTTCAGCCCTTGGCTGTGGTGTCTCATACACATAAAGGGGCATAATCAAAAGAAAGTGTAAGTCCGTTTTGGCCTAAGTCACAAGTCGTTCAAAGTCTGACACGGGAAAAAGTCCATTTTCAAAAAATATGTCCAGTATTTTTTTTTTTTTAATCATCCAACTGTACGTCCAGCCGTCTGATCGTCCAGACTGCTAAGTTGTCCATCTTTATACTCCATTTTCGACCAAAAATTCATCCAACTCAAAAACACTTAGAAATAGAACTTTTGGGCATGAGAGGGGCCAGAAAAGTAAGGGACTGAACACCCAGACATGGCAACAGAGTAGTGGGGCACCTTACAGGGCACTGCTGTGAACTTCACAAAAAGGGTGCCACATAAAAACAAGAGAAATAGGAAGCCGATATAATTCTCCAACCTAGTGGCTGAGAAAATAAAGGCGAAAGAGTTGGCGTTCATGAAATATAAAAAAACCCAAGAAGAGGAGAGCAGAAAGGACTACAGGGTGAAACTGAAAGAAGCCAAGAGAGAGATACGTTTGGCAAAGGCACAGGCGGAAGAACAAATGGCTAAAAATGTAAAAAAGGGAGATAAAAATTTTTTCAGATATATTAGTGAAAGGAGGAAGATAAAAAATGGAATTGCTAGGCTAGGATTTTCTTCTGTGAACACAGAACAGAAGTATTTGTTTAGCACATTTGCTTTCTCCTCATCACTCTCCACATATTGGTTCCCAGCATCTTTTAGCCTAGCAATTCCATTTGTTATCTTCCTCCTTTCACTAATATATCTGGAAAAAAAAAATTTCTCCCTTTTTTACATTTTTAGCCATTTGTTCTTCCGCCTGTGCCTTCGCCAAACGTATCTCTCTCTTAGCTTTTTTCAGTTTCACCCTGTAGTCCTTTCTGCTCTCCTCTTCTTGGGTTTTTTTTATATTTCATGAACGCCAACTCTTTCGCCTTTATTTTCTCAGCCACTAGGTTGGAGAACCATATCGGCTTCCTTTTTCTCTTGTTTTTTATTGATTTTCTTCACATAAAGGTCCGTAGCCATTTTTATCGCTCCTTTCAGCTTAGACCACTGTCTTTCCACTTCTCTTATGTCCTCCCATCCTAACAGCTCTTTCTTCAGGTACTTTCCCATTGCACTAAAGTCCGTACGTTTGAAATCTAGGACTTTAAGTATCGTGCGGCCGCTCTCCACTTTAGTCGTTATATCAAACTAAACCGTTTGATGATCGCTACTTCCCAGGTGAGCACCCACTCGAACATTAGAGATATTCTCTCCATTTGTGAGGACCAGATCCAATATCGCTTTTTCCCTTGTGGGTTCTGTCACCATTTGTCTGAAAGGCATCTACTATCGCCCTACTTCTTTCCGATTCCGCAGACGGAACATTCCAGTCCGCATCCAGCAGGTTGAAATCTCCCAACAGCAGAACCTCCTCTTTTCTTCCAAACTTTTGGATATCCACAATCAGATCCTTATCAATTTGCTGCGATTGAGTCAGAGGTCTGTAGACTACACCCACGTAGATAGAAGTTCCATCTTCTCTTTTCAGAGCAATCCATATCGCTTCTTCCTCTCCCCAGGTCCCTTGCATTTCGGTTGCTTGGATATTGATCTTTACATAGAGAGCTACTCCTCCACCTTTATGACCATCTCTGTCCTTCCTAAAAAGATTATATCGCGGGAAGCCTTACGTGGCGCCTCATCATTGGCTGTCACCTTCTTGATAGTAAACTTTTCTTTGTTCTGCTTTTTATGTGGTGAAATGATCAAAAAAAATTTTGTTGCATAATAGCATTTCCTCTAATAAATATATATAAATATAAAGTGCTTAAATAGTGCATTTGTACTTAGCTTATATCACAGCCAAAACCTAGGAGTTTGACCCGACATGTTTCGCATACATTGCTGTATCAAGGGTCCCCCTACGGAATAAAGCATAAAAAGCAGGAAGCTGTGAAAAAACCATTCATACAACACAGCTACCCACTATAATCCTTTCATTGCTTCTTATATAAATTAATAGAATGTAGCTCACCGAGGTCGCTGTTGTCATCTGACTCCAAAATCTGTGAGAGAAAGATGGCTGCAGCGTACTAACCGGTGTTTATATACTCCTCCCCATTCTAATTCAAAACCTCCCTCCCCCTGTTCCTATTGGTTAGATTTAGCCAATCCCTGAAAGCCATTCTATTTCCCCATTTAACCCTCTAGGGTCCACCGTATCCAACAGGAAAATATATCGTTGTTCGCTTTGATTTAACCTCCTTTGATCTTTCCCTCCGTCCCTCCCTGTGATCTTATTAATAACTCGCCTTCTGATCTCCTCCACTGTATGATTGTGTGTGATCCAGTGTTCCACTAGGGGTGTCTGCATGACTTTGTTCACAATACGTGATTTGTGTTCAGTCAGTCTAATTCTTACCCTCCTATTGGTCCGACCGACATATATCAAGTCGCATGGACACATAATCACATAGATAACATCCTGCGAGTTACAGTCAGTGTCAGTTTTCGCCCTCAAAGTCGCGTCTCTACCTGGCACCTTCCACGAGCTGCCCTGAATAGTGGAGGAGCACCACTGGCACTTCCCACACTGTTCATGGCAACCCCCTGTCTCCCTTATTTTCGCCCCATATTTTTGAAAATTACATTTTTGGCCCAGAGTTATACCCCTAGAGTAGGCTATCCGGGGAAAATCCTGAAGTGAGCGGTGGATCTGTACTATATACCAATGTTGTCTCGTGAGGTCCACCATTAGGTTAGTCGCTTTAGAAAAAGGTAATACGCAGGTCAAAACCTCATTGTCTATCTCACTGCATGCCTTTTGCTCCTCTAGAAGGAGTTTCTGTTGGGCAAATCTAGCTCGTAAGTAAGCTAGTCTTATAGATCTCTCCGGATAGCCTCTCTTTCTAAGTTTATTGGAAAGTAACTTAGCCTGGCTCTTATATTCTTCCACAGTGGAGCATACTCTCCGGGTCCGTAAAAACTGCCCTACCGGCAGATTAAATCTTAGTTTAAAAGGGTGAAAACTGTGGCAATGAAGTATCGTATTGCGTGTTATCGGCTTCCTATATAAGGAAGTATGGATCTTACCCCCATGTATCGAGATGGCAATGTCCAGAAATTCTATCTGCGTCTGATGGCATGACATGGTAAATTTTATATTGAGATCCACCAAATTCAAATATTGGTGGAACTCTTCCAAACGCTCCCTTGTATCGTCCCAAATTAAAAAGATGTCATCCAAAAAACGGCCCCAGAATAAAATATGGGATTCCCACAGTGTCCCGTATACCTGTGTATCTTCAAATGTTCCCATATATAGGGAGGCCACCGAAGGGGCCAGAGTGGCTTCCATCGCTACCCCCTGCACCTGCTGATAAAACTGCTGGTGATGTTGAAAATAATTATTCTGGATAACCCATCGGGCCAATTGCATCAAAAATTCAACAGAGATACGTTGGAGGGTTTTCTTCTGTCAGAGGGTTTCAAAAATAATCTGAAGTGCCTCAGTCTGGGGAATCTGGGTATATAAGGAGGTGACATCAAGGGTCACCATCCATTTGTTGTGCATGTGTGTCTGTATCTGGGATAGTTTCCTTAAAAAATGGGATGAGTCCCTAATATATGATCTTAACTTCGGGACTTCATCCCTCAAAAAGTAGTCCACTACCTTAGAAAGGGGTTCCAATATCGAATGGCGGATATTGACAATGGGGCGACCTGGGGGCTTTATAAGCGTTTTATGTATCTTCGGGACAAATGAAATCCTTGGAACTTTCGGATATTTTTCAAAAAGGAAAGTATATTCCTTTTGTGTAAGCATGCCATTCTCCAAATGGATGTTAAGATAGTCCAATATCTCCCTGGCTAAGTGGTCTGTGGGGTCCCCATCCAATTTTAAATAAGCCCGTGTATTGTCTAGCTGGCGCTTGGCTTCTATATCGTAATCCTGTCTATTCATAACGACAGTGGTGCCCCCTTGTCCGCTTTTATTATAATGATGTTATCGTTATTAAGCAGTTCTTGTAACCCCTGTTGTTGAAGCCTAGTAGTATTAAAAGGGCCGCTGTTTTCTCAAGATTGTTGGATAGATCTCAGTCCTTTCACCATAATTTCACGAAAAGTGAAAATTAAGGGATCCATAGGACCAGGGGGGACCCAATTTGATTTAATCTTGCAAATCTCCATCATTGGATTAACATCTTCATCACATTCCTCCTGGTCTGACTCTACTGGCTGTGGAGAAATTATCTCCTATTTGTTGTCAAAAAAACCTTCAATTGCATCTTACGTGTGAATGCATGCAATGCTGCATGGAGTTTGAAAAAATCCGGAGGGTGAGTGGGTACAAAACCAAGTCCCAGTTCCAATAAAGATAGTTGATCGGGAGACAATGAGGTGGATGATAAATTTATCACTGACGAGTCGTCCTCATCCGAGTTCTGGATGTTGTCTGTTGTGTAGACCCCCTGCCTCGTTGCTGTCGGGTTCGTCCTCTCCCTCTTCCTTCTCTGCTGGACAACTCCCCTGATTTCTCGTTCGTACCCTCATTGGACCCCTCGCTTGTAACGTCCGAATCTGCAAACGTACTGTCAAACGCTACCTTCTTAGATCGTACCGTAGGAATTTTTCTACGTTGCCATGAATATACCCGGTCATTCTGGTTTTAGATGGCCTAAGTTGCAACGTCCAAGTTCAATCTTGGCAGTGTTGTAAAACTTTTGGTTATACATGCAGTACGATTAAGTCTAGGATGGCCCACGGCCCGCCCAAATCCTGCCCTCGACACTCCTCCTGAAACGCTTTTTTAGCTCTGGTCATTCAGCAGCACTGTGAAGGCCTAGATCATTTTTAAATAACGTCTAAAACACAGTTTGATTATCGGCACTTGGACAACTTGTCTTTTAGATTGTCCAAGTGCCGATTTAGGCCGGTTTTTAGACGTTTCTCAGTTTCGATTATGAGCCCCATAGAGTATATCTTGCAGCCATGTAAACGAGTGCAGTATGTCCTATGTAACTTCCCTTCTCTCTTATGCTTAGTATTTTAGAGGAGAGCACCAGGGGCCTCGTAGATTGTGATAATAGAGTTCATTTTACTGAATGATCCAACATGGGCCGTGCTTTGGCAAAAAATTAATACATACATAAACAATCATAAAAACAATTGTTTTATTGCTCTATGATTTTATATATGTTCGTTCACTTTAATATTTAAGCATTTTTCATTATGGACCCCTGATGCAGCCATTTTTTGCCAAAACACAGTCCATGTCGGGTTATTCAGTAAAAAGAACCCTACTATTCCAATATACGAGGTCCTTGTGCTGTTTTCAGTTTAGTGTGTACTTTCGTTCCCTCTTCTCGTAGCTTAATATTCTAGAGGAGCTGAAGGGTTTCTACTGGTCCGTGCTACGTTGCTGTTATAATAAACAACTCGCCTGGATTCCTTTCTGTGTGTGACCCCTTTTAAATTATGTGAAGTTCCCACATCCATTTTCTTTTCATTGTATTAATGATATATTTTGCCATGAGTGAGGAAAATGAATGTTTTCAGTAAAGCAGGTTTACGTGGTATAAGGGGAGGGGCATCTTCTTTTTTGTACCTGATCTCCCTTTCCTGGTTTTCTTTGTTGCCATTTCAGTTCTTCTAGAGAACACCATAAATTAATCTGGAAGACAGTCGTACGCTTTGATCCACCCTCTTTCTCCGATTCTTTCATGGATAAACACAAAGTGAAACGACAGCGAATAGACCGGATCTGTGAAGGTATGTAGATTTCAAATGGTTTTGGCAGTGCTTCAATATTTTCTATGACTGTGTTTGTTCTTACCCCCAACTTCAATATATATTGGTGCGCTTAGCTGCTAATTGATGCTGCTAATTGTCAATTAACATCTCATAATTGACGTTAATTGAAAGTTGTACATACAACATGTTATTTGCAGTGCCGAAAATGTGTCATTTCAAGTGTGCAAATCTTGAAAGGGGGGATGTTTAGGGACGGATCATGGGCATCCTTTTAAGTTATACGCAAGTTTATAGCTTATGCACTGATGTGCGCACAACATGGAATTTAGGTTAAGTTTTCATTGGCATAAAATGGGTGTGCCTAACTTTTGTAACGCACAAGGGTGCATAGTCACACTGAGCGTGATTCTTTACATTCATAATTTTTATGGAATCACGCTTAGCACTGTGCTAGTCGACACCAATTTTTTTAGGCAACATATATAATTTGGCCCTTAGGAACTGATTCTACAAATGGGTGTCCCGATTGTAGGTGGAGGAAGGCATCCTTCCGCCATCTCACAGCCAATTGATATGCATGTTCAAAAAAAAATTGCAGGTGGGGAATGATGCCTATATTGTAGGCGTTTGTCGTGCGCCTATGGAGGTGTAGAGACGCTTACAAACGCCCAAGGCATGGCTTTGGGTGTCTGTAAGTGCGAGACAGTTGCCTTAAATGTAGGCCTGCAAAATGCTGGCCTACATTTAAAGCGTCTGTTAGTAAAAGTAGATACAATTCTCTACAGGATGCGTATGTGTGAAAGGTCTGTAATCAGTGGCCGATTCTTAGAAGACTGGTGTCCTTTAGAGAATCAGACCCATAGTACACAGAAGCTAAAGAATAGTACTAATTATACATGTAAGCTAATTGGTGACTTATCCGCTAATTGATACTAAATCACCAATATTTAAACTTAATTGGCGCTAATTTACAGTCATGTGTAATTGCACTTAGTCGCTATTCTAGAAACTAAGCGTGGAAAATCTATAACTGGTAACTGTAAGGGAGGGGGGTGGGCATGTCGGGGCTGTGCGCAGCACTCGCCAGCTAAGATTTTGGCATATAGTCAGTTACGCGGGTTGCTGCGTCATTTAGTCATGCTTGTTTACACCAGTCATTGACATGGTGAAAGCTGCCTCAGCTTAAACGTTGCTGCATAAATACGGAGTTATGCTATGATGGCAGCTACCCCTCTCCTACTGTATTCTCATTTCAAACTGAACTTTGTTGTGAAACTGATGGCTTTTGTATATGATCTCTTTGGTATCAGTTTGTCTGATTTATTGTTCATGATAAACATTACATACTGAAATGTTTTGTAATCCTCTTTCAACAGTCTGGTTAGACAGAACGCAAAATAATTACATTACATTAGAGATTTCTATTCCGCCATTACCTTGCGGTTCAATAATGAAAGTATGTTTTAATAATAATATAGGTGTATGGATTCTCCAACCCTGTTATTTTAAATGTTTTATTTGTGATATTCAACATAAGATAAGAACATAAGAATTGCCACTGCTGAGTCAGACCAGTGGTCCATCATGCCCAGCAGTCCGCTCACGCGGCGGCCTTCTGGTCTAAGGACCAGCACCCTAACTGAGACTAGCCCTACCAGCACATGTTCTTGTTCAACAGAAACTTGTCTAACTTTGTCTTGAATCCTTGGAGGGTGTTTTCCCCTATAACAGCCTCTGGAAGGGCGTTCCAGCTTTCTACCACTCTCTGGGTGAAGAAGAACTTCCTTACGTTTGTATGGAATCTATCCCCTTTCAACTTTAGAGAGTGCCCTCTTGTTTTCCCTAACTTGGAGAGGGTGAACAACCTGTCCTTATCTACTAAGTCTATCCCCTTCAGTACCTTGAATGTTTCGATCATGTCCCCTCTCAATCTCCTCTGTTCGAGAGAGAAGAGGCCCAGTTTCTCTAATCTTTCGCTGTACGGCAGCTCCTCCAGCCCCTTAACCATCTTAGTCGCTCTTCTCTGGACCCTTTCGAGTAGTACCGTGTCCTTCTTCAGGTACGGCGACCAGTGCTGCATGCAGTACTCCAGGTGAGGGCGTACCATGGCCCAGTACAGCGGCATGATAACCTTCTCTGATCTGTTCATGATCCCCTTCTTTATCATTCCTAGCATTCTGTTTGCCCTTTTTGCTGCCGCCGCACATTGTGTGGACGGCTTCATCGACTTGTCGATCGGAACTCCCAAGTCCCTTTCCTGGGAGGTCTCTCCAAGTACCGCCCCGGACATCCTGTATTCGTGCATGAGATTTTTGTTACCGACATGCATCACTTTACACTTATCCACATTGAACCTCATCATGCCCATTCCTCAAGCTTGATTATGTCATGTTGCAGATCTTTGCAATCCCCCTGCGTCTTTACTACTCTGAATAACTTTGTATCATCCGCAAATTTAATCACCTCGCTCGTCGTAACTATGTCCAGATAATTTATAAAGATGTTAAAGAGCACGGGTCCAAGCACCGAGCCCTGCGGCACCCCACTGGTGACGCTCTTCCAGTCCGAGTATTGTCCATTTACCCCCAATCTCTGTTTCCTATGCTCCAGCCAGTTTTTAATCCACGTGAGTATTTTACCCTCAATTCCATGGCTTGCAATTTTCCGAAGTAGTCGTTCATGCGGAACCTTGTCGAACGCCTTCTTAAAATCTAGATATACAATGTCGACTGGATCGCCCTTGTCTATCTGTCTGTTTACTCCCTCAAAGAAGTGCAGCAAGTTCGTCAAACACGATCTGCCTTTGCTAAAACCGTGCTGACTGGTCCTCATCAGCCCGTTTCCGTCAAGGTGATCAATGATGCTGTCCTTTATCAGTGACTATCATCTTTCCCGGTACAGAGGTCAGACTCACCGGTCTGTAGTTCCCCGGATCTCCCCTCGAACCTTTCTTGAAGATAGGTGTAACATTCGCTACCTTCCAGTCTTCCGGAATCTTTTCCGATTTGATCGACAGATTGGCTATTAATTGAAGCAGTTCAACTATGGTCCCTTTCAGTTCCTTGATGACCCTCGGATGGATGCCATCCGGTCCCGGGGATTTATCGCTCTTAAGCCTATCAATCTGCCTACATAACCTCCTCTAGACTGACCGTCAATCCTGTCAGCTTTCCGTCTTCGTTAAGATAAGTGATGTGTTGATATTATTTGACATTGTATTTTGAACTAATATTTCAGGTTTAAACATTTAAACCAACAGTATTTTAATTTCCATTTTCTGTGTTCATAGATTCCCTTTTACTCCCCCTACCTTCTTTTCAACCTAACCACCCTTCTTGATCTCTGTGAAAAATATTTGTTCTTATAATCCCTCACCCTTTTCCTAGCTTAACCTTTTCCCCATCACTTCCATGCTCTGTGTCTTGTCCTCCCTTCCCTTCTCCAATCTACCTGTATGTTCATCCTTTTTGTACCAGAGCCTTTGCACCCCAAGTCCAGGGCTAGCATTATGGCAGGGGGAAGGGGCAACCAGGGCAATTGACCAGGTTCCCTAAACCTGTCAAAAGCTGAAGGAGAAACAGTCTTAAAATGAGTTTCAGGGCCCCCCTCCCAAATTTCTGCCTAGAGGCCTCAGCATATTTAACATTGATATTATATATTAGAAACACGATGGCAGGTAAAGGCGAAATGGCCCATCCAGTCTGCCCATTTGCAATAACCATTATCTCTTCCTCTCTCTGAGATTACACGTGCCTATCCCATGAAGTCTCAGTCTCAACCACCTCTTCCAAGAGACTGTTCCACACATCTACCACCCTTTCTGTAAAAAAAAGTATTTCCTCAGATTACTCCTGAGCCTATCACCTCTTAACTTCATCCTATGCCCTCTCATTCCAGAGCTTCCTTTCAAATGAAAAAGACTCGACTCATACACATTTATGCCACATAGGTATTTAAACGTGTTTATCATCTCCCCTCTCCCGCCTTTCCTCCAAAGTACAGTATCCATATTGAGACCTTTAAGTCTGTCCCCATATGCCTTATGATGAAGACCAAACACATTTTAGTAGCCTTCCTCTGGATCGATTCCATCCTTTTTAATATTTTTTCGAAGGTGCAGTTTCCAGAATTGTACACAATATTCTAAATGAGGTCTCGGCAGAGTCTTATATAGGGGCATCAATAACTCCTTTTTCTTACTGGCTATACCTCTTTCTTTGCACCCTAGCATCCTTCTAGCTTTCGCTGTCACTTTTTCAACCTGTTTGGCCAACTTAAGATCATCGCATACAATCACACCCAACTCCCACTCTTCTGTCATGCATAGGTTCTTCACCCCTAAACTGTACTGTTACTTTGGGTTTTTGGAGCCCAAATGCATGATCTTGTATTTCTAAAATTAAATTTTAGCTGCCAAATTTCAGACCATTTTTCAAGCTTTGCTAGGTCTTTCATCATGTTATTCATACCATCCAGGGTGTCTACTCTTTTACAGATTTTGGTATCCTCTGCAAAGAGGCAAATCTTACCCGACAGCCCTTCAGCAATATCCCTTATAAAAATGTTAAAAAGAACAGGCCCAAGAATAGAACCTTGAAGCACACCATTGGTAACATCCCTTTCTGCAGCGCGATCTCCATTGACCACTACCCTTGATCACCTTCTACTCAACCAGATCCTGATCCAGCCCATCACTTTGGGTCCATCCTGGGGGATTCTTGGTTTATTTATTGGATGTCTGTGTGGAATACTGTCAAAGGCTTTGCTAAAATCTAAATATACCACATCTAGCGCACTCCATCTATCCAAATCTCTGGTCACCTAGTCAAAGAAATTGATCAGATTTGTCTGACAAGACCTACCTCTAGTGAATCCCTCTGGCCCCATCACTTTGTTTACCTTTAATTTTTAATTAATTTATTTATAGAATTTCAAATTTAACATGATCCAAAAATACATTATATACTGAAATTGTCTGCCTTTAATTTAGCTAGTTCCTCACAAACACAACCCTCAGAAAATTGATCAGGGTTTACCACCTCTACATCCCTATTCGCGTTTGTCTTCTGTGGTCCCACTCCCAGCACTTCAGCCATGAACACAGAACAGAAATATTTGTTCAGCAATTCAGCCTTTTCTTCATCAGCTTCTATATATTTCTCCCCTTCACCTTTGAGTCTCACAAAGCCACTTTTGCACATCTTCCTATCACTGATATATCTAAAAATGTCTTGTCTCCCTATTTTACTGTGTTGGCTATTTTTTCTTCCATATGTATCTTTGCTTTTCAGACTACTTTACCAGCCTCTCTTAACTTTTCCAGATATTTTTGCCTGTCTTCCTCTTTCTGCCATCTTTTGTAGTTTATGAAAGCTAACCTCTTATTCCTTACCTTCTCAGCTACTACTTTTGAGAACCAAAGTGGCCTTTTTTTCCTCTTACTTTTACTTACATGCCTCACAAAAAGGTTTGTCACCTTTACAATAACTCCTTTCAGTTTTGCCCATTGCATTTGTGCTCCTTCTGGACATTCCCATCCAGACAACAATTCCTTGACGTAATCCCCCATCCGAACAGTTAAACTTCCCCTTTTTTTAGATATATTGGGAAAGTCTACTATTAAATCCCTGTCCACTTCTTCTGTCTGTGAAGGAGGTCTGTATATCACACCAAGGTAAATATATTTACCATTTCCTCTTTCCAAATTGATCCACAATGCCTCTTCCTTGCCCTGCAGATTATGCAATTGTGTGGCTTTAATTTGATCTTTAACACATAACGCTATTCCCCCTCCTTTTCTTCCTAAACTGTCTTTCCAGAACTGATTATAGCCCAGTATAACTACATCCCAGTCATTGTTCTCCGTGAACCATGTCTCCATGATCACCACCATATCCAACTCATCTTCTTCCATCACAGCTTCTAGATCCAGAATCTTGTTTCCCATACTTCGAGCAATAGTATATATTGCTTCCCAGACATTGCCCTAATTTCCCATCCGTGTAAAGGTATTCATTAATTTACTTACCTGAGAGCTTACCCAGGGGCTTTGATCACCCTGCCCCATCATTTCTAGTTTAAAGCCCTTTTCAGTAGATTAGCTGGCATGCTGCAAAGACACTTCTTTGATAGATGCACCCCATCCCTGCTTAGCAGCTCTTGGAAAATCATCCCATGGTCCAGAAAGCCAAAACACTCTTTTTTTTTTTTTTTTAATTCTTTATTCATTTTAAAACTTATAACAAGTGCACAAGATTACAACATTGAAAACTTTTACACAGCACTTAAATTCTTTCTATTATCAACATAAATAAATAGAGTTTATTCCCTTCTCACCCACCCATCCTCAATTATTTCAAACAAACATATCATGTATATATTGTAATCTTAATTATTTGATAAAATTTCCTACCAATCCCCTCCCCCTATGTATAAATATACTATCAATGGAAAATGATGTCTACTCATTACAATAATTTGCCATTGGCCCCCAGATCTTTATAAAGTTATTATAATTCCCTTTTTGCAAAGCAATTACTCTTTCCACGCAAAACACTCTTGACGACACCATCCACTTAGCCACGCATTCATCTCCAGGATGTGAGCGCCTCTGCCTTGGCCTTTACCCTCGACAGGGAGGATAGGCGAGAATACCACCTGTGCACCTGACTGCTTCACATTCTCTCCCAGAGCCACAAAGTCAATTTTGACACGTTCGCAGGGGTACCTGGCAGTATCATTAGTGCCAACATGGATGAGCAGCATCGGATAATAGTCATCTGGCTTGATGAGTCTCGGCAAACTCTCCATAACATCTTGGAGTTGAAATTGTTTTGATATTTTTAGTTTTGTAAATTGCATTGGATTTAGATATTGCGATTATATCAAACATTAAATAAACTTGAAACTTGAAACCAGGCATACAGCATACCTCCTGGGATATCATGTTTGGTCTGCAGATGGATGCTTCTGTACCCCTCAGAAGTGAATTGCCAACCACTGCTATCTTACCTCCTAGTGGTCACAGATCCAGTAATTTATCAGATTTCAAGCTTTGGTCATTCCTGTCCTTGGGATGCTCTCATTTCCTCCACTTCCAGGGCAGCATACTGGTTCTTCATTTCAAGGGCGGGTGGAGTCACGATACCAAACTTGCAAGGTTCCATAATCTGAGTCCAGCTGTCTTCCCTCAGCACAGCTTCTTCTCCACTACTGTAAATCTTTCATGCCTCATCAACCATTTCATGGATATATCTCTCATTCTCATGGATGCTTCTCAGTCTTGTCACCTTCTCTCTCAGTTCCTTTACTTCCTTCATGATTGATTCAAGCTGAAGACAGCTGGCACATGGAACCACTCCCTCAGCCTGGGTAACATTTTCTATCTGCACAGAGACAGAAACTGTAACCTGAGCAGCAGCTTTGGTGACACGATGTTTCCCAGCCATACTGTGGCTGCAGAAATACTTACACCTGGAAGTGGTTGCAGAAGTACTTACATCTGGAAGAATAAAGAAAGCTCTGCCTTTGGGGTGGGCAGGAGGGAATTCCCACCAAATAGAGACTTTCCTCAACAGCTATTTGTGCCCTGATCTGATCTTATACCCTGAAATGCAACCTAAAATACTGATCTAGACCAAAACACTTTTTTGTATGAAACTTTAACAGCTAAAAAAGAGAACCTACTGAAATCCAAGTTTACCTCTCCCAAGTTTGAATGGTAGCAGGCAGGCTATTCCAATGGATGTTTCTTCTCCTTAGCAGAGCAGATCCGCCCTCAGAGGCAGACAGTTGTTCACAGAACACCCCATTTCATCTGAACCAATCTGCTCGAAAACCATCAGAATAGGATAAATTGTCCTTCCCTAGAAGTCTACATATGAAAATCTTATTTCCTTCTTGCAGTTCTTCCATTTTGAGGTTTTGTTTACACGGTTTGCAAGTTACAGCATAAAATTTAAGCCCTGGTCTCTGCCAGTCCCTCTTTGCCACCCTTCCAAAAATATACCATCATCTTCTCACTTACAATCAACCACACTAAGTCATCTGCCCACCTGCTAAATTTTTTTTTTTTTTTTTTTTTAATCTTTATTCATTTTCAATTCTTCAACAAGTATACAATGTTATAATGAATAATATACAGAATCACTTGTACATCCTAACCACTATTCTTTATGTATTATAAAAATCCCTCCCCCCTCCCATCCCTCCCCACATCAACAATGAATTCCCGCAAAACATCTACTATACCCCTTATTTATTATAATGTTTCAAATACATAAAGGTGTCTAATCATTTGAATATACAATCAATGGCCCCCCAAATCTTTTTAAAATTAGTATAATTTCCATTTTGTAAAGCAATGACTCTTTCCATCTTGCATATATGACATACAGAATTCCACCAAAAGGTATAATTGAGTCTTGTATAATCTTTCCAGTTCCTAGTAATATGCTGAATGGCAACTCCTGTCAAAATTAGTAATAATTTATTATTGGACATTGAAATTTGACTTTTAAACCTCATTGAAGTTCCAAATAAGTTTCAAGTTTATTAGTGTTTTTGATTAATCGCTTAATCACAATTCAAAGCGATGGACGTAAATAATAAACAATAAAATTACAGTATTAGGGAATAATACAATACTTAACATAAACTTAAGTCCGAACAGGACTATTAACAAACTTAACAAACAAGAAAAAAGGGGAAAAAGGGAATTGAACTACAAAATATTAAAAATAGAATAATCAAGGAAAAACACAAGGTAGGGGATATAAAATTCCATAGTCATAATCAACTCAATAAATAAATCCAAGAGGGATAACTAATAATTGAAAGCATCTTTAAAAAGAAAAGTTTTTAAATTAGTCTTAAATTTATCGAGTTGCGTTCTTCTCTCAAATAGATAGGAAGAGAGTTCCAGACTTGAAGGGCTGTAACAGAAAAAATAAGTTGTTGTCGTCGTGTATTAATGATCTTGAGAGAAGGAATTGTCAATAGATGTTGTTCATTTGATCATAATGTTCTATTAGAGGAATAAGGGATTAATAGTTTGAAAATAAATGCAGGAGTTTTATAGAGTAGGGATTTGAAAGTAAGTAAGCATAATTTATAAGTTATTCTATGAGATACTGGAAGCCAGTGTGCATTCTTAAGAAGTGGAGTTACATGATCGAATTTCTTTGTTTTTGTTATAAGCTTAATGGAGGTATTTTGTATAATTTGCAATCGTCTAATTTCACTTTGCGCAATTCCCTTAAAAAGGGCGTTACAGTAATCAATTTTAGAAATCACCAAAGAGTGGATAAGAATGTTGAGTGATTTAGAGCAGAGATATTGCTTAAGAGAACGAATTTGACGAAGTCTATAAAAAGATGATTTGATAATACTACTAATATGATCGTGGAAGGTTAATTTATTATCAAAAATCACTCCTAGAATTTTAATGGTGTTAACTGATTGCAGGGGAATATTTTTTATAGAAATAGGAGCAATAAGTTTGGAAATTTTTTTCCATGGGAAAACCATCATCTTTGTTTTATCAATATTAAGAGCTAACCTATTAGTATCCAACCATTGATGAATTTGTTCAAGTTTTTTGTTAATCGTTATGATATCCAAATTATTACTGGGATCCAAAGGATGTAAAAGCTGAATGTCGTCAGTGTAGGCGAATACATGAAAACCTATGGATTGACACAAAGTCATCAAAGGGGCAAGAAAGATATTGAAAACTAGCGGGGAAAGAATAGACTCTTGTGGAATACCATATGAAATTAGTGAACTTTTGGAGTTTGAATCATTAAAAAAAACAGTAGAAGTACGATCTGAAAAATAAGATACAAACCAGGAGAAAACTTGGTCAGTGATACCAATGGAATAAAGTCTATCTAATAGAAGTTGGTGATCAATAGTAGAATATAGGCTTGTTGATACCTATAAAAATTTGGAAAATTTACCCCTCCCTCCATAATTGATTTCTGTAAAGATACTAAAGCAATTCTTGGTCTTTTACCCAACCAAACAAATTTCATAAGAATACCATTTAACTTTTTATAAAAGGACCCCTGAAAAAAAACTGGTATCATACTCATTTGATAGCAAACCACAGGCAGTATCATCATTTTAATGGAATGCCCTCCCAGATGAGATTATTGCGGAATCGACCGTCCTAGGCTTCAAGAGCAAACTAGATGCATATCTCCTTAAGAGAGGCATATAAGGATATGGTGGACTATAAATTAAGACAGGTGTACACCTGGCAGGGCCTCCGCGTGTGCGGATCGCCGGACTTGATGGACCGAAGGTCTGATCCGGAGATGGCAGTTCTTATGTTCTTATGTAATAGTTTGAACTCTCCCCCACCATGATAAATGCAACGGATTCCACTTTTCACACATTTCTGTTACTTTTTTTAACAAAAGTCTTTCATTCTCCTTCACCGTACCTTCAATATTGTTTTTAATAATGATGCCTAAATATTTTAGACCATCATCTTTCCAGACAAAAGTAAATGAATCGAATAAGCCTTTGGTACAGTGAACATTAAGCGTGAGGACTTCAGACTTACCGGTACTCCAATTAATCTTATATTCTGAAACTTTCCAAATTTCTCTATCAATTCAAGTAAGCATGGAATGGTGGACTCTGGATTCCTCAAATAAAGCACTATATCATCTGCATAAGCAGAAAGTTTATATTCCCAATTCGAATAAGGAATACCCTTTATCCCCTTTGCTTGATTAATAACAATTAACAAGGGTTCTAAAACAACATCAAAGAGCAATGGAGACAAGGGACAACCCTGTCTAACTCCCCTTCGCAAGTTAAACCGATCCGATAAACTATTGTTAATGTATAATCTTGCACCAGGAGAGCTATACAACGTCTGGATCATTTGAAACCAGAAACTACCCCAAACCATTCCAACGCTTGATACATAAAATTCCATTCTACCCTATCAAAGGCCTTTTCCGCATCCAAAGAAACCAAGAAAGCCGGATCATTCACTTTTTTTGTTAAATTTAAAGTATGAAAAGCCAGTCTAGTATTATGAGAAGAATGTCTCCTTGCAACAAATCCTGTTTGGTGAGTATCAATAATAAAAGGGAGAGCTTTTGCCAACCTTAAAGCCAATAATTTGGCAATAATTTTCCCATCCACATTTATTAATGAAATCGGCCTGTAGTTTGAAACCAAAGTGGGATCTCTGTTTGGTTTTGGCAAAACAATAACCAAGGAATCTGCCATAGTATCTGAAATACAACCTTTAGTCAGTTGATATTGATATAAGAGTAATTTGAAATGACTTATAGAATTCTAGAGTATATCCATCACCACCTGGAGCGGATCCAGCTCTAAGAGATTTCAATGCTATTTCTAATTATTTTAGAGATATAGGGTCTTCTAAACTTCCTTTTATATGCTCAGGAATTTTTGGTCCATTAATTAAATGTAAAAATTCTAAACCATCTTGTTCTTTGTTTCTATAAGTCTCAGAAGAATATAGGTCCTTATAGAAAGTAAGAAACTGTTGTAAAATATGCTCATTTTTAGTATGTATTTCATCTTTATTATCTTTTATTACAATAATTTTTGTTTTCCTTTTTTTTTTTTTTTTTGCTTTAAGATAGTTTGCTAGTAATTTCCCTGCCTTATTTGAATTTCCATAATACTGAGCTTGTTGATAAAACAAATCATTTCTTACAAACTTTGAAGATAATTCATTATACTTGGCTTTAGCTTTTAATAAAATTTGTAATGTACTCTGTTCCCATCTGCTAATTAATTTATTTTCCAAAATCTTAATTTCTTTTTTCAAATCATAAAATTGTTTTTTAAGTTGTTTTCTAATATAAGTCGAATATGAAATATGTCCTCTCATGGTTGCTTTAAAAGCATCCCACAACACTTCAATATTAATATCATCAGAGGCGTTAATTTGAAAAAATTCAATTATTTTTAACTTGAAATCTTCAAGGAATTTTGAATCTGCAATCAAAGTATTATCAAACTTCCAAATCGGCTTAGCATCAACTTGCTCGTCCACTTGTAATTCAATCCAAACACTACCATGATCAGATAAAATGATAAGATCTATGATGGCTTTTATTACTTTCTGAGCTATTTTATTTGAAACAAAAATATAATCAATCCTTGAAAAAGAATTATGAACCTGTGAACAAAAGGAAAATTCCCGATCACCAAAATGAAGAATACGCCATATATCTATCAAATCACAAGAGTGAACCAAATTATCTAAACCTAATGATTTCATAATCCTCCTTGGATTCTTATCCACTATTAGATCCATTACAGCATTGAAATCTCCAGCCACCACTAAATTAGAGGCAGCCAGTGGGAGTAATAATTGTTGTAAAGTCTTAAAAAACTCCATTTGATTTGTATTTGGAGCGTAAACATTGAACAAATCAAGGGTATTATTTCCCATGCTCATTTTGATATGTACCCACCTTCCTAAGAGGTCCGAAACAACCATTTGGAAATTCGCTGAACACTTTCTACTAACTAAGATAGCAACCCCCGCTTTTTTCCCAACTGCTGGAGCAAAAAAACTTTTAGAGATCCAACCCCCTTCCAGCTTCCTAGATTCAATAATTGACAGATGCGTCTCTTGAATGAAATAAATATCAGCATTTTGCTTTTTAAAGAAATCTAACATTTTCTTCTTTTTAATCATGTGATTAAGGCCATTGACATTTAATGAAAAAAGCTTAATCATCATCTAAAATATGGAAATACCTATAATAGTATGCATGCTTAATCAACTTGAAATGACTAGACACCAGCACCTTCATGAAAACGAATAATAAATAAATTAAATAACAAACCCCTTTATTCCCTAAAATCATCTTTATCAATAATATAAAAGAATTCCCCCTCCCTAACCCACCCGAACCCTCCCTATAAATGGTTAAACTTGTAACACGCATAGGATATGTAACCCATTCACTCCCCCCAGGCAACGTAAACTCCAATCCATTTTCTTATAAAAATGATAACATAAATCAATTCATTAATGCCATAAATATTCATACAACAATTCATTTGTTTCATAAAATAAATAATCATATTATCATTCAAATTCATGTTGACTATATAGATCAATTATACTACATCACAGAGACTTAATACCCCAAATACTAGCATTAGAACTCATTTGATCCCCTTTAACTATATTCTTCTTTAAAACAAAAATTTTAAATATCTTCATAATATGCATTCTATATTTTGTTTAAAAGCTTTTTTTTTTAAAAACAAATATACACCACCCTAACACATTTTAAAATATATCATTAAAATCCCCTCATCCAATTCATTAAAATGAAGACATTAAACACATATTTTATATCCATCCTCATATTCAAATACTTATCATACTTGAGCATAGCACATACAATATTATAGTTGGAAAATCAAATAAGTAATTCATAACTTCCATATTCCAAAATCAGCTGACAGCAGCAATTAATCCTAGAATTATAACTAATAAGGAATAATCGCTGATACCTTCCTAAATCAATCACAACTGACACATCACACATACAGAACAATTAATATCAAAACAAATAAATTCCATGTGTCGAGATTATCCTAAAGGAAATAAATACTGTATTTCCTTGTAATCTTGTGACACCAATTGATAAAACCTAAACATGACTGATAGACAATACATTAAGACCAAATAACATACAACATTCAAGACATCACCAACACCATAAAACATGTCACATACACAAAAGAAAGAACAAAGAAAAATAATAAATAGATTTAATCAAATCCTATAACATCTTTGAAATAAAGTAAACTCCATTGGACATCATAAGAACACTATCATGGTGCAGCATATTCCTGTTCATCTTCTTCTTTTGAAATACCTTCAAATAAACATTGGCTCTGAAGTAGCCAAAAAATCTCTCAGTTTTTCAGGATCCTCAAAATAAAGAGATTTATTCCCACTGGATACTCTCATCTTTGCAGGATAGTATAATCCATACTTATATCCTTTTTCTTTCAATTGAGGACGAAGCTGAAGGAACTGCTGTCTTACAGCCACAGTGCTCTTTGCAAAATCCGGCAGGAACAATAATTTGGAGCCTTTATAATTTAAGTTTTTATCTGCCTTTGCTAATTTTAATATTTCAAAGGCTTGTTGAAATCTCAATAGCTTGAAAATAAGAGTTGTTAGCAGATCTTTGAAAAGGAATCCTATGTGCTCTTTCAATCTCTAGGGGGTACTTAGAATTCAGTTGCAATAATTTTGGCAGCAAATTTTCCAGAAACTGAATTGGATTTCCCCCTCCAAATTTTCTGCTAGCCCAATTATTTTTACATTGTTCCTCCTCCTGCGATTTTCATAGTCTACCAGCTGTTTTTGTAAATCTTTAATAACTCTGTTGTCATCTTTAGATTGGGCTGCAGTTATTTCTAACTGCTCCACTCTGTGTTCTAAAACTGCCATTCTCTGGTTAGCAATCTCCATCTGTTTATTTGTATTTAAAACTTCTTCCTTTACCTCTTGAATAATTTCAGCGTTCTTTTGAATCTGCTATAATATTTTTTTAAGCTCAGCCATAATTTCTCTTTTTTCAATCTCCTCCTCCTCCGGAAGTGGTGTTTTTGAGGGTGTCACATGATCATGTTTCACTCGCTTCACCGTGCCAGCTGTCACAAAAGCTGCATCAATTTTCCCTTGCCGCGTACTGGCCATCTTCACACAGCCTGCGAACCACCCAAAACCACAATTATGGCGAAAATGGTATTTATAATCTTAAAACTGCTGCCTGGAAAAACAGACAACTCGATCACATCTCCATGTTTAGCACGCTCCAAGCCACGCCCCCCACCTGCTAAATTTTTGCTTTCTTTATTGGTCAAGCCAAAATCTTAGCCTTGCTGCCATCAAAAGTTCTTTTATAACATTATGGGTTGCAGCCTGTCTTTGCTATGCTTCTCTCTCCCTGTATTTTCTCCGCAGGGATCCGATCTCCTATTCTGAATGGTCCAATGCCTACTCGCCCCCTGGTTGCACTTTTGGATGGTAGAGACTGCACAGTGGAGATGCCTATCTTGAAGGATGTGGCTACAGTGGCATTCTGTGATGCTCAGTCTACACAAGAAATTCATGAAAAGGTGGACATAGTACTGATCCTTATGTTTTACTTATTAAACAGTTTTAGAATGAGTTGTTTTCATGGACCATGCTCTTTTACAGGCATGCCCATATTTCCTTTTTGCCTATATATAGTCTTGTCTTTGAGTTGCATGAGTCAGCGAGAGCTCTGACGTATATGCCCCCCTTTACCTTTCCACAATAGGTGTTAAATGAGGCAGTTGGCGCACTAATGTATCATACAATTTCTTTGTCCCGGGAAGATCTGGAGAAGTTCAAGGCACTTCGTATCATTATCCGGATTGGCAGTGGCTATGACAATATTGACATCAAATCAGCTGCAGAACTAGGTACGGTGAACCATATGCATCTTCAGCGAGAGAAATGTCTGTTATATGATAGCTTTGTGCCTCACCTTTGTACTCTTACTTTGCGTGTGCTTTGGGGGTCAATTGCTTCCAGGCTAGCATTTGAAATCACTAGTAATATCGATTTTTGCAAATAAGTTTCTTCAATCTGCCAAGTGAATTTTTGAGGCAGCATTTTAAGAAACGTTTTGTTTAATGTTTTGTATGTTTCAGAATTTTTTACGCTCTTCTAGCAAAAGAAATGTTGATCAGTCATAATTACATTATTTGCAAAAAATATTTATTACTCTACATATTTGTTGCATAATCATCATATAGCTCTGTTGTAGGCCTACTTGTGAATAATATTTTATTATTGTACACCCAGCTTCTTGTTTATTATATAGAAAAATAAAAGGAGTCCTGTTATTGTGAAACGTGTGTGTATATAGCCTTTGGTGGGAGACAGCATGTTTATATTCAAGAAAAACCTGGTATTAATGGGGTTATTTGTTTCCGTCTCATCACTCTTGCTAGGCATTGCAGTATGTAATATCCCCTCATCATCAGTGGAAGAAACTGCTGACTCCACGTTGTGCCATATTTTGAACCTCTATCGGCGTGTCACTTGGCTGCATCAGGCCATGAGAGAAGGGAACCGAGCCTGCAGTGTAGAGCAAATTCGAGAGGTTGCTGGAGGGGCAGCCAGGATCCGTGGAGAGACCTTGGGCATTATTGGCCTTGGTAATATACCTTTCAACACTTGCATTGGTAGGACTGTGTTCTTGATTTGAAGGGTTGGTTCCCAGTACTTCTCACAGGCTGGGTAGTAGCCAAGTGTTTCACAAGTTTATTTCATTGTATGAGTGTGTTTTAATTATTATTATTTTAAGGTCGAGTGGGGCAAGCTGTGGCATTACGTGCAAAAGCATTTGGCTTCAATGTGATATTCTATGACCCCTACCTTCCGGATGGAGTGGAGCGTTCTTTAGGATTACAGAGAATGGGTACCCTACAGGACCTGCTGATACATAGTGATTGCATTACTCTTCACTGCAGCCTGAATGAGCATAACCATCACCTCATTAACGACTTCACTATCAAGCAGGTGAGTACCTCATTTACCAACAGTGCAAACCTTCTCCTTTCCATCTCCCTTGCCCTTACAATTTGTGGCCGCATACTTCTTTTTAGTGATGAATGAAGAAGCAAAGGTGGAAATCGGAATGAATTCCCCCCTTCGTCTGGCAATGCAGACTTTGGGGTGGGAGATAGAAGGATTAGCCTACTCCTTTTGAAGGTTGGGGGCAATAGTGTTGCATGCTTTGGGAAGGGGGAAGGGCTGCTCCCTATCCACTGTACTGTACTCCTGGTCTGGACAATGTTTGGATTTGATCTGAGAAACAAGGTGACCAGTGATATGTGTTTCTTCAGTTTTGACCTGGGATGATGGCGGTAGCTGCTAGGAGGCTCACAGTCTAACTTCCTTTTCCTCTGCCTTCTGAGTGGCAGCAGTGTACAGCCTCCAGGGGGTGAAGGAGGAGATTAAACGGATGTTGTCTGTTCTTCTCTCTTCTGCTTTGGTATCGGTGTTTTACAGTGGCATGCAAAGCATATCATCTAGTTTGGGGTTTTTTTTGTTTTGTTTTTTATCTCTTTAGATGCGACAGGGATGCTTTCTTGTGAACACAGCCCGTGGAGGTCTTGTGGATGAGAAAGCAATTGCACAAGCTTTGAAAGAAGGGCGAATCCGAGGAGCTGCACTGGATGTCCATGAATCAGAGCCCTTTAGGTTAGTTTGAAGTTGTTTTTAGGGCCTGCCTGCCCTTTCACTTCTCAGGAGTTAACTGAGTCAATGTACATTTGATGGTATTCTATTTTTATGTAACACTAGAATAACAGTGATATCATTGGCATATGTATAGGATGTAACATTCCATAGCGTCCTTCCCACTATTCCAGACCAGTGGGATAGTTATGGCTCATTGACCAGCATGTGGCGATAGAACACACAAGAAGAGCTGTCTGATAAGATCCTACCCGACCACCCAGCTCCTCGATATTTTCTACCTCCAAGCAGGTGGATAGTCGTACTATCAGCTCTGGGATCTGGATAGGCCGTTCCTAATCCAGTTGGTCCACTTAAGCTTGTTGTGTAGCGGCTTTCAGGAGGATACATTTGGTAGTGCCAGCCTCTGCCTCCTTGCCTTTTCTTTCTCCTCCCAGCTAAGTCTCAGCAGCCTCTTCCGAAAAGAATTAAAAAAATAAAATTGTTATTTTCAAAATTGGGAATTTGACCCTTTAAATTTGTTACAAAGCCTGATTTGGCTGTACTGGGTTTTGGCTCTTTAAAAAAAGAAATAAAGAAATAAAATATTGAGGTACCGGCAGCCAGGGGCTGAGCGGCAGGACTCCTACCTCGGTCTGAGCTGTGTACTGAGTCAGGGGAGGGATTCCCCAACCTGCCTGCCTTTCACTTCTCAGACGTTAACCGAGTCAGTGCATGTGTGTACTGTGTTTCACGGTATACTTTTTTATGTAACACTGGAATAACAAAGCGTTATAATTGGCATATGTATAGAATGTGACTTATAGGGCTCCTGTTACGAAGGTGCGCTTGCGTTTTTAGCACACACTAACCCTGCGCTACACGGAAAATTCTAACGCCAGCTCTATGGAGGCGTTAGCGTGCTAAAACCGCTAGCGCATCTTCGTAAAAGGAGCCCTTAGTCCCTAGTAAAACTATTAGTATGTTTAATAATATTGGAGATAAAGGCGAACCCTGTTGGACTCCACAGACAGGCCTCCATGGTTTTGAAAATTCCCCTCTCTATTTTATCCTCAAGTTTCAATTTATTTGATATACCGCTAATAATAAACCCAAAGATAATCTAAGCGGTTTACAATTAAAATGTAATTTAAAACACAACATGGGGAAGGGAACAAAAGACAAATTCAAACGACAAGACAGAAAGGAATACAAGAGGAAAGGGTAAGATTGGATAGGATGCAATAATAACAAATGGTGGTGAAAGGAGAGGAATGAAACACTATATGGTAAGGGAAGCAAATATAAATTAATTTCAGCCCTAACTAGTATATGGATATGACTGGAATGGTGTCAGGAGCAGAAGGCCAAGGTAAAGTAATATGATTTTTAATTGTACCTTAAATGTAGCAAAGGATTTTTCAGAGCAGAGGTAGTAGGGTAAGGAATTCCAGAGGGTGGGAGCCATGACAGAAAAAGAGGAGTTCCTGTGAACATAAGAATTGCCGCTGCTGGGTCAGACCAGTGGTCCAGAAGATCCTGACGACAGACTCGTCTGCCCACGCTTGGGGGGCTCATCTCGATGGCCTCCGGACCCAGGGCCTTTGGTCCAGCGAGGAGAGGTGCTATCGCATCAATCTGTTGGAGCTTCGAGCCATTTTCAACGCTCTCCAGGCTTTCCTTCAACTGCTTGGCAACCATGTGGTTCTCATTCGGACAGACAACCAAATGGCCATGTATTATGTCGACAAGCAGGGGGGTACAGGTTCCCTGTCTCTTTGCCAAGAAGCTCTGAGGATTTGGGATTGGGCGACCCGTCACAACATCTTTCTCAGAGCAGTCTACATTCAGGGCCAGCAGAACTGCTTGGTGGACAAACTTAGTCGCCTTCTACAACCTCACGAATGGTCCCTCAATTCGTCGACTCTGCGTCAGGTGTTTAATTAGTGGGGGACCCTGCATGTAGATCTGTTTGCATCCCCGCTCAACTACAAGTTGCCTCGTTTCTGCTCCAGGATTTATTCTCCTCACCGGCTCGCAGCGGATGCTTTTCTTCTGGAATGGACAGATCTGTTTCTCTATGCGTTCCCTCCATTTCCTCTGATTCTGAAGACTCTCGTCATGCTCAAGTCCATTCACGCCACCTTGATTCTGATAGCTCCTCGATGGCCCAGACAACCCTGGTTCTCCCTGCTGCTTTGACTCAGTGCCAGGGAGCTTCTGCTTCTTCCGGTTTTTCCTTCTCTGCTTTCTCAGAGTCAAGGCTCTCTTCTTCATCCCAACCTGCAGTCCCTGCACTTGACAGCTTGGTATCTCAGCACCTAACTGGCTCGTTCCAGTTCTCTCAATCTGTTCAGGATGTTCAGGAAACGCTCCACTAGGCAGTGTTATTCTCAAAAGTGGACCAGATTTTCCTCTTGGTGTACTACGCTGCGCCTGGAGCCGCATTCTGCCTCCTTGTCTTCCGTGTTGGACTATCTGTTGCACTTGTCTCGGTCTGGTCTCAAATCAACATCTATTCGAGTCCACCTCAGTGCCATTGCTGCCTTTCATCAGCCGCTTGATGGGAAACCGCTCTCTGTGCATCCGGTGGTTTCCCAATTTATGAAGGGTCTTTTCAATGTTCATCCTCCGCTCAAACCTCCTCCGGTGGTTTGGGATCTCAATGTTGTCCTTGCTCAGTTAATGAAGCCTTCCTTCAATCGACAGGGCTCATTTAAAGTATCTCACTTGGAACGTAGTGTTTCTTATTGCTCTCACGTCTGCTCGCAGAGTTAGTGAGCTGCAAGCTTTGGTTGCGGATCCACCTTTCACCGTTTTTCATCATGATAAGGTGGTCCTCTGTACCCATCCTAAATTCTTGCCTAAAGTGGTTTTCCGCGTCTAAACTAACTATCAGAGCATTCTGTTGTCCCGGGTGTTGCCCAACAAGTCCAGGATTCTGAAGCACCGAAAGTGCCCTCAGTACATTAGCAGATGAATAGCGGCCTGGCACAAAACCTGCCTGGTCCGAATGAATTAAATTGGGCAAAACCCGACCCAGGCGAGCCGCCATAATAGCAGCAAACAACTTGATATCTTGATTGAGCAGAGAAATAGGTCTATAGGATCCCAGCTGATCTTCCGCTCGACCCGGTTTCGGTAGAACCACAATATTGGCGTGAGTTAGTCTATGCGGAGGCAATGCACCTCTACTAAGAGCCCCACATAGGGCTTGAAATGGGCCCACCACTCGTACCCCCAACAACTTATAATATTCAGAACCCAGTCCGTCAGGCCCAGGGGCTTTAGCCAATTTTAAGGCCCTAATAGCTTGTTGAATTTCTAACCCTCGCACCGGGGCATTTAACACCTCTCGCTGTTCATGTCCCAGAGAGGGAAGCTGTAGGTCTTGAAAGAAAGTCGTCCTCTGTCCTGTGTCACAGGTCCCCCTGTCATATAGCGCCCTATAGTAGTTAACAAAACTCTGCTGTATTCCAGCTTGGGCAGTTACCTCACTACCATCAGGCGCCTGAATCCGTGAAATAATGCGCTTCGGCGCCCTTGAGGTAACCAAAGACGCAAGCAGTTTCCCGGCTTTGTTACCCCAGCGGTGGAGGCGGTATTTGTACAATCTGATATCTCTAAGGGCTCTTTCCGCTAATAAATCATTAATTTGCCTACGTAGGTCAGAATATTGAGATCGAGCTGTCGTAGCACCCGGAGCATGTAAACTCCCACGTAGCGCAGCCAGACGCTGTGTTAAGTCCAACAGTGTCTTATCTTGGGCTCTGCGCTTGCGGGTAGTATACTCAATAATTTTACCACGCAAGACCGCCTTGCTCGCCTCCCAAAACACCACCTCTGATACATCAGAAGCAGGGTTTTCGTTCACAAAGAAATCCCATTGTTGTTCCAGGAAGTCCTTAAACTCATCATCTTCGTATAACGTGGGATTCATACGCCAGCTAGTAGTCGACCCCTGGTACCCCGGCCTATCAATGAACTCCAACCAAACCAAGTGGTGATCTGACAAAACACCATCTTCAATCACCACTCGTGGGATACCCGCCAGCAGAGAAGGAGCCACCAGCAGGTAGTCCAAGCGACTATGAACATCATGCACTTGAGAGTGAAAAGTTTCAAGGTCAAGGTTTCAAGGTTTATTAAATATTTGATGGATCGCTATATCGTTATACAAAGCGATGTACATTAAAATACAATCAGATAAGATAATAAAAACATACAGTTCATTAAAATAATAATAACATACAATAAAAACAATAGATTTTAGACAGGACAAACATCAATTGGGAGGAAAGGGAGGTTAAAGTTACATATCGTAAAAAAAAAGAAATACATTTAAGGAAAGAACATCAAGGAGGTATAAAAATACTTGAAACGAAAAATTAAAAAATTGGAGAATTTATTTTATTATTTATGTATTAAAAATTTTTTTTAAAAGATAAGTTTTAAGAGATTTCTTAAAAGAAGGAACATCTTTTTCATTTTTTATATATTCGGGCAAAGAGTTCCACCATTGGGGGCCGACGACCGAAAACATTTCCAATCTACGGGTGCCTATAATTTTCAAAGAAGGAATTACTAATAGGTTTTGGGAAGATGATCTGAGAGAGCGTACAGAACAATAGGGGATTAGCATCTTAGAAATGCATTGTGGTTCTTTGAAGATCAAGTTTTTATAGATAAGTAGTAAAACTTTAAACTGTATGCGTTGGCAAATAGGAAGCCAGTGTGCATCTTTAAAGAGTGGGGTGACGTGATCGAATTTCTTGGCATCATAAATTAGTTTTATGGCCGAGTTTTGAACTATTTGCATTTGTCGTTTTTGCTTTTGGGTAACATTGAGCAACAAAGAGTTGCAATAATCCAGTTTTGATATAACCAAAGAATGAATTAAGATATTGCGAGATTTGAGTTCGAGAAATTTAGAAAGAGATCGAATTAAACGCAATTTGTAGAAGCAGGTTTTAACTAGATTATTAATGTGATCTTTAAATTCCAGACTATCGTCAATTATTACGCCTAATATTTTTGTTTTGGGGACGATTTCAATGGGTTTATTGTTAAGTAGGAAAGAAGAATTTAGTCCTATATCTTTTTTCCAGTTAAAAATCATTGCTTTTGTTTTATTTATATTTAATGATAATTTATTATTGTTAAGCCAATTATGAACTTGTTTGAGTTTTACATTTAAAGAATTGATGTCTTCGTAATTTTCAGGATTAAATGGGTGAATTAACTGTATATCATCTGCGTATGAAAAAGCAGTGAATCCTATAGACTGACATAAATTCAGTAATGGTGCAAGGTAAATATTGAATAACAGGGGAGAAAGGATTGAACCTTGAGGGATGCCGAAGGTTGTTGTATATTCTTCAGATTCTTCGTTGTTGAATTTGATATGAGAGGTTCGATTGGTAAGATAAGAAGAAAACCAAGTAAGGACTTGATCACGGGCAGATTCAGTAGGATGCAGTGTGCGCCAGACATCAATCAGACCCAGTTGGTGTAGCACAAAGTTCACCCCCTTGTGATCGCCTCCTTTCAATCGAGGCTTAGGTGGCTTGCAATCAACAAGTGGGTCTGCAGTGATGTTAAAGTCCCCACCTAGTACCAATTGGTATTCAGAAAAAGGCGTCAAAGCCGCTACTAATACAGAAAAGAATCTATGAGAGTATACATTAGGTGCATAAAGAGAACAAAACACATATTTCTTCCCCAAGAAAACTCCTGCCCAGATCACATAACGCCCCTCGGGGTCCTGTATTACCTTGTGCATAGTACAAGGATGTTTTTTATGATAGAGGAGAGCAACACCTCGCTGTCTGGAGTTATATGAAGCAAAAACTACTTCCCCTACCCAATCCCTCTTCAGTTTAACATGTTCTGTCACGCTGAGGTGAGTCTCCTGAAGCATTAAAACGTCTACTTTTAATTTCTTACAGTATTGAAATAATTTGCTGCGCTTCACTGGGGAGTGCAAGCCATCAATGTTGAAGCTGGCAATCTTAACAGAACTCACAATAGCAGTTGGTAAGAAGTACGTCCCCCCCAGAGACAACAGGTCTGTGGGGCAGCAGCGCCGGCCTCCCAGCCAAACCAGCACGCCACCCACTGAAGTATCATTACAGTACTGATCAGAGACCCCAGGTGCATCCCACCCCCCACCCTGCCCCACCAAAACCCCCCTCCTACCCCATTCCCATCTTCTCTCATCCCCTCGACCCTGTCCCCAGGTCCCCCACTCATCTCAACCATTCTCACACCTAACAGTCCCCACACACATCCAAAACCCCAGCACTACCTCCATTCCCCTCTCCCTCCTCACACGAACACTCTCGTCCTCCCATCCACCACCCAGCCCCCCGACTAAAAACTAAAGTGAGAACCCCCACAAAACTCTAGAGGGCTAAAACATCCAGATATATGGAAAACACATCAAAACAGTGCAAAGAGAGCTGCATAAACATCAAACTGACAAATCTCTCAAACAGGCACTCATCATAATCTCAAACCAAGTGTCCAGAATCCAGAGGTCCTCGCAGTGCATGTCCCCGTCTCCCGATGGTCGTCGAAATGGTATGGCTTCCAAAAACTCAAGGAGACTGGATAGACTGGAGTCGTGCCACGCAATCAGGTCACATAGGCGGCAGCCAAACATAGGCCCCCAGCAGCAGTGATCAGGACAGAGTCAGCACCACACTGTCGGATGACCAAAACGACTTGATAGAAGAAACACCACCAGAAATCACACGACAGACGCCCATCAGCACTCCTGAGGTGCCGGCAGCTTCTCGAGGAACTTTTTCAGCTCATCCGCCGTACTCATGGTGAAAGTACGATTTTCATGAGTCATTCTCACCTTAGCGGGGTAAAGAAATGCAAATCTTATTCCCCTCGTGACCAACTGCGAGCAATACGGCGTAAGGGCCCTGCGCTGCTCCGCGACTTTGGTGGAGAAATCTTGAAATATCATAATCTTAGCCCCTTCATAGGACAGAGATCTGTTTTTCTTGAACAGGTCCAACAGACGCACTTTGATTGCATAATTATGGAATCTGGCCAGCACCGGCCTCGGACGGCCCGGTCCGTCTCCATCACGACGCTGACCAACACGATGGACCCGCTCTACCACCACCGGTCCAGCCTGCTCCGCCAGGCCCAGCTCCTTTGGCAGCCATCTTTCCACCATGTGGAGAAGCTCAGAATCTTTAACTGACTCCAGGAGCCCTATCAGTCGGAGGTTCTTTCTGCGGGCCCTGTTCTCCTGGTCCTCCACTCTCTCGAGCAGTTGGCATACTCGGGTCTCCAAGGAGTCAAGCCTGCCATCTGCAACCACCGCTCTGTCTTCTTGTGCTGAGACCCGATCCTCCACCTGCTGGATCTGCGTCGCGTGGCCAGCCAGCACATCTTTGATTTCCTCCATGGAGGCATGTAGCTTGGCCAATTTATCGTCTAACAGCTGAGAGAGGTTCCGCATGGATACTTGGAGCATCTCATCCGAGGTGCGGTCCACTGGCGCCTCCGTTTGCATCCCCGCCATTTTGAGAGCCGGTGCCACGCTGTTTCTTGGGGCCTTCGGGGCTCGAGTCGGCATCCCCCGCGCCGCCACCGTGTGTCACGCGCCAGACGCTCCCCAGCACAGCGGGAGCGATCCCGAAAGTGCAGGAGCCGAAATTTTCACAAATTTACCGGCGGCGGCAGGCGTTAGGCGAGCCGAATGGTGCAGGGAGGACGGAGCTCCGCGTTCAGGCGTCCGATCAGGTGCCGGCCATCACGCGACCCCCTATTCTATTCCTCTCTTGACGTTGTTTGCTAGGAGTCTAGTTCCTGCTGCGCTGAGGTGCAGTCCATCTTTCCTGTAGAGATTGCTCTTGCCTCAAAACGCCGTCCAGTTCCTCACGAAGTGGAATCCTTCTTCCTCACACCATCTCCTCATCCACGTATTTGTTGATTGTAGTTCCTCTTGTCTTTTCACATCTGCCCTCGGTACTGGTAGGATCTCTGAGAACACTATCTTCTGGGCCCTCATCCTCAGCTTCCTTCCCAGAATCTTGAATTGTTCTAACAGCGTGCTTCTTTTGTAGTCTCTCTTGCTGACATCGTTCGTCCCGATGTGGATCACTACAGCTGTCTCTTCTGTATCCGCCCCTTCCAGGATCATTCCAATTTTGTCCACGATGTCCTTGGTTCTTGCTCCCGGAAGGCAGGTCACCAGTCGGTCCTCTCTCCCTCCTGCTATGTGGCTGTCCACATGCCTAAGGATCAAGTCTCCCACTAGGATCGCTGACTTTCCCTTCTTCAATTTTCGCTTCGGTCTCAGGTCAATGTCCTCAAAGTGCTTCACTCTTTCTTCTTCTTCTTCTGGGCCTCGACTAGCCAAATTCTCCCCCTCTTGTGGGTGTCATCCTTGAGGTAATCTTCTTCTTGCTCTCCCATGCATGTTGGTATCCGTGTAGCTTCTTCTTTCATCTGAAGTTCGTTCTCTTCCACCTTCGTCCTGTATGCCTCTTCAATGAATCTCTCGAGCTCCCTGACTTCCTCCTCAATGTGTCTCTCTGTGGTGTGAAATCCTTCGATCTCCTGTATCCTGTCCTCTAGTCGCTTGACCTCCTTCTTCAAGCTTTTCAGTTCCTGACACCGACTGCATACATATGACTGTCTCCCCGAGGGGAGATAGTCATACATATGACAGTCTGTGCAGAACACTGGAAAGCTCATCTTCTGGCTTCCTTCTGCTTCCATTGTTGTTCCTACTTTAAGATATCAGTTGAGATTACTTGTGACTTGAGATTACTTGTGACTTGTGTCCGCTTTGTGTCCTTTCTCTCTCCCTATCTGCTGCTGGTGTCCTCCCTGACTCTCTCTCTGTGCTGGTGCCCTCTCTTTCTCTCTCTAACTGTCTCTGGTGTCCTCTCGCTCACTGCCTGTTGGTGGTGTCTTCTCTGTCTCTCTCTCTGTGCTGTTAAGTTAAGGAGTTTACTCCTCATTTATTAGTTTACTTTGCATAACATGTGATGTAGCTAAAGCCATAGATTTATCTAAATTGAACTTAAATGTGACAAAGACTGAGGAAGTGGTAAGATGTACTAAAAGTTCATCTGTAAATGCTGAACTTTTTAAACTGAAGGCCTCCAATTTTTACCTTTTTATATCTGGATTATGAATTATGAAGAATTTCTCTAACGGATCCAAAAACAAAAGGAAGAGGAGCAGATACCATTCACCCATACCAAGCCAAGCCTTGAGGATTACAATAAAGTACTTAGACCACCTCCTGAAAGAAACCTATGAAACCATACTGTTCTAACACCAAGAACATAAAATTCCAGGATACCCAAATGGAAGCCTTCACAGCGTCAAAACTGATCAGGACAGAAGAAATATGCCAGTGGTCTCAAACTCAAACCCTTTGCCGGGCCACATTTTGGATTTGTAGATACTTTTGGAGGGCCTCAGAAAAATAGTTAATGTCTTATTAAAGAAATGACAATTTTGCATGAGGTAAAACTCTTTATAGTTTATAAATCTTTCCTTTTGGCTAAGTCTTAATAATAATATTGTAATTTATAGCTAAAGAGACATATGATCAAGAAACTGTTTTATTTTACTTTTGTGATTATGATAAACATACCGAGGGCCTCAAAATAAGTACCTGGTGGACCGCAAGTTTGAGACCACTGCTCTATGCCATATATTCCATTGACACCAAAATAGTTCTTAAGCTTTATGTCACAGTACGGTCCCTAACAGACACTACTCGAGGTGTGGCAAGCAAGGAAGGCAGACACTGGGCCAATTGATTTGTTAGGTTTTATTACTTGGGATTTAGCTAGGTACTTGGGACCTGGGTTGGCCCCTATTGGAAACAGGATACTGGGCTGGGACAGACCTTTGGTCTGTCCCAGTATGGCAATCTTATGTATGTTCTTTTGGAAATTGCCTAGGTTTTAGGTGGTGTATAAATTTTAAAATAAAATAAATTCGTATGTTAAACAATTTACAGAGCAAAATCGGATAATAAGAGGAAGACTGTTCTGGGTCCTTATTTGGCTTCAACAAAATTACAGAATGTCTTTTAAATTAACATGATATAAGGTATCCCAGTGCAGGGAAGGGGAACGTGTACAACAGGGGTGTCAAAGTTAGTCCTCGAGGGCCGCAATCCAGTTGGATTTCCCCATTGTAAGTCGCCTTGAGCCTGTACAGGTATGCGTGATGCACAAATACTAGATTAGATTAGATGTTTAAATGACACAAATGCACAAAAGTGTGGTGGATATGTGAAATAGCCTCTAAGCATAGGTTGTGGACTGTATCTGAAGTCAAGAAAGCATGAAACAAGTGCAAATTGAGAGCTTAGTAGTTGGAATGAATGGGCAGACTTGGCAGGCTGCAAAAGTAATGTCTTTCTCTGCTGTCATTTCTGATGTTTCTACTTGATTCTTCCTTACCCCCTTTTTGCTGTGTCTTGTCTACTATTTCATCTTTATAGGTTACTTCTACCCGGGGAAATAGATTTTGGCCACACAAATCACATGGCCAGTATGGGGTGGGATTAGAGGCATTATGAGACTGGCCTTGAAGTTATACAGCGAATAGTGCAATTCAGCTGTCCTCCATATGAGAGCTGTGTGGTCAATGTTCAGTATTGTTTAAGTGGGCAGGAGAGGCTAGTGGTTAGGGCAGCAGCCTGAGCACCCTGAGGTTGCAATTTATACGCATTGAGAATACTTGATATTGCGTTAAAATCAAAACTACAAACTACAATTCAAACCCAGAATTATCCCAGGTACGTTAGTCAGATTGGGATCCCACCGGGACAAATAGGGAGAAACTCTTGAGTACCTGATTATAAACCACTTGGGCTATAAGTGGTCTAGAAATACTAAAATAAATAAACCACAGTGTTTGCTGGGCACAGATATTCAGTGACACTCAGCTGGGCATCCAGTTTGATATTTAATCTGCTTTCTCTGTCAAGCAGGGAAAAGTACCTCAGGTAGACTTTCAAGTTGTGCGACATCAGTGCTGGTGCCTGCACTCTTAACCAAGGCAGTTAGAACCACATAAAAACACAGTTTTATCTTTGTCCACTTTAGGTATTTTGGTCCCGACAGTGAATATAGGTCAGCACCCGCATAACTTCTGGGTTAGCCAAAGACCTGGTTATTCAGTGCTGCTGTCAATGGCTTTAAAAGTGCTGACTGCCCTGGGCTGAATATTGCCAGGTATGTGTTTAAGTCTTAGCACAGAAATAGCAGGCCTAACTGGAAAGTGTAATGTCTCTTCACTGGTCCCAAAAATAAAATAAGTCACAGCCAATTAAAAAAAAACAACTGTAGAGGCCTAAGTGGACCTCTCCCTTTCTGACCCCAGTTCCAATTACTTTGTTCTCACATTCCAGTTGCTGAACTCTGCACAAAGCCCCTCAGGCTGAATACTCTTTGGCTGTACTTCTTTAGCTGTATCAGCGATTTACTGTTCTTATTCACCGTCAGTCAATGATGGCATTAAACGTTATACAAAGAGTAGTGAAATTCAGCCACTCTTCTTATAAGAACATAATAACCCAGTTTCCTGTTTCCACAAGGACCATGCAGAAACCTAAATATTATCTGGGACAGGCAGTGGCTTCCCCAGTCTCTTATATTCTTTTAAACTTATGAGGTCAGTATTCAGCAAGTAGGGGTCAGCAGTTTTTAAGTCGCATTGAGGGGCATTGACTTACAGTTGTTAGCTGGATGCTAACCGCATGCCAACCAGTATTTAGACTGTGCGTACTTAGCTTAGCAGATAAAATTAAGACAGCTTTTTTTGCTTTCATGCTTTCCAGCCTCTTACACCTACTCAGAATATATAAACAGATCTGAAAACAGAACTGAGATCAGTGGGAGCAAAGATACAATTCAATCCCAGCCTTCACTGTTGGCTATTGGTTCACTGCAGCATTGGAATGAATCTTGTGACTTAGACTTCCCTCGGTGGAGAAATAAAGATAACCAGTTGTCTAAGGAAGATTACTACGGGTGTTTTAAGATGCCTACTGTAAATATACTCCAATTGTTTACTACCTTTTAGATTCACTCTCTTTGCTAATTTTGTAACCAGATAAAGTAAAAAAAAAGGACTAATATATTGAGGTACTTTGACATATCATTTTTCACAACAGCTTTTCCCAAGGACCTCTTAAGGATGCTCCTAATTTGATCTGCACTCCTCATACTGCATGGTACAGTGAACAGGCTTCAATTGAGTCCAGAGAAGAGGCAGCTAAGGAAATTCGCAGAGCAATCTCAGGTATGCAGAGAGGCCAGCTGGAGAGTAGCAGCCATCTAGTTAACTCAAGTGGTTGAGCAGGGGGCAGTCCTCTAAAAAGAAGGCAGCTGTCAATGTGGGGTGCAGAGATGTTGCCAATGTAATAGAGGGGAGGAAGGCAAAGGTAATGGAACAGGAAGGATAAAGAGGGAGATATCCAATTAGTAAAGGAGGTAAATGTTCTCTTTGTCTCTCCACAGGTCCCATTCCCGATGCCCTCCGGAACTGTGTTAATAAAGAATATTTGCTGGCAGCTGCTCAGTGGTCTGGGATGGAACCAGCAGCTTCCCATGGAGAGCTGAATGGTGCTGCAGGATACAGATCAGTGTGAGTTCTTGGCCTTCAGCATGATTTCAGAATATGGGGCCCATTATTCAAGAGGGTTTAACCATGTAGGAGAGGCTTCTGCCCAATTAAACCACATTGAGTGAGCCTGGAGGGGATTTTCAGGGATATTCAATTGCTGATGCTTGGGTCCACCTTAGGAGTGGGCACCCAAGAAGAAGCTCTGTGTCATTTTAGATAGTACGCTGAAATCTTCTGCCCAGTGTGCATCTGCAGCAAAAAGAGCAAACAAGATACTAGGAAATATTAAGAAAGGGAGGCTAAATAAGACTGAGAATATATAGCAAAGACATAGGATTCTGTATTATTACTTGCAAATCTGCAGAAGGGTATCATTCCAAACTTCTGAACTCCTCCTTTTCTGCAGTGGAGAACAGCTCCCTCTTCATTTTTTTCTTTTGCAAGCAAACTCAGAAGGTGTATTCTGATCTGCTTTTGTTTCCCATCTTGGGACCTTAATGTTGTTCTGAAGAGTCTGTCACTGAAAGTTGGACGCAGCACTGTCCATTTAACATGTAACAGATGGTCTGTGCTCAGAAGAGCTTACAATCTAATTTGAACAGACAGCAGTTTCTTGCAGAGAGGATGGTAGGATGGACTTAGGTATCTTATGGTGAGTGGGAGTTAGGAGTTGAAAGCAGCCTCGAAAAAAGTGGGCTTTTAGCTTGGATTTACATACTGCAAGAGATAGAGCCTGATGTAAGGTCAGGGCTCTTCAGCTTGGAAAAGAGGCAGCTGAGGGGGGATATGATTGAGTGTTGGAGAACAGATGAGTGAATCAATTTTTCATTCCTTCAAAAAGTACACAGACCAGGGGACACTCAATGAAATTACATGGAAATACTTTTAAAACAAATAGAATGAAATATTTTTTACTGAAAGAATAGTTAAGTTGTGTAGCTGGTTTTAAGAAAGGTTTGGACAATTTCCTGGAGGAAAAGTCCATAGTCTATTATTGAATCAGCCATGGGGGAAGCCACTGTTTGCCCTGGATTGCTAGCATGGAATGTTAGTAGTACTTGTGACCTAGATTGGCCATTGTGGGAAATGGGATATAGGCTATCATGTAACTGGGCAGTACTCCTGAACATTTCCTTTGACCACTGTTGCACTGACCAAACAGTACTAGAGTGGTTCAAGTGTAGAGCCAGGATTTATCTGGTAAATGCTGATATATTCTGTCCACTAACCAGATAATGTTAAAATGGCAAAAATACAGCTGTGATGGGGGAGGTAGGAGGTTTGGGATACTGTTTCAGGGTTTCGTTGGTAGTGGTTGGTGGGGGGGGGGGGTTGGGTGGAAGGTTCTAATGATTTAGTGGTTGGCAATTACCTGTATTGTTACTGTGAGAATGCATCCTATCCATTCAACGGAGGGTCAGTGGTGTACTTTATTAAGACCTTGGATGATCAGTGATATACCATGAAGTTTATTATCTTTGGTGTGCTGTGCAGTCATCAGTAAAAATTGTTGAAACATAAAACAAATTGGCAAAAATGCTATCTGGGCATTGTTCTACGTATTGCCTGGGGTAAGACGCTGCTTGCCCTGGATCGGTAGCATGGCATGTTGCTACTCTTTGGGTATTGGCCAGTATTGGCCACCGTGAGAATGGGCTACTAGGCTTGATGGACCATTGGTCTGACCCAGTAAGGCTATTCTTATGTTCTTATTGGATGGTGCCCGGGTAGCTTCCTGACCCAGATATTCAGTGCTTGCACCTGGACATGGCCCAACATTGACTAGCCAGGCTTAATTCAGCCCATGATAATTGATGACCACCAGATAATGAACAAGAATTTTCTTTAGTGTCCCTCCAGACTGGCACATAATGGATGAGTTTATGTTCCTCTGCCAGCAGGTAGAGACTGAGACACATTGATTTTTGATTGTAGTACAAGTAGGCTGTGCAGTCCCATCTCTAGCAGGTGGAGGTGGTAAGCCTGTGCAGTCTTTCCTCTAGTTAGTTAGGGCCTGTTGGATCTGATTAGTGACCTTTTTAGTGTCTTTTTGCTGTCCAAACAGAGCTTGGGGGACCCTCTTGGGGGTCCTTCCAACCTCAGGGGTGCCACACTTGAAGGGTGGAGACCCTCCCCCCATTTCCCCCATCTCCCCAAATTTGATCTCTTAGAGCAGTGGTTCTCAACCCTGTCCTGGGGACCCCCCCCAGCCAGTAGGGTTTTCAAGATATCCCAAATGAATATGCATGAGAGAGATTTGCATATAATGGAAGTGAAAGGTATGCAAATCTCTCTCATGCATATTCATTCAGGATATCTTGAGAACCACTGTCTTAGAGGAACCTCAGCTATACACCTGGCCACTCTTCAGGCACAGACTACAGCTTTGAGAGCCTGTGGGGTCTACTCTTTTATTTGTTTCAGCTGATGGGCTGTGAGAACTGAAAAAAAAACAAAACAGAAAATAAAAGAACCTGAGGCAGCTGATCTGAAGAAAGCATTGAATTGCTTTCCTCTTTTTCTAACTGGCAGTTTTGTGCGTTGGTTTCCTGTGCGTAAGCTATGAGAACTTTTAAAAAGCAGAAGTGTGTTTTATGTGCTTGCTGAGCAGTGGATGCAGCCGGTGTGTGCGCAAAGTGTGTCTGCTTCGGGTGTCGATGTGCGTGCACCACTCATCGGCTGGGGGCCGTGGAAAAGCCCATGCTTTCCCTGCCGCCCACGGTCAGGGAAATAAGGTTGCCTTGACTGCCGATGGTACTGCAACAGTGGCTGCGGCGTGCGGTTCTGATTTAGCGGCTGCATCGAGTCAGGCCTTGTTGCCGCTACTGACTTCGGGAGACAGTTTTTCAACGGGTTTTTCTTCAGTTTTGGCAGGAAGCTCGGCCATTTTGCCCGTGGCCTCAGGTGACCTCCCTCCTGTTTAGAGCGACAGGAACACAGGTCCTGTTTCTTCTGCACCTGCAATGAGTTCTGTTGTGCCACTGGAGTTTTTTTTACCCTGACTTTGTTTTAGCCATGTACAAAGCTTATTTGCAGGTGGCTGGAGATCCTGCTCCTTCCCCAGGGGTCTCCGGGTCCTATGGAGGGTCTTTATCTTCCACGGCTTGCCACTGTCCAGTCTCCCCAGCCATCGTCCAAGCAGCCGCGGTTGACTTGGGATGAGAACTTTTTTCTGGCTGACCTGGTTTCACCGGATGAGGACTTGGACCTTTGGGTGGATCCACAAGATCCGCTAGGAGGGACGGATGATGTGGACGGTGGTTTTTTGGGAGACGCTGGGTGGCAAGGATGTGTTGGTTTTGCACATTTTTCACTGAGAAGAGCTGTCTTCGGTACTATGCTTTGAGGAGGAAGCTAAGGTTCCCCTTCAAGTTATGGACCCTCTGCTTAGGGGTGGAGAATGACACGGGGAAAAAATCTGTCCCCGTCACCGCTCCGTCCCCGGCCCACCATCCTCTGCACCGCTCCGTCACCGTCCCCGCCATCCCTTCCACCGCCCCATCACCGCCACTGCCATCCCATTCACCGCCCCGTCACCATCCCCGCTGCATCCATATAAGCCTTAGTACTGTAATATTTAGCTTATTCCTTTCTTATAAATCAAAGTTCCTGCTGCTGAACTAGAGAAAGAGATGTTCAGCTGGCAGGGCTTTGTTTATAAATTTTTATCAACACAACTAATATACTACTTTATCCTAAAGCAAAAAATAAATAAATAAATAGAATTTTTTTTTTTCTACCTTTGTTGTCTGGTTTCTGCTTTCCAAATCTTCTCATTCAATTCCTTCCATCCACTGTGTGTCTTCTCTCTGCGTCTTCCATTTGCTGTTACTGTGCCTTTCCCTTCCCCCCCCAATTGGTCTAGCACCCATCTTCTTCCCTCCGCTCCCCCATAGTCTGGCATCTGTCTTCTTCCCATTTTGTCTTCCACATTTCCCTTTAGGGTCTGTTCCTCTCCACCCTCCTTCAATGTCTGTTCTATTCCTTTCCACCACCACCCTTCCCTCCCTCCTTTACCATCTGTTCCTTTCTACCACCCTTCAGCTCCTCTCGCATGGCCTATCTATCTACCTTCCTCCCTCTTATTTTCGTGGCACGTTACAATGTAATTTATGCAAGCCACTGGAGCCTGCGAGCTCGGTCCCTGTCCCATCCCCACAAACCATCTCGCTTCTGTGCTCCTATTTTCCCCATTTCTAATATCTCCCCTATGTATCTGCCATTGCTCCCCCCCCGCGTCCATATACCATCCCCATGGCATGTCCCCTTTATGTCTCTGTCCCTGTGCCCCATGCACATAATTTCCCCTCTTTCTGTTACCTTCCTGTGCCCAGATTTCCCCTATCTTCCTCTTCCATACCAGTGTCTCTTCTTTTCAACCCCATCTAGCTTTTTTCCCTCTTTCTTCCCCCTCCCCTGCTTCTAGCATCTGGCTCACCTGCCTGTCCTTCCCTTTCTTTCTTGCTGTGGGTTTTTCTTTCCGTCTTCATCTCCTTGGCCCAGAATCCTTTTCCCTTTCACTCCCTCCTTCCAGTTTGAGCTGGGAACATGCGCGATCGCACAGTCCCCGCAGCCCCCACCCGCCTGCCCAATCGATCCTAGTGTTTAGCCAGCTCTCTCCCTTCTCCTCACCTTAGTTTGCAGGCTTTCGTTTTCGGCGACCTGCACACTTTCCCAAAGAGTCGCGCATGCACGGCTGCTCAGTGTTCAATCTTCTGCTCTGCTGCAACTTCCTGTTTCCGGTTGCGTCAGAGCAGCCGCGGGTGCGCGGCTCTTTGATGGCATGCGAGTCGACGAAAAAGAAAACCTACAAACTAAGGTGAGGAGAAGGGAGAGAGCTGGCTAAACATTAGGATCGATTGGGCAGGCGGGTGGGGGCTGCGGGGACCGCGCGATACTTGATGCCTCACTGCGGAGACAAGACCACGGGGCGGTGAATGGCCTTGTCCCTGTCCCCGCAACCACAGCTAGTTTTCATTCCCCGTTTCGTCGGGTTACCCGTGGCTAAACGCAGCTAGCTGCGGGTAACCGCCACCGTGTCATTCTCTACTTAGGGGGTTCCGGTCAATATCCCATTCCTTTTCTATGCATCAGGATATTCGGGATGTGGTGATGCACAATGGAAGACTCCAGATATGCCTTTTTGCTTGGTGCGGTCCATGACTAGACTTTATCCCATTCCTGATGGGGATAGGGATACCTTTAAATCTCCTGTGGTTGATATGGTGGTATCTGCTATCACACGTAGGCATACTGTGCCAGTTGAAGGAGGTTCGGCTCTGAGAGACCCTCAGGACTGTAAGATGGAGTCTCTCATTCAACAGAGTTTTGACATGGCTACCTTGGCTGTCCAGACAGCAATTTGTGGCAGTCTGGTGGCCTGAGCTTGTTTCCAGTGGTCTGAGCGGGTCCTTGACTGGGAGTCTGGTGACTGGTCTTTAGTGGATCAGAAGGTGGCTAAGATTGAGCTCGGCACTTATCTCTCTGATGCCATGTGTGATCTGTTATGGACATTAGCTAAGTCTTTGGCCCTTGGAGTAGCTACTCGCTATACCCTGTGGCTTCGGGGTTGGTCGGCGGAAGCTTAGTAAATTTACTTTTTGGGGTTCCTTCCTCTTTGGGGAGGAGTTGGATAAGCTTGTTCAGGCTTTGAATGATTCTAAGGTGCCTCGGCTTCCAGAGAACTGACCTCACTAGGTGTCATGGGGTGGCATCACCCGTGGGCATCTGTGTGATTTTCGTAGGTACCTCCCTGGCTGGGGCTTGGCCCCTTTTCCTTCCAGAGGTTGCTTCTTTCAGTATATTTTATGACAACCTAATAGCCTCCAAAGCAGCTAAACTGGACAGACAAATCACCACTCTGTTATCTTCGACTACAGACTACAAAGCCTTCAGGAGAGATATTAAAACCATACTCTTCAAAAAACACATTAAACCTATCCAGCACGACCAATCCCAACCCAATATCCAACACTCTATTTACCCTTAGATCTCTCTATTACTCTTTTATCTACCAAACGTTATCTAAAACCCATAATTTCACCCTATTCTTATCTCCTAAAGACCTCTTCTTCCCTTTGGTAACTCTTTACCCAACGTTTATTACCTTAAAAATTCTATGTCATCGCTTATTCTATTCCTTCAAATTTTGAATGTAATTCTTGTTTTGGTTTGGATGTAATCTGCCTTGAACCGCAAGGTAATGGCGGAATAGAAATTACTAATGTAATGTAATGTATATTCAGTCCTTTCGGGGAGCCTGCCGGGGGAGGGGGTCGGGACTCTGCCAGTGGTTCCTTGTCCAGCCCAGTGACTCGCTGCAGGTCCTTCCCCTGATTCTAGTGGGAGCCAGGTTGTTGGAGTTTTACCGGGGGTAGGCCGAGATCACAATGGATCAGTGGGTCCTAGAGGTGATTTGGGATGGCTATGCTCTCTAGTTTTACTTGCCCTTGCCAGATCGTTTCCTCTCTTCTTCTTGTCAGACAACTTGGAAGAAGCGGATTTTTCATCAGACGCTGCAAAGGTTACTGGACTTTAAAGCAGTAGTTCCAGTGCCGCCTCAGGAGATTCACACTAGCATGTATTCCATTTACTTCGTGGTTCCTAAGAAAGAGGGATTGTTTTGGCCTATTTTGGATCTGAAAGGTGTCAACAAGGCATTCTGGGTTTCGTCTTTTCGCATGGAAACCCTGAAGCCCATAATTCTCGCTGTTCAACCTGAGGAGTTTCAGACTTTTTTTGACTTGACGGAGGCCTACCTGCATGTTCCGATTCAGACCTCCCATCGGCGCTTTCCTTCGCTTTTCAATTTTGGGAGAGCACTATCAGTTTTGTGCGCTTCCTTTTGGTCTAGCTACGGCCCCGCAGACTTTCACTACTACTATTTATCAATTTTATAGCACTGAAAGGCATACACAGTGCTGTACATTTAACATACAATAGACAGTCCCTGCTCAGAAGAGCTTGCATGACAGGATATCTCAGGGTTGGGGAGATTATGGTAGAGGAAATGATACAGGGGATATAGGTATCTGACAGCAGTGAGTAGGAGTTAAAGAGTTGAACGCAGTTTCAAAAAAGTGGGCTTTTAGCTTGAATTTGAATACTGCTATGGATGGAGCATGACATATTGATTCAGGCAGCCTGTTCCAGGCATATGGTGCGGCAAGAAAAAAGCTTGTTTGCATTCCTGAATTGTTGGAATTTGATTTGTTTTGCCTGTATAAGTGGATCGGTTTTGTCACCTGCTTTGAAGTGGATCGTTTGATCTAAAGCTTGTTTGCGTTCCTGAATTGTTGGAATTTGATAAGTTTTGCCTGTATATGTGGATCGGTTTTGTCACTTGCTTTGAAATATGATCCGCTTTGACCTGGATGCAGGGGAGAAAGATCAGAACGATGGCCACGGCGCTGAACTTCCATAAAGGGAATTACAAAGGGATGAGACATAGTAGGGAAGAAGGTTGAGAAGAGGATAAGCAGTGTAAAAACGCTAGAACAAGCTTGGTCCCTTTTTAAGGACACAGTCACCGAGGCGCAAAATCTATGTATACTGCATATCAACAAACGATCCAAGAGGAAAAAGAACAAAGAACCAGCGTGGCTCACTGTAGAGATGTAAGAAGCGATCAGAGACAAGAATACTTCGTTTAAGGAATGGAAAAGGTCAAAAACGGACGAAAACTGGAATAAGCACAAACAACATCAACGCAGGTGCCATAAGGTGGTAAAAGGGGCCAAAAGAGACTATGAGGAAAAAATAGCCAAGGAGGCAAAGAACTTCAAGCCGTTCTTTCGATATATTAAGGGGAAACGACCCGCGAAGGAAGTGGTGGTATCGTTGGATGACCATGGAATAAAGGGAGTGCTATAGGAGGACAAAGAAATCGCAGACAAACTGAACTCATTTTTTGTGTCTTTATTTACCGAAGAGGATATACACAGCATACCGGAACCCATCAGGCTATATGCTGGAAATGAAGATGGGAAACTGACAGAGTTGACAGTCAGTCTAGAAGAGGTATGCAGGCATATCGATAGGCTTAAGAGTGATAAATCCCCTGTACTGGATGGCATCCATCCAAGGGTCATCAAGGAACTGAAAGGGACTATAGTTAAACTGCTTCAACTAATAGCCAATCTGTCGATCAAATCGGGAAAAATTCCGGAATACTGGAAGGTGGCGAATGTTATGCCGATCTTCAAGAAATGTTTGAGGGGGATCTGGGTAACTAAAGACCGGTGAGTCTGACCTTGGTACCGGGAAAAATGGTAGAGGCGCTGATAAAGGACCGCATCATTGATCACCTTGACGGACACGGTTTAATGAGGACCAGCCAGCACAGTTTCAGTAAAGGCAGATCTTGCCTGACGAACTTGATGTACTTCTTTGAGGGAGTAAACAGGCAAGGGCGACCCGGTTGACATTGTATATCTGGATTTTCAAAAGGCGTTCAACAAGGTTCCACATGAACGACTACTTCGGAAAATTGTGAGCCATGGAATCAAGGGTGAAATACTCACGTGGATTAAAAACTGGCTGGAGCATAGGAAACAGAGTGTGGGGGTAAATAGACAATACTCGGACTGGAAGAGTGACACCAGCAGGGTGCCGCAGGGCTCGGTGCTTGGTCCCGTGCTCTTCAACATCTTTATAAATGATTTGGACATTAGTACGACAAGTGAGGTGATTAAGTTTGCGGACGATACGAAGTTATTCAGAGTAGTGAAGACACAGGGGGATTGCAAAGATCTATAAAGTGACATAATCAAGCTCGAGAAATGGGCAGCGACATGGCAAATGAGGTTCAACGTGGATAAGTGCAAAGTGATGCATGTCGGTAACAAAAATCTCATGCAGAATATAGGATGTCTGGGGCGGTACTTGGAGAGACCTCCCAGGATAGAGACTTGGGAGTTCTGATCGACAAGTTGATGAAGCTGTCTGCACAATGCACTGCAGCAGCAAATAGGGCGAACAGAATGCTAGGAATGATAAAGAAAGGGGATCATGAACAAGGAGAAGGAGGGTTATCATGCCGCTGTACCGGGCCATGGTGCTCCTTCACCTGGAGTACTGCGTCTAGCACTGGTCGCCGTACATGAAGAAAGACACGGTACTACTTGAAAGGGGCCAGAGAAGAGCGACTAAAATGGTTAAGGGGCTGGAGGAGTTGCCATATACAGTGAGAGATTGGAGAAATTGGGCCTCTTCTCCCTTGAAAAGAGGAGACATGATCAAAACATTTAAAATACTAAAGGGAATAGAGTTAGTAGATAAAGACAGACTATTCACACTCTCCAAGATAGGGAGAATGAGAGGGCACTCTCTAAAGTTGAAAGGGGAAAGATTCCATACAAACGTAAGGAAGTTCTTCTTCACCCAGAGAGTGGTGGAGAGCTGGAACGCTCTTCCGGAGTCTTTTGTAGGGGAAAACACCCTCCAGGGTTTCAGGACTAAGCTGGACAAGTTCCTGCTAAACTGGGACATACACAAGTGAGGCTGGACTCATTTTAGAGCACTGGTCTTTGACCTGGGGGCCGCCGTGTGAGTGGACTGCTAGGCACGATGGTCTGACCCAGCAGCGGCAATTCGTATGTTCTTATGGATCGTTTGATCTAAAGCTTGTTTGCGTTCCTGAATTATTGGAATTTGATTTGTTTTGCCTGTATATGTGGATCGGGTTTGTCACCTACTTTAAAATGGATCGCTTGATCTAATGCCTGTTTGCATTCCTGAATTGTTGGAATCTAATCTAATCTTTGGTTTATATATCAGGTCATCTCCCAGTGGAGCAGACTCGGTTCACATATAATTAAGACTAGAGTACATAGCAGAAAACATAGAAGGAAGAATTAATTAAAAACTAAACTAGTAAAAGGAATGGATAATTTGAGCTACAAAGAACACCTCGGAAAACTGGGACTGTTCTCCCTCGAAAAGAGGAGACTACGAGGGGATATGATAGAGATTTTCAAATTCTAAAAGGATTCGACAAAATAGAGCATGGAGCACCTTTATTCACATTGTCAAATGTGACACGAACAAGAGGTCATGGACTCAAACTGAGGGGGCGGCATGTCCAGGACAAATGTCAGGAAGTTCTGTTTCACACAGCGAGTAGTGGACGCTTGGAATGCTCTCCCGGAGGAGGTTATGACGGAGGCTACCATTTTGGGATTCAAGCGCAAGTTGGATGCATACCTTCTTGCAAATCACATTGAGGGATATGGATAATCAAGGTCTCCATCAGGGAACACCTAGCATTGGCCTCCGCGTGTACGGGTTGCCGGACTAGATGGACCTAGGGTCTGATCCGGTGAAGGCGTTTCTTATGTTCTTAAAGTACATAAGAAAAGCATAAGAAAAATAACTATAATATCATTTCGTTGAGGCTGTAGTTAAACCATTTAAAAATCTTGAGAACAACAAAGTTTTCAGGTGGGTGGGTGGGGGGATATATTTTTTTGGTTCATTTCTTGATCAAATTGTTGGATGGGAGGGGAGGGATATTTATTATCTTCTTTGTTATTGATGGAATTTAAGTGCTTATTTTATAACAAATGTATGTCTAATTTATGGCACTTTGTATTAAGTTTTGAAAATTAATAAAGATCTATAAGGGGAATCAAAATGGCAGGCACAGGCCTGTCATACCAGACTGAGACAGAGCCCCTCTGAGGAGAATGTCTGCCCCTATCTAGTGCTGGAAGGGTGGATTACATGGCAGACATCATGAGTAAGGTGTTGGTGTATGCGGTCTTGGCCTGCAAGATGATCTGGATCAGGCAGTGGGTGTTTTATTCTGCCTCCAAGGCAACTTTAAACAGACATGCCTTTCAAGGGGCATGCTGTATAACCCCAATTTTTTGGACCACAGAAAATACCTGCAGTTTCATATACTTCAGGAACATTTCCAGTTTGTGGCTCTCCCTTTTGGGTTTGGAACAGCCCCTGCATTTTCACCAAGGTAATGGTGGTTTTTGTAGCCCACCTCTGAAGAAAGGGGATCCAGATGCACTTCTGTCTGGATGATTGGCTGATCAGAGCTTTGTTCAAGCCGGAGTGCATGCAGGCTGTGTGGCAGGTGTTGGATCTGCTACAACTTAAAGAAGAGCTATCTAGAACTGACCCAGATTTTGCAATATCTGGGATTCGCTTCGACATGGCAAAGGGCCACGTCTTTCTTCCTGAGTTATGCAAACAGAAACTCAGGAAACAAATCTTAGAGCTCTTGGTGATGCCGATTTCCTATGTCCTGGCATTACCCTCAGGTGCTGGGCTTGATGGCTGCCTCCCTGCAGGTGCATATTGACCTCTCCAAGATGCTCTTCTGTCTTGGTGGTTCCCCCAGCATCACTCTCTTCAGATGCAGCTCCCCTGGACAGGGTCCACAAGGAAAGGTCATGCTGGTGGCTCCAGGGAGACTCCTTGATGAAGGGAATGCCTCTCTGTATCATGTTGTGGGTGACTCTCACAACTGATGTCAGCCTGTTCGGCTGGGGAGACCAATGTGGGGACCACTCAGTTCAGGGTCAATGGACTCACCATCAGAAGGGATGATCCATAAACCATCTGGAGCTCTGAGCCATTTGGCTAGCATTGAGAACTCTGGAAACAGTCCTGGATGTGAAACAGTCCTGGCGAAAGTGCAGGCAGAAGAGCAAATGGCTAAAAATGTAAAAAAAGGGAGACAAAATTTTTATCAGATATATCAGTGAAAGGAGGAAGATGAAAAATGGAATCGCTAAACTGAAAGATGCTAGGAACCGATATGTGGAGAGTGATGAAGAAAAAGCAAACGTGTTAAACAAATACTTCTGCTCTGTGTTCACGGAAGAAAAACCTGGAGAAGGACCGAGATTGTCTGGCAAAGTTACACTAGAAAATGGAATAGATTCAGCGCCGTTCATGGAGGAAAGTGTTTGAACAACTTGAAAAACTGAAGGTGGACAAAGCAATGGGACAGGATCCATCCCAGGATACTGAGGGAGCTCATAGAGAATCTGGCGGGTCCTATTAAAGAATTGTTCAACAAATCTCTGGAGATGGGAGTGGTTCCTGGGGACTGGAGAAGAGTGGATGGCTGCTTTGAGTTCCTGTGGTCTCACGAGACTACAATGGGAATTCACGGCAGCTATTTTTGATGACAGCTCTGCACGGGGCAGGAGTGTAGGAAGACGCTCCTGCCCTCCTTCACCACTAGACCATCAGGTAAGGTCTGGGGAGGTCCAGGAGGTGGGGGAGAGGTCCGGGAGGCACGAGGGAGGTAGGGGTGGGTCAGAGTCGGCCCTAAAAGTTATTTGTGGCTTTTCAATATTCGCGGGCCGGCTCTGCCCCTAACCCCCGTGTATACGGAGGGAGAAGTGTATTTTAAATTGAATTCTGTCCATAAACCTTAAGGTAGTCCTGGTGAAAACCACAGCTTATCCTTGGGATTAAGTAGCATGGAATTTTGTCAGGTACTTGTGACCTGAACTGGCCACTGTTGGAAACGGGATACTGGAGTAAAAGAACCCCTGTTCTTGCCCAGTAGGTGAGCTGTTATGTTTTGTTTGCTGAAAAGATGATGAATGCATGAAGCAGCTTTCTAGAAGCACAGAGGCAAAAATAATTATGCAGTTGAGAAAGACTTCTAATTGGCATAGAATAGTTGAAGAGGAACCCAAACATCATCTGGGGTTTGTAACATGCACCAAGGAGCAAACTTAATGTCCTTATTTATCCTCTTATTCCCCACACTTTTCTTCTCCTATCTGTTCACCCAGTGACTGTGTTCCTTTTCCTGTCGCTTTTATTTTGTACCACCATTCATATAAGAGCTCAGGGCACGTTACATTAAAAGAAAATAAAATTTGGTAATGCCATTAATACCCATTTAGTTTCTTCCCAAGGAATCTCCCCAGTTAAGCAGTATAATACCCAGAAAGTCCATACCTGTTCTAGAAATTCTACACTGGTGCTTATTCTCTCTTCTGTGTTTCAGGTTTCCTCCAGGAATGGTTGGCGTTACTCCTCCTGTATTACCGGCAAGCTCTGTGGATGGGCTTGTGGCATCCTCTATCCCACATATGACTCACACTCCTTCTCCCGGACAAACCAGCAAACCGGAATCAGACAGAGAGATTTCCACAGACCAGTAGCACCTTTCCTCACTCCTTCCGTCTCTCCTCCTTCTCCTTGTTCCTGACCAGGAGTCTGGCTTTCTCAGCGTTCTCACAGTCTTACTTGGTAGAGCAGTGCTAAGCAAGCTCTGTACCCTGCCAAATCCTTGTCTTGATGTTTCTTTTCAAAGCCCAAAACAAAAAGCTTTAGATATTTCCTTTAACAGATATTCAGAGAGATTTTGTAAACAATTTAGTTTAAAGAAAACTGTAAGTGAATATTTTGTGCCCTGGCTCTAATTTGTAAAGGTTTTCAATGCATGGAGCAGCTTTCTGGGATAAAAGTGAGTATCTTTTCAACTAAGGTCCTGCATTTACCTGCATTTATACTAATCTGACAGGGAACTGCATGTGGAAATTTTTCACAAAGAGGAGGGTAACACCTCTTGTTACATGATGTGAAGAGCTGTTTGGCACTGTGTGTAGGAATGCAACGTAACGTATTATGTCACCCTTCATGGATGTAAAGTGAGGTGCAGCATTCCCAGTAACCTGTCCAAAATACTAGAAGGGCTAGTGCAAGGACATTTCTTTTCTTGTAGCAGTATTCAAGAGAGAGTCTGGCTGAACTGTTGTGGTGGGTGGTATGAAGGACAGTAGTGGTGCTGTTTGAGGAGGTGGCACTTAAGTAAAACCTGTTGTCTTCTGAGGGCCTTTGTTTTATCTGTGGGACAGATTGAAAATGAGTTCAGTGTGTCAGAAAATCTGCTGCTTCCCACCATAGTTAGCCAGTTCCCGAGCAAATGACATTGTGCCACCTATGAAAGTGTGCTTAAAGTTTCCAAAGAAAGGCAACAGAATTATAGATCCCTGGATAATTTACATTTTTCTGTTTCACATTTTCCAGTTTTTGCTGCTTTCTGCTCACTTCGTATGTACCTTCGTTAAGGAATCCAAACTTTTTGCCCACACTCTTGCACCAGTGTGGATGTGTAGGTTCATTATTATTTCTGATGGAGGAATGGATTGTCTAGCATAGCCCATCTTGAGGTTATACAGTGGAGGGCTGATCATAGACAGCTGTAGAAAAGCCTTTCCCCGTGGTACTTTGTTTTCATTATTCTGACCAGTTGGACTAGTTCTCCTTTTAGTCTGAGCAGCACACCAGGATCTCTCTTCTCTCAAGATCTGCCAAGTTGGTGGCTGCTACTTTCCAGGATACTGTTTGTCTCCCAGAACCCAGATCTGCTCCAAAGCTTTAGGATTTCAGCAGCTGAGCAGATGATAGAAGATCTCTGAGTTGGTGCTCTATCAACTGTTTTGGATTGTTAGAAGCACCTGTTGTGTAAATGCTGCTAACTGTGCAGTTGGGGCTCTCAGTTATCCTTCACGGAGTCTTCCCACTTGGTATGTGATTTGTTTTGCCATCTTGTATATTTTGTAGTAATACTGAGCCTTCTATCTGGACAGGACTTGCCAGTTTGCTGACCCTGGCATGGGCTTTTGGTGGGTTAGTTGGTTCCTCATTGCTGGGGGAGGGGGACATTTAATTGTATACAGATTAAAATAAGCACATTTCCTTTAAAAGCAAACAGTACCTAAGTCTTGGTGTAGTGCATAGAAATGTGGTTGATCTCCTGTTTTCTCCTAGATCACTAAAAGGTCTTTTTGAAAGTATCTGTGTCACCCTGCCTATCCAAAAGTCCAAATAGGGCCTGGAGTCCCCTGTTCGAAGTATAATATGTTAGCTGAATCTTAGTGACATGGGTTTTCCTGTTAGAACAGTTGGGATTTCTGATAAAGATTAATCACTTCCATTACAAAGAAAGTCTATTAACAGGGTGACAACCATTTTGTCTTTGTGATGAGAGAGTATAGATAATATACGTTAACTGGGCCATTCCTTATTGCAGATGGGATTCAGGATTAAGGCAGATCAACTGTGAGGTTGTCAGCTGGTTGAGTTGGCCAGTTTTTATTAAAGGCAACCAGCAGACTCTTAAATTGACGACACAATTCCTGGCAAAGGGCTGCCTAGCTCACCAGCTACAGTCGCTTCTTTTCGTCCCCTGCACCTTCAGTCCCTTGTTCACTTCAGGTCTTGTTCTAGCACATGCTTCAGCTTAACCCAGCGATCTGCTGAAGCAGGGAAACTGTGCTGGACAACCCTGGTCCTGTCAAACAGCATCTGCAGTGAGACTAGTGTACACTCGCTGTTCTTGTGTATAAACCACTTGGGTTGTAGCACAGAAAGATGGTCTATCAAATCCATTACCCTTTACCCTTATCCCTATTTGTACTTCTTGCCCAGAAAGATGGCCTGCATAATTAAAGAAAAGGGATATTTAATGTTTGCTGACAGTTCCCAAGACTGCGGCTGTTCGTGGAAGCTCCCCTTCTCAGTGATGATGAGAAAGGCCCATGCAAGTGAATGAGAAGCCTAGGTGCCTGCTGTAGCAGAAGAGATTGTTGAGCAATATCCTTAAGGTCAGTCTTCTGCTGTACTTTAAGGGGGCTACAAGTAAACTGCCTTTTTGCCTTGAGATTTGCATCAATAAAGTAAAACTAAACATATAGTTTTGCTTTGATTATTATTGAGGGGAAAAGTACTTCCTCGGGAAACACCTGTTTTTTCAGTAGAGGGGCATGCTTTTTTTTAAGCTCCTATTTCTCTAAAGCAAGATGACATTCCAGATTTGTCAAAACCGTTTCACAGGTTTATGCATTTCCTTTAAGCCAGGCATTCGTAATATCAGGAGACATTCCATTTTGAACGTTCACAAAGACTCCCATCTGTGATACACCAAAGTTTCATACATTTTTATAGTCTATTTTGTGTTTCTCCTGTAAAGAGTCTAGTGTGCTAGCCACATGAGTCCTCAGTGTTTTTAACATAAAGGTTAACATGTTGAGCAGAACTATTTCATGGGCCTGCTTTCTCCAAGGAAGAGGATTTCCATATTGTAGTGATTGTGAACTTTGCAGTATATATTGACCGACTGAGCAGGCACTTGGTATTCAAGCAGTTATGGGATAAGACTTACATTTTCCCATGATATGAAATGACTCTGCTTTCACTCCTTTCCAGAATCCCTGTAATTGCGCTTATATGATCAGTGAACCCCTCCAACAAAATCTAGAGTAGGGTGTCGCAACCCAGTTCTTAGGGTTTTCAAGATATCCACAATGAATATGCATGAGATATATTTGTGGAGTACATGTAAATTTATCTTGTGTATATCTTGAAAGTCAGGCTGACTTGGGTTTCTCAGAGTACTAGGTTGAGAAGCCATGGTCTAGACTCTAGAGTACAGAATGACACTGGGACATATTTTTCCCTGTCCCATTCCTGCAAGCCCCATCCTCATCTGCACAAGCCTCAAACACTTTAAAATCATTAGTGTTCGAGGCTTGTGCGGTTAAGGCAGAGCTTACAGGAATGGGACAGGGACAAAACTCATGGGGAAATTGAGTTCCTACGGGGTTGAGGGAAAATTTGTCCCCATGTCATTCTCTAGTCTAGAGGCATAAACAACAGCATAATATCTTCATTATCAGCTCAGATCTGAGGTTACAGATTGATATCTTATGGGTAGTTTTCCTGTCATATATGTTCAGAAAAAAAAATCTATCTCATAATGCTATATAATAATTGAGGGACTCTGTGCTCACTGTCTTGATCATTTATTTGTACAGTAAGGAGATCGCTTTATGTGGTAGGACCAAAGGAGCCTTGGGTTCCCAATCATAGTTTGTGTGTGTCTTGAAGGCATATTATGCAAAAAGGAGCCCTCTGATAGACAGACCTTTGAATCCAATGTAGAGTATACTGGTAATATAATGTTCCTGTCTCCCAGGCTTGTGCCAAAAATACAAGGCTTGCTCCCACCATTCTTTCATTCTCTTATATTCCTGCCTAAATCATTTACTGAGCCCATAGGGTTATGTCTTAGGGGATGATGGATATGGGTAAGAGCAAATTTTGAGGTATTTTTAGTCCAGCACTGTGCTCTCCACACCTTGAGAATGTAAGGAACTAGAACAACTCTTATGACTTGTGGGAGCTGCAATGATGCCTCTCCATTCGCTCTGACAGATGCCTTTCTAAGTGTAGGCAGGGCTTAGCTATACATAAATGTCCAACAGTGTAGTAAGCTTGAACATTTGCAAGTGTCATACTCTCTTTTTATTTATTTATTTATTTATTTTTTTTGGCTTTCAAAGTGTATTGAGTCTCTCAGAAGGGGATTTGTTATGCCATCCAAATTTAAAGGGTAAAAGGGATGCGACTTGTATACTGCTTTTTCTGTGTGGTAAGGCGGTATATCAAATTTTTAAATAAACCTGAAACCTGATTCAAAATAGCAACCCCCCCCCCCCCCCAAAAAAAAAACAACACCCCAAAAACCTCCCAGGCAGGTAGCGTGCAGTAGTGCTGGAGCATTACATTAGCCTAGGCCCTGTCCTGTGAGCTCTTGGCATGTAATTGTCCCCCGCCCACCCACCAAACTGGTTGATATTTCTGTATTTAGGTTTTGCATAGCTGGTGAGTTTTTGAGTATTCGTATGCCTTTTTTTTTTTTTTTTGGTGTCTTGAAACTGAGTAAAAATAGTTACCCCTTACTCTTATACTAGTACCAACTGGAAATATCTTGATTTTCTGGAAGATTGTTTCCAGACATTGGGCTAGATTCACTAAAGTCAGCATTCGTTACTAAACCTGTTTTCACAGCTTTAGCAACAATTGCTGCTAACTGACCTGATTCACAAAACGTCCCACCGCGTGTTTTTCCCTTTGAACGCCCATTTTCTGATCTGGCCATGCAAATTAGTAAAACCCCATGCAAAATAGCCAAGCGATTGATTCACTTACATCGCTTGGCTATTTAGCATCTGGTTTCACCGATCCTAAAACCCGATTGCTGTAGACCTGTTGGTAACTGTGTTACCGACAAGTCTACCGGTTTGTTTTTTTGCAGTGGCACAGATATTTTGCGTGAATTACACATGCAAAATATCTGCCCAATAAAAAGAAAAAAGTCTCCCGACAGCCCTCCCCAATGACTCACGACAAAGCGCCCCTCCCTCCCGGATGCTTCCCCCCTGGGATGCTTCCCCCGAACCCCCCTCCAAACTTAAATATGGCAGAAGGGATGTTCCCCCCTCCCAAACTTAAATATGGCAGGAAGGATGCCCACTTACTCCTGCCAGCAGAGGCCACCCTCCATCGCCCCCCTCTCCCTAGTACCTTTAGTTGGGAGCAGGAGGGGTGCTCAGTCAGTCCCTTCTCCTTTGCCAGCCGCCATCTGCAATGCAGGCCTTAGGCCCCTTCCCGGTGCATCATCTGATGCACATAGAGGGGCCTAAGGCCCTGATTGGCTCAAATGCCTCAAGCCCTTCTCCTTGGGCGGGGTCTTAGGCATCCGAGCCAATCAGATACTCCCTTAGGGTCCTTCTGTATCCTGGATACAAGGGGAAGGAGCTAAGGCTAAGGATGCCTAAGACCCCCGCCCAATGGGATGGGCTTGAGGCGTCTGAGCCAATCGGGACCTAAGGCCTGCATTGCAGATGGCAGCTGAGTACCCCTTCTGTTCCCAACTAAAGGTACCAGGGAGGAGGGGGGGCTGAGGGAGGAGGGGGAGCCGATGGAATATGGCTCCGCTGGCAGGAGGGAGTGGGCATCCCTCCTGCCATTTGTGGGTTGCTGCATTTTTTTGGGGGGAGGTGTGTTTGTCAGGGGTCATTGGGGAAGGGCCGGCGGTGGGGGAGTTTTAAAAAAAATTTTATGGGACACATATTTTGTGTGTATAATACATGCAAAATATCTGTGCCATTAAAAAAAAAAAAGAAAAAAAACCCCGGCAACAAGCCCTGACAGCAGTGACAGGAGGCTGCTTCCACTGTCACTACTGTTAGGGCTCTGCGCATGTCTCAGGTTCTCACTGAGCGATTGAGTTGGTGGGTTTGCATGGAAATAATTTGCACCTCCGTGCAAATCATTTGCTTGCAAACTTAATAGTGAATCAATCGCTGTTGGAAAATTGTCCAGAGAATCAGCCAGTAGTGATTGAGTTGCTATTGTTAGTGAATCGAGCCCATTGTTCTTTCTTAGTATTCTCAGGAAGTTTGGACCTGAGTTCTTGCAGTTTGTTTAAAATAATAAAATATCATCTGTATAGAGTGCAACATCTCTCCTATTTGAACCTTTTCCTTAATATCCTTGAATATAAACCAACCCGAATATAAACGGAGGGGGGAGGGTTTAATATTCAAGTGCAGTGCTTTACCCTGCCAGGCTCTGCACCCTGTTCCCCCTCCCTCGCTGCCCTGCCAGCCTCTGCATCCTCCCAACTCCCTCCCTCCCAGGTTCTGTACCTTGTCCCCTCTCCTTCCTGATGACTTGAGACCTGGTGGTCCAATGGTGGCTGGAACAGGAGGGATCCCTTCTGCATCCTGTCCCAGCCGATTCTAATAATTTTTACCACCCTCCTGCCTCCCCCACGTATCTTTAGTATCCTTGGTGGTCCAGCGGTGAATTGCGGCAGGAGCAACCTTCCTCCGCTCATGCCCATGCAGAGTTTTTAGTTGAGAAGGAAGGTCGCTCCTACCGTGGTTCATCGCCGGACCACCAAGGATACTAAAGGTATGTGGGGGAGGTGGGAGGGAGATAAAAATTCTTAGAATCGGCTGGAACAGGAGGCAGGAGGGATCCCTCCTGTCCCAGCCGCCACTGGACCACCAGGTCTTATGACAGGCCGGGCAGAAGCCTGCAACAGAGATCCTATTTTGGGGCCATTTTTTGGGCCCAAAAATCTGTTTATATTAGAGTACATATGGTATATCCTCTGTGCCAATACTTCTGTAGGTAGATTGAATGGATAGTGGACAATCCTGTTGTGCCATTGAACATTGGGAGAGTAAGACAGAAAGCTGTTAGCCAACAATTTAGCCCTTGATGCTGCATAAATCTTTGACGCAATATCAGAACCAAGGGTCTTCCTTGACTGAAACTGTGAAGAAGAAAGGCCATCAAAGGTTTGTTCCTCTTTTGGAGCCATTGCTCAACGTGAGAACTTGTCTCATATTACTGTAACTGTGGTGATAGAAATTTCTTTCTTCTGCTTCTTGTTGAGGCCCTTTCCCTTTTAAAACAGCTCTCATTCAAAGCAATCATCTGTCTCTAGCCTAACCTGAAATATCTTGGCTGAATTTTGATATTCATACTTAGGAGTGGTATTGGGTGATGAGAGCTGGAATCTGTCCCGTCTCTTCCCTTTTCATGAACTGGCGCTGTTGTTGCTCCTGTCAGACTTCTAGGTCTCTTTGTGTGTTCCTGTATACCTGAATGCCTCTGACATGATAGAATACAGAACAGAGAAATCCTTGTTGTAAAAATTACATAGAACCTATTTGACACTGGGTTGTTATCATTGGAAAGTCCAGCCATCACCTTTTGCATCTCTACTAGTTTGTCCAGGAGTATAACCAGGAAGATCCCTTGGAGATCAGTATTTATCTCATCTACTGGATGTCCAGTTCTGAATACAACTTTAAGAAGTAAGATGGAAAGGTGCTGTTAATTTCAGATATGATGTGTAATATGACTTTTTATTTCCTACTTCCAAGATTAAAGTTTGTGTTGCCTTTTCCTCCACACTCAAGCTCAACGAGCCCCTCTTTTGCTACCACATTTGTAGACATTTTGGCAAAATTCTCTGAAATTTTCAGTATTATAAATAGGACTTCATATTCTTAGGTATTAGTAAGTTGTTAATTTAGCTGCTCATTTTCTATCTAATTAGGCATTCTTTGAGAATATAAAACTCAGTGTTTATCAGTCTTTTCTGGTGCAGGTGCTGTTGCTGGGGATCTTTTCTGGTGGAACTGAATATACAGATTTTTGCAGCTGAGGCGTTGTCAGCACAAAAAGACACAAAAACTGGAGCATCCAAGGCAGACAAGGGGAGAGGTGAAAAAATATTATGGGTTATGCGGTTTTCCTGGTGTTTATGAAAACACCTGTTCAACATTTTTTTTCTCTCTTACTCTGGGGGTATTTTATTGGTTAAAACTTAGAAGTCTTCATTATAAATCGGGAGCCTTTGTAATTTCTTTTGTATTTCTGTAGCTTCTTGTATACCCAATTTGACCAGATGGTCTTATGTCCAACCTCTTGATTTATCTGCCTTTGCTCTTTCTGTTTTAAGATATCCTGTGAGAAGAATATTATTTATCCTCACGATTACTTTAAGTAATTTGCAGAGCCACACAGGATTGTATTCCCCTCCTGCAAGAACTTCTAAAATTTTTTTTATATTAATTATCCTTACTTAGCATCGATAAATTTAGTCTGTTTATTCTGATTGAAATGATTGCACTTAAAATATCGAGAGATGTCATTAGTGTTTAATCTGAAAGGTGACTAATGAAGATATCTAGGTCTGACGTTATCTCTGGTATGCACACGATATTGTGTCTCAGAAAAGATATGTAGTCCTTGCATAAGCATATCGGACCTGGCACAGGTCAGGCACTGTATTAGAAGTTTTAGCTCGATCCAAGTTCCTTGGCTCTTGGTGTGCTCCAGTTGACTTATCCTTTTCTGGCTCCGAGCTTATGTTGAGTCATTTTCAATTAAGTAGGGAAGGAAGGAGAAGGAATTTGCTTTTAGAAATCATTGTGGTTCTCCATTCAGTGTAAATGTCATTGAGCAAGCTTTCAGGCCACAGTGTGTCTCACAGGCTCTGCTCATAAGTAACATATTTATCAATGATCTAGAGATAGGAATAACTAGTGAGATAATCTAATTTGCTAATGACACAATGTTGTTAAATCGCAAGCGGATTGTGAAAAATTGCAAGAGGACCTTGTGAGACTGGACATCAAAATGGCAGATGAGCATGTGCAAAGTGATGCATGTGGGAAACAGGAACCTGAACTATAGCTAGGAGATGTTGGGTTCTCTGTTAGGAGTCTAGGTGTCATTGTTGAGGATATGTTGAAACCCTCAGCTCAATGTGTGGTGGCAGCTAAGAAAGCAAATAGAATGTGTGAAATTATCAGAAAAGGAATGAAAAACAAAGATGAAAATGTTAGAATGCCATTGTATCACTATGTTACGACCGCAACTTGAATACTGTGTGCAGTTCTGGTCGCCATATATTAAAAAAGATATAGCAAAATTAGAAAAGGTACTCAGAAGGGTGACAAAAATGATAAGAGATGGGAAGAATTTCTTATGAGGAAAGGCTAAAGTGGCTAGGGCTCTTCAGCTTGGAGAAGAGACGGCTCAGAGGTGATATGATAAGAGGTCTATAAAATAATGAGTGGAGTGTAAAGGGTAGATATGAATTGCTTGTTCACTCTTTCCAAAAATATTAAGACTAGGGAACATGTGATGAAGCTACTAAATAGTAGATTTAAAACAAATCAGAGAAATATTTCTTAACACAACGTGTAATTAAGCTCTGGAATTCGTTGCCGGAGAATGTGGTGAAATCAGTTAGCTTAGTGGGGGTTTAAAAAAAGTTTGGATAATTTCCTAAAGAGAAGTCCATAGGCCATTATTGAGATGGCTTGGGGAAATCCACTGCAGCATAGAATCTGTTTTACTACTTGGGACCTGGATTGGCCACTGTTGGAAACTTGGGCTTGATGGACCTTCAGTCTGTCCCAGTAAGGCAATTCTTATGTTCTTGAGTAAGTAGTTCCACCTCATCAATACTTTATACCTGTTCACCATCACCACCAGCAAGGCTAACAGTTCTATCTAAAATACCCTTCTATTTTGTCTTCCCCAAATCCCTTTCTATAAAGGGCACCAAAATTCCTAGCCACTGACGTCACTGTCGGTACCTCATCTGGTGCAATGGTTGTGTTTCGGTTCCTCCCCTCCCTCTCTCTCTTCAATATCCTGGTCCAGGCTCTCTTTCTCCCCCTTTTGCTCCAGTCAAATTCAATTTACTTAATATACCGCAAATATAAAACCAGAAGGCAAATCTAAGCGGTTTACAATTTAAAAAAATCCCATCCTTGTAGTCTTGTGACCTCAACACTCTAGCACTACTATCATTCAAGAAAGCAACACCTGACCCCAAGTGGTAGGTTTTGATGTACTGCTAGGAGTCATCCTACCAAATAGGAAATAGTTGCCTTATTTGGTAGACTGAGCCCTTGTCCCCTGACCCACTGTCAGGGACAGCTTATCAATTAAGGTAATAACCCCTAGCGATGTGTCGGAATGCACTGCAAGGGGTCAAGTGTCACCACTTTGAATGACTGTGGGCACTGGAAAGCAAGAGATTTATTTTTTAATAGTAGGAAGTTGGTTTGGGAGCTGGGGCTCTGCTAATCTAGCAGTCAGGGAGAAGGAAGGCCACTAGATTAGCAGAGTTTATGGTAATTTTTCAAGTCCCTTTTTGTCAGTGCATGAGTCAGACACATTGACAGGAAGGAGTACATTTTAGCAATGAGCTGCAGATTTCCACCACAGTGCATAGTTTTTTAAATGACAGTAATTTGCATTCTCATTGATTACTGCATCTTTGCAGGTAGGGGGTGGGCCATTAGTGTGGGCAGACTAGACGGGCCATGGCCCTTTTCTGCCGTCATGTTCTATGTTTCTATGTAACCATTGGCCCTAACCCACAGCTTTCTGCATTGACCTCTGAGTTAGCCACTTGTAAACACTTGGTTTTGTGAAGGCTTTGTTTGACTTGAGAAATAGTAGCTAATGTTTCGGGAAATGATAGCTGGCACTCTCAGTTCTGCATACCCTTCCCTTTGTTTACCACTGTTTACAACACTGCCCCCCCCCCCCGCCCCCCCGCACACACACCTCTGAGGTTAAGCTGCTGCAAGGAGAGAAGCATCAAGGGCCCAGTTGCAGCACTTGCAAACATCATCTCTTGAATAATCTCCAAACTGGACATTTTCCCCGCCCTCCTCTATTTCTGCCAGCATTTGCCACCTGCTGTCTGCCTAAAGCAGGTGGTTCTTATGGACCTTGGGCTCGTTGAACCTCATTGTAGGCTGCCTCCTTTGATAAACATTTTGCTCTTTGGTAATAGTGAGATGCCGAGCTCCATGAACATGGAGAAGATGCGGTATACAAACCTAAGGATTAGATTAGATTAGATGCATTTGCTTGTGTGGTCTAGGGATACTTTATATTTGCTTTTTCTCTAAACTGTTCTTACAGAAACAGTTTGTTTTTCTAAATATGTTCCAGTTCTTCCCACTTACAAGTTTCAAGTTTATTAGGATTTTATATACCGCCTATCAAGGTTATCTAAGCGGTTTTTACAATCAGGTACTCAAGCATTTTTCCCTCTCTGTCCCGGTGGGCTCACAATCTATCTAACATACCTGGGGCTATGGAGGATTAAGTGACTTGCCCAGGGTCACAAGGAGCAGCGCGGGGTTTGAACCCACAACCCCAGGGTGCTGAGGCTGTAGATCCAACCACTGCGCCACAGATAAAGGCCAAATGGCCCATCTAGTCTGCCCAACTTCAGTAACCATTATCTCTTTCTCTCTCTCTGAGAGATCCCACGTGCCTATCCCAGGCCCTCTTGAATTCAGACAAAGTATCTTGTTTTCACCACCTCTTCTGGGAGACTATTCCACGCATTTACCACCCTTTCTGTAAAAAAGTATTTCCTCAGATCACTCTGGAGCCTATCGCTTCTTAACTTCATCCTATGCCCTCTCATTAGAGTTTCCTTTCAAATGAAAGAGACTCGACTCATGCGCACGTACGCCACATAGGTATTTAAATGTCTCTTTCATATCTCCCCTCTCCCGCCTTTCCTCCAAAGTCTACAGATTGAGATCTTTAAGTCTGTCCCCATACGGCTTATCATGAAGACCACACACCATGTTAGTAGCCTTCCTTTGGATCGACTCCATCCTTTTTATATCTTTTTGAAGGTGGGCCTCCAGAATTGTACACAATATTCTAAATGAGGTCTCACCAGAGTCTTATACAGGGGCATCAATACCTCCCTTTTTCCTACTGACCATACCTCTCCCTATGCACCCTAGCATCCTTCTAGCTTTCGCCCTTTTCAACCTGTTTGGCCACCTTAAGATCATCACATACAATTACACACACCCAAATCCCACTCTTCCATCGTGCACATAAGTTCTTCACCCCATAAACTCGGGTTTTAGCAGCCCAAATGTATGACCTTGCATTTCTTAGCATTAATTTTTAGCTGCCAAATTTCAGACCATTCTTCAAGCTTCGCCAGGTCTTTCTTCATGTTATTTCCAATAGAGTGTCCACTCTATTGCAGATTCTATTACAGATTTTGGTATCATCCGCAAAGAGGTAAATCTTATCCGACAACCCTTCAGCAATATCATTTATAAAAATGTTAAAAAGAACACGCCCAAGAACAGAACCTTGAGGCACACCACTGGTAACATCCTTTCCTCAAAGCAATCTCCATTGATCACTGCCCTCAGTATCCTTCCACTCAACCAGTTCCTGACCCAGCCTGTTACTTTGAGACCCATCCCAAGGGCACTCAGTTTATTTATTAGATGTCTGTGTGGAACACTGTCAAAGGCTTTGCTAAAATCTAAATACACCACATCTAGCACATATCCTGTATCCAATTCTCTGGTCACCCAGTCAAATAAATTGATCAGATTTGTCTGACAAGACCTACCTCTAGTGAATCCATGTTGCCTCTGGTCCTGTAATCCACAGGATTCCAGAAACATAACCATTCTCTGTTTTAAAAGCATTTCCATTAATTTGCTTACTACAGAAGTCAGACTTCCTGGCCTGTAATTCCCTACTTCTTCCTTACTTCCACTTTTGTGGAGAGGGACCACATCCGCCCTTCTCCAGTCCTCCGGTACCACTCCCGACTAGAGACTCGTTGAAAAAGTCAGTCAGCGGAGCTACCAAAACTTCCCTAAGTTCCTTCAGCCACAGCATTGAGGAAAAAGCCCTTCCATACACGCTTTTTACTGCCCTGCCCATCTCCCCTAACACCATCCACTGCCTGCCTTCCTTTCTGCCCCATCTTGGCTAATCCAGTCTTATCAGTCCTTGCCTTCCATATCTAGCATATGCACTCCTCAGTACTGAGTTAATTACACACATGTAATTAGATCAGCCTGTGTACTTCATTAGTACCTTGATGGTTTCCACCCTTTTTACTTGGTAGATGCAGGCTAACCATATTTTCCTCTCTAAAAGTTGATCTCCAGGATTTATTTCCAAAGTGGTTTCTTGGACATTTAATTAAAATACAGGGCAGGAGAGCTTGCTTTTAAAATAATTAAGTAGTCAGGAAAACACAGACCAGAAATATAAACTTTTAACTTTCTTTTTTTTATTTATTTATTTATCAAATTTTTACATGTTATAAATCAAGTATCCACTTGTACAGAAAGTTGAAGAAAAGCAAGAAAATAATACTCAAAGGTAAAATACATAATAATCAAATCAAATAAAATAAATGTTTAGCTTAAATTCAGCTCAAGTCCTCAACAATAGATCCAAGAAGGATAAGGCGGACATATTAACAAATGCTAACAACTGCTAACAACTATCAATTCAACTATTAGGAAAACAAGATCCCTTGGCTGAGAAAGGATATCATTATTCAAATGCACTTCACTTTGATTTTGATTTTCCTTCATCCAGCCGAATTCCTGCCAAAAAGGCTGTCAACTGGAATGGTTCAAAGAATACATATTTCTTCATATGGTATTGTATTACGCATTTACAAGGGTGTCGAAGGAAAAAAGTCCCACCAAGAGATGTAATACCTGGCTTCATCAAAAGAAACTCTCGCCTTCTCCTCTGGGTTTCCCGTGCCAAGTCTGAAAACATTAATATTTTTTGTCCAAGAAATTCTTTCATTTTATTTCTAAAGAACAATCTAAGCAACCAATTTTTATCTGGAGCAAGAGCCACAGTAAGAAGCAATGTTGCCGGAGATACAAGCTCTCTGTCCAAAAGTTCCAAGATTGCTGAAACATTAAGTGGTTGATTATTCTCCTGTTGTTTAGATGGTGATTTAATAGCTTTCATTGGTAGATAATATACTTGAGTAAGTGGTGGTAATGTATCCTCTGGAATACCCAAAATCTCCAACATATAACGTTTCAACATATCCCTAGGTGTCACCGAGGCTATCCTAGGAAAGTTAATCAGTCGGAGATTATTATTACGAGAAAAATTCTCCAAAGATTCCAGTTTTCTACGCATATTTGTATTATCTTTTATTATTGCTTCATTAAGCTGTTTTGATACTTTTAACTCCTGTTGTATATTCTCAATAGAATTCTTAGATTCACCAATTTCAACTTTTATGTTTTTTATCTCAGTTTCTTAAAAAGTAATTTTATTTTCCAGCTGCAAAAGCTGGGGCTTGACAGACTTGGCCAGGTCAGCCACTAAATCCCAAATTGAGTCCAGTGTTACTTCTCTGGGTTTTCAATAACATATGAAGAATTAAAAGTTTGAATAGTCTCACCCGTTTTCAGCTGTTTCTGGTAATCCTTCTGCTGGCCTGAAGTAGACCCTGATGTTTCAAAGTCCTCGGTATTTCTTGGACTCACCTGAAAACTCAGGGAGTCCATTTCCACGCTCCCCTCTCTGTTCTCCCTGGCCTCCGAGGGTAGATGCCTGCCTTCTCCTGGCAGCTCCTCCACTCGTGGGGAGCTGGTAACCTGAGGAGGTGGGGGAGGTGCCCTAGCGTCGGGGCTCAGTGTTGTCTCTAGCCCCAGGGAGATCACCTCATTTCCGCCCCTCTGAGGCGTCTCCAGCGGGGGTGCCGACGCTGCTGGGATATCCTGCATCCGACGCAGGAGTTCTTCTATATTGCCGAATGAGGGGACCGCCGAACGCCGCAAGGCTCCAGCGGCGCTGCGACCTCTCCTCTTCGGCATTCTAAGTAGGTAAAGCTATTCGGGAGAAACTTTTTTTTCAGAAAGTCTCCGGCGTGCTGTTCAGCGTCCGGGACCTTCGGCCATCTTGGATCTAACTTTTAACTTTCTAATGTGATGATGCCTATACTTTGCAAAGAAACAGAGGGGAAAACACCCCATAAACAACAGGAGAAAGCAAAACAGTGGAGAAGACTAAACAATTGTCATAAACAAACTAATTAATTTCTGTAGCTTCTTGATGACTTGACATGGACCTGTTTCGGCTAAAAAGCCTGCATCAGGAGTCTGTGTAATAGGCACTGAACACAGAGTTGCTCCAAAACCTAAAGCTACTCTGCTCCATGGTTTTCTCGGTCCTGAGATATAATGCTGCCTTCCCTCGGCCCAGGCTGAATAACCCTGCTAGAAATGACATCAGGCAACATTGCCACTCACACTTGAAGTAAGGTAGATGTCCATAAGCCTGTGTCAAGTCTTCAAGAAGCTATGTGAATCAATAAAGTTTGTTAATATGACAGTTGTTTAGTCTTATCCACTGTTTCTTTTATGCCTACACTGCCCAACATCTGAGGCCCTGAAACATTATATATGCAAACAGGATTTTGATAAATTAATAACATTTTGAAATAATTTAGTTACTGGTTTAAAGTTTGTTCTCCATCAAGCTTCATCAGTACACACATCATGTTCACATCACACGATTGAAGCTAATCTACATGTTTGTGATTGACACACAAGTAAATCGTTACCACTCCCATAAATCATCAGTTCTGTAGACCCATGAGCAGCCAGTGGAAGTCTGTAGCCTACTAGTTAGTGCAGTGCACTGAGATCATGGGGAACTGGGTTTGATTCCTACTACAGCTCCTTGGGACTTTGGACAAGTCACATAACCTGCCATTGGCCCAGGTACAAAGTAAGTACCTGTGTATATAATACGCAAACCACTTTGATTGTAACCACAGACAGGCAGTATATCAAGTCCCATTCGCCCATTAACTTTGTCAGCCCTGATACTGGGGACTGCAAAACTCAGCTTTGAGCTAGTGGAGGGTCATCCCCAGACCCTGCCCATGTGGTTGGGATGGATTGGCATGATCAAGATATATGTGATAAGGAGGAAGACAGTGGACTGATAGAAAAGTATGTCGGTTGTCTTTTTGGTGTCATAAATAATGCTATCAGTTAAAAAAACATGCTCTTAGTATATTTCTTGTCATATAGAATACTTATTGGCGACAAGAAATATGCTACATGCGGCACGAAATATACTAAGAGCATGTTTTTTTTGGCTGATAGCATTGTTTAGGATAGCATTTGCTCTCTTTGTGTCAGCATCTATATAAATTAAGTTCTCCTCGTTGCTTTGGTCTTCTTTTTGGACAATGATGGAGAAAAACTAACAGGTTTGGTTGTTTATGTGGAAATAGCACATGTGATGTGCGTGCTGCTGTGCCTATGCAAATTGTGCATGAAATTAATTTTTAAAAAACCCCAAAACTAGATTTCTGCATTTCCTACTTAATAGCACTGAAAAATAAAAAAAAGTAAAAGCGCAACAATTAAGGAAAACCAATAGATTCCTTATTGAAACAGGTAGAACTATAGGGTAAAAACAAAACAAAACATAGCAGTAGCAATACTGATCACTTCTCATGACCCAGGAAAGCATTTTTAGCCATTAAAAGGTGGTCAGTTTTCAAAAACAAAATTCTGGTCTGTCTGTTCTGTTGATTATTGCCTTGCAGTGACTCTGGGAAGTCACTTCCTGATGGATCTAGTAATTGCTGGCAGCAGATGGAAGAGCTGCTTAGATTTTCATTTTGTGCCAGTATGCAGTTGTATAACGTCTGAGAGTTGCAGACAGATTTTGTGTTTGGGTTTGATATACTGTACATCGCACAATTTGTACTGTTGTACAGTTAATCATAAATCATGAGAAGTAGAAAGGAAATACAAAAGATAAAACAGAAAAGTGGGAGGGATAGAGGGAGAAAGACAGGCAAGAGATGTTAGAGGGAAGGGAAAGCAAAGGACTCGGAAAGGAAGCTGTGCAATGGAAACTGGAATGTTATCTGAATGCCTTGTAAAAGAGCCACATTTTAATAGATTTATTTGAATCAACAGATGTTGCAAAGATTGGGCCTTGTCGTGAGAAATATCAAGGTGGAGACACAGTAGTGCTGAGCTAGCCTGTGAGGATTGGATGGGGGTACTAATGGAGTTTTGCTTTTTGACTTTTATGAATTGATGTTTTATTGTACACCACTGATTTGTTTTGCAAAAAAGGTGTTATGTTAAATTTAATAAACCATAAACAATATACTGAATAAGCAAGTTAAGTGTGTAATGAGGGGTGCAAGAAAGAATACTGTTGTAAACCAGACAGAGAATTTTAAATTTAAGGCTGGCAGAGACCAGTAACTAGTGCTTACAAGGGGTGCTGAAAAGTTCTCAGCTTCCTAAATTCTGAGTGTTACTTTGACACTGTAGCTGAAAAGTGTTTTATTTTGCAAAGTGCCAATTTGCAGAATTGTAATGCTATGTTTTGACATGGTTTCAGATCATTGATTGAACCATGTCAATGAAAAAATATGGAATTTTCAAGTGTGGAACTCCAAGCTGTCATGAGGTTCCTATTCCAGCCGAAGAAAACTTCAAAGGAAATCCATGATTCAAACACTGAGTGACAAATGCCCTTCATACTCTACAGTGAAGAAGTGATGTGCAAACTTTCAGCGTGGAGATTTCAAGATCAAAGCAAGGTCTGGGAGGTCTCAAATGATGTCAGCTCCCTAAATTGTTGGCCATGTCTATGACCTGATTTTGGCAGATTGGTGAATATCAGCTAAAACAATTGCTGAGACACTACAGATATCCAGGGAACGTTGTTGGGTGTATAATCCATGAGCAGCTGGGTATGCAGAAGCTGTCAGCCAAGTAGGTGCCCAAATGTTTGAATGCTGATGAGAAATGATATTGAATGGACACTTCCAAGCTGATTTTGCAGCATTTTGGAACAACTAGTTACTGCTTATGAAATAAGATTACACTACAATGACCCTCAGATAAAACAACAATCCATGCAATGGTGGCACACGGGCTCTCCAAGGCCAAGGAAATTCAAGACCCAAAAGTCAGCAGGAAAGGACATTGCCCACAGTGTTTTGGGATCAGGAAGGTGTTGGAATGGCTGACTATCTTCCAAGGGGCCAAACAGTTAATGCAGAATACTGCTGTAACCTGCTGTGCCGATTAAAGGAGGCATTGAAAGGAAAAAGGAGATGGAAGCTGCAGAAAGGAGTTCTCTTTTTGCAAGACAATTCACCTGCTCACAAGTCTGGCAAAGTGATGGATGTTATAATGCAATTGGGGTTTCAGTGCATAGACCATCCACCCTACTCGCCAGATCTTGCTCCATCTGACTATTTTCTGTTTCCAAACCTTAAAAAGAGTTTGAAAAGGGCGACAATGTTTGAGTGATTTGGCGGTGAAGTGACCAGCCATCAGAATATTTTGGGAGAGGTTACAGAAACTTCAGACACGATGTGCCAAATGTGTTGAACTTAAGAATAACTTGTAAGTTTTATGGCTGCATGTCATTCCCTCCTCAGTTGGGCTGAGAACTTTTCAGCATCCCCTTGTAGTTTGAAGTAAAAGATGTCATGATCACATCTTAACAGCAATTGATTGGACAAAATGGAGACATTTCAGAGAGCGTAAGGGACGACCATTATACAGTGAGTTACAGTAATCGCATGCAAAATTACAAGAGCGGGATCCAAAGATATAGTGAGAGTAACAAACTTTATAGAGCAAATTTGATATAAAGAAAAAATAAATAAATGCAGCCCAGACTACAGAGATACTTTGGACTCTGAAGGAAAGTCTGGCATCAAAGTTGACCCCTAATATATGAATTGTTTCACTGAATGGTAATGGGAGATCTTGGACAATGGGTGGGGCAAGGTAGGCAGTTTGAGGTAGGTAGTTGAGAGACGGGCAAGCTATGTAGAACTCTAGCGATTGAAAACATGACTGAAGCGATTGGAGGACTCCTATACTGCTTAGAGGGAACATTGATCAGGAGGAGAGAACTCTGAAAGTCGGCACTGCCTGATGCTCGGCTCTGTTCTTAGCACTGCACAGCAACATGAGATACCAGTGAGTGGCTCTTAAACATGTAGAAGCTTTTTTTGAGTATGTGTGTAGTTGCGCGTTTCTTTCCTTTTTGGCTACAGCATATGGGAATTAGCAGGGAGTATGCAAGGCACAGGTAGCTGGGTTCTTGTGCAGTATACTCATTGCATGCAACACTTTACCCTTGAGCTTTCTCTTTTGAGGCCTTCCTAACCTTGCCCACATTTTGAGCACTTAGTAAAACTAAGCAACTATGTGCAGACACCAAGCAGTTGTCATTTAGAACATAAGAATTGCCGCTGCTGGGTCAGACCAGTGGTCCATCGTGCCCAGTAGTCTGCTCACGCCATGGCCCCTAGGTCAAAGACCTGTGCTCTAAATGAGCCCAGCCTTTCCAGTTGAGCAAGAACTTGTCCAACTTTGTCTTGAATCCCTGGAGGGTGTTTTCCCCTATGACAGACTCTAGGAGAGCATTCCAGTTTTCTACCATTCTCTGGGTAAAGAAGAACTTTCTTATTTCGTACAGAATCTATCCCCTTTCAATTTTAGGAAGACAATAGGTTCTTAACTTCTTAAGTATCTAGATCTTTTTTTCATCATTGGCCTCCCAAGACTGTGTGGTAGGTAGGACAGCCCTATCATAGAGCAGCTATGTATTTTGCACATGACCTCAATTTTCTGCTTTACCGACTGCAAATTTGCCTTGCTGTGAGTGTTTGCACATGGCCCCACATCACTTTACTTGCCCTGTGAGCTGTCCCTGGCAATAAATGAAGGCTGATGAGGACAGACTGACTTAATGCCCGGAAGAGGAATTAGAAGTGAATGTATTTGGGAATAAGGAAATGAGAAGAATGTACAGAAATGAGTGAAGGGGTAGGGATTTTCCGCAGCTCCTTTAGGGCCTGATTTATTAAGGATGTTTTCCCATTCTATGTTTATGGAAAAAGAAAGCTTAGAAAATCACAATAACACAGTAAATAACAGCAGATAAAGACCTGCCCAACTAGGTAGCCAGAGCTAAATCCACCACTTTATGCAAGTTTCAAGTTTTATTCGGATTTTATATACCGCCTATCAAGGTTATCTAAGCAGTTTTTACAATCAGGTACTCAAGCATTTTCCCTATCTGTCCCAGTGGGCTCACAATCTATCTAACGTACCTGGGGCTATGGAGGATTAAGTGACTTGCCCAGGGTCACAAGGAGCAGCCCGGGGTTTGAACCCACAACCCCAGGGTGCTGAGGCTGTAGCTTCAACCACTACGCCACACACTCCTCCATGCAGGTTATGTTCCTTCATGGTTGAACACTGGTACCATAACCAGGGCAGTATGCTATGCTCAAAGTGTCTTATATTCCGCAATATCTCCATAGCATTCAGTAATAGAGGAACATATAGAAAACTTCTAAATACATTAAACAACTGCCATTCATCTAATCTGTGAAATCCATTTATCATATAGATAAGTTTTCAAAAGTTTACTGAAAAAGATAGTAAGAAGTAGACCATCTAATATGACTCGATAAACTATTCCGAATGATCACTCCACTATAACTGAATGACGACTGGCAATGTTTTGTTTAAGTAGGATAAGAAAGAAAATGTCTGTTGGAAGACTGCAGTTCATTAAAACTTTGCAAAGCCTAAAAATAATTAACTATAACATGGATTCTGCACTGACAAAGATTTAAAAACCAGGCAAGCAATTTTAAAACATTATTCTGAACTGAATAGGCAACCAGTGGAGATCTTTCAAGAGTGAAGAAGCTCTATCAGACCTCCCCACTCCAAAGATCAGCCTAGCCACTGTGTTCTGCAACATATGTAATCTATTCTTAAGATTCAGTGCAATGCCTTCATACAAAGAGTTGCAGTAATCTATATGGGGTAATAACATTGCTTGAGATATTAATAGTCCTTAACTGCCTCAATTTAAAAGACAATTTTTTAACTACAAAAATTATTTGCTCTTCCGTAGTCAATTTTGAATCCAAAACAACTTTAGATTTGTTGTTTATCTGGAGGACTTACATAAGAATAGCCTTACTGGGTCAGACCAGTGGTCATCAAGCCCAGTAGCCCATTCTCACAGTGTCCAATCCAGGTCACTAGTACCTAGTCAAAATCCAAGGTATAGCAATATTCCATGCTACCAATACAGGGCAAGCAGTGGCTTCCCCCATGTCTTTCTCAATAACAGACTATGGACTTTTCCTCCAGGAACTTGTCCAAACCTTTCTTAAAACCAGCTACGCTATCCGCTCTTACCACATCCTCTGGCAACGCGTTCCAGAGCTTAAGTATTCTCTGAGTGAAAAAAAAATTTTCTCCAATTGGTTTTAAAAGTATTTCCGTGTAACTTCGAGAAGATGTTCTTGAGCAAAATCAGCACTCCATCACTCCATCAAAAATTACAAAGACTAGGGGACAATTTTTGATGGAGTGAAAAATCGATCCACTTGTACCTGTTCTACTCCACTCAGGATTTTGTAGACTTCAATCCTATCTCCCCTCAGCCATTTCTTTTTCAAGCTGAAGAGCCCTAACCGTTTTAGTTTTTCCTCATATGAGAGGAGTTCCATCCCCTTTATCATCTTCTCCAGTTTTTAAAGTAATTTTCTTCTGTGGAACAGATCCTGTTTGCCAAACCAGATGATTTTAGTTTTCTGCTTATTTAATTTGTGAAAGTTATCTTTAGTTCAAACTTCAACTACTCTAATATTCTGCAATAATAATTCAAGGGTTTGAGGAAAGGTGTCTGGTGCAGGGCATAACACATTAAAAAAAATCAACTGCTACAAGAGAACATACATCCCCTTTGCTGACAGTCACCCAATGCTCTCAAATAGATATTAAATAGCAATGGAGACAGTGGTGAGTTCTGCGGCACGCCACAACCAGGTCACCAAGGAGATGATCACCCTTGAGATGATCACCCTTCTTCAAAAATTTTGTAAGATCTTTTGCTCAAGAACTCCTTAAACCATTTGAGGACACTGCCAGAAATACCCATTTCACTAAGCCTATAGACCAATAATCTATGATAATCAAACGCAGTAGAAATATGAAACTGAAGAAGAGTTGCATCTTTTCCTTTACTCAAAATTGACTCGGATACCAAATTCAGCAAGGGGCAAACAGAAACCATGTTGTGTAGAATGCAAGATATCATGATGAGTTGAAAAAGTAAAAAAAAATGTAGCAAGCCAAGGAATGTCCGCTACCGGACAGTAATTATCAGCCATTATAAGATCAGCACCTGCTGATTTAGGGATGGGAGTCTATACTATTTCTGCAATATTATCAGGATAAAACCCAGTTTCTAACACATGATTAGCAAAAGGGCAAGTCTTCTTTGAAAGATGTTTTAGTGACTAACCTTTCAGCCACTGGAATAAATTTATCCCAGAGTCTTATCTCATGGGGTATCGTCAATCAACCTATTATTCAAAATATCAGACTGCACATAGTTTAATGCTTTAGGATTGAACATATTCCTGATTTTCTCCATTTTAGATTGAAAAATATAGCTAAATCAGTAGCTGATTTTGGCACCGAATCAGGAGTTGAAGTGACCTGACCATTTTATTAAATATCATAAAGAGTTTTAGATGAGTTCTCTACTTTTTGTACAACATGAGAGTAGTAATTATTTTTAGCCTCATAAATAGCCTTTTTGTACCTTTTAAACAATGAATGCTAGGATTCATAGTATTGAGTTTGTTTTTCACCAAAATCTTTTGTCTTTCTAAATAATCTTTTTAATATTGCTAACAATTTCAGATACTACAGTTTTTTATCGGCTCTTTTCTGTTTTCCAGGTGCAATATTAGTAATGACACAAGTCATTTTTGAATTCCAAGAATGCAACATCAAATTATCTCAGCTAGTTAATAATCTAATTAATTTATCAATTTCCTGCCAAAATACATTAGAATCAATTTTATCCCTTCTAAAAATTGAATCATTAGGGTGATTTGAATTTTCCTTAACTGGAATATTAAGGATAAAATTAATAAAACATGTTTGGACCAGGCAATTCGTTTCCAGGCTAGGTGGTTAACCAAAAAGCTTTTCCCCACTTAAGAAAACAATAAAATCAAGTGAATGACCTTTTAACATTGGTAGGAGAAAGAAGTCCTATAACAGTATTAAGAGATGTAAGAAAATCCAAAAATTGATTAACAATAGAATCACTTATCCTCCAAATTAAGATTTAAATCACTTCAAATAATGAAATCTCTAAAGATAAAATTCATATGATTTCTGTCATGTCTTAGCCCAGTGACCTGAGGACTACAAGTCAACAAAGACCTAAAGTACCTTTGTTAGAGGACAATTGAAATTTGCATAGCATTATTCCAAATTAAGAGTTAATATGATTATCAACCATCATAACGGAGAAAAAAATCTTATAAACTAATTCTAAGCCCTCCCTTATTCTGTTGTGGACAATTAATTACTTTATAACTTGGTGGGCAAATATTAATGGGGAAGAGACAGTTGGCCAGCCTCAAGGACAACATTGCTCTCCTTAGTCCCTTCATGATAATCCCTTTTTCATTTAGTTCATTTTTATGTATTGTTATTATTTATACGTATGTGAAGATACATTTTTTTTTGTTTTGTTTTATAGATTTCATTTATACACCCCTGAGGAAGGCTTTTCAAGCCGAAACACGGACCGTGTTGGGTTCCAGTACAAAAAGGATTGAAAGACTGTCTGTTAGGCTTGCATAATTTCTTGTATATGTTTTAGCTATTTATATATTTCTAATAAATTGATTGTCCTTGAGGTTGGCCGACTGTGTCTTTTCCCCACTCTTTTTTCTGTTTTGCATTATTATACGTGGGGTTGTGTTTTTCCCTTTTGTTGTGGAATCGGGCAAATATTAATAACATGAGGCAGATCCAGATCTGGTATCCTACTACTTACAATTTCTATAGTGCTGCTAGATGTACACAGTGCTGTACATTAAACATGTAAGAGACAATCCCTGCTTAATAGAGCTTACAGTCTAATCAAGGAATTCAGGAGTATGTATGTGACCTGTAGGTCTTGTTTTTTTAAATACTTTTGAGTATGCATTTTTCCCCACAATAACTGCAAGGCCTACATTATGATCTCCAATTGATTTCTCTATGAGTAGTGATTTTGTTACAAACAGAGTGTGCATTAAAATAATAACATTCAAAAAGTATCTTTTCATTTCTACAAGAAAATTAAGATTTCAGAGGAATAGGTAACTGATTTTTAACAGTATTAGTTCTCCTATTCCTCTCATAGTTTACCTCCTACTTCAAAGACCGTAATTTCAAAGTCTACTTGAAAGTAGAGAATGACACGGTGACAAAATTTATCACCGTCCCCGTCCCCGCGGATAACCACGGTAAACCATCTTCATGTCATTCTTTAAGGAGAGAGGGAAGAATCAGAGTATGAATGGCCACAACCACTGACCCGCAAGCTTTGCTTTGAAGAATGCTGGTATAGAAGGACTGAGGCTGAAATAGACACTAAAAAATGACATGGGATTATTTCCCGCGGTTAACCGCGAGGACGGGAACGGTGATGAATTTTGTCACCGTGTCATTCTCTACTCGAAAGAGAAAATCTCATCTCTCATTATTCAAACCTTCGGCGTTCCTCAAGGCTCTATTCTTTCTCCTTTACTATTCAATATTTTTCTTGCCCCTCTTTTGTCACTCTAGCTCAGTCCATTGGCTTTACTATATTTGCTTACGCAGACGACATCCAACTTCTTCACCCTCTTGATTCTTCAAATATTAGCGAAATACAAGAAATTAATACCAAACTAGACAAAATCAGTGACTGGCTCCACATAAATAAACTTTCCCTCAACATCAATAAATCCTGTGGTATACTCTTCCCGATCAGGAACAATGAAATGATAAATGGACAAATCTTTATTAAATCTTGCCTGGTAAAAATGGAATCAAAAATAAAATTGCTCTGAGTTATTCTAGACAAAGATTTAACCTTTCATGACCAGATAAGCTCCGTCGTAAAAGCCTGTTTCCACAAACTTCGGCTCATTCATTCCATAATCTCAATTCTTGAAACTGATGCTATCACAACCCTCATTCATTCACTGGTCATCTCTCATTTAGATTACTGTAACTCTCTATATAACAGAATTACCCAAAAAGAATTACGTCGTCTGCAGCTCATTCAAAATACGGCAATCAATCTTATCTATAAGGTTGGGAAATATGATCATGTTACTCCTCTTATTCAAGAAGCCCACTGACTACCCATTACCCACCGTCTCACCTTTAAAACTTTAATGCTGGTCTTCAAAATCAAACTTTTGCGTCTCCCACCTTTTCTTGATAAACTCATCATCCTTTTTTGCCCTCCCTGACCCTTAGATCGGCTGATCAGAATTTATTGACCATACCTTCCATCAAATAATTGTACTACACTAGAAAAATGAATTTTTCCGTTATACCTCCAACTTTATGGAACACCATGCCACCTCAACTCTGCCTCGAAAATTCACTTGACAAATTAAAGATTAAACTAAAAATGTTCTTATTCCAAGACGCATACCATAGCATCTGTTTCCTTCCAACAGTTAGCAAAATAAATATGAACCGCTTTTAAGAAGCGATCCCCTTTCCTGATGTTATATCCTCCCCCTTCCCTTTTTTAATTTGTTTTTAATGATGTAATTATTAACTTCCCCTCCCCTTCACCCTCAAGCTCATGTTCGTATCTGTAATTTATCCACTTAATGTTCACATTTCCCCTCCCCCTATAATTTATTTTAATCTTTCATTTTTAGCATTGTAAATCGGCTAGGTGCAAGTCGATGGTCGATATATTAAAATTAATTAAACTTGAAACTTGATTGCCTACTCTAATATAGAACAATCAGTAAGATTTACATTGTCTCTAAAATTGGTAGAGTGTACTTTTTGATGCTCATAAAATCTATCAAAAGAAGAAAAATAAACTTGGATCAAAAACAGGGGATACATTGAACCCAAGGTAGCCAAATCATTTTCTTCACAAATTAAAACTAAAATAATATATATTTTTAGAAAACCCCTCTACAGGGCATTTATAACTTGGGAGTCAAGCAGGTGATGATGTCACACAGGTGGGCAGGACCAAATGTCTCACTGCCAATACACACTGTTGCAATAGTGAAAAAAAAATTTCCTCCTATTGAAGATTGGTTTTATTATTATTGTGGTCTCAACATAATCACATTCCTCATTAATCCAACCATATTGTTCATTAACAGTAGTTTACTTTCTAATTTATTAAAATTTGCTTTACTACCTGGCTTATACAGAGTGTCAGCCAGAAAAAAACCAAAAATTACCAATGGTAACAATTAATCCGAATCCAAAAAATTGGTATATCTTATATGATCACCATAATCTGAATCTTCGACGGTATGAAACGTGCACCACCAACTAGGTCCTTAAATAAGGCCAAAAATAATAATAATACAAACCACAGAGCAATACTCAGTACGGGCTTAATTTTCCCTTGTGATGACCAATAGCCCCAGGCAGGTATTTATTAAGTGATACACACTTAGACCAAGGTGTAAATAAATCCTGCCCCGTACATCATCGTACTTTTTTATAATATGTTGATAAGCTTGTGGATCAATCAAGTGCATATGCATAACCGAAGAAGAAACAGCAGGAGACGATATAAGTGAGCAGGGAAGTTAAAGAAACACCCCCCAAAAAAGAAGAACACATCCCAAAATCCTAAATGAAAAAGGATAAAAAAATAAAAAATACTGAATCAAACCAATCAATAGAAACCACAAAATAGTCCAAATCACTGTCACTGTCCAGATGCCAATAGTGATAAAATGTAAGTGAATCTTTATATTGAATATCCTTGGTGAAAATGAATGTGAGAGAGTGTCCACAATGACGATAATGAGATGTAAAAAACAGAGTCAAAAAACAAAAACAAGTGAAAATATCCGTGGGCAAAACTTAATACTAAAAAAATCACTGTAACTTCCAGCTGGAACGACCACTTGTTGAATGGTTCAATCTATGATAAAATAAAACGTAGGGCAGAAACAATCCACCCCACGAAGTAAGAATAAATTAAAGTACTTAGCTCAAACAGCTGGAGTTTGTCAATCAAATGCGGATACTCATCCGCGTTGTATCTCCGCTCAACAGATCCTGTTTCAATTTCCTCATCAGGAGGGAGACAACAAAGTCACCAATACATTGTATTAAGTATGGTAAACTGAAGAGCCAGAATCTAATGAGAGGTCCAAAGCGCTACAAGGGCCGTGGCACAATCACGCTGGCACTGAAAAAAACAAAAAGGAGGGGCCCTTTTAAGAACAACCCTAGAGCCCCGCCCATTGCAACGTACTAAACGTAATGACGTCAAAGGACAGAAATGAATGGAAAAATATGGCTGTTTAAGTAAAACATTTATCTACATTTTCATTTAGTCCATACGAGAAAAATGCCTTTAGAGTGAAGATCCAAAAGTTTTCTCTTGTCAATAATTGAGCTTGCTTTTCCCCCTGAATGTATTGGGGATTTGTTCGAGAACACACCATTTAAGTTGAGAAAACGAATGATGATGTTTCAGGTTGTGATGATGTTTCAGATTGTTCTCATGGTGGCCAATCCAGGTCACTAGTACCTAGCAAAAACCCAAAGAGTAGCAACATTCCATGCTACTAATCAAGCAGTGGTTTCCCCCATGTCTTTTTCAATTACAGACTATGGACTTTTTCTCCAGGAAATTGTCCAAACGTTTCTTAAGACCAGCTAAGCTATCTGCTCTTACCATTACTTCTAGCAATGCTTTCCAGAGTTTAAACTATTCTCTTAGTGAAAAAATATTTCATCCTATTTGTTTTTAAAGTATTTCCCTATTACTTTGAGTGTCCCCTAATTTTTGATGGAGTGAAAAATCAATCCACTTGTACTCGTTCTACTTCACTCAGGATTTTTTAGGCTTCAGTTATATCTCCCCTCAGCTGTATATTTTCCAAGCTGAAGAGCCCTAACTATTTTATCTGTCCTCAAACGAGAGGAGTTCTAACCCCTTTATCATCTTGGTCACTCTTCTTTGAACTTTTTCTAGTGCTGCTATATCTTTCTTGAGATAGGAGACAGAATTGAACGCAATACTCTAGGTGAGGTTGCACCATGGAGCGATACAGAGGCATTATAACATTCTTAGTCTTGTTAACCATCCTTTTTTAAATAATTCCTAGCATCCTGTTTGCTTTTTTGGCCGACGCTGCATATTGGGTGGAAGATTTCATCATATTGTCTACAATGACATCCATTTTAGTAGCCTTCCTCTGGACCAACTGCATCCTTTTTATATATTTTTGAAGATGTGGTCTCCAGAATTGTACACAAAATTCTAAATGAGGTCTCAGCAGAGTCTTATACAGGGGCATTTATACCTCCTTTTTCCTATTGGCCATACCTCTTCCTATGCATCCTTCTAGCTTTCACTATTGCTTTTTCAACCTGTTTGGCCACCTTAAGATCATTACAAGTCCCACTCTGTCATGCACATAAGTTCTTCACCCTCTAAACTGTACCATTCCCTCGGGTTTTTGCAGCCCAAATGCATGACTTTGCATTAAACTTTTAGCTATCAAATTTCAGACCATTCTTCAAGCTTTGCTAGGTCCTTTCTCATGTTTATTCACACCATCCGGGGTGTCAACTCTATTGCAGATTTCGGTATCATCTGCAAAGAGTCAAATCTTACCTAACAGCCCTTTAGCAATATTGCTTAGAAAAATGTTAAGAGGAGGCCCAAAAACAGAACCTTGAGGCACATCACTAGTAACATATTTGAAGCTGGCTAATCTTTTACTGCTGTTTTTGGGTTTGTTATTATCTATTCTGTTGCTGTTAATTTATGTGCTTTCTCAAAAAACAAACCCCTAAACCATTTCAATCTTTTATCTTAATCAGAATCTGTGCAAACAGTTTAGACTAACTTTTCAAAACTGTTAAATCTGTTACTGCCAGCCTTGGTAGAAACTAGATACTTTTAAAGAAATAAAGTTATTAGATAAATATTTGTGCTAGCTTCCTCTCCCCGCCTTTTGAATGGAGGCAGGCTCTATTGCAAACAGAGTTATAGAAAGGTGTTTTAATTGAAAATAAAATTGGAGATAGGTTTCATATCTAACATAGCTCACAGTTCTCTGGTTGCCTATACTCTTCCACCCACCCCTCACCCCATCCCTGTGCTTACACTACCTGTATACCTAATTCTCATCTGGTTAGTTCTTTGTCGAATTAAGAACTTATTGTCCGACCCACCCACTCCTGGGTTTGCTACTGATAAGTATTCTTGACTATTGGATTGTCTATATATCAGTCAGTTCCCATACTAACCAATCAGGATGACTTTTATTCAGTGCAATCATTGTGGTGCTTTAGTTCTAAGGAGATTTAGGGCTTACCCCATCTCATCAGCTTTCTAGTATTAAGGAGGAGCTCTGTAATCTTAAGCAGGAATTGGATGCAATCAAAGAAGCTTCCATCACTTCACAGAGTCATACCAATGTACAACTACTGCCTTAGAGTAATGCAATCAAAGAATAAATGGATCACAGTAGGGTCAGGTAGACTACGACATGTGACACAGAAACATCCACCCGCACAGTTGCACCTATAGAATTCTTTTGCTCCATTAGAGCATTGCAGTGCAAAAAAAGAACTGAAATGGAATCAGAACCAGTAAAGGTAACTCATGAAGAAAAGCACCCCCAAAGGAAAAGTAAGAAAGCTCAATCCAGAAAATTATTGCTTTTAAGGGATTCTATCATCAGAGGCATTAACCTTAGAACACAAAGTGTCTCCCAAGATCCTTGGCTACCATGAGTACTAAGAAACTAATAATTCTAAAGCTGATATCATCCATTTGGGAACAAATGACCTGGCCATCAACTCCCCACTTACAGCGCAGAAAGCTTTTTGGGAGCTAGGAAAGGGCTTAAAACCTTTTGTAAAAACTGTAACTTTTTCAGAAGTACTGCCTACATATAGAACGGGAGAGGAAAGAGTTAAAAAAACAGCCTGGTGTCATCAAGAAGGCTTTGGGTACATAGGATAATGGGGAAATACATGTAAAGATGAGACTATATGTAATGAGCTACATCATATTATAGCAGGAAAAAGAATCATTGTTGAGAAATTTAGACAATATGTTTCTAGACATTTAAACTAAAAGGTGTGGGTGACGTATATATGAAGGACAATTATGGAGGCCACCCCTAGCAAAAGACAATATGTGATGGTACTAAAGATAGCAATGTAAACAATATTAGTAACTCACTTCTTAGCAATTCAACAGGAAGCGAAACAAAACAAAAAAAACTATACAAAAAATGAGTTTACCACTGAAAGATAGCTGGAAAGCAAAGACCACAAAAGCTTGCAGTCTAAGCAACAAAGTTCATGATCTGCAAGCCCTGATGTTAGAGGCAGACCTGGATATTGTTGCTATCACAGAGACATGGTACAGTGAATTCCAAGGATGGGATGCAAACATACGGGGATATAATCTTTTTAGGAAGGACAGAGATGGTCAAAAAGGTGGAGTAGCAGCTCTCTATGTAAAGATTGAGATCCAAGTTACTGAAATGCAGGGAATCTGGGGAGAGGAAGAAGCGATAAGATCACTCTGAAAAGAGAAGATGGAACTTCTGTCTACATGGGTGTAGTCTACAGCAATGGTTCCCAACCCTGTCCTAGAGGACCACCAGGCCAATCGGGTTTTCAGGCTAGCCCTAATGAATATGCATGGAGCAGATTTGCATGCCTATCACTTCCATTATATGCAAATCTCTCTCATGCATATTCATTAGGGCTAGCCTGAAAACCTGATTGGCCTGGTGGTCCTCCAGGACAGGGTTGGGAACCACTGGTCTACAGGACTCTGACTCAATTGCAGCAAATTGATAAAGATCTGATTGCAGATATTCAAAAGTTTGGAAAGAAAGAGGAGGTGCTGCTGTTTAGATGATTTCAATCTACCAGATGTGGACTGGAAAGTTCCATTTGCAGAATCGGAAAGAAATAAGGAGATTGTGGATGCCTTTCAAGAGGCTCTACTCAGACAAATAGTGACAGAACCCACGAGGGAAAAGCTATATTGGATCTAGTCCTCACAAATGGATGTCCACCTGGGAAGTAGTGATCATAAAACTCTTTGGTTTGATATAAGAGCTAAAATGGAGGGTAACCACATACAACTCATAGTCCTAGATTTAAAATGTACAGAGTTTAGTAAAATGGGAGAGTACCTTAAGAAAGAGCCGTTAGGACGGGAGGACATAAAAGAAGTGGGGAAAAAAGTGGTCTAAGCTGAAAGGAGCAATAAAAATGGCTACTGACTTTTATGTGAAGAAAATAAATAAAAACAAGAGAAAAAGGAAACTGATATAGTTCTCTAAACTAGTGGCGGAGAAAAAAAAGGAAAAATATTTAAAAAGCTCAAGAAGAGAACAGAAAGGACTACCAGGTGAAACAAGTCAAGAGAGAGAGATACATCTGGCAAAAGCTGAAGAGCAAATGGCTAAAAATGTAAAAAAGGGAGACAACCATTTTTTTCAGATATATTAGTGAAAGGAGGAAGATGAAAAATGGAACTGCGAGACTAAAAGATGCTATGAACCGATATGTGGAGAGTGATGAGGAAAAAGCAAACATGCTAAACAAATACTTCTGTTCTGTGTTCACGGAAAAAAATCCTGGAGAAAGGACCGAGATTGGTAAAGTTACACACTGGAATGGAGTAGATACTGCACCATTCACGGAAGAAAGTGTTTATGAACAACATGAAAAATTGAAGGTGGACAGAGCAGTGGGACCGGACGGGATCCATTACAGGATATTGAGGTAGCTCAGTAGTTCTGGCGGGTCCTACTAAAGGTTTGTTTAACAAATCTCTGGAGACAAGAGTGGTTCCTGGGGATTGGAGAAGAGCAGATGTGGTCCCTATTCACAAAAGTGATCGCAGAGATGAAGTGGGAAACTACAGGCCGGTAAGCCTCACTTTGGTTATTGGAAAAGTAATGGAAGCGTTGCTGAAAGAAAAGATAGTAAAATTCTTAGACTCTAATGGGTTATAGGAACCGAGGCAACATGGTTTTACTAAAGGTAAATTGTACTAAATGAATCTGATTGAATTTTTGGTTTGGGTGACCAGAGAATTGGATCAAGGACATACAGTATGCTAGATGTAATTTACTTAGATTTCAGCAGTCTTTGACATGGTTCCTGATAGGAGGCTCTTGAACAAACTTGACTGGCTAAAGCTAGGACCCAAAGTGGTGAACTGGATTAGAAACTGTTTGACAAACAAGACGCTAGAGGGTGGTGGTTAATGGAATTCGCTCAGAGGAAGGAAAGGTGAGTAGTGGAGTTCCTCAAGGATCGATGCTGGGGCCGATACTATTCAATATGTTTGAACGACATTGCCGAAGGGTTAGAAGGAAAGATTTGCCTTTTTGTAGATAATGCAAGATTCGTAACAAGAATAGGCACCAAGGAGGGAGTGGAAAACATGGAAAAAGATCTGCAGAAGTTGAATGGTTTAATATCTGGCAACTAAAATTCAATGCAAAGAAATGCAGAGTAATGCAATTAGGGATTAGAAATCGGAAGGAGCCATATTTGCTGGAAGATGAGAGGCTGATATGCACAGATGGAGAAAGGGACCTTGGGGTGGTAGTGTCTGAAGATCTAAAGGCAAAGAAACAGTGTGACAAGGTGGTGGCTGTTGCCAGAAGGATGCTAGGCTTGTATAGAGAGAGGTGTAACCAGTAGAAGAAAAGGTCGTTGTTTGTACAGGTCATTGGTAAGGCCCCATTTGGAGTATTGTGTTCAGTTTTGGAGACCATATCTAGCAAAGGACATAAGAAGACTTAAAGCAGTCCAGAGAAAGGTGATGAAAATGGTAGGAGGTTTGCACCAAAAAATGTATGAGGAGAGAAAGGAAGCCCTGAATATGTATACCCTAGAACAAGGGTAGGCAATTCCGGTCCTCGAGAGCCGGAACCAGGTCAGGTTTTCAGGATATCCACAGTAAATATGCATGAGATAGATTTGCATCTCAAGGAAGCAGTGCATGCAAATCCATCTCGTAAATATTCATTGTGGATATCCTGAAAACCTAACCTTGCTCTGGCTCTCGAGGATCGGAATTGCCTACCCCTGCCCTAGAAGAAAGGAGGGACAGGGGAAGATATGATTCAGACATTCAAATACTTGAAAGGTTTTAACATAGAACAAAATATTTTCCATAGAAAGGAAAATGGTAAAACCAGAGGGCATAATTTGAGGTTGAGTGGTGGTAGACTCAAGAGTAATGTTAGGAAATTCTTCTTTACAAAGAGGGTGGTTGATGCCTGGAATGCATTGTCGAGGGAGCTGGTGAAGAGGAAAATGGTGACAGAGCATGGGATGAACACAGAGGATCTCTAATAAGAAAATAATGGGTATATATTGAAGAACTAAGGCCAGTACTGGGCAGACTTTTATGGCCTGTGTCCCATATATGGCCATTCAGTTGAGGATGCGCTGTGGAGAGCTTAGACGGCTGGGATGGTGTAGATGGGCTGGAGTAAGCTTTGATAAGAGACCCCCAGTAGATGGGACCTAAACACAGTTTCGGGCACAGCTCTGGGTTTCTGGGCCAGAAATATCTAAGAAAAAGGACAATTTAAATTAAAACATTAATTTATAGAGTGTATGGTTGGTCAGACTGGATGGATCATTTGGGTCTTTTATCTGCCGTTATTTACTATGTTACTATGTAACATCCCTTTCCTCAGAGTGATCTCCATTGACCTCTACCTTCTGTCGTCTTCCAGTCAACCAGTTCCCCGTGGGCACTTAGTTTATTTTCTTTGCTAAAATCTACATACACCACATCTAGCGTACTCCATTTATACAATTCTCTGGTCACCCAGTCAAAGAAATTGATCAGATTTGTCTGTGAAGACTTACCTCTAGTGAATCCATGTTGCCTTCGGTCCAGTAATCTATGAAATTCCAGAAACTTCACCATTCTTTGTTTTAAAAGCCTTTCTATTAATTTGCTTACTACAGAAGTCAGATTTACCGACCTGTAATTTCCTACTTCTTTCTTCCACTTTTGTGTAGAGGGACCACATCTGCCCTTCTCCAGATCTCTGGTACCACATACTCTAGAGAAGCATTGAAAAGGTCAGTCAGCAGAGCCACCAGAACTTCACTAAGTCCCTTCATTACCCTCGGATGTACACCATCCGGGCCCATCACTTTGCCTACATTTATTTTAGCTAGCTCCTCACAAACACAACCCTCTGAAAATCAATCAGGGTCTACCACTCATCCATCCCTATTCATGTTTGTCTTCTGGATGGCCTGGGAAGGGCGTCAATGGCTGGGATGGTGTAGATGGGCTGGAGCGAGCTTTGACGGAGACTTCAGTAATTGGAACCTAAGCACAGTATCAGGCAGAGCTTTGGATTCTTGCCCAGATATGGCTAAGAAGAAAAAATCAGGTTGGGCAGACTGGATGGACCATTCAGGTCTTTATCTGCTGTCATCTACTATATTACTATGTTCTGCGGTCCTGCTCCCGGAGCTTCATCTGTGAAAACAGAATAGAAATATTTAAGCAATTCAGTCTTTTTTTTTTTTATCAGCTTCTACATATTTCTCCCCTTCACCTTTGAGTCTCACAATGCTACTTTTGTACTTCTTCCTATCACTGATATATCTAAAATATGTTTTATCTCCCTGTTTTACCATGTCAGCTATTTTTTCTTCAATCTAAATCTTTGCTTTCCTGACTACTTTACCAGCCTCTCTTAACTTTTCCAGATATTTTTGCCTGTGTTCCTCTTTCTTTGGTCTTTTGTAGTTTATGAAAGCTAACCTCTTATTCCTTATCTTCTCAGCTACTAATTTTGAGAACCAAAGTAGCTTTCTTTTCCTCTTACTTTTACTTACTTGCCTCATAAAAAGGTTTGTCGCCCTTAGAAATAACTGCTTTCAGTTTTGCCCACTGCATTTCAATTCCTTCCAGACGTTCCCATCCAGACAACAATTCCTTGATGTAATCCCCCATCCAAACAAAGTTGGTTTCTTTAAAGTCTAGAACCTTTACTCTTGAATGAGCCCTCACTACGCCCGTCTTAATATTAAACCGTAGTTTGCAGTGATCACTGGATGCCACAGACTCCAACAGATTCAGAATGCCGCGGCCAAGCTCATCTTCGCTAAAAGTAAATTTGACCATGTCTCCCAGCTCCTGGCCAAGCTCCACTGGCTTCCGATTATCGCCAGGGTCCACTATAAATGCGCCTGTTTAGCTTTCAAAATTCTACATGGTATCCTCCCTCCCCTTATCCCTCTTTCTTGGAATTCCTCAAACCCTAATACCACCGGATCCTCCCACAAATTAAAACTATCCTTCCCCTCGCTAAAAGGCATATCCCACACAGGAAAGCTAGGGACCTCCCTCCACTTCAAAATCACTGAGCTCTAGAACAACCTTAACTCCCCTCTTCGGAACTTGAGCTCCCTCCAAGTTTTCCGCACACATTTGAAAACCTGACTTTTCACAAAAATGTAAATCTCCCTCCAATTTAGGAATCAAGGAAACTCTTATTACTTGGCATCCCAAGTCCTTTAAATTTTCTTCACACTTCTACCTCTAACCCTCTGTTGTAGTTCCTTCCTATTTCTTCCACTGTAAACCGCGCCGAGCTCTACGAACGTGGAGATGATGCGGTATACAAACCTAAGGATTAGATTAGATTAGATTAGATTGATGATCACCCTCTGTAACATCAGAAACACTTTCCCCGTTTGTAAGCACTGAGTCCAGTATGACCCCATCCCATGTGGGTTCCATTACCAACTGCTGGAACAGTTCTTCTTGTAGAAAATCCAGGATACCATTCCCTCTTTCCAAATTGATCCACAATGCCTCTTCCTTGCCCTACAGATCCTGCAATTGTGTGGCTTTAATATGATCTTTAACATATAACACTACTCCCCCTTCTTTTCTTCCTATCCTTTCTTTCCTGAACAGATTATAGTCTGGTATAACTTTATCCTAGTCATGGTTCTCTGTGAGCCACGTCTCCATGATCCATATCCATCTCATCTTCTTCCATCACAACTTCTAGATCCAGAATCTTGTTTCTTTAACTGCTTTCCGGACATTGCCCCCTTTCCCCCCATTCGTATAAAGTAGTGTATTGCAAACTGTGTGTCGCCTGAGTTTCCAGGTGTGCCGCAAGACGCTGGGGAGGAGAAGAGGCACCAGTGCTGGCTGACTGCCTACAGGACATGCCTCTTGTGGCAAGAGGCACATTCTGTAGGCGGTCAACAGGCACTAGCGCTCTCCACGCATCTTCCCTTCCAGCACCCCCCACTAGCGGCTCAGGGCCACATCTAGAGGGCCTTTACAAATGCATGGACGTTGACATGATTGTCACACCTGTGCATGATGTCATCACATTGATGTTCGCGCACTTCCGGATGCCTCGAGCTGCAGCCACCACGTTTAAAGTGCTGCGGATTTGTAAAGTTTGCGAGTCACTGGTGTAGAGGTATTCAGTGATTTACTTACCTGAGGGCTTATACTTACCTATCACTTCTAGTTTAAAGACCTCTTTAGTAGATTAGCCAGCCTGCTGCCAAAGACACTTCTTCCCTTCTTTGATAGATGCATACCATCCCTGCTCTGCAGCCTTGGAAAATACAGTAGTGTATACTATTGTACCTGTGTTAAAACTTTTGGGAGTAGTTTTAGATTGAAATCTAACAATGCAAAATCAAATGAATTCTGTGCTTTGTAAATGCGTTTATGCTCAATGGAACTTATCTCCCCTGTCCTGCCTTTCCTCTAGGCCTAGGATATATGTTTGTTTATTAAAAGTTTTAACCACGCTTCGATTTGCCAACAGCACGGTGTACAAAATACATATTTAGGGACCGTTGGAAGATCATGGAATAAAGGGAGTGCTAAAGGAGGACAAAATCATCGCCAATAAACTGAACACATTTTTTTGCATCTGTACTTACCAAAGAGGATATACGCAACATACCGGAATCCGACAAGCTACACGCTGGAGGCGAAGATGGGAAACTGACAATGTTGACGGTCAGTCTAGAACAGGGATCTCAAAGTCCCTCCTTGAGAGCCGCAATCCAGTCGGGTTTTCAGGATTTCCCCAATGAATATGCATGAGATCTATGTGCATGCACTGCTTTCAATGCATATTCATTAGGGAAATCCTGAAAACTCGACTGGATTGTGGCCCTCAAGGAGGGACTTTGAGATCCCTGGTCTAGAAGAAGTATGCAGGCAGATTGATAGGCTTAAGAGCGACAGATCCTCAGGACCGGATGGCATCCATCCGAGGTTTATTAAGGAACTGAAAGGGACTATAGCTGAACTGCTTCAACTAATAGCCAATCTGTCGATCAAATTGGGAAAGATTCCGGAAGACTGGAAGGTGGCGAATGTTACGCCAATCTTCAAAAAGGATTAAGGGAAGATCCGGGAAACTACAGACCGGTGAGTCTGACCTCGGTACCAGGAAAGATGGTAGAGGCACTGATAAAAGACCGCATCATTGATCACCTTGACGGACACGATCTGATGAGGACCAGTCAGCACAGCTTCAGCAAAGGATGATCTTGCTTGACAAACTTGCTGCACTTCTTCGAGGGAGTAAACAGGCAGATAGACAAGGGTGACCCAGTTGACATTGTATATCAGGATTTTCAGAAGTCGTTAGACAAGGTTCCGCATGAACAACTACTTCGGAAATTTGAGAATCATGGAATAGAGGGTGAAATACGTGGATTAAAAACTGGCTAGCGAATAGAGAGTGGGGGTAAATGGACAATACTCAGACTGGAAGATCGTCACCAGTGGGGTGCCGCAGGGCTTGGTGCTTGGACCCGTGCTCTTCAACATATTCATAAATGATCTGGAAATGGGTATGACGAGTGAGGTGATTAAATTTGCAGACGATGCGAAGTTATTCAGAGTAGTGAAGACGCATGGGGATTGTGAAGATCTGCAATGCGACATAACCATGCTCGAAAAATGGGCATCGACATGGCAAATGAGGTTCAACGTGGATAAGTGTAAGGTAATGCATGTTGGTATCAAAAATCCCATACACGAATACAAGATGTCCGGGGCGGTACTTGGAGAGACCCCCCAGGAAAAATACTTGGGGAGTACTGGTTGTCAAGTCAATGAAGCCATCTGCGCAATGCGTGGCGGCGGCAGAAAGGGCGAACAGAATGCTAGGAATGATTAAGGAGATTACGAACAGATCGGAGAAGGTTATCATGCCGCTGTACCGGGCCATGGTATGAACTCACCTGGAATACTGTGTGCAGCACTGGTCACCGTACATCAAGAAGGACACGGTACTACTCGAAAGGGTCCAGAGAAGAGTGACTAAAATAGTTAAGGGGTTAGAGGAGTTGCCATACAGTGAGAGATTAGAGAAGCTAGGCCTATTCTCCCTTGAAAAGAGGATACTGAGAGGGGACATGATCAAAACATTCAAGATAATAAAGGGAATAGACTTAGTAGATAAAGACAGGTTGTTCACCGTCTCCAAGGTAGAGAGAACGAGGGCACTCTCTAAAATTAAAAGGGGATAGATTCCGTACAAACGTAAGGAAGTTCTTCTTCACCCAGAGAGTGGTAGAGAACTGGAATGCTCTTCCAGAGTCTGTTATAAGGGAAAACACTCTCCAGGGATTCAAGACAAGGTTGGACAAGTTCCTGCTGAAACAGAACGAATGCATGTAGGGCTGGTCTCGGTTAGGGCACTGGTCTTTGACCTGGGGGCCGCCGTGTGAGCAGACTGCTGGACGCGATGGACCACTGGTCTGACCCAGCAGCGGCTGTTCTTATGTTCTCAATCTCTCCTCATATACCTTTTGGTGCAAACCTCCTACCATTTTCATCACCTTTTTCTGAACCATGTCAAGTCTTCTTATGTCCTTTGCCAGATATGGTCTCCAAAATTGAACATAATACTCCAATTGGGGTCTCGCCAACGACCTGTACAGGGGCATCAACACTTTCTTTCTTCTACTGGTTACGTGTCTCTCTATACTGTCTCTTGACTGTTGTAATATAGTCTATCTAGCAGGCTGTAAGAAGCATTTTAAAAAGCTCACTTGGATTCAGAACACTGCTGTTTGCTTAATTTTGGAAAGAATTGAACATGTAACGCCTTAGCTTCATGAATTACATTGGCTTCCAGTGGAAGCGTGGGCTATTTTTTAATTCTGTTGTTTTTGCTTCAAAGTGTTGTATGCTTTGCTACCAGATTAATTTTAATGGATCATTTTTTTTTTACTCCTTTACATTCACAGTGTAATTTTGTCTTTTTACATTTCCCTTGCCCAAAAGCTGTGTTTACAAGACACGTCATGGGCGATACTTTCTTATCAGACAGCTATCTGGGAATCTGAGTTTCGCCCATTCATACGTACCTCTGTTTCATATTTTCATTTTAGAAAGTTACTGAAGACATGTTTGTTTAAAAGTTTTCTTGGGAAGTAAAGATGGCTGGTTGATATGCTTTGTTATATTGATTACAATTTTGTTAGTCACTGTGTTTGTGCAATTTTTCTTATTTTGCTATCCATATAGAACTGGAAGGTTTTGCAGAATAAAAATAGTTATGTTATCGTTCCTCTCTCTCCCTCTTTCACTATCTTATTTTCCTTTCCCCTGACATCATCCTTTCCTCCTCTCTCCCATATTTCCCCCTCTTTGTAAGGGTAATACATTTGATAAACTGCTTTTCTGTGGAACAACCAAAGTGGTTTTCATTTACTATATGCAGGTACTTCTCTTTCCTTAGTGAGATCGCAATCTAAAGTTTTTGAGAATGGGGCAATGGTGAGTTAAGTAACTTTGCATAGGGTCACAAGGAGCTGTAGTGGGAATTGAACTCACAGTTTTATGTGTGTTGCTAGTTATACATAATAATTACAGCTGCTGGGTCAGACCAGTGGTCCATCGTGCCTAGCAGTCCGCTCACGTTGTGGCCCTTAGGTCAAATAATAAAGAAAGAGAAAAAAAAGAGATGAGAGATAATTTACAAAGTAATAAGAACACTAAAATGTATGAACTGTACGCCACCTCAGTTTTTCTCCTTTATCCCATCATCTCCCTTCTGTTACACTCCCCTCCCCCAGGTTGGCCCTGGTTAACCAGGAAGCTAGCGAGCTCTATCCACTGAATACCCCAAAGATTTCCCATTAGGCTAGCTGACCTTGATGACCATTTTACTGTCTCTGGCTGCTTCCTTTTTGCATCATGCAGTTCTCGCTTGTGCCAAACTTGACATAGTGAAGTCACTCAGCATCCAACTCGTCAGTCTTGTAGTAGCATTATATAATTCTGTCCAGATTATGTAAAGTTTGTATGAATGTTGACAGCATGTCAGTTATTTTATTGACAGTAATGTAGTTCTAACAGGAGGAAGAGGGATGATTACCTATTGTGGTTGTTGCAGGTCTTACAGTCAATGTATTCACTGCTCCCTGTGTTAAGAAGGATGGTCAATCCCACCTCTAACATCTTAAATGCACATTCCTCCTTGTGCATTGTCTCACTTTTATTCCTCCTCTCCTTTTTCCAGTTTAGAGAGTGATTTGTGGTAGGTTGGTGGTGCTTTGAGGTTCAGGCATACTTTATATCTGCCAACCTTAACTCTCTCTTTGAAGATCCTGTAGTCTGCAGTGCTAGTTGGGACTCAAAATAGTCACTGGAATTTCAAAATGAAATTCTTGCACTTATACAGTTCAGAGGCTGGAAATCAGATGTGTTTGCTGTTGTACTGGGGTGGGAGAGATGTTGGATTGGGAGGGTACTGGATTACAACATGTTCTATTGTAATAATAATAATAATAATAATAATTTTATTTCTTATATACCAATACCTTTCAAGCTTTTGGTGAGGTGAGATGATCAGATAACAGAGAAAAATAACAAAAAATAAGCCCATCCTAGCACTGCCCACAACATAATGGCCCAGATTCACTAAAGATAGCGACTCAGTCGCTGTTGGCCAATTCTCTGGCTGATTTTCAAAAAGTGATTGATTCACTGTCAAGTTTGCATGCAATTGATTTACACGGAGGTGCAAATCATTTGCATGTAAACTCACCCACTCAATTGCTCAGTAAGCGATTGAGTCGGTGAAGAGCCCTGACAGTAGTGATAGGAGAAGCAGCCTCATGTCACTGCTGTCAGGGCTTCTGCTTTTTTTAAATGTTCTGCACGACTTAAACATGCACCATCTGTCCCATTACAAAAAGCCGACAATCCCCCCCTCCCCCCCCCCCTGAGTGACTGTTCCTCCGAAAAAAAACTGGCAGGAAGGATGCCCACTCCCCTCCCTGGTGTCCATACCTTGCGTTGGGGAGCATGAGGAACCGCAGACACCTCCTACTCCTGCTCCTACGCATGGCCTGCTACGCCACTGGGCCTTAGGCCCCTTCCTGGTGCATCATGTGAGTGGCCTGAGGCGACTTAGCCAATCAGGGGCTTCCTTAGGAAGGAGCCTAAGGAAAAGTGGCCAATCAGGGACTTCCTTAGGCTCCTTACTAAAGAAGTTCCTGATTAGCTCAGACACCTCAGGCCCCTCCCGCATTAGGCGTCTGAGCCAATCAGGGCACTAGGCCCCTCCCTGTGCATCACATGATGCACCGGGAAAGGGCCTAAAGCCCAGTGGCATAGCAGACCAGGTGGAGGAGCAGGAGGTGTTTGCTCCCAATGCAAGGTATGGACACTGGGGAGGGGAGTGGGCATCCCTCCTGCCATTTTGGTGCGGGGGGAGGGGGATTTGGCAAGGGGGGGGCGATGGCAGGAGGGAGTGGGCATCCCTCCTGCCAGTTTTTTCAGGGAAGCGGGTGGGCTGGTGGGGAGTCATGGCAGGAGAGAGAGGGCATCCCTCCTACTGTTTGTGAGTCGCCGCATGTCGGGGGAGGTTACGATTGTTGGGGGTCTTTGGGGAAGGGCCGTTGTGAGCGGTGGGGGATTTCATTTTTATGGGGCAGATATTTTGCGTGTGTAATACACACAAATATCTGTGCCATGGGGAAAAAACCCCCAGGCAGACCTGTCAAAAAACAGGCAGACCTGTCGGTAACACAGTTACCAACAGGTCTACAGCAGTCGGGTTTTAGGATCGTAAAACCCAATGCTAAATAGCCAAGCGATGTAAGTGAATCAATCGCTTGGCTATTTTGCATGGGGTTTAAAAAATTTGCATGGACGGATCGGAAAATGGGTGATTGAGGGGAAAAACACGCGGTGGGCCATTTTGTGAATCGGGCCGGTTAGCAGCGATCGTCACTAAACCTGTGAAAACAGGTTTAGCGATGATTACTGACTTTAGTGAATCGGGGTGAATATCTTTTCTGCACAAAGGGGCTGATTCTAGCATGACTTAATTGGCAAAATACCCTTGATAGGCTCAGTAATTGCTGAAAAAATAGTAATTGCCTTTAAAACCCTCACCTACATTTCAGGTGCCTAAGTTTTTACATAGGCTCCGCTAGCTGCGATTCTGAAACGGCACCCAAGTGTGATCAATACGCAGCTGGCATCATTTTTTTAAGCACTGGCCGATTTAGGTGCTGTTTGTAGAATCAGCCCCAAAGAGCACAAATAAGTTTTTAAAGGAAGGCTTACTACTGGTAAAACACTGTTACATGAATTGAATTTTTCTAGGGACTTTGTCCCCCCCTTTTTTCCTTGTTTGCAGAGCTGTGAGCATGGTGGAACGTTAGGTCACAGACAGAAAGGACTTTTCATCACTCCATGTATCTGCAGAAGACAGCTCAAGCATGAGACAATGCTCTTTATCAAATTGTTCCTACTGTACGATGGCCCTGCAGAGATTTAAATGAACACAGTATGTGTTGGGTCAGCTTTACTCCAGAGTTACTGGCTAAATACTTGGAAATGTAATGAGATGTTAGAAAGTGATTAACAGCTGTTGCAGAATTTTTATACCTTAACAAAAGTGAAAATACAAAATTGAATCCTAGATAAAACTGTTTGAGATTTACTTTAATTTATTCACCAGGTAACAATAAAATAGTAATAAACTCTACTTGGCACCTGATGTTTATCAACTTTGTATACCAAAAATATCAAAAACTAAATGTATCCTGATCGGTTTATAAACATATCACCTTAGGTGTAGAGTGAAATTGTAACAACAATGAGAAATTCCTGAGTCAATATTTGAGTTAATCTGTTTCTAGCAGCAGTAGGATGACAGAAGTTGAAACAAACATTGCCCAAGTAGGAATTATGAAACCAGATTTATTCTTCCGTCTCCCTCTGACCTTCAACCCTAAACTGGCGAGACTGGACTCATTTAGAGCACTGGTCTTGACCTTGGGGCCGCCGCGTGAGCGGACTGCTGGACAGGATGGACCATTGGTCTGACCCAGCAGCGGCAATTCTTATGTTCTTAACAAAAATATTAAACATGTCTGTAGATAAAAATACGATTTCACACAATCCCTCTATAAGTTGTGCTAACAATTCAAAGTCTTCCACACATGAAAACTTGTAAATTATGAATATATATATAAACAACTTAGCACAAAAGTTCAGAAATATTCTAATATATATATATATATATATATATATATATAATTATTATTTTTTTTTAATAAAATTTTTGTTCAAGAAAGCAGAAAAATACACAGGCTGAATGCCAACAAAGAAAACATCGTCCAAAAGTTCCACAACCCCCCTACCGAGTGATACAAAGCCAAAGAGTAAGGAAGGCAGCAAAACATGCATTGTCCCAAATGATGCCTCTCCATAAACCATATGAAAGCCATGTTCAACAAAAAGAACTACAGGTGTCAGTCCTCAAAGCTGTCAATTTGGACATCAAATAAATATGGTCCACCTTTAGAAGAAGGTCATTCTGCGCAGGAAAAGTACCCATTCTGCTCCACTCAGGATTTTGTAGACTTCAATCATATCTCCCCTAAGCCTTCTCTTTTCCAAACTGAAGAGCCCTAACTTTTAGTCTTTCCTTATATGAGGAGTTCCATTCCCTTTATTATCTTGGTCACTCTTCTTTGACCTTTTCTAGTTCTTCTATCTTTCTTGAGATAAGGCAACTAGATTTTAATGCAATACTCAAGGTGTAGTCACATCATGGAGCGATACAGAGGCATTATAACATTCTTAGTCTCGTTAACCATCCCTTTTAAAATAATTCCTATCATCTTGTTTGTTTTTTTGGCTACCACCACACATTGGGCACAAGGTTTCATCGTATTGTCTACAATGACACCCAGATCGCTTTGGCACTAACCCCCCAAGGTGGACCCTAGCATTTGGTAACTATGATTTGGGTTATTCTTCCTAATGTGAATCACTTTGCATTTCTCCATATTAAATTTAATTTGGCATTTGGATGCCCAGCATTCCAATTTCCTAAGGTCTCTCTGAAATTTTTCACAATCTGCATGCATTTTAACAACTTTAAACAGTTTAGTGTCATCTGTAAATTTAATCACCTCACTCATCGTTCCAATTTCCAGATCATTTATAAAAAAGTTAAATAGTATCAGTTCCAGTACAGATCCCTGCGGCACGCCACTATTTACCCTCCTCTGTTAAGAAAATGGCCATTTAACCCTACCCTCTGTTTTCTATCCGATAACCAATTCTTAATCCACACTGAACATTGCCTCCTATTCCATGACTCATTAATTTTCTCAGGAGCCTTTCATGAGGAACTTTGTTAAAAGCTTTCTGAAAATCTAGATACAGTGCATCAACTGGCTCACCTTTATCCACGTTTATTAACATCTTCAAAGAAGTCAAGCAGATTGGTGAGGCAAGATCTCCCTTGGCTGAAACAATGCTGAATCTGTCTACGTATGCCACAATTAAATTTTTTAAGAACATAAGAACATAAGAAGCGCCATCTCCGGATCAGACCTTCGGTCCATCAAGTCCGGCGATCCGCACACGCGGAGGCCCCGCCAGGTATACACCTGGTTTATTTTATAGCCACCCTATCTTTATATGCCTTTCTCAAGGAGATATGCATCTAGTTTGCTTTTGAAGCCTAGGACTGTCGATTCCGCAATAATCTCCCCTGGGAGAGTATTCCAGATGTCCACCACTCTCTGTGTGAAGCAGAACTTCCTGACATTAGTCCTGAACTTGTCCCCCCTTAGCTTCATTTCATGTCCTCTTGTCCGTGTCAAATTGGACAATGTAAATAATCTTCTCTGCTCTATTTTGTCGATTCCTTTCAGTATTTTGAAGGTCTCGATCATATCCCCACGCAGTCTCCTTTTCTCAAGGGAGAACAATCCCAGTGTTTTAAGTCGATCCTCATATTCCAGTTTCTCCATACCCTTCACTAGTTTAGTTGCTCGTCTCTGCACCCTCTCCAGCAGTTTTATATCCTTCTTTAGGTAGGGAGACCAATGTTGGACGCAGTATTCCAAGTGAGGTCTGACCATTGTCCTATAAAGCGGCATTATTACTTTCTCCGATCTACTCGAGATTCCTTTCTTTATCATGCCCAACATTCTATTTGCCTTCTTTGCCGCTGCCGCGCATTGTGCCGACGGCTTCAGGGTCCTATCTATCAGTACACCCAGGTCTCTTTCTTGTTCACTTTTTCCCAGAGTTGCACCTGTCATTTTGTACTCGTATTCCTTATTCTTACTGCCTAAATGCATTACCTTGCATTTCTCCACGTTGAACCTCATTTGCCATTTCTCCGCCCATTTTTCTAACCGACACAAATCGCTCTGGAGTTCCTCACTATCCTCCTGCGATCTGATTGCCCGGCAGAGTTTTGTGTCGTCTGCAAACTTGATGATCTCACTGGATGTTCCGTTTTCCAAGTCATTGATATAAATATTAAAAAGGATCGGCCCAAGTACCGAGCCCTGGGGTACACCACTAGTCACTTTCTCCCAGTCAGAGAACTTCCCATTTATGCCCACTCTCTGCTTTCGGTTTTCCAGCCATTTGCCTATCCATCTTTGTATATCTCCCTCTATGCCATGGCTTTGTAGTTTCCTGAGAAGTCTTTCGTGTGGAACTTTGTCGAACGCTTTCTGGAAATCCAAGTATATTATGTCCACCGGCTTTCCACTATCAATTTGCTCGTTCACGGTCTCAAAGAATTGGAGTAAATTCGTCAAACACGATTTCCCTTTCCTGAATCCATGTTGACTGGGTTTCATCAAGTCGTGTGTGTCCAAGTGCTGAACAATGCTATCCTTGATCAGTGATTCAATCATCTTGCCGGGGACAGACGTAAGACTCACAGGTCTATAGTTGCCCGGTTCTCCTCTCGATCCTTTTTTGAAAATTGGTGTGACGTTTGCTTTCTTCCAGTCGTCTGGTATCTGACCTGTTCTGATTGACAGGTTTGCAAGTTTTTGCAATAACTCTCCGATTTCAACCTTCAATTCCTTCAAGACTCTCGGGTGAATTTCATCCGGTCCAGGGGATTTGTCACTTTTAAGTTTGTCGATCTGGTAGTATATCTGATCCAAGTTCACTTCAACTGTGGTGAGGCTGTCCTCTATTTCTCCTGTAAACAGTTTCTCCGCTTCAGGTATTGTTGAGGTGTCCTCCTTCGTAAAGACGGAGGCAAAGAAGGAATTTAGTTTGTCTGCGATTTGTTTATCTTCCTTGATGTACCCTTTTACTCCCTTGTCGTCCAGGGGTCCCACTGCCTCTTTTGCAGGTTTTTTCCCCTTCACGTATCTAAAAAAGGGCTTGAAGTTTTTGGCCTCCCGGGCTATTTTTTCCTCATAGTCCTGTTTTGCATCCCTCACCGCTTTGTGACATTTCTTCTGTTCATCTTTATGTTTGTTCCAGGCTTCGGTTGTCTTCGTGCATTTCCATATTTTGAAAGAGTCCTTCTTTTCTTTTATGGCTTCCTTCACCTGTATGGTAAGCCATGCCGGTTCTCCTTTGCCTTTAGTTCTCCGATTTTTAGAAATCCTCGGAATGTAGAGATCTTGTGCTTCTGCAATAGTATTTTTCAATAGGCACCATGCCTGATCTACTGTTTCAAGTTTGTCCACCATCTTCTCGAGTCGTTTTGTTACCATGGCTCTCATGCAATCGTATTTACCCTTTTTAAAGTTTAAGGTGGTGGTTAAGGTTTTGGCATGTTTCCTTTTCCCGATGTCCAGTTTAAAGTTGATTACATTGTGATCACTCGTTCCCAATGGAGCCCTGACTTCTACTTCTGTTATCGGTCCCTTGAGACCATTTAGGACTAAGTCCAAGATGGCGTCGCCTCTTGTCGGCTCTTTTACCATTTGCTCCAGGAAGCAATCCCCTAGCACCTCCAGGAACTTGGCCTCCTTGCCGCAGTTGGAGGCTCCTAGTTTCCAGTCTATTCCTGGGAGATTGAAGTCTCCCAATATAACTACATTGCCTGTCCTGCATACTTGTTTAATTTCCTCCATCATTTCTGAGTCAGTGTCTACCGCCTGTCCTGGGGGACGATAGTAAAGGCCAATTTTTGTATCTGCGCCATTTTGACCAGGAATTTTGATCCAGAGGGACTCCAGCTTCTCTTTCCTGTCTGTTGTAATCATTCCAACAGAATCTATTTCTTCCTTAACATATAGGGCAATTCCTCCACCTTTCTGCCCTTCTCGATCCCTTCTATATAGTTTGTATCCCTGTAGTACTGTGTCCCATTTGTTTTCTTCATTCCACCATGTTTCTGTTATGCCAATGATATCCATGTTCTCCTGTCTTGCTATCATCTCTAGTTCTCCCATTTTGTTTCCTATACTTCTAGCATTTGTATATATGCATCTAAGTTCCCTTCGTGTTACCTTTTTGGACCTTCTACTCTTGGCTGTCCTTACAGTTTTATTTACGGTATCCTTTACTGCTCCTGTGTTATCTTCCATGTTTGCTGTGTGGTCATCCCCTCCTGTGTCTGAGTTGTCCCTTCCTGCTTGTTCTCCTTTGTTGGCTGTGAGGTCGACCTCTCTTATGTATGAGTAGTAGTCCTTTGTTCCTACGTCGGGGCATCCTGTTGTCCATACCATCGACCGGTGGTCGACTGTCGGCTTTCCCCTGTCCTTCAGTTTAAAGCCTTCTCTATTGCTTTCTTCATGTTGCCTGCCAAAACTCTTGCTCCTTCCTTGTTGAGGTGTAGTCCATCCCTTCTGTAGTACTTGCTTTTTCCCCAGAACGCCGTCCAGTTTCGCACGAAGTCGAAGCCTTCGTCTTCGCACCATCGTCTCATCCAGGCGTTGATTGCTTGCAATTCCCCTTGTCTCTTTCCATCTGCTCTTGGTACAGGGAGGATTTCAGAGAAGGCCACCTTCACCTCCCTGATCTTCAGTTTTCTTCCGAGTGAGCGGAACTGACCCTTCATCTCTTCCCTGTCATACTTCCGCCCGCTCACATCATTTGTTCCCACGTGGATAAGCACAGCGGTGTCCACTCCCCCTGCGCCATCTATGATCCTGGAGATCCTGTTGGTCACATCCTTTACTCTTGCTCCAGGCAGACAGGTGACGACTCTGTCCTCTCTTCCTCCTGCGGTGTGGCTGTCCACGTGTCGTATAATGGAGTCTCCTACGATGATCCCCATCTTCTTTATTCGGGAGTTCCTTGGGGTGCGTAGGTCTACGTCCTTGGAGTAGTGCCAGTCCTCTTCCTCCAATGATACTCTTGAAATTGTTCCCTGTTCTTTGAGCGAGGGGACATCTTCCTCTATTTTGCCCAGCACTGAAGTCAGGCTTACCGGTTTGTAATGTTCCAGATCTCACCTGGACCCCTTTTTAAAAATCAACTTAACATTGGCCACCCTCCAATCTTCAGGTACTATAGACAATTTTAGCAACAGATTACAGATCACTATCAGCAGGTCAGCAATTTCATGTTTGAGTCCTTTTAGTACTCTGGGATGTGTACCATCCGGTCTACATGATTTATCACTTTTTAATTTGTCAATTTGGCTTAATACATCTTCCAGATTCACCAAGATTTCTTTCAGTTCCTCTGCATCACCACCCTTGAAAACCATTTCAGGTTCAGGTAGATCTCTTACATCTTCTTCCGTAAAGACTGACGCAAACAATTCATTCAATCTCTCCGCTATGGCCTTTTGGTCCCTGAGTACCATTTTGCTCCTTAATCATCCAACGGTTCCCCGGATTCCCTCACAGGTTATCTGCTTCTGATGTACCTAAAAAAATTATGAGTTTTTGTCTCTTTGACAAGTTTTTCTTCATATTCATTCTTAGCTTTCTTTATCAATGCTTTACATCTAACTTGCCAGTTCTCGTCTTTCTTCTTATTTTCTTCATTTGGATCCTTTTTCCATTCTTTTAAAGGATGTTTTTTTGGTTCTAATAGCCTCTTTCACTTCACCTTTCCTACTTCACCAGGGTGATGCTCTGCTTTTTGGAGACCTCTCTTTTCCAAGGCAGCACAGGGGCAGCCAGATTGGAAATGGGACTTTTCTACAATATCTCTGTAGGTCTCTCTTTGTACTTCTCTATCTTCCTCAGCTCCTCCAAGTCTGCTACTCTAGCCTCTAAGGAAATGGACTCATTCTCTGAGAGCTAGGAGCTCTTTGCAGGGAGCATACATATAACTTCTTGCCAACTGAGTGATAATCATACATGGTGACAGTGCAAAAAACTAAATAGCACCCCTCTTGTACCTGGACTACTGTCTGCATCTTATTATTGAGTTGATTAATTAAACCCCATTAAGCTACTAAGAATATATTAGATTAGAATAGAGAGCTTTAGGATTATATTCAGCAGTAATGAAATATAGTAAGAATATGTAATAGAGTTCTCCTGTTGTCCTAATTAGAATAATTGACTTTAAATTAAGACTTTAAAGAAATTAGCTAGTGGGTGGGAGGGGGGGGGGGGAGGGATGAAGACTAAACCAGACCCTGCTCTGCCTGCCAGAGGATATCTCTAACAGAAAGTTCAAGTTTAAAAACTGTAAAATGATAAAATGTTTTTATTCTGTGGAAACTAGCTAAATAGAGTTTGATCTTTTAAGATCTAAACTGTTTATATAAGGAACCTACAATTTAGTTTTATCCCCAAACTTATCAAAGCTCAGAGCAAAATAATGTATACTTACCCAGAGATGTATCTTCTACTCCTCTCAGAACAATGTGTCCTCCTCCTGTTCTCCCAGAAAGAGAATGTCCTCTTCCATCGGAAAGTATATGAAATAACTTTTTTTTTTCTTTTTAATAACGAATGAGAGTTCTATACTGTCATGGTAAGCATAAAACTAGCTCTTAAGAGAAAATATTTACTTGGGTAAATAAGCCTGTTAGTTAATTGTCTTTCTTTCCTGATTTCAAAGTGCCTTTAGCATCCACAGATACAGATTTTCATCTGGTTTTAAAGGCGTTCCTGGGACCATGTTGGGCTGAGGGGAGAGTCATGTGCATAACGCCATCTTTTAAAAAGTATGTTTTACTCTTTTTCACTCCTACCCTTTGGTTATGTGAGCAAATATCAGGTGTAAAATAAAGTATACCTGCACCTTTAGGGGTGGTTCTATTAGGAGGTGGCCATATGAGGATGTGGTGGTAAACTTACAGATGATAACCTCCTGCAGCAGGGCTCAACAAATCTCAGACACCAGGTCACCATGGTGATTAGAAATTTATTTCTGGCGCCCAAGATTTTCCTGCTCCCCCCCCTTTTTTTTTTGCTTTTCTTTTTTGTACACTTTGTTGCTCTATTTTTGAGTCTGAGCCTTATCATACAGGAACTCTCATATTGACCTGCTTATTCTCAAGTTTCATGAGACCAGTGCAAGTTTCTACACTGTATGGTTCAGACTTTCAAAGAATCATGCAGGCACAGAAAACAGGCAGCTCCTACTTCCACTGTGGCCATATACAAATAGGAATCTGTGGTTCTGGCTGGCTACCAGAGAGAGAGGCTGGGGTTTGACTGTCTTGCTGAGTTAGGAATTTTTTTTTTTTTTGGGGGGGTATGGAGATAGTTGGCTTGAAGGGAAAGAGGCTGGAGGCTAACTGGCTGGTTGAGGTATGGATTTGGGGGATTGGTAGGGACTGATTGGCTTGCAGGAAGAGAGGCTATGGGGCTGACTAGCTTACTGAGGTAGAGATTTTGGTGAAGGGGGGGACTGACTGGCTTGCTTGAGCAGGAGCAAAGATTTGGAAAGCTAACATCTTGCTGGGTGGTGAAAGCTAGATGAAGTGGGGTGGATGGTTGATTTAAGGTAGGAAGGCCACTTCACTAGGGACCCTTATAACCCTCTTATCCTAGACGGCCTGTTTTATAAAATTACTCTTGGTATGTACCGTAATTTGTGGCTGCAAATTTCCCAGTTTCTCATTGAAAATGAGCTGTCAAGTACCTGCAGATTTCCCAGCTGAGAATCTCTCTTAAATTTCCCTCTTCCCAATTTAATAAACTTGTGCATAATTTGATGCTTAGCACCCAGTTGCCTGTGCAAGTTCTAGAATGCTGTCACAGGCTACCAATTGGCAATTAACCGTTATGAGCGTAAGTGCCCTAAATCAATATTCTAAGAACTGTGCCCACAGATTCCAAAGCGTGGAAGAGGAAGGGGCATATATTGCCGATGAGGTACTTGCGCCTTAACTTAGACACACAACTACAGTCTTGCACCAGTATTCTCTGATGACAATTGTGTAGCACTTGCAGAAGCTGAATTTCACTTGGTGCACTTCATCCGGACACAGTGTATAGAAAATGTCCCCCTCCTTGTGTGTGGACAAAGTACTGATTACTTCTGGCCTTTCATTCAGCCTGAGCTTGATGTTAATGAACTCATTTTAGAAAGATGCCATTTTGCACCAAACACTAGGGTGTGTCCTCAAATCCCCAAATCTTGTGCTTGATTCAGTTTAATACAGAGTTGGAATGTGCAGGTCTAATGCTCAGTGGTATTGGGGGGGGGGGGGTGCGGGACATGAAAAACTGTAGGTTTCTAGATTTAAACATAAAAGGACAAGAAAATAAATACAGGTGTGCAAGGAAAAATATTTTATTTGTTTCTGGATTAGCATACACTAAAAAAAAACCAACCAACCCTATGTTTGCTATAGGAGCCACCTTTTCAAAATTATTGGGGGTGCTAAACTCAGTGGAAATGACCTCTCCCTAGACAAGGCATTTGTTCAATATTGGGGGGTGCTCAAGCATCCACATAGTTGGTTCCTGTGGTATATGCTAAAATGGGATGAAAATTCCCATAAGATGTCCATCCCTAGAAAAATACAGATTAAAGAAACAGAAAGAAAGAAAGAAACCAGAGCTTTAGTTTTGTGAAGCAGCCAGAAAGAGCCACTTTGTCAGTGTATATGATATCTGTCTATTAAGTGAAACCTGTAGTATTACTTATCTATGCAATGAACCGCAAGGTACAAGCGGAATAAAAATCACTAATGTAATGTAATGTAATGTAATTTCAGGCCTCATTGGTTCTCTGTTGTGATGCAGAGAGGGGATTTAAAGTTACTAAGCAAAAGAGCAGAGAGTTGACCTGTCCACATCCTTTTGTCATCCTATGACTTACGGAATATACAGGGACAAAAGTCCTGCCTTCATTCAGTGATTTAAACATAGCAGTAACTCCACTATCTTGGTTGTCATAAGATGATATGATTTTCCTTCCTTGGTCTGACTGATTCAGTGTTTTGGAAATCTTTTTCTTTTCTGAAAAAGAAACTATTGCAGTTATATCCTACCCACACCTGCAGTATACTCCCGTCACCGCTTCCTGATCCCCACAATCGTATTTTCTCCTTTGCTTTAGAAGAGATTTCTTTCCAGCATTAAGACCAGGATATCATTATTGTTTAGCCTCACAATGAGTTATTTCAACTACTTGTCCTTAACTATACGTTATGAACAAACATGCACTATCCAAATTGTACTGGCTTTCTCTTTCTAGGTTTTGTAAACTAAGCTACTGCTTCTTACCCCTTTCCTTTCTTGAAACAAACTCTGCTCTTACTAGACTAAGATATTGCACCATATCAAGCCACTGAGATTCCAAATTACCTCTTCCAGAACAATTTTAGCTAATGATTCTTCGGTAACCATTTGATATCGGCAATATGTAAACCACTTAGGATATAAGTGGTATATAAGTAATTAAACAAATAAAAATAAATTATGGTTTCAAAGTGTGAATCAAAAACTTATAACTCAATAACTGATGACTAGGAGGAGTTGAATAATGAATCATAATGCTAGAAGATAGGAATATATTATATTTTCTGTATTTTTTCTCAATAGAAATTCTGCTGTGAAGTTTTAAGAGGGTGTTTGTATCAAAGTACCCTGTGCAGGCCCTACCTTCTCCCGCCCTTCTGGAGGGGGATGGTCTCAGGGCTGGCCTGACTTTCCTGGGGTGCAGAATTCTGTGGCCTTTCTCTTACTGCTTTCTTACAAGTTGTTGTCTGTATCAGATTTTGTAATTGCTCTTTAAGGTTCAGAAATATATTTTTGTACACAATGAACAATCTTCCTTTTTTCAGCTGGACAATTAAACTGTGAAACATTTCAAAGGCAAGTCACCTATAAACTGAACCTTTTTTTCTTTTTTTTTAGAAATTTGTTTATCTCTGACTTCAAAAACTTTAGTTTTCCACTTCAAGCCTCTAGAAGCTGATTTGTTAGACAAGAATTTTTGTTCATTTTATGGAAATATTATAATAAAACTGTACAACCAGTATGCCAGCTCTGGTAGTTTTGTCATTTTTGCAGACATTTCATTTTAAGTTGATGATCAACTTGATACTAGGTTAAACCAGGGCTCCTCTGGCTTCTCTCTCTCTCTCTCTGACTTTTTCTAGACTGGTACTGATTTGCTGTTCTTCACCCTTTTGACCTTTCCTTTTCTCAGATTCTTTATTTTATAGGCTTTTAAGCCAATTAAAATAGGAGGTAAGTCACAGGCCGAATTTTTTGTTAAGATACTTAGGGCTCCTTTTACGAAGCTGCGTTAGCGATTTAACGCACGTAATAGCGCACCCTAAACTGCCGGCCGTGCTACCGCTACCGCCTCCTCTTGAGCAGGCAGTAGTTTCTCAGCTTGCACGGGGGTTAGCGTGTGATAAAATGTCGCATGCAATAAAGCCGCTAATGCGACTTCGTAAAAGGAGCCCTTAGTCTTAGTAGAAGCATAGGATTACAATCTCTCCAGCCCCCACGCTGGCTCTGTGGTATAAACAAAATAAATAAAAAAAGACTTTTCCTCTAACCCCAGCTCTGACAGGGTACAAAATAGAAAATAAAATTATTTTTTCTATCTTTTGTTGTCTGGTCATTATTCAAATCATGTTGGTCCCAGGCTCTGGTTTTTGTTTGTTTTCTGATAACTTGCTTGCCAGGGTCTCCTGCCCATTTGTCATTTTCTTCTTTCTCAGTACTAACCATCCGTCTCCCATCTCTGTCCTCCCCTTCTGTTTCCCTTCCCTGGAGGTCTGGCATCTTTCTTTATCCCAGGACAAGCAGGCAGCATATTCGCGACATGTGGATGACGTCATCCACAGAGCCCCGTCGCGGACAGCTTTTCAAGCAAACTTGATTGAAGATATCAAAGGTTGCTAGTGCTGTCCACGCATGTGTGTGCCTTCCTGCTCCACTAGAGGGCGCATCCCCTCCTCATGGTCTTCAGTTTTTAGTTTTCCAAGGAGCCAGAAAGCCCTGTCTCTCTTCTCTGTGTTCTTCTAAGTGCCTTTCTAGCACCGCGGCTTCTTTATTTTGTTACAGGAGTCGCTGTGCGGTTAGTTGCTTTGTTTGCTGACTTGATCGTCTATTTTAGTTTTTTGACTCTGCAATCAGGGGCTCCCAGTTCGCCGTGGCCACTTGGCCTCGCGTGGCCGCGGTCCTCTATCCCTTATGTCCCGGCCTCTTACCGGGTTTAAGAAGTGCTCCCATTGCGGTCGGGTTATTTCAATCACAGACCCACACTGCTGGTGTATTCTGTGCCTGGGTGCTGATCACCCGACGGACTCCTGTCCTCGTTGTGCCACTCTCCAGCCTCGGGCTCTTTGTCGTCGTCGTAGGGCCAGGATTGCGGAGCTCTTCGCCATGGAGGCTGCTTCTGCTTTGGCCCCGGTCTCGACATCAGCCTCGAAGACCTCGGCCCCGGGCAAGTCTCCCTCGACTTCGAAGGCCTCGGTGGCCTTGACCTCAAAGATCTCGGCTCCAGGTAAGTCTCCTTTTCCTCCTTCCGGTTCAGTTCAGCTGCCGAAGAAGCCTTCCATGGAGTCTCTGGCCATCCAGGCGGTGAGTGTAGTCCCGCCGGCCTTGACGAGACCATCCTCTAAGCCCTCTAAGCGTGCTTCCACCATACGGGAATACTCTTCCTCGATGTCGCCCTTGGTGGAACGCACTGCTTCACCTGCCTGGCCTAATATGGTCACGGTGCCAATGTTCGAGGAGGTGTTGAAGGCGATCATCTCCTCGGAGCTTTCCTTGGGCTTTGGCTCAGCTTGCCCCTGCCTTGACCTCGCGCGTTGTGGACCAGCCTAAGTGTCGCGTCGAGGGTTCTCGGGGCACGGTACGACCGTCACAGCACCTGTCCTTGTCGGACTCCTTGCCCCTTCCGTCGAGGCATGCTTCTCCCTCGAGGCATCGGTCGAGGTGTCTTGCGAAGCGACCCCGGGACTCCCCCCCCCCCCAAGGTGGGGTAGGTCCTCGGGGCCTCGCACTACCGGGTCCATTAAGACCTCGGACCTCACCTTGTCTAACCCAAGACTGCTGAGGTCGCCTGTCCGGTCGGGGACCCCGCTCCGTGAGGCTCCGGTCTCGGGGGACCCTGCCTCTCTTTCCCGAGGTTCTCTGGGGAGGTGTCACCGGACCTCAGTGGCCCGGACCCCGAGGTCCTCCCCTCCGGGGACTTCTAAGCACAGGCTCTCGTCGACTCCCTAAACTAAATTAAACTAAACCTTAGGTTTATATACCACATAATCTCCACAATCGTAGAGCTCGGCACGGTTTACAAGAGTTGAGAGAGAAAGGAACTCCAATGAGGTTAAAGGGTATAGTGAGAAGGATATTTGGGGGGCTTAGGATGCCAAAGATGGGGTAGGTATTACATTTTTGAAAAAAGCCAGGTTTTCAAATGTTTGCGGAAGAGTTGGAGAGAGCTCAGAATCCGGAGGGAGGAGGTAAGTTGTTCCAGAGCTCAGTGAATCTGAAGGGGAGGGAGGTCCCTAGTTTTCCTGCACGGGAAATGCCTTTTAATGAAGGAAAGGATAATTTTAGTTTGTAAATGGGTCTGGTGGTATTAAGATTTAAGGAGTTCCAGGAGAGTGGGATGAAGGGAGGGAGGATGCCCTGAAGGATTTTGAAAATTAGGCAGGCGCATTTAAAGTGGGCCCTGGCGATAATCGGAAGCCAGTGAAGCTTAGACAGGAGCGGTGAGACATGGTCGAATTTACTTTTTGCAAAGATGAGCTTGGCCGCAGCATTCTGGATCCGCTGAAGTCTATGAAGGTTTTTCTTGGTAAGGCTTAGATAGATTGAGTTGCAGTAGTCCAGTCTGGACAGGATGATAGATTGGACGAGAATGGTAAAGTGATTTTGATGGAAATAGGATCTTACTTTCCTCAGCATGTGAAGGCTGAAATAGCATTTTTTTGCCGAGGAATTGAGGTGATCGTTGAAGGACAAAGTGGAGTCGATGATGATTCCTAGAATATTGCTTGAGGACTCCAGCTGCAGAGTGGAGCCAGATGACAGGGGGATGGAGGTGGGAAGTTGGTCTAGTTTAGGGCCGAGCCAAAGTAGTTTAGTTTTGGACTTGTTCAGTTTCATTTTGACAATATGGGCCCAGGACTGGAGGTTCGTTATACAGGAGGATATGTTCTCCGAGAGGTTGGTAAGGTTTGGGTCGGTCTCGAGGAGGACTAGGATATCGTCAGCATAAGTGTAAATTGTTTCTAGGTGGGATAGATGGAGGAGTTTAAGGGAGGACATATAGATGTTAAACAGAATAGGAGAAAGAGGAGAGCCTTGCGGGACTCCACACGTTGGTTGCCAGGAGGCGGATGAGGTGCCATTCATGTTGACGGTGTAAGAACGAGAACGTAAGAATTTTGAGAACCAGTCTAAGACTGTGGAGTTGATGCCTATCTCGGAGAGTTGGTAGACTAGGATGTCATGGTGAACAACGTCAAAAGCAGCGGAAAGGTCGAATTGAAGGAGGACGACAAACTTATTTCGAGAGTGGAGTAGTTGGACCTTTGAGATTAAGGAGGTCAGTAGTGATTCGGTGCTGAAATTGGGACAAAATCCATATTGGTAAGGTAGGAGGATAGAGAATCTCTCTAAATATGATGCGAGTTGGGTGGCTATGATGGACTCAAGCAACTTGGTTAATAGAGGGATATTTGCTATTGGGCGATAACTGGATGGTGTGGAGGGGTCTAGGTCAGATTTTTTCAGTAGAGGGGACAGGGCAATATGGCCCATTTCTGGGGAGAAAAGGCCCGAGTGTAAGGCGGAATTGATGAGTTCGGTAATAGAAGAGATGGCCTGCGCGGGAATTTCCTCATATAGGTAGGAGGGGAATGGGTCTAAGGAGCAGTTGCAGGATTTCAGTTTGAGGCAAAGTTTGAGGACTGAGGATTCGGATAAGGGCTCAAAGGTGGACCAGGATCTGTCGACTGGGATGGGGTAGGAGGATGTTAGGGTAGAATTGGAGTCGGTGGGCACCAGGGAGTTGTAGGGAACTGTGGATGGGAAGGGGGATCTCAAGGTGGTGATCTTATCGTTGAAGAATTTCGCCAGAACATCAGCTGAGGGGGAGGAGGGGACCGAGGTGGAGCCTTTTTTGGAAGTTAAGGAACGCCAGATATTGAATAGAGTACTGCTCTGGTTGTTGGATCTGGTGATTTTATCTCTGTAGAAGTTCTGTCTAGCGTTTTTCAAAACTGTATTGTAGAACTTGATGTTGACCCTCCAGGACTGTCTGTCGATAGGGGATTTAGATTTTTTCCATTTGTGCTCCAGAGCTCGACATTTCTGCTTTAGTTCTCTGTGATAGGGGAGAAACCAAGGGGCCTTACGGGAGTAGGAGATGGTTTTAGTGGAAAGAGGGGTGAGGGAGTGATAAGTGGACTGGGAAAGTGTGACCCAATTATGCCAGTTGGATTCTGGGTCTGCAGGCTGAGGAGTGGAGGAGAATAGGTTGAGAAATTTGGTCCAGAACAGGTCGTTCGTAATTTTTTTGCAGACTCCCCCCATTCTTTTAGCGGGGCTTCCTCGGCGTCCATGTTGGTGGATACAGATGTGCCGGCGCAGTATTCCAGGGAGGCTTCCCCCTCCTTTTCGGCTGCCTTGAGGTCTCATTCGACCACTCCTCTGGAGGGGCATTCTGAGAGCAAACCCTCTTCCTTTGCTAGATTTGTTCAGGATATGGGGAGGGCATTAGACTTGGATCTCCAGTCGGATTCCAAGTATATTAAGGAGTATTTGGAGGAGATGGAACTTCCCTACCCTCCTAGGGAGTCCTTGAGGCTCCCCTTGAATCCGGTGTTGCAACAGACTTTATTTCGCAATTTGGAGACCCCTTATGTTATCCCGGCCATTCCATCCAAAATGGAATCTCCGTACCGGACGGTGCCCTGCAAGGTGTTTGAGAAGTCTCAGCTTTCCCACCAGTCCTTGGTGGTTGAGTCTACCCTCAAGAAGTCTCACCCGTCCAAGGTGTATGCGGCTGTCCCTCCGGACCGGGAGGGCCGGACTATGGATAAGTTTGGGAGGCACCTATATCAGAACTCCATGATGGCCAACAGAGTCCTGAATTACAACTTTACCTTTACGTCCTATCTCAAGTGGTGTATTAAGTCACTTCCATCTTGCGAGGACGATGTGCCTCCCAAGTGCCGTGCGGAGTTTCGCAGGCTTGTGGATACACTGTCGCAGCTTTGGCTGTACATGTTTCAGGCCTCCTATGATGCGTTTGAGTTGTCATCCAGGGTCTCGGCCTTCGTGGTGGCTATGCGTCACCTGGCATGGCTCCGCATTGTCGATATGGACCCCAACCTGCAGGACCAGTTGGCAAATCTCCCGTGCTTGGGAAATGAGCTGTTCAATGATTCCATCGAGGCTGCCACGAAATGCCTCTCCGAACACAAACGCTCCTTTGCCTCCTTGATCCGGGCTAAGGCAAAGCCCACGACCTACAGGCTGCCTCCCCGGCGATATCCGCAGAAGTCCACGCCAGCGTTTTCTCGTCCTCCTCCTTGGTGTCCACAGCAGCAGAGGGCCCCTCCTAAGCCTTCAACCCCTGCGGCGGCTAAGCCGCCGCCATCTTTTTGACTGGCCCGGCGGGAGGAGGCTGGCCTCCGCCCTGGGGGTTTCCCCGCTTCCTATCGGGGGGTGTCTCCGCGCTTTTTCCCAATGTTAGGCGGAGATTACTGCGGACTCTTGGGTCTTATCCGTCATCCGAGAGGGGTACTCCCTCAACTTCCGGGCGTTACTGCCGGACAGACCTCCAGGGGAGTCTCTTTCCGACACGGCACAGCTTCCCCTACTCCTTCGGGAAGCATGGGCTCTCCTTCGCCTGCGGGCTGTGGAGGAGGTTCCCCCTTGTCAATGGGGCTCCAGGGTTTATTCCCGGTACTTCCTGGTTCCCAAAAAGATCGGGGACCTCTGTCCTATCCTGGATCTATGGAAGTTGAACAAGTTCCTAGTTCGGGAAAAATTCTGCATGCTCTCGCTTCCCATTTTGTATCCCTTGATGGATGCGGGGGACTGGTTGTGTTCTCTGGACCTGAAGGAAGCCTACACTCACATTCCAATCCACCCGGCTTCTCGACGGTTTCTCCGCTTTTGGGTGGGGGACCTTCATTTGCAGTATCGGGTCCTCCTGTTCGGACTCACTTCGTCACCACGGGTCTTCACAAAGTGCCTCGTGGTGGTCGCGGCGGCCTTGCGTCCGCAGGGCCTTCAGTTTTTTCCGTACCTCGACGATTGGCTTATTAAAGCTCTGTCAAGGGAGGGGGTTATTTCAGCGACCCGTCAGACTATTATCTTCCTTCAGCGTCTGGGGTTCGAGATCAACTTCCCCAAGTCTCAGTTGTGCCCCTCTCAGTCCCTGCAGTTTAGCGGGGCAGTGCTGGACACGATCCACCTTCGGTCATTTTTACCTCTGCCACGTCAGGCTGCCCTCCTGCGGCTGAGTCAGCTGGTGTCTCGGAGGTCTTCGGTCTCGGCCAAGCAGATGATGATCCTCCTAGGGCACATGGCTTCCACCGTTCACATCACGCCATTTGCCCAGTTACATCTTCGGGTTCCTCAGTGGCGGCAGGATTGGGATCCCGCTTCTCAGCTCATTGCGGTGACTCCCTCCTTGAAACGCTCGTTCCGTTGGTGGGCCAACTCTTCCAATCTGTCCAGAGGTTTGCTCTTTCTTGTACCCTGGCATCAGAAGGTTCTGACAACGGACTCCTTGGCGTTCGCTTGGGGAGCGCACCTCAACGGCCTTCGGACTCAGGGTCTTTGGTCGAGTGTGGATCGTCGTTGCCACATCAACCTTCTGGAGCTCCGGGCCATTTACAATGCAGTGGTGGCTTTTCGTCATTTACTGAAGGATTGCGTGGTCCTGGTGCGTACGGACAACCAGGTGGCAATGTATTATGTGAACAAGCAAGGGGGTGCGGGTTCCCTATCACTCTGCAGGGAAGCCCTTCGTCTTTGGCAGTGGGCGTCACGCCACAACATCTTTCTTCGGGCAGTGTATATCCAAGGCGAGCAGAATTGTCTGGTGAACAAGTTGAGTTGCCTTCTTCAGCCGCACGAATGGTCGCTCCATTCTCACACTCTGCGGCAGGTGTTTGTTCGGTGGGGAACTCCACAGATAGATCTGTTCGCTTTGCCCCTCAATCACAAGTTGCCTCGATTCTGCTTGAGGATGTACTCCCCAGATCGTCTTGAGGCGGATGCTTTCCTTCTCGATTGGACAGACAGGTTCCCCTATGCGTTCCCTCCCTTTCCTCTGATTCTCAGGACACTGGTACACTTAAAGTCGGTCCACGCCACCATGATCTTGATAGCTCCTCGGTGGCCCCGACAGCTGTGGTTCTCCCTGCTCCTACAGCTCAGTGTCGGGGAGCCTCTGCTTCTTCCTGTTTTTCCTTCTCTGCTGTCTCAGAGTCGGGGTTCGCTGTTGCATCCCAATCTGCAGTCTCTACACTTAACAGCTTGGTTCCTCTCCACGTGCCTCCCTCCATAGGTTTCTCTCAGTCAATGAGGGATGTTCTCGAGGCCTCTAGGAAGAGCTCCACTCGACAATGCTATTCCCAGAAATGGAACAGATTTGCCGCATGGTGTGCTGAGCACCGCATGGAACCTCTCTCTCTCCTTGTCTTCCGTGCTGGATTATCTGTTCCACTTGTTTCTGTCTGGCCTCAAATCGACATCTATTCGAGTCCACCTTAGTGCGATTGCTGCCTTTCATCAGTCGCTTGATGGGAAACCGCTCTCTGTCCATCTGGTGGTTTCCCGCTTTATGAAGGGCCTCTTCAATGTTCATCCTCCCCTCAAGTCCCCTCCGGTGGTTTGGGATCTTAATGTGGTTCTGGCTCAATTGATGAAACCTCCGTTTGGACCCATTGATAAGGCTCATCTGAAGTATCTCACTTGGAAGGTGGTGTTCCTGGTTGCTCTCACATCTGCCCGCAGAGTCAGTGAGCTGCAAGCTCTGATTGCGGACCCACCTTTTATTGTATTTCATCATGACAAGGTGGTCCTTCGTACTCATCCTAAGTTCTTGCCTAAGGTGGTTTCTGTTTTCAACCTCAACCAGTCCATTGTTCTTCTGGTGATTTTTCCAAAGCCCCACTCTTATCCTGGTGAGGTGGCGTTTCACACTCTTGACTGTAAGAGGGCGTTGGCTTTTTACCTGCAACGCACCGAATCTCATCGGACGGCTCCTCAACTTTTCATCTTTTGATCCTAATTGGTTGGGCCGTTCAGTTACCAAGCGCACCTTATCCAACTGGCTGGCTGCTTGTATTTCCTTTTGCTACGCTTAGGCTGGTCTCTCGCTGCAAGGTCCGGTCAAGGGGCATAGAGTCCAAGCGATGGCGGCATCTGTCGCTTTCCTCAGGTCCACGCCTATTGAGGAGATCTGCAAGGCTGCCACTTGGTCATCGGTTCATACCTTTACCTCTCACTACTGTCTGGATGCCTTTTCCAGGCATGACGGCCAGTTTGGCCAGTCGGTTTTGCGTAATCTGTTTTCATAACTTGCCAACTTTCCCTCCGTCCCTTTTTGGTTAACTTGGAGGTCATCCACATGTCGAGAATATGCTGCCTGCTTGTCCTGGGATAAAGCACAGTTACTTACCGTAACAGGTGTTATCCAGGGACAGCAGGCAGATATTCTTGCAACCCTCCCACCTCCCCAAGGTTGGCTTCTTTGCTAGCTATCTGAACTGAAGACCACGAGGAGGGGATGCGCCCTCTATTGGAGCAGGAAGGCACACGCAAACTTTGAGATCTTCAATCAAGTTTGCTTAAAAAGCTGTCTGCGATGGGGCTCCGTGGATGACGTCACCCACATGTCGAGAATATCTGCCTGCTGTCCCTGGATAACACCTGTTACGGTAAGTAACTGTGCTTTTTTTTCATCTCCATCCCCGCAGCAGCAAAGATGGACCCCACCATCCCCAGATTCACCATCTCTCCTTTTCTCAACTACCTTTTCATCCATTATCTCTCCTTCCTTCTCCACCATCCCAGGGTCCACCATCTCTCCCTTTCTTTTTCCAACTAGCCTCCTATCCAGTATCTCTATCCCCCTCCACACCATCCCTTGTATCCAGCTTCTCTCCCTTTCTGTTCCTTCCCTCTCTCCATCCCATTGTCCACCATCTCTCTCCCTTCTGTTTGTAGACCCATTATTTCTTCTTCTCCCCCCATATGCATGTCTCTTTGGACCCCCCCTCCCTCCTTCCCTTCCTCCGTGTACTTCTCCACCAGGGCCCTCCTCAAAGGCCTGCATGTTTCCCCCCTTCGTTCTAGCATCCTCCAGCTTCCTGGAATCATCTTCAAAGATAATTATGGCAGCCTGTAGAGGATATCCGGTGCTGTAGCGATCCTAGCAGGCTGCCATCATCCGCTGTAGCACATTCCCTCTGCCGCGGTCCCACTCCTCCTCTGACGTACGGGACCGTGGCAGATGGAATGTGCTGCGCAGGGTATTTTCTAATTACACTGGGGGCCTGAGTTTGACAGCCCTGTTCTAGGTCCTGTGCAGTCCATTCAGAAGCAAACAGTAAAATAGCTGCATAAAATATACCTAATAGGGATCTTAGATAATCATTCCTTCTCCCCTAGCAATTTTAGATAACAAGTATCAAATCCCCAAAAAATGGAGTCACAAGGTCCACTCAAAATAATATCAATAGATAACACCATATCAATGGAACCCAGCCAACATAGGAACTAACCAATTTAGTTCCTTTCAGATTATTAAGTGTTTGATTTCTTAATGATTTTTCAATTTATCCTATAAGGGGGGAAGACCTCTTATAAGGAAGCAGACCCAATGTATCTTCAATGGTACTGCTTTAATAGAATCACAGGTCAAACCCTCCATTTCCATCTGTGTGAGTAAGCAAAATCAAACAAAAATCAATTTTGTGTATAAAGAAGTGGCACTTATCTTCAGGCTTCTTCAGGGGAAAAAGTAGTGCTGTAACTGCTGTCGTGCCAAATTTTGTGACTTGTGTTGCAGCGGCGTTAATCAAGCCTTCCCAAGCCGTCAGAGAACAAGACCAGTCTCTGGAAGCAAGAGCTCAGGCAAATGAGATGAGACCATGGACACAGCAGAAAAATCCAACTTTCAGTATTGCAGGTTCAGTCCTGTCTCAAAGGAGAGCATTATTTTAGTGTAGTAGGAAATAATCCTGTAGTTTGGACCTGCCCTGTAATTATCATGTATCTCTAGGGGGCATATAGCCAGGAGGGGGAATGGCTTTTGTAGTTGGTGATCACTAGGAATATAGGTAGCTGGGGAAGTGAATATCAATTGGTAAATTTCCTGTCTGATGTAATGTAGCAGAATCGTGTCACCTAGATATAATTTTAGATGGTGAAGAAGGAGGAGAAGGCATAGTCAGCTATCATAGTAATTGTGGGTACCAATAACATAGGAAAGTTCTAGAGCCAGATTTAGGCTTTTAGAGTACATGTTAAATTCCAGAACATACAGGGTAACATTTTCAGAAATGCTCCCCATCCATGCACAGGGCCATAAAGACATATAGAGCTGTAGAGTCTAAATGTGTCCATGAAACAATAGTGCAGGGAGGAGGACTTCAGATATGTTAGAAATGGGCAACATTTTGGGGAAGGGGGATCCTATTCTGAAAATATAGACTCCACTTTAACCAGAGTAGAACCAGGCTCCTGGAGCTGACCTTTGAAAGCAGACGGAGCAGCTTTTAAACTAAAACTTTGGAAAAACCAAAAGTCATTTGGCGAGTCTGACGTCGGTGCCGGGCAAAATGGCAGATTATTATTATAAAGAACAAAATGACAGAACATATAAATAAGCATGGATTAATGAGAGAAAACCAACATGGATTTAATCAAGGGAAATCTTGCCTCACCATCTACTGCAGAGGTGTCCAACCTTTTGGCTTCCCTGGGCCGCATTGGCCGAAAAAAAATTTTCTGGGGCCTCACTAACACTAGCTGATGAGCCAGAAAAAGGTTGAGCAGGTCCCAAATTTGCAATCACTAATATAGAAGATGTACATATCTAATAATAAACCTTCATTAAAGGGACACACTGGAGAGGAACCCAAAAAAGCAGTAATACTTACCCTGACTGAGTGATCCTCCACTTACACCGCTGACAGTGGGAGCAGCCACAGGCTCCCCCATCTCCATTCTGATGATCAGGGATGCGCGCTCCTGGTTCTCCCATTCACTTCTATTACAGCTACAGTGAGCCTCTTCAGAGGTGAGCCTCATCAGAGCGGGAATACTGAATCAGTTGTCAGCAGCACACGTGGAGGATCGTTTAATCAGGGTAAATATTACTGCTTTTTTGGGCCTCCCACTTTGAGCTTAGGCTCCCTTAAAATGAATATTTTCTCTGCTGTAGCTAGTAGGGATCCCCAAGCCTCACCAACTGATAGCCACCTCCTCCCCCTCTGACTTCCCAAGTTCTGCAGCTGGCAGCAGTATTGCAGAGCTGCTGCCTTCTCTCCTCCCTACACCACCCCCCTTGGCTTTCATGCATGCATGAAAGCAGGGGCAGTTTGAGGATATTGCCATTGGCTGCAAAGCTTGGAGATTTTGAGTTGCCAGACTGGAGGAAGATGTCTTCAGTTGGCAGGGCTTGGGAATTCCCATTAGCTCAAGTATTTATAAATTGCACTCAGGTAGGGAGAAACTTTGGTACCCATCCACTAATTTTGGGCTCCAGTCCCTCCCCCAAATCAGCTGTATATGACTACGCCACTGAATACAAAAATAATTGTGATGCACATATCCCAAGGCTAATATATTCCAGTTAATAAATTCAAAATAAAACAATTTTTTCTACCTTGTTGTCTGGATGTTTTGTTTTCCCATCATCTTGGTCCCAGTTTCTATTTCTGCTTTTTCTTTGTCTTCAACTAATTCTCTTTCCAGCGACTGCTGTCCATTTTTTTTCTCTTCTCTCATTCCATTTTCTTCTTATGCCTGTATTGATTTTTCCCTTTCAGCTTTCTTAACTTTTTCTTTTCTGCCTCTATCCACTCAAATCTTGCCTCCTTTCTCACCCTTCTTCTTTTTAAATGTTCAGCTACCTTTCAATTCTTCATCTTCTCTCAGTCCCTAGCTCTCCCATTTCACATCTCACTCCTTTCCCACTCATATCTTGCTTTCCTTTCTCACCCTTCTTTTTAAATGTTCAGCTACCTCTCAATTCTCCATCTTCTCTCAGTCCCTAGTTCTCCTATTTCCCATCTCACTCCTTTCCCAGCCTCCTATTCCCTTCTATCTACTCCCCATTACCATATTTCTTCCACTGCACTCGCTGCTCTCTCACTCATCTTGTCATCTCCCTTTTGACCTCATCCACATGGCTCACCACTTTCAGAATCCCGCTCCCTCTCTCCACTGGTCAGGCTATAACTCCCTGTTCCTTTCTTTCCATCCCCTAGCATCATCTTATCCCAGCTCTCTTCCCTCCTGTCCTTCCATGGTTCCATCTCTCCTCCTCTATCTCCATGGTCCAACATTTTGCTCCCTCTCTTTTCTGTTTTTCTTCTTCCCTTCCTCCTTGATGCTGAACAATGAAATGGAGAAAAAAAAAGAGATGCTGCATCTCTCTGCCTTCCATCCACAGGCCTAACATTTCTCCCTCCCATCCCCAGATCCAACTTCTCTCCCTTTCTCTTCCCAACTGCCCCCATCCCATCTCTCCCCCTGCCTGCCTCCCTGGATTAAGAACTGGTTGAAAGACAGAAAACAGAGAGTGAGTTTAAATGGTCAATATTCTCATGGAAAAGGATAAATAATGGGGTTCTCCAGGTGTCTGTGCTGGGACTGCTGCTTTTTAACATATTTATCAATGATCTAGAGATGGGAATAACTAGTGAGATAATTAAATTTGCTGATGACACAAAGTTGTTAAATTGCAGCAGGATTGTGAAAAATTACAAGAGGACCTTGTCAGACTGGAAGATTGGGTAAGTGTAATATGATACATGTAATAATAATAATAATTTATTTCTTATATACCGCCAAAGCCATAGTAGTTCGAGGCGGTTAATATGAGCAAGTGTAATATGATGCATGTAATATGAGCAAGTGTAAAATGATGCATGTGGGAAAGATGAACTCGAACTATAGCTAGGTGATGTGGGTTCCATGTTAGGAGTCACTGCCCAGGAAAAGGATCTAGGTGTCATTGTTGAGGATATGTTGAAACCTTCAGCAAAATGTGCGGTGGCTGCTAAGAAAGCAAATAGAATGTTAAGAATTATCAGTAAAGGAATGGAAAACAAAGAAGACAATGTTATAATGCCCTTGTTTCGCTCTATTGTACAGCTGCAGCTTGAATACTGTGCAATTCTGGTCGCCGTATTTCAAAAAAGTTATAGCGGAATTAGAAAAGGTACAAGAAAGGGTGACAAAAATGATAAAGGTTTTGGATGACTTCCCTATGAGGAGAGGCTAAAGCAGCTAGGGCTCTTCAGCTTGGAGAAGAGAAGGCTCGGGTAATGTAATGTAATGTAATTTATTTCTTATATACCGCTACATCCGTTAGGTTCTAAGCGGTTTACAGAAAATATACATTAAGATTAGGGTAATATGATAGAGGTCTATAAAATACTGAGTGCAGTGGAAAGGGTAGATGTTAATTGTTTGTTTACTCTTTCCAAAAAATACTAGGACCAAGGGGGAATGTGATGAAGCTACTAAGTAGTAGATTTAAAACAAACCAGAGAAAATCTCTCTTCACAAGTGTTATTAAACTCTCTAATTTGTTGCCAAATAATATGGTGAAATCAGTTAGCTTAGTGGGGTTTAAAATAGGGTTTGGATAATTTCCTAAAAGAGAATCCATAGGCCATTATTGAGATGGCTTGTGGAAATCTACTGCTTATTCCTAGGAAAAACAGCATAAAATCTGTTTTACTACTTGGGACCTAGGTTGGTCACTGTTGGAAACAGGATACTGGGCTTGATGGACCTTCAGTCTGTCCCAGTATGGCAATTCTTATGATGTTAATACATGATAAACTATAAAATATTTTTGAGATATTGGCAAAATGCAGAAGTTTTATTCTGATAAAGGAGTTGTTATAAAAGCTGACATAGCCCAGGCTTATTTAAATAAAGAAGAGAGAGACAGAGAGGAGGAGAGAGTTTTCCTACTATGCAGTTTGTAAATACAAACAGAAAATTTAATTGTCTGTATACAAATACCAGAATTAAAAAAAAAAGTTGGGAGTGTTTATAATATATGACAGTAAATACAGAGTCGCCGGGACAGGGAGGGCAGAATGGGAGGAGGTGTAGCATTATATACTAAAGATGACATTAAGGTCACAAGAATCCCAGTATACTGGGGAATCCCTTTGGCCAGAGGGAAGGACAAATGCTTGTATCTTGGCGTAATTTACAGACCTCCAAGACAACAGGATGACCTGGATATGGAAATAATCGGAGATATAGAAAATATAACCTTGCATGGGGACACAGTATTGCTAGGTGACTTCAACATGCCTGATGTGGATTGGGATACACTTACCTCTGCTTCCGGCAGCAGCAGGAGGCTATTAAACTCTATGAAGGGAGCTGGTCTCAAGCAACTGGTGTTGGTCCCAACAAGGGATCAGGCAATACTGGACCTATTACTTACCAATGGAGAAAGTGTCACAGAGGTCTCGGTGGGCGACACATTGGCCTCCAGTGACCACAACATGGTATGGTTCGATCTTAGGAAAGGTTTCACTAAATCTACCACACTGACCAAGGTCCTCAAATTCAAGGACACAAACTTCCAAGACATGGGTTCCTTTGTTCACCAGGTGCTACAAAGCCAAGCAGAAACCAATAGTGTGGAAGAAATGTGGTTGACTTTGAAAGCCACCATGCAGGAAGCGACAAACCGCTATGTTAAATTAGTAAGTAAACGGTGAAGGAACAACAAACCTCAGTGGTTTACTGTGGAGATCTCAGACCTCATCAAGGAGAAGAAAAAAGCATTCATCTCTTACAAACAATCGGGGAAACAGGACTCTAGAGCAGACTACCTGACCAAATCAAAAGCCGTCAAAACAGCAGTCAGGGAGGCTAAATTGACCTGTTTAGTAACTTTGAGTTTACGCCCAGCAGTGTCTACGGTGAGCTGTCAAAGCTCAAGGTTAACAAAGCAATGGGGCCGGACAACCTACACCCCAGGGTGCTTAGGGAGCTAAGTGAAGTCTTGGCGGAGCCACTGTCCGCGCTCTTCAACCTCTCCCTTAGTACAGACAGCGTCCTGTTGGACTGGAGGACGGCTAACGTCATTCCACTCCACAAGAAAGGCTCAAAGATGGAGACAGCAAACTACAGACCAGTGAGTCTAACATCGATAGTGAGCAAACTAATGGAAACTCTAATCAAACACCAATTGGATAAGATCCTGGATGAGGAGAATCTACGGGATCCCCGACAACATGGATTTACTAAGGGGAGATCATGCCAATCCAACCTGATCAGCTTCTTTGACTGGGTGACGGGGAAGCTGGATATTGGGGAGTCCTTGGACATCGTGTACCTGGACTTTAGCAAAGCATTCGATAGCGTACCACACCGCAGGTTGCTGAGCAAGATGAGTTCTATAGGATTAGGTGACACATTGACGAAATGGGTTGGGAACTGGTAGGCTTCAAAGGGTAGTGGTGAACGGCACCCCCTCCGAAATGACGGAGGTGATCAGTGGAGTGCCACAGGGCTCAGTCTTGGGCCCAATCCTATTCAACATCTTTATAAGGGACTTGGCAGAAGGGCTTCAAGGTAAAATAACATTATTCGCCGATGACGCCAAACTAAGTAATGTAGTGGGCAAATGCACAACGGACGAAGATTCAATGCCCGACAACATGATGCACGACCTACTCCTACTGGAGCGCTGGTCTAGGACCTGGCAACTAAACTTCAATGCCAAAAAATGCAAAGTTATGCACCTGGGCAGCCAAAATCCATGCAAGCCTTATACCCTTAATGGCGAGATCCTAGCAAAAACGGTAGCAGAACGAGACTTGGGAGTAATCGTCAGTGAGACATGAAGACTGCCAATCAAGTGGAGCAAGCTTCATCTAAGGCAAGACAAATCATGGGTTGCATACGAAGGGGTTTCAACAGCAGTAAGGCAGAAGTCATTATGCCATTGTATAGATGCATGGTGAGGCCCCACCTGGAATACTGTGTGCAATTCTGGAGGCCGCATTATTGCAAGGATGTGCTGAGACTGGAGTCGGTGCAGAGAATAGCCACCCGGATGGTCTCGGGACTCAAGGATCTCCCATATGATGAACGGCTTGACAAATTAAAGCTATACTCGCTCGAGGAGCGCAGAGAGAGGGGGGACATGATCGAGGCGGAGGAAGATATCTTCTTTTTCAAGGGTCCCACAACAACAAGAGGGCATCCGTGGAAAATCAGGGGCGGGAAACTACGAGGTGACACCAGGAAATTCTTTTTCACTGAAAGGGTGGTTGATCGCTGGAATAGTGTTCCACTGGAGGTGATTGAGGCCAGCAGCGTGCCTGATTTTAAGGCCAAATGGGATCGGCACATGGGATCTATTCACAGGGCAAAGGTAGGGGAGGGACATTAGGGTGGGCAGACTGGATGGGCCATGGCCCTTATCTGCCATCTATTTCTATGTTTCTAGATACTGTGATATCTGGTGTATTCATTATAGTGAAATGACAGAGTGGTCATAGTGGTTCATGCCATAACATCAAGACTGGAATACTGTAATATAGAAACAAAGGCCATATGGTCTAGATCTGCCTTCATTTTTTGGTCTTTATTGGTCTGCCTACAAAAGGTTTCCACAGCTCCAGTTGATTAAAAATGCCATCACACAACTGATAGAAGGCTGTAAGCAGTGGCATAGCGAGGGTGAGAGGTGCCTGGGGTGGTGGTACCCCCCCACACCCCTTCCCTTTCCCTCTTTAACATTTGCTGCAACCCCAACCTGCTGCTTGAGCCAGCGTTGACTCTTCCTCTGATTTCTGAGGTGCTGGTCCAGGAAGTGGCATCAGAGGAAGAGCCGACGCAAGCAGCAGGTTAGGGTTGCTGCTCACGCTGCAAACATTAACGAGGTATGAGAAAGGGCACGCATGTGCGGTATTGGAGGGCGGGGAGCTGGAGAGGAGGATGGGTGTTGGTGCCCTCACCAAGACGACGCCTGGGGTAGACTTCCCCCCTTCCTACGCCACTGTAAGCAATGTGATCACTTCACACCATTTCTGAAAAAGACTTTCTACAGTACAGGCTCTACTTAAAACTCTTTTTTTCAAGACCCTTAAAGGAAATGAGCCAGAGTACGTGAAAAGGATCTCCCTCTAGACCAGTGGTCTCAAACATGCGGGCCGCCAGGTCCTATTTTGAGGCCCTCGGTATGTTTATCATAATCACAAAAGTAAAATAAAACAGTTTCTTGATCATATGTCTCTCTAGCTATAAATTATAATATTATTATTAAGACTTGGCCAAAAGGAAAGATTTATAAACTATAAAGAGTTTTACCTCATGCGAAATTGTAATTTCTTTAATAAGACATTAACTATTATTTCTGAGGCCCTCCAAGTACCTACAAATCCAAAATGTGGCCCTGCAAAGGGTTTGAGTTGGAGACCACTGCTCTAGACACTTCCAAGATCGCTTTATATATTGTTGCTAAAACATGTAGTTCATTGATTCCCATGAATTGAACACAGCCATACTGGGCTATAATCGCTTTAGGTAAGCATACAGATGACTGAAAAGGTGAAGGAGTAGCATTGTATTAAAAAATAATATTAAAGTGGCTGCAGCTCTTAGAAAGTAGTAGAGTATGGATCCTTTTCAAGGTACTCTGCTCAGACTAACGGTGGTGGAACTCATGAGGGAAGGAGCATGGCTCTAGTACTAACTTCATGAAATACAGAAGGATGCAAAAAGAGGAATACAGAAAAGAATGTCAGATAAAGAGGTGGAGAAAGGAATATGACTGGTAAAAGCATATGCAGAAGAAAAAAAATGGCCAGAAATGTGACGATAGGTAACGAGACCTTTTTGAGGTGTGTTAGGAAAAGGAGAAAGGCTACATATGGAATTGAAAAATACTGAGCAGTAGAGAATGATGAGGAAAAAAAGGAAATGCTGAATTCTGTATTCATGGAAGAAAATCCCTGACCGCAGTCAGGTGACAAAGATATATATATATATATATATTATTTTTATTTGTTAAACAAAGATATATATGTAAGTATTTGTTAAACAAACCTTTAAGAGAATCTACCAGAACTTCTCCGAGCTCCCTCAATATCTTGGGATTTATCTCATCTAGCTCCATGGCTCTCTCTACTTTTAGGTTTTCAAGTTGTTCATAAATATATATATTCCTCTCTCTCTCTCTATTCCTATATATATATATATATATATATATATATATATATATAAAAAAGTATTTATGAACAACTTGAAAACCTGAAAGTAGAGAGAGCCATGGAGCTAGATGAGATAAATCCCAAGATATTGAGGGAGCTCGGAGAAGTTCTGGTAGAGTCTCTTAAAGGTTTGTTTAACAAATACTTAAGAGACAGGAGAGAAATGGATTTAGCTCTTCATAAAAATGGCAACAGACAAAAGGAACTACAGTTCAGTAAGGGAAAGGTAATGGGACTTGTATACCACCTTTCTGTAGCTACACATTCAAAGCTGTTTACATATCTACAGGTACTTATTTTGTACCCAGAACAATAGAGGATTAAGTGACTTACCTAGGGTCATAAGGAGCAGCGCTGGGATTCAATCTAACAACCTCAGGGTGCTGAGGCAGCAGCTCCATCACTAGGTCACACCTCATCTCCAGTAAGCTTTATTTCATTGGTTGGAAAAGTAATGGAAGACCTGCTGAAGGAAAGGAACATGAACTTTCTAGATGCCAGCAGATTGCAAGATGTGAGACGATAGAGTTTACCATAGGAAAATCACTTCAAACAAATCTGATTTGATTGACTTAGTGATCAGAAACTGAATTGAATCAATATGTCAAGCTCCGTCTCTAGCAGTATTCAAATCCAAGCTAAAAGCCCACTTTTTCAAGGCTGCTTTCAAGTCCTATGTCCATTTTATTCTCTCTGCAAGAAACTCCCCAACCCCTATCTGTCCTCATTAGATTGTAAGCTCTTCTAAGCAGTGTTGAATGTACAGTACTGCTCATGCCTTTCAGCACTATAGAAATTATAAATAGTAGTAGTAGTGAGGACATACCCTGGATATACTCATAGGAGGCTCAAGCACCGAGATCAAATCCCATTCTGAGTTTTTAAGATATCCACAATGAATATACATAAAGAAACATAGAGTATGATGGCAGAAAAGGGCCGGTGGCCCAACAAGTCTGCCCACTCAAGAACCCTCCCTCACTAAATCTGACCTCCTCAACAAGTCTGCCCACTCAAGAGATAGAAACATAGAGTATGACGGCAGAAAAGATCTGCATGGTCTGCTTTCTTAATATATAAATCTATCTCATACATATTCATTGTGGATATCCTGACAACCCAACCTGGGTTGGGTGTGCCCTGATGACTTGGTTGAGACTCACCGCCTTATACATACATAAAGGGGCATCTGGACAGTTCTGATCTAGATTGTACCTGTGGGTTCTTTTGGATGACAAATGTGCATAGACTGTAAACTCATTTTTCATTGTCACTGCAATGTACATTCGTTTTGAGGATTTGGCTCACAAAGGCGCTTGTTTTATACCATTTTATTGCGGTTTGTTTCATACCTTATTTACCATGGACCCTTGAGGAAGGCGTGTTATCTGAAACATGGACCATGTCGGGTCCCTTGGTTGGTAATAAGGTTGTATAATCACTGCATTCCATTTTTGGTATAATAAACATTGCCTGCATCTTGTACATACTCGTCTGCAGTTTGTGTTTTGTTTTTTGCTTGGTGTACTGCAGACTCCGTTGGATTTCACTTTTTTGTGTTGTTCGATAGACTGTAAACTCACACATTCACCAGCAGATAGGATACGATAGATGCCTCTACTATGATGCCAGCAACAGAATCAGATCACCCAGCTTCTGATTTCAAATGAACAGTATTCATAAGAATAGCCTTACTGTTTCAGACCAAAGGTCCATCAAGCCCAGTAGCCCGTTCTCAAGGTGGCCCAAACCCAAGGAGTAGCAGTGGCTTCCCCCATGTCTTTCTCAATAACTGACTATGGACTTTTCCTCCAGGAAATTGTCCAAACCTTTCTTAAAATCAGCTATGCTATCTGCTCTTACCATAACCTCTAGCAACACGTTCCAGAGCTTAACTATTCTGTGAGTGAAAAAAAAAATTTCCTCCTATTGGTTTTAAAAGTATTTCCCTACAACTCCATTGAGTGTCCCCACCTAGTCTTTGTATTTTTTGACGGAGTGAAAAATTGATCCACTTGTACCAATTCTACTCCATTCAGGATTTTGTAGACATCAATTATATCTCCCCTCAGTTATCTTTTCCAAGCTGAAGAGCCCTAACCTTTTTAGTCTTTCCTCATACAAGAGGAGTTCCATCCCCTTTATCATCTTGGTTACTCTTCTTTGAACCTGTTCTAGCGCCACTATATCTTTCTTAAGATAAGGAGACCAGAATTGAACACAATACTCCAGATTAGACCTTACTTCGAAATCTCTGCAATTAGACTTTTGGTCCAATCATTGTTGCTGAGCTTGCTGGACTATTGTAATATCATTTATTTAACAAGTACCAAGAAAAACATAACCAGATTGAAACTGATTCAGAACACCATGGTGAGATTGATTTAGGATCTGAAGAAGGTTAATCATGTTACTCCTTTTTATGGTGAGTTGCACTGGCTTCCTGTGGAGGCACGTATAATTCTCAAACTGGGTTGCTTATGTTATAAAGTTGCCTAGGGTCTAGCCCCACTCTATTTAGCTGATAGATTTTCAGTAGCATCCCAAAAGAATAGAAAATCACATGCTCTCTTCGTATTTCCTTCTGTTAAGGGTTGTAAAAGCAAGAAATACTATGATCATATGCTTTCATTTCAAGCAGCTTTTCATGCTAAGGTTTTTCGACCATTGCTCTTCTCTCATTCGTATGAACATTTTAGAAAACAACTTAAGACTTCTTTTTTTCCCCAAATATTTGGTTGATTAAAGTTCTAATATTTTCTTCCTTTGTTTATTATGTATAACTTTTGTAAACTGCATTGAACTTAAGGTTATGCGGTATAGAAATATGATGTTATGAGGTCGCCCCCATGGAGCAATACAAGGGCCTTATAGCATTCTTAGTCTTGTTAACCATCCCTATTTTAATAATTCCTAGCATCCTGTTTGCTTTTATGGCCATTGCTGCACAGTGGGCGGAAGGTTTAATTGTGTTGTCTATGATTGTGGAACAGTCTCCTGGAAGAAGTGGTGGAGACAGAGACTATGTCTGAATTCAAGAAGGGGTGGGATAGGCATGTGGGATCTCTCAGTGAGAGAAAGAGATAATGGTTACTGCGGATGGGCAGACTAGCTGGGCCATTTGGCATTTGTCTGCCATCATGATTCTGTTTTATGTTTCTAACAAAAATCTGGGCTTTCTTTCATACTACAAAGAAATTTAGAAGACTACTTTGACACCTCTCTGTCTCCTACTTAACCACTCACCCATCCCTTCCTTTTCTTGTGAAACTATCACTGAAATGCTTTCATGTTTTATTTATATATATTTAAATTTATTAACATTTGCTTATGCCTGATCTGAAGAAGAAGGGTTACCTTTGAAAGCTCATCATAAAATGCATTTAGTCCAATAAAAAGATATGACCTTATTTCCTTCATTTGATTTCTCTATATTATCACACCATTTCATTCAGGAAAGGAGAAATGCCCAGCAAGGGAAAGAAAGCATGTGCTGTTCTGAACTGTCTGGAGTTTCTTCAGGAACCTACATCTATGATATTACAGTAATCTAATGTAGATGCCACTAAAACATCCACTAAGTTTACAGAACTTTCATCACTAAGCTAGGAGTGATGAGAATGTATAACACAAACGGAGAAGAAACAGTTACCGGTACTGACAGTAGTTGTGATGTGAGTTGAAAAAGTCAAAGCACCATCAAACCAGCCGCGGAGCTATTTAAAAGAAGAAACCAACTGTCTAGGGAAGAGAAGGAGAAGAATGGTATCTTGTAGCCCAAAGCACTACTGTTTTCTTGAGTGCAATTCAAGAGTAAATTAAAGAGCTTTCTTTTTAAAGATGCCTTTGATAATTAGCTAGCTAGATTCCTAGCAAATTTTAACCTTACTGTATAATCTTATTGAAGTATTTTAAATTTCCCTTTCCTTATGTACTCCCCCTGAATGTCTTGTTTTCTTTCAAATAACTTGTAGTTCTTTTCCCTTCCTTTCCTTGTGTTTTTAGTTTTGTCAAGTCTGTCTATAGTCCTACAGGACTTAGCTTTTGTTAGTATTGTATTGCTTCCCAAATTTTGTAATTTTATTATTAGGTACATCGCTTAGAATTATGATTAAGCAATTAATCAAAACCTCATTAAACTTGAAACGATAAAGCAAAATCCTGATGCAGAGTAATAATAATAAAATAAGTTGAAACCAACTACAACGCTCACCCAGGTAGTTGGTGGCTGCTAGACTGAAAAAACTCATTGGGCTAGTCAACCCCCTCATCTGTAAAGGGGCTACCTGTCTGCTCTAGTTCATGTTCTCGTCCAGTACTGCTTTTGACCACTGGGCGCGCTGTAGTTGACCCGTTGTGTTGTAGCGCTGCTTGTGGCCGCCGGGGGCGCTGTGCTAGGCGTTCCCTCGAAGCTCTTCACCTGGCCGCCAGGGGCGCTGTACCGCGCGCTAGTTCGCACGTTCCGCCGGGCCGCCGGGGGCGCTGTACAGACCCGCGGGAAGAGCCAAGGCCTCGCGGCCAGCGCGCGCGCTTAGCGGCTGCGCGCGGGCAGCGGACGCGACAGACGCTGGATCCCCTCGGCGCAGCTGCCATGGCGGACGCGGCCTCCCCGGTGGGGAAGCGGCTGTTGCTTCTGTCGGCGGACGGCGCGGCAGGGCCGGAGCGCGGCGGGGAGCCGGCGCAGGCCTTCGGCAAGCGGGCCTGGCAGGGCGGCCTGGTGCGGGCCGTGAGCGGAGCGACGCCCCAGGACCTGGCGGTGAGTGTCGGGGTCGCGGCCCAGCCGCCTCCTCACAGAAACTTTCCCGGCTCGGCCGGAGTCCTCTTGTTTACAGTGACGGAGGGGTTGTGCCACTGACAGCCGACGACGTTGGCCTCGAGCAGCTGCTCGTTCGGGTCGCGTCAGGCACTCGAGGCAGCGCGAGAGGAGGGATGAAGGGCGTTGAACGAGGGCGATGGGTTTTTCCCTCCGAGCGGAGAGCGTAGCTGCTTTTAAGTTCGCGGAGGAAAAGTCCTTCAACTGCTATTGAGGCGGCGGGGGAGGGGGGGATGTTATGAACTTGTTATACCTCTTCAGCCTATGACAGATGGAAGCGGTTTACAAGACAAATACTTAGGAATGTTTTAAGAATAAAGGGGAAAAAAGTGTTTCTAGACTGACTCAAATGTCCACTATCCATCACACTCCCCAAAAGTCATGCCAAGAAATATGGGAAGTCGGTCTGAATCCTGTGGTAGATGATGCCATAATTGGGGACCAATGAAATAAAAAGCATGGATGTTCCAAAAATAGTCCTCTAACTTTCTCATCATTTTTAGTGATCTCTTCTCCAAGTTCCAGTCCCCTCAAGCAATTTGGTTGACCTCTTCTTTTCTTTTGGTTGGGGTTTTTTTTTTGTATTTCTACTGTACTTCTGTTTTAAAATGGGGAGGAGATATGCAAACCATTTGCTTTTCTTATAAGAAAAATGTTAAATTTGTATTCATTCCATGCAACCCAAATCATTTACAAACTTTGAAAAGTCTACTTTTCTCTGCTCCACCAACCCTTCTACTCACCCCCACTTGTGACCTACACACATACACTAAAACCACAAACTAATTTATTCTACTAATACATCACAGTCTGGCTATATAATTGTGGTGTTTTAATAGAATTGTATTTGTGATCTTGAGTATGATTTTAGTGAACTTGAAATTACTTTTAAGTGCTGAGATATTGGCTTTGGGCAAAATACAAAAGTTAAAATGTATTTGTTTACAGAAACTTCCATACAGCCTTCTGGGCACCCAGCCACCTAAAGCAGTTACCAGCAACCCCCACCCTCATTAATAATACAATAAAATGAACAAACGCAAGATTACATATGCCTTCTGGTATTCAACCTTTACCCCATTGCTCCCATTTCTGTAAATCAACCCTGTAGGGATAGTATAAAATCCTAATTTTGATGTCTAAATAGTTCCATTAAATAGGTCATTATTGTATTAATATTTGATGTTCTGCTAATCACAAAATAATGCTACTAAGCAGTTTACACGTAAATAAATTAGGATAGATAGGAGGTGAAGAAATAAAGCAAGTCATGTGAGTAGTGATGGTGAAGGACAATGTTTGAGGCAAATGCCTGTTCAGATAGCCTTCTGATCATTTTTTTTTTAATTTAGAAAATGAGGACTTGCTTCAAAAATCTGGTGTTAGGCAGTTCCAAAGTGTTGGGTCAAAGTTAAGTTGTTTAAATAATGGGAAGTGCCAAGTGAAGAAAAGGCATGTAAAGTCATAAGATAAGCCTTGTTAATAAACTTGATTCAGTAAAGATTCAGAATACAGTGAAATCTACTTATCTGTACTTACAGTATATAATCTGACACTCAACAGACACCTTCTACATCCCAAAAGCATTAGCTCCTTGTATGTCATATCCTTATCCATACATACGACGGAGGTGATCAGCGGTGTGCTGCAGGGCTCGGTCTTGGGCCCGATCCTATTTAACATCTTCGTAAGAGACTTGGCTGAGGGACTTCGAGGTAAAATTACATTATTCGCCGATGACGCCAAACTATGCAACATAGTAGGCAACCGCACAACAGATGAAAGCACAGTGCCTTGACAAAAGCTCAATGCCCGACAGTATGACGCAGGATCTACTGCTGCTGGAGCATTGGTCAAAGACTTGGTCAATGGCAAAAATTTCAAGGTCATGCACCTTGGCGGCAAAAATCCATGCAGGACTTACACCCTAAATGGTGAGATCCTAGCAAGGACTGTAGCAGAACGTGACTTGGGGGTGATCATTAGCGAAGACATGAAGACTGCCAATCAAGTGGAGAAAGCTTCATCCAGGGCTAGACAAATCATGGGCTGTATCCGTAGAAGTTTCGTCAGCCGTAAGCCCGAGGTTATAATGCCTTTGTACAGATCCATGGTGAGACCCCATCTGGAATACTGTGTACAATTCTGGAGGCCGCATTATCAAAAAGATGTGCGGAGAGTTGAGTCGGTTCAGCGAATGGCCACCAGGATGGTCTCAGGACTCAAGGATCTCCCGTATGAGGAACGACTGGGTAAGTTGCAGCTGTACTCACTCGAGGAATGCAGACAGAGGGGAGACATGATCGAGACGTTCAATTATGTCACAGGCCGTATCGAGGTGGAAGAGGATCTCTTTTTCCTTAAAGGACCCACGGCAACAAGAGGGCATCCGTTGAAAATCAGGAGTGAGAAATTTCATGGCGACACCAGAAAATATTTCTTCACCGAAAGGGTGGTTGATCGCTGGAATAATCTTCCACAACAGGTAATTTAGGCCAGCAGCGTGCCAGATTTTAAGAAAAGATGGGATTGGCATGTGGGATCTCTTCATGGAGGTAGTTAGGGGGTGGGCCATTAGTGTGGGCAGACTGGATGGGCCATGGCCCTTTTCTGCCGTCATGTTCTATGTTTCTATGTTACCCTTATCACCTCTCACCTGTAATACTGCAACTTGCTTCTCACAGGTCTTCTATATGACCATCTCTCTCCCCTTCAATCCATTCAAAATTCTGTTGCATGACTTATAGTCTGCCACAGTTGCTATGTTCACATTACCCCTCTCAAACCATTTCATTGGCTCCCTATCCATTTTCACATACAGTTCAAGCTCATCTTATTGACTTACAAGTGCGTTCTCTCTGCAGCTCCTCAATATCTCTTTTTCTCCCCAGGCAAATCTCTCATTTTCTGTACCCTTCTCTACTGCGAATTCCAGACTATGTTCCTTCTCTTTTGCTATGCCATATAACTGGAACAGACTGCCTGAGTCAGTACATCATGCTCTGTCCCTAGCAATATTCATTCAAATCCAGGCTAAAAGCTCACTTTTTCAAGGTTGCTTTTAACTCTGAATCCCCTTTCGCTTGTAAAGCACCTGTGCCCGAGAAACTCCATAACCTCCCCCTCCCACTTGTCCTGTATGTCTGTTTGATTAGAGTGTAAGCTTTACTGAGTAGGCACTGTCTCTTGAATGTTTTAATGTACAGTGTTGCGTACGTCTAGCAACACTATAGAAATAAGTAGTGGTAGGGTTTCCTTTAATATGTTGACATTTAAGATATTGCATGGGTGGGCCCAATGAATCTCTTTTTGTATTATTTAATTTTTATTGAAAATTATAGAAATACAAAACATCAAACCTGGATATCAGAAATAGCATGAATGCAAAACAGCAATAAAATCAAATAAAAATCAGCAAACCAATAAGGCACAAAAGGCACTTCATAACAGCTCCACAATAACCCGATACCCGCTCTCAAACAGAACCCCACATCCCATCCCCTAGCCCCAAGAAGGGACCCCCTGTTGGTTTTTCAGGAGATCTCCCCATCCAACATCCCCCCCAACCTTCCTGCGTTGACAAGCTTGAAGCAATGAGTCCATTTTATGCATAATTAAAGACCAAGTCCGGGTATGCATGTAGTAGTATCCATGGCTTTTGGCAATGGAAAGTTCCATGGCGCTTATGGTCTGAAATTTTAAAGTCCATCTCTCTCCAATGATTGGCAATTAGGCATTTAGCGGCGGCCAGACCCCAACGTCGAAGCTTAGTTTGCTAGGTATGCAAACACATAAAGGCCTAACAACCAGCCCTGTGGAATAAAAGGTAAAATAATTTGCAACAGCTGAGACAAGACATCCCACCATCTGCTTCCAAAAAGGTTTCAAAACCGGGCACTCCCACCAAATATGTAGCAAGGTCCCAGATCCCATCCCACATCTCCAACAAAGAGCCGAAGCCCCTGAATACATTAGGTGCAGGCACACAGGAGTGAAATACCACCGGGTAAACACTTTATATGAATTTTCCTGAATAAGTACACAGGATGATGCTTTACCCACTTCAGTACAGATCGTAGACCACTCTTTGTCTGAAAAATGACATCCCAAATACAGTTCCCAGGCCCTTTGATAGGTAGGTTGAAAAAAGGAAAACCCCCCAAAGTAATGGTAGAGAACCGAGATTGGGTTAGGAAGGGTGAGCCACAACTGTTCAAAATATTCAGAAGAGCGAGGGAACCCCTTATCCCAATCCCGTGAGCTAATAAAATGGCGAATTTGTGAGTAGGCCAAAAAGTCCCCCTTAGGCAAAGCACAACTGAGCTGGAAGGTTTCAAAAGACACCAGGATCCCCCTATGCAGAACATCTCAAAATGTAATCAGATCAGATTGCACCCAACGCTCAAAGGTACGACTCTCCCGACCAACAGGGAACTGCGGTTCATCTGCTCAGTGAATCTCTTGACAAACTAGGGTTGGCATTTTACAACTAAGAATCTTCATTCTGTGTACATGAAAACTTTGGTGGCTACTGGATTTGGTATGGTTTGATCAACGAGTGCAAAAATCAACATTTTCCACTAGGGCATCTGCACTCAAGGAGAAGCTTCTAAATGGGTTATGCTAAATTACTGACCTTTGTACTTTTAGGAAACAGTTGAAGACATACTTGCTTAGCAGGGCTTAAGTATTTGTAGGTAACTGGTTAGGTTTCAGGTATGGATGTAAATACTTTTTTGGGGGGTGAGGGATGGGAGGTAATTATAGGTTTTAGGGCTTAGAAAATTTATGTTTTATTTTGAGGTTTGTGAGTTGGGTGAGAGATAGATGCTTGTGTTGTCTACCTGATTTTATGTTGTACAGTATTTACTCTATTTTGTATGAGATGACATCTAAGTTCAGTAATTGTGACCACTGAATGAAAAGATAAGTGGGGTTTGTGACTTATACCACAAGATAGATAGATACCAACTCCTACTTGTTTTCAAAATTAAGCTCCCCACTCACCTGCCTTCTTAGATAAATATCTTATTTCACATACCCCTTCTAGGGCCCTCAGATCTTCCGATCAGAACTTACTGACGGTTCACTTGATTAAAGACTTCTATTATACCAGAAATACTATCTTTTCCGCAACAGCCCCTTCCCTCTGGAATGCAATGCCACCACATCTCTGCCGTGAAAACTCTCTAACCAAATTTAAAACCAACCTCAAAACATTTCTGTTCAAAGATGCATACCAAAACTGCAGTTAAGAATCCTTTCCAAGGAAAAAAAAAAGAGAGACCTGAGGAAAGGGGTTTTGTCCAAAAGAAATTGTCTTATTTCCATTTCCTAATTATAAAGTTTTATCAATAAAGTTACAATACTACTTGATTCTATGTAAAGCAACAAAAAATTTCTTGGAACCTTTTGTAGTTTCTGCTTCAATTATCTTCTCTTTGCTCTTTTCTTTCTGTACAGTGTTTGTCCTCTCTCCCTTCCATGCAGCATCTGCCCTCTATCTTTGTCCCTTGCACCCAGCCTCTGCTCACTCTGCCCCTTCCATCCACTGTCCACCCGCTCTCTGCCCTTTCCATCCAGTGTACACCCTCTCTCTCTTCCATACGGCATCTTCCCTCTTTTTATGTCCCTTCAATAAACTGTATATCCTGTTCCCTTTCTTTCCTTTGTACATGATTCATTTCAGCTTCATCCCCTCTCCGTTTTTCTGTCTCCCTCCCCTATGCTCTGGCATCTCTCTCTTCTCCCTTCCTTCCTTCCCACTCCACCCCATGATCTGGCATCTCTATCCCCTTCCCTCCCCCCATGCCCTGGCATCTCTCTCCTATCTCTGCTCTGGCACCTCCTCTCCTTCCTTTCCCTCTGGTCTGGCATTTGTCTCCTTAGTTTCCCTTCCCTCCCCCTTGCCCTAGCATTTCTCTCCTCTTCTCCTCCATTATCTAGCATCTCCTCTCCTTCTTTTTTCTCCCTCCCTCCTTCCTTCCTTTCCCCTGTCTCCTTCCTCCTCCCATGCCCTGACATCTCTCTCTCCATGGTCTAGTATCGCCTTTCTTTTCCCTCCCTCCCTCCCATGGTCTTGGTATCTCTCTTTCCTCTCCCTTCCTGGTCTTCCTTCTCCCTCCTTCCCTCTCTCTCCCCAATTGGGTGCAGCAGCAGCATTTGTCTTCCCCCTTCCCCCATCCCCTCTTACTCTCCTCCTCCACTGCTCTTCCCTCTTCCCCCATCCACTCTCCTCCTCCACTGCTCTCCCCTCAGTCCTGCTGCAGCTTTCCCTCTTCCATTTTAAGTCCAGCAGCACCTATCCCTCTCACCTCCCTCCACCACTCAGCTCCAACAGCACCTCTCTCTCCCCTCTACTTCCCTTTCCCCCACCGACTAGCTGCAGCACCTCCCCTTTCCGCCAGCAGCACCTCTCCTCTCTGACTAGCAGGGCTCCTCTCCATTCCCTTTCCCTTCTCTCTGACTAGAAATACCTTACCCACTCACCTCCTGGGTTTAGCAGCACACTCCCTCCTCTCCTCTTTTCCTTGCCTCCTATTCAGCACCCCTCCGTCTTATCTCCCAGGTCCATCGGCACCACTCTTCCCCTCCCAATTAACAGGCTCTCTATTGTAACTTGCTTGACTGATGCCATAGCTTTAGCGAATCACTTCATTTCAGCAGCCTCAGGGCCTCTGATAGGCCATGCCGCCGCCGCCGCTGAGGAAGAAGGAAGCTGCATGATTGGAGGTGGGGCGGCCTAGCAAAATCCCCGAGGCTGCAGAAGGGAATTGATTCAATAACACTACTGCAGCTGTCGGGCAAATTACAATAAGGAGAGAGCGGTGCTGCTGCTAATCCATGGTACTATAGAGAATAGAAAATGACAGTGGCAGCAGGAAGGCTGGAAGCATCCCGGCGCTAAGTTTCCCCAAAGCAATTTTCTACCTCCCCAAGTCCGTCTTCCTGATTGGGAACGGGAGCCAACCATCACATACACACACAAAATACAAATTGCAGGCTAGTGTTACGGAGAGGGTTTGAAAAATCGTCTGGGTTTTCGGGGTTTTTTTTTTTTTCTTTTTTTACTTTCTTTGGCCAGAGTCGAACACAGAACTTCAGGCTGTGCCGAGTCAGGCTGGGGAATCTCCAAGCCGGTGAGAGGGTTTAAAAAAAATGTTTGAATGGCAGAATTCGCGACCACGATGACAGCCGGGTGCTTACCTAAATTAGCCGGGCGGAGCGCCCGGCTAAAAAGTGCTAGGGAGAACACTGTGGTGTTAAATATGCATTTGTACTTGAAGTTTTTTGTTGAGGGGAGGTTCAGCTGTAGTTTGTCGATATTTCTTTTCAAAGAGGGCCATGCCGAGGAGAATAAGTGAGTAAATTGTATGTCAGAGCTTCCTTTAAGTATGTGGAACATTGTGCAGGAGATTTTGAAATTTATTTGGGCTGGGATAGGTAGCCAGTGTAGTTTGCAGTAGGTAGAGATTGAATCATATTTCTTCAGGTTGAATATCGTATCTAATCTAATTCTTAGTCTTATATACCAAATCATCTCCTAAAGATAGGATCTCGATTTGGTTTACATAATTAGTTCACAGTGAAAGATCTATTAACATTGGAACTATAACCTGAAGAGCGATGAAACATAGTGATTTTAAGGTTTTGTGGGAGATCTGAAGAGATAAACAAAATCTTATTTGAGGAGGTAGTCTATTCCATATCGCAGTTAGTAAATATGGAAAGGAGTATGAAATTTTATTAATGACTTGATTCCTCTTAATTACTCATTATTTAATGTAATTGAAATTTGTTACCAATGTACTTGACAATATTTTCTGTAACATCGCTATATATGTACAGTGTTTTCCTCTGTAAACCACTCTGAACTGCTTGTGGTATTGCGGTATACAAAATAAAGTTATTATTATTATTAATGATGGAAAAGAGAGTTTTATACATATGACTTGTTTTTGTGCCCAAAGATCTCATGCTGTTTAGAGATATAGACATCAAAGGAGCAAATAGTCCATGTAAAATTTTAAAGACTATACAGGCACATTTAAAATAAACCCTCAATTGAAACGGAAGCCAATGTAATTTCCTCAACAGAGGTGATCAAATTTTTTCTTTCCAAAAATCAGCCCCACCAGTAGGCGGGGCTTTGGTTAGGGTGGGCCAATCCGGCCCCATTCTTCGGAGGGCTGCCTGCCGGCCGGACGGGTTTGGCACCCGTCTGTCCGGCCAACCTAACAAAGGTACGGGGAAGGGGGTGGGGATGGGAGGGTCGTGGGGTCGGCCGGGGGGGGGGCGCGGGTCGGCTGCAGGGGGGCGAACGGGTGTTCTGGGGGGGGGCGGACGTTGGGGGGAGGGGGGGTTGTCGAGGGCAGGAGGGCCTGGGATCCCTCCTGCCTGTAATGTGGGGTTGGGGGTTGGGGTTAGGGGGGGTCGCCTGTGCCAGGAGGGCTTGGGCTCCCTCCTGGCCCGATAGGGGGGGTAGGGGGTCGCCTGGGCCAGAAGGGCTTGGGCTCCCTCCAGGCCTGATCGTATCGGGGGGGGGGGGGGGTCGCGGCTACCGCGGGGCAAGAAGGCTTGGGCTCCCTCTTGCCCCGATCGTGTCGGGGGGGGTCGCGGCTGCTGCAGGGCAAGAGGGCTTGGGCTCCCTCTTGCCCCGATCGTGTCTGGGTGGGGGGAGGTTGGTGGTTTGACATGGCAGGAGGGCTTGGGCACCCTCCTGCCTGGATCATTGTGGGGGGGATTCTGTAACCAGTGTTGTTTTTGACAGACACCGGTTACAGAATCCAGCTTTTAGGCGAAGGACTGGCTCCTCCTTCGCCTAAAAGCCCTTCTGTTGGACGTTTGTGGCTTAGGCGTTTTTTTGTTTCATTATGGCTAAAAAGTGTAGACGTGCTGTGGGGGTACTTTTAGACGTAGTGGAGATTGGGCGTTTAAGCAGAGGAAGGCCATAATCAAAACATGGACATTTGTTTTGGTTATGGACACTTTCCCTGCTACTGGGTTGAACGTTTAGGGACTTAGGCCAAAAGGGGACTTAGATGCTTTTTTTATTTTGCCCCTCCATGCCCCTGACGCAGGCCTTCTTTGGAGGTTGTAACACGGACCGTGTAGGGTCACAAAGACCAAGGATTTTATACTTGTGTATTGATTTGCATTTTATATTTGTGTTGATTTTGCAATTTTATGAAATAAATTTGGATGTCCTTTGGGTTGATGTGTACTGTCCCACTCCCCACTTTTTTTTGGTTGATCCTGTTCTACTGACCATACAGTACGCAAAACTTTCAAAAATAAAAGTTACCCCCAAACCTTTTTAGCCTTTATCTCTGTTGTTTGTAGTCCTACTTTTGGTATCTTTTTGCTCAGCAGATCACAGTTCTATTTCTTGTTAGCCCAGTTGTAGGTTTCAGTGATGATTTTCTCAAGTTTACCTGCCTAATAAAATTGTTGAACTTTTCCACCAGAAATGTGCTAAAACCTGTTTTGAAGCCTTCTGTGTTAATTGCCTTGACTACGTCCTTGGTAACAGGTTCCATAGATCAATTGTTGGACTGTGTGAAAAATTACTTTTTATGGATATTTTTCAATCTGGTTTTTATTATTTTCATGGCTTATTCTATTGTTTTAGTGTTATTTTCATAGGTATGGTTTGCCTGCTTATTTTGGGGGAGAGAGGGCAAAGAATGAGAAAGTCCATATGGAGGTAGGAGGATGGGGATGAAGTCTGGGTTCATAGACAACAGCGTGAAAGACAAAAGCGCGCGCCGACAATTGAGCGCAGCGCGCGCCGCTCTAAATTACAGTTTTTAGGGGCTCCGACGGGGGGGTTTTGTTGGGGAACCCCCCCAGTTTACTTAATAGACATCGCGCCGGCGTTATGGGGGGTTTGTAACCCTCCACATTTTACTGTAAACTGAACTTTTTCCCTAAAAACAGGGAAAAAGTGAAGTTTTCAGTAAAATGTGGGGGGGTTACAACCCCCCACAACGCCCCCACAACGCGGCGCGATGTCTATTAAGTAAAGTGGGGGGGTTCCCCCCCACGCCCCCCGTCAGAGCGCTAAAAACAGTAATTTAGAGCGGCGCGCTTTTGACCTGACACCTGAAGTCTGAATTAGCACCTGCAACATTTGAGAGAAGCTCTGCCCCCACACTTGTTCCAAACGCTGCCTATGGTTCTTTGAAACATGAATTTGTATATAAAGCCCAATAATATTTTGGAGGGGTCTAAACTTAATATGCTACTACAAAAAGTCTTGCTCCCTAATTTCTACTTTGCACCCAGAACCTTAAATAAAGAATTTACACTTTTGAAATAATTGTCAGTTGGTCTCAAACAGGAGGTTTATCAGTCTGTGGGAACCTCCTATAAATAGTTAAGGGGGTTCACCAGGGTATGTCCACAGTACATGTGAACCCTAAAGCGCACTGCAGGATCTACTCACAAACATCACTTGTTACCAACCCGTATTTAGAAACATTTATTTAAATATCAAAAGTGCTGAGTGCAAAGATAAAATTGAGATATCAAAAATAACAAGTGCAAAATTGCAAAAATCCCTTACACCCACTTATCCTAATGAAAAAAGGCTCCTCCATTAAGGTCACAAATCAGTGTAAATGGAAACTTATCTGATCATATCCGCAAGTGTTTAATAATTCCTTTAAAGAGGGTGCCTCGGCTGATTGCCCAACACAGTACCCCGTTTCGCATCCTCCTTCAGGGCAAACTCGGGGGCACATCCCCATTGCATGTCATGTTTAACTCTCCATTAACCATTTTCTATTCAATCATTCTATTCTACAGTACCTTATGATTTTATAAAACTTCTGTCTTATGCCCTCTCAGTTGCCCCTTTCCCAAACTGAAGAGCCATAACCTGTTTAGCATTTCTGAACTTTTTCAAATTCCACTATATAATTTATTGAGATGGAGTGACCAGAACTGAATACAACACATATTTTGTTGTTTGTTCATTTTTAAATAATTCCTAACACTCATTAAGTGCTTTTGGCAGCTGCACTACACTGGGCTGAAAATGTCTACATATTGTCTACAATCTCTTGTTTTTGGCTGGTGACTCGACTCCTAACTTAGATGGGCTACTAGAAAGTTGTGCTGTCGAACCGCCTGTAGGAATAGCATGGGTGGCTTGGCAGTTCTCCATGAACCAGCACCTTGATTCACGCTACAATGGGAGATGCCTCTGAGGTTGCCCCTGATGAAGGTTATGAAACGGGGCTCTGTAGGGCGATCAGCTATCACCCCTTAGGAATAACAGCGGTGTGCAGAAAAAAGATAAGTTCCTGGTTTCTCAGTAGCTTTATAAATTAGCTCTATAATAGTGTAAAATCTCAAAACTGGGCACTGTAGGAGCTTTCTAAATGATGCGATATTATATTATTAACTTTGAATTCTTTATATATATGGTATTAAACACCAGGGTATTTGGGCTGACTAGTAAGCTTTTGAAATAAACACAGTTAAAAAAGTACAAAAAGAAAAAAATCTTTAGTATTATAGATTTTTATATTTAATTGGCCCACAGGGTGTTTAAAGTGATGTTAGTGGGTAATGTCTACTTGGCACGCATGGGTGCTACTGGCAGTATTGAACCCTGGTGAACTTGAAAAAAAAAAGGTTACATGACTTCCCACCAACTGATTCAACACCCTGGATATAGTATTATAACTTTATTTGTTAGTCAGTCTAGTTAACCCTCAACCCTTTAGGTACCTGAAGAATAAGAGAGCAGGTCTCAATTTGTACACACAGAACTTTTTCACAAACAGGTCAACTCTGTAATTCAGAAATCATTTTTTAAATTAAGACAAGTGTGATTGGTTCGTTCTCAGTTTTTTCAACAATAATTCAATTTATAGTTTTATCTTTTTTTGGATTATTGCAAATCCTTGTACTCCGGGATATTGGCAAATCTAATGAGGAAACTTTGTTTAGTTCAAAATACAGTCGCAAGAGTTCAACTTTGATCATGTTATATCTTTGATTATGGGTTTGTTTTGGTTGCCAGTGGATGTGCAAATTAATAAGTTTAAACTGGTGCTTGGTGTATAAAACTGTATATAAACTAAACTAAACCTTAGGTTTGTATACCGCGCCATCTCCACAAGCGTAGAGCTCGGCACGGTTTACAGGGTTAGATTGAAAAGGAGCTACAATGAAGGGTTATAGGAAAGGAGCTAGGAAGATAAAGAGGGACAGGGTACCAAAGAGCGGGAGGTGTTAGATTTTTGAAAAGAGCCAAGTTTTCAGGTGTTTGCGGAAGGATTGAAGGGAGCTTGAAATTCTGAGCGGGGATGTGAAGTTGTTCCAGAGTTCTGTGGTTCTAAAGGGGAGGGATAAGAACATAAGAAGTTGCCACCACTGGGTCAGACCAGAGGTCCATCGCGCCCAGCGGTCCGCTCCCGCGGCGGCCCATCAGGTCCATGACCTGTGAAGTAGTTCCTAACCATTTTTATAACCTACCTCTACTTCTATCTGTACCCCTCAATCCCCTTAACCTTTAGGAACCTATCCAAACCTTCCTTGAACCCCTGTACTGTGTTCTGGCCTATCACAACCTCCGGAAGCGCGTTCCATGTGTCCACCACCCTCTGGGTAAAAAAGAACTTCCTAGCATTTGTTTTAAACTTGTCCCCTAGTTCCTAGTTTTCCTACGCGTGATATACCTTTTGCAGAGGGAAATGATAGTTTCAGTTTTTGGGAGGATCTAGTGGAATTAGGGTTAGAGGAGTTCCAGAAGAGTGGGATAACGGGAGGGAGGATGCCATGTAGGATCTTGAAAGCTAAACAGGCACATTTAAAGAGGACTCTGGAGTGAAATGGGAGCCAGTGAAGTTTGGACAAGAGTGGGGAGACGTGGTCGAATTTGCCTTTAGCGAAAATAAGCTTGGCCACGGCGTTCTGGATTAGCTGAAGTCTATGGAGTTTCTTTTTGGTTAGGCTTAAATAGATGGAGTTGCAATAACCAATCTAGAGAGGATGGTGGATTGAACAAGGACGACGAAGTGAGAATGATGAAAGTACGATCTCACTTTCCTCAGCATATGAAGATTAAAGAAGCATTTTTTTACCAAGAAGTTGAGGTGGTCATTGAAGGAGAGAGAGGAGTCTATGATGATGCCAAAGACTTTGCTTGAAAACTCAAGCTGAAGAGTGGAGCCGGAAGATAATGGGATGGAGGTGGGTAAATGACCTAATATTGGGCTGAGCCAAAGTAGTTTTGTTTTGGACTCGTTCGATTACATTTGTATAGAATGTGCCCAAGATTGAAGGTTCATTATACATGTGGATATGTTCTCAGCAAGGTTAGTGAGATTCGATTCAGTCTCAAGGAGGATGAGGATATCGTCAGCATAGGTGTAGAGAGTTTCCAGGGGGGATAGATGAAGGAGTTTCAAAGAGGACATGTAAATATTGAAAAGGATAGGAGAGAGGGGTGAGCCTTGCGGGACTCCATATATCGGCTTCCAGAGAGAGGATGAGGTACTGTTTATGTTAATGGTGTAGGAGCGTAAGCGTAGGAATTTCGAGAACCAGTCCAGGACTGTGGAACTTATGCCTATTTCAGAGAGTTGGAAGATTAGGATATCATGATGGATGACGTCGAAAGCTGCGGAGAGGTCGAATTGTAGAAGTACAGCGAATTTGTTGCGAGAATGAAGTTGTTGTACCTTAGAGATTAGTGAGGCTAATAGGGATTCGGTGCTGAAGTTGGGTCTGAAGCCGAATTGGTGGGGTAAGAGAATAGAGAATCTTTCTAGGTAGGATGAGAGTTGAGTGGATATGATGGATTCTAACATCTTAGTTAGGAGAGAGATATTTGCTATTGGACGGTAATTGGAGGGAATAGAGGGGTCAAGGTCGGTCTTTTTCAGTAGAGGGGTTAGTGCAATATGTCCCATTTTGGAGGAGAAAAGGCCCGATGTTAGAGCAGCGTTTATAAGTTTGGTGAGGGAAGCGATGGCCTGTGTAGAGATATTCTCGAATAGGTAGGAGGGGAAAGGATCCAAGGTACATTTGCAAGTTTTTAGTTTGAGGCAGAGTTTCGAGACTTGCAATTCGGAAACAAGCTCAAAAACGGTCCAGGATCTGTCAGCTGGAATGGGATTGGAGACAGGTAGGGAAGGGTTGAGGTCAGTAGAGATTAGGGAGTTGTAGGAGACTGTAGGCGGGAAGGAGCATCATAGGGTGGTAACCTTTTCATTGAAGAATTTTGCAAGGGCATCTGCAGATAGAGACGAGGGGAGCAAGGAAGGGTCCCTTTTTGTAGTTAGGGAGCGCCAAATGTTAAACAACGCACTGATCTGGTTGTTGGATCTGGAGATTTTATCTCCGAAGAAATTCTTCCTGGGAACACATCGAAAACAATGGGCAGCTAAAGTCGAGCCAGCATGGCTTCTGCAAGGGCAGGTCATGCCTCACGAACTTATTATACTTCTTTGAGGGGGTAACCAGCCAGGTGGATAAAGGGGAATCCATAGACATCATTTACCTTGACTTCCAAAAAGCCTTCGACAAGGTGCCACACGAAAGACTGCTAAGGAAGCTATGGAACCACGGGGTACAAGGGAAGGTCCACCGATGGATCAAAAACTGGCTGGCGGACAGGAAACAGAGGGTTGGAGTAAAGGGCCATTACTCAGACTGGCAATGGGTCACGAGCGCAGTTCCGCAGGGGTCGGTACTGGGACCGCTCCTGTTCAATATATTTATTAACGACCTGGAGGCAGGAACAAAATGTGAGGTTATTAAATTTGCGGATGACACCAAGCTATATAGCAAGGTCAATAACATGGAGGACTGCGAAGATCTCCAAAAAGATCTGACAACACTGGGAAAACGGGCCAAAAAGTGGCAAATGAGCTTCAACATAGGGAAATGCAAGGTCATGCATATAGGGAAAAAGAACCCGATGTTCACTTACAAAATGGGGGGATCACCGCTAGGGGTGAGCAACCTTGAAAGAGACCTGGGAGTGATGGTAGACACAACATTAAAGACGTCGGCGCAGTGCGCCACAGCCTCAGGGAAAGCAAACAAAATGTTGGGTATCATCAAGAAGGGTATCACGACCAGGACGAAGGAAGTCATCCTGCCACTGTATCGTGCAATGGTGCGCCCGCACCTGGAGTACTGTATTCAGTACTGGTCGCCGTACCTCAAGAAGGACATGGCGGTACTTGAGAAGGTCCAGAGAAGAGCAACTAAGCTAATAAAGGGCATGGGAGGACCTCTCATATACTGACAGACTGAAAAAGCTGGGGCTTTTCTCCCTGGAAAAGCGGAGACTTTAAGGAGACATGATAGAAACCTTCAAGATCATGAAGGGTATAGAAAAAAATAGACAGGGACAGATTTTTCAAATTACGGGGAACCACAAGTACAAGGGGGCACTCAGAGAAATTGAAAGGGGAGAGGTTTAGAACAAACGCCAGGAAGTTCTTTTTCACACAGAGGGTGGTGGATACATGGAACGCGCTACCGGAGGATGTGATAAGCAGGAGCACGCTACAGGGCTTCAAAGAAGCTTTGGATAGGTATTTGGAGGACAAAGGGATTGAGGGGTACAGATAAGAGTAGAGGTAGATTATAGGGACAGGATTAGAGGTAAGTATAAAATTAGTCAGGGACCACTGTTCAGGCAATAGGCCTGATGGGCCGCCGCGGGAGCGGACTGCTGGGCAAGATGGACCTATGGTCTGTCTCAGCGGAGGCAACTCTTATGTTATATTCTTATGTTCTTAATGAATTGTAAAGTTTAATATTGACCCTCCAGGTCTGTCTATCTGAGGGGGATTTAGATTTTTTCCATTTGCGCTCCAAAGTGCGACATTTCTGTTTCAGCTCTCTATGGAGCGGTAGATACCAAGGGGCCTTTTGGGGGTAGGAGATGGTTTTTGTGGATATTGGAGCGAGGGAGTGATAGATGGATTCGGAGAGGGAGATCCAATTGCACCAGCAGGATTCAGAGTCTGTAGGCTTAGGATTGGAGGAGAGTTGGTTGAGAAATTTGGACCAGAAAAGATTACTCAAAATTTTCTTGCGGAAGGTTATTGAATGGGAGGAATGGGATGGGGATTCAAGGTGTGACATGAAAATGGGGAGGCAAGTAGCCCCTAAGAAGTGGTCAGACCAAGGGACTTGTTCCCAATGGGTGTCATCAGTTGAAGTTTTGAAGGCAGTAAGGTCGAGGAAAGTGGTGAAGTCTAGTGTATGTCCTTTTTCGTGGGTTGGAGAAGAGGTAGGTGAGGGAAAACCTAGAGAGGTAAGGAAGTTGTTAAATTTGATCGTGTCCTTGCTGTTGGTGTCATCAAGGTGGAGATTAATATCACCAACAATCAGTCTTTGAAATTTAAGAAAGGCGTTTGTAATAGCCTCAAAGACGAGATTGGAGTTGTTCCAAGGGGTGGGTGGGCGGTATAGTAATAGGATGCCCAATGGGTGAGTGCGGAGTTCATCATTGACAGAGACAAGCATATATTCTAGAGAGGCGTGAGTGCCCTTCTCGAGGAGCTGGACGTCAAAGAAAGATTTGTAGAGCAGTGCCAGTCCACCTCCTTTTCGGTTGGATCTGGGGGAGAAGAGGCCTTGATAACCATGGGGGAGGAGTTTGTTTTGTGTAAAAAGATCATCTTTGGCGATCCATGATTCCGTGATGCACAGGAATCCAGGGTCGAACTCATCTGGAAGGTCCTTCAAGATTTGGGTCTTATTGCATACTGATCTAGCAATATGGGTATTTACCTAATAATTTTCCTAATTTAATTTGCTTATTAGATAGATAGTATGGACATTGTAATCAGGAGCAATTATTACTGTCTTTTCTATCTGTTTAAAATATTAAATATAAAAGTGTTCCTTGAAAATCTTATTGTTATAGTATAGTTGAGGCTTGGAATTCACTACTATTGGATATTTGTCTAAGTTCTTTATTTGATTGAACATAAGAACATAAGAAATGCCTCCACTGGGTCAGACCAGAGGTCCATCGTGCCCAGCAGTCCGCCCACGCGGTGGCCCAACAGGTCTAGGACCTGTGCAGTAGCCCTCTATCTATACCCCTCTATCCCTTTTTCCAGTAGAAAATTGTCCAATCCTTTCTTGAACCCCTGCACCTATTACGCCCTCTGGAAGCGCATTCCAGATGTCCACAACACGCTGGGTAAAGAAAAACTTCCTAGCATTCGTTTTGAATCTGTCCCCTTTCAGCTTTTCCGAATGCCCTCTTGTTCTTTTATGTTCTGAAAGTTTGAAGAATCTGTCCCTCTCTACTCTCTCTATGCCCTTCATGATCTTGTAGGTTTCTATCATGTCCCCTCTAAGTCTCCGCTTTTCCAGGGAGAAGAGCCCCAGTCTCTCCAATCTTTCAGTGTATGAAAGGTTTTCCATGCCTTTAATCATTCGTGTCGCTCTCCTCTGAACCCTCTCAAGTATTGCCATATCCTTCTTAAGATACGGTGACCAATACTGGACACAGTACTCCAGGTGCGGGTGCACCATTGCCCGATACAACGGCAGGATGACTTCTTTTGTTCTGGTTGTAATACCCTTCTTGATAATACCCACCATTCTGTTTGCCTTCTTTGAGGCTGCTGCGCATTGTGCCGTTGACTTCAATGTTGTGTCCACCAGTACGCCCAAGTCTCTTTCAAGGCTACTACCCTCTAATACTAATCCCCCCATTTGGTAGCTGAACATCCAGTTCTTTTTCCCTATATGCATAACCTTGCATTTCCCTACATTGAAGTTCATCTGCCATTTATTCGCCCACTCCTCCAGTTTGTTTAGGTCCCTTTGTAGTTCCACACACTCTTCGGCAGTTGTAACCCTGCTACAGAGTTTGGTGTTATCTGCAAATTTTATAACTTCACATTTCGTCCCCGTTTCCAGGTCATTAATAAATACGTTGAAAAGCAGTGGTCCGAGTACTGACCCCTGCAGAACTCCGCTCGTGACCTCATCCAGCCTGAGTAGTGACCTTTCACTCCAACCCTCTGCCTTCTGCCTGCCAACCAGTGTTTGACCCATCTGTGTACGTCCCCTTCCACCCCGTGATTCCACATTTTCCTAAGTAGCCGCTCATGGGGTACCTTGTCAAAGGCCTTTTGGAAGTCGAGGTAAATGATGTCTACGGGTTCGCCTTGGTCCAACTGGTTGTTTACCCCCTCAAAGAAATGCAGTAAGTTTGTTTGGCACGATCTTCCCTTGCAGAAGCCATGTTGGCTCGCTTTCATCAGCCCATTTTTTTCGATGTGCTCACCGATGCTATCCTTTATCAATGCTTCTACCATCTTGCCCGGAACCAATGTCAAACTTACCAGCCTGTAGTTTCCTGGGTCTCCTCTCGATCCCTTTTTAAAGATAGGTGTAATATTTGCTGTCTTCCAGTCCTCCGGGATCTCTCCAGTTTTCAAGGATAGGTTGCAAATTTGTTGGAGTATTCCCACTATCTCGTTTTTTAGTTCTTTTAGTACCCTAGGGTGTATTCCGTCAGGGCCTGGTGATTTGTCGCTTTTTAATCTTTCTATCTGCTGGAGGACATCCTCATGGCTTACCTCTATTGTTGACAGTTTTTCTTCTTGGTCTCCATGGAAGATCCTGTCTGGTTCTGGTACACTGGATGTGTCCTCGCTTGTGAAGACTGACGAGAAGAACTTGTTTAACCTGTCAGCCACCTCCTTTTCCTCCTTTATCACTCCTTTTCTATCTCCATCATCTTTCAAAAGAGAATTAAGACACAGTTTTTTGAACTTTGTTTACATCTGGATTGATATACGTGGGTAGCCATGGAATATAAATCTTTCAGATATAAGTATGTGATGTATACTTTATGAATTATGTGTAATTTATGTAATTATAATATATGTTGTATGTAACCTGTTCTGCATCTGAGATAAGGGATATGACAGGATATAAAACTACTATACTATGCAGGATAGTGAACAAAAGGATGCAGGCCCAATGCTTCCAAAGGCGCCAAAAGCATGTTAAATAAAATTGGAGAGCCCTGAGGCACCCCACATTTAGATACCCATTTCAAAGGTAATTCCCCTGACTTTTTCACACTGGCCTGGCTAAAATCTCCATCTAGCGCTCTCCCTCTATCTAACTCTTTAGTCACACAGTCAAAGAAATTGATCAGATTTGTCTGACAAGACCTGCCTCTAGTAAGGCCATGTTGCCTTGTGTCCTATAATTCACTGGATTTCAGAAATTTAACCATTTTCTATTTTAAAATCCTTTCCATTAATTTGTTCCCAATCATTAAATAATGCCCTTTGAATGCCTTTTCACAATGCCCAAACTTGCACGCCTAAATTTATGCCTAGTTTCAAGTTTCTTTATTTTTGATATACAGTCTATCAAACCAAATGTCTAGACGGTGTACAATATAAAAAGATTATAAGGGACAGTTAAAATAAGTAAATAAAAGCAATATTTTATCATATATTTAAAAAAAAAAAAATACTAGATGCATTCAGATTAACGTACATGAGACGGAAGGAGAGTAGGGGAGGGCAAGTCTATTTAAAATACATTGGAGTAAAATTAATAAAAAAGGACAGGAAATGGGAAGTGGAAAAAACATTAGGAGAGGAATCATTTCAAAAGAAGTATTAGATGTTTCATAGCTTCACATGAATCAAGAAACTGAGAGACTGAAGCTGATAACTAAAGACTAAAGGCATCTTTAAAAAGGAAGGTTTTAAGTTTGGATTTAAATTTTTCAGGCGAGTTCTCTAATCGAACGTCTAATTTATAGAATAAGGGGCTAGATTCACTAAGGACACCAATTGTGTCCCTACTACTTTTCGACCCCGACCTGATTCACTCCCGATCTGATCTGCGTATGCAAATGAGGGCGCATGGCATGCAAATGTAGGAAGGCAGTGATTAACAAACAAAAAAAAAATCAGGAACACTAACTGGGCTGGCCGATCAAAAAGGAGTGACTGCTGGAGACCAGTCACTCACGTGCTTTCCGGCTGTCCTGCTCTCTGCCCCCTTCGAGCCGCGGGTTAAAACTTCTACACGGACAAGCAGACTTCCTTCTAGTGCCCTGGACCAGCCTTTGTGAGAGACGGGATGCTATGCGTCCTTTCCTGCTCTGCTGCCCTTCCCCGCAGTGCGAGCCTGTGATTTTAACCCGGGGATTTAAAGCGGGGCTGCAGAACACGTCACAGTGCAGCCCTGCTTTAAACCCATAGGTTAAAACCACGGGCTCGCACTGCAGGGAGGGCGGCAGAGAGCAGAAGAGTCAGGGTGGGTTTGTGTCCTGGACAGTTTTCCTCCACTCCTCCCCCGGTGCGCATGAACCGGCTTTTAGTTCTCCTCCACTCCTCTCCCAGTGCGCAAGAAGTCCCTCAGGGTTTGGTGCTGGGGCCAATCCTGTTCAATATGTATGTGAGTGACATTGCTGAAGGGTTAGAAGGAAAAGTGTGCCTTTTTGCAGATGATACCAAGATTTGTAACAGAGTAAACACCGAAGAGGGAGTGGAGAATATGAAAAAGGATCTGCAAAAGTTAGAGGAATGGTCTAATGCCTGGCAACTAAAATTCAATGCAAAGAAATGCAGAGTAATGCATTTGGGGATTAATAATAGGAAGGAACCGTATATGCTGGGAGGAGAGAAGCTGATATGCACGGACGGGGAGAGTGATAGTGTCCGAAAATCTAAAGGCGAAAAAACAGTGTGACAAGGCAGTGGCTGCTGCCAGAAGGATTCTGGGCTGTATAAAGAGAGGCGTAGTCAGTAGAAGGAAGAAGGTGTTGATGCCCCTGTATAGGTCATTGGTGAGGCCCCACTTAGAGTATTGTGTTCAGTTTTGGAGACCGTATCTGGCGAAAGACGTAAGAAGACTTGAGGCGGTCCAGAGGAGGGCGACGAAAATGATAGGAGGCTTGCGCCAGAAGACGTATGAGGAGAGACTGGAAGCCCTGAATATGTATACCCTAGAGGAAAGGAGAGACAGGGGAGATATGATTCAGACGTTCAAATACTTAAAGGGTATTAACGTAGAACAAAATCTTTTCCAGAGAAAGGAAAATGGTAAAACCAGAGGACATAATTTGAGGTTGAGGGGTGGTAGATTCAGGGGCAATGTTAGGAAATTCTACTTTACGGAGAGGGTGGTGGATGCCTGGAATGTGCTCCCGAGAGAGGTGGTGGAGAGTAAAACTGTGACTGAGTTCAAAGAAGCGTGGGATGAACACAGAAGATTTAGAATCAGAAAATAATATTAAAGATTGAACTAGGCCAGTTACTGGGCAGACTTGTACGGTCTGTGTCTGTGTATGGCCGTTTGGTGGAGGATGGGCAGGGGAGGGCTTCAATGGCTGGGAGGGTGTAGATGGGCTGGAGTAAGTCTTAACAGAGATTTCGGCAGTTGGAACCCAAGCACAGTACCGGGTAAAGCTTTGGATTCTTGCCCAGAAATAGCTAAGAAGAAAAAATTAAAAAAAAAAAAAAAAAAAAATTAAATTGAATCAGGTTGGGCAGACTGGATGGACCATCCGGGTCTTTATCTGCCGTCATCTACTATGTTACTATGTTACTAAGAACCGGCTGTTAGTTTCCCCTGCAGTGTGCATATTTTCCTCCACTCCCCTCCCGGCGCATGAACTGGCTTTTAGGTTTGTGTTCTGTTCCGTAGCTGTCCTGGACAGTTTTCCTCCACTCCCCTCCCAGTGCGCATGAACCGGCTTTATAGTTTTCCTCCACTCCCTTCCCAGTGCGCATATTTTCCTACAATCCCTGCACATGAACCAGATTTTTTAAGGCTGCAGCAAGTCCTGTTAAAGAGATTGGGCCCGGCTCAGCCCTTGATGCCTGCCTGGATTACTTCGCCATCCCTCCCCCTTTGTTTTGACCTCGCTGGTGCAGGAGAGTGGCGCATAAGCAGATCGCATGTACAGCCAACAATGATGGTCTGCGCATGCGTCGCAATCGGTCTTCAGTGATCCATGGGATTGCTTGTGGGTGTGTGTCTGATTAGGTAATTTGCATAGGGAGCCTTTAGTGGATCGGTCGCCCAGCAAGACTTGGCCACGGATCGGAACCGGATCGGACAGGTAAGGGAGCATTAGTGAATCTAGCCTTAGATCTGTTGTGCACATAATTTAATAACTGGCGTTAACAGCCAGTTATTAGCTTAAATTGGTGTTAATTGGCTGTAATTGTCACCAATTACATTGCCTTTAATCTATTGTAACATAGTAACATAGTAGATGACGGCAGATAAAGACCCGAATGGTCCATCCAGTCTGCCCAACCTGATTCAATTAAAAAAATTTTTTTTTTTTTTAAATTTTTTCTTCTTAGCTATTTCTGGGCAAGAATCCAAAGCTTTACCCGGTACTGTGCTTGGGTTCATAGAAACATAGAAAGTGACGGCAGATAAGGGCCAAGGCCCATCAAGGGTTCCAACTGCCGAAATCTCTGTTAAGACTTACTCCAGCCCATCTACACCCTCCCAGCCATTGAAGCCCTCCCCTGCCCATCCTCCACCAAACGGCCATACACAGACACAGACCGTGCAAGTCTGCCCAGTAACTGGCCTAGTTCGATATTTAATATTATTTTCTGATTCTAAATCTTCTGTGTTCATCCCAAGCTTCTTTGAACTCAGTCACAGTTTTACTCTCCACCACCTCTCTCGGGAGCGCATTCCAGGCATCCACTACACTCTCCGTAAAGTAGAATTTCCTAACATTGCCCCTGAATCTACCACCCCTCAACCTCAAATTATGTCCTCTGGTTTTACCATTTTCCTTTCTCTGGAAAAGATTTTGTTCTACGTTAATACTCTTCAAGTATTTGAACGTCTGAATCATATCTCCCCTGTCTCTCCTTTCCTCTAGGGTATACATATTCAGGGCTTCCAGTCTCTCCTCATATGTCTTCTGGCGCAAGCCTCCTATCATTTTCGTCGCCTTCCTCTGGACCGCCTCACTTCTTCTTACGTCTTTCGCCAGATACGGTCTCCAAAACTGAACACAATACTCCAAGTGGGGCCTAACCAATGACCTGTACAGGGGCATCAACACCTTCTTCCTTCTACTGACTACGCCTCTCTTTATACAGCCCAGCATCCTACTGGCAGCAGCCACTGCCTTGTCACACTGTTTTTTCGCCTTTAGATCTTCGGACACTATAACCCCAAGGTCCCTCTCCCCGTCCGTGCATATCAGCTTCTCTCCTCCCAGCATATACGGTTCCTTCCTATTATTAATCCCCAAATGCATTACTCTGCATTTCTTTGCATTGAATTTTAGTTGCCAGGCATTAGACCATTCCTCTTACTTTTGCAGATCCTTTTTCATATTTTCCACTCCCTCTTCGGTGTCTACTCTGTTACAAATCTTAGTATCATCTGCAAAAAGGCACACTTTTCCTTCTAACCCTTCAGCAATGTCACTCACAAACATATTGAACAGGATTGGCCCCAGCACCGAAACCCTGAGGGACTCCACTAGTCACCTTTCCTTCCTTCGAGCGACTTCCATTAACCATCACCCTCTGGCGTCTGTCCGACAGCCAGTTTCTGACCCAGTTCACCACTTTGGGTCCTAACTTCAGCCCTTCAAGTTTGTTCAACAGCCTCCTATGAGGAACTGTATCAAAGGCTTTGCTGAAATCCAAGTAAATTACATCTAGCATATGTCCTCGATCCAGCTCTCTGGTCACCCAATCAAAATATTCAATCAGGTTCGTTTGGCACGATTTACCTTTTGTAAAGCCATGTTGCCTCGGATCCTGTAACCCATTAGATTCAAGGAAGTACACTATCCTTTCTTTCAGCAACACTTCCATTATTTTTCCAACAACTGAAGTGAGGCTCACCGGCCTGTAGTTTCCTGCTTCATCCCTGTGACTACTTTTATGAATAGGGACCACATCCGCTCTCCTCCAATCCCCAGGAATCACTCCCGTCTCCAGAGATTTGTTGAACAAGTCTTTAATAGGACTCGCCAGAACCTCTCTGAGCTCCCTTAGTATCCTGGGATGGATCCCGTCTGGTCCCGTTGCTTTGTCCACCTTCAGTTTTTCAAGTTGCTCATAAACACCTTCCTCCTTGAACGGCGCAGAATCTACTCTATTTTCTCGTGTAACTTTGCCAGACAGTCTCGGTCCTTCTCCAGGATTTTCTTCTGTGAACACAGAACAGAAGTATTTGTTTAGCACATTTGCTTTCTCCTCATCACTCTCCACATATTTGTTCCCAGCATCTTTTAGCCTAGCAATTCCATTTTTTATCTTCCTCCTTTCACTAATATATCTGAAAAAATTTTTATCTCCCTTTTTTACATTTTTAGCCATTTGTTCTTCCGCCTGTGCCTTCGCCAAACGTATCTCTCTCTTGGCTTCTTTCAGTTTCACCCTGTAGTCCTTTCTGTTCTCCTCTTCTTGGGTTTTTTTATATTTCATGAACGCCAACTCTTTCGCCTTTATTTTCTCAGCCACTAGGTTGGAGAACCATATCGGCTTCCTTTTTCTCTTGTTTTTATTGATTTTCTTCACATAAAGGTCCGTAGCCATTTTTATTGCTCCTTTCAGCTTAGACCACTGTCTTTCCACTTCTCTTATGTCCTCCCATCCTAACAGCTCTTTCTTCAGGTACTTTCCCATTGCATTAAAGTCCATACGTTTGAAATCTAGGACTTTAAGTATCGTGCGGCCGCTCTCCACTTTAGCCGTTATATCAAACCAAACCGTTTGATGATCGCTACTTCCCAGGTGAGCACCCACTCGAACATTAGAGATACTCTCTCCATTTGTGAGGACCAGATCCAATATCGCTTTTTCCCTTGTGGGTTCCGTCACCATTTGTCTGAGCAGAGTCTCTTTAAAGGCATCCACAATCTCCCTACTTCTTTCCGATTCCGCAGACGGAACATTCCAGTCCGCATCCGGCAGGTTGAAATCTCCCAACAGCAGAACCTCCTCTTTCCTTCCAAACTTTTGGATATCCACAATCAGATCCTTATCAATTTACTGCGATTGAGTCGGAGGTCTGTAGACTACACCCACGTAGATAGAAGTTCCATCTTCTCTTTTCAGAGCAATCCATATCGCTTCTTCCTCTCCCCAGGTCCCTTGCATTTCGGTCGCTTGGATATTGATCTTTACATAGAGAGCTACTCCTCCACCTTTATGACAATCTCTGTCCTTCCTAAAAAGATTATATCCCGGTATGTTTGCATCCCATCCATGTGATTCACTGAACCATGTCTCTGTGTTAGCAACAATATCTAGATCTGCCTCTAACATCAGGGCTTGCAGATCATGAACTTTGTTGCTTAGACTGTGAGCATATTGTGCCCATCTTGTTGGGTGGTGTGAATATCAGAGGGTTCTAGGCCGGTCAGGGGTTTCCTAGCAGTTGATTGCATAGGTTATAGAATACTAGGAGTTATGCACTTCACACCAGCCTTTGTTTGACATGGTTTAAGTGCTTGTATTTAAAGTTAACAATCCCTCTTGAGCCAAGTGAAAACTCTGGGAAATGAGATTCAGAATAGTGCAACATTGGAGGGAGAGGGGAAGGAAGGGAGCCAAATGAGACAAAGCACAACTTTTTGCATCCACTTAAAACGAAGTCATTTTTGGCTGAAACCAAAACATGGCCAAAAATTAAAAGAATCTTTTGGCGAAAACACAGCATTAAAAGGCTTTTGGGTCAGTTTCAGTGCCTTAACCAAAACCAAAATGTGGTCATCCTCTGGCTGATTCCCTATTAAATTCCTAGTGCTACTGCTGTGGGACTGAGAGGAGCTACCAATATAGTCTCCATGATAGCAGGAGAAGGAGACATTCATGATTGATGGTAGAGTGTAATGGAAAAAATTATTGTGGACAAAATCTAGTAAGCTTTGTAGGGTAGAGTGTTTAGCTGGCAGAGTATGTCCTACATTTTTGCTGGGTCAGTCTAGGTTGAGGGGAAATTCTGGAACTGGCAGGATATCAGGTGGCGTCCCTGGATCAATATTAATGAGAATCCTGAAGGGAACTGGTGAATATAGGAAGTATAGAATTCTTTCCATAACAAAATGATCACATGGTATGTTGCACTGAGGTAAATTTGCTACTTTTATTATGAAATCTATACATTTCTTCCGCAGGTGTTTGTAGAGTTTGATTCCACATGGAAACAGAATTCTTGGGTGAAAATTCATGAAGATAATGTATTGGTCATTTTGTTAGAAGGGTCTTTGGTTTGGGCTCCTCGAGAAAATCCAGTTATGATTCAGGGAAACCCAGTATCTTCTGCACATTGGCCTGCACTGGTGAGTATCTTGGAGTATGCTGATTTTTATCTTTGCTGTTCCTTAATGGAGGACTTTGAATTTGTCTAAATTGTTTGCAATTAGTAGTTGAATTTGACATTAACCGCCTGTTATTCAGCATTATTTAACTGACCAGAAATGTCTCCTGGCCAAGTAAACAGCGCTGAGCAAGCTAACCATGAATATTTAGTGGGAGATAACCAGCTATTCACAGATAGTGGCTAGCTTGGTCACTGGTTGTGTCGAGCAACTTAGCTGATTAATGCTAATATTCCTTCACTGACCTGTTACATTTAACGGCCAGATAGACTCACATAAGTAGCAGGTCTGTCTTTGGCTGCTATAAGTTACCTGGTAAACTTAACTGGCTGTGTTTCTAGCAGCCAAAAACCCCCCTGGAAATTCAATATCGGTCACCAAATACAGTCCGGCATTCAATTTCTGGGTTTACCGCCAACTGCAGGAGATAGCTGGGCTGCCTCCAGTGGTCAGAATATTGAGCCCTGAGTTTATAAAATGTAAATCATGAGTAACAGACAATCAATTATTAAATGAATGGATATACAATTAAAATTTAAACTAACACAAAATCAAACACTTCCATGAATGTGGAAGACTTGTTTAACTCTTTCATATGTGGGAATATATATTCATGTCTTTGATGGTGTAAGTTCAGGGAGTCTTGAATATGACTTATTACAAAAGCTATGTGAAAGTTAAAAGCAATGCTACAGCACAGTGCAGTCCTTGCAAAAGCTGTCTTGCAAGCTATACAGTATTGTATGCAGTCTGATACTTGGGGGTCACACGTTTGCCTCAGCTGCCTTGCCCTACTTTTAGTCCTGCAGTAGTTACAGGTTAAAGACTTTTACATGCAGACCAACCCACTAATAGGCCACTAAGCCAGCTGGAATCTAAAGAAGCACGGCCTGGGCTTTGCAGTCCCCAGTTCTGTCTAACACCAGCTCTAGCAGGATATATTCTAAATCTGATATATTCTAATCACAAAACAGAAAATAAAATTTGTTATCTCATCATTTTATTCTTCAAATCATGTTGGTCTCAGGCGCTGGTCTCTGTTTTCTTTTGTCTTTTCTTAACTCACTTGCCAGGGTCTTCTGACCACTTGACATTTTTTCTTTCTCCATACTCACCTTCCATCTTCTATTTCTGTGCATGTATTGTTAAGAACATAAGCATCGCCTCTGCTGAGTCAGACCATGGGTCCATCATGCCCAGCAGTCCGCTCCCGTGGCGGCCCCCAGGTCCATGACCTGTAAGTGATCTTTTACCTAAAACTTTTTATTCCCTAATCATTTAATATCCTGTATAGTAACCCTCTATCTATACCCTTCAATCTCCTTTTCCTTCAGGAAACCATCCAATCCCTTTTTGAAACCCAAAATCGTACTCTGCCCTACCACCTCCTCTGGAAGCGCATTCCAGGTGTCCAACACCCTCTGAGTGAAGAAGAACTAAAGTCGAGCCAGCATGGCTTCTGCAAGGGCAGGTCATGCCTCACGAACTTATTATACTTCTTAAGGGGGTAACCAGCCAGGTGGATAAAGGGGAATCCATAGATATCATTTACCTTGACTTCCAAAAAGCCTTCGACAAGGTGCCACACGAAAGACTACTAAGGAAGCTATGGAACCATGGGGTGCAAGGGGAGGTCCACCGATGGATCAAAAACTGGCTGGCGGACAGGAAACAGAGGGTTGGAGTAAAGGGACATTACTCAGACTGGCAATGGGTCACGAGCGGAGTTCCACAGGGGTCGGTGCTGGGACCGCTCCTATTCAATATATTCATTAACGAACTGGAGGCAGGAACAAAATGTGAGGTTATTAAATTTGCGGATAACACCAAACTATATCGCAAGGTCAATAACATGGAGGACTGTGAAGATCTCCAAAAAGATCTGACAACACTGGAAAAATGGGCCAAAAGTGGCAAATGAGTTTCAACATAGGGAAATGCAAGGTCATGCATATAGGGAAAAAACCCCCGATGTTCACTTACAAAATGGGGGGATCAACGCTAGGGGTGAAAGAGACCTGGGAGTGATGGTAGACACAACATTGAAGGCGTCGGCGCAGTGTGCCACGGCCTCAAGGAAAGCAAACAGAATGTTGGGTATCATTAAGAAGGGTATCACGACCAGGACAAAGGAAGTCATCCTGCCACTGTATCGTGCTATGGTGTGCCCGCACCTGGAGTACTGTGTTCAGTTCTGGTCGCCGTACCTCAAGAAGGACATGGAGGTACTTGAGAGGGTCCAGAGAAGAGCAACTAAGCTAATAAAGGGCATGGAGGACCTCTCATATACTGACAGACTGAAAAAGCTAGGGCTTTTCTCCCTGGAAAAGTGGAGACTTAGAACAAACGCCAGGAAGTTCTTTTTCACACAGAGGGTGGTGGATATATGGAACGTGCTACCAGAGGATGTGATAAACAGGAGCACGCTACAGGGGTTCAAAGACAAAGGGATTGAGGGGTACAGCTAAGAGTAGAGGTAGATTTTAGGGATGGGATTAGAGGTAAGTTACAAAATTAATCAGGGACCACTGTTCAGGCACTAGGCCTGATGGGCCGCCGCGGGAGCGGACCGCTGAGCAAGATGGACCTCTGGTCTGACTCAGTGGGGGCAACTTCTTATGTTCTTAACTTCCTAACATTTGTTCTGAATCTGTTTCCTTTCAATTTTTCTGAATGCTCTCTTGTTTTTGTTGCCCCCGCTAGTCTGAAGAATCTGTCCCTCTCTACCTTCTCTATACCCTTCATGATTTTATAAGTTTCTATCATGTCCCATCTAAGTCTCCGCTTTTCCAGGGAAAAGAGCCCCAGCCTCTCTAGCCTTTCAGCATATGAAAGGTTTTCCGTGCCTATTATCTTCCTTGTTGCTCTTCTCTGGACCCTCTCGAATATCGCCATATCCTTCTTAAGGTACGGTGACCAGTATTGAACGCAGTACTCCAGATGCAGGCGCACCATTGCCCAATACAGTGGCAGGATAACTTCCTTCGTTCTGGTAGTGATACCTTTTTTGATAATGCCCAACATTCTGTTTGTCTTCTTTGAGGCCGCTGCGCATTGTTTTATCCACCAAAACCCCCAAGTCCTTTTCCAGTTTGCCTTCCCCCAGTACCATCCCCCCATTGTGTAGTTATAGAAACATAGAAACATAGAAGATGACGGCAGAAAAGGGCTACAGCCCATCAAGTCTGCCCACTCTGCTTACCCACCCCCTGTCTATGCCCTAATGACCCAATTTCCTTATCTTGACCCTCGTAGGGATCCCACATGGGTATCCCATTTATTCTTAAAGTCTGGCACGCTGTCTGCCTCGATCACCTGCACTGGAAGCTTGTTCCAATGATCAACCACTCTCTCTGTGAAGAAATACTTTCTGGTGTCGCCATGAAATTTTCCGCCCCTGAGTTTGAGCGGGTGCCCTCTTGTGGCCGAGGGTCCCTTGAGAAAGAAAATATCATCTTCCACTTCGACACGTCCCGTGAGGTACTTAAATGTTTCGATCATGTCTCCCCTCTTCCTACGTTCCTCAAGAGTGTAGAGCTGCAATTTGTTCAGTCTCTCTTCGTACGAGAGACCCTTGAGCCCCGAGATCATCCTGGTGGCTGTCCGTTGAACCGATTCAATTCTGCGCACATCTTTACTGTAATGTGGCCTCCAGAATTGCATACAGTACTCCAGATGAGGTCTCACCATGGCCCTGTACAACGGCATTATGACTTCAGGCTTTCGGCTGACGAAACTTCTATTGATACAACCCAATATCTGCCTTGCCTTAGATGAAGCCTTCTCCACTTGATTGGCAGTTTTCATGTCTGCACTGATGATTACTCCTAAATCTCGTTCTGCTGAAGTCCTAGTTAAAGTTTCTCCGTTCAAGAAGTACGTCCTGCATGGATTTCCGCTTCCGAGGTGCATGACCTTACATTTCTTAGCATTGAAGCCTAGCTGCCAGGTTGAAGACCAACTTTCCAATGTAAGCAGGTCCTGCGCCATATAATTCTGTAAACTGCATTCACTTACTATATTACATAGTTTGGCATCATCGGCGAATAGTGTTATTTTACCTTGAAGCCCTTGAGTCAGATCCCCTATGAATATGTTGAAAAGGAGTGGACCCAGGACTGAGCCCTGCGGCACTCCACTGGTCACCTCCGATGTTTTAGAGAGGGTACCATTAACCACCACCCTCTGAAGTCTGCCACTCAGCCAATCATTGACCCATGCAGTTATACATCGGGTTTCCTTTCCCCATGTTCAGCATCTCCCTTCTCTATGTCTCCTATACGTCCCATTCTAGTATTTCTCCTGTACCCATCTCCTTGTCTTCATCATCTCACCATTCTCTGATCCCCCTGCCCTGTGTACAGTATCACTCCTCTAAATCCCTAGTCCCCCTAAGTCCAACATCTTCCTTCTGCGTTCTTATTCTCCCCCATGTCTAGCCATCTTCTGTCTGTGTCCATATACCACCCTAATGCAGCATTCCCCTTTTTGTCCCTGTTCCCTTGCCCCCATCCATGCCCACCATCAACCCTCTTTTTGTATATCTCACTGTGTCCAGCTTCTCCCCTCTCTTACACCAATGTGTCTCTCACACTCTTTCTTTCCCTCCATCCCTTCGCTACGTTCAATATTTCATTCACTCTTCCTTCATCCAATTGGTTCAGCTTTTCTCCTTTTCTTCCCTTCTCTCTCCTCCTCCCTCCAGGTCCTGCACCTCTCTCCTTTCCCTCTAGCCCCCTTCCTATGGGTCCAACACCTCTATCCCCAGGTGTGGGTCTGGCACCTATCCCTTCCCTCTAGCTCCAGTCACCCCCCCCCAACATGGGCCCAGCACTTCTTTCCCCCAATCCCCAGACCAGATCCAGCAACTGTTTCCCTTTCCTTAAATTCCAGCCAGTCTAGCAGCCCAAGCAACCCCACTCCCCCTTCGCAGGTGTAGCAGCAGCCCCCCCACAGTCATGGGTCCAACAGCCCCCCTCCCTCCCTCACAATTGTGAGGGACAAACAGCAACCCCCCTTCCGGGTCAGCCCCTTTGTACCTCCCACCCTGGGCCAACCAGCTTCTTAGAAGCTTCATCAACAAAGAGGCAACGTTGCAGGCCTGCCCCGGGACATTCCTCCAGTTGAGTCCCCCCTCCTGATGTAACTTATGACAAAACCGGATGTTACAATGGAAAGAGGGACTTTGCCGGAGGAAGGTCCCAGAGCAGGTCTGTGATGTTTCTCTTCATTGATGAAGCTTCTAAGAGGTTAGTAGGCCCGGAGCGGGAGGTGCAAAGGGGCTGACCTGGTAAGGGAGTCGCAGCATTTTTTTTTGTGTGTGTGTGTGGGGGGGGTTTTGCCATTTGACCCGCGATCAGGAGGGAGGAAAGCTATTTGAGCCGCAGTCGTGAGGGAGGGGGGCGGGCTGCTGGACTCACGATCACGAGGGGGGGGAGGTTGCCAGACCTGCAATTCTGAAAATCTATCAAAATCACTCTGTTTGACAAATTCATCACCTAAACAGACCAATCCATGCTCACTACGCTTTTTCCCCCTACAACCCAAAGCAATCTTCAGGCAATTCCTACCCCTCTCACTTTCCCTTCCACTTTCAACCCCTCTTACATTTCCCTCTACTACTACCCTTTCTTCTGTAACTTTCCCCTCATGCATTTGTAATTCGCTGAATGTCCAGCCTTCTTTCGATGTTGAACCGCCTAGAAGTCATCTGACTATGGCGGTATAGAAAAATAAAGTTATTATTATTATTATTAAAGTGATGCACATCGGGAAGAATAATCCAAGTCATAGTTACCTTATGCTAGGGTCCATCTTAGGAGTCAGCACCCAAGGAAAAGATCTGGGTGTCACTGTAGACAGTACACTGAAATCCTCTGCCCAATATGCTGTTGAGGCAAAAAAAGCAAATAGGATGTTAGGAATTATTAAGAAAGGAATGGTAAATAAGACTGAGAATATTATAATGCTTCTGTATCACTCCGTGATGCGTTCTCAGCTTCAGTATTGCGCACAGTTCTGGTTCACTGTATCTCAAAAAAGATACAGTGTAATTAGAAAAGGTTTGAAGACAAGCAACTAAATTGATAAAGGGGATGGAACTCTTGTATGAGGAAAGACTAAAGAATTTGGGGCTCTTCAGTTTGGAAAAGAGACAGATGAGGGGGGTATATGATTGCCAAAGAGGGAAAAACTCATAGTAACAATTTTTTCAAGTACATCAAAAGCAGAAAACTGTGAGGGAATCCGTGGGACCGTTTGATGATCAAGGAGCGAAAGGGGTGCTCAGGGAGTATAAGGCCATAGCAGAGAGGCTGAATGAATTCTTTGCTTCGGTCTTTACGGAAGATGTAAGAAATCTTCCTGAACTGGAAATTATATTCAAGTGTGATGAGGTGGAGGAATTGAAAGAAATCTCAGTGAACCTGGAAGATGTACTGTATTATCATGCATATAACGCGCGCGTTATACACGATTTTACAAACCGTGCATAACCATGCGCGTTATACGCGTGAGCGCGTTTTACAACTTTTTTTTTACATAGTTCCCCCCCCCCCCCGACGTCCGATTCACCCCGCAGGACTGCTCGCATCCCCACCCCGAAGGACCGCTCGCACGCACTTGCACCCGCACCCCCACCCCGAAGGACCGCTCGCACCCCCATAGCCTCCCGACCCCCCCCCCCATCATGGAGAAGCTCCTACCGTTGTCCTGCTGCTTCCTCTGCCAGCGGTCCCGGCCCTTCTGTGAGCCCTGCGTCTGTGCTGCTTCCTCTTTCGGCGGTCCCGCCCTTTCTCTGACGTCAGAGAAAGGGCGGGACCGCCGGAAGAGGAAGCAGCGCAGACGCAGGGCTCACAGAAGGGCCGGGACCGCCGGCAGAGGAAGCAGCAGGACAGCGGTAGGAGCTTCTCCATGATGGGGGGGGTCGGGAGGCTGTGGGGGTGCGAGCGGTCCTTCGGGGTGGGGGTGCAGGTGCGAGTGCGTGCGAGCGCTCCTTCGGGGTGGGGGTGCGAGCGGTCCTGCGGGGGGGTGAATCGGACGTCAGGGGGGGACATCAGGCTTTCAGGGTGGGGACAGGACTTCAAGGGGGAGAGGAGAGTCAGGGCAGGCGAAAGGAGAGTCGGGGCGGCCAGAGGAGAATCAGGCGGCCAGAGGAGAGTCGGGGCGGGCGAAAGGAGAGTCGGGCGGCGACGGGAGAGTCGGGGCGGCATGCGCGGTATACGGGGTGCGCGGTATATAAAAATTTCTTTACACAAATTACAGTTTCCCGCGCGCTATACCCGTGTGCGCGTTTTACACGGGTGCGCGGTATATGAGTGAAAATACGGTACTAAGCCAAATCAACAAGTTAAAGATTGATAAATCACATGGACTGGATGGTATACATCCCAGGGTACTGAAAGAACTCAAACATGATATTGCTGATCTGTTAGTGATGTATGACCTGTTGCTAAAATTGTCTGTAGTACCTGAAGATTGGAGGGTGGCTAGTGTTATTCCAGTTTTTAAAAAGGGGTCCAAGGGAGATCCAGGGAATTACAGACCGATAAGCCTGACAGTGGAAACAGTTATAAAAAAAACAGTAGAAACAGTTATAAAAAATAAAATTGTGGAATATGTAGACAAACATGATTTAATGAGACAGAGTCAGCATGGGTTCAGCCGAGGGAGATCTTGCCTCACCAATTTGCTTCACTTCTTTGAAGGTGTGAATAAACATGTGGATAAAAGGTGAGCCAGTTGATGTAGTGTATCTAGATTTCCAGAAAGCTTTTGATAAAGTTCCCATGAGAGGCTCCTGAGAAAATTAAAGAGTCATGGAATAGGAGGCAATGTTCAATTGTGGATTAAGAATTGGTTATCGGACAGAAAACAAAGAGTAGGATTAAATGGCCATTTTTCTCAGTGGAGGAGGGTAAATAGTGATGTGCCACAGGGATCTGTACTGGGACCGGTGCTACCTAACTTACTTATAAATGATCAGAAACTACGAGTGAGATGACTAAATTTGCAGATGACACTAAACTGTTCAAAGTTGTTAAAATGCTTGCGGACTGTGAAAACCTGCAGGAAGACCTTAGGAAATTGGAAGATTGGGCATCCAAATGGCAGATGAAATTTAATGTGGACAAATGCAAAGTAATGCACATTGGGAAGAATAATCCAAATCATAGTTACCGGATGCTAGGGTCCACCTTGAGGGTCTGCGCTCAAGAAAAAGATCTGGGTGTCATCATGAACAATTCACTGAAACTTTCAGCCCAATGTGTGGCAGCAGCCAAGAAAGCAAACAAGATGCTAGGAATTATTAGAAAAAGGATGGTACACAAGACTAATAATGCCTCTGTATCACTCAATGGTGTGACCTCACCTTGAGTATTGCATTCAGTTCTGGTTTCCTTATCTCAAAAAAGATATAGCAGCATTAGAAAAGGTTAAAAGAAAAGGAAAGATTAAAGAGATTAGGGTTCTTCAGCTTGTAATAGAGATGGCTGAAAGGGAGATATGATTGAAGTCAACAAAATCGTGAGTAGTGTAGAATGGGTATAAGTGGATCGATTTTTATTGCATCAAGATTTACAAAGACATAGGGACACTCAATGAAGTTACAGAGTAATACTTTTAAAATCAATAGGAGGAAATATTTTTTCACTTGGAGAATAGTTGAGCTCTGGAATGTGTTGCCAGAGGATGTGGTAAGAGTGGTTAATGTAGCTGGTTTAAAAAAAAAAAAAGTTTAGACATGTTCCTAGAGGAAAAGTCCATAAACTGCTGTTGAGACAGACATGGGAGAAGCCACTGCTTTCCCTGGATTGGTGACATGGAATTCTGCTACTATTTGGGTTTTTGCCAGGTATTTGTGACTTAGATTGGCCTTCGTGAAGACGAGATACTGGGCTAGATGGACCAGTAAGGCTTATTCTTCAGTTCTTATTACTCTTTTCCATAAGTAGAAATGATGTTGGAAAAAGTGTATATGTAGGGAAGAGGAGTACTTTGAAGGGGACCCAATGGAATAAGCTATAAGATTGTTTAATAGATTTTTATAAAATCAGTCCTGGAACTTTTTGAATAGACCTCGTATGAATACGATATAATCAATAAACCGTTTCCAAGATATACCCTGTGAATAATAGTAACTAGTATAAATATTTAATTCTTCAAATTGATTAATATAGACACGCAGTGGATGGGGCTACTATGGCACCGATTACCACCCCCTTTATCTGAAAAAAAAATAAAAAATATAGCATTGTTCAAATTCAAAATAATTATGTTCAACTATAAATTGCATTAATGATGTCAATAAATTTAATTTGTCCCCCAATATAGATAAGTTGACCAAATTCAACTACTTGTACTGCTTGCCCCTGTGAGATATTAGTATACCCTGAAATGACATCCATAGTAACTAAAATGATCTTTTCTTTGCTTGACCCAATTAAGATTTTTAATATCTGTATATAATGTAGTGAATCTTGCACTTATGAAATAGCTCTATTAACTGCAGATTAGAAACATAGAAACATAGAAAGTGACGGCAGAAAAGGGCCAAGGCCCATCAAGTCTGCCCACTCTATTGACCCACCCCCTTAGCTACTCTTTGAGAGATCGCACTCTGATGACCCATCCCCTCTTAGAGATCCGACATGAGCATCCCATCTGTTTTTCAAATCTGGCACGCTGCTGGCCTCGATCACCTGTACAGGAAGCTCATTCCAATTGTCAACCACTCTTTCGGTGAAGAAGTACTTCCTGGTGTCGCCATGAAACTTCCCGCCCATTATTTTCAGCGGATGCCCCCTTGTGGCCGAGGATCCTCTAAGAAAGAAAATATCATCTTCTACCTCGATACGACCAGTGATATACTTAAACGTCTCAATCATGTCTTCCCTCTCTCTACTTTCTTCGAGAGAGTATAGCCACAATTTGTTCAGCCTTTCTTCGTACGAGAGATCCTTGAGCCCCGAGACCATCCTTGATGGGCTGTAGCCCTTTTCTGCCGTCATCTTCTATGTTTCTATGTTTCTATCCTGGTGGCCATTCGCTGAACCGACCCAACTCTCAGCACATCTTTACGGTAATGTGGCCTCCAGAATTGTACGCAGTACTCCAGATGAGGCCTCACCATGGTTCTGTACAATGGCATTATGACGTCGGGCTTCCGACTAACAAAACTTCTCTGGATACAACCCAGCATTTGCCTTGCCTTGGATGAAGCCTTCTCCACTTGATTGGCAGTTTTCATGTCTTCACTAATGTTCACCCCCAGATCATGTTCTGCTGTAGTCCTTGTCAAGGTCTCTACATTCAATGTGTACGTTCTGCGCGGATTATTGTTGCCAAGGTGCATGATCTTGCATTTTTTAGCGTTGAAGCTAAGCTGCTAGGTCGAGGACCAATGTTCCAATAGAAGCAGGTCTTGCGTTATGCTGTCGGACAAATTGCTGTTACGTACAATGTTACATAGTTTGGCATCGTCGTCGAATAATGTTATTTTACCCTGAAGCCCTTGAGTCATGCCACTCATGAATATGTTGAAAAGGATCGGGCCCAAGACTGAGCCCTGCAGCACACCACTGGTCACCTCTGACGTTTTGGAGAGGGTACCATTAACCACTACCCTCTGAAATCCACCATTCAGCCAATCGTTGACCCATGCAGTTAGTGTTTCACCTAATCCCATCGATTTCATCTTGCTCAATAACCTGCGGTGGGGGATGCTATCAAAAAATTTGCTGAAGTCCAAGTACATGACGTCCAGGGACTGTAAATAAAAGTCCACATATTGGGACATGTATGTTCCCAGGATCTTTGGACAACTTTTATATAAAATTTAAATTCTTTAGAAGATATAAGCCCATCCAAATTTGCCTATTATTTAAAAATAGGTACAATTAATTTTCCTGTATAGAGTATATTAGGCTCCATTTTATTTTGCAATGGCTATACCCTTGACTAAAAGGATAGAACCCTTAGGTCAAACTGGCAATAGAAACATAGAAAAATGAAGGCAGATAGAGACCACAGGGCCTATCTAATCTGCCTAAATATTCCTACTCTTCCAAGTTTCAAATTTATTAAAAATTTCTTATACCGCCTAATTAGGCTTCTATGCGGTCTACAATACTAATAATACATATAAAAGATACATTAAAATCAAGTTAAAATTAATGAAGCTGGACAATACTAAGGAAAGTTTGTTCAACAAACTTCTTGACTAACAGACCTCACCAGACATAAGGAGAAGGGCAAGAACTACAATATTTGCAAAAAAGGACATAAAATGGAAGAACGCTAGGAAGGGAAAAACCCAGAAGAGACCTAATTTGTCCTTAGAAGGGCAGTTATTATCTGAAAGCATCCTGGAGCAAGAAAGTTTTTAGATTGTATTTGAATTGATTTAAAGCAGATGTTGCCCGTAGGTAATTAGGCATGGAATTCCATAGGGTGGATGCTGTAACGGTAAAATTGTTAGCTGTCATGGTGTTAATTAGCCTCAGAGATGGTATAGTAAGAAGATTCTGTGACATGGAGCGATGAGCTTTTGATGTGCTGTAAGGGATGAGGAGTCTGTCATTAAATTCGGGCTGGTTACTTTGACAGATTTTAAACATAAGAACTGCCGCTGCTGGGTCAGACCATTTGTCCATCGTACCCAGCAGTCTGCTCACGCGGCGGCCCCCAGGTCAAAGACCAGTGCTCTAAATGAGTCCAGCCTCATCTGCATATATTCCAGTTTAGCAGGAACTTGTCCAACTTTGTCTTGAATCCCTGGAGGGTGGTTTCCCCTATAACAGACTCCGGAAGAGCGTTCCAGTTTTCTACCACTCTCTGGATGAAGAAGAACTTCCTTACGTTTGTACGGAATCTATCCCCTTTCAACTTTAGAGAGTGCCCTCTCGTTCTCCCTACCTTGGAAAGGGTGAACAATCTGTCTTTATCTGCTAAGTCTATTCCCTTCAGTATTTTGAATGTTTCAATCATGTCCCCTCTCAGTCTCTTTTCAAGGGAGAAAAGGCCCAGTTTCTCTAATCTCTCAGTGTACGGCAACTCCTCCAGCCCCTTAACCATTTTAGTCGATCTTCTCTGGACCCTTTCGAGTAGTACTGTGTCTTTCTTCATGTATGGCGACCAGTGCTGGATGCAGTACACCAGGTGAGGGCGCACCATGGCCCAGTACAGTGGCATGATAACCTCCAATCTGTTCGTGATCCTCTTCTTAATTATTCCTAGCATTCTGTTCACCCTTTTCGCCACCGCCGCGCATTGCGCGGATGACTTCATCGACTTGTCAATCAGAACTTCCAAGTCTCTTTCTTGGGAGGTCTTTCCAAGTACCGCCCCTGACATCCTGTATTAATACATGAGATTTTTGTTACTGACATGCATCACTTTACACTTATCCATGTTGAACCTCATTTGACATGTCGATGCCCATTTCTCGAGCTTGATGACCCTTGGATGGATGCCATCTGGTCCCAGGGATTTATCGCTCTTAAGCCTATCAATCTGCCTGCTTATCTCTTCTAGACTGATCGTCAACCCTATCAGTTTCCCGTCTTCATTTCCAGAAGTAGGATCTTGTAACTGATTCTATGTTCGACAGGTAACTAATGTGATTTGTACAGAAGTGGGGAAACATGATCATATTTTTATCCCAGGACAAGTATGCAGCCTATTCTCACATATGGGTTATGTCATCGACGGAGCCCCGATGCGGAAGCCTCGCAAGCATACTTGTTTTTAGAAACTAGAAGTTTTGAGTCAGCCGCACTGCGCATGCGCTAGTGCCTTCCCGCCCAGCACAGGGCACATCTCCTCAGTTCTCAGTTTTCCGCAGAGCCGAGAAGTCCCTCTTTGACTCTCTGCGTTTAACTTACTTATGTCTGAACCGCAAGGCACAGGCGGAATAGAAATCTCTTTATGTCGTGCCTTCTCTCACCGCGGTTTGTGTTTTTTTTCTTCACGAATCGCTGTATTTCTGTTATTTCTTTTATTTCTAGTTAAAAAAAAAAAATTATTTCTTCCGTTCGGCTGCCGGGGCAGGCTGCTTGGCCGCAGACCAGGGGCTTCGACTTTGCGGCGGCTGTTTTTCTTCCTATGTCCCGACCAGCAACAGGCTTCAAGAAGTGTAGCCAGTGTCAACGTGCGATTTCTCTCACGGACCCACACAGTAGGTGTCTCAAGTGCCTTGGGCCAGATCATCATCCGAAGTCATGCGAGCGCTGTGCTATTCTTCAACCTCGAGCTCTTAAACATCGTCTACTTTCAATGGAGAAGCTCTTTGGGATGGATTCGACCACTTCCTCGACTCCGAAGCTGATCTCAGTCTCACCTTTGACCGAGGGTCCTCATGTCTCCGCTGCTTCGACCTCGAGCCTCATCAGAACTTCTTCGTTTGCAGCGACTCTTTCCTCAATGACATCTGCTGTATCTTCCCCTGTATCCTCAGGTCAGATAGCTCAGCAGAAAGTTCCAGCGGTGGTGCTTAAGGTGCCTAAGACTTCCAAGTCGAAGCACATTTCCACTGTCTCTGTGGAACCTCCAGCCAAAGCAGGTGGTCCGGTTTCAGACGCAGATCCATCCTTGCTGGCTTCTTTCCAGACCATGTTAGAGAAGCTTGTTACTCTAATCCAGCCTGGGCATTCTGCAGACTCCCGCGAGGTCGAACCTCTTCCTATGCCTACACACACTATGCAGGGAGCAGAGTCTCTGCGAATGTCTGGTCTGACATCTGTGCACATGAAGCAAGGAGCAGATTCTTTGCAAGTGCCTCGACAGGAATCCTCACACTCCATACAAGGAGCAGAGTCTTTGGGAATGTATCGAGGTTCCTCCATCAAGCCTCTGGAGCTTCGATCTACAGCTTCCAGCCCTATCCATTTCTTGGTGGCATTGACTGTTTCCATCTCCGGGGCGAAGTCTCCTTGATCTTCAAGACCTGCTTCCAAGCACCATTCTCATCGATGATCGAGGCATACATCCAGGCATGGCTCTTCTTCCAAAGAGCGTCCTTCTTCAACTAAGCCTCAATCTATATCTTCAAGTTCTACTAGACCATTGACTCCTCGATCGAAGTCTCCACTTCCACACCTCAAGGACTCACCGGTTTCGATTGCTTCGTCCAAGTCTCCCTATTCTTTTGATGCCTTTTTTCCTGCCGAACCTTCATCTTCGACCTAGGCTGCCTCGACAACCTCGAGTCCTTCTCGAGGCAAGGCATTGGTGGATCAGCTATCTTTCTCTTCATTTCTTCGTCAGATGGCTATTGACTTGGACCTTCAATTGGATGCTGGTTCCAAATACTCTAAGGAGTATCTCGAAGTCATGCATCTTCCTCAACCTCCGGCAGAGTCACTTAAGCTTCCTCTTCATAAGCTTTTGTCTCAGACTTTTACCAGATGTCTGGAGACTCCTTATGCAATTCCAGCTGTTCCAGGCAAATTAGACTCCAGATATAAAACTCTCCATTGCAAAGGATTTGAGAATTCACAGTTATCTCACCAATCCCTACTTGTGGAGTCATCTTTGAAAAGGTTCCATCCTTCCAAGGTTTATGCTGGAAGGGAAGGGAAAACTATGGACAAATTCGGACGTCGCATCTATCAAAATGCCATGATGTCCTCTAAAGTCCTTAATTACAATTTCCATTTTATCACTTATTTTGAGTTTCTCATTGCTCTTTTGCCTGAATTTCTCAGTTATTTAGATACTCAAAAGCACTTTGAATTTCAAGAAGTCATAGCTTCTCTATCACAACTCAGATTTCATCTACTTTAGTCTTCTTACGATGCCTTTGAGTTGTCTGCCAGGGCGGCTGCTTGTTCTGTAGCAATGCACCGCCTTGCTTGGTTTTGTACCATTGGCATGGATCCTAATCTTCAGAACCACTTGGCTAATATTCCTTGTGCAGTCAATGACCTCTTTGATGAATCTATTGAGGCAGCCACCAAGAAATTGTCTGAGCATGAAAAATCCTTTGCTTCTACTGTCAGACCTAAGCCAAAGCCAGCTCCTGCCAAGCCTACACGCCCTCCTCCTATTTACCAGAGGTGTTTTGCTCTGAGAGTAGCTTCTTACACTTGCCTTCCTCCCAAGAAGCAGCAGAATCAGAAGCAACAGAAATCTCAACCCTCTGCCTTTTTGACTGTTTAAAACAGAGCATAACCTCCACCGTTCTGTATCTGAACAATCTTCCCCCTATTGGAGGTTGTCTCCATCATTTTTATCACCGATGGGAGACAATCACATCCGACCTCTGGATGCTGTCAATCATCAGGAAAGGATACTCTCTTCATTTCACTCAGGTTCCACCAGAGCTTCTTTTATGAGAGTATCCTTCCAGTCCATCCCAGACCGCCTTTCTTCTTTAGGAAGCTCAAGCTCTGCTTCGTCTCCATGGCATCGAACCAGTTCCTTTGGAACAGCAGAACAGGGGGGGGGGGGTTACTCCTGTTACTTCCTTGTTCCAAAGAAGATGGGCGATCTGCGGCCCATTCTGGATCTCAGGGCTCTCAAATTTTTAGTCAAAGAAACATTTTGCACGTTATCCCTGGCATCCCTTTATCCCCTCCTAGATCAGAACGACTGGTTATGCTCTCTGGATCTCAAGGAGGCTTATACTCATATTCCCATTCATCCGGCCTCCCGCTAATATCTCAGATTTCGGGTGGGGAATCTGCATTACCAATACAGAGTTCTACCCTTCGACCTGGTCTCGTCTCCCAGAGTGTTCACCAAGTGCCTGGTAGTGGTAGCTGCAGCTCTCAGAAACCATGTTCTTCAGGTATTTCCCTACCTGGATGACTGGCTCATCAAAGATTCAACATATCAAAGGGTTATTGTAGCGACCCAATGGACTACATGGTTCCTACAGAGTTTGGGATTCGAAATAAACTTTCCCAAATCCCAACTTCAACCCTCTCAGAATCTACAGTTCATTGGAGCTGTTCTGGATACTATCCAACTCCAAGCATTCCTCCCGCAACAACGTCTGGAAGCCCTCCTTCAACTCTGTCATACAGTGTCTTCCCGCTCCTCCATATCAGCGAGACACATGATGGTACTCCTAGGTCACATGGCCTCCACAGTACACGTGACTCCTTTTTCCAGACTTCACCTCAGAATTCCTCAGTGGATCCTGGCATCTCAGTGGACGCAGGTTTGCGACCCACTTTCTTGACACATTGCAGTCACTCCTTCATTGAGACAGTCTCTCCGCTGGTGGATGTTCTCTTCCAGTCTCTCCAGAGGCTTGCTGTTTCAAATGCCCCCTCATCAGAAGGTTCTCACAACAAATTCCTCGAGCTACGCTTGGGGCACTCCTCTCAATGGTCTCCGTACTCAAGGCCACTGGACTAGTACAGATCGTCAGTGTCACATCAATCTGTTGGAACTCAGAGCGATTTTCAAGGCTCTCAAAGCTTTTCAACATCTTCTTCAAGATCAGGTAGTCCTCATTTGAACCGACAACCAAGTCGCCATGTATTATGTCAACAAACAGGGAGGGACAGGATCTTCCTCCCTTTGTCAAGAAGCTCTGAAGGTTTGGGACTGGGCAATCCTTCACAACACCTTCCTCAAAGCTTCTAAATCCAAGGGGTGAAAAATTGCTTGGCGGACAACTTGAGTCATCTTCTGCAACCTCATGAATGGACACTCCATTCCTCGCCTCTTCATCACATTTATTCACAGTGGGGAACGCCTCAGATAGATCTCTTTACTGTTCCTCACAACCACAAACTACCTCAGTTCTGTTCCAGGATTTATTCTCCTCATCGCCTCGAGGTAGATGCTTTTCTTCTGGAATGGACGAATTTCTTCCTGTATGCATTCCCTCTCATTCTCAAAACTCTTGTCAAGTTAAAGAACGACCATGCCGCCATGATTCTGATTGCTCCTCGATGGCCGAGATAACCTTAGTTCTCTCTTCTCCTTCAACTCAGCAGCAGGGAGCCATACCTTCTACCAGTTTTTCCATCTCTGTTTACACAGAGTCAGGAATCTCTGCTTCATCCCAACCTGCAGTCTCTACACCTGAGAGCTTGGTACCTCTCAACATAACTCCTCTTCAATTTTCTCAATCTGTAAGAGACTTTTTAGAGGCTTCTAGGAAGCCTACCACTACACAATGATATCACCAAAAATGGACTAGATTTTCTATGTGGTGTTTTTCTCACGATAAGGAGCCTCAACATTCCTCCTTATCTTCTGTTTTAGACTACCTTTTGCACTTACCCACCTCTGGCCTCAAGTCTACATCGATCCGAGTCCATCTCAGTGCAATTGCTGCTTTCCATCAGCCTATTGAAGGAAAACCCCTTTCTGCTCATCCGGTGGTTTCCAGATTCATGAAAGGACTTTTCAATGTCAAACCTCCTCTCAAACCACCTCCAGTGGTTTGGGACCTCAATGTTGTTCTTACTCAATTGATGAAGCCTCCATTTGAACCAATGTCTACGGCTCATCTGAAGTATCTCACTTGGAAAGTGGTGTTTCTCATTGCCTTCACTTCTGCTCGAAGAGTCAGTGAGCTGCAAGCTTTAGTTGCTGATCCACCTTTCACTGTGTTCCATCATGACAAGGTGGTTCTTCGTACTCATCCTAAATTCCTACCTAAAATGGTTTTGGAATTTCATCTCAACCAATCCATTATTCTTCCAGTGTTCTTTCCAAAGCCTCGTTCTCATCCTGGAGAATCAACTCTTCATACTCTGGACTATAAACGTGCTTTGGCCTTGTATTTGGAATGCACCAAACCACACAGAACTGCTCCTCAACTTTTTGTCTCATTCGATCCAAATAAGTTGGGACATCCTATCTCTAAGCGTACCATCTCCAACTGGATGGCTGCTTGTATCTCCTTCTGCTATTCCCAAGCTGAATTACCCCTACAGAGTAGAGTCAAAGCCCATAAGGTCAGAGCAATGGCAGCTTTAGTAGCTTTCCTCAGATCTACACCTATTGAGGAAATTTGCAAGGCTGCTACTTGGTCCTCGGTTCATACTCTCACTTCTCACTATTGTCTGGATGTTTTCTCCAGACGGGATAGCCATTTTGGCCAGACAGTATTACAAAATTTATTCTCCTAAATTGCAACACTCCCACCATCCCATTCTGATTAGCTTGGAGGTCACCCATATGTGAGAATAGGCTGCCTGCTTGTCCTGGGATAAAGCACAGTTACTTACTGTAACAGGTGTTATCCAGGGATATCAGTCAGCTATTCTCACAACCCACACACCTCCTCTGGTTGGCTTCTCTGCTAGCTATCTGAATTGAGGAGACGCACCCTGTACTGGGCGGGAAGACACTTGCTAATGCGCGGTACGGCTGACTCGAAACTTCTAGTTTCTATAAGCAAGTCTTCTTGCGAGGCTTCCGCATCAGGGCTCCGTCGATGACGTCACCCATATGTGAGAATAGCTGCCTGCTGTCCCTGGATAACACCTGTTACGGTAAGTAAGTGCTTTTTGCTTTAAAGATGATTTTAATCGCTGTATTTTGCACTATCTGTAGGCGCCTTATTTCCTTTTTTGTTATGCCTTTATAGAGGGCATTACAATAATCTATACAAGAGATCACAAGTGAATGAATTAAAGTATTTAAAGATGCGGGTTCAGGTAATTTAGAAAGAGAACAAATCATTCTGAATCGATGGAAACATTTCTGGACAACTGAAAAATTATGAGCGTGATAAGTAAATTTGCTGTTCAAAGTTACCCCTAACAGATTTAAGGTGGGTACAACTTTAATTGGAAGGGATTTGAGTTTTATGGGGACCTGAATAGACTGTCTTTGAAAGGGAAAATCATTAGTTTTGATTTGTCAATACTAAGTGATAGCAAGTTTGTGTCTAACCATTATTTTATTCCCTTAAGCCTTCTTGTTTTCCTTTCTCAGACTTTTACTCCTCTGGTTGATAAGCTGAATTTGGGCTCACTGGTTGCACTGGAATTTCTTTTGGACAGGGATCTGCACTTTCTGTCTGATGCTGTGGACTTGTGCCTTTTCCAGGTAATGTATATTTGCTTCATATGAAAAATTAATTTTTTAAGAGTTTGCAAAATTTTGGAATTTCATTATCTTCCTTCTCTAGTAGTAGCTAAGTAATAAATAGAGGAGGGACTATGTAAATATGATATAACTGCAACAAGATGATAGTTTCTTGTTGTAACCACTGCTTGAGAGAGTTAGAAGCAAGATGAAAATCCTTTACTGTAGTCCTTTACAAATTTTCTTTGTATTTAGGAGTCAGTAACTGAGACCTCTACTAAGATTTGTAGACTGATTGGGGGGGGAGGGGCAATCTTCCTGAAGCTTTAGGACCTGATACTGTATATCAAGTTCCTGGGGGGGGGGAGGAAATGAAACTGTAATAAAAGTAGGCTCTTGATACCCTGCAGGCCATTGGCAAAAATATGAAATCTTTGTCTTCATCATAAGACGTATGAGGATAGACTTAAAGATCTCAATATGTAAACTTTGGAGGAAAGTCGGGAGAGGGGAGATATGATAGAGACATATAAATACCTAGATGGTATAAATGCGCATGGGGCAAATCTCTTTCATTTGAAAGGAAGCTCTGGAATGAGAACATAGGATGAAGTTAAGAGGTGATAGGCTCAGGAGTAATCTAAGGAAATACTATTTTACAGAAAGAGTGGTAGATGCGTGAAGAGTTTCCTGGAAGAGGTGGTGGAGACAGAGACTGTGTATGAATTCAAGAAAGCATAGGTCAGGCACCTGGTATCACTTAGGGAGAGGAGGAGATAGAGGATGCTGTGGATGAGCAGGCTGAATGGGCCATTTGACCTTTATCTGACATCTTGTTTCTGTATGTAGCCAGAAGAGTCTCTCCTCTCTGTTTCACTTTTTCCCCCAACTCTCTCTTATCCTCCATCAAACTTGCTCCCTTCCCACCCATTTGTCAACCCAGTCTCTCTCCCTAATCCCATGATCTTCCTCCTTCCTGAAATCAGCCACCACACCAGCCTCTATCCTCCTACCTCATTAATACTCACCACCCAGTGCAGGCTACCCCTTCCCTGCCCCAATCCTTTGCCCTACAAGCCAGCTACCAGTCCATGCAAATCAATGTTTTCTTAGCTTCTACTTCCATAAACCAATCAGCTCCTACCTTTGCAAGCCAATCAGCATTCCTCACAGCCTGTACTAAAGAATGACACGGTGACTGTTACCCGCAGCTAGCCATGGGTAGCCTGCCGAAACGGGGGACAGAAAAAACCCTGGTCATCATGGGTTACGGGGACAAGGCCATTCACCGCCCTGCAGTTAATTGAGGGAACGCGTGCAAAATACTTAAAATCCGATCGTGCGGTCCGAGCGTCTCCCTCCCTCCCTTGCCTTTACCTTCGCTGGCGATTTTTCTCTTACCAAGTAGCCGGAGCATTTCCTGAAGTCATGTGCGGCTGTCTGACTGCCTGAAACTTCTCATCTAACATAACCGGAAACAGGAAGTTGCGTCAGAGCAGAGGAGAAGTTTCAGGCAGCCAGCTGCACGCGACTTCAGGAAATGCTCCGGCTGCTTGTTAAGAGAAAAATCGTCAGTGAAGGTAAGGGCAAGGGAGGGAGGGAAATGCTCGGACCGCACGATTGGGGCAGTGAATGGCCTTGTCCCCGTACCCACGGTGACCAGTGGTTTTTTCGTCTCCTGTTTTGGCAGGCTACCCTTGGCTAGCTGCTGGTGATAGTCATGTGTCATTCTCTAGTACAGGCTGTGAGGAATGCTGATTGGCTTGCAAAGGTAGGAGCTGTGAGGGACTTGATTGGTTTATGGAAGCAGAAGCTAAGAAATCATTGATTTGCTTGGACTGATAGCTGGCTTGTAGAGCGAAGGATTAGGGCAGGGAAGGGGTAGCCTGCACTGGGCGGTGAGTATTAATGAGGTAGGAGGGTAAAAGCTCGTTTGGTGGCTGATTTCAGGAAGGAGGAAGATCATGGTGAGGAAGAAGCTCCTACTTAGATGGCTGAAAAACTCTTAAAGAGCTGTGAAAATCCCAGGCACTAGAACCAAATTTCTAGTTGCCATTGCAACCTGGCACCTGGGATTTTTTAAGCCCTGTCTTACAGGTGTTAGTGCACATTGCTAGGTGAAGGTTAGTAGTGAGCTGTGAAGTCATTAAGGAATCCTTACACAGTACTGGGGAGTTGGAGCTGCAGTAGATAGTGATTTTTAGTGGGGTTTTTTTCGCTGTTTTCTGCAGATGGGGACAGAAAAGCAGAAACTGATTTTGCAGGAGCAGCCGATTCTGAGGGATACTGTCACTGCCTTACTTAGTGAGCAGAAAGTCCAGGAGATATTTACTCAAGGTAAGACCAGCCAGCGTCTCTTCTCAGAATTACTGAGAATAGTGTTGCTCTGCAGTGAATCTCTGAAAATGAGATCTCATTAGACCAGTGGTCTCCAACTCAAACCCTTTGCAGGGCCACATTTTGAATTTGTAGGTACTTGGAGGGCCTCAGAAAAAAATAGTTAATGTCTTATTAAAGAAATGACAATTTTGCATGAGATAAAACTCTATAGTTTATAAATCTTTCCTTTGGCTAAGTCTTAATAATAATATTGTCATTTATAGATCAAGAAACTGTTTTATTTTACTTTTGTGATTATAATAAACATACTGAGGGCCTCAAAATAGTACCTGGCGGGCCGCAAGTTTGAGACCACTGCATTAGACTAATACTGCTCTTAGAAGCATATGGATGTATAATCATCCACTGAGAGTGATATTTTATTGTTTCTTCTGTGTCACTTTTCAGGTTCACGAGATCTAGAATAAATGCCTTCTATTTTATTCAGCTTTTTTCTTTAATAAATTAACATCATTTTTGTGGAAAATAGATGATCTGAGCATCTATTTCTGACTGATTTGAGAGATTTGAGATGCTGACTATGTAACTCAGTAAATTGGTTAGATCAGTGTAAGTCAAACTGTATGCCTCCTAAGATTCCAAGTGTGCCACGGTACACTGAGGAGGAAGAGAGGCACCTTCCAGCTGACTTCTCTACGCGGTACAGCGCCAGCGTTGCCCGATTCGCCGAAGGCCTGCATGTTTTCCCCTTTCTCTCTAGCATCCTCCAGCTTCCCCCCTGGCCGTACCTTTAAAGCTAATTACAGCAGCCTCCAGAGGATCGCCAGTAGGTAAAATTATTTTATAGTGATTGAAATGTGTCAGTTTTGAGAATTTATATCTGCTGTGTAATATTGTGTGTGTATGAAAAATGAATGGAAAAAATTGCATTACAATTAGTAAAGGGGATGAGATCTGGGACAGAGCTTGAGTGGGTATAGGGAGGTCTGTGGTTGGGGTAGTCAGTTGATATTTGTTAGACTTAGGGGATACTTAGCTTGAAGTAGATGAAAAACACTGCTGCAATCAACTGGCGCCAGTGCCTCTCCTTCTCTCCGGCCCTCTTCCCTGCTGGCACCCCCTACTGGTGTCTCAGGGCCCATATGGAGGGCATCTGCACATGTGTAGATGTCAACGTGATGATGTCACACATATGCATGATGTCATCGCGGCGATGTCCGCGCACTTCTGGGTGCCTCGAGCCATGGCCACTACCTTTAGTGTGCCCTGGCTCGAGAAAGTTTGAGAGACACTGGGTTAGATGTTACTATCTTTGCTCCCATATGAAGTGAAACTGATATTTTGTTAAATGAAATATGGGTTATTCGTGGTTATTGTTTTATGATCAGACTTGATATAATCCCTGCAATAAGTTTACACAGGAAATCCAATACTTAACTTTAAAAAAGGAGACTGTGGTAACATAAGGAGAATGGTAAAAAAGAAACTTAAAGGTGCAGCTGTAAAGGTCAAAAATGTACATCAGTCGTGGATATTTTTTAAAAATACCATTCTGGAAGCCCAGATTAGATATATTCTTTATGTGTACACTAGTCTTTAAGCCCGTTACATTAACTGGTGCTAGAGTAGATGTCTGTCTGGGGTTTATTTTCTTTGTTTCTCTCTCCTTGCACGCTGCCTGTCTGTTATTCTTTTTCTGTCTGTGTCTCTCCCTATGTCCTTAGTGCCCTCAGTGCCTCCTTCCTATGTCTTTAGTGCCTCTTCCTATGTCCATAGTGTCCCTAGTGCCTCCTTCCCATGTCCTTAGTACCCCTTCCTATGTCCTTAGTGCCCCCATTACCTCCTTCCTGTGTCCATAATGCCTCAGTGCCTTCTCCCCATGTCCTTAATGCCCCCAGTGCCTCTGTACTGTGTCCTTAGTGCCCCAGTGTCTGCGTACTGTGTCCTTAGTGCCCCAGTGTCAGCGTACTGTGTCCTTAATGCCCCCATTGCCTCCTTCCTATGTCCTTAGTGCCCCCAGTGCCTCTGTCCTGCTTAGTGCCTTCAGTGCATCCTATGTCCTTAGTGCCCCAGTGCCTGTGTACTGTGTCCTTAGTGCCCCAGTGCCAGCATACTGTGTCCTTAATGTCCCCATTGCCTCCTTCCCGTGTCCTTAGTGCCCCCAGTGCCTCCTTCCCGTGTCCTTAGTGCCCCCAGTGCCTCCTTCCCGTGTCCTTAGTGCCCCCAGTGCCTCTGTCCTGCTTAGTGCCCTCAGTGCATCCTATGTCCTTAGTGTCCTCAGTGCCCCTTTCTATGTCCTTAGTGCCCCCAGTGCCTCCTTCTTATGTCCCCATCATTATCTTCCAGACTTTGTCCCACCCCCACCCCCGATGCCAGCCTGCCTGCCTCCCATCCCCCTGAGCAACATGTTTCCATTTAAACCCCCCCCCGATGCCAGTCTGCTTGCCTGCCTGCTGCCCATCCCCCTGAGCAGCATGTTTCCATTAACCCCCCCCGATGCCAGCCTACCTGCCTGCCTCCCATCCCCCTGAGCAGCACGTTTCCATTGAAACCCCCCCACCCCCCCTCCGATGCCTGCCTGCCTCCCAGCCCCCTGAGCAGCACGTTTCCATTGAAACCCCCCCACCCCCCCTCCGATGCCTGCCTGCCTCCCAGCCCCCTTCCATTGAAACTCCCCCCCCCCCATGCCAGCCTGCCTTCCATCCCCCTGAGCAGCATCAGAGATGCGGCAGAGGAAATTAGGCTAGTAGAAGACCTGAAGCAATGTGTTTACTGTGCCTGGGACGCTGCTGGAGCTGTGAGGTTTGTCGGCTGTGTAGCAGTGGGAGGGTCGGCTGGGAGGGTCAACGGGGGTTTCTGGTGTGCCGGGTAGGGTCGGCGGAGGGGAGGGGGGGGAGTCGTGGCGTGGCGTGTTAGTGATGTGCCAGGTAGGGTTGGCGGCGGGGGTGGGGGAGAGTCACGGCGTGTTACCTGGCTGGTCCTTAGACGTGCGCATGCGCACTCTTACCACCACAGCCCAACAGATCAGGACTCAGCGAACACGGGGTAAGAGTGCGCATGCGCGCTTAGCATTTTATTATAGATATTTGGAAATTCAAGCCTCTTCTCAGACTCTCGATGCAATCCTAAATATCATTCATGCAGACATATTCTGCAATAGTTGCATCCTATTCCTTAGTTTGACAGTAATTCCTGAATACAAAATACTGTAATAATGTAACAGACAAAATCAGGCTCTGATCAAGAAGCCTAATATGATGATCATGAAAATAAGTTCCAATAGAAGTGGCTCAGTTTAAAGAAAACTTTTTTTGTTGTTGAATATTTTTATTAATGAAACAGAAGCACTGCATAAAGCATCACAAATCACCATGGACAACATTACAACAATACAGGAAGAAAAAACTTGTACATCATCTTCAAGCAATGTACAATACCCAGAGCAGTACCCCTAGTTTCATGCTTTTGAATAAGGGACCCTCCCCAATCCCCCAATCAACATGAACCTCAAAAGAGAATGAGGAGTCTAAGAATCCCCAGTACCACGGAGGATCTTTCTACCTTTAGATTGTCATTCTGATTGAGTGGTATAACCTTGGGTATAAATTCCAATTGATTGGAAAACCATAGAATCTTTGTTTTGGTTGCATTTAACTTTCCTATACATGCCTTAGCCCGAGTATAGATCATATCTGTTGACACTGGTACCAGAATGAAAATATCACCTGCATATGAGCAACAATATTCATCATCTTCCAAATAAAGAGAATTTAAAGAACTCATAAACAGATTGGAGAGAATGGCTAGCTCTGATGAACACCACAGGGTGCTTGCCAGGTAGTGATAGCTCTCCCTTCGTCTTAACTGTATAGCTTTTAGTACACAAACATTTATTGAACCAATCTAATACTGGCCCTGTACTACCTAAATATACAAACACAGCTGACAGGTCAAACTACAATAATACAATCTGAGCACCTGCAACTAGCATGGTTGTAAGAAGCAATAAAAGAGTTTCAGTACTATGTAGTGCTCTGAAACCAAATTGAGATGACAACAATGAAATTTATCAATATAGTTGAATAACTGTGTATCTACTATTGCCTCAAGTAATTAAGTAAACAGAGGAATACTAGCTACTGGTTTATAATTAAAGGTCTGTAAGGTATAAAACTATAAATTGATTAACTACCAGTAAGATTTTAAACACTCTGAGGAAAGGCATTTGGCAATTATAGCTTATCTAGTGTCATTGTGTATTGATTGTAATACATAGAGGAATTTTTGAATTTAGGTGCCAGTATCACTAGAAAGACTGTAATCCTTGTGGTCTGCAATTTAGTTTCTTAGGGCTTTGTCTAAACCAATAACGTTTCCTTTTTCAGGGTCTTATAGCATCCAGGGACAAAAGGTGAAAGTGTTCCAGCCAGATGGTGAGAACCCATGGTTCTATGGTGTTATCAACCATCAGGATCCTGTCTCTCATATTATGGGCGTGACACTGGGTGAGGTAAGTCATGAGTGTGACTGTGAGCAGGATAATAATAATAATTTTATTTTTTATATACCGCCAAAGCCATGATAGTTTGAGGCGGTTTACAACAAGAGGTGCTGGACAATCAGCGAAGTGGTTAAAATACAAAGTTATCGAATATAAGGTACAGGTTGGGAGAAGTGATACACTATAAGATAGGTAGGAGTTGATTATTTTAAGTACAGAGCCTATTGGTGTGATTGTGGCTGAAATATCATAATTTTATTAACTAATTCTATTTTAAAAGGAGCTCCTTTACTGTCATCCATATTAGAAGCAGGAATAACAGTGCTTCCAAAACGGGGGAAAGATCCCATCCTTTGTAGTTCATATAAACCAATATCTCTATTAAATTGGATGTCTAGCTGCTGGCTAAAATATTGGTCACCAGAATGAACTTGGTCCTACATTATTTAGTGAAGGAGGATCAGTCTGGTTTCAATTCCAGCAGGAAAACTGGAGATAAAGTAAAACATACATTAATCTTAATGTGGCAGACTAAAATTAGGCATGACCTGATGGTTCTTTTGATCATTGGTGCTGAGAAAGGCATTTGATAAGGCAGAATAGGGATTCATGCATCAAGTATTACAATGTAAGGGTTTTGGCCAAAATTTTTTACATGTGGATCTCTGCTCTTTAAATTGACCCTATTGCTAAAATTAGAGTTGATGGAGGATATGATAAATTCAAGTAGATGTGGGGGACCTGCCAGGGTTGTCCCTTATTTCCCCTTTTGTCTGCCTTGGTGGCGGAGCCCTGAGTGACCCAAATTAAAGTGCATCCAGCAATAAAAGGAATAACGGTGGGAGAGGAGGAATGTAAAATCCTTTTTCACAGATAACTGTACTGTAGGTGACCCTGTTCAGAACCTCTAATTTAGTAGCATAATTAAATAAAATAGCTACTTCTGAAGTTTATGGGATCAGAAGAGATTACTTGTGGGGACGGAAGGGAGTGGGTTTGATTTCTTTCCCTACACAACTCTCTAGTAATTAGATGTTAAAATCTTGTCCATCGTACAAGCCTTATATAAACTGAAGTTTGGAAAATTAGAAATGTAGAAACAGAAAAATAAAGGCAGATGAAGACCAAATGGCCTATCTAGTCTGCCTATCTATGCCATCTACTATTCCTTTCTCTTCCTTAAAGATCCATTGTATTTATCCCAAACTTTCTTGAATTTAAATACATTCTTTGTCTCCATCACCTCCACTGGGGTGGGGGGCATTCCATGCATTCATCACCCATTCTGTGAAAAAGTATTTTCTGAGGTTTTCATTGGGATGCTCCTGAAGGTTCCCTTAAAGTAGCTCAGCTGTATCTGATGACACAGGAGTATCAGCAGCTATTCTCTCAGCCCAAGGTAGATTCCTTAATAGCGCAGGTAACCAAACGCACATCCCTACCAAGTGAGGGGAGGCATGGCATTAAAGGATATGCAGAATCGCAGAGTGGATGTGCTTCTTAAAAGAGAATTTGAAGCACCAGCCTTGGGAATCAAGGCAGCTGCAGCAACTTCCTTAGTGACACGCGCCTGTCATACCAGGATGCTGGGGCTTGAACTGACCGAGGGAGAGCCTTTGCCCCAGCTCCTATTAGCTGGAGTGGATGATTTAGCCGATGCTCTCTGTGATATCAGGGTCATGAGCAAAGTTTTGGCTTATTTGATGTCAGTACACAGAATGCTTTGAATCAGGGAGTGGGCAGGAGATTCCTCCTTCAAGGCTACCTTTCAGCAGACTTCCTTTCAAGGGGCAAAAGTTGTTTGAGAAGTGATTGGACGATCTCATGGCCAGCATGACAGATCTTCAGCTGAAATTTCTACCTAACAGCAGACCATCAGCTTATAGAGGCTCCGAGTGATCTAATTTTTGTGGCTCCAGTAGCTTTTTACAGTGCTCAGGTGGAGTACTCGACTACTGCAATTCCTTACTTAAAGGAGTCTGCCAAAAAGACATCTGACCCTTACAATTAATACAAAACACTGCCATAAAAATGATAACGAACAAGAAAAAATTTGATCACGTCGCTCCTATGTAAAAAAAATGCACACTGGTTACCAATTCACCACCGTATTACTGATAAAATTACTTTAATCTCCTTTAAAACTATGAACTCCAAGGAACCTGCTTTTATTCATAAGTATCTTATTCCTCACGATCCTTTGAGAACTTTAAGATCCGCATCACAGCACCTTCTTCATGTCTCGTCCTTAAAAATCATTAGTACCCTTAGGGCTTCTTCATTTGCAACTATAGCCCTACAATATGGAATTCATTACCATCACATTTAAGGGCTGAGAAAAATTTAGATAAATTTAAGGGCAACTTTAAAAGCTTCTTATTTAAAGATGCTTATGATTGCTAATTGATCTCTAGGTCCTCCCTTGCCAAATTCTGTTCTCATATTCAACATTAATATGATTCCTCCCATTTCCCTCTCGTTTTTAACCTTAATTGTACTCTCTTTTAAAATTGTATTTCTCGCTACTATCCTGTTGTTTTCATGTAAGTAATGTCGTGTCACTAATAAGTTTGTTAATTATTCCTCATTTTAATTTTTAATTGTCAAACGCTTAGAATTTATGATTAGTGTTTTATCAAATTTTAATAAAACATGAAACTTGAAAACTTGAGCCTCCTTTCAGAGATCCTTCCAGGGAACCAGCCAGAGATTCTCAGGTCCCAGGCAACCATACCTCCAATTCTCGTTCAGCTCCAACCTCCAAGAAAGCGCAATGATTCCTGGTCCGGAGAAGTTCCCCTGAAAATAGGGGAACAGCTCTTTGAGTATACGAAGGCTTGGGTGTAGATCTTGTCAGATCGTTGGGTGCTGGAGATCATTCAGAGCGGTTTAACAGACCAGTTTGTGGACTTACCAGCAGAGTGACCAAAGAAAGCAAGCAAAGTCGCAGCTACATTCCAAAGGCTATTAGATATTCAGGCCATAGAGTTTGTGCTGCCCGAAGATTCGGGATCAGATACTCCATATACTTCATCATGCCCAAGAAAGGCTCAGACGATTAGAGACTCATTCTGGATCTTACGTCAATGCTGTGCTTTAATATGGAGATAGTATGATTAGTCATAGCAGGGGCACCAGGGGAATTTCTGGCTTCCCTGGATTTGAAAGACACCTACCTGCACATTCTCATTTTTCCAGAACACAATGTTCATGAGATTTCATGTCCTGGGAAACCATTACCAGTTCTCAGCTCTTTCCTTTGAGCTGATGATGCTCCTCGCATGTTTAACAAGGTGATGGTGGTGGTAGCTGCCCATTTATGAAAGGCGAGCTTGCAGGTTCATCTATACCTGGACGACTGTTTGATCAGAGCTTCATCATTCTCGGAAGGAGAACAAGTGGTGGCCCATGTTTTCTGAGTCCTGCAGAGTCTGGGTTAGATAGTGAATTTCTGAAAGAGCCAATTGGTTCCATCCCAATAGCTGAGAGTCATCTTCAACAAGGCAGAAGGGTGTGTGTATCTTTCAGAGGCGCACAGACAGAGCTAGGCTCCATGGCAGCCACGATAGACATGGTCCAATGGGCAAAGGCTCACATGTGTCCTCTCCATAGCGCGTTATTTCAAGGTGATCACCTTAGTCAGACTCCTTGAAGATTTCTATCCTGTGTACTTCGGACTAGTATGAGCTGGTGGCTCCATCCACAGGCATTATCAAGGGGCATGCTCCTCAAAATAGCCTCATGGGTAATTGTGACAATGGATGCCAGTCTGTTTGGCTGGGGTCTCACTACAACAGATGCTTTATCCAGGGGCCTCCCAAAAGAAGTGGTTGATCGGCAGATTGGAATTTTGTGCCATTTGATTGGCATTGCAGAGGCTGGAGAAGAATCTGGAAGCAGTCTGAGTTTTCTCAGACAGTGCTACTGAGGTGGCATATATCAGTCGCCAGGGTAGCACCAAGAGTGCACAGCTGAGTCTGGAGAACCTCTTATAATTCAGGTGGGTGGAGTTTTCATTTTCTGGCACTTACAGCAGTGCATTTAGCAAGAATGGATGATGTCGAAGCCGATTTCCTCATTAGACAGACACTGGATCTGTGAGAATGGACACTGTCTGTAGCAGCCTTTCAGTTCATTGTTCAGCGCTGGGGTATCCCAACTTTTGATCTGATGGTGACAGCCAGAAACAAGAAGGCGGACTGATTCTTCAGTCAACGATCCGAGCCCAGAAGCACAGGTCTGGACACTGTGGTCCAGTTGTGGTGGAAGAACAAGCTCTTGTACGCAGTTCCTCCGTGCCCATGATAAGCCAGATAAACTCCACAGGATTGCAAGCCATCGGGGAGCAGTCATTCTTATGGCTCCAGAATGACCCCACAGACCATGATATGCAAACCTAGTACGTCCTCAGAGGAGCGCCAGTCTCAGACTTCGAGTACAGCCGGACCTTCTTTCTCAGGGACCAGTGGACATAGAAGATCCGGATCACTTTGTTCTTACAGTATGGCTCTTACATGTGTGGCGTTAGAGTGCAAGGGATACTCTGAAGTGGTCATTGCCATTCTGCTCAAGCCAGAAAGACTACAACGATCTCTACTTATGCTAAGGCATGGGAACCTTTCCAACTCTGGTGCATTAAAGAGAAGGTGAAGCCTTTTTCTGCTCTGATCTCTGTGGTGTTAGCCTTCCTCCAGGCTGACTTTGACAAGGGGCTTACAGTGCCATCCCTCAGAGTCCAAGTGGTGGGACACTCTCTTGTTTCAGGGCTCAAGAGTGCAAGTCTTCATTGGCGTTTCATCTGGACATAGCCAGAATCCTAAAGGGGGCCCTGTGGCTCAGGACACTGGTAAAACACCTGTTTCTCTCATGGAGCCTTAACGTGGATTTGCAAGGACTCAATCAGGCTGAAGGAAGCGTCCTTGATGGATCTGAACGCAAGATGGTTTTTCCTGTGGCTATTACCTCAGCAAGAAGAGTCTTGGAGCTACAGTTCTTTCTTGCAGAAAGCCTTTCCTCAAGTTCACAGAGGCTGGAGTTTCTTTGCACACAGATCTGTTGGCAGCGTTCCAGCCTACAGATTCAAGGAGGAAGGACCGGATTCTGAAAAGTTGGATGTGAGAAGGGTTATTCTGCGATATCTTGAGGTCACCATTGAGTTCAGGCTATCTGACCATCTTTTTGTGCTCACCCATAAGACACACCTATCTACTAGAAAAGATATTAGCAAGGTAAGAATCTAATCTCTTTATAAATTCTTTACTTGCATTTTATGTATTAAACTAAAAATCGTTGATCAACCTCTAAATGTTCACCAAAAGGCTTGTAACCTTAACTAATATAGAAATTAACTCAATCAACTACCCCATTCAACTCACCCTAAAACTACTAGGAATGACGATAGATAGATGCTGTACCATGCAACCACAAATCAATAAAACAATTAGAAATAATTCGCAGTTATGAGAAATTTAAGACAAGTTCAAAAATTCCGGCTCTTAGTACAATCCCTAGTCCTAGGTCTTTTAGACTATTGCAACATTCTCTACCTCCCCTGCCCAGCTGATGATAAAACAATGATAAAACAACTACAAACATTCCAAAACACAGCACTGAGACTTATCTATTCGTTGAGGAAAATGACCATATCACACTGGCTTCCAATTCCGGCAAGAATACTATTCAAATTCTACGGTCTACTATTTAAAACCATAAATGGCGACAGCCCAACCTACCTAAATAACCGTCTCATCCAAACTACATCAACTAGACATAGGTAAACCCACACTCCATTCATGTACCCTCCAATTAAAGAAGTCAAACGGAAAAAACTATATGATGGCCTCCTAGCCACTCAAGCAGCAAAACTCGACAACCAAATCTCCAATCTACTAATTATGACCCCAGACTACAAAACATTCAGAAAAGAAATAAAGACTCTACTCTTCAAGAAATTCCTGCAAATGACTTTATCCCGCTAGCTCCTTCCTAATGCCACTCCCCAATACCTTCCCGATTCCCCAAATCAACCTCATCTACTCTTTATCTCCTCTAGAAATTACCAGATATCTTCTTCATGTAATACCTTTTTTGTAATTCTTTTGTAATCCACCTTGAGCCGCAAGGCATTGGCGGAATAGAAATCTCTAATGTAATGTAATTTGTCTCAATTAACAGTGGCCAGACATAGAACAAAAATAGACTTGTATAGGTCATGTCCCATGAATATGACATTTTTGAACCAGCCTACTATGAATGTTTCTTTTTATTTGTGAGTGAATTAATCCTATGCTGAGCCCATGTAGATTTTTTTTCAAATACTTGTGTTCTGTACTGTAATTATAATCTTTTCAGTCTCTATTAAAATATACAGCATAGTGCACATTTTTATGCAGACATTAGTTTAATGCTTAATAATCCTTATTTATGATCATTATGGGTAATAGTCTTCAATCAGTAGTTGCTAATCTGTTGTTCTAGATTTATTACAGTTCAAGCAATCAGTTACATGTTCACGTTCTTGTTCTTCTATCATGTTTTCCTGTAAAATTGTAGGAATGTGAGACCAGATCAGTGGATCCCCGTTTGGTTCATGTGATGCTGATGGATAATCTACCTTTTCAAACTGAGGTATTTATTAAGGTTTTATGGGTGTTCATTTTGGGAGCTTTAGAGGGATTTGGTATTAGTTTGTGCTATATGCCTTCTCAGTCTGAGTACTCCACTAGACAAAGAATTTTTGGAAAGCTAAAAGAAAGGTTAGACTTTAGGAAGTGGGTATGAATCAGTAAAAAAGGTGCCGGTACAAAAAATAAAGCCCTGGGCTTTCTGCTATGACATCTTGAACTGTGCATGCATATTATTTGCTAAACGAGCCATCTTTTTAATATAGAATGCATATATTGTACTAAAATCATTATTCATATTAAATGCAGGGTGGTGTGTACAAAATCAGATATTGGTTGACTTTTTTGGGAGAGGGAAGGGTAATATGTTTGTATGACTTAGATTCAGTTACTTCAGGGTTGGCTCAAATGGTAACTGTAAAGCCAATTTATCCCAGGACAAGCAGACAGCATATTCTCACATATGGGTGACATCATCCACAGTGCTCCGATGCGGACAGCTTCGCAAGCAGACTTGCTTGTAAAACTTTAAAAAGTTCGCGACTGCGCATGCACGAGTGCCTTCACGCCCAACGTAGGTCGCGCGTCTCAGTTCTCAGTTTTTCGCTTAGCCGACAAGCCATTCGTTTTTATGCTCTGTGCTAGACTTAGTTCTACTCGTGCCTTCTCTCACTGCGGCCTGTGTATTTTCTTTACAGGGTTGTTGTGTTTATTTGCGCGTTTAATTTTTTAATTTTCTTTCTTATTGTCTTCGTGTCACGACAGGGCCTACTCGCGGCTTCAGCCTGTGGGCTTCGATTTTGCTGCACCCATGTTTCATGCCAGTCCCAGCTGGTCATAGGGTTACGAAGTGTAGTCTGACCACTTACCAATTAATGTCACAGGGTTACGAAATGTAGCCTGACCACTTACCAATTGATGTCGGCCTTTGCCTAAGACCTTGAATCCTATTCCTGCCCCGATCAATTCCAGCACAGTTTTCTCCAGGGACAAAATCTTCAACCTCAATCAAACCTTCCTCGATGGGGAAGTTTTCTTCTTTGGGGAGCTCAGCTAACTATTCCCCTGGGGCGCTGTTATCCTTGGTGTCTCCATCAGGTGCAATTGTTAAGCCAACCCTTACGGACAAACCACCTCTAGAACCAGTGGGTCCGGTGGGTCTGAGGATCTCCAGGGCACGTGTCTCGAAATCGAGGCAACACTCTTCCTCGAAGTCATCTTCCTCAGAGTCTATAGCCATACCAATTGTACCAGCTCAAGTGGTCTCGGTGCTGGCTTTGCAGAGTATGTTGGAAGTAATTCTGCATCAGGAGTTTGGTAACATGCTTGCTAAATTAACTCCTGCCTCGATCCTGCTTCCTGCAGGCTAGCCTGAGCACTCAGTAGTAATACAAGGAGTCGAGTCCTTGAGAGTGCCTCGAGAAAAACCAATACACTCTATACAAGGAGTTGAGTCCTTGAGAGTGCCTCTAGAAACGACAATGCACTCTCGTTCTCTCGGAGAGAACGTCTCCGAGAGAACGAGAGCCAGAAGGCCTTGAGCATGCGCAGATGCTCAAGGCCCAGCCCAGGCAAGAGGCGGGAGCTCGCATTCACCCTTACAACGAGCAGAAGGGGTAAGGACCGTGCTTGGGAGGAAGGGCGGGCGGATGCCGCTTTCAGCACGGGGGTGCTTTGCGGTTCTCACGGGGGGGGGGGGGGGGGAGGAGTGGTTGCGATGCCGGTTAGAGCGGGGGGGAGGTGCTCGTACACCAGAACATGCTCGGTTTGCGAGGCAAAAGTTTGCTAAGTGTTTTGCTCGTCTTGCAAAACACTCGCAAACCGGGTTACCCGCAAACCGAGGTTCCACTGTACTTCGAGGGGTTTCCGGTCGCCTTCGACTCAATGGGATCTCCCCTCTTCTGCTTCGGTATCTTTTACTCAATTTTTATATCAAATGAGTAAAGATCTTAACATTACTTTGCAGTCTGATTCAACATACTCTAAGGAGTATTTGGAAGAACTGGGTATACCTCATCCTCCTTAAGATTCATTCAGTACTCGGACCGCTGCTGTTCAATATATTTATAAATGATCTAGAAACAGGGACAAAGTGCGAAGTAATAAAATTCGCAGATGACACCAAACTATTTAGTGGAGTTGGGACTAAAGAGGACTGTGAAGATTTACAAAGGGACCTGAACAAACTAGAAGAGTGGGTGACGAGATGGCAGTTGAAGTTTAATGTAGAGAAATGTAATGTCTTGCATGTAGGAAACAGAAACCCGAAGTACAGCTATACAATGGGAGGGCTGGTAATGGGTGAAAGTACCATAGAAAAGGACCTGGGGTAATAGTGGACAACACAATGAAGCCGTCGGCACAGTGCGCAGCGGCCTCTAAGAAGGCAAATAGAATGCTGGGTACTATCAAGAAAGGTATTACGACCAAAACGAAAGAAGTTATCCTGCCGTTGTATCGGGCAATGGTGCGCCCGCATCTGGAGTCTGCGTCCAATATTGGTCGCCGTACATTAAGAAGAATTGGCGATACTCGAGAGGATTCAGAAAAGAGTGACACGATTGATAAAAGGTATGGAAAACCTTTCATATGCTGAAAGATTGGAGAAATTGGGGCTCTTTTCCCTAGAAAAATGGAGACTTAGAGGGGACATGATAGAGACCTACAAGATCATGAAGGGCATGGAGAAAGTGGAGAGGGACAGATTCTTCAAACATTCGAAAACTACAAGAACGAGAGGACATTCAGAAAAATTAAGAGGGGACAGATTCAGAACCAATGCTAGGAAGTTCTTCTTCACCCAAAGGGTGGTGGGCACCTGGAATGTGCTTCCAGAGGGTGTGATAGGACAGAGTACGTTTTTGGGGTTCAAGAAGGGATTAGATAATTTCCTGAAGGAAAAGGGGATAGATAGAGGATTACTATACAGGTCCTGGACCTGATGGGCCGCCGCGTGAGCGGACTGCTGGGCATGATGGACCTCTGGTCTGACCCAGCAGTGGCACTGCTTATGTTCTTAAACTTTCAAAAGAAATCTTGCTGTACCATATTCCGTTCCTGTTGTGCCAGCGAAACTGGAAGCTTAATATCGAATGGTCACTGTAGGGGTTTGGAAAAGTCTCAACTGTCCCATCAATCCCTCTTGTTGGGTCTTCCTTGAAAACAACCAATCCGTCCAAGGTCATAGAAACATAGAAACATAGAAGATGACGGCAGAAAAGGGCTACAGCCCATCAAGTCTGCCCACTCTGCTTACCCACCCCCTGTCTATGCCCTAATGACACAATTTCCTTATCTTGACCCTCGTAGGGATCCCACATGGGTATCCCATTTATTCTTAAAGTCTGGCACGCTGTCTGCCTCGATCACCTGCACTGGAAGCTTGTTCCAATGATCAACCACTCTCTCTGTGAAGAAATACTTTCTGGTGTCGCCATGAAATTTTCCGCCCCTGAGTTTGAGCGGGTGCCCTCTTGTGGCCGAGGGTCCCTTGAGAAAGAAAATATCATCTTCCACTTCGACACGTCCCGTGAGGTACTTAAATGTTTCGATCATGTCTCCCCTCTCCCTACGTTCCTCAAGAGTGTAGAGCTGCAATTTGTTCAGTCTCTCTTCGTACGAGAGACCCTTGAACCCCGAGATCATCCTGGTCGCCGTCCGTTGAACCGATTCAATTCTGCGCACATCTTTACTGTAATGTGGCCTCCAGAATTGCACACAGTACTCCAGATGAGGTCTCACCATGGCCCTGTACCTTCAGTACCTTGAATGTTTCGATTATGTCACCTCTCAGTCTCCTCTGTTCGAGGGAGAAGAGGTCCAGTTTCTCTAATCTTTCGCTGTACGGCAGCTCCTCCAACCCCTTAACCATCTTAGTCGCTCTTCTCTGGACCCTTTCGAGTAGTACCGTGTCCTTCTTCATGAACGGTTTGTGCAGATGAGGACAAAGCTTGCAGGGATGGGATGGAACAGGGATGGAGATTGATCCCGTGGGGACAGCGACAAATTTATCCCAATGTCAAGTCTTCTAGTAGCTTTAAGTGGTGCACACAATGCAACAGGACCATCTCGGTGACTGACCTACAGAACTGGTGTATCCAGTGCCTTGGTTCTGAACACTGCTCTGATTCCTGCCTGTGCTGTACCAAGCTTCAAAAGAGGTCACTTAAAGCTCGTCAACTCCAGTTTGTTAAACTGTTTAGAGAGTCATCATCTACATCGTGGATTGCGACACAGATATGCCCTTCATCCTACCTCAGTGTCGATACCGGTACAAACATTATCATTGTCAGTACCACCATCGTCAGAGGAGTCAACCAAAAAAGCTAAGAAGGAAGCATTCCTCCACATTCAAACATACATCAACCTCATCTCAAGCGTCTACTCCATTGACGCATCTTAAGCGTCAACATACCAATACGAGGTCACCCTCTCTTCAAGCTGAGTCACCTTGGAAGTGTGCCTTGTCATTGAGGTCTCCAACACTCTACACTCCCTTCACCATCTGTTCTGATCTCTACGGTACTTTTGCCATCCGTACAGGACCAAATGCAGGGGTTAGTTTAGAGGGAGTTAGCTGGTATCTTGCAAGCCCAAGCACCACAGGTGTGTGTCCACTTCGCCATATCTGGTGCCAGCCCAGTCCAAACAACGCCCTGCGGTACTATTTCAGTCTCCACAGCGTCAAATATCAAGGTTTAACAAAGCTGACTCATTGAGACATCATAACTCTTCATCTAGACGTTCAACAGACTGCTACCACAGAACTTCTCGAAGTGTGTCTCGTTCTCCACACAATGCCCAGCGTTCTCAACAAAGTTCTTCTCGACATCAAGCTCAATGCTCGCATGTCTGTTTTCCCTCTACGTTAAGCTCAACGCTTTCAAGACCATCCTTGGCATCATTCTTGATGCTCTCAGGATTACTCACCTCGATCTCTTATGTCCTTCTCGACGCTCTTCGAGACAGGACATTGAGGATTACGACTCAGATTTATCTATTTATTCCGCCTCTGACTACCCAGACCTTTCTGCAGAGGAATCATATAGAATTCCTTCAGATCCGCAGAAGGTCTTCGCCTGAGTGTCTGTCATTCACAAAATTAATGAGAGAGATGGGGTAGACTCTCCCAATAAAGATGGAGTCAGAGTCTGAGCTTAGGACAGAACTCTTTGATGCTCTAGAACAGGGGTGGGCAAACTTTTTGACTCGTGGGCCACAATGGGTTCTTAAATTTGACATAGGGGCCAGACCAAGAGCAGATGGATGGAGTGTTTGTGTGAACTGATATAAACGTCATAACATAAAAGGTTTTGGTCTTTAAAAGGTAGCAAAGCATGAAAACATAAGGCTTATTGTACAAATTATTGCACTTCTTGTGATGCTGTTTTAGGATCATTTAATACCATGTTTCCCCGAAAATAAGATACTGTCATATTTATTTTGGGCCCAAAAAACGCACTAGGTCTTATTTTCGGGGAAACTCGGTATTTCAATAGCCATTTCAAAGGCAAATTAAAATCCTGAACAGTGAAAAATTGTCAGGTGCTTCTCATAACAACCTGCTTATCTGCTGAAGCTGTAACCTCAATGAGACTAAAGAGTACAATCCTCTTCATTAACAGTGCTATATTTAGCACACTTCTGAGTAAAATTAGCTTTATTGTGAAAAAACTGACAGAACATGAGCTATATACGGTAGTAATCTCCTCAGCACCTTTCTATGGTACCATAGCTCAAAAACATGTGCTTGATCAATCCTGCTAGCTTGTTGCCGCCGCCGCACCCCCCCCCCCCCAGCTGACCCTTCCATCTCTCCCTCCCATCCGAACCCCGCTGACCGCGAGACCAAAATAGCTTGTTCCAAACGGCAGCATCAGCTGCAATTTAGACAGGCTGCTTCGCAGCCTTCTCCTGCCGGGGCATTCCATGTGCTGCAGTAATGTGGCAGAGAGAAGGCTGCGGGAGAAGCTGCGGGAGGGCTGGCGGGAGAAGGCTGCAAAGCGGCCTGTCTAAATTGCTACCAATGCGGCCGTTTGGAACAAGGTATTTCGGTTGCGGGGTTCAGATGAGAGGAAGAGATGGAAGGGTCAGCGGGGGGACTGGATTACAAAACTAAACGGGCCGTAGTTTGCCCATGTCTGCTTTAGATTATAGAGAGTGCTCAAAAGATTGTCTTAAGCTTCCTTTTCACAATCTCACAAAGGATGCTATGTTTTAAAACTGGGAAGCACCTCTTCTAGTACTTGTAGTTCTACCCAAGTTGGATAAACTTTATAGGGTATAGTTTGGCCCAGGGTTTGATAAGCCCCAGTTACAACATCAGTCCCTTCTGATAAGAGTCAGCACTGAAGAAGGCTAGCAGTTCTAGGACATAATGCCAGCACACCTCCTGGAAGGCAGGGCAGAACCCTAAATAAATTTGTTCAGAGACTCTACCAAAACACTTTGAGGTCCTTTTATTAAGGTGTGCTAACCGATTTTGCGCGTGCTAAATGCTAAGGCGCCCATAGAATATAATACTATTCCTTCGTTGAAAATTATAAATACAAGGCGGCAATTTATTTTTTCGGTTACTGCACCACAGACTTGGAATACCCTTCCAATATTTTTAAGGGAAGAACAGGAATTCGGAAAATTTAAAAGTAATTTAAAAACATTTCTTTTCAAGGATGCCTTTAAAAACTAATTTTAATATCCAACAACCCTATTAAATTTTATCTTATTATATTTTGTTATTTTGTTAACCTTCTGTATTTTTCCCTTAATGTTTTCTCTTTACTTTAAAGATTTGTATTTCATTCCTCCTTACCTAATGTTATGAGTATGTTAAATTGATTGTAATCTTGTATTGTTTTTGTTTTTTTGTTTTCTTTTAAGTACTTTTATTTATTGTATTGTCACCCAACAAATGTAATTTTAAACTGTACATCGCTTAGAAGTATGATTAAGCGATTAATCAAAAAACTTATTAAACTTGAAACTTGATGCCTTAGCATTTAGCGTGCGCTAAATTAGTTAGCAAACTTTAATAATAGGGCCCCTGTGTTAACTAGTAGAATCCTGTTACAACTTTTATATAACTTTTCTATTTGAAGTCTCTTGTTCAAACACTAACACATTACGAACAATATATTTTTGAATACTTTCTAATCTCTTGGAAACCAGGAAATACATGGGTTGCTCTGTGTTTGATGCCTTTGATGTAACATCACAAGCATCAGCACTTTCCATTGAAATGAGAAGGCAGGCATGGTTATGGGTATTAGATTTGGATGCGAACATCCAGGAAAGACTGACCAGTATACCGTGCCTGGGAGAGGAATTGTTTGGGGACAAGATTGAAGAGGCCACCCAAAAGATAAATAGGCATGAAGACTCAATGACCTTTATCATCTGCAAAGTCATCTAAACCTCAGTCCAGAAAGAGATTTTATAATTCAAAGCATTCCTCCTATTACCCCAAAAGAAGGTACTATATATACCACCATCAACCATCCAGAGCTCTACCACACAGATGCTAGAGAGAACAAAGAACTCAAAAGTCCCAACCTCAGCAGAAGTCTCAGCAGTCGTTTTGACTTCCTTCAGGAGAGCTTAGCTAGTATAATACAACTGATTCCTCAATCTCTCCTAACTCCTCTCAACTTGGATTCTGTTTCCCCTACCCTCTATGTCAGTGGTTCCCAAACCTGTCCTGGGGGACCCCCAGCCAGTCAGGTTTTCAAGATATCCCTAATGAATATGCATGAGAGAGATTTGCATACCTGTCACTTCCATTATATGCAAATCTCTCTCATGCATATTCATTAGGGATATCTTGAAAACCTGACTGGCTGGGGGTCCCCCAGGACAGGTTTGGGAACCACTGCTCTATGTCATGTCTTGTCTGTCCAAGTTAGATTGCAAGCTCTTCCGAGCAGGGACCACCTATAAATGTCAAACTGTACAGCTCTGCGTAAGCCTTTCAGCGCTATGTAAGTGATTAGTAGTTGTAGTAGATGCACATTTCAAATCTGACATATTGCAATCACAAAATAGAAAATAAAATTATTTTTTCTACCTTTTGTTGTCTGGTCATTTTATTATTCAAATCATGTTGGTCCTAGGCTCTGGTTTCTGTTTCTTCTGTTAATTCATTCACCAGGATCTCTTACCCATTTGATATTTTTTTTTTCTTTCTCCGTGCTCACCATCCATCTTCCATCTTTGTACCTTCCCTTCCACTGCCATATCCAACATTTCTATTTTTTTCCCACTGTCTACCATCGCTCTCTCTTCCTGCCTTGTGCCCTGTGTCAAACCTCTCTATTCCCCTCCATGCAGCATCCATCCCTTCTATTATCATATAAAAATATTTCTTTCTCTCTCCCCATATACCATTTCTTCTTGCCTTCCTATATCCAACATTTCTCCCTTTCTCTTCTTTCATGTCTCCCTCCCTTCCACCATATGCAGGATTTCTCCCTCATTCCTATTTACCTCTGTTGCATCTCTTTCTTCCTCTTCTCCATCCCAAATTCAACAATTTTTCCTGTGTCCCCCCTGTGCAGCAGCTTTTCATCCCTCCCTCCCATCCCCCTGAGCAGCAGCTTTCCATCTCTCCTGTTCCACTGTGCAGCACCTCCTGACCGACCCCCCCCCCCCCAAACAACCTTCGGACCTCCTAAAGTAGCAGCAGCAGTGGTGGTGGCCGGCTAGCAGAGGCAGCTTAGTGAGAAGGCTGCTCACTGCCTGCCCTGCCTGCTTCTGCAGCATCACTGGGGGAATCCTAGTTTTCCTGATTTTCAGCCTGTTGGACCTAAATACGAGTATCTGGCTATTTATCCACTCTGGAGCATTAAGTCTGCCTACTTCTTATGTAGTCTAGCCGTTGCAGTGACCATGAGGAGCCGCAGATCACTACTCCCATTAAAATCTAATATGCATACAGACTGAGTTTGATTTATAAGTATGATCTTCATGTGTTAGCTTAGACTCCTCCAGTTCCCGGATTTATGAGTACTGTCTTAAAGCATCTCCAGCCCTGACTGGTGCAGTCACCAAAAGCCAGGTACAAGTAGTGAACTCAGTTTTCCCACATAACAGCCCTAGCATTGCTACTGAAATGTGATACTTGCTCCAAATACCCAACATTTTTCTGATTTATTTTAGGAAACTACACAAAGAACATCAAAAAACTCAAAAAGTAAAAAAAGGAGGGAGAATATAGAGGGAAAGGATGTACGGAGAAGAAAAACACGTGATAGAGAAAGTGATTCAACTGTGAAGAAACTGAAGATGGACAAGAGAAATGTTGACAGCAATGAAAGTGATATAGGGGAGGACAGTCAAGGGCTCTGGAAAGAAAGTACTAGAGGGGATACAGTAATGGATTCTAGGGCCAAGCAGCTATCTCAGTTTATCCCCCAAATTAATCGTAATATTTGCTTTGCCACCTATACCAAAGAGAATGGACGTACGTTAGTGGTTCAGGACCAGCCAATTAACAACACAACAGCTGTTCCTTTTCCCTCCTTCACTTCTCCAGTCGGTCAGATTTTAGAGGAGGGTGGCATTGCAAACCAAGAGGCAGTGCCATTGGACACAGCTGCACAAGTTCAGGGAGGATTTTCTGGAGTTACTACTACAGCTGGATCCACACAAACCACCATGAGAATCTCTGACGCACAACTTTCTACAGTTCCTGCTTATGAGAAGCAGACACCTGGCTGGTTCCAGGGAGAGGTGAGAAGATATTGGCCAAATTATAAATATTTTAGAAAGTTAGTTTTGTAGAGTTGTATAAGGTTAGACATTAATTTCACTAAATCGGTTGATATAGTATGTTTACTCTGTTTTCTTTGGTTATATTGAAATAATGATTGATATACAACTATAAGGGATACCTTTTGGTTGTATTAATTTAATGCATACTTGGAACTCAGTTTTGTGAGTTATGCTTTCTCCATCAGATCAGCTCAGAATGAGTTAAAAATAACATGGACATCATCCTTAGCTCATTCTGCTTTATTTAAAGCTGAAGAAAGGTAATGATGGTTTCTTCTATGAAAACTCCCCCACTATGGTCCCTTTATACCAGGGGTGTCAAAGTCGATCCTCGAGGGCCGCAATCCAGTCGGGTTTTCAAGATTTCCCCAATGAATATGCATGAGATCTATGTGCATGCACTGCTTTCAATGCATATTCATTGAGGAAATTCTGAAAACCCGACTGGATTGCGGCCCTCGAGGACCGACTTCGACACCTGTGCTTTATACCAAGGAAACCACATAAAACAAATTTAATTGAAGTTGGACAAAGCCTTGTCCTACAGGCAGAACATACCAGAAAAGAACGATAATCTATAACTGGGTGAGGAAAAATAAGAAAAAGTGGAGCTCTAACTCTGGGCAGTTAAGGGTGGTTTTCATTTACCTATGGTATGATCTTCTCATGAAGAATATGGAAATCTCACTATACCTGAATGGAACCATTAGTCCAGCCCAGTACCCCTTTTTCTACAGTGATCTGACAAGAACCCTTAAAATTTAGTCATTAATGTATTAGCTAAGTTGCTATAATGTACTTAACTTATACTCAAATGGAAAGGGATGTGAGCACCCACTCATAGAAAATTGGTAATCTGCACTTATCCTAGGACAAGCAGGCAGCATATTCTTACATTTGGGTGATGTCATTCATGGAGCCCGGTACGGGACAGTATGAAAAATATTTTAATAATTTTGCGACTGCCCGCACCGTGCATGCACAACTGCCTTCCTGCCCAATGAGGCTCGCAGCACCTCAGTTCTTCGTTTTCCACAGAGCGAAGAAGTACTGTTTGGCTGTACTTTGTTCAGCCTGCATTTGCCTTCCCGCTTTCACTTATTTTTTTTTATTCTATAACAATGAGGGAAGGGAGCAGAATTTAATTTTCTGGTCTTTTCTCTCGTAAATTTTGGCAACAGTTGAGTTTAATCTTGCTGAAGTAATTTTTCCGTCTGTGTCAAAATTGTTGATGGGTTTTAAAAAATGTGGTAGGTGTCAGTAGTCTATTTCTATTGCCAGTCCTCATAAATGGTGCCTACAGTGTTTAGGCTCTGAACATAAAATTGAGACTTGTTCTGGGTGTTTCTCTTTAAAGTCACGCTTTCTTAAAGCCCGTCGTGCTCGGCGGGAACTGTTGTTCAACGCTGCCATGGACATCGCCAGATCTTCGCAGGCGTCAACATTAAAAACTCCAGCTTCAACATCATAAGAAATTCTGGCACCGGGGAAGCTAGTTAAGAAGCCATCCACTTTCAAACAAGTGTCGCAGGTCTCTACAACATCAAGTCCCTTGATGCAGACCAAACAACGACGCCACTGCACTCCAGCTTCGCAGGTTGTCTCTCCTACATGGTGTGCATCCTCATCTAGGTCACTCTCTCCGAGACAACCTGCTGTACTGATGGTGCCAGCTGTTGAGCTATCAGTACTGGTGCCTTCTTTTAGGGAGAAACTCAATGAGTTCTTCCATAGGGAGCTCGGTAATGTATTTAAATTGCACTGCCTGCTGGTGCTAGCATTGACTCCCTTGGTACCGGCCCAGCTTGAGCATAGCGTTATAAGGCCTCAAGGTACCACTGTCAGCTTTCCATTGGAGCGTCAAACTCTTCAAGGATCTCCTGTGTTCTTCTCGTCATTCTTCTTGACAACGTTTAGCTTCCAGACATCGATCCTCACACTGATGTTCTTGTTCGTCTCACTGACACTCCTCATCGAAACATCGACACGTTTCCTCAGGGCATTCGACATCAAGACATTATCGCATTGATCTCATGCTTTGAAGCGTAAGAGGGACACTCATCGATCTTCTTCATCAGATCTGTACCGAAGATGTCGAAACTCTTCTTGTAGACATCGTTCTCCTCGACGCACAGTGTCTCCAAGTCTTCTATATGATTCCGATTTGCATTCTGAATCAGACTGTTTACCTACTTTATCTGTGCCTGGGTCTTATGGCATTCTTTCGGAACACTCGCCACAGATAACGACTCCTAGAAGAACATCTTCAGAAAAACTTTCCTTTACTAGATCTTAATAATTATGATAGCTATGAGAAAACTTTATTCCTTATACAGAATAGTTTCATTCCAGGGTTTGATAAGCCACAGCTTCAACATCAATCTTTAGTGGTATAATCTTTCAATACAAAAGTTTATGCCTCGGTGCCTCCTGGGCGTGAGGGCAATACTATGGACAAATTTGGACGTCGCCTTTGTTAGAATTCCATGCTGACAAGCAGGGTCCTTTTTATCAGAATTCCATGGTGACAAGCAGAGTCCTTAATTACAATTTCTATATTTCCTGTTATTTAAAGCAACTAGTAAGTCAATTGCCTAACTTTGACCAGTATATTCCTTCACAGCATCTTGTGCAATATTAACAGATTGTGCGAACTCTCTCACAGACTATACAATATATAGCAAGGTCAGCCTATGATGCTTTGAGATGTCATCTAGAGCATCGGATATGTCAGTGGTTATGAGATGCCTTACTTGGCTAAGAGTTTCTGATATGGACATCAATCTTCAGGACAGATTAGCCAATATTCCATGCTTGGGAGATGAGCTTTTTGGTGATTCCATCGAGGCAGCCATGCAAGAATTGACTCTATATGAAACAAGTTGGCATTCTTTGGTCAGAATAAAGACTAAGCCTTTGACTTCAAGACAGTCTGCTAAGCTTTCTTATTCAGATCAGAGGCGATATACTATTAAGGCTTCTGTTTCTAGACCGCCACCACAAAAGAAGCAAAAGCCACAGCGGTCTCAGAAAGCTCAAATGTCAGCTCCTCAAAAACCTGCTGAGTCTTTTTGATGCGTTTCTCAAGGGCATAGCCGTTGTTCCCGTATCTCAGCCTCTTCCTCAACCAATCTGAGGTTGTCTGCAAATCTGTCACCAGCGTTGGACTCTGATAACAACCGACATATGGGTTCTCAGTCATCGAGGAAGGTTACACCAAATCATCCTCCAAGAGAGTCCTCTTTCAGCCTTCAGCAGACCTCCCTTCTTCTTCAAGAAATAGAGGCTCTACTTCAACTAAATGCCACAGAGCTAGTACCCTCATCACAGAGGAATCAGGGATTCTACTCCAGGTATTTTCTCATCCTGAAGAAGACAAGAGGCCTACGTTCAGTTCTCAACCTCTAGCACCTCAACAAATTCCTAGAGAAAAGTTTTGAATGTTATCTCTAGGAACTCTATATACACTGTTGGCTCAACATCATGATTGGCTATATTCTCTAGATCTAAAAGAGGCTTATACCCATATACCAATTCATCCTGCTCACAGAAAATTTCTGCGATTCTGAATTGCCCATCAACACTTTCAGTACAAAGTTCTGCCCTTCGGCTTGGCCTCCTCTCCAAGAGTGTTTACCAAATGCCTTGTAGTAGTGGTAGCAGCTTTAAGGGGATCATAAACTTCAAGTTTTTCCCTATCTCGACAACTTGCTCATAAAAGAAGCCTCTCCTCAGAAACACTATCAACTCAGAAACACTCAGAAACACTATCAACAATCCTGTTCCTTCAGCACTTAGGATTCAAAGTCAACTTTCTAAAGTCTCAACTTCAACCCTCTCAAACTCTATAGTCGACACTGTTCAGGTCAGGGCATTCCTACCTCAAGAAAGACAGGACAACCTCATTCTACTTTGCAATCAAGTCTGCCATCTTCCGTCCGTCTCAGCCAGACAGATGATGAGACTATTAGGTCATATGGCATCTACAGTCCGTGTTACTCCCTCAAGACTTCATCTCAGAACAGCTCAGTGGTTCCTGGTGTCTCAGTGGTCTCAAGCTCTCGATCCCTTTTCACAGAAAATTACTGTCACATCTACACTACGTCAGTCTCTTTAGTGGTGGATGAATTTGTCAAATCTTTCCAAAGGACTGCTGTTTCAAACGCCTCCACATCAGAAGGTCCTCACCACAGACTCCTCCACGTATGCTTGGGGAGCTCACCTAGATGGTCTCCGGACACAATGTCATAGGTCTGCTCAAGAATAGAAGCTTCACATAAACCTCTTATGCTCTGCAGACTTTTCAAAGCAGTATATCCAATCAAGTCCTCCTAGAATGCACAGACAATCAAGTTGCGATGTATTACATAAACAAGCAAGGATTCTCTGACTCTTGTCAAGAGGCCAAGAAGATTTGGAACTGGGCAACTGATCAAAACATATTCCTCAAAGCTGTCTATGTTCAAGGAGCACAAAATACACTTGCCAACAAACTCAGATATCTTTGACCACACGAGTAGTGCTCCACTCTAAAGACTTGCATCAGCTATTTTCGCAATAGGGGACTCCTCAGTTAGACCTATTTGTGTCCCCCAGCAATCACAAACTGCCGTAGTTCTGTTCCAAGCAATACTCTCCTCATAGTCTGGAGGCAGATGCATTTCTTCTGGATTGGACAAACAAGTTCCTTTATGCGTTCCCTGCAATTCTTCTCATTCTCAAGGCACTGGTCAAGCTCAAACAAGAATCAGCCACCATGATCCTCATAGCATCTCGGTGGCCCAGACAACCGTGGTTCAACCTTCTACTTCAGCTCACTCTCAAAGATCAAATAACCCTACAGATTTTTCCATCTCTTCTCACCCAGAGTTAAGAGTCTCTTTTACATCCCAATCTAGTGCCGTTACACCTGACAGCTTGGTACCTCTCGGTTTGACCTGAGTAGATGCTAATCTTTCTGATTCTGTCAGAGTCATTTTAGCTGCATCCAGAAAACCTTCTACACAGCTGTAATACCAACAGAAATAGACAGGATTTTCAACATGGTGTGATCTTCATCATCAAGATGCTTCATTCTACTCTACATCTTCAGTGTTGGATTATCTTCTACACTTATCCAACTCTGGTCTTAAAATCACTTAAGTCAGAGTTCACCTTAGGGTTATCAGTGTTTCCCATGTTCAGGTGAACAATAAATCTCTCGCTGCTCATCCTCTTGTTTCCAAGTTTTTGAAAGTACTTTTTAATATCAAACCATCTCTCAAACTGCCTTCAGTGGTTTGGGATCTTAATGTTATCCCAGGACAAGCAGGCAGCCTATTCTCACATGTGGGTGACGACATCCGACGGACCCCCGATGCGGACGCCTCACAAGCAAACTTGCTTGAAGAAACTAGAAGTTTCGAGTTGCCCGCACCGCGCATGCACGAGTGCCCTCCCGCCCAGCACAGGGCGCGTCTCCTCAGTTCTTAGTTTTCCGCTGAGCCGAGAAGTCCGTCTTTGACTCTCTGCGTTCAACTTCGTTCACTTTTTGCCTTCTCTATGACCGCAGTTGGTGTTTTTTCTTCACGAATCGCTGTTTTCTTTTGTTTTCATTAGTTTATTTAAATTTTAAAAAAAATTTTTTTTCTCTTCCATCCGTTCTCTGGGATGGGCTGCTTGGCCGCAGCCTGCGAGCTTCGACTTTGCGGCGGCTATTTTTCGGCCTATGTCCCGGCCTGCTACAGGCTTTAAAAAGTGTAGCAAGTGTCGGCGCGCAATCTCCCTCACGGACCCTCATAGACGCTGCCTCAAGTGCCTTGGGCTGAAACATCATCCAACGTCATGCCTGCCTTGCCAAACACTTCAGCCTCGTGCTTTCAAGCGTCATTGCCTTTTGGTGGATAAGCTTTTCGATATGGAGTCTCCGGCTGATCCCTCGACTTCGAAGGCGTCTTCGATCTCGACTTCCATCGAGGCTCCTGCGCCTGCTGCTTCCACCTCGAGCCTCATCAAACCTTCATTGTTTGCAGCGGCTCTTGCTTCGACGTCACCTGCTGTATCTTCCCCTGTTTCCTCAGGTCAGATAGCTCAGCAGTCGGTTCCACCGGTAGTGATTAAAGTGTCCAAGACTACTAAGTCGAAGCACACTCACATTGCCTCGAAGGAACCTCCAGCCAAGGCAGATGGACCGGTTTCAGACGCGGATCCCACCTTGCCGGCTTCTTTCCAGACCCTATTAGAGAAGCAGTTTCTTCAGTACCTTACTATTATGGGTCCTAAACTGCTTCCTATTATCCTGCCTGGGCATTCAGCAGATTCCTGCGAGGTCGAGCCGCTTCCAATGTCCCAGTCGGAGCTTTCACACTCTTTGCAGGGAGCAGAATCTCTGCGAGTGTCTGGTCTGCCATCCAAACACGAAAAGCAAGGAGTAGATTCTTTGCGAGTGCATCGAAGAGATTCCTCACACTCAGCAAGGAGCAGAGTCTTTGCGAGTGCATCGAGGTTCCTCCTCCAAACCTCTGGAGCTTCGATCTACAGCCTCTAGCCCTATTCACATGTTGGCATCGGCTGCTTGTGTCTCCGAGGCGAAATCTCCTCGATCCTCAAGATCTCGTTCTAGACACAGCTCTCACCATCGTTCGAGGCCTTCATCGAGGCATTCTTCCAGGCATCATTCTTCGCAGAATATTCCTTCTTCCTTGAAGCCTCGTACTACTCCGACCTTGACCAGACCACCGACTCCTTGGTCGAGGTCTCCAATGCCGGACCTTGAGGATGTTCCGGCCTCAGTTGTCTCGTTCAAGTCACCAGGTTCCTTCGATGCTTTTTTCCATGCCAAATCTTCTTCTTCGACACAAGTTGCCTCAACATCCTCGAGTCCTTCTCAAGACCAAGCCTTACCAGAACAGCTGTCTTTTTCGTCTTTCCTACGACAGATGGCTATGGACTTGGATGTAAAATTAGACACTGGCTCCAAATATTCTAAGGAATATCTAGAAGTCATGCATCTTCCTCAGCCTCCGGCTGAGAGTCTAAAGCGTCCACTTCATAAGCTTTTAAATCAGACTTTTGCTCGGTGCATGGAGACTCCTTTTTCCATACCAGCAGTCCCAAGGAATTTGGACTCGAGATACAAAACTGTGCATCACAAAGGCTTTGACAATTCACAGCTTTCTCATCAATCCTTGCTTGTTGAATCTTCCTTGAAGAGATCCCATCCTTCCAAGGTCTATGCCACAGTTCCTCCTGGGAGAGAGGGGAAAACTATGGACAAATTTGGACGTCGCATCTACCAGAATGCTTTGATGTCCTCTAAAGTCCTCAACTATAATTTTTATTTTATTACTTATTTTGAATTTCTTCTTTCCCTTCTGCCAAAGTTTTTGGCTTATATGGACAATCAGATGCATTTTGAGTTTCAAGAACTGATTGCTTCTTTCTCTCAATTACGTCTCTATTTCCTTCAGTCATCTTATGATGTTTTTGAGTTATCTGCCCGAGCAGCTGCTTGCTCAGTGGCTATGTGTCGCCTTGCCTGGCTTCGAGCCATTGACATGGACTCTAATCTTTAAGACTGCTTAGCTAACCTTCCTTGTCAAGGCAATGACCATCGAGGCGGCCACCAAGAAATTTGTCTGACTATGCGAAATTGTTTGCTGCCATCGTCAGACCCAAACCTAAACTGGCTCCAGCCAAGACTACATGCCCTCCTGTCATCTATCAAAGGCGTTTTCCTCCAAAGCCGTCTCCTTATACTCGTCTTCCTCTGAAAAGCAGCATCCTCAGAAGCAACAGCAAATCCAACCTTCTGCTGCACCTAAGGCTTCTCAACCTTTTTGACTGTTTACAACAGAGCATAACCTCCATCGTTCTGTCTCTGTCTCCATTTCCCCCTATAGAAGGTCATCTCCATAATTTTTACCTCCGATGGATGATAATTATATCTGACCTCTGGGTACTTTCCATCATCAGAGAAGGATACTCTCTTCATTTCACTCAGGTTCCACCAGAGCTTCCTCCAAGAGAGTATCTTTCCAATCCATCCCAGACCGCCCTTCTTCTTCAGGAAGCTCAAGCTCTGCTTCATCTCCATGCCATCGAACCAGTTCCCTTGGAACAGCAGAACAGGGTTTTTTACTCCCGTTACTTCCTTGTTCCGAAGAAGACGGGCGATCTGCGACCCATTCTGGATCTCAGGGCTCTCAACAAATTTTTGGCAAAGAAAAATTTTGAATGTTGTCCCTGGCATCTCTCTATCCCCTTCTCGAGCAGAACAACTAGTTATGCTCTCTGGATCTCAAGGAGGCCTATACTCATATTCCAATCCATACGGCCTCCCGTCAGTACCTCAGATTTCGGGTGGGGAATCTACATTACCAATACAGAGTTCTACCCTTCACCCTGGAGAATCAGCTCTTCATACTCTGGACTGTAAACGTGCTTTGGCCTTCTACTTGGAACACACCAAACCACATATAACTGCTCCTCAACTTTTTGTCTCCTTCGATCCAAATAAATTGGGACATCCTATTTCTAAGCGTACCATTTCCAACTGGATGGCAGCTTGTATCTCATTCTGCTATGCCCAGGCTGGATTACCCTTCACAGTAAAGTCACAGTCCATAAAGTCAGGGCAATGGCAGCTTCTGTAGCTTTCCTCAGATCTACACCTATTGAGGAAATTTGCAAAGCTGCTATTTGGTCCTCGGTTCATACCTTCACTTCTCACTATTGTCTGGATACTTTCTCCAGATGGGATGGACAGTTTGGCCAAACAGTATTACAAAATTTATTCTCCTAAGTTGCCAACACTCCCACCATCCCATTCTGGTTAGCTTGGAGGTCACCCACATGTGAGAATAGGCTGCCTATTTGTCCTGGGATAAAGCACAGTTGCTTACCATAACAGGTGTTATCCAGGGACAGAAGGCAGCTATTCTCACAACCCACCAACCTCCCCTGGTTGGCTTCTCTGCTAGCTATCTGTGCTGGGCAGGAGGGCACTCGCGCACGCGCGGTGCGGGCGACTCAAAACTTCTAGTTTCTTCAAGCAAGTCGGATGACGTCACCCACATGTGAGAATAGCTGCCTGCTGTCCCTGGATAACACCTGTTACAGTAAGTAACTGTGCTTTTCTTACCATCTACCAGAACAGTCTAGATGAATGGGTCATGCCTCACTACAAGCAGATGGAGAAGAAACCAAACACTTGCGAGTTTTGACCTATATAGGGCACCATGCAGCCAACTCCTCTTCAGTTTCTCTTGCTTCCCAGCAGAGATAGTAAATGGGCATTTCTTGCAGAACTGGCCTGGATCTGGGGCACACTTCTAGATCCAGTTGGATAATTAGGTATCTTGTAGAGTTAGGCAGTCTGGAAGGTTATGGCGTTTCCTTCTGCCTGAGTGATATTTTCATTCCTCCCCCCCCCCCCCCGTTCTTTATCAGCTTAAAAAAAAAAAAGAAGATTTAAGGCTTCTGTGGGGGAAGTGATGCATGCTTACAGCATGTAATGAGTATTATGTTTATGTTTATTGTTCATTTGATATCCCGCCAATGCAAAAGGTCTAGGCGGCTTACAATTTAAAAACAAAGAACAGAAGAAAGGAAAGCCATAAAATTATAGTAAAGTCTACTTTCATACAAGTAACCAATCATACATAAAATCCAATTGTGTCATTTTATTCAGATCAGTCTTCCCGAAGGGAACAGATAAAAGCCATTTTTCAAAAATACGTTTTTAAGAGACTTAAATTTGGGAAAAGAGGTGGCAAACTATTCCATAGAAAAGATGAGATGAAAAAGTAAGCTGATTTTCTTGTACTTAAGAACATAAGCAGTGCCTCTGCTGGGTCAGACCAGGGGTTCACCCTGCCCAGCAGTTCGCTCATGTGGTTGCCCATCAGGTCCAGGACTTGTATAGTAATCCTCTATCTATATCCTTCTATCCCCTTTTCCTTCAGGAAATCATCCAATCCCTTCTTGAACCCCAATACCATACTCTGTCTTATCACACCCTTTGGAAGCGCATTCCAGGTGTCCACCACCCTCTGGGTGAAGAAGAACTTTCTAGCATTGGTTCTGAATCTGTCCCCTATTAATTTTTCTGAATGCACTCTCGTTCTTGTAGTTTTCGAAAGTTCGAACAATCTGTCCCTCTCCACTTTCTCTATGCCCTTCATGATCTTGTAAGTCTCTATCATGTTCCCTCTAAGTCTCCGCTTTTCCAGGGAAAAGAGCCCCAGTTTCTCTAATCTTTCAGCATATGAAAAGTTTTCCATACCATTTATCAATTGTGTCGCTCTTTTTTGAACCCTCTCGAGTAACGCCATATCCTTCTTAAGGTACGGCAACCAATATTGGACGCAGTACTCCAGATGTGGGCGCATCATCGCCCAATACAATGGCAGGATAACTTCTTTCGTTCTGGTTGTAATACCTTTCTTGATTATACCTAGCATTCTATTCGCCTTCTTAGAGGCTGCTGCGCACTGTGCCGACGGCTTCATTGTCTTGTCCACCATTACCCCCAAGTCCTTTTCTAGGATACTTTCACCCATTACCAATCCTCCCATTGTATAGTTGTACTTCAGGTTTCTGTTTTCTACATTCAAGACGTTACATTTCTCTACATTAAACTTCATCTGCCATCTCGTCGCCCATTCTTCTAGTTTGTTTAGGTCCCTTTGTAAGTCTTCACAGTACTCTTTTGTCCCAACTCCACTGAATAGTTTGGTGTCGTCTGCAAATTTTATTACTTCACACTTTGTCCCTGTTTCTAGATCGTTTATAAATACATTGAACAGCAGCAGTCCGAGTACTGACCCCAGCGGAACACCACTCTTGTAGATTCATAATGGGCTAGTTTGAGAGATGGAAGACCTAGTCTGTTCGCATCAATTGACCTCAGTGCACGGAAAGGAGTATATGGTATAGTGGCGGATGCTAAGTAAACCGGTTGAGAATGGTGGAGCACTTTGAATGTTAGGCATAAAATTTTGAATTGGCATCTAAACAGCACAGGGAGCAATTGCAATTAATAGTGGGGTGACATGATCATATAATCTGGTTTTACAGAGGAAATGTGCTGCTGAATTTTGAAGTGTCTGTAAGTGGCATAAATTTGACAATGTTATACCGCAATAAACTGTATTGCAGTAATCTATTTTTGACAAGACAGAGGTATGAAAGAAAGTGTGCAATGCACCAAAATCTAAAACAGAGCCAAAGAATCTAAGCTGCCTAAGCCAGTAATAATAGCCTTTGAGATCTGATAATCAAAATACAGTGCAGCATCAAATAGACTCCAAGACAGCGAAAACATGTCACCGGGATCAGATCTGTGTCAAATAAGTGAATAAAAGAATTTGGTACTGGTAAGAGGATGATAATCCAACAAACAGTTGTTTTAGAGGGACTCAGAATCATTCTGTGCACCTTAAGCCAACTTGAGATCGCAGAGGTACATTGTTGAAGCGGAGTTAAGTCTATATTTGATGAGAGAACAGGGAAAACCAAAAGAATGCCATCGGCATAGATGAATGCCTTAACATTGAAATCCCCTGAATTAGTGTGGCAAGAGGTCTAAGAAATATATTTAACAGCAACTAAAAACCTGGCTCTTCTCTAACATGTAATTTCTTTTCCCTTACTTTTCCACTCGATTTATAAACTTATGTAAACCTTTTCCTACCCTTTCTCATTTTTAAGTTCTTGTAAACTGTGCCGAGCTCTACTTCTGTGGAGATGATGCGGTATATAAACTTAAGGTTTAGTTTAGTAACAGCAATGGGGACAGTACGGAGCCTTACAGAACTCCACATTTTAGTTTGAAAAGAGAGGACGACGAGTTGATGGAGGTATTGACTCAGAATTTACAATTTGTAAAGAATGACTTGAACCAGGTTAAAACTGTACCATCGAAGCTCCCCCTTAAAAGGGGAGGGGCCAACGACCGGAGCACATTGAAGCTTGGCAAGGCAAGCAGGAGAGAGCAGCACAGAGGAAGAAATTAGAAGGCAAAAGGAAAGGGAGGCAATTCAGAGCTTGAGAAGGGGAGAGAAGAGGCAGGAGACTAGGGGAATCGGCAATAGTTAGCTCCGCCCACCCCTGACATCAGACATCGAAACTCCCCCTTAAAAGGGGAGGGGCCAACCAAGCACATTGAAGCTTGGCAAGGCAAGCAGGAGAGAGCACCACAGAGGGAGAAATTAGAAGGCAAAAGTAAAGGGAGGCAATTCAGAGCTTGAGAAGGGGAGAGAAGGGAAGAGAAGAGGCAGGAGACTAGGGGAATCAGTGAGAATTAGCTCTGCCCACCCCTGACATCAGACATCGAAGCTCCCCCTTAAAAGGGGAGGGGCCAACGACACTCAGCCGTTCGGTGCGCATCGAATGCGAGCATCAAAGACGCTCGCTTTAGTGAGAGCACCTTTGTGAAGGGCCTTGAGAAAGGACGAGCCACTTTAAAGGAGTGTAAAAAGGGGACCACAGCAGGCGCAGAGGACAAAGCAGGTACAACACACAACCAGGCATACACAGAGGGTACAGAGAACACACAACCACGCACCACTAAAGGAGAGCAGGAGGACACAGCGGACACCAGCACTAACCAACACAGAACACGACAACATTAGTCAACACTGGTCAAACTACTAATAGGGAAGCAGCAAGAAGCTAATAGGGAAGTAGCAAGCACAGAAGAGAACACACACACACACACAAGCTCGCCTTTGCGAAGGAGCCTTAAGATAGAGCCGGGAAACTCAGTCGCCCAGCAGAGCGACTTAGAACAAAACTTACAAGTCCTTGTTTTAGCTAGCTACACAGCAGGGCACAAATTCTCACATACTACACACCTAGAGGGGAAACAAGCACTCACAGGTACTAACACAGCAACACCAGCAGACTCACAACAAACAGGAAGACAGCAGACAGAAAGTCAGAAATCATCCAGTCGACAGAGACAGAAGGTTCACAATAAATCACTCAGACAACTCAGAAGGGAAACAAGAAATGGAAGCCCAAGGAAGTCAGAAGATGAGCTTTCCAGTCTTCTGTACCGGCTGCAATATGTATGACTACTTCCCTTCGGGGACTCGGGCATATATTTGCAGTCAGTGCATGGAGCTGGATAGCTTGAAATGGCAAGTCCGGCTACTAGAGGAGACAGTGAAGGAAATAAAAGAACTCCTCACCTTTGAAGATAGAATCCGCGAACAGGAGAAGTTTCTAGTGGAGTTCAGTGCAAACGAAGAGGTCAAAGAGCTAGAAAGATTCATCGAGGAAGCTCACCAGCAACATATGAAGATCCCAGGGCTGGAGAACTGTACCCGAGCAACCCAGGAAGATGGCCTGGATGAGAGGAGAGAAGACATCCCTACAAATTCAGAAGAGACTGAAGCTGAGATAGGGAATGACCGCACGCCAGGGGAAAGAGAGAGAATGCATGAAGACGTACCCCCACAGAAAGAGCCGAAAACAACTTCAAACATATCTCAGGAGAAAGAAGATTGGCCCTACACCATGGACGTGGATTTATGACCCCCAAGGAACCTCCGAATAAAGAAGATGGGGATCATCGTAGGAGACTCCATTATACGTCATGTGGACAGAGAGGGAGAGAGGATAGAATCGTCACCTGCCTGTCTGGAGCAAGAGTGAAGGATGTGGCCAACAGAATCTCCAGGATCATAGACAGCGCATGGGGAGAGGACACTGCTGTGCTTATCCACGTGGGAACCAACGATGTGAGCGGACGGAAGTATGACAGGGAAGAGATGAAGGGCCAGCTCCGCTCACTCGGAAGAAAACTGAAGATCAGGGAGGTGAAGGTGGCTTTCTCTGAGATCCTCCCGGTACCAAGAACAGATAGAAAGAGACAAGGGGAATTGCAAGCGATCAACGCCTGGATGAGACGATGGTGCGAAGAGGAAGGCTTTGACTTCATGTACAACTGGACGGTGTTCTGGGGAAAAAGCAAGTACTACAGAAAGGACGGGCTACACTCAACAAGGAAGGAGCAAGAGTATTGGCAGGCAACATGAAGAGGGCCATCGAGAAGGCTTTAAACTAAAGGACAGGGGAAAACCAACAATCGACCACCAGTCGATGGCCCGGACGACAGGATGCCCCGAAGAAGGAACTACTCAGACACGGGAGGGGACGACCACAAAGCAAATAAGGGAGACAACGCAGGAGCAGAAAAGGATACCGTGAAAGAAACATTAGAGACTGCGAAGCTTAGAAAGTCCAAGAAAGTAACACAGAGGGAACTCAAATGTATGTATACGAATGCTAGAAGTCTGAGAAACAAAATGGGAGAATTAGAGACAATAGCAAGACACGATGAATTAGAAATCATTGGCATAACAGAAACATGGTGGAATGATAAAAACAAATGGGACACAGTACTACAGGGATACAAACTATACAGAAGAGATAGAGTAGAGCAGAAAGGTGGAGGTATTGCCCTATATGTTCAGAATGGAGTAGAAACTGTTAGAGAGGCTACGACGGAAAGGACAGAGAAGCTGGAGTCCCTCTGGATCAAGATTCCTAGACACAATGGTGCAGACACAAAAATTGGCCTTTACTATCGACCCCCAGGACAGACGGAGGAGACAGACTCAGAAATGATAGAGGAAATTAAACAAGAATGTAAGACAGGTAATGTAATAATCATGGGAGACTTCAATTTTCCGGGGATAGACTGTTACCTGGGAACTCGAACTGCGGCAAGGAGGCCAAGTTCCTGGAAGCGCTAGTGGACTGCTTCCTGGAACAAATGGTGGGAGAGCCAACGAGAGGAAACGCCACCTTGGACTTGGTCCTAAATGACATTACGGGACCGACAAAAGAAGTAGAAGTCACGGTCCTGCTGGGGACGAGCGATCACAACATGATCAACTTTAAACTTGACATCGGGAAAGGGAAATCTACCAAAACCTTAACCACGACCTTAAACTTTAATAAGGGAAGATACGATAGCATGAGAGCCATGGTGAAACAACGGCTCAAGAAAAAGATGGACAAAGTTAAAATGGTAGATCAGGCATGGTCCTTACTGAAAAATACTATCACGGAAGCACAAAATCTCTACATTCTGCGGATTTCCAAAGAAAAGAAAACTAAAGGCAAAAGAGAGCCAGCATGGCTTACTAGACAGGTGAAGGAAGCCATAAAAGAAAAGAAGAACTCCTTCGCACGAAACGCACGAAAACAACCGAAGCTTGGAACAAACAGAAAGTTGATCAGAAGAAATGTCACAAGGCGGTGAGGGATACCAAAAAGGATTATGAAGAGAAAATAGCGCAAGAGGCCAAAAATTTCAAGCCCTTCTTTAGATATGTAAAAGGAAAAAAAAACCTGCAAAAGAGGCGGTGGGACCACTGGATGACCAGGGAAGAAAAGGGTACCTCAAGGAAGAAAAACAATTTGCAGACATACTAAATTCCTTCTTTGCGTCTGTCTTTATGAAGGAGGTCGCTGCAACAATACCAGAAGCAGTGAAAGTGTTCAAAGGAGTAATAGAAGACAGCCTCACCACAGTAGAAGTGGACTTGGACCAGATATACTACCAGATCGACAATCTTAAAAGCGACAAATCCCCTGGACCTGATGGAATTCACCCGAGAGTCTTAAAATAACTGAAGGTTGAAATTGGAGAGGTTTTGCAAAAATTTGTCAACCTGTCAATTAGAACTGGACAAATACCGGACGATTGGAAGATAGCGAACGTCACGCCAATTTTCAAAAAAGGATCAAGAGGAGAACCAGGCAACTACAGACCTGCGAGTCTAACGTCTGTCCCTGGAAAGATGGTTGAAGCACTGATTAAAGATAGCATAGTCCAGCACTTGGATACACATGACCTGATGAGAGCCAATCAACATGGCTTCAGGAAAGGGAAATCATGTTTGATAAATTTACTTCAATTTTTTGAAACCGTGAACAAACAAATTGATAGTGGAGAACCGGTGGACATAATATACTTGGACTTCCAGAAAGCATTCGACAAGGTTCCACATGAAAGACTTCTCAGGAAACTACAAAGCCATGGAATGGAGGGAGATATACTAAGATGGATAGGCAAATGGCTGGAGAATAGAAAGCAGAGAGTGGGCATAAATGGGAAGTTCTCAGACTGGGAGAAAGTGACTAGCGGTGCGCCCCAGGGCTCGGTACTTGGGCCCATCTTATTTAATATTTTCATCAATGACCTAGAAGAAGGACTATCCAGTGAGATCATCAAGTTTGCAGATGACACAAAGCTATGCCGGGCAATCAGATCGCAGAAGGATAGCGAGGAACTCCAGAGTGACTTGTGTCAGTTAGAGAAATGGATGGAGAAATGGCAGATGAAGTTTAATGTGGAAAAGTGCAAAGTAATGCATTTAGGCAGAAAGAACAAGGAACACGAGTATAGAATGTCAGGTGCAACTCTGGGTAAGAGCGAACAAGAAAAGGACCTGGGTGTATTGATAGATAGGACCTGAAACCGTCGGCACAATGTGCGGCAGCGGCAAAGAAAGCAAATAGAATGTTAGGCATGATAAAGAAAGGAATCACGAGTAGATCGGAGAAAGTTATATTGCCGCTTTATAGGGCAATGGTCAGACCACACTTGGAATACTGTGTCCAACATTGGTCTCCCAACCTAAAGAAGGATATAAAACTGCTGGAGAGGGTGCAGAGACGAGCAACGAAGCTAATAAAAGGTATGGAGAACTTGGAATATGAGGTATGACTTAAGAGACTGGGATTGTTCTCCCTTGAGAAAAGGAGACTGCGAGGGGATATGATCAAGACTTTCAAAATACTGAAAGGAATCGACAAAATAGAGCAGGAAAAAAAATTATTTACAATGTCCAATGTGACACGGACAAGAGGACATGGACTGAAGCTAAGCGGGGACAAGTCCAGGACAAATATCAGGAAGTTCTGCTTCACGTAGAGAGTGGTTGACACCTGGAATGCTCTCCCAGAGGAGGTTATTGCGGAATCGACCATCCAAGGATTCAAAAGCAAACTAGATGCACTTCTCCTTACGAGAGGCATAGAAAGATATGGGTGACTAAAAATTACAAAATTTAACTACAAAATATTACTCACTAGAGATGGGTTACACTCCCCCAATAACCATTTCACAAACCAGTGAAAAAAAAAAAGCCTCAAAAATTTCAATGCAGCAGTAAACAACTTCAATACTGTTTAAAGTCCAAGCTGCTTATGTACTATCACTGGCAAAAAAAACTCCACCACCACTGAAATGTAATTATCAGAAGGGTAATATACCCATCACTGTGCACAGGAAAAGCAAAAAAAGTTTTACTTAGCTTGGGACCATGGTCTGAAACGCCGTGCTGTACTGGTAGAAAATGTCTGGCCAGACTGTAGATGAAAACACCAAGGCACCATTCAGATGTACAATCCAGAATCCATGCACAATCCTCCAACAAGTGCCTTGTTTCGCCTCTCAAAGGGTTCCTCAGGGAATGTATCAGCTGGTGCACGGAAGAGGAGTGGAGTTTTCCAGCTGATACATTCCCTGAGGAACCCTTTGAGAGGTGAAACAAGGCACTTGTTGGAGGATTGGGCATGGATTCTGGATTGTACATCTGAATGGTGCTGTGGTGTTTTCATCCACAGTCTGGCCAGACATTTTCTACGAGTACAGCACGGCGTTTCAGACCATGCTCCCAAGCTAAGTAAAACTTTTTTTGCTTCTCCTGTGCACAGTGATGGGTATATTACCCTTTTGATAATTAGATTTCAGTGGTGGTGGAGTTTTTTTGCCAGTGATAGTACTTTCATGGAAAGGGTGCTGAATGTGTGGAACAGTCTCCCAATGGAAGTGGTGGAGACAAAAAATGTATCTGAATTCAAGGCAGCTTGGGACAAATATGTACATATGAGAGTCAATTGAAATATTTCCAGTCTGGCCAAGAAAGAGCAAGATTACCATCACAATCCTATAGCTGTCCAGCAGATGGCGCCGTAGACAAACATCTACGGCTAGATTTTCAAGTCAGTCTAATGTCTAATTTTGTCAGCCTTTTGAAGTGAACAGCTGCTCTGCTTTATAAACATGAACAAAATTGAGTATCGTACTATGATGAAATTCCTTCATTTGAAGAGAAAATCTCCTACCAAAATTAAATCTGAGTTAGGCACAGTTAATGGTGATGCGGTTCCTTCATTTTCAATGGTGAAAGTGTGTTGTGCTGAGTTTAAACGTGGCTTGACAACTTTGTTGATGAAGAATACTCCAGATGCCAAAAACTGCAACAACCGATGAAATGGTTGATAAAGTTCACCAAATCATGATGAAAGATCACCGATTAACCCTAAATTAGATAGTAGAGGCTGCTGGCATTTCATAAGAACGTGTACACACCCTAAATTAGATAGTAGAGGCTGCTGGCATTTCATAAGAACGTGTACACACACTATCCTACATGAATATCTAGGTATGAGGAAGTTGAATGCATGATAGGTGCTGTGTTTGCTAACCGTTTGATTGGACATTTTGAAAACGTGTTTTAAGCGTAATGAGAATGACTTTTTGCAGCTTTTTGTGACTGTGGATAATGATACTTGGGTTAATCACTATACTCCTGAGACAAAACAACAAACCAAACAATGGACAACAAGAGAAGAACTGATTCTGAAGAAAGTGAAAATTGCTCCATTGGCTAGGAAGTTGATGACAACTGTATTTTGGGATTTCCATGGGATAATTTTTATTGACTATCTGGAAAAGGGAGAAACCATTAATTGCAAATACTGTGCTGGCTTATTACAACATCTGCTGAAATCAAGACGAAATGTCCTCATTTGGCCAGGAAGAAAAATATCTGCCACCAGAACAAAGACTGGATTACATAACAACAATTGTGAAGGCAAAATTGAATGAACTGCGATTCAAATTAATTCCCCATCCACCAAACTCTCCAGAATTGGTCATGTGCGACTTCTTTCTGTTTCCAAACCTGATAAAATGGCTGTGAAGAAGTTTTCTTCAGATTCTGCAGTCATAGATGCTGTAAATAGCTATTTTTCCAGTTTAGACATTTCACATTTTACTGAAGGCATGAAATGTCTGGGAGTAAATGTATTGAGTTAAAAGGAGACTATGTAGAAAAATTTAATTTCTCCCCCAAAAATGTTTAGGCTGGAAACTTTTAAATTGACCCTCGTAGGATATGTAGGAGAGAAGAAGTGAAAGTAGATAGCATGGATAGACTAGATTAGGCCACATGGCTTTATCTGCCATCATTTTTCTCTGTCTCAATATTGCAGTTAGGAAAGTGTGTCTGGGTCTCATCATTTTTGCCTTCCTGCTGGAGGTCCTTAAGAAAGACTTAGCCTCAGGTACACTAAAATTGTAAAGAGTATTACTGGTTTGTTTGTAGGAACAGCTAAAAGACTGTGCTTTGTCATCACTCTGCAAAGCATTGTTGTTGTTTTTTTTTCTGAAAGGAATGGTTCACCTTTATCTTGAACTGCTTTGCTGAGCTGGTTTGGAGGATTTTGCTCTCCAGGTAGTTGAGCTCCAGTTTCTTGTCTGTAGGGAGAGTCCTTTCTACATTTCATGGAAATAGAGATTTCAATGAGATTAAATTACATTTGTGATTTCTATTCCGCCATTACCCTTCGGTTCAAGGTGGATTACATAAGAATTGTCATAATATTACTAAATACATAGGCGGATTACATTAGAATTGTCGTGGTATTAGGAAATACAAAGGTTAGTTTGAACGTGGTATTAGGAAATACAAAGGGTTAGTTTGAACATTTTAGGTTTGCTAAGGAATAGACAGTATTGTAGGTGAAGCTTGGGACGGATCTGGATGTGTTATATAGGTTTTATGTATTTTTTTGAAGAGTAGGGTTATTGTTTCTCTTTTGAAGGTTTTGTAATCTGTGGTCGAAGACAGCAGATTGGTGAGTTGTCTGTCCAGTTTTGCTGCTTTGGTGGCCAGTAGGTTGTCATACAGTTTTCTTTGTTTGACATTTTTGGTTGGCGGGTGTGTGAATAGTGTGTGGGTTCTCCTGTGTCTGGTTGAGGTGGTTTGAGTTAGTCGATTGTTCCAGTAGGTTGGGCTGTCTCCATGTATAGCTTTAAATAGTAGGCAATGGAATTTGAAGTGTATTCTTGCCTGTATTTGGAGCCATTGTGAGTCGTGGTATGCCTCTGAGATGTGGTTGTATTTTTTTCAGTGAATAGATGAGTCTTAGGGCTGTGTTTTATATTGTTTGTAGTTGCTTTATCATGGTCGCTGGGCAGGGGAGGTATAGTATGTTGCAGTAGTCCATAAGGCCAAGGATTAGAGATTGTACCAAAAGTTGGAATTGTTTTCTGACGAAGAATTTTCAAACTTGGCTTAGGTTTCTCATGGTTGCGAATGATGATTTTATTAATTTGTTGATTTGTGGTTGCATGGTCCAGCTTCTGTCAATCAGTACTCCAAGGAGTTTTAGCGTGAGTTGAATGAGGTATGAGATGACCTTTCTACTATAGGAGGTCTTGACTTTTCATGTGAATCGGGCAGGATCATTGTTGTCTGTGAGGAGGGGACTCTGCAGAGAAGAATTTTCCATTCTCCAGTGTCTGGACACATTTGGAGCACTATCGTGATACTTGGAGATAGCCATTGGTTCAAAAGTGAGATGACTTTTCTTCCTGTTTTATTCAATCGTAGTGCATTGGCTCAAGGAGATGGTCTCCTTGGCCTGTATTGTCAAAAGACATGTAATAATAATAATAATAATAATTTTATTTCTTATATACCGCTATACCCTAAGTTCGAAGCGGTTTACAGTGGAGTCGTGTCTAGAGAGAGTACAGTGTTGACAGTAGGATACAGAATCTAGATCTAGATCTAGGATCGTGTCTAGAGAAAGTACAGTGTTGACCTGTAGGATACAGGATAATACAAAGTGAGCAGGTACTGGTAAGGTACGAGATATTAACACCAAAAACAGTATGTTACAGTATGTTTACGAGGTACAGGGTACTGGGGTGTTTACAATAAGGTACCAGATATTAACAAGAGAGCAGTTACAGAATGTTTACAATAAGATACAGGAAGTACCAAGTACCAAATAAGGTACGAGATATTAACACGAAAAACCGTTACAGTATGTTTACAATGAGGTACAGGGTACTGGGGTGTTTACAATAGGGTGCAAGATATTAACAAGAGAACAGTTACAGGATGTTTACAATAAGATACCGGAAGTACCAAGTGAGCGGGTACTGGGGTGATTACAGTAGGTTCAAGATAACAAGAGAATAGTTACAGGATGTTTACAGTCAGATACAGGAAGTGGTACAATCTGAACAGTTGCAAGGGATCAGTGCTGTTTACAGCTAGATATATATGATGAGCGTAGGAGAGGTACAGCATTAAACGTTGGGGAAGGGGAAAAGAAGGGGGAGGACTTTCGAGGCGGTTTATAATTGGTAGGGGGCGAGTTTAGGTGGTGTTGAAGAGGCGGGTCTTCAGAGATTTTCTGAAGGCCGCGTATGATGTGGCTTCGAGTATAGGTTTTGCTAGCCATGTGTTCAGTTGGGCTGCCTGGAAAGAGAGCATTCTGTTTAGGTACTTCTTGTCCAAATGTCCAAAGAGCTACACTTACTTGACTTGGGAAAAGGCAAGTTTGTGGATGGAAGTTCAGATGATGTTTCCTATAAAGATCTGTAAGATAGAGGAGCAGTCTGTCCTGTGTTGATTCTCTAATTGGAGCAGGTGTGTTTAGAGCATGTTGCATACTGCTCAGTATTGGGACTGCTTTGTTGCACTCTATTCATCTGGATTAGTCTGGTGAACAATAGCGAAGGAAAAATGTGGTCACACCTGCTAATTTTTGTTCTCTAAGCCTACCAGATCAGTACAGAATCTGTTCCTGTTTCAAATGTTGTCTAGTGTTTAGCAAGTTACACTTGAGAGCATGTCCTGTTTTTTGGGGTTGGGGAAGGCCTATGTTTGTTTGTTACAGAACAAAACTGAAGATGAGCTGACTGCATGGTGCCCTATACCAGTGTTACTCAACTTCTTCAAGCCAAGTACCCCCTTAGTCTAATAAATATCAACTGAGTACCCCCACAATAATAGTACTAATTGTAATGCAATTTCTTCCATCCATTTTTCATATACACACAGTATAATCTTATGTATACATTAGTCTTTAAGCCCGTTACATTAACGGGTGCTAGAATAGAATATATGTCTGTCTTTCTTTCTTTCTGTCTCTCTCCCTACCACTGTCTCTTTCTTTCTGTCTGTCTCTCTCCCTTGCCCCCTTTGTTTGTCTTTCTGTCTCTCTCCCTGTCCCTGTGTCTTTCTTCCTTTCTTTCTATTTCCCTCCCGCTGTCTTTCTTTCTTTCTTTCACCCTCCCTCCCGCTGTCTATCTGTCTCTCTCCCTGCTCCCTATGCAGCAGCATTTCCCTCCCCCACTTCCCTGGGCAGCAGCCGCAGCAGCATTCCCTACCCTTCCATTTCCCTGTGTAGCAGCAGCATTTCCCTCCCCCCCCACTTCCCTGTGCAGCAGACGCAGCAGCATTCCCTCCCCCTCCATTTCCCTGTACAGCCCACTTCCGTGTGCAGCAGCAGCATTTCCCTCCCCCTCCATTTCCCTGTACAGCCCACTTCCGTGTGCAGCAGCAGCAGCATTTCCCTCCCCCCATTTCCCTATGCAGCAGCCGCAGCAGCATTCCCTCCCCCTCCATTTCCCTGTGCAGCAGCATTTCCCTCTCCCCCCCCCCACTTCCCTGTGCAGAAGCCGCCGCGGCAGCATTCCCTCCCCCTCCATGTCCCTGTGCAGCAGCAGCAGCATTTCCCCCTCCCCCACTTCCCTTCCCGCAGTCTGGCTGGCTCCCTTAGTCCCTTGCCAGAGTTATTTTTAAGTTTAAAGGTGCCGCGGCGGCTCCTCTCACGATCCCCGCCTGCATCAGAAGCCTTCTCTGACGCAGGTGTAGCTCTGAACTTAAAAATAAACTTCGGGCGTGGAGTGTAAGGGAGCCGGCCAGACCACATAACATTACCTTGGGGCCGTTGTAAGTGCGCATGCGCATTCCTGCTGGCCAAGGACCTACGTATAACGCAGGTAGGAGTGCGCATGTGCGCTTAGCATTTTATTATTATAGATAATGGTAACCACAAAATTTAAAAAACAAAGCACACTGTATGCGCAGAAAATGTTCTCATTTATATTAGTTTTTTTTTTTCAAAGAGGGCAAGGCAGATGACTTTAAAATATGCAATGTCACCTCAGGAACAACTATAGAAAATAAACAAATACAGTTAAACCTCGGTATGCGAGTAATGTGGTTTGCGAGTGTTTTGCAAGACGAGCAAAACACTCGAGCAAACTAACTCGCAAACTGAGCATTGACTCGATTTGCAAGCCCCCACCCGACCCTGGGAACCAGCAGTATTGCTCCCCCTGAGGCCACCGACGCTGCTCCCTTCCTTCGCGATCGCCTCCTCCCCTCCCCCCATCACTGACCAGCCCTGTCCTTACCCATGCGCCGCCGGTGTTAGAAAGTGCCTGCTGCCAGTTTTCTGCTGGGCTGCTGCTGGGCCTTGAGCATCTGCGTATGCTCAAGGCCTTCTGGATCTCATCCTCTCCGAGATTCTCATGAGACTTGAGATCTCATGAGAATCTCGGTGAGGGTGAGATCCAGAAGTCCTTGAGTAGTACAGATGCTCAAGGCCCAGCAGCAGCCCAACAGAATACTGGCGACAGGCACTTTCTAACACCGGCGGTGAATGGGTAAGGACAGGGCCGGTCAGTTGGGGGGGAGGAGGCAATAGCAGAGCCTGTGGCCTCGGGGGGGAGCATGGGAGTCAGGGTGAGTCCGGCAGGAGTGGGCCAGCACGTGAGAGTCCTGGCCAGGGGGGGGGGGCGGTGTAGTGGCATCCAGGGGGAGCAGCATCTGGGAGCCGCTATGCACATGAACGGCAGGGACAACGGTGCCTATCCGGGCTCAGTGGTGGCGGCGGCGGTTTGATTACAGCCAGCACCCTAGAGCTGGGGCGCACCATCACCATCCGCACATCCCGCAGTGACATAAGCGCCCTGCAGTACAGCCCCCTCTCCAGTTCTCGGAGCTACGTGAGAGGCAACGAACAGCAGCAGAGGCCTCCCCAAGAGAACTGGAGGAGCCGCGTGGATAGGTCCGTGGTGGAGGCGTCGCTAATGGTAATTAAGTTTTTGGTATGTGGAACGAATTGTCCGAGTTTACATTAATTCTTATGGGGAAAGTTGCTTTGATATACGAGTGCTTTGGATTACGAGCATGCTTCTGGAACGAATTATGCTCATAAACCAAGGTACCACTGTATAGTGTAAAATTTAGATAGCAGATATAAATTTGCAAAACTGACATATTTGGTGACGGGATAATCGCGCGCCGAAAAGCCAGCACTGACAATTCAGCGCAAGAAAGAAGCGCACCGCAGGAAAACTTTGTTTTAAAGAGCTCCAATGGGGGTGTGGGGGTAACCCTCCACTTTACTGCATTGTGTTCACATGCCGTTGGGAGGGGGTGTGGGGGGTGCAACCCCCCACATTATAGAGAAAATGGAACTTTTCCCGAAAAAAATTGGAAAAAGTTCCGTTTTCTCTATAATGCAGGGTTCCAACCCCCCCAACCTCCCCCCCCAACAGCAGCGCGAACACTATGCAGTAAAGTGGGGGAGTTCCCCACTCACATCCTGCTTCGGAGCTCTTTAAAATTAAGTTTTTCTGCGACGCGCTTCTTTCTTGTGCCGAATTGTCAGCGCTGGATTGTCGGTGCACTGGTGTCTCATGCGCGACAGACTATGAACCAACATATTTAGATCACTAAATTGAAAATAAAATCATTTTTCCTACCTTTGTTGTCTGGTGATTTCATGAGTCTCTGGTTGCACTTCCTTCTGACTGTGCATCCAATATTTATTTCTTTCTGCCTCCTGCATGCTTCCTCTCCTCCGGATCTCATTCCCTTTATTTATTCAGTCTTCTATACCGTTCTCCCAGGAGAGCTCAGAACAGTTTACATGAGTTTGTTCAGGTACTCTACCATTTCTCCCTGTGGGCTCACAATCTATCTAATGTACCTGGAGCAATGGGGTGATTAAGTGATTTTCCCAGGGTCACAAGGAGCAGCATGGGTTTGAACCCACAACCCCAGGGTGCTGAGGCTATAGCTTTAAACACTGCGCCAGTCATCCAACCAACATCTCTCTCTGTCCCTCCATGAGTCCAACTTTTCTTCCTCTCTCCTCCACCCCCATTGACAAACATGTCTCCCTGTCTCTCTCACTGTCCTATCATTCCCTCCCTTGCTACAATGGGAAGGGGGAAGAGAGAAAGAGATCCAGGGTGGATCTCTCCCACTCCCTCTACTAACACATCCAACATTTCTCCCTCTCTCATCCCCTGGATCGTGTGCAGCATTTTTCACCTCTGCCCACTAGCCCCATGCCCATTTCTCCTTCAATCACCCCTCTCCAGCACAATGCCACATCTGTCCTTCCATCACTATATCCAACATTCCTCCCCCTTGCATCCCCTTCAATCTATCCCTCTGTTCCCTCTCCATCACTATATCTAACATTTCTCCCTCTCATCCTTCTATTCCCTATGCAGCACACTCAATGCGCATACCCGACCCCGCTGCCGACACAGCAAAATGGCTGACTCCTGCTGGCACAACTCCACAAAGGGCCGGCGGCATGCAATATGCCCCACAAGCCTTCCTCCAATGTCAATTCTGACGTCGGAGATAAGGTCCGGGCTAGCGATTGGCTGGCCCGGACCTTCTCTCTGACGTCAGAATTGACGTCGGGGCAAGACTTGTGGGACCGATTGCACGCCGCTTCACGCCGCCTCACTCTATGCCCAACTTTCCCTATGTGCACCATCTCTTTCCCTCTCACACACACTCATGCCCACTCACACACTCATGCAGCAGCAGAATGATGGAGGGGAGGGGGGAGGCGGAAGTGTATTCACTCAATAAGGCGTACCCCCTTTTCCACCCCCTTTTTGGGGGTGGAAAAAGTGTGTCTTATGGAGCGAAAAATACGGTACAGTATTTGGTCTTTTTACTACTACTATGATGATAAAATTATAAGTTTTATGTTGAATTGAACTTGCTGTACACTGCCTTGGATGAATCTCTTCATAAAGGCAGTTAATAAATCCAAATAAATAAATTTAATTTCAAGAGGGGATAGCTCTGAAAATGAGAATTTGGGTTCAAGTATATTTGATGTAAAATGTTTGAATTCATGAAAAGTTGGTGTCGGAGATTTATAAAATAAGGTGGTCTGACAGTACTGCTTTCTGTTCAGAATAGCACAAAATGGTTTGTGGTCAAATTTGCAGGGTTTTGGAAATGAAACAAGTGTGGTATACTTTATTGAATCAGTACATTTTGCTTCCTGTGTTTTTTGGATTTGTACACAAATTGTAATTGCCTGCAGAAAGATCCTCATTGAAGCTGTAGGCTGTCACTAAAGTCACATCTGTGGCCTTTGAAAAAAAGATTATTGGAGGTTTAAGATTTTATCCTTTTTTTTTTTCACCATTCTAATGTAGTCCATAATTACAAAATTCTATGATGTTGCAATAATTTTCTGTGTAAGTAATATATTTTTGCTTGTTTCAGAATCTTAGAGATTCCCTCTTGGCCCCTTCTGGATTTGGAGTTTCAGTTTCTCTTACAGCTTCAGTGTTTGGAGAAGGGCAGAACCAATCTAATGGAACACTTACCACAGATAACAAGCCTCTTGGGTTTCAGTTTGGGAGCAACACTGTGCAGGATATGCAGAAGGATTCCAATTTATCCAAGAACTTGTTTTTTCAATGTATGTCCCAGAATGTACCACCAAGTAACTACTTCACTGCCATCTCAGAGAGCTTGCCTGAAAAACCCTTGAGCCAAAACCTGTTCAGACAGAGTGCAGAAAACTTGTGTTCTGGAGTTTGCAAATCTAAAGTTACCCTTACAGCAGAAACTAAGCCTAATACACAAACTATAGGTTGTTCTGAAAAGAAGTTGCCATCTGAATCTATGCCCACACTCACACCAGCTTTTTCTGGTAATTTATTAAACTCTTGCCCCCCTGATAATCATGAAAATCTTTTCTTACAGCCCCCAAAGCTATCTAGGGAAGAACCTGCTAATCCTTTTCTAGCATTTGCAGAAAAAATTGATGCCAGTCCTTTCAGTGGCATTGTATCTCAGACAGGAACTGGGGCTCAAACTTCTTTAATTAGTTCCAGAGTTATTAGTAGTTGGCTGGAACCACATTCCTCTGAAAGCTCTGTTTTGTTATCGCGCAAGAAACCCCTGTTCATCACAACTGATACCACCAGTGTGCTTTCCAGCTCCCCTGTTGTGACTCTGTCTGAATCCTTTCAGAGTCCAGCCACCTTAAGCAATGTCCGCTCCAGCTCTCCAACTCTCCAGCCCATTGAAATGCCAACATTGTCCTTGAGTCCAACAGAAGACAAGCCTGCACTTGAGCCTGAGCCACAGGACAATACACTAAAAACATTTACAGGGTTGTCTGGGAGGTTCCAGCCTAGTATCCTTGGAGCCCCACCAGATTTCTCACAGGAATGTAAAGTATCTTTTGAATCTGCAAATCGATTTTCATTGGACGAGCGGAGCAGGACTTCAAAACAAGATTCAGATTCAAGTACCAACAGTGACCTGAGTGACCTCAGTGATTCTGAGGAACAGTTACAGACCAAGACTGGCTTCAGAGGAATACCAGATCATCTGATGGGAAAGTTAGGACCCAATGGAGAACGTAATGTTGACTTGCTGTTTGGAAAAGGGAAGCAGAATTCAAAGGGCCGGCCTCGAACAGCTCCTCTGAAAGGTGAGGACATATCATTAGTGGAAAAAGTGCAGGGCTTAACCACTTAGGACACAGAGTTGAAAATAAGGAGAACAGAGGAAGGGGGAAACTTAAAAACATAAGAATTGCCATACTGGGACAGACTGAACCTAGTATTCTGTTTCCAACAGTGGCCAACCCAAGTGCCAAATACCTAGCTAGATTCCAAGTAGTAAAGCAGATTTTATTCTACTTATTCTAGGAATAAGCAGTGGATTTCCCCAAGCCATCTCAATAATGGCCTATGGTCTTGACTGATGCATTTCAAATGTATGCTTATTACACCTTTTTACCAAGGATTTTTATGGTGATTGTACCAAACACTGCCAACTGCATTCTTCTAGTCTTTGAAGTGAAATTATATCTAGCTATTGAGGAGCTTTTAGTCTTGTTTGATATCATTTGGAAGTTGATTAAAATTTGAGACTGTCCATTATTATCCCTTATTCACCTAGTTAAATAATTAAGAGGACAATTTTTATCTGTTTACCCATGAGTATTACCTTGTCTGCATATTGTCTTATTCTGTCCTGCTAAAGTACAAATGGGCTGCCATAGCACTCATACCTCAGATTTGAGGGGGAGTGTTGGTAAGAAGGTTGGGCTGTAGAAATAATATACATTCTTGTACAACCCCACTCTATTCCTGAACCTTCAGGTAGTCAATCTCTTCTCGTGAGAAATCTTGTAGGAAGCTTCATTTGCATACTTTTGCTCCTCCTCTCTTACCTCTGGGTTGTCCTCCAGTTCTTCAGTTGTCTTTTTACAAGCGAGACAGTAGGAGCTTGTCTTTTCTGCTCATATTTATTTTTCTTTAAATTCAGTATTTTTCCACTCTTTTACAAGGCTTATTGTCTGGGCTGCAGAGGATCCCCTTGAGGAACAATTCTGGCTGCGGGAGAGTGCAGACTCTGATGCAGAGGGTCTGCTTCCAAGTGGTAGGCTGCTTTGCAGTGCACCCACTTGGACAACCTGCATTTACAGTTCAGGACAGTTCCCTTGAGAGCATAGCTTGCCTCAGGTTAATGCTCTAGTTGGGTTTGAGTGCTGGCTGCGTGGCTCCATGGTGGTTTTCTTCCAGGATCGGGGCCAACTGAAAGGAGCGATTTGTAAGGGTGACAAACCTTTTTATTAGGCAAGTAAGTAAAAGTAAGACGAAAAGAAGGCCACTTTGGTTCTCAAAAGTAGTAGCTAAGACGGTAAGGAATAAGATTTCATAAACTACAAAAGATCGCAGAAAGAGGAAGACAGGTAAAAATATCTGGAAAAGTTAAGAGAGGCTGGTTGTGTAGTCAGGAAAGCAAAGATGCAAATGGAAGAAAAAATAGCTGGCATGGTAAAACGGAGCGACAAGACTTTTTTTTAGATATATTAGTAATAGGAAGAAGTGCAAAAGTGGCATTGTGAGACTCAAAGGTGAAGGGGAGGAATATGTAGAAGCTGATAAAGAAAAGTCCGAATTGCTTAACAAATAGTTCTGTTCTGTGTTCACGGCTGAAGTGCCGGGAGCGGGACCGCAGAAGACAAACGTGAATACGGATGGAGGAGTAATAGACCCTGATCGATTTTCAGAGGGTTGTGTTTGTGAAGAGCTAGCTAAAATAAAGGTAGATAAAGCAATAGGGCCAGATAGTGTACATCCGAGGGTGCTGAAGGAAATTAGGGAAGTTCTAGTAGCTCTGCTGACTGACCTTTTCAATGCATCTCTAGAGTCGGGAGTGGTACCAGAGGACCGGAGAAGGGCGAATGTGGTCCCTCTCCATAAAAGTGGAAGTAAAGAAGTAGGGAATTTACAAGCCAGTAAGTCTGACTTCTGTGGTAAGCAAATTAATGGAAACACTTTAAAACAGAGAATGGTGAAGTTTCTGTAATCCTGTGGATTACAGGACTGGAGGCAACATAGATTCACTAGAGCCCACACTTTTTGGGCTTGCAAGCTACTTTTAAAATGACCAAATCAAAATGATCTACCAACAATAAAATTTAAAAAAAAAAACCCACACTGTAGGCTGAGAAAATGTTAATTATCATTCCTATTCCGGGTTTTTTTTCAAAGAGGTCAAGGCAGATGACTCTATGCACTGTCACCTCAGTAACAACCATACAAAAATAGACAAATATATCCCCCTCCCTTTTTACTAAACCACAATAGCAGTTTTTAGCGCAGGGAGCTGCGCTGAATGCCCAGCGCTGCTCTCGATAGTCATAGGCTCCCTGCACTAAAACACGCTATTGTGGTTTAGTAAAAGGGGGGCCATAGTGCAAAATATAGACAGCAGATATAAATTCAGACACATTTTGATCACTAAATTGAAAATAAAATCATTTTTCCTACCTTTGTTGTCTGGTGATTTCATGAGTCTCTGGTTGCACTTTCTTCTTCTGACTGTGCATCCAATCTTTCTTCCCTTCTTTCAGCCTGTATGCTTCCTCTCCTCCAGACCTCATTCCCTTCCCCAACATTTTCTTCCTCTCTCCATGCCCTTTCATTCTCCCTGCCTCCCTTTCTTTTTTCTGTTTCCCTTCTTTCTGTCTGCTTGCCCCCTTTCTTTCTTTCTCCCTGCCCTCCACCAAACCACTGCTGCCACCATCGGGGAAGCTGCCGCCGCCGCCCCAAGCTCTCCCTGCTTCCCTGCGTTGGGCCGACCAGCATTCCTCTCACCGACGTCAATTCTGCTGTCAGAGAGGAAATTCCAGCCCAGCCAGGCCAGCAATTGGCTGGCCCGAACTTCCTCTCCGACGGCAGAATTGACGTCGAGGGGAGAGGAAGGCTGATCGGCCCGGTAGATCGCCAAGGCAAAGTGAGTCTATCACGGAGCCCAGGATGGGCTCCGCGATCGACTCACTTTGCCTTGGCGATCTACCGGTCGATCGCAATCGACCTATTGGGCACCCCTGCACTAGAGGTAGGTCTCGTCAGACAAATCTGATCAATTTCTTTGAATGGGTGAACAGAGAATTGGATAGAGGATGTGCGCTAGATGTGACGTATTTAGATTTTAGCAAAGTCTTTGACAGAGTTCCACACAGAAATCTAATAAATAAAGTGAGTGCCCTCGGGATGGGACCCAAAGTGACGGGCTGGGCCAAAAACTGGTTGAGTGGAAGGTGACAAAGGGTAGTGATCAATGGAGATCGCTCTGAGGAAAGGGATGTTTCAAGTTTTATTAAGGTTTTGATTTGAATGCAATTTCAAATAATTCAATGCGTTTAACAATAGTAATTTTGGGGGGACAAATAACCATTTAAACAATAAAAACATACAATCTTATCTATAGTTATTTGAAGATACATAAGGAATATAAGGATAAATTACATTTGTTTAAAATAAAATAACCCAAAAGAAAAAACATTTTTATAAACGATTTTGCTGAAGGTTTGTCAGAGAAGATTTGCCTCTTTGCGGATGATACCAAAATCTGCAATAGAATAGACATGCAGGATGATGTGAATAACATGAAAAAAGACCTGGCGAAGCTTGAAGAATGGTCTGAAATTTGGCAGCTAAAATTTAATGCTAAGACATGCAAGGTCATGCATTTGGGCTGCAAAAACCCAAGGGAACGGTACAGTTTAGGGGGTGAAGAACTTATGTGCACGACGGAAGAGCGGGACTTGGGTGTGATTGTATGTGATGATCTTAAGGTGGCCAAACAGATTGAAAAGGTGACAGCGAAAGCTAGAAGGATGCTAGGTTGCATAGGGATAGGTATAGCTGTAGGAAAAAGGAAATATTGATGCCTCTGTATAAGACTGCTGAGACCTCATTTAGACTTCAAAAAGATATAAAAAGGATAGAGTCGGTCCAAAGGAAGGCTACTACAATGGTGTGTGGTCTTTGTGATAAGGCATATGGGGACAGACTTAGAGATCTCAATCTGTATTCTTTGGAGGAAAGGTGGGAGAGGGGAGATATGAAAGAGACGTTTACATTTCTATGTAATATAAATGTGTATGAGTCAAGTCTCTATCATTTGAAAGAAAATTCTGCAATGAGAGGGCTTAGGATGAAGCTAAGAGGTGATAGGCTCTGGAGTAATCTGAGGAAATACTTTTTTTACTGAAAGGATGATAGATGTGTGGAACAGTATCCTGGAAGAGGTGGTGGAAACAGAGACTGTCTGAATTCAAGAGGGCCTGGGATAGGCACATGGGAGAGAAAGAGAAAATGGTTACTGCGAATGGGCAGACTAGATGGGCCATTTGGCCTTTATCTGCCATCAGGTTTCTATGTATGTTTCTTATTTTTAAAAAAATATTCTTTATTCATTTTTAAAACTTCAGTTGTGCACAAAAGATGATGCATTTACATAAATTAATATCATTACAGCACAATATACTTAATAGAATAAAGACAAAACTTATTTTCTCCCCCTCATTTTCAATTTATAAACATCTCATAAAATACTTGTAATCAACCCTTCTATATTTCTTAACAAAGGCCAAAACATATCCCCCTCCCTGGATGTGCATGTTTTCCCCAAATTATACAAATAAATCAATCTTTACAATATTTAGTTAATGGTTCCCAAACTTCCATAATTTTTTTTATAATAACCCTTCTGAATGGCCATAAACTTTTCCATTTTAAAGATATAACATAGGGATTCCCACCAGAATGAATAATTTAATCTATCCCAATTTTTCCAATTTTTTAAAATAAGCTGCATGGCAACTCCTGTCATAAACAAAAGTTTGTTATTTTTTGCCAAAATTTGACTTTTTGCCCTCATAGATGATCCAAATAAAATGGTATCATATGATAGTGCCACTGGATTTTCTAATAAATTATTCACCTGATCCCAAATCATTCTCCAGAATTTTAGTATCAAAGGACAATAGTATAGTAAATGATCTAATGTCCCAACTTCCAGATGACAATGCCAACATGTATTAGATTTAGAACTGTCTACTCTATGCAAACGAACTGGGGTCCAAAATACTCTATGTAATAAGAAAAAACATGTTTGTCTCATAGATGCAGACATTGTACATCTCATCCTCCAAGACCAAATTCGTGGCCGTTGAGACGCAGTAATTTGATGCTTCATCTCAATGCTCCAAATGTCATGCAGACCAGTTTTTGGTTTCATATTCAAAAATCCAGATATTAATTTATACCACTGAGCGACCTGGTGACCCAGGAAGTCTACCTAAAAACATAAGACCGGCAAGCTATTTTGAACCTCCAAATTTTTCCATTCAGGGAACCCTTCCTGAATGTCCTGCTTCAAATGCAACCATCTATAATTTTGTGTTTTATTAAGACCAAATTTGCGTTGCAATTGTGAAAAATCAAGCAGCTTACCATCAGAAATAATATAATCTAAAATGCATATGCCTCCAATCATCCAATATTTCCAGATAAATGTTAATTGACTTATCCAATGTATTATGAATCCAAATTCCTAAATACTTAATCCCTTCTTCCCTCCAAAGAAAAGGGAATGAATCAAATAATCCCTTTTGACAATGAACATTTAAAGGAAGAACCTCTGATTTACTCCAATTTATTTTATAGCCAGAAAATTTTCCGAATTTTTCAATTAAATCTAACAAACTTGGAATGGTAGTCTCAGGATTTCTCAAATGAAGCAAAATATCATCTCCATATGCAGAGACTTTATATTCCTGATCTGAATAAGGAATACCCTGAATCTCCTTTGTTTGTTTAATAGCCAATAACAAGGGTTCCAGAACAATATCAAATAGCAAAGGAGATAGCGGACACCCTTGTCTAACTCCTCTCTTCAGACAAAAACGATCCAAGAAAGCATTATTTATATATAATCTAGCAGAGGGGGAGCTATATTAGGTTTGAATCATTTGTATGAATCTAGAAACAATACCAAACCATTCCATTGCTTGATAAATGAAGGTCCATTCCACTCGATCATAGGCCTTCTCTGCATCTAAGAACACAGAGAAAGCTGGATCTTTTATGGTTTTTGATAAATTTAACATATGAAAAGCCAATCTGGTGTTATTTGAAGAGTGCCTTTGAGCAACAAACCCTGTTTGATGCATACCTATGATATGAGGAAGAGCCTTAGCCAAGCGTAAAGCCAATAACTTAGCCAAAAGTTTTATCATCCACATTTATCAAGGAAATAGGCCTATAATTTGAAACCAACATAGGATTCTTATTTGGCTTGGGTAAAACAATAGTTAGAGATTCAGCCATATACCTAATATATAACCTTCATTCAATTGTGTCCGATATAAATTTAATAAATGAGGTAATAAGGAATTTTGAAATGATTTATAGAACTCTACAGCAGTGTTTTTCAACCTTTTTACACCTATGGACCGGCAGAAATAAAAAAATTATTATCTGGACCGGCATTGGTCCGTGGACCGGCGGTTGAAGAACACTGGGCTAAGTCGTGGGCCAGACCCCGCCCATCTCTACCCAATATCCATCCCAGACCCTGCCCCCATAATAGTACTAATTGCACCTTGCACGTCCCTTGCCTCATCTGGAAGCCTTCCCTCTGACATTGCAACGTCAGAGAGAAGGCTTCTGGTTCAGGCGCAGGATGCCCGAAGGAGCCACTGCCCGTGTCTTTGTGTACTGAATCAGTGAATAAGAGGGAGTTGGCTCGAAGATAATGCCGCATCGATCGCACTGTGGACTGGCGGTTGAAGAACACTGTTTTGGGCCTGATGCACATGTTGGCCCTGTGGACCGGCAGGAAATTTCTGTAGACCGGCACTGGTCCATGGACCGGTGGTTGAAGAACACTGCTCTACAGTATAACCATCACTACCTGGAACGGATCCAACTCTAAAGGACTTTATCCCAGGACAAGCAGGCAGGTATTCTCACATATGGGTGACGTCACCGATGGAGCCCGGATGCAGATGCCTCACAAACAGACTTGCTTGAAGAAACTTGAAGTTTCGAGTCGCCCGCACCGCGCATGCGCGAGTGCCTTCCCGCCCAGCGCAGGGCGCGTCTCCTCAGTTCTCAGTTTTCCGTGGAGCCGAGAAGTCCGTCTTTGACTCTCTGCGTTTAACTTTGTTCCTTTGTGCCTTCTCTGAACCGCAATTTGTATTTTTTTCTTCATGAATCGCTGTTCTTATTTTATTTCTTTTATTTTTAGTTTAAAAAAAAAAAATTTCTTCTTCCGTCCGTTTTTCGGGACAGGCCGCTCAGCCGCAGCCCGAGGGCTTCGATCTTGTGGCGGCTATTTTTCCTTCTATGTCCCGGCCTGCCACGGGCTTCAAGAGGTGTAGCAAGTGTCAGCGAGCGATCTCTCTTACGGACCCTCACGGACACTGCTTCAAGTGCCTTGGGCCGAAACATAGAAACATAGAAAGATGACGGCAGAAAAGGGCCACAGCCCATCAAGTCTGCCCACTCTATTGACCCACCCCACTAAGTCTGAATGCTAATGACCTAGTTCCTTTACTCGACCCTCGTAGGGATCCCACGTGGATATCCCATTTATTCTTGAAGTCGAGCACGCTGGTGGCCTTGATCACCTGCACCGGAAGTCTGTTCCAGTGATCTACCACCCTTTCTGTGAAGAAATACTTCCTGGTGTCACCACTAAATTTTCCTCCTCTGAGTTTGAGCGGGTGCCCCCTTGTGACCGAGGGTCCCTTGGGAAAGAATATATCGTTTTCCACCTCGACACGACCCGTGACGTACTTAAATGTCTCAATCATGTCACCCCTTTCCCTGCGCTCCTCTAGGGTATAGAGCTGCAGTTTGCCCAGTCTTTCTTCGTATGAGAGACCCTTGAGCCCCGAGACCATCCTAGTGGCCATCCTCTGGACCGACTCAGCTCGAAGCACATCTTTCCGGTAATGTGGCCTCCAGAATTGCACACAGTATTCCAGATGGGGTCTCACCATGGTTCTATAGAGTGGCATAATGACTTCAGGTTTACGGCTGACGAAGCTTCTATTGATACATCCCATCATCCTAGGTCGTGCCTGCCTTGCCAAATACTTCAGCCTCGTGCTTTCATGCGTCGTTTTATTTTGGTGGACAAGCTCTTTGAGATGGAGTCCTACTGATTCCTCGACTTCGAAAGCGTCTTCGGCCTCGACTCCTACTGAGGCCCCTCCTGCGCCTACTGCTTCCACCTCGAGCCTCATCAGACCTTCGTCGTTTGCACCGGCTCTTTCTTCGACGTCGCCTGCTGTATCTTCCCTTGTTTCCTCAGGTCAGATAGCTCAGCAGTCGGTTCTACCGGTAGTGATTAAAGTGTCTAAGACTCCCAGGTCGAAGCACACTCACACTACTTTGAAGGAACCTCCAGCCAAGGCAGGTGGTCCGGTTTCAGACGCGGATCCATCCTTGCCGGCTTCTTTCCAGACCATGTTAGAGAAGCAGTTTATTCAGTTCCTTACTAACATGGGACCCAAACTGCTTTCTCTTATCCAGTCTGGGCATTCCGCAGACTTCCGTGAGGTCGAGCCGCTTCCTTTGCCCCAGTCTGAACTTACACACTCTTTGCAGGGAGCAGAGTCTCTGTAAGTGTCTGGTATGGCATCCAAGCACGTAAAGCAAGGAGCAGATTTTTTTGCGAGTGCCTCGACGGGAATCCTCACACTATACAAGGAGTAGAGTCTTCAGGAGTGCATCGAGGTTCCTCCACCAAGCCTCTGGAGTTTCAACCTACAGCCTCTAGTCCTATTCATCCGATGGCATCGGCTGCTCTCGTCTCCGAGGCAAAGTCTCCTCGATCCTCGAGATCTGGTTCCCGACACAGTTCTCACCAACGTTCGAGGCCTTCATCGAGACATCCTTCCAGCATTGTTCTTTTTCTCAAGACAGACCATCTTCCTCGAAGCTTCCATCTACTCCAACCTTGACCAGACCACCGACTCCTCGTTCGAGGTCTCCCGGTTTTGATTGCCTCATCCAAGTCACCAGGTGCCGGTGCGGAGGCTACACTGAAGTAAGAAGAGGGTTCGGGTGGGTTGGGGGACCTCAGGTCGTGGCGGGGGGTGCCCGATGGCGGCGGGGGGGGGGGGTGCCGGATCGCGGGGGGAGGGTGCCGGTTCGCAGGGGGGCCTTTGGGGGGAGCAATGCCGGTTCTCGTGGGGGAGAAGCAGCGCTGCTGGCCTCGGGGGGGGTGGAGGGTGGGAACCTATCAAAGCGAGTTTCCATTATTTCCTATGGGGAAACTCGCTTTGATAAATGAGCATTTTTGATTATGAGCATGCTCCTGGAACGAATTATGCTCGTAATCCAAGGTACCATTGTATATAATCTATTCGTGAAAAGGATTTATGAACATTCCCGAGCATTAAAATGAAAAATCCTCCAAATATCCTTCAACCCACAAGATTGAGCTAAGTTTTCCAAACCTAATGATTTTAATGTCCTATTAGGTTTTTTATCCAACAGTAGATCCATTACTGCATTAAAGTCCCCCGCCACCACTAAATCAGAGGCAGCCAGTGGTAAAATCAACTGTTTGTAGAGACTGGAAGAATTCAATTTGATTTGAATTAGGTGCATACACATTTATAAGCTTCAAGGTATGTTTCCCCATGCTCATGCTTACTGAACCCATCTACCTAAAGGGTCTGCAGAAATCAATTTAAATGTATCCAAACATTTTTTATTAATTAAAATTGCCACTCCTGCCTTCTTACCTAGCGCCGAGGCATAAAAACAATGCTTAACCCACCCTGATTCTAATTTACTAGATTCCACAGCATTTAAATGTGTCTCTTGGATATAATATATATCTGAGTTCTGTTGTTTCAGGAAGTTAAGGGTTTTTTTCCTCTTTACTGGATGATTGAGACCATTAACATTCAATGGAAACAGTTTTAAAGATATTTCCAAAACTTAAAATTTGATTCCAAAACTTGTATTTCAAGAAACTTAACCTTTAGTATCAATTTACAAACAATACACATCCTAAACCCCCTATACATATTCCCCATTCCCCTCCCCCATAATTATACGAAAACTTGAAAGCACCTATTTAGATCGGCCACCTAAACCCCCTACCAAGCAACTCATAAATTCCTTATATCAGCCACCACCACCCAATCACATTTTCCCCCAATTCATTAAAAATATTTTTTTTAAAAAAAATTTTCTATGTAAAATATTCTATACATCAATAAAATTTTCCCTACCCTTTATTTAGCTTTTTATTAAATTATGTATAACCCCAATCATGTATCCTACATATTTTAACCCAGACCAATTCATATCCCATTATTATGTATTATCTATTAGCATGCATGGGGGCTGAGGTCTCTGGCTAGTGCGTTGGGCCCGAGTGGCAGTCAAGAAACAAGCAGTCTGGATTTCAGGCTTGTTGAGACAGAGGATCTCCCTGTAAACTGTTACAGCTTACAATCTGCAGATCCCAGCACATAGTTTGGCACAGTGCATAGCAGGCTGACAACCTGGCAGATTGATTTTGGGGGAAGGGGTCCTTAAAATCGATTTTTGTTATTTTCTATACTTAGTGCTAGGTTCCCCCACCTCAAAACTCCCAAATCACTATTTTTATTTTTTTCTCTCTGGATTCCCGGGGCTGTTTTTGGCACCAATATTGATGCCACAGCAGCCATCTTGGATTTCCCGATTTGAAATTAAAAGTTTTTATCTGCCTCAAAACCCCTTATTTTGATTAAAAACATGTTCCACATGCTGTGCGGCATGTGAAGGGTTGGGAGTTGCTACTTTAGCCCTTCCCTGGCCCCTTGGGAGGTTCTGGGTCCCAGTCCACCTGAGGAAAGAGTCAAAAGTTGAGATTTAAGCTGGTGGGAGGGGGGCAGTGTAAGTGCGTCCCTGACAAAACGCAACTGCGATTCAGCAATGAAATCCCAAAAAAGTGCAAAATAGGTACCGTGAGGGTACTCTGCATCGCGGGGGTTCTCTGCCTCAGGGGCAGGGATTCCCCATTGAATTTACTAATATGATATGTCAGACCTATCTGATTAACAAGGGCCCCATGAATCTTTCTGGTATTGCAACCCTGCTAGCATCAGAGATTTCCCTGCAGAATCCCAAGAGCATAAGTCCCCCACAGAAGGGCCATGCACAAGTTGGGGATGACTCGGATGATCAAGATTCTAATTTTATGCCTGAAATTCGAGAATGCCCTAAAGAATAAGGTAGTACAAGTCTTGGACAATGCAAAGGCAGTATTATTAATATTACTGTATTATTATTTAGATATTTATATACCGCCAATCAAGGTTATCTAAATGGTTTACAATCAGGTACTCAGCACCTATCTGTCCCAGTGGGCTCATAATTTATCTAAGGTACCTGGGGCAATGGAGGATTGAGTGACTTGCCCAGCGTCAAAGGAGCACTAAGAAGATACAAAGAGGTACACCCCTATGCCTGGGATCCCAAATGCTCTTTTGATGGGCAGAAACTCATCTTCTAGCGATCTCGGTGGCACATATACTGTAGCTGGCAGACCCTGGATCCCAGGAAATGGTTGCTGTCCCAGAAAGCCTTCACTTGTATAGTGAAGAGAGGGGGACATTGAACATTCAAACTGTTAGGGGTCTGCCTCTTAGTTTAGATGAAAGTGTGAACCAGGAAGCAAAGGTCTGGATGCCATGGCCAACAGCAGGTTTTCTCTGTCTTCCCACTGTGGCCCATGATAGGCTGTCTCTTGCGCAGAATCATGGCACATGCTTGTGGTATGCAGACCTGGTACATCCTCAGCGGGGTCAGGGTCTCAAGCTTCCCTGTCATTCTTGACTCCTCACGCAGGGCCAAGTGGCCCTACAGGATCCGGAACACTTTGGTCTTATGACATGACTCTTGTGCACGTAGCATTAGTGCTCAGGGACTACTCAGATGGTGTAGGCTTGGAAGTGTTTCCAATCTGGTGCGCTCAGAGCAGTGAAGACCCGAGTTCCGCGTCAGTCGCAGTAGTACTTGCTTTTCTCTAGGAGGGCCTGGAAAAGGGCCTAGCAATCGGATCTCTGAGAGTTCACATAGCTGGGCTTTCTTGCTTCAGCCACAAGCCCCATGGGGGGCTGTCTTGCGGCTCATCCAGATGTGGGTAGATTTTTAAAGGGCATGTTATGACTCCACCCTCCACTATGACAGCTGTTTCTGACTTAGAATCTTGACCTGGTCCTTGGGGCACTTGCGAGTCTGCCCTATGAGCCGCTGGACCAGGCTTCTTTGATGGATCTCATCATGAGTCTAAAGCATCTTTCTTAAAACCTGATAAGAACTGAATCCAGAAAACAGCTTACTAAAACTCTTATCCCAGAATGCTACTTGATAAGCTAAGATTCTTGGGAAAAATCACTTATAAATACAGCCTTTTGCTGATGAAAATGTAAATATAATAAGTTTACACAGTGATGGTTTTCTATCTGTGAACTTAAAATGATCGACAAGATAGTTTGAAACAAGACCATGCAATATTTTATAACAGAAACAGTCCTTTAAAAAAATTATCCTTGCTTTGATTGGAAGCCAGTGTAGTGTATGGTAGTACTTTGTCACATAATCAGACTTTTTCAGCTTGAAAATCAGTCAAATTGCTGTGTTCTTTCTGTATAAACTGAAGTCTGTTAATATTCCTTTTGAGAGAGGCTAAGTAGATAATATTACAGTAGTTTAAAAGACTTAATAAACCCAAAGACTGCACAAGAAGTCTAAATGCTGAATAATCAAAATAGGATCTGATTGTCCAAAGTTTCTACAGCATAAAATAACTTTTCTTAACCACGGCATTTATTTGAGCATCAAAAGACAAAATTATGAGACGGCTGAGGGGAGATATGATTGACGTCTACAAAATTCTGAGTGGATTAGAACAGATACAAGTGGATCGATTTTTCACTCTTGTCAAAAATTGTAAAGACTAGGGGACACTCGATGAAGTTACAGGGAAATAATTTTAAAACCAAAAGGAGGAAATATTTTTTCACTCAGAGAATTGTTAAGCTCTGCACCACATTGCCAAAGGTTGTGGTAAGAGCGAATAGCGTAGCTGGTTTTAAGAAAGGTTTGGACAATTTCCTGGAGGAAAAGTCCATAGTCTGTTATTGAGAAAAACATGGGGAAGCCACTGCTTGCCCTGGATCGGTAGCATGGAATGTTGCTACTCCTTTGGTTTTGGCTACTGTAAGAATGGGTTACTGGGCTGACCCATTAAGGCTATTTTTATGTTCTTAAAGGACACCCAAGATTTTAATAACTGGAATGATGGGATAGCTAATCCCATTTAGTGTAATACGTCCTCGTTAATTTTGTTATGAGGTGAAGCTAAAAAGAATTTTTTTTTTCTGAATTAAGTTTCAATTAAAAATCTCTCATCCATAGTTCCATACTCTTCAATATCACTGTTAGAATTTGTAGAGTATCTGTTGATAGTGAAGTAAAAGGCACAAAAATGGTTATATCATCAGCGTAACTATAGAATTTAATTCTAATAGAAGCTAATCTGCTTCCAAGGGAAGTTAAATAAAGATTTAAAAGGCCTAGAGGCGTTGGTTCCTCGTGGGCAGAGTCTTTGGCGGTTTCCACAGAAGAGATTTGTAGAGCTGCCACTTGGTCTTCTCATATATTCACAAAGTTTTACAGAATAGAAATGGTGGCTAAGCAGGATTTCACATTTAGATCTTCAATTCTGGTAACAGGCTTATCAGTCCCATTCTAAGTTTGAGGGACTGTTCTGTTATGTCCCTAAGGTTCAGGAATAGAGTGGGGCTGTACAAGAAAGAAAGTTTAGGTTCTTAACTCGTTAATCTTCTTTCTCATAAACTCACACACTGTCCCTGAAGACTTCCCTTGGAGATGTTGATTCACTTGCTGTTTGCCTCAGTAAGTACTGGTAAGTTGGACTTCTTGTTTCTTTGTCCAGCCTCAGTAAGAATACGATCTGTGAATTCTGCGTCATTCAGTCCTGGGAGTCTATAAACAGCATGCCTCCATATTGTTAGTGAAAGCTGAATTCTAATTGTTCAACTGTTCACTTGTTTATTCTGTTTCCAAATATATGATTGATTGTTGTGCTGTTTACTGATATGAGCAGATCAGACATGTTTTTTGGGGAGTATCCCCATACCCCTCCCTCTTCTGTGTCCTCTCCAGGAATGTCTTCTTTGTTACATACTGAGGACCTGGAGGACAGCCCAAAGATAAGAGAAAGGAACAAAATTATGCAAATGAAGCTTCCTACAAGATTTCTTGCAAGAAGGGATTGACTACTCAAAAGTTCAGGAATAGAGTGTGGGTTTATAAGAAAGATTAACGAGGTGATAATCTAATCTTTTCCTACAGGACTTTGTAGGAAGCCTCAAATTTCAGAGGCTTTAACCCCTCCTCCTCATACCGCATCATTGTGTATCATCCTCAGCTTACTAGTCTTTCTAACTACAAGCCAGGCTGTAGGAGCTTATCTTGTCTGTTCATGTTTAATTTTGGGGCTATTCCTTGGCCGTGCTTGCCACGTTGCTTTACAGCAGAAGGACGTCCACAGTAGCGGCCTGTGCAAAGGCTTGTAGGTGTTACCAGGCCTGGTGCACCCTGAGACAGATGGACCTGTTTCTTCCCTCCATTACTCGGGTCCTGGAGTTTTTGAGGTTGACCTGAAGAAGGGCCTACCGGTAACTTTGTTCCAGGTGCAAATTGCTGGTCTTTTGTGTATGGGCCCTCCTTTAAAGGGCTCCTCGGCAGCTCATCCAGATTTAGCTCATCTTCTAGAGATTCATCTCTGCGACTGAGGCCTCCCTTGCACCTTTCCCATCCAACTTGAACCTTAATCTGGTTCTACGCTCTCTGGCTCGTCCACTGTATGATCATCTCATGGTCAAGATGATTTTCCTGGTGGTGATTACCTCTACCCTTAGGGTTTTAGAGCTTCAGGCTCTCTACTGCAGGGATTCTTTTTGATGTATTATGGATTCTGCAGTGATGCTGAAAACTGTTCCTTTCTTCCGAAAGTGGTTTCCGCTTTCCATGTGAATCAGGAAATCTGTCTTCCTGCTTTTGCTTCCTCTGGTTCGAGGGAGTAAGACCAGGATTTGCGTTCCTTGGATGTGTGCAGGACTGCTACCTGGTCCTCCTTGCATAAATTTAGGGGATCGATGTGGCGGCCAAGCAGGATGCTGCTTTTGGTGCCTCAGTCTTAACAGTGGGCTCATCAGTCTCACTCTGAATTTCCAGGACTACTTTGTTACATCCCACTGGTCCCGGAATAAAGTGGGATTGTATAAGAACAAAAGATTAGGTTCTTACCTTTGATACTCTTCTTTCTTGTAAATCCACACTTTATACTTGGAACCTGCCCTATACTTGTTGATTCACCAATTGTCTGCCTTTATAAGTACTGGATTTCTGTTTTATGCCCAGCTTTTATTCGAGTGCCTCCGGAATGGGTTTAGCACTCAGTTTAGGGGGTCTCCAGTTAAGGTGTCACCTTCTGTCAGTGCATTTTTTTCTACTTCTAGCACTGTTATTGTCATTCAGGTTATTGATGCTTGATATCCTGATTTGATTATGTTTCCTTATTGCTGTTTTGCATATCTTAATGTGAGCAGAATATACTTACTTGTCGGGGAGTGTCCCCATACCCCTCTCTCTTGTTCTTGTCCTCTACAGATGTTCCTGGCTGCTTTATGACTGACTGGTAAGCTGAGGATGATACACAGTGATGAGGTATGAGGGGGAGGGGTTAAAGCTTCCGATATTTGAGGCTTCTTACAAAATCCTGGTGGGTGGACAGAAAAACCCCACTGGTCCTGGAATAAAGTGTGGATTTACAAGAAAGAAGATTAGCAAAGGTAAGGACCTAATCTTTAATTACCTGAGAACATAGCTAAGAGGAACTGTTGAAAATTACTACTTGCAAAGTGATATGTTTTTTTTTCCTTTACAGTTGGCCAGTCGATCTTGAAGGACATTAGTAAGGTGAGGAAGCTGAAGCAGTCAGGAGAGCCTTTTCTACAAGATGGATCATGTATTAATGTGGCTCCACATTTGCACAAATGTCGTGAGTGCCGCCTGGAACGATACCGCAAATTTAAGGAGCAGGAGCAGGATGATTCAACTGTGGCTTGTCGCTTCTTTCATTTCCGCAGGTGCTGCATCTTCCCCTACTTCATTATCTTAGAAACAGTTATGAGCATTACAATCCACTTTAATATCTCACTGATGTCATTTGCCAAATTTCCCCAACTCAAGTTCTTAATAATCTAAATTCTTGCTTGAGATTTATTTCAAAAATACAAAGGACAGTTTTTCCTAAGCATCCACATTTGAAATTTCAATCTCCAGTTGGCATTTAGTCACTATATAAGAAAAGGAAGAAAGATCAGTAAGAGGGAGAGAGGACATATAAACTTAGTTTCAGCTGCAAGTCCCCTGGAAAGCTAGAATAATTAGTTTTTGTGTTGACAAGCAAGAGTAAATGAGCTATTAATCGATGTCATCTGCCAGCACATATGCTAATCCAGTTCTCTTAGAAAAACTTGAGGGTCTTAACATACAGCTGCTACCTTCCATGTTCTTTGGTCTGTCCTGTTGTCTAAGCTAGTATATGTAGATCCTGCTTTCTCTCAGTAGTTTTGTGTTATCCCAGGACAAACAGGCAACATATTCTCACACATGGGTGACGTCACCGATGGAGTCCCAGTACAGACACTTGAAAAGTGAATCGCAACTTTAAGTTTTGGAAAGTTCGCGATCAGCACGCGCATTCACAAGTGCCTTCCCGCCCGAAGTAGGCACGCGGTCCTTCAGTTTCTTAGTTTCCGAGGAGCTAAGAAGATGCGTTTCAATAGCCGTTGAAAATTTTTTTGCCTTCTCGCTCTCACATCAGTGACTTTTCAGTCATTCTTGTGTTCTTTATTTTTCTTTTTTCATTAGTTTATCCTTTGAAATAAAAAAATCTCTTTTTTTTCTCTCTCACAGGTTCGGCCCAGCGGGGCCTGTTGTACCACCTTGGCCTTTGACTTCGATTTTACCTTGGCCTTTGACTTCGATTTCGCTGAGGCGGTCTTCCTGTTGATGTCACGCCCGCAGATGGGATTTAAAAAGTGTGGTCGCTGTGCTTGGCCCATATCTGTGACTGACCCACATCGCTGGTTTCTCCAGTGTCGGGGGCCCGAGCACCATACGGAAACCTGTACCCGGTGTGCTTTTCTTCAGAAGAGGACTTTAAAAAACCGACTTCTTCAACAGAAACTACTGTTTGGTGTCGCTATGGAGGTGGAGCCAACATCACTACCAAGACACCGCATATTTCAACACCAGCAGTGTAGCAAACTTCAATGTGTAAGCTGGCTAAGAAGCCTTCCCCTACCCCGTCTAGGACTCAGGTCAAGATGGCATTGAGTTGAGTCATGCCAACATCGAAAAAGTCCCTAAGTACTCGGTTCCGATCTCAGTGAGTGCCTCGACATCGGCTTCCTCTTCACCGGACCGGGGTGCTGCACTAGTGGTACTGGCGAAAAAGCCTGCAGTACCGGTGCTCTCCCTTAGGCAGAAAATTGACAATTTACTTAGGGAGGAATTGGGTGAGCATTTTCAAATGCTGATGCCAACTCAACTTATGGCCATGTCTGCATCGACTCTCCAGGCCAGGTTGACAATGGCTCTCCAAGTACCAGTTCAGTCTGAGCAAATAACGGCACTGACCACACCTCCTTTTGATGCTCCACCGGTTCGGAGACCATAGACACAGGAATTGATGATCCAACTCCACGGCACCAGTCGTCTTCGACACCATTATCCAGGGAGGTGACTCCGGCGTGGTCCCGGAAAGCCACTAGTAAGACCAAGCATCTCGAGGCTTTGACACTGGGTCTTCAACACCGTCCCCTTTCTATCCATGATTCGGATTTATTTGGGGACTCGGAGCAGGAACCACTCTCTTCTGATGATGAGTCAAATTCAGCTTCACTTCAATGTTCTCCACAAGGTCCTACTTTTTCCAGGTTTCTTTGCCAAATGTCTGAAGATCTTTCCATTCCACTGGAAGCAGACTCTAAACATTCCAAGCAGTTCTTGGAGGCCTTAGATTACAACCAGCATCCTAAAGATCTCCTCAAGCTTCTGCTACATGACATTTTGAGAAAGACTTTATATAAGAATTTGGAAACTCCTCTCTCTATTCTAGTGGCTCCTAAAAAGTTGGACTCCTTGTACAGAGTGGTTCCTCTCCCAGATTTTGCAAAATCTCAACTCCTTCATGAATCTGTGGTGGTGGAATCCATTTTAAAGAAGTCTTTGGGAGCTAGTGTCTATGCCTCTGTCCCTCTTGGCAGAGAGGGTAAGACGATGGACAAATTTGGCAAACGCCTTTATCAGAATGCTATGTTGGCCAACTGAGCTGGAAATTACAATTTTCATTTTATTTGAAACACCTAACAAAACAATTTTCAGCTTTTTAAAAGTACATTCCCTCACGCAAGTCACCAGCTTTCCAACTGCGGAAATATATACTTATGACACCTTTGAGCTCACCTCATGTGCAGCTGCCATGTTGGTGACTATGCGATGCTTGGCGTGGCTTCGTGTTTCTGAGCTTGATGTTAATCACCAAGATTGTTTGGGCAACACTACCTGCCTGGGAGTTGAGGTTTTTGGCCCATCTATGGACACAGCCACTCAGAAGCTCTTTGCCCATGAGACCTGTTAGGACACATTGATCAAGCCAAAAAAGAAGCTTCCACCTCCTCAAGCTTTCTGGCCTGTTTCATCTTATCAGCGCAGGTATACTGCTAAAACGCTCCTGCTCCTACTCAACCTAGGAAACAGAAGCAACAACCACGTCAACAACTTAAACAGCAGCAGGCTGCTCAGCAAAGGCGTACACAGCCTTTTTGACGTGTTCCTCAGGAGCATAGCCATCGTTCCTATTCTCCAACTTCTCCCACAGCCGATCAGAGGACAGCTTCAACATTACATCAAGCGTTGGGAGCTCATCACCACAGATCTCTGGGTTCTAGACATCATTCGACAGGGTTATGTTCTCCATTTTCATACCCTGCCTCCGGATCATCCTCCAAGAGAGAGTATTTCAAATCCTGCACAGTCCTCTCTTCTCCTTCAGGAGATTCAGTCCCTTTTCCTCCTAAATGCCATTGAGGAAGTTCCTCTCTCTCAACAACATCAGGGTTTCTACTCCCGTTATTTCTTTAGTCTCAAAAAGACAGGAGGACTGCGGCCCATTCTGGATTTCAAAGATCTGGACAAATTTCTCATCAAGGAGAAATTCCGGATGCTCTCCCTCGCTCTGCTGGATCAGAACGACTGGCAATGCTCTCTGGATCTCAAGGAAACCTATACTCATATTCCAATTCATCAAGCTTCCCAAAAATATCTCCGCTTCCAAGTGAATCAGTGTCACTATCAGTGCAAAATCCTTCCGTTCGGCCTGGCTTCTTCTCCCTGGGTCTTCACGAAGTGCCTGATTGTAGTGGCCGCATCTCTCCAATCCCATGGTCTTCAAGTCTTTCCTTACCTGGACGACTGGTTGATCAAAGCTTCTACAACTCAGGATGTAACTGTGGCAACATCTCAAACCATCCCCTTTTTTCAAGCTTTGGGATTCGAAGTTAATTTCCCCAAATCCAACCTCATTCCGTCTCAACGCCTTCAGTTCATTGGGGCTATTCTGGATACTGTTCTCATGAGAGCATTTCTCCCTTTAGATCGGCTATCGGCTCTCTTCAGCCTCTGTCAGCAAATGTTCACTGTTCTGACCATCTCTGCAAGATGCATGATGGTTCTCCTCGGACATATGGCTTCCACAGTGCGTGTGACATCACTGGCAAGGCTACATCTTCACACTCCGCAGTGGACTCTTGCTTCCCAATAGTCTCAAGCGACAGATTGTCTTTCACAGCATATCTCTGTCGCATCATCTCTTCTGCAGTCGCTTCAATGGTGGATGACCTCCTCCAATCTATCCAGAGGTCTTCTTTTCCACTGGCCTCCTCATCTCAAGGTGGTCACGACGCATGCATCTCCTTATGCTTGGGGAGCACATATGGATGGCCTTCAAACCCAGGGTCATTGGTCTATCAGGGAACAGAAATTTCACATCAATTTCCTAGAACTCAGAGTGATGTATTATGCCCTCAAGGCTTTTCAACATCTTCTGTACCCTCAAGTCCTCCTCCTTCACACAGACAACCAAGAAGCAATGTACTACTTAAAAAAGCAAGGAGGTATGTGCTCTCTTCTCCTATATCATGAAGCACAGAAAATCTGGCTTTGGGCAATAGCTCGCAATCTATTCTTAAAGGCTGTCCAAGGGGAGAAGAATTCCCTAGCAGACAACCTAAGCAGAATTCTTCAACCTCACAAATGGACTCTCAACTCTGCAGCTCTTCATCCAATCTTTGCTCAATGGGGCACTCCACAAGTGGACTTATTTGCAGCTCCCCACAATCACAAGCTGCCCCAGTTCTGCTCCAGACGATAGTCTCCTTACTGTCTGGAAGCAGATGCCTTTTTTCTGGACTGGACGAACATGTTTCTCTATGCATTTCTCTATGCCCACTCCTCTCATACTCAAAACTCTGTTCAAACTCAAATGAGAGTAAGCCACAATGATTCTCATTGCTCCTTGGAGGCCCAGTCAGCATTGGTTCTCCCTTCTACTTCAACTCGGCTCCAGGGAGCCAATACCTCTGCAAATTTTCCCTACTCTGCTTACACAGCATCAGGGATCTCTTCTACATCCCAACCTAGAAACATAGAAATAGACGGCAGATAAGGGCCACGGCCCATCTAGTCTGCCCACCTTAATGACCCACCCCTACCTTTCTCTGTGAAGAGAACCCACGTGACGATCCCATTTTGTCTTAAAATCGGTCACGGTGCTGGCCTCAATCACCTGAAGTGGAAGACCATTCCAGCGATCTACCACTCTCTCGGTGAAAAAGTATTTTCTGGTGAACCTACAAACATTACACCTAACAGCTTGGTTTCTCTCGGGCTGAATCCGTCTCAGTTACATCTCTCTCAGCCTGTACACAATATTATTGACGCCTCCAGGAAACCAGCCACTCAACAATGTTATGAACAAAAGTGGACTCGGTTTTCTTCCTGGTGTCTTCTTCATCATCACAATCCAACTTCCTTGTCAGTGGAATTGGTGTTGGACTATCTTCATCTGTTGGACTCTGGACTCAAATCTACATCTATCAGAGTCCATCTCAGTGCTATTACAGCTTTTCACAAGCCAGTTGAGGGAAAACCTCTTACTGCTCATCCTTTGGTCTCCAGATTCATGAAAGGACTTTTCAATGTGAAACCACCTCTTAAGCCTCTTCCTGTAGCCTGGGACCTTAATGTGGTTCTTTCCAGGTTGATGAAGCCACCATTTGAACCAATGGCCTCAGCTCATCTCAAATTTCTTACCTGGAAAGTTGTTTTTCTTAACTCACTCACTTCTGCCAGGAGGGTCAGTGAGTTACAAGTGTTGGTGGTAGAGCCACCCTTCACAGTTTTTCACCATGATAAAGTGGTTCTATGCACACATCCAGTTCTACCGAAAGTTGTCATGGAGTTTCATCTCAATCAGTCGATTGTTCTCCCAGTATTTTTCCCAAAATCTCATTCTCATGCTGGAGAAAAGGTGCTGTACACTCTGGACTGTAAGCGTGCTTTGGCCTATTACATCGACAGGATAAAGTCACATAGAACATCTCCCCAACTTTTCATCTCATTTGATCCTAACAAGTTGGGGCATCATGTTTCCAAGAGAACGATTTCCAACTGAGTAGTGGCCTGTATATTGTTCTGTTATGCTCAGACTGGACTGCACCTGGAAAGTCATGTCACAGCTCACAAAGTCTGAGCTATGGCAGCTTCTGTAGCTTTCCTTAGATCTACTCCTATTGAGGAAATCTGTAAAGCTGCCACCTGGTTCTCAGTTCATACATTCACCTCGCATTATTGTCTGGAATCTTTCTCCAGATAGGATGGGCACTTTGGCCAGTCAGTATTACAAAATTTATTTTCTTAAGGCCAACTCTCCCACCATCCCATTCTAGTTCGCTTGGAGGTCACCCATGTGTGAGAATATGCTGCCTGCTTGTCCTGGGATAAAGCACAGTTACTTACCATAACAGGTGTTATCCAGGGACAGCAGGCAGATATTCTCACAACCCACCCACCTCCCTTGGTTGGCTTCTTAGTTGACTTATCTTAACTGAGGGACCGCGTGCCTACATCGGGCGGGAAGGCACTCGCATATGCATGGTGCGGGCTGATCGCGAATTTTCCAAAACTTAAAGTTGCGATTCATTTTTCAAGTGTCCGTACCGGGGTTCCGTCGGTGACATCACCCATGTGTGAGGATATCTGCCTGCTGTCCCTGGATAACACCTGTTACGGTAAGTAACTGCTTTTTGTTCTCAGCTGCTGCCGCCGCCAACTCATATTCCTTTGATTCTTCAATTTCCTTTTTTCCTTGTCCTAAAAAATAAGAAACCTTAAAGTACGCATTCTGTTTCCCATAGCCCCATTTTACAGTTAAGTTTTATCTTGTTGTCTTCATCAATATCACGGTGGACCAGGTCTTCAAATTCAATAAATGCTCATGCAGCTATGAAATATCCACTAAGATAGTCACAGATAGACTCTGCTACCAGTCCTTCAGGTCTGGCTAGGATGTCCTTAATAGTGTAGTTTGTGGCAGAATGTCACTTAGCTAGTTTAGAGTAGAGGCTCTGTTCCCATTGAGAAACAGCAGCAATAAATAAAACAGTGTTCTCTGCTACCAGTCCTTCAGGTCTGGCTAGGATGTCCTTAATAGTGTAGTTTGTGGCAGAATGTCACTTAGCTAGTTTAGAGTAGAGGCTCTGTTCCCATTGAGAAACAGCAGCAATAAATAAAACAGTGTTTCTCAAACTGTGTGCCACGGCACAGTGGTGTGCCCCGAAGAGATTCCAGGTGTGCCATGAGAGATTCCAGAATTTTATTTAAAAATCCCTTCATTATTTTACACTAGAATAGATGATTTATATTTTGCTTATGCAAGAGTCTGTCAATGTTATGAGCGTCTGTGTGTGTAAGGATAAAACCACCCAGACAAGCATCATTCTTTGATGTAATTGGTCCTTGAAAACTAAGGCAAGTAATTTATATTTTTTATGCAGTATTTATCCTAACTTGAGCAACAAAGCAATCAAGGCTTTGTTACTGTTTGTATCTTCTTATCTTTGCAAACTTAGATTTTCAGCTCTGACAGAAATTAAATTGAAAAAAAAGAGAATGACTGCAAATGGTGGATGATGAAATAAATGCCTGTTTGCTTGTTGACGTTTTGAGTTAATTTGCACTCAAAAACAAGGACATCCATCGTATTGAGTAGCAAATCTATTCTATCTACTTGTTACAATTACCCATATATAGTTTAAAGAACTTTAAATAAATAATTCTCAAATTTAATTTACCATGCCAGCTGTCACTTGGCCTTCTTTCATCTCTCTTCCGCAAAGCTCTAAGGGCTATATTCACTAAAAATAGCGACTTTATCACTGTTTGCTGATTCTTTGGCCGATTTTCCAACAGCGATTGAATCACTATCAAGTTTGCATATCAATAACTTTCTCTCAAGAGGTTATCCAAAAGCTGGAAAATGTGGATTCCAATCTAGGAATTCTAGATAGAAAATTAACTGTAATGGAAACACAAATCTCAGCACTGCAACAAGTTTCAACTTCTGCAGTAAAAGATTCACTTGTTATTCATTCTAAATTGGAACTAATGGAGAATGTCTCTCACTCTAAAAATCTTAGATTTGTAAATTTCCCAATATCCCATTTATTAGCTTCTGAAATTCTTAGAAAATTTTTCAAGGAGATATTGGGATTACCAAATCCAGATACTTTTCCTATATTGAATTGTTATTATATTCCCCAGAAAAAAAGGAAGGAGTCAAACAAGGGGTGGACCTGCTGGCTCCAGTGGATTTTGACCTTATAGGTTTCCTGGAAGACTCTCAAGATGTTATCCAGACCAGGTCCACCCTTTTGTTGACATGTTTGAATGAATTGGAAAAAAATCTGATTCTTAAATTGTATTTTAAAAACAAATCTACCAAATTCGGTGGAGACTCGGTACATAAGAACATAAGAAGTGCAGCTGCTGGGTCAGACCAGTGGTCCATCATGCCCAGCAGTCCGCTCACACGGCGGCCCTTTTGGTCAAAGACCAGCGCCCTAACTGAGACTAGCCCTACCAGCGTACATCCTTGTTCAATAGGAACTTGTCTAACTTTATCTTGAATCCCTGGAGGGTGTTTTCCCCTATGACAGCCTCCAGGAGAGCGTTCCAGTTTTCCACCACTCTCTGGGTGAAGAAGAACTTCCTTATGTTTATACGGAATCTATCCCCTTTCAACATTAAAAGAGTGCCCTCTCATTATCCCTACCTTGGAGAGGGTGAACAGGGAGAAGAGGCCCAGTTTCTTTAATCTTTTGCTGTACAACAGCTCCTCCAACCCTTAACCATCTTAGTCGCTGTTCTCTGGACCCTCTCGAGTAGTACCGTGTCCTTCTTCATATACGGCGACCAGTGCTGTACGCAGTACTCCAGGTGAGGGTGCACCATGGCCCGGTACAGCGGCATGATAACCTTCTCCGATTTGTTCGTGATCCCCTTCTTTATCATTCCTAGCATTCTGTTCGCCCTTTTCGCAGACGCCACACATTGCGTAGTCGGCATCATCGACTTGTCGATCAGAACTCCCAAGCCCTTTCCTGGGAGGTCTCTCCAAGTACCGCCCCGGACATCCTGTACTCATGCTTGAGATTTTTGTTACTGACATGCATTACTTTACACTTATCCACGTTGAACCTCATCTGCCATATCGATGCCCATTCCTCGAGCCTGATTATGTCACATTGTAGATCTTCGCAATCCCCCTATGTCTTCACTACTCTGAATAACTTCGTGTCATCTGCAGATTTAATCACCTCGCTCATCGTACCTATGTCCAGATCGTTTAGAAAGATGTTGAAGAGTATGGGTCCAAGCACTGAGCCCTGCAGCATCCCACTGGTGATGCTATTCCAGTCCAAGTATTGCCCATTTACCCCCACTCTCTGTTTCCTATGCTCCAGTCAGTTTTTAATCCACGGGAGTATTTCTCCCTCGATTCCATGGCTCACAATTTTCTGAAGTAGTAGTTCATGCGGAATCTTGTCGAACACCTTCTAAAAGTCCAGATATACAGTGTCGACCAGGTTGCCCTTGTCTATCTGCCTGTTTACTCCCTCGAAGAAGTGCAGCAAGTTTGTCAAACAAGATCTGCCTTTGCTGATGTGGCCAGAACTACTCAATTGAGAAGAAAGGAATTTATTCTATTAAAACCTAGAGTTTTGGCTCTTGAAGCTACATTTTTCTTAAAATTTCCATTTAAGTGTATAATCAAGTTACAAGAAAAAGAATTTATATTTTGGGATCCTGTCCAGCTACAACAATTTCTAACAATGAAGGAAAGTGAGAAAAAATAGTTTGAATTTACTTAATTTGAGTAACTTGGTTTGATTGATGAGGAGTGATTAAACAGTACCAGGAAAAGTTAAGCTCAGTATTTGAAGTTTTATTTTCTAATTTTTATTCTTTTTTTCCCTAATTTTCTTTTTAATTGAATTTTGAGTCTTGAGCTTTGTTTATTGTGAAATTTGTTCAGAATTTAAGGCAAATTCACCAATAATGTGGGCAAGATAAAAATTATTGTTTGCAATTACTTTTCCTGTTTGTAGATCTATTCTTATTGTTGTTTCTTTTGAAAAATGTATGATTTAAATGGGAATGAAATAAAATTTAAAAAAAGTTTGCATGCAAATTTGCATGCAAACCCATCAACTCAGTCGCTCAGTGTTGACACATGCGCAGAGCCCTAACAGTAGTGACAGGAGAAAACTGCTGTCAGGGCATCTACTTTTTTTAAATGGAACAGATGTTCTGCGCGACTTATACAGGCACACATCTGTCCCTTTAAAAAAGCCCCCCCCATGTTAGCCCCCCCCCCCCCGAGCAACACCTCGAATCCCAAAAAGATCGCAGGAAGGATTCCAATTCCCTCCTGCCAGAAAAGACCTCCCCCATCCAAGAAAAAGGCAGGAGGGATGCTCACTCCCTCCTTCCATGAAGGCACCCGCTCCCTCTCCCCCCCTGAAAATAACGGCAGGAGGGATGCCCACTTCCTCCTGGCCGGAAAGACCTCCTTCCTCCTCCCCCCCTGAAGAGAAAGGCAGGAGGGATGCCCACTCCCTCCTGCCACCAAAGGCCCCTCTCCCCCTCCAGGCCCCCGTACCTTAAAGCTGGAAGCAGGAGGTACAGAAAACGCTTCCTTTTCCTCTCTTTGCAATGATACTGGGCCTTAGGCCCCTCCCTGGTGCATCATGTGATGCACTGGGAGAGGCCTAAGGCCCCTGATTAGCTCAGATGCCTCTGGCTCCTCCCTTGGGAGGGGTCTGAGGCGTCTGAGCCAATCAGGGACTTCCTTAGGAAGGAGCCTAAGGAAGTCCCTGATTGGCTCAGATGCCTCAGGAGACATCTGAGTCAATCAGGGCCTTAGGCCTTTCCCCATGCATCACATGATGCATTGGGGAGGGGCCTAAGTCCCAGAGTTGTCGGGAGAGGAGAGGCAGGAAGTGTTTTCTGTACCTCCTGCTCTCAACTTTAAGGCACGGGGGCCTCGAGGGGGAAGGGGGCCTCCTGTGGCAGGAGGGGAGTAGGCATCCCTCCTGCCTTTTTCTTTGGGGGAAGAGGGGGGAGGTTTTTCCAGGCAGGAGGGAATGGAGATCCCTCCTGCCGTTTTTTTTTCAGGAGGGGGAGGGAGCAGGCGCCTTTGTGTCAGGAGGGAGGGAGGGACCATCCCTCCTGCCCTTTTCTTTGGGTTGGAGGTCTTTCCTGGTAGCAGGGAGTGGGCATCCTTCCTGCCGTTTGTGTTAGGGGGACACGATTGTCGGGGTTCATTGGGGGAGAGTGTTGGCAGCGGTGGGGGATATTTTTCTTTTATAGGAAATCCATGCAGGACGTACTTCTTGAACGGAGAAACTTTAACTAGGACTTCAGCAGAACGAGATTTAGGAATAATCATCAGTGCAGACATGAAAACTGCCAATCAAGTGGAGAAGGCTTAATCTAAGGCAAGGCAGATATTGGGTTGTATCAATAGAAGTTTCGTCAGCCGAAAGCCTGAAGTCATAATGCCGTTGTACAGGGCCATGGTGAGACCTCATCTGGAGTACTGTGTGCAATTCTGGAGGCCACATTACAGTAAAGATGTGCGCAGAATTGAATTGGTTCAGCGGACGGCCACCAGGATGATCTCGGGGCTCAAGGGTCTCTCGTACGAAGAGAGACTGAACAAATTGCAGCTCTACACTCTCGAGGAACGTAGGGAGAGGGGAGACATGATCGAAACATTTAAGTACCTCACGGGACGTGTCGAAGTGGAAGATGATATTTTCTTTCTCAAGGGACCCTGGGCCACAAGAGGGCACCCGCTCAAACTCAGGGGCAGAAAATTTCATGGCGACACCAGAAAGTATTTCTTCACAGAGAGAGTGGTTGATCATTGGAACAAGCTTCCAGTGCAGGTGATCGAGGCAGACAGCTTGCCAGACTTTAAGAATAAATGGGATACCCATGTGGGATCCCTACGAGGGTCAAGATAAGGAAATTGTGTCATTAGGGCATAGACAGGGGGTGGGTAAGCAGAGTGGGCAGACTTGATGGGCTGTAGCCCTTTTCTGCCGTCATCTTCTATGTTTCTATGATATTTTGCGTGTGTAATACATGCAAAATATCTGTGCCATTGAAGTAAAAAGAAAACCCAGGCAGACCTGTCAGTAACACAGTTACCTACTATAAACAAAAACGGGATGTTTTAACAAACTTCCTGGCAATCACTGTCAATTTCTATGCATATAATGCCCTCTTACTAATTTTTATATAATTTCTTTATTGAAAATATTTTTGTGTTAAAATCAATCAATATTCAATCCACAATATTAATTGACATTAAATCACATTAAATGACATTGAACATCATCAAATAACACTATACATTTGATACACAATAAGGTGCTCAGTGAACCATTAAATGGTGTTTGCCAGAAATAAAGGAGCCCTAATTATAGAGAATTCAGATTTTATCTAGTAAAAAACTTGTCTTATGATCGTAAAGTTCATTTAACTCTTATCACTTTTCCTCCAATGTTCAGGTTCTGGTGATCCAGTGCAAAATAAAGTGACTTAGTGTTTTTTTTGCGCAATGTCCATTAAAAGCCGTCTTCTAAAGACATTCAAATTCACTTCCATTTGAATGCATCTTCTGCTGCTACCAGTTGCCATTTAATATTGTGGATTGTATGTTGAATGATTTTAAAGCAAAAATATTTTCAATAAAGAAATTATATAAAAACTAGTGTTAAAGCCGGTTACATTAACCGGTGCTAGAAAGCAGCCCCCTTTCCCTCTCCCCCTCCATTTCCTCCCTGACTGTCTCTCTGTTGCCCCTTTCTGTCTCCCCTCCCCCAAGCAAAGCTGTCTGCCTCCCAACACACCCCTCCCCCAAAGCAGCCCCCTTTCCCTCTCATAAGAACATAAGCAATGCCTCCACTGGGTCAGACCTGAGGTCCATTGTGCCCAGCAGTCCGCTCACGCGGCGGCCCAACAGGTCCAGGACCTGCGCAGTAATCCTCTATCTATACCCCTCTATCTCCTTTTCCCTCAGTATCCCACGATCCCTTTATCCCTCAGGAATCCATCCAATCCCTGTTTGAATCCTTGTACCGTACTCTGCCTGATCACTTCCTCCGGTAGTGCATTCCAAGTGTCCACGACCCTTTGGGTGAAAAAAAACTTCCTTGCATTTGTTTTGAGGAAGTTTTTTTTCACCCAAAGGGTCGTGGACACTTGGAATGCGCTACCGGAGGAAGTGATCAGGCAGAGTACGGTACAAGGATTCTCCCCCTCCAGTTCCTCCCTGACTGTCTCTCCGTGGCCCCCCATCTGCCTTCCCCCCCCCAAGCAAAGCTGTCTACCTCCCAGCACACCCCTCCCCCAAAGCAGCCCCTTTTCCCTCCCATCCGACCCTCCCTTCCCGTGGTGTGGCCGGCTCCCTTAGTCCCTTGCCGTCCCCTTCCCTTCCCGCGGTCCCGACAAACGTCCTGACTCCAGCAGCGGCCGCAGCATTCTAAACACGGGCAGAGCGAATCAGGGCAGTAGAAGGCCGCAAAGCATCGTGTTTAGAGTGCTGCGGCCTCTGCTGGAATCGACCGCGGGAAGAGAAGAGGAGCGGCGGCAAGGGACTAAGGGAGCCGGCCACACCGCGGGAAGGGAGGGTCGGATGGGAGGCTGAACAGGGGTTCGGGTGTGCTGGGAAGAGGGGCGAAGATGATGCCGACGACCGTTACAATTGGGGCTTTGACTCCCTTAGTTCTGACCGAAATTATTTTTAAGTTCTAAGCCGCGGCAGCGGCTTCTCTCACAATCCCTGCCTGCGTCGGAAGCCTTCTCCGACACAGGTGCGGCTCGTGAGAGGAGCCGCCGCGGCTTAGAACTTAAAAATAACTTCGGTCAGAACATTACCTTGGATTCTGTGATCGGGTCCTCTTTGGTCTGCCACTGCCTGGAGGAGCTGAAGAGCAGGGAGTCCCGCGTACAGATTCTCTGCCGGCCACTGTCACAGCTAGGCGTGCATGCGTACTCCTGCGGCCACAGACCTACAGATCATGGAAGCACGCAGTTCAGAAGCATAGCGGCTAGGGTTTTATTATTAAGATTAATAAGAGGGTAACGTAGTTACCGACAGGTCTACAGTAGTTGGGTTTTAGGATCGGTAAAACCCAATACTAAATAGTCAAGCAATGTAAGTGAATCAATCACTTGGCTATTTTGCATGAAATTTTACTAATTTACATGGCCGGATTGGCAAATGGGCGATGAGAGGGAAAACACACCGTGGGCCATTTAGTGAATTAGGTCGGTTAGCAGTGATTGTCACTGATTTTAGCCCTAAGGATCTGGAGCCTGGCAGTGCAGCATAAAACAACCCTTCAGGCTTCTTACCTCTAGGGTATTAAAATCAGATAGTAGACTGCCTCAGTTGCCAACATCAATCCCACCAATGGATGCTAGATCACAACATAGTTTAAAGGCTATTTGCCTTTAGTTTAAACATAGTTTAAAGGGAATATCCTGTAATGAACCTCTTTGCTTCTCCAGACAATTCCAAATCTTTTATTCTTTGCATTGTAATATAGGCCTGCTTTTCACATTCCCACTTTTCCCTCCAATCGTCAGAGTCTTACAGAAAATTTAATCAAAGTTCAAGTCAAATGCAGAATAATGCAAATTGGGAATAATAATCAAGATCATAGTTATTTGATACTAGGGTCCACCTTAGGAGTCAGTATCCAAGAAAAAGCTGAATTTTTCTGCTCATTGTGCAGCAGCAGCAGCAGCAAAAAAACAGGGTACTAGGCATTCTTAGGAAAGGAATGAAAACCCCACCAAAGAATATTATAATGCCTCTGTATCGCTCCAAGGTGCAACCTCACCTTGAGTATTGCAATCAGTTCTGGTTGCCATATCTCAAAAAAAGATATAGTGGAATTAGAAAAGGTTCAAAGAAGAGCAACCAAGATGATAAAGGGGATGGAACTCCTCTCGTATGAGAGTAGACTAAAGAGGCTTTTCAGCTTGGAAAAGAAAAAGCTGAGGAGATATGATTGAAGTCTACAAAATCCTGAGTAGTATAGGATGGGTACAAGTGAATCAATTTTTTACTCCATCAAAATTTACAAAGACTAGGGGACACTCAGTGAAGTTACAGAGAATAATTAAGCTCTGGAACCTGTTGCCAGAGAATGTGGTAATAGTGGTTAACGTAGCTGGTTTTAAGAAAGGTTTGGACAAGTTCCTGGAGGAAAAGTCCATAATTTGCTATTGAGACAGACTTGGAGGAAACCAATGCTTGCCCAGGATCGGTAGAAAAAATAATAAAAGTTTTATAACAGTTATTCAATGGACTATGAGAGGGCAACACAATGAGAAAATCTTTCAAAAATAAAAATATATATATATAAATTTAAGTGTAGGAAGACCTCAGTGCGGGATTATATAGTCAAATGAATGAACAAACGCTTGATACTATAATCCATGTGTCGTATAAACCATGCATCTCACCATCATAAAGTCTTCCCTGTGAGATATAAATTGATGCCAAACTAGTACAGTGAAAAAACACCAAAACAATATATATCATCAAAGTGTTGCGTTAGCATAGTCGGTGAAACTCAAATGTGACTGCACAGTCCAAAAATAACTGGTATGAGAGAGAAAAACTTATCTCAAAGGGAGATCAGAAGATCCACGCAACTCCCAAGCCAGTATCATGACTCAAATCCAAGCATGGTAGTAAATGCGGCTTGAAACAGAAATCGCCAAAGGTTCAAGTGGACTTAGTTTCAGATTACATCCATCTTCAGGAACCTATATAAATTAGCAAGTAGCATGGAATGTTGCTATTATTTGGGTTTTTACAGGTACCCAATGGGTAGAAAGTGTGCATCTCATATAGATATATTTATTGAAATGCTTCTGTTCTGCATATCATGCCTTGTGATCTTGAGCAAGTTGCTTAACTCTCCATTGTCTAGGTCCAAAATTAGATTGTGAGCCCTCTGGGAATAGGGAAATACCTACAATATCTGAATGTAAAACACCTTGAACTAAATCCAAAATCTAAATAAATAAAGAAGTAAATATCAAAGTTTCAAAATCTAAAAAGCATTAGAGGATCGGAGAGAGTCAGGATTGGTGTGGGAGAATCGCTCCGCCCCCAATGCTGATGTCACTCACATGCCCGTGACAACCATCCTCCAGAGCACCTGGAAGCAGAGAGGACATCGGGGCAACCCTCATCCACCAGGAGCTGCCCATTGAAGCCTCCAAATGACTGCAGTGGCTCAAAGAGCAATGGAGGAGTGGAGTCAGGGTTGGCATGGGAAAAGTGCTCAATCCCAATGTTGACTTCACTTGTGGCACCCATGATGATCATCATGCAGGACATCAGTACACCCCCTCACCCACCAGGAACTCCTGGTTGAAGCCCCCAAATGATTGCAGTGGCTCAAAAAGCATCAGAAGAATAGAAAGAGTTGAGACAGGGGTGGGAGAATCGCTCTTCCCTCCGTGATACTGACATCACTAGTAAACAAAATGTTGGGGTAGCCCCTTATCCTTCAGGCGCTGCCTGTTGAATCAATTGCTCTCTCCTCCCCCTTCCCCCAACACTGATGTTACTCATGACGCCCTCTCAGACACAATTATAGCAATAATTATAGCAAGCACAACTAAACTGTCTAATGCAACTTCTAAGACATAATGATGAGCCAATGATAGCCTACATGAACTTGTAATTACGTATTTGTAACTATTGTATGACCTAACTATTAATAACTGTACTGATCTACCTGTACTAGCAACTTTATTAAATGTAACTTCCTGGGTAATTGACTCAATCTCTTGTAATGTAATCTGACCTTGAACTGAATAGGTAAAGGCAGAATAGAAAACCTGATTAAAATAATACACTTGTGATCTGGATTGACCACTATGGAAACAGGATACTGGGCTAGATGGACCATTGGTCTGACTCAGTGTGGATATTCTTATGTTTTTATATATACTGTACTAAAGTGTCTTCAGCAGCATACTAGAAGTCATATTGTTCTTCCCATTTGATCCAAAGAAAATAATTGATTGAACAGGGAAGGTGCTAGACTAAACTTGGTTACCTTATCTTGTTTTCAGATTGATATTCACTCGGAAAGGGATATTGAGGGTTGAAGGATTCCTTAGTCCTCAGCAAAGTGATGTTGATGCCATGAGTCTGTGGATTCCTTCACAAGCTACTGCTGAAGGCATTGACTTGGAAACTTCCAAATATATTCTGGCCAATGTTGGGGATCAGTTTTGTCAGCTTGTGATGTCTGAGAAAGAAGCTATGATGATGGTGGAACCACAACGTAAGATACCGTTTCTCTTAAATTCATTACTTATTTTGGATAAAAAGCTTTGGCTGTTTAAAATTGTACTTTTCCTATCATTCATGCGAGACTAGTCCAGACAAGTGAGTTATATCTCCCTGCCAACATATGAAGTAAGAAGAAAAAGAGCTCAGAGCTAACTTCCCTTACAGGGGGCTGGCACTGCTTTCTGTTCTTCCGTATTTCTCTGGCTCTAGCAGATGGTACAGACGTGGCCTGGTGCAGCAGCTTTCAGTAGGTAGCTCCCAGGAAGGTTGTAGGTCCAGATTTCTAGTGGAACATAAGCCAAGTCTGGGGATGCTGCAGGTAACAACCCTTTAGGTCCAATTTCCCTCTTCCCCCAACCTCCCCCCAGATTGGTGGAGGCCAGTCCACAAAGCCCAAGGGTGCTAAACCTGGTAGTTCTGGGATTCCCCCCCCCCAACACACACACTTTGATCTTTGTGAGGATGTGGCTGCATTTTTGGAACAGGAAGGAGAAAGAAGAAAAGTACATTAAAAAATCCTTCCAGGCAGCCTCTTTCAAACCTGCATCCTGATCTGCTATTGTACACACACACACACTCTCTCTCCCTTTATTTCTGATAAATGACATACTGCAGGTAGGCCAAGGTATATTAACATGTCTTTTGGTGCATTTGGCCTAAGCTGGAAGCAGGCTCCAGGTAGGTGAATGCAATGCAATCTGCCTCCTATCTACCTACTTCTAGTATGTGTGGAAATAAAAGGAGATGACAGCTGCAGATAAGTCATGGCAGTTCACCGTGTTAGCTGGTGCATTTGACTTGGCTTGGGAGGAGGCATGCAGGTACCAGGTAGGCAAATGTGATGTGTGGAGGTTTAGCACCCAGCCAAAAGGAAGCTGGAAAGGATCTCATGAATGAACTGTTGCAAGTGCGGAGTACTTGGAATAAGACCTGGTCAGCACTCCTGTTTTTGATATGTTCACTAGCCTTTTTAAGTAAGCACTGCTTTATATTAAAAATACATAAATAAAGCATGCTGAGCCCTTTATCAACTCCTTTGTCCCTGAAAAAGAAAAGAGAAGGTTCATGAAGACTATATATTTGTCCTCAGGCATGGCAGAGCCTGAATAGCTCCAATTCTTGAGTGGGTGGCATCACATGCATATTACATCTTCCCTATGTCTTCCCTTTCCCTACCAGCTAGGGCAGTGTATTGAAAACTGTGTGCCTCCTGAGATTTCAGGTGTGCTGCAGCACACGGGAGGAGGAGAGGCACCGGCTGACTGCCTACAAGACGTTCTTCTCTAGGCGAGAGGCATGTCCTGTAGGCCAGAGGTTCTCAACACACGACCTCAGCGCTGTATTTCTCCCAACTTCCTGCTGCTGTCACATATCTCCTGGGACTCCTGCCTTCCTCGTCTTCACTCCTGGACCAGCTGCGGCAGCTCACTGTATTTAACTTCCCCACACAGTTGCCGCTTCCCCACTGTATTTAATTTCCCCACACAGTTTCATCAGGCAGCCTCAGGACTTTGCTAGGCTGACCCGCTTTGATGATGCAACTTCTTTTGTCAGAGGTGGACCAATGTAGCAAAAGCCCTGAGGCTGCTTTATGAAACCGTGGCTAAAGTAATGCTAGTGGCAGCTGTGGGGGAGATAAAAGCACACAGTGAGTTGCTGCTAGGGAGAGGAGAGGTACTGCTGGATAGGGGGGAAGGGAAGGGAGAAGTGGTACTGCTGGACATGGGCAGGAGAGAAAGGGAAGGGAGGAGAGGTACTGCTGGACAGTGGGAAGGGGGAGGAGGGAAGGGAGATGGGGTACTGCTGGACATAGGGAGAGGGAAGGAAGAAGAGGTGCTGCTGGACCTGGCAGAATGGGAGAGAAAGGAAAGGTGCTACACACTGGGGAGGAGGGTGAGATGGTGCATGAGGAGAGAGCATATTAGTTGTGAGTGGGGTTGGGGGAGGGAAGGAAGGAAGGAAAATTGCTGAAGGAGATGGGAGAAATGGACATGGGGAGGGGAAGGAGAACATAAGAAGCGCCATCTCCGGATCAGACCTTCGGTCCATCAAGTCCGGCGATCCGCACACGCGGAGGCCCTGCTAGGTATACACCTGGCTTATTTTATAGCAAACCATATCTTTATATGCCTCTCTCAAGGAGATATGCATCTAGTTTGCTTTTGAAGCCTAGGACTGTCGATTACGCAATAATCTCCCCTGGGAGAGTATTCCAGATGTCAACCACTCTTTGTGTGAAGCAGAACTTCCTGATATTAGTCCTGAACTTGCCCCCCCTTAGCTTCATTTCATGTCCTCTTGTCCGTGTCAAATTGGACAATGTAAATAATCTTCTCTGCTCTATTTTGTCGATTCCTTTCAGTATTTTGAAGGTCTCGATCATATCCCCACGCAGTCTCCTTTTCTCAAGGGAGAACAATCCCAGTGTTTTAAGTCGATTCTCATATTCCAGTTTCTCCATACCCTTCACTAGTTTAGTTGCTCGTCTCTGCACCCTCTCCAGCAGTTTTATATCCTTCTTTAGGTAGGGAGACCAATGTTGGACGCAGTATTCCAAGTGGGGTCTGACCATTGCCCTATAAAGCGGCATTATAACTTTCTCCGATCTACTCGAGATTCCTTTCTTTATCATGCCCAACATTCTATTTGCCTTATTTGCCGCTGCCGCACATTGTACCGACGGCTTCAGGGTCCTATCTATCAGTACACCCAGATCCCTTTCTTGTTCACTTTTTCCCAGAGTTGCACCTGACATTCTGTACGCGTATTCCTTATTTTTACTGCCTAAATGCATTACCTTGCATTTCTCCACGTTGAACTTCATCTGCCATTTCTCCGCCCATTTTTCTAACCGACACAAATCGCTCAGGAGTTCCTCACTGTCCTCCTACGATCTGATTGCCCGGCAGAGTTTTGTGTCGTGTGCAAACTTGATGATCTCACTGGATGTTCCGTTTTCCAGGTCATTGATAAAAATATTAAAAAGGATTGGCCCAAGTACCGAGCCCTGGGGTACACCACTAGTCACTTTCTCCCAGTCGGAGAACTTCCCATTTATGGTGCATGGGGAGAGCATGTTGGGGAGGGAAGGAGGGATGTTCAATGGAAGATAGGCAAAGAGAGAGAAAGCATGTAGGAGGCAGAAAGTGTTGGACTCATGGAGAGGGAGAGATGGATGGGGAGGACAGAAGGAGGGATGGAAAAATGTCACACTCGGGGGAAGGGGGAGAGGGAAGAGAGTGAAAAGTTGGACTCATGGAGGGAGAGAGATATGTTGGTTGGGTGAGGGAAGGAGGACCGGAGGAGAAGAAGCATGCAGGAGGAAGAGAGAAAGAAATGTTGGACTGGTGGAAAGGAGGGAGAAATGGATTGGGAGGGGTAGAAATGAGGAAGGGAGAGAGAAATATTACATGGGGGGTGGGAGGAGAGATACCAGACCAGGGAATGGAAGAGAGAAGGTAGCGCTATAGAAATAATAGTAGTAGTAGAGAGAGATGCCATATTATGGGAAGGAGAGGAGAGAGATGCCAGACCGGGAAGGGGGGAAAGGAAGGAGAGAGATGTCGGACCACTGGGAGGAGGGAAGTAAGGAGAGAGGGGGAGGAGAGAGATGTCGGACCACTGGGAGGAGGGAGGGAAGGAGAGAGATATCAGACTACTGAGGGGGGGGAGGAGAGAGATGTCAGACCATGGAAACGGGGAGGGAAGGAGAGAGAGATAGGAAGGGGGAGTAAGACATGGAAAAGTAGATTTTGAGAAGAAAGCGGAAAAATTGAATATTAAGTTAATGCCAAAGATGGATGCAGGAAAGAAAGTGAAGAAGGAAAGAAAATCAGTCAGTGGATAAGAAGACCTTGGAAACACAGTTAAGAGCATAGAAAAATAAAATCACCAGACAACAAAGGTAGGGAAAATGATTTTATTTTCAATATAGTGATTGAAATGTGTCAGTTTTGAGAATTTATATCTGCTGTGTATATTGTGTCTATATGAAAAATGAATTGAAAAAATTGCATTACAATTAGTAAAGGGAGCGGGGTCTGGGATGGAGCTTGGGCAGGCTGTGGTTGGGGGTACGGAGTTGATATTTGTTAGACTTAGGGGATACTTAACTTGAAGTAGTTGAGAAACACTGCTGTAGGCAATCAGCCAGCGCCTCTCTTCCCTGCTGGCACCCCCTCACGGCCCATCTGGAGGGCTTCTGATGATGTCACACATGTGCGTGATGTCATCACGGTGCAGTTTTGGGTGCCTCGAACCATGGCCACTACCTTTAGTGTGCCCCGGCTCGACAAAGTTTGAGGGACACTGAGCTAGGGGAACAGTAGTGGGAACTGCCTTGTAAAACAGCTATCTGCCCCTTTGCACAAATGAAGCTTCCCAAAGTGCCTTTAAAAGCTAGATTATATACGTAGAGGGGCATAATCATTAATGTGCCTAAGTCTGAGGTTAGATGTTTTGTGCAAGGTGTCCATAAACCCAGCAGGAAAAATGTTCATTTTCAAAGCTGCCAAATATCTATCTTTTATTTTTGAAAATGAGCTAGGTATCAGCTGATCCTGGCAGGGGAAATCCCCATCAGCTGAGATGCCAGGAATCCCCAAAATTGGCTCCGCTGATGGGGATTCCTTCTGCCATGATCAGCTGATAGGAAACCTACAGGTTTTTTTTTCCACTCTTTGGGTCGTGGGAAACTTAGACACAACTCAAACAGATCTAATTGCCGGCGTCTTAAGTTCCCTCTAGGAAAGCTTGATTATGGCTGGGGTATGTCCTGGTTGAAGCCTACCCATAACACACCTCCCTCAACATGCCCCTTTGCTCTCTGGATGCACAGCAGCTTAGATGTGCCGCTGCACATCCAAAGCTAAATATAGATATAATGAGATTTCCTCGCAATTGGCTAGAAAAGATTTGTTTTCTCAGCAAGCTCTGTATTATGGAAACTCAAATAAAGCGGGAAGATTGACTAATTATCTCAAAGATAAAAAACGAAAAGTGAAGATTGCTGCTATTAAGAACGCGAAAGGTAAAATTCATTCTCAAATTGGAAATATTTTAAAACAATTTTTGGATTATTACAAAGCTTTATATTCTTCTGAGCTTTATTCAAATAAAGAAATTGAGGGATTAGAATTTTTAAAGTTAATTCAAGGGCCAAAAATTCCTGAGCATATAAAAGAAAATCTGGAAGTGCCTATATCACTTAAGGAACTCCAGGCAGCTTTGAAGTCCCTCAGAGTAGGATCTGCTCCGGGTAGTGATGGATTCACTGTGGAGTTTTTCAAATAATTTAAAATTACACTTTTACCTCATCTTCTAAATTTATATCAATCACAACTAATTAAAGTTGTATTTCAGGTAGTATGGCAGAATCCTTAACTATTGTTTTGCCAAAGCCAAATAAAGATCCCATGTTGGTTTCAAATTACAGGCCTATTTCCTTAATTAATGTGGCTAAGCTATTGGCTCTGCGATTAGCCAATGCTCTCCCTTATATGATCGGTATGCACCAAACGGGTTTCGTTGCTCAAAGGCATTCTTCAAATAATACTAGACTGGCATTTCATATGCCAAGTTTGTCAAAAACAATGAATGATCCAGCTTTTTCTGTCAATACCTCCCCTTACTCGGGTGTACTATCTGCCTACCAAAGTAATGGATCAGCAAGCGGAGGATCAGAAACAGGTTGAACAGGAACCTCAGTTACATTTAACAGCAATTTTGGAAGTATCTGATAAAGATTTGGCTAAACCAGCAACTCTTCTATTATCTGTGGCATTATTGCCAGATAAAGATTGGATATTAAAAATGTTTTTTAAAAATAAAAACAAGGAGTTCCTGGGTTTGAAAATTCAAGTATTCCCAGATGTTAGTAAAGAAACTGAGAATCGTAGACGACAATTTCTTTTGTTGAAATCAGGAGTTGCGCAGTTGAGTGGTGGTTTCTTCTTGCGCTTTCCATGTAAATGTATAGTAAGGTATTATGATAATAAATATGTGTTTTTTGAACTGGCCCAACTTACAGCTTTCTTGACGCTGAAACGCTTGGAAAAGGGAGGAACAACAGTGGACTTGATCAATAGTATACAAACTCCTTAACCCAGCCACTAGATACCTTTTTCTGGTATAGGATTTATTTTGAATTTCCTTAATGTTCACTCATAAATTCTTGGATCCAATATGAGGACTTGAGATTGTTTAAATAGAGAATCTATTGTGAAAATTATCTTTTTTTTATTTTTTAAAAATATGTATAATCAGACAATCTTTCTGTACAAAATGTTTGATTTTGTTAAAATATAAAATTGATAAATAAATAAAGTAAAAAAAAACAAATAGGAAAATGCTTGATTTTTCACGACTGCAACAATCATTCGGTATTTCAAAATCTCAAGCATATAAGTGGTTGCAGTTGAAGCAGGCCATTCAGAAGGGGTTCCATGATTGGCAAAATTTTAAAAATCAGTATAGCTTGTCGGGCCTGTGATTCCAGACAGATTTGCTAGGGCATCAGGCAGCCAAGTGGTATAAATTAATATCTGATTATATTAATAAGAAACCAAAAGCAATCTTGAGAGATATTTGGAGCATTGAGATTAAGCAGCAGATTTCTGCTACTCAATGGCCACAGATTTGGACTTGGAGGATGAGATGTACAGTATCAGCATCTATGAGACAGACTTGGTTTTTTCTGTTGTATAGAATTTTCTGGACCCCTGTTCGGTTGTAAAAGTTAGATAGATCAAAGTCAAATAGATGCTGGCACTGTCATCTATTGTTTTATTGCCCCTTGATACTTAAATTTTGGAGATCTATATGGGGTCAAATTATTATGATCCTGGAAGTTCCACTGTCATTGACGTATGATGTTGTGTTGTTTGGAACATTATTAATGCCCAAAAGTCCAATCAATACAAATCAGAATAGGCTGCTTTTCGTCAAGATAGGAGTTGCTATGCAGCTGATCTTGAAAAATTGGGATAATATAAATTATTGTTTTTGGTGAGAAATTTTATTCCAGATTTATAAATTTGAGCATATGAATTTGTTAAAATTGGGACACTATAATAAATTCAAAGCAATTTGGGATCCATTAACAAAATTTTATATGAAATGAACATACGTATTTCCCTTTGATTTCTGTTATGCACATCCAGGAAGAGTGGGTGGGAGGGTGCAGGAGGGTGGTGTTGTATATATTTATTATATCATTTGATTGTATTGAGTGCTGATTATTGTAAAATTTGTTTGTTAATCTGTTGCACTTAATGTTGGCTTTTGAAAATGAATAAAGATTAAAAAAAAAAAATTACCTTCCACTGTTTTGCTATATCTGTCTTCAAATCTAATATGAGCATGTGTATATTTTTTCCCCCCTTTTATAGAAAAAGTAGCATGGAAGCGAGCTGTACGAGGAGTGAGAGAGATGTGTGATGTATGTGAAACAACTCTATTCAATATTCATTGGGTTTGTCGAAAATGCGGCTTTGGTGTCTGTTTGGACTGTTACCGACTGAGGAAGAACCGTCCCCGTACTGGTATGAACCTGGATTTAATTAAGCTTTGTAGTGTTAAATATCTAGAGCTTATAATTTGTTCTAATATCTGAAGTCTAGTTTATAAAATTAAAGTACAAAAATGTGAAGATTACATAATCACTGTATCCCAGATATTCCTTTCTTCTACCAATATGCCTTTCGAGTATAAAGTGGAGGAGTAACTTAACGGTTAGTGCAGTGACCTGAGAACCTGGGGAACTGGATTTAATTCCCACTGCAGCTGCGTGTGACTCTGAGCAAGTTACTTAACCCTCCATTACCTGTACATAATGTGTAAACTGATTTGATTGTGACTACAGAAAGGTGGTATATTAAATCCCATCCCCGTCTCAATCTTACTCAGTTAATATTGATGGTAATATTTCTAATTCCTGGCAGCCTCCTTGTGGGGTTCCCCAGGGCTCTCCGCTTTCCCTAATCTTGTTCAATCTTTATATGACAACCTTGAATTCTTACAAGTTGTCAGCTTGGGAAACGCTTTTTACCTATGCGGATGACATCTTTATATTGATCGAGATTGACTCAAATATTACCAATTTAACTTTTAAAATAAACCACTGTATTTCCAAACCTCAAACTTGGGCTATGTCTGTCCAGATGAAGTTAAATGCAGCCAAAACTAAATTTTTGTGGTTAGGCCCTAAACTGGATTATCTTCCTTCCACTGTACTTTTGGATTCTGGAGCCTCCCTATAAATTGAGTTCTCCTCCAAGATTTTGGGAATACTTTTCAACTCTTCCCTTACCTTTAAGGATCAAATAAACTGTTTGGTTAATAAATGTTTTTTCAGTTTACGAATGCTGAGGAAGATTAGATCTCTTTTCCATCATCATTTTTCTATCTTGATCCAATCAATTATACTATCTCAGCTAGATTATTATAATGCTATTTATCTTGGCATCACAAAGATCTGCCTCCAAAGACTACAATTGATTCAAAATACCACTGCAAAATTGATTTATGGAAAAAGCAAGACAGGTTAAAAAAGGGGATAAATCCTTTTTTAAGTACGTTAGCGACAGGAAGAACACAAGCGGTATTGCACGCCTAAGGAAACCTGACGGTAACTTTGTAGACTCAGATGCAGACAAAGCAGAACTACTCAATAACTACTTCTGCTCAGTCTTCACCCGCGAAGCGCCAGGATCCGGACCTCAGCTACAGACAAAAGGAGTGCTCGGAGGACCCATTCCGGGACTTTGAATTTACCGCAAGCAATGTCTATCACGAGCTATCAAAGCTAAAAGTAAACAAAGCTATGGACCGGATAATCTACACCCCAGAGTACTTCGAGAATTGAGAGATGTCCTGGCAGAACCGTTAGCTGAGCTTTTCAATCTTTCCCTAAGCAAGGGAAAAGTTCCCTTGGACTGGAAAACTGCCAACTGGTGTGAATTAATCAAGCAATATCTACATAAATATAAATATATAGTTAATAAATATATCTCAAACCTTATTGATATCATAACATCGAAAATATTTTATAAAAGCATACATATAAATTAGTGGATGGGCACCAAAGTTTCTCCCTACCTGAGTGCAATTTATAAATACTTGAGCTAGTGGGGATTCCCAAGCCCTGCCAACTGAAGACATCTTCCTCCAGTCTGGCAACTCAAAATCTCCAAGCTTTGCAGCCAATGGCAATATCTTCAAGCTGCCCCTGCTTTCATGCATGCATGAAAGCCAAGTGGGGGGGGGGGCAGGGAGGAGGGAAGGCAGCAGCTCTGCAATATTGCTGCCAGCTGCAGAACTTGGGAAGTTGGAGGGGGAGGAGGTGGCTGTCAGTTGGTGAGGCTTGGGGATCCCTACTAGCTACAGCAGGGGAGATGTTCATTTTGAGGGAGCCTAAGCTCAAAGTGGGAGGCCCAAAAAAGCAGTAATATTTACCCTGACTAGACGATTCTCCACGTGCGCCACTGACAGCTGATTCAGCATCCCCACTCTGATGAGGCTCACCTCTGAAGAGGCTCACCGTAGCTGTAATAGAAGTGAATGGGAGAGCCAGGAGCACGCATCAGAATGGGGATGCAGAAGCCTATGGCTGCTCCCATTGTCAGCAGTGTACGTGGAGGATCACTCAGTCAGGGTAAGTATTACTGCTTTTTTGGGTTCCTCTCCAGTGTGTCCCTTTAATGAAGGTTTATTATTAGATACGTACATCTTCTATATTAGTAATTGCAAATTTGGGACCTTCTCAATCTTTTTTTTTTTGCTCATCAGCTAGTGTTAGTGTTTGTGCGGCTCCAGAAAAAAATCTTTCGGCCAATGCAGCCCAGTGAAACCAAAAGGTTGGACACCCCTGGTGTAAGGCAACAGCAGGATATAATGGCCAAGCAGAGCCCTCGATGATAGTCTATTACTGGCCAAAGATGATCTCTAGATCCCAACCGTGGGTGAGAGCTAATGGCCGATAGGAGAGATTACAGTGAGAGAGATGGATCCCAGTAAGTGGTTAGGAATCGGATCAGAGGAACAGGTAGTGGGTTTGGAGGAGAAGAGAAGGTTAGCAGTTTCCTCTTCTGTAACTTCAGTAAAGGAAGAAAGAGTTGTAAGGGTTGTTGAAGGGAGGTTGACAGAGTGGACAGTCAGAAGGAGTGGTGAGGGAGGTGACTGTTGAGAATTCAAGGTGGATCTTGTGAATCTTGTCGTGGAAGAACTCTGCCATGGTCTGGGGGGAGAGTGAAGAGGGGATGGGAGGCAGGGGCACTTTGGGTAGAGAGTTGAGCGTGGCAAAGAAAAGGTGAGGGTTGGCACTAAGAGAGTTAGTTAAATGGTAGTAGTAGTCCTGTTTGACAAGCGAGAGGTTAGATCGGAAGGACGTCAGCATGAATTTGAAATGAACGAAGCCAGCAAGCGTCCGGGATATAAGCCAAAGATGTTCAGTAGTTCAGGCACAGGAGCGCAGGTAACGGATTTTGGGGGTCAACCAGGGCTGGAGTTTGGCACGTCTTACAGGACTGGAAATGGGAAGGGCAAGGGTATAGATAGAAGATGAGAGAATGGAGTTATAGGAGAGGACAGCTTCATCAGTAGACTTGTTAAACTTTCTTAAACTTCTGCTGTGCACTGTACCATATTCTTGTAAGAGGTTGGCTTGGAGGGGAATGATTTTTTTTTTTTAATCATTTCAAATTATCATACAAACACAATGGTATAAGAAATACAGAAATACAAATATTTGTCAGTAACATACTGACCCAAAAAGGAGAAACAAACAAACAACAAAGGCAATATATAATCTCATATAGTCCACAATAGAAGAGAAGAGGCAAGAAAAGAAAACACCCTGGAACTGGGGAAATAACTTGAATATCATTTAAAGAAAAGAGCAACAAATATCCTACTACTTATTTAAATACCACACTAACTTCATAATTCAGTCTGGATGTGTAGAGATCCCTTTACCTTCTAAGAAAAAGCCTAATTAAGCAGGTTCAAAGAATACAAGAGCCGTTCAAAAAGTATCAGACCTTTAATTTTTCTTGCATAAACAAATAAAGTTAGGGAGGCATGGTTTGGTGCACGTATGTAGGCGACCCTAATGCGCATGCTTTAATTTTTTCCCGCCTACAGAAGTTGTAAGTCATTGGCAGACCGCTGATGAGTGAGGAAGTGTAAGTGAGCGCCATTGGATTTTCATTTTTTACAAAATGACAGAAAAAGTTGAACAGTGCTACTGCATTAAATTTTGTGTAAAGCTTGGCAATTTCCAAGTGGAAACATTCTGCAAGATTCAACAGGCCTTCAGGGACGAAGCAATGTGCACCATACAGATAAAAGAGTGGTACAACCGCTTCAGAGATGGCTGCACATCAGTGGAGAGTGAAGCACATTCTGGTAGGCCCTCAACATCCAGAAATGAGATTGTCATTGACCAAGTGAGGACCCTGGTGATGCAGTATCATCGAATCACGATCAGAGAACTTGCAGACGAGGCGAGCATCAGCATTGGATTCGTTCATTCCATTTTGAATGAGGATTTGGGCTTCAGGAGAATTTCAACGAAGTTTGTGTCAAAGCTGCTAACGATTGAGCAGAAGCAACTCTGTTTGGAAATCATGCAGTATGCTGGAGCCTGAACAGTGATCCCAACTTCCTCAGCACAGTGATCACTGGCGATGAGTCCTGGGTTTATGGGTATGACCCAGAAACCAAGTTGATGTCATCACAATGAAAGCATTCAACATCCCTGAGGCCAAAAAAAAGCAAGGCAGGTCCACAGCAATGTCAAAGTCATACTGACCATCTTCTTTGACTCCAGTGGCGTGGTTCATCATGAGTACGCACCACATGGTCGATAACCAAGGGGTACTACCAAGAGGTTATGCGTTATCTTCGTATCGCTGTGAGATGCAAACGTACAGACCTGTGGGCAGCGGGCAATTGGCAGCTCCATCACGATAACGCACCTGCCCATTCTTCACATTTGATATGGAGTTTCCTGGCCAAACACAACAAACCTGTGATTTCTCAGGCTCCCTACTCTCCCGACATGGCTCCAAGTGACTTCTGGCTTTTCCCCAAGCTGAAAATGCCCCTGAAAGGGACCAGATGAGAAGACATCATGCAGAATGTGACGGACCAGTTGCGAGCAATCTCAAAAGAGGCGTTCCAGTGCTGCTTCTGACAGTGACAGAACTGTTGGAAGAAGTGTGTGGCAGCCCAAGGGGACTACTGTGAAGGAGATTAGTATAAGATTGTTGTATCTGAATACGAGTATTTTTTATGAATAAAGGTCTGATCTAATCAATTTCTTTGACTGGGTGACCAGAGAATTGGATAGAAGATGTGCGCTAGATGTGGTGTATTTAGATTTTAGCAAAGCCTTTGACAGTGTTCCACACAGATGTCTAATAAATAAACTGAGTGCCCTTGGGATGGGTCCCAAAGTGATGGGCTGGGTCAGGAACTGGTTTAGTAGAAGGCGACAGAGGGTAGTGATCAATGAAGATCGTTCTGAGGAGAAGCACGTGGTGTGCCTCAAGGTTCTGTTTTTGGGCATGTTCTTTTTAACATTTTTATAACCGATATTGCTGAAGGGTTGTTGGGTAAGATTTGCCTCTTTGCGGATGATACCAAAATCTACAATAGAGTAGACACGCCAGATGGTGTGAATAACATGAAGAAAGACCTGGCGAAGCTTGAAGAATGGTCAGAAATTTGGCAGCTAAAATTTAATGCTAAGAAATGCAAGGTCATGCATTTGGGCTGCAAAAACCCAAGGGAACGGTACAGTTTAGGGGGTAAAGAACTTATGTGCACGATGGAAGAGCGGGACTTGGGTGTGATTGTATGCGATGACAAACAGGTTGAAAAGGTGATGGCGAAAGCTAGAAGGATGCTAGGTTGCATAGGGAGAGGTATGGCCTGTAGGAGAAAGGAGGTATTGATGCCTCTTTATAAGACTGGTGAGACCTCATTTAGAATATTGTGTACAATTCTGGAGGCCGCACCTTCAAAAAGATATAAAAAGGATAGAGTCAGTCCAAAGGAAAGCTACTAAAATGGTGTATGGTCTTCATGATAAGGCATATGGGGACAGACTTAAAAATCTCAAACTATATACTTTGGAGGAAAGGCGGGAGAGGGAAGATATGATAGAGTCGTTTAAATACTTACATAATGTAAATGTTCATAAGTCAAGTCTTTCATTTGAAAGGAAACTGCGATGAGAGGGCATAGGATGAAGTTAAGAGGTGATAGGCTCCGGTGTAATCTGAGGAAATAATTTATACAGAAAGGGTGGTAGTTGCATGGAACAGTCTCCCGGAAAAGGTGGTGTAAACAGAGACTGTGACTGAATTCAAGAGGGCCTGGGATAGGCACATGGGATCTCTCAGATAGAGAAAGAAATAATGGTTACTACGGATGGGCAGGCTAGATGGGCCATTTGGCCTTTATCTGCCTGAAAGGAAATTAAACACTTACAAGGAAACCTTAACTGAAAAACTGCCCCTATGATACCGCCTTTGAATGGTATGATAGAAATTATTTTCTTCTCGATTTCGTCCATTTTGAGACATTAGGAAATATATATACCTTTTTTCCTAAATAGGATACTTGTTTCAAATTAAAGTACAATTTCAGCAACATTTCTTTATCCTGAAGAAAAACTAGAGAGTAGTAATATAGGTCGAGTGATTTTAGCTTTGAAGATTTGTATCAGAGTTGTTTTAGAATCCTCTTTCTCTTGTTTCAGAGGGAGAAGACATAGGAGATGAAGAAGTTTTCGCATGGTTAAAATGTGCAAAAGGACAATCCCATGAGCCAGAGAACCTCATGCCAACTCAGATCATTCCCGGTGCTGGTAAGTTTTGTGATGTCTTGTTGCTCTGCATCTTGAATACTTTTTTTTTTTTTTAAAGTAATAGAACTAGCTCATTAAAAGGTGGTAGTTATCAGGATATGACCCTTGACATGTCTTCCAGCTGTTTATTCATTTTTAAAACTTTTAATATTATAATATCCAAGAGTTAAAAGTATAATGCAAAGAATGTAGAGAGCATTGAATTTAAATCCATGTAGTAGTATAATGGTTAAAGCAACAGGCTGAGAACAAGGGAAGTCAGGATTCAAATGCCACTGCTGCTTTTTGTGATCTCTGGCAAGTTACATAACCTTTCATGACCTCAGGTACAGAAAGTGGCATCTCTAGACAGAAATATATGGAGTGGCAATAAAGCAGGCCAAAGTGACATCTTTGTACATTATGCCCACTTATGCTCCCTTTCCTCCCCATTTATAAACTAGCAATATAAAATACTTCAGCTTTATATGCATAAAGAAATCCTCCCTCCTCCAGCCAGTTTTATCTCCCTGCTAAAACTGCCATTATAATTAGTAGCATCATTCAATAAATTTGATTTTCTGAGAAAAGCAGGATACTGATACTCACGTGCAGGTGACAATATCTGACAGAACCCTTAAGCAGGAAGAGCTCTCCAGCTTCAGTAAGAGCATCCTATGGCACATGTCGGGCTTTTCAACTTTCCACTGTCATGAAAAAAGATGGTAATAGGCTAAACTGTCAGATTTCTCTGGTGCTTTGTTTCAACGTGTGAAATATTTTTCACCATCTTTTGTGTTTTTCATTGTGTAAATCCTTTTGTTGTCATGCAATGTCTTTTTTTTTCCACTTTAGTTAGGTTTTTCAGATGTTTCTAAGCTTCCTTTCTTATTTCTTCAACTTCATTTTTGGCCCCTGTAGGCCTCTAGCACGCAGTTGAGTATCTTTCATCTGTAAATTGCTTGATTTTTCTGTGGCTATTTTTCCAGATATAACCTAGCGCATTAAGAAGTGTTCCTGGCGCAGCACTCCCTTTTGAGGCTTTGGTGTCGATGTGTTCCCTGCAGGCAGTGAAATGGGTCTTATATTACTTCGAGCCTTGGCATCGACACAACAGCCTCCTGTCAAGAAAAGAAGAATTTAATCCATTCCTCAAACTTCTTCATGAGCTGCTCCTCAAAAGCTGCCATTGATAAAGGGGGAATGCATCTCGGCCAGAGTAACCACAACCTCCTGAGTGACTTGAAATGTACAAAAACTAGGTCTCGACTCCATGGAGACCGTTGTGTCTCCTCTGATAAAATGGAGGCTAAGCAGTTCTCATGTCAGGGATGCCTCAAGGACACCAGTAGTCTTGGTGCTGTGTTCTATAGAGGCTCAGTACCAGGGCCTCTGCCTGATGTCTATCATCCTCACCCCTCCTGACCAACCCTTCCCAAAGAAGAAAGAATTTGTTCTTGCTCCTCATTGGCACAGATTGACAAGGATGCCAGACATTTGAATAATTTGTTTAATATTCAAGACCCATTTGCTGCTTGCAGGTGATGTATTAACAATGAGGCTTTGAAGGGGCTTGGAATTAATACTGACTGCACCAGTATCAATCTGCAGTCCATCAGGAGAGGAAACTTCCCAGTGCCCTCAGCCCAGGGCTTACCAAGAAGTCAGTTATTCCAGACAGACATTGACTCAGATGTCTTATGCTTAGTACAGGTTCTGAGTACAGGGTTACTTTCAGATAAGGCCTTAAACTAACACCAAACCCTGCAAAAAGACGCTCAAAACCTATGTAGGAAATTTATGACACCATAACCTTAAAGGCACATCTTTTTAGGGAATCTTTCGGAAGTTAGATATAGGATGTTTATTCAATTGTATTACTAGTCTTTGTGAACCACATAGAACTTAATGGTATTTGCAGTATACAAGTGAGGTTTTTATGTTATGTTATAACAGCCCTAACCCACCTATGAAAATACAGTGCTATAAATATTACACTAAACCCTAGAGCAGTGTTTCGCAAACTGTGCCACTGCACACTAGTGTGCCTCCTGAGATTTCAGGTGTGCCACAACACACTGGGGAGGAAGAAATAGTGCCGGCTGACTGCCTACAGGACGTGCTTCTCACAGAGAGAGGCACATCCTATAGATAGTTAGTGCCTCTCCTTGGCACCTCTACTGCTCTCCACGCCTCTTCTGTTGACACACACCCCCCCACTGCTGGCTTAAGGCCCTATCTGCAGCATCTTTGCGCAGACGTTGCCGTGATGATGCCATGCGTGCATGTGATGTCATCACGGCAACACATGAGCATTTCCGGGTGCCTTTCAGTCACGGCCACCTGTTTAATGTGCCACGGTTGGAAATAGTTTGCAAGGCACTGCCCTAGAGCATCAATATACCTCCTGCTGGACAGAGTATAGTTTGGGAGGGGAAAAACATTTAGGATGATAGTGCTGATGATAATTGTAATATTAATATGAAAATCATTTGGTGGTGAGATAAATGTATGCAAACATCAAATGATGTTAGCCCACCATGGTGTTGGTACCACCAAGGGGCCATGAGTACAGGGTTACCCCAAACTTCTTTGCTGTATTTTCTCTACTGGATGATTCAGTAGCACTCGCAAACTGTTGCTAACACATACAGTTGTAAAATAACAGCTTTATTTAACATAAACTCATGTAAAACTAAAATTGTCATAACGCCAATTCTCCCCTCACAGTTTTATGATTTCACTTCTTAAACCTTAAACCTAGATATTGTAATTCTATTTAGCTTTATAGGATTTTTTTCCCCAACAGTTTTAACTTAACCTGCATTAATGGAATAACCACCCTTGTCATTTTTAACCTCAGTTTCACTTTTCTATATCTACTTTGCCCCTTTCAGAATACAGATTGGTTGTTGTTTTTTTTCACTAGCAATGCTCAGTTTAAACTTCAGCCATCGTAACATTCTTCTCCTTTCTATTAAGAGCAATAACACATCAGAATAAATCAGCACTCACCCATAGGGAAACACCTTTTCTCCAGATTAGAGGTTGTCTGGTTCTTGGGACTTCTCTCCCCCTCATCCTTGGGCTCCAGCTGTTCCCTGTGGATGCCTCTAGTAATCCTTTCTACTAATGTCTGTTTAGGATGGACTCTCTTCCCTTTTTTAGCAAATGGGACTGCCCGCCTTGGAGATTGGGAGGGAAACTGTCTTCGACCCTCCTCCTTGGAGAACTATCTTTGTGGTTTTCTGTCCCTCTGTCTCGTTCCCCTTATGATTTTTGACTTCCCTTCCTAAGTACCCCAGAATTCTGTTTACCTCTAGAACTAAGACCTCTTTTAAATTCCTCCTCTAGCAGTCAGCAGTGTTAATTGATAATAGCTGCAGGTGTGAGAGTTGCCTCTTGGATTAATGCAACTGCTGTTGGGTTAGCAGGCTTTCCCCGGGTTTCCTCCCAACCTGGCTCTTCTGTTGACCTCCTAGTTCCACTGTCTCTTGGGACTTGTATCCTTTCTTCTTTAGTGTCCCTCCAGACCGGCACAGAAATGGATGGGTTTACGCTCCTCTGCCTGTAGATGGAGACTGAGACACTAACTTTTGGCTATAGTACAAGTGGGCTGTGCAGTCCCTATTACAAGCAGTCTTTTTTCTCAGTCTCCAGCAGTTGGCGTGGTAAGCTTGTGCAGTCTGTGCTGAGGTTTTGTTTGGGCCTGCTGGATCTGGTTAGTGAGTCTTTCTTGTCCCTTTTGCTGTCCAGACAAAGCTTGGGGGACCCTCTCAGGAGTCCTGTCAACCACACTTGGAAGGCACTCGGAAGGGTCGAGTCCCTCCCCCCATTTCCCCCACCTCCCCTTATGTCTTTGCTTTAGAGGAGCCTCAACTGTATGTATGGCCACCTGTTAGGCACAGACTACAGTTTAGAGAGCCAGTGGGGACTGCTCTCTTGATACAGCTGATGAGCTGTGAGAAGTAAAAAAAAATAGACACAAGAAATTAAAGGAGCATAAAGTGGTCCTGAGGATGCCATTTTTGTACAGTGTTTTCGTGCGTGGTTTTTTGGCGCTTTCATTATGAGCTCTTCAAAAAAAGCAGCACAAGTGCATTTTTCTGTGGGCGCAAGTGGTGAATGTGGCTGGCGGGTGCATGAAATGTTCCGGCTGCCTCAAGGGGGAGCTGACTTCGGGTGTCAGTGTGCTGGGCTCCCCTTCGCGCTCGCACCACTCGGCGGAAAGTGGTGGTGAAGCCTGGACTTCGCCTGCCACACTCACCGGGGTTGGGCAGATTTGGTGTTGCAGACTGCCGGGGAGGCTGGGGATTCCTTTACTGCTGCTTCTGGGGCAGCTGGATGTTTATCTGTAGCAAAGGAGGCGAGTTTGGCTTTGGTGCTGCGTATTATTTCAGGTGACAGTTTGTCAGTGGCCCTTCCCTCGGTTTTGGCGGGAAGCGCGTCCATTTTGCCCACGGCCTCAGGCAACCTTTCTCCTGTCTTAGAATGACAAGAACAGGTCTTAAATGTGTCTTCTGCTCCTGCTATGATTTCTGGATTGCCGCCAGAGACTTTTGTCCTGAGTTTGTGTTAGCCTCTTGCAAGGCTTATTTTAGGTGCTGGGGTCCTGCTTAGGTTCTGGGGGTCTCGGGGTCTTCTGGGGGATTTCTTCCTTCCACGGCTGTCCCCATTCAGTCTCCTGCTATGGCTGCCTCTATCCAGCCATCGTCCACGCAGCCGTGGATGTCTTGGAAAGTGGATTCTTTTCAAGCTGATCTGTTTTCTCCGGATGAGGACTTGGATCTTGGGGAGGACCTTTCAGATCCGTTAGGGGGGCCTGATGTTTTGGATGGAGATTTTCCAGAGGTGCCGGTTGGCGAGGATGCATCAGTTGTGTGCATATTTCATCGGGAAGAGTTGCAAGAGCTCATCCTTCAAGTGTCTTCAGTTTTACACTTTGAAGAGGAAGCTAAGGATCCCCCCCCTCATATTGTGGACCCTTTTCTTAAAGAGATCCGGTCAGCATCCCACTCTTTCTGTATGCATCAGGATATTCAGGATGTAGTGCACGTTCAGTGGAAAGTTCCAGATGCGCCTTTACGCTTGATATGGTCCATGGCCAGACTACCCCATTCTGGATAGGGATAGAGATACGTTTAAGTCTCCTGTGATTGATGCAGTAGTCTCGCGCAACATATCGTACCGGTGGAAGGTGGCTCGGCCCTGAGAGACCCTCAGGACCGTAAAATGGAGGCTCTACTTAAAGTTTTGATGTGGCTGTCCAGGCGGCGATTTGTGATGGGCTGGTAGCCCAGGCTTGTCTCTGGTGGTCTGAGAGAGTTCTTGACCGCAAGTCAGTTGACTGGTCCTTAGTGGATCAGGAAGTTGCTAAGATTGAACTGGGAGCTTCTTATCTCTCTGGTGCCATGTATGATGTCATGCGTGCCTCGGACAAGTCCATGGCTCTCGGAGTAGTGAGACACCGTACCCTGTGGCTTTTGGGTTGGTTGGTAGATGAGGTCATCTAAGGCTAAGCTCTGTAAATTTCCCTTTTGGGACTCCTTTCTCTTTGGGGAGGAGTTAGATAAGCTGGTTCAGGCCTTGAGTGATTCTAAGGTGCCTTGGTTAATGGAGGACTGACCTCGCCAGGCTTCATGAGGTGGTTCTGCCCAGGTGCATTGCGTGACTTTCATAGGTATCGCCCTGGTCGAGGTGTGACCTCCTTTTCCTTACAGAGGACGTTTCTTCCAACGCATGCAGTCCTTTTGGGGGGCCCAACGGGGGGGGGATCACAACTCCTCTGGAGATTCCTACTCTGCACATCCGGCCCAATGACTCGTTGTCAGAGCCTGGTTGCGGGAGTTTCACCGGGGACAGACTTAAATATCTCAATCTATATACTTTGGAGGAAAAGATAGAGATGTTTAAATACCTACGTGATGTAAATGCGCATGAGTCGAGTCTCTTTCATTTGAAATGAAGCTCTGGAATGAGAGGGTATAGGATGAAGTTAAGAGGTGATAGACTCCAGAGTAATCTAAGGAAATACTTTTTTACAGAAAGGGTGGTAGATGCATGGAACAGTCTCCCGGAAGAGGTGATGACAGAGACTGTGTCTGATTTCTAATCTAATCTAGTCTAATCTAGTCTTCAGTTTATATACCGGGTCATCTCTCAACAGAGCTTGATTCGGTTCACATGTAATTAAGACTAGAGTACATAAGAAAGAGAGCATAAAAGAAAAAAAGCTGGATTATGGTCAATTCTTTGATACTATAGTTAAACCATTTAAATTTTGTTTAAACAGCAGAGTTTTCAGGGCTTTACGAAATTGTTGTAGCTGACCTATCGGTCTAATGGAGTCAGGAAGTCCATTCCACATCTCTACCAGATTTCAAGAAAGCCTGAGATAGTCACATGGGATCTCTTAGAGGAAGAGATAATGATTACTGTGGATGAGCAGGCTGGATGGGCCATTTGGCCTTTATCTGCCAACATGTTTCTATGGGGGTGGGCCAAGATTACAACGGATCAGTGGGTCCTAGAAGTGATTCAAGACAGTTGTGCTCTGGAGTTTTCACGACCTCTCCCAGATCATTTCCTTTCCTCCTTGTCAGGTAACTTGGAAGAGGAGGGATTTTTGACAGACTCTGCTCAGGTTACTGAACCTCAAAGCAGTAGTCCCAGTGCCTCCTCAAGAGATTCGCACCAGCAGGTACTCCATTTACTTTGTGGAGCCCATGAAAGAGGGGTTTTTTTTGGCCCATTTTGGATTTCAAAGGTGTCAACATAGCGTTCCATGTTCCGTCCTTTCATATAGAAACCCTGAAGTTCGTAATTCTTGCTGTTCAACCGGGGGAATTTTTAACTTTTCTCTCAATCTGATGAAGGCATATCTGCATGTTCCCATTCGGGCCTCCCATCAGCGTTTCCTTCAGTTTGCGATTTAGGGAGAGCATTTTCAGTTTTATGCACTTTCCTTTGGTCTAGCTACAGCGCCACGCACCTTCACCAAGATTATGGTAGTTGTGGCAGCGGCTTTGCGCAAGGAGGGCATTCTGGTGCACCCCTATCTGGACAATTGGTTGATTTGAGCAAAATCATTGTAGGAAAGTTCTCGGGTTAAGGCTCAGGTTGCGGAGTTTCTGCAGTCCCTGGGCTGGGTGGTCAACCTGTCCAAAAGTCAGTTGACTCCATCTCAGCACTTGGAGTATCTCGGCGTTCTTTCTCTTCCTTTCTTGGTCTCTTGCGTGGTAAGCATTTGGCCTCTTCTCCAGATGTGATTCGGTTCTTGAGAGCTGCGAAATTGCTCTGGCCACCAGTTCTGCTGTTGGTTCCTGCCTTTGATTAGAGAATGACACAGGGAAAAAATTTGTCCCCGTCCCTGTGACCACCATCCCTGTCACCGCCCCATCCGGGTCCCCGTGACCACTTTCCCCGTCCTGTCCCCGCGACTACAGTCCACGCAGCACCCATACAAGCCTCAATATTTAGCTTATTCCTTCCTTATAAATCAAAGTTCTGGCTGCTGAACTAGAGAAAGAGATGTTCAGCTGGCAGGGCTTTATTTATAAATTTTTATCAACACAACTAATATACTAATTTATCCTAAAGCAAAAAAAAAAAAAGAAAAGAAATATAATTTTTTTTTTTTTATACATTTGTTGTCTGGTTTCTGCTTTCCTCATCTTCTCGTTGAATTCCTTTCATCCATTGTCTGTCTTCCCGCTGCGTCTTCCATCTTCCCTCCGCTCCCCCCTTAGTCTGGCATCTCTGTCTTCTTCCCTTCCAGCGTCTTCTCCCCACTCTCTGTTCCCCATTTCCTATCAGCGTCTTCTCCCCACTCTCTGTTCCCCATTCCCTTCAGCGTCTTCTCCCCACTCTCTGTTCCCCATTTCCCTTCAGCATCTTCTCCCCACTCTGTCTTCCACATTTCTCTTCAGCGTCTGTTCCATTCCTTTCCACTACCACCCTTCCCTCTCGCAACCCCCTTCAGCTTCTGTTCCTTTCTACTGCCCTTCAGCACCTCTCACGTGGTCCAACCATCTCCCTCCCTCTTACCTTCGTGGCGTGTTACAATGTAATTTGTGCAAGCCACTGGAGCCTGTGAGCACGGTCCTCGTCCCGTCCCCACAAACCATCTCACTTCTTTGTTCCTGTTTTTTCCATTTCTAATATCTCCCCTCTGTATCTGGCATTGCACCCCTCTGTTTCCATATACCATCCCCATGTATGTTCCCTTTATGTCTCTGTCCCTATGCCCCCATGCACATAATTTCCCCTCTGTTACCTTCCTGTGCCCAGATTTCCCTTCTCTTCCACACCAATGTGTCTCTTCTCTCCAACCCCATCTAGCTTCTTTCCCTCTTTCTTCCCTCCCCCTGCTTCCAGCATCTGGCTCACCTGCCTGTCCTCCCCGTTCTTTCCTGTCTGTGGGATTAATATTTCTCTCCCTCTTCATCCCCTTGGCCCAGGATCTCTATTTCCCTTTCACTCCCTCTTTCCTAGTGTGAGGGAACATGTGCGGTCCAGAAGCCCCCCTCCCGCCTGATCACCACATCTTGCCATCTTCCTCCCTCCACATCACCTTAGGTTCCAAGTCTGACTTTAATTCTTCTTCTCCCAGCCGCACACTTTTGATAAGCCATGCATGCGGCTGCTTGAGCTGTTGAATCTTCTTCTCTGACCCAACTTCCTGTTTCTGATTGCATCAGAGGAGAAGATTCAACAATTCAAGCAGCCGCGCACGCGCGGTTTATTGAAAGTGTGTGGCTGGGAGAAGAAGAATTAAAGTCAGACTCTGCATTTAAGGTGAGGTGGAGGGAGGGAGATGGCAGTACGTGGGCTGTGGCGATCGGGTAGAGATGCTGGACCACGTGATCTGTGCTGGCTTCACTGCGGAGACAAGACTATTCACCGCTCCATGGCCTTGTCCCCGTAGCGACCACTAATTTTTCTCTCCCCGTTTCGGTGTGTAACAACTACCGTGTCATTCTCTACCTGGGATCTCAATCTAGTTCTTTCCATGGTCGTTCGTCCTCTGTTTGAGCTTCTTGACGTACGTTGAAGGACCTTATTCTTAAGTGTGTTTTCTTGGTGGCCATTACATCCGCGAGACATGTTTCAGAGCTGCAGGCCTTTTTGAGTAGGCCTCCCTTCCTGGAGTTCTCTAGGGAGCGGGTTGAGCTACAGCCAGTTCCCTCCTTTCTTCTGAAGGTGGTCTCGCCATTTTATGTCAACCAGTCTGTGGTCCTCCCGGTCTTGGGTAATCGGGAGGGCTTGTTGGAGCAGAGACAGTTGCACAAGTTGGATATCCGTAGGATCCTTCGCTGTTATGTTCAGCGGACTCAGGAGTTCCGTAAGTCAGATCATCTTTTTGTCCTCTTAGCGGGTCCTCGTAAGGGGGATGGTGCTTCCAAGGCTACCATTGCTTGCTGGATCAAGGAGGCTATCGCTTCAGCGTACCTTCTCCAAAAGAATCCTGTTCCAGAATTTCTCAAAGCTCATTGCACTTGGGGTCAAGCAGATTCGTGGACTGGATCTTCTCTTGTACCTCTGGTGGATATCTGTAAAGCTGCGGTTTAGTCTTCTCTCCATTCCTTTGTTTGACACTACCATGTGGATGTTCAGGTGTGTCGGGAGTGGTGTTTGATGAGCGTGTTCTTGTGGTGGCCCTTTGGGGGTCCCACCCATGCTGAATACTGCTTTGGTACATCCCATCCGTTTCTGTGCCGGTCTGAAAGGACGCTAAAGAAGGAGAAATTAGGTCCTTACCTGCTAACTTTCTTTCTTTTAGTCCCTCCAGACTGCCACAGATCCCACAGATTTTGTTCGGTGTTGGTGCAAAGAGTACGGGTTTTTCTGCAGAAATTGGTTGTTTTGATTGGGGAGTTTAATAAAGCAGTGGCATTTGGTTTGGCTGGTTTAGCTAGTTTACTCTGTCTTCTCCTTGTAAGTGGGGAGTTGGGATGTTATTGTGTTCAGTCTAGTTTTCTGCTTGGCTATTCATTAAGACTGATTGTAATAGCGACTGCATAGCCCACATGTACTGTAGCCAAAAGTTAGTGTCTCTGTCTCCACCTGCTGGCAGAGAAGCGTAAACCCAGTCTGGAGGGACTAAAAGAAAGAAAATTAGCAGGTAAGGACCTAATTTCTTCTTCTTGATGCAATATCCCCAGTTTCTAATTTTCACTGATTTAAAAGGAGAAATGATATGGTTTGGCTTGCTGCTTTTTCCTGGGACATACCAGTGCCTTATCACAATATATAGAAAAGTTTGTTATATTTGTTAATCTGTTTCCTAATAAAACTTTAAATTACTAAAATAATCCAGTGAAACAAAATGACTTGTCCTTTATTTTTTTCCTTTTTTAAAATTTCTTTTATAGCTTTATATACCATTGGAGATATGGTGCATGCGGCCCGAGGGAAATGGGGCATAAAAGCCAATTGCCCATGTATTAATCGACAAAACAAGACAGTTCTGAGACCAGCAGTGACCAATGGGCTTTCTCAGGTGTGCGAATTGAAAATTTAATAACTAGAATAACCAGACCTACCTCTGAGTTAGATGTTAAATTTTATATGCCTTACAACCCTAATTATAGTCTCACGACAATTCGTGTGTTCATGCTCAACATCAACAGGTAGATTCTTTCCTTATCATTCTTGCTAGACCAGACCAAAACTTGTGGATGTTGTGTCTGCCAATCAGCAGATGGAGATGGAGACATCAAATAGTCCCATGTGATTTACCCTATAAAGGTATTATGCAGTCAGAGATGGATAGTATTTTTTTTTTTGTCTCCAGCAGATGGTGACAGTACACTGCAGATTCTGGGCTGGTTAGGCTTGGTGACTCCTTTACCAGTTCTCTCTGGTTAATTTGAGCTATCCTTCCTTGCAGCCTATTAAAAAGGCTGTATGAAAGTAGACTCATCTGAAAATACTTGTGCAGGTCCAAGTCCCATTCCCATTCCTGGGGTCACGGTACCTCATTAGGATGGACAAGGAATTGCCAGACACTGGTTCCTGGACCAGTTTGGAAACTACATTCCAGCTGAGCACAGGGAGACCATCACTGTAGACTTCATGAGCCAGGTGGGAATGCTAAGAACATTCTGAACCACTTCCTCCCTCTCCCACCACTGCCCTCTCACTCTGGCAGATGAGTACACTGGATTTTGAATATGGCTACTGGAGGTTCCCTGTGATCTACGGATAAAGTACACTATGGACATCTGATTGTTGGGGTAACTCAGGAAAATACCCCTCCCATTTTTTTTCTCTCATTGATGGTGCTTGAGAATGGTGCTTGAGACAGTCTTGGTGGCTATTATGTTCAGCACTAATGGATAAATGGATATATACTGGCATTCTCTTCTGCTGAACTGTAGAAATGCCCCTGGGAGCATGATGTGAATTTTGTCATCCTCCTTGTAATACTACTAACAGCTAAGAGCATGGCAGCAGAGCTTAATCAGCCTGGGAACTTGAACCCTGCTATGCGCAGTAAAGGTACTGGTTACAAGAGCCTATGTTTGCTATTGTATCATCTAGACCAGTGTTTCTCAACTTCTTCAAGCCAAGTACCCCCTAAGTCTAACAAATAACCAAATATCCCCTGCCCAAGCTCCGCCTCAGACCTGCTCAAGCTCTCTGCCTCTGAACCCACCCCCATAATAATAATATTATTATTATTTTATTTCTTTTATACCACCAAAGCCGTAGAAGTTCAAGGCGGTTCACAACAAAGAAGGGCTGGACAATCGGCGAATAGTTACAATCAGTGAATACAGATACAACAAAGAATCAGCGAATAGTTACAATCAGCGAGTACAGATAGAATAAATATGCGTGTGCGGGGAACAGGTTAAATAAGAGGGGACAAATGTAAGGTGGGCAGGGTGAAGAGGTAACCACAAAATTAAAAAACACAAAGCACACTATACACAGAGAAAATGTTGTTATTTATAATCGGGGGGGGGTTTCAAAAAGGTCAAGGCAGATGACTTTAACTATAGAAAAATAGACAAATATAGTGCAAAATATAGACAGCAGATATAAATCCTCAAAACTGACACATTTCGATCACTAAATTGAAAATAAAATCATTTTCCCTGTCTTTGTTGTCTGGTGATTTTTTTTTTTTAGTCTCTGGTTACACTTCTTTCTGACTGTGACTTCCCTGTGACTGCACTTCCCTCTGACTGTGCAGCCAACATTTCTTTCTTTCTGCCTCCTGCATACTTCCTCTCCTCTGGACCTCATTCTCTTCCCCAACCAACATTTCTCTCTATCCCTCCATGAGTCCAGCTTTTCTTCCTCTCTCCTCCACCCCCATTGGCAACATGTCTCCCTCTCTCTCTCATTCTCCATCTGTCTTTTTCTCATTCCCTCCCTTGCTGCAAAGGGAGTAGGGAGAGAGAGAGAGAGAGAGAGATCCAGTGTGCATCTCTCCCACCCCCTATACTACCACATCAAACATTTCTCCCTCTCTCATACCCCGGATCATGTGCAGCATTGTTTACCACTGCCCACCAGTGCCATGCCCAACATGTCTCCTTCTATCATTCCTCTCCAGCACAAGCCACCATCGTTCCCTCCATTCACTTCACTACTATGGCCAACATTTCTCCCCCTTGCATCCCTTTCAATCTGTCCCACTGTTCCCTCTCCACGACCATATCCAACATTTCTCTTCCCAATGCATCTCTACCTTATTCTTCTCTCTCTCTGCCCATCAATTTTCCTCTTTCCTTTCCCCGTGTGCACCATCTTTTTCCCTCTCACTCACACACTCATGCCCAACAATTCTCCCTTTCTATTCCCTCCCTTCTGTGTCCCAAGTTCATGCCCCTCCCTTCCTCCATCCACATGCATGTTTTCCCCTCTTCCTTTTCCCTTCCAACCATGTGCATATCCTCTCTGTATTGCCTTCCATTCCACTTTATCCATGTGCACCTCCTTCCTCTCTCTTCTTCTTCATCCATGTGGATATCTTACCTTTCTCTTCAGTTCCCATTCCCTACCCTCATCCATGTGCATTTCCTCCTCTTTCTTCCCTTCGTCTCCATCCCATAAGAAACATATTCCTTCTCCCCTTCTCCTCCATCCATGTTCAGCATTTCTCCATACCTATCCAACCAGCCAGCCTTACCAATTCTTTCCATTTCCCCACATCCCTCAGTCCAACATCGCTCCCTCTCTTCTCCCCCCTCCCTCACGGCAAGTCCAGCATTTCTCCTCTTCTAACCTTCCTCCTTCTTCCGCACTACCACTGCCTGACCCGGAATCTGGAGTCCAAATGAGGCCCAGCACTAACTTCAATGAAGAGCCTTCACATCCATGCGCTCATGAAGGCCCTGTCGGCTCTACCCACTTTGACATGTTTGTGTCAGAGGGGTGGTACCAACAGGGCTTCACAAGCGGATAGACTCGAAGGCTCTTTATCAGTTAAGCTACTGCCAGTGCAAGACCTTGTATAGACTCTGGACTCCCTGACAGGCAGTGGAAGAGTGTCAGAAGACAGAGGGCTCTTCATCATTGGAGTTAGCTTGGTGTTGCCTAGAATGTGGGGCCACATCAGAGAGAAACCTTCCTGGTCAGCTTCAATGGAGAGAGGCATGCCACTGTAGGAAAGGGAATGGGAGATCCATGCTGCATCCCCCCCATACACAAACAAGCGGCTCCACTAGGGGTACACGTCCCATGTGTTGAGAAACACTGATCTAGACTGGAAAAGCAACTGGACCACAGGAAATTTTTAGGGAGAGGATGGAGCAGTGAGACTAGTAAGCTAAAACTGCTGTATCAATAGTTGGGATAGTAAGACACCACTGGTGCTTAGTTTAGTAGCTCATTTGACTGTTTATATTCACTGTTGTTTTGTGCTACAATTGGTCAGAACTAGATAAGCATCCTAGAAGTTTTTGCAGACTTTGAAGTGGTTTTTGTTTTCTTGTAGAGGGAAGCGGGATTAGGGTGTTCGTGAACACACCCATTAGGTATGTAGTGGTATGGAAAGTGAATGTGGAAAAGTGGGGGACAAGGGAGGGTTGATATCTCATAATATTGCCAGGTGTGAGGGAGTCTATAGGAAATTACCTTTTCCCCTTAACAACACTCCCTCACAGTCACATTAAAAGGTGAGCCATAGAGGAAGGAAGAGATAACATAGTAGGAACAGAGCAGGGAGAGCATGGTCAAGGCAGAACAAAAACCCATTGCACAGATCAGTCAGGGAGGCCCAGAGGATAGAGAAACCTTCCACTCTATGCATTTACCACAGAAGTGTAAGCTGCAAATACTCTGGGAGAGAATTTATATAAGGGCTGGTTTTTGTGTTTATTTTCTCCTGACAGGTCACCTCCTTCCTTGCACATAAATTGATTTTTTTTTTCTCATTTAAAACATTTGTATGGATGTTTTTCCAAGGCATCAGTCACCGCCTTTACTTACACTGCTATAGGGAAGAATTTTCTATATGGGGTAGTCTATTTTTATGGTATAGGGTAATTTTGAGAAAAGGTTTGATAGCTAGGAAAGTTCAAATTTATATATGCTTCAGGAGAAGGGGCAAAGTTCTGAAAACTGTGTAGGTTGTATGCGTTATATAAATTTTTAAAATAAATAAATGAATCATGTTCTTATTGTTCTCTGGATACTTGTACTTTTATTAAGAGAACTACATAAGAAAGTACTAAGTTGATTAACTTAGGCCCAGGTTCTCAAAACTTTAAAGCTGTCGCTAAACTGTTTTCCAGCGGTTTAGCCTGTACGCAGTTTAACGGCGAATTATCAAAAGGGATTATCTCTGTCTTTAGCAAGGTTTCTAGCAGTTTCCAACACTGATATGCAAATGGGCTCTTCTGCATTGAAATGAGCCCTCAGGTGGATTCTTAAAAAATGCCAAGATATTTTCAAAAAGTAGCATCAGCTTTTGGCGACAAAAATAAGTGACTGGTCCAGGGGTGCCAGTCAGTATCAGAGACTGCTAGAAAGTCCCTGTGTTGTGATGCAGCGGGCGAGATGCCCATTCTCTCTGCTGCATCACAACACCCCTTCCTTGCAGCGGCGGTGAACACAACACTCTCCCCCCCTCCCCCCGGAACAGCAATGACATCCCCCCTTGCAGCAGGAGAGATGCCTACTCTCTCCTGCTGCCCTAAAATCCCCACCGAAACCAGCCTTTGCAGCCTTTTGCAAAGGCTTCTATAGAAGGGGCCTTAAACAACTTGGGCCAATCAGAGCCTCAGGCCCCTCCCTGGATGCATTGGGAAGGGTTCTAAGGCTCTGATTGGCCTGGGTGCCTAAGGTCCCTCCTATGGGGTGTCCGGGCCAGTCAGAGCCTTAGGACCCTTCCTGGGGCGGGCAGTTGGGTCACAAGGAGGGAGGATTTTAGTGCAGCAGGAGAGAGTGGGCGTCTCTCCTGCTGCGGGGGGGGTGGGGCCATGAGGGCAAGGTGGTGGTGGCAGGGATTTTAGTGCAGCAGGAGAAAGTGAGCATCCCCTGTTGCAAGGGCTGGTCACGGCGGGGATTTTAGGGCAGCAGGAGAGAGTGGACATCTGCTGCAGGGTGGTTGCAGCAGCGATGGGCACTTGCAAATTTAGCAAATTTTTGATACTATCTGCCGCCTCATTTGCATGTGCGATTTTTTGAGAATGTCTCGGTATTTTAGATTCGCTATCAAAACGGTTACATTAGCAGACTGTTGCTTTTTAATGTGGGTTTTTGAGAATCCTAGCCTTAGTTTATTAATTGTGCTCTGGCTGATGGCTACTATTCTGATTTTTTTTTAGCACCTATTCCCAATATGAAGGGGCAGAATTGTCAAACACTGACAAGGTTTCAAGGTTTTATTAAAATTTAATTTAATCTCTTATCTAATTTCTAAGCGAGTTTACAATATATATATAAAAAAAGAGCATGAACATAATAAAAATGCCACTAACTATACCATTAGTACTTACAAAAAGAAAGCAATTACAAAGAAACATCAACTAATAATTGGCACATTAAAAAGGGATAAACGAGACAGACAGACGGGAGACAAAAGGAAATAGGGTTAGAAATACAATTTGGATAGGAACGAAAGACAAATAAGGAAAAAAAACAAAAAGAAAGGGCTCATTGCTGCTTAATTCCTTAAGAGAGTTAAAAAGGATACTGTAAAATTTAAATCGAATGTTAAAAGCTTCTTTAAATAAATGACTCTTGAGTAGGCTTTTGAAACGTTTGAGATTAGCTGCTTCTCTAACAAGAGCTGGTAGGGTATTCCAAAGTTGAGGGGCTACGACTGAGAAAATGTCTTGCCTTTTGGTTCCTATTATATGAAGGGAGGGGACCGTCAGCAATTTACGATTAGATGATCTAAGACTGCGAAGTGGGTCATACGGGATAAGATATTTATCAATAAATTGGGCCAGTTTAGAATGAATTGTTTTAAGTGTTATGAGAGAGATTTTGTAAGAAATTCTTTGATTAATTGGCAGCCAATGGGCATTTCGAAGTAGGGGAGTAACATGGTCGTGTTTTCTAGATTTTATTATTAATTTTATTGCGGCATTTTGAATTATTTGTAAACGTTTTAATTCTTTCTGGGGTACTCCTGTAAATAAGCTATTACAGTAATCTAATTTTGCAATGATTAATGAATGTACCAGAATGTTAATGGATTTTGATTCTAAGAATTTAGAGATTGAGCGAATCAGTCACAGTTTGAAAAAACATGATTTAATTACAGAACTTATATGGTTATGGAAGGTTAGTTTTTTTTTAAATCAAATACAACCCCCTACAATCGTCACTCTGTATTAGAAGCTATACTGGTGCCAAATATTTTACAATTAAAACATTTTTGTGCAAGCAGTGGGTTCCCTATTTGGATAACTGAGGGGTCAAAAGCACATCTTGAATCCATACAAATGAATTCTGCAGTAGCTAGTCTTCATCAGAGGGGAGAGTGTGGCGCAGTGGTTAAAGCTACAGCCTCAGAACCCTGAGGTTGTGAGTTCAAACCCATGCTGCTCCTTGTGACCTTGGGCAAGCCACTTAATCGCCCCATTGCCCCAGGTACATTAGATAGATTGTGAGCCCACCTGGACAGACAGGGAAAATGCTTGAGTACCTGAATAAATTCATATAAACCGTTCTGAGCTCCCTTGGGAAAACAGTCTAGAAAATTGAATGAACTGAATGAATTTCAAATGCAGTCATGACCTATAATAGACATTCTCCAAAGACCGCAAGATTATTAGCTACATATATCTGCACTCCTCCATTTTAGTTAATTCTTCTGTTTGTATATAAGGAACTAATGCACATGCTCAGAAAAGCCTTTGGTTTGGTTTGTTTCACACATACCATGACAATAATGAAGATTGTATGTTCTTTTAAGTGCTGTTCTTCAGCAGCTCCATCTGATAAGATCCACCTACCTTTTTGTTCTACTATCTAAGGAAAACATCTAGTGTAGATAAAATAACTTTTATCTGCTGTTGTTTGCTTTTGCAGTGCAGAGCCACACAGATATTCATATTCTAGATACCTCCCTCCTTTCTGCACACTCATCACTCAAATATGACAAGAGGAGAACCTGCACAGTCACAGGTCAGGCTGCTTCCTCCTTCCACCTTGATCTCCAGCAGTTCTTTTAAGCCACGTGGCTGTACAGAGGCCCATATAGCTAAAAGGAACAGTTGTGCCTGGGACACCAAAGGAGTATAAAGCAGACTTGTGTGAAACTGTGTGCTGGAGTCATGAGTGTGCAGTAATGGAAGGAAGGAGGGAGTTGGGGGCCTGAAAAAACATAGCTATAGCAGGCATGGGGGTGGGGGTAAAAAAATGTGGATGTGGTCTTTAGGGGGGCTGGAAAAGTTGATGGGATGTGTGTGAAGGGGCTGGAAAAAAGCTGGATGGAGTGTAGGGTTGGTGGAGGTTGTGGTTAATTGTGGATAGCGAAGCTGGTTTTAAAAAAGGTTTGGACAATTTCCTGGAGGAAAAGTCCATAGTCTGTTATTAAGAAAGACATGGGGAAGCCACTGCTTTCCCTGGATCGGTAGAATGGAATATTGCTGCTCCTTGGGTTTTGGCCAGGTACTAGGGAGCTGGATTTGCCACTGTGAGAACAGGCTTCTGGGCTTGATGGACCATTGGTCTGACCCAATAAGGCTTAAGTTCTTATGTTCATAGGAATGGGGTGGAGGTTTGCAGGAAGGCATATGGGAAATAGCTTTGGTGGCGTTGCTTTGAAAGGAAGGTATTTAATCTCAGGAGAAGATTCCAGCCTTTATAATTGGGGAATTCTTCACAAGAAAATTACAAATAAAATGTAGAATTTTGCAAATTTTCAAATATGCACATAATTTTTAAATTATTTTGTGCAAAATCCCCCCAGGAGTGTAATGTTCATTATTATGATAACTGCTGATTCTGAGGGTGCAGGTTGCTAAACTGTGATTTATTTCAGCTGCCCAGTGGAAATCCCAGTATGTCAGCTTCTGCAAATGAGACTTTCAGTGGTGCTGCCTCCTGCAGTGGAGCAGAAACAGGATTTCTAAGCACAGGTAACACTTCTGAGACAGGAGATGGCAGATTAGAGGATACTGGAAAGATGGAGGCAAACAATGAAGCAAAGACCATCCGAACTCTTTGTTCAGACTCAGCTCCATCATCTGCTCTACACTGGCTGGCAGACCTAGCAACTCAGAAGGCCAAAGAAGAGACAAAAGGTACTTTGCAATTTCTTGGTTTATAAATGGATACAGAAGACTCTCAGTTAACCGGCACCCATAGAGTTACTATTAAAAATAGGCCTAACTAATAGTATATCCCATATTATGTCATATCATAAACTGTTCCAGACAAGCTACCAGACATGTGATACTCAGGTGTGGCATGCCAAGTTTATTCTTAAATTTCTGCCAAAAATTGATGTTATTTTCATTTTTATTTAAAGTATTACAGTATTTCTTAGATTTTTTTTTTTTTTTGCTGGTTGCTTGAGTTCCAGTTAAGAGTCTACTGTACATGCTAATTGGTCATAGAGGTGCCTGGATTTCCCACCAGTAAATACTTATTAAGTATCTGAAACATAAGAATTGCCAAACTGGGACAGATCAAAGGTCCATCAAGCCCAGTATCCTGTTTCCAACAGTGGCCAACCCAGGTTCCAAGTACCTAGCTAGATCCCTAGAAGTAAAACAGATTTTATGCTGCTTTTCCTAGGAATAAGCAGTGGATTTCCCTAAGCCATCTCAATAATGGCTTATGGACTTCTCTTATGGAAAATTATCCAAACCTTTTTTAAACCTGCTAAGCTAACTGATTTCACCACATTCTCCGGTAACAAATTCCAGAGTTTAATTATACGTTGTGTGAAGAAATATTTTCTCCGGTTTGTTTTAAATCTACTACTTAGTAGTTGATGAAATGGTTATGTTTGGGGGAGCTGTATAACTTGTGAGAGAAAATATTGCATTTCCTTTTTTTTTTTCTTTTTAATTCTCTGTTTGCTTTTCTGGTATGGAATGTTTAAATCATACCCCCTCCCCCCCCCCCAAAAAAAAAATATATATATATATAATTAGAAATACAGGCAGTCCCCGAGTTAAGAAGTTCTGTTTTATAAACCATTCTTAAGCTGAATTTGTATGTAACTTGGATCCTGTACGGTACACAGTCTATAAAGTCATTAAACATTAAAGAAATAGTCCTCAAAATAAAGTACTGTAGTTTAAATAGAAAGAAAAGATAGAAGGTTTACACTTATTTTTGTTCTTCATCAGTCCCACTGTTCCCTCTCCACCACCACATCCAACATTTTTCCCTCTCATCTCTCTCTTCCCCATGCATCTGTACCTCATGCCTCTCCCACCACCATGTTTAATATTTCTTTCTCCCTCCCTATGCCCAACAATTCACTTGCTTTCTTCATTTTCCCATGTGCACCATCTCTCTTTCCTTCTCACTCAGACACCTATGCCCAACAATTCTCCCTTTCTATTCCCTCCCCACCTCAGCATCTTTTTCCCTCATTTCCTCCATTTTCCATCCTATGTCCCAAGTTCATGCACCCCTCCCTCAACATTCTGTGTCCCACGTGCTCCCTCCCTCCTTTATTCCATCCTTTGTCCAAAGTTTATGCCCCCTCACTTCCTTCTGTGTCCCAACGCAACCCTGCTTCTTCCTTCCTATGCAGTCCCTCTTCTTCTCTTCCTGTCCCAATGGGGGACCCCCCTCCTCCCTTCCATGTCCCAACACGCCCCTCGTGTCCCCCCTTCCGTTCCATGTTCCAAATTCGTGCCTCCCCCATTTACCTCCTCTGGTCCGCTGGTCTTCGCAAAGCCGCAATCGGCTGAAGGACATCAGAGGGAAGATTTTCGGGTCAGTGGACAGTGTGCATGAGCCGCCGATCATGGCTTTGCGAAGACCAACTGACCATATGCAGAAGCCACCGCTCGCGGCTTTGCCAAAAGAAGTGCGGCTGGGAAGGAGGGAGTCTGCCAGGGGAGGTAAACACCCGCGGGAGACTCAAATTTGGATGTGAAAGGACGAAGGGCGTGTTGGAACATGGAAAGGAGGAGGAGGGTTGCATTTGGACTGGAAGGGAGGAAGAAGGGGCACGTTGGCAAAGGAAGGGAGAGGCAGTACCCCAGTTTGTAAGTACGAGTTTGGCATAAGTCGCTCGTTCTTAAACTGGGGACTGCCTATATTTTCATTTGACTGAAACCATTTAATTTGCAGGTCTAAAGAGCATTTAGGACCACCACACTTGGCTTCCTAACATAGTTGGTTGTATTAAAAGAGTTTGCAGTAGTATGTTTCCAACCTCTCCTACTGGAACATGACATGAACATGCACTTAGGATTCCCTATATATAAGATGAAATGTTATGTACAGACAACTGCAAGATTCAACCACATCCATATTCCCCTCCAGAAGTAACCAAATTAGCTCTCAAGAGATACAGTAAGCCTCAAACACATGCATATTTTCCATCAGTCAGTAAGGATAAGACAGTTAACATTATTTCTTGTACAAGCTCTCGGGATGTTGAACGGATGGGATCTTGTATCTCTATTAGCTTCAGCTGCAGGGCAACTAAAAGATCCCTCCCCTTTGGGCTACCTGCCCAGGAGCTTCCTATCTTGCTTCAGTTTATTCCTGCAGTTTCACTGCTTGGTTTCACAGTTAATTCTGCTCGTGATTTGTTTTCACTTTCTACTCTTATTTTTATTTTTTTATTTTTTGTGCATTTGCCCACATGCTGCGGATCAACTCCGTGTGAGTGATCCTTCGGCGGGAGATCGCAGACATGTTAACGTTTGTCTGCTTCTGGAGGGTGCTCTGTAAGCCTGAAACTGCAGTAAGCCCTCTGGACAGCCTGCAGATTGAATCGGGTCTCCAGGTTTGGGAGCCATCTCTCCCCTGGTTCGTCCGCAAAGGGGTAGAACACAGGCTGCTGCAGTTCCGAGGAGGTATGCCAGGATCGGAACCGCGCCGCATGTCTTCCCTGATTTCCCTAAGGGGTCATGATGGTCGTGATCTGAGGTGGCAGGGAAGTTGAGGCAGCCAGAAGATCTGAAATTCCTGTTTAATCAGCTCCTGAGGTATGATCTCCCTATGCTTGCACTGTGTAATGCTGGCTGGCATTGAAATTCCCTCCATAAAAGACTTCTATTACACCTGGAAAATAAATTTTGCAGTAGCTGCCCCAACGTTGTGGAACTCTCTGCCACAGCAACTCCGCGATGAACAACATCTAGACAAATTCAAGATAAGCCTAAAGACTTTTTTATTTCGTGACGCATTCGGTTGTGTTTAGAGTTACCTTCTGTTTTCCTTTTTTTTTTTTTTTATTACTTCTTTTTCTCTTTTAAGCAACCAACCGCTTTAACAAAGCGACCCTACCCTATATGTTTTATCCCATTCCCACTTTCTCCTTTTCTTCTCAAATATGTAACTTCCCCCCCTCCTTTCCCTTTCACCCTCACTTTCAAGTTTGTCTAGTTAATGTCATTAATGTTCACTCTATTTATTTCTAAATATCTATTATCTTATTTTTCTTCTTTCTTACCCTTTTAATATTTTATTGTTAACCGGCCAGATATTTGTTGATGGTCGGTATATTAAAAAGCTAATAAATTTGAAACTTGAAATGCATTGAAGCACATGTATCTTTGGGGTCTGTGAGTCACAGAGTTTGCCGATTTTGGGGGTCCTCAAATCGGGGTTTTAGGGGGTTTCCCTACATGCCCTGGTCCCCCCACCTGTAAAATCCTAAAATCACCGTTTTTAGCGTTTTCCTGCATTTTTAACGGCCGTTTTTATGTCAAAATCTGCACCTGCGGCAGCCATCTTGGATTTTCTTTAAGGTTTTTTTAAAACTATATTTTTTGGACTTAGAAGCTTCGTTTTTGCTCCAAACTTCACAGATGGCCACCTCAGGACAGGATGGCATGGATTCATGACATAAATCTGACGGATGGCTTGTGGTTGTGCAGCCGCGTATTTTGTGTGCTGCAGCCCATCAGGGGCGTATCTGGTGTGTGGATTCCACACTTTCCTCCTCTGGAGAGGACCTGCTTTCCTCTGTTGCCGCCAGAGTTGTGATTCCAGTGTCCAGGATGCTACAATTGCGCGAGGAGGGCATTTTCGCATAAACACAGGCGCAGTTCCAGGGAAAGTCTCATCGATCTTCAGACAATTTCAAATCTGAGTCCCACTGATCGGCTCAGGCCGCCGAGGACTATTTTCCACCGGAAATTGTGGATATGTTGTCTCAGGCCTTCATGAGAAAGCAGGCTCTGCCTGTGTCTCCCTTTCAGATTGCGGTGCGGCAGTCTGTACAGCCTTTGGATTCCAGAATGTCAATCTGATCCTTACTGGTATGCCTGAACGTCAGCAGCAACTTCCCGCTATTGTCGTGGTACCTGCATCACTTTCTAAGCAGTTGCTGTCGCATGGCGATTCGGCAAGTCCTGCTGCGTAACTAGCCTAGAGGATCTCAGGGATTCCCAGAACGCTGATTCTCACGATGGAGAGTATCAGATGGTGCGCAGGCTAAGTTCAGTTGCCTTCCTGATTTTATCTCTGAATCCCTGCGGACATTGGGACTTGATTCCAACTGCAGTTCAAGCGGAGTGTACGATCTTGTGTTCCACGTGCCCGTTTTCTGCTGCATTTCCGAATCATGAGGACTCAGCAGAAATGCTCTTGTAGGTTGGGGGGCCCTTGAGGGTCCCCTGAAGTACGCTAGGGCCGTGGCTAAATTGTATCCCATGGCTTTGGGATTTTCCATGCGCCTAGTCCTGCCGTGGGTGGATTCAGTGGTGGCTCAGGTCCCCAAACGCTACTGCTTGCCCTCGGATGGAGGGGTGGTCCCACCAGATGTCTAGGACCATTAGATGGATTTTGTCTTGAAGTGCCTTTTTGATTCTGCTGTGACAGGGGTGCAAGCTGCAGCGGCTGCTTCCTTTGTGGCCTGTGCATGTCATACTAAACCTCTATCATATTTTGACGGTTTTCGCTACACTGGGACCAAATCTAACAGGATAAAAAACTATTTACATTACATTACATTAGGGATTTCTATTCCGCCATTACCTTGCAGTTCAAGGCGGATTACAAAAGAATTATCCAAGATGTATTACAACAAGAACTTACAAAAAAAAAAAAAAAATTGGTCATTTTCAAAAAGAGTAAGAAATGGGTAAGGTTATTTGTTTGGGGTAATTGGCTTTAGTGAGAGGTGGAGTTTGAGACTTGCGGTATTATTTCTTTTTTCAGAGTTTTCTTAAAGAGTATAGTCTTTATTTCTTTTCTAAAAGTCTTGTAGTCGAGGGATGCCGTCAGTAGATTGGCGATTTGGTTGTCTAGTTTGGCTGCTTGAGTGGCCAGGAGGCCATCATATAGTTTTTTCCGTTTGACCTCCTTAATTAGGGGGTATGAGAATGGGGTGTGAGTTTTCCTATGTCTGGTTGCGGTGTTGTGGATGGGGCGGTTATTCAGGTAGTTTGGACTGTCTCCGTATAAATTCTTAAATAGTAGGCAGTAGAATTTAAATTGTATTCTTGCTGGGATCGGAAGCCAGTGCGATTGGAAATATGCTTCTGTAATGTGATAATGTTTCTTTAATGAGTAGATGAGTCTTCGTGCTGTGTTTTGGATAGTTTGTAGTTGTTTTGTTATGGTTGTAGGGCATGGGAGGTAGAGGATATTACAGTAGTCAAGTAGGCCTAGTATTAAGGACTGAACTATGAGCTGGAATAGAGTTTTCTCGAAGAATTTCCGAACTTGTCTTAAATTTCTCATGACTAAGAATGACTTTTGTATTGTTTTATTGATTTGCGGTTGCATGGTGCAGCATTTGTCGATAGTTATTCCTAGCAGTTTTAGGGTGGTTTGTATGAGGTAGTTGATTGCGTTGATTTCAATGTTGGTTATGGTTGGTATTTTGTTGTTTTCTAGGAGGATGAATTTCGTTTTATCTTGGTTCAATTTCAGTTTGTGATCTTTCATCCAGGTTGCTATTGATTTTAGTGTTTGGTATATTGTGTTCGTCATGGAGAGTTCAGGTTGATCGAAGGGTATGAGAATGGTAATGTCATCGGCATAGCTGTAGGAGTTTATGCCTTGTTTTTCCAGGTGAGAGCTGAGGGAGGCTGTATAGAGATTGAAGAGAGTCGGGGATAGAGGGGATCCTTGGGGAACTCCGCAGGGGTTTGACCAAGGTTCAGATTTTTGTTTGTCTGATTTACTCTATAGGTTCTTGATTTAAGGAATCCTTCAAACCATGTGTATACTTTATCTGTGATACCTATTGTATCCAGGATTTGTAGTAGAATGTTATGGTCCACCAAGTCGAATGCAGCGGTAAGGTCTAGTTGTATGAGCATCATTTTTTTTCCTGTGCTGAGATGTTGTCTGGCTGTGTCCAAGAGAGATCCTAGTAGTGTTTCTGTGCTGAAGTTGTTTCTGAAGCCGGATTGTGTTGGATGGAGTATGTTATGGTTTTCTAGGTAATTGGAGAGGAGTTTGGCAACTAGTCCTTCTATTATTTTGATGTAGAGTGGAATAGAGTCAATGGGTCTGTATTTGGCTGTTTGGTCTATCAGTCCTTTGGAGTCTTTGAGGATCGGGGTGATGATGATTTCGCTGAGGTTGGTAGGGTAGTGGCCGTTTATTAGCGAGACTTGTATCCAGTTTAGAAGAAGAGCGTGTAATTTTGTGCTGGATGTTTTTAGGAGATATGGTGGACAGTTGTTGAGGTCACAGGATGCATAGCTGTATTTTTTGTAGTATTTGTTGAATTCAGGCCATTGTATGTTGAGACCATATTCTATCTGCTGCAGTAGAATCTCTATCTATAGGGAGAATTGTGAATTTGTTAGGATGGGTAGAGGTGTCATTGAGGGTAGCTCTTGCATTGGTAATTTTATTTTGGAAGTGTTCTGCTAATAGAGTGGCTGAGGGGGGGGTAGTATTGTTAGTGGTCAGGTAGGGTTTGGTGTTGGTTAGGGTTTTTAGAATTTGGAATAGTTTTTTGGTGTCTTGGGTTTCAGTGCCTATTAGGTTGGTGTAGTGTGCTTTTCTCTTGTCCTTTAATTGTGATATGTATTGTTTGTTGATTTTCTTCCAGGCGGATTTTGTATGATCTGAGTTCGATTTTCTCTCTAGTCGTCTACATTGTCTTTTGAGTTGTTGTTTTTGGTCCAGTTGATGTTGAAAGTGTAAGTGTAGTGGTCTGACCAGATGGATCTGGACCATGTTCCGTTAGATGTATGAATTTCTGTTAAGGATGGTTGGTGGGTCATGAAGGCTGCAATATCAAGTTGGTGGCCTTTTTCATGAGTTGTTTGTGGATTTAGCATTTGGAAGGATAAGGCTTTGAGAAATGAGAGAAAGTTGTCTACTTGTTTGGATGATTGATCATCTAGGTGTAGATTTAGGTCTCCTAGGAGTAGGTTGCTATTAGTGAGTTTTGGTATATGAAGTCTTCCACTTTGGTTCTTGCTAAAGACCAGTTTCCCGGCGCTATGTAGCAGAGCATGCAGTTTAGTGTGTCTTTTAGTGTGGTGCTTGAGAGTTGGCAAGCTAAAAGGTCCATGTACAGGTTAGATGTTTTCTCAATTATATTAAGAGTTAGATCTTGTTTGATTAAGATGGCTAGGCCTCCGCCTCTTTTTTTTTTTCTCTGCAGACCACTGTAATTTTGTATCCTTGTGGACAGACTTCAGTTATTCTGGGGTCTGAGTCGAAGTTTAGCCAGGTTTCTGTGAGGAAAAGACAGTCCAGGTTTTCTTGTGTTATCTAGGTTTTTATAAGCTCTGTTTTTGGACCTAGCGCTCTGATACTTAAGTAGGCGCATTTGAGTGTGGATATCTCTGTGTGATAGTTGTGGGTTGTGTTTGGATATATAAGTGATTTGGTGTGCCGGTGTGGTTTAGTCTTAGTGTGTGTTGGTCTTCTTCCCCATGCTGTGGTAATGGAGTGTAGAGTGTTAGATTGTAGGTTTGAGTTTCTGTCACTTGATGTTCTCCTATTTTGGAAGAGAGATTTATTTATATCTGTAGCGGGTGTAGGGAGGAGGTTATTTGCTGCTGTCTTCCCGCTGGTTAAAAGAAGAATTAACAGTATGAAGTGCTGGGCTCATGAGGTTAGCTTCATTTTGGGGTTTTTTGTTTGTTTTTTTTACAATGTCCAATGTGACAAGGACAAGAGGACATGGACTAAAGCTAAGGGGGGACAGGTTCAGGACAAATATCAGGAAGTTCTGCTTCACGTAACGAGTGATGGAAACCTGGAATGCTCTCCCAGAAGAGATAATTGCGGAATCCACCGTTCTAGGGTTTAAGGGTAAGTTAGATGTACACCTCCTTATAAGTGGCTTAAGGTGACATAGGTAAGGGTAAGCTAGATGCGCATCTCTTATGAGAAGCTTAGAATGATATGGGGACTAATACTATGCCAGGGTACACCTGGCGGGGCCTCCACGTGTGCGGATCGCCGGACTTGATGGACCTAGGGTCTGTTCCGGAGATGGCACTTCTTATGTTCTTATGTTATGTTCACCAGTGATCGGGGATTCTTCATTCAAGGCTGCTCTGAGCAAGCTTCCATTCAAAGGTTCGCCCTTATTTAGCCAGGGTTTGGATGCCCTTATGGCAAGTGTGCAGGACCGTTAGCCTCAGGTGCTTCCTGGCCTTGGTTCTCTACAGGGGGCGGGGACGGCTGAATTTTCATCATTTCAGGAGTACCTCGCAGTACGCCGGACCCTCTGTGGCGGGACGGCGTTTCGGAGCCTCATATAGGCCTTGCTTGGAGGTACAATGCGCCCGCAGTCTCCCAACTCTCGACCTTCGGTGGCTTCCAAAAGAGAATTATGACACCAGGGCTCTGGCAAGGCCTACCCGGATCGGGGGGCCAGCTGTTGGCCTTCCTTCTGGAATGACTGAAGATAACCTCGGACCAGTGGGTTCTGGAGGTACTCAGGGAAGGTCTTCGACTGCCTTTGTTCCGGCCGGCGGCCTGAGGGCAGTCTGGACTCGGTGCACTGGTTGCTGGATCTGGTGGCTATAGAGCCGGTTCCACAGGGCAACTTGGGGTCTGGAGATACTCGATTTACTTCATCGTGCCAAAGAAGGACTCCATCGATTGCAGACCAATTCTGGTCCTCATGGAGGTGCATGCATTCTTGCGAGTTCCACGTTTCCGGATGATATCGGCACGTGATGTGTTTACAGCGGTGGCACCCGAGGAGTTTTTGGCTTCCTTGGATCTCACGGAAGGGTATCTGTACATCCCGATTTTCCCAGAATATTGGAGGTTCCTGCGATTTCGTGTTCTAGGGAGGCATTTCCAGTTGGCTGTGCTTCCTTTCGGTTTGACATTGGCGCCCTGAACTTTGCCTAATTCATAAGAACATAAGAACTGCCTTCTCCGGATCAGACCTTCGGTCCATCAAGTCCGGCGATCCGCACACGCGGAGGCCCTGCCAGGTGTACACCTGGCGTAATTTATAGTCCATCAAATCCTTATATGCCTCTCTTAAGGAGATATGCATCTAGTTTGCTCTTGAAGCCTAGGATGGTCGATTCTGTCATAATCTCCTCTGGGAGAGCATTCCAGGTGTCAACCACTCTCTGAGTAAAGCAGAACTTCCTGACATTAGTCCTGAACCTGTCCCCCCTCAGCTTCATTACATGTCCTCTAGTCCGTGTCAAATTGGACAATGTAAATAATCTTCTCTGCTCTATTTTGTCGATTCCTTTCAGTATTTTGAAGGTCTCGATCATATCCCCACGCAGTCTCCTTTTCTCAAGGGAGAACAATCCTAGTGTTATAAGTCTGTCCTCGTATTCCAGTTTCTCCATACCCTTCACCAGTTTTGTTGCTCGTCTCTGCACCCTCTCCAGCAGCTTTATATCCTTCTTTAGGTAGGGGGACCAATGTTGGACACAGTATTCCAAGTGTGGTCTGACCATTGCCCTATAAAGCGGCATTATAACTTTCTCTGATCTACTCGAGATTCCTTTCTTTATCATGCCCAACATTTTATTTGCCTTCTTTGCCGCTGCCGCGCATTGTGCCGACGGCTTCAGGGTCCTATCTATCAGTACACCCAGGTCCTTTTCTTGTTCACTCTTCCCCAGAGTTGCACCTGACATTGTATACTCGTATTCCTTATTTTTATTGCCTAAATGCATTACCTTGCATTTCTCCACATTGAACTTCATCTGCCATTTCTCCGCCCATGTTTCTAACCGACACAAGTCGCTCTGGAGTTTCTCTCTATCCTCCTGCGATCTGATTGCCCGGCATAGTTTTGTATCGTCTGCAAACTTGATGATCTCACTGGATGTTCCTTCCTCCAGGTCATTGATATAAATATTAAAAAGGATCGGCCCAAGTACCGAGCCCTGGGGTACACCACTAGTCACTTTCTCCCAGTCGGAGAACTTCCCATTTATGCCCACTCTCTGCTTTCGGTTTTCCAGCCATTTGCCTATCCATCTTTGTATATCCCCCTCTATGCCATGGCTTTGTAGTTTCCTGAGAAGTCTTTCGTGTGGAACTTTGTCGAACGCTTTCTGGAAGTCCAAGTATATTATGTCCACCGGCTTCCCACTATCAATTTGCTCGTTCACGGTCTCGAAAAATTGGAGTAAATTAGTCAAACATGATTTCCCTTTCCTGAATCCATGTTGACTGGGTTTCATCAAGTCGTATGCGTCCAAGTGCCGGACTATGCTATCCTTGATCAGTGCTTCAACCATCTTGCCAGGGACAGACGTAAGACTAACAGGTCTATAGTTGCCCGGTTCCCCTCTCGATCCTTTTTTGAAAATTGGGGTGACGTTCGCTATCCTCCAGTCGTCCGGTATCTGTCCAGTTCTGATTGTCAGGTTTGCAAGTTTTTGCAATAACTCTCCGATTTCAAACTTCAATTCCTTTAAGACTCTCGGATGAATCCCATCCGGTCCAGGGGATTTGTCACTTTTAAGTTTGTCGATCTGATAGTATATCTGGTCTAAGTCCACTTCAACTGTGGTGAGGCTGTCTTCTATTTCTCCTGCAAACACTTTCTCCGCTTCAGGTATTGTTGAGGTGTCCTCCTTCGTAAAGACGGACGCAAAGAAGGAATTTAGTTTGTCTGCGATTTGTTTATCTTCCTTGATGTACCCTTTTCTTCCCTGGTCGTCCAGGGGTCCCACTGCCTCTTTTGCAGGTTTTTTCCCTTTCACGTATCTAAAGAAGGGCTTGAAGTTTTTGGCCTCCTGGGCTATTTTTTCCTCATATTCCTGTTTTGCATCCCTCACCGCCTTGTGACATTTCTTCTGATCATCTTTATGTTTGTTCCAGGCTTCGGTTGTCTTTATGCATTTCCATTTTTTGAAAGAGTCCTTCTTTTCTTTTATGGCTTCCTTCACCTGTATGGTAAGCCATGCCGGTTCTCTTTTGCTCTTTGTTCTCCGATCTTTGGAAATCCTCGGAATGTAGAGATCTTGTGCTTCTGTGATAGTATTTTTCAGTAGGGTCCATGCCTGATCAACCGTTTCAAGTTTGTCCACCATCTTCTCGAGTCGTTTTTCTACCATGGCTCTCATGCTATCGTATTTACCCTTTTTAAAGTTCAAGGTGGTGGTTAAGGTTTTGGCATGTTTCCCTTTCCCGATGTCAAGTTTAAAGTTGATTACATTGTGATCACTCGTTCCCAGTGGAACTATGACTTCCACTTCTGTTATCGGTCCCGTGAGGCCATTTAGGACCAAGTCCAAGGTGGCGTTGCCTCTTGTCGGCTCTTTTACCATTTGTTCCAGGAAGCAATCCCCTAGAACCTCCAGGAACTTGGCTTCCTTGCCGCAGTTGGAGGTTGCTAGTTTCCAGTCTATCCCTGGGAAATTGAAGTCTCCCAATATAATTACATTGCCTGTCTTGCATTCTTGTTTGATTTCCTCCATCATTTCTGAGTCAGTTTCCTCCGCCTGTCCTGGTGGACGATAGTAAAGGCCAATTGTGGTGGTGGTGACTGCCCTTCTGCGATCTCTGGGTGTGTTAGTGCATCCATACCTCGCTGACTGGCAGATCAGAGCTCCCTGGTGGAGCAGGGCCGCTTGGCGGTTCACCTAGTGGTGTCTTGGTTGGAACGTCTCAGATGGGAGATTTCGTCCATCGGACGCTACAGGACCAAGCAGAGACCAGTAATGTGGAAGCTATGTGGTCAACCCTGAAATTAACTCTACACGAAGCTACTAGCTGTGTAAACAAACGGCAAAGAAACAATAAACTCCAATGGTTCACCGAGGAGATCTCGCACCTCATTAAGGAGAAGAAAAAAGCATTTCTTTCCTACAAGCGTACGCAGAAAAGAGAAGCTAACGTAGAATATAGGACCAGGTCTGCAGCGGTCAAAACAGCAGTTAGGGAGGCCAAACTTCGAGTGGAAGAAACTCTGGCAAAGAACATTAAGAAAGGGGACAAATCCTTCTTCAGGTATATTAGCGATAGGAAAAGAAACACGGACGGGATAGTACGCCTTAGAAAACCACGCGGTAGCAGATTCCGATAAAGCCGAACTACTGAATGAATACTTCTGCTCAGTCTTCACCTGCGAGGCACCGGGACACAGTCCACAGTTGAAGGCAAAGCAAAATGAGGAAGACCCATTTCAGAATTTTGAGTTCACACCAGGAGACATTTACAGCGAACTTACGAGACTCAAGGTGAACAAAGCCATGGGACCGGACAATTTGCACCCAAGAGTGCTCAGAAAGTTGAGCGATGTCCTGGTGGAACCGTTGGCCGTGCTCTTCAATCTCTCACTAAGTACGGGGAAAGTTCCCTTGGACTGGAAAACAGCTAACGTCGTTCCTCTGCATAAAAAGGGTTGCAGGGCAAAGGCTGCGAATTATAGACCAGTGAGTCTGACATCAATCGTGTTTAAACTCATGGAAACACTAATTAAACGTAAATTAGACTCGATCTTGAATGAGGGGAGTCTGAGGGATCCCAGTCAACATGGATTCACCAAGGGTAGGTCCTGCCAGTCCAATCTCATCAGCTTCTTTGACTGGGTAACAAGAAGGCTGGACTTGGGAGAGTCTTTGGACGTCGTGTACTTGGATTTCAGCAAAGCTTTTGACAGCATCCCACACCGCAGGCTGCTGAGCAAGATGAAATCGATGGGGTTAGGAGAGACGCTAACTACATGGGTCAGTGATTGGCTAAGTGGCAGACTTCAGAGGGTGGTAGTTAACGGTACCCTCTCTAAAACATCGGAGGTGACCAGAGGAGTGCCGCAGGGCTCAGTTCTGGGTCCACTCCTTTTCAACATATTCATAGGGGATCTGACTCAAGGGCTTCAAGGTAAGGTAACATTATTCGCTGATGACACCAAACTATGTAATATAGTAAGTGAATGCAATCTACAAGATACCATGGCGCAGGATACTATGGCGCAGGACCTGCTTACGTTAGAAAATTGGTCCTCGACCTGGCAGCTGGGCTTCAACGCCAATAAATGTAAGGTCATGCACCTCGGAAGCGGAAATCCATGCGGTGCTTACACCTTGAATGGAGAAACTTTAACCAGGACTACAGCAGAACAAGATTTAGGAGTAATCATCAGTGCAGACATGAAAACTGCCACTCAAGTGGAGAAGGCTTCATCTAAGGCACAGCAGATGATGGATTGTATCAAGAGAAGTTTCGTCAGCCGGAAGCCTGAAGTCATAATGCCATTGTACAGAGCCATGGTGAGACTCATCTGGAATACTGTGTGCAATTCTGGAGGCCACATTACCGTAAAGATGTGCTCAGAATTGAATCGGTTCAGCGGATGGCCACCAGTATGGTCTCAGGGCTCAAGGGTCTCGTACAAAGAAAGACTGAACAAATTGCAGCTCTACACTCTCGAAGAACATAGGGAGAGGGGAGACATGATTGAGACATTTAAGTACATCACGGGACGTGTCGAGGTGGAAGATGATATTTTCTTTCTCAAAGGACCCTCGGCCACAAGAGGGCATCCACTCAAACTCAGGGGAGGGAAATTCCATGGAGATGCCAGGAAGTACTTCTTCACGGAAAGAGTGATTGATCATTGGAATAAGCTTCCAGTGCAGGTGATCGAGGCCAGCAGCATCCCAGACTTTAAGAATAAATGGGATACCTACGAGGGTCAAGTCAAGGAATAGGGTCAATAGGGTATAGACGTAAAGGGGTAGGTCAGTAGAGTGGCAGCAGACTTAAAGGGGGTCAGTAGACTTAAAGGGGTGGGTCAGTAGAGTGGGCAGACTTGATGGGCTATAGCCCTTTTCTGCCGTCATCTTTCTATGTTTATATGAAGAAGGTCGCCTCGTGCTGACCAAGGTATTGGAGTACCTGGGTATCCGGTTCAACACAGGGCTGAACTGAGTGTTTCTTTCAGAATCCCGAATTCTGAACCTCCAGAGTGCGATTCAGGACATTTTGGCGGTCACGGCTCCGCTGGCCTGGCGGTACCTGCAGGTGTTGGGTCTCATGGTGGCAATCATGGACGTCATCCATGGGTGAGAGCTTGCCTGCATCCTCTCCAGTTTTCTCTTCTGTAAAGGTGTGAGCAAGGGACATTTGACGCCGGCGCACTCATAAGCTCAAGGTGTGAAAAATAATAAAAAAACATGCAAATTGACGCTAAATGCAAAGGTTTTGTTACCAAAATATAATTATTGTTTTTATTTGTTCAATCATGACACCAAAAGAATAAAGCATAATTGCGTTAGCCGTTGCATTAGCGGGAGAACATTATAGTTGCCAAAATGCTGGCCTTCTGATAACGTGCTCAGTTTAAGATCTCAAGTCACTCTATTATATACTTTTGGATCAGTGTGACATCATCAGTTTGACAACCAATAAAATAACATGGGTGGTCTTAAAAGTTAGACAAAGAAAAAAGTTTCAGAAAATTACATTTGTTTGCTTACATTCATTTCTGAATATGCATTTACATTTTATAACATTTCCATAAATATTCTTTTTATCCTTTCCAAAAAAGTATATTAAGAGAAATCTGCAAAAGTGCTAAAATGTTCTCAGCCCTCTCCATGAGCTGACAGTTTCAAATTTCATTGTCTTTACACAGAAGCCTTCCTAGAAAAGGAGGAGGAAGGGCTGGTTTCCCCCTCTCTATGCTAGAGACTGCTAATTTCCAGATGTTATGCCCTTTGAATTTCTTTAGGTTGCAAATATATATAATATGTTTTTTCAAAACCCATTCTTTTGTTCAATCCACAGCCATACAATCATTCCAGGGGGCCCCATTCATTCATTCATAACTTGATTTATTCATATCTCGGCCATTCATATTTAATGCATTTTATATCTTAGTTTAGGACACATTATCTTCCTATCCAGCCTAAAGCACATCTGGTATCAATTAACACCACGATGCTAAGAGCCTAAACAAAGACTTGGAAAACAAAATGGATTCCAAAGACAGAGAAGAAACAGCAAAGACAGCAAAACAATAATGGAGTCCATGTATACCCTGTTTTCCTTCATGATCTAGCCTAATAGCAAAGTACATAAAAATAATATTATTATACCTTCCCTTATATTAATCTGAAGTGTGTTTTTCTGGCCTTGGCTTCATTTATATTCAGATTTTTATTCACCCGTTTTTCATACGCTTCTATTTGGGCGTGGCCTTAACTGACACATATGCTTGTATCTAACTAGAATTACCCAGAATCATACGAAAAACCAGGCACTTTTGTAGAAAAAACTCCACCAAAATACTGCACTATCATGTTCTGATATCCATTCCATTACTGTCCCATAAACATCACCCCCTACTGGCCACGAGCCACTACTGCTCAGGTGGAATCCCCTGAGAGCTGCACTGGGGATGCTTCTGCCTGGGTTGGCAGTGGCGCGCATCAGTATGCTGTGGTGGTTGAACCCAGTCACTCTGTCCACAAGGGCTTCCTCTTCGGGTCTTGGATTGGGTGACCCTGACTAAAGTCAAGAGTCTCTCTGTTTGGGGAGCAGTTTGCATGTCCATCCCAGTACAGGTCTGAGTCAGAGAGAGACGATGGTTGATCGATCGGCCGGAACTACGAGCAATCGGTTAGCTCCGCTACGGTTCCAAGTGTATCTTCACAGTACGGCTGTCAGTGTGTTCTCAGCCAATGCGATGGCTGTTGTCTATGTCTGCCGTCAGGGGGTGCGAAGAGTCCCCGGCTGGGATTGGAGGCTCAGATGCTCTTTCCATGGGCGGCGTGTCATCTCTTGGCTTTATCCACGGCTCATGTGGCCGGCATCAGCAGCGTTCGGGAAAACTTCCTCAGTTGTCAGTCTGTGGACCAGGGAGCATGGTCCCTGTCCGGAATGGCTTTCGCTCCTTCGGATCTGATGGCGCCCTAGTGAACAGGAAGGCGGACAGATTCTTCAGCCTTTGACGAGAGGTCGACGGTGTCGGACTCGACGCTCTGGTTCAAGTTTGGCCCACAGGGGACCTTCTGTGCGTCTTGCTTACGTGGTCCATGATAGGGCGCGTTTTGCGCTGGGTGTCCTCTCAGAGAGACCTGGTAATCTTTGTGGCTTCGGACTGGCCCAGATGACATTGGTACGCAGACATTGTGAGGTTGAGCTCCGGGAGTGGTCTGCGTCTTCTTTGCCATCGGTGGTTCCTCACGTAGGGTCAGTTTGCACTTCAAGATCCGGACCGCTTTGGTCCTGCGGCCTGGCGCTTGAGCGGGCAGCTTTGACGGCAAGGGGTTAGTCCTCTGCGGTTATCACCACACTCCTACAATGCAAGCGGAAGTTGCCGGTCTCGGCCTACACGAACGCCTGGGGGGGTTTTCGGCTTGGTGTGTGGGGCTCCAGGTGGACCCTTTAGGTTCCGTCGGTGGCTCCAGTTCTGGGCTTCCTGCAGGCTGGCCTCAGGAAGGGTCTGACAGTCTCCTCTCTATGTGTTCAGTTTGCAGGCCTCTTCTGTTTGAGTCCCTCTTCGTTCAGGGGTTCTCTAGATTCTCACCCGCTGTTGTCCAGTTCTTGTGGTGGGCAGGGAGGCTGGGGCCTCCCTTACAACAGCCTAGCCGTCGTGGAGCCCGAATTTGGTCCTACGCTCCCTGACTCGTCCACCCTATGAACCCCTGGATGAGATCTCTCTGAAAGATCTTACAAGTTTCAAGTTTTATTTATTTTTGATTAATCGCTTAATTAAAAATTTTTCTAAGCAAATTACAATAAATAAAATAACATGTAATTTTAACAAAATATTAAAAATATGTAATATAACAAAATATTTAAAAATTAAGACCGTCTTCCTGGTGGTGTTCACTTCTGCACAGTGAGTGTCAGAGCTTCCGGCTTTGTCGTGCAGAGTTCCTTTTCTCCACATCGCGGAGTCAGCGGTGATTTTGAAGACTGTGTCTTCTTTTCTTCCGAAAGTGGTTTCTTCTTTCCCCATAAACCAGGGAGTTCGGTTGCCGGCCTTTTGTTCCTTCGGATTCCACGTCTTGGGTCCATGTTCTGTGGTCTCTGGCTATCTGGGAGCATCTTTTGAGATATCTTGGGACCACTACCGACTTAGGTCTGTCGGACCCTCTGTGTGTCCTGGCGGGCCCTGCGCGTCAAGGTCAGCCTGCTTCTGAAACTTCTCTTTCGCGTGGATGCGAGCGGCTAATACCGCGGCCTATGTGGGGGTACAGAAGAAGCCTCCCCTTGGGGTGGAGGCTCACTCTCCTGAGGAATGGCTTCCTCGTGGGCTGAATCTCATGCAGTCTCGCCTGTGGAGACTTGTCAGAAGGCCCCTTGGGCTTCCCTTCATACCTTTTGCAGGTTTTCCAGGCTTGATGTGGCGGCTACTGGTGATACAGTCTTTGACGTTTCTGTTCTTGCGGCGGGCTCATCAGGCCCCCCCCCCCCCCCCCGAGTTTTAGGATGGCTTTGATACGTCCCATCCATTCAGCATCCCGAGAGCTTGTACAAGAATGAAAGATTAGGTTTCTTACCTCTGCTAATCTTCCTTTTTGTATAGCTTCTCGGGATACTAAACACCCACCCATCTGTTTTTTTGTCCGATTCGCAGGTCGCCTCTTTAGTACCTGGTAAGCTGGATTTCTGTCTTTGACTAGCTTCACTACATTAAAAAAAAATAAAAAATTTCATGCGTATTCCCTTTTGTTGGGTTTAAGACTTGGTGGGGGTTCCCCGGGGGTGCCCCTTCTGATCTTCAGGCTGTCCCTTTTCTAGGATTTTCCTGGGTTTTGCAGTTTGTGATGTTTGCATTCTCTGTTTGTTTCCAGTTGGCCATTGTTGGCTGTAGTTTTTGGTATCATACGATATTTTGTTCCCCTTCCTTTTGTCTTGATCCCTCTTCCCCTCTTTTTCTCTTCATACAAATTGTATTTCTGCCCTTCTCCATCTTGTATCGGTAAGTTTATGTTCGTCAGTGCGTTTGATTGTTTGTAGCATTGTTTGTAATGTACGTTTTTATTATACTTTGTTTTTATATTATGTAAAACCGCTTTGAATTTTTAATAAGGCGGTATATCAAATTTTTAATAAACCTGAAACCTGATATTGAGCAGAATTTAACTGGTAGCGGGAGTTCCTGCGCCCTCTCTCTCTTTTCTTCTGTTTCCTGTTGTCATAGGTCTACGTGCCTTTTCTACTAATTGAAGCAAGACAGGAAGCTCCCGGGCAGGTAGCCCAAAGGGGAGGGATATTTTAGTTGCACTGCAGCTGAAGCTAATAGAGATACAAGATCCCATCCGTTCAGCATCCCGAGAAGCTATACAAGAAGGAAGATTAGCAGAGGTAAGAAACCTAATCTTTCTTTGGAAAGTGCTTCTGTCAGAATGCTTTGCTTACTTCCTACATAGTGAATCACTTACAAACATTATGGAATAAATACACATTTGGACTCAGTTCCTCAAAGAAAATGAACTCTTTAGTTTGGATTAAGTTTTAGTTTTGTAGTAACATAAGTTGAAGATGGCATGGCCAGAGGTGGTGGTGATTGGAGGGTTTTTGTAAATAATATTTTGGGTATTTGGGTGGGCTGTTGGTGGGGACGTTCCTATCTAGTATATTATTTATTTAATTCATTTTCTGTCCCATTTTCCCCAACAAGCTGAGAAAAGGATACAGGTTAACAAACATAGAATAAAGACATGACAGGTTATAACATAATAGAATACAGTTAAGACAGGATACAGTTGATGTATTTACAAAACAAACTATGTTCATCTGAACTTAATCTATACAGAGGATCTAGTTCTAATGTATATTTTTCCTTCATTATTACTTAAAAGTAATATACATTTCCTTCAGTGTTCTTCATAAAGCAATAAGGGATTAGGTGAAGAGGTAAGTTTTTATTGTTTTCCTAAAGTTCAGGAGTCCTTTGAGGGATCTGTTCGGTGGGGGTAACTGATTCCACTAGCTTGGTAAGAATTGGGAGCAAGATCTTTTTCTGGCGCTTTGTAGAAGGAGGGAATGACCAGGAGATGTATGGAGCTGTATTTCCTCCTAGGAGCAGAGTGGTCTGTTTGTCATGTATTGGTTGTTATGTAGGCTGGTTTCATATTATGCCAGGATTTGAATGTTAGCATCTAAAGATGCATCATTTAGCTATGGGTAGCCAGTGAGCAGATGAGAGAGCTTGAGAGACTTCTTCAGAAGTCTGATTGCTGCATTTTGTACAAGTTGGAGACGCTGTATATTCTTTGCTGTGAGGCCGTTGAATAGCGTATTGTAGTAGTCCATGGTGGAATAGGACGAAGGCAAATAGGAGTTGGGTGAAGTCGGGTTCAGAGAAATAATTCCTTATTTTTCATAGTTGTCTTGGGTAGTAGAATGAAGAGAAGACTGGAAAGTGATAAGTTGGAGTCAAGGAGTATACCCAAGCTGTGTGCTTGGTCCTTTGCAGTTATGATAGTTGATTCCCAGATTAGAGTGGGCCAAGAGTGGGTGCAATGTTAGTTGCAGATCGAGAGGAATTTAGTTTTTGAAGCATTCAGTTGCAGTTTATTGGAGGACATCCGGTTCTTGATTTCTGAGAGGCAGTTCATGAGTTTTATGATTTGGGAGTCGCGAGTTTCTTCCAGGGTTAGATAGAGTTGGCTGTCATCAGCAAAGGAGTGTATCTGGATTTGGTGTTTGTGGGCTATGTCAAGGACTAGTTTGATGTAGACATTAAATAATAGAGGGAATAGTAGGGCTATGTCAAGGACTAATCTGATCTAAATATTAAATAATAGAGGGGATAGTAGGACCCCCTTGGGGAACACCAGAGTTCAAACAAGCGTAGGATGAACATAGAGGATCTCTAATCGGGAAAATAAGGGGTATACATTGAAGGAACTAAGGCTAGTACTGGGCAGGCTTGCACGGCCTGTGTCCCGTATAGAAGGTTTCGACGGCTGGGATGGTTAAGATGGGCTGGAGTGAGCTTTGATGGAGACTCCAGTAGATAGAACCTAAGCACACTACTGGGCAGGGCTCTGGGTTTCTGGCCCAGAAATATCTAAGAAAAAGGACCATTTAAACTAAATTAATTTATGGAGCATGTATGGTTGGGCAGGCTGGATGGACCACTTGAGTCTTTATCTGCAGTCATTTATTATGGGCTCCTTTTACTAAGCTGCGCTAGCAGTTTTAGCGCGTGCGCTAGACGCTAATGCCACCATTCAGCTGGCATTAGTTTTTGGCGTGTAGTGCGGGGTTAGCGCGGGGGCCAATGTGTCACGCGCTAAAAACGCTAGCGCATCTTAGTAAAAGGAGCCCTATGTTACTATGCTTGGTTTAGGTTTCAATATTGGGTCCCATTAAGTAATACACTTTGGGTTCTATTACTTAGGAAGAAGGTGAACCAGCGTAGTTCTGTGTCTTGGATGCCAATTTCAGAGAGCTGTGTAATGAGATGGTCAATGGTGTTGAAGGCTGAGCTGAGATTAAGTATCACCAGAAGGATGTCATTTCATTTATCTATGTGTTTCCAGCAGTCGGCAAAGATGCTGAGTAGAATAGTTTCTGTACTGTGGAATTTTTGGAATCCTGATTGGAAGGTGGATAGGGCTTTTTGTTTATCAATGGGGGGCGTGTAGTTGATTGAAAACTGTTTTTTCCAGTTTCTTGGAGATGAAGGGTAGGTTGGAGACGGGTCTAAAGTTGCTGGAAATGCTAGGGTCAAGTGTGTTTAAAAAAAAAAAAATCGACCTGATTATTACTGAGCCTGACTGTAGAGAGCTGTTGATGAGCAGAAAGATGGAGTCTGCAAAGGTGTCTTTAGCAGCCATTAGGAGGTGCGGTGGGTATGGAGCCAGATGGGCATAGTGTCTAGTGTCTTGGTGAGGTCATCATAGGAAACCATTTCGAAGATTTCTTCTTGTATGTTTGGGGATCCTGTCTTGGTGTTAGTACGGTGGAGTTGAGATTAGATCATATTTTGTCTACCTTGTCGAAGTAGTCTGAGAGCATTTCGCTGTCTAAGGTTTTTTGATCTGTTGGGGGGTCTACAGTAGCTGTTGTGAGTAGTATATCTTTTTAGCATCTAAGGTAGTTTTATGTAGGTTTTTCCAGTTGGATTTGTCACTGTCAAGCCTGGATTTGTACTATTTTCTTTCTGCTCTTCTTAGTTCTCATTTCTTGATTCTTAAATCATCGGTGAACTAGGGGGAGGAGAGTTTGCAAGGATGGCATATGATCTTTTTGATTGGTGCTAGGTCTTCATATAGGTTTTTTACCTTGGTGTGCCAGTCCATGGCAGCCTCCTCAATGAATTTAGAATTGGGTTTTGACGTGTCCCTAGGTTGGAAAGGCCCGAGGAGAGATCTCCTATGTTTATAGTGTTGTTGTTGCACGTTGTCTTGATTTGGGTTTGCTTTTTGGTTGGTGATAGCTTTGTTGTGAAGGTGTGGTTGAAGGCGATCAGAGATGGTGGTTGGACCAGGGAACTGGTTTGATGGAGTAGTTGGGAGTCATTGAGGTTGGCGATGTATCTTTTTGAATAAAGATTAAGACCAGGATGTGGCCCACAAAGTGGGTTGGTGAAGGGACTATTTGGTGGAAGCCTAGGTCTGATATCAATTTTATTAAGTCTGTGGAAGATCCAGTCTCATCTTGGTAGTCTGTGAAGTGTTAGCCTCCTAATATAATCTTGTTGTAGGTAATAACCACTTTTCCTAGGATGGATTGGATAGTAACTCATCTAAGGTGGCCATTGGAGAATGGGGTGCTCTGTATATCAAGGCGATGATGAGATCTCGATTGTGACCTGCAGAGAAGATGAGGCATTCCAGCGCTTTAGTGTGATGGCATCGATCAGTCTTGGATGGAGGTTGGATTTAATGATGGTGGCTACACCTCTTCCCCTAGCATTGATGCGTGAACAAGCTAGCACTTGGTATCCTGGTGGGCAAAGCGTACCAAGGGCAATGCTGTCATTGACCTTGAGCCAGGTTTCAGTAATTAGGAAGATGTCACAGTTATTGTCAGTGAGGAGATCGCTTAGAATGGCATCTTCTGTTGTTTACAGATCTATCATTTGCAAGGGCAATTTTGAGACTTTTTGGTGCAGGTGAGGGAAGGGGGTGGTAGGAATAGGTGCAAGGGTCTTTGTGAAAAGGGTATGCTGCAGGATAGATAACTAAGGTCTCCATATCTGCCCTGACCTGGGATGGGGGTGTACATGTTGGTGAGGAGGGTTGTTGTCCAGAGATGAGAGAGTAGACTATGCAACATTGGTGTGGGTAGTGTAGAAATGAAGGCTTATGATAGTAATGTTTGAGGTACAGAATATAACTCAGTGATCACTGGGTCAGTATCTTGGTGAGTGGTCATAGTGCCCTTCAAGTATCTTGGTGAGTGTTCAGATGCCCTTCAAGTATCTGCTTAAGAGTCAATTCTATTGTACATTTAGTACATTTGATAAAGTCTGCTTAGTAGAGCTTTGGATAGATGGTGGATTCTGTGGCTATAACCAGAGGATTAGAATTTGTTTAGAAAAACCCATCACTTAATAATAGCTAAGTTATATATACTCACTGTCTTGGTCCACACAAAGGACCCTTTGGCTTTGGCCTTTAGCAGGGCCCACCAGCAGGAGAGGCCTACCTGCTTGGAAAGCCTTTTCAAGGGTCCCAAGAGCTGCTGGTTTGCCAGTGAGGGTGGCTCCCGCCAAGGAGCTGCAAGCCGGTGCGGTGTGGGGAGATGTTGCAGTTGCTCCTTCCCCACACCGTACTGGAGTTCTTTTCCAGTATGTGATGTCGTTTAAAATTGTAAACTGCTTAGATTGCATTGTAAGTTTGCGGTATATCAAAGTGAATAAATCTGTAATCTGCCATCATTTTAACAAGTTTTGGACATTCTGGGAAAGATATGGAGGGTGGTGTGAGGAGGCCATTATCTTGCTAAAGACATGATGTATTTTTAAATTTAATAAAAATTTGCTATATTGCAACTAAGAAGGGTGTTCCATACAGTTGATGCAACCACGCCAAAGCAGAAGCTTCTGAAAACATCAACTAAAACCTGGTGAAATAATGGAACTGTTAAGTCCTTGCTTAGCAGACCAAAGCGATCTGGTAGGGGAATAGGAGACTAAGATGCTGGCTAAGAAAGAAGGGAGACCTAAACATTGGATCTGATGTGATAGAATATTAATCTTAAAAGGAATCCTTTAAGTGACTGGAAGCATGTGCTCTGTGTCAGGAAGAGAAGTAACATGATCATACTTCTTTAAGCTGTAGAGAAGTTTTATTTATTTGTTCATATATTTATTCAGTTCTCTATACCATTCTCCCAGGGGAGCTCAGAATGGTTTACATTAATTTATTCAGATACTCAAGCATGTTTTTCTCCGGTGTTTTTACTACTTGCAGTCTGTGTTATTGGTATGCAAGTAAACCTATGAGAATATAATTACAGTAATCCAGTCTTGATAATACCAAGGAATGGAAAAGAATACAAAGAGAACAAGGCTCTTTAAAAAGAGGGCTAATAGAACATAGACATCTGAGAATGGAAAAAAAGAAAATACTATCCTAGAAATCTGAGAATGGAAAGGTGTCTAAAGAACTCCTCAAATTTTTGTTTTGGAATAAGGGAGAAGGGTATCTTTAATGGTGAAGTGTGGAGGGCTTGCCTCAAGATAGTGAGAGCTGAATTTCATGACTATAGATTTATTGGAGTTGAATTTCAGACAATTATCAGTTATCCAATCTGGACAGTGTCTAATTTGTTGTAAATTGAGGAGTAGGCGGAGGCGATCTGGAGATGAAGGAGGAGCTGGATATCATGGGCATATATAAAAACTGCAAAGTTTGAAGTAATGGAGTTAGAGGAGTTAGGAAAATGTTGAAAGCATGGTTCCCAGGATTGATCCATGAGGAATCCCAGAGAGAATTGGTCAAGGGGAAGAAGCATTGGAGTGGTAAACTACATAGGAGTAATCATTGAACATGTGAATCATTTGTTCATGAAAATGTTATTGCCTCTCACAATTACTCCTGTCTTCTGATTTACCTTATAGATCCAGGCTCCCTGCGGTCCGTTCTCAACAAGGAATCCCATTCTTCGTTTGGTCTGGATTCCTTTAACTCCAGTTCTAAGGCTTCTTCCTCAACTCCAAAGCTTTTCAATAGCCTTCTACTTGGTCCTGCTGCTTCTAGTAACAAGACAGAGGGGTCTAGTCTGAGAGACCTGCTACATTCTGGCCCAGGAAAACTACCCCAAGGATCTCCAGAAACTGGAGTTTCTTTTCCTCCAGTCTTCTCCACATCTACAACTGTGAGTGGATTTTAACTGTATAATGCCTCCTGAATGGTCATACCTGTCAGTTAACCCATTCAAATATTGAACTGTTACTGGACTAAACCAAAATGGCTTCATAGGTAGTTGAATTGGAATGACAATTGTATTGGTTCAGTTGTCATTCTGATTCAACAGTCTATAAAATTGTTTTGCTTTAGTCCATTAACAGTTCAAACGGGTTCACAATGGAGAATTGAAAGAAGTTCATCTGTTCAGTTAGCAGCTGAAGGTGAACCCAGAACATTTCTATAATTGATGTTTTTAATAAAATTTGATCTACTGAATTTGCCAAGGAAGCTATTTTGAGCTCATTTTGGATTAGACATTGAAAGTAATTAAATTTGAACTTGCTGTATTATGACCAGGGTTGGTACATCCCTTGTCTGAGGCAACATTAGAAAAGCAGAGGTGGGCAGGTGAAAGGAGAAACAGCTAGGAGATGTTACCAAAGTTATGTATTTTAAAAAAGGCTCAATATGGCCAGTCTGCATCAGGAATCTACAATAGAGAATGGCACAGTGACTGTTTCCTATGGTAAGTCACGGCAAACCTACAGGAACAGGGAAAAAATCTGGCCATTTTCCGTGGGTTTATTTGATGAATCACTTAATCATACTTCTAAGCGATGAACATGGCTAAAAAAAATTTTACAACATTCAGGGGAACAATATAAGCGACATAGACTTGACGTACAGGACATACAGTACAAATAGGAAAAAGAATAAAAAATACAATAATTGATAGAAAATAAGACAAATAAGGGATAAGACAAAAAGAAGGGTTAAGAGGAGCAGAAGGAAAAAAGTAAAAATTAGGTTGAACATGAGATTATAGGAATAAGAATGAGGAAACATGAGATAATAGGAATAAGAATGAGGAAAAGAGAAAAAAAATGCGGCTTTTAACTTTGTTAGAGAGATCAGAATTTAAGGGTGCGATTCTATTTTTTTCCAATTCTTTATTCATTTTTTCATCTTACATCAAGTGTACAATATTACATCAATTGAATCATGCACATCACTTGAAATTCTTTTCTATTTTCTTAAATACATAAATTAACCCTTCCCCCACCCTCCCTTTCCACAAATATTGTAAATCAAGCATATCAAACATGTGTTATATTCAAAAATATTGATTAAAACCAATAATACAACTATATATCCCACCTTTCCCATTACTATAATTATAGTTTTAGTGTAAAAAGGTGTCTAATCATTACAATATGTTATCAATGGCCCCCAAATCTTTTTAAAATTATTATAATTCCCTTTTTGTATGGCAATTTTTCTTTCCATTTTGTATATATGGCACAATGAATTCCACCACAAGGTGTAATTTTTCCAATTTCTGGTGATATGTTGAATGGCAACTCCTGTCATTATTAATAAAAGTTTATTATTGCTTGATGAAATTTGACTTTTTATTCTCATAGACGTTCCAAATAGAATTGTATCATATGATAGAGCTACATGGTTTTCTAATAAACAATTAATTTGAGACCAAATTGATTTCCAAAAGGCCTTGATACAGGGACAAAAGTATATTAAATGATCTAGAGTCCCTGCTTTCAGATTACAGTGCCAGCATCTGTTAGACTTAGAGCTATCCAACTTTTGTAATCTAATTGGGGTCCAAAATGCTCAGTGTAACAAAAAGAACCAAGTTTGTCTCATAGATGCAGACACTGTACATCTCATTCTCCAAGACCAAATTCGTGGCCATTGAGATGCAGAAATTTGATGCTTAATCTCAATGCTCCAAATGTCTCTAAGACCAGTCTTTGGTTTTTTATTCATAAATCCAGATATCAATTTATACCATTGTGCGGCCTGGTGTCCCAGAAAATCCTCCTGAAAGCATAAGAATTCCAGACTATACTGATTGCTAAGATTTTTCCATTCAGGGAACCCCTCCTGAATAGCCTGCTTCAGCTGCAACCATTTAAAACTTTGTGATTTATTTAGACCATATTTATGTTGCAACTGTGAAAAATAAAGCAGTTTACCATTTGAAATAACATCATTTAAAGTTCGTATACCTGCAATAATCCAATGCTTCCATATGATTTTAAATTTGAATCTTAGAGTTTAGCCAAATAGATTGATTTATTGATTTGTGTATTGGGTTAGGTGTTAAATTGCTGACATAATGTAATGTTTTCCATGTATCCATCAATATTTCTATTCTCTTTATATATTGTAGGCATTTTTATACTGAGAACATGAGATAGATGTAAAGGAAACATGAGTCGCCATTCCAAATACAACCAGTCTGGGATGTTTTCCATGAGCTCTGGGAGGACCCAATACATACCCTGGCGTAAAATATAGGCTTGATGATACCTATAAAAGTTTGGAAAATTTACCCCACACTCCACAATTGATTTTAACTTGGGGAGCTAACAGTCAAAAGCAACTTTATTTTTTTTTTTTTTTTTTTTTTTTTTTTTTTTAACTTTTTATTTATAGAATTTTCATTCTTTCAATACATGAATCACATATTATAAAATGTATAATAAAATATATATGTATGTACAAATTCATATCATAGATATTCATCCCTTTCCCCTATTAGTTGTTTTTCCATTTTTCTTTCATATTAATATCTATATTTCCCACCCTAACCCTATATTACTATTATCAATGTGTTAAGATATCTGATCTCTAGAATAATTAGTCAATGGATCCCATATTTTCTTAAAATTTTTAATATTTCCTTTTTGTAAAGCCAAACCATTTTAACTTGCTCTTAAATCTGCCTCCTTCCCCCACCTCCCCAGCTATCAGCCCCCTCATGATCGTGGGCCCAGCAACTCCCACCCCTCGTGATCATGGGTCTGGCAGCCCACCCACCCCTCCCTCACAATCACGGGTCAACCGGGGAGGGGGAAAGGGGAAAAAAAACCAGCGACTCCCTTACTGGGTCAGCCCCATTGTGCCTCCTACCCGGGCCTACCAGCCTCTTAGAAGTTTCAATGACAAAAAGGCACATTGCAGACCTGCTCTGGACCTTCCTCCAGCTGAGTCCCTCCTTCCAATGTAACTTCCAGTGAAACCAGAAACTGGGCCCATGTGGTGGGGGGACTGGAGCTGGAGGGAAGGGACAGCTGCCAGACTCGCACCTAGGCACTGAAGGGAGGGGATAGAGGTATTGGACCCATGGGAAGGGAGAGAGGTGCAGGAGAGAGAAGGGAAGGGAAAGAGAAAAGCTGAATCAAGGGGATGAAGGAAGAGTGAATGAAATATTGAACATAGCAGAGGGCGGGAATAAAGAGAGAGTGTAAGAGATACATTGGTGTAAGATAGGGGAAAAGCTGGTCACAGTGAGATATACAAAAAGAGGGTTGATGGTGGGCATGGATGGGAGCATAGGAACAGGGACAAAAAGGGGAATGCATTGGTGTGGTATATGGACACAGAAGGGTAATTCCAGACATGGGAGGGTATATAGGCACAGACAGAAGATGACTAGACATGGGGGACAATAAGAATGCAGAAGGAAGATGCTGGACTTAGTGGGGGCATAGATATATAGAGGAGGGATACTGTACACGGGGAGAGGGGATCATAGAAAGGTGAGATGATGAAGGCAGAGAGATGGGCATAGGGGAAATACTAGAAAGGGACATAAAGGAGACATAGAGAAGGGAGATGCTGAACATGGGGAACAATTACATACAAATATAGAAGATGTATAGTGAACATGGAGAAAGAAGAAATGTCAAATGGTCAGGAGACCCTGGCAAGTGAGTTAAGAGAAGACAAAAGAAACAGAGACTAGCACCTGAGACCAACATGATTCGAAGAATAAAATTATGAGAAATCAAAGGTAGAAAAAATAATTTATATTTTCTACTGATTAGGATATATCAGATTTGAAATAAGTATCCTGGTGTTATACAGAACTGGGGACCACAAAGCTCAAACCGTGCTTCTTTAGCTTCCACCTAGCTTAAGGCTCTCTCTGGCCAGGGGCCAGTTACCCTAGTTGCACTTCCCTAACACTATTCCTGTCATGTGTGACCGCGGTGTTCTGTGTAGCATTCTGTAGTAATTTGACTTTTTCAGTTTTCTCGATAGTAGAGAGGATATTTGTGAAGGGAAGGGGAGACGGGTATTGTTGATCCTTGGTCTGTATTATTTATGTTTATAAAATGACAATTGTACAGAATATTGTTTCTTTTTATACTTTAATAAAATACCGTATATACACGAATATAAATCGATCTGAATATAAGTCGAGACCCCCATTTCCCTCTAAAAAGGAAGAAAAATGGTTGACTCAAATATAAGTCGGGTGGCTTAATATTCAAGTGCCCTGCCCTGTCAGGCTCTGCACCCAGCCCCCTCCCTGCCAGGCATTGCATCCAGCCCCCTTCCATCTCTCCCCTGTCAGGCCCAGCCCCCTTCCTTCCTTCCCCCCATCAGACTGCACCCAGCCCCCCTCTCTCCCTCCCAGGCTCTGCATCCTGTCTCCCCTCCCTGCCCTGTCCTCCTACCTCCTCTGCTGATCCTTGATGGTGCAGTGGGCAGGAGCGAGTTTCCACGCTCCTGCCCTACTGCTAACCTGGTCAGTGGTGGCTGCTGCTGAGCGGCAACAAGCAGGAGTACGCTTTGGTGCTCCTTTTCGGTGCTGAGCAGCTTCTTGACTGGCTCCTGCGAATTCTCATGAATCGTGAGAATTTGCGGGAGCCAGTCAAGAAGCCACTTAGCGGCAAGCAGGAGCGCCAAAGCGTGCTCCTGCTTGATGACGCTCAGTGGCAGAAGAAACCAGATCTCACGGCAGCCACCGCCGACCAGGTTAGCAGCGGGGCAGGAGTGTGGCAAGCTCGCTCCTGCTCGCTGCACCACCAGGGATTGGCAAAGGAGGTAGGAGGAAAGGGCAGGGAGGGGGTACGGGGTGCAGACCCTGGCGGCGGCCTACAATAATTCTGGGAGGGGGGCACTGGCCCAAATATAAACCGGGACCCTAACACTTGAGCAAACCGGTGTAAGGTTTGAAGTGGCCCCCACAATGTGAGGTTATGTTAGGCGCCCTTACAAACGCCAGGTCCCAGGTTCAATTTCCTCACCAGGAATAAAATCAAATGAGAAGCACAGCCAGAGGTGATTGCATAAAGAATATATTATAGAAATAGGCATACAGAAAAGTAGGATTCATAAAAGTTACAATTACATTCATAAAAGTTACAATTACAGAGACTGCTTCTATGTTCTTGTGAATGAGAGAGAACACACAAAGAAAGAGAGAGAAAGGGGGATGGGGAGGGTGATTCCCCAAGCTAGCAAGAGAGACAAGAGAGACCAGAGCCAAGAGAGAGGGGTGATGTTGTGAGGGGGTTTTTATAGTTTGGAAACTTATTCTAAAATCCAGAATCTATTGAGCTTCAATAGAAGTTAAACATCCCCATCCGTAGTAAACTTGTGCTAGACAGAAGAAGAATAGGCTGAAGTCAAATGTAATTTCCAGTATACCTCTGACAATAGTTTCTGATTAATCTTAGTTATTTGTGCACCTGGACCCATTGTATATCCTAAGCTGTCCATCCTAAGCATCAGACATTAACACATCTTCTTAGCACCTCTTCGCCCCTCTTAGCTGCAAGTTGGTTTGTAATCATGATTTAATCAGGGCTATTTGAAACCGTCTTTAGGGCTGTTTGAAACAGTCTGCCTGTGATCTATCTGCATCAACATCCCAGAGTCAGATTGATGTTATTTCCCATAGGCCTTTGCTGACATTAGTTATGCCAACTGAAAATGCTGATTGCTAGCAATAGCTATGCTGACAACCGGGACCCCCATTTTTGGGCCAAACACTTGAGCAGACTTTAACTCACAAAATGAGTGTTAACTCGATAAGCGAGTGTGGCCCACACCCAAAGCCTTACCTCCAGCGGACATCACTGACCCACGCCGGCACCACCACCTTGCCCATGCTGCAACAGGAAGTGTAGTCAAAAGGGGGCGGAGCTTGGTCGACGATATGGACGCAATGGCGAACTGGACTCTTCGATGAGGCTAAGCGGTTGCCGGCGTAAGACCAAGACCCTGCTCAAGAAGGACAAGTACTCGCCGGCTGGTCCACATTGAATTTAACAGAGGTGAAAGATAGTGATTAACAGCTCAAGGGAACATTTATTGAAGAGAAAGAGTTGTACGGGTCAGCTGCCTAGGTACTTCAGGAACAGATATGTTTTTAGGCGTTTCCTGAATTCCCATAAGTAGTAGGCTAAAAAAATTGTTCTAGATCTTTACCCCATAATGCTGCTTGATGTGAGAAAAGGTGTTGATGGTGTCTTTCGAGTTTACATCCTCTAACTGGAGGGGAAACGAAGTTCAAATGTGAGTTTCTCTTATGTCTGTTGGCTGAGAAGGAGAAAAGGTCAGTTATGTATTTAGGGGCTAGAATTATCTGTAGTACCTGAAGATTGGAGGTTGGCCAATGTTACACCGATTTTTAAAAAGGGCTCCAGGGGAGATCCGGGAAATTTCAGACTGGTAAGCCTCACTTCGGTGCCGGGCAAAATGGTAGAAATGATTATAAAAAATAAAATTGTGGAACATGTAGACAAACATGATTTAATGAAATGGAGTCAGCATGAGTTCAGCCGAGGGAGATCTTGCCTTCACAAATTTGCTTGACTTTGAAGGTTGTGGATAAACATGTGGATAAAGGTGAGCCGGTTGATATAGTGTATCTAGATTTTCTGAAAGCTTTTGATAAAGTTCCTCAGGGGAGGCTCCTGAGAAAATTAAAGAGTCATGGGATAACTGGCAAAGTTCAATTGTGGATTGGTTAATGGATAGAAAACATAGGATAGGGTTAAATGGTCATTTTTCTCAATGGAGGAGAGTAAACAGTGGCGTGCCTCAGGGGTCTGTACTGGGACTGCTACTATTTAACTTATTTATAACTGATCTGGAAATTGGAACGACGAGTGAGGTGATTAAATTTGCAGATGACACTAAACTGTTCAAAGTTGTTAAATCGCATGTGTATTGTGAAAAAATGTAGGTGGACCTTAGGAAATTGGAAGACTGGGCGTCCAAGTAGCAGATTAAATTTAATGTGAACAATAGAGAGTTGCGCGGGACAGAAATTCCACCCATCCCCACTAGGATTCTCTCCGTCCCCACCCATCCCCGCAAGGAATTACCTCCATCCCCGCCCGTCCCCATAAAAAGCAGCAATTACTTTTGACAGGATCATCAATTCCACAGTTTCTTTGTGTTTGTGCTGCTGTTTTCCTTGTGGAATCTCTTTGGTGGAACCCTTTTTTTGTTTTCTATTCAGGTAATTAACTTATAAACCCCCTCTTTTACTAAGGCTGATGTGTCCATTATATTATATGGATGGACCCTGCTTCCAAAGCCTTCCATCCCCGTGGGAGTCCTGTGGGTTAGGGGGGGATTCCTGCGATCCCTGTTCCCGTGCAGACCTCTAGTGGAAAATGCAAAGTGATGCACATTGGGAAGAATAACCTGAAGCACAGTTAGCGGAAGCTAGGGTCCACCTTGGGGGTTGGCGCGCAATGAAAGGATCTGGGTGTCATTGTAGACAATACGATGAAACCTTCCATCCAATGTGCGGCGGTGGCCAAAAAAGCAAACAGGATGCTGGGAATTATTATAAAAAGGATGGTTAACAAAACTAAGAATGTCATAATGCCCCTGTATCGCTCCATGGTGCGACCTCATTTGGAATATTGCGTTCAATTCTGGTCCCCTTATCTCAAGAAAGATATAGTGGCGCTAGAAAAAGTTCAAAAAAGAACATCCAAGTTGATAAAGGGGAATGGAACTCCTTTCTTATGAGGAAAAACTAAAAAGATTAGGGCTCTTCAGCTTAGAAAAGAAACAGCTGAGGGGGAGATATGATTGTAGTCTACGAAATCCTGAGTGGAATATACTTTTCATTCTGTCAAAAATTACAAAGACTAGGGGACACTTGATGAAGTTACAGGGAAATTCTTTTAAAACCAATAGGAGGAAATTTTTTTTTCATTCAGAGAATAGTTAAGCTCTGGAACGCGTTACCAGATGTTGTGGTAAGAGCAGATAGCGTAGTTGGTTTTAAGAAAAGTTTGGACAATTTCCTGGAGGAAAAGTCCTTAGTCTGTTATTAAGAAAGACATGGGGGAAACCACTGCTTGCCCTGGATCGGTAGCATGGAATATTGCTACTCCTTGGGTTTTGGCCAGGTACTAGTGACCTGGATTGTTCTACCGTAGAGAACAGGCTACTGGGCTAGATGGACCATTGGTCTGACCCAGTAAGGCTATTTATATGTTCTTAACCTTGTCTATGTTGAAATGTTCAAGAAGCAAGAAATACTCTTGCTGACAAACTCAGCTGATTTCTTCGGCAACACCAGTGGAAACTCGCTTCCTTGCATCACGTTTTGCATCACATTTTCTCTTTCTGAGAATCCTCAGATAGTCCTATCCTGTTTCAGACACTGTTAGAGATCCAATATCCCTCTAGATCTTGCCATCTCTTCTCATGCAGAGTCGAAGTCTCTTTTACATCCCATTCTACAATTGTCTCATCTGACACTTCTATTCGGGATGACCTTATCCGATGCTGATCTTCTGCTCTTTTCAGAATCTTTTTTTTAATGTCTCCTGGAATCCCTTCTACATGGCAGTGTTTCCCAACAAAATATGGTTTTTCAGTGTAGTATGGTATTCATCATCGAGATGCTTTATCACCCTCCATATCTTCAGTGTATTTTCCAGTTATAAAGCTAATGGCTTAAAATCACGTCAGACTTTTCTGCACAGTTTTTAGTATTTTCCATGTTTATTTTACTGTTGAAGTTCTGACTATTCATCTTTTTGTTAACAGTTTATGAAAGCACTTGTCAACATCAGACCATTTCTCAAATCTCCTTTACTAGTTTGGAATCTTACTATGGTCCTCTCCAGTCTGCTACAGCCTCCATTTCAACCAATAGCCTATGCTCTTTTAACTTCCTCTCTTAGGAAGTTGAATTTTCTTTTTATTTCCACCACTTCTGACTTATTTCTGTGACAGTTTCACACCTTGGTATCAGACACACCTTTTTCAGCTTTTTTTACCATGATAAGGTGTTTATTCCAGGACAAGTAGGCAGACTATTCTCACATGTGGGTGACATCATCCGACGGAGCGCCGATGCGGACACCTCACAAGCAGACTTGCTTGAAGAAATTAGAAGTTTCGAGTCGCCCGCACTGCGCGTGCACGAGTGCCTTCCCGCCCAGTGCACCGGCGCGTCTCCTCAGTTCTTAGTTTTCCGCGGAGCCGAGAAGTCCGTCTTTGACTCTCTGACCCCTTCCCCTCATCTAATCTCAAGTTTAAAGTTTATTAATTTTAATATACCGACCAAACAAATATCTGGCCGGTTAACAATAGTATTAAAAGATAGGAAAGCTAAAAAATTAAAGATAAAATAATTGGTATATTATATATATAGTGTGAACATCACTAATATTAACAAGACAAACTAGAGCGTGAGGGTAGATGGGAGAGGAGGGGAAGAGTTACATAATTAAGAAGAAAAAGAAGATAGTGGGATTGGGATAAAACATATAGGGTGGGGTCGCTTTATTAAAGCGGTTGGTTGCTGGAAAGGAAAGAAAAGAAGATAGGTCTAGGCACTGGCAAAAGCGTCACAGAATAAGAAGGTTTTTAGGCCTATCTTAAATTTATCTAGACGTTGTTCATCGCGGAGTTGCTGTGGAAGAGAGTTCCATAAGGTTGGAACAGTTACTGCAAAATTTACTTTTCGTGTATAGTAAAAATCTTTTATGGAGGGAATAAAAAGAAGTTTTTGGTCAGTTGCCCTTAGAGTACGTGGGGAACATTGGGGTATGAGAAGTTTATCTAGGAATGAGGGCTGGTGAGAGAGTTTTATTTTAAAGGAAAGTAAAATGATTTTATAGATAATACGGTGAGTGATAGGGAGCCAATGTGCTTTCTTTAGAAGAGGAGTAACATGGTCGTATTTGCCTATTTTATAAATAAGTTTTATTGCGGTATTTTGTATTAGTTGTAGGCGTCGAATTTCTTTTTGAGGGAGACCATTGAGAAGCGAGTTACAATAATCTAAATGGGAGATAACTAAGGAGTGTATCAGAATAATAATTGAATCGGTCTCTAGGACAGAAAGTAAGGACCCGAATGATACGTAATTTGAAAAAACAGATTTTTTGCGACTGAACTCTTTCCAGTTGTTTCTTTCCTTTTTTCCTCCTCCCCTGTCCAGCAGTACCCCTTCTTCCTTACCTCCTCTCCCTATCCAATAGTAAATCTATTCCCTTCCCCCGTCCCAGCAGCATCTCTCTTTCTCCCTCCCTCCCTCCAAGTCCAGTAGCAGCTCTCCCTTTATTTTCCTTAGTCCAGCAGCTTCCCAGCCTCCAACAGTGGCTTCCTCCCCTTTCCTCTGCTCTCAGTACTTGCCTATAGCAGTGCCAGAAGCATCAGCGCAGTGATTCACTTAGGTAGCCTTGGGTCCTTTGATGGGTCGCGCCCGCCTCTGAGGAAAGAGGAAGTTGCATCATCAGAGGCAGGCCACGACTCAGCAAAAGCCCCAAGGCTGCCTAAGTGAATCACTGCGCTGACGCTACTGGCACTGCTGCAGGCAAGTACTGAGAGCTGCTGGTAGGGGAGCGGAAGGAAGGAAGCCACTGTCGGAGGCTGGGAAGCAAAACGTTGCAACTCATTGGGCCCCCTTGATCTCGCCGGCCCTGTATGGACAGGCAGGAAATTTCTGTGCATCAATCTTGCCAGCCCTGCACAGACCAACAGGAAATTTTCGGCAGGCCGGATTAAAACAGTTTGCCCATGTCTGTATTAGTTGCCGTTGTTTGCCCATGTCTGTATTAGGCAATAACTTTTTTTACTTAAGTAAGTTTTTAATGTTCTCCACTGTACTTTTACTCTTACTTAAGTATTCAAACATACATTTATTTTTACTTAAGTACTTTGAACAACACTGTTCATTGCATCAAATTTCAGTTTCCATATTGCCCCCACCCTCGTCTCAACCTAGCAAATTTGTCTACCCCTGGTGGCAGTAGCTTACCTAACTTATGTGACATCTAGAGCCCATCATTTTTTGACACCCTTCCAGAAATTGTATGCCTCCCCCTTCCATTTCTTCCTTCACCCCCATTGGTCTGGCGTCCATCTTCTTCCCTTCCCCTCTTCCAATGGTCTGGCATCTCTCCTCCTCTTCTTCCATTCCCTCTCCCACACCCCCATGGTCTGGCATTTCATCTCTCTCCTCTCCCCTTCCCCCCACTTCCATCAGCATCTGCCTCCTTTCTTTCCCTCCAACCCAATTCCATCCTGTATCCTTCCCCCTTATGTCTCTCTCCCCTTTCCCTGCACATCAATTCCATTAGCATCTGCCCCCTTTCTCTCTCTCCATCACCCTGACCCCCTTTCTCTCCCTCCACCACCCTTCCATACCATCCTACCCCCCTTTCTCTCTACCACCCTTCCATACCACCCTGATCCCCTTTCTGTCCCTCCACCATCCTTCTATGCTCCTTTCTTGTTCCCTCCAAACCAGCAAGGTCCCATGATGACTGCGTCTGCTGGCTCTGCTCCGGAAGAAGTACGTGACATCAGAGGGGGTAGACCAGCAGATGCAGGGAGTTGCGGCAAGATCCCACGATGACTGTGGCTACCGGTCCACCCCCTCCGATGTCACGTACTTGTTCCGGAGCAGAGCTGGCAGCCATAATCATCGCGGGACCATCCTGCACTTCATCACGGCTGCGGACTCTGCTCTAGAATAAGTATGGCAGCTGCGCTGAGGTGCAGGTCCCATTAAAGAGTAAAATGGGAGGTTCCGGACCCAGCCGGCTGTGCACCCCCCTAGGGTGTGCACCGGGGCGGTCCCCTTCCCCGCCTTGGTACACCACTGCCTGATGGCTTTCCGACTGTTATCTTTTTGTTGGAAGGCAACTTTCCCACTCACATGGCTGATTAATCCAGCATTTCCTTGTAGAAAACAATGGTTTATAGTTTATTACACTTGTTATAACACCTCAAAGAAAGATTTAAATCTTCAGCGAAAGGGAAAGATTAATGTCTGATACAAACAATGGGGAGCTATGAAACAAGATAGAAGGAGAGAGATGAAAGAAAAAACTGGCTGAGTGCCTGGGATTATGAGCAGTGATGACATCACAATTCAGAGTGACATCACTGTCTAGCTGGTAACTAGTCCTGTATGTACCCAGCAGATTTTTTCTTGGAAATTCACTGAGCACAGATTGAGACATAGAACTGAAGGGTGAAAGGGTTGAGAGGATAGGTGTATATTTTACTGCGAGAGAGAATCAGGAATTGAATTACCTAGGGGTATTCTTCATGGACAGCAAAGAATAGTGTGTTGTGGAGGACTAGCCTGATGGTTAGTGCAGTGGGCTGAGAACCTGGGGGACAGAATTTGATTTCCACTGCAGCTCCCTATGACTCTGGGCAAGTCACCTAACCTTCTATTGCACAAAATAAGTACTTGCATATAATATGTAAAATAAGTACTTGCATATAATATGTAAACTGCAGAAAGGCAGTATCAGATCCCATCCTCTTTCCCCTTTCCCTACACATACCTGCCATGGATCTGTCATAGTTTTTAAATGTTGTGTATGATCACACATGTTAGGGTAGAGCTTCCAGGCTTTTAAAGAGCTGCATCAGAGCTATCAGATGAAGATGTCCATTTGTGTGGCCGATTATGTTTATTAAAATTTTTTGCTATACTACAATTACAGAATTGGTCAAAGTAGTTTACAATCTAAAAAGAAAGAAAAGAATTCCAAATATATTTAAAAGAAAAGATAAATCATTCTTACAAGTAAAACATAGATTTTTTAAAAAAATGCAAAACATCCATAACAAGCACCCAAATCATCAATGGAAAAGCTTGTTCAAAAAAGAAAGTCTTACGGGCCTTCTTAAAACTAGGAAATGTACGCTGACCTCTAACTGAATGCTGCTGTCCATAGAAAACACATGTTACAGCCAAGCATTTTTATTATCTTTATGTTATCATTTATATATTGCAGGGGGCCAAAGGCAAGGCTAGTCTGCCAAATTTTCTGGATCATATCATTGCTTCTGTGGTGGAGAATAAAAAGACGTCTGATGTCTCTAAGCGAACAATTAATTCATCAGATACACAGAAGGAGGTCAAGGAGATGGTGATGGGCTTAAATGTTCTTGATCCACATACCTCACATTCCTGGCTCTGTGATGGGAGGCTTCTTTGCCTTCATGACCCTAGCAATAAAAACAACTGGAAAATATTTAGGGAGTGCTGGAAACAGGGCCAGGTAAGAAATCCATTGTGACGAAAGGTACATCATTTGTTTGTTTTTGTTGGAATGGCTTAGTCTCAAAAAGCATTGTTTATTACCAAGTTTTGTTTTACAGAAGTGGGAGCTTAAAGAAATGAACAGTAAGATTGCTTTTAAAATTCAGCCTTTAAAAACATCATGCTCTGTTCCCAGAATTGTTTGTTTTTAATTTTGTCCTGTAAATTTTGAATGGAAAAATGCTTTAACCAGGTGTAGACAAATGGGTTATCCTAATTTTATTACCACTTCATTTGTTTTCAAAAATTCAGCAGTGGCTTTCTGAGTTTTCTCCAGTTATGCATTGGTTTATTTCCTACTGTCTGTGATTGTTATACCTAGAAATTAATTGTGAAAATGTTTACCAATTCTTAATTCTGATAAAGGAGAGCTCAGTTGTTATTAAATTTTCTCTCTGCAGCCTGTGCTGGTTTCAGGAGTCCAGAAGAAGCTAAAATCAGAGCTTTGGAAGCCAGAGGCATTTAGCCTAGAATTTGGAGACCAAGATGTTGACCTTGTCAATTGCAGAAACTGCACTATAATTTCGGATGTCAAAGTTCGGGATTTTTGGGATGGTTTTGAAGTTATTACAAGTAAGTGCAAAAGAAAGAAGCATGAGCTAAGAGATGGAATTAGTAGAAGAAAGAGGCATTAGCTGCAGCTGTGCTGACAAAATAAGGGCATGGACTTGAAACTTTTATCAGACTTGGCATGGGGCAGAGATGAGAGCAGAAAACTGGTTTGAGCTGGAGGGAGGGATCTAGACAGGATACTTGCTATTGATAGAAATGAAGAACATAACCCAATGGGCTTACATTAAAGCAAAAATGATAAATCTCCTTTCTGGATTGATTTTAGCATAGTATCCACACTTCTTAGACATGGTTTCAGTGTTACTTTTTCTTCATTACAGAACGACTAAGGTCAGAAGATGGATATCCAATGGTTTTAAAACTGAAGGACTGGCCGCCTGGGGAGGATTTTAGGGACATGATGCCAACGAGGTAGGGCATAGAACTGATGCATAAGTAACTGAATTAGTTTATTGAGGATGTAATATACTGCTTTATTGGCAATCCAAGTCAAAGTGGTTCACAAAATAAAATTTCCAGTGCAATAGGTGTGTCATTCTGGACAAACGGGTTATCTCCCCATGGCCATGAGTCATATGTAGAAGGAATCCACTCTGGATTTTTTCTTTGATCCTCCTACTTCACTGGGAGCTCTACTGCCACCTGCAGTCTGTGAGGTGAATCTAGGGGAGTGGTGGTGGTCTGAAAAAGAATTTTGAGAGTTTCTGCATGTTCTTCTTCCCCCCTCCTGAAAAATCCTAAATTCAACATTTTTTGACTTTAATGTAGGTCTATTTTATGTATATTTTAGATAATGTATTTTACCAATTTGTACATCACTTAGAATTTGGAATAGGCGATTAATCAAATAATAAATAAACTTGAAACTAGTTTTTAAAACATTTTTAGACGCAAAGGCCCTGATTCTCTAAAAGTGCGTCCCGATTTTAGGCAGCTGTAGACGTCCTACAGCTGTCTAATCAGCCAATCGGGATGCACATTTTTTTAAAAAAAATGCTCCCCAGGCAGGCCTGAAGGCGCCTCCGGGAGCCTAGGGAGACCCGCAAGATGCCTAAGCTCGTCTAAGGGCCTTAGGCGGGCCTTAGGCTGAACCTAGGCGGCCCTACGCGTCTCCCTAGTAGATGAGAAGCTTAAAAATGTAGGCCAGCAAAATGCTGGTCTACATTGTAAGTAGACGCGGCCGCTATACTTATCGCGGCAAGGGATCTCTCTGCCGCTATAAGTATAGCGGGCCATGGCCCCCTGACCGATCACTGGCAGGAGGGTGCCCAAACCCTCCTGCCCGAAGACGCACCCCCCCTCCCCGACACTACTGACCGCCCCCCCCCCCCCCACACCACCGACCGCCCCCCCCCCCCCGACATTACCGATCCCCCCCCCCCCCCCCCCCCGACAATATCGGTCGCTGGTAGGAGGGTGCCCTATCCCTCCTGCCCGAAGACGCACCCCCCCCCCGGCGCTAACAACCCCCACTCCACCAAACCTGTTCTTACAGATGGGTCTTGCACGTCGAGCAAGCAGGCACGCCTCGTCGAAATGAGGCGGGCCCGCCCCTTCCCGGCCCATCCCGCCGAAGCCTAAGGCCTGATTGGCCCAGGCTCTAGAAGCCTGGACCAATCAGGCCTTAGGCATAGCGGGTCCGCCCATCCCCACTTAATCTAAGGCCTGATTGGTTTTAAAAGTATTTCCCTGTAACTTTGTCGAGTGTCCCCTAATCCTTGTCATTTTTGACAGCATGAAAAATTGATCCACTTGTATCCATTCTACTCCACTCAGGATTTTGTAAACTTCAATCATATCTCCCGTTAGCTGTCTCTTTTCCAAGCCATCTCTTTTCCAAGGCTTCCTAACCTTTTTATTCTTTCCTCATATGAGAGGAATTCATCCCCATTATCTTCTTGGTTGCTCTTCTTTGAAATTTTTCTAGTGACACTGTAACTCTTTTGAGATAAGGAGACCAGAACTGAACGCAATACTCAAGGTGAGACCGTACCATGAAGCAATATAGAGACATTATAATATTCTTGGTCTTGTTAACCATCTGTTTTTTAATAATTCCTAGCATCTTGTTTGCTTTTTTTGGGCGCTGCCACACATTGGGCGGAAGGTTTCATCATATTGTTTACAATGACAACCGGATCTTTTTCTTGGACACTAACCCCCAAGGTGGACCCTAGCATCTGGTAACTGTGATTTAAGCTATTCTTCCCAATGTGCATCACTTTGAATTTGCCAATTGAATTTCATCTGCCATTTGGATGTGCAGTCTTCCAATTTCCTAAGGTCTTCCTGCAGTTTTTCACAGTCCACATGCATTTTAACAGCTTTGAACAGTTTAGTGTCATCTGCAAATTTAATCACCTCACTCATTCCATTTTCCAGATTATGTATAAATAAGGTAAATAGCACTGGTCCCAGCACAGATCCCTGCAGCACACCACTATTTACCCTTCTCCACTGAGAAAAATAGCCATTCAACCCTACCCTCTGTTTTCTGTCCAATATCCGATTCTTAATCCACAATTGAACATTGCCTCCTATCCAAGTGTTCAAGTGTTATTATGTTTGAGCACAACATTTGATTTATTTGGGAAATTCATAAAATTTTGATGGAGCGCTTGTTGGCTTGGATACTAACTACAGTAAAGATCCCAGTGAAGTAGGAGGATCTCAGAAAAAATCTGGAGTAGATTTCTTCTGCATATGGCACACAGCCATGGGGAGATAACCTGCTTGCCAGAATGACACACCTTTCTCCTGCAAAAGATATTACATAATCTCTTTATATACTGGATTAAAAAAGAAAAAAAAACCTCTAATTCATAAGAAGGGTGCAGTCATACAAGAGAACCATTCAAGTGCTGACCATGAACGCTCAGTACTCTGTCAAAAACTTCATTCAGATATAACAGGTCTATTCTCTTGTTAGAACCCTGGTTAACTTCAACATTCAGTGATAAAGAAATATGCTTTCAGTGAGGCTTTGAATTTAGCAAATGAAAACTCAGTTCATAGAGACAAAGAAGATCATTCTAGAGGAAAGGAGCCAAAAAGAAAAAGTGCTATTTCTTGTGCTTTCCCAACTAGACAGCTGCATAAGCAATGGAGATTGCAGGAATCTCACAGAATCCACAGGATTGCTGCAGGGATGGAAGAATTTGCTATTGGATTCCAAATTTTATTTAAAATTTGATATACGGCTTAAAATAATTGTCTAAGCGGTTTACAGATTCCTAAAATAACATTTCTAAAATCTTGGGAAAACATAATTATGACAAAACAAAAACAGGACATACGGGAACAAGGAGGGTAAAATACATTTTGTAATAGTAAAGGGGAGGGAGTGCTCTTCCTTAATTTGTATTAGTTTGGCTCAGAGGATTATATATCAAAGGGGATGGAAGAAATTGCCATGAGATTCCCTCGAGATTGTCATCAAAGTCACTGGTGACTGCAGAATGAGGCTTGCAATGCCTAGACAGCTCCAACACCAGACTAAGGCTATGAGTATGGCTGGGGCTGGGGTTGGGAATAGGTTGGATGGACTGGATCATAATGGGTATGAGTTAGATTCTATAGGGGATGGGTGAGGATGGGTGAAATTTCTCTCAAGTTTATTAAAAATTTGATTTGATCACTTATCAGATTTCTTCCCATTCATCTCTCTATTCCTAACCAGCTCTACAAGATCTGGGAAGGACTAATCTATGGTCATAAATAGATTGTAGAAAAGAAGTGGAGACATAAGGAATGAGAAATGAATGTAAGAATTCATCTTTTCTAAATACCCATACTTACTTACACAACCCCTCCACAAACGTCTCTTTACCGGACAACCACGAGTTCCTTCCAAGCCCCCACAGAATCATGGTCATAACATAAGTAGTACATAACGGTAGTTAAACATCAACAATTGCAAATTAAAGTTTGCCACTCACCACCAATTAGGAAAGGGACCATATATACGTCAGAGACTGGATCACAGTTGCAACAGGTTCCCCATCTACCCTTAAAGCTCAGTCCACTGAATCTGGTGTTACTCGCTGTGCTGTGCCTGTCTTTTCCCTCCTCTTGTTTCTTATTTCCGCCTCCTCTTCTTGCCAGCGCTCTCTGGTATGCTGCAACAATCCTACCTCCAGTGGCAGGACAGGGCAGATCAGGTCCCTTCATTCGGCCTGCCTGCCTCCCCCCCAAAAAAAGCATGTGCAGCCTGGACATGAACAACTCAGCTCTCTGCTTGCTTGTGTGGGAGAACCAATAGCTGAGGCAACAGCTTGTGGCTTTGTGATTGAGACAGGGACTTATGTAACTTGATGATGAGCTACAACTGAAAAATGTGTAAGCATATAATATGGTCAAGGAGCTCCAGGATTGACCTCCCTCTCCAGGGCTTTTGGAGGCCACAGGTTCAGGGGTTCCAAATCTGCTTCTATCTTGGAGGTCCTGGAGGAAAGGGAGATTATTCATTGGTGGTCTGGGTATTTTGAAAGGAGGAATTACCATCCTTTTATTCGGGCTCTGAAAGTGCTTAATATTTCTACTCTAGAGGTGTCTGCTCCAGCCACAGATAACCATAATATGGCTAGCACAAGACAGCCATACAGGAATTGATCATAGCACAATGGGCCTCTCCAGGGTGGCTTGGGCTGTGTCACGCCTTTAACCTTTTTCACAGCAGGAGCTGGACAAGTTGAAATGGCCTAGGGCTGATGTATTTGTAGCATCTGTGACTAAGAAGACCACTGTCCCTGTGGAAGGTGGGGTGGTCCTTAAGGATGTGCAGGATCGTAAGCTAGAATCTTCCCTCAAGCTTTCCTTTTGAGGTGGTGGCTCTGTTCCTTCAGGTAGCTGTCTGTAGTTGGACTTGTCTTAGATGGACTCAACAGGCTGCAGGCACTGTGGCAGAATTGGAGTTTACGGGGCTCCTTGAGCCCCACTGTGGAGACTAGTTTGGCTTACCTGGTGAGTTCTCTGTATGGCTTGGTCCAGTCGGCAATTCTTTCTTGGAGTCATCCTGCCATACGCCATTCAGAACACAGCAATCAAACTAATCTTCAGGCTCAAGAAATTTGACACAGTTACTGAATACTGCCATGAACTACATTAGCTACCCATAACCTCCCGTATCTCCTTCAAATTATCCTGCATTATATTGTAACACTTAACGCACCAGAGGCACTAGTCCTTCTGTTCTCAGGGTTCCACTTCACATCTACCAGAGTACCTGCACCACCAAGATAATCCTTCCCTCCCAAACACAAATTCAGATCTTTGTTCACCTGTATCTCTATCAAAACTTGGAACAATCCACCACCAGTAAAAAGAAAATAACCCTGTTTCTTGAAATTCAGAAGAAAACTAAAAATATTTCTGTATCAAAAAACATTGTGATCAATCACCCAATTATTATCTTGAACTGTGCATTCGTTTCAGATTGAATATCTGTTCAAAGCCACTTAACCATTTTTTTTCCTTGTACTGCAGACTTTACTGTTTATTTTGTTCTACTCTAAACAGTCTATAATTGCTAGCTCTGGATAGTAAGGACCTGCGCCTTCCGCAATTGATTTGTTCACTCCCCGTGTATTGTATGAGTTCTTAACCTTGTAAATTGCAATTGATGTCTATTCACTGTGTGTGTGTATGTATGTATATATATATATATATATATATATATATACATAGTATGATCCACAAATATTAGATTAGATTATATATGTAACTTCATGTTGAGCTACTGTTGAGAAATGTGTGAGCATATGATATGGGCAAGGGATGGGCTACAGGTCTCCAGGATGAGTCTGGTAGCCGTGCACTGTGGCAGCAGAGCCGGTAACAAGCACTGAGGTATATACTATACCATACACAGTAGTTTCTTACAGTAAGATTGGGATCAGTTATTACATTAGCAATTAGATTCTAGAGAGCAGGTTGGTTAGAGATCAGTCATTATGAGGAAAAAAGATAAGTTTTAACATTCTTCTGAGGCTGTAATAGGCGGGAACTTGACGTAAGCATAGGAGTAGTCTATTCCAGATTCTGGGGCCCAGAGATTTGAAGGTAGACTCAAATAGTTTGGGGTTTGTTTTTTTTTTTTTTCATTTAACATGATAAGGGGAGGGACAGCTTAAGACTTTGCATCGTTCTTGGGGCGACAAAATGGCAAATGAAGTTCAACGTTGAGAAATGTAAATTATCTTAGGACAAGCAGGCAGGTATTCTCACTAATGGGTGACGTGATCCAACGGAGCCCCGATGCGGACGCCTCACAAGCAGTCTTGCTTGAAGAAATTCGAAGTTTCGAGTCGCCCACATCGCGCATGCGCGAGTGCCTTCCCGACCAGCAAAGGGTGCGTCTCCTCAGTTCTTACTTTTCCGCGGAGCCGAAAAGTCCATCTTCGACTCTCTGCGTGAAGTTAATTCACTTGCGCCTTCTTAAAGTCTTTGACGCTCTGCACTGGACTTAGTTCGCTTCGTGCCTTCTCTCACTGCGGCCCGTGTTTTCTTATTACCGTGTCGCTGTGTTGTGTTTTTTTTTTGATTATTTAAAAAAAAAAAAAAAAAAAGTTTTCATTATCCCAGGACAATCAGGCAGGTATTCTCACAAGTGGGTGACGTGATCCAACGGAGCCCCGATGCGGACGCCTCACAAGCAGTCTTGCTTGAAGAAACTGGAAGTTTTGAGTTGCCCGCACCGCGCATGCGCGAGTACCTTCCCGCCCAGCATAGGGCGCATCTCCTCAGTTCTCAGTTTTCCGCAGAGCTGAGAAGTCCGTCTTTGACGCTCTGTGCTGGACTTGAAAGGTCACTTGGACACATAAAGTCAGAGGCGTGAAGAAAGTACAAGAGATTTATTACGGTACTAGTGTTTAAGCCCGTTAGATTAACGGGTGCTAGATGACCGCCTCTCCTGCTTTTGAACCTGGGCAGAGGCAGAGCCGGGGCGGGAGGGAGTGACGGTAGGAGAGCAATTTCAAAGCCTCGGCAGCGGCGGCTCCTTGACCAATCTGCGCTTACAACGTCCCCACACTCGCGGTCTGGCTGGCTCCCCCACCAAAGCCCTTCGCAGCAGCAGCCCCTCCCGCATCCGTCCCCGCGTCCCAAGCCTCTCCGAAGGCCGGCTCCCACGAAAATGGTACCCCTCTGTCCAAAGCCGCAGCGGCAGCCTCCCTCAAGACACATTTCAAATCTGACATATTGTAATCACAAAACAGAAAATAAAATTATTTTTCTTACCTTTTGTTGTCTGGTCATTATTCATATCATGTAGGGGTCCCAGGCTATGGTTGGCTTTTGATAACTCGCTTGCCAGGGCCCCTTCTTTCTTCTTCCCTCCCTCCATCCCGGCAGCTGAAGACAGGCACCTCCCCCCAGTGGTCTGAGATAGGAGGGAGCAGTTAGGAGAGGGTCTGAGGGCAAAGAGGGGCTCGACAGCGCACAACCACCTTTCCTTCCCTCCCTCCCATCAGGTGCAGTGCAGCTCCACCAATGTTAAAAGGAGCCGCGTCGAAATCGGAGCCCTGCCACTGCCGTAGCACTTTCCCCTCTGCCTTGGTCCCGCCCCTTCTCTGACATATGGGACCGCGGCAGAGGGAACGTGTTACGGTGGCGGCAGGGCTCCAATTTCAAAGCAGCTCCTTTTAACATAGGCGGAGCTGAACTGTACCTGATGGAGGAAGGGAAGGAACGGTGGGGTAAATTTCGGCAACGGCAGAAATTGTTTGGCGGGCCAAGCACCGTGAAACTTTGTTTCTGTAGGCAGCCCCGGTTGTTTACTTGGATTCAATGTCAGCATTAGGGTTCGCCAGCCGTGAGAGCCGGGTGAGGAAGGCCGCCGCAGGCTCGCGGCTAGGTAGGGGGACAACAATGGTGCTTATGCTCAAGCCCCCACCGCAGCTCCTCTCTCGATCCTGGGAACTACGATGCTATGAGGAAAATGAAAAAGAAACTCAGAAACAGCTCACGGAAAATGGAGACTGTAGAGGAAGCCTGGTCCCTACTCAAGAACACGGTGCAAAAAGCGTAAAACCTGTAGTCCCCAGGTTTAGGAAAGGGTGCAAACAAAATCGAACAAAAAACCCGGTGTGGATAACAAAGGAAGTGAAGAAGGCAGGCAACAAGAAAACATCGTTTAGAAAGTGGAAAAAGGACCAAACTGAGGAAAACCGGAAGGAACACAAAAAACACCAGAAAGAATGTCACCGGGTGGTTGTGAAAGCAAAAAGAAAATACGAAGAGAAGTTGGCTGGGGAAGTGAGAAACTTCAAACCGTTCTTCAGGTATGTGAAGGCGAGGGAGGAAGTGGGACTGTTGGATGATGGAGACAGAAAGGGAGTGATAAAGGAGGAAAAAGAGGAAGCGGACAGGTTAAACAAGTTCTTCTCGTTGGTCTTCACAAGCGAAGACACGTCCAATGTACCAGAACCCAAGGAGATCATAAGTGGGGATCAAGATTGGAGCGAATAGAAATAAGCCATGAGGACGTCCTCCGACAGATAGATAGATTGAGAAGCAACAAATCACCGGGCCCAGATGAAATCCACCCAAGGGTACTAAAAGAACTGAGGAAGGAAATAGCGGAAACACTCCAGCAAATATGTAACCTATCCTTGAAAACTGGGAAGATCCCGGAGGACTGGAAAATAGCAAATGTCACGCCTATCTTTAAGAAGGGATCGAGAGGTGACCCGGGAAACTACAGGCCGGTGAGCTTGACTTCGGTTCTGGGAAAGATGATGGAAGCACTGATCAAGGACAGCATCTGCGAGCACATAGAAAAAAATGGGCAGCTGAGGGAGAGCCAGCATGGTTTCTGCAAGGGAAGGTCATGCTCACGAAATTACTACACTTCTTTGAGGGAATAAACAGCCAGATGGACAAAGGGGAACCCATAGACATCATTTACCTCAACTTCCAAAAAGCCTTCGACAAAGTAGAAACATAGAAACATAGAAAAAGACGGCAGAAAAGGGCTATAGCCCACCAAGTCTGCCCATTCCAAATACCCTCCCTCCTTAAATTACTCCCTTAGGGATCCCATGTGAATATCCCATTTTCTCTTAAAGTCTGACACGCTGTTTGCCTCAATCACCTGCAGTGGGAGTTTGTTCCAATGATCCACTACTCTTTCAGTGAAGAAGTATTTTCTGTAGTCGCTATGGAACTTCCCTCCCCTGATTTTCAGCGGATGCCCCGTGGTGGTCGAGGGTCCCCTGAGGTAAAAGATATCTTCTTCCGACTCGATACGGCCCGTGATATACTTAAACGTTTCAATCATGTCTCCCCTTTCTCTTCGTTCCTCAAGTGAGTACAGCCGCAGTTTATTCAGTCTTTCTTCATACGTGAGATCCTTGAGTCCCAAGACCATCCTAGTGGCCATACGCTGAACCGACTCGATTCTCAGCACATCTTTCCGGTAGTGTGGTCTCCAGAATTGAACACAATATTCCAAATGAGGCCTCACCATGGACCTGTATAGCGGCATCATGACTTCAGGTCTCCTGCTGACAAAACCTCTACGGATACAACCCATAACTTGCCTTGCCCTGGAGGAAGCCTTCTCCACTTGATTTGCAGCCTTCATGTCATCACTAATGATCACCCCTAGATCTCGTTCCGTCGTGGTCCTGGCCAAGGTCTCACCATTTAGTATGTAAGTTCTGTGCGGGTTTCTCTTTCCCAGGTGCATTACCTTACACTTTTTAGCATTGAAGCTGACCACCGTTCCAGCTGCAGTAGATCCTGTGTCATATTATCAGGCATGGTGTTTTTACCTACTATGTTGCAAAGTTTGGCGTCGTCGGCGAACAGTGATACCCTTCCTCTAAGTCCTTGGGTCATATCTCTTATGAATAAGTTGAATAGAATCGGGCCCAAGACCGACCCCTGCGGCACTCCACTGATCACGCCTGACGTTTTGGATGGGGTACCGTTTACCACCACGAAGTACCCCACGAACGGCTGCTTAAGAAGCTATGGAACCACGGGGTGGAGGGGGATGTACACCGATGGATTAAACACTGGTTGTCGGGCAAAAAAACAGAGGGTTGGAGTAAAGGGCCAATACTCAGACTGGCAATGGGTCACGAGCGGAGTTCCGCAGGGGTTGGTGTTGGGACCGCTACTGTTCAACATATTTATAAATGATCTGGAGACGGGGATGAAAATGAGGTTATCAAATTTGCAGATGACACCAAACTCTGCAGCTGGATTAGAACCATGGAAGACGGTGAAGACCTGCAAAGGGACCTAACGAAGCTGGAAGAGTGGGCGAAAAAGTGGCAGATGCGTTTTAATATAGAGAAATGCAAGGTCATGCATGTTGGGAAAAAGAACCCGATGTTCAGCTATACAATGGGGGGGATCATTGCTAGGGGTAAGTAACCTTGAAAGAGATCTGGGTGTGCTGGTGGATACAACAATGAAAGCATCAGCACAATGTGCGACAGCCTCAAAAAAAGCAAACAGAATGCTGGGTATCATCAAGAAGGGTATCACGACAAGGACGAAGGAAGTCATCATGCCACTGTATTGTGCAATGGTACGTCCGAATCTGGAGTACTGTGTCCAATATTGGTCGCCGTACCTCAAAAAGGACATGGCAATACTTGAGGGGGTCCAGAGAAGAGCTCTCTTAGCAGCCGCTGCGCACTGTGCCTTCGGCTTCATTGTCATGTCCACCATTACCCTCCAAGTCCTTTTCTTGGGTACTCTCATTCAATAACATCCCTCCCATCGTATAGTTGTACCTCGGGTTTCTGCTTCCCACATGCAATACTTTACATTTCTCAATGTTGAACTTCATCTGTCATTTCGTCGCCCATTCCCCTAGTTTGTTCAAGTCCCTTTGCAATTCTTTGCAGTCCTCCTTAGTCCGAGCTCCACTAAATAGTTTGGTGTCGTCCGCAAATTTTATTATCTCACATTTCGTCCCTTTTTCTAGATCAATTACCTGTGTATGTTCTGTTCCAGCAGGAACTTATCCAATCTTTTCTTGAATCCCTGAAGGGTGCTTTCCCCTATAACAGCCTCTGGAAGAGCATTCCAGATTTCTACCACTTTCTGGGTGAAGAAGAACTTCCTTACATTTGTATGGAATCTATTCCCTTTTAACTTTAGCACATGACCTCTCATTCTCTTCACCTTGTTGAGGGTGAACAACCTGTCTTTATCTACTAAGTCTATTCCCTTCATTATTTTAAATGTTTCGTTCATGTCCCCTTTCAGTCTCCTCTTTTCAAGGGAGAAGAGGCCCAGTTTCTCTAGCCTCTCATTGTACGGCAACTCCTCCAGTCACTTAACCATTTTTGTCACTCTTCTCTGGACCCTTTCGAGTAGTACTATGTCCTTTTTCATGTACGGCGACCAGTGTTGGGTACAATATTCCAGGTGGGGGCTTACCAAGGCCCGGTACAATGGCATGATAATCTTTTCAGATCTGTTTGTGATCCCCTTAATCATTCCTAGCATTCTTTTCGCTGCCACCACGCATTACGCGGACGGCTTCATTGACTTGTCTGCAAGTTCTCCCAAGTCTCTTTCCTGGGGACTCTCTCCGAGTATAACACCAGACATCCTGTATTCGTGCATATGATTTTTGATACCGACATGCATCACCTTACACTTATCCATGTTGAACCTTGTTTGCCATTTCGCGGCCCATTTCTCAAGTGTGTTTATGTCTCGTTGTAGGTCTTCGCAATCTTTCTACCTGTGGGTGGTTGAATGCTCTTGTATACAGGGGATTGCGGTGGGTGGTGGAGGAGTTGAAGATTTGAGGACAGTTGATAGAGAGTGGCCCTCTGGACCTCCAGATGGATTAGTGATCTTTCTCTTGCCTGGTCAAATGAGAACTACACAAAGAAGCACTCCCTTGGTTTGCGCCTTAGGCATTGTGCAGAGCGGTGATGTGCCGCACTGAAAAATTCAATGTGGTTAACAAAAGATTAACTAGAAAACAAGTTAGTGCCCCCTTCCTTCCTCCCTCCCCCGAAGCCAACCCGCGCCGAAGCCTGCCTGTCCCCAAGCCGACCTGCCACCAATTCCTCCTCCCCAGTCCGCCGCCACCACCCGCCAGCTCCATTTAATTATCTGCCGCTGCAACTCCGGAAAGGGACAGGCGCATGTAGTGATCGCACGCCGCCGGACCACAAGCCTTCCCCCTGACATCGGAGAGAAGGTCCGGGCCAGCTAAGCAGCAATTGGCTGGCCTGGACCTTCTCTTCGATGTCAGAATTGACATTGGGGGGGGGGGAAGGCTTTTGGGCCGGCGGCGTGCAATCACTGTACGCGCCTGACCCTTCCCTTCCCGGAATTGCGGCAGCAGCGGGAGATAATTAAATGGAGCTGGTGGGCAGTGGCAGTAGGGGGGTGGTGGCAGGGAGTAATCGGCAGTCAGCCCATGCACCCCCAAAAGTGGTCTGTAGAACATATATCTTGCTTGAGTCGATACCTTATGAATTTTAATATTTTTGAGTGGAAGGGCAACATCATAATAATACTCCTCTGAGTCTCTTAAAGATATAAAAGCCAGAAAAACTGAGAGCATACTTGAGGGAAAAAAGAGCTGAGCTAAATTATTTGAAAGAGATATGATGGTCCCCAGTAAATATATCATACTGGAACACCTGAGTTCACTAAAAAAAAAGCTGTTTGTGATTTTCCTACCAAAGCCTCACAATTATGTAAAAGAAAAATGAAAGATCTGTGTTTGTTCTGAATTTTGTGTTTACACAGAAGTCACAGAAGCCTAATTAATCAATATGTTTTTCCTTGTTTTGATTAGATTTGCAGATCTGATGGAAAATCTCCCACTTCCAGAGTATACCAAAAGAGATGGTAGATTGAACCTTGCATCTAGGTTACCTAGCTATTTTGTACGGCCAGATCTGGGTCCAAAAATGTACAATGCTTATGGTATGTCAGTAAATCATTAGGATAACAAACTTTCTGGCATGTTGTGATATATATTCCAGGAAAAATAATAATGAATATTTATAGTGCCTGTTAAGTAAACATAGTGAAACAACTTTCTGTTTATTAGCCACATAGACCTTGAAAAGCCATTGCTTATCCATGGAAATGAGCTTTAAGAAACTGATTTTTTCTTTGGGTCTGCTGAGTTCTGTGACTAAGACTGTTGGAAACAGAATGTTGGACGGTGGCCTTTGATCTCACTCAGCATGGGTTTTCTTATATTCTTCCTCAGGTTGAAAAACTGTTGTTTGAAAATACAAACTATTGACTGTGCATTTTATATGCCTATGTCTTGTGAGGATTCTTGTGAGTAATAGGGATCTCAGTTTTTTTTCCTTGTCGTTATCTCATGGATAAAATAATTTATTTTAATATATTTTGCATAGAGGCAATTTCTTGTACAATCTTGCTCTATTCCTGGACAAGTGGGTTATGCATCCCATGTCGCAAAACTGCTTGTAGGAAGCCTTATGTACATAATTTTTTCAGACCTTCCCTTCTTATCTCAGCACTGCCCACTAAGTTCCAGTTGCTTTCCTAGAAGCAAGACAGGAACTAGTTTTTCTGCTCATGTTTAATTTTTCTTCTACTCGGTATTTTTATACATTTTGCGTCTTCGTGCTGCAGAGATTTCTAGCAGGGACAGCTCTGGCTGTGGGAGATCACAGATTTTGTGGATAAAGTCTGTTTATTTAATCGTCTCTCCAGACCGGCACAGCAACTGATGGGTAATAGCTCACCATGACCAGCAAGTGGAGACTAAAAGAAAGAAAATTAGCAAGCAAGAATCTAATTTCTCCTTCCAGGGGGTTGGCTGCTTTGCAGTGCACCTTCTGGACAGCCTGAACCTTCAGATCAGTGCTCAGGGACTATACCCTTGGGAGCTAGCTCACCCCAGGTTCATCCACTACTGGGTTTGAGTACAGGCTTCGTGGCGATGTGCCTGATATCGGAGCTAACTGCTTTCCTTCGCCAGGTCATGTGTGCAGTGTGTTCTGTGAGTGGTGGAGGTTTCCGGCCCGTGGAGTTGGACCAGAGTTGCAGTGAGAAGGCCAGCAGTCCATTTTACAAGGCTTGTTGAGGCAGAGAATCTCCTTATAAGCTGATTCAGTTTCTTTCTGCAGCTTCCCAGCACACAGCATTGCACAGTTAGTACAGGGCTGACAGCCTGTCACAGTGATTTTGGGCAGTCCTTAAAAGTGGTTGTAGGGCAGTTTGTGAGTTAGCCCTAGTCCCCACCCCACCCCTAAAATCCTAAAATTGCCGCTTTTGGGGGGTTCCTGTGCTTTTCCTGGGCTATTTGCTTTTGAAAATTGCTCCTGTGGCAGCAATCTTGGATTTTCCTGATTTGTGGGAAAACCCCTCTACAATCTTTGTTTTTGCAAGAAAGCCACTCAGATGGACTCATCAGGGCAGGATACTTCTGATTCATGCCGTTTGCAATGGATGGCTGTCTGGCGAACAGCCATGTTCCACGTGTTCTGCAGCGCAGGAGGTGTGCAAGATTTCATCAGCCCTGGTTCCCTTACCCCCTTTAGATGGTCCTGCCGCTCACCCTAGCAGAAGCCAGACCAAAAAGTCAAAATTTGCCACTTGGGACAGCGTGTTCACAGCCTCAGCAAAACGTAGCCATGATTTGGATGCAAAGCTGAAGAAATCCTCCAAAGACTCCAAAAGGAGTTCTCAGGAGCAGTGGAGTACCAAGGGGGGGGGGGGGGGGGGGGGCGGTCCGCCCCGGGTGCCAGCCATGAGGGGGGTGTTCCTGGCCTGTGAGTCATGGTCCGAGAACTTCCCTTCTCATGGTCCGGTGCCAAGGCTCTGAATAGTCCCCGTGGCCCAGCATGTTCCCAGCCTTCTCTCCCTTTACCTTCCATGAAGCTGAAAAAACTGCCGGCCTCGGCAGTGATTCAACTACGTCGCCCGTGGCTCCCCTTCCTGCTTTCCGCATCTGCCAATGATGCAACTTCCTGTTTCCGCCCGGGTGGATTTCAGAGGCAGACACAGAAAGCAGGAAGGGGAGCCACATGCAGCGTAGCTGAATCACTACCGAGGCTGGCAGTTTTTTCAGCTTCACGGAAGGTAAAGGGAGAGAAGGCTGGGAACATGCTGGGCCAAGGGGACTATCCAGAGCCTTGGCACCGTACCGTGAGAAGGGAAGTTCCCAGACTATGACTCCTAGGCCGGGAACACCCCCTCATGGCTGGCACCTGGGGGGAACATTACTAAAAATATTTTTTTTCACATTGGGGGAGGGGTGTCAAAAATGATGGCAGGGGGTGTCAAAAAACAATGGGCCCCGGGTGTCACATACCCTAGGTACGCCTCTTCTCAGGAGGCGATTGCTGACCTGGATGAGTGTTTTCCCCAAAATTTATTTATTTATTAATTCAATTTTCTATATTGTTCTCTCAGGGCAGCTCAGAATGGTTTACATGAATTTTTTTAGGTACTCAGGCAATTTTTCCCTGTCTGGCCCAGTGGGCTCACAATCTATCTAATGTAGCTTGGGCAATGGGGGGATTAAGTGACTTGCTATTCCATGCTTATCTGCTCCATCTAGACATTCGTACTGTTATAACACTAAACATTGCTATATTCAGCCATCTTCATCATCCTCTAGGCCTACTATTCAGTGCCCTCGTGGAAAGTAACAAAAGACTCAGAAGTTGCATGCCTAATCTCAGTTGAAGCAGCAGTTGTCTTTTTGGCTCCTTCCTAGAAAGCATTGCCAACATTCTCCTGACAAGAGTCTCAATCTCTTCTACTACTACTTATTTCTATAGCGCTGCCAGACATACGCAGCACAAAGATGACAGTCTCTGCTCGAAAGAGACAGGATGTCATAGATACAGTTAAGGGGAATAGATAAGGATGCACTGGGGAGAGGTAGGTTTATGGCTGTGATTGGCCCAGACACCTAAGGCCCCTCCCATAAGAGGGGCCTTAAACAACCTGGAATATTGCTACTGCTTGGATTTTGGGCAAGTACTAGGGACCTGGATTGGCCACTGTGATGACGGGCTATTGCGCTTGATGGACCATTGATCTGACTCAGAAAGTAAAAAAAATCAGAGCCTTAGGCCCTCCCCTGGTGCATTTCAGAATTCACCAGAGAGGGGAAGGCTACCATTTTCAAAAGGCCGGAGGGAGTAAGCATCCTTCCGGACATCCATTGTAAACAAGGGAAGGGGAAAGGGGCAGGGGCTCATTGGAGGCACAGGGGGGGTTCGTGGCAGTGGAAGGGAGTTGGGGGGGCATTGCTTGGTGGCAGGAAGGAGTGGACATCTCTCCCACTGCCGGTGGGGGAGTGGGGTTGCTTTATGACAGTGGTGGGAGGAAGTAGGCATCTCTCCTGCTGCCAAGGAGGAAGAGAGGGGTTGATTAACTTCAGCAGCGTTTATTTTGCGCATGTGCTGATTGCTATCACCAACAAAGGGCACATGCAAATTTAGCGAACCTTCCCTACTCTGCGCCAACCTCATTTGTATGCATATTTTTTTTGAGAATAACTCACCTTTTTGAAATCGCTACAATAATGGCTGCGACAGTGGCCCATCGAATTTTAACGCAAAGTTTTGAGAATCTAACCCACAGAATGAAGTCTCCTTCATCCCAACCCCCACTCATTAGCACTAACAGTGTGATTTCTTTCTTACTGCCTTTTCGCTGTATCTGCAACCTTTAGGAAACCTTCCACTCAACGCTGTTACCACTTTAAGTGGACATGATTCTGTTCCTGGTGTTCATTGCCAAGTTTCCAAGTTTATTTTAAAATTTGTTATACCACTTTAAATAATTCTAAACAGTGTACAGACTTCATTGAATTCTCTAGAACTTATCACCTACCCACATTCATCAATACTGGACTACTTTCTATATTTATCAAATTCAGATCTAAAGACCAACTCATATAGAGTTATCTTAGCACTATCAGTGTGTTCCACTCATTTCTAGACAAGAAGCCTTTATCTGTACATTCCTTGATAGTTCAATTCATGAAGAGCCTATTTCACACAAACCACCTAGAAACATAGAAACATGATGGCAGATCCATCTACAGTAACCATTATATCTTCCTCTTTCTAAGAAATCTCATGTGCCTATCCCAGGCTTTCTTGAATTAAGACACAGTCTCTGTCTCCACCACCTCTTCCAGGAGACTGTTCCACGCATCTACCACCCTTTCTGTAAAAAAGTATTTTCTTAGATTATTCCTGAGCCTATCACCTCTTAACTTCATCCTATGCCCTCATTCCAGAGCTTCCTTTCAAATGAAAGATACTTGACTCATGCACATTTATATTATGTAGGTATTTAAACATCTCACTCATATCTCCTCTCTCCCGCTTTCCTCCAAAGTACAGTGGTACCTCGGTTTACGAGTGCACCGGTTTGCACGTGTTTTGCAAGACGAGCAAAACATTCGCAAAATCGGCGCCTCGGAAACCGAGCGCACTTCGATTTGCGAGCACCCCCCCCCTGCGAACTGGCACCCTCCCCCCCCCGCGATCCGGCACCCCTCCGCCGCCATCGGGCACCCCCCCCGCCGCAACCTGAGGTCCCCCCAACCCACTCAAACCCTCTTCTTACTTTGCTGTAGCCTCCGCAGCGGCACCGGCACCAGCATGTTCTGTGCGTGGTGCCGGTGCTTGAAGATCTGCTTCCTGTGCTGGGCCTTGAGCATGTGCGCATGTGCGCATGCTCAAGGCCTGAGAGTTCACGTCGAACGTGAACTCTCAAGGCTCAGCACAGAAAGCAGATCTTCAGCATCGGCACTACGCACAGGACATGCTGGTGCTGGTGCCGGTGCCGCTGCGGAGGCTACAGCAAAGTAAGAACAGGGTTCGGGTGGGTTGGGGGGACCTCAAGTCGCGGCGGGGGGTGTGCGGATCGCGGGGGAGGGTGCCGGTTCGCGGGGGGGCCTTCAGGAGGAGCAATGCCGGTTCTCGTGGGGGAGGGAGCAGCGCTGCTGGCCTCGGGGGGGGGGGGGAACCTATCAAAGCGAGTTTCCATTATTTCCTATGGGGAAACTCGCTTTGATAAACGAGCATTTTGGATTACGAGCATGCTCCTGGAATGGATTATGCTCGTAATCCAAGATACCACTGTATACAGATTGAGATTTTTAAGTCTGTCCCCATACGCCTTTTTTTTTTAATATATATTCTTTATTCATTTTCAAATCTTGTAACAAGTCTACAATATTCAATCAATTAAATCACTTGACATCCTTAACATTATTATTATTAAATGCATATAAAAGAGACCCCACCCCAGCCCATTCATCAGGAACAAACCATTAAAATACAAGACATACCTCCCCAATCCCAGACTAAAAATATTCCTATGTAATAAAAAAGGTGTCCAAGGTGTCTAATCATTCGAATATGTAATCAATGGCCCACAAATCTTTTTAAAACTATTGTAATTACCTTGCTGTATAGCAAGCATTCTCTCCATTTTATAAATATGACAAACTGAATTCCACCAAAAGGTATAATTAAGTTTAGTATAATCCTTCCAATTTCCAGTAATATGTTGAATGGCAACCCCTGTCAGTATAAGCAAAAGCTTATTGTTATTTGTTGAAATTTGACTCTTGAATCTCATAGATGTACCAAATAAAATAGTATCATATGAAAGGGCAACATGATTTTCTAACATTGAATTAATTTGGGGCCAAATTAACTTCCAAAAGGCATTGACAAAGGGACAGAAAAAAGTAAATGATCTAGAGTCCCAGCATCTAAATTACAATGCCAGCATCTATTAGACCTAGAACTGTCTAACTTTTGTAAGCGAACTGGGGTCCAAAAAGCTCTATGTAACAAAAAGAACCAAGTTTGTCTCATAGATGCTGACCTTGTAATTTTTAATCTCCAAGACCAAAGTCGTGGCCATTGAGAAGCAGAAATTTGGTGCTTGATCTCAATGCTCCAAATATCCCTAAGACCAGTTTTTTGTTTTTTATTCAAATATCCATACAACAATTTATACCACTGTACGGCTTGGTGTTCCAAAAAATCCGCCTGAAAGCATAAGAATTCCAAACTATACTGATTATTAAGATCTTTCCATTCAGGGAACCCCTCCTGAATAGCTTGCTTCAACTGCACTTAAAATTTTGTGATTTACTTAATCCAAATTTATGTTGCAGCTGTGAAAAACTAAGCAATGAACCATTTGAAACAACATCATTTAATGTCCGTATACCTGCAATAATCCAATGTTTCCAGATGATTTGAAAACCGCCAATTTTAATCTTTGAGTTAAGCCAAATGGATTGATTTAATGATTTTGAAATTGGATCTGGTGATAAATTACTAACATATTTTAAAGTTCTCCATGTATCAAGCAATATTCTATTATCTTTATATTTCCTAGGTAATTTTATACTGATAAGATGAGACAAATGCAAAGGAAACAGGAGTTGCCATTCTAAATATAGCCAATCTGGTACATTCTCCATGAGCTCTGGGAAGATCCAATACATACCCTGTCTTAAAATATAGGCTTGATGATACCTATAAAAATTTGGAAAATTTACCCCTTCCTCCACAATTGTCTTTTGTAAAGATGCTAAAGCTATTCTGGGTTTTTTACCCAACCAAACAAATTTAGTAAGAATACCATTTAACTTTTTATAAAATGACTCCTGAAAAAAAATTGGTATCATACTCATTTGATAACAAACCACAGGCAATATCATCATTTTAATTGTTTGAATTCTCCCCCACCAATAAAGATGTAAAGGATTCCATTGCTCACACATTTCTGATATTTTCTTTAATAAAAATTTCTCATTCTCTTTTACTGTGTCTTCTAATGTATTCTTAATGGTAATACCTAAGTATTTTAATCCATCTTCTTTCCAAACAAATGAAAATGATTCAAATAATCCTTTAGTACAATGAACATTTAATGGAAGAACTTCAGACTTACTCCAATTGATCTTATATCTAGAAAATTTTCCAAATTTCTCAATTAATTCAAGTAAACATGGAATGGTAATTTCTGGGTCACTCAAATAAAGCAATATATCATCTGCATAAGCAGAAAGCTTGTATTCCCAATTCGAATACGGAATGCCTTTTATCCCCTTTGCCTGATTAATGGCTATTAACAAGGGTTCAAGAACTACATCAAAGAGCAAAGGAGATAAAGGACAACCTTGTCTAACCCCCCTTAGCAAGTTAAACCAATAAGTCAGACAAATTATTGTTAATATGTAATGTAATGTAATGTAATTTATTTCTTATATACCGCTACATCCGTTAGGTTCTAAGCGGTTTAATATATAACCTTGCACCAGGAGAGCTATACAATGTCTGAATCATTTGAATAAAACCAGAACCTATACCAAACCACTCTAAAGCCTGATACATAAAAGTCAATTTCACTCGATCAAAGGCTTTTTCTGCATCCAAAGAGATCAAAAAAGCCGGATCATTCATGTTTTTTGTCAAATTTAGAGAATGAAAAGCCAATCTAGTGTTATTAGAAGAATGTCTCTTTGCAACGAATCCTGTTTGGTGAGTATCTATAATAAAAGGGAGAGCTTTAGCCAAACGCAAAGCCAAAACCTTAGCAATAAGTTTTCCATCCACATTTATTAATGAAATAGGCCTGTAATTTGAAACCAAAGTAGAATCTTTGTTTGGTTTTGGCAAAACAATAATCAATGAATCAGCCATAGTATCTGTAATACAACCTCTATTCAGTTGATAATGATATAAATGTAACAAATATGGAAAAGGGGTAATTTGAACTGATTTATAAAACTCAACAGTATACCCATCACTACCTGGAGCTCTAAGAGATTTCAGTGCTATTTCTAATTCTTTTAAAGATATAGGTTCTTCTAAACTTCTTTTTATATGATCAGGAATCTTCGGTCCAATAAGTAAATTTAAAAATTCTAAACCATCTTGTACTCTATTTCCATAAGACTCAGAAGAATACAAATCCTCATAAAAAGTAAAAAATTGATGTAAAATATGCTCAATTTTAGTATGCGAACCTCCTTGTTTATCTTTAATTGCAATAATTTTAGTTTTCTTCTTTTTTGCTTTGAGATAATTTGCAAGTAATCTTCCTGCCCTATTTGAGTTACCATAATACTGAGTTTGCTGATAAAACAAATCTTTCCTTACAAATTGAGAAGATATCTCATTATATTTGGCTTTTGCTTTTAATAAACTTTGCAAAATATGTTGCTCCCACCTATTAATTAGTTTATTTTCCAATATTTTAATTTCATTCTCCAAAACAGAAAATTGTTTTTTGAGTTGCTTTTTAAGAAATAATATTACCTCTAATAGTTGCCTTAAATGTATCCCATAATGTTTCAATACTTATATCTTCAGAGGTGTTAATTTGGAAAAATTCAATCATTTTCAATTTAAAATCTTCAAGAAATTTTGAATCAGCAAGCAAAGCATTATCAAATCTCCAAACTGGTTTAGAACTAACTGATTAATCAGATTGCAACTCAATCCACACTCCACCATGATCAGACAAAATAATAGGATCTATAATGGCTTTAATCACATGTTGAACTATACTATTAGAAACAAAAATATAATCAATTCTTGAAAAGGAGTTGTGGACCTGTGAACAAAAGGAAAATTCTCAATCATTAAAATGAAGAATACGCTATATATCAATTAGATCACAAGATTGTATTAAATTATCTAGCCCTAACGATTTTATAATTTTACTTGGTCTTTTATCAATAATTGGATCCATTACAGCATTGAAATCTCCAGCCACCACTAAATTAGAAGCAGCCAGTGGTAATAACAACTGCTGTATACGTTTTAAAAAACTCCATTTGATTCGAATTTGAAGCGTACACATTGAATAAATCCAGGGCAGTATTTCCCATAACTATTTTAACATGTACCCATCGTCCTAAAGGATCCGAAGCAATCATTTGAAAATCAGCTCAACATTTCCTATTAACTAAAATAGCAACCCCAGCCTTTTTCCCCACTGCTGGTGCAAAAAAAAATATTTAGAAATCCAACCTCCTTTCAGTTTCCTAGATTCTATTAAGGACAGATGTGACTCTTGTATAAAATATACATCAGCATTTTGCTTCTGAAGGAAAGCTAACATTTTCCTCCTTTTGATTGGATGATTTAGGCCATTGACATTTAAGGAAAAAACCTTAATCTCCATCTAATATCTCATATAGAAACCAACAATAATATATAGATTTGCTAATATTGAAATGACCAGACACCAGCACACCTAATAAATTTAATAATAAATCAAATTGATGCAATACCCCCCATCAACTATAAATTCATTACCCCTAATTCCAACAAAATCCCCACCCTTCATCCCTCCCAAACCACCCCCTAAAAATGATTGCCTTGGAACACGCATAGGACATATAATCACAATACCCCCTCAGGCAACATAATAAACAAATCCATCTTCTTATAAATAATGAAATAAGATTAATTCAATAAAACCCCAATAAATCAAAAATGTAAAGTATTAACATATAAAGTTTTGCAACAATCAGAAAGAAAATTTTAGATCTCATATCAATAAAACAATAAAACAAGACCATTAAAACCATATAAATTTGCATTTTAACAAACAGAAATTCATTCATACTATTAATTATATTGTTATTCAATTACTTTCAAAATTCTTTCCATCCAATATATAATATAATATAATCATAGCATCCTCTTTAATAAGATCATTAAAATACATACATTTCTCATATATGCAAACTTAATAGAATACCCTCAAAACTAATTTGTATTTTATTACAGCAAACAAAGGGAAATCTATAGATCAAATGTCAACCTTCAGGACCCTTAAACCATATAATAATTCATTTGAACAAGCAGAAATCCCCTCATCCTACAAACTTCATGTCATTCAACTACCTTAAAATCCCAGTCCATCCTATACAAAATAATCATGACAATCCCTTAAAGAAGATTAATTATGTGATAATTTGCACTCAGAACTAATATATTAAATATAATAGCAATCAAAGAGAGAATTTAAAAGCAAATTGCAATACATCAAAACCACCAAAACCAATTAATATTTCATCCAAACAAGCAAAATCCATTCATACTATTAACTTATTCTCACTCAACTACTTTCAAAACTCAATCCATCCATTGTTTAATAAATCCATAGAATTCCCCTTGAAAAGAGCATAAAAAAAATAAGTAAAATATAGCAGTGACATTAAAACATATAATCTTCATAACAAGCAGAAATCCATTCATGCCATTAATTCAGTATCATTCAAACTCATTCCATCCATCCATACACCAATGTAAGAAGACAAAATTAAAAACGAAGAATTCCCAAAATGTTTATAGAAACTGTACTCCTCTTCATCTGTTCTTCGTTTCTTCTGATCTTCATCAATTATGTGACCAATTGCTCTGAAGTAATCAAAAAGTCCTTTAATTTCTCTGGATCCTCAAAGTATACAGATTTATTTCCAGTAGTAACCCTCATCTTAGCAGGATAGTATAGTCCATATTTATATCCTTTTTCTCTCAGCTGAGGTCTAAGCTGCAGAAATTGCTGCCTCGTAGCTGCAGTGCTTTTAGCAAAATCTGGTAAGAAAAGTAGTTTAGACCCTTTGTAGTTAAGATTTTTATCCGCTTTGGCCATGGTTAAAATTTCAAAAGCTTGCTGGAATCTCAGTAACTTGAAAATCAAAGGTCTTGGCTTTGTTTGAGCAGTGGACCGTTGGAATGGAATTCTGTGAGTTCTTTCAATTTCCAGGGGAAATTTTGAACTCAACTGCAGTAACTTTGGCAATAAAGTTTCTAAAAACTGAATAGGATTCCCCCCTCCAAATTTTCCCCTAATCCAATAATTTTCACATTTTTCCTATGCCCACGGTTCTCATAATCCTCAAGCTGCTTTTGAAGGGCTTTAATAGATTTATTATCTTCCTTACACTCTGCAGCCGTTATCTCTAACTGCTCCATTTTAGTTTCCAGCACAACCATGCGCTGATTGGCCACCTCCAACTGCCTGTTTGTGTGAACCACCTCCTCCTTTACTTCCTGTATGTTATCCGCATTACTTTGTATCATCCGCTGTATTTTTCTGAGCTCTGCCATAACTTTTCTCTTATCAACTCCACCTCATCCGGCAATGAAGCTTTCGACGACGTCACCTGGTCATGTTTAACACGTTTTGCCGTGCCCGCTGCCACAAACGCCGCATCAAGTTTTGATTGCCACGTACTAGCCATCTTCCACCAAAGAAATATCGAGGTTAGGAGCCCAAAAGAAGACGAAAGGTAAATTTAATTTTAAATTTGTTGCCTGGTATACCGAAGCAGCGCGACTACACTTCCATCTGCTGCGCGCGACAAGCCACTCCCCCCCCCATACACCTTATGATGATGATCACGCACCATTTTAGTAGCCTTCCTCTGGATTGACTTCATCCTTTTTGTATCTTTTTGAAGGTGCAGCCTCCAAAATTGTACACAATATTCTAAATGAGGTCTCACCAAAGTCTTATACAGGGGCATCAATACCTCCTTTTTCCTACTGGCCATACCTCTCCCTATTTACCCTAGCATCCTTCTAGCTTTCACCGTCGCCTTTTCAACCTGTTTGGCCACCTTAAGATCATCACACCCAAGTCCCTTCTTCTGTCGTGCACATAAGTTCTTCACCCCCTAAACTGTACCGTTCCCTTAGGTTTTTGCAGCCCAAATGAATGACCTTGCATTTCTCAGCATTAAATTTTAGCTGCCAAATTTTAGACCATTCTTCAAGCTTCGCCAGGTCTTTCTTCATGTTATTCACACCATCCTGAGTGTCTACCCTATTGCAGATTTAGGTATCATCCGCAAAGAGGCAAATCTTACCTAACAACCCTTCAGCAATATCGTTTATAAAAATGTTAAAAAGAACAGGTTCTTTCTGTTCTCATGAAGCCTTCATAAGAACATAAGAAGAAGTTGTCTTCGCTGAGGCAGACCAGAGGTCCATCTCGCCCAGCGGTCCGCTCCCGCAGCGGCCCATCGGGCCCATTGCCTAAGCAGTGGTCCTTGACTATTTCTATAACCTATCTCTACTCCTATCCCTACATCCTACGTCAACTCTTATCTGTACCCCTCAATCCCTTTGTCCTCTAGGAACCTATCCAAACCTTCTTTGAAGCCCTGTAACGTGCTCCTGCCAATCACAGCCTCCAGAAGCGCGTTCCATGTATCCACCACCCTCTGGGTGAAAAAGTACTTCCTAGCATTTGTTCTAAACCTGTCCCCTTTCAATTTCTCAGAGTGCCCCCTTGTACTTGTGGTTCCCCATAATTTGAAAAATCTGTCCCTGTCTACTTTTTCTATGCCCTTCAGGATCTTGAAGGTTTCTATCATGTCTCCTCTAAGTCTCCGCTTCTCCAGGGAGAACAGCCCCAACTTTTTCAGTCTGTCAGTATATGAGAGATTTTCCATACCCTTTATCAGCTTAGTTGCTCTTCTCTGGACTCCCTCAAGTACTGCCATGTCTTTCTTGAGGTACGGCGACCAGTACTGGACACAGTACTCCAGATGCGGGCGCACCATTGTGCGATACAGTGGCAGAATGACTTCCTTCGTCCTGGTCGTGATACCTAGCATTTTGTTTGCTTTCCTTTCCTTGAGGCTGTGGCGCACTGTGCCGACGCCTTCAATGTTGTGTCTACCATCACTCCCAGGTCTCTTTCAATGTTACTTACCCCTAGCAGTGATCCCCCCATTTTGTAAGTGAACATCGAGTTCTTTTTCCCTACATGCATGACCTTGCATTTCCCTATGTTAAAGCTCATTTGCCACTTTTTGGCCCATTCTTCCAGTGTCATCAGATCCTTTTGGAGATCTTCGCAGTCTTCCTTTGATCCGTTTACATCTTGTTCTTTGACACACTTGAAGATGTAAGGGCGATAAGGAAATCACCCTTCCAAGTGAGAAGCCGTTTGAGTGAACTTCAAGCTCTTGTTTTGGATCCTCCTTACACAATATTCTATTACGTCAGGGTAGTTCTCTGAACACACCCCAAATTCCTCCCTAAAGTTTAACCAGAATTCCATCTCACCCAATCCATAGTTCTGCCTGTTTTCTTTCCTAAGCCACATTCCCATCCTGGAGAAGCAGCACTTTCATACTTTGGAATGCAAACATGCTCTAGTATACTACCTGGACTAGACTAAACCTCATAGGAAGTCCTTCCAGCTCTTTGTGGCTTTTGACCCTAACAGACTAGGGGTTCCTGTTTCCAAGAGAATCCTCTCCACTTAGCTAGCAGACTTTATCTCCTTCATGTAGACTCAGGCTGGGCTGACACTTTGCCAAGTAAGAGCCCAAAATGTATGGGCTATGGCTGCCTCAGTAGTGCATTTCCGCTCTGTATATATTAAGGACATCTGCAGAGCGACTACTTGGTCCTCAATACATGTTTACCTCTCATTACTGTTTGGAACACAACTCCAGAAGAGACATTTGGTTGGGTTCTGCAGAATCTTTTCACTACCTAAAAGCCAACTTTCCCTCCGTCCCTGTTGGATTTTACCAGATCCGGTTAATTCAGTGTTTAACCTCTTGTAAACACATGATTCTGGCAGCTTGGCAGTCCCACATGAGAATATTATGCCTGTTTGTCCTCGGAGAAAGCGAAAATACTTGCCTATAGCAGCTGTTCTCTGATGACAGCCAGCATATATTCTCCCCTAGTTGGCTTTTAGCTTTTTTATTGAACTGATGATCCCACTTGCTGACATCAGGCAGGAAGGCACCTGCATGTGTGTGGTATGGACACTGCCTAAAAATTTAAAGTGACACTGCACTTGGCAGTGTCCTTACTGGGTTCCATAGATGATGTCACCCACGTGAGAATATATGCCTGCTGTCCTTGGAGAACACGTACTTGCAGGTAAGTATTTTCACTTTCTGCATAATCTGTCTTTGGTGGATTACAATCTTATCATAATAAAACCCTAAGCGTGCATGCACACTTACAACTTTGTGATCCCTGCCTCCGTGATCTGTAGCTCTGTGGCAGTGTTCGACGTGTTCAGCGTTTTGTGTGTGGCAGACCCTTTTCCTTTTGGTTTAGTTTTGGCGGGCGGCAGCAGAACGGGAAAGGGGGTGTTTGAAGCAGCGGTAGGCCAGACGGTAGGTAGCAGCAGCGTGGGCCAGTACGGTGGGGGGCAGGTTTCAGCACTGGAGGGAGGCAGGCAGGCTGGCTTTAGCACGACAGATAGGGAAGGAGGTAGGCTGGCTAGCTTTGGGGGAGTGGGATGGGACAAAGGCTGGAAGGCAGTGAGGAGGGACATAGAAAGGAGCACTGGGGACACTAAGGACATGGGAAGGAGGTACTGGTGGCACTAAGGACATAGGAAGGAGGTACTGAGGGCATGAAGGAGGTACTGAGGGCATTAAGGACATGGGAAGGGGCACTAAAGACATAGGAAGGAGGCACTGGGGCACTAAGGACATGGTAAGGAGGCACTGGGGCATTAAGGACATGGGAAGGAGCACTGGGGGTACTAAGGACATAGGAAGGAAGGAGAGAGGGAATAGAAAGGTCCAACTGTTGGGCCTGAGTGTAGAAAGCGGCCAAGGAGAGAGAGAGAGAGACAGAAAGAAAGAAAGACAGACAGCGGAAAAGGAGAGTGAAAGAAAGACTCAAAAAAGCCTAGTGGTTAAAACTTGACTGGTTATATCGTGTAATAGCCACCAGTTTTAAGCAGTGACCAGCTAAGGGATCCTTTTACTAAGGCGCGTTAGCTGTTTTAGTGCGCGCTAAACACTAACACGTCCATAGACTTATAATGGTCACATTAGCATTTACCACACATATATTTACTGCGCGCTAAAACGCGTAGCGCATTAAAGGAGCCCTAAGTTTAGTGTTCAAGTCGGGCTGCACAAATATAACTCAACTGGCCAGTGCTTAAGATCAGCTTAGCTGACTAAGTTTGAGCAAGCCTAAAATAGATTTTAGATATTCAATGCCAGTCACCAGAAACAGCTCATCGCCAGCTGCGGGAGTTAGTTAGCCAGCCTCCCTCCCTCAGTCTGAATATTGACCCCTGTATATTTTAGTCATATCATATGATAGTATATTTGTTTACATTTTGTTGTGAGTCTCTTGATGATTGCTTTGTTTCTGTTAGGTTTAATTACTGCAGAAGACAGGCGGGTTGGCACCACAAATCTGCACCTGGATGTGTCCGATGCTGTAAATGTCATGGTGTATGTTGGCATCCCAGTAGGAGAAGGGTCCCATGATGAGGGTGAGGCATTTCTCTTTTCTTCAAGTGCACTCTTTCTTGGGATTTTACTGAACTTGTAAACTGGTCTTCCTCCAAATTGCACCCCCACCCAGAGCATCAAAATCGAGCTATCACCATCAGGAAATAGTTTCAAGTTTTATTTTGATTTGATTAATCGCTTATTCAAATTTACTAAGCGAGTTACAATAAAAAAGGTAAACATACATTTAGACATACTATTTAAAATTTAAAAATGATGAGTTGACTGACAGACTTACAAACTAATCGATACACAAGGGATGGAGGAATAAAGTTACAATTCCGTGTTTTAAAGTAGAAAAAAGAACCATAGGTGGAAAAAGCATTAGGGAGGGAGTAGTATAAACCTGGAGGGTAACTACTTTAAGATTTAAGTATAATTTAAAGATTAAAAGCATCTTTAAAAAGTAAACTTTTAAAGTTATTTTTAAAACGGCTAAGATCACTTTCCTCTCTTATATATTGAGGCAAAGTGTTCCAAAGTTGTGGGGCCATCACCGAAAACATATCATGTCGTCGAGTTCCGATAACTTTCAAGGAGGGGACAACTATAAGCTTTTGGTTAGTAGTCCGAAGAGAACGCAGTGTATTATAAGGAATAAGCATTCTATTAATAAATTGTGGTTCATTGGTGGAAAGAGTTTTAAATACTAAAAGTAATGTTTTAAAGGTGATACGGTGATTGATTGTGAGTTGATCAGAAAAGGAGTAACATGATCGTATTTTTTACAGTTATGAATGAGTTTGACGGCTGTGTTCTGTATTATTTGAAGGCGCTTCTTTTCTTTTTGTGTGATGTTTATTAATAATGAATTGCAGTAATCAAGTTTAGCGATAATTAGGGAATTGATTAGAATGTTTAATGATTTTGGCTCGAGAAACAGAGATCGAGCGAATCATGCATAACCTATAGAAGCAAAATTTAACGGTATTACTTATGTGTTCATGATAGGAGAATTTATCATCAATAATGACACCCAGTATTTTTAAAGATGTTACTAAATCCAGATGAATGTTATCAAGAGTGAAAGGAATACTCAAGCTTATTCCCTTTTTCCATGGGAAAAGTAAAGCTTTTGTTTTTTGTATATTTAGAGCTAGCATGTTGGAATTAAGCCAGTCTTTGATTGTCTCAAGTTTTTTATTGATCTCAAGTATTTCCTCTGGATTTTCTGGATTTAGGGGATGTGAAAGTTGAATGTCATCAGCATATGTAAAGGTAGTAAAGCCTATCGATTGACATAGACTTAATAGGGGTGATAAAAAAATGTTAAACAATAATGGGGATAGAATGGATCCTTGAGGAATACCATAATTGAGAGTATAAGACTTTGATGTCGTGTTATTGAAATTAACTATGGATGATCGATTAGAAAGAAAGGAGATGAACCATTCTAGTATTTGATCACAGACACCTATAGATTTTAGTCTATCAAGGAATAAGGCATGATCGATACTGTCAAATGCTGCTGACAGGTTTAAGGAGAAGAGGATGATGGAGTTATGATGGTCTAGGTGGTAAAGTATATTTGTGGTCAGACTAATCAGTGAGTATTCTGTATTGTGTTTTTTTCTGAACACTGTCTGGTTTGGATGTAATACATTGGTTGATTCAATGAAGTCTGATAGTTGATCAAATACTAATTTTTCTGTTAGTTTGGCTAAGAATGGGATATTAGCGATGGGGCGATAATTTGAGGCATCCTCGAGGCTGGATTTATGATCCTTTATTATAGGAAAAATTGTGGCAGTTTTCCATGACAGTGGTAATAAACCAGTGTTAAGGCTCTTTAAGATAAGAGAGTGTATAAATGGGCCAAAGCAGGAAAAAAAATTTTTAAGATGAATAGAGGGATGATCTCTGATCGGGAACCTTACAAAAGGAACTCTCTTCCCTCTTGCAGGCCAGAGAGGTCAAACCATTCCACCAGGGCAAAGAGAGCAGGGATTCCTGATCACAAAAAGTTCTGCTCCATTCTAAACCTAAGGGCCCTAAACAAATTTCCCCACAATCAAAAGACTCCCTAATTTCTCTTCTTCAAAAGGGGGACTGGCTCTATTCTCTGGATTTAAAGGATCTGTATACCCACATTTTAAGGGATACATTTGGCTATTAGAATCAACTTTTTATTCTAGCTTAAATTTCTGAGTTTGTTAAAGTTGCCATGTTAATCGTTTGTGTAAATTGAGTATTGTACTTGCTGACATACAAGCATCATATATCCTTTATATTCATGTAGGTGGCCTTGAAAAAGGCCTTTTTGTGTGGCAGTAATGACTCAGTATTTGGTGGGCCACCCTCTGTTCTTGTTCACCTGTCTGCATTATGTGTCAGCATTGAATAGATCAGTTTGATGAGGTGATCATGAGTGACAGTGCAGTTTCAGGCTGCAATGAGTGACTCGGTCAACATATGTTTTGATGTTGGATGCCTCTTGGATATCTCCCAGGCTGCCTTGTTCCACAAGTTCTCGATCAGATTCTGATCTGGAGATTGGGCAAGCCAGTTAATTAACTCAGTGTTATTCTGACACTTCCAGTTGATCATCTGTTTGGAGCAGGGGTGTCAAAGTCCCTCCTCGAGGGCCGTAATCCAGTCGGGTTTTCAGGATTTCCCCAATGAATATGCATTGAAAGCAGTGCATGCACATAGATCTCATGCATATTCATTGGGGAAATCCTGAAAACCCGACTGGATTCCGGCCCTCGAGGACCGACTTTGACACCTGTGGTTTGGAGCGATGGCAAAGTGCGTTATCTTGGAACAGAAACTGGCCTGGAAACAGCTGCTGAACTGATGGTACCATGCACTTTTGTAGTATTGTTATGTACTTGGTCCCATTGACCATTCCATTGACAATGTGCAGACATCCGATGCCACTAGCAGCTGTGCAGCCTCAGACCGTGATCTTCAAAGGATGCTTCACAGTGAGGTTGAGTCATTCAGGCTTAAACTCCTCTCCAGGAAACCTCCTCATGTATGTTTAGGCATAGTTACCAAACAGGCAGAAGATGCTTTAATTGCTGAAAAACTTCTTTTCCCACATTTCACATGTCCAGCTTAAGTGCTTCCATGCCCACTCGATCCAGTTGCGCCTTTGGATATCAGGCATCAGTGGCTTGTTGCATGCTTTGCTGCCCTGCAGATCAAACTGCAGGCACCAGCGGCAAACTGTTAATGAGCTGACACTGACATGACACTCGTCTGACCATTCACGCAGTAGCTGAGGTGAGGTCAATTTGTGATTGGTCAATGAAATTTGTCGAAGTGCATGGTGTTGGCGTGATGTTGATGCATGTTGGCGACCAGACCAAGACTTGTCTACCACTGAACCCATCACTTTCTTCTTTTCTACAATCTTTACTATCGCACTGTGACTGCAGCTGACTTTGCTGGTGATCTAGTGGCATGAAAATCTTTCCTCAGTCATCACTGACACACAAACACACTCCTCCGATGTCAGGTTCTGAGTTTTGTTCATGGCTGATGCAGAAGTGTATGAAATCTCCAAACCCCCGCTTTTTATAGCTGCCTTTGTTACCTTGATGTCTGGACTGTGATTGTCTGATGAAAGCAGCCTCCTGATTGGTCAGAAATAATGTGTGCTGATTGGACAGTCTCGATACAGTTTTGAAGCATGATCTGTGAAATTTATAATAGCTATGTTCCAGTATCAACAAAATTGTAAAATTAGAAACAGGTGATCTTAAAAAGTTGATTCTAATAATCAAATGTATCCCTTATAATATGGTATACAGACAATTCTATTGAGTCATCAAAGAAATTAAAATAAAAGGTCAGAAAGTTGAAAGAATGCAAAATTCACAAGTAGTTCCAGATTTTTGCACACCACCTTACATCTCACTACTACTGAACCATCTGTCCCAAAGAGACAGTACATTTGAACAAGTAATTATATAAAACAATTTTAATCAAGTTTCTCAAATTGTTTAGTTAGGTTGCTGCACATAATCCAGAATCAATTCACACTTTAGGCAGCACTCATCTGTGGGGGCCTTCACTAGTGTGGCTGCTTTCATCCTGCTTGTCAACAGGAAAAGCTTAGGGCTAGATTCACTAAGCAAACCGATCGTGTACCGATCGGTTTGCGACCCCTTAACGAGCAAATTTCCCTCCGGCCTGATTCACTTACCTCTCCTGTGATCCGCTTCGAATCCGTGCATGCAAATGAGGAGAAACTGCATGCAAATTGGATAGCGACCTGATTCACTACACAAAATTTCACATCTGACAGGGCTGGCCGATCAATGGAAGAAGCGACTGCTGGGGAGCAGTCGGAAACATCCTTCCGACTCTCCTGTTCTATTGAAGCCCTGCTCTCTGCCCTGTCAGCACCGATCTCCTGCAGCCCCGAACGCCTCCTGCAGCCCTGTTTTGATCTGCCTGCCCCAGCTCTCGTGGTCCTGCACCCCTGGGCTTGCCTGCCCTGAATGCCTTCCTGACATGTCCTCTCTGCTCCCCCGGCTCTGCCACCTTCCCTCCAGTGCGAGCACGCAGGTTTAAAGCGGGGCTGCACGCCACAGTGCAGCACCACTTTAAACCCACGGGCTTGCACTGAAGTGAAGGAGGGAAGAGGCTGCCACTGCCGCATGGAAGCAAGAGAGTCGGGCCCAAACATGCCTCTCGCTTTTTGGAGCAGAAATATGCAAATTGTTAATGCACGGGTGCACGGATACAGTAACAGCACTGCCCCAAACACATCTGCCCCGACTGCCTGTGCAAGCTCATGGATTTAACCCGAAGTGGGTTAAATCCACGGGCTGCAAAAGTTTAAAGTTAAAAAAAAAAAGTCACGGCTGGGACGGGTCTGCGCATGCGTGAGCTGTGCAGGCAGATGGGGGGGTTCCTCCGATCGCCCCCATCTGCATATTTTTGTTTTCTGAATTGGTCGGACCTGCCCGGATGGGCCCGATCTGGCAGGTTAGTGAATCCTGGCCTTAGTTGCTTATATGTAAAGGGGGTAAGTAGACAGACATAACCATTTTATGGGCTTCTTGGCATTTAGCACATGCTAATCGTTAGGAGTCCTTGGAGTAAAAGGAGTCCTTGGAGCATTCAGTAGTATTCTCATCAAAGCTATGCAATGTTATTACCTTTACATCTCTGCCAAATTAAAAAATTAGATTTTCAAGCTTTTCTTTTAGCAACTGAGGTTTGTTGTTTGTTTGTTTTATTTTAAATCAATGATTGTGTTAATCTTCACTCTTCATATTATTGTTTCGATTTGCCTTCTCAGAGGTGCTGAGAACCATTGAAGAAGGAGATGTGGATGAGGTGACAAAGCAGCGTATCCATGAGGGAAAGGAAAAGCCAGGTGCACTATGGCACATTTACGCTGCTAAGGATGCAGAGAAAATCCGGGAGCTGCTTCGTAAGGTGAATCCATATTACTTTTATTCATTTTCCATTCACTTTTGCATTGAGATCAAGATACTCATACAATCTGTCAGTCCTGTGTTCTGCACAGATCTCATCCCATTTTTACCCTTTGCTTTCTAAGGAATCATTTGTCTGTGTTTGTTCCCTGGCATCTAATTCTTTCTTTCTGTTTAGTAAGAGACAAGAGACAGCTAAGGGGGAGATATGATTGAAGTCTGCAAAATCCTGAGTGGAGTAGAACGGGTACAAGTGAATCAATTTTTTCACTCCGTCAAAAATTACAAAGACTAGGGGACACTCAATGAAGTTACAGGGAAATACTTTTAAAACCAATTGGATAAATTTTTTTTTCACTCAGAGAATACTTAAGCTCTGGAACGCGTTGCCAGAGGATGTGGTAAGAGCGGATAGCGTAGCTGGTTTTTAGAAAGGTTTGGACAAGTTCCTGGAGAAAAAGTCCATAGTTTGTTATTGGGAAAGACACGGGGGAAGCCACTGCTTACCCTGTATCGGTAGCATGGAATATTGCTACACCTTGGGTTTTGGCCAGGTATTGGTGCCCTGGATTGGCCACTGTGGGAACGGGCTACTGGGCTTGATGGACCATTGGTGTGACCCAGTGAGGCTATTCTTATGATCGGTAAGACTGCATGGGTCCTCTTCAATCCAATTTTTTGGCCGATTCTAAAAGAGCTATTGATGCACTAACTCGGCTGCTCCCCTTATACAGATATTCTCAGCGATCTGGTCCACATCCAGAAGAATCCTTAACAGAATTCAACTGAAACTACCACCCATAAGGAACCTTCCAGGCAGCATATTCTTGACTGATGGGTGACGGCACCGACGGAGCCCCGGTACGGACAATTTTAGAGTGATTGCACTCTAAGAACTTAGAAAGTTCTAGCTAGGCCGCACCGCGCGTGCGCAAGTGCCTTCCCGCCTGACAGAGAACTTTGAAGAACCGCCAAATTCAACAGCGGATTCTTTTCGGTGCCGCTATGGAAGTTCCACCGGCGTCGACTCCGGCAACTTCCTCCAAATCGGCACAGGTGGTTTCGACACCGCAAGAGGTCTCTTCGGTGTCGCATCCTTCAGGTAAGCCGGCTAAGAAGACATCCCCTTCTGTTCTTGGCCCGCCAGTCGAACAAGCAGTGAGCCAAGTCCTGCAGACTGCGCGCCGGCCCCGCAAACGCTCTGCTCCCATAGAAGTCACTGCCTCTTCAGCGGCATCGACTTCGCCTGAGCGTCGAGCGGCACCGAGCAAGAAAAAAGCGGTACCGGTGCCATCGGGACCGTCTCTGGATGAGCGTATAGCATCCATCCTTCAGGTCCAGCTTAAGGAGCAATTACAACACCTGCTCCCGGCTCTGCTAACTCCGAAACTTCCGGTGTCGGTACCCACTGAGCCTGCGGTACCGATAGTCGACCAGCCTATGTTATCGGCATCGACGTTATCGGCACCGCTAAAATCTGCCTCTTCCATTTCTATGCCTGTCTTATCGGCAGAGCCAAAGTCTCTTCGACGTACGGCTCACTCGGCCTCTGATCCGGTACCGCTTTCTGACACCCGTCCCATTTTACAGTCACCGGGTACGGTGTCGATGCGTTCAGGCAAATCGGTACGCAAAACCAGGCATACCGAATCCTCTACCCCTTTGTCTCAGGGCCGTCTCCCATCGGTACGGGACCCTGATTTATGGGATGACTCCGATGATCCCCTCGGTACCGAGGAGGATTTTTCATCGGATGAGGCTGACCCATCGGTGCAGGATCCTGCTAGTAAGCCAGAGCACTCTTCCTTCACCAAATTTCTTAGGGAAATGTCAGACACCCTTTCTCTTCCCTTGGAATCTGATTCTAAGAAGTCAAAAGCATTCTTGGAGGCTTTGGACTTTGAACGACCTCCCAAAGAATTTTTAAAGTTACCCCTTCATGATATATTAAGGGAAACTTTTTACAAAAATTTGGAAACTCCTCTCACTATTCCAGGAGCTCCAAGGAAGTTGGAATCGCTTTATAAAGTTATTCCTATCCCAAGGTTTGACAAACCTCAGCTTCCACATGAATCTTTGCTGGTGGAGTCAACCCTCAAAAAATCTGCAGGCTCTAGTGTATATGCCTCTGTCCCTCCTGGCAGAGAAGGCAAGGCCATGGATAAATTTGGTAAATGACTTTACCAAAATGCTATGTTGGCCAACCGTTCAGGTAACTATGCGTTTCACTTTTCCTTTTACCTGAAACATCTTATCCAGCAGATGGCCACTTTTCAGAAATATATTCCTGACCGCAAGCTTTCTGCTTTTCAACAATGCACTGCCAGTCTCTTGCAAATCAGGAAGTTTATGGTCCGTTCCATCTATGACACTTTTGAACTGACCTCTCGAGCTACTGCTATGGCTGTAGCGATGAGACGATTGGCGTGGCTTCGCGTCTCAGACCTTGATGTGAACCACCAGGACTGCCTTGCCAATGCTCCATGCCTGGGTGATGAGCTGTTTGGTGAATCTCTGGATACCACCACTCAGAAGCTTTCTGCTCATGAGACGAGGTGGGATACTTTATTGAAAAACAAGAAGAAACCTCCTCCTCCTCGTCCTTTCAGGCAGCAGACGTCCTATCAGAGGCGTTTTTCTGCTCGGCCGATTCAGCCTCATCCTCCTCAGCCTCGGAGGCAAAGGCAGCAACAACAACAGGCTCGCCAACAACAGCCGCCTGCCATGAAGCCTGTTGCTCAGCCTAAACCGACTCAGCCCTTTTGACTCGCTTCTCCAGGGCATTGCCAGTCTTCCTCCCTCATGTCCTCTTCCGCAACCTATAGGAGGTCGACTAAATATTTTTCTAACTCGATGGGAAGTGATCACCACCGACCAGTGGGTGCTCTCTATCATAGCCCACGGCTACTCCCTCAATTTTCAGACTCCTCCGCCGTTAGGCCTGCCAAAAGAGTCTGCTTCCAACAAGTCTCAGTCCCTCCTTCTAGCTCAAGAGGTTCAATCCCTCCTTCTTCTCAATGCCATCGAAGAAGTTCCTCAGGATCAGAGAGGTCAGGGATTTTACTCCCGGTACTTTCTAGTTCCCAAAAAGACCGGAGACCTCAGACCTATATTAGATCTCAGAGATCTCAACAAATGCCTGGTCAAGGAGAAGTTCAAAATGCTCTCTCTTGCCACCCTCTCATCTCTCAGGGCGACTGGCTATGCTCCCTCGATCTAAAAGAGGCTTACACACATATTCCTATCCATCTGACGTCCAGGCAATATCTACGCTTTCTCATCAATCAAACCCATTATCAGTACAAGGTGCTACCCTTCGGTCTGGCCTCCTCTCCCAGGGTATTCACCAAGTGCCTGATTGTAGTAGCGGCCTTTATCCCAGGACAAGCAGGCAGCATATTCTTGACTGATGGGTGACGGCACCGACGGAGCCCCGGTACGGACAATTTTAGAGTGATTACACTCTAAGAACTTGGAAAGTTCTGGTAGGCCGCACCGCGCACGCGTGAGTGCCTTCCCGCCTGACAGAGGCGCGCGGTCCCCAGTTTCTTAGTTTCCGCGGAGCTAAGAAGACGCGTTTCTCTCAACAGCCGTTGTGAGAAAATCTTTTTGATTCTTCCCGCTCGCGTAAACTCGTGAAGGAAATATTGTTCTTTAGCACTCTCCAGACCAGTAGAGGTTAACTTTACGATTGGGTATATATCTAATCATGACCAGCAGGTGGAGACTGAAAACAAAACTTTGGGACAGTATATCCTAGCCCCTCCTCTCTATTTCCCTCAGTCTTCTTTCAGTCTCCAGCAGGTGTTGAGTGATCTGTACCCATCTCCCTTGGTAGGGCTGTTGGAATTTGTTTAGAGGTTTATTGTCCCTGTTTTTAGCCGGACGGAGCTTGGACGGACTCTGTTTGGGGGTTCGTCCGACCTCGGGGGTGTCAAACCCGGCGGGTCACGAGCGGGGTCCCTCCCCCCACTTCCTCCACCTCCCCATATTTTTTTAGAGGAGCCTCAGCAGTAAGCCTTGCCCCCTAAATCAAGCAAGGCATATTGCTTCGAGAGCCTGTGGAGTCTGTTCTGTAAAAAAAAAAAAAAAAAAAAATCCTGAGGTAGTGCTGGTCTGGAGGGTTGTATCCCTTTAAGAAAACTGTATTTTACTGTATTTTTTCAACTAACCGGCACTTTTTTACAGCTAGGTCGCGTATGGAGCAATGAGCACTTCTAAAGGGAAAAAGTGCTCATTGTGCTCCAGACGCGAGGCACTCGCGGCCGGCCTGTGCAAGCGGTGTTCAGGCCGGTGCGGTGGAGGAGCTCCGTCGGCAGCGGCTGCAGGCGCCCAGAGCTCCCCGCCGATGGTGCCTCGCGAGTCGGCAGGGAACGGTGGAGAAGCCCGGTCTTCTCCGTCCGCCCACGGAGGGATTCCCCGAGCCGCCGACGGTCGGGTTTTAGAGGATTCCCTCTCAGCTGATATTTTGACAGCTGATGCCGGCTTGCCTGTTTTAGCGGCTGAGACTATTCAGGTCTCTCAGCCGCTTCAGGCTGTGGAGGGAGCTGTTTTGGCGGGAAAGACGCCATCTTCTCTGTCTGGCCCCTCCATTTTGTCTTCCACCTCAGGTGACCTTCCCCCTGTTTTGTCTAAGCAGGGGCAGGTTTCTGCTGGGTCCCCTGCTGTGGCAGGGAGTCCCTTGGGACCCTCGGGGGGTTTTTCCCCTGATTTTTTCTTTTCATTATGCAAAGCCTATTTTCAGGCGGCTGGGGGTCCCGGTTGCGCCCAGGGGGTCTCGGGGGGTGGGGTTTCCTCCGCGCTCCCTGCGGCTTTGCCTCTCTCGTCTGACGTGACGTCCCCTCCGCCGCCTCTCTTGTCCAAGCGTCCGCGGGTGTCGTGGGACGAGGATTTGTGGTCGGAGGAACGTGTCGGTATGGAGGAGGACCTGGACCCTTCTGAGGAATTCCAGGACCCTCTGGAGGGGACGGAAGCTGGCGGCGGGTTGTCGGGTTTCCCGTTCTCCAGTGACGAGGCGTCCGTGGTGCGCCTTTTTCAGAGAGATGAGCTGCCTGACCTTATTCAACAGGTTTCTTCGGCTTTGCGTTTTGAGGACGCGCCGCCGGAGACTCCGCGTGTGGGGGACCCTCTGTTACGAGGGATCCGTTCCGTTTCCCGCTCTTTTCCTATGCATCAGGATATTCGGGATATTATTCTTGAGCAGTGGAAAACGCCGGAGACGCCGTTTCGGCTGGCGCGCAGCATGGCTCGCCTGTATCCCATTCCTGAAGGGGATCGGGCTACGTTAGCTTCGCCAGTCGTGGATGCGGTGGTCTCGGCTATTTCCAAGCGGCATACCGTGCCTGTTGAGGGCGGTTCTGCCTTGCGGGACTCTGAGGAGCGCAAATTGGAGAACATCCTTAAGCAAAATTTTCAAGTCTCTGCTTTTGGGGTCCAGGCGGCTATTTGTGGGGGACTGGTCGCTCGCGCCGTGTTTCGGTGGGCGGAGCGGGTCTTGGATCGAGAGTCTGACGACTGGTCTCTGGTGGATCAGGAGGTAGCAAAGATTGAGATGGCTGCCTCATTCCTCTCGGATGCTCTGTATGACTTGGTGCGGATCTCGGCTAAGTCCATGGCTTTTGGCGTGGCCGCAAGGCGTGTGTTGTGGCTGCGCGCTTGGGCGGCGGATGCTGCGTCCAAAGCTAAGCTTACTAAATTTCCCTTTCGGGGGTCGTTTTTATTTGGAGAGGACTTGGATAAGTTAATTCAGACTCTGTCGGACTCGAAAGTTCCCCGTTTGCCGGAGGACCGTGCCCGCCCGGCGTCTCGGGGGGGTGCGGCCCGGGGGCGTTTGCGGGAATTTCGCAAGTATCGCCCTGGGCGTGGGGCTGCTTCTTTCCAGTCTCCGGGGTTTTCCCGGGGTCGGTTCTTCCAGCGCATGCAGCCCTTTCGGGGGGCCCGTCGGGGGGCAGGGAACCCCTCCGCCGGTTCCCCCGCTTCCCGTCCTGCACAATGACGCCTTGCCGGCGCCCCCCTTGGTTCCGGTGGGGGCCCGGCTGCGCGACTTTTTTCCCAAATGGGCCGAGATCACGTCCGATCAGTGGGTCCTGGAGGTGGTGCGGGACGGTTATGCCCTGGAGTTCGCCCGCTCTCTGCCGGATTTTTTCCTCGCTTCTCCGTGTCAGACTCCGGGGAAGAAGCAGGCTTTTCGCCAGACCCTTCAGCGCTTGCTAGATCTCAGGGCAGTAGTTCCGGTGCCCCCCCCGGAGTGGGGCACGGGCAGGTACTCCATTTACTTTGTGGTGCCCAAGAAGGAGGGGACTTTTCGGCCCATCCTCGATTTGAAAGGGGTCAACAGGGCTCTCAAGGTTCCCTCTTTCCGTATGGAAACGCTGCGGTCGGTCATTCTGGCGGTTCAGCCGGGGGAGTTTCTCACTTCTCTCGATCTGACGGAGGCCTACTTGCATGTTCCTATTCGGACCTCTCATCAGCGTTTCCTGCGCTTTGCGATCTTGGGTCGGCACTATCAGTTCTGTGCGCTTCCCTTTGGGCTGGCCACGGCTCCCCGGACGTTCACCAAGGTGATGGTGGTCGTCGCGGCAGCCTTGCGGTCGGAGGGCATTCTGGTACACCCCTATCTGGACGACTGGTTAATTCGGGCCAAGTCGTTGCAGGAAAGCTACCGGGTTACGGCTCGGGTGGTGGAGTTTCTCCGGTCGCTGGGCTGGGTGGTCAACCTTTCCAAGAGTCGGTTGGTTCCGGCTCAGCGTCTGGAGTACCTCGGGGTGCTGTTCGACACCTCCTTGGGGAAGGTCTTCCTCCCAGAGGCCCGGGTGAGCAAATTGCAGTCTCAGATTCGCCTGCTTTTGGCGTCCCGGTGTCCTCGGGCGCGAGATTTCCTCCAGGTCCTGGGGTCGATGGCGGCGTCCCTGGACGTGGTGAGGTGGGCGCGGGCCCACATGCGTCCTCTTCAGTATGCTCTGCTCCGGAGGTGGTCTCCCCAGAGGCACGGGATGGATGTTCCGGTTCCCCTGCGAGGCTTGGCGCGCTGCAGTCTGCGTTGGTGGCTCCGGACCCCTCACCTAGTTCAGGGGGTGGGTCTGGATCTTCCGCAGTGGACGGTGCTCCTTACGGATGCGAGTCTCCTGGGTTGGGGGGCCCAGTGTCTGGGTCACTCTGCTCAGGGAACCTGGTCCACGGAGGAGGCCTCCTGGTCGATCAACGTGTTGGAGACCAGGGCGGTCCGGCTGGCGCTGTTGGCTTTCCACTCCCTTTTGTTGGGCAAGTCGGTCAGAGTCCTGTCGGACAATGCCACGGCGGTGGCTTATGTCAATCGTCAGGGGGGCACCAAGAGCACTCTGGTGGCGCAGGAGGCGGCTCGGCTCATGGTTTGGGCGGAGTCGCATCTTCTGGACCTCTCGGCCTCTCACATTGCCGGGGTAGAAAACGTTCAGGCGGACTTCCTCAGTCGTCACTTCTTGGATCCGGGAGAGTGGTGTCTCGGCGCCGAGGCGTTTCAGTTGTTAGTGCGTGCTTGGGGGCAGCCCCTGATGGATCTGATGGCTACAAGTGGCAACGCCAAAGTACCCCGCTTCTTCAGTCGTCGCAGGGACGGTCTGGCCGAGGGTCTGGATGCTCTGGTCCAACCGTGGCCAACGGAGGGGCTGTTGTATGTGTTCCCTCCTTGGCCATTAGTAGGCAGAGTACTGCTTCGCATTGTTCGCCATCCGGGGCTGGTGGTCTTGGTGGCTCCGGATTGGCCTCGTCGTCCGTGGTATGCGGATCTGGTGAGGCATCTGGTGGCGGATCCTCTTCCTCTGCCTCTCGAGTGCGATCTTCTGACGCAGGGTCCCATTCCCATGTTCGACCCGTCTCCCTTTTGTCTTACGGCTTGGCTCTTGAAAGGGGCCGCCTGAGTAAGAAGGGATATTCCGACAAGGTGATCTCTACACTTTTGGGGTCCCGGAGGCTTTCTACCTCTCGGGCTTATGTACGGGTTTGGCGTCTGTTTGAGGAATGGTGCCGAGCGCGGGGAGTGGTCTCCTTTCGCGCTTCTCTGCCTAACATTCTAGAGTTTTTGCAGGATGGCCTGGATAGGGGCCTGGCCTGGTCTTCTCTTCGGGTTCATCTGGCGGCCCTGTCGGCTTTTCGGGGGCTGGTGACAGGTCAGCGTTTGTCAGCCATTCCTGATGTGATTCGCTTTCTTAGGGCGGCCAAGTTGCTCAGGCCTCCCATAAGGCCCTCGATTCCCTCTTGGGATCTCAATCTGGTTCTCTCTGTTCTAGTGCGCCCTCCTTTCGAGCCGTTGGATGGCTGTTCGTTGAAGGACCTTACGCTGAAGTCGGTCTTTTTGGTGGCCATTACTTCCGCTAGACGGGTGTCGGAGCTACAGGCTTTCTCTTGTAGGGCTCCCTTCCTGGAGTTTTCAAAGGAGCGGGTTGTTTTGCGGCCTGTTCCTTCCTTTCTGCCGAAGGTAGTTTCTCCTTTTCATGTCAATCAATCGGTGGTCCTCCCGGTCTTGGGTAGTCGGGAGGGTTCTTCTGAGCAACGACAGCTGCGCAAGTTGGATGTCGGTCGGGTCCTCCATGCTTATGTGCAGCGGACCCGGGATTTTCGGAGCTCCGATCATCTCTTTGTGCTTCTGGCGGGTCCTCGTCGGGGGGCTGGCGCTTCTAAGGCTACTATTGCGCGCTGGATCAAGGAGACGATCGCTTCCGCTTATCTTCTGAGTCAGAAGCCGGTTCCGGAGTTTCTCAAGGCTCATTCCACTAGGGGTCAGGCGGCTTCTTGGGCTGAGTCGTCGCTCGTGCCTCCGGTGGATATTTGTAAGGCTGCGGTTTGGTCCTCCTTGCATTCATTTGTTCGGCATTATCGGGTTGATGTGCAGGCGCGTCGGGACGCGGTGTTCGGTGAGCGTGTTCTGGTATCGGCCCTTCGGGGGTCCCGCCCGTGAGAGGGACTGCTTTGGTACGTCCCAATCGTAAAGTTAACCTCTACTGGTCTGGAGAGTGCTAAAGAAGGAGAAATTAGGTTCTTACCTGCTAATTTACTTTCTTTTAGCTTCTCCAGACCAGTAGAGGTCCCCACCCTGTCTGTTGTTGTTGTTGTTGGGGCTGTTGCGCGGGCAGTTTTTTGGTTTTTGCTGCGGGTTCTAGTATTTTTCTAGGGCCGGGGAGAATTGAAGAACAGCGGCTGTGGCTCGGCTGGCTTAGCTGGCGAGCTGTGGGGACCTTCTTCCTTCGGGAATTTCTCCTCTGCATTTTCCAACAGCATTTTTTGGGTATGTTATTGGTTACTCCTTTCGGAGTATTGTTTTTTCTCTCTGTTGTTTCCAGTTCTTGGTTCTGCTTGGCTATTCGGCAGACTGAGGGAAATAGAGAGGAGGGGCTAGGATATACTGTCCCAAAGTTTTGTTTTCAGTCTCCACCTGCTGGTCATGATTAGATATATACCCAATCGTAAAGTTAACCTCTACTGGTCTGGAGAAGCTAAAAGAAAGTAAATTAGCAGGTAAGAACCTAATTTCTCCTTTCCTTCCTTTTTTCTTTATTTTCTTTTCTTTAAAAAAAAAAAAAAAAAAACCATTTGTTTTTTTCTTCTTTTTTCGAATTCGCCCCGGCGGGGCCTTTTGCCACCATCGAGGCCTCGGCCTTCGATTTGGCTGAAGCCGTTTTTACATTCATGCCCCCTCAACCCGGGTTCAAGAAGTGCCAGTGGTGTGCACGACCAATTTCACTCACCGACCCACATAATTGGTGTCTACAGTGTCTTGGTCCCGACCATCGAGCGTCTACCTGCACCCGCTGTGCGACTTTAAAAAAGCGAACTCTGAAAAATCGTCAAATCCAACAGAGATTGCTTTTTGGTGCCGAAATGTCTGACTCTACGACACCGACATCGGCTCCGGCGCAGTCGGCACCCACCTCATCGACGCCACGCGATACCGCGTCGGCGTCGACTCCTTCAGGTAAGCCGGCTAAGAAGCCTTCCCCGTTGGAGCGTCCTCTGGTCTCGGTGGCAGCGAGCCCAATCCTGCCGACCTCGAGGCGCCCACGGAAGCGCTCCGCCCCAATAGAGGTGAGCCCCTCGACATCGGGTTCCTCATCCTCGGGGCGTAGAGCAGCACCGCAGGTACCGCAGAAGAAAAAGGCGGTACCGGTGCCCTCACTCGAAGAACGCATAGCTGCTGTTCTGCAAGTGCAGCTTAAAGAACAGTTGCAACACCTTCTTCCTTCACTCTTGGCACCGAGCCTTCCGGTCCCGGTCCGGTCTGAGCCACCGGTACCAACAGTGGAACGCCCTATTTTATCCGCTTCCACTTTGTTGGTACCGGTACAATCTGCTTCCTCAGTCTCCATGCCGGTTCTTGCACCGGAGCCGAAAGCTCACCATCAGGCTGTACAGACTTCGGCTCCGGTGCATCCAGTGACATCTCCCGGTACCGAGTCGATCAGGTCAGGGAAATCGCTTCGCAAATCTCGTCACCTAGAACCCTCCACACCAGAATCTCGGGACCGGAGTTTTCAAGTTCGAGATCCTGATTTGTGGGGTGATTCAGAAGATCCTCTCCTTTCTGAAGGGGAATGCTCCTCTGGTGACGAGGACCCTTCTGCTTTGGGACCTTCCTCTAGACCAGATGTGTCCTCTTTTTCTTCCTTTTTGAAGGAAATGTGTGATTCTCTCTCCATCCCCTTGGAGGCTGAGTCAAAGAAATCCAAAGCTTTTCTAGATGCATTGGATTTTGACCAGCCTCCAAATGAATATCTTAAGTTATCTCTCCATGATATCTTGAGAGAGACCTTTTATAAAAATTTAGAATCCCCTTTAACTGTACCTGGAGCTCCCCGCAAATTGGACTCTTTGTATAAAGTCATTCCCATTCCTGGGTTTGACAAGCCCCAACTACCTCATGAGTCTCTTTTAGTTGAGTCCACACTCAAAAAGTCTAAGGGGGCTAGTGTATACGCCTCAGTCCCTCCTGGCAGAGAGGGTAAATCCATGGACAAGTTTGGAAAAAGGCTGTATCAGAATGCGATGTTGGCCAACCGGTCAGGAAATTACGCATTCCATTTCTCATTCTATCTAAAGCAGCTTATACAGAATCTGGCTCTTTTCGAGAAATATCTCCCTGACCGGAAGAAATCTGTTTTTCACCAAACTTGTTCCTCTCTTTTGCAGCTTCGTAAGTTCATGGTCAGATCAATTTATGACACTTTTGAACTGACCTCCAGAGCCACAGCTATGTCAGTAGCCATGCGACGGCTAGCCTGGCTTCGAGTTTCCGAACTCGATGTCAATCATCAGGACCGGCTAGCCAACGCACCTTGTTTGGGGGATGAGCTGTTTGGAGATTCCATGGATTCCACTACTCAAAAGCTCTCGGCTCATGAAACTCGGTGGGACACTCTTCTTAAAACTAAGAAAGCAACTCCACCTACCAAGCCTTTTCGTCAGCACTCGGCCTACCAACGAAGATTTGTGGCTCGTCCTCTGCCACAGACTACACAACAGCCTAGACATCAGAGACAACAAAGACCAGCTGCTAGACAGGCTCAGCAACAGCAGCAGGTGAAACCTCCTCCTTCACAAAAACCTACTCAACCCTTTTGACTTGGTTCTCCTGGACATAGCCAATCCTCCTTCTACTCATCTTACACAGCCTATAGGAGGACGCCTTATACATTTCATAAGCCGTTGGGAAATCATCACCTCGGACCTGTGGGTCCTCAACATCATCCGCCACGGCTACTCTCTCAACTTTCAGTCACCTCCTGCCCAAAGTCTGCCAAGAGAGTCTGCTTTCAACACTCCTCGGTCTTCCCTCCTTCTTCAAGAGATTCAATCCCTCCTCCTTCTGAACGCTATAGAGGAAGTACCTCTAGATCAGAGAGGCCAGGGATTCTACTCCCGTTATTTTCTAGTCCCCAAAAAGACAGGAGATCTAAGACCCATTCTAGATCTTCGCGATCTAAACAAATGCTTGGTCAAGGAGAAATTCAAAATGCTTTCTCTGGCCACTCTTTACCCTCTTCTCAATCAAGGCGACTGGCTATGTTCCCTCGATCTCAAAGAAGCATACACTCATATACCAGTCAATCTGGCCTCCAGACAGTACCTACGCTTCATGATCAATCGTTGTCATTACCAATACAAGGTGCTGCCCTTCGGTCTTGCCTCCTCTCCAAGAGTGTTCACCAAATGTCTGATTGTGGTGGCTGCCTTTCTACGATCTCACCACCTTCAGGTCTTTCCTTACCTGGACGACTGGTTAATCAAGGCCAATTCATCTCAGACTGTTCTCCTGGCCACCAACCAAACCATCAGGTTTCTTCAACTTTTGGGGTTCGAGATCAATCTACCCAAATCTCATCTCATCCCCACTCAGAGACTTCAATTCATCGGAGCTGTCTTGGACACAGTCCTCATGAGAGCGTTCCTGCCATCCAACCGTCTTCAAAAGCTTCAATATCTGTGTCAGCAGGTGCTTCTACAACTTTCCATCTCTGCCAAGCAAATGATGATACTCTTGGGTCACATGGCCTCCACAGTTCATGTCACACCCTTCGCACGTCTTCACCTGCGCACTCCTCAATGGACCCTAGCTACCCAGTGGTCCCAAGCGATGGATCCTTGCTCACGTCACATATCTGTCACATCATCTCTTCGTCAGTCTCTACAATGGTGGTTGATATCCTCAAATCTCTCCAGAGGTCTTCTGCTCCATCTACCTCCTCATCAACTAGTCATCACCACCGACGCCTCCCCTTATGCCTGGGGAGCTCATTTGAACGAGTTCCAAACTCAAGGCCTTTGGACAGCCCAGGAAAAGAAGCATCACATCAATTTCCTGGAACTCAGAGCGATGTTTTATGCCCTCAAGGCCTTCCAACATCTTCTCTTTCCTCAAGTTCTCCTTCTGTGCACAGACAATCAAGTTGCGATGTACTACATCAACAAGCAGGGTGGGACGGGCTCTCGCCTCTTGTGCCAGGAAGCCCAGAAGATCTGGACTTGGGCCATAAATCACCATCTATTTCTGAAAGCTATCTACAAGCTCAGCAGAATTCTCCAGCCTCACGAGTGGACACTCGATCCTTTCACTCTACAGTCTATCTTCGCTCAATGGGGCACTCCTCAGATAGACCTCTTTGCAGCTCCTCACAATCCCCAGCTGCCCCTATTCTGCTCCAGACTCTACTCTCCTAACCGTCTGGCAGCGGATGCATTTCTCCTCGACTGGTCCAATCTGTTCCTGTATGCTTTCCCTCCTCTGCCTCTCATGTTAAGAACCTTGTTCAAGCTCAAGAGGGAACGAGCCTCCATGATTCTGATTGCTCCGAGGTGGCCCAGGCAACATTGGTTCTCCCTTCTACTTCAACTCAGTTGCAGGGAACCCATACCTCTTCCACTGTTTCCTTCTCTGCTTACTCAGCATCAACATTCCCTATTGCATCCCAACTTACAGTCTCTGCACCTGATAGCTTGGTTTCTCTCGGGCTGACTTCGGCTCATTCACTCCTTTCTCAGCCTGTCCGTTCTATCATTGATGCTTCCAGAAAACCGGCCACTCTTCAGTGTTATCAACAGAAATGGTCTCGGTTTTCTTCCTGGTGCCTCTTACATCACCATAATCCCATGTCTCTGGCAGTGGGACTGGTGTTGGACTATCTTCTTTCCTTGTCTGACTCTGGCCTTAAATCTACTTCTATCAGAGTTCATCTTAGTGCCATTGCTGCATTTCATGAGCCAGTTCATGGAAAACCCCTCTCGGCTCAACCTCTGGTTTCTAGATTCATGAGGGGCCTTTTCAATGTAAAACCACCTCTCAAGCCCCCTCCTGTGGTTTGGGATCTCAATGTGGTTCTTTCCGCTTTAATGAAGCCTCCTTTTGAACCTTTGGCCACAGCACATTTCAAATTTCTCTCTTGGAAAGTGGTCTTCCTGATAGCTCTCACTTCTGCCAGGAGGGTCAGTGAGTTGCATGCACTAGTGGCCGATCCACCTTTCACGGTTTTTCACCATGATAAGGTGGTTCTACGTACACACCCTAAATTTCTCCCTAAGGTTGTGTCTGACTTTCATCTTAATCAGTCCATTGTCCTACCTGTATTTTTTCCAAAGCCTCATTCTCATCCAGGTGAACAGGCTTTGCATACCTTGGACTGTAAACGTGCTTTGGCTTACTATCTCGAACGCACTAAACCTCACAGATCATCTCCTCAACTGTTTTGTCTTTTGATCCTAACAAGTTGGGTCATCCTGTATCTAAACGCACCCTATCCAATTGGCTTGCTGCTTGCGTTTCATTCTGTTATGCTCAGTCGGGCCTGACACTGGAAGGTTCTGTCATGGGCCACAAAGTTAGAGCTATGGCAGCATCTGTAGCTTTCCTCCGTTCCACTCCTATTGAGGAAATCTGCAAGGCTGCTACTTGGTCCTCAGTTCATACTTTCACATCTCACTATTGTCTGGATGCATTCTCCAGACGGGATGGACACTTCGGCCAATCTGTTTTACAAAATTTGTTTTCTTAATGGCCAACCTTCCCTCCATCCCTCTTTTTTGTTAGCTTGGAGGTCACCCATCAGTCAAGAATATGCTGCCTGCTTGTCCTGGGATAAAGCACAGTTACTTACCGTAACAGGTGTTATCCAGGGACAGCAGGCAGATATTCTTGCGTCCCTCCCACCTCCCCGGGTTGGCTTCTTAGCTGGCTTATCTTAACTGGGGACCGCGCGCCTCTGTCGGGCGGGAAGGCGCACGCGCGGTGCGGCCTAGCTAGAACTTTCTAAGTTCTTAGAGTGCAATCACTCTAAAATTGTCCGTACCGGGGCTCCGTCGGTGCCGTCACCCATCAGTCAAGAATATCTGCCTGCTGTCCCTGGATAACACCTGTTACGGTAAGTAACTGTGCTTTCTCTCCGGAAGTTTTTTGCCAATGATGTGGGTGGAGGAGGCTTGAGCATTCATGCTCTGCCATGATAATACCTGAGGCTTTTTCTTCTGTTGAGATAGTGCTCTTAGATTAACAAGTGGAGTATTCCTATTTATTGACATCTCTAATACCTTTACATTTTTATTTCCTCTTCTTTAATTTAAAAAAAAAAAATTCACATGTCTAGCACAAGGCCTCTTGCCTCAGCTGTACATTTGTTGTAAAGTTAAATTAGTGATTAATTTACCGCAATTCCAGCAGGAGGGCCCCCTTCCCCGGTGTCTTTCTGCAGGGCTGGAAAGCCTCCTGATTAATTTAATTCCGGCAGGAGGGCCCCCTTCCCCGGTACCTTTCTGCAGGAAACACCCCCCCCCCCCCGCCCCCGGTACCTTTCTGCAAAACTCTCCCCCGGTACCTTTATGCAATCCTGGCGGTCCAGCGCTGCATCGGTAGCCTCCCCTGCTGGACGGCCGCCTGGAGTCTCCATCTGTCGTGGCAGTGAGAGGCAGATTTGAGCCTCGAGCGTACCTGCCTGGTCCCGCACCACCGCCAAAATGGTGCCATCAGTTCGGTCCAGCACTGCATCGGCAGCCTCTCCCATCTGCCCCGGAAGTGAAAGGCAGTTGCAAGCCCCGAGTGCGCCTGCCTGGTCCCGCGCCACTGCTTGAATGGTGCCGTCTGCTCCCCCGATTCTTGTGAAAACCAACGGCACCATTTGGAACCCTTTTTAAAAATCATCAGCATCACGTTAGCCACCCTCCAGTCTTCTGGTCCTATGCTAGTTTTTAAAGAAAAATTACAAATTGCAATAGCTCTGCAAGTTCATGTTTCAATTCTATCAGCACTCTGGGATGTACTGTATACCATCCGGTCCAGGCGATTTGCTACTGCTCAATTTGTCAAATTGACCTATTACATCATCCAGTGTTATAGATTTGCATGAGTTTCTCTGTTTCATCAGAATTGAATACATTTTCTGACACTGGTAACTCCCCCACATCTTCCTCGGTGAAGACTGAGGCAAAGAATTCATTTAATCTCTCCGCTATGGCTTTGTCTTCCCAGAGAGCTCCTTTTATCCCTTGGTCATCTAGCGGGACAACTGATTTTCTTCCCAGCTTCTTGTTTTTAATATACCTAAAAAAGTTTTTACTGTGTTTTTGCTTCCAGCGCAATCTTCTTTTCAAGATCTTTCTTTACCTTCCTTATTAGTGCCTTGCATTTGACTTGACATTCCTTGTGTTTACAATTATTTTCAGTCGGATCCTTCTTCCACTTTCTGAAGGATTCTGTTTTTTTAGTTCTAATAGCTTCCTTCACCTCATTTGTTAACCATGCTGGCTGCCGTTTAGTCTTCCTTCCTTCCTTTTTTAATACATGGAATATATCTAGTCAGGCTCATATGATAAAATTTGCAGGCACCATGAACAAGTTCCACTGCAGTTGATTGTACAAGTTGAAGATACTTAAGAGATAGGCTAGAATATAAAATAACCAAAGATAAGATCAACATCTCCATATGAGAGAGAGGGGCACAAGAAGCTTTACCACTCAAATTCTGTGTAAGGCAAAGAAAGCCAACCACAATACAACATTTATTTTTTTAAAGTTAAGCCTAACATCTTGATTGATTTACCAAACAGACTTGGTGATGTGGCACAATTGTAGATTGGTATTTTAGGGACTGTGGTATAAACCTTTTTTTGTTTTATTTAGGTTGGAGAAGAGCAGGGACAAGAGAACCCTCCAGACCATGATCCAATTCATGACCAAAGCTGGTACCTTGATCAGATCTTACGCAAGCGTTTGTATGAAGAATATGGAGTTCAGGGCTGGGCCATTGTGCAATTCTTAGGAGATGCTGTTTTTATTCCAGCAGGAGCCCCTCATCAGGTGAGTTGTTAAAATGCATTCTGTGGTCTCTTCAGTATTTGTCAGTCCAGATGATGAAAGGAAAGTAAAATATTTAAAAGTAGCCGATTAGATTGTGATCCCCTGTGAACCACTCAGATGGCTGTGCCGATGGGCAGTGTATCAAATAAGAAATAAACCTGAAAACTTGGTATTCTCAGAATCTTGTTCATTTCTTCTACACGTGTCTGTTTTTAGCGATTAAAAGAAATTGAACAAAAATGCATGTGCAGAGAGGGGCTTTTTTTGAGGGGGGGGATTGGGTAGTTTTAGCACTGAATAGAATGTAAAGGATTTGTTTCTTGAATTTGGAGTACTGTACTACATACATATTTCTAATTTTTGTTTTATTGTTTTAAGGTACATAATCTGTACAGCTGTATAAAAGTAGCTGAAGATTTTGTGTCACCAGAGCATGTAAAACATTGCTTCCGTTTGACCCAAGAGTTTAGACATCTATCAAATACTCACACAAACCATGAAGATAAACTGCAGGTAATGAAATCCAGTGTCATCTGAAGGCTTAGTGTTCACTGTTATAACACCAATGATAAACCTAGTATGTACACTAAAGTTATAAAGAGGGATAAACTATATACTGTAACTTTACTAGCAAAGCCAAAAACAGAAAACAGGCTAAGCACATTAGCAATTATATAAAATAGAGACTGCACTAATTTCAAATAGTGGAGAAAAAAGACCTCAGATATCTTGCTCCAACAAGTCCCAACTTCATGAGACAGAATATATTTTTTATAAAGGAGCTTCTCCTATCATTGGTCAAAAAGATTCCTCTTTAAGTATACCACACTATTGCAGTCTTCAAAAAAATTGCAAGTAGTAGTTTCCATAGATACAGTCCCATATCATTCACAGCTTACAACCATAACAGTTGAGAAAAAAAAAGTCCAGCTGTATTCTTCATCTCACATTCACAAAAAAGCCCAACAGCAGTCCTGTTTTGCCTCCAGTTTTATTAATTCTCTATCAGCAGTCTTTGCCTAACACAAAATTATTCACCCTCACTATAAGATTGCACCAAATGGCTCAAAACACAGAAAGAACTAGGCTCTCTTTTCTCCGCAGCCATATTTGAACACCACCTTACGATAGTGATGTCCTAGCTCTTCATAGTTCATGCTTAAATCAAGGAATAAAAAGTTAAACTTAATGGAGATACAAATTAGTCCATTCTTTGAAAATAGCACATATTCTCAAGGTCGTCTTATTCACTGATCCAGGCACATAGAAAAAGACAGCTTCCTTCACTGATACGCTTGTAAATGGTATAGTTAATGTGATTATCAGCACCTGCCAATCCAAAATGCAACAGCTTTCTCTTCTTAAAGACACAAACAGAACAGGACAGACTTTAGCACAGAAGGCAGCTAACATAGTCCTCCTGTTCTTCAGTACAAGGCTCTGCTTACAAAACACAAGACAGAACAAAGAAACAAAAAAAATGTGCAGTCTTACTCTGAAAGTCAGTTTCTTCAAAATGTCAGGATCTTCTTCACTTCATGGGTAAATATTCACAAAAAGAACAGACATTCTATCATTGCGTTCAAACCAGAAGGACGTAGTTTGTAAAGCAAAAATCCAATGTTTTTGTCTTAACCAGCATTTTAAATTAGCCCTCCTAATGGAGGCATGATACACTGGGAGACTTATTTACAAGCGCTTATTTCAATTGACAGTATCAACCAATTGGATATAAAATGTACTATAGATGGTATTAGACACCATATCAATATTATAGGATTTATGGAACAGGCATCAGTGTGGTCTTAAAGATGATTTTCGCTATATTTGGTTGTTGTGCCCTATTACAAAACCCTATTGGCAAATAGTGGGTCTGCTCTGGTTCACACTACACATAAGGGATAGGGACTTGTATACCATCTTTTTGTAGTTATGCGACCACATTTAAAACATACAGTACAAGCATTTCCCTATCTGTCTTGCTGGGCACAAACTATCTAATATACCTGGGGCATAAACGTTGTCCTTTACTGATGGAATACTGTCTGAAATACACTGGATGCAAAATAAAATGGATTATTTACAGCTTTTGTCTAAATTGACAGCAATGAGACCCAATACATTGAGATCGTACCATAAGGTGAGAGAGCATAATTGCTAAGAACTCTGATCTGTGACTGGCAAGTACTAGATTTTTTCTTGTTCAGAGAAGGTAGCTATGTTTGTTTTTACTGACAAAGAACTTATTTACTTTTGGGAGATAGGGTATGGGAGGGAGAGTTTACCTTAGTAAAATGAATCAGATGTTGATTGGTTAAAGACAGAGAAAGAAAGATCATTGTTAGTTTTTATGACAATTATTCAGCTAAATGATGATTTTGTTACACTTTTGTATGACTATACCCTCAATAACGATATGTTTAAATGAAGAAAAAATTAATCCACAAAATAACAAGAAGAAAATTTTGTACTCAAAATTACATAATCTACTACTACTACTATCCATTGCTTCTCTGTTTTCCACGGCTTCTTTCAATTGCTTGATATTCATTCCCGTGTCATTCTTGAGGCCTTTGGTCTCCCCTGCTTCCTTTCACCATTGACCATTCCGAGTAGCACCTCCTTTTCTAGTGAATTTGCCCTCATCACATGTCCAAAATAGGTCAGTTTCTGTCTGGTAATCTTGCCTTCCAGGGATAACTCTGGGTTTATAGGATCAAGAACATCTTTGTTGGTGATCCTAGCTGTCCATTGGATTCATAGAAGTCTTCTCAAGCACCACATAATATACTACCAAACCAAAAAAGAGCCTAAGTGAATCAATTTAAACAAGGTATACAAATTGAAAACTAAAAAAAAAAATAATAATAGCTTTATTTATATCCTGTCATACCTTTTCAGGAAAAAACACCTCAGACACAATATTACTTTGGCCCCCTTTTACAAAGCCCGTGTAGCCAAATGCCGTACAATAAGTGCTCTGACACCCATTCAATTCCTGTAGGCATCGGAGCATTTGCTGCGCCGGCCACCCTGCCAGTGTTAGTAAAGAAGGGGGTTAGTGTCTTATTGGGGCTTTAATATCTTTTGTTGGTCAAAAACCTCTGTTCAAAATTATTTTTTCTCTCCATAAATTGTAATTGTTTTTATTTCTCATTTAACCACTTCTTTTTGTTTTCTTTCATTACTCCTTTGACTAAAATTTCAAATGCAGCCATGATAATATATACAGAAAGCATTTAGCAATCCCCAGTTTTCAGAAACTCAAGACATATTAGCAAAACCCTTCCTAAATAGCTGTTTTCAATCCTGTCTTAATATTTTTTTATCTTCTGTTAGTCCCTCACTCAAACTATATATATATATATATATATACTATAGTATATAAATACTTTTTTTAAAGAAAATATAATATTTTTCCTCTAACTCTACTTTTCACTTCTCTATTACCCTCCAGGTACTTTAGTTAGATTGTGAGCCTTCGGGACAGTAAGGGAATTTTTCAAGTACCTTTCTTATTTCTAATCTTAATGTATATTTTCTGTAAACCGCTTAGAACCTAACGGATGTAGCGGTATATAAGAAATAAATTACATTACATTACATTACATACACGCCCCCTTTTACAAAACCTTTGAGTGTCAGAGCTGTTACCGCCACAGCCAGCACTGAAAACTATGCTACGGTTTTGTAAAAGGGGGGATTATCTGTCCTAATTTAAGAAGATTTATTTATCATGGATTCTCATAAGGCTTCTATGAGCTAAGACATTTATGCTTATTTCAAGTTCTTCATTGCTACAAAGCATTTTTTAATATCAATATACATAAAAACATAAGAATTGCCACTGCTGGGTCAGACCAGTAGTCCTTCGTGCCCAGCAGTCCGCTCCCGCAGTGGCCCCTAGGTCAAAGACCAGTGCCCTAACTGAGTCTAGTCTTACCTGCGTACATTCCAGTTCAGCAGGAACTTGTCTAACTTTGTCCTGAATCCCTGGAGGGTGTTTTCCCCTATAACAGCCTCTGGAAGAGCGTTCCAATTTTCTACCACTCTCTGGGTGAAGAAGAACTTCCTTATGTTTGTATGGAATCTATCCCCTTTCAACTTTAGAGAGTGCCCTCTCGTTCTTCCTACCTTGGAGAGGATGAACAACCTGTCTTTATCTACTAAGGGCTCCTTTTACAAAGGTGTGCTAGGGCCTTAACGTGCACAATAGCACGCATTAAATTCCCAAGCACGCTAGCCACTACTGCCTCCTTTTTAGGAGGCGGTAGATTTTCAGTTACCGTATGCTAAAAACCCTAGCACACCTTGGTAAAAGGAGCCCTAAGTCTATTCCCTTCATTATTTTGAACGTTTCAATCATGTCCCCTCTCAGCCTCCTTTTTCAAGGGAGAAGAGGCCCAGTTTCTCTAATCTCTCACTGTACGGCAACTCCTCCAGCCCCTTAACCATTTTAGTCACTCTTCTCTGGACCCTTTCGAGTAATACCGTGTCCTTCTTTAAGTATAGCGACCAGTGCTGGACGCAGTATTCCAGGTGGGGGCGTACCATGGCCCGGTACAGCGGCATGATAACCTTTTCCGATCTGTTCGTGATCCCCTTCTTAATCATTCCTAGCATACAGTAGACTCCGCTTAAGTGCAGGCCCTTCGAACCGGTCACAACGTGCGCTTAAATGGAGTATGTGCTTAATAAGAGAACCACTTGTTAGTCATGAAAAATCACAGTGCGCTGGTATTATATACCGATACAACAGTGTGCTATGTATGGGAAAGGATTAGATAAATGTTGGAGAAGATGTGCAGAATGGGGGGCACCTTTGAACATATTTGGCGGTATTGTAATAAAACACAGATTTATTGGGATAAAATAATTTCTTTTATTGAAGAAGTATTAGATATTAAGATTCCTAAGACTACGGAGTGCTGCTTGTCAAATAAAGGACCAGTTACCCTGCCTTTGAAATATCAGAAATGGATACATCTGATAATGGCAGCAGGTCAACTTGTCCTGGCATCTGCTTGGAAACAACCAGAGTTACTGGGCCCCGAGTACTTTTGAATAAAGTTCAATATATACAACAAATGTCAAAATTGACTGCCTTTAGGAGAAATCAGATAGATAATTATAATACCATTTGGGGTGCGTATGAAATCTGGATTAATTCCCAAAAGGAATAGATTTTTCTTTAGATCTCAAAAAAAAATTTTCTTTTATATTTTATAAATCTCCTGCACACATCCTCCCACTGGGGTGGGTAGGTTGGGATATAGTAGCTATTATAGGTATTTTGATATTTTTAATATTTATTAAGAAATAAATTATATAATGAATTAATGTATTACTGTACATATGAATATATAAACTGGATATTTTTAATTGCATCAAATGTCAATAAAATATATAAAATTAAAAAAAACCACACCAAATACAATGTAATACGGTACAGTTATAGAAACAGTATTTTTCGGTCTAATGCAATAAACCTTTTTTAAACCAACATTCTGCTGAAATAATCAGTCATTGTTTTCTGCACGCAGATTGCACGATTCAGGCTATGTATCTGACTACTGATTCTGTAAAACTGTCCATAGTGGTGACAGCCATTTATCTCCAGATACAATCTCGGGAGGTGGTTCATTAGTCGTGATGACAGCAGCAGTATCTCTGTCATCATCAGACTCTTGGTTGTCTTCACTGTCCTTTATGACTGTACAGATATCAAAATTAGTGCTGTTAGATGATGTGGGCAGATCATTGTCAATGGCGACATACAGCTCAAGCTCTTGTGATGAGAGACCAACTGGGAGCCCAATGGACAAAGTGTCTGCTTCAGTTGTCTCATCAGATGCATGAACGAAGCTTACCCGTCAATAGCAATTTGAAATCGTTGACGATGAGACTCGACTCCATGCCTCCCATACCATATGAAGAGAGTCAAGCACCGTCATGTTTCTCGCCAGCTCAGTGGCTGGATTCCCTTCTTGCATCAATCACTGCCATCACATATCGTAGGGCGAGTGACCTGTAATGACATTTGAAGTTTGCGATTATCCCTTGGTCCATTGGCTGGATCAAAGCGGTCGTGTTTGGTGACAGAAACATGAGTTTGATGTTGATTAGTCTTATCTCATTGCTGTGTGCTGCACAGTTATCACACAGCATTACAATGTGCCTCCTATACCTTCTCATCAGATTGTCAAGCTTCTGTAACCATTCAATCCACAATGTCGCTGTTATCCATGCATTTTTGTTACTTTCATATTCAACAAGCAGGTGTTTAATGTTTTTGAAGCACCGAGGATTTTGATTCTTCCCAATTACCAGTGGCTCGAGCTTTTCACTACTGTCCATATTGCAACTGAGCAGCAATGTCAATCGTTCCTTTGGTACCTTGAAGCTAACAGCTTCACTGTGTTTGAAAGCCAATGTTCCGTCAGGGATGGCACGCCAGTACAGGCCCATCTCATCAGCGTTGAAAACATCACATGGTTCATATCCACCAATGACTGATGGCAACACTTCCATGACCCATCTTTCTGCACCAAACTCATCTGGGTCTTGTTTTTGGCCATGCTGCTTCTTAAATTTTATGGCATTATGAACTTTCCACCTCTCTAACCATCTGTTTGTCGCTTTGAAGTCTTCTATGCCCAGTTCTTTAGATAACTGTGCCGCTTTCTCCATCAGCAGAGGCCCACGGATTGGCAGTTGTTGACTTCTAGCTTCAGCAAACCATCGCAGCAACACCGGTTCAATGTCTCCAGCCTTCCCAATTTTTTTCCGTTTTCTGGTATGCTTGCTGTTGTTTTGCCAGTTTTTCAATATCACTTGCTTTTTTTTGTAAATCCGAGAAATCTGGCTAGGATAAACACTAATGTTTTGCAATAGAGACCTGACTCTCCCTTTGATCAAGTCTTTTTAACACATCAACACGTTCAGCCAAAGACAATGATTTTTGTCCACGCGACGCCATGGTGCAGTTCCGAAAGTTCGAACACCTGGCTAGGCCTATGCTTCAGTTTCGAAGCATGTGGCTCATCCACGTCAGAATGTGATTCCATTTAATCGGAGTGAATGTAACGTGAAAGAATAGAGGTTGGACCTATGACATCAGTGCGCATAAGCGGATTGTATGCTTATCAGAATTACAAATATCCAGAGTTTATGTCTATTGACTTTAATGTAAAAAAAAAACGGGACCATGGTGGTCAGGTGTGGATTTAGAACCAAAACGTGCACTTAACCAACATGTACTTACCATATATACTTGAATATAAGTCGATCCAAATATAAGCCGAGACACCCATTTTTCCCCCAAAAAGGAGGAAAAATGGTTGACTCAAATATATGACGGGGGCCATGCCCTGTCTGGATCTGCACCCAATGTCCCCCCCTCATGCCCTCCCCAGCCAGGCTCTGCATCCAGCCATCTTCCCTTCCTTACTAGGCTCTGTACCCAGACACCCTCACTCCCTGCCAGGCTCTGCACCCAGCCATATTCCTTTCCTTACCAGGCTGTGTACCCAGATCCCCTCACTCCCTGCCAGGCTCTGCATCCAGCACTCTTCCGTCCCTGCCCCCCTCACTCTCTGAATGGCCGCCGCCAGTTCTCACGGGACGAGAACTGGCGGCAGCCATTCAGAGAGCAGCATGGGGCCAAGCAGTAAGAGCTTGGCCCTGTCGGGCTGCCAAAAAGGAACAGGAATGGAGAGGCTCAGCACAGGGCAAGGTGCGGAAAGATCACTCCTGCCCCGTACACCACTGCACTACCAGGGATTAAAAATGGCAGGTAAGTGCGTACCGGGAGGGGGTTTAAAAAAAAAGTTAGACAGCCGGGACAAGAGACAGGAGGGATGCCTACCATATCTTGCGGGAGGGGGTCGGGTTGATGACCCGAATATAGGACGAGACCCTAATTTTTGGGCCATTTTTTTGGCCCAAAAATCTCGTCCTATATTCAAGTATATACGGTAGGTGGAGTCGAATGTACTGTATATGTAAATCTTATGACTATACTTCCCTATGATATATTCTCCATTAACTTTTTTAATTCATTTGGTACTTATCTTTTTTTATTAAACACTGTAAGGGCTATCTCTCCTTACATGACCATCTTTCAGTTATCTTCTTCAGGATCAAGGCACCTCTCACTAGTTATACTGTACTTACCAAAATATCAGCGGCGTTCCTGACTCCGTTCCTGGGAGGTTAGCATCTCTCTTTATTGCACTTAGGGCTAGATTCAATAAGCAAACCAATTGTGTACCGCTTGGTTTGCGGTCACTTTCCAATTCCGGCTCAATTCACTAATCTTCCTCCAGACCCCATCCGCACCCGATCCGATCTGCGCATGCAAATGAGTAAAAAGGCATGTAAATTTCTTAACGCATCGATTCATGAAACCATTTAATCCAAACCATTCCAGTCCAAAAAGTTATGACTGCTGAGGACCAGTCGTTTACATTCTCGCCGACTATTTCGGCCTAGCAATTGACACTGCATGTTAAGAACCCCATTAAAAATATATATCTACCCCTCCAAAAATCCAAAATATAGCAAAACTTTTAAATATATGTAAACGTTCATGTACATAAGTGTTAGAAATATATTTTTTTATTTTTTTGGAATGCGCATAGCGAGCGCGGGAGTGAATCTCGGGTTTGTAATGTGCATGGTGAGAAAATCGCAGATTAACCCCACGCTCTCCTTGCGCATTGTACATTTCAAATATCAATGCCAAATAACAAAAAAAATCAAAATCAAATAAAACTTTTATGGGCCAGCTATCCCTCCCCCCCTTCCTTCCAGCTGGATTGTCGTGTGCATGTGACGTCAGGGTGTCACTAGTGGTTTCTACATGCTTCACGGCTGATAGAGCCGCACAGCCTCCTGGGATTCATAGGCTGTATATAACAGCGCGCGATCCCAGCGCATTAAAACTTCGAGATCGATTCGTTAAAAAAGGATGAACTCGAAGAATTCAACAGCTCGCTCACAAACCTCCGATGCTAAAAATTTTCAAAAAGCTACGGTCGCAGCTTGTACAGCTTGCAACAGTACTTCAGAAAAATAACGGTTGGTAAGAAGACTTCCTTATATTGCCTTTTTTACGACAACAATGCTTTGTGATAGGCGCATTCGGAGCCTGCTAATGACGTCCACGATTAAACCATGCCCCATTTCTACACAGTGAAGTCCTAAAGAGCTAGCACATGCGTTATGAGCTTCAAAACCAACAAGGATACAATGCGTAGGCGCGTCAGTTGATGTTTCAGCGCTAATAGCGGTGTGTTTACAATTGGATCATTTGCATGGACAAGCTTTACTGAATCGATCGCCTACAATGACTCGGAAACGGATAGGACATGAATTGGATAGATTTTGGGACTTTAGTGAATCCTGCCCTTAATAAAAGAATATTAGCTAAAACACAGTTCCTGAGATAACGACATGGCTTTACACTGCTGCTTCCTGTGTATTTTTATTTTCCATCTCTTAACTTTACTAATTGAAGGAGATATGGTGCATGAAAAAGATTGCCCACCCAGCCGATTTGTTGCTACTTTAGTTAAATTATTAATAAAGCTCAAAAAATGTATTGACATGTTAGGTCTTTGGTTAGTGAAATTAATATAATTTCATAATAAAACAAATACTTTGACCCTTTTAATTTCACAGTTTGATTGTTGCTCTGTCTACTTTCAGCAATCAGAGACTCCTCCAAATAGCTCTGTAAGCACTTGAAAATAAATTCACTCTTACGTTTAAAAAAATCTGTAGATGCTTTCAGCTAGCACCTTAAAGTGCCAGAAACATTGTCAAGAAATAGAGGATGCAATTTTTTAGGAGGATCCAAGATAGAAACATAAAAACATAGAAAAAGACGTCAGAAAAGGGCTATAGCCCACCAAGTCTGCCCATTCCAAATACCCGCCCCCTGGTTTCACTCCCTTAGGGATCCCATGTGAATATCCCATCTTCTCTTAAAATCCGACACGCTGTTGGCCTCAATCACCTGCAATGGGAGTTTGTTCCAATGATCCACCACTCTTTCAGTGAAGAAGTATTTTCTGGAGTTGCTATGGAACTTCCCTCCCCTGATTTTCAGCAGATGCCCCCTGGTGGTCGAGGGTCCTATGAGGTAGAAGATATCTTCTTTCGACTCGATACGGCCCGTGATGTACTTAAACGTTTCAATCATATCATCCCTTTCTCTTCGTTCCTCAAGTGAGTACAGCCTCAGTTTATTCAGTCTTTCTTCATACGTGAGATCCTTCAGCCCCAAGACCATCCTAGTGGCCATTCGTTGAACCGACTCGATTCTCAGCACATCCTTCCGGTAGTGTGGTCTCCAGAATTGAACGCAATACTCCAAGTGAGGCCTCACCAAGGACCTGTACAGCGGCATCATGACTTCAGGTCTCCTGCTGACAAAACCTCTAAGGATACAACCCATCATTTGCCTTGCCCTGGAGGAAGCTTTCTCCACTTGATTTGCAACCTTCATGTCATCACTAATGATCACCCCTAGATCACGTTCCGTCGTGGTCCTGGCCAAGGTCTCACCATTTAGTATATAAGTTCTGTGCGGGTTTCTCTTACCCAGGTGCATTACCTTACACTTTTTAGCATTGAAGCCTAGTTGCCATGTTGCCGACCACCGTCCAAGCAGCAGTAGATCTTGCGTCATATTATCAGGCAAAATGCTTTTACCTACTATGTTGCAAAGTTTGGCGGCGGCGGCAAACATTGATACCTTTCCTCTAAGTCCTTGGGTCATATCTCTTATGAATAAGTTGAATAGAATCGGGCCCAAGTCCGAGCCCTGCGGCACTCCACTGATCACGCCTGATGTTTTGGATGGGGTACCGTTCACCACCACCCTCTGAAGTCTACCACTCAGCCAATCCTCAACCCATGTAGTTAGAGTGTTCCCTAATCCCATTGATTTCAATTTGTTCAATAACCTTCGGTGTGGGACGCTATCAAAAGCTTTACTGAAGTCCAAATACACCACATCCAGTGACTCTCCGGCATCTAGCTGCCTAGTAACCCAGTCAAAAAAACTAATCAGGTTAGATTGGCAGGATCTGCCCTGGGTGAATCCGTGCTGGTGGGGATCACGTAGGTTTTCCTCATCTAGGATTATGTCAAGATGTCGTTTGATCAGTGTTTCCATGAGCTTGCACACTATAGACGTGAGACTCACTGGTCTGTAGTTTGCCGTCTCTGTCCTGCAGCCCTTTTTGTGGAGTGGGATAACATTGGCGGTTTTCCAGTCCAAGGGGACTCTTCCTGTGCGTAGGGAGAGATTGAAAAGAACAGATAATGGTTCTGCCAGGACTTCACTCAATTCTCTTAGCACCCTGGGATGTAGGTTGTCTGGTCCCATGGCTTTATCTACTTTGAGTCTTGATAGTTCGTAGTAGATGCTACTGGGTATAAACTCGAAATCTTGAAACGGGTCCTTCTGGCTATCTCCCGTCTGAAGTTGTGGACCAGCTCCCGGCGCTTCACAGGTGAAGACTGAGCAGAAGTATTCGTTTAGTAATTCTGCCTTGGCAGAATCTGATTCTACAAAGCTACCGTCCGATTTCTTCAGGCATTCTATCCCGTCTTTATTTCTTTTCCTGTGACTAATATAGCTGAAGAAGGATTTATCCCCTTTTTTAATGTTCCGTGCTAGATCTTCTTCCATTTGGAGTTTGGCCTCTCTGACTGCTATTTTGACAGCTTTAGATCTGTCTAGATAGTCTTCTTTCGCGGACAACAGTCTTTCGTGGACAACAGTCAATGAGAGAAACGCTCTCAGAATACTGTGCTTCGTTTACTTAACTTCACAGAGATGCCAGAGGAGAGGAAAAAGCACTGCTGGAGCCTTGCGGCGCTTGGAGACTCCGACTCAGGTAACAATCGAGGATTTTCTCAGGCGTCTTCAGCAGGAACCCTTCGCATCTGGGAGTCGCCCGCTGGAGCCGCAGGCTGCGAGTGAAGCCGTTGCGTGTCTCCCTGGGCTAAAGTCCACGCTGAGCCCAGATGCTAGGACCCCGCCTCCACAGCTGCAGAGTGCCAGCTCTCCACGGGAAGACAGTCTTCCCGAAGTGGTGGACTCTATATCCCAGGAGGCTATCTCGAGTGACAAGGCAGTGGCTGCTGCTAGAAGGATTCTGGGCTGTATAAAGAGAGGCGTAGTCAGTAGAAGGAAGAAGGTGTTGATGCCCCTGTACAGGTCATTGGTGAGGCCCCACTTGGAGTATTGTGTTCAGTTTTGGAGACCGTATCTGGTGAAAGACGTAAGAAGACTTGAGGCGGTCCAGAGGAGGGCGACGAAAATGATAGGAGGCTTGCGCCAGAAGACATATGAGGAGAGACTGGAAGCCCTGAATATGTATACCCTAGAGGAAAGGAGAGACAGGGGAGATATGATTCAGACGTTCAAATACTTAAAGGGTATTAACGTAGAACAAAATCTTTTCCAGAGAAAGGAAAATGGTAAAACCAGAGGACATAATTTGAGGTTGAGGGGTGGTAGATTCAGGGGCAATGTTAGGAAATTCTACTTTACGGAGAGGGTGGTGGATGCCTGGAATGTGCTCCCGAGAGAGGTGGTGGAGAGTAAAACTGTGACTGAGTTCAAAGAAGCGTGGGATGAACACAGAAGATTTAGAATCAGAAAATAATATTAAAGATTGAACTAGGCCAGTTACTGGGCAGACTTGTACGGTCTGTGTCTGTGTATGGCCGTTTGGTGGAGGATGGGCTGGGGAGGGCTTCAATGGCTGGGAGGGTGTAGATGGGCTGGAGTAAGTCTTAACAGAGATTTCGGCAGTTGGAACCCAAGCACAGTACCGGGTAAAGCTTTGGATTCTCGCCCAGAAATAGCTAAGAAGAAAAAAAAAAAATAATAATAATTTAAATTGAATCAGGTTGGGCAGACTGGATGGACCATTCGGGTCTTTATCTGCCGTCATCTACTATGTTACTATGTTACTATGTTCAAGTGAAGACTAAGGGCTCCTTTTATGAAGGTGCGCTAACGGTTTTATTGCATGCGCGCGCTAGTCAAAAATCTACTGCCTGCTTAAAAGGAGGTGGTAGCGGCTAGCACACGCAGCAATTTACCGCGCGTTAAGCCCCTAGCGCATCTTCATAAAAGGAGCCTTAAATCTAGATGACCAAGAAAACTTTTCTGGCAGAGTTGCAGAACAGAACCCACGCACTACTACAAATATTGGTTTGGTTTTCCTTGTAAATGTGTGGACTGTATAGAATTATTTATGTGGATTTTCAGGTATTCCTTCTTTATCTTCCATAGAATAATGTAGCTCTATATTTTGGTTGTAGCAAATTTATTTTAAATTAATATTAAATGTAAAAAATAAAAATGCAAGCACTGCTTGAGAATATGTTTAAAATTATATCTGTGTGTATTTCTACTTTTTCCATACAGGTAAAGAATATTATCTACCATGCAGTAAAAGATGCTGTTGGAACACTGAAGGCTCATGAATCTAAACTGGCTCGGTGTTAGATAGTATCCGTCCATAGAAACCAGGAAAAGAGGAAGTAATGTGGAGTCAGTATTTGTGTGAAATGCTCTAGCCACATTTTTCTGCATTGCCTAGTACTGAAAATGTACAGGAAAATCACACTGTCACACACAGTTCCTAATTCAACCAGAAGGTACACTACCTCTTTCCTCTTACAGACACTGAATGGTGTTCCCATATAATGTGTCAGGTTTGGAAATGCTTTAAAAGCATGAGCACCTTCTTTCTCTCTTGCCCTTTTTCTGCCACCTGCTTAGCCTACAACAAGCTTATCCCAGCTATGGAACATTTTAGGAGAAAAATATTGGTGCTATCCCATAGAGTAAGGAAGGAAGTAGCAAGCAGTTACCGGTAAATGTATTCATTCCACTCAAGGCTGGAATGAAAGAGACTGACTTAGCTGCTTCTCAGTCCTCTGTAATACAAGGGGAATCAGAGCTGTTCAAACACTCCCTTTATTTTTGCGGTGATATGTCTGCACTGAGGGAATGTCCACTGCAGTTTTGAAGAAGTGCAAGAAGAATTGTTTATTTAGTGAAAAACCTAGGTTTGTAGCAAAACACTTTTCATTAAAGTAGATATTTTTAGAATTTTTGAAATGCCACAACTGTTTTTCCAAATTACAACAAAGGCACACTGCATTTAGTCTTCCTTTCAATAAAACCTTCATGAAGAGATGATTTCAGAACTAGCAAGTAGAGTTAAAATTCATCCAAAGGAAAACCGACATCTGTTGTGGGTCACCAGGCTCATAGCAAGCAAGTACCTACCTACAAGAATGAACTGTCCCCTTTGGTCTGTCTGTCTGTCGCTTTGCTGGTGATCCCAGGGACTCGTTTTACTTCTGCCATTTGTGCTCATTTGGGAGCTTTGATTTTTGCCCCAATGAGAAAGAAAATCAATTTTCAGTTGTTGAGAGATATTTAGGTAAAAACTTTCCAAATAAATAAAATTTTATTCAGATTTAAATATCAACAGTTTAAATGGTGGATTTTATTACGCAGTTAGCACATTGGAAAGTTTGACAGAGAGATTCTTTTCCAGTTGTACTGAAGTGCCACCTAGTAGCCTGTTCATATGTTCATGGTTATTAAAAAGAAGTGTAAGCCATTTAATCTGAAATTGTTTTAATTTTACTTTCTGCATTTTCATTTTGTGAAGGGCTGTCTAGGGTTTTCATGTTCTTATTAAAATAAAACAAATCATTGTGTATAAGTGTGTTTTCTTGTCAGAAACGTGTTGTCAGTCAAAGCTCTTAAGAATTCCTTTATTACATATGTAATAGAAATTTTCATTTAGATAGTAGATAATCAGAGAAAATCTCTTGACTTTTCGATGCACAGCAATGTGAGCAAGTTCAGCTGAAACCTAAAGTGCATTAAAATCAGGAATTAACAACCAACTTCAATGCTGATGTTATTTCTGAACTTACTAAAAGGCCACATGGGGTAAAAAAGCATGAGAACACCAGATGTCACTTTCAGAAGAGGTGACAGGAGTGCTCTCTCCTGTTTACATTCCAGTTTAAGATCTCCAAAGGAGAAAGTATGTTGGGATGGGGGTAAGGAGTGTGGAAAAGGAGACTAAAACATTTTCTTTAGAAAGTGAGAGATAAAGGTTCCTAGGACTTTAGCAGCAAATTCTGAAAAGGATGCCTAAAGTTAGGCATCCAATGACTTAGGTGTCCAAATAGATTGAGCACAATTAAAGACTTTAACAAGTAATAATTGGAAGTTAGATGTCCAAATGCTTTGCGCGATCTACAGACTAGGCATCCAGAATTTCATAGACGCCCCTCGGATAAAGCTGCGCCTAACACGATAGAAGTGGGCATGGTTTTAATTTGTACATCTATTTAAAGAATCACATGCTGCTCAGCATCCTCGCCTAAAATGTGGGCATTGCAAAACCCGGGCTACTTTTGGGCATGAGTTGTGCGCTAGCTCGGCGTAGTATGTGTTTTGTTTTTTGGGGGTAAACGATACTCTAGTTTGATATTAAGGTTAAAAGATATTTAATAATGCATTACTCAAGCAAAGCAAATGAAAAAAATATATTGCATACTAAACCTCATTCCCAAAATGTTTTGCTTTTTTGAGGTAAAGAGTATTCCAGTTTCATATTAAGGTCAAAAGATATCTAATAATGCATTACTCAAGCAAACACATGAATAAATGTATTGCATACTAAACCTCATTCCCAAAGTTTAAGAAAATAAGAGAAGAAATCCTACTCACAATAACTGGTTCAGAGCAAGTGGACATGTCTGATGCACAATCTTGACATCATTGTGACATCATCAATATGCACCTAGATGGCAAAATGTCACTAAAAAATAATACGTTTTTTCTTAGATGGTCTCATACTTCTGATGTTCTATTACTCGAAAGTGTCTAAATCACCACAATATTTGAAAAAACCTCTCCGAATTGATATTCATATATTCAGCTTATCAAAATCTCCAAATTTTGTCAGCTTATTGAAATCCAAAGATTTTTCTTTGAATCTTTCTAATAGGCCTCAATTGTACCTCCTCCACCGCTCAAGATATGTTTTTATATAGCAGGGATTCATAAGTTCATCACTGGCCTTACATTTATTTCTACTTATCTGTTTTCATACTTCTTAAGACATCTTAAGACCATCTTACTTTGAATGTTGATGGAGAGTCGGATAACGCTGGCTGCACTGGTAAGTAACTATGTTTTACCTAATTATTTCAGCCTTAATATATGCTTAAGATTCATCTTAGGGTGGTTTATTTACAATAAATGAAGTTTGTAGAGTTTATAATGATGGATGTTTAATTGTTCGCAGGGGGATCCTTGGAAAAGCATATTTGCGAAACATGTCAGATCCAGGTCATAAATTGAAATGAAGAGATATTGAGATAAGTACACATTTACTATCAATAACTGCTCAAATTTAACTTTATTTTATGTCTTAAGAAGTATGAAAACAGTTAATAGAAATAAATGTAAAGCCAGTGACAAACTTATACATACGAATCCCCACATATCTTGAGCGGTGGAGGAGGTATAACTGAGGCCTGTTAGAAAGATTCAAGAAAAATCTTCGGATTTCAATAAGCTGAAAAATTTTTGGGATTTTGATAATCTGAATATATGAATATCAACTCGGAGAGGTTTATTTGAATATTGTGGTGCCTAAAAAATAATAGGAATCCCTGCCTAAACAGAAGCTCCTGTGGCTCAATGGTTAAAGGCACTTCTTCCATCTTCCACAGGTCATGGGTTCAAATCCACACAATCTCCCCCCCCCCCCCCGGTACCCTAACAGCTTCTTTTTGGTTTCATAAGAGAGTGTGGGTTCTGGATAATAATAATTTTATTTTTCTATACCGCCATAGTCAAACTGACTTCTAGGCGGTTCACATAGAAAGGCTGGACAATCAGCGAATTACAAAATGCAAGAAGAAGGAAGTTACATCATCAATTGGAGAAACATGGTGAAAGAATACATGAGAGAAGAAAGGTGTTACATAATACAATGGGGTTATAAGGTGAAAAAAAAAAAAAACACTTGAGAGAGGTGATCTCATTAAGCAAGGAATTTGTCAAATAGAACGGTTTTAATTGATTTTTGGAATGTGTTGTAGGTTTGCCTGGCTTTATTTATGTGGTTTCCCAGCCAGGATTGCTATCTGTTTGCTTGGAACATGAAAGTTCTGTCTAGGAAGGATTTGTATTTGCAGCCTGTGATCTTTGGGTATGCAAATATGTTTTTGTTTCTGGTTGTACGTGTGGGGTTGTGCAGAGTGAAGTGTGTTTGCAGGTAGGAAGGTGCTAGGCCCCAGACTTGCTTGAAGCAGATACAAGCAAATTTGAACAGTATTCGCGCCTCCACAGGTAGCCAGTGTAATTTCTTGTAATAGGGACTAATGTGGTCTTTTTTTCTCAGTCCGAAGATCAAGTGAACTGCAGTGTTTTGCACTAATCTTAATTTTTGTACTTTTTTTTTTGGGATGCCTAGGTAGGCGATGTTGCAGTAATCTAGGGTAGATAGGATCAGCGACTGCGCCAGTAATCTGAATGATGTTGTGTCAAAGTATTTTTTAATAGTTCTTAGCTTCCACAGCATGTAAAAGCATTTCTTCACCAGTAGGTTTGTGTGGTCCGTCATGGTTAAGTGAGTATTTAGAGTGATGCCCAGTATTTTTATGGTTTTGGCGATTGGATATTCATGGCCGTTTATTTTTAACGATGTTTTCGTTATTTTGTTGTTGGGGCTTGCCAAAAAGACTTTTGTTTTCTCTGTGTTTAGTTTTAGTTTGAAGCTGGTGGTCCATTTTTCAATTTCTATCATTGTGTGTGAGAGGTTATCTATAGTTTCATTTGTGATGCCATTTAAGGGGATTAGGATGGATATATTGTCTGCGTATATATAGTGTTTTAAGTTTAATTTTTGTAGTAGGTGACCTAAGGATACGAGGTAGATGTTGAATAATGTGGGTGATAGAGGGGAGCCTTGGGGCACCCCTGATGGGTTTTTCCATGGGTTGGAGTAATTTCCGTTGCTGGTTACTCGGTAGGATCTGTTTGTTAGGAATTCTTGGAACCATTTCATTACCTTTCCTGAGATTCCTATTGCGTCAATGCATAGTAGCATGATTTCGTGGTCTACTAGGTCGAACGCACTGCTGAGGTCAAGTTGCAGAATCAATGCGCTTTTGCCTTTGCTGAAAAGATCATAGAGGTGGTTTAGTATGGAAGCTATGACTGTTTCTGTGCTGTATCCTTTCCTGAAGCCTGATTGGTGTTCACTGAGGGTGTTAAATTTGCCTAGATAGTCTGTTAGTTGAAGGATGACCAATCCTTCCTGTAGCTTTGTGAAAAGGGGAATGCTTGCTATAGGTCTGTAATTGGTTGTTAATGTTGTTGAGGTTTTTTGATCTTTGGGTATCGGAGTAATTAATATGTGTCACATATCCTTGTTTAAGGTTCTGTTTGTAAGGGAAGTTGTTAACCACGTGAATAGTTCCATTTTGAAGTTAGGGGGGGCAACTGTCATGATTTTAGGGGAGCATTCATCGAGAAGGCAGTTAGATTTGGAGTAGTTGTTGAATAAACTTAGGAGTTGGTGCCAGTTTGGGAATTCGAAGTGATCCCAATTCATGTCTGCTCTGGGAACCTGATCATGGGGTTCAAGGTATTGAAGAGTATTGGTTGTGGGTGTGGGTAGAGTAGTTCTTAGGTCAGTGATTTTATTTTTAAAAAAGTTAGCTAGAGTTTGAGCGGATGGAGTGCTCTCATTGTCCTTTTTCAGGATTTGTGTTGTGTCTGTTAACGTTTTTACTAGTTTGAATAATTCTTTACTGTTTATTTTTGTTGAACCAATTTTTTGTGTGTAGTGCTTTGTGCATTTTTCTTTGATCAGATTTTTGTATATTTTCATTTTTTGTTTCCAGTTTGTCTTGTTATTTCATTGTTTTTTGCCAGATTCTTTCCAATTTTCTTAGTTCCTGTTTGTTGGTTAGTAGCTCTGAGTCGAACCATTCGTTTGGTGGTCTATCTTTCTTTTTGTATGTTTGGTATGGGGCTATTTGGTCTAAGAGGTCTTTACTGAACTTTTTCCATTTTGGGGGGAATTCCTGTATTTCATTGATTGTGGGACGTAGCTCATAGTGAGCCCAGAATTCTGTTGGGTTTATGGTACCACGACTGGTTATTGTTTTTGTGTTTTCACTTTTGTATTTCGGTTGAGAGCTCTTTTTTTGCCAGTGTAGGTTGAAATTGCCAATATAGTGGTCTGACCAGATGGATTTTTTCCAGTTCCCTGTGTAATATTGTATTCTTGGATCATGGGTTTCTTTTTGAGAGAAAGTAATTATGTCTAGTTTGTGTCCTTTTTCATGGGTTATCTCTGTCTGGAATTGGAAAATCGAGTGACATTAGGAAATTGGCAATTTCGGTTACTTCTGGCTTTCCCTTTTGGATAGTGCTGCCTGATTCAGGATTTAAAAAATTAGATTTAATTCAAACTACTGAATCGATTTTTCGATTTGATTTTCCTACCCAATTGGGTGTTTTTTTCAAACATCCTGGTGGGTTTATTTTATAGCCTCTTCACCCCCTTTGCCCTTTCCTACCCACACTGGCGATGTGGTATAAACAAAAAAAACTTTTCCTCTCTGTTAAATCCTAGCTCACGTTAGTGGTCTAACACCAGCTCTGGCAGGATAAATATTTCAAATCTTACATATTGTAATCACAAAAAAGAAAATAAAATTATTTTTTCTACCTTTTGTTGTCTGGTCATTATTAAGATCATGTTGGTCCCAGGCTCTGGTTATCTTCTGATCAGGGTCTCCTTTCTCCCTGCTAACCATCCATCTTCCATCTCTGTCCTCCCCTTCTGTTTCCCTTCCCTCCCCCTGGAGGTCTGGCATCTTTTCTTTTTTTCCATCTCTATCCCCGCAGCTGCAATGATGGACCCCACCATCCCCAGATCCACCATCTGTCCTTTTCTCAGCTACCCTTCATCCAGCATCTCTCCCTCCTTCCCCACTACCCCAGGGTCCACCAGCTCTCCCTTTCACTTCCCAACTACCCGCCTATCCAGTATCTCTATCTCCCCCCACACCATCCCTTGTGTCCAACTTCTCTCCCTTTCTGTTCCTTCCTTCCCTAAATCCCATTGTCCACCATCTCTCTCCCTCTTCTCTGTTTTTAGACTCCTTATTTCTTCCCCCCATTATATGCACATCTCTTTGAACCCCCCCTTCCCTCCCTCTGTGTACTTCTACACCAGGGCCCCCCACCTCTGAAGGCCTGCATGTTTCCCCAGCTTCCCCTGAAGGCCTGCCCCCCCCCCCTGGAAGGCCTCGAGAGTTCTGAATTACAACTTCCACTTCACAACATATTTGGAGTTTCTTTTGTCTGTACTCCAGAAGTTTATGCCCTACGTGGATCCTAGGGCTCAGTTCGAGTACCAGGAGGCGCTGGCCTCGTTATCCCAACTCCGGGTACAGCTTATGCAATCCTCCCACGATGCTTGCGGCTTGGGCTGCAGCATGTTCGGTGGCTATGCGCCGGCTGGCGTGGCTGCGGACCATCGACATGGACCCCAAACTCCAGGACAGGCTTGCCAATGTCTTCCTGGTGTGCTACTAGGTAGCTGGAACCGCTGTCTGCCTCCTTGTTGGCTGTCCTGGATTATCTGTTGCACTTGTCTGGCGCTGGGCTCAAGTCCTCTTCGGTTCGAGTCCACCTTAGTGCCATTGCTGCTTTTCATCAGCCGATTTGATGGGAAGCCTATCTCTGTTCATCCTGTGGTTTCCCGCTTCATGAAAGGACTTTTCCACATTCATCTGCCCTTTAAACCTCCTCCGGTGGTTTGGGATCTTACCATGGTCCTTGCTCAATTGATGAAACCCCCCATTCGAGCCACTAGCGCGGGCTTGCTTAAAGTATCTTACTTGGAAAGTTGTGTTTCTTATTGCTCTCACTTCTGCCCGTTGGGTCAGTGAACTTCAAGCCTTGGTAGCGGACCCACCTTTCACTGTCTTCCATCGTGATAAGGTGGTTCTCCGTACCCATCCTAAGTTCTTGCCTAAGGTTGTTTCTGAGTTTCATATCAAACAATCCATCGTTCTTCCTGTGTTTTTTCCGAAGCCCCATTCTCACCCTGGAGAAGTGGCTCTGCATTCTCTTTATTGTAAGTGTGCGCTGGCCTTCTACTTGAAGCGCACTGCTCCTCATCGTTCTGCTCCCCAGTTGTTCCTCTCTTTTGATCCTAATCGCTTGGGTCGCTCTGTCTCTAAGCGGACCATTTCTACCTGGTTGGCCGCTTGTATTTCTTTCTGTTATGCTCAGGCTGGTCTCCCACTACCCCAAATAACCAGAGGCTCACCTCCCAGGCCATGCCCCACCAGTGCCACTAACACACACACACCCCACTGAACTTGCCACAGGAACGGGCTGTCACGATCCTCAAGGCCACACTGCAGGGACTGGAGCACTGCCGATGTCCCAGGAGCCCGAAAATCCCACAACAGATCCCTCGACGGCTCCTCTGAGGCTCCTGCACTCCTGGACCACAGCACACTCAACACGCACACCCGATGCCGACACAGCAAAACAGCTAACTCCTGCTGCCGCAACTCCACAAAGGGCCGGCAGCGTGCAATCGGCCCCACAAGCCTTCCTTCGACATCAATTCTGATGTCGGAGATAAGGTCTCTCTGACGTCAGAATTGACGTCGGCAAGACTTGTAGATCCGATTGCATGCCGCTGGCTCTTCTCTTCCTTTCCTGTAGCGGGTGAGAGGGCGGTAAGCAGTACTATCTGTAGCAGCAGGAGGGGGTGGGGACGGAGGTGTATTCACTCCATAAGATGCACCCCCTTTTCCATCCCCTTTTTGGGGGTGGAAAAAGTGCATGTTATGGAGCAAAAAATACAGTACTTAACCTTGCAATGTGAGGGTGTCGAATGAGACACATTCAGTCCATCATTCTTGCTGCAGAATTGAAGCTCTACGGGGCTCCATTTCGGAGGATCACTCCTTCCTCTGAAGCAGTAGCACTGAACTGGTGGGAGTGAAAAGGAGAGCAAACTCAGCCAAAAGGCAGGAGAAACTCAAAAATTGTGCAGCTGAGCTATTAGTTTCAATGCCTCATTTTACTTTTGTAATTTCAGATACAGAAAATTGTTTACATTCTTTTATTAAGAAGTTGTTATTCCAGGTACCTTCATTGTTAGAGTACTAAAGATAACTGCTACATTGTAGACTGGGGCTACTCAAATGGTAGACTACAGTTCACAGTCCAGACTATGCAACCTGAACTTTGTGGACCTCAAGCGTGCAGCACTCCAGCTCCCTCTCCTTGTGTCTGGATCAACATCGTTGCAGCTCCCCTCCCCCCCCCCCATGGTCCTCCACATTCCACAGGAGGTTGTGGCAGAGAGTGTTGAAAGCTGCCTCTGACTGGCAGAGTCTTTGTCATACCTGCTTTTCTGATGCAACTTCCTGTGGGCAAGTGCGGTAGAGAAAAGGCTCCACTGGCTAGAGAGATGCAGCTTTCAGCACTCTGTGCCATGACCCACTATGGAATATGGAGGATCCTCAAGGGGGAGTGGGGATCTGCAGAAATGTTGGACTCAGGCACAAGGATAGGGAGCTGGAACACTGCACCCCAGATAGTGTTAGACATCCAGGGGCCAGGGCAGAAGTTGGGGAGGAGGCCCTTACATCTGTGTCTGGGGAGGTGAGAACAGGAGGAGAAAGATGGATCGAGGCTCAGGCAAGATAAGATGCTGAACTGGCCGGGGGAAGGGGGTTAAAAGAAGACTGGACCAGGAGAAAGAGGGATAAAGATGCTAGAACCAAATTAGACATTCAGAGAGCCCTAAAGCTTGTCTGCAATGGGGGAGGGTGGAAGGAAGGGAGAGATGCCTGATCTAGGCTCAGGGAGTGTAGAAAGATATTGAACTGACAGGAAGTGAAGATAGAGGTCAGATGTTGGACCTGAGGGAGGGAGGGGGGGCAGAAAAAAATAGAGACAGGACCAGGGGAGAGAGGGGTACAAATGCTAGAACCAACTGAGGAAGGTAGGGAAAGATGCTAGGCTACAGATGGTGGAGGAGGGAGTGCAGGAAGAAGAGGAGAGAAGCTGAATATGGGGAAGGTTAGGACACAGAAGAGCTGCTGATCCTGGAGGGAACATTAGGGACAGACAGAGGGGCAATACTGGACACAGAGTAGTGCTGCCCGGTTCAGGAAAAAAAAATTTTGATTCGATTCAGCCTATTGAATTGATTATTCGATTTGATTTTCCTGCCCAATTGGGTGTTTTTTTTAAACATCATGGTGGGTTTATTTTATAGGATGCCTTGATAGATGAAGGCTTGACAATACTGATGTGTATTGTCTGATATAGTGGTATTTTGCTATTATTTTTGTATTTGTGTTATATACCACTGGGTTATATTACATTGGGTTTATTTTATAGCCTCTTCACTCCCTTTGCCTTCTCCTAACCATACTGGCGCTGTGGTGTAAACAAAATAAACAAACAAAAAAAGACTTTTCCTCTCTGTTAAATTCTAGCTCACGTTTGCAGTCTAACACCAGCTCTGGCAGGATACACGTTTCAAATCTGACATATTGTAATCACAAAATGTAAAATAGAATTAGTTTTTCTATCTTTTGTTGTCTGGTCATTATTGAAATCTTGTTGGTCCCAGGCTCTGGTTGTCTTCTGATAACTTGCTTGCCAGGGTCTCCTCCTTGCTCCGTGCTAACCATCTATCTGCCATCTCTGTCCTCCCCTTCCATTTCCTTTCCTTCCCCCGGAGGTCTGGCATCTTTCTTTTTTTTTCATTTCCATCCAAAGATCCACCTTTTCTTAACTACCCTTTCATCCAGCATCTCTCCCTCCTTCCCCACCACCCCAGGGTCCACCATCTCTCCCTTTCTTTTCCCAACTACCCTCCTATCCAGTATCTCTATCCCCCCCCCCCACACCATCCCTTGTGTCCAACTTATCTCCCTTTCTGTTCCTTCCCTCCCTAAATCACATTGTCCATCATCTCTCTCCCTCTCCTCTATTTTCAGGCCCATTATTTCTTCCCCCCCCCCAAAGTCCGACATATGCACGTATCTTTGAACCCCCCTTCCCTCCCTCCATGTACTTCTACACCAGGGCCCCCCTCCCCGGTCTGTCCCCCCCGAAGGCCTGCACCTCCCCCTGAAGGCCTGCACCCCACCCCTGAAGGCCTTTTCCCTCCCTGTACTCTCCACTCTCCCCTTTCTTCACCCTCTTCTCTTTATTCTCCCCCCTTTCTGCTATTCTCACTCCTTTCCACACTCCCTCTTCTCATTCTATCTTCTCTCCTTTCTTTCTTCACAACTTTCTCTTTTCTAAACAATATCTTCTGTACTCTCACTCTCTCCCTTCTCCGCAGTGGTTTATAATAAACTCAGGATGCAAAGTGGTCTTCAGTAAGTTAGCAGGAACTGCAGGGAGGGGGCAAGCTGCCTGGCCGATCTGTCTTCTCATTTCTGTTTAGTGGGCTTCAGCCGCTCTCAGGCTGTACAACAAGCTTAGTTCTCTTTGGAGGCCCCAGAATGAACTGTGAGAACTTGCCATGGACTAGCAGCAGCACCGCTCTCTCCTTATTGTAATTTGCCTGACAGCTTCCATAGCTTTAGAAAGTCAATTCCCTTCTGCAGTCTCGGGGATTTTGCTAGGCCACCCCACCTCCAATGATGCAACTTCCTTCTTCCTTGGAGGCGGGACAGCCTAGCCGAGGGCCCAAGACTGCTGGAGGGAATTGACTCGCTAAAGCTATGACAGTAGTCAGGCAAATTACAATAAGGAGAGAGCAGAGCTGCTGCTAGTCCAGGCTAGTGATACGGGGAGGGTTTGAAATCGCAGAGTCAGGAAGGAGAAGGGCCGAGTCAGGCCGGGGAACCCCCAGGCTGGTAAGAGGGGTTTTAAAAAATGCTTGAGTGGCGGGCAGCAGGATTCGCACCCAGCTAAAAAGCGCTAGGGAGAACACCGCAGTCTCCTGCCTCAGAGACAGAAACTGTCCAGGAGCCGGAGCGGCAGCTTTAGGTTAGTGGCTCAGGGAGGAGGGTTGGGCCCTGAATCGAAGATGCCGATTTTTAAAAAATACACATCGATTTGAATCGATTCACCTAAAGTGAATCGGTGAATCGATTCGAATCAGAAATCGGGCAGCACTAACACAGAGGAGAGATAATAACATAGTAGATGACGGCAGATAAAGACCCGAATGGTCCATCCAGTCTGCCCAACCTGATTCAATTTAAATTTTTTAAATTTTTTCTTCTTAGCTATTTCTGGGCAAGAATCCAAAGCTCTACCCGGTACTGTGCTTGGGTTCCAACTGCCGAAATCTCCGTTAAAACCTACTCCATCACATCTAAACCCTCCCAGCCATTGAAGCCCTCTCCAGCCCATCCTCCCTCAAACAGCCATATACAGACACAGACCATGCAAGTCTGGCCAGTACTGGCCTTAGATCAATATTTAATATTATTTTCTGATTCTAGATCCTGGACAAGGTGCATTGGGGGACAGAAAAGATGAATGCTGGACTTGGAGAAAGAAAAAATGTCAAAAGGACAGAAGGCCTGAATAAAGTTAGGAAAAGAAAAGCAGAAGAGAGACACTTAAGGTCAAAAGCAAGGCTCAGACAACAAAGACGGGGAAAATGTTTACTAATTTATTAATATGTCAACTTTGAGAAATGTGAATCCTCCCTCCTGGTCCCCACTATCTTGGAAGCAATAGCGCTCTATAACACTGTGCATGTGGTACTGTGAGAAACCTGGGTTTCAGATATCCAAAGTTCGTGGACCTCAGCTCAAATTATTTGAGTACCTCTCTTATAGACTCATGGCAGTGTTGCTTCTTAATAGGCATACAGGCTGCTGTATATCTGTGCAGACCACAACATATGACTCTGAGCTTACAGCAAAAATTAATAATATATAGCTCATCATTTGCAGTTTTAAATTTCTGTATCCAGTATTGTAAAAGAAACAGTTCTTGGCTTAAATGTTTCAAAGATCTGTCAGTGCTGCGAGCTGTGGGTTTGGTATCCAGGGAAACTCTGGCTGCAGGTTCCCTTCAGGAATTAACTGGCATTTTCCACCCCCTCAGTCAGGCTGCCTACGCAAAGCACTGCTTCGATATTAATTAGGTGCTACCTCATACTCTCACCTATCTTACATCAGGACCTACAATTCTGTGGCCTATTTCTAAACTTTAAAATTTTTGAGTGGAGCTAAAGAAACAAGGGGCAGGATTTTCAAAAACCTGTGTTAAAAAGTGCAGCCATTTTAATACCGAATCAAAAACCTGAGACATTCTTTAAAATGTAAATAAGATTGGCGGACAGTAGCAAAGATTTTCTACATTTGCATGTGCCCATCGCAGTAAAAAAATAAAACTCTCCTGCACTATTGGACGAATGGAGGGGAGAAGCAATGTCGACTTCTTTCAGTCATGCATAAAATATGCCTTTCTCTCCAAAACATGGGTATCATACACATGCTCAAGAAGCACACATAAAACATGCCTTTCTCTCCAAAAACTACTATAATTCAGGTAAATCTTGTAATTTATTCTTAATGTAAAATTAAATCAAGACCTACAGCCAGAAACATACAAGACAAGGGTAGTGAATCTCGCAAGAGCCAATAAGGAAGCTGCTCAGCGCCGAGAAGCAGTGCAAAATTGCGCTGCTGCTCGTGCCGTTCTGTGGAGGAAATTGGATCGTGCAGCCGGTTAACAGTGGGACAGGAGTTTGGAAAACTTACTCCTGCCTGCTGTATCTCCACCACGGATCGGCAGAGGATCCGCTGAATCTCCAACATGGATGGCAGAGGTATGAAGATAGGCTAGGGGGGGACAGAGGGCAGAGCCTGGGAGGAAGAGTGCAGAGCCTGACAAGGGAACGAAGGGTGCTGGATGCAAAGCCTGATGGGGAGGGGGGAAGGAAGGGTGCTGGGTGCAGAGCCTGACAGTTGGGGGGAAGGAAGGGTGCTGGATGCAGCGCTTGACAGGGGAAGGATGGAGGGAAGGGGGCTGGGTGAAGAGCCTAACAGGGCAGGACATTTGAATATTAAGCCGCCCAACTTATATTCGAGTCAACCATTTCTCCTTTTGGGGGGAAAAAGGGAGTCTCAACGTATATTCGGATTGACTTATATTCGAGTATATACGGTAATTAATGGGGGACAGGGAGCATAAGGATGAAGGTTTGCCTGGAGCACTTAATAACCTTATACTGTACCTGTGTGCCCATATAATATCTCACTATCAGCATTAAGAGAGCAAGTGTCCAAGATTCAACAAACAAAAATGTGGAAGCCTTACTCTAATTAGGCCAGGCTGCTTTCTTATAACAGCTGTTCAGATACTTTTATTGTTTAAAACAAAGTGAGATCTTCACAAGCTTTTAATCCTTTGGTAGGTGGAAGCAGTACCATAATCATTTGCACAGGGCAGCAAAATCATCAGCATGTAAGGAGGAGCCTTCTTACATAAAATTTAGATCTTCCCTAAAAACTTTTCTAGTTGAGAAAGTATATAACGTGAGCATTTTGCTGGCAGGCATATAGTTGCAACTGTTGGAAAATTGACTGTGAAGTGATTTTTCCTCTTTTGATTCCTGTCCTATGAATTAATGGCATTTCTTTCTGTTCTGATTTTAGATTGCAAATGACTTTGAGCGTCCCTTCATTAGGCGCTATATCAAGTGATTTACAAATGATAAACAATATAGAATGCAGGTTGTATTTGCAGCTGGACTTTGCACTCATGTGTCTCTGTGCTTGCTTAACTGGGTGCCTTGGGGGGTGTAAATTCGTGCAAGAGCATTTTCTGTGCTACTGGGATAGGTATAGGTTCCTGTTGAAGCTACTGTATTATCCTTTTTGAAATACTGTAATCTTTTATAAGTTAGATATACTGAAAGATCACTTACAAGTTTACAGGTACTTCAAAATGCTGCAGCTTAAACTAATTTTCAATGCTCATTGTGTTGAACAAGTGACTCCATGTTTGATAAAACTTCTCTGGCTACCTTTGAGTTATATATGTCGATCTCTCTTTCTTTCTATAGAAATTCCCATACAAAGAATGCTCTGCTTTTAAATTTTCCAGGAGCAAACACTGACATCAAAAATATTTTAGTAGCTCTTTCTCTTTTCAGGTCGTGAGGTACCTCCCCACACTCTAACAAAAAAATCTTCAACAGCTTCCTAAAATAAAAGAATTCTATAAAAATAAAAAAAAAATTTAAAACCTGTTAACCTGAGTTTTCCTTTTTATAGTGCAAATTTCAACATTTTCAAGTTTAAAGTTTAATAAAAATTTGATCATAGAAACATAGAAGATGACGGCAGAAAAGGGCTACAGCCCATCAAGTCTGTCCACTCTGCTTACCCACCCCCTGTCTATGCCCTAATGACCCAATTTCCTTATCTTGACCCTCATAGGGATCCCACATGGGTATCCCATTTATTCTTAAAGTCTGGCACGCTGTCTGCCTCGATCACCTGCACTGGAAGCTTGTTCCAATGATCAACCACTCTCTCTGTGAAGAAATACTTTCTGGTGTTGCCATGAAATTTTCCGCCCCTGAGTTTGAGCGGGTGCCCTCTTGTGGCCGAGGGTCCCTTGAGAAAGAAAATATCATCTTCCACTTCGACACGTCCCGTGAGGTACTTAAATGTTTCGATCATGTCTCCCCTCTCCCTACGTTCCTCGAGAGTGTAGAGCTGCAATTTGTTCAGTCTCTCTTCGTACGAGAGATCCTTGAGCCCCGAGATCATCCTGGTGGCCGTCCGCTGAACCGATTCATTCTGCGCACATCTTTACTGTAATGTGGCCTCCAGAATTGCACACAGTACTCCAGATGAGGTCTCACCATGGCCCTGTACAACGGCATTATGACTTCAGGCTTTCGGCTGATGAAACTTCTATTGATACAACCCAATATCTGCCTTTCCTTAGATGAAGCCTTCTCCACTTGATTGGCAGTTTTCATGTCTGCACTGATGCTTACTCCTAAATCTTGTTCTGCTGAAGTCCTAGTTAAAGTTTCTCTGTTCAAGAAGTACGTCCTGCATGGATTTCCGCTTCCGAGGTGCATGACCTTACATTTCTTAGCATTGAAGCCTAGCTGCCAGGTTGAGGACCAACTTTCCAATGTAAGCAGGTCCTGCGCCATATAATTCTGTAAACTGCATTCACTTACTATATTACATAGTTTGGCATCATCGGCGAATAGTGTTATTTTACCTTGAAGCCCTTGAGTCAGATCCCCTATGAATATGTTGAAAAGGAGTGGACCCAGGACCGAGCCCTGCGGCACTCCACTGGTCACCTCCGATGTTTTAGAGAGGATACCATTAACCACCACCCTCTGAAGTCTGCCACTCAGCCAATCATTGACCCATGCAGTTAGTGTCTCTCCTAACCCCATCGATTCCATCTTGCTTAGCAGCCTGCGGTGTGGGACATTGTCAAAAGCTTTACTGAAGTCCAGGTACACGACGTCCAAAGACTCTCCCAAGTCCAACTTTCTTGTTACCCAGTCAAAGAAGCTGATGAGATTGGATTGGCAGGACCTACCCTTGGTGAATCCATGCTGACTGGGATCCCGAAGATTCCCTTCATTCAAGATCGTATCCAATTTGCTTTTAATTAGTGTTTCCATGAGTTTGCACACTATTGATGTGAGACTCACCGGTCTATAATTCGCAGCCTCTGCCCTGCAACCCTTTTTATGCAGAGGAACGACATTAGCTAATTTCCAGTCCAGGGGAACTTTCCCCTTACTTAGGGAGAGATTGAATAGCTCAGCCAACGGTTTTGCCAGGACATCGCTCAATTCTCTGAGCACTCTTGGGTGCAAATTGTCTGGTCCCATGGCTTTGTTCACCTTGAGTCTTGCCAGTTCACTGTAAACTTCACCTGGTGTGAACTCAAAATTCTGAAACGGGTCTTCTGTGCTTTGTGTTGCCTTCAACTGCGGACCGTGTCCCGGTGCCTCACAGGTGAAGACTGAGCAGAAGTATTCATTCAGTAGTTCGGCTTTATCGGAATCTGCTTCCACGTAACTTCCGTCCGGTCTTCTAAGGCGTACTATCCCACCTGTGTTCCTTTTTCTGTCACTAATATACCTGAAGAAGGATTTGTCCCCCTTTTTAATGTTTTTTGCCAGAATTTCTTCCACTCAAAGTTTTGCCTCCCTAACTGCCATTTTGACCGCTGTAGACCTGGTCCTATATTCTACTTTTGCCTCTCTTTTCTCCGTGCGCTTGTAGGAGAGAAACGCTTTTTTCTTCTCCTTAATGAGGTGCGAGATCTCTGCGGTGAACCATTGGGGTTTATTGTTTCTTTGTCGTTTATTTACTGATTTTATGAAGCGGCTAGTTGCTTCATGTATGGTTGATTTAAGTGTTAACCACTTAGCTTCTACATCATCGGTCTCCGCTTGGTCCTGCAGCATCCGATGGACGAAATCTTCCATGCGTGCGAAGTCTGTGCCCCGGAAATTGAGTACCTTTGTTTTCGTGTTTGATCTAGGGAAGCCTTTCCTAAGGTTAAACCATACTATGTTGTGGTCGCTGGAGGCTAGCGTATCTCCTACTGAGACCTCTGAGACGCTTTCCCCGCCTATTTTAAATTCTAGGTAATATACAATAATATTAAAAAGCGGGCATTACAAGATTAAAATACTCAATAAAAATTAATTACTAAGACAAAAACAGACGAACGAGAGACAAGAGGGAGAAGGGTGAACTACAATAAAGGCAAGAAAAGAGAACAAATAGGAAAACCCAAGAGGGAGGGAGAGGAGTTTCATTCAAAGCTGCCTTTACAGATTCGAGGAAGGGTAACTATTTAATTGTAATTCAGGGATATTGGCTGTTTCCGCTGCCTTGCCTTTTTTTGTTGTTGTTTTGTTTGTAATCCATAATAAACCACCTGGAAATGTAGAGGACACACTCCATTGGATTGTGCTGTATTGTTTTATTCAGACAGAGGTTACTTTTATAAAACAGGAATTTTCATATAAGCAGCTTATTATATAATTATCACTTGCACGTCCAATCAATGACATAAATGTATATGTAAGGCATCTTTTCTCACTCTCACCTTGTGCAGTAACATCTCTATTTTCTGCCTCACTTTTCTTACAAGGAATTTCTCTCTGTAACTGGTAATTGAGGCTTCACTTTGCACAGCTGGTCCCTAGTTTCCATGGTAACCTCAATGACATCAGTAGGAGCTCAACATCACAACAAGGATTCCAATCTAATTAGATGGTAATAATGCCCTTTTAATTGTTCTTTAAATATTAACAGTTCTGAAATCATCATGGAAGGGCGAGGAAAAGAGAAAGCGTTCTTTTTGAAAGATTGAATTTGCACTTTTGGCATAAGTCCTGTAGACAAGCATAGAGAGTTGTTTGTGTATTGTGGATGCATTGATGGTGTGGTGCTACCTTTGGGCAGCCTGGCATGTAATTGTGATCTGGATGGGTTACTGTTGGAGACAAGATATTGATCTAGATCAGACTTCTCCAAGTTCAGTCCTAGTCGTGAGCCACAAAAGGCCAGGTTTTCAGGATAACCCACTTAGATTATGAGCACACTAGAGACAGAGAAAATACCTGCACGTAATGTGTACATCTAGCAGGGCAATAGAAATGATTCGTTGTAGTAGTAGTAAATCTTTAAACAAAATGTAATATTAGACAAAGGGAACCTGCGTAAATTTTAACTTCATTTCACTGTGAAGAGCCAACACAAGCAACCTGATAAATTGCTTTAGCTGATAAGAAAAGGTTTCAGGAATATAGGGGCATATAGGGGTCGTTCATAGACTATAATGGACGCGTTAGCATTTAGCGCACTCTAAAACAGCTAGCGTGCCTTCGTAAAAGGACTCCATAATGTGACGAAGAAAATACCACAGAATATTGGTTATGTATGGTCAAAGGTCCAACATGTAGGGCTCCTTTTACGAAGCTGCGCTAGCGGTTTAACGCACGTAATAATGTGCGCTAAACCACCGGCCGCGCTAGCTGCTACCGCCTCCTCTTGAGCAGGCGGTAGTTTTTGGCCAGCGTGTGATGAAAAGTCGTGCGCGTTAAACCCGCTAATATGCCTTCGTAAAAGGAGCCCTTACTGTTTGTTGCAATATTAGTTTATGCAAGACCAGTTTGTTATATTTATGGTGGTTTCTCAGTAATATAGAATAAAAAAAAAATGATGTCATAATTTATGAAATAAACACACACCTATATTACCCAAACATATTACAGTTAATCAAGCAAGTGTCCAAATTGAATTGATACTTGAACACAGCCAGGATTGATTGCAGTTTAACATCTACAGTAAACCTTACTATTTCTTGAGCCTTACCATGAGAGTGAAGCAATCAACACAAAGTTTCTACAAAAACACCATCTCAGGAAATTCCAATTCTTATTTATTGTATTTTGTTTTGAATTGGTTTTTCCTTTTAAAATTACTCTCCATGGTATGACTTGTGCTTATTTGTTGTAAACCGCCTAGAACCATTTTGTGGTTAAGCGGTATATAAAAATAAAATTATTATTATTATTATATATCAGTTTGGATAGAGATACAAAGCTGGGACTCCATCAAATCACAGTGAGAGCTATCATCTCCAAATGGAGAAGATCTGGAATAGTGACCAATCTTACCTGCTAAAATTACTCCAAGGGCAAAGCGACAACTTATCTGGTAAGTCACAAAACATCTCAGAAGTACATCCAAAGAACTGCAGGCATCTCTAGTTTCAGCTAAGCTCAGTGTTTATGATGCCACAATAAGAAAGAGCCTGAGCAAAAGTAGGATTCATGAGCAAGAGTAATAGCAATGCTAATCTCACATTTGCAAAAACACACCTGGATGACCCTCAGGTTTAATGGGATAATGTTGTATAGACAAATAAAAAATGGAACTCTGGACACCTTAGCCCTGATATGGCAGCCCGACTACCTGCCACAGTCTGTGGTGATTCTAGATATTCACTGAATCTAGGGCAAAGTTCACTGCATCAGGCTTAGCTGGCCACACATATTCAGCAGCTGGCCGGCTAAGGCAAAAGGGCAAAAGATAGATCTGCTTTTTAAGCAGATGTGTCTATCCGCTAAGCTTAGCAGGCCAGCTGCTGAATATTGGCAGTTACCAGCTGTCACTGGCCAATCTAGCAAACTGGCTAAATATCGGGGTGGGTGGTGGGTGGCAGCTTATATCTGGAATAAAGCAAATGCAGCATTCCATGTAAGAACATCATGCCAACAGTCAAATAGGTATTGTGATGGTGTTGGGGATATGCTTTGGGGCCTCAGGACTTGGAAAACTTGCCGTGATTTAAGGAATCATAAATTCTGCATTGTACCAGAAATCTCTTAAGGAGAATGTCCAGTCCATCTGTCAGTGAACTAGAGCCAGAGGTTGCAGTAGCCATTTTATAAAATCAGCCCCAATGGGCAGGAATGAGTAGGCATTGTTCCTGTCTTTTGGACCCCACTAGATCACTAGGACTCTAGGCAGACCCAAGGGATGCCTGTGGGGCTGGGGGCTTAATCAGCCATATCAGGAATAGGAAGGAGAGTGATTACGTTGATGGGGCAGGGTATCTGATGAGCAAAGGGCACCTGCATCCCTTATGCAGGTCCTAGCCAAATTTCAACACTATACCTTACAATGCAATTTCATTTTGTGTCAAAACAATAGCCCAATCACAGCCACCTCAAGAGATTACGGCACCCTAGACCATGCCCTGTTCCCTAGCCAGTTCCCTCCTCTGACACCACTGCCCGATCCTGGTAGGATATGGCTTCAAAGGCTAGCATCAAAAGAGTAGAGTCGGAGGAGGGAAGAGCTGCACTTCCCTTCTCTGATGCTGCCCCCCCCACCCCCTTCACGGCAGCTGGTCTACGATGCCGGCAGCAATTTCTGAAGAGGGAGGAGGAGGAGGGAAGCTTCAGGGTAGCTTAACTTATGGGCCAGTGACATCACAGCCCTTTTGGTGCCCTTTTAACTCTGACACTGTGGGCCAGAGCTTCAACTGATCCATAGGTTAAGCTGTCCCTGAGACCAATAAAGCATAGACAGTGCAGCACCTTATATCACAGTACATTCTTGATATAAGATTTGTAATCAATTCTCAAGAGTATTTCTATCTCTTTGTAATTTATTATATGAATCATAAACACTGGCTTAAGTCCAACTGTAATACAAAACAAGAGAGCGCAGGGAGTTGTGGCAAGATCCCACGATGACTGCTGCTGCCGGTCCACCCCCCTCCGACATCACTTACTTCTTCCGAAGCAGCTTCAGCAGAAGTAGTCATCATGGGACCTTCGTGCATTTCAGCACAGCTGCCGACTCTGCTCTGGAATAAATACAGCAGCCGCGCTGAGGTGCCGTTTTCAGCAGCGCGGGAGCTTCCGGACCCGGCCGGCTGTGCACTAGTGCTACCCGATTCAGGAAAAAAAATTTCAATTTGATTCAATTCAATTTGATTTTCCTGCCCAATTGGGTGTTTTTTTCAAACATCCTGGTGGGTTTATTTTATAGCCTCTTCACCCCCTTTGCCATCTCCTAACCACACTGGTGCTGTGGTGTAAATAAAATAAAGAAACAAAAAGGACTTTTCCTCTCTCTGTTAAATCCTAGCTCATGTTTGCGTTCTAACACCAGCTCTGGCAGGATACACGTTTCAAATCTGACATATTGTAATCACAAAATGGAAAATAGAATTAGTTTTTCTACCTTTTGTTGTCTGGTCATTATTGAAATCTTGTTGGTCCCAGGCTCTGGTTGCTTTCTGATAACTTGCTTGCCAGGGTCTCCTTTCTTCTTTCTCCATGCTAACCATCCATCTGCCATCTCTGTCCTCCCCTTCCATTTCCCTTCCTTCCCCCGGAGGTCTGGCATCTTTCTTTTTTTTTTCATCTCCATCCACAGATCCACCTTTTCTTAACTACCCTTTCATCCAGCATCTCTTCCTCCTTCCCCACCACCCCAGGGTCCACCATCTCTCCCTTTCTTTTCCCAACTACCCTCCTATCCAGTATCTCTATCCCCCCACACCATCCCTTGTGTCCAACTTATCTCCCTTTCTGTTCCTTCCCTCCCTAAATCCCATTATCCATCATCTCTCTCCCTCTCCTCTGTTTTTAGACCCACTATTTCTTCCCCCCAAAGTCCAGCATATGCATGGCTCTTTGAACCCCCCTTCCTTCCCTCCCTCCATGTACTTCTACACCAGGGCCCCCCCCTCCCCTGAAGGTCCTGCTCCTCCCCCTGAAGGCCTATGCCACCATCCCTGGCCTGAGCCCCCCTTGAAGATCTATCCCCCCTTAAAGGCCTGCACCCTCCCAAGGCCTGTCCCACCCCCCACTCCAAAGGACTGCGCCCCCCCCCCCCCAGGAAGGCCTCCGTGTTCCCCCTGGCCTCCCCGCACCATTTACCTTCTAGTTGCAGCCTGCACAGAAGATCGCGGTTATAGCATCTTTGCAAACTGCTTTTAGCTGTTTCCTCTGCTGCGGTCCCGCCCCTCCTCTGATGTCAGAGGCAGGATCGCGGCGGAGGAAACAGCTAAAAGCAGTTTGCAAAGATGCTATAACCGCTTCAGGGCTGTTGACGCACGGCAGCCGCTAGCGTGGCTTTGTAAAAGAGGCAGTAAAGCTTAACTTTGTATACTGAGTCGTCATTCTGAGAAAGCTCAACTCGTTTAACAGCAATTAAACAGGGAATGATTTACAAATTATAAATAGAAGATAATAGCAAAATTTCAAAATGATTAATTTTCAAAATGTTTGGCAAATAGAGTAGTTTTTTTAAAATTTACAGAAAAATTGAAATGAACCAGAACTCTTTAAAAAAAAAAAGGGGAGATCATTCTAGAGTTGAGAGAGTTTAAAAACCAAAGATTGACTGAAGATCTTGACTCCTTTAAACCCTTTTTTAGAAGGAAGGGAGAGTTTAAATTGTTGGATACCTCTTGCAAAGGAGAATCGGTAAACATTCCAAAATAAAGGAATAAGAGGATTAAAGATACCATGTAGAATTTTAAAAGAAATACAAGCGCATTTAAATTGAATTCTAAAATAAACCAGGAGCCAATGAAGACTCTGAAGCAAAGGGGTCACTTGGTCAAATTGTTTTCCACAGATCAGCTTTGCAGCATTATTCTGAATTAATTGTAGTCTCTATCATATCTCCCCTCTCCTCCCTTTCTCCAAAGTATATAGATTGAGATCTTTAAGTCTGTCCCCATATGCCTTATGATGAAGACCACACACCATTTTAGTAGCCTTCCTCTGGATTGACTCCATCCTTTTTAATATGTTTTTGAAGGTGCAGCCTCCAGAATTGTACACAATATTCTAAATAAAGTTTCACCAGAGTCTTATACAGAGGTATCAATACCTCCTTTTTCCTACTGGCCATACCTCTCCCTATGCACCCTAGCATTCTTCAAGCTTTCGCACTCACCTTTACAACCTGTTTGGCCACCTTAAGATCATCACATACAATCACACCCCAATTCCGCTCTTCTGTCGTGCATTTAAGTTCTTCACTCCCTAAACTGTATCGTTCCCTCAGCTTTTTGCAGCCCAAATGCATGACCTTGCATTTCTTAGCACTAAATTTTAGCTGCCAAATTTCAGACCATTCTTCAAGCTTCACCAGGTCTTTCTTCATGTTATTCACACAATCCGGTGTGTCTACTCTATTACAGATTTTGCTATCATTCACAAAGTGGCAAATCTTACCCAACAACCCTTCAGCATCATCGTACCCCCTAGGTACGCTACTGCCCAGTCCGTCACTTTGGGACCCATCCTGAGGGCACTCAGTTTATTTATTAGATGTCTGTGTGGAACACTGTCAAAGGCTTTGCTAAAATGTAAAATACACCACATCTAGCGCACATCTTCTATCCAATTCTCTGGTCTCCCAGTCAAAGAAATTGATCAGATTTGTCTGACAAGACCTGCCTCTAGTGAATCCATGTTACCTCTGGTCCTGTAATCCACAGGATTCTTGAGGTTCCCTGTTCAATCTCTATTTCTATTTGTGATCCCTTGTTCTGTATTTTGGTAAAGGTCTGTCTGTTTTGTGTGTACAGAAGTCATTTAATATTTTATGTGTGGTGGTGGGAGGTGGGGATATCAGGGTGGGGGGTGCCAAGAGGAGCGGGAAACAGGGGCCCCCCTTAATTTCTGCCCTGGGCACCAGCATGTCTAAAACCAGCTTTGAATATAGCTAAAATAATGTCTTGTTCCCCCCCCCATGTCAGCTTTTTTTTCTTCTATTTGCATCTTTGTTTTCCTGACTACTTGACTTAACTTTTCTAGATATTTTTGCCTGTCTTCCTCTTTCTGCAATCTTTTGTAGTTTATGAAACCTAATTTCTTTTTCCTTATCTTCTCAGCTACTACTTTTGAGAACCAAAGCAGTACTGCAAATTGTTTTAAAGTAAGGATTTAGGAGCCTTATGTAGTTGACGGTTGCACATAATTATTGACCTGATCTGAAAGACCACCAGCTTTCAGTACAGCTAATTTCCTGTCAAATGGCTGGATTGTTTTGATTCAAGGATCTGGAACTGTGTGATTTCAACAGTGAGCAATTAAAAGTGTTGAAATTAAACACATTTTCCTTCCCAGCTGCTTGAAAATGGCACCTTTTCACCACTATCTGACATTTGCTGTTCTTTCCATGTTGCTGCGATGTTTAGGATGTCAAAGTTTTGTTTTCTGGAATAATCAAGGGTATTTCATGTGATGAACATTTTAAAAACTTAGATATTTGAAACAAACAAATATAAACAGGCACATATCCACATAGCAGCTACAGGAGCATTTGATATTTAGACACCATTCCTGCTTCCTTTGAGAATAGAAATGTAACTGGCGAATGCACACACGTGATTCACTGTGACCAACTACACCAGCCATAGAGCTGATGTCAATGCTCATAACTAGACTGGGGAGATATGGAGGGACATTTTCAATATTATGTTTTTCAGTAGAAAAAGTCGGCGTGAGATGCTGAGACCTGCCGTGTTTAAAGTTTGAAAAGCAATAAATACCGCGCCCTGAAGCAGTTTGCCATTTATGCAAATGAAACATGCATGTTGGAAGGATTGCATTTAACAAAACTATTTGGAACCAGTCAATACACTGCACGATACTTATAAAAGATAAGCTCAAGCTTAATTTACTAAAGAAAATATTAAATAGAAGTGATAATTAGATATAAATTTGAAAAGTTGTGATAAAAAAATATTCACCATTGAAGCGTTAGCGGCTAAAAAAGCTCTTTATTGATCTGTGTTTGATGCACAAAAGAGTGCCGCTTCTGATGGCTTTGGGTTTAAAAAAAGAAGTGTTAAGATTTAGATGCTGATGAACTTTGCTAATATGAAAAGTTCTTATATTAATAATTTTAAATTTGATTTTGGACATTTTGGGAAATATGTCCTGAATTCCAGTAGAGAAAATGACCATTTTCAACTCAGAAAAACATCTGTCTTTTTTTTTTTTTTTTTTTTATAGCCATCCTAGATGTGTTTATCTTCAGTGAGTCTATCTTTTTGAACCATGTTTGAGGAAAAAAAAAACCCATCCAAATGAAAACCACACAATAACCAACCACTGGAACATAAGAGGGGCCCGCAAAGCAGTGGGGCATTGTAGTGACCTTCACATAAAAGGTCCCAGGTACACATCTCATCCTTTATTTTCTCTACCACATCATCCCTGCAAAAGAAGGCTCGATGTGGTTTACATTAAGACTTTGCACAGTATATTAATTTTAAATTTTGTATGAATTATACTATAAAAAAGCTAATCCAAAATAAGAGAGAACAAGAAAATCTTTAATCTTTTTTGAAAGATTTGATAGGTAGTGTAAGACCACAGACTGATGAAAGTAATTAATTCCATAAAGTGATAAATAGAAAAAAGCAAGAACAGAAGATTTGACTCCTTGACTGAACACCTTTCAACGATGGAAATGACTAGAAGATCTACGGCCATTTTGTAGTGGCAGACCTAAAGGCAATGGTACAATGGAGTCACCTAATTGTCCATAAAATATTTTAAAATCTAGACAGGTATATTTGAACGTGACTCTTGACTAGGACACCAATGTAGTGATATCAAGAGGAGCGTGACATTTATTTCTGTCAAAAAATCAGCCAGACTTTTTAAATTACCTTTACTAATACCACAATAAACTGAATTACAATAGTATAACCGAGCTACTACAGTTGACTGAACAATTGTGGCAAAATTATGTTGCTAAAATAAAGTTTGGACTGACTTCAACTAACATAAATTTAAAAAAAAAATTTTCTAACTAGATTATCTGTTGATAATACCCAATATTCTTGATGATTTTTCAATGGACAAGGCTTCTCCAAAGTCTAAAAATATATACTTAGGAAGTTTCGGACAATAAGGCCCTAACCACAACAATTTAGTCTTCACAGGGTTTAACTTCATCGTGGTCAAAGTTGACCACTGTAACAATCTGATAATACAAGAACAAATATTAGAGGCAAAGTTATTTAAATCTAACTTCTTGTAATATAAAAATATAATCTACAACAGGGGTGCCCACACTTTTGGGCTTGCGGGCTACTTTTAAAATGACTTTTAAAATGATCTACCAACAATAAAATTAAAAAAAAACACAAAGCACACTGTACATATAGAAAATGTTAATTATCATTCCTATTCCGGGGTTTTTTTCAAAGAGGTCAAGACAGATGACTCTATGCAATGTCACCTCAGTAACAACCATACAAAAATAGACAAATACCCCCTCCCTTTTTACTAAACCACGATAGCAGTTTTTAGTGCAGGGAGCTGCACTGAATGCCCAGCACTGCTCTCGACACTCATAGGCTCCCTGCGCTATAAAACGCTATTGCGGTTTAGTAAAAGAGGACCATAGTGTAAAATATAGACAGCAGATATAAATTCAGACACATTTTGATCACTAAATTTAAAATAAAATCATTTTTCCTACCTGGTTGCACTTTCTTCTTCTGACTGTGCATCCAATCATTCTTCCCTTCTTTCAGCCTTTATGCTTCCTCTCCTCCAGACCTTATTCCCTTCCCCAACTTTTTCTTCCTCTCTCCATGCCCCTTTTTTCTCCCTGCCTCCCTTTCTTTTTTTTTCTCTCTTCATGCCCCCTTTCTTTTTTTCTGTTTCCCTTCTTTCCTTTTGTCTCCCTGCCTGCCCCCTTTCTTTCTTTCTCCCTGCCCTCCCCCAAGCCACTGCCGCCGCCATCGGGGAACAGGCCCCCAAGCCGCCGCCGCCGCCATCGGATAACAGGCCCCAAAGCAGCCGCCGCCCCAAGCTCTACCTGCTTCCCTTCATCGGGCTGATCAGCATTCCTCTCCCCGACGTCAATTCTGCCGTCGGAGAGAAAGTTCTGGCCCAGCCAGGCAGCGATTGGCTGGCAAGAACTTCTTCTCCGACGGCAGAATTGACTTCGGGGAGAGGAAGGCTGATCGGCCTGGTATATCGCCAAGGCAAAGTGAGTCTATCACGGAGCCCGGGATGGGCTCCACGATCAACTTACTTTGCCTTGGCGATCTACCGGTCGATCGTGATCGACCTATTGGGCATCCCTGATCTACACTATATATATGTGCCACACAAACTAGATGCTAACACCTCCACAGAGCTGGCGTTAGTATTTTCCATGTAGCGCACCTTTGTAAAAGGAGCCCTCAGTCTATTTAAATACTGAAACAATTTGGTGTTCGGCAAAAGATGTCCAATATCTATCTACAGAAACAAAATCATATTGGCTGAATATAAAGAGAGAGAAAATACGTCTTTAGATGTAAATTAAGATTGAATAGTTTTGATTCTTTTCTAAGAAATAGCTAAATCATCGGCAATTAGGAGCTTGAGGATGATGTTCATTCTTTAAGGAGTGCCATAATGATCCATAGATCTACTTATCACCATAAAACTGCTTCCTAGTTTTTCCAATTTCAGATTTGTATAGCATGATTTTAGTTCTAATCTAATCTAATCTAATCTAAACCTTAGGTTTGTATACCGCATCATCTCTACATTCGTAAAGCTAGACACGGTTAACAAGAGTTAGGGTAGAAAGGAACTCCAGTGGAGGGAAGAAGCAAAATGAAGAGAAAATTTAGAGGACTAGAATAACCAGAGAGGGAGGAGGAGTTACATTTTTGAGAATAACCAGGTTTTCAGATGTTTACGGAAGAGTTGGAGGGAGCTCAGATTCCTAAGAGGGGAGGTAAGGTTGTTCCAGAACTGAGTGATTCTGAAAGGGAGGGAAGAACCTAGTTTTCCTACAAGGGAAATGCCTTTTAGAGAGGGAAAGGAAAGTTTCAAGTTTTTTGGGTGGATCTGGCAGAATTGGGTTAGAGGAGTTCCAAGAAAGAGGAATGAAGGGAGGGAGGATACCGTGTAGGATCTTGAAAGTGAGGCAGGCACATTTGAAGTGGACTCTGGAGATAATTGGGAAGCCAGTGGAGCTTGGATAAAAGCGGTGAGACGTGGTCGAATTTGCTTTTTGCGAAGATAAGCTTAGCAGCGGTATTCTGAATCCGCTGGAATCTTTGAAGGTTTTTCTTTGTTAAGCTAAGGTAGATAGAGTTGCAATAATCCAGTCTGGAAAGGATGGTGGATTGGACAAGGACGGCAAAGTGTTTTTGATGGAAACAGGATCTCACTTTTCTCAGCATGTGAAGGCTGAAGAAACATTTTTTTACTAGGGAGTTGAGGTGGTCGTTGAAGGAAAGTGTAAAGTCAATGATGATTCCCAGAACTTTACTAAAATATTCAAGATGCAGAGTGGGACCAGAGGACAATGGGATGGAGGTGGGCAGTTGGTCCAATCTCTAAAATGATTTGTCTTGTACAGATTTATGTAGTTTTCTTCCATCTTTGCTCCAGTTTTCTACACTTACATTTTAGAATACGATGAGCTTCGGTGATTTTCTTCTCAGTTACTGGAACTAGATTATCTAAACATTCACTGATTGGGCCTTCCAAAATGTAAATAAATCATTGGGATCAGAAGCTAGGTAGCAAAGATAAAGCAGTATTCCAAAAAGATTCCATATCAGATTTTGCCCTAGTAAGTAACGTTCTCCTTTTAACAGAATGCTATACTTTAGACATAAAAAATGACAAGTTAAAATTGCATAAAAATGATCAGCCCACAGAGCAAATTAGCAACTACATTTGGAGACATGAAAAAAGTTATTTCCTGAATCCAGGTAGATGAGTCGGCTGAATAGGAGTTAATTTGAATTGTAACAATTGCATAAAAGATTTTAAATCTGAAATGTTACTACCTGAGTCATCATCCAAATGCAAGTTTAGGTCCCCAATAATTAGTAATCTAGAAATCTGGGTTGTCGTATAAGCAATGCTTTCTAACAAAACAGAAGATGAACAAGGCTGTGAACAAGGCTGTCCTGTGAACTTCAATAAGATAAGTTGCTCAACATTTCATATTATGCTCTTTTCACTGGTTTTCAGCATTATATCTGCTTAATTTCTCTTCTCCTACCTGTTTCTTACTTAAAAAAAACAAAAAAGCACAAAAAAATAAACCCTTCTCTTTCCTCTGTTAAATCTTATTTCCTCTTCCTCTTCATAGGAATAAGGGTAAGACTTTGTTAACTCTAATTAAATCCTGGTGCCTGTGGCTCAGGGTGACTAAAGTAGGGAAAATCCTGTTATAAATCCTGTGTTTTAGGGTAGCCACTGATTTGTTATAGAACCTGCATTTCTGTTTAAAATACTGTGTTTTAGGTGATATAGAGCCTATATTTCTGACTCACTAGTTTTTAGCCATTGTGTCTGATTAGGTGGAGAAGGGAGGGGCTCTGTTTTACTTCTAAGGTTAATTGCATTATCTTTGGGACATTGCTGTGAACAAGGCTGTCCTGTGAACTTCAATAAGATAAGTTGCTCAACATTTCATATTCTACTCTTTTCACTGGTTTTCAGCATTATATCTGCTTAATTTCTCTTCTCCTCCCTGTTTCTTACTTAAAAAAACAAAAAAGCACAAATAATTAAACCCTTCTCTTTCCTCTGTTAAATCTTATTTCCTCTTCCTCTTCATAGGAATAAGGGTAAGACTTATAGTCCCACCATATATAGAGACCCAAATAATCAGGACTACTCAAATCAAGTCACTTCACAACCAATCAAGATGACCTTTATTCTATGCAATCACTGTGGCGCTTTAATTCCAAGACATACTATTTGGAGGCTTAAGGCTTGCCCCATCTGTCTTCAACTTGCTAGTATTAAGGAGGAGCTCTGCAAACTTAAACAGGAATTGAATACAACTAAAGAAGCTTTCATCACTCCACAAAATCATACCAACTTACCACCTCTACCTCAAAGAATAAAACAGCTCAAGAATAAATGGGTCACAGTAGGCTCAGGAAGACTGCGACATGTAACACAGAAACATCGACCTTCACAAATATTACCTCAACAGAATTCCTTCGCTCCACTAGTGCACTGCGATACTCAAGAAAACAGAAGGGAGATGGGACTGGAACCAATGAAGGTAACTCAAGAGAGCAAGCGTACCCTAAGCACAAATAAAAAGGCCAAAAACAGAAAACTATTACTGTTGGGGGATTCAATCTTCAGAGGCATTAACCTTGGAACACAAGGCGAGGAGACCAAAATAGTGAAATGTCTTCCAGGATCCTCAGCTACCAGGAGTTCCAGGCAAATACAGACTATAATTAAGGAAGAAACTAAGGATTTTAACACTGATGTTGTCATCCATCTGGGAACAAATGACCTGGCCAACAACTCCACACTTGCAGCACAGAAAGCTTTTCGGGAGCTTGGTGAGGGCGTGAAACCTTTTGTAAACACTTTAGCTTTTTCTGAAATACTGCCTGCATATGGAAAAGGGGAGCAAAGAGTGAAAAACACAGAGGACTTTAATAGATGGCTCAAAGCCTGGTGTCATCAAGAAGGCTTCAGGTACATAGGAGGATGGGGAAATACATGGAAGGACAAGAAGCTATATTGCACTGATGGGCTACATATTACTACAGCAGGAAAAAGAAACCTTGCAGAGAAATTTAGACAATATTTTTCTAGGCATTTAAACTAGAAGGTTGGGGTGGTGTATGTACGAAGGACAATTATAGAGACCACCCCCGGCAAAAGAAAAGATGAGATAGTAGAAAAGACTGCAACATAAGCAATATCAGCAACTCATTTCTTAGTATTGCAACGGAAAGTGAAACGAAACAAAAATCTATACGAAAAAGGAGATTATCGCTGAAAAATAGCTGGAAAGCGATGACCACAAATGCTCGCAGTCTAAGCAACAAAGTTCATGATCTGCAAGCCCTGATGTTAGAGGCAGATCTAGATATTGTCGCTATCACAGAGACATGGTTCAGTGAATCACATGGATGGGATGCAAACATACCGGGATATAATCTTTATAGAAAGGACAGAGATGGTCAAAAAGGTGGAGGAGTAGCTCTCTATGTAAAGATCAATATCCAAGCGACCGAAATGCAAGGGACCTGGGGAGAGGAAGAAGCGATATGGATTGCTCTGAAAAGAGAAGATGGAACTTCTATCTATTTGGGTGTAGTCTACAGACCTCCGACTCAATCGCAGCAAATTGATAAGGATCTGATTGTGGATATCCAAAAGTTTGGAAGGAAAGAGGAGGTTCTGCTGTTGGGAGATTTCAACCTGCCGGATGCAGACTGGAATGTTCCGTCTGCAGAATCGGAAAGAAGTAGGGAGATTGTGGATGCCTTTCAAGAGGCTCTGCTCAGACAAATGGTGACGAAACCCACAAGGGAAAAAGCGATATTGGATCTGGTCCTCACAAACGGAGAGAGTATCTCTAATGTTCGAGTGGGTGCTCACCTGGGAAGTAGTGATCATCAAACAGTTTGGTTTGATATAACGGCTAAAGTGGAGAGCGGCCGCACGATACTTAAAGTCCTAGATTTCAAACATACGGACTTTAATGCTATGGGAGAGTACCTGAAGAAAGAGCTGTTAGGATGGGAGGACATAAGAGAAGTGGAAAGACAGTGGTCTAAGCTGAAAGGAGCGATAAAAATGGTTACGGACCTTTATGTGAAGAAAATCAATAAAAACAAGAGAAAAAGGAAGCCGATATGGTTCTCCAACCTAGTGGCTGAGAAAATAAAGGCGAAAGAGTTGGCGTTCATGAAATATTAAAAAAACCAAGAAGAGGAGAGCAGAAAGGACTACAGGATGAAACTGAAAGAAGCCAAGAGAGAGATACGTCTGGCGAAAGCACAGGCGGAAGAACAAATGGCTAAAAATGTAAAAAAGGGAGACAAAAATTTTTTCTGAAATATTAGTGAAAGGAGGAAGATGAAAAATGGAATTGCTAGGCTAAAAGATGCTGGGAACCAATATGTGGAAAGTGATGAGGAGAAAGCGAATGTGCTAAACAAATACTTCTGTTCTGTGTTCACAGAAGAAAATCCTGGAGAAGGACCGAGATTGTCTAGCAAAGTTACACGAGAAAATGGAGTAGATTCTGCGCCGTTCACGGAGGAGGGGTTTATGAGCAACTTGAAAAACTTAAGGTGGACAAAGCGATGGGACCAGACGGGATCAATCCCAGGATACTAAGGGAGCTCAGAGAGGTTCTGGCGAGTCCTATTAAAGACTTGTTCAACAAATCTCTGGAGACGGGAGTGATTCCTGGGGATTGGAGGAGAGCGGATGTGGTCCCTAGTCATAAAAGTGGTCACAGGGATGAAGCAGGAAACTACAGGCCGGTGAGCCTCACTTCAGTTGTTGGAAAAATAATGGAAGTTTTGCTGAAAGAAAGGGTAGTGTACTTCCTTGAATCTAATGGGTTACAGGATCCGAGGCAACATGGCTTTACAAAAGGTAAATCGTGCCAAACGAACCTGATTGAATTTTTTGATTGGGTGACCAGAGAGCTGGATCGAGGACATATGCTAGATGTAATTTACTTGGATTTCAGCAAAGCCTTTGATACAGTTCCTCATAGGAGGCTGTTGAACAAACTTGAAGAGCTGAAGTTAGGACCCAAAGTGGTGAACTGGGTCAGAAACTGGCTGTCGGACAGACGTCAGAGGGTGGTGGTTAATGGAAGTCACTCGAAGGAAGGAAAGGTGAGTAGTGGAGTCCCTCAGTGGAGTCCCTCAGGGCCAATCCTGTTCAATATGTTTGTGAGTGACATTGCTGAAGGGATAGAAGGAAAAGTGTGCCTTTTTGCAGATGATACCAAGATTTGTAACAGAGTAGACACCGAAGAGGGAGTGGAAAAGATGAAAAAGGATTTGCAAAAGTTAGAGGAATGGTCTAATGCCTGGCAACTAAAATTCAATGCAAAGAAATGCAGAGTAATGCATTTGGGGATTAATAATAGGAAGGAACCGTATATGCTGGGAGGAGAGAAGCTGACGGGGAGAGGGACCTTGGGGGTGATAGTGTCCGAAGATCTAAAGGTGAAAAAACAGTGTGCCAAGGTAGTGGCTGCTGCCAGAAGGATGCTGGGCTGTATAAAGAGAGGCGTAGTCAGTAGAAGGAAGAAGGTGTTGATGCCCCTGTACAGGTCATTGGTAAGGCCCCACTTGGAGTATTGTGTTCAATTTTGGAGACCGTATCTGGTGAAGGACGTAAGAAGACTTGAGGCGGTGCAGAGGAAGGCAACGAAAATGATAGGAGGCTTGCGCCAGAAGACGTATGAGGAGAGACTGGAAGCCCTGAATATGTATACCCTAGAGGAAAGGAGAGACAGGGGAGATATGATTCAGACGTTCAAATACTTGAAGGGTATTAACGTAGAACAAAATCTTTTTCAGAGAAAGGAAAATGGTAAAACCAGAGGACATAATTTGAGGTTGAGGGGTGGTAGATTCAAGAGCAATGTTAGGAAATTCTACTTTACGAAGAGGGTGGTGGATGCCTGGAATGCGCTCCCGAGAGAGGTGGTGGAGAGTAAAACTGTGACTGAGTTCAAAGAAGCGTGGGATGAACACAGAAGATTTAGAATCAGAAAATAATATTAAATATTGAACTAGGCCAGTTACTGGGCAGACTTGCACGGTCTGTGTCTGTATATGGCCGTTTGGTGGAGGATGGGCTGGGGAGGGCTTCAATGGCTGGGAGGGTGTAGATGGGCTGGAGTAAGTCTTAACAGAGATTTCGGTAGTTGGAACCCAAGCACAGTACCGGGTAGAGCTTTGGATTCTTGCCCAGAAATAGCTAAGAAGAAAAAATTTAAAAAATTTAAATTGAATCAGGTTGGGCAGACTGGATGGACCCTTCGGGTCTTTATCTGCCGTCATCTACTATGTTACTATGTAAAATTATCATAATTGGTTGGGGTGGCTGTTCTAGTGCATTCTGGTCTTAAGATTATATTAACAGTTCACACACATTACA